>NC_135153.1:3686057-8686057 GCF_050948215.1 Halictus rubicundus
AGAACGCGATTCGGTGGAATTAAATGATCGGAACGATCGTTTTTTGCCGCGGACCGGCCCGGCCGGCTGCAACGGCGTCAAAGTGGAACACCGTGTTACACTGTTCGGAATCCGAGAACGATCAACGATCAACGGTCGACGAGCTTCGAATTTTTGCGGTTTATCGCAATCCGATAGCTCCTGAACAATGGATAATACGCCAAAATTGCGTCCGTGCACGGGCGCGCCGCACGCGTGTCTGTATGCGAAGAATCTGCTCGCGACCGCAGATTATTGATGACGTCGTATGTACCGGAGTCTTCTTATCTGTTTATACCTGCCGGTTCATTAGCTGCAGTTATCGGGGACATTCTTCTCCTCGGAAGCTTGTCGGTGGACCGCGGATTCTTATGCAAAATTAAAATTGTTTGCATTCATTCCAAGCCGTGGGAGTTGCACACATGTGCAGCACACGGCGGAACCCGTGTGCAGACAAATCTCGCGGGATGAAAGAAAGCGGCTAAAATTTACTTCCGGAAACCAGAAATTTTTTACTTTTCTTTTATGTAATCCTGTAGATTTTGGCGAGAACATGCCGAAAATCCAAGTTTTAATGTTAGGAATTCACTGGTTCAAGACTTAAACTCCTCTGAGATTGTAGAAATGTTTTACCTCAATGCCAAAGTAACTACGATCATTTCTTTTTATTACGAAGAGTTATGTCCAGTCGGTCCTGAAGAAAGTTGCTCCGTTGTACCGAAGAAAGCTGTATCTTATGTTTTCGAATTTCATTGAACGCTTTCGAGAGAATATTTTCCTTCGGGTTACAACTACCGGTTACACTACCGATTTATGCAAGAAAATATCGTTTCGATCTTCGAAAAAGTCGAAGAGAGAAGTAATTTAACCGTGCGTTTCTTTCTAAAAATTGTTGTCTTATCAGAATAATTGTTCTAAGAATGATTTTGCGATCGGGACTCTTCGCAATGGTTGGCACGATAAGATCAATTTATCCAGGAACAGAGGAATAGCGCGCCCCCGCTATAAAATGGCAACCATTTATTTCCCAACGGGCATACGAGCGAGAAAAAGATCAAATATCGCAGACTCTTCGTGTCGTGGTTTATTGCTGGCCAAATGATCGAGGGCGGCGAACTGATACGCGTTCGATAGTAATTTGTAGCTACTGAGAGTTATTGCGCGGCGGGCGACCGAATCAGTGCGAAATTGATGCGACGCTGCGCACCGTTGCACTGTTTGATTTTAATTTTCCTTGCAAACACCCGTTGTTCTGGACGAACCTTTATAAACTTAATAAAGTTCTCTTAGCGTATGCATGGTTTAATATTAATTAAAACGTACGAAGTTAAATCAAACTAAATTCGATGCTAATTTGAAAGCAATTTTCTTAGAAATATCACGTGTAATTGCATGTGTTGCAAAATATTATTTTTGAAAGATAGTGTCGGTCCTCAGGGACCGAAGTTTTAGTTTTATTTTCAGTAATTGTCGTTAACTTGATAATTGTAGCACTAATGGAAAGCTGAGATTCTTCCGATTAAAATCAGTCCAAACATGAGGTAAATCGGACTACTTTTATTAATTCACAGTACTGCACATTTAAGTGTCCGCAGTTGGGACCGAATTCGGACGCATAAGTGAGGCATGGTTTCTGCGACTTCAACTGAACGAAGGAGAGGGGATAGGCGTGTGCGAGATACCGATACCCAGAGCTCGAAGCTTAGTCCGAGGTCCCATTTTTTTGGAATTGGGGGAGGGGTACCGGCGGACACTTAAGTGTGCACTACAGTATTTAAATCGATAAAAATAGTCGGATTTACATCGTGTTTGGACTTATTTTAATCGGAATAATCTCGGCTAACCATTGCTGCTAAAATTAAAAAGGTAACGAGATAATTACTGAAAATGAAATTTCCTTTATTGCATGTTTATTTTTTTCAGTCGTGGTCTCCTTTTGAAATGGCGAAATGGTAATCGTTAAGATAAAGTATTATCTTATTCGGCTTCATGTGATTTGAAATAATCATGTTAGTTTATTTGAGCAGCGAAATAATTTTTGGAAAAATGATTTCATTATTTGAATTTCAGATGGAAATTCATTTCAACATTTTTCATTTCATCTTTTATTTGATCAAATAATTGGCACTCTCCAAAATTGTATTTATTTCGTGTCAACATCGTCCACTGCATCAGATTTTAATAACAATTTCAAAAGCGACTGCAGCTAAATTTAATCATGAAACTGCTGTTACGTATGGAGACGTTTCTCCACGTTCATTTCGATTAGAAGTTCTAATCTCTTTTCTGAGAACGAAAAGCGTCCCAACAGGCCCCTTGTTTAATGATTGTACTCCGGCTGGACGCAACTGGCACGAAGCATGGTTCAGTAACAGCACCGTACGATTTCCTAAATTGGAAATCTTCAAAACATCCCCTTCTGGAATGTTTTGTCAAGACAGTCTTTGATAGGAAACATCCTGGCTAACCCTTCGTTTTACCCCTATAAACAAAAGATCCAGCTGCAAACCTTAAATTCACTTGAAACGACAAATACGAGTACGCGACCGTAAAATAAAACAGATTCATTCCCCTCTCATTTTTAGGGTATATAAACCCTTGAATTTTCATCCTCTTTGGTTAGTCGAGAAGCGGTTCAGTCAAGATTCAGACGCGGTTCAGTACTCGTGCAGTCACGTCGCGTCAAGTCTAGTGAGATCGGGTTAAAGTCCCTTTCGAATCAATTCGTAACCTTATAGATTCCGTCAGTTCGGTATATATTCTATTTGGCATTCAACAATCGCAATCTAACCCCGCATTGCCAGTGCGTCAACACCGTGCATCATTAGGTAACAATTTCTCTAATTGTACACTTACTACATCCACTCGCGACACAAACAATCACACTTGTAACTATTCCAAATCAGAATATATTTGACTTGTTTGTTAACTCGCGTAATCTACAACCTTTAATTATTGCCTGATATCCTAATCTAATAATTGAACGTTCCCACATGATACAATCTTACCGCTCGGATTGTATCCATTAAATTATATATAAGTTACGAGGCTTACTAATCTTAGATTCAATTCAACGAAGATTTCTCCAACCTAGTGGCTCCCCGGTTTCGCATTGGGTGCGTCCACGAAAATTATACCATCCTAGCGGAACCCTGATTTCGCATTGGGTTCTTCCGTATCCTAGCAGCTCCCTGATCTCGCATCAGGTGCGTCTGTGAGTTATCCACATTCCTTTAAATCGGGTTCGCCGCGTGTCTCTCCTAGTGACTCCCCGATTCCGCATTGGGTGCGTTCACGAAGTTTCATCCTCCTAGTAGCTCCTCGGTTTCGCATCGGGTGCGTCTGCGTTTGACTCCAACCTCCCAGAGGTTCCCTGATTTCGCATCAGGTGCGTCCTCGACGTCAACTATCCTAGCGGCTCCCCGATCTCGTATTGGGTGCGTCCGCGTACTTAACTAACAAATTGAAACCATATTCCTGGGGTAACAACCCCTCGCCGGCCTCTCGCGTTGCTCGCAGCCCTGGCTCGTAACACTGCAAAAATTAGTGTATCTAAATTTAGTAATTGATTTAGTCACATCGATAACCTCTTCTTTATTATTTTACTCGAATAATATAATTGAAATAAAAAATGATTCCAATAAAATATTATTTGAAAATAATATGTGAAAATAAAATGAACTTTTTATGTTGTTTGTAAAATAAAAATAATTCAGTATTTCAAATGATTATTTGTTATTTTATTTCAAATAAAATGCGCCCAACTGTGGCATGCGGTGCTTCCGCTTCGATGCTCAAAAGTATGTTGAAGTATTGCTCACGCATGAGTAATACAGTTTTTACTCGATATGTGTCCCAAATATCTCGCCGATGAAAGTCCCAGAACTATTCCCACTGTCAGCCGAGGAGTGTAAACATAATACGGGTCGAGTATATCGGCGTGAGACCAAGATACCACTACTAATACGATAACAAAACTTCTTATTTTTCATTATTTTTTTATAGGACTTTCACCAACATATTCGTGCCATTTTTCTCACGAAAATGATACCAAACCCGGTATCATTCGGTTCATACCAATTGTCCGTTAATATTATTGTAGTGGGAAGCAACTTTTATCGTTCATTATTAGACAGCGGACCTTTATGCAAAATAAAAATTTTCTATCTGAATTGCAACAAGCCGGAGTAAAATAGAAATTTATTTTCTTCCTTAATATGTTTAATAGGTTGAAAATAATATAACAGTATTTTTAAATTCCTCTAATATTTTTACTGTTTTAAATTACACCTACTCATTTTTGGCATAAATGCATATAACCCGCTGTCTATTCATTATTCAAGTCAATATCGTCGGAATTATGTCACATTTGGTATCATTTTCATTAGAAAAATGCCACGAATATCGCCACGTATCGAAAAATATTATCTTCTAACCGATATGTGTCCCCGGGTAGACCCGTGTTTTGGACATTCATCGTGTAGATATGTATGTTTATACTCCTCGACGAGGCCACTCGATCTTCGCTGTCTTTTTCTACGTTTGGCAGTGTTTCGAAGAATAGTATCTTCTAGCCGGTATATGTCCCTCGGTAGATTCGTGTTTTCGATATACATCGTGTAGACATGTATGTTTATACTTCCCGGAGACCCAGGCCACTCGAGTTTCGCTGTCCTTTTCTACATTACGCAGTGTATTGAAGAATAGTATCTTCTAGTCGATATATGTCCCTGGGTAGACGCTTGTTTTGGACATGCATCGTGTAAACACTGTAGCATAAGAAGTACGGTTATACATTCTCGGACCGCGAAATAGAAGTATGTCGACCGCGAGTATGGTTGGACCGAAGAGGGGGTGAGTGCAGACATTCCCGAAGGCAACGTGATTGCCGTCGAGTGGAAAATCACGAAGACGCGGTGTCCGGCGTAATTTTTTTTTTCCAGTGTCGATCGCGTTGCGAAAAATAATGGTGGCGTCCGTCACGTCGTAAAAAACGGGAACGCGACGATACGCTTTCGAGCGGATCGCAGCCACTCGATGCGATACACGTTAGGGAGCAATGATTGCCGCTACTGCGAATCACCGCGACTGCCATTGTCACGTTCTAGAGTCCTTTAACATCCTCTTCAGAGCGGAAGGGTGCTTGGCATTATGTGAAGGCAGCCGCGTCGAGAGCACTCGAGGATTCGTTTGCTCGGAAAAAATTCATTTGCGGCCGTGCCACCCCTCTCCCGCCCTCTCCCGCCGTTTCAACCCTCCACAAGTTTTCAAGCTTCGAACTCGTCAAGTTCGAGGGCTCCCGCCTAAATGCGACTCCGCGACGTCGACAAAGCTTCGAATATTAATAAAGAAAAAAACCGGGGAACGGCCGGGAACAATGGGTGACAATGTGGAAACGTGTCTTGCCGACGGAAAAACCTCTTTAATTGTTTTAGTACACCCATTGCGCGTGCATTATCATCGTCGTTGTTTAATTATGTGACGTTTCGGTCGGACCGCAGGTCTCCCTGTAATTTAATTACATTATACTGTCTGCAACCGGTGCGGTAGAAGCCGAACATGCGTTAGTTGGATAACGTGACAAATTTTTTATCTGCACGTTCGCAGAACTTTAAATTGCTTTTGTTTTTCAAATTGTATTCAACTTTAAATTGGTATTTGCATTTTTACGGTTTCAACGATTGTTTCGCGCTCGTTAAATGGTCCTATTTATTTTATGACGAAACAAATTCATCTCGGCGTCGAGCAAATTCACTTTATAATAAATAACGCGGTTTTCACGCGTAATTGTTGGAACATAATTTTCGATACTTAAATGTATATGAATATTCATGCTGGACTGAAAAATTACACGAAAATAATATCAATTGCTTTCGGCGATCTCCCCTTTCCAATTTGTCTGATAATATATTCGCAAGAACAACTGGAAATTTGTTTTCACCCATTTCAATTGTTTAATGAACACGGTGACTATGTTACACGCTCGTTTCGAAAAGTGAGCGATCGATCGCAATTTGTGGAGGAAGAAACCTATCTAAATTAATAAAATAACAACTATATTTCAACTCTATGTTGCTTTTTCTGTACGTCTCTCCTGCCTTTCACAAACCAACATTATACTAATTAAAATGTTTAAAATCGGTCGTTCCTTTTTTATTGTTTCTACGCGCTAAAGGCGAAAAAACATTGAAAAAGATTTTTAATTTATTATAGTTCAGACCATAGCCACACTCACACTGATTAAGATACTTCATCTTTTGTTTTCGATCAGCAGAGGAATCCCTGTAATTTTGAATGTTTTCATTTCAAAAAATAATTGATATACTTCAAATACTAATACAGTAGACTTTCGTACAAGGCGGTCAAAAAATTGTTCACAGAGACGATGTACAGTCAGTCAAAACGGTCTCCATACACCCTTTAGAATGATGTCACTTTTTAAAAAGTGGACCGCATGACTTTTCGTCAAGAGTCTAGAACAATTAGTTTACTAAATGATGTGAAATGAAAATTTCTAGAAAATTCGTTTTTGTCATAAATGCATAACAATACAAGGTCTAGTGACCACATAAGGGCGAAATTTCCTGACAACGCTGAAAATCTGCGATCTTCACCCTTCAGCACTCACCTTCGAATGTTTGTTGCTCATAGCAACGTTCATGATGAAATTTTCACCGTGTATAATTGATGTAGATCTACAAAACGTTTTGTCTAAAAAGTTTCGAACAGGTTCAGATAAAAAAGTTGAAAACAGTGAATTAAAAAAAATATGTCTATCCATTATTGATTAAACCAGTTCTTCCAATATATCGAGAAAATCTCAACAAATTTGGTTCAATTTAAAAAAAATTATTCCGTTATAAATAGACTGCGGATCTTTATGCATTTATAGCTCATGGAAATTTTGATAAAATGCTGAAGTATCAAATTCGACTACAAATGCTTTTACCAATGAAAATAGGATTTAATTTGGTACCACTTTCTTAAAATTTGTCCACAACAATTGAAAATTGCATAAACATCCGCAGTCTAGTTATAAAGTATGAAAACGGAGACTTTTTAGACTGACTGTATATGTATCTGTGGTAATAAGTGTACAATCTTTTCTCGATAGATGTCGCAAATCTATGTCTGATAAAAGTCGCACAACTATTCCCTCTACCGTGTGGTATACCCCGTGAGGGGCCTCTGAAACCGAAGTGTGTAAACATAATATGGGTCGGGTAATGAAAAATAAAATAAAAATCGGTGTGAGACCAAGAGACCACTACTAATCCAATAAACAAACTTCTATATTTTTCATTACTTTTTCATGGCACTTTCACCAACATATTCGTGGCATTTTTTTTAATGAAAATGATACCAAAAGGGATATAATTCCGATGAAATTTATACGTGTAATGAATAGACAGCAGATTTTATGCATTTATGGCATTATATTCTTTTCAGCCAAGCAAACATATTACGAAGGAAAATAAATTTCTATATCACTCGACTTTGTCACGACGCAGGAGGAAAATTTTTATTTTGCATTAATATCCGCTGTCTAGTAATGAACGATGAAAGTTTCGGACGCAAAGAAGGACAGCGTATGGGAAAGATTGAACTGACATGCATCGTGTAGGACAGGTATGTTTACACTCCTCGGTGACCGAAGCCTCTAGAGCTTCGTTGTCCTTTTCTACGTTCGACGCGTACCTCCTGAACGATGTATGTCCCTGGTAAGATCCGTGTTGTCGACGTATATCGAGAAAACACTGTAGTCTTTTTAAACAATGCTTTGTACATCTACTGTACATTTACTGTCTCGCCAAGTAGCTACATATATCCCTTTTTTGTGTTACAGGGGAGTCCACTGTATGCGTGTGTGCAAAATCCTGATGCAAAAAGTTCAGTAGTCATTCTACAAAAAAAAAAAAACCATTAGAAAATGGTATTCAAAACCGGAATACCCTATTGAAACTCGATTTTTTTAGTCCGTTATCGAGTTTACTGCGGCGCGCGGATTACATCGCCAGCCGTAGACGGTGGATACACTTCGCAGACGTGGCACGTAAGCAGAGCCGTGTACAAGGAGAGGGCGAGAGCAGTTTCACCCGGAGGGTCGCTTAATTAGAATTTAGTTAGACGAGGGAGGGTTCGCTCCGGCTGCGCTGGCGCCGCGTTAACTGTACAAGATTATTCCCAGATAAACTAATTAGGTATCCGAAATCTGTGGATTCGCGTACAGTCCGAGCAGAGAGAGAGAGAGAGAGAGAGACGCGGCGCCCCCTCTGTCACGGCTCGGATAAAGTCGCGAGGGACCCGGTGTTTCTCGATTTCACGATATCGGTCGACAATACACCGCCGTTTAATCGTGCCTTCGCGCTCTTTTCACGCTCCCCGAGTAGATAACGTGGCGCAATTAGCGCGGAAAGCCGGTTTATTACGATTAATTACACCTCTTCGAGCGTCCGTCGTTCGTCATAATTGAAGATCTTTGTCGAAACGAACATTCACGCGGTCGATAGAAGCGAAAAAGAATAAGAAAGAGGAACCGAGAGATAAAGACAGATAGAGAGAGAGAGAGAGAGAAAGAGAGAGAGAGAGAGGGGAAGAAGAAGATGGAGAGGGGAAAAACGAGAAGAAGGACAAAAACACGAGCAGACTTCGTCGTACATTCCGGACGCGATTGGATCTTCATCCGATTCGAGTCTCTTTCTCGCGGCGCCACTCATTTCAATTAGGTTAGCGGCAATAAAGAAGAGCCCCGTCTCTCTATCTCCCTTCTTCCGCGTCCTCTGACCGGCGCGCCGAGGCCGTCTCGGGGAGAGGCAAAAATTTATCTCTCCCTTCCCTAATTTCTTTAATTAGTGCACGGAAGTCGTGGCAGCCACCGCCGCAGTGAGATACGGCATATCTAACCGAGCGAAACGTTTCCAACCCCTCGACGAGCAAAGCCACCCTCGAGCCTTTCCTGCGATTCACTCCCGAGGCCCCCCTCCCCCTTCCACCGTTCCTTCGCCATCGATCTCCTCACACCTTCGCCCCACGATTTTCCTCTTCCATCCCTCCGTACCCCTCGAAACCCGCTAGCTCTCTCTCAGCAACCCCCCCTCACCCCTCCCCGGCTATCCATCCCCTCTAGGCCAGGCTCTACCTCTTCCTGCCGCCAGTTTCCTCCTTCTACTTTACTCCCCTGCGTCGTCGATCCGGTTTCTCGACACTTCATCCCCTCCTAAGCCGGTCGGCGTGACTGGAGGTATCAATCTCACCCCCAGTTCTCGACCCCTGGAAACGCCGTGTTGCCACTTCATTACCTCGTGCACCATAGTGCCAAAGTGCGGGCTAGAGGACGAGGAGGGAAGGTACAGTCTACCCGGAAAATAAATCACAGGTAGGTACCGGGTGAACTTCCCTCTTTCTCACTCACCCTCTTCCTCTCTCTCTCTCTCTCTCTCTCTCTCTCTCTCTCTCTCTCTCTCCCTCTCTCTTTTCTGTCTGTTCCCCCATCCTCTCGGCTCCTTCACTCTCTTTCTCTGTCCCTCCCCCGCTTCGAAATCCGGCCATCGCATCGCCTCGATTCGCTCTCCCGAGCTTTACGACAGACAATTCGTCGTCGGGAGTGCTCGCGGCCCCGATACGAACCGTGCATTATTCAGAGGAATTTTCGTTCGATATGGTATCGCCGGCGATCGGTATGCCGTGCACGACGGATACTTGTCGCGATAAAACACGCACGCCGGGAGGTATTGTAAAAGTAAATACACGGGAGGAGGGAGCTGGAGGACGCGCGTCACAGCGCGTCACGGCGCGTCACGGCGCATCGCGTCGCGGCGCGGCGGAAGTTGCACGGAACGATGGAAATTTCGTAGGAAAATATTGTCGCGGATCTGTCGGGCTGCCGCTCGCGATTTACCGAGCGCGCCGGCGATTTTCCTTTTTCGAACAGGGCGAACGCGCGCCGACTCGCGAATCCGCGGTACCTACCCCCGGATTATTAGGCGAGCATAAAAGTTCTGTCGTTTTTCTCTTGCAAGCTCGAAATCAATTGTTTACAGTCTTCGAAAATTATTTAGATTCTCTGCAGATGAATTTTCTATAGATGTATGCTTGAGGGATGATTTATTAACCCTCGAGACGAGAACTGTTTCAACTGTATTTCTCGCTGGGCCGTATACAGGGTGGTCCTTTTAACACTAGAACTACCGAGTCCTAAACGTGACTTAGACTTGTCCCTTTATGATAACAGCAAGATTGAATTTGCTCAGGTTTCATACGATTTTTATGGTAACATGTACTCCGAAGAAGAGATATATTAAAAAATTTCTCGTGAAAACGTTTTCATAGTTTCAGTAATCGTGAAAGAAGAAATCATCCACCAGTCATTGTGACTGGTTCGGTAGTTCTAGTGTTAAGTAAGACCACCTAAATATCTCTTCAAGTTATTGTGATGCAAAAAATATTTGTTCTGTAATGTGTATGGTGTCAATGGACCAAATATCTGGCAAGAATATTTTTTTCCGAAGGTCATTTTTTTCGGAGTTGTCAAGGTCATCGGTGTTTTTTGATACATAACTACATTTTTTTATGGCATCGTGTAACTGATCGAAAAATACATTCAGATATGTATAATAACAGCACCTTGAAATGACCTTGATCTTCGAAAATTAAAGTTTTACCTAGGACTGATATGTCCATCGGGATCGTAGGCTTTGACCAACATTCTACAATCAACAGAGTGAATGTAAATAAACATGTTTACTGTCGCAATACTGATGATACCTAAGGGTTTGAAATCCCGATCAGTTTCAATTTATTTATCAGTGTATCGACGCACTGTTTAAAATAAATTACTCAATGCAAGAGAAAGTTGATATGGTATTCATTTAATTTTATTAAAGAATTTTATTAAAGATACTTTATGTAAGAATCTCAAACCATACTACTAGATTATGTCACTGGGGGCGATGTCGTGTAATTGCTATGGCTGTTGAAGGATCTATATGTTAAAAACTTCTCAGCCACGGACCATGGACTTTAAAAAATTACGGTAAAATTGTGTTGAATATATCGATGAATGAAACATTATTTTTCCAAAACTGATACATATTGCAAAGAAGATTGGTAAGAACAACGTTGCGAAACAACGTCGAACGTGCGGCAGAGATCGGTATCTCGTTATAAAACGCTCGCATTTATAAAATATTCACCGAGTTATGCACTTTACCCGCGTTTTCAATTCTGCTTGCATTGGCTGTTGATATTACGCGCTCGCGTATTTCATTACGTCATAATTTCATCCAACATTTCTGAACAGCCGTATCGTCTTTCGTTCCATGCAATTTGCATTGTTCAACGCCGGCTTGTTATGCACCCGGCGCGAGCATAACCGGAGGTGCGTTTCGCGTCCGTCGAAACTCATTTTTTCCCCTGTTATCGATGCGAAAAAAAATACATAGGAAAACGCGCGGAGTCCGCGCCAAATCGATTGAATTAATTCAACCGGATCGGGGGGCGATTTCGGTTTAGTGTGCGCACAACTTCATGAAATTTAAAGACGCGATTGGAAACGGTCGAATTAGTCAATATTGTCGGACCCCAAGGTTCGGGTCGTTCTATTGGAACAGGCAACGCAATACATAATGCGCTTTTGCGCGAGAATTCGCGCGCTAAAAAACAGCGGAGCGAGAGAGAGAGAGGGGGTGGGAGAAGAGGAGAGAAAGAGAGTGGAAAACACGAGGACGAAGCGTCGTTAAATCGCTCGAAGCGAATCAGGTTTGCCGAGTTTGCCGAGATTATTTTTTTTTTCTGTCCACGGGTCTCTGACTCGCGTCATTACTAAATTAACGAGGCAAATTATTATCCGGAAAAACCCGACTGGAATATAATATTGCGGCGTAGCTCTACGTGTACTCCATTGAAACAAACTGTCTGCTCGCCCCCTCGTTTCAGCCCCAACTCTCTCTGCCTCTCTCTTCCATCCCTCCGCACCCTCCTCCCTTTGGAATTGTTACGAGTATCTGCAAACATTGTCGCGCTCGAGTTTTTCTCCCTTCTAGACTAGAAATGAATTTTTATCGCGACTCTTCTCCCTCCACGGTCTAGTCAAAATATTAGCGCTCCGGCTGGTACAGGCCGTTCCAAAGTTAATGGATTAAATTTCGCTGGTTGTATTTTTCCCGGGGAAAATATTAAAGGACATTTTTCATACGTTCCGGCAGCGCGTCGAAATTTTCAAAATTTTTATTTTCTTCGTTCTCTTTGCAGATCTTTCCTTGTACATTGACATTGTTTCACCATGTACAATGTGTTCTCAAAAATTAATTTTCTTCGGAATATAGTCGCTTAAACCGAACTGCATTAGGATTTAATAATTTGTAATTTAATAATTTGTGCAATCTAAGAGAGTTCAAGAAGTCGACCCTCCCACGACGATGGCTGGATCTGCGCTGACCCGCAACATGCATGTGACTTGTTTTTCTTTGGCTCTGAATATATGTATAGTTGCTAGTACGGGTCACGCGAGACCCAGTCACCGACAACCACGACCCGTCATGCGATGATTAAACACTAGACTGCGGATCCTTGTGCATTCACGCCTCATGAAAATTTTCAATAAACGCTAAAATATAAAATACGACGAGAAGCAAAATTTCATTGGATCCCACTGTCTTAAAATTTGTTTACAACAATTGAAAACTGTATGAACATTCGCGGTCCATTTTAATCACTGTAATAAGCTCCAACCTTGCAGTTTAGATTACAATCATTAACACTAGGTTTACGGGGCCCGTCAAAATGACAGGTTCTAATATTTTTGATTTAACACTAACTGCCAAACCAGAAACCTCAAACATTCCATAAATTCAAAGTAAGTTATTTCGTGAAATAAAAATTGAAAAACTTAAATGTATGATATTGAGTAGTCCGCCAACTTTCTTGCATTTTATAGATCCTAATCCAATTTGGTACAATTAATATATTAACGTAAACATTCATTTTAAAACCTGGACAAATAATTCCGTGACCCACATACGGGTGACGTGGCAGTCAACGTGTTTAAATTACAGTGATTTCTCTATATATGTCGCCAAGGCCTGGATGCTAAACGCCGCGCAATTATCCCCACTACCGCGTAGTATACCCCGTGAGGAGCCGCGAAGCTCGAGAGGCCTCGGATGCCGAGAAGTGTAAACATAACACGGCTCGGTTATGTCTCCTGGACGATACACGACGTTGACAAGATCCGTGTTGTTGACATATATCGAGAATTCGCTGTATTAAGATTCTAAGGATGCATACGTAAGAAACAATTTAGCAAATTTACTTCTTTAGGAATATATTATTTTGAAAATATTGCTAAAATTGTGGGTAGCACGTTCTTGTTATTTTTATAAAGTAATGCAAAACAGTCACTTTTAGTGCTCCGTAAACCTAGTGTTAAATTATTAGATTTTGTGGGACTTTTTAGTGGCGATTTTTTGGTAATCGAAGCGTTAATATTGCATAGAAGCAAAGCAATGTTGTACGATCAACAACTGCGTTAACATTACTGATAGAACTGAAAGTATAAAACGATTTTATGGCAACGCAACGGCCTACGCGTCGTGACAACATTTGGAAAAATGAAAAAATCGTATGAAGTGCCATCTAAATTACGTTTACAAATTGTACACCCCTTTAGTACCAGTAATCGGCACAAGCCCTTCATTAAGGGTTTCGTCCGCTAATAAAAGGTTTTATTTCTCACACTCACCGTTGAAGGATGCTAGGGGTGTGCGGGTACCCTAGTCCTCGGGTCGAATTTTTGAGAAGTCGGGCGGGCTCGGGCGGGTACCCGACATTTTCGGGTAACCCGATACTTTCGGACAACCCGACAATTTCGGGAATTCCCATTCTGTATCCAGAAATTTTTAACTTTTTAATACAATCTTGTAGATTTTGACGAGAAAATGCCAAAATCCAAGTTTTAATGTTATGCACTCAAAAGTTATGCGTGTTTTACATTACACTTACGGGAACCGTCAAAATGACGGGTTCTGAATTGTTTAATTTACAATTATCGGGATTCTAAAGATGCATTTCTAGGAAATTTATTCAATACATTTATTCCTTGGAACATATATTATGAAAAATTTGCTATTAATTTTACTAAATATATTCCTATTATTTTTATGAAATAATCCGCAATAGCCACTTTCACTAAATTAGTGTCAAATTTGAGCGACTTTGAACGTTTTTGACAATCAAGCTTCACAGCCGGTCCACTTTCTATCTCTCGATGTTCGTGAACGAACATAACCTATACACCAACATGGCGGCGGCCTTACCTGTCAAAAACGCTTAAAATCGTTCAACTTTAAACACGCATGACTTTTGAACCACTGAATTCCTAACATTGAAACTTGGATTTTTGGCATTTTGTTGTCAAAATTTACAGGATTATATGAAAAAATTATAAATTTCTGGCCATAAAATCGGGTTACCCGAAAGTGTCAGGTACCCGCACGAGCCCGCCCGATTTTTTCCAAGTCCGACCCGAACCCGAAATCTCGGGTACCCACACACCCCTAGCACAGGCACGTACACGACTCCCCTTCGCGTCACAGACACCGTCCGAGCACAAAGAGCAAAACAATCTCCGAAATTCTCCGATAGAGCGCGATAACTCCGACAGCGCCAATAATTCCCACGCGATAATAACACGGCCGACAATCTCAGCCAAAGAAATTACCGGCGATACTTCGTACCCAGGGATTCAACCCCCTCCGTCCACCCCTCGGGTTCTCAGTTTACTTTTTAATTAAAGTTCGTGTCGCTTATTAGTCGGGCGAGCGGCGTGGCCCGGTCCAGAGGAGCGGGAGGGGGAGGAATCAACAAGGAACCGTTGCTTAATACCCCGTTCAGGAACGTAATTTACCGTTAATTATCATTTGCTCGTGTCGGTTCCGAGGGTGTCGTCGATTTCGAGGGTTCGTTGCCTCTCGTCCTCGCAGACGTTCTGACACCGCCCCTTGCCTCTGGCACGGCGCCGTTCGCCTACTTTCACCCCTCCCCCCGCGTTGCAACCACCCTTCCGACTTCGTGGGGGCCGATTATGGCGGGGTGAAATTAATGAGTCAAGGCACGGAAAGGTTGCTCAGCGCCAAAGCTTCTCTCTGTCTACGCGGACGATCCCCCTTCGCGCGAGGTCAATCGTCGGGCAATTTGTCGTGCGCCGGCTATTTCCGGTTTTCAGGGAGCAGAGCCCGGCGCCCCCTAATGTACCCACGCTGGCCGACCAAATTATAAGATACCCTCAACATTAGCGGAATAAGGGCTCTATTCTGTGTTCATACAGCAGGGGTAAAAGGACAGGATGTCATTGTAATAGATAAAATAAATTAAACTTCTTGTACATACAGTACGAAGGTATTCGAACGCCCTTTAACCCCTTACACTACTATTTATTTTGTGATTATAATCATTAGAGATTCTTCATCGTTCGGAATTTCACAGAAAAAAAAGATTATAAAAGTTTATATTTATTGTATGCCTATGTTTTCTCCAAAGGATATATTTATCAACCACAATGAAATAGAGTTTTATTTTAGTTTGAAGAAAATTAGTAACATATATATTTATTAGACTCTGTTCAGAATCTTCATCACGAGTCTGACTTGATATTATAGGACAAGGGGTTAAATCTATTAAATTGGGGTTAAAATTGGACCAAACGACTTGACATGTTGTTAGAAATTGGTAGCATTGGTTTACTGAAACGCAAGAAAAAGATTTTGAGAAAGTTGCAATTGGTAGAAATTACATGAAAAAATAGGAAAGGTGCTTTTTAAAAAAGTCAAGTCGCTCGGTCCAATTTTAAAAAAGTGATTCTGATTTAAAGGGCGTTCGAATACGTGGGTCACTTACATCGATTTTGTTTATTTGGTTCAGTTGTTGAAACTAAAATGTCGTAACTTCCTAGTAGATGTGGATGCACAGGCTTCTTTTATCTTAGTTTTCAAGTCGTCCTTTCTCGGTGGTGCATTGATAACATTTTACCAGGTCCATATTTTTACACTGAAATTCTAAATGAAATTTGAAAATGACTGGTAATAACTGCCATTGAGTACGAGACATCTACTTCCAACAAGACGGGGCTCCTCCTATTTTACATAATATGTTTAACGATAAATGGATCGGAACATACGAACTTCTAAAATGGATAGCAAGACCCCCCGATTTGTCACCACTAGATTTTTTTGTGGTGACATATTAAAGATATTGTTTACACTACACCACCGAGAAATTTGATCTGCGTGAGTTTGGGTGAATTTGGTCTGCGTAAGGATGTTGAGTGCAAAACCTGTATCGAGACATCGCCGTTGTTCAATGTAAAAGCAATGTTAAATCGCCATTGCGGTAATTTTCATGTTGTTTTACAATTTTGTTCGCTAATGTATCTGCGGTCGAGCCGAAGAACCACCCTGTCGGTGTCGGTGTCGGTGTTCGTGTTGGTGCACGACGCAATGAAATACATATTATAACAGAGGGGCCACGAGGTGCGTGCCTGAACATGGACAACGCCTCCCCGGTTATCGTAATGTTTATATTCATCGGTAATCTCGCCGGTGTTTGCCGAATCGCGTTCATTCCTCGCATCACTTTAATTAATTATTTTAATGGGCCGCGGCGGTTAATGACCTTCCCGTGACTTTCAGTAACGCCGGGGTATTTTTCTCGAGAGGTAATTGATGCAGAGGGTTGATCGCCCGGTCCGCGAGGATTTTTATGCTGCCCCGGTGAGTTTGTTGAGAGGGGCGCGCAGACGGTAATTACCGAATTATTTGTCTTTCGAGATAGCGTGTGTTTTGAGTGAAAAGCTGAATGCTGATGCGGCTGCGCACCTGCCTCCGTTCAAGGGTTAATAAATTTTGGTAACTGTTGAGTCATCGATAATGTTAGACGCGTCCACGCGAAACTTGCCTTTTGTAATTGGGGGCTTTTTCGTTTTTCAGAAGGGGGACGGGGGTTGACGATTGAGTTTTGTGTTGTAAAACATATTTATTGAGACGGAATTGTCAAAGAAAACTGTCAATTTTATGGGTCATTCCTGCCAAGTTATGCGCGTCAGAAACTTGCGAGTTTACTCCAGCAACTCGAGTAAATGGTACTTTTCTATCGGCGCACTTATAACTCGTGATTGCAATTTATATTTATTGCAATACGAAAACGTCCGAGAATCGCCAAGAACGATTGGAAGTAATAAGCAAGTAGATGCGGATGGTGAAATTAATTGTAAGTTATTATATTAAGTTATTATAAATTAATTATACTGCGAATCTTCATGAAAAATGTTCTGCATCGATTACAAGGTACCGGAATCAAATCAAAATTTGTTTTCTCCGTTAATCATTCTAATAAGTTGATGATACTGTACCAGTGCCGTTAAATTCCTTTTATCCACTTTTGTCATAAATGCATATAATCCGCAGTCTAATCATGCTTATCAGTAGCAGCTTCAATATGGTAGCAACAATAATCGTGCTTCTCGGGATTAAGAAATAATTGACAATAAAATCATAGAAATGCAAATAACGAAAACGCGATATCGTAGCTGGAGATGTTACACAGCTAATTTCGTTGTGAAATGAAATTTGTTCCGTGTCCGATGAAACGCTGTGAATTTACAACGTTCCATCGGAATGTATTATTCTTAGCTTATTATGGTTGCGCCGAAAACAAATTGCGTTCGAGATCGAATTGAATATTCCGTCGAAAAACGATCATCGCGAGTAACGCCAGAATTCTCCTCGATGCAAGCCCTGGACGCTCTGTCGCGTCGCTGTGTAAATACAGTGACAAAATATTTCCATCGGAATGCCCGAAAATGGCGTCCTCTGCGGATAGAAAACTGACCCCGGGTCAGAAGTAACGCGCCGGTGTATGGCATAATAACCGTATTGGACCGTTGGAGGGTTAACGTCAACAGACATTCCTCATCGCATTATTCTAGATCAGACTACCTACCACCTCCGATAACATCATCTGCGGTTGTAGATAGAATTAACATCGCTCGGGGAACTAAAATTAGTGCGATAATCCTAAATCCGGGCGTAGCACGCTGGGGTGGAAATCTGTGACCGCAAGTGGACTACCGCTCACCGAAAGTGGAGCGCTCTCGCATGCGCCCGGCTAACAGCAAATGATATTAATCTTTCCGCGACTGCAAATGGAGCAGCGCCCATTATTCCTCAGACATAATATCCGTGCCGTTATCGGGGGAGGGGGGAGATAGGGGGCTGCACACACAAAAAATGAGACGGTTTCGTGACGCGAGTTAATTATACACCGGCGCATTAGGGCCCCCGTTCGAGCTTTTATCGATTTCTAACAGGGCTCGAGTGTTAACATTTTCAATTACTCCGTCGAATAACAGTCATTTTTTAACTGTTATTAGGTTGGTGACGCATTAATTGCGGGTTTTGTTCTTGAATTGAATTTTAACGGTGATTCTACATACAAAAATACGAGGGTTTCTTTTCTATATAAGATATATATTGATTGATATATTTTCTATATAAGAAATATATTGGATTGTCCAGAAAGTTCGTGCCGATTTTTAAGGGAAACTCAAACGCAGTACATTTAAATTTCGATATACATTTGTTGGATTATTATAAGCGCCATTTTGTTCCATAATCTTTCTCCATCTTTCACGCAACTTGTGTTTTTCGGCGAAAAACTTTTAAATATGATTTTTTATGTTGACCAAAGAGTTAAAGTTTTTGTCATTATGGGAATTTTGTGTTAATTTTGTATTAATCTAAAGAGATGAAAATCTGAGGGTGTAATGTCTGGTTAATAGGGTGAGTAGGGTAGCACATCCCAACGAAGCTCCAACAGCTTTTGGAAGAAAAATGCATAAAATGCCTATAATTCATTCTGTTTCCTTCCATATTTAACAAAAATTAATGTATCTTAATCCAATTTTTTTGTAAAAATGCCTGAAAGGTCACCTTTTTAGACTATGTACGCATACCATTTGTTTTCAATCATTCTGACATATTCAGACCTATCCTAATGCCACCTACAGAAAAACGGCATGAACTTTCTGGAGAACCCAATACATTTGTAATGTATAATCCAAAAAGAGTTGATTTTAACGTATACACCCCAGAATATTAGTGGACTGATGAAAGATTTGAAACACCCTCTTTGCTTATTTTCATTATATCCTTTTATTTTACTAAAATGGACATATTACATAATGTCCATGATGTATATTGTATATATATCTTTTTATATGATATACGTAATAGTTGTCGCGGTAAACTTGATGTAAATATATTACTCTGGAAGGACGCGGCAGCCATTTTGCCAAAGCCATTTCTGTAAAATTTTGTTTGTGGTTCCAGGTGCACAGGGTGGGACATTTAAATGAGAACGACTGAATATCTCTGTTGTTAATTATCGTATGAGAAAACTGATGACAAATGATGACAAAGTTGTAATATTTTAGGGAATTATTTTTTCCAAGTTCATTTTTTCAGAGATTTCAAGGTCATTAGTACATTTTTAAATGGAATGACTAATTGGAATGATTACATCAACATGTAGTTGGCTGCGAACGAAATTATTTAAAAGATGAAAGTCCATTAAATATTAGGTTGTGTAATAAGTCCGTTCGCGTCAGCAACATTGTCCATTGCAAGATTTAAAATGCAATGTACATACGTGTTAAATTAGGTATGGTCTAGATGTGCTTTAGCCGTATACAGTGAATTCTCGATATATGTCAGCAATACGGGTCTTGATGTCGTTTATCCTCTAGAAGCTTTGATCCGCGTCGAACATCGAAAGGGATAGCGATGCTGGCCGCCGAGGAGTGTAAACATATTCGTCCTATATTTTATAAGTCAAAGTCACAGTGATAGAGACCGCGACTCTCTGCGTTTGTGTTTATGTTGGTGAAAGTCCCATAAAAAATAGTGGAAAATAAAGAAGTTTTGTTATTTGATTAGTAGTGGTCTCTTGGTCTCACACCGATATACTAGACCAGACCCTCACGGGGTGTACCCCGCGGTAGTGGGGATAATGCCGCGACATTTATCATCCAGGCCTCGGCGACGTTTATCGAAAATGCACTGTAGCGCGTTTTGGAGAGGACCGAACAGAATATTTATTTTCGTCAGTTAGTTCTTTTGTGCAATATTTTCTGAAGCAAAAGGAAAGTAGAAATTATAAAAAAGAATTTTTAATGTTTATATGGCGATACTCCTATCAATCCTATCAATAAACGGACCATTGAAAAGTGGAATCGGAAGGTTTAACACTTTGACTGCCGAACTATAAACCTCAAAAATTCCATAAAATCAAAGTAAGTTATTTGATGAAATAATAATTGAAAAAAATTAAATGTACGATATTGAATAGTCCTCCAAATTTCTTGCATTTTACAGATCCTAGCTAAATTTGGTACAATGAATATATTAACGTAAAAATTCATTTTAAAACCTGGACAAATAATTCCGTCACCCACATATGGGTGACATGGCAGTCAACGTGATGAAGATGGAGATGTTAACTTGGACGCTCGCGAACGAGATGGCATTGATCACTGATTAATATTACTAAGGAAATTGCCAACGTATTAGGTACGCATATAGCATAAATCTGTTACATTAGCTTTAAGAAATCTTGGCATGTCAAACGCGAACGGACTTATTACCTGCACAGCCTAATGACTTCTACCTGTGAAAATGAACAGTTTCATCCGACCCCTGATTTCTAAGCGTTCCTGCGGCCTCCGGGTCGCCCCTCTTCCGGTCTCGTTCACCTTACCCCACGGTGGAGGGACCCTCGGCGTCCCTCGCATCATCGTGATAAAAAAGAGCAAACGCGGGGCTAGGGAGGGCTAGCCGGTTTCGCAGGAGTCATCGTGCGTACCTACAAAATAGAAAGTGAATCTCCACCCCGTGTTCGAAACTCCCCTCCTCTTCCCCTCCCCCTCCCCTTCGGAGCCCATGGGAGAAGAAGTCCCTTGAAATTCAAATGCATAGCGCGACGAGTTCTCGTATCCATTACCTCGTTCAGCCCCCTAGGCCGCATCCGCAAACACGTGGCCCCTCTCGATATACACACACCCTTCGCGCTCTCCCTACGCACACCCCCGCGACCCCTGCGTGTCGGGCTCACCTCGAGGCAATCGCATTAAATCGGACGAGGGGTCGGAGTCATGTTTTCTTAATTCCATAGTGACGCCGTGTAAGCCGTAGGCACCCGTCGCCCGTATACTTTCCGCGATCGAAATCGCCGCTTCTCCACACCCGGCTCGCGTGTTCGAATGAATTTTTAATCCCGACCTTATGCCTTATCGTTGCATCGGTTTTATGGCTACCGCGATGGAACATATCGTGGATCATCATCCGTTCGCACGAGCCCGGGTAGTTTCAATTTTTTTCTCATACCACACCCCCCTCCCCCCACCCGTCCTCCACCCTTCGACTACCCATCACCGTTTTCATGCCGTCGGTCTTGTTAGACGATCGTTCCGCAATATCGTAAAATTCGCATGACGTTTTTCCCGAGGTCGATCGTTGTGCTGTACGTGTACTCGTATTTTCACAGCTGGTTCGCTCCGCGGAAGGAACTTTATTATGGCGGAATTCGCATGACCGCTCGCGGATACGAGAGTTTTTGGGCAACGCGGTTCTTCTTCGATATTGTTTATTTATTTGATCTCGTCGCAGAGGTTCGTGTCCGATTTGAAAATGAACAAGTCGGTGCTTTTTAACTCGCGCGGGACCATTCAAATATTTATTCACCAATCTAATTTTTAAAAACGAAACATTTCGTCTCACCTTGAATATTGCCCTTCTATATATTTTTCTCATGTTATACATGCGAAAATGGTGCAATGTACTCGTACAATACCGAAATGTTTAGTAGTTTATTAAATACAAACAAATTTAATAATGTAAAATGTATTTTGAATAATGATACAGCAATTTTTAGTGGTGCCTTACAGTCACCATTCACACCGGCACGCTACCGATTTTTACAGTAATTCTGCATTTAGAAGTGTCGCGTTATTAGAAAAGCAACAAAAAATCTATTTGAAATTGCTGGAATTTTATCCAGTTATACCCCGTCATAATCTAGACAAAATGTCAATGTTTATAACCATGAATATAATCATTTTTCTTCCGATACATTTTTAAATAGGTCTATTGACTTGTATGTATACAGGGTGTCCCAAAAATATGGTCTTCCTTGAAAGGGGTGGTTCCTGAGGTCATTTGAAGTACAGTGATTTCTCTATATATGTCCCCAAGACCTGGATGATAAATGTCGCGGAATTATCCCCACTACCGCGGGGTATACCCCGTGAGGGATCATGAAGCTCGAGAGACACGATGCTCGGGTATGTCTCCTGGACGATATACGACGCACAGTGGGCAATTTGGACGAAATCGGATTCAAAATCAAAGAACTTTCGATAGAAATGAGGTAGAGCGATGAAACTTTTTTTAAATGAAAGCTGCAACTTTGTAGAATATGGGAAAAATAGGGAGATTATGGTACGAATGTTTTTTAACCTTGGGAAAATTCGTTAAACTTGCACAATTTCAAGAAAATTATGGTTTTTCCAATACCACGCGCGGAAAAAAATTTTTTTTTAACATGCTATACATCATTTCCCATAGATTTTTTCACGCTGATTTCAAATCTCGTCTCAAAATTTGTCTACGGCCTCAGGATTTTGCAAAAAATAGATTTTTGTGACAAAAACTAATGAAGTCATTTTTTCGTTGAAATGATTCGATGGTAATAATCTCCCTATTTTTCCCATATTCTACAAAGTTTCAGCTTTCATTTAAAAAAAATTTCATCGCCCTACCTCATTTCTATCGAAAGTTCTTTGATTTTGAATCCGATTTCGTCCAAATTGCCCATTGTGCGACGCTGACAAGACCCGTGTTGTTGACAGATATCGAGAATTCACTAATAACTCTTAAATCATTAACCTATTTGCATCATAAGGAAATATGAAAAGAAGGCCTTTATCACCAAACTTTCTTTTTTTATTATATTTAAGTATAAAAATGACTACAAGTAAAAGAACTTCCTATTTCAGCATTATAAGAAAAAATAAATTGATATATATATATATATACGCTCCGATGATAGTGACCAGGAAAATAGAGAGTATCTATATGCTAATGATGCAAACGGTTTAATAACTAATTCGTTAACAACTCCTTAAAAAAGCCGCGGAGAAGATTTTCGCAAAAGAAAAAGTTGATACTTGAAATGACCTCAAGAATCACCCCTTTTAAGGACGTACAACATTTTTGGGACACTCTGTAGATGTAGTTCAACTGTAGATGTAGTTGTAACATCTGTATTTGAAATGGTGGGTGGTTTGACCCGGCAACAAGAGAAGAAGGAGTTTTATTAAATAAATTGTTCGAATTTTCTGCGACTTTTATGGTAGTCAGTGTGTCAATAGCCCCTGTGTCGTACTATCACGAGAATTCTCCGCTTTATCAAAGATAATTTATTAAACGGAACTAGTAGTAAGTACACCAGACCAGCTGCATAAGTCGCACGGACCAGCGCGGGGTCTTTCCCGACCCGATCGGATCTTCAATTCTTCCGATGGTACTACAACAACTGCTTGACCCATTCGCGTCCTCGCTTCCACCAAGATGATCTCATGTTTGGAGGAGCTATAAGAAAATCGTCGCTAATACACATTCTCGTTATCTGAACTGTGCAGAACAAGGTTAAAAATGCATATGCATATGTCGCGATAGGAAAAGCTGGTCGCCACAGCGGAGCCACTATGCCTCTACATCTATAACACAGGTTCATTCATTTTGCTTTGTACCGTGTATCGAAAACGTGTTAAATAAAACGTGGAAATAATGCAAATAACGGAATGCTCTCTTTGTGTTATACAGGGTGAGATACTTATGATTTCCACCTGGAATAACTCCGAAAGTGTGACCGTAGAGAAGTTTTCGAAACAAAAGTTGCATGGGACAACAGGCGCCGCAGTATGGCGTTAATCTTTTGTTGCGAGTCGCTTTAGATGGTCACCTTTGTTATTTCTTTTAGATAGAATATGTTTTCTTACTCGTTTTCTAATAGCGGCTATTTAGACGAATCCAATGAAGTGCAACAACGAGGTCTTTGAAGGTCAACAAAGGCAATGAATGCAATGAGGTCTTTGAACGTCAACAAAGGCAATGTATGCAATGAGGTCTTTGAATGTCAACAAAGACAATGAATACAATGAGGATTTTGAAGGTCAACAAAGGTGATGAATGCAATGAGGTCTTTGAAGGTCAACAAAGGTCATTTGTGACAAAACAGACAAAACAAACTGACATTTACAGAAGGTGTTGAACACGTGTTGTAATAGGGTTGACTGCACGTGTGGGGATAGCTTGTTTAGGCTAGTGTGCAATCGATTGGAGATTTTGAACCAGTGCCTTGGTTTGCCCCAATGTGCAAGGTGTTTTAAAATTGTATGGCGTGATTCTGCGGCTCTGGATCGATGGAGATTTGTTAAAGATTTTCCGATTTTGCGGCAACTTTTTTTAAATGAATAACCACCGATTGGAAGGTGTAGCGATCCGGTGGTTGGGACATATAATTTTGCAACGCTCTGTAGAAATGATAAATTGCTGTATGAATATCGTGTTACAGGAGGACTGTCGGAATTTTTGCCCCATGTTTCATCGCAACCGGGTTTCCAGAATATCGTGTAATGAGAGGGGTGGCTGTATTATCTTGGAAACGGGGCCAGAGTTTATTATCCACTCCCGGGCCGATGCAGCGATCCTCGTCCGCGAAGGCGGCCGGCTTGACAGTAATTAATAATCGTCGCGCGACGAAGTTGGTTTGCTGGTTGGCTGACTGGCTGACTGTCGGTGTTCACGGAGGTTAAATTCCGGGGGGGTTGAGGGTGCGTGTATGTACGTCTATGTGTATGTATGTGTGCGTGTGTGTGATGGTGTGTGTGTGGAATAGTAGTAGGTGGCAGTCGAGAGTCGCGCTAGTTGCGCAGAGTAGGTTAGGGGTCGAGGGCGGCGCGACGGGTCGCGGGGGCGTTTGGGGGGCTAACGGGGGCGGCTGGAAACGGGGATGAGCCTGATGAGGCTGTTGATACAATCGCGCGGGCGTGCGGAGTGGGGTTGCTGTTCGACGTAGCAACGAGAAACCGTAAGCGTGGGACATGGGTAGGGGATGGCGGTGGCCTATTACCAACCCTTGCCAACATCCGAAAAGCCGACATTACCCCCGTCCAAGCCCGTCGAGCGTGGCGTTAACTGTGTGTATGTTCAACACGCGATCCCGTGTTACTCCCTTCCATCGTTCTCGACGGACTTACACGTACAGCGATTGCCACGCACACCGACAGCTCACCGGCACACCGAATCGCTGGCTGCACACGATACAGCCAACCACCTCTCTCTCTCTCTCTCTCTCTCTCTCTCTCTCTCTCTCTCTCTCTCTCTCTCTCTCTATTTCTCTTTCTCTTTCTCTCTCTCCCTCCCTCTCCCCCCGAACCTCACTCGCGTCAGTCATCCCTTGTCCTAGTTCATCCCACAGGCGAGAGAGACCCGTTAGCCGGATCACCCCCGCGCAGAACTCGAACATGCTGTCACAGAGGCGTCGAGCACCTGTTTCCTCGAAATTGACACGTTGCCATCCCACGGCCGACACGCCCACCATCGACGTCCACGTCAACCGAGTGAATCGCGATCATCCCCTGTCGGCGATCCATCCTGCTCGTCGTCGTCCTCGTTGTCCTGCTCGTTGTTGTTGTCGTCGACCTCGTCGTCATCCGCCTCAGTCCTTTGATCGTGTCCGTCCGGTTACACCGTGGTTGCGACTCCCGTGTTCCGGACCTCTCCGAAAAAGTCACCGCTTCTCGATCCGCCAGCGCTAGCTCGCGCGCGCGCGCCTTTTTCTGCACGTGTTCTTCTGGGGCCCCGATCGTTCGTCGCACCAGCCGTCACTGTGTCGCGTCGTTTTAACCCTCCGTGTGTGGTGTGACCTGCGTCGTCTATGTCCGAAGCGAAACTTCACTATTGAATTTCTTTCTTTCCGATATTCATTTTTTCCCGATTAATGTTTGCTACAGTTGGCCCCGTTTGTATTTCAGAATTTTTTTTTTTGGTTTTTTTGAAATCCTGAAACTGTAAAAAAATTACCCGTGAGCATTAACGACCCAGGTTGCCCATGGGAGGTGCTGAAAACATGCCGACAGAGAATTAAATCGATGTCCGCAAAAGGACGTCCTTCATTCTTAATGTCATTGTTTACATCGTACAGTGACAGTCTGCTCTACACAAAATAACAATCGTCAATGTCAATTGCGAGCAGTAGGAATTAAATAGCAAGTTATTTCGTTGCTGAATAATTTTAGTAATTTGATAAGAATGTAGCAGTGTCCTTAAATGTCTCGGATGTTTTCAGTGTTCTACGTTTTATTTACTTATTTCTGTCATGAACGCATAAAATCCGCAGTCTAGTTAAATAGAAAGGAAATTCTTCCTAGAATATGCTTCCCATTCATTTCGTTATATGTCACACAGTTCTGTCGCGAGACGCAAGGTATTTCGGAGATAGGAGCGCAACGGTACCATAAAATCTGCGGGGATTAGCCACGTCTAGATTAAGAGGGGTCAACGGCGTTTCTTACCCGTCGAGCTTTACGATCGCGAGGAGTCCCACGCGGAGGAGCCGCGGCGATCGTTAACGACAACGCGATACAATGATAAGTTCGCGGCTTATGCAAATGCCTGTAATTACAAGCGGGGAGTACCGCGCGCCGCCTGCTCGGTTATCGTTTCACCGTTTAACTGGTCGATCCCGGGCGCGACAAATGAATACGTAATAGGCGAGACGATGGCTGCCGGCCTCCGCTCGCGGCAATTATCGCGGGCCGAGGCCCTGTTTATCGCGGCGGACCGAGCTTCTTCGAAAATGAATTTCCGGGACCCGGCGGTACACGGCCATTAATTCGACGCGGGCTCCGTTCGCGCGGACTCGTGCGCGCGTAATTATGCAAATGCGACGGGGCACGAGGGTGTCCGCCGATTGTTTCGCTCGAGACGATGCCCGCGGAATCGGTCTGCTGGAACAAGTGCCATTGACGAAGAATCTTTCGTGTCTCAATGTACGAAACACAGTAGGGAGTGGTGGAAGTGTCCCTATACAGTGTTTACTCTATATACAGTGATTTCTCTATATATGTCGTCAAGGCCTGGATGATAAACGTCGCGGTATTATCCCCACTACCGCGGGGTATACCCCGTGAGGGGCCACGAAGCTCGACAGGCGTCTCCTAGACGATACACGTCGCTGACAAGACCCGTGTTGTTGACATATATCGAGAATTCACTGTATGTCCCAAATGCCTAGTCGATAAAAGTCCCAGAACTATCCCCACTGCGGCAGAAGAAGTTCGCTGCACTTTTCGACGTGGATCAAAGAATAGTATCTCCTAGCCGATATATGTCCCTGGCCGGACCCGTGTTTTGGACATATATCGAGTAAAGACTGTACAGAAGACTGCCATTCGCACTGTCTGGCAACAGGGGAAATTGTTCTGTCTGGTACTAGGGGACAGTGAATCTATCGAAGAAAAATTTGTTTATTAAAGCCAATACTATCTTTGCGCAATGTAAAAAATAAATTTAAAAATTCGGCCAACTAAATAACCAACCAAGAAAGGTTGGTGGGAGAAACAGGCGTTCGAGGGGCCCCTATCGTGCCCATTACTGGTGTAAGGGCTCGTAATAAAGAAATGACATCTAGCAATTCATATTGTAAACCAGGCCTGGGCAACTTCTTCCCCGCCGTCGCTTCACGATCCCCACCACCAGTGTACAGGTTCCCCCACCATTGGACTACTTCATATTACCCTACCTCCTATATAGGTTCCTAGCGCCAGGCCCTCTTCTCCCACGCTCCACAGGAGCATGATGGGGGGTCTCAGGAGTGGGGAGAGTACTCGCTTATGGCTCGCGAGCCACAAGTTGCCCAGACCCGTTGCAAACGGATCGAACTAGTAAGCAAGAGCCCATAATACTTTTCTTTGACTTATGTTTATACATATTTTTATTCGCGACTATTCAAGTAAACACAGTACAGGGGTCATATTAACCGTATTTTTTATTGTATAATAGCATAACAAGTTTTGTTCTCAACTGACCTCCTTATCGACCTGGGACCTTTGACACGGTAAATACGTTAACTCATTATGAACTGAAACTAATTCCGTCAGGATTTTATGAAATTTTAATTATAAATGTAATTAACGCATTGACTGCCGCGTGTCATTTGTCCAGATTTAAAAATAAATTGTTCCGTTAAAACATTCAGCGTATCAAAGGATAGAATCTGCAAAATGCAAAATGAAAGTGTACTCGGTACATATTATCATACATATAATCTTATCAATTTTTATTCCATTAAATAAATTGCTTTAATGAAATTTTTGAAGTTGCTGGGCTGGTAGTCAGTGTTAACGGAGTGTTAAGGAGATTTGAAAAATTCAATCGGGGTTGCTAAGCGCAACCGGCTAATTCAGTGTCCCGAGAATGAATTTGTACAGCCACTATTAAGTACATGCAAATGTCTTCTGCCCTCCCCTGAAGACGATCTCCGCTTCACGGGACGGCCACGTTTCATCGCGAAACTGGTGTCCGGAGGTTGGCCGTCGCGGAACGTAATGGAAGTTGGAAAAACAGAGGGCCTCGCGGGGGTTTAACGATCGTGTTGAGGTCACTCGATAAAAATAAAGCGTGTCGCCCCGGCTCTCTAAAATTAACGACGTGTGGAAGCGGAATATGCCAACGGGCTATGAAACTTTTATGGAGGAGTAAAACCTGGATATATTCGAGGCCCGACTCGAGAGCCCGTGGACTGTGTGGAAGGAGGACGCCGTGGAAGGATAGTCGCGAATCCAACAACCATCGCGAGACGCGTTCGAATGTCTTCTTCGCCATTCTTCTGCCTCCGCCGCCACGGACGCCGTCTCTCCGTCGCGAAGCCAGGCAACACCTGAAGAAACGTGCGCCGGCCGTTATTGAAAGACGGTTCGATATCTTGTGTACCGTACACACTCGGCCGAAGGAAATAAAATTGTCTTCCCATCGCAGATCAATCTTTGCTTGACAAATAGCGGGCTTGGCTCGTCTCTGTATTAAAACGCTTTTCTCCTTGTATGGGATCAAGGGATGCAGAAAAATGAAAGACTCCACTCGTTCCAAAATTTGAGTCTACTTCAACGTTATTTACCGAAACCACTTTCTGTGATAATAATTTATTTTAATTTCGTCCTCGCGGTCCAGAAACGGAGTTGGCTTTATTCCTCATCCTACACTTACTTACATCTTTTTGTATATTAAGTGTACCAAATTAATTCGTGGACCTCACAATCAAGTTTTTGCAATTTTAGTTTAAATTTCGATCTTTTACTACCCCTACTGGAGAGATACCATATTAATTACTTGTAAGACGAAGAGAATAATGGAAATGATTTTCTGCTTATGTATTATTTACGAAAACCACTGAATTAAGAACATTAAATAATAAAGCACCTATACAAAACAGAAGTTTAAAATTTATTCTCATTTTGCTGGAAACAACGCTTTACAAACTTCTTTGAACTCGCTTACAAATTAGAGAGTAACTAATTACGAAACTAATTAAATTAAATAAATAAAATAAGTAAATACATAATAATAAATTAAATATAAATAAATAAAATTAAATAAAATAAATAATAATAAATAAAGTTATATAAAACAAGTAATAATAAATTAAATATAAACAAATAATATTATATAACATAAATATAAATAAAATAAATAATTACAAATTAAATATAATTAAATTAATTAAATATAAATAAAATAAATAATTACAAATTAAATATAATTAAATTAATTAAATATAAATAAACTAAATTAAATTAAATTAAATTATTTTATTAAATTACATTAAATAAATTCAATAAAATAAATTATTTAGTTTGTATTTGTTGGCGTTAGAGGTCCTAAATAAGAAAAAGGATGAAAGCTAAGGGTTTGCATTAATGTTTGAATTAAAGTGAAATGTTCTTGATGATATTTTCTTTGTAAAAATTTCGTATGGCTAATGTGCCGATCTTAACAGATTCTGACAGTTATATTGTTCGGTGCCAATCGACCGTCTCCTTTGAAACTGCCGGGACTGTCACGCGCAACCAGAAGATTTGCAATCGCGACAGATCATGATGAGGTCGCGCAAACGAAGGGACAGATTCAACAAGGGTAGCGTTATTTGTGCTTGCTCCCCTTGCGGTTGCAGAACAGATGTAGATACAGTTGTGTGCAGTCATACAGGGTCCCCCGGATGGTTTATCGAGGGCAACGATTGCCAGAGATACTGGCTGAGAGTTCAGATCTAGTCTAAAACGATTACGTAACGAGGTATAAACGTGCAAACATGGGGGCACTGGAAGACAATTAGCACGAAATGATTCCTCTTAAGAAATGATATTATACTTCTACCGAAATGAGTCTTGCTAATTAAAAGCTTCGTTATGAACTCTTCAGAAGAAAGGTTGAAAGTCGAAGGATTTCATTATGCATAATGAATTTGTATATTACGGTAGGATCGCATCAGGAAAGTACAATAATAATCGCTCAGCGAATATTCTTTCATACAGATAAAGAATTTCTCTTTCAACAAAAATTAACGAGTTTAACTTACAAAAATATTTATGTCCATAGGTCTCAAAATAGTACACAAAATAACATCTACTCTTGACAAACGTTCGCAGTCTTCTAGACACGGAATAACGCCAAGGGCCCGGGTCACATGACTTTTTCAGAGCCAGCAGGTCGGTAACTGCTGTATAATTTCCATTCACAGCCTTCAGACACAGATTTAAGATCTGCCTTGGTCTTGATCCGACGGGTCTTAAGTCTGTGACTAAACTTGTCACATTTTTTGCTCTGCATTATCTATATCATGAATTCTGACGTCAGAAACGTGCTTCAAGTTTTTGGCTTTATTTCGCAGAGAATCAAGACAAAATATAGCTCAATTTTAGCCGGAGATATTTTCTAGCGCGCGCTACTCTCCGTTTCATTAAAAAAAACTCATCAAATGGCATAAAAATGCTTGGACTCCACGGCATGCACATCGTCAATTTTTGACCTACTTCTAACGCTTATACTACCAAATATCTACATAATCTCGTCAGCTCATTACCAGCGCGCGCTAGATTGAACCTTCCTCTTTCGAATGAGCCCTTTCCCAGCGAGAAACGTTCTCATATAAGGCCGAAAAGTTGAGGCACGTAAAACCATTTTTCGCCTATTTTCGTCGGTAACCTAGTCACTCTACCTTACCCCAAATCTACGAAGACCGGGCCCTCCGTTTCTAATACCAATCCCTGTACAGCGGAGCGATTGATTCATTGCGTAGGAACGACTGGCGAAAATGTCCGCGATTCCGTGTTCACGTGCGCGACGGCGCGGGCAACCGGGGATGCGATTCAAAATTCAAACCGTATTCCGGTACGCGACTACCGGCTCGTAAATTCCGCTCTCCCCCCGGCCCGTCGAAGTTCTTTCGACGTCCGAATTTTCCGCGACGTCGAATATTATCCTCGCCGTTAGTATGTATTCCCGTGCTATTGGCAGACTGCCGTATGTCTCCTCCCGTTCGGATAGGATCACGGCCGTAAAACATCTATAAAGTGCGGCGCGTCTCTCTTTTCGCGAATATCAGCTCACGGCCAAGGACGTTCTTTGGACGTCCCTTAAACCGGAAACGAGTGGGACGCCATTGGTACGCGGGTCGGGCCGGGCCGGGCCGGGCCGGCGAACGCGATAAATCAATCCGGCAGACCATAATCAACGTCGCCGGTGGGTTAGCTTTAATCGTTGATACACGATTATCTGACTCTCCGATTCACTCTCCGTCTGTCCCTCCCGACGCCACTTGCCTCTATTTTATTGCTCCCCTGTCGCCTTTCATCTCCGTGTTCTTTGTCTCTGGTGCGTGCGTGCGTTCGCGAGATCAGTGATATATTTATTGCGGCGGCGCGGCGCTTGCAAAAACCACCGTTCGACGTTCTTAATAAATCGAGTGCCAAGTCCTTTAATTGCTTCTGATCGTCCGTGAATTATGCCGGACACGCTTTGCGTTGAAAATGCAAGCGTCCGACCATTTTTATACTCGATAGCCGGTTACCATTATTCTGGACTGCGTCATTTCGTAACTGAACATTTACGTACATCAATATATTCAGGACGCTGTCCGTCATCTTCGGAGTCTGGGTAAAACTTTTTGTTGTTTTTAAAACCAAATTTTATTTATATTATACAAAAGGATATTTCAATAACGACTCCCATAAAAGTTCCGTTAACCCTAGGGTGGTCGTGCGAATTTTCGTAACGCCAGTGGTCTTGATATCACAAACTTTATTGCTCACTAAAAATATCCCTGGGTTCAAATAACAAGACACATATAATGCATTGTTTTTAATTCAAAAGGAAAAGAAGTACAATAATGGAAATTATTACATATTCATGAATAAACAATCTCTCCTTTGGTTATGGGTAAATAAAGTCGGTCTGTGAGACCGGGCGCAACCACTATAGGCTTAAGAATCAAAGAAAAAATAAAAATACAGTTTATGTGACTTTTCTCGATATTTGTCGCAAATACCTGCTTGGTAAAAGTCGCAGAATTATCCCCACTACCGCAGGGTATACCCCGTGAGGGATCTCGAACCTCGAGTGGCCTCGGTCGCTGAGGAGTGTAAACATAATACGGTTCAGGTATGTCGGTGTTTGACCAGGAGATCACTACTAATCCAATAACAAAACTTAACAAAAATATGATATAATTCCGATGATATTTACATGTGTAATGAACGATGAAAATTTCGGATGTAAAGAAGGACAGCACACGGGGAAGAAAGAATAGTATGTCCTGGACGATATATGTCGCTGGAAAGACCCGTGTTGTTGACAAATATCGAGAAAACACTGTATATATATAGCTCTTAAACCCTAGATAATTAAACTGTCGTGCGGGATAGGTCATTAATGAGAAAAATATTTGCATAAAAGTAGTTGAAAAAAACGGGAAGCCCGAAATGAAACAGTTATAATTAGACTGCGGATCTTTATGCAAAATAAAATTTGTATGCGTCAATTGCAATCTATGGGAGCTAAGTCAAAATTTATTTTGCTCATTAATCATTTTTATATGTCACAAATGGTATATCGACATTGTTAAACTTTTTTAATCTTTTTACCGTTTTGAATTACACCTTCTCATTTTTGTCATAAATGCATAAAATCCGCAGTCTAGTTATAATACTCGATATTGAATTTATGGGTTGAAACATAATCTGACGGATTGTCCCATTACTATTTTTACGAAAGATTAGTTATCTAGGGTTAAACAGTTTTTTGATCGCGGCCATACGGGAGTCTACTGAACTTTTTTATCAAGGTGAGAATGTTCTTCTTTATTATTGAGTTTTCCCATGCATCGTGTGTATATGTGCAGTTAGTATATGTGTACGATACTGAAGCGAGAACGATAACCGAGCTGCGTCACTGGTTGAGAATTTACATAACTGTAACAATTATTGATAAATTGATGTAACTTGTTTGCGCCCGATCAACCTACGCGACTGCGGAGTCTACAGCGTGTTTCACGAATGGCGTCAACCGAGTTCACGTTTGCTGATGTGTAGTTTTCGAAAAAGATTCCATTTCGTCTATGAAATGTAATATTTTCGAATACAGTAGATTCTATTACACTGCGATAAAAAAATTATTTACAGAGGCCGTTCTCTTATAAATGGTTAATCATTCGTTAGGACCTCACATTATGTACCGAAACATTTGCGAAAAAATGATTTGTTTTTCGTTAATCGAACAAATAAAACTTTTATAGGGTTAAACTTTACCTGAGGAAACCAGAAATTTTTAACTTTCTGATATGCAATTCTGTAGATTTTCGCGAGAAAATGTCGAAAATCCAAGTTTCAATCCTAGGAGATCCCTAGTTCAAAAGTTATGCGTGAGTAAAGATGTACAATTCTCAGCGTTTCTGACAGGCAAGGGCGCCGCCATATTGGCATGTAGCGACCGTCGCGGGTCGCTTAACGAGCGAAGCCGGATTTTCGACTTTTTCCTGTTAAAATCTACAGGATTCCATAAAAAAAAAAAAGTTAAAAACTTCCGGTTTCCCGAGGTAAAGTGAAGCCGTAATATGTCGTTGAAAAGAAAATGTCGATGAAAACATATATCGGGGAAACAGCGTCGACGCAAACATCATCGAGGCAGTCATTGTCGGTCAAGTAGTACGAACCTGCTCGCGCACGTACCTCAAACAAACGCTTAAACGCTCTCCCGAAGGAAGTCGCTTTTTACAAAAACTGATTTTACGGTTGCACAATGAATCACGCGTCCGCCGTTTTACTATGCGCGAACAAACGCGCGTGCGAGATTGCACGGTGCGAAGCACAGTCGAACCCGAATCGTAAATTCGCGGGGGCAATCGTAAAACCTGAACTTAATTTACAGCTGCCCTTTAAGTTCTTATCGCAGCTCCCCCCCCCCTCCGCGCAAGAAAACTATTACGAAAATACATTACATCGGAGCACGAATAAACAGGGGATTCTCGGCTCGTTTTCCGCGGCGGGGGTGATAGAAGGCCGTCGTCGACGATACGAGCAGTGTTCCCACAAAAAGTCCCTCGAAGGGATCACATGACGTCACGTGCCGATGAATTGCCTCGCAAACGTACCAATAGTGGGGATATACCTACTATCCCTCGGCCAGTTGATAGCTAGGCAAAGTGTTCACGTTATCACTCTATACTGGCTCCCCTACCATCGCACGCCTTGGTACTAAGATCCGTCTCATGACGTCGCTTGTTTTCCGTAACTAGGCAACTATCCCCACTGCGTGTTGGCGAAACGCAACTGACGAGAATCACACACAAGCATCGAGAGTGCAACTAGCTTTTTATCCTGTATAGTCGCATTGTAAGATGAGATTGTGAGGTGAGATGAGTAGAGCCCCGTTAGGTCCGCCTACCCCCACCTCTGACACTCCCTTAGTCCCAAACAGTGTCGCCAGAACGGGGAAATTGAGGGAGTTACCCCTTATCTGTCATTACCGAATTAGTCACGTGACATCGCGACACATGGACCACAGAGACGAAACGCGTTACGTCAACGGGCCGTGGCGGAAGGGTGGGGGATGCTCGCAGCTGGGGAGTGGGAGAATGGCGTCATAGAAGGGGTAACGATTGTCCAAAAAACAGAATGTTTTAACTTTGACGCCACACGTTCCATAGTACGTGTGACCGCTCTAGTCAATATTTATTTTGAAAATGCGTGTGGAACGAGGCGTGCCCCTTCCACCCTGACCCAATCGGCCGTGCTTCGAACCACCATTTTCGCATTTCTGTTAGGGATAGTACAGTGAATTCTCGATATATGTCAACAACACGGGTCCCGCCAACGTCATGTATCGTCCGGGGGACATACCCGGCCGTGTTATGTCCGAGGCCTCTCGTGCTTCTTGTTCCCTCACATGCCCCGCGGTAGTGGGGATAACTCCGCGACGTTTATCATCCAGGCCTCGGCGACATATATAGAGAAATCACTGTATATGCCAAGGTATTCTAATAAAAAAGAATAATTCCAAGTCGATAATATATTTGTCATTCGAATATTTATGGAAATGCTTGTTGCCAACCGCTGGGGCGTTACCGCTGGGCACGGAAGATTCGCGACCCGGTGATTTGGTGCGAACGGTAAGTCTGCCCGTGCCCGGCCGCAAGTGATTATGTCGGCGGTGGCGAGATCGGCGGGCGCGGGCTCACGCATCACGCAAAGCGGAAATGGAACATCATTGACGATCAGTCAGTCGGAAAGCGTTATCGACGGACCCGTCACGATCCATAACTGTGGCCCGGGGCGACGAAAGACGGTTTCGCACATCTCGTTCGGCCGAGATGAAGATAAGACGGTACTCCCCGACACGGAGCTTTCGAGGCGGCCCGGCGGCCGCGGGATAACGTCTCGCAGATTGCCATCGTGCGGAATAGTCGCGTGGGCGTCGGCTGCACGAGATTTTTACGCTGTCGCTCTCGCCTCCAGCCGACCTATTCTCTCCCCCCGCCCCTCAAACCCCCATGCCGTGACCCGGCGAGGGCGGCAAACAACTTTCGATATCGGCGTAACGAAGTGAAATAAATCGCGACTCGGAAAGCAATAAAAATCAACGGAGCACCGGGCTCGATCGAGCTCCGATCACGAACGGTCCATGATTTATCGAGGCGACGGGGACGAGTGGAGAGAATTGGGACGGGGCGTGCTATCCACCCCCGAGTGACGGGGAAAGACGTCTGCCAGTTGAGAAGGGGCGAGCGGAAGAGAGCGAGAGAGAGAGAGAGAGAGAGAGAGAGAGAGAGCGAGACAGAGAGAAGCGATCGAGAAAAGAGGATCACGACCAGAGCAGGGTTCCTCGGAACCGGGGACAGGGTGGGCACGAGTAAAGGCGAGGCGTTCTGAAAACTTAATTACCTGTGTAGGGTCTACCAATTAATTTTCCCCGATTTTCCAACCCTCCGGCATCGTCGATCCACTAACGCATAGCTACCGCCACCAACAGTACCCGTTCCCCTATCGGCCGTGTAATTCCGTCGGCATTATTCTCAGCACGTCTGCCGACGGTCGTAGCCTCTTTCTCCGTCCTTCTCTCTCGCTCTCCTTTCCTCTCGTTCAGGTTCCTCTTTTTTTTTTCTCGTCCTCTCTTGCTCGTGCTCTCGGTTTCTCTTTTTCCTTGGCTCCCTCGCCCCTATATTTTCTACCCCCTGTTCGCTAAAGGCGGGACCTTTGTTCCTCATTTACTTTTTATCACGACGGCAGCAGGCAACTTCGGCCATTCCGCAATCCCCACCAACCGGGGCGTTCGCCTCTCTTTCGCTCCTCTCTAAAACCAACGTTCCCTTTTTTCTCACTTTCCTCCCCCCTCCCCCTTCCCGCCTCCTCTCTCTGTCTCTTCGGGCTTACCATCTCCTCCGCCTCCTACCCTACAACCCTTCGGTCCACCCCCGCGCCTCACAGTCTTCTCTTTTTTCCCCTCTTCTCTTTTTTAATCTCACACCACTTCGGCGCCACTCACCCCTGGCACTCCGGGTGTACCTTCTGATCTCGCCCCGACAAAAGCCTCCCAGGCACATGTTCCCTCGAACCTTGTACGCGTAATCGTGTGGACGCTCCAAACAGTCACAGAGGCGTCCACACACGCGTGGCCTGGCTGCGGACAATCCGATGAGCGCCGGTCTCATCCTCTGTATCTTTGTGTAGGTTTGTTTGTATGTGTGTGGCGGCGGGGTAGGAGAGGGGCGGGGAGGGGAGGGGTGCGTACGTGCGTGCGGCCCGTGTGTCCCTGTGTGGGAGCGACGGGCGGCTTCATCACCATTCCGCTCGTCCCTTTGCCGGGGCCGAGCTTCATTTCGCCGAGATCTCCGGGGATTTCAGAGATCGCGCGTTCTCCTTCGGGAATATTACGAGATTGCGAGAGGAGACCGCGCGCGCGTCGCGTGCTCCGGCGACATCTTCTCCCACAGGCTGTTCCCAGCGTCCGTATCCCCCACCCCCCACCCCCCCTCTTCTTTACGTCTCCCCTCGTTCTCGCTCTCGATACGGTTCCCGACGCTCTTGACAGATACGGACGAAAAATAACAAGGACAGTCTCCCGTGTATTACGCCCCGCTGGATAGGATCGTTCGCCGCGCTACAAACGACAGGATATCGAATCGCGCTTATCGAAATTCCGAGGGGACAGAAGGACTTCTTGGCGGCTGTTTTTCGATCCCCGCCGCTGATGGGATTGATAATTCGTTTGGACCTTTTTTGATAGAGCGGTCTTTGTTCCGTGCAGAGATCGTCCGTTATCGAGCACCTACAACGTGTTAATGCCTTGTTGTAAATAATCCAGCAGATGATGCTACGGACTGTCCTATTTTGAACAATTTAGCGGATTAGAGTTTCTGGAGAAGATTAGGCGGAATGTATGTATACAGTGTTTACTCGATACTTGTCCAAAACACGGGTCTAGCCAGGGACATATATCGGCCAGGAGATAATATTTCGATCCACGATAATATTTCGCCCCTCACGGGGACAGTGGGTATAGTTTTGGGACTTTTGTCACACTGTACAGTGAATTCTCATTACAAGTCAGTGCCAACCTTACAATTTGGAGTCAGTGGAACTACCCACACCACCGCGGTGAGGGGCCGAAGCTCGAGAGCTGTCTCTCGGAAGAGATGAAAGACATTTTCTCAGTCTTCTTGTCACTATCGCTTAGTAGTCATAGGCTTTTATGACTTGTAGACGGACATGACTCTTAGGTTTCCAGCGTCCCCTGTGTATTTCAAATGCGACGCTCAGCGACAACCTCAGATTTCGTCTAAGAGTCAGTCACCAGAACGGCGCAACTGACTCGTAACGAGAATTCACTGTACTCCGTCCAATGACTCCCCCTCCCTCTTCCCCATTTCGAAGATTTTGATATCTATCATAAGCCGTTCTATTGGTTTCGACATGCGTAATGCGAATACGAGTTTCGTTTCTGGCGGAAATTACGAGTTCCCGAGATATTCGCAGAAAATTTTCTTACAGTCACATTGTTCGCGCAGCTAACCCTTTGTTGGTTAGGTTTCTAACGGCCCCGTAACATTTAGATTGCTGATTTTGTGATTGCTAGGTATTGAAATATCAATTTTGGAAAAACCGTCTTTTGAAGTACATTTTACATAAAATACTAAAAATGAATAGGGGGTTCTTTGGAACAAAATTAGCAAAAATTCGGAGTACAAAGAGTTAAACCTTTTGAAAATATTCAGGGTGTCCCAAAAATGTTGTATTTCCTTTGAAAGGGTGATTCCTAAGGTCGTTTGAAACAACTTTTTCCTTTACGAAAATGTTCTCCGCGGCTTTGTTCAGGAGTTATTGTCAAAAAACAAGTACCAATCAGAGCGTGGATATTGTGGACGTGTTCCGGCTTAGCGACAGCCTCCGCTGAGCGTAGCGTTGCCATTGGCTGAGTCAGAATCCGCCTGCTGTATCCGCGCTCTGATTGGTCCGTGTTTTTTGTTAATAACTCTTCAACGAAGCCGTGGAGAAAATTTTCATAAAGGAAAAAGTTATTTCAAATGACCTTAGGAATCACCTTCACTAAGGAAATATAACATTTTTGGAATACCCTGTAGAATACAACAGTCGGTGGCTTCCGAAATCAGCTGTTCCATATTACCAGACTGTGGATTAAATATGTTTACAATAAAAATGAATAGGTCATATACTAAACTGAAAAAACATTTAAGGATACTTAATTTATATAATTTTCGACGTTTTGAGGTGACTTAAAAAGGCAAATACATTTTAATTAATCTTCGATTTCTCAGAATTGACATGCAAATTTTTATTTTACATAAAGATCGGCAGACTATGTATTACTGACCTTCACCCTATATGGCGAGCCAATGACTTTTCACATTTCCAATTTTGTCCTCTCTACTTTCGTGCGCTGTCACATTTGTTCTTCGTGCTTCGCACTATATACGACGCGTCTGGAAACTTTCGCGTGTTGACGCGACAATGGTAGACATTGTGACGTCACGATTAAATGTACATTCTTCGTGTCGCGTATATTTTCCCTCGCGGAGGAGAAAGTGGCACGTTTTGCTCACTAGATCTGTGCCCGCGCTTTATCTGACGCCATTTGTTACTGGAAATATATGTGTACCCCGTGGACGCAGGAACGTGTTTACCCATTCACGGGGGAGCTAATGTAAGTATATTACCGACATAATTTCCATGTAGCTCTATCTAATTCGGTACCGTGGCACCGATAATCTGCAAGTTATCCGTATTATTGCCTTCGCTTGTATAAATAATAATATGCAACGGTATTTTACATCTTTCCCGCTATTTCCGTCGACTTTTCGACCTGCTTGCAATGCGGCTGTCACGACATTTTCGCTTCATCACGGTTCCAAACTCGGCGAATATTGAAATCAATACTGTGTGCGTCGAAAGTTTTATAAATATCACGCACCATTTAATTTCGATCAATAAATGATAATTTAATAATAATAATTAATAATAATTTTTAAATAATAATTATTTAATTGCGTGCATTCTCGACAGGAGAAATAAGAGATAATCGATTGCACGGAGTGACGAAAGACACGTTAGATCTGTGAATATTAATTGATTATAGTCAGGGCCGGCCCTAGGGTAGTCGGCGCCCTGCAACGAAGTTCTTTTATAGCGCTCCCTATATTTTTTAAAGATAATAGTGGCTTAATTTAGTTTAGTATAAATCTCTATAGAGTGCCTAGTATACATTGTAATGTAATTAATCACATAAAACACTTTAAATAACAATAAAATTGTTATTAAAATTACGATAAAATAACAGTAATAAGAATAAATTAAATAACTTTAAATGACAATAGCATTGTTATTGATAATTTAATTTAATGTACATCTTTATAGACTACCTAGTATACAATGTAATACAATTAATTACATAACACACTACATAAGTATTAAGCAGTATACATAAAACAAAACGGATTTACTCGTATTAAAGATTCTTAAATTCGAAATTAAATTGTCATATTAAAACGATACTGCACTCGAATGCATTCATTCATTATTTTAGCACAGATTAATAACGATTTCAAGGAAAAGTTTCAACGCGCAACCACGTTTATTACATTTAATGAACCAACCTTCGACTGGTTATTATCGCGCGATGATACGTTTAATCCTCGCGCCGTGTGCACGTCAATTTAATCCGAAAGTGATATTTAACTTTTAGTATATTTGATTATGTTGAATAAACTTTCGAATAAATGTTGCATGACCACTCTTTATGCATCGCAGTCTAGCGATGGATCAACCCGATTGTCTAATTGGTTTTTAATTCTGACGCCGTTTCACGGGGAGAGCGCGACGAATTAAACAACTTGCTTCGTCGAATAACAATTTTAAATCGGAGAGACGAATAAAATTCCTCTCGAAACACGTCGATTTAGCGAGAAACACTTTGACGTTTGTCAAATAAAATGGGATCAGTGTTGTACAATTAATTCGTGCGACGTATTGTGAAAAATTTAACGTAAATATTAGAAACGTTCTCGGCGGAAGACTAGGCAAGAGATGACGTCGAGTTTTTATGCGATCGTACGGATTCGCGGACGCAAAAAGATAACTGTCGCTGCGAGCGTTTTATTCAGCTTCGCTGAATCGACACGCGATTCGCTTCGGATAAGCTTTGAATTATTATAGATGCGATCCTTCGGGCAGGAGTGATTAAATGAAGAGGGACGAAATCGAAACGCGGCTCTTCGACAGCCCCGTTCCGATATCGTCCGCTCGGAAACATTTTCCGCCCATCGATTAAACAGAGGATCCACTCGTTAATTACCGTCCGAATAATATCTGTTATGATTAATACCCTCCGACTCCATTGCACGACAAAGACTGTTTCCCACTTCATTTCGGTTTTCATCGGAACTTCTCCATTAGTCGAAATGAAGACGCACGGGGCGATAACTCATTGTCACCGGCTGGCAATATGATGTCCGATCGGCTCCAGACAGAGACATATTGGTCACCGATAGTCCCCGAAGCCACTTATCTACGCCTATAAATTATTAACGAATCAAGCAGCAACTTGTCACAAACGTTATACCGGGGTTCGACGAACTAATTGAAACTCCTCGCTCGTTTCGCTCAATTACACTTTAAATCGTCAAATTATTGTTGCGATTTTCTGCATTACCTCAAATTAATAAATATTATTGATATTTAACGCATTACCTATTATTCCATAATTTTTGGAAGTCTCTGACCATGACTGAGGACTTTTTAATAGATCCATCAACAGCTACAGAAACATCAAGCACAACCCAGTAACGTTATATAATAATAATAATAATAATATAATATGATAATATAATATAATAATTTCATTTGGGATTATTGTATGAAAGGGGACTACTAAAGTTCCATTTGGTACGACCGAATGATTGAAAAGCCAATTAACCAGTTAGCTGTTTTTGACGTGTATATTCGTCACGAAGAAATGGCAATATTTTGTGTTATGACGAGTATACTCGTCATGCGTAAAAAGAAGTTACAATTTGCTGTTTAAATTCCAATTTTAGTGGAAAACTAAATTATATTTGTAAACTTCAAGATGTTTGAAATACTTGGAGACCAAGACGAAATAAAAGGAACAAATAAAAATATGTAAACAATTATTAGGAAAAAACTGTATATAGTATGAGTTTTCTTTTTGTAAATGTATTGTTCTCTTTTGATAGTAATCATTGAAGCCACTGAGCATATACAGGGTGTCCGTAAAATGTTCCTGACAAAATCCGGGAGTGGAAAATTTTTGGGAAAGGAACAATTCGCAACAATAAAAACAAATAAGTGAAATTGTTAACCAATTGAAAAATAAAGATAACATGTTTGAATGACGGTGTATGAAATTACAAGAAATCATTCAAAGTCTACGGGAGGGGAATGTAGAATGCAAGCACCTAACTCACCCCATATCTGGAAAATAGGTTGAACGAAATTAGGGTAGTACTAATGACTTTGTGCTTTGTGCTATTGATACACCTATGGGGTAAAAGGGAGCAATCCCTTTAGAGAGGGCTTTAGAGGTAGTCCCTAGGCGGCAGAAGTATAAATCCGCCACTGTTCTCGTATAGAAAATGATTGACAACAAAGTACAGTGAATTCTCGATGTATGTCAACAACACGGGTCTTGCCAGCGTCTTGTATCGTGCAGGATACATAACCGAGCCGTTTTACGTTTATACTCCTCGGCGTCCGGGGCCTCTCGAGCTTCGAGGACCCTCACGGGGTACATCTCTTCATTTCTCGTTGCAATTTTCATTTTTTTGCCTTCAAGGTCACCCGAAGATCATGCTATACTAGGTCGTTGAATTCGTCTTAATACGCGCTATAATACCGTTAAGTCAAAAATACAAGGTGCCACTTAAAACAATGAAGGTGACCTTGACAATACTAAAAAATAATTTAATTCGAACTGTTTTTTACTGCAATTTATAGCCAATCGAAAACTGATCAACTTTTGTTGAAAATATTTGTTTGTCAGATTATCGCAAGTACTTAGAAAAATCGTGAAAAGTGTTACGTGGGACACACTGTATATAGAGAAATCGCTGTAGTTCTAACTATGGTAGCTGTAAAAGAAACTATGAAGCAAGCGGTAAGAAGTCCTTGGCAATGTACACCCGTTTAAAAAATTACGAAATAATCGCCGGTAAATAATGCGTTACCACCGCCATACTTTGACAAACCGATCAGCATATCTTTGGAGGAATCGGCTCTCGTCCAGGCGGGACGGAGGAAGGTAGCAAACGGATTGATCGTAACGAGGGGTTGAACCCTCGGGTTCGCATATTCGTTCCCATCGTGGTCGTATAACTTCTCCCCCGGCCTGCGTCTCGGGTCAGCGTGTAACGTCCCCCTAAATATCAAACGATAATCGCTAATTCGATCAAAGCTGGCTCGGGTGTCTCGGTAGTGGGTTACGGGTGTCTGTTTGAAGCGGGGTTGGAATCGTGTGGCGGGGCTCGAAGGAGGTTAAACGCGAAAACAAGCGTATCCAGGCGCGAGGGTGCTCGACGCGCTATCCCTAATACCTGGCTCGGTGTCGCGTCGCGTTCGATGGGCATCGAGGTGTTGGTGTCGGGTTCGATGTTGGTGGTGCGACGATGCAGGCAAACTGGGTAGGATGGTATGTGGTCGCGCCGGTGCCGTATTACGTCTCTGTATCCCTACGACCCTCCCACGACCCCCGCACAGTCTTACTCGCTCGCAGCCTGCTGAAAGTTTCAGTAATTACTGTAATTAGTCCAATTAACAGACTCGCTCGGCGGCCCCTCTGGCTCTCTTTGACCCCACCTTTCCTCATATCTTCTCCACCTATTCCACTATAGAGCCGCGTGAACGACAACCAACCCCAGAGCCAGCCGGTTTGCCGTGTTTGCCCGACTATGCGGCTTTCGAGCCAACCGCTCCGCGTTACCACGATACACTCTCTTATTCGCTCGCTCTCTCTCTCTCTCTCTCTCTCTCTCTCTCTCTCTCTCTCTCTCTCTCTCTCTCTCACTCTCTCTCCCTCTCACTCTTTCTCTCTACATATATATATACAGGGTGGTCCACGCAACTTGCACACCTATATAACTTCCAAAGGATGCGTTGCACGAACAAGTTTTGTATACAGAAGTTGCATGGTCTGAAGGGGTACACAATTTAGTGTATTTATTTTCTTTACAGGTGGAAGTGTTTCGTAGATTTGAAGGTCGACTTTGTTTTTTTAAATGAAATACTATATTTTTTATACCAAAATATGGAAGAATGTCGAATTCTGAGTGAAAAAGTATTGACCTTCGTTAGCCCTAAACCTAATGATTAATTACGAGTAATTTCACTTTATTTCCTGAAAATTTTCTTCGCGTAATATCAGGTTAGAATAATAAAAAGAAAATTAAATGATTTTTTTTTTCTTTGTAAGAAAATTAAACAACCAAACTACTTTATTTCCTGAAAATTTTCTTCGCGTAATATCAGGCTAGAAAAATAAAAAGAAAATTAAATGATTTTTTTTTTCTTTGTAAGAAAATTAAACAACCAAACTACTTTATTTCCTGAAAATTTTCTTCGCGTAATATCAGGCTAGAAAAATAAAAAGAAAATTAAATGATTTTTTTTTCTTTGTAAGAAAATTAAACAACCAAACTACTTTATTTCCTGAAAATTTTCTTCGCGTAATATCAGGCTAGAAAAATAAAAAGAAAATTAAATGATTTTTTTTTTCTTTGCAAGAAAATTTTCAGGAAATACAGTGAAATTACTCGTTAATCATTAGATTTAGGGCTAATGAAGGTCAATACTTTTTTACTCAGAATTCGACATTCTTCCACATTTTGGTATAAAAAATATAGTATTTCATTTAAAAAAACAAAGTCCACCTTCAAATCTCCGAAACACTTCCACCTGTAAAAAAAATAAATACACTAAATTGTGTACCCCTTCAGGCCATGCAACTTCTGTATACAAAACTTTTTCGTGCAACGCGTGTGCAAGTTGCGTGGACCACCCTGTATATATATATATGTATCTCGCTCCGTTTCTCTCTCCCTTCGTGTTTCATTGCAAGCATGTGTACGTTCAGCCGTATTACAGAGGGGCTCGTACGGATACACGCGTATCCGCCGCGATTCTCCGACTTCGAATGCACAGAGTAACGCGGCAACACGCGAGGGGTGGTAACTCGCGCCACTCGTAACCCAACCAGCGACTGCCTGCCAGCGACCCTAGATACACAGTTCGCCCTTGTGTTCTCGCGAGAACACCGTAACTGATACGCCTTATGTCGCAATTTTGAGTGGTCGACCACTCGCGACAAGATTGCACAGGGTTTCTGATTACAGTCTTTGCTCTGTATTTGTCCCAAATGCGTAGCCGCTAAAAGTTCCAGAACTGCCACGGGTTATACAGTGAATTCTCGATATATGTCAACAATACGGGACTTGCCAGCGTCATGTATCATGCAGGACACATACCCGAGCCGTGTTATATTTGCACTTCTCGGCGTGCGATGCCTCTTGTGCTTCGTGGCCCCTCACGGGGTGTTCCCCGCGGTAGTCGGGATAATTCCGGGACGTTTATCATCCAGGCCTTGGCGACATATATAGGGAAATCACTGTACCCCATGAGGAGACAAGAAGCTCGAGAAATCTCGGTCTCCGAGGACTGTAAGATCGCGTGGATCAAAGAATAGTATCTCCTGGTCAATATATGTCCGTGGCCTGACCCGTGTCTTCGACATATATCGAGTAAACACTGTACTGCGTTCTCCACGGCCGTGGCAAAACCATAAGACACAAATAAAAAAATGAATGAAAAGTGGATTCTTGTCAGAATTGTCCTCCCCCTTCGTTTTTATTGTCATTGTTTATAGTGACGCTATACATACTGTTTCACGCATTATTCAACGCTAGAACTACCCTTTAAAACGAAGGATTTCAGATTTTTTATTTTACAATTTGCGAAGTAATATAGATATCTTCTTGAGAGATTTTTTTAGTATACTTCTTTACTTCTTTTTTGCGTTACCGTAAAAATCCTATGAAATCTGTATAAATTCAATCCTGTTATTACTATAATAGTATGACCAACGTGGCAGCCGAATTGTTAAGGGGAAAAAATATTGCCAGTATTACTATAATGACAACGATAAAGTCTGGTATTCGTATAGCAATTTCTCTAGCGATTTCATAGTCACTATAAATCATATAAGATCGGGACACTACAATTTAACTGCCTCTCTTACTCGTATAAATATCACAAGCGATTCTAAATGCAAATGTAGTTACGAAGACGGAGACATTGATCATATATTATGGCAATGCAGACGTTATGAGATTCAAAGGACAAAACTCATAAAAAATTCACGAAAGATAAGATTATACTATTAAGCACAGATATATTAACCGCCATATTTAACATTGTAATTTGCTTCTACATTTTTTTCTATCTAAAAATTTCATTTGTATTTTTCAAGCATTGTTTTTATAAACTTATTGAAAATCCAAGCACACTTACATACGCATAAATTGTACGCATCTCATGTGTAAATCTCATGTGTTTTAAATGAAAAGGAAAAATAAAGGACGTTTAAAACAATAAATTCTTAGAAGAAAAATCAATATTTAAAAGTTAAAGTATGGCAATTTATTGTTTTTTATTTAATGAAGTGTATCGTATATGGTACGGCCTGAAGTATGTATAAATGAGTTGATGAATATACATATTGGTTGACCATGGTCATTTAAAATTATGGATACTGCAATTACGAGCAATTTTGAGTAATGCTAAATACTTTTCATACGTCATTCCGGTTGAGAGAAAAATAAGTCCTTGAATTTGTTTGAACATTTGCGCATTAGTATTTGCAAACTTATTTTTATTTCACCTTCAGTTTATGTTTCCATGTTAAATCACCCTTTTCACAGGCGCAACACGATTTTAGGAAAACTGTGTATTCTTATTTTGGGTTTTGATCATTAGGGGAGTCTGACATTGTACCCCCAACCATGAAAATTTCCTAATATTTCTAATATTAATTTCTTTTTGGTTTATTTCCTCTTGTATCACTGCATACTTTAACGAGGGGGTTTTCGAAAATATTTTAAATTATATTTTTTATAAATTTCCAAAGTTCAGTGCTAAGAAAATTTTAAAAAAATTGTGCTCATAGGTAAATAGCTTTTGAAGAAAGCAATATTTTGGAAAACCCCCGTGTTAAAATATGCAGGAAAAAATAACGAATCGAACAAAAAAGAGTTTTTCATGATAGCCCTAGTAGTTCCTGAAAAATTTTTATATGAAAAACACACAATTTTGGGATAACTTAATTCAAAGTGTAGGAATGGAAATGTTTGTTTTTGTGCATAGGTAAAGGTGTATCCTCAGTCCCCAATGCTCCTAGGGACCGAACTACTTATGAAAAATTAGCGATCTGGGATTTAAATTAAACCTGCAAATACGTAGAAAAAGCTAGTGTAGTTAGCTAAAGATCGCATTTTCCAAAATATCAAGGTCATAGCTGTTTTATATAAATTAGATAGACGTATTTTCATTGGTATAATGTAATAACTAATGGAAAAGAAATCAAACCATTTATAATATGTATGTTGACCTTCAAATGGCCTTCGAACTTTACTCGACTACAGGAAGCTATATTTACATCGAATTAGTACGAAGGTCGTTTGAAGGTCAACATATTGTATATATACCAAATTTTGTTTTGAAAACTACTACAAAGATTCCATAGAAATCACTGTGACCAATTACCTTGGTGGTACCAAGTACTGTGCCATATTAATTATGTCTATTTTTAAAGCGTAATGAATATTAAAAAAGAGATACAGTGTCTATTCAGGGACATATGTATATCGGCCAAGAGATACTGTTCTTTGATTTACGCGACCTTATACTTCTCGGCAACCAAGGTCATACCCCGTGGCATTGGGGTAGTTCTGGGACTTTTATCGACTAGGCACTTGGGACATATATAGTGTAAACACTGTTTATGACATATGCAGGGTGTCCCACATAACATTTCTCACGATTTTTCAAGTACTTGTGATAATCTAACAAACAAATATTTTTAACAAAAGTTGATCAGTTTTCGATTGGCTATACATTGCAATAAAAAAGTCCGAAAAAAATTTTTCTTTTAATATTGACAAGGCCACCTTCATTTTTTTCAATGGCACTTTGTATTGTTGACTTAACAGTATTATAGCCCGTATCAAGACGAATTCAACGACCTAGTATAGCATGACCTTCGGATGACCTTGAAGGCAAAGAAACGAAAATGTCAACAAGAAATGACAGTCTGCTTGAATGGGTGATAATAACTTGTGTTTATTATTAAGACTCGAAATTACATTCAATTCAGGAACCGTGAAAAGTAGGTAGGATTTCGTGAAAAAGTCACATATCAAATGTTCGAAATGTGATCCATGATGTTGTAGCACAATTCCCTTCTACGTAGTAAGTTTGCACTGGTTGCTCTTGCGATACTGTCGTAGCGAAGTTCCTTATTTTGTATTGGAACAGCATAAACTATCGACTGTAAATGACCCCATAAAAAAAATCAAGTGGTGACAAATCAGGGGATCTTGGTGGCCAAGCTAGAATTATTATCACCCATTCAAGCAAGCTGTCATTTTTGTTGAAATTATCATTTCTTTGCCGTCAAGGTCATCCGAAGGTCATGGTATGCTAGGTCGTTGAATACTTCTTGGTACGGGGTATAATACTGTTGAGTCATAAATACAAAGTGCCATTTAAGAAAACGAAGGTGACCTTGAAAATACTAGTCATTTTTCTCTAAATTTTTTTATTTCAATGTATAACCAATCGAAAACTGATCAACTTTTAATTAATATAGGTACAGTAATTGGGTCCCTCAGCCTGGTTGTCCAGAATAAATGAACGACGTCCGTTGCTCCGTTCCGTATCGTGACACAAACGATCAGCGAGCCGACGCACATATGGGTGGATGAAAATTTTCACGAGCACAACAAGGGCAGGGATCGGGAATAGACCGATCGGATTAATTGGCCGCGTTAATTTTGCAAGTGGCCGTGTCGATATTTACGATTTCAATAAGGATCGTAATCCCGTCTCGTTGCGAGGCGACGGACCGTGCGCGGCGCAGCGCGCGGATTATCGCGTAGGCGCTTATTGAAATTTAATATCGGCTGGTCTGGCGATGAAATCGATCGCGGTAACGCGATAGTTTGCCGCGAAATTGCAAAATCGCGGGAACGCCCCTCCGGCGACCCACGGAAAAACCGAATGTCCGAGCAGCGCGCGGTGCTAACCAAACCCGGTAAAACGTTAATGCGACACGAGAAGCGGAACGTTGTAAATCGGAAAATCGTCATCCGTTGCACGCTGACGAGATAAAGAGGTTCTCATACACCGACACCGGCTTCAACGACTATTTCCAACATTTTCCCACTGGTGATTCTAATTTGCAAGGTGCACCTAAATTCGGGATCCGTGTCCAACAACTACGGGGTGATCGGTAACTGGTGGTACAACCGAAAAGGGGGTTATTCTACATAAAAAAAACCTATGTCGAAAGTATAGAATAAAAAATTGTTTCATACCAGGCGTTGTTTCCGAGAAAATCGAGTTGTATTGTGCGCAACTCTATGAAGTTATTATAAAAAGAAATAAATGTCTGTGTAGCTATTGTATCGAGTCCGATGGAAATCACCGACACAGGTTTCATCGCACAGATTTCACCGACACCAGAATTCACGGACAACAGATTTCATCGCAACAAACTTCACCGGCGCCCAGTCTTCATCGATAACAAAACATTGACTGACGCGAAATTAGGGGATAGGAACCACCATGAAAAACCATTAAGGCAGGTGTGCAAGACGTAACTTATTTATTTATTTGGAAATTTCTCAACGATGAGGGCGTAGAGATTAATTTACAGTTTAATCGCTCTTGTCGATGAAACATTTTGAAATAAATAATCATGTCTCACACCCTCACATTAATGGTTGTTACTTTCTCCTAACTTTTCAATGAATGTAGCACACAACACGGGTCTAGCCTCTGACTATACCGGTGGTGGGGGTAGTTCTGGGACTTTTATCGGCTAGGCATTTGGGACATATATAGAGTAAAAACTGTATATTGCAAGAATATGTAATTTAAATATTTATCTGTGTTGCTATCCGTCACTATCGTTGGCCAATGTTTTGTTATCGATCAAGACTGGTGGCGGTGAAGTCCGTTGTCGATGAATTATTGTTGTTGGTGAAATCCGTGTCGGCGATTTCCATGGTACCTGTATTTTTGCAATTGTATGTAATGTAACGCAAAATAATCTCGACTGAGATTAAAATTGCTCGAATAAAAGAAGATATTATTTCTTTCTTTTAGGTTAAAATAAAATTCTATTCTTTTACATACAATCAATGGACTGCGGATTTTTATGCAAAATAAAAATTGTCTGCATTAATTGTAAGATACAGGAGCTACATAGGCATTTGTTTCTCTCTTAAACAATTTTAGTGAGTTGAAAATAACAATAGTATCTTTAATTTCTACTGTATCGCATTTAGTCTACTTACTTTTAGTCACAAACGCATAAAATAGTTTAGTGAAGCAATATTTAAGCTTTGACGTAAATGTAGATGAAGAATAAATATATACTTTTCTTTTCTTTGAGGAAGTTAGGGAAGGCAGACAAGTTCTGATCATTAACTGTGAAGAAATTCTTGTTTGAAGAAAAACATCGCGATTTCACGAAAAAGGAGTCCACCAACTTATAAAACGTTGGGAGATAATTATAGAACATGGTGGTGACTACAAAATTGATTAATAAAAATGTTATTCTTAAACGTAATTGCTTGTGTTTTATTTCATCTATTATTCTAATAACGAAAATAACATTGTTAATAGAGACTGTTTTAAAAAACAAGGAAGTTCCGAAAATCGGTCAAGTCAAATTGAGCTCGAATTTTACACATAGCCTCATTTTGCATTAAAAACGTGTTCACCAAAAGGATTTCCGGCGGCTCGACAAAAAATTTGTTATCACATTAGTATCATTTTCTACCTTACCGATAAATTTTAGTTAGGTTTGGGGGCGGGTGCAGGGGTAGGGGCTCCGTCCTAAAACACATGTTGCGTCAATTAGAAAGGGCAAAATTCGCTGTACTAACAGTCGAATAAGGTAGGAAGCGATAGTAGTATGATAAAAAAAACTTTTTCGAGCCGCCTAAAGTCCGTTTAGGAAACGTGTTTTTAATGCAAAATGAACCTATTTTTCAGCTAGATCGGATTTGACCGATTTTAGGAAGTTTAGCCAAAGGAAGAGCAAAATTTTTCCTAGAATATATTTTCCAATCATTTTCTTATATGTCGCATAGTTTTGTTGCGGAGTGTATGTGAAAGTCTATAAAACAACAGTAACTGTTGCGCGCAACGTTTAAGATCAAATTTCGTGGGATCGCGCGATAGAACGGTCGTTAAAAAAAAAACTCGGGAACAAACGTTGGGATTGGTGATCCTCTTTGAAACTGTCATCGCGGCCTGTATTTGAATCACTGTACCGGCGAAGCGACGCGACGCGGATCGATTCGTGTCGCTCTCCGCCGCCGCGCCGCACCGTAGCGATAATACCATAAATATGTAACGCCGCGCGCGAGTGTAATAGTATTATCACTGTAAATAACGCAATTGCGTACAGCCGCTCCCCCTCCCCCGCCCCCTTCGACTGTCCCCTCTCCGGTTCTGCCTCTCATCCACCCCCGCCACCCACCCTCCGGCCCCGCTGGCCCCCGTTGTTAATTAAATTGTTCGCATTGAAATGCAGAATACGCTGCAAACAGTTATTACCCCGGAAGTCTTTGACGGTCTCGCTCGATGAAATTACGTAAGTGATAATGCAATTATCTAACGATTTTAGCAATATACAGCTGCGTCAATTACGTACCGCGTATATATTTGCGGGCGATTATGATCGCTAAATTTAAGCAACGCCCCGGAAACGGCAAACAGATATTTCACCGGTGTTCTTCGGCAATTATCTGGCCAATCCGCGATCATCTGCTAATTCTCAACCCCCTGCGGCCACGGACAAAAATAAAGGGTGGTCCTTTTAAGTAAGGCCACCAAAACACCTCTGCAGGTTATTGTGATGTAAAAAATATTTGTTATGTAATGTGTACGGTGTGAATGGACCGAATATCTGGCAAGAATATTTTTTTCGGAGTTATAAATATTTTTTAAAAGGACCACAATGTATAGTGAATCTAAAAATTCGATTTTGTGCGACTACGGCGATTACTTTCAATAATAAAAGTACCACAACAGGTCAAATGACCGGTTTTTGTATCATTTATTTTACAACTTAAGACTAGAAAAATCTGTCCCAACACATATTTTTATTCAAACACGTGCTGTAATAAAAATCATGCAAAATCTCAATGAATTCAATCTTGTCACTTTTATAAGACAACATGTTTACGTCACTTTTGGAGTTAACCCTCGGATCCCTGCGAGTTGTAGGCCTATGCCAGAGTCATTTCTGACCCACACAGATCACTAGACTTTTCTTTCGATATAAGGAGATGACTCGGGACCGGCTTTCGTCGTATTTCGGATGAAGAAGAAGAAGAAGAGCGGATTTTCTAATTTCGAAATAAAAAGTGTCGTCTTATATCGGAATAAAATTGTACATATGGACGGTCGCTTTCATCCCCACCGCTACGGGTCACGAATGACCCCGGCATAGCATACGGGGTTATTCTTAATTCGTGTGTACGTATCAACGGGGTTAGAATGCAATTACAGATATTTTTATTAATCAACAAGTGAGATTAACCCTCAATGTGACTTTGACGATTTAACGAAAGCCATGATTTGATTTAGTCAAACACTTACGAATTAGAGAGGTTTCCTAACATATTTTTTTGTTTTGTAATTAATGTTGGTTTTATTATTGGACCTATCGCAACTAGCTAACCATTTCGAACTGGTTACCAGAAAATTAGAATTTACAATTCGCCATCCCAAGATTCAGTTCATTCTAACAATTTCGAAACATTCGCAACGGAATAGTAAATCTAGTGGTTTCCATTTTCAACTGCAGAATTTGTAAAGTTAGTTATTTATATATTTATCATACAGTAAATTCTCGATATATGTCTTGATGTCGTTTAGGCCCTTCACGGGGTATGTACCGCGGTAGTGGGGATAATTCCGCGACATTTATCGGCCACGCCTCGGCGACATATACAGATAATTCACTGTATTTATTCTGTATCGTTGATGGTGAGGGATGGATGAGGGTTAAAGAATAGGTACTGAAACTAATACTTTTAAACAAATTGCGGGCCCTTATGCAAAATAAACATTTCCTGAGTCAATTGTAAGAAACAAGAGATAAAGAGGAATGCATTTTTTCTGTCAACACCGTGATAAATTGATAAAAATATAGCAATATTCCGAAATTCTCTTAATGGTTTTACTGTTTCGTATTTGACTTATTCAATTTTATCATAAATTCATAAAATGCATTGTTTACCGATGTGGTAAACACACAATTTAGACGAGATAATTGATTGGAGAATAAATGTGTTTTCATCCCGTTTTATTGCATTTGAACTCCATTCGGTTTTTTACTACCGCGGGTTATGTTATTCAACCATTTAAATAAAACGTTCGAAGTGGAATCGTGTATGAATATTTGAAAACAACATCCTTTTTTTTATGGTTCAACACAAAACAGGTTTCAAAGTTGTTTAAACTATTTCGTTATCTGCTCCATCGCAAATTACCGAACAATTTGGTTTATATTCGATTCTATTCTGTCCGGGGTCGAAAGTTGAAAATAAACCCCGAAACGGGATTAACCCTAACGTGTTCGTCAATTTTGCACATTTTTTTATCGATCCTGAATAATTTTCTGCATAGTTTGCACATTTTGCAAAGTCAATTATTTATCTTGCCGTCATATTAACTTTCATTGTTGCGAATCAATTTGACACCAAGATAACAATTAAGTTATGAGGGTTAAAATCAACGCTACGATACACATTATGTTCGCAAGAAGAACAATTTAATATCACAGACTGTGGATCTTTGTGCGACATAAAAATTTTCGAAACACAGAAGTCAAACACAAAATGGTTTCCTCTTTCAATAATTTTTAAGTTGGAAGTAATATATCGATATTCTGAAATTTTATATTTATTACTGTATCATATTTGAGCCGTTCATAAGTCGATTAACCAACATTCCAATTCTTTTTGACATTCATAGCCAAAGTACTTTGTTAACTCTTCGACGATGGAGCCTGGGTCCAGAATGACCCGAAGTATCCAAATCGTCATTTAATTACTGGCGATAAAATGAACATCTGTTGCATTAGGAACAACAGAAAGTCTGTCGTGTCTACAGAAAATAATAAATAAATATAATAGTTCTAACCATCACCAATTATAAGTTAGTTGTAAAAATAGTCCACCAACCAAGGATTAATGCTTAATATTTTACAATCGGAATAAATTCCCTTAACATTAGATTTACGGGACCCGATCAAAATGGCGGATACCAATATTTTTAATTTACAATTATCGAGATTGCAAAGATGCATCTATGAGAAATTATTCAAGATTTCTTTGGGTACATACTATAAAAAGGAATAGCTAAAAATTTCGATAGATAAATTCTCGTTATTTTTATAAAATATGTAGAACACTAGTGTTTAGTGGTCCGTAAACCTAGTGTTAACAAATAAGCTTAGTATCTTCCTTTAAAATGACGCCTCGGAGACGTCACCGATTTCGGACGCCATACTTGATCATGTTCTGATTATAAACACGTAGTAGCAATCTAATCATTCTACATTGATGTGGAAGCAATATTATTTACTTTTAAGCATTTTTCAAGTACTTTCAGCGTCAGACGAGATGAAACAGCGCGTTTTCACCTGAAACTTCGTAACGAAATTGTAAGGCAATGGGTCAGTACCGCCAAATGACAAAAGTTGAAATAACGATACAAAATGAGCGTGTACTATTTCATAAATTTTCTTAAATAATTCGGCAAATGAGCGACTCGCTTGCCAGCACACTGTTTTCGCGAGCGCACAAAACGCTTCACTTACACCGGCGCACACAACCGCCGAACAATACCTGCCGAGCAACGACAGCCACGGAAGAAGAAGAAGAAGAAGAAGAAGAAGAAGAAAACCAAATGGTCGCCGCGTACAATCGCGAGACCATAGGGAGGGAAATCGCATTGAAACGACGGACTCCGTATAAGAAAGGTACGGTCGTCTCCGTGGAGCAGAGAGAGGGGGCCTGTAAAAGTTCCACCTCCAATTACGCCGTTCCTCATAAACTCAATTTTCGTCTGAACGAACGTCCCCATTCATCTCGCTCCTCGTGTCCGCTGTCTCGAAGTCGTTTTCGTGAAAAGAAGCCGAAGCCGTAAGGGTGGGAGGGTGAAAGGTGGCGGGAAAAATTCGCGGATGGGAGAAAAAGGACCGGAGGGGGGAAAAGGGGATGCGCGAAGTGCCAAATTAACGGCAACTGTTTGTCAGACGGCGGCGCGGTGTTCCGGTGTCCCCTTAAAAATTTGCCTCCGATTATTTCTGCGGAGCCACCCCGTAGGTAGCGTAGGAGGGTATTGTGCGCGGCGTGGCGCTTGGAAAGCGCGGACCCGGGGGTGGAAGCAGAAGGGGGTGAGAACGAGAAACGTGGGCGTCGAGGTTGGCGGGGTTGGCGGGGCACGGTGAGGCACGGAGAAGAAGAACGAGAGGGATGAGGAGGAGAAGGAAGGAAGGGTGGGGGGTGGAGGAGGAGGTCCGTAGAAGTGGATGAGGTCGCGTTGCCATTAACACCTCCGCCGGTGGCGCAGTGTACTTCAAACAAATTAAGTGCGGCCGTAATTGCGTTACGGCCGCGACGCCGAGGAGTCTCTCTTTCGAGTCTCGACAACCGCCCCATCCCCTCGATATGACGCCGGTGATAAACAAGGCTGCCTGCTCGAGAAAGGGAGGCGCCGCCAGCAAGGATGAAAGGTTGCACCAAGGTGGAATTTGCCGCGGTGCAAGCCTTTGAATGTTGAAACGGCTTCGCGGCTATTTCTGTCGAGCGAACAGCCATCGCCCGTCTTCTTCTCCCTCCTCCTTCTCCTCTTCCTCCTCTCGCTCCACCCCGACTCTGCTACCCCTTTCCTCTTCCGGTCCCCTCGCCCCTCGCCCGCGCACCCTGCTTTCCACTCACCCACGCTTTCAACAAATTCACTTATTCCGTGCGGCACGGTTGTTTACTCGCTCTCCGCGGATCCGAACGCGAGAATAGTTTTTATTCCCCCGGAACGAAAACGCGCGACGCAGAGACAGAAAAGGGGGCGGTGGGGGTGAAAGGGGGACGGTGGGAGAGTTTCCGTGGTGAACTTTGAAAATCCGCGACGATTCGCGTGCAAGACTCGCTCGCGAAATTCCTCCTCTTTTGTACGCGTGTCGCTTTCACTCGGTTTCATTATCGTGCGCCAGATAGGAGGGTGGATTTAATAATCGGACGGTTTAATTTGAATTTAGAACGGAAGAGTTTGAAGGCTTAAGTGGCGAGCGCGAGCCCGTCGCCCGTCGCCCGTTGAATCGCTAATTCAATTTTAATTTGAATTTCGGAATTAAAAATCTAGCCGAGGTACGGGCCGCGCCGCGCCGCGCCGCGCGCCGCTGTTTTTAATTTGCGACCCGGGGGGATGGGCAGAGAGGATTGCCGGATTTTTTCAGATGAACATTCGCGCGGAACGAACCGCGCCGCGGATTCTTTCGAGACGTTATCCGAGTTCAGTCGCTTCTCGAATGTATTGCGCTTCAGCTCTCGCCGTGTGCGGATCCTCTTGTTTAAACGCTGGATTTAAAGCCACGCAAGCGACCACGCTCGTGGATGTTAGCGGGATGTTGGTAGGATATCATACCTGAAAGAATGTTGCTCGACATGTATTTTTCTACTTTGGAAAATCGCAGGGAAAATCTGATTGTTTTTCACACGAGTGTTTGTAACAAATTCGAAACAATTATTTAGTGAGGAAATATTTTCCTCAATTGTCATTACAGTATCGGTTAATAAAAGAGTAAAATCAGTATTTATGTATATTTGTATCAAGATTTACTAATTTTTTCGTAGCTTTTCTCAATTGCAATTTTCTTAAAACTTCTCCTCCACATTTTCATCACAGTATCGGTTACTAATAAAATGTAAAATCAATATTTATATATATTTGTATCAAGATTTACTCATTTTTTTCGTAACTTTTTCCAATTGCAATTTACTTAAAACTTTTCCTCCACATTTTCATTGCAGTATCGATTAATAAAAATGTAAAATCAATATCTATGTATATTTGTATCAAGATATACCAATTTTTTCGTAACTTTTCTCAACTGCAATTTTTTTAAAGCTTTTCCTCTACACCATATGTATCAAACCTTCTAATTATAAATTCTTATAGAAACTCGAATCAGTTGGTCCAGGTTTTAGAAGTTCATTTTAAAGGGTGTATCAAAAATATCTGTCAGTGAATATAATCCAAAAAGTTTTTGATCACTACACTTTCGAAGACGGAAGAAGAGAGAAGAAGACAGTTTCCCAGTGGCTGTATCATGCAAAAATATGTTAGACAAAAATGAACGATGGATGACAAAAGTAGAGGCTCATATACTTAGTTGTACTATTTTATGAGAATGAGAAATTTAGTGTAGAAATGCTTTTTGGACCCACTTGGTACACACATGGTGTATAAAAAATAAGATTCCTCATAGCGTAATTCTACATCTGTGGATCGGTAGGAATTAAAAAATGTCGACCTAGATTTTCAATCTGTTTAAAAAATGAACCGGAAAATTGACTTTGACCATTTTTTCAAGGTTAAACTTTCTTTTTATCGCATTGTACAATACTCGTCGAGAGGAACAATAGTCTCGGAGAAACCATGAGTCTTGAGTCAACCGTTCCCTTAAAAAACGACTTGGGATTCTCGTAAACTATTTTATTGCGTATGTATACAGGGTGTCCCGAGATGGTATAAACGTGGAGGAGGTGATTCTACACGAGGAAATAAGTCGAAATTCTACAATAAATTCTGTTCGTTCGCCATCTCGTTTTCGCGAAATTAGAATTCGAAAATCCGCCAAGTTCGCACGCCTAGCATTTTTAAGTAGAATTCGTCGGTCATGAACAGACGCGTCAGACGACTCCTATACAATGGCACGTTTGTTCGTCGAATTTTCAAATTCTCATTTCTCGGAAACGAGATGTCGAATGAAATAAATTTATCCTATATTTTCTACTTACTTTCTCATGTAGAATCCCCCCCTCTCCTCGGATATATATGTCTATGTTTCTTGGAACACCCTGTATACATATGAAATAAAATAGTTTACGGAACTATGGCTCTATTGAGACTTCCGTTCCTCGCGATGAGTACTATACGATGAAATAAAATCATGTTGACCTTGAAAAGAAGGTCAAGGTTAATTTTGCAGCAATCTTCTTAGCCTCTTAAGTACCGTACGCCACTATAATGGTTCCGGTGGAAAGCATCAGTTTGAACGGTACGCCACTATAGTGGCTTTTGTGCCATCCGCGGCCAGGCGCGCCGTCCCTGGGAGACCGAATTGCGGACGAGCGCGCCGTACTTAAGGGCCAAGGGTAGTCCCGTGACTTTTGCAGAGTCAGCAGGTCGGAAAAAACTGCTGTATAATTTCCGTTGACAGCCTTCAGCCACTGACTTAAGATCCGCCTTGGTCTTGATCCAACTTGTCACATATTTTACTCTGTATTATCGATATTATGATTTCTGACGCTAGAAACGTGCTTCAAGTTTTTGGCTTTATTTCGCAGAGAACCAAGACAAAATATAGCTCAATTTGTAGCTGGAAATATTTCCTATCGCGCGCTACTCTCGATTTCATCCAGAAAACTCATCCAATGGCACAAAAATGCTTGGATTCCACGGCATGCACATCGTCAATTTTTGGTCTGCTTCTAACGCTTATATTGCAAAATATCTGCATAATCTCGTCAGCCCATGACCAGCGCTCGCTAGATTGTACCTTCCTCTTTCGAACGAGCCCTTTCCCAGCGAAAAATATTCAAGGACGAAAAGTTGAGGCACGTAAAACCATTTTTCGCCTAATTTTTGTCGGTAACCTGGTCACTCTACCTTATCACGAATCTACGGAGTCTTGGCTTTTAAGATCTCCACTGAGGATAGGTATAGAATCCCGCTATGGTAGTCGTGACATATAATTTTTATACACCCCGTACATCGAGACGTTGCTGTAGATATCGGTTCGGAAAAGTCGGCTTTTTGACAGAACGCCATTAAATCCTTCGATCGAGACCACAGTGTGGCGGTTTCTGAAGGTATCGCGAGTCGAAATTACGGGATCCAGTTTCGCTGGGAAACAGCGCCCTAAAGCCGGGCCGGTGCGGGATCGCGGGTCGCGATAACGTTCGGGCACGACGCGACGGGTTTCGGGTTGAGGAAAGGCTAACGTTCAGCTGGCCGGAACGGCTACGCGAGTGTCGGAAACGCGGTCGATCACGGGTTACGAGCTGTAAGTTTACGCGAGGGAGCGGATTTATCGCGAGCGATCACCGCGCGGCATAAAACGCAACCCCGCGGATATCGGCGGCCCGCGGCCCGAATCCGGGTGGAACTATAGGACTATAGCTCTCTACTCTCCGACTTCAGTGATTTTTCGATACCGTTATATGTCCCAACATTTTGAACAATTTTTTCTTCCTTGGCATGTTAGTAATAGTTAGACTGCAGAGCTTTATGCATTTATGGCTTCTGAAAATATTCAAAAATGCTATAATATAACATTCCGCAGAATTTAGTAGAATTTTTATTTATTTCAGATCTGCAAGAGCTACTACCACTGACAATAACATTTTATTTCACTCCACTTTGTTAAAATACTTCTAAAAGAATTGCAAACTGCATAAATATCCGCAGTCTAGTGATAATATGTAGCGAAACACTATCAATACTAAACTGAATTCTGCTTATACTTGCTATTGATACGTGCTATAGACTGCAAGAAATGCCTTTTGTAGCTTAATTAAAAGTGTATTAAAAAAAAGTGGATTAAAAGTAGTTATTTATTATTTATGTAGATCTAAATAAATTATTTGAACAATGAATTTATTTCTTCTTTATAAATTCAATTTCAATTGTTATTTATTAATTACCATTCAATTGCTAATTATTTATTATTTCTTGTTTATTCGGAAAATCATAGTCAGGAAATACGGGTCTCCAATCGCTCTAAGGGATACCATCGAGTTCACGACAAAGCAACTAAAAAATTGACAGTGCGACTTTAAAACAACTTAAATAACACAATGAAATCTCAGATTTTTTCTGACAACACGCAAAAATTATTCGACAAAATCTGGTAATTATGGGTATGTATCTCTACCACCACATTGATCTCGATGATTTTTTAATAGTATGTTATACTAATAATAATAAATAATTACAAAAATTTGTTTGCATATTTATCATGTAAATGATTCTTTATAATTATATATTATTTAAACCATTTTTTAAATAATAAAAATTCATTTATGTATTTAAACAATCGTTTAAATAATAAAGATTTATTTATTTAGTTCTTCATTCAGCTCTTCTTGTACTTTTGTTTCCGCGAACGTTTGTTGATGTAAACGAACTCGGTCCCCCTACCCTATAAATTCGGAATTCGTGCACCACTACGTCAAATTATTTATTATTTGTCTTTCCCTAAAATCCAAATGGGAAATAACATTTTATTTGCAAATGAGAAATAACATTTTTTCCTTTATTTGTGGAATTCATTAAATGCTTTTTTAATTGAATCAAAATTGAATTATTATTTTAAAATGAAATATTAATTTAGTTTGTAATTTGTTATTTATTATTTCAAATAAAATTTGCTCAACTCTATCCGTTTCCAGCACACAGCGCGCCCAAAGCGGGCGGCGATGCTTGCGTGAAATAATTGTAACTTGATTGCGAATTTTATGCATTTGTGACAAAAATGCCATCAATACATTATTTTCGACCTAGTAGAATTACTAAAGAAAGGGAAAGGTTCTTAAGTGGCTCCTATATTTTATAACAAATACAGAATATTTTTATTTTGGATAAAGATCCGCAATCTAGTTATAACAAATATTTCTCGCTGCCGTACGTATGCCGTGCAAAAATACATACACTCCCGCTCATAAGTTTTAGGACAGTGATCATATTTGTATTCAACTCTGTAAAAATGAAATAATCGTTGAAGGATGCGAACGAATTTTTCCTTATGTTACATGTCAAGGAAAGGATGCTGCACTCATACATCAAAAATCTTACCAAGTAAAAAAATATCTATATTTTCTTTTCATCGAAGAATCCGCCACGTTTTTTTGTTACAGTTTTCATTATCTTTGGCATCCGCGTGATCAATTTTTTCATACTTTCTGTTGTTATATAATTCCATTCTCGTTCGAAAATATTCCATAAATGTCTTTTCGAAATAGGGCAAAAGTTCTGTACCTGTCTGTCCATTGCCCAATCTGGTGATTGGTTATTTCATAATTTTTTTATTAAAATTATTACACTGGAGTTGTAAATATTACTGAACGTATCAGGATATTTATATAATACTATGTAGTTAATACAGTTAAAAGTTAATAATCTATACGAAATACCAGAGTTTTACTAAAAACCAGAGGTGTCCTAAGACTTATGAATGGGGTGTACCGGAAACTGAGCTGGACCGGCGCTAACGTGCCAAGGGAAAAGTGGTCCACAATGTTGGAGATTTCTAATACAGTGTTTACTCGCTATATGTCCAAAACGCGGGTCTAGCCAGAGACATATATCGGCCAGGAGATCGTGGTCTCTCGAGCTTCTAGACCCCTTACGGTGTATATCCCGTGGCAGTGGGGATAGTTCTGCGACTGTTATCGTCTAGGAATTTTGGACATATATAGAGTAAACACTCGACATCGAAAAATCGTAGTAATCGGAGGGTGGGTAGCTGTTTTGCAGTTTCACCGGGGTCCGGGACCCAGGCGTAAAATACGCTCGGTCCAATTCTCGGCGCGCGTGAATTCGCGATGGCAGCTCATTTCGAATTCCCCGAATACGCGGGGGCATTCGAGGGGAACGCGAAAGAAAGGTCGAATGGGCTGGATGACGGCCGAGGGTGGAGATGAAGCGAGAAAGAAAGAGAAAAGGAGAGAGAGAGAGAGAGAGAGAGAGAGAGAGAGAGAGAGAGAGAGAGATGCAGAAGAAAAAGAGGAGGGCTAAAGGAGAGCAAGAGAAAGGGAGACATAAGGATCCAGGGATATAAGAAGAAATCCGCGAAGCTCGCTCGTATATTTTAATCAGGGCCCTCTGGCTTCGCCATCCTCCGGCTTCCCTCTTTTCTTTATCTCCGTCTCATCTCTCTCCTCCCTCTCCGAGCACCCTTTCTCTCTCCTTCCCCTCCCGACCCCACCCCACCTCCCCGATGCTCCCGCCGCTCCCTTTGTCGAATTGCTCCGCCCGTAGAGACTTATAAAAGGGGAAGAGAGCGGTAGTAGCGTGGAGAGAAAAAACGCGGGCTCACCGGCCGGATGAAAAGAGCTGAATAACTCCGGGATAAAAGCCGAATAAATCTTTTTATTATGCTCCGTACCCGTGTCTGTTCGAGCCTAACCCAACCATCTCGCCCCGGGGCTCGTTCACACGTCTCTCTTCCCCTTACCTTCCCCGCCCGTCTCTCCTCAATCTCTCTCGCTCTCCTCTCTTTTTCCACTATCTTGCTCCTTTCATGCCCTACCCGTTCAACGATCGCTTCCATTTCTTCTGAATCGTCGCGCGATACACACGTCTCTTATGTATACTATATTATACGTCTACGTGGGTCTACGTGTTTGTACGTGTTTTTTTGTACGTGCGTAATACACGCGCAAGGGGATGCGCGCGCGCGCGAGAGTCCGTTCTCCTTTTCGCCATCGCGTCTCTGGATGAATCCACTTAACGAGAAGCACGTTGTTGCCGAGAAAAAAAGAAGCCCCTCCGGTTACTCTTCGTTTTTAACCATTTATTTTCGGTTTTGTAATAATGGGACGGAGCACCGGATCGGGGCGAGAGCATTGTCAGAAATTGAAAAGACGTTCCCCGGGGATTCGGGCATGTTGTATTTTTTTCGCGGGTCCAACCGCTCTTGCTTAGACGCTCGATTTTGCTCACGGGTCCTTTGGGGGGGGGGGGGGCTGAATTTCTGTCACAGTCGGCGATCAATTGTTTTCGCGCGTTATTACAGTGATTTCTCTATATATGTCGCCTCGGCCCGTTTGAGAACATAATCAAGCCGCGTAAGTATCCTCAATAAGAGGAATATCCGAAATAAGAGGAATATCCGAAATAAGAGGAATATCCGAAATAAGAGGAAAGCCGGTCCCGCGCCGTCGTCTTATATCGGAATGAAACTGTATTAGCGAAATATCGGTGCGAGTCAGAGATGCACTCCTGCATAATCGGAGTCCGGGGTTAAAATGAGGTCCAGGTTTATGGTTGTACCATTTTTTTTTTAACGAAATGATCGTAATTCCAAGGTCGACAATTTTTCGAGAATGTTCGAACGCTTTTTGTATCGGCTAACGGGTACCCGTGTATTCTAATTGGCGTTGTTATTTTCGTGCGAGGCTGTTCAGTCGTCTAGGTTTAAAATGGAATATCGCGTGCCTTATACATGACAGTTTGCACAGGCATAGTCGATCTCTATGCCGACGCGGACAAACGCAAATGCGTTGCGGAACGCGGATCATTAAGGGACTTATATATTCTCGGTAATGTTTGCAGCCATGTCGGATATATGTACATCGGGCTGCGCGATAAATCGTAAATCGTATTTAGGTAATACGAATATCTGCGATGACATGAACATCCGCCAATTCGGATATTTGCCGATACGCGGCTAACCATATTATGAATATCCAACGGCGTTAATATTCGGATAGTCGCGGGTCCGCTCGGCAGCGCGCGGACGCCGCTGATATTTAGATAGCCCTGCTCGATATGAAACGCTTATACACTTTCGGTCGGGCTATCTCTTTCAACCCGCACGCGATACAGGGTGTTCGCGTTGCCTCGGCTTCTGGTTCATCCCTAAATTATAAATTCGCGAGAAAGGGGGTCTATCAGGTCTATAATATTGTGTGCCCGGTTCAATTTCCTTCCCATTCGTGGGTGTTTCATCAAGGTAAACGTACGATTCAGTTGTAGACTCGTTTTTACAAATATGAAGGTCAATCCGATGAATGTTATAAACATTTTCATGGAAACGTATAGTCACAGCAACAATAACAACGAAACTCGCACGAATGGGAAGGAAATTGAACTGGCACACAATATTATAGACGTGATAGATAGGTACAGAGAAGCAGGAAAGACAACAAAAATTAATATTCGACGACCTAATGGACGAACCGACTTCCCTGAATGTTCCCGGAAACGAAGAAGATTTGGAACAAGAAGAACCCAAAATAAAATCAGCTCTTTTCAGAGCTACCATTTACAACGAGGAAAACTCCAGTTTCAATTATCTTACGGTTCCACAGTTTAAAAAAGTTCCAGATTTATTTTGATCGATGGCCCAATGATCGTTGAAATTCGCAGGCGAATTGGCTACAAGTTTATTTTAGCTACTAATAAAACAATAAACGACATATAATCAGAAGCCAGTGCTTTGCCAGTGCTGGGCAAAATAGTATTTGAAATAGAAAATAGTAAATAGTTTATTTTATTTTTAAAGCATACATATAATCATGCAAATAAATTATTTTATTTATAAGAAAAAGTGTTTGAAATATTATTCAAAAATAATATTTTATTTTGGAAAATACTGAAAATCGTGAAAGTTATTTTATAGGACTGTGTAACATAGTATTTCAAATAGTTGATAGTAACTTATACTTCTTTTATATTTTGTTGCGTGTAATGTTATTACGACATTGTCGTTTGTTTATCAACATGTTGCATGCAAATATTCATAATTAAGCTACAAATAATACTTTGTTAACTATTATAGTTAAAATTATAATTTATAATATTAAATATTTGAAATACATATTTGAAATACAACATTAAAATATTTTATTTTTTGTATCTGGTTATCAAAATAAAGATATTTTATTTGTCGAAATTTTTCGTTCTATTTAAAGTAGTATTTTATTTGAATCACATTAAATGATACTATTTAAAATAGTATTCTAAATATTTTTTCTTGAAATTTTGCCCAGATGTGCATATAACCCAGTGGTATTATTCAAAATACTATACACGTTTATACTAAATGCTTATACTTCTACAAAACAAGCCAGAATTCCTTCCTCCGCACACCAGGTGCAAGACAATCTTTCATTATGCATAATTATTGTTAAATGACAAACAGAAGAAATCTTAAAACACGTATCCCCCATTTTGGATCAAAGATCACACATCCGAGTTTATATTAAAATGAACTAACAATAAATAAGAGAAACTGCAAAAAATATCAAATTTTTAATACATTGTTTAAACAAATAACTTTTGTCACTTCTCATTAGAAAACACACAATTTAAAAAAAATTTAACTTTTTCGACCTCTGGTTTCCGAGATATCTAAAAAAATGTGGTTTTGACCCCCAACTTTGAGGGCTGTTTTCACCCCTTCAAAGTGGATGGTTGCCGATTAAAAAAAAACACGTGTTAAATAGTTTTCGAAGAACTATATCTCACATAAGTTTCATCAAAATCGGCTTGTATCAACAGATATGCTCCCTTGTAAGTCAATGAATTGCAATTTAAACGCTTCGTTAGCCAGAGTTAATTTTATTTCAGACAGTGCCTGTAAAATGGTGATGAATCTTCAAAATCTAAATTATGTCATTCGGCAATGTGTGAAGTTGAGCGCGACACGATTTTATCAGCGCTTTTCCGGCATAAGAACTGTCTCCTGATTTCTATCAATTAGGATATCAAAGGACTGAAAACGATTTTTGATTTCATTAAGCTATGTTCAATTGAAGTTTAATTTCAATGCGGTAGTCGTAACCTAACAGAATTAGGGGACCCAAGTAAGGGATCCAATTGCTGTGCCGATATTAATTATATTTATTTTTAAAGCATAATGAACATTAAACCCTTGCACTACGATTTATTTTACGGTTTCAGTGATTAGAATTTTTTGTAATTCGTAATTTCCTAAAAAAAAGGAGAAAATTTGTATCTATTGTACGTCTATATGTTCTTCAATAGCTGTACATGAAACTGTATGTCGATTCAAATTCAAATTTGCATTAGGTCGTTGCATGTGAAATGACTGATTTCAGAATGCAAATTTTATGAACCGTTTTAATCATGAAATACTATCATAATTTACAGGTTTATTATACATCATTTGAACGTACACAGCTAATCTTCCAGGTCGTATTTTCAGTTTCTATTTATATATGAAACTATATTTTTAAATAGAGACTATTTCAATATCAGTGCTTGTCGTGTATTTTTCTTATACGAGTGAGGAAATGAACATACTGACAATAACATTATGCGATGTTTAATCAAAATGAGTGTTGACTTACCGTTCCCGCTGTTCGTGTCTGTGTCCTTTTCCGGGTAGTCCTACTCGAAGCGGGCCTCGGTTTCGTCCCCTCGTGACGTCACTCGCACTCGCATACTACTTTACCGCAACGACATCGAATTCACCACTCGAGACGGATGCCAACGCGACACTGATCCTTCGATTTTCGTTAACGCGACGCGTCGATCCTAGTTTCCCCCACCCTATGCCTCATTCGCGCTTTTCCTAATGGGCGCTCTTTTCACGCGAAATCCTAAACGAAATACTATATCTGTCGGGTCGCGCGGCCGGGGGAAGGTCGAGGCCACCCAAGGGTCCAACCATAACATCCACGCCATAACCCCACTTTTTCGATAGGGGGTTTTCGACCGCTCCGACGCAAATTTTGCAATTTTTGCAACGTCACAGTACATACTACGAGATATCTCATATTCGGCAGTCTTTGTACATCCGCTTACTACGAGATATCTCGTAGTCGGCAGTATTGCTACATCCGCTTACTACGAGATGTCTCGTAGTCAGCAGGCTTGGTGCATTCGCTTACTACAAGATATCTCGTAGTCGGGAGTATTGCTACATCCGCTTACTACGAGATATCTCGTAGTCGGAAGGCTTTGTGCATCCACATACTACGAGATATCTCGTAGTCTGCAGTCCTGGTACATACTACGAGATATCTCGTAGTCGACAATCTTGTTACATACGCTCACTACGTGACATCCCGTCGTCAGCAGGCTTGGTGCATTCGCTTACTATAAGATATCTCGTAGTCGGGAGTATTGCTACATCCGCTTACTACGAGATATCTCGTAGTCGGAAGGCTTTGTGCATCCACATACTACGAGATATCTCGTAGTCTGCAGTCCTGGTATATACTACGAGATATCTCGTAGTCGACAATCTTGTTACATACGCTCACTACGTGACATCCCGTAGTCAGCAGGCTTTGTGCATCCGCATACTACGAGATATCTCGTAGTCTGCAGTCCTAGTACATACTACGAGATATCTCGTAGTCTGCAGTCCTAGTACATACTACGAGATATCTCGTAGTCGACAATCTTGTTACATACGCTCACTACGTGACATCCCGTAGTCAGCAGGCTTTGTGCATCCGCATACTACGAGATATCTCGTAGTCTGCAGTCCTAGTACATACTACGAGATATCTCGTAGTCTGCAGTCCTAGTACATACTACGAGATATCTCGTAGTCTGCAGTCCTAGTACATACTACGAGATATCTCGTAGTCGACAATCTTGTTACATACGCTCACTACGTGACATCCCGCAGTCAGCAGGCTTTGTGCATCCGCATACTGCGAGATATCTCGTAGTCTGCAGTCCTAGTACATACTACGAGATATCTCGTAGTCTGCAGTCTTGATACATCCCTTACTACGAGATATGTCATACTTGGCAGACTTGCTATATCCGCTTAGTACGAGATACGTCGTAGTCTGCAGTCTTGTTACATACGCTCACTACGTGACATCCCGTAGTCAGCAGGCTTTGTGCATCCGCATACTACGAGATATCTCGTAGTCTGCAGTCTTAGTCTATACAACGAGATATCTCGTAGTCGGCAGTCTTGATACATCCCTTACTACGAGATATGTCATACTTGACAGACTTGCTATATCCGCTTAGTACGAGATACGTCGTACCTGGCAGTCTTGGTACATCGGTTTACTACGAGATGTCTCGTAATCGGTAGACTTGGTACATCCGCTTACTACGAGATATTTCGTAGGCGGCATTGAATAGGTTAGAGTTACTGTTTGAATCGGACATTACATATGCAACAACCTAATACTATTACATGAAAATAAATCGACGATTTTCCATTTCCCTATTTGTATGTATGCACGTAAATAATTAGAAATTAACAAATGCTTAGAAAACACAAGAAAGAAAAGAAAAATAAACAGAGAACAGATGTGAGTCTGTTATATGTTAAGCATTTTAATAGATGTCGAATAAAAAAGGAATGAAGTAACTGTTTTTTTGAAATTAATAACCGATTGAGTAATTTGATGACATTTTGTATTTTCCATTGAAACAACACCGAATCCATTGATAAAAGTTTATTAACTAATTCGTGAGTCTTTACTTTTTAAACGAGGACGAACGATTTTTGGTGTTCTGTGACGCGCGCACGGGCACGTAAATTTTTTACAGTCCATTACAACAATCCATTTGACATTTATTAATGCATCGGTGCGTTTCGGACAATAGCTTTTTACAGGGCGCTTTCAGCGCACCGCATTCTTCGATATTATACGAAACGAATGTTTTCGAGGGAAATAGACCACGCGCGCAACGCAGCGAAACTCGAGCATACAAAAGTGATAAATATTTTGCAATATTGTAACTGAAGTGAGCAAATGAAAGAGAGGTTCCATGAAAATGTTTACGTTAAACATTTTTATTCAGTTTGGACGCGGGCATATTTGAACAGCTCTTGACGTTTTTGCTTTTAAAAAATTGATACCGAAAGAAGAAACGCACGCTGAATCGCACAAAACTGCTCTGAATTGCTGTTTTAAAGCGCAACGAGTATTTCATGCGATCGCTCTAGAAATTAAGCTCGAACAAATGGAAGAGATAATTCAACGGTATCGTTTTCACATTCAATGTTTTTAGACACTTCATTATTCTACGGAATCCTGCTACATATTTCAAAACATTCTCCGACAATCACAATTTATTCCAAAGCTCGGAATAAAAATCTCTCGGAGATACATTGTTTGGTCGATTAACGTTCACGTTAAATGTGGGATGCAGATGCTTGTTAAAATCAATTTCACATGTAATAAAACAGAAAAGAGATGGATTTTCAAACAGGGGTAGCTACACCCTGTAACTATTACATTCTTCAATTTTTCACGAAGTTATTATTTAAATTGTATAATAAAGACATAAAAACATTAGTTTCGTTTTTAACCCTCCAACGCCAGAGCCCAGGTCTAGTTTGACCCACCGTATCAAAATTGCCATTTAATTACTCAGTTTCTGGCGAACTAATTGAAGGAACTACTGCATTGGGAACAATGGAAAAATTAATATATCAGACAAGGAGCACCTTCAAAAATAAATTTTTCAAAATTGATAAATAATGCAGTGAATGGTCTTAAACATTATCAACTATACAGGCTGACCCAAAAATGTTGTGTTTCCTTGAAAGGGGTGAGGCTACAGGTCCCTCTAAGCGTAACTTTGGCATTGGCCGAGCCGGAATCAGTCTGCCATTGCTGCGCGGAGGACATTTTCGCAAACGAAAAAGTTACTTCAAATGACCTCAGGAATATTTTTCTATTTTTGGGACACTCTGTATAGTCATAGCTATACATGAGGGGTGATACTTTCTCAGAAGAACAGACAGGGAGGAGGTAATTCCATTGTCTGCACTACTCTTTTATACAAACCGGCGAGAGAATAAATTAGGGGTACCCATAAGTAATCAATTATTTGCAAAGAATTTGTTTTGGCTTTAGTTCTGTACCGATCGTTGAAGAGAAAACACGTATTCTTTTACAGTTTCCGGTAAAGCAGCCTGTGTTCAAAATATTCTAAAAATTATATTTTTTTTACAACCCTGTAATAAAATGGTACCGTCCGAGGATTATACTCATTGCATACTTTTTCATTTTCATGCGGGATTTAATGCAACGGTAACAACAAAGAAAATTTGCGATGTTTATGGAGATGTATTGAATGGTGATTATGATCTCTCTGACAGGCCTCCAAGTGGACGGCCAGTTGAATTTGATAATGACACCCTAAAATCTCTAGTGGAATCTGATCCGAAATTAAGTATACAAGAATTATCGAGAAGCCTTCGGTCCACATGGTCAACTATACAAAGGCACCTACACGAAATGGGAAAGGCATATAGGCAAGGAATATGGGTACCGCATCAATTATCTGAGACCAACATGAATATTCGTCGATCAATTTGCACTTGATTGCTATCCAGATTTCGTAGAGATCCATTTCTTAGCAGAATCGTTACCGGAGATGAAAAATGCATTCTTTATGATAACATAAAGCGTTCCAAGTAATGGCTTTCTATAAATCTAACCGCAATATCATCCCCTAAACCTAGCTTATCACTTAGAAAGGTGTTACTGTGCATTTGGTGAGACTGTCGTGGCATAATTCACTTTGAGTTGTTGAACCCTGGAGGAACAGTTACTGCTGAGTTGTATTGTCAGCAATTACAACGGCTGTATTCAGAACTATTGAAGAAGAGGGCATCTTTAGTCCACAGAAAAGGTGTAATACTGCAAATTGACAATGGCCGGTCCCATACAGCGAAACTCACTCAGGAAAGAATCAAAGAATTGCAATGAGATGTTTTACCGCACCCCCCGTACTCACCAGATATTGCTCCCTCTGACTATCACCTTTTCAGATCTCTGAAGCATTATTTAAGAAATAAAACATTCGCTTCTGTAGAAGATGTAAGGAGGCACCTTCAGTCATATTTTGCTTCACGAACCGTGGATTTCTATAAGAGAGGAATTGGAAATTTGCAGGAAAGATGGCAAACTGTCCTTGATAATGATGGAGATTATATAATATATTAAGAAATAAAAACTTGAATTTACTGCAATGTTTGTTTCAAATTTCAAAATAATTGATAACTTATGGGTCCCCCTAATATTGACATTTTTCTGGAATTTGAACTGCTCTTCGGCATCGAATGACTTTTGCAGATTTACATCGACGATCCTGTAGAAAAGTTTTGTCGGGATCGGGACGATTGGTTAATTTTCTCGAAATAGTTATCGGACAATTGTTCGAACAGTTTGGCCTAGCGACGGAGGTGATTCTTCTAGTATCCGTGGGGTGGGGGTTGGATTCGCGAAGTTCGAAAGTGCATGCGGCGAAACGTACGAAACGGAGAGAAATAACCCGAAAGGAAATTCAATCGACGGATCCGAGGTCTCGGGTCGGGCGTAGGGAAGGAACTTCCGCGAAAGGTAGTGACACGAGAATACCGGTAGACGTATGGATACGCGGGGTTGCGGGTTTCGAAAGGGACATCAAATCGAACTCCGCGATAATAACAATTCCGTCGTCGTATTCTATCGGTCGGTCGAGCGTTCGGCGAATAAAACGCCCGTCGAGAGTGTGCGTGTTCCCCGTTTTCTGTTTTTTTTTCTCCCCGTCCGACGAATCGCGTTTCAAATCGGCTGCCGCTCGAATCAATTTATTTTTCAATTGAATCGTTAAGAGCGAGCGAATAATGCGGCCAGCGAAAATAATTTTCCGTTTAATTACGAACGGCGCAAAAACACGATGTTTGCGTTCGGAATAAAATAAATAGGAGGGGGCGGGGGGAACAAAACAAACAAATGGGCGTGCTTCGAATTCGTTTTGCTTTTAGCTTGCAGGACCTGTAGGAGGAGCTGCGGGGGAGGGGGGATCGTCTACAGGGTGTCCCAAAATAATGCGATCGAATTATAATGAAATATTTTAGACGGTACAAACGTTTTTGTTGTTAATTGTTCAAGTTATACTGAATTCTTTGTCCTACAGTTCGAACGTGTGAGTAGACTGAGTATCTTTATGCAAGTTAAATATTTTTTGGGAGTGAAATTGATTTTCTTTCTTTGCATGTTTGACAAGCTAAAAATAATGTATTAATATTTTTAAATTCTTTTAATCCTACTCGTTTCTGCCATAAATTTGTTATTTATAATCGTCTCGTTTTTGTCAATCAACTGTCTGTTTCCACTTGCAAACATGGTTTCAAGTTATAAATAAAGAACCCGCTCAACGGTAATTGTGAACCTAATTCTTGAATGTTGTACCAGTTAACAACAAACGAAAACTAAAACCATTGTTTGCACCTCTTTAAATTGATAACATATTTAATTTATAAAAACGTCTAAAAATATTGTCAAAAATCTTCTCTCTATTGCCCAAAAATATTTTTAATCGTGGTTGTAAAGCATTTCACGACTTGGTTTCAAGCGAATAGTATATTTCAATACAATATAAAAAGAAAAAAAAATAAGAGAATTTTCGTTAACGACAATTTCGTCACGACCCAGTTAACATATCGCCGCCAATGAAATCGTGAAAATTGAAACGCGACAAATATTTAATCGACACACCTGAGAAACGAATGTGCCCGTCTCCCGTTAATAAAATTCGAAAAAGGAGGTCAACAACGTCCGAAAAAAAAAAAAAAAAACGAAAGACACCAACCATTGTTGCCAACGTGTTCGTGTTTGCAAACGGTGAAGAATCGTGCCGAAGTCTTTACCCGGACGTCACCCGGTACAGCGGTCGCGTTGAAATAATAATTTCATGAAATTGTAGCGCCGTAAATTGTTCGGTAACGAGGACCGAGCGACGCGATAAAACGGGTGAAATCATTATGAGTCGAACGGGATGGGCCGCGCGGCGAAATTATTTTCAGATCGCGCGCGAACGGCCCCCCCCCCCCCAGTAACGTTTACAGCGATATGAAATTAAAGCGCGGCGGAAACTTCCGAATTCCGCGCGAGCCTCGGCCGCGATCGTTTTAATCCCATTATCCGACGGCACCGTGTCTCGTACTTCCCGCTGTTCGAGCCGCCGCGACGCGCGGAGAGAGCTTCGATTCCGATCGGTGGGAGCTTTGGTTCCGAGCGGAGAGAGACCGCGCCGCGCGTCGTCCCGATAGGGGGTACTAATAATCGTACGATGTACGCGCGGCACGTTTCATTTAGCAAATTGCCAATAAATGGCGATGGCGATCGCGTCGGGCTCACCCCATAAACGCAATCCAGCCCCATCTTTCTTCCCCTTTCACCCTAAATGTCCCTGTCGCCGTCTCTTTCTCCACCCCTTTTCACCTTCCAGCTGCGTCTCGCTCCCCCGTACAGCGCGTTTCTCCTTTCGCCTTCAACGCTTGTAGAGCTTCCTCCTTTTTCCGCTCGACGCCCGTCGCGTCGACTATCCACGTGTCTCGCTCACCCGATCCCCCATCGCTCGACCCCCCTAACTCCACAGACTACCCCTAAAGTTCCCCGGCGTCAACTCTCGACGAATTAAGTTCCAAGAGGGAGGTTTCGCAGAGAGTTTATGGGGTTAGGTTACCGTAGCCGATTTCAACCCCCGCTACAGAGATTGGTATCTACACCTACGGTGGCGAAACCCTCGGCAACCCCCTTGGCACCCCCTCGGAACCATTGTGCACAGTATGTATACCATATGCGTGTGTGTCTGGCCCCCCTCGACAGCGACGTGCGTGCGCGCGCGTGTCTTTGTGTGTGTGTGTGTGTGTGTGTGTGTGTGCGCGCGCGCGAGCGCGCGACACGTAGCACGTGATCGTCAAACCCAAAGCCATAAACGTAAACAAGGGTTGTTAGGACTGCCTCCGGGCAAGAGGCCGGCACTTAAAGTCGGGACTAAATATTTTGCACCCTTCGACAAGTACGAGTCGCGGCGATAGGGTCGATCCCGGCGCAAATTGATTTCACGTTACGCTCGGCGCGCCGTGCCGACCGTCATTTCTGGCGACGGGAAAAGTGACGCGTGTGACGAGCCAATGGTACGCGAGCAACAATGTGTTGCTTTTTACTGGCGCGTTTCGCGCGAATGCGGTTACACTTTCCGCAGGTGCGGGACTGTTCCAACGTTTCTTCGAACGCGGCGCTTAAGGGGGCCGGTATGGTTCGAAATCCATATACGTATGCAAGGGTCAAAATCTAGACAAACTGCTGCTTCAATATTGCAATGAGCAGTTTAGAAGTGGTCAATTGTGTTTCCTAAAAGTCCAATCTACGTCTGTGTAGAGCCCAAATTGCGAATTTCTACCTCATCGTGGAGTAATTTGTAATATTCGGCAGAAAATTCGAATTCTGAAGCAAGTATGACGTCACAAGATAGCTGCCGCTGACAGATTCTCTTAATTTCGAGAGATTTAGTGTTCCTATCGAAAGAAAGGCTCTATACAGACGTAGCAAAGACATGTACAAACACGGTGGTATGCATTTTTAATTGATTACTTACTTATTTAAGACGTAAAATGTCTAGAAAAAAAGGAACAACGTAACATAGCGTGACAGCCAAGGCCAAATGCCTGCCGGCCCCCTTAACACACGAGACTGTACAGGATGTTCCAAAAATGTTGTATTTCCTTGTAGGGGATGATTCCTGATGCCATTTCAGGTCACTTTTCCCTTTGCGAAAATGTTCTCCGAGGCTTTGTTAAGGAGTTATCAACGAAAAACGCGGACCAATCAGAGCGCGGATACAGAAGGTCGTTTCTGACTCAGCCAATGCCAACGCCATCCTCGGCGGGAGCTGTCGCCGAGCCGGGAGCCCTCTGCTATAGCCGCGCTCTGATTGGTTCGTGTTTTTCGTTAATAACTCGTTAATAAAGCTGCAGAGAACATTTTCGCACAGGAGAAAGTTATTTCAAATGATCTCAGGAATCCTTCCTTACAAGGAAGCACATTTTTGGGACACCCTGTATGTAGAATACACTTTTCATTCCTTTTCTTATTTCTTATAGTTTTGTCCCCAGGGAGTGGTTTATTAATTTACAGAAATTCGATGTGGTGAGAAATTGGTTGTGCATGAAGTTGGATTGAAAAGGGTTAACACGTCCGTTGCTACCGTCACATATGTGTGACGTTCAGAATTATCGTAGTGTCTGTGAAAATAGTTAAATTTTTTTCATATAAGCCTTCATTTAAAATCGTAATATCTAATATAATAATCGAATAGTTCATGAGTTTCCTGCAATAAATTCTTTGATGTTCCACGAAAGAGGTAAGCAGACTGAAAATTTAACATCGACTACGGTGTTTACTCTATATATGTCCCAAATTCCTGGCCGATAAATGTCCCAGAAATATCCCCACCGCCGCGAGGTACACTCCGCGAGGGGCCAAGAAGCTCGAGACACCTCGATCGTCGAAGAGTGTAGCAAAGAATAGTATCTCCTCGCCGATATATGTCCATGGCCAGACCCGTGTTTTGGACAAGTATCGAATAAAACAATATATTGCGAAACGTGCAAAACGTGATCACACGGTTCGGGACGCGTTAACACGCGGGTGCCCGGTAATTAAAATTTGAAATTCGTTCGACCGATCACCCGACAACCGAAAGATTAAAAACGGACGCGGCTTCCGATCAAAGGAGAATCATCGACGTGTTCGTGTCACGTAATCTGGATCAGTGGTCATTTCGTGCACACGATTCGGACCCTCGTGAAAATAAAATCGTGAGCGTCCGCCGCGATTATCGCGATACGTATCTTCGCTGCGGAGATTCATGATCGCGCGATATTAATCTTCGGCAGCGGCGGCACGGCTCGGCGCAACGGCAGGAAAATGAAACGCGGCGATCCCTGGTACAAATCGCGGCTCTCTTAATATTAAAGCGGTATTGATCGTCGACAATTAATTACCTCGTCGGGGGGGGGGGGGGGGGGGGGGAGGGCGGCAGTGAATTGTAATGGCGCAATCTGATACTGCGGCGCGGTTCCGTTCGGCCGTTTGTCCGCTCGGAAGGAGAAAAAGACTGTTGATTTACGTGTCGGTTAAACCAACCAAATTACTTTGTACAATCAACACCGCGCGTATACCGTCGGTGTAAAGCAAATTAGCCGCGCCCGAATATTGACATTTTTATCGGAATAGCGGTAGCTGTTGATTTCAGCCGCGCGTTCATTACATTCGGCCCCCGGATGTCGCGTCGCGTACCCGAGCTACCCGCCACCCCGTCGCGGGTACAAACAGCGACACGATTTTAAAACTGTCACGAACCTTTATCCGCTCGAAACCCACCGAGCCCTCAAACGCGTATCAATATCCGTTGCCTATCTGTATGGCGTGCAGTCGACTGTGATAGTGCTTGCGATGCTAGACGAGCGTCCGAACTACACTGGCTTTTATCAACCCATTCGGTCCCGAGCAACGAAATAAGACGATTTATGCATAATCCGTTACTTATTACTTTTTATTTCGTATGTACAGTGATTTCTCTATACAGGGTGGGTCGCCACATTTTGCCATCTAGATTTACGTCATTATTATTACGCATAGCAAACAATGTTTCAGATGAAGTTGAATGGTTTTGAGAGGGGCACATTCTGATGGTACATTTTTTGTAGGAGGACGTGTAAAGGACATATGAAGGTCATTAATGTTTTTTTTTTTAAATGGAATCATATATTTTTTATTGCATCAGCTGATGCTCCTTCATATTCTTTACAAAAAAGTATTAATCTATTTGTGTAAAAAAATCATTAGTTTAGGAGATATTTTAATTGTAATGTCTCTTTACAGAAAAGGTTCAATGTGGCGACCATTTGCATCAGAACACTTTCTGAATCGAGAAGTTAATGACTCACTAACATTGCGTAGCGTATCTGATGTTATTTTGTTACACTCATTGATGATACGATCCCTCATATTGGCCATTGTAGTCGAAGACTCAGCGTACACTTTATTTTTTAAGTAGCCCCACAAGAAAAAGTCGAGGGGCGTTAGATCTGGTGATCTTGCCGGAAAATGAATGGGGCCACCTCGCCCTATCCAACGATTTGTGAACATTCGATTTAATGTATCCCTTGCTATTCTTGGATAATGAGCAGGGAAACCATCCTGTTGAATCCACATTATTTGTTGTGTGTGCAATGGTAAATCATCTAAAAATGTCCATAGAGTATTTGATAAAAAATGTGCATATTTTGGTCCGGTTAGTGATCCTTCGATAAAGTATGGACCAATAAGTCTAAATTTCACAATAAGTAGGAGAGCAAAAATTATCAACATGGAAAATGTAAATATTTACATTGATAATTCTTGCTCTCCTACTACATTATCACATTGAATTCATAATATTGACCAGGTAGTCGAGATTTCCTAACAAGTTAGAATTAAAATATCTCCTAAACTAATGATTTTTTTACACAAATAGATTAATACTTTTTGTAAAAAATATGAAGGAGCATCAGCTGATGCAATAAAAAATATATGATTCCATTTAAAAAAACATTAATGACCTTCACATGTCCTTTACACGTCCACCTATAAAAAAAATGTACCATCAGAATGTGCCACTCTCAAAACCATTCAACTTCATCTGAAACATTGTTTGCTATGCGTAATAATAATGACGTAAATCTAGATGGCAAAATGTGACGACCCACCCTGTATATGTCGCCAAGGCCTGGATGATAAACGTCGCGGAATTGTCCCCACTATCGCGGGGTATACTCCATAAATAACACGGCTCGGGTAGGTCTCCTGGACGATACACGACAATAGCAAGACTCGTGTTGTTGACATATATCGAGAATTCGCTGTATATAACATATTAACTGATTTTAATGAAAAAATTTAATATCTCTTTCTTAATATACATTATGCTTTAAAAATAAGTGTAATTAATATAGACAGAGTAATTGGTACCACCACAGTAATTGGGTCCCTAGATAATTTACATACTATTCGGTCGAAACATAAAGATTCCGTTACAATACTATCCCACCTTGCGTTATACTTACTTTATGCTACGTATAATAATCGATTATACAAAAATATATAAAACTGAACTTTTATGAATTTGATTTTTTAATTCTCCATTTATCTTTATATATTTTATTACTTTACTTTCGCGTTATCGTGATGGCCATGATGTTATTACATGCATTTATTTATATTTTTATGAGACGAAGATATACTACAACACTCTCCTTAAATTATTTTCCTGAATCGTATATGAATTATCCATAGAAATTTATTCGACTGTGAATTTGACTATACATATAAATTTGAGTTCTAAAGCAGGACTGTGGAAGCAAGAATGATTTCTATACAAGTTTTTGTCACGAAGTTACAACACTTTAACACGTTGACTGCCATGTCACCCATATATGGGTGACGGAATTATTTGTCCAGGTTTTAAAATGAATTTTTATGTTAATGTATTCATTGTATCAAATTTGATTAGGATCTGTAAAACGCAAGAAAGCTGGAGGACTACACAATATCATACATTTAATTTTTATTTCATTAAATAACTTACTTTGATTTTATGGGGTTTTTGAGGTTTCTAGTTGGGCCGTGAAAGTGTTAAATGTCAAAAATTTTTCGACGAAAAACTGCTCCTCCCATTTTGTTCGCCAGCGTGATACAATCACTTGCTGACTCAAAAATGTACTACATATATTTTTTGAAGTTCCACATACTGCATAGCCGTATTTTCTCCTCACCGTTTTTTAAACCTTCAGTCTTTTCATTAATGCCAATATTTCCAAGTAAATCGCCACAGTCTGCGTACAGAGAATCCCGATTAATAGATTCCGCGGGACAGAAACGCGAATATCGCCGTTCGTTTTCCAATCACTTTTTCATTTGCAAATTTACAGTTTCGGAATCACGGATATGAAAAATGGGAATATCGGTTGGACGGCGAGTTAGATATTACGCTATTCATATATATCGATAGTTCTATCAATATACCCGTGAGCCGCCACGTGGATTATCGCGCGGCTCGTTATTAATTCAACGCCCAGGTATTTTTCCGGAACACCAATTCCGTTCTCCGGTTTATACGTCAGGCACGCCTGACAGTAGCAAGCATTTTTCACCGTAATTACTTTCAATTACAGATAACGTTAACGCAGCGAGAGCGTTTTCGTTAAATACAGCCGGGCTGGGAGCACCGCTCCACGACTTAACGACCAGGCGACACGCATGTTGAATTGTTAACGAAAACCAACAACAGATAACAACGTCCTGCAGTTGCCGCCCTTAAATTAGCCCTTGTGCAACTAGCATAAGCTTGCTCGCCTATTCGTCTCTCTCTCGACATTTTTTTCGAAACTTCCGGCTCGCAAGTAGAACATTTTTGGGACACCCTGCATACAAATTTTCCTTTCGAGAAATAACTTTCCAAAAATAGAATCAAAATAGTTGCACTGGAATATTAACAAAATTATTGTTCATGTTAGGTGCACATATCAGTTCTTTTTTAGTAATTTCGCACAATGTCTACACCTCAGTTTATCTTAAACGAACAACTCTCTCCTCCCTCCTCGAAATTATTAATGCCATTCTAATTTTGTTTAACCTATTTTTTACATATGGGGGGTGTTAAGCGATTTAAGTGATTTCTTGTAATTTCCTACGTCATTCAAACATGTTATTCTTATTTTTAAATTGGTTAACATTTTTATTCATTTGTTTTTATTGTTGATTTGTGCCTTCGGTATTTTTCCAAAAATATTCCGCCCCTGGATTTTACCGCCCTGAGCTACAGACCCTGAAACTGATGTTTTTGCCTTCAAGGTCACTTCAAGGTCATGGTCGTTGAACTCATCTTGATACCGACTACCACATCGCGTTATAAAACATGCATGTTAATATGCAAAAGCATTCAATGACCTTGAAGAAACCGTTACAATTAGCTTCACAGAATTTCTTTTTATAACCATTAGACGCGCACCTTGAGACCATGTACTATTTAGACGTTTTTTCTTACTTTCAATAGTAACGGAAATAATTTAGGTGTTCGAGGTAAAATTAACCACCCTGTATACAATGGTGCCTAATAAAGTGCATATCCGAAGCTGCATGCTACTTTTTATCTATTCATTTTTTGAAAAATCATGACTGATGCCAGGCAAATGGTTTGCGCTGTCTATGGTGGACTCCGTCTGAGTGACATTTGTTTAGAACGCTTCGTCATTTATACAACACACGTTTTAAATCAAACGACGACGTTCGAAAATTAAAAATTAAAGCGGCAGTAAAGTTATTGCAACGGTAAACGCAAGTTCCCATAACCATGAGGTGACACTAGCGGTGTGCCCCGAAATTACGGGCACCCGAGTCCTCGGGTCTGGTTTTTGAGAAGTCAGGCGGTCTCGACTAGATTTTGGCGGGAGAATGCCAAAAATCCAAGTTTTAATGTTAGGTGTTCACTGGTTCAAAAGTGATGCTTGTTTAAACTTGAGCGATTCTAAGCGTTTTTGACGGGCAACGGCGGCGCCATGTTGGTATAGAGGTTGTGCTCGTTCACGAGCATTGAGGGATAAAGAGAGGACCGGCTGTGAAGCTCGCTTGTCAAAAACGCTTAAAATCGCTCATCTTTAAACACGCATAACTTTTGAACCAGTGAATTCCTAACATTAGACCTTGGATTTTTGACATTTTCTCGTCAAAATCGACAGGATTATATGAAAAAAGGTTAAAAATCTCTGGGTCCCAGAGGTGAAGTTCAGCCTTCTTAATCCTTAAACATTAGCAATGTTTGTATTACGTCATATATATGACAACGTACTATTCACGACAGCCAACGTGTTACTCGAGTCGGCACAGGGGCTATGGTCGCAAAAAGTTCATAGACACGCTACTGAATTTACGCTACTGATCATTTGACAGCATATATGTATGTATGGACTTATGCAGTTGGAATGTGACGAATGTCAATCGTGGATTAACGATACGCGCCAAGTAACATAACCTAGAAATTTCTCTTGGGATTACTATCTAAAAAATGATTTCGAAGCTTCATTTTGATGTGGCATATTCATTCAGAAGCCGATTAATAGGTTTTGGATCTGTAAAGTGTTAATTTACCCATTGACTCTACCCACGAAATCGATTCTCAATTTTTAGTTCAACGTTCAAGACAATCAAGGTATTGTCAAGAATCCACTCACTAAATCACGAACGTCATTTCTAAGAAGAGACATTCTTCAAATCAGTATTTAGAAACTGTAGTTTCTTCATCTTAATCGTACACAAAGCAAAGTGCACCCACGACAGACAAAAAAATGTTCAAGCTTTTCGTATTCCATATGTTTTCGTGTACGGTACGGTGGATGCTTTTTCGCGGGTCGAGCCACGCCTCCAAATCCATCCGGCGAAGGCTCTCTTCAGGGACGTGTCACAAATTCATCGTGGTCTCTCTCTATCTATCTATCTCCTCTTCCATTTCACCCTTTCTCTCTCTCCCTCTTGCTCTCTCTCTCTCTCTCTCTCTCCCTCTCTCTCTCTCTCTCTCTCTCTCTCGCTCTCTCGTCCTTCTCGGCTCGACAACGTCACCGCAACAGCAGGAACGACAAGGCCGATGACTGCGCCGCTGGAGGGCGCGGGTGAACGGGGCTGAGGGTGCCATTACATTAATCCCGAAAGTCCCGACGAGCGCTCTCGGGGGCTCTTCGGGGCGTAAAGTGTCACGAAAGTGTCAGCTCCGACGCTCTCCGCAAGGTACACAGCCGTGTACAGGCCGTGAACGAAGCATGGGCACGCGCGCCGCTCTACCGGGTGGCACAAAATTCTACTGATCGTTGTACAGTATTGTCTCGATGCATGTTAAAACCAGGGACTTGGAACCGGTATGATTTTGATACCGGTGTTGCACTGAGGCTATACAGAGTGTCGAAAACCACGAAACAATCGGAGCACGGCTACATTAGACAGTTCCCGGCTCGACCAATGTGAACGCCGTGCTCAGTGGGACTTCTCGTTCGGCCGGAATTCGTCCGCTGTAGCCGCGCTCCGATTGGTCCGTGTTTTTCGTTGGTAACCCATTAACAAAGCTGCGCACAGCATTCTTGCACAGGAAAAAGTTACCGCAAATGAACTCAAGAATCACTCCTGACAAGGAAGTACAACATTTTTGGGACACCCTGTACATTACCGAAATACACTCCTTAAAAAATTAAGGGAACACCTCTACGAATCCGAGAAATTGAGTCAACTTCAAATGACCATAACTCCAGCAAAAATTGTTGTATCGATATGGTTACACAATCATTTGGAAGCGTGAAGTCTCTATTTTCAGATGCTTTTTCAAATTTTTAGCTATGTTGCTTTTTAACACAGTTATAGCGTTGTAAATAAGACTTTGAAAATTACAAAAAATTTTGTTCAATTTCCAGACGTCACACGGGGTGAGATACATTTTTGTGATAAATCGCGTTCCTGTGCAAAATACCTAGTTGTCAAATATTGTACGACTTTTTTTTTGTTCGAGTTATTCAACATTGAATTAGATGTTGCCTCTTTAACTTTAACCGGCACTACAAAGCGAAAAATCATCGTAGAATCTTATGCAAAAGAGCAATAGGAAGTTCATTTCTTTCTCTTGGAGGCTCTTCTTTTGTTTTTTCAATTTAATTAACATTTCGATATACCAGGTCTTTTTGAAAATATGGTTAAAATATGCACAATCTCTATTTCTCATTCAACTCGCTATATCTCGGCGAGAAATGATCGTAACACCATCATCTTAAGGTCAGTTTGAAGCAGAGATTCTGGCGATTCGATTGAACCCGCTGCGACAATTTTTTTCTATGAAAATTATGTTTAAACTTACCGATTCGCATAAAATGAGACTAATAGCGCTAGTTCGTCGCGCGTCAAGCGTGCTCTCTGATTCGCATCCCCACCTAACGACGTAATTGACGGAAACGCCTGAAGACCCACCGAGGTACGCCGACATTATGACGTAAGGTAATTTAGACACATAAATAAATTTACCATTCAAATTCTTTCTGGATCCGCTGTACAGGGTATATAAAAATTATTTGTGACGACCACCATAGCGCGATTCTGCACCTCTGGATCTGTGAAAAAAATTACCGCAAGATTGACCTTGACCTTGAAAGTCAAGGTCAAAGTATCGAAAAATTTTTTTATTGCATCATATAGTATTTATCACTCAAATTTCACTATGGCCTTGATTTTCAAGATCAAGGTCAAGTTTGCGGTGCATTTTTTAACAGATATCCACCGATTCAGGGGGGTGGTTGAGACATATAAATTTTATGCACCCTGTACTGTGTATCGTGGGTTCCATCGCCCATTGAACTTGGCAACCCTTATATCCGAAGCACCCTGTAGACACGAGGCAAACGTACGGCTTTCAGCGACGCAGCGACCTGCAACAAGAGCAATGAGGGTCGGCGCAGACCCTCTTCGAAGATCAAAGAACCGACACGGAACGATGCTGAATACATACCACGATGGTTTTACGAAACCGGCTGCCGAACAGACGAATCGGGCTGGTGCAATGAGGTGGCTGGGGGAGGGGCTCCAAGTTGTCCAAGAATGGAGATCAAGCATCCGCCTCGCCATTCCGCCTTCGTGCAGGGGGATGGCACACCGAATACGAACAAAAAGTTGGGGGCTTGTCAAAACGGTGGTTAGTCGCGGTGGAGACGGTGCTTGACTGCGTTAACTGGAGAAGGGGCTGGGGAATGGAACATGCAAGAGCAAATTTTCGTGCCCGCCTATCCGGGGGTGGTGATTAATGGAGGGCGATTGGGAAATTGTAATTAACGAAAATTCAACGGACGTCGAACAAGCAAATAGAACGGACCCGCGATTATTGCGAGCAATTAGGGGTGTAACGCATTGGAAATATTGTCAAGACGCGAGGCTGTGTTGGGGTTGCAGCATTAACCCCTCCCCTTATGGTTTATTTCCTTACTGTGCTCGGGAACGTTGTTTCGTGGCTAACAATTTAAATGCAAAGTGGCATTTCTCCTCGATCGATCCGGGTTTAGAAATACAATTCATGTTTATTGCATTCAGTTTGAAGTCTTTAAAATTTCTTTGAATGTACTCATTTCGTTTGTATAATTATTAGAACTTGCAGTGTATTGACGTGTTATTTTTTTTTCAAATTACATTACTCACTAAATTGAATTTGACGATACTTTCATCCACTGTACACAGTGTTTACTCTATATATGTCGTCTCTGTATATGTCCTCTCTATATATGTCCTCTACGTATGTCCCCTCTATATATGTATTATGTATGTAAAGAATAGTAATTTCCTGGCCGATATATGTCCCTGGCTAGACCCGTGTTTTGGACATATATCGAGTAAACACTGTATTACTCAGACGTTGATGCGAAATAAAGATTGTGTACATTAATCACAAGATACAGGAGCTACATAGACATTTTATTTCTTCCCAAATAGTCTTAATGAATTAAAGATGACAGGGTAGTATTTATATTATTATAAATTCTTTAAATGTTTTTACTGTTTCGTATTCGATCTACTCATTGTTGTCGTACATACATAAAATTAAGTAAGTCACTTCTAGATTTTTTCTTTATAATTCTAAAATGAATTTAAAACGACGCTTTGAAGCAGTTTCATCGCGTACCCCTCATGCTAAATGCGTAACCTCATTCTTTATCCCTCGGAGCCTATTAGGTTGGCCAGAGTCTTTGCATTTTTTGTTTTGTCTAACGATAGTATTGTTCGCAAAAATAAGTATTATAGTAAAAGTCACTACAAGATGGCAGAATGTTTTCAAATAAAATAGACAACCGTTATGCCTTGACAATTTCAATATTGTCCCTCGCACTATGATATCGTGCCAGACTCGTGATGATGATTTCGAACGGAATCTACTAAATACTGTGAGTTCTCGATATATGTCAACAACACGGGTCTTGCTAGCGTCGTGCATCGTCCAGGAGACATACCCGAGCCGTATTATGTTTACACTTCTCGGCGTCCACGGCCTCTCGAGCTTCTTGGCCCCTCACGGGGTATACCCTGCGGCAGTGGGGATAACTCCGCGACATTTATCATCCATGTCTCGGCGACATATATAGAGAAATCACTATATATATATATAATTAAATCGAAATAAAATTCTCTTTTCGTTATTGTCAATATACGTATAGCCATTCGAGAATATACAGACACACAATGAATAGGAAATTATGAATGACAAACAAGTTCTAATCATTGTAGCCGTAGAATAAATAGCAGTGCAAGGAATTAGTGGAGCAGAACTTACCTGTAAACATGAAAGCATGCGAATAGATACCAATTGGTTCGAGTGCAAATTGTGAAGCCACGAGGAATCATTTATGTCGTCAGCGGTCGTGCGCGATTAAATAATACGGCGTTTGTTACGCGCATAATGAAAGTTTCGCGGAAATGCACGTCATGGACGAACCATTTTCAGAACGGCAGCGCAGCTGTGTGTGGCATGGCAATGCAAGGCGTTCGTTGAGACGGCACGAACGGTATCGAGGCTGTTCCATGAAAAATTCAATCAGCCGAAGTACATCAACAGGTAAATAATTGATCTCAGGCTCGATGGAAGATAAAGGTCGAGAAACTTTTACATATTATCAGCTGAATGTTGCAACGTGCACGTGTCGAAGCGACCATAGATCCCCTACAGTTTCACCGGTCAAAGGAAAATCGTCCTCAGATTCATTTCCTTTTTCCGCATGCGTGTGAGTCATTCGAGTTTGGTGCAGAAAAATACAAACGACATCGATCGATGTTAATTCAGGCTACAAATTGGCGAATGAACATGATGTCAGCACGTCAGAGACCAAACGCGTCACGTGATCAGGAGTGAGGGGAGTAGCGCGGTGGAGGGGGAAATTTAGAGTGGGGGAACAAGTCTAGATCTAGCGACTCTGACAGTGTTGCCACATGAGGGGAGGGAGCACGAATCGAGGGGAGAAATTTACCCTCTCTCTCCGGAGTATGCATGTCAGAGATTAAACGCGTCACGTGACCGGAAGAATGGGGGCAATAGCGCGGTGGAAGGGCAAACTTAGAGTGGGGGAACAAGTCTAGATCTAGCGACTTTGACAGTGTTGCCACATGAGGGGAGGGAGCACGAATCGAGGGGAGAAATTTACCCTCTCTCTCCGGAGTATGCACGTCAGAGATTAAACGCGTCGCGTGACCGGGGCGTGACGGAAGCATGGAGGGAATAGAGGGGTGGAAGGGGGAAATTAGAGTAAGGGAACAAGTCTTGATTTGGCAACTCTGGTAGTGTCGCCAGATGAGGGGAGGGAGCACGAATCGACGGGAAAAAAGTTACCCCCTCTCCCGGAGTAGCACGTCAGAGACTAAACGCGTCACGTGACCGGGCCGTAGCGGAACCGTGGGGGGAATAGCGCGGTGGAAGGGGAAATTAGAGTGGGGGAACAAGTCTAGATCTGGCGACTCTGTTAACAGCGCCGAAACGCTTTATGCGTCTCGATCAATTTTTTCGTCGTCGACGACGCAGACGTCGCGGAAAATTGAAAAAAAAAGAAAGAAAAAACATGTTAGCCAGGTCGTTGTCACGGTCATTTTATCTTGTTCGCGTATCGGCCGGTAGATGCGTTAGATAATGTCCGTTCGGACAGCAACGACAGCAATACGGCAGACGTCCGTCGACGGGAACATGGCGGTGCACAATGCGCGGCGGACGGACACGCGTGCAAATGAAGTACGGGTCGCGGGTATGCGCGCATAAAAGCTCCGCGTGCGTTTGCACGGCGGAAAAAAGGCTGGCTGCAGGCCAATCGCCGGCCAATTCGAATCACTGAATCAGAACTTCGCTGCGAACGCCCGCTGAAAAAAAAATGGGGAAAAAAAGTTCGAATCGAATTGCTTCCTTTGCGTTTCGCTGGACAGGGCCCGGGTTGTTCGTTTCGGCGAGCAGGAACGTTTATTAGCGGAGCCGGCGGAAGCGTTTGTTTGTTGCCAGTAACAAGTAAGCTTGTTTCGCCGGAAAGCATCCCGAAGCAAAAAACGCTGAAGCAACACACCCGGCATCGCGGAGTCGCCGCAATTCTTCCGTCGTCGAACACGCCGCCCCTGTTCGACCGATATTCGCAATTTGTGGACCGACTGTGTGTCGCGCGGAATCTTGTTTCGCGTTTCTTCGACTGCTACCGCGATTTGTTCACAAGCTTGTCAATACGTCCGTCTTTGCTGTTCGACACATTAAACGCGGAGCTAATTTCGTCTCGTTTTTCCTTTCACTTTTTACTTCAGCTTAAACACAGAAACACACTTGTGCGTAAGAAAACGACCTGCTTGTTACGTTTCTGCGTAATCCGTTTCAATTGAATATATTACACCAGGCCTGGGCAACTTTTTCCCCGCCGTCGCTTCACGACCCCCACCACCAGAGTACAGATTCCCCCACCACTGCCCATTTCATATTACCCTACCGTACTTTTATCTCTGCTGAAGACAACCTCTTATAGAGGTTCCTAGCTCCACGTCCCCTTCTCCCACACTCCGTTGGAGCATGATGGGAGGTCTCAGGAGTAGGGAGAGGACATGTGGCTCGCGAGACATTAGTTACCGAGGCTTGCTCTACAGTCTACAATATAGCCAGGGAACTTTTTCCCCACCGTCGCTTTATAACCCCCACCACCAGAGTACAGATTCCCCCACCACTGCCCATTTCATATTACCCTAGCGTGCTTTTATCTCTCCGGAAGACAACCTCCTATATAGGTTCCTAGATCCAAGTTTCCCCTTCCCACACTCCGTAGGAGCATGGTGGGAGGTCTCAGGAGTAGGAAGAGGACATGTGGCTCGCGAGACATTAGTTACCGAGGTTTGCTCTACAGTCTACAATATAGCCAGGGAACTTTTTCCCCACCGTCGCTTTATAACCCCCACCACCAGAGTACAGATTTCCCCACCACTGCCCATTTCATATTACCCTAGCGTGCTTTTATCTCTCCGGAAGACAACCTCCTATATAGGTTCCTAGATCCAAGTTTCCCCTTCCCACACTCCGTAGGAGCATGGTGGGAGGTCTCAGGAGTAGGAAGAGGACATGTGGCTCGCGAGACATTAGTTACCGAGGCTTGCTCTACAGTCTACAATATAGCCAGGGAACTTTTTCCCCACCGTCGCTTTATAACCCCCACCACCAGAGTACAGATTCCCCCACCACTGCCCATTTCATATTACCCTAGCGTGCTTTTATCTCTCCGGAAGACAACCTCCTATATAGGTTCCTAGATCCAAGTTTCCCCTTCCCACACTCCGTAGGAGCATGGTGGGAGGTCTCAGGAGTAGGAAGAGGACATGTGGCTCGCGAGACATTAGTTACCGAGGCTTGCTCTACAGTCTACAATATAGCCAGGGAACTTTTTCCCCACCGTCGCTTTATAACCCCTACCACCAGAGTACAGATTCCCCCACCACTGCCCATTTCATATTACCCTAGCGTGCTTTTATCTCTCCGGAAGACAACCTCCTATATAGGTTCCTAGATCCAAGTTCCCCCTTCCGACACTCCGTAGGAGCATGGTGGGAGGTCTTAGGAGTGGGAAGAGAACATGTGGCTCGCGAGACACTAGTTACCGAGGCCTGCTCTACTCTATAGCCGGGGAACCTCTTCCGTGCCGTCGCTTTATAACCCCCACCACCAGTGTACAGATTCCCCCACCACTGCCCATTTCATATTACCCCACCGTGCTTTTATCTCTCCTGAAGACAACCTCCTATATAGGTTCCAAGCCCCACGCCTCCCTCTCCCATACTCCGTAGGAGCAAGGTGGTGGGGGGTCTCAGGAGTAGGAGGAGGACCCGCTTGTCGCACGCGAGCCACCAGTTGCCCAGGCCTGTGCAAACATATTTTTTAAGATTACACGAATTATAAGGTGACCAGCGAATTAACACTTATTAACATAAGTTGCATGCCTTTTTAAAATTATTCTTTCGAAATGGTCACTTACTTTCCTGAGTAATGTTTCTATATTAAAAATCTCGCATCGAATTAAACGAAAAATGGGCCAAATCGCCAATACTTAGGTTTGAACACGTTCAAATAACTGCTAAATAAATTAATATAGTGTCGAATATGTTATAAAAAAAATATTAGATCTCTTTACCGAGGCATCGGTGAATTTACAATACAGTTACTGCAAAAATTTCAACACAAAGAGGTCGTTGTAAATGTTATTTCTTCGTTTAATACGAATGATGTTCGTTCACTGGATAGGCAATCCTATATTATATATTACACTGTCTACTCGATATATGTCCAAAACGAAGGTCTGGCCAGGGACATATATCGGCTGGAAGATACTATTCGCCGAGTAGTATAAACATCGGAGTGTACCCCGCGGCAGTAGGAATAGTTCCGCGACTTTTATCGGCTAGATATTTGGGACATATATCGAGTAGAGACTGTATTTTATAAATTTGATCTTGTCGATCCCCAGCGACTGACATACTATTTAACGCGTTAATCTGTACCTATAGACAGACCGTCCCGAAAGCCGATTTAGCCCTGCGTTGCTCATGCGAGACATATTTGCGTTAGTATTCGTGTGGAGGTCCAAGCTACTCGTTTTTAAAATTCTTGTAACTTTTGTCAGACATTCTAGACCAGTGACACTTAACCTTTTCAGTGATCGACACCCCCTTGAATCTAAAAATAAGTTCTCACACCCCCTTGAGAAACGTGTTTCTATTTCTTTATTTATAAAGTTCCGATAATTTCTTTAGTTATAAAGAAGATAATTTATTTATTGCAAAATAAAGTTTCCATCGAAAATTTAGAAAGTTCTCTCGCACCACTGGAAACGCTTCCTCGCACCCCCAGGTTAAGAACCACTAGACTATTCTCGACTATGTATAAGTTGATAATTAAGTTAATAATTGTTAAGCAGTAGAAGTAACCGGATTAACAAAAATTATTTTTAATTGACCGGGGATCAGGTATCCCGGTTAACAAGGGCTGCCTCCGGTTTCTTTCTTGACATGCAGTGGCTTCAGAAAGTATTTCAATACTAACTTCTCAGCTGTTGAAACATTATACTCTCGCAAAAAAGAATCGTGCGACAATAAGTCTGGATTCGTTTCAGAGCTTGAAGCCTCCTTTCGGTTCCACATCGTTCTTTCGGTTTCGAACGATTCTACAAATCGCGTGATTTTTTCACACTTTTTTTTTCTTGCAACGAACAGATTCCATTTCAATTTGAAAGGAAAAAAGGGACCCTTCGGACCTAAAGGTTCGAAGTTATATGCGAACTTCGCAAAAGTTTTTATGTAGGAATAAAATGAAAATGGAATAAAAGCAGCTGGAATCACGTCGAGTTCTCTATCTACAACCGAGTCGCCAGAATCGATTAGTGTTATCGCAGAGAGGAAATACTAAGGAAATACTGACCAGTCAATAATTTATAGCTTACCTAGTAAAAATAACTTCATAGAATTGTATTTCCGGTTTCCTGCTTCATAATACCCCGTTTCAGATATTCACCTTCTCGATAGTAAACGTAACTGTATCGTCCCGCACGATTACTCATTCCCAACTCTAGTCGAACTTATGTTTTGAAGTTAATTATTCTGGCGTATACACTGTCTGTACTTTGTCTTTATAAATCTCGAATGGATCGAACGATGAACAAAATGATGCAAACACAAATACGGGCAGTATACTTTCGAATAGTATAGTAATTCAATGATTGGCACTAAACCTACCATAGCCGGTCAAATGAGTGGTTTCAGATTTTTTATTTTACAATTATTAAAATTATAAAGAAGCCTTCGTAGGAATTGATTCAACAGATTTCTCTGTTCAAGCATATTTTCTGATAAAAATCGCACAAAATCTAAATAAATCAATTCAATTTGAAAATAAAAAATCAAATATTAATCAATTTTAATGCTCGGTAGTTTTAGTGTTAATAAACTTAATCGGTTGAAAGTAATGCAATAATATCCACGATTTTTACTAATATCTTAATACTGTTGTATTTTATCTGATCGTTTTTGTTATAAATGCATACAATCTAGTGATATGAAAGAGTATGGAAATTGGTTTAATTTCTCCTGAGTAACATTTTGAACAACCACTAGGTGTAAACATTTAAGCTACCGAGCATTAAATTTGGCTAGTATGCATTGTCTTCTAAAATTAATAAAATTTAATTTATTTTGATTATGTGCGATTTTTCTGACAGTATGTGCTTGAATAAAGAAATCTGTTGAATCAATTTCTACGATGGCAGTTTTATAATTTTAATAATTGTAAAATAAAAAATCTGAAACCGGTCATTTGACCTGCTGTGGTACGTTCAGTGTTAAAAGAATAAATACAAGTGAATTCTCGATATATGTCAACATCACGGGTCTTGTCAGCGTCGTTTATCGTTCAGGAGACATGCCCGAGCCGTGCTATGTTTATACTCCTCGGCGTCCAAGGCCTCTCGAGCTTCGTGGCACCTCACAGGGTATACCCCGCGGTAGTGGGGATAATTCCGCGACGTTTATCATCCAGGCCTTGGCGACATATATGGAGAAATCACTGTACATTCTCATTGTTCTCGTGTTTACTACAGCAGATTCGAAACATTTTTCATTTCCATAAATATCCGCGGTCCACCTGTGAATGCTAAAAGAATTTCAGTGGCAGTTTATCGCTATGAATTGGCAAAATCGCAACAGTGCGACGCGATAGAAGAATTGTTCGGCGTAAATGAATTTGAATCGAAAAAATTTGAAAAACAGAAACAGAACCGTCCGTATTCATAGAATTTTTATTTGCCGTTGTTCCAGCCGATTGTCACGTAGCGCGAAAGAAGATCTTGGCTCGTTGGTCGGAATAAACCGACGCACACGGATGCCGCTCGAAAGTGATAATTACGGCGTCGAAAGTCGACCGACTTCGAATTCCTCAAGATCTACGGAGGGTCTCGTGAAAAACGGTCGGTATCGCAAAAATGTTCATGACTCGCGAGCTAAAACACACGATTGTTTTGATTCCCTTTGTCGCCGAGTTCGTTACAGCAGAAAAACGGATCAAAGCAAAACGAACGAAGCCGCGCTTTCCCAAATAAACGATCGACCCGGCAAAAACAACAGTATTGCGAACGATTGTGAAAAGCGTACCGTGGATTTCGGGGGCGCGTCACCGATAAAAATCTAATTAATGCGACAACACGGCCGCCGCGTCGAATCAAACGGATACTGGAAAACCGTTCACCGTTCACCGTTCCCGTCTATTCGGACGCCCCTCTCCTCTGAGACCGACAATATTTGCATTCTACGAACCGTACAAAAAAAAAAAAAAAATCGGAAGGCAGTTCGTTGTTCGTCCCTTTGACGCACAGTTTACGTCCACAAAATAGAGGACGTATCGTTGGTGTTACCGGGTAAACGTTGATTCCATGCACAAAAATACATCGAAGATATGGAAACAACTTTTATTCGGGAGAAACTTCTCGCTCGAGGATTTCTCTATATATGTCGCCAAGGCCTCGATGATAAACGTCGCTGAAATATCCCCACTACCCCGGGGTATATCCCGTGAGGGGCCTTGGAGGTCGAGGAGTGTAAACACAACACGGCTCGGGTATGTCTTCTGGACGATATATGACGCTGGCAAGACCCGTGTTGTTGACAAATATCGTCCAGAAGATACTATTCTTTGATCTACGCTGAACGTCGTACCCGCCCCGTATAATGTTTATACTCCTCGCCGTCCAAGGACTCTCAGCTTCGAGGTCCGTCAGTTCTGCGACTTTTGTCAGCCAGGTATTTGCCACATATATCGAGAAAACACTGTACCATGCTTTAGTTTTTAAATAATTATGTTCTCAAACGCACATTCGAATATTTTAACGCTAGATAAACCCTGCGAAAAAACTACGGGTAAATGTTTACAAATGGGGGCCACATTGTGCATGTACACTACCGCTCAAAAGTATCCAGACACTTGCGAAATATGTATTATCATTGCATAAAAGTTATTTCAGAGCCTAAAATGGTGACTAAAATCGATTTTTATTAGTTTCTTATGAAATGTGGAACTTACCAATACTACACTAAAATTAAATACGAGATTCATCGACGTATCCACCGCGGAGTGTCCGGATACTTTTGAGTGGTAGTATATGTAACTTACTTAGACCCATAACAGGGACCTTTCATTTTTCATTACAGACACAGATAAAAACTTAGAAATCGTGACCTCTACTTTTTCCTTCGCAATTAGGACCAATAGCAATTTAAAAAAAAATTATTTATGCATTACTTAGTAAATTAATCCTCCTAAAATCTCCAAAAAATTCAAGCCGTTTGGTCGAATTTTAAAAAAGTTAGTTGTTTTTAAAGAGTGTACGATTACTTTGTACACCGACTGTAGGTTAGATAAGGCAATTAGGAATAGAAGAAACAGGGAGAATGGACTGAATGGAAACGGGTGTTAGTTGAACGCTTAGGTTAAGTTAGAACCGCATATTGTAAAACCAAATCCGATTCCCAGCCACGAGGCTGAACAACTATTGATTATAATAATTATTATTATTATTGCTCCCCTGTCCGTAGGCTGTTCCTGTACCTAAAATTTCTTTTTAATTTAATAGTCGTTTTGCCAATCCTAAATTTATAAATCCCAAATTACCAATTCACCAATCCCAAATTTTTATTGCTTCTCTATCCGCAGGCTGTGCTTGAACCTAAAATTTCTCTTTAATTTGATAGTTGTTTTACCAATCCCAAATTACCAATTTACTAATCCCAAATTTTTATTGCTGCTCTATCCGTAGGCTGTTCTTGTACCTAAAATTTCTCTTTAATTTAATAATCGTTTTGCCAATCCTAAAGTTATAAATCCCAAATTACCAATTTACCAATCCCAAATTTCTATTGCTTCTCTATCCGCAGGCTGTGCTTGAACCCAAAATTTCTCTTTAATTTGATAGTTGTTTTACCAATCCCAAATTACCAATTTACTAATTCCAAATTTTTATTGCTGCTCTATCCGTAGGCTGTTCTTGTAGCTAAAATTTCTTTTTAATTTAATAGTCGTTTTGCCAATCCTAAATTTATAAATCCCAAATTACCAATTCACCAATCCCAAATTTCTATTGCTTCTCTATCCGCAGGCTGTGCTTGAACCTAAAATTTCTCTTTAATTTGATAGTCGTTTTACCAATCCCAAATTTATAAATCCCAAATTACCAATTTACTAATCCCAAATTTTTATTGCTGCTCTATCCGCAGGCTGTTCTTGTACCTAAAATTTCTCTTTAATTTAATAATCGTTTTGCCAATCCTAAAGTTATAAATCCCAAATTACCAATTTACCAATCCCAAATTTTGTATTGCTTCTCTATCCGCAGGCTGTCTTCTACCTAAAATTTCTCTTTAATTTTATAATCGTTTTACTAATCCCAAATTTTGGTAAGTCCTCGAATCGTTTTGTAATGCAAGAGAAATAATTCGATAAAAAAGGACTTGGACAAAGTTACATGTGAAATCACAAACTGTAGCTGTCGTAAACAAACATTTGGTTCGTGTCCTCGACGGATCATTATTCTTGATCTCCGATGATTGAAGTGTACGCGAGTGGTTAAAATAAACTTGTAATGAAATTAAATAGTGACATGACGAGAACGCGCGATAATTTAACGATCTGAATTTTATTCAATATGAATGCGGTCCGTAATGTTACGACTTCGACGGCATACAGCTCGAACAAGAACTAGACGCATGCACGATTCCAGTTTCATTTTTTCGACTTGCAATCACGCGGGATTAATTACCCGCGCGTTATTGCAACGGCGCGCGGCGGCTCTGGCCTGGAGTGTATCGAGCGTGTTTTTTTTTAGGCTATAGCCTGCTAATTTTCCGGTAAATTAATCCACGTCTATTAAAATATCATAGATCCCCCTCCCCTCCACAAGCTACGCGCACCGCAAGTCATCACGACAGAGCGGAGCATCGAATACAATTAGCTTCCGGTGTTGCTGATCGGCTGACGTCGAATATTTATTTCCCGGCTCCACCGGTCGGACCACTCGCAGCGATCGGATTTTTTTTTTTGTTCGCCGAAGAATCAGTGTCAGTTTTAAATGCAGAAATAATATATGAGTAACGAACACGAGTCGCTCCGACGCTGGATCCATTTTATCCCTGTAAACAGAGGTATTTGCGCGCGGCCGAACGAAAAATTCTTCTTTTCTCTTTCTTTTTTTTTTTTTTTTACGTTTCCACGTTTTTAACGTTTGCCAGCCGCCGATTGCGATCCATCTGGCCGAACGACGACTAAATCGATTGTTTTATTGATTCTGGTGCCGGTGAATTTCGCATTCTGCCTGTCTACCGAAACGGTACCCTGTAATTTCAAAACCGGGAAAACAAGTTATTCCGAAGCGTTTGCGCGTCGACATGGAATGGTAAAAAAAAAGGGACGGAGAGAGAGAAGGGGGGTGGGGGAGAAAAAAAAGGACGGGAAGAGAGCTGAAATTGTCCTCGATCGAGCAGACAGCGTCTACCGGCCGCGAGCATGCGTCGGTATTTCAATTTTCACGGAAATTTCTGTGGCTTCTGGCTAGATCCAATCGCGGCTGCCCGCTCCGTTAATCGATGCTGTTACATAAAAAACAATGACGTCGACCATGCCCGCGCCACCCTTTCCGCCCCCGCCATAAAACCCCGTTCCGTTTACGTAATTCCATTGACAACGCGCGTTCGACGGTCGCGCGTAACGACGCTTAAAATCGTCGTATCCGAAAACAATTTTCGTGTAACGAGCCGCGCCTCTTTGGCCAGCCGCTTGGCAATTATAACAGCCGTTGTTGTTGCCGTCGTCGATAGCCCGACATAATTGCGCCGCAATTACCTGCCGCGACAATTGCGACGTTTCGCGCTCATTCGCTCGCTCGCTTGCTTCGACTGATCGCGAAGGCTGAATACGCTCGCACACCTCGACAGTGTTCTACGTCGAGCCTGCGAAAACACAATCGAAAGATGTTAACTGAAAAGTTGAAGAGAGAAACGTTAAAAGTTTCATTAAAACATCAAATCGATCGAAGAAGCGACGTCCTCGTTCCACACCCCGCGACACATCCGTAAGACACGTAATTTGAACATTCAATTTGTCACCAGTTTTCATCGATAAACATTGTTAAAATACAATGTCATTCGTTCATCCTTCTATCAGAGTTCTTTCGCTATTTTTATCAATTGTTTTCGAATTTTGTTCTACTCAAGGTCACGCGAAGGTCATAGTATCGTAGGCGGTTGAAGATATGTTAAGTTCAGCTATCGTATCGCGATGCTGAAAATATGTAACTCTATTTGAAAGAAACTCTGATTACCTTGAAAAATATGACCTTGAAAAATGTTTACCCCGTCACTGTATTTGCACGTACGAACAAAATAATTTTTTCCTTTGACATTTTTCCCTACTATAAAACTAGCGAGGTACTCAAAATGCTCGAGTTAGGTGGTACACCCTGTATAATAGAATATAATTAATGTTAATATTGGCATGAGTAACTATAACGAGTCATTATAAATCAATGGATTTAAAGAAGAGGAGGACGTTTCTGATGTTGTCTTCGTTTAGGTTCGCCTCATTCTGACAGGTTCTGATATTTATAATTTATGATTATTGAGACAGCAAAGATGCATCCATAAAGCATTATTCAACAAATTTATTTCTTTGGGTGTGTATTGTACAAAAATGGCGAAAAATTTAGGTACACTCCTCGGCGACCAAGGTCTCTCGAGCTTCTTGGCCCATCACGGGGTGTACCTCGCGGTAGTGGGGATAGTTCTGGGGCTTTTATCGGCTAGATATTTGGGACATATATCGAGTAAAGACTGTAGTTTGCCGTTTTAAGCCTCTCGCTCATTCTCCATGTTCTCTCTCAGCTTGCTCGAGAAGCCAAAGTCAAAGTCAAGCCGTATAGGTCCTCCCATCCGCAATACGACGAAAGCCGGTCCCGAGCCATCGACTTATAGCGGAACAAAACTGCATCCGGTGTTTTCTCGATATATGTCTCAAATGTCTAGCCGATAAAAATCCCAAAACTATCCCCACTGCCACGGGGTATTACCGCGCATATATCATCGATGCATTTTTTGACCTCTCCAATCAGATCGAAATTTTCCTCGGATAAGTTATGTTGGATCGACCTAATAAATATTCTAGGTCGGAAGAAATGTTTCGTTTTGGAGTTGAAATAGCTTCGAATGCAAAGGGTTAATACAAGGTTCACGGAGCACCAAAACTGACTATCTTACTTTCTAAAAATAACAAGAATATGTCTACAGTGTTTACTCTCTATATGTCTCAAATGTCTAGCCGATAAAAGTCCCAGAACTATCCTCACTGCCGCGGGGTATACCCCATGAGTTGCCATGAACCGTGGCCTCTAGAGCTTCGCTGACCTCTTTAACGTTCGGCGTGGATCAAAGAATCTCCTACCCGATATATGTCCCTGGCCAGACCCGTGTTGTGGACATATATCGAGGAAACACGGTATCGCGAAATTGTGAAGTGAATCAATGGGTATTCTATCTTATTGTTTATTCGATACTGTAAACCAAAATGGAGGACGCTCGAATGTGTCCGTCGCGGTTTTTTTGTTGGCCGCGAAATTTCAATACGGACGTAGCGAGCGACGCGAACGACCGCGCACGGGTGAACGAGTGCGCGAATAAACGACGAATTAGTGCGTGTCACGCGCAATATAGCGTGAAATGATTTCCTCCGGCTCTTACGTTTCCATTGTTCCCAGCGCGGGGCGTACGCGCGTTTGCATTGCACAGTTTGCCGGCACGAATCAACAGAATAAGTCACGCCTCGGCTGCACGCGATCGCGTCTGAATATCTACGGTTAGCCGGCTCGAAAGATGTGCCTGTCGAGATACGTAAATCCGACTCGCGAAACGAAAATGGTCGACGGGGTACCTCGCCGCCGCGCAGACACGGGGAATTGTAAATTGACCCGGGGGATTAAAATAAGTTTTCCGATCGGAGATTAAAACGGTAATGGAGCGGAGCTCTACTAATAAGCTACGGTAACGTTCTACTCCGGCTCCGCGCGAGAACGCCGAAAGTATACTGTGAGCATTTGCAATTACAGTGTTACAACTGTTCGTCCGAATTTCCACCTTGTTTAGACTAATTTATGGGACCGGGAACTTTCCTGCGGCGAATAAATAATCTCCACCGGGCAGAATGGTTAAAGGGTGCAACAATTTCCGCGTGTTTCGTTCAGTTGCAGCTGCTGCGAATGCAAAAAATTTTCCATTCTACTTATGATCCTACATTAATCCTAATAAAGCATGTTCGGTGTCTCTCGGGATCGTTAATTCTCCGCACACGCGCGAAGACAGTTATAATTTATGTGTACACAGGAAAGCCGACCGACTCGAACATTTTGATTTTAATGGGATTATGTTGTTTTGGGAGCTGATTTCGCGCGTCGTAATAAAACGAGGATCTGGAATGACGAAATTGCCTTATTAAAGATTAACGGTTCATTATGAAAAACGAGAACATTATTTTTTTTTATAAATCTTTTGCCAACATATTTGTCTGATTATGACCACCAATTCTACTTCACACGAATGATAGGCAGAGTTGCCAGATCAGGGGAATTGACTCGAATGTCGCCAGATGAGGGGAGGGAGCACGAATCGAGGGGAATACAGTTACCCTCTCTCTGCCAGTACCGAATTAGTCACGTGATATTGGGGCACGTGCACGACAGGGACAGCACACGTCACGTGACTAGGCCGTGACGAAAGCGTGGGGATGCTCGCCGTTGGGGAATGGCGTCGTAAAAGGGGAAGGTAGAGTGGGGAGACCAGTTTTAATCAAGCAACTCTGATGTAAGCACCAGTGTTGCCAGATGAGGGGAGGGAGCAAGAATCGAGGGGAATACAGTTACCCTCTCTCTGCCAGTACCGGATTAGTCACGTGATATTGGGGCACGTGCACGACAGAGACGAAACGCGTCCCGTGACCGACCCGTAGCGGAAGAGTGGGGGAATAGCGTCGTAGAAGGGGAAGGTAGAGTGGGGAGACAAGTCCTGATCTAGCGACTCTGATGCTAGGACTCGCATAGCCGCCGATTTTCAAACTAAACTTTCTCGAAAACGAAGCGTCAACCGAGAAAGTGATATTCATCTTTCTTTACTTATTTTTGCAAATAAAATCACCTCGGTTCGATGATACCACCTATGTACGAGACACGCTCTATATCGAGATAATTTATGTCACTACCGAAGACTAGTCAGAGCTGGCTGCCATCTAACATTTGGGTATCTTTTTTAGTGATATTTAGATGTTTATTCAAACATACAAGCATACAAGATTATGTTTCAAAGTATCCACCATCATTTTGTAGTAAGACTTTTTCTCATCTAGTTGGTAAATTATAGATGCGTTCCTAGAAAACGGCGGTTTACCAGATATGAAGTCATCGATTCATTTTTTGAGCTCTCCAATCAGATCGAATAGTTCCCCGGACAAATTATGTTGGACCGACCTGAACAGATGATAGTCTGTTTGAGCCATGTATGCCGCATGACTTCCCATCCTAGTGCACAGAGACTGTCCATCGTCCTTTGTGCAAAATGTGATCGAGCATTGTCGTGTTGCAGGATTAGGTGCCTACTCCCTTGGCCAGTGAAAGGTCGCTTTCTCTCCAATGCATCGTATACGCTCATTAATTATTGTTGCTGGCAGAAATCTGCAGCAATTGTTTGGCTGGGTTGAAGCAGTTCATAATGACAGCAAAACTTTCTTGTCCGTGAATATTGGACTTTTCCGTGGACGCGGAAGATTCTCCGGAATTAAACCATGATTTTCTTCGTTTCGGGTTGCTACATAGGAACCATTATTCAGCAAATATGATTTCGCGCACACCATAGGGCACCCAACGACCAAGCTCCAGAGTTTTACCTAACTTTTTAAGGCGAAGAGATATCGATCGCATGTTACAGGGTCTTTTTAAAGCCGAAGATCGGCACTTTAAGACGTTGCCAAGAGCGAAAAGAAAGTGTAATATAAACGAAAGTTAAACGATCAATTGAACGAAAAGGCACCGAACTCATTCGCACAACTACAGTCAGGGACAAAAATCTAGGACACCGCGTTCCCTTGCGTTTCCGTGTGACGTCGGAAGAACATCTACATTTTAGTAAAACATTTACAGGTGAAGCTTTACCTCAGGAAACCAGGAATTTTTAACTTTTTTTTATGCAGTCCTATAGATTTTGACGAGAAAATTCCGAAAATCCGAATTTCAATCCCAGGGGATCACTAGTTCAAAAGTAATGCGTGTGCAAAGTTGTGCGATTTTCAACGTTTTTGACAGGTAGGGCGCCGCCATATTGGTATGCAGTGACCTTCGCGCGTCGCTTGCACGAGCGATATCTTTACGCACGTATAACTTTTGAACTCATCCTCTTTCTTTTGAACTTTTGATCTCCTAGGATTGAAACTGGGATTTTCGGCATTCTCTCGCCAAAATCTACAGAATTACATAAAAAAACTTAAAAACTTTTTGGTTTCCTGAAGCAAAGTTAAGCCCAATCATATTTTACACATATCCTATCTTTTTGTCCCCGACTGTAATACATCAACATAGAACTCCATACTCTCCCTCTCTGTCTCTCTCTACAAAAAAAAAAAAAAATTAAGAACTAGACTACTTTCGTCAAGGGGATTTTGCCACCTGTGCACCGTGATCGAGGCGAAAGCGGCGCCAGGTAAGAGCATAACCGCGAGAGATCCAGGGCGAAGTAGATCGAGCGGGAGACTCTCCCCGAGCGAGTAAAGTTTATCACTTAAACCCGCAACGCTGTCGGCCGATTTCGTCGGCCCGGGGGTGGATGTAAGAGGGGTGGGGGCGGGGGGGAATGGGGTATAGGGCGGGAATGTCACGAGCGCGAAGCGTGCACGGCCCGTGTCGGCAATTACAGCGGCGCAGCTGCGCTTTCAGACAGAACTTCTGATAGTTTAATGAGCCACGTCGGAAAACTTTTAAACGGCTCCGCACGTTATATCCCGTGGCGGCCGCTCGGATACGACAAGCCTACGGGCTGGAAAGCGAACGAACGGCCGTCGGCTGGGGTCGCAGGTTCAACAACCCCCCAGCCCGGCATTAGGGACGCCTGCCAGAAATCATGTTCACCTGCGAGCAGTCGAACGCCGCGCCGCGCCGCACCGCACCGCACCGCACCGCACGGAAACGCACGCGTTGCCGCCACGTGATAGGGAGAGGCTCGTTTCAGAAGATACCAAGGTGTTCGAAAGCAGAAACGCGATACCACGATATCGCCTATGGTCGGAACGCCGAGCGCCCCGCTGAGCCGCGCCGCGCCGGAGCGGAGCGGAGCGTTTTTATCTGGGCCCGTACCAGCTCGCCAGGCTACTGTTACCCGCGAAAATTAGCAATTTGCTTGCGGCCGTAAACCGTTAACGACCGGGAACCGAGAGGAGACGCCGCGCGAGCTACGCCAGTCCGCGCAGAACGCGGCCATTCGGATTTCTAAGAGGCTCCGGTACAAGGATGTTTGACCATGCGTAAGATTCCACCGGGGATTCGCTGATTTCGAGAAAGAGATACGCGCCGGTATCCCGTTAAATACTCTCGAGTTATCCCTGCTATTTCTCGGATTGAGTCCCTTCTTCGGCTCTCGCTTCGGCGAACGCTTCGAGAGGTGGATGTTTATGCAATTTCCAATTCCTGTAGTCAAATTTTAAGAGCCAAGGCTAGTCACGTGACTTTTTCAGACTCAGCAGCTCGGTAACTGCTGTATAATTTCCGTTGACAGCCTTCAGCCACTGACTTGAGATCCGTCTTGGTCTTGATCCGACGGGTCTGTGACTAAACTTGTCACATTTTTTGCCCTGTGTTATCGATATTATGAATTCTGACGCTAGAAATGTGTTTCAAGTTTTTGGCTTTATTTCGCAGAGAATCAAGACAAAATATCGCTACTCTCGATTTCATCCAGAAAACTCATCCAATGGCATAAAAATGCTTGCATTCCACGGCACGCGTATCCTCAATTTCGAGATTCCCCGAAGGAATCTGGTTTCCCGAAAATTTCGAGAATATAACATATGACAATCTTGAAAATAATTCGTGATGGGCAGCATTCTTTCAATTTACAATAAATAATTACACTTATTATTTATTTGTGCCCCATTCCTATTCCATATATTCCGAATTGTATAAATTTATAATAATTGATTAAATAAGTAAAAAGTACAATAACGTAATTTGCAAAATCATGAATGTATTCGTTAAAACGAATATAAATAGTTGGTGGGTTCTCGGAATTTTCAGAAATCACGACTCTTTAAGGAATCCCGATTATTTCGAGAATCTCGATAAATGCGAGAATCTCGACTTCTCCGGGAATCCCGACACTTTCGAGAATCTCGAAATTTTCGTGTTTTCGTGAAAAAATGTCGTGTTCCCGATCCGACCCGATATTTCGAGTTCTCGCACATCCCTAATTATCACCGTCGATAATCGGGCAACGAAAACAGGGTAACCAAACTCCGTCAGGGGCCCTGACACTGATGAGTATAACTCGACCCTTATGACCCGATGTCACAGAATTCGTCGGGAGCCATATCGGAACCGACCCTTGTCAGAATAAGCTCCACTTCACCGCACTATCCTCGGCAAATTCGCGTGCGACCCGATCGAAAATACCGCTAGTAGGTCGACTCAGTTTTCATTGAGCGTCGTAACTCGAGCGTCGCGACGCGTCGTCGCGACCGCTCGATAATGGTTAGAGATTCGGCGAACGACGGGCAAATAACGCAACGACGGGACGGATCGTTCGATAACGGAGCGAGATAGGAGGTGGGAGTGACGGTTGAAAGAAGACGACATAGAGAGGGAGAGAGAGAGAGAAAGAGAGAAAGAGAGTCAGGGCGCGGTGTGGCGGTCGGAAGCGGTTGTCGTGTGGAAAAGTCATAAAAGTTTGAATGAAAAGTGACTCGGTTCTCCATGACTTCTTAACCACGAGCGCGATTTATTCATAGGTATGGCCACGGGCAGCGGCGCGGCGCGGCGGCGTATAGGTGCGCACGTACCGGAGGTCGCATTCGGGAAAAGTTTCTCCCCGAGGTACGAAATATTTGATGGGGGCCAGGAGGGGGTTGGTTTATCGATCGGGACGGAACATTTTTGTCGCGCCATTAATGCCGCGAGGCGGACAAAGCGGGCCGCGCGGTTTCGCCGTCTCGCCGCGCCGCCGCGCCGGTCGATTTAACGCGGCCAGATTAAAAAGTTAAATTACTTTCGGAAACTTAGATGACGTATCGTTCGACGGGAAATCTGCGAGCAGCCGCGCGGAAACTCTTCGAGCCCTTTCGCAGGGCGCACAGTGGGCGAAAACGCGAAATCGGCGCTCGAAAATGGAAATTTTTCCTTTTGTTTTTTAAATAAATGGGTGATGGGGATGTTTTAAGAACATTGCAAAGGAAACAAATCCGGACAACATTTTTTATTCCTCTCCACGACCCACAGGAGGTTGGCAAAGTTCGAGGAACAAATGAAGAACGCGAAATTGTCTCCTTTCACATGATGTTCCCAATATTCAAGTGCAATTTAACACGTTGAGTGCCATGTCATACATATTTGGGCGAGGGAATGATGTGTCCAGGTTTTAAAATGAATTTTTACGTTAATATATTCATTGTATCAAATGTGATTAGGATCTGTAAAATTCGAGAAAGTTGGAGGACTACTCAATATCATGCGTTTAATTTCTCTCAATTTTTATTTCATTAAATAGCCTACTTTGATTTTATGGAATTTTTGAGGTTTCTAGTTTCGCAGTCAAAGTGTTAAAAGAAAACTATTAGGAACAGCTAACAAGGACAAAGTTAAATGGTCCAATGGGGCTCACACGATGCCATATAAATATTTGTTCTTGTGTTATTTTCTTTTAGAGATCTCAAGGTCACTTCTACTTTTTTTAACAGGATCACCCCTTTTTAAACACCTACCATGATAGTTCATTTCGTTAGGAATTCAGTGACTGTAATTACTCAAGGTCATTCAGGGTCACACGCAGAGACGTATAAGATTTAAAATATAAGAGCAGTATACTTGTTAATTATAGCCGTGTTTACACAGATACATTTTTATAAACGGGCTCTGAAGGAATGTCGAACTCTGACAAGTACATCCGAGGTGATATTCGTACATACTGTGATGATAGGCTAATGCATATTTTCAACTGTTGTTGGAGCACTCATCTATACGCTATCTTTCATCAAAAATAATGTTTTTAAATTTTATACGTTTCCTCTGTCTGTGACCTTGAATGGCCTTGAGTAATTATAGCCATTGAGTTTCTAATGAAAAGGACCATCATCGTAGGCGTTTAACAAGAGGTGGTTCCGTTAAAAAAAGAAGAAGGTGGCCTTGAGATTTCTTAAAAAAGATAACAAAAGCAAATATTTTCATGGCATCGTGTGAGCCTCATTGAACCATTCGCCTTTCGTTACGGATGCCGACTATAGTCGGCATCCACGCGACGTCCTGTGTACAGTGAATTCTCGTTACGAGTCAGTTGCGCCGTTCTGGTGATTGACTCTTAGACGATGTTGGCACCGACTCGAAATGAGAATTCACTGTATCGAGTGGCGACCATGTGCACACTTTTTGGCGTGGTGTCACGTTCAGTGGTGGTTCTCCGGCGGAGCGTACTGCCATAATGAAAGGTTTAAGACATTTGACGTACCTTTAAATAACAAAGATATATGAGGTGCAAATGTTAGGTGACTGTATGTTACCTTTTTACCTATTAAACTTCATTCAATTATCTCTAACGGTTTAGAAGATATTATTTTGGAGCGCCAAAATGGTATTTTCGCCCACTCTTCGGCGACGCACGAATCCGCTGCGATTCGCGTATTCATACCCGAGCTATAAATCAAGCCGAGTCGAATTTTAGGGTCTCAAAAATTTTTAATCACACGAGTATAACGCTTCTTCATGCTCTTCCAATCCCGACTCGAGGTTCGGGTACCCGACAATTCGGTGGCCACACACCCCTAGTGTGAATCGCGTGTCGCGATTAGGCTCTCGGACTTGCGGAGAGAGAGAGAGAGAGAGAGAGAGAGAGAGAGAGAGAGAGAAGAGGGGACGGGCATCAGGCGTATCGAGACACCATCGTTCGAAAAAATTGAATCGCGTTTTCACGGTGCGGCAAGCGCTCGATTATTAAATCCTTTGACTTTCCAGCACTTTTTCGTTCAGCCGCGCGCGTGCCTTTGATCTTCGAACGTCCAATCGAATCCCTTATTTACCGGTCTCATACTTCGCCGACTCTTTGTCCCGCCACGATATTTAAATCGGATTTTCCCCTGGAAAACCAGCCAGAAAACAAAGGTGACCCCTCTGTGGAGGGATAAGAGGGGTGGGGGTGGGGGAAAATATTCTCGAGACACATTACGGTCCTGGGTACGTAATCGCGAGGTAGGCTATCCTCCCTGGGGGTAGGACGAGGCTGTCCCCTTGAAACATCCCTTTCAGATCCCGGTCGAGTCTCGGGACGGTGTGAAAGCCACTGTCGTGAAACCGCGCACTTAATTTGCCTTGCAAAATTCAGTCCCTCTTTTTCTGCTCGCCGCGCGTTTCTCTTTCGCCTTCGCCTGCTCTGTTTCTTGGCTCCCCCTCTCTCTCCCTCATTCTCTCTCTGTCTCTCTAGTTGGAAAAGACGCGGCGGATCGGCCAAGGAAGAATGAAAGAACCGCTTCCCGTATCTGAAAGGAAACGGCGGAAAGGAGACGAGGAAAGTAGTGGCAGAGGGTAACGAAGAAAGAAGGGAAAGACCTGGTTGGCGGTAGAAAAGTATGCTTAAAATATTAACGCCGGAGGCGGTCCGGGTGGTAGGGGCGCGCAGCGTTCTTTGTTCCACGGCGATAGAAGGCCCTGACAGAACGGAGGAAGGAAGGTTGTAGCGTGAAAGAGGGCCGCGCAAACACCCTGCAGCAGTGACGTTCAGTTCTGTTGGCAAACCACCCACCCACTCGCTTGCTCGCTCGTTCGGCCGCTCGACCCTCCAACCCTATGCTTCTCCAAGCGCCCGGCGCGGCGTCGCGCAAAATAATATATGAAATATGCGCCACGTCGAGTTTTCCGCCAAGCGCGCGCGCGCGCGCGCGAGCGAGCGGGCGGCCAAAACTTTCCTGCTCCCCGGCAGGGTAAAGGGGTGTGAAGCCGAGGCTCGAGTGGCGAACTACCCCGCCATAAGGGGAAACGAGGGACGCTAATGAAAAACCTTGAATTTTCCATGAAGGAATTACGGCTCTCCGTGCCGTGCACACTCTTCTTCTCCTGTTTCTCCTCCTCCGTCCCCCCTCCCCCGACCTGTTCCACCTACCCTTAGCCAGCCCCCTTCCCTTATCCGTTCCTGCCACCCTCCACCATCGGCCAACCCTGCGTGCTCGTGTCGACCAACTCACCCTCGAGCTTTTCCACGCTCTACTGCAGCTACCGGATTATTTTCAGTCGCCCTCGACCCCTTCCACGTTCTCCCACCCACACCCGCGAGCGCTCGCCGGATAGTTACGAACAAATTAGGATTCTCGAGCAACCCCGCCCACCCTCTTTGGTTTCCGATGACTCCATACCACGACGCCCGGTGAATTTCAATCGGGAACCGGCTGCGAGACCGTCTTATCGAGATTACAGCTCGATTTTCATGGCGGACGCGGCCCGCGTTATAATGTCGACGTTTGCGCCGCGCACCGCGCCGGGGACACTTTCGTTTTAGCGGGGCCGTTGCTAACGTAACCGGGGAAATTGATAATGCCGTACTAATAATGAGAGATCCAGATGTCGATGCGCGGTTGACCCCTAAGAACCCGAAGAATCGATTGTCCAGGATCTTCGGGAGAATTGCGATACAGTGAATTCTCGATATATGTCAGCAACGCGGGTCTTGCCGACGACATATATCGTCCAGAATACATACCCCGAGCCGAGTTATGTTTACACTCCTCGCGGTGTGGAGCCTCTCGAGTTTCGTGGGGTATACCCCGCGGTAGTGGGGATAATTCCGCGACGTTTATCCTCCAAGCCTTGGCGACATATATAAAGAAATCGCTGTATATTTAGATTCGAGTCTACTATATTCAGAATTGTCTTCATTTTTTTCATTACATGAATCACTAGAGGTATCAATTTCGCCTGGACATTTGCTGAGATCAGTTGTAGACGCTGTAATATATTATCGCAAGTAAGAATGTTTACTTTTTCAAAACAGAAATAATTGTTATTGTTAAACCAGAACTTTCCTCGACTACCGACAAAATAAAAGTTTTCTTTTTATATAAATAGTTGTGGAATAACAGTTCCAATGAATACACATTATAACTGTTTTCTTAGAACAGGGAAGTCAATCAATTACTGCTGTATCAGAACTATAACTATAAGAACTAGACTGCGGTCTTACCAGCGACATATATCGTCCAGAAGATGTACCCCGAGCCGTATTATGTTTACACTCCTCGCGGTCTGGAGCCTCTCGAGTTTCGTGTGGTACACTCCGCGGTAGTGGGGATAATTCCGCGACGTTTATCGTCCAGGCCTCGGCGACATATATAGAGAAATCACTGTATTTTAAACTTCTGAGAAAGTGGTTTCTACATTTTTAATTTTTTCATTTGGTGTTTACATCAAACAGTATGTTTACTTCCATTTTTCAAACAAAATAACACACGATTTCACCTCAAGAAGAGGTGCATTTTTAAATTCAGATACGCTAATTTTTGTAATTTAATGGTTCAAGTCTGGCTGCAATCGCTATTAAAATTGTTATTGAAATCTGACGCAGCTGCCAGTATGGACACGGAGTAAATAGAATCTTGGAGGTACGAATGATTTGATCAAAGATGAAGTGAAAAATTGCTTGTATTTCATTTCAAACTCAATTAATGAAATGATTTATTAAAAGTTATTCGACTGTTCAAATAAACTCGCCTTTATTTACACGACTCGCATTTATTATTTTATACGACTTGTAGCCAAATAAAGTAATATATTATCTCAACGATTATTTTCCAATAAATTATTTCGATAATGTCTGATCGACAATTATGATGTGTTTTTTTTTAAATAGCTACTTTAGGCTACTTCACCCGATCCGAAAATTCCGTTTCCCTTGTGTCTCCGTGCTAGTTCGGATATGGGAGCGTCCACCGTAAACTCCGCTCCGAGAAGAGCCGAAGATCCGTTTCGTCGGGCCGATTACGATACGTACCAAGTGGGAACACGAAAATTCGTTTAAACCGAATCTCTAACCAGACCGAGAAGAAACATCGCACAGAATCGCGGCGAGGCGTGGTGAGGCGTTGCGAGGCGGGGTCAGGCGAGGCGAGGCGAGCGGAGCACGTTTCCGCAGACAGTATCGCTTACCATTGAGGCGTACCACTTGCGTTCCGGTTGCCCCGATCGAATTGAATATTGCACAGGGAAAACCTTTCCTCGAAAAACCGATACAAGCCGAACCGAACGAACGATCGCCGATGGCTGCTCTGCTCGACGAAGACGGGAAGCTTGTAGCCGGGGTGGTCCGCGGATACGAGACCCGGAAAGGCTCTGGTATCTGGTCTGCGGTACCAGAAAAAGAGGAGAACAGGAACGGTAACAAGAAGAGCGGCAAGAAACGGAGAGAGAAAAGGGGTTGGAGAAAGAGGGTGGAGCGGCGGGGGATGAGGCAGGAACATCGTGGAGCGAAAATAAAGAAAGAAGGGTCTCGGCCTCGATAAACATTGCGTGTAGCTGAAACGTCGCCGCCGCCGTCGTCGTCGTTGTCCTCGTCGTCGTCGTCGTCGTCGTCGTCGTCGTCGTCGTTGTCGTCGTCATCGTCGTCGTAGCCTGCAGGTTCGCACGAACACCATCGTGCGCGGGTGGTTCACGCATTCGAGCGCACTCCGGGGTATCCACCGACGCAAAGCACACACGTGCGGTTTACGTGCTTGCGCACACCACCACAGAGAGTGACGCGCTCGCAGAGACGCGGACACTCGGGGCACACAGCACGAAATATTTGAGTTGCTTGGCAAACACGTAAATGTAAACGCCGCGTTTACATTGCCGTTTACTTTTCGCCCCCCCCCCTGCCTTCTCCGCTGTCACCCTTCTTGCACTCTCCCTCCTCCTCTCCCCCCTCTCTATCATCTTCTCGCTTCTGTCTACTTCCTCTATCTTCATTCTCCTTTCGCTTCGAGCACCGTGTACACGTCCTTGCTGAAGCTTCGACGAACCTCCCCCCGCCCCTCCCCAGCCCCCTCGTACCCCGTTTCACAGGGAAGAGAAACCACGATGGAGTTCGATGAAGAAGGAACAGGGCGGAAGGACGGATGGAGACGACGACGGCGGGGGGTTGAAGGTGCCGCGACGAAGAAGAAGAGGAAACAAATGACGGAAGAAGAGGGAACCGACGATACCCCAGTCGCAAGAGATGCCGGCTATGGGGGCGGGGGTGGCCGACGCCACTGCCGGGGAACTCGAGTCGACTAACCGTCAGGTAAATATTGACCGAGTGGGATATTGCTCCCGACGCTTGTTTGTTTATTTCAATACCCGTGACCGATGGGCTCGATAGGGGGTTCGTGTGCACGTGTGCGAAGCCGCGCGAGCGCGAGCGCGAGCGCCGGCTCTAGGAGATATACAGGGTGGTTCTTGGGACTAACGGTTTTCGAGGCACTTCTTTCTTCGTGTGCGTTTGCCGAATTGTCTTTGGTGGCGCAAGAGACACTTTTGTAAAGTGAAAGATCGTTTGCGAGAACCTGTAATAAGAAAGCATCGGAAAAATATTCGCTCGAACTAACACAGTGAGTTCTCCATATACACTACCGACCAAAAGTAATTGGCCACATGTAAAAATCGCACAATTCTCTTAAAATTGAACCAAACGAGTTGAGATTTCTTGACACGTTAAATGACAAAGTTTACTAAGTAACGGGTAAACGAAATGTTGAAAAAATTGGTATTGGTCGGAATTGCGAAGAAAAAAGTTAAAGTAAATTTTTTCAACTTTTTCATCCAAGCCTGTAATGAAACTTTAATCAATACGTTTTGTAGATCTATGTTAATTATGTGTATGGTGAAAATTTCATCTAAATCGGTGAACGGTGCTATGAGCAATAAACATTTCAAGATGAGAGCTTAAGAATGAAAGTCGCAGATATTCGGCATTGTCAAGGAATTTCACCCTTATGTGATCACAGTTCAATGTTTATAACTCATAACGATATTAACCGATTTGGATGAAATTTTCACCGTATATATAAATGACGTAGATCTACAAAACGTATCGAATAAAGTTTCATTACAGGCTCAGATAAAAAAGTTGAAAAAATTTACTTTAACTTTTTTCTTCGCAATTCCGACCAATACCAATTTTTTCAACATTTCGTTTACCCGTTACTTAGTAAACTTTGTCATTTAACGTGTCAAGAAATCTCAACTCGTTTGGTTCAATTTTAAGAAAATTATGCGATTTTTATATGTGGGCAATTACTTTTGGCCGGTAGTGTATGTCATCAACATGGGTCTTGCCAGCGTCATGTACCCTCCAGGACACGTACCCGAGACGTGTTATGTTTACACTCCTCGGCGTCCGAGGCCTCTCGAGCTTCGTGGGGTATACCCCGAGGTAGTGGGGACAATTTCGCAGCGTTTATCATCCAGGCCTTGGCGACATATATAGAGAAATAATGGTCGACATATATAGAGAAAGGGTGGTCCACGCAACTTGCACACCTATATAACTTCCAAAGGATGCGTTGCACGAAAAAGTTTTGTATGCAGAAGTTGCATGGTCTGAAGGGGTACACAATTTAGTGTATTTATTTTTTTACAGGTGGAAGTATTTCGGAGATTTGAAGGTCGATTTTGTTTTTTTAAATGAAATACTATATTTTTATACCAAAATATGGAAGAATGTCGAATTCTGAGTAAAAACGTATTGACCTTCATTAGCCCTAAACCTAATAATTAACGAGTAATTTCACTTTATTTCCTGAAAATTTTCTTCGCGTAATATCAGGTTAGAAAAATAAAAAGAGAACTAAATGATTTTTTTTTTCTTTGTAAAAAACTTTTCAGGAAACTTGAAAATTTTCACCACCCTGTGTATACAGTATGTCGCACGAGCTCTATCCCCTTGAATATCTTGGTTATTTCAAACAATACGAGAGAATGTTACAATACGATGTTATTTACAGAAGTTGTAGGGTTTAAGAAACTACATAATATGGTATAAATGATATTCTTGCAAGTGGAGGCGTAAAGAAGATATACAGGGTGCGACGCAAATTAGTCCCCACGATTTTTCAGCCCCTTCGGATGGTCGGACAGAAAAATGTTTCTTACCAATGTTAATCAGTATTTAACCGTCAAGAAATTGCAATATTTTAAATTTTAAAAAAATCGATTTTCAACAAAAAATCAAGGTCGCTGTCACATCTTTTAATGGAACTGGGTATTTTTAACTTCATACTATTGTAGGCGACGTCGAAACGAATTCAACGACCTGCTATACAATGACGTTCAGATGACCTTGAAAGATAATATCGCCATGAAACAATTGGCAGAATATTTGAAATATTTCGACGGTACGTAATAGCAACTTCTGTAGGTAACATGGACAGAGCTTGTGGGACACACTGTATATAATTAAGTCGAAATAAAATTCTTTTTTCGTTGTTGTCAACATACGTATAGCCATGCGAGAACATACAGACACACAATGTATAGGAAATTATGAAAGACAAACAAGTTCTAATCATTGTAGCCGTAAAATATATAACAGTGCAAGGATTTAACGGAGCAGAACTTATCTATACATGAAAGCATGCGAATAGATACCAATTGGTCCGAGTGCAAATTGTGAATCCACGAGGAATCATTTATGTCGCCAGCGGTCGTGCACGATTAAATAATACGGCGTTGATTACGCGCATAATTAAAGTTTCGTGGAAATGCACGTCTCGAGAATCGTGGGGTATACCCCGCGGTAGTGGGGACAATTCTGCGACGCTTATCGTCCAGGCCTTGGCGACATATATAGAGAAATCACTGTACTGATAAGAAATTCACGAAATTTTCGGAAAATTACATTTTCCTTCGATCAGCCGGATGAGTCCAGTGACTTATGCATGAACGGTACTACGTATGCGGACTCGGACACGTTCGAACATAGTACCGGGGACCAGTCGTCGGTGGCTGTTGGTCGCGTAACTGCGATTCGATTTGAAGCGGTTCACCGGCTCGCGATAACGATACTCGTCGGGATGCTCGCGCGCCACGGGCTCTGGGCACGGAATATCAAACGCAACGCCTGACGCTTCGTGACGTACGCGTTTGCTACGTGGCTTCGAAACGGCCGAGAGACAGCCCTCTCTCTCCGACTCTTTGCCGGGGGAAAAACATTGCATCCGTAATCTCGCGGAACGATACGGTGGACCGAGAGAGTTGTCCCGATGGTTATCGGTGTTGTCGTTGCGGCGCACACGTTGCCGGACTCTACCCGGGTTTCTCGAAGAAGCCACCAGTGGATATATCACTCGGATATAAATGGACTGGCGTGGACACGGGGAAACCGTGCGCGGCGCCTCTTACTACTCTTTTGTTCGGCTCCGCGCGAAAGAATTATTATATCTGGTGCATTCCGCAATTCAAGGATAGGCAACTCGCATTGTAGACCTTATTGGAATCTTCAGGTTGTTGACGTACGGTTCTAATAGTTTTAATGTACAATTATTGTATGTACGTGCGTAGATCGAAAGGATCGCTTAAGTCGACCTTTCTCTCGTCTGTCACTCCTGCTTGGTTAATTAAAACCGTGCTAGGTAGTTCTTTTGATGGTGAGGTGTTTTGAGTAGTATAGAAATTGTACAACTTGTTGGTAACGATAACTCTTACTTTAATTATATCGGCTGTACGAAAGATGTGACTTAAATGAGGACTAGCTGAAGACTGATGGAATACAAACTGAAGACTGAAGACTCGCACGCGGAAATGGGTATTTAAGAGATGTGAAATTGGCGGTGGAGGTGGTAAATGGTAGAGGGAGAAAATTGGGGGTGAGTGGTTAGAAATTGTCCAGACGCTGTCCTACATGGTTATGTGCCGGAAACTAGCGGAGAAAGTGGGACGAGTCCCGTCGTTTGGGTCTCGACTCTTACGTTAATTTATTGCCTCTAGCAAGGGTGATCGAAATGATTGGGACTCGGTGTCAGGTTCGAGAGACCCTTTCCTGGGTCCTGCATTGCGTTGCGTCTCAACAATTATTGAGATTGAGAAGATACATTCACGAGGAATTGTTCAACAAATTTATTTCTTTGGGTATCGAAAGGAGGATGCCTGATATCCAGGATAAGAAGAGACCTACTGTGAAACTGTTCTTTTGGCAATGTTCTGTTAATGTTATCCTGCTTGTTGAGCCGCTAAAATCCCCAGGTTTTTAAACCGTGATTTTCCCTGCGGCAAGAAGGGCTTCCTTCTGACGTTCTTTTTGGGCAAATGCCAAATTAGTCGTGGTGCCGACGCACAGTGGTCCGGATCGTAGAATTTATTTTGTGTATAACTTTTGAACCGTTTGAGATATTGAAATGGGGTTTGAACTAAAAAATATTGTAAAATAATCTCTTTCTAATCATACATGTTAGAAAATATTTTTTGTTTAATTTGTTAATTAATTATATTTATAAACTTTTATTTAGTTGTTGAATCAGTTGCTTTCCTTATTAAAACCATTGTATAATAGTTCGAAATTCAAATCTTATAATTTCTTATATATAATGTAATTATGTTATTAAAATTTTTGATAAAATGTACAGGTATACAAGTTATTAAGTACGGTATCTAACGTCACAAATATATATTGCGAGCAAAAGTAATATTAATATTTTTTTAATTGATAAAATAAGAAGTATACTAATTAATCTTACCATTTTGTTGTTGAAGAAGTAGGTGGCTTTTGTTTTCTTTATTTTTTTAATAATTCTTTAGCCTCTGGACTGAATTGTTTGATTTTCTTCTGTTTGTGCGTATTGTCCAAATTTATCTGTGTCTATTTCATAAGGCGAGGAAATTGTTTGAAGTATAACGTGAAAATTTTTTATTAATAATAAATATAAGCATTTTGGATGTTTAGAGTTCGGATTTCAGTGATAAGAGTTCTTGGGTTATCTCGCGCTTCACAACGACAACGCGCGGCGACCGCGCGGTCGCCACGACATTGTCAGCTTTAAACAACTATAACTTCTAAAGTAGGACGAGGTAGGAAAAGATTTTTGTACGGTTATTTAAAGGAAGTTGTACCGAACATATTCCTGTTTGTCAGAGCCTGGGATCTTTTGGGATAAAAAAGATCTCCTCTGACAAACACATAAAATTTTTAAAATCTGTCATGTATCATTCAGCATGATTTTTTAAATATATTATTATTAGTTATTACTAAAAAAATATATGGTTTCTTATTGGAAAGGAATGCTCTATATCATGCAAAAAAAAAAATTAAGAAAAAATATGGGACGAGACGATGAGGACATCGCAAAGAACTTAAGCAATTTTTCCTGGCGAAATATGCTACTTTCAAAACGTTCAACTTTAAATGATCATAGAAGCTAAAATATGTATTCAATTTCATTAATTTTTTCATTTTCGAGGTCTGTGGACATTTACAAAGCAATACAAATTGATTAGTTTTCAATTTCGAAAAGTCGACTTTTTGGTCAAATGTCACTAAATTCTGCGATCCGGACCCCTGTGAGACGGGTCCACGGTTTTCGTTTCTTTGTGTTTACTCCCGAGGTACCATTGGCCTTGTTGATGGAGAGTTTGTTCATTATTGTATTCACCTGTTGTTGAGGAGGAGGGGGGAAGTGTTACGAGTATCGATATGTTACGATATCGAGACATCGCGCCGAATGGTCTTCGTTGCCGCATCGTCTTAGTGACAACGACACAACTGAGACATGAGAGAGTAGGTTGACGAACGTCGCCGAGGGAAGACACAAAGCTGAGTACTCCTCCTCTATTTAATAAAGGTTTATTGGTATTTCACACGTTTTATTCACTGAAGGTGCCCCGAAACCCGTAACAATATTATAAAAAAATGGCTACAAATTTGGATAGACAGATTCTCGTTGTTTTTATAAAGTAATGTAAAATAGTCATTTTTAGTGCTGCGTAAACCTAGTTTTGAACTGTGATCATTGCGTGAAACAAAATACAGCGATTTCTCTGTATATGTCGCCAAGGCCTGGATGATAAAAGTCGCGGAATTATCCCCACTACCGCGGAGTATACCTCACAAAGCTTGAGAGGCCTCGGACGTCAAGGAGTGTAAACATAACACGGCTCGGGGTACGTCTCCTGGACGATACGCGACAATAGCAAGACCCGCGTTGTTGACATATATCGAGAATTCGCTGTATTTTCAATTGTAAACTCATGAAACGAGAAAGCTCGTATAAATGAGCCACTCACTTGCCAAATCGATTAGCTCCATAAAACAGAAAGTGGAGAAATATGATGAAATAATATACATTGTTTTTCAAAATTCCCTTTAAAATAAAAATTGTGTAATGCATAAATACTGATGTAGCTTTCATATAAAGCCCTACAGAATGAATAAGATAGAATTGATGTAATGAATGGCTCCCGAAATAAATTATTAATTATTCGTCGTCCAAAAAATTTTGTCATTTAATGGTATTAATCTGTATTATTTGGGAAATTGATTATAAATAAAGAAAGTTACGACTGATCCAAGTGCTTTGACACATAAATTGAAAATATTTCAAAAAGTGGTATTAATCAATTTGGCCTGTGAAGGGCTCAAATAAATTAAAGTTGCACAGTATACTCACTATTGGTGCTAACTTTGTGCACTACTTGTCGACTGAAATTCAACGCCAATTCGTTAGGAAGGAAACCACGTGAAATTTTTCCGGTATCCGATATTAACGAAAATCACGGACCGATCGGAGCAAGGATACAGCGGACGAATTACCACTGTGCTTCGCCTAAGTTTCCAGACCTTGGTAGCCGGTTGCTTGTGTGGTTCGAAGGAATGAGAACCGAATCCATCGGTTAGGAGAGTCACGGTTAGAATCCCTGATTTCGCGTCCGTTCGTTCTCCTTCTGCGCGCTGAATAAGTCGTTCCACCGCGACAGATAAATATCTCGTGGCTCGGCCATTCTGTTTTACACGGACGCTCGCCAGGAAAAATGTCGCGCTCGATGGAATGATTTAATCGACCCGGGATTCGAGCAAAAACGACAAGACCCGTCCGACGGAGCTGTGAATCTTTATGCAAATTCGTGGTTTCACGGATTGGGGGTGCACTTTTATTTTATTCTGATTTACATATTCAAACGCATCTTCACCGCGTGGAATTGTACTCCTGTGATTAAAGTGCTGCTGCTGCTGCTGCTCCCCTTTCCCCCTCTTCCTCCCCTCTCCCTCCCTACTCACCCCCTATCTTGATGTCCCACAGTTCAGAGGAAAGTGGAGCACGTACAGAGAGTGCTGTAGACATTCCGAGAATTGACTTCTACATGCAGAACGCTCCAATATTTTTTACCCTTGTATCTAGACCGTGGAGGTTTATGCTAATTTATATTTTACAGAAACTCGAGTCGAGTATAAGCTAAATAAGCGTGGGTTTTTGGATAACTTTAGTTTCGCCGAGAAACCTAGCTTGAGAAAATCAAATTTGAGGACGACTACTGTATTTTAAAATGGAAAATGAAAATAGTAAGACATTTCGCCTGCGTTCGGCGTGTATATTCGTCGTTGCTTGATTGTAATTCCGAGCCGCGAGGGATTTTTAAAATTAAACTCCGCAGTTAACTGGTTAAAGAACAAATACGTAAGTTCATATTATATACATCTTAACCCTTAACGGACCAATGCCGCTATATAAGCGGCATGGCATTTTTACTTGCTGGGTCCAACGCCGCGTATATGGTGGCAAAAATAAAAAAAAAATATAAATATTTTCCTTTCTATACTCGATATAAAAATGTTGAGTCAACAGTTTCTCCCCGTATGAAAAATAGCTTGGAGCTGGTGGGAAGTAAACTTGAAATACTTCCGGACCGTTAAGGGTTAATAAGACATCTTAATTTGACAAGATATGAATCATGTGTTGTGGCAATGTGATTTATTTGACGAACAAAGACTACAATTTATTAAAAAATTATATGGATTGTAGAATATGAATCTTTATCTTTTATTACCAAGTACAGTGATTTCTCCATATATGTCGCCAAGGCCTGGATGATAAACGTCGTGGACTTATCCCCACTACCACGGGTTATACCCCGTGAGGAGCCACGAAGGACTGTGTTGTTGACATGTATCGTGAATTCATTGTAATAGGCTTGCCGATCCCACAGTACAATTATGTATAGACTGCGGATTTTATGCATTTATTACAAAAATGAGTAGGCGTCATTTAGGACAGGAAAAATATTAGAAGAGTTTAAATATGCTATTATATTATCTCCAATCTAATAAACATAATAAGAAAGAAAATAAATATCTATATCACTCTAATTCGTTGCACTACAGGTAAGAATTTGTTATTTTGCATGAAGATCCGCAAGTCTAGTTATGTAAACTTATATGTCTGTTCTTTAAACAGTACAAATCAAGCGTATAAGAAAATAATGTTTTATTAATTTGAAATTTAACACATTTTTACATTAGTAAGAAGACAATGTATTGAAGCTGTGTATCATGTAAATATATCAGATTGCAAAATAATTTCCGTAAGTTAAAACTGCTGAGTAATAATAAAAAGAATGAAAGGAGAATAATGTAAAAGTAAATTGAAAACTACAAAAGAATAAAAATGCACAATCTACGTAGAATTACCCTTTGCATTCCCGTTCCCATTTATTTCGAATTTTGCAAAACTCTTTGAATGGTAAAACTGTCACTAAAGATGATTACCTGAAATCGCATTTGTTCAGTTTTTTGGTGATGAGGACCAGAAGTTACCAGAACGATGGCAAAAGATCATCGAACAGAAGGAGAAATATTTTATTGAATAAAGTTCATTATTTGTATAAAAAAATTGTAATAATATGCCAACAACACGGGTCCGCGGCCCCTCACGGGGCATACTCCGCGGTAGTGGGGATAATTCCGCGACGTTTATCATCCAGGCCTTGGCGACATATACAGAGAAATCGCTGTATTTTGTTTCACGAAATGATCACAGTTCAAAACTATGTTTACTAAAAGTTACTAAAAGTGACTATTTTACATTATTTTATAAAAACAACGAGAATCTGTCTATCCAAATTTGTAGCCATTTTTTTATAATATATACCCAGAGAAATAAATTTGTTGCACAATTCCTCGTGGATGCATCTTCTCAATCTCAATAATTGTACATTAAAATGATTAGAACCAGAGATTCAGTGTCGAAATAACTTTTAGATCCACCGTACATTAGTCCCAAAACTTTCTTCTGTCCGCCGGTGTATATCAAGGTCATTGAATCCGACGAAACCTCGAAATGATCACCGTTCGAATTTATTCGGCGCGCGGAGTTTGCGCGGCCGGCCACTTAACATATTAGTCCCTGTGTACATAAAGCCTGAAATTATTCGCGTAAACCCACACACGACGCATCATTAAAGCGACCTTTACGTTCGCCGCGAATTGCCTGATCCGCGCGGCTCTCGACAGAGGCCGGGCGAACTGTCGCGCGCAGGTATCAATTAACGATTAACGATTCCGTAATAATCGGCGGGGAGAGGCGTCGCGGGCGTCGAAACGCGAGATTACAGTAATTAAAAGAAACGAGTCAACTTCAACCCCCGGAGCGGTGCGCGCGGTTTCCCGTCTCGGAGGTTGTAACTCGCGCCATTAGTCGAGCGCGCTAATTTCTTCCACGAACGGTGTCGCCGCTCCGCTCCGCTCCGCTCCGCTCCGCTCCGCGCCGCGCCGCGCCGCGCCGCTGCGGTTCGAGACGAGTTTCTTTTTTTCTTTTTTACCTTTTTGCAGAACCGTTGCGTTGCCTCATCGGCATCGCGTTTATCGACACCGCAATCTTCTATCACTCTTTCTCTCTCTCTCTTTCTCTCTCGCTCTCTCTCGGATAACGTTGCATAATTCGCGGCCCGCCGCGAATATCATTATCGCGAAAGCTGAGAAGCGAAGAATTTCAATGAAACGTCGGTGGTATCGTTGCGCGAGCTGACACACGCGCGCCTGTGCATGACCATTACGCGATGATTGCGACGCGTAGCGCCGCGCCGCTCTCTCCCCGCACTCCCTCTTTGTTTCGCCGGTTTTTCAAAGGTAACGATAATAATATTCAGCCGGGGTCACCTAAATAGTCGGTTACGGCTACCGAGATAGCCATCTTATTACTCGGGACGATTTATTCCCCGGCACCGGACGTTTCGTAGCTCTCGAAGCGAAAAAGGTCACGCTCGCGCGCGAGATACAGAATGGAACCGGTACGCGCAGACTTTACGGCCCGCCGACGTCCGTATAATAATGGTAATGAGCGGTTTTCTTTTCCTTTGAGGCGTAGCCAAACGCACGCGTTAACTGGGGGCAGCCCGTGTGCACGGTGCACGGATTTATCGTGCGACGAATTGTACTATTTTCTTTGATACCACCCGTTTTCAACGATAATCCGAGATCGCGCCGAGCTCGACCTGCGGCCCCTGTCGTAACGCGATCGTGGTTCGCCGCAATTAGGCTTCGTCGTAAAATCTGTCGCATTACCGGCTGGACGTACGACGTCCACGAACCCGCGCACGATGATCGGTCGCGACCATTCTCTCTCGGTTAGGCCGGCTTCGGAACGGTAATATTAACCCTTTCCGGCGATATGTCGCGGCTGAGTCGACGCAACGCTCAGTTTTATTAGAATTACTCTGCGTCTCGGCGAGTTGTGTTGCATTCACTCGTAATGACATAATCACTTCGGCTGGCGACCGTGTTACCAACGTACACTTCGAACGATATACCAGTGTCGCCAGATGAGGCGAGGGAGCATGAATCAAGGGGAAAAATTACTCTCTTTCTCTGCCCGTGCTGGAGTGTGCACGACAGAGACGAAACGCGTCACGTGACCGTGCCGTAACAGAAGCGTGGGGGAATAGTAGGGTAGAAGGGGAAATTAGAGTGGGGGAACAAGTCTTGATCTGGCAACTGTGCGATATACACCCAACTCATTTTTTACACGGCTTTGTTTTATACGATTTTGAAAGAGCACGGTCGACAAAAGACACGTCTGGAGTTGTCGATGTATAAACAGGGACGATTTTGTTGAAACAAACAGTACAACAATAGCTGTAGTCTCATTTCAAAGGACTTGAATTTTCAAAATTTTCAACAAAAAAAATTTATGAAAAAATTGTGTTCATCTATTAAAATGATTAATGAAACACAGAACTTTTTATTTGATTTCTATTTGTTGCAATCGATGAAGAAAATTATTATGCAAAGAGATCCGGATTCTAGTAAATACCACCCAGTAGGGTACCTTTATTATTAAAAATTCATGTTTATTCATTCATCATTTGGCATATTGTTGGTCTATAATTCCATGTCAGATTTTTTGTACAAGCTATAACCATTAAATGAGCGGTTTAATATAAAAGTGGTGTAAATTAATATTTGTCTGTTCGATTTAACACCGCATCTCAGGGGTTTAATCGTCATTAAATAAAACAATTGTAACATCATTTTAGCTTGACTTGCATAAAATAAACATAAGATCCTTCGATATCATTGCGTTCTATAGAACTTTTACTCAATACCTCATTATTAGACTGCGGATATTTATGCATTTATAACAAAATTGAGTAGATAAAATTTGAAATTGTAGGAAAATTTAAAAAATTTAAAATGTCAATATACTATTTCTCGTCTATTATAATTAGCAAGTGGAAAAATAACATTCTACTTCGTTTCTACTTGTTGTAATCGATGCATACAATTTTTATTTTGCACAAAGATCCGCAGTCTACTCATTATCCAATGATTAACCGTTTTGTGTTGCATCATTTTTGCATCAAGCCGCTCAAATATAGTATGAATAGTGTTCCGGAATGTAAGATCTGAACAATGGCGTGGCCCTCTTGTAGAAATAATACTCGGAAAATGAAATAACGATTTGCGAATACTAATTTCAACATACATGCAGCTTAAGTGTTCTAATGCCTGCCGAGTCGTTACTGTAATTTGAAGAAAAGTGTTAACTGGCTGACTGCAACGAAAATAAAAGTGGCCACGTTAGGCGGTTTGCCTCGCACGCGATCGTGCTAGATCCTGGTAAGATTCGTCGCGCAATAGTTTCTCACGTGCGGAGGCAAGTCCGCGTACGTGAAGTCGCTTCGACCGATCGTTATGATCGGTCGTAACACCTCGCGCAATGTGCGATAAATCGTAACGCGTATGTGCCCCTTCGGGCTGTTACTTAGCCTCACCCTAAAAATTCCTATCTGTTGACTCGATCTGCCCGCGGTAACTCAGCTCTCCGGTTTCCCCTCGCGATCCGTAATCTGCACGCGACCCTGGACGCACAGGGAAAGTGCCGTTAACGGCGTCAAGTATTTCCCTTCGGCTGCTGATAAAGGGCCCTTTATCAGCGCCACGAGGAATTCTCAGCGATTAAGAAATCGGGGGAACAGAGACAGGTGTTTTCCCGACGGAACCGAGGACGGTGCACGCACGCGCAATCGACGTCTACAAAGCCCGCCGGAAGTGCTATCGAATGTTTGGTTAGGTTGCCATCGGTATCTTTCGGTAGCTCGATGTTGAGTTGGGGCAATCTTGAAATGATTCCTCATCTACAGGGTGGTTGCAATGTTGCCGGATCAAGACTTTTGTCCCCACTCTAACTTCCCCCTCTATCGCTTCACGCTTCTCCGATACTGGAAGAGAGAGGGCAACTCTTTCCCCCTCGATTCGTGCTCCCTCCCCTCATTTCGCGACACTGCCAGAGTCGTCAGATCAAGATTCGTTCCCCCACTCTAATTTCCCCTTCCATCGCCAGATTGTTCCCCCACTCTAACTTCCCCCTCTACCGCTTCCCGCTTCCGCCGCGGCCCGGACACGTGACGCGATCCGTCTCTGTCCGGTACTGGCAGAGAGGGGTAACTCTTTCCCCTCAATTCGTGCTCCCACCCCTCATTCGGCGACACTGCCACAATTGCCAGATCAAGATTTATTCCCCCACGCTAATTTCCCCTTCCACCGTGCGAAAAGTCATTTGATTAAGAATAGTCAAAAATACCCCCGAAAATGGAGCTGAAATGATGACATCGACGAAGACTAATGTAGCAGAGGGGTAAAAATTCTTCCATGAAAATACATGCATATTACTTAGAATTTAAAATAAAAGTCAATCTAAGAAATTAATTATGTGAGTCATATGAACATGATACTTGTTCTAAGTAACTATGTACCCCCACTTTCAAAAATCTGAACAAATTATATGTTAACATCCATAAGGAGAGCCTAAAACCGTAAAAATATAGACTTAGTATTTCATAACTTCTGCAAGAAATTGGAATTTCAAAAGCTTTTTTATTTTTTAAAATTCGGTTTCGAAGCTAAAAATTCTGAAAAATTCAGAGATGTGCGTTCAAATAGCTAAAATGTGCCAGATTTTTTTTAGAATTTTCAATTGAAGAGAATAAGAGAAATTACCGGAAAACCTGATTTTCTTTGTCACCCTGGTACTACCCCCCCCCCCCATGTCGACATATAGGGTTGAAAATTGGCACAAATTATTTTCTTTGGATAAGCTATCGTAGTTTGGGGGTACTTTTGATCTCCTTATCTGGTTACACCCTTTCAGGAAAATGTCAATACATTCTTTCACCAGTTTGTACAAAATTAGCGAATGCTATGAAGAATGGAATTACTATGTACTAAAAATTCGTTTCAATGTCTATTGTTTGTAAATAAAATTTTCAATAAACATGCTCGCATGAAAACAAATATTTCAAACGTGACAAGAATTACTTCAAGCATTTTTACAGTATGTTTCCCTGGATTTAATAAGTGTCGGAATATTAAAGTAACGTTCAAATCAGACACTATTCCATTTGAAACGTATTATTTAACAAATATAACAAATTATGTAAATAAAGTCTATACTATTGTTATCTAGGCACAGTACGACAACATTATACCTGGTTCATGCACGTTACTTTTGCGTTATGAACAAAATTATAATACGACTAAGCTAGGACGTCGAGTTAACTTGTCATTCACGTTTGTTATCACCTGTCGCAAGCAATTCATTACCTTCTTAATTCAACAACTTCACTTTAAACTTCAGCTTGGCAACACAGTGAACTTTTTTTCATAACTTTTGAACCAGTGACTTCCTGAGATTAAAGCTTGGGTATTTGGCATTTCTTTGTCGAGATCTACAGGATTGTATCAAAAAAAGTTAAAAATTTCTGGATTGCCAAGGTGAAGTTCAGCCTCCACATTGATGTAAACCAGGAGTCGGCAACCTATGACCCGCGGGTCACCGAGTGACCCATTTGATAATTTCAAGTGACCCACTTTAGTTCCGAAAATAAAGTATAATATATAAAAATAAATTATAAAACAAACATGAAGCATCAACTATGTTTGTAATTATTTTCTTAATAAGATATATCTTATTATTTACTAAAAGACTGTTTTAATACGAAAATATATCTGACCCAAACACCGACCCCTGATGTAAACTATAGCATAAATACGATGGTAACACGTGGTAATACTTTTTCTACGACTATTTCATTGGCCTTACGTTACGTCTCCCTAAATGTACACGATTGAAAAGTGACCTATTGTCAGTTAAAAGGCTAATGTTATCCGCTGTACGCACAAGGAGGTAAATCCTCAGCAATTCGATCACCAAAAGACCGCACCCCCATTGTTGTCACGAGTTTTCGCGCACATACGGACACGCTGTGTTCCCAAAGTCATTCGGTTCGCAGAAAAACGTCATTTCGCCAGGGTGCCGCGGCATGATCCGCTAACAGGTTTAAATAATTACTCTTTACGCAAGCCACAGTCGTATTCTGGCAAGATCGCGTGGTCCGGTAACTCTCGCGCAGCGAAAGTCGTGGGGGTTGTTGGAGGGGGAAGAACAACAAAACGGCTGGATAATTAACGAGATTGCACGGAGACACGTCGATAGAATGTATACGCGGCCACGTGTTGTGGAACGAGTCAGGCCTGACCACGATCCGTTACGTGACGTCGCCAATGGTGGCAGGGGTGGGTTGTGCTCGCGCGAGCGCGAGCGCGTTTGTTCGCTTACTCGCTTACTCGCGAGCGAACGCGCGCGCGCTGCCGAGCCCGGATTAGCAGTTATTAATTAAGCTTAATTGTTTCTGTTGGGTCGACGCCGGCCGGGTTTACAAGGTGTACGCGTGTCTACCATCGCCGACAACGTGTGGAGGAACACGTGCGTTCGCGGCCAAGCTGTCTGCCACGCCACGTGGACCGCTATTATGGTGTACGTGGCGTTGTTCTCTGCCCCCTCCCCTCCTGTTCCGCACCCGACCATTCAGAAGGTGTATCGACGCCCACGCAACCATGCATACGTACGTCCGTGTGCAATGTGTGTATCGACCGATCCGCCCGTGTCGGCTCGTGCGAGCAGACTTAGTATAACTGTACCTTATTTTGAAACTACACTCTTCGACAAAATAATGGCACATCTGTGCTATTTTTAATTTCTTGAAAATTGCAGAGTACTGTCCGCTTAAGTGTCGCAGGCTCGGGTCCACGTTGGGACCCCCATCCAGATAGGCACAGTCGCTCACAGTGAAAATAATATAATAATATACCGTGAATTCTCGATATATGTCAGCAACGCGGGTCTTGATGTCTTTTATCGTCGAGGAGGCACTGTTCTTTGATCCGCGCCGAACGTAGAAAAGGACAGCAATGTTTGCCGTCGAGAAACGCTGGAAACAACACGGGTCGGATATGTCGGTGTGAAACCAGGAGATCACTACTAATCCAATAACAAAACTTTTTTATTTTTCATTATTTTTTTCTGGGTCTTTCACCAACGTACTCGTGGCATTTTTCTAATAAGAATGATACCAAATATGATATAATTCCGATGATATTTGCTTGTATACGCCGCGGTAGTGGGGACAATTCTGCGACATTTATCGGCCATACCTCGGCGACATATATAGAGAAGTCACTGTAATGTGTCGACAGAAAATTTAGGTAAGTTTAGTAACAGGAAAAGGAGAAAACACGAAATTATACTCACTTTAGCTGTTCCTCGCCGATTGACATATTTCAAGGTCATTGAAATCGGCGAGGAATCGCTAGAGTAAATAATTACCGAAAAGGATTTTGACAAAAATCGAATTACCAACAGTTTAACACATTTTCATAATGCGTACAGAAAATGCAAAAATAGAAATTATTTGTTATTACTAGACTACGGATCTTTACGTAAAATAAAAAATATTTGCATTGATTACAAGACACAAGGGCAAAACAAAAATTTCTTTCTTCTTTTAATTATTTTATCAAGTTGAAACCAATACGCTGGTACCCTTAAATCTTTTTAATATGTCTACTGCCTTAAAATGTACTCACCCATTTTTGTCATAAATGCATAAAATCTAGTTATTACATTCAAAATCGTATATTTGAATTTCCCGCGTTTATTTGAACGCCATTTGTGTTTGATGCGATCTTTCGTTGGTAATTAGTTCCTCTAATTTGGTATACACGTTGAGTACTCGCGTTCAGTTGTGAGGTATTTTTCACGAAATTGAAATATGAGGCAATCAACAATTACAATGGACGAATGGAATGTCTTCTAAAGGCATTGCAAAATTAATATACAGAAGTGTTTCAACAACTCAATATACAGTGGCTCGCGAAAGTGTTCGAACGCCCTTTCAAACAGTACAATTTCTAAAATCGGACCAAGCGATCCGACATTTTTTAATAATCATAAAATTGTTAAATAAACCGAGCATCGGATTACAATGTCTTCCTAACTCTCGCGATTGTCCGGCATGTTCTTCGGACCTGTAAGTTCATTCAACGATTAAAAAATGCGGTAAAAACCTCGGTTAACGAAACAACGCAAAGAGTATACAATTAATATTTGCGAAAGAATGTGTCCGCTGGAAAAATAATCAGAATAATTGGAATCAAGTCAAAGCAAGCACAGGCCACGTTGCTGTTTCGCAATGCGATAGCCGCACGAGAATACAACTAAAAATCCGAATAAATTGCGATCGCGTGGCAATCAACAACCAGGCGATCGATTATTCATTGTTCGCCGGACCGGCATCACTTTTTCAAAACTCGAGGCTCGATTTCGTTAATTCACGCCACGAGCAGGCTCGTTGACCGTTTATGAATTGAACGGCGCAGTTTTATTCCGGCGGAACAGGCCGCTTGCCGCTCTTAATATACTATTTTCGATGTATCGAAACCGCACGGCGCGGCCGGATCGATCCGCCTCGTTCCACGAGTGTTCCGAGTGAAAAAAAAAAAGAAAAAAAAAATGGCAGCCGCCGGAATCTTGCATACGGCGAACTTTGTAAACGGCCGTCGCGGGGGGTAAACTTTCATCGAATTCGAACAGTTTCTCAGGCAAACGAATATCGAGCAAACCTATTCTACCTCTCGTCGGCCATTATTTCGTTACAAACACGCTGGAAAAGTTTCCGCCTCCGGGCAATTAGACCACGGGCCGACCCCTCATAAAATTCAAAATTCCACTCGTTCGCGATCTCCCGGTGCCGGAACGCCGATTTCACGCACGGCGAGCTGCCGGGTCGCGGCGCTGAGCCCGGTTGCGGCTAGTTGGATAAGTGCAGAATCATTCGAACACTTGGCAGAATCTGAACAATAGCTCTTTACTGTTATTGCAATGCAGCGGAGGCGCGAGAGTTGAAAGTAGCAATTTGAATTTCTAAACTAGGGGCTAGTTTACACAGGGGCAGGTTTACACAATCAAATTATACAGGGTGTCCCGCATACCGTGAACAACCGACTGGGAAGTAATTCTACGCGTAAAAGTGAGTGGAAAGGAAAGAATAACATTTTTTCGTTTGACGCCTCGTTTACGAGAAAAACGTGTTTGAAGATCCGCCAAGTTCGCCAGCTTAAGGGTCAAGGGTAGTCACGTGACTTTTGCAGAGTCGGCAGGTCGGTAACTGACTTAAGATTAAACTCATATTATATTAAGAAAACTCATCCAATGGCATAAAAATGCTTGAATTTCACGACATGCACATCGTCAATTTTTGGCCTACTTCTAACGCTTATACTATCAAATATCTGCATAATCTCGGCAGCTCATGACCAGCGCGCGCTAGATTGAACCTTCCTCTTTCGAATGAGCCCCTTTCCCAGCGAAAAATATTCTCATATAAGGACGAAAAGTTGAGGCACGTAAAACCATTTTTCGCCTATTTTTGTCGGTAACTTGGTTACTCTACCTTATCGCGGATCTACGGAGTCTTGGCTCTTATGTATATGCACGCAGTAGAATCGGTAGGTCATGCTCAGACGCGTCAGCGGATTACTATCTTGTAGCACTGAGTGCTCAGTGCTCTAGTCATGTACTCACTGAACTTTGAATTTGATTCTTTGTTTGCGACTCGCTTTTGCGGGTAGAATTACTTCCCAATCGATTGTCCACGGTATGCGGTACACCCTGTATAATGAAATTATCTGGACAATGTGTATACGTATTATAGCTGGATACTTTTGGTGTTTGTTACTTAACACTAAACCTACCAAGCACGAAACATATAAAAGTGAAACGCCTTATAAAAGTGAGAAGATTGAATTTAATCAAACTTTGTACGATTTCGTTATAATATGTGCTTAAATAAAGAAGTCAATTCAGTCATTTCATATGAAAGCGTTTTCATAATTTCGATAATTGTGTAATAGAAAACCAATCATTTGACCGTCGTAGGGTTAGTGTTACAGCATTTACTCGATAATTGTCCAAAAGACGGGTCTAGTCAAGGACATATATCGGCCAGGAGATACTATTTTTTTGTCCACACCGAACGTAGAAAGGGACAACGAAACTCTAGAGGCCTAGGTTCACGGCCCCTCGCGGGGTATACTCCACGGCAGTGGGGATAGTTCTGGGACATTTATCGGCTAGGCATTTGGGACAAATATAGAGTGAACACGTTACGATGACTTCCGTCTAACAACCTAATACAGTTCTGTTTCGAGAAACGGCACCCACGTTTCTTTTGAGAATAGGAAATTTCTATCGCCTCTTCTTCTTCTTTTGTAGTTATTTTTTCGACACCGCTTAGTGCCAGAACGAGAGGGTATGTCATATTCTATCCTTACCCAACAAAAGATATACAGTGTTTACTCTAGCCACGGACATATATCGGCCGGGAGATGCAGTGAATTCTCGATATATGTCGACAACACAGGTCTTGCCGTCATACATTCATCAAGTAACATAAATAAAAGAAGATGTTATGTATTGTTAATTGACCTTAACCTTGTAGTTACAATCACCCAAAACTCGACCAACCAACTCGAGAATTGCTAGTATTACCTTTGAGAGAAGCAGCAGTGTGCGTATACACTTTTGCTCGTCACTGTATACACTAATTTCTCTACATATGTCGCCAATGCCTGCATGATAAACGTCGCAGAATTATCGTCACTACCACAGCGTACACCCCCCCCCCCCCCCCGTCAGGGGCCAGGAAGCTCGAGAGGCCTTGGACGCCGAGGAGTGTAAACATAACTCGGGTATGTCTCCTGAACGACAAACGACGCTGGCAAGACCCGTGTTGTTGACATATATCGAGAATTCACTGTACATGTACCGTGGTGCCGGAGTGTCAAGTGCGAAAAGACACTTACCCCGTAGACCAGGGGCCGCACGCGTTCCCCCGACACCGAGCTCACGCGCAAACGCGTGCCCGATCGGGCGAGTATTGTGTGTCACCCCGTATAGCCGAGATAATCGATGAATGATTATCCAATCGCGGCTAATGCGGAAACTATCCGTTTAATTACGTTTAGTGCCTCGAACCGTGGCACCGAGGTAGGCGCGTTGCTCGAGGCCCGATACGAGCCCGTCCAAGTGTGCGCGCGTACGTACGCGCGTGTCTGCGGCATCTACATAAACACGTCGACGCTTTCGAGGGTAGTATGCGAACTCGAGAACCGAGGGGGAGAAACGATGATCGCAAACAGCGACGGGAACCTCGACGGGGCCTTGCGCCGCGCCGTTAGCTTTCCAAGCGAGAGAGGAGAAAGGAGCCAGACGACGACTATGACGACGACGACGACGACGACGTCGACGTCGACCGAACATTGCGAATCGGAGGAAATAGAGATGGCCACGAGCAGAGAAGGGGTGGGTCGCAGAGTAGGTTCGGAAAGGGGTTGGCTGACTCGTAGCCGGAATTGAGCCGCGGCCGCTTAACTCGCGTAATCAAGTGTTCGACAGCGATCCTCAAACCCAATTGTCTTTTAGCAATTACGATCGGCGAGGACTGGGAATTTTATACGTGCACCGGCGACCTCGGCGTCCCACGCGTTCGCAGAGGGTGTTGCTGCCAAGGGAATTTCGGTGACAAGACAATTTCGACTCTCTTTTTATGCTATACAAGGGTGAACGACGGTACGCGATCAGTTCGGATTACTCTGTTATTAGCAGGCCGATCGAAGTTCGTTTCTATAACGATTATAGTAAATTTTTGTCAACTCTTTTTTCCAGGAATTGTCAAGGTGTTTTTATACATAAACCTATAATATTTTACAACTATCGTTTAGTGGATATTAAGACGGATTCGGTAAGTACGTTAGAAATATTCTTCTTTCATCTGAATCGAGAAAACCTTGAAAAAGTATCTTTCACCTTAATAACAGTACCTTAACCCTTTGCACTCGAAGCCATTTTAACTCTAAAACGAAACATTTCTTCCGACCTAGAATATTTCGCTTCTATATATATATTTTTTCATGCTATACATACGAAAATGGTGCAATTTACTCGTAGAGTACTGAAATGTTTAGTAATTTATTACATACGAACAAATTCAATAATGTCAAAAATATTTTTAATAATGATACAGCAATTTTTAGTGGCGCCTTACAGTCGCCATTCGAGTGCAAACGGTTAATAAGCCGAAGGTACAACATTTCGGAAATATTGTTGCGAGTTCGGGGCATCTTCAATGAATAAATTATTAAGCAGAGGAGGAGTACTCAGCTTTGCGTCTCGTTGAAACTCGTAACAATATGTTCCCAAAGTCTAAAAGCTTAATTGTTCAAAAATGAAGATTTCACAGTTTATTTAATGAGACACATTTGAACGCTTCTTATCATATCTGCGATATACTTTAGCACGTGAAGTGCCAAATCTCAATCCCAGAGATTCTTACAAAATCAAAGTAATTTAATTAATGAAATCGAAACTAGACATGTTAAATGTATTACAGGGGGTCTATATGTTTGTATTATACAGGGTGTCCCAAAAATGTTGCATTTCCTTGCAATAGGTAATTCCTGAGGCTGTTTGAAGCAACTTTTTTCTTTGCGAAAATATTCTCCTCGGCTTCGTTACGGAGTTATTAAGGGAAAACAAGGACCAATCAGGGCGCGGCAACAGCGGACGAACTCCGGCATGGCGGCAGGTCCTCCTGAGCCTGGCGCTGCCATTGGCCGAGCCACAATCGGTCCGCTGTAGCCGCACTCTGATTGGTCTGTGTTTTTCGTTAATAACTCTTTAACAAAACCGCGGAGAACATTATCGCAAAGGAAAAAGTTACTTCAAATGACCCCAGGAATCACCGCGTTTAAGTACAACATTTTCGGGACACCCTGTAGGCCTGACTTATCCCTTTTGAATTCTAAAGATCCTAATAAAATTCTGTTTATCTGGATATACCACAATAGAAATGAATTTCTAAACCTAGTTAAAAATCACTGTCATTCCTATGTGACTGACGTGGACAGTTCACGTGTTAAACCCATTTTTCCAAAAACATAGTTACGCACCGCGGCTCGTTAGAGAAAAGCGCTAGTAAACTATGTTACTTCAATTCTGACGTTCTAAATTGAACCTCCTACGCCTTGCTCGTAAATAAATAAAATCTTAGCCAACCTTGTGACGACATTTTTATTCATATTGAAAACTACCGTCAGTTGATAAACACGAATGTGCAACAAATACATGGTAAATAGGATCCTCTTTAATTATTAATTTTTCGACACGCATAGATAGGTTAATACTTTGTTACAGAGAATGAAGACCTGCGTCGAATAGTGCATAGAAAAATATATGTTTCTATCCAAAGAGAACAATGAAGGTGACCTTGAAATCTCCGAAACTCTTTCACATACAAAGAAAAACTTTTACCGTCGCATATTATAGTGCTGCTTATACTGAAATACTTTGGTTAATAAATTGTTTTGATACTTTCATAAACTGCGGAGATAATGAAGTGTTAATATGTACCACCCTGTATAATCGTCTTTTATCTCTCTCTTTCTCTCTTTCTCTCTCTGTCTCTCTGAACCGTGCTATACTCGATAAAAAAATTTCTCGATAATAACAGAGTAATCTAAACTGATAATGTTCCGTAGCTCACCCTGTATAGCTTCCCAGATGACCTCGATAGACCTGCTGGCCAATTGTCGTTTTCTGCTGTCCATGTTCATTTTCGGAGGGTGGAGAGGACCCTTAAACGAGCGATTCTTCTCTAACAGCGAGCAAGCACTTTTCATGAATTCTTCGGAGACGTCTACCGACAATACGAGGGCAAATTGTTTTGTGGTTCCCTTGACCCTCCGGTGCACAGGGTTGTGACTATGAGACCCACCACGAAAATTGTTGTTTATTTAACTTCTTGAAATTGACAGTCAATAACTGAATAAATCAATTATCTTGCGATAGATGTAATTTTCTAAATAAAGAAATAGAAACAGGTTCTTCAAGGGGGTGCGACAACTTATTTTTAGATTCAAAGGGGTGCCGATTACTGAAAAGGTTAAGTACCACTGATCTGTAACTAAAAATGTTGTATAAAGTACGACAGAAAACTAACTACAGTGTTTACTCGATATATGTCCAAAACACGGGTCTAGCCAGAGCCATATATCGGCCAGGAGATAGTATTCTCTAGAGGCCTCGGTTCATGACTTTTATCGGCTAGATATTTACGACATATATCGAGTAAACACTGTACTCAGTTTTACGCATTATGAATGAAGGAATAGACATATTGACAATAGCCTTGTGCGATGTTTGATAAAAACATGATAGTGAATGAACGGATTACTAGAAAAACAAGACTTGATCCAAAAAAAAAAAATTCAAAAATGGAGAAGACCAAGGATTTCCACCATAACAACGGAATCTTGTAATTCGTTGACAGAATCTGGTGATAATAATGGTGCTTGTTCGATAACTTTTATTCAGTGGAAGGTTATGTTTGTTTAGCGTTGCTGTTAAAAATTGGACATTTCGCTCGCAACAAACTAACACTAAGCACGATAGTGAATAATACGAATAGGCGTCAACATTTCTAAACGCGCTAGCTCCGCGTTGCCAAGTTTATTCGTTTATTCATCGTTGACGAGCCGCAAAAATCGGAATAGTTTTCTTTGTAGTCACGGTGGTGTGAAGAAACTGCAATGTTCGCTCGCGACGCCTTTTAAGCCGGTGCAGGTGTTGCCGGCTGCGACGCAACGGACCGGTATCTCGGATCGCCGGGGCCGAGTGATTTATCTGGCAGAAATTACCGATAATTATTTCTCGGTCCCGTGACGGCCTGTTTGAAGTGAAACGTCGCCCCGTTGACGTTGATTACACCACACGGGAACGTAACGCGAAGTCGAAGGCCGATCGAAGATACGCCGACGAGGGTTGCTCGTTCCTTGATAATGCGCGTGGGTTACGTGTCACGAATACCGGGGGAATTTCGCGCTACCATCCGGCGATCTTCAACGATGGAATTAAGATTAATCCTTAAATGGCTGCCGGGGATTATTTAAGACGCTCGGCTTGCCCGTGTAAATTCTGCCGGCTGTAATTACCGCTGTTTTACGGCCTACGAAACACCCGTGATCGCAATAAATATTATTTCTCGGCCGTCCTGTACTTTATCGCCTTATTACAACTATCCTCCCGATGAACGAGCAATCGAGGCACCGAAAAATTATGATGACACTGCCATTCGTGTATTCTTCTTCTTTATACAGGGTGTCCCAAAAATTGTTGTACAGCGAATTCTCGATTTATGTCAACAACACGGGTCTTGCCAGCGTCATGTATCGTACAGGACACATACCCAAGCCGTGTTATGTTTACACTCCTCGGCGTCCGAGGCCTATCGAGCTTCGGGGTATACTCCGCGGTAGTGGGTATAATTCCGCGACGTTTATCGTCCAGGCCTTGGCGTCATATATAAAGAAATCACTGTACTTCTTTGGAAGGGGCGATTTCTGACGCCATTTGAAGTAACTTTTTCCTTTGCGAAAATGTTCTCCGCGGCTTTGTTAAGGAATTATTAACGAAAAACACGGACCAATCAGAGCGCGGATACAGCAGGCGAATTCTGAATCAGCCAATGCCAACGCCACGCTCTGCTGGAGCCGCTGTAACCGTGTTCTTATTGGTCCGTGGTTTTCGTTAATAACTCAAATTACGTCAGGAATCTCCCCTTTCAAGGAAGCCAACATTTTTGGGACACCCTATGTACATTCTTCGGAACAGTCAGCAAACACAGTGGATCCAAAAATGTATTTCAACACTACATTTCCATTCTCAAGAAATTGTTCATAATTGACACTAGGTTTATGGAGCACTAAAAGTAACTCTTTACATGTTTAGCCATTTTTTTTTAATAACGTATACCCAAAGAAATAAATTTGATGACTAATTTCTCATGGATGTATCTTTAGAATCTTAATAATTGTAAATTAAAATATTAGAACAATATTTTTACGGGTCTCGTAAACCTAGTGTTAAACTGCGATATTTTCATTGAAAAATATAGTACAGCAATATTAAAAATAAAATATTAAAATACTATAACAGTATTTAAAAAAAAGATGCATTGACTTTGGAAAAACTCAAGGTCACCTTGATATCTCGGAGAAAAGGAGATATAAAAAAGAGAAATCATACTCATTCGACGCGTCCCTTAGAATGCTACATGCAGTGATTTCTCTATGTACACAGGCTCATGAAAATATTCGAACACCCTTTGAAACAGTATAACTTTTTTGAAATTGGATCAAACGATCAGACTTTTCTTGAGCAATTAGAAGAATTGGTTTACCGAATGACGTGCAAAAAAGATTTTTAAAAAATTGCAATTTCTAGGAGTTATAAGAGCAAATAAAAAAGACACTTTCCAAAACTTTTATTTGAGCCTGTAATGAAAATTTTAAATATGACTTTTGTAGATCTGTGTTAGTTATACACATACTGAAAATTTCATCGAAATCGGTTGACGCAAATAAAAACGGCACGCATCGAAAGATGTTAGATTCTGTGGATTTTAAGCAGAAATTGATCACACTTTTACCTATTTGTAGCTCGCGTGTATACTAACCGATTTCGATGAAATTTTCAGTTTGCGTATAACTAAAATAGATCTATAAAACGCATATTTTAAATTTTCACTACAGGCTCAAATAAAAAAGTTGTAAAAAGTGCCATTTTTATTTTCTCGTGTAATTCTTACCAATTGCAATCTTTTCAAAATCTTTTTTGCACATCATTTGGAAAACCAATTCTTCTAATTGCTGAAAAAAGTCAAGTCGTTTGACCCAAATTTTAAAAGAGTAATACTATTTTAAAGGGTGTCCGAATACTTTCGTGAGCCTGGTATATATGTCGACAAGGTCTGGATGATAAAAGTCGCGGAATTATCCCCACTACCGCGAGATATACCCCGAAGCTTGAAAGACCTCGGACGCCGAGAGACAGGATTCTGTCAAGACCCGTGTTGTTGACATATATCGATAATTCGCTGTAATTCGTTAAAAAGTTTTTCGATATAATCGATAGACACCGAGTTATTTTGTATTTGTAGTTCTGACTGACTGTACGTTCGTTATTGGCTACAGACTGCTAACCAAAAATGTGAGATTAACGCTTGCTGATTAACGAATGATGGAGGAAAATATTATTTCACGACAAAGCTGTGAAGTCAGTCGGTAATCGCATGAGATATTTGTTTTCTGGTGCGGATTGCGCGTAAAACTCGTGGATTGAGAATTTTCTTTTTTGCTCCGTAATCCCCCGCAAATAATCGGGAATGCCAAGAGTGTCAGGGGTCCTGTTCGCAGATACGCGACGTAAACAGTAAACATTTTTCCACACCGATACACAGAATCGCGAGCACGATTGCACGGTAAAGAAAATGTTATCGCGTCTGATAACCCCGGTAATTCTGCTGCAGACTCACGGTGATTTTGCCGTTGAAGAGCCTTTGATCGTCGTTATCGGAAACGGGTACAGGAGCGTCGCCACTATCGGATCCGGCATGACCCTGTGATCGTTCCTGCCAAGACACATTAGCCCCTAACCCAGACCTCAGACGTATCGCGTTCAATAATTCCAGAGTCATTAGTATCAGCTGCTACGATGTCGAATTTGAACGCACATTTCGACACAATCGAGGCTACTACCCTGGGCTTTAACATTCTGACTGCTACAATCCGGTGCACTCGCAATATTATGACGACAGGGATTTCGAAATTGAGCGGTTCTCGCACACTTGCTATAGCAATATCTCGATATGCGTATGTAAGAAATGCGCACGATACTTGTGAAGAATTTATCCCCATTACCGTGAAGTACACGCACACCCCTAGTTTCACATGTAAACAATCCAATATAAAGCGATCCATATACAGCGTTTACTCTATAGAGGGTGACCACGCTTTTCGTAGTCAGCGTTTTTCTTGTAAATATTAGAACAACATGAAAGAGGAAAAAGTAGTACTGTTTTTTATACGTAACACAATGGCGTATGTAATTTTATTGTGTTTATTCTATTTTGTTAGATATGAAGGTGACCTTCAATTTATTAAATGGAATGCTGTATATTTTTGTATACAGGGTGTCCCGAATTTAAATGGCAAAACTTCGGGAGCGCCTAGGGGACCGAAAAACTAAGACAAAAAATCTTTTAGAGATTTGCTTGTTTTTGCTTCGTTATCTAAGTATCTCCTGGCCGATATATGTCCGTGGCTACATCCGATTTTTGGACATATATCGAGTAGACACTGTACCTGGCGATTCGTTGTACGAATCAATCAAGATTTAATGTAAGACTGTACCTGTGTGACTGTTCTATTATCCGAACACTGTTCCATTGATTAGGTCGGACAGTCGACGTTCTACTGTATTGTGAATTAGACGAGTAAATATTAATCAAATTGCGTCATGTTCCTCGTTTGAGTAAAAGTTTCATAAAAAATCATTGCGAGCGAAACAGTTTTGTCACTGCAAAGTAACAGTCACAGTGAATAATCGCTTGCAGTCTAGTTATTTTTTAAAAAACTAGTTAAACTAATTAAACTAGTTAAACTAGTTATTTTTAAAAACTGACAATAGAAAAATGACCAATTTATACTACTCCATAGTAGTACAAATTGGTCATTATTCTATTGTCATTTCTTGTAATGTTAAATATTGTAGACCTTGCAAGACCTTTGATTTTTATACTTTTTCTGAATGAGAGCTTTGAATTAGTGGAAATATGGGTAGTAATATGAGACAGGATTAATTTTGAAGGAAACGAAGATGGACAACTGTTGAAGCATTAATTATGATGTATAAGCACAAAAGAACATTGAATATAATAAAACAAGTAAACGAAGAATTTATTTTATTTATAATCATATGCATGAACTGTGCTTTCTGAATCCGCGCAATCATGATGAGCTCATAAGTGGCATGATAGGCACTGAATCCACAATTCGCTCATCTCGTATTTCACAATCTCATATTCCCGGCAATTTGCCATTTCACTTTCTCTTATTATGTATCATAATCGAAACGCGAACACAATCGTTGCGATGGGAGAGTGTTTTAGTCGTCATAATACCTCATGCAGAATTATTGTCCAAACTGTCAATACCGTGTACAGTTCAAAACCATGGTGTCCCTACATTCGAAAAGGTGAAAAGAATGCATTGACAATGTCGTTGTATAAAAATTGCTATTTTTAGAGAATACGTTTCCAAATTTATTTAGAAGAGACTATAAACGAGTCTTTTGTTCTCTACAGTCATCGCGTTGAAAAATGCAAATTATTATATTTATACGCAATTTATTGAACTTCAACATTTCTGAAGAATTACAATTACATTTGCTACAAGTCTAACTTAATCAGTCTAACTTAAAGTTAGATCAGTTTGAAAACGAGTAATTTTGGATGAACATGCTAAAATGAATAGTATGGTTAAAAGCCTTAATAATTTCGATTATGTTCCCTCTGCCAAAGTTCTTTTCCTTCTTTACCTATTCTTAACCTTATGTTGATTTCAAATGCATTTGTTTAGACTATAAATTCGAATAGTTTAAAATAATTTAAAATAGTTACTTTTAGTGCTCCGTGAACCTAATGTTTAATAAAAATTCACTCGTTTCCTCTGTTAAATGCTATAAATCCTTTATTTCTCTTTGAATGTGTTATAACGTAATGCATTTTTCTAAAAATATAGAAGTATGAATAAACCACGATTTGTCGAATCACAGTGAAAGACGAAAATCGATGAACATAGACCTTGACACTATGCCAAAATTACGTTCAGGTAGTGTTTTGAAAACGTCTCGTTGCCAGAAATAATAGTGTACAATAGAAATATGGGTTCCAATTAAAACATTCAAAGTTGACCTCTCTATACATTTTTCAAGGTCATTTAAAGGTGAATAAATGACATCTTTCGTCCCCCACAAAACCATACAACTTCTACCTAAATCATTTTTTGTGAAAATAGGAAATAATTAAAAAGAATAAGGAAGTTTCGTTATTGGGCAGAGGAGATAGTTCTGGGACTTCAATCAGCTAGGCGTTTGGGACATATCTAGAATAAACACTATACTTAGGCGATTATACCGCGGTGCTATGGCGCCTGAAGCTTTAAATGCAACAACCATGGCACGACAGCGTTCGGAACGCAGTCCCACGGTGCCCCGTAACTCCGGCACTGCAATTTTGCAAGCCCTGAAAATTACAGATCTCGTCGGTTAAAGGAAAACATTCGTCGAAGAGCCCCCGACACCCTTGCCGAACCTAAATTACCCTCTCGACCGATGAGACACTTAATCTTCCCGCTCATTATCCAGACGCGGTTTTCTCGATCGCCACGCACGTATCTTCGAATTGGACGTTTCAATCGGACACGAAACGAGTCCGACGGGGACACGCTCGCGCAAAGATTCATGAAATAAGCACGCATTTGCGATGCCCAGAGGAGGCCACAGGATTCACCTGTGAATGCACTTGCGTGCCAGCGTCATCCGATGCGTGCTTGCGCGTGCGACTACACTATCGTTCAAAAGTTTCGGTTGCTGAGCTTCTCGAGAAAGACAATTTCACGGGAGGGACGGGAATTTTCGAGAAAGAAATTTTCTAGGAACCCAATTACTGTGTGGGTGCCAATTACTGTACCCATAATTAATTATAATTATTTTTAAAGCTCAATGAATATTAAAAAAGAAATATTAAATGTCACAAATATGTTGGTAATGTATCTACATATATCTTGAATACGCTGACTCGGAAGACTCAGATATCTCTAAAAATATAAATGGTACGAAAAAATATTTTAAGTGAAAAAATGGAATGATGTCAAAGAGGACATATAAAAATCGCATTTATGTCAGTCAATTTGTTCTCATTCACAATTACGCTTGTAAATGTACCTTTGTGAGCAGACATGACTCTACATAGAGGTTTCAGAAATAAAAAAAGTATCACATTACGGAAAAACATTTTTTTTTTTTGTTAATAACTTTTTAATGACAAACGAGCTACGGCTAAGTGGGGATGGATCTTGTAATTCTTAAGATTCTTCAGTACCAAGTGAGCTCCGAAAAATGAACTGCAAAAAAGTTATTTCTGATCGTTCACTTACAAGTAAATTTCGGAAATCATTGCCACCTTTCCTTGCAAATTAAGAGGGTACTCTAATTTTTCGTTGAAGTTATAAAGTTAAGAATTTTCAACAGTATCAGTAGAAACCAATAATTGGCAACTATATAACTACCCACAATCGAGCTACAATGTTTACTCGATTTATGTCCAAAACACGGGTCTAGCCAGGGACATATATCGGCCAGGAGATACTATTTTATCTAAGAAAAGGATAGTGAAGCTCTAGAGACAGTTACCTAGGGATCTATCTAGGGATAGTTCTGGGACTTTTATCGACTATGCATTTGGGACATATACAGAGTAAACACTGCATTTTGAGAGAAAAGCAACCGAGCAGGTTACCGGACTACAAATAGACAACTAAATGAATCCAACGCTTAACATGCTGTGTCGGAATGTGCCCGAAATGTCGAAAGACCCAGTTAGATCATTTTTACAGGGAATTACAAGTCCGTGATTTCGACTGGTTGGTAGTTACAGTGTGAAATTAGGCCGATCCCAAAATTGTTCCCCGAAGTAATGTGCGCGTGTTATGAAGCGTCCCAAATACACGGTGTTTCGCCCCAATTCGTGGCGTTCTCTCCGCAAAGAAAAAAATAAAAGATTAGAGAAACGTTCCCAGGGGCGAATCCGAAATGACTCCGGCTCCCTTCGTTCACCGAATCGATGTTCCCGTCGCGTGCAGGAACCCGAAGCATTCGAAGAGCAAATCGCTGTTGGGAGCGGGCCGATACTCCTTTCCCGATCGTCACGAGAAGTCGAATTAATTAGAGAGTCCCCTCCCCCCTCCTCGCCAACAGACAGCACCGTCCCCCTTACATAATTCACGACGCGGCCATCGGTGAGCCGTGCTTTTGCATAACCTGGCCCGACCATTCTTCCCTGGGGGTGTTCGACCGGCAACTCATGGCAAGACTGTTTTTCGCACGCAACTACATTGCCCCACAAAAGTTTCGGACCGTCGCGTTCCATGGTCTTTCGAATTGCCCCGCTTCCGATCTTCCTGCAAACTAACCAAACAAAGCCAAACGCTTCTCCATTACACGTTTCAGACACCACTGACAATTGTTATAACATAACAGAGTTATGATGATCACTGTAGTGAGGCCGGGCAACTGGTGGCCCATGGGCCGCACACTGTTCCTTTCCCCTGATCGCAACAGTGTCGCCAGATGAGGGGAGTGAGCTCGAATCGAGGGGAAAAAGTTACCCCCTCTCTCTGCCAGTACCGGAGTATGCACGACAAAGATGGAACGTGTCACGTGTCCGCGGCGGAAGCGTGGGGGAATAGCGCGGTAGAAGGGGAAATTAGAGTGGGGGAACGAGTCTTGATCTGGCGACTCTGCTTCTGACTTCCCTGTAGCTCGGACTGCAGTCTCCTTGACAATTACATGTGGGGCGTAGTCGAGACAAAGGTAAATGCAAAGCACCGCAACAACAAAGATTCCCTAAAGCCCACCATCCGAAAGTAATGACGAGAATAAACAAGGACGGTGAGCCGAGTGTCGCCGGATGAGGGGAGGGAGCACGAATCGAGGGGAAAAGTTACCGTCTCCCTGGAAGCGTGGGAGAATAGGGCGGTAGAAGGGGAAATTAGAGTGGGGGAGCAAGTCTTGATCTGGCGACTATGCCTCCTATATAGGTTCCTTGCCACCCACCCCCTTCTCCTACACTCCATAGAAGCATAGTGGGGGGGTCTCAGGAGTGGGAAGAGGATATGTGGCTTAAATAATTATTTTAAATAAAGTCTCGGCAGCCTCATCAATTAAATTACACCAGTGATGGGCACGGTAGGGGCCCCTCAAACGCCTGCTTCTCTCACCAACCTCTCTTTCGTGTAGGGAGCACCTTCGTCGCGTTCGCTGATGTCTCCAGATCAAAACTTGTTCCCCCACTCTTATTTCCCCTTCTACTGGTCCCTAATTTCCCGACTCGTTTCGTCTCTGTCGTGCGTACACCGGTACTGGCAGAGAGAGGGTAACTTTTTCCCCTCAAATCGTACTCCCTCCCCTCATCTGGCGACACTGGTTTTCCGTGCCTACCAAAGTCTCCCACCATTGAACTGGTATCCTATGAAAGGAATAGAGTGTGGCCCGCGGGACCCAGTCCCCCGGCTCTGGAGATAAAGTCAAAATAGAAGTGGTGCTTAAAAGTGGGAGAATCGGCGAACTAATGGTAAGGGTTCATGCAGCGACGGCGGGGAAAAAATTGACAGAATTGCGAGGGTTTAACCCCTTAACCTACAACTACGTGTGAGACACGTGGTCTGGTATTCGGGGCAAAACTGATTATCACGGGCCTGGCTCGTAGTACATCGGTCGGGTCAAATTTAAATATTACGGGCATGGCCCCTGCTACAATGATCGAGCCAAATGTAAATGTCACGGGCATGGCCGTGGAATGGCTCGAAGGCTGCGCGATCTTGTTTACGTTTTGGGCCCAGGCTGTTGAAACGTAAATCGTAGGTTAAGGGGTTAAAAGATCTTCTTGCGAGGCATGAACAACGTTTGTTTTTGTTATGACAACACACATCAATGTCGACAATTAGGAAATTGCTATGGAGCGTTTAATCATCTTTTTCAATGATATTTTCTTAACCTTTAGTCGGCCATTTAGTACATTTAGTAGTAGTCAAGTAAATGATAGACTCATTCCAAGAACTAATGTATTAACCCTTAACGGTCCGGAAGTATGTCAAGTTTACTTCCCACCAGGTCCAAGATGTTTTTCATACGAATAGAAACTGTGGACTCAACATTTTTATATCAAGTATAGAAAGGAAAATGTTTATATTTTAGTGAAAATTTATGAATATATATTCAGAGTAATAGGATAACAAGATGATTTAAATTGGACTTTTGCCGCCATATACTCGGCATTGGACCCAGTAAGTAAATTGCCTTGTAAGGCACTTACTAAACACCCAGTAACTAAACTTACTAAATAACCAGGGAACTAAATGCCCAGTAAGGCATTGGTCCGTTAAGGGTTAATTGTTTAACTCTGTTATTTATACAGATACAAAAACATGTTTGCGAGAAAATTATCGTGTTTGATGGGGGACAGAAGTCTGTTTGGGTAGAGGTCATCGCAAGGTCATATTTTCCGTAGTAGTCTTCGAGGCATTCAGCATTCTCCTTTAACATTGTTCTGTAACTGCACCGGTAACCGAGTTGAAGTCCGAAAGAAACGCGTGTACGCAAAGAGGAGGATTCAACGAATATTTTAGCATACTTCAACTAAAGTAATTGATTCGAACAAAAATTGGAAACAATTAACCAAACGTATCAACTAGCCCCGGTCCCCCATGGTGTATTTTTAATTCGTTTTACACGCCTAGCCGCGTTCTCATCTCGCCGCCTTTTCAATTTAATAAAGTAACCACACTTGCGCCTCGCGAACGATACGAAAGCTCCGCGCGGAAAGTGGGTAAACTGATCGGCCGTGCGGGAAAGCGTGGGGCGCAGTCGATATCGCGGGGGCCGCCATAGAAATGAAGTGGAAAAGCCGTAATATCGAAACAACCTGCTCGAAAGTGTATATGTAGGGAGCAAACAAACCGCACACGAGGTCGATTCTTTTTCCCCGTGCTGCTCGGCCGTTTTTGTTTGCCTTTTTCCCGGAGAGCGGTGCCTTTTTCCACGGCGCGCCACGCCGCGCTCCGGTGCTACACGGCGAAACGTTTTCGCGTGAGAAAATGCTCGAGGGCTCGTAAGGAGCGCGGGTCGGCAGCGGCGGAACGAAGTCGATCGGAAACGTCGAAAGGTTACCGTCTTCCTCCTCCCTGCTTTTCACCGTCGTTCGTTCTACGTTTCTCTTCTGCTTCGCGTCGCTTCTTCTTCTTCTTCTTCCCCCCGCGCTAAAGCGACTCGTTCCTTCTGTTTTTATTCCCCTGGTTTAAAACTCGAAACGACCGCTCCTCCTGCGCACCGATTTCACTTAATTTGGTAGGAGTGTAGCGATTTTCGCGGAAACGGCCAACCCAAACGGAGCCGGGTAGCGGACGGCGCCCGCCATACCTCGAAAGAGATACAACCAGGGAAGATCGACTTCGAAATCCTCCGTGTGTCCCGATGCCGGTCGCCTCGAGTGGCTTCTCGGGAAATAATTACGCGGCTAATCGCGCGAATTAATTTTTTCCTCGTCTGCCGGATTTCGTGGCCGTCCTCGCCAAAATCTCGACCTGAGATCCGGTCGCTTTTCGTAAGAGTTCTGCGTGACGAGTCTGCCGACGAGCGATCGACGATTTTCGAAATAGGTCATGAAATAGGTTAATACTAGGTCTCTTCTTTTTAGAGCAGCAATTGATGCCGAAGGGGGTCCAAGTAAATACAGTGAATTCTCTATAAAGGCCCACTACGCGATTCTGGCGAAGGACATATATCGGATAGGAAAAATTATTCTTTGATTCACGCCGAACGTTGCCTAAGGATTACACACTGTACGCTTGAATCGTAAATGTCCCCAATGTCTCTATAATGGTCCACTATACGATACCGGCGAGGGACATATATCGAATAGGAAAAATTATTCTTTGATTCACGCCGAACGTTGCCTAGGAATTACACACTGTACGCTGGAATCGTAAATGACCCTACTCGATAAGTGTCCAGACACGGGATATACGATTCAAGACAAGAAGGCTGAGAAAATGTCTTTCTTTGATACGGGTCGGGTATCGGTGTGAGACCAGAAGACCAATACTAATCCAATTACAAAACTTCTTTACATCCCATTATTTTTTATTTAATTAGTTTTATTATTATCATTTCTATTCGGATTATATTTACACTAATTCTCCGTTAATATAATTGTAATGAGAAGTAATTTTCAACGTTCTTCACACAAGTAAATATCATCGGAATCATATCATATTTAGTATCATTTTAATCAGAAAAAATTCCACAAATATATTATTGGTGAAACTCCCATAAAAAATTAAGTAGTGGTTCACACCTATATACCCGACCCGTGTTATGTCGTAGGGGGGTTGTATTATGGGTAGTGGGGGTTGTTCAGGGACCTGTATCCGTTAGGCTTCTAGGGACTTATATAGAGAATGCACTGTACCAGTGTGAAATAAGGTGCGTATAACTAGACTCCGGCTTTTATGCATTCATGACGAGCTCAATTTACAACATTGAAAAGATTAAAAGACGTTAATAGTAATATAATATTATTTTCACTATATCAAAATTATTCGTGAAAGACATAAAGCGCCATTTAGCTTTCGTGTCTTGCAATTGATGCACAAACTTTTTATTTTCTTTTATTTTTATTTTCTGTTGCACAAACTTTCTTTATATAACTAATGCCGTCCGAACAGTTTTGGGACCCTGTTCAATACATCATTGCAATGAATGTTTCCTAACTTTTACAAATGGCATCGGACTTGAACCAAATTTTATATAACACTGATACTTGTATCTTATTGTGGTTATAATATTATGCTTAGATTTAACGTGCATACTTTCTTTGTTCGAATACTTTCGTCTATATATGTACACTTACTTATATTTATTTATATTCCCCATATTTGTAAACTAATTTCTATGAAATCAATCATTGGACCTAATACAAATAGCTAATGATTCAAACTGCCTACTAGAAAATTCGAATTTCGATGGAATGTTTTTAAGTCTGGGTCAGAATGGACCCAAGTTTCGCTATCCGAGGGTTAAAGCGTGAATTTGACTATTACTAATTCTGATGAATACAAATTTTAAATTACAAATGTAAAGTTTACATTTCTTTAAATAAATAAATGTTATAATGTAGCTACTAAAAAACACATTAGAAAGATATTACAATTTCGTTGCAGTTTTGTACATTATACCTAATTCGTTCAGAAATGTTATTACTATATTATTAATGTGTAAATCAGTGATTAATCTGCTAATACAAAAATATTAAGTAAACACACCATTTACGTGTTTCGTGTAAAATAAATGATTACCTTCATTTTTCCTTTCCGTTCTCAAACTATTGTCCGTAAAGAATAAACTAAAATTGAACAAAGATTTCCCATTGGCTATGCAGACATCCGTCGTTTGATATTGTCAAATATCCACGGTGGTGTTCAAGTTTCAATCGAATTCCAACAAGAAGCGGACGTTAACAAGTCAATAAGCTCCTTCCACAGGGAACGATCACGTAAATAGACGGGGGATGGTGGCGTTGACTGACGTCACTAAGTTAATTGATTCGAAACATGACCATAGTCTGCGCCTTCCACTCAAAGGAAGGGCGTACAATAGAGGGGATAAATCATTCCTCGAAACGCCGGGAATAATTGGAGCGTGAGACGGTAATGGAATTCGAAAAGAATTCATTATAACGCCTGAGCCACCCTCGGAAGCCATTTCCATCCCCCTAACCCACAACTTCTTACCCTTCCCCGTTTGACGATCGCACAATAATTCCCTACTGTCCTTTCAATTTCAATTCGTTACTATTTATCACGTTTCCGCGAAAGTTTTACTACCTTTTTTTCCTCAACTTACTTTTATTTACACGCCAGAGGTATTAGATGATCGCAAAAATTCGTGCCCGATTTTCAAAGACCCCAAGATAATTTTCACGAAAATATGAATCGATCAGGTTGCTAAAACGTTGGGAGACAATTGTAGAAAATGGCGGTGATTATACTAATTCGTTAATAAAATTGTTATTCTAAAAATTAACCGCTTGTGTTTTATTTTCTAAGGTGGAAGATTATAACCATTATAAATTATAAATAGACTGCGGATCTTTATACAAAACAAAAATTTTTTACCTGAATTGCAACAAACTGAAATGAAATAGACATTTTTTTTTTCTTATTATGTTCAGCAGATTGAGAATAATATAATAGTATTTTTAAATTTTTCTAATATTTTTGCTACTTAAAATTACACCTACTAATTTTTGTAATAAAAGCATAAAATCCGCAGTTTAATTATAACTAATATTATAAATAGTAAATTAGTAAATATGTAATAGAATGTTAGATAATAATAATAATTAGCTTAGTTACTTTAATAACCTTATTTTCATGTGAAATTATTGATTACTTTATTTGAACAAAAGTTATGTATTAAATTGTTGTAATTTTGCTAATGTTAACCTTACATTACCAATCCCTGGTTACAATAAAAAATATTAACAGCAGATCTATGAAACTTCATGGAACATGTACAATTTGAAAATTGCGTTGACTTATACTCCATTACGAGAAATGCATTAATTCCAGGATCAATTTACCGCGTTATCAGTCTGTTAAAACATCAAATTGAATTTATTTCCGAGCGTGAATATTACACTCGCTACAAATGTATTCGATAGTAATTCAATGAAATAAAAAAGCTCTACAGTTTCTTTCGAAAATGTTCCATATTTTTCCCCTCACAGTAGATTATTTGCTCGGAATTCGTGTCGCGATTGTAGGTAGCAGAGTATAGTATTCTACTTTCTGTCGAAAAAATTAAGGACAGGGAATACGATAGAGATACGAAGAGATCGAAATTTTAAACTTGTCCCCCTGTAAACAAACTTATTATACGACGCAACCACAATTTCGACGCAACAACTTCGCGAACGAATTATCAGCATGGAATCGCGTCGAAATGATCGCGTGTAAAACCACGGAAGCGACAAGTATGACAAGCGGGAGAACGGATGAATCGTTGGATTTTTTTTCGCGACGTAATCACGCGAGGCGCATTTCCATTCGATCGAATTATGCTCGTCCCTCTCGGCACGTCCGCGTCGAACGGGATTGAGAACGGCCGAAAAGAGAGGACGGAAATCACGATCGCCGACAATCGAATCGAGCGGAACGGTTTCGTTATAAAAGGAAATATTATCGTCGCCCATTATCGATAATTACTGTCGGCTCACTTATGGGACGGGGCTTTAAAATGAGAGTGACATTTATTAAATGGAATCGCGGGCCCGCCGCAGAGCGGTTGCGCCCGGCCGATCGATTACAGCCGTAATGAACGAGCGCGAAACGGTCGCGCGATTGTATCGAAAGATCGACAGCACGTGCGCGTTTAGGGTAGCCCAGAGCTGTTCAGCGTCTGCCCGTACGGGCAGCGATTTTCTTGTTCTGGGCATGCACAGAACGGCGGCCGCAAAGCCACGCCCCTACGGACGCGTAGCCACGCCCCTGCGGGCAAGGCTGCTTGTACTATTTGTCACACGCATTGACACAGCTACAGTACCGCTCAAAAGTATCCGGACACTTGAACTTGAGTGCAGTATTAGTAAGTTCCACATACGTAATTTTTAATTTAAAACGTTAGATATTTCATAAGAATAATACATAGTTCGCAAGTGTTCGGATACTTTTGAACGGTAGTGTACGTGGCCAGCTACGACCTACCCCCACTTCGCTGAGTCACTTGCCAGTAGCTTTGCCCGTAGCTGTGCCCACACGCATAACTTTTGAACCAGTGAACTCCTAGAATTGAACCTTGGATTTTCGGAAATTTCACGTAAAAATCTACAGGATTGCGTAAAAAAAAGTTAAAAATTTCTGGTGTCCTGAGGTGAAGTTTAACCCATTTTTAACGTTATCAGTGATGTTAGCAACAGTAGTCGAATGTAACTGGATAAAATTTTTGCCGGTATTGCTTACGCGGTAACCAAACAGCTTTTTCAAGTTTAAACAAATTCCGGTTTATTATATTGGCTATTGGTAACTGAGAAATGTGCCAGTGACTTATATTTGTTACTAGTAACCCAGAATAAAAATTATCGTTTAAAAAGGTTATTCGTAATCGGAATATTAAAAATTAGTATTTTTCAATCATTTTATTATTCGGAAAATTTATCTGGGAGTTATTGATACCTGGCATTCCATTGAGATACACATTCATTCGATGACTTTTTTCAAAAACATTTTTAAAATGTTATTTTCCACCTCTGGAATTCATTGTAGCGATGCCGATAATTTTTCGCGAATATCTCGGAAGCTAAGCGAGACCGCCGCCAATATGCAGAGGAATAAGTTGTTTAAAACATACATTTTTACAACATATCATAAAAATCATCGGCGGATAGATACATGGGTCTTCTGCAGCTTTACCGTAACGCAGATTTGCGGATCGACTCGTCCGGAAACCGTTGTTATCCCAGTTCTAATTCGACTCTCGGCGAAATTATTGCCGCGACGGCCGGTGTTTCGCGGCCAGTAACCGTGCTCGCTTTTACACGGCTGTCTCAGCCGACGCGTTCGCGAAACAATCGCACGTTTTCATCCTCGGCTAAACATACTTAAAACCAGCGCCGCGCATCGCACGACGTAACCAAAATGTTTGCATGACGGGAAACGGCACGTGTACCCGGCGCAAATAACTCGAAAATATCTGCTCTGGAATTTTCTGTGAACGGGGATGATGATGAACTTTGTATATTTCCAAAAATCCCACAGAACCAAAACCAAATTTGACCATTGTAACCGAAATTTCAAAGTTAGAACTTATCACAGGGATTACTTCTTGAAGTCTTTCAGATTAAAGGTTCGGTTTAAACAACTGTGTTCCGAACCAAATTAATTTTTAAATATACAGGAAGAATTGTGTGTCGCCTATATATGACCGACGCGACAGTGAAAGTGTTAATTATTTATTTTATATAATCACAAAACCACATGTCAATACAGTGATTTCTCTATACATATATGTCGTCAAGGCCTGGATGGTAAACGTCGCGGAATTATCCCTACTGCCACGGGATATACCCCGTGAGGGGCCGAAATTCGAGAGCCGTGTAACATTGTATCAAAGAAAGACATTTTCTCAGCCTTCTTGTCACTATCCGTCTATATGTCACAGGTTTAGGACATATAGACGGATAGTGACATTTACGTTTCCAGCATGCACTTTGTATTTCAAATGCAACGTTCGGCGAGAACCACAGATTTCTTCTAAATGTCATTCGCCAGAACCGCGCAAGTGACTTATATCGGGAATTCACTGTAGTCTGTTTTCTAGTTGCGGTTGAGTAACGAGGTACGATTTCAAATGCTTTTCTATTCAAGTAGTTTTGTTAATATCTTTGTCCATTTCCAGGCAGGCTACCATCATCCACGTCAGACCACGTTATCTTTTTAAAGTACACTTGGGAGAATTTATAATTTGAAGATAACGTCGTTGTAAGCTGGTGCGCAAGCGATATTTGAAGACAAGTAGAAACGGTGAGTAGTGGACAGACAGCATGTACGCTCTATTTTATTGGCTCCGAACAAATGAATGCGCTTATAAGTTATGTAGACGCATTTTTAAAGTGAGTTCGGAATAATTTATAATTTCAAGATGATATCGTTGTAGAATGGTACGCAAGCTACTAAACAAGTAGAAACGGTGATTAGTGGGCAGACAGCTTGTAAGAATTACTTTATTGCCTCCGAATTGATTAATACGCTTATATGGTTTACAATTGCAACATTAAAATGTTTGTTATTCCTAGACTGGGGATGTTTATGCAATTTTCAATTTTTCTAGACAAATTTTCAGAAAGTGGGATTACAAGAAGTTATAGTCTTTGTAGATCCAAAATACATACAAATCGTACTAAATTCTACCGAATTTTAGGTTTTCGGATTTTTAAAAAATTTTTATAAGCCATAAATGCATAAAGTTCCGCAGTCTAGTCATTACAAACTATCACATTGTAGTTGGATCATTGAGCCTGTCATATGTCAAACCGGTTACCCATCTTTCTAGTTTTCTGACATTTTACTGTCAAAGCACCCTGCGTGGATTATTGGGATTACAGTGAATTCTCGATATATGTCAACAACACGGGTCTTCCCAGCGTCGTGTATCGTACAAGAGACGTGCCCGAGCCGTGTTATGTTTACACTCCTCGGCGTCCGAGGACCCGTGATAGTGGAGACAATTTCGTGACGTTTCTCATCCAGGCCTTGGCGACATATATAGAGAAATCACTGTGCTGGAACTTTTAGGATGCAAAAGGATTAAGAGACGAGAAACACAACGACAAACCTTTCAATTTTGAGTGTCATTAATTAAATTAGACTGTGCAAGATTTGTTAAGTTACCCGTGTGACAACCATCGTGTTAACGTTTCCAACGCTGCCAACAGTAGTTGTACAATTACCTTGCCACTTTGATCTAACCAAAAACACCCTGCTCTCCCCTGGTAATAATATTTCATACTCGCGCACCACCGAAAACAGCGATAAAACAAGAAGACCGCAGCGTGACACGTTCGGGTGATGTCTTACGCGGCGAGATATCCGGCGGACGTTCTGGATTAATGAAAAGCACACGGTCCGGCCGCAAATATGAAAATCGCATCGGGCCGTTTATTACAGGTGGTGGTCGGGTAGGGCATATTTATTAAAATCCCGAAAATGCGTCGGACGTGATGGATTTACCGTTCCAATCAACGGGGAGAGGAGCGGGTATAACGAGCGCGCGTCATTTGTTTCTAATATTATTCTTCCATTCCGCCAGGGGACCGGGCGGGACGTTAATAACGGGCGCAACCGTATCGGAACGTCAGGAGACAATAATTGCCATCGGGGAACGGCTCGACAGAGATGGGGCGACAACGAGTGGCAGGGGACAGTGTGGGTGGACGATGCACGCGCGCGCGCGCGCTTTTCGAAATGGATCGGCCAATTACTCCCGCCGTTCTTGTCTCTCGTTTTTCCCGGCCGTTGTTTTCCTTTCATTTCCATTTCGAAAGCACGTCACCCTCCCTCCTGTCGCGCCCACCGTCCGGCTCCCGGTCCCCGTAGATCCACCGGTCCCGTGTTCGCTCTTTTAACGCGCCATTCGAAACGTCCACGTGCTGGTAATTGGAAATTTCGCGCGTCTGACCCAGTTCACGTGGCCGCCACCGCGGGTTTAATCCCCGCGTCGCGCACAAAATCACACGGAGGAAAAAACCGGAAACGTCAGTTGACCGGGACCAATCGAAGCGATTTTACAGGAGCAATTTGTACCCGTGCTCTCCCCCCTCCCCCTTCCCCACCCCTTACTCCCCCACACTCTCGCACCATCCTCTACAGGGAAAACTATATTTAAAAGTCATTAGAGCACGATGCGGCACTCTCTCTCTCTCTCTCTCTCTGCACCCCACACCCCCACACCCCACCCCGGTGTTCCATTAAAAATTCCACGAACGATCCGCGAGCCGCAAACGGGCTTTTTTCCACCAGGATCGCGGGGGTTAGCTTACGTCGAAATCTACGCTGCGCGCTGGCGGAATCGATGAGGTCTTTTCTACGGTCCGGGTAAAATGATGAAGCGTTTCATGCGTTTGAATACAGGGTGGTCCGCTTTTTTGTAAACAACACATTTTTTCCCAAAAATGTTTCGGATAAAAGTTGTTGGGTTTCGTGGGATGGTCACGTTGAATTTTTTGCCAGCGCACAGTGGGGTATTTGACCCGAAAAGCCGGAAAAAATTATTTAAGCGTTATATACAGGCTCGATGCCATAATGTAGTAGGTCGTTGAATTCGTCTTAACATCGGATATAACGTTATGAAATAACAATATATCTTGACAGTTAAGAAATTAAATTGATCCTCACTTTTTATAAAAAAAAAAATTTTTTCCGAAATTTTATGTATTGAAATTTGTAGACATCCGAATACTGTTAATCTTTTGTTCGAACCTTTTTTTCCTCAGATTATCGGAAAGTCTTGATAAATCGTGGCGATTGTGGAGTACGTGCACCGAAAAGCTGGAAAAAGTAGTTTTACACGTAAATTATGTTAAAATGATGTAAATTATTATTTTAATACAAAATATGTAGATCATGAAATGTTTTAATTAGGAGATATGTATTTTAAGAATATTTTTAAATTATTACCATTAATTACGGCGTATAGGCGTACGTAAAACACTTCTAAACGCTACTACTAAATTAGCTAGAAAACGTCAATCCGGACAAATCCGGAACCATACTTTATTAGCTTGGAATCACAAATCTCTACAGAATATAATGAGACCAAAAAGACCATCGGGACTCACTCAGAACCATAATAAAATCGTTAATGAAGTCTTATAATTGTAAAAATAATTTCTGAATTATTGATCATATACAAATATTAATAACTTTATAAATAAGTATAATAAAAAAATGAAAACAGTCTGAAAGTGTAGTCCATACTTACCTAAAAGATATCCATAATGCAAAAAATTACACAGCTTTTTTAAAGCATGTAAAAATCACTCATAAATGTACGATATGTTATAGCATGATTGGTAAGGCAATACAAGTCATAGAATCTCTTGACTTTCGATTAAGTTTAGAGATTCATAAACTTACAAATGAATAAAAAAAAATTCAGTACATTGTTCTCCACACATTCAACAAATTCGAGCAATAAAAAAATTACAGTTTACGTTACATTTTTGAAATTGACTTTTTTCCGGCTTTTTGGGCCAAATACCCCACCGTGCAGCGGATAGAAGTGAAAGCGAACACCCGAAAATGTCGGGTCGAGACGGGTCAAGAATTTTATTCGGCATTGAGACGGGTTCTCGACAATTTCCGGTTCTCGAAGAATTTAAAAAATTCGCGAGGTATATTCGAAAATCCCAAAATTTTCGAGAAACCGGCCCGACCCGACCCGACCCGAATATCAAGTTCTCGGGCACATCTACTAGTGGACACCTGAAGGTCATATGAAGTACAACCTGATTGTTTTATACGGAAACCTCTATTTTTTATTATTGCTCTATATTCTCAGGAGATAGGTATGCAATTTTTGTCCTAAACTAGGCGAAATTTTGTAAAAATCTAGGCGAATAAAATTATTGCAGAATTATTTTAAGACTTATAGCCATAGTAAAATAGGCTGTTGGATTCGTCTTGACGTCAGCAATATGTAATAAACAACAATATGTAATAAAAAATATATAGTGACAATTAAAAAATTAAGGTGACCATAATTTTTTATTGAAAAACAAAATGTTTTGTAATTTTTTTCTCTGCGGTTTTATAGACGACTGGATATCGATTAACTTTTGTTCAAAATATTTTTTCGTCAGCGTTACGTCCCGTGGTTTAGGCACTAGAAAACTCGAAAATCCTTTAAGAGACAAGGTTCAGAATTCAAATATCGAGACTCATAAAGTATTTATAAGATTATTATGACTCCGAAAGTCACTTACTGGCGAAAAACGCTGTAACTCAAATGTAAGTGTGGAATTTTGATATTCCGGAGTGCTCCAAAAAAGTTAGAGCTTATAATTAACCCCCTGTCCTATAATATACAGGGTGTTCGCGATAATTTGTACCAGCGTTTTTTCCGTAAATGATAAACATAAGAAAAACGCCGAAGAGGAGATAGTTGCAGTATATTTTACTAGCAATATGATAGCGTATCTCAACTTTTTGAATTTTTAATATTTTTCTAGAAACAAAGGTGACCTTCATTTTTTTAAATGCTACACACTTGTTTACATCAAATGAAAACGGACATTGAGACGAGTTCAACCGTAGTATACTATGGTCTTCAAGGTCATACAAGGGCAGAAATAAAAGAAATAGATTTAACATTTCGTAGTATTGTATTTACTAGTATGTTGTAGTGATGAGACTATATCTCTGTTCAATGTGACTTCCATGAACAAGAATGCATTTCTGAGTTCTGCTGACTACATTCCTGGTAGTTTCTGCCAATGTTGCACTAGATATGGATGCTCAGGCTTCTTTTATCTTAGTTTTCAAGTCGTCTCAATTTCTCGGTGGTGTATTGATAACATTTTACCAAGTCCATATTTTTACACTGAAATTCTAAATGGAAATAAGTGTTTACAATTTGTAAATTGTGAATTTGAAAATTACTGGTAATCACTGCCATTGTTTCTTGTACGAGACATATACTTCCAACAAGATAGGGCTCCTCCTCATAATTGTAGAACGGTAAACCATTTTTTACATAATATGATTAACGATAAATGATAATTTATGAAAAAAATGATCATTTACGAAAAAAACTCTGGTACAAATTATCGCGAACACCCTGTAGTGTCAGACTCGTGATGAAGAGTTCAAACAGAATTTTCTAAATATGTATATTATTAATTCCCTTTAAATTGTAATGAAATTCTATTTTATCGTAGCCAATATTTAGCCAGTACTATATAATAATAATAATAATAATAATAATAATAAATATAAATTTCAATATAAATTTTCTATTTTCTATTTAAAGAAGTTCTAATCATTGTAATCATAAAATAAATTGTAGTGCAAGGAGTTAATACGACGCACCGTGCGTTGCAGTTTTCCCGTAGTTTCAATTCTGCGTGACGATTTTTGGCTGTCCACGTATCCACGAGCGTTCATAGATAACGATAATTGCACGATAATTGCTATCGTCTACTCTTGGAACCCGTACGTACAGTCACCAGTCACGTGCACGCTTATGTGCGTACACTCGGCAAAATTACCATTCCGGCGAAGTCCCTGCAACAACCGTTGACAACTCGAGGACTTTGTTTATCGTTCGTCCGTAATACAAGGTATACATTTTCTTGTTTTGCGATTAGAATCTTTTATCGTTATCTGAAGAAGAGTGTTTCTTTATCTTTCTGCCGTCATTTGAATCTCTTTAGGCAAACGACAATGTCGTTAATCTTCAGATTCCAAGAAGTTACACGCCGGTATTGTGTATGAACATTTAAAATCATTTCCTACCATCTTGCACGAATCCGATGATTAAAAATACATACGTCAATGGTGTACATAGCAGTGGATGGTATATACATCGCCAGTTTTGCAAAAACACTTAAACAGCCGAAAATACTGTGATTTCTTTATATATGACGCCAAGGCCTGGACGATAAACGTCGCGGAATTATCCCCACTGCCGCGGGGTATACTCCGTGAGGGTATCGAAACTCGAGTGGCCTCGGACGCCGACCAGTGTAAACATAACACGGCTAGGGTATGTCTCCTGTACGATACACGACGCTGACAAGACCCGTGTTGTTGACATAAATCGGGAATTCACTGTACTATTGCCGGTTTGATTAAGTTTTTTCTTAATATTGAAGTCAATGAAATATTTTTACCATCCTATTCATGTCCCTATTCACATGGTCCATATAATAATGATGAAAGAAGAATTGGTAAAAGTGTATGTATATGCAATCGAATACATCATTCAATCAGCACTGGCTCTAAAATCGTGAAAAGGTCTCGTTGAATGATCTGGCTATTGACTTACACCTCTAGTGGCAAAATACATATACATACTGCTTCAAATCAGCAAATTCAACCGTGTTATTTAAGCATACCTATATGGCCATAAGAACTTCATTAACAATTAACTTAAAACTAATTAACTTATAACAATTAACAATTAATTTAAAATATTAAATTAGAACACTTTTTCTTGGGTGAAAAATTCTCAGAAAATTATTTATTGTCGTTTAATATCCAGAGGTTCTGTTGTTATTGGGAAAAAAATTACAGTGCATAGAAAGGAAAGACCAGAATATAGGACGATTATGTTTACGGCAGTGAGCATCGCTGTCCTTCTCTACGTTCGGCGCGGATCAAAGAATGACTCCTCGAGGATAAACGACATCACGACCCGCGTTGCTGACATATATCGAGAATTCACTGTATACACAAATACAAGTATCTCTTTTCTTTTCAAGATTGTACAGAGTATGAAAATAATGCACCGACATTCTTAAATTTTTACAATCACTGATTCAAATTTCACCTACACAATTTTTCCATAAACGCGTAAAATCCGCAGTCCAACAATATCAAACGATACGAAAAATTAGGGAACAGAGAGGGAGAAGTCGTAGTATCGGCGTAGAATCAGTGCGCGGCCGGTTACGGGTGCGAATCACGATCATTAATAATATCTCTGGCTCGCGGCTCCATTTTACGCCGCTGACAATGGACAACTGTGTAACAATAATGTTCCGGATTCCCCGTGTATGACCACGAGGGTCGTCGGCGTGGTGGTGGCGCGGGTGGCAGCGCATCGCGTCGCGGCGATTGCGGGGGTGGAGAGAGAGAGGGAGAGAGGAAGAGAGAGAGGGGGGAGAGAGAGAACGGGGGTGGAGACGCGGGGGAGGCTGGCACGGACCATCTAGCCGCGCCGCAGTCAAGTAATGAAATTTGACTGGAAATTAACCACCGTGGTGTACGCGCACACGTCGCCGTCGGTCTCGGAAGCGGCGCGTACACGTATCCGGGCGTCGGCGTCGGCAGCGTCGGTCGGCGTCGGCGGCGGCGCGTGTTTGCGCGCGGACGCGCAAGCGTGGCCGGGCAAACAACGATGGTCCGCGGCCGGACCTCGACGCGGCCCGCACGTACAAGATATTACGAGACTCGCGGCCCATCATCGGGGGAAAATAATGGGCAACCGTTTCGTGATAACGATGAGTTAGCGTTACACCTCGCTTCTGCATACGTATATCATGAGCCCGTGCCTCCCCCCACCCACCCCCTTCCGAACTCGCGCGCGCACCCCACCGCTCACTCGCACCGTGACGGCCGATTCGCGCTTAACACTAAACCTACCACCGGCGGTCAAATAATTGGTTTTGTATAGGGTGGTCAATCCGATGGTGGCCACCGAAATGTCTCTTTCAGTTGGGATGATAAAAAATAATTTGTACGCAAGTTGAATGGTATGTCGCTGGAAATATTTATGCTAAACTAACCGCCGACGCGACGATCGAATCAGGTCGGCGGTCGACGGTTTTGTACAGGGTGGTACAGCTGATTGTGTCTAGCGAAATGTATCTTTCAGTTGTGATACTGTTAAATCGCGATATATGTCAACCACACGGGTCTTGTCAGCGTCTTTTATCGTCCAGGAGACATACCTGAGCCGTCCGAGGTCTCTCGAGCTTCGCGGCCCCTCACGGGGTATGCCCCGCGGTAGAGGGGATAATTCCGCGACGTTTATCACCCAGGCCTTGGCGACATATATAGAGAAATCACTGTGAAATAAAAATTATTTTGATATCGATAGACGAGCATGTTCCAAGGCATATAACTTCTTTGTATTTCATAAATTACTAAACATTTCAGTATTGTACGAGTAAATTGCGCCATTTTCGTATGTACAGCATGGAAAAAATATATATAGAAGGGAAATATTCTAAGTCGGAAGAAATTTTTCGTTTTGGAGTTAAAATGGCTTCGAGTGCAAAGGGTTAATAAACAATCTTCAATTGTGAAACTATGAGAATTATTTTATATAAAATTTGAATGTATCGAAGGACGAATATGATGAACGGAATATTTACACCAGTCCTACCACCAGCGATCTAATGATCTCGGTTTTGTACAGGGTGATCAATCTAAAGGTGACCACTCTTAAAATTGTGATAATCAAAAATCACTTTGTATTAATAATATTTTCTTGATAGATTCAGTCCCTCGTTAAATATCTCAACATTTTGAAATAAAATAAACACCTGTATATTCTCTAGCAAGAAGGAAAGTAATTGTTATCGTTCTAAAATTGGAACGGTTGGGAAATGCACATATAACATGTTTTTCAAATATACAACATAGTCCTGAACAATGTTCCTAACTCACAGTTTATTATCGTTAGACTGCAGACATAAGCCAATCGCAAGGAACACAAAATGACAATCTTCTTTTAAACATTTTAATACGTCAAAAATAATATAACAGTTTTTTTAAATTCTCGAAATGTCCTCTCCATTTCGTATCTTTATGCATTTATGACAAGAATGATTAGGCGTGGTTTAAAACAATGCAAATTTTACAATAATTTCAGAATATCGATATACAGTGTTTACTCGTTATTTGTCCAAAACATGGGTCTAGCCAGGGACATATATCCGCCAGGAGATACTATTCTTTGATCCACGCGTCCTTACACTTCTCGGCAACCGATGTCTCTCGAGCTTCTTGGCCCCTCACAGGATATACCCCGCGGGAGTGGGGATAGTTCTGGGACTTGTACCTACTAGGCATTTGTGACATATATAGAATAAACACTGTACCACTTTAATCTTATTGACATTATTAAAGGAAGAAAAACACTTGTGTTCAGCTCCAATTTTTTGCAATTAATACAGGAAATTTTGATTTTGCAGATCCACAGTCAACTAATTATCATCGATCCTTAAAATCAACAACCCCTAACGCGTGTTATTTTATGCGAGAGTAAATTGCACGACTACCACACCCAATACGTATCGTACAATTCCGCCATGCAATGCTACAGTGATTTCTTTCTATATGTCGCCGAGGCCTGGATGATAAGTGTCGCGAAATTATAATCCCCACTACCGCGGGGTAGCTATAACAAAACTTCTTTATTTTTTATCATTCTTTTACGGAACTTTCACCAACATATTCGTGGCATTTCGACGTTCGACATCAAAGAATAGTACGATCTTCTAGACGACATTTGACATGCAGAGTATAGGACAGGTATGTTTACACTCCTCGGCGCTCGTTCGGCTCGGATCGAAGAATAGTTTCTCCTGTACGATATACGACGCTGACAAGATCCGTGCTGTTGACATATATCGAGAATTCACTATATTTTCGAAACACATCGCGCGGCTAATATAAAAGTCGCTGTGCAATCTCATCGCTAGGATCGCAACATCAACAAGATCACGAAGAACGTTGAAAGAAGTTTCGAGCACAACGTGACCACGAGACATCACGAGTTAAGCCTCTACTCGGAAGAGGATTTCGTGCGACGTACGATATGAGCAGTTATCGTCGGCTCGATATCGATCGAATCGATCTGTCGCGACGGCAAGACGATCGCCGTCGACGATCCGCAACGGATGACGCATTTTTCGCCAGAATCTCGGCTTAGCACGTCGAACCGAATCCGCGTATCGGCGAAATCTCGGAGCAGCAATTCGGTCTGCCGATAATTCGCAACGCCTTGTCAAATAAAAATATTATTGACATTTAATTAATTCCTTCTGATACTGAAGCTAACAAATTATCCTTTTTTATCCTATTAACCCTGGATCATTATTTTCTCGTAAAGATGACGATTGGAATATTTCTTGTCGTCTTAGTGGTTCTTAACTTTTTGATAGGCACCCCCTTCAATGTAAAAATAAGTTCTCTCTCCCCCCCCTGAGCAATTTGTTTCTATTTCTTTATCTAGAAAATCACATCTATTGCAGAATAATTTATTTATCGAAAAAGAGAACTCTCTCGCACCCCTGGAAACGCTTCCTCGTTTAGAATCACCGTCTTAGATGATTCGTTAAATGTTCCAATTAATATAATAAATTCAGTATCAAATAAAATGTATTTCATTTCATGTATACTTATTCTTTATAAGGTTGATAAAAATTGTATCGTTGTATAAAAACAGTTTAATTATATTCGCGTTTTTAATTGGCATCATCATTTCCAGAATATTTCCATAATAATAATTATACTGCGGATCTTTATGCAAAATAAAAACTTTCTACCTGAATTGCAACAAAATTAACATGATTTATAGGTTGAAAATAATGTAATAGTATATTTAAATCCTTCAAATGTTTTTCCTGTCTTAAATTAGACCTACCCATTTTTATCATAAATGCATAAAATCTGCAGTCTAATAATAATGGAAGAAGAATTCTTGAAAGCAAACATGCAGGAAAAATAACTCTATCAATGTTGGCCCTAGAATAGAATCGTAAACAGTCTCGGTAAATGCTCTGACTATTAACTTATACCTCTGGTGGCAAAATACATACACACACCGCTTCAAATCAATAGATTCGACTGTGTTGAGTATCTATTTGGCCGTTCTGGCTGCAAGGGAATTTCCTCTTGGGAACTTCATGTACAGTTAATAATCTATTACCTTATAAGTCTATAGTCTCTGAAAGTCTCGGCGCGATCTATGTACATACAAAATTACAATTTACAATTATTAGTACTTACATCTTTAAAATCGAGGTTATAGCCACACTTTGTAGTGGTACAATCACTGAGACATGTAACAAATCAATTCACTACTGAAAATTATAAGTAGGATTTTATGCATTTTTGACAAAAATGAGTAGCAGTAATTCAAAACAGTAGAAAGATTAAAAGAGGTTACCAATGTCGATATACCATTTCTAACATACAAAAATTATTAATGTGCAAAATCAATTATTACTTAGCTCCTACAGATTGCAATAGACGTATAAAAATTTCATTTTGCATAAAATGTCGCAAATTGTCTAATTATAAGTTATATAGCCACCACTAGCTGCCACTAACTGCCACGCTAACAGCTTCTTAACCCTTTACACTACTATTTATTTTGTGATTATAATGATTAGAAATTCTTCATGGTTCAGAATTTCATAGAAAAAGAAAAGATAGTTTACATTTATGGTATTCCTTTGTTTTCTCCATAGGATGTACAGGGATGTACAGTGTTCACGTTATTACTAGCCAGCGTTTTTCTTGTAAACAGTAAATATTAGAAAAAATGAAAGAGGAAAAAGTAGTACTGTTTTTTATACGAGACACAATGACGTATGTAATCTTTTTGTGTTTATATAATACTATTTTGTTAGATATGAAGTTCAATTTTTTAAATGATATCCTGTATATTTTTTTATATCACGTGAAATCGTGTGGCTAAACGAATTCATGCGTACACTGCCCAGTGACATGCAAGGTCATGCAAGGTCAGGAATGGAAGAAACATTTTGAATATTTCATACCAATGTGAAGCTACCTTTCGTAACGAAGTTGTCGGATTTTCTTCAAAACGTAAGAAGGCTTCGAACTTTTTATCTTCAGAAAGAAAACATTTCCGATTATGAAACTTATTTTCCAAAGACCCTGTTTCCTTCAAACGCTTAGCAAACAAAACAAACTGTTTTTCACTTGGTTGCATTCTGTCCGGATATTCTCCTAGGTATTTCAATTTACTTCGTTTTTTATTTCCATTGCACTGGTAATAAATGCGCACCATATCCGCCTTCTCGTCCATCGAATAACGGTGCATTACTATGCGAATATTACTAATCGGTTTCGGAAGTAATATTGAAATTCCCGTCATAGTGGAAACTAGAAGTAAACACTCTGATAGTGACTGACAACATCATCTGATTCGTGTGAATAAGGAACACTTGTAAACACATTGGTATGAAATATTCAAAATGTTTCTTCCATTTCTGACCTTGCATGACCTCGAAGGTCACTGTGCAGTATACGGATGAATTCGTCTAGACTCACGCTTTCATCCGATATAAAAAAATATACAGCATTCGATTTAAAAAATTGAAGGTCACCCTTTATATCTAACAAAATAGTATAAACACAAAAAAATTACATACGACATTGTGTTGCATACAAGAAACAATTCTACTTTTTCCTCTTTCATTTTTTTCTATTATTTACTATTTACAAGAAACACGCTGGCTAGTAATAGCGTCAACACCCTGTATATGTCGCCAAGGCCTGGATGATAAACGTCGCCGGATTATCCCCACTACCGCGGGACCTCGGACGCCCAGAAGTGAAAACATAACACGGCTCGGGTATATCTCCCAGACGATACACGACGCTGGCAAGACCCGTGTTGTTGACATATATGGAGAATTCACTGCACTTCGTCCATACTTGCGTTATCTACTTATTCGTGGTACTTCCATAAAAAAAATTTCGAATTTATCTCGATGGCCCTGTACAGTTTCTGGCCGGCCGGCTGATCGATCCGCGCGAAATGACTTTCTTTCTCGGCGTTCGGCCGCGATGGCCGCGCGTTTACGGGGGAAACGACTTCAATTGGCCGATAAAGCGCACGGCCGATAATTTCGATACGAGGAAAATGAGGAAGCTAAATAACACGGTCGAACGCGGCCGGAACGATAACTCAGCCGAGGGAGGATGTAATAATGAAATGCTGGGCGCGGGAGCCGGTTTTTCCGGCGGCAATTCGACGGCGCGGGGGTGGGGACGAAGGGGGGTGGGAGAGAGGGCGGGGCTGCAGGGCGCTTTGAAATTAATAATAATGTTATCGGGAGGTAACAAAAAGCTTTTGAATCCCGATATAATGACGCGCGTATTAACGCGCAACGTTTTCGGCCCTCTTATCGCAACAAAAACGCGACGATCGCTGCGCTTTTAATCGGGATTATTGCTCTATTTCCGCGAGCCCGCCCCCGTTTCCCCGGGGGCCGTGCCGCGAATGAATAATCGAATTGGGTTAATCCATATTTACCGGGATCAAAAACTCCGGGATTATCGGAAAGTAATTATCGTTGGCCAAGCGTGACCATTTTTTTTTCTCCTCCCTCTCATCCCCTCCCCCTCCCCCTCACCCCGGGTCCTCGCATTTCTCTTTTATATCGGCCGCAATTTTTAAGCCGTGTGTCCGCCGACCACGCGCTAAATGATCGCGAAATGTTTGCGAGCGTTCGAGACGCGATTCACGCCGGAACGAGCTTCAAAGGAAATTCGCTCTTCGGGGGCATTCGTTCGTGCCTCGCGAGGACAAGTTGAAGTCGTTGGTCCTACAGAAGCTTCACAGATTTCAGACACAGACTTCACCAACAGCAATTTTCACTGACATACTGTTTTTTCGCGGCCATTCTTCATATTCGACGGATGAAAACAGCCCTCGAAGGTCCGAACGATATTTGGTGGAATATCTGGGGAACTATTACAGCTAAAGGGGTGGTTCAAGTGGTAATGTTGTGTATTCTTTAACCCCTTGCATTATGATTTATTTTACGGTTTCAGTGATTCAAACTTTTTTGTAATTCGAAATTTCCTTAAAAAAAGAAGAAAATTCATATCTACTGTGTGCCTATATGTTCTCCAATAGCTGTGCATTAACAACGCCAAAATGGAATTTTATTTCAGTTTGAAAGAAATTAATAACACACATATTTATTACAGTCTGTTCAGAATCTTTGTCACGAGTATGACTCGATATTGTAGGGCAAGGGGTTAATAAGCCCGAGTTTGGATGTTTTAATTTGTTTAAAAATTAGAATAAAAAGTCACATATTCTTGTTAATTTTTCCAATCAAATGTTAATCCATGTTCTTGGACATTTGTTTGTGAGAAGTGCATACCCCAAATACAAACTACGGATGAAATAGAATTTTGATTATTGCACTTTTAAAAAAGTTATAATGTAAGTATTTATTTAAGTTTTTATTTAATGTAAATATAATGTAAGTATTGTATAATGTAAGTATTGGAGAAAGACATTTTCTCAGTCTTCTTGTCACTATCTGTTAGTAGTCATAGGCTGACGACTTATAGACGCATGTGACTCTTAGGTTTCCAGCGTGCCCTGTGTATTTCAAATGCGACGCTCGGCGAGAACCTCAGATTTCGTCTAAGAGTCAGTCGGCAGAACCGCGCAACTGACTCATAACGAGAATTCACTGTACATCCGAACCGCAATGGTGGACGACACAGTACAATTTTGTAAATCGAGGAGAGAGCATCCCAGTATTTTTTACATATAATAATTGAAATTATATAAAAATAAATTTATATCGTCATGTTATGGAAGTTGTTCATCTACTAATTCATTCAGCAACAAATTGACTATTATCTACGTTTAATTATACTAACAATAACTTTGACCGCGCACGGTGGGAATAGGTATACAAGAAGTGCGGGAGGTTTAGTGTTAAAGGTGCAACGTTGCCGCACTACATTTACACAAAAACCGTCGATGCTCGCATAGATATTTGTACTTCGATTTTTTAATATTTATCGATTGTTTGTTCTCTCTCTTATGATGAAAAAAATAATTTAATAAAAATCAGCGCGTGGGTCATTTAAAAAACCTTCGTGGGCCAGACCCGCGGGTCATAGGTTCGCCACCACTGATTTAGGCACTGACTTCCCCTATAAAAAAAAAACAAACTCCCCTAGGGAGAGCTAGACTTAAGACTTTCCCTACAAAGCCGCAGGGCCCAGCATGGACTGAAAGATCAACAATTTCCCAGTGAAAACTCGGTGCTGCTTCAATTTCTCGTGTCCGTGCACTTCGGTTGCCCGCATAATGGTTGAAAAGCGTAAGATAAAGAGTGTGGTGTACCGTGGAAAGCGGCGTCGAAACAGCGGATAATCAAAAAGCGAATGGGAACACGGTGTACCCGGAATAATTCGCCGTCAGCGAGCAGGCTAGGCGGCGACTCTGCGGAACGTAACAAGAAATCGTCCGAGTAAAGAAACTGGAGCAGCAGCGGCAGCGGTGGCGTTTGCTAACGAGCGCGCCCGGCGAAAAAAAAAAAGAAATTGTGCAGACATGTTCCACGCAAGCGGGGCCGTTGCGCTGGTTCGTCGGTCGGAAGCGATTCGAGATTTTTATTGGCCCGGTCGAAGTTTTACGCCGCTCGGCTGGCCGAGCCGGGATCGCTCGAACAACTTCGCGGAAAACGAATGGACGAGCCGGCGAGGAGTTTCCGGCGCGCGAAACGAGGCGTAAATGTAAACGAGCGATCGACTCGTTTCAGCCGGTTACCGACGAATAATTCGTCCGTTGCTGCACCGCGCTGCTGCACCGCTGCTGCTGCTGCACCGCATCGCACCGCACCGCACCGCACCGCACACCGGAGAGAATGCCGTGGAAATGCTCGGCGACCGGCTTCTCGGCCGCGCGTATCGTCGTCCTGGGTGCATCGTTCCCCGAGATTTACGTGCACCGGAGGTGATACGAACGTGTGCATATATACGCATGTGTATGCACATGTATATGCACGTGCACGGTTATAGAACGATACGCTCAGACGGAACGCGCCGCGTGTCGCGCGGCTCTCTGTGCTACTGCCATACCATGCCGGTTCGATCAGCGAACCAGTTTTCCCGCGTTACGAACCGTTGTTACCTCTCGCGTGCTGTGAACGTCACGCGCGACCTGAATTTCGACAATCCGCGCGTTAACGGCCGGGGTCTCGTGTTTCCATAATGCCCGCGTTTTTCTCGGATCCACGTCCCGGTAATGCGACCGAGCGCTCGGCGAAAAAAATTCGACCCGATAGCAACCGTGCGGACGGGAAGCGCGACCGATTACCTACAGTGAATTCCCGCTATAAGTCAGTTGCGCGGTTCCAGCGAGAGACATTTACACGAAATCGGAGGTTCTCGCCGAACGTTGCATTTGAAATACACAGTGCGCGCTGGAAACAAACATTTTAATGTCGCAACTGCAAACCATATAAGCGTATTAATTAATTTGGAGGCAATGAAGTAATTCTTATAAGCTGTCTGCTCATTCATCACCGTTTCTACTTGTTTAGTAGCTTGCGTACCATTCTACAACGATATCATCTTGAAATTATAAATTATTCCGAACTCACTTTAAAAATGCGCCTACAAAACTTATAAGCGCATTCATTTGTTCGGAACCAATAAAATAGAGCGTACAGGCTGTCTGTCCACTACTCACCGTTTCTACTTGTCTTCAAATATCGCTTGCGCACCAGCTTACAACGACGTTATCTTCAAATTATAAATTCTCCCAAGTGTACTTTAAAAAGATAACGTGGTCTGACGTGGATGATGGTAGCCTGCCTGGAAATGGACAAAGATATTAACAAAACTACTTGAATAGAAAAGCATTTGAAATCGTACCTCGTTACTCAACCGCAACTAGAAAACAGACTACAGTGAATTCCCGATATAAGTCACTTGCGCGGTTCTGGCGAATGACATTTAGAAGAAATCTGCGGTTCTCGCCGAACGTTGCATTTGAAATACACAGTGCACCCTGGAAACGTAAATGTCACTATCCGTCTATATGTCCTAAACCTGTGACATATAGGCGGATAGTGACCAGAACGCTGAGAAAATGTCTTTCTTCGTTACAATGTTACACGGCTCTCGAGTTTCGGCCCCTGACGGGGTTTATCCCGCGGTGGTATGGATAGTTCCGGTGACCTTTAAACGCGAGACTTGCAGTGACTTATATTGGGAATTCACTGTAAGCCTATTAAGTTATTCAGAGCCAACAATGTAATTCTTACAAGCCGTCTGTCCACGATTCACCGTTTCTACTTGTCTGCAAACGTCGCTTGCCTATCATTCTACAACAATGTTATCCGCAAATTATAAATTCTTCGAAGAACAAATAATGTTGCCCGTAAATTGACAAACAACCCACGGAATCCTGCGAGTTCTATGCCGAAGTCATTTCTGACCCACGCCGACATTTCACTACAGTTTTCTCTCGATACAAGGCGATGGCTCGGGACCGGCTTCCGTCGTATTTCGAATGAAGAAGAAGAAGAAGAGGGGATAGCGATTTTCTTATTTCAAAATAATTATATAATTGTAGATATTGACGGTCGCTCGAGCTTATCCCCACCGCGTGGGGTCACGAATGACTCCGGCATACCATACGGAGAGTTAACATGTCGATCTCCCACTCAGCGACCATAACAATCGAATAAGATCGAAGCAATTCATTGAATAAAATGAAAACTGAAGAGTTCTGATTTATGGTATTAATTACCTAATTTCAATACCTAATTGAAGGAAGAACAAAAGAAGAAGATACAGATATTTATACAAAAATAGATACTTGGATAAATGGGGCTGACGAATTAAAAAATTAATGTATGCAACTGAAGAAAAATATTGAAGACAAAAATTGAAAATGTATATTTTGAGAATGAAATTTCCTTCAATCTTCATCTAACACGGGTTTAAAGCAAGTGTTCGATTCTTTACTGCTTTTCACAATACAGTGTTTACTTTATACATGTCCGAAATGCCTAGCCGATAAAAGACGTATTTTGTTTCCTTTACTTTATTAAAAAATTCATCTTGTCTGTCTGTCTTTGTTGTTTCTTGAAATCTGTAGTAGTTTGTAATAAAATATTTGTGCATAAAGAGCCATGCATCGTACGCCATTTCAATTATGCATATCTAAGTTGGTGTTATTTTTGTGCTTTGTAGAAAACTTAGTTTGCATAACAATCATATAAAAATCAACGTGCTGTTCCTATTAATATTATTCAAAATTAATGTCGACAGTTCGTATGTGTTCTAATCAAATTACAGACAAATGTTCCCAGTTAAATGTTAAATTTAGTACAATTTAATACACAAAATATTATTGTTTCTATTAGTCGGACTATACAGGAGAGTTAATAATACCTACTATTGTTGTGTAGGTGCCATGAAACAGTCCTTTGACACGGATTTCCTATTAAATAATAGACATACTACCGTTTCAATATACGAAAATATTGCATTATCTTTCTTTGTGTACAATAATTCATATGAGAAATGCTGAATATCTAGAAATAGTAGCACAAATGTTTTCATACACAGGAAGCAAAAGATCGACTGAAACGTTTCCAAAGGAAGCAGTTTGAATCGAGAAAATTGCTTTTTACATTAAAAAATCAACTTTAATACTTATAATGAAAACAATATTTATATAAAAAATATCCTATATTGTTCCAGAGAGTTTGCGTCGGCCAGGTGTGAAAGTATCATTTATAGAAAAATCCAGTAGGAGCTTCAACTTGTCAGTGTTTTCTTTGTTACACGGTTCTTTATAAAAAAGGTTTAAAATTTTGAAAAATCCCTTTAATACTCTCACAACGATGGCTCGGTTCTACGGTGACCCACAACATGCATGTGGATCTGAACTGCCATTTTTCTTTTCTGATTGTTATAGTCGCATGGGTCACGCGAGACCTAGTCACAGGCAACTACGATCCGTAATACGAGGGTTCGCAGAACATTGTACACACATAAAACTATAATAAAGTTGAAAATCATTCGATTTCTTTTTTAACAATAAAAGTGGACTCTTAATCCTTAACTTGTTGCTCAAGATGCTAAGCGCGTAAAGTCCGTTTTAGGTTATCACGGAATTATTTGTCCAAGTTTTAAGATAAATTTTTACGTTAATATATGAATTGTACCAAATTTGATTAGGATCTATAAAATTCAAGGAAGTTGATATCATACATTTAATTTTTTTCAATTTTTATTTCATAAAATAACTTACTTTGATTTTATGGAATTTTTGAGGTTTCTATTGGGTTGTTCGGAAAGTTCGTGCCGTTTTTCTGTAGGTGGCATTAGGATAGGTCTGAATATGTCAGAATGATTGAAAACAAATAGTATGTGTACATAGTCTAAAAAGGTGATCTTTCAGGCATTTTTATAAAAAAGTTTGATTAGGATACATTAATTTTTGTTAGTTTTATACGCTCTTAAATATGGAAGGAAACAGAGTGAATTATAGGCATTTGATGCTTTTCTCATCCAAAAGCTGTTGGAGCTTTTCCTCAGATTTTCATCTCTTTAGGTCAATACAAAATTCCCATAATGACAAAAACTTTAACTCTTTGGTCGACATAAAAAATCATATTTAAAAGTTTTTCGTCGAGAAACGCAAGTTGCGTGAAAGATGGAGAAAAATTATGGAACAAAATGGCACTTATAATAATTCAGTAAATGTATATCGAAATTTAAATGTACTGCGTTTGAGTTTCCCTTCAAAATCGGCACGAACTTTCCGGAGAGCCCAATAGTTTGACAGTCAAAGTGTTATCTTGTTTCTTCGTCTTTTCAACTGTACAAAATATGTTTGCAAAGAGATTCGTCTAATCTTAACTATACAACATTTCGAGGTATTAATTTCTATTTGAGGTATGCCACGACTCCTAGTCACGTTTCTGGTCAGCATTGACACACCAATCAGGAGTTAAATAGGATCCGGTCAGGAGCAACACGACGCGACCGTCCTGAAAACGCGGATCGTTTCCCGGTTGCGTCGCGCAAAAAGTCCCGTGGCGTCGCGTCACAGAGAAAAGCTCTCACCGACTTCTTTATTGTGTGGGGGCGCGAACACGCGGAGGCATTCGTCTGCAACCAAGATGGCGGGCATTTTTTCGACTCGCCCCCGGCTTCCGCGGATCGACGTTTCTCCCTCTTTTTCACGATACCCGTCACCGATGCACGCAGGTGTACCCGGGATTCCAATACTTTTTCTTCCTGAGTTCGACGCTGGCTCGGGAAAACGGGAGAGAGAAAAAAGGGAGAGAGAGAGAGAGAGAGAGAGAGAGAGAGAGAGAGAGAGAGAGAGAGAGAGAGAAAGGAAGAGAGAGGGCGGAAGGGGAGGATGATGGTAAAGAGTGCAGGGAAAACGAAAGGAAAGAGGGAGAGCAGAGGGAGCGAGGAGAAGGAACGGGGATAGGGCCGAGAGGGGAGGGTGAAGAAAGAGAGAAAGAGAAGGGTCTGGTAGCTATGGCTGCGGCGTCGGGATGGGACGCTTTAGGGGTTGGAGCAAGTGAGAGTTTGGTGGGGTTGGTGGAGGGCAGGGCGGAGGAAATACAGGCTGTTTTATTATGCAAAAGCTTTCTCGGCAGTTGGGTCGTTCTGGCTCCGCACCGTTGCACCAGCACCAACGCCGGCACCAGCATCAGCATGAACATGAGCACGAGCACCAGCATCGAGTCGGAGGCGGTAGCGGTGGCAAAGCGGTGGCGGTCGCGGCGGCGGTGGAATAGAGCCGGCGGGTAGGGGCAAGGGAGGAGGGGGGTGGAAAAAGCCTCCGCCCCCGAATCGCGTAAATACCGGCAGCCATTTTGCGATAAACTTTTTTCGGGTGGTCCGCGCCACGCCGCGCCACGCCGCGCCACGCCGCGCCAGACCAGCCGCGACGGCCAGGGTGAAAAAGTTTGGACACGCTCCTCGAAAAGGGGAGTCAAGGGGTGGCTACCCGCCTGGCCGGGCACCGCGGTATTCTACGCTCGCGGAACCCGTGGACGAGAGAGTTTTCGTTGAATCCGCCGCGCCATGCCCGCGCCATGCCCGCTCCACGCCACACCGCGCCGCGCCACGCCGGGGAACAGACAGAGGGGGTGGGCGTGGAAATGGAGAGAAAAAGAGAGGATAAGGAGGGCGAACGATTAATCTTTCGCGGAGAGCTTTTCCAGTGGCGCTCAATCGTGCGTGGAGCTTTCCCCGCTCGTTCGCGGGGTATCCTGTTTCTAATAAGCCGCCCCCGGTAATTATCGATGCGTTCCCTCCCTCTCACTTGCTACCCGCTACCTCTTCTTCTTTCTCTTCATCTTCTTCTACTCCTTCCTCTTCTCGTTCTTCTTAGCCCCTCTCTCTTTTCTTGTATCTCTTTCTTTTTCGCCACGGTTCCTCCTCTTTCGCGCCGCCATTGTTCCCTCGGCTCCTTGAACGGAAATGAATATTAACGAGGCGCGGTAACCTGGTAACTGTAAAATCTGATCCTCGGAAAGGGGCGCGTTCGCCGAGCTAATTTAATTTAAATTATCTTCAGACACGTTTTTGCACAATGGCCGGGCTTAACGACGCTTGTTAGAGAAATGTTACGGTGAGTTCATAAAAATGCACCGTGACGCGCGGAATTGCTCTTCGAACTGGTCGTCTTCTTCGAAATTCGGGCGATCCCGAAGGGGTTAAATAGCAAAATTGAGGCTCGGAGTGGTCGGGAGAATGTGGACCTACCGACCATATTCGAATTATCGGACTACGTATCCTTATGCAAAATAAACATTGTTTGCGATAATTGCAGGGCGTAGGAACCAAATGGAAATTTATTCCTCCTTTTGGTGGTTGTATGAAGTTGTAACAAATGTAATGACATTCTTAAATTCTTTTAATCTTTCCATTGTTTGAAATTATATTCATCCATTTTTGCTGTAAACGCCTGAAATCCGCAGTCTAGTGATTGTACACGATGTAAGTGATTCTTCGGGCCCGAAGTTGTCACATGCATTGTCGTTCTCAATCAATATCGATTCCTAATAGCAAAATATGGTTGTATTCAAGGTACGTAATTTTACATTAAACAGAATCATTTATAAATTAAAATTCAAAGATAAAATTAATACATTTATTCGTAGATTTATTCAATAACATATTTTCTGTCCTATTAATTCCGACATTTTTTATAGTAAACCTATAAATCTTAATTTTGATTTTTAATTTAAAAACGCTACAAACTTTCGTTCCAACCCAATGGAATACGTACATATATAAATATCAAAGATTATCGACTCCTAAATGATATTTACCCAAAAGCACCAATTTTGATTAGTACAGTAATGCTCGGTTAAATTTTAATCAGTTCACGGGGCAATATTTAAATTCTCGAGAGCAGGACACCTCTTCTTCAAGAGCTGGACAAAGTAACAGAATCGGTGAAACGAGCGGAAGCGGGATACAGTGATTTCTCTATATATGTCGCCAAGGCCTGGGTGATAAACGTCGCTAAAATCGATAAATCGGTAAAATTAGTCCGATTTATCTTGTGTTTGAACTCATTCTAATCGGAAGAATCTCAGCCATCCATCGGTGCTACAATTATAAAGGTAAGATGATAATTACCGAAAATAAAATTTTCCAGTCGCGGTATTACATTCTTTTATGTAATATGGATGGCTCGACCAAATTTATCCGAGCAGATTTCATGCAAATTTAACCGAGTACGGCTGTATATCTTTCGCGATGCTGGACATAACAGAATTTACATTCCTATAACGGCAGCGAATATGTCAGGGTAATTTTTTCGTTCCTTCTATTTTCTTCACACTCTCACACCACATAACTGTATCTTAAGGGGGGATTCTGGTGTGCACCACTAAAATTAATGCGTATTTTAGGAATTTTTTGTAAAAAAAAAGAATTTAATATTTACTTTTGCAACTTTAGGGGTATTTTATTGGCTCATTAAACAGTATATAAACTAAATAGGACAAACTAAAAAACATACTTGTTAATTATGAACACAGTTCAAATTAAAGGAGATGCGTTTTCGGCAATTTATGTAGTGATATTGTTGGTTCTCGAATGGAGAATATAATAAACAAATGTTTGTGTAAAATTTCATCTCGACTGGTCCAATAGTTTCTAAGTTATCCTGCCTGCCGACTGTAAAAAAAGTACTTTCCAGTACGATTCGATTCTCCGAAATAAGTATTTAATTATCGAATTACTTGGAAATGATGAGAATGAATTGGTTCACTCCCACCACTAGTCGGTCACACGTATCGAGACAATACCGTGTACAACAAATCCCCGAGAAATCCGGCATGCAAAGAGTGTTGTTCTGCGGCGTGTCCCATGGTGGTTCCCGAGACGTCAGCCCTTTTCGCGGTAATTCGACGTTATCCGCGACCGTCCCTTTACGAGCAGACACAACGTCGCTACCTCCCATTCATGTAATTCGATCATTCAAAAGCGTCCGTACGCTGAGCCCGGTGAATGGGTAAGAAAAACGAAAAGAGGGAGACAGACAGAGAGGGAGGGAGAGAGAGAGAGAGAGAGAGAGAGAAAGAGAGAGAGAGAGAGAGAGAGAGAGAGAGAGAACGAGAGATAGCGAGAGTGAACGAGTGAGAGAGAGAGAGAGAGAAAGGAGGAAAAAACGTGTACCGGGGACAGCTTTAACGACGGAATAAAAAACCGCGGCTAAAAAACTTACAGGGTGCGGCGGTTATCCTTTACTTTTTTGTCTGCTCGTCGGGGCAACGAGAGTAACGAAAAAAAAAAAGAAAAGAAAAAACGAGGAAGAGGTCCGCGACAAAAAAGAAAGTCGCGCAGCTCGCCGAGGATGGTGCGGGGGTAGCGGAGGGAGTGGGGGGGGGCAAGCAGGAAGATAAAAGACGCGCGCGTGAAAAATGAGACGCGCAAGTGGCGGGAATCGAGATAAAGAAACGTGTAAAAAAAATTTGCGGCGGTCGCGGCCGCTTAGCCCCCGGGCTTGAGAGTCTATTGTCCTCGGTTCATTACACGTTTTCTGGAGCGTGCGGTCCGCGGGGGGCGGGGCGAGAAACGGGGCACGGAGGAGGACGGCAAAAGAACCCCGCTGACCAGATGCATGACAACGAAACTCGCGGAGTATCGGATTTCGTCGAGCGTAGCACGTCTTCGCCACCGTGCGCTTTTTTTCCCCCTTGCGAAAACAAGAGCGCGGAATGCTTCCGGCGCTACGTCGGAGATTCGGCCTCGATGAAATCCGTTCGGACAACAACCGATCGTCCCCGTTCGACCGATCGCGATACCTTATTCCGCGGTGATTCGCCAACCATACGCCAGCACGCATTGCTAAATGACACATGTTACGACATTTTCAACCTTTCGCCGGAGAGTTTCTTCGCACGAGAAATATTGGTCATTTTGCGGAAAAAAGATCGGTACCAGCACGTTAATCGTCGTGTCACCCGTACGCGTCCGACGGAATTCTGCGACACGACAATTTGACACGTTTTCTCATGCGCGCCGTGTGTTGCGATGAATGTGCGGAAAAATCTGCGCGTCTCTCTCTTTCTTTTATTTGTGAACAATGCCGAAAATCGTTTTCATCGGATTGATCTTTCACCGTTTCGTAATATCTGGCCGCCGAGGATAAATCGAGTTTAGGGAATGGTGAATTTCAAACGCTTCGGTTTTTGTGACAGTGCTAAGAAAAACGGAAACAATGCTTGACAAATAATTCTCTTGTGTGAACATTTTTGTGTGTAAAAGTAAATAAAACTTTCGCTCATCCTCGTAAAGTCAACGTTTATTTGTACAGTGAACTTCTATCTACAGTGGTCACGGGTCTGGGCAGGGACATATATCGGCCAGGAGATACTATTCTTTGATCCACGCGACCTTGCACTCCTCGGCGACCGAGGTCTCTCGATCTCCTTGGCCCCTCACCGGGTTTACCTCGCGGTAGTGGGGATAATTCTGCGACGTTTATCATACAGGCCAAGGCGACATATATAGAGAAATCACTGTACTATTCTATAATACACGCGACCTTACACTCCTCGGCGACCAAGGACTTTCGAGCTTCATGGCCCCGCGACTTTTATCGGCTAGGCATTTGCGACTAGGCATTGTTAATAAAAACATTTCCCTCGCGATAGAGACACGGGACCCAATTGCAATTGCTTTAATGCTATTTATTTTTAAGAATGTACTAGCAGAATATAAGATTTCGTACGTTACGATATTTCAATTATAACATTTTACATTGTAATATTTTAATCGTCGATGCACGCGCACCGAACGAAAAATTTTGTCTCCGTTAACTAGATTATTATCATGTTCAGAATGTCTATTTGTGATAAATTAACATACATTTATGTTCTTAGTTTTATGGTAAAACACGGTTCGCGACTGCATAACAAACCGTTTCCAGGTTGACTCTCGAGAATGAGAGCAAATCGGTGACGTCACGGGGATTTTTTGTACCATTCAGCCTCCCTTATCACCCTTGTAAAGTTTACAACCGGAGAGCGGAACCTGTTCCCTGTTATACGTGCCTACCTATGTTTATGTAAATCGTATTACTTTAAACTTCGATTCCCGATAGGATTACTCGGTGATCAAAAAGAAAAAATGTCAACTTTCATATTGACTTATGCTAGCACGTTGATGGCAGAATTAAGAAAGCTTGCTATCGGCGACCGTTCTTATAACGAACGATTCCGGACTTCTTACCAGAAGCTAATAAATAGATCGTTGAATGAAGCGACGACCAGAGGTTCACGACTAAATAAATAAATCATTGATCCTGGTAATTAACTCCTCACTCGGCGACGTGTGTTCTGCTTTATCACACATTCAAACCGGACGATGTAATTAAATAAGGGAAATATGTATGTATAGCTGGTGGTAGTACGAGGAGGAATCAATTTTCGAATTGTGCTAACGCAAAATGATTGTTAATCGAGACTAACATTACTCCAGAGGAAAAGGCGACAAAAACTCTACATTTAATTTTCCGGACGACTTTTCCAAACCCTGAAATATGAAAATCTGAAAATAATTGACCCAGGGCTACTTTTTTCGACATTCCAACAATCTGAAAAAATTCTAGAATTCTTCTCGAAGTCTTTACTTTGACACAGTCGTCAATAGAAAATACAAATTTTACGGATTAAATTCGGAAAAATGGGGGTCTCCTCTCTTTTCCGGTCGAAAGTATACACAATTGAAATTTTCGATTAGGCATGAAGGTCCCAGTGCGAACACCCTCCATACCCTAAAATACAAAAAGCTGAAGATCATTCACCCAGGGCTATTTTTTTCGACTTTCAAAAACAATCTGAAAAAATTCTAGAATTCTTCTTCAAGTCCCTACTTTGACACGGTTATCAGTACAAAATACAAATTTTACGGATTAAATTCGGAAAAATGCGGATCTTCCCTCTTTTTCCGGTCGAAAGGATACAAAATTGAAATTTTCGATTAGACATCAAAGACCCAGTGCGCCCACGAAGGGTGAATTTTGTAGCTCCCAGCGTGCAGAACGAAACTGGTCTTTTGTCGCCGAGATTGTTACAAGAAAAGGAATGGCGGGGGTACCATACGCGACGAGACACTTGGGAGAACATGACGTGCCGATAGCTAAAAGCCTGGAAGTCACGATTAACCACCTGAATCCAAATTCCATCTGCCGTGATTTCACGGTCGGCCGGCGTGCGATACGTTTAACAAACACCGTTCGCCGGGCCACGGGTGTATAGAAGACAACACGGTGCCCGGTCGAAGATGAGCAAAGGGGGAGCCGGGTGGTGTCCAGTGAGCCCCTAATTTCCATCGTACCCGATTCATTACCGACTACGCGGGTAGGAGGGTGACGAGGTGGAGAAAGAGTAGCGGAAGAGGCGATGGGCGGTTGGGTCGGGAATGGGGTTGGGCGGTTTGGCGGAGTGAGGAGACGAGAGGTATGGCGGCAAGGGGGTGTCGGGGAGGGAGGGAGGGTGGTGGAAAGGAGAACGAGGGGGTAGGAGGGTGACGGCGCATTATTACGAGGCCGAATTACCTAATTTCGCTGGTCGTTACGTTGTTTCGACGAGCCGGAGCCCCCCGGGTCTGGAGAGGGGGCGTAGAGCCCTCACGGTGGCGGGTCCTTCTGGCACCGAGGTTCGCGTTAAACCACCCCATTTGAGCGTTTTCCACCCCGACGACCTTACCATCGGGATGGCCTGAGTATAAGTTCCCCTTGCATCTCGGAGCGCGAGTCCGCGCGGACTGGCCCGGGCCAATCGGCGGCCGTCCGCTCCCGACTTATCCAATCCTCGTTCCCGGTTCTTAAGCAAAGAACCCCTCTTTCGGCGTACACGCGAGGCGGCTTTTAAAAAGAGCCAATGAAACGTCGACCTCGACCAATCCGCGCGAGGATCCGAACGACACGCGGCTCGCCGGATCGAACCAGCGACCACGACAGCTGCTCGTTCAGTCCGCGCGGACTGCTCGGAGTGCTGTGAAATGGTGGTGGTAGGCCGCTCTGCGGCGGACGAGTAGGGGGCAAAACTATTGGCCACCCACGCCTGCCTTGCTCCGCTCGGTTGCTCTCTCTCTCTCTCTCTCTCTCTCTCTCTCTCTCTCTCTCTCTCTCTCTCTCTTTCTCGTTCCCTCTCTCCCTCTCGCACTCTCTTACCCCCTGTCTCTGGTACTCAGGGGGAGAGAAAAACAGGGCTCAGGGGATAGAGAAAGAGGAACGGTTGGAACCCGGGGAAAGAAAGACAGGCGGCGCAAGAGAGACGAGCACAAGAGGAGAGTCCCCACTCGTCAGCTTCTCTTCGCTGAGCTTTTTTCTCTCGACAGGGGCGGATGGACAAACGAAGAGTCCTTCCAGACTTCTGTCCTCCCTGGGGGTGCGCTATTACGGCATAACAAAGTCCGGTCGTGTCGCGTATATCGGATCGTACGTCAATATACCGCCGAACCAGCAGGCTTTTGCTTCACCCGGACCCCTCACCGACCCCCTTTCGCGAGTTCCCCAGACCGGCTCCCCTCCCTTCGGTACCCTCTGTCCTCCTGCAATCGGCCTCTTCTGCGCCCCGGAATCGAGTGCGTCCGTGATACGGTGTAAGTCGCGCGCTGGCGTAACATGCGAGGCAGTGAAGCGGGTACGAGAGAGGGGAGGAGCGGACAAGGTGCTTTTCTATTGTTTCCCGGGCACTTTTTAACGAGGACCGTTCCCCCGGCTAGGTACGGACGGGAACCGATTAGAGGAACGCTGTCAAAACTTATCGGGGACAACGGATTTGAGTGGCGGTTTGAGAGCGGGAACGAGGGAGAGAGAGAGAGAGAGAGACAGGGGGAGTGAGAGTACATGCGCGAGAGAGGGATAGATAGTTAGCGCGCCCCGCACAGTGCAGAGTACGACCCTCGGCGAATTTGGGTCGTGTCACGAGGGTGATGCGGCGAGAACGTAAGACGCTCTCTTGCCCGACTATCGACCCCCCGGTTTGACGAATTTCAGATTTCGCCGCGGTGATTACGGTTCCCGTCCTCTAATCGTGCGCGCGCGCGCGCGAGCGAGCAAGCAAGCAAGCGAACGCGATGTCACGTGTGTGTCTACGGCGAAACGAACGATCCGGCAATTACGGAAAACACCGTCTCGCGCCTCGTACACGGAGCCGAATTCCGTGGCGCACGGTTTATGAAGTCATTAATCACCCCAGGCGGGCACGGACGCGGCATTAACCCCTAATTATTCTTGTTTTCCTTTTTGCCCGGGCCCTCCACCACCGTACGCTCGTCGCGCTTTTCTCATCTCTATCGCTCTCCTCTCTTTCGCGACCGGTCGCGACGCGACGCGGCATTATTTGCGCGACCACTCGAACCGAGACTGGCAACACCCTATGAAAGACGCTCGGGACAAGGATACACGGTCGCGATAAGAGGGGGATATCGCACCGATAATGATCAGCTTCGGGAAAACTGCTTTCCGCGTCGTCGTCGTCGTCGTCGTCGTCGTCGTCGTCGTCGTCGTTGTCGCCGGGGTCGTCGTCTGCGACGGCGCGATGCACACCGTCCCAAGAACTGCATTTCAATTTCGCGCGACGAGAAATTACTTAACGAGCTCCTCCTAAGGCGTCGACTATCATAAGTATCATTGCGATCGATCCCGCCGAGAGATATCGCGGACGACACGACCGCCCGGTCGTGTTTTCGCGCTAACCGGCTGCCGGATAATCATCGTTTTCCTCTCCTCTTATCCTCTCCGTTCTTCTCTCTCTCTCTCTCTCTCTCTCTCTCTCTCTCTCTCTCGATCTCTTTCGCGCCGCTCGCTTTTTAACCGTGTCGAATGAAGAATTGAACGGAGAGCCCAGTCGGGCTCGCGTGTATCAGCGCGAACGGAAAAAGATCGCGTTTCCACGTTGTAACGGATGCCCGGACGACCGGCGTGTATTATCGCGGGCGGAAACTTCCTTAAATACTTAATCGTTCGCGGAACGGCGTGACCGACGTTGCCCAATGATCCTTAATGACTTTCCTCGGTTTATAAATGACGCATCCGATATGCGTCCCGGGTAATTAACCGCTACATGGATTTCGCAATGATTATTTGCGGCCATTCGATTCCTAAAGGTCATTCAATTTACATTTGTAAATCGATAATGGAGACAGCGAGATAAATTCGAATGGAAATTCGGAAATGTCGGAAATTGCGGCGAGCTTAAAAAGATCGCCGCGGGCTGATAGTTTTCAATAAAAACGTAAGCATTTCTTTATTTCCAATTATCGTTCGATCTGCGCAATATATATGTGTGTGTGCACGAGAGATAGAGAGAGAGGGAAGAAGATTGCTCCGCAGGTGTACAACAGCGTTTGACGCTAACAAAACGCTTGCAAAGTTAGAGGATACCTACCGCGCATAACTTTGAATAATTTATCCCGGAAGACTGGTACACTTTTTCTCTGCGACGTCTTTTTGTTTAACGCTTCGCACTATGAAGATATTAAAAGACCGTTCGCAGCGAATACGCAAAAAGGAGTTCACCTGACTTCGCCGGCTAATCGGTTCATTTGCAGCCGAACTGGAACTACAGGGTGTTTCACCTAACTCGAGCATCAGGAGCGTTCAGGAGGGCAAATATTATGATAGGCAAAAAAATTTGTTCAAGGTTATATTTTTTGAGATTTCAAGGTCATCGAAGTTTTTTTAAATTATTTGATATATTTTTATTATCGCTATATGCTAGCCGAGGTCAAGACGAATTCAACGACCTGTAATATTATAACCTTCGCGTGACCTTGAGTACGAGAAATTCATAAAAGTAGGACACTTGATGTAAATAGTGAAATAACGATTACATGATCCCCCTAGGGTTTCAAGATATTTTCTTGAACCTTGATTAACGACTGTAAACACGCTCACAATAAATTGTGAACACTGACATAAATTCTTCTCGTTTCGGTGACTCTAATCAGTACGTTTCAGAAATTCGTCGGGATTTATTCGATTGTGAAAGATAACGTTATTTGTCTGAAACGATGGTGTACAGTGTGCAGAAAAGATAAACATGTTTTTAGTTTATGGTGAGGCGAAAAATAACTCAGTACAAGCATCTCGACTGTACGCAGAAAAATACCCCGAGACAAACAAAGTTTTGAACGCATAGTTCAATTGTTTTGTAAAACAGGGAGTATTAAAACGCCGAACTTTGTATTGGCTCCAGTCAATACTGATCTTACTACAAGTTGTCGAAAAATTGGACGTTCTTTAGGCATTTCCAAAGCAAGAGTGTGCTGAATATTACAATTTTATACATTTCATCCATACCATATTTCCTTACATCAGGAGCTTCATGGACATTGCAGCAAATAAACAAAGAAATGAACATTTCTTTTATGACGTTCTCTTTACTGACGAAGCTACTTTTTCTACCCATGGACAACTGAACACACACAATATGCATTATTGATGCACTGAAAACCCGAAATGACTTCGACAAGTTGAACACCAGCGTCCATGGAGTGTAAATGTATGGTGTGAAATCGTTGTTGATAACAAACTCAAGGTCACATGAAGGTCATAATATTAGAGGTCGTTGGATTTGTCTTGACCTCGGCTATCGTATAGCGATAATAGAAATATATCATTCCATTAAAAAAAAATTCGATGACCTTGAAATCTCAAAAAATATAACCTTGAACAAATTTTTTTGCTTATCATAATATTTGCCCCTCTGAACCAACTAATGTTTTCCTCTGACATTTTTTTTCTATCATAAAAAACAAGCGAGATATTTTAGATGCTCGAGTTAGGTGAAACACCCTGTACAACAAGCGGAGACCCGGCCTCGTCGCGGCGGGACCGAGCTGCGCAGGTTAACCGGCAAGAAACATCGATCAAGATCCGGGGAAGCATAATCTAATCACCGGCGAGTATAATTCAATAACCCACACACAGGCGAATAAGAAAAGTTTCCTGGCAACCGATGGATCTTCGATAATACACGCGCACAGCAAAGCCGGGCCCGGCTGATCCGGCCCGCTCGGCGTGGCCAGTCACGGTTATCACTCAAGATACCCGTGTTCGAATCGACGCCATTAACGCGAACTGCTCGTTAAACTGGTTAACATTAACAAGCTACAAAACTACTGTTCCACCGGCGTCAACCGTGTACTCCGCGGCTTCGAACGCGATCCTCGCGCGGAAAATTCCCCTGGATGCCCGTCTGGCAAAAACAAGGCAAACTAATTATCGCTAGAGACACAAGGACAGGGAGAGAGAGAGAGAGAGGCGCGCGTATGGTTGTTCGCTTTTTGTTCCTCCTCCTCCCTCGGGTGAAACTTGATTTAGTAAAATCACGCTAGGAAGGGGGAAGAAGAGGAACGAACGAGAGACACAGGAGGGGAGGGGGATGGAAAGAGGATGGATCACCAGACGGTCTGATTGCTCTTCCCTTTCGCCGCGTGCACGCACGGACGCGCGCGTGTGGGCTCACCCTTCGTCCCGATCCCGGTCGCAGGAGGGTGCACACGCGTCGCGATACACTTCCGCGATATTAAAGGAATTCCCGGCTGTTCCGAGCATTTCCTGCGAGGAGGAACCGCGAACAACTTACTCTCCATCGCCCTTTTCCTGCCATCGGTCTCTTCTCCCCTCACCCTCATTTTTCTCTCGACTCTCGATGCCCATTTTTCTGCGTCTCGCCGCTGGAGCTGTGATTAGGTTGTCGCATATGAAATGTTCGCTTTTGCAACAGCGACGTTGAAGATGGCATGGTGAACTGGCCCTGCCTCGAGACAGCTCTTCTTCTTTATTGCTACGTTCAACGGGGCATCATCCTTTGGTCTATCTACAGTGACTTCCATTAACACTCTTAAAAAGACGATAACTTTTTTAGTAGCGGACCGCACGACTCGGATTTATTTCTTTTTTTTTTTTCGAGGAGTTGGAACAATTGGTTCACTACATTTTTAAAAAATGTAATTTGAATCTCGAGGAAGAGATTATTTTGCAATATCCTATTAGGTCGTTGCATATGAAAAGACCGATTTCAGAATGCAAATTTTATAAAGTGTTTTAACACATTGTTGACCGACAATTTTACGCAGAAGCTATCTCATGTCACCAGCTATTATTTCGTGATTGAACGTGGAAGTAAAACAATCTAAATAAACTTCAAGAAACTTTATTTAACTTTATTTATTTTTTTATCTGAAATGAAACTTTGGACATACCTAGAATATAACTTTCTATATTCTTTTTTGGAATGATATTGTCCCGACAACGTGTGAGCATGAAAACACGAGTTAACTCGTGACCAGTCAACAATGTGTTAATCAAGAAATACTATTATAGTCTACAGGTTTATTACGTATACCATTTAACACTAGGTTTACGAAGCACTAAAAGTGAGTATTTTACGTTACTTTATAAAAATAAGAAGAGTACGTCCTTGTTTGTATCCAAGTTTTTAGCCATTTTTTAAATAATATGTACCTAAAGAGATAAATTTGTTGAGTAATTCCACGTAGATGGATCTTCACAATGTCAATAATCATGAATTAAACATATTAGAACCCGCCATTTTGACGGGTCCCGTAAACCTAGTGTTAAAGGTACAAACCTAATCTTTTAAGTCCTACCTTCAGTTTCTGTCAGCATATCCAACTTGACTTTTAAATGAAATTTATTTCAACATCTGTCAATGTGACCGACGTGTATTCTGTTTATATGAGCGAAAAAATAAACATATTGACCACAACATCATGCAATGGTTGGCCAAAATGTGGTAGTAAATAAACGCACTAGTAATAAACGCACTAGAAAAAGCTAAAAAATATAACAATATAACAACCAAACAATTGAATGTTTACATTAACAATTGAATATAACGATTACAATGATGCTTTGATCAATAAGTTTTATTTAGAGAAAATTATGTTTGTTTAAAGTTACTGTTACGAATCGGATGTTTCATATGCAACGACCTAATACATTATTTTGCAATATTGTACGATCACATGGTTCACTACATGATGTGAACGAAGATTTTGTAAAAATTGCAATCGGTCGGAGAAGTGCTGAGAAAATACTATCTGGAAAACGTGAGGTCAAATGAAAAAAATTGATTCTATATTTTGCTGATTTATTTTCTCACGTAGAATCATCCTCTTCGCGTTTATACAATTTTGGGACACCCTGTAGAGTCATGGAATAAAATAGATTACGAAACTTCAATGTCGTTTTTTAAGGGATCGGTTGACTTGGGACCCTTGGTTCCTCTGAGACTTTTGCAAAAAAAATGTTGACTTTCAAAAAGAAGGATCAAGGTCATTTTTTGAAAGATCTCCACCGATCCAGAGGTATAGAATCTCGCTAAGTATTCGTGACATAATTTCTATACACCCTGTACGTATCTCAGAACTTACAAAGTTTAGTTTTCATGTGCTACTTATATGGGGTGTCCCATTCAAAGTTTCGTACGCAATTATTGCCCACACTATAACTCGTTGTAAAAATATTTCAAATAAAACTTACTCTGCTTCTGGAGAGACATCTTCTGGTGGTCGTAAATCTTCTCCATAGCTCCTCTATTATCTAAATTTTGAACCTCACTAAATTACCTTGAATGACCTTGGAAGATGAAGATGTTACAGGTGAGAGAATTCGTTTCGGGATGCACGCTTACCTAAATAAAAATATATGGTTCCGTATAAAAAAAACCAGAGGTCACCTTGAAATCTCGGATGCACCTACAGAATATTTGCGACTGCCATAAGATGTTTCCCCCGAGGGTAAGGGTACAGGGTAAGTTTAATCTCAAAAATTTTTTACGACGAGCTACAGTTTGAGAAACAATTGTTTGTGAAAAACTTCAAATGAGATACCAGTGCCAGTGATGGAGTTGGCCTACGATCGTTAGATTCTAATAGACATGAAGAGGGGCCTACAACGTAACAGCAGAAAAGGAGACATGTCTTGCTAGCCATCAATTCAGCATCCCAGAAACTGATGAAATCAAGGCTACGATAAATAAACACCAACCAGTGTTTACTCTGTATATGTCCCAAAAGCCTAGCCGATAAAAGTCCCAGAACTAACTACAAGAGTGTAAGATCGCAAGGATCAAAGAATAGTATCTCCTGGCCGATATATGTCCATGGCTAGACCCATGTTTTGGACATATATCGAGTAAAAACTGTATAGCGAACTGTTTATCGTGAACTATCACCGAAGTTGAGAAGGATATATAAGGATAATTATAATAAGTACCCCAGTAACCAGAGGATGTACTCGGGTACTCGCAATACTCACCACCAAAACCGATACGTATATTAGGGGATGCGAATTCGAGATCACCGGTTCGGCCCGGGTCTGGAAAAATCGTACTGGATTGGTTTGGGATCCCGACAGTATCGCGCTACATACGGATGCTCCAGGGTCTCGACGGTAGCATGCTACATACGAGTGCGCGGGATGCCGACAGTATCATGCTACACACGAATGCTCCAAAAGTTTCCTGCTACATGCGAATACCTGGGATCTCGAGGTTGTGAGAGGCCTCTATTCGCGGATCACGTATATGACGTGATGAGCTTCATGCTCCTAGCGATTCCGTAATATGCAACTATAATTTATACGTCGTCGCACAAAGTTAGAGGGCCGCTAAACCGTAGGGGTCAGTCGGGAATGGCTCACCTTTTTTTTTCGAAACGTTGGCATGTTGTAAATTTAATCTATGATAAAGTATTTTTCTAAACGCCGACAGACGCGAAATTGTCACATCAACATAAAATGAAATTGTAATTATTTGTTCACAAAAAAAGATGTTGCGTCCTGTGCGTTATGCCATTTAACTCGGAACGACCTGAGACAACTTAAAACGGTCAAACGTTTAAGAATATCAATATACAGGGTGTCCAAAAAAATGTATACACTGTGTAACGGGTCATAACTTTCTGATTTTCCTTTCTTTTCAGGGTGTAATTAATTGGACATAATGAGTGGACCAAGATTCAAATGTGTATACATTTTTTGGGACACCCTGTATTGTCCTCGGTTTATCAAGATTGTTAACAAAGAAAAGAAAGGCGTTGAAGTATCTAAAACATTCGTCCTGAATGACTCGGTTGCTATTGGCGATAGAAAAAATATGTCAGGCGAAGCTTGCTTGGTCTTGGGGGTGGCCTAATCTCGTGTTAATAGTTTGTCTTGTAGGTGGACGTGTTGAAGGCATGCGAAGGTCGTATTTCTCTATGTACTATCTAACAGGGCGTTTTAAGACGCGTAGACAGGCCAGGGACAGGTCAAGGTTAACCTTCAACGACCTTGAATGACATTGGGTCCAAGGTTACTGTATAATTTATGGGTAAATGCACGCTCAGTCCTCTTCACCTAACTCAAATCATCGCAAACGTATCAGAAACGTCGGAAATCTCACGCACAATATTCAGTATATTTTTAACAATAACGTCCCCGACAAAATATCCAAAAATCTATGAAATCGGTCAGATGGACGTTCTACAATTACAACTTTTAACACTAGGTTTACGGAATACCGAAAGAGATTACAGTGTTTACTCGATATAAGTCCGTAATACGGGTCTAGCCAGGGACATATATCGGCCAGGAGATACTATGCTTTGATCCACGCCGAACATAGAAAAGTACAGCGAAGTTCTAGAGGTCTTGGTTCATGGCCCGTCACGGGGTATACCCCGTGGCAGTGGGAATATTTCTGGGACTTTTATGGGCTAGGCACTTGGGACATATATAGAGTAAACACTGTACAGTGAATTCCCGATATAAGTCACTTGCGCGGTTCTGGCGAGTGACATTTAGACGAATCTGTGGTTCTCGCCGAACGTTCATTTGAAATACACAGTGCACGCTGGGAACGTAAATGTCACTATCCGTCTATATGTCCTAAACCTGTGACATATAGGCGGATAGTGACAGCAAGGCTGAGAACATGTCTTTCTTTGATACAATGTTGCACGGCTCTCGAGTTTTCAGCCCCTCACGGGGTATACCCCGCGGTGGTATGGGTAGTTCCAGTGACCTATAAACGCGAGGCTTGCAGTGACTTATATTGAGAATTCACTATATGTACATAGCTTTATAAAGATGACAAGAATGTATCTATTCTCAAGCCAAATTTTTAGCCTTTCTTTTTACAAAATAATACTCAAAGAAATAAATTTGTTGAATAATTTCCCATAAATGCATCGTTGCAATCTCAATAGTAATCGTCAATTAACAATACTCCCGTGAACCCAGTGTTGCACAAACGTCGATCACGGTCTGAAACCAGCACAACACCGTTCAAAGCAATATGTTCAAAAAGTCATCAACATCGGCGATACATAGCACCCTTTTAGCATGTACATTCTTAAAAAGAAAAGAAAAACCGACAGCCATCCAAGGAAAAATGGTTGGAAACCGCGTGTCGAGACAAACCGTGTAAAGCGATCTCCACACCGGTTACGCGTGCAGTTACAAGACACCCCGTGCGCACGGTTGGTCGGCGTGCGAGAAAGGGGCTGCGAGGAAGACGGAAGAAGACGAAGACGGGAACTGGAGGCCACTGAAACCAGCTGCATTCCCGGCCATTAGAACTCCGCACGGTAGTGAAAATTTACTGTCGTAACCCAGTCCTAATGCACTGCAGCACCGCGCTCGCTGCTCGACGCCGCAGTTATGGACGTTCCGTTCGAGCTGTTTGAAAGTGGCTCCCTTGTGGAAGTGTTCTACACCGTTGCAGGATGGTCCTGGATGAACGCGAGTATGCGCGCGCGTGCTGGCACGGGCGCGGGCGTGTGTGTGTATATGTGTGTGTGTGTGTGTGTGTGTTCGGGTGCGAGAGCTTCTCGAAAGAGCCTCGTACAAGCGTAGGAGTGGCCGTGGTGGTGCAGCGAGACGAGACGAGGACCTTCGTTGCGCGCCTGTAGGTATCCGCCGCTCTCGGTGCCTCGAGTAGTTCTACCAAGAGCGGTGGTGTCATGCAGCAATGTTATCTGCCACCCCGCCTGACGAGACCGAGGGACCCCGAAACAGAGAACGACGAAGACGAAGACGAAGACGAAGACGAAGACGAAGACGAAGAGCCAACCGGCGGCGCGGCGGAACCGGAGGAAGGAAGACGAAGACGCCGCCAATAGAGGAAGAACGACCGACGGAAAAGCCAGAGACAGACAGTGTCTGTGCCTCGAGGTAATGGCTTATAGCCAGGGCCGCACCGATCGTCGGAGACACACTCGATATCGTAGAACACCGGCCGCGATACATCGTCGCTTCCACTGACGAGTATCGAACGCCCGCCCCCTTTTATCGAGAACAGCCCCCCCCCCTCCCCGGACCCGTTCTTTGCTCTTCAGGAATTAAATACACCGAAGGGTTCAGGAAACACTGACAGGACCGGATTGTTCAGCGCTGATCGAAACGATACGAGGACTTAATGGAAAACATTCGAACGGCGCGGCGGATACGTCGACGGCGCACGCTGGTCTAAAACGCGAAATTTAGTGACATTTTGGTATAACTTCTAAACTATTAAAGATATCGATGGCTGATATTTGGGCACTTTTTACTATTTTTTAAAATATATTTACAAGTTTAACAACTTTTAGAAACACATTCAGCTTAGCAAATATATTATTCCTCTAAATTTTTGAAAAATTACTATTTAAATAAAATTTGGTTTAAAGTGTTTTTTAGTCGTCAAAGAGTCCCGACGAAGAACCCGAGAACCTATGCGCATAGCCACACGGGCGCGAGCGACTTTAAACAATAATAACTTGTGATATGGGACGAGATTGGAAATAATTCTTGCACGATTATATAGAAGAAAGTGTGCTGAACATATTCCATTTTGTAAAATTCCATGATCTCTTTCTGTCTTAGAAGATATACTGAACTAATGGACAAAGTATACTGAGGTATCCGAGTACCTATGCGCATAGCCACACAGGCGCGAGCGACTTTAAACAATAATAACTTGTGATATGGGACGAGATGGGAAATAATTCTTACATGATTGTGTGGAAGAAAGTATGCTGAAAATACTCCATTTTGTAAAATTCTATGATCTCGTATGATACAGAAGATATTCCTTGCGAGGTCTTAAGAATTTTGAAAATTGTCTACATTGCATTTGGCATAACATGTTTAATACATCGTGAATAGTAATTTTTAATCGACAATGGTAATTTTCAGCTTAAAGATAAACCTTTCATTTAAAAAAAAATTGCAAGGAAAATATTAAAAAGGGTCGTCACGGTATCTCAAAGAAGAAAAGCAATTTTTTCCATGTGATAGGTTGTCTTCAGAACTTCCAACTTTAACCGTTTATTACAGTAATGGTATTCATCAAGTTTTATTAATTTTTTGATTTTCAAGGTTGATGGATTTTTAGAAAGCAATAAGCATTCAACATACGTCACTATGACTTATCAATAAACGACTGTCAATATTATTTCCTCTCTTAATATGTTTAATAAGTCGAAAATATTATAATAGTATTATAAAGTTTTTCTAAAATTTTCACTGTTACAGCCACTCATTTTTGTCATAAATGCATAAAATCCGCTGTCTATTCGTTACAGTCAAACCTGTTTTTCTGCGGTAGATAGGGACCGCATAAAAGAAACCGCACAAAAAAAAAATATTCAGAAACTTCACAAATAGCTATAACAAATAATTTTTTACAAGACATATTAAAGAAAATTTGTTTTATGCGGTGGAGAGGGACCGTATAAAAAAGTCTCACTTAGAAAATATGTCAAAGATTTACGAAACAGCGAGATAGTGCTCTTAAACAAAATAAATAATTAAATTACTCATGGAAACATTTAAAAAAAATTTAATTTCTCATTTTAAACATGGAGAAATTTTCAAAATGCACATAATTCAATACTGCTCGTCGCGGTCCAAAACGCGCATCTTCTTGTGATGAGAACATTACAAGGGTGTCATAATGCCAACACCGTTGGCATTCATATACCGCATAGAAAAAATCGCACAAAAAAAAAAAAACATCGCATAGAAAAGGACCGCACAAAGACAGGTTATTTTGTATGTGTAACTGTAATGTTAATAAAAACAAAATGTGTTTCTTCTTCATTTCGAGTCTTTTTTTCTCAATGCGGCCCCCGAATTAATCTATAATATTTAACCCTTTGCACTCGAAGCTATTTTAGTATATTTTAGTTTATTTACTCGTTGCCCTTCTATATATTTTTTTTTTCATGTTATACATACGAAAATGGTGCAACTTACTCGTAAAATACCGGAACGTTTAGTAATTTATTAAATACAAACAAATTTAATAATGTACAAAATATTTTTAATAAAGATGCGGCAATTTTTAGTGGTGCCTTACAGTCACCCTTCGAGTGCTGAGGGTCCCTTGGTAGTGAACGATTTTGGCACGCCAGCTGTAGCTTCAGAACAGACGAGTAATTTACCGTTATAATCGCTGTTGTCACTCCGTTCATTTCATGTTTTCTTAGAAAATTAAACAATAACCGAGACAATTGACATGCCCAGTTGTTTTCCTTGCAGGTTCCGTAGTAGGACGGTGCAGTGTGGCAGGGAGGAAGAAACCCAGCGATCGCTGGCCGAAAGAAAAGGTCCGTTGGGCGTAGGACCGCTCGGGGCGAATCCGGGCCTAACGCGTGAAATTGATATTGCACGGACGGTCGACGAGGTCATCCGAAACCGGAGCGAACCGAAGTTTAGCTAATTTTTTCTGACCTGATCGAAGGGGACTCGTTTCGCCCCGCGTCCCGCCCTCGGTGGGTCTCGGCGATAATTTAGGGCCACTCTGTCCTCTGAAAAGGAGCAGCCCCGGAGGGAACCGGGGCCTGCCCCCTCCCCCTTTCGTTCTCGTTATTTACGAGGGACTCCCGACAGACGTTTCCAGGACCACTCTCACGGTTTCGTTCCACGGATCCCCGTGATCCAGGGAAGATGAGACGAAAGCCCCGGCCAAACAAACCACCCGGGTTCCCTTCTTCCTTCCTCTCCTTGGTCTCCGAGACCTCTGTCCGCCTTTTTTCCTGTCCCGACGCGGCGCGCGGCGTGGAAACGCAAACACTTTCCGACTAATTTTAGTTTCATGATCGTTCCGGCCGGTCGACGACGACAACGACGACCACGAAGACGACGCGCGGCGCGGTGTGCCGGAGGCAGTTGCTCGTAAATCTTCGCGAGTGTGGCCGTTAAACGGCACCTCCCGATGTAATCTGTGGAAAGATGTAATTTGTCGGATCCGGGAAAAGATCCGCGCTTCGGGGGAGCAGAGGGGTGGAGGGGACGAGGCAATGGAAATTCCGGAGAAAATAGAAATTTCCGAAAGCATTCGAAGCACTCGTACGAACGAGGCACGGGGGCGGGTAAGTGGACGCGTTTATCAGGATTACCCGATCTACGTAGGCTCAAATCGTTCACGATTTTACTGGCCCGCCTCTGTTTGGTACTCCTACGCATTCCTATTGACCAACCAGACGAAACGTGTTTTTCCAGTTGGCTATGTATCCCGTGGCTCGGAAGTATGAACGTCTGTCAAGGAATTTAATCCCCCGGGACTACCGACCACTAAACCGACTAGCTTGCGCTGCCTCGGCGGACGACAGGACCGCGTTTATTCTGATTTCCATCTTTATTGGTACGCGGTAGTATCAGGTTGTTGAAACGTCCGAGTTTGAACGGTGACGAGAAACAAAATCATATTTTTCTAAATAAAAGTTATTCGTCAGGTGAAGCATCGGCAGAGTTGAAAGTTTCGCGATTGTGTTGTGGTGGAATTTGAATTTGTTTTTGGTCGTTTTGTTTTTAGTTGTTTGTTTATAAGATCGCGTTTCCGGTTTCGAAAATGATCATCTACGCGAACCTAATACAGTGAATTCTCGGTTTACGTCAGCAACGCGGGCCTTGATGGCGTTTATCGTCCAGGAGACACTGCTCTTTGATCCGCGCCGAACGTAAACACATTCGTCCTATACTCTACATGTCAAAGTCACAGTCTGTCAGCGACAAATACCGTCTAGAAGATCCCACTATTCTTTGATGCAGTGCCGAATGTATAAAAGGACAACGAAGCTACAGTGGTCTCGGTCGCCGAGGAGTGTAAACACATTCGTCCTATACTCTACATGTCAAAGTCACAGTCTGTCAGCGACAAATACCGTCTAGAAGATCCTACTATTCTTTGATGCAGTGTCGAATGTAGGAAAGAACAATGAAGCTACAGCGGTCTCGGTCGCCGAGGAGTGTAAACACATTCGTTCTATACTCTACATGTCAAAGTCACAGTCTGTCAGCGACAAATACCGTCTAGAAGATCCCACTATTCTTTGATGCAGTGCCGAATGTAGAAAAGGACAACGAAGATACAGTACTCTCAGTCGCCGAGGAGTGTAAACATAGAAGAGTGTATATCGGTGTGAGAACACTACTAATCCATGAACAAAACTTTTTTATTTTTCATTATTTTTTTATGGGACTAACCCTAATTTTATACTCCTCGGTGACGGAGGTCTCTCGAACTTCCTGGCCCCTTACGGGGTATACCCCGCGGTAGTGGGGATAATACCGCGACATTTACCAGTCATGCCTCGCCGACATATATAGAGAACGCACTGTAAATATCTGTTTCTTTAATCATTTTAATAAGTCGGGAATAATTCGAATGCAGATTTTCATGCGATATAAAGTGGAAGACAAAGATTTCAATTTGCAGTAAGAAAATTCTGAATAAGATTCTGGTTTATGGAAAATAATAAAATTTTAAAAATTGTCTGGATCCAAATAAAAATGTTCCTTCTCTACTTAATAATTTTATTATACACACCCGTCCATAAATCACCGGACACTTATTTATTTTCAGCAGATTGGTAATTAAACCAAGAATACAAGTTTTGGGTTTGATTTTATTGTTTCATTTTGTTATATGTAGCTATTATACGATAATACTTGAATGCAAAATTAAAAATATACGTATACAATTTGAATAAATATTGGAAAAAAGGGATTGGGAAATGTGGAATGAATGCCCAAAATCAAAACAGCGCTTATGGACAGCTGTAGAAGACAAATTCGAAAATAATTATCTCACTAGAATTTTTAAAATTAATCGACAGAATGCTACGATTAGTTCAAACGGATGTATTGATGAAAAAAAAATACGAGATATTTTGGTCAGATTTTTGACAGACAATTTGATTTACATGTTCTCTACATTAGAAAATATTAATAAATACAATTTTCATTTCGTAATATAGGTCCTTTAATATCAAAATATCGTCTACATCCAAATTTTAATAAGTGTCCAATGACTTATGGACGGGAGTGTACGTCGAAATCCAAGTATTGATATGCTGGAGTTCCTCTAAACTTTTTACACTCACGAATGTGACCTGCCGATTTTTGTTACGAACGCATAAAATCCATGGTATAATTATTATTTTACATGCGAATAGCGTATGAATAACACATTGTTCATAACAGACATAGACAATGGCCGTAATGTCTGCGTAGGACGAGTTATCAATCCTAACCTGACAGTAAAAGAGAAACAACCTAGGCTACACGAGCATCACCGAACGAACGGTCACAGACTCATGCTACGGCAGACATGGCTGGAGATTGCTCTATGGGGCACTATTCTACATACCTACACAGCTTCGTTGAAATAAGAGCAACGAAGCCACGCCTATTCAGAGCACTCTACGCGGAGGACGCGAGATAAATAGTCTTCTGCTTCTTTCCCTGGCATCATTTGCTGCGAAGCATCGCTACCGGAGCAAACTTGTTTCTTCTGCCTGGACTATACAGAGTGGACCACTAGATCATTAGATCGTGAATTTGACGTATTTGTGACGTATATGTGTCAGATACGACATACAGTGTTTACTCGATATATGTTCAAAACACGTGTCTAGCCGCGGACAAATATCGGCCAGGAGATACTATTCTTCTTCTTAGTATAAAGGGACAGTGAAGCTCTAGAGCAGCTCGGTTCATGGCCCATCATATAGGATAGTTTTGGGACATTTATCGGCTAGGCATTTCGGACATATACAGGGTGTTCATTTGAGAACTTTCCAGCCGAATATCTCGAAAAGTATGAAAGATATTTAAAAAAAAGGGTAAAACACGTGTCCAAGGATTTCGAGGGTGAAAGAGGGGGGCAGTATCAGTTTTTTATTTGAGTGGCGTTTTCAAGGTCGTTTGAAGGTCAACTTTGTTTTTTCAAATGGAAACCTATATTTTTTATTATCAGATCTTATTGTACGTAGAAAGAACAGCAATTTTCGTAGGATACTTTTTTTATCCGCGCAATAGTTTCGGAGATATTATATCGTTATTGGAGTGACGAAAATCCACATCTTATTAGAGAAAGTAATGTTTATAAATAAATACCCGCGAATGCGTGTGCAAAATCCTAATGCAGGAAGTTGAATAGTCCTTGTTGGAACAGAGACAACGACGCCATTCTATGGAATTAATTAGGGGATTGAGGGTCACCCTCGTGAATGCGCATTATCTATGTTCATTAACAGCGTGTCAATGTAAAAGCGTTTTCAGTTAGTCATTGTTAGGGGTGCGCGGATACTCGAGCCTCGGGTCGGGTCGGGTCGGGTCGGGTCGGGTCGGGATCCCGGGAGTTTATAGAGTTCGGGTACCTGTGATGTTGAGTGTAACAGGAAATTGTAATCAGGTGGGGATCCCGAACAACGTTCGGGCATCCGAAAAATTACAATGTAACAGTAGATTGAAAGATAATGAGAAAATGTCATGCTAATATGATTACAAATTTTTACGATCCTCAAACTTGATTCCACCTGGCTGCAATACTCAAACTTTATAAACTTTCAGGATCCCGGCCCGATCCCGACCCGACCCGAAATTTCGGGTACCCGCACATCCCTAACGCGTAACTGTAGCACCGCATACAGGGTGTAAAGAAATGTTTGGTCTTGGCTGCCATAGGCATATTTTGCATTTTCGGATCGATGAAGATCTGTAAAAAAAGTTGCCGCAAAATTATCCTTGACCTTGAATTCCAAGACGCGTAGAATATAATGCAATAAAAAGAAATTTGACCTTGAAATTCAAGGTGAAGGTCTTCAGAAAATATGTGTACACATAATATGACAAGCATTCGCTTTTATCGTTGCATACCTATAGCACCATGTCACTACAAGTCAAATACAAATTATTTTAATAATTCTGAGGGCCAGCTGTTTTTGTTACGAGTTGAAAAATTCTATCCAACAAGCTGTTAATAACATAGATGTTAGAACATTGAGAAACATTTTTTACTAATAATTCCCCAGGTATTTTGCATAGGGTTTTGATCAGGCGAACTCGCTGCCCATTGTACGACATACTCATTGCATTCTTACTCCGAATCCCGCAACACCGAAGAACGTAGGTGTTGCTATAGTGTTTTCTCGATGTTTGTCACGGGTCTATCCAGGGACATATATCAGGTAGAAGATACTATTCTTTGATGCACTGCCGAATGTAGAAAAGGACAATGAAGCTCGATTGGCCTCGGTTTTCGAAGAGTGTAACATAATACGGGCCGGGTATATCAGTGTGAACCACTACTAATTCAATAACAAAACTTCTTTATTTTTAATTATATTTATATGGGACTTTCACCACCATGTTTGTGGCATTTTTCTAATGAAAATGATACCAAATATGATACAATTCCGATGATATTTACTTGTGTAAAATTAGCGTACATTAGTGTAAATATTGTGAAAATTAGTGTAAATATGATCCGAATTATATCGTGTTTGGTATCATTTTAATCGGAAAAATTCCACAAATATATTGGTAAAGGTCTCACAAAAAAAAAAATAATGAAAAATAAAGAAGTTTTGTTATTGGATTAGTAGTAGTCTCCTGGTCTCACACCGAGATGTCACACTCCTCGGCGACCAAGGTCTCTCAAGCTTCTTTGCCCTTCACGGGGCACACTCCACGGCAATGGGGATAGTTCTGGGACTTTTATCGGCTAGATATTTGGGACATATATCGAAAAAAGACTGTATAGGGTCCGTAAAACCTACATTTTTTCCTTTTAATTACACGAAACATTGAAACGTATCAGACGTTCTATTATTTGATCCGGCAGTGTACTTGCTCGGTGCCCTCCCCCTTCCGCCGCGTCTTTCGCGGCGCCCTTTACTTCCTCCAAACGCTATTGTGTTTTCTCTATATCCGCGGTAATCGTTATCTTCCTCCTCGGCTCGCATCTGTTCCTCGCCCCGTGTTTTATTTTCACTTCCGCGCCGGAAAGTGGCCGACCACGTGCCCCGCAACACATTTTCAGTCTCGCTTCCCTGTTCCGTACCGGGTGGCTTCGAAAACTCGGCCGGGGACCCGCTAAGTTATCCTCTTCTCTAATTTGAATTCGAGAGAGGGTGCATTGGAACTGTTATCCGAATCAACTAGATTGATGTTCGGCCAATAGGACAGTTACGTAGTTTCCGTATTCAAATTCTCTAACAAATTGACTTTTAAATACAAATCCTACACAATATAGCTTCTTCCAATGCTGTCCGAGTGGTAAATATTTTTTCGCTTTACACGTTCGTTGCCACGTCACCCACATCTAGGTGACGGGTACGTTAAATAGGTTTACACACGTAATTTATATAAATTTAATTTGTAACACAAGTATTTAATGGAATTAGCACATACAAATATAACATACACAAAATATATAGGAAAATGAAGATATAAAATAAACAAATTAAAAATATTCATATACTATACAGGATGGGGCACCTAAGACTTTCACCAAAAATATCTCCGTTGTTGTTAGTAATACGAAAAAATATTTGCGGGAGAAATTGTTTGGTTCAGTGGGGCAATTATTGTGACGGTGAAGTTTTTTTTCTCTAGGACACATTTTCCGATATTTCAAGGTCATGGTCGTTTTCTTTTTTAAATGGAACGACATATTCTGATTACCGTAACATTACAGTTAATGAAAAGACAAACTCAACCGTGTATAATATGTTGACCTTTAAATGACCTTCGGAGGAGTTATTCTTCAAAAAGCATTACTTAACGGAGGAAGACCATGTTCACGCTTACGCTAAATTGTACTCTACCAAGGTCCTGTTGATGTAAACACTGAAACATTGTCGAAAGGCATCTTTTGTTTACAAACTGCCGTGCCGTGCAGTACTAATCACTCTGTTTACGCTCTTACTATCGGATTTGTGTCCCGCGAGAAACTCGACCGCTTCGCCCGCTGGACGACGAACGTGTTCATACGAATTATGTTCATTCACTGGGAGATGTTCATTCAATGATTGAAGAAGCTTAAAAAATTTGTTTCCTTTTTTTTTGCAAATTACCCTGCATCCAAAGATCTCCTTTAGAACGGCCCCATACGAATGACACATCAGAAAGCGTTTCCGATCAGCAAGATTTTTCATCAGCCAGATTCAACACGCTTGGCCCACAGCGCAGCGGGCCGATCGTTCCCAGCTTCCCCCGCGCGACCGCAGTTTCTTTACACCGGGGAAATTCTCGCCGGTTTCCCTCGCCGGTTTCCAATCAGGGTCCACCGGAGCGACAGAGTTGCGAGCCAGCATCCCGAGAGGCGATTTCAATATCGGCGCTAATAGCGGTCCGATACGATAATCTCGGCCCAGTGGCCGTACTTAACGTCGACTTAACGCTAATCCTGGCCGCGCATCGAACCCGCAAACGTATCCCTACCCCTGGGGGCGTTATGTATGTATGTACGCGTGCATCACGTCCGAATAAGTGGATAGCAGACGGTGTCGGCGCGAGAGAAACGAACACGGCCGTCCCGTTCGCTTCAGTATGGGAAAGGAACAGGTTGCGGGATCGCGGACGAATGCCGGTATAGAAACGAGCCACTTCGCCGTTTCGAGTTTAGTATCTGTTGCCGGTAGCACGATGGTATGATGCTCTCTCACTCTCTCTCTCTCTCTTTGTTCGTGTACCGTTCGCAGCTGCACCAACACGAACACGGATCGGCGTTGCTGGTCCAACTAACCGATCCTGACGGGCAGCCGGTTATACCAACTTTCCTGTTGCTGGACCTTAAAGGGGTTATTCTGGTTTTGAATATCATTTTTTTCACCGGTTCACGGGGATTAGAAGGAAATGTAACTCTTCTGGGTGAGGGCTGAATCAATTCGACTTCACATTCATTACTTTCATACAGCGGAATATACAACTTTATTGTTTGGGTCTTGTAGAAAGACTAGGGGTTGCGGGTCTATGAAATGTAAGGGTCGGATTGGAAAATTGACTCGTGCCGGGATCCCGAAAGTTTATAAAATTCGGGTGATTTTAGCCGAGCCGGGTTGGGTCGGGAAATTGGCTCGGGTCGGAATGCCGAAATTTTATACAATTCCAGTTTTCAGTTTGAAAGTTTTCAGTTTGAAGATCCCAAAAATTTGTATGAGGATTGTCTGAAAAGTATCCTTCTTTTTTGGATATATCTGTGTACCTGTGTGTGCTGTTGTATAAAATGGGTAGTCATCGATTAGGGCACAGCGGTTGCGGAGCACTGATCTACATACATAAAGCTATTTTATTGTGTTTTTTATCTAATAAAAACATGTACGTATTATTGCAATTTACAAGCTTTAACTTGTGGTGTGCCGGGGAACATAAAAGGTTGCGGAGCACTGATTTAGGGGAACCTTTATGAGTGTCCCTGATAAAGTGATGGAACGTTTGGTACATTTGAATGTATCGTAAAATTAAAAAGCGAAAATGAACATTTTACACACCCTGTACAGAGTTCATAACTCGGGAATGGCTTATGCTAAAACGTCTCGATGGCAGCAATAATAATAGATAATAAAAAATATGGGTTCTAATTAAGAAATTCCAAGTTGACCTTTAGAGGCCTTTTCAAGGTTATTTCAAAGTCGAATATACAACAGTTTAATGTGTCCCCCGCGAAACCGTGCGACTTCTATATACAACATTCTTTCATATAATCCATGTTTTTCGAGATGCTCAGGGAGTTTCGCCCAGCCCTGGGAACAAAGGGCCCTGTACCCTGTATAGACTGTCTAAAATGTACATTTTTCTTCTCTCAATTATATGAAATACAGTGTTTACTCGATATATGTCCAAAACACGGATCTATCCACGGACATATATAACGGCCAGGAGATATTATTCTTTGATCCACGGAGTCCGAAGCCTCTCGCGCTTCAGGGCTCCTCACTGTGTATACCCCGTGGTAGTGGGGATAATTCCGCGACGTTTATCATCCAGGCCTTGGCGACATATATAGAGATATCCCTGTATTATGTTCTACTTCTCGCATAGAGAAGACCATTTCCGCGACACCTAGCGTACACGAAGAATATGCGGTGTCTCGCGAGAATTACTTACTTACTTGACATCACGCATTTCTTTCTTCGTGCTGTTGTACAACGACGAGCGAAACTGAACACACTTTTAACATTGTTTGGAAATACAGTGCTTACTCGACATATATGTCCAAAACACGGGTCTATCCAGGGACATATTAGGGGGACCCATAAGTAATCAATTATTTTGAAATCTAAAACAAACTTTGTAGTAAATTCAAGTTTTTCTTTCTTAATTTATTATATAATCTCCATCATTATCAAGTACAGTTTGCCATCTTTCCTACAAATTTTCAATCCCTCACCTTCTAGAAATCCAGGGTTCGTGAAGCAAAATATGACTGAAGGTGCCTCCTTACATCGTCTACAGAAGCGAATGTTTTATTTCTTAAACAATGCTCCAGAGATCTGAAAAGATGATAGTCAGAGGGAGCAATATCTGGTGAGTACGGGGGGGGGGCGGTAAAACATCCCATTGCAATTCTTTGATTCTTTCCTGAGTGAGCTTCGCTGTATGGGACCGGGAATTGTCAATTTGTAGTATTACACCTTTTCTGTGGACTAAAGATGCCCTCTTTTTCAATAGTTCTGAATACAGCCGTTGTAATTGCTGACAATACAACTCAGCAGTAACTGTTTCTCCAGGTTTCAACAACTCAAAGTGAATTATGCCACGACAGTCTCACCAAATGCACAGTAACACCTTTCTAAGTGATAAGCTAGGTTTAAGGGTTGATATTGCGGTTTGATTTGCAGAAAGCCATTGCTTGGAACGCTTTATGTTATCATAAAGAATCCATTTTTCATCTCCGGTAACGATTCTGCTAAGAAATGGATCTCTACGAAATCTGGATAGCAATCAAGTGCAAATTGATCGACGAATATTCTTGTTGGTCTCAGATAATTGATGCGGTACCCATATTCCTTGCCTATATGCCTTTCCCATTTCGTGTAGGTGCCTTTCTATAGTTGACCATGTGGGCCCAAGGGTTCTCGATAATTCTTGTATACTTAATTTTGGATCAGCTTCCACTAGAGATTTTAGGGTGTGATTATTGAATGCAACTGGTCGTCCACTTCGGGGCCTGTCAGAGAGATCATGATTGACCTTCAATACATCTCCATAAACATCGCAAATTTTCTTTATTGTTACCGTTGCGTTAAATCCCGCATGAAAATGAGGAAGTATGCAATGACGAATGTGATCCTCGGAAGGTACGGACGCCGCCATTTTATTACAGGGTTGTAAAAGAAAATTATACTTTTTAGAATATTTTGAACACAGGCTGCTTTACCGAAAACTGTAAAAGAATACGTGTTGCCTCTTCAACGATCGGTACAGAACTAAAGGCTAAACAAACTCTTTGCAAATAATTGATTACTTATGGAACGAACGTAGAAAAGAACAGCGAAGCTCTAGAGGCCCCTCACGGGGTATACCCCGCGGCAGTGGGGACAGTTCTGGGACATTTATCGGCTAGGTATTTGGGACATATATAGCGTAAACACTGTGTATCTAACGTCCTATCGTTTTGTTCGGCACTGTACGAGCAAAATGGTAAAGCCAAGAAGCCGGGGAGCGGGAATGCTAACCGGTACCGAGATCGGAATCGGGATCGGGATCGAGTTTACGTCGATTTATAAATCTGGTAACCGCGATCCACGTGGTCCCGTATATACGCGCACTCCGCATGGTTCCGAGTTGTTCCGGAATCGGTTACCATAATGACGTCGTTCCCATGTCAAGTGCGTGCGCTCACTCGCACACGCGCTGCCACACGCACACACGTCGTCATTACTCCCTCTCTCTCTCTCTCTCTCTCTCTCTCTCTGTCTCTCTGTAACGTTTGGACCTCTCGCCGTGTGTAATGATCCTTGTGATCGTGTATTAACATAGCACGGTCCCGTAGTTAATCACCGAAACCCGCGCAGCCTTATTTCAGCCGAGCCCGAACACGAGCTGAGAAGCTCCGCGCAATGATGTATCGTTTCGGGAGCTGCGAACTTTTGCGCGATCGTCTCTCGGGCCGTAAACAAACAGAGCAATAAAAATCGTCTCAATTTTATCTCTTCTATTCTCGAAGCATCTTTCGCGATGAAAAAGAAAGTCGATCTCGTTTGCATATTTTCGTAGTATAGATTCGATTTACGGATTCTGCTTCTCGGAGAATCTACACGGCGAACGCGGACAAAAGATTTTTAACGAGATTGTTCGCGAATCAGGAATTTTTTAAAACGGCGATCACTATTTCAGGGGATCCGATACATTGTTGGGGAACAAAACAAAAATAATCACGGTGGTATCCGATTCTTAATTAGGCTCGCTATCGCGCGTCATCTATGAACACAACTTCTGGAACACGCGTTCTTTCGTTTATACGACTTTTTGCGGATAAAATTAATATTGCCGTGGTTTTTTTGGCCGTGATTGCCGATAAGGTAATTAAACTTTTTCGGTTGTAGGATCCAGGGCTACCTACTTCTTTATCTCGGTAACGACAGCGAAGGATTGAAAGAAGTTTTTGTGTTTATGAGTGTATTAATACAGTGTTTACTCTATATATGTCCCAAATGCCTAGCCGATAAAAGTCCCAGAACTATCCCCACTGCCCAATAACAAAATTTCCTTATTTTTTATTATTTCCTATTTTCACTACTGTCTTTTTCTACGTTCGGCGTGGATCAAAGAATCTCCTGGCCGATATATGTCCCTGGCTAGACCCGTGTTATGGACATAAATCGAGTAAACACTGTACCAGTATGCCAGGCCAAGTATTCATCGATAGATTTCACTGAGTTTTGGCACTCGAATCGAATAATTTATAATTTTATAAGAGATGAGAAATAATGAAAACAGTGGCAACGCAAGTTCAATTATCTGTCCATGTTGTAGGAAAACTAGTCCCAGACGAAATAGAAGAATGACAAATAAACGAACGTGGAATAATGGTAGTACTGAAAGCACGATCAAATAGAAATGATGCTGTAAAGCAGTTTACACAACTATCGTTTACCCATAATTATACCCATAATATTGTACGCCTACATCGTATAAAGGCGATGGCACGAATAAAAGTTTGCGCGAAAATATGACACACTATAACTTCGACCTTTGCACAGTATTGACGGTTTTAACAACGACTATACATTAAGTATTACGACGACTAAAACATTCTCCCATAGGAATCATTTTATCATCCTCAAAGCAATACCGTCTCATATTACAACTACTCGAATTCGTCTCCATTTTTAGAGAAAGAAAAAGGCTCAGAATTAATGTGTATTATCTGTAATGTAAAACCTATTAGTTTATAAAAATAGCAAGATTCTTTAAGACTTTGTGAAATTTCTAATAACGTATAGGACGTATTTCTTAAATTTTCATTGCAGACTCGAATTGAAAAAAATGGTAAAATTTACTATTTTCTCGCAATTTTCTTTACACGTCATTAAAGTAATTAAACTAATTCTTCTGCGTTCTTGCGAAAACTTAAATCATGTGGTCCACTCTTAAAAAAGTTAAAAGGAGTACGGAGACTTTTTGACTGTACACTGAATTCTCGATGTATGTCAGCAACGCGGGTCTTGATGTCGTTTATCGTCCAAGAGTAAATATCATCATATATCATATTTGGTATAACTTTCATTAGAAAAATGCCGCGAATATGTTGGTGAAAGTCCCATAAAAAGATAATGAAAACTAAAGAAGTTTTGTTATTGGATTAGTAGTGGTCTCCTGGTGTCACATCGATAGAACCGACCGCGCATTATGTTACACTCCTCAGCGACCGAGGTCTCTCGCGGTAGTGGGGATAATTCCGCGACATTTATCGCCTATGCCTCGGCGACACATATAGAGAATTCACTGTATATAATATTCATTTAAAAAATTTGAAATCGCTTTTGCTTCTCAACAATTCAACGAGGAATCCTCGAGTACAGTGTTTTCTCGATATATGTCCGCAACACGGGTCTACCCAGAGACATATATCGGCGAGGTGATACTATCCTTTTTAATCCTCTCAGGGATTATACCCTGCGGCAGTGGGAATAGTTCTGGGACTTTCACAAGATATTTGGGCCATATAAAGACTGTGCTATTGGAAAATGGCCGGCGGGTAATATAAAGTTCTCGAAACAACGTAATTTAATTTTTACATTCGCATCTCCTTTCCCCTTGGTTCCCGTTTCCATTGAACACAAATTCTCCCGTTTCTTGCGTCTCGCTCGAACGATCGGGCGAGCATGGTCGCGAGCAATAAAAGGAAACACACGCACGCATCACGGCTCCCAATTAATTCCTTTGTTCCCCCGGATACCCCGGTTGGGTGCAAGTGTGCAACCGATCGGCGGGAACGATCGAGCCCCGTAGTCGCGCGTTCATTTCCGCGAAAAAATGGCGTCGATCCGTCTCCGTCGGACCGGTTCGTAGGCGCGTGTTAACCGTGTAAAAGAGATCGGGCTGGCTCCGATACCTCTTTTATTTGCTGGCTCCGGCCGCGCGCTCGTCGCTTTATTGTTAACGCCGGTTCGTTCACGGTCGACTCGTTTCCCGGGCGAAACGTATTTAAATAAGCGGGCGTTGTCGACGCGTTCCGGATAGACGCGGAACCTCCCCGGCCCTCCCGTCTCTGTTTCACCGGTCCGGGATCGAAGATCGGGGGTCCCACCTCGAAAATGTTCAATTATCTCGGCCAGGGGCTGGATACCAGGCGGACGATTAACGATCGTTTGGCGTTTCAGCAATTAACACGAGTCGATAGCGTGGCGCGCTCGCTCGCAATAAGGAGGACTCGCCGCGCGACTATAACCCGCTCGCTCGCACGCGGACCCCACACAACTATCCTCGCTTGCACACGGTCGCGCGCGACAGAGAAACCATCGCGTCCCGTCGCGTCGCGTCGTCGCGCGATGGAACGGGCTTAATTAAATACTGGGCTCTTTTTTTCTGTCTGCCTCTCGCTTTCCTTCTATCTATCTCTCTCTCTCTCTCTCCCTCTCTCTCTCTCTCTCTCTCTCCCTTTTCCGCTCTCGCTCCTTTTCGATCCACTCTGTCGGCGAACTCTAATCGCCCGATGATCCCCCTCTAATCAACGAACTCGCTCGAGTCCGCCTTCCTGCCCCGGAGGTTTCTCATCCACGAGCAAACTCCCGGTTCGTTTCCTTCGAAACTGTTCTATCGGCGAGCCCGTCGCGTCGCGTCGGATGTTTCTCTTCGATTCCCGCCGTTCTCCCACAGGGAACGGGACGAGGGAACGAAACAATCCGTGAACAAGCTACTACACGTAGCTTCCCGATGTATCTCGACGATTAGATTCAGGGAACGGTGGCGAGAGTTTGTACCGGATAAACGCGACGCCCGTCGACTCTCTCTCTCTCCCTCTCTCTCTCGCCCCCCGTTGCCTCTCTCGCTCCCTTTGCAGCGAAACAGGAAGAACGAGGGCTTAATTAAGAGGCGGACGGTCCTCCTTCTTCTACTTCTTGTTATTCTTTCGCCGTCTCCCCGTTCCTTTTTATTTCTTTCTTTCTTTCCTTCTTTTGGTCTTCGTCTCGTCTGGTCTTTCTCGGATCCACGGTCTTCGTTCCGTGTTGCGAAGCGACGATAACGTTTCGGACGATTCGGTCATCGGTCCCGGGACTGAACGCCGCCACGGGCGATCGCGTGTACTCGATTTAATGAAATCAACCGACCGGAGGAAGCCTTCCCTTAATCGTTTCGACGAATTTTAACGCTGCTCTTGGCCTAAGCAATTAACGCTGATATAATGGATCGCTTCTTTTCCACTCGCGAGCCGGCCCCGGTGACCTCGAGCACGATGGAAATCAATTCGGAAACGGACGGAGATGATGGGAATCTACACGGAGGATGCAGACGGCGCGAATTTCGCCGACGATGGGACGAAAAGATTATTTTAAACGGATGCCTTGGAAGAAGGGCACCCTTTGTCGTGATTTTGTAGAAAAACCGACATCGTAACCGCACTTATGTTGCTTTAACATTTAACCCTTAGCACTCGAATGGCGCCTGTAAGGCACCACTAAATATTGCTGTATCATTATTCAAAATATTTTTTACATTATTAAATTTGTTTGTATTTAATAAATTACCAAACATTTCGGTATTGTACGAGTAAGTTGCACCATTTTCGTATGTGTAACATGAAAAAAGTATATAGAAGGGCAATATTCTAGGTCGGAAGAAATGTTTCGTTTTGGAGTCAAAATAGCTTCGAGTGCAAAGGGTTAATAAAACGAACGAAAAGAGAAGTCTTCCAGTTTTCAGTCTTTTTCAAATGGAAGAAGAGGCTATGTATTGGAATGACCGGAAAGTTCGTGTCGATTTTTAAGGGAAACTCAAACGCAGTACATTTAAATTTCGATATATATATTTATTGAGTGCCATTATTATAAGTGCCATTTTGTTCCGTAATCTTTCTCGGCGAAAAACTTTTAAATATCATTTTTTATGTCGACCAAAGAGTTAAAGTTTTTGGATAGCACATCCCAAGGAAGCTCTAACAGCTTTTGGAAGAAAAAAGCATCAAATGCCTATAATTCACTCTGTTTCCTTCGATATTTAAGAGCGTATAAAATTAACAAAAATTAATGTATCCTAATCAAACTTTTTCTAAAAATGCCTGAAAGATCACCTTTTTAGACTCTGTACACATACCATTTGTTTTCAATCATTCTGACATATTCAGAACTATCCCAATGCCACCTACAGAAAAACGGTACGAACTTTCCGGACAACCCAATACTTTTTCAGCTGGTTTTTATTATTGCAATTCACGTTTGAGTTCAAAATTGCGCTCCTAGACTTCTCGATGTATGTTAGCAACACGGGTCTTGATGTCTATTGTTTTGTCTTGATGTCTATTGTGTGATGTCTGATTGTCTGTGTCTTGATGATCTATTCTTTGATCCACGCCGAAAGTAGAAAAGGACAGCGATGCTAGCTGCCGAGGAGTGTAAACATATTCGTCCTGTATTTTATATGTCAAAGTCTCAGCGACAAATCCTCTGACAAAGGCCTTTAACCCCTTGTACTATAATATCTAGTCAGACTCCTGACGAAGACTTCGAACAGAATTTTCTAGATATGTATATTATTAATTCCCTTTGAATTGAAATGAAATTGTACTTTATCGTAGTCAATATTTAGCCATTACAGAACACGTGGTTATACAAGAAATATAAATTTTCTATTTTTCCTAGTAGATCATAGGCATCAAAGAAGTTCTAATCACTGTAATCATAAAATAAATTGTAGTGCAAGGGATTGATCTGTACCGGTAGCCGCGACTCTTAACACATGCAAATATCATCAGAATTATTTGGTATCGTTTTTATTAGGAAAATGCAACGAATTTCTTGGTGGAAGACCCATAAAAAAATAATGAAAAATGAAGAAGTTTTGTTATTGGATTGCAGTGGTCTCATGGTCTCACACCGATGTGTTACACTCCTCAGCGACCAAGGTCACTCGAGTTTCTTGGCTCCTCACGAGATACACTCCGCGGTGGTGGGGATAATTCTGCGACATTTGTCGGCCATGCCTCGGCGACATATATAGAGAATTGTGTTGTGATATGGGTGGAGGCAGGCCACCCTGAAAAATGACATGTTCCTGGTAGAATCGATACCAAACATGGTACAATTTGGATCACATTCACTTGCTGAATTCACGTTAGACTATAGACCCCCGACTATCCGTATTAATCCAAACAGTGGAACATGCTCAACATGCCTATTTGCGGGCGCCCGCCAATGCCCGTGGGCACAGCTACGGGCAAAGCTCCGGGGCAAGTGACCTAGTGGAGTGGAGGTCAAATACATGCAGCCTTGCCCGCAGGGGCGTGGCTTCGTGCCCGATTTTCTGTATGTGCCCAGGGCAAGAAAATCGCAACTCTACGGTAGAGCCAGTGTCGCCAGATCAAGACTTGTTCCCCCACTCTAATTTCCCCTCCTACTATGCTATTTTCCAAGTTTCCGACGCGTTTAGTCTCTGTCTTGCATACTCCGGTTCTGGCAGAAAGGGAGGGTAACTTTTTCCCCTTAATTCGTGCTTCTTCCCCTCATCTGGCGACACTGAGAAGAGCATGAGTGTTCGGGTAATAGGACACTGAACTAGCTACAATGTTACATTGAATCTTTACTGATCTGTACAATAAATCTTGTTTATGTATCTTATGGTTATGTATTTTATGTGAAACACTCAGGTATACGGATAATGGAGACTTAAAATATCACCGGTTGGGATAATAGAGGTTCTATTGCATTCTGGATTAAACAAATAAATATGGTCCAAATTGTACCGTGTTTGGTCTCGTTTTAATCAGAAAAATGTCACAAACATGACGATAAAATCTCCGCGAGCAAACAATTCAAAACAAAAGGGTTTTGTCATTGTTGTTACACTCTTCGACAAGTCTTTCGTACAGTAAGTCTTATACGAATATCGATCGTTTGAATCGAATAGTTTACACATATCAAACACTCATGTAGGTGTAAGGATAATGAAGAATTAAAATATCGCCGGTTCGGATAATAGAGGTTCTATTGCATCCTGGATTAAACAAACAAATATGGTCCAAATTGTGCCGTGTTTGGTCTCATTTCAATCAGAAAAATGTCACAAATATGACGATACAAGTCTCGCAAGGATATAATACAAGACGAAACAATTTCGCCAATGGATTTGCATTACACGTCTCAACAATTGACTTTCCGTGCCCCTTTAAGAACGCACGCCGCGGTAATGGGATCAATTCTTCTCGAAATCATGCGCGTCTCTTTCGCCTATATCGAGACACCAGCGTGCACCCTCGATTTTCTAAGCCGAGAGAGTCCGTCACAGTGCTCCGATAGCGTCCTCCTCGGATTTTTGTCGACGGTTGTCGCTGCAGCGAGTCAACGGAGGGAGATCGAGCCAGCAGGAAATCTGCAAACGGTGGAAACAAGAATTCCCCGGTGTGTCCCGGATCTCTCTCGGATACCGAAAAAGCCAATATAAGTCGAGGCAGATAAACGCGACGCGCCATCTCGCCATGGTGCGGCGGAGAGGCGAAAAAAAGGCGGTCAGGAAGAGAAGAGAAGAGAAGAGAAGAGAAGAGGAGAAACCTTTAGCGTCTGGAAGAACGACGTGAAGAGGGGGGGGGGACAAGAGAAGAGGAGATCGATTCCGGAGGCGGGGGGAGGTCGGAGGAGAGCAATCCAAAGGGGGATAAAAAGAAGAGGGGATAGGGTCATCGAGACCACTCCGATCTCCGCTTTTGTTCCCGAAGACGAGAGATATCTCTCTTTATCCGGATTAAGAGGTGAAAGGGGTCAAGACTTCGGGATTAATAATTTGTCGGGGGACGAAGTCAGCGATCAGGCTCGACGTATCAGCGAATGCTCGTGTCTTTCTGTGGCACCGGAGGTTCCCCTCGCCACTTCGTCTTCCTCCTCCTCTTCTTCTTCTGCTTCTTCTGTGTTCGTGTTTTGTCAATCGATCCACGATCGCTCGGGAACGTCGAAAATTGCTCGACACCGGTCGAACGGTACCAAACGAGAGGACCCGAAACGTCGCTGCCACGAGAGATAAAGAGACAGAAGCGGGAATGGAAGGACGGGTGGCACCGGTGGGCAGAAATATGGCGAGGCGGAGCAGATAAACGACGTATCGAGCACGCCTGTTCGAAGCGTTTTCGTCCGATAAACAGAATAATTTGGTGTCGTCGTGGTCGTCGGCGCGATTGATAAAACCGGACCCCGCGGCCGATCGGAACACGCTCCGGAGGCTGCGACCGTTGTTCGCCACGAGATAATACGGTGCTCGTTTCGCTGATTATTTATAAGGAAACCTCCACAGCGCGACCATATCTAACGATGTTACAGCTCTCCGGCGCCCGTCGAACAGTCCGATGATGACTCGGAGGGAGCGAAACCCGGCTCCCTCTCCCCTTCCCCCCTCCGGACACGCGAAAACTTTCGACCCGTCCTCGCATCATTAATTACCCACTCCCTCCTCCTCCCTCCGCAGATTCTTCCTTTTCGATCCCCAGCAAAAAGTGTACACGGTGTCTTACCTAACTCCCGCTGGCCTTAATTATTTTCTTGCTCGTAAAGATACAGAAAACGCTCCGGCACGAAATTACACCGGTCGACCGAATTAATACTAAACCTAACCGAGCACTAAAAGCGAGGGTAAGCGGTTGCCTTTATAAAAATGACGGGGTTCAATTTATTTAGATGTCCCCCCGTGATTTTCATCGTAACAGACGCTCGAATAGGGAAATTTATTCCGTCATTTCCTACCAATGTATTATTACAATTAGAATAATTGTCGGAGGAAAAAACCGGTTGCGTTTCGTCTTGGTAGGTTTAGTGTTTTGTCTTTTCGTTCGTGGTGCACAGGATGTATAAAAAGTAATGGTCACTAGGGGTGAAACTACACCTCTCGATCGGTGGACATTTGTCAGAGAAACTTGTGTCCTTTCGGTCCAATTTTATGATTATTTTGAATAATTCAAATTATTTCTGAACTATTTTTATCGATACATTATTGTCCAAATATTAACACGTTAAGTGCCAAATATGAACCCCAGAGATTCTTACAAAATCAGAGTAATTTAATTAATGAAACCACAACAAGAAATTTAATATGTATTACAGGGGATGCTGTCTTAACCCTTTTGAATTAGAAAGACTCCAATAAAATTCGGTTTATCTGGATATCTGATAATAAAAATGAATTTCTAAACTCAGTCAAAAATCACTGTCAGTCATATGTGACTGACGTGGCAGTTAACGTATGCTTTTCTAAAATGTTAAATTTGGATGATGAATTCGTCTAATCTACATAATTGGAGCATCTTTTTTTTTAACAATATCTCTTCACATTTCACGCGGAATTTATTATGATTCATTTAAATTAACACTAAACCTACCGACACTTCTTGTGTACCTTCGTACCATGCGCGGCCAAAATGACCGGTCCTTATAAAAAGTTATTGTTAATATAATTAAACGTAGATAATAGCCAATTTGTTGCTGAATGAATTAGTAGATGAACAACTTCCATAAAATGACGATACAAATTTATTTTTATATGATTTCAATTATATAAAAAATAATGCAATGCTCTCTCGTCGATGTACAAAATTGTACTATATCATCCACCTTTGCGGTTTGGATGTATTTGTCATGAAACGAGCAAAGGGTTAAAGGGTTAAGTCCCTTGTGGGAACGTCAAATGGTTAAATGGAGTGATCTATATTTTTGCTCTTTCTCGAGGAGAATAAATTGTAGTAACAAAATAAATACTAAATAAATATTTAATGGTACGCAAGACACAAAAACGATGCGATTGTAGTCATGAGCACGAAAGAAGGGTTCGTTTTATTGCTGGCCCTAAACATTGATAGTTTCATAAATATTTTGAAAGAATTCGCGTATGATTCGAAAATAATGCCATCGAATTAAGATATTTTTGGTGAGTCAATTCTTTTCGATCGTTTACACGAGGTTTCCTGCTTAAGAAATGCAAATAATGACTGTGTTGCTTGAAATTTACATGGCATTACAGAGGGTAAACCTATTTAATCCTTTCAGAGCAGAGTGCTCTAAGAGCGCTCTCTTGCCCAGCGACCTTCTGGTAATTTTGCCGTTTTGTTTTTTATTTTTTTGTTTCACGCCTCTTCTCGCTCGAAGGAATTACCGAAAGCGTAAATTTGGCGCAGAACGAACCAAGTCCTGCAGACATCCGGTCCCAGATAACGTCGCGAAAGAATCATTTTTACGTACCGGCTAATCTATAAAGATATCAGCGAAATTATACGAGCAGCATGCACTCCACTTTGATCTTTCGTTATGTAAATTTATGTAACAGCGAAATTACGGTGGACACGTATCCGTGGCTGTGGCGCACGGGCGACGTAAATTGTATTTTCAAAAAACGTGATATTTTTTATCCGAATCGAGGGAAACAAGACGTGAACAACGCAGTTTGCTACTTTTCTCGTATGTTTAAACAATTCCGTGATTCGAAGAGTTGTTCATTTACTTTGTAAGTACAGTCTCTACTCGATATATGTCCAAAACATGGGTATAGCCAGGGACATATATCGGTCAAGAGATACTATTCTTCGATGCACGTCGAACGTAGGAAAGGACAATAGTGAAAATAGGAAATAATGAAAAATAAGGATGATTTGTTATTGGGTAGTGGGGATAGTTTTGGGACTTTTAACGGCTAGACATTTGGGAGATATATAGAGTAAAAACTGTAGAATGTTCAACCGTGTTCGATAGACGTTGAACAAACAATAATAATTTCCATCGTAGAAATGTATGTATGTAATTGAAAATTGATTAATTTATACGTTTAAAATTATTGCGACTTTTGACTTTTGATATCTTTTGCATCACGTATTTTAGTTTATTACTTCAGTTTATATTGCTGGTATTGCGGTTATTAGTATGATCATTATTATTTTCATTTACATTTCTTTTTTTAATATTCAGGCTTACTAAAATATTATTATGTGTGCTAATATTATTATTATTATTACACAATATTATGCATATAAATCTTCATTCAAATCTGCTAACATTATTGTTATTATTATTATTATTACACAGTATTATGCATATAAATCTTCATTCAAATCTGGTTGGAAGACCTTCAACAATTTGATCATAATAATCTCATAATTGAGTCTCCCATTTGCCAAACCAATTAACAGTAAACCTACACCACCGCCGGTCAAACGATCGCTTCCAGATTTTTTCTTTTACAATTACTGAAATTATAAAGACCCTCTCATGAGAATTGGTTCAATAGATTTCTTTGTTCAAGCATATGTTGTAATAAAAATCACGCCAAATCTAAATAAATTCACTTTTGTTATTTTTGTACGACAATACATACTAACCAGCTTTAATGCTCGGTAGGTTTAGTGTTAACTCTGCGTAATAAAAAGTAGAGAAAAGTTACGAAATAGTATACATTCATTTGTAAAAATTCTTCCAATATTTTGTCGTTCAGTAGCAGTAAACTGTTAAGGAAATTTATTTAAAATGAAACAAGTTAAGCACCAACGTTTTTGGCTGCAAAATGTAAGAAAACACGAAAGGCAAATACGATGTTTACTCTATACATGTCCCAAATGCCTAGCCGTTAAAAGAACGGTCCTAGAACTATCCGACTATCCAGACTATGAGAACGAACGCGACACACTAGAAACAAAGCTTCTCAATGACAAGTATTGTTTTCCTCTTTGTATTAGTTCCATCTTATGTAAACCTGATATAGAAGGCCTGAAAATAATTTATAATTTTCTCAAACAATGTTCCGCAAGAATTTAGAAACAATGCAACACTTGTACAATTACAATGTAACACTCTCGAGCTTCCTGGCCCCTCGCGGGGTTTTCCCTGCAGTAGTGGGGATAATTCCGCGACGTTTATCATCCAGTCCTTAGCGACATATATACAGGAATCACTGTATCTCCTGGCGGATATACATATGTCTCTGGCTAGACCCGTGAAACAGTATGACGATGCTATCGAGCAGAGTCGCCAGTTCAAGACTTGTTCCCCCACTCTAATTTCCCCTTCTACCCGCCATGCTACCCGGTCACGTGACGCGTTTCGTCTCTGTCGCGCATACTCCGATACTAGCAGTAAGACAGAGGGTAACTTTTTGCCTTGATTCGTGTTTCCTTCTCTCATCTGGCGACATTGGGCAGAGCTGCATGACTTAGAAGAGTGGGGGTGGCCCCAGCAGTGTCGCCAGATCAAGACTTGTTCCCCCACTCTAATTTCCCCTTCTACCCGCCATGCTACCCGGTCACGTGACGCGTTTCGTCTCTGTCGCGCATGCTCCGGTACTGGCAGACAGAGGGCAACTTTTTGCCTTGATTCGTGTTCCCTTCTCTCATCTGGCGACATTGGGCAGAGCTGCATGACTTAGAAGAGTGGGGGTAGGCCTCAGCAGTGTCGCCAGATCAAGACTTGTTCCCCCACTCTAACTTCCCCTTCCACCGCGCTATTCCCCGAGCTTCCGGCGTTGCCCGGTCACGTGACGCGTTCCGTCTCTGTAGTCCGGTACTAGCAGAGAGGGGGTAACCTTTTCCCCTCGATTCGTGCTCCCTCCCCTCGTCCGGCGACACTGCTATCGAGACTAGAGTGCGCTAGCATCGAGCCACTAGTGGCCATCCATTCAACGAGTCGTTCATCAGCGATCGTACTAAACACACTGCACAGAAATGATGATTCCTGATGTCCTGATTTATTTATTACGACATATCGACATTGGATCTCGGAGAAAACAGAAGACAGAACGTTAGCTACAGGTGGAGCGAGCTCGTCGGACCGTGGGGTATTTGGCCCGAAAAGCCGGAAAAAATTATTTAAGCGTTATATATAGGCTCAATGCCATAATGTAGTAGGTCGTTGAATACGTCTTAACATGAGCTATAACATTATGAAATCAAAAATATATCTTAACAGTTAAAACATTAAATTGATCCTCACTTTTTATAAAAAAAAATTTTTTTCCGAAATTTCATGTATTGAAATTTGTAGACATCCGAATACTGTTAATCTTTTGTTCGAACCTTTTTTTCCTCAGATTATCGGAAACCCTTGAAAAATCGTGGCGATTGTGGAGTACGTGCACAGAAAAGCTGGAAAAAGTATTTTTACACGTAAATTATGTTAAAATTATGTAAATTATTATTTTAATACAAAATATGTAGATCATGAAATGTTTTAACAAGTAGATATGTATTTTAAGAATATTTTTAAATTATTACCATTAATTACGGCGTATAGGCGTACGTAAAACACTTCTAAACGCTAATACTAAATTAGCTATAAAACGTCAATCCGGACAAATCCCGGACCAAACTTAGAAGCTTGTAATCACAAATCTCTACCGAATATAATTAGACCAAAAAGACCATCGGAACTCACTCAGAACCATTATAAAGTCGTTAATGAAGTCTTATAATCGTAAAAATAATTTCTGAATTATTGATCATATACAAATATTAATAACTTTATAAATAAGTATAATAAAAGAATGAAAACAGTCTGAAAGTGTAGTCCATACTTACCTAAAAGACATCCATAATGCAAAAAAATACACAGCTTTTTTAAAGCATGTAAAAATCACTCATAAATGTACGATATGTTATAGCATGATTGGTAAGGCAATACAAGTCTTAGAATCTCTTGACTTTCGATTAAGTTTATAGATTCATAAACTTACACATGAATAAAAAAAATTTAGTACATTGTTCTCCACACATTCAACAACTTCGAGCAATAAAAAAATTACAGTTTACGTTAAATTTTTGAAATTGACTTTTTTCCGGCTTTTCGGGCCAAATGCCCCACTGTGGCGTCGTTTCGCCAGAAATCGAGTCAATCTGAAGGAGATAAATTTATCCGAACGAAATCAGCGTCGCAGCTAGTTTACAAGGCGGATGAGAGCGTAGCCAGCTGAAACGTGGAAACATTTTCCGATCCGATACTTGTCGCGCTAATCCCCGACAAATATTTCCACCGGGAAGTGTATATCCAAAATGGTAATTCCCGTGGACGGTAATGCGGTAAACAAGTTCTTGCCGCTTTTGCGGGATCGAGATAATACCGGCGCGGACGCGACGCGACGCGGCGGATTCGTTAGCGAGGCGGAAGAACAGCTCGATCAGGGTGATCGACGGTCCGCTGACGCGGGATTAACGATCGTAAAACGCCGCATCTCGGGGAAGCTTTCTCTTTCGAGCGTGCGAGCGCCTGGTACGGTAGTCGCCCGGTAATCTGCCTGTAAACGGTTTAAGTACGCTAATTCTCCGTACCTTAAGAAAACATCTCCGGCCACCGAGGCTTTTAGAAACGCTCGTTACGCGGTCCGACTTGTTGTGAGCCCGTGATTTTTACCCGGGCCGTTTTACGTGGACACAATCGGACACGTGAGAAACGAAAGTCGCGGTGAAAAATTTCCGACCGGCCTCGCTCGCGGTAAGTACAGTGATTTCTCTATATATGTCGTCAAGGCCTGAATGATAAACGTCGCGGAATTATCCCCACTACCGCGGGCTGGGCCCGTGAGGGGCTACAAAGCTCGAGAAGGCTAAAACATAACACTACTAGAGCGATGCACGACTCTCCTGGAGGATACACGACGCTGGCAAGACCCGTGCTGTTGACATATATCGAGAATTTAGTCTATAACAAAATTAAAAGAGTGATGTTGCGAAGGCAAAATTGTAGTAAACACTACGACGCTGTTCTAAGAACAGTTATAATGTGTTTTTATTGGAACTGTTATTCCACAAATTATATTCGTATAAAAAGAAAACTTTTATTTTGTCGGGACTGGAAAAAGTTCTGGTTTCACAATAACAGTTATTCTGTTCTGAAGAAGTAAACGTTCTTACTTGCTTATTTGTCTACAACTGATCTCAGCAAATATCTAGGCGAAATTGATGCCTCTAGTGATTCATTTAATGAAGGAAATGAAGACAATTCTGAATTACAAGCGGATTTACTTGAACTTGAAGCATAGAGCCCAAGAAGAGTAGACTCGATTGTAAATATACAGTGATTTCTCTATATATGTCGCCAAGGCCTGGATGATAAACGTCGAGGAATTATCCCCACTACCGCCGAGTATAGCTCGTGAGAGGTTCACATAACACGGCTCGGATTTGTCTCTTGGACTATACACGACGCTGGCAAGACCCGCGTTGTTGACATATATCGAGAATTCACTGTAATACGATAAGAAGTTTCGTACAACTTCTGTCCGAAAAGTTTATAATTGCACGGTGCGATTGAAATGCTTGCTGCTCATTGGCCAAATCGATTAACTCCGCAAATTCGAAATTAGAGAAAATTGGTGAAATAATACGATCTACCGACGCCAGGGTACGCGACTTATAATTATAGATTCGATTTAATCAATCTCTTAACAGCAACAGCAGATTCACAAGTGAAGCAACAATTTATGACAATGTGATATATAGACTGCGGATTTTATGCATTTATGACAAAAATCGGTTGATCAAATAAAAAATTGTGAATGCGTTAGAAGAATCGAGAATGATGTTGTTACATTATTTTCAACCTACTAATATCATTGGAAGGGGAAATGCATTTTTATGTTACATTTGTCTCTTACAATTGACTTGGACAAATATTTTTTCATAAAAATCCGCAATATAAGTGTTTCTTTGGGGATTACCGTTTAAAGAAATATTTCGCAGGTTCTTTTCGATTTTGCACAGTTCTTCGGAAGCCTGTCACAGTAGTGCACACTTAAGTGTCCGCAGTCGGGACCCATTGCGGACGCTTAAACGGGGAGGTGATTTCAACTGAAAGATGAAGAGGGGGAATATGGGTGAGATACCGATACCTAGCACGTATTAAGAGTTTTTACAATTTTTGTCCACCGATATTATGCCTAATTATTAAGGAAATGTATTGTAAGCGACAAAAGTTATGCCAAGTGCTTTGGCCGTAAAATGTAACAAACCTCGAATGATGGCTAATCGATTCGGCCTGTAAACACATGTTTTGCAGAAATTTTTACGTTATAAATCTAAATGGATCTAACACTGCCCAAGGAATGGAAAGAGGATGCGATCGTGCGTCTGTGAGAACCTAACAAATTGTTGAAAGAAATATGAGAAATGGTTACTCGGGTACCTAATAGTTTGCGCAAGCGTTAAAGAGGATCATTTGTTCTTTTTATCAATTTGTAATCGTTATACTCTGTAAACGTCCTCCAAGATAATTTTCTAAAATCCTGCGAGTCGTTGCGGTATAATAAAAAGCAGACGAACAGTGGCGCAATTTCTTCCTATAGATAGAATTTCTTGAACGGAATTATATTTAAGAAGAATTGCTTGTGCCAGGCAACATTTTGCAATCAGCTAACCATGTTTGAATGGCGTATTCTTCAAATCCACCGACTTGGTAACTGGAATTTTTAATTGTGTGGTTAGTCTGGACGTCGTTGAAACTCGATAAAAGGTTTATTTTTAGAATGGTAAAATATAGGGAAAAAACGTATGAAAATCGTCTTTCGTTTTACCAGAAATTATAAAAAATTGCACGCGACCACGTCGTTCAAAATGGAGAATCCCTCTGTAACTGAACTGTGGATCTCTAACGGATGCTGATATTTTTTAAAGCACTAAAATTTCGGAGGCTTCGTCATAAAAATTTTCGCAAGTTAAAACGGGCAGCACTACTAACATTTTCATCGCGCTGAGTATAGTTAAATCGATATTTGGCAAGCAGAGGTACCTTTCGCGAGGTATTGCAGCATGGTAGGTTTTCTTTATAGGAATACAGTGATTTCTCTATATATGTCGCCAAGGCCTGGATGATAAACGTCGCGGAATTATCCCCACTACCGCCGAGTATAGCTCGTGAGAGGTTCACATAACACGGCTCAGGTTTGTCTCCTGGACGATACACGACGCTGGCAAGACCCATATTGTTGACATATATCGAGAATTCACTGTATGTCAAAATTATGAACCAATAAAATGTAGATTTTTAAGTTACCAACAATCGGCCACGATCTCAGACGTTCAATCGTCTATTAGATTGTTGCACATGAAATGTCCAATTTTAAAATGCAAAATTAACAAGAAATATTATTACACTCTTCAAGTTTAATGTGTTTGTATATTATTTTAAGGTACAACTTCAAGGTTCTATCCTCAGTTTTTATTAAGATATTTAATCACACCTTACAATTTTAATTACACCTTTAATTACACATTTACAATTTTAAATCAATTTTATTTCAACATCAATCAATGTTGTTATCATGCATTCTTTGTGTATTTAAATTCAAATATTCACTATTCGACACTATTCGATGATGGTTAGAAAAACTCCAAAGTGCAGATGACAATCTTATAAATGGAGGACGTGGCCGACCAAAAAATTCAATTTCTACCGTACTTCTGTCAAGAAACTTTATTGACAATGTTAATTATTGACACCTTCATTAAATATATTGCTTACCGTGGTGTTAGCTTCGATTAATAAGATTATTTGGGATAGGAAATTGTGTTCGTTAAACGTTACTGTTAAAAATCGTACACTCGCAACAACCTGATATTTCGGCACAATTTTCTATTCATATCGGATCTCGCAGCTCGTTGCATTCTAATAGCGCAAGGACTTTCTCCCACCCACGCAGTTCGATCCGCTGCGTTGCGTTTCTCTGCAGGAAACGGAGTAATTAATTGCGAGAAGTAGTCCGAAAATAGGCTTCGCTATCGTTCGCATAATTATAAAGAGAACGGTATCGTATCGCCGGCCGTGTCATAAGCTCGTTTTTCATGGCCGCCGGTAGTATTCCAAGAAGCCCGGCCGTTCTTGATCGGCTGAATAGCTGCATCGAAGCCGATTTCGGGCAGCGTTGAAGTTCGGTTAGGATGTCCGCCATCTGTCGAGACCGGACTAGAACATCATCAAGACCAGCAAAGAAAAATAATCCACACTCAGCCCTCCTCTAACGCGGTCAACCCCTTGCCATATAGCAACGCGTCGGAGTAGGGGTCGAATGAAACTGTTATTTTTTCGATTATGGAAATTTCCAAAAATGCTATAATAATATTCGAAAGAATCTAGTACGCTTTTATTCGCTTTGGATCTGCAAAGGCTGTTCCCATTAAAGATAAGATTTTATTTCACTACCCGTTTTTAAAATCTGTCTATAAACATTGGAAATTGCGTAAACGTCAGCAGTCTATATCTGATATAACAGTAATTGATTATTAACTTCCCTGTTCTAAGAAAACAATTATAATGTATATTTATTGGAACTGTTATTCCATAAATATTCCATATAGTTATTATATAATAGTTATTCCATAAATAGTTATTCCAATAATAGTTATTCTGTTTTGAAAAAGTAAACGCTCTTAGTTGCTTATTTGTCTACAACTGATCTCAGCAAATATTTAGGTGAAATTGATACCTCTAGTGATTCATCTAATGGAGGAAATTAAGACAATTCTGAATTACAAGCAGGTTTACTTGAATTTGAAGCATAGAGCCCAAGAAGAGTAGACTCGAATGTAAATATACAGTGATTTCTCTATATATGTCGCCAATGCCTGGATGATAAACGTCGCGGAATTATCCCCACTATGGTGAGGTATACCCCGTGAGGGGTCACGCAGCTCGAGAGGCCTCGAACTCTATATGTCTCCTGCACGATACACGACGCTGCCATGACCCGTGTTGTTGACATATATCGAGAATTCACTGTATTAGAATATTGGAATGATCAAAGATTTTAAAGACCATTTCTTAGTATGCTTTCTTTGTTAGCATTAGCATTTCACAGTGTTCGTGCTACTAACAAATTTATTCTTAGTAACCTAAGAACGAGTGCCGTTTGTTTTTTTTTTTTACAGTTTTTCTCTCGATGCAAACGAGTGCAATAAATAATTCTATAAAAATCACGACTTGCCGACTTCATCGCTAGACTGCGGATGTTTATGCAGAATAAAAATTGTCCAATTCAATTTTAAGAAACTGAAGTAATATAAAAGTGTATTTTCGCTTTTAATTATCTTAAGGTGTCGCAAATAAAATAATAAGGTCCTTAAATTCTTCCAGTGTTTTTCTCATTTTTGTCATAAATGCGTAAAATCCGCAGTCTATTCATCATATTTCCAATTCCTCGAGTAATTCTGAATGAGAAAATAAATTAACTAATTTTGCTTTAAAGTATCCGTTTAATAATGTATGTTCCCCTTTATTAATGGAAAATAAAATGACTGCTAAAATTGTACCCTATTTCCGGAATTAAAGTGTTCACGTACAAAGTGAACTTAAAACAGGAAAGAAATAATTTGTAGTTAATAATTTGCAGTTTGCAGTTAGCTCATTATAGCTTCATTCAACCTCTGCTCCTTTTTTTCTCCTGTGAAATCATTAAGTATGAAAGATCCAATCACTCTAGGCCACAAAAAATACCGCGCGTTAAGGGGTTGATTCGTGTTGCGTCGAAACTGTGTTAAAAGAAACGTATAGAATACGAATCAAGGAAACATGGAGGGTTATCCGCCCATTGAGTCGTGCTGTATGGAAATACAGTGTTTACTCTATATATGACCGAAACGCCTAGCCGATAAAAGTCCCAGAAATAATCCCCATTGTCGCGGTGTACACTAGAGCTTGGCTATCCTTTGCTACGTTCGGCGTGGATCAAAATATCTGCTTGCCGATATATGTCCCTGGCTAGATCCGTGTTTTGGACATATATCGCGTAAACACAGTACAGGTGTTGTACGCATACCGTGTTCTAGAAGGGTCATCGGAATTTTTGCACAGTCTCGTATCGAAACCGTATTAAGCGAAACTTGGAGGTAACCTAAATCAGTGGAGGGTTGTTGCGCTGTATGTAAACCGTGTTTTAAGCATATTGCGTTGTAAGGGAGGGGGGTTGGTCGCGACGTTTGCGCCGTGTTCTATCGAAACCGTAGAGAGGGAGAGAGAAATCGGGAAATGATTGTACACCGGGTTCAGAGAGGCGCGCGCGTAGCCGGAATCGGGACTAATCTATGCACGGTTTTATCATCGGCGGGGGTGGTAGGTTGGCAGGGGGGACGGGTCTCTAAAAAGCTGGCCGAAAAACCGCACGTTACCGTCCAGGGTAATACCGGTGAATGCTCGGGGAATTTTGCGCCGGGTCGCGAGGTCTTTCTCTTTCCCTCGGTACTTTCTCACCTGCCTACACGGCAGAGAGTATACGGCGGTACCCTTGGCAGAGGGGGTACCATTGTGTATACGCATCGCGTATTCACAGCTCTACGCGAGACAAAAGAGCCCCGGCTCCTTGCGTGGTTCGGGGACGACTGGCCCGGCTGAGAGATGAGACGACGTGTAGTACTCGAGCGTGGATTCGCGGGCTCGATAGCGGATTGGTCGGGCCGGGTCACCCATTGGTTACCCGCCGGCTCGTCGTTCCGTCGGGTAAACTCCGCGCGGACTGGCAATCTACCCGTCTCTATCTGGCCGGCGATAAACGGACAGCCGTTTCGGTCGCACCGACACCGTCATCGGGTTCTGTCTCAGTCGGCCCGATCCCGACGGGTATTCGAGCGTCCTCGTCCCGCCCGCTGCGAATACCGTACCAACCACGGACCGGCTGTTCTCGAGTCTCTCGTTCTCCTTCACGCAGTCTTTCCTTGCCTCTCGGCTCTCTAATCCTTCTTTCTCTTTCGCCCTTCTCACCCTTTTCCAGGAGCCTCGGACCCTCTCTCTCTCTCTCTCGGTCGGCCGGTCGGAGCCGTTGCTCCGTCTCTGTCCCATGAAAACAGTCTCTCAGCAGCAAAGCAGCGAGATCCCCCGGACGAGATATGAATTCACGTTCCTCCTTTTATATTCCACGCTCGCCTGCCCTCCATTTTGCTTGCTCGAGTCCCTTGTCTGGCTCGGCGATCTGCGACTACCGTATGTGTCTGCTGCACGGCTATCTCTCGCAGTCTTCTTCTCTCTCTCTCTCTCTCTCTCTCTCTCTCTCTCTCTCTCTCTCTCTCTTCTCCCCTCTCACACAGTCTCTCCCTCTCCCTCACTCTATCTTTCTCTCTGTACTCCCGGCCCTCTCGGTGGACGTCTCTCGGCCCCGGCTTTTCCCCCGCCGCGTAGACGCGTATGATCGTGTTGTTCCCGACGTCGACGACGTCCTCGACTTCATCTTGGGACTTCCTCGGATGCGTTCTCTTCGTCGTCGCCGCCACCGCCGCCGCCGCCGCCGCCATCGTCGTCGTCAACCTCTTTTACGTCGTCTTCGTCGTGGGTTCGCGCGCCGCCTTTGTACGATAGCAGTCTACGAACGGTCAGATGTGCTCTCTGCGAGGCGGCACGACGGTGTGCTCGCGCGCGCGCGCTCGCGCGATAAAACGAACAAGTTTCACGGGTGTTCGTCGTGTGCGTGTGCCGAGGAGAGGCACAGCCTAAGAGAGCCCGCCGCCGCACCGCGCCGAGCCGGGGGAAAAAGAGAAAAGAGGACTACTCGAGGCGGCCGGGCCGGGCCGTGCCGGGTAACGCGACCACGTCGGAGAAGGAGGAGAAACGAAGCGTTAAATATTAAAAACAATCCATCAATTAGCGTTAATGCCCGAGCATTAAGCGAGCCTGCTGCCGCCTGCTTGCTGCTGGTGCTGCTGTTGCTGCGGCTGCTGCTCTCTTCTCGCTGCGCGGCGACACGTGTTCCCGCGCGGACCTCCGTGTATATGTACCCGTGTGTCCAAGCGAGTACTCGCTCGCTCGCTCGCTCGCTCGCGCGCGCGTACGACTATCCAATCCGTGTACACGTGGCCGACTACCGGCTAGATATCATTTCGGTTCGTTAGGCGCGGCCCGCCGTCGTATAGGCGTTACGCAGTGTACATACGTCGTGCGCAAGGTATACATATGTAAAGTGTACACACGTGCGGTTGCACTATGCCTCGCCCCCACCCCCACCTCCCCGCCTACCTCTCCATCTACGCGTACACATACCGAGTCTGCGTGGACACAGGGATGCACGGTGTCTCGTGGCCACCGCTTGTCGACCGATGATTCGCCTCGTAGAAACGTTTCCTCCGGTTGCGCCCTACCCCAAGCCCCTACCCGCGCCCTCTGCCACCTACCCTGCTCTGCCAAGAGCCTCGGAAGGGTTAATTTCTGACTGGAGACACGGACGAGGGACACAGACGCCGCGAACAACGGCTGTTCACTGGGATCCCGCGGTGGATTAACGATAGGGATACCGGCGGAGTTCCTGGGACTCGGATATCCGGCTACAACGAGGACATTGCGGACTATCGAGTTACCTCGCTGCAGACACGTTACACGGGACTGCCGCCGCGACCGTAGAGAGCCGCGGACATGATTCCGTGCCGTTCTGCCTTTCGCTCTTGCGTCTCCGACTGGCGGACGGTTGATTGTAATCGAGCACTCGGACATGCTGTTTTACAGTGACACCCCGCGGCTATTAGCCTGCGCGCTTACTTATTGCGTCGAGTTTCCTTCGAGTGGTACTTTGGCTGTCACCTCGGACAAGCGTCCGCAAGTAGAGAAAATAAACACCTTTTTGACAACCTGCATCGCCGACGAGCCTTCCGTCCGTTTACTGCCTAGTCTTTGCGTCGCCTCTAATGGAACAGCTAGTTTAATCGGCAGAGATTGTTGCATGACGTTTTCTTATAATCTGGGCTAAGATGGGACTCGGACACTGTCGTGCGAAGGGTTCAAGACTGTCGCAATTAGACGAGAGTCATTTCTCACATATTTGTATATACACTGAATTCTCTGTAAATGTCCACAACACGATTCTGGCGAGGGTCATGTATCGGATAGGAGAAACTATTCATTGGTTCATGCCCAATTTAGAGGCCTCGGTTGTCCAGGAATATGTAGCCAGCTTCGATGGATTGATGATGTGTCCAGGAAATGGTTATCTGAGTCATGAACATTTTAATGATGCCGTTTTCGACGACACAAAACAGAAAGGGTAATGACTAGACAGCGGATTTTATGCATTTATGACAAAAATGAGTAGGTGTAATTTAAAAATACCGTTATATTATTTTCAACTTGGTAAACATATTAAGAAGGAAAATAAATTTTCATTTCACTCCAGTTCGTTGCAATCCAGGTCGAAAATTTTTATTTTGCATAAAGATCCGCTGTTTACAATATTTTCCGAAGTTTCGAGATTGACAATGTTTTTCTTGAGTAGGGTATTTTCATTGGTGTAACGTTACAGCCATTAAAAAGATAAATGTAACCACACATAATATGTTGACCTTCAAATGACCGGAGCGGAAGGAAATGCAATTAATTGTATAAAAATAGAATGTCAAGAGTGTGTTGAAAATGGTGACCGAAATACAAGATTATATTTAATTTTGGGCGTCGGATTACTGAAATTAGAATGTTTTGTTTTATGTGCTAGATTATTAACATGAAAATATTTTATTTTTAAGCCTAGTTGGATACTATTTTAATACATTATGTATTTAGTCGATTCTCATGATGCTGTTTAACATTTTTAGAACAGTGTTAAATAAAACAGATTTAGTTAAGGACCACGAACAGCAAGAGGGACAAAGAAACGAGTACTTGACGAATATCGGTTTATAAAATTTTCATCTTCTTGAAAAGATTTCGGCACTCTGGACATTTCGGAAGTTTCATTGAATATTAATAGATACAGTAGAATCATGAGAACAGTTTAAACCTTCCTGTATTCGAATTTCCTAGTGTCGCAGTCAATAAACTCCCTTAACGTCGCAATTTTTATCTCCACCATCTCCTGACGTACTAACCGTGAGGTAACATTAAGACAACGCCCGCTGAAGACTAGTCGGTTACAGTGATTTCTCGGTATATGTCGTCAAGGCCTGGACGATAAACGTCGCGGAATTATCCCCACTACCGCGGGGTATACGCCGTGAGGTGCCACGAAGCTCGAATAACACGACTCGGGCGATACACGACACTGGCAAGACCCGTGCTGTTGACATATATCGAGAATTCGCTGTATAACAAAGTTAAAAGTGTGATGTTGCGAGGACAAAATTGTAGTAAACACTCTCCTAATTATCATTGTATCCGATGTCGCGAGAGAGCTCCACGGTGGCCCATATTCTACGGTATTACATCGTGTAGTGGTGCCGTTCGAGAGTGCTAATGCGATTACACGGAGCAGTAGACTCGATTCTCCATAATCAATGACTGACAGCTCGCTTCTATCGTGTCTTCCCACACTATCCTTCTACTTAGTTGACTGTAGCTCAGCTAGTCTGGTTGCTATCATGCTCCCCATGACATATAGTTGGTAAAGCGCGCGATTCTGCAGAGTGTGACGTGTAAATTTAATTTCGCGAAAGATTGATCAATTGCCTTGCTCACCGAAGACTGAAGAAGACCAAACAAAAGACGCGTAAAAAATATAGTGACGTACCTGCGGCCCGTCGTTAATGAAGATGTCTCTGTCTCTGTGCAATGTAGCACCTGTTGTGTTCATTGTATGTACATCAAACACCGAGTACAGTGTTTGCTTGATATATGTCCAAAACACGAGTATAGCCAGGGACATATATCGGTCAGGAGATACTATTCTTTGATCCACACGACCTTACACTCCTCGATGACCGAGGTCTTCTTGGCCCATTACGGGCCCATACGGCAGTGGGGATAGTTCTGGGACATTTATCATGCAGGCTTTGGCGACATATATAGAGAAATCACTCTTTATAAACACTGTATATTCCTTCACCTTATGAGCACGTTCTCACCTATTTTCAAGTTGACACACAAAAGTTGGAGAAATGTTGCCAGTTTGAAATAAAGGTTGATGCTTTTGCGAGAGGTTTAACAATAAATTATTTGAACAATATTGGGAAAGAGGTAGGTCCTCTCAAAGTTCTGATATCAACGTAAAAGTATGCGTGTACCATGAAAGTATCAAATACCCTCTAAATCAGTGTTTTCCAACATGGGGCCACGCTCCACAGGGGGCAATTTTATTGTTAAGGGTGGCAGTTCTTGAATTTCAGTTCTCCATTATATGTTTTAAAAATGTTCTTACGGGTGTTTCCTCAACAATTACCTAGTGATTTCTTCCTAAAACCTATCATTTAAGTTTGTTCAGTAAACAATTCAATTTTTGAATATTAAAAATTGTGTGCATGTTACATAGGAGGCACAAGAATTTTAGAAAAGCTTCGGTGGGGCATGGCACAAAAAAGGTTGGAAAACTCTGCTCTAAATGCAAATTAACAACGAATTCACAGATCATTGAAATCACACAGTACGATCAACATGCGAACAATTTCATTGGCCAAGTGTCTTGGCATAGTCAATCGAAACAGTTTCGTCGATCAGCGACGTTACCGCCCAACTATTGGAATTAAAAAAAATATTTTTATTCAATTCACCTCGAAATAATTATTTGATCCTAACCTTTCCGGACAGAAGTAAAATTTGTCTACACTCACGTTTCTTATTCTCAGTAACCATTCCACTGAGGGAACTGAAAATTTGCCGTGCATTTACCGATTGATAGAGTTCTATAATTTCATTCGTCAGAACGCGCATCTGATCCTCCAAAAAAATTTGTAGTTAACACATTATCTCCGGGCCGATTATTCCATAATTTTGGAAGTCTGTGGCCCATGGCTGAGGATTTTTTTAATAGATCCTTCTAGAGCATCAGAAACTTCTATCATGAATAGCCTTAATAGCGTAATATAATAATTTCGTTTGGAATTATTGTGTAAAAGAAGATTTGTAAGCTCCCACTTGGTATAGTACAATGATTGAAAAGCCGATTAATAGGCTTCCGGTAGATAAAGTGTTAACATCTGCAGTAGATGCCGGGAAATACGAGCACGAGGCTGGGTTGTTCTCTAGTGGCGGAAAAAAATGGCGCGCTCCCTAAAAATCAGCGCAGAAACGGATCCGATTGGAGCGACCTCGCGCAGAAAATACGGCGAACGCGGCCCGGAGACCACGTAAGACGGCAGCTGGTCCACGGAATCGTAAATGCAGTTAAACATGTGTACGGACATAAAAGTCGGCGCCCCCCTCCCCCCGTGCCTTCCCCAACCCCTCGTTGCGCGCGTTGCATAAATATACAGGCGCCCCTTTAGCCGATGAGTCGTGGTACGCTTAAGTTCCTCGGTAGCTAGCCGTAAACTAACGGGGATGGTGTGGGTATGGCGAAGGCGGGGAGAAAGAGAGAGAGAGGGAGAGAGAGAGAGAGAGAGAGAGAGGGAGAGGGAGAGAGAGGGAGAGAGAGGATGTCCTGTGGAAGGGGTTGGAAGGCGAAGAAGGAGGAATTTATCGTGCAGGCCAGGCCGGTGCAGCTGAGTGAATCGCTGCAATTACAATTACATGCCAAGGTAATTGCACACTGCGACCGGAGATTTTTATCCTCGCACCTTCCACAAAGAACTTCCCCTCCCAGGCTATTCAATTTATTCGTTCGTGTCTACGATCGCCGGCACGTCGCGCGGGCGAAAAAAGAAGCACCCTACATTGCGCTTTTTGCGGGCGCCGTTGAAAAATGCCGACCACCGTTTCCCGAGGGCGGTTCCCGCGGATCCGGGAGAACGCTTCGGGGAATTTTCGACCGTGGCTCGTTTGTTATCCGAGACACGGTGCGCAATATGTAAATGATAGCGTGCCGATCGCCCCGGCGAGGCGCGGCGCGGCGCGGCGCTGCGCGGCAGAAGAATAACTTTCGTTTATTTCCACGCTTATCATTCCCCGCGAGCCCAGGCCCTTTGATCTTCGCGCGTCCTCGGAACAACGCCACCGTCCCGAAAGGACCTTCACGCGAGGATCTCAACGCGTTTAACGCTAGCTTCACAGAGTACTAAAAATGACTATTTTATATTACTTTATAAAAATAATATGAATGTATCTATCTAAATTTGTAGCCATTTTATAAAAATTATAAAGACAGTGACTCCCACCAATATTCGGACAGTTTTAAAAATCGTACAGCTTTGTTAACATTGGACCATACGACTTGGATTTTCTTAAGAAGTTAGCACAATTGGTTTTCTACATAAAGTGAAGAAAAATTTTTACAAAAATTGCAATTGGTCGAAATTGCAGAGAAAATACTGAAAGTTGTATTTTGCAAACTTTTTTACGTGGACTTACATGGAAAATTTAGAAAGTACGATTTGTAGATCTGTATGAATTATACGTATTTTGAGAATTCTATCGAAATCGTTCGACGTTGCAATGAGCTACAGATGTTTCAAAATGATCACAAAAGCTAATGATCACAAATTCTGCTACTTTCACCCTTAAGTTTTCATCGTTAAACGTTTGTGGCTCAGTGCAACGTTGACCGATTTAGATGAAATATTCAGAATATGTATAATCGATACAGATGTACAAAACGTACTTTTTCAATTTTTAATATAAGCCCACATAAAAAAGTTGCAAAATACAACTGTCACTACTTTCTCTGCAATTTCGACCCATTGTAATTTTAAGCAAACATTTTTTTCACGTTATGTAGCGAACCAATTGTTCTAACTTCTAAAAAAAAATTCAAGTAGTATAGTCCAATATTGACAAAGTTATGCGATTTTTAAGAGCGTCCGAATATTAGTGGGATTCACTGTACCCAAAGAAATAAATTTGTTAAATAATTCCTCATGGATGCATCTTTACAATGTTAATAGTCGTAAATTAACACTAAACCTACCGAAACGTCTTGTATACCTATTCCTACCGTGCGCGGTCAAAATTACCTGTCCTTAAAATAAGTTATTGTTAATATAATTAAACGTAGATAATAGTCAATTTGTTGCTGAACGAAGTAGTAGATGAACAACTTTCATAAAATGACGATACAACTTTATTTTTTGACAGAATTGGCTTGATCTGCATGGGGCTAGGAAAAATTATTTTATGCTTTTTAGTCCGTCTTAAAAAAGTGGTATATTAAAAATTTTTTTATTTAAATAATTGTTTTCTGCTTTTTAGTCTTATGTGTCTTGTCATCCATTTCTGAGTACCTAATGTTTAGAGTTTCAAGTCTATAGCTCATCGGGAAGTTAGTTTAAAATCAATTGCAAAATTTGTAACGAACAGACAAGAAAGAGAGTTAATAGAAACGTGGTAAAATATTAGAATCCGTCATTTTGACGGATCCCGACGCACAGCGGACTGTTTCCGTAAAATAGGTGGATTTAATCCGAAAATGTCACGAAACACAGGCAGTCTCGTAATTGATGGCACATGAAATCAGAATAGTTTTTTTTTATAAATGCACCAAATGACTAATGTACCAATACAACAAATTCGGGGTTTCTGCTACGTTAGAATTAATTTACTAGATATGTAATGAAAATTTTAGAAAAATTGCATTCAGTCCGAATTACGATAAAAATACTGAAAGTTGCTTTACACAGCGTTTTTATTTCGTAATGAAAATTTTAAAAATTAGTTTTGTAGGTTCGTATAAGTTATACGTATAACGAAAATGTCATCGAAATTGGTCCATTGGTTCATGAGTTATAAACGACTAAAAGTCGTGAAAATTTTAAAAATCAGTAAATTTTTTCTCATTTTATTATCGTGCTAAAGCCCGAAAAATACAAAGAAAAACCGGTAATTTCACTTCATAAATCCACCATATAGTAAACAAACAAGATTGATTCGGACCATAACTACATTCATACTGATTAATAAACAACTTCATTTGTTTGTTTCGGATCAAATGTTGGAATCATGGAAACTGTCGACCCGGGTTTTCCAAAAATATATGACCGATGTATTTTTTATTATTTTTATTTTAAAAAAATCTCACGTGTACTTCGAATACCAATAAATCTGTGTGTGTTAAATCCCAATGCGAAAGCTTCAGTAGTTTTTCTGAAAAAGATTCCTAAAAATTCGTGTAAAACGGCACTTAATTGCTTAAAATTAATTTTACTTAAAATTAAAAGTAGTTTTACAATGACTAAAACATCTAAAACCATTCTGTGTGTAAATAATAGATTACGAATCTTTATGCAAAATGAAAATTGTCCAAGTCAAATATAGGGTAAGAGACCCAATTACTGTGCCTATATTAATTATACTTATTTTTAAAGCATAATGAATATTCAAAAAGAGATGTTAAATTTGTTCATTAAAATCAGTTAATATCTATATTACTTACATATTTCTTTTTTCTTTCACTATGCTTTAAAAGTAAGTATAATTAATATTGGCACAGTAATTGGTTCACCCACAGTGATTGGGTCCCTTACCCCAGTCCAAGAAAATAGTCCAAGAGAATATTTTTTCTTTTAATGACTATACTAAATTAAAGAGGATGTAAGAATATTCATCGTCGATAACATTTCACGTAGTCATCTTTAAAGTTAATTAATTAATACTGTACAATTAACAGAGCGATGAATTTTGTCCAGCTTTCTAATTTTTGACAGGTTCAAAAACTCATTTTCACTGTGATGCATTCAAGTAAATCAAATTTGATTAGGATTTTTAGGACACAAAAGTGTTATTAGCATTCATTGTGATCAATTTGAATTCTCTAGCATCGGCAGCACTAATTAAATTACTTTAACTTTGAAGCTTTTTTCGGAGTTAATAATCGGCTATATATGAAAGGTAAAATACATGCAATATGTAAAAGTGTATTCTTGCAATGACCGTAAAGTAAGCAACAAATGTTTAGAGAAAGTAGAGCAGTCATACAGCTCTCCAAAAAAATATCGGAACTTTCATTTGATCTCGCAATGTAGTTTCTAGGGAGATTGTAAAAACAGTTCTTTACAAATTAATTAATCCATCAATTTCTTATCGCGAGATATATACGTTCTAAGTTGAGTTCTCTAGCAATTGAAATCTGCAAGAGGAAACTAAAACGAAATCGTCAACTTATTTGCTCGTCAATTAACGTGCCATTTAATTTTCACATTCGGACTCGTTAACACACTTACCACACCGTATTGAATCGTTTCTCATGTGGTCATAATCCTTTTTTACTATTATAAGATTCATAGAAGCCTCGCACCTCGTCGTCCATATTCTACGGCAGTTCCATTTATTTTTGCACGTGTATCTGTGATTGCTAGGTAGAACAAGATAAATTAGATGATTAGATGATTTCGCTTTCAACTTGCTAAACTTTAAAGACTCATTTATTATGTACCAATCGTTGATGATCGACTTTGCCATTATTCGATGGTACTCTGAAGAGAAAATTGCACCAAAAATCTGAAATTCAGATTATAGAATTGTTTTTTTATTCCGGAAATGCTTGGTTGAAAAATGATTAATCTCTGTTCTACGTACGTTCTACGTCCCTGACATGCCATAAATATATAAAAATGACAAATGAGCGAACGGTGACACGTGTGCTACAAAACCTCTTCACTTTCGATGATGTGAAATAAGTAGACTGTGGATATAAATCATATACAGTGAATTCTCGATATATGTCGCCAAGGCCTGGATGATAAACGTCGCGGAGGCCTCGGAAGCCGAGGAGTGTAAACATGACACGGCTGGGGCATGTCTCCTGAACGATACACGACGCTGGCAAGACCCGTGTTGTTGACATATATCGAGAATTTACTGTAAATGCAAAATAAAAATTGTCTGCATTCGTTACAACATACAGGAGCTACATACACCTCTTTTTTTCTTAATTATTTTATTCAGTCCAAAATAATGAAACAGTATTTTCAGATTGTTAGAATATGTTCACTATTTTGGTCTACCCTTTTCACGTAAACGCATAAAATACGCAGTCTAGTAATAAGCCACGAATCAATATATAAAAAGAACCTCATGTCTATTGTATTATTCAGCTGTATTTTTTAAAATGAATGGAATTTTATTACGTTTCAACAGTTCTGAGAATTTCATTAATCATAACAATCTGTGCATACAAGAACCACACTGCTACAGTATTATTCAGCTGTATTTTTCAAAGTGGATAGAATTTTATTATGTTTTAACAGTTTTGAGAATTTCATTAATCATAACAATCTGTGCATACAAGAACCACACTGCTACAGTATTATTCAGCTGTATTTTTCAAAGTGGATAGAATTTTATTATGTTTTAACAGTTTTGAGAATTTCATTAATCATAACAATCTGTGCATACAAGAACCACACTGCTACAGTATTATTCAGCTGTATTTTTCAAAGTGGATAGAATTTTATTATGTTTTAACAGTTTTCAGAATTTCATTAATCATAACAATCTGTGCATACAAGAACCACACTGCTACAGTATTATTCAGCTGTATTTTTCAAAGTGGATAGAATTTTATTATGTTTTAACAGTTTTGAGAATTTCATTAATCATAACAATCTGTGCATACAAGAACCACACTGCTACAGTATTATTCAGCTGTATTTTTCAATGTGGATAGAATTTTATTATGTTTTAACAGTTTTCAGAATTTCATTAATCATAACAATCTGTGCATACAAGAACCACACTGCTACAGTATTATTCAGCTGTATTTTTCAAAGTGGATAGAATTTTATTATGTTTTAACAGTTTTGAGAATTTCCTTAATCATAACAATCTGAGCATACAAAAATGTCTCATGTCAGACAAAACTGTTCGAAGTGACATTTCGCCGAGGTTTTCGGGCCGAATGCATACATGCGCGGGCGCTTGTAAGTTGAAGGTTGCAGCGTTTTAAGTGGCGAAGGGCCACACATCGCTGGAAGCCACGACGACGGAAAAAAAGAGAAGAAGCTGGCGTAGGCCGGCGAGGCGCGACAGCTCGTTACCGTGTTCTTACGGGTGGCTCGGATGATCGATCGGGTCGAAATTAGCGAGATAAGCGGGTGTAACGTTAGCGGGTATCGCCGGTCGGTCCGGTGAATCCGTGTGCAACGCTAACGGGGCTGCTCGGAGGCGGTGGAGGTGCAAGAGGCAGCAGGCGAACGCGGAGGAGGCGGAGGGCATCGGCGGCGGCGGTGGTTATCCAGATAGCAGATAGCCAGGACGGTGGTCTCGTTTGCGGTTTGACCACCCTTGTGGTGCACTGCCCTAACCGCCCCTAACCACTATACCGCACCATCCGCAGCCGCGCGGTGTGTGCAACCGGCGATAATGTCGCCCTTGCTGCGGCCGATGCATGTCGTTGCACTGGCCACGCTCGAGGCACAAAGTGTCCTAGCAAAATGCTTCCTCTCTGTCCCTTACCTTACCTCCATTCTCTCTCTCTCTCTCTCTCTCTCTCTCTCTCTCTCTCTCTCTCTCTCTCTCTCTCTCTCTCGACTCCCTCCTCGGCCTCGAGCCTTCCGAGAGATCCCCCTTCCCCTCTTAGTCTTCTCTCACCTTACTCTCTCCAGCCTTCGTCGATTAATTCCGACCGCGACAAAAAAGAAACTTCGCGATACCGGATGATCCCGATTAAAACGACCGAACATGCTGGCTAAACGTCTTACCGGATTACTGGCCGGTGTCCGATGCGGGACAGGTTCATCGACGGGACCCGCGTTTTCACGGCTTATATTTTATGGGGAACGACGATACGGATGCGGGACATGCGAGACATGTTAATTACGGGCGTGCACGATGCCGAGGTATCGCCGCGATTCCGCGCGGACTCCGCTCCACCGGGCACCGCATCGACGTTACCTGCGTGCCGGACCCTTTCCGGGACATTTTGCCGGGCAACGGTCGGTGCAATGACATCGAGTCAAGCGGGAGCGACCACGACGCGGCAGAAAGAAGAACCGTCGGTTTCAAAGCCGTTCGAATCGACCTGCCTCTCGCTGGAACCACATACAGTCTTTATTTACTCGACATATGTCCCAAATATCTACGCGATAAAAGTCCCAGAACTGTACCCGCTGCCGCGGGATATGCCCCGCGAGGAGCCAAAAAGCTCGGGAGGCCTCAGTCGCGTTGTCCTTTTCGGTGTAAATCAAAGAATACAACTTCTTGCCGATATATGTCCCTGGCTAGACCCTTGTTTTGGACGTATATCTAGTAAACACTGTATTCGTTCATTTATAAGAAAAGTCAATTTCAAAATTACCTAAAATAGGCAATTCTTTTTTATCGTATGTAACCAACTTAGAAATGTAAAATAATTTGTGGTTATTTAGATACTGGGACAGTTGTCATGCACATTAGTTGTAAAGTACACCACAATTTACATATTTGTTATCATAATTTTTTTTATAAATACGTTTTGAGTTATATAAGTTGGTTATATACGATAAAAACGAATTGGCAATTTTAGGTCATTTTCAAATGGCTCTCGTGTAAAGTTTGCTTCCTTTGACTAATGTCACTTTCCTCGCGAATGAATGATGACTCTAAAGGGGTTTGCTCCAGAGATCGGAATAGTGTATTTTTTATTTAAGCGAATGCCCGTTCCTGTGGAATTTCTGTTGTGTAAAACGGTACCGTTAGGACATTTTCTTACACAGATTCTGGAATTCTGGAATGACTGAAACACTTAAAAGTCGCTAATAAGGGAATGACGTTCCAGAATGTTGTTAAGAACGAAACGCGTGTCACAAAATGTCCGCTTCATCAGTTTACAAATGGGAAGTAAAAATATTGATTCACGATTCCTCATAAATTCAATTATCTCGGATAACCAAAATTTGACCGATTCCCGCAAAATTTTTTCCAATTGTCTTTTTGCGCGCTTTTTCGGGCCAAATGCCCCATTGTGCGACGCGACGCGACGCGACGTGGCGCACACGAAAATGTAACAGCCCCGTGGCGGTTGTTTTTCTGCCGTGTTAACGCAACGACAAAAATTGCAGTTACGCGCGGCGCAGGCGGTTGCGTGCCCGCGCACCTGCTTGCGCGTGTCGAAACCGCGCTCGCTCCTCTCTCTCTCTTTCTCTCTCTGTCTTTCTCTCTCTTTCTCGCCCCGATATTGCAATTCCCGCGTGTCCATAACGTTGAAATTTCGTTTCCCTCCGTGTCCGGCAACAATGGATTTTCGGCTTCCGCTTTTTACGTTTTCAATACCCGACGAATCGTTTAACGACCGGCGCACGGAACCGGGCCGTAACCGAACGCAATTCTTCCGCCTCCACTCCCCGACCCCGTTTCGTATCGTTTTTTGCAATCATATCGCGGGCAATTCCGTTTGTTTTTTGGTAAGAACAAATTCTTCGATAACTTGTTTCCGCCCTGTCGCAACAATTTCGGAGTAACGACGTCTCGATACAGGGTGACCCGTTCGGTGAACGAACACAAAAGCTGCAGTGATTTCTCTATATATGTCGCCAAGACTTGGTTGATAAACGTCGCAGAATTATCCCCACTATCGTGGCGTATACTCCGTGAGGGGCCACAAATCTCGAGAGATCTCGGTTACCGAGGAGAGTAATATTAGGGTTAGTCCCGTAGAAAAATAATTAAAAATACAGAAGATTTGTTATTGGATTAGTAGTGGTCTCCTGGCTTCACACCGATATACCCGAACCGTGTCATGCTTACACTCCTCTTACACTCCAAAGAATAGTATTTCCTGGCCGATATATGTCCCCGGCTAGACCCGTGTGTTGGACATATATGGAGTAAGAACACTGTATTTTCAAATTGTTATTTAACTCTCCTTACCCCGGAGTCACTTGTGACCCAACGCGGTGGATAAGCTCGGTTATATTGAATTTTATTTACTTACTTTTTTATTTTATTTATTTATTTTTTCCGATTTACCTACAGCGGTTACCCTATATATTTCCCAGAAGCCTAACAGATAAAGGTCCCAGAACTACGTCTCCAGGGGAACGATTTCGTTCTAATTTTCGTTCAAAAATTAAATTTTAATCGCACATTGTTTAATAAAATTGGAAACAGTTGTCAGGCCTTTAATGTCTGGGCCACATAGGATTTAATAGAAATAAGGTTGCATATAAAGCAAATTAGGAAAATTAGGCGTGAGAGGACGAAAGTAGGCACTTTGAAAATAATTGTCACTTCCAGTTGATAAATAACGGAACAAGAACGCCGGTACAATTCGATCGAAGAACAACGGCACAATTACGTGCCTTATCAGATATTGAAACACGTCTTCAAATATCGAAGAATATTATAGTGCATTGCACTCGAAGAAACAAGGTGTTGAAGACTATAAAAACGTCGACGAATTTATTTGTCTTTATTGTTAACTTACCAGCAACGATCGCAGAGGTGTATGCAAAAGTCTTTTTTTTTCAATTTTATTTTATTCGTACATATATGACGTACGTGGTACGTTACCAGTGGATAACGTAGTTATTTAAACACACCGATAGCGAGAAGGCGAAAGATTGCAACCGTTGTAATTACAAGTCATGCATGAACGATTAACGAAGGCTAAAATAATAAATCTCAATTTATAGACTGTAAGACACGACAGAAATTGATTAAGCGACGAAATTAGACACTTAGAATACCTGAAATTACAGTGAATTCTCGATATATGTCAACAACACGGGTCTTGCCAGCGACGTGTATCGTCAAGGAGACATATAGAGTCCGAGGCCTCTCTAGCTTCGCAGTCCCTCACGCGGTATACCCCGCGGTAGTGGGGATGATTCTGCGACGTTTATCATCCAGGCCTTGGCGACATATATAGAAAAATCACTGTATTTTGTCGAACATGAATTTTGAAAAATACAAATGTTCACGAATATCATTTGTTCGTAAGGAATTATTCAGTAAATTTATTTCTTTGCGTGTACAAACAACACATGTTTCCAAAAATGTTTCAGATAAAATTTGTTGTGTTTAGAAGGGTTTTCGAATTTTGTTGGTAGTGGAGGCCTGAACGTCACATGCAGCAGAGCTTAATGTTTTTTAAAATGGAAACCTCTACTTTTATGGCGTTATATTCTTACGAGAAAAGTACGCAGTTTTTGAACCAACCATTTTCTCGTTATTCATTCTAGATAAAAAAAAAATGAAAAATGTGTTGTAGTTAGTGGTCAACGTTTAGAACATCTTCTTGAATAATAAATATAAATGTCTTTTGAAAATTCTGGAACAATTATAAATACAATCCTCCTTATAATTCCTTTTTTATCATATTCTTCTAAATATTTAGTAAAGTTAATAATTGGCGACAAAATGTTTAGGGCAAATGTTGCATATTTTTCTCCAGAGAATATAATGCAATTATAAAGAATGAAGGATTCCGTTTTAAACATCAAGTTGTACTCTACACAGAGTTTACTCGATATGTGTCCAAAACACGGGTCTAGCCACGGACATATATCGCCCAGGAGATACTATTCTTTGATCCACGCTTCGTCTCTCGAGCTTCTTGGCCCCTTATGGGGTATACCCCCGGCAGTAGGGATACTTCTGGGACTTTTATCGGCTAGGCATTTGGGACATATATAGAGTAAAAACTGTATGACCTTCAGTCATCTTCCCATGACACCTTGGAGACATAACTTCTATCTACAATGTTTTTGGAAAAAATGTGTTGTTCACAAGACACTGACCTGCCTCAAGATTAATAGATCATCCTGAATATTATTTAAAAAATGACGAAAAATTTGAATAGACTTATTCTTCTTATGTTTATAAAGTGATGTAAAGAAAGTTAACTTTAGTGCTCCGTGAACCTAGTGTTGAAGGAGTCATGTTGCGCAGTGATCGACTGGTGTATAAAAAGACTGTTTGCGGCTGATTATCGCAGAATTAATTAGTCGAGTGAACGATTTGAAAATGTGCTATGTTGCAGACAGCATCGCTGACGCACATCGCCTCCTTCATACGGCACGTTTCCTCTGTTCACGTAATTATGTAAAATCATTGAAAGAGGATTCACCGCTTCCACATTATGTTTTTCACTATATGTATAGGTGGACGGTAGGCGGAAACCAATTTCCGAAAAGACGACTAGCACGCTCGAGGGGAAACGAGTTTCTGATTTCAACGGGGGAGTCCCTTTCGCGATCTTATCATGGGAATCAGCTTGTTGTTTTTTTCTTCTCGCTCACGATTCAGCGAAAGAAACTGCCGATAATTCCGCGTTCGTCCGAGCACATGCAAATCACCGTGGATCTCGCGATCGAGCTTTCTCCGTCGCCTAAGATTACATGTCACTGCTCCCACGTCTACCGATTTCCAGGAACGATTTCCTCCGTGGATCGATCGATCGAGGATCCGCAGGAACGAAAACAAAAAACAAATGGAAACCTTTATCGTCTGTAATCGCTGCTCGGCGAGTCGCGAATGGCGGTGTTCGAAGCCGTTTCGCTTTCGTTTAATGCGAACCCTAGGAGACTCCAACGACGCGCGTTATTCGATTCACTATGAATGGAAAGCAGCGGGCAAAGTGTTACTCGCGGGATCGTCTCGTTGAAAAAATAGTCCGTTCCTTCCTGATTCTCATAGAGCAAGAACTGTTTCTCGAGGCAGTTCGTCACGGAAACCGTGGCCAATTTGCTCTCCTTTCGGCATAAAGGAAAATGGCATCCGGTTGATATCCTACCAGTTTCTTTGGCTTCACTTTACCCCAGGAAACTTTTACCTGAGGTTTACCTTTACCTGAGGAAACCAGAAATTTTTAGCTTGTTTAACGACGGTCACTATATACCAACTTACCGGCGCCCTTACCTGTCGCAAACGCTGAAAATCGCACATTTTTACGCATAACTTTTGAACTAGTGATCTCCTATAATTGAAACTTGGATTTTCAACATTTTCTCGCCAAACACTACAGGATTACGTGAAAAAGAGTAAAAAATTTCTGGTTTCTTGAGGTAAAGTTTAACCGTGTCTTTCTCAATTGCCCTTATGTGCACGCACCAATTCACTGAAAACTCTTCACTGAAAACGCTACTTCATTGAAATTGTATCAATTTCTTCTGTTGCATTGCAGAGATCAAGGTTCATCTTCTTCTTAATCCTAGTACAAATAGCTAGAAACTGGTTAGCCATGTCCACTTAGAATGTTAAAGTTGCGTGAAATGTAGACTGTGGATTTTTATGCAAAATGAGAATTGTCTGCATTAATTGCGAGACACAGGAGCCAAACTCCTTTACTCCTTCTCTTAATAATTTTAACGGGTTTTGAATTAACACAATAGTACTTTTAAATTGACCAAGTGATGCTACTGTTATGCGCTTGATCTACCAATTTTTGTTATAAATAAATAAAATTCGTAGTCCAGTTATTCGTAATCTTTGGAACTCTGGGTTAAAATCTACCCAAGCCCTGTCATCCAAGAACTAAATGAAATAAAACGATAAACAATTGCCGATTGCCTTATTGAGACTAAAGTAATAAATATTTACAAACTATGTTGCTCGCATATTCGCATTTCTCAATTTCATTCGTACTACTCTTCTTCAAGTTCGCGGCAACTTTTGATATTCAAAGCTGTGCATGTCTAGCTGTACAGTGATTTCTCTATATATGTCCCCAAGGTCTGGATGATAAACGTCGCGAAATTTTCCCCACTATCGCGAGGTATACTCGTCGTCGAGAGGCCTCGGATGCCGAGGAGTGTGAACACAACACGGCTCGGGTATGTCTCCTGGACGATACACGACGCTGGCAAGACCCGCGTTGTTGACATATATCGAGAATTCACTGTACTCTGAAGGGGCGGTGCAATGAATATATAATTGTCGTGTAACAATTACAAAAAAATGAACTAGCCGTCAAAGGACTTGAAAAAGCGTGAAAATTACTTGCGTCGGATGGACACGCCAGGGTCCTTTGCGTAACAAATGGTGTCCAATGTTTTGCTGTTAACAAAAGCGAAAGATTACAACCGTTGCATGCACGTTACAAGTCATGCATGAACGATTAACGGAGGCTAAAACTTTTGCATGCACCTAGTATAATAAATCTCGATTAATGGACTGTAAGACACGACAGAAATTGATTAAGCGACGAAATTAGACACATAGAATATCTGAAATTACAGTGAGTTCTCGATATATGTCAACAACACGGGCCTTGCCGGCGTCGTGTATCGTCCAGGAAACATACCCGAGCTGCGTTACTCTTGAGCTCCGTGACACCTCACGGGGTATACCTCGCGGTAGTGGGGATGGTTCTGGGACTTTTATCGGCTAGGTATTTGTGACGCTCAGTGATTTCTCGATATATGTCAACAATACGGGTCTTTGCAGCGTCGTGTATCGTCCAGGAGACACACCCTGTTTATGTTTACACTCCTCGGCGTCCGAGGCGCCTCACGGGTTATACCCCGCGGTAGGGGTGATAATTCCGCGACGTTTATCATGCAGGCCTTGGCGACATATATAGAGAAATCACTGTATATACGCGTTCAAGAAACAAAATCGACAAAGTTTCGGATCAATTGTTCCACGAGCGGTAAAATAACATGATGCTATGGTGTGAAAAATGTGTGAAATCGCGTGTGCTGTTTGTTTGAGTGGGAGTGTCGATGTACACACGGTGCATGTGGTGTCTTACAGTATCGTCGCGGGAGTGTCGAATTCGCTATAGTTGGACAGAGCGGGACGGAATAGAGTAACAGAACTGGATGGTGGAGAATAGTAGCGGGATAAGGGATGCAGGGGTGGGTCAGAAGGGAGGGTGGCACGTTGGCGCGTTTATTAGTGTCCAATTGTGATGAGAGAGGCGCGGGGCAACACGAAAGCGAGCGCGTGAACTCGCTCATTTGCGTGCCTGTTAATTTGCCACGTTTGTGTGAGCACCGTGCCGCGCCGCGTAGCTAGGGTCGCCGACGGACAGAGAGAAAATTAGCGCTTTGAGTGTGGGTGTCTGACCGCCTGCCTGCCTCTGTCTGCCTCTGCCTGCCAGCCAGCCAGCTAGCCCGCCTCTGACTGCCAACCCGCTAGCCTCTATGCCTCGCAACGCGGACGCGTGTACGCGATACGTGCGTGCCGGCCCGCGTATAAACGCCTGGGTGGTCCCTATATCAGGTTCGATAAAAATCGGCCGGCATTCGACGCGTCGTTTTTCCCGCCGCGACGAAAGCATAAGTAGAGTGCTGCACGCAGCTCAACCGGCCTAATCGATGTTTCGCGGGGAGCTCCGGCAAATTAGGAGATCTTCCATCCCAAGGCGGCACAGATGTTTTTATTGTACACAGACATCTCGATTGCAGACTACGGCGTACCGTTGCTCGGCCACTTTCCCAATTCCGCTAGTAATTAACCCTCGCATAACGACGGCTTTTTCGTTTCTCACTGTATACAGTGAATTCTCGATATATGTCAACAACACGGGTCTTGCCAGCGTCGTATATCGTGCAGGAGGTATACCCAAGCCGTGTTTACGCTCCTCGGCGTCCGACGCCCCTCACGGGGTATACCCCGTGGCATTGAGGATAATTCCACGACGCTTATCATCCAGGCCTTGGCGACATATATAGAGAAATCACTGTACATACAGTGATCCACGGTTAACGTTTGCGGGATTCGATCCCCGTCAAAAGGAGCTTCGCAATCGGACACCTTGTCGCCGGCCCTAATTAAAATTATCGAGAGTTGCGCAGATATAGTAATTGATCACCTGATCCGAGTCGACTTTTTATTTTATTAACTACGATGCACTTTGTAAAAAAAAATCTGATAAAGATCAGGAACATTGCTTTCGACAATGTAGAACCGCTGATTTTTTGAAACTGGTATCTCGAAAATGGTCACAATGCTCTTCTCTAAGTGGTCGCGTTTGAGAGATTTCAAGGTGACCTTCGTGTGTTTTTCTTTTTTATACGGAACTGCGTGTTTTTATTTAGGAGAGCATGCAACCTGACCCAAGACAAATTCACTGACCTGTAACACTCGTCTTCCAAGGTCATTCAAGGTCAGTCAGGTTCAAAATTCAGCGAAGCTAGACGAAAGCATGTCCACCTAGAGAAGATTTGCGACCACCATACGATGTCTCCATCGAAACAAAGTTTTATTTGAAATATTTTCTACAACGAGCTTCAGTCTGGGAAACGATGGCCTGCGAAACTTCAAATGGGACACCCTGTATATGAGGTTTAGCATTAATTGATGTTATAAATGAGATTCTACCGTACAGTAGTTCCCAATTAACCCTCAAACGACCAGAAGGGTCCACTGGACCCACTTTAGTAATAAAGCTTACGCAAAAGTGAAACGTATGGTACATGATTTGATTTTTGTTTATATGCTTGGAGCATTAAAAAATCAATATTACGTAACAAATGTATGAGATGAATTAATAAATTAGTTTCAATAAAAATGCTGAAACGAAAAAATTTGTTGGCCCCTTTCTGTCTTTTCCGTTGCTTTCTTTGCAGTCGTTCGAGGATTAAATTTGACTGAAACTGTAAAGCTTAAATTTGCACGACTCACCCCACTCTTCCCCGACCCCTACCCTCAGCAGTCTCTAACAATTCGCCACCGAGGGACAAATTAAGATGGGAAACGTGGGGGGAAGGGGGGGGATAGATGATTGAGACACAACGCCATTAAAAAAACCGCAAAGAGGTAACCGATTTTTTGGATCGGTCACAGTAGGCAGTCCCCATAACACCGTGGAGACTTGTCCCTGCGCGGAGATCAGCGTCGTCAGTCAGCTGGTTCTTTGCGTCATCGCTTTAATCGTTTACACCGGCGTAGTTTGTTCTGCGGTAAGAGGATTAACGAGCGGGGTCTCTCGGCGTCCGTTCGATCGGTAAACGCGGTGTAACGACTTAATCGGGCCGGGCCGGGCCGGGCCGCGTGGGATATGGGGGTGTCTCGGACGCACAGAACATATTGAGTATTATTTCATTGTGATATTGTAGTAACGGAGTACGATTTTAATAGCAGGTTGAAAATACAAACATTTATTCTTACATACAGTATTCATTCCATATATGTCCCAAATGTCTAGCCGAAAAAAGTCCCAGAACGATCCCCACTGCCGCGGGGTATACCCAGTGAGGGGCCAAGAAGCGAGGAGAATTGTGTGTCCTGACCGATACATGTCCGTGGCTAGACCCGTGTTTCGGACATATATCGTTTACTGTACATAAACATTGTTTAGCGATTTCAAACATTCAGGAAACATTTCGTATTCTCCTTCGAGGAGGTTAGGTTTTAGAATGTTCTGTAAACGTCCAGAGAATGTTACTTCCGGACGTTCTGAGGATGTCGACGCAGGACGTCTTCGAGACGGCCGGCTTTCTAACCTCCCTACGACATTTACAGAGCGTAACGATCGCGTACAGGGGACATATGGATGTCATAGTAAATAAGATATCTTTGTGCTGTTGGACAACAATTAGGGGGGATAAGTCGTGGCCATATATCCGGACATCGCTCTATTAGCTCACGAAGGGTGCTACTTTTAACCTATTTTATCACGTGCAAATTTTCAGATGAATTCCACCTATTTTATGGGAGCGGCCCACTGTGCAACGTGTTAATCGCGCCTCTGCCCCGGAAACTGTAGCCGAAGGGTCCCGATCGAGCGACATCCAACGAGGTATGCATGCATCGCGTGCGCGCGCGGCGAAGCTCGATTTCTCGGTTCGCCTTCATAAATGAGTTCCAGGTAGCCGGCAGGCTTCGAACGGGCCCGATTCGTCGTGCGGAATCTCTGAAAATATCCGAAACGGTTGCAACTCACGCGTCCGTGTTTCGTTACACGGTTGGATAGCTTGTCGGGAACGGCGATAGGAAGCGCGAGGAAGGGGTAACGGACAAGAAGGAGAAGTGGGACAAGGGGTGAGGGGGGGAGGGGGCAAGGGGTGTACCAGGAGGGAACAGAGAGGAGGGTACGAACGATGGAACGCGTGACCAACATACGACACGGTACACGGCCCGTAAAAGGTACACGGCTCTCCGCGAAATTGGACATTGGCCGCGGCGGCGTAATAGGCTCGCGGAACGGAAAGTTCAAGTTACCGTCCGCTAACGATCCCGAATGATAGCGCTACGCTTCGCTTATTACGCCGTTACGTATTTTTACGCGGGAAATGGAAATTACACGGTGTCGGGGCTTGATCACGATCGATCAAACACAGCTCGCCGCATCCGCTCGCGGCGACGCGCTCGGAAAACGGGCCCGCGCTGACACGCTCCGCTTGCCGGGAGGACGCGCCGCCAAAGTTGTCCGAAGTCGTCAAACCCCGGACTATATTCGTAAAATCTCTTAATTGTACATTTCTGCTTGCAAACAGGACCGTTTCTCGCGAAACAGGTCCGATAGCTTGTAAATGTAGGGTTTTATAAAGTAGAATTTATTAAACCAGAATTACAATAAGTGTGTACAGTATGTACAGTGATTTCTCTAAATATGTCGCCAAGGCCTGGATGATAAACGTCGCGGAATCATCCCCACTACGGTGAGGTATACCCCGTGAGGGGCCACGCAGCTTAAGAGGCCTCAGACGCCTAGGAGTCTCCTGGACGTTACACGACGCTGACAAGAATCGTGTTGTTGACATATATCGAGAATCCACTGTATGTTGTTTGAGCATGCCTTAGATGTCTCGGTAACATTCATAGATTACAGATAACTATTATGTAAAGAATACATTTTCCCAAAAATGTTTCAGATAAAATTGGGTTTCGAAGGGTTTTGGAAATTGAATGTTTGGTAGTGGAGGCCTGAAGGTTATACGCAGCACTACTTGACCTTTTTTTAAATGGGAACCTTTACTCTTTCGTATGGCGTTATATTTCTAGGAGAAAAGTGCGCAGCTTTTGTTGCAATCATTTTTTCGGTAGTCATTACTTTCCAAGAAAAATCATTGAAAAAATGAAAAATGTGTGATGAAGTTAGTGATCAACGCTTTGAACATCTTCTTGAATAATAAATATAAATGTCTTTTGAAAATTCTGGAACAATCATAAATACAATCCTCCCTATAATTCCTTTTTCTTATCATATTCTTTTAAATATTTAGTAAAGCTGGCGACAAAATGTTTAGGGCAAAAGTTGCATATTTTTCTCCTGAAAAATATAATGCAAATATAATGCATATTAATGCATATTATATAATATAATATAATGCAATCATAAAGAATGAAGGTTTCCATTTTAAACATCAAGTTGTACTCTATATGACCTTCAGGCTTCCACCACCAAAAATTTCAATGCCAGCTCTTCCGATGATCCCCACGGAATACAACGTTTATCCGCAACATTTTTGGAAAAAATATGTTATTTACAAGATATCGACCTGTCTTAAAATAAATGGACCACCATGTATAACAATTCTCTCTCTCTCTCTCTCTATATATATATATATATATATACAATTATCTCTCTTTATACAATTCTCTCTCATTATTTTCAAGTACAGTGTTTACTCGATACATGTCACACAACACGAGTCTACCCACAGACATATATCTTCTAGAAGATACTATTCTTTGACACACTGCCGAACATAGAAAAGGACAGTGAAGCTTCTTGGCCTCTCACCGGGTATACCCCGCGGCAGTGGGGACAGTTCAGCGACTTTTATTAGCTAGATATTTGGGACATATATCGAGAAAAGACTGTAATTCGGTAATCAAGTACTTATATGCACAAATTGAAGCATATTGAAAAGTAAAGTACTTGGTGTCGGCAGCTGATATCGATACTTGTCAAAATGAATGCCCAATGAATGTGGTTTCGTAATAACAATGGATGCATCGATACTGTCACAAACAGAGTCAAATGTTTCAGTATTTTACGAGTATGTTTTACTAGTACTACGAAGTTTTATGGTGTTTTGTAAATATTTTTGCGCATGGAATTACAGTGACTCCCACTAATATTCGGACGCTCTTAAAAATCGCATAACTTTGTCAATATTGGACTATACTACTTGAATCTTTTTGAGAAGTTAGAACAATTGGTTCGCTACATAACGTGAAAAAAATGTCTCATTAAAATTACAATTGATCGAAATTGCAGAGAAAACACTAACAGTTGTATTTTGCAACTTTTTTGTGCGGGCTTATATTAAAAATTTTAAAAGTACGTTTTGTACATCTGCATCAGTTACACATATTCTAAATATTTCATCTAAACCGGTCAACGTTGCACTGAGCTATAAACGTTTAACGATGAAAACTTAAGGGTGAAAGTAGCAGCATTTTGGCCTTGTCAGGGAATCTCGCCCTTATGTGATCATTTTGGAAAATCTGTAGCTCATTGCAACGTTGAACGATCTTGATGAAATTCTCAGAATATGTATAATTCATACAGATCTACAAATCGTACTTTCTAAATTTTCAATGTAAGTCCACATAAAAAAGTTGCAAAATACAACTTTCAGTATTTTAGTATTTATAGTTTAGTATTTATAAAGGAGTCATTTTAGTAATTATAGAGCACATTTAGTATTTTTCGACCAATTACAATTTTTCTAAAAAACTTTTCTTCTAACTTCTTAAGAAAAATTTGCTAACTTCTTAAGAAAATCCAAGTCGTATGGTCCAATGTTAACAAAGTTGTACGATTTTTAAAACCGTCCGAATATTGGTGGGAGTCACTGTATACCGCATGTCGGCTAATATCATCCATCCGAGACAGCAGTACATTTCACGATCCGCTGGAGGGGTCACGGGCCCGTATAGAACCTCGGCGAACAGGTGCGCTAAGATAAATAACGCCTGGGCCGGCTGTTCGCTTTTCCGTCGGCTGAATTAACCAGTAATAACCGATGCATTTAGCCGCGACATTCAAAACTTGTGCGCGAAATAGCGTCGGCGTTCCGGCGCGGCGCGGCGCGTCGTCCCCGGCCAATTCCCCCGGCCCGTTCGTTTCGGCGTCGCATATCATTACCATGCAAATACGGCCGGCGCGGCGTGCGGCGAAGCCCGTGTGAAATAGTCCGCCACACCCCCTGCGCGTTTCCGCGCCGCGGCCCGCTTCCGCACCGCTTCCGCGCCGCGGCCCGCTTCCTCTACCGCAGCGTTCGTCTTCTCCCAGCACGAGCACCGGATTCTCTGTTTCGCCCCCCGCCACGCCGATGTGTCCACTCGTCTCGCCCCTTTACACCCCCCTCCGCCCCGTTTCAACCCCTCACCCGCCCACCACTTTGCACCCGGTACCCAGTCACATATGCAAAACGCGCCACTATTATAATAACATTACGCCGATGAACCTTCCATTGAATATGCGCTTCGCGAGCGTGGATTGCATCGCTAATTACGTACCGGGTGATGCGATTCGCACGGGGCCTAGTCCGCACGGATTCATTGGGCTCGAATGCGAGCTCCTGGTACCGGAACAGGTGTAAAAAGTCGCGAGCACGAGTTATGCTTCCGTTGCTACGTAATTGGCGCCGCCGGGGAACTGATATTTAGCATTTTGCTAATTCGCGGTCTGGTTTTTGTCGGCCGCCGTGCCGCGCCGCGCCGCGCGCCTCTGCCCGACATTTACCATCTTTACGCTCCGACGAGTACACTGCGGTCAGAAAACCCGCTTTTTCCCGGCCAAGAGTCAATTCTTCAAGTTTAACACGTTAACCCCTTGGACCGCGGTACGCCGCCACCAGTGCAGTGGTTCGATTCGGTGCACGAATTAACTGTTAAGCAGACTGCGGATCTTCAGGCGAAATAAAAAATTATTTCCTCTTCTAACACGTCAACTGCCATGTCACCCGTATGTGGGTGACAGATTTATTTGTACAGATTTTAAAATGAATTTTTATGTTAATATATTCATCGTACCAAAGTTGATTAGGATCAGTAAAATGTAAGAAAGTTGGAGGACTACTCAATATCATACATTTAATCTTTTCCAATTTTTATCTCATTAAATAACTTACTTTGATTTTATGGAATTTTTCAGGTTTCTAGTTCGACAGTCAAAGTGTTAACACGTTGACTACCGTGACACCCATACACGGATGGCGGAATTATTTGTCCAGGTTTTGAAATGAATTTTTACGTTAATTTGTCATTGTACCAAGTTTTATTAGGATCTGTAAAATGCAAGAAAGTTGGAGGACTACTCTATATCATACATTTAATTTTTTTCAATTTTTATTTCATTAAATAACACTGATTTTATGGAATTTTTTAGGTTTCTAGTTTGGCAGTCAAAGTGTTAATTATTCTGTTTATGCTAAAACCAATCCACTGATGTCCTTAAATCTTTCTAGTACTGCTTCAAATTGTATTAATCGATTTTTGTTATAAAATAAAATCCACAGTCTACTAGTAAGAAAATAAGGCGCGTGCTTAGGGCATCAGGAAAAGGGGGCACCATAAGAATTTTCTGAATTTCACATATTTCATATAGTGATAATTATGATGTTTATGCATTTATGCATAAATTGGCTGGGTGAAATATAAAACGATAAAAGATTTTTAAAATCTAAGAATATTATTACCCTGTTTGCGATGTGAAAAAAAAACTATTGAATAATGAAATGAATTTTTTTTAACTCTTGTTTCCCAAAATCGATGCAGAAGGTTTTCATCTTGCATAAAGATCCGCAGTCTGTGTCACATTGCTAAGTGTATATAAAGATGAAGATTAGTAGCGAGCGAGCGAAAGTACTTTTATAGTCAAATTATGGGAAATGCCTAAGAAATATATAAAATAGTAAAGCATATAAAAACTCGAAATTTTTTAGCCTCTAAAATCTTACTTGCTCGAATGTTTCTTTCTCGTTTTTTCAGATTTTACAAACGAGTCGAGCATCAGTTCCCATTTTTATCATGGAAAAACATACAGTCGCGCGGCCTGTAGAAGTTGTTAAAAAATAACGAATCTGTTCTATTGTTGAGAGAAAATATTGGTGATCACATGTAATTTCTTACAAAGCCTCTAGATTAATTAATTATTGACACCTCTAGATTACACTTTCTCTATTAAATCGTTGGTTTATTCCAATAAGCCGACAACACTTGACAATTTCAAAACCAACATTAATCGTGTTATTGTGCCATAGATTTCTGCGAAAAAGTGGCTCAAAAATTGGTGTTCAAGGATCGATTTTTTTTAAAGAAATTCAGGGGCGGTCATTTAAATGATATTATTATTCAAACGTAATGGCATATACGATTATTGGTATCTTATATCGATATATTTTTATTTCAATCTAAACACGTATAGCCAGCCTCGTCAGATCAAGACTTGTACCCCTACTCTAATTTCCCCTTCTACCGCGCTATTCCCCCACACTTCCGGCCCGGTCACGTGACGCGTCTCTGTCGTGCATACTCCGGTACTGGCAGAGAGAGAGGGTACCTTTTTCCCCTCGAATCATGCCCCCTCCCTTCATCTGGCGACACTGCGTATAGCTCTTGTTTGATGACTCTTTACTATAGACGTTTACATTGTATTCTACTATATTATATTACAGGAATTATACTTAGACAATAAATGTAAGAAACAAAAAATGGAAAGAAGAGTGATGAGTAGCGGATTTTATGGAGTTATGTAAAAAACAAGTAGCTGCAATCTAAAACAGTACAAACATTAGGAGAATTGAAAAGTGTTGTCATACTATTTTCAATCTATCGAACACATTAAGAAGAAAAATAAAGTTCACTCCAGTTCCTTGCAATTCAAATGGAATATTTCTATTTCGCACAAAAGTCCGCAGTCTAGTGACGAATTGAAGAAGTGAAAGGTTAAGATAGCACTGGTTAGGTTCATGTAAACTAAGCGGCGCCGGTTGGTGCATCGGCTACTTTTCGAAGACTTTTCGTCGGGCATCTTGGGCGTGGGCCCGGATGTCCATCTTTCGGCCTAACAGTGGGAGAGGGGCACCGCGGCGACGTGAATTCTCGATATATGTCAACAACACGGGTCTTGCCAGCGTTATGTATCGTACAGGAGATAAACCGAGCCGTGTTATGTTTACCGAGGCCTCTCGAGCTTTATGACCCCCCCAAGGGTACACCCCGCTGTAGAGGGGATAATTCCGGGACGTTTATCATCCAGGCCTCGGCGACATATATAGAGAAATCACTGTACTCGGTATTGTACACACTTAGCGAGAAGGAGTCCCACATAACCTGGTCCACCCCTCTCTGGGGGGTCCGGTATACTTAACGTGATTACCACCTCGAACCCAAAGAAAGGTTCATACAAAATAAGTCCAATTATTACTATTGTTATTACGTCAAATGTTTAAAACGTCGATGGAAAAAAAAAATCAAAATTGGAAAGACGGAGATTGAAGAGCGAAATTTCGCCCGCGGAGGGTTAATTCTAGGGGTGGTGTGTTTCGACGAGACGGTGCGCAAAAGTTTAGTGGCGCTCGCCGGCGGAAAAAGAAGACCGCGGGCAAATATTATTCGGGCGCGCGGCGGTGTTGTAACATAAAAACCGATGAACAGCGGTGAGCATTTCGCGCCGCAAAGTTCGAACGCGGCCGTCGCCAAAACTATAAAACAAGGGCGTCACCCCGCTCGTGTTGGCTGCCGGCGTCCCATAAACGTGTCAACGTCCAGCGACAGAGCGACGCGCGGCACCGCGTCGGTGGGAAAAAGATACGGGGTCGACAATATTTAGTCCCGACGCTGGGGGGATCGTGTCACGAAAATCACGACACCGTTCCGACAATAAAAAAAAAAAGAAAAAAACAAAAAGCCGCGGAATACGTGTCGGGCGCCGCGACGCACGCGATTCCCACCGGAAACAAATTGCGGCGAACGCGATGACGGTGTCGAGCAAATGCCAGCGCGCCGAAACAGCTTACCAGGGGGGGGGGGGACAGGTAAAAAAAAAAGTGGCGAGACGAGTTGCACGAAAACGAGCGTCGCGACGCCTTGAACTCTCTCAGACCAATATTTATCCTACGACGCGCTGGCCGGCCACCGTAAACGTTACGACGAATCGAATTGCAGCGGCTCCGAAGAGTATTAACGCGCTAAATAATCCTGCAGGATGATCAAAAATGCCCTTGGATCAAATTAAACAGCTATTCGATAGGCTACCGAGAAAAAACACTTTGTAGAAAATTTTAAGGGATGAAATTCAAGCGAAAATTCTAAAAAAAAAAATCTACCAGATGTCAAATACCCAGACACATATACTGCAAATAGTTCGGATTTTTACGTTGAAGATACTAGCCGTGAAAAATCAAAAACCTAAAAAAAGTCGGAAAAATGTAGATTTAGCATCGAAGTTTAATAGCGACGTCATTTATATTTTTACCGTGTCACTGTATAGGTGTGAGTACTGTCTATAAATTTTTTCAGATTTTTTAGTGAAGTGCGCCGTGATAAGAAAAAATAAAACTCGCTAATTCTAATAATCTTTTGACCATTGTACCTCAAATAGAAACTCAACTATGTAAACAAATATATGCATTTCCATTAAAAGAATAATGCAATTGTTGAACGCACTATTGCACTTCTACAGAAAATATGATCCTACGGCTGCAGTATTCTTCGAACTACATTCATCTTTCTCCTTTGACCTTTTGCTATAATTGGAAACCCAGTTATAACCTGAAACAATTACGTGGATCAGCTTGTATACTGCCCACGTTCATTTTGAAAAATGGTTGATCTTTAAGCCCTCTGTATGGTATGCCGGAGTCTCTCGTGACCCGTAGGGATAATTATTTATTTTGAAATAAGGAATAGGAAAATTCTTCATCCGAAATACGCCGAAAGCCGATCTCGAGCCATCGCCTTATATCGAAAGAAAACTGTAGAGACATATAGGGCTGGGTCAGAAATGACTCCGGCGCAGGCCTAGAAGGAGTCCAAGGGTTATGCTCTTGTACGCTGAAAGTATTCTCGTTTTAAACAGTAAATTTTTTATTTACACGTCCCTGAACTCAGCTTTTTCGAAATGTTCTTTTTCTCGCAAAACCGAATGAGAAACTGAAGTTGCTCTGTTTCCTTTGAAATTTTCAAAGTTCAAACGATTCTGCAGAGTTTAAAAAATTTCGTTCCGCATTCGTTTCAACGTGACTTTTCAAAAGGCAATTTCCCCTTTCCAATGACCTCTCGAAAGTTGATCTGTAATTTTTCGTCACGGTTTTATTGTATTTTAAATGAAAAGTTTATGCAATATTTAAATTTGAAACTTGAAATTTTAGAATATTGTAATTCCACGATTTGCGTTTAAAGTGGACAATTTTTATTCCAAAAATTACATATTCCGTATGTAAAATTTCAGCGATCACTACTTTTTAAAATCCCGTTTCTCAAATTGGAATTTCGCTCATTTGAAATTCACCATTGAAATAAAAAAAAAACATCGATCGCACAATATAAACAATTAAAACGGTTACGTTTAACCTAGAGACTTCATAAAGCATATTCAATGTTAAAAATTCGGAACGTTGCCATTCGAATTGGAAAATCAATCAAAATTTAACAAATCACTAAAGTTGAGAAGCAAAGCGGTACATTGTGATTGAAGAATTTCAATTGAAACATTTACAATAATGCTTGAATTGCAGCGATGGAAATTCCGTGATTTAATTTGGCTATAAAATTTGTTATCCTCTTTCGAAATAAACACTCGAAACACTCTAATGAGTGCATTTAAACAACGAATATAATTAAATTTGATTTGCGACTCATATATGTAGACTGAGAATTTTATGGATTTACGACAAAACTGAGAAGATATTAGCAGAACTTAAGAAAACCATTACGCTATTCTCAACTTATTAACATTATTAAAATACATTTACATTTGTTTTCGGTTTCTTACAATTAACATAGACAATATTTCTTTTGCATAAAAGTCTACAATCTACATACACAGATAACTGTCATTTCTATACATGAGAATTCTATACAAACAAAATCACAGTGGATTCAAAAAGTAATTAAAAACTATATGTCCGATTCTCGAAAAATGATCGATATTTAAGTTATGATAATTTTGTAAAAGCAGATAGTACAACCATAAATCTGAACTCGTTTTGAAGCCTGAAGTCTCCACCACAACTTGTGGCAGTGTCGCCAGATGAGGGGAGGGGGCACGAATCGAGGGGAAAAAGGTATTATATAATTATAGATAATAATTGGACTCGGGATTTTATGCGTCTGAAAGTGAGTAGGTGCGATTTAAAACAGCGAGAAGATTAGAAGACTTTAAGAGTAATCATGCATAATCTTCCGTACATTTAAATTATTAGTGAAAAATACAAACGTGTATTTAACTCCTGTGTCTTGCGATTGATGCGCAAACTATTTAATTTGCATAACGATCCGGAGTCTAGTAATAATAAATAAAATGTCTTACCTTCGTCGGGGACGATCCTTCCGCAGGAGACAAGACGAGACAAATCGAAGAAAATGTCGAAGGTGTGTGCACAGGTGGAATTAGGTCGTGGTTTCCGGATACGAGGACGAATCAAAAAACGAACGTAATCTCGAGTATCACTTTTTATTTAATCTTCTCTCATCTTCGATTCTCTTATGTCTTCTAAGTCTGACAATATTTACACAATTCATTTCATTAGCTCGCCTTTCGTCTCACTTTTAGGGGACGTAGAAAAATATGACGGTATGCTTAAAGACTGTAATATAATATTTATATATACATATAATATGTATACGTATATACAAAATGTACAAGGGGGATGGGGGGGGACAGAGTGTGTGTCTGTGTGTGTGTGAGGGGGTGGGGGTGGGGGTAGAAACGCTATTACGAATGCCAGCGTTTATTCTAATTAACACGCGGTCTCGCCGCCGGAGGAGATTTATGCGCGCAACGAGCGGAACGAAACTGATTTCCCGGACTGCCGGTGAAAAATATTGATCTCGGGGGGAGAGAGAACTCGATCGGTCCCGGCATTAAGAGATCAATTCGGACAGGAAAGAAAAACAGGTGCAATTTCCCTCGTCGTCGGTAAAACACGGTTACGTCACGATTTCGTCGGATTAACAACGATCGAGATCGAGCGACTCCCCTCGAATCGACGCTTCCTGTTCTTTTACCCCTCCCCTCTCTCTCTCTCTCTGCCCTCCCCGCTCAGCTCGTTCGGCTCGTTCTCGCGTCGATCATTGCCTCGCCAAGAGTAACAACAACAACAATAACAAGAACAACGGCAACAAACGTCTCTCATAATGTTGTATAAGAACTATGTACACGCTGCGGAGAGCCCTCCCGAGCGAATCAGTCCGTCTTCCGGTCGCGGTTGCGATCGCGCGTTCAGTACATCACCTCGTAGACGGTCGCCTTCTTATCACCGGAACCAGTCACGATGTACCTGTCGTCCGCGGATATGTCGCAGCTGAGCACCGACGACGACTCCTTCGACTGAGAACAATAGAAGACACAACGATTTGCGTGAAAGATCTGCTGCGACCCGACATTGTAATTATATATATATATATATATATATAATTTAATTATTTAATGTTGCTTCAACATCAAAGGTCATTGGCAACACGGTACATTTTCTTACAATATATTATACATATTTGTATCCTTGATATACTTGGCAAGACCGGCGATATACTCCTTAGAACTTAACAGAATGGGTAAGGATCTAGGCAACTTAGCATTTTTCCTTTCATTCTCATATTTTTTGCACTCTATTATTAGGTGGTTTAAATTGTCATAACAAAAAATTAAAAATTTAGAGCTCCCGCGAGTTCTACGCCTATGCCTAGATATGATATGCCTGATATTTCACTGATACGTTGGTAACTATATACAGGGTGTTCAAGAAATGAAAGAGGAAAAAGTAGTACTGCTTTTTATACGCAACACAATGCCGTATCTAATTCTTTTGTGTCTATACTATTTTGTTAGATACGAAGGTGACCTTCAATTTTTTAAATGGAATGCTGCATATTTTTCACATCACGTGAAAGCGCGTGTCTAGACGAATTCATCCGTATACTGCACCGTGACCTTCGAGATCGTGCAAGGTCAGAAATGGAAGAAACATTTTGTATATTTCATAGCAATGTGTTTACAAGTATTCCTTATTCATACGAATCAGATGATGTTGTCATTCACTATCAGAGTGTTTACTTCTAGGTTCTACTGTGACGAGACAATTTCAGTATCACTTCCGAAACCGATTAGATTTCAATTAGATTGAATATGGTGCGCGTTTATTACCAGTGCAATGGAAATAAAAGACGAAGTAATTGAAATACCTAGACGAATATCCGGACAAAGTGCAACCAAATGAAAATCAGTTTGTTTTGTGTGCCAAGCGTTTGAAGGAAACAGGGTCTTTCCAAAATAAGTATCATAATCGGAAATGTCTTATTTCTGAAGATAAAAAGTTAGAAGTCCTCTTACATTTTGAAGAAAATCCGACAATTTCGGTGCGAAAAGTAGCTTCACATTGGTATGAAATAATTCAAAATGTTTTTTCGAGAGACCTCGGACGCCGAGGAGTGTAAGGTCGCGTGGATCAAAGAATAGTATCTCCTGGCCGATATATGTCCGTGGCTAGACCCGTGTTTTTGACAGATATCGAGCAAACAGTGTACAGTTTTATTCCGATACAAGACGATGGCTTGGGACCGGCTGCCCTCGTATTTCGGATGAAGAGGACTAAGAGGGGATGGCGATTTTCTTATTTTGAAATAAAAAGCGTCGTCTTATAGAAGAATAAAATTGTATACATTGACGAGCTTATCCCCACTGTTACGGGTCACTATGACCCCGGCATAAGAAGATCCAATACGGTTTTTACTAGTAATCTTTCGAAATGCTTAATATAAGAAAATTGAATTTCCGGTGTAAATGTTTCAATGTTTCATCGAATTTGTCTATTTCCTGAATCAGTAAGAAACCGATATCCGATGCCAGAATAGTTAAAATCCAACTCTGACCTATATTTAATACTGGTATACATGTTTAAAATATCAGATTATACAGGGTGTTTCAGAATTGTTGCACTGCCTTGAAGTGGGTGATTTCTGAGATCATTTGAAGTAACTTTTTCCTTTGCGAAAATATTCTCCGCGGCTTCGAGAAGCAGTTATTAACGAAAAACACGGACCAATCACGGCGCGACAAAAGTGGACGGACTCCAACATGGCGACAGGTCCCGCTGAGCGTGGCGTTGGCATTGGCCGAGCCGGAAGTCGTCCTCTGTTGCCGCGTCCTGATTGGTCCGTGTTTTTTGTTAATAACTCCGTAACGAAGCCGCGGAGAACATTTTCTCAAAGGAAAAAGTTTTTTCGAATGACCTTAAGAATTCCCCATTTCAAGGAAATACCATATTTTTGGGACACCCCGTATGAAGGGTAAGGGAACCAATTACTGTGGGTGTATCAATTGCTGTGCTTACATTAATTATACTTATTTTTCAAATATAATGAATATTTAAAAGAGGTGTAGAACATATATATTAACTGATTTCAACGAAAAAGATTTCATATCTGTTTCTTAATATTCGTTACGTTTGAAAAATAAATATAAATAATATAGACACAGTAATTGGGTCGCTTAACCTACACTGTATAGTATTAGCTTGCATAAATATCGCAACGAGTAAAAATATCAGTACGTTTAAGAAACGTTTAAGAAACTGTTAAATTATCTGGAAAAAATATTGTCTACGAACTTTCGAAAGTTTAACTGTCTCGTGCTGTTCCGAGGTAAAAAAAAAATGTGATGCAAAGTGCAAACATCTCTTCTGCCAATATTTACGGCCTGACACGTAGCACGCGTAAATGTTCAAAATTTACACGTTCGCTACCAGCCGTCACTTACGTTTGACGACCGTGATTTCGTATTTGCGTACAGAAAAATCAAATTGATTTCACACCTGTGGTTATTCAAAGTTCCAACCGGACCGCAGATTTTATGAAACATTTAAAGGAACCATCTAAAAACTATTTTTCAGAAACATTTAAAGAATTTAAATTGTTCTAACCCTTGGCCCTTCACGGGATATACCCCGCGGTAGTGGGGATAATTCCGCGACATTCAGCGGCAATGCCTCGGCGACGTATACAGAGAATTCGCTGTAATTTGCTCTGAGTAGCTTTCGAAATAGTTGCGGGATCGGAAATGTCTCTTACCTGGAATATCGAGGCTCCGTAGGGCGTGCGCCACGCGTTCAGCAGGTTGTCCTTGCCGGTGGAGACGAACCATTTGCCGCAGGACGCGAATCTGAGCGAGAGGACGCAGGACTCGTGCAAGTGGAGCTGATACTTGTCCGGCTTGGTGGCGTGCAGCACCTCGACATTCGAGTTCTCCATGCCGACCGCGAGCCACTCCCCTGTGGGACAGTAGCCGAGGGAGAATATCTGCGAGGTGAAGTCGTGTTGCTGAAGCTGTCTGCCTTCCCGGAGGTCCCACGAGCGAACGGTGTTGTCGAGTCCACCGGTCCAGAGTTTGGACCCGTCCGCGGAGATGTCGATGCAGGACGCGCCGTCCGTATGACCTTGGAATTGCCTGACCAGCGACTGATTCTGAAGATCCCAGACGGCGATGTGGCCGTCGCTGCAACAGCTGAAGCAGACCTTCGAGTCCGGCGAGATGGCCAGCGCGTAGCAGGCGGGGGCGGAAGAGATTAGCTCGGCCTTGATCCTCGGCGTCGGACTGGCCAGATCCCAGATGCTCAGCCGACTAGCCTCGCCGCCGACTATCAGGGTCCTGCCGTCCGGTAGCAGCTTCACCGACCTGGACATACCAATGCGAAAACTCTTATGGAACTGTCTTGATTACGTCTGTCTCGATTTTCTTTTCTTCGTTACAGTCCGGATCACACAAATTTTTCCTACACGCGGAGACCCTTCACGGGATCATACAGGGTGGTTCAGTAAATATTAACACTTCATCTACCGGAAGCCTATTAATAGGCTTCTCAATAATTGTGATGTTCCAAATGGAAGCTTAAAAATCTTTTTTTTTATCCAGTAATCCTGAAGGAGATTATTAGATTCTTTTAATGAGGGTGAGTTGTTGCTGTTGCTGTTAATGTTAAAGGATTCTTTTAAAACATCCTCAGCCATGGACCGTAGACTTTCAACAATTATGGAATAATCACCGGTAGATAATGTGTTAAGAGACAAGGGTAGTCACGTGACTTTTGCAGAGCCAGAAGGTCGGTAACTGCTGTATAATTTTCGTTCACAGCTTTCAGTCACTGACTTAATTATCCGTCTTGGTCTTAATCCGACGGGTCTTAAGTCTGTGACTAAACTTGTCACATTTTTTGCTCTGTATTATCGATATTATGAATTCTGACGCTAGAAAGACGCGCTTCGTGCTTTTGGATTTATTTCGCGGAGAATCAAAACAAAATATAGCTCAATTTGTAGCTGGAGATATTTTCTAGCGCGCGCTACTCTCGATTTCATCCAGAAAACTCATCCAATGGCGTAAAAATGCTTGGATTCCACGGCATGCACATCGTCAATTTTTGGCCTAGTTCTAACGCTTATATTACTAAATATCTGCATAATCTCGTCAGCTCGTGACCAGCGGGCGCTAGATCGAACCCCCCTCTTTCGAACGAGCCCTATCCCAGCGAAAAATATTCTCATACGAGGATGAAAAGTTGAGGCAATGTAAAACCATTTTCCGCCTATTTTTGTCGGTAACCTGGTCACTCTACCTTATCGGGAATCTACGGAGTCTTGGCTCTTAACACTTCATTATCACCGCTGTTCTTGGAAATATGAAATAACTTTATCGATCAGAGCGTTTCAGTATGAACGCCACTACAGTATGGTAGTAACAGTTTTTTTTTTGTAGGTAAAAGAGTTTCGGCGATTTCAAGGTCACCTTGAATTTTTTAAAATATATGTTTCTACGCGCTTTTCGATGCAGCTCATCATTCTCTATACAAAGGATAAAACCTTATGTCTAAAATCCTTCGGTTTCACGTAAATTAACTTCCTACGCAATATGTGAGGAACTACAATTTGCATGTTGCACTGGTTTCCATTATTTCCACATTTTGTCTAAGCTAGAAGCATCACTACAGCAGGTTGACGAGATCGCGAAAAAAAAAATAAAATTCCTTTGTACGACTTTTTTTATATTCTGAAAATTTCATCGAAATGGGTTAATTAGTTTATAGGTTATCACGATCAAAGGTGGTGAAAGTTGTCTGCCGAAAATCGTGAAAAATTGCAATTTTCAGCACCTTCGATCGTGTAAAGCTTACAAACCATTTGGCCAGTTTCGATGAAATTTTCAGAATGTAAAATGGTTGTAAAAAATGTATTCCTGGAAAAGTAAATTGACGGGACACGTGATGAAAGAATGAAAATCCGGAGCGAATTGGCGATATTTTCATAAAAGCTAGAAGCATTGTTGAAGAGACTCCCGCCAACTCGGTTGTCCACGTAACGTTAATTAACCCGAGGCTACTGTGCGCTGTGTTTTTGCATCCTGGTATCACGCGAGGTATCTTAGGAACGAGTTCAACAAACACGTAAAAGTGGCATAAAAACTCGTGTCCTTTTTGCTCAAAACTTAATGACCGCGTCGCCGTTGAAACTGCCTTCTTCATAAATTCTAGGGAAGTTTTCTTCCTTTTGTGTCCTAATTGCGAGGTCTTAGCGCACGCTTCTGCATTAGGTATGAAATGATCTGAGCTTGAAATGATCTTCCGTTTTCCTTCTATTAGAACACATTGGAAAAGTAAATATTAACATACACGAAAAGTAAAATAAAAACTCTTCTCTTCTTTGCTGACCGGTATGCTCTAAAAGCGCTTTCTGCATACAGTCCAAGACAAAATGATTTTCAATTCCCAGGGTAAATATCTCGAAAAATACATAGTAAGCAGTGTTGCGAAAATACACAATAAAAAATGTGTTCGAATTTAAAAATCTAAAATACCATCATAGGCTTCTCCAAGGTCATCCCAAGGTCAAATAACTAATTCAACTCTATTTAAAATGTACACTGTACATACACATCCTGTATATTGTATATAATCTCTCGTATAAATACAAATCCTTGAATTTTTATGATATGTAACAAAACAGTTATAGATGTAAAAATGAATCACTACGGTTGAACAAAAGTATAAAAACAACAATTGTCATTTGTGTATGTATATATAAAATGCATCTATGTTATATCTCTCTTGATGACATTTACAGTATATACAAAAAATGCTCAAATTACAATAACTAGAAGAGATTTTTAGGTAGTCTTGCTTAAAAGGACCACCCTGTACACAGTGTTTACTCGATATCTGTCCAAAACACGGGTCTAGCCAGGGACATATATCGGTCAGGAGAAACGATCGGTAGAAAAGGACATCGAGGTTCTAGAGACCTCGGTTCATTGCCCCTCACGAGGTATACGGCAGTGGGGATAGTTCTGGAACGTTTATCGCCTAGGCATTTGGGACATATACAGAGTAAAAACTGTGATTGACACAGATCTGCAAAACGTATTTTTCCAATTTTCATTACAGACTCGGATAAGAAGATTGTAAAATCAACATGTACTATTATTTTGTTTTGTCGCAATTCCTGTCAGTCACGATTGTCTTGAAATTTTCTTTGCACATTATTTGGTAAGCTAATTCTTCGGAAAATCCACTGCGGTCCGCTTTGAAAAAAGTTGCGTAATTTTAACGGGTGTATGGAGACTTTTTCCGACCGACTGTACATTTTCATTGTACCTTAACTGGCGGAACGTATCGGAGAAATATCGAAAAGGAAAACGAAAATATTGTTCGTGCGGAAACACAGCCGCTCGAGAGCGAGGGCATTTAAGTAGCCGAGGTTCCCCCGTGTTAGAGAACAGAGATAAATAAAGAGTTTCGCGAGAGTCTCGTTTAACATGCAACGACGCGTCATAAAATCGAGAGGTCCGCTCGCACGGTTTCACCGGTTATAAAAATGATAATTATTTTTGCGCATCCGTCCGTGGCTAGGTCGTGCACGCTCGCGCTGGCCCCGTGATTAGCAACTGTGACTGATGGATGGATCATAAAGTACCTTTTAATGTGGGGAAGCGTGCATTACCGGGGTGAAGGGAGAGAGAGAGAGAGGGGGGGGGGGGAATGTATTGAATTTGCCGGTGGACTGGACACCGGTGTTCAAAAAACCTGCTGGAGGTTCAATTACCGGCCGTATCGGCGGGCATTAACAGTCATACGAGACCGATATTATTCCGTCCCGCGACGGTGAAACGTGCAACGCTCGCAAATGCATCGTAAAAATGCCGAACATCCCGTTTATTCTATCACCGACACTTCCACGTGATTTTTCAACGTTCCACGCCACGCCGGGAATACCGAAATACTCGACGAGCGCGATCGCGATGGTTTCACGCGTGGCCGCACGCTTTCTGCTCATAACCGTTTCGCCCTTGCGCTTTCGAAAATAAAAGGAAATTGGCAAAAACGTTGTGAATACTGTCGACTCGAAAATATCGCGTAATCCCTTGCGGTGCGGGAAATTCAATTTGCAATTCATTGCTTCTTCGTAATATTTCAAATCGCGTGCACGCCGTTTTATTTATGTTACCTACGACCGTGCGGTTTCCATCGACGATGCTTGCGCGTACGGGTCGTCAGCTATTACATTAATGTCGACCGCGTACAGTGTCTACTCGATTATTGTCCAAAACACGGGTTCGGCCAGGGACAATTATCGGTTGGAAGATACTATTCTTTCAATCAAAACTTATTATTAATTATTTTTTCATCAGACTTTCACCAATATATTTGTGGCAGTTTTCTGATTAAAATGATACCAAACACGATATCATTCGGATCTCTACACTAATTTTCTGTTAATCTCATTAATTCCGTTTATTTATTAATATCGTATTTGGTACCATGTTCATTAGAAAAATGCCACGAATATGTTGTCGAAAGTCCCATAATAGAATAATGAAAAATAAAGAATACCCCGCGACAGTGGGAACAGTTCTGGAACTTGTTCTGTACATAGAAATTCGTTTTATTTCTTTGAAATATCAGCGAGTTGAAGGTAACAAAAGAGTATTTTTTAATTCTTTAAAAAGATTGTTCTACAGAATTGTTCTGCGACAAATATAAGCTAGATATTTGGGACATTTATCGAGTAGAGACTGTACATCAAATAGAGTTCACGACACTAATTTTCTGCGAGATTTTATTCCCCTTTTTCTCTGTTCTTTCGTCGGTTCAGATTTTTATGCACATGGACAAAAGATAATACTTTTCAACCTTTTAACTGGGGATGACGAGTTAACTCGTCATGCGTACTTGTTGTTACCATTCAGATGCTAACAATAAGTATTTATTTCTTTTTTCTAATTGAACGAATAACTCTTTCACTTAAATTATTTTTTTAGTCTTATAAATTCTTATTTCTTCACTTAAATACGCCAGACTATCCACAATTGGTACAAACTATGTTGTACTTACATTAACTATAGTAAAATTTTCGTTCTCTCAATGATACTTGTCCTTCGCTGAGTGTTCAACGGTATTCGTAATTGAAAAGTCACCCGGTTAAAAGGTTAAAATTCCATTTTCCCTTGTATCATTTTTAATTTCTATTTTACTCCCGTTTCGCAACTGTCAAGTACAGTATTTTTATAAAAATATCCGCCGTCTAATTATGAATTTCAGTTACTCGTATCTAACCCAAAGCAAGATTGTGCGAACTTTGGACGAACGAGGCAGCTGTTCGAAACGAAAACCTGTTTCGTAACGAGGTTACTTTGTAAACATTTTGTAGGATTATCCGTACCACTAGTTCGAAAAGATTTAACTTAATGCCACGTTTATCTCCTTGTAGGTATAAGAGCGTAATGCACTATTCCATGTGGAAGAGTGGATGAGGGGACTTCATGCACAGGTGTATCACGAGTAAACACTCGTCTCGCTAGCGTTAAATTGAGTAATGAGAGAACCGTCGTACTGCAAATTGAGTTACCATCGCACAGACGGGCACTGTCGTTATCGCAAATGAATAATATACGAGCACTGACGGCTGAAAAGTTTGCTAATTAGCCCCTTTCCTTATAATAAGGAATCAAGCCCGTGATTTTGTTTCCATTGCAATATAAATATAGAGAATCGATCGGTTCGGAGCCACGTTTCATTCTGTTCCTGCGCTGGTAACTTCCATTACTATTGTTTAGAAACAACACTTTACATTTTACATTTCTTCACTTTTGGAAAAATGTACATATATCAATATAAAAATTAATACGTATATATAAATTAATTCCAATTAATTTTAAAACTAGATTAACTGCAAACTCCTGTATATTTCCCCCAAAATATATATATATATATAAATTAATTCAAATTCATTTTTAAACTAGATTAACTGCAAACTCCTGTATATTTCCCCCAAAAGTATATATGTAAATAAATTCCAATTAATTTTTAAACTAGGTTAACTGCAATACTCCTGTATATTTTTCCAACAATACCGGAGACTGATTCATCATATATCAAAAAAGACTATAGTAAACCAGTATGGGCTTCCGATTTTTCAAAATTCCATAACGGATCAAATTTCACTTTATTAATAAGCTACCTGCTGAACGAACTCGTAATGTTCCGTACACTGACAAATTGCTAATCAAGCGGTCCCGTGTATGTATCCTGGAACAACTTTCTTTCAATATTTATTACCTCAATGAAAACGTTAACTGCCGATTTCTACAAAAAGTCTCATAAAATCGAATGTAATTTAGTTAATAAGATCGAAATTATAGAAAAGTAATTAAATTTAAGCAAGCCTTTTATATTAAAAATTTATTCGTGATCACGGCTTGAGATATGTTTAAGGATACATAAATCCATGAACGATTATCATATCGCAGTTTTCACTGTTGCTAAACATGTAATGAACGATAGCACTTTTACTGAGCTTAGGAAATGATTATAAAATACTAAGATACCCCGTGTTAATAACATCTAAAATTTAACAAAAACCGTATTTAGATGCATAAAACCTGCAAAGTTGCATTTATTCATTATTTATTGATTATCATTCTGAGAGTATCTCGATTAACTCTCTTCGTACTTACTAAGTTTACACCGAATGGCCCCTGTACAGTATTCTCTCCGTAACTGTCGCGGTCTCCACTGTAACTGTCTAAATTTCATCCCCTCTACTAGGGGGAACCCCTTTGAAACCAGTGAAGCGATAAACAAGCTCCGAGCCAACGATGGGTCGTGTATCTGTCAGATTCACACCAACGCAAGCGAAGCAAAAGATTGAAACTTTTCTAATTTTGGATCGTCTTTTACGAAACTTTTACCATCACATTCGTCTTCGTTTTTCAAATTGAAGTGGCTCCAAACGCGATATCGTTACGATCATAATTACCCGTGTAATTAGCGATTAAAGTTTCGAGCGTGAAAGAGGACGGCGAGCGGAAAGAAAGAGAGGCAGGGAGTCGAACCGTCGAACCTCATTCCCCCATTCTTTTTCAATCGCTGTCCTACGTTCGCCAGAGAAAAATCAAATAATGTAGCTCCTCTACTATTAATGTCGCTCGGCAGAGTCGACGATACGACAGTTACGGTGAGACTGGTGTCGTCGAGTTGGGAAATCTGAAAAAACGTCGATCAACGAAAAAGAGGGAGAACCACTGACCTGATATAGTTATCGGGCTGCAGACAGTCGAGCTGCGACACGGACTTGGTGCTTCCTGTGCCGCTCTGTCCGATGTCCCAGACCTTGACGCATCCTTTGCCGCCGGTGTACACGTACTTGGTCGGATTCGAGATCGTGACGGCGCACACGACCTCCCCGTGACTGAGGGTATTAATTTGCCGCGCATGACGCGGTATCCCCTGCGCGATCAGCGCATCCGGTGGGAAGGGCACCGGCTGCATCTGGCCCTCGCTCGACACGTGGAAGCTGTACGCACTGGAACACAGATCGGGAGAAAAAAATGCGACTCGTGCGGCGAACAGGCGTGTTTACCAGCGACGATAGAGGCTCTGCTCCCCGCAAGGCAGATATCGCTAGCCGGCAAGCTAGTCTCGCGTCTCGAGCGCGCGGGCAGCGAGCATGCTTCGCGGGCCCCGCGTGGCTCGGTGGCTTGCCCGCCAATCAATCGTGAACTTCCTTATGGGGCTACGCCTAGCCAGAAACTGCAAAATTTCAGACATTTCGATCGTCGCATTTTCTCACAGAATTTCAATCGCGAGGGAGAGAGCGTACAGTGGCGCGCGATTAAGTGTCCGCAGTCGGGACCCGAATGCGGACGCTTAACCCATTTGCATCATAAGGAAATGTGAGAAGGCCTTTATCACCAAACTCTTTTCTTTTTTTTTTTTTTTTTAATTATATTTAAGTACAAAAATGAGTACAAGTAAAAGAACTTCGTATTTCAGCATTATAAGAACAAATCAGAATTGTTGCTTTCATCTCCAACAACACCCTCCGTTTCTAAGTTTTTAGCTAACGAATAATGTTAGTGACCAACAAAGTTGAGCGTACGCATACGGCTTCGGTGATAGTGACCAGGAAAATTGAGCGTATATATACGCTAATGATGCGAATGGGTTAACCTCTTAACACGTTAAGTGCCAAATATCATTCCCAGAGATTCTTACAAAATCGGAGTAATTTAATTAATGAAAGCGAAACTAGAAACTTTAAATGTATTATGGGGGATGCTGTTTTAACCCATAGCACTCGAATGGTGACTGTAAGGCGCCACTAAAAATTCCTATGTCATTATTCAAAATATTTTTTGCATTATTACATTTGTTTGTATTTAATAAATTACTGAACATTTCAGTATTGTACGAGTGAATTGCACCATTTTCGTATGTATAACATGAAAACAAATATATAGTAATGAAATATTCTGGGTCGGAAGAAATGTTTCCTTTTGGATTTAAAATAGCTTCGAGTGCAAAGGGTTAATACTTTTGAATTCTAAAGATCATAATAAAATTCAATTAAAAAATCACTGTCAGTCATATATATGACTGGCATGGCAGTTAACGTGTTAAGGACGGGCGTCATCAATGAACGGTGCTATAGTTTTATTGCCGTTTATTTTTACTATTTTATTGCTTAGGACAATACAAGATCTAAAACATAAGAGGGCGGGGCTTATATGACTCATTTCCACCTTTTCCTCGTTTACCAAACTAATTGACGACCGAAAGACTCGAGAGGTGGCCCTCTTCGATTTTTATGTACTTTTACACCTGATGATATATGTCGAATATTAGATGTACATACTTGAAGACATTACTGATACAAACAGTTGAACGTTGCGCACCTTTAATACGCGCTGTAAGCATAATCGCCAGATCAAGACTTGTTCCCCCACTCTAATTTCCCCTTCTACCGCGCTATTCCCCCACGCTTCCGCTACGGCCCGGTCACGTGACGCGTTCCGTCTCTGTCGTATCTGTGTCACAGTATCACGTGACTAACCCGGTACTAGCAGAGGGGGGAGGGGGTAACTTTTTCCCCTCAATTCGTGCTCGCTTCCCTCATCTGGTGACACCGACTGTAAGTATGAAATGGCAGAGTTCCGATTTCGATGTGTAACAGTATTGGCGAAGTTAATTGTTTGCGAGACTACGTAGTAAGCGCAATATCATCTAGTCAAATTATGGTTGTTCACAATATCTTTACTTATTTAATGTATTTACTTTTTTACTTTTTTTTTTTTACTTATTTTTACCATATGATTCGGGATGATCACTATGCCTGGAGTGCCCTCTAATTAATTTCAACCCGCGAAATATTTTTTAACGTGAACCGAACAGCTTTTTTTGGCGAAGTAAAAAGCTGGAGGTGTAAGAAACAATTATTCATACAATACTCTTGGCGCCGACGTTTTTTGTGTTTTAAATGTATGTACGATGATGACCATTCCGAATCATGTACACTGCAAAAGTAACTGAAACTATGAAAAAAAAATTTTTTAATTGTAAACAACCAGGATTTACTACATTGGAATCGGAACTCCGTCATTTCATGCTCACAGTGCGTAACGTTTAACTGTTTATATCTGGAATATTTTTAAATATCTATGCCTAATATTTCACAAATGTAATCAGAAACATGCGCACCACCGCAATGCAAAAGTACATTAAAGTCAAGGACGATCACCTGGGGTCCTCGAGCAATGTAATAATAACATAAATAAATATTAACCAAGTATGTGTGCTAATTAGATACCCGTCCTTAAAGGTTTACGTGGGGATGATAGCTTTTGCGGAAGCAATTGAAGGAAGGGGGGGGGGGATGCATGTGTAAGTGAGATAATATCCAGAACGTATCAAGTTTCAATCGACTTGCTCGAAGCTCAGTTCGAGGACCCATCTTGTTGAATTTGGGGGGGGGGGGGAGAGAGCAACGGCGCTTAAGTATGCAAACGAGCGGACACTTAACTGTGCACTACTGTATTCAAGTTACGCAAGCCGATTTTCGGAGAACTTATGCAAGGGACAGCGCTCGTTTAAATTTCATTGAATTTGTAACGCTTAAATTTACACGAAAGGTCGCCTTTTAACAAGATTTCAAGGTCATTGATTTCTTTTCTTTAATGAAGCCTTGTACTTTTTCTTAGACATTCTTGTAGAGTGTAAGAAGACAAATTCAACGAATATAATAGCTCATTTCGATAATTTAATCTCGAAATATTCGTGTCTGAAATATCTTATCTTTCAGATACAAATATCTCAAGACCAGTTTATCGAAACGGTGTAGTAATTGTAGCCGTTGGATTCGCTTTTTCGTGACCTATAAGAATATCGAAACAAAAGTATATGGTTTCATTGAAAAGAAGCAATGACCTTGAGATCATGTTAATCAATGACCTTCAGGAATGATTCCTTCCGTTGTTTGTTCATATAACAGTAAATAAGGTAGATGTTTAAATGATCCTGCCTAGCTGGGACATTCTGTACACATACATGAGTATCAAGTATATTTTAATTATGCAGATATTATACTTATATAACGTTTTAAAATTATTTCTCGAATCAATGAAATTCACAGACATTTAAAATATGATATGAAAACTATGCTTCACGACAGTACTCTAAATGCATACTTTTTTAAGTCACAATTTCAACAAACACAATACAGAGTTTACTCGACACATGTCCAAAACACGGGTCTATCCAGTGACATATATTGGCCAGGAGATACTATTCTTGCTTGGTTCATGACCCCTCACGAGGTATACCACCCGCGGCAGTGGGGATAGTTCTGGGACTTTTATCGGCTAGCTGTTTGGGACATATATAGAGTAAACACTGTATCAAGAGCTAATCGAGCATTCAACTGTCACAGCTAGAAGTGAATTTCGAGCAAATTTGACCCATTATAGCATATCCGGGTATACTACACTGAACTGTTTTGTTACGGCAATTTATTTTGCAACAATGGCTCCTGATACGACTTTCGTCACCACTGAATTGTAATTGTTACAAACACGTATCTACCGAGTAATTTAGCCACCGCACAGATTATTCATAAATGACAAGTTAGATGAATTCAACGGTACAATAATGGTAATGTAACAAACAGAATCATATTCCCTCCCTATGATCGCATCGTTGGATCTGATAGCGCGATCCCAAAGAGCAGCGTGCGCGATATTCTCAACCGTTTGTCGACATCCCATTGTGCATATAAGGGCCGAGGATGAGCCACGCACTGTCAATCAGCTTTACGAAATGATAATGACAGAAACAGAATTATTGAAGGGACAATGGCGGATCGGGAGAATGCAGACGATCAACAAAAGCTCCGTAGACTCTTTAAATAACTTTTCTAAACATGGACCGAATGACTTGAGTTTTTATCAAGAAAGTCTTAAATTTTCTAAAAAAAAATTTTATTTCGATCTGAGCCTTTAATTAAGATTGAAAAAATAATACTCATAACTTTTCCACGAGCTTACATCTTTCTCTAACAAAGTTACTCCATTTTAAAGAATGCAAGGAGACTTTTTGACTGATCATACTGGGTGTCCCATTTGAAATTCCCGTTTATTGCCCGTCAAATTTGAGAATTCGTCAAAAACTACGTTCTGGTAGTGTTTCGAAAACGCCTTGATGCCAGCGACAATAATATACAATAAATAATATGGGTTCCAATTTAAAAATTCAAAGTTGACCTCCATAGGCTTCTGCAAGGTTATCTGAAGGTCGAATAAATAACAGCTTAACGTGACCCCTGCGAAACCATACAACTTCTATCCAAAACAGTTTTTCATTCATATTTTTCGAGATATATTCCCTGGGGAATTTCAAACGGGACACGCTGTATATCCGTATCTCTCTAGTTTATTTAAAATCGCGCGTCGGTCCACGAATAACTTGAAAAGTTTGATACGGGCGTCATCGTGTCGATCTCGTTCACCGATTCAGGAAGTCCGAATCCATTATTCACCGAATCAAGTCGCTAAAATATCGCTTACATTTCGGGCAACATCCTAACGAAAATATATATATATATACATCCGGTGGCAGGAATAAATAAAGAGGTTGATTAATTGGAAACATCGATCGGAACGAACGCGCGACGTTCCTATCGCGTCTATCTATGCAGTTTTCGAAGTCGTATATTATCTTCTACATTAATGGACGCACGGCAAAAAAACAAAAAAATGAGGGGAAAAAAAGAAACGCTGTGTTACATCCGTTGTGTGCAACATTTCATGCCGTATCGCTCTTTATCTTGACCGTTAATCTCGTCGCACAGACATTTGCTTTGAACTAAAAAATATCGATAACGGCCGCGTGTGCTGACCGCTCGCAGCCGCAATAAACAATAGGGTCGCGGAATTTTCATACTGAACGGAAATCACAGATAAATCGAGATCCGGGCTCCACGGTTGACCGAGTATTGAGCAACATTAACAACAATATTATTCAACCAGTCCGTTGCGCTGTCTTATGCTCATGCACAGAATGTTTCAGACTTTCCTCCAAATTTTTCAGCTTTTCTTTTAAGCACACCGTTGTATTTTCACTTGGTTTCTGCGTTTCGAGATACCTGCGTTAACCTGAGTATTTTTACGGAAAATAAAAAAAGTGTCGCCAGATGAGGGGAGGGACCGCGAATTGAGGGGAAAAAGTTACCCCCTCTCTACCAGTACGGGATTAGTCACGTGACATTGTGACACGTGCACGATAGAGACGGAACGCGTCACGTGACCAGGCGGAAGCGTGGGGGAATAGCGCGGTGGAAGGGGAAATTAGAGTGGGGACACAAGTCTTGATCTGACGACACTGGATCACCTTAATCCTATTACCTTTGACTTGCTACATAGGTGAATAATTATTATTTATTATGATTTCAAGTATCCTCTTTTGGAACACTAATATATCGAAGAAATACCACGAATCGTTCATTACTGACGTAATTACATACGAAAAGAGGAATCAGTGTACTGCATATTGTATTTCGTCTATTTTAATTTTTTAATAAAACATCTCTACAACGTAATGTCTCGATATGTGTGTAAAAACTGGGGAAAAATGTCACTTATATCGTAGAAGAGGATAAAACTATTTTGTTTCTCACGATTTTTCGAGAAGCTTCTGTCAATGTAATCGCGACATTTTTCTGATTCAAATGATACCAGGCACGATACATTTTTGATCATGTTTGCTTGTTTAATTCACGATACAGTGGAACCTCCGTTATCCGAACTAATAGAACAGATATCAACAGCCTTTTCCGACTTGTAGAATGAATCTGAATCGCTTTCGATTGAAGTGTTCACATGCGAAACACGTAGACATTCTGATAAAGGAGAATTCAGATATCGGTTCGGATAATCGAGGTTCTACTAAATCGTGAATTAAACAACCCAATGTGCGTTGAATTGTGCCGTGTTTGGTCTCATTTTAATCGGGAAAGCGTCACGAATGCGTGGATAAAAGTTTCACGACAGAATAATCGAACACAAAAGAGTTTTGTCGTTGGATTAGCGTATTTTTCCCGGCTTGGGCGAGGAAAATCTGAAAAATCTGTACACAAAAGCGAAGGGGACGAAAATGATATCGACGTTGAATCTGTATGAATACGCGATTGAGACACGGTATGAAAGGCCGAGACGATGCTCCTCCGTCTACTGGAATCTTCCACGATCCGCGTAGAGTTTCGCGGGTGAATTTGTTCGTTTGGTTCTCGGTCGCGTCTATAAACGCGCTAAATATATTTAATATCCTTCGTCCAATATTATACGACGGCGCAGTCGAAAGGTCTTATCTTAAGGCACCGACGCATTTTCGATCTACAGGAAAGCAAACAGCTTGTAGTTACTTAGCCTTCGTTCAATTTAGATTTGTTTGGAGAACCGGTTACGAGTCTCGGGACGCGCGTCACTTGCCAAACCCGAGAGATATCGTCCGCATTGAACGACAAGGTAAACGGAACACCTTCGCGTGTATGTATAGCCGGGAAATGATCTACATTCTCATCGAACCATCAGGCGCCCCGGGACTTGAAATAGACGACGACGACGACGACGCCTTGACTGTCCGATTAGCGACTGTGTCACTACTTTCGAATTACGACACACGATCCCCGCTTTGAAAAGCACCGAGCTTCGATTGATCTACGATCCGTGCTTCGCCCGATCGACCGATTTCAAGTGGATCCCCCAGTCTTCTTTCCTTGCGTGCGCGCGTCGACATGTGTTTCGGCCTTATCTGATTCGATTTCCGACACGTTCTCGAAAGCTGACTCGGTAGTCGGCGAAAAGACCGCGGACGATTTTGCGAATTACCGAGTCTGTAATTAGATCGTAAATACGTTGAGCGATCAAATTATTACCCCGGAATTACTGCTTATTTTGGAGTTTGATAACTAGACAGCGGATCTTTATGCAAAATAAAAATTATACACCTGAATTGCAACAAACCGGAGTGAATTAGAAAATTATTTTCTTTCTTAATATGTTTAATCTATTGCAAATCATGTAACAGGATGTTTTTAAATTCTTCTAATGTTTCACTGTTTTAAATTACACTTACTCACTTTTGTCATCAATTCATAAAGTCCGCTGTTTATTGATAACGAATTGAATTAATATTGTGCTTATGATAGTACACCATTGCGGAATATAATATTGTTATGCTTCCGATAGCGTATGGTACTATTTGTGAATGTGAAATACTGCTGCCATAAAGAGGCAACTCCACTTTCGAGTAATTTGAGTGAACCGATGAAAGACAATTAAAAAGATAGTAACCACTCATCAAAAAGATTTAAAAGAGAGCATACTTTATTTCAATTATTACCATAAGTAGCGATGTATTTAGAAATATACTATAATATTTCACGCTATTATAATACACTAATCTTAAAAAGAGTCTTTGTGCAAATTTTCCATCTTTTCATAATAATTTGATCACCCGCTGTACTCGAAAACAAACATTTTCTAACCTAATTATAAGAAGTAGAATACCAAAGTAAATACTTCTAGTGTCTCCACAGTTTTGTATTTTACGTTTTGAAATTTGTTTCTGTTTGTAGATGAACGAAGAAACGATTTGAATTCTTATTTTGGCAAAAAACGTTGATTAAACGACAGCAAACGTGGCTCACCTTCGTCACACATTACCCGATGGCATCCGAAAGACAGTACACTCTTTACAGTCGTTTCGTTTGGGATTACAGTCGTTACTCGATATATGTCCCAAATATCTAGCCGATAATTGTCCCAGAACTGTCCCCACTGCCGCGGGATATACCCTATGAAGGGCCCTGAAGCTCGAGTGACCTCGGTCGCCGAACAATGTAAACATAACATCGGTGTGATACTAAGAGACCACTACTAATCTAATAACAAAACTTCTTTATTTTTCATTATTTTTTATAGGACTTTCACCAACATATTCTTGGCATTTTTCTAATGAAAATGATACCGAATGTGATATAATTCCGATGATATTTACTTGTACAATGAACAATGAAAGTGTTAAACTTGAACGATAAAGACGTTTGTTATTGTATTAGTAGTGGTATCACACCGACACACCCAACCCGTATTATGTTTACACACGTCGGCGACCGAGGCCACTCGAGCTTCGCTGTCCTTTTCCATGTTCAGCAGTGTATTAAAGAGTACTAAAATCTTCCAGCCGATAATTGTCCCTGCCAGACCCGTGTTTTGGACATATATCGAATAGACATGTTTACACTCCTCGGCGACCGAGGCCGCTCGAGCTTCGCTGTCCTTTCTTACGATCAACAGTGTATCGAAGAATAGTATCTCCTAGCCGATGTGTCCCTGGATAGACTGGTGTTGTGGACATATATCGAGAAAACACTGTATACAAAGGGGGAATGCTATTCGCGACTTCGTCGACATGCTTATCAAATTAAATAACTACAAGATCGAGTCCAAATAAAGTGAAGATTGTGTGCAGTGTTTCACGATGTATGATATACTAAAAGGTCAGCTAAAGATAGACATAAACACTAAATACAGAAAAGACCTATTAGTTAAATCACCGGAGAATAGGACATAAATTTACTAACTGCTGTACAGGGTGCCCTCACTCAAGTGTAACACCCAGAATATCTTCTTTAATTTTGACAAAGTGAACAATTTCGTATGTGCAATTTGTACGGTATCAAGTGATTAGTAATCCCGCAGGACTTGGTTTTTTAAATGTTGCTTTTTCTCGTAGTTTTCAAGACCATCGATGTTTTTTCTTTATAACTACATACATTTTCGTGATGCATCGCGTAGCTCATACAAAAATACATTCAAACAAGTACTGTGACGTGACCTTCAAATGACCTTGCACTGAGGAGAGCATGTATATGTACAAAATTTGCTAAGGCTGTGCTCGTTTTATCATCTACGTGGATTCTTGTTTTTCATTGAATTTTTCCTCGTGATTTTGGGACGGGTTAAATCTTTTCGTTACATTTTTGTAATTAATTTAAATTTCTGCGAGATGAACGTTGATTTCCTTATTGAGCCTAATACCAATGATTTGAATTGACTACTATGAAATTAGAATTCATTATGTCGTGTTTGTAACTCTGGGTCCAAGTATGAACCCAAGTACATACCGCCACACGCGAGGTTTAATACGGTTTAATAATAATTGTGCTGCGTCAAAAAGGAAGCATAGAAATCGTCTTTCGTGTAATACAGTGTTTACTCGATATATGTCCACAATACGGGTCTACCCAGGGACATATATCAACTAACAGGCATTATTCTTTGATGAGCTCTAACGGGGACAGTTGTGGGACTTTTATCGGCTAGATACTTGGGACATATATCGAGTAAAGACAGCAATCCCAAACGATACGATTCTATTGCATTACTTGGGGATGAGATACATAGATCCACGATTAAAATTTCTATTGCTGTCGAAGGATCGATTAAAACATTTTCAGCTATGGAGCCTTTGAAAAATAACCGCTGGTGGATGTAAAGCGTGGCGCTTCGGGCGTTAAGCGACTTCCCCTAATCATCGTCCGAGACGTTTCATTCAAATCATTCTGGTCGATTAGAACAGCAATAAAAACCGGGTGGGAGTCGTACCGATGACGGGTTCTAAGGAGGGCGTTGAAGAGAGAAAACGTGTACTCACGGTTTGCCTCCGGGTACTCCGACGGATCCCATGGGAGTCCTCATGGCCACGTGGGGATCGTAGAGCTGCGAAGGCGGTGCTCTAGGCGCCACGTAGCCGTTATATCCCATCATGTCGACATGAGGATGTTGGCCAGCTGGTGCCAGATGGTGAGACGGCGGGCCGGGTGGGTAGTGCTGAAGATAGGCGCTCGGCACACCGGGAGGCGGTGGTCCCTGAAGTAGCTTGCCCGAACCCGAGGGTTTCAAACCGCCCGAGCCGATCGCCGATCCCGAAGTCGGCGTCATTGGCTTCGAGATCGGTGTGGTCGGCTTCTCCCGTTCCTCCATCTTCTTTGCCGAGGGTGTGCTCGCGTTGCTGCTCGTTCCACTCCTAGGCGAATGGGGCGGCACGTCTTTTTTCGTTTGAATGCTGGCGCTCATGGCAGGCACCACCTTGTCCAAGCCGTTCTCTCGGGGCGACGTCGTTCCGTTCACCACCGGGCTGGTTGGTCCCTCGCTGGCATCGTCCACGACTAGGTCCTGATCGCTTTTCTCACCGTCGCTCTGTTGCAAACAATAATTGATCAGAACGTGTACACACATGACATATTTCTTTCAATTCAACCGAGCGCGACTGACTGCTCGCGAGCTGCCGACGCACTATGGGACCACAAGACTTGACGGCGATTAAAAATCTGCACAGGATATTGCTACCCTTTTGACAGTGTTTCGTTTCTCTGCCTTCGAGTACTAACGAGAATAAGAGACACGGAGACACCAGACAGCGAGAGTTTACTTCAACTGTTATTCTCAGAAAGGAATTATTATATCTCGATATATGTCCTAAACACGGGTCTACCCAGAGACATATATCGGCCAGGAGATACTATTCTTTGATCCACGCCGAAAGGACAGCGCAGCTCTAGAGGCCTCGGTCGCCCAGGAACACGGCAGGAACCGTAAATGTCCTACACGATGCATGTCCAAAACACGGGTCTGCCGGGACAAGTAGTCTGGGAGATTGTTATTCTTTGATACACTGCCGACCTTGTATTATGGTACACTCCTCGACGACCGAGGTCTCTCGAGCTTTTCGACACACCACGCGGCAGTGGGGATAGTTCTGGGGCTTTTATCGGCCAGATATTTGGGACATATATCGAGAAAAGACTGTATATCTTGCAATTGACGCGGACAATTTTTATTTTGCATAAAAATCCGCGGTCTACTGGTAACTTACTAGGCGAGCTCGTATTCCCCTCTCCTACTCGTGCGAGTCAGAGCGCGGTAGTGGGGGTAGTGGCTCGAGCGTCGGCTGCTCGCGAGCATTCAGTTGCTCAATCCTGATTTAACGTGCACCGTTCAGGACACTTATGCAAAGTGGACCAATGAAGCTAACCTTGAATATTTTTGTTGTTTTCAGTAATATAGAAAAATGATACATACAAAACTTGCACGGCGCAGATTGCGTATGGAAATGCTATGAAGCGCTTAGATAAAGAAACGCTATTATCTTCGTATGTCCTAAATCTTCTCGTTAACGAGATGTTACGCAATACATTTTGGGATTTCACATTTCAGTAAATGTATAAGATTTACAGTCTTAGCGAGCAGCATTGAATCATACAGCTCTAGGGTAATTATCTTGAGCCATACTTAATCAGAAGATAAAACACGCGCTGAGTGTGTTTGCAGTGTTGACAATAATGTTTCGATAATTTTTTTAGGTATCGCTCCTGGCACTTGAACATCTTGCAATATATCGTAACATATGTATATCTGATTGAAATTTTATTAATCTTAACTTGTGAATCAAGTTAATCGATTTTATCAAAAAGACACTAACAAAATCGTGAACATTCTTATTTCGAATATAGTTTGAATATTTTTAAATAACTATTAATATTAGAATTAATCCAATATTATCCATATTGGATGGATCCAATATATCCAATACTATACAGGGTGTCCCGGAAATGTCGCACTTCCTTGAAAGGGGCGATTCGCGAGGTACAGTGATTTCTCTATATATGTCGCCAAAGCCTGGATGATAAACGTCCCTCGGGACCTCGAAACTCGACACCCTGTATTTAGTTTTACCGTAAGCATCCGTTGTGTACTTAGAACGTTCGATTGTTTCGATATGATCAGATGAAAAGAAATAAATCGTTGATTACATTTTCCAACGGGTTCCATTGACAAGAGACCGTCTATGTCGTCTCCGAAAATCTGCAACGAGTTTTGTGATTCCCGAAGCCCGAATGCGTTGGTTCGTATTTAACGGAACGAAGGATTTACTACCACCAGAGAATGTTTGTCGAATACACATCGCGAAGTTTGCATATCAAAGTTACATATTGGCTAAGCTAATCAGCGTTATCTTATTTAACGTCTCGAATACAGTTCAACGCTTCTTTCACGCCACAGTGTTATATCAAAATAATGAGAATTACATCATCGTTGTTGTACGATAGCGGTTTAATTAAAACACGTTGTCGACGGTTATCTCCGGCAAACGTACAGAGCTCAAGAGAAGAATGGAAACGTTGACATACCGAGAAAAATTCACTATACAGTGAATTCTCTATATAAGTCGCCGAGGCATGGCTGATAAATGTCGCGGAATTATCCCCACTACCGCGAGAAGTACAATGTGACGAGCCAAAAGGCCCGAGAGACCTCGATCGCCGAGGCGTTTAAGATCGTGTAGAACAAAGAATAGTATCTCCTGATCGATATATGTCCCTGGCTAGATCCTTGTTTTGGACATATATCGAGTACACACTCTATTCGTTCATTCATAATAAAAGTGACATATAACTCAAAATATATTTATAAAAAAGATTATGTAATGTAAAGTACATGACAATTATCCCAGTATCTAAATAACATCAAATTATTTTACATTTCTAAGTTGGTTATATACATTAAAAAAATTGGCAATTTTAGGTCATTTTAACATGGCTCTCCTGTAAAATTTCCTTCCTTTGACTGTCGCCGACTCCTGGACCGTAATCGACATCAAGACCCGTATTGCTGACAAATATCGGGAATTCACTGTACTATAGTCAAACTCATACGCATTTCGTACGTTTAAGCGGCGCGCAGTGGGGCTGGATATCTTTTTTGCCAAAACTATTTTAGCGCTATTTCAACGTTTAACCTATTATAATCAGACTGCGGATTTTAGGTAATTTTCAAATGGCTCTCCGGTAAAATTTCTTTTTTTTTTGTCACTTTTATTATATATTAACGATATTTGTTGACACCTGACATGCAAAATATCAATATACAATGAGTTGACAAATATCGTCCACGAATACAGTGTTTACTCGATATATGTCCAAAACACAGGTCTAGCCCGGGGCATATATCGGCCAGGAAATTCTATTCTTTGATCCACGCCGAACGCAGAAAAGGACAGCGAAGTTCTAGAGTATACCCCGCGGTAGTGGGGATAGTTCTGGGACTTTTAACGGCTAGGCATTTGGGACATATATAGAGTAAACACTGAAGTGCACAATTTTCATGGAGGTTTCATGGAATATACGAGCCGTTTAATGCAAGAATGGTGCAAGTCGAGGTGGAATAACGAGGAATTCAGTAAAAGTTCTACAAAGAACGATAATTAATTAATCAATTATTTTATTTAACAACGATTCAATCCTTCAAACACGTTGTTAACCTTTTGTATGCTATGCCGGAGTCATTCGTGACCCGTAGTGGTGAGGATAAGCTCGAGCGACCGGCAATATGTACAATTTTATTCCGATATAAGACGCCGGTTTTTATTTCGAAATAAGAAAATCGCTATCCCCTTTTCTTTTTTTCATTATGTTCCCTCAACACCGCTTAATGCCCTATTATGGTGTGCTGGATAACTTCACGGGACCCATAAACTCTCGGCCCTCTTAATAGCCAAAACTCCGTAGATTGGCGATAAGGTAGAGTGACCAGGTTACCGACAAAAATAGGCGAAAAATGGTTTTACGTGCCTCAACTTTTCGTCCTTATATGAGAATATTTTTCGCTGGGAAAGGGCTCATTCGAAAGAGGAAGGTTCGATCTAGCGCGCGCTGGTCTTGAGCTGACGAGATTATGCAGATATTTGGTAATACAAGCGTTAGAAGTAGGCCAAAAATTGACGAAGTGCGTGCCGTGGAATCCAAGCATTTTTACGCCACTGGATGAGTTTTCTGGATGAAATCGAGAGTAGCGCGCGCTGGAAAATATCTCCAGCTACAAATTGAGCTACATTTTGCCTTGATTCTCTGCGAAATAGAGCCAAAAACTTGGAGCACGTTTCTGGCGTCAGAATTCATAATATCGATAATACGAGAGGCCATCTTTTGCGCACAGACAATTGCGCACGACGGCATAGCACACGGTTCTTTTGGACACAGTAACATTGGACACAGTGGGTTTTCCTCTTTCCTAACCCTAACCCTAACCCTAACCCACTGTGTCCAATGTTATTGTGTCCAAAAGAACCGTGTGTCCAATAATACCGTGTCCAAAAGAACCGTGTGCCATGCCGTCGTGCGCAATCGTCTGTGCGCAAAAGAGCCATCCCCGATAATACAGAGCAAAAAATGTGACAAATTTAGTCACAGACTTAAGACCCGTCGGATCAAGATCAAGACGGATCTTAAGGATAATGTCAAGCCGCGTAGGTACCCTCGCCCGAAATAAGACGAAAGCCGGTCCCGAGTGATCGCCTTATATCGGAGAAACGCGAAATATCGTCGTGGGTCATGAATGATTCGGGTACAGGCCCAGAACTCGCAGGAGCCCGAGGGTTAAACGAAACGGACAAACATCGAGGTACACCAGTGTTACATTAAACGGCTGAAACAAAGGAAGTATACCAGTGTACTCACGTGGCCGATGTCTTTATCCTGCTCCTTTTTCATTTTCTTGATGTGCATGGGATGGTCGTGGTGATTCTGAGAGTGATGGGAATGGTGGGTCTCCTGCGGTGTTCGCGGACGACTGTATTTATCACCGGGCGATATCGAGCTCCTCTGTAACGTGACGAAAATTACGTTTCGCGTGTAGTCCTAAACGGGATCCGCGGACAGATCGACGGGTCGATCGACGAGACGCGACGCGAGCGTCGCTCGGGTCGATCGTATCAGCCCCGCCGGGAAAATATGTTCTGCCGGTGTGGTGCGTACGTACACACGTACGACGGGGTCGGGAAACGAGTTTTTGATTTATACGGACGATTAAACGGGCCGTAAGGCCGATGAAGAAGCGTGCTAACGACGGGCCGAGCAAGAAGACACGCGTTCCCCGAACGCGCAACAACCGCGCCGCTCGCAAGCCTCGTTAATCTCTAGTTAAATAACAGAGAACCGGCGCAGACCGAAACAACGGGTTACCCGTGTGTTTCCTGCGGTCCGATCAACGTGACAAAACCGTAATTACCTGCGTCGACGGTTATTATCAATTGTCACGCGAGCCCGTTCGCGATAATCGATTTCGACTTCGCTGCGCGCCGCGCCGCACCGCACCGCACCGCACCGCGCCATTTCAATGCCAACGGAACAGGATTTTCAGCGTTTCGCGTTCTTGAATGGCGTATCGACGAGACGAAGCCACTGAATACGACCGCGATCATTTCGAAACGGCGTATATAACGATGCTCGATGGTTTAGCCCGGTAGTTGCCTCAACTCTGGTTAATTTAATTAAACCTCCAAGTTAACCCTTAATCAGGCGACGAGCACCTCGCGTCATTTTTAGATAGGCTCGGTGAACACAGTGCTGCGGCACACAGTGGACGATTTCCTTAAAAAATGGGACAAAAATCGATATCGCCCAAGAACTCAATTTATTGCGAGTATTGATTAACACTAAACCTACCACGACCGGTCAAACTGACCTTTTCAATCTTCTACGTACAATTGATCACAACGATATTTATCATTACGATTTTATTTATTTATCTTTTTTTTCATGAAATATTTGTAGCCTGTTCTATTACCCTACCGCGACCGGTCAATTTGACCGCACGAGATAATATGGTATTTAAATAGCTCTTCTAAGCCTAAACAATCGGTATAAAAAAGAGGCTATTCTCAATGTGGCACGGCAAACTCAAAATAAATCATCTATCAAATTACACACGTTTCATAGCAAATACATCCAAACCGCAAAGCTGGACGACACAGTACAATTTTGTGAATCGAGGAGAGAGCATCGCATTATGTTTTATATCATTGAAAGCATATAAAAATAAATTTGTATCATCATTTTATGCAAGTTGTTCATCTACTAATTCATTCAGCAACAAATTGACTATTATATACATTTCATTATATTAACAATAACTTTTTATAAGGACCGGTATACAAGATAGGTATACAAGAAGTGTCGATAGGTTTAGTGTTAAATAATAATATTAAACGTACCTCTTAACCTTCGTAAATCGTTGTAATCTTCCTTGTCTAGCAGACAAGGCGGAGGAAGTTACAGAGAAAATAGTGGAAGTTGTTAATTACAACTCTTTTATATGAGCCTATATTGAAAATTTAAACAATACATTTTGTAGATCTGTGTCAATGATACATATCCTGAAAATTTCATCGGAATCGGCCAATGCTGCAATAAGCTATAAACGTTTAAAGGTGGTGAAAATTGCAGTTTTTCACAATTTTCAGAAGCCTATGTCTTTAACAAATGTAAGGATTCTTGTATCTTTCAATGCCTGTAGTTTTTTCTGCATCAACCGATTTTTATGAAATTTTCAGAATACGTGTAATTGACACAGATCTACAAAATGTATTTTTTAGTTTTCAATATAGGCCCACATTAAAAAGTTGTAAACAACTTCTAGACTTTTCTTTGTAATTCCGACCAATTGCATTTTTTTAAAATTTCTTTTTCACGTCATGTAATAAACTAATTGTTCGAACTCCTCAAAAAAATCTAAGTCGTATGGTCCAATATTAAAAAAGTGATCGTCCTTTTAGAAGCGTTCGAACATTACTGAAAAGGAACGTATCAGTTTTACGTATTAGACATTGATAAATCATATTACCAAAATATTTTGATTTTTTAAAGAATTTTTTTACATATTTGTCCCATTTTCAGAAATCGTCCACTGTGCGGCATGATGTGGACAAAATTGAACTCATCGCTGTTCGATTTTGATCTAATTGTTCGGTCGTTAAGTGAAATATGTAATTGTAAATATTGATTCTCGAAAAAATCGATAGATTAGTTTAAAATTGGGTAGTACATCAAAATTTAATTACTAGATTGCTAGATTGCTAGATTGTTTCGAAATAAAAATTGTTTGCATCGATTACAATTCACAGGAACCAAGCGGAAAGTTCTTCCTTCTTTTAATTATTTTGATTAGCAGGAGCTAATGTATTGGAGCCGTTAAATTCTTTTAATCTACCTTCTGCTTTAAACTGCATTTACTCAGCTTCACTATAAATGCGTAAAATTCAAAGTCTACTAATTACTAGAGAGTCTGCTAATTTTTTTAATGAATAGTATTTGTTATGCCTTAAATAAGGAGAATCTGAACAAAGGTACGGTATAATTTTAGTTTCCAAATTTCTTTTCTCTTCAAAAAATAATTTTAAAGAATTTCAAAGCATCCTGTAGTTTTGATTGTTTTATATCAAGAAGGGTGATGTAGGTACTACATACATTGCTATATCAGATTTTTTCTGTTACAAACTCCTATACTGAATGTTATTCATTTTTTTTAAAGAGAAATTCATAATTAATTTTGATTTGGTTGGAGTCCATTTCCCAGCACATTATTCCGAGAAGACGTCACGAGTTATACAATAAATTTGCTTTTTAATAAATATAGATACAATATCTAATGAAATGGAAGACAAAATTAATGCTCACTGTTTGGTGCTTGAAAGAAAAACGAAAGATTGTGACCGAAATCGATATTATTTATTTAAACGCAATCGTGTGCGCTTAGGCACTGAAATAAGTATTGAAGATATTTCAAGTGACCCTATATAGACTATTTGATTTTTTGTCCCTAATTCCCATTTAAATGCCGCACTGTGCAGTGGTCCACAAACGGACTTATGCTATTATAATCATTTTGAAATAAAATTTTTTCTAGATAAATAGTTACAATTTACAATTTTGCAAAGAATAATGAGGAAAAAAGAGTCTTCAGGTTAATAAAAATTATCTTTAATTCACTGGGGATCAGATATGTCGTGTGAGTAATGCAGGGCTAAATTAAATTAATTATTTATTTTTTTAGGTATCACAGGATTCAAATACAGTAGGACCTCGATTATCCGAACCTCTGATATCTGAAGTCTATAATACCTCGACGTGCTTCAAATTTAAATGTTTACGGCGGTTCACAAGCAACACTTCTCGTTGTACAAATGAATGCAGTGTCTACTCTAAGTATGTCCCAAATGCCTAGCCGATAAAAGTCCCAGAACTATCCCGACTCGAACGACCTCGGTCGCACCTGGACAGCTCCCGATCTCCTGGCCGATATATGTCCCTGGCTAAACCCGTGTTTTGGACATATATCGAGTAAACACTGTAGCGACTCGGACACACTATGGGCTTCCTACGGCAAACTTGATTATTTTTAACATTCAACAAGGAAGAATACAATAGCAAACTAACCATTACACATACATTGATTCTGAAGTGATACAAATTATTTTATTTGTCAACGATCCGTGTTTAGAGCGTCAGATGAAATGATATAGCGTGTTTTAATCCGAAGCCTTCGACTTAAATTGTCAGACAAGGGGTTAACCAGTTAGCTGTTTTTAACGAATATACTCGTCATGCAGAAATAGCAATATCTTGTGTTACGACGAGTATACTCGTCACGAAGAAATGGCAATATTTTGTGCTACGACAAGTACACTCGTCAAAACAGCTAACTGGTTACTTTCTGCGACGCAATTTAGATACACATTTTTCAAAAAGATTGTGAACAGCTAACTGGTTAAGTAACTGTTCTCCTACACAGACTCGTGCGTTCCCCGTCCAGTTCGAATAATCGAGGATCCATTGTACTGTCATTTCTGCGAAAGTGTAACCATTTAGGGTCGAAGCACGTTGTTCGCTACTGGTTTGATCGAGTAGGGCCTCGGCTAATTGAAAGCAGAGCACAGCCGAGCCGCGGAACAAAATCTCTCGCGGCGCATTATCATCCGGGAGCGACGTTCGCGCGCGAGTGCATGTTTGGTCGTTCGAATCCCGGCACTTGGCTCGAAAATTTGCATTTTTATGCATCCGGCACGCGACGTTTACGGGCACCGTTCAATTCCCGGGAGGGGGGGGGGGAGGGGGATGGTCGGCAAATGTAATCAGCGTGGTGGACAACAGCTTGTCACGAGCGGCGAACGCTCGGAGAAAACGGGGGATGGCATTAGGAGGGGTGGCCCGAGGCGTCTGCGAATACCACGCGCGGCGCATACGGAGAGAATTAAAGGAAGCGCGATACCGGAGGAGGAGGAGGAGAAGGTGGTGGTGGAAGAGTCGGGACAGAAATAAAAGGAAGAAAGAAAGAGAATAGAAGGGACAGGAGGTGGATGCTTTGGGAAGAGAGGTCGATAATGATTATAGAGTCGGCGGAGCGCGGGAGAGAACGAAACGAAACGAAACGAAACGAAGAGACACACGCATACACGCGATGCATACACGGAGGCTTGCCCCGGCAAACACACAAAGAGCGAACACGGACGAGAAAGAACCGAGGAAACCGCCCGAGGATAGGTCGAATAAGGAGAGAGGAAAATAGAATGGCGAGAGGTAGAATGAGAGGGCGTCGATGGGCGTTTCGCGGTCCCGCGATGATTACAGGCTCGGCAAACCTATAATACACGCTGCTATCTGCCCCCCTTTCCACCTCCCCTTCTTTATGGCTGCTACGGCTCTTTCCATTATTTTTTTCTGCCTACCACTCCTCGACGGTCCCTCTATTCGTTCGTTCGTTCGTTCGTACCGGGCCGGTTCCTCTTGGATCGCGCGGGGCTCTCGCAAGAAGATCGTTACTTGCATTTTCTACGGGGGAGCCGTGCCTTCCCTTCGGCTACGAGAAAACTTTCTGGACGAGGATCATCCGGTGGACCCGGCCGACACGAGGACCTTATTCTTAGAGCCCGATACCATCGAGCCTAGCACTCGCCTGTAATTACTTTCCTAACTTTATTGCCACCCGATCCCGATCCCGATCGCCCCCCCCCCCCCAATCCCCCTCGGGATTCGCATACACCGACGGCATTTTTCATTGCCGAATAAGCGATCCACCGTTTCGCAGCGATACCGATGAACACCCTCTGCGACCCCCTACGTCAGTGGTTTGCGAACTTTACGTTATTAAGCGCCCCTCTCAGAAAAAGTCCTTTCTCAAATACGCCCGCCTTTAAAATTTCACGAAAGTTCATTTAGAAGTACGGTGTTTACTCTATATATGTCCCAAATTCTTAGCCGATAAAATTCCCAGAACACAGCTTCGCTGTCTCCTAGCCGATATATGTCCCTGGCTAGATACGTGTTTTGGACATACAGTCGGGGACGATGTTAAGTGGACACTCTTAAAAATCGCATAACTTGTTTAAAATTGATCCGAATTATTTGAATTTTCTTTTTTAGATGTTAGACCGATTAGTTTGTTAGACAATGAGTAAACAAATATGTTATTTAGATTACAATTGGTTGGAATGATAAAGTACAACGACAATTTGAGAAATGTGTTTTGTAGATTCCGGTAACTTGCATGCATACTGAAAATTTCATTGAAATCGATGAACGTTGCAATGAGCTACAAACGTTTCAAGATGATCAAATAAGGGCAAAATTCCCTGGCGAGGTCGAAAATCTGCGACCCTTCACCCTTCAGTTTTCATCTTGAAACGTTTCTAGCTCATTGCAACATTGACCGATTTCGATGAAATTGTCAGTATGAATATAAGTTACCGAAATCTACAAAATGCTGGCAAGACCCGTCTTGTTGACATATATCGAGAATTCACTGTATCAGAAAATGAAGAAGCAGAGAAGCAACCACGTCACCTAATAACGAGATCAGCACACCATCCGAAGATAACAAGAAATTTATCAGGCGCAAAACACTTGAGAAATGGCGAACGGAATGCACTATCATAAACTCTGCCGGGCCGCATAAAATAACAGCGCGCCATTCCAGTTTTACGCCCGAGTTGCCGTACAATGTAGGCCAAGTGAAATTATTCTGGTTGCTAATCAGACATGCAACACTGACCAAAGAAATGAATTTTGCCGACATATCGATGACATTTTTCTGGTTAAATTGATACCAAACACGATACAATTAGTATCACGTTTACCTATGCAATTCGAACCTCGATTATCCGAACTCTTCATTAGTCGAATACGTGTTTCACATATAAACAGTTCCATGTAGAACACGATTCCGTGTACGGTAAAGATTGAATCCAAAATTGTAGCTAGGTAACGGATCTATTATCTGAAAATTCATGTTCTACTAATTAGTACCGATAATTAACGGCATCGTGAATTAAACAATCAAGTATGATCGGAAACTGTACAGTGTTTGGCGTCTTTCCAATATCGAGAATGTGTCGGGAATGCGTTGATAAAAGGATCCTAAAGATCAAGACGCATTATTTTGACTCAAGTTTTATTCTTTTCTGAGATCAAGGGACAGAGTCTATAAACGATATAAGTCACACTTCGGTCCCGAAGTTTCCACGAGTGAATATCCAAGCAGTCCTGTACCTCAATTCGTAAGGAAGTCCGCGATTATCAACAATCGCATTATTGCGACGAGGATCGACGCTACCACAGCACTCGAAACCAATATTTTTTTCTCCGCAATGTGCGCGTGGAAAAGAGAGAAACGATGAAACCGACTGACAAGGGACATTACCCAAGCCGAATTTAACGAGATCTATACAGATTTTTAAAAATATTTACACGTATCTTTTTATCTGCAATGATCCATGGGGGTTAAAATAGCCCTCAAAGTTGGGGGTGACAACCCTATTTTTGCTGATATCTTCGGAACTAGAGGGTCTAGTACAGTGGTGGTTCTAAACCTTTTCAGTGATCAGCACCCCCTGAATCTAAAAATAAGTTCTCACGCTCCCTTGAAAAATGTGTTTCTATTTCTTTATTTAGAAAATTGCAAAATACTTTATTTTTTATTTCTTTATTTAGAAAATTTAGGAACTTCTCTTGCACCTTTGGAAAAGTTCCTCGCACCCCAAGGGGTGCACGCACTGCAGATTAAGAACCACCGGTCCAGAACAATGATTTTTCTTGTAAATTTGTGTGTTTTCGATCAAGGAATATAACTATATAAAAAGATTTCAGATAAAAGAAGTTTTCAAATACTGTTTAAACAAATCATTTTTTCCGAAATATCTTTATACCATTACATTCCTTCATCCAAAACACACGAATTTAAAAAAACATTGTCCACTAGTTCCCGAGATATCAGCAAAAATAGGGTTTTCACCCCCCCCCCCCAGATACCGCAGATAAAAACAAAAATACGTGTCAAATATTTTTCAACAAACAAATTTCATTAAATTTCATTATGTCCCACGTAAGCCCGTGTTTTTTTTCCCCCAGGGGTGGAGGCGCGCAGATGAGAGAGGAGTCGACGTTCTTAGGGACGGTTAGGGTTTTTTCCTCGCCGGCCACTTTTCCCTTTGCCACTTTATATAGTGCTCCCTCCCCGGGGTTCGTCGAAAACATAATTGCGCGTATAGTAGACACTCGTGAGAGAAGCACGCTGGAGCCACTCGTTGTACCCTTCACGCGCACGAAAAGTTACACGCGTGTAACGTACCTGTAATACACGGGCGCCGCGTCGCGTCGCGTCGCGAGTACTCGTGCTGCGTCGAGCACCTTGTACGTGCGTTAAAGTTGCGTGCCCACGGCTCGACGTATACACCGGCAACGACCGGGATTAGGAATAGTTACGAGTGGAGGTTTTAGAGCGAACGAGGCAGCAGGAAGAATAATTCTGTGTTAAACGAAGCGGGATCGTGCTGCGCGACTGTGCGGACGTTGCTCTCAGAATGAAGGGACACCCCAGCTTTCGACCTGACAAGCACCCGAACCTCGGACTGAAAATGTTGCGACGAGTATATTAGGTCTTGAGTGCTTGTTACCTTTCGTGTCATTTCGATCCATCAACGAATAAAGTTTAGCACTTTTGCTAATATTTCCAATGTTTGCCGTTTTGTTTGTATTTGCCAATGTTTCAGATGAAGTTGAATGGTTTTGAGAGCACATTCTGATGGTACATTTTTTTAAATGGAATCATATATTTTTTATTGCATCAGCTCTTGCAATGCTCCTTCATATTCTTTACAAAAAAGTATTAATCTATTTGTGTAAAAAAATCATTAGTTTGGGAGATATTTCAATTGTAATGTCTCTTTACAGAAAAGGTTCAACGTGGCGACCATTTGCATCAGAACATTTTCTGAATCGAGAAGTTAATCACTCACTAACATTGCGTAGCGTATCTGATGTTATTTCGTTACACTCATTGATGTTACGATCCCTCATATTGGTCATTATGGTCGAAGACTCAGCGTACACTTTATTTTTTAAATAGCCCCACAATTTCGCGTATTTCGTATTTCGCTGTTGTAATTCATCTTATATTTTTATAAAGTGGTGTCAATACAATATTTTCGAATTTTCTTGCTCTACCGCGACGTGGTCATAAATCCAGGATTTTAAACTTTGCATTCTCATCCATTGATATCTTATAGAAAATTGTATATGGTTCATCTCTCAAAAAACGCATCCCGCATTTCATTTAGAATAAAGTTATTACCTTTCCTTCGGACAATATTAATAGTGGATTGGACTTAGGCCACTTTCAAAGCGATAGTTTTAACCCTTTGACAACTTTAACTTAAAACGAAACATTTCTTCTGACCTAGAATATTGCCCCTCTATATCTATTTTTTCATGTTATACATACGAAAATGGTGCAACTTACTCGTACAATACCAAAATGTTTAGTAATTTATTAGATACAAACAAATTTAATAATGTGAAAAATATTTTGAATAATGATGCAGCAATTTTTAGTGGCGCCTCAGAGTCGCCACTCGAGTCCTAAGGGTTAATTATTGAACTAACTGCGAAAACTTATGTGTCCAAAATTAACGTATATGCTCTGAATATACTAAACCGCAAATGTTGTTTATGACAGCTAACTTGAAGTTTTACGCGTAATTACGGGCTACAAAAAATAATTGACAAATGGACTTAGGCCACTTTCAAAATAAACAGTAAACACTGTACTCGCTGAATTATTATATTAACCCTTTGCGGTCAGGAATTTTTTTAGTATACTTTCCGAGTCGAATGCGTCTATTAGGTTGTCCCAAAAGTTAATTCCGTTTTCGATTTGTGCACAAATTGCAAATTAACCTTTCAACTGGGGATGACGAATTAACTCGTCGTTACAGTGAGTAATTTGATGAATTTTCTTTATAGCAAACCAAAAACTCATCTAGAAACGTGGACGCTATCCTAAGATCTTAACTCACGATTTACTTCTGTCTCTCATCGTAAATCTTCGATCGTAACGAGTGGACTGCGGATTTTATGCATGAAGAATTTAAGAATGCGTATTGTTTCCAACTGGCTAAGATGATTAAAGAAAGCAAGAAATTTTTTATTTTCTGTGCAGTGCAATTGAAGAAGATTATTTTTATTTTGCACAAAGATCCGCAATCTAGTCATGGGAGCCAGAAAACGTGTTCATAGAAAAGATACACTGTACGACCAGTTTGTTACTTTCGTTTTTTTTTTGTTCTTTGGGTAACGCGAGTTCAGCTACCGATACAGTGAATTCTCTATATATGTCGTCGAAGCATGACCGATAAATGTCGCGGAGTTATCCTCACTAGCACGGTGTATACCCCGTGAGGAGGCAAACTGTGAGGGACTTTCGCAAACATATTCGTGGCATTTTTCTAATGAAGATGATACCAAACTCGATATCACTCGGATCATATTTACACTAATTTTCCGTTAACATAATTGTAATGGGAAGTAACTTTCGTCGTTCATTACACAAGTAAATATCATCTGAATTATATCGTATTTGGTATCATTTTCATTAGAAAAATGCCAAGAATATGTTGGTGAAAGTTCCATAAAAGAAATGAAAAATAAAGAAGTTTTGTATTGGATTAGCAGTAGTCTTCTGGTCTTACACCAATATACCTAACCCGTGTTATGTTTACCCTCCTCGGCGGGCATCGCTATCCTTTTCTAGGTTCGGCGTGGATCAAGGAATAGTGGACCCCTGGACGACAAATGACATCGAGACCCGTGTTGCTGACATATATCGAAAATTCACTGTATTTAAAGGCTCCTCGAACGCCGCGATGCGTAGTCTGGTGGTTTTCCATTTTATGCACGGTAATTTTTTTGCTATAGCAACATGACTTCGGAATATTAAACTCAAATGTACAAACGACAATAAATAATTTTTTGAGAATTTTTCACCCAAGAAAAATAGTCCCAATTTAAAGTTTCCCTACCTATGGGTTCGAGGAGACATAAACCCCCCCCCCTCCCGTGCTAGGGTTAAGACATTAAAAATCGAGGTATACATTCGTATCGGGAGCGGAGCGCCGGCGCGCATTGTTTTCGCGTAATTTCGTGCGTCCGCGATACAGCGAGACGGGTTTTTGTAGCTCGTCGATTCGATACGATTGGATTATTTATCTACGTCATTAAATCCTTCGAAATCCCCGCGAGGGAAACGAGCAGCGAAACGGATAAACGGCGAAAAAATGCCCATCCGCGTTTATTTGTTTATTTATACCGATAGATTGCGCGTAGAAGTTCGACGGATAATCCGATTGTTAACTCGACATTTCGATAAATGATTTGTCTGCGCTCCCAGCGGAGAAATATTTACCGGGCCGCGCGCAAAATACGAGAGCCATAAATCGCGGCGCGTATTATTGTTTCATCCGTGATAAAACAGCGCCGCGCTGACATAATTTCATTTGCGTAGTAAACCTTAATTACGACACGCGAAAAATAACAGCAGGCGACCGACCGACGACGAGAGAGAACACCCCCTCCCACCCCCTCCGGACACACGCTCTTCTCTCCTCTCCACCCACCCTCCACCCTCTTCCCGAACCCACCCTCTCTGCAACGTCGATTAATAATTTAATCCGAGCCGGCGATGTCATCGTCGAGCGCGATTACCGCGGCGCGCTTCCGGAAAAAGGCTTCAAATATTCGTTAAAAGCGAAAGACCGACGCGCGGAAACAAAAAACAAAAAAAAAAAAATACAACGATGCCCTGGCGAGGCAGGACGAGCGCAAAACTCTCATTAACGTCCCGATCCGAATGCTAAAGCCTCCGAATGCCCGGCAAATCGGTTTTCGAACTCTCGGACCGCGCGAATCGTTGAAACTATATCCGCTCGGGAAAACAAAAAAAAACAAAAAAAAAACAAAAACATTTCTACTCACGTGTCTCTCCTCGGTGGAGCTGAGACCTGTAACGAGACAAATGCAAACAGTCGTCAGTCAAAAGCCCATCCGGTGTCCGCGAGAGGGAGGGTGTGGGGAGGAGGTAAAAATGATTTTCATGCATGAGGTCCACGCGATGCGTGGAGTCGGGGGCGTCCGGAGAATAGTGTGCGAGAAAGAGAAAGAGAGAGAGGGGGGTGGGCGTGTGGGCGGAGGAAAAATTGTCGAAATTCCGGCCACCGCGCGTCGATAAAATGTTAATAACGTGCACATAAAAGGGAGGCTACGCCGAGGGATGGTGAAGGGGTGGCAAGGGTGGCGCGGAGGGTGTAGATGGTGAAAGAGCGAGCTGCGCCCGTATAAATGATCTTCATGCATATTTATGCGCTTTTCGCTCAAAACCGCCGGTGTCCGCTAACAGGGTGACGCAAACACGCTCACCCCTGCCGAAAGCGGATACCCGAAAAGCGCTTTGAAAATTTCCAGTCGAGCGAGTTCCGAACCGCACGCTCACGCCACGTCGGCTACATATTTTTTTTTCCACCCTCACTCCCGCCCACCCACCTCGTTCCACCACCACCCCCCGCGGTCCACACCTAGGTTGGCGTTGCACACCCCGGCCAGCATTTTCGGTGGCGCGCACCCCTCGGCGGTCGACTCTGCTCGATTTTTCCCCACCCCCTCGCCCCGGCCGAGCCGAACCGAGCGGGTATCACAAAAGCAGGATCAAACGGATGACGGTGACAAAAAGAGGGAAATCCAGGCCGCTCGTGCGCTCTCGCAGGTGAGACTCGTTATATCGGCTCTTGCTCGTGGAACGAGGATGGCCAGTGCCGCCGGAAGGGCGGTGGAGAGGAGGGGTGGGGAGGGGAGGGGGCGAGAGGTGGATGGCAGACGAGGGGCACTCGACGTGACCAAAGGCCGGAATTTCGTTAATTTCTTTTCCGGTCGCGCTCGCCGCAGCGGTGGCAATTAAAATCGTGTGACAGGGCGAAAGATATGCGTATAACGAGTACCGCGGGGTTTTACGATTCTCGTCGAGCCGACTGCCCCTCCCCGCCCCTCCCCGCCCTCGTTCTCTTTCTCTCGCCCTCTCCCCTCACTCACTCTTTTGCTCTTTCCATTCTCTCTTGTTGGAGGAATTCGATCGTGAAGTGCAGGCCGCGTAGGGCTTCTGCGGTTTTTCGAATGGACCGTGTGGGGGCGTGCGGGGAGTATGATAACGCGATACCAAAGGAACCGTGGAAATTAACAGGCGGCGGTAATTTGAATTGATGTCGGCCGGGCTTATACGGAATTTGAACGGTACGCGAAGATCTGATTTTTATTCGGACGATGAACGCGCGGTTTTTACCGCGGCGGTTATATTATTTCGGGTTTTCGTGCGCACGGCCCTCGTCGCGTTTGTTGCGAACCGATGAGAGAATTGCGTTTCGAACATATTACGATAAGGCTCTTTATCACGCGACATTCCGCGAATCCACTTATTTCTATTGTTGCGCGCACTGTGTTGAAGTAACACGTTCGCTACCACCGTCGCGCATAGTCAGTGCAAAAGGTACTCGTACGGCAGCCAATTTCAACGAAAGCTTTGTAGAAATTTGTTTTTTAAAGAAATTAAAGAAATTTTAAAGAAAGACAATTATTTATCTACAGTTTTTATGAAAATATTGACCCTCTGGGGCGGTGGTTCTCAGCCTGGGGTGCGAGAGAAGTTGCTAAATTTACGATGAGAGCAGTAATTTCATGTAATTTCATAAATAAAGAAATAGAAACACATTTTTCAAGGGGGTGCAACAACTAATTTTTTTATTCAAGGGGGTACCGAAAAGGTTAAGAACCACTGCTCTAGGGAGTAGGTCTGTGAGAATCGTACGAATAGATTTCCGATAAATATAGTGATTTCTCTATATATGTCGCCAAGGCCTGGATGATAAACGTCGCGGAATTCTCCCCACTACCGAGGGATATACCCCGTGCGAGGCCGCCAAGCTCTAGAGGCCTCGGACGCCGAGGAGTGTAAACATAACACGGCTCGAGTATGTCTCCTGGACGACAAGTTGTTGACATATATCGAGAATTCAGAGAACAACAGTTCTCTTAGTCATAACAGGACTGCGGATCTTGAAGTATTCATACAAATTTTAAATTTTAATGATAAGTTTTGTCTTACTACAATGAATCTGCCAGTCATCGAAAGAGATTTCCGTTTGGTTGAATTTTTAAAAATAAATTGGAAATTCCAAGAAGATTCGGATCCAACGTATTAACGTTCAAGTACACAGCATGATCTTCAAGAATTCATCACTTTCCTCTGCCAAATTGTTTGAATATTTCGTGAAGGGTGTGATTGCATAAAACATTTTCACAACGAGAGCAGCTAACGAAACAAATGGTGGTAGCGAACATATTAATATTTTGTCTGATCGTAACAGCTCTTGGTCTAACTCCGACCCAACGCATATAAGTACATCGAATGATGCATACAGGGTGTCCCAAAAGGTTACAGTTCCTTGAAATAGGTGATTCTCTTAAGAGTAACTCTTACCTTTGCGAAAATACACTGTTTACTCGATATATGTCCAAAACACAGGTCTAGCCCAGAGACATATATCGGCCAGGAGATCAGGAGCTGTTCAAGAAAGGACAGCGAAGCTCTAGAGGCATCGGCTCATGACCCCTCACGGAGTATATCACGCGGCAGTGGGGATAGTCCTGGGACTTTTATCGGCTAGGCATTTGGGACATATACAGGCTAAACACTGTATTCTCCGTGGCTTGGTTAAGGAGTTATTAACGAAAAACACGGACCAATCAGGGCGCGACAAAAGCAGACGCACTCCGGCAGGTCAGCAGGTCCCGCTGAGCATGGTGTTGTCATTGGACGAGGCGGAGTCCGTCTGCTGTAGCCGCGCCCTGATTGGTCCGTGTTTTTTGTTAATAATTCCTTAACAAAGCGGCGGAGAAGATTTTCTCAAAGGAGAAAATCTCTTTAAATGACCTCAGGAATTATCCCTTTCAAGGAAATACATTTTTGGACCACCCTGTATATGCGTTTTTAGATTCTTCCAACTGCTATCGAAACGTTCTAAATAGTTCAATCTATACGCAGATAATAGATATTTTAAAAGTACTACATATTAATTAGATAATTTAATGATTGTGGTAGTTTCTTTGAAGTAACGTGTTTTGTGAAGTGTTGCAAATTAACAACTGTGTCAGAAATGTCCCGGTGCGAATGTATTAACAGAAGCAATAGTTATTCGAACATATTTCGTGTGTTACACGAGGGGATCTCGAGGATCGTTTACAAAAAGCAGATGAACCGCTGCAGAACGTACTTTATTTATCTGTTGACGGTAATGTTGTTAGTAAAATTATGTTCCGCAACGAAGCGCGTTCGCGTTCGAGCGTGCAACGATCGATCGCGACGCAATAGGTAATTTTCGCGCGGCGAACGTAACACTCGTCTGCCCGGAGTCGACGATAAATAAAAATATCAATTACTCACCGCCATTGCTCTTTAAATCATCGGGCTGGCCACGATGCAGTTCCGGTTTGCCGAGCATCGAAAGCGGATGTGCCGCCGTTGTACCGGGTGCTGTAGCGGCTCCCGGCGTCAGACCAAGACCAAGAAGAGCCGTCGAAGCGGAAGTCGGCACCGGAAGTCCACCAGCTGGCCCTAGTCCCGGAAGTCCGGGTAGTCCAGGATGAGCACCTAACGGTGTCCCTGCTGGCAGTTGTTGAGCATGCATTTGCTGCAATAATCTCGATATGTCGGGTCTCTGTTGCTGGAAACAGAAAACATTGGTTCTCAACGTCACTGGACATGGATCACGACCAATATCGACGCGTGCTCAACCGAACTCATTCCCCGCGAAGGCTAGTTTCGAATGTCTGGGAACCTACTCTCCGTACGCCGGATGATGGCCAGCCTAAGTGTGCTTACGTTCTCCCTCTAATCCGATTCCCCCACCATCGAACGCATTGTTGCTACAGACTGAGAACGATGACGAAGAACGACGACGGTCATATCGAGACCCGAACGAAATGGAACGATTTGAAGAAATATACAGAGTGTTCACGCTATCACTTTAATTAGTATTAAAAAGAAAATGGAAGAGGAAAATGTAATACTCTTTTTGCAAGCAACGTAGTAGAGTATGTCATTTTTTTTTTTTATTAGCAGTACTTTTTTTTAGAAATGATGATGACCTTTGATGTTTTGACAAATTCTAAGGTCATACAAGGTCAGAAATGGAAGAGACGTTTTGAATATATCGTGCGTAATATTCCGTAAAAGTTTACAATCCACTGTCCAGAGATGTGAACGACTCGAAAAGCAAAATAACGCACCAGGATATTTGCCGTTTTTGCCATTTTTATATTTGTCACGCATCCATATTTTCCATTTTTATATTTGTCATTTTTGAATATTTATTTACTCCTTTTTATATTTATTTGCAGCCTCGTCAATAAAATACTCTTGTAAACGCACTAGTAGTATGAAATATTCAAAATGTTTCCTCCATTTTTGACTTTGTGTAACCCTTTGAACGTCATTGTGTCGTATACGAATGAATGTCTTGACACACGTTTTCGCATGATATAAAAAACTATACAGCAGTCCGATTAAGAAATTGACGGTCACCTTCGTTTTTAAAAAGATAGTGCACACACAAAAGAATTATATACGTCATTGTGTAGCTAACAAAAAGCAGAATCACTTTTTCCTGTTTCATTTTCTTTTGAATATTTATTATTTGCAAGAAAAACGCTGCCTACTGCTAGCGTGATCACTATGCTGCAGATGTTTATGCAATTTCAGTTTTTAAATGCAAGTTTTAAAAAAGAGGTATGTAATAAAATACTATTTTCTATGGGAACAGCCTTTGTAAATCCAAAACAAATAAAAATCGTACTAAATTCTATCAAATTTTATATTCTAGCATTTTTTGAGAATTATAAATACAGTAAAACCTCGCTAGTTGTGCAGCCTCGTTTATTCCACGGAAAAACCTCGTTCCTTGTCTACTAGCAACTCCCACCACGAGGTGTTCCAGGTTCTGAAACTCGTGGTGGGTATTGTGGTGGCTACGTAGAAACAAAAAAAGATCGACACTACGAATCGCTATGATTGGTTACTACGGTTACCTCTTACGTTGCACAACCTCGATTTTTCCATGCATTTTTGGTCCCGTTTCGTGCAACGAGCGAGATTCTACTGTACACAGGGTGACCGGTTTTGACCTATAAATGCAAATTGCTCGTACACTATGTATTTAAAGTAATTATTTATAATAATAACGTAAATAAGCTCTTTACGCCAAAAAATCACTAGTTTAAATGTTTTGTCCGGAACACGTTGGTTTACTCGATATATGTCCACAACACAGAAATGTGTTGTTCACAAGATATCGACCTGTCTCAAAATAAATGGACCGCTCTGTATAAAGCGAAACTAAACGCAGCGAATTCTGGTAATGGGAATGATCCACTCTTTCTCATAATTTTCAAGTACAATGTTTACTCGATATATGTCTACCATACGGGTCTAACCAGGGATATACCTGGGAATAATACCTTGACTTTGGAATAATATAGTCACTGAATTCTTAATGAAAAGGACCACCATTGTAGGTGTTTAAAATAGGGTGGTTCCATTTAAAAAAAGTCAAGGTGACCTTGATATCCAAAAAAATGACATAAAAACAAAATTTTTATGGCATCGTGTCAGCCCCATTGTACCATTCAACTTTGTTCTTACCATATTTTACGTATCTTTAGAAACAACAACGATATTTGAGGTGCAAACGTTAGGTGACGCATTCTACTGAACAGGAGATACTATTCTTTGATACACTGCCGAACGTAGCAAACGACAGCGAAGCTTCTTGGCTCCTCACGGGATATACCCCGCGGCAGTGGGGATAGTTCTGCGACTTTTATCGACCAGATATTTGGGACATATATCGAGTAAAGACTGTATACCGCGTGGCGCAAAGAGTTAAGGTTCAGTTTTTCCACATTCGCCATTGAAGACTTCGGTCTGCAATATGATTCGACAGTCAACACATTCTCTATAGGTGTGCGTTACAGTGATTCGAAAGGGTACTAGGACAGAGTCCGCGACTGATGTTCGAGAATTGTGTTCCATTTAGCAAAATAAATACAACGAATTCTCTATATATGTCTAAACCTACCACGGTCAAAATGACCGGTTTTCTATTCCACAATTATTGAAATTATAAAAACGTTTTCATAGCAAATTACTGAATTTACTTCAACAAGGGTCTTGCCAGTGTCGTGTATCGTCCTGGAGGCATACCCGAGCCGTGTTATGTTTACACTCCGCGGCATCCCTCGCGGGGTACAGCTCGCGGTAGTGGGGATAATTCCGCGACGTTTATCATGCAGGCCTTGGCGACATATATAGAGAAATCACTGTATCTCCTCGACCGTGAGGGATCCAAGAATCATCGAAAAGCCTGACGAACACCTCGACCACAGTCTCAATTTGGACTGCTCCTCCCATCCATCTCGGTCATCGGGGCGAAGACCACATCAGTCGTCTCGAAAGAAAATCGGTGGTTGGAAGCGGGCTCTAACGAGGGTGAGAAGGAGAGCTCGCGTTCGAGGACCCTCGCAAACCACTGGCGATAGCCAGGCGGTGTGCGGCGGCTCGAAAAGCCGCATAAGGAGCGACGAGAGGGTAATGGGGATGAGAAAACCAGATAGAGAGAGAGAGGGGAGAGGCGAGAGAGAGAGAGAGAGAGAGAGAGCAGACTTGCTCATTCTCTCGACGGAGAAAAGAGCGAAAGGGGGCGAAGGGAAATATCGAATGTAAGATCAAGAGGGGATAACAGAGGCCGGTAAACTCGTTACGTGCGCGAATCATGCTTATCGTGGATTTCACTTAGGTATTTAGGGTGTAGCTGGGGAGGGGGGGGGGAGAGGCGAAAGTAACACACTGCTCGGCGAACGAGGGTCGCGGTCTCGTCTCCGAGGGTGGATTATGCGAAATAACCCCTCTCGGGCTACGCGCCGCCGATTGTGTACGATAGTTATTTTCCTGCACTGTCGCTGAATGGGGCAACACGCTCGGCGAAGGGGGCCCGAGGGGAACGGCGGAGGGCGTAGAGCGTGTGCATACGGCTCGTACGGTCTTCCCGCAGCACAGTTTACCCCCTAGGGACGTATTTGTGGCGCCGTACGCACGTGTACGTACTCCACGGATGTAGCTTGCAATTTGCCTTGCGGCCACTCGACTTCCGGCGAGGGGCTTTCGACGCGCTACAATTTTTTCCGTCGCGAGACCGCTCGGCGAAATGGAAGGTTTCGAGGCACCGTCGACGGGGTTTTCTTTTCCTCTTTTTCTCCGATGGCTATCGATTTTTTATTGTGCAAGACTACCCGCTCGCAGAGGGCGAACCTGCATCGCAGTTCTTTTTTTTTTTTTTTTCAATTTTAACGATGTCCGGTTTCTGTTCCGGCCATGTCTCAATTCGTTTTTGACGTTGCGCTTGACGGGGTAGACCCCGGTATCTGGCTGCAGTTTCGATTGAAAAATCCATTTCTATGTTAGAAAATCAACTTTAACACTTTCACTGCCAAACTGGAAACCTCAAAAATTCCATGAAATCAAAGTAAGTTATTTAATGAAATAAAAATTGAAAAAATTAGATGTATGATATTGAGTAGTCCTCCAACTTTCTTGCATTTTACAGATCCTAATCAAATTTGGTACAATGAGTATATTAACGTCAAAATTCATTTTAAAACCTGGGAAAATAATTCCGTCACCCACCTATGGGTGACATGGCAGTCAACGTGTTAAGCATAACTTGAAAATATTTGTGATATCAAAGAAAATCCTACTCTTCATTTTAGAGTACTGTGCGTATTTTAGTTCAAAATATGAAGTAGATCGATCAATGGGTCCCAGAGATTTTATGTCGGCCACGTGAGAAAATATAGTTTCTAGAAAAATGCAAAAGAAGTTACAACTTGTCGGTATGTTCTTCATTAAATCACTTTAACAGAACATTCTACACGCGTGAAACTACAAGAAAATTGAAGAAGTATTCGATTTGTGGCACCCTCCGTATGGGGGTGTTCTGGTTTCGAACGTCGAACAAAATTAATTATTTGCATTTCCTTTAGGTATAAGTGTACTTGAACATGCGTACAAAAGAATTTGCTTGAATTCGTAAGATTAATTTAGTTATGAGAGTTTGAAGAATGCAACTCGACAGTTGCGACGTGCAATCTCGTACCGAAATGTATTATTTTTTTTTTTTTTTCATTGGAACTGCGTGGTCGAAACGTGATATAATTGTTTATATAAACCGTTTTACAGAATGACCCAATATTTCTGCCAAGTCTTGATACAAAATAGTTTAACAGTTCTTCCGAATAAGGCGTAAAAATTAGTAAAAAAGAATGGCATTCAAAACCCTGACATCCCACTAACGTATTGCTTAACGTTGGTTATTTAACCATAAAGCAGCTTTCTATGCTTGCCGATAAAACAGCTAAATTTTTATTTTGACCATTGCAATAAATATGAACCCTGGACACTAATCTTTCTCAAAAATGGCGATGGGATTGTCCGATTAGCTATTGTCCAATTTAACGATTGGTATTGGGGTATTGGTAGTGAGTATTGAGGTGTTGGAATTGGGGTATTGGATATTGGTATTTTATTGGTGTACTGGTATTGGGGTATTGGTATCGGTGTACTGGTGTACTGGTATTGGGGTATTGGTATCGGTGTACTGGTGTACTGGTAATGTGGTCTTGGTATTGGTATTGGTGTACTGTTACTGGGGTATTGGTGTTGGATTGGTGTACTGGTGGATTGGTATTGGTATTGGTGTACCGGCGTATTGGTATTGGTATTGGATTAGTGTACTGGAGTACTGGTATTGATATTGGATTGGTGTACCGGTGTGTTAGTATTTGGTATTGGTGTACTGGCGTATTGGTATTTGGTATTGGTGTTGGATTGATGTACTGGCGTATTGGTATTGGCATTGGATTGGTGTACTGCAGTATTTGTATTGGTATTGGATTGGATTGGTGTACTGGTATATTCGTACTGGGGTATCAGTATTGGTACTTCATTGGTATATACTTGAGGTCTGTAGTATGGAGGCAATTGGCGTCAGAATAAAGAGAGATGAAGCAGATCTTTAATTGGCGTAGACACCGAAGGTTTGAAGCGTCGCTGAGCCCCCACAACAAATATCGAAACGCTACGACTATGTCAACTCGGGCCATATCTGAAAGCCACGTGAACGTTCAAGGCGGTGATTAGGGGGAGCAAGAAGCTAACCCTCCAGCCCCTGTACCATCCCCAGTCTCTCCTTTCTAGATCCCAACGATACAATAGTGCACAATTAAGCGTCCGCAGTCGGGACCGAACGCGAACACTTAAGTGGGAAATGTGGCTACTGCGAATTCAACTGAAGGAAGGACAAAGGGATGCGTGTGAGTGAAACATCTATATCCAGCACGCAGTTTTTAGCACGAGTTTCAATCGTCTCGCTCGAAGCTCCTTCTGAGGTGCCCCTTTTTTGAAATTAGGAGAGGATACCGACGGACGCTTAAGCGTTTGCTATTGTACCAACGCAACTCGATCTTGCGGCAAAAATTCAGCAAACCAGACCGAGCGAAATCGTACAAATCATTGCAGCCACAGCCGCCGCCCTTTCCGCATCAACAAATCCACTTTTCACCGGTCGTATACAGCGCGCAATCCCGCTTTCGCCGAACAATGCTGCTCCAGACTTCACGCGAATTCCCCTGTCGAATTTTCGGGCAGCGCAGTTTTTCGCGCGATACGCGGCATTTTTTATCTCCGACATTATAAAACGTTATCGCTTCCGCGCGCGATACCGCCTCCGCGCGTTTCGCTCGCGAGATGAAAAAGAAAAAAAAAAACGACCGGTCTGATTATAATTCGCGGCGTGGCGCGAGTTCGAAACGACGACCCTTCGCTGGAAAACAAGCGACGAGCCGTGAATTCATTTTTATTCCAAAAAAAAAAAGGGGAAGAGAGGGAGAGAGAGAGAGAGAGAAAGAGGAGCATTCACGGTTCGGACGAGCGAGCAATAATTGTATAATGTACCGATGGCGAGCGGAAAATGCATCGCACGGTTATTTTCGTCGGAAATCGCGTTTCACCGGGAACAATTACTCGAGCCCACCCCTCCCCCTTTTGGCCCCTGTTCCAGTGCTCCTCGCGGGTCGAAACCCGGCTGGAAAAAAGCCAGGCGAAGTACGTAAGCGAGGCATCGATAAATACAATAGATACAAAGCGAAAATCGTCGCTGACCGGCTGAACGGACGCGACGCGACGCGACACGACGCGACACAACGCGACGGCCCCCCGACAGTATTCAATTCGTATTCGAAGCAACGAGCGGGACCACGGTCACTCGTGCAGTGCCAAACGAAACGTAATAGTCCCAAACGAGGTTTAACGCGCCGTGAATAATACGCGGGGATAGGGTGGAAAGAGTGAGTGAGAGAGGGGGGGGAGACAGAGACAGAGACAGAAACACAGAGGGATGCAGAGGGTCGTGTCCGAGGGGTGGATTGGTCCGGGGCGGCATCGGCGTTGCCCCGAGGTGCGACTCGTCCATACCTGTGCGTTTAAATACGTGTCAGGGAATATACCCCCTACAAACGCACCCCAACCATGCGTGCACATACCGAGGGGTGGAAAGAAGAGGAAAAGAGGGGTGGCGGAACGACGGGGACACAACGGAGAGGTCCAATCAGGTAGGGGGAGGGGGGATGGCAGCGAGAGAAGGGACGCGCACCACGTTCCACCGTTCCACAGTGTTATTAAACGAAATATTGATTCAACCCCTGTTTACCGAGTAATACATATTCATGGGGGTTGGCGCTTATGTCTATTTGCCTCCGTCGGTCCCTACAGCCTTTGGCCCCCTCGCACTCCGCTATTTATATTTCACCCTCTCCGTTCCTCCAATCCAGCTCTGGGAACTATACCGTCTGTCTCCATCTGGCTGACTCTTTGCACCCCCTTCCCGCTCCTCCCCCGGCCTTATTCTGTTTAGTGTTTCTAACCCTACGGGAGAACTGTGGAACCCACTGTTCTCTTACTCTAACTTCCGCTATCTCCGTCCTTCGCCCCTCACCCATGTCACAACCCCCTCTCTCTCTCCCCCTCTCCCTCTCTCTCTCTCACCCCCTCTCTCTCTCCCGTGACGGAGTCCGAGCACGAGCGAGGAGTTGCGGTGCATGTGCACGTGTCGCACACCCGGCTTCACCTTGTACCCTACTATTCGGTGCGGAGTGCACGCACTGATTATGTCCCCACATGCCGATGACGCGTATTACGCAACTGCAGATTGCGGTACGTGTCACGACCTCGATCGGACGATTTGTAGCGGTCAGGACTGCGCGCTCATTAAATCGAGGGCACGCGACGGGACACCGGGTTCCGTCTAGACACTCCAGACCGATCTAGGACCCGCTTCTTACTCTGGATTGTCGGGGGGGGGGGGGGAAGAGGAATTCTTCGACGTTTTCCCAAATTTCCCATCGTCCGTCGGGACGCTCGACTCTTCTTCGAGATTCGATTCTCGGTATACACTCCGGGACAAAAAGATAGCACATATTTTTTCTCGTATGATGCCATAAACTGAAGAAAATTAATATTTTAATATGTCGACATTTTTGGACATGTGAATACGTATAATGTACTGAGTATTATCCACAAGATTTACGTCAACGGAATGGTAGGAACGAAAACGTGAACATTGTGATCCGCGAACAGGACAAAATGATATCACAAACTGCAGATTTTCGATTCTCAGTTTAGTATAAGACCGGTATAATATTTTACAATTGTTGAAACTGTAGAAATACATTTATGGAAAACAGTGGAATAAATTTCCTTATCCAAGCATTTATGATATTGAATATGACTCAATAAAAGAAATTTTACCTTGAAATTGAAGGACAAGAACAATTTTGCGGCGACGTTTTTTTTTTTACAGATTTTCATCGATCCGAAGATGCAGAATACGCTTATGGCAGCGAAGACCGAACACTTCTTTACACCCTGTACAAAATTTGAGCTCAATCCGAATTGGCCGATTTTCGGAAATTTAGCCGAAAACTGAAAATACCTACATTGCTCCTTGTTCTGGAAATGACATTTAGCTGTCATAGAAGAACAGACTGACGGGATATCTCGTTCGTGGCGTTGCACGTACAACATTGAATCGCGAGATATCTCGACGACGATGGCCAAGGGGTTGATAAATACACGGATAACGACTTCAAAAGAAAAGAGAAAAACGGTTTCACTGGTTCGATTCTGCTCCTGCTCACTGTAACTACCGCGATGCTAATGGAACCGATGTAAGCCGGAGCAACACATCTCGCTGGTACAACTGTACTATGAAGTGGCGTACACACCGTGCGACAACACGATAGATCCCGGTTTAGCAAATTCTTCGGCCTGGCCCGAATAGAAAGCGACGAAAAATGCAAAAGACACGGTGACGTTCGAATATCAATGGGAGTAACTGTTCGGGATAAGAGTAATCGAAGCACGCTTTTAACCCAGTGACGAGCACACCGCGCGCGGCCCTCGGCTTTGTTTAGCCCGCGGCATCGACGGCCGAGGAATTATTCGAGTCGTGCCTACGAGGAACCAACTTGGAACTCAATTATACTGGTCGCGGCGCGACGGTCGAATACCAATTCGATCTGCCTCGTTCCACCCCGCGTGACCGTGCTGCTAGCGCCTATAAGTATGAGAAAAACGTTTTCCGCCGGAAGTCCATCGCAGGAGACACCCGCTCGAAGAAAAGAAAGGATGTACCCGTCTCGTCTCTCTCGACGACGCGGCCACAGTCGACGTCCGTTTTTCGACGTCTGTTATGCAAATTGAATTTCGCTCGACGACCAATTGTTAACGGCCGAGAGGAGCCGTGGGTAGGGGAGAGGGGGGAAATAGTCCATTAAAAAAGTTCCGACGCTCGTAAGATTCGTCTTCGAGTCGCTCGCGAATTGTTCGCCGTGTTGGAGAGGCTACGGATACAAGACGCGGCAATTAATTTTTTACACTGTCATGCTTGAAAAGACGTGCCGACATTTCGTTTCACGGATCACAATCGATGTCTCGAGAGGATCGGCCGAGGAATCGGACACGAAGAGAACACACAACTGCCGTGACCAATGAGAGACGCGACGTGGAAACGAACCGTCGCACACTGGTCTAAAACGCGAAATTTCGTGAGATTTTGGTATGACTTCTAAACCATTAAAGATATCGAAGTGATATTTCAGGTGTAGAATATTAACAAGTAATCTTCTTTAACACTTTCACTGCCATACTTGAAACCTCAAAAATTCCATACAATCAAAATAAATTATTTAATGATATATAAATTGAAAAAAATTAACTGTATGATATTGAGTAGTCCTCCAACTCTCTTGCATTCTACAGATCCAAATTTAAATTTGGAACAATTAATATATTAACGTAAAAATTGATTTTAAAACTTGCACAAATAATTCCGTCACCCACATATGGGTGACATGCCAGTCAACGTGTTAATGGTGCATAATTAGAAGCACATTCAGCTTAGCAAATATATTATTCCTCTAAATTTTTGAAAAATCGCTTTTTAATTAAAATTTGATTTAGTGCCCAAAGCGTTTTTTAGTCGTCAAAGAGTCCCGACGAAGAACCCGAGAACCTATGCGCATAGCCACACGGACGCGGGCGAGTTTAAACAATAATAACGCATGATATTGGACGAGATTGGAAATAATTCTTGCACGATTATATAGAAGAAAGTGAGCTGAACATATTCCATGTTGTAAAATTCCATGATCTCTTCTGTCTCAGAATATATACTGAACTAATGGACAAAGTATACTGAGGTATCCGAGAACCTATGCGCGCAAAGGAGTATGCCGCGGAGGAGTATGCGTGTGGAGTATGCTGAAAATACTCCATTGTGTAAAATTCTATGATCTCGTATGACACAAAAGATATTCCTTGCGAAGTCTTAAGAATCTTGAAAATTTTCTACATTGCATTTGGCATGACATGTTTAATACATTATGAATAGTAATTTTTAATCGACAATGGTGATTTACAGCTTAAAGGTCAACCTTTCATTCAAAAAAAAAAAATTGGAAGGAAAATATTAAAAAGGATCGTCAGAGCGTCTCAAAAAAGAAAAGCAATTTTTTCCATGCTGTCTTCAAAACTTCAAACTTTAACCGTTTATTACAGTAATGGTATTTATTAAATTTTATTAATTTTTTCATTTTCAAGGTTGATGGATATTTAGAAAGCAATAAGCATTCAACATAAGTCAATATGGGACAGTTGATTTTTTGGCAAAATGTCACTAAATTTCGCGTTTTAGACCACTGTGCGTCGGCTATCGTTAGAAAATTTTTGCCCCATGCGGTTTTACGCCGGTTCGTCATTCAGCTGCAAACTGTGCTTTCTATCCTTGCGAAACGTCCTCGCGGGACAAAACGCAAGTTGCCCAGGCCGGAGCCGGCGTGTCTCTAGAAACGATTTATAAAGTCGTTAAAACGCGTTCGGAGCGAACGCGCGCTCTCCCCGCGACTGGTATTACGAACTGGCAAATGACTTGCAGCACTTCGTGGAAAAAGATCCATCAACGATGTTATGTAAATGTTTAAGTATCAATTAGTAATTAGCAGCGGCGCACGGGATCGCATCGCTAATGCCACCGTAAACGTCGGTAATTGTTGCGATTGTTGACAAAAACAGCCGCCGGAACTGGTTCGTAAAGTCATAACGAATGATTTGATTTTATCACGTTACATGCACTTACCCCTATTATGGAGTTTAGCTCCGTCATAGTGACCTGTTTAGCTCTGTCGACGGCAGTCGCGACTTGTTGTTGATGGTCTTGCGATAGAAATGGCAGGATTTGGCCAATGATGGCGTTCAGTCTCTTTGATATTTCAGCCTGGAAAGAAAGAACCGCCGACGATTAGTGTTCGGAACGATTAGCGTTCACAAGATCGAGCGAAATTACCGGACTGCGAAACTTTATGCAAAATAAACATTTAGTCTACAATATTACGAGAGACGCGTGGCAGGTGGTAATTTCCTTCTTCGTACAGAAGCCTCTCGTGACCACAACAAAATTTCTGTACGCTAACTGTCGCTGCTTTAATTTGTTAGAACATTTGAATTATTTTAGCCTTTTTTTGGAGAATTTTTTAACCTTAGGATTTTTAGTCTTAGGATTATATGCATTTACAGTGATTTCTCTATATATGTCGCCAAGGCCTGGATGATAAACGTCGCGCAATTAGACACCGCGGAGTGTAAACATAACACGGCTCGGGTATGTGTCCTGTACGATACATGACGCTGGCAAGTACCGTGTTGTTGACATATATCGAGAATTCACTGTAGTTGGAGATCGGGTGAGGGAACAAATACTGTGGGGGTAGCAATTACTGTGTCTATATTAATTACACTTATTTTTAAAGCATACTGAATAGACTGCGGATTTTATGTATTTATGACAAAAATGGATAGGCGTATTTTAAAACAGGAAAAACATTAGAAAAATTTTAAAAGACTGTTATATTATTTTCAACCTATTAAACATATTAAGACAGAAAATAAATGTCTATTTCACTCCAGTCTGTTGCAATTCAGGTAGAAGGGCATACAGAAGAGCATTCAGACAAGACCGTCTGCTGTATATACGATCATTTTAATTGTCGCAGTTAGTTCAATAATTAAAACCATCACTTCGAAAGTGGCCTAAGTCGAATCCATTATTGATAATGTCCGAAGGATATTATCAAAAAGTGCCGGGAAGGTAATAACTTTATTCTAAGTGAAATGAAACAATAGGATTTCAATATAAAGTAAATTGAGTATTGTTTTTTCAATTTGAAGCATCTTAAATTATGTCGAATGGACTTGGGCTCCTTCAAATTTTATAACGAATCTGGTTGTTAACTTTGAAAGTGGCTTAACTCCATTTTTGGTAAGAAAACGCATATTATTCACTTAATAATTGCTATTATTTTAATAGGAACTGTAAGTTTAACTCTTTTAGATACACTTAAGCAGTATGACACATTGGTGTCCTATACGTATATTTTTAATTTTATTCAAACAGAAGCCCTTAAGGGGGCCGGCAGGCATTTGGCCTTGACTGTCACGCTATGTTACGCTATGACTTTTTTCTAGACATTTTACGTCTTAAATAAGTAAGTAATTAATTAAAAATGCATACCACATTGTTTGTACATGTCTTTGCTACGTCTGTATAGAGCTTTTTTTTCGATACGAACACTAAATCTCTCGAAAATAAGAGAATCTCTCAGCGGCAGCCATCTTGTGACGTCTCACTTGCTTCAGAATTCGAATTTTCTGCCGAATATTACAAATTACTCCAGGATGAGGTAGAAATTCGCAATTTGGGCTCTATACAGACATAGATTGGACTTTTAGGAAACACAATTGACCACTTCTAAACTGCTCATTGCAATATTGAAGCGATAGTTTGAAAAGGTTTTGACCCATGCATACGTATATGGATTTCAAACCCTGCCGGCCCCCTTAAGTGTCTCAATTTAACGGACTTAGGCCACTTTCAAAATAAATGGGTCAAATGTTCGAATTAATTAGAATGTTGAATGCGATTAAAAGTTGGACGGAACGGACGGTTCGCTGGAACAAGCGTCGCGAATGACCGTTTAAACGGTTCCTCTAGTCGTAATTCCTCGTTCGAATAATAGCTTGCCTATTTCTACCCACGAGTGCCATTCCGGGGTTAACACGGTGGGTGATCGGTCGACGCGTGAGAGCCCGCGTAGTAAAACGTTTCGTTAACAAAGTGCACGCAACAGAGGGAAGATGGTTTTATTTCGTTTTCGTGCCCGCGCACATGCCTCCCAGCTGGCCGGGATCGAAAATATTTTCGGCCCCTTTTCGTCAGCGAAATATTTAAGCGCGAACACTTTTAACGGACAACCGGCTAAACTTAGCCGCGCGAAAGAAACTGACATGGCCGCCGCCGTCACCGCCGCCGCCTCCGATTAAATTACTTTTAAACGCATTTCCATTTATCATCCCCTGCTTACGTCCCGTCTCCTGGCCTCGAGTAATTGTTGAGTAATTCACGCGGACGGTATTAATGGTCAGAGTTGTTATCAAACCTTACGAGACTCTGCGCCCGGTAGACTGCGGATTCAAAATCAAAATTTTCCAAGTCAACTGCGAGAAACGGAAATGCATTTTCTCTTTCAGTTATTCGAGAAAGTCAAAAATAGTGCAACAACAGTCTTCAATCCTTCTAATGCAGTGATGAGAAACCGGCGCATAGTGGGCGAAAACGCGAGATCGAAAATGGAAAAATATTTTCTATTTTTGAATAAATTGAGGGGTGTTTTAAGAACATTCCAGAGGAAGCAGATCCGAAGAAAATTTATTTATCCCCCTCCACGACCGACAGGAGGCCGGCAAAAAATTAAGAACGTGAAATTGTCTCCTTTGCATGAGTTTCCCAATATTCAAGTGCAATTTAAAAGAAAACTATTAGGAACAGCTGAGTTGGGTTTAGACAATACGAAAGCTTACATCTACTAGGATTTAAAACGATTTAAATATTAGAACTACCGGATGTGTCAAAATGATTTGCTCCTAATTTTTTCTTTTAGAAATATTGAAATTGTAAATATGTTTCCATGAGAAAATTTTTTAATAAACTTCCCTATCGAAGTAGATATTTGAACAAAACTGGTACGAAATCTAAACAAATGCAATTTTGTTGTTATTATAAGGCAATGTATGCCAGTTGCATTTAGCGCTTGGTTGTTCTAGTGTTAAAACGAGTAATTGTTAATACATTATGAAAGTTATAGCTTAATTTGCCTAAATGCACATTTCAGACGAAACCTAATAGAACCTGCACCGATTATATTATGATAAACGATAATTTGTTGACCAAACGATGCAAAAAAATTAATTTGCAACAAATCAGAAATTACAAATTTACTTCAGGAATATTAATGCAGGGCAACAGGTATGTTAATTCCACTTATTCTATAATTTGTTTACAACCTGTGTATATAATAAACACCGTGTAAATTGAAATTGATTTTAATTGCAATTGGAAGCTATAAATGCTACCTTTTTACCAATTAAATTTTATTCAATTATCTCTAACAGTTTAGAAGTTATTATTTTAGAGTGCCAAATGGCATTTTTGCCCACTGTGCGGTAGCCCGCGGACATTGGGGGAAAAATCATAACTTCTAAACTAATCGATTTTCGACATAAGTACCTCACTACATTTTTAAAGAGAATACAAAGATGCACTGATTTGAATAAAAAAATTATATGATTTCATAGCAAAGATTGTAGTTACCTTTATTTTTTATTGAATGAAAGCTTGCATGCAAATTTTCATCAATATAATTTATTGTTAGCTGAATACTGAGTAACTTTTGTTGGAAATATTTTTCCAATATATTAACTAATAATAAGAAATAATAAAAAGAAAGATTGTAATTAGCTTCATTTGTTATTGTATAAAAGCTTTTATGCCAATTTTCATCAACATAATTTATTGTTAGCTGAATACTGAGTAACTTTTGTTGAAAATATTTTTCCAATATATTAACTAATAAGAAGAAATAATAGATTAAATAAAAAAACGGTTTATTGTAAATCTATGCGAAAAATAACAAATAAATCCCCACAAACTAAAATTATTTGATTAGTATGTTTAAGTATTTAATATTGCGTTTGTTGCAGCCCGCGCGTATTATTAGATTTCCACTTCTGACTACCTATAGCTCGCGGGTTGCTCATCACTGTTCTAACGTACTCAAATGTTTTGTATTTCATCTATTCATTTCTGTCATGTGTGCATAGAACCCGCAATAAAATTGTCCAAGTGGATTCCAAGAAACCGAAGATAAATAAAATGATATTTTCTCTTCTAATCGTCTTAAAAAGTCGAAAATATATTGAAACGATATTCTTGAATTCTTCTAATTGTCTTTCTCGTTTTGTGTTTCATCTATTCCCTTCTGTCACGTGTACATAAATAAATAAAATTTTCCAAGTGGATTCTAGGAAACCAAGTGACAAAAACAAAGCTAAAAGTCGAAAATAATACAACGATGTCCTTGAATTCTTCTAATATTCTTCTGCAGATTTTAGACTACAAATTTTCAAACGCTAAAATATAATTCGAGCAACAAACATCGATGGCATCTGTAACATTGTCCTTGTGACAAAGAGCATTGTTGTCGATGGAACATATTTTTTCCTTATTCTTCTTTTGATAACATAATTGTTGAAAATCAAAATTCAAGACTCTTCTTGTGGCTTGTATTTGCAGATCTCGTGCGAATCCAAGTTGGGTCTGTGTTATTGCCAGACTGCGGATTTTATGCGTTTATGAAAAGAAAAAATGAGCAGATGAAACAGAAACTAATGAAATTATATTTTAAAAATTCGATTACATTATTTGAACCTTATCAGAATTATTAACAGAAGAAATGAATGTCTCTGCAACTTCCCTCTCCACCATTGGATTCCCCTCTCGCCGCTATCAGCGCGAGGCACCAGTGTCGCCAGACCGGGGAAATTAAGGGGAATACGGTTACCCCCTCTCTGTCGGTACCGGATTAGTCACATGACAGTGTGACGCATGCGCGACAGAGACGGCGCACGTCACGTGGGCCGTGGCGAAAACGTGGCGATGCTCGCCGCTAGGAAGTGGGGGAATAACGTCGTAGAAGGGGAAGGGTGGAGTGGGAGACAAGTCTTAAACTGGCGACTCTGCGAGAGAAAATCGAGGGGAATACAATGTACCCCCTCCCTGATGACCAGAGTAACATGTAACACGTTGCGCGTGCGCAACGGGGATTGTGTGGGACACCAAGCGTCGGCACCACGCGGCACGTCACGTGACCAGTCTACGGTCTTAGTGGGGGACGTTAGAGTATGCTCATGGTGGTGGAAGGGGAAAAGAAGGAGAGGAAACAGATACCCAAATGGGTATCACTTGGCGACACTGAGTGGCATGAGATGATACGTGACGTCACATTGTCCCCACTACGAGGAAAATCGAGCCACATTTAGCAGTCGAGGGGGAAGCGTTTCGAGGGGAATACGACTGGTAACGCTGCTTTCGGTCTTTTGCAATCGATGCGTACAATTTTATCCCTTAGCACTCGAACGGCGACTGTAAGGCGCCACTGAAAATTGCTGTATCATTATCCAAAATATTTTTTACATTATTAAATTTGCTTGTGTTTAATAAATTACTAAACATTTCGGTATTGTACGAGTAAATCGCACCATTTTCGTATGCATAATATGAAAAAAAATACATAGAAGAGAAATATTCTAGGTCGGAAGAAATGTTTCGTTTTGGAGTTGAAATAGCTTCGAGTGCAAAGGGTTATTTAGAACAAAAATCCGTAGTTATTTACGATTTTCAATCAGATCTCGGGTCGTCTCTAAACAATCTCGAAACATTTATAGCCAAGTGACTCCTACTCGCCGTCAATTTCATTTCTGAAACGCAACGCCGCATTAACCAAACAAAGTGTCGAACACGTTCGAGCGGTTCGGTGTTAGCAAACGTTCATCGAGATCGGTATTCGTTTCGCGGGCTGTTCCGCTGTTCGCCTAATGGACCGAGCAATAAGAAACATCCGGGCGTACAATGTGTACGCTCAAAGGAGTCGTCTCGCGCGGTGGATTCGCCGGCTCGTAAACATTTTCAGAGGTGTATTATTCGCGCGACGAGCTCGAAAATACGTCGGTCGCGAAAGCTGTTCGTCGTTTCGTCTCAGCGTCGCGTCGCATCGCGTCGTTTCCGCGATCTCCCGGCTCGTAGGACGGGGAACCTTTTCGAGATCGCTCGTTAAACCGGCGGAACGCAGCTCCGTAGCACCGCTTTATCCCACCGTGTCTCGTTAATCATCCACCTTATGTCCGCTCGCGTCACTTATTTCCGCGGCGCTCCGGGATTCTTACGAGGTGCGACAAAAATAGAGACGCGCCGCGTTGACGAGGATCCACGCTAGAAATACGGAGACTCGTCGTCGGCGAGGCCTGGGGATTTCTGGGCTTCTGTATATTTTGTTTCGTCGTCGCCCGCCGCCGCGCCCGACCGCCATTTTTCCATCGCAATTTGTTTGCCGGCTGTGTTACCTCGGCTCCCGTCGCGAAACTTCTCGCGCTCGTCACAGACCGATGTGATTTCTGTGATCCTCGAACCGACGCACGGTCTGCTGTTTGCGCGATCTAGCGGGACGGAACTCAATTTTAATAATGATCCAGATGCACGGAATCGACATTCGAAATCGATTGTATCTATTTATCCAAGAAATATGATTATTGCAAAATACAATCTACTGTCGGGGATGAAAAGTTCAAAATTGCAGAGGAAACTCGTATTAACGGAGCGGCACAGAAGTGATTTGATTGCTGTTTCCAGAGAAACGTATTCAATTTAAGAAAAAGTGGGGAAAAATAATATTTGCTGAAGCAAAAAATTTTAATATATTTTTATCTATTTATATATAAAAATTTTAATAAAATTCTAATATAGGGCCAGGTGGTTTTTTTACTACTACAGCGTTTACTCGATCACCGTCAAAAACACGGGTCTAGCCAGGGACATATATCGGCCAGGGGATACTATTCTTTGATCCACGCGACCTTACGCGCCTCGGTGACCGAGATATACCATGCGGCAGTGGAGATAGTTTTGGGACTTTTATCGCTTAGGCATTTGGGACATACAGTCAGTCCCATAAGTATTCGTACGCTCTTAAAAATCGCATAACTTTGTCAACATTGGACTATACTAGGTGAATTTTTTTGAGAAGTTAGAAAAATTGGATAACTACATAACGTGAGAAATTGCAATTGGTCGAAATTACAGAGAATGTACTAATAGTTGTATTTTGCAACTTTTTATGGGGGCTTATATTAAAAATTTAAAAAGTACGTTTTGTACATCTGTATCAATTATACATATTCTGAATATTTCATCTAAATCGGTTTTAAAAAAATTATTTATTTTTTTAGGTATCACAGGATTCAAATACAGTAGGACCTCGATTATCCGAACCTCTGGTATCTGAAGTCTATAATACCTCAACGTGCTTCAAATTTAAATATCTATAGCGGTTCCCAAGCAACACTTCTCGTTGTACAAATGCATACAGTGTCTACTCTATATATGTCCCAAATGCTTAGCCGATAAAAGTCCCAGATCTATCCCCACTCGAGAGACCTCGGTCGCCTCTAGAGCTTCGCTGTGCTTTCCTGGACAGCTCCCGATCTCCTGGCCGATATATGTCCCTGGCTAGACCCGTGCTTCGGACATATGTATATCGAGTGAACACTGTATCTATTATTTCCGTGCAGAGGCGATCCTGAAACGAGAAAATTCCGCAGAACCCAGCCGCGAATCACCGACAGGTGTGCTGTATATATGCATACGCGGCTACCGGTTTATCGAACAGGCGGGATGACTTCTTGGAACAGCGTTTCTCGCCGGCGTCGAAAGTGCCAGCACTCGTGTGGCTGTGGATTTTCTCGGAGCCTCATTCCGTGTCGGCGAGTCATCGTGGCAAATGTTTATTCATCCGTGTACACAGGACAAACTTATCCTCTCGTTAATGACTTCGGCAAACACGCGACGTTAACCGACGCGCGTCTCGCGCGACGAGCCAAGAAAGAGTGTTGAACGAGACATCGGCGCGGAAAGGAGCGGGAAATTGTTCGCCAACGGATGAACGGAGGAATGGTGGAACGGAGGAACGGCGGGGTGGGAGAGGGAAGTGTACACGGACCGCGATCCCGTCGTTCTGCGTGCGAAATTGTTGCACGAAAATTGGCAGAACAATGTTGCCCGGCGCGAGACAGCTGCGACGAGCGCTCGTTGGATTCTACGTTTCGACGAGGGGCTTCGAAACTTACCTGTTTGTGCATCTCAACGTTCAGGCCGTAGGACATCTCGTAGTACTGCAACAGAGAAATGAAACTTCGTTGGAGTGAAAACGGGCGCAAACTCGAACAACAAAGTTGAAGCGTGCTCGCGACTGTGTCGGTACGTACAACGATCGCGCGATTTTGGATAATAGAGGGAGGACGGGTATTGTTGTTAGACGGGTAGGTTGTTGCACACGATGTAATACCGAAACAATAGACGGGGAAAATTAGAATGCGGATTTCATATAAAATATTTTAAAGAAATTCATGTATACAGGATGCCCCCCAAAAAAATCACAGTCAACGTCACAGTTCGAATGATTATAACATCGGTATTTCCAATTAATTACAGCCTGGAAAGAAAGAAAAATCAGAAAGTTATGACCCGTTAAACAGTGTATACATTTTTTTGGGACACCTTGTATATATATACAGGGTAGTGCAGCGCATGTTGGCACATCAGTATCTCCGCAGTTTTTGAAAATGTGAAAAAACTTTATGGACCAAAGTTTTTCAGTATAAAGAGGACTACAGTATGGCAATAACAGTTTTTTTTGTAGGTGAAGGAATTTCGGGGATTTCACCTTCATCTTTCTTTCTTAATAGAGACATAAGCTTTTCTATGCACTATTCGATGCAGCTCGTCATTTTTTATAGAGAAAGTATTAACCTATTTATGTTAATCTTTACCACAAATTTATCTCCGCCATTATTATTTTATAAAACAGTATACTGGACCAGCGGACCTTCCCAACAATTCTAAAATTAACGTTGCTTCAGTGTATTCACAGTTTAATTCATTAATTTTTTAAACATATTCCTCGTGGACCCATTATCCTTTCTGATGCTTCGAATGTAACATTTCGTTCGTTCAATTTAATCGCTAAAAAGTGACTTTAAAACAGTGTGGGTCGAAATAGACCCAGGTTCTGCCGTCGAAGCGTCAAAGTACGAAAAATGTATTAGCGCGGTGTTCCACGTACAATGTATCAAGAAAAGGTCGCAGAACAATGCTACGCTAAAATTTGGATGAAAAGCGAAATTACACTTTTACTCAAATTACACAGGGGAAATCAGAGGGGGGTGAATAGCGCGGTAGAAGGAGAAATAAGGGTGGGGGAATAGCACGGTAGAAGGGGAAACTAGAGTCGGGGGAATAGCGGGGTAGAAGGGGAAAGTAGTGTGGGGGAATAGCGCGGTAGAAAAGGAAAATAAAGTGGGGGAATAGCACGGTAGAAGGAGAAATTGGAGTGGGGGAATATCGTGGTAGAATGGGAAAATAGAGTGGGAGATTAGCGCGATGGAAGGGGAAAGTAGAGGGGGAAATTAGAATGGAGGTATAGCGCGGTAGGAGGGGGAAATAGAGTGGGGGAATATCGCGGCAGAAGGGGAAAATAGAGTGGGGGAATAGCGCGGTAGAAGTGGAAATTAAAGTGGGAGAATAGCGCGATAGAAGGGGGATTTAGAGTGGGGGAATAGCGCGGTAGAAGGGGAAATTAGAGTGGGGCAATAATTCTCGATCTGGCGACACAGTCATAGAAGAAGCTGACAATGGAGCTCCCTTGATGAGAAAACAGACTTTGTTTAAAGACGAACCGCGACTGGGAACGAAAGTAGAAAACGATTCCGCGTTTGAAGCGCCGCCTTGTCTGTCGTGGCAACAGAGTTGCGAGATGGGAACTCGCAAGGCAAAGTGTCCTCCTATTGGCTATCAACGGCCGGTCGTTAGCGAGGTCGCGAGGATGCGGTTATAATTGCGGTAAACGATCATTTCACCGAAGAGACCGTTTTGTAGCGTCATTACTTAACAGTCAACCCCTTGGGCCTTCGCCGGTGGTCATTTAGCATCGGCGGCGTCGCCCTCGAGCGTCCCTCCGCCAGCGTGCCGCGCCGCGGCAATTTACCATCATTTGCCAGATTTGTCCGTGTCTTGCTTCGTTATTCCGACGATTTCTTTTTTTTTTCTTTTTTCTTTTTTCTTTTTTCTCTTTTCTCTCCCTGTCCGGTCCTCCCGCCGCCGTCGACGTCGCGTCATTAACATTCCGGCTACCATTAATCCTCGGGAACGAGGCGCGACGGCGTCTTGCCGACTGAACGAACCCGCGGCGTCTACTCTGCCGCCCCTCTGGCACGCATCTCTGCACTTTCCGCGGTAACGCGTTATTAATTATCGTTAATCGCGGATAAAGTTAATCGAGTCTGGTCGAGTACGCTCGAGAGACAAGAGCCGGACGGACGCTGGCTGGCTGGCTGGCTGGCTGGCTGGCTGGCGTTGTGCAACCGGCTCGGCGCGAGAGGGAACGAACGAAAGGAGACCAAACGGAGTGAGGAGAAAGCAGGTGTAAGAGGAAAAAGGTCGAGGAGGGAGGAGGCGAAGAAGAAGAAGGAGCAGGAAGGGTAGTAGAACGCGTGCAACACGCTCGAGAGCCAGGTACAGGTTCTTAATTTTACGGGCCATTAGCCCCGTAATTACACGGGCGAATTAATTGCGTCGTAAGTAAGTTATTCCACCCGTGGGAGAAGGGGGTAGAAGCGAGCCAACAACGGGAAGGAAGGGGGAGGGAGGGGTGAGAAAGAGGCAGAGGAGAAGAACGAGGAGGAGGAAGAGGCTGAGCGGAGGGTAACGTGGAGGCGAAGAGGGCAGGAGGCAGAGGTTGTTAAGATCAACTGTACCAGCAGGAACCGGCAGCGGTGATCACCGGCACCGGCAGCACCAAGCAACGGCAGCAGCAACAGCAGCACCAGAAAGCAGCCCTTAGCAGTAGCACACTCTGGACCAACTTCTGCGACTCATTATGGCTTGCACAACAAATTAACGTGGCGGGCCTCGACCCCTGTGCACCAGCGTCCTTAACGTGGCGCTTGTTAATGAACTCGACAAAGAGAACGAGAAAAAGCACGCGATCTCCCTCGATTCACCGCCAGCATCGCCGCCGCCGTCGTTGCTGCTGCTGCTACCACCTCCTCTTCTCTTCCTCATCCTTATCCTCATCCTTCTCTTCCCTCGCCTTTCGCTCCGCCTTCACTCTGACACCCCACCGCGATGTACTCTGTACACGTCGTTTAAGCGAGTTAACAAGCTGCCTTTTGTTAGAGACCTGACCTTTTTTTACTGCCGCCGGTACTATTGCTCGAACAGCCCCGGGGAAAGATCTTGTTATGAGAGGGGAGGGGATAAATGATCGGGGCCGAGCCGAGAGCCCCGGGTGTAATTCAGTCCGACAAATTTTTATTGACCGACCAAATAGCATGCTCGGTAATCGATGGCTGCCTATTGTCGTGAAAGACGTACCCCAGCGCATGACGTGCAACGCTCCTTTCGAAGCCCCACGCACACCGGAAACCAAGACAAATGGAGGCTGACCGAGAACTCCGTGGGCTTCGAAAGGCTACCAAAGCACTTCCACCACCCTCCCAAGACAACCGATAGCTCACAGTGACCGCCGAGGACCATCGTCGCCTCCTAAAACGCTTCTAGCCTAGTTCCAAAGATCGCCAAAGGTCTTTGACGACCGGCAAGACTCTTCATCAATGGCTATCCAAGGCCTACGAAGGATGCTCAACAGAGTTTGCGCTATCCGGTAAATACTTTCTTGATATACGGTAGAACTTCGATTATCCGAACCTCCTACGCCTCTGTTATCCCAACACAATACGCACCGTAAATAGCTCAAATTAAGACCCAAGACTCCGTAGATTCGCGATAAGGTAGAGTGACCAGGTTACCGACAAGAATAGGCGAAAAATGGTTTTACGTGCCTCAACTTTTCGTCCTTATATGAGAATATTTTTCGCTGGGAAAGGGCTCATTCGAAAGAGGAAGGTTCGATCTAGCACGCGCTGGTCATGAGCTGACGAGATTATGCAGATATTTGGTAGTATAAGCGTTAGAAGTGGGCCAAAAATTGACGACGCGCATGCCGTGGAATCCAAGCATTTTTATGCCATTGGTTGAGTTGTCTGGATGAAATCGAGAACAGCGCGCACTAGAAAATATCTCCAGCTACAAAATGAGCTATAATTTGTAATTTGATTCTCAGCGAAATAAAGCCGAAAACTTGAAGCACGTTTCTGGCATAAAAATTCATAATATCGATAATACAGAGCAAAAAATGTGACAAGTTTAGTCACAGACTTGAGACCAAGACGGATAATTAAGTCAGTGACTGAAAGCTGTGAACGAAAATTATACAGCAGTTACCGACCTTCTGACTCTGCAAAAGTCACGTGACTACTCTTGGCTCTTAAGTTGATCCAGATGCAACACTGTTTACTATGCGAACCTAGCACACGGTTCTATTGTTCGAACATCCATGGTTCTCTGTTCAGTTCGGATAATCGAGGTTCCACTGTATTCTAATTCTATAGTTCTCGTCAAAGTCCACAACTCGACTCCCACTTTCCACACAGATCGTCGTAGAGGATTCTATTCTAACTTATGAATTCCTCTTCGGTGTCGCTTTCAGCTTTGGTGATTCGCATAAGCCGATCAGAGCGCAGGAACGAACGAAAATTAGGTATTAGGCAAGTATACGTAGTCTTGAGTAATGAATTGTTAAAATGTTATACGCGTCGCCGCCGACTCTTGTGTACCGGGGTCTACAGGTCTACATCCACGGACAAAAAGTGGACAAAAATTGAGATTTTATTAGACATTTCTGAAATTTGCCAAGTGGGAGTTTTCAAGAAATTTAACAGTAAAAATTCAAAATTGCAATATTCCATAAGATTGTTGTAAGATTTTCCCCTAGGCACTAGTGTGTAGCATCATGTACGCTATAGTAGTACCGTGAGGAGGTTACAGTGCAGCTTCAGACACGGTAATTACCATTTCTGGTAATTTGAGATGTGCTTTATTAGAATGAGTCTGCTTGTAACTCATGATCAGCCAGTCTCTGTCAATTCACTTGCCAGTTCAAGCTCATCTAAATAGTGAAAGCTTAGGCTCGTGCTTCCTCCACCTTCCTCTGCATTCGTGTTTTCACTGTCGCTGTTGTGAACAGGAGAAGTATTATAGTTGCTCACATTTGTTCCAGGAACAGCCGGTATCTGATTTACCTCTTGCGTGCTGAACAGAAGTTTCATTTGAGAATGAATTGAGATTTTGCGTGGATACTATAATAGTCGATGCGTCTATTAGTCTATAAAATACATCTGCCAATATCCCCCCAGTGGCGGGGATAAAATTTTGACACTTATGGCGGAGATCTTTAGGGCAGTTACGGTGGAGACCTTTAGGGCAGTTACGGTGGAGATTTTTGCGACAGTTACTGTGGAGACCCTTGCGACAGTTACTACGGAGACCTTTGCGGCAGTTACGGTGGAGATCTTTGCGACAGTTACAGAGATAAAGTTCTAGAAATCATTTTTACAGAAATCTCGAGTCCACGCTGTCGCGTTACGAACTTGTGAATGTAACGGGGTCTGGGTCTATTTGCGCGGTCGTTTACAGAATCTACTATCGTTTAACAGGCAACAATGCGTTTAGCTGATGCTACACGCAATAATAACGTCCCGGGGGACAACGAAATCTACATTCCACGGGAACAGGAATTATGAGACAAGGCGCGTCGGGAGGGACTTGCTAGCAGCGTAGCCCGTGTCGATAAATCTCCGGAGTCTCTCCACGGCAACTTCCTACGGCGGCGGCGGCGGCGGCCGTGTCGGCTCGTTCGCTTGATTAATCGTGTTTAAACTAGTCGCCTCCGCGCCAATTAAGACTGTACAACGCACGGAGAGAGCAAGAAGAGCAAGAAGGGCCGGGGCCAGAGACGGCTCCCTCGTATCCGAGCCAGCCAGAGAAAACCGGGAACGTCCCCAACGGCGAAACCGTCCAACGCGTGCTGGCAACCACTCGAGGGACAACAGTAAATTAGTATAGGACCGATGCCCGCTTCGAACAAGACGCTGTCACTCTTCGACTGATTGGCAGTTTGTCAATACGGAGAATCGTCGTTTAATTCACCCGTGCACAATCTAGTGGGCAGACTCGGCACAATATGCCAGGTCGGAAATATCCGACACTTTTCTCAGTTTCCTACTTAGGCGACCACAGTAATGACTCGATACACGAGCCAGTCACACAAAGCGATCGACGCCAACTTTCAAGTCTTCTAAATTTTGATTTACCAAAGCGTTCGAGTGAGATACAGTTTTTACTCTACATATGTCCCAAATGTCTAGTCAATATAAGTCCCAGAACTATCCCTACTGGCCTCTAGACCTTCGCTGTCCCTTTCTACGTTCGCAGTGTACCAAAGAATAGTATCTTCTGGCCGATATACCTATGTCCCTGGCAAGACCCGTAATTTGGACATATATCGAGTAAACACTGTACTTTTTATTTTTTTAATTTCAACGTCCTTGCAGTTTCTTTAACACAGTTTCTTTAATCCTTGCAGTTTCGTGAGGTTAATTGATTTAGCAAATTAATGTGTACAGTGTTTACTCGATATATGTCCAAAACACGGATCTAGCCAAGGACATATATCGGCCAGGAAATATTCCTATTCTCTCGAGCTTCTTGGCCCCTCACGGTGTATACGGCAGTGGGGCAGTGTTCTACGACATTTATCGGCTAGGAAGTTGGGACATATATAGAGTAAACACTGTATACACCAATTTAAATCAATTAGGCTCACAAAACATACAGTATATAGGAATTTATAATTCGAAAAAATGCAGATTTCACGTAGAAATTGAAGAGACTCTCTATAACTACCGTTACAGATGAAATTATTGGGCTGAAATTTGACAGAAATGTTTTTTTCTTTGATAGGCTATCGAATGGTTCAAACTCGATTAAAATTGGGCCGGGGGGGGGGGGCGAATTTAACCCCCAAACCGGGCTATAGCCTTTGCTAGTTTTGCTACTGACGTGGATAAGACGTATCACCGTAATATTGATAGACCTATTGATAGACATATTGATAGAAAATTTCTTGAAGAAAGTAGGATCCCGTCGGTCCTAAAATCTTTTTCCTTTTTAAACGTGCCTTTAGCCTAGAAAAAATGAGGATCCAAACATTCAACGTGGACTTTTTTTCGGGAACAACAACAATCAACTGAACCAACTACAGTGCATTCTCGATATATGTCAACAACACGGGTCTTGCCAGCGTCGTGTATCGTCCAGGAGACATACCCGAGCTACGTTTACACTTCTCGGCGTCAAAGGCCTCCCGAGCTTCGCGGCCCCCCACGGCGTATCCCCACGGTAGTGGGGATAATTCCGCGACGTTTATCATCCAAGCCTTGACGACATATATAGAGAAATCACTGTACCACTGTATTCGACAATGAAGAAATTTTGGAGCAGAGATTCAGCGACGGGACGCGCGACAGGGTAGAAGAAACGAACGATCGGATAGGAAGATCGAACGAACGATCCCGCGCTGCATTTTCGCAACTGTCCAAGTAAACGATAGCTCGGCTATTGGAGTCAATTAATTATGTCACCGGGTTCGCGATAAACTGTTCCCCGGGTCTGTGCCCTCCTCCTCTCCCCCCACCCCCCAATCCGTTCCCACCGTTTCTCCCGCAGTCCAATTTTGCGAGGGTTAACTGCGAGGCATTTACCATGAAAACACCCGGCAGTAAATCGCATCTTGCGTGCGGCGAGCAACGCGGTTCGGATTTCCTCGCGGGACACGCGGATCGGTATAATTAGACTGGTTTACGGCGGTCGATCGCCGACGAGCTTTCGGGGTACAAGCCAACGAGGGCAGCTGGCTACATTATCCTTCGGCGTTGCTCGCGTTACCGGCCGTGTTACTTTGTCGTTAGGTGTACGAAGACGGGCCAGGATCGTAACCGGGCATCGTAACCACCGCCTTGTGCCCGGGTCAGAACCCAATTTAACCTGGATTCTCGCTATCCGATGAAACGGCCGGCTGCTAACCGCCGTCAAAATACACCTCGATAGATCTTGCATGCTGATCTTCGCAAGAATGTTTCATCGAAGGCTAACGATCCACCGCAACCGATAGAACCTGACCCCTCCAGCCGTGAAACCTTCCTGCAACCCGTACCAAAGTATGTAATCTGACGTGGGAGCCGAAATCGCCCACGAGCCTAATTCACCTGACAACGATTCGTTCGTTCAAGACAAGATACTCTCTGTCAAGTTCCATCTCTGTACAGTCTTTACTCAATGAACAGTGATCCACACTGATATTTCGACGCATTTAAAAACCGTATAACTTTGTTAATATTGGACCATACGACTTGGATTTTTTAAAGAAGTTAGCACAATCGGTCTGCTACATAGAGTGAAAAAAATTTTTTACAAAAATTGCAATTGGTCGAGATTGCAGCGAAAATACTGAAAGTTGTATTTTGCAAGTTTTTCGTGTGGACTTGCATTGAAAATTTTTGAAAGTACGATTTGTAGATCTGTATGAATTATAAATATTCTGAGAATTTCATCAAAATCGGTCAACGCTGCAATGAGCTACAGATGTTCCCTGACGAGGCCAAATTCTGCGACTTTCGCCCGTAAGTTTTCATCGTTAAACGTTTGCAGCTCAGTGCAACGTTGTCCGATTTAGATGAAATATTCAGAATATGTATAATTGATACAGATGTACAAAACGTACTTTTTCAATTTTTAATATAAGCCCGGATAAAAATGTTGCAAAATACAACTTTTAGTACTTTCTCTGTAATTTCGACCAATTGCAATTTTAATCAAACATTTTTCTCACGTTATATAGCGATCCAATTGTTCTAACTCCTCAAAAAAATTCAAGTAGTATAGTCCAATATTGACAAAGTTATGCGATTTTTAAGAGCGTCCGAATATTAGTGGGAGTCACTGTATGTCCCGAATATGTAGCCGATAAAAGTCCCAAAACTACAGTGATTTCTCTATATATGTCACCAAGGCTTGGATGATAAACGTCACGGAATTATCCCCACTACCGCGGGGTATACCCTGTGAGGAGCCGCGGAGCTCGAGTGTAACACGGCTCGAGTATGTCTCCTGGACGATACATGACGCTGGCAAGACCCGTGTTGTTGACATATATCGAGAATCCACTGTAACTCTTTAACAAAGCCGCGGAGGACATTTTCACAAAGGAAAAGGTTACTTCAAATGGCCTTCGGAATCATCCCCTTCAAGGAATAAGATAGCAAACGTACGAACTCCGGCAGATCCGATCCGACAGTGTGCGAGCACTTCACGCTGACATTGTACCTCATCGAATGAACACGTTAAAAACCAAGTTGCTCGGGTCTCACGTCTCAATTCGTCTTCCCTGTTCGAATTAGTACGACCCTTTTCGACGTTTGTGCTTCAGAGTGTACTTGAATTGTACTTGTACTCGAATTTGTGCTTCTACTCGAATTCGTACTTCTACTCGAATTCGTACTTCTACTCGAATTCGTACTTGTTCATGCTCGCGCCTTTTATTCGCCGACATAAAGAAAATTGTGAACACATGCTGGGTCAATTAGAAATTGAAAAAAAAGTAAAATTTGTCAAAAACAATCCGCATTGTTCGAGGGAAAACACTGTGTACGCGAGAAATTTCATTTATACAGGGTGTCCCACTTTTCACGATTATTCAAGTACTTGCGATAATCTGACAAACAAATACTTCAAACAGAAGTTGATCAGTTTTTGATTGGCTATACATTGCATTAAAAAAAAGTTAGAAACAAATTATTTTTTTAGTATTGTCAAGGTCACCTTCATTTTTTTAAATGGCACTTTGTATTTTTGACTTAACAGTGTTATAGCCCGTAAGACACATTCAAAGACCTAGTATACTATGACCTTCGGATGACCTTGAAGGCAAAGAAATGAAAATTTAAAAAATGACAGTCTGCTTAAATGGGTGATATTCACTCTGGCTTGGCCACCACGATCCCCTGATTTGTCACCACTTGATTTTTCTGTATGGGGTCATTTACAGTCGATAGTTTATGCTGTTCCAATACAAAATAAGGAACATTTAAAGCAGCGAATTCGTACAGCATGCGAAGAACTTCGCTACGACAGTATCGTAAGAGCAACCAAAGCAAATTTACTACGTAGAACGGAATTGTGTCTACAACAACATAGATTACATTTCGAACATTTGATGTAACTTTTTCTCGAAATCCTTTGCATTCATTTAATCAAGGTTCCTGAATCGAATGTAATTTCGAGTCTTAATAATAAACACAAGTTATTATCACCCATTCGAGCAGACTGACTTTCTTGTTAAAATTTTCATTTCTTTGCCTTCAAGGTCATCCGAAGGTCATGGTATACTAGGTCGTTGAATTCGTCTTGATACGGGCTACAATACGGTTAAGTCAAAAATACAAAGTGCCATTTAAAAAAATGAAGGTGACCTTGACAATACTAAAACTTTTCTTTATTGCAATGCATAGCCAATCGAAAACTGATAAACTTTTGTTGAAAATATTTGTTTGCCAGATTGTCGCAAGTACTTGAGAAGAATCGTGAAAAGTGTCACGTGGGACAGCCTGTATTATTCAGCAAATAAAAATGAACGAACTGATGGGGCGTCCTATCGCTCCGTCCCCGACTGTACACCGGTCAATAACTTTAGACTCGGATCGCTAAACCTAACAAAGGGCAACGTCGTCGTGTCGCGTCGGTCGTAAAAGGTAGAAACCTCGGCGATTCTTGCGTCGGTCGCGACGTGATGCGTGCGGCCTCCTGGTTCCCTAGACAACGGAGATAGTCCTCCCTGCTAGTTAAAGCTTCGCACGGCAGTGAATCGGAGCTGCCCCTACCCTGTCCCTGTCCCTATCCCTGCCCCGGTCCCGGTCGTCAAGGAAACTCGGACGACCGAGCCTGAAACCGTCTGCTGTCATCTGGGTGGTGACCGCGACCGCGGGAATCCTCTCTCTTTCGTAGCCACCGATGTCCTTCGTTAGCATTGACGAGTGGGGCAGCTGAAGCGTTAGGGCAGCCCCGATTTACCCGCGAGTAGGGCTCCGCCGGACAGCGTTCCACCACACCGGTAGGAACATTAATCTTCGGTCGCCGCGGTGTCGACATAAATAGTGTGAAATTACACAGGTCGAAGCACACCCCCTGCTCGCGTTTCTGACACGGCCGTGGTGGCCAACGACTCTTCGGTTCCACGAAAACGGCCGTAACCGGTTGATTCTTTCGACCAGATTGCAGCTAATAAGAAGCAAATTTGGTTCGTGTTATGGTCGCAACCCCGTGGTCGGGAAAGGTGTAACACGGCAACGCGCGGCGTTAGCGACGCGGCTCGCCGGGGACAATGAGAACCGCTGAGCTCTTAGAGCCATTAGCTATGCGCAGTAGGTGCGCAAGATAAATATACGGATACACGTGCATCGGTTGCGGTCGACTGTGTGTGTGTGTGTGTGTATGTGTGTGTCTGTACGTGAGGGGCGAATACAGGTGCGCGCGAGCGCGGGGTAACAGGCCAATGTAAAGTCGGTGCGGCGAGGATGCAATTAATGCTAAGAAGCCAAGCTGGTTTAGCGGTCGAGCGAGCATGATTATCCTGGATAGGGAAAACGAGGGACCCAGGGCTGCGGCGAGAGGAAGATGAAGGCGGACGAGCGAAACAGCCGCACCCGGCGGGAAAGAGAGGAAGACTGTTAGGCGAATAGAGAAAGGAAGGGCACACCGGGACTTAACCGGAATTAGTGTTACGGAATGGTGATTCCTTACCATCACGTAATGTCGTTGAATCTCGATCTTCTCCGTGGCCAGTTTCTCGCACTCGAGTTTCAAGCTGCGAACAGAGGCAAAAAGGGAGCTCGGATTAAATGATTTTCTACCGGATACCTGTAGACCGTAGACGATCGTCTACGTTCCTTATCGGCCGCGACGTTAGGCCACCGAGTATGTACAGTTAGGGCGTGCTTTCGTTCGTTCGTTTCACGAGACACGCTCACCGGCGACCTTTACGTCCGCCGCGTTTATAGTGTAATGTTAATACTAATTATTGACGCCTGCGCGTACGTAACCGCGCTGTACAAGCGCGACCATTTATTTCGTATTCTAACTGCTGCGCGATCCAGCCGTTTAAATTGTGTGTGCTTCATCCAGTCACGGATCAACGGGCTTCCGAAGTAGCGATGGGATCGATCCGATCGTGTATTCAATCTATAGATCTCACCTAATCCGCGCACTGAAGGACTAAACATTCGAAACCTTCAGAGACACCAGGATAATGCTAGAATAAAATACCAGTGATTTCATTGCAAACATTATAATTGAGAATCTTTATGTAAAAAAAAAAAAAAATAAAATGAAATAAAAATCTTATACATCGATGGTAACAAACACAGGAGTAGAAATTAATTTCGACCCCTAATCATTTAACACTGACTGCCATACTAGAAACCTCAAAAAGCCAAAAAATTAAAGTAAGTTATTTAATGAGATAAAAATTGAAAAAAATTAAATGTATGACATTGAGTAGTACCCCAACTTTCTTGCATTTTTACAGATCCTAATCAAATTTGGTACGATGAAACCGGCGGTCAACGTGTTAAATAAGTCGATTACTATGATATTTTTAAATTCTTCCAACATTTTTGTACTGTTACAAGTTTTGAATACTTATTTTTGTCATAAATGCATGAAATCCACATTGTAACGAGTGAATAAAATAACTGCGTTTTAAGACACAAACAAACAGAAATCGAAGATCTCGCTACGCGGAAACATGAATGAAGGTTCACTCCGAGGAATTTCTGAGAGCATCCCCGCAGCCAGTAGAGGGGTAAGTACAGTTTTTTCTCGATATATGTCGCAAAACTATTTAAATAAAAGTCTCAGAACTATCCCCACTCCCGCGGGGTATACCCCGTGAGGGGCCTTAAAACCGCCGATTTGAAAAAACCAAGTTGACCTTCAAATGACCTTGAAAACGCTTTTCCCCCTCGAAATCCTTGGACACTTTGGATCCTTGCATTCTTTTTTAATATCTTTCATACTTTTCGAGATATTCGGCTGGAAAGTTTTCACATTAACACCCTGTGTATCGAGAAAACACTGTGTGCGGTTTCTAGAAGAAAAAAAAATCGCTTTTTAAATATTCGGTGCGTTCGTCTACATCGTTCCCGAGTAAGTATCGAGTGTTCGAGGCCGGATCTCGCTTTCCTCGGTACTCTGAATCGTCGCGAGCGTTTCCATCGTCTGAACTTTTAAATCATCGACCAGAAGAACTACAGGCTGAACGTCTGCGAACTTCAAAGGGGGAACCGTCAGAGGAAAAACGGAAGACAAGGGAGGGCGACGCGGTGGCAGGCGTAAAAGGAAAGAGCTTGAAACTTCCGGTAGGGTCTAACGTACAAGTTCCACGTAGAAGCAATGAAAGTTTCGATCCGCGAAGCTCGAACGTTGAAAAATGCAGCCGCCGCCGCCGGGGGCTTTCTTAATTCCGTATTCGCGTTGGTTACCGGTCGCACGGGTGTCATTACGCGTCTGCCAATAGCCGCGCTGTCGTAAATCACTTATGGCTTTTGCGGATCGCGTGCGGCCAAGGAACCCAGCTGCATCGGTTCCCAGGCTATTCCGATCCGCGGCCTGTATCACGGTTACGTATGCAACTCCGAGACAAAAGACGCGGTAAGCCGCGACGATCCGGACAGGTGATGCGTTCAATCGTGTTTCACCGAGACGCTTTTTCCCTTCCACAACGAAAAATCGTTCGAACTAACCACGTTCTACGACGAACTGTAGGCCGAGTGCTTCGTGTGCTGGAGACAGGCTGACCTGTCCAGCAAATGAATATAATAAGGGGGATTCTCGTGTAACAAGGACAAAAATAATTTGCAATTTTCTTTTTTGTTTACAAACACTATTTATATTATCGGAGTGAAACTTTTTGGCATACAAGCGGGCAACTTCAAACTATAAGAGGAACATTTTGTTTCAATTGCTTATTGATTTTGTGACAAATACTACAATTCTGGGCTAAACTTCACTTTGGCAAACCAGAAATTTTTAACTTTTTATTATATAATCCTGTACATCTTGACGAGAGAATGCCAAAAATCGAAGCTTTAAGGCAAGGAATTTACAAAAACAGTGAAAGATGTGAAAAGTCTAGGAATATTCTTATGTTGTTTTCAACGTAAAAAGACTACTAACGGGTGAAATGAATCTTTAATTAACTACTACTTCCCAGAATCGATGCAGAATATTTTTAGTTTGTATTAAGGACCGCACTCTAATGATTCCCGCTTCTGTAGATTTAAGTTAACTATTGGAATTACCGCGGCACCACTCAAATTTATGCTACTAACAATTATCTAATGTGCAACTATTCAAAATATAATTATTCGTGGAGTTAGATGAAATTTGAAAAATAATGTATTGGGTTGGAACGAAATTTCGTACCGTTTTTAAATTAAAATTCAAAGATAAAATTAAGATATTTATCGAACAACTTCTTCTCCAGCCTGTTGTATTACTTTTTACCATTTTTTATGTAAACTTATCATGTTGTTGAATATACAGGTTGTCCCAAAAATGTTGTATTTTCTTGGAATGGACGATTCCTGACGCAATTTAAAGTCACTTTTTCCGTTGCAAAAATATTCTCCGCGGCTTTGTTAAGGAATTATTAGCGAAAAACGCAGACCAATCAGGGCGCGGATATAGCAGGCGGATTCTGACTCAGCCAATGCCAACGCCAGGCCGGGACCCCAGTTTTTAGTTAATAACTCGTTAACAAAGGCGCGAAGAACGTTCTCGCAAAGGAAAAAGTTAGTTCAAGTGATCTCGGAAATTATCTCTTTCAAGGGAGTACAACATTTTTGGGACACCGTATATATCTCGATATTATTTTTGAATTTTAATTTAAAAATGCTACGAACTTTCGTACCAACCCAATGTAAATAAAGGGTGTCCCAAAATGACCTGACATTTCCAATTGCGTGCCACTTTTTTGTGGTGAACCTAGACTAATACTATTATAGTACTAATACTATTACTAATACTATTATTATACTAATCTTTAGCAACTGGCATCAGGAAGTATGGAATTTTTTCTTTGGGGTTTTCTGAAAGGAAAAGTGTATGCCAATGATCCACAGACCATTCCGGAGCTCAAGGAAGCAATTGGACGCAGCATTACTGAAATTAGTCCGCAATTATGCCAAACTGTTATCGAAAATTGCGTCAAAAGAGTGAACGTTTGCAAACAGGCACGAGGCGGCCATTTATCAGATATTGTGTTCCACACATAACCTCCACGTTTGTACGTTATATTAACACACTATCGGCGGGTAAAACCATGAGCTTGACTCACACGTCACGTCGTTGCTTAACAACCTGAAGGTTGCTTACAAAGAGTTGTGCAAAACAAAATATACATTACATGAAAAAAAAAACAAGCATTGGTAAGTGCTTTACTAACACTTAGCGTACGTTCTGCATAAAAGGTATTAATACCCTTCCCGCGGATAGTGTGTTAAAATAAAAACATTTATACTTTAAAAAAAAAAACGTTTTATTAATAAATTAAAATGTCAGGTCATTTTGGAACACCCTTTATAACATTGAATGCAGTTTAATGGAACGATTGCATTTTTAAACTATATTTCAAAGGTCCGCTTAAGGATTTATGTGCATAGGTGTAATAATTACAGACGAGACATCTCTCAAGTTCTGCTCCGTTTGTTGGGAACACCTTGCGCACGATCGATTTCTCGAAGTTATACACCGCGGATGGCTTCGTTGGGATTAGCTGCACGCGGCACTCCGCCTCTTTAAATATTAATTCCAAAAGGGGACGTTCGAGACTACTAAAGGGAACGGCTGCCGTTCAAGTTGAGACCTAGAAGGGCGGCTTGGGTTTTTATGCTCCGCTTCGCAGCCTTTCGACAACCACCAACACAGGTGCACACGATTTCTAAATCGATTTCATTTGAATTTTATCCTCGAACCCTACGGGATGTACAGGTTGTTTATTTTAATATCCGTTGGAATTTTTTCAGTTACCCACAACGAGCTCACATATCTTTTAATGGTGAAGTGTAAAAGTTACGGGTACCTAATGTCTTGGAAAAACTTGTTTATTTCTATTTAATTTTATCTGTTATAAAACTTTTATCAATATACTTGTGACATTTTTCTGATTAAAATAAGACCAAACACGATACAATTTGGACACTTATTTAAACACTTATGTAATTGACGATTCAGTAGAACCTCGATTATCCGAACCGAACAATTTAAAGCGAGACCTATTGTACAAATCAGTGACCACTTACTTCGGCACTATAGCTATGTAGATAACTGTTCTATTATCCGAACACCCATGCTCGATAATCGAGGTTCTACTATTATCATGAATTAAACTAGTAAACATGATCAAAATTGTGTTACGTTTGGTGTCATTTCTGTCACAAAATTGGCACAAGTATGAAGATAAAAGTTGATAAAAGAGACATTATTGTATGCTCAAGAAATTTTTATCGATACACCGCATTAACCCTTTTATGGAAGTAAAATGACCGAGTTTTAAATATTTAGAAACGTGTCGATATTTTCTTGTTATCAACAATGCGATTCTTCCTTTCACTGCAGCAATAATTTAATAGTCAATTACCGTATCGGCGGTTATCAAGAAATACGCCATTAACACATCAGCGGCCTACTGATACAGGCAGTGTAAAAAGTATTCCCACACCTTTTGAAAACGAATAACTTTTTTAAAAATTAAGCAAGGGCCCGAGTTTTATTTTCTAGATATCACGATTAATTTACTAATTTTTTAAAAAATTGCTTTGGTCGCAAATTCGGAGAAGAAAGTAGAGGTCACGATTTTTAAGTATTTTTATCTGCCCATTTCTGACCTTGTGTGACCTTGACGATCATACTGCCGTATGCCGAATGAATTCGTTTCGGCGCACGCTTTCATATGATATAAAAAATACATAGCATTCCGTTTAAAAAACTGAAGATCATCTTTACGTCTAAAAAAATAATGCAGATAAAGAAAATGACAGACACCATTAGATTGCTTGCAGAAAACAATTGTGAATGATTTTGGCTAACCACAACGATTCCCATGCGAATACCGCGCAGCCAGACGATTATGGCTTCGAGTTAGAGAGCGTCGCTGAATTTGAATCTAAACTTGGTAACTAATCAAAATGGTTTTGTACTTACGCGTGACATTGGTTCTGTAGAAAATTGAATTCCTCCTTGATCCTGTCGCAGGACTCTCCGACGGTGAACTTAATTTGTTGACCGGGTTGCGGTGGACCCTGCAACAAATATTAAAAATTCACGTTACAATCTATCGAAATCGATAAATGAACATACAATTCACAGAGTTATAATAAATTAAGTTATAATAAATTAAGTTATAATAAATTAAGTTATAATAAATTATGATAAATTATTTTGAGTTACAATAAATTATAATAAGATATTTTGAGCTATAATAAATTAATTTATGACAAATATCTTAATTTTATCTGTGAATATTAATTGAAAAACGCTACGAACTTCCGTTCCAACCCAACACATCCTCCAAAACTAAGAAACAGCAGCTTCGTTAAAAATCGAATTATTATTAATTCAAGAAATTCCACGGAGACTCGAAAACTCAGGCTGGCGATCGTAACCATAATTTTAGACTTGCCACCAACGTGTTTCCTCCGTAATGAGGATACACGTACTCCACTCTCACGTTTCTTCGTGTTTTTAATTCTCCTGCCGTAACAAGCGCTACTGCACGTTTTCCATCTTGGCAACATCGAAACACCGTATCACCATATCGTGCTTCGTTTACCTTGATCGCGTATAAACGCACGATAATGAAATAACAAAACGTTAAATAACACGGTGTTCGGTCAACGAGAAGTCCAAACGAAAAAAAGAAAAAGCTCTTGCCGGTAATACATATTTCAAGCCACCGTGTTACCCGCTCGAAATGGAAATTTACGTGTCTTGTAATAAACATTTAATAGGCGAATATGTTCGACACATTGTGGTACTTATTTCGCAGAGATTTGTTTAATGGTATACATCAGCCTCTCTCCGCCGTGCCAAATTACAGCTTACAACCGGAAAACAGTGGGTGTAGCAGCTGACTGTCTAACTACGCCATGCATGATATCACGTTATGACGCAGCAGCCTGTGAACCACCGGCAAACTTTTCGATCTAAACTCTGTTCTATTTATCAGAGCGTACGCTACACGGAAACCGTCGACAGAAGATAATACATCATTATCTTTTTACTCGGCGCTCGATGACACGACGTTGTCGATAAACAACGCCAGAGGCGAGCACTATAGTCTTCTACAAACATCGATTTCAATGAAATCACACTTTGCGCGCACATATACAGTTCCAGCATATTCACCTAAACGATTCCGCGAGCTAGACTTCAGTTCCCTCTCAATGGATTCGAACAAAATCCAACAAAGCTTTCCGAGTTGGTGTTGCGTTGTTGCTCTTTTCGCATCGCGCGCCCTTCATGTTGTTAACCCTCCGTACGTTATGCAGGAGCAGTGTTGCCAGATGAGGGGAGGGAGCACGAATCGAGGGGAAAGAGTTACCCTCTCTCTCTCTCTCTCTCTCTCTGCCAGTACCGGAGTATGCGCGACAGAGACACAGAACGCGTCACGTGACCGGCCCTCGGCGCAAGCGTGGGGATTAGCGCGGTGGAAGGGGAAGTTAGAGTGGGGACTCAAGTCTTGATCTGGCGACACTGGGTTCTAATTCAGCGTTTCCGATTCGCTGGACGTAACTCGGTCACTCGGGGGTGGGGAAACCCAACTCAGCGAGGTGGTGGGGGTACACCTGCTAATCTCTGCAGCATGGGGGAATAACGCGGTAGAAGGGGAAATTAGAGTGGGGGAACAAGTCTTGATCTGGCGACACTGTGCCGGAGTCATTCGTGACCCGTTGCGGTGGGGATAAGCTCCAGCGACCATCAATATGTACAATTTTATTCCGATATAAGGCGGCCCTTTTTATTTCGAAATAAGAAAATCGCTATCCCCACTTCATCTTCTTCACCCGAGATATGACGATTTCAATAAAATTATCTTGCAATAGATGTAATTTTCTATATACAGAAATAGAAACATATTTCTTGAGGGGGGTGCGAGAACATATTTTTATATTCAAGGAGGTGCCGATAACTGAAAAGGTTAAAAACCATTGTTTTACATGAATGAACGTGTTCAGAAAAACAGCAAAAAAAAATTAAGTTTCAATCAGTCATTGTAAAGTGAAAGATTCAATCATCAAATCTCTACTAGATTCATTTGGGAAAAAAATGTTTTCATGCTTTTGCAGACGATTCAACTTGTAACATTTTCGACCAAGATGTCCTCAGTTTCTCACCAGCTGCATAATGCGCAAATACACTGGGAAAATATGAGACTTCGAGAGCTTTAAAATGAGTCGAAGCGTATAATACAACTATCTTTTTAACAAAATGAGAATCGGAAATTTAGTGTTCGAACAGTTTCTGGACCGCACAGATAGTTTTAGCATTGAAAAATATAGTCGCGCGGTCGTGTAATGGGATTCACCGTAGTTCCCGAGGATTGAGGGATGAGCAAGAGATCCGGCAGTTGCTCAAGCTAAATAAAACAATGTTGAAGTTTCGAGGAACGTTTGGGTGCACGCCTCCAACAAATTCTCGCCCGCCGAGACGAGAAACGAGAAACGGGAACGAGAGAGAGCGAGCGAGCGCGTCGAATCTCGCCGCGCTGTATAATTAATTTGGCGCAGCTGTTCACCGCGATGGAGAGGAATGGATGCAGGAAGTAATGCGTTAGTCGATTCGCGGCTCGACGATGAAAAGGGAATGAGAAGTAGAAGAGGCGAGGACGAGGCGGGGAAGGGAAGAGAGGAATGGTCGTCGCGACGACGGCAGCGCGGAGGCGTTCCCGCGAGCCGCGCGCGAGCAGCCGGTAAACGGTAAAAGACATTTAAACGCCATCGGCAATCGTGCATGCGTGGATGAACAGACAATGTGACACGCAACACAACGCGATAACAAGATTGCTGCTGGCAGGTGGATCTCCGCCGCGGCACGACGGCGCAACGCGGCGGCTCGACGATTCCCTGCGAATCATTCCACTTGGCGAAATTCTAGTCTTTCGGAGAGGTCGACGGGATTCGCTCTGCTGCCCGCTCAATCAATCTCCGAGCCGCATTGTATCGAGTTACGAACGCGTCGATTTCGAATTCCGTTAACCACCGTTTCCCGAACCAGTTTTGGACAAAGCTTATCCCAACTAACCCCTACGGTAGTGGGGACAATTCCGCGACATTTATCATCCAGGACTCGGCGACACATATCGTGAATTCACTGTAACTTTAACCCTTTGCGGTCCTATGTCGAGTGTGACTCGACATCGCTTTTCGCTCTGACACGTCCTATGTCGAGTGTGACTCGACATCGCTTTTCGTTTTGACGCGTCTTATGTCGAGTGTGGCTCGACATCGCTTTGTGTTCTGCCGCATCGTATGTCGAGCGTTGCTGGACATCGCTTTGTGTTCTGCCGCGTCCTGTATCAAGTTTCACACGAATATGTCTCAATTTTAATCTAAATGAGATAAGATAAGAGCTACAGTGTAGCAAATCTGAAATAGGCCATGCGTCTTGAACTTAAGAGCTTAGCTTTAGTCTTTTCAAACCCACCGTGGCGTACAGTTCGAAATCATAGCACAACTATGGCTAAACGACAGAGTCAACGTACAACAGTGCGTAATAATGAATTTGAAAGTGATGATAGTGATTTTTTGGGCAATGTAGAAGAACAATTTCAAAGATTATATACATCTGAAATCGAAAGTAGTGAAGATTCAGAGGACGTGGTTACATTCAGACGAAGCAGACGTATAAACATAATTGATGATACGTCTGAAAGTAATGATAACACGGAAATAAACAGCGATTGGCAAAATGTCAGGAGTGACAGGAATGTCAGGTGTGATCTGTGCGGACTGGCTGGTACGCACCGGCTGGCACGCACTTGCGAATCCAGCGCGGACCTGCTGGAACGAAACGGTGGAGAGCGCTCAGTCCGCAAAGGGTTAATGTAGGTAATAAGTACAGGGAATTCTCGTTAAGAGACAGTGCGAACCTTACGATTTGGAGTCAGTGGAGCTACCCACACTAACGCGGTGAGGGGCTGAAACTCGAGAGCCACGTGCAACATTGTATCGGAGAAAAACATTTTCTCAATCTTTTCTTGTCACTATCAGTAGTCATAGGCTTACCACTTACAGACGGATGGGACTCTTAGGTTTCCAGCGTGCCCTGTGCATTTCAAATGCGACGCTCGGCGAGAAACTCAGATTTCGTCTAAGAGTCAGTCGCCAGAACCGCGCAACTGACTCGTAACGAGAATTCACTGTAGACACCGGATCTTCGTGCAAAAGTACAAATTTTCGAATGACGGATTCTAATATTATTAATTTACGAATATTGAGATTGTACAGATGCGTCCATGAGGAATTATTTAACAAATTTCTTTGGGTATACATTATTTTAAAAAATGGCTACAAATTTTTATAGATACATTCGTGTTATTTTCATAAAGAAATGTAAAATTGTCATTTTTAGTGCTCCGTAAACCTAGTGTTAATACGTATAAAATAGTATAATAGTATTTTTATATTTTTCCAATATTTTTACTCGGTTTTACACCTACCCATTTTCGTTAGAAATGCATAAAATCCGCTGTCTAGTATGTAATAAGAATAAAGCGTAGCGTGCCAGAGTCGCCGAATCAGGGAAACTGTGACACACGCACGACAGAAGCGTGGGGGAATATAGGAAGGTAGAGTAGGGAGACAAATCTTATTCTAGCGATACTGAGTGGCACACATAGTCGCTGGACATTCAAATTCGACTTTCTCGCAAACGGGCCATTACAGAAAAAAATGTTACTCCTCTTTTTCGATTTGCTTCTGTACGCAGACGCTTTCTCCACGAATTAGGAAACAACCCGTACATGGAAACATTGCTGCATCTACCGTAGTAGTAGTACAGTCTTTACTAGATATATGTCCCGAATATCTAGCCGATAAAAGTCTCAGAACAATCCCCACTGCTTCGCTGTCCTCTTCTACGTTCGGCAGAGTATCAAAGAATAGTATTTTCTAGCCGATAATTGTCCCTGGTCAGAGCCATGTTGTGGACATATATCGAGTAAACACTGTATATGTCTTCTGTATTTAACTTCAACTGAGCTACCACTCTTAGAGTCCTTAGAGTTACAGTAGATCCCTGTATAATAGGATTAAACAGCTCTTGAAAAAAATCGTGTATAGGGTAATTGTTCTAGTCAGACATTTAAGACCATCAGTCAGCCATCTTAAGTGTTGTCATTATTAATATGCTATTTTCGAAATGTTCCATAATATGGGGACGCAAAGCTACAAATTGGAAGTGGGGAACAGGCTGGTCATTGTGCTCGTACAAATGTACAATAATTTGTCAGTAGATATTATTTTTAACCTCTTGACCGTGTGACTTTTTAATCATCAACATTTAAGGAGACGTAGTTGATACTAGCATGACGCAATAAAGTGAAAGAATCATTTTTTAGGTTATAGCGAACACAAATGACGAGTTAATTCGTCATAACCAGTGAAAGGGTTAAGCAATTTCTTTTCAGGAAGGCTGTCCATTGCATATTTACTGTACACAGTGAATTCTCGATATATGTCAACGACACGGGTCTTGCCAGCGTCGTGTATCGTCCAGGAGACATACCCCGAGCCGCGTTATGTTTACTCCCGGGGTATACCCAGCGGTAGTGGGGATAATTCCGCGACGATTATCATCCAGGCCTTGGCGACATATATCGAGAAATCACTGTATACTGTGACAATGAATGCACGGAACGGTGTTTGAATCGCGTTGAACAGGGGTCCACCGTATTTCGTGTTTCAGATTCTCTTCCCACCGGTGCCAAAGACCAGCTTAACACGCACCTACACAAAACAGCAATAAGTCTGGGAAAACGGGGAACGTGCGAGGTTTAGATAAATTGCTTCGGCTCCGTGAGATTTTTATGGGCTCCGGTCCGGCTGCCGACGGGATCGACGAGGTATCTTCCGGCGGATTTATCAGGTCGTAACTTCCGCGGGGCTGTCTTTTTGACGTCGATCGATTTCCGCGAGAGTTCAACAGAGATACAGGCCGGTTAACGCGGTCTCGGATGTAGGGAGCGTATCCGACACGATCTACAGGTCGGTCGAAGGACGAGGCTCGCGTAGGCAGGGCTGCGAACGTAGTTAACAGACTGCCCTCCACCTACTCCTCTGCCCCGGCCTCCTCTCTGCTTGCGCACACGCGTGCACGGCGTGCACACCGATTGCACCGTGCTCACGTGCATTTGCACGCCCACGGGGCCACGGGCGGAGGCTGGCGGGGCGGGGCGGGGGCGGGGGCGTGCGTGCGAGCACCGCTCGCAAGTTCATAGTTTCGGTTGTAGCGTGTAATCCTCGCGGACACCGCAAACATGTAATTAACACTTGCTCTCTCTCTACGAGCCGTTCCAGTCAGTCGAGATCGTGTTGACTGTACCCAGGTACTGACTGTATGTCCTGTGTAAACGTGTGCGTTCGCTCGTGCACGCGCGCGCGCTCCACGATGCAACGAACGAGACCATTGGCACGAGGTGCCTAGGGACGTAATGCAAATGTTTTCGCCGGTGAAATTTTGTATTGATTTTTCGGCAAAATTGTGCAGGCGAGCGTCGCCGAGGTGGAATTTATGAGAAAGAATTTTTCTGCGCCGGGGATGACCCTTGAGATTTTTCGCTATTGCGAAAGTCCGTGCCCGATTCGAAGATAAAATGCCAAGCGGTTGCAATTTGAAGTGAACAGTTTCATCGATCGATTCTATGTACATACAGTCACCGCCGGTTTCTACAATTGAGCCATTTAATGCAAAAGTGGTGTAAAGTCCACTGAACTCCACTACAAATTGTTATACCATTATTCGAATAACTACATGATCGATAGTGTTCACGACCGTTCGCCGGTTTATTTGTAAATTTTTTAAAACGTATTTTTGAAGGTACTTCTTGCAGACACGGTAATATTCCCTTTGTTTCCAATGCAGCAGTTGTTCATTGAATTAACATGCCAAAAACTGTGCGATTGAATAACGATTTTATTCTCTGGGTCAAAATACACCCGGGTTCCGCCGTTGGAATTTTAATGCGACTGTTTCACCGGATGGAAGAAGCTGGAAGAACATTATTCCTCTGTAATACCAGCAAACGATAACACCTTCATTGGATGCAAATTAGCATTTTTCAATTGCCCAAATTTGCGAATCTTCGTTTTATTTATGGTATCTGTGAATAAACGAAAACTCAATGTTTTTCTTGTATCTTTGAAACGCTTCAGCTGATAAAATAGAATTCCGCTTCGTTTTTATATGTGTAAAATGGCCAACAAAAATAGGAGCTTGCGTAAATACCCGGAAACGGATTATCATTGGGATTTCGGACTGTTGCAAGAAAGATTGACACTGCGAGCGAATTCGTCAAGCCTGTTTCACTTGGAAATTAGTGGGACTCTTTTTAAGATATTCAAATTTTTGCGCAAACTATCAATAACGCCTCGACCGTGCAGCTATTGTACACAAAGATAAGTATAGACTTGAGCGTTTGCAGTGTCCCGAGTTGGGTCGTAACTAATTAGCACCGGTGACGAAGGAAATGTGTTTTGCTTGGAACAAACTGTGGCCGCTCGTTTGGAATCGACGCATGTGTGGGTCGTGAATGTTCGAGGTAAAATGTTGGTGAGTCGCACACCGTTGAGAATAACAACCTCAACGCGTATAAGTAACCATTTTGTAAGTACAGTCATTTCTCTATATATGTCGCCAGGGCGTGGATGATAAACGTCGCGGAATTATCCCCACTACCACGACCTCGGTCGCCGAGGAGTTTAAACATAATAAGAATGGCCTCGACAACCGATGGGGGTTCACCCTGTGGTAGTGGGGATAGTTCTGGGACTTTTATCGGCTAGATATTTGGGACACATATCGAGTAAAAATTGTATAGCGCTGCGACGACTAATCTCTTCACAGTAAAAAAAAAGTTTTCTCAGGCGAAGGTAAATGCAGGTATACGAAGTAAAAGTTTTTTAAAAAGACTGAGTTGGTCTGTATGTTTCCTACTCTCGTCGTTTTTACATAATGCATTTGCAGCTGGTAAACATTTTGGTTCTTCCACAGCTAAGTCTCCCGATGGTTTGTCATTAAGATGCAAATGAACATCGCAAACTTTACGTTAAAATGTCAATTATGTAACCGATTTGTTGGAGCGCAAGGAGCAGCAACAAAAATGAATTTTTACCACTAACGGGTGACACATTCGTGCGGATACAATTTTTTAATGTAAACCAAAACATCCGTTAATAATCATAGTAAGACACAACTAGCATAACAATACCGACGTGGTCGTCCGATATCTTCAATACAAAATCGACAATTTCAAGTTTCTGCAATTTTTCAAAAATCGATTTTACATTCAAAAATTCGGAGAAAATTCATAGTCGTGTGGGCTATCGAGTAGAATCTTCACGAATTTTTTCGTAATTTTTGGTTAAGCAGAACAGCAGAAATAATAGCATAATTCATTAAACCGTATGTTCACTCTGTAACTACCCTCATGGTGGGGGTACCGACTTGAAACTTGCGACAGATGGTTTTCTTTGGGGGCTCGACGGATGGTAATGAAGCAAGATCAAAATTTGGTTTGGGGTCACATTTGACCCTTCTTTCTTTTTACTCTTATTCGGCTATCCCCTGGCACTGTACATCTTCCGCAACGATCGTCCGATATTCCCGTCGGCGCTACGCGTTCGCGTTGTGCAACGGGTTCACGTGAACAGTGAATTATCTTGGCGAAGAACGAGCTGGACAAAAAAAAAAGGGACACTGACGAAACGTGGCTATTTTCGGTGGCCGTTCCTCGCGATGCGACGGATTCCTGGGCGTCCGGAGCGAGAGCGCTGTAATCGGCGATTCTTCCGCGGTCGCTTAACAAACATAAATCAGATTTCTCCGAGCAGATACTCTTCCGTTCGTTGAAGCCGGCGGGAAACGAACGCGGCTTAATCGCGTCAATTATTCCGCGAAGCTCGACGCCGGCTCATAAATCTCGCCGAGCTGCTGGAACGTTCGAATCGAGCGGATCGCTCGCTCGCGCCACGACCCGATAATTTGCGAAACTCGGTTGATTACTTCTCCGATGAAGAGAGACGGGCATGGAGGATGTGGCGGCGGGGGAGTGGAGCGGGAACAAAAAGGTTGCTGATTAATCAACCGCCGTGCCGCGCCGCGCGAGTTCCTTGGGCTCGAGCGTGTATTCACGGGTACTAAGGAGCATCATCGATGAGCAAGAACGAAGAAGGCCCCGAGTTATCTCGGGTTAAGTTGTAAGTGCGCCGGCTACCTCCTGACCTCGATTACAATCGAGCCGTTGTAATCGAATGAACCGGCCGAGAGTCCGTGCCGTTGGTTCCAATGCCAGTGGATCGTGATCGATCCTAGGATTCCTTCGATCGCGTACCGCAAGACATTCTCTCACGCGGATAGCTCCTTCTTATTAGACACTTGCGTATGGAATGCTCGATTTGTCCGTGACGGAAGCGTGGGGGAATAGCGTCGTACAAGGGGAAGGTAGAGTGGGGAGAAAAGTCTTAATCTGGCAACCAGGACCAGTGTCGCCAGGCTGGAGAAATTGAGGGGAATACAGATACCCCCTCCCTGCTATTACCCGAGTAGTCACATGACAGTGGGACACATGCGCAACAGACAGGGCGCGCGTCACGTGACCGGCCCGTGGCGGAAGCGTGGGGATGCTCGCAGCCGGGGAATGGAGGAATGGCGTCGTAGAAGGGGAAGGTAGAGTGAGGAGAAAAGTCTTAATCTGGCAACTAGGACCAGTGTCGCCAGGCTGGAGAAATTGAGGGGAATACAGATACCCCCTCCCTGCCATTACCGGAGTAGTCACATGACAGTGTGACGCATGCGCGATAGAGGCGGCGCGAATCACGTGATCAGCCCGTGGCAAAAGGTGGCGTCATAGAAGAGAACGGTGGACGGATTTCGGCTCGGCCAATGACAACGCCGCGCTCAGCGGAACCTGCCGCGGAGCCACATTCTGTTTGCGTTCGGCGCGCTCTGATTGGACCGTGTTTTTCGTTGATAACTCCTTAACGAAGCGGCGGAGAATATTTTCGCAAAGGTAAAAGTTACTTCAAATGACCTCGGGAATCACCCATTTCAAGGAAGTGCAACATTTTTGGGACACCCTGTACAAAAATGCTTATATTAGAAAGTGTCAAATTAATTTCTTCGTTCGAGCACATGTTATTCTAAATATTGCGTGAAATCTAAATAAATTCAGTTTTGTAATATCGATGTAACGACCGTGTATGCCAGTCACATTTTTGCTCGGTACCGGTTGGTGTTAAATCGCCGAATTAAAGATCGCCGGATCTATTCAAAATGGCCGTAATAGCGAAACCGAAAAGTAATTGAAAGGGAACAATGACGAGAAAAGGAGAAACGAGTGGCGAATAAATTGAATCCGACTCGTGGCGTCGCGGGGCGTCGAGGAGAAACGGCGGACGTCTAATTTACTCGGGTGGATCTCTCGTCGGTGCTCGCGAGAGCTCGCGGTCGGTGATCGCGGAATTTCTAATTTCGGTGGACGGCGTGCGAATGCGGAACGAGAGGAACGCCGACCATCCCAAAGGCGAAATCGGCGCAAAGAGGCGAGAGAGTGGGCGTGTGCTCGCGGCGCGTAACGCAAGCGGCACTTTGCGGCTGTTAGAGCGTTTCGGCTAATGCGCTAAAATGCACTTCGTTACGCCGTGCACCGCAATGCAAACCGGCCGGTACACGGTGCATTCACTCCGCGCCCACTGCGGTGGAAATAACGTATAGTTACCCGGCACCGGGGATTTTCGCAATCCGCCGGCAAATTCGTCGTCCGACAATCCGGCACCGCGATAAGTTTACAAACAGATGTCCCTAATCGATTCCATCCGATTTCAAGAACTCGTTGCGCAATCATATTTCGCTTTTATCGAACACCCGAAAAACGGCGCAAAATTATTTTTTCACGGTTTCTCAGCTTTTTGGGGCTTTTAATTGTTGGAGCACGAGTCAGCTTTCTATTGCAGTCTATAATTTCGTTGGAAATGTTAATAACAAACCGTGATATTTTAAATCCGTTTTCGCGGATCTGTTCCTGGTCAAAAATTACACGACTTTGCCCAGTAAACTATTTCTCTAGCTGTAATAATTTCCAAGATATTCGACGAAATGTCTGTCAGACGTGTTTCTTGAAATATTAATTTCGACTTGTTAACAAACTTTTACCAAAAAAAGACTGCTTGACCAATTTACAAAAATACAAAAAAGTTGTGGATAATTTTGGGGTATTAAGACTCAAACTATTATAAGATCCTATATTTATCGTACATTTAAGATTTCAGAACATTTTAATAAATTTGCAAGAGATTTCTATCGATTATGAGGCTGTGATCGAATAAGTGCAATTTCAGAACTTTGCCTAATCCGTATACATTAACAATTGAGACTTAACAGTTCAAAATTGCTGTAGTTACTTGAACGGCGAGATTCCTGAAATCGTTTGAAGTAACTTTTCCCTTTGCGAAAATGTTCTCCGTGGCTTTGTTAAGGAGTTATCAACGAAAAACACGGACCAACCAGAGCGCGGCTATGGCGGACGGCCGCTGAACGCAGCGATGGCATTGGCCGAGCCGAAAACCGTCCGCTGTGGCCGCGCTCCGATTGGTCCGTGTTTATCGACGATAACTCCTTAACAAAGCCACGAAGAACATTTTTGCAAAGGAAAAAGTTACTTCAAATGACCTCAGCAATCGCCCCTTTCAAGTACAACATTTTTGGAACACCCTATATTAGACTGCGCATGTTTATGCAATTTGCAATTTTTGTCGACGAATTATAAGAAACTGGAGTCAAATAAAATCTTATTTTCAGTGGTAGTAGCATTTGTAGATTTGAAATATATAAAAATCGTCCTAAATTCTGTCGAATTTTATATTCCAGCATTTTTTTTCAATTTTTTAAAAATTTTTCGAAGCCATAAAAGCATAAAAATTCACAGTCTCGTTATTATAGATCACTTCGACACAATTAGTTTCGGTTGATTTGAAAATAAATTTTGTCCAGCTAATTTTGGCGTTCAAACCACTGGAACGGCGCTTGAAAACTGTTACAACATTGATCTCCAACGTTCTTCCGGCCGAATAACTGTTACAATGAGCCCGAAATTTCGAATCATTATCTGTTCCGGTTACGGTTTCCTATTTCGGTTTGGTAATTGCTATTTTTTTTTTGTTTGCTCTATATCGGTTGCGAAACGGTTCTAGCTTCGATTCTTGTATCGAATTTTCGGTAATTGATACCGCTAATTATTGCAGTTGCAGAGTACGTGCGCACATTGTTTTACGAAATTAGGATGAAAAAATACAAATACATTTATACGTAGCACTGATTTCTAGATAGAACACAGTGATATTACTTTTTGCCATTTTTCATGTAAACTTATAATGTTTTTGAATATGCAGGTTGTCCCAAAAATGTTGTATTTCCTTGAAACGGGTAATTCCTGAGGTCATCTGAAGAAACTTTTTCCTTTGAGAAAACGGTCTCCGCGGCTTTGTTCATGAGTTATTAACAAAAAACACGGACCAATCAGGGCGCGGCAACAGCGGACGATTTCCGGCTCGGCCAATACCAACGTCGCGCTCAGCGGGACCTGTCGCCATGTTGTAGTCCGTCCACTTTTGTCGCGCCGTGATTGGTCCGTGTTTTTCGTTAATAACTCCTTAACGAACCTGCGGAGAATATTTTCGTTAATAACTCCTTAACGAACCTGCGGAGAATATTTTCGCAAAGGAAAAAGTTATTTCAAATGTCCACAAGAATCAACCATTTCAAAGAAGTCTTTTTTGGTACTCCCTGTATATTTTTCACATTCGCACACACAATATACGAGATTAATAAGTAGAAGCTTCATTTATTGTTTTCAATTTTTACTTACTTTTATATTGTACTCAACGTAAAAAAAATGAAACTAAAATACAAAACGATTTTTGCATATTTATTTATGACTAGTACGTAACTAAAGTGTACACTTTAAAACGTTCAAGGTATTTAGATTTTATGGCAGTTTTATTATAATTTTTGTGTTGGAAAGTGCATTTTTGCTTTCGGTGTGTTTTTGCGAAATACTGCAACGAGTTCTGGAAAATTTTCAATCTTTCAAATTGATCGATTGTTTTTAAAGCAGTCACGAACGAAATGTCAAATATAATTTTCATAAAGCGGTGTATTGCAGATCGACCAGAAGATTGACTTAAAATTGCTTTATATCGATCGATGTATTTTTGAAAGAGATAAACACCAGGGACATTTTAAAGTTCACAAATTAATTAGTCTTATCTTCGAAGTATTCGAAATACTGTCCAAGAAAATGATGTTTCTTATTATGAAAATATTTCATAAATTTTAAGATGTTTTTCAACCCCACAAGGATAAAACAATTTAACAAAGTTACACACAGTTTATACATAATTTGTATGACGTAGGTAGGTACATACAACTCAGAAAGTTTTGTCGAACAGAAAATGAAATTTTTATAAACATAATTTTACAGTAATCAACGATAGTTCCAGAACATTCGAATTATTCGGTGGACAAAGAATAAAAGTTATCAATTATCTCTTGATACGTAATTAATTAGATCAATTGATAATCATCACGATATCAAAATTACTTTTTAATATATCAACAACATACAAAATCAATACACTCTGTATCGTTAATCCATTAATATATTGTCAACATCGTCTTCACGTGCAGTGAATCTGTTCTGCAGATGTGCAATAAAAAATCTTCCGGTCGAACAAAAAAGGAGAATATTTTTTCGCAGTGAATCATAATGTACGATTCATGTTATTTTTTAGAACAAAAGAATCGAGATACAATCGCTCGATTGAAAGCACAGAAATTCATTGGACAAAGCTTCGTGTTAAAATTATAAGATTGACGAAATCCGTTTCCTCAATATTCATTTTCTACTATAAACCAGAAAAACAGCGAAGCTACCATGAAATTTTGACCAACGTAAATAAGATCTCGACCTCAAATTCAAACCACTAAAATCAAATCTTCAGCGCTGGATAGATCAAACATGAATTTGGTAATTGCATTTTAAATAGCTCTCGGGCCGTGGAGAATCTAATTTTCTGGAACCAGAATTTCAACATTAAATTACATCCCACTTACACATACTCATTTTAATTTAAATGGAACAAATAAATACGATAATTTTATTCAGAAAATAAACACACACACACACACCGAGACACACGAAAATCGATAAGTCTGTTTGTCATTGTAATATTCTGCTCTCGGAATCTTCATAATTCGCGGCAATTTAGCGAAAAACATGAATCCGCGATGAAACCGATGTCCAACTGTGGTGAAAATATTTTTTTGGCCAATTACCTTTCCCGCGGTGCAGGATAGACATTTGGGACATATATAGAGTAAACACTGTATACGATTTTCAAATGCAAATATGAAACATTTTGATCAAGAAATATGTACCACACCAAGGTTGATCACATTTCATTTGAAACAACAAATCACAATTTAGAAAAAAATAATCATAAAAACAAATAACAAAAAATCGTCAGAAATAACAAACAATTATTTTAAATACTTTATTATTTGTGTTCTACAAATAACCAAGAATCAATTTTCATTCGACGTTTCAATCAAATAAAATAGTTTCAAATAATAATTTATTACGTGATTTTTTATTTCAATTACATTGTTCAAATGAAATAATAAATGATTTCACCTCAAGAAGAGGTTGTTGAAGTAATTAATTATTAAATTTACGTATGCTAACTTTTTTACGAGTTTTGGAGAGTACGAATTCAAACCAAAGAAGAAATGAAAAATTACTTGCATTTCATTTGAAGTAACTGTTCAAATTGCACGTACCCGAACAAGATAATACAGGGTGTCCTACAAAACACTTTTCACGATTTTTCAAGTACTGGCGATAATCTGACAAACAAATATTTAAACAAAAGTTGATCGGTTTTCGTTTGGCTATACATTGCAATAAAAAAAGGTAGAAAAAAATTATTTTTTAGTATTGTCAAGATCACCTTCATTTTTCTAAATGGCACTATTGTATTTATGGCTTAACAGTATTATAGCTCGTATTATAAAGTCTTATATTTTACTTTACATCGTAATATAAAGTCATAAAGTATAAAATATAAAGTCAAAAATACAAAGTGCCATTTTAAAAAATGGAGGTTACCTTTACAATACTAAAAAAAAATTTGTCGAACTTTTTTTTTTATTTGTACAGTCAATCGAAAACTGATCAACTTTTGTTTAAATATTTCTTTGTCGGATTGTCGCAAATCCTTCAAAAATCGCGAAAAGTGTTACTTGGGACACTCTGTACATCATCTCAACGATTATTTCTCAAATAATTTATTTCATCCCTAAATCTTCGATCATAAGATCCTCGGTCCTTCACAGACCGAACTCTGCCATCAAATTCCTTCGCTCTCGGGGCTCGCGAATATCAATTCCGTGGTCGAGTGGGGGAGTCGCTTTTCCCAGTCGCGTTACTCATCGAGTCGCAATCACGCAGCTCCAACAATCCCAGCGAGCCCATCAGAAAAGTGGGTCTTCGCTGATTATAGATCTTAGACGTTCCCGTGGCGCGCCATCAGAAACCAATTTCCACGGGGGATCACCGAAATCATCATCCAGAGCCAAGCCGATTCGAGTCGAGAGTCGAGACTCGAGAGTCGCGGCGATCGCAGAAGAATCCAATTCCTCTCGTTTGTCTAGCAATTCCAGACGCAATCGCACGTTTCCCTGGGCCAGGTCTCGAGGAAGCGTGTGCGGTCGATCCTCCGCGGAATTCTCTAGCGCGCTCGAGAGCCGGTGTCTCGCCTATGGTATCATTAAAATCGTTTGACCCGCGGGGACAAAGTACACAGGCGGTGTCGTTCTCTCCGCGCGAGGGTCTGCGGTCAAAGGTTGCGCCCGTCGGGTGGACTGGTAGTTGCTAAATTCTCGAGATGGTGCACCTGAGAGAAACCACCGAGGGGGGAATGTTCAGCGCGACGAGGAGAGGAGAGGAGAGGAGAGGAGAGGGGAGTAGAGGCAACAGTGCAGAGGCAAATGGTCGACGAGGAAAGAGAGTACGACGCGCGCGCGAGCGAGACCCGTTGAAATTGCGGAGGAAAGAGGGGCAAAGGTGGCCACGGACGAGGGAAGCTGCGGTTCCCGCGGTCGCCGCGGTTGCGGCTTAGGCAAATTGAGATAGTTCGCAAACCGCCGACCAGCTGACCTAACCGTCACGCCAGGTTGCAGCGAGCCGGGACGACGCCGTTGCTCCTGGGAGTGAATTTCGCAGTTCGAAACGAAACGGTGAATGCGAGCGCGGTGCCGCTCTTCTCTCTCCCTCTCCATCTTTCTCTCTCTCTCTCTCTTATCTCTCCATGCGCGAGCCATGCGGTTTTGCGGCAAAAAATACGGGCGAGCGTGTTCGCGCGAAATCAACCGATTCGCAGAGATGTTTCCTCCCCTTCGAATCGACGTGAATACGGTTCGCCGAACGTTTCGGGGAACGCATCTTTTACTCGCATACAGGCCCGTCGAGATAAATCCAGAATTTTGTCGGGCAGTCCCATGAATAAGAGGTAAGTAAGGCATAAACAAAGCAATTCGGAGGGAACAGGATAGAATGAATAAGAAAACTAGACGAGAACGACAAAGAGAAATATTATGACAATAATGTAGGACAAGCCTGTCCAACCCGCGGCCCGCGGCCCGCCGCCGGGCCACATTTGGCCCGTTCACCTACTTCTCTTCATTCCGCTGAGGTTGTAAGTGACGTTCCCCCACTATTTGACACGGTCGTATCGCCGGAAACGCATGGCATTTGATTCTATCGTATATTATAACTAGACCGCGGATCTTTATGCAAAACAAAAAATATTTCCATTCATTGCAAGACGCAGAAGCGAAATAAAAATTTCTCTCTTCGTTTAATTATTTTATTAAGGCAAAACCAATACGCTGGTGCCAATAAATCTTTTTAATATGTCCACTGCTTTAAATTGTGCTTACCCATTTTTCTCATAAATGCATAAAATCCGCAGTCTAATTACAACATAAGAAGGAGCCTGTGGGCCAGTGATGGGCACCGGTAGAGGGGCCCTCAAACGCCTACTTCTCCCACCAACCTCTCTTTCGTGCAGCACGCACCAAAGAACAGAGATTCAATGGTGCCTCGCTCAGAATCGCCAGATCAAGACTTGTTCCCCCACTCTAATTTCCTACCACCTTACTGAGTTGGGTACCCCAACCCCCGGAGTCAACGAGTTAGGTCCGGCGAATCAGAAACGCTGAATTAGAACCCAGTGTCGCCAGATCAAGACTTGTGCCCCCACTCTAACTTCCCCTTCCACCGTGCTAATCCCCACGCTTCTACCGGGGCCCGGTCACGTGACGCGTTGCGCTCTATACCGTGTATACTCCGTTACTGGTAGAGAGCATCTTCGTTGCCCCACGGTGCCCCACTGTAACGGCGCTTACAGGAAGGGGATACAGTGGACGCTATGGAATTCTACAAACTCAATTTTCTCTAAACCGAAGAATCAACAGAAAAAATGTTATTCGTTCTTTTTTTTTTTTTAATTATTGCTGACAATATAATCACCTCATACCCGCTTGTACCGGCTGTCTTGGAACGCCCTGTACAGAATAGCCTTCAGCAAAGTACAGAAGAGTTTTGACAGAGTTTTACCAAGTTTTAAACCCTCGAATGACGGATCTTGGGTCCGTTTGGACCCGGAAACACAAAGGTACCAGAAAAATCAAGTTTTTTTACACCAGTACGAGGGGGGTTAGTTAATTTCTACTTTACTAGCAGTAGTTTTTACTTCAACTCCTTAGTCGTTGACGTCTGTCTATGGTTGTGGTTATAAAAATAGCATAAGCCGCATGTTTTCACGTTTGGGATATTAGGGATTAAACTGTGAAGTACCCATTGATAACCGGTCACTTCGATGATGATATTATCTCGATACTGCATAAGGTCTGATAGCTGGAGTACGTATGTTACGAGTTCGATTTTTGAAATTGGGTTTTATTTAGATCAAACCGTATTTTCATCATTTACGATTAGACCGGTTTTACAAATTTACAGAACTTTGTGGAGTACCAGGCAACTTTTACTCGACGAGACGAATTTAACAGTAACCGACGAAAATGTGGATCAGAAATGTTTGGAATGATTACACAAAACTAAATTGTTAAAACTTTAGAGCAGAAAGATCGATTCTATCGCGAAAGGTGGCAATTTGTTGCCGCCTCATCCAACATTTATGACGAACAACAAATTTTCATAGTTGCAATATTTACAGTACTAACGCACCACGCGGTCTCTGGTTGTCCATTGTGTTTCAGGAAGCTCGTTTCTCTCTGTAACGCTTAACTGCTTTATTGTTCTGACTTTGTCACATTCCCGGTAATGTGTTTCTGGCAGTGTGTCAACGGACGCGAAAATAACTCGGGTCTCTGTTGCAGAGTTTATTCCGATCCGAGTATCAATATCTATTTTTAGAAACTACCGAAATCGCAGCGTGGAAAAATTCTTAATATACAAATCGATATCCTTATCGAGGCGTTAATTCGAAAACACGTACAGTAGATCCAAAAAGTATTTAAACAACCACATTTCCGATTCCCGAAAAATTGTCGACATTTAAATTGTGATCTAGGGTACATTTTTACGTGATGTAGCAGCTGAAGACCCATTTCTCCTTAAAAAAAAACGCTGCAAATTCTTTCGAAAACTTTCAAAAATTTGCCATTGATTTTAAAATTGCAGCCTCTTCTTCACAATAACTCCCTAAAAATTGAAGTACGATTCTTTTTCACTGTTTTATGGAACAAGAATGAGAAATAAGTTCGCTCGTGTGAAGGCCTCGTAGTGTAACTTATGCTACAGCATTCTCTCCGCAACTGTCGCTAAGATCTCTACCGTAACTGTCAAAATGTTATCCCCATCTCTGGAGGATCTCCCTTGGAATCAGCTGAGCGGTAAACAAGCTCGACGGCCGTCATTGTAATAAGAAAAACGAGACCAATGGTAAAAAAGTTTCATTGACGAGAAACGAAAAATAAAAAATTTTTATTTTTTAATTTCTAAGGCTGAGTTGACACGAGTCCTTCCCAACATCAGTCCCTCTTCGACTTTCAATCGCTATCCTTCTGTACGTTTGGTGCACTGCAAAGAATACAGCACCTCCACTAGAACTGTCGCTCGGCAGACCCGACGATGCGACAGTTAAAGCGAACCACCGTACTGTCAAGTTAGCGCCACACTTTTCTCGTTCAATACTCGATAAAACTACTACAAAAAGTAGTACATCAATATTGAAGGCGTCGTTGTAAACAGGAAGCTTCAATCTTTACGTCTATGGTGGTTCTAATTACGAAAAAAATTGTTTAAAGTTTTCGCAGACGTTTAAATATAATGTAATAAATGACTTCAGTTTCTCGCCCATGACGAAAAAAAAATGTTAGAATGAAACGAACGATGAATTACAAAGGTATAGGATTCTATTATTGTCGTACCGATCATTTTTCGCGAAAATATCATAGTTTAAATATAGGCAAGTTTTCGAAAATCGATTATTTAGTGTTCAAATACTCACTGGATTCGCTGTATACACAAAACCGCGGACATTTAACATTTATCGGTATCACAAATGCCAAGTCTTCTCGCGAAATTCTATATGAGATGAGCGTTATCGGTGTTAACTTTGATCGGCGTCATTGGTTGGTATTAAATTTACCGAGTCATCAAAAATATTATATCGCCGCGATAAGCGGCCACTACAAAAATCATGACCGGAAAACACTTTATCGTAGCATCGATATTGCGATAATGCTTGTTCTACAAATACCGAAAATCGATCTTGATCGCCTATCGCCTTATCTCGAGTACGTCCTTTCCGCGGCCATGTCGATACGGAAAACTCGGTTTTCGACTGGACGTTCTCGAAGCTCGGTGGCCACTCCGAATTCCCATCGATACGATTATTCCGTTGTAACTTCATCGATAACGACGCGAACTGAAGGACAATTAATAATTGTATCGACTCGACGCAAATGAAATCTTTAAATATCAGAAATCTTGTATTATACGCGGATTTCAATCGTCTGCAGCAGAAGTGTAACATCCGAGTGACAAGTTTCTCTATCGCGTATTCTTTTGAGAATCCCATGATAAGTCTTGTGTCGGACAAATGAACCCGTCGAAATGAACTTCAGTCGTGCATCGATATTGTAAATACTGGATAGAGATCTGGCTGCTCATGCTTGCGCACGACATCGGTTCGGATAATCGAGATTCTGTTATATCGTGAATTAAACAAGTAAATAAGTGTCGAATTATATCGTGTTTGGTATCATTTGAATCGGAAAAATGTCACGAATGTGTCGGTAAAAGTTTCATTAAGAAATAGAAATAATCAACCCCATGCCGACGTTACGGGTCATTTATGGGTCAGGCGAAAATTTCTTCCTTTGGATTTTTATTTTCATTGTCAACTTAATTAAACATTTCGTTCGGCTAATACTTTTACAGTAAATTAGAGGTTTCAATAAGTATCCCAGCATTTTTTCAGATTTTCTTACAGACTGTGACAATAACGATATGCAGTGACTCCCAGTAATATGAGGACGCTCTTAAAAATCACATAACTTTGTCAATATTGGACTATACTACTTGAATTTTTTTGTGAAGTTAGAACAATTGGTTCGCTACATAACAAGAAAAAAAAATGTTTGATTGAAATTGCAATTCGTCGAAATTGTAGAGGAAGTACTAAAAGTTGAAGTTTGCAACTTTTTTATGCGGGCTTATATTAAAAATTGAAAAAGTATGTTCTGTACATCTGTATCAATTATACATATTATGAATATTTCATCTAAATCGGTCAACCTTGTAATGAGCTACATTCTGCAGAATTTGATTATTTTGGAACATCTTTAGCTCATCGCAACAAATCTACAAATCGCACTTTCTAATTTTTCAATGTACGTCCACGTAAAAAAGTTGACAAAATACAACTTTTAGTATTTTCTCTGAAATTTCGACCAATTGCAATTTTTGTAAAAAATTCTTTTCACTTTATGTACCAAACCAATTGTGCTCACTTCTTAAAAAACAATCCAAGTCGTATGGTCAAATATTAACAAAGTTATGCGATTTTTAAAAGTGTCCGAATCATGAGAGACTCATTATAGGCCCAAGAATAAAAGTAAAAATCGATATTGCCGACGGAAGGTTAAAAACATAAAGTTTTGTCCTACCGTATTGTTTCGAGAGTTCACTGACTATCTTGTGTCGGACAAATGAACTTCAATCGTGCATCAACATTAACACTAAACCTACCACGGTCAAAATGACCGGTTTTCTATTTCACAATTATTAAAATTGTAAAAATATTTTCATACGAAATTACTGAACCGACTTCTTTATTTATGCACATATTATAATGAAAATCGTACAAAGTTTAAGCAAATTCAACCTTCTCTCTTCTATAAAACGTTTCATTTTTACATGTTTCGTGCTTGGTAGGTTCAGTGTTAAAATTCTGAAACACATAGCCATAATGAAAATCATAAAAATGCAATTTTCATATATCTAATACAGACATGTCTATGTAAATAGGTTTCTAAAGTGTAATAAAAAGCTTTTCGTTGGAGAGAGATCTGACCGCTTGCGCATGACATCCGTTCGGATAATCGAGATTCTGCTATATCGTGAATTAAACAAGTAAATGCGTGTCGAATTGCATCGTGTTCGGTCTCGTTTGAATCAGAAAAATGTCACGGATATATCGGTACAAGTTTCCTGAAGAAATAATTCAAAACAAAAAAGTTTTCTCACTGAATTAGTATTGGCTAATCTAAATCCCGTATCGCGCTAAATTTCTCGACGATCGAGCTTCTGGTGTAGAATCCACGTTAGTGGGGATAAACTTGTCTCAAATGTGTCGCATACATCAATACTACTATATTTCTGTCTACCATCTTCCACAAATCCCTTTCTGCACCACGATGGCAAACGGGAGTAAAGCGGAAGGTGGTTCGAGCAAAAGACTGGATCGATCGTGGGCGACATGCACGGTTTCCGTTCCGAATCGGCGCGCGATGAAACGTTGCTCTCTGCCATAGCGCAAGACGATGGGGTGAGAGAGAGAGAGAGAGAGAGAGAGAGAGAGAGAGAGAGAGAGAGAGAGAGAGAAGTAATTGCAAACGGGCCGGTGGTATCTCGGCGTCGATCAAAACCGAGTGAGCGCCACTGGCGGTGGGTAAACAGAACTGTATTGTATTTGTGTGCTTAGCCCGGCAAATATTAGCCACCATATCGCTTATGGTGCTTGTTGAGCGAGGGTGATGGTCGATAGTTTCCGTGGTGGGAGCGGTGAAGAGGCTTGGTTCCGTGAGCGAGTGCGCGCGTGTACCCGTCGCGAACGGCTCCGCAGGCTTTGGTCGGTGTGTATGGCGTACGGTGTGTATAGTGTACACGCATGTCGGCGAGGGTGGTGGTGCGCGGTGTGTGATTCGTGGCTGAGTGTGTTTGTCCATCCGTCCATATAGGACTGTTTGTCCTTGCTCTCCTTGTTTGAAGAACGTCGGGATCCCAGTCTGTGCAAACTCCTCATTATTGCGAACAATGTACACACACCGGCCGGAACGCGTGCGTGCTCGAGTGCGCGCATGAGTGAGTGCGTGCGTGCGTGCGTGCGTGCGTTCCTGCGTTTCCGCGCGCTGCTGCCGCGGTATCGCATGCGCTGCGTTCCGCGCGTGTGAACGCTACACGTGTTGCGAACCGCGTGAACATCGCGTGCGTGTCATCGAGACCACGACGAATTCGTTTCTTCCTTTCCAACGACCGACACACGTGAACGTTCGTGAACGTTAAAGGTCTTCGAGGGGAAAGCGTGAAAATGAGTTCCATCCACCATGAAACTCCAGGCTCTCCATGAAACGCATACGTTTATCCCTTTTCTCAACAGACGCGAGGCTTGCGCTTATGCTAGTTCGTCTACACGGAGGACCTCGCCACGTGAATGTAGTAGTGCTCGGTTAAATTTACACGAATCAGCCCCACTCATCTCTCACATGTTACTCTACATGTTACTCTATTATCTCGGTAACTGTCGCATCGTCAACTCTGCCGAGCGACAGTTCCAGTAGAGCTGCTACGTTCTTCGACGAACTACGTTCTACGTTCGAACGAAAAGAAAAAGGGACAGAGGACTGAGGAAATGGACTGGCGAAAGGGACTGAGGACTGGGAAAAGGGACTGAGGACTAAGGACTGAGGACTGGGGAAACGGACTGAGCACTAAGGACTGAGGACTGAGGACTGAGGACTGAAGACTAAGGACTGGAGAGAGGGACTGAGGACTGAGGACTGAGGACTGAAGACTGAGGACTGAGGACTAAGGACTGGGGAAAGGGACTGAGGACTGAGGACTGAGGACTGAGGACTGAGGACTGAGGACTAAGGACTGAGGATTGGGGAAAGGGACTGAGGACTGGGGAGAGGGACTGAGGACTAAGGACTGAGGACTGAAGACTAAGGACTGGGGAGAGGGACTGAGGACTGAAGACTAAGGACTGAGGACTAAGGACTGAGGACTAAGGACTAAGGACTGAGGAAAGGGACTGGTGTATTGAAAAAGAAAGATGGACCGAGGTTCGACGCTTCGACTCCCTGCTTCTCTATCTTTTCCGGTCGTCGTCCTCTTTCACGCCTGAAACGTTAACCGCTTATTACACGAGTAATTATGTCGTGTTTGGTGTCATTTTAATCAGAAAAACGAGACGAATACAATAGTAAAAGTTTATAAAAAAAAATAATAATTGAAAAAGTTGCAATCATCGTTTGCATTAGTATGAGTCTCACCAATACTCGACCCCTCGCTGGCTCGGTCGTCGAGCGTGTTTACCACTTGACTCGTTCCAAGGGGGATGCCCCCAGTGATGGAGATAACATTTTGACAATTACGGTAGAGACCTTTGCGACAGTTACGGAGATAATATTAAATACTCTCCCCGAGCGTTGATTCGTGTTGGGTCGGGATCCCGAAAGTTTGCGATGTTCGAAAACCATATTCCCTACAATCCTGTCATTACATCCGAACCATAAAAGGCTATAAGAGGACAATGTACCAAAAGAACAAATTTAATACAACTGTTTCCCAATGCTCTCCGTCTTATTCTAGTATGATTGAGACAAGATTGGACTGTACCGTGTGACTCTTACCGCCGACAAGCTAATTGCCAAAAGTAATTACAAATTACCTCTTCTAGTAAGAATTATTACTCGATGTTATCAGCGAACGAACACTTACAGAAATCAACAATGGCAGCTGCGAGTCAGCCGCGATTTCATAGTTCCGTTAAAACCTTAGGCACGTTTGCGGCTCGAGAAAAGGAGGGCTCGACGCTGGGTACTCCGCCATTTTCTGCTGCGTTTATGCTAGGCACGATTTTAATTTATAATCGGAACTTGCTCTGCGAAACAAACAATCGATACGCGTTGGGGAAACAGAGAGAGGGGGAGGGGTAGACTCCTTAGAAAATGGAGTCGGTTACTTTCCGTTGTTTCACGAGCACGATACTCATACGAAAACGGTTTAATGGTGACGAGGGTCCAAGTACCATTTCCTAAATTCGGCCATTAACACGGAAATTGACGGCAGTTTTAGGGCGGTCCGTCCCAAATTGCCCGGAGCCCTTCAATTTCGTAGTCGATTCCGTCCCCTCGCAATAATCCACACCGGCCGGCATAGGAAATTCGCCGGGGCTATTCACGACGGAACCCTGTTGTTCTCACCTACCCGCCGACCTGCTTAAAACTTCTTCCATACCTTCTTCCCTAATTGTACAACCGGCCCGGAGAGCCCCGAATAATGAATGGTGAATCACGTAGTCTGCTAACGAAGGTCTTCCCCACTGGTGATGAACGTTCAGATATAGCATGGTGTATCATTAACCCATCTGAACGAAGATTTATTTTTAAGGTGAACAAGGTGGACCTCGACGACCTTGAATAATTTCGTTAACTATAATAATATGAAAAAGATGATACAGTGAATTCTCGATATATGTCAACAACACGGGTCTTGCCAGCGTCGTCTATTCTTGGCGCCTCGCGGGGCATACCCCGCGGTAGTGGGGATAATTCCCCGACGTTTATCATCCATGCCATGGCGACATATATAGAGAAATCACTGTATACACAAAACTTGCATAGAGGGGGAAATATTATGATACAAACATTTTTGTTGCACGTTATGTAGTGAACCAATTGTTCTAACTTCTCAAAAAATGTCAAGTAGTACAGCCCTATATTGGCAGTGACGCCAGATCAAGTCTTGTTCCCTCGCTCTAATTGCACTTTCTACCACGCTATCCCTCACTCTAATTTCCCCTTCTACCGCGCTACGTGACTTTTTTAAAGAAAAAAAAATGTAAAAGTTGGAAAAAAACAACTTTCAGTACTTTCTCTGCAATTTCGACCAATTACAAATTTGATCAAACATTTGTTTTTCACGTTATGTAGTGAACCAATTGTTCTAACTTGTCAAAAAATTTCAAGTAGTACAGCCCAATATTGACAGAGTTATGCGATTTTTAAGAGCGTCCGAATATCAGTGGGAGTCACTGTACATGCTCGGTAACGGTCGTGCAATCACAACTCACATTGGTTTATCGCATAGTTTGGTTTCTTCGATCACGGTGCGACTCCGTTTGCGATCGTCGTGAAATATTTGTAACAATTTCATTGAGTACACGCCGCGCGAAAATCGTGATAAGATAGAACTCCTGTTATCGTCACCGTTGAACGGACGATCGTGGCCGGCCAATTTCACGCGAACCAGGTTCTTCGACCAACCAACCTCGCCCAGAAACGACTTCCGCAAATATTGACAAAGTGGGTCGCAAACAATACAACAGTTTTTTGCCTGTCTCGAGTAGAAGAGGCCGGGAGGCGTCGAGAGCATAATATCGTCAGTTTCGTAGTAAACCAGCGGTGCTCTATGAGCCGTGGAAGAGGTGCCCACGGTTCTATGAACAATGAAACGATCTTAAGGACTCCAAGAGGCTTGTCAGAGAGAAGCTTTGTCTGACATGTTCCGCGAAGGACTCCGCGGCGACAATGGTGTTCTTGATTTCCATCGCCAGTCGCCCTTTACAAATTAGTCGGTATTATCACGGGCCACAATACGCTCTCGCTCCTCGGTTTTCTGGCTCTCACCGAAGAGGATTCCGGAGTGTCCAACGGATGTCACAGGAGAGAAAAAGGACTCGGATAACCATGGACGTGCGAAGGACATTTTTAGGGTTGCGGAGGTCCCAAGATTTTTACATAACTATAGAAAACTCGTTATCGTATCGTTTCGAACAAGCGAACCAAACGGACAAACAAAGGAATCGACGAAACCCTCGAGAGCTAAGAATGCTGCGTCGATTATGAGCACTTGAAGAGAAAAAGCGACGACTTTGACAGAGAAACATGAGCGTTCCTATAACAAAACTTAATTACAATGCTAGATTAAATGTTTACTGATTAAGAAGTGGTGTAAGTCAATATTTGTCTGTTTGATTTAACACAGCGTCTCCGGTTAGTCATCTAACGTCACCGTGACTTGCACAAGCTAAACGTAACATTATTCGATATTATTGGTATTTTATAGAACTTTCATTTAATTTCTCACTATCCGATGATTGACTGTTCTGACACGCACCATTTTTCCATTGAACGACTCAAGTAGTGGTGCTTATTGAACTATTTAAATTTGTAGTACTAGAAAATGACAGGAGCAAATAGTAACGTTCAAAAATTAAATAAATTATGAACTTATAAACCAAAATAATAAACAAATTATAATAAATATAATATAATAAATAAATTATAAACCATTTTATAAACTTCAAAAAATCGATTGTTTCTGTTTTTTTAATTTTTTAATCGATAGTAATCCTCATATAGAATATATTCCCAAAGTTACAGATAGAAATTCGATGTTGATTCACTTCGAACGCGTTTTTCTCAGAACCACTGTTGTGTTTGTGGCAAAAATCGAAAATTTTCTTTAAAATCATTTTTACAGATATACATCGATTACATAATTATATAAACGATAAAAGATAAAAAAATTCGTGTTTTTTTTTTATTTAGACAAGAATTGGCGACTGTATGTTTCCCTCAGTTTTACTATACTTCGGTGGCGAGGCCGCTATAGCTCTACTCCTGAGTCTTGTTTATACTTAACAAAATTTCTGTACGTTGTTGAAATATTCAATAAAATGTCCTAAAAGTTTCGAATAGATTGGTCCAGTATTTTCATTGAAAAAAAATGTCTGAAAATCTGCTTATTTTCAGTCTTCCAATTCAAGTGCCCCCACCCTAATCCCTCGCGATATAGACGCAACTCGATCAGAAATAAGATCTGTTATATACATGTGTTCGTTCGTTATCAATATTGAAACGTTGAAGTAAATGTAGACATACGACAAACATAAATTTCCTTTTTATTCTAGGAAATGATCAAAGGCGAAGAGATTCGAATAGGTCGTGGCTGTGAAGGACATCGTTTCAGAGCGATTCCATCTTGTTAGGAAGTTAGAAATAATTCGTCATTGGAAATGCTCTCGAAGATATGTAGAAATCGCTGATTTCACGGTCCATTTACCCCGCAAGAGTCAACGTAGCGTTTTTGATCGAGCGTCACGCCCCGCTCGACGAATTTTTCAACGAAGATTGATCGTTGTTGCATCATGCTCGACGGCCGCGCGATAACTTTGCTGGAACGATTCCTTAGGTGAATCACGGGTCGAAGGGGAATCGGTTTAATCACGCCGAAACAAAGTCTAGCGGCTAACCATAGCGAAGATATATGGCAATAAACTAATGACTGACCCGAGATTGCGCGCCACGACGTAATTTGCTTCGACTCGAGCACGTTATTCCCCCGACCCAGCCTCGTTAGAAAGCTCGTTCCGGCGATCGTATGGGATGCGCATACTTTTCTGCGGTATCCTATGATCGTAGACCAGATTACGCTCTCCTTTCTGCCGAGTAATCGCACGGATCACCGGAGACAAATTGTTGTAATATTTGAAAAGGAAATTGCGGGGCAATCTCGTATAACCGTTGCAAAATACAGTCTTCTCTCGATATATGTCCCAAATATCTTCACGATAAAAGTCCCAGAACTATCCCCATTGCCGCGGGGTATGACCCGTGAGGGGCCAAGAAGCTCGAGAGACCTCGGTCGCCGAGGAGTACATCAAATAAGAACAGGAGACCACTACTAATCCAATAACAAAACTTCTTGATTTTTCATTATTTTTTTATAGGACTTTCACCTATGTGTGGAATTTTTCTGATTAACACGTTGACTGCCATGTCACCCATATGTGGGTGACGGAATTATTTGTCCAGGTTTTCAAATGAATTTTTACGTTAATATATTCATTGTTACTACAATGAATATACTAAGACTAGTTCCCCCACTCTAATTGCCCTTTCTACCACGCTATCCCCCACTTTAATTGCCCTTCCTACCACGTTATTCCCCACTCTAATTGCCCTTTCTACCACGATACCCCCCCTCCTCTAATTGCCCTTTCTACCACGCTATCCCCCACTCTAATTGACCTTTCTACCACGCTATCCCCCACTCTAATTGCCCTTTCTACCACGCTACCCCCATCCTCCTCTAATTGCCCTTTCTACCACACTATCCCCCACTCTAATTGCCCTTTCTACCACGCTATCCCCCACTCTAACTGCCCTTTCTACCACGCTATCCCCCACTCTAATTGCCCTTTCTACAACGCTATCCCCCACTCTAACTGCCCCTACTACCAGTCTATCCCCCACGCTTCCACCGCGTAGGCCGGTCACGTGACGCGTTCCATCTCTGTGGTGCATATTCCGGTACTGGCAGCGAGAGAGGGTAATTTTTCCCCTCGATTCGTGCTCCCTCCCCTCATCTGGCGAGATTGAATCGCGCACGCGAACCGTCGCGTCGCTTACGTCAGGATGTGTTCACGATGAAAGGAAGAACTGAAATCGTGGAGACCTACGTGCCGCCTCTTACGTCTATTATCGTGTCGAGTGAGTCACGGTCTTGGTGAATGTCTTTATTGACGCACGCCGCATCATCCACGGGACCGATTATATCCGAGATACAGATGCTCTGTTACGATTCCGTTGAAAAACCGTGAGAGGATGCGTCGAACGAGCTACGGATGCGTCGGAGGTGCATTTCGTTGGGGCACGGCAGAATGTCCGAGTGCCCGACTGCAGCGACGAGTGCTCATCGATAAGTCGACCGAGCCAATTGCACGCTTATCGCGCGGTATCACGACACGGACTCGTTGCTCTTATAAATAACGCGACGCGCGCGTGTGTGCTCGTCGTTGACGCGTTCCGGGCAATATCTCGAGTGGCTCTTTTCACGACTCGCCACGAAATTGATTCGAGATCGGCCGCTGGGATCGAACACGCTATAGCACACATGCCGCAGGAGTTACCGGTTTGCTTTACGATCATCTCGGCCGGTTCTTTTTTCTTCTTTAATTTCAAATCTGTACTCCGCGTTCTGTAAATATTGGCGCATATGCGCGTAACCGCCAGCACAGGAAATTCGAATGCAAATAACTTCGATTTATTTGCACGCCGTTCGTGTTCTCCGCCATGTCCGAACTTCTGCTTCTATCATAGTTATTCTCAATCTTGTCGGGAGTACTAGTTTTGTATTGCAGCCAATTACCCTAACCCCTTTGTGTGTTCTCTTTCGAGGTAAACTAGTGTAGAACCGAAGCTGGTTTTTAGGCGGCCATCGTTCATATTCAAGAGGGGTGAAAACAGCCCTGAAAATTTCGGGTCCGAACCATATTTGGTCGAATATCTAGGGAACTATCAGAATTAGAGGGGTGGTTCGAATGGGAAAGGTGTGTTTTTCAATAAGGAATACAGCTGTGCAATCCGGTTTTAGAATTTCGAATTTAGATTTAAATTTGGGTGCTAAGAAAATTCATCAGATTTCCATGATATTTTGAGTAATTATGCCGGCGTGGAAGTCCATATTTCAGTAAGACTTGGAGGAACCCTCCCCCCCTACTTTCGACATGTAACCTACGCCATTCTCTTCGTTTTGACATGCTGAACACGAAATGTATTTGTCATTGTTGGCGCAGATGAATAGTTTTCGAGATATTCGCGAAAAACTACCGCTATTATTACATGAATCCTGCGTATGCCCCCCCCCCCTCTTTTCCACTCCTCGGAGCAACATATATAACGGGCGAACTTGTTAAAAAGATATTTTCTGTATAGAATATAGAGAGGTCGGGATTTTTAGAATTTTTAATATTGTCGAATGTGAGAACTTTAAACATTGCTCGCTTGCCTCGGTCGCCCGAAAAAAAATTAAACCAGACCAACACCACTTCCACTTATTAGCAAACTCTATAATAGAATGTTATATAGTTTAATGGGAGAATCGTAAAGTTTGCTCGCTCGCTCGAAAAGAAACTAACCAAACCAACACTAATGGATTTTCGGTAAGTTTTGAATTGGTATTGGTCTCAGTTAGTTCTTTTCCAGCGATCAACTCTGATAATTCTCACATTTGTTAATATTAAAGATCCCAGAAATCCCGACCTCCCTATATTCTATACAAAAAACACCTTTTTAACAATTTCGCCCGTTATATACGTTGCTTGCTGGCCTCCGCGCTGAGGAGTAGAAAAGAGGGGGGCCTATGCTGCATACACACTGCATACGTATATGCAGAATTCATGTAGTAGTAGCGGTAGTTTTTCGCGAATATCTCGAAAACTATTCATTTGCGCCAAAAATGACAAGTGCATTTGGCGTTCAGCATGTCAAAACGAAGAGAATGGCGTAGGTCACGTGTCGAAATGTAGGGGGGAGTTTTCGCAAGTTCAGCCCATATTTCACTTGGGATGATCAAAAATTGTCTCTTCGTATACAAGGATACTGATCGCCGTCGTACCGTCAGCTGCAAACGGTGTGCCTATGTTACAGACGATTCATGTCACGGTTGTATTACGAATGTTATTCGATTAGAATCACTTTAAATATTTAAACGTCGAATCGATCGAACAAAGCAGAGCTTTCGGGCGGGCGTGGAACGTTAATTCGTCGCGGCACAAAATCATCCGGAGTAGTCGCGGAAATACTGTCGATCTCCCGTATAACAATCGGTTCGTCGGGAAGTTTAAAGTATCGTCTGGAGGGTCGAGCGGAAGTGGGTGGCGAGAAGGAGTGAGAGGTCGATGGAGGGGGCAGGGGGGAGGGGGTCCCAGTTAAAACTTTCCGCCTGGAGTTTCGTAATGATCGGCGAGCCAGTTTGCCCGGAAATAATATTTGTACAGCTTGCACGTAAACAACCCTGGCGGCCCTCCAGAGTGCCAATAACACCGCCTGTGTCAACTCGGTCAAGCAGCGAACCGCTTAACTGAGTCACGACGCGAGCGAGAAGAAAGGTGTAAACTCTTCTTCGGATCCGGCCACGAGAAGACGCCTAACTACGCTTCGAGGATCGTGAACTGCTTGGTCGCGGAATTCTGGCCGTTCGATTTCCGATTACAGCCGTCAACGTTGTGCATAGATACTCCTGGCAGAAAATATTCGTTCGAAATCGCAAATTGTTTAACGAATTATTCGAGAATGTGTGTTAAAATCCTCGCTGCCACGGCGGTCCCATGGGACCGACGCTCGTCTTTTCATTTGGGCCATGGTAGACACGGGTGACCACCACTTTTCTATCTCCCTCAATCTTTTCTGAAATTTCTTGGAAAGATATTGGGTTGTCCGGAAAGTTCGTGCCGATTTTTGAGGGAAACTCAAACGCGGTGCATCTAAATTTCGATATACATTTATTGAATTATTGTAAGTGCCATTTTGTTCCATAATCTTTCTCCATCTTTCACGCAACTTGCGTTTTTCGGCGAAAAACTTTTAAATATGATTTTTTATGTCGACCGAAGAGGTAAAGTTTTTGTCATTATGGGAATTTTGTATTGACCTAAACCTGAGGGTGTAATGTCTGGTTAATAGGGTGAATATGAGGTAGCACATTCCAACCAAGCTCCAACAGCTTTTGGAAGAAAAAAGCATCAAATGCCTATAATACACTCTATTTCCTTCCATATTTAAGAGCGTATAAAACTAACAAAAATTAATGTATCCTAATCAAACTTTTTTATAAAAATGCCTGAAAGATCACATTTTTAGACTATGTACACGTACCATTTGTTTTCAATCATTCTGACATATTCAGACCTATCCTAATGCCACCTACAGAAAAACAGCACGAACTTTCTGGACAACCGAATATATATAATATATCTGTAACATATAATATAATATATATCTAATATAAAGATATGTATAAAGTCACGGGCGACCACCCCACTAAGAAAAATACGCTACTGGCAAGACTGTACCGTTATTTTAATATATTTCGCAGTTCTTTGCCATTATCAGATTTTTAATATGAAATTTGTATTCTGGCTCACTGGTGCAAGTTCAAAAATTCGCGTGACAGCGAAAGGGCTAGATGCGAAAAATAGTACTGTATTTATATTTGACAAATATGGTATAAGATTCAATGAAGAAAATATTAACAAAATCATGCATTCTGTTACCCCTTTCCCAAATATAAAATGATAAACTGTCTACCTCTGAAAATTATAAAGGAATTTAATACTAAACCTACCGAGCACAAAACATATAAAAGTGAAACGTCTTATAGGAGGGAGAAGATTGAATTTATTTAAATGTTGTACGATTTTCATTATAACATAAAGAAGTCAATTCAGTAATTTCCTATGAAAACGTTTTTATAATTTCAATAATTATGAAATAGAGAACCGGTCATTTTGACCGTGGTAGGTTTAATGTTAAATAGCACGACATAGTGTTAGAACACTTTTCAATATTTCTAACGATGAAGATGACGGCAGATATTGTCGAAAAAAGTGTCATTAACGTAATCATATTAACGTTTTCTTCGTAGAATATTATGCATAGCAGATTTTATGGATTTGAGAGAAAAATACGTAGAAGAAATTTCAAACAAGAGAAAGTGTGGAGACTTGCTTATTGACTGGCCGGCTCGAATTTCAGTTTGGATCCATTTTTCAGAGTCTTTCTAGTATCTCTTTGACGAGTTTATTGTTTTATGACTCGGGTACGGCTGGAAAGTATTAGCTTCCTTGGGGAAAGTCGGGTCTGGCCGTAGCCGTAGGCCGTGGCTCAATGGCACTTGGCGCGGTGTAGGCCCAATGCGCTAGGGGTCCTGTGCCCCTAAACCTAATTTATAGGTGCCAAAAAAGTACGAAGAAACGAGTGTTGTCGCTGCATAGCGACATTCATGGCGTTGACGTATTTCGTCTATAGCCGTTGCCCTCTTTTAGAATTCATGTTAGAAACCTCCGTATTTTGTTTTATTGGCTTGGGCCCCACTGTTAACATTTTGACGAAGGGAACTTTCACCCCCACAAGGTTTCCTGATTCATGTGCCTTTGTTGCGACGTCAGTCGTGAAATAAAGTCACCAGACGACAGTCGAATTTACTAATCAACCTCAATATTATTATTATTATTATTTTATCTTCATTGAGGGAAATGTCTTTATATACAGAGTGCAAAAGTGTTGTATTTCCTTGGAAGGGGCGATTTCTGACGCAATTTGAAGTAACTTTTTCCTTTGCGAAAATGTTCTCCGCGGCTCTGTTAAGGAGTGATCAGCGAAAAACACAAACCAATCAGAGCGCGAATACTATAGCCGCGCACACACCAGAGTATACTATACTCTGCTATAGCCGCGCTCTGATTGGTCCGTGTTTTTCGTTAATAAGTCCACAACAAAGCCGTGGAGAATATTTTCGCAAAGGAAAAAGTTGCTTCAAATGCCCCCAGGAATCTCCCCTTTGAAGAAAGTACAACATTCTTGAGACACCGTGTATATACGTTATTCCAATAAACGACACTTCATCCCGTATATACTTTATCTGTATAATAAGTTCTAGTTTCTATAATAAGTTCTAGGTTCTATAATAAGTTCTAGGTTCTATAATAAGTTCTAGGTTCTATAATAAGTTCTAGGTTCTATAATAAGTTCTCATCTAGTGTGTAAGTAGCAATGGTGAAGCTGTATAATTGTACGTAAGACGACTTTACGCGAGACTGTATGTAAAACTACTATGTTTTGCGATACTGCCGCTCAGGTTACCTGCTTTTACCTGGGCCCTTCGGTCTCTGGAAAAATCCACCCCTCAAGCCTAAACACTTATACCTGAGCCACCATGATGTCGTTGCATTCCACATTTATATACCGTTCTCTCTTTACAGCATTTATTAAATGTTGTACAGTTATTCGAAAACCCGATTGTATCTCAGCAGCTCGCTAATTACAGTTGAGCACTGACACGACACAACAGAAAGATTATATTGGAGGACATCCATGGGTAATTTTTAACTTCTTAAAACTACTAAAGGAAGCAGCAAATTTTTATTTGATTCCTATATTTCTTGCAATTGGTGCATGCTATTTTTATTTTGCATAAAGATCCGAGATCAGTTTTGTCATTGCACTTGCCTTCACCGTTGACGGAAATATGTTCTACATTGAAAATGTTCGCTGCAGTGAAAATATTTTCAACACTGAAAATAAAAAATAAAACGAAAATGAAATGAAATTTCACCGTTGACGGAAATATGTTCTACATTGAAAATGTTTTCTGCACTGAAAATATTTTCAACACTGAAAATAAAAAATAAAACGAAAATGAAATGAAATTTCACCGTTGACGGAAATATGTTCTACATTGAAAATGTTTTCTGCACTGAAAATATTTTCTACACTGAAAATAAAAAATAATATGAAAATAAGATTAAATTTCTACTTCAATATTTTCAGTGTAAGAAATATTTTCTACATTGACAATATTGTCTACGCTAAAAATATGTGTGGTTACAATGATACACACACTATATTTGTTTGATCGAACAATTTTTGCCAGGGCTACATAGGAAGCACCTTGCGACCGCGTCGCAAGCGTGGAAACGCTCCGTCGTTGGCGCCGCGGTAAATCAGCGGAGCAAAACCAGCGTGAAAGGGTAATTTTGACGAAACGAAAATAAAGGGTGGCCTTTCCAAAAAAGGATAGCCAGGCACGGACATCGATTCGGCAGAACGATCCGCGGGAGAGTGGAGCGTAACGTGTAGCAGCTATTTGCACGTCGCGAGATTTATAATGCGCGTCAATTACACGTAACACGCTTCGCTCATTCCGCGGTGTAATTCATCCCGTGTAATTACCAATGCATATTGCGGTCTCTGCGGAAGCTCGCAAGCGTGCGGACCACGAATTTCGTGCAATCGTACTTCGAACCCCTTCATTCGACGCCATCCCCAGTCCAACGCGTCCTCCCCCTCCCCCTCAAACCCCAATCGTCGTCCTTCTCTCGTCTCGATTTCAATTTCGCCCTGATCCTGCTGAATATATCCCAGCAACCCCAACGAACACCCCTCCGGCACCATCGGTCCATGAAGCTATAACACCACACTCTCCGTCCTCTCCTCCTCTTTCCCTCTTACCTTCATCTCCGCGCCAGACGACAATTATATGACGAACAATCGTTGTCGCTCACACTCTTTGCACGTATCGCGATTTTGTAATTAAGGATAAGGCTTTGTTTGATCGCCGTCGCGATTTCAATTCGCTCGGCCCCTCCCCCTCCACTCTCCCACTCCCCCGATCCGGCCACGTCGATATTTTAATTTCGCACCGGAATTTTTACTTGCCGCAATGGATACGGATTCGAATTGTACCGGATAGATCACGGAGTTATACAGTCGTTCGAAAAAGTGTACGCACACTGTTTTAAAATCGAGCAACTTTATCTAGCCCTTGAAAAAGAACATCAACTGTGTTCAATTGATGATGAAATCGCAAAAGATTTTTTACGTAGATTGAAAATATTGAGTCGTTTATTTTGAAAGTGGTCCAAGTCCAATTATACTTAAATTGAGATATTTAAGGGTTTGTGTTTGAATAAAATTAAAAATATACGTATAGGATACCAATGTGTCATACTGCTTAAGTGTACCTAAAAGAGTTAAATTTACAGTTCTTATTAAAATAATAACAATTATTAAGTGAATAATATTTGTTTTCTTACCAAAAATGGAATTAAGCCACTTTCAAAGTTAACAACCAGATTCGTTATGAAATTTAAAAGAGCCCAAGTCCATTCGACATAATTTAAAATGCTTCAAATTGAAAAAACAATATTCATTTTACTTTATATATCTTTACAATGCTTCAAGAACACAATTTATGCAATTCAGGACATTTTCTAATGCGACAATATATGTGTCCAAAATTATCGTATGTACTCTGAATACCATATACTTAATCGCAAATGTTGTTTATGACAGCTAACTTGAAGTTGTACACGTAATTACGGGTAACAACAAATAATTGACAAATGGACTTAGGCCACTTTCAAAATAAACGGCTCGTATATATTATACAGTCTATAAAAATACTACTAATATTCTACCGACTTTGGGAGATTAACAAAGATAAAAGAAAGGAAAGAAATAACTTGCAAGTAGACTGCGGATCGTTATGCAATTATGGTTACCGAATAATTAAAAAAAATGCTAGAATATAATATTGGACAGAATTTAGTAGGATTTCAATTTTTTTCAGATCTAAAAAAGGTACTACCACGGAAAATAGAATTATTTTTATTTTACTTAACGTCCGCAGTCTTATAAGTTACGATTTTATTAATGTGCATGACTGCTCCCTTAGCAATTGTTATTTTCTATAAAATAAGTGTTCTTACTTGCTTTTACCCTGATAGACAACTTTCAACTTCTAACCTTCAACTTTTAAAATGCGTCCAAGCGTATTGTTGTGCTATTTTTATTTTTTAACGAAATTACTACAGTTGAAATATCGACAATTTCTCGAGAATGAGAAGTTTAGTGCTTCGGTGATTTTTGAGTGTAAACATCTAAGTGGACTCCAATTACGTTCGAAAGGTACGAATTTGGCGATGAAGTGCGAGTCATTTTACGAGGTTCTCACACTTTCCAAGAGGCTCAGAAAATTCGACGGCACACAAATAACCGAGAATTATCGGGAGTACCCCGTAATCAGAGTACCGAAAAATCTTTCGTCGTAGCGTCCCTTATCGACGATCGAACGGAAATCCCGAAAGTAGCACGGCAGCAATTCAGGAATAAAAATTTCAAGGAGGATTAACGAGACCATAAGAACGCCGATATCTGAGCGTAAACATGTCGCGCTCGAGTAACGGGAGAAAAGATAAACCCGTGCAACAAGGTTGAACCGGTGCACGATTTCACCAGAAAATCCTCCTTCGCCTTTTGCCTTCGTCGGCTGATAAACCAGGCATTCTTAACTACTCGAATCAAAGTCCACCTATCGTATCGGCTTTTATTCGATCGCTCGCGATAAACGTTCCCAACTAAAATATTATTCGAAACTGCGAACGATTGATAAAAGCGCGAGGAGGAACTTCTGCCAACGAGTCGGACAAACAATCGAGAACGACAATTGAAGGTAAACATATGATCGATGTCGGGTGACGATCACGAGTCAGGTAACAGCTTTTTTTCCCTCCATCCCCTGTCTTTCTCTTGCCCATTACCTGGGCTCCGATGCACCTGTGTTTACCCTCCAGGCACTTGTCAACAATCGATTGTTCCCTCTATAAATTGTAGCCTCGCCTGCAAAAAGATATAGAGAGACAGAGGGAGAGAGGGAGAGTCGAGCGTCGAATTTTACGACCCGATCACGATAATAAGGATTAATGGATCAGACACCGTGAAAAGCGAGGATGCGTAGAAGTGACGAGACCGAAGGGGTTGGACACACGTGACACGTGCGTGCGAATTTTTCTGTTAGCCCTATCGATTACGGAAACCCCACGGCGACGCGGCGTCACCGCGATAAAACCGAAAGCGTTAACTTCCGTTGACTCGACGATCTCGCACACGCTTAAACGGTTTCCCCGTGATACGATAACGGTGACCCACGTGCGCGATCCTACCCCGTCACGCTGCAAAAACAATTGTACCAGGTGCGGTGTTCTGGAAATAAGAAACCGACTTCAAACCAGCGTCGCCAGATCAAGACTTTCTCCCCCACCACTCTAATTTCCCCTTCTACCGCGCTATTCCCCATGCTTCCGCCGCGCGGCCCAGTCACATGACGCGTTTCTGTCGTGCATACTCCGACACTGGTAGAGGGAGGGTAACTTTTTCCCCTCAATCCGTGCTCCTTCCCCTCATCTGGCGACACTGTCTCGATTACAGTAACCTTCCTCGGTTAACTCTTTCAGGCACATGCTTTTAAAGAAAATAAAAACCTCAGTTGCACAGAATTTTGCGAATTCACTGCGTCAAACTACGCGCCGAACTTAATCACAGCAGCACACACAACCTACTGATGCGTTTTGATTTGCATACATTTTTTTCCACTTATTTACGCATTTACCATTGGTACATAGCATTGCCAACTGAATGAAAAACTTTAAATAAAATATTAAACTGTATGACTATGAGTAACTTTAACTTTTCGTGGTGGGTTAAAATATATATCCCACCATGCATGAAAAGCTAAGCAAAAGGTGGGATAGTTTTAATGTAAAAATAAATTAATGTGAACTATATCACGTTTACATTGACTGTGACAAAATTTTTGCCATACAGCGTTTACTCGATATATGTCCAAATCACGGACAAATATCGGCCAGTAGATACTATTCTTTGATCCACGCGATCAGCGATCGAGGTCTCTCGAGCTTCTTGATCCCTCACGGGGTATACTCCACGGCAGTGGGGACAGTTCTGGGACATTTATGGGCTAGGCATTTGGGACATATATAGAATAAACACTGTATTCAGTTTTATTTGTCTTGCGCTACCTCGTCCCTGAATATTAACGATAGAAAAGTCAAAAAGGGGTTAGTTTGCCCGTCAAGGAGTTGATGATTTTCAAAATCATCGAGGACGGCTCAGCATCGAACGGAAATTTGGATGAAATATAGGAACGTTCGTGTGACAGGATCGAATAAAAATGGATCAGGCAAACCGGGGGCGAGCTTTCAAAGTGAGGAAATCTGTTCCACTTTCAATACAGTATTGGAAGCGTTCCAGCAGTTCCAGGTAATTCCGAGCGACAGAGGGACGCGTCCCTCCTTATCCGGGATTTACTCCTCCTACCCAGACCAGATCGGGTCGTTCCTTTTCCTTGCGTTCGCTAGGTCGGTAATCGTCGATACCCACGTGTGTCATCTATACACAACGGCCACGTAGTACAGACGTAATGTAATCGTGGATATTGGCCCGGCGGCAGCGGCGAGGCGGTCACGGGTACCACGGATTTATTTTCGTCGTTCCGACGAGCTTTTCCGCGTCAGCTAGCGGCCTGTTTACGGCCGAATGAAAATTTGCTCGCCGGCCAAATATTATTCCGTCGACAACCCCCTCCCCTCCCCTCCCCTCTCCTTTTACGAACGCTTTTGCCCTCCGTCCGTTCCTCCGCTCCTTTTCTTCGCCGCTGTCTACCGCAAACGTTGCTGCACACCCGCCAAACACCAGGTATAAAACGGATCCGACGATGTAAATTTTTATACCGTGTTTTTGCGGCCTCTCGTTAACTATTGTTTACCTTCCGACGGTCGAACAAACATAGACAAAACCGTCTCGCTCCCAACGAGAGATATATTTATTGTTAGAAACAGTTCGTATCAGATTGTTAGGCAGGTATGTATTCTGCTTTTGACCTTCCGAGAAATCCATTTTTTCATCCGTGGGCACACTGACTGAGCGAAAATTTTACTTCGAAATCCTTTCCAAGAGAAAGGAGGGGAGACTCTCGTTTTTTCCGAATTTAATTGTATTCTTTATTAGTAACAGTCAGTGTCGCCAGATGAGGGGAGTAACACCTTTGTCAGTAACACCTTTGTGACCGGGCCGCTTAGGGAATAGCGCGGTAGAAGGGGAAGTTTCGAGTGGGAACACAAGTCTTGATCGAGCGACACTTATAACAGTATCAAGGTAGAGACTTGACTATGTATCCTAGAATTTTTGCAGATTTTTTGAAAACCGAAAACAGTAAAAAAAAATAGTCCTGTACTTAAACGATCCTGTGTGCCTATGGAAGGTGCGAAGCACAAACGTGTCCATGAAGAATCGAGTATAAGTGTTCTTGAACTAGAAAAGGATTTTGTTTGAATTCGTCAAGACAATTTAGTCATAGTGCGCCGTGCGATCACGAGAGTCTCCAGGAACGGCAATGCGTTAATTCAATCAATTATGTCCTATTTATAATTTGATACGGGCACAAATTGTTCTTCCCATCCAAATCAAACGCTACGAAACCACGCCTACTCGGAGAAACGAGATAGACAATCTCCTATTTCTTTGTCTAATTTCATTGGCTCCGAAGCGTTGCCCCCTGGGGCTATCGAGAGCGCTTGTTGGACACGCCTGCTCTAAATTGTTGGTCTAGGACGAACGATTAGAAACTAACGAACATAAACTTGTTTCAAAATACATTTCTGTACATTTTCATTCTGCAATATTTATTACTATATTCAATTATATTCGCACCGTCAAGACGAGTTCAATGGACCATGCACCGTTCACGTTTCTTTTAATTATAATTGGATGGCGAATTTTATGCGTCTACGACAAAAATGAACGGGTAATTAAACATACTAAGCAAATAAATTTCTATTTGAGTTTGTTAGAATTTAATCAGAAACTTTGTTCACTCCATATTCATCAATATACGGATCAAGCCTAGACTCGTGTTTTGGAAATACATATATCGAGTAACCAGTGTGCTCATAATATGCGAACTTGATTAGTTAACATGTAGGTGTGAAACGATCGCCGGTGATCATTTCACAACTTCAATAAATCTGCGGTTCAAGGCTAAGAATTTTTTAATAGATCCTTCAAGAATATCAATTTCAATCGTGAACGAATAATTCAACCTCTATTAACGTAATCTAACAATTTCGTTAGGGATTCCGATGTTAAAAAAGATTTTTAAATTTCCCCTTGGTACAATTCTGAAAATTTCTTTGGTATTACCTAAAGAACAGAAAATTGTAAGCATATGCTAAATCGGTTAGAAATAACCGTACAAAAAAGAATGAAATTTTTCAAAAAGAGATCCCCCGCGTATAATCGAAACCGCGTCTGGTTCGCTTATACAGGCACATAGCTGTATCATTTTGTTTTTCCAAGTATAATCGGCCGCTCTACGGTTGGTGCTGTTATCCGTTGAACGCCCTGTACAAAATGACCGGGGCCGGTCGAGGGTTAAACGGCGCGACGAAGCCGTTATTATTACCATTATCGTTGTAAATCAACCGTGAATCGTAGGAGCGCGTTCGTACGCGATATATGGGTCTAAATAAGACCCACGAGCCGGCGGTCCAATTAAATTGAATATTCCAGCCGACGATCGAAGCGAACGGTCTCTATAGCTAGCCCGTGATGAAGTTTCGGGCCGCGTGTGGTGTTCCGGCGAAGAAGAGAGGAGGGGAGAGTTTGGGATCCGGGAGGGTCGAAAAAAGGGGAGCACCAGGGGAGGGTTGGGACGGCGGAGGGAGTGCGGAACGTGGGTAAACTATCGAGAGAAAATAAATACGGGACCCCGGGATTCGTTCGACTAACGATCTGAAAGAGAGTCCGTCTGGCAGCGGGTACGCGCGACTCGCCGTCGCGTCGTTGCCGTTCGAGCTCGTCGACAAAAAAAAAAAAAAGAAAGAAAGAAAAAAAAACTCCGACAGTACTTTCCAAGTCTGCCTTTCTATTCCGTTCGAGTGACGCCAATGATAAAAAAACACACACGTATACACACACACGCGCGCGCGCATAAAAAAGAGAAAGAGGAGAGAGAGAGAGAAGAGGGAGACCATGGACTACGAATCTATCCGACGGGAGGCTCTACAGCCGACTGGACGGTCGATATCGGTAACTCGAATTAGCATGGATAGAGGAGCCCGGGATCGGTATACTGCAACGAACGCGATACTTATCGAAAGTACGCTCACAATTGAAAGGATTTTCGAGCACGAGGGCACCGCGCGCGGATGCGTATTCGATACCCGAGGCGGTGAACTGCGAGGAAAATCGAGAGAATCGGGCGGGGAAAAAAGGAATATAGCGATGGAGAAACGTGAAAAAAAAAAGAAAAAAGAAAAAAAGGAATCGGTCGACGACGGGTTGCCAGGCGCAATTTTTGCAACCTTATTTCTTACGGGACCGTGCCCGATTTAAATTGGTAGCGCGAAGGTTGAATTTCATTTCGTCGAGTTTGTATTGTGCGCGAGCGCGACACACACACACACACACACACACATGCACGCTAGCTCGATCGCTCTATCTCTCTCTTTCGCGAACGTTCGACAATGTCGGTGAAACGCCGCGGACGATGAACGTTAATCATATCTTGCGAACCGATCTGAATATTTTCACGGTTACTTTAGACCGGTAATGGCCGGCTATTGACAACGGAGATGCAGCCGGGCACGTTAAACAGCCACATATAGCGACGGGTATAATTTCCCGATAAGTAGAAACGTGCTTGATAAGCGGTTCGATCGAAAACAAAAATGAACGGTGTTGTCTCGCGCGTGATTCCCTGTGAAACGGCATTCTTCGTTGCGTGCCGATTAAACCCTTTCGAAACGGAAGTTTCTGATTATTGTACAGTTAACGGGTCCACTTAGCAGGTGTTCTGATTTTCAACTTTCAAAAAATATTCTTTTCTTTTCGCGTTCTCTTTAAGCACGGCGCTCTTGAACATGTGCGCAAAAAAGATTTGTTTGTAAAATTAGTCATAGTGAAAGGTACACAATTACTGTGCTTATATCAATTGTACTTATTTTTAAAACATAACGAATATTAAAAAAGAGATATATCACATATACATTAACTGATTTTAATGAAAAAATTTAATCTCTGCTTTGATATTCATTACGCTTTTAAAATAAGTATAATTAATATAGGCACAGTAATTGGGTCTCTTACCCTTCTCCTTGGCTCATGGTCAATTTAGTCCAAATTGCAACATTTTTTACTGTGTTATACTTCACGAAGAATTCGACAATATATTACGTCCATTCCATACTAGAACAATTAGACTGCGGATTTCATGCATTTGTAACAAAAATGGGTAAGCACAATTTAAAGCAGTGGACATATTAAAAAGATTTATGAGCAGCGTCTTGATTTTGACTTAATAAAACAACTAAAAGAAGAAAGAAATTTTTATTTCACTCCTCTGTCTTGCAACCAATGCAAATATTTTTTATTTTGCATAAAGATCCGCAGTCCAATAAAAATATTATGAAATATTAGTGACCTTGCCGAAATAATTTGTTTTTCGTCGACTTTGTGATTACCCACGGGCATTGCAAATGAATGTGTTGTCATAATTTAATCGAATCTAAATCTGATAAACTGTCGTTTGTTTTTGGACTTGTTGCAGCCTCGCTTACTTTAAAACGAAAAAACAATTCACGATGCTTGCCGCTTTAATTTTGTATGTTCATTATAAAAATGAGTATACAACTTGAAAGACTAGAAAAATTAAAAGAACTGGAGAATATTTATGCTACTTTTTGCTTCTTAAAATTATAGAAGCAAGAATGAAATTTCAATTTCTCTTTCGCTTTTTACAAATAATGCAAGCCAGTTTTATTCTGCATAAATCTTTGCAGTCTGTTCGCGACAAACTTTACCAAAGCAATCAACACCAAAAGTTTGTGCAATAACTTGGAAATTATTCCGCTTGTGTTTTCATTAAAACTGAGCATGCTAAAAAAAGCAGAGAATCAAAGTATATCACAAAACGTAAAAAAAATATGTCTAACAAGCAATCAAACTTTGTTTTTCATATTCTAGCATCTTATAATCCTTACAACAATTTGGAATGTTGCCTGTACTCGAAGAATTATAATATGTAAATCTGTACCATAAATTTATGCCAAGCAGATGGAATTTAACGTTTCTTATGCATGGCAAACAAACAATCCTGAATTAAATGCCATAAATTCATGAACTAAAGAATCATCTTTGCTACAGTAAATATTAGACAGCGGATCTTTACTGCGTTTGTTGCAAGAACCAGAAGCCACTAATACATTTATTTCTTGATTTAATAATTTTAGTAGGTCAAACGTAAAATACTGACTCTTTAATGTTCAGCAGTCTTGTAAGTATACAATAAATATATTCTTAGAAGCGCAAATAATTACTTTGCTTAGCCTCGAGGCTCAATCTATTGCAAAAACCCGTGAAACAAATATCGCAGCCTCGTACTAAATTCAGCAAATCTAGAATTGCGTACGCCAAACAGACTGGAATATTTACGAAAAGCCGAAATCGTTATTGTAAGGTGAGAGTTTGAATCTAATTCGCCACTTTAGAAACTCTAAAGTGTCGCAACAGCGCCGTATACTCGCTCGTATCGGCCGTGTCGAATCGAATTATACGGCCGACCGCGATTAAACTGTGGGAAACTAAAAACTCTCTCGCCAGGAAATGTCTCAATACCGTCGATCATTTTCGATATTTTTTATTTCCATCGGGTGGCCGTGCCAGTCGTTCCTGTCAAGCGTGCACGCAGATCGTCGGAGCAGCAATGTACAAATTCGAACATCAAAATACCGGAGAACCTGTTCTAACGCAAAAACTTATCGAATCAGCTGCCCGAAGCGGGAGCCGCTCTAACCTCAAATTCTACTGTACAAAATATATTTCGTACATTCTCAAACTATAATTTCCCCAAGTTTTCCGGTAACGGAGCCAATGGCTTAACTTCACCTTGACAACCCAGAAATTTTTAACTTTGTAATATATAATCCTGTACATCTTGGCGAGAAAATGCCAAAAATCGAAGTTTTAAAGCGAGGAATTCACTGGTTCAAAACTTATGCGCGTTTAAAGTTGAGCGATTTTAATACGTTAAGTTTGTACAAACGAAAAGCCTAGTGTCGGTCCTCAGGGACCGACGTAGCGCTTAACGTGTTGAAACATAATGAATATTTAAAAAAAAGAGATATTAAATTTATATATGTTACATATCACTTTTTTAATATTCTTTATGCTTTAAAAATAAGTATATGTAACATAGGCACAGTAATTGGGTCCCTACATCGAAAAGCACAATATTTTTCGTTAAGACTGTACTTCACCGATAACACTTTGAATTGATTTGGTTCGATATTTCTAATATTTTTATTAATTCTGGGTGCTGCACATGAATTCGTAACGACACGAAATTCGAAGCATGATCTACACCCGGGACAGTGTTAAAAGAATCTCGTTTTAAATCGATAACTAAAAAATGGCCGCATCATCTACCGGCGATTATTCCATACTTTGTGGAACTCTGCAAGACCCGCGACGGAAGATTTTTCGTAACCGAAAATATTTCGTCTGGGGGATTGTTGTGTAAAAGATTTTTAAGCTTTCTCTGGGTACAGCACAATTATTGAACAGCCAATTAATAGGGTTCCGGTAGATAAGATATTTGGTGTACTTTCTAGTTATAGAACGTCCGAATATGACGACTCATTCGAATAGTTCGAGTCACGAATATACGAGGTTATCAAACCGATCGAACAGAGGGGTAACGTGTTCGAATTGGTTCGAGCAACAAATTCGTGTTCGATGTTCAACCAATCTCGAGCATCATTTACAGGACTGTAGCAGAGAGAAAGAGAGAAAGGAAAAATAAGGACGCTTGGGAGAGGCAGGGTGAGAAAGACGATCGAGCAGAGAGAAAACGAAATAAAACCACTTACCGGGTGCCGTGCCGCAGCTGCCACAGCCACAGCTGCCGCCGCGTTTATACCGGCACTGGGGTACATCTTATCGTCAGAGTCCTTCGAAGAGGTTATGTTGGCTCCCTCCCGTCACGACGAAGTCCTGTCAGGAGTAATGGATATGTCCTCCGTTATCCTCAGGTATATCCAACGGTATCCCAGGTCATAGCCTGTACGCACTATTATTCACTGGTCTCGAGGAAAGAACAATCGAAAACGGGCAAGAGAAAACAACACAACGAAATCGTTGTAGGGCGGGTTCCGACGAGCGAAGAACAAACAGATAGAAAGAAAGAGATAGAGACAGAGAGAGAGAGAGAGAAGGAGAGAAAAAGAAAAGGAAAGCACAAGAAACCCGAGTATAGTCGACGCCACACACACCACTTTTGCACACTGGTCACTTTCCTTCCTCTCGAGAGTCGTCCAACACACTCGCTGTTTCGTGGGCTCGTTTGCACAAGAAAAAAAGGCGAGCGAGATAGAGAACACAGGTAGAAGAAAACGAGGCACGGTACACCGAGTATAATAAGAACGCTCGACGATGTTCAGGAGCACGATGGAGGCGTACACGATACGAATCCACTGCGTAGAGACACACACATAGGAGAGGACGCAGCTCGAACGATCTACCCTCGGCAACGGACGGGTATCAACTAATCAACCGCAGAGCTGAGGGGAAGCGGTTACCTCCCTTCCCCTGCGTCCGCGCCAGTTACGCTCCCTCCCACTGCTCGCCGCGACACCACGTGGTCTCCCCTCGCTCGATCGCTCGGGCCTCGTCGCCCTCACGGCGCCGCTCGAGCGCGCTCGTCTCCCCTGTTACCCCCACCACCGTCGCGATCATTCCCTCTCGCTTTATCCCGTTGCCGGCGCACACCTTCGACGATCGGGCTCTTAGCTCGTTCGTCTCTTCTACGTCCGCGCCGCGTGTATATGCGAGCTGGTACTATGCAGTGCTTATACGTTTCAGCGAGACCGGGAATCCGTTCTCGTCGCGATCCGCTTTGCATTTTTCTTCTATCTGTCTGTCTGTCTGACTGTCTGTCTGTCTACCATACCATTTCTCCGCCTCTCTCTCTCTCTCTCTCTCTCTCTCTCTCTCTCTCTCTCTCTCTCTCTCTCTCTCTCTCTCTCTCTGTCCTTTTCCTTCCTTTTTCCACTTGAGCAAAAACGAGATTTGCGCGGTAGATCTTGCGGCGGAGTTTGTAGCTGCGTTGCCGGCCGAGTATTAAATTATTACTACGGGACACGATGAGCATTCGCTAACGCGCGCGCTGGGAAACCCGTGTTCGCCTTCCTCTTTATTACACGCGAATTTGATCGCTTCATAACGAACGCCGCCGTCGCCGTCGACGAGCCGCGACTCCTTCCAATCTGTTATTAAATTGAATCGCGCCGCGCGACGGGGGTCCCCGGACGATTTTAAAATAATTATCCCTTCGTTCGGACGATTACGCGAAATTTCGCGTTCCGATAATGGCGGACGGGCGGCCGAGTCATTAACGACCGCGCCGACATATTGCACTCGAGCACTCGTAAATATTATAATAAATATAGTCGGTTCGCGTACCCGACATTTTTTCGATGATTAATCGATTTTTTTCTTCAACGGATGTCATTTGTTTCACGCTTTGTAATCCTCGGTGTAATTTTTTAAATATAAGTAGATTTTTTTTTTTTTTATTGAATATCCGTGAATGAATCTCGAATGAAAGATCTTTGTGATGTGAAATAACGGTCTGGTGTATCGCAGACCTGGAAAAATTTGATTTGAAATGAAAACAATTTATTTCGCGTCGTTATTTCCAATACTGTTATTTGAAAACAGAAATAATATTGACACTAGATAATGTGTTCTATCGTTATCTTTTTAATTTCAAAGACAAAGGAAATAATCGTCTGAGGAAGATGCATCGAAGGGTGTCTGTATAAATCTCAAATAATTATAAAATCAAACAACGCGTTTTTTGAAATAATATTTCAAATTACATTACTTCGAAAGTGATCTCAGGCATGGAAGTAATTATAGAGTAATATACAAAATTATTATTACATTTTGTTCAAATAAGAAAATATCTGAAGTAATTTAGATTATTATTATATTCTATTATTCTATTTATATAGAATTATTATATTCTATTTTGTATTATATATTGATATTTTTTAACGACACACATCATGTCATTGAAAATACGAGACATTTTTGTAATTAACTTTACACTCAAGTGTTATGGAATGTTTGTAGTCGCGTGGAATTTTGCTTGCGAATTGCCATAGTGAAACTGCCTGCCACGAAAGCAAACGAAAACCTTGCCTATGCCGTTCAGGCCCAATCGGGGAACCGATACCTGAGGGACGTCGTTCCAGGCAAGATTTCCATCGGGTCCTTCTATAGGGTGGCCGAAAAGTTTGTTGCAGATTTTAGAAATTCATAATTCCCTTTATACATAATACCCATGTATACCCGAAAATTTTTCGTAGGCTGCACTCAAATTTTCATAGAGCATTACATTTTTAACCAATCCACAAAAATTGTTACAATTTACTTAGAAAAGAACCCGCATACGGTTACAATTCATATGAAATTCTTATAAAATTGTTAAAAAATGTACTCCGATTCTTTACCATTAAATAAACTTCAGAATTTTAACATGCTGGTTAATTTGCTCCAATTTGTATTAACTATGTTGCCGTTGAAAAGAGTGAGAAATTTTTAAATCAGTATAACCTCCTTTGGAGCACTCTGTACGAGAACAATGGATCAAGTAACTGATACACTGTTTAGAAAATCATACCTGCGTATGATTCTTCAATATAAGTTTTCATCGATTGATTTATCACAATTTTTAGGAATTTCGCTGTGTTGCAAAGTCGATAAAAAACTGGTTAAACTAGGCTTACGGTGACTATTTTACATTGTTTTGTAAAAATGATAGAATGTGTAAATTTTTAGCTATTTTGTTTATTATAAATATGTATATATATTCAAAGAAATAAATATGTTGAATAATTCATCATGGACACGTCCTTACAATCTCAATAATTGTAGAAATAACAGAATGTGTAAATTTTTATCCATTTTGTTTACAATATATACTGTTTATATATTGTTTATATTGTTTATTTTCAGTGGTAGTAGCCTTTAGAAATCTCAAATAAATAAAAATCATATTGAATTCTGAGGAATTTTATATTCCAGCATTTGTCGAAAATTTTCGGAAGCCATAAATGCATGGAAGATTCGCAGTCTAGATATAATAATATTCTGTGAATGTCATGAAGTCCGTAGTCTACTCTATTTTATTATTATTATTATTTTAAGTGGAGGGAGGTTTAAAGGGAGGTCTAGATATAATTAATATTCTATAAATGTCTATAAATGTATTTTAGGTGGAGGGAGATTTAAAGGAAGGTCTAGATATAATAATATTCTGTAAATGCCATAAAGACCGCAGTCTACTCGGTACCGAATGCATGGGATTACTTTTTATTACTATTATTTTAAATGGAGGTCTAGATATAATAATATTTCATGAATGTCATAAAGTCGGCAGTCTGCTCATTACGCCAATGCGTGGGACAAGCCCCGAAAAATCGTTCGACATTTTGCACACCCTGTAGACTATTTCCTTGTTATTTCTGGCTCCTGCCGTTCAGAGTCCTTCCGCCACAATCCTACAATCTTCTCTCACGAACCAGCACTTTTTGGTCGGTTTACTTTCGTTCTGTTCGCCGACACGAATCTTTCGGATTGGAGTTCAGTCTCCTCGGTCATCTGTCATCCTTGTCACGCTTGTTTAGTTTCTCTCATTTTCGTCCTCGCTATCTCCTGCGGACCGTCCGTTTCATCCTCGACCCGGTGCTTTCCGTGTACCCTTGCCCTCCTCGCTCCTTCGACAACATATTGGGGCGACCTCTTCTCTCCCCTCTTTTCCCCTCATCAACCCCCCCCCCCCCCCGCCCCCTTGTCCGAAACCTCTTTCCCTGCCGCCTAACCGGGTACATATACTTAAAGCCTGTATATCTACGTATAGTTATATTCTCCACGTGCACACCGGTTTACCATCCATACACATCCCCCTTTCGGATGGGACGCGCTAGCCATCGGCGACCTTTCCACCTCAACTCCCCGCAAACAATTATTATCGCTTTACCCTCGCTGCACTTCGGTGACATTTGATCTTGGCCGTTGTTGTTCAGCGAGAGACGAAAGAACCGGGGTGCAGACAGCTTCTGGGATCCGTGGAACGAAGACTTGTTTGGCCGGCGAGCGAGGTTTTTTAATGACCGGCGACACGCGAGGTATGTTCGTCACGAAATTTCGCGGCTGCCAGGCAAATGGAAGAAGAAATTACGGAGGCTCGCTAATGACACCCGTGGCCAAGCTCGAACAGCCACGGTTTAGCGATCGCAGCTCAAGGAAATCGTAACGCTGAGAATTCTCAAGCATTCCCCTCCACCTCCCCTTCCCCACCCCTCTTTTTTTATCTCAGGCTGGAGAAACGATGTTTTAATCATTTCGAATGTTGCACACCGCGGTCTCGCGTAATTATTGGAAAATGTTTCGACGTAGCGGACCCGTTCGGCTTGCATACAGTTTTAATTTATGATCGACGCAAAAAAGAATTGAACAAATTTTCAGCTATTCACGTACACCGTCGCGAATAAATGTATCGACACAGCCAGTTCTTTTTTTATCGAATTAACCCCCGCGGCCTTCGCGTCAATCTTCCAGAATTTTTTGCGAGCAATCGAATTAAGTGCAGTACGTAAAGTTTTTATCGCGGAAAAAATAGGTGTAAGATATTTGCACAAAAGCGCGAAGCTCGAGTGTTCTTGCAACTGGATTTTTGTGGCCGTCTAATATTGGTCGGTACAATTAAATCGTTAGACAAATTTTTATGTACACTTTGATCGCCCGCAAAAAATTCTGAAAAATTGCATGAAACTCGCGTGCTAAATCGGAAATTAATAAACTGAAAATTAATTTGTTTTACACGTTGACTGACGTTCATCCGTGTACGGCTGATGAGATTATTTGTCCAGGTTAGAAAATAAATTTTTACGATAATATATTTATTCTGGGAAATTTGATTGGCATCTAGAAAAAGCAAGGAGGTACTATTCGCAACCAGTATCACATATTTTAATATTTCCATTTTGATTGTACTGAATAAATTGCTGTGTTTGGCAGTCAAAATGTGCATCCAAATGTAAATACGTTCCTGGGATGATGATAGACGTGTTACATATTGGCAATATTTACTGCCAATATTAAACAGTATTTTACTTTTATGTGTAGAATGGCGTGAGCAATACCTGACGTATCCGAGACGTCTTTGTACGTCAAGGGTTTGATCGGTTTAATATTTTATGAAGCTTGCAAACGAACGTTTTCGGTCCCCATTTGTGCAACGAGCGAGGTTCTACTGCAGTCTGTTCTAGACGTAACAATTTGTTCCTCGCGTTTAATACAGTTAATATAGTTAAAAGCTAGTATAATAGTTGTGTCAATATTTTTACTCGTAAATGTAATAACTAGACCTACGGATTTAATGCGTTCGTGATAAAAATGAGTAGATCAAACGCAAAACAGGGAAAACATTTAAAGAATTTAAAAATCGCGGTTCTATTACTTTCATTCGATTATAATTCCCAAGAATAGCAATTAGTTGTCTGTGCAGCTTCTGCGCCTTCCAATTAACGGAGACAATTATTTAATTTTATCTAGAAATCCGCAGTCTGGTAATAACAAAATTTGTTATCCTCGCGTTCATACACTCCGCCGCATGTTTAACAGGAACGCAACGTCGACGCGCATTAAACTGAACTTTTCTACAAATTAAATCCAATCAACGTACCCACCTGCCTACATGAAATTCGATGAAAATTTCGAAAGTACTCTGTTGCCAAAGTCTGTTTCGCACGGCTCCCCGAACGAATTCATTAACGCGGTCTTTTATGGACAGCAAGAGAGCGTGATAATCGTTGCATAATGTAACAAATGTGCAACTTTCGAAGGACTTTATTTATAATACTTCGAGTTTCGTAACGGAGAATCGTGCAATCGTCCTCGCGATGGCCGTATAATTAATGCGCGGGGAATTAATTACCGTTTCGGGTGCTAATGTTTAAGTGTGAGCTGACACGGGTTTTCGGCCGGGACGCGTAAAGCACGAAACGATTTGCTGTAATACATGACGCGGAAATCGGTGCCGCATAAATTCGAGCCGCGAAAGCTGGAAAGGAACACGTCATCGCTTGTCATCGAACTAGAACGCTCGATACGAATTCCTTGCTCGCTATCTCCTGACATATCGACGACGCGTTTAACCGGATAAGCCTCTCGCAAAAATAGGACGCCTCGCCGAATATTACGCTGCTGTCGAAGCATCAAGCGGCAGATAATTCGCGTTTTTCTCTCTTTCTCTCTCTCGCTCTCTCTCTCTCTCGCTCCGGGTGCCATCGTGCAGGAATGTAACGTAAATCGCGTAAAAACCGGTTGCTATCCGACGCAAACAATACGAAGTTAACGCTGCATTTTACAGAGTCGAGTGTGACGAACGGCTGACGTTCCTCAAACAACCCTCTCCCCCCCCCCACGTTTATCTTATTTGCTGAAAACTTTAACGGCTCATATTTTTCCAAAGGGAGAGAGGGCAACTATTTTCCAGAAACCGTACGATGGACTCCCGGACTCCATAATTTCACCGACAACGATCGATCCTATCGTGCCAGTTTTTCTTTTTGTCTTTTTTCTCTTTTTTTTCCCCGCGCTTCACGAGAGCGACGAATCGATCGCGCGCCGTCATCTGTGCTTGTTTTGTGCTTATTTGAACAGTCGCGACGGATCCCCGGCGTTTATCAATGACGATGACGAATATTTAGGATCATCGATGTTTATAGTTTGTTTAGCGCGCGCGCTCGCGTGTTTGTCAATGGGCGCACGGTTTATTAATGCCGCCAGGATTCCTACGGGCCGCCTATTTATTTACATCGCTCTATTGTTCGGTCAGTTATGCCCCGACAGAAATTGATCGGCGAATATCAAAACGATTCCCGCCGGTGTACGTAATAATTCCGTCGGCGCGGCGATCGAATGATGTAAGATATTACCGGGTGACATATTGCATGACCCGGAGCATGCAACTCTATCGATTACCGAAAGAAAACCGTCGTACAGTCGTTTCTCACGTACGTACACCGGGGCGAGCTCTTTACTTCTGACTCACGTCCGCGATCGCGCCGGACCGATCGAACGAGACGTGTTTATACGTTGCGACACGTACCTTGAAAAAAGGGCGTACGCTCGAACGCGGCACGTAAACACAGCGATTGCTAATAAAAAAGAAAAAAAAGAAAAAAAAAGAATATAACACTTTGATTCCCTTAGTAGTTTACGAGAAACCGATATCTTTTTTCGTCTCCGTTGAATTCTTATGCACGCCCCGGAGATCGTTCCATATTTCATTATCCCGGCCCCAATTTCATGCGAAACGAATCAATCCGCGGACAGAGTTGTACTTTACAATAATCTCCCGCTCCACGTGCAATTTTATATAAAATTTCATGCTACAACGCTATCTCGATTTAATTGGAATCCAATAACTCTTATCACAGCCGATCAGTTTACTCAACGAACACGTCATTTAAATTGCCGATTTTTATTAGCAACGCGATTTGCAATAATAACGCGACGATCTGTTCGACAAGTGCGAAACAAAAAAGTCTACAGGCGTGCGTATAGTACCTGCATACACGCGTGTATGTACATACGTGACGACGGCCGTTGAATAAAGGCCGGGAGAATAAAAATTTCAATAAAGTCGGACACAGGTTTAATATGTTTCATTAGCCAGCAAAAACATTTATGGAAGTAGTAACCTTTCATCTGATTCCTGTCTTCGATGTCCGTCGCGCACTGTTTCAGTTAATTGGACTCGAAAGCAGACCTTCGCTTTTAATTGTAATTTTTACTGTTGAAACATATAAATTAATTAAACATCAACAGTTAAAATTAAATTTCAGCCGTGATCCAATTGAATTCCGTAAATATAAATGTCTCCATTTTTTTAACCGTTCGTGAGCATCGACCGGTCTTCGGGAAACGTGAATTTGTGTACACGGGATGCATGAATGAGTACTTAAAAGGTGCTAACTCTCAACAACATTTCCGACGAATTACCATTTCTAAAAGCCCCGCACGGTCAAAGTAATTAACCTCTTTTTGCAGTATAACATCGAGTCGGACTCGTGACGAAGATTGTGACCAGAGTCTAATAAATGCGTATGTCATTAAGTTCCTTTAAACCGAAATAGAAAATTCGATTCTGCTGTTTCTTAACCCCTTAGTACGGCGCGCTTGTCCGCAACTCTATCTCCCAAGGACGGCGTGCCTGGCTGCAGATGGCACAAAAACCACTATAGTGGCTTTACCGCCTAAACTGATGCTTTCCACGGAAGCCACAGTATAGTGGCGAAAGAGATTAATGTCATTGAAGAGCATATACGCATTCAATAGACATAAATATTCTTTTTCTAGGAAATTATGAACTACAGAGAAATTCCAATCACTGCGAATGTAAAATAAATCATAATGCTAGGAATTAATTAAGTAATTCGTCCTTTGAGGACTAGAACCTTTTTAAATATATAAAATATTTTTCTTACAGAATCGTTCATCAGAAATTCCAGGATAAAATGCTGATTTTTGAACAATTAAATTATTTCTTTGCAACATCAAGATGCTCGAGCTTAATGTTATTAGCATGATGCAAACGTTGCTCACAGTCAACTCTCCCAGAGACCATAGAGTAGCATTAAAAAAAAAAGAGTGCCATTGAGGATGAGGTTTGTTAAACCATGCAAAACTGCTTTGTACAAATTTATTTGATCTTCAATAACAGCCGAGGTATAAATCAACTCAGTTACTAAATACAGTGTTTGTTTGATATATGTCCAAAACACGGGTCTAGCCACGGACATATATCGACCAGGAGATACTATTCTTTGATCCACGCGATCGGCGATCGAGGTGTCTTGAGCTTCGCGACCCGTTACGGGGTATACTCCGCGGCAGTGGGGATAGTTCTGGGACTTTTATCGTCAATACTAGTTTCCCCTTCTACCGCGCTATTCCCCACGCTTCAGTCGCGGCCCGGTCACGTGACGCATTTCTGGTACTGGCAGAGAGAGAGAGAGGGTAACTTTTTCCCCTCGATTCGTGCTCCCTCCCCTCATCTGGCGACTCTAGATACACCCTGTATTCGTATGCTCTTCCCAGTGGCGGATTTAACGGTGAGCGGACTAAGCGGCCGCTTGGGGGCCCCTTTTTTTTTTTTGTTAATAAGTTTATGAGAGTTTTCTTGCAACTTCTATTTCCAACTTGAGTTTGAGGGCCCCAAAGTTTTTACCGCTTGGGGCCTCCACTTGACTTGAGCTGCCACTGGCTCTTCCGATAGTTCGAGGGTCCCAGTCAGCTTGACTTTGGCGAAAGTGGATTTCCGTATGATCGCGGCAAGATCAAGGGAAACGGGATCATGGAGGGCAGACGATCGTGCAACGCTAGAGAGTAGAGAAGCGTGGAACGTGACTTCTCGCGGCGGGATGCGTGTGTCCTGAACGAGCCGGTCCGTGTACGTGTACGTGGTCGCTCGCGAATGTACGTATCTATAGTTGCCCCGCTGGAAAACGTGTTTATTGGTTAATTGCATCATTGTTGCCAAGTGCCTGGCTGCCAATTGGCTCGGCCATCAATCGCCGCGCGGTGGCTACACGTCCGTTCGATATCCGGCGAAAAACGTTCCGCGTGTCGATCGAGCTTCCCGCGCCGCGCCGGCCGATTCGCCTCCGCGATATCCTTTTTTTCGGGTACCGGGCGTCTTTTCGTGACCGATCGGTGCCCCGTTGTCCCCGGCAACCATTAACCGGCAAATAAACCGATCATTGTCAGCGTCGGTCTACGAAACGATACGATTTCGGCAGTCGCCTCTGCGAGCGCTCGAGAAAGATTAATCGAGCCGGTATTTATCCGAGCAATTTGACTAATCGACGACGCGGACCGATCGGACGTGTAAACCGATGGCCAGGTAAATTTGATTAGCGGCGAATACGGTGGCGGTCCAGGACCGATTCGCGGTGGCATGCTTGTTTCGAACAGATGAAGAGTAACCGCGGGGTCGAATCGAAGAAAAGACTCCAGCCGCTTACCCCCATCTAGCCAATGCTGTTTCAATCTTTAGCGCAATGTTCGCACCACACTTTGCGACCAAAAGATTTGCCCATTTGGTACCAAACCCTGCTTGGAGCAGAATTTGGACCCCATTTTGTATGAATTAGACACCAAAATTTGTCGACAAATTCCTAGTGAAATTCGGGGACAGATGGATCGCAAATTGAGTGCAAACCTTGGCTTCGTTCAGCTTTGTTATAGAGGGCAGGTCCGTCGCACTAAGAGCGGACGCAACCTTGTTCTAATAGTAAATATCGAGAAAAATTGAAGTAAATCTTCCTGTAGGGTTGAAAAAGGTATTTTATTTAAGTTTCTAAAGCCCTGTGCCGTGAAAGACAAAGCGCCGTAAAAAAATGTGTCATAAAAAACAAAATATGTGTGTAAATGTGTTATACTCCGATTTAGCCCGATATTTACTTTCAGAACAAGGTTAGGTTCCCTCTTAGTGCGACCGACCTGCCCTCTGTAACGAAGCTGAACGAAACCAAGGTTTGGCTTCAATTTAGCATGGAATTTTGGCTGGAGACTGCACTCAAATACCGAGCCTAATGCGGAAACATATGGATAGGAATTTGGAGAAAAATTTTGGTGCCAAATTCGAAGCAAATTGTTTACTGGGTCGGTAGGAAGTTGACGCTAAAACGGAATCGATATGGTCCGGCAAAGACTTGGGTCTGACGGGGACCACGCCACGAGATCTAACAATTGTACCGATCTTGGACTCGATATGGTCGGCCATAGAATTATTCGAACGAAGAAAAACGGCGTTGCCTTATAACTAGACAGCCGATTTTCTGCATTTATGTCAAAAATGGATATGCGTAACACGAAACAGTGTATCAGAAGAATTTAAACATACTGTTATATTATTTTCAACCTGTTAAACATATTAAGAAGGAAAATAAATTTTTATTTCACTTCAGTTTCTTGCAATTCTGGTAGAAAATTTGTATTTTGCATATAGAACCGCTGTCTACTTATAACAGTAAACTGTTACTGTATAATTGATCGCTTGGAATGGTCAGGTGGTACGCTTCCAAGATGGCCAAGGTCTTAAATCACGTCGTGCTTGCCCGTTAGCTTCACGGTGAAAAATTTCACGAATTCGGAACAACGGGAGAGGCCAGCACGCGTAATCTTTCCTATTTATCATCGATGCAGTTCGACTGCGCGCGCGCAATCGTCCTCAGGATCACAACGGAATCCAATTTCGGATCAAAATATTAAGCCAGGTCACCGTGAAATGTACGCGCGCGCGTATCCGCGAGTGGGTTTCAGTTTGGTAAAACGATCAAAAAATGATTTTCCGCGAAAACACCTATGACGCCTGTGATCCGGTGTTCCCAGTGACCGTCACTATTTCCACGCTTCCTGATAACGGACACACGAGCGCGCTGATATCAGCCGGCCGCGCGCGAGAATTAATTGCCGAAGCGGCAATGGATCAGGCGAAAAGTTTTATCGGCGGCCACAACCGCTCACGGATGGACGAGCATCGCTCGGGCTGGCTCGAACGGGAAACTTTTCGCGTCGCGACGCGACGGTGCGCTGCGGGGGATCTTCGGGACCTGCTCCCGGGTACTCCGAGAGCATGAAAAGTCATTAGAATCCTATCTGAAGTCGTTCCTGCGGAACAAAGCGGCTGTGCTCGTTCCCCGTTGCAGCCAGCAACGCGAATCGCGCGTTCCCGATAAACCGGGGCAAAAAATAATTCTGGTTCGCGTCGATAACGTGCGCGCACGCTCGCGCGCTGACGAGACGAACAGAGTCACTGTAAAAAATGAAGAAAAAAGAAAAAAAAACAGAAAAGAGTATTCCTTTGGTCGGTAGAAAATGCTTTTTATCGTGCACGCTCCACCTGCGTTCTCCCGCCGAGAACGAAACAAAGCGTGTGGGGCCAGGGGGGCGGAGGAGAGGGGGGCAGCGTTGGAAAGAGAGAAGCTCCCAGAAAAAGAAGCGGACTATTACTTTTTAATATATTGTCGCTTTTTATTGCGCTCGAATCGTTTTCCCTTTGTCAGACCATGTCGGCGAGTCGCACGATAAATGCGGTCGCGGCTCGTACGCGGCCAGATACCGTACGGTGGAATCGGAAGAACCGCGATCTTCCACGAGGTAACCCCTTAACAGAGCACTCTGACATTGCGGTAAGTGCAAAATGAAAAAAAAAATGCCACGGGAAAGAGAACGAAAACTCGGCGGGAGAACGAGTCGGGACGGAAAGAAAGAGGGAAGACCGTATACGAGGAGCACGATATTAAAAAATGGGGAAGGAACGACGACGGGAGAAATCGGGAGGAGTGTTTTCGTCACAGCACCGAGGCGAAGAGAAATGACATTACATAGCATGAAGGCGCGATGCAGAAAAAGCTCTCGAGCTTCGAGCAACGCTTCGCGCCCGTCGACGACTGCAAAAAACCGCTTAAAAAGCTCCGCCGCGCTGCCTAGCTCGAATGATCGCCTGGATTCGAGCGCGCCGATTATACGCGTACCCATTGACGTGTGCAGGAACGTTTACGCGTTCAGAAGTGCTTCCCTTCTCCGCAGCTTTACGGAGACGCGGAACAACGGCGCCGAAGTTGCCGTTTTATTCGATAATTCGCACCAGCCTCCGTATCGCAATCTCCTGGAGCCTGTTCTACGATCTGCATCGAGAAATCGGCGCTTTTTTTGTGCTGTGTTGTTCGGTTGCAAACGGAAATATTTTTTGTAATTTCAACGTGACTCTGACAACTGGGATTAACGAAAAATTACTATGCATCGAATATTTCCGTGGAAACTGCGGAGAATTTTAGAACACGGGTTTTAGAACGTTTGAATGCAATTTCAGTAGTAGTCAGCCATCTTAGGGATTGTTATTATTATGTACTACACTATGTCCTAAGGATTAATAGTAACATTTAGCCTGTTACGTATAATAGTATTGATATCCAGCGGTGTTGGAAATCTCAGTCGCCTTTTCTCGAAAGACGGCGAAACGTTTTAGCGCATTGTATTCATACATATTTGATTATATCAATCGCCTAAATTTGTTGGGGCTGGGAGAAAGTTTAAAACCTCCAAAAAACACGGCTACAACAACGTGGAAGAGTCTGTAAAAAGCGAGGGATTAGACGAACCCATGTTTAAATTCAACGAAATGCTGAGCCCAATCTTTTCTACGCCACTGGTTATTCGCAACGAATATACATACGCGGGTCTCGTGTACCTACATACGTGCCCGTGGGGACTGACTGCGGCTAGCAAAGAGGGTGGTTCTCTGAAGGCTTGTGAACACGCGACGGTAAAGTGTACACGCGCTCAACGAAACGTTACAGAAAACCGGCGCGGCGCGGCGCGGCGCGGTGGCGACGCGCGGCTCGGCTCGGCTCGGATCGGTGCAGCCGCGTATAGCCCATTGAAAATCATGAAGCACGCTTCTGTCTCATCGTCGAATCAAACGGCAGACAACAGTTTCCCCGATGCGGTATATCTATTTACGACGAGGCAGTAAACTTCCACGGCTGCGTCTACGTGGCACCCTATACACCCGGTTAATGACAAACACGGCGAATTGCTCCTCCGCCCTTCGTGCCTCTGGTTCAATAAAAACTGATCGTCGGAGTCGGCGAAGACGCGAAGCGACGTGTTCTTCGGAGTGCGTAAAGCACCGCGGATAACGCGCGTGCTAAAAGGACGGAAAGTCCCTGAAGAGAGACCGAGAGAGAGAGAGAGAGAAAAAAAGATCGGAGGAGAAGAGTCGAGTTCCACCGCTGCCGCGGCAGCAGCAACGGCAGCGAAGAGGGACAACGCACTCGATCCGTCTTTTGGCGTGCCGATGATCGTCGAGACGCGTCGGCCGCCGCAAAACCATAATTCCCCATCGGCGAGCAGAAACCACGGTCGTTTCCGACGACCTCGGTTACTTTTCATCCGTCAAAATTCAACCGGCGCGGCGCAGACACAGCGGTATGTAAAGACGCTCGAAGAAGGAGGAGAACAAGAGACACGCCGCACCGCCGATAGTAGGACAAGGACGAGGAGAGGAAAGGGGGATCAGCGTATCGAGTGCAAGACGAGGACAGACGGTTGAACACGGTACACGGCGCGAAATGCTCTTCACTGATTTCCTTCTCTAAATATGGCCGCCTTCGAACATCCTCTCCTCCTCTACACACCGAGGGACTCCGGTGGTGCACCCCCTTTCCGATAACCACCCATAACCGCCCCTGCTTGCCCGAGGTTCTACTTGATTGCCAAGGCGTCTTAACCTCGGCCTCGGCGGCAGTCCGCGCGGACTCCGGGATCCCTCGGCGTTTGGAAAAACCGACGAAACGGCCTATGACAGACCGGGACTTGCGGCAACAGCCAACCTGAACGCGGAAAAATCCCCGGCGACGCCCAGTGGGCGAATAAAGAGGCGTAATCGAGAACGAAAAAGGCCAATCCTGCCAGAAGACCGCAGTCACTCCGACCAACTGGCTTCGGCGCAGCGCGCCGCTTGACAGCCGGCCGTTAAGTCCGCGCGGACTGCTTCCCCCGACCTTTATTATGCCTTTCTACGTGCCGGTATACGTGTGTATAGACACGGCTACAACCGCGCGCGCGGCCTATACTATCTCGTTTGGTCTCTCTCTCTCTCTCTCTCTCTCTCTCTCTCTCTCTCTCACTCTCCTCGAGTCCCGAACCGGTACGGTGGTAGGGGCTCGAAGAAAGAAGAGGGTACGACCCCCGGGGTCGCGGAAGAAAGAAGAAAGAGGAGGCAGTACGGTCACCAAATGAACGAACATTTCCGTGGCACGAACCACGGAAAACGTTCGAACCGGAGAATAACGTTGCCGGGCGGTAGTGGCGGTGATAGTTCCGATGCTGGTAGTGGTAGCATTCGCGTTCTCGGGCCACTCCACACGGACTGGTCCAGCCAATTAATACCAACGCCTTTCGCTCCCAGACTCCGAAAAATCCTCTTGTTCCTAGCCACGACAACGAGCAGCCGCGGGTCCATTCGACGATATCGTTCCTGGTAGCCCAACCGTTTCGTTGACAACTGCGACGAAGGTGTTATCCCCGCGCCGTGAAAAAGTTTTGTCAAATCGGACTCGACTCTGCTGCGGACTATACAACCGCTCCCTCCTCGATCCATTCGTTCCCGTTCTACGTCTATGCACTACTTTATCATTCTTTCTCTTTCTCCTTCCCGTTTTACGTCTCAACAGGGAGGGGGCAGCAGCGTCCGCGCGTCGGCCGATGTCCTTATTCCGACGCGAAGAGACGTTACACACCTGCCATTTTTCTCAAGTGGAAAAGAATTTCGAAGCTAGTGGACGACTGAACGGGTATACATAGAGGGAAAAGGGAAAGGCAGAGGGCGAACTGAATCCAGTTACTTGCAAATGAAATTACTCTTGCTCCGTTCCGTTAAGCTATTCGAATCGATCTCCGGCTATCGGCCGATTACGACGATCGGCTTGCGCTCCGTGATCGTTCCGATCGTTCAACCACGGGCTTGTTTAATCACGTCGAAAAACAATATTAATAAAGCTCGGGGACGTTCGTGACGCGCCGCCGTTCGTTGGATCTAACGAATTCACCGACACAGACAATTATATCATTACGAGTGTATTTACGAATGCGGCGACACGCCGACGGCTCGGTTTTGGCCAGTCCCGGGGCTTCATTGATGAAATCGTAAAAAATTCACCACACAGTATATTCAGTGCAGACGACCAGGGCTGGATACACTATCTGTGGAACCCTGTACCTCTGTCAGAATAAAATTGTAGTTGGGCAAAACAGTTATTGCTAAATATCTACAAAAGTAGAGTTATTCCCGATTTCGATAATTTTTTGATATGTCGTCATCGTCACTCGCTACACCCTCCGTCCGAAAATATTCAATCTGTAGTAAACTCGTTTCTAATCAAATTAAAATTAGATTGTTAGTTGTAAATAATTATCGAATATAATTAGATGCTTATTAGAAATGCAAGAATTAAATTAAAAAGAAGATGGCGTATTTAGTAAAAATTTGTTTGATATTATTGGAGATAATTATGTTTTTATTGTCTCAACGGTGGTATTCGTCAGCAAAGGGAACTAGGTACAAATGCAATGGCTGTTAAATAGAATGGCGAATGAAAAGTTATGTCGCTCTGAGTAAACTTTTTTAAATAAACAACAATCAAGTAAAACCTTTCGATGTTTATGTCGAATACACTCGTCATTAAAAAATGATATCATTGTTTAACGATGAGTATATTATAGGTAAAACAAATTTAATTTTGTCATTCAAAGCAAACCAAAGCAAAATTTATATTCGCTAATTTAACACATTTCAGAACAATAATCAACTAAACGTTGAGAAACAATAATACTTTTTTCTTTAAAAACAAATTGCATTCTTAACTTCTATCTTTTCTTATCCAAATATTTATCTATTTATTTAAAATATTGCTAATTCTGAATACTGATTATTTTTCTGGTTACGAGTTAACCAAAGTTTAAAGTCTGTAAATAATGATTAACGAATCGTTTGTTTCGTTAAAATTTACTTGAATTTGATAGAAAGCGAATTTATTCTGCTTTAAACGAGTAAAATATTCAGTATTACATTTATTATTTATAATAAAGTACTACAAAAACTAAAGTGTTACATCGTGTATCATTGTAACTTTTACAGCTAACTAGGTGTATGCATTAAAATGCATTCCTACTCACTAATCTCCATCACACTATGTTTTTATTCCGTGTGACGAGTGATTCATGAATTTTCAATATATCGTGTAAAAGATTTAAGCTTCGAACAACGTTATTGATCAATGCCAAGAGTCGCGAATTAATTTGTATACCTAATACATTAATTGCAAAAACCGATACCGTTGCCGATACCGCTTTTCTTCCACACTATACCGGAAACGCTGTGTCGCGCAGGAGCGAAATATCGCGAATAGAACCGCGATGAAAGAAAAGCTGGATGTTCGTTCTGTGAAAATGGCGAGAGTTAATTTTTGGCCGAGCCTTGCTATTATGGCGGCGCGTTGCACGTTGCGGCTACTGGCAGCCGGTTCTGCACGTGGTGGCGTACCGGTCGAAATAAACCGGAAAAGAAAAACTGAAACACAGTGACGCGCCTCATTATTTTGGAGAGCGGCGAGCGACGAGGACCGGATATATATTCGACGTATCAATAAAGTATAATGAATTTCGACACGCGGAATGTTAACAGGGCCGTGTGTTCATAAAATCCCGCGTACGCTTATGACCGGGCGCGTTCATAACAACCCATGTCAATGCGCATCGTTTTCCTGCGGAGATTTTCGGGAATTCCAATATATATTCCGTCAAAATTTCCGGATTAAATTAATAATCGATTTTACAACCGGCGCGGGGTAGGGGGGAGAGAGGGGGAGGAACGCGGCGATTTATTAGCGTACCGGTGTTGTACATAAAATTGCACTTCACTTTCTCTCTTTTTCTTGTTTCGTAATCAACCCCCTTACCACCGCCCATCCCCTCTCCCGGTACCTTGCAGCATACTTTATCCCCCCGTATACGGGAATTCATCCCCCTTCTCCGACGCGGTGAGCTCTTTCGCCAGAGATTTCGATCGATCGTTTTCAATGCGGTGTCATTTCAACGAGAACCACGGCAAGCGAACACTCTCGACGCTTAACGATCGTTTTATAAAATGACGTGACCCTCGTAATTTCATTATACCTTAATCCGACGAACGTTGGCGTTGCGGCGGGGGAGAAAGGGTAGCCGCGCCGCGACAGAAAGAGAGAGACAGACAGAAAGAAAGCAGAGAGAGAGAGAGAGAGACAAGCGAGCCAGCCAGCAGAAGCGAGAGGAAACCGAACGGGCGAAACGCTGAAAAAAGGGAGGGAAGGTAGAAACCTCTCTTCGATATTCAAGAGTGGCACTCGCAATATTAACGAGCGCCTATTAGCGAGTGGCAACTGGTAGAGGAAGGGAAATCCGTTTTGCTTTCTTTCGTTCTTCGCTTTTCCTTTTTTTTTTTTTCTAAATACAAGAAGGGTTGGCGCGAATCTCCCGCCCACCCTGCCATTAAATCATCCACCCCACCTTTCGTCTCTTTTTACGAGACCGTTTTTAATTCGTTCGTTCGCCATGCGCGAGTTGAATTTTATCGCGCGACGGACGAGCTATAGCCGAGCCGATGGAAGTATCGACTCAGGCGACGACGCGAGTTTCCTGCACGAGACTGCCGACGGATCGTTTGAAATATTTTTTTCATACTGTACGGTAGAACCCCGTGTGTATCTAAACTCGTCGAGAGGGACAAGCAGTTCGGATAACCGGGTCGTTCAAACGATACGAGTTCAACTATTCTCTCCACTCTCCGTAACTGTTCGTCCAAATACAATAGGAGTACACGGTTAAATGCGCGGATGCGAAGCAAACACACAGTTTTCTCTGCTTATACCAATTTTTCAATACTAAATTCATTGTTTCGTTAGTTATTCAGTAGATAGAAAAATTCTTAGAAAATTAAAGAATTGAAGTAAAATAAATTAAATAAAAATAAATAAAATGAAAAAGTATAATGCGATATGTTTTATTCTGCGTTACTTATAAGTTAAAAATATTAAAGACCACCATAAAGTGAGGAATAATCAACATTTCGAAGCGTCCCCTAGAACCGGTCACGGTAAAAATGACTAATAATAATATTTTTGGAAGTCTGAACATTGAATCCAATTTTTTCACTATTTTCGAAACAAACTACCCACTACGCCGCGTATGAACATATTTAATTTTATATTTATTTTATATTTTTAATTTTATTTTTTAATTTAATTTAATTTAAAAAAATTTTTTTATCTCACATTTTCGACTTAATTTTTTACGTAGAATGGCCCCCTCTTCGATTGTACCATCATCTAGCGATCACCCTCTATAAAAGAACGAAAGAGAAGCTTTACGTGCATTTTTGTGACAAGGTAGAACGCTCCTATCCGGCGCAAAATGGACTAATCAAAGGTTCATTGCGTGACGAGACGCGGCAGTATTGTTACTATGACGAGCTCCATCTTTACCGCGAACAAGCAGTAAATAACCTCTTGTGTTGCGATGTTATTTATACAGTGGATACAAAAAACATTTGAACGCTAAAATTTCTGATTCCGGAAAAATTGTTGTTATTCAACGTGTGGTAATTTCGTAGAAAAATCAATTTGGACTCATTTTAAAGCTTCAAGCTTCTCCTTCCGAAGAACATTGCTCATTTAAGATATTTTCACATAGTGCAACGGATGGAAAACTGAAGATCAATTTTTTCTTAAAACAATTATAGACATTGAAACCGCTGTAAAAATATTGGAACATTTTTTTCCTGCCTCAATCCACCACGGATTTGAAGATTGAAGCCTCCCCTTTGCAACAACCTCTTCATAATTGTTGTACAATTTTGTTTTCACTGTTTTATAGAACAAAAATGAGAAACAAGTTCGATCGCCCCATGGTGTAAACACTTTATATTCATACGCGCCACGTGAACGGGCCATGGTGAAAGCATGGGGGAATAGCGCGGTAGAAGGGGAAATTAGAATGGGGGAACAAGTCTTGATCTGGCGACTATTCCCCCACTCTAATTTCCCCTTCTACCGCGCTATTCCCCCATGCTTCCGCCACGGTCACGTGACGCGTTCCGTCTCTGTCGTGTCTGCGTCACAATGTCACGTGACTAACCCGCTACCGGCAGAGAGAGGGTAACTTTTTCCCCTCAATTCGTGCACCCTCCTCTCATCTGACGACACTGCCCAGGGCAAGAACATGGCTGCCCGTACGGGCAGACGCTGAACATCTTCGAGTTTATACGAATGAAATAGAGTACTGGCATCAGGAAGTATTGAGGTTTAGTCACGGAGAATTACACGATCCAGCAACGCATAGAATTTGTGAAAATTCACTACAAAAATGGTGAAAACTTTCCGGAGACGGTTCGAAAAGTCCGCACGGATTTTGGTGATCATAACGCACCATCTCGCAAAATCATTTTCAGCGATGAGTGATGAATTTGGGGGACCGAAAATCCACAAGTGATTCAACAGCTTCCCGTGCATCCACCACGAGTCACTGTTTGCTGCGAATTTTGGGTTGGAGGAATGATTGGGCCGTACTTTTTTGAGAATGCTGCTGGAAATGTGGTTACCGTCACTGGTGTTCGTTACCGTGACATGATAACCAACTTTGTATGGAATCAATTGAACTTCATGGACTTGAAAGACATATTCTTCCAACAAGATGCCACACTGCGGGCGAAACAATGCAATTACTGCAGACGAAGTTTCCTGGTCGTGTTGTCTCGCGCCGCGGCGATGTGAATTGGCCACCAAGATCGTGCGATTTGACGCCATTGGACTTCTTTCTTTGGGGTTTTCTGAAAGGAAAAGTGTATGCCAATGATCCGCAGACCATTCCGGAGTTTAAAGAAGCAATTGGACGCAGCATTACTGAAATGAGTCCGCAATTATGCCAAACTGTTATCGAAAATTTCGTCAAAAGTGTGAACGTTTGCAAACAGGCACGCGCGCGAGGCGGCCATTTATCAGATATTGTGTTCCACACACAATATTTCCTCCATGTTTGTACATTATATTAAAATAAAAAATGTCAGGTCATTTTGGGACACCCTTTACTGTTTGGGTACACTGTACCTTCTCCGTCTAACAAAAGATTTTGAGTGAACCGATCTTATTGATACTATGTACAGTCGAAAGATAAGAAAAAAAAAATGGTAGAAGTATTACAGCGTGGAAATGTAACAGCGGTACTCGTTATTTGATCCCGAATTCGAAATATCAAACATAGCGCGTCCGGTACATGTCTGAATAAACATTCCCGGAGCGCAACGCGCCGCTGTTATCGCTGCAGGGAGAACTCGTGTCTACGAGGAGCAACAATGCACCTGGTATACGCTGTTCGGTATCCTGCAAGGTTCGTTGAAAAAAGGAGGGAGAAAAAGCGAAATGTGTGAATCGTTTATGGCTGATGCCAGATGCTCGACTGAATTTCGTAACGCGCCGAGGAAGTGCCAACTCGCTTATCAACGTTTACACGGTGCCTGCGCAATAACTGATTTATCAAGTCTTCACGTCGAATGTCTACACCCTGATATCGTGGACACACGATCAGCATCGGTAAACAATTTAATGTGTTGTTATGCCGATAAGCCCTCTTAATCCCCTCTTCTTTCCCTCTGCCCCCCACCCCACCACCCACTGAAATAAATTCGAAAATGATACTTGAATACACGGAACGTGTTTTTGGTCTGACTCCGATGGCCTCAAATTTTGAAACGCTTCGGTAACTAACCGTCGATATGAAAGTTGACATCCGTCGAGTTTGCAAACGTTTATTCGAAAGATGCTTGCCCGAAGTTTTACACACATAAATTCTAAGTAAATATTCTTCACGCTCCGGCAATAACGTGCCGTTGTCGTCGAATGTTTGGCCTGTGCATACAATGCTCCGATGATTCTTACCGTTTGGACTTTATGCAGCCGTGGTATTGAGCAGTAAGTAAGTATCGTTCGAGCACAATTCCAACGATTTTATGCATCTTCCCCATCCCTTCTCTGATCTAGTGGGTACCGAGTTCATTTCGACACGAATTTAATCCTTCAGAGCACGATTTGGGCCTGTGACATCCATGCATTGAATTTGTATTATTTCAAATCTGCTCTCAAGCAGTGGCGGATTGGGGGAGGGGGGCTATAGGGACTATAACCGAGGGTGGCAAAATCCAGCAGCAGCAGATTTTTGGAAAAATACCGAAGGCACAAGTCACAACAGTAAAAACAAATAAATGAGAATGTTAACCAATTTAAAAATAAAATTAACAAGAAATCATTTAAAGGCTACCTAACTCCCCCCATATCTGAAAAATAGGTTCAACAAAATTAGGGTAGTACTAATAATGTTGTGCTTTGTGCTATTGATACAGGGGAGAAAGCGTAAAAGGGAGCGAGCGATCCAGGGTAGCCCCTGGGCGACAGAAGTATAAATCCGCCACTGTCTGCAATGAAAATGCAGCGGGGCCGTCACTGTTTCAAATTATTAAGAATCATTCAAGCAAGTGAGACAATTGATTCTTCGCTTTCTAAGCGTGCATTATAATGATATTGCCTACTATAAACTAGCATGAAACGTGTGTCGTCGGTCGCTTATCAATCTGCTTCCAAGTATGTTTCGACCAATCAACGCGCCACGATCCTTTTTCTCGGTCCTTCTCACGCTAAACGGAAAATATACGCTGACGGTTTCGGGCCGCGCGAAATAAAAGCTCGTTCGTTCACAGTTACCTCGTAAATCGCGAAGTCGCTGACTAATCGTGTCGTAAATATTCAACGAAACGGGAACGCGCGAAAATGGCGTGGAAACATGTGTGTACGGTAAACGAGAATGTAAAAGCGGGCACTTCAAAACGACGAGAAAGAATACCAACGAAATCTAGAGATGGCGACAGCTACGAAAGGAGACAAATGGCGAACCGAATTTATGAGCTCAAAGAAACGAACCGGCGATTATTTCGTAATTTTTGAAAGTCTATAGTCCATGGCTAAGGATTTTTTAAAATATCTTTCAACAGCAATACTCATTCCCAGTAACGACCCAGTTAGCCAAATCTGTTCCGAGCAAATTTTGCGCAATGTTTGTATCATACTTTGCGAGCAAGAGGCGGTCAATTTGGTACAAAACCCTGTTCGAAGCAGAATTTTGGTCCCTATTTGACTGCAAAGTTCGATGCCGAGGATCCAATGCCAAATCGAGACCAAACCTTGGCTTCGTTATCTATAACAAAGACCTCTAGGGCAGGTCGGTCGCACTAAGATCTTGCTCTAAGAGTACTTATCGGGCAAAAGTCGGAGTAAACCTTGCTGTAGGAGGAAAAATAGAATTTTATTTAAACTTCTAAATTATATAATTTTAAGTTTCATGTATTTTTAATAATTTAATTCCGTTCTCCCTCCAATAGCAAGGTTCTCTTAGAACAAGGTTAGGTTCGCTCTTAGTGCGACCGACCTGCCATCTATAACGAAGCCAAGGTTCGGCCCCGATTTGCTCTTGATTTGGCATAGGAATTCTGCCTGGAAACTTTGTACTCAAATACGAATTTGTAGACAAATTTTGGTGGTAAATTCATAGCAAATTGCTTACTGGGGCAATCTAATCAAATTTCGATCAGAATTATTATATAAAAGATAATTTTTGAGCTTCCTTCTGATACGGTACAATTATCGAAAATCACATTATAAAATAGGATTCCGATAGATAAAATGTTAAGAATTAATTAATAATCTAAAAACCTTGGGCAATTGGAAATTCACCAACTGCGATATTTTTGTTAAGTTGAATACCTCAAATATTGTGCCTGACAATATATTCATGTTATTGAGGAAACGTCTGCCTGCACATACAATGGGTATAATTATAATAAGAACTGTAAACTGTTTTATAAAATATAGTACGAGTGTGTATTAAATAAAGAATAACTAATATTCGTAAGTTTAAATCTACCTTATAGAACATATTTGAAATCTGACGCAATGTAATTTTCAGTTTACAATTTTGAATTACTGACACTGACAAAAATGCTTTAACACGTTAGCGACCTCTATCTAAATAGTACGGCCGAACAGTGAACTACACACACCGGACACCTGCAACATGAAAACACAATGTCTGTTCCCTATTGCTGGTTAATTTTTACTTTTTATCATGTTACAAGATACAAAAATCTAACGTTTGATTTAAAAAGTTGACATATAAGAATATGTAGATCTAAATCGTATACAGATTCAACATTCTCGTGGCCGAATATGGCTACCTTACCTATCTAGAAATTGAAGAGTGATTATGGAGTTCTTTCCTTATGTACCATTTGTAAAACTGTTTACTGAAATAGCATTGAAAAGGGAAATAAATATGGGACTGTAAAATTACCTTCCGGTGTAGAAGGTGAGAAAAAAATGGTAGAAGACAAACATTATAGTAAAGAAGAAAAGATGGGTCAGAGACATAAAATAAAAGTAGTTAATATTGAAAAAATCTAACCGACTTAAATGAAGCAATGATGAACTTGATTTCTGTTCGTAACGTTGTTCTTGACACGAAAATAATAATGATGCTGTGGCATTGCCGTGTGATGAGATTAAAAACCATGCTGTAAGTGAAACATTGACTTTTAAAAAGTATATGCAGAAGAAGAATACAGCTTGTATTCGTATATTCTCAGAACATGCATCATTTACCAGTTACCATGTACAAAATTTGTAGGCTTGTTGAAAATAGCGAGGATCTGTCTTTTCCACCTTTTCTCTTTTGCCAGTACAGAAGGTGCATGTCCTCGGCTCAACGCTGACACACTAGTGGTCCTCTGTTCCTGTTGTTATTGGTCATGGTGATACATCAATTTTGGAATGTTTAAGACTAAAATATACAATATTAAAGAAGTAAACGTAAAAATTAAATATACTAAATATGATAAGGCAATATTTAAAAGGATAGCATTTAATATTTTGGTTCTAAGTAGTCCTTGTTTCACAAAGGTACACATATGACAGATATATATATACGGTCATTCGTGATAAAAGATACATAGGTACATGTGTTTAAAGTTACACGGATCGGTCCAGATTCCTTCACTACACGTTTAAAAACACGTGAAATAGAAACTTTTAGTTTATATTAAAAAAATAAAATTAACATTGAGAAGCCACGAAAATATAGATAACATTTAAATTTGAGTAGATTAGAAATAATTATATTACATACACTACTAAGTAATATCATTACTACCATATACAGTTAGGAACGAAAGTATTGGCACATCTGGCTTTTAATTATATAAACGCATATAAATGAAAGAAAAAGCACAATATTAGGTTAATTTTTTTTATTAATTATAACTACTGGACTAATTTTTGCACTAATTTTTTGTAGCTTCCGATTTTATTTTATTCCATTCTTTTTTGTTTTGTAATTAATCAATATGATATTTTTTGTAATGTCCTAAAATTATAAATTTAGTAATATTGTGTTTTCTTTTAATCTATGTATATACGTTTGTATAATTGAAAGCTAGGTGGGCCAATATTTTTGTTCCTAACTGTATACATATGTCATAATTTGTATATCACCCATACAGATGCTACTTGATTGAATATTGTATATATATTTTTTATATATATATAAAAAATAGCTAATATAGTGTTATATTAAGGGATTACAATGGAACCGTACGGGTAGCCGATTATACTGTAATTTTTAATAACGTACAAGTACAGCATTAATTATTTAACATACTTTTACATTGAAAAATCAGAAGTACCTCACAAGACTACAAGCTATGTCGATTAACGAAAATTAACAGGTTACATAATATTCCATTGTATGATATTATTTCAAGATATTCCAGATTTATCATAGTCATTGTATCTTTAATTAAACTCGCGTATACAGTTACGATTATTAATATTTGTGGTTATACATTGTGAATATATCTTTTATGTTTTCCTTGGTCGCTGCAATTTTTTACTTGTTTTTTAAAGCTACATGGTGTCTCCTTTATAATTATTCTAAATTATTATAAACTCATTTGTGCTTAGAATGCATTATTATTTAGGTGATCTATCCTGATCTGCAAAATATTTCGTAGCGTTAGGAAAACGTGTGGAATCTGGGAAATCTGGGGATTCGTAGCTGCGTGGATTCAAGCAATCTCTGATTGCTTGACCAAATGCGCGCCTGACGCCGGGATCTACTGCGACACCAATGGCAGCGCCATCGACTTCTTCAACGCCCGCACGGGTTACACCTTCTCTGACTAAACGTTCCATGGATGCAGATATTGCAGAATGATTCGGCGTAGGGCTAACCAATAATCGTGGTTTCTGCTGTTCAATTAATTTACGTCGTTTAGTGGGCAATGTGCCTAAATAGGCATCGCTGAATGTCGTTACACCTCCGTTTGTCATGCCCTGTGTTTGTAACTGACGGCGTTGTCTTACGCCATCCCGTGCAATGATTGGTACCCAATCCTATTATGTGAAAGAAGTTTTGTATTACCAGCGTTTACAGTTTATTTTTAATAGGAATGTGCGGGTTCCCGATATTTCGGGTTCGGTCCGGGTTGCGAATTTTACTCGGGTCGGATCGGGTCCCGAAGCTATTTCGTGGAAATAGTATGTATGAAACTAACGTATGTCAATTATTTAACAACATTGTGATATCGGTTTTAACAATTTTCCTTTTTTTCAATTTTAAGACATATAAACAAATACTGAAGAATTATTTTCAATCTATTAGACAGAACAGTATTTTCGTTCCTCGAGATATTTTCGGGACTCGCTTGACCCGATCCGGCCCGAATACCGGGTTCCCGATATGTTCGGGATCTCGTACACGCCTAATTTTTAACTATAGACTTACTGAAGGTAACAGTTCATGATTTGGAAACGTCTCTGGAATTTCTTCACCATCGTCTGGTGCAGGGGTTTCTAAACTGACCCTTTCTTCCACAACTTCAGTCTCCATAGGCTATGGTGATAGATATTTATTTAATCTTTTGCAATCTCATTTTTTATTAACAAAATCTTCGCCTGTAATTTACCTCTGTTTCAGACTGTGCTTGTGAAGGTTGGTGCGATGATTCTGAAGGTACTGTTGACAGTTGAGAGGAAGGTGTTTCGTATACTAACAAGGAAGCAATTTCCGCATCGGTTAGTTGATTTTTGGAAATAAATACATCTCGCCACCACGATCCTAAAATCCGCTCGCTGCGCTGCAGCCCCCCAGACTATCCCAAATATAAATTTATTAATTCCATATTTAGTCCAAGAATACAGGATTGAATAATCTAACGAAGTGCATAACTCACCAAGAAACGTGTTATAATCGCTTCAAACCTTATTCGGCCACCACGAATAGAATATCGAAGTATTGCGCGTAATTGTTTCTTTAAAGTCTGTAGAATATTGAATGTTTCTTGTCCGAATGTAACGTTGTCAATATCTTCAAGAAAAAAACTTGGGTTAGAATATTATTAAGAAAAGTTTGTTGTACTGTAAGTAATTTATAAATTATACTTACCATTATTCAACAGTAATTGTACAATATGTTTGATATGACGTTGAAGCAAAGATGCTATAGTTGCAACAATATCTATACGGAAACCATTTCTACTATTAATCTCTTCTCCTGCAAACACGGTTTGCAAATGTGGTCTAATTTGTGATAGCAACTCGTTCGCAGCCTGCTCTTGAATTTCTTCCGAAGAAGAATATGGAAAAGTATCTACCAGAAATTCTAATACTGGTATTCTTTGATGAGAAATTGGACTCCACGTTCCACGTCGTAAACTTATGAAATCGTCTAGGGTCAGGTTTTGTAACTATTTAACATAAAAATAATTATTTAACATAAAAATTATTCTGTTATTATGATATAGGAGATAGTACATAATATTATTTGTAAAGAGCATGCTGCTCTATTTACCACCAATGAAGTTAAGTCCAGAAAGAAGTTTCCTTCATTCCTTGGACTCCGCGAGCCAAATACTATTGTGTAAAGCGAAAAATCTCCTGTACCTATTCCACGTGTTCTCCCTCCCTGTCTCTGGCCCACATTTAAAGACCTAAAGAAATGAAGTACATTTAACGTTATCCACATTTTTCCAAATAAATAAAAATGTCACATGTAAGGAATCAACGTACTCCTCTACTACCGCTGTTGAATTCGGATATCTACATACATAGAAAATATTCCTCGCTAGATCAAAAACTTCACCTTCAGGAGCCGTATCTTCAGTAGTCGCATCAGGATCTTCAATTTAACAAAAAAAAAAGTACACATTAATAAAATTAATATAAATTTTGGTTGTGAATGACTGAAATTAAGGCTACCAGTAACCATCATCGATGAGCGGAATTTTTTTTGGTTACCAGTAACATTATCGATGACCGGAATTTTTTTGCATAAAGATCCGCAATCTAGTTATTTTGGACCTCTGAATTGTAGCGTTTCGTTGCTTGCATCATATTTGGTTACGTACTGTTACTATTGCTACTAAAAGTGGCCGGTTGTGATTGACCAGCCATGGCCCCTCTTAATGTTTGTTGCAGTAAATTCACAAGAGGATTTTGTGTCGATGAAGATGACGACGATGCCGTTGCCGATGATGTACTAGTATTTGAAGTGGTATTTGTAGAATTAGCGTTACTTGTGGTAGTTGCTGAAGTTGTTGCTAGAAATAATTTGAATAATAATTTTACTTTGTACAAGGTACAACAGTTTGTAATAATTATCAATCGACAGTTATTCTAATTAAATACCTGTCTGAGCTTGAGGTTGATTTTCACTTGTCGATGGTTGACTTGTCCGAGGTCTTTGCGACATAGAGGTAACAGTATTGGATGTTGTAGATGGTGTTGGTCGAACGTGGTGCGAATTGCAAGGAAGAAACGGATCGAACTCGAGCATTTGACCTATACTCATTCCAACATTTAAAGGATGTGCTTGTTGTCGCGATGTACTTCTAGTTTGCGTTGCTGTGGTAGGATGAGTACCAACGTTACTTCTAAAATCAATAATAACAATTGAATGAATTACGAGTCTATTAATTACAGTTACGCTTTGTGAATATAAAATATTATGGACATACCGCGCTTGTGTACTTTGTCCAGCATTTGTATTTCCATCGAGCGATGAAACTGTTTGTTGGCCCCCAGTTGGAAGATTTTGGGTAGTAATTGTGGTGGTAGTAATGCCACCTTGTAATATATGACCAGTAACAGCTTCCATTATGTTTCGTATAAAGTCAGCACCGGTGGCACCACTTATTCTCGCTATGAAGATAACGTAAACTTTGTATAAACGAGATCGTTCCAACTCGTAAATTTTAAAAATCCCAGCAAGAAGTATTTTTCATAGAGGTGTGCGAGAACCCGAAAATGTCGGGTCGAGATCTGGTGGACGGGTTCTCGAAAATTTCGGGATTCCCAAGCATATTCGTGTTCTTGACAATTTTCGGGATTATTTCTAAAAAGTTCCCGAGAATCTTGATGCATTCGAGAACCCGCATCTACTTGGGAATCCCGAAATTTTCGAGAACTCGAGTCAGGTATATTCAGGTTCCCGCAAACACCTCTATTTATTCATTTAGCACATACCACCATTATTGTTGTTATTGTTGTTGTTGTTATTATTTTCACCAGACTGAGTCTGTTCACTTCCAGATCCAGTATCCATATTACCTTCAGGATTAACCGCCATTACTACCATATCGTTTGGTAAGTTGAAAACTGTACTTGCGAAGTATAATGTTTATCAGTTCCCAAAACATTTTGTTTATCTTTTATTAAATGATTTATTTACACGTACCAAATGGTGATTGTGTTTGTTCTTGCTGCTCCGTTTGTTGTTGAGCACTAGCATCAGGTTCTGGTTGCTGACTGTTACTTTCGAAGTTAGTTTCATTTGATTCTGATGGCGCAGCCGTATTTGCACTTTGACTACTTTCCTCGTTAGTATTATTGTTATTCGAATTTTGACCGTGGATACTAAAATGGGCCTGCAAATATAATCATTACGGAGTCAGTTCTAGTAGTCAATAAATTATATACAAACGTTGAAATATAAATAATTACTCAGCTTCACCTCTACCTGAATGGGAACCCCAGGTTGCAAAATTGTCGACTGTTGAATCATAATTGGTCTACATCTCAGATTTCTGGGTGGTTCTTGACCCATGTCAACAATTATATCGCTCAATGCATGACAAGCATGAGACAAGTAGTGTAAGCTTTTGCTGACACCATTCACTATCGTCTGACTTTCTTCAACACTTCCAGGTCCTCCCTACATATTTTGTTTTATTAGAAGTGATTGCTCAAAATGCAATAATTTTGTTTGCAGTATTTATTGGATAATATGATGTACTTACACCTCGAGGTAATACTCGATCTTCAAGCATAAGCGTGCGATAACGTTCAATATAAGGTCGTAAACAATCCTGAGCATTCATTAACTGTTCTAATAATGCTGCCATCAGCGGAGGCCGCGGTGTTCTAAAAATATTACATACATAAAATATATGTATATATCTTATTAAAATTTTTTAGAATTCTTATAAATGTTATTACTGTAATCTAGGTCGTCTCCTCGATTGTCCTCCACTAGTAGATGAATCACTAGTTGATGCAGACCCCTGTTGTTCAGACTGCGATGGTTGTGACTGTTGTGTACCTGCTGATTGTGGCTGATTGTCTTCATTGGTATCATTCACCGGTGCCTCCGCATTGTTGTCGCCGTTTTCTGCTTTTGTATTTTACAATTACATACATAGATACACGTGTAATATTAGGTAGTTGCATATGAAAGGTCCGATTTTCAACAGTAACGTTAAACGAACGTAACCAACTTCTAAACATATGGATCAAACTAAGCACCATTCTAATCAACATATTCTGTGAATGAATTGCAAGTTTTTAAATTGTATTACAGTAGAAATTGAATTTTTGGTCGTTCTCGTTCTTTATTTACAAGATTGTCCCCATTTTGTAGTTTTCCTTACCATCAACGAATAGTGCATTTATCAATCGATACATTTTAACCAAACATCACATCGTGATATCGTTAATATGTTATTTTTCCACGCATATAAAAAGAATATTCGATAACCTTAATAAACTTTATTTCAGAGTAAAATTGGATATCTGACTAAAAATTGAAGGTAGTATTTCGTAATGAAAACACTTCAGAACATTTCCTAACATTTTAAAATCAGACATTTCGTACGCTACAACCTAATAGCTTTGTATGCAGTTTGTGTTTGTATACGCGCCTCTAAATAATGTGACATTGCTTGCCCCAGCTGCAGACAAAGCTGCTGCAATTACTGCAGCGGTAGCTTCTGTTAGTCTGGTGCTATTAATTGATCTGCTTTCGTTAACCCTACAAGAGGAGCGAGTATTAGACATTGATTTATTTTACTGTATTAGACCATAATTATTAAATGACCCTTTGTACTCACAAATCTGTTTCCATCTGTTCTGCTTGCACTTGCGGTGCTATAGGTGGTTGATTCATTTCAGATGTAGAAGGAGGATTAGTAGGACAATTTGGATCTCTGGCAATTTCTACCGCGAGTCTTCCCATGAGGAGATTCGCACGTTCTAACATTCGTATCGCCAGGTGTAGACGGGTATTGGATAACCTGTTGCTTAGCTGAGGTACTGGTAATGCTATTCAATGGAATATTATATATAAATAAGTTATATTTCTAAAAATAGATATCATTAAATAAATATCATTTAGGAGATATCTAGTAATCGTACCATGACCTTCAACAATTTCTGGTGGCACTGACATTGCACCTACGTACATGGCATTACCATGCATTTGGGTTCGAGTGACTCTGTAATGTGTTCTTTGTGGATTCTGCCAGACTTGTACACCATGATTTTGTCCTTGACCTTGACCGTTATCATTTCTTCTTTGCCCAGGTTGTGGTGGCGGACGTTGTACCAAATGTATAACTTTTCCATTAACATCTACATAGCAGGTATTTCGATTATTGCACAGCTCTCTTAATTCTTTCTATTTTATCATTCTAATGAGATAATAATGTTTTACCATAGTCATTTAATTTTTTATCATCTTGAAGGACTCTACCGCAATAAATAAGTCTTTGTGAGTCTGCTGGTACTGAAACTGATTCTGCTATGTGTTCTTTGAAGCCTCGTACAGTAATTTGCTTTAAAAAATACCAATACAAATGTTTTTCATATATCATAGATCTTCGCATTTATTTATAATTAGTTAGATGTTGCATGTTCTTTGGTTTTACAGCATGTTAATAACCAATAAATAATTAACTTGTACGACTTGTTACTTTGTAATTATGTGAAATCAATACAACTAGGTAGGTTTTACATTGCTGCAAAAACTAATCTATATTTATTCGAACATACCATACATCAACACATCAGATATTTGATGATGTCTTGCATCAAAAGTAAAACAGTTAAAATATGAAGAAAATTTCCCGATAATGAATATTACAGTAAATGCATGGATTATAAGAATTTATTTAAAATCAAGTTCATATATTTTTAACGATATAATACAAAAATGTGAATCATAATAATACAGAAATAACATGTAAGAGGTTAAAGATAACAAACATTTCGAGTTAAACATTACAAATTACTTAATAGTGTATGATATATATGATCAGCAAGTGTCGTTGTCTGCGTAGTAACAGTTTCTAAATGCGCAAGTGATACCATAAAAGGTAGTAATATCAAATTCTGAGAATCTTGTAGCCAGTAATATCGTTAAGAAGTCATAAACATGCAGAGGTAGGAATTCGTTGTCTTGAAAATTGCAAGGAAAAAAGTACTCACGTCGTCTTCCAAAGAAAAGGCATGATTTTGCGAATCCAAAGTCTTTACTGTAAGGTCAATCATGTTTGATCGGCCTCAACTGAAACTGCAACACCAAAATTTCGGACAAACTGGCAATAGTATTGAGACAGTGACTACGCGTAACACGGAGATATATTTGAACACTCACGCAAGCACGCAGGTACAAGAACTGCAAACGACAATTAGTCACTAACAAACTAGTAAAAAGGACCGTATAGTACTCAAACCACGGAGAATTATGTCTTTATTTGAAAATCGATCCAACGTTACAATCAAATTATGTAATAAAATTCTACCGCGACGATTTTTATCGTTTTTTAAAAAGAACTCAACATCGAAATTTCACAGGCGACAGCCGACACGATACACGTTATTTTACCCAGAATTCGCTTTACCAGCGACACCATGAGTGTTGCCACCACAGACTCAAGATCCCTACAGAAATTGCATGCAATACACTGAATTATCGACTCTATAGAAAATGCGCTAGTGCGATAGCGGACCCCAGCGAAATCACACGTCTGTAGCGCTAATCTAGGGAATAATTTTGACAACGCATTGGCAGAGAGGAGGATTGCTCCTCTCTGGCATTGGCAACGCCGCAGATTTAAGATAGGGATTATTTTGATAGAGCATTTTCTACAGAATCGGTAATTCAAAACCGTAGACAGAAAAATTCGTCAAATGCGATGTCAGTAGAAAAGTCTGTGATTAGCACAGAATATTGTTAGGCGCGCCTAAAAGTTGATTTGTATCACGGTGTAAGAAGAATAGATGGTTCAACGGACTGTCTCCAAGTCTTGAAATCTGTTAAAATTATGTCTTAGCGATAGCGTCTTAGTGTTCTGACCAGCCGCTACACGGATTCGTGTCGTACAGGAAAAATGGCGTCGTCACTGAGAATATACAGGGTGAGTCTCGTAACATAACGATCTCAAGTAAGTTATTTGTTGTACGAAAAAATGTTTCAAACGAAAGTTGTATGATTTTCTGGGGGACATACAGTGCTCTAATGTGTTTTTTTATCAAGATATGAGGATTACCTTCAGTTTTTTGAAAAGGAATGTCTAATACTTTTTCTCAAATTCGGATAAATTATAAAATTCTGCGTAAAGAAGTGTTATACAAAGTGGGACTTAAAATGAATAATTACCGAGATATTTTCAAATTAATAATCTTTTATTAGGAAATACGCTCAGTCAACGTGATTCGTAACATGATTTTGTTTGCGACGGCAGGTCAGGTTTGTAAACATGTTCCCGGTTAGTTGTTAGAAATCATCAACGTGAAGTGCCTATTTAGAATTTTAGTAAACGTTGAAGTCGTATTGAGGAAGGAGCTACATTTATTATTACGATGTTTAGTAACAGTGAAAAATACGATATGATAATTGTTTTTGGTGAGTGTGAAGAAAATGCTATAAGAGCTAAGATCTTGTAGCACGCTAAGTATCCTCATTGAAACCAGCCATCGCATTCTACCTATTTAAGGCTTAGTAAAAAACTTACAGAACTTGGAAATTTTAATGTACAGAAATGTAAAATTTATCATAAAATTGTAAATAATGAAAGATGTCGTATTTCTACCTTAGCAGCTATTGCCCATAATCCGCACACCAGTACACGGCAGATTTCGGGTGGTGTGGGCATTAGTCAAAGAAGTGTTGTGCGTATTCTTCATATGCAGAACTTCCATCCGTATCACCTGTCAGTACATCAAAAGCTACATGGACAAGACTTTGAAAAACCAATCCTGGTTTTTGTACCAGATGCAAGATTCAAATGGTACATTTGTACAGACTAGGGATTGCAATACCGGACCAAAAATGCAATACCGGTATTCGGTATTTTTTTAAACGTTGTACCGGTATACCGGTATTAATACCGGTACTAGGAATTTTCATGAAGGTACAAAAACTCAGTTGTTTAATAGGAAAAAAAAAATAACTAATTTATTGATTCGATATTTTTGAAATGTGATTGTAAAAAACATAATGCATCTATTGAACTGTCATTAAGCCTTGAACGTATTTTTCTGCACAAATTACCTGCAGTTGAAAATGCTCTTTCCGCATCCACGCTGGTTGGTGGTACTGTTAATAATGAGCGATATACTTGCTCTAAATATTTGCCTCGATGTCCTTCATCCTCTAACAACTCGGTCTCTCGTCTGATGGTTTTGGATAAATCTATTTTTTGTATTATTTTTGTATTATTGTTCGTAGCAATTTTTTTATCTATAGCTAATTGTAATTTCTTCTCGAGAGATAATTCTTTTTCGATATCAACATCAACATCATCTTCAACGAATTCTTCTGGATAGGTTTGTGTTTGGTTTTCATAAATGTTTTTGTGGAAATTGACGACGAACTTAATTAAATTTGACCTTGTTAGTTTCTTTTCTTCCTTTCCGTTTTCTTTTTTAAAGTCGTTATAATTATGTAAATACCTTAAAATATTTTCTAGGTCACTATGCCTTTCCTGTATACGAATTTTCAATGCACTGTATAATTCCTCAGACAGTGGCGTGTCCTGATCTTTAAGTGATTGCAACATAAAATTTATTGCTGCATTCGCTGTTAATAAGTTGGAATCCTTCCGACATAATGCTTCCACAGTCAGTTTTATTGGATGCAGAGCTGATACAGTTTTTGATATTAAATCGAATTCATTATCGGGAAAATTAATTTGTAAATTTAAGTCAATTAATGCTTTCTGAATTGGATTTTTTAATTTCAAAAATCGTTCCATCATCAATAACAAACTGTTCCAGCGTGTTTTAGAATCTAATATTAGCATAAGTTCTTTTTTTATTTCAGTAAGTACATATTTTTGTAAAACAGCACTTTTAGTAGGGGAACGTTTAAATATTTTAACAACTTTTCGAATTTTCTTAATTATGGGAAGCAATTCTTGGTAGGTTAATATTTCGTCCTCGTTACTATTATCTTCGTCATATTCAAATGAGGTACTTTCAACAATTGTAGTACTATTTTCTTCATTGTCACTCTCTTCGAAATCAGAATCAGAAGTTTCTAAATCCAGAGTATTTTGCTTCTTCTGCTCTTGATTTTGTTGATATAGCACACTGATTACTCCAAGTTGAATTCCATGAGCATAGCACAATTGCTGATTTGCATCAATCAACTTCCCAACTTTTTTCATCACCGTTGCTCCATCAGTAGTTATGCAGACAATATCTTCTTTTAGAGATAATCCATGTTCCTCCAATTTGCAGTTGACTACTTCTACACATTTTGTAGCTGGCATACTTCCTGAGACATGTGTGAGTCCTATATTCCAAATTTTCTTTTCTGAATGAATATTTATATTTAAATAACGTCTATTTCGTACACTTGTCCATTCATCAAATGTGAGACTAAATTTTGTACCATTTAATTTTAATTCTGTTAATTCTTTTTTCAGAGAATTGCGAACACTGTTACTATAGTTTATAACAGTTCTTCTTATAGTATTAATAGATCTTGGAATATTTTTGAAACCTCTTGCAATCAGTGACTTTCTCAATTCAATTATTATTATTGTATACAGTATATATTGTATATAGTATTATTGAAGTACAAAACACTCTGAACGGCAAACCATCTAATGCTGTCATTCTAGACAGAACTTCATCGAAACAGTCGGTTTTTCTATTGAAAAAATCTGTAATTTGCGATGTCTTTGGTTTCGTAATATCATTTTTAGGTGAGTTAGAATTTGTCTCGGATTCTTTTCTTTTCAATAAATTAATATTATGTAGTGTTTTTAAATGTGTATGTAGTCCGCTTGTACTTCCTCCAAAAACTTTAATTATCCTCGAACATGTTTTGCATCTCGCCAGCATACTTTTTTCATCATATAAATAGTAAAACCAAGCCGAAGTATTATCGGCAGATTTTCTATGTTCTTTGAAGTCATTCGTATTATTCATTACGGATAAATGAAACTAAAAACATATACATACGTTACACGTGTAAATATTTTGAACAATGAAGCATAATATATAATGTGTCCTTACCTATGAAAAAGAAACTCACCAATTTAAAAAATATCTAAATGTATAATATAAATATTTAAAACACTGCGCACAATTTCACTAGGACAAACGGAAGAGACAATTCGTTCGCAGTCGAGCGACAACTGAACTGTGTTCATCGAGATACGCGCCTTTACAGGCAGAAAAATGCCTCAAACGTTGTCGTTCATCGCCACAATGTTGCAAAGAATACAGCGGCATCGATACCACGCCGAAAAGAGCGCAGCGGCATCGGTACCACACCGAAAAGAGCGCAGTGGCTTCAGCAGTCACCGCGGCAATGTGCTTTGATCGGCAAGCACAGATACACACATCATGAGCGGCGAACGTATTTCAAATAAGAGCAAATGCCCCAAAAAAATATTTATTATTTATAGCTAATACCGAAAATACCGGTATTTTAGCTTAGCAAATACCGGTTTCACGAAATTGCAAAATAGCACGAAATACCGGTATTCGGTATACCGGTATACCGGCATTGCAATCCCTAGTACAGACTGTTTTATGAACTAACGAAGTCACATTCACGCAAGAAATATGCATTATTGAGCAACAGGGAATTCACATTGGATTCGTGAAGTTGACCACCAATGCCATTGGAATGTGAATGTTTGGTGCAGCATAATTGGTCACCAGATCATTGGACCGTACTTCCTTGAAAGATCACTAACAGGTCAAACATACTCCACATTCTTGTCTGAAATATTGCCAGGACAAATAGAAAATGCACCATATTTAATACATCAAATAATGTGGTACCAACATGACAGCTGCCCAGCACATTATGCTCGGCAATTGCACCAAGTATTAAGTAGAATATTTCTTAATTGTTGGATCGGACGTGGCAGTAACATTGGTGGGCCACCTCGCTCGCCATATTTAAGGCCGCTCCATTATTTCCTTTGGGGAACATTAAAAAATGAAGTTTATCGCGAGCCACCAACGACGGCCAAGATATGTGAGGACATATTATTAGTGCATGTGCTGAAGAAACTACAGAAACATTGGAAAAAGTTCTTCGCTCACTGATAATTCGATTACGCAAGTGCATTGATTGCAATGGACAGCACTTTGAATACCGCTTGAAATAAACTTTGTTTTAAAAATATCTCGATAATTATGCATTTTAAGTGCCACTTTGTACAATAATTTTTGACGTAGAATTTCATGCTTTATCCAAATTTGAGAAAAAATATTAGACATACCATTTAAAAAACTTTAGGTGAGCCTCATATTTCGATAAAAAAAGCAAAGTAATAAAAAACAGGTTAGAGCACTGTATGTCCCCCAGACAACCATGCAACTTTTGATCGAAACATTTTTTCGTACAACAAATAACTTATGAGTTATTTGAGATCGTCACGTTACGAGACACCCCCACAAGCCTATTCTACTGCATCACATGATAATTTCGAGAAAATAAATTTGGGAAATAGTTTTACTTATATTGTCAAAATTTTACTGACATTTAGGAAGACTAGATTTTCGCACACGTTTAGACCTGCTTGGCGAGGAAGAAGATTTGAAATTATGAAGACTGAAAATTATCATGCGATGCAGTGGAATATGCCTCTAGGAGATACCACTGACAAAAAACGTATAGACAATAGTACCTCATGGGTGATGTGGAAATCCATTGATAAGAGAGTCGCCCTAATGCGCCACGCGCAGTTCATATTGTACGAGCCTGAGGTGATTTGACAACTTGGATCGTCACGGAGAGCGAGACGCGCGGCGCCGACGAGGTACTGTTACAGACTGCCAGCCCTTGTGCTATTCTGCGAGTCTGCAAGTGACAATCGCGAACGATTATGTTGAGGGCGTGTGAGTTCGTTTCCATTTTTTAATGAGCAAATGATATCTAAAACAGAATTAGTTTTACTCTAACGCACAACAAACATTGTACACATCTTGAAAACAATAGGTCATGGGTAATCATTATATTGTGTTCTCATTTGGATTACCATTTCCAATGAGAAAAACAAAATATTGAAATTCAAACTATTAAAATGGCACTTCAGGAAGCCCCGGGTTCGCCAATACCCGTACTCAATCACGGCCCCATCCGTGAGTGAGCCCCTGGGGGACCTCCGATCGGAGGAATACCAATTTTAAGCAAAAAATATCAATTTTAAGGAAAGGAACTTTTGAAAAGTACAGAAGCAAATTTCAAATAAGAAATCCAGAAAAAACGTTGATGATGTACATTGAATGACAAGGTAATCCGAAACAAAAACTGTGTGTTTCGGTTAATAATTGAAAGGAGCTTACCAAGAGGGTGAAGGTGGGCCCAGGATAAACAAGGAAAGCATTGAAGGCCCCTTGGCTCATCCCGAGCTAATGTAAAGTAAATTCAGACACAATTCAATTAAATACACAAGTTTTTATAATTAGCAAGTCTTAAATTCTATTTTACAACGTTATCGCAAATTGTAAATTATGTGCAGCTATTAGCTCGATATTATTCTCTATTTGTAAGATAATGGAAGATCTAACAAATAGAGAATATTACCGATTGCCCGGGTCTCACCACGAGGAGGTTGCTGCACCAGAGACCCGAAAGGAAGCCAGAAGGAATTCAATACGCTTCCTTCTGACTCCCTTTCTTACAACGACGCTTTCGAGTCTTACAAACTAAATTTCGCAGCGTATGTCGAGTAATTATTGCGGAGAAAAAGGTGCGAGTCGGAGAAGAAGTCTCCGATTCACGGGACATGAAAAACGAATCAGGCAGAAGGCTCTGATTCTTTCAAAGAGAGAAACAAAACCGAACCAGAGCAGAAGGCTCTGGATCGAGGGTGACGCGACGCGTACAATGCTTGCAAGCTATCTGCCGACCAGTACGGTATCCGACGCTTCCTCACAGAGAACGACGGCCAGGGACGCCTCCACCGTACGGTAGAACTACCTTCCCCAACTACCCGCCACGAGCAACGCTGGCGCAACAAGGCGACAAAGAGACTTACGGACGAAGGATCCCCTGCTCCCGGCGCGAGCCACGCCAGCGTTGACATGACTTAGGCAGACATTTTACGAAGGAAGGGTTCTACCTGGCGAGTACTGCTCCCTGACCATCAATTCTCTATGCATCCACGCCGAATATCGCAACTGGACCGGTTCAACACTTGCAAGCAAGGTCCGACACAGCAGGAAACTGTGTCGGAGTTGACAATCGAGTCGAGCAAAGTCAAGTTAGGGCAATAATTACTCGACATATATACAATACTAACAAACAAGCTTAATAACTAACGCATGAACTTAAGTCGAGCAATTATTGTGAGCAAAAAAAAAGAACTAAGTCTAACAAATCACAAAGTGATTCTAACACAATAATTGCTCGAGAACTAATACGAACTTATAAATAATGAGATGTCTTCTTACTATTAGTTGTCTTCGTGCGACGATGATCTTGCTGAACTGTTGTGATTTAACTGAAACAGTCTAATAATAATTAGACACAAAATAAAGGAACACCGAAGTAATCAATGAAGAAACGATGACCCCGTACACGAGTACGGCCTACCTACCACGCACAAGAGTGCGAATCTAACCGGCTCACGAGAGCCAACCTAAGACCAGCTCACGAGAGCCAAGCTAACCCCGTACACGAGTACGGCCTACCTAATATGCACAAGAGTGCAAATCTAACCGGCTCACGAGAGCCAAACTAACCCCGTACACGAGTACGGCCTACCTAATATGCACAAGAGTGCGAATCTAACCAGCTCACGAGAGCCAACCTAACACCAGCTCACGAGAGCCAAGCTAACCCCGTACACGAGTACGGCCTACCTACATGCACAAGAGTGCGAATCTAACCGGCTCACGAGAGCCAAACTAACCCCGTACACGAGTACGGCCTACCTAACATGCACAAGAGTGCAAATCTAACGGCTCACGAGAGCCAAACTAACCCCGTACACAAGTACGGCCTAACCGAGAACAAACTAAGAGTAGATGAAGTCAGAACTTCAATCTACTGAGGTGGCGCTTCGGGTCGCCCCGGGTTCGCCAATACCCGTACTCACCCACAGCAGTGAGTCCCTGAGGGACCTCCGTTCGGAGGAATACCAATTTAAAACCAGATATATAAATTTTAGAATAAGAACTTTTGAAAGTTCAGAAATAAATTTCAATTGGAAAGATGAACAATTCCAATCGAATATAAATCAAACGAAATTGGGACGCAACGACATAAAGGCTAGAGTCATAGCAATTTTAAGAAACGGAACTTTTAAAAAGTTCAGAAGCAAATTTCAATTAGAAATCCAGAAAAAATGTACGATGTTTATTGAATGAAAAAGTATTCCGAAACAAGAAGTGTGTGTTTCGATTAATAATTAAAAGGAACTGCCAAGAAGGCGTAGGTGGGCCAAGGGTAAACAAGGAAAGCGCGAAGGAAAGCAGGAAGGAACCTTGGCCCACCCCATGCAAGTTTAAAATAAATTCAGTCACAATTCCATTAAATACACAAGTTTTTATTATCAGTACGTCTTAAATTTTATTTCACAATGTTATCGCAAATTACAAATGAGCAGCTATTAGCTCGATATTATTCTCTATTTGTAAGATAATAGAAGATCTAACAAATAGAGAATATTATCGATTGCCCGGGTCTCACCACGAGGAGGTTGCTGCACAAGAGACCCGAAAGGAAGCCAGAAGGAATTCAATACGCTTCCTTCTGACTCCCTTTCTTACAACGACGCTTTCGAGTCTTACAAACTAAATTTCGCAGCGTATGTCGAGTAATTATTGCGGAGAAAAAGGTGCGAGTCGGAGAAGAAGTCTCCGATTCACGGGACATGAAAAACGAATCAGGCAGAAGGCTCTGATTCTTTCAGAGAGAGAAACAAAACCGAACTAGAGCAGAAGGCTCTGGTTCGAGGGTGACGCGACGCGTACAATGCATGCAGAACCAACTCCAGCCAGCACCGGTACCCGACGTGTCCTCACGAAGAGCGATGGCCGAGAGAAGCGTTCAAACGATACCCTAAGTTTCCCCCACCCACCTGTCGCCAGGCAACGACTAGCGTTGAGGCGACTCGGGTGGACTTACGGCAGGGAGGATTTTACACGAGTGAACAGGTCTCTCGAACATCCCTCTCAATGGATCTACGCCGAGCACCGGTACCAATCGGTCTGGTACATACAAGCAAGGTCCGACACAGCATAAGGCTGTGTCGGAATCAAAAATCGAACCAAGCAAAGTGAAGTTACGGCAATAATTACTCGACATTTATACAATACTAATAAACAAGCTTAATAACTAACGCACGCACTCGAATCGAGCAATTATTGTGAGCCAAGTAAAAACTAAATCTGACAAGTCTCTGAACAATTCCAGAGAAAATAAAAATGGAGCAGAAAGGCTCAGATTTACGAGAAAGAAAAATGAAAGTAGCGAACCAGAGTAGTAGCCTCTGGTTCGAGGGTGACGTTACCAACTGGTCACAGCAGAAGGCTGTGACCCAAATCAACAAGCGAAACTAACAAAGTGAATCTAACACAATAATTGCTCGAGAACTAATACGAACTTATAAATACTGTGAAGTCTTCTTAAAATTCGTTGTCTTCGTTCGACGATGATTCTGCTGAACTGTTGTGATTTAACTGAAACAGACTAATAATTAGACACAAAATGAAGCAAGACCGAAGTAATGGAAGAAGAAACGAGTCTTCGTACGATGCGTTGACTTCGTTCGATGATAAATTTCTGCAACTGTTGTACTCAATCTGAAACAGATTAGTAATGATTAGACACAAAACAATGGAGGAACAACGAAGGATAAGAAGACGATGAAATAAAGACAAAACGATGACCCCGTACACGAGTACGGCCTACCTAACATGCACACGAGTGCAAATCTACCAGCTCACGAGAGCCAACCTACGACCAGCTCACGAGAGCCAAGCTAACCCCGTACACGAGTACGGCCTACCTACATGCACAAGAGTGCGAATCTAACCGGCTCACGAGAGCCAAACTAACCCCGTACACGAGTACGGCCTACCTACATGCACAAGAGTGCGAATCTAACCGGCTCACGAGAGCCAAACTAACCCCGTACACGAGTACGGCCTACCTACATGCACAAGAGTGCGAATCTAACCGGCTCACGAGAGCCAAACTAACCCCGTACACGAGTACGGCCTACCTAACATGCACAACAGTGCAAATCTAACGGCTCACGAGAGCCAAACTAACCCCGTACACAAGTACGGCCTAACCGAGAACAAACTAAGAGTAGATGAAGTCAGAACTTCAATCTACTGAGGTGGCGCTTCGGGTCGCCCCGGGTTCGCCAATACCCGTACTCACCCACAGCAGTGAGTCCCTGAGGGACCTCCGTTCGGAGGAATACCAATTTAAAACCAGATATATAAATTTTAGAATAAGAACTTTTGAAAGTTCAGAAATAAATTTCAATCGGAAAGATGAACCATTCCAATCGAAAATAAATCAAACGAAATTGGGACGCAACAACATAAAGGCTAGGGTCGCCCCGGGTTTGCCAATACCCGTACTCACCCACGGCCCCATCCGTGAGTGAGCCCCCTGAGGGACCTCCGTTCGGAGGAATACCAATTTTAAATCAGATAAATAAATTTTAGAAGAAGAACTCTTGAAAGTTCAGAAATAATTTTTAATTTGAAAGTTGAACAATTTTAATCAAGAATAAATATAGCGAAATTAGAACGCAACAACCTACAAGCTTGGGTCGCCCCGGGTTCGCTAATACCCGTACTCACTCACGGCCGCATCCGTGAGTGAGCCCATGAGGGACCTCCGTTCGGAGGAATACCAATTTTAAACCATAAACACAAATTTTACAAGGAGGACTTTTGAAAGTTTAGAAATAAATATTCGATCGAAAAGATGGACAATCCGAAGCAAAAATAAATCGAACGAAATTGGGACGCAACGACCTACAAGCTCGGGTCGCCCCGAGTTCGTTAATACCCGTACTCACCCACGGGCCCGGCCCGTGAGTGAGCCCCTTAGGGACCTCCGTTCGGAGGAATACCAATTTTATGTTAAAAATATAATATTTCAGCGGACGAATTTTATGTAAAAAATATAATATAATTTCAAAATACCAAATTTATTTCAAAAGTATAATATAATATAATAAAATTTCAAAATACCAATTTTATGTCAAAAATATAATATAATATAATAAAATTTCAAAATACCAATTTTATGTCAAAAATATAGTATAATACAATAAAATTTCAAAATACCAATTTTATGTCAAAAATATAATATAATGTAATTTCAAGAAAAGAAACTTGTGAAAAATTCCGAAGCAAATTCGAATTAAAAATACAGAAATAATAATTGACGGCTTTCGTTGAATAAACACGTATACCAAAATAGAAAATGTATATTTGTATTGTCACTTACCAGCTGTTGAAAGTTGACCAAGGTGAGCGGAGACGCCTTTCAGGAACCGCTGTCCGACCGCGAACCAGCTTAAGGTGGACCAGGGTTGACCAGTGATGTCCACTGCAGCTCTGGAGGATCCCTGGTCCACTCGAAGGTAGGTGAGGGTAGGCCAGGGTGGTCAGGGTGGGCCAGGGCAGCCCTGGAGAACCTCTGGTCAACTGCAAGGTCCTTCGTCCTTCTGGTCCCGGAGCCCTCCCGTTCCGTCCTGAGTGCGCACCACGACTGACTGACTGAGCGCGGACGCCGTGGTGGGGTGCGCGGTGCGCGGTGCGCAACTCCCCCACCCCAAACTAACTTCGCCAGAGTTCGATCGCCGCGATAGTAATTATTGATAAATTTGTTATTTCTGGCTGCTTAATGTTTATAACAATTTCTTTTGGTAATGGTATCAACAAGCAATCCCTTGACCATCTTGCCATCTAATTTTTTAGTAAAAATACCTAATAGAACTCGAGATACAGAGTAACTTTTGAACCATGAATATTCGCACGTATTAATTTATCGAACACATTTCACTGATAAATTTATTATTTATGGCTGTTTAATGTTTATAACAATTTCTTTTGGTAATGGTATCAACAAGCAATCCCTTGACCATCTTGCCATCTAATTTTTTAGTATAAATACCTAATAGAACTCGAGATACAGAGTAACTTTTGAACCACGAATATTCGTACGTATTAATTTATCGAACCCATTTCACTGATAAATTTATTATTTATGGCTGTTTAATGTTTATAACAATTTCTTTTGATAATGGTATCAACAAGCAATCCCTTGACCATCTTGCCATCTAATTATTTAGTAAAAATAAATTATAGAACTCGAGATACAGAATAACTTTTAATCCATGAATATTCGCACGCATTAATTTATCGAACACAATTCACTGGTAAATTGATTATTTCTAGCTGGTCAATGTTTATAACAATTCTTTTTGCCAACTATGTAGACAAGCACTCCCTTGACCATCTTGGAATCTAATTTTTTAGCAAAAGTAATTGATAGAACTCATGATACAGAATAACTTTTGAACCGTGAATATTTGCACCCATTAAATTATCGAACGCAATAGACTGATCAATTTCTTATTTCTGACTGTGTAATGTTTACAACAACTTCTTTTTCCAGTAATGACGACAAGCACTCCTTTGACCATGTAGCCATCTAATTTCTTAGAAAAGGTAGGTAATAGAATTCAAGGTACAGAATAACTTTTAAACTATGAACATTCTCACGGTATTTCATTTCATGCGACACGAAACAGCATAAGATGAGATGACTGAACTGGCCTATTCTTACGTCTCGTCTGTAATATTAGTTCCACAATATTAGTTTCGACCGATACGGTAGGATGTGACACAAAAATGGTAAGTGGGCTCTAGACAGCTCTAGAGCCCCACGGACATGAGACAAAAAAATACATTGGGTGATTGGTCTACTCCTGTACTTCGTCTGTGGTGATACTATATTGTGTCGGTATGGTAAGAAATTAAATTGAAACGATAAAAAATTGTTTTCCGAATCCCCAAAAATCTTCCTTGCAAACATTTTTTTAATATAAAATGAAGCTATTTATAACATTTCAGCCGAATCGAATTTGGTCGGTTTTCAACCGGAATCGAAATGAAACATAAATAGAAATAATAAATTATTTACTTACGTTACAAAAATTTTAATAAGAATTAATGGGTAAAAACCAGTAAAAACAAAATTTATATCTTTTCAGTCAACTATATTATTTCTATACATATTGTGTAACAAAACAATATTTCTTTGAACACAGTAGAATTGAACAATTTTAATACAATTTTAATACAATTAAAAATATCATAAGAAAAATTAATGCAATTAACTTCAACTTAAATTGTTAGTTGTCAATTATTGAACTTACAGGTACTTACTTCAAAAGAGAGAAAAGATAAAAATAGTAAATACATGTGCGTACGCATTCAATAATTGCAAAGGAGCAGAGCATTGGTAAATCTATTGCAATATATTTTCTTTAATGACATGGGTAATAAGCCAAAATTAATTTTACTACATTTCGTATTTTTGTAATACATTCTTCATAAACACTATTTCCATCGTTTAAATACAGGCGTCATATACATGTGTAGCCTCCAAATCATATTAAGCAATCGTAGTAAAAATGAAGTATACAGAATATTCAGTTCTTGCTAATACGCCTAAATCCACGAACTATCGGTAACATTGGGCGCGACACCGAAATGGTACGGGCTCACTTAGAGCCCCTCGAGCCCTGAACAGAAAAACCCATAAGATGCAATGTCTGTCTCATGATCGGGGCTTTAGAGTATAGAGCCCTACAAGCATGCGACAGAATAATACATTGCAAACTTGGAAACCTGTGACACAAAGACTAGTATGTAAGTTCAATAGTGCAATTAAGTCATCAAATAATTTATATATTTTTGTATTATATCTCTGCTTATAGGCCAAATTTGGCCTAAAGCCAGTATAATAATAATAAAAAAAAAAAAAAAAGAAAATACATTGGGTAATGGGTCAATTGCTATACCTCATTCATAGTATTGCGAAGCAAAAACACAAACGTGGTGTCTCGTCTGTAGGAAAAGGTCATGGAATTGAATATCGTGAAACAATTGTTGTGGTAGAAGAAATGTTTGTATAAATCGTCATATACTACGGCTTTTATCTTCTATTCTAGTTCGTACAATTGTTAAAAAGATCTTGTTATTACCATTTTCTAAGATCATTACATTACATTAAGAAAAGAGCAACTGCAAAATTAAAAATATTTCATTCAACTGTTACTGGAAATACAATCCGGTTGTAAATCTTACAAAAAATCAAGTATTACCATCTGTGAAATGTATTTTGTGTTAAATTGTGTGGAACTTCCCGTGTTCGTCACAAGAGGGCTAATCCGTTACCAATTCCCATACTGTGTATCACATAGCTGTCGTCACAATTTTTTAAACATTTCCGACAAGTTAATAAAAAACGTGTCGAGTAAAGTTATATACACATATATTAGGACATTTATGTTCATTAGTCTATCAGACTATTTCATAAATACTATTTTCATTGTTTACACGTACGTGTCCTATGTATTTATTGATACAGACTATATCAACTCGTAGTAGAAATAAAGTATGTCTAACATTCGATTCTTACTAACAAGCCTGAATTCATGAATCATCGGTAATATCGGACGTGACATCAGAATGGTAATGAAGTTCTAGGACCCCGCAAAATCGGGTCATGAAAATACATTGAACGTTAGGCCTATTCTTATATTTCGTTTGTGCTACGACTATTCAAATTACTACGACCATTTCGTTAGTTGAAGATTAATATTTCACTGCAATAACGCACTTCTCTGTACATTGCTTATTGACAACAATAATTTTCATAAGCCTGAAAATAGTCAATATAACAAATATTAAGTTCGTTGCAGGAAGTACAATTTCCAAGACGTAAAATTTCAATATATCTCTTGTATTAATCATTATTAAAATGTCTTTATTTCACCGTTCCATGTAGAAGGGATGTAGAGAACATTCGAATAAAAAGAAGAGTATTTCTACCATTATTTTAGACACGGCTAGAGTTACATTGCGCGAGGAAATCGAGTTCAGAAGAAACAGCGCACGAAACACGGATCGATGTGCTTGGTGCATCGTTCTAAAATCGAGCTAAGCATTATCTAGAGTTAGACTGCCGTCCACGTATCATCTAGCATTTCCTCGTTCTCCGTTGGCCAAGCCGATGGGAGCTTGGTCGAAGTATAATTAATCACTAATTTCGAGAATGTAAATAGTTCTCCATCGCGAAATAGGATGGGGGCACATGTGCCGTACGTGCATTCACCCCCGTTATCGTGGGTTAAAGTCCCCGCTTCACCCTTGCCGTTATCCTTCGAGCAAAAGGTCACGTACCACTACCCTGTCGATCGTTCACCTCGTCCTGGGAGTCGCTCCAGGTTGCCAGGTTAAAGCGGAAGATATGAAGGATCTCTCTACACTTTACATGCGAACCTAGAACGCTGTAAAACGTGAAAGGGAAGAAATAACACCGGCTCATATTGGCTTCGGCGTTATCAAATATGTATCGGGACGACCGCGGGTTTAAAATGTATTCGATGGTAAAAACACGTTTGATCAATCGACTCAAAATGTCTTTTACCATGATAAAATGCAAGGAATTTTACTAGAAATTATGAATTTATAAATAACAGTAAGGATATCCTGCACAAGAATTGTGGGGGTGTCAACTGGTGAAAGAATTTCAATTATTTTATATTTTAAACAAAACGAATTATTAACGGATCTATATTGGAACTATGTTTCGTCTTACCGCTTTACAAAGCACACTGTTAAAATCTGTTTGTTAAGATACCGTAGCACTGATCAGTGTTTTTAAATTCGCGGAACGGGCGCACCCTTGTTACTGCACCCCGAACAACCCGGTCGAAAATGGCGAATTAATTCGCATTCCCTTATCGGGACAGGGATATATTAAGTCGCCTAATAGACTCCGATATCAAGTTTCGCACCCTGCGAGCACGAAACACACGTCGGCGAACAAAGACAGGGACTAACGAGACGTATTAAACAATGAACTCGGGTATTGCGTTCACCGGTCCGACGAAAGGAGTATCCAGTGTCAATCGGTGGCCCCGCCCGTTATTTTCGGAAGGCGATAAATAATTATCCGCGAAGGTCGAAATTTCGGTGTTTGCATGATATGTTTCGACACGCCTCGTAATCCTCGGACTTACGTAACAGCCGGGACATCACGTGAGGAGGCTTGCATAAAAATGACGTAATGATTACAGCGTTATGCCGTGGTCTGCTGCGACTGCACGAATCGAACACAGACCCCGAACAGCTAGACGGACACACATCCACCGGGAGTCGCTAATCCTGGGCGAAGATCAACTTGCGAAAACAGGACAAACGTGGAAACACGATAGATGTTGTAGAGCAGCCGGGTGTCTCGAGAGCTCTGTTCGCTTAACCAGATTCGCACTTAGCCCACCATAGCCCTGCCCTCTTGTCATTCAGCGACTCCCAAAATGTAGACTTCACGCGAGGTTAAATTTCATTCTTTCCTCGAAAATCAATATTTGTCATTCGCATCAAGGAAACGTTGACCAACGGGATTACTAGTTTTATCAGTTGCGAACAACGCGAATTTCAACCCTCCACAACTGTAACTTTGAGGTCCCACGGTAGCGCAATATTTTGGACACTTCTCTGGAGCCAGAGAATATTGCGGCGTTACAGTTCTTACATTTCTAGTCGTATACTAGTTAAACCTTTCTCGTGTATATATACATTTTCGCCAAACTTGAAAACAATTGGTCTACAGAGGGTTGATCTTGTCTTATCTTCACTTTGACACCATGGACAGATTAACTCGAGATAACTAAATTTCCTTAAAAGTGAGGATAGAATGTCTGTGAAATGCCCCACTTAAAAAATTCAAAAACTACTACACCCTTCTAACAAATTCATATGTCTCTTAAAACTGCATTCATTTTAGAACAGACGTTTAGAGAGTCCAAGCACGCATACATATATACGTCATCCCGTGTGAATGTGTTCACCCCCGAAGTGGCATGTTTCGTTATGCAAAGTGCGTTGCCCACTGGCGAGTTCTTTTCCGCTGCCACGCCATTTGCATTAAGTAAGAAAATCGTCCCCAGCCATAACGTTACAAATAAAATAAAAAACTATCACAGTTGTTGTTATTATTATTACACACAAGCGAATATATATATATATATATATATATATATATATATATATATATATATATATATATATATATATATATATATTGATAATGATTATATCCACTGAAGAGGTTAATGCAAATTCGATGCCGCACACAATGATTTTTCTTTTCATTTCATGTGTCCTGTTTCCAAGTACAGTGTTTACCCTATATATGTCCCAAATGCCTAGCCGATAAAAGTCCTAGAACTATCACCACTGCCGCGGAATATACCTCGTGAGGGGCCAAGAAGGACCAAAGAATAGTATCTCCTGGCCAATATATGTCCGTGACTGGACCCAAGTTTTGGACATATATCGAATAAACATTTTAGAATATTTTGGCAAGAGTGTTTTTATTTGTCGTGATTATATCGACGCAGCTAGCGTAGTATCCAGAATGAAATTGTAAAGACAAGGAACGGAGAGGGGTTACCATTCAACTCGACAATTGTATCAATCCGCGCGGTCCAGCCAAGAGCTCGCACGAAAGAGACCAGCCCGATTTCCAGCCGGCACCCCCGGGATTTCCACCCTCGCGATTCCCGGTGTTCCGTAAAATCCGGAATGCATCTTAAACGCCTTGTGGCTGTTTGCCGGGGTGACCACGCGGTTTCCGTCGTCGAAACGCTTCAATCGCCCGGAAAATCTAACTGGAGGTGATTCCATGGTAAATTCGCGAGGCGAATCCCAACCCTCTAGTTGGCTCGCACCGAGCCGGACCGAGCCACGGAGGATCGCGTTGCTACGATTTCGGACAGAGGAGCGTACGTTGCACTCACCAGAAGGGAGTGTCCCGTGCGACCCTCCCCCTGCCTCCCCAGCCACCACTTCCCCGCCTACCCCAACCCCCCCGCGCACAGTGTACCCCTCCTGTGATACCCTAGCTACGACCCTGGGTTCCGTGTCTCCCGGGCTGCACCGGGGGGTGAACGCCCTCGCCTGACCCAGACTCAGAATCGATCTCCATTCGTTGCACCGTTGGCAACCCTCACCCCCTCCCCTCCCCCTTCTGCTCCTCCACCTCCTCCTCCTCCTACACCTCCACCCTTCCGAGTACCCTGGGAGGCTCGTCACACTCGCGGATTTTATTCTGGTTAATCATTGATGGCGATAGGATCGTGTATATCACCGGATGCGACGAAATCTGATGGAGCATTGTTCGAACTTTGCGGGAGTGTATGTCACCACCATATAACACGGCAGTTAGGCTCCAGAAAGACCCGAAGTTAACACTTTGCAAGAAGGCACGATCAACTTTTCTATAACACGGTACTACTTTGAAAGCATGGTGCAAAAATTGAGACAACCCTCTTGTAATACGACATGCTTACAACACGGTTAGCACGACTTCCGTTACTCTTCAACCAAGCCCACACAACACGGGAGTTCCAGAACGAACTGAAAACACTTTATCTACCGGCACAGGTACGGTGAATCTAGAAGGTGCATTCGACAATACGGGTACAAAAATTGTAACTACCCTCCCACACAATACGCTTATAACACTGTTTTCATTTGTAGCATGATTCATTTACCCTTCGACTACCCCCATGCAACACGACAGTTCAGCTCCAGAACTGACTAATCTAGAAAAGCATAGGGCTAGGATCCAAAAGTTAACACAGTCACGGTGATTTAGGAAAATTCAGTATCACGCTGAAAACACGGTGCAAAAATTGTGAACCCCCCCCCCCCCCTATAGTGCGACGTTCTTATAACACGGTCTTGTTGTCATCGACCTTTTGATTATCATCCTATGACACAAATGGTCTCATCACACTGTTTTACTGACCTGAACAGAGAGTTCACCTGCTGCACGTAATAATACGGATTTTGTGTATCGCTTTTGTTACCGAAAACCAATTTAGTAGACAGGCTCCCGTTCACGAGTCCATACGTATTAACGTAATTATAGCATAGCGCATTCTCAGAATAAAGTTTCGATACAACACATTCCCACTGCATTATTTGCATTAATTCTACGTTCAGTTTATGACGGTTCCGATGCAACACGGAGCGAATTAATGTGTTATAAGAGGGTCGAGTGTATTTGAACATGTTCAATCTCGGATTCCCGGAAAATTGCCGATATGTGAACTGTGATAGTTCTGTTGAAATGGCAGTGCAATAAAGAAAGTTATTTATGTACGATTTGACCGAAACAGAAAAATTGACATTACAGAGGAAAGTTGTATAAAGATCTATAATTGAAGACAAAATTTATCAGTGACAAAGTTTATGCATTTATGGCTTCTGAGAATTTTCAAAAAATACTAAAATGTAACATTCGACAGATATTTATTTTAGATTTTCAAAGGCTACTACCACTGGAAATGAAATTTGATTTGATTCCATTTTCTGAAAACACCTCTAAAAAAATTGCAAATTGCATAAACATTCGCATTCTATTTATCACTGTGCTATAAATACTATAATTTCCGGCAATCTCATCCTAGGGTCGAGTTGAAAGAAGAAACGGCGATAAAGAAACCCATTAAGCAAATCATTTAACTCTCGCTTCGTGACCGCAACATGAAAAACGGAATTCAATAATGTAAATTCACTGATAAATATCGCGAGCGAAACGTTGCGTTTACGCAGCGTTGTTTCTTATTCGGTTAACGATAGATTTTTGCGTTCGCCGCGTCCCATCGAGTTGGTCGTTCGCGTTATTAGGAATTAATGTCCCCCTCGATTAATGTCGATTCTCACACAGAGTAACACGCTATTCACATGTTTGAATAGCGAAATGATAATTGATCCGCGGTACTCGAGGCGTATGTTTCAGCCCTCTAGTCATTGTAAGCATCGAATTCGAGCAAGTACTCCGCGAGGAGACGAACCATCTGTTTTCACGAGCACCACTCGATGGATTTTCGAAACAACTCTTGGCCATTCAGCGCACCGATAGGCCTGCTAACGAGCGAAATGAAAACCCCCCTCCCCCTCTAATTATTGTCGTTCTCGTGCCATTTCCGCGGTTGTTCCGCGACAAATACGAAGGGTTGATATTCCTTCGCGACCGGCGCACAGTGTCGCAAATGGCCATTCTAGGTGGAAAAAAATCATAGATCGTTTCATGCTTCTTCGAACCGATTGAAATTTTGTGTTAGGTCATGAAGTGAGATTCAACATATGTAAAAATAATATTTATATGGAAAAATAAGTAGAAAATATCATATTAACACTAAACCTACCAAGCATTAACAGTATCTGGTAAATATTGCCTTATAAAAATGGCAACCCTAAATTTATTGAGATTGTCCGTAATTTTCCGTATAATAAATGCTTGGACAAGGAAATTTATTCCACCGTTTTCCATAAATGAATTTTTATAATTTCAATAATTGTAAAATATAGAACCGGTCATTTGATCGTGGTAGGTTTAGTGTTAAATAAGTATAACAATAATATCTAAATATAACAATATAAAAATAATTCTTCGCTAATATCGCTGTCGCTATCAACTAAGTTGCTTATGGGATTAGACGGAAGTTCTTGTTAAAAGTAGATCTAATATTAGAAGTAATTAACAGCGTTGCTATTAAGTCGTAGTTTGTAGATACACGCGAATTCTTCCTTGTGTGGCCAATCCTAAACCTTCTTATGTCTTTGTAGCGAGCTTCTTGAGCCTCTTCAGACATCATGCCAATAGGCACGATTTGCTTATTTCTACACTATGAAATAATAATTTGTGCACTGTAACGGGCATATAAAACCAAGGATATAAATTTAAATATAAATCTTTTGTTTCGCGAACAAATTTCTCGAAATTTAGAAAATTAATGTTGTGACCTGAAGAAAGAGCAGATAAGATATAAAAAAATCGTTCAAGAAGTTTTTGTAAAGTTTTTGAAGGAACGTCTAGCCGTGTTACCATCATTTGTGGAGCCACTTCCTCCTGCTTTCTTAGGATGCCCATTCGGTCCACCGTACGGTGTTACAAAGATTTTAAAAAATTGTGACAGGCAGGTTAACAGATATTTGCAGCTGATTTTTGTCAGAATCCCTTCTATATAGTTTGAACTTAATGCAATAAAAATTTCAAGATAGAATCCTTTGAGACTTTCTAGTTCTGCTCTATTAAAGTCAACTAACCGGCATAGAAAACTGGTACTTAAAAAATCTCTAAAAATTATTGTAAGGGACTTTATTAACGAACTTTGCGAACATTAATGTAAATATTTACTTATGTTAATATGGAATATCGTGCATAGAAGCTTAAAGATTCATATTTATTGCTCTGACATAATTTTCTTTAGAACAAATATAAACGTACGATTGCGCCGTATTACAGTTCGGAATTTTCACGTATTGATTTCGATACTTATATCGCTATCAAATGAATTATTATGGGTATAATTAAGCTAGGAACATTCCGAAAGAAGAATACATGCATGTTATATCTATTTTCTGACATGACTTTTTTTCCATCTAAAATGACCATTCGCGACACTGTGTGGCGCGGCGCGGTGATTACTATAATCTTTCGTAGGTATCGGCCGTTCATAGTCGCGGCTCGTTGTTCATTCACCCTCCTTGGTGTTCACGAAATTTCCTGGAACTCGAGCGGAATTATGGCAGGGGAGGAAATTGCGTATTGAAAATGCTGATCTTGAAATATTCAAGGAATCGTGGCGGCGAGATCGATCGCTCGATGGCTGCGCTAATACTAGATCATCTACTATTTCAGTATCTCTACGATTCATGAATTCTCGATAACGTGTTATTTTAGCGAACGGTTTCTCTCGCAAAACCCCGCAGTGGCTTTGAGTAATCCTTGTCACCAATGGCGCGGCGATCTAAGGAAATGGTTACATTATTTTCGAACTGAACTCCGTGACGCGAAACGACCGCGCAATTTCAAACACTGCGGTGTAAGTTCGATTGAAAATACAGCGATTTCTGTCGCTGTCGGCTCGAAAATGGCAAAAAAAAAAAACCGATCGTTATTGCAAGAGAAACGAAGGAAATTGGAAAGTTTAGTCGCGAGGGGCTCATCAAGCTATAGAACGTTATAAATCACTCGCAATGCAAGAGTAAATGTTTTTCGCCGACTATTTTCCTGGGAGCTCCGTGTTTCGTACAAAACTACCGCAGAGTTTAACGCAGTATGTACGGTGATTCACTCAACGTTTAAATAAAAAAACTTTCCGTTGTTTTCAACGATATGGAATTTTGCAGAAATGGTAAAACACGTGTCACTGTATTTTTAAAGAAGAATCTAAATACAAGTCTTCACGTTTGTAACATTTTTCAGGTTTTGAAATACAGATATTTTTCATAGGAAAAAATTCACCTCCCTTTTTCATCGTCAATAAGGAGCAGTTTCTTAACGTTCAATAAATGGCGTAGAATGACCTTGGAGCACCGACATATTTGCTGTCGAATTCGTCATTGGATGGGCTATTCGCCTATCTAAATAAAAATATACGGTTCCATTAAAAAAAAAAAAAAAGAACAGAAAAAACATAGATATAGAGAATAAAAAACCGTATCGATTGGTGCATCAAAATGTATACGGCTCTATTCAAAAAGCCGAAGTTGACCGTAAAATCTCCTAAACGCCTCCGCTGATAAAGAAGTCATGTACACCGCATCATGTTCCCCCTGATACCCTCTCGAAATAACTTTTTTGTACAACGCATAATTTAAATGTTATTCGAGGTGTTCAAGTTGGGTGCTTCATCCTGTACATATGACAATTCAATTATACAGGGTGTCCCAAAAATGTTGTACTTTCTTGAAAGGGATAATTTCTGAGATCATTTGGAGCAACTTTTTCCTTTGCCAAAAATGTTCTCCGTGGCTTTGTTGAGCAGTTATAAACGAAAAACACGGACCAATCAGAGCGTGGCGTTGGCATTGGCTGAGTCAGAATCCGCCTGCTGTATCCGCGTTCTGATTGGTCCGTGTTTTTCGTTCATAACTCCTTAACAGAGCCTCGGAGAACATTTTCGCAAAGGAAAAAGTTGCTTCAGGTTGAATCAGGAATCACCCCTTCCAAGGAAATACAACATTTTTGGGACATTCTGTACAGGTACCATTCATTTTGTTCCAGAATCTTTCTCCATCTATCATTGAAGATTCCATCGGTCCAAAATTTTTCAGGTTTTTCACCGAAAAACTTTTCAATATAGTTTTTTATGGATCGGCATTTGGGGTGGTTTACGGCGGTGCATTTCGTTTAGCCGAGGATCTCCTCCGCTCAACGTTATTATGAATAATCTATTTTTCATCACCCGTCGCTGTTTGCTTAAAAAGGTGGTGTCTTCTCGTTGCGTTTGTAGAGCGAGTCGCAGATGGAAATGCAATCCATCACATTTTTCTCCGTTAAACTGCGCGGAGCGGATACATCAAAGCGATTTACGTAGTGAGGCTTCGCGAAATGCTCGTGGATGGTGGTTCCTGATATTTTTATCTTTCCTGCTAATTCACTTGTCGCGCAGCGGTGGGTTATCCTCGAGCAGCGTTTTGATTCGATCTTCATCAGCGGTGAAGGATCTACCCGGGCGTTCTTGGTCGCCAAGGTTGAAATCACCAGCTTTAAATTTAGCGAACCACTTCCGCACAGTTCTTCGTATAGGTACTGACATAAGAGAAACGTACCTTTGTTGTTTGCGTGGCGTTTTTATCTTTCCGGTAAAAGGAAAGCATTCAGTACCTACAGTGCACTTTATTTCCTTCCATATTTCTGCGGTTGTAAGGAGGAACGCCGCCATGTTCACATACTTTCACTTTCGAGATACAGTGTTTACTCTATATGCGTCCAAAACACGGGTCTAGTCACAGACATATATCGACTAGGAGATACAGTGATTTCTCTATATATGTCGCCAAGGCCTGCACGATAAACGTCGCGGAATTATCCCCACTACCGCGGGGTGTACCCCGTGAGAGGCCCCGAAGCCCGAGAGGCCTCGGACGCCGAGGAGTGTAAACATAACACTGCTCGGATATGTCGCTGGCAATACTCGTGTTATTGACATATATCGAGAATTCACTGTACTATTCTTTGATCCACGCGACCTTACAGTCCTCGGCGACCGAGGTCCCTTGAACTTCTTGACCCCTCACGGGGTATACCCTGCGGCAGTGGGGATAGTTCTGGGACTTTTATCGGCTAGGAATTTGGGACAGAGTGTTTCAACTAACTCGAGCATCTAAAATATCTCGCTCGTTTTTTATAATAGAAAAAATTGTCAGAGGAAGACATTGGTTGGTTCAGGAGGGCAAATATTATGATAGGCAAAAAAATTTTTTGATTGTTATATTTTTGAGATTTCAAGATCATCGAAGTTTTTTTAAATAGAATAATATATTTCTATTATCGCTATATGATAGCCGAGGTCAAGACGAATCCAACTACCTGTAATATTATGACCTTCACGTGACCTTGAGTATGAAAAATTCATAAAAGTAGGGTACTTGATGTAAATAGTGAAATAACGATGACATGATCTCTCTAGGGTTTCAAGAAATGTTGTTGAACCTTGATTAATGACTGTAAACACGCTCACAATAAATTGTAAACACTGATACAAATTCTTCTCGTTTCGGCGACTCCAATCAGTACGTTTCAGAAATTCATCGGGATTTATTCGATTGTGAAAGATAACGTAATTTCTCTGAAACGATGGTGTACAGTGATGCAGAAAAAATAGAAATGATTTTAGTTTATGATGAGGCTAAAAGTAACTCAGTACAAGCATCTCAACTGTACGCAGAAAGATACCCAGAGAGAAATCATCCTTCTCGACACAGAAAAAAACCGGCCAAAAAAAAAAATCAATTTTTGATATACTGCGCTTTTGTTCCATGGAAAAAGGCTATATTTTATTCTTGAATAAATAAGTGTTATAGCTTACAATCCCATGTAAATGATAAATATCAATAAAACGATTTTTTTTCTTTGCTTTCACATTGTTATTTTCAATTCCCGATTATATTCGAGTGTGAAAAATTATAACAGCATAAAATACAACGCCGCTCGAATTATCTCGAGTGTGCACAGTTTGGCCTGTTTAGCGCGCTCGAATTAACTCGAGCGTACAAGTTAAGGGGTTAAATCACTGAAAAGAAAACGATCAAAGCCTACTACTGGAGAAGATGTCGCAACTTTTGTATTGGCTACAGTCAATATTGATCCTACTACAAGTTGTCGAAAAATTGGACGCTCTTTAGGCATTTCCAAAGCAAGTGTGTTCCGAATATTACAATTTATAAATTTATAAATTTCATCTAAACCATACTTCCTTACATCCGGAGCTTCATGGCAACGACTTTGAGAATCGCATTGCTTTTTGCACATGGACATTGCAGCAAATACAAAGAAATGAACATTTCTTTTATGACGTCCTCTTTACTGACGAAGCTACTTTTTTTTTAACCATGGACAACTGAATACGCATAATATGCATTATTGGTGCACTGAAAACCCGAAATGACCGATAAGTTGAACACCAGCGTCCATGGAGTGTAAATGTATGGTGCGGAAATGTGTGTGGGTTGGTGATAACAAACTCAAGGTCACGTGAAGGTCATAATATTACAGGTCGTTGGATTCGTCTTGACCTTGGCTATCATATAGCGATAATAAAAATATATCATTCCATTTAAAAAAGCTTCTATGACCTTGAAATCTCCAAAAATATGACCTTGAACACATCTTTTTGCCTATCATAATATTTGCCCTCCTGAACCAACTAATGTTAATGAGTTTTAGATGCTCCAGTTAGGTGAAACACCCTGTATAGAGCAAACAATGTATGATTATAATAATAATAATAATTATTATTATTATTTTTATTATTATTATTATTCGGGTATGCCTTAATGCCGAGCATCGGCACGAACTTCCCGGACGACCCGATACAAAGTACGGGCACACGTTGTTCCTATTATGCCATGCCAAATATAATATTCCACGTACTGTGGTTCCGATGGGAAGCAGCGAAAGAGAATCATTTGCGGCGGTGTCGCGGCAGAGTTGCGGGGGCGGAGGGCTGGAGTCAAAGGAGCACAACGGCGCGTGTTGCGCGGATTACCGGGGTCGTTCAGGGTCCGTGGCGGCTAATAATTTCGGTCCCTTCGCGCCCTGACGGGGTTAAAGTCAGCTGAGAGAAAAGAGAACCGTAGGGGTGCAACGACGCGCAGCAAGCAAGTGCATGTCGGCTCGGTGCATTCCTCGTGCAGTCTTTCTCTCTTTCTCTCTCTCTCTCTCGCTCTCTATCGCTCTCTTAGTCTCTCTTGGTCTCTCGTCGCTCTCGCGCGGCCGTTACGACCACAGACTTTTTAACGAGCCGTCCTACGGCCGCAGCGTTCACCACCTCGAGGGGTGGATCACTATCGTACCACGAGATATTATGCCAGCGCCGTCTGCGAGACATTGTACGTGTCAGCTACCACGGAATATTACGAGCTCGGAAAGAAAGATATGCAGAGGGATGCCGCGGAGACGACGGGGGCGGGTTCGATGGGTTTCCTCCCCTTCCGGCTCCTCGCCATGGTGCGGCGTCTCGATATTCACCCTCGCCACTCGAATGGCCTTGGGGAGCGACTCCGAGAATAAAAAAGAAGAAAAAAAGAAACCGGCATTACATTTATTTATCTGTCTCTATTCGGGCGGCAGTCCTCGACGGACATAGAAAAAGCTGTGCTCTAGACGGCTTTATTTATCGTTGGCGTTTCAGGTCTTCATTATTAACACCAAACCTACCACGATCGAACGATCGGTTTTATATTTTGCGATTGTTGAATTTGTAAAAATTTATTTATGGAGAATAATGGAGTACATTTCCTCGTCCAATCTGTTCCTGTTTGTAAATTACGGACATTTGCAATAAATTTAGTGTTGTCATTGTTATAAGGCAACATTTTCCAGACACTTTGAATGTTTCGATAGGTTTAGTGTTAATTTGTCACTTTTAAATCAGCTACATTATGTATTACTTCTAAACATAGGCACCGCAATAACTGTACGGATCGTGTTAGATTTTTATATTAATTTGCGATAATTTGCGACTATTGATCTTTCTGCGATTTCCTGTAGTACTTGATAATATTAAATTTATATCGTGTAATTTACTGTTCGCAATAATGCAATATAATTGAATGAACCTCATTGTTAATAATGTGTTCGATTAAATGGTATAAATAAAGGGCAGAACAATCGGTGTTTTCCATTAATTAGTAGTTATCGATGCGGTGTTATTATTAAGTGATCGTTGAACCCAATGGCAACACGGTTGGTCAAGTTATGTTGCAAATAATTATTGGATTTTCGCAGGTGCGCAATACGCAGAAGCTCAGTAAACATTTGTTTCTTTCTTCAAAAATGTCAAGAAATTGAAAATTATGCAATTTTGATATCTTCAAATTCTGTTAATCTTTCTATTTTATTCAATTTCTCCTATTCATTTGTACCGCATATACGTAGAAACGTTAATAGCACTGTTCAACAAATTTTACCTTATATTTCATTTCGTTAAACAGTAGGTGAACTGGAAAGTCCTTTTTCTCCATTCTCCTCAATTTTTGGGTTCAGTTTGGAAAGAAATTAAATTTTCTGTACGAATTATAAACTTTAATCATTTTTTTTTATTAACACTATAAACATTTAAATATGTTTAAACGACGTTTAAAGAAGGCGAGACATCTTTAACGCACCAATTTTCCTGGTAGATAAATAATAAGATTTATTGGAAAAATGAATTTAAGCGAGCTCATTAGTGAATTCCCTGTTACATTACTGTTTTACGTGTTAAGTTTTATCGAATTTTATAGTTTAATATTAATTAATAAATTTTTATCGTATAAGAAAACACGAGGAGCTGAAATATTTATAAAGAAACGTAAACAGTGCATAACGTTCCATCCAAGGACAAGAATGAACACAGATAATGACATACGAGGGGACATATTAAAATGCGTGTTGTCCTTAATGAGATTGCACAATACCGATTTTAATCAGCACAAGCCGCATGAACGCATCTCATTCGCCAAATCCAATTTTGTGTATGGTAATGACCTGGATTATATTCGATACTTTGTCCATTAACGAAGTGAAGAACTCGTTAGTTCATAACAATGTGTTCGCACGCGTCAAAATTACTTGGATACTTAGAACGACATGGTCCCATAGGGGTGGGGTGAGTTTCTATTAAAATGCACAATGGACAAGTAATAAAACCTTCATCGACAAACGTGTGCGTCCATCAGATTCTGAAAATACATTTCGTGGAAAAAGAATAGTTGCACACGAAGAAGCACTTTTTTTTATGTCACAATAAATTGAGAAACGAGAATCACAAAATTTTTTTCTACGAATTTCATATTTAAAAAATATGATTTGAAGAAAAGGTTTTAATACATTTTTATTTGTATTAGGTGTACGAGTTAATTCGCGACTCTTACGATTAGTTAATTGTAAAGTCAATTTAAATTCCTAATTCTTTACCAGATTCGTTAGTTACCTGGATAGTAAATATAAAGAAAATTATGGAAATTATTTTCCGAACCTGAACGTATTTTGGCTGTTTTTAAATAAACGACAAATTTATGAGGGAAGCGTCACAAATTAATTTGTACACAATATATAAAAATAGGGATAGGGGTATAGCATTATTTATTGTCGACAGTCGATACAATGTAATGCGACAGGAAACAGGAAATTAAGAGGCGACTGGTAATATCGTATCATGGCCTGTCTTTGTCACAAGTAGAAACAGTCAACAGTGGTCAGACATGCCGGCTATTCGTGTTTGAAAGCGCTCACGTTTGACGAATCTTTAAATAGGTTTCTCTCGAAAACAAAGCTCTGAATGAACAAACGGTATTATGTATTTACCATTTATTTTTTTTTTATTTACATAGGCACTTTTTTGTCTTTCTAGTAAAAGATTTAAAGGTCACTCGGTTATTGAAATCGAATATTTAGACTGTTCTACTCACATGACGTGCGAAGGTTAAATTTAAAATTGTAGAATTACTGAAAAACAAATGAAATAACACCAACATATTATCTTCAGTCTATGAAAATTATTGAAAGAAGAAAGCCGTTTTTATTTTGCTTCTGTCCCTTATTATTAGGACAGATCATTTTTATTTTGCATAAAGACCAGTCTAGTAATTACTAAACAGCAGATCTTTATGCAAATTCATAATTTCAGTAATTGTGCCAGGAAAATTCGTTGTCAGTAGAATTTTCAATAGCAATTAAAAATTTCAACGAAACCAACGAGTCATTCCGAATAATATAATCAAAAGATTATATTATTAAAAATAAGGTACACAGATGTTTTTTAAGGTCCTAAGAGATTTGGAGTATTAAAGTAATTAATTATAATAAAAACTGCCTGACGTGTACTACAAATGTCCGATTTTATTTTTGATAAAATTTATTTTAACTTCAAGCAATGTGATTGTCGTATATTCTTTTTATATGAGTGGAAAAATAAACATACTGACGATAGCATTGTATGATGTTTGCCCAAAATGTTGATGACAATTTTGTAATTGAAGAATGACCAAAAAATTTAATATTCACTGTAATACAATCGAGAAACGTATTAGTTGTTGACAAAATATGTTTATTGTAATGGTGCTTATTTTGATGAAAAAGTTTTATTCATATAAAATTTACGTTTGTTTAACGTTACATTTAAAAGTCAGCCAATTCGTATGTAGCCTGATGGCCAATTCGTGTGTAACCTGATATTCACAAGAAGTAGAATCAGTTGGTCATGATCAGACGCAGAAGCTAATTCCTATTTAATAGCACATGTATTCGTAAAATTTTCGAACTCCATTGTCTCAAAAACCAAATGTCAAACGACAAAATATTATTACTTTTTTCAAATAATTTTTACATGTAAAATCGCTAACTGACTAAACTCATTTTTAAAGTTCTTTTTAACAACTAATGGCGAAAAAGTCTGTTTTTATTTCTTATACGATAAATTATAAAAGTCGTGATCGACTTTAAAGGTTTTTATTTTATTGCTATAATAAAATAAAATTCTTATTGTAAATATGTACTCCACTATATATTTTACGCAGATTATTTTGGAAACGAAGCTTTCTATGACAGTATTTAATTTTCTGTTTTCAGGCTATTGTTTCTTATAGAAGTGTTCCCTCTTCGATTTTACCAACAGTTATGGAGCTGCTTGTATAGGATGATGTTCCTCGTCCATTCTGTTCCGCGTATTAACTGCCGAACTACTGAACCAGGGGTTCCCAACCTTTTGCAAGTTCTGGAATGACGAAAAGGTATGTCCATCGACCCTTGTCTACCATGCACTTGCCAACTCAAACACAATTTTCTTCGCTCTTTTAAGAAAAATATGTAAGAAAATTAAATACAATTGACCAACATGGATACTATTTCATCGACTTCCAATCGACCACAAAACACCCCTAAAGATTCCGTAGACCTCCAACCAACCCCTGCAAGTTCATCGACCCCAGTAGGAAACACTATACTAAACAGTGAACATGACCGACTTTCACTTCTCCGCACAAAAGACCAATGTGTATTTATGGAGTTTGTGACTAACTTTTATCGTAATATGCACACGAATAATTGTATCTATTTCATGATTTGGTACTAGGGTCGGCCACATTTTATTTTAAATGACATAACAAATTGAAATCATTTGAAATAATGAATTGGTCGAAATACTTTATTATAATTTTTTGATAAATATCATGAAAATTAATTTTTACTGTGTGCTTAATTCAAATTAATTATTTTCAAATAATTTTGTATATCGAATACTCAACTCAGATGAGACAACAAATAATTTTACATAAAATGTTGAACTAAATTAGTTAATTAACCCAGTTGTATGATAGTAACTTCAACTGAATTATATGCGTGAGATGACAAAATTGGAGAGAATCTGAGACTTTCTTTGAAAAATTATTCGGTTGTACCACCAGATTGGGTGCAGCCAGTATATACAGTGTTTACTCTATATATGTCCCAAATGCCTAGCCGATAAAAGTCCCAGAACTATCCCCACTGCGGCTATACCCCTTGAGGGGACAAGAAGCTCTAGAGACCTCTATATTCTACATTCGGCGAGGATCAAAGAATAGTATCTCCTGGCCGATACTTGTCTCTGGCTAGACCCGTGTTTTGGACATATATCGAGTAAGAACTGTATTTGCAGAAAGATTTGCGAGTCTAGCAACCGCTAATCGCATTTGCATGTTCGACCGCTTACGGAAATTGGCGTTGTATCGCGTTATTTACCTAGCATGGACGTTTGACATTTATCGGAGTGTGCGTGCGATTATAAATTTGTTTTTGGATCAAGGAGCGTGAAGCTCACTCTCTCAGTTCGCGGTAATGAAATTCTATCGGCGTAACGGTTCGTTTCGGTGGTGGTGAAGTCGAGCTCGCCGCCACTCGTCAACCCCTCTCTGTATTCAGAGGAATACTTTTTAGGATCACGTATTATTTATACATGAATTATTAATACTCCACGCGTCTCCGGCGCGCCGTCAGCGCGTATCGATTTCTCGCCGTTGCGCCGCGTTGCTCGTTATTTTTAAACCGTACGTTCCCATCGTAATTAATTCAATTGAATCGACGCACTCGACATTACTCCACCGTGAGCGTATTAAGCTCTCCTCTTTTTCGTAACGGCGTGATCGATAATTTCGTCAGGATTGCAGAAATTCCTTGACGAGAGGGAGAGAGAGAAAGAGAGAGAGAGAGAGAGAGAGCGCGGAAGCGGACGTTTTCGAGCTGAAAGAGCCGCCGGATGCGCGTGTGTCCCGTCGAATTTTAATTTGCGAGGGAACGACCAAAACGATCCTGTCTTAATTGGACGGCGCATTAATTAAATATTGTGTTTTTCGCGAGGACCGCCGGTTTGTAGCTTCTGGCGACCCCGACGTTTCTGTTACGTTTTCCTTTTTTTTTTTATTTCGATAACGTCGCCGATCATAGTGCGAAACGTTCAATATTTAATTACATCGCGTTGTATTGTATTTGTATTTGTTATGTATTACTTACTGAATAGAATAATTCGTTTGCTTTTTTACTCTCCGAATGCCCCGTATATGTACAATTTTATTCCGATATAACACGACGCTTTTTATTTCGAAATAAGAAAATCGCTGTCCGAAATACGACGAAAGCCGGTCCCGAGCAATCGTCTTATATCGAAGGAAAACTGTAGTGAAATCTTCTAATTTTCTTAATGGAACCATGTATGCACTTTTTAATACATGAATCAATGTAGCACATTATTCCCCATAAAAAATTATTATCCTTCTTAGATCGAAAAACCATTAGTGATATTAATTTTTAGTTTAGATGAATAATTGAGCTACAAAATAGTCTTGAATTGTCTTAAAGATAGTACCAGAATCGTCAGCAGACTACGGATTTCTGCATGGACATTGATTTTTTCTTTTAAGAATTTTGATAAGTTACAAGTAATGTAATTGAATTCTTAGAATTTTTCTACATTTTCACTATTTTGTGTTTCGTTTTTATCATAATAGCATAAATTCCACAGTCGTGTAGTGTTTCCCACTGGGGTTGATGAGATTGCAAGGGTTGGTTGGAGAGGGGGACCAGTAGCGTTCAGCTATGAGGTCCCGGTCCCTCTCCCATTAGTCTAGGGCTGGTTACTAAGGAAGGCCCTCGGAGCGTCCCTTCGGGGAGTCTGAGGGCCCGTTGGAGTCCCACATACCCCCACCCCCCTCCAGGCGACTGGGAATACGTAACCTGGATTACCACCTCGTCAACAAAAAGAAAAAGGGGTTGATTGGAGGTCTACGAATCTTTAGAAGTCATTTGGGGTCGACTGGAAGTCGAGTGAATAGGAACTACAGTGATTTCTCTATACATGTCGCCAAAGCCTGGATGATAAACGTCGCGGAATTATCCCCACTACCGCGGGGTACACACTGTGAGGGGCCTCGAAGCTCGAGGGGCTTCAGACGCCGAGTGTAAACATAACACGGCTCAGGGTATGTCTCCTGGACGATACATGACGCTGGCAAGACCCGTGTCGTTGACATATATCGAGAATTAACTGTATATTGTTTTATCGTATCTGATTTTTTATACATTTTTGTGAAAAAATAAGTCCACCTTTGCTGTTGGATTGAAGACTGCATGACAAGCAGGGGTAGATAAATATAATTTTTCGTCACGACAAAAGGTGTAACAAAAGGTGTGCTTGCAAAAGGTTGGGAACCCCTGGGTCCAGTAGTTAGGTAGTTAATACACGGAGCAGAATGGACGAGGAACATCATCGTACACAAGCAGCTCTGTAACTGTTGGTAAAATCGAAGGGGGAGTAATTTCACAAGAAACAATAAGCCGAGAAAAGAAAATGAAATATTTCTATAAAAAGCTTCGTTTTCAAAATAATTGGCTTGGAATACTGATATTGGAATACATACTTATATGAGGATTTTATTTTATCTGGATAATAATAACATTCTGAGAATTAAAACTTTTATATTTGATTGTGACTTCTATAATTTATTGTATAAAAACAAATATTATAATAATGATTAATTAACACATACAAACTAGTAGTCCAGTAATGGTATAATAAATATTACATTTGTAAGATTGACAAACAAATTTTTCACCGTTAGCAATAGTTGTTGAGAAGATCTTTGAAAAGTTGTTAACATACAGGGTATCTCTGAAATCAGGATACAAGCGGCCAACTGATCATTTGACGTGTAGAAATTAGTCGAAAAAGGGACGAATATTTTTATGTTCGCCGCCTCATTTTTGAGAGAATGAAGTTTGAAAAATGACGGGTTCTAATATTTTCAATTTATGACTATTGAGATTGTAAAGATGCGTCCATGAGGAATTATTCAACTTTATTTCTTTGGGTATATATTCTAAAACGAATGGCTAAAAATTTGGATAAACGTATTCTTATCAATTTTACAAAATAATGTAAGATATTCACTTTTAGAGCTCCGTGAACCGAGTGTTGAATAGGAGTTGGTTGGTGCGTCTGGTCATGACCGACCAATTCTACTTCTCGCGAATACTAGGGATCACACCTTGACCAGCAATCTTCTACTTAATCACTAGGCTGCCGATTTTTATGCATTTATGGCAACTGGAACTATACGCACACACAGACACTACAACCTATATTAATTATACTTATTTTTACAGTATAATGAATACTAAAAAAGAGATACTGAATTTTTTCATTAAAATCACTTACTATATATTTTAAAAATAAATATAATTAATATAAGCACATTATTTGGTACCCCCACAGTAAATGGGCCCCTTAAAAAACATTTTAAATAACGATATAGCAATTTTCAATGGCGCCTCAGAAGCACCACTCGAGTACTAAGGTTTAAGTTTATTAGTGATTTACTAAATATGAACAAATTCAATGATATAAGAAATATTTTGAATAACGATATAGCAATCTTTATTGGCGCCTCACAAGCACCACTCGTGTACGAAGGTTTAAGTTTATTAGTGATTTACTAAATATGAACAAATTTAATGATATAAGAAATATTTTGAATAACGATATAGCAATTTTCAGTGGCGCTTCAGACTGCTAAGGGTTTAAGTTTATCAGTGCAAAACGAGTAGTCAGAAATATTTAGACATTATTCAGAAGCAAATAAATAAACATATCACAAGAATTGCTGGTACTGCTTTCATATTTCAACGAGCCAATTCCATCGTTTATACAGCCGACACAGTTAAAACGTATTTTGCAACTGAAAAACAAACTTCCTTTACTGGCCAGCTAGGTCTCCGGATTTTAAAATCATTTTAAATATCAAAGGAAATCTTGCGAGAACGGTGCATGCCAAGTGCCGACAATTTTTACCTCTTGACGGCCTTGACGGCTTGAAAGCAATGTATTTGACACGAACAGCACGAATCAAGGCAGGAAACAATTAAAAAATGATACAAATCTAATGTAAAGTAAAGGAGGCTCTGCAAAATGTTGAATATACAAACGCGTGTCCTATCATTTTTCTATCTTGACAATTTGCATTGTTCCAGATAAAATTCATGCGGAGCAACAACATTCAGTTTCACCAACTGTACCAAATAAACAAAAACAGCGTAAAGCGACGTACGTAGAAGAAACTACATTCACGTTATCTACCGAATAAAAATGAATAAATTAATAGGGTGCGCAGTCTTTTTTTATCTCTGGCTGCAGTTCTTCGAAACAGAGCAGAAATATCGCTTGAGGAAGCGTTCCGTGGTTCGTTCGCCGGTTAATTTTTCCATGTGGAACGAGCCTCTGCTCGATCGTGCCGCCGCGCCGCGCCGGTTCACCCTGCAGAAACTGCAGCCTGTCGGCGATGCGGTCTCCGGCGTGGCATCTTGCCGGCTCGCAGGGCCGGCGTTCGCCATGTTTCCCCGGCGCGGCGCGTTGTCACTTGACGTCAAAAAGCGCGGTTAGTTCGGTGAGTATCCCGGTCCCCGGCTTCGTCGTGCTGCATCCAAATAGTTGGGAAAATTTCTAGCGGAAGCGAGCGTTGCGCGGCGGCGGTGCGCGGATCAAACCTCCGCGAGGGAGGACCGACGCACGGCGTCGTTCTAGCTGCGAAATGAGGCCATTCCTCTCCCCCGGGTCTCCGCGTTACCCCCCCGACCGATGCGGCCCCCTTTTTCCACTTGGAGATACGTCAACGCTTTGCAGAACAATCGGGGGGTGGCGGCGGTGGCGAGGGGCGGAAGCGAGAGGAGTGCAGAGCAGAGAGAGAGAGGGGGGAGAGGGTGAGAGAGGGAGAGCAAGAGAGAGTTCAGTGCACCACCAGGGAGAGTTCCACGAACTCCTTTTCCCGGCGGATGCGCATTTGCCGCACGAACATCAATTGACTGTAACGAAGTTTCACGCTTTCGGGGCAAACTTGCCCGGCGAAATTTCAACGATACTGCTCGCGCTTGCTTGCTTGCTTGCTTGCTTGCGACCCTGCACGCGCCACCAAGCTAATATGCATGCACGTTCACTTTTACGCGCAGCTCTACACGCCGAGCGGAAACGGGACAAGCCTCGCGAGCAGGCTCGTTTTCTTTTTAAATAGGTTTCTAGGCTGACCGCGCCACGCTACGCCGCGGAGCCTCGACCGCCCGGGAACGTTTTCCTTTTTTAATTCCCGGCTCGCAACCCACCCCCGGGGGAGACCGGCTCAATTTTCCGACGCTTTTCGACAGTCATGCACCGCGTTCAGAGGCAATTTTTATACTCCTATTAGCTCCCGGGAAAAATTCCCGCGGGTTGATTTCTCTGTCCCTCTGACAATGCGGTTTCCATTCTCGCGACTCTTCGCCTGGACGAATCACGTTGCTCCCGCTCTGTTCAGGGTTCATTGCGTTCGAACGATTGGTTGACGTACGAGCCGTGTCGCGGATGTTTCCACCGCTATTTTGTCTTGAATGTGTAAACATTTGTTATGGATGCGTCTCGTAACGGTGCGAACTTCCGCGGCGCTTCCTGCCGCGTGTCGCGCGGCGGCGTTTCGGGGAAAACTGTTTATGGGGGAGACTGGGGAGGTTTGACATATTTTTATATGTGTTCTACGCCGAAACGGAAAGAGCTGCATTGAGAATTCTTTGTAGGTTATGTTAGGTTGCGATCGTTTCAACTTGGAAATATTTGATTGAAGAAAGTGCATTCTCGTGCTGGGGAAGTAGAAAGGTTAGCCATTTTGTTTTTTGGGGAACAATGAACTACGCCAATTGGTGTATTCTAAGATACGTGGTACCATGAAAAAAAGTGACCTTCATGTGCCATATACAAGAAAATCGTTAACATTATATCCCCCTCGAGACCATACATCGTTTTTTGAAACAATTTTCGATATCATTAATAATTTCAGAAATGTTCGAGTGGCTCAAATTGGACACCCTGCATTAATAATAACAACGCTGTCGATGGCTGACTACTGGAACAATTAACCAGAGTTCCGCCGCATTTCATTCCGGTGCTGTTTCGAACCTGTAAGAAACAAGTGCGCTGTGCAGAGAATCTCGCAGCTGTTTTTGGAAACGAGGTCTCAATGTCGCAGTTATCGATCCGGTGCCAATAATTTTTTCAAGTAACCCTTCCGTCATGGTTGTTCGAAATGTTTACTTCGGCAGCGGGACGACCTTAATTTTAAATGTTGAAGATAAATGAAGAATTCTGTTACCCACACATGATCCACGCAGTAGGCAACGTGCGACATATACGAAATAGAATATCTTATTTCAGCCCGTATCCGGTAGTCAGTCTTTTTGAAAATAATTTGCTTAAAAAGAAGAGACTTCTGCCAACAAACACCTGGATTAAACTTTACCTCAGGGAACCAGAAATTTTTAAGTTTTTTTTACTTAGTCCTGTAGATTTTGGAGAGAAAATTCCGAAAATCCAAGTTCCAATCCTAGGAGATCACTAGTTCAAAATTTATGGGTGTGTAAAGATGTGCGACATTCAGCATTTTTGACAGGTGTGAGGGCGCCGCCATCTTGGTATGTACTGACCATCGCGCGTCGTTTAACAAGCGGTGCCGTATCATTTTCTGCATTCATTTATTTGCCTGCCGTTATTTACACAAGCATCCTTAAAGCCGCAACCATACCGAAGACATGGTCGTTCGGAGCTGACTGACTAATAATGTCTGGGATTATACGACTAGCTGGTCAACTAACCTCGGTGATAACAGTTTGTACATTTTGTTACTAAAGGTTAATTTGCAATTCATTTTACAGAACAAGCAGGACAAATTAAAGAAAGACAGATAGGTTCGACCTTAAAAGGAATTATAGAAAAAGCATACCATAATACCATAAGACCAAGATAGAACATATAAAAAAAAATACCTTAATTGTTATCACTAGACTGCGGAACTTTATGCATTTATGGCTTCTGAAAGTTAAAAAAAAAGCTAGAATATACAATTTCACAGAATTTAGTACGATTTTTATTTATTTCGGAACTACAAAAACTGCTGACACTGAAAATCAGATTTTATGATTCCACTGTCTTGAAATTTGCCTACAAAAATTAAAAATTGCATAAACGTACGCAGTCTACTTAACCCATTTGCACCATAAGGAAGTATGAAAAGAAGGCCTTTATCACCAAACTTTTTTTTATTATATTTAAACACAAAACTGACTACAAGTAAAAGAACTTCATATTTCAGCATTATAAGGAAAAATCAGAATTACTACTTCCATCTCCAACATCCTCCATTTCTATTTTTTAGCTAACGAATAATGATAGTGACCAACAAAGTTGAGCGTATGCATACGGCTCCGGTGATAGTGATCAGGAAAATTGAGCGTATATATACGCTCCGGTGATGATGACCACGAAAATTGAGCGTATATATACGCTGATGATGCAGATGAGTTAAGCCAACTTTAATCATTAATCAGATAGTAAAATATACGTCTGACCAATTATAATAATAACGGTAATGAAATTCTGTCTCCCCTACCCCAAGCAAAGTTCCATTGTGTTTCATTCCGGAGCTGTTCCGAGCCTGTAAATTGTAAGCGCGCCGCATGGAGGATCTCGCAGCCGTTTTCGGAAACGAGGTCTCGATTTCGCAGGTATCGATCCGGGCTCAATAATTTTCATGCAACCCTTCCGTCATGGCTGTTCGATATGTTTGGTTCGAGAGCGGGACGGCCGGGATTTTGTTGGGTAGACCCGTCGATCGAGCGCAACCGATGAAACTTTTCCAGTGCAATGAACTCCGGGGTTCGAACCGCGGCGAGGCGCGCAGAGAGGAGCGCGGAGACGCGCCCCTAAGCAGAGAGAGGCAACTGGGCCCGGGGCTCGTTTTCAACGATGTGACTAAAGTGGAGGCAATCACGCCATCGCGTATAATGCCGGTATATTTCAGTCGCGTAACGCTGCACAGAAATGAATTTGAATAGCTAATGACACACGAGCTCCAATTTGCGACGGGGGTAAAATGCCGGGGCGTGGAGGGCGGCCCCGGCGGGCCGGGGTTGCCAGCCCAGAGGGCGACGGATTAGGATATACATCGACTGGGTGGGTTCCCCGGGTTTTTATTTTCTTCCTGCTATCGCTCTCTTTTTATCGTCCCGGCTCGATCGACTGCGTCCTTGCCCACCGGCCCCGATAGAGACGGAAGTCACCGAGATTCTCGAGTGTTTTATACGTTTTCGTGCCGTTTATGGCTCGTTCCTGAACCGTACGCCGATCATTTCGTGAATGGCCCCCCTTACTCTTCGGCGGCCGATCCACGGGGGGCCTGGGTTACTTAAGACCACTTGTAAACATACGCGCGGGAAAATGGAGCCTCCGCGGACGAGCGATTTGGTCTTTAACCCTCTCGCGATGCAAGCGAATCTTTCGCAAACGATCGGACCGAGTCGAAACGATCTACATAGTACAGTCAAACCTGTTTTTGTGCGGTAGATAGGGACCGCGTAAATGAAACCGCACAAAAAAATATTCGGATACTTCATAAATAGCTATAGCAAATAATTTTTTACAACATATTAAAAAGAAGCCTCACTTGGAATATATGTCAAAGATTTACGAAATAGCGAAAAAGTGCTTTCCAAACAAAATAAATAAATACGTTACACATGGAAACATTAAAAAAATTTAATTTCTCATTTTAAACATGGAGAAATTTTCAAAATGAACATAATTCAATACTACTCGTCGTAGTCCAAAACGCGCATCTTCTTGTGACGAGAACATTACAAGGGTGTTATAATGTCAACACCGTTGACATTCATATACCGTATAAAAAAAAATCGCACAAAACAAATTGCATAAAAAAAATGGCATAGAAAAGGACCGCACAAAAACAGGTTTGACTACAGTCAAAGGGGTCATTGCAAAAGTCTTGATATGTTTCTAACAGATGGTGTTATTCCTGTAACAGTAGGATTGCATTGAACAAACACATTGTTTACTTGATACATGTCCAAAATACGGGTCTAGCCAGGGACATATATCGGCCAGGAAATACTATTCTTTGATCCACGCCGAACGTTGAAAAGGACAGCGAAGCTCGGCCTCGATTCATGGCCCCTCGCGGGGTACACCTTCCGGGAGTGGGGACTTTTATCGACTAGGCATTTAGGACATATACAGAGTAAACACTGTAATGTATAATACCACTGGACTATTCAAATATATTCAAGTATAGTCTGGTATATTCTAGTATATTCTTATATATTCTGGTATATTCTGGCATATTCAGGTCAATTCAAGTATAGTCCGGTACAGTCTGGAATATTCTAGTATATTCTATTATATTCTGGTACATTCTAGTATATTCTGTTATTTTCTGGTATATTCAGGTACATTTAAGTATAGTCTGGTATAGTCTAGTATATTCTGGTATATTTTGGTATATTCAGGTTTATTCAAGTATTGTTTGGTATATTCTATTATATTCTGGTATATTCTTGTATATTCTTGTATGTTCTTGTATATTGTAGTATATTCATGTTATATTCTGGGTACTCCTTCAGCTGTTTTTTGATAGCAGGTTTAGGTTATTTTTATAGCGTTTTCGTCATGAAATTAATTATTAAACACGAGCATAAATCAAATGCATTTTTGTCACGTGATGCTGTATGAGTTTCGAAGTGTTCTACTGTTCCTGCTGCCGCCAAAAACATGCTACAAGTATACGGAGATCTTATACCATCCGAAATTACCGGGGAACAACGATAGTTCGCGAAATTTAGATTCGGCGAATCTTATCTATTGGATAAACCAAGGTCTGGTCGTCCAAGCGAAATTGACGATGATTTAATCCGCGAGTTTCTGCAAATAAACCTACGTTTACAACAGAAGAAATTGTATCCCGTCTAATCTCCAGACATTGCCCCGTCAGATTTCTTACCTCCTTCGCTCATTGCAAAACAGTTCAAACGGACGAAATTGTACGTCTTCAAAAATTTGGAAAAATCACGTCGATTCACGTTTCTTCAACGCAAAGTCGGGTTAAACTTCACCTTGTCAACCCAGAAATTTTTAACTTTTTACTATATAATCCTGTATATGTTGACGTGAAAATGCCAAAAATCAAAGTTTTAGGGCGAGGAATTTACTGGTTCAAAAGTTATGCGTGTATAAAGTTCAGCGATTTTTACACGTTAAGCCAGGAGCTTGTATCTGTGGACTTTTCGTTCACGCTGCAAGTAACCGTTAGTTGTGTCTAAACAGAAGTCAGTTATGTGTAAACAAGTCTAGTGTCCGTCCTCGTGAACAGACTCCGCCTGAACGGAAAGTTTGATGTCGATCCCCTGGGACCACGATAGCGTTTAACGTGTTAAGCGTTTTTGACAGGTAGGGGCGCCGCCATGTTGGTGTGTACTTGGCATCGCGCGTCGTTTGATAAGCGGAACCGCTGGATGGCAGCACAAACACACGCTGATGTCGATAATGTAAATACCTTCTCTTTGAGATCCCATATATGATTCTCTCTATTTTAATTACTGTTCGATGACAGCTTGCCCCAGAACAAAGTGTACTCGCACAACTTTAAACACGCATAACTTTTGAACCAATGAACTCCTCGCCTTAAAACTTCGATTTTTGCCATTTTCTCGTCGAGATATACAGGATTATATAGTAAAAAGTTTAAAATTTCTGGGTTGACAAGGTGAAGTTAAGCCCAAAATCGGCCAGTGTCTATAAAAAAGTTATACGAATTCTACCAGTAACATGCAAATAAGCTAAAATGCGAGAAGACTCTGTGACAGATTCTGTCGAAGAACGTGAAGCAAGATGAAGATTGATCAAAAGGTTCACTGGACTCTGCAAAATTTTATCCTTATTGCGTTACATCTAATATGTATGTTATAATCGGTATTGAGATTTTTTCGACGACTTAATGTTCCCTTCTGTAGACTTGAATGATTATATTAACGCTGCATCGATTAGTGGCTAAATGTCAGGGCGCAAGTCTAACATCATTAATTCAATTTTTATTCATGGAATTCAATCGAATTGATTGGTCGCGACACTGTTGGAACAATCGCGGCACACTCAAGCATTACCACCTATCGATAAACGATTAAATACTTTGCGCCGTAGTTCTGCCCCCTTTATAGAATATTATTTATATTGCTGGTCAATACCTATGACCATTGGCCGTTAAAATGGTACATAACATCTATAAACTGAATGCGAAAGCGCATTCGGCCCGAGTGTGACGGACAATTGAGGTCGAAGAGCAAAATTTAAATATTAACAAAATCGCTACTTTTGTTTTGTACTATTCCATTTCACAGTATTATTGACCTTTATAATTTGTATCTATACTATATACATACTAGGAGATCATGGCTTTGAACGTGTAAATGAAACACACGTGTATTTCACTTACGTGTGCCATTTCGTATGTATTATGTCACACGTGCGTTAATACATCCTCATTTTAATTCGTGTTTTGATACAATATAGTCAACATATTTACGTTATCTGGTAACAATTAATTTATTTTGTAGGTATTTACGTTCCCAGTAGTTGAAAAACATGTCTATACAGGGTGTCCCAAAAATTTTGTACTTCCTTGAAAGGGATTATTCTTGAGGTTATTTCAAATAACTTTTTCCTTTGAAAAAATGTTCTCGGCGACTTTTTAAGGAGTTATTAACGAAAAACACGGACCAATCAGAGTGCGGCTATAGCAGAGGAATCCCCGCTCGGCGACGGGTCCCGCTGAGCGTGGTGTTGGCATTGGTGGAACCGGAATCCGTCCGCTGTAGCGGCGCTCTGATTGGTCCACGTTTTTCGTTAATAACTCTTTAACAAAGCCGCGGAGAACAATTCCGCAAAGGAAAAAGTTACTTCAAATGATCTCAGGAATCACTGTATATCTAAAATTTTGTATGACATATACATTTGATATAATATTGATATACATTTGCATTCGTAAAATTTTGTCGAAGTGAATATTCTGGATAATGTTGGGCACGTTGTTATACGTACAGGAATGCCAAAATCTGGTAACAACATGGAAAATGTATTTTTATCAGTTTTTACTATATAAATTTAAAAAATGCAAGATGTGCTATCTTTTTGTCACACGGTATATAACGACATACAATGAAATATTTAAATAAACCAGCAACATCAGTTGCCTTCGAAATATGTTTCTTAACTGCTGGAAATATAGTTAGTTCCAAAAGAAGTTGATTGTTACCAGAAAATGTAAACATGTTAGTTTTTCGTATCAAAACAGACAATTTATTGAATAAAATTTTACCAATATGAATAAATTCCATATTCGCGATCCGCAAATTAATATCAACGTTTCAAAAATTACACGAATTAAAATAAGGATATATTAATGCACGGGTGACTAAATACAGGTGAAGTATTACACGTGTAATAATAGACGTGAGGTAGTGCACGTGTACACGTGGTATTTCGCGTACATTGTATTTAAACACACGTGAAACAGGGATCTCTAATACATACATTATCCCCATCTATAGGTATTAGAGTACCTATCGATTTTATAAACAACGATATTATTTAATCGCTATTATGTAACCCACGTAAAAATAGATACCTGTGTACTCGTACTGCTGTGTTAGTCACATAATTTTCCGATTTATGTATTTCATACGCGTGTAACTTATGACTACATATTGTACTGCATATTGCGAATTTCATGAATTTATGAGAAAAATGTGTAAATGAAATACAAAAAGAAAATTAAAAGTTTAAGGAGAATTTAAGAATATTTTTCTAATACATTAAATTCGTTAAAATTATTACGAGACGAAATATATTTTTATTTAACTTCCGCTTTTTTTGTTCCAAATTTTTGTTCCACACAAAAACTTGCGGTTTATTTATTACAAACGAATACAGTGTAGTTAATTTTTTCAACCCTCGGACGATGGACCGTTCTTATAATTGTATAATTGACGATGTTTAGGATTATTCACTGCTTTATTTATCAATTTTTTAAAATATTGTTTTGGGGGTACTTCTTACAGACACGTTAGTCTTTCTGCTGTTCTTAATGTAACGGCTGATCGTTTAATTGAATCGCCAGAAACTGGGCAATCAAATGGAGCTTTTCATAGTCCGGGTCAAAACAGACCCAGGCTCCGCCGTAGCGTCGGAGGATTAATACTAAAATGCAGCAAATGCTGATTACGCTAGACCAGATGTCATGTACTAATTATAAAGCTTGTTCGAAGTACTGTCACATACGTGCTAAATGTTCAAGGCTACAGCAATATTCCATCGGCTTTTCAACTCGTAAACAGGAATGCACGCGCGGTAAAAAGGGGTGAGCAATAAAATCCGGAATGCGTCTTTCGCGCGGAATAAATCTCGCGATCGTCACAATATATTACACCTCGGGACGTCATTCGCCGTTTAAATGACATTCCCGGTCTCCGCCGGAGACGTCAGACGCATTCATCAAACGCGAGCATTTCATATAAAATTGCAGTATTGCTCACGCCGGGCCGAAAATCCACCGTACACGCGGTGTCTTAACGCTAACATTCCATATAAAGTTGCACCCCCCTCTCTCTCTCTCTGTCTCTCTCTCTCTCCCCGGATCCAAAAATACACCGCAATATCTTTCAACGATATGATTGTCACGCAACGGCGACGGCTACTTACCGTTCCGAGATTTTGTCAGCGGGTGGGACGGAGGGGGTCGGTAATTAATCGTTAAAAGTGTACAGGGGGACGAAGAAAGGTTAGGGGGGAACCACGGGAGTGTGTCCCGGATGCTACGGCCATATAGGGTCTCGCGAGAATCCCGCGGCGGTGTAACATTACCGAAACTTATGTCCCTTTAGCGACCGGTAAAAATTACGAGAAACGTTAATGGCCGCGAAGTATTTACATGTTCTTCCATTCCGCGGACGGGCCCGAAACGCGCGCGTAAAACGGCCGCGCGCGATGATTTACACGAATCGTAATTCAACCCCGCTGGCTTCAGTCGGCGTGACTCGTGGCCGGCCTCGCGGCCCCGCCTATAACTCGCATGCGCTCATTTCCCAGACACCACGGCCTCAGCAACCACGTTGAATCAATAATTAAGACAGCATCCGATCGTGCTGCGGCCGCCGCGCCGGACCGGTTCCGATCGAAATTTTCACCTTTTTTCCGCCCGAAAATCCAACCGCCCCAGGGAAACTCGTGTCAGCGAGTTGCTCGTCCCCTGAATAATTTATGCTCGGAACAGTGCGAGTGCTCCGAACGCTGCGAAGAACGTGAATTACAGTAGAAACTCTGTCTGCAGTAGCACACTCGGAGACCAGCAGTTCACATACATTTCGCGACAATATTACACCAAGCCAGAGTTGGGCAGTAATCGATTATTTTGTGATTACTTTTGTAACTGATTACGGAAATGAATCATTACTGTCAGTTACCTTTATAATTGATTACGAAAAGTAATCGATTATTTTGTGATTACTTCTGCAATTGATTACGGAAAGTAATCATAACCGTCAGTTACCTTTATAATTGAGTACGAAAAGTAATTATTACTATCGGTTACTTTTGTAATTGATTACGAAAAGTAATCATCACTATCAGAATGTTTGTAACTGATTGTGAAAAGTAATCATTACTATCAGTTACATTTGTAACTAATTACGGAAAGTAATCATTACTATCAATTACTTTTGTAATTGATTACGAAAAGTGATCATTATTACCAGTTACTTTTATAATTGATTTGGAAAACAAATCATTACTATTAGAACTTTTGTAATTGATTACGAAAAGTAATTATTACTACCGGTTACCTTTGTAATTGATTACGAAAAATAATCATCACTATCAGAAATGTTGTAACTGATTATGAAAAGAAATCATTACTATCAATTACTTTTGTAACTGATTACGAAAAGTGATCATTATTACCAGTTACTTTTATAATTGATTATGAAAACAAATCATTACTATTAGAACTTTTGTAATTGATTACGAAAAGTAATCATTAGTATCAGTTACTATTTAACTTGATTACGAAAAGTAATCATTACTATCAGTTAATTTTTAACTTGATTACGAAAAGTAATACTTACTATCACAACTTTTGTAACTGATTACGAAATGTAAGGATTACTATCAGTTACATTTGTAATTGATTACGGAAAGTAATAATTACTATCAGGTACATTTATAATTGATTACGAGAAGTAATTATTACTATCAGTTACTTTTGTAATTGATTATGAAAAGTAATCATGGCGATCATAATCATTAATCAGAAATCTGTAATCGCGGAATGAATGAGTAATTTATCTTTTACAGAAATTAACGTTACATGTACAATAATTATACAGTCGGTACAATATTTATGCTTACTTTGATCTACTAAAGACACATTTTAAATTTGCATTAAAGCCACAGATAGAAAAGTTGAAAATCGTGATCGTTACTACTCTCTTCGCAATTTTGATCAATAGTAAATTTTAATCATTGTTTTTATACATTACCTAGTAAAGTGGTCCTTGTAAAAACTGAGACAAGCTCAGGTCATGTAGCTCAATTATTAAGAAGTGAACCCAGCGTCCAGTTTTTAAAGGGTGTCCACTTAATTTTGTCCCCGACTGTATCATACAATATTCATCGATCATGTCTTCATAGAAAACGAAAGTGAATGTTATTAACGGCTCAGAATTATTATAACCACCACAATACCAAATATTTCAATTAATCTTAATCAAAAAATATAATCATTTCAAGATTAATGATTACTGAGTTAATCGTGACCAATGATTACAATTGTTTTGAGTACTTCAGTTATTCATTAATCATAATTACTGGATTACTCAGTAAGCACAGTCATTAATCATAAACATGATTTCACGTTAGCTGTAATCGTTAATCATTAATCAGATTACTTTTTGCCCAATTCTGCACTAGGTCATTCAAATCTGTGTTACGAGAAAGAATTTGTCCCCCTAGAATATACAATGTTAATTTAATACATTGTAAACTATAATCTGTAAGTATAAAAACATATGGCAAAAAGTTAACAATCGCATTTACGATTTTGACCGAATATTTCCTGCCAGGGGTAGTAAAACCACCCACTGCCTGAGGGTTAATAAAGTATATTTCCAATAAAGTAAGCTGTGTTCACATTAACTCGAACAATACTTACTTTTTTTACTATCCTTTGCAAATCCGAATTACACTCCGCGATAATATTATAAACAACTACACTAAACCCTACGAGTCGGTGTTACGAAAAAGAATTTTTGCCTCCTGTATACTTTTAGGACAATTTATATAATCTATAACTATAGAAATTATAATAGTAAAACTAAAAACATTGTATGAACATGTCCCCACAACCCAGAAATACAAGAAGATTGTTGGAGAAGAAAGATGGCAATTTTTTTGGAAGAAAAAATGTAGAAAGTGTGCCGAGACATATTCAAATAATTATACAGGGTGGACCAGACAAATGGGAACACCTAATTATCTTCCGTATTTACGGTCCCGTAAAGAAGCTTTTTTAAACTTCTACATCTTTCCCGCTTTAACATGATTATTCTGCTCAAGGTCAAGTCAAGGTCAAAAACATGGTATCCACAGAATTTAGTTTTTTATTATTTATCGTGCTATCGTAAAAAAATATACTGTTCCATTAAAAAAAATACCGATGACCTTGAAATCTTATTTAAAAAAATGACAGTAACTTCGTGCTGAGGAGTTTTTTCATAGGACCGTAAATACGGAAGATATTTCGCTAAATACGGAAGATAGTTCCCATTTACATGGTCCACCCTGTAGATGCGAAGAGTGGAGTTATACTCACAACCCAGAAATACAAGAAGATTGTTGGAAAAATGTAGAAACTATGCTGACACGTATTCAAATAATTATAGAAGCCAAGAGTGAAGTTATACTAATTTAAACTTCAAACGAATAGTAATCTCGAAGTGTGCATAGTAAATAATTTGATTAGAAACTATACCCTATGAAGTTATACTGGAATCCGTTGAAAAATATAAAAATGCATTATAACACTTCTGGATACGTAGTCCAAAACTGCAATATTCAAATATTTAAAACAATTTTGAGTTTGCAATTATCTTGCAATACATGTGGCAAATTTTGCTGCGACACCATTATGGTATTAAATTTAAGCTGTAAATAATTCTGAAATCTCATTGACATCCTACAAGTTATCTTCGTGAGAGTAAAAACAAGGTAAACGTCAGGACGATGAAGAACACCACCTGATTATGTGTAGAAAAAAATATACAGGTATAAAAAAAATGCAAATTAGTATTTTATAATTGTCAATACAGAGTTCTATTTTCGGTAATATAAATTGAAAAATTCCTCGATTGTCTTCCTACTAACAATAAATCCAAAGAGTGCTCGAAAATGCTCGACGCGTATACGCATCAGCAGTATTAAGTAGAAATAGACAGAAATAGGCAGACATACTATCGTACAGCGATGTACATACAGTCACAAAAAAATAATGTAATATCAAGTTCCGGAATATAAATTTTCATATGAGAAAATCAATCGTCCTATACATTCCATGTTAAATATTTTTAATTAATTTCTACACATACAATCACATACAGTATTGTTTGAATTAATGTGAACATGATTAACTGACTTTTGCGGGTCGTCACGTGACAACTGTTACGTTTAGAATATAGCCTATACGTTAATGAAGAGGTACTGGTGATATTCAGCGCACTCACAGTATACAAAATATTGCCAAATATCAATGTTTATTAAGTAAAATATTATCGCCGAGCCCTTGACTGTAACCATGGATATCGGTCCAGAGAGGAGAAACTAAACCGCTTAGACTGGCCTGGGAATTCACCAGATTTGAATGCAATTGAAAATTTATGGGGTATGCGCAAGGTCAGAGTAGTCAGAATCGACTGTACCACCACAAATAAATTGATCGAAGCAGTTACTCATGCGTGGCGTCGAGACGAAAAAATTTTGACAGATTGCCAAAGATTAATTGCTTCTACGCTGAAGCGAGTACGAAATCTCATCGAGACCAACAGGGGACAAATTTTTCATCAACAAACCCATGTGTAATTTAAAAGATTAACCCTCCGGTTCGAGTTGGGTCCATTTTAACCCAGAGTTATAAACGTTCGACTAATATTCTAATCTTTTAGCAGCATAATATAGCAAATAAATAAAGCACAATATAGTAAATAGTCTGCAGATTTGATGCATTCATGACAGAAATTAGTAGGTGTAATTAGGAACAGTAAAAAAATATATTACTTCCAACTTTCTTAAATTATCAAAGAGAAAAAGACATTCCTAAGTGGCCTCTATTTCTTTCAAGTGATGCAGACAATTTTTATTTTGTATAAAAATCCACAGTGTACAAAATTCTAATGTACATATTCTGCACTCAAAAGAAAAATAAAAGCAACTTGTCACTAAAGGTCTGTTCAGACACGCATCCGCCTTGCACGTCACTACTACCTCTGACAAAAGTTATATATATAAAGAAAATATTTATATAAACATGAATATGGTGATTCTTTCATAATGTATAGAATAAGCAAAGTAAACACTGACTTAAGGAAGATTTTAATTATTCCCATGCATTTGGAATATTTTTTGGCAACGTTTATCGTGATGTTGAATTGAAATATCACCTAAACTAATGGTTTCTTGATATAAGGAGGTCAATAAATTTTTATGGGTAATGACTAACTACGTCGAATGGTATATTAAAAAATACACGGTTGCATTAAAAAAATTAGAAGTGACCTTCATGTACCCTCTTCTCCTCCACCTACAAAGAAATCATTAACACAGAATCATGTTCCCCACGAAACCATAAAACTTTTGTTGAAACTATTTTTCAATATCATATTAATTTCCGAGATATTCGAGTGATTCATTACGAACGGGACACCCTGCATTTGGTGTTTCGTGTTCCACTGACTCGCATTTGTCATAAAGCGTCATCAAAAAGAGCTATAAATGTATGAATTGAAATAAAAACATAACAGTGCAAGATATCAGTGTAATTGCTTTTATTTTGTATTTATTGGTATATGCCAGTATGTTTTAAAAATAATTTCGTTTGAATGGCCACCGCGGGACTGGTTTAAAAAATCGATCCGTGGACACCAATTTTTAGCCACTGTTCGCATAAATCGGTACCTGTGCAATAACACGATTAATGTTAGTTTTTAAATCATTTAGCGTTGTCGGCTTACAGGAATGAACCAACGGTTTAACACGAACTCGAGGAAAGTAATCTAAAAGTGTATCACGAAACTTTTCCCTCGATATTCGAACAGATTCATTATATTTCACATTCTTAGCAATTTCTACAAACTGTGCGAGTGTATACTTTCCCACGATAAAATGGCAACTGATATTCAAATCACTTGTAAAATCTCGAAACGAAGAAGAAAAAAATCTGGCTGTGCTAAGCTCTGTAAGTCAAAGATCTGCAGTACTATTTCGATAACCCTGCACCATCGTCGCGGAGTGTACGCAGTTATAATCACTCCCCGACGAACTGCAAGTAAGTTGCAGCCGATTTCCCGGAACAATACAACATATACGATTTCATCTAATTATGATTACACTGGCCGGGTACACAATTCGATCCGCAAACACGCATCCTGCGTATCCTGTTCCGCGCGCATGTTGCCGGTTGCCGCGCCTTCATCCGCGGCGGGTACCTGCGAAATATCGTTGTTTACAAACTTCCGCGTGCTCGGTTGCCGGCCCGTCTCTCGTATCCCCGATAATATCGATTATCCGAGCCGGCGTGGCGTGGCGTGACGCGGCATGGCATGGCATGGCGTGGCGTTGGCGCACGAATTTTTTATACTTTCATCGCGTCGTAACTCCCTCGACTTGCGGAGCGATCCGAAACATGCCGCTTCCCCCTCACCCTCCCCTTCCCCCACGGAGAGGAGAGCGCCGTTGTTTATCAGCCCCGGGGATTTCCATCAGGGCCGGGTGAACCCTCGGTCCGGTCCACCTGTCCGTGAAACGAGCACAGGTGTCCGGCGGCCACGCGGGCAAGTTGCAACGGCCGAGCGTGACTTCGGCTCTGTATCTGCGACTGCGACCGGGAGGGTCGATCCGAAACTACTGCTCCCGAGGTCCGATTGTCGTCGAGGAGACCAAGGAACCCGCGGTGGACTCGTCGGTGAACCTGTCCAGGTTCGATCCGCGTACTCGCGCGTAGAAACGAGAGTCAGTATTTCGAGGCTAGGATGGAGGCTCGAACGGAAGCCGGGAGCGCGCGGAAAAGGAGGCATCAAGTAAACGGAACAGGGGCGGAGAAGAGACGGAAAGATGGAAGAAATTAAAACACCGAGACGTGCCGGCGCGGCGTACGGGCCGGGCCAGGCCGGGCCGGGCCGAGCCGGTAGCATGGTGGATGTATATGCTCGGGAGGATAGATCGCTCGCGGAGGGTTGCGGGGGTGGCCAGGGTGAGCTGGTTCTCCGGGTGGCGCACGTTGTGATGTCAGAGGGGCGTTCTGGGGACGCATGCGTACCTGGCTCGGCCCTGACTGCACCGCAGGGTGGTTCAATGTTACGGGAGGGCACTGACCCGAGCCGGAGAATCCACCCCTCGGTGCACCGAGGTGGCTACACCCCTGGTATACGTAGGAGCCCGCCGGTCCCTGCAACCAGCCCTCCGACGATTCACTCATCCCCCTCGTTCACCCCGCCGCCCGGCTTCTCCACCCTTCGTTCCCTATGTTGCTCCACAGCCACCACCACCACCGTCGCTGCCGCCGCCACCACCGCCAACCCGGTACCGATATCGGCGTAGCTCTCTGCCGTCGACGAGGATACGGCAGCATCGCGGTCCGGGATAACCATTATCCACCTCTCACAAATCACTTGGACCACCGTTTACGCGGCGCTGCTCGTCTTTGCCGCGCCACGGTTTGAGCCATGGCGTACGGCCCTCCGGTTGATAAAGGCTCAGCCGGTTGCGCTGATCAACCAACCCCCCCCCCCCCGAGGGCTACGCCGCGATTCTTCGCCCGTTTATTATTCATCGGTAATTAACGAGCCGCTGCGCTGGCCGGACCACCTATGTGCCCCCAATAACGATCGATAGCCGGAATGATTTTGATATCATTACCCGACGCTGCCGTGTTTGTTTTCGGACAGGGAATGGGGTGGGACGATACAGGGAACTTTCTCTCTCTCTCTCTCTCTCTCTCTCTCTCCCTCTCTCATTCTGTGTGCGAACGAGAGATCGCTGCGAGGATTCTCTTGAACTGGCCAGATCGATGTAACGGAGAATTTAATCATCTTTATGAGCGCGGCGCGGTGTTTATGAAATTCTTTTGTGAAATTGCGCGCCACGCCGTCGAGACAGTTTTTCCTCCGGCTAATTAAATGGTCGTTCGCAACCGAGCAAATTGAAAATTTCCACCCGGCGGATTTTATTCGTTTGCTCTCCGGGGTCGGGTCGAGTCGAGTCGTCCCGGTCAACCCCGCTCGTTCAATTTTCAAACGTATTCGCCTAATGGAGAGATTGAAATCTCGCAGCCGCGGCGCAGAATCAGTCGCAACGCGGCAGCCCGCGCGGGTTCTTCAACCCCTTAAGGTCGCTACCCTCTCGCGGAACGGGTTTCAAACGACCCTGAAAACGGGCTGCTTTTTGTTGCGACACGAAAATGAACGTGCACGGGTGGTAAAACTGCGTCACGCCGGATCGCCTCCCAAAGAAGTGGGTCTCGCTTTCGTGTTATCCCACGATGAACATAATAGGCGCGGCCTTTTCTTTCGTTAACTGACGGTGCCCGCGTCGCATGGAGAGGATTAAACGGCGGTTCCAGGGCGTTTTCTTTGAGGCGTGAGCACGCGATTTAGTTGAACGAACAACAAAACGTTCGCTAAACTTCATTTTCCGTTTCGCTGCTCGTGTGCCTGCTCATTTCCGCGGCGCCGAGTGCCGAGTGTCGCCTCGACGCAACTCTGATATAAAAGCATCGATTAATTTCCGATCGAGTAAATTATAGAATGGAATCTGCGAACGTCAGTCGTCCTTCGCCAGGCCATCGCCGGAGTATCGACCCCGCAGTGTCTACAACGTTCTCGAATCTCTCCGGCTCCGATCAGTTAGCGCAGGCCGCGCCACCCGATATCCGCCCGGAAACACATAAAAAATCGGACCGGTCGCTTAAAATAATTCCAGCAACGAGCAGAAACAAGTTCGCGGCGGCCGGGCTTCTTGTATTCGCGCCCCCTTGATCCACGATCGTAAATCATAGAGCCCCGGTTGTCCTTAAAATATCTCCGGAACGTTCCCGAACCACTCTAATTCGACCTGTTACCAACCCGCGCCGCGCCGCTCGATATACCGGCGCGGCGCGGCGCAGCGAGACGTCCCGGCTTCCATGCGTCAAAGATCAAAATCCTCGCTTAAAATAATTCAATTCCCCGGCTCGTTGACGTAAACGGAACCCTTACCGCGGTCTCGAACGTTAAATGTCGGATGTTGGCTTCCACCGATGCCTATATAACTAGCACTTGAGACGAGTTTGCAGGGGGTTTCCAGTGGGGGTTGACTCCGCCAGTTGGTCGGGTCGATTCCCTGTTATGCTAATTTGTCAACGGTCGGGCCCAGGGTGGTCGACCGGGGCTCAAAAATTATTCCACACCCGGCCGACTTGTTCCTATACTCTTTCTGCGACTCTTCCAAGCTTCCCGCGATTCTTGCACAATGGTTCGTCCGCGTTGGCGACACGTCCTCGCTGTGCTCAAAGGAAGACTATGTAAAAACTTGTTGCAACGCACAGTTGGGCCGATCGCGATTCTAGCGGGACAAAAAGCCAACACTAAACCTACACTTCGGGACAAAAAGATAGCACATCACATATTTTTTCTCGTTACAATACCATAAACTGAAGAAAATGAATATTTTAATATGTCAACATTTTTGGACACGTCCATATGTATAATGTACTGAGTATCATCCGCAACATTTACGTCATCAGAATTCTAGGAACGAAAACGTAAACATTGTGGTTCGGGACAAACTGATAGCACACTTAACGAAAAACTTGAAATACAAAACAATTAATTAATAAAAATCAAACCTCAATGTTTTGTAGAACCTCCTTTACATCTAATGACTTCAATCATTCTGTTTGGTAAAGATTCATACATTTTTTTAATACTTTTTTCGTTAATATTCTCCCACTCGTCCAGAATACATTGTTTTAAATCGTCAATATTTTGAAATTGTCTGCCATTTTGGTATACGACTCTGGCAAGATGTCCGCAATAATTTTTGATAATGTGTTATCTTGCCGGCCAATCGAAAACACGAATATTCTTCGAAGAAAAGTATTTTTTTACTACTTTTGCTGTGTGGACTGCGGCATTATCTTGTTGTAATATGTATTTATTTCCAATAATTCTTACAGCATATGTGTTTAATTGTTCATTTATCATTCGTTCTTTTACTTTGATTTCTGTTTTACCCCGAGGGGGTAAAACACCCGGGCAAGTAAGTCGAGTGCAAACTCATTTTTCTCGAAAACAAAGCCTTGTATAAAAAAATTTTATTCTATATTTTCGACTCAATTTTTCATGTAGAATCACCCCCTGCTCGGTTGTACCACCAGTTACGGGACACCCTGTATAAATAGGGTGAAATTAAGAACCAACCGCTAAAACCAACACTCTCCAATATTCATTTTTTCCCGTTAATGCTTTAAACGTTTGACGTTCCAACAATTATACGGGGTGCGGCAAAAACTCCTCTGGTCTTTTAAATCTCGACAAAAAGGGAACGGTAAATGCAATTGAAAATTTGATTACATAAATATATTACAGAGAGTACAGTTTGTTTTCATGTGCTTTTGGGCATGACATCTGCCAGACGACGGGCTTCATTTGCGATATTCATTCGTAGTCGATTTCTGAAGCTGTGCATCATCCGGTCGGTCGTTCGTGGCGGCATTGATACGATTTTTTTTTGCATATAACAGCCTATCGCTTATCGTCCTTGGTCGATGTTTGTAGACCTCGGCAATGTCGACCCAGTGGCCCTGAAATTTTCAACCCATAACGATATGGTTTTTCGGTCCCGAATAGCAGCATTTCGAACGAGCGTGAAATTGATACGAAAATCTCTCTGCGTCGCGATCAGAGATTCGTTGTTTTTAATAAACGCTTCAATAACGAACACACGATGTGTACCGGTGCACGACACATACTATCGAAACCCACTACTACTCACCTCGTCTCATTAGCAACGGAACAAAAGCTAATCGAAATTCGGGAGACCTTTTTGCCACACCCTGTATAATAGTCATCCGTCGCTCGTCTCAATTTGACACATTTTTTACGCAATGGATAACGTTATTCTGCCATTTGTAGAACAATTGATCTGAAACTTTGTGACTTTTACTTTTATTAACATGAGATATACACAGGGTGTCCCAAAAATGTTGTACTTCCTTGAAAGAGGTGATTCCTCAGGTCATTGGAAGTAATTTTTTCCTATGCGAAAATCTTCCGCGCGGCTTCGCCAAGAAGTTATCAACGAAAATCGTGGACCAATCAGAGCGCGGCTACTCGAATATAACTCGAAAACAAAGCCGCGGAGAACATTTTCATAAAGGAAAGTGTTACTTCAAATCTTCCAAGAAATCACCCTTTCCGAGGAAATGCAATATTTTTGGGACACCCTATGAGACACCCTATACATTTGTGAGACACAGGTTTTCAAAATTCCGAAACAACTCATTATTATTGAAAAAATCATACACTTAAGACGCGAGTTAGGTTTCGTATTTCACCCTCAGCGCGTGACAGCGTCACCAGGTCCATGTGGGATCAGTGGTACGTGATGCGCGAGAATTCGTCACGGAAAATCATTTTCCGCCCACCCCGTGTAGCCATCCTTTGTTTCGAGGCTCGGGGTAAGTCGCTAGCCGTCGTTCATCTTCTTCTCCGCGATTGGGCGAAGATATATACGCTTCTATTAGTCTTCGTGAAGACGAAGTCTCGTCGTGGAAGATGAAGTTTGCGGGGGAGGTCAGGAGCAGACTGGTCGGAATGAAATTACTACCGATTATCGTGGTCTGTGCGAGAAATATCGCCGGACATCCACCGGCGACCGATGACCGGCGACTGGCGACCGGTGACCGGTGGCCGACGACTGGTGACCGGTGACCGGTGACCGTCGGCAGATAACGAGGGACGTGGACGACGGGCATCGTAAGATTCTTCGGATGTCCAATCGCGCTTCCCCGCGCCAAACTATTTACTAGAGGTGTGCAAGAACCCCAAAAATTTAGTTTACTTGATACTCGGGTAAGGTCGGGCCGGGCCTGGTCAGGTTCTCGAAAGTATAAACATACGAAAATTTCTGATATCCGATACGAGGGTCGGGACAGAAATTGTTTTAGTCAGATCGGGATCGGCAATCTTTCAGAAGAAGGAGAAACTATCGAAAATCCTTCTACCGATTTTGACGGGCATTTACAACAATTCCGAATCACATAACTTAATAACAGCACATACTGTTACATTCAAGAAATTCTTCTTTATACATATAGACCATATCATTTTTTCAAATGTTACTCGATGTAGTTTGTCATTTTTGTCAAGAAGTGTCTAGTCTCTTAAGAACCATTAACTCAGGAGACATTAATTTAAATACGTACAATGTTTCTTAATTGCATTTCAATATTTCCCGAAGTTACGGTTTCGAACCATAAAAGGATCGATATACAGGGTGTCTTAAAAATGTTGTACTTGCTTGAAAATAGTGATTCCCGAAAACATTTTCGCAAAGGAAAAAGTTACTTCAAATGACCTTGGTAATCGCCCCTTTCAAGGAAGTACAACATTTTTGGGACAACCTGTATTGCATACGGAAAACAAGTTTGTCCGACTGATGCATTAAAAAGAACATAATTTCATAAAAAAAAAAAAATAAAATAAATGTTAATTTAGCATATATCTAAGCTTTTGTTTTATGATTTTTTTAAATGATTTAAATGACGCGCATAGTTTACGTTCCGTTTACAGAAATTTTTAGATCACTGAATTCCCGTAGAAATCTCCGATCTTTTTATAATCCATACGGTAAAAGTTTTTTTACCACCGATAACAGCTGAGGAGCATTTTCCATTCATCAACAACCGCATGACGTCAATCGGAAACTGTAAATGAGGGCGATCCATGCAAAATAACAATTTTACAATAAACGGAATGAAGATCAATTCGAACATTCGTTTTCGTAGTTTCAATAGAACAAATGTTCAACAAAAAAGCGTTCCGGTGGAGGATCGTGCAACAGTTTAAAGAACAGGACGTTTCCTCTATATAATGAAACACAATATTCACCAGCTGTGGTGAAAGTGTGTCTGTGGTTATCTATCCGACAGGTGCGACACATTTTGGCGCACAGATGGTGTCAATAGCATTAATGAAACATCCGATCACTTAGATCGAGAGTTATGGCATTTCGAAAGGTCTCTAGGTTCGAGGTGTTGCTCTCGAGGGGCTAATTCTCCGCGCACATAGAAGATGACCCGAAGTGTCATTCAATCAAACCTAATTACAAGAATCTACTGGTACTCTACAAAGTAGCTAAATCCTTCCTTTATTCACGTCCTTTGTGACTTCCTGTAGTCAACACTCTTCAGCGTTAGATTCGATTGCCAATAAAAATACCTCCTGCGAAAAACACTACTTTTAATGTTACATACTTAGTTAGCTACTTACTATACTTATCTATAGTCCCAATTTTTGTTACGAACGTATCAAAATTTATGTAACTTGAAAACAGAAAAATATCGTCCTCTAGATACAAGGTCACAATGAATTAACAGTTAAAAAAACTGAATTTACTTCAAAATCAGAATTGACAATCAATCAAACTTTCATAATATCAAAATTTATGTAACTTGAAAGTAGAAAAATATCGTCCTCTATATACAAGGTAACAATGAATTAACAGCTAAAAAAAAATAACTGAATTTACTTTCAAATCAGAATTGACAGTAGCGATGCTTCTTCGGTGACGAGCAACATACTTTTGTCACATTGTGGCTAAAAATGAAATTGAACTGAAAAATATTGTTATATCGGTGCGTGACTTCAAAGTTACACAGATGTATAATTTCTGAAAGTATTTAGTATAGAAATCATTTCGTGGCTCTTCACTTTATTGTTCATCTATAAAGAAATACATTCTAGTTTTGAAAATAATCTTCGCCATTGATACATCTGTTTTTCATAAAGATTGCGGTTTTGTTCAATGCCCTTTTTATATTTTCGAGTGCGTATCGACGCTAGTGTGGTGGATGAAAGATGAAAGCAATTAAAATTGCTTTTAATTGCATTAAATGCAAGCCGGTACAAAGATCCGAAGAGACTCTTACGGATGCATTTTATGTATATTTCGATGCAAGATAAACCGTTCTTGTATTTCATCGGTGATCTTAGATATTTTACGCAAACTCCTTATGCAAATTCCTACATGTCAGAGATTATTTTATGGAAACTAGGAAAAGTGATTTGATTACGCTGGCATATGCTAACAATACCGTGGAAACATTATTAACTTCTTGATGTATGTATGTACAAAGGACATCTCGGATACGCCATTTCATATGCCATTCTACACATTGCAGTAAAATATTGCGTAAGATTAGCAACAAATATTGCCAGGAACTGTATAATCCCTGTTTTGAAGTTATACGGAACCTCATTGTTAAGTTTACACAAATGATAAGTTGAATAATAAATGGTACCTTTTGTCAAGAGGTTATCCCTAGCACTCCCAAGCCTCGAACCATCATGCGAAGTCCCGGGGGGGGGGGGGCTCCTCGAATCCGTACTCTTTTTTACTAATTTCTCCTAAAAAAATTGTTCCTTAAAAAAGGTTTTGTGATATTTAAACGTGTGATACTTTATGAACATTTCACATTGCGTTTAGGTGTATATTTATAAAATAGAAAGCAGGAGTCCGCTTCGCGTCATTGCCGCTATACTTACGCCGCAATGCGTAGTCTGGTTTTTCCTTTGTATGCACTGCAACTTTTTTCCCATAGCAACGGAACTTCGGAATATTAAACTTAAATGTACAGACGACAATAAATAATTTTGTGAGAATTTTTCATCCAAGAAAAATAGTCCTAATTTAAAGTTTTCCAATCTATGGGTTCGAGGAGCCCCCCCCCCCGCCCCGAAGTGCTAGGGTTAATATTTGCTCGTATAAACGTTTTCCTGTATTTCCTATATATTGTGGTGGTCAATATATGGTCTACAATCTAGTATCTAATTTAATAGTATCATAATCGGCCGATTGTACCAGCATTTAAGAACCGTACTCTGAAAACGAGGTTTCGATACAACACGGAACGCGTTTCCCTTATTAGTATTTACTTTTAATTTTCGATTAACACTATTTCGACACAATACAGAACGAAGTGTCCATGTTGTGGTAGAGCAGCTTATAAATGAGGACATTTCTTGAAGAAGGGCTTTTAGGTAAATCGTCTGTAAACAACTGTTATAGAGTGTTTACTCTATATATGTCCCAAATACCTAGCAGATAAAAGTCCCAGAACTGTCCCCACTGCCGCGGGGTATACACCGTGAGGTGCCATGAACCGAGGCCTCTAGAGCTTCCCTGTCCTTTTCTATGTAAGCGTGGATCAAAGAATAGCATCTCCTGGCCGATATATGTCCCCGTGTTTTGGACATGTATCGAGTAAATACTGTACACCTAAAAATGTTCCACTAAAATTTCATTTTAATGTTCTAACAATTGAGACAGATACACTGTTGTTTCCTTACTCGTGTTCGGTAAAATAAAACAGGAAATGCCATTGTTTCCTCTACGTCATATTGCGATACATTCACAAGGTTCTATCTATGGATGAATCGATACAATGTACACGAATTAAAAAGCATTATACTTTAATATTTTGTACAGTAAAAAGAAAAAGATGTTCGTGACTCATATAAATGTTCAGATGACGAAAGCTGTCACTGGGTAAACAAAACGTTTGAAGAAATCAATAAATCATAGTTGAATTACTCTAAAATCTTCATTGCGGAATAGATATATTTCTTTTTGTATTTCTAAGGTATTCCATGATTTATGGAAAAGGGTCTTTATTTTTAAAATGGTATCTTTGTACATTATAAACTTATATTATATTTATGACGATATTTTTAAGAAAGACGAAATTAACGATTCGAGCATGATAACAGGGTAAGGGACACAATTGCTGTGGGTATGTCAATTACTGTGCCTATATTAATTATGCTTATTTTTAAAGCATAATGAATATTAAAAAAGAGATATTAAATTTTTTTCATTAAAATCAGTTGATATATCTCTTTTTTAGTATTCATTATGATTTAGAAATAAGTATAATTGATTTGGAGACAGTAATTGGGCCCCCCATATTCTGAAACCTAAAACTTCTAACGCTATTTACTCATTCGTCCTTTCCATTTATGGGCCTTTTCCCGGAAACGTGTTCTATTGGTTACTGAAGCTGTACTAGAAGATCATCGCTTGGGTCTGATACTCAAATCCGGCACGAATCTTTCGCAATCGCCTAACAGTTTCTAACGGAGCGACGCGAACGAAAATAAAAAAATCCCGTCCGTCTATAGAAACTCGATCGAAATCACATCGGCCGGGCTGTGTAATGAAGCAAATTACGGTGTAAAATCAGGAGCGCACGGTTTCCGGAAGGCCACGGTTTTGGCCCGTCGATCCCCGGGGATTCCGCCGGTGGTGTCGACGACCGGGAATACCCGGCGTACGTTCCGAACTTTCCTCGTTCTCGCAGACGACGACTCGGAACCGTGTCGAGTTCAATGTGTTCCGTTCACCCGGCTGCCCCTCCCCACCCACCCCCCTCCTCGATCCACCCCCCCGTTGCACCGCCACCCATCACGGGGGTGCACGGGCACACGATCGCAACAACGAGAAAGAGCCCGGGAGCCCGCGGAAAAATGTCTGTTTTCTCGCGGACGGAATCACGACGGTCACGATCCCGTTCGTTCCTCGGCTCCGTCCCGATGGGATCAGCCAGTGAACGGGGAATGAAAAACAGGGAGGGTGAAAGACGGAAAGAGAACCAGGGGCGTACGTCGTTATTTCGCGGTGGATGCTGCGGGATCAATAGCGTGGAGAGCCGAAGAGCTAGTAGGGGGAGATGGACTGAGAGAGAGAGAGGAACACGGGTTGCCGGAGAGTCTGTGTACATGCGCTAGACAGAGAAGGCTGCCAGCGCGGAACGAAGAGAGGTTCTGGACACAGAGGGGTTGGTTAGGCGGCAAGAGAAAGACGGAGGACAAAGGGTGACTCCCCTAGTCTCTGGTACCTACAGCAACCGTCCTCTCTCTCTCTCTCTCTCTCTCTGTTTCTATCTTCGTCCCATTGCACCCCCTCCCCTCTTTCTCCGTCCCCTCTCGCTGTATCCACCACCCTTGCCACCCAACAACCCCAGGAGTCGATGCATCCAGGGTCGTTGCTACCGGCAGCGAACGATCCAACCTTCCATGCGCTCTCTCCGACCGTTCCTCTCTCGCTCCTCCGCGCTCTCGCGCCGGTCCTCTCTCGCTCTCTTCCAGCTTCTACCATACTCGCTCTTCCTCTCTCTCTCTCTCCCTCTGAGTCGCCGGAGCGTCTGTCTCATGCGCGATCCGCACATGCACACGCATCGATACGGGATAATAAACGCGCGTGGGGCAGGTGGAGTACTCGGCCGTGCACGCGTGTATCCACGCGCACCGCGCCGCCGTCGCTGCGCTGCGCTGCACCGGGGCTGCTCCGGCTGCATGCGTTCGCGTGGTGACACCGAATGCACCGGCACCGCACGCCGGCAATCGAGAAGAAATACGACGGGCACGTCGAAGATCTAGCCAGGACACCTCGCCCGGGGGATCTCGTCGGCGTTTTCAAGGACGCTCGATTACGTGCCGCATCGGAAAATTGCATTTACCGCGAGCCGGATCGGTTTCCGCCGCGCACTAACGCGTCCAACCGGCGCGGCGGTGCGGTGCGGTGCGGCCGCCCGTGGAAAATCCGCGGCCGCAACCTGTCCATCGCGCCGCCGGAAATATTGATTACTCCCCTTGAATATTTCAAGCACCGCATTTACACTTTATTTTGGCAGCGGGCGTTGCAGCAGCGCCGATAAACGCTGATCCGAAATCGTCGGAACGTGGGGGAAAAAAAATCAAACTTTTATGGTCGGGGACAAAATTAAGTGGACACCTTGTGAAAACCAATAACTTCTTTTAAATTTGGATGGACTCCATTACTAGGTAATGTGTAGAATTTTTTTTTTTGAAATTGCTATTTCGAAAGAGTGGAGGTCACAGTTTTTGACCTATTTATCTATGCCCATAACGAAAATTTAAAATATGCCTCTAGTAGGTTTAAGTTATTGTATGCAGAAAGTTTCATCGAAATCGATTGACGCATAAAAAATCTATAGGCACTGAAAGATGCGAAAACCTCCGAATTTTGGGCTTACGATTGATCTAAATAAATTTAGCAGTTTCTCACAATTTTTATTGTTATTTTCAGTTGCTTATAACTAGGCTGCGGATCTTTATGCAAAATAGAAACTTTCTATCTGAATTGCAACAAGCTGGGGTGAAATAAAAATTCAATTTATTTTCGATTATGTTTAATAGATTGAAAATAATATAACAGTAGTGTAATTCTTCTAATGTTGTTACTCTTCTAAATTACACCTGCTCATTTTTGTCATAAATGCATAAAATCCGCAGTCTACTTATAACTCATAGTAACCTTAATCGATTTGGATGAAACTGTGTGCATGTGTACAACTTATCTATATTTACGAAAGGCATATTTTAAACTGTTATTATAAGGACGGATGAAAAAGTTAAAAAATGTGACCTTTACTGTTTTCTTCGCAATTTTTAATTAATTTATTTATACATTACCTAGTAAACAAATTCTTCTAACATGTAAAATAAAAAACACTCAAGTCGTTTGGTCCAATCTGAAAAAGTTATTAGTTTTTAAAGGGTGTCCATTTAATTTTGTCCTCGACTGTAACTTATTGTTAATTCGAACTTAATGAAATTTAAGGTATACGTTCCTAAATGGTCGAACCACATTTTGGCATAAAGATAGGTTACCATAGGTTACTAAGAATTTGTTCAAAGACCTCCGAATATGAATATGTCCGATTTTCGAATTGAAATGTTATGAAATTTTATAGTTTACAGGTATATCATATGTCGCTTTGAGGTACAAAGTTGATATCTAAGCTCCTATTTTTAGTTTTTATTTAGACATATAATTTTACTTGTAAAGAATGTTTATTTCAATGACGATGACGTGATTATCATGTATGCTTTTTACTTGAGTGGAAAAATAAATATATTGATAATAGCATTATGTTTGATCAAAATGTGATGGTATATGTGGTGGTAAAAGAAATTCCAAAAATGGTGATCACAGTTTTGTAAATGAAGTACGTGAATGACCAGGAAATGCAATTTTTACTGTAATATTCCACGAAACTTGTAATTCATTGACAGAATATGTTTACAATATTGCTTACTTTAGTCAGCAAGATTTATTTACAAAAAATTGATATCTTTTTAACGTCACTATTAAAAATTGGACATTTCGTATGCAGCAACGTAATACATGTTTTAGAGCTGTCGCATTCGTTTTCCGATATTATCCAATTTCGCTTGACTATATCTTTTTATAAATGACAATTTTGTCAAAAATGGTTACGTGGTGTAGAAGACCGTTCTTTCAGCTGTAAATATACAGCGTGTCGCACGCAACTCGTTCACCCTGAATAACTACTAAAGTATGCATTGTACGAAAATGTTTTGTATAGAAAAGTATAGAAATGTATTGACCTTCATATGTCCTAGACCTAATAGTTAACGAGATATTATCGAAATCATTTCCCATTCGTACCTACTACTAGGAAGACAAAATGTTACGCAAAATGTTATTCGGATGGCGGATAAGATATAAATACTAACGAATAAAATTTAATTCGACATTATCGAATAAATATCCAATCGAATAAAAATTTATCCGAACAAGAATTTATTCGTACGGGGTGAAATTGATCTGGAATGTTCTTATAAAATTACGGTTATTTCGAACATTCTTCATGAAAACAGTCAAATATCTCAGCAACGGTAAGTTTTAGGACAAATACTACACTAATAATAATACTAATACTACACTAATAATAATACTAATACTATACTAATACTATACTAATACTATACTAATACTACTTTAGTACATGGATATTCCATTTAAAAAGATAAAGGTGGCCTTTACATCTTCTCTACGCCTCCACTTGCAAGAATATCATTTATACCATATTATGTAGATTCTTAAACCCTACAACTTCTGTAAGTAAAATTTTCTCATATTGTTTGAAACAACCAGGATATTCAAGTGGACAGAGCTCGTGGGATACACTGTATATCGAGTGCACACTATTTCCAAAAAATATTGAAAGTGTGTTCAGTTTCGCTCGTCGCTGTACAACTGCACGCAGGAAGAGATGCGTGATGTCAAGTAAGTAGGTGATTCTCACGAGGCACCGCATATTCTTCGTGTACGCTAGGTGTCGCGGTACACGCGAGGCAGGAGCGTGTATCCTCGCGCAACAGTTCTACAAACACGATGATACACTAACGAACCGGCTAGGCCGAGGCGAGAACCAACGAGAGCTGCGGTTGACGCGCCGTTTAATCTGAATCCGGCGGGCCGGCTGCGCGGTTCTCTGTTTGCTCGGAAATTTGGAAGGGAGAACCCAGGGCCGAGGCAGTGGAAGAACTCGGCCCCGTTGAATTTCGGGTCTGTCTTGTTGTTAGCCATAGGACTCCGTCGCCCGGAGGCTCGGCCGAGGATTCCCGTGATGGCGGACTCTTTTGCGAGCGAGCAACAAGAAGGAACCCACAATTTCTGAGGGCACCGTTTTCGTTCGTTCCCTTTGTTCGCTCCTGCCTCGGAGGGAGCCGCGTCTTTCTTCCTGGCACCGTCTTCGAACATCGAAAACTATGAAATCCGCACGACTATCTCTCGCCACGATGTTCGCGCGCAGCCTCAAGAACGTCGCAAAAATTCGAACCAACGAGTTCGTGTTCCTTCTAATTTTGCTTCATTAACACTTTGAACGCCAAACTAGAAACCCCAAAAATTCCATAAAATCAAAGTAAGTTATTTAATGAAATAAAAATTGCAAAAAATTAAATGTGCGATACCGAGTAATCCTCCAACTTTCTTGCATGTTACAGATCCTAATTAAGTTTAGTACAATGAATATATCAACGTAAAATTCATTTTAAAACCTGCACAAATAATTCCGTCAGCCACATATGGCTGACGTGGCGTTCAACGTGTTAACGGCGAGAAAAAAAAACAACGTACACAGTTCAACATACAAAATTAAATGGACATATTTTCAAACTAATAACTCTTTTAACGTTGGATCTAACGACTTGGGTTTTCTGGACACGTTGTTTAGTAAAAGTACTGTTAAAGTTTGAAATATTGTTATTGGTTGGAATTGCGAATCAAAAAATAAAAGTCAGTTTTTTCAACTTTTTTATCCGAGCTGTAATGAAACTTTAATTCCAGTCCCAGGGTTAAAGTGCCAAACTTTGTCAGCATATTCTATGAGTCTAAACAAGAAAGACATACTATATAGACATAGATTGTTTAACGTTTTATTAAAAAGGTATTAACAAAAACACAGAATGCGAGGAAAACAGCGGGCTGTGTTTACTGTCTGCAGTCATTAAATTATTATTAATTTCTGTTTAATACTGATTATTACTATTAATCACTTAATACTAATTATACTATTAATCATTTAATACTAATTGGGACTATTAATCACATTAATTACTATTAATTGCACGGTGAAAATTTCATCGAAATCGGTTAATGTTGTTACGAGCTAAAAACATTTAAAGGTGATCAGTGATCACTGATCACATACGGGCGAAATTCCTTGAAACGGCCGAAAATCTGAAACTTTCACCCTTCAGCTCCCATTTTGCTATGTTTGTAGCTGATAGCAGCATAACCGATTTCGATGAAACTTTGTGCATGTATATAACTGACTTAGATTTGCGAAACGCATATTTCAAATTGTCGTTACGAGCACAGATAAAAAAGTTAAAAATTGTGCTCTTCTTTCCTTCACAATTTCGGCCAATAGCGATTTTTAATTAATTTTTATATACATTACCTAGTAAACTAACCCTTCTAAGATCTCAGAAAAACCCAAGTTGTTTGGTTCAATTTAAAAAAAGGTTATTAGTTTTTAAAAGGGGTTCACTTAATTTTTTCCCCGACTGTACATCGAGTGGCCAAACGAATTTATGGCCCTCACAATCAATTAATTGAAAACTTCATTTTAAATTCCGATCTTTTATTCCCCATATGGGAGATTTATTAATTACGTGTAAGATAGAACGCGCTGGAGGATATTTTTGACTGTTTGTAAATAATCAATAAATTCAGGAAGAAAGGACTGCGAATTAATCCGTACACCTAACACAAAAGATCGGAGCACGTACATCCCCGTCCAGAAGATGTGGGCACTTGTCACTTTTATGAAATTTGAGAAATATTTATATTATTATCGTTAAACGATATTTATTGTTAAATCTTGTTGCAAGTATATATGTAATTTATTCTAAGAGTACTCGATTGTACAATTTCATTATTCAAGTCCCCTCAATAAATAATCCTAAATAAAAAATCTCCAAAATCTTCTACGCAAAATCTTGTAGGCTCTTGATTGAACATTCTATCTTACATACTGTACAATGTTTTATTTCTCAATGATTGCGTTGAGCTCTCTCACCCTCGATGAAATTTTCACCAATAAATGCATAAAATCCACAATCTAGTTACGACATTGCAGATCGTGAATTGTTTAAGTAACGGAAAAGTATACGGGTGTTTAAATGATCCAGAATACTGCTTCGGGTAAACACAGATCTCCCAAACTCCCAGCGAACTTTACCGTCGGGACTAGAAAGAAAAATACGATCTTCAGACCAAGAGCCACCGCGCCGGCGACATTCTACATGCTTGAGGACAGAAAAAAATTCTCGAGACACCATGTTCCAGACTATGGACCTAAAAGGATGACCTTGTCCCAGCAAGCAGTTTCGAATTTCGCGGTGCACGGAAACCATTTCCTCACGGGTCTCTTCTTTGTCTACCTCCCTGGTCTTCCTTCTTTTTCCTCCTGTCGGCACGATTATTCGACGAGATGTCCAAGAACCTTGCCCAACCGTGTTGCAGTTTCGATTCTCCCGTAGCAAAGTATTTTCTTACCGAAAAAAGGTTGGCGAACAAAACGATGAAAACGTATAGTACAGCCAGCCCTCGCTCAGCTACATAGCTATTAGGTGTACAATTTAATTCTCGGCATTTTTACATAAAAATTGACGTCTGTTTATTCGCAATCAAATATTAATTTTATCAAAAAAGTAAACTCCGCCCACCTCTACACAGTTTTTCCATCTTTCGGACACGTGGCGTACTCCGTATCTATGAATTGATGGCAGTTTTGAGTCGACGAAGTCCGTGATGCATTTTGTTGGGTTATGTTTGAATAAAGCGGCGTGGGCTTGGTTATGAGATGATATTTATTTACACTTCTTAGATAAAATTGAAGAACAAAGAGAACAAAGTAGAGATAGAATCGTTTCTACCGATGAAAATAATGTAAAACGAATATCTTGCGCGACAAACACGCTCACACGCTCGCACACGCATCACCATCAAGAAGGAGGTAATCCTCACGACGGGTTCCGACAATGCCCGACAGGCAACGATTCGCCGGAAAGCGCGCTGTTTGAACCCTACACGATGCGGATTCCGCTAGATAATGTTAGAGGGATTGGTGCAAATGAAATTTGTAGATTTTTAGGTGTCCTTTTAACACTAAACCTACCACCGCCGATCAAAATGACCGGTTCCAGATTTTTCATTTTAAAATTAGTAGTAGAGCATATATTATAATACGAACCGGACCAAAATCCAAATAAATTCAATCTCGTAATTTTTATAAGACAACATGTATCAGTTACTTTTAAGACTTGGCAGGTTTAGCGTTAAAGTAAATTCCGGTTTTTCTAAAACTGAGCATGATAAAACTAGAGCATGATATTTTTCTATTTCCAAGCCACATGAATTTTGTAACATTTATAACAAAAATTGGGACTATTAAATACACAAATTAATTCTTGGCGTTTTTACAGAAGAATAAATATCTACTTATTTCAAATCGAATACCACTTTAATCAGAAAAGTAATCTTCAGCAGCCAGGGCCTGCTCTGGGGTAGTCGGCGCCCTGCTGCGAAGTTCTTTTATAGCGCCCCCACCACTATATTCTTTTCAGACAATAGCGGCTAATTTTCGGGTAATAAAAATAATAAAAATAGTATTGTTATTAATAATTTAATTTAATATAAATCTTTATAGAGTACCTAGTGTACAATGTAATGTAATTAATTACATAGAACACTACATAAATACTAAGTAGTATAGATAAAACATCATTTCTTTATTACCTAGCATGGTAGCAACATAATGTTCTATTGCAATTATTGATAAACCTGCTAACCGGTCTTGAGACATGGATGATCTTAAGTAATTTTTTATTATTTGTAATCTCGAGAAGGATCTTTGGGCAGAAGCTACTGTTACGGGCAAAGTTAAAAAAATTCGTAGAACAATGGTTACATTTCCAAATACACACTCGAAATTGTTGGCACAAATAAAATTTAATATGTCAATTGTACCTGAATGAGTATTAAGATGTACAAAATTACCTAAAACCTTCAATTCATCAAATCATTTGAAAATTTTAAAAACACTAACTTAATAAACATTTGTCTAAAAATTGAAAGAAAAGGAAAAAAATCATAACCACGTCGGATTTGAACCCGGACCGTCAGTGTAAATAGCTGATAGACCACCACCGACACTACAGAGCTGTCTTAAAACTGGAAGCTATGATATGGATTACTAAATGCGTCAAAAATTTTATACCAAAATACCTAAAAAATAAAGGCCCATTCTGAAGAAACCCAAAAGGCTTTAGTTATACTACATGAGCACTACTCATGCCTTCCCCTTGGAAAATGAAAAAATTAAAGAAATAAATAAATTCCAAGGCTGCAGCACACAAGAAAACTTTAGTGGGCCAACCATTGCGAAACAGTAACAAATTAACAGTGTATATCCATAAATAAGAAAACAAAAAATTCAATTTGGAATATAATAATTAACAAGTGTTTAGCCGTAGCAACGTTCCTAACATCTGTAAGACGATATTTAAATGTTGGCAGATTTTCGTTGGGTCAATGTAGTATTGCCGTCGTAAATTTCATGTTAATTAACCGACTATAATAACTGTAGGCCCAACGTTGGATATTCGTTGGCAAAATGACATAATTTTTCTTCGTAGGCCCTATGTTGGGGATTTGTAGACAAAACCGTTGTCTACCATTGGACAACCATAAATGCTTCTAGGGTTGAGAGGTTATATCGTATCGAAGTGCGTGCAAGCGGTTCTAGAAACGAGAAAACCTCTAGACACGTTGCCCGGGATACGCGTCGGGAAAATGCGTTCCCGTAAACGCGCCGATACGCAAATATACGGAGAGCGAGCGGATCCGTGCACAAACACGGAGGCACCTGCACGAAGTATCGTTGTAGCTGCGGGTAGCACACGCATAGCGGCACTCGATCTCGTGCACAGGTGATCGTTAACCGGTGTCGTTCGTCATATACCGTCATAATTGCACGCAGTCGCGGCTCGCGCACAGCTAGACATCGTCAAACGCGCTTGTCCCCGCGCGCAAACAGACGCGCGCGAGCCGCTTGTAAACATGAATATTTATTTTCCGCGGCGTCGCTAACTATTATTCATTACTTGTTCGCATTTACATGAAGATCGTATAAGGTATACGCCGCCGGGACACGCGGTCTGCCAGTAACGAATCGAACCGGGAGGAACGGACTCCTCGTCGACCTTCCGTTCGCGTGTCCTCCGATCACGGGTGTCCTCGCCGTTCACCGGTACGAGGAAGCCCTTCGCGCCGTTACGAGCATTGAAAGTACATTAAGGACCTTTATATCCGCGTCCACCTATGCATATTTAGCCCTGGTCACCTCCGTGTTCGATACGAATAACCCGGACGTAACTGGCTCGTGCTCGAGGAACGCGTTAACTCTAGATCGGCCCCGGTTTCGAAAGTAATGCTCACGTACTGGGTGACTCCAGAAAGGAGTCGAACAACCTCTCGAGTTTCTATAGTTCACGTCGAACACCTTGTTACCGGTCAATCGATCGGTTTCATGTTTGTTATTATTTAACTCGTCATTTGTACGTTCAAAAAGAAACGGGAATTTTCGAATTTCGCGGGCCGTGAGCTACCGAATGAGATCATTTTTTTCTTTTTTTCTAGACTCGTTCAATTGTAAGCGATGTACATGCCAATTTTTAGCCATGTTCGGTGCGTAGTAGTTCGAATGTAATACTCACGTACTGGGTGACTCCAGAAAGGAGTCGAACAATCTCTCGAGTTTCTATAGTTCACGTCGAACACCTTGTTACCGGTCAATCGATCGGTTTCATGTTTGTTATTATTTAACTCGTCATTTGTACGTTCAAAAAGAAACGGGAATTTTCGAATTTCGCGGGCCGTGAGCTACCGAATGAGATAATTTTTTTCTTTTTTTCTAGACTCGTTCAATTGTAAGCGATGTACATGCCAATTTTTAGCCATGTTCGGTGCGTAGTAGTTCGAATGTAATACTCACGTACTGGGTGACTCCAGAAAGGAGCCGAACAACCTCTCGAGTTTCTATAGTTCACGTCGAACACCTTGTTTCCGTTCAATCGATCGGTTTCATATTTGTTATTGTCATTTGTATGTTCAAAAAGAAACGGGAATTTTCGAATTTCGCGGGCCGTGAGCTACCGAATGAAATAATTTTTTTCTTTTTTTCTAGGTTCGTTCAACTGCACGCGATGTACATGCCAATTTTTAGCCATGTTCGGTGCGTAGTTTGTGTTTGACAGCCCATTGTTTGCGACGTAATTTTCACGCTCTCCGATTTGTTGGTTACTCCATTGTTGTGGAAATGGCGGATCAAGAAATTTGCATCAAATTTCACGTTTAAAACGGATTTAAGTGCAGCGAAGTGTTGGAAATGTTTCGACATTGTAGAGATGATAAAACACAAATCGGAGCAAGAAACGAAAGCCATAACAAAAGAGGCGTTCGGGAAGTGTCTTGAGGAATGGGGCAAAAAGGTGGCATAAGTCTATTATATCCGAGGGCGAGTACTTTGAAAGGGACAATGTCAACATTGTTGAATAAATAAAGAGTTTCTGAGAAAAAATAGTTCCCGTTTGTTTCTGACCATACCTCGCAGTAGTTTTACATAATCCTTCGACGTGACAGACAATTCAAACTTTTCATGACCTTGCGATGACCTTACACTTCAAACTTTTACCTTTAACCTTTTAACTTTTAGACCTTTAAACTTTTTAAGAAATTGATATTAAATGGCGATTTCGTTTGTGTAATGAGACTCCATCAATTTATTTCATTTCTTTAAAGAAATTTAAAATATTTTTACGTCTACAGGGTGTCCCAAAAATGTTGTAGTTCCTTGAAAGTAGAGATTCCTGAGGTCATTTGAAGTAATTTTTTCATTTACAAACATGTTCTCCGTGGCTTTGTTCACGAGTTATTAACGAAAAACACGGACCAACCAGAGCGTGGCTTCTGCGGACGGAGTCCCGCCAATGCCAACGCTACACTCAGCGGGTCCAATCGCTGAGCCAGAGTCTGCTGTAACCGCGCGGTGATTGGTCTGTGTTTTCCGTTAATAACTCCTGAACAAAGCCACGAAGAGCACTTTCGTAAAGGAAAAAGTTAAATCAGATGGGCTAAGGAATCTCTCTTTTCAAGGAAGTACAATATGTCCCAATATTTTTGGGACATCCTGTATAGAGTTTAGAGCTACAAAATTCAATTGTCCGAAATAAGTAGAAGTCAAAAAAGTTAAACAGGTTTGATATTTGCAATTATTTTGCGTTGCAACGGCGGAAATTAGTGTACGTAAAATTCTACAGAAGCTTGAGATCATCATCGCATGGTGAAACCGGTGACATTTTCCAAATCGATAGTATTCTCGCAAACGAACCAACCAATTAGCAATTCGAACTCTATATCGTTATTTATTCTGAAGCCGAAATTCAGCAAGTACTCGCGTGAAACTTCATCGGTGGCGAAAACTCTTTCAAACTTTTTTTTATAAGTATGACCATATGACCTTCGTCTACCCTCAGGACAAATAAAATAAGCTGGCAGAGGTCATTTATCTAAATGAACCCTATGTTCAAGTAGACAATTTTCTAATCATACGCGCGAGCATTAACATACAGCGAAGAGAAAAATTGGATCAACGGAACCATTTTTTCAGAAAATCATTATTTATGTGTTGATTAAGACAGCGTCTTAAAATCTCAAGAAGCACATGATTTTACATCTATTTTCGTTTGAGAAACTATGAATGTTTTAATTCTCACAGTAATTTATTTCTGATTCGATTTTACACAAATCTAAAATGGCAAACCACGTGCCCCCGAGTTTATTGTAACTCTGTTTTAAGAAAGAAATCAATAACGACTTTCTGAAAAATGGCGTTATTGGTAGAATTGATCCAATTATCATCCGTCGCTAACATAAATTTATCCAACGAAGTTCTGAAAATAGTTCTATTAGTATTACGGTTTCGTTATCGAAATAAAACTTGGAAACCGAACATCTGGAAACACAATTATCCCAGGAGCGTACGTATTCGTGAAAACCGTTCAATTTTGCTCTTCGCTATGATTCGCGAGACGGCAGAATGGTTCTTTCGATATCGTCCTCCAAGGTGCGAGTAGACTGATGACTGATTCACCTTCCGTCATGTCCTCGGGTTCCGTTCCGCGAATCCTCGTGTCGCGGTATTCGCCTCTCTGATAACAAACGGCTAATGATAATGTAATAATTATTATCTCTGAAAGCCGCGTTGGAAGGTAGAAAGATGAGAAGCGTCGGGTCTCAGCTTCGAGAAAAATAGGCGCGCGTTTCTGCGCGGCGTGGAGCCAAGCCTCAGATTGTATTAATTATTTCGCGAGGCCACGCGGACTCGGGATACACGAGCTTCGATTTATAGGAAACGAAGTAAGAGTGTTTCAATGTTTAGAATCTAATTAATGGGGCTCTGTAGTTGCGCCGCGCTAGGTAATTGCTCGATAGGAATATGTATATTCCATTTGTGTCCCCGCTTCCCGACCTGCCTCTCCGCGTGTAATTCCCTGATTTAAATGAACCTCCTCGAAGCCAAGTCCGCAGATTTTTCTTCGTCCCGTAACCTCCGCGATTCGAGGGTGAGACGGACGCCACAATGTTCGGGACAATGCTAAGTACAGTCTTTTCTCGATATATGTCGCAGATACCTCGCTGATAAAAGTCGCAGAACTATCCCCACTACCGCCACTATCCTTGGGCGCCGAGGAGTGTAAACATAAGACAGGTCGGGTACGACGTTCAGCGGGGATAAAGAAATAGTATCTCCTGGACGATATATGTCGCTGGCAAGACACGTGTTGTTGACATATATCGAGAAAACACTGTAACTTTCGAAGTATGAAATCTGTAGAAATTGTTGTCGCAAAGCATTAGTAATATAGTGTAGTTTGTAACGCTACGCACAATTTTTACTAAATGTATAAACTTATTGTTCAAACTGAAGCGCAAAATCAAATATAAAACTCGGTATATTTTCTAAATCACGTGCTGTTTGCTGAATGTTTATTTGGTTGATTTGATTTTTACAAGTTACGTTTAGTATTAGAAGGCCTTCGAAATCCACAAGAATCTTTTCGAAACTTTAACGATTTGTCTCAATTTTTCATGTTCAATTTTTATCAACTTTCATTCGAGTTTTAGAAAAACGACCAGAAAGTATCTCTCGGATCTTTTGCATACTACTTCTGGACACATTGAACTTGCACTAGCAATCGGTCTTATGTGCCCGAACTTGCCCGAATCAAAGAAAATAGCCGAAACGTAAACTTTTCATTCCCGCGGCGCACAGTGGTGCCAAGGCGGCAAAAAATCTATTTTACAAAAGATAGATCTATCTATTTTATCTATTTTATAAATCTATTTTTTAAAATCTATTTTATTTTTCTATTTATTTTATTATTTTACAAATTTTATTTTTTTTAAATAGTCATTTTTGTATTGCGTAATAGTAGAGTGCATAATATACCAAAGTCTGATGTTTTAAAAGAAATTTTTTACGGAAATAAACGCATGGTACATAACCTTTTCTTCTCTCCTGGAAATTCATCAGTTTTCAGTGCGATAGTTATGTAATTATTCCGCCTATAATTAAATACTTAGGGGTCTACAAGTTATATGGGTTATTACAAATAACTTAAACTATTAACTGGCAAAAATAATTTTTCAGAAAAGTTGTTTAACGTTAAGTAATATGGACTAACCCAGAAGCCTCTTTACGTTGCTCTCATTTTTTATTTATGGAGGAATACAAGAAATTCTTTAAAAGACTTCGGTCTGGTATTAATCGTTTCGGAGAGGTTAATATTGATCTAACTTTGTGTAAAAAATCTAGAGACCTCTCGAGACCTCTTTGCCGTAATTTAAGTTTAAATATCAACTTTCAGAATTTACGGATATTTGATGTTTCGGGTATAAATTGAAACCCTTAGGTTTTTCTCCTTTCGTTTTCTTTTTAGGTTTTCTCTTAACGTCAACTAAGAGAGTTACTTGGTAGCCGAAGACAATGCGAAATTTCTATGGGATCAGTTATGTTTATTTAGTTCTATCTCAGCAGAGAAACATTTTAAAAAGTCAGTGTTATCACTAGACTTCGAGTCTTCGCGTAAAGTACAAATTTTCCAAGTCAATTATGCAAAGCAGAAGATAGTTGACAACGTAGTAATTCTTCGTTCAATAATTTTAATTACTCGAAATTAGTATGGTAATATTCACAAATTCTTGTAACATGTTCGAAGTTTTGTGTTTCATCTACTCATTTTTGAATGCATAAAATCCGCAGTCGACTTCTCACTGTTACAACATTGTACCCCTTGGATATACAGGGTGTCCCACGTAACACTATTCACGATTTTTCAACTGCTTGCGATAATCTCACAAACAAATATTTTCAATAAAAGTTGATCAGTTTTCGATTGGCTATACATTGCAATAAAAAAGTTCGAAAAACATTTTTTTTAGTATTGTTAAGCTCACCTTCATTTTTTAAAATGGCACATTGCATTTTTGACTTAACCGTATTATAGCCCGTATCAAGACGTATTCAACGATCTAGCATACCATGACCTTCTGATGATCTTGAAGACAAAGAAATGAAAATTTCAACAAAAAATGACAGTCTGCTTGCATGGGTGATAATAACTCTGGCTTGGCCATCCGGGGTCATTTACAGTCGATAGTTTATGCTGTTCCAATATAAAACAAGGAACATTTAAAGTAGCGAATTCGTACAGCATGCGAAGAACTTCGCTACGACAGTATCATAAGAGCAACCCATGCAAACTTACTACGTAGAACGGAATTGTGTCTATAACAACATCGATCACATTTCGAACATTTAATGTGACTTTTTCACGTAATCGTTTGCATTCGTTTAGTCGAGGTTCCTCAATTGAATGTAATTTCGAGTCTTAATAATAAACACGAGTTATTATCACCCATTCGAGCAGACTGTATTTTGTGTTGAAATTTTCATTTCCTTGTCTTCGAGGTCCTCCGAAGGTCATGGTGTACTAGGTCGTTGAATAAGACTGTTAAGTCAAAAATACAAAGTGCCATTTTAAAAAATTAAGGTTTTTTTATTGTAATGTATAGCCAATTGAAAACTGATCACCTTTTGTTTAAAATATTTGTTTGTCAGATTATCGCAAGTACTTGAAAAATCGTGAAAAGTGTTATGTGGGACACCCTGTATAAGGCGGTCTACAATTCTAGTTCTACAGTCTAAAAACGTTAATTTTCGTGTAAAAATGCCGGGAATCAATTTGTACACTTAGTACCAGCTAGGCCCTGGATGTTAATGGAGCACAACAATCGGCGAATATAAAACAATTCACGGGCCGAAGCGAAGCGAAGGGGGTTGAAGGAGACGAAGAGAGAGAGAGAGAGAGAGAGAGAGAGAGAGAGAGAGACTGGGAGCAAGCCGACCTGTTCACTGCACGGTGGGATTAATCGTCATCTTTCGATGCACGTGTGTCGTTCGAGCGACGCAATACGGAAGAGTGTCGTGTTCCGTGATTTCATCAGTTTTATGGACGACGGTTAACGGAGGAGGAAACGGTAAAACCCGTGGTTCGGTAGATTTCTCGGGAGGGGATGCCCGACGTTGCAGCCTAGCGAGGAACTGCTCACAATGGGACAGGATTTTCGAGGCGATAACGCCGATGAAAAATGTATCGCGCGAAGATGAAAATGCATTGTAACGATCCGACGGGTTGAAACGGTCTCATTGTCTGCCGGAATGGGCGACGATGTTCCACCGAGAAATCAGCCTTGGTGCTTGTAGCGTCGGAAATTTGTTCGGATATCTGAAAAACATCCCCCATCCCCTCGCGAGTGCCACGGGGTGGGAAGAGCGTGGGCGAGCGGCAACCTAAAATCTCGACAAATATTTAAATATATCGAGAAACGTGCAGTTTGCGTTGATGCTCCTGTCACGGGTAGCTGGCAGACTGCGAGTTATCAGAAGGGACTGGGGATTGTCGAGTTTCCCTTCGACTGCCTTCGAAATTATCTGAGGCTGTCACAGTACTGCTCGAATTAAACTAAACGCAGTATTACAGCGAATCCGCGTTTTATGTCAGCAGCCCAGGTCTTGCCGTCGTTTAAGTTAGAAAACCACTATTCGTCGATGCAGAGCCGAACGTAGAAAAGGACAGCGAAGCTCGAGAACTTCTTTATTTTTCATTATTTTATATGGGACTTCCACCAACATATTCGTGGCATTTTTCTAATGAAAATGATACCAAATATGATATAATTCCGATGATATTTACTTGTGTAAAGAACGATTAATGTTTCGGGCGCAAAGAATGACAGCGTATGGGAAAGAGACGCGGAGAGTAAAAAAAGCAAACTTTTTTATTATGAATTTTTTTTTGCGACACTTCTTTCACCAACATATTTGTGGAATTTTTCTGATTAAAATAGTACCAAACACGATATAATTCGGATCATATTTACACTAATGTTCCGTTAATATAATTGTAATGGGAAGTAATTTTCATCGTTCATTACACAAGTAAATATCATCGGATTATATCATATTTCGTATCATTTTAATCAGAAAATTTTAGACTTTAATCGTTCATTACACAAGTAAATATCATCGGATTATATCATATTTCGTATCATTTTAATCAGAAAATTTTAGACTTTAATCGTTCATTACACAAGTAAATATCATCGGAATTATATCCTATTTGGTACCATTTTCATTATAAAAATGCCACGAATGTGTTGGCGAAAGTCCCATAAAAAAGTAATGAAGAATAAAGAAGTTTTGTTATTGCATCAGTAGTGGTCTCTTGGTCCCACACCGATATACCCGACTCGTGTTGTGTTTACACTCCTCGATGGCGGCGGTTCTCGAGGTTCTTGGCCCCTCACGAGGAATACCCCGCGGTAGTGGGGATAATTCCGCGACGGCTAACTTAGAAGCCTCGACGACATATATCCCTGATTCACTATATCCGAAACTTTCGCGGGTGGTCTCGTTGTTGCATCACGATCGGCAACTGCTACGCTCAGAATATAACCTACATGCTAATTAGCAGGTACTAGTGCTAATCTAATCCACTCTTAGTACAGGGTGGACCATATAAATGGGAACACCTAAATATCTTCTTCGTATTTACGGTCCTATGAAAAAACTCCTCAGGACTAAGTTACATCATTTTAAGGGGCAAATGTAAACAAAACATTCTTGTAGCCCATTTGGTCAATAAGATATCAAAGTGATCAGTATCTTTTCAAAATGGAACAGTAAATCCCAAATTCGGTGGATACCGTCTTTTTGACCTTGACATGACCTTAAGCAAAAACAAACATGTTGGAGCGAGAAAGGTGTACAAGTTTAAAAGTTACGTGTCTTAGCCTGAATTTTGCATTAGAAACAAAAAAAAAATATTAACTTGTTTATAAGAAGCACATTCAAATATATGTTTTAAAAAATTGATAAATAAAGCAGCGAGTGTTCCTAAACATCATCAATTGTGTAGTTATAAGAATGGTCCGCTGTCCGAGGGTGAAACGAAGTGCTCTGATTACGTACAACTTTTGCGGGCACTCGTGTAGCAATGAACGTATTCATTATTTATTGGAAAAACTCATGCACGAGCGGTATCGTTATTCTGATTGCAAGCGCGACAACGAATACGAAAATTTAGATTCGCGACGCTGCCGTTTCGCAGCCCGAACGTTCTAGCTCGTAGGGCAACGAACGAATCTCGATCGCTCATTAACGAATAATTTCGTTGCGTTAATTCGTCGCTAATGACGTGCAGCTCGCCAATTAGGCGCTCGATGTCGCCGACGTCGTCGAAAACGAGTTTTCGCGCGGAAATCCGTGAATCGTTGCCGGCATTTCCGCCAGAAAGAAATCGAATTCCGGATTGGAATCGCGGCGCGCGCGGCCATTAAAACGCGTTCATGAAAGTGATCGAAATTCCGGCCGCGAAGCTGCGGCGGAGCTTCTCCGCAAATTAGAAAACCGCTGTTTTTCGAACGGTACGTGTACGGAAGAAGGGAAATGGCGAACGCTTCAACAGAGAGGCCGACGTACGTCTATTGGCTCGCGGTTTGAGCACGTTTGACAAATCGAATGCGGAAAATTTGCGGAACCGAACCATCCGCGGAAATGCTGAAAACCAACCAGACAGAAGTTTCCGCTCGCCGACTGGTCCTATCGATTGCCATTTTTATTTCGTTTTTAGCCGCAGCAACTTTCGTAAGAAAAATACCGTCGAACGTTGACGCTCTCTTGGCTCTCCTTTACCAAATTAAGGTTGCTTTCTTTTTTATATATATTCTCACGATTTTTCTCCTGCTGTTTTACTTGTATGTTTGCATACTTTTCTGTTATCTTAACAGCACCAACTTTTGAAACTTTTAATACTTTGTTAGTATGCTCGTGTATCACTCGATGCGGAGGTGGCTGTTATGGCCAAAAGCGAACGTTAACCCTAGCACTCCCAAGCCTCGAGCCGTCACGCGGAGTCCCAAGGGGGGTGAGGGGTGGGGGGCTCCTCGAACCCATACTCTTTTTACTCATTTCTCCTAAAGTAATTGTTTCTAAAAAAAGTTTAGTAATATTTAAGCCCGTGATACTTTATAAACATTTTACGTCGCATTTAGATGTATGTTTATAAAACAGAAAGTACATATACATATAACTCTCTTGTCTCAGAATGAATAGAGTGAATTCTCATTACGAGTCAGTGCCAACCTTACAATTTGGAGTCAGTGGAACTACCCACACCACCGCGGTGCAACATTGTATCGGAGAAAGGCATTTTCTCAGTCTTCTTGTCACTATCGCTTAGTAGTCATAGGCTTTTATGACTTGTAGACGGATATGACTCTTACGTTTCTGACTTTTATGTCTAAGAGTCAGTCGCCAGAACGGCGCAATTGATAAATGACATACCTGAGCCGTGTTATGTTTACACTCCTCGGCGTCCGAGGCCACTCGAACTTCGCGGCCCCTCACTGGGTGTACCCTGCGGTAGTGGGGATAATTCCGCGACGTTTATCATCCAGGCCTTGGCGACATATATAGAGAAATCACTGTATTCACTTCTGACTGCATAGAATGCTTGACTGTAATTGAAAATACTGCACCGTTCCTTGTCAGTCAGTTCTGTGACTCAATTCTTAGTTCTAGGATTATTTTTGTTATTCTGTGGAGATAAAAGGAGGCTTTGGGACCGCTTCGCGTCATTGTCGCCGTACCGTAATCTTTTTCCTACAGCAACGAGACTTCGGAATATTAAACTTAAATGTACAAATGACAATAAATAATTTTTTGAGAATTTTTCACCCCCAAAAAAAATAGTTCTAATTTAAAGTTTTCCAACCTGTGGGTTCGACGAGCCCCCTTCCTCTTGGGAGTGCTAGAGGTAACCCTCCGTACGCTATATCGGAGTCATTCGTAACCCGTAGGGGTGGGAATAAGAGCGACCGTCAATATGTACAGTTTTATTCCGAGACAAGACGACGTTGTTTATTTCGAAATAAGAAAATCGCTATCCCCTCTGTTTCTTTTGAAGTCGATCGCTTGACACCGCTTAGTGCCCGAACGAGAGGGTATGTCATAGTCTATCCTTTTCCAACGAATGAAATCGCTGAAGGATTGTATCGCTGCTCGGCCGGCCACTTTATAAAGGGTGTCCCAAATGACCTGACATTTCAATTTATTAATAAAACGTATTTATTTGTTTTTATTTTAACATGGAGGTTATGTGTGGAACACAATATCTGATTAATGGCCGCCTCGTCCCTATTTGCAAACGTTCACTCTTTTGACGAAATTTTCAATAACAGTTTTGCATAATTGTGGACTAATTTCAGTAATGCTGCGTCCAATTGCTTCCTTCAGCTCCGGAATGGTGTGTGGATCATTGGCATACACTTTTCGTGGCAAAATCATTGGCAAAAACGGGTAGAGGAAATTTAAACCAGTAAGAGGATTAATAGAATTAAAGATGTTAGGGACTTGTAATAATGAATGGGTAATTACTAAAAAAAAAAGGTGCATGTATTCGTAAAATATGAAAAAATTAAGGACTGTTACATAATGTTTATGTTTACAGTTTGCCTATTGTCGAAATTCACTCTTTCGGTCATGGTGCCCTGATTGAAATTTTAATGGCAAGCCTGACGTGACATAAGAGAGGAAGTTCAGCTTGTTGGAAGTTCCGCTGATCCGAGAACGTTTCCCCTTAGACCGAGACAGGCTAAAAATCAACCCGCAGGCTTGGAGGTTCGAACCACCAACATTGTGTTTGGCCCCGCGTTACTTGCGCCCATCGTACCGGCGTCAATTCCGATCCGATCAGCCCGATCTTGCTGTCATAAGAAATTTCATGCGTGAGAAGGGTTAAGGACGGAGACGGGCCACCGACATCAGCCAGGTGGCGCCTGAATTACAAGTTTCGTGCGAACGTGTACCGAGTGGTACATACAACGGAACGCAACGCAAAGCACGTGAACCGGCCACGCCACTGTAACAGTAACAGCGACAGGAACAACAACAACAGGAATGATGTTAAGGGATCGAGAGGAACGACGAGTCCCAGGTGAGAGGCAGCTGCCAGGCGGCCGCCGCACCTGCTCCTCTTCTTTCCTTCTTGGACAAGCAGGACCCATTTCAAGAACCGAAAAGGGGGCTCACCTATCTCTCCTCGAAGTTCTCCTTCTCATCTGGACTCATCGGGCCCTTCCTCTCTTTTTCGCCGCGGACTTAGAGAGAGAGAGAGAGAGAGAGAGAGAGAGAGAGAGAGAGAGCAATGGCACCCGGTCGCCTCCTGCATGCGGGTGCGCGCATCGGCAGGTGCTGCATTTTTCTTGCGCCAACCTTCTTCCTCTCATTACTATTATTACTGCTTTTCTTCGGCAGCACGAGGCACGGCTGACGCGTCGTCTTGCTTTATTTCTCAATAAAAGACGCACGAGATCGCTTCGGGTGTCGATCGATGGATTGTCCAGAGAATTCTATGTCCCTAACTTGACCATCTTCTTCTTCTCCTTCTCTTTTCCTCCCGCCTTCGGTCACGGCTCCGTCTTTAACCCTTTGTAGTCCCAGCAACTTTTGCCGGTTCGTTCCAGCTTGGCTGCGTTTATCTGACCGTTCTATTACGCGCATGCGAGGTGCGGTGTTGCATGCGATATGTCCGAGTTGCGACAGTAACGTTAAACAAACGTGACTTTGAAAGCAGACACTATTTTAATTCACATATTCTGTCAACGAATTGCAAACTTTCTTATTGTAGTATGGTAGAAATTGACGAATACAGTGATTTCTCTATATACGTCGCCTAGGCCTGGATGATAAACGTCGCGGAATTATCCCCACTACCGCGGGGTACACCCCGTGAGGGGCCACGAAGTTCGAGTGGCCTCGGACGCCGAGGAGTGTAAACGTAATATGGCTCGGGTATGTTTCCTGGACGATACTGACGCTGACAAGACCCGTGTTATTGACATATACCGAGAATTCACTTTTGTGTATTCATTTACCACGAAATTTTGACCAAATATTGTATGATGTATCGTCGATGTATTTACTTTTCCATTCGTCTAAAAAAAGTACAGATGGTTGCATTGGTTGACATTGAGATAAACTTTATTTCAAAGTAAAATTAAATAAGTACATAGAAACCTATAGTCTTCATAGTACATTAAAGACCAGCGTTGTACCTTAAAATTGTCTATAATGATCCTGCAGACTAGAGCTGCTCAACATGCATATTAGCGGGCAAGAGCGCCCGCTGATGCCCGTGGGCACAGCCAGTGTCACCAGACGGGGGAGGGAGCACCAGTTGAAGGGATAAAGTTACCCCCTCTCTGCCAGTACCTGAGTATGCACGTCCGAGACGACACGCGTCACGTGACCGGGTCGCGGAGGGGGTGTGGGGAACGTAGAAAGGGAAATTAGAGTGGGGGAACAATTCTTCATCTGGCTCAGCGGAGTGGGGGTAGGCCGTAGCATAGCCGTAGCTGGCCATGTACTATGCGTGATTCGCAAGAAGTCCCGTGAAAGGAATGCGGAGCTGATTGGTCAGAGTGGAAGGGGCACGCCCCGTTTCACGCGCATTTTCGGCTCTAACGATTTACAGTGAATTCTCGTTACGAGTCAGTTGCACCGTTCTGGTGACTGACTCTTAGACGAAATCTGAGGTTGTCGCCGAGCGTCGCATTTGAAATACACAGAGCACGCTGGAAACCTAAGAGTCATATCCGTCTACAGGTCCTAAAAGCCTATGACTACTAAAAGATAGTGACATGAAGATTGAGAAAATGCCTTTCTCCGATACAATGTTGCACGTAGCGGCACCTCACCGCGGTGGTGTGGGTAGTTCCACAGACTCCAAATTGTAATGTTGACACTGACTCGTAATGAGAATTCACTGTATTGGTTAAAGCGATCACACAGCGTGTGACGTCAGAGCCTAAACATTGGGACTACGGGAGCATCGATGGTGGGGATAGGCGGAGCTTTGACTTCTTGTGAAGTACAGACAGTAGCTGTGACAATGCTTGTGACAAATACATGCAGTCTTGCCCGCAGGGGCGTGGCTTCGTGGCCCGCCGTTTTGTGTATGCCCGAGGCAGGAAATTCGCTGCCCGTACGGGCAGACGGTGAGCAGCTCTGCTGTAGACTGTAATAGTATTCTTTGATCAAAACGCTTCATAATATTTGCATTCTAAATTTGGACATTTCGTATGCAACAAACTAATATTTAAATTCAAGTCCTTAGGTCTTTCTCCTTTCTTTTAAAAATGTGATATTATACGGATAAAAGGAAAACAGACGCAGAACGACACGAATGGCTGACCGCTGAAACTTTCCGCGTTCCAAAAGCCATGTTAGGAGATCGATTTAAAGCGATTCGAGAAGGCGAGACCGTAGATTTGTCACCGCAAATGGGTAGATTTCAAAAAAAAACTTTTCGTGAGGAATTCCAATTCCAGAAAGTGCCATTAAATACTGAACTCTTGAAATTGGCACGCGATGTGGCTGAACAGTTAAAATTGGCGCATCAATTTAATAAACAAAAGAAAGCTGCGGGTTATACTATGACTAACCTGCGGATCTTCACCTAAAATACAAATTGTTTGTATTAATTGCGGGACGCAGGGATCAAATAACAGTTTACTTCCCCCTTTTGTGGTTTTATTAAGTTGTAAACAACGCATTGACATTCTCAAGTTCTTTTAATCTTTCCACTGTTTCAAATTACACCCACCCCTTTTTGTCATAAATGCATAAAATCCGTCTAACCATGACTTTTTTCAATTTTTATGAATTAGCGAATCTCATCATCAAAATTGTCTGAACTATTACTAGACTGCGGATTTTATGCATTTATGACAAAAATGGGTAGGCGTATCTTAAAACAGTAAAAACATTAGAAAAATTTTTAAATGCTGTCACATTATTTTCAACCTATTACACATATTAAGAAAGAAAATAAATTTCTATTTCACTCCAGTTTGTTGCAATTCAGGTAGAAAATTTCTATTTTGCATAAAGATCCGCAGTCTAATTATTACCAACTGTTAATTTATTATCATACATTCGTTAACACTTTGAGATGCAAAGTTCCGTCGAAAGATACTAATACAGAAAGCTGAGAGAACATTAAAACGTTAGAATAATGCATTTCGAGGCAGCTGGTTTTTTTTTTCGCGCGTGAAAGGGTTAACACGAAATTCTTGTGCCTTCCATTTTCATTATTCGTGCGCAAGCGAACAAAATAAAAACGCGCTATTATTTTGCTGGCACGGAGGCTACATTATAATGAATACGAGAGCGCGAGTTTCACGCAGGAAATGAGTATCTTGTCTCTCGGTCTATTTCCTTCTATTTTTGCACGTGCTGTTTCTTTTAGCACATCGACGGAGGGAAGACAACGCTGTGCTCCACATGCGGGCAGAAAGCAGGTGTCACGGTAATTCCCCGACATCATCCTCTTCGCTCTATCAGTCTTTTCACGGTCTTCCTTACCATTATTCAACGCGAGCCTTGCGCGCGCTAATCAACGTCATTTCGTATTCGCGATGGCGACGAATCCTCGTCGACCGTTTTCGAGAAGGTGTCGTTCACCGCCGATTCATCTCTCAGGATTGACCGCGTCTCCTCCACACCTGTAACTGTGAAATAAAAGTTGCACGTGAAATACACTGTAGCTCCAATATGTATTAGGGGGAGTAATCAATTCTTTTGAAATCTGAGAAAAAGTTTATACTAAATTCAAGTTTTTACTTCTTAATTCATTATATAATCTCCATCATTATCAAGGACAGTTTTCTATCTTTCCTGCAAATTTTCAATCCCCGTCTCATAGAAATCCAGGGTTCGTGAAGCAAAATATGACTCAAGGTGCTTCCTTACGTCTTCTACAGAAGTGAATATTTTATTTCTTAAATAATGCTCCAGAGATCTGAAAAGATGATAGTCAGAGGGAGCAAAATCCGGTGAGTATGGGGTTGCGGTAAAACTTTCCATTGCAATTCTTTGGTTTTTTCCTGCGTGAGTTTCGCTGTATGGGGCCGGGCCTTTGTCAATTTGCTGTATTACACCTTTTCTGTGGACTAAAGATGCCCCCTTTTTTAATAGTTCTGAATACAGCCGTTGTAATTGCTGACAATACAACTCAGCAGTAACTGTTTCTCCAGGGTTCAACAACTCAAAGTGAATTATGCCACGACAGTCCCACCAAATGCACAGTAACACCTTTCTAAGTGATAAGCTAGGTTTAGGGGTTGATATTGCGGTTTGATTTGCAGAAAGCCATTGCTTGGAACGCTTTATGTTACCATAAAGAATCCATTTTTCATCTCCGGTAACGATTCTGCGAAGAAATGGATCGACGAATATTCTTGTTGGTCTCAGCATTAAATAAATTCAAATTAAATCCAAATTAAATAAAATACTATTTAATATAGCAAAAGAAAAATTGTTACTTTGAATACGTAAGGAATTTCTTCACTTAACAAAAATGTTCGATCAGATGGCAAGCCTGTAAACAATTCATGAATAAAATTTGAATTTCCGTAAAGATCGACAGTACAATCATTATTACTAACTTACTATTTTTACTAGGGAAATGTTAGTTAATAGGGAGCTATATGCAACGATCTGTGACACTTTTTTACAGGGAATCTTGACTGAGAATGTGTATATTTAAACTAATAGAACATGTAAAAATATCTGTATGTCAATTGGTAACATGCATGCAGGATTCTGTGATATTGTCTGACATATAGACATGTACTACTTAAGACTTAATACGTATTAGTCGATTTGTCTGGTTCTATTTCCCTAACTATCACTTCTTCTTTTTCCAATATATCAAACGTATCAATAAACGAATTGTAGCCAACACTATTGTAACAAGTATTATAAATAGACAGCAAATTTTATGCATTTATGGCAAAAATTAGTAGGTGTAATTTAAAACAGTAAAAATATCAGAAAAATTTAAGGACACTGTTATATTATTTTCAAACTGTTAAACATATGAAGATAGGAAATAAATATCTATTTCACTCCAATTTGTTGTAATTCGTGTAAAAAATTGTTATTTTGCATTAAGACCCGCTGTCTAATTATAAAACTGCGTATGCATTGATGACTGTTCATGCGAAATCTAAAACAGTAGAAAGGTTAGAAGAATTGAAGAACATCGATAGATTATATTCTCAATTTATCAAAATTGTATAGAGAAATTTTTATTTGGTTCCCGTTACATGCAATTAATGCTATTTTGCACGAAGATTTGCAGTTTAGTCATTACATACTTTAATCGTCAGTCGCAATTAACCCATTTCTACTTCGGTCATATCACGGATAACAAATTACGCATAAAAAGAAATCCTTTCACACTTAGCTTTTGTTTTACCAAAATGCTGCAAATGGATTTAAATACTCCAGACATTAATCACTATCTTGCGCATTCGTTTCACCGCCATAGAGAACAAGTTGTGCTCGCAGCTTACTGTCTACCGTATCTACCACGCTGTTCTTCCCAATTATATTCCACACTCTCACTTCCGTTTGCAATTGCTTTGCACACAAAAATATGAAATTTCAAGCATTCAGTGCGGTCTGAAACATTAGTAGTATATCTAACAAAAGTAACATTTACAGTTGCCTCGAAAAGTAAACATAAGGGTCGCAATTTGTGAGAAAGTAATTATGTTTAATGACAGTGACATATATCAAGGTGACATATTTTTTTGTTGAGTTATCGCACGTGAATAAAATCAGAATATAAATATTTTCTACAAATACAGGGTGCCAGAAACAAATGTATACACAGTTTGAATCATGGTCCATTCATTATTTCCAATTACTTACACCCTGAAAAGAAAGAAAAATCAGAAAGTTATGACACGTTAAACAGTGTATACATTTTTTGGGGACAGCCTGTAGAATACTACACTTACAGGGCGTGTTTCATCCTAAACGAAAGAAACTTTATTAGGTGATTTAGAGTCTCACTCTTTTGCGAAACGATGATCATTCTTCGTGATTGCATAAAACCCGCCATCCAGTGATAACCTTTAATTCTGCAGTTTTAATTACGTGACTAAATTACTTTGATTTTGTGGATTTCCTTGGTGGCAATTATTCAGTACTAGACGCGTTAAATAAATTGCTTTATTAAACTAACCAACGACTTACCAACACTCCTCAACGTACCTGACCACTTACCTAACCACCACCAATTCTTAAAGATAACCAATCTGTATAAAAAGATATGATATAACCTACTTGAGAAACCCACCTACAGACACCATTACCAATCGAGCCCAAACTGTACCACGTTGCTGATGACCTCTAATTAATACAGCAATTTTCTTTTTATTTTTAACGTTGCTTTAACGAAAGATTCCACGAACTGAAAACTTTCTTGCGACAATTACGTCCATGTTTGCTGGCCCGTTGACCACTGTAAGTCAACTGCAACGATCGATCTACGGAACGGAAGGACTGAAAAAAAAAATCAAATCTATCGAGAAGAAACAAAACAAAACAAGAGGAAAGGAACGCGAGAAATCTCAATCTCGAATGTCATGGAACGTCTCCCCCGCGAAGCTGAAATTCAAAGCGCGAGACGGAACAAGCAAACGGAGCGCGGGAGAGGGCGGGGAAGGGGAGGGGGACGGAGGAAGGGGCAGAGAGGGACGGGAGGGGATCGATGCAAGAAAACGCGAGAGAGAGAGAGAGAGAGAGAGAGAGAGCCCGACGTCCGACGGGCTCGTGGCTCAATTTCGTTGGTAGGCGCGGGAAAAAGTGCATTATACGCCGGCACGGCAGTCGAGCAGCGTCGTTTCTTCTTCGAGCAGGGTTCGCCTTCGCCTTGGTGGCAGTGGTCGACCCCTCCCGCCCCCCTCGCCTTCCCCTTTGCCGCCCCACGGCCGGTATTTCCCCACCCCCCTCGCACGGCGCCCTCTTCTTTCAGATCCCCCCCCCCCCCCCACTACCGATCCCACGTGGCATGAGCGCCGTCTGTATAAACGAGCACGCGCCACCACCTGCTTCTTATTATCCCCACCCCCCGATCCCTGCAACCGGTGCCCCTGTTCTTTCTGCGACCCTCTCTGCAGCCAGCCAGCTAGCAAGCCAGCCGGCCGGCCGGCGCGGCGCGGCGCGGCGCGGCGTTACTTCACGCGCGCCGCGCCGTTTACCCTCTCCGTTTTCTTGCGTGTTCCCTCCTGTCTCTATCGCGTTTCGCGCGCGACGTCCATTTTACGCGTCGCGTTTCGCCGATTACGGTTAGTAATAAACGTTTCAGTAATATCACCACAGTAATAAACCGTACGCACTTATGGCCAAATAGTTTGACCAGACGTCCCCGCCGTGTAAAGACTCGTGGGTCTATTAACACCCAGAGTTGGGCAGTATCCGGTGAAAAATTTATTTGAACGGCCTTCGGATACAAATTCTCTGTTCTTTTGTTTCTATTCGAAGTCGGATGAATCGCGAGAAGTTATTTGTATCTTTATTCGACGAGCGTCTGGTTTCGAGATTTGTATTCGACGTGCCTCCGGATGATTTTCTGGCTATGTTCAGGATTTATTCGGATGGTCGATTGCAACGCCCCCATTTATTCGACGGATTTATTTGTAGATACTCGGCGTCCGCCGACCATCCGAACGATTTTAGGCGTCGAATAAAAAATAATTTCAGAATGTATTCGAAGGCAGATGTCGCGGCGAAATTTATTCGTAACTTTTATTCGATATCCGAAGCTCGATGTGGCCAGACGATTTATTTGAGGATTTATTCGGGACGAGTATTTGGCAGAGATGAAAATGAAATGTATCTTTTATTCGAAATTGTATTCGATGTTCGGATGGCCGACTTTTTTATCCGACGTTGCCAAGCCATAATACGTAAATACGTACCACGGTACAGTGTTTACCATTAATAATCGAACACTTTTTATCGTTTAAACTTTTAACGCTTGTTTACATAAATAAATTTTTATTATTTAAACAATTGTTTAAACAAATAAATTTTTGTTATTGAAACAAATGTTTACACCAGTACATTTTTACTAGTTAAACGCTAGCTTACACATATAAATTTTTATTATTTAAACAATTGTTTAAACAAATAAATTTTTATTGAAACAAATGTTTGCACCAGTACATTTTTACTAGTTAAACGCTAGTTTACACAAATAAATTTTTATTATTTAAACAATCGTTTAAACAAATAAATTTTTATTATTAAAACAAATGTTTGAACCAGTACATTTGTATTATTGAAACAAATGATTAAACCAGTACATTTTTATTACTTAAAATATTGTTTAAACAAACACAGTTTTATTACTTAAACAATTTACGTCACGTTTTACAGTGAGTAAAACTCTTTATAAGAAAAGGAAATGTCATTGGGTTTCACCATTGGTACTCTGCTGGATGTTAAGTTATTAAGACAATTTTATAAAGAACTCTTTAGATTATGTATTATGTACAGGTACACGTACATATGTAGGCATTGCATGCTATGGCATTTTTCTGTCTACGGTTCTGACTGTTAATAACACCTATAGTCATCACGCTCTGCGAAATCGAGAGAGGATTCGAGTCGCGGTATCTATTATTGGTAAAAGATATTAACACTTTGACTGCCAAACTAGAAACCTCAAAAATTACATAAAATCAACGTAAGTTATTTAATGAAATAAGAATTGGAAAAAATTAAATGTATGGTATTGAGTACTTAGTCCTCCAACTTTCTTGCATTTTACGGATACTAATAAAATTTGTTACGGTGAATATATTAACGTAAAAATTCATTTTATAACCTGGACAAATAATTCCGTCACCCACGAATGGGTGACGTGGCAGTCAACGTGTTAATGTTAATCCAGGAATCCGGAACAATAACTGTTCTAGTTCGCAGATGATACTATGTCATAGATAGGCAAAACGTTGTTGCGTTCTGTTTTTTGGTTGAACTTCACCTTGGCAAATCAGAAATTTTTAACTCTTTACTATACAGGGTGTTTCACCTAATTCGAGCATCTAAAATATCTCGCTTGTTTTTTATGATAGGAGAAAATTTCAGAGGAAAACATTAGTTGGTTCAGAGGGGCAAATATTATGATAGGCAAACAAATTTGTTTAAGGTTATATTTTCTGAGATTTCAAGGTCATCGAGGTCTTTTTTAATGGAATGATATATTTTCATGATTGTTACATGATAGCCGAGATCAAGACGAATCCAACGACCTGCAATATTATGACCTTCACATGATCTTGAGTTTGTTATCACCAACGATTTCACTCCATACATTTACACTCCATGGACGCTGGTATACAGGGTGTATACAAATTATATGTCACGACCACCATAGCGTGATTCTACACCTCTACATCGGTAGAAATCTGTTAAAAAAATGTACCGCAAAATTCAGCTTGACCTTGAAAATCAAGGTCAAAGTGTCGAAAAATTTTCTTTTATTGCATCGTATAGTACTCATCACTCAAATTTTTCGATACTTTGAACTTAAGTTTCGAGGTCAAAATGAATTTTGCGGACAACTTGTAGTGGGATCAATATTGAATGTAGCCAATACAAATGTATCGGCATCTTTCAAAGTTCAAAACAATTGAACTATGCGGTCAAAACTTTGTCGAGAAGCATGATTTCTCTCTGGGCATCTTCCTGCGTATAGGTAAGATGCTTGTATTGAATTACTTTTAGTCTCACCATAAACTAAAATCATTTCTATCTTTTCTGCATCACTGTACACCATCATTTCAGAGAAGTAACGTTATCTTTCACAATCGAATAAATTCCGATGAATTTCTTGAACCTACTGATTAGAGTCACCGAAAGGAGAAGAATTTGTATCAGTGTTTACAATTTATTGTGAGCGTGCTTACAGTCATTAGTCAAGGTTCAAGAACATTTCTTGAAACCCTAGAGAGATCATGTCATCGTTATTTCACTATTTACATCAAGTGCCCTACTTTTATGAATTTTTCATACTCAAGGTCACGTGAAGGTCATAATATTACAGGTCGTTGAGGTCAGTGAGGAACTCACTGTTCCAAAAGTGATGCGTGTTTAAAGTTCAGCGATTACTGTTTTAGGGTAACACAATATATAGAAAAAAAATGGAAAAAATTAAGAAAAGAGCTATGAAAGAAACATATGGTAGATTAACATTGTACGTAGTCACAAAGCAATTATTGTCTAATGTTTTTCAATCAAAATTTCGTTTCGATATTCCTTGTAATTCAAAAGTTCTGCTAAAAGTGTCAGTAATCGCTTCGCGATCCAGATCACTGTGCCTCTTTTGCGAATCTGTACAATCGTCGTACTAGCCCGTTGTTCTCTGCGCATCTTCTTTGTATGCATCGACGGAATTTCGATCTCGTTCGAGAGCGGGGACAGGGCTAATTAAAGAGGAAAAGTATTTCCGCGCATAGCGTATCCAGGAAGTTGTAATTAGTTTCGAGGATATTTCCACCGGGAACTTCGGTTCATAAAAATTCATCGCGTCAAACGATGGCCGGGCAATTTTAATGCCAATACTTTTTGTACGGCGTTTCGCCCGATAACAGTGACAAAAGGAAACTTCTTTTTCCGTCGGAAGTTGTATTTTCAGGCGGGAGTAATTCAATTTACCCGAAAGTTGCGGTTCCCGTTTGAAAGACATTGCGTGGACGTCTCCGGATGCGCGCGTCGGCTGTGTAGGTGTGCACTCGCTGATTATTTACCTGCTCGCTAATTGTCATTTCGCTGTATTAACCAACTTCATCCGTCGCACAGTGGGACAAATGGGCAATCAAGCTGGAGAAAAGTCATGTCAGCAAAATAGATATATCTAACCACACCCACAACAATTTCTTTAGTAACTATATAAGCATTCACACCTGTCGTAGAAAGAATGTTATGCAGGATGACTCAAAATTGTTGCACTTTGTTGCAAGGGGTGATTCCTGAGGTCATTCGAAGTAACTTTCTCCGTTGCGAAAACATTTTCCGCAGCTTCGTTGGGAGATATTACCAATCAGGGTTCCTTCCGTCTGTGACCTTGAATGACCTTGAGTAATTACAGTCACTGAATTCCTAATGAGAGAGACTATGTACTATGCACTTTGCATGTGTGTTTAAAAAAGAGTCGTCCTATTTTAAAAAATGAAGGTGACCTTGAGATTTCTGGAAAAAAAACAAATATTTTTATGGCATTGTATGAGCCTCACTGAACCATTCATCTTGTCCTTAAGATATTTGACGTATCATTATAAATTACAAAGATATTTGAGATGCAAACGTTAGATGACTCACCCTGTATATGTGTGTGTTCTAAATGTTAACCGCGTCATTTGCACGACTGTAACACTCCCAACAAATGCTACGGGCTCAAAGCACGCGTGGATTCAGACTTCCTCGTTATATATTATTAATTTTTCCTTGTTTATTAAAAATATATAAACACACAGTTTCAAATATTAACCGTGTCATTTGTTTCGCCGCAACGATTCCAACAGCGTTCAGTCGAACGATCGAGATGGAAACAGAGGTACCAACGAGTTAACTTCTCGACGGAGAAGTTAATGTTTTATCCAGAAATTTATTTGCGTGTAGAAGGCCCGACGCAGGAAAAATGAAACTGATCCCACCACTCGGGAACTGGAAGTAAAACGTGATTTACAAGTATGCGGTTCCTGAATATATGTGTTTATGAATATTCTTGTTGGTCTCAGATAATTGATGCGGTACCCACATTCCTTGCCTCTATGTCTTTCCCATTTCGTGTGGGTGCTTTTGTATAGTTGACCATGTGGACCCAAGGCTTCTCGATAATTCTAGTATACTTAATTGTGGATCAGCTTCCACTAGAGATTTTACGGTGTCATTATCAAATTCAACTGGTCGTCCACTTCGAGGCCTGTCAGAGAGATCATAATCACCAGCAGCAAACCTTCTGAACCAACGTTGACACTTGTTGACCTTCAACACATCTCCATAAACATCGCAAATTTTCTTTGTCGTTACCGTTGCATTAAATCCCCCCTTGAAAATGAAAAAGTATGCAATGACGAATATGATATCCTCGTATGGTACGGACGTCGCCATTTTATTACAGGGTTGTAAAAAAAATTATACTTTCTAGAATATTTTGAGCACAGGCTGCTTTACCGAAAACTGTAAAAGAATACGTGTTTCCTCTTCAACGATCGGTACAGAAGTAAAGACAAAACGAATTCTTTGCAAATAATTGATTACTTATCGGTACCCCTAATAGTAAAAAGTTAAAAATTTCTGGGTTGCCAAGATGAAGTTTAATGGAATCTAGTATTCCAATTAAGTATCTGTTTTGTTGTACGAACTTTTATGTTTCACCGTTCAGATCGCATAATTGCAGTTCTATCGCATGTCTGAGGAGCGTATGAGGGTTACTGGCCCCAGATTGGCTGGAAAAGGAATTATTCTCGTCCAACATAAAATATTAGTAACTTATCCGTATTGGACCAGCCGTCGGAGCGAAGCGTAATGGCCGGGGCGCGGAAAAGCCGCCTCGGGAACGTGTAACCGAATCGAAAGACGAAACGGATCGCGTCGGGGCTACGGCGGCGCGCCTATTAATTTCATTGTCTTTGTCGCAGGCGAACGCACCGGGGGGTCGGGGGTGGGGGAGGGGGTGCAAAGGGACGAAATTGCCCCTTGAAATATTCAGCAGTCTGGCCGTGGACGGGGAACGCGCGGCGCGGCATCGACGAGGGTAGGAAACGCAAGGGTTAACGGTGATCCACGTTTCCACGAAAACGCAGACCTTGAAGAACGGCGAAGTCGCTGGCGACGCCGACGTCGCGTCGAGGGTAGCATCGCGCCTCGCAGGAGGCGATGCTAACCCTCCGTGTCTTTGACCTTGCAACCACCGGTCCGTACGAGAGCTTTTTAATTAGGAAGCTATAAATAACAGCGTCGTGAAAACGCGCGGAAAAAAGATAATGCGAAGAACATAATGCTTGGTCGGCCGAAACTTTTGGGCCGATTTTATTTCTTTCTTAATTTTATTTCTAAGATTCGGTTCTAAAGTGTCATACATGACTTTAAATTACATTATTTACTATTTATTACAGTTATTTTCTATTTATTACAGTATTTTTATTTTCATATTGCAACTTAAATTTGTTTCTATACACTATTTCAGGATACGTTTGATAACATACAGTGGCGTGCAAAAGTACCCGGCCACCCTTTCAAAACTTTTTAAAAATTGGTTCAAATGGCTTCAGTTTTTTTTTTTGAGACGTTAAAAGGATTAGTTTACTAGGTAATTTATAATAAGAAAAAAGTAATGGTCATGAGCTTCAACTTTTTCGTCTGCACCTGTAGTGAAAAATTAAAATATGCCTTTTGTAGATTTAAGTAAGTTATGCACAAAGTATCAGCGAAATTTGTTTCGCAATGTGTACGTGTAATATTGTTAAATAACTCGAGTACATACAAACAGCGTGATCATCTGTTCGTTAACGTTTCATTACATCCTAAGCTTTGTTTTGCATAGCTGCCCACTTTGTTTTCTTAAAAAATAAGGTTGAATTTGAAATGTAAGCATTAATGGAAAATGAAACGAACTTCTGGGAAAATATATTCGGTTGTAATATAAATTCGTTCGTTTCCAAATATAAATAATTTAATACGTAGTGTCACGATCACAATAAGTGATAGTGTGTCATAGTGTTCACAATAATTCTTTATCTGAAGTTTTATTTGTTTTATTCTTGAGCGGTCGAACCACTGGACGTGACAATAGTAAGACTCATTGCAAATGGATGAAACTTTTTTTTGATTATAATTTTCTGCTTTGTTAATAAATGAAAAGAAGATGTTGAAAAGTTCACCTTGGAAACCCAGAAATTTTTCACTTTTTACTATGTAAATGCCAAAAATCGAAGTTTTAAGGCGAGCAATTCACTGGTTTATAAGTCAAGCGTGTTTAAAGTTGAGCGATTTTAAGTATTTTTGACAGGATTAATCCAAGTTTCAACTTGGATTATACCTTCTCTTTGAGATCCCGTACGTGATTCTCTATATTCTAATTACTGTTCGATGACAGCTTGTCCCGGAACAAAGTGTAATCGCTCAACTTTAAACACGCATAACTTATGAACCAGTGAATTCCTCGCTTTAAAACTTCGGTTTTTGGCAATTTCTCGTCAAGATGTACAGAATAATATAGTAAAAAGTTAAACATTTCTGGGTTGCCAAGGTGAAGTTAAGCCGAATCGATAGTGATCGCTTAAAATGTACGATGCCAACAAGAAGAAAATAGAACCGTACCATAAGGATAATAATGTATGCAATACCTATATTTTATTTTCATATACGAGTGTGATGAACCTGTTAGATACGATAGTCCCTCCCTTGTCATTAATAAAGGAAGCAAACTTAATATTTACGGTTGTTGGTTCCGAGAACAGGATACCTGGTATCATAGTATTATTGAAAATCGATATTTCAGATGTACAAAGGTGTTTAATAACTTTTCCCCACTGATAGTATAAAATTTAAGTGACACTCGCCGACTGTAAACAAGAGCAATGTTCCAGGGCCCCATTTTCTCTGTCGTTGATAACATGAGAAACGGATCGGAGGATCTACAGCGCGGCCGTGTTTGGATTAATGGTAAAAATTAATTGTCCTGTGTTTCGTCGTGGATTTCATCCGCCCCCCCCCCTTTTTTTATTTTACATGCAAATCGAATCAAACGAATGGCGGACCGACGAGGATTTTATCGTTTTGTCGATAACCGGACGGATTTGCTACTTGTTCTGCGATCAGTTTATTCCAAGAGTTTCGTACACCGGTAAATATTCCATGAAACTGCACTGTTATCAATGCACTGCTTTAACATAAAAAGGAGACGTGCGATCTTTTATTTTTAATCGCTGCCTTTTGTTGCTCTCTCTCTCTCTCTCTCTCTCTCTCTCTCTCTCTCTCTCTCTCTCTCTCTCTCTCTTCCAATAAAATATTAATATTCCTCGGCTTTAAATAGCCAGCGAGATAGCAAAGAAAATTAATAAATTAATATACAGGGTGATCCACGCGATTGTTTCATGTTGTCACTCCGTTACCAGTGCCGTTACAGAAAAATGTCAAAGGAGGAAGATGAGTGCTTCAAAGAGTACTATATCCGTAGGACTATGTCTTTTTTACAAGTGCACCAGTGCATGTACATTCAACAATTGCATTACTTTTTTATATATTTTATACATAGTAGAATTTCTCTCGTCATTCGACGTAAAAATCTATTGGGTTAACAATGGTAAAAAAGTTATTAGTTATGGAGATATTTTAAGAAAATCCCTTTATTGCAATTCTCTGATTGTCGCCATTCGTGCGTGTTATTATAACAGAAACAGAAGCTGTCTGTGTCTTCCGAGATCTTGGGAATGTGCAATAATGATCAGAGATAACATTAACTCTTTTACGAAAACAATTGAAAAGCGTTGGTTGAAAATGTGTACAGTGTAATTGAGAAGCGTTTGAGCATCTTCTTCGATAAAAATATTTCCTTAAAATGTCCCAATAACTATTTGTTTACCATTTTATGTGCCCCGACACTCTTTTTTAAGTGAAATGAAAAGATAAATCCAACTATATAAAAAAATTTCCATTTTTAAAAAATCCATATCCATTTCTAAAAAAAACAAACATGTTTCCACAAATATAATACTCTTCGAACCATTCGTTTTTCTCCTTCCACGTTTTTCTATAAATGCACTAGTAACGGAGTTACAACGTGAAACAATTGCGCGGACCACCCGGTATAAAAGGATTTAATATTTCACTTTTTAAAATGAACGGTTTTACACTCGGACCATTATTTAAAGCGCCGTAAATACTCGAACGGATTGATTGATAAAATAATGTTTTAAAATAAATTTCGGGATGCGGGACAACTCAAATTGTAAATCCTTTGATAATTCAGTGATGCGTTAACCCCGTTTACTGCGCAAGGGGTGATTGATCTGTACAGCGTTGCCAGCGCCGTAAAGTAGTGTTTTCAAAACGAATGACAAGTAAATATTATAAATAAAGAACAACGACGTGAACGGAGATTAGTGTCACTCTAATCAAGTTTTAACATTAATTTCCATATTCATACTCCTTATAAATTAAAATACGTGAACTCGAAACAACAATGTCTCTTTGTTAGAAGAAAATGCCCACGATAAATAAAATAGTTAACAGGCTACAGGTATTCGTTGCAAATGGTATCGATGAAGTTCCTCAACACGTTCTGATTAATTTATTTACTTATTGACGCTTTAACCAGTTAGATGTTTTTGTCGAGTACACTCGCCATAGCACAAAATATTGCCATTTATTCGTGACGAGTACACTCGACAAATATGGCTAACTCGTTAAGCGTCAATAAGTAAAAGAATAAAGTAAATAAATAAATAGTAATAAATAATAAATTTAATAGTAGTAATAGCAAATAGTATTAATAAATAGTAATAGATAAATAGTAACAGTATTTAGTAAGTAAATAAATTAATCGGAACGTGTTGAGGAATATTATCGATACCATTTGCAACAAATACCTGTGGTCTATTAACTATTTTATTAGAGCAATTGCTATAATAAATCTTGTCTTTTCTATGCTTGTATAGGCACCGGTGGGGCAGTCAAAGTGTTAATGAAATTTCGTAAAAATGAAATGTAGAAAGGCGAATTATTTCGGCGAAATTCGAGGGGTTAATCTCGCAGAATGCCCCAACGGTATCACCGACCTGAAACTAAGAAAGCAATAGATTACACATGTGCACATATCCGATACTGTCAAACTGTAGAGCAAGTGCATTAGCGTAAATCATCGCAAAGTATCGGCGAACTAGTTCGCAAAAGCGGGACCCGGCCGGCTGTAGGAAACAAACGCGAATCCTCAAGGCTGATCCAGGTTGAAGATAGTCGCGATCAAGAGGCAGGGGTGGGGGCAGGGGTAGCAATGTTTATAGCACCTGTCGGATCTTATACGCAATATGACAAGCGTATTTCATACTGACACCAGAAGCTCTACGATTCGTTGTAAATATCATAACCAGACTGCGGATGTTATGCATTTATGGCAGAGAAGAGTCGCTGCCATTTAAAGTAGTGAAGAGATTCAAAAATTGGAGGATGTTAATATATTATTTTCAACCTGTTACGATGTTTAAAGAAATGAAGAAGCTTCTATATCAGCCACTGTTTCATGTAATTGATGCGGACAATTTTATTTTTTTTATTTCTTTTAATTTTGCATGAAGATCCACAGTATAATCATAATTAGACTACGGATCTTTATGCACAAAATTCTGTATGTTAGTTGTGGGAAACAGAAATAAAAGAAAAATTAATTTTTTCTTTTACTTTATTTTACTCGTTTACTACATTTACGGTGTATTCGTCAATGTTCCAATTTCATGGTATGTAACAACGATTGTAGTATTTCTTCGCTGTTCTATGTAGGTTAACAATATTGCATATGAGAATTGTATGATGTTGACCAATAAGAATATGTTTCTGGTTTGTTAATATTTTGAATCGATTCTAAAAAACGAAAGATTCTGAAACACACTTTCTGAGTTTCTTTGAGAGAGGTAATGAGACGATTACAGTGATTTCTCTATATATGTCGCCAAGGCCTGTATGATAAACGTTACGGAATTATCCCCACTACCGCGAGCAATACCCCGTGAGGAGTGTAAACATAACACGACCCGTGTTGTTGACATATATCGAGAATTCACTGTAGAGTAAACAATTCTTTTTGTGCAACAAATCATGAATTTATGCCCAATAAATTCAACAAGATTTCTCATCGTCAACTCTTTCGTTGCTAATTTTTGTTATGATAAAAGAAAAAGTACAAAAAAAAATAAATTTGTTATTTGCAGTATTAAAAGGTTATATATGTTTGTGATTTCAGCCAAATAAAAATCTGAAAAATTCCGCAATCATCCAAATGAATGTCGTCGAAAAAGAAATCACTGGGCGTATTGAACCATTAAATTTAATATTCGATCATTTGAACAGTTTGTTCGCGGAACGTTTTTAATCGCCATCTTTATAGGGATCATTCTTTTAAATGAGATGCATCATGATGAAAAAATGATGTTTGGCATGAGAACAGAGTTCGAACGTCACAAACCAGAGGATCAAAGTTTCCTGAAGAGCACGCTCGAAGTTTTCGAATCGCTGAAACGTTTCATTTTCCACTTGGAGTTCGAAAGTCAATTCAAAGTTTCGAATAGCGTATCTATGCTTTTCGTATTTGCAGAACACTACAAATAGTTTCGAGTAACATGAATGTTGTTAATTTTTGGTATTACAATTTCGCTGGAAATGTTTCCGATTTTCTTCTCATTAGGTCGAGCTTATTATTTAGAATTGAGTATTTTTAGTACAGCAAATTCTGCGAAATTGTTTGTAATTTAAAATTCAACTGTTCATATTACTTTTACATAGTCGCATCAGAAGGTCGATACGATGTTAAACACTAGGAAAAAATAAAATATACAATTTGTTAAAAACACCATATTTTCTTCAAAGAAAATGCTACGTGCCCTAATTCTTTTACGAAATTGAAAATAATGAATTTTTGTGTGTAAAAATATAAAAGAATTTAAACAGGGCGACACGGCATTAAAATGCATTCTAATACATATTATTAGAACGATGAGGATGACGAAAAAAATTTTTGAAAGTTTTGGAAGTTTGATCCCTTTCCTAAAATCAGTGTCGAATTTATTCATTCCTATAAAAAGATACATTTATTTTTATGTGGGTATATTCTTTATATCTGAAGACTTTTATCAAATATACAAGGTGTTTCACCTAACTCGAGCATCTAAAATATCTCGCTTGTTTTTTATGATAGATGAACATTTCAGAGGAAAACATTAGTTGGTTCAGAGGGACAAATATTATGATAGGCAAAAAAATTTGTTGAAGGTTATATTTTTTGAGATTTCAAGGTCATTGTTTATCAAGTCATCCATCGTCATTCAAGTTTTTTTTAAATGGAATGATATATTTTCATGATCGCTACATGATAGCCGAGGTCAAGACGAATTCAACGACCTGCAATATTATTATGTTCACATGACCTTGAATTTGTTATCACCAACGATTTCACTCCATACATTTACACTCCATGGACGCTGGTGTATAACTTGTCGAAGTCATTTCGGACTTTCAGTGCACCAATAATGCATATTATGTGTATTCAGTTGTCCATGCTTAGAAAAAGTAGCTTCGTGAATAAAGAGAACGTAATAAAAGAAATGTTCAATTCTTTGTATTTGCTGCAATGTCCATGTACAAAAAGCAACACGATTCTCAAAGTCGTTGTCATGAAGCTCCTGATGTAAGGAAACATGGTATGGATGAAAGACGTTGCAATATTCGACACACACTTGCTTCGAAAATGCCTAAGAAACGTACTGATTAGAGTCATCGAAACGAGAAGGATATGTATCAGTGTTTACAATTTATTGTAAGCGTGTTTACAGTCATTAGTCAAGGTTCAAGATCATTTCTTGATCATTTCTTTCCCCCTTAGGGTTCTAGTGGGATCATGTCATCGTTATCTTCCTATTTACATCAATTTTTCATACTCAAGGTCACGTGAAGGTCATAATATTACAGATCGTTGGATTCTTCTTGACCTAGGCTATCATATAGCGATAATAAAAATATATCATTCTATTTAAAAAAACTTCGATGACCTTGAAATCTCAAAAAATATAACCTTGAACAAATTTTTTTGACTATCATAATATTTACCTACCTGAACCAACTAATGTTTTCCTCTGACATTTTTTTCTATCATAAAAACAAGCGAGATATTTTAAATGCGCGAATTAGGTGAAACACCCTGTATATAGTTACACCGATGATCACTTTATTTATTACTGACAACATTTATCTACTTTGTCATTATATTAAACACTGCCAACTGAGCAACCTAAAAAGTTCCACAAAATTCAAGCCATTCGTTCAGCAAAATGTAAATTGAACATTTTTTTAAATTAACACTTTTTACGAAAAAAGAATACACCAGCTTGCGAAACGTTGGGGGACAATTGCAGAAAATTCTGAATAAATCTGTCATTTTAAAAAATACACTATACTTTCAAATCAAACACTAACTTTCTCTTATTAATACTCTTTCAACCTTGTATTTTGCAGATTCCAATTTCATATACACAAACACATTAAAGGTTCATTTTCAAATCCGGACAAACAACTCCGTTCCCCAAAGTGATAAACATTAGTTTCCCTGCAGAGGGCTTCAACCTTCCAGCAAAAAGATTACAGCAGCCACGCCGCCATCATAACAAGTCAGCGGAAACCAGGTAAAAATCTTTTATTTTTGAGAACGAAGTGATCAAGCCTAACCAAAAATCGACCGAAAAACTTCAAAAACAATAATAAGAGAACAAAATAAAAACTAAATAGTAGCAAAATTTATAAATTCTGAGAAATCCCCGACGATCTCAATAAAAAGGGGGAGTGGAGAATTCACGGTCGATTCTAATAATCGACCGGTTCCACCGCCATCGCTGAGCCACCGGAACAAGCCATTACTTAGCGATTACTGGCGGTGCGTCAGCAGAACGATTTCTGCCCTCGGCTCGATCATTTTGTCGGACCGTCGTCCATTTTAACTCGCTCTCCGCAGCGACGATGGCAAAGAGCATGGCGTGGCATGGCATGGCGTAGCGAGGCGAGGTGAGGCAAGGCGAGGCGAGGCGAGGGGAGGCGAGGCGAGGCGGGGCAAGGCGAGGTGAGGCGAGGTCGGCCGCCGGTGGCAGTGTCAGCGTCGAATGCACGGTGTCGCGATCGAAGGTGCACCGGCGATCGATATTGCACCTGGAGCAGCGTGGCGTAGCCGGACGGTTCGTCGTACTCGCGCCGCGACGATGAAGCCCATAGGCGGCCGTGCCGTAAACGTCCAGGGACGGCACGGCACCGTGAAAGCACCCTTTCGAACTCGGTCGATAATCACTAGCCGGTAACGATTTTTATCTAATGATGCCCGACAATCTTTCGCGTTCTGGTTTCCCGCGAATGACGCACACCGGTCCAAAATCGTCGAAACCTGGAATAAATTCCGTTTTACCTCTCGACGAGTTGAACTCGTCATGAGTGGCACCAATCAAGGCGGAAAACAATTAAAAAATTATAATAATTCCATATAATCAAATGATCCCATTATACCCATTTTCTAAATAAATTCATGCGGAGCAACAACATTTTAGTTGTACCAACTGAACGAAATAAATATAGTGTAAAGCGGCTTGAATGCAAGAAATTTCATTTATGTTATCTACCGAATAAAAATCGACAAATTAATGGGGTGACTTATCTTGACTGTAGCACTGTTATTTACGCATTAGCTATTATGAACGACACGGTTCTATAGGTTTTGTAGGTCGCAAAATTGCGAGAATTAACATTTTCCAAATCAGTTCAATGGAACAGAAGCTACAGAAAACTGCGATGCAAAATTTTAACTAAATTTTTCCTAAATTCGCGTGATATCTGGATGATTTTATATTTTTCGGTTTTGTCATAAATGCATACAATCCGCAGCCTACTAATTTGTATACAGGGTGATTGGTAACTGAGATTTGACAGATGGCAGATTTGACATGAAAAAATAAGTCGAGAATGTAGAATAAAATTTGGTGATACGAGGCTTTGATTTCGAGAAAATCGAGGTTGGAAACTCGGCGAACACGCGTGCTATTCTATAGGAATCGTCTGGCTCGTCTGACGCGTCTGTTCATGACCCACCGATTCTACTTCTTATAAATGCTTCTCGAAAATAAAATCTCAATGAAAAATTTTATTCCATATTTTCGACTTATTTGTTTACGTAGAATCCGATCACCCTGCACAGAATGACCATTTGTAATTATTCATATATCTATTTTTCATCCCCTAGTACTGTTTCTTTCGTAATATATTATACTACACAATAATATTACATTTAATTTGAAATAGTTGTACTGGTACTGTGATCCTTAACACTAGAACGACCGGAGCAGTCAAAATGACTGGTTGCTAATTTTTTCTTTTACAATTACTGAAATTGATGAACTTTAATGATGATTTTTAATGAACCTCTTCATTGAAGCACATATTACAATAAAAGTTGTATGAAGTCTGAATGGGCACACTCTTGTCACTATTACAAAGCAATATACGTCAGTCGCATTTATTGCTCGGTCGTTCTGGTGTTAATTAGTCCTCAGCGTTAAACAATATTTTTACGGATATATGCAATAATGATCTCATTATAGTTAATTAAAGTTAATCCTAAAATTGCAGTTTCAAATAGACGTCAATATTCTGTTGCTTCAATAAACTTTATATACAATACTGGTTCTTCATTTTGTACGGATAGATAATATTGATAAAAAAATATATTTTAAACACAATATCTATTCGCGAACCCTGGAACGTTGTTCAGATGAAAACTCATATATTTTTCCGTTGTTAGATAGCGAAAAAGATTTTTTTTCTTCTATGATTGTGTCGTGTTTGAATGCATTTATTTAAAATGTGAAATTATAAATAATATACCAGTGTATGCACAATAAATAATAAAAATATATGCGGTCCACTTATTATTTAAAATAACTTTTACCAAAATTTAGAAAAAGGAACATCCCCTATGGTGAGAGTTACCAGTAGACTGCGGATTTTATGCATTTATGACAAAAAATGGGTAGGTGTAATTCAAAACAGTAAAAAGATTAAAGGAGTTTAACAACGTCGATATACTATTTTTAAAATATAAAAATGATTAATGAGCAACATAAATTTTGACTTAATTCCTATAGATTGCAATTGATGTATGAAAATTTTATTTCACATAAAGATCCGCAGTCTAGTTATCGGTTATTGCCCCGGACATTATTCATCCGCGACTGCATTCACTATTCTAGAACGTGATATGACGTATTAACCCTCGGACTCCTGCGAGTTCTAGGCCTATGCCGGAGTCATTTCTGACCCACACCGACGTTTCACTACAGTTTTCTTTTGATATAAGTCGATGGTCCGAACCGAATTTCGTATTTCGAAATAAAAAGCGTCATCTTAAATCGCAATAAAATTGTACATCTAGGCCTATACCGGAGTCATTTCTGACCCGCATCAATATTTCACTACAGTTTTCTCTCGGTATAAGACGATTGCTCGGGACCGACTCTCGTCGTATTTCGGATGAAGAAGAAGAAGAGGGGATTTTCTTATTTCGAAATAAGAAGCGTCGTCTTATATGGGAATAAAATTGTACATCTAGGCCTATACCGGAGTCATTTCTGACCCGCATCAATATTTCACTACAGTTTTCTCTCGCTATAAGACGATTGCTCGGGACCGGCTCTCGTCGTATTTCGGACGAAGAAGAAGAAGAGGGGATTTTCTTATTTCGAAATAAGAAGCGTCGTCTTATATCGGAATAAAATTGTACATATTCACGGTCGCTTATCCCCACCGCGACGGGTCACGAATGACTGCGGCATAGCATACGGAGGGTTAATGAACTTTGTGTTTTCTCGAAATCTGATTATCAAGACAATTTAGAAATTTGCAGCGATTCGTGTCTTGACCTGAACTATGCCACAAGGATTACAGCTGAATTCGAGGAACCCAGAGGGGGCAAGAAAACCCCACCTTTTTGGGTCACTCTTTTCAACGAAGGGGGCGTGCAAGGTTTAACACGGGTGTTAATTTTTCACTGTCCCGGAGCATCTCTCCTGAAATATGTTCACCGTGGCGCCGACTACGTTTGTTTCTTGAACGCACGTGCGACCGCGGTCTTACAGTTTGATGGCTGGAAGAGGTGGTTGCTGGGCGAATGCAATACCGCAGGCTGATGCTGCCGTCGCTGATGCCTGCCGGAGAGAAAGAGGAACTGAAGATGCCGGAAGAGGGGTGGACGGACGGGGTGCTACCGGTGGAGGAGGATGCAAAGAGATACGGGGGTTGGTAGCGAATGCCTGGATACTGACACGGTGGCCACTCCGCTCCATCCACTGGCTCTTCTCTCCCCGGGCATCTTTCTCGCTCTCTTTTTCGCTAAACACGTCTCTATCCTCCTCCCGGACCATTCTCCGTCTCTTTCTCTCTCTCTCTCTCTCTCCCTCTCGCTCTCGCTCTCTTTCTCTACCACCTCCAGAGAGCCGTCTCTCTTCCGCTTTGTTCCTCCCCGTCCGGTTGCTGCGCCGTGCCGGCTCGATGCAACCGTCTCTGTCGTTCCCCCTCGCAGACATAATATCGACAACTGCTCCCGCGAGCGTTCATCTCGCATTCGCCTGCACCGGGTATTGTATCACGTGATATTTGCAAACAGCGTTGCCTCTGGAACATACCTGGTATTGCGTAACCGCCGCCACGGAAAATCAGCCCCCGATGAGGCAAATCATTTGTTAATAGCAGGGGATCGACCCGCTATTAAGACTCCGTCCCGGGTTTAGCATCGTATTGTTAAATATTCGGGGGTTGTCCGCCACCCCCGCCAATTCTCCTCTAACACTGTCAGCCCCGGTTTAAGTGGACGGAACTTCGGTAAGAATGCTGCTCGCTGTTCTCGATGAAAAGAGTTATGCAATTTGATAATGGGCCGGCTTTTGTTCACAGGATATGTCGTACTTTTTAGTATTGGTCTATGTATGTAAAGAAAATGTATTTCTTTAATTTATTATTTGACGGTATATCTTCAAGTGACGGTGGAGTAGAGAACGTTCCAGACGGTAGATAGATAGAGAGAGAGAGAAAGAGAGATAGGAAAGATAGATGAAAAGTTTTGTAGATACGTGGGGGAAAAACAGAAAATAGTCGTGTCAAAACGTTAACCTCCGTAACAAAGAATCGTTGGTAAAAGGGAATTGTCACTTGGAGAATAAACTTTACGTTTCTCCTTTTCAGGTAAAGCGTTTGTGTATATACTGTAAATAATATTTATTTGAATCAAATTAAAATCTCCTTTTCAGAGCAACGCACACGAGTTTACTTCTTTTGCCAATTTTCAAGATAATAATAGAATAATCTTATATATACATAGGTCTGAATATGTCAGAATGATTGAAAACAAATGGTATGTGTACATAGTCTAAAAAGGTGATCTTTCGGGCATTTTTAGAAAAAAGTTTGATTAGGATGTATTAATTTTTGCTAGTTTTATACGCTCTTGAATATGGAAGAATCAGAGTGAATTATAGGCATTTGACGCATTTTTCTTCCAAAAGCTGTTGGAGCTTGGTTGGGATGTGCTACCCCATTCGCCCTATTAACCAGACATTACACCCTCAGATTTTCATCTGTTTAGGTCAACACAAAATTCCCATAATGACAAAAACTTTAACTCCTTGGTCGACGTAAAAAATCATATTAAGTTTTTCGCCGAAAAACGCAAGTTGCGTGAAAGATGTAGAATAATTCAATAAATGTATATCAAAATTTAAATGTACTGCGTTTGATTCTCTCTTAAAAATCGGCTTGAACTTTCCGGACAACCCAATACTATATGGGCGTATCTTAAAGGATTTTTCGAAATCTGAAAAATTGTTGGTTTTACAGACCTATGATGTAAAGTGTCAACCTTTATTCATTAATTATACCGGTTGAACTAACAAATCGATAAGAATGAATTTTTACATCCATTATACTATCACAAAAGCCATAAATATTACAATATCAATGACTTGTATCACCACCATTACGCTTGATTACTTGGGATATTCGTTTTCCCAAATAACAAATTATTCGTCAATATTCGCACAAGGCTCACACTGTATAAGTATAAAACAAAAGCGAGGGTTCACGATACCCCCTCTTAGATTTTTCAGGTGACAACTCGATGACTCGATGATTCCTAGGATTAAGGCATTCTGTAGCAGTTTCCTTTCCTTTCTGCAGCAACCGCGAACGAACGGTACCTCCGACGATACGCTCGAGCGGTTCAATCGACTAAGCGGTCACGACGACAACTATTAATTATAAATGTCCCTGCGGCGGGGGTGAATACGATGTCGCAAGCCCAGCACTTGATAACAGTGACATCGTGATTAGACCGCCACGCGGCGCGCCGAGTCGATCCAGAAATTACAGTATTTACTCTATATATGTCCCCAAATGCCTAGCCGATAAAAGTCCCAGAGCTATCCCCACTGCCGCGGCATATACCCCGTGACGGGCCAAGAAGCTCGATAGAGAAAGAATAGTATCTCCTGGCCGATATATGTCCTTGGCTAAACCCGTGTTACGGACATATATCGAGTAAACACTGTAACTCGCATGTCGACGTAATTACTTCGTCAACAATGGGCGAAAATAGTGCATGGCTCGGCGGCGGCGATTCGCGTGTCGGCATGAACAAACCTGTTAAACGCGTTTCCGTGGTTAATTAACCGCAAAACACCGACTGCTGAACTCGGCCTGGATGTTATTAAAAGAAGGGCGTGGAAAGGGAGAGGGAAAGAGAGAGAGAGAGAGAGAGAGAGAGAGGGAGAAAGAAAAGGGGGAGGGGAGGGGGGTTGCATTAAATCACAGTTACGATTAGCGTCCCTTTTAGCGGCGGATCTCGATTTCGTCGTGTACGAGCGCTAATTAATCCCGAGCACACCTGAACTGCCTCTACCGTCGGAGGGGATGAAATAATTCACGAGGCCTACTGCCGTAGAGCTCGAAACGACACTGCCACCCTCTCCCGTGCCTTCTCTCTCTCTCTCTCTCTCTCTCTCTCTCTCTCTCTCTCTCTCTCTCTCTCTCTCTCTCTCTCTCTCGATTCCCCTTCTCTCTCCCGCCAGCCTTTTGCTCCCATTCCCTCTCTCTCTCTCTCTCTCTCTCTCTCTCTCTCTCTCTCTCTTTCTCTCTGTCTCGCAGCCCCTGGCTCTTTCTGTTCCCCGGCGTTGGCGGTCGGGCCCGGATCCCGGTCCGTCTCCGTTTCTCCCCGAACCCTTACCTCTTCGGTTCGTGGACACGGATGATATTTACGAGGGAATCGTCCGGCCGTTCGCATAGAAATTACTGGTAATTCGCTAATCGATACGGCAACGTATGCAAACGAGCGTGGATACTTGGCGCGCCGCCGAAAGAAAACGTAATTGGCCGTGCACGCATAACGCCAGGATCGGGATGTCTACCTGGCGCGTGGGTAGGACAGAGGACCTCGAGCAGGACGGAGAGTGAAAGAGAGACAGAGAGAGACCGTTGGAAAAAGGGCGCAACACGGAGAGGAAGAGAGCGGATCGCTGGAGGAGGAAGAGGAAGAAGCAGCCCGGAGCCTTACATTCTGCTGTTCGCTCGCGCTCCTACCCCCCGAACGACTGCGGTTTTCGGTGCGGATCCGCAAAATAGGACGGAGCCACCCTCTTTTCGAGAGGGCACTCGCCAACAGAGAGAGAGAGAGAGAACGGCCACCGACCGGTCGGACAGAGACGGGGATAGAGAGCGATAGAGAGGGAGAGGGAGAGAGAGAGAGAGAGAAGGAGAGAAGGTGGATGAACCGCGCGCGCGGAGCTCGGTGAATGGCAATCCGGGGGTGGGTGTACGAGCATCGACGCCGAGAAAGGGATAACACTGCAGGGCTGGGAGGGTAGCAGGACGCGAAAAGAGACGCGGTGTCCTCCGTGGACGTAGTCGCGTGCGGACAATGCGAAACTTTTCCGCGATCATTTCAGTGCGCAGCGCGACGAAAACGACGGAGCATAAATAAAAAGCCGGAACCACGAACAATACCGATCAACCCCTCGTTTACCGCTGCCGAGTCCGACGACTGCGTGTAAACAGGTTGAGGGGACGGACCGGCCCGACCCGGCCCGAGCCGGTCCGGGCTAGGACGCTGGCAGACGGTACATATCGTGCAGCGCTGCAAAACGCTGCTGCTGCGAGTGTCCGGTTTAGGGGTGTACGGATCGCCTGATCGAAGAATTATGTAATCCACCGAGACGTGGCTCGTGTGCTCGTTCCTCTAATTCCGCTGGGCCCCCTGTGCGACCAGCGATACCGAATCGGAACGATAGCAAACGTTGTCGGTATTGTACCGTTCGAGATTTATATCCGGACGAGATGCCAATGGAAGAGGAATTTTGTTTGAATAATGAATCGTGATCTAGAAATATGCAGAGTCCCGTTCATCTTGATTGTTGTTGGTACACCGCCGGTTCTTTATGAACATTTGCATTTTTGTTTCTGCCAGGCTACTTTGAAAGAACGGTAACCGAGTCAAAGTTTTATTTTCATCGCTCGTCGGTTTTAGCGGATTGAGGATGAAACGGGACTCTATTAAATCTCGTCGAACTCTGTACTTTATGAATTAAGATCCTTATGCGATACGAATGCATAAAACGGTCCTTGGTATTATTCAGTAGACTCGAACGTTGCTCGAGCGATTCTTGCGTGGGAAATGTAAATCTGTGTCTAACCATAGTTCGAGTCGAGTGACGGAGTGGTTGTAATTGACGTTTATAGGACCTACTTTTACCATACGATAGCAAAAATAGTGAATATAGTTAGCAAAGTTGTCGGAAGTATAAAGAAGAAAATATCTTTACTACTAATTATAATAGTACTATAGACGAATATAAATTAGTTTTTCAAAATGTCGGTTACTTTTCCGTGCTTCGGTTATAATTACTCATGGTACTTAGAAAACAGAATTTCATTAAACAAATACGGCATCTACAAATAGACTTTATGCATTTGAGACAAAAATTGGTAGGTGAAACGCAGAAGAGTAAAAATATAATGTTGATGATGATGTTCAGTCTAAAGTTCCGAAAATCGGTCAATTCGGATTAAGCTCAAATTTTGCACATACCCTCATTTTGCTACATAATGATACATTAATACATTGATATTTTGATACATTGTACATCAATTCATCAGTGTATCAATTCACTACATAATAAAACGTTTCAGAAAAAAACCGCTCAAAGAACAAAGCAAAAATTAAACCAAAGAAAAAGCTAGTGGAAAGTGACGACAGATGTATAATATAAAAATAAAACAGAATTTTAAAAAGTGCCCCAATAATTGCAACATAAAAATAATAAAATAAATAATTGCATTATAAAATATTTACATACATCTGTATGTGCCGAAACAGTTCAAACAGTATTAAGAAAACATAATTACAATGATAATACAATAATAATAATTATAATAATAATTACAGTGATCGTGTTGCCCACTGCCAAAAATAGAAAGAAAAAGATTAAAATTCGCAAAGGAGTATGTTAATAAAGATTATAACTTTTGGAAGAATGTTTGATGGTAAAACTAAAATTTGGCGGAAGTCAAATGAAGAGTAACGAATAAAAAATTTAAACTCGACACATGAAGCATTGCAGTAATGTAAGGGTTGTGTTTTAGCACTTGGAGTCGGAAATTTAGAATTCGTAGATGGAATTCTGGCCGAGTGGGTTTATTTAAGAATTTAAAAAGAAATGTTTCAGATAGAAGAAAATTAGGAATATAGAATTCGTTTAGTGTACTAAACCTAGAGTACTAAAAAGTCACTCTAAGTCTAGAGTGGCACGAGAATGACTGACTATTGTATAATTTCCCCAAAGTTATTCAAACACCTACGCAATCACTGGATTTAAATATACTAGAGAATGTTTGACAGAAAATCAAAAATATAATTAAAGGAGTATGAATTAATGAATAAAAGTCAATTAAAACTGCAAATGATGTGGATAAACACTGAACCAAATTATTTAGGAACATTGGTACACTCGATGCCACGACGATTATAACAAGTTATAAATAATAAAGGATATCCCACAAAATATTACAATTTTCATGACAATTTCGGTTACATTAGATATTGTTTCTGTCACGTTTGTATAATAAAAGGTAATTTCTATTTCTTTAGTTTCCGTACGAGTTCTGAAAATATATTAAACTAGAAGTAGCTCAATTTTTATCAAGTTTCTTATCCTGAAATGAGAAATAAGACTATATTTCTCGAGAATTTTTAATAAAATAAAATAATATTGGGAAACTTTTACCAAACTTTTATAAAGTGAAACATTACGATTTTGTTTTGAAATTACTTCTTAAGAAGCATAATGCGTCTAATGTAGAATCAGACAATCTACTTCTTTTTTTTTGTAACAAAATCTGTAGCCGTAGAAAAATTTCTTTCATTTTGTGTGGATGTTGGCTGTATCGTATACAAAACATCCAAAAGTTGCTGAAGATTGGGTGTCCTGTTTTCAATGGACTCAAAAATTTGAAATTCCTTTGTTAGAATCCGGAATTTATTTTCTTCTACCGCTAAACTCTTGACACTAAATTCTTGAAGGTTATCTGCAATTTCTAATACTAACTGTTTTTCCAGTGATAGTTCCTCATTCTGAGAATCTGAAAGTGTTTCACTATTTTCATAAGAATCATTGTTATATTTTCCAAAAAGTCTGCTTAGAATTTGTTTTTGCCATTTTATACATATCTGCCTTGGATGTTAAATAAAAAAATGTATCTTCTGAATCTTTTTGCAGAGATTCTGGATTATGCAGATACTTTATAAGGGATACAACAAACTTGTCTCTTCTTTTAGACATTTCTTCTCTAATAACAACAAGAAACTCATTACTCAATTCAGTATTCAGTTTTTCTAAAGTTTTAAATAAGAATTTAAGAGAATTTAAGCATTTATATGTCATAAAATAAACGAGATTCATAAGAATTTTTCTAAATTTAAATTTCTCGAGAAATACTGGAATGTTTCTCGAGAAATGGGACATAATCAATTCTAAAATTTCTCGAGAAATTCTCGAGAAAGAATTCTCGAGAAGGGACACTAGTCGTGGCTGCAGGTAACGGAGGTTCGGATAATCGAGATCCTACTGTAATTAGATTTTTCCTTGCTGATTCCACTGTGCGGCGCACAGTGGGCAATTTGGACAAAATCGGATTCAAAATCAAGGAACTTTCGATAGGAATGAGGTAGAGCGATGAAATTTTTTGGAAATGAAAGCTGCAACTTTGTAGAATATGGGAAAAACAGAGAGATTGTGGTACGAACGTTTTTTAACCTCGAGAAAATTCGTTAAACGCGCACAAATTCAAGAAAATTTTAGTTTTTCCAATACCACGCGCGGAAAAAATTTCTTTTTAACATGCTATACATCATTTCCCATAGATTTTTTCACGCTGATATCAAATCTGTTGTCAAAATTTGTCTACGACCTCAGGATTTTGCAAAAAATAGATTTTTGTGACAAAAACTAATGAAATCATTTTTCCGTTGAAATGATTGGATGGTAATAATCTCTCTATTTTTCCCATATTCTACAAAGTTTCAGCTTTAATTTAAACAAAATTTCATCGCTCTACCTCATTCCAAAATTGACCACTGTGCGGCGTAAGTGCAAACAGCGATTAACAACGATCACAAACCATCGTGTCCACGCGACAGGATCGTCATGGGGAGGGAAGACCAGGGAGCAAGGCGAGGGAGGGCGAGGCGGAAGGTAAGGGGTGAGACAGGGGCCGGTCCACGACCTTCGGCAAGCAAGCCGCTTCGAAGGCGCGGGCACGTTGTCCGTGTTCCCGATGGTACCCTCGAAACAAAGCCTACCCTTTCGATCTCCGCTGAAAAACTATCGGTGCGATCGGCGGGGCAATCCGCTCGATATTTCCATTTCGCCGGTCTCGTTCCTGGAACACGCACGTTCGAGCCGACCCGGCGCGGCGCGGCGTGGCATGGTGTAGCGTGGCGTGGCGGTGGCGTGGCGCGGGGGTTGCGTACCGTGGTGGTCCGCCAGCCTCCGCCAGACTCGCCAGGGCGGGGGTGCAGCAGCCTGGGAGCAGGATGTGGAGGAGGTGGATGAACCGGGCGGCAGTCTGCAGAGTTCCGCGCACACAAACACGGTACGAGCGGCACACGAGCGCGCGCAAACACGCAGGCACAGCCCCTAGTCGCATCAACACCAGCGCCGGGACGCTGCCGCCGCGCCGCGCCGCGTCGCTCTTGCATTCACGTAGTCATGTTTGGAGATGGAGCGAGCGCGCGAGCGCGTCGTACGATTCGCGCGTACGTAAGGGATAGACGACACACAGGAACATGGGTACGCGGCGCGATCACAGCGACAGGCAGCGTGGATTGCTAGGGTGTGCGTGCGACGGTGGTAGCGATGGAGATGGTAGAAGAGTATCAGAGAGAAAGGGGCGGGGGGGGAGAGAGAGATGCAGGGGAGAAGGACGCGGAGGTCGTGGCCACGGGGTGAAACGGGACGGAGAAAGAGGATCGGGGAGCGGAGAGGAACGGAAGATGCGAACGGGGGTGTGAGAGAGTGGCTGGGTTTCCCGGGTTCGTCGTCATAGCGACGAAACCTCCGCTCTACCAAACCAGACAGAGATTCGCGTTCACCGACAGCAATGAGCACACGAATGCAGAACCAGAGAGAGGAGAGCATCGCGCGAGCGACCGGGACCGACGAGGAACGGGAGAGAGGGAGAGAGGAGGGAGGGGCTCTGTGGGGGAAGAGTCGTGCAGAATGAAAAAGAAAGAATTGCAGAAGGAAATGTGAAGAGAAGAATGAGAGGAACTTGGGGTGAGAGAGGGTGGAAAGGAGACAGTGATGCACGGAGAACCGGAGAGCGGAGAGAGACGGAACATCGGAACTGGAAAAAGACCGGATGAACGTTCGACCGAGGGAGACGGACGAAGTCACTCTTCATCCCTCCAAAACTACCCGCTGTACTTCCAACCGACCCTCCCTAGGTCGTCCTGCAACCCCCGCTGTCTGGCAGGTCGTTTGTTGCACCGAATCCGGCGGGCCCAGTGGTTCTCCGACGACGAGGCCACCGCGGTGGTGCTTCAACCCCGCCGACCGACGAGTTTGTTGCACCCCCGGCGACGGTTCTCAATCGTTATCTTTATTGGAAAATTAATAGCAACGAGCGCGGTCAATTTGGAATTCGATACTAATCGGCCTCGACAGCGATTCTCCACTACTTCCTGACTAAACGGAAACTGTTACGCGGTCGTCGTCCTGGTCTGCTGCCAGTTTTCAGGCAGTTTGTACTTTTCTTTTCTTTTTTTTTTTTATTTATTATCCAATTATCGTGCTGTCGCGCAGTCACCGGCGAAAAGCAACTCGAACAATCTGACAAACAGACGATCGACTTGTAATTTAGTCTTTTTTCGAACGCGAAATGTACTTATTTAGATTTCGTCTTCGATTTGATAAATTTATACAGTCAAACCTGTTTTTGTGCGGTTGATAGCGAACGCATATGAGAAACCGCACGACAAGGAAAATATTCAGAAACTTCATAAATAGCTATAACAAATACTTTTTTACAACATAGTGAAGACAATTTTTTTATGCGGTGGAGATGGACCGCATAAAAAAGTCCCACTTAGAAAATATGTCACAGATTTACGAAATAGCGAGAAAGTGCTTTCCAAACAAAATAAATAATTAAATGACACATGGAAACATTTAAAAAAAAATGTAATTTCTCATTTTAAATATGGGGAAATTTTCAAAATGACCATAATTCAATACCACTCGTCGCAGTCCAAAACGCGCATCTTCTTGTGATGAACTGCTTCAAAATCGCTTTCGTCACTTGAAGATATTAGAGTTGATTTATTTTTTGTTATCATGAAGTCGGTGATAAGTTTTTGCGACGACGGTCGTTTGATCAGCTGCTATACACGATCGAAGCTCTTTTTGGAATTTCAAACTCCTTTCGGAATTGTTATCTATTTTAAGAAAACGCAATATGTACCATACATTGTATACCATATACATTGTATCAGTGTACATATGTACATTGATAGAAAACATTACAAGCGTGTTATAATGCCAACGCCGTTGACATTCATATACCGCATAAAAAAATCGCACAAAAAAAAATCGCAAAGAAAAGGACCGCACAAAAACAGGTTTAACTGTAATACAAAACGAGTAGGCGCGATTTGAGGCACAGATTAAAAGAATTTTTGAGCTTCGACGTATTTGTTTCGGCTTAGGTTTTAAAATCATTAAGGTGAAAACGGAACTTCTGTTTGGCTTTTGTTCACCGTGATCGATGCAAACAATTTCTATTTTGCATAAAGATCCACTGTTTGGTTATGCCATTACAAAATACTTCTATTCAATATAGAAATCCGTTGCCGAATACCACGGGCATTTTGTATTATTCTATTGTCTATTCTGTTGTCTCAGTCGATATTATAAAGATTATCGTTAAGTGAAATCAAAATATTAATCAAAACTGAATATACGTGTCTATGGCAGTAATTACAAATTAGTTTCTGGTCATCAAGTTAATCAATTGTTACTTAATTTTGAATCCAAATGTTTCAACCACCGTATTGAAAATTCATTAATTTGAAATAAGCACATAGAAAGCGATTAAAATTATATTTGGGACTGGAATGTGTCCTAATTGTTTGTTGTAAACAAGTAATAAATCCACGAAAAAAGGCTAACGGATTAATTTGTACATATCTCAACTATTACATTATCTTCGTCACTATTATACAAAAATCAAATAACAGGATGGAGGATAAAGAACACAAAGATATTAGATATGATGTTATTTATTAATATAATATAGTTCATAATATATATATACATATATACATATACAAGTGTGTAAGTATATTTTTGTTTACTTATACAATTCATAATTTATCCATATATTCATTTATATAATCTCATCCTCTTTCGCATAGTTAGACATACTTGAAACCCTGATAGATTGGGATTAACTTTGCCACCATTTAGCTTCCACGCACTATCATATTACGCATGCGCGCATCAATTTCGCAATTTGATTTTCGTATTTTCTCGTTCTAGGTCTAGCCACGGACATATGTCGGCCAGAAGATACTATTTTACGATCCACGCGATCTTACACTCCTCAGCGTAAGTACACTATAGTTGTCTTTCTTTCTTTCGACATAAGGCGAAGGTTGGGATCGGCTTTCGTCGTATTTCAGATGAAGAAGAAAAGGGGATTTTCTAATTCCGAAATAAAAAACGTCGTCTTGCATCGGAATAAAATTTTACATATTGACGGTCGCTCTTATTCCCACCGCGGCGGGTCACGAATGACTCCGGCACAGCATACGGAGGGTTAAACACTATAGTTTTTTAACGACGGCAACGATCGATCGAGCCCTACCGTCCCGTGGAACACGGTTTGGCTAGACGAATTCTCTCCCGGAGAATCATGCTCGCGAATCGCGCGAACCTCATTGCATCTCAGTCGTCCTCGTCTGATTTCCTTCGAAAAGAAGAAGAGCCTCAAGAATTGACATTATCAGGGCGATGTTTTGTTCTTTTTGATACCAAGCCTAGAGACATCGATTTTATCTCCTAAAGCTATGTTCACACTGCAGTCGCTACGAGCAACTTTTAATTGACGTAACATGTATCTTGAAAAAGTCGCCGTTTTTACCGAATGAAAGTAGAAGGGGCCAACAAAAAGCCCCGAAAAGCAACGAAAAGTCGCCCGATGTTGCTCCAGTGTGGAGATAGCTTAACGCGTGCTCAAATCTTCTGATACAAATTTAATAATTTACGACGATCTTTAGAAGAGGTCAGAATATTCTGTAAAAGTTACAACAGTGGGGCTCTCTTCCACGCCCCTCTAATTAAATTGAGCTCAATACGAATTCCGCAGTTGTCTACGAGAAAGCTTCCAAAGCAACGCAGCCGAGTCTTTGAAAAGCGGAGAGTTCCTCGCTTCTTGGCGCTCAAAACTTCGCGTCACTTTGTAAATGAAGTAGACTAACAATTTATTCTGCTTGCAGTAGCACACGGATGTTCATAAAAGAATGAGATAAATACCGTGATGCTCCTGTTATGCCATTACAGAATTGAATCCGGGCGTGTGCGTGTGTGTATACTTTTCTTTGTATCCCCAGCAGCGAAAATGTCGCTCGGGGGAAAAGGTTGTCTTCGGCGTCAGAAACGATATGTCGCCGCGTCAGGAGCCACCGGTAATTATAAATGTCGTTCCGCGACAACAATCATACAGCTCGAGAATATTCCCGGCGACCTCTCGAACCCGTCTTGAACGGCTGTTGCGACGCGAAATATTTTATAAAACGCCGCGACGCGACGCAGGTTTCTACGACGCCGGGAGACGTCGGCGGACGTTCGAATCGATCGCGGTTTATTCTCGGTCGAGGAGATACGTATAATGATTTCTTTCCCCGGCAGATTCCCGTCAAAGGTGGCTAAAGCTGATTAAAGAATCAGCCTCGTCGCGTAACGAACCTCCACCGCTCTTCCTCCCTTTTTTTCCGGAAATGATCGATAGCGCCCGCCTGGCACTGACCTGCCTCCATCGTCGCGAGATTCGCCCGTCCGAACAGGGGCGACTCGGATGTCTGACATGGACACCGCAACGGATCCGGGAATCGCTTTACGGACAAAACCATGTACAGTGATTTGTCTGTATATGTCGCCAAGGCCTGGGTGATAAACGTCGCGGAATTATCCCCACTACCGCGGGGTATACCCCGTAAAGGATACACGACGCTGGCAAGACCCGTGTTGGTGACATATATCGAGAATTCCCGAAATAGCCGAGTGCCATCGCGATTTTCACAAAATACTTATACGTAATTCGCTTAAAAGTCGACCTATCTAGACAATAAGTTGACATATCGCACATGCATTTCGATCACGATTAAAATCATAACGCACAAACTGATATTCGGAGAATTTATGATATTTTTTTTTGTGACAATATTTATGATTTTTCTGGTCTCGTATTTTACGATTAATTTATCATTAAAAGGATCAGTTTTACACGTGAGAATTGGCGCTTTTACGACAATACTTTATCCGATGGAGAAGACTTCATAATCTTGTGAAAATCGAAGTTTAACGGTCAACGGCACTTTAATAGATTTTTCGAAAGCCACAGCAATAATATTCGTAGAAGAATAAGTTATCTCGGGCCGCATACTCTAATCAGTTCTTTCGGAATTGTTATTTAGATAAAAATTGTCAAAGGCTTATTGCAGTTGCTAAACAACTTTTTAATATCGGTGGACCAGAATCGCAGAAAGCTGGACAAAATGCTCGCCTCTCTTAATTATACATTAGTAATTAAAAACAGAACATGGTTCTGGAGTTCTTTGGGGTTCTAGAATAAAATTCTTATTTGTTAAAATGAAAAACTACCCTCACAGGGGATGTTTCGAAATTGAAACTTTGCTATTTGATTTCGAATATGATTTTAAGCAATTAATATCTTATGAACATACGGAGATAAACATTTTTCCTGAGTTTGACATGTCTAAGCGAATTTTAAATGAACGGAGGTTCTCAAAATTGCAAAAGAACGTAATTTGAACAAAAATTGGAATCGAAATCGTTATTGACACGTTAAGCGCGGAGCTTGTATCTGTGGACTTTCCGTTCACGCTGCTAGTAACGGCAAGTTTGTAACACAGGTGACATAAACACAGGTGAGACCTCTCCGAGTCGACCGACACGTGGTCTAAACGAAAAGCCTAGTGTCGGTCCTCAGGGACAGTGATTCCCCATGTACAGTGATTTGTCTGTATATGTCGCCAAGGCCTGGGTGATAAACGTCGCGGAATTATCCCCACCATCGCGGGGTATACCCCGTGAAGGGTCGCGAAGCTCGAGAGGCCTCGGACGCCGAGGAGTGTGAATACAACACGACGCAATACAATTACTGTACAGTGAATTCTCGATATACAGTGTGTTCCGCGAGCTCTGTCCGCTTGAATATCTTGGTTATTTCAAACAATACGACAAAATTTTAATTTTGCAGAAGTTGTAGGGTTTAAGAATCTACATAATATGGTAAAAATGATATTCTTGCAAGTGGAGGCGTAGAGGAGATATAAATTGGAATGTCCAATTTTTTATGCTCGATTTCGATAGATTGGCGTATTCTAATTATAAAAGTGCTAAAGTGTATTTGTCCTAAAACTTACCGTTGCTGAGATATTTGACTGTTTTCATTCTATTACTTTCTTTATGGGACGTATTCAAGGATATGCTCGCTACGTCAAATGTACACATTGCTAGGCTTTCGACGTCACTCAGTGTCAGTCAGTTTCTCAGTTAGTGAACATAAGATAGTCAATATGAAATTTCCATTCGAAGAACAATTGGAGATGCTTGCAATTTATGGAGGAAGTAAGAGAAACGCAATTGTGCCTCGAAATTTGTACGGTGAAAGATATCCAAACCGCATATGCCCTTCACGCAAGATTTTTGAAAGATTGTGTAAAAAATTAAAAGAAACTGGAAGTCGTGCTGTTCGTAAGATGAATCGTGTAGTGATGAAGATAATGAAATTAATGTTGTTGCAATGGTACATCGTAATACTCACATCAGCACGAATCTGAAGTCAGCAAAAGTAGTGCATCACGAATTCTCACTCGTCACAAATATCATCCGTACCACATTAGCTTTCACCAGAAATTACATGACATGGATTATAAACCGTGTTAGATTTTGTGGATGAGCTCAAGAGCAGCTACAAATCAATTCACACTTTTTCTCTTTAATACTATTTACCGATAAGGCTACTTTTACCAGCACTGGCCGTGTTAATTTACATAACACGCATTATTGGTCGGTACAAAATCCTCACTGGCTACGAGAAATTGATAGTCGAAGACGCTGGTACATTAATGTGTGGTGTGGAATCATAGGGCAACAAATAATTGGGCCCTATTTCGTTGACGGCACTTTTACTGATCGAAAATATGATACGCTCTTAAGAAATACATTGCCAAATTTATTAGAAAACGTGCCATTAAGCGTTCGTCAGACAATGTGGTATCAGCACGATGGATGTCAAACACACTACGCTCGAAGGGTGAGAAGTACACTTACTGAAATATTCCCAATTCGATGGATAGGACGCGGTGGCACTATTTGTTGGCCAGCACGAAGTCCAGATTTAACACCTCTAGATTTTTTCTTATGGGGAACATTGAAAAATATTGTGTATCGAGATGCACCAACAACTCCGGAAGATATGAAGCAACGAATTATCGCAGCGTGTGCTACAATAGACGCTCCAACAATAAGACGTGTAAGAGACGCAACAGTTCAAAGACTACAACGTTGCATCGCTGCAGATGGCCGCCATTTCCAACATTCTTCATGAAAACAGTCAAATATCTCAGCAACGGTACGTTTTAGGACAAATATACTTTAGTAATTTTATACTCGGAATACGCCAATCTATCGAAATCGAGCATAAAAAATTGGACATTCCATTAAAAAAAAAAACAAAGGTGACCTCTATATCTTCTTTACGCCTCCACTTGCAAGAATATCATTTATACTGTATTATGTAGTTTCTTAAACCCTACAACTTCTGTAACTAACATTTTCTCGTATTGTTTAAAGTAACCAAGATATTCAAGTGCACAGAGCTCGTGGGACATGCTGTATGTCAACAACACGAGTCTTGCCAGTATCGTGTATCGTTTAGGAGACACATTCTTTGATCCGCACCGAACGTTCCTGTCCTACACGCTGCATGTCAAATAACGGGGGTCTGGCAGCGACAAATGTCGTCTAGAAGATTGTACGCGGCGGAAGCGTGAGGAATAACGCGGTAGAAGGAGAAATTAGAGTGGGGGGACAAGTCTTGATCTGGCGACTCTGGGCACAGCTACGGGTAAAACTACGGGCAAGTGACTTAGGGGAGTGGGGGAAGGCCGTATCACAGAGCCGTAGCTGGCCACGTAGCTGTGACAACGCGTGTGACAAATACGTGCTGCATGGGCGTGGCTTCGTGCCCGCTGTTCTGTGTATGCCCAGAGCAAGATACTCGCAGCCCGTACGGGCAGACCGGCTCTGTGTTAGAGGTTCACGGACACGTGGGTGGAAATGTGGTGGTTACATAATATTGCCCATCCTTGGTGTAGAGTGTCTCAAACCTACAATCTTTGGCTCGCTCTGCAGTGTCTGTACGCAGCTTTACATTAAGTGTTTGAATTCGGCGCCACTGCTCTTCCTTTACGCAAGGCAATCTTTGAGGAATTCGCATTTGTGCTTCCCCACCTCTCTTAATTTTCCATGATAGAGAAAATTGTAAAGACATGCTGAATCGATTCGAAATAAATGTGAAAAAATAATTAAATATGATCGAAACTGCGTTGTTCGAGGGAGCACTGCACATTTTGTTCGACTGGACGAAAATATGACGCACGATCGTGGCTATCGTGGCCACGCAACGACGCGGTCACACGCAATAAAATGTCCTCCGATCGGGACGCGGCGAAGCACAGAAAGAATCCGACTTTTCCTTCAAACAATGCAAGTGCCGTGACGCGGCGACATTGTCCTGCCAGAGGACAAAGAAGCACCGAGAATAGAGTAGGAATATGCTTTCTGTGCGCCGCGTATCCGATCGAAGTCGCGGAAATTGCAATGGAAGCGAGATTCAGGCCTGTCGTCGTAGACCGCTAGCTGCTCGGGGCTTCCACAGGGATGAACACACAATCTCGGTTCTCGAAAGAGACTTCCCAAAGGGATCGTGGTCCCTCTCTCAATCGAGATGCCTAGTAGAATGGTGATAATATTGCAAAAATAGAATTTCTCGCGTGTAGGCTCGCGATGCTTATGTCGGCCATCAAAGGGTATCGACTCTTTCCGTATTCACCCCTTCCCCACCACCCCTCCCCGGCAGCAGCCGAGTCTGAAATTCTGTTTCATCGAAGGTGCGCTTCCATATTGAAGAGCACGTCCTTATGCTAAAAAGAAACGACTCCATCGCCTACACGCGCGCACACAACATGCACTCTCACGGATAAGCACCGCAGGGGGCGCGGTGTTAAGTTACGTCCACCCTGAAGCAACAACGAGCAATTTTTAGTTGATCTTTTGCGTATCTTGAAAAAAAGAAGAAGGAGACAGAGGAGACGGCGAGAAGACGTTGCTTTAGCGGGGACGTAGCTTCAGACAGACGGTTAAAACGAATTCGTTTGATTTCTGCGAACTGTCAAGAATTCGAATCGAAACGAGGAAAACGTTGTTCAATATCTTCAGCGTCGTTTCATAAACTTGCTACGTTGCCGCACGTCGTCGGGGCACGTCGAAGTGGTCGATCAGTCGACGCCATTATCGTAACGCGCCGCCATTAAAAAGAAAACGTCTATATTTAGTTTACGATGCCGAGAATTGTGAAGAAGTTTGATGCGTTACGAAGTATTTTTACTGAAGGCGAGTAAGGAAACTTTGCCGACAGCATCGCTCGAGCTTTTTGCTCGTCAGTGGATTCTTTTTCGATAACTGGAGAATTAGGTCTTTCGCGCGATAAGGAGCAGAGCCTTATTTCAGAGTTTCGAAGAAGTTTCGCTCCTTCGACTCGCTTTGGTGATTTAAATCGCAGCGTCGTTTCCTAATTACAGTGCTTACTCTATATATGTCCCAAATGTCTAGCCGATAAAAGTCCCAGAACTAACCCCACTACCGCGGCATATACCATCAGAAGCTCTAGACCTTCGCTGTTCTTTTCTACGTTTGATGTAGATCAAAGAATACTATCTCCTGACCGATATATGTCTCTGGCTAGAGCCGTGTTTTGGACAAAAATAGAGTAAATACTGTATGCGTTTCAGGACAATATAAGGGAGTTTTATAATTCTTCAAATTAACGGTACAGGTTTACTTCGCCTCGAGTACTAATTACAATGATTCTCATTAGAATGCAGATGTTCGTGCAGATTCATTTTCCTAAACAATATTTACACAGCGGGGATTAAATGGAATTTCTTCTTGTACAAAATTTGGAAGGACAAAAAATGAAATAAAATTATTCTAAACACTATCATCCGAACGTGTTTTATACTATCGGATGTGCTATAGTATGCATTCAATTTGCAGTTACTCATTCTTTCAACCACTTTTGTTTTACAGTTTAAATCAACAAATTTTATTTCATTTATTGGTGTACAAATTAATTCATGGTCCTCACGATTAATCAGTTACAACTTGATTTTAAAATCTTCCATCCCCCAAACTAAACATTCATTTATAAAATTGAGTAAATGAATAAAATGTGATGGAAATTATTTTCGACAATACACCTTAATTGTTTGTTAATAATCAACAAATTGATGCAGAGAAGGTTATCGATTAATTTGTAACTTTTTACAGTGTCATAGAAATTAAGGAGGAATGAATTTTTATCCCGAGAAACGTATGGGGTTAAAAGATGTAAGAAACCTACCTTACCGATGCGATCGGTCTACTGCATATATACTTAGAAGTATAGCACTTGTAACGCGTAAAGATTGTATGGTTATTCATATTAAATTAACTGTGTATTAATATTAACATGTGCCATTGTTTCTCACTAAGACCATGCTTCACCAATTCCCGTAAGAAAAGGGTACGATTAGATTATTCCAGGACAGTGGTTCCTTAATCTTTTCAGTAATCCCCTTGAATTAAAAAATAAGTTCTCGCACCCCGTTGAAAAATGTGTTTCTATTTCTTTAGTTAGAAAATTACATTTATTGCAAGATAATTTATTTATTGAAAAATAAATTTTCCATCGAAAATTTAGAAACTCCTCTCGCACCCCTAGGGGTGCACGCACCCCAGGTTAAGAACCACCGTACTAGGATAATAGTTCACCCATTTTCGCTTTACAATTTAGGTTAATAGATTCTGTTGCATTTATAATGTCACAGTTTAAGGAAATCCGTTTCACGATACGAGGAGAATGTTCATCTTGACGAACGTATGAGGTTTAGAAGAAGATACTTAACTTTTTTTCGTGCGGGAGGGTGAAGCGCTAACCAGCAAAAATTGATTTTGCCCAACCCCCTGAGGTAGGAAGCCCCGTGGATCGGTCGACGCTGACGTTTCGGCTCCAGCCGCGTCGCTCCTGACCCGCTCAACATGCCTGCGTGCACCGACTGCAACGGCGGACAGGTGCAACGCCTTGATGTTGCGAACAAGTGCCACTGCACCTGGAGGTCGGTGCCACGTGGCACTGGTTCAAAGGTCACGGCACGCGTCGCAACCTCCGGTGTCGATATTGTTAGCGCATCGGGGCCGGGCCGCAGATGCACTTACGCGGACGTCCGATGCAGTCGCAGTTCCCAACCGTTGGCACGTCGTCATCCTCGGCGACGTGGTCGACCCATGCATCATCATCATCGGGGAACCCCGAACGGCCAGGTCCAACACGATCATGGCGAAAATAAAAATGAAATAAATATCTCATTGCTACACTCCGCATCTTTACGCAAAATAAAAATTGTATGCATTTAGTTACAGGAGCTATTTAGGAATGTCTTTTTTCCCTTAAGGGGGGATTCTCGTATAACAAGTACAAAAATCATTTCTTTTACAAAAACTATTTATATTAGCGGAGTAAAACTTGTAAGCAACTAGAAACTATACGAAAACATTTTTTTTTTGTTTCAATTTTTTATTAACTCTGTGAGAATGATTACAATCCTATAAACCTTGTTAAGAAAATTGCTAATATTGGCGTGCAGTGTAGCAAGTGTCACAGTTATCTGAAAGCAAAGAATGAAGAATTATTAAGAACCAACATTTGAGAAAAAATATAGAGAATTGCAAAAGTTATGGATTTTTAGAGGAAGTATACTTGTATATTTTTACACAGTCCTACAAAATAAGTCTCACTATTTTAAATATTTTCCAAATAAAATACTATTTTTAAATAGCATTTGAAAAACTTTTTCTTAGAAATAAAATAATTTATTTGCATGATTAGAGGTATGCTTTAAAAATAAAATTAACTATTTACTATTTTGCCCAACACTGGCACGCACACGATTACGTTCCGTCTCATCGACACGGTCAAGTGGACTGTAGTAGTAGGCTTTTGTCTATACATATAACTCCACACAATCAAATTTTGCAGAAACTTTAACAGCTTATATCTCAATAACTATTTGTTTGCGAAATACGGTTCCTTTCAAACTTTCTCTTTTCTCCATGTATAGAAGATGTTGATGTAAAGAAAAACTTTAACAACAATTTCCTTTGTTATAAGAAAATTACTTTTTACACACCCCGTACATACCATAGAAAATATATGTATCATTTTTTGTATGTCTTGAACGAACTATTGAAAGGGTCACTTTTCTACGTTCGACAGTGTATCAAAGAATAGTATCTTCTAGCCGATTTATGTCCCTGGATAGACCCGTGTTGTGGACATATATCGAGTAGACACTGTACTGTGTATATAAGAATATATGCATGTTCTATTTGTATATCACAATTACGTATTAGACAATAACAATTATTGTGTACGGTAGTATGCAACTACGCCGACACTCTTCGCAAATACAGTCACGCGTGTACGGGGTGGGCGTCGAAAATCGAAAATCGTGGCGTAATTGAACCGACTGGACGTGCGAAAATAAATGGAGAAATGTAGAATGAAATTTTTCCACGCCGGGGAATGATTTACGAGAAAAATGAACTTAAACATCTGTCGGGCACGTGGGAAAGTCGTTATTCATTTTTTTTTGGTCACTCCGTTAAGAGCTTTGCGTTATATTATTTGTGTTTCGCTGTAATTGTCTACCAGCTGTCAGTTGCGAAATAATAAAATCGATAGAAAAGAGATAATACCGTATCGGTGTCGTTTTTGAGGATAAGTAGAAACGGTAGACGATATACAGACACAGTCGTTCATAGCGACAAGCTATTTTCATTTCAATCCTTGAGTGGTATACTGTTCCCTAGGAATGCGATCTGTCACTTTGGTGAGTTTTTGAAGATTCCGTAAAAATTGCACAGAGGTACTTCAAGGTTACGTTATTATTCGTGCCGATTTTTAAGGAAAACTCAAACGTAGTACATTTAAATTTCGATATACATTTATCGAATTATTATAAGTGCCATTTTGTTCCATAATCTTCCTCCATCTTTCACGCAACTTGCGATTTTCGGCGAAAAACTTAAATCTGATTTTTTATGTCGACCAAAGAGTTAAAGTTTTTGTCATTATGGGAATTTTGTATTGATCTAAAGAGATGAAAATCTGAGGGTGTAATGTCTAGTTAATAGGTTGAATGGGGTAGCACATCCCAACGAAGCTCCAACAGCTTTTGGAAAAAAAGCATCAAATGCCTATAATTCACTCTGTTTCCTTCCATGTTTAAGAGCGTATAAAACTAACAAAAATTAATGCATCCTAATCAAACTTCTTTCTAAAAACGCCTGCAAGATCACCTCTTTAGACTATGTACGCATACCATTCGTTTTCAATCATTCTGACATATTCAGAAAAACGAACTCTTTCCGGACAACTCAATAGTTTAGAACTACGAAATCGGAACGCTCAAAAGAATCTGAAGAAACTTTACATTTGCAATTATCTTGCAATACATTACCGAAGAGCAGTGTACAGAAAATTTTGCTGGGGTCACGAAAGATCCCAGGGTTCCATTCGAGGGTTAACTTTAACCATTATGCATAATTTTATTCCGATATAAGACCACACTTTTTATCTCGAAATAAGAAAATATCCTCTAGTTATTCTTCATCCGAAATACGACGGAAACCGATCCCGAGCCATCGCCTTATATCGAAAGAAACCTGTAGTGATCGGTGTGGGTCAGAAATGACTCCGGCATAGGCTTAGATGTACAATTTTATTCCGATATAAGTCGACGCTTTTTATTTCGAAATAAGAAAATCGGTATCCCCTCTTCTTCTTCTTCATCCGAAATAAGATGAAAGCCGGTCCCGAGCCATCGCCTTATATCGAAAGAACACTGTAGTGAAATATCGGCGTGGGTCAGAAATGACTCTGTATGTATGTATCATACCTATGCATAGCTTCTCTATGATTCATACGGATGCATTTGTTGTTCCTTTAGGAGTATACATGTTGCAGAACCTCGCGGTAACTAGTTAAACCGATTAACCGCTCTATGGTTATTGAATATCGACGATTACAGCGCGAGTTGCGTGTTTCGAGGAAAAACGTCCGAGAACGCGAAATAAAATAACTTCGAATCTCACGTATTTAATCTTTATATACGAATACCGAATAATTAAAACAGAACAAACGCGTTTAATTTAAATTCTCCTTTCGACCTGTCATCTATCAACCGGACATCAAACGGTTTAACTGAAGGTACGAATTGCAGATTATTATGCGCGATGTGTACGAATATCGTAAAAAAATATGTTGTTTCTCTTTTCCTGTAAATACTTTTCCGTAACAATGTGGCTGCGTTTCCAGTTGACTCGCGAACAAAGCAACGTATTATCAATACAATATCTGTGCATTCTCTGGAAATGAAAATTCCTCCTCGAACGATCCAATTCAAATATTTATCCATCCTTCTCAGAGTTCATGATCTCGTTTGATTCTCGGAGGATTCGACGGATTCGTGCGTTTCATTTATTTCTGCGAGAACGGTGCTCGCGTGTCCCCCGAAATATTGAACGATGATTTACGTGATTTTTTTACACTATACAGTGAATTCTCGATATATGTCAATACGGGTCTTGCCAGCGTCATGTATCGTCCAGGAGACATACCCTAGCCGTGTTATGTTTACTCTCCTCGGCGTCCATGGCCTCTCGAGCTTCCTGGCCCCTCATGGGGTATACCCCGCGGTATTGGGGATAATTCCGCGACGTTTATCACCCAGGCTTTGGCGACATATATAGAGAAATCACTGTATTCACTTCTGACTGTATAGAATGCTTGACTGTAACTGAAAATACTGCATCGTTTCTTGTCAGTCAGTTCTGTGATTCGATTCTTATTTCTAGGATTATTATTGTTATTCTGTGGAGATAAAAGAAGCCTTTGGGACCGCTTCGCGTCATTGTCGCTGTACTATAATTTTGTTCCTACAGCAACGAGACTTCGGAATATTAAACTTAAATGTACAAATGACAATAAATAATTATTTGAGAATTTTTCACCCCGCGGTAGTGGGAATAATAAATATAGAAAAATCGCTGTGTACCGCATGGACCGTCACGTAACGACAAGGACAAGACTTGTTACTAGACTGCGGATTTTATGCATTTATGATAGAAATTAATAGCTGCAATTTGAAATAGTAGAAATATTAAACGAATCGAAGAGCATCCATTTATTATTTTTCGACCCGCCAAAATGATCGAAGTGTAGAAGAAATTCTTATGTAGCTCCTGTTTATTGCATCAGGCCCAAAAAACTTTCATTTTGAGAACGATTTTAGGGGTTTTTAGGGTCGAAAAATCCTACTTCTAGCAGTACTTGTTTGCCAGAATGAAGAACTGTCTTTATAAAACTACCCTTATAGAGGGTGATTCCACCTGAGAGATTGGAACTTTGCTAGTTGATTTCGAATGTGATTTTAAGCAATTAATAATGACATTTTTTAAATATTCATTATGCTTTAAAAATAAGTATAATTAATATGAACACAGGAATTGGTACTCCCACGGTGATTGGGTCCCTTACCCAATTCTATAAAAACGCCCACTTTGTGTTGGACAGCTTGCGATTTTCAGCAATAGCAAAAATCAGATTTCACGTAGAACTTTTTAGCGAAACCCATTGCTGAAGAGGTACCGACAAAAGTATTTTTTCGACGCCAAACCGTGTGCAGTGGTGTTTTAAGGTGTTTTAAGAAAAGGACAGAAGGAATAAAAAATTGAAAATTCTGAGAAAACAAAGTGTCACGTGTGCGGCGCGTCATTTCGAACTCTGGGGCGAAAACGTTGGAACGTGTGTGACACGTCGTTCCATCGGAGGAGGTTAATTGAATTAGAACTAGGCAAACTACATTCCGTTAAGACTAGCGAATTGAATTTCGCGATGACACAGAACTTAATTACGGGTATCATCTCGTTTCGTTTTAACCAATTTCTCAGCACGGAGAGAAACAGGAACAGGACGAGTTTATTAACGCGAGAGAAAACTCCCGTCTAGGCAGCACTCGCTAATTAACGAATGGCGATAAGTGACGCTCGGATATAGGCCGGGGGAGGGGGGGAACGGAATCCCCATTGCTTTCATCTGGTCGCTCCGCTTTTTCTTCGGCGTCGTTCCAGCGATTGGTATATTCACAATGGTGAGCAAAAATCGATTACTTTAATATGGTTTCAAAGCCTCTCGGGGTTCACGCTTATAAGTATACAGAAGCGCGGAATACGAGAACTCGAAGACGCTTTAATATCGCCGATAGATCCAGAGCGTTGAGCAAAAGAAAAAAAAAGAAAGGAAAAGAAAACGATCGCTTCGAATCCGAAAGCACTTTGGAAACCTTAATTTTCACTTAAGTACTATGTAGTTTCGAGTCGAAGGAAATGTTATTATTGCTTTGAGTTCTTTCAGTCGTACCGCGGGAACTTCGCACCGCTTTTCGATAATGTTAAATCGGATTTTTTTACAGTCGATCAGCTTTCATAGTAATTGTTTCGGAACTAGTATTTCCTACTCTTTCTTAATAGACGCGACAAATAAAGACCCGATTTTTATACAAGCTACTTCGAACTTTGTAACAGTGTCGCCAGATAAGGGGAGGGAGCATCAACATTTTTATATTTTAGTGAAAATTTATTAATATACATTCAGAGTAATAAGATAACAAGATGATTTAAATTTGATTTTTGCCGCCATATATGCGGCATTGGACCCAGTAAGTAAAAGTGCCATGCCGCTTATGTGGCGCCATTGGTCCGTTAAGGGTTGATATAGTCCTTTGTCTGTCTCATTATACTATTATAATTTTTATAAGAGTCTCTAGAAAATTTACCTGTAAACCTTCAACTGTGCTTCTAGTGTTGCCGCTATTATTACTAACAACAGTCGAAGATTTTCGTAAGAATATCAGGTGTACTATTTTTCATATTTCCGGCTTTTACAGCACTAATTAAGCACTTCAGCACTCTAGCACTTTATTTATGATTCGGGAGCTAAAGAAACCACGAAATTACCATTTATAATAGCAACTTCCGTAAAAAATGTCCACCACGGAAGCAACTGTGAAACGAGGTACAGTGAATTCTCGATATATGTCAAAACACGGGTCTTGCCAGCGTCGTGTATCGTTCAGGAGACATGCAGTGTTATGTTTACAGTCCTCGGCGTCCGACCCTGCGGTAGTGGGGATAATTCCGCGATTTTTATCATCCAGTCCTTGGCGACATATATAGAGAAATCACTGTATCATTTTCTACTTTACCAAAAGTGGTTAGTTCGTGTTGTTTTATGAAAGTAACGAGATTTTTGTGTTAGCACAGTATCCCCTTCCTGTATGGTTACTGTTCAGCGAGCTTCTCATTGGCTGATTGTTTGTCCATGTCCTAGCCTTCTCTGCTAACAAAACGGGAACAAGATTTGCCTGTTCTCTAACTTCACACTATAGTGGAGACAGCAACACGATTGTAACGAGGTCGATGCTGCTCGATTGTCCTGAGAGATACAGATATTTACTGTCTCAATTAATAACCCACTACAGTTGATTTAATATAAAATGCTCGTAACAGCATGAAAAATACATAATATCATTAATATACATGTCGGAGAAATTATTTGAGTTTATATTCAATACGAAAAATAGTACGATATTTTATTAGGCTTAGAATTAACGATATTTAAGGGAAATCTTAACAAAATGATAGAATCTCTTGAGAATTGTAAAGAAGTTGAAGTAGCATAACAAAGAATGAGAACAATTTTTAATATCTCAAACGATGAATAGAAAAAAGAAAACCTATTCATTATTTTATTAATATTTTTTTATAGAGGGTGGCCAAAAAATATTGTACTTCTTTCAAAGGGATGATTCCTGAGGTCATTTGAAGTAACTTTTTCCTTTGCGAAAATGTTCTCCGCAGATTCGTTAAAGAGTACCAATTACTATGCCTGTATTAATTATACTTATTTTTAAGGCATAATGAATATTAAAATAGAGATATTAGATTCTCTTCATTAAAATCAGTTAATATGTTATCACTTTTTTAATATTCATTATGGTTTAAAAATAAGTAGAATTAATATAGGCACAATAATTGGTACACCCACAGTGATTGGCACCCTTACCCTGGGTGTTGCTTGGAACCTTCGTCACAACTCTGACTCGTTGTGAAACGCATTTATCAGTTCGAAAATACGCCGTAACTTCCGCGGAGTGTCGTGCAGTCTTAAACTTTCCTGTCGATGTTTAGATTCTGTGATTTCGTTCGAAGCTCGCGCGAGAATCGATTAATTAACGGAGCTTCCCCCAGCCCCTCTGGATCCTACCTCGCCTCCATAAACGAATTCCTTTGAGTACGCGACTACGGTACGTCCGCGAGTCATCGGAAAGTGCACAACACTACCTGCGATTAATCGAATTGCTCGATCAAAGAGCAATCGATTGGCGCAGGCCGGGACGTTTCCTTAATTTTGTATCGGCTCGCGAGAAAGCGGGCACGAGCGATCGTACGGCTCGGCCCGAAAATAACAGAACCCGAACCGGTCAAAGATGATTAAAGTTGGCGTGCGTTTCCGTCGCGTCCAAATGAGATTCCAAAAGGACGAGCTCGCCAATGGGTTTTTCTCGTTGCCAGAAGCATGCTCGCAATTCAGGCCGAAACTCAATCTGCGAATGGATCGGCCCGGCTACGCGTAACGTGTACACTACCGGCCAAAAGTACAGCCCCGTAATTGACCAGAGCGAAAAATTCAGTTTTCCCTGAGCCACGGTCTATTTCGCAACAATGAGAAGTGTAGAAAAATCGATTTCACTCGTGATAAGTCATCCCTGCCGTTCAGGCGAATTTAAATCGGTTGACGCAGAAAAAAAAAGCGACACGCATCCAAAGATGTTAGAATCTGTGGATTTTAAGCAGAAACTGACCAAAGGTCCTGAAAAACTACGATTTTCACCACTTTTAACCACCCGCTTCGACAACATTTTCAGCACGTGTACAACTAACATAGACCTGCGAAACGTATATTTTAAATTTTCTTTACGGGCGCAAATGAAATTGCAATTTTCTCAAAATCCTTTTTGCCCGTCATTTGGTAAACCAATTCTTCTAACTGCTCAAAAAAAGTCAGATTGTTTAGTACAATTTTTAAAAAATTATACGGTTTTAAAGGACACTCGAATACTTTCGTTAAGGTACAACGCTGATCTTTAAGGTCCTACCAGTAGTTTTCATCTAGACATCTAATTTTGGTCTTAGTTTTAATTTTAAATCAAGTTTATTACAATGTGAATTAATGCGATTGTCGCGTAGGGAAGGCTGGGGCAAAACTGATACATTTTTCAGTTTTTCATTTCTGCAATTTTGAAAAAAGAATATGATTAAATATTCTTTTTCCCTTTTTACATATTGTAAGCATAACTTTGAGAAAAATACGCACAAAGTAAGTTATGAAATGTTTATTTGATAAACCTCTATCAATATATTTTTCATTCTACTTTTTTATTAATACATCTTAATATTGTCATTTTATCTATACAGTGAATTCTCGATACATGTCAACAACACGAGTCTTGCCAGCGTCGTGTATGTCTCGCGGTGGTGGGGATAATTCCGCGACGTTTGTCATCCAGTCCTTGGCGACATATATAGAGAAATCACTGTATTATATTTGCACGTTGCCTCGCTGCCAATGAACGTTCTTTCATGGCGGCATGTGCTTTCTCAAAATAATCTCACGTGTTTCGCCACGTTTTATGTGCCAATATAATTTCGAACAATTTTTCTAGAAAGAGAAAATCCACTTAAATAAAGAAAAATAGTGAGGGAACATTTATACGCTGTGCCAACGTGCTCCATAAAGGAACCGTGTCAATGTGCCCCATCGGAGGTTATTATATGAAAACATCTCCGTAAAAAAATATCCACCATATAAACAAAAGGCCAAAACTTAATTCGAGGGAAAATAATATATTGACGATAGCATTATGTGGTGCTTTCCCAAACAAAGATTAATGAATTCACTACACATCGATGGTAAAAAGAATTCAAAAATGGAGGCGACAATCTTGTAAATAAAGAACGTGAACGGTCAAAAAATGCAATTTTGCCGTAACGCAATTAAGAAACTTTTAATTCGTTGACATAATATGCTGTTCTCAATGGTGCTTGTTCTGATTAATAATTTTTACTTAGAAAAAAGGTTTGACGTTACGATTCAAAATTACTAAAGCCTAAACTATTTTGTGTTTTGCGTATTAGTTTTTTTCGCGAGCGCGTAAAATCCACAGTATAACCAAACTTGAAATCCACTGAAACTACATAAAAAAAAACACTGTGAACAATTTCGAACCGTCAACCGAGACGATCGTGTTTCCTGGATCGGGAGATTCGAATGGCCCTTCGGGGGAAATTCTTGAACATTTTTACCGTTCTTTTTTTTTCGAAAAAACAACATCGCGGCGACACAAAGTGATTTAAAAAATAGCGAATCGGCTGGCAAACACGCTGAAAAGACGACCGGAACGCGTGTGTAACAGTGCAACAAGGTGAAGGAACAAGGTAATGCAGAGCCCCCGTAGCCTTTTTGAATTTTCCACGAGGTTCTCGGATGTGCGCCGACCAATACCGCGCCGCTCTTCCTCGATGAAAAGCGATAACTTCTCGTTAACGATAATGAACGATGAGTTAACAAACGCAGAGTGAATGGACGAGGGTAGGGCGAGGGGTTGAAAAGCGAAGGAACCGAGTAAAAAGCTTTCGAATGAGACCTTACTCCTTTCGTCGACCATTCGAACGTCCATGTCTCTCTCTTTCTCTCTCTCTCTCACTCTCTCTCTCTCTCTCCCTTTTCCTCTCTTGCTCGTCCCTCTGCCTTTACCTTTCGGACTTATCATGCGTTGGTTCAAGAAAATATATGGCTGCATTCATATCGTATCTAGGAAATGTTAAAATAAGGGCTCGAGTATGCAAGATGCATGGCAGACTGCAGAAAGCCGAGGGAACTACTCGTTTCCATTACCACTGGAAAATATTAGGTCGGTGCAAAAATAATTACGGTTTTCATCTGTTTAAACTTCAGCGATTTTTCTGAAACGACGTTTTATCTCACTAGGTACTAGACTGCGAATGTTTATGGAATTCTCGATTTTTCTGGGCAAATTTAAAAAATGTTGAATAAGCGACCCAATTACTGCGCGGGTACCAATTACTGTGCCTATACTTTTTATTGGACCGCGGATGTTTATGCAGTTTTCAATTTTTATAGACAAGTTTTAAGAAAGTGGAATGAAATGAAATCCTATTTTTGATGGGAACAGCCTTTGTAGCAGACCTGGGTAAAATTCCGAGAAAAAAATATTTAAAATACTATTTTAAATAGTATAATTTAATGTGGTTCAAATAAAATGCTACTTTAAATAAAACGAAAACTTTCGGCAAGTAAATTATGTTTATTTTGATAACCAGATTCATAAAATAAAATTTTTTAATGTTGTATTTCAAATATTTCCTTACAATGAAAATAAGTGGAGCAAATAGTTAATATTATAAAATATAATTTTTAACATAGGAAACTATAATAGTTAACAAAGTATTATGTGTACCTTAATTACAAATATTTGCATGTAACATGTTGATAAACAGACGACAATGTCGTACTAACATTACACGCAAGAAAATATCAGAAAAGTATGTTAACTACTCACCCCTACTCACCCCGGTGTATCAACTACTTGAAATACTATTTTACACAGTCCTACAATACAAAGTAATTCTCACTATTTTCAATATTTTCCAAATAAAATACTATTTTTAAGTAGTATTTCAAAAACTTTTTCTTATAAATAAAATAATTTATTTGCATGATTATAGGCATGCTTTAAAAATAAAATAAACTATTTACTATTTTCTATTTCAAATACCATTTTGCCCAGCACTGCTTTATAGATCCAAGACAAATAAAAATCGTACTAAATTCTATCAAATTTTATATTCCACTATTTTTTGAAAATATTCATACGCTATAAATGAGTGAATATTAAAAAGAAGATATAAAATTTTTCTCATTAAAATCAGTTAATGTAATATATCTCTTCTTTAACATTCATTATGTTTTAACAATAAGTATAATTAATATTGGCACAGTGATTGGTACCCGCACAGTAATTGGGTCCCTTACCCTAGTCGTTGCACTTCTGAAATAAATAAAAATCGTACTAAATTCTTTGGAATTTTATATACTGACATTTTTTGGAAATTTTCAGATCCCATAAATGTGTAAAGATCCGCAGTCTAATCATGATGAAACAAGATTATAGAACAGTCCTTCGACGTTTAGCTCAAACAGGGTGACCCAAAAATGTTGTATTTCTTTGAAAGGGGTGATCCCTGAGGTCATTTCAAGTAACTTTTTCCTTTGCGAAAATGTTCTTCTCCGCATTGTTAACAAGTTATTAAGGAAAAACACGGTCCAATCAGAACGCGGCAACAGCGAACCGATTGCGGCTCAGCCAATGGCAACACCACGTTCAGCGGGGCCCGTCGCCGAACGGGAATGGGTCCGCTGTTGCCACGCTCTGATTGGTCCATGTTTTTCGTTAATAACTACTTAACGAAGCTGCGGAGGACATTTTCGCAAAGGAAAAAATTACTTGCATCATTTTCAAGTGCATCATTTTCGGGACACCCTGCATAGTTCGAGAATTCAACTCCGGGTTCTTTCAGTTACGAGCACGGCAATCAGTGCAATTTCCAAATAGATTCTATCTTCGTCCAGCAAACGATTCGACTCTTTTGTCGTTCGAGCAACGTACCGGGAAGCCGAATCGTCGAAACAATGCGATATTTACAGCATTCTTGTTCGTCCGTCAGGTAACTTCCGCTATAAAACGTAATCGTTGTTTGCTTAGAAGCGACCTATCGTGTTCGAGCAGCGGTTCGAAACGGTTACTCTCCTTCTGCTGGCTATGATCGATTCCAGGTATACTAAAAACTTCAACGGAAGGATTAAGTATCTATTACTCAATGATAATTTCCTATATTCTTGGACATTTTCATTGGGAGATCACCTGGATATCTGAGTATTCTGTCACTCTGGATTACTTTTTTTTCTTTCAAAGAATATGAAAATAGATGCCTCCTTTATTATCAGATATTTTTCTGAACAAAATTAACCCTTCGACTAGGTGATTTTTCAATTACGAACACTCGCGAAGACTTAATAAAAGACGCGTAAAATTAAGATAATAAACATTCTAGTCATTGTAAATACAATATAGTTTATATAAATATGGATAGCATCGTGCAGTAAAATGGAAGAGTTATTTGTCGTCTGAAAAAAAAAATAAAAGTTTCTGTACAGTGATAGCAGACTTGAATGACGAATTAGAAGTTAGAAGGTTAACCCTCGAATTCCTGCGAGTTCTAGGCCTATGCCGGAGTCATTTCTGACCCACGCCGACTACAGTTTTCTTTCGATATAAGGCGATGGCTCGGGATTGGCTTTCGTCGAATTTCGAATGAAGAAGAAGAAGAGGGGATTTTCTTATATCGAAATAAAAAGCGTCATCTTATAACCGAATAAAATTGTACAGGGTGTAAAGAAATGTTTGGTCTTGGCTGCCATAGGCGTGTTCTACATCTTCGGATTGATGAAGATCCGTAAAATTGTCCTTGACCTTGAATTTCAAGGTCAAATTTTTGTTTATTATCACGACGCGTAAGATATAATGCAATAAAAAGAATCTTGACCTTGATATTTAAGGTCAAGGACATTTTTACGGATCTTCATCAATCCGAAGATGTAGAACACGCCTATGGCAGCCAAGACCAAACATTTCTTTACACCCTGTACATATTGAGTTGTAATTTATGACTATTGTATTTCTGTACATAAAATGCAATGGCTGAAGTGTAACTTTGATTGTTTATATTCTCGTGTAAACGAGAGTGAAAAGTAGTTCTGGTTAGACAGAAACGTTAATTCTATTTCGAAGAAGTTAACGTTGTTGCAAGCATAAGCTTCTGGAAATATTGTGGAGTAAATAAGTTTGAAGCTGAAACCGTGAACCGTTCGGTTTAATGAAGTTATAAGAATTACAGTGTCCTCAAGTATTAAAAATTAAAAAAATATTCTTAATTTTTGTATTTGCCCTTGAATATTTCTTTAAACTGTACGATCCCCCTGAACTTCTGTTAAGCGAATATAATAGTCAAAACTGAGCTTCAACAATACAGTTACAATTTCGGTGTACAAAGTTCGTATAAAACAGAAAAGAAATGCTTGGAAGGGCAAAGTTCGATAAATAACTTCCGCTGTAAAAGTTAGCCGTTTTATTCAACTCCTGCTTTGAATCTTTCTTTTTTAACACCAGAGATCGGAAAAGTTATGGAGTTTTCTGATATGTTCTCTTGGACCGTAGAAAAATTTTTCAAAGTACAAATTTAAAAATAAAAACAAAATAAAACTTTTCTATCGCAGGATAGATGAATCTGCTCATTGCTATTTATCCTACACATACCTGATGATATTCAATGGATGGGACTATAAAAATATTAAATTATTATTACAATTAAATTGACATTCTAAATACGTGATTTATTTGCAATATTTAAGCAATTCAAAGCTTGCTAATATTTGACGCACGAAAACCTTTTTAATAAACCTTCTAAAATAACCTTTTCACGTGGAACTTTCATTATACATTATTAGTATCAGTAAAAAAATTTATCTAACCAGCTCATTTATATTCGAGATTAATAGCAAATTATATCTCAATTTTAATAACCCCTAATACAAAAGGTACAAAATTCTTACACAATTCTATTTATGTAACGAATTCGATTTATTTTTCTATATTTTTATATCTTTCTAATTCTATTTTTCTATTCTATTGTTCTATTTATAAATGTTTCCAAAGTTCCTAAGGGTAACGTACTTTCCATAAAAATTCCACAGGGGCAGATATTTTTGGCTTGGGTCCGCTTAGACCCAGAATTGAAAACATTCACATAATGCCCAAAACCGACATTTACCTCAAAGAAAAAGGTTCAAAAATATGTAGAAAAGATTTTTACACCCTTCAGCATCCTCGCAGATGATTTTGGAGATCTCGTGGCAACCGGGGCTAGATTTAATCAAATTCTTATGCATCGAAGTGTGTTGACACGCTACGCGCTTTCATTTGGAAATGTTATGCATCTGCGCGATGCAAATGCAGAGTATAGAGGCTTCTTTGAGCCATTCACATACTCCCCTAATGTTTTTTCCTAATTGCAACCAGGAGGGAGATACGAGCTGCCCCAGTTGCATGCATCATCATGTGGCGGAAGGATTCATGCGTCTTGGTGGTCGCGGTGGATGCAACGAGGGGGGTTGCAGCGAGGGGTTGGTTCCATGTCACCAGAAGGATCGTCCGGCAGGATTCTCCAGCGATTTATGCGGTCCGATATAGGACGAGCATGTACGAAGCCGCGTGATAGGCGGGAAATCAACGACGATGGGACGAAATCAATTGAAATCGAATCGAGCAGGATATTTCAGTCCTAACGAACCATATTTCGACAGGAAACATGACGGAACGAGGTTCCACAAAGACGCACAGTATCGGCTAAGAGTTCCAGTGTTGGACATACAGTGTTTACTCTATAGATGTCCCAAATGCCTAGCCGATAAAAGTCGCTGAACTATCCCCACTGCCGCGGGGGTGTACTCTGTGAGTGGCCAACAAACTCGAGAGATCTAGGTCGCCGAGGAGTGTAAGGTCCTATGGATCAAAGAATAATATCTCCTGGCTGATATATGTCCGTGGCTAGACCCGTGTTTTGGACATATATCGAGCAAATACTGTACTCTTAAAACATTTTATCTAAAATGTGTCCCACGAGCTCTGTACACTTGAATATCTTGGTTACTTTAAACAATACGAGAAAATGTTAGTTACAGAAGTTGTAGGGTTTAAGAAACTACATAATATAGTATAAATGTTATTCTTGGAAGTGGAGGCGTAGAGAAGATATAACCTTTGTTTGTTTTAAATGGAATGTCCAATTGTTTATGCTCGATTTCGATAGATTGGCGTATTCTGAGTATAAAAGTATTAAAGTGTATTTGTCCTAAAACTTACCGTTGCTGAGATGTTTGACTGTTTTCATTCTATTACTCTACTCGCAGTCGGATAATTGCTAACAAAAACTGCAAAAATGGAAAATAGTCTCTTATACTATGATCCAACCAACATTTGCCAATTTTTACAATTCTTTCTAGAACTTTCTCATTACGCAAAATACGGGGTGTATAAAGTGTACGATTTCTTACCTTGGAACAAAATGTCTCACTATAGCGTCCAGCACTGTAAACCACTGATGCGTAGCGGTTGCAAATGACTTCGTCGTTGATTCATAGCAGATGCAGGAAGTATGTATTAATAAATCAGCATCGAGTTGCATTGATATGGTGGAATGAGTTATTGCTGCTTTATTAACAATTCGATGATGTTCATAAGAAAGTAATAAATCGATTTATTAATTATAATTTCTCTTATAATGTATTTTTGAATAAAAAAAATACTGTGATAGATTTGATAATGTTGTATTAATCATTGCGGAACGAATGGTACATTGGTATACAATTTTTAGTGAAAATAAAGCAAAATCAACATTAAATTAATGTTTATCTTCAATGAGATGTCGGATTTTCAGACGAGTTCTACATGAAACCTATTGTTCACGAGGCCTTGCTACGTTCGAATAATCTTTCATATCTTTCGCGCACCAAGGAAAATTCCAGAAATCGCGTCCAGATGGCTTCATAACGGGGTTGGTAGGAATTTGTTCTCCATGGAATGTATGCTAACGTTACGACTTACGATTCCTATGGTTTATACGTATATAATAATCACAGAAATTTATACATAGATATCCGTATCCACACATGCATGTATTATTACTGTGACAGAAACGAATTACACAATCTTGCGTCAAGGTAAATATTTTTGTTTCATAAATATCTGTATTGTACGTATCTTTACTTCATTTTTTTCTGGCATATAGATTTATGTTCATATATTTCATAGACTCATATAGTTTCGTTTAATTGTAATTATTTTAATCTTGGCTTCTTCGTTAGACGTTAAATACGTATTCATTATACATATATAGGATGTCTTGTAATCATCGGTGCAGGCGCAAGGGTGGTGATTCGACGAGACTCGAAGGGAAGGCTTTGCATACGAAAACGCTTTGAAAATAAAAATCGCTGCAACAAAATCTCTGTTAAACAGTTGCGACTCTTTTTGCCCCCGTAGAATCGCCACCCTTTAACGAACACTTTTGTATATCTCGCTATTCGAGGGGACAATACTTGATTCGAACGTGGATTTAAAATGTGCAACGATTTTTCATCCTTGGTCTCTCACCCCTTCGTTTCACCCTCTTCCCTCGAAAACGAGAAAACACTTTTGTCCGGAATTTAAAGAAAAAGAAATAAAGCGATTGGAGAATTATACTGTTCGTAAATAGAGTACAAGTTAATCCCTATCTTTACAGTATTATTATTTAGACTGCGAATCTTTATGCGAAATAAAAATGCTCTGCATTGATTGTGGGAAGCAGGGACGAATTAAAAATTGATTTTGTCCCTTAATCACTGTGTCACATTAAAACGAACATTACAATATTCTCAAATTTTTCGAATCTTAAAATTTCCCCATAAATGCGTAAAGATCCGCGGTCGAATGACTATATGTATAATATTTTCCGATTCAAATTGCGCGCCGCCACGGCGTTCATTGCTTATTCGGTTTTCTCCGCTTACCGTGCTTGTAAGATGAAAAAAATCACGGCTGTAGTATCTGAAAAGAGCGATTGAAAACCGAGATCGGATGTTTGGTAAATTTTTTTTAGTTAATTTCGCAGATCAAAATTCGATCAGATTTCGAATCAAAATTCGTTTAAAAGAAAAAACAACCAATGCTCGCAACTCAACGTCAGAATTTTCAATTTCAACGAATCTCGACCGAACGAATATCAAAATTGTAAAATTGTCGGTTTGTTTGTCAGTAAAAGTGATCGAAAGCGAAAGAATGTTTCCCATGATTGTAACTATAATCGGGGTTCCCGCGAACGGGTTTCGTTACCACCGTAATTCTGAGCAGAGAACTGTCGTTCGCGTTTCATTCTGAGCATCCTGTTTCTGAGTAAGATTGATGGCTTCTCGTCGATCACAGAGAGTTTTGATATGATCACCTAGAAAATTCCTTTAGGGGAGAAATTGTCTGAGCGTATTGCAATATCCGTGCCAGGTATTGTCTCGTATCGATGCGTTATCATCGACTGTTTGCTTTCGTAGTCATCTCGAAATGTAATCTCTTTTTTAAACAAGTCTCGAGAAACGATCGTCACCCAGGGAACGCGTCTCGTCTGTCCGCGATGTTCGATCATCCTTGTCGATTAGGCTCGAGACAATTATCCATTATTATTAGGCTGGTGCAAACATAATTGCGATTCTCGTCGGTTTTTCTGAAGCGACGTTTATCTCTGATTATGTCCATATATTAGGTTGTTTGCATACGTCTGATTTTTGACAGGAACATTAAGCAAACATAACTTTCTCCCAAGTACGGTAAAGCCTTGATCTAAGCCGCACGGAGCTACACGATCTTAGTTCGCCTATCCCCTCCACTCGGTCAATAACGGGACCTGCCGCCATGCTGGAGTCCGTCCGGCTTTTGTCGCGCTCTAATTGGTCCGTGTTTTTCGTTAATAATCGCGGAGAATATTTTCGCAAGCGAAAAAGTTATTTTCCAAATGACCTCAGGATTTGGAAAATGGGACTTTTCATGATTTTAATGAAACAAAATTTACTATCTCTTTCTTGATATTCATTACGCTTTAAAAATAAGAACAATTAATATAGGCACAGTAATTGGCATCCCCCACAGTAATTGGGTCCCTCCATCCTCGAAAAACATCTCGAGAGGTTGCAAAAGAATTAAGAGTTGAGCATACAACAGCTATTCGACGTTTAGCTCAAATTGGCAAATAAGAAAAATATATAGTTTGAAAATTCAAAAGCAAAAGCCGCAAACGTTTAGCTTAAATTGGCAAAGAAAGCGACGTCTATAGCTTGAAAATTCCAGGAGTAATTATTTTTGCACCAACCTAATTTTTACGCTCGAATATCAGCGAACGATCAATACCAATTGGCGATAAGTTCGCGTGTTCTACAGGTTGTTCGAGTGACAGTGACGAAGGTTTTATGAACGATTTCTCGAAAATAATTTTTACGACACGATTCGTATATTAGGACCTACAGGGTGTCCCAAAAATGTTGTGCTTCCTCGAAAGGGATGATTGATCGTTCTGATAAGAGATCGTTCCAAGTAACTTTTTCCTTTGCGGAAATGTTCTCCGCAGCTTCGTTAAGCAATTATTACCGAAAAACGTGGACCAATCAGAGCGCGGCATTAGCGGACCAATTCCCGCTCGGCGACGGGCCCCGCTGAGCGTGGCGTTGCTATTGGCTGAACCAATCGGTCCGCTGTAGCCGCGTTCTGATTGGACCGTGTTTTTCGTTAATAACTCGTTTACAATGCCGAGGAGAACATTTTCGCAAAGGAAAAAGTCAGTTCAAATGACCTCGGGAATCACTCCTTTCAAAGAAGTACAACATTTTTGGGACACCCTGTACACTGGGCGTAAGTCGGCAAACAGAACGGGAAATCATTTTGGAATTTGATCGGGTACAATTGAAAGGTGTTTAACCACAGTTTGAGATTGTACAATCGATTGTAAACGCGGATACAGTCGAAGATAGTGTTATATGATTCACGACGAAATAAATATGGTAAACATTTTGGAACATCTTATATATATATGTATATAATATATACTATGTATTAAGTTCTTATATATTCTATCGGAAACAGGTTTCCTTTAAATATCTTATCGACATCGACCATGCGTCGATGATCAACGCGTGTCATAGGCCGGTCGACGATCCACGATCATCGAGTGTATGATGCACCGGGTAACTGTCATTGAAACGAAGTCTATGCGACCGATAAACAAGGTGCTCGGATAGACGAGAGTATACTGAGAGAAACAGATTGCGCCGGTCGAACGTGTCGCACGAAATGAAACAAATAACTGACACCGTATTGTAGAAGATAATATATATTTTTCTTTCAATATATTATTTTATATATATATATATATATATCCTACATACATAAAGCAATATATAAATATATAATCGATATACGACACAATCATTCAAATTAACACATATACGTTATTACAGGCAGGATATGCAATTTTATGCAACTTTTATTTTTTTTTTCTTTTACTTTTACGAAGTGTACCTACGACGACTCGTTTATCTTCTTTTCTCTCGTCTGTTTTGTTCTCTTCCACGTATCCTTTTTCCTCTTTTATTCATTAAACTCTCTAACGAGAAAATCGATCACTAAGAAATTTTACAAAATATCCCGATGCCACGCTCTCGACCTACGGCATACCTCGTTAAATATACAATCATGTAATTATTACGTAAATTATGTTTTTTTTCCGCATGTCTAATATACAATTTTTCTCTCTCTCTCTTCCTTTCTCTCTCTCTCTCTTTCCCTTCCTTTCCCTCTCGTACATACACTCCTGAACTTTCGTTTCCAATCTCTCTCTCTCTCTCTCTCTCTCTCTCTCTCTCTCTCTCTCTCTCTCTCTCCCCCTCGTTCTCTCTCAATCCCATTTTTATTTTCACGTTTTACGATTTTTATTATTTTTTTCTTTTTCTTTTGTATTCTCTTCGTTCCGTTATTCCCGATAAATTATAAAAATATTACGGCAATGTATTACAATAATCTGTTCCAGTCTATAATCGCATTACGCGTGTGCAATTAGATCTCAGACGAAAACAGGAAGCTTTGGGAAACACAATCGACCATTGAGAAGTATACTCGAAGAGAGGAGCAAGTGGTAGAGCTCGTTGACGACGCTGTCCACTAAGATTTCGTTCTATCGTTTGCCCGCGGCGACGTATCTCATTTTTCCCTAGCCTGATATTCTCATTTTTCCCTCTTTCATTTCTTTCTCACGCACTCTCTCTCTCTCTCTCTCTCTCTCTCTCTCTCCCTCTCTCTCATTCTCTTCTATCAAACATATTCTCGCTCACTATCTCTCCGTCTTGCACGCATCTCTACGCCGCAATCCACTTCTCTCAAGTATGTATCTAGCGACGACATCTAGAACGGTATTTCTTCGTTTCCAGCTGGCGCGCTAGAAACTACGACGACGAGTCCTGTGCCTCTTCCTCTTTCTTTGTTTCGCCTCGAAACTGCGAAAGGGGAAGAAAGCTTTTCGTTGAAGGAAAATGTCCGAAGCTGCGCGGGAACCGAGCGCGGAGAGCGCTCGGGGGTACGTCCGGAGATTGGCAGGGATTGCACGGCGAAACATCCTTCATGCGGTGAAAGAATGACGGTAAGGGAAATCACGGTTACGCGGGACTAATTATCCTCTTCGTGATACCCTACGGTTTACATATGCTCTCTCTCTCTCTCTCTCTCTCTCTCTCTCTCTCTCTCTCTTTCTCTCTCTCTCTTCCCCTCTCACTCACGTACATACAAATTCTCTCTTCAGCCCTTAACGCGATGACTGTCACGCCATTTGCACCGCCGTGCCAGTGCTTTCGGCACAGAGTGACCCATCTAAGGGTCAAAGTATGCTAGGCAGGTCAGACGCTGAGAATATATAAACGCTAGATACAAAAACAGCGTAAAGAAATTCTGCCGAGAGAATTTTTGTTAAAATGAAACAAATTGTGTCGGCAGAATTTGTTTACCCTGTTTTGTACAATCTGACCGTAACTCGGCCATTAGAAAATGTTGCATCCAACGTCGGACAGTTTCAAAATGTCTTCGATTCCTCATAAATGTACCGCGGTTCTTTGCGCGAAATACAAATTGTTTACGTTAACGGGAACAAACAAGAGCCAAATAAATATTTCTCTTATCCTCTAATAATGTACATAGACTGCAACTAGTACATTAATATCCTTTTCGAATCTGCTTTAGATACATTTTCGTCATGAATGCATGAAATTCACAGTCTACTTATAGTAGACTGCGAGTTTCTGTGCAAAATAAGCGTTTTCATGGAATTTCATCAAAAACATTTTGATGGAACGTAAAATACACTCTAGTAATAATTTTAAGTGGTAAGTAGCATGTTTGGTCAGACCATGAAATATCGTACCTTAATGGAACACCTTAAAAATGTACTAAGACAGTTCTGGGTATGTAATTTAAGACTGAAAACCAAATATATTCCAAAGAAGTTGACAAAATTTTACATTTGTGGTTGTAGCGCAATACAGTAACGCAGATTAGTGTACACACATTTTGTTGGGATTATGAGAAGCCTCACCTTTGCAGGATTGATAAATCGAGAATAATTGAACATATTTTAATTCTTGTGATACATATCACAATTTTGTTTTACACTTATTCATTTTTACCGAAAATCCGCAATCTGGTTATAAGTAATCGAATTATTCAAATATTTAAGCACGGAAGTTCATGATCCCATTCTTGGCAACTCCAATCGAATTTTTATCATTTATTTATTATTAGCAAATTATACATACAATTTATTTAGCAGCAACATCGAATGGTTCAGTTTGAAATATATTTGGAGATCTGTATTTTGTTGGTTTCATTTTCTTTAGTTCGTGGGACACTTCGTCCACCATTGAATTTTGTTTTTTTTTTTGTTTATGGAAAATATGTCCCCGACAACAATCTGTTGATCATCATAATGTTCGCCACTTGACACCTAATATTTTCGTGACATCTTTTCTGATAATGATCGATAGCTAATTTTACAGTTTTTTAAATAATTATTCAATAGCAATAGCGACTTTAATCATTTGCCACAAAGTTGTCTCCAGCAATACGATCGTGTGAAATTTTCTTTTGGAATTACTGGAAAGACTGAAAATTAATGAAGTTTTACCGAATTACTGAAAAAATCTTTTTCATATAGCACCGAAATTGAGAAATTTATTGATAAATTTCCAGTAAGCAAGGTTTTAATATAGTCTCTTCAGTGTCACTCTATTCGGTCTACAATCTAGTATCTATTTCTCAAAATATGCTTAATAAAACAAAGTTTTGAGAAACTAAAATAACGATGGACTCGCCACATGTAATTCCTAATGGTAAATAATACGTATGGATACAACAGTATATTATAAAACAGAGAAGGGTAACAAAGTCTTCGTTCTCTTGGCAGTCAGTGCGTTAAGGGTGACTTTCGCCCCCGTGTCTTCCATCTCATTCTTTACTTACGTATTTAACAACGAAGTACTAACAATTATCTATTAAATTGCATGCTTAACATCTACAGTCAATCACAATTTTTACGTAGTCAACCGAGGGTACATCGAGTATGCGGTGAAATCCTTTATTAATGAAATCAAGCAAGCACTCTGATCATATCTTCAAGCTGGATCGAAATCGTTTTTTTTTTTAACAAATTCCAAACCGATTTCCAATACGCGCATTTGACCAAGAAATTTTCCATTGTTTCCAAATATCCTCTAAATCGACGGGTTATGAAAGCTGGAAATTTAGTGCCCTTGTCTAATGACCTCTTACAATTAACACATTGTCTGCCACATCGGTCATACGTGGGTGACGCAATTCTTCGTTAAAAAATTGCTTTTGCTTCATTAGCATTTATAGAAAGAATTAATCACGGAATCAATCACCCGCATTCTGCAATTTGTCTTGTTAACACTGAACCGACGGAGCGCTAAAAGTGAATATTTATTAAAATAACAAAACGCTATATTTAAATTTTTAGCGACTCTTATCGCGGCGTACGCCCAAAGAAATAAATTCCAACGTGACATTTCTGATAACCGTAGATTAAAACATTTGAGACCCGCCATTTTGACGAGTCCCGTAGTTCTATAGGATGTCCCAAAAATGTTGTATTTCCTCGGAAGGGGCGATTTCTGACGTATTTTGAAGTAACTTTTTCCTTTGCGAAAATGCTCTCCGCGGCTCTGTTAAGGAGTTATTCGCGAAAAACACAGACCAATCAGTGCGCGGATACATCGGGCGGATTCTGACTCGGCCAATGCCAACGCCGCGCTCAGCGGAAGCTGTCGCAGGGGCGGGATCCCTCTGCTATAGCCGCGTTCTGGTTGGTCGGTGTTTTTCGTTAATAACTCGTCAACGAAGCCGCGGAGAAGATTTTCGCAAAGGAAAAAGTTGCTTCAAATGATCTCAGGAATTATCCCTTTCAAGGAAGTACACTTTCGGGACACCCTGCATTTTGATTGCGCAAATGATGGTTCGGCAGTCAATATGTTGACACGTTGACTGCCATGTCACATGTGAGTGACGGAATTATTTGTGCCAAGTTTTAAAATGAATTTTTACGTTAATACATTCATTGTACCAAATTTGATTAGGATCGGTAAAATGTAAGAAAGTTGGAGGACTAGTCAGTATCATACATTTAATTTTTTTCGATTTTTATTTCATTAAATAACACCTTGATTATATGGAATTTTTGAGGTTTCTAGCTTGGCAGACAAAGTGTTAAACTGTATGTCCTCGCAGCAATTCGTTCCCCTAAACACCGACCAATTATACTCGCGCCAGTGTGACGAGCAGACCACGGATCTTTATGCAATGTGCTCGGTAATTTCTTTCTTTCTTCAATCATTTTACCGGGTCCGGAGCACGGTATCGCTACCCCTTAATTCGTTTCTCTTTCCGTAATTTGGTTCGAATGACTGCTACCAATTTTTCAAGTGCATAAAATCCGAAGCCCGAAGGAGATTGTACGTCACCGGTGCACGCATTCGGTGGCGATCAAGAGCTCGGTATCGGCGACAGTTCCGCGTAACCATGATCCCAAGGACAAGGGAAAGGTACGGATGAAAATGCGAGTGGGGGCGGGGGTGGGGAGATAGGGTGCGCTCGGTGTTCCCGAGGCGCGAGGACAACGACAAAGGCACGGCGGGATAAAACAAGGGTGGTTCCTTTCCGCGTTTAGGCGTGATCATTGTCGTCGATCTTCGTGCGCAACGCGACGTACGCATCATTCACTCAAAATATAATCAGCGAAGTCTCTCTCTCATCTATCGGTATAGTCATCTATTTATTTATTTATTCCGCTTACTCGTTCGTTCACTACTTTTCTCTGTTTCTCTCTCTCTCTCTCTCTCTCTCTCTCTCTCTCTCTCTCTCCCACTGTCTTTCCTTAATGCGTCGTTTGGTTTTCGTTTATCCAAAATCTTCGTTTCGTTCACGTCACCTCGCCACGTGGGATACGCATTCACACACGCCTCGCGGTATAACACCTTAAGTAGTCTCGTTTAATTTTATTGCTTTGAAATTCCGCATTTTGAAGACGCAACACGCGGCTCGCCGCGGCCGCCGATAAAACATGGAGAATGATGCGCTGGGAAAGGACGGGATAGGGTCCGAAAACTCTCACTTTTGTATCTCATTGGCGACGGGTTCGTTATCGAAGGGAGCGGGGCCAGGGGTAGGGCCACGAGATGGGGGGTCGAGAATAAAGGGATACATTCACGAGGGGGAGTCTGTTAGATAATTAGCAGACGATTACACCATGTAACGTACGTAAAAATGATAGATTATTAGCGTATTGAATGTCATTAATATTTCATACTTTTATCATATCTATATATATATATATATATTTATTTATTTATTTATTTGTTTGTTTATTCATTTATTTATTCATTTATTTATAATTCTTTTATACTCTTGTTTGCGTGGAATTGCGTGTATGTGTGTGCTCGTGTGACGTATCTCAGTGTATCGATTATCGTTTGATCCGAGATCTCGCGTGATACACGAGTAAAACGTATGCTTGGAACGAAAGTATTCTAAAACCAATCGAATTCGCGCAACGGACAGACACTTGTTTTCTCCATCTATCGAATAGATGTTCCATGAACGACAATGGATTTGTTCGGATGAGACGGTGGTGTCGGCACGCTTGCGTCGGTGTTTCATTTTTCTTAGGCCTTGCGATCATCGTTACGCGAGAAACGCTGCTACGTTAGCGTTGTCCGGCCGCTAGATCTGTCACGGGGACTTCGTTGGGACGCGTTTTTCTCGATCACAGGGCGAAACGATCTGAATTGAATGCGCACGACGATGCTCGAAACGGGAAACCGGGAGCGGCCCGTTCGCTATGAAAATTACGGCCCGACGAAAAATCTGTTCTATCTCGCGACTCTCCGCGACGCCAATGGAAACTACACTGATAAAGACACGCCTGAGACAGCCTCGAGATTATCGATTCTAGATCGAAATAAATGGCCCTCGACACTGAGACTTGCAGCCCAGGCTCGCTGCCATCACTCGCGTTAGAAATACAGTAGTGCATCGTTAAGCGTCCGCAGTCGGGACCGAATGCGGACACTTAAGTGGGGCTAATGGTTTCTACGAATTCAATTTAAGGACACGGGATGTCTGTTACACGATACGCGACGATACACGTATCAAGTTTTCATCGGCTCTCTCGATGCTCGGTCCGAGGTCCCACTCTTTTTGGATTTCGAGGGGGTTCGCGGCGGACACTTAAGTGTGCACTACTGCAGTGGGACGTTAAAAGTCCCCTTCAGGATTCGCTGCCAGATCTCGGGACTCGAGGACCCGACCGGGTACGACGTCCAATTAGTTTTCGAAATCCGTGGAAATTCGACAGAGGCTCCCGGTAATTAAAAGTCGACCTTCGCTGGAGCGAGTATGGTCGTTTCGTCGATCCGTGATTTTCATGGAGTTAACGCAAAATTTTCGGAATTAGCAATATGGTTTTTTACTAGCGTGGTAGGCATTGCGGGCCTAAATGTTTATTACATCAGGCTATGAAAAACTCTGAAGTCTCTAATTTAACGTGTAGGCGCTAGTTAAACAAAGTGTTTAATCAATTTCATGATAAAAATCGAAGAAAGCAATTAAACAAAGAAATTCAACCCTTAGCACTCGAATGACGACTGTAAGGCGCCACTAAAGATTGCTGTATCATTATTGAAAATATTTTTTACATTATCAAATTTGTTTGTATTAAACATTTCAGTATTGTACGAGCAAATTGCACCATTTTCGTATGTATAACTCGAAAAAAAGAATATATAGAAGGGGAATATTCTCGGTCGAAAGGAATGTTTCGTTTTGGAGTTAAAACAGCTTCGAGTGCAAAGGGTTAAGGAAAATTGTATTCTCTTGCAACGACAAAAATTTGTTGTCGCTTTGAGAACAAAAATTACAACGATTTTATCGCTGTTGAGTGTAAAAATAATTGTTATTTTACACGGAGAAACGATAAATTGAAAACGTTGGACCAGCCGTTTCGGGAAACTTGCGTCTCTCGTGTGTTCCTTCGCGTCGCGTACAATACTGAACAGCTTATCTAAATTGTATCGTTTAATTACGGAGTCGCGCGTGGAATTAGCAAAAATTCCCGGATGTTTCTGGCATCGCCAGAAACGCGAGGACGCGATCGTAATTTCGATTCGATCGCGCCTCGATCTTCTCCTCGCCGCTGTAGTGTCGCGAATGGCCATTCTAGGTGGAAAGAAATCATAGATCGTTTCATGCTTCTCCAAACCGATTGAAATTTTGTGTTAGGTCATGAAATGAGGTTCAACATATGTAGAACCTTTAAAAATAATATTTATATTGAAAAATATTATATAAATTATAAAAACAAATATAAAAGTAAATAAAATATATAATATTAAATAAGTATAACAATAATATCTAAATATAACAATATAAAAATAATTCTTCGCTAATATCGCTGTCTCGATCAACTAAGTTACTTATGGGATTACGCGGAAGTTCTTGTTAAAAATAGATCTAATACACCTTTCGGTAGCGAATTTGTATTTTTTTGCGGTATCACCCTATAATAATTTATGATGGGATCAGAAGTGATTAACAGCATTGCTATTAAGTCGTAGTTTGTAGATACACGCGAATTCTTCCCTGCGTGGCTAATCCTAAACCTTCTTATGTATTTGTTGCGAGCTTCTTGAACCTCTTCAGACCTCTTCAGATTTACTTATTTCTACACTATGGAATAATAATTTGTGCACTGTAACGGGCATACAAAACCAAGGATATTAATTTAAATATAATTCTTCTATTTCGCGAACAAATTTCTCGAAATTTAGAAAATTAATGTTGTGACCGGAAGAAAGAGCAGATAAGATATAAAAAAAAAATCGTTCAAGAAGTTCCTTATTAATGCCTGTTATTTTCGAAGTTTTTGTAAAGTTTTTGAAGAAACGGCTAGCCGTGTTACCATCGTTTGTGGAGTGTTACAAAGTTTTAAAAAAATGGTGACAGGCAGATTAACAAACATTTGCAGCTGATTTTTGTCAGAATCCCGTCTATATAGTTTGAACTTAATGCAATAAAAATTTCAAGATGGGATCTTTTGAAACTTTCTAGTTCTGCTCTATTAAAGTCGACTAAACGGCATAGAAAACTGATACTTAAAAAATCTCTAAAAATTATTGTAATGGACTTTATTAACGAACTTTGTGAACGTTAATGTAAATATTTACTTATGTTAATATAGACTATCGTGCACAGAAGCTTAAAGATTCATATTTATTGCTCTGACATAATTTTCTTTAGAACAAATATAAACGTACGATTTCGCCGTGTTTCGGTTCGGAGTATTCACGTACTGATTTCGATACTTGTATCGCGATTAAATGAATTATTCTGGGTATAATTAGGCTCAGTAAACATTCCGAAAGAAGAATATACGAACGTTGTATCTATTTTCTGACTTTCTTCCACCTAAAATTCGCGCGGCCCGCTGGCTGCGATTCTCGCCGCATAATAAGTCGGCCCGCGTAAAAATATGATCCGATAGCTTTCCCGGGGCTATATATAGCCAGAAATCGTATAGCCGGCGCAATCGGCAATTAATAACGGAGTCCCCGGCGTCTATCATTAAACGGCCGAGACTAATTGGAGTCGCTCGAACGGCAACCAGCTCGTCCATCGTTGCCGGATTATCCTGGGGATGCCTGCGACGCGAGTCGTCGTCGGACACCGTGAATAAACGAGTCACGATAACGTCAACCCCTCCGCTCCCCCTCCCCCCGACCGTTTTCCAAAAATCATTTTTTGAAACACCGTTTCGCGGTCCTTTTACGTTTTCCTTTTCTCTCGCGCCGTTTTGCACTGATTCGTTATTACAATAATTCTTCTCTTTTTTTTTCCCCATTTTTTTTTTGTGTCGTTAACTATCCTGACGTGTACCCTATCGATTGCATTTTCATCATCTTTTTACCATTTGTTTGTCGGCGTTCATTTTTCTTTTTTACAAAAATATATATTATCGTTACCCCAGCGCTTCGACTATTGGAACCTATCGTTTAAAATAATACTTTTCGATATTGGTCCGGACGCGCCGTCTACGCTTGTGTATTCGATCATTGCTGATTTTTGAGCAAGGTTTGTGAATCTTCGCGGAACGCGACCTCGTTTGCGGCTCTCTCTCTCTCTCTTGCACACACTCTCTCACACTCTCTCTCCCTTTCTCTCTCTCTCTCTCTCTCGTTCACGGAGCCTGTCGTCGATCGATTGATTTTTCAATCCCCTGATATATCTCGATACGGCTACCGCGTAAACACGATTATTTCACTTAAACTCGTAACGAACGGGAGACAAGGAAATATTAATAACAATTACAGTCTACGGAGATACTTCTAATTTGTAGGAAAATTGCTTTTCACCGCGAGCGCGACGTGAACGAAGTACGATCGCGACGATCCTGATCGTTCGTTGCTGCCCGCGTGTTTCCGGTTCGAAGATCGTTCAAAAAATCAACTCGTCGTCGAGACAGTCCCGGTCGAAACCACTCGCGATAACTCGGTTATTCACGGTTCCCCGCGACGCGACGCCGAACCATTTCTTCGAACGTTGACGATCCCGCGAAAACGATTTCGCGTGATCGTGAACGATCACGTGACAGCGAGTGTATCGCGTACCGACACAACCGACACATGAAAAACCGTCCGCAGGGCGGGGCAACTGGGGGATGAAATCTGTTCTGTTTACGTTGCACTCGTCCGAAACAGTCGGTGTGTGTACACTTGCCCTTTGTCCCAGTCCCATTTGTTCTAGCGTTTAGCTTTTGTCTAGTCGTTTCATCGTGTTCCATGTTCGTGTGTTTTATGCCTGCGCACGTGTGTATATATTTGTTCTATCGTTACGATAATCAGTCCGAAAGCTATGCGCGTAATATCATAGTAATGTATCATATATCATATACGTACGTAAATAAATACATATATGTATATATACAGTACAACGTTAAATAGTGTATGTGTATACATAGAATATATATGATGCATATGACACGTGTATTCTCACGTGTACATATCACCTTATTCGCGCGAAAATGTCGATCGTGACTCAGCCGTTGCCGTTTCTCTTCCGTGTCCTTTAGGTAAGTTCAATGCGACAATGAGTGAGCGAGCGAACGATCCGGGGATGAAACTCGAGTTCCGCGCGAGTACCGTCACCGACCCTCGGGCAAACTTTGAAATTTATTATTGCGAGACGACAAGATTGCTGTCCGAGGACGCACGATCACCTGGACTTTTACGGAAAGCCTTATACAGTGATTTCTCTGTATATGTCGCCAAGGCCTGGATGATAAACGTCGCGGAATTATCCCCACTACCGCGGGGTATACCCCGTAAAGGATACACGACGCTGGCAAGACCCGTGTTGGTGACATATATCGAGAATTCCCGAAATAGCCGAGTGCCATCGCGATTTTCACAAAATACTTATACGTAATTCGCTTAAAAGTCGACCTATCTAGACAATAAGTTGACATATCGCACATGCATTTCGATCACGATTAAAATCATAACGCACAAACTGATATTCGGAGAATTTATGATTTTTTTTTTTTGTGACAATATTTATGATTTTTCTGGTCTCGTATTTTACGATTAATTTATCATTAAAAGGATCAGTTTTACACGTGAGAATTGGCGCTTTTACGACAATACTTTATCCAATGGAGAAGACTTCACAATCTTGTGAAAATCGAAGTTTAACGGTCAACGGCACTTTAATAGATTTTTCGAAAGCCACAGCAATAATATTCGTAGAAGAATAAGTTATCTCGGGCCGCATACTCTAATCAGTTCTTTCGGAATTGTTATTTAGATAAAAATTGTCAAAGGCTTATTGCAGTTGCTAAACAACTTTTTAATATCGGTGGACCAGAATCGCAGAAAGCTGGACAAAATGCTCGCCTCTCTTAATTATACATTAGTAATTAAAAACAGAACATGGTTCTGGAGTTCTTTGGGGTTCTAGAATAAAATTCTTATTTGTTAAAATGAAAAACTACCCTCATAGGGGATGTTTCGAAATTGAAACTTTGCTATTTGATTTCGAATATGATTTTAAGCAATTAATATCTTATGAACATACGGAGATAAACATTTTTCCTGAGTTTGACATGTCTAAGCGAATTTTAAATGAACGGAGGTTCTCAAAATTGCAAACGAACGTAATTTGAACAAAAATTGGAATCGAAATCGTTATTGACACGTTAAGCGCTGAGCTTGTATCTGTGGACTTTCCGTTCACGCTGCTAGTAACGGCAAGTTTGTAACACAGGTGACATAAACACAGGTGAGACCTCTCCGAGTCGACCGCCACGTGGTCTAAACGAAAAGCCTAGTGTCGGTCCTCAGGGACCGACGTAGCGCTTAACGTGTTAAATTATTATTAATTACGTCGCACTTTCATCTATTAGTTCGTTAAACAACTCTCCTCAATATATTAGGAAATGACTTCCTAAAACAAAAAATTGTTTCGCGGTTACGCCTGCTAGTTGCTTGATTTTGGCTTCATCTCAGCAGTAGTGTTTTCTAATCGTAATAATAATAATAATAGTATTCTTAAATTCTCCCAATGACTTCATAGTTTTGAATTTTGTATGTTCATTTCTGCCATAAATGCATAAAATCCGCAGTTTATTGGTTCCAATAGTTTGCTTACTCTGATCGATTATTTTATTTCGAAAAAAAGCTGCGTTTATTTAACGTTACAATCAACCTAACATACTAACACTTCTATTACAAAGAAAAAACCAATTTTTAATTGGCAGAAAATATTCACTTAGAATCGTCTATGCATTACGTATTTATCAAATAAGAGTGGATATTAAACTGTGTCCTGATCAACCAATTTCAATCAAGCTTACGAAAAGATCTAATTTTAATTTGTTTCGTGACGTTACAATTTTCCGGATTAATGCCACCTATTTTGCGTAGAGCCGTCGAGATACATCCGGAATTTTGTCGGGCAGTCTCGTAAGTAAGATGTAGGCAAGGTAAATATAAACAAAGCAATTGCTGATAAGATAACTCAGTATATAAGCCACGAATCAGTGAACACGAGGAAATATGTCGTAAATATGAAAATACGTAAGTTTATATTAAACAAAAGAAGACGCAAGTTTACGAACTAGCCAAGAAATTCCGAAATTCTGAGAAAGAAGGTAGCTGACGAAATTGAAAGAAAATATTAATCTCCGTTGTTACTGGTCCCCCGACTTGTGACCAGTTTCGGCAGATGAGGGGAGGGAGCACGAATCGAGGGGAATACAGTTACCCTCTCTCCGCCAGTACGCGTCACGTGGACGTGGCGGAAGCGTGGAGAATAGCGCGGTAGAAGGGGAAATTAGGGGAACGAGTCTTGATCTGTGCGAGACTGCAGTGGGTTCAGGTAAAGGCTCGGAAAGGTAGCGGAGACTACATCGTGTAATTCCATTCTTTGTACCATTCACTGCTTTTCTACAAATTGACGAAAGAATTCCTGAAACTTTATCTGTTTTTCTTTGTCGAATGATTTTCCTGGATTTACCTCGACGGACTCTGTGGCCACTGTGCGTAGTCCGGAGCTTTCCCCTATCGTTGGATCTTGTCGTTTCGCAATGATATGCAACGCGTGTGGTTGAACGTCCCGGCGTCACGGTACCAACGTCTTCGTTAGTGCCCGCCATCTTCCTTCCCTTCGGCGTTCAACTACTCAGATTCGATCGTCCTTCAACCCCCTCCTCTCTCTCTCTCCCTCTCGCTCGGGCTCGTGCTTTCATCCCCCAGCTAGTTCGCAGAGCTGCCGAGCGACGTTCAACGCGAGATCATCGCAGTGCCCTACATTCTTTCCGTCTTTCTCCCCGTCCCATAGCGATCATTAACGAACACGAAATAGACAACGAATCCGCGCGCGTCTCTCGCACGTTCCTCCTGCACGAGGCCGTACTTAAGTAACTAGGCTATAGTAGCGTTCGGCAGTACATGGCATATGTTTTCCTCCTTCTCTTTTTCTCTCTCTCTCTCTCTCTCTCTCTCTCTCTCTCTTCCTCTCTCCCCCTCTATCTCCTTCCTCGTATCTACTTGGTCGTCTTTCGTTCTCCCTCTTTTTTTTCCTTTTTTATATTAGATCGTCGAATCGAATCGACAAACTTATTGGCTCGCCGTTGTCATCGTCGTTGCATCTCGATCGATGTTGGGATTCGCGGCGAAGATGGAACATTGGCAATTTTTCTTGGAATTTTCATTTCGGAAGGAATTGAGTATTACCGGGTGAAACGTGAGTTGTTTTGTTTGAACAAATTCTCGGACTTTGCCAGCGTTCTGGCCGGAGTGAAACAGAACGCAAGATCTGGAGCAGTGATGAGCAACCCGTGGACTGCAGTGACCCAAAAGTGGAAACCTAATACTGCGCGCGGGCCGCAACGAACGCAATATTAAATACTTAAACGTGCTAGTCAGATAATTGTAGTTTATGTGTTTGTTAATTTCTCACATAGATTTAGAATAAAACGTTTTTCTTATTTTCTATTATTAAATGATATAGTGCAAAAATATTTCCAATTAAAGTTACTCAGTGTTCAGCTAACAATAAATTATGTTGATGAAAATTTGCATAAAGGCTTTTATTCAATAAAAAATGAAGGTGACTACAATTTTTGTTATGAAATCGTATAATTTTTTCATACAAATCAATGCATTTTTGTATTCTCTTTAAAAAAGTATTAGGGTACCTATGTCGAAAATTGATTAGTTTAAAAGTTACGATTTCTGTCCCGAATGCCCTTGGCCGCCGGGTCTCTGCGGGCCGCAAGCAGTATGCTACAGGCCCAACTGTAGCCCGCGGGCCACCGGTTGCTCATCGCTAGATTCTAGGGCCATTTGTTTTGCTAGATGTAGCTATTTCGCGTTGCTGTCCGAAATTTCCTGAATTTTATTCAATCTTGTTTAGGCATTGTTCCAAATAGACGAATTGATATTCCGCGTAATTCGTAACTGCAAAATTAACTAGGTTGAACAATGCTCGCCTCAGGTGAAACGTAAATATGTACGTATTGTAAATAGTTTTTGAAAGTACCAAAAGTGATTTTATGCAAAATGTCTATGATTCTTTTTTAGCTTGACAAGAAATAAACAGCTAACTGCAGTATCTATTATCACTCTTATTATTATTGTGAGAGATCAGTTTCACCAATTCATAAAATTCTATTCTTTTGTAACCGATCTTTAGCCTTTCAACTGGGTGAATTTTTAATTGTGAAAAACAAATAAAACTGAAATAATCAAAATTGAAAACTGAAGATTTCTGAAAGGTGAAAACGAACTCGAATAACAAATTAACTGGTCATCACTAGCTAAGAGGTTGAACATTAAAGTAAATGCATACGATCAATATGTTGGGCAAAGTGATCACGCTTTTGCGAAATGTCTTCTCGTTCCAAAATATTAATTTTTCCACCTCTGTGCAATCATTCAGGCTAAAGAAACTCTAATCCTTCTAGCCGTAACACAAAATCGGCACGGCAAGGGGTAAACACACTAGTGCACAGTTAAATGTCCACATTCGGTCCCGACTGCGGACGCTTAAATGAGGAGGTGGCTTCTGCGAATTCGATTGAAGGAAAGATAGTGGATGTGTGTGAGTGAGATGCCGATACCAGGCGCGTATCAAGCTTCAATCGGTCCGCCCGAAGCTCAGTCAGAGGTCCCATTTCTTTTGGAATTTGGGGGGACAGCGACGGACACTTAAGTGTGCACTACTGTACAAATACCGTTTCAAAAAACTAATTAATTCTCCTGGTTTTCTAGTTCACAGCGAAATCGGAAATCTTGTATTTCTATGCATTCTTTCCTCAAAGATTGTAATCTGTGCATTTAAATGTCTTGTATGATGTATTTGCAATTCTACACACGCAAAGCCAAATAAATCCATAAGGGTTCGAGGTGGTTAACCCATTTGCATCATTAGCGTATACATACGCTCAATTTTCCTGGTCACTATCACCGAATCGTATATATGTATACGCTCAATTTATTTTTTCTTATAATGCTGAAATATGAAGTTCTTTTACTAGTACTCATTTTTGTACTTAAATATAATTAAAAAAAAAAGGTTTGGTGATAAAGGCCTTCTTTTCATATTTCCTTATGATGCAAATGGCTTAACACTAGAACTACCGGATCAGTCAAAATGACTTGCTCGTAATTTTTTCTTTTAGAAATATTGAAATTACAAATATGTTTCCACGAGAACATTTTTCAATAAACTTCTCTATCGAAGTAAATGCAATTTTGTTGTTATCATAAGGGAATGTATGCCAGTCGCATTTAGCGCTCGGTTGTTCTCGTGTTAATAACAAAAATGTGGCTATTTTCGGCGGCACGACTCGAGTGGAAATGGTTGGCTCGTTTTCGGAATTGAAAGAAATGTCCGGCACTTGGAGCGACCGGTGCGATCCGCGTGCGCCGTGCCGCATGATCGAGAAACGGAAATCGAGTCGAGTGCCGGAAAAGTGTGTGTGCCGAATGCCGAGGATGGCCCGGTTAGCCGGCCACTCGATCGTCATCCAGTTCTGGCAACGAGGGAACGGATGTATCGGTAAACGAATTCCTACCGTTCCGGCCTCGTTACTCGCTGTACCCGCTGTACCCGCTGTACCCGCTGGCGTTCCACGGCGTGTTCGTTTCACGGCTGAGCTCGCCGGTACAGCTCGGCGAAAATCGGCCGCGTGACCCGACCCCCGGCGATCGACTGCGATGCTCCGCGATTAATGACAACAACGAGACTAGACGATTGGGAAAGAATCCTGCGGAACGAGACGACTTCCGGTGATTTCTTTTTTGTTCTTTTTTTTTTTGTTTTGTTTTGTTTTGTTTTTCGCTCCTTCCCCCACCCCGGGAAAACTCAAACTCCAATTTCGGACTCCCTGCTCGCCTCGCGCGTCGAATTCACAGGGCAACGTTTTACCTCTTCGACAGACAGATTCGAGTCGAACCGGTGAACTATCGCCGACAGGTTTCATTACCGTTTTCGCGGAGCCAGCGGAAGAATTGAATCGATCGTACAGAGAATTGTTGTTGAATGGTTCAAAATAAGATAAGAAACTTTATTGATATTTATTATGAAACTCTTTCGATATTTTGCGATTCATTGGGTTTTACATACTTTTTTTTTTTTGTTTGCTTGTTTGTTTATAAATGCATAAAATCCGCAGTCTATTGGCCATAATAATGTAATTATTGTTAATTAACGTAATTATATAAGCCTGACTGCTTGTCCAGACGTATAATTGACATTAATTCAACGCACACATTAAATCAATTACAATCGGAACACAATCATAAAACCATTTGAACATTTCAACTTTGATAAAACAAACTATAAAATATATATATATATATTTATATATATTATGTGATGTGTACATTATTAAGAAATTACATATTTTTGCGTTGTCTCTCCTTCGATTTTCTCTTAATTATGCTGATTCTTTTCTTCTTTTTTTTTTTTATTTTTGCTCGATTTCAAACGACCAATTTGTATTACAAAGGTTTCGCTGCACGCATTCTCCGAATAAATGTTCTTCTTTTTTTTTTTTTCTTGTCTTTTTTTTCTCAATCGCATGAACATGCTCGCTTTACATTTCGTCGTGTTGCGTTACTTGTAATTAAAACCCGACTAGACGACGGCCATTTCAGATTCTTTCCCAACGCCATTAGTTTCCATTTATTGCTATGACGCTGTTAACCGACCATTTGGAGGACATCCCCTAACATTAGTTACGTTAATTAAAAACCTATGGCGGTCCACGGGGTGCGCCTTTCTTTTAAGAGATTAACCACACTACACTGATATAAATATATATGTATATGTATGTATGTACGTATGTATGCATATCATATAATGTATTTATGTATATATATATATATATAAGTATATATGTATACATGTATTTATATTCATATACATATATACATATATGTATATATATATATTTGTATATGGTACCTGTTTATGTTTACGGCAACTAGGATTTTCATAATCTACGATATAGCTTTACGTCGGGAATGTTACACGAGCGGGTCGATGTCTCTATAATTCGCACTTAGGGATTAATTACGAATTAATTAAGGGAGATGGTAGACTCGTTTTTTTTCTCGGGTGGAGGGGAAGGGAGCTGGGGAGGCGGGGATGCAGGGATACGTAATTAGGACCATAACCCTTCCGTTTAGTTTCGGGAAGCGTTACGCGGTTAATATAAATCTGTAATGGCATCGTACCAAATTACAATACGGTGCAGTCCTGGATAATACTTAATCATCCGTCATTATTATCGTAATAATCATAAAGTCAATATATATAATATATATTTATGTATCATACACAGAGCGTAGGTATATAATATTTATCGTCATATATATTTAGATTTAAATATTACTTTTAAACTTTTATAACGTTTCATAGATCGAAAAATAAATATAAAAATAAACCGGGCATTTAGGTATTAATATTTTGTATTAATAATTTTCTCATCTTCTCTCGTCGATCTGTTCCATCTCCCCTTCACCGTGATCATTCCTAATCTTTCGTCCCATATTCTTCTCATTTTTAATCTTATCCAACCCTCTCCTCTCCTCTCCTCTCCTCTCCGTCTCCGAGCAACAGTCGCCCGTCGCTGTTCGTCGTTTCTTTCATCTCGGATCGCCAGGCGTGCAAGAGTGATTCGACGAACGCACACCGAATGAAATACAATGATTTCTCTATATATGTCGTCAAGGCCTGGATGATAAACGTCGCGGAACTATCCCCACTACCGCGGGACGTATCCCGTGAGGGGCCACGAAGCTCGAGAGACCTCGGACGCCGAGGAGTGTAAACATGACTCGGGTGTGTCTCCTGTACGATACACGACACTGGCACGACCCATGTCGTTGACATATATCGAGAATTCACTGTACCTGTCGACGTTTCCCCGTTCGATCCCCGTGTCTGTCGCATACCCTCCCCCCTCCCCCCGTCAAGCTCGTACATGTTATTCGTCCAGCGTTTCGTAGTTCGTTCCTTAATTGTGCGTTTGTTGGGCCGACAAAGTCCGCTGCCAAAACGGTTTGGCAAAATAACACGGCCGTACCGACCTATCGCGGCTACAGCTAGCGACGGAACGCAACCGGACCGTTATGAGATCATCTTCCCTGTTCTCGATCTCTCCGCGGACACGAGCCTCTCATCACCCGTATCGATTGATCTTCGTACGGGGATGGGGAAAAGAGGAGCGTGTTCGCGAGAGCGAGTCGCGCGAACGACAATATGGCGGCGGTCTAGCCGCGCGCGGAATGGCGGTGATCGTTCTCGTCGGGCTTACTTCTGGCGCGACGAACAAAAACAATAGGACTCGACGCGACGGCGGGCCGCGCCGTTGAAAATGGCGTCGGTTAGACCCCTGTGGTATCAGCCTCCGTTGTCTCGTATAGAAATCGCCTCGGATTTGCACGAGGAGGGACAAGATTAGGGTGTCGGCCAGCCGCCGATGGCTGAGGGATCGATGACCTCGAAACTAGTCGATTCTCTCTCTCTCTCTCTGTCCCGTCTAGAATTTGTCGTTCGTGTCTCACGGTGTTTCCGTTCGTTGTCGAGCAGCGGGGCTGGAGCACGGAGCGCCGGCGATCCCCGATCTCACGACGAAGACATCTTTCGACGTTTCGATTAAAACGCGGTCTTGTTTGCCGGCGTGTATGTATGTAGTCGTTGCCGTTTTCGTGTCTTTTGTGCTCCCGGCCTGTTCGCGTGCTCGAGCTCCCCCCTTTTGTTCGGTCCGCCATCGTTCGCCGAGACGCCCTCGAACGCCGGTGATCGAGCCCGATCGATCCGAGACCAACGCGAATCACGTGTCCAACTTTGAAATGAGCCACGCGCGCCAGTTCGGTAATTATACGACAGATAAGATTTCACTCTTTCCTCTATCTCTCTCTCTCTCTCTCTCTCTCTCTCTCTCTCTCTCTCTCTCTCTCTCTCTCTTTCTCTCTTTCTCTCTTTTATTTTGTTTTGTTTGAGCATTTCACAACGTTCACGAAAATGTATAAAATTAATTATTATTCTCTATCACGTGCTCTCAGTGTCTCGCATTCTCTCACTGTCGCGCTACTTTCTCTCACTCCCTTTCTCTCGTCGGCATTAGCTCTCTTACTCTTTAAGTAATTCTCGTTCCTCCGCGTGTTCCACGATTCTCTCTCTCTCTCTCTCTCTCTCTCTCTCTCTCTCGCGCACACTTTCCCCTTCGACTCGTTAATTAATTCAAGATTAATATCGCGTTTCGATCTTTCTCACTACTCTCTCGCCCCACCTCTCCCTCCCCCTCACCCTTTCTTCTCTTTCTCACCGTAAATATCTTTTTTGTTTTTTAAGTTGTCGCTCGTGAACGATCGCGATTATCGCGTTAACGCCTCTCCATTCGAATGACTTGTGAATGTTTATATATGATATATAATATATACGTAGATGCATTTGGAACGATACAGTTTACATATAAATGTGTGTACATGCCTGTGTACCTGTATGAGCGACGTGTGTATGTGTGTGTGTGTGTGTGTGTGTGCGTGCGTGTGTGTGTGTCGTATGCGACTCGAGTCCAGGTCCTCTCCGCTTTTTTTTCCCTTTTTTTAATTTCAACACGACAAATACAACCGTTTACTCTCTATATGTGTATATTTGGGTACGTTCGTCTCTCTGTCTCGCTCCCTCCCCTTCTCCATTATCTTTTCCCATAATTTCATTTTAGTCGAAAATCCGTCGCACAGACAAAATCTACTATCGTCTAGGATCGTTATCATAATAAAATAGAAAAAACCTCGTTTTCACCAGAGGTCACGGCTCTATGCTATATAATAATAATAATAATTATGACTTAATAATCATATATATATATATAATATGTATATATAAATATCTATGTAATACGCGCCTTATAATTTACATACATAATATGTAATTTTTTTTAATATATATATATATTTTTGTTTCATATTTATATATATATATATATATCCATTTTTTTTTAAATACAATTATGCATTTGCTTAATATTAAATTCATTTTTTTCGCCGCACCTTCCGGATATCTCTGGCGGAAGCCAGCTCTACGTTTTCGCGAGTCTCTCTTTTCATAAATTTTTTGCTTTTTTGGCGCTGAACCGCGTGCGTTAATTCTATGCGATCGAAAACGTACCGCGAGTACCGAGTGTTCTATCTAATACCTAGTAATGCTTGTGAATACTTCCGCGAACGTGTGACTCGACCGAGAGACCGTCGACGATTCGCGATCCTCGCCGATCCGTCGTTCGAGTCGTTCGATTAATTTCATATATATCTATATATGACATATATGATATGTGACATGTATGACATATCCGTATATGACAAATATGTCATATCTGTATATGACATATATGTGTATATATATATATATCATATATTTATATATGTATATAGCTCTATACGTTATATAATATATATATATATTTTATTTTTAATCCTTCCTCTCGGTAGTGGAATCTGGACAGTGACGGGGTCATGGGACCCGGTTCACGATGATGATTCGAATCGACACGTTCCCGCAGACGATTGTTGGTCGCGGGAAACTCAAACGTGCTCGTGCCACGACGGGTCTCGGTGTTGGCAAGACGATCGTTCGCGAATTCTCTTTACCGATTTCACGTTCTCGTCCGACCGACGACTCTTCCGCGATAACTGTCGCGACGAACTGGGACAGAAAATTCGATTTATGTCGCCAAGGCCTGGATGATAAATGTCGCGTAATTATCCCCACTACCGCGTGGTGTACCCTGCGAGGAGCCGCGAAGCTCGAGAGGTCTCGGACGCCGAGGAGTGTGAACATATGACATATGACATATGACACATAGTGACATATATCGAGAATTCACTGTACACGTTAAGCTTCGTACAGACCTGAACATTTCGACGAACATTGCGCCCTTGCTATGAAAACATTGCATTTATTTAAATCAATTGGAGTATCTCACTAGATACATAAGAAACATTATAATTTAAAAATTTGCATGAGCCATATGTGCACGAAGATCTTCAATTTATCTATCTTACCCGAATATACTCGTCATTGGTTATGCTATACCCTAACTTGAAGTTGTGTGACAGAAGATGGGAAATTGATTTGATGCCACTTGCTTGGACCGACAATATGTACGTAATGAAACCAACGTAAGCGAACATCAGGTTAAACCTGTATTTTAGAAGTTTTTGCAAAATTAACTTAAACACTTTCCATAAAACATCTGATTCACTTTGTCCTACGAAGATGAAAAAAGTGCCAAATATATCTGGAGGATCATATGCTTCTGGTTTTTGAATGTAATCTATAGTTGCTCGCAATAATATTCGGACAGTTTTAAAAGGATGACAACTTCTTTAAGACTGAACCATACGACTTGGATTTTTTGAGGCGTTAGATCAATTAGTTTATCGCATGGAGAGAAAAAGAAATTTTGAAAAAATTCCTATTGGACAGAATTGAAGAGAAAATACTAAAAGTATCTTGTTATCTTTCTTGCATTCTTTTAGTCTCACTAAATATATCGAATAAGTGACATTGTACTGTAAATACCGAAGGATAGATATCGAAGCAAAGGTACGCAGATATTGAAGGATAGATACAAAACATATTCGTTCATAGCATCGCGTAGCAGGACTTGCGATGCGAGAAATCTCGTCCATAGCAGCACGCAACAGAAATTGCAACGCGAGATACCTCGTTCATGGTGTCGAGTAGCGAGCGTTTTGACGGGAAATGTCCAAAGCTTCGTATACGCGACGTAGTGGTAGCGAGATATCTCGTCGACGGTAACGAAAGGGTTAATGTCGATTCTCCGATCCGTTCGCCGAAACTAATGTCGACTTTGCGTTCCGTTCGCTGTTCGGCGCAATGTTCGTCGAAATGTTTAGGTCCGTACGAAGCCTTAGATACGCGCCTACTACCAGCGCCTTCTATCTGAAAGAGTACATTATTTTTGTTGGCCGATCCGATGGTTTCGAGAACTGATTGAGAACCACTGCTAGCGGCGAGCAGACCGTTGCCAGACAAAGCTACGTCTCGCGAGAGAGTTTCTCGATGCTGCCAGCAGATCAAGGAGCGTCGTCCGTCACGGAACAGACACGTCTCTAAAAACACCCTTCTGTAGACGGTGGAGAAAAAAAAGAAGAAGAAGAAGAAACCTAGCGAGGACAAGTGGATAGCCGGGAAAGTGGTCGAAGATAGCGTCGGAGAATCTCGAAAAACGGGTTCCTCGGCTCGCGGGAATCTCGGAGACGCGTCGGAAAACAGAATCCAGCCGGTTGTTGGGCGCCTGTGAATCGCCGCTGCCGGTAATTACGCGTGCAATCAACGTCGACTCCGTCGATCATCGATTCGATCGGGATTGAGAGTCACTGGGGAAGTTGTAAGAGGGTGGTCGAGGCAGGGCGTCGCCGCGTCTCCGCGACCCTCGCGAGCTATCGACCGAGAAGAGAGGAGAGAAAGAGAGAGAGAGAGAGACGGCCGGCGAGGGCCAACGAGAGAAGAAAAGGGGGATGAACGGTGGAAAAGAAAGGGAGAAATAGCAGGGGCCAGAGAACGAGAGAGCGGGACGGAACAACGAACCATTTACTAGTCTCGCAAAACAGTTACGCCCTATATCGTCCCTTCTGTCTGCCCAACAGCATTCCGCGCCCTTTAAGAAGAACGAGAATGGGGGAACGCGAATCTACCGTGGAGAGGGTGCAATATAAATACGCGGAATCCCGGCGAGCATGAAAATCAAAAGTGTCATAGGTCGTTGCAGAAAAACGTGTTGTACCCCGCTGTGGAGGTCACCGTCGAAATGAATGAAGGTCGGGATCACTAGTCCCGATGGACAACAATGGACGTTGCGTAATTAAAGACGTTGATTGTGGCCAAACAGGCAGAAGAACTTCCAACCGTGACGACGCGCAACTGGATAGAGCGAAACAGGGAAATGCGATCGCCAATATTTTCCAATATGCAAATACAGTGAATTCTCGACATATGTCGACGACACGGATCTTGCCAGCGTCGTATATCGTCTAGGAGACATACCCGAGCCCTGTTATGTTTATACTCCTCTCCAATTCTTTGACCCCTCACGGGGTACACCCAGTGATAGTCGGAATAATTCTTCGACGTTTATCATACAGGCCTTGGCGGCATATATAGAGATATCACTGTATCAAGTTGTTGCATGTGAAATGCATAACAGTAACTTTTCTCTAAATGAAACACATTGATTATAGTCCTACGGCAAAACTTGAATTTTTGGTTGTTCGCGTTCCTCTTTTATGAGACTGTCATTGAGCTTTGTCTATCATTGATTATAACAGTGCGTTCGTTTACTACCAACTTTTGGCGAAACGTATAACGTCGTTGCGAATATGATTATTTTCTCACTCGTATAAACTCGGTTGATAGTGAAATAAACTTTATTTAAAAATAAAGTTGGATATGTAAATAGTAACTGAAGATAGGACTTGAAAGATCATTGTACCTTTAAATAATATATAATAAACGTGTAGATTATAATAGCATTTCTTGATTGGAACACTTCATATGCAACGACCTAATACAAACTGTAAGAAAAAAGATATTAGATTGTCCGAAAAGTTCTTTTCGTTTTTTTAATAGGCGTTAAGTATAAAATATTTTGCGTTCTATGTACTATTCTTGAGTAATAATCGATCCGGACGCCTCGTAATGCCACTTTTCCAAAATTCCCTTGGCTTACTGTTAAAATATTCTTGGAGGCGGTTTTTCATCTCATTAACTGGTACGAATTTTCTATAGCGAAGAAAGTTTTTTGGCGAAAGGAACAAATAATACAGTCTTTACTTGATATATGTCTGAAATATCTAGCCGATAAAAGTCCCAGAACTATCCCCACTGCCGCGGTGTATACCCCGTGAGGGGCAACGAAGCTCCGATACTAAGGAGACCATTACTAAACCAATAATAAAACTTTATTTTTCGTTATTTTTCTATAGGACTTTCGCCAACATATTCGCGACATTTTTCTAATTAAAATGATACCAAATATGATACAACTCCGATGATATTTACGAATCGACGAACACGGAAAGAACTTTCCGGACAAACTAATATTAATTAAAAAGAAATACAAGATAGTTAACAGTGTTTGGTACAGCCTAAAGTAATAGTACAAGTGGCACAAGCGAAATTCCCTACCGCACGAAATTAACGTCGAGAGCTTTTGTTGCGCAATAGAAGCACACAGCCTGTTAATGAAACGTGGCGGATGAACGAGTGCCCGGTCTAGAGGTCCACGAGAGATCGCGATTACCGGTTTCGCGTGGGGGCAAGCCGTGGTCGTTCTAAGGCTTCGCTCGGATCATCGGACGATCCAGATTGAGGATCGCGGAGCGGCAGCCGGCGACCATGAAATCGAAGCAGGACCGTCCCGCGACGCGGCCGCATTCTAACGAGACCCGGACCTGGGAAAATCCGTTGGAAAAAGAACCGAGGACACCATTTTACTCTGTCCGTTGACCCCGTCGGTAACGAGCCTAAATCGACATTCTCGTCCATGATGAACGTCGACAGACTCCTGCTTGCACCGAGATTTTTGCGACACCGAAATACGGATCGTTCCTTACGCTATAATAGCTTGGCAGAGACATTAGATCGACCTCTTATTTAAGTCGAGAAAAGGTAAACTAAAAAGAAAAACGCTTTCGCATCCTCGTCTCGGGACTACCGGGAAAGTTACACAGTCGTTCGTCGAGGATCAGCCTGCATGAAATATTTATCGCGTGGGGGTGAGTTCGAAGTATCGCCAGAGACGGTCGGGAAGCGAATTCTTGGGTGGGTGCTGCTAGAATGTATTCGATCGTCGCGCGACAAAGAGAATATTCGAGGAATCTCTTATCCCGCGCCACGGAATTATCACAATTTTATTTTCTTTCTTTTCGGAGGCGAAACGTATGAAATCCTCTAGCTCGCGCGCCTAATGAAAATTCCCGAAAGCAACTGAAAAGACGGGGAAACCGTGTCCGAATCCTACGAATAGATCAGTTCGAAATCGAAGGTCTTTCGTTTCTAGAACACCCTCGAATCAACAACCCCCTCCCCAGACGCTCTTCTGTCCTCCGATTAGAGCCCAAGACGATCTGCTCGAGGTTCGAGCAGGACCTCTAAAGAAGAAACGTTAGACATTTTCCCAGCGCGCGCGATCGACACTTCCGACCGGCGCGGCGCTGTGCGGCGTCCTAGCTCGCCTAAGACAACGCGATATTGTAGATACACTTAGCGTTCGTCCGACGACATTGATTCCCGTTTCTCGAGTACATGTTACATCGAAGACATAGTCAGTCTCTTCTCTCTCTTACGTAACGAGACCGTGGATCCACGCGCTACGAGCTAACCCCCCCACCCCATCCCCTCCCCCTCAGCTATACTAGATCCGAGCTGCGGAGAAAGAACCGAGAATCCTCCCGATAAAAGAATTCCGCGGGAAATCCGAACCATGAATTTTCGGGGGCACGGAACAGTCGTCTACAGCCCTGGGAACGGCCTCGAGATGCTGAGAGCCGTGTGTGTGTGTGTGTGTCTCTCCTTCCCCTCCCCCCACCCCCGTTCGCCATCCGCGTCTTTTCTCTCTTCAACCCCCGGCCGAGAGAGAGAGAGAGAGAGAGAGAGGGAGAGAGAGAGAGAGAGAGAGGCGTTCTCTGCGATTTTCCAGCAACGTGTGCCCGGCTTCCACATACATATATCAGAGCACGAGTCGTGCGAGAACGAGAGCGCGGTTGCCGTTATCGATCTACTGCGGAGCAACCGGAGGCTGCCGAGAGTACAAAGTCGAAGCTCGGGGGTGGCACGACGGGAAAGAGGGATGGCCGAGGGGGTGAGTCGACCGGTCATGTTCGCCGGAACGGTGCCACCGACGAGTCGTTCGACTGGAATCCGCTCCTCTCCTTCCTTTCCACGTGTTTCTTTCTCGATCCGACCAATGTCCGCTTTCCGCGATATCGCCCCACCGCTCGGTACAGTGAATTCTCGTTATAAGTCAGTTGCGCGGTTCCGGCGAGAGACATTTAGACGAAATCTGAGGTTCTCGCCGAAACGCAAATGTCGCTATCCGGCTCTATGTCATAGGTTTATGACAGAGAGACGGACAGTGACAAGAAGCATGAGAAAATGTCTTTCTCTGATACAATGTTGCACGGAGAAACGGACACGTATCGCATACCCTGCGGTGGTGTGGGTAGGTCCGATGACTTTCAACCGCGAAGCTTGCACCGACTTACAACGGGAGTTCACTGTAACGGGTTCAACGGTAAGCGGCCGCGTAGGGCCCCCTTTTTGTAATTAACTAGACCGGATTTTATGGATTTACGACAAAACTGGATAGGTACAATTTAAAATAGCGAAAAGATTAAGATATGTTTAAAAATACAAATGTATCATTTTCAACTTACTAAAATCATTACGGAATGAAAGATCTTTTCACTTGGCTGCTGTTTCTCGCAATCGATGCACAACATTTTTATTTTGCGGAAAGATCCGGAGTCTATTAATAACTTTACGGGAGTTTTCTTGCAACTTCTATTCCCAACCTGAGTTCGAGGGCCCCAAAATTTTTACCGCTCGACTTGAGCCGGCACTGCCCACGTTGCGACGATTTTTGTCGCTCGCCCGATTAACCCGGTCTAATTTCAACCCGGCATACTCGAATGATCTTTGAAAATAATTGAAAGGTTAACTCCGCGAAAGGTTAGCACCGCGCCCCCCGGGGTTTTGTTCACGCGTTTATTGCGTTGAAAGGAAGGGATGCTACCGATAATGTAGCGAACGTATCTGGATTGTTCACCTTGAGATCTTGCGGAGTGGACAAGGTTGCGTAATGACAATAATCGTAGCGGTCCGAGGATGGCTCGGTGATATTCATTTCCGCGAACAACATCTATGAAAATAGACCCGGGCAGGACCGAGAAGCTCTAAAGAAAATCTAATAGCAGCTAGGCGTTTCGACGGAACTGACCTCCTCTCTCTCTCTCTCTCTCTCTCTCTCTCTCTCTCTCTCTCTCTCTCTCTCTCGCTCTCGGCGCCGCGACAACGGCCGAGAACGGTCGAAGCTCGAATTTCTCGACTCGAGGCGTAATTTCTGTCGAAATGGAAACCTCGGAGAACCTCTTTTGCAGCCCGATCGGGGCGCCCGCGGAAGCCACCGAACGGGGATGGTACGGAGAAAGAGAAGCGGATCGGGCCTCCTCGGCTCCTCTCGTTAGAAGTTCACCGGTTCCGGTGGTGATCGGCGTAACTTGATGGACCGATGGAAAAAGCGACGGTTCACAAAAGGGACGAATACAGAAGCGAGTTTCCTTGGCATCGTTTCAGAGTGTAAGCTACCCAGTTTCGAACTCGGCGAGGTCAAACACACCGCTGCCGGGGCACGGTTATTAATAACTTTCGATTTCGATCACGGTTTATCCTGATAACGCACCGGCTGAGGTACCCGTTGCGTGCTCGGTGGAAGAGTAATTGGTAAACAAAATTGGGGTGTTTTGCGAAAGATACACACACACACACAGAGAGATACAGAGATAGAGAAAGATAGAGAGAGAGCAAGAAGAGGATAGGCAGGCTACGAACGTGTCGAGGAACGGCAACCTCGCACGCTGATACGCCGCCACCATCGCGGCGGCGGCATCGACCGCAGCCTCAACGCTGCAATGCGACGTTGCCATCCCAACGGGCAACAGCCCTTGCGACCGAGCCGATTCAGGGGCCGAAGCGGAGCGGGCTAATTTTCGCAGCACGCTCCTGTCCCGCGCGTCCGGTCATTGGTCGACGCATAGACATGCGACCCCTACGACCGTGGGCGGCCATTGCGAACACCACGTGGTCATTATTCCTCCCGAATCTCAATATTACGATTCAACGTCTCGGAAGCTAACGCGACCGTGCATCGACGAGAAAATTAGGAACCATTCGTTTAAATAGATCATCGTTTGTATCTGTGTGTGTGAGAGAGAAAGAGAGAGAGAGAGAGAGAGAGAGGGAGAGAGAGAGCTGTCCCGACCCCGTTCCTCTTCTCGGATCGCCAAAATGGCGGAGCTTTCAATCCCCCACGGAAAGACTCTGTTCCATGTTGCGTTCAAGGCATGTGTGTCGAAATCAACCACGTGGATTCATTTACTCGTAAACTTATGGTCGTAATCTTTCGTCCGAATTCTAGGCAGACACCATCTTCTTCGGGGCTGCGATGATTTTCCGTCGTTAACGATTTCTTAAAAGAAAAATTTATATCTATTATTTGCTGCTTAAATATTGCTCGTGAAAGAATGTTATTCTACTCCGCCCCCGAAGAAAAGGAGTAACAATCGCATTTAATCGAGTCTGCTCGAAATCTTCGTGAATCGTCATTCTCTCCTCGTTGTACGGCAAGGTGTTACGATTTCGTCGCCAACTGCGTATAATAGACATCTCGTTGAAGTGAAAATTAATGTTTAAAAGCAGAAATCAATGCACCTGAACACAAAAGCCACGTGGTTGCAAATGTCAATGTTCTCTCCTCGCGATCGAGATCGTTCGTGAAGTGAAAATATAAGAAAAGTGCAATTGGTTGAAGAAAAAAAATGTACAGACGAGTACGTAAAATTTGTTGAACCGACGATCGATAGTGTCAGGGTTAATGGCGGATGTTCGGGCTTTTACAAAGGTGGGACCGCGGCTGGAACGGGCGCAAGGATGACGAACGCGAAAATGTAGTATGCGAAGGGAATGGAACGTGGACGTGATTTCCCGATTTGACACGGACACGCGACCCCTAGGACCGTGCCGTTGCCCACGAAACCCTCGGCCGGTTCTAATTCGCTCTACCCTCTCGACGGCTCGATGATTAATTGTCACGGGTCCGACGTAAACGGATAATTAATAAACCCGAAAACGGAGCGGGCGACCGTGCGCGGCAGAGAAGAATGAAAAAAGCGACTCGGAATGACGCGCGGAAAAATTTAGCCGGATAGCAACAACGAAAACAATCGAGTTAACGGACTTCGAGCGCTTCGCGGACGATCGCGTTTTCAACGGAGGCAAGCAGTCGAAAGTAGTCGATAGGCTGTTGAAAGGAGTGGAGGAAGAACAGAAAACGATAGAGAGGAGGAGACATGTGACAGAGTCCGGGAAACATAAAACAGAGAGAAGCTTGTGAATAAAAAAGAAATGAGAAATTAAAGAGTCGATGTATATAAAAATCACGTAACATTTTATTAAACTCGTTTTTTTCCAGTAGATGTATGCGTGGTGTGTACCTGTTTTCTCTTTGTCCGTTCTTTTCCTTATTTTCCTCTTTTGCTTGCTTACCGCCTGTATGTGTGTGTGCGTGTGCGCGTGTGTACGTGTGTGTGGGTGTTCGATTTTAATAAAATATTTGGTACCGCTTCGCGTAAGTGTCCTTACAACATTTAGACCACAATATCGAATTAATCTCTGTTTCTCTTCGCGTGTTACCGTGTTCGTATTCTTTTTTTTTTTTTTTTGTTATTTCTTTGCTCTCGAAGATTTTTCAGTTCGACGGATCCGCGGATAACCGTACCCTTTCGTTTCCTTGTTTTACTTTCTTTCGATTTTCTTTTCGTTTCTTCTTTTTTTTTTTTGTTTCTTTGATTTTCCTCCGTTTTCTCTGTTCACGCGTTTTGTTTCGTTCGCAGACCGAATATTAGTTACAAAGGAAAAGCACGACGTCCTGTGCCGCAACGTTCTAATTAAAAGAACAGGAGAGAACACAAGTTCTATTCGCATCGTATAAAAATAAACGATTTGGAAGTAGGATCGTAGCCGACGGGGACGTCAGCAGTGCACCATGAATTGACATCCGTCGTGTCGGGCTTGCGCTTCGACGTTACAAGATTTATCCTCTCGAGTATGCTCGGTCGTACAATATATAATAATAATATATACGTATATATTATAATATATATTATATAAATATAAAAAATCATCCGACAAAAATATATTACGGGGTAAAATATGCGTTTTTTTTTTTTGTTATTATTTCATTCTTCCTTTTTTTTTTCTTCATTTTCGATAAGTAGCTCGGATCTTACCACTGAACAGTTCATAAATCGTTATTCGATAGTTAATTGTCGCAGGCGTTAATGATAATTGTATGCATAGTAATATAACTATAATATCAGTGACAATTCATATACGTCATTATATTGTAATGATAGCGATAAACTTAATAATAATAATTCATAGTAATACGAATAATGTCAATAAAATATTCTGCGTAATAATTAAAAAATAGGATAGCCGGGCTGTCGTGTGTTTGATTCTCGTTTTCATTTTTATTTGCTCTCTCTCTCTCTCTCTCTCACACTCATTCTCTCCCCCACCCCCCTCTCACTCTCTCTTCCTCTATCAAACTATTGAAAGCAAAGTAATAAAGGATTCAAAATTCTTCTCTAACCGCTTCCATGTATACAAGATACATGTACAATATACAATTCATATAAATATTTTCTATAATATAAATTTTCATCTTCGACTATATATTCCGCCGCAACGACAATCAATCAAACACAAAACCAATAAACAACCGGACGAGAACACAGGAAGGAAAACATAAGTACACGATGTATGAAAATCATATTATATATTAAAATATTCATAATAATAATAATAATAATAATAATAATAATAATAATATAATAAAATAATAATCATTAATAATAATAATAATTATAATATATTATCGCATGTGTCGTAAAATTACATAAAAAAATATAGAAAATAATAAACTCGTAGCTTCTCTATTATATTTTTTTTTTTTTCGTTTGATACATTCATCCTTTTTTCTTTCTCGCTCGCACTCAGTTGCCCCGTGATTAATTTTCTTTTTGTTCCCTTTCATTCAACTCTTCCTCTCCCGCCTGTCATTCCGATCGAGGATCTCTTGCACTCCCTCAAAAATAACTTTCGTGTGAATCTCACTCTCTCCCTCTCTTTCTCACAATGTTCCTCCCCTCTCCCACCCCCTGCCGCCCCCCTCTCTCTCTCCCTTTCTCTCTCTCTGTCTCACTCTCGGCCCTGTGGTTACTACGATTACAGCTACGCGTAGATTGCTCGATATATGTTTATAGAGTAGGTAGTAATAGTAGTCATAATCGTCGTTAATTAGTATACGTACAATATTCGAGTTTCTATCCCTCTGTGCTGCGGTGTAGTGAGATCTGTATGTGTGGTGCATGCGTGCACATGCATGTCCAATGTATGATCGCGTGCATGTATATCCGGATTGGGGGAGGGGAGGGGAGGGGAGGGGAGGGGAGGAGGAGAAGGAGGAGGAGATCCGTGTCACTGTGAGTGCATGTGTATACCTTGTGTGGTTCGGTTTTCGTAACCGGTGTTCACGGGGTTCGATGGCGGACGGGCCGTAATATCGACGCGCGAACCCGGATAATAATGGCGTCGTTCGACGGAAACGTGCCCGCGACGCGCTAAACAACAACGACCGGGCGGTGCGTACACGTCGGGAACAACGAGCCGGAAAACAGATCAAATTTAATTGCCCTCTCCCAATTACCGATCTCCGATCCCACCACTCCGCCGAAAATGGCGATCGTCCGCGCAGACCTTACAGCCGGGCCGGGTTCGATGAATGAAGCCGAACGATACGAGTGCTATGCCCGCGCGTACTGCGGTCGCGAAATCAGCCTTCGACTCGCGATAAAGTGAAAACTTGTAGAAAACGGATGTCATGGGCGTCGATCGAGACGAAACATGGCCGGCGCACCGGCACGCGCCGGCCATTAAATGGAATTAAAATGACTCCAAGCCACGGCTTAAAGTCGAGGTACGTCCGCGAACGATCTTCCATCGCCAGCGAAACGACGAGATATCTGTTTCGATAAAAGCTACGTTTCCCCGTGGCTCGTGGTGGGAGCCGGTAGCCTTGAGACGCCAATTAGGTTCACCAGCAGCGCACCGCTCGAGCGGAATCTCTCCTGGTCGGTGGCCGGCCACGGCGCACCGAGTCGCAAACGGATTATTGCTGGTTCGGTTAACGTTGCGTTTCAAGATTAATTACAGCCGGACCCCGATCGCCGTGGCCCGATAATACGCAACAACGGCCCGTCGTTGTTCCAACCCCGACACCCCCGTCCGTTATCCTCTCTCTCTCTCTCTTCTCTCTCAGCACGACCCCGGTCGATTCATCGACCGTTAATGCCCAGACCGACCCCGTTACCACCGAAAGATTTTGCGGAAAGTTCACTCTGGCCCGGTCGCAACGACTCTCTGACGCGGAGCTCGCGACAACGTCGAGCACGGGGACAACAGATCGCGAAGAACTCGAGGAAAAAGAAGAAGAAGAGGTAGAAGAGCGCGGGCGACCACCAAGAGATCGCGTCCACGGGTTTTACGACTTCCGGTCCCGGGGAATCAAAGTTGCACACCCCCGAAGAAGTTTCCTACGGGAGACGGAGAAACAGAACAGAATGAAGACAAAGATGCACCGGGACGCTCGAAGATCCGGAAGGCGGGCTTGTCGCTTGGCCGTGGGCTGCTCGAGCGGAACCGAGGGCCGATGAAAATGGCGAAACGTGTCGTGCCACGAGGAAACTGCGAGAAGAGAGCGCACGAGCTTCGATCTGTTTGTCGATCTTTCGATCCTGGCCGCGAACACACGGGGCGCGATGAAGAGACCTCGCGAAAAAGCTGTTCTCGAGAGAACCGGCGTTCGACCACCGTCGAACGGACATCGATGATACGTATATTCGCTCTAATAAGGTCGTCGACGCTGCAGTGAATACAATAGAATAATAATTATAATATAATAATAATGTCGATAAATATGATGGCGTTAATAAAATATTGAATATAAAATACTCCTCGCTACATATATTAAGATTCTGAGTTTAGCAATTTTTCTGTTTTCTTCTTTATCTCTCTCCCTTTGCCCCCTGGCTCGTCGCCTCGCAGGGGTTCTCGAAAGAATACTAAGCACAACATTTAATATATTCATATATGTATACATATACATATATATATATATATATATATATATATATATATATATATATATATATATATATATATATACACACACATATATGAATCTGTATCTATAATATGTAATTATAATCATAATAATGCGATAACTGTGATGATACGTTACACGTTGACACATGCACCTCTGCAATACGATTGCTGGAGACTCTTAAACTTGATACAGCATTTTAACAGTTCAGTGATCTCTCGATATATGTCGCCAAGGCCTGAAACGTCGCGGAATTATCCCCACTACCGCGGGGTAGACCCGCGAGGAGTCAAGCTCGAGAGGCCTCGGACGCGGAGGAGTGTGAACATAGCTCCGAGTATGTGTTGTTGACATATATCGAGAATTCGCTGTACTTTTCCATTTCCCGCCCCCAATTGCCCACGCGTTTCCCACCCCGCCCACGAAGTATGCTTTTTAATCTCTAATTCGTAACGTTGTAACACGTTGTAAGCCAATGTGTTTCGTTACGTTTCGCTAATATAGTAGGTTGCTTTCTTGTCACTGTCAATTGGAAACGTCGTTCACACTTGGTGGCAGCGGTCGCCGCCATCATTGTTTTCCTCGCACCCAGCCGCCTGGATGCGAGCGTTTATTACTCGCACACGCTTTATTATTTTTGTTGTTGTTGTTGTTGTTGTTGTTTGCAAACCCCTGTTCTTCTCCCGGTGAACCGAGGAGATAACCTCGACCACCAGTGTTACTAGACGTTAATAGCGTTAATAATATTATTATAATAATATACATTTACGTTCATATATATATAATATAGACTTCATATTACACACGTATAATGTCATACACGCAACTCGTATCGCATTATACGTATACAACATAGATTTTTTGAAATACTGATTCTCTAGTCTCGGAGAGGTTGCCTCGCTCGAATCGCGCCGCGTTCACGAGAGAAAGCCGTCTCGCCGAAAAAAAGCAGACAAAAGCGCATCCACACAACACACAGAGACACCACACGCACACCCCTCTATTGCCTAAAAATGCATTTCCCTCTGGCGGAGAAAGGAAAACCGTGTACCTCTTGGTTGCATCCTTGCGTTTCACCCTACCCACCCCCCACACCGACCCTGAAATCGACGCCCCTACAAACACGACGAGGATTCTCTCTCTCTTTCTCTTTCTTTGAAAAAAAAAAACGATCTTGCTCGACGGAAACGGGAAAGGGACAAATAGGTCGTGCTTACTTTAAGATGAATACATGAGCAAGAGTAAGAAATTCTTTCGTTGGGTCTCGAGATCACGGGGCGACAACGGTCTAGGAACACAAGAAGAAGGAGAAACGGGACGAGGATCGAGGCGAACGGCGGGCTGTCCGATCGAGACCCGCGTCCTCCGAGTAACCGGGGATCGGAGAGAAGAATTCACGTGATTCGTGCGAGACAGGGCTCGATCATTCGTCGCGTCCCGTTTTCGTTTTGAGATCGAGATTGTGGGCTGACAGCTGAACGTAGCCGCGTCTCGAAGGTACCGGCGCGATCGTCCGCTGTGTTAGGTTCTCGACCGTATCGAGCATAGAATATAATCTCTAGTAAAATGCTGAAAATTCTCACTCTGCTCCGATCATCGTAGTATCCGGTATCGCGACGCACGTCGACGCTCCGACCGCGGTCTTCGCCGACCCTCCCGTTCGATTCAGTCTTAACCTAGTCCTAGTCTAAACCCTCTAATGAACGTGTCTGTACCTTCAACTGTCTTTAATTCGAAGAAATACTGGGGCCTTGTCTTTCGTGTATGAACGCAAATCTCGAGGCGCTAACTGCATAGAAGAAATATTCCACGAGCTCGGCGAGACGACGGGGAGCGGTGACGTGTTGTACAGTGATTTCTCTGTATACGTCCCCAAGACCTGGATGATAAATGTCGCGGAACTATCCCCACGTGAGAGACCGTCGAACTCGAGAGGCCTCGACGCCGAAGATCTCCGAGGAGTGTAAACATAACACGGCTCGGACGACACAAGTCGCTGGCAAGACCCTTGTTGATGACATATATCGAGAATTCGCTGTACTTTTCCATTTCCCGCCCCCAATTGCCCACGCGTTTCCCACCCCGCCCACGAAGTATGCTTTTTAATCTCTAATTCGTAACGTTGTAACACGTTGTAAGCCAATGTGTTTCGTTACGTTTCGCTAATACCGCGTCTTTCCAATGACAAGTGGAAACGTCGTTCACACTTGGTGGCAGCGGTCGCCGCCATCATTGTTTTCCTCGCACCCAGCCGCCTGGATGCGAGCGTTTATTACTCGCACACGCTTTATTATTTTTGTTGTTGTTGTTGTTGTTGTTGTTTGCAAACCCCTGTTCTTCTCCCGGTGAACCGAGGAGATAACCTCGACCACCAGTGTTACTAGACGTTAATAGCCTTAATAATATTATTATAATAATATACATTTACGTTCATATATATATATAATATAGACTTCATATTACACACGTATAATGTCATACACGCAACTCGTATCGCATTATACGTATACAACATAGATTTTTTGAAATACTGATTCTCTAGTCTCGGAGAGGTTGCCTCGCTCGAATCGCGCCGCGTTCACGAGAGAAAGCCGTCTCGCCGAAAAAAAGCAGACAAAAGCGCATCCACACAACACACAGAGACACCACACGCACACCCCTCTATTGCCTAAAAATGCATTTCCCTCTGGCGGAGAAAGGAAAACCGTGTACCTCTTGGTTGCATCCTTGCGTTTCACCCTACCCACCCCCCACACCGACCCTGAAATCGACGCCCCTACAAACACGACGAGGATTCTCTCTCTCTGTCTCTTTCTCTTTCTTTGAAAAAAAAAAACGATCTTGCTCGACGGAAACGGGAAAGGGACAAATAGGTCGTGCTTACTTTAAGGTGAATACACGAGCAAGAGTAAGAAATTCTTTCGTTGGGTCTCGAGATCACGGGGCGACAACGGTCTAGGAACACAAGAAGAAGGAGAAACGGGACGAGGATCGAGGCGAACGGCGGGCTGTCCGATCGAGACCCGCGTCCTCCGAGTAACCGGGGATCGGAGAGAAGAATTCACGTGATTCGTGCGAGACAGGGCTCGATCATTCGTCGCGTCCCGTTTTCGTTTTGAGATCGAGATTGTGGGCTGACAGCTGAACGTAGCCGCGTCTCGAAGGTACCGGCGCGATCGTCCGCTGTGTTAGGTTCTCGACCGTATCGAGCATAGAATATAATCTCTAGTAAAATGCTGAAAATTCTCACTCTGCTCCGATCATCGTAGTATCCGGTATCGCGACGCACGTCGACGCTCCGACCGCGGTCTTCGCCGACCCTCCCGTTCGATTCAGTCTTAACCTAGTCCTAGTCTAAACCCTCTAATGAACGTGTCTGTACCTTCAACTGTCTTTAATTCGAAGAAATACTGGGGCCTTGTCTTTCGTGTATGAACGCAAATCTCGAGGCGCTAACTGCTTAGAAGAAATATTCCACGAGCTCGGCGAGACGACGGGGAGCGGTGACGTGTTGTACAGTGATTTCTCTGTATACGTCCCCAAGACCTGGATGATAAATGTCGCGGAACTATCCCCACGTGAGAGACCGTCGAACTCGAGAGGCCTCGACGCCGAAGATCACCGAGGAGTGTAAACATAACACGGCTCGGACGACACAAGTCGCTGGCAAGACCCTTGTTGATGACATTTATCGAGAATTCACTGTACTCCCTCGTTACATGCCAACCTGACGGAGATTCAGCGGTATCTATTCGTTTCCGGGGACGAACGTTGGGCGCGACGACTCTCGGTACAAAAGCGCGACCCGACCCCGTTACTTGTTCGTCGACAGACCCCTCACTCAGGGTGACCGGCGACGAGGGAACGTTGCGATGTGCTCCGTTGAATCCGCTCGGACGTACGCAACGCGGTAGAATCGAGATAGCGGACGATGCTGCGGGAAGAAAGACGGCGACACGAGCGACGACGTGACGCGACGCGAACGTCCCCGATGGATCGATGACGACCGCGGCTACGCTTCCGTTCTTTACGGTAATTAAGTAGATAGATAAGTATTTCGGGTAAGTATGCGTGTCGTCACGTTCGAGGCTGTATATCGATAAACGTTTTGGGGGAGGGCTGCTAAGGGCCGTTGGGTGCGGGGAGGGAGGGATCCGTTAATTAATGTACAATATTAAAGGTGAGCATCGACCTCGAACGCGCGGCCCTCACGCTCGCGACTTACAACACGCGCGTACCTATTTATAGAATATTTATAATAATATAATATGTATATAATATATTAGATATACTCGAACGATCTCACTCATATCCAATCACTATATCCATCGTCGATCGACAGCTCGCACGGACGCGCGAAAATTAATGGGGGAGGAGGGGAGGACACACGCGGAAAAAGGAAATGATAAACGGCGGAGAAGATAGAAATGGGAGGGTGTGTGTGTGTGTGTGTGTGTGTGTGTGTGTGTGTGTGTGTGTGTGTCTGTTTGTGTGCGTGTGTGCGTCTGTTCGAATTTTCCAGCGATTCTCAAAGGGGTGCGCGCGAGCGCTGCACCCCGCGGACAACCGACGGTCATTCGACGAACGGAAACAACCCTAATATCTGGATCAAGGGGTAAGACGAGAACGGGGATCGGTGGACGCGTTACGTAAGCAGAAATATACATATATATTATATATAGACCAATAATTATTATAATTCCAATAATAATGATAAGAACATAATGAATCTTAATAATCGAATATAGCTATCCAATAGAATATAATCATATATAGTAAATAAAGGCAAATCAAGCAACAACGATCATCTATATTTTTTTTTCTCTTTCTCTCTTTCTTTCTTTCTCTCTCTCTCTCTCTCTCCCTCTCTTTCTCTCTCGCTCCTCTCCTACAATACATATATGTATATACTATGTGTATATCATATACGCATACACATATATACATATATTTATTCATCTATATATATATATAATATATTCCTATAATTAAATCATCATTCTGTTTTATCTGCTTTCGTCTATCTCTTCTCTTTTCCGTCTTTGCTCTAGAACTCCCTTATTAGCTCCGACGTTTACTAACATCTAGAATCTCCCTTAACGCTTAATTATTATTCTTCGAGATATGTATCGTCGTGTGGGTGTACGTGTCCTCGCAACGCTCTCGATTCTCGCGCGATGAATCCCACCCCTTGTGTCAATCGTGCACACACTTCCCGCCCCCCTCCATCCCTCTGCGACCGCTCTGCCCTGATCAGCCTAACGAGCGTCCGTCCAGCGAGTCACGAAAAAATGCCGCTCGTCATCCCGAAATCGAAAAAGTCGCCTAAGATCGTCTCCTCGATACGCGTCGCAACCCCGAGCCCGTACCCTCCTTTCGGTCGCGCGACCTTTGTCCTCGTTCATCGTTTTCCTGTATCGCGGCCGCCAAAAATGTATCCGCGACCGTGTTCTCTAGAACCGCGCGCGTGTGTGTGTGTGTTTGTTTACTACGTGTGTGTATGCGCGTGTGTTGGTGTGTACGTGTGAGATTTCCCGGTCTCGCGTGCAAATTCGAACCGTTCTCGCCCTCCACGGCGACTCGCTCGGAACGTGTCTTGTTTCTCTCGTGTCTTGCTTTATTATTCTTTTTTTTTTTTGTTTATTTTTTACGAAAATGGCAGTTATCGGTCACAGCCAATGGCTATCAATAATCATTAAACATTACGCTTTTAATACGATTACGATTAGTTAACCTTAGACGTTACGCTGGTAAAAATTCCTCCTACGTGAACGCGCTACGAAGATGCACAGCACGCTCGCTCGCTCGCCGCGGCGAAATTCTTGCTTTGTCTTTTCTCTTGCTTTTCGATTCTTCGCTTTTTCGTATTCTCGAGGGTTCGTGTTCGTTGCATTCTGGTGGAACAAGGTGGTGTTGGTGGGGGGGGGGGGGAGATTGGGGGCGGGCAGAAGACACGACCGCCTAGATATCTCGGCGTACGTCGATGTAGATCGACGAGGTCGCGGATCGACGACCGGAGGTCGGACGCGTTTAAGGGGGGGGGGGGGAACGATCCACCGACGAGATCTCTTCCGCGGGATCCTTCTCGAAACACCGCGTCCCGTCGACCCGTGGTTCCCCGGTTTCGCGTTAGGTCTGGCTCGACATGTAACGCCACGCGATCGCGATTCGAAAATCGAAAGAGGCTGGCGGACGAAGCGTGGCCCCCCGCGGCGCGGGCTGCTCGCGGTGGCGAGCGTTCATCGGCTTCGAGCGATCGAGCGCGTCACTGTCGCGATCTCTCGACGAATCCGCGCGATCGCGATCGCCGACGCTTAGGAGCACGAAAGAAACAAGGTAAAGATCGAGTTTTTTGGGCTGAATAGCGAGTAAACGGTGAATAAAACAATAACTAAAGTTTCCAATATATACTTTTAATATTCCTCACCTTGTATTCTTTTCTTTTCTCTCTCTCTCTCCCTCTCTCTCTCACACTCACTCGCTCTCTCTCTCTCTCTCTCTCGCACTCTCACTTTTATTCTCTTTTTCTCTCTCTTTCTCGCACACATCCAAACGCACACACCCTCACTTTCTCTCTTTCTCGCTCTCCCTCTCTCACACACACACACACACACACACACAAACACGCACGCACTCGGTCGCTCACTCTGTCGTTTGTTCGTTTTGCTCGATAAAAAAATAAGACTTCAATACGTTCATATATATATACATATATAAAACAACGAAAAATAGATTAAATAACAATAGAATAATACGTATGCTACGTGCAATATTTTATAAAAATATATATATATGTATATATGTATATATATTGCGATTTACATAATTTACTTATATATAATAACTCTCTCGAAAGCGCATAAAACAACTTAAAAATGAGAAAACAGAATATCAAGTGGAAAGACGACGGAGAAAGAATCACACGCCGCAGTTAGGTGTGCTGTTAGCAAGTACTACCCTGGTCCGACGTATCGTTGACCACCGCCACTGAACGACGCGCCGTTCGAGCGAAAAGAAAAAGGAACTTAAAGGTCGGACGAACGCCGGTGGCTCGCGCCTCGCAGCAGAACGGACAAGCACAGACCGGAAGACGATATACGCGGGCACAGATTTCCGGGGCGAACCTCGTCTACGGTCGATCGATCTCGGGAGTCCGAGGGGGAGGAGGGGAGGGGGAGGGATGGTTTGGTATCTCGTCGATGCGTCATCGGGACGATTGATTCTCGGGGAGGTTCTCTTCTATCCGATTGAACGTGACGAAAAACGAAAAACGGACTCAACAATATTACTAGACTAATCTCCGTTCGATCGCGCGGCACGGGGACGCTAGACAAAGATCGATTTGCTTTTGATTTAACGGTATGGCACTGCAAGATTCGGTCTCGCTTCCGGTTCAGCCTCGAAGCGGGAACCGCGACTGCCGACCTCTCGGAGGGCGAGACAAGAATGTGTCCCGTGACAAGCGGACGAGAAGATGGTATCCCGTGTCTGCGATCGACGGATCCTCGACCCCCGGTTGATCGTGGTCGGCCGTAGGAGAACAGGATCCGCAGAACGATCGAAGGCAACGGAGATCGCGACGGCGACGCGAGAACGACGACATTATCGGCGGGATGAGAACTGGGCCAGGGAAATTGGAGCGGGCCGCGAGCACGTGTGTACGTGTGTGGTACCGTGTGCACACGGACGCCGGGGCCGTTCGAGACTGTGTGGCACGTGACGTGGACTCTCGCGTAACAGACCTGCCGACGAAGATGACGATCGCGGGGAACGATGACGCGCCGACTCTGCCGCGATAGATGTGTCGGAACCTCGGCCAAAGTGAAGGCTGCCCTGACGCGTCGATGAATCGGTTTACGTGTTCGTCTTATTGTTAGCAAAGTCGTCCCAAAGTCTAGCGGAGGTTCGCGACAAACTTGAATCTCGTTTCGCCGGCCGCGTAGCCGCGAAATCCGGGACACCGGCGTGTCGTCTTCCGCTAGTCGTGCTCGCTAGAGGGGAAGACTGCGCGACGGGCCGGGCCGTTCGATCCCGCGCGCGATTCTATGATCGATCGCCGAGAGACAAGGATGATCTCGTTCTGGATTGCGCGGAAGACGGCCCCCGATGGCTCGGCTCCCGTGTTAATTATTGACGCGCCGACTCGATCGTCGAGCTTGAACAGGCTCGCTCGCTCTCTCTCTCTATCTCTATCTGCCTCACCCCGCAACCAACCCCCCACAAGCACACACCCTCGGACGTTCGTTCGTGTTCGCCTAAGCGTCTCCGAGAACGCTCTGTCCTCGACGCGACGCCACGCGCTTCGAGCTACGGCAACCCTGCCACCCTACATCCTCCCTTTTCCTTTAGTTTTTCTTACGTTATGGATTACTCATTTTTTCTGGCCTATCGTTAGCAACTCGACAGGGGATCTTTTGCGGCACGTCGTTTTGTATCGTTGCCACGCGCGAGGAGACGCTTTCTCGCAGCGCGACCGCGCGCGCAAACCGGCACCGATTCGTTTCTTCCTTCTTCTCGCCGCGAGGCTGCAACCTCGCGACACGGATTCCAACGTCCGCGGGCGCATTTCCCGTCGTTGGTTGCCGCCCAACCGAAATCAAGAAGAAAGAAAACAGGATAGTGAAACAAGAGCGAAAACTCGCCTACCCTCCCTAACCCCTGTCACTTTTGCTCTTCCATTCTGGTGAATGTTCTCTTTGAATCGTGCCTCTCGCACGCTCGCGTGCGCGCACACGCGTACGGACGGCCCGGTATCTCTCTTTCTCGTTGAATCTTATTCTCTACCCCGTCCCACCCTCTCCGATGATCTCGGGCTCTGCGAGAATCAGATCAGACTTGTACAGCGAACTTTTGAACGAAAGATTATCCGGCGCGATCTACGCACGCGTGTACACGCACGCCGATCGTGTCTGCGCTCTTGTTCTCGTCTCGCGTCTCCTCCCGATTATCTCTCGGCTCGTTTTAGCTCTAATACGCACGACGGCGTCCCCTGTATCGTGAACGTACATGCTAAAGAGAATACCTATAAATATAGTTTATATGTATATATATATATAGAATATAATATAATATAATAATATAATATAATAATAATATAATAATATATATAATATAATATAATAATATAATAATATAATATATATGTTTATGTCATCACCGTACCTTTCACGCATCTTTTCTCTCTCTTTCTCTCACACATACACTTTCTCTGTCGCTCTTATTCTCACTCCCTCTCTCTATCTCTCTCTCTCCCAGTCACTCTTCCTCTCATTCCCTCTCTCTCTCTCTTTCTCACTCTCACTCTAATTTATACTTAACATAGAAAAAATATAGAATTTACTTTGCCTCGAACTTAAATACAATAAACCTCTTTTTCTTTCTCTCTCGAGCGTCAATTATAATACATATATATGTGTGTATGTATATATATATATATATATGTATGTATATATAAATATAAGATTTTTTTCCATTTGTATGTCTGCGTCTGGCTGTGTATGTTCACGTGTACATATGTGTGTGAGTGTGCGTGCGCGTCTGTCTCTACATGTACGAATTCTGGATGAATAGTTCCGAATACGTTCACGCGTGTTTGTCGATCGGTGTTTGAGCTTGCGTGCTTGTCCTAATAGCTGTTTGCGCGTGTTCGCGTGTCAGAGTACGGTAGCGCCTCGTTGATAGTTCAACCGCCGCCTGGGCTGTCGTTGTTCGTTCCCTCTTCGCGGGATCGCACCGTTTAACGACGAAGCGTTGCGTTCTGAGCCGGAACGCGGTCGTGAACTACCAGCGAGGCGTTACCGTGCTCCTCGCCGCTTTTCCGTTGGATGTATGCTCGAGATGAATGATGCTTCAATATAGTAACAAATAATATATTATATGATGTATATTATATTACAATCGCGCGTAATCGTCACGCTTTTCACCGTGTTCGCTTAGCCGGCGTGCTCGCGCGCAATCCTGCGCTTCTCCGAGCGCATGCGTGTAGGTGCTGTTCGTCGCGATCGACATTCAGGCTCGCTCGACGAGTACGCGTTTCGACAAGAAGGAAGATCCGTCCGGTTCTTCCACCGAACGACGCGAGAAATGAGGAAACGGCGGATCGGGTAATGGTGTTCGTGTGTCTACGTATATGTGTATGCGTGCATTATGGTGGCGATAGGATGGGCTGGCTGTGGGTTACATTGTTCGAGGGCGGGTGAGAAAAACGTCCGAAAAGAAACACACACGGCAGACAAAGACGCCTAAAACGAATTCATTGTAAAAAAAAAAAAAAACAAAAAGAAGAGAAGGATCAATCGATAAAAAAAGACGTTAAAAAATATAAGTCGAAGAGGGTGAGCCTGGCTGAGAAACTACCGAGACACCCGCTATACAGAGCTGCGGCTCGAACGATCGAAAAAATATCCTTTCTCTCTCTCTCTCTCTCTCTCTCTCTCTCTCGCTCTCTCTCTCTCTCTCTTCCCATCATCCGTCAAACACTGGATGACGCGTACAATATATAATATATATATTTATATGTAATATGTATTAATAATACACCTCGACTTGTTCGGAGCTGCGACTTGAGCATATCTTCGTTTAAAAATGGCAACGATTGACAAGAAGTTTCGACGATTAAAAGAAAACGAAACAAATAAACAAGAAGTAGAAGTAGAGGAAGAAATAGAAGTAGTAGTAGTAGAAGAAGAAGATTAAAGAGGAAGATACGTAGAACAAGTAAAATATATATATGTATATAAAAAATCGAACTCAAAATCGTAGTCAGCATAAATTAAAAAAAAATATATATATATGTAAGAAAAAGGGGCGCGTCGGATCATCGAACGTGTAGGGATGGTCCTTCGGGTCCCGCTTAAACGGCTACTAGTATAGTCTCGTTCCTCGGTCAATTTCTTTTCCTTGAAATCCTACGAAACAAACGGGTCAACGTGCTCGTTGGCGCTCGAGGGCGATAAGGGTCGATCGTTCAGCTTTTTCATCCCTTCCGGAGAGCGGTATCCCGCGAACGGTAACGAGACGTTCTCGGCGAAAAAATCGAAAGAAAAAAGAAAAGAAAAATAAAACAAAACGAAAGGGGAAATCGTGAAATGGAACTCAAGAAGAACACAAGGGACACGCGGTACCGGCCACCCTCCCGTCTGCGTGGTCGGGGATGAGACCCGGCGTCTTCGAGAGTCTCGAAGCCGCCGAGGATCGTCCGAGTGGACACGTCCACGAGGAAGGACGAGAAAGGGACAACCCTCCGGGGGACGAAACTAGAAGAGAGAGCGAAATAAAATACACATCGTGTGGTCGTCGTCCTTTCTCGAAGAGCGCGCGCGTCGTGCCCCGTCGAGAGGGTGCGGTACAGCGACTACGTATACACCTAGGCGCCCGAGTACACATCTATCGTAATGTAGTAATGCAAATAAGAATAGAATAAATATATATATATATATATACATGTACATATACATATACATATATGTATATATATATATAACGACGGGTTGGTTCAAACAAAAGCTAAATAGACGGGTCGTCGATCCCTACATGAAACATACATGTCGTTTAGAGTCCTCCCTTGAAAGTGTGAGTTATTATTACTCGATTATTACTACGGTTCGAAGAATACACTTACGGGAGTGGGTCGGCCGTGTCCGATTTGCCGGATCGGCCGACGATTTTTCATTCTTTCGTTCTCTTGTTCGCGTTTCTTTCAGCCGGTCGAGAGGAGAGTTCACGGTTCACGCGTTCCCGCGATGCGCCGCCGTTAAAACATTTTGTTTCCCTTAACGCCCCCATCGTCACTTTCTGCGTCTCTCTCTCTCTCTCTTATTTCTCTTTTTTTTTTACGTCTCTCACTCTCCCCCTGTTTCTCTCTTTTTTTTTCTCGTCTTCGTCTTTTTATATATAATTCTTATAATAACTTCTTTTGCCCGCCGGCGTGTGCAGCTGTCCCCGACCACCCGTCGTCCCGTCGACGAAACGCGCGAAAAATACAAAATCTAAATCTCCTCGATAAAATATCATCGCTCTTACTCGTCGTCAGACTTCTCTCTGACACCATATATATTTATATATATATATATTTATTTATTTATGTTTATATTTATATATATAATATATATTATTAATATTATTATTATTTCAATTGCTATGTCGCTTATATAAAGGTAAGATAATATTCTAGTAGCGAGGGAGGCTGGGTGGACACGGGCACGCCGTTTTATTTTTTTTTTCATTTTTTTTTTTGTTAATAATACTATCATCTAAGGAGTTCCCGCGGCGGATCGAGGAACACGTGACCTCTAATCACCTTTATCTCTTTCACACTCTTCTCTCGTATGTGTATCCGTGTGGATTTCGTGTCTGTGTACGTGTCTGTTTATATTTATATATATATTTATATATGTATATATAAATGTGTGTGTGTGTGTGTGTGTGTGTGTATGGGTATGTGTTGATGTCTCATGAGAATGGCTGTATGCCTTACGATGCGTATCCGTGTGAGTTGCGTCCTTGTGATTGATCTATCTCGGTATAATAATTCGTCCGCTACGGTTCTTCCATGTGCGACACGCTCGCAGGTCTCGGAAGTCCCCGGTGTCGGTGCATTGATCGTTAGATCCGCTTCCGTTCGAAAGTTCTCGCGTTGTCGCGTGAGGCCGAACGGGAAACCAACGTTTCCAAAAAAAGAAAAAGAAAAACCAACGAAAAAGAATTCCGACGACAAAAACCTTGTTCTGTTCTGTTGATCGCCGGGTCCGATACAGTCGACGCAACAAACAATTCGTTCGAATAACATCCATCAATAAAAGTAGAAAAAGGAAAACAGAACAAAGAAAGGAAACGATCGAAAGGTTCGCTGCCGACACATGCACGACCTTCCTCTCTGTCGCGTTTATCCATTCGTTTGATTATCGCCGAACACGCCCCTCCCGCGACCACGTGACCCCAACGTCATCCCGCCAACTGTCTCCGCGAGGATTTTTGCCATTTTCATTTTGTCTTTTCTAGAAACTATATTGTACGAAAGCGTTTCGCGTGATTTTTTTTTTTTGTCTCTGCTATTCGTAACGTTCTGTTACGAGAGGGAAGAACGTGGAGTCCACGGACTCCCGATCGCGGCGCGCTCGATGTTCTTTTGAATCGAGGCGATCAGCTGTTCGCACACCGCCATCTTGGATGCGTCTGGTCACGTGGCCGCGGTGACCTCGTGGAGCGTAACGATCGGGGGAGCGAACGAACTCCGCCGGCTCTCCGGCCACGAACACCGAACTCTGCAAGTTTCATTGATCGTTCAGCGCGATAAATGCAACGTGTCACGATAAATAGGTACGTTTTCTAAAGAAAAATATATAGAGCTTGTAAAAACGTTCTTTCTCCAGTGTCATACTAACCACTGTTGATATATGTATATAGATATGTGTATATATTATATATACATATATTATATAAGTATATATATATATATATATATATATATATAGACACATATAAATGTATGGATTACTGCCTTTAATGAAAATTGCAACGTCGTGTGTCCGCGACGCGATCTAGACGCGAGCCGCGAGAGAAGGACGCGAACGAGAAGAACCGGTGGACAAAAAGTGAATCTTCAACTCTTACGGATTGTCAATTGTATAAAACTAACTTCCCCGCTAAACAATAGACGTATCGTCGTCGGGCGAGCCGCGCCCGACGACGTTTACGAATTCGCGCGCGTTCGTTCCACTTCTTCCGGGCTGCCTTCGACTCGAAAGGAACATCTCTAAAAACATACGAAAATATACGCTGAATGCAACCGGCGAATGGAATGTTACGAAACAATGTTGCAATCAATAAAACACGTTCCTTGAACGATCATTGAATCGCGGAACGCTTAACTCGACAGCGCTGTTGTTCTCGTAGGCGGTTTCGATTGATGAAGCAGTCTCGCTGCCACGTGTCTGCATCAAACGATCTCCGGTCGTGTCGAGAGTTTCTTTTCTCTTTTTTTCTTTTGTTTTCTCTCTCTCTCTCTCTTTCTTCTTTTTTTTTTTCTTCGCGACAGTTCGATGGCAACCGCGAACGACAAAGCCGAACGCGAATCCTTCTCTCGCGACGCGCGTTATCCTACGTGTATATCGATTAACGGGGATGGTCGACGCGCTGTTACGTGGCCGCCAGCGCGGCGGTCGATTCGTCGCTCTCCGTCACGGAAACGCGCATAATACTCTGAACCGATTCGGATGATCGAAGGACCTGCGAGCTCGGTATATGTCTCTACGGCTTGGGAGGGAGGTGGGTGGGTGGGTGGGTGGTTGGTTGGTAGGAGAGGGGATGTGGGACGAAAAATATTAAAAAAAAAAAAGAAACGATGACAATGAATGAGCGAGTATGTTTCCTCCCTCTCGGTTCTATAATATCTCGTAGAACTTAAAAGCTGACTTCGTTGTATCCGGTCGGCGGGAACGACGCGACGATGACCACCATCGGGTCATTCCCGGCGCGTAGAAGAGGTTTCATATCATTTGTTCATCTTTCATCATTCTTTTCTTTTTTTTTTTGGGGGGATTTTTTTTTGTCTTATTATTGGCAGCAGTGGAATTGAGACATTGTGCGCGTCCGGTCCCCCGAACGTTGCCGCCGTAAATACGCGCGCCGCGGTCGGAACGGATTCGGGGGGCTCGAGAGCCTATATACGGAAAAATTCGGGGTGGGCGTTCTTCAGCGCCGTCGTTCCTGGATGAGCCGGCAAAGTCAAAGGTAGCGGACATATCAACGGTGTGAATTGGTATTTAGCCGCTGTGTGTACCAGGTGCCGCGCGACGCAAAAGGAGCCTGTAGAGATCTCTCTCCCGTCTGTGTGTCTGCTGTGCGGCTCACGATGCTTAAGAGAAGATACGGAGCGCCTGCAAGACCGGCCTGGAGCAGACGGGGCAGCTGGGATCGGAGCTCTCGCAGACCCGGTTGCCGCAGTCCAGGCAGAAGTGATTGTGCCCGCATGGTACGAGAGCCGCGGTGACCTCCTTGTCGCCGCACACCACGCATTCCCGTCGTCCGCCGCCCAACAGCGAATCCGTGGGTGACACTGGACTCGCCGACGCCGGCCGCGACGGCCTCGAGGGTAGCGCGACGCCGGGGAACGACCAGATCGAGGAGGCGGACGCCGCCTGGGACTCGAACGACGGTGAATCCCCGAGGCCCTCGTCCCTTTCCATCCCGGCGCCCCAAATCGCCACCAGCTCGTTCAGTCCAGGCGCGCCGGAACTACTTGACGAGCTGCTGCAACTGCCGCTGCTGGAGAACGCTCCGCTGGAACCGTTCGAGCCGTTCGAACCCGGTGGATCGAGACAACCGAGGATCGAGCCCAGACCACCGCGGCAGAGCGCGCTCAACAGCTCCGAGTCGTCGATGCTTGGTCCTGTGCCGGTTCTGAGCGCGATGTGCGCCTCGATCTCGCGTCTCGCCGCCTCGACGCTCTCCGGTAGACCCGTCACCTCGAACACCGGCTCCTTGTCGCGACTGGGCGTCACTATGTAGGTGTGCGTCTGATGTTGGATTCTCTTTATGGTCGCGCCTTTCGGCCCTACCACCAGACCGACCACTCTGTACGGGACTCGTACCTGAATCGTCACGTGGCCGGGAACCGATGCCGGCGGTCCAGGAGGCGCGCCCAGCAGCGCGCCCAACGAGCTCTTGCGCGACGCGCGGATCTGAGAAAAGTGCTCCGCGGCCGAGAGGATCTCGCGCTTCGCACGGGCCACGTCCTCCTTGCGGCCGGTCACCACGAACACCGGCTCCTCGCCGCGCACCGGCGTCTTGATGTACGTGTTCGTCTTCGCTCGCAGCGCCTTGATTTTGCAACCTGAAAACCAACAAATCAGTCTTTTAAACACAGCTCTCTCTCGAAATTACTCGATAGCTTCCCCCTCCCTAACGTCACACACTGTGATCCGGATATATGACCACGTGTCTGTATGCGTAAATACAGTGATCTCTCGATATATGTCGCCAAGACCTGGATGATAAACGTCGCCGAATTATCCCCACTGCCGCGGGGTTAGAGAGGCCTCAGACGCGGAGGAGTGTAAATATAATGCTGGCAAGACTCCTGTTGTCGACATATATCGAGAATTCACTGTATGTCTTTCAAATATGCTTTTTAAGCATTAACCCTTTGCACTCGGCGCTCTTTTAATTCTGAAACGAAATTTTTCTTCCGTTTTAGAATATTCGCATTTTATTTTCATGCGAAATTGATACGATTTACACATATAATATTTACTTTATAAATCGAAATTACTCAATAGCTTCCCCCTACCAAACGTCACACACTGTGATCCGGATATATGACCACGTGTCTGTATGCGTAAATACAGTGATTTCTCGATATATGTCGCCAAGACCTGGATGATAAACGTCGCGGAATTATCCCCACTGCCGCGGGGTTAGAGAGGCCTCAGACGCGGAGGAGGGTAAATATAATGCTGGCAAGACTCCTGTTGTCGACATATATCGAGAATTCACTGTATGTCTTTCAAATATGCTTTTTAAACATTAACCCTTTGCACTCGGCGCTCTTTTAATTCTGAAACGAAATTTTTCTTCCGTCTTAGAATATTTGCATTTTATTCGTGCGAAACTGATCCGATTTCCACGTATAATATTTAAATGTTTAGCAATCTATTAAATACAAATATTGTAATGTAACAAATAGTTTGTGATATTTTTGTAATTTCTTTGAAATAATGCCACAACAATTTTTAGTGGCGCTTTAGAGTCACCACTGGAGTGTAATTTCGACCCGATTTTCAACGGTTTGCAAGTTCAGACTGCGATTAAACGAAAGTAAAGAGTCAATTTTTCATACATTCAGGTCTCGGTTTCTATATCTTTATTATATACGGCTTATATGTTGTACTGTACTATTTCATTGACAAACTTTCACTAAAAATTCACTAATTCACTGATTTACAAAAATAGAAAAAAGTTGTTGATAATTTACGGCTATCAAGACTCAAATGTATATTACAAGATCAAACATTTAAGATTTACATCTTAATAAATTTGCAAGATATTTCTATCGAAGCGTGGGGGAATAGCGCGGTAGAAGGGGAAATTAGAGTGAGGGAACAAGCGACACTACATGGCTGTGCCCACGGGCACCGGCGGGCGCCCCCTTGCCCGCGAATAGGCATGTCGAGCAGCTCTGATCTACGAGATCTGCAAATTGAATTTGTACTGTTTTAATTTTCCTTAAATTATCTTGAAATTCCTCGATGAATTTTTTGTTTTGCTAAGAGTTTGGGAGAAATGTCAACGAATAAACGGATACCTTTATCCGGTGCACTGGAGGGTTGAAAGTAACGACAACACGGCTGTCACGTTTAGGTGAGTAGGTTTTGATTCAGTCGATGAGCGTACGCGATGTTAACACTGATCGCTGCTCGAAAGTGTGCAGATAACAATGACGCGATTATGACGTTACGTTTCGTGTACAGATGATCGTGACAACGTACGCTACGCGGATCGCGACGATAGCGTGACGATAACGCTTCGTGAAAGGTCGTCCATTGATTTACGTCGGGCGAAAGCGATATTTCGTCCTATCTAATTGCGTGACCTGTTATTTATAATGACAACTGTAAACCTGACGATGGGTTCGTATCGGCCAATAATAAAACAATAGAAATCCAATTGCGGAATATTCTGACAAGAGGATATCGATCAGCAGTTTGGCGATACAGATCAGGCATTTCTCATGGAATATTTCGCTCGGTGGTACGAATGTGTTGACTACCCTGAAACACAGCATCCGCACTAAACGAACTACCAGTTTTCAACAAATGCCCATCATGCTGCTGCTGTGCTGTCTAACCTATTCCCGGAGCATCCGACGTCTACGATAGATCCTAACACCGATAGATTATGTTAGACATACTACACTCCTCCTGAGGATGACGTTGATCATTTCGGTCCCGTATTACATAGTGCCAGAAGAAAGAAAAATCTCTGTTCAATAATCTTTGAATAAATAAGATATGATAAAAAACCTCCCCGTCGAAAATCCACCTTTTCCTAAGCAAACTTTCCAATCGTGCGTGTCTGTTCTCCTGAAACAATTTCCTCTGTAAATACCTCTCACCTGATAAACATTTGTGCAAACTTTTTGCTACGCACAGTTGTCTGTCAACTGGCGACAGCGTCGCATAAAATTGATCGCGCGCGTCTTCGAGTTACAGTTCAATGTGCCCGGCGGATGAAGTTGAAAACCAACATGTCGCATCGAACAAGCGCCTAATTCCACGTCAACTAATCCAAAACGATAAATTGATCGCCGTCTCCGCAGGACGTCCGTGCCCCAGCTGCCGTAACCCCGGCTGCACAAAAGGCTAACGAAATCTGGCTTGGGCGACCTCGTAAACAAAGTTCTCGCGCGTACAATTGGCTTCCGAACGACGCCTGTTTAAGCTCGGTGCACCGCAGACACTCTGGTCTTTCTCATGACGCAATTGTGTCTGTACGCGAGGAACAACAGACAGCGGCGCGTAGCGAATACGCGCGCGCGCGCGCGCTCGCACGCTCGCTCGCTCGCTCGCGCGGTACGAAAAAGGAGAAGGTGGAAGAGCGGTAGAACGCGGCGGAGAAGGTAGATGGAACCTGGAGGGACAGAGAACGCGACCCGGGAGGGAAATAGAGAGAAAGAAAGAGAGTAGGCTGCAGGAAACTGGAAGGAAGGAGGTCCCGACCCGGTCTGGTCCACGGTCTCGCAGACTCTCTGGCCTTGAGCCGGCGCAATGCTAGCAATGCAGGTGAACCACTCCTCTCCCTTTCCTTCTTTCTCCTGTCGGCTCCTTCATCTACCGTCTCCCTCTTTCTCTCTCTCTCTCTCTCTCTCTCTCTCTCTCTCTCTCTCTCTCACTCCCTCTTTCTCCATCTTCGTCTCTCTGTCCTTCTCCCTCGTTCGGTCGCGTTCACGACGTCCACCTTTCTCCTACCCGCGTATCCTTCGCGGCTTCATCCTTCTTATCCCTTTCTCTCTTTCTCCAAGCTCCCTTTCATTCGCTTCACTCTCTCCTCCGCACGGCGAACTTCCAGCGAATGCGACACGCCGTCGGGGCTGTTGCCTCCCTCTGTCTCTCTCTCTCTCTCTCTCTTTTTCTCTCTCTCTCCGCGTATCGCATGCCATTGCCTTCCCGTCGCGCTTCGCGGCCGGTCCGCGCGTTTTCTACGTTCATTAGCGACTTTTCAATCGGGGGTCCCTATCGGCGGCGTCTATCGGCCGTAAATCAGCCCCGGATTCGGGGATAGCCGGAGATAAGTCTGCTTTGAGGAGAAACGTCGACGGACATTGACGGAAATTAACCCTTTGCACTCGAAGCTATTTTAACATCAAAACGAAACATTTCCCCCAACCTAGAATATTTCCCTTCTGTATATATATATATTTTTTTTCGAGTTATACATACGAAAATGGTGCGACTTACTCGTACAATACTGAAGTGATTAGCAATTTATGAAATACAAACAAATTTAACCCTTTGCACTCGAGTGGTGACTCTGAAGCACCACTAGAAATTGTTGTGGCATTATTTCAAAGAAATTACAACAAATATTACAATGTATTTGTTACTTACAAAATTTGTATTCAATAGATTACTAAACATTTAAATATAATATGTGGAAATCGGATCAGTTTCGTACGAATAAAATGAAAATATTCTAAGACGGGAGGGAAAAATTTAGTTTTAGAATGAAAATAGCGCCGAGTGCAAAGGGTTAATAATGAAAAAAATATTTTTAATAATGATACAGCAATTTTTAGTGGCGCCTTACAGTCGTCATTCGCGTGCTAAGGATTAATAGCCGGGGGGGGGGGGTGTCTTTTTTCCGACTGAAGTCTCGTTGTAGAACCACGGACCCCGCGGAGAATTCCGAATTCTTATTAGATCGAGAATCTTAACCCTTTGCACTCGAAGCTATTTTACTCCAAAAGGTAACATTTCTTCCGACCTGGAATATTTCACTTCTATATATTTTTTGTTCATGTTATACATACGAAAATGGTTCAATTGACTCGTACAATGCTGAAGCATTTAGTAATTTGTTAAATACAAACAAATTTAATAATGTAAAAAATATTTTGAATAATGATACAACAATCTTTAGTGGTGCCTTACAGTCGCCATTCGAGTGCTAAGGATTAATATTCAGCGAACCAAGAAAAATGAACTGTATGCAAGATTCGGTAGAATTCAACGAAGCCTAATTTCATTTTTAGCACTTTATCTGCCGGAAGCCTTATTGATAGGCTTTTCGAGAATAATAATTGGAACGATCTTCTGTTATATTATAATACCCAAAAGAAATGATTAAATTACGTTACTGAGCTTGACTTGTTTGTTTACGATGGAAGCTGTTATTGCTGTCTATTAAAAAGTTCTTGTCCGTGGAGCATACAGTTTCAAAAATTACGGAATAATGGCCGGGGAGATAATGTCACAAACAATCTAGGAATTCTAGAAAATGTACACAGCGTTTACTCTATATATGTCCCAAATGCCTAGCCGATAAAAGTCCCATAACCATCCCCACTGCCGCTGGGTATACCCCGTGAGAGCCCAAGAAAAGAGACCTTGGTCCCCGACGAGGTAAGATCGCGGGGATCAAAGAATAGTATCTCCTAGCCGATATATGTCCGTCGCTAAATCCGTGTTTTGGACATATATCGAGTAAACACTGCACTTAGGACGGCTGTCCTTGGGACGACTGCGTTTAGCAGACGCAGCAACCGGCAGAAAAGTGGCGCCGTACGACCCGCTGACGTGTCCGTGAACCCGGAGGGATAATTAAAGTGAACAATACCGTGCGAAAATGTTCCACGAAGTCGTATCGATCGTTGCGTACGGAGGAGCGAGCGGAAAGGACGGCGGGACAACGCCGCACACGCAAACCGGGTTCACCCGATCCGCGGGACTTTTGCCGCATTCCGGCGACGGGAGAGGATCGCGGGATGGGTTTGCTTTCGTGAGGCACGAAGAAGTTATTGCGCGGCGCCGCGACAATGTCACGGGCGTTCATGGTTCTTCAGGGACAGCGCGGCGCAATCTTGACATCGATACGGCCTTTGCCGCACGGACGGACAGCGCCGCGGTTCTCTTTCTCGAAGAAGAAGAAGAAGAAGAAGAAAGAGAAGGAGGAGTTTACTCGCGCGAGGAAAGGGACACGCGCGGCACGCACCACTCGGCGAGGTCGTCTCGGGGGCGCGAGCATAATTACGCCCGTAACGTGCTTCTTTTCCCCACGAGGATTTCAATGGATTCTGCGAATTCCGCGCGCGGACCAGCGCCGCGGGACGCGTGAAACGCACCCTCGCTTGCCGCTTCATCCCCCCCCCCTACAAAAACGGAGACGAAATTCACGTCTTTGTTAGTTATATAAGTTATTCAGCCTCGCGAGTTTTCTGATCTTTAGAATCTGGATAGAATCTAGGATAGAAAACTACCCTTACAGGGGCTGTTTCACCCTAAAGGGACCGAAACATAGACTTAAGCCTTGGAATTTTAGAAAGAGTTTGATTTCACCTCGGTTATCCGAACTATGAATGTTCGGACGATAGAACGACATTAGTTTCTCGCAGGAGAAGAGTCGAAAAAGCGTTTTTTAGTTTCGTTTATTAGGACGCGCCGCATCAGTAAATCTGAAAAAATCCGCGAACAATAATTATGCCTATTCTCAGTGATACTATAAAAATACAAACGATTTCGCTCGCAAACCTCAATGCGAGATCTGCATTTTTCCGATTTTTTTTTTCTATTTTATACAATCACAATTTTCAACCTAAAAATCCAAATTAATTACAACACAGTGATTTCTCTATATATGTCGTCAAGACCTGGATGATAAATGTCGCGCGATTATCCCCACTACCGCGGGATATTCCCCGTGAGAGGTCAAAGAGCTGAAGAGGAGTGTAAACATAACAGGGCTCGGGTATGTCTCCTGTGTTGTTGACGCATATCGAGAATTCACTGTACATGTACTTGATATCTGTTCGATCTTTTTTATTTTTTCCAACCACAATTTTCAACCTAAAAATCCAAATTAATTGCACCATATGTACCTGGGTACTTGACGTCTGTTCGATTTTTTCCTATTATTTACGACCACAACTTTCAACCTAAAGATCCAAATTAATTACAGTATATCTATCTGGGTGCTTGATATCTGTTCGATCGTTTTTATTTTTTCCAACCACAATTTTCAACCTAAAAATCCAAATTAATTGCACTATATGTACCTGAGTACTTGACGTCTGTTCGATTTTTTCCTATTATTTACGACCACAACTTTCAACCTAAAGATCCTAATTAATTACAGTATGTCTATCTGGCTGCTTGACATCTGTTCGATCTTTTTTATTTTTTCCAACCACAATTTTCAACCTAAAAATCCAAATTAATTGCACTATATGTACCTGGGTACTTGACGTCTGTTCGATTTTTTTCTATTATTTACGACCACAACTTTCAACCTAAAGATCCAAATTAATTACAGTATATCTATCTGGGTACTTGACGTCTGTTCGATTTTTTTCTATTATTTACGACCACAACTTTCAACCTAAAGATCCAAATTAATTACAGTATATCTATCTGGCTGCTTGACATCTGTTCGATCGTTTTTATTTTTTCCAACCACAATTTTCAACCCAAAAATCCAAATTAATTGCACTATATGTACCTGGGTACTTGACGTCTGTTCGATTTTTTCCTATTATTTACGACCACAACTTTCAACCTAAAGATCCAAATTAATTACAGTATATCTATCTGGGTACTTGACGTCTGTTCGATTTTTTTCTATTATTTACGACCACAACTTTCAACCTAAAGATCCAAATTAATTACAGTATATCTATCTGGCTGCTTGACATCTGTTCGATCGTTTTTATTTTTTCCAACCACAATTTTCAACCCAAAAATCCAAATTAATTGCACTATATGTACCTGGGTACTTGACGTCTGTTCGATTTTTTCAGAATTTGACGACAGTTGGCGGATCCGCGAAAGCTCTCGTGGCCAGACAATATGAAAACTTGTGTACAAGAGAAGTAAGGGGAGCAGAGGGCAACGTTGCCGCGAGAATGATTTCGTAACGAGGCGAACCACGATCACCGGCGAGCGTCCTCGAGCGCAGAAGGGTAAATCTCGTCTCGGTCCCATCGATCATGCTTTATTTTCGGAACCCATTGTACACAACCTTCTCTTGTCTCGTTTCTTCCTTCAAGCCGGTTTACCTTCGCCGATTATATTCATTCAGCGGTTACATACCTCGCGCGCACCTCCCTCTTTAAACTTTCCTCGACCCTGAATGCAACGCTCCGGCGCAGCAATTGATGCAGCCCGAGGATTCCACCTTGGGATTCTCGGGCGAAACGTGAAAAACCGCTGTTGGGCTCCGATAAGCTCGCGAACGCAGACGGGACAGGGATCTTTGTTGGTTTTCACGAAACTCGAATGGAAATCGAAAACTAAGATCGTGTCCTTGAATTTTTCGGCGCGAACCGAGTTTCGACTTCGAACTCCGGGCCCCTACAATATTCTGGGACGTCCGAACCGATCAAAAATAGTGCAAACAAGCATTTTACTAACTCGAAAATATAGAATTTGATGCCTTTTTGCTGATAAAATTATTTCAACTATTACTCTCCCTTTTCCACTACTGACTCTCAGCTGCAATACACTCTTTCAGTGAACATTCTATCAGTTGTTTTGCTTCAAGATACTGTAAAACACTTGATACAAAGATGTTTCATGTCCAATAAATTTATTTATTTTGACCATTCAAACCAGTCGGCGTCCAATAACGCCAGACTTCAAAACAAAAATTAGTAAACTCAGTAAAATGTCCTCAAGTTTTTGTAAAACCGTGCTTGAGGCAAGCTATCTTGCTTAACACTTTATCTGTCGGAAGCCTGTTAACCCTTTGTACTCGAATGGTGACTCTGAAGCGCCACTAGAAATTGTTGTGGCATTATTTCAAAGAAATTACAAAAAAAAATTTACAAAATATTTGTTACATTACAAAATTTGTATTTAATAGATTACTGAACATTTAAACATTATATGTGTTAATCGGAGCAGTTTCGTATGAATAAAATGAAAATATTCTAAGACGGAAGAAAAATTTAGTTTCACAATGAAAATAGCGCCAAGTACAAAGGGTTAATACGTTAGGCGCTACGTCGGTCCCTGGGGACCGGCACTAGGCATTTCGTTTAGGCCTGGGCAACTTGCGGCTCGCGAGCCACATGCGACTCCCCCCTCCACTTCTGGGTTCCCCTCGCCAAACTCCTGTGGAGTGTAGATATACATGCATACATTCGCAGTCACGCGAGAACGCGAGACGAAGCACGGTAAGAGCAATATCAAAAACAGTGAATTCTCGTTACGTGTCAGTTGCTCCGTTCTGGTGACTGACTCTTAGACGAAATCTGAGGTTGTCACCGAACGTCGCATTTGAAATACACAGGGCACGCTGGAAACCTAAGAGTCATATCCGTCTACAAGTCATAAAAGCCTATGACTACTCAGCGATAGTGACACGAAGACTGAGAACATGTCTTTCTTCGATACCGCGGTGGTGTGGGTAGTTCCACTGACTCCAAATTGTAAGGTTGGCACTGACTCGTAATGAGAATTCACTGTAGTTGATGGTGTGGGACCGGTACACTGGTAGTAGGAGTCATGAAGCAACAGCGGGGAAAAAGTTGTCCGGATGGTTTAGGCGATGCGTCGATCGTCTCGGACAGGTAACCTCTGTTTACAGTATTAATCTATATATGTCCCAAATGCCTAGCCGATAAAAGTCCCAGAACTATCCCCACTGCTATGGGGTATACCCCTAGAGGGGCCATGAACAGAGGCTTCTAGAGATTCGCTGTCCTTTTCTACGTATATCCTGGCCGATATATGTCCCTAGGTAGACCCGCGTATTGGACAAATATCGAGTAAGCACTGTATATACAAACTTGCGGTTGCTCGCAGCGTGCAGGGAAAGTCCATGGATAGAAGCTCCGCGTTTAACGTGTTAAAGTGACAATAAACGTAAAAGAGATTGTTTAAAGTGACAGTACCGCCACAGAAGATTCATACGTATAGTTCCGGTGAAGAATTTTTGATCCCGTTGCACGGGGAGTCTACCATATTGCGAGCTCGTAGTTTACTGCTCGGTGCCAGCAGTTTGTAGCGAGGAGGATTTACTTTGAACGTTTCTAAATTCGCACGCATTACCGGGCCGATCGAAGCAATTACGCGGCGACCGGAGCACGGCCAATTAACGGCACCCGATGGGAGGACCGGTCTCCGGGCATCGTTGCCCCTATCGTTTTCCCGTGGTCCCGGGGTGATTCAATTTATCAGGATTCCACCGTAAACACTGTTTTCCGTGGTTTCCGCGGACTCGGTTCGCTCCGACTAGCCTCTCTCCCCCCCCCTCATAATTTTTATTCCCATCGATTCCTACGTCTATCGCTGGTGTTCTACGGCGCGCCCGAGGCATCCCGGCCAGGATCCTTGGGCAAATTTATGCTTCTTCAGATTACGGATAATAATGGTTACCCTTGTGCCGTGGCGAGCACTCGTCTTAACAATTTGCCAGCTAGAATTACGACTGATTTCACCTCACGGCGGTTCTATACGTCTGCGCGAACAGTCATTGACACTCGATATCCATTCCCAGGCCGGTATAGAACTTTTCGCTGAAATTCGCTCTGCCGGGCTGGGCTGACCTTCGGGATCATCGTCCCGCGACTTCTGTGTAATTTACGATCACGGGAATCAGAGTTTTTCCGGCACTTTCTCGGGAGAAGTGATCGATTCTTTTATTCATTGCGTTATTCGATCCCCCCGCGCGTTGTCATAGTCGACGGTGAAAAAATGAATAATTCATAGAGAAAGAAGAAATTCGTTCGCCATTTGTACTCTTTTCGTAAGCTTCGGAACCCGTGGCTCTATCTTTTTTGCTTTTAATCCGACATTTTAATCACGCTAAACTGCGTTCTAACGAAATTATATGTTCCGGAGAATCTTTTCGAAGGCCCGAAGAGACACCGACAGGAGCAAAGTGGCGTGATCCGCGGTCTTCGGAGTTGATGTGGGTCGTAACCTTGCCCAATTCTGGAGCGTTCGAAGGAAACTGCGTGGTATTGGCGAGCGTTCTGGATTTCAAGCGTGCGTTGATAGCGCAACATCGAATCCTTGAATCGGAATTTACGACGCCGGCCAAGGGTACGAGACGAACCGCGTTCCAAAATATTTTTCTTACATTTCTCGCTGTACTCTTCTTGGTGTTGATGAGGCCGAGAACTGCTCCATTTTCTGGCGATCTCGGACATCGACGTTAGACGAATTACTGTGATTTCTCTGTACATGTCGCCTGGACGATAATTGTCGCGGAATTATCCCCACCGCCGCGGGGTATACCCCGTGAGGGGCCCCGGACGCCGAGGAGTGTAAACATAACACGGTTAGGATACGTCTCCTGGACGATACATGACGCTGGCAAGAACCGTGTTGTTGACACATATCGAGAATTCATTGTAGATGCCCCCCCCCCCCCCCCCGAACAATTTCGAAAGACCAACTCTAGCCAAGAAAAGTGAAATATGTTTTAGAACGGTTGCGAGAACGAGGCACGCAACGAAAAGGCACACCGTTCGTTACCACCTAAACGCGTACTTAAACTTCTGCAAGTCTCTTCGGCGAGGCCACACGCCGCGGCTGTCTGCAAACTACCGTCGCTAAAACTATTTCAACTCCGGTTACCTATGAATAGTTGTACAAACCCGTCGTTCACTGAATAGTTACCGCGAAAACGGTTCTACTGTACCCCACAATTACCAACTTCGCAAGTTTCTTGCCAGTGGCCTCGCAGACCTTCAAGAATTATCCCCGTAACACCACAGTTCTGACGACCGAAAGAAACCTTTCCTATGGGAAAAATGAGATCCACGGTCTCCCCTTCGGAGGGACGCTCGAAAGTAGTCCAAAGCCTCGGCAACATCTTAAGGGGGAAACCTTGTGTAAAATGTAATTTTTTCGCATTTTTTTTCTTTTTGCAAATTTTAATAAAAGAAGAATGTCGTATTGCGCGTATTTGCATAAACTGACGATTCCATTTGGATTTTTTTGTTTGAGATCATTTTTGTGCACTGCACGGCGCATTTCCAGGATGCCACTTTCAAGCCGCCATTGCACCATTGATATTAACGATCAAAATTTATAGAACATATTTTTGTTTACATTATAACGTTAATAAATGATACCTTGAAGTTTAAATCAATCTACGCATTACATTTTCGTAAAAAAATTCTTAAGAAACAGGCCATTTGCACAAGGTTCCCTCCTTAAGGGCTCGGTCTTCGTAGATTCGCGATAAGGTAGAGTGATCACGTTACCGACAAAAATAGGCGAAAAATGGTTTTACGTGCCTCAACTGTTCGTCCTTATGTAAGAATATTTTTCGCTGGGAAAGAGCTCATTCGAAAGGGCTCGTCATGAGCTGACGAGATTATGCAGATACTTGGTAATACAAGCGATAGAAGTAGGCCAAAAATTAACGCTGTGCATGCCGTGGAATGCAAGCATTCTTATGCCATTGGATGAGTTTTCTGGATGAAATCGAGAGTAGCGCGCGCTAGAAAATATCTCCAGCTATATTTTGGCTCCAAAAACTTGGAGCACGTGTCCGGCGTCAGAATTCATAATATCGATAATACAGAGCAAAAACTGTGACAAGTTTAGTCACAGACTTTAGGATCCGTCGGATCAAGATCTTACGGATCTTAAGTCTGCGTCTGAAGGCTCTGAATGAAAATTATACAGCAGTTACCGACCTGCTGACACTGAAAAAGTCACGTGACTATCCCCGGGCCCTTAATAGATCTCGCTGGAAGTATCCGTGTGGCCCAATTGTCTCGAGTGTTCCACCCTCGACAGCTCGAACGCATCCCATTTTCACTTTGGGAGCCAGCTGCCCTCTTTTCTCGAGGCTTCCTTACGGGACAACGATCTCGCTATCGATCGAGGAAGACCGAGAAGCTGGATTCAACGCCTAAACGAATCACCGTTTCTTTTTCTGACAAATCGCGGTTTCGTCGGCCGAGTTTCCGTTCCGGAAATTTGCCTAGGGCGAACCGTGTCGGTTCGGTTGGCTAAATAACTCTGGGAAGGCAGGTGGACGAGGATCGGTATACGCACTCGGATAGGAATGGCCGTTGCAGGTATGGTGCCGCGAGGTAAGGAAAGAGAGAAGAAAGCGAGGGAAGACGCGCGAGATGGTAAAGAAGAAGAAGAAGAAGACGACGAAGAAGAAGGCTAAGGCTGCAGCTCGTGGTTGAAGAAAGTGGCTGCTAACGTGATCACGGTGTGGTGGTGGTGATGGTGGTGGTTCGGATGGAGGAAGAGGAGGTGGGGCGTGGGTCGCAGACAGTTGAAGGGCCGCGGCCAAGGTGAGGTGAGACAGAGAGGAGGAGAAGAGAGTGGAAGAGAGACGGAGAGAAAGAGGCCTCCGTTGGAGGGAACGTAAGGCGCCTCTCTGCCTTTGTCTGCTTCTATCGAAGGGACCAGAAGGATGAAAGAGAGGATCGACCGGGAACGAGTCGATCCTTCGTCCTTTCTTCGTCGTAGAAACGTTCTTCTTGCTCTTGTTCTTCCTCTTGCACGCACCGCGAAATCTCCCAGGGACGAAAAGAGAGTACTAGCTGCTCGCGCTCGCGATCGGAATGAATCGAGACTACGCCGATTCGATTCGATCGGCTCCGATGTTGGATCCCATAAGGTCGCGCGATTCAACCCGTGTCGAGATATTTCAACGTTAAAAACGAGAGCTCCTCTCGCTTCGAACGTTCCAATTAAACGAACAGGATCTTTACCCGACAACGACGAGTCTTCGAAAACTTTCCCGTCAATGTTACCGGACTATCCAAGTAGCAAACATCACGATTCCAACGGAACGACGATCTCGTTGGGAACATCAGATTCGACGACTTGATATATGTCGCAAATGCCTCGCTGATGAAAGTCGCAGCACTATCCCCACTACCGCCACTGTCCTCGGCCACCGAGTAGTATAACCATAACACGGGCCAATGTTTTTTGCACCGCTGCTATCCGTGAAATCATCCCTCTGCACGCCTATGAGTGCGACTCGGACGTCACATTTTCTTTCAACCAGGTCCACGTCGAATGTGGTTCGACCTCGCGTGCCCAAGGCGATGCTAGTATATTTTTTCTCATTATTATCATTGCATATAATTTAACTGTACAGTCTTTCCTCGATATATGTCGCGAATATCTGGCTGATAAAAGTCGCGAAACTATCCCCACTACAGCGGGGTATACCCCGTGAGGGGCTACGAAGCTCGAGAGACTTCGGACCCCGAGGAGTGTAAACATAACACGGGTCGGGTACGACGTTTAGCTTGGATCAAAGAATAGTGTCTCCTGGGCGATATATGTCGCTGGCAAGACCGGGGTGTTGACATAAATCGAGAAACCCACCTCATTATTCCGTAAATTTCTTTCTCGATCGTCGGAGGTGCCACTCACGTGACCGATGCATGAGATCCCACGTGGTCTCTGTTCAACGGCGAAACACAATAAGGAGCAAAGGCCTCGGCGATCATGGCAGTTTGGACCTTCTATTCCCACGATACGTCACTCTGTCTCGAGTGACGTCGCTGAAATCCGCAGCAGCCGCTAGTAGCAGCAGCAGCAGCTCCCCAAAGGCCGCAGGATCAATAGTTACACGCCTCTATAGCCGGCAGCTGCATTATACACGCGCCTCAGAAACCAGCGGTCATAGTGCACCTCGCGAGCAAACATACTCGCGTGCACACACAGCGGACCGCGTTATCGACAGATTCGCAATATCTACGCCAAAGTTGCCAGGCTCGTTACCCTGAAACGACAATGATTCCGGGAACCGCTATCGGGGATCGAGCGCGTCCACGAGCCGATAGATATCGAAACTGCGATCCGGTTCCGTAGGATGTATCCTCTTCCTGCCGTGTCGAGAACGGTGTCAGGATACACCCGGCGCGGCGGTCGGGACTTTCCGTAAAAGGACGTTTCCCGACCGAAAATGCTAAAGATCTTGCAGCTACTGTACTTCTTGGAAACACGCGAGGTAGCATTTCCGAGAGGGGAGAAAAAAATCGTCCGAGAGGGACAGGAACTCCGGGGGCCATCTGCTCGCCTTTTGCTTTAATTACAGCGGCCAAATGCCTCGGCCGAGAGCCGCTCGTCTCCTTCCTCGGCGACGACCGTGGGCGGTATCGACAGCGCCGAACCGAAAAGGACACCGGAGAAACGGAATCGTTCGTTTACCTCTCCTTCCACTGATTCAAGCGCGACCCGCCACGCACCGTCCGTGGACAAAGCGGCCGAGACTTTTGAAACGCGATATTTTTTTATCGTCCGCGCGACTCGACTACGAACCCACTCGGACACACCGTGGAAACGAATCGGCAATTAACAGTGGGTTTACGCAGCCCCAAATGTGACTGTTTTACATTACTTCATAAAAATAACAAGAATGTGTTTATCGAAATTTTCAACCTTTTTTTTTTACAATATATATTTAAAGAAATAAATTTGTCGAGTAGTTCCTCGTCCGAGCACGTTTGCAGTCTCAGTACTCGTAAATTAACAATATTAACAATACTGTTCTAATGAAATGTTCAAACTCCAGCAATTCTTGCGAATCGTTCCTGCAATGCATAATTTAACTCGTACTGTAATACTTAACGAAATAAGTATTTCAAATACTAATATCTCAGATTTTGTTTGACTCAAATAAAATAGTATTTTAAATAGGATGTCAAATTTTGGCAAATCAAATTTTATTTTAAGTCTAAGCCACAAAAAAAGTATTTTATTCTAATAATCTGAAGAATCAAATAATATATTTGAAATCTAAAGTAAAATATCTTATTCTAATATTCTGAAGAATAAAATAATATATTTGAAACCTAAAGTTAAATATTTTATTCTGATAATCTGAAGACTAAAATAATATATTTGAAGCCTAAAATAAAACATTTCATTCTGATAATCTGAAGAATAAAATAATATATTTGAAACCTAAAATAAGATATTTTATTTTAATAATCTGAATACTAAAACACTATATTTGAAATCTAAAATAAAATATTTTATTCTAATAATCTATCATAAAATAAAATACTTTAATCTTGATTTAAAGTCATCCCATAAGTAAGGAGGTTTAAAAACAAAACTGTACTTTCATCTGTATAACAACCTATAAGAATTGCTACAGTTTACTGAAATGATTTATACCTGCTCATAAATATATTGACTTCGAATCGTTATTTTCAGCAATAGTATCTACAATAAAGACCATGAATAAAATATTTCAAGACCAAGTTCAGATATTTTCAGTAGGCATTCTTCGAATAAAGTATCATTTGCTATTTTAAGAATTTGCTGTATGCAATACATATTTCATTTTCAAGTGAGTCATTGTAAACGTTGTTCTTATTAATACACTATTAAATTCTTTATACGAGGACGTGACCATTGTGCTCGCTCAAATCCTATAGAAGTTCCTTAATAAATATCGCTAATTTTTAAGAATTATTTTTCACGTGTACCCTATTCCCATTTACCAACACGTGCATGTAAAATCACCCCTCGATGGTTGTGCCACGATTTGCGAAACATTCTTTACATCAAACGAACGAGAAGATGTGTTCACTAATCTCGGACAGAAGCATTCCTACAAATCGAGCAACCGTAACGAAAAATCATGAAACGATTTAATTTCAGGCCACCCTAACTCACGGCCCTTCGACAATTCCACGAAACTAATGAAACGAACGCGTTCCGCGCGGTAGGATGAATAATTTTCCAAATCGCTGGCGGGCCGAAACTGAAACAATGTCGACTCGGGTCGGGTCGGGCCGGGACGGGCCGGGTCGGCGGATGAATCACGGTAAGTTTATTTAGGACTCGTGGGCCCTTAAGTAGCGGTACCCTTTGGCGTCCCTGGACATTCGTGCGTCTGCATGTCCGCTCGTGGGGCACGAGCCGCGCGGATATCACGAGTTTCTCAGGCAGGTCAGTGAAACTGCGCCGTCAAGTTGAAGGCCAACACCCCCACAATGCAACGGCCGAGTACAACCGCTCGCCCCACCACTGCCTGATCCACAACCACTTCATCCTCTTCGCCCCTGCCGCGCCTTGCTGTCCGTGTGCCCGCCACGGTCTCTCCCCCCACCCCTCTCTCTCTCTCTCACTCTCACATCGGCAACCTCGTGCAAGTCACCGGAACATCCGAGGAAACTCCAATAACGCCGATAAAGTCGCAAACTCTTCTGTGATTTCGGGAAAATCCGAGCCACTTTCCCAGCGTCTATTCGACTCCCTTTTCAACAGACACGGATCTCAAATCGAGTCAACAGTTCGAACCCTAAACGACTCTCCTACCAATGGCACGACCAGCCACAATTTAAAGCACATCACCATGTTCGAGCTTCCGTGAAAATGCCAGCAAACGACCAGTTTGCGTAATCAACAATTGGTCATCCCTCAGTTTCTTCGCGGAACAGTTGCAAAATATCAGATTACTCGAAGCTGCCATAAAAGGGGGGAACTTGGGGAGCAAGTTCGAAGCTTTGTAAATCCACTTGACGCCTGTACCGTCAGACGGTCTGCTAAAAGTCTGTACCGTTTTTCCTGGAAGACGCGCTGCTCCGATCGATTGCCCGAAATAAAAATTTGGAAAATTCGATCGCGCGAACGAAAAATCTGCCGGGGCAAAATCCAATGGGGGATCTTTTATCGCGATCTACGTGCATCCGACGCATCTAGCCATGGTGACATCCAGCAGTTTCCAGGAAAAGCCTGCGCCGATTGGTGGCTCGCCGGGCCAATGGTACTTGTGTCCTTTGAGATCGAGCGAGCGTAGCTCGTGCCGGCGCGGCAGTTTGGTCGCGGGCGAGTGGTCACTCCTGCGCCGACCACCGTGCCGCGCGGATCTATTGCGCAGGTGTGGCTTGCGGATCCTCTCTATCGTCCACCTTTCCCCCTCGATCTTTCTCCGCCGCGGATCTCCCTCCCGGCTTCTCTTTGTCTCCCTCCTCCCTGACGCTTCTCGACGCTTCGAAGGCCAGAAATTCCAGCCTCTTCTCGAAATAGATCGATGACACTCGTCCGAACAATCCCGCGTGTGTGCACGCATCGCGCACGACCGGGCAACATCTATACTTGCTCGTGTACAGGGCGATTCAGAAATTATACCGCGGCTGCGATCTTCAAATCGCGGGACGATCGTTGCGCCCCAAACATTAATGATTCGGCAGCTCCGAGAAGCAGGGAGTAGATCCTAATAACAACACGAATTACACGAACAGACGCTGCGCAACGACACGTATACGTCCGAGCAGTGTACTCGGCGCGGTAATACAAATCATACAGTGAAAGCTCTATGCTAACAACGCGCTTCGTTCTAACCGGACCGCGAACTAATTGTTTGCGAATTACCACGCTGTTAAAATACAGACTAGCTAATGCTGTTTACTCGCTTCCCATCAAATAAATTGCCGACGAACGCAAACGAATAGGTATCCCCACCACGTATGGTCCCCAGACTGCAACGCGGAGGAAGATGGCGCTATACGCTGCGTCACACGAATCGAGCAAACTCGAGATTTTTGTCTTGAATGAAAATACTTTTTCTGTCGCTCTCGCGCGTTCGACCGTGGACGGTTTTTGAACAGGGGACCCGGGTTCCCAGGCTTCGTGGCGTCGAGAGGCAGACGGGTTTCTTTGCTGCATCCCGGTGACGAGACGATTCATCGGAGCGTGTGCATTGTTCGAATAACATTTATGAATCAGCCTGTATATATATACACGTAGCCGCGTCTGACTCGCGGCTCTCTCGGGGCCGATGTCTCTGAAATAACCAAGCGGGGCTCACTCGCCGGACAGGGGAATAAGGTGCAATGCACGCACCCGTTCACCGCTGCCTCCTCTTTCCTCCTTCTCCGTCCGCGCGTTCCCTGTCTCGCTTCGTTTCTCCGCTCTGCCTCAACACCCCCCCACCGGCTCTTTCCCCCCCTACCCTCGCTCGCGCGCTCTGCAACCGTAGTTGCATCCGACAGTGTCTCGAATGGCAGTGGGGGTCACACTATATTAAGATTGAACTCCACTGACACGGCCGCCCAACTGCGTTCATTCTCCTCCTACTCTTGCTTTCTCTCTTTCTCTTCCCCCCTCCCTCTCCTCGTCGCTATTCCTTCGCGTCTCACGCACACACCTTCCCCCTTTCTTCGTCTATGTCACTTTCTCTCTCTCTCTCTCTCTCTCTCTCTCTCTCCCTCTCTTTCTTTCTTTCGCTTTGAACAACCGTCTTCGTCTGCTCGATACGTCCGCTATCCGGGGCTTGATGCGTTTCATTCGCATAGAGAAGGTACTCGCTCGAAAATCAGATTACGAAAGCTCGCTGCGTTTCGCCACGGGAACCCAGCATTCCCCTGTGCGCGTTACGTGTCGTCGGAAAGGGCGCGGAGGAAATGGCCACCGCTCGGTCACGCTGCAACGAGGGACGACGCGCGGACACTCCGCTGCACCGCGTTGCACCGCGTTGCACCGCGCCCGGCCGAGGGACGTCGCGGATGCGCACGAGTGCCCCCGCAAAGACGATATGGAAACCGCGTTCAAGTAAAACCACTCGGGGGAACCATGATGTGCACCCCGCCCGCTCGGTTGCCACCCGTCATCTCTCGGCACAACTGGGAATCCAGGTGCCATGGTTTCTGAACGTTCGATGCGCCCGCACGGGCAGACGGAACGATCTGACTGCGATCGAAATTTGATTATTGTAACATTGCGAATGAGAGAAAAATTGATGTTACTTGAGAGAAAGTTAACCCTTTGCACTCGAGGCCTTTTTCGCTTGCGCAAACCAGCAACTCGAGACGATTTCGGCCAAATTAGGGAAACATTTTACAAGTACTTTAAAATCATTTATCAACAAACAAACGTATACAAATAATAAAATTTCACCAATTTATTTATTTTTATATCAAAAACAACAAAATTTGAGAAATATTATACTCTGTAATTAGCTCTTGTATGATATTTCGTAAAACAATGCCTAAGATGCATCCTAGGTTTATCAGGACACGTATCACAATAATATGTTACTTCCCGCCTACCTCCAGGCGTATTACGGTCAGAGCAAACCTTACAGTCCCTTTTCGGCCCTTAAAGTAATATGTGCAGCTTTCCATTGAGTCTGATGTCATCAGAATGCGACGTAGACGCTTGTTGACGATGCTGGCGATATGTTCCTCTCAATTGCTAAACAAGTGTTTTTAAAAATTTCAAATGGCTCAGTGGCTTTTCCCCTTTTTTAGTCTTCTCTTGTTTGTAGAGAAGGTAAGAATTGATGAGGCAAATTTCCATGACCCAAAAAAAAAAAGACTGTAACGCCGCAGCAGCGTCACACAGTGGGCAATTTGGACGAAAACGGATTCAAAATCAAAGAACTTTCGATAGAAATGATTTCATTAGTTTTTGTCACAAAAATCTATTTTTTACAAAATCCTGACGTCGTAGACAAATTTTGAAACCAGATTTTAAATCAGCGTGAAAAAATCTATGGGAAATGGTGTATAACATGTTAAAAAAAATTTTTCCGCGCGTTGTATTGGAAAAACCACAATTTTCTTGAAATTGTTCAAGTTTAACGAATTTTCTCAAGGTTAAAAAACGTTCGTACCATAATCTCCTTATTTTTCCCTTATTCTACAAAGTTTCAGCTTTAATTTAAAAAAAATTTCATCACTCTACCTCATTTCTATCGAAAGTTCTTTGATTTTGAATCCGATTATCGGCGCCGCTCGAGTGCAAAGGGTTAATTGTAATTATAAACGGTGTCCTGACCTGACATTTTAGAGGTTATGTGTGGAACACAATATCTGTTTGCAAACGTTCACCTTTTTGACGCAATTTTCGATAACAGTTTGGCATAATTGCGGACTAATTTCATTAATGCTGCGTCCAGTTGCTTCCTTGAGCTCCGGACTGGTCTATGGATCATTGGCATACACTTTTACACCTTTCAGAAAACAAATCTTCGTGGCCAATTCACATCGCCGCGGCTCGAGATAACACGACCAGGAAACTTCGTTTGGAGTAACTGCATTGTTTGCAATTTGTCTGCAATTTCTATGCGACTAAACCTCAATACTTCCTGATGCCAGTTGCGAAAGATTAGTTTTCTATGTTCACCACAAAAAAAAATGGCGCGCAATTTAAAATGTCAGGTCATTTTGGGACACCCTTTAATACGGTCACCTCCGTTTTCTACTTTTTACTTTCGTTTTCTTACGGCTGTAGCCTAAGATCGGCAGAGAATCACAACTGGAAGCGAAAGGTCTTATGATCCCATAACTTTAATTTATGGTTCTGTGAAATCCTACGATGTAGTTTAAATTAGTTGCACAGTTCGTTATAAATTGGTACAAAATGTGAATAACTTTCTTAATAATACTGTTCAAACTGCATGAATTTTCTAAGAAAGTGACCTGCGAAACTTGCAGAACAACATTTTTATCCTTTTTCTGATACTTTAAAGACGGACATCATTTTTGTCTCAACTTTTTCACAATTCTAGATTTCTTAAAAATGAGTAAATTTGAACAAACTCAAGATATTGGGTGTTCACTGAGTTAAGAAAAGTACATTCTTTGACAAATATTCTATACTCTAAAAAGACGATTCGTTTAAATTCATTAATTAGTTTTTGAAATATTCGTGTTGAAATAAAACGTGCTTAAAAGCCGTATCGGCAGCCGACACTTAACTTATAACTTTAGTGATTCATAAACTTTCGAAATTTCCTTTCAACCACGTACAGTCCTTGCCCTATGTATGTCCCAAATGCCTAGCCAATAAAAGTCCCACAACTATCTCCACTGCCGCGGAGTATACCTCGTAAGGGGCCGATATAAAGTGAATTCTCGATATATGTCAACAACACGGGTCTTACCAGCGTCGTGTATCGTACAGGAGACATACTCGAGCCGTGTTATGTTTACACTCTTCCGGTAGTGGGGATAATTCCGCGACGTTTATCATCCAGACCTTGGCGACATATATAGGGAAATCGCTGTATGTTCCTGGCTAGACCCGTGCTTTGGACATACATCGAGTAAACACTGTATTCTTTAAGTATCGAAGAAGTGAAAATGTAAAAAAGAAAATTCAATTTTTTTCCAAAATCTGGTCGAGAACCTCCCCTTAAATAGAGTTTCGTTCGGTTCGTTTCTGTGCAGAAACGAGGCTCGGGAGCTGCTCGAACGATGTTGCGGACCATTGTGCGGCACGGCGCGTTCGTTCCGCCAGCACACGATTATTATTGTTCAAGGAAAGACGGAAGGGATCTTGAGACTAATGGAGTAGGTGTCCGAGAGGCCTCATCAATCTTCCACCCAATCGTCACCTTACGCTGACTATCGATTTTCCGCCGACACCGTGACATTACCGCACCAACGTCACGTGCGCCTCGTGGGCGATGAAGCCTGGGTCGCTGGAGACCCGGAATCGAGAACTTTCGTTCAAACGAGCAAGTTTCGCGCTGGTTGTTAAAGCGGATCAAGATCGACCTGAACTTTTCCCTTGGAGGAAAGTTCTCCGGTTGCCTTGTCAGTGGAGTCAAGATATCTTTATCAAGATTCTATTTAAAACATGTTAGTTTTTTTTTGTTACTGACAGTGATAATATTTATAGCGAGAAAACAATGGCTCGTGTTTGGCAAGCTATTATTACCGGCCTTGCTCGATACTGTTTGCTAATCAGTGTGTGCTCTTATGATTGTTCATTGTAGACGCGATAAGCGTTCTTTTTAGTATAATCGGTAGACTATGAATTTTATGCACATTTACGACAAAAATGAGTAGGCGAAATAAAAAGGCTAAGATGAAAAGAATTTAAGTGCACGGATACGTTAGCAACGACTTAGTTATTAATGATTGCAGGAAGAAACATATTTCTTTTATTTGGTTCCTGTACCTTGTAATTGATATAAAACATGTTTATCTTCCATAAGGATTCACAACCTTGTGATTAGATAACGCAAGGTCATGATGCTTATATGTTGTAAATTGTCTTTCCATGGAAAGCTTTCCACACATGGTGTTCGAACGACACAATGTGATGGAGTTACTTAAGAAATTAGTCCTTGCGTAAGCATAACAATATAATATATATTTCTATTTATAGATATTAACCTTTAGACTTAGAAATTTTACGTAACATGTTGGTTGTAGATATATTTATGTTTCGCAAGGAAAATTCAAGTTTTCCATGGAAAAATTCTTCTTGAACGGCGGGCCCCGAAGCCACGCCACTACGGGCAAAGCTGCATTTATTTGTCACACGCATTGTCACAACTACGGAGCAAGCTACGACTGTGCTCTGACTGTGCCCAGTGTCGCCAGATGAGGGGAGGGAGCACGAATCGAGGGGAAGAAGTTACCCCCTCTCTGCCAGTACCGGAGTACGCGTGACAGAGACGGAACGCGTCACGTGACCGGGGCGGAAGCGTGGGGAATAGCGCGGTGGAAAGGGAAATTGGAGTGGGGGAACAAGTCTTGATCTGGCGACACTGCTGCGATCTACCCCCACTCCGCTAAGTGTGTACTCGATTCATGTCCACAACACGGGTCAAGCCAGGGACACGTATCGGCCAGAAGATGCGCAGAAAAGGACAGCGAAGCTCTAGAAGCCTCGGTTCCTAAAGGGGTATACCCCGTAGCAGTGGGGATAGTTCTGGGACTATTATCTGCTAGGCATTGGGGACATATATCGAGTAAACACCGTATTCAACCAATATCCAAATGCATTAAAGAATGCTCGTCCGATCGGTGCTGCTCTTCGCTCGTACTTGCTGCAGTTAACTTTTTATCAATTTCTTAGATACAGCGATGTGAATATTGTTTGACAAGAATAGTGCGGCAATTTTTAGTCGCGCCTTGGAGCCGCCATTTGAATGCTAAGGGTTGATATTATTTTCAACCTAGTCCGAGGGCCGCGGCAGGGTTAAAGAATGAATATTTTTAGCGGAAAGAGTCGAGTGCTGGGAACCTTCCATCCGTGGTTTGCGAGATAACGACGATGCCTCGGCTTATGGCAGATAGTACGGGGCCAATTATCGTACGAAGAAGCAGTCGGAGCTGAAACCAATATGGAGGAAAGTTGCGGAATAACGAGCCGCGGGCCAACCCAGTCGATGATTCATTATTGGTTCACGAGAGCGAGCTCGTTCCGGCGGGGCTTACGCGGACAACAGGTTCGGTTATAATTACACGATATTGGATGTCACGATATTAATGAGCCACACCGGATATAATGGGACGCGCTCTGCCCACCGTGGAAGCCACACAGTCCGGGACTGGCCTCTCCCAACCTCTCTCTCTCTCTCTCTTTCTCTTGTTCTCTCTCTCTCTCTCTCTCTCTCTCTCTCTCTCTCTCTCTCTCCTCGACTCGCTTGTTCGCTCGCTCTTGCCCTTTCTCCGGATCGTTCAAGAGAAACCAAAGGGTGACTCATTGGTCGATCGACCTACCTCAAACTCTCTCGACCGGACGAGTGGAGGAGACACGGTTCCTCGAGAAAACAGGTAGCGCGCCATTGTCCGACCTGTATTAGATTTTCTTCCCCGCTGAACGCCCCTTTTCAGTCGTCTCGAGGGTTTCGTTATTCGCCATTATATACACCGTGTACAAGCGCACACGTGCACACGTATCTACGATACTTTTGTCCCGCTGAAGGAGAGCCAGCCCGGCTACTTGAGTGGATTATCTTGTAAATCTTTTCGTTGAAATATGAAACTACCGGGGAGACGTTCCTCCGGCGTCTATAGGCCTGTTTATCTCGTCACCGGGAATTTATCGACAGGTAAATACACGCTTTTCGTATTTACCTCGCGATTCCCTGTTACTCGCGTGCCAGTGTCCCCTGTCCGAGGACAAGTTTCTTTCTGCAAGATAATATTCCATAGAAAAATATCCTTGATTTTCGTTGCAGGGGGTACACGTCTACTTGCAGAGAAACAATTAAGACAATCTTTAACATTCCCGGCCAGTAAACCTGCAATTAGCTCGCACCAGTCACAAATCAATCACAAAACCATCCCCCACCTTTGAAACGAACGTCTTATAACAAGAGTAACAGCTGATCGCTAAGGATACCGTCAAAGATAACCAGAAGAACTGCATCGCGATAAATATTCCGGCAGACATAGTACAGTGAATTCTCGATATATGTCAACAACGGTATATAATTCTCGATTGATGTCATCTCGATATATGTCTTGTCAGCGTCATGTATCGTGCAGGAGACATACCCGAGTCGTGTTATGTTTAGACTCCTCGCTGTCCTAGGCCTCTTGAGCTTGGAGCCCCCTCACGGGGTATGCCTCGCGGTAGTGGGGGTAATTCCGCGACGATTATCATCCAGGCCTCGGCGACATATATACAGAAATCACCGTATATCCCCCGGTAGTGGGGATAGTTCTGGGACAATTATATTGATCGAGTAGAGACTGTATACCGAAACCGGATTTTCGAGGTCTAAATAAATCGTGTCTGTTCTAGAAATTCTGATGAAATTCCGAGATATATGAGGTGATGATTGAGATCAGCAAAATAGATCACTTGAAATTGCAAACATTCCCGTAGAAGACTAACAAATCATTGTCCCTTCCAGAGTACAAAACCTCGATTAGAAGTCAACACCCAACTACATGCATCACGTTCTAACAAACTGATCGTAGATCGCTCATATTTATCCCAACCGTTCCCAAACACGCCTGCGATGTCTATTAGTATGAAAGTTGATTTTTTTTACACTCTTTACACTGAGGCCTCTCGAGCTCCGTGGCCCCTCACGGGGTATGCCTCGCGGTAGTGGGGGTAATTCCGCGACGACTATCATCCAGGCCTCGGCGACATATATCGAGAGATCCCTGTAATCCATCGTGAATGCGTTCCGGTAAGGGCGATAGTCGCATCAATCAACGGGCTCTTTACCCGAAAGCCCGGCCCGATAATCCGTTGCCGGCGAGCGCAAAGCCAGGCTAAATCGTTCGCAGCCGAACGTCAACGGAACGGCCCCTCGATCTGGAAGAGGGGTAGAAAGACCGCGGACGCAACCCCTGGAGTCATGGGCATGTCCTCCCGTCAGCTGTGCCTACAGCTGTACGTCGCTCCGAACGCAAAGAACCGCGTCATCGAAGGGAGCCAAGCCGAGGTCAGATGGGGCCGAATATCGATCGCACGACAATTTCGCCATTTTCTACACGGACGAACTGTCTGGGCTCCGAGTATTCTTCGCTTTATGACCACTTCGGATTGCCAACGAGGATACGTCGCCACCGAAAGAACTCAATACAGTCGGGTCTATCCGAACCGTTCGAAGAAGAAGACTCCACTCTAAGGAGACTACTAACTCCCATCGTTTCTCCGTTCGCATAACTGAATTCATACTCGCTTCTTTGGCACGCATATGGACAGCGAGGTTTCTCTATTTTTACGAACGAGTCAGTAGACCAGAACAATAACGACATTCGAGAAATATGTAAGATTGTTTAATTGTTTGTTAAGCTGTAAGGATTGTTGGATTAACAAGTATTATCGTTAATGTCACCGGGGATCGCACCGCATGCGTGTAACGCAAAGTCCAAGAATTTTAGCATTGTGTTGTATTATTTTTGGCTTGCTAAAATTGTCAACAGAAGAGACAAATGTCCAATAGCTTCTATGTCTTGCAACACACGCAGACAATTTTTAGTTCAATCTAATTATCCAGTTATCTAGTCGCAACTTCGGATAAACGGCGAGCAGTTGGGAGCATAATAGAGGTTCAGCAAAGAACTACTTTGCTCTGTTTCATTTTCCGCGTGCGGAGAGCGACGACAAGGCTTCGTTGCTCTGGATTCGCCCGGAGCCGGAGCAGTGCCCCACGGGGCCAGAGGAGCGAGACGGGCGAGACGTCACTCGATAGCGTGCCTCTTCAAACCCTTATCTTCTGGTTCGCACCCCATGTCGCAGATTTCTTCTCTGCGAGCGACGTTTTCTTGCTCTTCCCACGTGACAATGGTCCCCTATTTCAGCAGCGATGTCTCAAGGTCCCGAAACCTCGAGAAGCCGATGAAACTCGACGCTGAGACGCGGTTCCCTGCGCGAGACCCCGGCCAACGGAAGATGCCTTTTCACAGGAGGCTACTTCGTTTTTTCTTTGCTTTGTCACTCGAAGCCGTGCGCAATTCCCGTGCGGTCCGCGAGCGGGGCTGAAAGGGCGCGGCCGGTATTAACCCCCTGGGAACAGCGGTCCCTACAGAGCAAATGTGTTATGGATGGAAATGGATTGCGCAGACTGATAGAGGACGCACACAGAGCCCTGCATTATACACGGTGTCTCGGAATCGTGGGGCGAACCGGGGCTGAACCCCAACTGGGGTGCAGATGGATTTTAATAAATGTGTACCCTGTAATTAGTCGGCTGGAACGTCTTTCCCCGTCCTTTTTTTTTTTTTTTGAATCGTGCAACATAACGGTAGAGATGCCTGCCGTTCACAGGCTAAATACCCCTCCCGCTTTTCGACATTTTGGCAAACCAAAATATCGTTGACCCCTTATCGTACAATGACGAGTTAGTTTCTGTTAAGTTTGTTAAAAATTTTAAAGAAATCTCGCCCCTTTCCGTTTCTCCACATGTTCCAAAAGAGATCAACCAAAATGCAACCCATATGCAACATTGACTCACGTACGCGCACTATTTTCCGGTTTAAAAAAATTACCACGGTCAAAATAACAGGTTTTCTATTTCACAATTGCTGAGAAAAACGTTTCCATAGAAAGTTACTGAACTGACTTCTCCATTTAAGCACACATTATAATGAAAATCGTTTAAATAAATTAAATCTTCTCCCAACTACAAGACGTTTTATTCTTACACGTTTCGTGCTCGGTCGGTTTAGTGTTAATATCACCTGTATAACAAATATGTACAAACTACTGAAACTATGAAATCGTTTTTACTTTCTCCATTCAAATACAATAAAAGAAATTGATGATAAGGGAAACATTATGTTCCATTCCTTCCACTTGATGCGAACGGTTAGGCGAATGGTTAGATTACAACGGAAAAAAGATCGTTCGGATAGAAACAGGTGCTCGCGATCGATAGCGATCGCTGGTTAGAAGATGCATAGCCATCGGCCGCGCCGAAATAAAAAAAGGCACGTTTTCCGCGGCAAGATAAGATTACTTGAATTAGTTTTCGATCAAGATAGTTATACTATCCTCGGGCACGTAACGCTCGTGTACGCGCGGCGGCGTCGACATTCGCGCCGCGTGTCGGGCAAAAACCGCGCGCGTGAGCGCGACTTGTACATGATCGACAAACATAGAAATTACGGATACAAATCGCGCGGCCGGATCGATGCAACGTGCAAGCCGCGCGAGCAAGAAACTTCCGCGACGAATTCCGCGACGAGGGAAGTTCGAGAGGCGGGTAGGGGGATTTAGATGCGTTCGCACGCTTCGGCTGGAAACTGCGGGTTACCTGAACCAACGAAGAAATACTGCCGGCTCGAGTAACACGTACATACAGTGTACGACAGTGATTCGTGCCGGAGAAGATCATTTTCTAAATTGATCGGCATCTCCACCCAGGTCGAATGAAACTGTAGTTTCATATAAAAAAAAACGTGTTTCAATAGAGATTCAACTTTTAAATCGTTTCTTTCCTGTTTTATCTTCAGAAATTATTGACCTTAATTCTTTCGGGTTTTCTGAAATTTCCCTGGTGAAACACTGGACTCGCTCTTAAATTGTTCCATTCGAAATAAATTTCCTTAACAATTAGACTCAATGCCATTGAGTGATAAAAATTGCAAGAACTGTCAAAAATCAATGTAGATTATTTCTCTATTTTTCTGTTTGTGGAGTTCATCGATTTGGAGAATGAGCAGCTCAATTGCAAGAAACTGGAATTCAATGAGAACAAATTTTTGGTTTCAATAGTTTTAAAAACACAAAAATAGTGTAACAATATTCTAAAATTCTTCTATTTTTGCAGTGTCGCGTTTCGCCCATTCATTTTTGTTATAAATCCATAAAATCCGCAATCTACTAAAGGTCTATTAGGTCTCTAATGGTACAGTCTTGATCTAAGCCCAGTCCTCGGGTCCTTGCTGTGACATAGATCGCATAGGACCACTATTTTCTTGTGACCAGGTGGACATGGATACAGTCAATTCAACCACTAAATACAGCACAAATTATATCGTGCTTAGTATCGATTGAATAAGAAAATTGTCACGAACAAGTTGGCGAAAGTCCCATAGAAAAATAATGAAAAATAAAAAAGTTTTGTAATTGGATTAGTAGTGGTCTCAATATTATCTTTACACTTCTCGGCAACGGAGGCCTTTCTCCGGAAAGAATAGTATCTTCTAGCCGATAATTGTCCCTGGCCAGACCCACGTTTTGGACAATTATCGAGTAGACACTTTGAATGAACTTCTTTAGTACGAAGCACCTGTTAGGTCGTGAGCTCACCTAAGATCGTGTAGCTCCGTTCGGCTTACAATTAGATCAAGACGTTACTGTAGTATAAGAAACTGTACAAAAATCTGTGTATACGAATCTTCTTTTCATTAACCCTTCAGGACGACGTCTATACGCTGCACAGACGTTGAAGAACACCTCGAGATTTGGTACACGGGGCCATGAGGAATGTAAACAAAAATTATTGATAAATTATTGATAGATAATTCGGGTTAAATTATCGGCGTGTCGTACGTTATCGGTACAGTACATTTTCGGGTACCGGGAAGAATAGGTTTTCAAGACAGAGGTCGACATTACCGCATAGGGTATTTTTATTCGCGATCGTAACTTCATATTGAAAAAAATAATTAAATTAATATAATATTCCCCGATCCTGTTGCTCGTTCTAGGAAACGCAATAAAAGTTTCTTGCGCGGTCTCGCCAGAAAAACTAGCGCCCACTGTCATTGTTTTTATTATTATACTAAACTCCCCTGAAAAGAAGAACTACTGCTGTCGGACGTACACGCGCGACAACCGTGCGACGCGTATACACTTGAAGATAAAGTAGACTCTTACCAGTTTCCATTCCAGATGGGTCTGTTATTAGAGTATCAGGGAATAAACTGTTACTGAATTGCTGCCAGGTTTTTGGTCATTATGGATCTCTAGTCCCGACGCGGTGCGTGTACGCAGGGTTCGAACGCAGGCAGGCGTAATCTGAACACCGGAAATCTGCGTTAAATCCGCGACAAAAAGACGCGGCTGATTTACGCGGCGGGATATTCAAGCTTCGTATTAATTGTCGGGTTTTCCGCGATGGATAAAGAAACTGGCACCGGGTACAAGATCGCTGGAACTTTCCTTACGTTCGCGGAGGATCCGTTACTGCTCGAGACGAACCCCGGGCTTCTCGATTTACATCGTCAGATAAACGAAGCTTCCAGCGATTCCGATAAATTCAGGCTTTCGCAATGATCCATAGAATCTATCAAAAGCAATCGTATAACAAATATACAACATCACTTAGCGAACGCTGTTTCATTTTTCGCTCAACGTTCATCTCTACAGTAGAACCTCGTTCGTTGCACGCAACGGGGCCGAAAACGCGTGCAAGAAACGAGGTTGTGCAACGAAAGAGGTAACCAATCACACGATCCGTTTTCCCGCTCCGTATTGGCCCACCGCAATCCCCACCACCTTGCCGGAAGTCCTGACAACTGGTGGTGGGAGTCGCTACTGTGCAACGAACGAGGCTCTACTGTACTTCTAATTTTCCGCAGCGAAATCGTTTACAGATTATTTACGAATTGATTTGCAGGCAGGAATTCGAGCCGTCGAACGGAGAGACACGTCTCGATAGATTCTCCGCGTCCTGCGACGAAGCCGGACAAAACGACGAATTTCAAGTTGCGATTCAAGGCTAACGGATCGCCGCGTGTCGAAGCAGAAAGTGTATCGCGCACACCTTGCCCCATCAGGCGTGCGAGCTGGTTTCGCAACCGGGGGGTACGTGTGAAAACGCGAACGACAAAAAGAATCCGCTCGATTCAACTCGAGCTAGCTGCATAAATGATCGCGCGACAAAAACCAAAAAGGTCGGAGGCCGGGGGGAGGGGGGTGCGCGTCTGCAGAAGTTTCGCCGCGACTAGCATTTCCTGTTTCGACCCCGTATAACCACCGATGGGTATAACTAATTACTTTCGCGTCTCCCCCGACGGTGCGCCGAGCGCGTTATTTATGCCCCCGAGGCATTACGCTAATAAATCCGGGGAAGGGCATGCGCGAGAGATAATTTGTATCGAAGATGGGTGGACAGTAACATACGAGGACCTTTCGGCTGCTAACGGCAGGTCTCTTAAGCAAATTTTGATCATCTTGTCAGCAGCTAGGGTTTTTTTTTAATTCAAGATTTGTTAACGCTTTTGCTCCGAGCAAAAAAAATAATTCGAAATTGTTCCGCGATTGTAGTCCAACGTGCGAGAGAAAATTTTCGCGAAAGCTCGTGTCGCACGACAAAATTTAAATATCTCTCCCGGGATCATATTGATCCGAACGAGAGGGTCCGAAAGAGGGTCACGAGATCGTTCACATTCGGTGACCTTTGATACCCGAGTCACGTGGGGCTGAATTGAGGAATCGCTCATTCATTTCTTGCTAACAGTTCGGTATTTCGAGTATAGGAAATGTTTTTGCAATTGTTTAAGTACAATGACACTAAGTACGAATAGTTCTACTACCCCCGGAAGAAAATATTCGATCAGAATTGTGAATGTGATTGTTGAACGAATTGTTTGAGCGTACACTAAATACGAATAATAGTATAGTGTGTATATTACACAAATACGATGTAATGATAATTTAGAAAAACATTAATGAAACGATGAATTGTTTTGCTTTCTACCAAATATTAAATAATAAACTGTTTACCTGTTTGAGAAAATTATAAGGACATTTCAATAGCGTAACAAGGTGAAAGAAAATTCTTTAATAATTCTGACGGTGACGATGACAATAGCATTGCCATCAAAATTGTCTGAATGCTTCAGGATAATTAAACTCCCTGTACATTGTGAAATGACAAAGATATTCATGTTCATATTTTCGTTATACATGTGACGTTTTATCGTTACATTTATTGTTATCGTTAATGGGAATATTTTCCACATTGGAAATGTGAATAATTAAAATGATGGACACTTGATTTGATTGGTCGAATAATTTTTGCCAGGGGTTGGGGAAGGGATCCAATTACTGTGCCTGTGTTAATTATACTTATTTTTAACACTAACAGTACCATGACCGGTTTTAGATTTTTAATTTTTTAATTATTGAAATTATAAAGATGCTTTTTTTTTAGTCAAGCACGTATTATTTCAAAAATTGTGGAAAATCTAAATAAATTAAGTCTTATAATTTGTAGAAAACAATGTATATCCGACACATTTTGTATCCGGCACGGTTAGCGTTAAATCATAATGAATATTAAAAAAGAGGTATGTAACATTCATATTGACTGATTTTAATGAAAATAATTTAATATCAATGTTTTAAGATTCATTATGCTGAAATAAATATTCTTAAAAATAAGTATAACTAATATAGGCACAGTGGTTGATACTCCCACAGTAATTGGGTGCCTAGCACTTCGTTGACCAGGCATCTGTCTCCATCGGGTCAGTCTTTCAACCGATTCTTCTGAGGCAGTAATATCGCATAAAAGTAACGAATGATATTTGCCTAACGAAAAATTTGCCTCGCGAGGGCAAACACATTTCACTCCCCCGCTGAGAGAACGAATTTATGGGACTTGTTTCACCTGACCTCAAAGTTGCACGTTTCGCGAACGGAACGTGTTATTTCAGCGTTAGAGTGCCACGGCCCGTTGAGAGAATAAATCGCGGTTTATTTTGAACGGTACGGAAAAAGGGAGCCGCGCTCGCCCGCAAAAATTCAACGGGCAAATAATGCGTGGCGCCGGCCGATCGTTGCGAAACTACCGTTTCACTGAGATCGCCAATAGATTCACCTACTTAGCCCCACGAGTCTGCGATCCGGCGAGTATGCCTCTCGCATAACCGTGGCGTGGTGACCCAATGATGTAGGACGCGATACGACCCTTATTTCACTTGTAAAACGCCCATAAAAGCTCGTAAACACGCTCGGTTTTCGATCAGCGAATTTTCCCGGCTCGCCTAAATTAATCTTCATGTCGCACACTCTGATTCTGGACACTGATGATCCACCATTCCCGACCGCGAAGCTCTCAGCGAGGACGCACACAGACGATTTGTAACTACAGCGTTTACTCAATATATGTCGCCAAAGCCTGGACGATAAATGTCGCGGGGTATACCCCGTGAGGGGCCCAGAGGAGCGTAGGGTCGCATGGATCAAAGAATAGTATCTCTTGGACGATAATTGTCCGTGGCTAGACCCGTGCTTTGGACATATATCGAGTAAACACTTCTAGACGGATTTGACGCATTTATGTGGGATATGATTGATCAAGAGGTTATCATTACATCCCGAAATACAGCTTCATACTTCAACCCTTCACTAAAACAAAATTATATAGTGCGTCCAGACAGTATTTCGTAGGAACAAATAGCACAACCATAAGCCTGGACTCATTCTACAGCTTGAAAAGCGGCGTAAATTGACTTTTATAGTTTTACCTGATGCAGCAGGTGGGAAATTGGAAACCCATTTTTCCTCAAAGATACTGCAAATTGAAACGTCTCTAAAAATTTTTCTCGTAAATGAAACTGCCATTGGTTCGAAGATTGAAGTCTCCTCCTTCCAACAATTATTTGACAATTGATGTAGGATTCTTTCCACTGTTTTATGGAACAAAAATGGGGAACAATGATTTGAGGATCAATGAGGCAGATTTTGTCAGAAAGTTTCAACGCTGAAGATGTTGCCGATACCGATATAGCTTCTAATTACGTAGTGAAGTTAACTTTCCTCGCTGAACAAGGTTGTAAAACCGGTTGCAAATTCGCAAAAATATTCAAGAGCAATTTTCTTCATTGCCTATCGTGATAACGTGTCTTCGAGTAATTAATGATTCATTTAGAAGAATCGATAAGATTAGTTGCATCAAATAATCCGTAGACTGCAAACAAAACAGAATTGAGGCCATAACACACCCGAAGCTGTCATGCGAGCAACATGACATGATACAATTAAACATGATATAATTTTTGTGAGAAGAAATGTTATTTCTCGGCCTTTTTTTGTAAGTACAGTGAATTCTCTATATATGTCGCCGAGGCATGGCTGATAAATGTCGCGGAATTATCCCCACCATCGTTCATTGCACAAGTAAATATCATCGGAATTATATCATATTTGGTATCATTTTCATCAGAAAAATGGCACGAATATGTTGGTGAAAGTCCCATAAAAAGATAGTGAAAAATAAACAAGTTTTGTTATTGGATTAGTAGTGGTCTCCCGGTCTCACACCGATATACCCGATTCGTGTTGTGTTTACACTCCTCGGTGGCGAGCATACTTTTCTGCATTCGGCGCGGATCAAAGAATAGTGTCTCCTGGACGATAAACGACATCAAGACCCGTGTTGCTGACATATATCGAGAATCCACTGTACGTTCTCTTGAAACGAATATTTTCGAATCGGCATGATAAAAGTTTTATTGAAACAAGGATTTTGAAGGTCGCGCTCGTTTTATTATGGGTCTCATTAGCCTTTAGGCCTGGCATAAATGTTCATTAAACCAGGCTGTAAAACAATCTGAAAAATTCTTAGCTACTTATCGAGGTCGCCATCTTAAGGTACGAGTGTTGACTAACGGAAATGTTTAATCAGTTTTACATTAAAAATAAAAATTCGCAGGAAGGAATAAAGCAAAGAAATTTTCGGCTGGCCCCGAGGTTCAATGAAATGCTAGCGTTCGGCGGTTAGGCGAGCTCCCCCTAAGTATTTCCCAAGATCTCCGATCCCATCGGGCCAAGACCTTCCAGATTTCAATTTTCGAAGACGGCCGAGTTTCGTCGTCGGAATAAGGTCGCGTGCGTAATTACGTAACGCGAAGGCTTTTTAAAAAGCGGCCGAAAGATCGGGTGAAAAGGGGGAGGGGTCCGATGACGGGCCTTGCGACGGGGCCCCGTCGAGGGGCGACAAGGCCACGGGGCCCAGCCGGCCGCAACGTGAATTACTTTAATGACCGCCCGGTACATGAGAGCGTGGCGAGGCGCGCAATGCGACGCGATAGCGATTATCAGAACGATCGTTGGAGGGGGAACGAGACCGAAGCATTGAAAGAGGGGGAGGACTGGGGAAGAGAGGGGCGGAGAGAGAGGGGGGCGACGAGGTCGTGCGCGTGCACCGAAACGAGACTTGCAAACAGCGAGGCTCGGAGCGAGACAAGGGAAGAAAAGAGGGCCCCTGGAGTCTTGGGGAAATTTACAATCGTAAAAACCGTAAGACACGCCGCCGGCACGTCGTCGGTCAGTATTAACGGCGAAGATTATGTTCGTTGTTCATTCATTTTTATGTGGAGCCGGGGGGCCCCCCCTTCTTCCGCCAAAACATAAGCGAGCGATACGACTTTGGGCCACTCTTTGCTCTTTGCTCTTTTCCCGGGGCCCGAAAGCCGCCGTGAAATTAGCCGGTCCTCGCACCTGCCGTCGAAGCTTATGGTCATGATAATGGAGATTTTCACTGGAGAGCAACACACGCCGCGTCGCTTTACATGGGCCGGCCGGCCCTCGTTACGAAAACTAGAACATCGTTACCCCGAGAGCAGAACGCGTCAATTCCTCGCGCTCCAAATAACTTTTCGTCTTGCGCTAGCCCTCTCCGTTTTTTACGCTCCCGGTACACCCGGCCGTTCCTTTCTTCCGACGAAAACCGTGCCCCCGATTCGGATCCCGCCCTCGTCAAAGCCCTCGCTAATGACACTTGCCGGCCGCGTGTCGCTGATTCGACGGTGCACCGCTCGAACGAGGGATGAACGACCGGGCCGCCCCCCGCGTCCAATTCGCGCACTTAGGCGAGCAAACCTACTCGATTCCCGTTTCGTCTGGAAATTAGCTGGACCCTCGAAATTTTTCGATCACCGAAATAAACGCTGTCTGTAAACCCCCGTGGTAACGCGGTGAAAAAATATTTAGAAAAACAGCACAAGGGTGGTCTTTTCGACTTTCGAATTTTTTTCTCTCACCTCCCTGAATTGAGACTCGGCGAGAAAATTTGCTTGAAATCAGTAAAAAGCAACAACTTTAAGGGCTGTTTTCAAGTTTTCAACGCGGAAGCTGGACGGAAAAAATACGTGTGAAATATTTTTCCGGAAACTACCCCTCACAGAAATTTATTCAAAATCGGTGTGTCCATTTGAGATATTCCGCCTTGTCAGATTCTGCATCGTACACCGTATTTAGTGGTAAATTAAAAAATTTTCTATGTTTTCTTGAAGCAACGAATCCGAAAAGGTTTGTCGACATTTCTAAACTAACAAAATCCAGTTATGTTTGAAATGCCTTAAACTATTGAAATTTTAAATCTTCGACTCAAATGCACAACCAAAAGTTGTTGACCTCTAAGCTAAATACCGTCTTAATATACAGGGTGTCCCAGTACTGTTGACTACAAATTTTAGTGACGTCAAAATTGTTTGAAATTATGGTACGGTAAAGATTAGTCGCCATTCGAGTGCAAAGGGTTGATTTAGGTTGCTCGTAACAAGGTGGTGGCACAATTTATATCGGAAACGTTTTGTAGTCTCTTTCTCGGAGATTTCTTTGTCGTCTTGATCTCCCGAATGGAACACAATCGATTCGCCGCATTGTAGCGGACTGTTTGCTAACACACCGACAACCCGTCGCAAACATGTCTGATATCGACAATTGTCTGATGAAAATCACAAGATGAACGGGTTCGAATTTGAATCTGCATTCAGTTTGGAAGAAGTTTCGAACGCGACCGACCAGCGTACCGTCCGATTCAAGAGCTACGGTAGGACCTCGCTCGTTGCACGAAACGGGACAGGAAATAGGTGCAAAAATCGAGGTTGTGCAGTGATAGAGCTACGACTCCTGCGGGACCATCACAATCTGCACCACGAGTTCCAGAAGTTCCAAGAACTTGTGAACGAGGGTCCCGTGCGGTAAACGAGGTTGCAACGAGCGAGGCTCTACTGTAATTGGAAGAAACGCGGCGGAGTACGAAAGTGCCCGCGAACTCGACCACGCCGCGGATCTTATGCGACGTGCCCGTTAACACCGGCCGAGGACGCGGCTCAAAGTATGTGGTACAGTTTCCATTCATCGCGGGATCGAGGCAAGACAGAAAAAAGAGCGAAAAAGCGAACCGGGCCGTGCCTCAAAATGCCAAAGCACCGCGGAGGTGAAAGATTCATCTAAATAAACGTTCCTTTTACTTTCCTCGACAAAAACCCCTCGGAAATCTGGGTCACCCGTAAAACTCGATTCCGTGGTTAAAAACTGTAACCCATCCCTCCCAGCGATGCTTTTAATACGTTGAAAAAAAGAACGCCTTCGCCGCGAAATAAATCGCGCGGACGAGAACGCGAATGTTGTGCGCGTATAGTTCATCGGGAACGAAGAATGCCTATTTTTTTTTTCTTTTTTGAAATGACAAATACGCCGGGGCATAGGCTCGTTACCCGCTGCACTGTAAATCGCAGGAAGCGAGCGAACCACAACATTTTATGGAGTATCAGACGCGGAACTGTACGGAATGTTTGTGTAAAAATCGAAAATCGAGGTTCATCACATATTTACACGTATTATGTGTTAGTCCTCGGATTATAGCAATAGCTCAGAATCTATGAATTTGGAAATTGTAAAAACTGTAATTTACACTGGTTAATTATTCTTTTACCTATTTCAAAAATCAGATAACGATCAGAAGCTTTTATTATCTAATAATAAGGAAAATATTATGCAATATATAATACATTAATTAGTAGATATACGTAATAAAGTATAGTTTGTTAATTACACAGAGTATTATTTCTCTTTTCAAAAACATTTTAATTACTCAAATTTAATTGAATTTCTCAAAATATTTTAATTAATCTGCTTACGATTTCAATTACTATTGGAAAGCGATATTCTCCAAATACAGTGTTTTCTCGACATATGTCTACAACATGGGTCTACCCAGAGACATATATCGGCTAGAAGATACTATTCTTTGATACACTGCTAAACATAGAAAAAGACAGCGAAGCTCTGGGACTTTTATCGGCTAGATATTTGGGACATATATCGAGTAAAGACTGTACCTAAAAATGAAATACAATTATAGCAATTGGCCTGCTTCCTCGGAATAATATTTCGTACCTGATACGTAGATCGACTACGAATTGATCATATTTAACGATATTCGATAAGTTGGCTACTTAACAACAGCATCCTTGATAAGAAACTGCATAGCGCGAAACTCACCTGCAACAGAAAATAAAATGGAACATTAATATAGTGTAATATCTTCGGTATAAAATTGATAATAACGATAATGTTGATTATAATTTGATAATAAATGTGGTTTTTTGTTGCTTTAATTTTTCGAATTTCATAGCAACGCTTCATCTTGTATGATCACTGATTTATGATTTCAAGGGAGAACCTAATGCAAAGGGTCTACAAAATCGATTCTTCTCTTTCAACACAAATCGATGACGTACCCTCCTTCGAAAAATTCCTTATGTACGTTCGTAGCAGACTTTCGTACACGGTGTCCCAAAAATGCTGTATAATACTTCCTTGAACACGGTCATTCCCGAGGTCATTTGAAATAATTTCTTTGTTGAGGAGTTATTAACGAAAATGACCGAGCCGGAATCCGTCCTCTGTAACCGCGCCCTGATTGGTCCGCGTTTTTCGTTAACAACTCCTTCATGAAGCCGCGGAGAACATTTTCGCAAATGGAAAAGTTACTTCAAATGGCCTTAGGAATCGCCCCTTTCAAGGAAGTACAAAATTTTGGGGACACCTGTATAATTGGCATAACAACTGGCATTCGCAAAACCGGGTATTTACGAAAATTTCGTTCTGATAAATGGAGTTCTAATTATCGAAGGATTAGACATTCCAATGAAAGGAATATTTCTAGTCCTTCGGGCAGGTAGTTCGTGCTGTTGAAGCAAACTTTTCCTCCTGATATAGCCATCTTATCCACCTGACCACTCATTCTCTTAAGTTCGGCGGCATTAGGGTTGCTCGTGAAACGCATCCGGAAAGACATGGTTGTCCGGCGAGCCTGGCGAGCATGGAAGCGTCAAGAATGTGAATCGAGAGGACGTCGAGGCGCACGGATGTCACTTTCCCCGCCGCTCCATCCCCTTTTTTCCGGCCACTATCGTCGTGACTCATCCAGAAGGCTGTAGGGAGAGGTTAGAACCAGTGCCTGAGAAACGGCCGACTGGTAGAAACTCGTTTTCCCGCGGCGCGGCGGATCGATGCGCGAACAAACGCCACCGGCTAATCTTTACGAGGAACGCCTCGCCTTACCTTCGCCTCGAGCCCCGGATCGTTCACGACGTTCTTCGCCTCCCTTTCGCAATGAAATGGGAATGGAATAGCTCGCCAGAGCTAGAATAGAGACCCCTGAACGTCTCCGTTCGGCGAGCAAACCAACCTTATTCGCCCCTATCCAGCACGAATGTTTGCGGAGACACAACTTCGATTTTTATTGCCACAACCGCGAAGAAGGATCGCGCCACGTTTCTACGCGCAGCCTTGCTACAGTTTCGCTCGCGTTCCAACGGAACAAGCTGTGCTAATGAGTTAATGGAAATCCTTTTCCCCGAGTACAGCGAATTCTCGATACATTAGGGGGACCCATAAGTAATCAATTATTTTGAAATCTGAAACAAACTTTGTCGTAAATTCAAGGTTATATTTCTTAATTTATTATATCAACTCCATCATTATCAAGGACAGTGCGAATTTTCAACCCCCCTCTTATAGAAATCCGGGATTCGTGAAGCAAAATATGACTCAAGGTGCCTCCTTACATTTTCTACAGAATGTTTTATTTCTTAAATAATGCTCCAGAGATCTGAAAAGATGATAGTCAGAGGGAGCAATATCCGGTGAGTATGGGGTTGCGGTAAAACTTCCCATTGCAATTCTTTGATTTTTTCCTGAGCGAGTTTCGTTATATGTGGCCGGGCTTTGTCGATTTGCAGTTTTACACCTTTTCTGTGGACTAAAGATGCCCTCTTTTTCAATAGTTCTGAATACAGCCGTTGTAATTGCTGACAATACAACTCAGCAGTAACTGTTTCTCCAGGTTTCAACAACTCAAAGTTATGCCACGACAATCCCACCAAATGCACAGTAACACCTTTCTAAGAGATAAGCTACTTTTAAGGGTTGACATTGCGGTTTGATTCGCAGAAAGCCATTGCTTGGAACGCTTTATGTTATCATAAAGAATCCGTTTTTCATCTCCGGTAACGATTCTGCTAAGAAATGGATCTCTACGAAATCTGGATAGCAATCAAGTGCAAATTGATCGACGAATATTCTTGTTGGTCTCAGATAATTGATGCGGTACACATATTCCATTTCGTGTAGATGTCTTTTTATAGTTGACCATGTGGGCCCAAGGGTTCTCGATAATTCTTGTATACTTAATTTTGGATCAGCTTCCACTAGAGACTTTAGGGTGTCATTATCAATTTCAACTGGTCGCCCACTTCGAGGCCTGTCGGAGAGATCATAATCACCAGCAGCAAACCTTCTGAACCAACGTTGACACTTGTTGACCTTCAATACATCTCCATGAACATCACAAATTTTCTTTGTTGTTACCGTTGCATTAAATCCCGCATAAAAAAGAAAAAGTATGCAATGGCGCATATGATCCTCGGAAGGTACGGACGCCGGCATTTCATTACAGGGTTGTAAAAAAAATTATACTTTTTAGAATATTTTGAACACAGCTAGCTTTTCCGAAAACTGTAAAAGAATACGTTTTCTCTTGAACGACCGGTACAGAACTAAAGGCAAAACAAATTCTTTGCAAACAATTGATTACTTATGGGTACCCCTAATATATATTTATGTCAAGATAGTATCTCCTGGCCGATATATGTCCCTGGCTAGACCCATGTTTTGAAAATATATCGGGTAAACACTGTACAGTGAATTCTCGATATATGTCAACAAGACACCCGAGCTGTGTTATGTTTACACTCCTCGCGAGACCTCTGGAGCTTCGTGGTCCCTCACGGGGTATACCCCGCGGTAGTGGGGATAATTTTGCGACGTTTATCATCCAGGCCTTGGCGACATATGTAGAGAAATCGTTGTATTTCGTCTTGGTTCGGAGGACAAATGGGGTTGGCGACGTGTCGCGTAGACAGGTTTTAGCAAAACGAATATTTGTGGAAAAGGTGGATTCCCGGGACGCCTCGAGCTAGGTAGACTTCGGTCTTTATCAGCGAACCGGAGTCTAGACGGTTAACCCTCGGTGCGCGCGATAAGGATGCTCGTTAAGTGCAACCACTCCGACGATCGGAGACACAGTGTTCGAAAAAAAGCGGTCTCCTCGCGTTTATATTCGAGACAATGCGATTCCTGCGTCTGCGACCGAGGTTCTGACAGATCCGGTTCAGCGATCCCCTAAAGTTAGCTCACGAGATGCAGCTACGGTAAGAAAGGAACTGTTCACTTCGGGATTCCGTGGTAACCGGACCCGCTGGCAGAGAACAAGAAACAAGCTGACAACCCTTGCGACCGAGCGATTTTCTTCTAAAGGTTACCCCCCCCCCCCCAGCCCTCCAGAGGAACCAGCTTTGAATTTCAAAACGAAATTAGGGTAATCCCCGGCGGCGACAGAGACCGGCTAGTTTTGAGGCGGCAAACGATCGAAAAATCGAATTAATTATTCGTGTATACGCGACGGGCTGGAATCGCTGGCCAACCCTCCTCGTCAACAACCCTAACTCGACCGACCCTCGCGAAGCACGCACATTCGGAGAGCAGAGGAGAGAGGAGCGATAGAGAGAGAGAGAGAGAGAGAGAGAGAGAGAGACCCATAGGTGCGTGTCGCTTATCGATCACTCGCAGAAACGGCCCTCGTGTAATAGGGCCGACCGGTGTTACCAGCCCAAGGTATTGACCTAACAGTGAATCATCCCGGAGACTATACATCACGATTGTTATACAATATGTCCAGTCGCGACGGCTTTTCGTGCACGTCGAAACAGCTGAGCGGCCGGGAGAAACGGAGACGGAGAGAAAGGCCGGTTCGTGAACCCCGACTATGGCAACTCGCCGTAGGGGAATCGTGGATCGATAGAAAATTGAGGGTATCCGTTGATAACTTACAAGACGGAGTTTTGGAGCGTGTAATCGATTCCCTGTTGAGGTGAGTTCGTACGTGAAATAGAATCTTCGTACTTTCGCCGCAGAAAATCGTCCGCCATTTTCGCATTTTAGCATTCCCATTACAAAAATTCAAGCTTCCCTTCCAAATCATTCTAGCAGCATTCTTAATCACACGGTACGTGACGCATGACGCTTAAACATTCCAGTGCCTTTATGGAAATTTTGTCAGAACGATTGCTACTTTCTTTAACGCTAAAACTACCGATTAATAAATACAACTGATGTATATTGCTTTGGAATAATGACAAGACTACATCTATTCAAACCCCGTACCAGTTTTATTCTAACAGGTGCTTCAATAAAGAAGTTCATTCAAAGTGTCTACTCGATAATTGTCCAAAACACGGGTTTGGTCAGGGACAATTATCGGATAGAAGATACTATTCCTTACGGACGAGTGTAAACGGAATATTGAGACCACTACTAATCCAATAACAAAACTTCTTTATTTTTATTATGTAAGTACACTGTTTATTCTATATATGTCCCAAATGCCTAGCTGATAAAAGTCCCAGAACTATGGGACTGTGACGGGCCGCAAAACTCGAGTGACCTCGGTCGCCGAGGAGTATAAGGTCGCGTGGATCAGAGAAAGCATCTCCTGGCCGATATATGTCCGTGACTAGACCTGTGTTTTGGACATACATCGAGTAAACACTCGTCGGCAACCGAAACCTTTCTCTACTCTCGGACAATTGTAGGCTAGATATTTGGGACATTTATCGAGTAGAGACAGTATAATAAACAATAACAACAAAAATCATAATTATGGACGACAGAGAATTTCTAAACAACTGTAACCGTAAAATAAATCATAGTGCAAGCAGTTAACGATTTGTAACTTGTATAAATTTTTGGAAAATATCGTGGTATCAAATTGAACGGCAAGCCAGAGGTTCCGAAATCTCTTCGAGGAAGATTATGATATTCTGCGACACGAATCCTCGGTTGTTTAGCGGAGCGGTTTCGTAGCAGTTTCGAAGAAATTTGCTACCATAAAATGGCGAAAAAGAAGCTCGGTGATTTTCATAGGTTCGCGAACCCACGAGCACAGGTAGCACGAAATTCGCCTGATTTCACGGGCCATCGGTCCGCAAATAATAACGCATTTTGTGAAGTGCGCGCATTAGTCGATTAGACGGACGAATGAACACGCAAGCAGCGAAACTCGCGCCACTGCTGACCCGTCGACAACAGATTATTTTTCTTAAGATGCCAATTCGCGTAAACGGTGCGCGATCGCTATGAAATTTGTACGCGAATTAATTGTCCACGGTTATCTGCGTCGACGGGTGACTGAAAGCGTGGAATACATTGTGGCGGCGCGCTGACCTCGCTTATCTACTTTTTCCTTCAAGCAACGCGTAATAAGTGATAAAATTATTTATGCAATGTATGATAATTCTGCCCCTCAGGAAGTGGTTGAAAAACCTGATTTTCAGGTCGAAAGCTGCTCGGTACATCCCGAGGAACAGAAAATAGTCCCGCGAGTAGAAGAAAAACGTTTCAGCGCCGCGTCCGTGCCCCGCACTTTTATCGAAATACATATTTATCGTCAACAGATAAAAAAAGAAACAGAAGGAAACTACCGTCGCGTAAGAATACACTATCTGAAGTTCGCTTATGCTTCGGGGCAGATAATTCGAAACTCGACGCGTGTGTCTCTTCAACTTTCAACGAACTCGCGATAAATTCCCGTCGCGTTCGTCGACCTCTCCAAAGCTCGACCGGGAGAAAACTTCGAAGCGGATAGGAGCACCTGTCCGATGATTGGAGTCCAATCGAAGCTGTTCTTCCGCCGAAAAAAAAAAAAAAGAAAATGGAGGAGGGCCGAGGAAGCTCGTCCGATTTTCGAACGGCGCGAAACAATGGTCCCAATTGCGAGCGCGATATCGCGCCTAATTGCCGCGCGACGATTAACCGTTCCCCCGCGGCCTCCTCACACGGTCAATAATTAATCGAGGATTGTTTGCGCGCGACGCAACACGCGGCCGCGACGACGACGCCTCGTGAAATCGCGGGCTCTCCTCGCACGAGCGGGAGTGGCTATCGTACGATAAGCGGCCGGTGACGTAGTGTTTTCATTGTTCTTTCCATTCACTCGATCCATTATACCGGCTCGGGAGAGATGTCGCGGCCGCGCGTGCATTCAGGACAGCGGTTGAATTAAATTTATCGGCGCACGCACGGCCAAATTATTTCATTCGATACTCCAATCGATGCGCATACCGCAGTGATCCCTGTGCTATTTTAAGACGCAGCCTGATGTGCTCGGTCATAAAAAATCCATTTCTCCGCACACATCAATAGCATAATCCTTTTGAAATGTCCTCCTAAAAGCGTCTAACGATACCCGAAAAAATTAGGTGTCTTTTGCCGTCCTTGCTGTACACAGGTTATCCCAGAAATGTTGTATTTCCTTGAAAGGACTGATTCCTGGCATCATTTGAAGTGACTTTTTCCTTTGCGAAAATGTTCTCCGCGGATTCGTTAACGAGTTATTAACGAAAAACGCAGACCAATCAGAGCGCGGCTACAGCGGGCTGGTTTCGGCACAGCCAATACCGACACCAAGCTCAGCGGGACCTCTATAGCCGTGCTCTGATTGGTCCGTGTTTTTCGTAAATAACTCCTGAACGAAGCCGCGGAGAAGATTTTTGCAAAGGAAAAAGTTATTTCAAATGACCTCGGGAATCACCTTTTCCAAGGAAGTACAACATTCTTCGGACACCCTGTAGATAGATTTGATTTTTTGCGCATATTTTCGTGATTGTTCTCTGCTCAGCATGGACCAGCTTTTGTTTTTGTCAAACATTGTTTATTAGGTTGAATACAACGGGTACTGTATTATACGGGACGGAACACTGTTTTTAATAACGTGTTGCATATAAGCCGTCATCTATAGACCTTTTCGACTGAAAAAAATATTTTTAGTTACTTTAAAAGCACGGTAAAATTTTCCTAAAATTTCAGAAAGATTGGTTCAATCTACACGCTACAATAGATTCCCAAAAATTCGTTTCGACAGCTCACATCAGACTCACCTTTTAAACTTGAATATTTATTTACTCTTTCATAAGAACAGAGAATGTCGAACGCGAGCGTGAGATACCATCACATATTTAACTCTAATGCACCGTTCAGGAGATTTAGATTAACGTAGATCGATACTGTTATGCATTTACTTTGATGCTTATTTATAATACACTGGATGCCGATGACGCAGGCGATACGGTAATTTATGATACGACTAGCATGCTTGCTATTAACAACCTGTGTTTATCGACACCGCTGTACGACATCCTGTAGACTTTAGGTAACATCCCGAAAAAATCCAATTGAGGGTGAAGACTTATTTGTAATTGAGTTACGAGATATATAAACTAGCGGTGTTACATTAATTAACCCGTCTCTTCGAAAAAATATGACCATAGCGGTACACGAGCGTTACTAAGATATCGAAACGCGTTTCAAAAAAGCAAAATTAATTGTCGGCGCGACATTATTTATAACTAGTATCCTTATGCAAAATAAGAACTTTCCAAGTTATGGATAAAAGTTTGTTATATTCTTGTTAGATCTCCACAGTTTTCTATTTCACCAAGGGTAAAGGATCCAATTACTGTGGGGGTACCAATCACTGTGCCTATATTAATTATACTTATTATTAAAACATAATAAATATTGAAAAGGAATATTAACTGATTTTAGTGAAAAAAAATTCAATATACAGTGATTTCTCAGTATATGTCGCCAAGGTCTGGATGATAAACGTCGCGGAACCATCCCTACTACCGCGGGGTTATATGTATAAATATAACACGGCTTAGGTTTCTCTTCTGGACGATACACGACGTTAGCAAGATCGGTGTTGTTGACATATATCGAGAATTCACTGTTTCTCTTTTTCAATATTCATTATGCTTTAAAAATAAGTAGGGGATTGATATAGGCACAGTAAATGTTACCCCCACAGTAATTGGGTCCCTTACACTATGTATTTCTGCGATAAATGCATAAAATCCGCAAGTTATTTATGATCGTAACACGTGACATTTACTGCATCGATGAAATGTCTTCCTTGCAAATATTTGTGCTTCGTGAAGGCGGTATGGCGTATTAAACAGGAGTGTCAATGTACAATAATTAACTGAGACTCTCGATGGTTGTACAATCCATTTCGATGGATTGAGATACAAAGATGAAAGCAGAAAGGTACGAAAGATGTCGGCGTACTCTGGTGAAATTTCTTCGGCAATGTCGCGTAGAGCCTACTCGAGGCTCGTACAACTTGGTGGCAATAGTTTGATCTTGTTTCGCGTGTAATAACGTAAGCAGTGTATAAATAAAAGCGTAGGTGCGGCCGCTTGGACATTTTCCACGCCGAGGGTCGCCTTAGTCAACGGTTTCTCCACGCCAGACCACCCCTTTTCCTTCACCCTCCGAGCACATGCGTGTCGATCGATACGGCGTGGTGCATGCTCGTGCCTAACAGCTCCAGAAGAGATTAGCGGACGACCACGGCCGATGGCTCGTTTCCATGGGAACTTCTCCGAGACACGAAAAGTTTCGCATCTCGCGGAACGGGAAAGACGGAAAGTGAAAACGGAGAACGAGATCCGAGCGCAAGGTAACGTGGGGATGAGGGGTGGGGGGTGGGGGGTTGAAATCGTCCGCGTTGCGCCGATGTGATTCTTCGAAGCACTCGATCTCACCGCCACGCTCCAGATAACAATGTCACACCGTCGACACCGTTCTCATTGATTTTAAAGCCGTTCGATTGACATCTTTTTTTATTTTTATTACGGTCAAGAAACAACGTTCGCCTCAGACACGAGGCGGCAATATCGATTTATAAAGCGGACACTCAAAGGGGCGTATTTTCATCTTAGAAATCGCGAACGTGTCTCCCGGAAACTTTATCCACACTATTACCCCCCGCTTAAGTGTCGCAATTTTCCCCACCTTCAACGTCGCGAGGTTATCTCCGCTACTGCGGAGACTCCAAGGGCCTAGAAGCTCGATCACCGAAAACTGTAACACGATACGGGGTCAGGTATAACGGTGAGACGATACTAATGTAATGACATATTTTTTCGCCATTATTTAAGCCTTTCATTATTAAGCCACCTACCTACCCGAATGGGTGTCGCACCTAAGACACTTGATCTCATGAGTGATCTTTGAAAATCAGGAAAGTGATCTTTAATAATGGCTTTTTATAAAAAATAAAAAAAAAATAAAATAAACCAGTAAAAATGACCCACCAAATATATGAATTTCATTTATTACATTCTTCATAAAATTTTTAGATTGTCGAAATTTAGACAGTATTACTCTATTAACCCTTTGCACTCGGCGCTATTTTCATTCTGAACCTAAATTTTTCTTCCGTCTTAGAATATTTTCATTTTATTCATACGGAACTGATCCGATTTTCACATATAATATTTAAATGTTTAGTAATCTATTGAATACAAATTTTGTGAGTAACAAATATTTTGTAATATTTCTTGTAATTTCGTTGAAATAATGCCACAACAATTTCTAGTGGTGCTTCGGAGTCACCACTCGAGTGCTAAGGGTTAATTAAATTAGATATTAATTAAATCTGTAGACAGTATTACTCTAACAAAAGAAAGCAATGATGGGACGTTTCACAGGACAAGTGCAGAAGAAAGTTTAGCGTGTAAGTTTATATTTGGTTTAAGCATACTTCTACTCGATATATGTCCAAAAACACGGATCTAGCCAGGGAAATGCTACTCTTTGGCCATACTATTTTTAAAGGGACTTTAAAGGATTTTAAAAGAATAGGGAAGTTTTAGAGGCCCCGGTTCACGACCCCTCACGAGGTATACCTCGCGGCAGTGAGGATAGCTCTGGGACATCTATCGGTTAGACATTGGGGACATATATAGAGCAACGCCACCCGTACAAAGCCGGGACACGAGGAACCAGGTAGACAATGAATCCATCAAAGAACGATTGGACTTATTTTAAAGGTAGTGACACGCCGGATCGATCGAAATACACAGCTCGGCAAATGCATTATACGGTCGACTGAATACTCTAACAATACCCTAACAAGCTGTAGGACCTAACATATCATCCCCGCGCCCGAGTAAACAGTTACAGGACAAAGTTCGATACAAGCGAACGACAAAGCTCTCCCAATAACCGAGATTATCGGATTTCCTCGACGATTGTCCTCTTCTCACAAATGATTTAAAGCAGCTTTCAAGTAGATTGCCTGGCGACGAAATCGGTCTCCGGTTTTCGCGATTATGAGCTTCGAAACGCGAGAGAGGGGGTGGGGAGGGAAATCGTTGGCCTCTTCGAATAGCTGGAAAAACGGAAGAGGAAGCTTTAGGTGATCCGTGACGCGGAGCAATTCTATTTTGGCAAGCCTCGGGCCGAAAAGCAGCGGCGAGTCGATCGTAGGTCCGTCTCGAGGCCACAAAAGCGTTACCGTTGCGCGGTTCCGTCGGAATTTCTTTGTCTGGGGACTTTTCTAAAGGCGGCCACCGTACCGGTGGGATAAATACCTGAAAAGAGGGGCCCTCTCTCAGTGGCCTCCGCCGAGAGAGATCTCTCGGCCCCGGGCCTGGCCAATTTTCGTCTGTCAACGGGGGCACAATTGAATCTGTATACCTGAGCCCCGGGACAAAGGGGGGCAAGGATAATTCGTCGAGAATTATGGACCGTGGAAAAACCGTGGAGTAAATGCTGCCTCTCCCCGTTGAGCAGTTCATTTTTCCGTGACTCGATGGCGCAGAATGGAGGAGATAGAGAGGGAGAATTCCACACGTACGGGAAGAACTAAATCTCTAGGAACGGAAGTCGCTCGATTACACGTCTCCAAAGCGTTCGCGGCCGATGCGCCGCGCCACGGCGCAAAAACCGCGCGCGATCGAACGGTGGAACGCCGTGTAATTTTCTGCTAGCACTTTTATTAGAGATCGTTTGCTTCGCGAGCCTCGTCGTAAACACACCGCTTATTCGCAAAGTAATCACAAAGTTTGCGCGCGCGCGCCCGCTTCGCCACCGGCCTGGGCTCCGCTCGGGACCCGTCTCCCCCGCAAGAAAGAAGTGCGCGCTGGGAATTAAATCGGGATCGCAAAAAACGGCCCCTGTCGATAAACCGCGACTATTTCCAACCGGCCGGATTGCGTTTCGTTTAATTGCATTTTTCGGCGACCCCTCCTCGGTGCCGGCGTTAATTGCTCCGGCTCGATGCGGAACGTACAGCGAAAAAGTTTCGCGAACCTTCTACCGAAACCAACGAGCCAATATTTCGGCTGGCTGTTTCTCGGAACAAAATGTTCCTCCGCATTGAATTAGAGCATTGTCGGCGCGCACGCTTCCGGCAATGTTAACGTTAATGTCCGCTCGTCTGGCTACTTTTGCTGCATCGGCGAGCAAACTTAAAGAAACGCAAAGTTTCCGTTGAAAAATTGTTGATAAACTTGACCGCTGGCTCAGCGACTGTACCTAATTGAATACAGATTTATTGTTCAAGAAGAAGTTAATAATTAACCCTTAACGGACCAATGCCGCCATATAAGCGGCATGGCACTTTTACTTACTGGGTGCAACGCCGCGTATATGGCGGCAAAAATCAAATTTAAATCATCTTGTTATCCTATTACTCTGAATATATGTTAATAAATTTTTACTAAAATATAAATATTTTCCTTACTGTTCCTAAAATGTTGAGTTCACGGTTTGTCTTACCGTACGAAAAATAGCTTGGACCTGGTGGGATGTAAACTTGAAATACTTCCGGACCGTTAAGGGTTAATTACCATTTCATCGTCACATTCATCACAAATATGGCTGATAATGGTAATCACTTTGATATGTAATTTCAGCAATGAATACGCAAATACGATATGATTAATATAAAATACGCAATTTTTAAAAGGGTAAAGAACTCTAACGGAGAAACAATAAATTGGTTAAAAAATATACTGAATGCGTTTTTTTTTTAGACACGAACCATATAAAATTTTCTATAAGATATCAATAGATGAATAGGCAGGTCATTTGCTAAAGTCAGATTCTCAATTAAAAAATTAGAGGCACACGTTGAACTTTCGAAAGCTATAACGGAAGACAAAGGCCCGTAGCATAATTGAGCCGTTTATTTTGAAAGTAGCCTAAGTCCAATCCACTATCCTTCGGACATTATCAAAAAGTGCCGGAAAGGTAATAACTTTATTCTAAAAGAAATGAAACAAGAGGATTTCATATCAACAAAATTTTTGGAGACACGATTTTTACAAGGGTAAAGAATTGTAAGGGAGAAACAATAGATTGGTTAAACAATATGCTGGATGCGTTTTTTGAGAGATGACACCACTTTATAAAAATATAAAACGAATTACAACATTTTAAATTATGTCGAATGGACTTGGGCTCTTTCGAATTTTATAACGAATCTGGTTGTTAACTTTGAAAGTGGCTTAACTCCATTTTTGGTAAGAATAATTGCTATTATTTTCATAGGAACTGTAAATTTAACTCTTTTAGATACACTTAAGCAGTATGACACATTGGTATCCTATATGTATACTTTTAATTTTATTGAAACACGAACCCTTAAATATCTCAATTTAAGTGGACTTAGGCCACTTTCAGAATAAACGGCTCATGTGTCGAGTGAACACTGTACCGCGCGCGGAGAAGAATGAATCCGTCGCGATCACGGTTTTTCAAACAGAATCCTCGTCTGTCCGGTCGGGATTGAAACTTTCAGAGAGCGATCGTTTCTCACGCGTTCCGCGTTGAACCGATGCGTAGAGGCGCGCGGGGTTAGCCGAGCGAGCGCTCGCATCGTGTTCGCGCGTAATTTTGCGTCACGATCCTCGGTCTCGGCTCTCTAAATTGCAGCTGCAGACTGCACCGGATGTTTTGGCGATGACGGTTCGCCTCGACGATTTTCTGCGGGCTGCAATGACCGCGAGAGCCACGCGACTCCCGTGCTGCAGAAAATATACTAAACACGCTGAAGCTTCTTCGAAGGAAATACGAACATCCTGCAACATCTTTTTGCGGGTCGAATATAACGAAGTAATGCGTCATCACGCAGTTCTGATTTTTTTTCAACTTGTTCATTTTAATTATATTTTCCGTTTAGAAGTGGCCCCACCAATTCTTCGAACGTTATATAGGAAAATAGAATATAAATTAACCTTTAACGAGTGTTCCGGCGAATCAAAAACTAGGCAAATGCAAAAATTGCTTCGTGTTTCTGCGTAGATGTTCACTAGAAGCTTGCAAAAAAAAAAAATCAGAAATTCGGATTGGAACGATCGCCTAAAATTATCGCGTGTTAAAATATAAAATAATACAACAGTTAGGAATTTATTGTAATCTGAAAGAATCTAAGCGCTTCAATCCATAATTTATCCGGATTTTCCCTTGTAGGGTGAACCTCTCGCCCATGCAATTTATTGTGGCGCATCCTGTATGAGTAATTGCTGTAATAAGAATGAAGTCTTTATTAAATTAAGCGCCGAGGATAATGAATCTGAAGATCTTGTCGGAATTAATAAACGTAAAGATTACAATGTTATTATTCATTTCATTAGACTGACTCGCAAGTAAACTACAACGGATAGAAAAATTAACATGAAAATTACCATACGTACGGAAAAGCTTCCGTGTAGAATTTTGGAGAGTAGCGATTTCGAATTTTATGCAACGTCTACCGATAGCAAGTAGCTGCCGAGAACAGTAGCCCAATTTGGCCCAACACCTTGAACCACCACGTAATTTCAGAAAGAAAACTTTAACACTTTGATCGCCAAACTAGAAACCCCAAAAATTCCATAAAGTCAAAGCAAGTTATTTAATGAAATAAAAATTGAAAAAAATTAAATGTACAATACCGAGTAGTCCTCCAACTTTCTTGCATCTTACAGATCCTAATCAAGTTTGGTACAATGGATGTATCAGCGTAAAAATTAATTTTGAAACTTGCATAAATAATTCCGTCACCCACATATCTCCTCAAATGCAAATACAGTAAAGTCTTGATCTAAGCCGAACGGAGCTACACGATCTTAGTCACTTCGCCTACCCCCTCCACTGTGCTGCCTCGGTCGCTCGAGCTTATCCCCACCGCCACGGGTCACGAATGACTCCGGCATAGCATACGGAGGGTTAAACCACTAATAAATAACTACTCATAAACTACTAATAAATACACGAATATTTCAAGAGTTGATCTAAGAGTTTTATCTGCTAATTGGTTAATTGGAATCTGCTTCAGCTGTACATCCTTAACAAGAAGAATATAGGATTACCGGCGGTGCTAATTAACTGTGACTTATAAATCAGCTCCGACGTGTGCGTTGTTCTAAATTCCCCCTCCTAAATTAAATACTTATTCTCTTGTTTCCTCGAGCCTGGTTGAAACGACACAAAAATCAAAAATCGACAGAAAAATCGAAGTGGAACAGAGGCCCCGTGTCCTGATCGTTAAAATCGATCGGCGAATAGATTTCGCGAGAGGCGAGCTCCTCGTGCAGACGAATCCTTGAGAACGTTTCTCCTTGAATTCCTTGCGAAATATCGGCGGGGCCTCGCGACAGTTTCAGCGCCGTAAACACGCTCGGCACACGCGATTACCGTCTCCGTATTGTGATCGTCTGGCGAATCGATATCGGCCACCCCGAGGAAAAAAAACAGACAAATTACCCCCAGTCTATGTACCCGAAACACGCTAAGCGCGGAAGTTCCGTCACGAAAATACTTTCAGAGGCCGTCGTTTCTATCCTCATTTATGCGGCCGGTATCGATTGACTCGGCGTGGTTAGCGTATGCATAAAAAGCCACGATCAATGTATCATCAGCGAGGTCAATGGCGACGCATACGCGAATCTGGTACAAAATCGTACTAGCAGTCCGGCAAATATGCTACCCGTTCTATAAAGAAGGAATTAACAATGAACAATTGCACATTGTGGAACGAGATCGGTGGAAGAGCTTCCTTCATTTTCAAACGTTTAATCCATCGGCATAGCAAATTGCTTAGACAAGAAACTGGGGGGGGGGGAGGACAAATTAGCTTTAAGTTTTTGCACAAAAAAGAAGAAAATCTTCAACTCAGTGCCAGTCTCGTTTATTCAACCATCATTCCCAGAATGCCCAATTCACTGAACTGTTTGCAGAGTTCCTAACATCCTGCAACTATCCCTCTCCCCTAACTGCATCCGCTTCCGAGGACGAATGTCGCATTGGCGATATCAAGTCTTTGTATTTACTGTAAAGTCTCGATCTAAGCCCAATCTTCGGGTCACTGCTGTGACATAGATCGTGTAGAGCTAGTATTTTCTTGTCACCGCGTCGACCGCGCAGAACGCAGAAGAGGACAGCGCGTGGAGTTAATTACACCACTAAATACAGTACAAATTGTACCGTGTTTAGTGTCATTTTAATCAGAAAAATGCCACAAATAAGTTGGTGAAAGTATCATCAAAAAATTATCGACCTTCTCGGCGGGGTATGCCCCCCATTGGAGGGGATATGCGAACTGACTAAGATCGTGTAGCTCAGTTCGGCTTGGATCAAGACTTTACTGTAATCCTTAATATCGCGAACAAATCATTTCATGATCATACCAACAAAAGATCGGTACGTATTTTTATTTCTTTCCTGAACTGAACACTTCGATATTGGACTCAGCTGCACGAAAAAAATATTTGCAACATTTTCAAGAATCCTCGTGAACGAAGGCTTAATGCTTGAGAAACCCCACTTTCTACGTATACGACTAGCTGGGTATGCTTATACTAAAGGGTGTCCCAAAATGACCTGACGTTTTAATTTATTAATAAAACGTACAAACGTGGAGGTTATGTGTGGAACACAATATATCCTGATGCCAGTTACCAAAGATTAATTATGTTCACCACAAAAAAAAATGGCGCGCAATTTAAAATGTCAGGTCATTTCGGGACAGTCTTTATTATCTGCATGGTTATCCGAATCGTATTGTTCCCCGAACGGTTTGGTGTCCCGGCGTACCTGGACTGGTTCTTTTGAAATCGTGTTCGAAGGCGTTCGATGCGGGTTCAGGGGCCAGTTGACCGGAGGCAGCATCGATCTTCGAGTAGACCTCCCTCGGGAATATTTTGACAAAGTAGTCGACGTCTCCCGGAGAGGCTTAAAAGAGGCCAAACGAGAAGAGGATCGTCCAAGAATACCAAACAGAAGGCAGAAGGGGAGTGCCGTGCCGGGAGCGTCGCGACCTCCCGCGAAATTCGTCACGTCTGACGCAGTTGCATCCGAGAAAACCGATTCTGCGCGGACATCAGCCTGCGCGCGCGCCTGTGCGCCTATATACAACCATAATTCGCAATGCCGGCGGAAATGACGCGAACCGATGCATAATAATCGCCGGGCCTCGTTCATCGCGGATCGACTAGCATCGATGATGGCAGGCCGTGCGCAACCCGGGATTTCATTCATCGGCGTATTTGTCGTGTAACGAATCATGCGCTTGTTCCCGGAACATTTACGGGAATATCGGATTCGCAGGCTGAATGAAAGGATTAGGTCGGAATCGGCAAATGCCGGCGGTTTTGTTGGCTGCTACCGACGTGATTTGCTCGATCAAGAAATTAAACGGCTGTTTGACTTCTACAGCCGATGAGAAAACAAATAATCGAGGACTCGTCCCGCTTAATTGAGAAATTCAATTCGGTATTTATAGGCGGGACAAAATTAACTTACCTCCTCACGCTCTCTTTCTGGATCACAAAACTTAACAAACACCGCTCGTGTTTGTTTGTTTTATGCAGGATCAGATTAGACTTATTCGTTCGTGTAGCACATGATGCGATCTCAATTTTACTACCTTGTGCGAATTATAGTAATACAGTGTTTACTCGATATATGTCCAGCCAGGGACATGCATCGGCCAGGAGATGCTATTCTTTGAGCCACGCCGAACATAGAAGCTGCAGTGGGGATAGTTCTGGGACTTTTATCGGCTAGGGATTCGGGACATGTACAGAGTAAACACTGTACTAAGTAAAGTGACAAAATTAGTTTGGTGTTCTATGAAATGATTACTCTCGAAATACGTCAACCAAAATTTTATAAGACACATTTTCCTTTGTTTAATCCCCATACTTGGCTCTTCAGTGAACATTTTCGTTTCGCGGGGAAATTATTCTTAAAAATAATTCCTAAAAATAATTCCTGTTCGCAAAGATTCCTATAGGGCATTGCTGAATAAATTGATTTGATCAATCTTCTTGTTTTTACAGGGCAATACGAGCGCCAATCCACCGCGACACCACGCCACGAATCTCTTTCGTCACGCTCGGACCCAGTTCGATTTTCAAGCAGCTGATGTTCAAGAATGGGCAATAATATTGAACCGGAAAAAATTGGGAATACAGTTTGTGCATCGTACAATATAATTTCGATTCACAAAGAAGTAAACAAACGAAGGTGACATCACGTTCAAAAAGAAGTTATCGGGCAACGACAACCCGAAAGTAAAACGACCCACGCGGGAGAAAACAGATATAAAAATATTCATGAAGAGATCCCAATGAAACTTCCGAACGATTCGAGTGAATTTCGTTGGAGAGAGAAGAAAGAGTCGCGTGGAACGTGGACATCGTAACTCGAAGCCGCGTAAACGAATTGTTTACCAACCGGGGAACGTGTTGATCCGATGCCGGTCGGTTTCCGCGTGAAAGATGCAATTTGTAATAATAGACGCTCGGAGGGAATCGCGGTTCGCCGCCACCGAGGGCGGGTTCATTAGTGCCAAAATTCCGAATGGGAGTTGCGGGGCCGCCAATGGGATTCCGCGAATTCCTCGTCTCGGATCTGGCGCAACCGAGGAGGGTGGGCCGTCGATAATCTCGCAAATTTCATTCCTAAAATGGGCGCCCGCAGACAAAGACGGTCGGGAAGAACCACGAAGAAAAAGAACTGATGCGTGGCGACGACTGAACGTACTGGAATCCAAAGACGCGGCCGACCGGCCGGCGACGCTAACGAACACAAAGCTGGCTGCCCCATACGCGCAACTCGCCCGCGCGCACACCAGTCGGTTTATCGCGACGATGGGGGCGACAACACCATGGAGAAACCAGAACGACCCATCCCGAGAGAGTGAGACACAGAGAAAGAAAGAGAGAGAGAGAGAGACCGGCGCATAACATACGCTGCGCCGAATCCACCGGAGACGTCCACCAAGCGCTACGCCCCACGCAAATCGTGGACGCAATAGTGCACGGTTATAATTGCATCGGCTCGGAAGGCGGCAGAAAAATTCTCGCACACGGGACACCTTTCTTTTCACCGAGAACTGACCCGAGCACAGGACAACAAAGCAAGAGCGAGATAGACGTAGTTGTATTAGATTGGTGCATATGAAATTACCTGATTTTAGAATGCAAACGTAACGAAGCATTTTGTTTGAAAAGTTCTAGATATTATAGTCTCCGGGTCTTTTACATACCACTTTCAAGTATAACATCCAAGATCTCATCTCTAATTTTTATTTAGATATTTAATTTTAAATATCATTCACTTCAATGTCAATCAATGTGACTGTTAGACTAACCTCCTTGAAGAGGTTAATTCCTGAGGTGATTTGAAGTAACTTTTTCCTTTGCGAAAATATTCTCCGCGGCTTTGTTAAGGAGTTATTCGCGAAAAACGCGGACCAATCAGACAGCGGCTACAGCGGACTGTATTCTGGCTCGGCCAATGCCAACGCCGCGCTCAGCGGGGCCCAGTCCGCTGTAGCCGCGTTCCGATTGGCTCGCGTTTCTTGTTAATAACTCCTGAACAATTCCACGGAGAATATTTTTGTGAAGGAAAAAGTTACTTCAAATGACCTCAGGAATCTTTCAAGTACAATATTTTTGGGTCACCCTGTATTGACTGTATTATACGATGTTTGGTAAAACTGCCGAGGAACATCTTATAAGTCGAACGTTTTATGAAAAGGACCATTCGAGCGACAACTTCAAAAGAAGAAAAGGGGATTTTCTTGTTCTGAAAAAAACATCGAAAATAGCTGTGTACTGCAGAAAATTGTGCAAGATTTATTCTGCCCCTACCTGCCCGTTAATTTCTAACCATTTCTTTAATGTCAGCGACGACCTATTACGAATAAATCTTCGATAAAAGGTTTTCGAACAATCCGAGAAAGGAAAACTCGAAAATTCTTTTAAACTTTGTACTTTCGTTGGCTGTTCGCAGAAGAAAGTTACAAGGCACAGAGGAGAATAGTGCAAAGTCCAATTGAACAAGTTCGCGATGCTCACTGCATAATGCTAATTTCGGAACGTCAACTTTGCACGTTTATATCTCGACAATAGTTTATGCAAAAACAAAAGTTCTCTGGCGTTTTGAGAACATCTTGGTGTCACCTCCGAGAATGCGTAATCAAAAACATGGGTTTCCACCAGAAATTTCAATTGTAAACTCCGCAGAACTTTTCAAGGTTACTTCAATGTCGAGCAAACACAATCATCATACACCCTCTTCTGCGTCCTACAACTTTCCTCCAAAACATATCACTTATGTCACTCGTGTTGCATCTGAGGTTGTACCGGTGTTGGGTCCAAGGCGTTCAAGAATCGACAAATAAATCATGGTCCTAAACATGGTCAGTTGTACATGTTACAGGAATGTTCCCGCCGTCCGAGGATTAATTGAAAGTTCGATTCTCGAGCAAGCTTCCCAGCGAATCTAATCCCTCCCCGATCAGGTTGAGATCGCGCGCGGCCAAGCAAATTGTTCAAAAAGAGTGCGCCGGCCGCTCTGGGAAGAGGTTGGCCGTCGTTTCTCGAAATCGGAGACAATTCGAGCGGGCATCTAATAAACCACGCGGGTCCCTCGGATTCCAGCGCAGACGACGGTGACAGTCCGAAGAGAGACGGCGGCCGCTGGAATCCTCGTTGGGCTTTTTGCGGCCGTTCCGCGTCAGACCGCGTCGTGGTAGGTCAAAGACGCGGCGATCCGCGGATTCGAGAAAGCGAGCGGCTTGTCTGGCAAGTGAACAACAACGACGGCGAAAGGCGTCGGTGACGAAGCCAATAGCGGAGAGCACGAACGAACGAACGAACGAAAGAGCGAAGAGGAGCAACAGAAAAGAGACGCGACGTATCCCTCAAAGCAAACAAGATCGCGGCTCTACACCGGGCGACTCCGCGCTCCGGGTCTTCGTCGTTATCATCGATATTGTGTTCCTCGTCGTGGCAACTGGCAACGAAGGCTACAAAGAAGAGGACGAGGCGACGGAAGGCGTGTGCGGTTGCACAGGAGAGAGAGGATTCCAGTCGAAGAAGGGCCGTTCTGCCCCACACATCCCACCCGTGGTTTCCGCCGGCCTTGGAGCCACTGAACCACTCCGTGGTTCAACGATTCGACGGCGCAGCGGTGCTCAACCGGGTGTAGCCGAGCCTAGCTTCGCCGAGTTACGACGATCGATGATTCCTCGACTGCTCGACGAAAAACGCCGCGGCGGCGGCGATGGCGGCAGTGGCGGCTAGAAGAGGTTTGATAGCGGGATTGTTGGTCGAAGATAAGGGTTACCCTTGGATGAAGCCGGCTAGATCTGGATTCGAGCCTTCGTTTCTTTCAGGCTCGGGCATTTCGTACCACCTACGCTTTCTGCCCCCGCCCCTCCTATCGCGGTCGTTCTCCCCTTGAGTGGTACAGTGGAGAGATAGGGATCGTACCTCAAGCTTGGGAAGGTGTGCTGTCTACGGTTTGTTCGGGCTACGTTTTTCGCACGGTGCGTCGAAGGAAAGCACGTGTGCGACAGAAACCTCTCCTTCTTCTCCTTCTCCTCCTCCTCCTCTCCCTACCCGTGAATGGTGTCTCGGATAACTAAACGGGACTCGGATGTTTCTAATAATACGTCGGTGTCTGAGGAACGCTTAGCGATCGGGATCGGGGGGATCGATGGTAATAATAACACGCGGGACATACGCAGGCACGCACACACACACACACGGGTCGATTCGCTGGATGGTGATGACGACGCGACGCGACGCGACGGCGTTCCGATCGCGCGAATTAATCGTCGGGTTGTGCAACGGTGGATGAAATTCGACGTGTATCCATCCATTATCGATATCGGGCAGCTACTCTCCGCAGAATATAGAGATCCCGGGGGCCGGGCTGGTCGTGCGGAGGAACGGGTTTAGATTAACGCGTTGTTAAGTGACCGGATAACGAGCCACGCTGAAACGTACTCCTTGTAAATCAGCCGGAGGTTCTCAGAAATCGGGGCCCGAACACGACCGAGGAACAGCAAACGGAGGAGAGGCACGATCCCCGATCAAGCTTTCGAATTCAACGCACGATCCGGACACCTTCCGTTCGGTCGTCCTGCCCGTCGTCCCTCGGCCAGCCAATGGCCGTACGCGTCGCCGCGTCGTGGCGAATACGCCACCTAATTTTTTTCTCGCTTTCCAAGCCTCTCGGCCGTCGACAGGAAGTGACATACACCGAGAACTCGTCGGCGTAAGCCAACCGTCGTACCCTGGCTATCGGCGGATTTTACTTTAACCCGCGTACGTGTCGCCGCCCGAGGAATTCTCCTCTTCCACGACTGTCCACAACACGACGGGCTTCGTGGCGACGACCGCGGCTGGAGAACAATTCTGACGAGTATGACGCGGCCCAATCCGCAGTTGTCGGTGCTATCTGTAAAATCATGAACCTTTTGCACGCCTACGATTGCGACTCGGACGTCACATTTTCTTTCGACCAGGTCCGCGTCGAATGTGCTTCGACCTCGCGTGTTCAAGGCGATGCTGGTTCATTCCAAGAATATCTTTACTTGTTTTTATCATTGCATACAATTTAACGGTACAGTCTTTTCTCGATATATGTCGCAAACAACTGGCTGATAAAAGTCGCAAAATTATCCCCACTACAGCGGGGTATACCCCGTGAAGGGCTTCGAAGCTCGAGAGGCTTCGGACGCCAAGGAGTGTAAACACAACACGTGTCGGGTACGACGATATATGTCGCTGGCGTGACCCGTGTTGTTGACATATGTCGAGAAAATACTGTATATGACTAACGCCGTCGATCTGTGACAAGGAGCGTGATTTCTTTGGAATAATAGCAGGATTGAATTTATTCAGATTTTGTACGGTTCTTGTGGTAATAAGTAAACAGATTTGCAACAAACTGGAGTGAAATAGAAATTTATTTTCTTTCTTAATATGTTTAATAGGTTGAAAATAATATAACGACACTTTTAAATTCTTTTACTGTTCCAAATTCCACCTACTCATTTTTGTCCAGTCACAAGTACGTGAATAAAGAAGTGTATTGGAAAACTTGTCAAGAGCATATTTTCATTGTTTCAACACGAATCAACACGACGGAACTGTAAATAATTAACTTTGTAAATGCATTCTTTAACCTTTAACCGACTGACTTTTCGATCATAAACATTTAGGGAGGCGTAACGCGGGACAGAAAATTTTGTAACGACCAACGCAAACGCGATACGCTTTCCACGAATACGGATATTCTGACGCAACGAAGCCAAAGAATTATTTGTTAAGTTAAGAAGGGAATGAACAATTTTCGGCAGGTGATAGCGAACACGAGTTAACATGCTCGATAAGCAAGCTGAGATCACTCCCACAAATACCCAAACTTCCTTGGCGTATCGCAAATTCATTTTTTCGCGAACGATTCGGTTATAAATCGTATTGAAGCATGCGTTTACTCCCGCCGATTCTTTGCGAAGGCTACTCGGCTGATTCTCGCCGATGATATCTACGCAACTTACGAGGTAAGATTGGAATATCGGATAGGCATGACCGTGAACGTATTGAGCCGCCGCGGAGTCGAGGCACGAGGTTGCAAACGAACCAGCGAAATAATCGTATATTTCGAGAAGCACTCGAATATTTTTTCAACCGGGAGTAGAACGTCGGCGTCGAGGCCCGAACATTTCGCCGTCCACGTAAACGGTCCGAACGGTTCGTAAAGCTCCGTGAAATACAGGTATACTGCCCGGCGGCAGTCCCGTGGGACCGGGAAGATGAGGTCAGGTCCGCGGGACACGGGCCACCTTTGAGTACCCTCCTCATGGAATAATCTCATAAACTGGCGTCCCGTTAAAGACGGGCCAATGCGCCGCACACAACAGAGAACTCTACAAACGAACGAAACGAGCCCCGGGTCCGTTCTTGGTGCTCGATTTGTCGCTTTCTCTTCCGGGCCGTTTCGTGTAACATCTTCTGCAACACCGAGATCTTCATCGGCGACCGATCATCCGAGGGTCGCCGGTGATCGTGTTCCCATAACAATTATCGCCTAGATCATCGGTGGAGCAATGTAAGACACGCAAGATCCGACACCTACACTATAGCAAACGACAAGACGTTCCTAACTACCTGGCCCGAACCGATCACCGGCAATTAACCGACATATTTTCACCGTGACCACGGTGCTGGGCGATTTCGGACCGGCGAATCATTCACCGGTGACATTGACAAAAGATAGGTCCGAGTGTCGCAGGTGTGGTTCGACCGAGGCAAGACGAGGCGAGGCAAGGCGAGGCGAGGCGAGGCGAGGCGAGGCAAGGGTTCGAATGGCCCGGGATGCACCTGCGGGGCTCGGTTTGTGCGAAGGAGGTTCGGTAGGAGGCCGACGACTCTCTGCCGCGGCACGACACGACCAAGAAGAACGGAGACGGGAAATAAAAAGCTGGAGGATGCAGACACAAATAGATTGCAAAAACACAATAATAGAGACAGAGAAAGAGCGAGATACTGGACAGAGAAACAGCGCGGAGCGGGGCGGACCTGGTCGGGCCGGGCCGGGTCGGGTCGGAGCGGGAGGATTCTGCAGCGGGAAGAGGCACGCTTTGTCTCAAGGCGAGCTGTTCTCCTTCGCGGCGGCGGCGGCTCTTCAAAAGACCGGACAAAGGAACGAAAATGCCGGGGCCCGGCGCGGCGTGCCGCGACCAGTTTGAGAACCTCTCTCGCTGGTCCGCGACCTCTTTGTCTACGGGGATCGCGCCAGGGCCCCCAGGGATCTCACAGCCTATTAGGAGTCGTTATCATTTCACCTCGTGCTGTAGAGCTGGTCCCCCAGCGTTCACGTGAAACCGGCAGGTTCGCGTGAAATTTCGACATGGCCAGTGGTTGCTCGCCGATTTTCGAACCGGCGCACAGTGGGCAATTTGGACAAAATCGGATTCAAAATCAAAGAACTTTCGATAGAAATGAGGTAGAGCGATGAAATTTTTTTTAAATGAAAGCTGCAACTTTGTATTAGGACCTTGAATAAGTTCTCGCTGTTTCTTCAAAAATGGCAGTAGCAGTACCCCGTTCGTGGAATTTCGAATGGTAACACACATGCAAGGCAGTAGTGTATCTAACCTTAAATTTCAGTGTATGGTAGTTCACTTTAGTGTAAACAAAGTAATTTTTTCTTAGTTCTGAAAATGTCTACTTTTGTGCCAAATAAAGTGTATTTGCGGGGAATTTTATTGCACTACTTTATTCAAAAGAAATCAGCTGAAGCACATAGAATTCTTGTTGAGACTTATGGGGACAATGCTTTGTCGGATACGACATGCAGAGACTGGTTTCGACGCTTCAAAAATAATGATTTTGAACTTGAGGATAAAGAACGTTCTGGCGCACCGAAAAAATTTGAAGACGAAAAGTTGGAGGAATTACTCGATCAAGACCGATGTCAGACGCTAGCAGAACTTGGAAAAACATTACAAGTAGATGAGTCAACTGTTTCAGAACGTTTAAAAGTTTTAGGAATGATCCAGAAGCAAGAACATTGGGTAAAAGCTTTTATTTTGTAAAAGAAACAGCGAGAACTTATTCAAGGTCCTAATAGAATATGGGAAAAATAGGGAGATTATTACCATCCAATCATTTCAACGAAAAAATGACTTCATTAGTTTTTGTCACAAAAATCTATTTTTTGCAAAATCCTGAGGTCGTAGAAAAATGTCGAGACCAGATTTGAAATCAGCGTGGAAAAATCTATGGGAAATGATGTATAGCATGTTAAAAAAAAATTTTTTCCGTGCGTGGTATTGGAAAAACCATAATTTTCTTGAAATTGTGCAAGTTTAACGAATTTTCTCAAGGTTAAAAAGCGTTCGTACCATAATCTCTCTATTTTTCCCATATTCTACAAAGTTGCAGCTTTCATTTTAAAAAAATTTCATCGCTCTACCTCACTCCTATCGAAAGTTCCTTGATTTTGAATCCGATTTTGTCCAAATTGCCCACTGTGCGGCGCACGGCCTTTCCGAATCGCAGAAACGTGGCCGAATCCTCAGAAATGAATTTATCGTCCGAGGATATGGTAATTACTAGACTGCGGAACTTTATGCGTTTATGGCTTCGTAATAATTTTCAACAAATCCGAGAACGTAAAATACGATAGAATTTGGTACGATTTTTATATATTTTGAATCTACAAAGGCTGTTCCCATTAAAAATAAAATTTCATGTGATTCCACTTTCTTAAAGTTCGACAATTGAAAATTGCATAAACATCCGGTGTCTAGTAATTACTATCTCAGATTCTCTAATGGAAAAACCGAGATAGGTTTTATTACTAATTCCTAGACTGCGGATCTTTGTGCAAAATAAACACTGTTTGCATCGATTGTAAGAAACATGAGCTAAATAATAAATTCTTTTCTTAATCATTTCAACGAGATCAAAATAATACCTAGACATTCGTAAGTTCTTGTAATCCTTTTACTCTCTTAAATTGCATTTATATAATAAATGCATGAAATCTGCAATCTACCTTATCTACTATCTTATCCTTCATTTGCGTGCTGCGACCGGGCTGTGAAGAGCGGTGTGAAAGCGTAAAGTTAAAAGCGCATAATTCTGAAACGACTGATTTAATTTTGATTCTGCAAAACTGTAATAGTTAATGGCTACGTTGTGCAATTATAAAACTTCTTATGAAACGTGGACAGAAAAGTTTTAAGGACAAACATTGAATAAACATAAAAATCATATTCGAACTTGTAGTCGACACTGTTATCTTTCAGTATTTGCAAAAGTTGTATGATGCAGTATAAAATAGTTATTAAACGGTGTTTTCTCGAAACGTGTAGAAGATATGAGAAATTCTTCAAACAAAAATATTGCACGGTTTAGCATCGGTTCATCATTGATTTCAAAGCATTTTTAAGATCTTTTAATATACATATCTACCATATATTGGATTCGTCAGTTTGTTTTCTAAAAATTTTCCGTTCAGGTCCTGAAAACCCTAATACAGTGTTTCCTCGATACATGTCCACAGCACGAGTGTACCCAGTGACATATATCGGCGAGAAGATACTATTCCGACCGAGGCCCCTCGAGCTTAGGTGACCCTCACGTGGTGCACCCCGCGGGGTAGTGGGGATAATTCCGCGACGTTTATCGTCCTGACTTTGGCGACATATACAGAGAAATAACTGTATATCTATTTCTGTCCACATTGAAGTGTGTTCCGAGGTTCTGGCCACGATTTCACGATTTGGAAACAGTATGGCGGCGCGGTGTGTCCTGTGATTTAGAACAGAGCGGACGGATCGCTCGGTTCATAAATATCGGAGAACGTTCCAGGAAACCGGGTTCGATACCGTGGACGCGACGGGATTTTTCGGTGAATTGTGGAATCCTTCGAGAACCCGAGGCGAACGGATCCACGATCCCGACGATTTGTTCGAAATACTTGACCGACCGGTAGCTATTTTAGTAGAACGATGAAAATTTAGTAACGTTAATGAGGATCCTGATCGTTATCGGAGATCGCTTCTGGAAGCAGAAGTTAGGACACGCGCCGACGCAGAGAGAACGAACGTGTATCCAGGAAAGTAATAATTCACAGATGGGAAAAATGTGTAAGGCCGATTCGACCTCGCAGTTGTTAGCGACCGTCCAACAATTAACGATGAATCGAGGTTACGCCGCCTCCTTTTATATCCTTGCCTCTTTCAGCTTCGTTAGTAAGCCGCGATGTAGGCGACGTCGTTAGGAGCATTTAGCGTAATCTGATTTCCAGCCGAATAAAATCGGGAGCCGGTGCGAGGCGGGCTACTTCCGCGAGCAACGCGTCATTGTCCTGGATGTTTCCCACCGTCGTAGAAATTCTTCAGTGTTTATGACAAATTAAGGCGCAGCAAAAATATTGAATTTCATTAATGTCCATTATTAATGTATTTCATTAATGTAATCGTTCATTGATGTAATCACCCTGAGGAATCCGAAGAAGTCTTCCGATCGAACGTTTTATGGAAGTGTCGAAAACCTTTCGAGAACTAATCTCCGAAACCTGTTTCCAAAAAGATAATCGGAAAACCGAGGTTCTACTAAATCGTCAATCGAACAAGCACTATGCGAATTACGTCACGTCTGGTCTCATTTTAATCGATAAAATGTCGCAAGTATGTTAGTAAAAATTGTACGATTTTGGATTTTATACGATTCATGACAAAACTGAATAGGTCGAATACACGATTCTAAAGCCATCAGGATAATTTAAGGATATCGTAATATTCGCTCATTAAATTGATTAAAAGAGGAAATATATTTTCATTCAACTTGCAGACAGTACAGTTAATTCACTACATATGTCGCCAAGACCTGGATGATAAACGTCGCTTAATTATCCCCACTACCGCGAGGGGCCCCGAAGCTCGAGAGGCCTCTGTAAACATAACATGGCTCGGGTACGTCTCCTGCACGATACACGTCGCTGGCAAGACCCGTGTTGTTGACATGTATCGAGAATTCACTGTAGTATGTGCTTAAATAAAGAAGTCAATTCAGTAATTTTCTACGTAAACGTTTTTATAATTACAATGATTGTGAAATAGAAAACCGGTCATTTTGACCGTGGTAAGTTGAGACATATATCGCGAATTCGTTGTATTTATTTTGCTAAATGGAACACAATTCAAAAATTAATATTAATAAAAGTAATTTATTGAAAATATTCTTGAAATAATGTTAACCCTTAGCACTCGAATGACGACTGTACGGCGCCACTAAAAATTGCTGTATCATTATTCAAAATATTTTTCACATTATTAAATTTGTTTATATTTGAACATTTCATAACATGAAAAAAAAAAATATACAGAAGTGAAATATTCTAGGTCGGAAGAAATGTTTCGTTATGGAGTTAAAATAGCTTCGAATGCGCCATTTTCATTCTAAAACTAAATTTTTCTCCCGTCTTAGAATATTTTCATTTTATTCATACGAGACTGACCCGATTTCCACATACAATATTTAAATGTATAGTAATCTATTGAATACAAATTTTGTAATGTAACAAATATTTTGTAATATTTTTTGTGATTTCTTTGAAATAATGCCACAATAATTTCTAGTGGTGCTTCAGCGTCACCACTCGAGTGCAAAGTGTTAAGACTGTAATCGTGATTTGGAGAACAATGCTTTCGAGCATCGATCACGTGAAACCCTCTCCGGTAATGCGACATCGGTTTGCAAATGAGGCAAGATTCAACGTAAATGGAGCAGCGAATGCTATTATCCTTCGTCGTAATAAACACGTGTCGCGAACAAACGCGATTTGCCGCTTTTCCAGCAAAAAAAAAAAAAAAAGAAAGAATGGAGGCTGAACTGGCGTTGCGTAACGCGAAGAAAGTTATCCGGAGCGGCGGTGGACACGGGAAAAGCAAGAGGCCGACACGCGGTCCGCGTTGCTTCGCGAGATCCGGGCCCGCGCGACGATCGTGCGCGAACGACGAACGTTCGCGCGTTATTATTCCGCAAAAGGTGGCATTAGGCAACTAGAAGTGGGTCAGTGTCGCGATCGGTGTACACCCTAATAATTCTTCTCGCTCTCTTTGTTCCCTCGACCCTCGGTTCTGTCTTCCGAATTGGCTCGCCGCGGAGTCTCGTTAGAGAGACCAGAAACACTGTCGCCCGCTTTCCCTTTCCGCGACTTTTGCAATTGCGTAACAACTGCGGAGGCTTTTAATACGTTACGCGCCGGCTCCCAACACGTGCCTTGCACGAGCATGACTCCTTTCCTCGGTGCGCGGGCACAACTACGTATCTCGGACCAGGCGCTCGTACGGGGGAAACACCTTGTGCAACGTGAAATTTTTGAGCATTTTTTTTTAGATCGATAGCAAATTTCCTCAGCAATACGATGGGAAAAGTTAGAAAATGCGTTATTTTCAAAATAAAGTGAATGTGTCTCGGACCAGGTGCTCTTAAGGGGGGAATACCTTGTGTATAATGAAATTTTATAGCGTTTTTTTTTTTAAATCGATAGGAAATTTCCTCAGGAATACGATGAGAAAAGTTAGGAAGTGATCAGAGTTGTTCTTGTACGTTATTTTCAAAATAAAGTGAACTTATCTCGGACCAGGTGTTCTTAAGGGGGGAAAGCCTTGTGCAACATGAAATTTTTGAGCATTTTTTTTAGATCGATAGCAAATTTCCTCAGCAATACGATGGGAAAAGTTAGAAAATGCGTTATTTTCAAAATAAAGTGAATGTGTCTCGGACCAGGTGCTCTTAAGGGGGGAATACCTTGTGTATAATGAAATTTTATAGCGTTTTTTTTTTTTAAATCGATAGGAAATTTCCTCAGGAATACGATGAGAAAAGTTAGGAAGTGATCAGAGTTGTTCTTGTACGTTATTTTCAAAATAAAGTGAACTTATGTCGGACCAGGTGTTCTTAAGGGGGGAAAGCCTTGTGCAACATGAAATTTTTGAACATTTTTTTTAATCGATAGCAAATTTCCTCAGCAATACGATGGGAAAAGTTAGAAAATGCGTTATTTTCAAAATAAAGTGAATGTGTCTCGGACCAGGTGCTCTTAAGGGGGGAATACCTTGTGTATAATGAAATTTTATAGCGTTTTTTTTTTTTTTGTTTAAATCGATAGGAAATTTCCTCAGGAATACGATGAGAAAAGTTAGGAAGTGATCAGAGTTGTTCTTGTACGTTATTTTCAAAATAAAGTGAACTTATCTCGGACCAGGTGTTCTTAAGGGGGGAAAGCCTTGTGCAACATGAAATTTTTGAACATTTTTTTTTAATCGATAGCAAATTTCCTCAGGAATACGATAAGAAAAGTTAGAATGTGCGTTATTTTCAAAATAATGTGAATGTGTCTCGGACCAGGTGCTCTTAGGGGTGGAGGAATACCTTCTTTATAATGAAATTTTATAGCGTTTTTTTTTTCTTTGTTTAAATCGATAGGAAATTTCCTCAGGAATACGATGAGAAAAGTTAGGAAGTGATCAGAGTTGTTCTTGTACGTTATTTTCAAAATAAAGTGAACTTATCTCGGACCAGGTGTTCTTAAGGGGGGAAAGCCTTGTGCAACATGAAATTTTTGAGCATTTTTTTTTATATCGATAGCAAATTTCCTCAGCAATACGATGGGAAAAGTTAGGAAGTGATCGGAGATGTTCTTGTACGTTATTTTCAAAATAAAGTGAATGCATCTCGGACCAGGTGCTCTTAAGGGGGGAACACCTTGCGTATAATGAAATTTTTGAACATTTTCTTTTTTTGTTTATATCGATAGGGAATTTCCTCAGGAATATGATTGGAAAAGTTAGAAAGTGATCAGAAACGTTCTTGTACGTTATTTTCAAAATAAAGTGAACGGTTGTATTGGACTCGTGCTTCTGGAAAAGATGAAAAAACGGCTGGAGTACAACTTTTTGAGGAAGAGGAAGATCTGTTCTATGGCCCTGGAACTGCAGATTAGCAGAAAACCGCGGTAAGTTAGAATAAATTAAGATTTTTTTAACGATTTTTCTGTTGCTCAAACTTTAAACGCATATTTCTCGAAACGCAAAATTTCGCCCGGCGTGCAACGTAGCTCAAAAACTGATTCTCGATCTTTACGGTAGATATATTCTAGAAATAATTGGCCACAACATGACGAGCTCCGATTTTTTAATTTTTTATTTAAAACATTGTTATTAACAGAAAATCGGTTTTATTTTCAAAACTTCACCATTTCTGCAATTTTGCAACTTTTAATAGAAGAAGAATTTCATGTTGTGCGTATTGGCATAATCTAACGATTCCATTCTGATTTTTTTGTTTCAGATCATTTTTGTGCGCTGCACGGCGCATTTCCAGGATGCGATTTTCAAGCCGCCATTGCAGCATTGATATTAACGATTAAAATTTATGAAAAATATTTTTGTTTGCATTATAACGTTAATAAATGATACCTCAAATGTTAAATCAATCTACGCATTACATTTTCCAAAAAAAAATTCTTGAAAAGCAGGCCATTTACACAAGGCTCCCCCCTTAAAAACCGATTGAAGTTCGGCATTGTGAAAGCAATAGTTCTCGACCGATCGAGCCGAACCACCCACAGGCATATTCGAAACGCGTGCGTGTCGTAACGGAGCACGTCGCCTCGATCAAAAATCGATCTCGAATAATCGGACACGCGGATAGAAAAATCGCGAAAGTATTTAGTCTGGTCAATCGGAGACTCTGTACACGCCGGGGTGCTGCCTTCTGTTAGGCGTGCACGATTTTCAAGCGAAGCCTGCGCAGCAGACATTTTTATTGCTGCAACGGAACGGTACTTGACCTTTCAAACGGGGGACGACCATAATTCATCATCGGAGTTCTCTATCAGAAATTTCTCATTTTTTCTTTGCACTACGATTTATTTTACAGTTTCAGCGAGTAGAACTTTTTTGTAATTCGTAATTTCCTAAAAAGAGGAGAATTGTATGCCTATATATTCTTCAATAGCTGTATATTAACAACGCCGAAATAAAATTTCATTTCGGATTAACCCATTTGCATCATAAGGAAATGTGAAAAGGAGGCCTTTATCACCAAACTTTTTTTAATTATATTTAAGTACAAAGAACTTCATATATACACTCCGGTGATAGTGACCAGGAAAAATGAGCGTATATATATGCTAATGATGCAAATGGGTTAAAGGAAATTAATAACATACATATTGATTAGACTCTGTTCAGAATCTTCATCACGAGTACGACTCGATATTGTAGGGCAACACCATGTAAGAAATTAGACAATTCTAGAAACCACTACAACTTTAAGATAACGCTATAAATAACCAAAATGGTATGTCAATATAAAAATTGTGTGTGCTGTGGAACTATCACGAAGACGATGGCAACACAATCCGACGTTAACAAACCCGTATAAATACGGGACTTCCACCAGCAGATAATGAAAAACGGATTTATCCGTGTCCCGAACACAATTTGTTAATTTAAGGGACCACCCTACGTTGCATTAACACGTTAACTGCCACGTCAGTCACATATGACTGACAGTGATTCTTGACTAGGTTTAGCCATTCATTTTTATTTTGACATATCCAGATAAATCGAATTTTATTAGGATCTTTAGAATTCAAACGGGTTAAAACAGCATCTCCTATAATACATTTGAAATTTCTAGTTTCGGTTTCATTGATTAAATTACTCTGATTTTGTGAGAATCTCTGGGAACGATATTTGGTACTTGACGTGTGTTAATAGTATCCATATTGGTATAAACTATATTTACATAGATTGCTCGCCTCTCGACCGCTCGGTTGAAAGGTTTGTGATCTTATTGAAAAATTCAGTACTATGGCAGCATAAAGGGAAATCGATCGAAGACATGCGAATTCCCGCGCATGAAACGAGACCGGTCACGGGATCAGAAGCGACGCCCGAGTAATGCTCCGAATTTAATATTCCGCAGACGGGAAGAGAGACTGAGCATGACCGCGAGAGGTGGATCGAATTGTCCTCCACCGAAAAACGAAACCGCGGGAACGGCGCGGCGGGCGGTGGCGAAGAGCGAGAAGAACGCGAAAGCGTAACCGCAACGCGAATCAGTATTAAACCGCAAACAGTCGGCGTCCGACGAGAGCAATCGTCGAAAGCAGCGAACGAGAGAGAATCGTATTCGCGTCTAACCGGGCGACACACGTTTCCGGTCGCAGCGAATATAGTATTCGCCGGAGCGCGTTGCCCGTACGAGAAAAATAAGAAATCCAATTTTCTTATTGTTACTAATGAACATCGCAACTGCGAAGCCAGTTAAGTGTAATGGGAACGAAAATTAAGAGAAAATCAAGACGTGTTCGAGTTGGAATTTAAGATTTTGTAATTTTGGGGGGTGGGAATCGATTGTGATTTAGGGGAGAGGTATACAGGTTATAGCCAAGGGCGGCAAATTTTTGGAAAAACAGCAAATGCACTACGATAAGAACAAATCAATGAAAATGTTAACCAATTTAAAAATAAAAATGACGTTCTATGAAATTACAAGAAATTATTGTAACACTAAACCTACCACAGTGAAAATGACCGGTTTTCTATTTAACGATTATTGAAATTATAAAAACGTTTTCATAGGAAATTACTGAATTGACTCCTTCATTTAAGCACATATTGTAATGTGTATACTTATGAAGAATAAAATATAACTTAAAGAATAAAATTATGATTTATCTTTTTGTGCTTGGTAAGTTTAATGGCAAAACCTGCGGAAGAAGAATGCAAGTACCTAACTTCTCCATATCTGAAAATTAGGTTGAACAAAATTAGGGTAATACTAACGATTTTGTGCTTTCTGCTATTGATAAACCTATTTAAGAGTTGGCCCTATAAGAAGAGCTTTGGAGGTAGCTCGTAGGAGACAGAAGTATAAATCCACCACTAGAAAGCATACCAATTTGAACGAGTGTACTACCGAAATTAAATACTCGTTTCAATCGTGCATAATGATACATGTAATTAATAAAAAAAATTCGGAACAGGGAGAATGGTTGTAGATTTCATTTTTATAGGGTAATGTTTCACTGCAAAATGCGTACAGCGGCTTCAATATGTATTTGTAAATCAAATTTTCGATTTTTGTCGGCAAATGTTTTTCACGAATAAATCTACCATGGGTTTAAAAATTAAGTAAGGGCAGACTGTTGGCTTGTGAGCTCTGTAATAATGACAAAACCACATTTATTCAGACTTTATTCAATTTTTAATGTAATAAGTGCCTCAATAGGGAACTTCATTCGAAAATTTCTGACGAAAATATTTTTACAATTTCAGTAATTGTACACTAGCAATATGTACAATCGCATTTGTTTTGATCTCAAAAAACAAATCTTGAATGTTTCCGTGCAGTGGCTTTAATCATTTATTTATCGGCTGTAAGTGTACCTACATTTTATATAAGTGAAATATATAAATAACTCTTTTTTTATATAAATATTTTTATATCAACACAATTGAAGGAGATATTCATGTGACTCCAATTTAGTCGGACCACCCAGTATATATACAAATTTGTATGCACTTGAAGGATAGCTAAGACAGTATTGCCTAAAGCCAATAGTCTTTCCGGCTCTCCTAAGGTTAACACACGATCAAATAATTGGTTGAACAGTCAGATTCACGACGTCGACGGAACATTTTCCGTAGCTGGAAATTTTCTTCATCTCCGAAGAAATACCGTATACGACTACCATACCCATGAAGTAAATCAAGGTGCAAGAGTGATTAACCCATTTCCATTATTAGCGTATATATACGCTCAATTTTCCTGGTCAATGTCACCGGAGCGTGTATATACGCTCAATTTATTTGTTCTTATAATGCTGAAATACGAAGTTCTTTCACTTGTAGTAATTTTTGTACTTACATATACTAAAAAAGAAAAAGTTTGCTGATAAAGGCGTTCTTCATTTCATATTTCCTTACGACGCAAATGGTTTAATCTCAAGCGTCCGTGAACCGTTGGTACCGATAGAAGAGCGCACGATAAAATCTGTAGATCTGATTTTCGTCCCGAAATCTGGCCGCGTCTGAAACTGGCGATGGGCGGTGTGCGTCGAGTCCTGGAACGGAACATTTTTCGGCCGGACCCCGCGGCCCGTATAATTTCATTAAACTGGGGGATCGAGCAAAAAACGTTGGGGCCAACACGATTTGCCTCTTCGAGATCGAGAGTGGAACGATGAGGGCCGCACGCGCCGGACAGAGAGCCTCGGTCGGGAAAGGTTTCGCTCGAGCGAGGGACGAGGACATGTGCGAGGGGACCGGACACGGGCAAGCGGAGGAGATGGGAACAGACAGAAAGACGAAAGAAACCCGGTGAACGAGCGAGAGCAAGGTACCCGGGAGAGCACAAGTCATCGGACGACGCTCACACGTCGCGCCGTGTATGGTCTCGAGTCTCTGGCGTTGTGTGGGTACGCGTACGCGTGTGTGCGAGGCCATGCACGAAGAGGGACGAACGCGCGTGGAGTCGCGCGCGCGATTGCCACGGGTCTCGGTCGGTGCACACGCGTACACGCGCGAACGAAGGCGAAAGGATGAAGCCAAGCCACAGCCTCGAAAGGCTAGAAAGAAACGGCCGGAGCAGAGCAGTAGACACGGTCTTGAATCTTGACCTAGGACACGCACCAGCGACTACGTCACAGTTCGACGTACTACGAAGGCTCTCCCGTACGTGCCCGCCGCGCTCGACATTCACACGGTTCGCCCAGGATGGAAAGGTCGACCGAGGAGCGAGGTCGAGGCTTTTCCTTGAGCCGCGAGGAAATTCATTCGCTGCGTGAGATCCGACCGTTTCTGCGAGCGAAAGAGAAAGAGAGAGGGAGAGAGTCTCTTTGCATACGCGACCGGCCCGGCCCGGCCCGACCCGGCCCGGCCCGCCCGTCGTGCTTCACGGCGAACCAGGATCGATGGCGAAAAATCGACCGAACCAATGCTTTTTGCCGAGCCTATCCGAGGTCCTTGCTATGCACCGGAATACTCGGCCGGCGCTGACGCGAATGGGAATGCGGGAATTGTTTCGCGAGATTATGCTCGCCGGCTGGGAGCCTTGTGGACGGCAAATCCTCGCGAAAGGAGAGCCACCTACGGTTTCCAGGATTTTTTAATATCTTGTCAAGATGGCCGTCCCGAGTACTGATGGGATTCGAGACGCTTCGAATCTCTTGAGCGACTAAATATCGAATCTGTTTCGAAACTTAAAACTTTTGCAATTCATTGCAAATCTTCAGTCTTTTTTTTATATAGTTGTTTATGTTCATGATGGTTATCTATCAATTATTCATTCATAATATTCATAATTGTTTGTTATTATTTATAATGGTTGTTTATTTATTATTTATTTGTAATATTTATAATAGTTATTCATTTCTTATTTATTTGTAATATTTATAATGGTTTGTTATTATTTATAATGGTTATTTATTTCGTATTTATTTGTAATATTTATAATGGTTTGTTATTATTTATAATGGTTATTTATTTCTTATTTATTTGTAATATTTATAATGGTTTGTTATTATATATAATGGTTATTTATTTCTTATTTATTTGTAATATTTATAATGGTTTGTTATTATATATAATGGTTATTTATTTCTTATTTATTTGTAATATTTATAATGGTTTGTTATTATTTATAATGCATTAACATTCTCGAACGTCCTGATCGTCTTGAATTGTGTGATATAAAGACACCGACGCGCACTAACACTAATGGCATAGATACGAATCGGTGTGGCAGTGCCAATAATCCCGAGTAACGAATAAAATATTGAAGAATGTTTGTTTAACATAAGTAATGTTTGTGTAAAAATCGAAAACTGAGGTTCAACATATGTTCACACATATTATGTCTTAGTTCTCGGACTATAACAATAGCTCAGAATCTATGAATTTCGAAATAGTAAAAACTGTAATTTAGTCTGGTTAATTATTCTTTTACATATTTAAAAAATAAGATAACGATCGGAAGCTTTTATAATCTAACAAAAGGAAAATATTATGCAATATATATGATCCATTAATTAGTAGATATACGTAATAAAGTATATTTTGCTAATTGCTCAGAGTATTATTTCTCATCATTTGAAAGCTTTACAAATGCTAAATCTTGCAAAGTTTTCAAACATGTTAATTATTCCTCTTACGATTTCAATTACTATTGGAAGCCATATTCTCTAAGTGTTTTCTCGATATACGTCCACAACACGGGTCTACCCAGAGACATATATCGGCTAGAAGATATTATTCTTTGATACACTGCTAAACATAGAAAAAGACAGCGAAGCTCTGGGATTTTTATCGAATAGATATTCGGGACATATATCGAGTAAAGACTGTACGTACAAATGAAATACAATTATAGCAATTGGCCTGCTTCCTCGGAATAATATTTCGTACCTGATACGTAGATCGACTACCAATTGATCATATTTAACGATATTCGATAAGTTGGCTACTTAACAACAGCATCCTTGATAAGAAACTGCATAGCGCGAAACTCACCTGTAACAGAAAATAAAATGGAACATTAATATAGTGTAATATCTTCGGTATAAAATTGATAATAACGATAATGTTGATTATAATTTGATAATAAATGTGGTTTTTTTATTGCTTTAATTTTTGGAATTTCATAGCAACACTTCATCTTGTACGATCGCTGATTTATGATTTCAAGGGGGAACCTAATGTAAACGGTGTACAAAATCGATTTTTTTCTTTCAACACAAATCGATGATGTACCCTCCTTCGAAAAATTCCTTATTTTCGTTTGGAGCAGACTTTCGTACACGGTGTCCTAGAAATGTTGTATAATACTTCCTTGATCATGGTGATTCTCGAGGTCATTTGAAATAATTTCTTCCTTTGCGAAAATGTTCTCCGCGACTTTGTTGAGGAGTTATTAACGAAAATGACTGGCCAATCAGAGAGCGGCTATAACGGGCGGATTGCGAATCGGCAAGAGGCTGTAACCGCGCCCTGATTGGTCCGCGTTTTTCGTTAGTTACTCCTTGACGAAACCGCGGAGAACATTTTCGCGAAGAAAAAAGTTATTTCAAATGACCTTAGGAATCACCCTTTTTAAGAAAATACATAATTTTTGGGACACCCTATATGTAGCGACGCGCCGTAGCTAAGAGGTTAAAAAGCGATAAATATAGAATGTTTAGACAAAAAAGTACATAATTTTCTGGGCACTCTTTCCGTTCAATAGAGTGTAAATAGTGAAACAAGTGGTGATCATAGATTGTCTAATCCAAATAAATTATGTAAATACCGAAGGAAAATGAATGTTAATGATGCATTGTTCTCGCAACGGTAAAGAACTGGCGTAAATCTTACTACACGCTCGAGTCCCTTTTTACACGATGGGAAACGCGTAAAAGTAATTAAAACGTGCTGGAAAAAAACTGCATGGAGGTCGATAAAACGTACTTGAAAAATTCTTTAAAAGCAAATGAATCGTGTTACGAACATGTGTACAAATTATTTATGTACAAACGTGCCATGTGAAAAGCGATCCTGGTGCGCTTACGAGAATATTCGACACGAAGTAGTGATTATCTTACGCGTCGATAAAAACTCTCTTGAATCTTCCTGCGTATCGCGATACAAGGCTACTGGATACAGCAAGAAAAATATGCAAAATCTTCGTGCTCGATTAATTATGTAATCGGGTGACGGTAGAGATGTTTCGATGATCTCCGAGGGAAACTAATCGAGCGGATAGCATCCCTTCTATTAATGTTACCTTGAAGATGTTTCTGTTCACAGTTGAATCGATAACTCGCTTAAATTAAAGCTTTCTTCTCTCGTGGCTCGTGCTTTATACGTTTACGCATTCCCGCAAGATCAACACAATTTTTTTCTTTCTTTCTTTTCTATTAACTAGACAAAATAGCACCACTGCACTTCTGAAATGAATATGGTCTTATGAATATAGTAATTTTTGAACCATTCATCTTTCTTCTCTAACGTTTTTCTGTAACTGCACTGGTAACAGAGATGTAACCAGAGCTGGGTGAAATAGTGAAAATACTATTTAAAAAAATAGTACATAGTAAATAGCGATGTTTATTTTAAAGTATCCATACAACTTCGAAAATAAAACGTTTCATTTGAATGTTGAAAGAAAACATTTCATTTGAGTTTTCGCAATGTTATTTGAAAGTAGTATTTTATTTACAGAATAATAAAAATATTCGGATTTCGACTGGAAATATTTTCTTTATTTTAAATATGTTTTCTGAGCGGGAGAAATAGTAAAAATACTACTTAAAAAAATAGTACATAGTAAATAATGATATTTATTTTAGTGTCCGTATAACTTGAAAAATAAAATATTTCATTTGACGCAGCAAGTTTTTGCAACAGTATTTGAAAGTAGTATTGCACTTGGACAATAATGGAAATATTTGGATCTCAACTGGAAATCTTTTCTTTATTTTAAATATGTTTGCCGAGAATAATAGTTCGTGTTCAATACATTTACGAGTATAAATTGCTTCCTAATGGCAAGATACATTGTACGTTGATATTGTTTATCAACGAACCGCAGTAGGAGTGAGTAGTTGTACGCAGATCAGTCGTACGTAATACGGTCTTTCAGAGCATTGAAACGGAGCAAGAGAACACAATGAACTTTATCAGAAATACCATTTATCACCGCTATCTAAAACTCGTGTTTTAGTGTCTTTTAATAACTCGTCGATAGGAACTATTAACTTTTAGGTCAGAGAATGAAATGAAAAAACTTTACTTATAGGATGATCCAATACTTTCCGCGAGATCAGAGTATTTGATTTCATGCCAGATTATTAAAATAAAATATTTTGTGTCTCAGATTGTTAAAATTGGAAATGCTTTATTGCATGATTCAGACTCCTGAAATAAAACTGTTTTGTGGTTCAGATTGTCAAAGTAAAAATACTCTATTTTGGACATTATATATCCTATTGGAAATACTATTCTATGAATAAAATCTAAAATACTGAATATTTGAAATAATTATTCGCCAAATATTACCCGCTATAACCGGAAACAATTTTGCGTGGACCACCATGTACACAATTTCAAAAAAAAAATAGAATCGTATACAAAAAATATCGACGTATCTCCTGACCCGCGTTGAACCTTAGCAACAATGCTTGCGACACGTTGGTCATCGAACAATTCGAAAAGGACACGTGTCCGGTGAAACGAAAGGTTTCGAACGACCGTATCAATCTAGAGATGCTGAAGTAGCCCCCGACAGGCTAAATATTCCAAGCTGACTCGGCCAACAAGACCATCAGCCTATCAACAATCTTCCGGGCGCTAATTCCCCGGCGTGTAATGGTCGCGTCGCTAATGAAGTACTTAAACAATTATACCCGACGCCTAGTCCTGGTGCATTGATCAGCGGAAAAGAAGAAGCCGCTTAAAAGCGGTCGAACTATTCGGGAACGGCAGGGGCTAGAGAGCAGGGTCCCAAGGGAAGGGCGACCCGGGAGGAATTCCGGCAAGACGTTCCCACTGGAATTCCGTGGCGTCGATGGGAGAGGAGCGATCCGGCTGACAGCTCGGCGACGCGACGCTTTCCTCGTCCGGACGGAAGTGCCACGTCGGGTGCATTGTTGCGAGCCGGGCGTACGGTACGCGGATTGGCCAAATGGAGCGAGCAACAGAGAAAGAAAGAGAGAGAGAGAGAGAGAGAGAGAGAGAGAGACTCTCGTCGAGAGAACGTTGCTCGGCCCATGTGTTCGTGCGTACGCTCGCGCCTCGGTGTGTGCACGTGTACGCGAGCGCGGACGAGTGTAGGTGGCTCGGTTGCGAACCACTTCCTCCCGGGACGTGTGCGGTCTTCGAATAATCGGATACTCGTGCGTGCTGCATCGGGGAAAGGATGTGCACCGTTGCAAAGGGAAGCAGCGAAAAAGAGAAAAGAAAACGGCAGAAAAAAAGAAAGGAGAAAAAAATAACAGAGATAGAAGAGACCGGGACGCGACCGAGAAAAAGAGAGGAGGCTCCCGCCCCGCTCGATGCTCGAATAACACTTCTTTGTGCTCTATCCATAAAGCGGACCCGTGGCCGCTTTTACGCATGAAATACTACGCGGAGCCGAGCCACGCGGGGGAAACTCGATAATACATACTGTACATCCCGGCTAGCGTGGTAGGACAATTGTGCGCGTGGCCAAGGAAACGAGCGACGACCACGACAATGACGACGACAAGGACGACGACAACGACGTTTCGACGATTAACGGTAACCAAACGGTGCCGGCCGGCTGATAGCCGCATGGGAGGAAGGAGCAGGTGAACCGAGGACCAAACGTTGCACCTGGAACGTGTGAAAAGCGTCTCTCGAGCCCTTTCTGCGTTCGGTGCCGAGAGCGTCGAGCAAACACTTGGTCTTGTGAACAGATTTCACCGTTTCCAACTTATCTACGGTCGCGATAGTAGTGGTATAAAACCACCGCGCTATGCCGCGCCGCTTAGCTTGATGTCATTTTTTCGAACGGTACGTTATTACCAGACTGCGGATTTTATGCGTTTATGACCAAAATGGGCAAGCACAATTTAAAGCAGTGGACATATTAACCCTTTGCACTCTCGGCCCTATATTCATTCTAAAACTAAATTTTTCTTCCGTCTTAGTATATTTTCAGTTTATTCATACGAAACTGATCCGATTCCCACATATAATATTTGAATACTTAGTAATCTATTAAATACAAATTTTGTAATGTAACAAATATTTTGTAAAATTTCTCGTAATTTCTTTGAAATAATGCCACAATCATTTCTAGTGGTGCTTCAGAGCCACCACTCGAGTGCAAAGGGTTAAACAGATTTAAGGGCACCAAGCGTATTTGTTTTAGCTTAATAAAGTAATCAAAAAAAGAAAGAAATTTTTATTTCGCTCTTGGATCTTGCAAGCAATGCCAATATTTATATTATATATATTATATATTATTATATAGTATATATATATTATAATAGATAATATTAATATTACTGTATATTATATTATATTTTGATTAAATATTATAGATCAGTGTTTCCCAACCTTTTTGTACCATGCCCCAGCTAAGCCTTCCTAAAATGCCCCCTATGTAACATATATATAATTTGTAATATTCAGAAATTGAATTGTTCACTGAAGAAACTTAAATGATAGGTTCTACGAAAAAATCACTAGAAGTGGAGGAAACACAGTAAGTAAATTTTCAAAACATATAATGGACATCTGAAATTCAAGAACTGACCCCCTTAAAAATCAAATTGCCCCCCTGGCGAGGGCCCCACGTTGGGTAACACTTAGATGAAACATCCTAATCCTGGAGTGAACTTATAACAAAAATGGGTAGGTGAAATATAAAACAGCGAAACGATTGAAAGAATTCGCATCGATATTTCATCATTAACTTATTAAAATTGTTAGCGGAGGAAACGAATATTTATTTGGTACAGCACCTCGCTATATTGATGCAAACCATTTCTATTTTGCGCACACAGATCCACAGTCAAAATGCCCGTTAATTTTTAACCACTTCCTTGAACGCCAGCCACGACTTATCATAAATAAATCTTCGATAAACAGTCTCTAAAGGACCACAAAAGACAAACTCTAAAACTCTTTTAAACCTTGCATTAACTATTCACGGAAGAAAGCTACAAGGAATAGATCTGCACACTGCATCATGCTACTGTCGGAACATCAACTTTGTACGCTCATATCTCGACAATAGTTTATGCAAAAACAAAAGTATTCTAGTGTTTTGGAAACATCTCTGCGTCGTCTTCAAGAACACGTGATCAGTAATATAGGTATCCGCTAAAGATTTCAGTCATAATCTCTGCAGAATTTTTCAAGGTCACTTCAATGTCAAGCAAATAAAACAAACAATCATCGTGTACTATATCTTACTATATCTTATTGTCCGTAATTTTCTAAACAATAGAATTTTCTGGAAAAAGGAGGTTTTGAGCGATCTATGCGACGAGGGAATCCGAGGATCGGATACCGCAGGATCTATTAGATCCGCGACTTCGCACAGTGGGCAATTTGGACAAAATCGGGGAACTTTCGATAGGAATGAGGTAGAGCGATGAAATTTTTTTTAAATGAAAGCTGCAGCTTTGTAGAATATAGGAAAAATAGAGGAATTGTGGTACGAACGTTTTTTAACCTCGAGAAAATTCGTTAAACGCGCACAAATTCAAGACAGTTTTAGTTTTCCCAATACCACGCGCGGAAAAAAATTTTTTTAACATGCTACACATCATTTCCCATAGATTTTTTCACGCCGATTTCAAATCTGGTCTCAAAATTAGTCTACAACCTCAGGAGTTTGTAAAAAAGAGATTTTTGTGACAAAAACTAATCAAGTCATTTTTTCGTTGAAATGATTGGATGGTAATAATCTTTCTATTTTTTCCCATATTCTACATGGTTGCAGCTTTCATGTAACAAAAATTTCATCGCTCTACCTCATTCCCATCGAAAGTTCCTTGATTTTGAATCCGATTTTGTCCAAATTGCCCACTGTGCGTCGCGCCGATCAAACGACGGTGTCGCTCGCTTCGAGAATGATTCCGCGCAGGAACGTTTTGCAAGGGAATGGTTCGCTTACGAGCGGTCTAAACGTTACATACGCCGCGGCGATGGTCTATCGTCGTGGAATTTCGCCAAGCCCCGCGTGAGAGACCACGTAGACGGCCGGTGTACGGCGCTACAACGCGGCCGTCCGCTACTACACGTCTCCAGGATAAAGCGAGAAAAAGGAGCTGATCGGGACAAAGGTCTGACAAAGGAGGCGGAGGTGGAGTAGAACGAGGTGGCGGCGGCGTCGGCGGTGGTGGTGGTGGTGGACAGTGGAGGAGAAAAGGAAGGCCACCGCGCCGTAGGAAAGAAGAAAAGCGACGAGCACGAGGTTAGGTGAACCCTCGTCGACCGCTTGTGTGCACGTCGTTCGCTGGATATTCGATATATCCCCCCTCCCTACCATGTATCCTCGAGTATTGGCCCCGGGACCGCCGGTGCGCGACAAACAAAGACATTTTCCACTTCCGATCATACCCCCCCCCCCCCCGCCACACCAGACCGCCGCGAAATTCTATCTTATCCTGTCTCACGGGATAGACGCGAGGAGCCGACGATAAAACTGGCCATCGATCGATTAATCACCGGTCCGGATAGATAAAGGAAACCGTGACGTTTGCCGCGGGAATGGGTTGTCGACGAGAGAAGCCCGAAACGCGCGACTATTTTTCCGCGGAGCCCGATTCGAATTTCTGATACGACCATCCGGGAAATAATCGTGCCGCGCTGGCTGGTCGGATGGGTTTTCACCGAGGTCACTCTCGCGGACGGGGTCATTTGTCTTTTCCTGGGGATTAGCCCCGGATTAGAGTAATCGTTTTACTACCGATCCGGCCCGGGAATTTCCGGTAGCTTCTTTGCTTACCAGTTTAAAAGCTCGTTACTTTAGTTCTTCTAGATTCGCTCTAGGTGTGTTTAACGCTAAACCTACCGGCACTTCTTGTGTACCTATTCCTACCGTACGCGGGAAAAATGACCGGTCCTTGAAAACAGTTATTGTTACTATAATTGAACGTAGATAACAGTCAATTTTTTGACTGAATGAATTAGCAGATGAACAACTTTGATAAAATGACAATTATATAGAGAATACTGCGAGATGCTCTGTCCTCGATTTAGAAAATTGTACTGTGTCGTTCACCTTCGCGCTTTGGGTGTATTTGCTGCGTAACCTGACAGCGCCATATTGAGAATAGCCTTTCGTTTATACTGATTGTTTAGGTTTAGAAGAGCTGTTTAAATACCACATTATCTCTTGCGGTCAAATTGACCGGCCGCGGTAGGAAGGAAAGGCTACAAATATTTCTTGGAAAAAAAAATAAAACGAGAAATAAATACTGAAAAATACATTGTATACATACTTTAAGAAAAGTCGTAAAGATAATTAGCGATGTGATTGTGTTGTATTATGTACGAAATTGCACGTAGAAGTTTGAAGAGGTCAATTTGACCGGTCGTGGTAGGTTTAATGTTAATTTTAGAGATAGTTCCAGCGCCAGAAAAATAATGAATATGTTTAACGCTGAGCATGCCGAAAACCAAACGCGAGCACTTGAACATTGCAAGGGTGTGCTCATTCAAATTTTTATAAAATAATCTGTGAAATTAATATTATACCTAGACAGCGGATCTTTATGCAAAATAGAAAATTTCTACCTGAATTGCAACAAACTGGAATGAAATAAAAATTTATTTTCCTTCTTAACCCCTTGCACTTATTAATTATTTTGTGATTATAATGATTAGAAATTCTTCGTCGTTCAGAATTTCATAGAAAAAGAAAGATAGTTTTAATTTATTGTAGGCCTATGTTTTCTCCGAAGGATATATATCAACTACGACAAAATAGAGTTTTATTTCGGTTTGAAGGAAATTAATAACATACATATTTATTAGACTCTGTTCAGAATCTTTATCACGAGTCTGACTCGATATTGATAGGGCAAGAAGGGGTCAATATGTTTAATAGGTTAAAAATAATATAACAATATTTTTCAATTCTTCTAATAGTTTCTCTGTTTTAAATTGCACTTACTCATTCTTGTCATAAATGCATAAAATCCGCTGTATAATTATATCTGTTCAACCCTCGGACAGTGGAGCATTCTTATAACTGATATGGAGACTGCGGATGTTTATGCAATTTTGCAATTTTCGTGGAGAAATTTGGAGAAAGTGGTACCAAATCAAATCCTATTTTCATTGGTAATAGCACTGTAGACCCAAAATAAATAAAAATCGCACTAAATTCTGTCGAATTTGATGCTCCAGCATTTTTTGAAAATTTCCATGAGCCATAAACGCATAAGGTTTAGCACCATTCGCTGCTTTATTTATCAGCATTTTGTCTTCGTGAGTTTAACAGTGCACGAATACTACAGAGTCTTGAACGCCAGAAGTTCGGTTCCACGTACAAGACTTAGGTATAGAATTATTTGGACACCTTGTATAAGTATTTTATGGACCAGCAGGCCACCAATCAGCGGGTAGGAATTAGCCTAATGCGCGAAATGTGCTGAAATACGTACAAAAGCGTGCTGGAGCATGGCGGGGCCAGAATCGCACTACAGTGAATTCTCGATATATGTCAACAACACATATATGTCTTGCCAGCGTCATGTATTATCCAAGACATATCGACAGTCGAGGCCTCTCCAGCTTCTCGGTCCCTCACGGGGTATACCCCGAGGTAGTGGGGATAATTCCGCGACATTTATCATCCAGGTCTTGGCGCCATATACAGAGGAATCACTGTATCTGGAGGTCAGAGTGCCACCAGATATACGGTGCGATAAAACAATTCGACTTTTGGCTTTCAACGATGCGAAAAATTAAAGGCAACGGCTCTTTGAATGCCTGTGTTCCGCGATAAAATATCCGATTGCACAATCTCGTTAAATAATTCATTTGCGAGATAATGAAAAAGGGAAGTCGTTCTGTTAGCGAACATGCCGATGCGGATGTACCGGCAAATGTGCGAACTGGTTCGTTGACACGAGAAACGCGCGTCGAAGAAACGGATCGCTCGAATTTGCTAGAGCAGACGGGACGCGCAGTCGCCTGACCTACGGTTAGGTTTAACGTCCCTATTAGCGGATGTCATTTGAATGGGAATGTAATAAAAGTCGCGTGCAGCATAATTTAATTCAAGGTCGGGCACACACTCGCCCCCAGCCGTTTGCAGAACGCCGTGATTATCGCGGGCGCGAACGCATCGTGTGTGCATATGCATACGTCCCTGCGCGCGCAATTAAACACGCGCGGCCCGGTGCGTTTTTATCGGGGGAATAAAATTTAGCGGTCCCGCACGACGCCTGCTCGTGACGGACCGCCATTCCGACGGGGGATCCGTCGGCCTGCGCGCTAAAATTGCACGCGACATGCAGAATCTGCGTCCGAGCCTCCGTTCTCACTGGCGACAAACTCGGACGACAGCGATACTATCGATTAGAGGTGTGCGAGGACGCGAAAATGTCGGGTCGGGACGGGTCAAGAATTTTATTCGGGATCGGGTTCTCGACACATCGGGTTACCCGACATTTTCGGGTTCTAGCTAGGGGTGTGCAAAAACCCGAAATATCGGGAACCCGATGGTCGGGGCGAGTCGGGAAAAGGTCGGGTCGGGCCGGGTCGGGTTACCGAAAATTTCGAGATTCCCGAAAACTTCGATTTCCCTTTAGGGGATCCCGATAAATACGAGAATCTCGAAATTTTCGGGTACCTGTCCCGACCCGATATTTCGGGTTCTCGCAGACCCCTAGTTCCAGCACACCTTTAATTGTCTCGTGTTCGCGGGGAGATTGGACGGACGGCGATGAATTCCGGGATTAGCCGAGCGGGATCCAAGCGGTACGGTCTCGAAAAGAAGAAACAAGCCTCGCTATGAGATATACCGAAGGGCGGTTCTGGAGGCGAGCGACCTCTGGTCGAGGGTAGTCGGTGCACATGGCAGACAGAATAAGTAAAAAAGGAGAAAAACCGCTCATTTCAGCCAACGCGCTGTAAACATCTGCTAGGCGGGGGCACGTTGGCTCGACGACGGTTCTCAACCGAGAGATCTCGACAGGGTTCATCGTTCAGATTCGATGGCGTCTCTTTCCTCGGTGAATTCTTCTCCGGTTTCTCTGTGGCAACCTCTCCTCTCCCTCTCTCTCTCTCTCTCTCACTCTCTCTCTCTCTCTCTTGCTCGTTCCCCTGTCAACGTTCTATCTTCGTCATCGTCTACCTTGAGGCTGTTTCTGCTCGTTTGTTCCTCTCGGGCGAGGGTTAAGTGTCGATCGAGTTTCGAGCATGAGAACGGAAAGGAGGCCCGGTGTGGGTCGGCAGCTGCTTCGGAGCCCAACAAAGGCAACAACCACCGCACACCGTCGCGTCGCCATGGGTTGCTACTATTCGAACGCCTGCCATTGGCCGTCCCCGAGAGGTTGCTGCCACTGATTTCTCGGTTCTTTTACCCGGGTTTCGGATCTCGAGAGCAGACGCCGCCGCCGCCGCCGCCGCCGTCGCCGCGAAGACCTGGGCACCCGGACGATTTTATTGTTGCTCGAGGTCGAACGTGTCCCCGCGGTACACGGTCCTGCACCGTTCTTCGAAGAACCGGGCAAGGTTTCGAACGGATGGAGAAAGCGCGGGAAGGTTTCGACACCCGTCGTCCCGCAAATTGAAGCGAGGAGGAATGGCAGAGAGCGAGCGAGCTGTGTCGGTCGGTCGGTCGGTCGGTCGGTTTGTCGGCCGGTTCCACGGCCTCGTCGAACGCAGGAGGCACGAGATGAATGCCGAGACAGAATTGTAGTGCGTGACAAAGTATGTCGTTAAACACCGGGAGAAGGAAATTCGATGACAACAGCGCATTCAGAACCGCGCGGCCAGTTTCTCTCCCTATGGTGTAAAATTCCATTCGCGGCGGAAGTTCTTAATTTTGCAGCCGACTCTTTGCGGTCGAAGGAAAAGGGGCCAAGAGAGACTTTCGAAAATAATAACAACGGCGACGGAACACCTCCCCGTGGTCCTGACCGTATCCGCTCGGCGAAGTCGAAAACAGCTTTTCGAGCGTAATTGCTTTTTTCCTTTTCCGGTAGCGTTATCGTTGTCGTTTCGATAGAGGAGACGCAACAATGTGGAGCACAGCACACGATTTCGACAGATCGAAGAGAAAAGCTTCGGCCGCGGCGGCATCGGATCGACGAACTTGTTCTCGCGGAGTAATAAAGCGTGTAGAGCCGAGGCAAGTGAATTCGCCGTTATAAATTCTCCGGCGGCAAATAAAGATCTTATGTGCCAGGTTTCTGGGGCTGTCCCCTCGGACCGGCGGAGTTTGACCACACCGGGCGAACAAGTCGTAAAATCCTCGGGTAAGGTCCCTCCCCCCCCCCCCTCTCCAGTCTGTTCCCGGCTTTTTACGAAGGCGCGTGAACAGCGGTAGGGCCTGTACGGGTCTATTAACACGGTTCCATCGCCGACACAAATCTTTCATTTCGTTGGAAAGAGTAGCCCAACCTCGTGACCTGGCGAGAGCGTTAGACGCGTGCTAGAACACGATAAAGAGTCGCGCGTTTCGTCTCGAATTCTCGGACCATCTCCGAACCCTGTAAAGATCCAGGATCCCGGATCCAGTTCCCCAATGAATCCAGAACGATGCTACAGGCGAAAGGCAAACTAGCATCCTCGAGGTACCCCGGCAGCCAACCGATAGTCGACCGTCCGAACCTACAACTTGTCCAAACAACCATAAGCCCGTTACAAGAATAGTTCAGGCGGTGGTTGGTTGAGTAATCAAACGTTACTCCGGAAACCGTGCCCACTCACGAAAACCGAGTACTCTTTCCGTCGTAACAGTTACACCGCTGGCAAACAATAAATAGACGCTGGCCGTCTATCTAGCGCCGACTGTCTCGAATCAACGAGTTCGATAACGTCGCCCGGCTATTTCGCTAAACAAATAAAACTATCTCCGGCGGCAGCTGGCACGCGTCACGCACGTCTTATTCTCCAGATGGAGAAAGTTCAGCAGACCGGGCTCGGAACGAAATAGACGTTGCGCGTTGCGTAGCCGGTGCGTGTCGCCAAGGGTTACAACCGTATGTAGATTTTCACGGATTTTCAATGGTAACTTTTGTCTTTGAACCACATCGTCGTGAAAACTGTTTTTGACCGTTTCGAACTGATCCAAGTAAATTTGTCCGAATCATGCGAATTTGAAGCACAATTTGATCTAAAATATCAAAAACCCTACATTTATGAATTTCTCATACTCAAGGTCACGTGAAGGTCATAATATTGCAAGTCGTTGGATTCTTCTTGTCCTCGGCTATCATATAGCGATAATAAAAATATGTCATTCCATTTACAATAAACTTCGATGACCTTGAAATCCCAAAAAATATAACCTTGAACAAATTGTTTTGTCTATCAGAATATTTGCCCCTCTGAACCAACTAATGTTTTCCTCTGACATTTTTTTCTATCATAGAAAACGAGCGAGATATTTTAGATGCTCGAGTTAGGTGAAACACCCCGTACACTCGCCGAAATTTCTATAAAGTCACTGTGTTTTGTAATGAATTCTTATAATTATACCATTACCAATGAAAAATTTGTATTTGGTAGCATTTCGGGATTACATAAAGAAAGCATACACGCCGATTTCAAAACATAAGTATAACATTTATTGATAAAAGAAAACAAAAATATAATTTTACACAGAACAGACTGCGAAATTTCTATAATGTCAGTTTCGTTTTATACGGATAAAGTTGAAATTAACAATTGTTTTTTTATTATATCTATTTTAATATTTAGTGTAACCTCCATTTTTTGAATTACATTAAAAATGCGATTGGCCATTGACGAAACTAACTTTTGTAGCGTTTCTGTTTTAACAGACGCCCATGCTTCAATCACCGCATCCCTTAGTTCGCTAATGGAGTTGTATTGTTTGCAGTTTTTATAAACTTGTCGCGCAATGATACCCCAAACATTTTCAATAGGATTTATGTCCGCAGAACAAGCAGGCCATGGCAAAACATTGATATTTCTTTCACGAAGCCACTGCTTTGTGTGCTTCGACGCGTGCACTGCAGCATTATTATGCTGATAAATAAAATTGTCATCTTCAATATTTTCTGTAAAGGGTATTAGAACCATGTCTAACAAATCCGTATAATTTTCAGAATTCATTTTGTGTTTTATGAAACACACTGGAGTCCTTTTGTCAGCATTGAACGCAGCCCATATCATTAGGGAACCACCGCCAAAGTTACGACTCATTGTTACACTTTTCTCATTTCTCAGATCATGCCAATAATATTTACAGCCATCAGGCCCATCCAAATTAAATTTTTTCTCATCTGAAAAAATGACAGACTCCCACTCTTTCGTCCAGGACATGTGTGCCCGTGCGAAATCAAGACGGGCCTGTTTATGTGTTTCTTTAAGGCCTGGTTTACGTTGCATTTTTGTCCACACAAATTGCCCAGAATAATTTAAAAGTTGTTGCACACGTCTTCTTGTTACTGGGAGCTCCAATTCAGCTCGCAATTGTGCTGCATTTTTCGTTTCCTTAGCCGCAGACCTCATTAATAATGAATGTTGTCTCTTTGACAATTTTTTATTACCACCTTTAAAATGATTTTTTCCGTAATTTTCACGTAAATTGATATAATTATTAATCACAGTATATAACCGATTAATTTTCTTAGCAATTGCGCGATTAGAGCAGCCCATATTTTTATAAGCATCGATCAATGCTTTTTCTTCAATTGTTAGTACTTTTCCTCTCGGCATTGTACTACACGCGAATCAAATTATAAAAAACAGGATTTCTATGAGTTCTAATACTAATACTTTTAGAATGTTTGCAATTTCCCGTAGTTCTCTGCTCAGAATCCAGAGAAACACTAAGTGACTTTATAGAAACTTCGCACTTGTGTTCTGCACCACGCAGAAATAATTAAAAAAAACGTAAATAGTAAACAATGCGGTCTTGAGTGCGCGGTCCTTCTATCCGAGTGTCAACAAAGCACAAGGCCAGATACGATAAAGCAACAGAAATTGTAATATTTTAAAAATATCTATGAAAATGACGATGACTTTATAGAAATTTCGGCGAGTGTATATGTCGCCAAGGCCTGGACGATAAATGTCGTGAAATGTCAGGGGCCACGAAGCTCGAGAGGCCTCGGACGCCGAGGAGTGTACACATAACACAGCTCCGGTATGTCTCCTGGACGATACACGACGCTGGCAAGACCCGTGTGGTTGACATATATCGAGAATTCATTGTAGTCTTTTCTCGATACATGTCCCAAGTATTTAGCCGATAAAAGTCCCAGAACTATCCCCTCTGCCGCGGGGTATACCCCGTGAGGGACCACAGAGCTCGAGTGACCTCGGTCACTGTTCTACGTTCGACAGTGTATCAAAGAATAGTATCTTCTAGCCGATATATGTCCCTGGGTAGACCCATGTTGTGCACATATGTCGAGAAAACACTGTATACGGTTCTCGGAGCTGACGATTAAACCGATGCACGGAGGTCCGAGTGAACCAAATTGTTACAACGTTACGTTGATGGCTTTGCTTTAAAAAACAGTGAAAAATTCGATTAATTAATATGGAAACTGGCCCGAAAATCATAAAGGCACAACAATATTTTTGAAACGGCTTCGGATTACAGAGATCGGAGTTGTGGAGCCCCTGTAGCTGAAGCTGCGTAGATCTGTTATAGACGACTGCGCGTAAGTTAATAAATTATTTTCAGAAAGGCTGATCATCACTGGGTAGGGGCCGGAACAAGGCACTTCGATGTAGTTAAATTTTGGGGGAATTTTTGGGGTTGGCATTCGGTGCCTAACGCGTTCAACGGGAAATCCCGAAAGTATGGCAGGTAAGCGTAGTCCCTGAGTGCGATGGACGACATGCGGGGGGAGGGGGGATTCGCAGCTGATGGGGCTTTTCTTCGTCGGGGGGGACACTATGGGTTCATAGGTTACGCGAGACCGCAGCTAACGACCTGGATAGCCAGTCGTGATGTTTCCAAAGTAGCGTCATCGTTCGACGCGATGCGACACGAGGCGACGAGTCTGGCGACGGAGTCCCTCATTACAACTTCCGGTCCAGGAGACCGAGCCAGAAAGAGAGTCCCCGTCGACGGGAGAAAGAAAGACTACGGGGAGCAGGGAGGAGAGAGAAAGAGAGAGAATCAGCAGTTCGACGGACCGGCTAGCTGCGAGAGAACGAGACAGGGCCGAGAGAGAGAGAGAGAGAGAGAGAGAGAGAGAGAGAGAGAGAGAGAGAGAGAGAGAGAGAGAGCGGCTGTGAGCGGCAACGAGCTGGAGGGAGAAAGAGCGAGAGAATCGAGCGAAAATGCTCAACAAATAGCCACATCCTCATAATGGAACGGCGTATCAAACTCATTAGACGTCGTTATTGAATCGACACGATTACGCGTTCCGCAGAAAGACTCGATATCTTTCGAGTTCAACGGCGAACACGGATCGACCCCGGTCGCGAGACCTCGTCGATAGGATGCAGGTGCTCGCTGGTTGCACGCGAAGGAGTCCGGAATTCCAGGCGAGGTACGAGGTTTTTGCCATAAACGAGCTGTCCAATCAATCAGATTTCCCGCCTATAACACCCCCACTATCGAATCGAAGTCGCGATCAATGTGGACGTACAACGATACAAGGGAACAGTCGCGTCCCGACCAGCAACACCTCCACGATATTACCATTTCCCCAAAAGCTACATTCCCCACCGCTTTCGCAAACGAAATGCAACGAACCTCGGTTCGCGTAAAGAACAACCATCCGATCGGCAATGAGTGAGAACCTACTGCATATATTCGCTTGCGCGCACTTGCTACGATGTGATCCATGCCACTCGCAACAGGCCCGTAAATGGTCCGAAAGGTGAGAATCATCGAACCGATACGTGCCTACCGAGTGTCGGAGAGATTTAGGCGCGCTAGCCGCCGGGAACTCTGGCCGCGGTGATGCAGTGATTCATACGTTAAACTGGTTCTGCGACGGGCTGCACACGTCGAAACGAAAGAATCCCGATCTACGAGACACAATACAATGTTAGAGAGAAAACGGGCCGCCCGCCCGCGGATTTGCTACCATGCCTCCGCTGCGCTACCAATGAAAAAACCAACTTTCATACTATTAGACATTGCAGGCGTGCTTGGGGACACGGTTGGGATAAATATTAGCGATCTGCGATCAGTTTGTTAGAACGTGATACACGAAGTTCTATGTCGACTTCTAATCGAGGTCTTGTACTCTGGAAGGGACAATGATTTGTTAGTCTTCTACGGGAATGTTTGCAATTTCAGGTAATCAATTTTGCGGATTTCGATCATCGCCTCAAATATTTCGGAATTTCATAAGTTCTAGAACAAACACGATTTAGACTTCGAAAATCCGGAATCGATATACAGTCTCCACTCAATAAATATCCCAAATGTCTAGCTTATAATTGTCCCAGACCTAGCCCCACCACCGCGGGGTATAGAGTAATTTCTCTATATATGTCGTCAAGGCCTGAATGATAAACGTCGCACTACCGCGGGATATACCCCGTGAGCGAAACTCGAGAGGCCCCGGACCTCGAGGAGTGTGAACATAACACGGCTAGGGTATGTCTCCTGGACGATACATGACGCATACAGACTACTACTAATTTAATAACAAAACTTTTTTATTTTCATTATGTTTTTATGGGACATTCACCAACATATTCGAGGGATTTTTCGAATAAAAATGATACAGAATATAACATAATTCCGATGATATTTACTTACGTAATGAACGATGTAGGTTACTACCCATTACGATTATATTAACGGAAAATTAGTGTAAATACGATCCGAATTATGTCGTGTTTGTTATCATTTTAATAAAAAAATGCTACGAATATGTTTGTGAAAGCTCCATGAAAAAATAATAAAAATTAAGAAGTTTTGTAATTGGATTAGTAGTGATCTCACAGGCACATACCCGATCCATATTATGTTTACACTCCTTAGCGAGCTTTGCTGTCCTTTTCAACGTCCGGCAGTGGATCAAAGAATAACATCTAGCCGATAATTGTCCCTGGCCAGACCCGTGTTTTGGACAATTATCGAGTAGACCCTGTAAAGCGGTGCAAAAATTCCGACATTTTTGGGACACCCTATATGATTCGTTTGTATTAGACATATACGATCAAAAGAGTTGATTCGTGAAAATATTAACAAAATAATGCTCCACCGCTATGTGAGAATTATAAAAAAATCGATGTAGCGTCACGAGAAATTAGAGTACAATTAAATATCTCGAACGACGAAGGTGATGATACAAATTTATCTTATCAACAAAATTTTATCAAAAAGTTGGGAACGATTGCACCGTACATCGGTCACAATGTTTCTCATTCTGTACCGTTGAAAAAACCAGACGAGAAGAGATTCATGGATGCATCGACCTTCCTCATAAATGCAAATACTTCCCACGGCAAATATGTGTAGAAATAGTTCTAAGCGACGGACGGACATCAAAGAAAACGGTTTCTTTGATCGTAAACTTTGTGTCACGGGTGTGCATTCTAGCTAGAACAAGAGCACACAAAATTATGATGAAAATTGGGAATTTTGCTTCTAGAGCTGTCGCACTCGGCATACCTACACCGTGCAACGAAAGGTGCAACGGCTGGGAGGACAGGAAGTTTTACGTAAGAATGAGGAATTGTGTTGCATCGTGGCGTCACGGGGCCGCGAAAAATCATCGAAAACGCGGGCAAGGAACGCGAGTTTCGTGTTCGGTTGGACGTTATCTCGCGTGTTGCGTTTCACGCTCGGCCGGTGGTCGTGGCTCGAGAACGGATCCGCAGAATACTCTATTGAGGACGCAATCTCGTTAATTAGAATCACCTACGGGCCCCGGTGTGGCGGTGTGCGAGAGGCGATATTCGAGGGGCGCGATATTGAAAATCGAGGACGACGCTAACCGCTTCCCGAATAATACTAATTTCTTTGGATCGGCCGTAGAAGCGTTCCAGAGAAGCATGGTCGCACGACGAGGTGCATCAGTGGCTCTCAAACTGCCGTAGCCGGGCCGAGGCGGGCCGAGTCGGGCCCGGCCGGGTGCGACAGAGGATGCGAGAAAGCCCGGCTGAACGGAAGGGACGATAAGCACGTACGGAAATCCGCGGCGGGTTCTGAATTTAAAACACGCACAGTCTTGACATAGTTCTAACTATCCGAGCCTAATGTTATTGAACGGTCAATATTAGCGCGCTTCACGCGATCACCGGATCGCTGTACGGCTTCCTTTACGCGCCATCGTTTCCCGTTCTATCGACGATAAAGTAGATGGATTGATTTATTATGGCCACTCGACGACCGAGTCGATGAAAAGTCAAGCCTTTCTGTTTGTTTTTTCCCCAAGGAAACAAATTAAGCAACTCTCTTCCTCTCTCTCTCTCTCTCTCTCTCTCTCTCTGTAACACAATCTTTATTGGTTCCGTGGGGAACAAATAAAATTGTAATTGGGTGTACCGTTGATTTAATATGGCTACTCGACAATCAAATCGTCGAGCCGCCGCCGAGGCTTCTATGGAATTCGTTCCGAGGAATCGAAATGAGCGACTTTTTCCTTAACGTTTATTGGTTTCGCGGGGTACCAGCAACATTCAAGTAGACAGCGGATTGTTACGCAAAATGAAACTTTTCTACCTAAATTGCAACAAATTCGAGTGAAATAAAATTTATTTTCTTTCTTATTCCCTTGCCCTACGATATCGAGTCAGACTCATAATGAAGATTCTGAACGGAGCCTAATGAATATGTATGTTATTAATTTCCTTTGAACCGAAATAAATTTCTATTTTGTTGTAGTTGGTATATATCCTTTGGAGAAAATATAGGCATACAATAAATATAAACTATCTTTTTCTTTATGAAATTCTGAACGATGAACGACTTCTAATCGTTATAATCGCAAAATAAATGCAAGGGGTTAATATGTCTAATAGGCTGAAAGTAATAAATTTTCAATTATATCTACTCGTTTTTGTCATAAATCTATAAAACCCGCAGTCTAGTAATAAGGTGTGCGATTGATTTATTATGGCTATTCGACAATTAGCACGCCGAAAGGTCAAATCTTTTCAGAATCCATTCCGACGATGCAAGATCGAGATTTTTCGTACAACACGATGTTTATTAATCTCATGCGGAATAAACAAACTTGATTTTACAAGGATAAAAGAGAAAAATCGAAATACGTTTGGGACAATTTTATCCAGAAATGCTAGCACTCTTGAAAACCTTCAAACTGCGTTTTTGATTGCCTACTTCATGCAACTTGGGACTTTCTGAGCGTGACGCTGATAGAGCGTAAGCCGAGGCAACTCTTAATCGATCACTGATTCCATTTTGACCGAGTATTTCAGCTACTCGGCTCCTGGTGATTAATCTCAACTGAAAGTTGCACAATTGATTGCAATAAGAAACTCAATGGATCTAGACAAAGTGCTATTAAAAATATGTTTAAAAAAATTGATGTACGCCGGGGTGAATGGACGCAACATTGTCACCTGAGCAATCACCAAAACAGTCCGCCTTCAAAGTGTATAGCAGAGCTGCTCGACATGCCCGTGGGCACAGCCAGTGTCGCCAGATGAGGGGAGGGAGTACGAATTGAGGGGAAAAAGTTACCCTCTCTCTGCCAGTACCGGAGTATGCACGACAGAGAGGGAACGCGTCACGTGACCGGGCCCGCGGCGGAAGCGTGGGGAAAAGCGCGGTAGAAGGGGAAATTAGAGTGGGGGAACAAGTCTTGATCTGGCTACACTGGGCACAGCTACGAGCAAAGCTACGTGCACGTGACTTAGCGGAGTGGGGTACAGCAGTGAAATGCCTTCCCCTCGTGGGCGTGGCTTCGTACCCGCCGTTCAGTGTATGCCCCGGGCAAGAAAATCGCTGCCCGTGCGGGCATAGATTGAACAGCTCTGGTGTACAGAGATAAAAATCCTGGCTGAAGTTTTTAGTGCTTGTCATAAAATTCACTGGAACATGTAGCAGACGAAAGTTCGCGTGAAGCCATAAGAACTGCCAGAACATCGCTGACCCCAAAGACATAAATTTGATTGGTTTGCTGCGTCGTATAAAAATTGCATTTATTGAGATCTCGCGTGACTTTCGTTTCCATTACGCGGAATCGAGTGTGCAAATTGATTAGAATTGACGCGCGCTGTTGGCGAAGGCGAAACAGACGAGAAAAAAGAATTTCTGAATTGTTATTAACGTTGGCTGTAGTAGACGGTTAAAGATCTGTCGGTTTCTTTAGCGTAACGCTCTGTTTTTCGTCGATGTACTAGTGAAAGAACGCATGAAATATTATCTATGAAACAGCTAACTGTCCAGGGAATGCTTTTGGCACGAGCATGGCGACGCGGTTGCCAGGTACGCTATTCAGATATAATAAAATGTTATCGACCAGATACCGGGGACCAAGCAACGGCCTTCTCATGGAAAATGATATCGGCGCAATATACCATCCGAGCTACTGAACTCCATTAAAATACAGGCTGCATCATCCAAATCGTTATTTTCCAATCAACCTCTCAGGGATGACCGTCGGTGCATTGTATTGGCTCCGAGAATGATTCAAAAATTAATTACACGAGGTCAAACTATTAGCGACACGATTTCCTGTATTATTGTTTGTTATTAACACTTTATCTGCCCGAAGCCTCTTAACAAATTTGCATCATTAGCATATATATAAGCTCAATTTTCCTGGTCACTATCACCGGAGCCGTATGCATACGCTCAACTTTGTTGGTCACTATCATTATTCGTTAGCTAAAAAATAGAAATGGAGGGTGTTGTTGGAGATGAAAGTAGTAATTCTGATTTTTTCTTATAATGCTGAAATATGAAGTTCTTTTACTTGCAGTCATTTCTGTACTTCGATATAATAATAAAAAAGTTTGGTGATAAAGGCCTTCTTTTCGTTAATGGGCTTCTCAATAATTGTGCTGTGCTAAAAGGAAGCTTAAAAATCTTTCACACAATGATCCCGAATGAAATAATTGGATTAAGGTTATTCTTTAATGGATTAGGTCCATTAAAAAATCATCAACCACGGACCGAAAAAATTAAAAAATGATGGAATAGTCGCCGGTAAACAATGTGTTCAGATAGCTATGGAAAATATCTAAATCATCGAGAGCTTATGGTAACATCATACCACGCCGCTCGTGGTAGAAACAAACTGGAGATCGGTCGTCGTCCCTGAAGGATTGAGTAGTTAATGAATTGGTCATTAATTAGCGGCGTCCGATGACGATTTAACGAGAGTTAGAATGATTTAACGGCGACCCGAATAAGGAAAGGAATTCACGGTTTTTATGGAATTCTAATTCGACGGGACACGCACGCTCGATAGGGCCGAACCGAATGGCTTGGCGGCCGTCCAATTCCGCGTTTGCAAAATTGTATCTCTCGCGCGGTAGAATTGCGCGCGCACGCGCACTCGTACGGGACGACAGATACGCCCGGTGGCCAGGAACGAGACGCAGATGATCGATCGGGGGCACGTGCTATCGATAGGCGGCCCCTTCCGTGTATATTTACGCGCGTTCCATATTCCATCGGAATATGCATGGAAATATTATATTGAAAAAGATTTTAATCCCATTCGGCGAGCGTCGAATTCCCACCGTGGTTCGAGGAGAAATCGAAAAGTGTTTGTTAAACGATTGGTAACGCCGCCGCGACGCTGTGCCCGGAGAGAAAAAAAAAAAAGAAAAAATAGTCCTTCTTTGTATTATCTCCGAGATTAATCGGTAAAAGCGCAGAGATCTCGCGGAGGTAGATGTAACGGCGGCCGCAGGCTCGGTATTGATCGCCGCGATCGGAGTTACGAGATTATTTATCGCGGTGCACGATCTCTGACAGACGGTAAGATTTAAATGGCAAGCCACGTGGCGCCACGCCGCGGCCGCTCAGCTTTTCTTAATTTCAAAACACGTCACGGAACACGGTGGAACCGTGCGCGTCCCACGGATGCGAGTTTCGAATTTCTCCGTAGAAATGCCAGCTTTTAGACAGATTAACTTTTCCGCGGAAACCTCCTCTCTCCTTCGGGACGATGTCGTCGACGAACGTTTTCGGACGAACGACGCGACCCGCGCTGCATTTGTTGCAAATGGAATTTTTCTTGACAATTGCGTCCGAAAATTAAAATGTTATCGCACAGAAACCGATTAAACATTTACGGACCGGTGTGAAATGAAACGTGGTTTATCTTCTGCAATTTTACACGAAGCTTATGAATTTAAACAAACGATATCATTTTTATTCTTACATTTTAAGAAATCGTTTGCCGTATCTGTGCTTTGTTCGAGTTTGTAAGGAAAGAAAACCATTTTTACGCAGTTCCTGTGCCGTGAAATCAATGCACACAATTGTTATATGAAGTTATATCAAGTCGTTTATATGCATGCCTAGCATTCTTAATTGTTCAAACTCGGGAATGAAATTAGTCGGTAAACATCTGTGTTTGCATAAATATCTGCAATGCAGTTACGGTAAGGGACCCAATTACTGTGCCTATATTAATGATATTTATTTTTAAAGCATGATGAATATTAAAAACGGGATGCATATATATTAACTGATGTTTAATGAGAAAAATTTAATATCTCGTTTTCAATATTCATTATGCTTTACGAATAAGCATAATTAATATAGGCACAGTAATTGGATCCCTTACCCGATATCTAACCCATTTCACACGTATCCAAAATAAAACGTCACCTAGTATCGAGTATAGATTATAGAGATCGAAACGCATTTGTTAAAACTCCTCTTGATTGTCCAATAAAATATCTCCAAATACCATAATGAAGGAGCGGATTTTGAGTGGCACAAATTTCCAAGTCCAGTAGATCGTCAAATTCAAACTTCAATTTCTAGAATCAGAATTGGGCACTCGGAAATAACCCATTCATTTTTGTAAAATAAGAAAGAAAATACGATCTGCGAGATATGTAAAGTACCAATTAACATAAACCACCTAATAATAGAATGCAAAAAGTATGAGAATGAAAGGAAAAATGCTAAGTTGCCTAGATCCTTACCCATTCTGTTAAGTTCTAAGGAGTATATCGCCGGTCTTGCCAAGTATATCAAGGATACAAATATGTATAATATATTGTAAGAAAATGTACCGTGTTGCTAATGACCGTTGATGTTGAAGCAACATTAAACAATTAAATTATAATTATATTATATAAAGTATCTCCGAACACGACAACTGTTATTTTCTACGTCGACTACGCGCGCATGGAGAACCAAGTTGCTTGTGCGTGAAGTGCCGGAAGTGGCGTGTGGTTGCATCGGCCGCGTCACTTGGACGTCTGTCGACTTTGTTTGTGGTTCGGAAAACCGTGCTGTGACATTTGGGAGGAAGATGGGGCTCGTAAAACTTTCAGGCGAGCGTTTTGTTTGAAATTTCGGAAGCTTAACGGTCGCCGAGGTTCCGTGTCCTCTATCGAGACCCGGCAGGCCGCCAGCTACCGTAAACACTGCTTAATCGCGACGCTACCGGATAATAACAATTACACGGCTCGTGTACACAATCCGGCGAGCAGCGTTACCGGCGAGATCCCGCGGAAACTCGATCGTTTCGATCATTTCGAGCTGAGCCGACGAGAAACGTTGCCGCGCAGGCTCCCGCAATTTCGCGAAACGCCGCGCTGCGTCCGCCATGACGGGTCCCGCTAACCGGCCGCGTCGTTCGAAACGTCGTTGTGCCCTGAAATAGTGGCAAAACCGCGGCTATTCCTGACACAATTCCTGAAAATGGTGTCGCGCAGAGAAAACAACGGGATGAAAAGAACCACCGAGAGATTTTGCTGTTTCGGTGAACGCCATGGCGCTTTTTCATTTAGTAGACGACATCGACTCGTGGTATAGCCGAAATCGAGAAACGCGTAAACAAAGTTCTTTTCGTTTCCGTCTTTGTACTTTTTCTCTGTCCACCCATCCTGTGTTCCCCTCCCACACTGTTTTCCCCGATACAACGGAAGAAGATGTACGTCGCCGTGATCGTCGCAAAGGTAGTCGATGAACGGCCACGACCTACGACAGGGTTCACTGTACGACGATCCACCGGGGCTCACCGAACAAATTTGCTTTTCGAAGTTAGATTGGTTTTAATTGCACCATTACTTGATACCGCGGCTCCTCGCAGCGTGCACGCTCACGCCCGTGCCAATGAACTGTCTGTCGGCGGTGCTATACGCGGCGGGCAGATTCCGGGTAACAAGGAATGCAAAATAAAGTACTCGCCGCGACTTCGACTTACGTAAACGCTGCAAACGAACGGCGTCGTACGCGTCCTGTCGCTCTCGATCGCCGGCTTCGGGGATTTTCTAGTCTGGCACTTTTCAAAATACAGGTCGAGGCACCCAATTACTGTGGGGGTACCAACTATGTACCGCGCCCATATTAATTATATTCATTTTTAAAGCATAACAAATATTAACCCTTTGCACTCGAAGCTGTTTTATCTCCAAAACGAAACATTTCTATTTTTCATGTTATACATACGAAAATGGTGCAATTTACTCTACAATTCTGTAGTGTTTAGAAATTTATTAAATACAAACGAATTTAATAATGTAAAAAATATTTTGAACAATGATACAGCAATTTTTAGTAGCGCCTTACAGTCGCCATTCGAATGCTAAGGGTTAAATTAAAAAGAGATATTCAATTTTGTTTCATTAAAATCAGTTAATGCCATATATCTTAATATTCATTAAAAATAAGTACAATTAATATAAGCGCAGTAGTTGGGTCCCTTACCCTAGTAGTAATCCACAATTTCACTGAAATCCACTCGATCAAATGTCCACGATCCAACCCTTCTCCTACCACCCACTGCGTCGAGCTTAGCGGGAGATTTATCTCAGTACGTAAGAGAATAAATGCTGCAATGCAAAAATAAAAACACGCGATCGTACTCGCGAGAATTTTACTGCTGGCTCCCAAACGTAGAGAAATTATTTGACCGTAGCTTACTGCACCAAGCGCCTTTTCTAGCATTGTACCGACAAAATCGAAATTGGCCACAGCGATTGGAAAACGATACGATATCGCGAAATCCGATTGACTGTACATTTAGCATTCATATTCCTTTCGCTTGTCACTATAACCGATAGCATGGCGAAGTCGATGCAACTTTGTAGCCGGAGATTAAAAGAAAGTGATGAACGCCGCCATATTTTATATGTTTGGTTTGAACAAAAATGTGCCGGTGAAATGGAAAACAGTAGGCAGTGTAAGATAATTGAAGGGTTCTTACGAATATAGGTGACAAATGCCCTTTTTTCCTTTTATTGCAATTTTAGAACCTATACACCTGACTGTATATGCCAATGAATTATCAACCTTGTGTAATAATAATTGGAGAGAAAAAAACGACAAATTAAACGCTTATATAGAAATTTCTCGTTAAATATGAAAAGAATCAAGAAATTTTCTTCTCGACCGTAACTTTGCAAAGTATAGGAGAAATCTGAAAACTCTTGTGATCAAGCGTATTATGTTACTTTATGTTCATAATTGGAAAGATGCATTTAAAATCATTGGATTTTCCATTCCAAAATCAACAATAAAGAATTCAAAATTTCAAATTCAGTTGTACAAAATGTTAAAATATATGTCCATTTGTACGCATCACAAAAGTACAATAGAGCTTGTGAGTCTTTTGTTTTAGGCAATATACAACCAATTTTGTCCGCAGAATTTCCGCCGAAAATCCTGCTGTTCCGCTTATGGGTACAGGTGAAACATATTGAAAATTTTTTACAACATGTGGACAAAAGCATGCCGTAAAAATACGGAAAATTATTGGAAATAACGATTAGACTTTGTCGTGTATAAAAATTAAAATGTATTTTTTTACATAGATAACGTTTAAAAAATCTCATAATCTTCAATACAACATGTAAGTTCTTCTATGTATTTAAAATATAACATTTTATATGTACGCAATATCTGACTAAATACTTCCTGTCAAGAGGAAATCCAATAAACGGAAAAAGAGCGTCCAGAATCAATTTTCTATTATTACACCATTTTTTATTCAGACTAAAATTAATATATATTTTGTCGTCATGTCATTCATCGCTAACAATAAAATTCACTCAACATTCTTTTGAAAAGTATGCTATTGGTATTACGGTTTTATTAATGAAATAAAACTTCGAAACCTGATATCTGAAAACACAATTATACCGGAAACGCCCTCGTTCTTCAGAACCCTTCAATTGCAGAAGGAAGAAGAAAATTTTATTTTGGTTCCAGTACCTTGTAACTAATGCAGAACATTTTTGTTTTGCATGATGACTACCTCCACGAATCTAAAAATAAGTTCTCGCACACCCTTGGAAAATGTGTTGCTATTTCTTTATTTAGAAAATTACGTCTATTGCAAGATAATTTGTTTATTGAAAAATAAATTTTCCATAAAAATTTAGAAACTTCTCTCACACCCCTGGTAGAATTGACATAGGATATTTTGAATTGATATTTTTGTAATGCGAATTTCATGGTGTTTCACGCATTATTCTACAGACTGTTCAAAATGGGAAAAAGTGTATAGGAGTAGGTTACGATTACTTTTTCATGTATCAAACGATCACACGCCTTACTTACGAGATGTCTTAACATTTTCACGCCGATAACAAAGCTCAGTTCCTCCTTTATGTAAAAATTCGTGCGTACAGGAGGAACGTAAAAAGTTGTGTTGTTTTTATCGTTTCACGATAAAAGAGACAAAATCCTGAGTTTAGCCTAAAGTATGTATTGCCACGACTAGAATTGCCTCCCCCGATGCACTATTACTGGACCGCAAAAGTATCCGAACACGTTTTACGCCCACCGTGAGACTACCCGGAAGTCACTTTCGACATTCGCACCGGCGCGGCGCGCTGCGCAGCGCGGTACTATCTGCGAAAGAGCACAACGAATATCTTTGTTGACGCGCGGTCGAACGATTCGTATCCATCAGCTCGGCTCCATACAATCATAATTTATCGAGTCACGATTTTGAGTTTACTTTTCGATTTTTAAATTTATCCGACACGATAAATCGTTATTGATTTTGAAGGATGACTCCGCGCACGTTGGATCGTTGCACACGGGACGCCACTTTTTTCTCCCGACGATTTCAATGGCGACTAACATATAACGGAGGATGCGTTTTTCTCAGTGAATTCTATGGGAACGTCTACGCGAAGACAAAGACTGTATGCTGTTAATGCGCAGATGTCAAAATATTAATCGAACGATATACACTTTTGAAAGCGATTAGTCGAGATCGTACCGTAACGAGCTGCGTGACAGATTGTATAGATAATCGTTATTTTGCCGTGTTTGTTCGCTTGACAAACATCGGCTACTTATGATTGTGATACAATGACGAATCTATCCTGTAGACAGACAAAGAAATTTACCACGTCCTGTTCCCCCGATCTTAAGGAATTTTTCATATCGAAGAAACGAATGGAATTTTGCAATACAAGTTTCTGCGCACCCGACACCCTATGAAGAATATGCTGATGAACTTTCGACAGGAAAATAATATTTCGACCTACGGTAAAAAATTTAATTCCCACACTCTGATGATTTTGATCGAAAAGTAAATCTCCTTAAGTTTATATTCTTCGTGATAAAAGGTGTAAGAATTAATTGAATTTCACCGATTTCTATGTGGTGTATCACTAGACTCCGGATTTTCTGCATTTATTGCAAAAATGAGTAATTTAAAACAGTAAAAGAATCTAAAAATACTGTAATGTTAATTTCAATCTATTAAACATATTAAGAAAGAAAATCAGTTTCTATTTCACTCCAGTTTGTCACAATTCAGAAAATATTTATTTCGCATAAAGACCCGCTGTCTATATATTATAATCGAGTTAGAGTGTCTCTTATTTGAATAATGAACGATGAAATGTATTTGAATAAATATTGACTAGACTGCGGATTTTATACATTTATGACAAAAATTAGGCAAGTACAATTTGAAATAGTGAAAAGACGAAGAGAATTTAGAATCGCCAATGTATTATTTTCAACTTACCAAAATTATTAGAGCTTTTTACTTGGCTCTTGTTTCTTACAATTTATCTACAACATTTTTATTTTGCATAAACATCCGCCATCTAATGATCACCATTGCCACTAAAATTCTGATAATTACGATAAGTAAATGCAGACAGCGCAATGCTTCTTTAACGAGTTCCATTATCTCCGAACTATGTGCATAGAGCAATTATAGTGTACGTGGCACTCGGTAGACGGAAACTAAATGACTAAATCAGCTTACAACAAAGTACCGCGGGTGTCATATATTCCACGATTGAATTTTATCGTGATATAATTTCGCGCTAACCCAATGTATATACAATTTGCAAACCGCATAGGCTTTCGCGTGAACATCGGCGCGGCCGGTCTACAAGATTAACTTTCTGTGTTGCGCGACTAATTACATTGTAAATCTAATATTAGCATTTAAAAAAAAAATCCACTTAATTTCAATTCGGATCTATGTTTCGTATCTCTACAAATTGGCCTTACGGGTATCGAGTTTGAGTTGGTTTCACTTACGAGTAAAAAAAAAGACAACAAAACACAATTTCGAGTCTTCCAAAAATGTACGACATTTCCACCAAACTGAAATCGCACTGGCTGCTACCATTTGAATCGGTGCGGATTCATAGGATTTTATAAGGTATAATTCTAAAAACAATGTATTCTCATTGTAAACGATCGAATACTCTATAAAGTTTCGCGATGAAAGGTACCAGACTACGCCACTGTCGCCGGTGACGTTATTTTTCTATTATAACGCTTCGCTGGTACGGAGTGTGTACCGGCGAACCGTAAAGGGTTAGAACATGTGACTGTGCGAGTAAAGCCGACGTCAAGAGCGAATGTGTATAGCGGCCGTAATGCCGGTAACGTTCCGCCATCGCGAACCTCGCGACAGCGAGAGGTCGGATCCACGGGATTCGAGGAGGTTATGTTCGCGCTTACCTTGTCTGCCGACGATCTCCGCCACGTGCTCGCTGCTAGGCACCGGCACGCACTCGGTCATGTTCTGGCTCTTCTTCGAGCGTGCCTCCTCGAAAACACCAGCTGGTGTCGTTTGCAGAGGGTCCGGGTCGTTGGTTGTTCCGTTGCCGGTTCCTGTGCCGGTGCCCGGGCATCCGGCAGTACCCTCGAGACCGAGCATAGATAATTCCAACGCCAATTGCAGGGCCCGTTGGTCCTCGAGGGAAGTGGCAGGACCGCCATTGGCGCCGCGATCCATTTCTCTGAACAAACTAGTCGGCATTATGCTGTTCGATTCAAACTTGTCGCGTTTCGTTCGCACCGTCAATGTCAATAATAACGTGTGTGTGTATTATGTTCGTATTTGCACAGATTTCGAACCACAGTATCTCTGCAATTCGTCGATCCTCGCACTGATTTTCTTTCGATCTTTTTCTCTCTCTCTCGAAGCTTACCGATCCTCACAATCCGTGCGTCGTTATTCTATGCACCTTTCGCATGTAGTATCTTCGTTTTCGTACGATCGAACGGTGTTCATCCGCGCCGATATAAAGTCTTCGCTTTCGAAACGATCGGACAACAATATAAAACACATGCGCGCGCGCGCGCGCGGAGCCAGTACACCACACACACACGCGAGCGCGATTATTTAGGACGAAGGACTAGAGTGGCGTGGGTTTATTTGTCTCACGCGAGACCCGCGGCCGTTAACGAGGAGAAACCGGCTGTACTCCCGGAAAAGAGAAAAACCAACGATGCACCGTACAAAAATAAAATCGTTGACTCGCCGCCGGTGATCGCTTTTATCTGCGTGTTGCTCCTCTTTTCTTTTTTTTTTCCCCGTTTTCGCCCAGGGTCCCTCCTACTCGGTGCGGCGCGCACGATACTCGGCCGCACGGCGTGAGTGTTGCTCGCACACTGGAAACGTGTGGGCTACCCGCTCGTAATCTCGTGTCTCGTCCACGATCGCACCGTCCTTTTCTCGTCGATCGTTCCGTCTCACTCGCGCGGGCGCGCTTTCTTTCACCGCGTGGTAATGCCAGCGACGAAAATGGCCTTCTCTCTCTCTCTCTCGATATTCGCACTGGTCGTGTTGTAGCAGTTCGTAAATGATATTCGTGTTTCGAGAGCTCGCGACTAGCAACCGTCAAAGTCGTCGTCGTAGTCGTCGTTATCGTCCGGCAGATACTCGTGTTTAGCTTTCTTCGTGTATATTTCTGTATGTTAACCGATATACATATATCTGTATAACACTATATGTACGTGCGTATATATATATACATGTATATATGTATATATATATATGTATATATATATGAAAGAATTCGTTCGTTCGTCCTTTCTTCTCCGTTCCTATCCTGTGTGTGTGTATGTCTCTCGTTCGCTTTCTCGTTCTCGCCTTCGACGGGACGACGTAACGTAACGTAACGTAACGGGCGCGTGTATCACGTTGTGGGAGCCTCGTCACCGGCCGACTGACTAAAGCGTCCGAGAGCGTCGTCGCGCGACTGAAGCACTGAAAACGGAGGCAAGGGGCGCCGCGCTCTCTCTCTTTTCGATCCTTCTTTCTCTCTTCGCCGCGCGTTCTATCCTTCTCTCTCCCTTTCTCTCGCTGTCGCTGTCTCTCCCTCACCGCGATCTTTCCTTTCGAAGGCAGGCGCGTGCAACTACCCTCTCGCTCGTGTTACCACTGCGATTGACTGCGACGTACTGCGACTGCGGGTGCTACAGCCGGCGCGCCGCCATGTGCCGGACGCCGGCTATGCGCCGCGCCGATTGGTCGGTCGGGTCACGTGGCCACGTACCACCCCTCCCCACCACTCGACGACCAACCGGCGTACAAAGTGTGAGCGCACCTACCGGCCGAGAGCGCCGCGCTTCGTTCGCCTCCGGATACGGACGCGTGTACTCGTCTCTACCGGCTTGCAACCCCCTCCGTATTACCGGCTCGTGCTCGAGCCTTCGCGAAGTTTCCCTATAGATCCGCCGGTGAAACGCCGCGCCGCGCCGCGCCGGCTGCACCACCGATTTTCCACGGCGGTGATTGCCAGCCCGGGACCTAGCTTCGGTATCCTAGCTCCATCTAGCGGCGGCAGACTGAGACGCCTCGAAACCCGAGGGTTGCTCTTTCATTCTGTCACAGCTTGTTTAATTGAATGATGTCCGTGCTCTTCGTTCGAACCTATTGGTCCCGGACTCGTTGGAAATATGAATTTTTACCATCCCCCAACCTCGGGGGTAGTAAAATTTACATTTCCACGGTAAATTCTGATATGTTACGGGTCGAACGTGCGTGCCTCGTCGATTCGATTTATCCCCGGTCGCTCGTTTCCAGCGGCTACCAGCGACGATGCACCGCGTTTCCCGTGAACGCTCGCCGGCATCGGTGTCGTTCACTTGCGAACCACGCGATACAACACCCTTTTCTCTCCGTGGCGCGGCGCAGACCCGTCAACGACCTCCGCGATGCATATAGGGTGCCTAGCAAACGTGCTTCGCCGGGTACTTTTTCGAGGTGCGTGTAGTCATTGCGGCAACATCCGCGACGCAAGGGAAATGCAACAGGAAGGAAATTTACGACTCCCGAGAAATAATAGCAAGGCATCGTTCGAGTCGTAAACCGTAGTTGGATCGTTCGAGACTCTATCACGCCGTAAATTAGACACGACGTCAAGAGTATTTCAAAGAAAATCTCGACCGGTCCGCAGTATTGATACGAAAGTAGGATTCTTTGCCGGGGACTGCTGCGCAGGATTTTGTTACGGTTTAATTATACTCGGCCGTTCCGCGATAAGCGTTTACGATCCGACCTCTTTCACCGTAAACTTTCTGTCCGTTTTTGATTCGATCATTAGCAGATTAGTAGTCTTTGAACGTTGCTTAAAAATTCGTGCATGGAGAATCGTATCGAATCGAACGGCGAGTATGCATGTTCGAAGACAAATATTTCAGTCGCGTCGATATGCTGGACTCTCGCTAAACTTGTTTCCACGTGATCGCCTCTCGGCGCGTCTCGTATGAACACGTTATGCCGTGTAATCCATGTAGAACGGTTCACTTTCTGTAATCGAGGTATCGAGAGGAGAGGTATCTTCGCTCTGAATCGGTTAAGCTAGGTTAAGTTCCTCCGATCTATCGTCCTTGAACTCCGTCGGCGATGATTCCACGGACTACGGGGCGTGCTGCGTGCGCGAATCGTCGCCGATCGCGGATCAACGACAGCCGATGTTGCAATTTCTCGGGCGTTCGGGCAATTAACATAAGCGTAAATTCTCGAGAGAAAAAAAAGGGCCGGATCGTTAATTCTTACAGAAAAACCCATTAAAATTCCATTCTCATCGGGCATTGCAAAAACCCGTGGGTCGTTACGTGTTCCTTGAAGAGCACACCTTAATAAAGGGACATCTTCCCCCTCTCGCTCTACGCGCGGGTTCTCTTTAAAGGAGCGCTGCGATAAATTTTTAAAAGGAACCAGTTCGGAGCACGTATAAAGCCGAACGACACAAGAAATGCCGTGTCTTCCTCCTTTCTTTCTAATTGTCGGAGGTGCCCGATACGGCAAGGGTACGAGAAGTAATTACTTTAGTCGATACCTGTAACCTCTTAATAATCGGCGAAAATCACGGTTCCGCAAAAAGCGCACCTGTACGAGCAAGCGGGGCTATGTCGAGAGCGAAAAGGGGGAATTTCGGGTCTAAACCGATCTAAATGCACCGCGGACCTTGAACCGAGGTGCAACCGTGATCCATTGTTCTCTGCCGACGACCCTTCGTCCTCTCCCCAGAACCGGCCGATTGCTCGATTTTTAGACGGGCCCGTACAATCGAGACCCGCGTCCTCCATTCTCGAGGACAGCCCGAGACGCTCCAGAATGATTCCGGAATATCAAAAACTTTTACTGCCTGCGCCTCGGTATCTCCTGTACGATGTATAAAAATATTAACGTTTATGGACAATCACTGGACCAAAGATTTGGTACGCTTTTATCGGCGCGTCCCTGTAAACTTTATCAATCGGCGGGTATCACCGTTGCAGGAATTGTAAAGGGACGAAGATTCGCCGAATTTGCGACTCGCTTACACCTGTCGGCGGGCAATAAATCATAATAATATCCCTGCACCTCACTTAGGTTTTATAAAAGTCCAGAAACCCTCGTGTCCGTAGGAAAGTCCGTCGGCCGTTCTCGTTTACCTGTTCAAAATTATGTTAAGAGGCGCGTAATAAATTATCCAGGTACAAAAATCTGTGAAACGGCACCGTGAAAAATTCTGGAAACCTGCTCGCCGGCAGTCACGGCCAGTCATTCGACAAATTACCTTCTGCCGGCGAGAAAGAACAAAGCTGTATCCCCGGCATTGGTCCGAAAACTTTCTCGCGAACGGAATAACTGCGTGAGCTCTCGTTCGGCAAAGGCGACTAATTTTGTTTCTCATCGTTCCCCGAAAGCAACGACCTGTGCACGCTCTCTCAAGGCTGTCTCGGGACGCCACCTTTTGCCACGAGCACCTGCCGACTTCTGGCGAGCTCGTGCTCTCTCAACTCGCTCGTAAATACCTTGGAGTTATCGTGTACATGCTTTCCGAAACTACATTCCCGCTTGTCTCTTTTTATCGATGCGACGATGAGCGGGCCGATTCGGGCCCCGGAGACCCATGCCCAATTTACTGCCAAGCCTGTAACGTGCCAGCGCGTGCACCCCCTCGCAGGGGTGGTTCCACTCTCCTCCTCCTTCTCCCCCCTCACCGAAACATATGCGCACCGTCACTCCTACGCTTGACACCCGAGTGTGAAAATAACGTGTGCGCGCACGTGCGTATCAGCCGCTTATTCATCGATCTAATTGCCTCGGTAATCACCGTGTGTAATCAGCTGATAATCGATGACAGCTATAATTCTGATATAATTGCACTGAAACTATCGAACGTTGCTCATGCTAATGTCGGAACTACCGTCAATGCATACAAAGCTCCATACCGCACACTTAATCGTTAAGATTCGATAACTGGGTGTATCCTTTTCTTTTAACCAGTTAACTGTGTTTGACGAGTATACTCGTCAAAACAGCTATAATTCAAACAGCGGCTAATTTTTGCGACGCAACTTGGGTACACATGTTTCAAAGAGGTCGCAACAGCTAACTGGTTAATAAAACGTACTTGAGATTTGAAAACTTTCGAGTGTCTTTGTTTTAGTGTACGACGCGGTCGATTCCAGTTACACGGGAAGTGCAATTTTTTGGGCATTGGTGAAAACTGTGAACACATTGAAAATGTGGGTTACCACCGACAATGTTTTCATCGACACAATTTCACCGACACTGAGTTAGCTAACAATGTTTATTTACCGACATGTCGAAGTCACCGACGAAGTCATTTCATCGACGATTATTTCATCGACATCAACAATTAAGGACAAGAGTCCTTATACATTCTTATAAGTCGAATGATAATGCCAGTAACATAATTGTCGGTGATTTCAACATGCCAGTAAATAAAGTTTGTCGGGGACTCGGTGTCGGTGAAATTGTGTCGATTGAAACACTGTCGGTGAATTAAAAACAACACTAAGAATGTACGGTCTGCTCATGAATTACTTTTGGGTTTTCACTGCCCCGGACGGGACAAGGTTGTTCGTTAATTTTATTCTGTGGCAAACAAATACACAAACATTTCTCTACCAACTGAATCTTGCAAACGCATAGAAACAAATCAGTGCTTAAAATTAAGTACGCGGCAAGTGTCTACCATTTATACAGTGGTTACTCGATATTTGTCCAAAACACGGGTCTAGCCAAGGACATATATCGGCTAGGAGATACTATTCTTTGATCCACGTCGAACGTAGAAAAGGACAGCGAAGCTTTAGCGGCCTAACATAAATGTTGTGGTATACTTTATAATTATTGTACATGACAATTAAGCCAGTATCTACATAACAACAAATTATTTTACATTTCTTGGTTATACAGGGTGTTTCACCTAACTCGAACATCTAAAATATCTCGTTTGTTTTTTATGATAGGATAAAATTTCAGAGGAAAATATTAGTTGGTTCAGAGGGGCAAATATTATGATAGGCAAAAAATTTGTTCAAGGTTATATTTTTTGAGATTTCAAGGTCATCGAAGCTTTTTTAAGTGGAACGATATATTTTTATTATCGCTATATGATAGTCGAGGTCAAGACGAATCCAACGACCTGTAATATTATGACTTTCGCGTGACCTTGAGTATAAATTCTTTAAATGGTGTCGTATTAAAGCATTAAAGTATTAAACCAAATGGGGCTTAAAATTAATAATTACTGAGATATTCTCAAATTAATAATCTTCGATTAGGAAATATTTCGTTCGCTCAGTCAACGTGATTATTAACACGACTTCGTTTACAATGGCACGCCATGTTTGTAATTTTATTTGGTGCTTTATCCGAATTCGAAAGAAAATATTGGGAATTCCATTTAAAAAAACTGAAGATGACCCTCATATCCCAATGAAAAAGCCAAATAACAAAAAACAGGTTACAACAGTGTGTGTCCCTGAAATCCGTGCAACATTTGTTGGAAAAATCTGTTGGTACAACAAATAACTGACTGTATATTTCATGTTAAAAAAATAAAAGCCACAAAGTTTCATATCAATTATTCTACAAATGGCAGGATAACATCCATCCTTTACGTGGAAAATTTATCTCACCCTGTATATACATATATTTAGTATTCTGAATAGGAAAAGATGCGAGAAAAATATTTGATAACAATTGTTACAAAAAGGGTCCCGTGTGTCAATTTGACACACATAATTTTCTCGTTTTTCCAAGTCATTTTCAGTTCATTGTTTCGTACTGTCACACGACAATTATTGTACAACCCCTTCGGAATGAAGTTAAACATGCATTTGCTTCGACTATCAAAAGTTGGCGTGAACTTGAAGAAGAAAAGCAGAGGCTTTACGTATTCTCTTCGTTTTACTCTTCGTCGCGAAACAAAGCTAAGGAACGATAATCAGAATCAAAGTGGAAGTAAAGTTACTTATTTATCGTTTCAGTTCATTCGATGTTTTACATTGTGTCACTTTCACACGCAAGAGACACATTAAGCGGCAAAAATAAGGGACTGACGAGGGTTAATCCGAGACACAGTCTCTGCTCGATATTGTCCCAAATATCTAGCCGATAAGAGTCGCAGAACTATCCCCACTGCCGCGGGGTATACTCATCACGGTCGCCGAGGCCACTCGTATTATGTTTACACTCGTCGGCGACCGAGGCCACTCGGGCTTCGCTGTCCTTGTCTACGTCCGGCACTGTATCAAAGAACAGTATCTCCCAGCCGATATATGTCCCGGACGCGTGTTTTGGACATGTATCGAGTAGACACTGTATCGTAAATTAGTTAATGCAGAAGCTAGAAGTAGAACAAGATGGCGAATCCGAAAGTTTCCGGCGTGCGTCGATCGCTCGTACGCAAAATAATCATTGGGTTCGCGCATCTTACGGTGGCAGGTGTGTGCCTACAATGTGAATGTTTAATCAGGCCAGGAGTAAGATCGGCTGTGTTTTTCGCGGAATCCGATCACGAGTATCAGAAAAAGCAGAACGAATTCTGACCGGGCCGATGGCTCGCGGAGCTTTCCAATCGTTCACCGGACCGTTCGCCGCGCTACTTCGAATTTCTCGTTACGCCGTGGCTACCATTTTCGCAGATTCACCGTGATCTTGTTACGAAAAAAAGGCACAGGCCCCGAGACAAGATATTGCAACACGATACCGTTCGGTCCGTCCCGTGGCGTACCCGAGTCGGGGCCGGGGCAGCGCGGCGTGCACTCTCGGGCGTCGCGGCTTATTACGAGCAATAACGAACCGAGCCGCGCTGCGTTTATATCTTATCAGGCCTGATGTTATACATTAGCCTGTGTAATGCCATACTTTTAAAAAAACGTATTTCTTTGCGGTCCGTGTAGCCTTGGATCTCCACGCGAGCGCGTGGATTACAGGCGTTCCCGAAACGCACGGCGATCGGTTCGATAGATTTCCATCGGCCGAGCAAGCTAATAATTACGGTAACGAATATAACAGCACCGGCGACGGCCAGAGAACGGATGGGGAGAGTCGCGACGCGACGCGACGCGGCGCGGCGCGGCGGAAGGTGGACCCAAAGGCCCGTGCTCCCGTAAAGTGTCCTCGGGCCCGTGTAAGGACCCTTCGAGACGAATACACACGAGGCTGACGGCAAGGGGGCGACCGTTGGTCGCCGGCACGCGCATAGTCGGGCTCCGGGGCCCGGCGCCAGCAGCCCATCCTCTTCGCGTTCAACTTAATAACGAACGGAACAGTTTCTGGCCGGCCGGCGCATTAACTAACTCCTCTTCGGCGTTCCGCGTCGTTCATCGTATTTTTAGCGCGTGCAACCGGTTGCCTTCCACGGTGATCATTGTCGTTGCTTTGCGAAACTGCTGCAACTCCTGCGGAGCGGCTCGGCCGTGTCCTCACCGTCTCTGCGCAGGCCAATATACTCTCTCCTCGTGCACGTACACGCTCGCGCTCGCACGTCCCTCTGGTTACACCTTGACGATTTTTCTGAGCCAACCGAGGTCCCGTGCCCGTGGCTATGGGTGTGTGTGTGTGTGTACCCACCACCACGGTGTCCTGGCTCGTGTACCACCCGTGCACATACGAGCTCGCCTTTGCACGCGGCCTGCAATACCGGATCGTTCGTGTTCCTGCGGGGTTTCTGCGTGTGCGCGCGGATACACGCGTACACGCGTCTACGTGTATACGAGATACCCGCGAGCCAAGCGGCGAGAGAATATTTCGTTCGATTTCGATCGCCAGGGTGCAATGGGGGAGAACCGCATTGCTGGCCTCTGAGTCGGTCGCGACTACGAGGACAACGACGACGACGACGCCGGCGACGACGACGACGACGCCGACTGTAACGGCGTGGCGGTGCTGGAGGCGACGCACGCCACGCCGCTGAAGAACGTGTCTGAAGGACAGGGCCGTATTGCCACTTCCCAGCACCCACTCGATACTCGAACCATTCGCGTCCTCCATGCGTGCGACGAGAAACGCGGCTCGCTGCGCGCAGATCTACCAAACACGCGAGGGTGGACAAGAGCCGAGGAGACACCGTGTCAAGGAGCATCCTTGTAATGGTTTGAACGCTTCCATGAAAATTCTTGCTCGGATTGCTGGATATTGCAGCGAGCGAACCGTATGAACGGTCTCCTTTTTCACTGTTACCTCGCATTGTTCGGCGTTCTGCTATGGCGCGATGCATCGCAGGCGACCGGCGATGGGATTTATTCTTATCTTGATGAATAGCTTGTAACTTGTTAGCGACGTGCCAGGGGAAAAAAGAACTCTGCGGTGGTTGCAGGATGCCTGCTAGCAGGAACTGATAAATCGAGGTTGAAAACTATTTATTTGCACGCGGTGAAGTGGATGTATCACTTTCGTAACAATTCCTGGATGATTTGTCGGAGCAACCTGTGCTGCTGCACCGACGTACAAATTTTACATTTTAGATCATTTTTTTTTTTTTTTGTATTATTGGCTTGTCGAAAATAGCGGCAATGTTAATAGGTCTATTACAAAATTGGACTATTGTTTATTTCTGTTTTAGGTAAGTGATAAAATCAGATAGTTAACATCGTAACATTCAGAATTCGGAATATTTGTCCCTTAAGGGACTTTATGAAGAGAGAACCTCAGGCCACTACAGAACTTCGTTATGCCAAAGTGTTCGTGCGCAATGATGAAGTATATCCAGTTAAATTTTAGTCCTCTTTTTTTGACTGAGAATTTAATTGTGTGACAATATTGCTTTTAAATGAGTAAATGTATTAAAAAATCAGTAAATTTCACATACTTCAGAATACAAGAATTGTAACACGGTTTCGATATAACGCGGAACGAATTAACCGTATTATGAGAGGGTTGACTGTATATGTATGTCTATTCTCTACCTGTTTACGGTAGACCCATAAAATGCGATCAAAGGCACTGTTTAAAGAGACTTCATATACGTATTTCACGTGGCAGTGAATGTACAGTAAGCGTTAAAAATATTGTTTAAAAAGACTGTACGCTTATTGCCATAAAATATAGAAGATTCATACACAGGGTGTTCGCGGGAATACTAGCCAGCATTTTTTTCGGAAATAACAAGTGTATGGAAAAAATGAAAAGGGGGAAAGGTTTTATTTGTTTCTTCTGAACAACATAGTGTGTACCAATTTTTTATATTTGTAATGATTTTCAAGAAACGAAGGTGACCTTCAATTTTTTACATGGAATGCTACATACTTTTTCATAGTATGTATTTGAAAGCGTTCACCGAGACGAGTTTAACCATGTCCTATACTACGACCTTCAGGGTCGTGCAAGATCAGAAATGTAAGAAATAGTTGGAATATTTGTCACCACTGTGTTTACCGGTGTGCTGTATTTACCATTGTATTTACCACTGCATTTCTAACCTTGTATGACCCTGAAGGTCATAGTATCAGATATGGTTAAAACCGTCTTGATGTACGCTTTCAAACAAAATAAAAAAATACCTAGCATTTGATTTAAGAAATTGAAGGTCCCCTTCGTTTCTTGAAAATCGTTGTAAATATAAAAAATTAGTACACGCTATCATGTTGTTCCCAACAAACAATAACACTTTTCCCCCTTGCATTTTTTCTATACACTTACCATTTCCGAGAAAAATGCTGGCTATTGTTCACTATAGCATACAGTCTTTTTAAACAATTTTAGATCGCGTTATGATGGTGTTCGCTGTACCTCATTGCAAACTTCTGGAGATCTTCCAACTTCTATCAAAATCACCTGCACATTTGCAGCAATTAATTGAAATCTCGTTATAATCGGACACCACCGGCAACTTTCTCATTAGGCAAATCGGTAGGTGCAATTTTCGAAATATGCAATCGCCAAAGGATCCTTAACGTACAAACGATTCGGTTAGCGGTCCGGCGTATCTCGAAAACGATCTCCCACGCGCGACAATCGTCGCGACTCTCTGCCGCGTTAATTGGCTCGCGAGCGAGAGTTCGATAACGGAAGGCAGCTGTTTAGCACGAGTTTCAATTCGCGAGCGTCGCCGAGCAATCGCGGTGTCGATAATGTTGATCGACTGTCCCCGAATATCTGGTTAGCCGCGAAATCCCGCGGCCGTCCACGTAACGCCGTACATCGGAGGGTATAGGCATGGCTGGCGGTCGTAAGGCCGTTGCACAACGGCGAAAACACATAAATAGCATGGTAAATGACGATAGCGCGGATAAACGGCGCTACCGCTAAATATACCACGCTTGGTTCATTCGCGAAATGCGCCTCTTCCGAGCACATTTGCAACAGACTTGTCACCTTACCGCCCTTCTCGAAGACGCGATCCGTCGACCCTCCGACACACAGCGCGCTGTGTCGCGAATGGCCATTTTAGGTGGAAGAAAGTCATGTCAGAAAATAGATATAACATTAATATATTCTTCTCTAGGAATGTTTACTGAGCCTAATTATATCCATAATCATTCAATTAATAGCGATATAAGTATCGAAATCAATACGTGAAAACTCCGAACAGTAATACGGCGACATCGTACGTTTATATTTGTTCTAAAGAAAATTATGGACGATATTCTATATTAACAGAAGTAAATATTTACATTAATGTTCACAAAGTTCGTTAATAAAGTCCCTTACAATAATTTTTAGAGATTTCTTAAGTTCCAGTTTGGATATCCTTGGTTTTATATGTCCGTTACAGTGCACAAATTATTATTTCATAGTGTAGAAATAAGTAAATCATGCCTATTGCCAATTGGCATGATGTCTGAAGAGGCTCAAGAAGCTCGCACCAAAGACATAAGAAGGTTTAGGATTAGCCATACTAGGTGTGTTAGATCTACTTTTAACAAGAACTTCCGTCTAATCCAATAAGTAACTTAGTTGATAGGGACAGCGATATTAGCGAAGAATTATTTTTATATTGTTATATTTAGATATTATTGTTATACTTACCTAATATTATATTTTTTATTTATTTTTATATTTGTTTCTATAATCTGTATAATATTTTTCAATATAAATATTATTTTTAAAGGTTCTATATATGCTGAATTTTATTTCATGATCTAACAGAAAATTTCAATCGGTTCGAAGAAGCATGAAACGATCTATGATTTTTTTCCACCAAGAATGGCCATTCGCGACACTGTGCAACGGTCCAAAGTCGTCAAAACGCGGAATAAAATCGTATCATTGTTATTTATACACTTGTGAAAAAAAAACGGTTTTATAGGCTTATCAGGTCGCAGAATTCGATTTGAATAACTAGACTGCAGATTTTATACATTTATTACAAAAATGAGTAGATACAATGTAAAACAGTAAAAGGATTAAGAGAATGTAAGAGTGTCTATACAGGGTGTCTCAGCTAAAGGAAGCCACCTAAATATGTCCTTTATTTTTAATGGGACAAATAATATTTATGGCATAATTTAAATGGCTTTTATTCGGTCATTGTTCATAGTTATTTCAAGGTTATCGTTATTTTTTATCGGGAAAACATATTCCTTTTCATTCCGTTTTGTAGCTGCTGAAAAAATACATTTGAATATGTTAAATTGTGACCTTCAGGTCACTTTGAGTATCAAAAATGGTACTCAATCCTACAATTTTATCACATTTTTGTTGCCATTACGTTGTTTGCAAAAAACAATATTACTTTCCCTTTCATTTGTCTTCTAGTATTTATTATTTGCAAGAAAAACGCTGGCTAGTAATAGCGTGAACACTCTGTACATTTATAACTGAAAGGACGTTCTTCGGAACTATGTTGTAGGTTCGTGTTTTTCGTTAATAACCCCTGAACAAAACCACGGAGAATATTTCCGTAAAGGAAAAAGTTACTTCCAATGACCCCAGGAATTAAGGAAGTACAATATTTTTGGGACACCATGTATAGAGAGTCCGAGACTGTTGTGAAGCGGCATTGTCTGATCGCAGTTCTATGACGTCGTAAAATTGTACTGGTGATATGGGAGATACGAAAATCCACGGCGAGCTTTTTATTAGCCTATAAAGAAGGTGTTTCGTAATACTTTTTTGAAAATAGAATTCTTGTGGATTCGGCGGAATCTCTAATTTCACTTTGTCTTGTCGTAGAATGTATGATTGCAACGCGAATGCTAAGCACATGTTGCACAAGTCGCGTGTGTTGCTGTTCAACTTTAAACTCAATTTACACGAAACTTCGTGACTGTAACGTAACACCTCCAGCCTCTAAAGTCTCCAATTTATGTAGCGCATCAGCTACTTCAGCTTCTAGTCTAGTGAAACCATTATTTCAGGTAATAATGAAGTCTTGCTAGTATGCACCAAAATTCCAAAGCAGCTCCGCAAAATCGATTTCTTAGAAATGGAACTGAAAAACTGAATTGCACTACCTGTATAAAATATTGGAAATTTAACGGTAATGACGATTAACCCTCCGACGCAGTCTAGGTCCATTTTCATCTAGAGTATCAAAATTGTCATTCAATCAGTTTCTGGCAAATTAAGTAAATTAGCAGCTGTTGCATTAGGAGCAATGTAAATATCAACGTATCTACAAGAAGTATATTACTCGATATTTGTCCAAAACACGGGCCTAGCCAGGGACATATATCGGCCAGGAGATTCTTTGATCCGCGCCGAACGTAGAAAAGGACAGTGAAGCTCTGGAGGCCTCGGTTCATGGCACCTCATATACGCCGCAGCAGTGGGCATAGTTTTGGGACTTTTATCGGCTAGGCATTTGCGACGTACAGTGGGGGACAATATGAAAGTGAGTATAAAATGAAATTTAGTCGAATTAACATGGCTGTTACAAACTTAAGTTGTATTTATTGTATATCCTTATAGTGTATAGATTATGTAGCGAATAATTGCAGTTCATATTTACATCTTTGTGTAAACACGTCGTACTATAACGAAAATGTCAGCTATTTATCAGGAGACAAAAATAAGTGGACACTTGGTTATAATGTTATTGTGAGGTACGAAATGTATGCAAATATTAGGCATAACTCACGCTTACATGCAGTGATCACCATCAAACTTATTAGTACCAATTCAAGCTTCGTACAAGTAAGAACATTTATACAATAATTGCAGAATGCCAGAAACGAAAGAAATTTCATATCAAATTCTCCGTTTAATTGTATCGGACTGCTGTAAGAAATTAGGTTACCGCGTAATAACTCGGAAGTGCAACGTATTTAAAAGTGCAATAGGAAGAATTTATAAAAAATATGTAGTACATAAGACCGTGAAAAATTTAAGAGATCGTGGACGCCATACAAGAAGACTGTCGAATTTTTCGTACAAGTCGAAAAGATCGAACGATTGCAGAAGAAGTAGACGATTGCAGAAATAGTGGAAGTAAATGTTTCAACAAAATAATAAAACGAAGACTGCACGAAGCTGGTTCAAGATGCTGCAAGGCTAGATGTAAGTCACATATTATTAAAAGAAATATGAGAAAACGTTTAGCGTTTGCAAGAAAATATGTGAATATGCCACTAGCATTCTGGAAAAATATAATTTGGGGCGACGAAAGTAAATTTGAGTTGCGGCATTTAAAAAAGAAGCACAAAGTCTGGAGAAAAAAACATGAAGCGTATAAGAGAGCATTTATTACACCCACAGTTAAATTTGACGGTGGATGTTAGTGGAATTAGTACGTTAGTGCAAATTGACGGAATTATGAATGCAGATAAGTATATTAATACACTAAATGAAAATTTAGAAGAAGCAGTAGTAAGAATGGGTTGCGACGACGAATTTGCCATTCAATAAGACAATGACCCTAAGCACACTACTAAGAAAACTAAAAAATTTGTTAAGGATTCCAATATTGAATTGCTTGAATGGTCGGCCCAGAGCCCTGATCGAGAACTTATGGAGTTTACTGAACGCAAAAGTTCCATTGGACCAGCGAAATAATAAGGTCGATTTTTTCAAAAGATTACAGTCTGAATATGAAAAAATTAGTAACGATTATATTGAAAAGTTAATACAAAGTATTCCACGACGTTTGGAAGCAGTAATACAAGCAAAAGGGGGCAATACCAAGTATTAATTTCGTTATGTGTTCCATTTATTATGCATTTCATTGAGTGTTCACTTATTTCTGTCTCCTGATGAATAGCTGTCATTTTCGTTATGGTACGGCGTGCTTACACAAAGATGTAAATATGAACTTCAATTATTCACTAAATAATCTATACACTATACGGCTATATAATAAATAAAACTTAAATTTATAGGAGTCATGTTAATTCGATAAACTTCATTTTTACCTGTTTCCACTAACTGTCCACTTAGTTTTGTCCCCGACTGTATATAGAGTAAACATTGTATCTTCAAAAAATGTTTTCTCAAAAATTGGAAAATAAAGCAGCAAATGGCGCTAAAAATCATCAATTCTATAGCCGTAAGAATGGTGCGTTGTGCAAGGGTTAACTGAATTTCTTATGTAATAGGTGTAACAAGATAAGAATAAGGGAATGTTTTAATTTATTGTAGCTTGACAGTTCGGGAGTCTATTTCGAATGAAATTGAAGGGACGCCAATTGCATAGAAATATTCGAAGCACATGTGTTTCCTGCAGCAACGTTTCCTCGACTTGTAGTTTCCGTTGCCCCTTTCTTTCGGCAGAATGCGGCCTAATACGGTATTTCCGCGTGCGGGAATTTCACGCCGATTAGAATTGCAGCCTTTGTGCGGCATGCGCCCACGACGCAGCTTTGAATTCGATGGAAGATTTATTTGCAGGCAGGTGTGATTGCAGAATGGCGCGCGCTGCCCTTCGTGTTTATAGCCGACACTTCCGAGCGTTCAAGAAGTGGAAAATGGTAGAGGATCGTTCTGTGGGTTGCGACTGTAATAAAGATTCGAAGCACCCTTCGGTACGGCCACAGTTCATCTTCTAGACAGACGATTCGCATTTGCGTGCGTGCAACATTTGATGTTCAACGGGCAAGGCAATCGTTTTATTTTTTTTTTTTTCAGGCAATTGGATAAAGATTTTTCTGGTATTTAACCATAGATAACTATGTTTTCGTAAAACTGACGATCGGAACATTTGAATCTTCTAATATATCAGACGATCCACCAAATGCTTCGATTCATAAACTCAATACCAAATATAACTTTTGCGTTTCACTTGTTCTATTTCTCCAAACGGTAAAGTATTTTTACTGCTAACGCCTGCTTCGCCCGTTCGCTGGTGTCTCACGCAGAGTTGCCAGATCAAGACTTGTTCCCCCACTCTATTTTCCCCTTCTACCACGCTATTCCCCCATGCTTTGGTCCGATCACGTGACAGAATTGTACAGGTATGTAGAGCTATTCCAACAGATACCTTAAAAAATGTTCGTTCAGAATTTGAGAATCGTCTGAATCGAAACATTTTGAAAATTTTGTATAGTTATAAAGAAATGACAAACTTTCTCGCAGTATAAGTGTGACTCGCTCTACTTCTCCTTAAATATCTCTGAAATAAGTGCGCAGATAAAAAAAAGTATCCTATGAAAATTTGCTGGTCTTTTTACGTACAATAAGATCCCATAATAAAAAATATAGGATTCTATTTGAAAAAACAAAGTTGACCTTCAAATGATCTTGAAAACGCCACCCAAATAAAAAACTGATACTGCCCCCCTCTTTCCCCCTCGAAATCCTTGGACACGTGTTTTACACTTTTTTAAATATCTTTCATACTTTTCGAGATATCGCGTAAGCTCCTTCTTTCTTCGTTTCTTCATCAATGAAGTATAAAAATGTATCCATCCTTTCCAGTTTTCCGTGCGTGAGACTTCGCTATACTTCGCGAGAAAGAAGTCGATCGGCGTGTTGCCGTATTCGAACGAAGATCTCGTCGCCGGGTAATTTCTCTCGCCTTGAAACCCGTTTCGCGAGAAAATGAAGTAGGTGCACATGGGATTGATCGCGGCACCCGTTCGTCGCGGACGGATCTTGCGACACCCCTGACGAATTTGAAGTCTGCGGAATAAGGGGGAGAGACGGAGGATCGTCGCGATGCAAGGGAACGGGGAGCGGGATCGATGGAGAGACGCTGGGAGAGCCTCGACTCGAAAGTGGAAGGAGACGGGAGGAACACAGGACGACGAGGAACGGCGCAGCAAAAAGGGAGCGCGCTGCGAAACGAAAAGAAAAGGTTCGCTTTTCAGACGGTTCAATAGATTTCGATCTGATTGTGAGCAACTTTTTTTTTCTGGCCTCGGAACGGAACGAACAATGGGGTCAGACGGAAACCATGGCCGAGCTTTAAAGGTCTCCCGTGTGTACACGCATCCACGTGGACGCTTCTGTACGCAGACGAGGCGCGCCGGTGTGCGTGTGCATCTGGATTCGCCGACGTCCTATGCGGGAACGGAAGTTTAATGACTTCGAGTGTCGAGGAAAATCAAGATCAGTCGGTGATTCGCGTGGAACACGCTTTGTTCGTGGATGACGCGAGACAAACTTCCACGACCATATTGTTGGAGAGCCAGAGGGCCGCCAGTTAGGGTGTCCATGGAACGGGAACCATTTTGTGTTACTAATTGATTCGAAGCGGAGAATGTGTCATTCGGGGACTGCTAAGGAGACGTGGCCGAGGAGGACAATTTTTTAATGATAGGTCACTTGTGAAAGTTCAAAACTAACACTAACGAATAGACTTGTACGTAGAATAAACATTTTTTATTTTATTTTTCATTGTCGGTTTAACAAATAGAAAATAGAAAATAGAAATCTGCGTAAAATCGACAATTTAGCAATGAATAATAATACTATAAGCGTGTATAGTATAATAGGGTACAAGCAGAGCTAATGGCGCTTACGAGACAAGCGAACCTTGTGTAAATGGCCTGTCCTTCAAGAATTTTTTTTTTAAATGTAATGCGTAGATTGATTTAAAATTTGAGGTATCACTTATTAACGTTATGGTGTAAACAAAAATATTTTTTATAAATTTTAGTCGTTAATATCAATGCTGCAATGACGGCTTGAAAATGGCATCCTGGAAATGCGCCGTGCAGTGCACAAAAATGACCTGAAACAGAAAAATCAAAACGGAATCGTTAGTTTATTCAAATACGCACAACATGACATTCTTCTTTTATTAAAATTGGCAAAAATTGCAAAAATGGCGAAGTTTTGAAAACAATGGATATTCTATTATGATTTTCCGTTGATAACAATATTTCAAATAAAAATCGGGGCTCTTCATGTTGTGGCCAATTATTTCTAGAATATATCTACCAAGTTTCGTAAAGATCGAGTAATCAGTTTTTCAGCTACGTTGCACGGCGTGCAAGATTGTGCGTTTCGAGAAAAATGCGTTTAAAATTTAAGTAACAGAAAAATCGTGAAAAATCTTAATTCATTTTAACTTACCGCGGTGTTTCGCTAATCTGCGATTCCAGGGCCATAGAACAGATCTTCCTCTTCCTCAAAAAGTTGTACCGTTTTTTCATCTTTTCGAGAAGCACGAGTCTCTCCGACGAGAGCCCGAATACATGATCCGCTCCGCCCAATACAACCGTTCAGTTTATTTTGAAAATAACGTAGAGGAGCATTTCTGATCATTTCCTAACATTTTTTATCGTATTCCTGAGGACATTTCCTGTCGATTTAAACAAAAAAAAAAAAAATTTCATTTTACACAAGGTGTTCCCCCTTAAATATTCACGGCGCAGGATGAATATGGTCTGGCGAGCTGTCGAGTTTGGAAACTGGAACGCAAGGAAGCCGAGCAGACGGTTTCTGGAAAGAAAGATCGCACCGACAAATCCGTGGACAGCGGTTTCGCCTATCCGGCCGTCTCGTCTGTCTGGCGGGCCCACGAGAGAGAAAGTCAGTCGACATCGATTACGTGTATAGCAGTTGGGAGTCGAAGGTCCCCCAGCTGTTCTTCCGCGGAGAGCGATGGACCAACGCCTCCTTTCAAAGGCCTTTTGCAAGCTGATGATGTTTATCCGCTGGATCTCGCCGAAATTGATTGTATCCTTCAGGCCGACGCCTGAAAAATGGAGTGTTCGGTGTTCGATCCGGTTTCGGTCTCCGACACGGTTTTTACAAGAAAACCGTGTACCGCTCTCGAACCATTATTAATTGATGCCTGCCTCGTCTCTGTTTCCACGGCGTACAGGGTGGTCCGCGCAATGATCATTTCAAGTTCCTCGAAACGATTGTTGAATTTGACGTTCTTGTTCCCTTGTGCAAGAACGTCTAGTACTATGTCCATACAACCGTTCGGAACTGTAGGTGATAAAAAGCTTAATGGATTTAGCTGTTGCGTGTGCAGTTTTCAATGGAATCGTAAGAATACGGTGGCGTTACGTAATTTATTGCATATCGAGTAGAACGGCAAAAACTTTCACCCGTTAATGAAGCGTAAACATGAATAGATTTAAATCGGAATATGGTTTATGACGCAATAAAACCTAATTCTAAATTAGCTGAAAAGCCCGAGATGGAAATTACGTGTTGTCGAAATAAAGGGTTGGACCAGTCGCATCCATAAAGTTGAAGCTTTAAAAATACAGTTATTGAAGATCATATTTCAGGTGATAACGATACAGGGATTATCCCGCGTAGAATGGGTGTCTCGATTGCTCCGGTACCGAAGTTATAAAGACATAAAGTAAATTAGCGATACGATACGGCGTATAAAAGTTTTTCCAGGTTACCGTGGACGTTCGACGCCACCGTGGCCGGAGTTTTCTCGTTTTTAAAGGGTACAGAAAGCGAGGCAGGCACGCGGCGGTTATTGTCGCGCCAGTTTTTAAAGGCCCCGGCCGATCGGCTTCTAAATTTTATTATGTTATTCGCCGACCGCTCGGGACTGCTGCCATTATGCCCTCCCTTCCCCTCCTCCTCCTCACCGCCCCGCTACACCCGTGGAATGCTTATTTCTTTCTCGGTACTTTTACGGGCCAACGGCTAATCCGGCTTTTGTGATTCAACTGACCGTCGATCGCGAACAATTTGCCGTGCGTTTTGGCATGCATTTAATACCCGCGCTCTACAAAATGCCCGAATGCTTTTCAGTGAATAACTCCTACCGGAGGTGGTGTCTCTCCGTGTGTGCGGTCAACCCGGCCATCATCCGTCGAACCCCCTCAAACCCGCTCAAAAGATCGATAACAGGACATATAGTAGCGCTTCTATTTATACGCGAATGCGGTTCGACATAACCAGATATACAATCTGCGATACGTGACAGATAGAATCGTTCCATCCAATTTTAGTTCGTGGAACTGTACAGATTCGCAACACATTCGAAAGCTCGCGGGGGAGCCGGCCGAGAACACTTTCATACGGACCGCAAACCCGTGCGCTGTCGTTAAAATCACTCCGGACTATCGGCCTCCTAATATAGGGTTGTCGAGGCAAATCCGGAAAAGTCATTGTGTAACGAGAAACAGTACGAATTCCCGAAAAATGTCGATATTGCGTTGGAACGAAAGTTCCGAGCGTTTTTCAATTAAAATTTAAAGATAAGGTCAAGATATTTGTTCATACGTTCATTCAATAACATATTGTCCATTCTCTTCTATCTGCCATTTTTCAGGTAACTTGTTATTGAACAAACCTATAAATAAATGTCTCAATTTTATCTAAATACAGTGTTTACTCGATATACAGTGTGTCCCGCAAACTCTGTCCACTTGAATGGTTATTTCAAGCAATTCGAGAAAATGTTATTTACAGAAGTTGTAGGGTTTAAGAAACTACATAACATGGTATAAATGAGATTCTTGCAAGTGGAGGCGTAGAGAAGATATTAGAGGTCACCTTTGTTTTTTTTTAATGGAATGTCCAATTTTTTACACTCGATTTCGATAGATTGGCGTATTAGAAGGGGAAATTAGAATGGGGAACAATTCTTGATCTGGCGACTTTGCTTAGAGCTGGACCAGTGCTGAGCAAAATAGTATTTGAAATAGAAAATGGTAAATAGTTTTTAAAACTATTTAAATACTATTTAAATCTAGAAAAAAGTGAGACTTATTTTGTAGGACTGTGTAAAATAGTATTTCAAATAGTTGATAGTAACTTATACTATTCTGATATTTTGTGGCGTGTAATGTTATTACGACATTGTCGTCTGTTTATCAACATGTTACATGTAAATATTCGTAATTAAGCTACAAATAATACTTTGTTAACTATTATAGTTTCTTATGTTAAAAATTATAATTTATAATATTAACTATTTGCTCAACTTATTTTCATTGTAAGGAAATATTTGAAATACAACATCAAAATATTTTGTTATGTATCCGATTATCAAAATAAAAATATTTTATTTGACAAAATTTTCCGTTCTATTTAAAGTAATATCTTATTTGAACCATATTAAATTATACTACTTAAAATAGTATTGTAAATATTTTTATGTATTTTATTATATTTTAATATCAAATATTTTTATATATTTTAAATATGTACGAGCCTGTACCTATTTTTGCATCTGTTAGGTTGTTTTTCATATGAAATGTCCGATCATTAACAGTAAACGATAAACGAATGTAACTTTAATTAGACAAGCATTGTTTAGAAGAAGGTAAGCACCATTGTAATGAACATATTCTGTCGATGAATGACGAGCTTCCCGATTGTATGCACGACGAAAAAAATGAAATATTTTGAACGTTCGTGTTCTTCGTTTCTGTCACCTCCATTTTTTAATTTTTTTAAACATCGGCGAACAATGTGATCGTTTACTAGACTCATTTTGATCATACATTGCATAATGTTGTCATCAATATGTTTATTTGGATCCGTTTTAGTTTTCCAGTCGTGTAAAAAGAATACAAGATTATTGCATTGATCGATACCGAAATAAACTTTTTATTTTTAATACCTTCAAATGATGCATAGCAAGCCTGCAAATTATGATAGCATTTCTTGAATGAAACGCTTCGTAATTCTGACATTTTATACGAAACAACTTAATATTTTAGTTGTAAAAGCGATACTTCAGTTGCATCAACTAAAAGTATTCTTGAACTTCGACGTCCATCGAACACGTGATTTACCCGACGATATTCCGCCATCTTTAAAGCGTGTTTACAGATTGCAATGCGGACGTTCTGTTGAAACGAAAGGAAGTAGCCTTTATGCCGAACCATTACATGCATGCGGAGTAATAAGATAGTTAATTAATGAATCAGCATTAAGTCATGATATTTGTTGACTGTAGTATCTACTACAGTATGTTTGATAAGATAAAAACGTGCAATAAAGAGGTTGTACCTGTTCTTCAAGTTTACTCTTGCATTCATAATGAACATGAGCATTAACGATAAGTGAAAACATTCGTTTGCTAAATAAATACTTGACAATTACCAATGTAATAACTGTACTTTAATTGAAAGCCTTAATGTTGCAACTTACAAGCAACAACTAATTATATCGTCACTGAATTCAATAAACACACACGAAACGATTAAATGTCCTTTTCAATCATGTTCAAGCTCGAAACTATGATCCTTGAAAATCCTTAGACAGAGTTCCCCTACTGGCGGACTCTTAAGGTTTTTTTTTTAATAAATGAAAAATACAATATTTTATTTCTTTTACTCTGCGTTATTTAATAGATAAAAATATTTAGAAAATTTAAATGTAAAGAAAATTTAAAACATTGTTAAATGACGGTTCATGTTTACTTTCTTAGGATTAATGACGTTTGTTTTTACTAAAAATGAAGTACCTAATGCCTACAGTGGATCCAACAAGTGTTTCATCACTACATTTCTGATTCTCGAGAAATTATGTTTGAACTATTAGGTTCTTGAATGTGAAATGTCTGATTTTAGTGTGGGTGCCAATTACTGTGCTTATATCAATTATACTTATTTTTAAAACATAATGAATATTAAAAAAGAGATATATAAGCCTAATTATACCCATACTAATTCAATTAATAGCGATATAAGTATCGACTTCAATTATGTCAGAGCAATAAATATGAATCTTTAAGTTTAATATTCTATATTAACATAAGTAAATATTTATACTAATGTTCACAAAGTTCGTTAATAAAGTCCCTTGCAATAATTTTTAGAGATTCCTTGACTTTAATACAGCAGAACTCTAGTTGACTTTAATAGAGCAGAACTAGAAAGTCTCAAAAGATTCCATTTTGAAATTTTTATTGCATTAAGTTCAAACTATATACAAGGGATTCTGACAAAAAGCAGCAGCAAATATCTGCTAACCTGCCTGTCACAATTTTTTAAAACCTTTGTAACACCGTACGGTGGACCGAATGGGCATTCTAGGAAAGTAGTATGAAGTGGCTCCAGAAATAATGGTTACACGGCTAGACGTTTCTTCAAAAATTTTACAAAAACTTCGAAAATGACAGGCATTAATAAGGACCTTTTTGAACGATTGTTTTATATCTTATCTGCTCTTTCTTCAGGTCACAACATTAATTTTCTAAATTTCGAAAAATTTGTTCGTGAAACAAAAGATTCATATTTAAATTTATATCTTTGGTTTTACATGCCCGTTATAGTGCACAAATTATTGTTTCATAGTGTAGAAATAAGTAAATCATGCCTATTGCCAATTGGCATGATGTCTGAAGAGACTCAAGAAGCTCGCAACAAAAACACAAGAATATTTAGGATCGACCACACAGGGAAGAATTCGCGTGTATCTACAAACTACGACTTAATAGCAACGCTGTTAATTACTTCTGATCCCATCATAAATTATTATAGGGTGATACCGCAAAAAAATACAAATTCGCTACCGAATGTTGTGTTAGATCTACTTTTAACAAGAACTACCGTCTAATCCAATAAGTAACTTAGTTGATAGGGACAGCGATATTAGCGAAGAATTATTTTTATATTGTTATATTTAGATATTATTGTTATAGTTATTTAATATTATATTTTTTATTTATTTTTATATTTGTTTCAATAATTTATATAATATTTTTCAATATAAATATTATTTTTAAAGGTTCTATATATGTTGAATCTCATTTCATGACCTAACAGAAAATTTCAATCGGTTTGAAGTAGCGTGAAACGATCTATGCACTGTGCGGAGTTAGGGGAAACTCACCCTACAGAGTTTTCGTCTATCGAATTTCTCATTATTTTCGATTCCAGGATCATGTATGTTCGATGAAATTTCCTAATCGGCGTGTCGTGCTTAATCGTACAGTACGCGAAAACAACTTGATCTAATCCTGCAGAAAGCCGCGAATTCGATCGGCTCGGGAGAACGGCACCTGGAGTCCTGGAGTCGTTCGAATTCCAGCGAGACGCGGCCGAAGGAAATAAAACGATCACGGTGGATCTTTTTCGCCTCGGATTACAGTTTCTCTGTCGCTTGACCACGAACGCATATATTCTATCAACCGCAACGGCATTTAAGCGAGGATTAAGTTTTATCGGATACCAACTGCGACTACATGAAATGAATACAGTTTAATGCGTCCGATTGTTCTCGGCCGTTTCGTCGGTTTGCTCGTGGGAATTCTTGCGGAGTCCGCGGCGGCCGAATGAAATCGAAACGACATATTGCCGTTGATCGTCGCAACGGCCGTCGAACCTACGTGCAAATTACGTCGCTACACTTTTGTTCGCTCTAATCGCTGGGTTCGCACGTGCGAAACGTTTGTTTGCCGGTCGAACGTTGCAAACCACTGTTTTTCAAACTCGATCCATAGAATGTCTCGGTTTCAATGTAACATTCAATTTCTCCACCGACTGTGTGTGACTTTACCCTTTTCACAGAGTTCGCATTAGAGATCGTTGCGGTGGAAAATGAAACACGAATAAATGAGGTATGTCACCAAGTTATATAACAAAACTTTTACTAACGAGTCGGTTAATTTTATGGTGCGTTCGTGACGCATCGAATTGATAACGTCTATGAAAATCGTACAGGTGTATTGAAGGTGAATACAGGCTGCTCATTTGCATGCTAAAGTCAGATGCTCGATTGAAAAATTAGAGGCACGCGTTGAACTTTCGAAAGCTATAAAGGAAGACAGAGGCCCGTAGCATAATTGAGCCGTTTATTTTGAGAGTGGCCTAAGTCCATTTGTCAATTATTTTTTGTCGCCCGTAATTACGTGTACAACTTCAAGTTAGCTGTCATAAACAACATTTGCGTTTAAGTATATTCAGAGTACATACGATAATTTTGGACACACAGGTTGTCGCAGTTAGTTCAATAATTAAAACCATCACCTTGAAAGTGGCCTAAGTCCAATCCATTATTGATAATGTCCGAAGAGGAGCAGTAAATTGTTATGTAATTCATGTAGTTAGAGAATGTCCTGAATTGCATAAATTGTGTTTTTGAAGTGTTGTAAAGATATATAAAGTAAATTGAGTATTGTTTTTTCAATTTGAAGCATTTTAAATTATGTCGAATAGACTTGGGCTCATTCAAATTTTATAACGAATCTGGTTGTTAACTTTGAAAGTGGCTTAACTCCATTTTTGATAAGAAAACACATATTATTCACTTAATAATTGCTATTATTTTAATAGGAACTGTAAATTTAACTCTTTTAGATACACTTAAGCAGTGTGACACACTGGTATCCAATACGAATATTTTTAATTTTATTGAAACGCAAACCCTTAAATATCTCAATTTAAGTACAAGTGGACTTAGGCCACTTTCAAAATAAGCGGCTCAACTGCGTGCATCTCGGCTTCAATCAAATAGATATCTCAATATTCGGAAATTTGAATATGTACTTGGGAATTTCTTCAGGCAAAATTACCGTGTACATTGTTACTCCGTATAGCATAACAGAATAATCTCGCGCCACGGAGCGCGCACGACAAACTCTGCAGTATAGTCTGCTGCAGGAAATAAAGTCTACAGGTATACAGCAATATAAATATTTACTTACAAGCTCGAGAGTAACCGTGACAGTGTAACGAAACGTCCGTAAGAATTTCTGCGGCCAACTGATAATATCCTCCGATAAGAAATACTGGAGACTCATGCAAACGGTGCAGTTATATGATATGGAGTATTCATAATGCAATCGCAATTCATGTGAAAAATTAAAATATCTAATGTATAAATAGTTATATCCTTCAGAATAGGATTCCAGTGCAGCCTTCTTGGACTGTTATATATCTTGTTACGTGTATCATCACCAGCCACTCTGATTGATAATAATAACTTCCGTGTATTCTGTTTACATTACACAGGTTCTCTCACGTAAGTGCGATCCCCGGAATATCTCCCTTAATTTTAACAAAGTAACACATTTTTTATGCGTAATTTGAATGGTACCAAGTGGTCAGTATCCCGCGGAGGTTGTTTTTTTTTAATTTTCTTTTTTCTCGTAGTCTTAAACAACTAAGTATATTTTTGTGTTGCATCGCGTAGCTCATAAAAAAATACATTCAAATATGTACTGTGACATGATCTTCGAATGACCTTGAACTTTAAAGCTTAAAAGAGACTAACAAAACAACCTTTGCTGTATACTGACGAAACTTGGGAGATTTTCCTCGAAACTTAGCAAGTAAAATTAAAATTTACAACGGCTGTAAAAGAGGCATGAACCGAAATTCCATAAAAAATATTTAAAAACTCAATATGACGCGTGCCTCATCGTTTGATGGAGTCAATAGGGGCTATCCAAACCTTTTGTTAAAGACGTTGGTTATTGTGATGTTATAGATGATGTCAACTTAATTGCCGATATTCGTTAATTCAAATAAGTTTGCTAATTTTATTATTAATTCTACATAGAAACTTCTTACTGTAATATTATTTTGTAACGTGGTACTATATATTTTTTGTAAATACATCGTTCTTTGTTTATTTTTACTGTATCCTTTTATCAGTATTTTATTAAAGTGACAGGCGCCAACTTAAATGACGCGACTGTACTTATAGTGATAAACTGTGGATTTTACGCATTTATGATGCAAATGAGTGAAATTTAAAATTTTCGAACAATTAAAAGAATTTAAGAATGTATATATATAGTATGTATATGTATGTATGTGTGTATCATCTTCAGCCTATTAGACTTATTAGTAGACCTGCAGATTTGATGCATTTATGATACAAATGAGTGAAATTTTTAATTTTCGAAAGATTAAAAGAATTTAAGAATATTAAAAAAAAGAAAAAAATTCAAGGATAGCAGTGTATTATCTTCAGCCTGTTAGACTTATTAATAGACTGCGGATTTTATGCAGTTATGACGAAAATGAGTAAACTCAATTTAGAGCAGTGGACAGATCAAAAGATTTTTAAAAACGTCAATGTGTCAGTTTCGGATAATCCAAATCATTGAAGAGAGAATTAAAGCTCTATTCGACTGTTGTTTTGCACAGTTCACGCAGACAATTTTTATTTTACACAAAGATCCGCAGTCGTCCACTTATTAAAGAAAGAAAGACATTTCCGCCGGGTGGCTTCTGACATTTGCAATCGAGGCACACAATTTCGTATTTTGCGTAAAGATTCGCTGTCTAGTGATAAAGAACATCGATTGTTTTAAAATCAGTCGAACCTGTTCTGAATCGGTGCGTCGACGAATTTTACAAACACGATTCGACGGCCACTGCGAAGGCAGATCGTATAACGCCGTTAAAAAGCCGAATTAATCGTATCCTTGACAATGTGTACTGAATATTCGGGTCACATCCTCAATCAGACTTCCTCCGCCGGTATATCACGCACACGTGGTATACACTACGTGGTGAACACGTAAGGCCGATTAGACAGGATCTACAAACGTGTTCGACGAATTATAACGATTTAAAGTGGGACATGTGCTTTCGTCTGGAGGACGTAAGAGGTCTGCTCTCTCTCTCTCTCTCTCTCTCTCTCTCTCTCTCTCTCTCTCTCTCTCGCTTGAGCCAGTTGACAATAAGGGAGAACGACCCTTTGCGAACAGGGAAACAGCTGTTGAGCGACGATGAGAAAAGGACGGAGGTCGGGATTCGGGGAATGGCAGTGGAGAGGGCAGACGGAGTGAAAAAAGAGGTTACCACCTGGCTTACCTGGCTTGTGCTTACCTGAAAACCGACGTCCGTATACCTGCCCGAGCATTCTTTTGTGCGGGGCCTGGGGCACGCACCCATTCCCAGACGACGACGACGCTCGTATCGTTGTACGAAACTGCACAGCACAAAGCTACTGTCGTCCGCCGAGAAAGATGTTTCAGGAATGTTTTGTGTACGCTGTGTGCACGTAGGGTATGTTACTCCGTAACACGAACCGTTTTGTCGATAGACTCTATTACGCTCGCAGAGTTCCTCTCATTGCGCTGGTTACGCCATTGACTTTCGCGTCCTGTCGGGGTCCTCGCATAAGGTTGCAGTTTCGTTGACCCGCGGCCGACTCGACCGACCACTTTCGGCTAACCCGAACCGATGATTTAGAACACCCGTCGCCTCCTCTTTCGGGAACATTAAGCCTCGGTAGTTGAGAAATAGTTTCCGCTCCAGACGAATTTTGATCCTCGATAATTAAGGTGGAAACGCAATCGGAGGAGACGTCCAAGGAGATCGACGTAGGCATTCGGAAACTGTTCGGACAACCATCGCACGGTGTCGTGAATGGCCGTTCTAGGTGGAAAAAAATCATAGATCGTTTCACGCTTCTTCAAACCGATTGAAACTTCCTGTTAGGTCACGAAATGAGATTCAATATATGTAGGACCTTTAAAAATAATATTTACATTGAAAAATATTATATAAATTATAGAAACAAATATAAAAATAAATAAAAAATATAATATTAGATAAGTATAACAATAATATCTAAACATAACAATATAAAAATAATTCTTCGCTAATATCGTTGTCGCTATCAACTAAGTTACTTATGGGATTAGACGGAAGTTAAAAGTATATCTAACACACCTTTTTTGCGGTATCACCCTATAATAATTTATGATGGGATCAGAAGTAATTAACAGCATTGCTATTAAGTCGTAGTTTGTAGATACACGCGAATTCTTCCCTGTGTGGCCGATCCTAAACCTTCTTGTGTTTTTGTTGCGAGCTTCTTGAATCTCTTCAGACATCATGCCAATTGGCAATAGGCATGATTTACTTGTTTCTACACTATGAAACAATAATTTGTGCACTATAACGGGCATGTAAAACCAAAGATATAAATTTAAATATAAATCTTTTGTTTCACGAACAAATTTCTCGAAATTTAGAAAATTAATGTTGTGACCTGAAGAAAGAGCAGATAAGATATAAAACAATCGTTCAAAAAGGTCCTTAATAATGCCTGTCATTTTCGAAGTTTTTGTAAAATTTTTGAAGAAACGTCTAGCCGTGTAACCATTATTTCTGGAGCCACTTCATACTACTTTCCTAGAATGCCCATTCGGTCCACCGTACGGTGTTACAAAGATTTTAAAAAATTGTGACTGGCAGGTTAGCAGATATTTGTTGCTGATTTTTGTCAGAATCCCTTGTATATAGTTTGAACTCGATCTTTGAAAGTTTGAGCTCGATCTTCAGAGACCTCAAGACCTTCTTTGAAGAAAACCGCGAAGTTAAAAAAAAAGGAACTTTTGCAACTATCTAATAGAAGTTTTCTGAATTATAACTAGAAAATGCATTTTACCATGACAATATCAAGTATATTTTAAAGTTGACATATCATTTATATTTGTCTGTAAATCATGTAATCTGAATGATCTAAATTGTTTTCTTCCTTTCGAGTTATATTAATAATTTAACAAGTATCTTCTTATGATCTTTTCATACATAAAAGCTCCCTTGAAAAAATATCTGACTCGATAATAAAATATACAATCGTAATACTGTTAAATGGAAATGTGCAGTACTGTGCAAAAGTCTTAGGACATTCATATTACACTAGAAATCTATATTTTTGCCGGTGAAAGAATGTACACAGAGTTGCAAAACTTTAATATTTCATATGGTCACCTGTCGACTTAATTGCAGCGTCGACTCTTCTCGTACAGCTTTCATATTCATATAATTCATATAATTTATTAATAACCTCGATTGGAATTTTTTGCAACTCTGTTCGTAACACCTGAAACAGGTTATCTGCGTTTTTTGGTTGACTTTTTCTACGTGTTTCGTTCAAATAATCCGAAACATGTTCAATAATATTTAAATCAGAACTGTGTGGTGGCCAGCACAGAATTCCTTCACTTCATTTTCTAATAAATACGGGAAAACACGTGTTTTTCATAAACAGATATTTATTCAAGTATAAAACTTTTTGTACGGTACTGTAGTTGCTTTTAGAACGGCAATGTTGCGATCGGAAATGTATTTTAAATTAGAAACAACCATTGTAATGAAAGCCACATTCTCGTAATTTGCAGGATTTTGTAACGATGGAAAAATGTCCAGGCGGCGGACGCAATTAATATAATGCGGCCGCATATGGTGCGGTTGCATGCATGTTATTACTTTTTCTCGCGCGGAACTGTGCGCTTCAGGGATCATTTCGTGTGGCCTCGTTTCCGGTCCGTGCGAAGCCAGATGCGGCCCCTTTCCCGTCCCGAACCTCGTTGAACCGTGATCCGAGGAATTCCCAAATTCTCGTAACCGCTAGGACCCGGCTCAATTTTCTGAGAACGCCGAAAATCCGGACAGATGGCGGCTAACCACGGTGCACGCCTGCCAGAATTAACAGTAGTTCGTAACGAAAAGAGTAATTGGATTTTACGGTGGCCACAACTGACCAACGCGAACCCTTCCTTTCTTCGAGCTAATCAGCCAATTTGATCAGTGGTTCAGTTTCGTTTTTGAAAGGCGCAAAGGGCCTTCAGCATTCGGCGATTCTCTATGCTAAAGTATTTGTGCACCGTGGTCGAGGAAACAGAGTGAACGTAGCCAAAAGGGAATTGGAATAACTAAAAGCAATTTATGTTCCGTTTTTCGAACTTACATTGTAAGCATCATACAGTAGTCACGTTTGTTTCTTTACAAAACATTTATTATAAAAACTGGTATGACATAGTTTATGCGAACTTAAGACTAAGGATGAACGAATGGGAATACAGCTAAAAAGAATTGTACAATTTACGAAGGAACCGCTCGTAATGCGTCCTGCAATTTTTTTCTTGCTAGGGCTACTCGGTCCTCTTGCCTCTTGATGTCGTCGTCTGCTATCGAAACGGCCTGAAACAAATAGAATTTTCTTTATCCTGTAAGCAGTAGTTCGTTATTCGTATTCGATCGATAAAGTAGACGGTTTGTTGCTATCTGTATACCCTTTCGAACCTCCGGTACATAATTATTTGTATTATATAGGGTGTGAAGGTAATGTTGAAGTGTACTTTGGACATGATATCTGTTTATAGAGTTTACTGTATCACCCTATCCAATAGCTAAATATCTATTCTACCTGTACGAGGGGTTGATCGGGATTAAGAAATACCCCGGGATTCTTCTCTAAAGCTGTTTTTGAACCCGTTTGTCCAGTGACTGGTTGTGATGAAACATGCAGAGCAGTTGCAACACTTTGGAGAAGAGTTTCTTCTGTGATATATGGTCCGACTGGTTTCAAACTTTTTGGCAAGTCCATTGCATCGAATTCAAAACCGTCTGGATCACATGCTCTTAATCCCTCCAAACGTTTCTCCCAAAACAACTGCAAGATTTGAAGCATTAAATGTGTATGGTGACAAAAACGTTCATTAACAGAACAATAATACTATTTTAAAGGAAAGAGTGATGCTTGACACGCATAACGATGATCTAATTGCATAAGCAAAATATATTTGCTTCATGTTACAAGCAAATTTAGAATGTACAGTTAAACTTTGTGAATTTTATAATGATTGAGTGTTATACTTGTAATAATGGAAATAGACTATGAGAGAGAACTTAATATATAATAATTTATACATTGCACACAAGAATTATATTTGTTATAATTTTCAATTCTGTAAGACGTTCGCATCCTTTGGAATTTCCTAATGATACATGCACTACACAACTGTATCTAAGATAGTTGAAGATAATCAATTACATATCAATAATATTTTATACAGGATATTGATAATTTGTAGACAGAAAGAGACAAACACGTAATTAATGATTCCATAAGCACATCGAACAATGTTACCTGTTTAGGCTTATCTTGGGAGCCGTATTTGCCTTCAGCTTTATCGGCTCCTTCCTAAATGAATGATCGGATGATTGTACCATGAGAATTTACAAGGAATACACTTAAATGTCATAATAAATCATTGAGAATCTAATGTTCTACACTGATGACAAATGATTAAATTTTGTGGTATTATTTGTGTGCAGGGAAGGGAAACATCATAACTATTAAAAGACGCAATGAAGTTTATAAGTGACTTATCGTGGAATAAGATGAAATTAATAATACATTATTTAGAAATATTTTCATAGAAGAAATAACAATGTTAGGGAACGTCAATAAAATTTGTCTTAAAAGTCTTCAATAATTCGATATGCATAGCAGATATATATGTATTAAGCAGCAATTACCTGTTTTGGTTTTTCCTGACTCCCGTGCTTGATATCTTTCACTTTTCCTTCCTGGGTTTTATAAATTGTTACTGGTTGTTTAAAAATAGACGCTGTCTGCCTTATCGGTGGTACCAACGATGCGTCGTTTCTGACTCCACGGCTGAAAAAAATCCAGGATCCATAAATCATTGAGGTTAGAATTCACATATTCAAGCAAAAACTCATCAAACGTTAAAGCTTCGACAATTTTTATTACTTTGTAACTATTCTTTTGTACAATATACAGTCACTTTGAGTCATTCAAACTTCAATAGAATATTCTTGCGTGTGAAACTCACCTGTAATAATAAACATCAACCTTCCCCGCAGTTGACAATTGGTTTTGGGCGTTTTGGCTTTTTCTGGTAGTTTCATCCCTCGTCGGCCAATTCGTTGGCAATGCGGATGGGTATTTTTTCTTCTCCACTGACATATTCATTTCGGCAAAGTGTTTATGTCAACATGCACTTACAAGTACCGTAAAACGACTCAAATAATTAACGAACGTCCGTACAAACGAACTGCCAGAGACCATATGATGTATTCCAATGTATTCGAGTAGACTAGTGCAGCGCTGTCTACGGTAGGGGTCTCTCACGCGCTGACTTCCCCTTCCATGCTCCTATTCCGCCGATTCGTTGTAAAAATAGCGCGCGAAAATACAAAAGCCAGTAAGCTAACGCGACCAATAAGAAGATACTTTGAAGAATAGACTTTAATTTCACATGTCAAAAATGTATTAAATTTCTCCTCAGAAAAGATAGATCTATAATCCTACGGGACTTCGTGTCTCATGCTCTGAAATATCGACTTTTAAAAACTTTTAAAGTTTTGGTATGCCCTCTACGATTTAGAGTGGTGAGTTTAGGAATTATATTGAATTTCAGGTATCGAAGGCGTAGTTGCCATATCACATCCGAGAATATTCGTCGCATAGTTGCCAATTTTCTGTTATTACCGGGTAATGCACAGTGCGTACTCCGGCTATTTTCCACGTTACAGTCGCAATTCTGAAAAAGTAAACGAAACGAGCCAATACATGATTAATTCAACCTGAATATTTCATCTCTGTTTAAATACAATGCTTTCTGTTTCCATACTCATTTTAAAGCTGAATAAATGCTTTTTTAATTTATATAAATAAACTTTTATTTATTGATAATAAACAATATAATAATATGAAATTGATTCATATAAACTGTTGTTGGTTTCTTTGAACCTTCTGCTATAAAATACAATTTTCAAAAGGACGGAAAAATATTCAAAAGATTGTCAACAAAAATTTTAATGACAGTTGTTATGCGTGGTTCTATGTATATTCGTTACAAGTTGCGGCATGTCTGTTATGATATGTTAACATTACATATACAATTATTAGTTGTTTTTTCCAAATATTTTCATAAGATGTGCAAGAATTTATTAATTATAAACAATAAATCTGTATAAAATTCTGTCTATTGCTGATCTGACTTATCGTTATATCGTAAAAGCATACAGGAGTTCAGATTTAGTTGATCTTTTACCATTGTTTTTATCAATTTTGAAACAATAATCACTGTATATATTTTGTGGAATTAACTATTACATATTTTTATTAGTTGTCTGCAATTTAAAAATCGGTTTATTTCAATCCTACTTTTCCATATTGAATTTCCATTAAATGTATATACCTGTTCCGTTCTGCAGCGGAATTTCCAGAGTTCTTTTCCTGGCACTTTTCGACACGGTTCATTAGGTTCTTTTCAACTGGAAGTAGTGTACAATTTCGAAATAACCTTTTCAGTGCAAAACAATGACCATTCTTCAAATGGACGCGGACTGTAAACCTAGGTCTTCTTACCCAGGAGATTAGAGTCCCGAAATCATTGCCGTCGAACTATCTAGGAACAAAGAAGAAATATCCTCTCTGCCAGCAATAAAACAATCAGTCCATTCCTGCACAATGGGGCATTGGGGAAACCATCTGGGGATGTTCTGAACATTTCGGATAATTTGGCAGAAAAATGTTTCCAACAAAAGTTAATCGATACTCAATCATTTACAAATCCTATCATCTAAAATACAATTACATATCATCCAATGTATTTTTGTGGCCCACGTTTTTGGGGTCACGTAACCCCATTACCATTTTCGTGTCACATCCTGTATTATCAACTGGAACGAAAAAAGGCTAACAGCGTCCTTAGTGGTAGGAATTAAAATCTAAAAAATATATATTTATAAAACAACAATGGCAGCTAATATTGGAGAAAGAGCTACAAAGAGGCGTAGAGTTTGCTATTTTCAAATAGCACCAAAGGTTGCAACATCAGTTACGTTCAATCACACTGAATCATGTGAGACGCTGTGATCGTGGTGCCACTCGAGATAACTCCTTAGCCGGTAACCGGCTAAGACATAAACGGTCCAAGCTCATACACAGTCGTACATAAGAGTTTGTCCCCCTGGTCCCGGAATAATCTGGTTCCGAGACGAGACGAGTATCCTACGAGTTTTTGGTAAGTTATTAGGCTGTACTTCCAAAAGATACCGGTGGCCGATCGAGATGAAACTTGGCGGGTATGTAAAACTCAACATTCTGAACAACTTTTTCCTATACATGCAACCGCGGCTCAGCCATAGTTTCGGAGATATTCGCGAAAAACTGCAGCTACTACTCCATTGGATTTTGCCTATACGTGCATGTCCGAGGCGTGCGTATGCGTCAGCATGGTGCGACTGCTCCATATATCACGACGATCGTCAAATGATCTGTATACCGTATGAACGGCTTTTCCGAGCAACATTCTATCGGAAACGGATATTTCTGCTATTTTAACGTCAGTAGCGTTTGAAAGTCATAGGTTTCTTATGACTTCGGCAGACGCTCGGCGAGAACCTCCGATTTCGTATTAGTGTCAGTAAAAAGAACGGCGGGACTGACATGCAACGAGATTTCACTGTATACAGAAAAGGGTACACTTGACCGATTTTGATGACCTTGAAATATGTTGTCAAGGTTGTCGACAACGAATAAGGATCCTTATTCTGAACAATTTTTTCCTATATATGTTGCCGCCGCTCGGCTTTAGTTTCTGAGATATTCTCAGAAAACTGTTGCTGCTACTAGAATGGATTCTGCACACACTTCCGCGTAATACAAGGTATGATTAACATATATAAGTTACTTTGTCAATAACGAATATGCAGGATCACATACAAGATCTCAAGGAGAAGGTATAATTCAAGTTGGTTGGGATTAGGTCGGTGAGGGGTGGAGAGGGTCGGCCGTCAGGCCGGCACGACTATTTACGCTTACATCATATGGTTTGGAATAGCTAAAAGTTCCTTAAGTATTTTTATATACAACATTCCATGTGAAATGTGAAACACTGTCAGCGTAGTCGGTCCGGCCCTCTCCGCCCCCTCAACGACCTAGTCCCAACCAACTTTAATTATACCTTCTCCTTGAGATCTTGTATGTGATCCTGCATATTTGTTATTAACAAAGTAGCTTATATATGTTAATCATATCTTGTATTACGCGGAAGAGTGTGCAGAATCCATTCTATTTAGTAGCAGCAACAGTTTTTTGAGAATATTTCAGAAACTAAAGCCGAGCGGCGGCAACATATATGTAGGAAAAAGTTGTTCAGAATAAGGACAACCTTGACAACATATTCCAAGGTCATCAAAATCGGTCAAGTGTACCCTTTTCTGTATAATTACGTTGTAAAAAGTTCATACGGTATATAGATCGTTTGACGATCGTCGTGATATATCTGTACATAGAAACAGTTGATGAGCGGTTGCACCAAGCTGACACATACGCACGCCACGGACGTGCACGTATAGACAAAATCCAATGTAGTAGTATATAGCTGCAGTTTTTCGCGAATATCTCCGAAACTATAGCTGAGCCGCGGTTACATGTATAGGAATAAGTTGTTCAGAATGTTGAGTTTTACATACCTACCAAGTTTCATCTCGATCGGCCACCGGTGCCTTTCGGAATAATATCCTTTTGTTTCAGTGCTTTGTTCATTGTAACAATTTAGTAATAAGTTATTTTTCAGTTACAGTTATTATGACAATTGATTGTTCAATGTTGAACATTTGATTAAACGGAACCTTTTGATACAAATTAAAAATCCAAATGGAAAATGAAATAAGAATTTTCAGCTTATTGCTGTATAAAAATCTTTTAGTGCGAATCAGGCACTGGAAATTAGCGATATTTTTACAATGTATGGTACCAATTGGCTTATGTGTGTTAATACAAGCTGTAGGAGATTTTGGTGCACAAATAGGTCCACCTCGTGTAATTAATGATAGTACCTACTATTCTATAGAAAGGAAAGATAAATTAACATACATAATCAGACAGACAGAATCTACACTCTATTATGTGCCACAAAATGAATACACAAAAAAGATCATGGAAGATATTCGAATGTGCTTGAAGTTACCAGATGAAAGTAATTATTGTATATGTATAACACTTGATGTTTCATTCAATACTTTTACTTTACATTTAACAATGCCAATAACTATATTTCACAGAGGTATCTGGGTTTTTATCTGAAGAAGATATGTTAAAAGAGTATACTGTGGACACAGTTTATTATGGACCTTGGAGGGCCAACAATGTGTTGGGTCTTGTGTTTGAGCAATATAATACAAGCGATATGAGATACAAAATCAGGCTTATTGATAGAGACTGTAATACTGAATTTAATTTATGTAGTAACACATTTGTAGCATTGCAATTGTGCACTGATGAATCTCTCATTAACCATATACCGCTACATACAAAACCTGATATAAAGGTGTGAGAAACTAGAAAGTATTACGTATTAATGTATAATAAAATACTCTGACTCGATAGTTTGCCTTCCTCTTCGTCGCGTTTAAACGATTCTCCCGCTACCGAGCTTGTTCGCGTTTGTATTTCAAAAGTGACTCTCCCACTAGTTCGTTCAATACATACTAAAAATGATACACATCTTTCATTAAGGTACATACATGTTTTATTCAAATTATTATTAATTAATGACATATTTAAAATACGGTAAGATATTGATAAAATTGGTGTCATCATTTTCTTTATTACTTATTTACAAACAAATACCAAACGATTAATGCAAATTACCATGTTTACGCACGATGAAGCTTTGTGAACTGTTGGGAAAGGCAGCTAGTTAGTAAGGAGGCAACTGTTTGAAGTTTGTTTTATTTTACATATACTAAGATCAATCGGTATGGGTACTTGATTTTCATGGAAAAATTTTAGATGTCCACACAAAGAATGCCCTATCCACCTCATATTGCTGCAGATAGAATTGGTATACATATGAGACTGTTTATATGTATGTTTGCAGTTATACCATTCCTAATTCCAGTTTGTGTAGAAACAAGTTACGCGTCAAAGGAGAAACATATTGGTGTGAATGTTTTAATGGCTATTAATGGAGTAAAACAGTACCAAAATTTACTTAGCTGGTTAAGTACAAGCGTATTGTTCAGCAGTTTTTATATTATACCGATAATTCTAATATTTAAAAATACATTCTCTAAAAGTATTGAACAATACTTGTATTACAGTAATACTTTTATATTTTGGTTAATACTTATGATACACATAGCACATTTAATATCATTTGGTATGCACGTCGCAGCATATTTTTCTAATCGTAAGTTCCATTTCCAGCTCTATACAAAATACAAATAGTAATGAATTCAAAAACAATTAAAAATCTAATTCTTTTATAGCACGTTTTGTAACAATAACACTATCGGTTCTTTTCATTACATCTTTCTTGCTCCATGGGAATTTAATAACAGATCAAATCTTTTCTGTAACACCAGTTTTAGGAATATTATTTCCTAATATATCATTATTTAGATTCCTGGAAGAAGTAACTACTTATGAAAATCAATGTATGTAAAATGTTTTTTTTTCAATTTTGGCGTGTAGATTATCATAACATTAAATATATTGAACTTTGCAGTAACTGGTATCCAATGGTCAAATATGTTTTTTGTTGGAAATGCACAATATAATACTACTGGAAGTGTTGGACTTATATTAATTTTTTCATTATTGGGAATCCTGTTACATTTTACACTCGCAGTATATATTAATGAAGTACTTCCAGGAAAGTATGGAGTACGCAAAGAACTACTTTACTTTTTAAAGGTAAATTTTCTTATATTGACAATCAGTAGTTTTTTTTAAATATGTAATACGAACGCTTCAACAAGAAAGATCAATTTTGCAGTATATCAAGAAGAACAAAGTCAACCTTCACGAAGACGTTGATCATTTTGATTACGAAAATATAGATAATGAAAATTTTGAACCTGTAATGAAGGATGTACTTACTCCTGGAATTCAGATTCGCAATCTTAGGAAAACTTATAGAACTGGTTGCCTAAGGAAGACGGTATGTTTTAGTTGTAATATAATTTTTTTATCATGATTATGAGATGTAATTATTAGTGCAAGTACCGACTACCCGGATATCCAGGCCTATCTCACGGTAAAGAAAATTACCCGAGTCAGGACAATCGGTTACATTCAGATAAATATCCTGTTCCACGATTCACTGTCTCGTGTAATAATAATAAAAATTGTCTCACATAGTCGCGAATATTTCATGAGATACCAGGGTATTCAGATAGTTTCTGTTTACCCGAGTATCTCATAAGCAACAGCTCTAATAACTATATTACAGACTGTCCAAGCTGTGAAAGGGATTTCAATGGACTTGTATAAAGGTCAAATAACAGCTTTATTAGGTCATAATGGAGCTGGAAAGACTACACTGATGTCTATTGTAACAGGTAGAAAATTTGATTACATACATAATACTATAATACTGTATGTCATTACTACGAAAGACATATACATACTTGCATGTACAATTGTTCTATTACTTCATTTTTATTAGGTATGATAAATGCCACGGAAGGGAAGGTTTTTATAAATGGTAAAGATATTACAACCCATTTAGAAACCATTAGGAACGATTTGGGATTATGCCCTCAGGAAAATATAGTTTTCCCAGATCTGAGTGTGTATGAACAGCTAGAATTTTTTGCTCGAGTAAGTAACTTAATAATAAATAAACCAATAATGTTGCATTTGGTGAGACAAAATTAATCGCAGTGTTTTAGCTGAAAGGTTTCAATAAACCGAAGAATCAGATCAAACAGGATATTGCAGTTTTACTTGACAAATTGAAATTAAGTGAAAAAAGAAATGCTTTACCAGATACATTGTCTGGTGGACAAAAGAGAAGGCTATGTCTTGGAATGTCTCTCATTGGCGATGCTAGTGTAAGAATTTGTTGTAACTTATTTGTTGGAAAAAAGTACTGACATATACCAATAGTCTCAATAGCTTTTTATTAAAAAAAAAAGTAACAAAACAAGTTATGCTGTCACGGGCTAGTCACTTAAGGGGTTAAACTGGAATGATTATGGTGGAGTAGACGGTCTTAATAACTGACAGTGTATGTCGATTCTATTTTCTAAATTCACTTAGTTTTTAGAAAAAAAAAGAATGTAGTTGATTTTTTATTTGTTTTTACTTTATGTAGATTGTGATCATGGATGAACCGACATCAGGAATGGATCCTGAAACTAGAAGATATATATGGGACATTATACTGGTAAGAATCGGTATTATATTTTAGATATATTTAAAAGTAAGCAATTTGCTATGAATTTGCCACCAAAATTTATCTACCAATTCCGATCCATCTGTTTCCGCATTAGGCAAAATTTGCAGCTAAAATTCCATGCCAAATCAAGACCAAATCGAGGCTAAACCTTGGCTTCGTTATAGAGGACAGTTCAGTCGCACTAAGAGCGAACTTAACTTTGTTCTCAGAGTAAACCTTGCTGTAGGAGAAAAAAACGTAATTAATAAATTATTGAAAATATATGAAACAAAATTATATAATTTAGAAGTTTAAATAAAATTCTATTTTTCCTCCTACAGCAAGGTTTACTCCGATTTTGCTCGATATGTACTCGTAGAACAAGGACTTAGTGCGACAGATCTGTCCTCTAAAACGAAGCCAAGGTTTGGCTCCAATTTGGCATGGAATTTTACCTGCAAACTTTGCACTCAAATTCCGATCCATGTGCTTCCAAATTTGGCTCAGAATTTGTCGACAAGTTTTGGTGCCAAATTCATACAAAATAGGGACTAAATTCTATACCAAGCAGGGTTTGGTACCAAATGGACAAGTCTTTTGTTCGCAAAGTATGATCAAAATAGCATTTGGCGAACTGGGTAGTTTGCAATTAATGCGTTCATAAATTTTAAACATTTTGTCTAGAAAATTAGAGGAAAGAAAACAATCTTGATTAGCACTCATAATATGGAAGAGGCTGATATTCTGGGAGACAGAATTGCGATTGTACATGAGGGAAAATTAAAATGTTACGGCACATCACTATTTCTAAAGAAGCAATACGGTTAGTGGTATTATTATTAGACGACGAATTTTATGCACTTATGATAAAAATGAGTAGGTGTAATTTAAAACAGTAAAAACATTAGAAGAGTTTAAAAATATTGTTATATTAGTTTCAATCTATTAAATGTATTAAGAAAGAGAATAAATTTCTATTTCACTCCAGTTTGATGCAATTCAGGTAGAAAATTTTTATTTTGCATAAAGATCGATCTGCTGTCTAGTTATTATATTGAAGTTATATGTGCTTTATAAATTAATTAATCACAGCATTGCTGGATTTTAGGCTATGGTCATATGGAAGTTACATTATCAACTAAATCATGGTGTAATGCTGATAAAGTTATAAGCAAGTTCGATCCAAGAACACAGCCATTGAGTGTGAACAGTGAGAAGATTGTTTTAAGCATACCATACTCTGAAACTTTACCAAAATCTTTGGACAACGTGGAAAGCCAGAAAAAGAATTTAGGTGTTACAGGAATTAGTGTATCGCTTATTACTTTAGAAGAAGTATTCTTAAAGTATGTTATATTCAAATATATTTTGCTCATAGTTAATGTGACCAGTAAAAGAAATATTAATCATTTATTTTCATTCCAGAGTTATTAAAACGGAAGACAATGGAAAATATTTAAATGACTTATTCAGTCCTCCATCGCAACGGATAGATGGTTGGGATTTACGTATACAGACAATTTTGGCACTTTACCATAAGAAATTTAGGTTTACCGTAAAAAATTCAAGCATTATATTACTCATAGTGAGTTGTGCAGGTTCGACGATTTTAGGTTACAAAACTTTCGAAATTTAATAATGGTTTCAATTATTCTAGTTGTTTCTTCCACTTCTGCCTGTTGTGTTAATGAGCTTCAGTTTTAATAAACCAAGTCAATCGACAAATGTTGTTCCAATAGAACTTAACATGTACAGAAGTCCTAAAGTGCTGTATTCAAGTCCAAATACTGCTATGGGCAGATATTACAAGAGTGCAGTAGAAAGTTTTGGTGGTACTGTAACAGAAGTAGCACGTAATACGAGTGTTACGCAAGGTACAAAATATTATTGACGATTTCTTTTTGTAATTGTTGTAATACGGTTCGAAATTAAATATTGAAACAATGTTTGTCTCTAGCTTTACTGGACCAGTCAATTAAAAGTATTTCGACGTATCGTAATCAGTACGTTGCCTCAGCAGAATTCAACATTTCGGATGGAGTGTTGTATGCTAATGGTTTCTATTCTGCCACCGCAATTCATAGCTTACCAATAACAGTGAACCTTTTATCAAATGCATTGATCAAAAGTATCGCTGGCGAGGAATACTCCATCCGCATTGCAAGCCAGCAATTTCCAATCAATCTTCCTGCATGGGAAACATATGGGCCACATATGGAATCGATCTTTCGAGTCTTGATGTTTTGTAGCTTTTTCTTTCCTACTGTGGCCCTCTTCGTTATCCACCCGTTTCAAGAAACAGAGACTAAAATGAAACAATTGCAAAGAATGACGGGGGTTACATCTACATCGTATTGGCTCACTATATTTACATTTGATTTAATAATTTACCTACTATCTGTACTTATCATAGTCTTTGGATTTCATATCATGGATGTTATTCTGGATACGCGTTTGTTCTACAAAACAGAGATGTGTAAGACAATCAAATATTAAAATAGCTAAGTTTTGTATACACTTCTATTGTACTACTTCGGTTATTTACAAAAATTATTTTGATTATGTTTTCAGTAACGATGATACTGATACTACTGCTCTTTGGCATCAACTCTTTATTCATAGCATACATCTTTAGTTTTTCAAATATATCAAGGAATAGTGCTGTGACTGCACTGAGTGTTGCGCCCGTTGGATTTGGTGAGTTATATTTAATTGTTATTATTATTAGACTCCGGATCTTTATGCAAAATAAAAATCGTTTGGATCAATATCAAAAAGCAGAAGAAAATTTCGTTTTTTCTTTTTTTTATTTAACGATCTTAATAAATTGAAAATAGTATATAGATGTACTTAGACTGTTTTAAATTACACCAACTCGTTTTTTCCATAAATGCATAAAATCCGCAGACTAATTATTATAAATCTATCAATGTGAATTCCCAGAGTTCAGTCGTTTCAGATCTTTGAGGAATTGTATATTATTCAACAAGTCTCAATTTATGTAATTAGTTTATAGGACATATATTCTTTTGCATTTCAGTTCTGTTGCAGTACTTTACGCATTTAGTGACTCGCGGTTCCAAAAATTTAGAAGTATTGAACATGATTCAAAACAGATTATTCCGTTTGTTACCATACGTGAGTCTATTCCATGGCCAAGATTCGTTTTTCAATGTGGCTATACAAAATGCTAGATGTCGGCGAATGCCAAATCTATTGTTGGAGCAACCTTCGTGCTTTTTCCGAGCCCGCCTCTGTTGCGGTATGAATAAATTAAAAAGAATATTGTTTGATATATAATATTCGAATAACATATTCTTTGTAGATTTACAATGTCGTGACGGAGACTGTAAAAACCAGCTTCCCTATTTTCGTACCAAAACCAATAAGTTCGAGATTGACTTGACAGAATGCGTAATATATTTAGCAGTAACAGCTTTGGTATACTTTTCTTTGCTCATCATGTTAGAGGAGGGATTGTTCAAAAAATTCTACGTCAAGATGTTTGGCAAGCATTTGAAGAATGCAGTCGAGATAAAAGATGTTCAAGTGGAGAATGAGAAACGCGCTGTTGCAATGGAAATAAAGAAACTGAGAAATTGTGGTACGATGTTACAAAAGTTACATATTTGATCAAATTTAAAAGCATAATTACGGGAAATATTACGTTTCGGTACGTTTAGGTACAATTAACGAAATGGAAAATACCGAGGCAGCGATTATCGCCGAGACTGATTGCCTAGAAAGTCCAGAGTACAACAATGACAGCCTATTTTTGGTGTACGAGCTCAGCAAGTATTACGGAAACTTGATGGCGGTAAGAGAAATTAATTTCGGTGTGAAACAGCACGAATGCTTTGGACTGCTCGGCGTAAACGGCGCTGGAAAGAGTACCACATTCAGGATGTTGACTGGTGAAGAAATGCCAAACAGCGGTACCATGTACTTAGGAAAGTCAGATATCCTCATGGATCGAAAGAATGTAATATATCATTTTATAATTATGTATGCAGGACATTCACGCTATTACTAGCCAGCGTTTTTCTTGCAAATAATAATACATGGTTAGTAATAACGTGAACGCCCTGTATACATATTACCTTTTTGTTGTACTCACGAACAACTGTCTTTATAGTATCTAGCTCAAATGGGATATTGTCCACAAACCGATGCCATGCTCGGATCTTTAAACACTTTTGATCATCTTCGTTTGTTTGCATTACTTCGAGGGATACCGAAAGTGAAAGTGGATTTAGAAGTCAATAAATGGATCAATCGACTGAGTGAGTTGCATATCCGTTTACTTGTTTCGAGGGATCATGCGATGGACTCTGCTCATTGTGTGCGTCGTTTCAGATCTAAACGCGTGCATGTCACAGCCAAGCAGCACTTATAGCGGCGGTAACAAGAGGCGTCTGAACATTGCAATGGCGTTAATAGGAAGCCCAACTCTTGTTCTGCTAGATGAGCCAACGGCTGGCGTTGATCCTGCTGCCAGGAGATCCCTATGGAATATCCTTAAATCTTGCCAGACAATGGGACAAGCTTTTATACTTACCTCGCATAGGTATTTCATTTTACTTAGTAATATATATTATTAGAAAGTGACGGTACCATGATTTACATCAAATAAAAATTGTACAGCATGGAGGAATGCGAAGCTTTGTGCAATAGACTAGTCATTATGGTGAAAGGTCAATTGGTTTGCATCGGAGCCAGCCAGGAATTGAAGCAACGTTTCGGCGCCGGTTATGATATTCACATCAAATTGAATCCGAACCGATCGGACAGTGATGTGAGAACTATAAAGAGCGTCATGGAGTCATCTTTTATGTGCGAAATAAGAGATGAGAATTTGGTAATACATCTAGACAATTGAGAAACTTTTGTATGTTGGAAATATGTACTAATAATTCCTTTTTACTCCGAAGGGCTTTATCGCTTATCACGTGAGTGATACTGGGGCGACATGGCAGAAAATGTACAGCACAATGGATGATTTGAAAATGCGAGTCAGTTGTATCAATGATTATGCCGTGTTATCGGCTACATTGGAGCAGCTTTTCATTCAATTCGCCAGAGAAACTGAACGGTGCACGGAGGAAGAGCATGTAAATAGCAACGTGCAGTCAACAGCAATAAAAATGGGCATACTTTGAAATATTATCCAATTACGATTTTGCGATTTAAATTCAAATTTCACGATGCTTTTAAAATATTTCTTTCGTGTAAGTATTAATATGCACATAGTCCATTGTGTAATATGTTTATGGTATTTATGGTATTTGAGATTACACACATGCGTTTTTTTTAAAGTGCTGCATGACTCCGCTTACAAGCTGCGTGCTGTTGTCGCTGATAATTGGACGAGGCAACCCAAATCGTAGAATCACCTCGTTAATCAGGACATGTGCATACGCCCCCGTTGGTGCCTGCTGCAATGGAAATATGTCCACCCATCGAGAAGCGGAGAGAATTCGATTGATCAGTATCCAGCAGTTGTCTTTCTTCGTGGCAGGTAGAGGACCAAAAAGATCCATAGCCAATACCTCAAATCGATGTTGCATCACAGGTGTCTGGAGTAAGCCGGCTGGCTTAACATTGACATTCGATGCAGGACCGGACGTACTCCACGATTTCGTTGGCCAGAAGTACCGATTTACTATCCGATGTAGGGTGTATTGAATTCCATAATGTCCGACAGTGGGATCATCATGGTAGGACTGTAAGATGTCTTGCCTCTCATGCTCTGGTATGAGCAGTTATGCCTCTTCGGAATCCACGTTCGGAGCATACCAGTACAGTACACCATCGTGCAGAAGATAGTCTCAAGTCGTTCACTTCCTCATCTCGTCATTGTCTGCGGATTTCAGGGTTTCGATAATCTCCTTTCAGGTCGTCATCTTTTAGCTGTTCCTTCGTCCCGGCAGGTCCACGGCTCGGCATGTCGACGACGATACCGCGAAGGTCCATCCTTTCCTGTTCGTCCCATGGCTCGGTTAGAAGTCTGGAGAGCATGCCACCACACTACAGCGTCCGGGGATGTACTGCATCTTCGGACAGTAGGGTTGCAGCAGAAACGCCCATCGTACCAATCGTCCGCTTCGTGACTTCAGTTTCATCAACCACTTCAGGGCTTGATGATGGGAGGCAATCGTAACGTCAGTAGCCTCGATGTACCTATGAGACTTGTCCACTGCCCAAACTACGGCAAGATCCTCCCGTTCCGTAGTAGAATAATTCTTCTCCGCTGGGCGACAGCAATCTACTGGCACACTCCATTAAATGCTCGGTTTCCTTTTCCCCCTGGAGGAGAATTGCTCCGATAGTGTAGCTGTTGGCGTCAGTTCGAAGAAGGTATAGTCTAGTCTCATCGGCAGTTTGCAGGATTCGTGCGTTCGTCAGGGCCTTCTTCAAATCTTCGAACGCTTGTTGCTAAGGTGAAGTCCATTACCAGGTAGTCTTCCAGATTTCACCTCTACTCTGTTGCGTTTGTGTGGGCTTCTCACAGGGCTCAGCAAAGATAGTGGTGCTGGAAACTTTTCAGCTATCTCTTCCAGATATTCTTGGAGCCCATTCGTCGTCTTCATGATTGACAACGTAATGTCTGGAGTTGAGCTTGTCGTCGCCCCTTGGATTTCGCTTTGGAAATCGAATCTTTCGACCGGGTTCTCCGCCAATGACCAAAATAAGTGCCAACTCCGTGTGGGATGTTTATGACGATTCCAGCATCCTCTACAAAGTTCATACCCAGCAACGTATAGTCGTCTTTGCTGTCAGGGAGGACGATAAAGTACGTTGGGATTGTTTGTTCTTCCAGGTGAACCTCGATCTTCGTTAACAAACACCTCCCGTACTCGTGGGTTTCCGTTTGCCAGAGCGACTTGCATCTGCTTCTGAATCTCGCGAAATCTCTCCCGCAGATGGAAACACAAGAGTCCGTACAGCATGTCGATCTGCATGTCTTCCGTGGACAGAACAGGGAGTTCCGCAAGAACCTTCTCTGATATACAGAATAAATACATGATTGGCGGATCAAGGAAATGTTTAATCAACAACAAATAATGCTTTACAACATATTAAAGAAAATTTTTTTTGTGCGGTGGAGAGGGACCGTACAAAAAAAGTCTCACTTAGAAAATATGTCAAAGATTTACGAAATAGCGAGAAAGTGCTTTCCAAACAAAATAAATAATTAAGTTACGCATGCAAACATTTACAAAAAAAATTTAATTTCTCATTTTAAACATGGAGAAATTTTCAAAATGCACATAATTCAATACTACTTGTCGTAGTCCAAAACGCACATCTTCTTGTGATGAGAACATTACAAGGGTGTTATAATGCCAACACCGTTGGCATTCATATACCGCATAAAAAAAATCGTACAAAAGAAATCGCATCGAAAAGGACCGCATAAAAACAGGTTTGACTGTAACTCGTCTCTTAATAAGATAAAATAACTTTAATAATGGATTAAATGTTGAACAGATGCATAAAAGGGCTTCCAACTAATTTAACGTTCGTTCTTTCGAACGTTGCCCCAATACAATGTAGCCTCGGCGCTCGGAGTAGACCAATCACTATGTGGAATATGGGTTTTCGTGTATCACGATCTGAAATACCGACATCGTTAACAACCATTTCTTACGCCCTCTACGCTGATGAACGATAAATGTTGCAACTAGATCCACAAGAAGCATAGACCATATACCTATAATAAATGGAGGGACCTCCGATCAGAGGAATGACAACTTTGAATTAGAATTTAACAATTTCAATTATTTATTATTATTATTATAGGCAAATTCCAATTAGAAATCAACACAAAAAAATTACGATGTTCATTGAATGACAAGGTAATCCGAAACAAAAACTGTGTTTTTTCGGGTAATAATTGAAAGGAGCTTACCAAGAAGGTGAAGGTGGGCCAAGGGTAAACGAGGAAAGCATTGAAGGCCCCTTTGCCCATTCCGAGCTAGCCTAAAGTAAATTCAGACACAATTCAATTAAATACACAAGTTTTTATAATTAGTAAGTCTTCAATTATATTTTATAATGTTATCACAAATTATATAAATAAGCAGCTATTAGCTCGATATTGTTCTCTATTTGTAAGATTATTAAAAGTTCTTACAAATAGAGAATAATACCGATTGCCCAGGTCTCACCACGAGGAGGTTGCTGCACAAGAGACCCGAAAGGAAGCCAGAAGGAATTAAATACGCTTCCTTCTGACTCCCTTTCTTACAACGACGATGTACAATCTTATAAACTAAATTTCGCAGATCGCTAAATGGATAAGATTACTTTTCCACAGAAAGAAAAGCAACTATTTTTCATTACTTTATAGAAAAAACAAATATATTTAAATCATAATTAATGCATTATGATGTATTATAATTAGAATAGTCGCTTTTACTCCTCTTTAAACCTAGAGCTCATTTAAATATATAATTCTACATGCGCGCCCTCTATCGTAGAAATTGAAAGTGTAGAAATTGCAGATTGACTAGTGAGTTACTAAAATAGTCGCTAGATGGTGGCATCTGATAAAAATCCGCTGCTAGCAGGCTCTGCTTCAAATATTGCACTTAGTTGCGGAAACAGATGAATAGACCGGTTGTGTTGTTCAAACGTTGGTCCAATTTACCGGCATTTTGCTTACTGGTGTCTGCCGTAAGGCTGGCAATCTTTAACAGTATCTCGTCGGTGATTTGGACACAAGCTTAGACTTAAGAAATCTTGGGCTCTGGAAAAGTCATGTGACTACGCCAGTCCCTTGAGCCTGTAGCACAACACAAAAATGGGGCACAGGACCCACAAACGTACGACAGAAAAATACATTGGGTGTATGGTCTATTAACGTACCTTGTCTGTGGTGGAAGTTAATTGTGCTGGGTTCTAGTCCATGCTATTGAGGAATAAGTTAGATTTATGTCCGCTTAGTGCAGCACTTTCGCTTGATGATACACAAGCTGACAAAGATTAATGGACACCCCCGGAATTAATAGATGTTTTTCTCAAGGAACCAAATATTAAAGTATTAAAGATAGTCAACGAATTCTGCAATGACAATGATATAATACAGGGTGTCCCATTTATCTGGAAATCTAGAATATCTCAGAAATTGTTGATGATACTAAAACACACGTTTGAGACAGAAGTTAAACGGTATCAGGGGACACACTCTCTGATGTAAAAATCTTTTTCTATGTGAAATAGGGGTCATATGAAGATCAACTTTGTTTTTTTAAACGGTACTGTATAATTTTTAACGCATTACTCGATGCAATTCGTTATTCTCTGCATAAAAGTGTTAAATCACTTATGGCGAGAAATCATTAGTTTGGAAGATATTTTGACTTTAATATTTAGTTCTGGAGTTCGCACTGTACAGGCCTTAGCACTCACCTATCTAAAGTTGATATTTGAAAGTACGTCCAATAAACGAATGGATAGGGCGAGATGGGCGTAATGAATTTCCGTCAAGATGACTAGATCTGACGCCCTTAGACTTTTTCTTATGGAGATAATTGAAATATGAAGCTTGTGCGAAAGAATTTACAAGTCCAGATGATCTAAAACAAAAATCTTTTCAAGCATATCAGCAAATATCTGTAGAAATGTTTCAAAAAGTTCATAACCCAACTAGAGTTCGAGTAAATCTCTGAAGGACGTACTTTCGATTACCGACATTAGAAAAGTGAGAGCTAAGACCTATACAGTAGTAACTCCTGTGCTCATTATTAAAATCAAAACATCTTCTAAATTAATTATTTTTTGCCATAAGTGATTTAGTGCGTGTGTATACGGAATAACGAGTAGCATCGGGTAGTGAATTAAAAAATACAATACGATTTCATTAAAAAAAAAAAAAAACAAAGTTCACCTTCATATGACCTCTACGCATCCACATAGAAAATGTACCACCTAACAGAAGCAGTTTATAAAGCAGTAATAAAGTTTCTAATGTGTAACACTTCATTATTACTAATGTGTAACACTTCATTATTACTAATGTGTAACACTTCATTATTACTAATGTAATGTAATACTTCGTATGACGGCTACTCGGCTAGAGTTGGCCTAAAGCTCTTTGTTTAATAAAAAAAAAAGAGGTTAAAGGCACCAGAGCATCGGGCGTGAGCCTCATTCCATTTCCTGTCTATAAACTCAATCTTTTAGCAAATGTTTTATTGAGTTTTACAACGTTTTTATAGACTCAAGTGCAATATAATTCAGTCTCTGCTTCTACGAATACATATTCGCAACGTAATCCTATCTTTACTGCAAATTAGATAAAACATACGTAATGACGAGTTGTATAAAGCTGAATCGGGCTTCATTCTAATCCGAATATTGATAATGTTTGTAAGAAATATAGAGTTTTATCTTTTCTCAGTATCTGCAAATTAGTTGGCGAAGATCTATATGTACCTAAATATCCGCGATTTATTCATAACTGTATTTTAGCTTCAAATGACATTAAGAATCCGTGACGAATTGAAACGAGTATGAATGAAACTTTGGTAGCATAATAAAGTGGTCCCCGTTCTCAAACCACTCGAGGGGTTGGGCGTGTATAATTCGGGACAGGAATAGAGCTCGTGTAATACACGCATGTACAAAAAGAGACCGTCGTATAGTCGTGCGATGCGACAGAAAAACCGATTACGATGACGGGAGAGTTGATTCCCCCATCCCTGAAAATAAGGAGGTAGAAAATAAGCTAGAAGGCGAGAGGAGTCGCGCCGCTACAGCTGCCCGTGGCGAATCCGTTTTGAACCCCGTGTAGGGGTTGCGTGCACCCCCTCGATCCAACGCAGTCCATCATCCTCGTCGGTGACTTGTCAACCCCATTAAGTTATGAGTAGGCATGTGCGAATATTTCGGGAGTTTTCAACTCCTCGACCCTCGAATTCGATTCGCTCTTTGTACTCGAATGCTTCGCCGTCTTGAGCACCTGACGCGGCGCTGAAGAGAGAGTGTGCTATATGTTATTATACATTGATCCTTTACGCAACTCTTTGTACATAATCAAGATTTTGAGTTTACTTTTGTCAGACCACGGCCACATTTATACTGACATTTATGCTTCCCCATTTTCGTGTTTTGCATCAGCAGAAGGACCGGAATCATTGTAACAGTCAACACATGTTTTTCAAAACCTAGTCGACAAAAAAAAATATATAAATCATGTAATAACCATTAGTTTTATGTACAAAAATAATTGATGATAAGTATCCGTGCAAAATCTTAATACAAAAAGTTGAATGGTTCTTCTAAAAAAAATTCCGGAAGATTGACGAAAAAACGGCCTCGAAAAACAGAATACCCCCTTAAACGGCTGATTACTCGAACAAACAGCTTTGCACGTATCTACTATTAAAAGATTCGAACGTTTGCTGTCATATTTCGACATTGCTTGCGACTTGCTTGGTCCCATCACTAGCATTAACGTGGCCGGCCTCCGTGCTCCTATGAAACTGATTGATTACGTTGGCTCTCTACGGCCCGTCGCTGGCCCGATATCGTGGCCCTCCGTCTCGTTTTGTACCGCGCCGGTGAAAGGGAAGCCGCAGCCTTTTCAACCGCGCGATGTTGCTCACTTTTACTTCGCTCCTCCTATTCGTAGACCCACCGCTCACTGTTGTCTTTGATGTTACTGCGAGATCGCCGACTCTTTTGCCACTGTGCGCTCCCGATCTCTCGTCGTACGGATACTGCGTCCCTCCGCGGAGCAATGTCCGCTCCGCGGATAATGGAACGAGTCTAATGCGGATTCTCTTCACGTCAAAATACGAGCGATGCTCTTTTCGTTTTTTGTTAACGCGACACTGATCTTAGAATTTTGCTCCGGTTGATTTCCCCTGTAGCTCGCTTCTCGTGCCAAATCTCCCCGATGTATAGCCAATACGTCTCTACGAATTACTGCTACTTTGCGCTTCCAGTGACGCTGATGTCATTGCTTTGCAACGCGTGGCTCGGAAAAGTTTGCACCGTACCATAAACAGTAGTCACTCGATAGATGGCAGCATTCAGAAAAACGACGGCCAGTGGTGCGCTTTGGTCAAAAGGTGCCAAAAAATCTCCGTAACAACGAAACTATCCAACAAATTTGTTAGAAAATTTCTCAAAAGTCCATATCGGACAAAAAGAATTTTCGTAAAACAGTTGTTAAACAGTAAGTAACATTGTTTGATCGAATACTTTTTATCAGGGGTAGTATTATAGCATAATACTTGCGGGTCCAGCCAGGGGACATATATCGCCTAGAAGATACTACTCTTTGATCAACGACAAACGTAGAAAAGGACAGCGAAGCTTTAGAGGCCTCGATTGCCCAGGAATACTCCTGGAAACGTAGTTCTGGGACTTTTATCTGTTAGGCTTCTGCGACATATATAGAGCAACCACTGTATTGGGTTGGAACGAAAGTTCATAGCGTTTTTAAATTGAAGTTAAATTCGTGCTCCGTCCCTTCATCTGGCGACACCGTGTAGCGGGCAAAAAAAAATCGCTGCCCGTACAAGCAGACGCTGAACAGCCCTGTCTGACACGAATACAGTGAATTCTCGATATATGTCAACAACACGGGTCTTGCCAGCGTTGTGTATCGTCCAGGAGATATACCCGAGCCGTGTTATGTTTACACTTTTCGGCGTCTGAGGCTTTTCGAGCTTCGCGGCCCCTGACGGGTATACCCCTCAGTAGTGGGGATAATTCCGCGACGTTTATCATCCAGGTCTTGGCGACATGTACAGGGTGTTCGCGATAATTTGTTCCCGCGTTTTTCGTAAAACATAGACATTAGAAAAAAACCGAAGAGGAGGTAGTTATAATATATTTTACTAGTAATATGATAGCACATCTAAATTTTTTGTATTTTTAATATTTTTCTAGAAACAAAGGTGACCTTCATTTTTATAAATGGAATGCTACATATTTGTTTACGTCAAATGAAAACGGACATTGAGATGAGTTTAACCATGTATTATACTATGCTCTTCAGGGTCATACAAAGACAGAAATAAAAGAAATGAATTTAACATTTCGTAGTATTGTATTTACTAGTATGTTGTAGTGATAAGACTACATCTCGTGTTCAATGTGACTTCCATTAGGAAGAATGCATTTCTGAGTTCTGACTACATTCCTGGTAGTTTCTGCCAACGTTGCACTAGACATGGATGCACAGGCTTCTATCTTAGTTTTCAAGTCGTCCAAATTTCTCGGTAGTGTAGTGTAAACAATATCTTTAATATGTCCCCACAAAAAATCTAGTGGTGACAAATCGGGGGATCTTGCAGACCATTTTATAGGTCCGTATGTTCCGATCCATTTATCGTTAAACATATTATGTAAAAAATGGTTTACCGATCTACAATTATGAGGAGGAGCCCCGTCTTGTTGGAAGTACATGTCTCGTACAAGAAACAATGGCAGTGATTATCAGTAATTTTGAAATTCACAATTTAGAAATTGTAAATACTTATTTCCATTTAGAATTCCAGTGTAAAAATATGGACCTGGTAAAATGTTTGAATATGATCCTCGCAAGGTACGTACGCCGCCATTTTATTACAGGGTTGTAAAAAAATTATACTTTTTAGAATATTTCGAACACAGGCTGCTTCACCGAAAACTGTAAAAGAATACTTGTTTCCTCTTCAACGATCGGTACAGAACTAATGGCAAAACAAATTCTTTGCAAACAATTGATTACTTACGTAATAGTTCGTCCCAGCGCTAGTTAATATTCGCCCGGTTCATCACCGTGCATAAAAATAGAAATTCGAGCGGTTACGGGCCAGGATCGGACCGAGTGCAGGGCAAGATGAATGCGTACGTGTGCGTGTGTCGACGCGAGGCGACGCGGAGATACAAACGTTAGTTGTAACGTTGAAACGTTACGCCACTGACGAACGCATTGTGCCACCGTGGCGTGTAAACGAGTCACGCTGCGTCACGTTTCGGCCCGCCACCGCCACAGCCCTTCTCCTTTTGTCCGTGCGCCCCGCCGCTTTTCAACCCCGGCCCGAATTACGTTACGCCAGTTTACTATCGGCCAGTTTATATTCGAGGTTTATGGCGAACCTCGGCGAGACACACGTGAATAGCGTTTTAATCGAATCGCCGTGGAGCCGCGTAATGATATTTGCTTCCAACCTTTGGCGCACTGGATCTGGCTCAGGAATATTCTTTTTTCGACTATCGTGCTTCTGGTCTGAGGGAACTGATACGCGGTTACGGTTCCTCAGCTTTAGACGCTGCTCTATCTGCTCTAGCAATCTTGATATTTCTCCAACGCACGGTGGGGCACAATCGCAAAAAAAAAAGGACAAAATTCATGCCTCTATTACATTTGTATTACTTGTTTGCTAGAATGAGAAACTGTTTTTATAAAACTACCCTTATAGGAGGTGTTTCAATCTACGAAATTGAAACTTCGCTAGTTGACATTGAATGTAATTTTTAGCAATTAATGCCTTACGGACATACTCTTGAAATTCAGTTGCTAACGAGTAACTTCACGAAATGCAGATTTCAAATGACCTCCGAGTGTATGCGATTTAAGGGCCCCGGGTAGTCACGTGACTTTCTAATTAATAATTTCCATTCAAAGCCTTCAGACACAGACTTAAGATCCGTCTTGGTCTTGATCCGACGGATCTTAAGTCTGTGGCTAAACTTGTCTAAATTATAGCTCAATTTGTAGCTGGAGATATTTTCTAGTGCGCGCTGGTCTCGACATCATCCAGAAAACTCATCCAATGGCATAAAAATGCTTGGATTCCACGGCATGCAGATCGTCAATTTTTGGCCTACTTCGAACGCTTATGTTACCAAATATCTGCATAATCTCGGCAGCTCCTGACCAGCGCGCACTAGATTGAACCTTCCTCTTTCGAATGAGCCCTTTACCAGCGACAAAATATTCTTATTTAAGGACGAAAACTTGAAGCACGTAAAACCATTATTTGGCGGTAATGTAGTCACTCTACCTTATCGCGAATCTATGGAGACCGGCCCCTTAACGCTATTAAATTTGTTTTTGTAGGTTTTTTTTTGAAAAGTCGAGTCTATGCTAATAAGCCACAAAAAACAACAATATTCGAGTTGCACTTCGTAAAATAACTCCAGCAACCCGTCAAAAAGTATAATTATAATAGATTGTACTTTCGATTAAAAAAAAAGAAACAGCTTGGAAAATTTCCAAATAGTTTGTGTGTTGTTAAGAAGAAATATGTAGGCGTGTCTTTTGGATAACCTTCCAGATTATTGAATTTCCGGGATCGTACGAGGAACGGCAAATAAATAAGCCGGCAGAACAGACGTCTCTTGCGGTACATAATTTATAAGGATGGGGACGGACGGTCCTGAATTTCTGATTATATTAACGTAACCAGAATCAATTCTTTGCGATGCCCGTCGCCCCTCCGGCCCACAGGCCCGTTACACGATTACAATTAGTAGCACCCCAGCGTATTCCCTGATTACATCAGAAACGAACCTCCGGAGGCTGTACAATTGGGTAGTTATCAATATTAGGGTGTGCGACCATGTTTTCGTCGCGGGCAGTTAAACGTTGTGACTTTCATCGCCGCAGTAAGTTGTGTTACCCGCTACTAGGGGTCTGCGGGTACCCAAAATTTCGGGTTCGAGTCCGGTCGGGCTCCCGAAAGTTTCGAGAAAAGTTGCATAATATGGGGAAGATTTTTAAACCTTTAACTAGGTATGCGGGGTGCTCAAAATACCTCACGATATTAAATTCATAGGAATTCTGAAATACGATTGGCTACAATTGCGCGTCACTGTCTATCTTTCAATTAGAGGTTATGGTTTATGTCGTTATACTCAAAGCTATTCTACCTGTTATAGGTTTTTGTTTTAGAAGGGAAATTATTGAGAAGGTTGCTGTGAATACCCCAGGTACGTAGTAGGGATTCGAATTTTCGAAACCGCAAGTGGGAAAAAGAGCCTCAATGAAAAATATTCCCAGATTCCTGAAGGAGAAGGCAGCCAAGTATGTCCAAGTATCAGAGACGGAAGTAAGCCTGTCCCAACACCTCCAGTTTCTCGTGCAGCTCGCTCTTCTGGACGTTGTGTAGTTCGTCCCAGAAACCATGATAAAACTAAACTTTTTTTGTGTATGCCAATGATCCACAGACCATTCCGGAGCTCAAGGAAGCAATTGGACGCAGCATTACTGAAATTAGTCCGTAATTATGCCAAACTGTTATCGAAAATTTCGTCGAAAGAGTGAACGTTCGCAAAAAGGGACGAGGCGGCCATTTATCAGATATAACCACACATAACCTCCATGTTTGTACATTATATTAAAATAAAAACATTTATACTTAAAAAAAATACGTTTTATTAATAAATTAAAATGTCAGGTCATTTTGGGACACGAAAAATCACGAAGAAGAACCACGAAAAAAATTGGCAGATTCAAATTAAAATACGAATACTAAGTAAAACAGTTTCAGGTATAAATGCTTCAATTCCTCCAAATAAAATAGGAATTGAATTTGATCAAAGAAGAATTATTTCCGGTGTTGTGTAAATACAGTGTTTTTAATCTAAAAGAATATAATTAACCCTCTATAATAGAGACGCCATTGGGTTATTTACCCCACATATAATACCGTTCGAAGATTCTGGATCGATCGGTAGCTCCGATCGAGGGTCAAATATTTTCCCCGATTGTTCCTGGAGGAGCTGGTGGCCGAGGAGTCTCCAGCTGGCTGGCGAGTAAACACCGGCGACGGGATGCTCGACAAAATAGTGGACTGTCGAGAGCGAGGCGTAATTTATGGACAGCCGTAAGGTCGTCGGACAACATTATTTCCCTGGGCAGGAGCAACACCGGGAACGTCTTCATTCATTCATATCGCCGGCAGAAGCGAGGCAGCGATTCATCGTGGCTCCACAATTCGTCTCGTTCTATTCAGCCGGACGAAAAACGGAGTCAATGGGCCGTCATCCTTGTTCGTTCCGGGTCGAAGCTTATTATTACGGCTGGAATTACTTCGCCGGGGTATAGGTTCTGCCACGCTACAGGTGTACCCGTTCATGGATGCCCGCTCGTCGAATACACATTGAATCGGGCCGTTCCCCGTCATTGAGTAAAAAGTTTTTCCCGCCGGTGACGAATCGTAGGTAGCCGAATCCTCCGGGGAGCATCCGGAATCGTCGGGGGACTCGACCGTTCATTCACCGGATCCCGCTTCGAGCTTCGACGAAAACGATCGTGTCCCGACCGGGTGAAAAGTGTCCCGGCTCGTTTCATTTTCCGCCAACGACCGATCGGCGATAATTGTAAAGGTGGGACCACGCTGTCCCGGGCACAATGACGACATTTGTCAGGAGAGTATCGATGAGCACTTCATTTTTCGGAGCGGTGAGAAGTCCTCGAGAGCACACGCCCAGCTTCTTCCCCGCTGCTCGGCGACCTAGCTTTCATCTTTACGGAGGGGAAAGTCGCCTAACGCTGGACACTAGCATCTTATTTGCCCTCCTGTCCATAACCGGAAACATTTTACACCGTTTCATGACCGGGGCACCCTCCTGCCCACTCACTAATGACTATTGTTTAAAATCCTTCACCTCATTCTTTTGTACTCTTTGAATTAGAAAAAAAAAAAAAAACATAAATCAAACGGAAATGCGCTAACGGAGGAGGATCGGAACGAATTTAAAGATATTTTATCTGGATTAGTCTCAAATGAGTGCCCGAATATACACCCGGTTATGAACAAAAGGATTAAATAATTGACACATGTTGGCTTACTGCTAGTGAGATACCTTATAGGGCTATTTTATAGCAAAAGGAGAAAATGCAACTTAATCCTAGCACTCCGGGGGGAGGGGGTCTCTCCTTGAACCCATACGTTGGAAAACTTTAAATTAGGACTATTTTTCTTGGGTGAAAAATTCTCAAAAAATTATTTATTGTCGTTTGTACATTTAGGTTTAATACTCCAAAGTCCCGTTTCTCTAGGAAAAACATTTCAATACACGGAAAAATCAGACTACGCATCGCGGCACCAGTATAGCGACAACGATGCGTAGCGGACCCCAACGCTCCTTTTATCTCCAAAGAATAACAAATACTCGCAGAACTAAGAATCGAATCAGAGAACTAATTTGCAAGGAACGATTCAGCATTTTCAGTTACAGTCGAACATTCAATGCAGTCAGAGGTGAATATTCAATTTGAGAGAAGAGAGTTATACGTCTATCTTAACCCTGCTCAAATTTAAACACGCATAACTGATGAACCAGTGAATTCCTCGCCTTAAAACTTCGATTTTTGGCATTTTCTCATCAAGATGTACAGGACTGTATAATAAAAAGTTAAAAATTTCTGGGTTGTCAACGTGAAGTTTAACCTAATCAAATAAAAATTGATAAATCTTGAGCTAAAGATAGAGTAAAAACTTTGAACGTTTCAGTAAAAGAACGTAGACATTGAAAACATATACATATGTCAACATAACTTGACATCAAATTGCGGTTTCAGCTTCAGTAAAAAGGTTCGAAAACTCATTCGTGGTTAGATGATGCAAACTTATTATCCAGATGACTTGAGGTAAAATTGAGATTTCAGGTTCGGTAAAAAGAATTGAAAACAACTTCCAGCTGTCGTAATTCGATTTCGTGTTATTTCGCTGAGCGGATTCCGCAATTCGCTTTAAATAGAGTAATGAAACCCGTTGAATTAATTCTGTTAAAAATAATGGACATTTCACGTTCGATCCGCCTTGGAAACGCATTAATCTCCGGATCCTCGTGTTCAAAGCATCCCGACGCGACGTCTCGCGACGTGATAACTGTACCAGTGGTCCGATCACCGGACCGGCCGAACGTGATTTCCGCGTGATGCAAGTTCCGCTAAGGGATATCGCGATGGCCGATCGATCGCGAGGAGGACATCAATACTCATTAATGTTCGTCTCATCGGCATTCGGATCGTCCTGGACAAAGATTTCACTGACTCGACCGGTAACCATAACGGATGACCGGCCGGTGAACGTGCAGGTCTTGGGAGGATGACGATGTCAGGACCACTGGTCGCACAAATCACGGCGTAAGAGAAAACCATACTGGAATGGGAAAGGTGACCAACTCCGCGACTGGAAATTTCGCAAGTGACTGGGCAGTCTTTGATAAATAAAGAATAAGGCCAATTTAACATTAAAACTACGAGACCCGTTAGAACGATGCACAGCTGTTTAAAATCATCAAGACACGGGAAAAATTCGGTTTTACAGGTTTTCTTAGGTCGTAGAATTCGATTTTAATAACTATTTTTATATAGAATGTCCGTTTTATAACTATTTGACTACTTAACTATTCCATAATATCGTTTTTCTTCCGTAATTTATTATACTATACAATAACATTTAAATTCAAATAGTTGTACTTTTATTATGGTCTCTTTGAATACTCCTTAGTGTTAAATAATATTTTTACTGATACAGTGTTTACTCGATATATGTCCAACACACGGGTCTAGCCAGGGACATATATCGGCCAGGAGATACTTTGATCCAGGCCGACCGTAGAATAGGACAGCGAAGTTCTAGTGGCCCATAGTTCTGGCCTATAGTTCTCGGACTTTTATCAACAAGGTATTTGCGACAAATATAGAGTAAACACTGTCTACAGTCGGGGACAAAATTAAGTGGTCGCCGTCAAGAAACTAATAACTTGTTCAAAATTGGACCAAATGACTTGAGTTTCTTGGAAATGTTAGAAGGATTAGTTTACTAGGAAATGTATAAGAAATTAATTAAAAATGTATAATAAAAATTGTGCCTTTTGTAGATCTAAGGAAGTTATACAAAGGGTGTTCATTTGAAAATTTTCCAGCCGAATATCTCGAGAAGTATGAAAGATATTAAAAAAGTGTAAAACACGTGTCCAAGGATTTCGAGGGGGAAAGAGGGGGGTTGTATCAGTTTTTTATTTGGGTGGCGTATTCAAGGTCATTTGAAGGTCAACTTTGTTTTTTCAAATGGAAACCTATATTTTTTATTATGGGATCTTATTGTACGTAACAAGACCAGCAATTTTCGTAAGATACTTTTCTTATCCGCGTACGGGTTTCGGAGATATTTAAAGAGAAGTAGAGCGAGGCATATTATTGTGTAAAATTCTTTGACGCAAATCGTTGATGTTTTCCAGTTGTACTAGCACGTACCGTTTGAAAACAAAATTGTCCTCTACTGACCTCTTGTTTATGTTGTCTGTCTATCAATATAAGATTGTACTATTCAGTCAAGTGTGAAGCATCGTAATAAGAGACACTATATCGTAGTACAATTAATTGTTTAAAGTGGTGTATTCTTTAGAAGAACGAATAGAAATAATTCTTGCTGTTGTAAATAACTGTTGCAAAGTTTAAGGAAACAGGATCGGTGACAAATTAAAAAAGAAACCAGCTAAAATGCATGAAAGAAGCTGATCAAATCGAAATTATAGGAAAGTTTACTGTGAATCCTACTAGTTCAATTCGACAAGTTTCAATGGTAACTGGTATATCAATGGGATCTGTGCACAAATTACTTAAACATAACAAGTTTCATCCTTATAAAATGCAGCTGCATCAAAAGTTATTAGAAGATGACTTTGACAGACAGATTGGGACCACAGGAATCACACCCTTCAAGAAAGTGCAACATTTTTGGGACACCCTGTATATTCAATTGTTGAAACTAATAAGACATTCCATTCTTCGCATGCTGAATTGCAAATCTACGCTCTGCAATTGTTGTTTGCCTCATATTTCAACTGTATTTGTGAACATCACTTCGCAACTTGTACGCGAGAACCCAACGTGTATACTAAACTGAAGAAACAAATGACCAACAACAGGTCGCATCGAACTGAAACGACACAATTGTTCGAATAAACGCGGGAAATTCAAATGCACGATTTTGAATGTAACGTTAATTTCCGTCATATCTTAGTTTTCGTTACTTTCACGTAATAAAGAATAATTCTTATTCTTTGCACGAATTACAAAAATAAGTTAAACCAAAAGCTGGTAATTCAACTTTTGTCAAAATCCATATCTAGATGATGATCTTGTCATAATCCAGATGGATTATGTGGGTGTGACTGTATTTTTGGCCCCATTCGACGGCGCAACTGAAGTTCACAGAAGATCTCCCCTAATTATTTCGATCGTGGTGTTTCTTCTGGCACGAGCCTCGGTCGGGCAACGCGGGCGTCCGCCCCGAAATGATTTCACACCCCGAAACCCGGCAGTTCTCGCACTCGAAGCGCGCGTCGCTGGCTGCCGCTTAGCGACTCGTGTGCAGCACACCGCGCCGCGCCGGCGGGGAATAATCGAGTGGCATTTTTGTGCTGTTTGCAAACTGTATCGGGCGGCGGGAGGTCTAAGACCGATAAAGAAAAAAAAAAAAAAAGAGCGACGGGGGTGGAAACATGGGGAGCGGGCTCGATCGAGGGGAACACGCGCAGCGTTCGGGCGAACAGTCGAATGTAACGTGGATAGCGAACGGGGGTTGAGCGCGGTTCCACCCTCTTGCTCGTGATTCCACTCCACGGGGCTGTGATCCTTCGACGAACGACGAGCCTACGCATACACGCACAACGCGCGCGCCGGAGAGGGTGCGTCGCTATTCGCCGGTTTCGGTGGTTGAAGAGCCACGGGCAAGGTAACGCGCGAGATGACGTGTGGCGAACATCAAAGCGTCCGGCATCTTTCAAAGACCGCCACCGCCTTAAAACTCGCCTCATCGAGCCGAGCCGCTCCTTCTCGGTCCACCCTGTCTCTCCCTCTCCGTGGATCCCCCTACTCGATCATCGAACCGACTTTGCTCGCCGTATCGCGGTCGCGGCCATGGACTTTCTCTCTGTGCCCTCACCCCCCGTGCGCGCGCGCGCGACTTTCCATCTTTTTGCTCGTCTCTATCGTTCTCCTCTCCTTCGGCCCCTTTTCTCTTTTGATTCCTTCCTCCGTCTCACGTATACCTGCTCGCAGGACGACACATCCTGCGTGCATGCCGGCGCGGACGCTCGGGACACTGCGAGCAACCGGTGGAAGGAGACCAAGCTAAAAGTAGACGCGAAACGGCCATTGATTGTCTTTTTGCGGAGATATCGCGTGCCTGTCTCCTTGTCTTTTTCTGTATATCTGATCTTGGATTTTGTTCAAGGCGCCCGCGGCTTCTCATGGAAGTTAACGAATTAGCTTGATTGCAGTTGAAAATTGAATACTCGGACTTTTTCTAATCAACCAGCGAACAATTTGCTTTGAATTTGACACCAAAATTTGTCCCCGAATTCCTGTCCATACGTCTCCGCATTAGGCTCGGTATTTGAGTGCAAAGTCTCCGGCCAAAATTCCATGCCAAATTGAAGCCAAACCTTGGCTTCGTTCTGCTTCGTTATAGGGGGCAGGTCGGTCGCGCTAAGAGCGAACCTAACCTTGTTCTGAAAGTAAATATCGGGCAAAATCGGAGTATAACACACTTATACACATATTTTATTTTTTATAACACATTTTTTACAGCGTTTTGTCTTTCACGAAATGAAATGGAACCATCGTTTTAATCAACTTGTCCCTTTGCGTAAAACTGACAATTTAGTAACGAATAATAATACTATAAGCGTGCATAGTATAATAGGGTACAAGCAGAGCTAACAGCGCTTATGAGAGGAGCAGAAAGTTAGGGGGTGAACCTTGTGTAAACTGCTTGTTTTTCAAGATTTTTTTTTTAATGTAATGCGAAGATTGATTTAAAATTTGAGGTATCATTTATTAACGTTATGATGTAAACAAAAATATTTTTTATAAATTTTAATCGTTAATATCAATGCTTGGGATCCTGGAAATGCGCCGTGCAGCGTACAGTGCACAAAAATTATCTGAAACAAAAAAATCGAAACAGAATCGTTAGTTTATGCAAATACGCACATCATGACATTTTTCTTTTATTAAAATTTGAAAAATTGCAAAAAGGGCGAAGTTTTGAAAGAAATGGATATTCTGTTATGATTTTCCGCTAATAACAATGTTTCAAATAAAATATTCGGACGCTTTTAAAAATCGTATAATTTTGTTAATATTGGACCATACGACTTGGATTTTTTTAAAGAAGTTAGCACAACTGGTATGCTACATAAAGTGAAAAAAATTTTTTACAAAAATCATAATTGGTCGAAATTGCAGAGGATATACTAAAAATCGTATTTTGCAACTTTTTTATGTGGACTTACATTGAAAATTTAGAAAGTACGATTTGTAGATCCGTATGAATTATACATATTCTGAGAATTTCATCAAAATCTATCAACGTTACAATGAGCTACAGATGTTCCAAAATGATCACAAAAGGTTAAATTCCCTGACAAGGCCAAAATTCTGCGACTTTCGCCATTAAGTTTTCATCGTTACACGTTTGTAGTTCATTGCAACGTTAACCGATTTAGATGAAATATTCAGAATACGTATAATTGATGCAGATGTACAAAACGTACTTTTTAAATTTTTAATATAAGCCCGCATAAAAAAGTTGCAAAATACAACTTTTAGTACTTTCCCTGTAATTTCGACCAATTGGAATTTTAACCAAACATTTTTCTCACGTTATGTAGCGATCCAATTGTTCTATCTTCTCAAAAAACTTCAAGTAGTATAGTCCGATGTTGACAAAGTTATGGGATTTTCAAGAGCGTTCGAATATTAGTGGGAGTCACTGTACGAAGCTGAAATTTTCTGGAGCAGCACCCCCACTAATTTCAGCTACGAGCCGCCACTGCACCTAATAGAAAACAACTCGCGGTAACCGACTAGCGTCTCGGTGAAATTTTGCACAGCTAACAAAGGAGTTTCCGGCGATCACAGATATCCGGGCAAATTGTTTGCGTCCTTTGTGCGGACCATCGAAGCATCTTTTTGTCGCGCACCGTTACACGGCCAGCTAGAGCGCAAACCAGCCCTTCCGCCCTCTCCCTTCGTCCTGCCGTGGACCTGCACGAGAAAAGCACCTTTCGGCTTACCTCTCTCTCGGTGGCGATTTCGGTGGAAACTCTCCGGCCGATGGTTAGGTCGATTCTTCGACGCCTTTTGTCAGCGGCGGATCATCTTTCGCGGTGCGTCCTTCGAAATCAGATAGCAGGTCCAGAGAACCGAGTGGGTGCTGGCGGTTGTCAGCTCCGCGGCTCCGAGCAACTTAATATTATTTGTCACCCCCCCCCATCAGGTATATTGGACTTGGAATCGTGGAAAAGGGATTAAGGGTATCCAAATATCCAAGTCCCAGCTAATAATGAGGCTAAGCACGGTGGCGCACCGACTGTCGGTGAAGTTCTGGCCCATTTTCCGGGTCCCGGACCCCAGGCCTCTTCTTCCGGCTGTCCCACTAGCATCGTTTACCCGGACAACTCTAACCGCACAATGGGACCACGGACCCCGGGCTGCTTATTCCCGAGGGATTCATTACACTTAACGAGGGACTTATTATTTAAAAAGGATTTACGTTAATTCGACGGATACTCGTCGTTCGCTGGTGAACAGAGGAAGATCCGACGGCCTTAAGGAGGTAGCAAACAAGCGATTATCCGTTTGGGTTGAGCGGAAACCGAAAATGGAAGGATACCTTCTCCTGCGTGCCATTTAATCGCTGCTTTCGAGCGTCGCGTCGTACCGACCGATTCTCTGGCTCGTTTTCACGGTGCTTTTCGTTTTCTTTTGTCTCTTTATTCGCCTTATCGCCGATACAATTACGGACCGCCTCTTGTTTTCCCCTACTATTTCCATTTTTATTTCGTTTTACGTTCACGATTCCCGCCAGAGGAAACGAAGAAGGGTCTCTCTCTCTCTCTCTTTTATCTGGGCCGGGCCGAAAAAATGTTTCGACCGACGACGCACAGATACGGGGAATGTTCGAAATTCCTCGTCTAGTATAACGCTCCGTTGACACGATGATGGATCGTCTACCTTGACCGGACAGGTAGACGTACACATTCACACTAACGCGCTGAAAGTGTGTAATCGTGCCGGCACGCAGGTACCCGTACAAGGGTCAACAACTCCATCAAAACGTGAAAATCATCTGATATTTCGACGGCCGGCTGCCTGCCCGGTGGCGTGTGCGACCTTGAGGATAACAACAGGGTGGCCAATAACGCTCCTAATGCACGTAAATATTTGAGCTTCCCGGTTACCGCATTCTATTCGACTGTCGCCCGTCCCTTTTCTTCGGTCAACACTTTTATTGTATTAGGAATTAGCGTAACAGGGTCAGCCTTTCAGTACAGTTACTCGCATTAATAGTCGGACACGATACTATTATATTTCTGTATATCTTATTCTGTATTTACAGGTATTTGTCAGGTACAAACATGTAGGGCACCCTATTAATTTGTTCATTTTTATTTGGCAGATAACATAAATTTCTTGTGCATACATCGTGCCACACTGTCTTCGTTTAATTGGTTCAGCTGGTAAAATCAAACTGTTGTTGCTCCGTGTGAATTTATTTAGAAAAATGTAAATTTTCAAGTCAAATTAATGGGACGAAATGATAGGACACGCGTTTAAAATGTACAAAAGGAATTTACCAGTTTTGTTTAATGTTCAATATTTTCTGGAGCCGGCTTTATATTTTATCACGAAAATTTTTTAATTGGCGCCATTTCTGTTCAATGCATTGCTTTAATTCGTCAAGAGTTAGAAATTGTTGGATTTTAGGGTATAACCCTCTCGCAAGATTTCCCTACATATCGTTCATTCGTAAGAAAAGTGACATCATTCAAAAAAAGGAAATTTTACAGGGGAGCCATTTGACAATTACCTAATATTGCCAATTTTTCTTCGTATATGACCAACATAGAAATGTAAAATTGGTTAATTGTCATGTACATTAGTTATAAAGTACACCACAATTTATATACAGGGTGTCCCACGTAACACTTTTGACGATTTTTTGAAGTACTTGTAATAATCTGACAAACAAATATTTTCAACAAAAGTTGATCAGTTGTCGATTCGCTATACATTGCAATAAAAAGAAAGTTCGAAATATTCGACGAACGACAATTTTCGCTGTCAATTTTCTATTTGACAGAGTTAATCAGATTGGTTACCGAGATGTTTCTATAGTAGCGGCTACTTTCGTTTCAGCGGAAAAATTCCGGGAGCAGCTCGTTGAACACAAGGATGCGTCAGCATTCCATCATAATACGTATTAATTCGTTAGCCGCGGGCGCGTTATAGGATTCCCGCAAACTAGATTCCCCGGCAGAAGAAAGGGCGCAGGTCGAATGATTACAATAAAGGTCTTTGCACGAGTATCTAGGAGTTAAGTCGTGGGTAATAATTACCGATCCCTCGTTAGCGCTGCCAATAGAGTGCCTCCGCCCACCTGCCTACGTTATAATAATATAAGCCGCCTCTTTTACGGTCGGCAGCCCTCGCACGTGCCGCAGCCAGAAACTCCTTTATATTCGTTCTCTGCCCTTCGTTTCTCACCCGTTGTGCCTTCGACCGCTGCCGAATCGGTACTCGAGAGCCTCGATATTTCTCCGTGCCGCACAGTGGCCTAAAACGCGAAATTTAGTGACATTTTTGTATAACTTTTAAACTATTAAACGTATTGAAGTGATATTTGGGGTGTAGAATATTAACAAGTAATGTTCTTTAATGGTGCATAATGTACTATGCTTTTTGTTTATTTAATAGCTTTTTTTACTATTTTTTAAATATATTTACAAATTTAACAACTTTTAGAAACACATTCAGCGTAGTAAATATATTATTCCTCTAAATTTTTGAAACATTGCTCTTTAAATAAAATTTGGTTTGGTGCCTAAAGTGTTTTTTAATAACACGTGATATTGGACGAGATTGGAAATAATTCTTGCATGATTGTATAGAAGGAAGTGTGCTGAACATATTCCATTTTGTAAAATTCCATGATCTCTTCTGTCTTAGAAGATATACTGAACTAATGAACAAAGTATACAGAGGTATCCGAGAACCTATGCGCATAGCAGTACGGACGCGGGCGACTTTAAACAATAATAACTTGTGATATGGGACGAGATGGGAAATAATTCTTACGTGATTGTGTAGAAGAAAGTATACTGAAAATACTCCATTTTGTAAAATTCTATGATCTCGTATGATACAGAAGGTATTCCTTGCGAAGTCTTAAGAACTTTGAAAATTTTCTACATTACATTTGGCATAACATGTTTAGTACATTATGAATAGTAATTTTTAATCGACAATGGTAATTTACAGCTTAAAGATAAATCTTTCATTAAAAAAAAAATTGGAAGAAAAATATTAAAAAGGATCCTCAGGGCATCTCAAAGAAGAAAAGCAATTTTTTCCATGAGAAAGGCTATCTTCAAAACTTCCAACTTGAACCGTTTATTACAGTAATAGTATGTATTAAATTTTATTAATTTTTTCATTTTCAAGGTTGATGGATATTTAGAAAGCAATAAGCATTCAACATGAGTCAATGTGAAGCAGTTGATTATTTGGCAAAATGTCACTAAAATAAAATTAAATAAAATTTTATTTCAAGGTAAGGTATACAGCGAATCACGCAAATATTTGGACACTAGAGTATAGTTAACATGAATTCATGAATTGAAATTAAGAAATTTTTTGATTGAGTTAATTAAGCCATTCAAATAAAGTAGCAAATAATTTTACATGAAACGTTGCTATGAAGTTGTAAACATTGTGTTTTGTTTCAGTTACTTCCATTTGTTCACGAGAAATATTTAAACTCGCAAGTCTTGTATTTCATTACATATTGTTGCAAATGTACCGTTGTATCAAGTGAAAAGATTCGCTATACAAAAGCAAATCGTGGTAGTATAGTTTTACGATTAGGATATTGTTTCACAAATAATATCAATAAAAATTGATTAGTTTCGTACATTAATTGTTTGTTGAATCAATATCTACATTAGTATGAAATATTTCTCTTAATAACGCATCGGGGTTTCTGCTATTATTCTTTTGTCATTTTCCTTCGGCTCGTCTGTGCAATTAACAGAGGAATATTCTCGTCCGATTAATTGCGTTATTCAGACACGATCAATCAGCAATTAGGAATGTACTGTCCATCCCAGGGGATGGAAGCAAACTGAAGCGCCTCTGGTGTGGTACAATTACATATCGCGACGGTGGATTATTCTTCTTAGGCGAAATGTATCATTAAATCATTAGCCATCATACTTGAATGACCATTACGGTACAATACACGCTCGACGCTACGCCTTCCAATTGCTGGACAATTGTACGACACACAACCTTCGAATAAATAGAAACAGCAAATTGATTACATTCTAATTTAACTGGCAAAATCTCGTTTCGTTATAGTAAAACGCCTCCTGTAAGAGTAAGTTATCTATCCTAGCAAAAAAATAACGTCACAGTAAGATTCTACGAATGAGGAGACCCATAAAACTTTGTGATAAATAGACTGCGGGATTTTATGCAAAATAAAAATTGGGCTAAACTTCCGAAAATCGGACAAACCCGATTGAGCTGAAATTTTGGTGAATAGGTGCATTTTCCATTAAAAACATGTTTCCCAAAAGGATTTTTGGCGACTCGAAAAAATTGTTGTATCATACTAATATCATTTCCTACGTTATTGGACACTCGTTACAACAAATTCTTCCCTTTTTGTTTGACGGAACACGAGTTTCAGGACGGAGCATTCGCCCACACCCCAAGCCTAATCCAGACCTAATCAAAATTCGTCGATAAGGTAGAAAATGATATGAATATGATAAAAAATGATTTCGAGGCGCCAAAAATCCTATTGGGAAATATGTTTTTAATGAAAAATATGAGCTCAATCCGATTTGACCGATTTTCGGAACTTCAACCAAAGCTTGTCTACCTTTGTTGCAAGAAACAGTTGCTTTCATTAATTACTTTAAAAGGTCTAAACTAATATAACCCGATTCTTCGATTCTTTTGTTCTTTGCACTGTTAAAAACTGCAGCGCACACAATATTTTAATAAACGCATCAAATCCACCACCCAGTATTGAACAACGTACGGCCATCAAAGATACGAATGTTGTCCACGTTTTCGGGTAAATCGACCATCGAGCTCGGATCGTTTATCGCAGCTTGTACGTAAACGTTCCCTAAGCAACGAAGATGAAGAACACGAGGAAGAGGCATAGGAAGAAAAACTGCACCGCGAAAAATAACAGAGATACTGTCTCTAATTATGTGGCATGAGAGCTCGACCACCCCTGATTGGTACGTTTACGTCGTGCCGGTCTCTTGTTTATTTTTCACTGCCAATTTGCGGCGACCCCCGGTCTCTCTGGAAAAGACGCGATAGTAACAAGAAGAAGAAAGAGGTGTGGAGGAAGGAGGCGGTAGAATGGCGAGGAGGGGCGGGGAGGGGAGGGGAGGGGAGGGGAGGGAGGCGGCTGAAAGAGGCGCGGAGGCACGAAAAACAAGGAGGACGCCGTATCGGACAAAGAAACAGGAAGAAAAAGGAGATCGGTCTGGTCACACATGACAATGTACGACGAAGGCATGATGGATGAGGGGGCGGCTAGTTTACGTGATCGGGACATGATCGCTGGCATACGGGGTGGTCCGTCTGTCCATCCGTTCGTTTTCTCTGTCCTTCGCGCGGAGCTGGATCGTCCTCGCGTCTTTTGCACCGTCTTCTCCAGGTTTCTCCCCGTCTACCTCGGCGCGCCGGTTAGCTCGTCTCGCACGTTACACGCACACCGGCGCACCAGAACGCACCCCTGTCACCGGACTGAGCGATCTTGTTGTCATATCCTGCGGACGCGGCTGTACGACCACGAGAGAAGTTGTTCCCTTTCGAGTTCTACGTGCCTCTACCTTTTATGCCGGGTTCACGCTGCCTCCAACAGGCCATCTGGGTGCTACCATCGCGGAAACGCGAACATTTTCCTACCATTGTCGCGCCCCTGGACTTTCACCTGTTATTTCGTGGACCTGTTAGAGGAAGAGGTCGTCATGTGGCCCCCTTGTAATTTTTCATATTATAATTGATGGTATAATTACGACTTCGGGACAAAAAGATAGCACGTCACGTATTTTTTCTCGTTTGAATACCATAAACTGAAGAAAATGAATATTTTAATATGTCAACATTTTTGGGCATGTCCATATGTACAATGTACTGAGTATCATCCACAACATTTACGTCATCAAAATTCTAGGAACGGAAACGTAAATATTGTGGTCCGCAAACGGGACAAAATGATAGCACACTTAACGAAAAACTTGAAATATAAAGCAATTAATTAATAAAAATCTAACCTCAATATTTTGTAGAACCTCCTTTACATCTAATGACTTCAATCATTCTGTTTGGTAAAGATTTATACATTTTTTTAATACTTTTTTGGCTAATATTCTCCCACTCGTCCAGAATACATTGTTTTAAATCGTTAATATTTTGGAGTTTTCTGCCATTTTGGTATACGACTCTGGCAAGATGTTCGCAATAATTTTTGATAATGGTTGGGGTATCTTGAAGGCCAATCTAAACTATGAATATTCTTCGAAGAAAAGTATTTCTTTACTACTTTTGCCGTGTGAACTGCGGCATTATCTTATTGTAATATGTATTTATTTCCAGCAATTCTTACAGCATATGTGTTTAATTTTTCATTTATCATTTCAACACACAGTTCGCTGTTCATTCGTTCTTTTATAAATTTGATTTTTGTTTTACCCCGGTGTCCAATACCGGTCCAAATCATTATGCTACGGCCTCCCATTTGGCGACGGCTTAAAAATTGCTGTTCCTTTTTCAAATCGTGATAGTAATAACCTAGGCCATCTGGTCCATCCAAATTCAATCTTCTTTCGCCAGTAAATATGATTCTTCGCCACTTTGTTCCCACATTTATAAGCTTTTCGAGAAATTGTAAGCGGTAATTGTAAAATTTTCTTCGCATTAAATGCTTGCATTTTTGTAAAACCCGACGTACATTTTTTACGTTAGTGTTTACACCAACACTTTCTGCGATTTGTATCGCAGTCATGCTCGAATTTGATGCTGTTCTTAATATTGCACGTTAACTTTTGATATTTTTGTAACTGAATATTGTTCTTCCTTTAACTTCAATATTGTATGTATTTCACATTCATTTAATCTTTTTCCACGACCCATGTCAAACACTGTACTATGTTCTTTTTATCAAATAAGCACAAATAAACGACGTACACACTTTATCAATTAGGTTGTACAATGCATGTATCCACTTCAGGGTCTTATACACAACTGAGGATTGAAAATCTGCAGCTAGTGCTACCATTTTGTCCCGTTTGCGGACCACAATATTTAACTTTTCGTTGCTAGAATTCTGTTGACGCAAATGTTGTGGATATTACTCAGTACATTATACATATTGACATGTCCAAAAATGTTGACATATTAAAATACTAATTTTCTTCAGTTTATGGTATCAAACGAGTAAAAATATGTTATTTGCTATCTTTTTATCCCGGAGTGTATATTACAATACAATATAGTACTATAATATATAAAAGTGTAATTATATTATAATATAATATAGTATAATTATAGTACGTATTATAGTAGTATACTATATTATTATAGTATAATTTTATGTGTAACTTGATAGTATAATTTGTTATGTCTACTGGAATTGTAAACAACAACAATTTTTCGTCGTCTCGTAAAACAACTATTAAAATAAGGTAAACTGTTGTGTGCTGGAATACATACATTTCTGAAGCATGTTGACATTTTGGTCACCGCATGACGGAGAGGGACAAATACGATGTGAAGGTCATTCCATGGGAAGCCGATCACTTTATCAGGACTATGTCTCGGATTTTGCTGAAATTAAAATATGTTATAGTTCAAGTCTTCACTTCAAAGGGAGGTCGAGCCATAATTTTGTTATCTTCAAAATTGTTTAAAAGGTACGGACCATCAAGGTTTGCCATTATGGCAAATTTTTACGAAAACTATGTTCACAAAACAATTCATATCACGGTTATTCTTAAAGATAGAAACATTTTCTATCATTTTATACGCAAACGTCATTTTTGAATGCAAAACTGTTAAAAATATTTTTGTTTCGTAAATTCGATTCCTGGTTTGGGGTGTGAACAAATTTGAAAAATATGGCTGTATTCTACGATTCTTCCTCTTTAAAATTCGATTTTTTATTCCGTGTAGCCTCAAAAATTGCAGTCATGACAGAGTCCAGCGATTCGGCTAAGTGCACCGAATGATCGACCGTTATTCACGGGCAGGCTTGAGGAAATTCAATGTCCTTTGTACTGTGAATGGTATTAATTAAGTTGCAAAGTATTGTAGTCGGCGAAATGACACTATCGGTTTCCCTAAAACGAACATTTTATTGTCCTCCTGTGTATCTGAAATTATTTTTGATATGATTTATACTTTTATAATAATTCTAAGTGCCCACTCTTTGGCAATGACACACTCTCTCTCTCTCTCACACACTCTCTCTCTCTAATAATTCTGTATGAAAGCATGGATGTGTTTTGTTTCAAATTGTATAATTGTACGAGAATCTAATAAGTGGGAAATATCTAAAAATTAAAACTCCATGACCTAATGAGGCAAGACGACGGAAGGAAGGTCCCGCAAGATGGTTCCCGTTCACACGATCTTCCGTCGACGATGATTTAAATTTCAAAGCGGCCTCGGCCATCTTACGCCTCTACGGTAATGTGGGTTTACTTTCTGTCCCCTCTCTCTCTCCTCTCTCCCTCTCCCTTTTTCGTTTTCTTTTTTCTCTTCTCCCCTTCGTTCAATTTACATACGGAACGATTCGTCTTGGGCCGACGAAACGTCGCTGAAATTCGTACGGACGTCGAGAATAGAGGCAGGATACGCGAGGCTCACGCTGTGACGCCGCCATCCGTGGCCACGGGCACGCTCCGAGTTTGACGAAGGAACGGACGACGTGGATAGGGAGGTCTACTCGGTGGAGAAACCAGTAGCCCCTCGTCGAAGTATCCCGCTGACCTTTCTTGATTCTCTCTCCTTACCGGAGGATCAGCGTCCGGTGAAGTCCTGACGTAAGGAATGCTTTGCCGGTGCCGAGTGCGCCGATCTGCTTGTTCCGTGCTACCGGGCCGAAATCTGAACCTTCGTCCTGATTCCTTCTCGTCCTCCTTTACCCCTTTTCCCATTTCTTCTCGTGGGTTCGTCCTCTTCTTTTTCATCATCGTCATCGTTTTCGTCTGCGTCGTCGTCGTCGTCGTCGTCGTCGTCGTCTTCGTCTTCGACGTCGTCAGACCTCCTTTATTTGCTTGGTAACGACTTTGATTTCAGATATAGTCAGTCGTCCCAGGCGGCAGGACGAAAGGCTGCTCGACGTCCAGTTTGAAGAATTCTTAATTAAATCTTGCTCGGACGTATCTCTGGCAGAAGCTAAAATGAGACACGAGTAAACTCCCGTGTGCGAGAAACGGTTCGTAACCGTGTGCCTATGGGACAATGAGACCATTTGGGCTGTTAGAAGAACCGTTTGGTGAATATTTAGACACTTGCGTTGAGTAAAACAATTTAGTTAGTTACTAGGTTGGTGCATATGAGATTATCCATATTTTGATGTGGCAAATATTTCCATTAACGGCATTAGTAAGGTCACGTTATATTGAATAAATATAGTTTAACCAGTTAATTGCATTCGACGTGTATACACGTCAATCCAAAACTCGATTGCGGTGCGGTTGACGTGTACACTCGTCGTGTACAATAAAAAATTCCCTTTTACTATGAAAACTGGAAATTTCAATATGTAATAAAAATGTCCTTTGGTGGTATGTTTCCTTTATATTGCCAATAAAACTGTTATGTATTCTTTAAAAAAAAATTTGATTATTCTATTTGGTATATTGGACATTTTCTGTACAATGTATTACTTTTTACAACCTAGTTTGATTATTTTCTCCAATGCATCTGGTATTCTCCGAATTGTTTTGTATGCTTTGCTGAAATCAACTGAATTTCTTAAAATTATTTTTTTGTTTAATTTTTCTTTTTTATGAATTTTATTATTTTTTGACAATTTTTAAGTTTTTCGATAACGATAACCTTTTCAACAATGAATTGTTAATTTTTTATCGAATGAAAATGTAATTCTTTCTCATTTTGCTCTACTGCTTTCAAAAAGTTTATAATAGAAGCATTTGGCCTGCGTCCGACGTGAATACTCGTCATTGCTTGATTTTAATTCCGCACCCCGAGAGGGACTTTCAAAATTAAGCTCCGCAGTTAACTGGTTAAAAAAGCACACGCATTTATTTTTGTAGAGGTACAGAATTAGGTAATTTGGTAATGATTTGATTCAAGTAGTTCCAAATGTTAAGAACTTTTTTTTAGCAATCTTTATCTAATATTATCTAAGATATGAAACTTCAAAAAATGATTGGAGATGAGGATCAAGAGGAAATTGTTTTTTAATTTTTCACATCCAGGATATACACCATAAGGGACACTTTTAATCTAACATTGCTCCTGTATCTTATAAAGTTTTCTAATATCCACTACAGGAAAAGTCAAGACTTCTTTGGTGGTGGTTTCATCCCTAATATCTTTCTTCAGCAAGAAAAGAATTGTTCTATTGTTTGCACCACATCAAGTACACCTGTGCAAAGTTCCAAATTTTTCGGGTTGCCAAAATCTCCTTGTTTGTATGATTAATAGTATAAAAAATGATTAATATTTCATTTTACTGATTCGTAAATATACGAATGCTTTCCATATTATATTTTGTATTATTCATTTTATAATTATACTTATATTTAATTGTATATAATTATATTATTTACTTTATAATTATATTATTCATTCTATAATTGTAACTATATTTAATTCTGGACTGCGGATCTTTATGCATTTATGGCTTATGAAAATTTTCAAAACTTTCATATAAAACAACTTTGATGCGTATCACTCTTAATCATTTTTTTAAAACCCTTCTCAAAGATTAACATTTGTACATGGATGAAATAATGCTTAAAAACTAATTAAATGCTAAAAGCACGCCTATTAACACTGTAAATGACCGTTTTTAAAATTTCGATTAGAATTTCCTATATACAACGTAATTGAATCGCCTTCAAACTTCACGACTTTTCCTAAAATATGCGTATAATACATTTTTCAAAATTTACTTCTTTTTTTATTGTTTATTTTCTGAGAAAAATTTGTAGTCTGTCTTACCTACCACGACCGGTCATTTGACCGGTAGAACGATTTATATCTTTTTGTAATGGTATTCTTTCAAAGACAATTCCGAAACTATAAAGTCGTTACAAACGAAAGGTAATGCAGCTCGCCTATCGGCCTCGCGGTGTTTATTTGCCTGATTGGTATCCGAAGCGGTCCAGAACCTCCGATTTTCTTACACCGCCTTATCTACTATGACTGTAAAATAAATAAAATCATAGCCGAAGGAGATGCGTGGACATCTTCTCACGAATTCAAATCAGTAAAGTCTTGTGACCTGAACAGAGAGCATCAAAACGTGAAAGTTACAAGGAGCATATTTGGCAGTCTTTTACTATTTTGTATTTTTATTGTATTATTATTATACTTTTATTGTATATTGTATTACGTGTTATAAGTGTCATTTTCAAAAAAGTGAACAAACCAACAATACTTCGTAGTAAGTTTCACATTTTATCTTTTGTTCATTTTTTTATCCATCTTGATTTACATTTTTATATTTTAGTTTTTATTTTATCACGTGAATATTCATTCCCATAATGTCAAGACGTTAAATTTTTGATATTGAAAATGACAATGCGGAAAATTATGATCTATTTGGGTAAAATCACGTTTTCAGACCACTATGGAGTGTAACATTGATTGTTGGCCGATGCAATGCTATAGCCATCGAGTTTTCATTCGTAAAATATTCGCGGGTGGCACACGGGACCGCGATAACGCGGGGCAATCAAGAAAATTACAGGAACGATGTTAAGCCGGCGGGGGGGGGGGAGGGGGGATAGGACGAATCGAGTTTAGGTCGACGTTTCCCCCCTGTCGAGACAAATGCAGGAGCTCGATATCCGCGTAGGAAGGCTATCGATCGTACCGACGAAGGACATTCGTTTTCATCCTAAATCCGGTGAGATTGAGGGACGCGACTCGATAAATGCCGCCGCAGAAATTGATTTAGAAGATTTTCACGGGCCGTTTGCCCGCGGAACCGTGGACAGAGAAACGGAGAACCGGGAATCGCTGCTTGGATCACCGTTCTGTGTAACGTGGTCAATCACACACAGATGACCAATCAGAGGCCAACTGTTTCCCAAAGGCCAGGAACCTGCGGAATTGTCCACTATGTTATCCTTGCTTATACGCCCGTGCCCGAACGATCCTTCTTCTGAATACTTTCTGTTTTCGAGTTGCGTTTTATGGCGTCTCCCGCAATCCCGCATTTTTGTCCGACATTTGTCCGCTGGTATACACGTCTTACGTAATCGTCGCAAAATTTCACTATTTTCATGAATGTTTTTTAAAGCATTGGTAGGTCTTATGTTATCATTTCTTTTCTCTATAATCGATTCATCTACTCTTTCGTCATACAGATCGATTTTTTATACGGGGTTATCCCAAAAATGTTATACTTCCTTGAAAAGAGTGATTCCCGAGGTTATTCGAAGTAACCTTTTCCTTTGCGAAACTGTTCTCCGTAGTTTCGTTCAAGAGTTATTGACGAAAAACACGGACCAATCAGAGCGCGGCTGTAGCCACTCGGCATTGGCGGAGCCGGATGCCGTCCGCTGTAGCCGCGCTCTGATTGGTACGTGTCTTTGCGTAATAACTCCTCAACAAAGATGCGGAGAACATTTTCGCAAAAGAAAAAGTTACTTCAACTCATCTTAGAAATCGCTCCTTTCAAGGAAGTACAACATTTTTGAGACACCCTGTATAGTATAGCAATAAACACATGCTTAAAAATCGTACATAGCTGGCGTCGATAATTAGTAATCTCTAGGTGAATTAAAACAAAAGATCAAGATGATTCCTAATCAGTATTACTGGTATTATCGCCCCTACCTAAAGAAATGATTTATCTTGAAAATTGGGAGAATGGCGGAAGCTTAAGTATTCCGAAATTTCATTCTTTTTCACTGATCTTTAAGAAAATAATGTATGATAAGTACATAAATGAAGCATCACCAGAAAATGGCTGACGATTTTCATCGGAAAAATTGCTGATGATTAAACTGATGGAAACTGCAATGATTTTTGTACCAACCTAATAGATAACTGAAAAATTATTTCCCAAAAATAGCGGTCTTAACAAGGATTTTCTGGTAACAATCGATTAAGGGGTATAACCTCAAGAGGTAAATAGTGCCCCTAAGCCAAATTAAATTTGCAATATGCCATTCGATGGCATATCCAATAAAAAATACTTTGTGTCGAGTTTCATCCCTATACGTCGACATGAGTGGTAGTAATTCCGTAATTTCTCTTATCCTCTTCAATTGAAAATTCTGAAAAAAATCAGGCATATTTTAGCTATTAGAATGCACATGTGTGAATATTTTCAGAATTTTTAGCTTTGAAACCGAATTTCAAAAAATAAAAAAAGTTTACAATGCTGATTTCTTGTAGAAGTTATGTAATACTAAGATTATATTTTTACAGTTTTAGCATCTCGTTATAGTTGTAAACATATAATTTCATCAGATTTTTCAAAGTGGGTGGGTTGGGTTTTTCAATCCAATTCAATTTGGATTAGGTGCACCTTTGACATCCTTACCCGGCTATACCCTTTAATTTTTTAAGTGTATTTTAAAGCTTTCCACCTCCCTTCAAAACCGATGAAATCATAACCTAAAAATGTCCTAAAATTATTTTCAATTGTGTCCTATAATGTTAGCGTGCTTATTCTACCCATGAGCAATGTGACAGGTACATGCTAATCGATTAATTGTGAGGAGGATGAATTAATTTGTATACCTAATAATTCACCATTTGCTTTCAATACAGTGAGAAGTACCTGGAATGATGATCCATTGTAATTTTTGCAATGAAATGAATGGTATTCATGTATTTTCACTTCGAACGTTACCCCCGTGTTTCTAAATATCTTTACAAAGGAAAAATACTAGAAAAGAGCGAAGTAAAAAGCTATCAATATTCGACACCACTTTGTAGTTTCGAGCACTTTGATTTCGAACGATGAATTTGAACAAAATTCATCCACGCGACCGCTCCAAGGTTAATTGAAACAGGAAATATTTTTTTGTTTCTCGTTCAGATGAGTGTAGGGAGAAATAACCACGAGTTAAATTGTCAGTGATATTTCAGTTCGAAATAAATTGTTCGAGATCGTTGTTCGCAATTGAAATATAACATTTTGACCCCTTAAGTGTTTTATTTAATTTTAAAAGAGTTGTGTATCCATGCGTTAAATTACTTTCATTTTCAAGCAATTGCGACTATACTCGACAAAAGTAATAGGTGGGCTTACTGTAAAGTTGAAATAAATCATAATAAAATGTCAAATTATTCCAATTGTTTTTTTTTTTTTTGAAAGTTTATATTTCAAAGGTACATTAGTGGTATTGACAGAATTCAAAATTTGATTTAAACAAAAAAGAATGAATTTTTAACGTACTTTATGTTTAGAGAAAAGAATGCTATTATTTCTTGGCTATTGCACCTTCGTTATTAACTTATTTAATAATATTTAATAATAACTCATTTAATTTATTACTTGTATATCTTAATTTTTATTTTAAATAGCAGAAGTAAAATTTTTCTCCGGGACGACCTTAAACAATAAATTGCCATATCTTCATAACGTGTATATGTGGCATAAACATCGAAAAGGTTAGCAAGATGAAATAACACGTTCTTAATCTCCTTGGAAATCGATTCCGAGTCTGACGAAAATTACTTAATTACTGATTAGCGTGTATGATATAAGTCTATCTAGAAATATCTTTACCACAAAAAATGTGTAAGATACACAATCTTACACATTTAGTCTTACACAATCAGTCTGTAGTTATACTTTCGCCGACTCTTTCAAATATAGCGCGTTTCCATAGTATGTCAATAAGGCAGAGAAAGGAATGTAAGAAGCGTACACACGGTTCATGTAAGCGTGCGCACATGTGCACAGAGGTCGACAGATCGCACAAGTTACGATAATTGGTCGTACGATGATCAAGGGCAAATATTATTTCGCAGAAGGGCGTACAGAGATTATATTTGTATGATAATACTTTGTGCTTGGGCGGTTCCCTATAATGGCAGTGGGGGAGATATCGGAGTTAGGGGAGCGCTCGCAGTGATTCTTTGCTATTATTCGTTGTAATCGCTACTTCATAAATAACTGCGAATTGACTTTTCTTCTCCCGCATGTTTGCCTAACTCAAGTGGCTGCGCGAAACTGCGATCGACGACAAATCGATCCGTGTGTTCAAAGGGGTGGTTCCATAATTGAGAAAATCAAGTGTTTTTCTGCTGTTGAGTGCTTTTCATTCTGACGTAAGTCTTAAAACAATTCTCTCACAACGTTATATAACATATTTAATTTTTTTTTATTTATTTACAATCGTATTGAAACTTTACGCCTAGTACAATCTTTGGAATTATAACATATTTACGTATATCTTATATTAGTACTATTAAATCTTGAAATATGTATGTTACATTTTCTTATTATATGTAGGGGAAGGTGGTCGTACACCTGCCTAAATCGTACCTTTAGAATTTTGGACGTAATACCTCAACAACAGCGCTTCTTGCGGCAATAATATGGACACTTTAATCAACCATATTGGTCACGTGGTGCGTATCTGTCGCCGACGGTGCAGTAACAAATTCTCTCAAAAAGTGAGGTTACTACTGTCTTCTTATAATTTTCTGTATATGTTTGATAATTTATACACTAAGTAAATTATTGATAAAGTCACACTACTTATTACCTCCTTGTTACTCTTTATTATTTCATTCTGTAGTATTAAAATATTTGTTTAGTACAAACAAAACCGTATTATTAGCTGCATTCAATGTTTTCTTAGAGTCATTTGAAATAATACTTTTGCTGTATCTTAACTCGTACCCATACGAGATTCTCAAATTGTACTGGCAGAAGACATCGAAGAAAACATGATTTAGTGCCTGAAAACATGGGTGCTTGATGTTTGGGCTGGAGTTAACAAAAAAAAAAGAAAGAAATATGTACAGGGTGTTCACTTGAAAACTTTCCAGCCGAATATTTCGAAAAGTATGAAAGATATTAAAAAAGACCTTTTCAAGATCATTTAAAGGTCAACTTTATTTTTTCAAATAGAAACCTATATTTTATATTGTAGGATACTTTTTTTATCCGCGCACTAGTTTCGGAGATATTTAAAGAATAAGTATATTTTATATAAGTATATAAAAATAAGTATATTTAAAGAATATATATATATATATATATATATATATATATATATATATACAATTAAATATTATCCTGTTAGCCTCCTATTTGTTAGCTTGTCTAATCTAATTTCTGTATTGGACACCTGCACAGAACTGAAATGAAAATGATAAACGCGCGTAGATGTTATGGCTATAGTGTATCACAAATAAAGATATATTAAACGAAAAAATAATATTCTTAATGTCCTCGTAACTCCTTGACCTACGATTAATTATACGGTTGCAATAATTAGAACTTCTTTAATATCTCTGTTTCAATATTCATTATGCATTACAAATAATTATAACTAATATAGGCACTGTAATTGATACCCCCAAAGTAATTGGCCCCTTACCCTATTATTATCGTAACAATTAATAGAATTCGAGCTGATCACTACAATCCAGCTGGCTCCCTTGCCCTTATTAGTATTGTAAACGACTTCCAATGTAAGTGTAATTAAGACGAAAATAAAGTTATTAGTAGATTGCGGATTTGTATGCAAAATAAAAATTGCTCAAGTCAACATTTCCTTGCATTTCCTCTTGTAATAATTTCGATAAGTTGAGAATCATATAATAATACGATACAATTCTTCTAATTTCTTTACAGTTTTGGATTTGACCAATCTATTTTTGTCATAAATACATAAAATCCGCAGCCTACTAATTACTCAATTTAGGATACCAATGACCGTTAAACATCGACATGTTCCTAGTCAAGCCAAATAATTAAGGCATGCATCTATGTATAATCTCTCTTTATTCAAAGATTATAATCTACGAGTTTGACTAATATGTAGTTAAATGTAATATTTTTATGTATTCGTTTAGCTATGTAAACCCGTAACGGCTTAAATCGTTCCTAAGAAAAGAAAAAAATGAAATGCACTGTTTCAAGATGTGTTGGTGGCTATACAATGAGATAAAAGGTGACGATACACCAAGATTGTGAAACCGTCGGAGAATTTGATCGAAGGGCTCCCTTACGATGACGACACCGGTGTATCAGGAACTATTAAATATTTCTCACGACGGTGAATACAAGACGTTCCCCGGGACCGGCGGATCGGCGAGCGTGGATCAAAGATGATTCCACCAGCAGTGAAAGCATCGAGCGGGTCGAGTTCTTCAAACAATGGCGCGCGCGCAAGAGAGAGAGAGAGAGAGAGAGAGAGAGAGAGAGAGAGAGAGAGAGAGAGAGAGAGAGAGAGAGACAGTTTCGTATCTGTCAGACGGACGCACGCGCCCGGAAAAAATCCACGACGACACGTTCGAACGATTCGAAAATTCGGTAGCTTTCCGTTCGTTCGAAGATGATACCGTTTGTTGCGTGTCCCTAGGGTGCCTTTGTGCCACCGGGCCGCTCACCCTCGCGCGAAAGCCTGTGCTTAAGGGTCGGATAAGAAGAAGAAACAAATCCGCCACCTTTGGATACGAGAAGACGAGCGATGGCCGCCGCGATAACCGACCGGTAAGCCGTCTAGGAATGCGGCCTCCTCGCTCAATCTCCCTTTCTATTTTATTCCGTCTCTCTTCCTTTCTGTTCTCCAAGCCTGACACGACATTCGAGAAACCTTCATCAGGGCCCGATATCGAATGCTCTCGCTGTCCGAAGTTACCCCGTCAACGACGGATCGAATGGAATATGCCTTTGACTGGATCCCGGTCAGGCCCTCGGACCCTTCCTCTCGACTTTTCGGAATTTCGAGAAACCTGCTGCTTCTTTTTACCTATGCTGTGAAACACGCATCCCGCCGAGATTGATTGAATCTTCACGAATCATTCCGAGATGGGAGTTCATGTTTCCATCCCAACGTATCGATGCTTCAGGTGCACAATAATGTATCGATGTACAGGGTGTCCCACCTGATTTTGGCGTATCGTTCACGTCACTATTACGATATATAGCAAAAATAATTTTCAGTGATCTTTTTAATCGCTTCGAAAGGGGTTATTGACCCGAGGTTTGCACCCCACGGTATTGCCGATCAATTTTTCACAAATATCGTGGGCATCCCTTTCACATATACTGATGAAGACTGTTGAAGAATATTGTTTCTCATTTCTGTTGAAAAATTCTTGCTCGTCGCACAATGGGGTATCTGGTCCGTTTAGACGGCCAAAACTACTACAACGTTATTAACCCTTGGCACTCCTTTGTCGCCGCTGAGGCGACATTTAACAGGTGTTTACAAAATTCCGGAGTGCAAAGGGTTAATAGAGTCAAGGTCATAATATTGTATATCGTTGAACTCGTCCTAACATCAGCTACAACATTATCAAATCAAGAATACAATTTAACGTTTGAAAAATCAAAGTGGCCTTGTTTTTTTTAAATCAATTTTTCCGAAATTTTATACACTGAAGTTTGTCCGTGTGCGAATACTGTTAAACTTTGTTTGAAACATTTTCTCGACAGATTAACGGAAATTACTATTGCAAGGAAATTCTACGCGTAGCTGTGGCAAACACGTGAACACAAAGTTTAAATAAGAAGAATCAACAACGAAAAACTGAATTCTGAATCACTCAAAACTCGCTATACACTCACTGTTAGAAATGACTCCCTTACAGTTATTCTCTTGCTTTCCTTCTCTCTCTCTCTCTCTCTCTCTCTCTCTCTCTCTCTCTCTCTCTCTCTCTCTCATATCATTTCCCAGTTACATAAAAATTCCCGATACTTTTTGTTTTTTATTTGTTAAGAGTTTTTTGTGTAGGGGAAAGTAGCCTAATATGGGGATGGCTCCGAATATGGTGTGGTCTAAAATCTATGCAAGGAAGGGGTGCCCCCTACCCGCAAATATTATAATTAGTTCCAATGTCCTTTTTTATTCCCATCCGCAATATGAAATTTGCATAACGGTTGTTATTAGTCCATTAAGAGTCGATGTGGTAAAATTGTAGGTTACAAAACCTATACGTTCCGCTGTTCTTTAATGTAATTATGTAATTTGTAATTATGTAATTATGTAATTTGTAATGCTGTAATTATGTTGTTTGAACTATTTGCGATTTTATTTAATCTTTGGTGATCTGTGTTGTAACAATAATGAAATGTTTAAATGAAATATTGTGTGCCTATTATAAGGAGATTTATGATTTATTAGAATATATTTTCCAAATTTCGTTGACTTAGAAAGATTGTTATAAAATATTTAATAACTTGAAATTAGATGCATTCGGAAAGAAAAAATGTAAAAATGAAATAAACTAAAAAAACCATATAAAAAAAATCATACTCGGGTCTTTACTATTGTAAAACATTATTGCACATTGAGAGCACTTACATCCCCATATTACGGACACTCTGTTCCCAATATGGGGAGATCGCAGAGTTTTGGTTACTTAACAATACTTAACAATAATATCATCCAACACATAATTTGGAAGCAATAAATGCAAATTTAAAAATATCCTTCTGTTTTGGGTGAAGTTACCAGTAAGTGACCCATGGGTGATCGTTTTCAAATAAATACTAACAGAAGGAGAATTGAATTAATAATTTTTAAAAACTTTCTGTACATGTAATTCAAGCCTGAAGATTCTTGCTATCATGCAATTATCTGTGACTGAGAATGGCCAGGTTATGATTAATACAAAATATGTTTTGCTTACACGTGTTTCTAATGCAGAGTGATTTCTCAAGTTCGTACTAAAGTGTGTGTGTACTTTTTTTGTTATTTACTGTAACACGATAACTCACGGAATATTGTGACTAAAGGCATTGTTTTTAATTTCGAGAAATTTAGTGTTCGTATCGAAAAAAAGGCTCAGGACAAACGTAGCAAAGACATGTACAGGGTGTCAAAAAATTATATGTCACGGCCACCATAGCGTGATTCTACACCTACGATTTGGTGGAAATTGATATAAAAAACTCCCCGCAAAATTGACCTTGACCTTGAAAATCAAGGTCAAAAAAACAAAAATTTTGTTTTATTTTAATCGTGCTCTACTGGTCATAAGGATCAACTTTATGAAAGAAACCATAGGTCGCAACCGTTCTCTTAAAAAATGATGTTGCATTTCTTACAATTTTTGCAGCTTCTTTATTTGTAAATTTTTTACATCCAGCGCCAATATATAAGTAAATAGCGTATTATCATACAGCGGGTACCATCAGTAAGCTATCTCGTTGGGTATGAAATTATCATAATCATGATACTCCTATTTCCCTAACTACAGAATGAAAGAAAGAAGCTGCAAAAATTATAAGAAATGCAACATCATTTTTTAAGAGAACGGTTGAGATGCGACTCATGGTTTCTTTCCCAAAGTTGATCGTTATGACCAGTAGAACACGATTAAACAAAAAAATGTTGTTTTTTGACCTTGATTTTCAAGGTCAAGGTCAATTTTGCGGGGAGTTTTTTATGTCAATTTCCACCAAATCGTGGGTGTAGAATCACGCTATGGTAGCCGTGACATATAATTTTTTGACACCCTGTACAAACACGGTGGTATGCATTTTTAATTGATTACTTGCTTATTTAAGACGTAAAATGTCTAGAAAAAAAGGCACAGCGTAACACAACGTGACAGTCAAGGCCAAATGCCTGCCGGCCCCCTTAAGAAAAGTCGTAAAGATAAATAGGGATGATGTGATAATGTTGTATGTACGAAATTGTACGCAGAAGTTTGAAAAGGTCAATTTGACCGGCCGCGGTAGGTTTAGTGTTAAAAACGAACCTGCCCATATTAGGCAACTTTCCTCTACCGATCCGTGGAAGTGTAGTTCGCCGAAGGTTTGGTGACGTATCGGTGGCGCAAGGAAAGCTTACAATGCACCTCCTGGCGTCGGTGGATCGGCAGGCGAGCGTCTCTCGTTTCCGTTGTGCGAGAGGACAGGGCGGCGTCCACGCGGAAACGGACGCGGCGACTGGGATGATCTTAACCCTCCGACGGCGGCGCGGGTTTGCTTGCTCTCACGATTTTAATCCGTGGAAATTGTGTCGGTAAACACGCCGATTGTTCGCCGGTAGGAACGGCCGCGTTTACGTCACGCCGCCCATTCTGAAAAGTAATCTACACCGTATTGTCGGCCCCCGTGGAAAAAGAGAGGAGGAAAGAGGCGCTCCGTTGCCCGCGCGCCCGTCCATCCACGAGGACTTAGCGCGCCGGGCTCTTCCTCGCTCTTTAGCGGCTGGCTTAAAGTTCGATTCAGAGCCGCGCAGCTTGATCTGTCACGGGCATTGAGGATCGCGGTCGGATGATCACGCGTAAGCACGTTATTCGTAGCGGCTTTTCAGCCGCGGTATCGTTGCCTCTTATAGGGGTTGGCTGTTGCTTCGAACGCCGCGCCGCGCCGCACCATGGTGTGAGCATGGGGAACGGTGGACGACGAGGGGCGGGAGGGGGTAGTACCACTACCGTCGCTACACGGATTATCTCTCGGTTAATACGGATCGAGAGCACCGACACCGGCTACCTGGTGACCAAGAAACAGTACGTTTTACCTGGCGCGATACCCCGCCTCGACGCGACAATGGCTGAAATTTGTCAAGAATAGAGACTCGAGCCGAGCCTCTTTCTCTGGAGTACTTTGTCCGGGAACCGAGCTCCTTCGAGAATCAAGCTTCATAGATACCCGCCAGGTTTCTATACGTTACACAATTTGGCGTACGACGGGTACACTATGTTGCGAGGAAATTATAATGCGACGCAGTGTATCTCCTCATTGTAACGATTTATTAGCACAGTTTTCTTTGCGCGACCCGTTCAAGCTCTGCGAGACCGCTGCTCAAGCACATTGCAACAAACGGAACGCTTAGGAAACCGCATCGACACGTTTTGCCGGCAAATACTGTTGCATCGTAGACAGAAAGCTTCGCTGATCGTTAGACAGCGGATTTTATGCGTCTACGACAAAAATGAGCAGGTGAAACTTAACCAGTTAGCTGTTTTTGACGAGTATACTCGTCGTGAAGAAATGGTAATATTCTGTGCTGTGACGAGTATACTCGTCGGGAAGAAATGGCAATATTTTGTGTTGTGACGAGTATACTCGTCGGGAAGAAATGGCAATATTCTGAGCTGTGACGAGTGTACTCGTCGGGAAGAAATGGCAATATTCTGTGTTGTGACGAGTGTAATCGTCGGGAAGAAATGGCAATATTCTGTGCTGTGACGAGCGTACTCGTCGGGAAGAAATGGCAATATTCTGTGTTGTGACGAGTATACTCGTCGGGAAGAAATGGCAATATTCTGTATTGTGACGAGTATACTCGTGATGCGTAAAAAGTAGTTAAAATTTTCTGTTTAAATTGCAATTTTAGTGAAATCTAAAATATATTCCCTTAATTTCAACATGTTTGGAATATTTGGAGGCCAAGACGAAATAAAAGGAACAAATAAAAATCTTTGTATAAGTATTATAAAAAAACTGTATATAGTATGAAATGTTTTGCAAATGTATTGTTTTCTTTTGATAGTCATCACTGAAGCCGTTACGGGATCGTATACAGGGTGTCCCAAAAATGTTTTATTTCCTTGAAAGGGATGATTCCTATAAAGTCGTTTGAAATAATTTTTTGCGCATACTCTGTGTTTGACGAATATACTCGTCATCGCTCAATTTTTGCGACGCAATTTAGGTGCACATTTTTCAAAGAGGTCGCAACAGTTAAAACAGTAAAAACATTGGAAAAATGTGAAAATATGGAGACATTATTGTCAAACACTTAAAATTATTTGCATAAGAAATAAATTTTTAGCCTTTTATTTTGCGTAGAGGTCTACTGATTGCGATGAGACCAAAAAACGCACTTGAACGGTTTGGAAATATAAAAAAATCACCCGTCCAGTGTATGAATCATACTATTCTTCATCACATCTTTAGTCGCTTTTAAACGTTAATAACCACGAAGGAACAATGTAATAAGACTTGTAATAATACTTGAAAAATATCTGCAAAAAGATATTAACATTATTTCCTTACCGTATATAAAAATCAAGTAATGAAGGGTGTTTCAGAAAATGATTAAGAGTGTCACGTTTACTGCAAAAACTCTTCACTTTTAATGGGATTTAGTAAGTCATGAGTAAATATATGAAAAAAAAAACAACATTGCTACACTATTTTTCAGGTATTTAACTGCCTTAGCGAACAAAAATTTTTGTTTTCAACAAACTTTTTGAAATCACATTTTGGCCAGCTTTTCGGGCCCTTCGGGCTTTGTGATACATGATGTGTCGAGCAATGGACGAAAGTCAAAAAAGTGAAGTCTATAATTTATGCGTTGTAGTAAAATAGTAACAAAGGAACGTAGATTGTAATGATACTTACAATTTTTATTGACTTTTCCAATTTCTTGCCAACAATTTTCAGTGCTCTCATTTCAACACATCCCATTTGTCAAAGATTTTATCTGATTAAATTGCTTTTCATAAGTTACGTTTAGTATTACCAGGCCTTCCGAGCTGCTGAATAACTATTTCTTAATATTGACTATTTATCCCATTTTTTAATGTTAAATGTTTATCAACTTTGATTTGAGTTTTAAAGAATGTACCTCCATGATTTTTGATATAGTAATCGTGGGCATATTAAACTTCACATTCGTGTAAATCTTAGCTGCTCAAGTTTGCTAAAAATGGAAAAAATAGTTGATACTGTTATTAATATCGAGTCTGTCTTATTTATGACAAAATGAAAGGCTGTTATTTTATCTGAATGGAATGTAAACTATGATAAATGGTGCTCACGAATAAATTTATATTACAAGTTAATAGTAGTATGCATCATTTATTTTGAATAAGTTGGTTTCACGGCAACACTGTCGGAGAAATGTATGCGTATTTTTATTCGCTTAAATATGAGCACATTTACCAAATATGAATGATGTTATCGTAAAGGGCTATGGGAAAAGGATCTCAAGATTGTTAAAGTTCATATGAGTTCAGTATAAGACAACAAATGTAGTATACTGTCATAATATATAAATTGTATAAATACATTTTATAAATTTTATAGGAGCACAAGTAATAAATTAGACATTGGTGGTTTTAGGAGAAATATATCAGAAATATTTTATGCAATCTCAAACAACATACGTACTCTTATACGTATAAACTATTAAGTTAAAAAGTGGTTGAAATATTTCTTTCATTTTTGATAAAAATATACTCCGTTCCAAAAACTTGACTCCTTATAATATTTATTCACTTTTTGATTACGGAGCAAATGCCTAAATTGCACGTAGTCAAATGTCTCAGTCATGTGTCTTAATGAGGTTACTATTTAAAGAGTCCAGGTTTCTTTTTATAATTTCTGAAAGAAAATTCTATTTTCTATACAGTCATAATGCTATCTTTTTAAATGTCGCCATTTTGAAACTCATTGTTTCAATTGACTGTCCAAGATTCATCTAGTATCATAACAGAAACTCAACGTTATATTCTACATTGAATACTCAAAAATTGAATACAGATGTGTTTCTCCATTGAGACATCGGCACACGACTGTCCCCTGTGAGGCGCCGCTACAAATGGCTGTGAACGATTACTAAATATGCAACAAACAGTTTCATCACTAAATGTCTTTGAGAAAATTTTGTCTTTGACAAAATGGAAAGGTCGTGTGCAGCGAAAATATTCTCAGACGAAAGGTCCGAATTCTGGCGTCCAAGTACAAGTCGGAGCGAAAAGGATTAACTGTTAGTTTAGCGATGCACAATTTCGCTTTGAAAAAATGATGAAAAATATTTCAACAGATTAACCCGAATCCGTGGATAGAAGCCGACAGGGTTCAATACGTACTGTATGCACGACGGAAGGTTTCCACGCAGGAATGCAAATGGCCGTCCAGCCTGACCAACATGTCCGGTTCGCGAGGACCGCTATGCTTCTCGGCCACACGCTGTACGTATAAACCACACACGGCGCAGCGTTCCGTTGTCGCTCGCTTCGGCATCGGCGCGATAAAGACGCGAAACAACGGTGGAACAGGGCGTGTAAAAAGCGTGCCAGATATCCACGAGTAGCATCCTCGGTTTGCGAGGCTGTTGCGGATCGCAGCTGTGTGCATTGGATCCAGGCTACCTAATTTTCGAGAGGGCGGACGGGGGGTCAGAAACCACCTGGAATCCCCGGGATCAGGGGAGTGAGACCATTCGGATGCGCCGAGCCGTACAACGAGCCGCCACGGAATAAGGGATGCTCTTGTATCCTGTCCTCGTCCCTCCGTCCTTCGAACGCCACGGTGTTTCACCGTTCCAGCCTCTGGACTATACCACTTTTTTTTATAGTGCGGTGGTACACGATTATACGCGCGTATAACTAATGCCAACTCTGCTCCGGGTAAGGCACCCCTAGCACGAAAGCTACCGGCGAGACTTAAACACCAGGATACTTACCGCATGTTGCCATAATGAGTCCCGGAGCTCGGTAGACAGTGGAGCTTAGACGGGGCCGAACCGAGGGAACCGCGTACCCCCACCCCCGCCCCCGGTGCATCCTCTTTTCATTGAACGGCCGCAAAAGGCGGCCGATGCCTCGAAAGAAAGATTAAAGTGCCGCGATCCTCGGTGGTTCGTTTATCGGCCGCTTTTTTCATCCACGGTTCTTCGCGTTTTCTTCCTCCGCCCCGGTTCCAAAGAGCGCCGAACTCTTTGAGGAAGCGCACCGCGGTCGACTCGGAAGTTGCACTTCCCTTTTGTGCATCGACCGAGCTGTTCGAAACAGAAATTTACGCATTTTCTACCACGCTCTACTCGCGAAGAATAATAATTATTACTTTTTACCTGAATTGCGACGAGCTGAAGTCAAACAGAAATTTATTTTCTTTCTTATCGTGTTTAGCAGATTGAAAATAATTTAATAGTATGTTTCTAATATTAAAATCGCATAAAATCCACAGTCTAATAATAATCTGTCGTTTCTTCCTTCAGTTATCTACCCAGAGTCGCCAACGGCTTGCCAGTCATCGGCGATCACGTTAAAGTACGTTCGAGCTGCGACAGAGTTAATTTATCTGAACTCCATTTATCTGGACCGGCAACCGTCGGAATGTCCAATTTACTGAACTCGTGGCTGAGCTCTCCTATTTATGCGAACTGACTGATCGCAGCATTTACCGCTTATCCGAACTGTATTCAAATAGGTGAGTATATCCAGTTATATGAACATCAGCTCCTAATATACGGACGAAGAAACGATAGTGGAGGAGAGAGTTAGCGGACTCCTGTTATCCGAACGATCCAGTTATCCGTATCATCGTGTCCTCCGAACGGGTCGGATAAATGGAGTTCCACTGTATGTATGTACAGTGTGCTGCTATACGATGTAAACAATAACATTTGGAATGAAGGAAGAAGAAAATTCTTACTACAGCTTTCTTTCGACATAAGACGATGGCCCGGGACCGATTTCAGTGAGTCACTAAGCGATTTCGACCAGGCAACTTCAAAAGATGAAGGGGGGATGGAGATTTTCTTGTTGCCAAAAAAATCATCGCCATCTTATATCGAAAAACTGTACATTTTTCATTAATTTTCTTATATGTTTTAGAATAGTTCCACCGCGTGGTCACCGAAGATCCATGGCCGATTACAAAACTATTTAATATCGTAGTAGAGTGTTCACTCGATATACAGTGTGTCCCACGAGCTCTGTCCACTTGAATATCTTGGTTATTTCAAACAATACGAGAAAACGTTACGTACAGAAGTTGTAGGGTTTAAGAAACTACATAATATGGTATAAATTATGTACTTACAAGTGGATGCGTAAAGAAGATATAGAGGTCACCTTTGTTTTTTTAATAATAAATAATATATACAATTTTTAATAATAAAAGTACTAAAGTGTATTTGCCCTAGAACGTCCGGTTGCTGAGATATTTGACTGTTTTCATGAAGAATGTTCGAAATGTCGTCCATCTGCAGCGATGCAACGTTGTAGTCTTTGAACTGTTGCGTCTCTTACACGTCGTATTGTTAGATACATAATTATAATTAGATGGATTTGGATTTGGATTATTTCTGTTCCATTCAAATTATTGAGAAAAGTAATCAACGTCTGCACAGCTCTTGCAATTAATTCGGACGATTTTGATTTTGCATAAAAATCCTAATTAAAAAATTGCTTGCTAAGTAAACATAAACTAAGCGAAAATTGGTTTCTTGCTTTAATATCGTTAACAGGACAAAAGTAATATTGTTATATGTTACCGTTGTTCCCGCTGTACAAGTTAGAATGGAACGAGCATTTAGCGCCTAGAGTAAGGCAATTAAATAACGAGTTTGCGGGTTCTAATTTCAAGTACACAAGAGAACGATCGTTCCTTTTCGTAATACAGATTTGCATAGTTTTGTATATACATATAAATAATGTCTTATAGCATTGTATCGGTAAGTGTACATAGTAGTGGAAATACTTGTAGGAGAAGAACGAGTGAGAAAGGGATTTTTCGGAGTAACGTGCGCGCGTGTGTGTTTTATTTACAAAAGGGATTCGATTACACCTGGCTAGTCTGGACAAACGGTACGTCGGTGTAATTATTATCGATATTGCGTTTTCTATCTCCGCGACCGGTGCGCCCCGCTTCGCAAAATGTATTCCTCTGGCGAGCATACCAACGTTGTACAAGGGTTCAATCGCGGTTTGGCGAGGGGTTGGAAAATCGGACGGTGGGACGGGGCAAGGGGGATGTTTCGAAGCAGGGCGGACCATTGAAGGGAAAACATGGTGGCCACTGGTTGCGGCATTCATCAGAGGCGGTACTCTGCGTACCTTTTAAGAATCTCCTCTCTCTTCTCTTCTCTTCTCTTCTCCTCTTCTTTTTTTTTTTTTTTGCTCCGACGTTCACGTGTGCACCGGCACACGGATACGCCGCCGGGGCCGGGGGATTGTGAGAAAAAACTTTCCATTGAAAATATTCGCAATAAAGGGACCGCCTTCGTCGGCTCCTTTCACCTAATGTTCCACCGGTGCCCCGGGAAAAAATCGTCGGCATGTATTTACACCTACTTTCGGCTACTTGGAAACGCATTATCGCACTCTTTTCCGGGACTCAGTGTCTACCGCGGTTTCCTGAAAAGTTTCACGGTTTACCAGATACATTCGACTGCATTGTGGAGGCTGCTTTCGTTCGTAAAAAAAGCGGTTACTTGGCGAAGCTATGTATATTGTGGTTCGTGTTGTCCGATATTTAGAACTTTGGCTGGGAGCATCGGCGAAGTTACATGTGATGGGCAGACGATTACAAATTTATTTATTTTTTCAATTTTCATACAAGCTTAGTTACGTCACATAAGGAGACAACGGGCCTTCACGCAAAATAAACATTTTCTACCTGAATTGCAACGAACTGCGGTGAAGTACAACATTTATTTTCCTTCTTAATATGTTTAACACTAGGTTTATCGGGCCCGTCAAAATGGCAGGTTCTAACATTTTTAATTCACAATTAATAGGACACAAAAGATACATCCATGATATTCAACAAATTTATTTCTTTGGGTATATGTCATTAAAAAAAACTGGCAGCAAAAATTTGGGCAGCACATTCTTGTTATTTTTATAAAATAATATAACAGTATTTTTTAAATCTTCTAATGTTTTTACTATGTCAAATGACACCTATTTTTGTCATAAATGCGTAGAATCGGCTGTCTACACATAAGTAAACGAAGAAAAATCGTATGTCAACAATCATAAAATAAATCTGCCTTATCTGTAATTTTTTGTTTCGATTCGAATCAGAACTACAAATGGCTGAAGTTAAATGTAATGGGCAGAAGATTTAAAATTTATCTACTTATTCAGTTTTCATACAAGTCTAGCTACGTCACATAAGTAAACGAAGAAAAATCGTACGTCAACGATCACAAGATAAATCTGCGTTCTCTGTAATTTTGCTTTAACCGTAAATAGCTACTGCAAAAATGATGACGAGAATATATAAATTGTGTGACATCCGATGACCCACCAAACGCGTCAATTAATAAATTCGATACTAAATATGACTTTTACATTTCACTTACGCTAGTTCTTCAGAAGGCAAAGTGTTCTTGTGGCTAAATGAAAAGCACTCGATTATATTCGTGATTCTAATTGGCGTCGCTGTTTCCACGCATCGTAAGCTTAGTTGTCTAGGGATGAATTCTGAATTCAGTGCTACCCTAAACGATTACGAACGCATGTCCTTTCACCTTTCCGAGATCCCGTGTGTCTATGCGGTCTCCTGAAAAATTTCACGGTTTACCAAACACATTCGACTCCATTGTGGGCTGCTTTTGTTGGTAAAAAAGAGCGGTTTCATTGGCTAGCTATATTGTGGTTCGTATACCACAGCTATAAAGTTATAATGGGTAGACAATTAAAAATTTATCAAAAATCAAAGTTAAATGCATTTCAGTAATTCGACGATTTTTTGCAACTACGACGGCCGAAGCAACTTTGTTATATTTATGTTAATATTGATGACAAACAAATAGTATTTGATTGTACTTCGACCGAGGAGAATTGTACTGCACAATAGCATAATATAATATTATATAAAATGACAATATTAATTGAATATGCTTTTATAAAAATATTAAATTTCTTCCTTTACTTATTCAGTTCTTTTAGAACTGGTCAAACCTTTTCATTTTATACATATCGAATGTTTTTTTTTTAATGTTTTTGTGCTTTTATATTGTTGCAAACTTTTGCCGAATGTGTCATCTTCGAACTGAAATAAGAAGCAATTTATATTGAATCTAGTAAGTAAGTCGTTAGATAAAAGTTTAAATGGTCCGGTTTTTAAAAGTTTAGCAAAGAATACTTCATATATTGTTTACCACATGGATCAGTAGAGTGCGGACTTTATACGTTGTGCGGGTAATAAACATAGTGCAAAGATCAAAGGAATTAATGAATGCATTTAAATGAATTTAAATTCTTTAATTTATATTATTATCAATCCATTACAATTCAAGAAAGAAACAACCTTCTGGTTCGTTTCTATTTCGTACCAGGTGTGCAGAAAATTTTTATTCTGCATCAAGATCCTCGGTCAATTCATCTTAGTTTTCATTTTTTCTCATGCGAAGATTAAAACCAATGTCGGATTAAGACCTTTAGAGGCTCCGTGTACGTGTACAAAGGACATTACCCAAGTGTCACACGCCGATTTTAATAAAATTTATACTGGGCATAGTTTGTTGAAAAATATTTGACACATATCTAGGGGGTGTGAAAATAGTCTTCAAAGTTAGTGAAAAGACAATGATTTTTTCTTTAAATTTGTGAATTTTCGATCAGTGAATATAGTCATATAAAAAGATTTCAGAAAAATTATTTGTTTAAACAATATTTAAAAAGATTCACCTCTAAGCAGAAAGAATATTAAAAAAGAGATAATACATTTTTTTCATTAAAATCAATTAATATATCTGTTATATGTCCCTTCTTTAATATTCATTATGCTTTAAAGATAATTATAATTAGTACAAGCACAGTAATCGGCACCCCCAAAGTAATTGGGTTGCTTACCCTATGTGTACAATATAATTGATTTACTAAAATGCACCTTTTCTTCCGATAACATATGGAAACACGAAGGATGTGGTATCTTCTTGTGCTTGACTGTAATATTAACCTCCATTTAGCTCTAAAAGATGGCGAACAGCGAATAGAAGAGTGCGCAACAACGAAGCAACAAGGTTCCGTGAACAGAGTTCACCGGAATTACATTTACTCGTGGTCGACAGGATTACGATGGAATGTCAAAGGTTAGGGGAATAGTACCGTGATCCTGAAGGACGTGTTCGAGCGCGGAAATAAAGGTGCGCAGGGCGGGGGGGGGGGGGGCGGATAAACGCGAACAGGAGAAGCAAAAATCACGGGTAGATGACTTTTAATTACGGAACAGAAGGGTGGCGCGTTCACCGCGGCGCGGTGCGGCGAAAGAAAGAGAGAAACCGGGTGGGGAGCGGCACGGATCAGAAGCATGACGGATGTTTTCAATTACATTTACATCACTCCCTATCCAACGGTGTCTGATTACACCGAGATGTCGGGCGCCCCGTTCCCGTTCCGCCGCAAAATGCACTTGCCGTTTTGATGCCCTCGCCCTGTTCCCGGTACCAGGCGACCCACCGTCGAGCTCACCTAACGACGAATGTCCTCTTCTTACGGGTGCACGCGTCGATCCATCGATTCTCTTCTGGAAACACGCCTCTCGGTAATTCGAGACGATTTTTTTCGTTCTACCGGGAAATCAGTCGACTTCGACCGAGGATCATCTTCGTGGTCAATCCCCCCCCCCCCCCACCCCGCTCGTCGGGAGCCGAATTGAAGAGGTCTGGGAGCTAAATTTCAACATTGATGCATTTAGACAGATCTCAAGCGATTCAAAGCATTTACAGTAATGTTCGGACACGTCTTCCTTTTACCCTTAACTAGGTACACTAGTATAAATTATTTTAGTATGTACACTCCGGGACAAAAAGATAGCACATCACATATCTTTTCTCGTTTGATACCATAAACTGAAGAAAATTAATATTTTAATATGTCAACATTTTTGGACATGTCAATATGTATAATGTACATGATATAAATATTGTGGTCCACAAACGGGACGAATGATAGCACAAGCTGCAGATTTTTGATTCTCAGTTGTGTGTAAGATCCTGAAGTGGATACATGCATTGTACAACCTAATTGATAACTTTTTATGTGGGCCTATACATTGAAAATTTGAAAGACACGTTTTGTAGGGCTTTGTCAATTATACATATTCTGAAAATGTTATCAAGGGTGACACGATATAATATTGTATCACTTTTCTATAATTTTGGTAAAGTGCATTCCGCACAGTTTAAGGTAACCGGTGACGCAATAATAATTACCTCTGTTTATCTCGGTTTTTTCGAAAAATCCGGGTAAATTGTAAAAGTATGGTTTTGATGTAATTCTATATGTAGTGTAACTCGAATGCGGGTTATACATTTGTACTAATAGTTTTACAGTTAATTAGTAAATTATGATGGATTATAATAAGACGTGAATTTTATAAATTCTATAAATACAACATAAATCGTGGTTTTCGTGTAATTTTAGCTTTAGATTCTTTTAACTTTTATAAAAATGTAGTTATCACGTAAAAGTGAACGACAAAAAATGATAAAATCAACAATCGCGAATAAAATAAATGTGCATTATCTGTCATCTGCTCTGTTTTTTTAAATTGTCAATTTTACAATCAATCAAATATTTTCAACCATAGGTAGTGCATTTACTACAGTGCGCTAGGTATAGCGTACATTGAATACGTTATAAACGTATGCCCGTTCACCCTTTTCATTACTATACCTCTTTCAAAAACATATTTCGAAAACTCCGATAGAAACCCTTTATACGTGGGAAATATACAAGCGTAATAAAACCAACATCTGGTAACTGAATCGAGAACTATGTTTTCGGACGCGTTTCTTCGGTATCGAAGTTGTACTTTTATTTAAAAATTTATTGGTTGATATATAAATGTGTCAATATTTTAGGTGAAACCAATGAACATACAAGATTACGAAATATTTTGAAAATTTACGAAAATAATCTCTGATTTCATTGACAATATATTCTATTATATTAGGTAACTGCATATGAGATGTCTGAACGTTGACGGTGCCATTAAACAAATAATTTTTTCCTAAATAAATGTTAATGTTGATGACAAAGAAAAAAGTATTCGATTGTACTTCGACCGAGGAGAATTGTACTGCACAATAGCATAATATAATATTATATAAAATGACAATATTAATTGAATATGCTTTTATAAGAATATTAAATTTCTGTTTTTTTTTTATTGTTTTTGTGCGTTTATAATGTTGCTAACTTTTGTCGAATGTGTCATCTTCGAACTGAAATTAGAAGTTATTTATATTGAATCTAGTAAGTAAGTCGTTTCATAAAAATTTAAATGGTCCGCTTTTTAAAAGTTTAGCAAAGAATACTTTATATATAGTTTACCACATGGATCAGTAGAATGCGAACTTTATACGTTGTGCCAATTAGGAAGGGCAGAATTCACTATAGTGAGAGTCCAAATTTTTTCGTGTTTTTATTATAAAATGCGGATATTTACCAAATTTCAGCTCAATCGGATTGGACCGATTTTCGAAAGTTTAGCCAGAACACCAAGTACATAATATATCTTGATAAAAAAAACGCTTCATAAAATTTACATTCTAAAATCGGACGTTTTATGTGCGAAAACCTAATTTTTACATATTCCGTGAAAACTGATATAGAGCCAGTAGATTATGGACGCGAAGTAATACGGAAATTCGTAAAAATTCGCTTTGAAAATAATCTCTGACATCGTTTCGCTGAAAGGGAGCAGTCACGCGCTGTCTCTGTATCATGTCACCGGCTATGTATTCCGCGTTCGTAACCAGGTGCGCTTTTTCGAGAGCCCGAGCCGGTTTGTAATCGCGTTTTTCAATAAATGCGTTTCGTACCGGGTTGCGTTATATCCGTGGGATCGTGGATGCTCGAAACCTGGAAATGGGCAATCTATTGTTTACGCGGATAATCTTATTAATGGTACGTTAATCTCTGTGTACCACCTCCACGCCCCCCTCTCTCTCTCTCTCTCTCTTTCTCTCTCTCTCTCTCTCTCTCTCTCTCTCGCTCTGCGTTCAAACAGCCACGTTGCAGTTCGTTAACTTAATGGTTATTATTAGGATGAAACACAATTCGTAAACGCTCCCTGCGCAATCCGGATAAGCCGAGAGGCAATAAAGAGAGAATTGTAAATGCCTCGGTTGAAAATGTTGCCAACAATACAGCGGCCTCTGGAACGGTTCCATTCGCGTTAATCGTTCAAATAATACCGGTGAATATGAAATTCGTCTAGTTGGAAACATTGATACGTGCCGCGTTTTATTCGCTGCAACGGGACCGTGCAACGCAGAAATATCTTTCGACTTTGGTTTCGCTGTTCACCAGCCCGGTTTAATGGATCCTTGCATTCCGGTATCGAGAACATGATTGCCTAAAAGGGAGAACTATCATCACCGCCAAGGGAGAAGCGAATAAACTTTATTTCGAAACCTTAGATTGGGTAATAATCGAGCATTCCGCGATCGATATTAGAATAAAATGTACATAATTATGAATACACTGCGGATTTTATGGATTTATGAGAAAAATGGGTAAGCGCAATTTAAAGCAGTGGACATATTAAAATGATTTTAGGGCACCAGCGTATTGGTTTCAGCTTAATAAAATAATTCAAAGAAGAAAGAAATTTTCATTTCGCTCCTGCCTTGCAATCAATGCAAATATTTTTTATTTTTGCATAAAGATCCACAGTCTAGTTATGAATATACCAGTATTCGTATTGCTCTGGGTTATTTAATTAAGAAATTTTTTAAAAGATTTAAACTTCTTTATTGGATCATCGTTTTTTCTTGCTTTAACATTTCTACTCACTATTCATATGCAGTTTCAAGCTTTTTAACCCTTAAGTGGACCTTCAAAATGTATTGTAAAAATGCAATGACTCAATTACCCTAAAACGAGACTGACGTATATTCCTATATAATAATAACAGGATTAAATCTACTCAGATTTCATAGGATGTTTATAATGGCATGCGCTTGAATAAAGAAGTATACTAAACAATTTCTCCAGAGAATATTTCTATAATTTTACGAATTGTAAAAGAAAAAATCTGAAATCCGCCATTTTTAGTGTTAATATTCATCTCTATGGAAATAGTATATAGGAGATAGTCACATAGTTATATTATTAATAGTTACACATGAACTAATTGAGCCGTTTAATGCAAAAGCGGCGTAAATCAATATTTGCCTGTTTGGTTTAACACTGTATGTATGTATGTATATCTCAAGAGTTTAATCGTCATTAAGTCAAATAATTGTAATATAATTTTAGCGTGATTTGCATAAAGCAAACGTAACATCCTTCGACATTATTGTGCTTAATAGAACATTACTTAACATCATTATCTAATGATTAACTGTTTCGACTTGCACCATTTTTGCATAAAACAGCCCAATTGTTAGCATAAAATCGAGTGGGGGTTATAGTTCACTTAAAGCAGGGGTTTCCAAAGTGTGGCCCGCGGGCCAATTGCGGCCCGCAAACCCTGAACATGCGACCCGCGAATTATATTTTTGAAATGTGTTAGTAAACAGTTATAAATATTTCCCTTATGTTTAACTGTTTCAATTTTTTCCTTACGTCTTAAACTTTTTCTCGTAGCCCGTCAAATATTTTGGAATTTATAATTTGGCCTATCTAGATAAAACTTTGGGAACCTCTAACTTAAGGATTAATGGAGACATATGTTAAAAGATTTAAACTTATTTAAGCAGACAATTATTTTTTTCCGCTTTTACACGTTAACTGCCATGTCAGTCACATAAGACTGACAGTGATTTTTGACCAGGTTTAGACATTCATTTTTATTATGACATATCCAGATAAACCGAATTTTATTAAGATCTTTAGAATTTAAAAGGGTTAAAACAACATCCGCTATAATATTGGGTTGTCCGGGAAGTGCCGTTTTTCTGTAGGTGCCATTAGGATACGTCTGAATATGTCAGAATGATCGAAAACAAATTGCATGTATACATAGTCTAAAAGGTGATATTTCAGGCATTTTTAGAAAAAAGTTTGATTAGGATTAGAAACAGAGTGAATTATAGGCATTTGATGCTTTTTTCTTCCAAAAGCTGTTGGAACTTGGTTGGGATGTGCTACCCCATTCACCATATTAACCAGACATTACATCCTCAGATTTTCATCTGTTTAGGTCAATACAAAATTCCCATAATGACAAAAACTTTAACTCTTTGGTGGACCTAAAAAATTATATTTAAAAGTTTTTCGAAATAGTATATCGAAATTTAAATGTACTGCGTTTGAGTTTTCCTTAAAAATCGGCACTTTCTAGTTTCGTTTTCATTAATTAAATTACTCTGATTTCGTAAGAATCTCTGGGAATGATATGTGGCAGTCAACGTGTTAACCAAATGTTTTACCAAACATTTTGAGTTTAAAATCTGTTCTAGTCCAGTTTAAAGGGAATCTTTTGCTCGTCGATACGTCGAATAGGTAACACGTGGATTTTTCGGTGAAATCATTCGACGCAGCCAGCATTGTATGACATTTAAATACCGTGTGGATCAGTGAGGTTCCAATGGCTTGTATCGTTGTCGCGCAACGAGCGCACGGCACTGTGTCGGTTTCGACTTCAACTTGATAAATCCAATTGTACGCGACGGATAAGCTGAAAGGTACACGAGAGCCGTGACCAAAGGATCGGCTCAAAATTCTGACAACGATATGACTGTTACACGTTTCACGGAAGCTATCTAATCCTACCGTTACGGACAGGTAGGCAAACTGCGTGTACAGGGTGTCCCAAAAATGTTGTATTTCCTTGGAAGGGGTGATTCCAGAGGACATTTGAAGTAACATTTTCCTTTGCCAAAATGTGCTGCGCGGCTTTGTTAACGAGTTATTACCGAAAAACGTAGACCAATCAGAGCGCGGATACAGCAGACGGATTCTGACTCAGCCAATACCATCGCGACGCTCAGCGGGAGCTGTCGCCGAGTCGGGATCCCTCTGCTATAGCCGCGCTCTGATTGGTCCGTGTTTTTTGTTAATAACTTCTTAACAAAGCCGCGGAGAACATTTTCACAATGGAAAAAGTTATTTCAAATGATCTCTGAATTGTTCCTTTCAAGGAAGCACAACATTTTTTGGACACCCTGTAGTCATATCTCCTTGGACGAATTATTTAATTATTAGATGCATGCAATTTTCTATTATTTATACACGGCACATGAAACATGTCGCCAATCGATAGTGAAATTGGTTATTTAGACGCGTCGACAGCCAAAAGATAGTTGCATAAAAAGTAATAATCATTACAATTGTAAGTTGTCGTTAGTAATAATAATTTTCTTAAATAATGGTCCATAAGAATTTGGAAATAATGTAACACTTATGTAATATAAGCTACGTGTAAAAATATTGTACTTGCTAAATGAACCACTTGGTTTAGAGCAATAATAAACAAATAAATATAAATTTTCCTATTGTAAGAAATTATTAACCGCCAAGTAGTTCTAGTGATCCTTTCAGGTTACAAGAGGATATAACTGAAAATGCGTGAATTTATTAAAATGTTGCGTGGACTCTTTTCTATTCAACTTTGATTGAAAACTTTGCTGCGCTAGAGCACTGACGTGTTTGTAGGACCGTCCACTCAAAATTTGGACATCTCGTGTACGCAACAGTTTCGTAAGTTCGTGGCCGCGTCCGTGAAGCCAATAGGAAGCCTACGCGTAAAGTGGGTGCTCACTTGTGGGATTAACGACCGAAATAAATGAGAAGCGTCACTCAAACGTCTGAACATAATTACACAGGTACATCTATCCGCTACTCACCTACCCGTTCTATTCTAATCTGGTTATCCGGTAATCGACCGGCTAACTCGTCCGTTTCACCTTCTTTGTCGTTCTCTCATAGCGCTCTATCCTCTTTCTCCGGATCTTCATCATTTTCAACACTGTTTCACAGCGGTCTAACATAAGCAGCGTCTATCTATTCATACCAAATTGGTCGAATTGACAGGCTTACAGAAGATACAAATTCATACAAAACAATAAAAATACGATTCGTGTGCTTGATTAGGTTCTAAGTGAATATAATTTCATAATCCTCTTGTTTTCTTCATTTTCAGAGTAACGGTAAGCAATGGCGGGTTTAGAGGGGGGCAGGGGCGGAGAATTTTTGGAAAAATAAAAATAAAAACAAGTAAATAAAAATGTTACCCAATTTAAAAATAAAAACAACATGTTTGAATGACGTTGTATGAAATTACAAGAAATCACTACGGAAGGGGAATGCAGAATGCAAGTCCCTAACTCCCTCCATACCTGAAAAATAGGCTGAACAAGATTAGGGTAGTACTAATAATTTTGTGCTTTGTGCTATTGATAAACCTACGGGGAGAAAGCGTGAAAGGGAGTGAGCGAGGGGGAAGAGCTCTTTAAGGTAAGGGGGGGGGGGAGGGGTCTTTAAGGAGAGCTGAGGTGTAGAGGTAGCCCTAGGCGGCAGAAACATAAATCCGTCACTGAAGGTAAGCTGGAATTACCGCTAATCGTCACTTTAAGGTAATGCGGAGGAAGATAACTAAGGTTTTGTATTAAACTTATAAAAATTGAACACACATATTTCTAAACAATTGACAGATTTTATTTGTTTATATAATTTTTCAGTTACATCAAAGTTTCAGATACTGTTTGCTCTTCAAAATTGCTAAGAGTTTGATAGAGAAAAGTAGAATAATTATGGGAAGGGATCTGAATATGAGGTGGTCTAAAATCTATGCAAGACAGGGGTATCCCTGCCTCCAAATTCTATCGTTAGTTACAATGTTGTCTTTTGTTCTCATCCGCAAAAAGAAATTTGCATAACGATTACTATTATCGCATTGAGAGTCGATCTGGTAAAATTGTAGGTTAGGAAACTTTTAAGTTCTGCCATGTTTTTCTTTCGAAAAGTGGGTAATTATATATTCTGAATTACGCTTTTATAATCATGACTTTTTTTCTTCGTTGATCTGTTGTACAAGAATAATATGTTTATATGAAGTGTAGTATGCTTATTATGGGGAGATAATCATTCATGATTTATTAAAATATATTTTTGAAATGATGACTTGCAAAGATTGTTATAAAATACTTGATTACTTATTAAAATTAGATGCATTCGAAAAGATAAAAATGGAATCCTGACCAGACGGAGGTGGCTACAAAAACTGTCAAATTAAACTTAAAATACAAATTTTCAGAATATACCAAACTCTGTTACTCAGGATCAAACTCTTAGGAGCATACTAAGGTAAACTTAATAAATCCAATATCCCAATATATTTTACACGATTCTATTCATATACTGGGTTGTTTCATAAGATACTCGGATACCCAGGTGCTCGAATGTCTCATGAGATATCGAGTACCCGAGTACTCGGCTATCTTGTGAGATATCGGGTACCCGAATACTCGGCTGTCTCATGAAATACTCGGGGACTCGATTGTCTCATAATATACTCGGGTACCCGGGTACTCGGCTACGCATCTGTCTCATGAGATATCGGGTACCCGAATACTCGGCTGTCTCATGAAATACTCGGGTACTCGGGTACTCGGTTGTCTCATAATATACTCGGGTACCCGGGTACTCGGCTGTTTCATAAGATATCGGGTACTTGGGTACACGTCTGTCTCGTGAGATATCGGGTACCCGAATACTCGGCTGTCTCATGAAATACTCGGCTGTCTCATGAAATACTCGGGTACTCGGGTACTCGGTTGTCTCATAATATACTCGGGTACCCAGGTACTCGGCTGTTTCATCAGATACTCGGGTACCGGGGTACTCGGCTGTGTCATGAGATATCGGGTACTCGGGTACATATCTCTCTCGTGAGATATCAGGTACTCGGGTACTCGGCTGTCTTATGAGATATCGGGTATCCGGGCTATCTCATGAGATACCCGGGTAATTTTGCTCTGCCCGGGTGTCTCGTGGGTACTCGGGACCCGGGTATCTCGCATACTCGGATAAAGGTGCTAGGTAGCTCTACTACGAACCAGAATCTACCGTAATTTCAATCCAGTCATTTTTACGAGGTAATGTATAGAAGTAATTTTCAGCGCTCGGTAGCTTTTTGTGTTAAATTCGTCGAATTTTCCTATTGTTTCGAAGATATACGCGAAATTCGCAGGCTAAATTATCTCCATGATTGAGCATGCGAAGATGGTAAAAGTAAATGGTGAAAGTGCGCTTTCGGAGTTTCAGCATCGGCGAGGAGGTGAAATTCGATCGGTGCACGGTCCCGGCAAAATTCTCGATATCGATTAAACGCGGTGACATCGAGGTTCAATCTTCTGCGCTCGACTTCGGAACCTCCGTCATAGCTTGTAGCTGGTTCCCGGTGCTCGTCGCGTCGCGTCGGCTTCCCAGCGTAAACGTTCGACGAAAAACTTTCTACCGGACGCGGACGTCTCGGACGACAAGGGGTACATGACGGAACTTTTGTTGAATGGGCCGCGCACACACGCCGGCGCTCCGGGCTCATCGATTCCCCGCCAATTACCCACGGATCGTTGATTAATTGCACACTCGGTCGAGTACACGTATTTAGTGTCGGTAGTGAGATCGGCCGTCCTTGGCCGGCGAGTCTTCAGGGTTCTTCTCTCGCAAAGTTCGGGTGTCGTGTGACCATTCACGTGTGCCGAAACCAACGGAGTGCTAGGTCCGTGGCTTTTTAACTAAACAGGGTACGTTTAAGGAAAAAAAAACGGGATGTCGCGGACGGAGCACCGATAGTCTTTGAGCGCAAGGGAGCTCCGGCGAAAGAACGGGTCGGGCCGGGCCGGGCCGGGCCGACCAGTTTCTTCTGAACGCCACCAAACGCAATGAAAAAATTTACGATAACTGTTGAGAGATTTTATTATTAGGTTGTTGCATATAAAGTACCCGAGGTACTTTTATGAGGCAAATGTTATGAAGCGTTTTCATCAAGAAATACTATTGCAGCCTGCAGGTTCATTGTACAGTGTTTAATCGATATATGTCCACAACACGGGTCTACCCAAGGACACATATCGGCTAGAAGATACTATTCTTTGATACACTGCCGAACGTAGAAAAGGACAGCGAAACTTCTCGGCCTCTTACGGGGTATACCCCGCGGCAGTGGGGATAGTTCTAAGACTTTTATCGGCTAGATATTTGGGACATATATAGAGTAAAGTCTGTATACCATTTTAATGTACTTACAAAGCTGATCTTCGATGTCCTATCTTCATTTTGTATTTAGACGTCCAATTTTAGTTTTCAGTAAAGCTTATTTCAATGACGATCAATGTGGCTGTCTCGTATGCTTTTCATATTAGTGGAAAATAAACATATTGACGATAACTATGCGTGGATGATAGAAAAATCTCCAAAATGAGGATGACAGTCTTGTAAATGAAAAGCATGAAAAGCAAAAAATTGAAGAAGCTGAAGAAAACGAACCGACTCTGTATTGTCACACACGTGTATATCGTTGCAACGTTTATTTATGCCAATTTATGCAAACAAATTTTATGTATCTACTTCAAACGTAACTAAAACTTGAAACACAGCTACTCCTTCGCGAAAGCGCACTTTTGAACGGACTTTAACAATTTTATTTTATTTGCACGTGCGTGTTGTTGAACGGATATTACTTCATGTACTATATTAGTTGGATTTGAGTTAACCGTTATCTCTAGTTGAATATCACGTAGCAAAATACTACAACATCGAAGTGTTAAATATAGAAATAAATTACTTCGGACTTACAATGAAAATTTTATTAAGAAATTATCACCATTAATGCATTCATGAGAAACATGAATAGCTGAAATAGAAAACTGTGAGAACTTTAGGAGAATTTAAGAAGACTGTTATACGCTTTTCGATTAGTTAAAATTATTAAAAGATATTTTTATTCAATTCACAATCTTACGATTGGTTTTAAAAAATTGTATTTTGCAGAAAGATCCGCTGTCTATTAACACTAGATTTGCTAATTCCTCGTGGATGTCAATCACAATAATCATAAATTAAAAATACTAGAACCCGTCATTTGAGCGGCATGAGTCACGGTGTTCTTCTGAATACCGTTGTTGAACGCAAAAAGTATGCAACGTCGAATATATCGGTCACCGTATGTTGTACCGATTTCCAAGGTTATGCAGGAAGATTGTAAACGTTTTTTAAATTATTATTGTAATACTTTAAAACCGTAAAAGTACTGCCGAATATTCCTCTATTGTGTGAAATTAATCAAAAAGTCTTCGTTTCTACACCTGAGAGAAAAGTTTGTCTGCACTAAGATCGATGACGAACCGGCCGCCGCGTGCAAGCTAATTTATAATTCATAATTAATTAATACCGATCACAACGCTGCTAATATCTCCTTTTTGTATCTAGGCGGCGATTCAAATGCAACAACATCGTTTCACATCATTCATCGTGTTAACAGAATGCGCATTGTCTCGTTTACCCTCGATAAAGCTGTTTCTGTACAAAACAATAAACTTGTTTATGCAGTTATAGCTAACCTTTACACATTCTTCCGAATTTGCACGAGCGATTTTGAACCAACAAATTATGTTTAATTTAGCATTGAATGTACCACGGTCAAACGATCAGTTTCCTATTTTACAATTATTGAAGTTACAAAGATGCTTCCATGGGAAACGATAAACAAATGTATCCTACAGCAGAAACATAAGAAAAAAGAATAAATGGGTAACAAAAAGGGAATTTTAGCGACGTATGAGGGTCAAATTTATTGTTGCGAATCGGACCCTACTTACAGGCACTTTCAATTCCTGTTTCAGTATTTTCAGTATTTTTTCAATAAAAAGACCACCTGTTTTCCATCTTTTTTTAAGTCAAGCGATAGACGCTCTCCGTTCGCTTCCGGCTCGAGTAAAAGTTTCGAGAAATACCTATGAATGTTCTCTGCATACGATTCGCCGATCGGCGCCGCGGCTCGAAACACTGCGCGATTCGGCGAAGAAGAACTGTAAAAAAAAAAGAAAAGAAAAAGCGAACGCAGCGATTTAGAATAATGCTCGCGAAGCGATTCGGTCGGCGTGCCCGGGCTCTTCGCGCGTTCGCAATTTTATCGGGCCGCTTTAATTCCTCCGGTGCTTAATAAACAGGAAACGTCGGCGTACGAAACGCACGAGGCAAACAATTATGAATATTCAATATCATTAACGAGCAAAAGGAACAAGGGGCGGGACGAGTGGGAGGGAGGGAGGCGGAGGGCGAGGAGGTGGGACGGATGGAAAAAGAAGCTGTTCATTATACACGGTAATTAATATTAAATCGACTATTCATCACGGCGACTGGTTCCCGATGAATAATGCGGAAGCGAAGGGTGACGATTGGCGGGAAAAATCGAGCTACGCACGACCGTCGCCTCGGGCGCAAAAATAATTAGCGAACGGAGACGCGTTCATTTTTTTTATCGAGCCCGTGAACCTCGCGGAATGGATAGAACAATCGGTAATAGGTATTTGCATCGGAAACGAGCTCGCGCGCACGCGGTTGAAACGGAGACAGTGACCCATTGTAGCCTGTGTCCACATTCCGTCGCTATCATTAACACTATTCCTACCGCGACCGGTCAAATGCTCGTTTTTAAAGTTTCGATTAGAATTTCCTATCTACAACGTAATTGAATCGCCTTTAAACTTCACGACTTTTCCTAAAATATGCGTATAATACATTTTTCAATATTCACTTCCTTTTTTATTGTTTATTTTCTGAGAAAAATTTGTAGTCTGTCTTACCTACCACGACCGGTAGAACGATTTATATCTTTTTGTAATAGTATTCTTTCAAAGACTCAATTCCGAAACTATAAAGTCGTTACAAACGAAAGGTAATGCAGTTTTGGCACGATTTTAGCCGAAAAGTGTCTTCCAGGGACTGCTTTACGGCACTTCAAAGTGTTTACAGTTCTTGTTCGCCTATCGGCCTCGCGGAGTTTATTTGCCTGATTGGTGTCCGAAGCGGTCCAGAACCTCGGATTTTCTTACACCGTCTTATCTACTATGACTGTAAAATAAATAAAATCATAGCCGAAGGGGATGCCTAGACGTCTTCTCACGAATTCAAATCAGTCTATATTAAAAAAGATAAGTTGTGCTAAAGACCGGTCGCGGTAGGAATAGGTATACGTGAAGTGTCGGTAGGAATAGTGTTAATATTGTTTCACCCTGTTTTTTTCTGCCGGTAAACGCGAAATAGCACTTCGACAGCGGCCGCCGCCGCTTCGAACGAGAGAATTAAACGCGCAGGTAATTGGGACATAATTAGAATCACCTGTTCCGTGTAGGACTGCGAAGGATGTCAACTTCGCGGAGTTACGATGTCGCCACCGACGAAGAAGTTCGAACAACTATTTTCACGCGTGTCCCTGTTCTTCCCTTTACCGATCCCGAGTCATGTAATCGTGTAGATATTCAACGTTGAAGAGGCTCGAGCGACGGCAACGTAAGGACGCTTTTCAATCGTCCGGAGACGGCGAAATGTTTGGCTCTTGTGACGATGAATGGATTGCTTTCGGAGAGGGTCGTTCAGAAAACAAACACACAGATTTCGCTTCAAGATACGTTTATTCTTTGAAACCGCCTGTTCGAGAAATTACGTTGTTCGTTCAGTCTGCTGTGAAGCCGTTATCTCGTGCGACCGTGGCGCAACGTCGAGCTGGTTCGTCGTGTTTTACAAAGATCGGAAGAGCGCATCGATTTACAGCTTTAACCCGTTGATATGTCTGCGACGCTCTTGCGGTGGATCTCGTCCACTCGGTTTTTCGTTCTCCTGGGTGCACGTGACTGCGTGGCCCGAGTTGCTTACACGTTCGTCTTCACTTGCCAAACAACCCCGGAGCGGAAAAGAGGTGAGCGCACAGTCTCGGGAACATGGCAGATCGAGTCCGACGCGTAGACCGAAACTACAGTACAAACGGTGTGTTCCGTAAACAAATTAGCTGAGCAAACAACGAAGCAACCATTCAACTACGGTACAACGCGTGCAACGCACACAGCGCATTAACATGCGCGCGCGATGTCCGGCGACCAACATTTTTTTCTCTCCACCCTCGCGTCTTCGACCATGGTTGCCCCGCACTCGCGGGATGCACGCTCGTGCCGGTCTTAAGGTACGTGTCTGAGAGTAAAACTATCGCCAGAATTTTTTAGCAAATAGACACTGCGTTCGAGAATAAAAATTTTCGTGCGAGACTATTCTCGAGGAATACTCTGAAACGTACCTTTACTTCGCAACCTGATGAACGCCAGACAAGGAAAAAGCGTCTATAGGGAACAATGGCAATAAGGCGTGGAGCGGTTGTTTCGAAGACAAAATGGATAGAAAAGGGTGAGAAGAGAGAATCGACGGGCAGAGGGTTGCAGGGAAACGAAGATAAAGATGCGAAGTGCGACACACACGTTCGTACATACGAGATTCTTGCCGTGCACTCTCGGGGCGCACACGCGCGCGTCGTGCGCGTTCTTGCGCGCACACACGCACGGACACGTACGCGCACGCAGACGCGCGTAGAGACACGTGAACCGAACGCACAATCACACACGCATACGTACGGATCGCACAATCACACGCGCATACGTACGGATCGTCGACTTACCTCTTGGCGCAGAAATTCGAGCGGCCAGCCGCGAACGAAGGCAGAGAAAAGAGGCAGGCGGATGACGACGACGACGACGGCCGCGACGGCGTTGCGTGCGAGAGTGGAGTCGCGACGCCGGGCGTCGGCGTGCGTCGCGAGCGTCGTACGGGGCACCGCGCCGCGAAAACAATGGCGTCCCGTGGCGCGGTCCAACGGCAAAGGGTGCCGCCTCCGGGAGGCTCCGCCCATCGGGACCGCTGCGGCCTGGTCGCGGAGCGTTCCGTCGAGGCGCGAACGCCGCTTTTACAGTTACGCCGGTGCGCGCTGTCGCTGTCGTTCCTGCACGCAGCCCCCACTCCTCGACGGGGTTCGATGGAGAACACGACGGAGGGAATCCGACCACACCGGTCGTGCTGCTGTGGCTCCACCCAGATGCACGCTCAACACGGAAGTCTCTGGGTGCTTGGCGTTGGGAGGGGGTTCGGATAGGGGGGAACGCAGCCCGTCGCTCTCGAAGCCAGCTCGTCGTCCGACGAATTTGCCCGGAGGGGCTACACGGGTGCCTTCGTCGGGCTAGCTGGCTCGTGCAACAGAAAGGGACAGCTTAGCGAGAGACCAGTCATAGGCGGATAGAGGGACGGAGAAAGGGAGAGTGAGAGAGAAAGAGAGAGGACGGCCCGATAGAGGGAGATCGTATACAAGGGACGGTAGTAAGGGGTGGGGGTGACGAAATCGTGCGGCAGGGATCTTCGCATGAAGGAAGGCAGACTCTGGTGGTCAATCGGGCGCCGCGCACCGCAGCAGTGACGCGTCACTGCACCCCTGTTTTCGAGTTGCACGTGTTTCTTTCCTCTTGACCGACGCTCTCTCACGTTCGATTCCTCCTTCTCTCGTTTCCTTGGTCAGCTCGACGCGATTACCACCGCTGTACATCGAATAAACGCGACGCCCGACCCGGAAAACACACACCGTTTCCCCCCTCGTTGTTCGTTGATGGCAAAAAGGTGTCGTTTCGCTACCGCGACACCTTCGTTCATTCACGTTCCGCGGGCACCAACGGCACCGTCACTCCACCGGAGGGGCCTGCACGACCGCAAACACGCCGCCGCTTGTGCCCGATATCCGGCCGGCCCTCCTCTGGATCCCCGTCCAGATCCGAACCGGCGACGCTCCAGTGTGAATTCCGTGACGAGCACGCGCCGCTCACGTTAAACTGTGCATTCTCAGTGATTCAGTGAGACCCGTTCGCCGAAGATACGCGCGCTGTTCGCTCGTCTTGCCCTCACGAGCGGCAAGCAGCCGGCTATAGTCGAGAGAGGATCGTTAACCAGCAACCGCTTGGCCGCGCTGCGCTTCAAAAGTGCTGTGAACGTCGCGCGGAAGACACGTAGCTGCGGATTGTGCTTTTAGCTGGTGATTGGACCCGGCCTGACCACGGCCATTCTCGACACGGTACGTTCTTTTTCTCAATCTACAATCGGACCGAAAAATTGCCAAGTGGATACAAGAGTAGAGAGACTCCGTGGACTCTATGGACCGAGCTTTGATCGTTTTGCTCGAGGGACGAAGGACCGGTGAATTGCGAATGTCTCGTAAGAGTTGCAACAGTGATTCGAATCTGCACCTCTTTTCGCGCCCATTGACTAAGAATGTTGTATAGTATATGTCGGGTACGAGTCGCGCGATTGGTACGTCTATCCGAATGAGTTACGAGGTTTGAAACGCGTATGTCGTTGTTTGATTATTCGCGCGTAGATTGTGCGCCCAAATATAAATTAACGAAAGTGTAGTACCGGAAGTTTGCGAAGCATTCGACCCCGCCGGCAACAGTTCACTGTTTTTACATTATCGAATCCGCAGAAAAAGTCACGTTTGGAAGTGTACTTTTCGGTGTTGTTACGTTACACATAAATACATACATAGTACTGCGGGTATGGAATCATTCACCACGAGCAACGAATTTCGCTAAAACACGGTGCATTGAAAATCACCGTCGGGTCGGTCGAGGGCAGATATACTCGCATTATAAGGTCGGAAAGTAGTCATTTCTTTTACACGTTGTCGATCATATTGTAGATTTTTAACAGTTCACAAATTTCTATTGCAACTTTGCGTGCTTGGAAAGCACTATGCCTACCATTTTCAGCTTATAACAGTTTTGTGCGGTTCGTCTTTATATTCGAATACCCGCACACTCTTCAGCGAAATTCAGTGAAACTCCTCTGAGATTAATGATAAAAATAAAAAAAAAATTGTCGTAGAAACAGTTGGGGAAGGGTTAAAACTTTTGGAAAAAGTCAATTCTTCGAGTAAATTAATTTCGCGTTAAGCGTACTCGCTGTTGTGCAATTTCCTCATTTTCATTGAATCCAATCATTCTTTTTTTTTTCGTTGCGATTCAGAGTGCCGTCGGCCGCGGGAAACTGTAATGAACCCGGCTAGACGTAATAAGTGGAAAGCCCGGGGTAGCTCGACGCTTAGTGACAAATTGCTGCTGCCACAATGGCGCTGTTGACGCTCCAATATCTCATTGTGATCGCGAAAAAAACGCTGTCAACCGAAAGTGAATTGCATCGGATTTATTTCGCGGTAGGGTGCGATTAAATAACGTCCCGGCCCTTTATTGTTTGCCAATCAAATCCACCGAGCACTCTAAACATTCCACCTGTCGTGTGTAACGCGAGGACATTATTTCTATTAAATTAGTCGAACGAACGCGTATTATTTGAAAACAATTTTCCTAGCGCTTAATTCGGTTAATTCTCCTCAATCACCGCGTTATAATATTTTTTACACTATTCGTGTAGGTCCAGTCGACGAAATTTTCTTTCGCCTCCTCTGTTTCTGCCGAAACGTGAAAATCGGCAGGATCCGTTCTGGAAAATCTGCAGGGGTGCCTAGGTTCTCCCTCCGGTTCGCGCTGATTGGGCTTCCCGTCGGCGATATTTTCATCTCATTATACTTTCAACATTTCGGAACGGAGACCGAGCGAGTATATTTCGACCGAACGAAACAAATTTCTCCTTTATGAATAATTTATACGCACCGTCGGCCGAATTAGGGATCGCGAGAGCGCCGCCGTCGAGGTACGGCGCGGGTCACGTTCATGAACACCTGTCCGCCTTTATTATTTTTACGCGGACAGAGGGGAAAAAGAAACATCGCGCTCATTGAAAGTGATACAATCTCGGAAAATAACAGATGTCCCCTCGGTGCTCGAGTGCTCGGCAAAGAAAGCCTCCGCGAGTACCTCGGGAGATTTCACGGTAAGCCCTTTGTTGTACTTGAAACGCTCGAGGGCGACGAGACGACCGGCGGCAGCGGCGGCCGCGGCGACGCTCGTAGAGAAAATTCACCGATTCGAATTATTTACTAATTCCGTGCACCTTTCCCGCCGTTCTTTCCGCTGAATTACGACGACGAGAACGGAAATTAATCCTCCGGTTGGGCCGCGCGCACGCGAGAGTGTCCGCTCGAACAAAAAATCGCGCGTTCAGCTTGTGGCCGTTGGCTAAACACGCCGAGATCGAGATACGGGATCCTTACACGCGTGCTAAGTGTTGCGTTCTCGTAGTTGGATGCGTCAAATTAACTACCGACGATGTAGATATTGTTTTGTCTAGCGAGTCGTAGCAGAATCGAGATCGTATCTCGACGCCTGTCGGCACACGAAATCTTCAAGGCTTGATCTTCGTTACCCTTCTTCGGCACAAGGCTTGAGAAGAATGGTGCAAATTATATTTTCTCCATTAGAAAAAATCGTTCTTCATTTCGTAGCGGTTTAACGCAACTATTCAACAATGAACTCATTGCGGCAACTTTTCATTCGTCATAGTGTCTTCTCGATCCGAGCAGAGTTTATTGGGTTGTGCGGAAAGATCGTGCCGATTTTTAAGGGAGACTGAAACGCAGTGCGTTATTTATTTTCCTCTTTACAAATGCGATGAAACAGAATATTCTGTTTTTCTGTTCCAAAAGTTGACGAATTTATCTTTTGATTTATAAAACGACATGTTTTGAGTTGTTCTTGTGAGTCGAAGCCCGTTGAGAATTGAGAAGCCAGCGTTCATCGTTAATGTCACTCAACAAATTCGGCATCCTATAAGCACTGTACTCTGGAGTTTCGAATAAATTTTTATTCGAATAACTTTATTCGTTCGACGGTTCCTCTCAATCGTTATCCGTTCATACTATTCGTTATTCTTTCATTCGTTACAATGCAGTCTGCCGCTTAGCGTCACCGATCGGAACCTAGCTGCTAACCAAAATCGTAGAGCGTATTGGGCCCGCTTTTGATCTAGCTGACGACCTGCAGTGAATTCTCGATATATGTCAACAACACGGTTCTTGACATTCCGCGACGTTTATCATCCAGGTCTTGGCGACATATATAGAGAAATCACTGTATTCAGTTCCTTTGTTGTCCTACCGAATTTTTCGAATTCAATCGCGAATGACGAATTACTTGCGAATAAACCGTTAGTCAAAATAACGTTTGCCCAACGAAAAATTAGAAAAACTGTTCCCGCAAGTATACATATGGTAAAGTGGATATTTTTAGAACATTTTACGTTTTATTATGGAAGACGAGACCGTTTCCAGTGACGAAAGTATCCGGTAGTCGCTACATAGTACGAATTGTAAGTGCGACGACAAATGGCGGACAAATTGGTAATGATTCAGCTATGCTGCCGGGACATCGCCTAAAGGTTGCTTCTCCTTTTCAACGAAATTCCTCGAGAGGTATCCGACGTTCTTCGTCGCGCAGCTGGGGGTCGTACGCTCTCGTCAAGAGCGGTGCGCAGCTCGTTCTTCCGTCTACCTGTGCAGCCTGCATTCGCCGGTCTTTAAATAGTGGGATAGCAATTTCGTCTTTATTTACCGTGGCACGTCGACCGGAAATCGTCAGGCATTAGGTTAATGTACAAAAATCTCGGCGTCGTTAATGATCCCCCTTCGGCAGGTTCTTTGCGCGGCCGCCATTAACGAGGCCGCGGGATCGCAAGATTTCTCGTGGAAGCGCTTTTGTCGAAAGGAAAAGTGTTCTCGCGGAACCCGCTAATTGCAAATCGACCGTCGTGAATGTCGTTACACTGTCTGCCGTCGCTTTGAGACCGCACGACGTTTTTCCTTTTTCAAACTCTACACCTCCTCCCCCTTCGGGGACGTAGACGAAATCTCGCCGCTACGTGTAATTTTTCGTGTAAAACGTCACCGGAACGCGGTATCAAGTAATTTAATGCGTGGCAGCTTTTTCTAACCTCGCCACAGACGACGAAGAAGTAATTAGTGAACTTCGCGCGGGTTCGTTTAATGTTGACGGGGAAGTTTGAACTTCCCGCCTGTTTTGCTCCGACGGCCGGCTATATTGCTCGCGGAATAATACATTTGATTTGATTTCAATAAACTCCAGCCACGCATTAAATCTTATAGCATGTATTCGTCCTTCTTTGACCGAATTGAACCCTTCGCGGACACGTGTCTGCCGACAATTTTTTAAGAAATTGCTCTCAAAAAGTATCGAACTCCCGAAACAATACACCTCGGTATAAAATTCCGTTTCACCGAAGGAAAAATTCCCGTCCGCGAAGGGTTAACCTACACAAAATTCTCACTCGGAATCGCAAATTAGCGGAACAGTGATTTCTGTTTCCTGTTGGACGCGGCCATCCCGATTAACAAGTTTGCCTCGACGAAACGTCTTTATTTGTAATCTATTATTTTTCCATTAATCCGTTCACGGCGAGACGAGCAGGTAAATAATCGGAAAATAATACACTCGACGGGGAACGTCCGCGTTCCGTCGCATTCCTCGGTTACCTTAATAAGCGTATCTATTAGAGCCGCATTACGTTAAGCGATCGCACTTTTCTCTCGGGTATACAAAGCGATCGCGCCGGGATAGTAGCCCATAATCAGTCGACGATGTAACACAGCTTGCACATTTTGATCGAGTCGGATCGTTTATGGGGTTCTCTCTCTCTCTCTCTCTCTCTCTTTCTCTCACTCTTCTTTATTCTTCCCTCCCGGCTCCCGTGTTCGCGACGTTCCCTACGACCAGGATGAAAGGAGCTAATGATCTACGAACCGGGCCGAATGATAATTAACACTGGTCGTAACTGCGGCGTGATTAACTATGACGAACGAAAGCGACGGTGGAATGCGCGTAGGTGTACCGGTGCTGCTGTTGTAAACCCGCCTTCAGAGGTATCTCGATCGCCAAAGAGGGTATTACTGTCGATGTAAACACCAATCTGACCGCAAGAATCCCGGCCACGGGAGTTTAAATTACACGGTTGTTCGGGAAAGCTCCTTGCCCAGAGCGGAACGAACGATTTCGCGACGATCGATTCCCGAGCTTGCGCTTTTAGAAATCATTTTGCAGATGCGACCGATTAAAAAAAAATAACTTCTATTTTTTTTTGCCTAGACCCCTCTACATTTTTGGCTCTACATTTTCTTCCGAATGTCTCCCTTATTGCCCACGCGTTTCCTACCTCGATGACTGCTCCAAAGTACCGTTTTCTGCTTTCAAGTTCTTGCCACAAGTAACCCGAGTGTTTTGCATCATTATCCGTTCTGGGAATATTTAACCCTCTGCAGTCGAAGCTATTTCAACTCCAAAACAAAACATTTCTTCCGACCTAGAATATTTCCCTTCTACATATTTTTTTTTCATGTTATAAAAATGTTTAGTAATTTATTAGATATAAACAAATTTAATAATGTAAAAAATATTCTGAATAATGATACAGCAGTTTCTAGTGACGCCTTACAGTCGCCATTCGGGTGCTAAGGGTTAATATAGGGGTCGTCCCAAAAATAGTGTATTTCTTGAAAAGGAAGGTCCGCGATTAATTCGTGAGGTGATTTGAAGAAACTTTTTCTTTTGAGAAAATATTCTCCGTGGCCTCGTCGACGAGTTATTAACGAAAAACACGGACCAATCGGGGCGCGGCAACAGCGGACGAATTCCGGCTCGGCCAATGCTAACGCCGCGCGCTGATTGGTCCGTGTTTTTCGTTGATAACTCCTTAACGAAGGCGCGGAGAACGTTTTCGCAAAGGAAAAAATCGCTTCAAATGCCCTCGGGAATCATCCATTTCGAGGAAGTGTGCCATTTTTGGGACACCCTTTATTGCTCGGCTTCAACGGCTTTCTTAGAGGGAACGTAGAATAAGCGATTGATCAAGTACATAAAATAGAATTACCGACCGCGTTTAAGGTTTGATTCACCGTCTATTGGATTAAACGAAAGTTAACTCGACGGTTTTATGGGGTTAGGGGGGGGGGGCAACGATCGAAAGAGAGAACGTCGAAAGTATATTGCGGGTAAGAGTTTGCAGGAGAACTCGGAAAACTGTATTTCGCCGGCGACCCTAATTATTTTACAAGTGTTCGCAACTGTTTACCGGAGTTTCTGACCGAATTTAACGTTGACCCTCTGTCCACCCTCGTGTACAGTGCTATACCACGTATAGTCAGGACCGCGAGGTTCAAGAGTAATGTGTCTCTACTTGCACAGGTCGGCGGACGTGCAAGCACGTAGGGCAAGTTAGCAAATTAGCCTTCGCCTATTTTCCGAGCGTAACGTGGATTTAACATTTAATTATTCGCGTATCAAATGCTAATAAAGGGAATCGCTAAAACGCCGTGGCGGCCAACGAAAAAGTTGTTGCTTCTTTTTATTGTGGCGAGTGGCGGGGACGGGGGCTGGAGGGGGGTGCGCGATTTTTTCTCGCGAAATTCGCCATCGCGTGTACGTGCGCGTCGAGATGTTGCGTTTCGTCGACGATAAATTCGTAAAGAGACCGTGTGATCAGGCACGACGCGTAACAAAAAAAAAAAAAAAAAAGAAAGAAAGAAAAATGACCAGAAATATATACCCGGCGGCACCGGGGGATGTTTATTATTCGTCGTGGCGTTATTTATTTTCTGGGCGCACCTCGAACATTTGCTTTTGGCGAACCAGTTTCGACGGTGCCAATATTTGCCCCGTTTCGCGCACGATAATCCCCTGAATTATGTTCTTTGAAGCGGCGACCGTTTGTACGCGTGAAAGGGCGCGTGAAAGAGCGTGCAGAAGTACGCGGGGATCAATCGAGTTTTCATGATTTACACATTGGCTTATGAAAGCGCTCGCAACAATATCGAAGTTATTCCGACCGGGGCGGCCGGTTTCGACGTTTCACGCGGAAACATTGATCAGCCTTTACGCGGATCCCGGGCCGACGGCTCGCGAAATTTAACCTTCTATTCCCTTTCCAGCGGCGTTTGAAACGCCGCGTTTAACGCATCGCGATTATGAATCCGACAGATTTATTCGACGGGCCTGCTCCGTAACAGTTCCTGTACGCTCTGGGAGTTTTTTTTATTTTCCTGTTTTTTTTTTCTCCATTTTATGCACATCGACGATTCACGGAAATTGCGCGCGGTCCTTGCGCTCAATCTTGAGGCGACGTTTCAGAACAGATGAGAGAGGAAGATTGTTCGACGGATTCGATGCTGGTGCCGTCTTTCGAGATTTTCCGTCGAGTTCCACGGAGTTTACTCGGTCGTTAGAAAGATGTTACTTTGTCTCTGCTCCGATCTATCTCTTTTCACAAGGAATTCGGATTTGAAACGAAGATATCAAGATTTTTCCCGAATAAAATATTAGGTTGTTGCGTAGGAAATGTCCGATTTCATAATGCGTTTTCACCAAGAAACACTGTTACGGTCACTAGATTCCGGATTTTATGCATTTTTGAGAGAAACGGGTAGGTGCAATTTAAAGCAGTGAAGAGATTAAAAGAGTTTAAGAGTATTAATATATTATTTTCACCGCATAAATTTATATTTACCTTCTGTGCTTCGCAATCGCAGCACAGCCATTTTATTTTGCATACAGATTCGGAGTGTATACGTCACTTTACAAACCTGATCCTTAAGATCCCGTCTTCAATTTTAATCGAAACATCAATTTTATTTGAACTTCGATCAATGCGATTGTCGCGCGTTCTTTTCGTGCGAGTGGAGAAACAACATGTTGACGATAGCATTATTTGGTGAAGATGCGGTGACTAATCAAAAAAGGACTATTGGCAGTCTTGTAAACGAATCATGTGGATGACCAAAGAATTCAATCTCTACCATAGTACAATCAAGAAACGTGTAATTCTTTTTTGAATAATTTTAGTTAGAAAATAGTCGCGGTTGTGTAAAGTTATCGTTCAAAGTCGGACATTCCATACAGAATCGAGTTAACTCGAAAATCACTATCCTTGTGTACTTCGCAGATATAGTTATCTTATACTTCATTTTCTTATGCATACCATTGACAGTCTAGCACCTTCACCTTTGGAGACCTTCGAGTTACATTGTTCCATGGCACTCGTCACCGCGGCTATCGGTACGCATATCGCATCCTCCATTATCGCATCCTCTTTTTAATTAATTAATGCCGCCGGGAGTTAGAAATCGTCTCTGCGTTTCCCAGCAACGTTCGCCGGCGTTCTTTGCCAACAGGCCCATTGTTCGCGAAACCCGGCAAGGTGACGAAATTGTTTCACTTCTCATATTTTTTTCTTCGTCTTCATCTTCTTCGCTCGATGACGAAACGAGCCCGTCGCTCGAACCTCTGCCCCGCCGTATGGAAATTCTAATAACCGAATCATTGCGCGCGGGCGCGAGCACGTGCAAAATTCGAGCGAACAAACGTCGCGAATGGCCATTCTTCTTCAAACCGATTGAAATTATCTGTTAGGTCGTGAAGTGAGATTCAACATATGTAGAACCTTTAAAAATAATATTTATATTGAAAAATATTATATAAATTATAGAAACAAATATAAAAATAAATAAAAATTTAATATTAAATAAGTATAACAATAATGTCTAAATAAAACAATATAAAAATAATTCTTTCATAATTCATTATTAAATAAGTATAACAATAATGTCTAAATAAAACAATATAAAAATAATTCTTTCATAATATCGCTGTCGCTATCAACTAAGTTACTTATGGGACTAGACGGAAGTTCTTGTTAAAAGTAGATCTAATACACCTTTCGGTAGCGAAATTGTATTTTTCTGCGGTATTACCCTATAATAATTTATGATGGGATCAAAAGTAATTAACAGCATTGCTATTAAGTCGTAGTTTGTAGATACACGCGAATTCTTCCTTGCGTGGCCAATCCTAAACCTTCTTATGTCTTTATGAGCCTCTTCAGACATCATGCGAATTGGCAGTAGGCATGATTTACTTATTTCTACACTATGAAATAATAATTTGTACACTGTAACGGACATATAAAACCAAGGATATAAATTTAAATATAAATCTTTTATTAACGAACTTTGTGAACATTAATGTAAATATTTACTTATGTTAATATAGAATATCGTGCATAGAAGCTTGAAGATTCATATTTATTGCTCTAACATTTTCTTTAGAACAAATATAAAGGTACGATTTCGTCGTAATATTACCGTTCGGTGTTTCCACGTATTGATTTCGATACTTATATCGCTATTAAATGAATTATTATGGGTATAATTAGGCTCGGTAAACATTCCGAAAGAAGAACATATGAATGTTATATCTATTTTCTGACATGACCTTTTTCCACCCAAAATGGCCATTCGCGACACTGTGCGGCGGCCGTGCCAGGTACGTTTGCTGCGCGCGACAAATTCGCGAGAACTCGCCGGGAATGAAGTTCGAGTGAAAGAAATCGCTCGAACGTGACATCCTTCGTCAACGTGTTTAATCCTTCGGTCCACTTGACACGCAATTCTTGTGCTCGGAGCGTTCGCGTTCCGCCCCGTATTCGCGGAAATGAAGTTTTAACGAGAGACGCGACGTCGGTGAAACACAAAACGCTCGCCAATATGGCGTCGCGCGCGCGCTGCAAAAACCGAGTTCATTGAAACACAGTTAGCAAGATTTCTTTCTTCCCGCGAAACATCGAATCGTTGCTCGTTTTAATGAAGCGGTAATACAGTTTCAATTCGTAACACCCGACCTGCTTGTTTCTCCAAAATGGTGGAACGCGTTGCGGACCGGAACGGAGTCGATTGAAACGCACACGCGGGAATTTTAAATAACGAAATCCAGATCCAAAGTCGAACACCGTACGCGTAATATTCGATCCAGTTTGAGCGATTGAACGTAGATTTGTATGGAATGCTTTTCTTCGTTAGGAGAAAAGATGATATTTGTACGGTGTATTCGGGGAAGTGATTCCCGGGGACAATAGATCGTGTAAACGAACCGAGTCACTTTGTATTTAAAGGAAGGCACAAGGGTAGCTGTGTATTCGGTTTGAAATGGGTGCTGCGAACAGAAGCGCGTGCCCCGTTTGACGCGAATACTCATCAACAGTTGCGGAGGAACAGCGAAGAGAGCTTTTGCTTGTAAATCTTATGCATTAGTCTTCCGGCTTTGTTATTTCCCGTTGTCGTAGTCGCGAGGTTCCCGTGTAGTTATAACATATTTATTTCACCCATTCCATTACTTCATGTTTAACTCTATTTTGCGACGGAGATAATTATATAATAAATATAAATGATATATAACAAGCGCTTTGACAAAAGCAGCTTTGGCTTTGTGCTCTCAAATATTCTTCGCCACCGGAAGAAGAAATCGTTGCGGCAGACTCTGTTGCATAGCTCCTTTGTGAAATTCTTTTAGCGGTTGCACAGCGCTAATCTAAACTCGTCTAAATGCAAAACGCAATTTACACTTGTTATTTTGATCAGAGTCAAAGTTCGGTGTATAATATTTCATTATTTTCGTAATCGATAAAAATTGACTTTTTAAAACTATCTAGCTTGCGCTAAAACACCAGGGCAAATAATTGTTTTGCGTCTTAACGAGACGAAAATTGAAACTGAAAAGCTATTCAGTTTTTTTTTAGTTTAGTAGCACATCAACATTTGCCCTAAAAGTTAATGTAATCTTTCCAATTTTCTTTTAAAATTTTCCGCTCTCTTTCCCCGTTCTGTATTATTCTTTCGTTCCGTTTAACGGTCTTGGAATTTCTTGACACCTTAAATAAAGATTTATTTCCCGGTGGTTCCAAATAAATTGCCAAATTACAGTGATCTCAGCAAAATGTGTATTTTGGAGATTGACTTCCATGGTTTTGTAATACTAGGTTACTAAATCGCTTTCAAATTTTACAACCACATAAAATATGGTAGGTGTACTTACCCTTATCTTTCATACTAAGATTATGCAAATATTTGTGATAGTGTTTTTACGGTCGACGAAACCGTTTTGCTTTGCTTTATATAACTGCCATTTCGAGAAGCACACTCTTTTACTCCGCTTTAGTACAAAAGATAATTATAGCCATTCAGATTATGGTTATTTAGATTATGGTTGGCAACAATAATATAGTGCGAGAGCTAGGCAATAATATACATAAGATTAACGACAATTGTGTTAAAATTGCAAATAAATGTCTTCATGGAATATAACATATGCAAGATATTAAATACGATCCAGAGATTATGCAAGACTTATTGCAGAAATACATGCACGAAGATTCGATTGCTTAAAGCAGTAGTTCTTCACTTTTTCAGTGAGCACTACCTTGAATCTAAAAATAAGTTCTCGCACCCCTTTGGAAAATGCGTTTCTATTTCTTTATTTAGAAATTGACATCTATTGAAAGATAATTTATTTATTGAAAAATAAATTTTCCATCGACTGTTTAGAAACTTCTCTCGCACCCCTGGGAAACGCTTCCTCGCACCCCCAGGGGTGCATGCACCCCAGGTTAACAACCACCGGCTTAGGGATATAATATTCTTCAATTAATTTGAGTTGGCATTCTACGGTACTTACAGAAATTATCAGATCTGTTCTCCAGTTCTTTAAATACAGTGTTTGCTCTATATATGTCCCAAATACCTATCCGATAAAAGTCCCAGAATTATCCCCACTGCCGCGGAGTATACCCCGTGACGGGCCAAGAAACGAGGCCTCTGGAGCTTCGCTGTCCTTTTTTACGTTCGGCGTGGATCAAAGAATCACATCTCCTGGTCGATATATGTCCCTAGCTAGACCCGTGGTTTGGACATATATCGAGTAAATTTTGTAGTGCATGGAATGTTCTGAATATTATTTTCGAACCAAATATATTTACTTCCATCCTACTTTCTTTCACTTAGGAATAAAATGTTCAACAAAGGAACTTTCTAAGTAACAAAGATCATTGATGTCATCCATATTGAATGTTTTCAGTCTCTTTATAATGCCAATATTCAGTCCAAAAGTCTCTGTAAATCCTTTTAAATGCAGTAACTCTTTAAAAAGTGGATGAAACTAAGGAGTATTAGTCTACTTCATGACACGTAAAGATATTTTTGGAAAATTGTAAATGGCAGGAATGTCGAACAAAATAAAAAGCCCAGATTTTTTTACTGAACCTGTAATGAAGTTGGGCAACATTGCCACGAGATGTAAACAGATTTTCACGATTGTTGGCCTATAATTGTAATAAATGAAAATATTTTTGAAACATTTAGTGAAAAATGAGGAGCTAAAGATTCGCAGTCTGCAGTTACAGTATTTATAATGCAGAGGTCATAATTATGAAGAGAAAGGCATAGAGTTTTAACGTGCATCTAGATACTACACAACAAAGGAAAAATATTTATTTCAACAAATTACCGTCTCAACAGATTCTTTATCATTTAATAGTGAAAATTCCATATTGCCTGATCCAACAGCTCCGCGTGGGGTGCGTGCACCCCACGTGGCATAGCACGAGTTAAGTTGGAAAAATGAGTAACGAGAAAGGGTGAACGCGTTAAGTGTCAAATATCAACCGCAGAGGTTGCTACGAAATGAACGTAATTGACTTAACGAGGCCGAAATTAGTAAGTTCAAATGTATCATAGTGGATACCACTTGAACTGTGGGTGACGAGCTAATTTGTCAATCAAAATAAGTCGAAAATACGGAATAAATTTTTTCGGTTTGCGGCTTTGTTTTCGAGAAAATCGACTTTCAAGATCCGTCAAGTTTGCGTGCCCAGCATTTGTACGAAGTAGAATCAGTAGGTCATGATCAGACACGTCAGACGATTCCCTGTTCAATAGCCTGCGTGTTCGTCGAATTTTCAAACTCGGTTTCCTCGAATACGAAACGTCAAATGAAATAAAATAAAAAAATTAATTTATAAAATTCATTGCATATTTTCGACTTATTTTCTCGTGTAGAATCGCCCCCTCCATGGTTATATCCTTAAGCATATTAGTTATAAAAGAGAATACCCTTTCACCGCAGCGCTGATTAGCACCGTGTCACGCTTCTACCTGCGCTATCTCCTTTGACTACTAATAAAACAATTAAGGACATATAACTCAGTGTCATCGTTCAACATACTATAAACGTATATACAGAATGCCTATACTTCTACAAAACAAGCGAGAATTCCTTCCTCCTCACAAGATGGAAGACTATCATTCATTATGTATAATTATTGTTAAATGGTAAAAAAACCAAAACGCGTATGCCCTATTTTGGATCAAAGATCACAAATCCGAGTTTATATTGAAACGAATTAAAAATAAATAGGAGAAACTACAAAAAAATCGAATTTTTAATACATTGTTTAAACAAATAAGTTTTGTTAAAATTATCTTTCGCGACTGAATTTCCCATCCAAAAACACAAAACTTAAAAAAAATTCAATTTTTTTCGACCGCTAGTTTCCGAGATATCTCAAAAATGTGGTTCAACTTTGGGGGTTGTTTTGACCCCTTCAAAGTGGATGGTTGGCAAAAAAAGCACGTGTCACATATTTTTCGAAGAACTATGTTTCACATGAGTTTCATCAAAATCGGCTTGCGTAACTTGAATGTATTTCCTTGTGAGAAGTAGTGATTTTGTGTTTTTGCTATCATTATGTCCTGTTTGCATACTAGAACATTTATACAGTGTTTACTCGATATATGTCCAAACCACGGGACTAGCTAGGGACATATATCGGCCTGGAGATGCTACTCTTTGATCCACGCCGAACGTAGAAAAGGACAGCGAAGCCTTAGAGGCCTCGGTTCATTTTCTGCGGAGAATATTTTCGCAAAGGACGAAGTACCTTCAAATGACCTTGGAAATCAACCATTCCAAGAAAGCAGTGCTGCTAATTATCTATGACTTATAAATTAGGTCTAACCTACGCGCTGCTCCAAACTCGGCAATTCTCCCCTAATGACACGAAAAATGTATTTGTACCATTTTCTACCACAGAATTTGAAAATAATGTAAGATGTGCTATGTTTTTCTTCGGGAATGTGTTCGTGAGGAACGCGTCGATTGTAACCGCGGCTCGGCGTGGCGCGAGCGTTGAAAGTAGTGTTCCTTCTCGAGAAATTTTATAATTGATTATTTCTCATTTCTCGAGAAAAATTCCAGTATTTCTCAAGAAATTTAAATTTAGGAAAATTCTTATGAATCTCATTTATTTTATAACATATAAATTCTTATATTCTCTTAAATTCTCATTTAAAACTTTAGAAAAACTGAATACTGAATTGAGTAATGAGTTTCTTGTTGTTATTAAAGAAGAAATATCTAAAAGAAGAGACAAGATTGTTTTATCCCTTATAAAATATCTGCATAATCCAGAATCTCTGCAAAAAGATTCAGAAGATACATTTTTTTATTCAACATCCAAGGCAGATGTGTATAAAATGGCAAAACAAATTCTAAACAGACTTTTTGGAAAATATAACAATGATTCTTATGAAAATAGTGAAAAACTTTCAGATTCTCAGAATGAGGAACTATCACTGGAAAAACAGTTAGAATTAGAAATTGGAGATAGCCTTCAAGTATTTAGTGTCAAGAGGCGGTATTTAGCGGCAGAAGAAAATAAATTCCGGAGTCTAACAAAGGAATTCCAAATTTTTTAGTCCACTGGAAAAAGGACACCCAATCTTCAGCAACTTTTGGATGTTCTGTACACGATAAAGCCAACATCCACACAAAATGAAAGAAGTTTTTCTACGGCTACAGATTTTGTTAAAAAAAAAAAAAAAAAAAAAAGAGAAGTAGATTGTCTGATTCTACATTAGACGCATTATGCTTCTTAAGAAGTTATTTCAAAACAAAAGCGTAATGTTTCACTTTATAAAAGTTTGGTAAAAGTTTCCCAATATTTTGTTATTTTATTAAAAATTCTCGAGAAATATAGTCTTATTTCTCATTTCTCGAGAAATGAAAAATGTTGAGAAATCAGGAACACTAGTTGAAACGTACGAGAAAGGTTGAATCTAGATTGTTTTTCTGTTTGCAGCATTGTGTTAGCGTGGCCGGAGGTGGCGGCGGAGGTGGAGGTGGTGGCGGTGGGACGGTCGCCGGCAGTCGGCTGAACCTACACCTTCGTTCCTGCGGAGGCAGCGGTGGCGGTGCCGGCATCGCCGGAAGTGACAGCGCTTCGGATTACCCGCCAAGCGCTGCGGCAGCGCGGAGCCGGGAGGCGGCGGCGGCGGCGCTGCACGCGGCAAGGACCCTGTTGGGCGCGGGGGTGGCTAACCCTTGCTCACCCACCCCCGAACCGCCCTTCTGGAAGATGCCACATAAAGGTTGGTCGAACGAGCCTGTTTGTTTACACTACCCGGTGGAATTCGAGAGTCGCTTCTGCCCCTCTCGCGCTTTCACCTCAGCCTTGTTCCTTCGAAACTGACGCGCAGAGTGCTTAGTAGATTTTAAAAGTAATACAGTGATTTCTCTATGCGGGGTGTTCATGCTATTACTAGCCAGAGTTTTTTTTTGTAAACAGTAAATATTAGAAAAAAATGAAAGAGGAAAAAGTAGTACTGTTTTTTATACGCAACACAATGGCGTATGTGATTTTGTTGTGTTTATACTATTTTGTTAGATATGAAGGTGACCTTCAATTTTTTTAAATGGAATGCTGTATATTTTTTATATCACATGAAAGCGTGTGACTAGACGAATTCGTCCGTATACTGCACAGTGACCTTCAAGGTCATGTAAGGTCAGAAATGGAAGAAACATTTTGAATATTTCGTAGCAACGTGAAGCTACTTTTCGTACCGAAGTTGTCGGATTTTCTTCAAAATGTAAGAGGATTTCTAACTTTTTATCTTCAGGAAGAAGACATTTCCATTTCATTTTGGGAAGGCCTTGTTTCCTTCAAACGCTTGGCACACAAAACAAACTGATTTTCATTTGGTTGCACTCCGTCCGGATATTCTTCTAGGAATTTCAATTTACTTCGCCATCTATTTCCATTGCACTGATAATAAATGCGTACCATATCCGCCTTCTCGTCCAACGAATAACGGTACATTACTATGCGACATTATTAATCGGTTTCGGAAGTAATACCGAAATTGTCTCGTCATAGTAGAAACTGCATCATCTGATTCGTATGAATAAGGAATACTTGGGAACACATTGGTATGAAATATCCAAAATGTTTCTTCCACTTCTGACCTTGCATGACCTTGAAGGGCACTGTGCAGTATACGGACGAATTCGTCTAGACACGCGCTTCCATGTGATACAAAACTATACACAATATTCCATTTAAAAAATTGAAGGTCACCTTCATATCTAACAAAATAGTATAAACACAAAAGAATTACATACGCCATTGTGTTCCGTATAAAAGACAGTACTACTTTTTCTCGTTTAATTTCTTTCTAACATTTTCTAGAAAAACGCTGGCTAGTAATAGCGTGAACACTCTGTATATGTCGCCGAGGCCTGGATGATAAACGTCATGGAATTTTCCCCACTACCGCGGGGTACATCCCGTGAGGGATACTCGACCCGTGTTGTTGACATATATCGAGAATTCACTGTGTCTCTCTGTGTATCGTAGCTCTTCTATAACGCGGAGCAAAAATGGCTATAAATTGCTACTGCTTGGGACCACGTAACTCTGCTCTATTGCAGAGTTACGTAGCGGCGACGCTTCACCTGTTTTTTGAAAAAAGTAAGCGAACGACAAGATTATTCGTGTGTTGGCACATTTTTTGTCTGGTCGTTTTCTCCTACCGGCGCGGCGCCGCGGCGTAAGATTTACGTGTGAGCCCGTTCTATCGACCGCGTTCTGCTTGTCGCCGGGAATAGAGATCAGTCTATCTAATAGTTCGCTTATCGCGTGGAACGGTTTCAAAGGAATATGGCTGTTCTATCGAGCATCGCGGCGCGATCGCTTGAAATTGCTTTCCTCGGCGGACATCGCGTGTATCGTTGCGCGCGTTCAGGCTTTTCACCCTGTAAACAAGTTTCACGCGTAAAATCTATCTTAGGCGCGTCTATAATTAAACCTAGCCACTCCGTTGCATCCATAAATAAAGAGAAAGAGAGAAAAAAATTCAACTTCGAAACGAAAAGTTAGTTTCGAGCGTGGCGCGGTAGTTCTGCTAATTCGGCCGGAGGAGGGAAAAGGATGTTAAAATTACGTGGCTGGTGAAACCGATAGGCGGCCGATTATTATCTGTCATTCGAATACTTCATCTGACGATCCGGTCCTCGTATCTCGACGACTTTGCTAATAGAAGGCCGTTACAATGCGGTCGAACGTCGGTCGCCTTTCCTATTGTCGGTGCTCGTTAGCGTCAACTTCGTGCCCGTTTGTGTATCGTGAAACCCGAGCCACGGGAATTTTTTTCGTTTTATCTTTTTTGACGGATACAGTCGGGAACGATGTCTCGAATCTTCGGGATGGATTTCGAATTGACCGAAGGTTGGTCCGGGAACCGGGTTCCATGAATCGACTCGAACCTTGACTGGGCACAAAGTGCCGACGCGAACCTTCTGCGCTCGCCCTTCGAACTTTCTTTTCGACCATTTTCGAGTACAGGAATATTACGTTAAACTTCTCTTTTGCGGTTCATAATGGAAAAGTAACTTTACAGTAGAAAATCACTGCGACAAGGAATCTAGTTGTTGGCACTCTTCTGTTGCTTTTGTGGTTGTTAAAATCTGGGCCAGGAATATGTTTCGAGGAAATTGGCGCTCTTTCACGTTTCGTATCAACAGTTTTCAACTACCGTGAACTCTGGGCTTCTTCTTAAATGCCTTTATACTCGTGACGCGATCTAACAGATGCAATACACATTCAAGTTAGCATTTCAAATTCCCTTCAGTTTCACGACGATTGCTGTTTTAAAACGTTAAGTCTGGAGATCTGTTCAAAGACATTTACTAAAATTATTATTAGACTGCGGATCGAAATTTTCAAAAAATGCTATAATATAAAATTCCAGAGAATTTAATACGATTCTTATTCGTTTTGGATCTACAGAGGCTGTACTGATATTTCATTCCACTTACTGAAAATTTGCCTATAAAAATTGGAAATTGCGTAAACACCCGCAGTCTAATTATTATTTATTTTCTCAAGCTCAACTACGATAGCAAGTAGGGTAAGGGACCCCCAATTACTGTGCCTATATTAGTTATATTTATTTATTTCAGCGTAATAAATAATAAAAGAGATATATTAAATTTATTTCATTAAAATCAGTTAATATACTTTTCACATTTTCACGATTCGAAATCGTCTATTGTATTCGTAAAAATATCGTGTAATATGCGTTTTGAATTCGTCACGATGTCTTCTAAATATGGTAAAAAAAAATATGTGTTCCTATTTGTGAAACCCAAGGTGACCTCGATTTCGCCATGAAAACAAACTGTTTTCGAAATTTTTTTTACTGATATCTATTGTGTACTCCATGTATGTATGTACTCCATCGCGAGTGGGTGAAAAATCGTGCGTCCCGTTAGACGGAACACCCTGTGTATGTTGTACATCTCTTTTTGAAATATTCATTATGATTTCAAAATAATTATAATTAATATGGGCACAGTAATTGGTACCTCCACAGTAACTGGGTTCCTTACCATAGTTCTATCTGTTCTGCATTTAATCCGATGTGTTTAAAGCTTTATCGAAAACTACCTACAACTTCCAGAAGTGTCAGGCTTAGAAGAAACCCTGCGCAAAATCGTCTTATAACACCTTTACGACGAGACTATAAGCTGATAACTTTACATTAAAAGTCTAATATCCATCGTCAGTCGCTCCTTCATTAGAAATGCAATACCATGTTAGGGTACGTCAGATTCGGATTCTAATAACATTTTTTATTTTATATTGGTATCCATGTAACGCAACGAAGGGCGATATTACAATCGATACTACTGATCCACTCATTGTTAACCCCTTGCATTTCTTTTACAGTTACAAAACCTTTTTAATTTGTAACTGTAAAAATTATAATAAAATTTTATTAATCCTCAAATTCTTTCCAAATTGGTCCAGTGGTTTTTAAATATTACTCGGTACCGATTTTAAAAACTTTATTTCGAGCACAACGCGTTTAAGGTATCAATTGTCTGTTATCACTCTATGCACTACAATAACTGCACTTTTGGGGCTATAAATCTAAACAGTATTACGAATTTCCAAATAAAACTCTGGGAGCACATTCCAAAAGGATTATACCAACAGAATATACCATTTTTTAGAAGTCGTATATTTTTAGTTTACCCGAGGTGTGCAGCTCATTAACTCTTGATTGCACAGTTGGGGTGTGGTAAACTCCACTAGATACAGTGAATTCTCGATATATGTCAATAACGCGGGTCTTCCCAGCGTCATGTATCGTCCAGGAGACATACTCGAGCCGTGTTATCTCTCGAGCTTCTATTCCCCTCACGGGGTATACCCCGCGGTAGTGGGGATAATTCCGCGACGTTTATCATCCAGACCTTGACGACAAATATAGAGAAATCACTGTATATCGCAAGTCGCAAGGAAATGTGTAATTAAAGATAGATATTGCATTACCTGCTAACAGTTTGAATATCATTCCGTGTAATATTATATTTAGGGTACCTCTGAGAGGCCCCCTTTTTTCTATAGACTTTATTATGGGCTACTGTCGACTACTTGGCTCGGCTCTATTGGAGACTACTTTCCTCTACGTTGAAACGGCAGAGAAACGCGTTTGGCGGAAACTCGTAGTTGTCCTCTGACAAAAGCGGAAGTGCGCAGCCTTTCTAAACGCGTCTCAATTTACATCTTGTTACTTTCGCGTTAGCGTGCCTCGCCGGGATCATAGGTGGTGGCTTGGCTCGGCTCACGTCTCGCAGCCTTCGGCTAAATTTGTGACCTTCGCGACGAGTTATACGAGGGTCAAGCAAATACGTGTACGCTTATGGGCTTAGGTGGGGCTCGCGGTTACCCCCGGGGTTAGTCGGTAACCCGACACGCCTTTCCTTGGCTTCTGTCGGGCCAACAGCCCCTTCAGCCCCTTCTTCACTGGAGCCTCGACGTCGAAGGGTGGCGCCTTCTATTCCACACACCCTCCGACGATTCGGCGGCAAATACGATCCCCAAGGCCACAACACAATCGGTGTATTCCTCCGGCTAGGGCTGGCTCCGGGTGAGGTCGCCGGGTTTAATAAGCGAGCACCTATACCGCCAATTTGTCTTTCCTTTGTGCGCCGTTTTATTGCCGATCCGTGTATACATGTTACTGCCTCCGGGATCAAATTATCAGGTGTACAAAGTCATTCTCGATCTTTCTACAGAAATTTATATTTATTCGTAATGAAATAACTATGTTATAACTATTTCGGTCTCGAGCAGAGAATTAGGCACGGTCGGCTGCAACAGCTTGGTACACTTGACGGCCCTAAAATCACTCGGTTGTCGTCGGCCACCATCTGAAAACCCCGTGAGCGAACGCTCTTAGCTGAATCCTGATTTGTCGCATTCCATTTCTTTTGCTTAGTTTCCCAAAAATACACCCCTACTCCGACCAACAGCAACTGATCACAGTCGACGTCATACGCGACACGATACAGCTGATTAGAACTGAATAACGGAAAAGCGATATCGGTCTCTTTCATGACATTTAAGTGTAGCCTAAAAGATGCGTTTCCCGCTGTGATGTTTTGGCGGCGTTACTGCCTTTGAGTACACTACCCAGTGAATCACACTGTATCACTTGAATTTTGTATTTTATTTTTCTAATTAGTTGGTATTATGCGGTGCTACACTTTGCGGGAAAAGTTTCTGTTTAAATAAGTGCAACAGCTAATTTAATGCTAGGGCCGGAAATTAATTTGTATACCTAATAATTCGCGCGATTTTTTTAGGAGCTTAGTACACGCGGTATTTTTAGTTTTGTATTTAATTAGTATTGGAGTTAGGCGTCGAGAAGTTATTGACGGGTCATGAACCTTCAGATGTGGTCCATGACAGTTAGGTTCGCTGGGCGAGCGACCATCCGCAGGCCCAGTGACCTCTTGAGACTCATCGGGTCACTTGCGACCCCACCATAGCAAAAAGGGCGGTAATCTTCCATTTGGAAGTAACCGCCCTTAAGTAAACGCAAAATGCAATTATTGGCAGGCTATGTTACCGCTCCATAGATAAATTAGTATACATATAACTATATGAAGAGTACATCCTCAAAACATCCGAGAAGACTGGTTTATTAACTTGAAGCTTTTGCTCTCCAACGATTTTATTTTAAGAATGGAGAATTATGAACGTTTGTAAATTCATTTTATTCTTCTTACTCACTTGCTTTATTCCAATGCTAATGAAAATGTTATTATTATTAATGCGATAACTTAAGAAGCGTATTACGAAAGACTCCGGGAAATGGAGTACTAACGGTTAACTTAAGCTCATAAAAACTTTTGCTACCTTGCAGTGCATATTGCTTATCTGTTTGCTTCATAGAAATGATTCGAAATAATTATCCTTAATTAACGCAACGCAAGTAGTAGAAACATTTATGCGTCCTCGGTCTCTTTACATATCCCTGCAAAATTCTGTGAAATCCAGAAGAACAATAAGATTGCAACTCTCTGACAATTTCTATTAGGGTTCAGTCACTTGTGTACAGTATTTACTCTATATATATGTCCCAAATGCCTAGCCGATAAAAGTCCCAGTACTATCCCCACTGTCGCGGTGTGTACCCCGTGAGTCCTTTTCTACGTTCGGCGTGGATCAAAGAATAGTATCTCCTGGCCGATATATGTCTCTGGCTAGACCCGTGTTTCTGACATAAATCGTGTAAACACTGTACCGAGTATTTTCGTGCATTTAATTAAGGGGAGAAAGCCGCAGAGTAACCGATCGTTGTCGAGCGATCGATAGCGATAGATCGACGCTCCGGCGCGCAAGCATCGAAGAACTGGGAACAAATGCAAGATTCCGAACCCCACGGTTTCCCAATTAGTAAGCCGATCAGAACCGCGGATAAGAGTTGCAGTTTGCGTTACTCTAAGCTCCGAAACCTAAGCCACCATCTGATAATCCCACACAATTTCGGTCCGTTAAAATTGATTTCACCACCAGCACGCATCGAGGAGGGGCGTGGTATGTTTATCCGAAGTTTGGCCGGATCGTATTACGTTCCGCGCCCGATCATAATACAGGGTCTGGGGTATAGAAGAGCATGTTCCCCTTTTCGAATGTGCTGGAGCTGGAGCTGAAGTCAGAGCATGCTCGAGCATCCCGAAGAGTTGCGAGGAGGCCTACGATGGCCTCGCGGCACGAGCTCGCCCCCCTTTTCTTCGCCTCTTTTCTCTCTCGCTAACCCCTCGCTATTCTACCCCCCCCCCTCTCTCGTTCCTGCACAAAAGCCCTGCAGCTATTCGAATCAAACGGCCGATTCACGGGAGCACTTTATTTCGTGCTAGGCTACAAGATTTGTTAATGGTTATGGGCGCTTGTGGCGGTCGGCTCGCGTGCCAGCCGAAGCTGCAGAGATTACCTGCGCCCGGCTTTCAAGGGCCAATAAATGTCGAGGGCGCGGGATTATCCGCGACGGACCAATGGGACATCGTTCGTAATACATTTCGAGATTTTCCGTTCATAATTTATACCCCGGTCGCAACGTTTAGATTCTCCTCCGGTGATCTATAGAAACAAATGATTCCGGGATGAACTGTAATCAAACGAAGGCGCGCTGGAAATGTTGAAGAAGATTCCTAGCCCTTAACCCTTCGTCGCATGATTTTATTCACGGATCCAACTATTGGTTTACACTCGACACTATTTCTACCAAAAGTGTCAGAAATTGTAACTTTTTCTGTGACAATATCTTTTCTCATATGGGACAAGGGAATACGCTGTATTTAACCCTTAGCACTCGAATGACGACTGTAACGTACCACTAAAAGTTGCAGTATCATTATTCACAATATTGTTTAAATTATTTACTTTCTTTCTATTTAATAAATTGCTAAACATTTCAGTGTTGTACGAGTAAATCGCACCATTTTCGTATGTATGGCATGGAAAAATATATGTAGAAGAGAAATATTCTAGATCGGAGCAAATGTTACGTTTTGGACTTAAAATGGCTTCGAGTGCAAAGGGTTAATCCTTAGCACTCGAATGACGACTGTAACGTACCACTGAAAGTTGCAGTATCATTATTATTTTCGTATGTATAACATGAAAAAGTATGTATATAGAAGGGAAATATTCTAGGTCGGAAGAAATGTTCCGTTTTGGGGTTAAAATAGCTTCGAGTGCAAAGGGTTAATAGAATCTTGTAACTATGAAGGTTATTGTCGAAATAAATGTCGGCCTCGAGTGTGTCAAGTACTACATCATATTTGACAGTTACAAAAGGTGCACGTTGATCCCTTTATATTAATTTTTATTCTTAAGGGCCAAGTCTCCGTAGATCCGCGATAAGGTAGAGCGACCGACAAAAATAGGCGAAGAATGGTTTCACAGGAGGAAAGTTTTCGTTCTTATATGAGAATATTTTTCGCTGGGGAAGGGCTCATTCTAAAGAGGAAGGTTCAATGCAGTAAGCTCTGGTCATGAGTTGACGACATTATGCAGATATTTGGTAATATAAGCGTTAGGAATAGACCAAAAATTGACGATGTGCATTGGATGGTTTTCTGGATGAAATCGAGGGTAACGCGCTCTAGAAAATATTTCTAGCTACAAACTGAGCCATATTTTGTCTTGATTCTTTGAGAAATAAAGTTTCTCGAACTTTCCTCCCGTTTCTGGCGTCAGAAATCATGATATCGATAATATAGAGCAAAAAGTGTGACAAGATTAGTCACAGACTTAAGACCCGTCGGATCAAGACCAAGACCTATCTTAAGTCTGTGTCTGAAGTATGTGAACGGAAATGGTACAGCAGTTACCGACCTGCTGACTCTGCAAAAGTCCCGTGACTACCCTTGGCCCTTAAAACTAGCCTAAACCAGAGATTCCTCAACTTATTTGTCCTACTGTCGCCCCTGAAAATTTGCCTTAAGTGAACAAACAGAAAAATACAGTGATAAATTTCTGTTATTTTATATATTTATATGTACGCCCTCCCACCCTGAATCGTTCCAGTGCCCATAAGGGAAACACTGGTCCGAATCAGCCAAAAAGAATTACGTTCGTCAGGAACGTTCGACACCGTTCAAAAACCATTGTAAGATAAGCCGCGAGCAAGCGGCGAAAAACATTGGCGCGGGCTTGCCCCAGAATTACCGTATGCACATTTAAATGCCAATTACGTTACCAGCGAGTTCGCAATTATAATTAAGGAACGCGCGAGTGTAATCACGCGACTGCTTACTTCGACGCAGCTCCTGCGGTTTCCTCGGTGAAAAGGGACGAAGATACCCGATGCCTCGCGGCTTTAATAATAAGAGGCGCGGTAACGAGTATATGCCGTTAGGATGGCGTTGCTTTCGCTAATTCAACGCTGCTTCCTAACACTGTCCGTAATGAATTCGCTAGAGGATGAAGGAGGGAGTTGGGCCAAGAGAGACAGAGGGAGAGAAAGAGAGACGATGAGGAAGAGAAAGGGATGGGAGAGGGAGTTATGAAGGAAGGGAGAGAGCGAGGGTGAAGCAACGAAGAGAAAGAGGAAGAGAGAGAGAGAGAGACGGGCTAAGAGACGGGAAGAGGATCTCGCTCTTGCGATTCAACTCATTACAGAATGTATGCTCCGCACGCCATCTTTGATGTCGCGGTAGAACGCGTTCAGATGAAACTCTTGCCTCCTCGTGGCGTGAATTTAGCCCGAAACGCTCGGGGCGCACGACCTCATCCTCCGTCCCTGTCCTGTCCTCCACGCCTTTCAAACCGGCAACGACGCGGTGATAATAACGTTTAACGAGAGTTACTTCGGCCGCGTATAAATAAAACGCGGCCGCGGTGATTTTGCTCGGTCCCCTGTTCCCGCGAACCATTATTCCCAACCGGAACGACGCGGCGCGTCGCGACGACGGGGTACGGCTCTTGACGGCCCGGCGCGCGGCGCACGGCGCACGGTGGTTTAAAACGCGATTCCAGAGGAGCAAAATCATTTTTGTCGTTATTTTTTCGTCTACGCGAACATGCCCATTCGTCTCTTATATTTTCTGTTGTTCAGACCTATTTATAATTATTTTTCGCTTGCTTGCTCGTGCAAAAAAGATTGCAAAAAGTCTCGGAAAAATTGAAGAATAAGTAAAAGTAGCGTGAAGCGGGAAGAGGTATTGTAATATTTTGATTCTCTGATTAATATACACGTTAACCCCTTGCACTGCTATTTATTTTGTGAGTATAATGATTAGAAATTCTTCATCGTTCAGAATTTCATAGAAAAAAGAAATTTATATTTGTTGTATGCCTATGTTTTCCCCAAAGGATATGCACTACCGCTCAAAAATATCCGGACACTTGCGAAATATGTATTAACATTGCATAAAAGATATTTCAGTGCCTAAAATAGTGACTAAAATCGATTTTTATTAGTTTCTTATGAAATATCTAACGTTTTGAATTAAAAATAACGTATGTGGAACTTACCAATACTACACTAAAATTAAATACGAGATTCATCGACGTATCCACCGCGGAGTGTCTGGATACTTTTGAGCGGTAGTGTATATCAACTACAACAAAATGGAATTTTATTTCGGTTTAAAGGAAATTAATAACATACATATTTAGTAGACTCTGTTTAGTATCTTCGTCAGGAGACTGACTCGATATTGTAGGGCAAGGGGTTAACAGAATTATCGTACGATGCTGATTATTGCCAGCTTTTGAAATGTAAATGTTTTTTTTTTAAATATGGCTTTACAAAAAGCCTTTTTGAAAAGATTATGTCTATATTATACCTCATGAAAAACAATGTTAAGCGAAACTTACGTGTATAGTATATGTGCAGATACATATAATTATAGTACTACTGAATATAGTTATGGTACAATTATAATATAGTTAAAATATATGTAGTTAATGCTGAAGAGTACAAACCAGAGATTCAATAAAATTCAGATCACTAATGTTTCTTATACTATGCATGTATTATCTGTATTATAATTAGTATATATCTTCACATGTTGTCTACATGTAAGTTTAGAATAATGTTATCTTTTATGAAACACGACATGTAGACATAATCCGTCGATACATAATGAATGACACAAAACAAATAGGTACACTCTCGTCCATAAATCATCTGACACTTACTTGTTTTCAGCAAATTGGTAATTACAATAAGGATACAAGTTTCGGGATTGATTTTATTGTTTCATTTTGTTATATGCAGCTTTTACACGATAATATTTCAATGCAAAATTAAAGATATACATATACAACTTGAATAAATGTTGAAAAAAGAGATTGAGAATTGTGGGACGAGTTAGATAGAATAAGAGAAACGTGGCCAAAATCAAAACAGCGCTTATGGACAGCTCTAGGAGACAAATTCGGAAATAATTATCCCACTAAAATTTTAAAAATTAATCGACAGAATCCCACGGTTACTTCAAGCGAATGTATTGATGATAAGAAAATATGAGATATTTTGGTCAGATCTTTGACACATAATTTGATTTACATGTTCTCTTCATTAGAAAATAAGTACCACTTTTATTTCATAATGCAGTGGATTCTCGATATATGTCAACAACACGGGTCTTGCCAGCGTCATGTATCGTCGAGGAGATATACCCGAGCCGTCTTATGTCGTCAAAGGCCTCTCGAGCTTCGGGGCTCCTCACGGGGTATGGCCCGCGGTAATGGGGATAATTCTGCGACATTTATCATCCATGTCTTGGCGACATATATAGAGAAATCACTGTATAGATCCTTTAACAACAAAATATCGTCTGCATCCAAATTTCAATAAGTGTCCGGTGACTTATGGACGGGTGTGCACATACTTTTAATTGTACATCCACGCAGAGGACAAAATAACGAGAAAAATAATTCTTCTCAGCCAGAATCGCGTTTCAAACTGTGCGGCGCGGCGCGTCACCAACTCTTCGCCGAACGAGCTTCCGGTTGTTACGTCTTTGAACGTTATCGAGCCACGGTGTGCACCGATTCCGGAACCGCGGCGACAGAGAAAACCAGTTTTATTGAATTTCTAAGGCGGTTTTTGCCCCCACACGCGAGTCGGACGCTCGCAGATTGTGAGCGGAACTCTCGCGGTGACATTGATGCCACCACCGCGCCGCCACCGACTGCCGCGCTCAAAATGGAAGCACGCTGAAAGAACACACGCCGCGTCCCGCGATTACCGCGAACGTGCATTCGGATTTTCAGCGTTTTTCGAGACATTCAGCCAGAAATAAAAGGGAAGAACCCGTTTATCTCGCTTTCATTATTCCCACCCTTTTGACAGTCCAGGGGCGCCTCACTTCGGTTTTCGTGGTTCACACCCGACGCGGACTGTTTGGACGTCTACTCGTGACGCACGGAGCGAAGCGATCTTTAATGGATGCATTAATTTCGAAAGCAAATGCATTTCATCCGACCGTACATCCGCAGCAGTTAATTGACGCGTTACAGTGACGTTACTGTTATAGTGGTTTCAGTGTCGAACCGGGGCGTTTCATGGAAAAAGGGCACACACGCAGATGTGCCGTTTCAAGAGAATCGATTTCAATGTTTGCATTATGGTAACATTTAAAACCATTTTTCTTTGTGACTTTCCGAGAACAGAAGTTACGATTTCAATTTTGCATAGTCGCTTTAACCCCTTACCTTACAACTTAATTCCAAGGCTTCGGATTAATTCATACCAATATCATTTCGTCCGATGCTCTAAATACGTATCGATAGAAAATAAAATAATTTTTATTGCTTCAATGTATTATACAATGGTTAGATTGCTACTGCGTATTAAAAATAATCAAGTTTGACGTGCCGTGTTCGACCATGACGTTGATGACCTCGATCGAGTTGTAATTTGACGCCATTTTGATTATGAATGACTAAGAAATATGTTTCCACGTCTCCTTAGCTTTTACAGTCCAGATGAATGCACAAAATGCAGGCGAAAGTGACAAAGCAAGTATCATCGAAGTAGAGTATAACGAACGGGAAGACGCACCACGAAACGTTTCGAGAGGTTTTCTGTGTTGGTAGACGCCGGGGTAGCGTGTATAGGGGGTCGAAGAATTTGTACATTTTCAACGAGAACAGCTCTTTCCACCGGGCTGAAGTATCGCAATCGAACTCCGTACAGCACTCAGGCCAGAACGAGTCGTGAAACTCGTTACATCCGAACGGATGCAGCTTGAAAACGCGCGTTTAATTACCCGTATTATATTATTGCGACCCATTAAGCAGGCATTCTGTAAACTTTCCGTCATCGTCCGCATTTCTTCCCACAACCCTGTGTGTCTGTCACGTGGATATACAATCTTTTCTCTATATATGTTCACAACACGGCTCTACCCAGGGACATATATCGGTTAGAAGATACTATTCTTTGAGGACAGCGAAACTCTAGAGGCCTCGGTTGATGGTCCCTGACGAGGTATACCCCGCGGCAGTGGGAATAGTTCTGGGACTTTTATCGGCGAGGCATTTGGGACATATATAGAGCACACACTGTACACGAGTGACTGAACTCTAATAGAAACTGTCAGACGATTGCAATCTTGGAGATATTTATTGTTCTTCTGGATCTCACAAAATTTCCCATTCGGATCATGAAGTTCTGTTATACACAATAATACTAATAACTATAAAATACTAATGTACAGTCTTTACTCGATATATGTCCCAAATATCTAGCCGATAAAAGTCCCAGAACTATCCCCACTGCCGCGGGGTATAACCGAGGAGTGTAAACATAATACGGGTCGGATGTATCGGTGTGTGAGACCACTACTAATCCAATAACAAAACTTCTTTATTTTTCATTACTTTTTTATGGGACTTTCATCAACACGTTCGTGGGATTTTTCTAATGAAAATGATACCAAATATGATATAATTCCGATGACATTTGCTTGTGTAATGTGCGATGAAAGTTACAGTGTTTACTCGATTTATGTCCAAAACACGGGTCTAGCCACGGACATATATCGACCAGGAGATACTATTCTTTGATCCACGCAACCTTACCATTCGAGATGTCTCAAAGTTTCTCGAGCTTTGGGGTCTCTCACGGGATATACCCCGCGGCAGTGGGGATAGTTCTGGGACTTTTATCGGCTAGAAATTTGGGACATATATCGAGTAAAGACTGTATATTTTACATTAGTAATTTATAGTGATTAGTATCCTCGTGTGTAAGAATGGATATATGGTTTTCTTTCATATTTTACAACTTCAAATTTATAATCTGAATTGGCAATTCTGAGCATATTCTCACCGCGACGGGTCACGAATGACTCCGGCATAGCATACGGAGGGTCAAACTTTTATCTCAGTAAAATTCCATGTGATTAGGACGAATAACAAGAAATTAAATATTGTAGACAAACACTTTTGTAAGTTACTATGTACAGAGTGTCCGCAAGGAGGTAAATCCACGTGGAAAAATCAGTCGAAGGAAAAGAATAATGTTTTTTTTTCGGCTGGCGCGTCTGTTCATAGCCGACCGATTCTACTTCCTGCAAACACCAGGGCACGCGAACTCGATGGACCTTCAAACACATTTTTCTCGAAAATGAAGTATTAAACGAAATAATATTATTCTTTCTTTTCGACTAATTTTTTCACGTAGATCGATGGGGCTCACCGTATATCTCACATTTCACTTGTCAGTAACGAATATGATTATGACAATGAATTCTCGCTATAAGTCAGTTGTTCGGTTCTGGCGAGAGACATTTAGACGAAAATTGAGGTTCCTGCCGAACGTTGCATTTGAAATACACAGTGCACGTTGGAAACGCAAATGTCACTATCAGTCTCTATGTCATAAACTTATGAGTTATGATAACGTCTTATTTAATAAGGCGGCTCATTTATTTTGAGTTGGCCATGCCACATTGAGAATAGCCTTTTGTTTGTACTGATTGTTTAGGTTTAGAAGAGGTATTGAAATACAAGAGCTAATTAAATACTATATTATTTCGTGCGGTCAAATTGACCGGCTGTGGTAGACAGGACAAGCTACATGTATTTCTTGCAAAAAAAAAAAAAGAATAAAACGAGAAACAAAAACTGAAAAATACATTGTATATATACTTTAAGAAAAGTCGTAAAGTTGAAAAGGTCAATTTGACCGGTCGTGGTAGGCTTAGTGTTAAAGCGGGCATGCTATCGGTCCGGCTATTATATTGGGTTGTACGGAAAGTTCGTGCCGTTTTTCTGTAGTTGGCATTAGGATAGGTCTGAATACGTCAGAATGTTTGAAAACAAATGGTATGTGTACATAGTCTAAAAAGGTGATCTTTCAGGTATTTTTAGAAAAAAGTTTGATTAGGACACATTAATTTTTGTTAGTTTTATACGCTCTTAAATATGGAAGGAAACAGAGTGAATTATAGGCATTTGATGCTTCTTTCTTCCAAAAGCTGTTGGAGCTTGGTTGGGATATTACACCCTCAGATTTTCATCTCTTTAGGTCAATACAAAATTCCCATAATGACAAAAACTTTAACGCTTTGGTCGACATAAAAAATCATATTTAAAAGTTTTTCTCCGAAAAACACAAGTTGCGCGAAAGACGGAGAAAGATTATGGAACAAAATGGCACTTATAATAATTCAATAAATGTATATCGTAATTCAATAAATGTACTGCGATTCAGTTTCCCTTAAAAATCGGCACGAACATTCCGGACAACCCAACGTTTCTTGTTACTTTTCTTGTTACGCGCGTTTGCTGCGCGAGGGTTTGGAAAAAAGGGCAGGCATCCACGGCGATAAATTCGGTTCCGAGTTAAATAAACGGGGCGCATTGTTGGTTATTTGGAGAAATTGTGGGAACGGCAACAACGTTTTAAGACGGAGTGGCGAAGCGTGTTTGTAGACGGGGCTGGTGCCTGCAACGCTTTGCCGGCGTCGTTAGAAGGGAAAATATTTTCGCCGAGCAGAAGTGGCCCCGGACGGTTTACAGGCCGCCATTTGTTTTCCGCGTTTCGCCCTACGGGCGGATATAAAGAACGCTGTAAAACGGAACACGGATATCGCGGAGGCGGTCGCGGATGCCACGCATTGCGAAAGAGCAACGCTTCGCGGCAGATTATAGTGCAGGCGGACGTGCACGAACGTCGGAGTTTCGCAAGCGAATTTCATTCCTCGCCGAAAATGTTCGGTTCTATGGGCACTTCCGCCTCATGAGAATATTCAAAGGAACGGAATATATCTGGCAATTCGGTCGTGTATCACGCGAATGTTCTCGCGAAGGTTCTGCGGCCGGCCGCGGAATTTTATTTGAAAGCGTAGCAATCTTTTGAACGCATTGAACGCCAAAGTGGAAAAACAAGGCTGAGCTCCGGGGCACCGCGTGTTTTATTCTCGGTTTCTTTTTTGCGATTTCACAAAGCACGTGTTTTTAAAAATATGTCCGCGAAAGGATGTTTGTTTACATAGAACGTATGATATATAATTGTATATAATGTATTGTATACGTGCAACTGATAGTCGAAACGTTAAACGCATTTTTCTCGAAACTTTATTTTCTGACATGGCTGGCAACGACATCTCAAGATCCAATGTGCGATCAACTTGTCGAATATCAAGAAAAAGTCTAAAAAAAAAAAAAAAATCAGAATTCGAAAGTCGAACTGCCGCCATTTCGTTAAATATTTCGTTAAAATCCGTTCATGTCGTAACTACATTCATATAAAATGCTACTTCCTTTTTTTGTTTAGGACCAATAGAACGGCTGGAATCGTGTCAGCCATATTTTATATGCCCCTCTTCGAGGAACTATAGCTCCTTCAGTGTTAAGTATTTTCACATCAAAAAATTATATTGTATGGTCCGAATAATAGAAAATATATGTGGAAAATCTCGACACCGAAAACAGCCGTCTGATTTGTTTACAAAAATTTCGAAAAAAGGCTGACAAAACGATGCTCCAGAGCACAGGGCTTGTCTTCTCCGTCGCGAGCACACACACACACAAGCTCCCCACCATAAATCTGCCCGTTAATTAACACTTATAATTAGACTACACGCTGGAAGCTAGTGACCCGAGATAACTGTCCTTCAAACTTTCGGCTGTTATCCCGAGCCCTTTACCGCGAAAGAATTCTCTCTTAAAGGGTCGGGTCGTTTGATCCTTCCGGTAGGGTTTCGGTGCACGTGCGCGAAGGCAGAAGGCACACCGGTGTCGTCGGTGAAATCTCCGCGAGGCGTTGGACAAAAAAGAAAAAGAAACAAGAAAAAAGAAAGAAAAAAGTAGGACTTAATCGGCACGGAATGTATTTATATGCGTTAAATGCCAGGCAAGCATTTCCGCGCTTAAAGAGAACGAAATGGCAGAAATTTTCCTAGTGCCCAGCCCTCTTGTCTAGGGCGGTAGCGTTAGGAGCGTTAGGTTCAGGGGTTGTTTGGTGAGGGAAAAGGTCGGTCGAGCAGGGGAGGGACAGGCTACGAGGCAGAGCGAGACGACGAGGGGTTGGCGGAGGGTTGCCGGAGGGGTTGGAGGACGGTTGGAGACGGGGGTGGATGAGGGTTGGATCGAGGGCGGGGGCGGACGAAGAGGAAGGGTGCCTGCCACGACGTCGTGCGCCGGCAGGATGGGATTTAATCTGTGTCCCGTTTCACGCTCAGCCAAGTGGAACCTTTTTGCCTCACTTTGCGGCATGACTCGCTTTTGCGCTGGTCGTCGCGTAGATTAACGCGAAATTATATATAAAGAATGTGTGCGGACGGCTCGGGTCGTCGGTGCGCTATGGACGATTCGCTCTCCTCGCACGAGACGTTGCCGAGAGACTAAGAGAACCAACGAGAAAGCGTCAGAGAGAGAGAGAGAGAGAGAGAGAGAGAGAGAGAGAGAGTGAGAGAGAGGACAGGGAGGTGGGGAGAGGAAAGCTTACACTTTGTGCGTTCCTTCATCCGTCTCTTCGCGTACGTGTACAAGTCACACCCTCTTTATAATGAATTAAACTCATGAAAAACCTACGGTTTCTCGTGTCAGTTCACAAAGGGTGCCATGGGGGCATCCTCGTGACGGACGCGACGCGCCGGGATTTCGATGCTTCGAAGATGATCTATCTTTGCGACGCGTCAGTTCGAAGGGACACGGTTTTTGCTTGATCTGCGCCGCTGGTGATCGGTGAATGGATGGATTATCAGCGTCTGCGTAAATAAACGGTCGAGTATCGGCCGCCGACGCGCGACGAAGGGATTCACTGTGGACACTCGCGTCACCTGTTATAGGTCAACATTTTCCAATCAGTGGTCAGAACGAGGAAGAAATTTTGTCGCGGCGAAGGATACCGTCGCGTGATCGTTCGTTCCCTTTTTACGCTTTTTAAGACTCGTGTAACACACTTTTGCGAGTTGAAATCAAAAGAAAAGTGACACGAAATATATTTATAAAAAGAATTATAGTAATAAATACCGTGTCTTCTCTATATGTGTCGCCAAGACCTGGATGATAAATGTCATGGAATTATCCCCACTACCGCGGAGTATACCCCGCGTGGGGCCACGAAACTCGAGAGGTCTCGGACGCCGAAGAGTGTAAACATAAAACGGGTATGACGTTCAGCGTGCATCAAAGAATAGTATCGACGATATATGTCGCTAGAAAGATCCGTGTTGTTGACATACATCGAGAAAACACAGTACATAAATTATGGTGTACTTCGTAACTAATGTACATGGCAATTAAGCCAGTATCTACATAACAACAAATTATTTTACATTTCTAGATTGATTATATATGCAACAAAAGAAATTTGTAATTCTAGGTAATTCTCAAATGGCTCTCCTATAAAATTTCCTTCTTTTGACTTATGTCAACTTTCTTATGAATGAACGATTCACTGGTTTAAGGTGCAAAGCGGATCTTTGAGGTCCTACTTTGAGTTCTGATGTAGATATCTAACTTTTTATTTAACACTAGAACTACCGGATGAGTCAAAATGACTTGCTCCTAATTTGTTTCTTAATAAATATGTTTTCATGAGAACATTTTTCAACAAACTTCTCTATCGAAGTAGATATTTAAACACAACTGGTAAGAAATCTAAATAAATGCAAGTTTGTTGTTATTATAAGGCAATGTATGCCAGTTGCATTTACTGTTTGGTGGTTCTACGCCTGACACGGCTCGGGTATGTCTCCTGGACGATACATGACGCTGGCAGGACCCGTGTTGTTGACATATATCGAGAATTCACTGTACTCTGCGTGCCTCACAAGAAGGCCTCTGGCAGGAATATGGCTGTAAGCCGTTCGATTGAGTCATTCCACAGGCATTTCTATATATGTCGCCAGGACCTGGATGATAAACGTCGCGGAATTATCTCCACTACCGCGGGGTATTCCACAGGGTATAATACGGCTCGGGTATGTCTCCTGCACGATACATGACGCTGGCAGGGCCCGTGTTGCTGACAAATATCGAGAATTCACTGTACTCTCTCCCGACTCGGAGATGTAATAATAAAATCGGTCGGTAACGAGAACAAACTGCGCGAAGTGCACAACGTCGATGCACGTGTACGAACCAACACAGTGCCGCTCACAGAGCAAAACGTGCTGGTCGCAAGATAATCTGAAATTCCCATGAAAGAGCGTACTATGTAATTTTAGATCATCTTTAATCGACGCGAACGTTCAATCCAACGTTGTCGTACGAAAATGGCGTGGGATAGGCGCTTAAGAGGCGATTCATTCGCATGAAAAATACTTCGGTGTCTCGTTCGTACATTTACATACATGTTTATTGAACTCGCCGTCGAATGAATATTCATCGTACATCCGCCGCGGCGAAATCGTACCGCCGAAGGGCGGCCGCCATTTTAATCGGATCAAGGAAAATATCTTAACGTTGTGACGTTATCGTTCCTTTTACCGGGCATGCATAATCGAATGGGATTTTATTTCTGCTCGCGACGGACGTGATTCCCGGCAACATCATGCCTATTCGTTTCCAGACGTATCTGTAATCTATTTATGCGAAGAAAAAGTATCGGTATTCCGTCGGTAACATTCCTCTTCGTTCCAGTCGTGCCGGCTGAAACGTTTTACACGCGGTGCAATTATCGAATAGACGTGTTGGCGTAATAATTTCCGATTGTGGTATTGAGTACCGGTAATTATTGGCTAGACAAATCGAAATAATTAACAAAACACTGAACCAACTATGCCTCGATAATAATCGGACGAAGTAACAGATTTTTACTACAAAATTCTTTAACCGTTTGTTCTTTAGTCGTGTTCCAACTGATGAGAAAACATGTTGATAGCGCCAATCTCTGAGTAGGTTTAGAAATTAATTGTATAAATGTGAAATATTATTATTATATATTCGAACAAATCGAATTTTATTAGGATTTTTAGGATACAACATGGCTAAAGTGCCACCCAGATCAATTTTAACTTTCTCGTTTCGGCTTTATTAATTACTCAGTTCGCAAAAAAGAAAAGATATTGTTCTGTTGGATGTCTCGCTTTGAGCAAACCGAGTTTGGAAATTCGACGGATGCACAGCGCTATTAAACTGGAATCGGCTGATACGTCTGTTCATGACCGTCCGTTTCTACTTACAGTGATTTCTCTATATTTGTCGCCAAGGCCTGGATGATAAAAGTCGCGGAATTATCCCCACAAGAGAGGCTTCGGACGCCGAGGGGTGTAAACATAACACATCTCGGGTATGTTTTCTGGACGATACACGACGCTGGCAAAACCCGTGTTGTTGACATATATCGAGAATTCACTGTACTGCAATTACTGGAGGACACAAACCCGACTGATTTTCAAACACATATTTCTCGAAAGCGGACCGTCAAGCAAAAAATTGTTATTTCCTTCTTTCTTGAATCTCCGATTGGTGACAGTAACGCTAAACAAACACAACTTTCTTCTTAATAAATCCTATTGATCAAAACAAGCAAATAATTAGCATATTCATAATAACATTAGTATTATGGTAGAAATTGAACTTTTTGGTCGATGACTTTCTTCATTTGCGAGAATGTTATTCCTAGTTTGTAGTTCTTTCCACCATCGTGTTTCCACCAATTGTGTGTCGCGTCGCATAATGTTCCCGTCAATTTACTTGTTTTACATTGCCTTATAATAACAACAAAATTGCATTTGTTTAGATTTCGTACCAGTTTTGTTTAAATATCTACCTCGATAGAGAAGTTTGTTAAAAAATTGTCTCATGAAAACATATTTATAATTTCATTATTTCTAAAAGCAAAAATTAGGAGCAAGTCATTTTGACTCATGCGGTAGTTCTAGTGTTAAATAAAAAATTTGATAGTCAAAGAAAGGAAATTTTACAGGAGAGCCATTTCAGAATTACCTAAACTTGCGAATCTTTTTTATTGCATATAACCACCCTAGAAATGTAGAACAATTTGTTGTTATTTGCATACTGGGTTAATTGTCATGTACATTAGTTACGAAGTACACCACAATTTATGTACAGTGTTTTCTCGATTTATGTCAGCAACACGGCTCTTGCCAGCGACACATATCGTCCAGGAGATACTATTCTTTGATCCACGCTGAACGTCGTACCCGTATTATGTTTACACTCCTCGGGGTCCGATGCCTCTCGCGAGGTGTACCCCGCGGTAGTGGGGATACTTCCGCGACATTTATCATCCGGGTCTTGGCGACATATATCGAGAGAAGACTGTATTTATTACTATAATTCCTTTTACAAATATATTTTGTGTCACTTTTCTTACGAATGAACGAAATCTTCTACAATAGTATTTCTTGATTAAAACGTGTCCTAACGTCTGCATTTTCAAATCGGCCACTGCATACAACCTATAGAATCGTCAACCGACCGGTTGTACCATGATTTCGAAAACACCCTGTCTAGGTTCTTGTTCTTCTAAAAAATCAAAGAAAACGCATGATCGCCATAAATTAAATTGTTGTGCAAGGGGTTAGCATTTGACTGACCTTCGCAGGAAGGTCCGGGCGGTCGAGTTCGAGATGCAGGAATAATTCAATCGAGGGGGACAGCTTGTTGCGTCGGTAATTGGACGAAAACGTGTAGCCGCCGGGGATCGCGAGCGTGTGCGTTCGCAATTGTCGCGTCGGAGGCCGCGGAAGGATGCGTTCGAGTGACAGAAGGCAACGAAAAGTGACGGATGGTCGGGGGCGTGCGCGCGCGGAAGCTCGTCTCTTTGAGGCGAGAAATAAGCACGAAACGCGTGGAATCCCTGTCCTCCTGTGGCGACGGTAAAGGCTGATGAAAACGCGTGGCGCGATGTTACACAGAAAGTGGTTTCACACGGCGGCGCCGCGTCATGCCACGGCCAGACCATTCAAATTGCGTTTCCACTATTTCTTGTCGTTTTGCGGGGCGCAAAAGCGGGAGATTAATTAAATTCGTTAATTGCAAGATGCATTTAGCCCGTGCCTGCCTTCCCGGCACCTTGCGCCGCGCCGACTCGTGTCTCTCGCTCAATCTCTCCCCTACTCTCTCTCTCTCTCTCTCTCTCTCTCTCTCTCTCTCTCTCTCTCTCTCTCCCTCTCTCACACCCCCTCCCTCGTCCTCTCTCTTTTTCACTTCCGGTGTGTACCCCGAGTCACGACGCGTTCGTTCCACCCCTTATTCTTCGCGCGCTGCCGGCGTTACCACGTGAATTTAGAAAGGCGACCGACAAAAGGGGTAAAAGGCCCACTTTGCACGTTCGTCCGTTGTTTCTTCGTGCACACGAAACACGCTTGACTCTTTTGCACCTGGCAACGTTAACCTTTTGTGGTCCTGTCTCGAGCTAAACTCGACGCCATGTTTCCTCTCCCCTTTGCCGCGTACGTGCTCCATACTGCCGCCGGGTTAAGCACTGTAATATTTATGACTTTGTCGTATTCTAACGTACATTCGTAATCGAACGTTTGGGATTCATACGTTTCGGAAGGCTAAGAAAATTAAAACTTCGTTAGACTTCGTTTACAGTTTAGAATAGTTTAATAAGTATGCAACGGCAGAGGAAAAATTCACCGAATCCTTCGACGCGCGTTCCACGCTTCTGAAACATTTGAAAATACACAGTCCGCTATTGTCCGTGTACGGGACTTCGGTGTTTTTCTTTTTCAAGTGAGAGGGTATAATTCTATTTTGATTAATTATACGCTCGCGAGTTCGGCGTTCATTTCGGAAAAAATAGTGGAAAGTGATTTGGATTCCAAACGTTTAATGCCCTTTCGAGAGGCACCGGTAAAAACACAGTTTACGACACGGAACTCCGGCGAATGTTTGTTGTTTTGTTTCATAAATCACATTCGGTAAATTGGCGAATTGGGAACCGGGGAACAGCGGAGAGTCCCATCATTTGCGGCCGTTTTTCCCCATTAAACTCAACAAAAAGCTTATCGATTTTTACAAACCCGCTCGGCGAAAAACAAGTTAACCGTGGCATCGTGTGTTTCCCCCGATTAACGAGTGCAAATATTGTTGGAGCACTCTTTGGTGTTTGCGGACACAGGAATTAATGCGACACTCGAGCTCTCCACCCTCTCGCGGCGCGTGGATTAAATACCGACGCGTCGCGAACACTATAACTACCGTCGCGGTACGAATATATTAAACAGCTTCGTTGTTTATTCGCGCATACATGCGTCTTTTACAAATTATTGCAAATGCATAACGAGAGGAGATCGTGTCGCGTTCGTTTGCTCTGTCTATTTAATGAATTCGGAACAACACATAAACTGTTGCACGCGGTCTTATACATCGAATCAGATATTTGTTTATTACCTCGTAATAAACACGTGGAATCCCGTTTCGTTATTTTCGTTTCGCACAGACGCATAAATATTTTTCACAATATTTAATTCGTGAAAATATATTTGCAACGGTTTCATTGCTTATGAATTGTGGAGTGACTTTTTGCGGTTAAACTTGCTGACTGTGAACTAACATAAATTGTTCGATGAAAAACACGACGCTACGTCATTAAATGTAATAGCTTCTTTAATATCATTCGATTCAATTATTCTAGACACTGTAAAAGAGTACATCATCGGTTTCGAGAAAATGTAAAATGCAGCTGTAACATAATTTTTGTTAGAGGACATTTAGAGGTCATTTCTGTTGTTTTTTGTTTTTGTTAATGGAATTTCAGAAGGGAGGCATAACTCAAATGGAAAAAGTCACGAAAGACCATTCTCACCGTCGTGTGTGCAAAATTATATTTCTCCAAATACTGCGCGTTCAAAATTTGAGTTTGCAACGTGTGCAAATGCGGAAGAATGAACTAAATGTGTACAATTTATTACGAACATTCTATTGTAATGTAATAAACAGTGAACTAAAAAGATAATAGAAGATTTTATCATCGTTAGTGCAGGGTGTAAGTTGAAGAACATGACACTCCAAGAGACAAAACTTTCTTTTGTTATAGAGCTTTTACCGACATATTTGTCACATTTTTCTGATCGAAACGAGACCAAATATAACATAATTCGTAGCATATTTGTTGCTCAGTGGACGATTCAGTAGAACCTCGATTATCGGGAAAGGATCTACACCTATTCAACACGATTTATTGTACAACGCTTCCGATGATTCCACGGCAGCCATAATGAAATTTATTCAATTCTTTACACAGCAATTTTCTTTTATACATTATTCAATCCACTACTTTGAGATCAATAAATAATCTTCTTCTTGGGCCCAATATACATAGCTAATAATTACACCTGACTGCTGAGAAACTAGAATTTACATGAAACGTAACCTTGTAGCTAAGCATCTGTTCTATTATCCGAACACGTGTTACTATCATTAGAACGGATCACCAAGGTTCTACTATATCGTGAATTAAACAAGTAAATACACGGCACTGCCAGTCCTAGACTGATTTGTTTACAGGTATACTAGAGACTCAATCACTATGGGAGGGTGTATATAAATTATAATTATGGGGGTGCCTATATTAATTATTTTTAAAGCTAAATGAATATTAACCCTTTGCACTCGGAGCCATAGATTCTACACTCATAATGTCCCCTTAGAGGGGACAGCCGAATGCAAAGGGTTAAAGAAGAGATATTAAATTTTTTACATTAAAATTGGTACCCCCACAGTAATTGGGTCCCTTAAAATAACACGTTAAAACGTAACCGTGAACTATTTTAAATATTTCAGTACGTATAAACATTCTATTCACTTCTTGGAACAGCATCCATCTTGTAGAATTAAGATTAACACAGTCCCTTCAATATTATTCACTTTGCACTGAGCACTCTGACAACGCAGTTCACGACAGGAAAACTGCATGTCGATTGAAGACAATATTCGAACTCTGATCATTTTGCAAGTATAAGACCATCACATTATATGAGCACCCGATCAAACAACGTGACACACCTCCAACAAGAAATTTATTTTTGAGGTTTTGTAAATAACTGTAAATGACATTTTGGTCCCGATGTTCACATAAATGGAGACAGTATTACTGTATCGTTTGCAACGAAATTTTCGCCGATGCATAGAGATCCGTTGTCACGCGAAAGATCATCGGCGGCGTGCGCTCGATCGCAGCCGCCGGTGCGGCGCGGCGTGTCCGCGATGTCCCCCGGTGTAATTAGGCTAATAAGAACGTTGTGCGCGCGTTGCGGACACGCTCGGCCGGTGTTTGCCCAACCAGACACCCTGACCAAGTGACAGAATACACGTTTCCGGGCGTTTTGATTCACAGAGGAGGACTTGATGCACGGGGGTGGTGCGGGTATTGGCGGGGGTTCTATGGTCGGACAGAACTCAATATTTGGGTGCTCGGCTGCAGGACACAGCGGGGTCAACCAGCTCGGCGGTGTTTACGTCAATGGCCGACCATTGCCAGACTCCACGAGGCAGAAGATCGTCGAACTGGCCCACAGCGGCGCCAGGCCCTGCGACATATCGCGCATACTGCAAGTCAGCAACGGATGCGTCTCCAAGATCCTCGGCAGGTCATACCCAATAGATCACAGCACGAGAGACAATCGGACGATTTCGCTAACAGTACAGAAACCGTCCTCTTTCTGTTCTTGCAGGTACTACGAGACAGGCTCGATCAAACCGCGTGCAATCGGCGGCAGCAAGCCGCGCGTCGCGACCACGCCGGTCGTCAACAAAATCGCCGACTACAAACGGGAGTGCCCCTCGATCTTCGCTTGGGAGATCCGCGACAGGCTGCTGCAGGAGGGCGTTTGCAATAACGACAACATACCCAGCGTAAGTTCGCTTTCGTTCATACAGTTTATACTCGTTAATTTTCGAGTGTAAGGTCAACGTCCCAGTATCCGGACGTAAACATGTTTTGCCTAATTTGGTAGCTAATACAATGTAATTACTGCAAGTTAGGACAGTCAAAACTCAAAATCATGTTAGGCGTATTTATTTTAACGATTATACGAGAAGGTACAGTGTCCCAGTTTGAGGACGACCTGAGAGTGCATGTCCCAGTACCTGAATTACATTGTCCCATTAACCGAACACATCTGTACGATATTAGTTGTGACCTCTTCCGATACAGCTTCAAAAGTTTGTTTTCATTGATCTTGTGTATATTTTTGCTTTTTCGTTTCTGCCATGCTTAATTTATAAAAAAAGGAAGGTAAAGTTTAATTTTATATGATTCTAAAATTTTGAGGTTATGTACAAAATACTGTACATATACTTATTTCAAGAATACACGGATGTCGGAAATAAACGCTATTTATTATAATTTACATGAAACTCCACATGAAAACTCACCTGTGCTACGTGCAGCCACGTGCTGATTGGTCAATTACTGATAGAACACAACGGTCCCCCATTGGTACATTGAGGGAACTGTTGTCCCAATATGTAAATCTTATAATTTTATAGTAAAAAAATTAATTTTCTTGCACGTTCGAATATTTGGTTTACATATTAAAGTATAGATATTTCATTAGTTCATTCTCGTAACATAAAGTATCAGATATAGTGAAATATTCCCTTAATAAATTAGCGAGATTTCTTAGTAAAAGCTTAAGAAATTCTTCAAGATTTGTCATATCTATTATGACACATGTTTCAAAATAATCATTTTTAACTAATAACTTTTAATTTTATATAATGATTATTTTTATTTATATTAATGAGTGCTTCTACTTTATGCTACTAATTTTTATTTTTAATTATATTAACTGGGACGTTTACCTTAAGCACCGGGGGTCGTTCAAATTGTTTTCTCAACGTTCGGCAAGCACATTGCTTCATCAAGCGTTGGAAGACAAATTGATATTTAGTTTTGTAGTGTTGTACTGATGTACTGAAGCTAGCTCCTGTTCCGGTTTTGGTTAAGCGCATTTTATTTGAAATATGATAACAAATAATCATCTCAACCACTTTATTGTTTCTCTTTGGTAAATATCATGAAAAAAAGTATTCTTATTTTCAGTTCAATTTAAATAATTTTTCGTTTCAAATACTCGTCTCAAATAAAGTAACGAATAAAATGATAATATTGGTGGCAATTTTAAATGATTTTAAATCTTCTATGTTACAATTATTCAAGTTGGAACGATGCTTACATTGGAAATTATTGAATAAATTTATTGATTCAAACATATATTATTGTAAAAATTGTAAAATATTTAAATGAATTCGATTTTGTAAGTTTTATAAGGCAGCCATACTAGCTCCATTTTAGTGTTCCTTACGTCCAATGTCGACGAGTAGAGTACAGTTGCATTAATCCTCATACGCTGCTCAAAAATATTTTAACCACCGGGGATTGTTTCATAATTTCTTAAAAATCTATAACCCATGGCAAAGAACGTTTTAATAAATCTTTCAACAGCAATAACACTTTCTGTCGTGGATCAACAAGTCACGCCTAGAGCAACGTGGGCCAATAATTTCGTTCGAGATTATTTTCTAAAAGAAGATTTTTAATCGTCCTTTTGATACAACGCAATTACTAAGAATGTTATTAATAGGCATAGGTACATAAAGTGTTAAGATGATACATCACACGTTTTTGCTGTACATTTTAAATTAACAAACTATACTTTATAACTCATAACGTCGAAATTTTAAAAAATACATCTTACAGTACAAATTTAATGGACTGTAACGTTCTAGAATATTTGCAAAAAGAAAATAGGTAAATTTTCACTTTGAAGAACGCATGAGGGTTAATAATTAATTCGTCCATTCAGAATTTTATCGAGACACAAATGGAACTAAAATTGCGTCAAATTGTAGCAGGAATTTCAACTGTGGGTTGTACGAATGTGTAATACCTGCTATTATCGATGATTAATAATTAGATCAAATGACCATAGTTACCAAATGGCACATAATTCTCAATATTAGGGCAGCATTGACACTGTGAGGCAGTTTTCCAGAAGTTTTCCAAAACATTTGTTAGATTAGAAGTACAGTGTTTGCTCTATAGATGTCCCAAATGCCTAACCGATAAAGGTCCCAAAACTATGAACCGAGGCCTTTAGAGTTTCGCTGTCCCTTTCTACGTTCGGCGTGGATCAAAGAATAGTATCTCCTACCCGATATATGTCCCTGGCTAGACCCGTGTTTTGGACATATATCGAATAAACACTGTATGTACTTATGATAAGTAAAACGGCATACTATTAAAAAATAATAATTGGGTTCCTTCTCCTCTCATCTTCGTGGTACCATCGTCAATCGAGGGACGTCCTGCGTCTCCCGCGAAATGGCCCATAGTTCTCAGTATTAGGGGAACACCGACACTGTCAGGCAATTCTCCAACAGTCCAACACATTTGTTAGATTAGAAGTGTGTAGATACATAAAACTGTGCATACCACTAAAAAATAATAATTAGGTACCTTCTCCTCTCATCTTCGTGGTACCATCGTCAATCGAGGGACCTCCTTGCGTCTCCCGCGAAATGGCCCATAGTTCTCAGTATTAGGGGAACCATTGACACTACGAGGCTCTTTTTCCAGAAGTCCAAAACATTTGCTAGACTAGAATCACTCTTGAAACCTTCAAAGGTCCTCGATGTTATCTCTCTCGATTCTCTTCTGAATCTAAGAGTGACTGTCCAATCTCGAAATGAAGCTCCGTGGAACCGTGTGGGAAGTCTAGTAGCTCGATAACGTCGAAACATTCCAGTCATTCCGGGCGCAATTAGCAAATGACCCTGCTGCCGGCGCGGCGCGGCGCAGCGAAGCGGTTCAACCGGGCAAAGAAAAGCGCAATGACTCCGCAAGAGTGCACCGCGGCGACCACGAAGGCGCGCGGGTCCTCTACGTCCAGGGATGCCTCGGGCCGACGCGGCGCGGGTCCGCTTTGTATGTGGCGGCGGTTTATCAGGGTGCGCACCCGGTCGGTACTTACCCGTCGGATCTGGCCACTCGACCCTAATCAAAGTCTCGTCAATGCGATCGCTTAGGAGGGGTAATCGGTCCATTACGCGGACCTCGTATTGTCCACCCTCCACTGGCCGGCCCCTCTGCGACCCCGAAGAATCCTCTCCGGAGCGTCCGTCTTCCAAACATCCTGCCCACCCTTACATCGATATTCGACCCCTCGACGGTTCCGCCTGTTCGATCGCCGGGAAATGAGCTACCTTTTTTTTTGTTTTCAATCGGTTCGGGTCCAGTCGCCAAAAAAAAATGGCTGTTGCTGTTCTTCTGGTAGAGCTTTACGGTGATTTGAAACGCTCATTTGCCAAATCGATTAAGGGGATCTTCTGGTCTACACATTTGAAAAATTGATTTTTCGGTTTTTACATTTTCTTAGCGCACGTGTCTTTAACACTAGGTTTACGGGGCACCGAGAGTGGCCGTTTTACATTACTTTATAAATTTAACAAGAATGCGTCTATCCAAATTTAACACTAGGTTTACGGGGTACTAAGAGTGACCGTTTTACATTACTTTATAAATTTAACAAGAATGCGTCTATCCAAATTTAACACTAGGTTTACGGGGTACTAAGAGTGACCGTTTTACATTATTTCATAAATTTAACAAGAATGTGTCTATCCAAATTATTCGTCGTTTTTTAAATAATATATACTTAAAGAAATAAATTTGTTGAATCATTCCAATCTCAATAATCGTAAATTAAAAATAGGAGAATCCGCCATTTCGACGAGTCCCGCAAACCTAGTGTCAGAATCTGTCTCTGCGAAACGATTTGTTTATATACGTAAGAGTAACGAAGTTATGTCAGTCTTAACGAAACTCTCTATAAATACATATAATTAATGAAGCTTTAAACGCATTTTTTCGCAACAAAATTACGACATTTCAAAACTTTTGACAATGAAATAGTAATTTTTATAGGAAACTTTTCCAGACTGCCCACTCACTTTTATTGGGTTATCCCCAAAGTTGCTTTCGCAATGTCCATGTTTACATTGTTAGATAACATAAACAACGACGCGGTTATCTGTTCGTTAATGTTTTATTGTTTCTTGATCAAGTAGACTGCGGATCTCATGCGTTTTTCACAAAACTGAGTAGGTCAATAAGAAAGCAGAAACAACATTAATGAAACGTTCATTGACCTATCCATCAGCTATGAGTGATTACTTTGACATCAGAGAGGGGAAAGAGAGAGGGAGGGGAGGGAGAAAGAGAGAGCAAGGGTCTTACTAACTCAAGCGCACATCGCACAAGGCTCCGGTACGCGTAGGCGCTGCTGGGTTTCCATTTCTAATTAAATCGCTGTGTGATTTCGAATAAATGGACATAAATTTTTCCGGTAAAAGGGGCCGAGAATTAACCCTTTTCACTCGAAGCTACTTTAACTTCCAAACGAAACATTTCTTCCGACCTAGAAAAATATATAGAAATATATAATATAATAATATATAATATATACAATAAAATAATAACAACAATGATATATAACAATGAAAAAGAATATATAATACATAATATTCTATATATATAGAATATATATTTTTCTATATGTATATATTTATATATATATTTCTATATACAGGGTGTTCACGCTATTACTAGCCAGTATTTTTCTTGTAAATAGTAACTGTAAGAAAAAAATGAAAGAAGAAAAAGTAGTACTGTTTTTTATACGCAGCACAATGGCGTATGTAATTTTTTTTGCGTTTATACTATTTTGTTGGATACGAAGGTGATCTTCAATTTTTTAAATCGAATGTTTTTTCCATTTCTGACCTTGCACGACCTTGGAGGTCACTGTGCAGTATACGGATGAATTCGTCTAGACGAAAAAAAAAATATACAGCATTCCATTTAAAAAATTGAAGGTCACCTTCGTATCCAACAAAATAGTATAAACAGAAAAAAATTACACACGCCATTGTGTTGCGCATAAAAAACAGTACTACTTTCTCCTCTTTCATTCTTTTCTAATATTTACTATTGACAAGAAAAACGCTGGCAAGTAATGGCGTGAACACCCTGTACATGTTTTTCCTATATATTTTTTCCATGTTAGACATAAGAAAATGGTGCAATTTACTCGTACAATACTGAAATGTTTAGTAGTTTATTAAATTGCAAACAACTTTAGTAATCTAAAAGATATTTTGAACAATGATACAGGAATTTTTAGTGGCGCCTTAGAGTCGCCATTCGAGTGGTAAGGGTTAATTCGCATGCCTAATGATGAAATGTTCGATATCGCGTTGCTGTATCAAAACGGGATTCCCGATAAAATCGTCGTAGTTGTTTCTGAAGCGGCGCCAGTTCTTCCATCAGGAGAGGATTCTTAGCAATCTGATAATGTTCAGCTACATCGAATGTAGCAGAGCGTATCACGTCCGAAAGGTCTTCAGGTTTGGTTCTATCGAAAACACTCTGTCTCTGGTGCCGCCAGCATCAGCCCCTCGGATCGTGTCTGTCAGGAATATCGAAGAGGATGGCACGCGCACGAGTCGTTATCCGTCGGCTGGTCGAGGAAACACTCGCTTTGCCGGTTCTCTCTCTCTCCTCTCTCTTTCTCTCTCTCTCTATCCCTCTCTGTTGGTGTTCGGAACAGAAGTAGGGAGGGTGATCAATCAGCCGGTGGTACGCACACAGTTTCATCCCTCTATCGATAGCATCCGCCGTTCGAAAAGAAACGCCGATCGAAACGTTTCAGCTTTTAACTCGAAATCGTTATAATGATCACCGTGGCCCGGTGTACGCGTACCAGGGACTGGTAACAGCAAAGAGGATCGTGATAGGATTGTCTGTTGTCTGCTGGATTCGATGTAGACGAGGGGCGAGGAGAGGAGGAGAGGTGCACCGGGCCGGGGATGGTCCGGCCCGGTCCGACCGAGCTCTCGATTGTAGCGCCGACACGGTCTTGATCGGTCGATCGGTTTTTGCGGTCTTTTGAACCCCGCGATGAAAATGTTCTCTGTTTCCAGAGCTCGACGTATCTGTTGCGTTACTAGTTATACAGAACCGCCGTAGGGGTGGGGGTACAACCGATTTTTGTTTTAGCTTCTGTTGCCGTTCCGTCACTGATGGTTATTTGCAGGCTTCTTTGAACGTGACGCTAACTTTGGAACACGTTACCGTACTTTTCTCAGCTATCGGAAAATTCGTTCGGATTCTGGCCCGGACACATATGGATTTTCCATGTTCTTCGATTCTTTTTGTCGCTTAGTTTCAATCAAATCTACGGAAAATGATGGATATCTAGATACGAATGGAGGACCGCAAACACTGAACGGTTTTCAATCAATGTATGCGTGAAATTGTGTATTTATGGCTTTTGCAGAGTAACACAAGAAATAAGAGAAATAGGTAAAGATCTTATAATACTGCATATTTTACATGTGGAGAAATAATAGCTTGAAAGGTAGTATTAATATTACCATGTTCGATTATGCAATAAGATCTATATAAGATCTAAGTATACAGTGATTTCTCAATATATGTCGCCAAGGCATGGATGATAAACGTCGCGGAATGATCCCCACTACCGCGGAGTGTACTCCGAAGCTCGATAGGCCTTGGACGCCGAGGAGTGTAAATATAATACGGCTCGGGTATGTCACCTCGACGTGTTGTTGACATACATCGAGAAATCACTGTACTTCCTGAAATATTTTATATCGTTGAAATTTAAACCTTCTCAAATTAATGATCCGACTTTGACATTGGAAATAGCAGTAAGTTTTGCTACAAAATGCTCGTACCGGAAACGATTTCACGTTAATGTTAAGAGTCAAATGATTTATTAATTTTTGCATAGCAATTTTAATATTTATAGAACCGATTTTCGAATTTTACAAATCTAATGGAACGGTCTCTAAATCTAATTTAAAAAAAATTAAAAATATCTAATTTTTTAAAAATTAGAAAATATATTTATATAATTTATAAATACATATATATATATAAAATAATATATATGATGCCATACAATCTGCATCATACTCTTACTGATTAGGTCGAACGTCGCCTCTAACGCTGCAAACATATTTTCGATATCTGTGTCAGTGTTAATAGTTTCTGTACAACTGTTTATGAAATTGAAATTGTAGCAATACTAACAAACATTTGCAAGTCAGCACACAACACAAATTATATTAACCGTTATTTCTTCGCATCCTCTCTCACATTAATTGCACGCAGTATTCACAAATGCACAATACGTTTTACTTAATATTTTTACTTAACTGTTTAGCACATAATCTCGTTCTATACAAAAAATATATTCGACCTAACGAGAAATATATACAGTTCTCGACCGCAAAGGGTGAACCCTTCGCACTCCGAAATTTTGTAAACACCTGTTAAATGTCGCCTCAGCGGCGACAAAGTAGTGCTAAGGGTTCACCTAACCCTAACCTATGAGAATATAATTGACTTATAACCATACCATAGAAAGTTCTGAAGTAAAAGAGAGAAAGAGGGAGATAGAACAAGTTGAACCGCAAAGGATTAAGTAAAAATAAACGGAACAAAAAAAAAAAGAAAAAGAAAATAAAACCGCCTGGTTCAAGCAAATTGATATGAGAAAACCGGACTCACACTAATTGGCTTTCGAGCCCTTCAATTATTACCCAACAGTAAACACAGCGTCGGCGAGCGAAGTCGTCCGGGTTTCAACCGCGAAGAGTTGATTTCGGTATTTTACAAGAGGCTGTATGAAAATGGCGATTTGCATAAAGATTCCGCCGGAGGAGCAGAACGGTCTTCTAGCAGATTAGCCCGAAAGCTGGTCGGGCGAAGTTTGGTCGTGGGTAAAAACTAAGCGTCGTCGGCTCCGCCCTCTGGTCTTTTCCGGGGGTTAATTTCCTCGGACACGGGTTTCCGAGAGTGGTGGGCGAGGGGTGTTCTCGGGTCTGGCCGCGGATCGATCGTTGTTCCCGGTATCTTCGATCGGTCCGGCGATGACGACGATTGTCTCCGGGATGGGAACGACGTTAACGGTAATGATAGCAATGACGATGATGGCGGTGGTAGGTAGCGTGTCGGGGCTGTTGCGGTGGGTACATATCGTGCGGCAATGGGGTGCGACGGGGTTAGTCGCCGACGAGCGGATGGGAGCGGGTAGAATCAGGGTGAATGGGATCAGTTAAGCGTGTTGCACAATTATTCGTGTCCGGTCGCGCGTGTAATGGTCTGCATCGGTGCTGCGGCTGTTGTGCGGCGAGAGCCGAGTGGAGCGGAGCGTAGAACAGCCCAGGTTGCTTGGTTTGATGATGGAAAGCAGAGGCTAGGCTGGCTAGCCTGTGCCGCAGTTAGTCTGGAAACGTCCTTTCCGGTCTACCGTCGCCATTATTTCCCAGGATTGAGACGAATTTCGCGATACTGAACTTTCCGGTGTTTCAACCCCCACACCCCTTCTCCCGACGTCCGCGTCGTCCGCCCTCGTCCGGGACTTCCCTTCTCGTCTCGGTCGACCATTCTCTTCGAATTGATTCCAGTTAAGGTACGCAGCTTCGTCGTCGTCGGGGGTTGCATTTGTTTGGAACTGTTCCGCGTAACTGCCGCGGCGGCAATTTCCTAAGAAACTGCCCCGGCGTCGTCGTCGTCGTCGTCGTCGTTGCTGCAGAGAGAATCCGGCTTCGATCGGACGGAAAATTCGAGATTTGTTCCCCTTCGATTCCAACTGATTATCCTCGTGTCCATTGATAACCATCGTTCCTACCTCACTTCCCCCCCCCCCTTGCCCTCGGTTGCGCCTCCTCGTCTCGCTACATCGTTCGCATCGCGTTACGCAATAGGATTCTGTTGCCACTGATCGCAAAGCGTTGTTTCGCTTATTATAAAGCGTTACTCGAGCCTCTCGAGCACTCGGATTCCCCCTCTACACTCCCCCATCGAGAACAGGCGAAAACAGAGAGCGCGATTGAATTTATCGGCTTTCATTCGGCGTAATAACGCGGACCCCTCTCGAGCGTTCTTGACCCGCCACGGCGCGGCGCACGCAGCCACTCGAACCAACAACGTCGTTGGCACCCGACAGGGTACAGCCATTATTTCACCGGTCTTAAGTCGAACCACGCGAGATGGATCGGCTTTGCACTCGTTCGTGTGCCTCTTTCTCTCTCTCTCTCTCTCTCTCTCTCTCTCTCTCTCTCTCTCTCTCTCTCGTCGAACCTTTCAACGGAGCCCGTAATTAAGAAGCTCCGCTCGATATCCTCCATCCGCTTGCTGGTTTGCCTCCATGGGAGCGCCGCGTTCAGCTATGTTCGACTTGGTGCACCGTCTACGTCGATGTTAGAGGGGTGTACGAGGGGTGGAGGCCACGTAGAACACCGAGACTATTATGTGCGCGACTCGAGAGCACAAGGCTCGCCCTCGTGGCTCGTTATAACTTTAGAGTTAGCCAGTGGTTCGGTCGCGGTACAAGGTGAAGAAGACCGCGCTCCCGTTGGTTAGGGGAGCGAAGAGCCATGGAAACCGTTTTATGTAATAATAATTGGATGGCGGTGTCCTTTCATCTGGTACTCTCTCTCTCTCTCTCTCTCTTTCTCTCTCTCTCTCTCTCTCTCTCTCTCTCTCTCTCTCCCGGCGAACGAGAACGTCGGAAGAGAACGAAAGGAAGAAGCTCTCGGTGGTCGGGGCTGGCGAGCCAGAGACAAACCGATGTAACGATAGAAACGATTGTCAGCCGGTGGCCAAAGAATTCGCGGAACTTTTCAAAGAACCGCCCGGCCCCGTGTCCGCGATTGATCGTTTCACATCGCTCTTCTGTTCTTAATTAAGCGGGCGTGATGTTTGGAATTCGCGAGAATCGATTGACCGTTCAGCGATCGTTGTGCGAAGCGGGAACATATTTTTTATGAATTTTGATCAATTATAGCCTGTCCTGTCCCCATGAATGAACTTAATGAACCCATGAATTGTGCTGCATGTCTGTTGAAATTGGTACAGTCTTTACTCGATATATGTCCCAAATATCTAGCCGATAAAAATCCCAGAACTATCCCCACTGCCGCGGGATATACAGTGATTTCTCTATATATGTCGCCAAGGCCTGGATGATAAACGTCGCGGAATTATCCCCACTACCGCGGGGTATGTCCTTTTCTACGTTTGACAGTGTATGAAAGAATAGTATCTCTTCTAGCCGACATATATACTAAAGTAGACCAGTGTTGTGGACATATATCGAATAAACACTATCCGCAAATCGTTATTTCATTTTCTGAGTGCTACTTCTATAAGGAGGCTTTGTTATTGTTCAGTTCTTACGTTCCAGAACACAATTCTAACATTATTTAATCGTTGTAGCCTGTATTTAAAATCTGGCATAGGATTAAATGAAAAATCCATCAAATAAAAATCCATCATAAATGTTGTTTTTTCGTTTAATGCGAATTATACTCATCGCTGAGTGGTCTCCATGCATTGGACAGGCCAACCTACGAGGGCTTTACTTCTCCCGTTATGTTAACAACAATCACTAGACCGCGAATTTTTATGCAAAATAAAACTTGTCTGTATCGATAAGAACGAACAGGAGCTAATTAGAACAAATATATTGAAGCTTTTTAATTCTTTTACTATAAGTGCATAAAATCCACAGTCTAATAATCACTGAACTTTTATACAATAGTAGGGTGAGGGACCCAATTACTGCGTGGATACCAGTCACTGTGCCTGCATTAACATTAGGTCTACGGAGCACTAAAAGTGACTATTTTACATTACTTTATAAAAATGACAAGAATGTGCTGCCTTAATTTTTAGCCATTTTTTTTTTAAATAACATATACCCAAAGAAATAAATTTGTTGAATAATTCCTCATGGATGTGTCTTTAGAATCTTACTAATTATAAATTAAAAATATTAGAACCTGTCACTTTAACGGGTCCCATAAACCTAGTGTCAATTATACTTATTTTTAAAGGACAATAATAAAAGAGAGATATTAAATATTTCTCATGAAAATCAGTCAATATATATGTCATATATCTCCTTTTCTAATATTCATTATCCTTTAAAAATAAGTACAATTAATACAGACACAGTAATTGGTACCGTCACAGTAATTGGGTCCCGTAACCTAAGGGTTTCCATACCCGGAATGATATCTCTTTCACCGTTGCGGTTTCTCGCGGGCTTCTGGGTAGCGGACAGTCGTGTAAAATCTTCGTTCCGACGGTCCGCCGAAGATTAATGATCGACGCAATCGGACGTTATCGTCAGAAGCGTAAAAGTTTCTCGACACTGTAATAACGCAGTCTATTTAACATTCATTCATCATGCTCGTCGCTCCCCTGTCCACAGGTATCGTCCATCAACAGGGTGCTGAGGAACCTGGCCTCGCAGAAAGAGCAACAGGCGGCAGCGGTGCAGGCACATCAGGGTGCCGAGAGTGTCTACGATAAGCTCCGGATGTTCAATGGCCAGGCTGCAGGTTGGCCACCGGCGTGGTATTCCGCTACGCCCTCTCATCATCCTTTGGCCACCGGAATTCCAACAGCGGCAACCCCTGGCTCTGGCCAGTCCCTGCTACCCGGCAGCCAACTTCATGGTCGCGACGACTCGTTGCTCAAACGAAGCGGTAAGTTTCAAACGTATAAATCTTACGGCTCGCGACGATATTCTTATCCCGGTTACGTTGTACAGTAATGCCTCGGCACACGCGTTAGACATGTACACGATACTTGCGACAAATTTACATACACGGTTCCGTGCAACATGATAGGTAGACGCATCGGTGAGACAGTACTGGTCTAACGACAAAACCTTTCTGTTTTCGGTTATTTTCTTGCGAAGATTTTGCCATCGTGTTCGTGACTGTTTTCTGATTAAAATGAGACCGAACATGATATAATTGGGAGCATGTTCGTTTCTTCGATTGTCCATTCAGTAAAACCTCGATTATCCGAACCGAGGATAAACGCTTCATATAAAGGGGTATATATGCAGAATACACTTATTAGTAAAGATTCAATGCGTTAAGTGCCAAATATAAAAAATTCATTAAAGTTCCTGGAAAATGAAAGTAATTTAATTAAAGAAACCGAAACTGAAATGTTGAAATTTATCGGAGTGGATGCTACTTTAACCATTTTGTATCCTAAAAATTCTAATCTTTGGGTTATATAACGACAGCAGTCAGGTTTTACTATACAGGGTGTCCCAAAAATGTTGTACTTCGTTAAAAGGTTCTTGTTGAAATTTTCAATTCTTTGCCTTCAAAGTCATCCGAAGGTCATGGTATACTAGGTCGTTGAATTCGTCTTGATACGGGCTATAATATTGTTAAGTCAGAAATACAAAGTGCCATTTAAAAAAATGAAGGTGACCTTGACAATACCAAAAAAAATTTTTTTTCGAATTTTTCTTATTGCAATGTATAGCCAATCGAAATCTGATCAACTTTTGTCGAAAATATTTGTTCGTCAGATTATCGCAAGTACTTGAAAAATCGTGAAATGTGTTACGTGGGACACCCTGTATATGTCGCCTAGGTCTGGATGATAAACGTCGCGGAATTATCCCCACTACCGCGGCGTAGGCCCGCGAGGATCCACGAAGCTCGAGAGGCCTCATACGCGGAGGAGTGTAAACATAGCTCCTGGACGATACATGACACTGGCAAGACCCGTGTTGTTGACATAAATCGAGAATTCACTGTTTTTGACACGCCACACTAGGAAGGCCCCTCTGATGGTTAACCCATTTGCGTATATATACGCTCAATTTATTTTTTTTACTTATAGTCATACTTACTTATATTAAAAAATGAAGTTTGGTGATAAAGGCCTTCTTTTCATATTTCCTTGTGATGCAAATGGGTTAAGCGAGTTTGGACAGATCTTGCACCAATCTTGTCAATGTTGTAAAGGGAGGGGGGGGGGCGTATGCGCACCCTCGATCGCGTTAACTCCGAAGACTGCGTCCATGGTAGTATTTTACAATGAGCCGACAATCTAGTATTTTCTCGTGATGAAAATCCTATTGATTCCGGAGGTCCCATTCACGAAAATAACCTCGCCGCGTCCGTCTGCCCATAATTTTCGTAATCTGCTTATCGACCGCGGTCACGTACGGAATTGTCATCCGCGTAGCAATTTCGAGGCAGGATCTGGACCGCAGCCCGACCAGTTAACGTGATCCTATTAGAAGAGACGTTCCGAACCGCGTCCGCCAGGTATTCCTTTCTTCGGCTATAAACTGGCTGGGGTCGAATGGTTGCGCACCGTGGTAGAATTAAACCGTCACAATGCCGTGGTTTCGCTGAAGGCTCGTGTAAGAACGCGGCGAGAATGACGCCGCGTACGGACAGATTATAATACCTCTCGAGGGTGCTCCCTTGACTTCTACCTTCTTTCGAGCATTGTGCCGTCGCCGCCGCCCGTGGCTGCACGAGAAGAAGTGGATCAACTATTGAGACCGGATTCCTCTATAGCGTTTGTCTGATTCTATAGCTCCTCGAACGCGTGAAAGCGAACGCGGGGCCCCCTCGAGTACGTGCCCGCGAACGGCAACAATTCTTTTAATGGAGCTCACGAATGATAAACTACGATTCCTCGACACGTTCCGGAAAATCCGTTCTTTTTTTTTTTTTTGTAGGTACAGTGATATTGTACCTCCGGTAAAATCTTTTGGCGACAACCGATGCGACTAATGTGCGTCATGCCTATTTCATGGACGACGAACTTGGATATTTCAGGGGGAACAACGCTAATGTGTGTTTCGGCTATTACACGCATTAAGTTGTTGCGTGTGTCCAATTTTCCAGGGTAACGTTGAACAACTGTTTTCTGAATAAACTTATTGGTCAAAGTAACCTCCACTGAAAGCAACGTACTCTGTCAATGAATTACAAGTTTCTCGACTGTATCACGGTCGAAAATGAATTTTTTGCGGAAGTGGAGTCTTCAAGCTTTAAAATGAGTCGAGATTTGTTGCTGTGCTATTTTTTTTCAACGATGTTATTGCAGTTTAAACGGGCAAAGTTCAAATACTTTTTGTTTTATTTCGGTGTACAAATAATGAATATCAAGATACGATTTTAAAGTGTTAAGTGACGATTTATGTGTATGAAAAATAGAAAATAGTAGGGTAAGAGACCCGATTACTGTGCTTATATTAATTATACGTATTTTTAAAACACAATGAATATTAGAAAATTTAATATCTCTTTTTTAATATTCATTATGCTTTAGAAGTAAGTATTATTAATATAGACACAATAATTGGTACACCCACAGTAATTGGATCCCTTACGTTACTGTGATCTTGAAATGACCGGAACATCGTTTGAATAGTGATTTGCCAAATATGGAATGGAGCATCGTGGGACGAAATACTGATATTAATATTTGATTATCTCGCGGTGACTGGATCTATTTCGACTCATGCATTCTAAAGGATTATCTAGTATCTCAGCCAGTCATAATTAATTGTGTTATGACATGAAATCTATTGGGTGGATAACACACTTTTAATTACTTTTGAAAACTTCTTTAATACTTTTGTTGGCAAATAGTAAAATTATTGTAGATTTTTATGTTCTTACATAATCACAGATTAATTTACATGTGAGGCATAATCGTATGCTTTGTAACTATAATATAAAGTGCAATATCGTAGGTGGTTATTGACATAAGGGCTATTGGAACCTGAGTGTGTCAGTAACAGAACAGTACAGTTATCTTTAGCCACAGTGCTAGATTGAATCTTTACTGATTTATACAATATATCGCATATGATCGCTTTATCATTGGCTCACGCAATCGAGCTTCTGCTGAATCGCAAACAAATACTGAGCAAGCAAATATGCTCCTAAGTATGTCCCGTTTGGTCTCATTTTAATCAGGAAAGTGTCATAAATATGTTGGCAAAAATTTTATGGAGAAATCACTAAAAGCATAAGAGTGTTGACATCGTTGCACATTTCGGCGATCGAGTTTCTAGGTCCTTGAAGAGGTATACCCAGTGTCGATCAAGACATGATCATGTGGATCAAGACATGTGTCCCCACTCTAACTTCCCCTTCTACCGCGCTTTCGCCGCGGCTTGGTCACGTGACGAGTTTCGTCTCTGTCGAGCATACTCCCATACTGACAGAGTGGGGGTAACTGTTTCCCCTTGATTCGTGCTCCCTCCCCTCTTCCAGCGATTTCTTTTCTTTCTTCTTCCTCTTTGCTACCTTCAGCTGGTATATACAAATTATTTCAGGCCGCGGATTTTGTTTTCGCCTGTTCATAGTGGGTCTTCTGGACCAAAGTATCATTTTGTAAGCCCTGTTTGGAAATTTTTCTTAAAGAAATCAGACGGCTGTTTTGTATCGAGGTTTTGCATACGTATTTTCTATTATTTGCGATGTACAATTTAATTTTTTGAAATTAAAATACTTAAAATTGTGAGAGTTACGGTTCCTTGAAGGGAGTCGTAAAAAAGTGCCTTATTGGCTGACACAATTCCAGGCCGTTCTATTGCAACGAAAAAAGAAAATAAAGTAATATTTTGATTAGTATGAATATAGGTGTGAACCAAAAGAAATAAAATATCTCATTATTTGACAAAATGGAAGCATGCGAAATTTCAAATTTTGACATTTTAAGCTTTTTCTTTGCCTTACAATAACAACTTTTGATACCTTAAAATAACTTTTGTCTTAATGACTTAAAATTGTGATTACTTGTTTCGTGCGCAAGCAAGGGCTTCTTTTCTTTCTGGTAATCTTTAATTCGATCTTTTCAAATGTATTGTTACGTCCCAGGTGGGACGAATTATGATTATTTATAGGATAGAACGCATTTTCGAACCTACCTGCATACACCGGCTACGGTTCGGGAAATTGAGGATCGTTTAAATAAAGTTATACCCTAATTTCAAAAAGCAACAAAATTATTGATTTATTTTAAAAGCGTGGTTCTGAATTAGATATTACAAGTTTGATTTTACAAATATTATTTGGGATGCGCATATACATGGGTGCAGAATACAAATAATGGTGATTATAACAATAATAGTAATAATAGCAATAGTAGCAATAATGTTACCGTGGTCAAGGCTTCGGAATCGTTTACAATCTTCTTCAACTACTGGCACTGATACTGTCTTTACACTTCTAAAACGGTTCGTAACGGAAGAACTGATGTTGAGGAGTTGGTCCCCTTTGTATAGGATGGCCAGTCCTTTGTTTTTCAAAGATGCTGGCTCAGGAGTCTTTACCTTGCATCTTTTTATCTTCTTGATGTCTTCTGGCTAGTCCACTCTATGCTGACAGGATCCTTTTACTATGAAATCGGCGTCTTTTCTTATAATTTGGCATAATTTGACATCTTTCTTGTTGGTTCTCGGGGTGTAAACCGATCTTCATCTGCGTGTCTTGCAGGAAGATAACTTCGAGTCTTGTCCTTATCTGTTCATCGTTTTCCGCGCTAATTTACTGCGTAGTTAAAGTCTTTAAATATATCTGACGGGTGGTCCATAGTAGTAGTTTCCGGAGTTATAACATTGTTAAAACGTATTCCGCGGACAACCTCGCGGGCCTCGTGTTTCGTTTTCAACGGTTAAGAAGTAATTTCGCAGGTATTTTCTCATTATTTCTTCATCAATGTTTTAATTTGGATAGATCTTGTTTTCTCGAATTTGGAATTTATAGGATACAAGTCTTAGGGATTGGTATCCCCTGCGAAATATATTGTTGCTAAATATATTTGCGAAATAACCCCTTGTGACTCCTGCGAAATATATTCTTTACGTTTCCTTGAGTTTTACGATTGAGATTTATGATTAACCCTTTGCACTCGGCGCTATTTTCAATCCAAAACTAAATTTTTCTTCAGTCTTACAATATTTTAATTTTATTCATACGGAACTGATTCGATTTCTACATATAATATTTAAACATTTAGTAATGTAATGCAACAAATATTTCGTAATATTTTTTGTAATTTCTTTGAAATAATGCCACAACAATTTCTAGTGGTGCTTCAGAGTCACCACTCGAGTGCAAAGGGTTAATATTTAATATTATTTAATATTATATTTAATGATTGATGTTTGATTATATTATGTTGCTTATTTTAATATCTTATTTCTATGTTCTCTTCTCGCGTGACATCATCGAATTTTCGTAATAATTCCTTGTCTGATTGATTATTCATTGGCAGTCGAACCACCGGGCGCGACGGTATAAATTGTTGTTGCTAATGTAATAGTTTTTGGGCAATCGTACTCCAAAGTGAGATCGTTACCTTCGATCCCCTATCTCCGCTACCTATGGGGGATAAAAACGAATTCGAAGAAGAGCTCTCGAATACCGGCAGCGTCGCGACGCGGTGAGGTGTTGACAAACAGCCGGTGTCGGTTTTCGAAAACCGTTCGGACCAGTTTGCCGACGGAAACGACGCCGTCGAGACGTGCGGATACCATTTCTTGGCTGTGCGGCGATGCGTTATCACCTAGAAAATTAAAGCCAACGATCGGCGGGCCTGGAGCGGACTATCTCGAAATCGTCGGTCGTTACACGCCAGTGGGGGGTGTTCGCGAGGAGCGAAAAGAGGGCGTAGGAGGAGTAGGAGGAAGAGATATTCCGAGGGGATGGTTTTCGGTCGTGAGGGACGAAACGGTGCCGGCGGGTAGTGTATGTTTGAGGGTGGCGGTATTTCGAATCCGCAGAAGGGCACCAAGGCTGGAGAGAGGGAGAAAGAGAGAGATAGAGAGAGAGGGAGGGGAGGGGAGGGGGCTGAGCGAGAGATTTCGTAGGGTCGAGGAGGAGGGTGTGGGATGCGCGAGAGATGAGCGAACGAGAAAGCGAGCAGCTGACGAGCGGACGATGTATAGGTACACATAGAGACTACATATATACCGTAAGGGCGAATATATAGGTACGCGTGGAGTACGGAGGGACGGACACGGACAGAGGGAAAGGGAAATGGCAGGAAGGTATCGGGAGGGATGGAAAGAGGCGAGGGTTCGGTGCGCGGAGGCGGAAAGTAATCGCGGCTCACCGGGAACTGACGACGGCCACCGCGATTCTCCCTTTCTCTCCCCCCCCCCCTCTCTCTCTTTCTCTTTCTCTCTCATCTTTCCCTTTTTCCTCCGTCTCTCTTTTTCTATATCTCCCTTTCGTTCTCTTCTTCGTCCCTCTCCCACCGTATCTACGCACCAACACGAACCGCGAGGACTATGCGAACCTAGTCCAGGCCACCGTGAACATTTCAGTGTCGAGGAATCCTGAGGAGTTAGTCCGCGCGTCGCTCGTCGCGAAATCACTGGGTCGATACCACGGACTAGACGGTTCTTAATTGGATCGGTCTTCTGGACACGGCCGGGCGTAAAGTTCGAACGCTGCGGAATCGGCCAAAATTCTCTTCGAGTTCGCGTCCCGCTTATTTCAGCCGTTCAGCGAACTTTCCACGCATTCGCGAACGGTTGTCGCGCAAGACGCTTAACCGAACGCCACATATAACCTCCAGAAGCCGATAGTTCAAGTATCAAAAATGACGGTTGACTACGTTACCTATGTATATACAGGGCGAGCCCAAAGTTGTTGTACTTCCTTGAAAGGGGCGACTTACGGGGTCATTTGAAGTAACTTTTTCCTTTGCGAAAATGTTTTCTTCGTTAAGGAGTTATTAACGAAAAACGGAGACCAATAGTAGGGCGGCTACATCAGGCGGATACCGGCTCGTCCAATGCCAACGCCGCGCTTGGCGTGACCGAAAAATATGTATAGTCGTCGAACATTAAATTCATTTGCACTCGTACTTTGGCGTGAAATGAGTAATAGAGAAGATGCCTCACAGACAGACATGGACCGTTTATTTTTAAAGTGGTGGAAGTCCATTTTTTGTTGATAAAAAATATGCAAATATCAAAGACAAATATACAAATTGTGTGATATTTCATTAAAAAAGAAAAATGGACTTACTCCACTTTCAAAATAAACGGTCCATATGTTCCATGGCTATAATACTAGGAGGTAAGGTCAATGAGACCAGGTGGAGCGAAATAAGAAGTGACTAAAGACAATGGTAGACTGATTTGATTGGCATAGTTACAGTAGCTCATCGGGGCCCGCGTACTACAGCTGTGACTTATGAGATACCCGGACACTCAAGTAAACGACAATTACCCGGGTATCTCATGAGACAGCCGGGTACCCCAGTACTTGGTTGCGTCTCGAGATAACATGAATATTACTCGAGTCAATATCCCAATATAGTGAATTCTCGATATATGTCAACAAGACGGGTCTTGCCAGCGTCATGTATCGTCCAGGAGACATACGCCTCTCGAGTTTCGTGGCTCCTCACGGAGTATACTCCGCGGTAGTGGGGACAATTCCGCGACGTTTATCATCCAGGCCTTAGCGACATAGATAGAGAAATCACTGTAATTCGTGTAGAACCGAAAGTTTCTGTAGAATGACCTGAATGGACGGCGTACAGCCGCATTCCTGGCTAATTCGTGTCAGGTGTCTTCTTGTGAGGCGCACAGAGTTTATCTCTACCGCATACCAGTTCTTATCGGCGCATCGTGGGGGGGGGGGGGTATCGATTTTGTCTCAGATGTATTACTTATCGCATGGTTACACCTGCATAGGTACATAGTGTCATATTTTCGAAGGTCGCGACGATTAGCGCCACGCGCCGGGTGAAGATTAATGGAGATTAATGAGTCGTGCGAGATTAGGAGGAAACGATCATTGAGCGATGGGTTATATGTAAAATAAAGTAGATAGTAAAGTGATATTCTAAAACGCATTAGATTTCTCCCACCTGTACAATATACTGTTACGGGTCGATTGTGACGATAGGGAAATTGTGATCGTTAGGGAAACGACGATGCACCAAGGACAAGGGAGTGAGTCGGTTAACGGACGTCGCAGGGGACGGTCGTGACAGATAAATGTTCCTCCTCTAGAAATAAACGGAATACAGTTTTCTAGATCTGTGTCTTTTTCCATATCAGCAATGCCGAAGCTACGAGGGAGTCCGCGTAACAATATTTATAGTACAGTAAAAAAAGTAAAAAATTGGATGTTTCAACTATTACAAGTTCCATTCGTTTATTATATATCACATAATACAGGGTGTCCCCAAAAAATATATACACAGTTTGCTTGATTATAATTTCAGTTTTCATCCACATATAATCAATCTTTAAATTGCAAAAGAATCTACAATAAACAGTGTATACATTTTTTTTCGACACTCTGTATTTGTTGTCAAACGTGAAAGTAACAGTAACAATAAGTGCGGGGCCTCGGCCAAGTGTCCCGTTTCCCGGTACTAAAAGGCGGTACTGCATTCTGGGGACATATAGGAACAGATGGAATCATTCGAGATTGTTTAAATTTGCTTTCAGACACCGGCTCGTTGTTGTCGCATCAGCAGGAAACGACGTCGGACGGCAATTCGGAACACAATTCTTCCGGCGACGAAGACTCGCAGGTACGATTGAGGTTAAAGAGGAAGTTGCAGCGTAACCGGACGTCCTTCTCGAACGAACAAATCGACAGCCTCGAGAAAGGTTAGAAATTGAACATTACATTGCACCTGTAATCCTTTGGGTTACAATTACAAATTTACAAATTTACAATTTTTCGGTGTACAATTATTTCACTCTAGATCGTGTACCAAAGTCTTAACACTATTGGGCAACAATAAAAAGTGTGCAATGATCTAGCGTTTTTAGATAATTAAATTTCAAAGTGAGATCAGGATGTGGAGCAGCCATTCACGCAGAAATATCTTCTGATATTTCTGAATACGTTAAAACAGTACATTTAAAAAACGTAATAAATAGACTGCGAATCCTTATGCATTTATGGCTTTTGAAAATTTTCGGAAAATGCTAGACCATAAAATTCGGCAGAATTTAGTCCGATTTTTATTTTTAATTTCTGAACTACAAAGGCTATACCGCTGAAAATAAGGTTTTATTTGATTCCGCTTCCTTAAAATTTGACCACAAAAATTGAAAATTGCGTAAACATTGTAGTAACAAAGTATGCAAACATTTAGAGAAACAATTGTACACGCTTCTCTATATTTGATCATCGATTCGTCGCTCACGTTTATCCACGTTTCGTTCGAATCGCCACGCGCGCGCGAACGACGCGACGCGAGCCATCTTGACGCAATAAACTTTCGTTCCCGAAGTAAAATGGATTCCATTCGGCGGGGGTAACAGTAACGGGCATAAATATCTGTCGATCTAGCGCGTTCTCGTGCGGGTAAATTACTGCTTTCCACGGACATCGAGTTTTCTCAAGCATTTGAAACGCGAGCGCGCTTTATAACAGGTTTAATTGGATCCGCGGCTATTCAAGTCGGTCCGGGGCTTTCGAGGATCGTCGATAATTATCCATTTAATCCTGTCTCGTAGTGATTCGAAATTATGCGCGATTAATAATATATACAAGAGGAGACAGGCGTGTCCGTGCATGCGTGCGCGCGCGCGCGCGCTCGTGGAATAGAGAGGTTGCGTGGAAAGGGCGAGATCGTGTGTCGCGAACAGATTCGCGGGAAGGAGGCACGTTTAATAACGAGCACTTGTTGCAAACTGGTTTCGTTTTAGAATTCGAGCGGACACATTACCCGGACGTGTTTGCACGGGAGCGTCTCGCCGAGAAGATTGGATTGCCTGAGGCACGTATCCAGGTGAGTGTGAATGTGCGAATGCGGCGTGTGCTTCCTCTTTCTCGTTCGCTCCACCCACACCCCTTTTTCTCCCCCGGGCCACCCCTCCGCCGTCCCTGCGCTACCCTCAGCGCCGGTCTTTCTTTTTTTCCTTTCGCTTCATCTCTTCCCTTTCCTTCCACGGTGCCGATCCCCAACCCCCACCACCCCCGCGATGGTCTTTCTCCATTTTCCACGACGTCTTCTCCACCGCCTCTTCTTTATATCTCGTGGAGGGCTACCGGCGAGGCGAGGCGAGGCGAGTGCGCGACGACGACGCCCTTTCATTAAGCGCCCTAAACGCGCGACCATCCTGCACCCGGGATATTAAACACCACCGACGACAGAGTTGGGCAAAAATTTATTTTAAAATTTCGAATACAAATAAATGAAATCTATTTTTTATTCGAACTCGTTTCTCTCGGATACATATTCACCGCAGTCTATCCGTCGGATACTTTTCACGATTTTCATTTGTCGTCCGTGGGTCATCCGAATTGCGGAGCAACGGCTATGCGTATCCGACGCCTCTAGCGGCGAGATTTTTTATTTGAGAGAATGTATCCGAAGATACAGCTGATGAGTTGGAAAGTATCTTTGATTTTTATTCGATAGTTTTTAGCAGCGCCCCCATGTATTCGACGGTCAATTTCGTCAGATACTCGCAACTCAGAATGTATCTTAGATTTTCGACGTACGATTTTTGCGTGGCCCAGAGATTTATTCGGATGGTCGATGTAGGGAAGATGATTTATTCGATTTTTTATTCGAGACGAGCATGAGGAATAAATGAAAATCAAATGTATCTTTTATTCGAAATTGTATTCGAAGTTCGGATAAAAGACCGAGCGACGTTGCCAAATCATAATACTTACGTTGTAATATGCAAGTACGTCCTATGGTATAGTGACTCCCATTAATATTCAAACACTATTTATTAATTAAACGATTGTTTAAACCAATGAATTTGTATTATTTAAACGAATGTTTAAACGCATACATGTTCATTATTTAAACGATTGTTTAAGCAAATAGATTTGTATTATTTAAACAGATGTTTACATAGGTAAATGTTTATTATTTAAATGACTGTTTTATAAATGAATTTTTATTATTTAATCAGATCTTTCAACCGATACATTTTTATTACTTAAACGATTGTTTAAACAAATAAATTTTTATTATTGAAACAAATGTTTAAACCAATACATTTTTATTATTTAAACAATTGTTTAAACAAATAAAATTTTATTATTTAAACAATTGTTTAAACAAATACATTTTTATTACTTAAACGGTTGTTTAAACAAATAAATTTTTATTATTTAAACAATTGTTTAAACAAATAAATTTTTATTATTGAAACAAATGTTTAAACCAATACATTTTTATTACTTACACGGTTGTTTAAACAAATAAATTTTTATTATTGAAACAAATGTTTAAACCAATACATTTTTATTATTTAAACAATTGTTTAAACAAATAAATTTTTATTATTGAAACAAATGTTTAAACCAATTATCAGTGGATAGGCATAATTTTTTAACGAAGTTTACTGCAAATTTCATGCTGATATCTCTTACGGTTCAACATTTATTGTAAAATGTCACGAAATATTTCTCGACCCAGCACAGTGTCCGGCCGTCCAAGGCTGTGTATCGCGATGCAGCATTCGCTTCAGATAATTTTAATTTCGTTAATTTTAAAATGTTCATCTTTTTAAAAAATAGGTCTGTAAAGAGGACACTTGGGGCTATATCCTCATTTTTTTGCAAATTTTTAAAAAGTTCCCTTCTATGAAAAGATTGCATTTGTTGAAAACAACGCACACCTTCGGCCAAAAAGAAAGTAACACATGTTTCGTTCTTCTACTCTCGGAATCATTCGGCAGGGATCGACGTCTGTCGTTGCACACATATACATATGTATATCGTCGCCTGCGATTGCACATATATATGCATATATTTGTAGCCGCTTCGACTGCGGCGAACGTAGATAGAAAAGGACAGCATGCAAACACGGCCGCGTGGCCGAAGGCGCTAGAACAAGGCAGCACAACCCGATGATATTATTATTCGATTTGTACCGTGTTTGGGCTTATTTTGTTCAGGAAAACATTTTCAATCGGTAGGTAATGATATCATTATGGTAACGTTAATAAGAAATAATATTAGGTATAGTTGGTAAACGCCAATACGCTACTGGTTACAATGTTGCCTCTGATACTGAATCACGACCATATGGAGCGTCGCGTCATGTGCCGCCTGGAGACAACAATGTAAGCGTTTCACCATCACTTATTAATAACAATAAAATGTGTGTTACAATTCATAATTCTGCCATGGGAACATTATTAATCGATTGCAAATAGTTTGCTGATGAAAACAAGTCTAAACACGTCACAAATCTGATAAGTTAGACGGTGCCAGTATTGAAACGTTTCCTTCGAAGTTTATCAACGAATTTTATTTCACTAGCTGACCGTTCCATTTCGATAGAGTCCGCTGCCGTACCAGAGCATGTTCTACAGAGTCGGTAATTCAGAACCGTAGAAAGAAAAATGCCATAGCATGCAATGCCTACATATGTACGTGTACCTGTACATAATACATAATCTAAAGAGTTCTTTATAAAATTGTCTTAATAACTTAACATCCAGCAGAGTACCAATGGTGAAACCCAATGACATTTCCTTTTCTTATAAAGAGTTTTACTCACTGCAAAACGTGACGTAAATTGTTTAAGTAATAAAAATGTGTTTGTTTCAACAATATTTTAAGTAATAAAAATGTACTGGTTTAATCATTTGTTTCAATAATACAAATGTACTGGTTCAAACATTTGTTTTAATAATAAAAATTTATTTGTTTAAACAATCGTTTAAATAATAAAAATTTAATTGTGAAAACTAGCGTTTAACTAGTAAAAATGTACTGGTGCAAACATTTGTTTCAATAAAAATTTATTTGTTTAAACAATTGTTTAAATAATACAAATTTATTTGTGTAAGCTAGCGTTTAACTAGTAAAAATGTACTGGTGTAAACATTTGTTTCAATAACAAAAATTTATTTGTTTAAACAATTGTTTAAATAATCAAAATTTATTTATGTAAACAAGCGTTAAAAGTTTAAACGATAAAAAGTGTTCGATTATTAATGGTAGTCACTGTACCGTGGTACGTATTTACGTATTATGGCTTGGCAACGTCGGATAAAAAAGTCGGCCATCCGACCATCGAATACAATTTCGAATAAAAGATACATTTCATTTTCATCTCTGCCAAATACTCGTCCCGAATAAATCCTCAAATAAATCGTCTGGCCACATCGAGCTTCGGATATCGAATAAAAGTTACGAATAAATTTCGCCGCGACATCTGCCTTCGAATACATTCTGAAATTAATTTTTATTCGACGCCTAAAATCGTTCGGATGGTCGGCGGACGCCGAGTATCTACAAATAAATCCGTCGAATAAATGGGGGCGTTGCAATCGACCATCCGAATAAATTCTGACGTAGCCAGAAAATCATCCGGAGGCACATCGAATACAAATCTCGAAACCAGACGCTCGTCGAATAAAGATACAAATAACTGCTCGCGATTCATCCGACTTCGAATAGAAACAAAAGAACAGAGAATTTGTATCCGAAGGCGCTTCAAATAAATTTTTCATCGGATACTGCCCAACTCTGACCGACGAATCCGCGGGTTACCTCGGGATTTTATCTTCTTGGTCTCTCTCTCTCTCTCTCTCTCTCTCTCTCTCTCTCTCTCTCTCTTTTTATCCGCTGCTTCTTTGCGCGACTTAATTTCCGCGGCGAGATCTTGATGCATCCTAGGCTTGATTAACACGGACTCCGCTTTTGAAGGATGTGATACAGAAAGGAGGAGCTCAGATTCTTTTCTTTATTACACCGTGTCTTACAAAGACCGCTCCCAATTAATGTTAACCGTCGTTAACTACTCGTTTTTGGTCGTTTCACGATTCAACTTTGTTTTTTCGTCGACGATCTTGCGAACGACGGAAATCAATGTTAACAGGTTATGTGCCACGCCAGCACGTGCCAAACGTCCATGAACTGGAATTAATATTTTAACCCATCGGACCCGACATCGGTATGATGGACTAACTCTGAGGATTAAAACAAAATTGTTTACGGGATTAATAGACTCCATGTGTTTTTATGCAGTTCGCATTCTAGAATTTGAAGAATATCTATAAGTCTAAATTATACGAGGTGTCCCAAAAATGATGTATTTCCTTGAAAAGAGTGATCCCGGGGTCATTTGAAGCAACTTTTTCCTTTACGAAAATGTCCTCCGTGGTTTTGTTAAGGAGTTGTTAACGAAAAACACGGACCAATCAGGGCACGGCTACAGTGGACGGATTCCGGCTCGGCCAATGCCAACGCCACGCTCAGCGAGACCTCTCACCGAGACGCAATCCGTCCGCTATAGCCGCGCTCTGATTGGTCCGTGTTTTTCGTTAATAACTTTTGAACGAAATCGCGGAGAATATTTTCGCAAAGGAAAAAGTTACTTCAAATGACCTCAGGAATGACCCATTTCAAGGATGTGCAACAACTATACCCCGTTGACCATACGGAAGCAAACTGATAGTCCATCTGCGTCCCTGAATGGTTAATAGGATGCGTGATAACTAAAGATTTATTATGGTCACTGGTGTTTTAACTTTCTTATACAGTCAAACCTGTGTTTTTGCATAAAAGAAACCGCACAGATAAAAATATTCGGAAACTACATAAATAGCTATAACAAATAATTTTTTACAACATGTTAAAGAAAAACTTTTTATGCGGTGAAGAGGGACCGCATAAAAAAAGGTCTAACTTAGAAAATATGTCAAAGATTTACGAAATAGCGAGAAATTGCTTTCCAAACAAAATAAATAATTCAATTACGCATGGAAACATTTAAAAAAAAATTTAATTTTTCATCTTAACCCGTTGCACTCGAAGCCTTTTTAGCTCTAAAACGAAACATTTCTTCCGACCTAGAATATTTCCCTCCTATATATATTTTTTCATACTATACATACGAAAATGGTGAAATTTACTCGTAGAGTTCGGAAATCTTTAGAAATTGATTAAATGCAAACAAATTTAATAATGTAAAAAATATTTTGAATAATGATACAGCAACTTTAGTGGCGCCTTACAGTCGCCATTCGAGTGCTAAGGGTTAAACATGGAGAAATTTTCAAAATGCACATAATTCAATACTACTCGTCGTAGTCCAAAACGCGCATCTTCTTGTGATGAGAACATTACAAGGGTGTTATAATGCCAACACCGTTGGCATTCATATACTGCATAAAAGAAAATCGCACAAAACAAATCGCATAGAAAAGGACCGCACAAAAACAGGTTTGACTGTACTTCGTAGGTTCCAACGAAATTTTGATTTACTCTGCCTGGCGTGGCAGTTTTCGTACTAGTTGATGTAATTGGGGATAAATATTCGTTTTAGCCAACAGTCGTAATATCGTCCGAAAATCCAAACAATATTCGTGGACTTTCGCGATCATGGCGATTCACAGAAAGTAAGTCTGAAACATGAAAATAGTAATTCTGATTTTTCCTTATAATGCTGAAATATGAAGTCTTGTAGTAATTTTTGTGCTTAAATATAACAAAAAAAAAAAAAAAAACAAAAAAAGTTTGGTGATAAGGCCTTCTTTTCATATTTCCTTATGATGCAAATGGGTTAAAGGCTAGCTGTACCTGCACGTTTGTTCGTGACTCTAATCGAGTTGTGCTTTCTTGAAAACCCAGAGTGAAACAAAAGGAAAAACAAAGTAACCGGGCCCGCCATTCCTTCGGATGGTGTTCGACGACTGGCGCATCTAGCGTCGCGTCCGAGTCACTTGTGCGCACGGTGTATCGCAATTAATTAATATAACATGATTGCTCGAGTCGTGGGGGTGACGGTACGGTTGTATGAGCTAATATGTACGCAGCCTTATCGAACAATGTTTGGCCGCGCGATGCCGCTGGCTCACCCTGTTGGACCCTCTTGCTATCCGACCGGCCTCCCTCACCTGGTTCGAGGATAGGGGGTGGTGAAGTGGCCGGCGGGCTTTCGCGTCGGTGGTAGTAACCGGGCGGTGAGCGTTATGTGGACATACAAACAGTGCAAGACCATGTTGACGCATGTTTTCAAGCCTCGTTGGCTGGTATTGATCTTGCTAAGTGCAGGAAACCGGGAGTGCCGGTGCGAGAGGCGAAGGAAGAAGAGAGACGCCGAAGTGCGCGCAAGAGAAACGGGAGGACAGAGAGCAGGAGGAGGGAAATGGGGAGAACCGGAGAGAGAGAGAGAGAGAGAGAGAGAGAGAGAGAGAGAGAGAGAGAGAGAGAGGAGAAGGGAAAGAGAGGGGAAACAAGAGAAAGCTCGAGCAGGAGGAGGGAAAAGAGAGACAGACAAGGGAGGGGGAGGGAGGCGAATGGAAAGAGAAAAAGAGCGTGAAAGGGGTGAAAGGAATGATTCCATCGCCGGACCCGTTCGTCGTCCGATTAACGAACAACGAACCAAGGAGGAACGAGAACGAACGGGTAGACGGACGCAGGAGCAATGGGCGAAAACGAAGCGAAGCGGAGCGCGGCATGGCAGGACGTGGCGTGGCGTGGCGTGGCGTGGCATGGCATGGCGCGGCGTGGCGTGGACTTCACCACCGCGGCACGCTACGAAACGCCACAGAACCGACATATCCCGACCGAGCCGTGAGGGATCCAGCAGACGGCCTAAGAGGGTTCGAACGCAACCATGGCAACGTCGCGTCCCCAGGGAGGTTGCCCTCTGATTGGTTGTTCCTCGCTTTTCCACCTATACCTTGAATACTCTCGCACGAGTTTCGCCACGCCGCGCAACAACGCCGGCCCGATTATCATCTATGGCAATGGACGAATCAACCATGTGCGCGATGGCCGATCTACTTCCAATACGCCCGAACATTAACGCGTGTTCCCCGGAACGTCGCGACGCTCGTGCTTCAAATCTGACACGCTTCCTTCTGGCCAACGAACTCGCGAAATCATGTCCGAAGTTTCGAGAATTTGCTCCGGTCCCAGGGACGCTTCAATTTGTCCTGTCCGCTGTAAACAGATTCCGTGTTTCTGAACCCTTCAGCCGGCTAAATCCTTCAATTGGAACACTTGCGAAGCCCGAACGTAAGACTGCACGAATACGGTATAGTTCGCACGAGGGAGTCATACTCGTTGAATTAGGATCGTTTTATGTATCCCGGGGTCGGTATGCAAGCGCTAGATACAAAAACAGGGGAACCAAATGTCTCTCGACAAAACGGCCGGTTACCCTGTTTCTGTATCTGGCGTTTACACACTCACCGGACCGGGACCCCGGGATATATAAAACGACCCTTAACCCCTTGATTACGGCGGATGTTGAGACGTACCATCCATGCAATACGATGGGAATTCAGTCGCACCCTACACCGAGAACGGCGAAATTTGTTCGGCCTACCGTTTAACCGCCTACAGTACCATAACAGCAATTTTTTAGCGCCTACACTATCGCAAGCACAAATTTACTATGTGCCTTTAGGCGCTAGGGTTAGGGAGAAAATGAAAAACTTCTGGGTAGCGAACGTCTTCCGACACAGCGGAAGTACTTCCAACGAGCAGATTATAAATACCCATAGTTCACAGAGTTCAAGTAATCTCTGATCAAACTGTCATAGAAATCAGACACGAATCATGTGCACTAGGGGTGTGCGAGAACCCGAAATATCGGGTCGGGACGGGTACCCGAAAATTTCGGGTACTGTCCATCACGAATTATTTTCAAGAATGTTTATGTTATATTCTCGAAATTTTCGAGAAACCCGACCCGACCCGACCCGACCTCTTCCCGACTCTCCCCGACCATCGGGTTCTCGCACACCCCTAAGGTGCACAGATACTCTGTGAATATACTACTCATGTGAACAAATACTCTTCTCACCTTGTCTTCTTTAAATGCCAGAACATTCTGTTTTAACAGCTTGACTGCCAAACTAGAAATCTCGAAAAATCCATAAAATTAAAGTAAGTTATTGAATGAAATAAAAATTGAAAAGAATGTATGATATTGAGTGGTCCTCCAACTTTCTTGCATTTCACAGATCCTAATCAAATTCTGGTACAATAAATATATTATGTAAAAATTACTTTTAAAACCTGGACAAATAATTCCGTCACCCACATATGGGAGACATGGCAGTCGACGTGTTAAATCCTGAACTATACGTAAGAAGAAGAGGTACCGTAGAGAGGGTGTTCCAAAATTGAATATAATTCTGCGACGTACTCTCGATCGGACGAACTCCGAAGCCTGGCGCCCAGCCGGGAAATCCCGATCATTTCATTTTTAAATTCCGAAACGACGGGATCGATAGCCAGAAACCCGTGGAACGTAAGAAAATTAGAAAAGTTCGTGCCGCTTGAAGTTGAAGGCGTGCGCGTTCCACGAGTTGGTGGCTGGGCGCAGAAGTTCCGTGGGATCTTCTTAAAATTCGCGTGCCACGCCATCTTCTAAACATTGCCAATCAAAGTGGAAGGTACGTCCGGCGTAGAGGGACGGGCGTGTAGCCGGTTCGTGGAATTCCGAATGGATCGATTCAAACGAGTTTTCGGGGACGCGGTAGGACGAGTTTACGAGGAACGACGGTATTGGGCGAAAGGAGCTTGCTGCAGGCGAATGGTGGATATTCGCCGGTGGGGGTGCTAGAACGCGATTTGCCACGTCGCCGGCGAGATGAAATTTATTTTTTGATTCGATTTGAAGGCCGTCGGGTGTGCGCTGTTCAAGATCAAGTTGCCCCGACGCCGCCGTAAAATAATCTCGAATTTCCTTGATCGACTACGGGCCCCCGCGTCCTAAATCTTTAGTCGTCCCTCTTCTTTGCACTCCTCGCGTTAAATATCAGTGATATGTATGTATACTCGTTTTTCTATCTTCTTCGAATTTGCTTTTATTGGGTTCTTCGGAAAGTTCGTGCCGATTTTTAAGGGAAACTCAAACGCAGTACATATAAATTTCATAGAATTATTACAAGTGTCATTTTGTTCCATAATCTTTCTCCATCTTTCACGCAATTTGCGTTTTTCGGCAAACACTTTTAAATATGATTTCTTATGTCGACCAATGAGTTAAAGTTTTTGTCATTATGGGAATTTTGTATTGACCTAAAGAGATGAAAATCTGAGTGCTTGGGATAGCACATCCCAACCAAGCTCCAACAGCTTTTGGAAGAATGCATCAAATGCCTATAATTCACTCTGTTTCCTTCCATATTTAAGAGCGTATAAAACTAACAAAAATTAATGTATCCTAATCAAACTTTTTTTTTTTAAATGCCGGAAAGATCACCTTTTTAGACTATGTACACGTACCATTTGTTTTCAATCATTCTGACATATTCAGGCCTATCCTAATGCCACTTACAGGAAAACGGCACGAACTTTCCAGACAACTCAATACATTAGATTTTCTTTTCTATCGTTCGCTAACACGACGTTAACCCTCGGACGGTGGTCGTAACTGCGCAATTGTTATTCCTCCAGACCATTTACAGCATCTGCGAATTTTTAAAACATATGTTTCAAGACTTATTTTTATATTATACAGGGTGTGGCACATAACACTTTTCACGATTTTTCAAGTACTTGCGATAATCTGACAAACAAATATTTTAAACAAAAGTTGATCAGTTTTCGATTGGCTATACATTGCAATAAAAAAAAGTTCGTAAAATTTTTTTAATATTGTCAAGGTCACCTTCATTTTTTAAAATGGCACTTTGTATTTTTGACTTAACAGTATTATAGCCCGTATCAAGATGCATTCAACGACCTAACATGACCTTCGGATGACCTTGAAAGCAAAGAAATGAAAATTTCAACAAAAAATGACAGTCTGCTTGAATGCTGATCGAAAACTGATCAACTTTTGTCGAAAATATTTGTTTGTCAGATTGTCGGTAGTACTTGAAAAATCGTGATAAGTGTTACGTGGGACACCCTGTATATTCAATATTTTTCTGGACACTCCAATGTCCAATTTCAATGATTGACCAGAAACTGAGGTTTTTACTTTCATGGTCAGAATGGTCCCAAGCTTCGCCATTCAAGAGTTAATGATAGCTATTGAAAATCCGCACGCTCGCGTATTTGTGGATTTTGCATAAATATCTTCCGAATTTCATTTCTTTCATGGATTTATTACGTGCGATCTAATTTTTACTATTATTATTACAAAGCTATTTATTGTCGAACGCGAAATATTTCATAATACTATTTTTTAAATTATATGTACCTTCGCGTAAACGTGATAACGTACTTTTATTTTGTCACCCGTCTATTCTTTTTCTACGCAGAGACGAATTCGATAGGAGAAATTGTTGCAAGACTCCAGTTACCTTGTATTTATCTAACCCTTTCGGTACCCAAAAGCTGAGAAACCGATTTTGCGGAATTTTCGAAGAATACCTTTAGCCGGTATTTCGACGTTTTTAATAGAATGTCAACATTTAAATACAACAATTGTTTAAACAATTAATGAAATACAATTTAATTTATGAATAACAATTTTTACGAATAAAATAAAAAAGCATGAAGATATCGTTGCTTTGAAGGGTGATATATTTATTTGTAATGGTACTAGACGAGTTAAAAATTTGCAGAGTTAAAGAAAGAAGGATATACAGACAGAAAAATAATTGAAGTATTTTTCCCTCTATATCTAATAATGTTATAGATGTCAACTAGTCAAAGAAACTTCCTGTTTAGACGAATCGAAATTATTTATCCAACAATTTATATTCACATTTCATCCTCGGACTCCTGCCTATGACGGTGTCATTTCTGACCCACACCGATATTTCGCTACAGTTTTCTTTCGGTATAAGGCTGGTTTTCGTCGTATTACGGATGAAGAAGAAGAGGGGATTGCGATTTTCTTATTTCGAAATAAAAAGCGTCATCCTATACACTGCATACGTCGCGGCAGTGGAGATAGTTCTCGGACTATTATCGGCTAGATATTTGGGACATATATCGAGAGAAGACTGTATTGACGATCGCTCGAGTTTATTCTCACCACTCACAAATGACCTCGGCATAGCATACGAAGAGTATCTGAAATAGTGAACTACGTGTTCCGCTGGGATTTTATTTACTCGTACATTCGTTATTGAAAGAGAAGAACAAAATGGTCGACGGTACATATTAAGCACTGTTCTTCTTCACGAGTTTGCACGAGTCTGTTCTGCTCCTTTCATCGGCGATCGTCCTCCCATTGGTGGAAAAGCTTGAGAGGTGGATTGGCTAAAATTTGACGGTAATAGCGTCCTTGATCGAAAAAGAAACGCGTCCTTTTATCGAAATCGTATTAATGCGCGGAATGATTGGGGACTGAATGCGCAGACATTCGAGGTAAAATCGAGGGGAAATAATGCCGCCGACTGCGATCCTCTCGCGCATTGTTGCCGGTCGTGATTTCTCGGCGCACGGTAATTAAAAAAGTTCCGGGCATTGTTGGTTATCGAATTTTTTCTATCGTTGCTCTCATTATCGCGCGACAGTTTCGTCGTTGTTTACGAGCGAAACGGCCGACGTAGCAATCGTCGACTATTATACATGTACACGCGGAAACACGGCTCCCGCGCACGAATTGGCAAAACGGGAACGCTCCGCGCTGTTCTTTTTTTTTTTCCCTCTTCGTGCAAACGAATGCAACAATCCGCGTCGCGGCACGCCAACGATCCTCGCATGTTGTTCTTTTTTTTCTCAGAAATACGTGTCTCCGAAAATCGGCGCGAGACTACACGAATCTTGGCGAGCAGGGACGCACAGGGTGGGGAAAAATTACAATGTAATCTGGAGTTTGTGCCGACAGTGCTTGGGAGAATCGGGGGAAATCGACATATCGAAGGGAGAGAGAATCCTCTTATCGCGACGAGGTATCTCCGAAATCAGGAAATCCGCAGAAGCGCGACAAAGAACTTAAGCTCCGATTTGCTGCTCGAGGTTGCCGGTTATTATAACACACCGCACCTTCTTGAGTGTCCGTGCGAGAAACTCTTCGGTTAGTAACTAATCGCAATTGTTAACACTGGAGATTGTTAAGTTTTCTATTCCTCTGTGATTGCGTCGTAATTCAAAGTATTAATTTGGAATATGGGGGAGATTCGTGCAGTACCGGACCGAATTGCCGCAGTAAATAAATGCAATATATTTCATGAAATACAATAGAATTATACGAACAATAACAATACGCAATAAACGATACATCGATTACAGATCGAACGTACATGACAACATTACCTTGCACACGTCGATTATATTTCGGCTAACAGTACCCGTCGATTCATTCTATGTCACTCTAAGTCAGTTTTAACCCTTTGCACTCGAAGCTATTTTGACTCCAAAACGAAACATTTCTTCCGACCTAGAATATTTCCCTTCTACATACAGTCAAACCTGTTTTTGTGGATAGGGACTGCACAAAAGAAACCGCACAAAAAAAATATTCCAAAACTTCATCAGTAGCTATAGCAAATAATTTTTTACAACATTTCAAAAAAAGTCTCACTTAGAAAATATGTCAAAGATTAACGAAATAGCGAGAAAGTGCTTTCCAAACAAAATAAATAATTAAATTACACATGGAAACATTTGAAAAAAATTTAATTTCTCATTTTAAACATGGAGAAATTTTCAAAATGCACATAATTCAATACTACTCGTCGTAGCCCAAAACGCGCATCTTCTTGTGATGAACTGGTTCAAAATCGCTTTCGTCATTTGGAGATATTAGAGTTGATTTATTTTTTGTTACCGTGAAGTCAGTGATAAGTTTTTGCGACGACGGTCGTTTGATCAGTTGCTTGTAAACGTCACGATAGCCAGATATACGCAATCGAAGCTCTTTTTGGAATTTCAAACTCCTTTCGGAATTATCTATTTTGAGAAAATGCTTTTCCAATTTGTTGCAAAGATGGATCCCTGGATATATTTTATCCGCTGTCATAGAATCCGGTTCTTTTTGTCCGTCTTCATAATCTGTTAAGTTATTGATTATGTCACTATCATTGATAGAAAACATCACAAGGGTGTTATAATGCCAACACCGTTGGCATTCATATACCGCATCAAAAAAAAAAAAAAATCGCACAAAAATATCGCATAGAAAAAGACCGCACAAAAATAAGTTTGACTGTATATATTTTTCATGTTATACGTACGAAAATGGTGGAATCTACTCGTACAATACTGAAATGTTTAGTAATTCATTGAATACCAACAAATTTAATAATGTAAAAAATATCTTGAATAATGATTAGACTGCAGATTTTTATGCAAAATAAAAAATAATGCATTGATTGCAAGAGGAGCCACATAGGGGCCAAGTAAGAATTTATTCTTCTTTCTAATAGTTTCATTCAGTTGTAAGAAATGTATTGGTATTCTTAAATTCTTGTATTCTTTCTATTGTTTGATACGACGCCCACCCATTTTTGCTATAAATGCATAAAATCCGCAGTCTAATAATGATATAGCAATTGTTAGTGACGCCTTATAGTCGTCAGTGCTGAGGGTTAATTTTGGTACTATAAATATTTTGCGTAACAAACATAAAAATGTTATTTTTGGGAAATACTGAATACTTGGAATTTCATTTCACGTCGTACAAAGCTGAAGACCACAGCAGGATTAATCTTCTAATAAAGTTCCAACCAGTGTCGCCAGATCAAGACTTGTTCCCCCACTCTAATTTTCCCCTCCACCACGCTACTCACCACGTTTCCACCGCTGCTGGGTCACGTGACGCTTTTCGTCTCTGTCGTGCACACTGCGGTACTGGCAGACAGAGAGGTTAACTTTTCCCCTCGATTCGTGCTCCCTTCCCCTCATCTGGCGACACTGCCAAAGTCGCCAGATCAAGACTTGTACCCCCACTCTAATTTCCCCTTCTACCGCACTATTCCCCCCACGCTTCCGCCGCGCGAGCCGGTCACGTGACGCTTTTCGTCTCTGTCGTGCACACTCCGGTACCGGTAGAGAGAGGGTAACCTTTTCCCCTCGATTCGTGCTCCCTCCCCTAATCTGGCAACACTGTGTCCAACCGTGGCGGCCGATGTAATACGCGACAAAAGTATGCGCCGCTTCTAAGGTTTCTCGTTCGTTGGATCGTTGCGATCCAGAATGTGTAAGACAATCGAGGATAACGACATGGTTAATGTCTCAAAATGAATCGATGTTCGCATTGACGAATATTCCGCGCTTCTTTCTTCACCAAAGTCCAAAGGACACATTCGACAATCCCGTTTGCGGACCGCATCGATCGAGGCTAGCGTCGCGAATCAATTCAAGTTGCCGTCTGCAGGGTTCGTGCGGAGCCTGCGAGGCTTCAAATAAATAAAAAAAAAAGAAAAGAAAAAGAAAATAGAAAATGTCTACGAGCGAACAGCAGCGGCAATACAGCGATAGTAACTCAATATCCCGTTCCGACAACTGCTCGATCACAATTAACAAACTTGCGGGGGGAGTCTCGAGCAAACTCGGCTGCGTATCCTCCGCGGATGTCCGAGAAAAAAAAATATCTAAATTTCACGCTGTTGCATGGGTGTAGGGGGGGGGGGAGAAAGAGGTAGCGGGGGTTGAAGAGGGACGAGGGGGAAGGTGAGGGTGAGGAGGCAGCGAACGAACGAGAAAGACGGCGGGAGAGGAACGGAGGAGCGCGGTGGAGGGTGAGAAAGAGAGAATGGGGGTGGGGAGAAAAATGTGTGCGGAGAGAGGGAGAACGGAGGTGAGGAATGAAAGTACGAGTGCACGAGTGGAAAGAAGTATGAACGGGCGAGAGAGCGAGGATGGATAGGTGCGGATAATGCGAATACATCGCGCGGAGTGACGCCCTTATCGTGACAAAAGCACCGTCGTTGCGTCGGTTGCAGGTGTGGTTCAGTAATCGCAGGGCGAAGTGGCGTCGAGAGGAGAAATTACGGAACCAAAGGAGAGCAGCCGTCGATCAGGTAGTCGGCGGTGGCAGCAGCGGGGGCAGCGGCAGCACGGCACCACCGGCTGCAACCCCTGCTACACCACGGTTACCCTTAAACGCCGGATTCAACGCCATGTACTCGTCGATACCGCAGCCGATCGCCACAATGCCCGACACTTACAGGTAACCGCTTTATTATACACTTAATCTTCCTTTTACAGCCCGGTTCACTGCTTACTCGCAATCGTTGCTGAACTCCGACCTTCGCAACCACTCCAACCATTTTACCCTCTTGCTCCTGTACGCGGTTTCTTCCATTTTGCTCTCTTTGCTACTGCATAGGGTCGCGTTGTTATTAGACCGCGGATTTTTATGCAAAATAAACGTTTCCCGCATTCACCCCTCGGGAACGATGTCTGCACCCCGACTCTGAGGAATAGCAGGCGACAAAATTATGTGGACGACAGTTTTATTTTTTTGAGATGTTAGAAGGATTAGTTTACTAGGTAATGTATAACAAGATTAATTGGTTTATAATACATTTCTTTATGTGTGCCTAGAATAAAAATTATGGCTTTCGAAGGTCTAACCTAGTTAACCAGTTAGCTCTGTTGCGACCTCTTTGAAAAATGTGTACTTAAATTGCGTCGAAAAAATTAAGCGACGGCGAGTATACTCGTCAAACATACAGCATGTATGGAATTAAGTTAGGAATCACCCCTTTCAAGGAAGGGGAACAACATTACAACATTTTACGACATTTACGACATTTCTGGAACATCCTGTATATGAACCAGTAATGGCTTCAGTGATGACTATCAAAAGAAAAGGATACATGCACAAAAAAGAATTCATACTATATATAGTTTTTTTATAATAATTATTTATGTATTTTGATTTGTTCCTCTTATTTCGTCTTGGCCTCCAAATATTTCAAACATCTTGAAATTTACGAATATATTTTAGTCTTCACCAAAATTGCAATTTGAACAGCAAATTGTTACTTTTTACGCATAACGAGTATACACGTCATAACACAAAATATTATCATTTCTTCATGACGAGTATATTCGTAAAAGACAGCTAACTGGTTAACAAAGTTTCATAAAAACCGATTAAGGTCTCTATCAGCCATAAACACTAAAAGATTGAATTTTGATTATCCAACTTACTTGGATAAAGGCATATTTTAAATTTACATTATACGCACAGACAAGAAAGTTGAAAATCATGACCTTAACGTTCTCCTTCGGAATTTCGAGCAATAGCAATTTCAAAAAGATTTTTTACACATTACCTAGTAAACTTCTATCGTCTCAACAAGACTCGAGTCGTTTGGTCCAATTTTAAAAAACCTAGTGTTTTCGTGCATTGTTGTTCAATTAAATTGCTTTGATCTCATGGGATTGTTGGGGGATGATTATTCGGCAGCCAACGCGTTAAAAACGAAAAATACAAGATTAGCAATCCGAAATTTGAAAACTTTCGTCGCAACGTCTGCAAAGGTCGAGGAGACCCTTTCAATTTGATTCGCAATTTTGAAGACTGAAAATAGGGAGGTACCCGAACGAAAGATCACGGGGGGGAGCTAAAAGAGATCCTCGGATCCCAGGACACAGAGCATTGGAATCCTCGGCAGAACCCCTCTAGCACAAGATAATTACTAAGAGCGAAAGATCTCGAGCGAAAGGGGTCTGCCGTGGAAGTCGGTTATTGGACACTTAAGAGTGGACAAGTCGCGTTTCGCGAAAGGCCCTTCTGGAATCTCTTTGGAATCGGCAGAGATTGGCCCTCTCCGGTTACCGTTTCCTGACGCGGGATCCGTTTTCTCCTCGCAGCTCGATGTCGAGCAGCTTGGGCGGGTCAATGGGTGGAAGCTGTCTTCAGCAACGCGCCGAGGGATATCCAGCGTACGTGTTCCACGAGCCTCTCCACTCGTTGACGCAGTCTTACTCCCACGCACACAGCACTGCTGCGCACTCGCAACCCCATCGTGGTATCCCGACCTCTCATGGTGGAACTCCCACCACACCCGGTGGACAGCCTGCAGGACCAGGTGGTGCGCCCTACCAGCCGACGACCTCGACCGCGACTGGTAAGTTTACGTTTAACGATTGTTTGTTTGTTCTTTGCTGAATCTTCAAAGCCGTCTATCGGCACCCGCTCGGCCCTCGGCCTCCACCCCGCTCCGTTAATCAAGGTCGCGACTAGAGATCACGGTTTTGAACGTGTGAATGAAATACACGCGATATAGGGATCTCTAGTTGCTGAAATTGCACTGTCGTTTTCCTCTGGGGACAAGCTACAGAGTTTTCTCGATATATGTCAACGATACTGGTCTACCCGGGACATACATCGGCTAAAAGATATTATGATATTGGAAGATATCATTTCTCTACTCACGGGGTACACACCGCGGCAGTGGGGGATAATTCTGGGACTTCTATCGAGTAGATATTTGAGACATATATCGAGTAAAGATTGTACTGTCTTCCCAGATGAGTGATCAGTTCCTCCACCTCCATTTGTCCTCTAGTTTCCACGCATTCTCTTAGAATGTGCCATATTGCTTTGTCTTTTATCCCACATATTCCAGCATACTCCAAAAATAGGAAAAAACGACCACGATTTTGCATTTTGTGTAGGGAAAACTTACAGAGTGCGCTAAAATGACGGAGTACAGTGATTTCTCTATATACGTCGCCAAGACCTGGATGATAAATGTCTCCTGGACGAGTCCTGTGTTGGTGACATATATCGAGAATTCGCTGTATTTTTAAGTCAATTTTGTCGAGAGAGAACAAATCAAAAATCTAACGAAACAATAGGTATATACAGATGCATATTTATTAATTATCTTAATTTTTTCGTTAAAACGTTAGCGTAACCATAAAAATTTTGTACATATGTGAAAATTCCATATGATCGAAGACCGCGTAGCACGAAAGAGGCATTATCCTCTCTGTCCAAAGTCGTCTCGAAGAATCGTGCCAATTGGAACCGATTTACGCGAATGAAAGCTGTTCCTTGGCTCGTTAACCGCGTCTTTATGGTCGACAGCAGGACCATAAGCTTATAGTTTCATCGTTGCAGGATTCCGTCCAATTTTCTTTTATTTGGTTCTATGATAATTTCAAATTTAATGCTTCCTGCGCGGGCCTTTAACTCTTCAGCAGGGAAAGAAGCAGGTTGCGGAAAGACACAGTACTGGACAAAATAATAAGACATTTTACATGTTCATGTATTTTGTACTTTAAGGTAGGAAATGCACACTATAGGCACATTTTGATTAGCATCTCTAGAGTGAATACACAATATCTTAGCTTTTGTGATGTGTAACAATGCAGAAAGAATTGTAAAAATGAACTAATATTCAATGGTGCCAGCTTAGCCTTTTAAATAAAGAAGAAAAAATTTCTTATTTTTGGTTTTTCGTAAATGAAACTTTTACCATCGCGTTCGTCTCGTTTTTCTGATCAAAATGACACCAAACACGATATAATTACGATCATAATTACTAGTGCAAGAAGCGACTAAAGTTTCGGACTTGACATTTACGGTAGAGATACAGGAATTCTTAACCTCGCTCGTTGCACGAGTAATTATGATCGTAACTATATCGTGTTTGGTGTCATTTTAATTAGAAAAAAGAGAGGAATACGTTTACCGTGTGACTGGTTCCAAGGGGTATCCTTCAGTGGCGGGGATAAAATTATGACAGTTACGGTAGAGATGTTTTCGACAGTTACGGAGAGAATACTGCACTACCAGTTATCGGTCAGCCTGTATAAATGTTTAAAAGTGTCTTAGATATTATTTTCTCTAACACCGTAAAGAAATGTTTGAATCGTGACACTTTCTCGGAATTTTCAAGAGATAACAACGCAAATAACAACGTTCTCGTTCATCCCTTTCTCGTTGCGGGGATGAAATTCATTATACGGACTGACCTACTTTCGTTGATCTTGTTTTAATTAATTAACAATAATAATAAATTGATTCGGATGAATATCGTCTAAAATGTTGCTGACAAATTGCGAGAACGTACAGGATAAACACGTAATCAGATCATTTGTCGCATTTCTCACGCATGATAGCGACACGCGATTTTCATCCTAGTTCTTATTCGGCTTTGATATGTTTAATTATACAGGGTGTTCCAAAATTGTTGCATTTTCTTGAAATGGGTGATTCCTGAGGTGAATCGAAGTAACGTTTTCCTTCGCGAAAATATTCTCCGTCGCTTCGTTGAGGAGTTAGTATCGCAAAAGACGGACCAATCAGGGCGCGACGAACATTACGTCGAATGCAGGTCAAATGCCGCTATTATAAATTTTACGAAAAAAGGAAAGCAAAATGAGAAAGAATTACATTTTTATTCAATAAGAAATTAACAATTCATTAACCGCACCGCAATAGAATTTTGGATGACATGTATACACGTCAAACACGCTTAACTGGCTAATGGACCAGCGTCATTGACGATCAATTTCTCGCAGCCAGTGAGGATTTTGTACTGACCAATAATGCGTGTTATGTAAATTAACAGGCTCAGTGCTGGTAAAAGTAGCCTCATCGGTAAATAGTATTAAAGAGAAAAATGTGGATTGGTTTGTAGCTGCTCTTGAGCTCACAATCTCTAACACGATTTACATAATCTGTGTCATGTAATTTCTGGTGAAGGCTAATGTGGTACGGATGATATTTGTGACGAGTGAGAATTCGTGATGCACTACTTTTGCTGACTTCAGATTCGCGCTGAACCTGACGTACACTGATATGAGGATTATGATGTACCATTGTCACAACATTAATTTCATTACCTTCATCACTACATACGAACAGCGACACTTCCAGTTTCTTTTAATTTTTTACACAATCTTTCAAAAATCTTGTGCGAAGGGCATATGCGGTTTGGATGTCTTTCACCGTACAAATTTCGAGGCACAACTGCGTTTCTCTTACTTTCTCCATAAATTAGAAGCATCTCTAATTGTTCTTCGAATGAAGATTTCATATTGACTATCTTATGTTCGCTAACTGAGAAACTGACTGACACTGAGAGACGTCGAAAGCCTACCAATGTTCCATAATGAGAGTAATAGAATGAAAACAGTCAAATATCTCAGCAACGGTAAGTTTTAGGACAAATACACTCTAGTACTTTCATACTCAGAATACGCCAATCTATCGAACTCAAGCATAAAAAATTGGACATTCCATTTAAACAAACAAAGGTGACCTCTATATCTTCTCTACGCCTCCACTTGCAAGAATATCATTTATACCATATTATGTAGTTTCTGAAACCCTACAACCTCTGTACGTAACATTTTCTCGTATTGTTTGAAATAGCCAAGACATTCAAGTGGACAGAGCTCGTGGAACACACTGTATATGGCGATAGCGACCAAGAAAATAGATAGTGTGCACGCGCTAACGATGCAAACGGCTTAATTCCGTGATCGTAACGGAACAGTCTAGGCCCGCAAAGTGGCTAGTCGAAACGCCTCCTCGAAATTCTTTAGCGGTCCCGGTTCTGCTTGCGTGGTAACAGTAACGGGTGCAGCGCCGAGAGCGAAATAAATCGTCGCGGATTACCCGGGAACCTCTTTGCATGCAATCTATACGTACAAGCGGGGTTGTTCCCCGCGACGCGTGACGGGAAGGTGGCACGGCATGTTGGTGGTTCGTATCCGGGGAGGTGGCCGAGAGATTGTCGCGGCAGCACGTGGATCGTTCGTCCACGGAATTGTCAAAGGATTTTAAAACAAATCTCGCTTGGCGCCGCCGCTCGAGAGCCGAATCGAAGAATGGGATGTTCGGTGGTGGTTCTGCGTCCCCTCCGACCGCAGACGTAGCCGGTGAATTTTCCATTTTCTCCGATTCGCACTTTCTCTGTCGCGCGCGCGATGCTCTCGAGGTTCTTTCTTTCTGAACTTTCTGGTTCTCCATCCCGCAACGTCCCTTCGACCCCTCTCGTTTAACGAAAACTGTGGAGGGACGACCCACACCGGGTACCATGTCCCTCCCCTGCTACCCTCGAACCCCTGTTCCCTCTTTCTCGAGCTGTCTCTGTTTCGCCGTGGCCGGGCTTGTTTTCGCCGTCTCTGTCCCACGGTCTCTTCCTCTCTTTAAGGTATACAGGGGCGAACAGAGGATGTGGATGGGTTGGGTCTCGCCTCGGCTGGGCGAGCGCTCAATAACGTGCGAACCCAAAGGGGAGGAAACACGGGGGTGCGCGGCGTACCTACAGGAATGGAGTGGAACGCCGTAGAATGGTGGAATACTGCGGAACACGCGCCGCATTCCTTTTGTCTTTCCGCCCCGTTCGCCTAGCTCCGCTCGGCTCTCTTCCTTTCGCTTTTCCCTCCGTTACCGTTCTCTCCGCCTCTCTCTCTCTCTCTCTCTCTCTCTCTCTTCTCCCGCTCTAACTCAACCCCCTTCTATTCCTCGTTTCTCGCGCTTCTTACGTGCGGAACGAGCCGCAACTTATCCATCATAATCGTTTTACGTGCATGAGCGCCGGGGACTTTCACCGCGCTCGTTGCCATCACCACGAACGGCGATGTCCCGTCGTCGTTTCCATTGCTAAGTGCCCGCCCGCCGACCCTTGGCGTGTATCGTTTTCACGGAGAACGCGCCGCTTGATCTCACTCGTTGTACCATGATTTATACCGGTACTCTGTTCCATGAAGCGGACCTTAAATATGTGTTCCCGCTCGATCGTCGGACCAGCCGATGGACGGTAAAAACGTTATGAATGGGGGATTAGCTCGCTTCGGTTTCGCGAAAGTTCGCCCGCCGAAGAACACATCGCCTTTTACATCGATCGCGCGCGGTACGATCGCGCGAGATTATGCAAAGAGACCAGCACGCTGTGCGATACGGTCGTTCTCGGCCCTGTTACTACATTAGCTGTTGCACTCGTTTAAACGGAAACCTCTACCCCGCAATGTGCGGAATTGCATAATACCAGCTTATTAGAACGTTGCCTGTTACATTGCAAAAATATAAAGATATGCAGGATTTATTATCCTATATAACTCCGGCGTATCATAATTATATATCAATAATTTTACAAAGAACAGTTCTAAGGAGAAAGGAAAATTGTAGTTTTCTTTATTATAAAATTAATTTAGTTAACTGATAATTAAGTAAATATTTCAAATTATACAAATCTTTTTTTATTTCTGTTCACAAAGTGCCACCTCTCTGTTTCCTTACAAAAATCGTGGTATGATAGATTTACTCATCGTAAAACTATAAAATCCCACTCTGAATCAGCATCCATTTATACATAAGTACAGTGATTTCTCTATATATGTCGTCAAGGCCTGGACGATAAACGTCGCGGAATTATCCCCACTAACGCGGGGTATACTTCGTGAAGGGCCACGAAGCTCGAGAGGCCTCGAACGCCGAGGAGTGTAAACATAACACGGCTCGGGTATGTCTCTTGGACGATATATGACGCTGACAAGATCCGTGTTGTTGACATACATCGAGAATTCACTGTAATACGTGAAACGTTTAATATTTCAATAACGAAAAAAATGGAGTTACCCCTCGTCCATAGTAAACGGCACATATATAAATTAAATATTAATACAAATATGAATATCTTTATTTTTTCATAACGCACACAACGAACAAATTGTAAACAATGCTTCAAGAAAAGGATTAATCACTTTTTCGGCAATGTCTATCGTCATCTTTATCGTCAGAAATATTAAAACGTGATCTAGTGCTTCGTCGTGCTTCTTAAATTTATTTTTAATTGTCACATGGATGTATACAGTCTATTATTTTATAGTTGGTAAAAAAATCCATCACTTCATTAGTATTTTCCTAGGATATCATTAATTCCTATACCACATTTGTGTAATATACGGGGCGTTTCAATATTGATGGTATAACTATGGCGGGGTGGTTCTAGACCAGAAAACGAGTCGAATTTGTTAATCATGAAAGTGTGGTAATTCCATTTAATGTTCGCAGAAACGCTTCTTAATATTTTCTTACAAAAATCGTGCTACGATAAATTTACTCATTTGTAAAACTATAAAATCTTACTAAACCTTTTAGCATTTTACAATGGTATAATATGCGAAACTTTGAATATCTCGATAGTGATGGAAATGAAGTTACCCCATTTTCATAATTAGACAAAAGTGAGTATGTGTAATTAAAAACAGTACAAACATTAGAAGAACTTAAAAATATTGTTACATTATTCTGAGTCCATTAAACATATTAACCTATTTGCATGATAAGGAAATATGAAAAGAAAACCGTTATCACCAAGCTTCTTTTTATTATATTTAAGTACAAAAATGACTACAAGTAAAAGAACTTGAACAAGTAAAAAATAAATTGAGCGTATATACAGGGTGAGTCTGAAGAAACAGAACACCTAAATATCTCCGTTACTTTTTGTTGTACAAGAAAACTTCTTAGGACAAAGTTACACTGTTTGAAGGGCCACATGTAACGGTACAAGGGAAAAAATTTTCAAGATCATTTTTTTATGAGATTGCAAGGTCATCGATGTTTTTTTAAATGGAATGATATATCTTCGTTAACGTAATGTTGTAGCTGACAAAATAACGAATTCATCCATGAAACACAATATGACCTTCAACACAGAAAAATGGAATAAATACAATTCAACGTGTAAGATTCATTTGCTTTATTTCTGTTACGCAAAATGTTCAAAAATATTCCCTTGAGCTGCTATACATTCAAATTTATCGCAATACACAAAATAATAACAGATTCGGTGTTGACAGGAAGACATTTATGATATACCTTCACCTATGTGTTCGTACAGAATCGTGTTTATCAACTACTAATTACTCTGAAGACCTTTTTACTGTCAGATTTTCACTGCTTCTAAGATTTCTAATCTATCAGTTTATCGATGCACGTTTCACAATGCGTTACTCGAAGGAAGATAAGATTGATATGATTTTCATTTATGGAGAAAGTCGACAGTGTTTAAGAGAAGCAGTGCGGTTGTGCAAGGACCGATTTCCTAATCGTAATTGTTCGTCAGTTTCCGTTTACTCCAATTTGATAAATAAATTCCGTAAAACTGTTACTGTTGAAAATAAAAAATGTACGAAGGTGAGGACTTCAGGCTAAATGAATCTTACACGTTGAATTTTATTTATTCCATTTTTCTGGGTTGAAGGTCATTTGTAGGTCATATTGTGTTACACGGATGAATTCGTTATTTTGTTAGCTACAACATTACGTTAACGAAGATATATCATTCCATTTAAAAAACATTGATGACCTTGAAATCTCATTAAAAAATGACCTTGAAACAGTGTAACTTTGTCCTAAGAAGTTTTTTGTACAATGAAAAGTAACGGAGATATTTAGATGTTCTGTTTCTTCGGACTCACCCTGTATATACGCTCCGATGATAGTGACCACGAAAATTGAGCGTATATATACGCGAATGATGCAAATGGATTAAGAATGAAAGTAAATGTCCATTTCACTCCAGTTTATTGTAGTTCAGGTAGAAAATTTGTATTTTACATAAAGATTGTCCTGCTGTACGGATTAATCGCACGGAGGAAACGCGTTTGATTGTTCCAGGTGTGATATCGGCGGGCGTATCGGTGCCGGTGCAGATCCCGTCGCAAACTCCGGACCTGACCGGTAACTATTGGCCGAGGCTCCAGTGATCCCAGCTTTTCGGGTTCCCGCCTGCGAGCCTGCTCGTGGGCCAGGAGAGCCCGCCACCACCGACAGCCACCCCTGGTGCAGTGTCCCGGCCGCTGCTCGCGTCCCTTGGCATACCAACGCAGCCGACGCAACATCAGCCCTCGAACACACCGGCTACCACTCCCGTGCACACCTCCGACACCAGTGAGTGAATGCACCGATCAATCCTCCTCCGAACGTTCTCTTCCCAAGAGATTGCTCGTGCGCGCGCGACACTCGATCACGGCTCGCCGGCTGTCCGACGAATCGCTGACCCCGATCACTCGAATCGCGGAGGATACGTCACGCGACCAAGATACCGGCGCGCCGCGTCCAGAAAACAGAGGATCGCCAACCGAAAGCGTCCTGTCCCAGCCTCCAGACAGGACTATCGAGCGCAACTCGGTACCGAAAGCTTGCTTCAACGGTTTCGACGCTAGAGGCGTGCGGGTACCCGAAATTTCGTATTCGGGTCGGATCGGGAAATTCAGGGACCCGAAAGTTTGCTACGTTCGGATACTCGAAGCTGCAGTCGGATACAGTCGAGTTCGAGGACGCAACAAATTTCTGATCACACCCTCCGGTCTAAAATTTCTTCATCACCCTCCAATCTAATTTTGCATTTTAGCTTCACGGGTACCCGCACCTTGCAAATTTTCGGGACCTGACTCGAGACTCGGGTATACCCGCCACACTATTGTGGAACACGAAATGGTCAAAATGGGCTCTCTGGCTGGACAAAATCTAGAAATTGACTTTGCGAAGTCAATTGGCCTCTTTGACCCATTTGCGTCATAAGGAAATGTGAAAAGAAGGCCTTTATCGCCAAACTTTTTTTTTATTATATTTAAGTACAAAAATGACTACAAGTAAAAGACCTTCATATTTCAGCATTATAAGAAAAAATAAATTGAGCGTATATATACGCTCCGGTGATAGTGACCAGGAAAATTGAGCGTATATATACGCTAATGATGCAAGTGGGTTAATTGACCGCTTTGTCTGGTCGCGTGCAAAGCCTTTTTAGTTGAATACCAACTGCTAAGAGGCAACGTTTCAATAATGCGTTAGAACCTCGGTTATCCGAACCTCCGATATCGAAATTATTCCAATGCGTTTCACATTGATCTATCAACGCAAGGTGATCCATATACAGCACAGTTCATTGTACAAGTCCATAGGGAATTAATCTAGTAATCGTTCTATTATCCGTACACCCATGTGTCCCGGATTAGTTCGCCTAACCGAGGTTCTACTGTGTAAATGAAAGGTAGACATAAGCGTAGAGTCAAGCATCCGGGTTCCCCCAGATATGTCCTAGTTTTTAATGTATAATTTCAGATCATTACCATCAATTATCAGTAAATGAATTCCATCGGTTCCTTATTGTTTGCATGAAGGTTGTTCCCAAAAATTCGTTTCGTTTCCAACCAATGATTTGAATTTGGAATAGCGAAATAAGTGAGAATTTAGAAACTTCAAGTACAGTGTTTACTCGATATATAAACAAAGACATAATCGCGCTATTTGCGAAAAGAACTTTCGGGACAACCTAATACAAATACATTCCATAACATTAAATCGATTTCGATTTTTGTTGCCCATTTATCCCTGTTCCATTTGTTGAATTCTATTTTCGTCAAATCTGTATGAACCACTCCATTCGGTTTCATAAATAAAATGAAAATACTTTTGACCAGCTCGTTTGCCAGCGTAGCAAGCTCATTTTGACCACCGTGACGGCAGTGACTCGATTTCGTCGAGAGTCAATTCTACCGACCGGCAACGTTAGCTGTCTAGAATCACTTCCATTTGCTTTTCCAAAGGTGATGGAATTAAAAGAAGCGTTAATTTCCTTTGGAAATGACATGCCCGGTCGGTAGAATTTTGATACTCTTCCGATCAACCAGAATCAGTTCACCGATGGGCGAGAATCGTTGCTCGAATTCAAGCAGACTTTCAGCTTTTTGTCGTGGCAATGCGACATTTATCGATCATCAATACAGTGAATTCTCGATATATGTCAACAACACGGCTCTTGCCAACGTCATATATCGTCCAGGAGACATACCCGAGCCGTGTTTCGTTTACACTCCTCGGCGTCGCGGTAGTATACCCCGCGGTAGTGGGGATAATTCCGCGACGTTTATCATCCAGGCCCTTGACGACATATATGGAGAAATCACTGTATCACACTTTTATGGAACGCTGAAATTCCTTCTATTCGCGAATTTCTCGGCATGCGAGTAACCGGAGATTCAGACCAGAGGTCTGTTAAACTTTTTATCGTATTTATTGTACAGTCGTAGAAAAAACACGTTCGCAGTTCGATCGAGATAGACCGAGGAAAGATTCGCGAGAAAAATCGCTGCAACGATCGGGTCGGTTCAGAGTTCTCGCTGCCGCGAGACAAAGGGTTTAAAAAAGAAATCCTGTCCGGGGGGGGGGGGGCTGTTCAACGAACGACGCAACAGGAGCCGAAAAAAAGGTTAACGAGTCTGCTTTAATTCGATTAATTAGCCTGGTTGGACGCTTGCCAAATTTCGCCGACGACTGGCCACTGTTGGTGCTGCTTCAGGTTGCTTCGGTTGCCGAGAGACGACGGTGACGAAAATTTTCGATCGTGCTCGAAGGAGCACGAGATTGGTCGATGATCCTGTGGTTTCTTTCGGATCGATCGGCAGCTCTTTGCGTGAACAATATTCCGTGCGTACGAGAGCGAAAGTGTCGTCGGAGCCGTTGATTGTTGCGCTCGCGCGGCATATCGAGCAGGAGTCGAGAGAAATCGATGTGTCTCCTCTTCGGTTCACGTTTAATCTAGAGGTCGTAGAAGTATACGCATGACCCGGGTCACGCAGGGTATATTGTCCTTCTACTCACGACAGTTTGTATAATTGAACGCGCACGGAGCCTCGTCACGCCGAAACTGATTGTGTTTGGACGGTCCACCGTGATTCAGAGACTTTCGAAACCGGAAATGTCGAACGCCGTGGCGGAACTCCAAGTCGATTCCAAAACCATTCAAGCTCGAACTTCGCATCCAGCATATCGATCTGCTCGTTATAAATTGTGGAACGGTCTCCGTGTCATGAGAAAATCACGCGGAAATTCGAAAACCCCTCTGAAATGTTCACGCTGTAGAAATTTTGTAATTACCATTTCCACCTATCGAGCAATATTACCGCAAAGAGATTCGGGGCGGGTTCCGCCGCTGGGAAATATTTTTGCGAGACAGGCGTGTTGCTCGTGCCAGGCTGCCTTCGCGAACAAGGGACGCCGGGATTGATAGCTACCTCGAGGGTGGCTTTTTTCGGCGGACGGCCATCATGCTTTCTCGCAGCTATGGCGTCGGCTGACAACGCTCTTCAGACCGAACGCTTCGCTTCTTTCAGAAAACCGACTACTGTCGAACCTCCGCTTTTCGAGCAAACGCTGATATGTTTACCCTTTTCAGTTGAAAAAACTGCCAGAACATAAAGATCCCGATTCGAAAACGAGACAGCATTTGTTTTTGTTCGTTATTTCTCTGAAAATATGGATATAGAATTTTCCTTGAGTTTTCGAGCAGCACAAACTGTACGCAAGTCTCGTTCTGGTGGACCGTTCTACGAATAATACTCAGAACCAGTCGCATTCCAATACTCTCGATATAGATTTGTTCGAGCTAACGTATCATAATTCCGTTAAAGGTCGACACTATTCCTTGCAGGCTTTACCAAGAACTCGAGCGAACTATAGCTTCAGTCCCTCCAGTGTAATAAAGCCTCTCGATAACTTCTTTTTCTCGCTGGAACCACGTGTCCAGGAAGTGCCAGGAACTGTGTCCTAGAAACAACACGAACCATTCAGACGTTTTGTATTTGAGCGAGGACTTTTTCCCCCGGAACTTGTGTTCAGAACGCGACGAGCAACGATTCGATTCGTATACCGAATTTCCGAGTACTTGGGTACAGAGAGTACAGAGCATTCGAACCTTGTCGGCAACTATGCAAAACGAATACAGTGAATTCTCGATATATGTCAAGAACACGGGTCTTGCCAGCGACATGTATCGTCCAGGAGACATACCGAGGCTTCTCGAGCTTCGTGGCCCTTCACTGGGTATATCTCGCAGTGGTGGGGATAATTCTGCGACATATATGGAGAAATCACTGTAGACAACTCGAAATCACCGGTGTGTCAAGTGGCAAACGTGTTCGACGAACAGAGTACTTATATCGCGTTTCACGCGTTGGAGGTTCGAATGGCCAGTATCTCAGGGCGTCAAGTACTCGAGACACGCGTACCCGGTACTCGAACACCGAATACCGACAAACACGTTTCGCACATTGTACATTTCTCCCCGAGTGCACGATGATTGTTACACCCTTTGGTCCAAGTAAACGCGATTCTAGATTAAGACAATCCGATCTGTAGCTGGTAACCATGGATTACCTGCATCGATTGCCGTGCTAACGTTCCGAAACGACTTGAACCGAGAGAGTACGTCGCCCGGAAGTAATAACAGACCGGAAGGACGTCCTTAGCTGGACACGTCCGAGGACGAGACGACGTTTCCACGGTTCAGCGTGATTGTCCGGAGTCCAATCGCTTCGTCTCTCACAAGCCGAGATCGTTTCTGACGCTCGCGATGGGCTGTCGTCCCGTTTACCTCCCCCGTGCCCGTCGATGGCCCGTAGCTCGCGACCGGAACGCCCGATACAATTCTGTATAAAGATGATTGTAAAATAGCATTTGTTACTCTCTTCCTAGCCTGTAATGTACATTAGGGAGGATCGTCGATAACGGTGTATATACGTGTAGGTAAGAGAAACGGTGATTTCCAATCCCGTTCGATCGTACCATTTCATAGAGATCATACACGCAGAGGCAGGCGCCCGCGCACGCGCGCGCGCGCACGCGTATGCGCTCGAGAACGAACACACACACATACAAACACAGCTCTTTTACCCCTATATTCGATGTTCTCCCTTTGAACCGGAAGCGAACCGCAGATTTTACTGACGGCGAACAAGAGAGCAGCGAAGCTACCGTTCCCGCTAGCGCGGGGCGTTGTCACCGCGACCCGAGCCTACATTTATTCGCTCATTGTTTCCCCGGAGTTGCTGCAGAACCGAACGTATACGTTTCACGCTTCAACGACAAGGTCTTGGAACGGAGATCGCAACGGGAATGTGGCGCAACGAAAGATTGCGATCGATCGGTTTAGCGCACGCCCCCCCCCCCCTCTCCTTCCACCGAGAAGCATATCGGTCTCCAGGTGACGCGATAAGCGGTAAGACGACGCCGCCGAACCGAGAAATCTCCGACGATTTTTCATTGTACGAAGCGGACGCGTTCCGCTCGCGACGGCAACGATAACATGCCGCGAAAACTGCATCGCTTTATCGAACTCTCGGATTGAGATTCGATCTCCGTTCGGGAGAATGCGAGAAAAAGAAAAAGAAACCGGACTCCATTTGCTTGCCGACGGTGTCGGATAGGTGGCTTTGCTTTGGTCACTTCTCTATGCCCTTGGTCACGCTGCTACCCTAAACGGCCCTCCGCGAGTCAATTAGAATCTGACGATCGACCAACTCCACCTGCTCCAGTCGTCACTGCATTTATATACAGTGTTTACTCTACACAGGGTGTCCTAAAAATGTTGTACTTCCTTGAAAGGGACGATTCCTGAGGTGATTTGAAGTAACTTTTTCCTTTGCGAAAATGTTCTCCGCGCCTTTGTTAAGGAGTTATTGGCGAAAAACACGGACCAATCAGGGCGCGGCTACAGCGGACGGCTTCCGGCTCGGCCAATGGCAACGCCGCGCTTCGTGCCACCTGTCGCCAAGTCGCAGTGCGCTCGTTATAGCCGCGCTTTGATTGGTCCGTGTTTTTCGTTAATAACTCCTGAATGAAACCGCGGAGAACATTTTGTGTTTACTCTATATATGTCCCAAATACCTAGCCGATAAAAGTCCTAGAACTATCGCGAAGCATACCCCGTATGGGGCCATGAACCGAGGCCTCCAGAGCTTCGCTGACCTTTTCTACGTTCAGCGCGGATCAAAGAATAGTCTCCTGGCCGATATATGTCCCTGGTTAGACCCGTGTTTTGGACATATATCGAGTAAACACTGTATTAGGTTGTTGCATATGTCCGATTTCAGAATGCAAACGTTGCGGAGCGTTTTAACCCTTAGCACTCGAATGGCGACTGTAAGGCTTGTTTGTCTTTAATAAATTACTAAAAATTTCAGTACTGTACGTGTAAATTGCACCGTGTTCGTGTGTATAACACGAAGAAAAAATATATAGAAGGGAGATATTCTAGGTCGGAAGATATGTTTCGTTTTGGAGTTCAAATAGCTTCGAGTGCAAAGAGTTACACGTTCACCGCCATGGTGGTCGCTGACCTTTAACGAGCCACAGTGCTCGGGACAATGCTAAAAATTCGAAGCATGAAATCTAAGCAAATTTTTGACGTGAAACATTGGTAATATAATGTAGTTTGCGATGCTACGCACAGTTTTCGCTGAATATATGAACTCATTGTTCACACTGAAGCGTAAAGTCGAATACAAAACTCGATATATTTTCTGAAACACTTGCCATTTGCTGAATGTTTATTCGATGCATCTTTTTAACAAGAATAGTATCTTCATTTTTTATGAATCGATGCACCTTCTTGTCATCTTTAAAAAAGTATTACGAGTGTTAGGACGAAAACAAACTGATAAGTACAAGTGCTACTTGTACAGTGATCTCTCTATATATGTCGCCAAGGCCTGGGTGATAAACGTCGCGGAATTATCCCCACTACCGCGGGGTAGGCCCGCGAGGAGCCACGAAGCCCGAGAGGCCTCAGGTGGAGTGTACCATAATGTAAACATAACGCTGCTCCGAGTATGTCTCCTGGACGATACAGGACACTGGCAAGACCCATGTTATTGACATATATCGAGAATTCACTGTAGTCTGCGTGTCTCACAAGAAGTCTGCGGCCTTAAGCCGTTCGATTGGGTCATTCCACAGGCATTTTCGATTCTAACCGAATTATTGGTTAAAGTGTGTGACGTCGAAACCTAATCATTGGGTGCGAGCGAGGACCCCCGCATGACCTTGTGCTGTCTCGAGGGACTTCTTGTGAGGCAGGGACAGTACTATGCCAGTGATGGAGTTGGCCTGCGATTATTGCACTGTAATAGACATGGACGGGGTCGTTCAACGTGGCAGCAAAGAAGGACGAATGTCTAATGGGCCACCGCTTTACCACCAATTTAGTAGAAGTATGATCGCGTTGCTCTGCGATTCGACAGTGTGCCCAAAACTGGAAAGAAGTCAGAACTAAATTCATTCAGGTTCTATCAATCGGCCAACCTAAATTTGACTTCCGTTTTCATCGTACCAGTTCCCTACTGCACTGTTACAACAGTTCTGCGATCCCTAGTTGTTGAAATTTTCTTCGAGTCTTCGCATCGGTTTTGGAGGGAAGAACGAGTTACAAGGAACGATCATGCAGTTTGAATGTCTTTGTGACGGATCTTTGAATTCGGAACTTTGAGTTATTTTTCCAGCTGAATGACAAATCGCAGAGGCACGCGAACACAGTTCCACTAAATTGTTTACAACTGGTATCCGCAGCTCGATGATATTTGACAAACCGGATATGCCGGGGGTATAGAGGAGCGATCAGCAAATCCCATCAAACTTTATAAAGGGTGTCCCAAAATGAGCTGACATTTTAATTTATTAATAAAACGTATATTTTTTTTTAAGTATGAATGTTTTTATTTTATTATAATGTATAAACCTGGAGGTTATGTGTGGAGCACAATATCTGACAAATGGCCGCCTAGTCCTTGTTTGCAAACGTTCAGTCTTTTGACGAAATTTTCGATTACATTTTGGCATAATTGCGGACTAATTTCTGCAATGCTGCGTCCAATTGCTTCCTCGAGCTCCGGAATGTTCTGTGGGTCATTGGCATACACTCTTCCTTTCAGAAAACCCCAAAGAAAAAAGTCCAATGGCGTTAAATCGCACGATCTTGATGACCAATTCCAATGGTGGAAACTTCGTCTGCAGTAACTGCATTGTTTCGCCCGCAGTGTGGCATCTTGTTGGAAGAATATGCCTTCCAAATCCATGCAGTTCAGTTGATTCCATAAAAAGTTGGTTATCATGTCACGAGAACCGCATTTCCAGCAGCATTCTCAAAAAAGTACGGCCAAATCACTCCTCCAACCCAAAATCCGCAGCAAACAGTGACTCGTGGTGGATGCATGGGAAGCTGTTGAATCACTTGTGGATTTTCGGTCCCCCAAATGCATCACTCATCGCTGAAAATGATTTTGCGAGATGGTGCGTTATGATGATCACGATCCGTGCGGACTTTTCGAACCGTCTCTGCAAAGTTTTCACCATTTTTGTAGTGAATTTTCACAATTTTCACAATCACGACTAAACCTCAATCCTTCCTGATGCCAGTTGTCAAAGATTAATACTCTGTGTTCGCCACAAAAAAAATGGCGTGCAATTTAAAATGTCAGCTATATTTGGGGCACAGTTTACCTTCGCGAGGAAACTGACAGGAGTCCGGTTTCTTTTTCGATCACAGCTCGTACATCCGGCGCAAAGCTTCGGATAATTCGATGAAATATTATATCCTGCTTCATCTCTCCCCGCAACCGAGAAGCATTTCGCAGGGAGAATTCTCTTCGCGGAGAACGGAGTCGAGACCCGCGAGACCAGTTTCCGCGGAAAAGCGAATTTCCGGTGGCCGGGGTGCGCGCGGAGCGTTGCGAAAGTGGGAAAATTACGGTACAGGGTAATTTGATATATATGCACTACCTCAGACAAGGCTTTTTACGCGATATAAAATTTGTAATTAATTGCGTTAGCGGTAAAGGGAAGGGAAAAACAGGGGAGTAGGCCGACGACGACGACGCGCGTCGCGTCGAGTCGCGTCGCGTCGCGTTGGTGACGGGAGGACGCACGCGCACGCGCGACAACCCACTCGAGGTTTTCGTACGATTGACGTAAGTACACGAGCACTGTGGATAATTATTCGAAACTTTCTGCCCCGGGCGCAATACACGGTAATTATATTTTCGGTGTGAAACCGGTTTATTAACTTTTACCTTCCGCCCGTCCGCGTCGCCCGCGAAATTTTCGTCCGTCGAGCACTCTTCGGGCATTATTTCGTGAATAATTGCGTGCCGATTTAAGCGAGGAACACAAATAACGCTCACTGTTAAATTAGATACGGTAAATTCGAAAAAAAGAGGGGGGAGGGGAACGCAACTTATTGTTAAACGAGATCCCACGATTACATTTCCACGCTAGTGTATTTACTTTGGTAAGTGGTATACTCTGTTATACGTCCATTCGTTTCAACCCCGAAGTAGCAACGTAATTGAGACACGTCAAAGATCTCTCGTTGTACGATTAATCGTGAGCAGTTCGCTGTCCGTAATGCGAAAACAATCTTTACAGTGTACAGCTAATTCCAATTCGATTCCGACAGAGTAGCGGCGCGTAACAGATTCGTGTCCGCGCAGCTTTCTTTCTCGTTCTCTCGAAATTTCATGAAATATCACGTTGTGCTGCGGATGACACGTAGAAAACTGGAAAGCAGTTTCGTGAAGCTCGTCTTGTTGCTTCGATCGGTGCCACAGCGCGGCGAGTTGTGGGCAGATGTGTTCACAAAAATAATATTTCCTTTCTTCTTAATTTGCTCGTGACAGACAATTAATTCAGATCGACATTTGAAGTTACAATTTGTTGAAACATTTATACAAATAGATAATAAGCTATTTTTTGTTTAGAAAGGAAATAAACAACTGATGGTTTTTCACTTTATTTCTGTATTTAAAATAAATGAATAAGAAGTACGTAATAAGCTACATTTTATAGTTACATAAAATTTGAATGGTCACTGAATATTACAATAACACATGGAAAACAATACAATAAACAATAAAATATAATCGACAATTAAATATAAGAAACCATAAAAAGTTCAATTTGTTATGTTGCTCTAAAGTCCTTTCAAGAATTTTAGAATACTTGATTTTAAGACTCTTCTTACAAAATTTATTTCCTTATTACTAGCAAGTGGCAGCAGAAAAGAACTATGGCTTCACGAACCATTCAGTTGGACGAGCAAAATATAAAAAAAGCTTGGATTCATATTGTTACATTTTGTTTGAAAGTCGGTTGAAACTTTAATTCTCGCGGATACGAAATTTTCTAATAACTGTCAGGAACAGCTTTGAAGTACACATACTCGTAACAGTAGAATCCATTGTCAACAGAATGAGCGAAGAATAAAAAATATTTCTTTAGTTTGAGAAAGGCCGCGGCCCGCGGGCCACAGTTGGCCCGTTCTCCCACTTCATCATTCCGCTAAGGTGGGAAGAAGTGTCGTCAGATCAAGACTTGTTCCCCCACTCTAATTTCCCCTTCCACCGTGCTAACCCCCACGCTCCCACCGCGGCCCGGTCACGTGACGCATTCCGTCTCTGTCGTGTACACTCCGTTACTGCCAGAGAGAGGGTAAATTTTTCCCCTCAATTCGTGTTCCCTCCCCTGATCTGCCGACACTGTTCCTCTCGTATATTATAACATAAGAAGCCCGTGGGGGAACGGACAGATTGCTGGTGGGGACCTTGTGGCCCGCGACGAAGAAGTTGGCCAGGCCTGTCCTACGGAATAAAATATATAAATGATTGTATGTAAGGTTCAGGTAATCGGTGGGATCATAAACAACGTTTCGCTACATCTATTTCCAATCACGCGTGCATTTTTTATTGACAAAAACGTTGATTTGTCTAGCACTGGTGTTTGTACGCGATTGGCACGTACTGTGCAGCGTGCCGAATAACTTTGCCACTGTTTTGCAACCGCGAGGACTCGTTGAACGCGCACGGCGACGTTTCGGCACGCGCGTGTGCCGACCTCGTTCCCCGGTTTTTCCCTTGTCCTGATTAGCTAGTCGATTAAACTTTGTCGCCGGTACGTACCTGATGCGAGGAAACACGGTGTTCAATCAGACTCCAACGATACCCGGCCACCGATCGTGTTGCACCTTGCGTTCGACCGTTCCAGGACTACTCTTTCTATCTCCGACACCGCATTCGTTTACCTCCGCGAGTAACCATACCGCCGGCGCATCCCCGAGCATAAACGTGTAATGGATGTAACAAGCAAAGCCGATTGTCCCGTAGATTCTCGCGGCCCGATCTCCGCGGACAGCTTCAGCGGGAAACGAACCCCGTCGAGGACTTCCGGACGAGTCCGTCGTGGACGTCGCAGTAATGTAACTCGATCGTAGGCGAGACCGAGCTGCAACGATTGATCAGCAGTCGAATAGGGTTAATTCGTGTATTGGTGTCGAGGCAAAATGGCAAGACAAAGACGATGACAATGACACGGACAAAGACAAGGACACGCGAACGAACGGCGAGATACGTTCCGCGCCACATGTGTACAGAAAACGGTTGCGCAGGGAGACAGCGTTCCGCGAATACTGGCAACCCGGCGACTTAGGTGTACAAAATCCGTATAAACACGTCTTTTCTACGCGAGGAACGCACGCATAATGCACACACGTACACGATGAACGGGGACTGTACATTAGTAAATTTATATTTTTGGAAGAAAACTGAAACAAAGTAGCCGCGATAGAGAAAAGAGAATCTCCAGGCGGTAGAGCACACACGTTGGCCACTCAACCGTTCGAGAACCTCCGTATTCAAAATACACTTCGTTTTCGATCCGTATGTACCACTTCCTCGTTGACACGCAACTCGAGAACCAAAGGTCCAGGAGCATCGCTTCGTTATTCAGTTCCTATTCTTCCGCCTACAGAACAATCCTGTTGAGTTCCGTTTGATTCGTTTCCTTTCCGTAATCTGTAACCTGCGTGATACGTGATAGATATTGCCATACTCTTCCTTTCCTTGGCAACTACGAGCGTTGATAGTATATTACCGTCGTAGCGGTTCGGACGCTTAGAAAGTAAGATGGCGTCTTCGGAGGGAATTCGGGAAAGAGGAGAAGATGTCTGGCGAACCATGCTCTCTTTATTTAAAAGAAGGACAAAGACAGTAGATCCTTTGAAACGTACATACCAACGCTTCGAACGACAAAGCATGAATAATTTCCGTTTCGTTGGCACTATTGAAATTTACTAACAAACATTGTCAATAGTATAGGTTGCATCGAAACGATCTATCGCGTCTGTAAATCGTTCGTGGATCGACCTGTGACGCGGAAGTGGTTACGCAGTTTTCTTATTATCTGTAATGATAATTCTTAATAACGAATATAGTGTATGAGTATTAATAAATTTACTATCGAGAATAATATATTATTGCGACAGTAATCTACGTAAGTGTTGTGAATAATGGAGATAATATTGTTGCTGTGATTACCTTTAAGATTGTAAGTAGTAGGATATAGAACCACTGTTAGGTGTCACTGTCTCGATTCAATAAATGTTAATTCATTTTAATGACAACGCAAGTCGTCTGGCTTTCATTTGTTACAACTCAGTCACCCCTTCCCACCCATTCCTAGCCTCATGCCTACATCTCAAACGTTACATCGATCGATTTTGTAAGACGAAGGTACAACAACATTATTTCATCGTATACACCAGAACTGTTCAGCGCCTGCCCGTACGGGCAGTAATTTTCCTCCCCTGGGCATACACGGAACGGCGGGCGCAAAGCCACGCCCCTGCGGGTACGAAGCCGTGCCCCTGCGGGGAGGCTGCATGTACAGTGATTTCTCTATATATGTCCCCAAGGCCTGGATGATAAACGTCGCGGAATTATCGCCACTACCGCAGAGTATACCCCGTGAGGATCCACCTCGGGTATGTCTCCTGGACGATACACGACACTGGCAAGACCCATTTTATTGACACGTATCGAGAATTCACTGTACTTGTCACACGCATTCTCATAGCTACGTGGCCAGCTACGGTTATGCTACCCTCACTCCGCTAAGTCACTTGTCCGTAGCTGTACCCAGTGTCGCCAGATCAAGACTTCTTCCCCCACTCTAATTTCCCCTTCTACCGCGCTATTCCCCAAGTTACCGACGCGTTTCGTCTCTGTCGTGCATACTTCGGTGCTGGCAGAGAGAGGGTAACGTTTTCCCCTCAATTCGTGCTCCCTCCCCTCATCTGGCGACACTGGCTGTGCCCACGGACATCGGCGGGCGCCATTGCCCGCTAATAGGCATGTTGAGCAGCTCTGGTGTACACAGTTTTCGAAATTGTGACTTAAACGGATAATAAATAAGCAGAAATCGCAATTGCTTCTTTGTAATATAATATATCTTTATTATTATAAAAGGAAGTATAAGTAGTGAAAAACGCTTGCATTACGAGGAACTCTTGTTTACACAAAATATATAATGTAGTGGAAATCTTTAGTCTTAACTGTTCTTAGAAACGAAAGTAAAGCGTGGTATAATTATATCCGTATATAATTGTTTGTGACCAGGCGGCTACAGCCCGAAAGCCGAATTAACGCCAAAATCAGCCATAAGATGATCAAGAAAATATCTGAAAGTGTTATGTTATTTTTATAGTACAGCGCTGTATAAAATATACACTAAAAACGTAAAATAGCATTGTCCAAAATGCACTCTAAGAATATGTTATTTTGTTTCTAATGCGGTGAATACAAGAACTACGATTTTAATTTAACTGTTACCAGATTTTAGTTCCATATTTACACAATACTGTTGAAAAATTCTTCATATGTTGAAAATTAGGGAACGTGGTTAACCAGTGAAAAATTGCATCGTAATCGTTGAAAAATACAAAAATGACTTGGAAAACTTTAATAAAATTCTTATCTTGACAACAATCACTATATTCAAGATTTATCAATAATGGAAACAGAACTTCTCGATCGACCTAATAAATTCAGGGTTTGGACCTTACAAACATTGCAAGTCGCATCTCTTAATTATTCATTGTGGACAAAACTAAAAAACAAAAAGAACTTTCTGTTATTGTCTCATCTAACTCGATCACGTCTCGAAAATCATTGAAAGAGAGGTCACATAGAATTTGAACTACACACAAATTATTATTGTGAGAAAGTTCATAATTTGTGACTTATGTACCTTGTGATTACGAAAACTAATACCAAACTATTTTTTTCTATACCTATACATTCTATACTTGAAATGAAATCTAATACGAACGAACGGTAACATTTAGTAGATTCAAATTAAATGAGACATTGTCCAGATACAATATTAAGTAAAACGATCTGTACACGATACCTTTTCCCTGAACTGGTTGTATGATTATAGCATCAGAGAAGCCCGCAATGGTTGCTCTTCTTATAGGATTTATCAGTATGTATTTCAAACTGGACCCAAACCAGTAATCTAACGGTAGCACAATCATGAACGACGAATATAATGCACCGGTTATAAGAGCGCTAATGAAAGTGCCTGTAAGTGCAACCAAGATCGAACAGAGGGTCACCGTTAATATGAAACAGAGCAGGAAGACCCAATTGATATGAAGAATTGACAGAGATTCTGAAAAAAGAAAGAAGTCGAAATATGATGTAATTGTAATGGAAATTAAGGTAGATTGGTCTAGGTCATTAGACTAGGTCTAGACTGCAGATTTGATGCATTTATGAGAAAAGTGAGTATGCGAAGTAGATACCAGTAAAAACATCAGAAGTAGAACTACAATTTACTTTTCAGATGACTGAGATTATAGAACTTTATTTATTGCTTTCATTCAATGTGATGGAAAAATCCACGATAAAAATCGCTTAAAATTTGGCTAAACACACCCCGGGCCGTTTTTATAAATATAGAACAGTCCCTTTTACTACTACCTAAATCTAGTGTTAAAGGATACTGCGATAGTATTTTCAACCTATTACCAAGAAAGGAAATAAATTGTTGTGCAGCTGCAATTGAGGTAAAAAACGAATATTTGGTATGGCTGTTGGCTCAGTTCATACAGGAGGAAAGAGATAATCTTAAACGATTCGCAAAGAAGAAAGGCTTCGCCTCGCCGCCGGTGTTAGACGAGCCGCAACAACGCAATCGAGTTGCGTAAAAGACAAAGGGAGAAGGGACTAGCCGGAGGGTGACCAGGCTGATCATCTGTCTATGGGGAATAGATCAGAACGACGTAGTTACGCAAGCACGGCCCGTGTAATCTGAATAGGTCCCGGCGCAAAATAAATACGGGGACACAATTAGGTAAATGCGAATCTTTCAAGCTGGTTAGGATCGGTTCGTGGGAGTCGTGGGATGGTTCTGGTGATGGTGCGGGGGGTTGTCTGCACGCGGCGAATTTTTCGCGCGCGCCTGTGGCGTGTGTGCGTGCGAGGGTGCTCGGGCCACGTTATGGTGAGAAAGGTAGGAGGCAACGCGGATGCCCGGCGTTGCTGCATGGGGGATTTGGCAGGCGAAGTTTCCACATGAGCGAACAACATTGATAAAAGCTACGGGGGGACTCTCTGGCTGTGCTTCATCCCTTCGCCAAACTCAAACTAACTTCGGTTCGGTTCGGTTCGAGGTGGCGAGCTCTCTCTCTCTCTCTCTCTCTCTCTCTCTCTCTCTCTCGAGCCCGTTCTCCCTTCTTTTCTCTTATTCCTCTCTGCTTTTAAGCCGGCTTTCATTATTTTCCTATAATTTGCTACAACCCCTCGCGACCTCTCTCGCGAGCCGCTCGCCACGGGATACTTTCGTTCACGATACGTTCAGGAATGCTCCACGCATTTTCCTTCGTTTTCATCGATAGCCGCTTTTTTACCTGGCGTTAAGAAGAAGAGGATGCACGCGATGAACCATCCCACGTTCACGCTCGTACTCAAACGAATCCAGCACAACATCGCCGCGGTGCCCACTCCTATCAATATACCGTATCCGATGGTTCCTGAAACAAACGAAATAGCACGGTTCTGTGACAGTTCACGGATCAACTCTTCATCCGCGTACCGGGTCGTTCTCGACCCAGGCTATCTTTGCTTGCACAGTTTCTCCAAGCACGCAAAAGCGAGACTAGAACCGGTTTAACTCCTTGCCTGCTTCTCTTTCACAATTTTCGAAAAGAAAATTTATATTCGCTCTATGCCTATATTTACTTTAACACTCGGACGGCGGACCTTTTCCGTAGATGCTACATCAAAATTTTGATCATTTTCGATTGCTAATATAATTATACTATTCTAGGCTAAAGCTCTCAGGTTTTTTTCTCCTTTTAACGTGCTACTTGGATGTGCACAGATTCAAAAATATAGATACAAATATTTATTGACTAGTTATGAAAACAATTGCAATGAAAATTTCCTAACGATATTTTGGAAATAGGAAGGAGTACTCGGTAAGTTTCTGGGACTTTTTAAAACGCGAACACTGACAAAAAGGATTTAAACGACCCTGTATGCAGATGACAGTAATAGAAATAGGGGTGCAGACGGAACATTAATATGGTATAATAAAAGTTGAAGTTTTAACACGTAGCATGTCTCAAGTTGACTTGCTACCTGAGGGAACAGCCACGAATGAAGCAATTAACAGCAGAACCACCGGACTTGTCAAAATGACGGATTCAGATTCTTTCTTTTACAATTGTCCACATTATGGAGATTTTTCTGGGTACACTTACCGAGCACTCTTATTTATTCACTGACATTTTCTAGAAATAATCGTGCAACGTCTCGATAAATATGGCCTTGTTATTTTTGAACGGCGATACAAATTTGTCACTTTTAGTGTTCGGTTGTTCTAGTGTTAGGATATCTGAATTTTTAATCTTCCTTCTACTAACGCTCCTACAATTCGCATTTTGGCGCAATAACGGTTTGTGCGGAAACGTTTAATTGCAGATACACTTACCCGTAATCAGGTAGCCGATCATGGTTCCAACGAACAAGAAGCCTGCAAATTGGTCGACTATGAAACTAGTTTGTCCGGATAAAATGGTTATGAGTCCCATAAAGAAGCACAGAGCACAGACGACCTTCGGGAAGGTATCGGCTGGAAAAAAGAGGAGATGTTTAACGATGTTGACTTAGTCATGATAATTATGATTGCAGTAACCGTTGTGATCGAACGTACTTAAAATCTCGCAGGAGTTTGGATCCTGCACAGGACGGCAGGCATACGAGAACGTGGGTACGTACGCAGCCGATTTATCACCATAAGTGGCCACTGTAGCGTAGACAGACCCGATCCCGGTGTAAGCGCTGTAGATTCTTCTCATCGGCGAAATTAGTTTGTAATGCGAGGTCTATCAAGAAAAATTTCCACGTATTGTTCTGTAACTTTAGTTCGTCTATAGGGTGTTCCATTTGAAATTCTCAGGGCAAACGATTCCAATACAGTCGGCTGTTTTCAGAGCTACTAGGCTACGGGACCCAATTACTGTGGGGGTACCTATTAGTGTGCCTATATTAATTATACTTATTTTCCCAGCATAAGGAATATTAAAAAAGAGATATTAAATTTTTTTCAAAATGACCGGTTCCAGATTATTTATTTTACAATTACTGAAATTACAAAGATGCTTTCGTGGGAAATGATTAAATGAATATATTTAGTAGAGCATATATAATAATACGAACCGAACAAAATCCAAGTAGATTCAATCTTGTCATTTTTATAAGATGACATGTATCAGTTACTTTTAAGGTTTGGTGTATATTATACATTATGTATTGTATATTATACAGGGTGTTTCACCTATCTCGAGCATCTAAAATATCTCGTTTGTTTTTTATGATAGAAGAAAATTTCGGAGGAAAACATTAATTGATTCAGGAGGGCAAATATTATGATAGGCAAAAAAATTTGTTCAATGTTATATTTTTTGAGATTTCAAGGTCATCGAAGTTTTTTTAAATGGAATGATATACTTTTATTATCGCTATATGATAGCCGAGGTCAAGACGAATCCAACGACCTGTAATATTATGACCTTCACGTGACCTTGAGTATGAAAATTTCATAAAAGTAGGGAACTTGATGTAAATAGTGAAATAACGATGACATGATCGCCCTAGGGTTTCAAGAAATGGTCAAGAACTGGTTTCCTGAACCTTGACTAATGACTGTAAACACTGATAATAAAAATATATCATTCCATTGAAAAAAACTTGAACAAATTTTTTTGGCTTTTTTTCCCTATTTGCCCCTCTGAACCAACTAATGTTTTCCTCTGACATTTTTTTCTATCATAATAAATAAGCGAGATATTTTAGATGCTCGAGTTAGGTAAAACACCCTGTATATCTCTTTTTTCATTATGCTTTTAAAAATGAATATAATTAATATAGGCACCCCCACAGTAATTGGGTTCCTTACCCTAAGATGTGCAATGTACGACCGTGCAACGTCCTCGCGGTGCATATATTTCCATCGGGTAGTGTTTCGGAAACGTTTCAGTGTTAACAATACTAATATACGACAAAAAGTATGAGTTCCGATTTAAAAATTCAAAGCTGGTCTTTATAGGCCGTTTCAAGGTCATCTCAAGGTCGAATAAGTAACAGCATAACGTGTACCCCCTAAACCATACAACTTCTATCTGAAGCATGATTTCATATCGTTCATATTTTTCGACATATTTGCCCTAGGAATTTCAGATGCGACACCCTGCATACTGTGGACGAAATTTCTATAAGAACATATTTCGCTTGCGAATGCGTTACCACGGTACGGGACATTTCCAATGCGAACGTACTCAAATTGCACCGTAACATAAAATACAGAAAGAAATATATAGAACACAAGAAAAATCGGTAAGCATTGTCGTAACGCTTCAGGCGTTGTCTTTTGTGTGACTGGTCGTCAATTTGAGCATTCCTTGTAATTGAATTGATTTGATTTGATTTGATTTATAAAGCCGAGGGTATTCCATTTCATACGTATTCACAATAGATTTCTATTTTTCATTCATTATTTTTTGACGTTTTTGACCTTGTACGGCATTGAATGACCTTGCATGACTATGATCATCGAAAAAATTGCCTTCAGAAGGGCTCCAATCGTAACTGTTTAAAAGTACGTGGTCCCGTTTAAAAAAGTTAAGTTGACTCTAAAATCTTCTAAACATCTCCACCTGAAAAAGTTTTGTGTACACCACGTAATGGGTCCATCGAAACCAAACAGCTTTTGTCTCAAACATTTTATCCTACTTCATCTTTGATGAATTACCCGCTATCAATTACATATATGTACAACAGTTCTATTATTTCTTAGTATATTTTCTTCTTTTCCAATCACCCGCCATTATTTTCTAACCATCCATTACTTGTATTATAAAATTACTTTAAATTTCTCATTGGACACGGTAATATTCTTATAGAAATTTCGTCCACTGTAGCCTATTTTTTCGAAAACAGATAAATTTACGATTTTACACGTACTAAGTAGGAGAGACTGGAGACGATTGATACATAAGGAGGATTGATAAATTTATATATTTATCACATAAAAAGCAAAAGGAGAAGCGTACACTTCAGCGTTAGAAGTTGTTTTCAGATCGCGTTAGGTTACGATTGTTTCAAGCAAATTTATTAACGTGAAAGTACGTATTTTGTTAAGGAAAGTGTTCATGCGAGCTGAGAAACGTAAGTTTTTATGAAATATTTATATTATATATATTATATATATTATATATTATATTATATTTTTATCAAATTTATTATGTTGACCAAACATCTTGGATTTTTTTCGATCTTCGAGAAATCGATTCAACTTATCCATTTTACAATAATGGTGGTGTGGGGATTTTTACTTCAATAAAAAAATTCTGTCAATGTAATAGCATTATCTTATAAGGCATGAAAAACATTCCATTTTTATTCTAACCATTGTTTTGATATTTACTATAGCTTCAAAGACCTACAGTGTTTTCTCGATATCAGTCGCAAATACCTGGCTGATAAAAGTCGCAGAACTATTATATGACAAAATAAAAATATGACATAATTCCGACGACATTTTACACGTGCAATGAACGATGAAAGTTTCGGACGCAAAGAAGGACAGCGTATGGGAACGATGGAATTGACATGCATCGTGTAGGACAGGTATGTTTACACTCCTCGGCGACCGAGGCCTCTAGAGCTTCGCTGTCCTTTTCTAAGTTCTGCGTGAATCAAAGAGTAGTATCTCTTGGACGATATATGTCGCTGGCAAGAACCGTGTTGTTGACATATACCGAGAAAACACGGTATCCACGTTCAAGGGGTGTCTCGTCCAAAAGAACCGAAATTGGGTCGAGAAAGAAAATTAGGGAACGAAAAATCGATCTCAAATCGGCAACCATAGAGGATCAATTAATCAAGTCACATAAACAAATGCAGAAGTACCTCATAGCCATTGACCACGATATCATCTACGGTGAGCATACTTATAATACCCTGGAAGTATGACTCAGCGCTGAAGTCCCGCTCGGACAGGTACATCTGATACATTTTGTGGTCCACCGGATTTTTATCGCAATTCGGTTTGTTGCTAAATGGTGTCGACGCTGGTTGCGCGTCGACCATTACCATGGCGTCCTGCAGCTGTACTTTCGTGTACGGCGCGATTTCGTGCTCGAACTCCATGTTGCATCCACCCGGTACGGGTGCTACGAAGAGAACAAAGAGCTGATGGTCCCGATCGTCATTTTGTTTTCTACTGTACGCTTTATTATCGAGCCCGCATCCGACTCCAACATTAAATGACAATAACTTCTACTTTGTTTGATCTCTTCTCACTTACCTACCACGATCATTTTTTACGACGCTCACTCACCTGAATTTACGCTACACCGAGAAAAGACAACATGCCCCACTATCGTCACTTTCGCTATTAACTATTTGCGCCCCGCGATGTACACGTTATGTTCAAAAGGTTCGCAGACTGATTTTTTTTTTACAGACATTTTGACCTCTTTCGGTGTCCCACAATTTTCTAGTTTCGCGATGTTCATTTGTCCTTTAGTATTGCGTCGTAAGACATTTCTTGATTTTACACGTCACTAGACTGCGGATTGTATTCATTTACAACAAAAATGAGTAGGGTAAGGGACCCAATTACTGTAGGGATGTCAATCACTGTGCTTATATTAATTGTACTTATTTTTAAAGCACAATGAATATTAAAAAGAGATATATAACATACATACTAACTGAATTTAACATCTCTCTTTTAATGTTGATTATGCTTTAAAAATAAGTATAGTTAATACAGGCACAGTAATTTGTACACCCACAGTAATTGGGTCCCTTACACTAGGCGAAACATGAAGTAGAAGAAACATAAACAGGTACACTTTTTACAACCTATTAAAAGTAACAAGAAAAAACTTCTTGTAGTCGATGCCGGCAGTTTTTATTGTGTATAAAGATCCGAATTGTAGTTTTCACGATTACAAGTATGGAGCCTGCTACACAGTGGTCATTGCACAATTTTTGGCAACAAAAAAAAAAACAGCGCAACTGTTATTAAGTGCTCACCATGTTATCCAGACTTGGTACCTGCTGAATTTTTCTCAATCTCAAAAATAAAAGCGCCAATAAAGGGAACCAATAAATTTCGAAGAGGTGAGCAGCGTTGCCAACGTACAGTCTGTACGCTTCCCTCTCCATCATCAGATTCCCCTCTCGCGAGGCGCATATCACTGGCACGAGGGAGGGGGGCAGCACGGATCAAGGGGAAAAAGTTATCCTCTCTCTGCCAGTACCGGAGTATGCACGACAGAAATAAAACGCGTCACGTGACTGTACCGTGGCGGAAGTGTGGGGAATAGCACGGTAGAAAGCGAAGTTAGAGTGGGGGAACAAGACTTGAACTGGAGACTATGGCACGAGGGGATACGTCACGTCGCATTATTCCCAGTACTAGGAGAATCGAGCCATAATGGTAGAGGGGGAAGCAATTCGAGGGGAATACACAACGGTCTGGTAACGCTGGAGACCGAGAAATTAAAACTGACAACAAAAGAAGAATTCCCCAAGGCCTTTTCAAAGCACTGTATGAACGCTGTACCGAGTATGTAGCTATGAACTGATGTATGTAGAAAATTAAAAAATATAAATTTCTTAATAAACAGGATTCAATTCTTTATTATACCAGTCTTGGAACTTTTTAAACGTAACGTCGTTAGTCACATATTTATTAGGTAACCATCTCGATATGGACGGCGAGTTAGTAGGGGGGTATTACGTTACAAAAATTAATTTTTAATTATTCAATTTTCAACATAGTACGTAGGAAGGAAGGAGATAATATTGGATTAGTATTGCACTACTGTAACAGGAAATTATTATAGATCAACTCACCTTTGTTGTTGTAAGCAATGGCAGCAGATATAGCCTGAACCTGTTCTTTATTATTGTTTTTCAAGAACAGCTGAGTTATCGTCGAGTTTGGTTTAACGTAAAGGCCGATATTTGACCCGAACACTGTTCTGTTAGACATGATATCTGGGGAGTCCTCGTCGTACGACAATGTGACGTTATATTGATATACATGAATTTGAGCGATGATAAACGAGGTGGAGGATGATACGTCTGTTATATTAATGATAACTTTACTATGTGGGGCAATGGTAATTTGTTGAATGAATGCATCATTCGAGTTGCTAAGGGCTGCGGACATGTGTAATGTACTCCCATCTGTAAAATTTAGTAAACATTACTGTTCTACGATGACCTCAGTAATGTGCCAATCAAATATTTTTGCACCATTCTCTGCTATTTTCACGTACAGACAACTATACAGAATGTAGTTTCACCTTCGTTATGTCTTTAACCCTTTAAGTGTTTATTGAAACTACGAAAGAGTGATTGAAAGATACCTATACTTTAATGACGTAAATTGTCGTAAATTTTTTGCCGTTCTTTGCTGTATATCAAGGAATGTACAAATCGAAATCACAGTCTGAAATACATAGAAATCCGCATAACTGCGAGTATCCCCCACCCCTCACGAAAATTTGCATATGCACATAATGTGCAAAAAAAAGATGCATATTATTTGTTCTGTTGATCCTTCGTTTTCGAGAAAGTCGTGTCTCAAAGTTCGACGGGTTCGCGTGTCCTAGCATTCACAAGAAGTAGAATTGGTTCGTCATGATCAGACGCGTCAGACGATTTCTATTCGCCAGCACGCCTAACCGCCCTATTTTCGAAATAATTTCACTCTAATTTCTCGAAAGCGAGGCATCAAATGAAGAAATGTAATCTGTTCTAAGACCCACATGAAAAAACAAGTCGAAAAAAAAAGAATATGTAATGGGTAATTATGTAGAAAAGGGAACTCTTAGCAGATTTCAATGACCTTGAAATATGTTGTCAAGGGGTCCACGCCGTAATATTTAAGCAGCTTTTAATAGTTCGATAAAGAAATATTTGAATAGGAAGGACGCTAATATTAAACGAAGAATTTGCAGATGTCGAATAATTTTTTAATCATATCATTTTTTCCGTAAAAAACTGGAGTTATTTTGTACTTTTTTTTTAAACAGTGCAATGAACTTTCTTCGTCGTGCGTTACCTTGATTATTATTAATGGCATAGGAGACATTGAAGAACGAATAATATAAGCATGTGGATATGTTGAACATTACTTTTTATGATAATCTGGACACTTACTCTAATTACTCTTACTCTAGTTACTTTAATAAGTTGTAAAGTCGTGGAAATTCATTTGTTTCGGAAACGTCAATATCATGGACGAAGTTGTAGATATCAATTTAAAGATTAACTCACATTGTTACTTTAGATTGTTAAAACGATATATGTTATTAGATCATTGAATTTGTTATTCTGTACAGTGTACAGTATAAAAATACATACAGTAAAGAAATATATAATGTTGTTTAAAGAACACAAAGGAATTCTTATTTCTTGTGAAAAAATGGTATTTTTGAAACCTCTATTTGCATATGTACATGCTTCGACTAATAGTAATGTCTGCAAAATTGTTTGTGAAACCATTAGCAACAACAAGGAATAAAATAGATACAGCTAATTTCTCCAAAAATTATAATTATGTCTATAGTTTTAGAATACTATGTATATATTGCATTAATGATAATAAACTAACAAAAGCATTGATATATTTACAATTTAATAGTATAATGTTATTGAATTGGTCTGTTTAACATTTCCCAAGTGTGGTACTGTTTCTACATTTATTTTACTTCATTTTGACAAGATAAAAATAATTTGAGTGTGCCAATGCTTTTGTTTCGTTAAAAATGTTTACTAATGTACATTTTATTATTTTCTTTTAGGATTCTATATCTTCTACAATTGTAATTCCTGAAAAAATTAATCAAGTATCGTATTTTCCCTTACATTTATTCGCGATTCTACACATAAATATTATGTAATTGTATTATTTACACATACAATTAAATTATAGCTACACCACTCGTGCGAATACATTAGTCGTTTACATTTCTTTTGGATGTAGCGGCAGTTCGTGAGGAATTAGGTCACACGAACGAATTCGCATTTGTTTTTCCTCACCACTCTTACTCGCCATGATAAAGAAAATTCTGAACGTATCCTAACTATGTAAATCGATTTGAAATAAACGTTGAAATTGTTCAAGGCAAAAATTCGTATTATTCGATAGCAAGGTAACATGATAAATTAATATGATCGTTAATTAATGTGAAGCTTTATTGAATTTCTCGTGTCGTTTTACATAATAAACAGTCAAAGGGTTAATACATATATTGAAGTATGTATGGAGGTAACATTAAAAAAAATCTCAAAGTGCGAATGTGAAAATTGTAATAAATGATTATAGAAAAACGTGATATATATATATTGTAAAAATATTGATGAAATACACGCAATATAATGTCTTTCAATACAGTTTATTTATTACATAAGAAAACGAAATGTCAAATAAATGTGTAAATTGATAAAACTAGAAATATTATAGAATATATAAATATAAACACAGAGTTTTAAAATATGTATATTCAGTGTAACTTGATAAATAAATTTTAGCATCTATACTTCATACCTACATATTATCACACATATAAACACACTATAATATATTTAGTATTTAATTAATATATATTAATTCACTGTTTCAAGTAATTTATTATGTTTATTTTATACATAACAGAGCAGAGGTAACCTATTTTATGTGAAATTTAAATAAATCAATTTCAAATAATTCTTTATTTGAGTTCATCAAATCATTCAAATGAAACAACAAATAATTTGACATAAAATATTGTGATAAGAATATATGCTATTTTATTTAAACGACTTTACGTCCATATTATGACAAATCTACAATTGCGTCAAATTAAAATATACATGGACACAAATCATGGCGGTATAGTGTTTTTAAGAAACGATTTAAAAATTATTGAAATAAGAATTTATTCGTACACAAAAATTATTTCATAAATAATTTTATTTGATAGCCATGTAATAAAATAATTAAGAGAAAAATCATTTGTATATGCAAATAAACTAACTCTTTCAAAATAACATTTAGCCAAATAAGATGATACTAAATATAAATAAATATGATATACATTGTTTGAATAATAACCAAGCCTGTGTGAAAGGCCCCAAATATAAAATTTTATTCTTACCTTCGGTAATTCATCCGTTCAAAAGATACAAGTTCTCACGTGTGAACCAGTTTCTACGTTATTTTCTTGCTAATTATGTACTCAATATCAGTTCGAATAGTTTCAAAATTAACATCATATTTTTATGATATACTTATAATTGATTTATATGCTTGAAATATTGTAATGGACTATTCGTTTCGCGTGTGTATCAGCATATTGTCAATTACCAGTCAAAACGACAAGTCATGTATTGCATAGCTAATCAAGAAAATTCACGCCGTTTCAATAAATACTACACAAAGCGAACTAAACAATATTTTATTTTAAAAAATTTCTTTGGCTTGTATTTTCCATTATTATTCTATTTTTTAAAAGTGTTGTTTTTAATATGAAAAAGTGTTTTAACTTTCTTTCCCAGATTTTGTGAATAGTCGTCCAGTTAAACCAAATAATAGTTCAAGAAATAAATATTAAAAATTAATATCTTCACCACCATTTGTGGGAGACAGAACTATTTTGAGAAATGAATTTTTGCGCTAGTAAATAAATCACTTTCTATTTTATACCATTTTTGTATATAATTTTGCATTCATATTGTATATATGTAATAACTTTTTGTATTTTAAATCAAAATATTAATAGTGGCAAAAACTAGATGCGGTGCTAACTTTCTTGGTTGACTGATAAATTCTTTTTCCTCTCGTAGCACAGTGGCGAAAATTACCGAAATCCTGATCAATAATTAAATTCAAAAAGTGTGTTCTTTGGATCCATTTATTACAGTCAGTTTATAAGCCATATGTATATACATAATATTTTGCGTTTTTGGACTTAGGTTACGCTTATTTAGAAGATATGGCAGTTTGAAGTTGATTTCATAAACTTTTCCGATCAAAGGTCAGAATACTGACTTTTGATTTATTTTCAAACGATCTCGATAGTCTACCGACATTGATAGTGTATAACCATGTTATGACAGTATATTAACATTGATTACAATTATGTAAATCAATAGTTAATATAAAAATACAATATATAAATACATCCTTTATTTATGTCTACAAATATTAATTTCCTTCATCTTCCTTCAGTCCAGCCTTTTTTAAATTAAAACTAGGAACTACTATGAGCCCTTCAAGCTTTATTAATATTGTTTAATATAATTCATTTGTTTATTCATTTAGACTTTTACGTCTTTAGAAGTTATTGTAATTTTTGTGTGTATAGGTACCCACTTGTGTTTCGAGTATTTTTCCGAATTAGCATTCAGAATAGTATTGAGATTTACTTTTAAATGATCATGCTACTTTACCAATATTGATAATCTATATCTTGTTCTAACATTACGTTAATATTGGTTATATTAACTGATTTAAGTTGCTATAAGTGAAATTAGTGATTAAAGTTGCTACAAGTAAAAATATAAAATATATGTTTATTTATTATATATGTTACACTAATCTTTTGTGGATATTGTGGCTTTGCAAGTTATAGTCCATTTTTGTGTGCTTTTGTTTACCAAAAACAGTGTGTATCAATTCTTTAAGGACCTATTACGACGTTAATTTTAAAAATCCCATCCTAAAAATTAACTTATTTTATAGATGGAATTTTAGGGAATATTTTAAATATTATAAAAGAAATTTATAAAGTAACAATTTGTTTACAATTTTGAATATTACAAAATTTATTTCTCACTTCAAAAAAGTATTATTCTAAGTAAACTTATTATTGCAAGGAAACAAATTAACTCATTTCAACAAATATATGCTGAGATTATTTATATGGATAGTGCTCTAATGAACAAACTATTATTTTACTTTTAGAGCTATAGCTCTACAAGGAATATTATAATATTCCCTTCACGAATGAACTAACCTTGGATCTGAAGTTTGTCACAAAATTTGTTGCAACAACTACTATCTATATTTTAATTACATGTATAGTTGGATCAATTTCTTTAAAAATTATTATTATTATTACATACATCTCTAATGGAATACACAAAATATTCATTAAATTAATTCAAGAATATTATACTGTTAAGCTTTTGTGTAATTAAACGTTTATATAAGAGGTTTTTATAAAATTAAATGCTCCGATACTTTTGTTCCTGACGTGAGCAGATATAACCAACATTCCTTTGTGTTAGGTTTCATTTTAGTCAGCAAAATCTTATGAATATATTGGCAATGGTTTAATATGAAAGCAAGAGTCATATAAGTCGGACACAGTTATATCCTGCCTTGGATCTTATTACATTGAGTGGTACACACATCAACATAAGTAAATGCTTGTAAGCAAATACCAACAGGCTCTGACACTAGATTAATAAAACTAGAAACAAATGGATTTTGCACAATGTGCACGATAAGGAATGTATTATTGTGATCGACTGACAATCCCAGTCATCATATGCACAATCCATAAAAAATGTTTGGTCTATTATGAAGCACAAGCATGAAGAGAAATGTATGCTAAATTTCAGAATTTTGATTGACAGTATTTGAAAAATATAAACGTCACTACTGGTTTTGTACAAACAGAATTAGCAGTAAGCAGACTAAAACGTTGCCAAACTATGATCGATAATGTAGGAAGTTGGATTCATTATTAACACTCGCACTGCCCTCAGTAAAACTGTTATGCGGATGGTCATCGGTAGGTTCTTTCAGATCCAGACATTTCTATATTAATATTTACATAAAACTGGTTATTTAATTAATTTATTTTATAATATATACACAGTAATAAATACAATAATATATACTATAATATATACAGTTGTTACATTTTCTCAATAATGTCTAAAGTGGGTTCGAAAAGAGGAAGAAATGTACACACATATATGTTACCAGATACGTTGTATACATGACCCAGAGATAATTTAATATTATCAGTCACACCCAACTAATAAATGAAATATCATCATGGTATATGTTGTATCACAGAACACTTAAGGAATACTGTTAATCTTTAGAGAGCTGGTATTTTTCCATGGAAAACTTGAATTTTTTTACAAAAAATTTATACACATATATGTGCATATATATACATATGTATACAACCAACATATTATGCAAAATTCTTAAGTTTATCCCTGGCCACTATAGCAGTCACCGCTCTAAAGGTAAATGAAGTTATTGTACAAAATCATGGAAAAACTGATTTCTGGGTCTAAAAAGACCCGCCGACGATCATGCGAGTGTTAAGTAAAAGCCTGTTAGTGTGTTGGATATATGTACTTTCTGTCCATGTACAATTTGACACAAATATATCAATACTTCCAGAGATACCATGAGTACTCTTTTGTTGGACAAATCTGAGAATTGAAAATATCAATCCTGTCCAGGAATTCGGGAAAATTCGCCATCACCGTGCGCCGAAAAAGTCAAAACAGCAGCGTAGTCGCTGTGTTGTGATAATCTAGTATTTAATTGTGCATAGTTTGCAGGTCGCCGATTTTGATAAAATTTAAATATGTTGTAAAACTCGACATTCTGAGCAACTTTTTCCTACACATATAACCGTCGCTCGGCCTTACTTTCTGAGATATTCGTGAAAATTGCAGCTACTACTACACTGAATTTTGCCTATACGTGCACGTCCGTGGCGTGCGTATGCGTCAGCATGGTGCGACGCTCGTCAACCGTTTCTATATACAGATATATCACGAAGACGGGTAAACGATCTTCGTATACACCCCACGAACTTTTTAAAGCAAATAATGATGAAGGTTTGGTTCCTTAAATATAAAGCATTACGAGCTGAATTTTAATTTACTAAAAATTATAGACTTTCCGAATATTTTCTAGTAGTTTTCGATCCGGTGTAATCCAACAACGAAGTCATACAAATTCAGATTAGGTTAGGTTTTGTGTTTGGTTTAGGTGTCAGTCTCAGATTTACTTATGGGTCGGTTTTCGGCAACGTTTACGTAAAATAATATTTTAGCGAAACCTAACCCAAACCTAATGCAAAAGTAATCTAAAACCTAACTCATTACCAACCCTTAAGTAAATTTGAGGCGTTTACATTCTGTTTCGGGTCCTTTGGGATGTTATTGTTTTGCCCTTTCGTCTTTTTCGGCAAGTTCGACCATCAACTGTCGTAATTTGTACAAACAGTTAACGAATGGCTTTATCCACACCATCCATACACACGCACGGTAGCTATAGTTTTTCACAAATATCTCGGGAAAATACGGAAAAGCTGTTGAAAATATGTCCTGACAACGTATTAAAAAATCATCGAAATCGGCGAGACGCAACCTTCTATGTAACAAATTACCTATCTCCTGTATCTTGGGAACGCATGAATTACCAAAGCTGAAATTTCCCGTGGTCAGGTATACCTCATCTCTCTCCAAGATCCGTCAAAATTCATTTGAATCGAGCATCGGTACCAACAAAGGTCCGGGGTAGGTACCGGGTATTGAACTTTGAGGTTATGTGCTTACCGTAGAGAGCCTGGGTTATCGGATTTTTTACAACGGCATAACAGCTACCGGCGAGCAATAGAAGGATCAGTGGCTGTCTGAGATGACCGCCGCTCATGTCGATCAGAGATAGGAGCCGCGCGACACACTTATTCGATAAAATTGCTGGTACGCCGAGCTAGCGTAAAGCTACAGAAAATCAGTATGGCGCAACAGCTGGCACCTTACAGTCGACTACATGCCCGAGCGCGGTACACATCGAGCCTCCTGTCGCGTCGCGTCGCGTCGCTCCGTCTCTCTCGCGAGCAGCCAATAATCGAGGGCCTGGCCTGTCGTTGTCTTTGTCGCGCGCGCGGTCCCGCTGTGTTCGCGAAGTGACCGCGAGGTGACGACGCAGTCGGCCCAAGATGGCCACGCTGGATCAATGAAACGCGAGTAATCGTAGTAAAAACAGAAATTGACAAGTGTGCAGGTGAACATCGGGCGTTGATTACGGTGTAAATGGACCATGGGGAAGGATCAGGAGCTGCTCGAGGCAGCGAGAAGCGGAAATGTCACCGTGGTCGAGAAGATTTTGGGTCAACGAGCGAAGAGGAGTGGTCCACTGGCAAGGTGGGTGTCACCGTGCTACACTTTGCTTTTCCTCGCTTGTTTCGCCGTTTCCAGCACTCTGTTTCACCTATCCGACGATCGTGTTCGCTCGAAACGCGATCGTTCCCGTTGGTACCTTGCGAAACGGGCCGGACTCTCTGTCATCATGTCCGTGGATCACCGTTTATCTGTCACCGATCTCTGACGAATTTCTCCCGTGCGACGTTTTCTGTGCCACGAATGACAAAACTGTGTATCACACGCTGTGCCCCGTATCGACGGACGTTTTGAATTATTTCCTGTCGCCCACGACGCGTTTAGTTCCGCGTTTAGCGGCCTGTTAATCGGGCACAGGTAACTGTGTCCGAATGTAAACCATATCAAACGAGTCATTACGCGTACCGGTACCCGTGTCTCAGTGAAATTACCTACGCTCGATTGATCGCCGCATTTTTTTCCAATTAATCCCGACGATTTCCGAGCGGTTCCCGCGCCGGTCGTTCTTGTTTTTTTTTTTAATCGCGTCGATTGTTGCCGCGTATGGTCGCCGCGTCAATTAAACCGCGGGGAACGTTTCCAAAGTGAATCGTACGCGGGCGGATGTTTTTGAACTTTTTTTTTTGTTTGGGCCACTGAACGTTATAATTAACGTCTTTCGTTTTTCTTCTTCTTCTTCTTCTTCTTTTTCTCTCTTCTCCTGCGCCCTCTCTTTCTCTCTCTTTTTTCGTTTCGATCACGCGAGAGGTTTTCGCGGGTAGCGCGCTGTTAGACGGTAATTGGATTTACGGCGCGTATTTTATGAAAACTGGGACCGTGCTCGGGCGAGCTCGCGGGTCCTCGCCGCGCGCTCGTGCGCGACGCTTAATAATTCGGAATTTTCGTGTAACACGTTTAATACGATTCCTAGGTGGAAATGAACGGGCGGAAGGTAATTTTCCCGGCATAATCGGGCTTGCTCTGAATATCTGTCGAGAATAATGCGCCCGTATGCGTTCGCGCGTTATTGTTCGGTGATTATTCATGATTTCACCGTGACCATGAATCACCCCGTTCAAGCACGATGGACGAAGACGCGTTCGGACAAACACGCAACGATTCGCCGTTGTCGATTGTTAGAGTTTTTCGAACAAATCTTTAGTCGCGAGAGGAGAACGTTCCACAGCGGAACGAAACACCTACCTTTTGGGACAGTGAATAGATAAAACAAAAAATAACAGGATTTTGGAATCTCGAGAAAAAAAATTTTAAAGAAAATTCTCCAGCATCGTCGGACGCATCTCTAGAAACAATGTAGCTCTCTCCGAAACAATTTATTCATAAAATCAAACACAACAAAGACAATTTGTACGTCCAGTTATTTATTTTCAGTTTATTATTAAAATAATATACTTGAAGAATGTTATTTGATGAGCGTTTTCTTACATCTGATTTGGCTGTTGGTTTGTTTAGTTTATTCGTGCACAGCATTATTTCTTTATATGGCTATTAATCCATTTACATCATTAGCGTATATATACGCTCCATTTTCCTCGTCACTATCACCGGAGCGCACATATACGCTCAATTTATTTTTTCTTATAATGCTGAAATATGAAGTTCTTTTACTTGTAGTAATTTTTGTAGTTAAAGTTTGGTGATAAAGGCCTTCTTTTCATATTTTCTTATGATGCAAATGGGTTAAATGAAACAATTTATGAAATAATCTTTGAATTTGCATACATTTTTATTTGTTCCAATTATGAATGTCACATAAGACGAACATAATAAATTGTATCGACTGGTCCTCAAGCGACTGGTTCGGTGGAAACTAGAATATTCGGAATCGAAAACAGTTTTCACCGTGTCCGTAGAAACGTGTCTTTTCATCGAACAAGACCGGTTAACATAAAGTTCTTGCATCGGAGGCCTGCAAAGCTGCTTCTGCTGGCCGGAAACGGTCCGGATACAAGTCCGCTCGAAAGTTCGCGGTCCATTGTTGAAAAGAAACTTCCGAAAGTGGACATCACGGCGAGCGTCGAACTTTCAGCAATCCGTGAACTGTGTCACGGCGAAGACGTTAAAAGAAACTGCGAAATGGTAATCGAGAAATGGATCTAATTAATTAAAAAGTGCGGCCCGCCACCGCTCGTTGTAATAAACCTCGGATGGAACGTTAGTTTGAAAAGGGCTGTTGTTGCTCGTCTCTTTGCAGAGCCAAGCTGCTATTGTGCTAGCGATATCTTTATGGGGAACGATTTAATTAAATCCCGGTGATAACCAACGAGAAATGTGTTGGGTCGTAGCGCGTCTGGAACCGGCACGAACCGTCTACGAGACTTATCGAGTCAGGCTATTTTCTATTTATGGGACAGATAAAGGGGCTTATTTGGTGGGTAGCTATTTATTTTCAAGGGTCAATGATAAACCTCCCGATAGTAGATCGCAGACGAAACGACGACGCAACGGTGCAGCCGAGCCGTAATATTTTTGTCCTTATCCGGGACCATGCGAAGATATTGACGCCTCTATCTCGAACGGTTAATTATACGAAATAAACGATGAGGAAATCATTTGCGCGTACGCTTCTTTAAATATCTTTGTACGGATAAGTCTCGCGTTAACAAGCTAGGAGCTCGACCGGTTGTAATTGGAGAGGATGTGTTCTTTTCTCATCGCGTTAATTTCCATAATCGAGTAGTAAATGGTAATATAATAGGCAATAATTAGTGTTCCCCTAATTATGCTGCAGTTAATAACCCGTTATACGCTTCTCTAGAAAGGCGGGGAGTCGTTAAGTTTTCATAACTTTAACATTTTCCATGAGCACGGTGGAACGGTACCGTCCATTAGTCGTAACACATTTTATTCTTCATACGATTTACGTAACGCAACGCCAAGAGAGGTGTCTTCGAACGATACAGTTTCCTTGGCAACAGTGATGAGATTGTGCAAAAACAGAGAGCCGTGTATGACTCGTTCTGGAGTAAACAACATTTAGCGTAATAACTTAGTCATCCTGTTCGAGCTAACGTAGCTTAGCAACACCGCCATCATGATGTTTAAAAGGCGTCATTTGAATACCTTGAAACTTCGTTTAGTTTTCGTCCGATGACACCGGCGTCAATTTTCTGTTTCCGGTAATTCGATGATCAGAGTTAACTAATTAAAGCAATTTCTGTATTTTTGTTTACAAATAATCTACACAACTGTGGCATTTAAAAATATACTTGTATAATAGTAAAAATAAAAGCTTCTTTTCCCATTTCAAATCTTCATGACGTACCAACTACTTTTTCATTAGTTGCTCGAACTGTCGAAATTTCTTAAATTAAATCCTTCTACAGGCTGTCCCAAAAATGTTGTATTTCTTTGGAAGGGCTGATTCCTGACGCAATTTCAAGTAACTCTTTCCTTTGCGAAAATGTTCTCCGCGGCTCAAATAATATGCATCGTTATGTGTATTTGTAAGTAATCTGCGAATTTTGTACATTTCGCATAAGTTTTACCTATTTCGTTCACAAAAGCGATCAGCGTTATTAATAACAATAGTTAGTTACTTGATAATGCAGTTTCCACTTCCAACTACGATTCAGTTAATTTTAGCATTAGTAAATTTGTATATTCAGCGGCATGAATTCGCTAAGAATCATTTTTCCTCGGGATAAAAATTCATGCAATTACTATTTTCATATACTGTAAAACGATTGATTTCTTTCCGTCTGTATTATAAGATGCACTTCTTTAAAATGTGACATTATAGATGAAACATAGTCTCTTGATTTAAAGTGCAAAGCAAAAATGAGTGAAATATTAGCCTAGGTTCTAGGTGTTAATGGCGACAAGAAAGTCACCCGATTTATGTCTGTCCTACAAGCAACACAGTGTGTCATTTTAAAAACGCTCAATGAACATTGGAAAATTGCCACTATAAATGTTACTTCATTTATCACCCTCTACCGTTTAATCTTGTTATTCGTATATATATATATATATATATATATATATATATATATATATATATATATATACTATTTGCAACGCGTAAAAGGTAGCTGCGCAGATGTTCACGTGTTCAAAACAACTTCCCCGCAATCTATGCAAATTGTAGATCAAATCGCGGGGAAGATCTCGTAATTGCGCGGCTGAATGATCGCAAGTGATTGAGCAGGTTCGATCGAAACGGAGGTCCACATACAACGACTAGAAGTGTGCGAGAACCCGAAAATATCGGATCGGCTCGGGAATTCTCTTAACTGAATCGGGATTCTCGAAATTTCAAGGCGATCTTCATTGGATACTGCTGCGCATTGAAAGTGTTTAATATGCAAAGAATAAGCGATCTCAGTTCGCGGTTGTATTCATAAAATGTGCTCCGGCAATCTCGACATTTTTCTGTCAAGAGACATATCGATTAAGTATAGCGTGTAGTGCGAGAAGCGCGAAAATTACATTATCTTCTTCGATCATTCAGTATCTGAATGAAATCATTCAGGAAATCAGCTGGATAGTCAAGGAACCATAAAACTGATTTTACATGGAACTAGCAATCAACCCACTTCCATTTTCATTTTCGCGATGGCAGACAATATTTGAATAAAATATATATTTAAAAAAAAAATAAACGATTAGACTAAAAAAAAAAATACCATTTGAATTGTAGAATATTTAAAAATATTTCGTTGCGATATTTCGTTGCGTGTGAAGATTCAAGTTGCGGCTCTCCTTTTTCATTGGAGTACCCTAAGAGTCTAACGTTTGTTATCATACGATAGCGTTCGTTTTGTTCGTTTTCGTTGCTGGGAAGTATGCCGATAAGAAAATTAATACGATACGTTTTAATTAGTGCGACGATAAAATATGACCCGTGTCACCTAACGTTGCGTTTCGTAGTTCACGCTTGTTCCTTATAACTTTCCCATCATCTCCCGGGTATGTAGTAATTATGCATTTTGTGTTCCTTAACACATATAGGATCACGGCCCGTAAAAATCTTTCGTTGTCAGCAAGGTCCAAAATTTTCGAATTTCCACAATCGTCCTTTTGGGTAGCCGGCACACCCCTAGTTCTCGCACATCTGTAAAAACGACGGCAAGGTCGTGGACCCTGTGTGAAGAGGATCGTTCAGACGATGGAGCGATTGATGGACGGGGACAATTAGTCGAAGCAGCCGGTGGCCTCGCGTCTTTATTGACCCAGTCCCGCGAATTTCTCGACAAAGGCGACTTTGTCGACGCTCGTCGCGCGTTCGTTAATTAAGTCAGGACGCACCGGGACGGGTGGTGGGAGACGACGTTTGCTTTCGAGAGGGCTGCGCGGGTGCGTGCTCCTCGTGTACAAGCGGCCACGCGTGCTTCGAGTGCGTTCACGCACTTTAACACTGATTGTCGCTCGTGAGCAAAACCGCCGGTAAGAAAGAGTACACGAGGAATGGAACGCGAGGGGGGAGCGGTGAGAGGGGCGAGGGGGGATGATGGAGGAGAAAGGCCGCAAGAAGCGTGCCCCATTTCCCCTGCGAGCCTCGCGAGAGCAGATGAGGCGAAACGGACGCGAGAAGGATGAACAGAGGAAGAGCCGAGCGCGAGATTCCTAAATGTATCGCACGCGGTGAACGCGCGTGGTCTCCTCTTCTAACAAATTGCCTCTTTTGCTCGTCACCAGCCGCGCAACTTGCCCATAACTACAAAGCTCGCCCGCGGCAACTTTCCGCCAAAGCTTTTTACCCATCCTCCCATGGTTTTCGTTCTTTTTCTCTCCCTCTCTCTCTCTCTCTCTCTCTCTGCCTCCGTCTCGGTCTCGCCCGTCACTCTTGTCGCGCTGCGCTCAGCCTTTTCGCCATCCTCCTCTCATCCGCCTACTCGACAAGAGATCAGAGGAAAGCAATATAAAATGCGCGACCGGAACCACACGGTGCAAACGACGCGACGCGAACAACGCGCGCCACGCCGGACCAGAAATATTTTCCGATGCTAATCGCGGCCTCGATTCGCCACTTGTTCCTGTGCCATTGGCCGCGAACGCGTTTATTCTCTGTTCGACCGGCTTTTGTTGACTTTCGATTGGCCAATCATTTTAATCACCGCTCCCGGAAAGGCCTTCGTTCCTCGGGTACGATGGTATCCATCACACCCCCCCCCCTCTACCGGGATTCCGCATGTCAGAATTCGTAATGCTTGCTGAATGTGAGTACAGTAACGCATCGATACTCCGGGAGAAGAAGATGGTATATCTCATATTTTCTAAAATTTTGTTGTGAAGACTGGTAAAAATATATTTTTCATGCCATCACTAGTTTTAGGCATGCCTGTTCTTTAATTATGTTACTAACTTTATTAATGTCGCTATCAACCCTCCTCAGAAATAGTCGCATACAGTATTCTAGGATCACCCGTTCATGCTTTACATTTCAGATCAACAAATCAGGTTTCATCGGTAACGTCGTATTTTAAAGAAGTTCATCTCGCAACAGAGACAGAAAGAAATTGATCGTTTTACAGAACGCAAAAATTGTAAGTGTCAACCGTTGATCCGCGTTTTTCAAAACATGCAGGCGCATTTCAAATATCAGTAAATGCGAGTGCAAAATCCCAATTACAAAAATGTTCGACATATTCTCTGAAAAAAATTCCGAAATGTTCGTGCAGAAACGGCGTCGAAAATCAGAATACCCCCTCCCCCCTTAAACGCGCAACAATCGTCTGTTCGTGGCTCCGGAAAGAAGTGGGAAAGTGCCCGAGCACCAGAAATTGTAATTAGTTTGGACATCACAGTTTTGCATCACCGTGAACGGGATTGATCAGAGTACAGTGAATTCGCGATATATGTCGCCGAGGACCGAATGATAAAGGTCGCGGAATTATCCCCACTACCGCGGAGTATACCCGTGAGGGGCCAAGAAGCTCGAGGAGTGTAACATAATACGGGTCGGGTATATTGGTGTGAGACCAGGAGACCACTACTAATCCAATAACAACTTTTTTATTTTTCATTTTTTTTATGGGACTTTCACCAATATATTTGTGGAATTGTTCTGATTGAAATGATACCAAATATGACATGATTCCGATGATATTTACTTGTGTAATGAACGACGAAAGTTACTTCCCATCACAATTATATTAACGGAAAATTAGTGTATTAAACTTAGTGAACTTTCATCGTTCATTACACATGTAAATGTCATCGGAATTATATCACATTTGGTATAATTTTAATTAAAAAGAAAAATGCCACGAATATGTTGGTGGAAGTCCCATAAAAAAATAATGAAAACATAAAGAAGTTTTGTTATTTTTGTATTACGTTTACGCTTCTCGGCGACCGAGGCCACTCGAGCTTCGCTGTGCTTTTCTACGTTCGGCACTGCATCAAAGAATAGTAGGATCTCGTCTGCAGCATTTGCCGCTGTGACTTTGACCAATAAAATGTAGGACGAAACTATTTACAATCCTCGGCGGTGAGCATCGCTTTCCTTTTCCACGTTCGGCGCGAATCAAAGAATCCTGGGAAATAAGCGACATCAAGACCCGTGCTGCTGACATACAATACGGATTCACTGTAGATGGAAAACGCGGCGTGCTTGTGAATGTGTGCAGTGTCTATACTGACCCCTTTTTCCACGCTTCCGTGGCAATCAAATCAGTTTTGTCTCGTTCACGAGATAGTGTTAAATCGAAGCATTACAGGCTCCCGCAACGAGTCAATTACACTCGACCGATTTCGTTGTAACGCCCGTATTCGTCCTCCGCTGCTCTGGAAGAAGGAATTGATGCGTTAAACGATCCACGAGGGGATAATTAGCCGGCACCGAGGCGTTCTGCCATAACAGGAACGCCGCGCCGCGTCGGTCGGTGTTCGTTCCGAGACGGACCAATGGGCGGTCATCCCTTCGAGACAACCCCTGTGTCACCTTTTCGAAAAGGTGTTTGCGGGAGGAAGGACCTTTTGCGACATCAGCACGGGTCGTGCTTCTTCTCTGCTCCCCTATTATTCTTTCTACAACACTTTGTTCGTCTCGCAATCTACTTCCCCCGGTTGCGTGTTTCATCTTTTCTCGTCCGTTGAGTTATCTACCTCCATTTATTACTATTCTTCCTATGTCGTTTTTCTTCGTTGAAGGAAGGGGTGTGCCACCCCCCAAGTTTTATATTTCTTCCTAAAATCTGATCCATAACTGAAATTGCTTTGAATTTTTGCGCAAAATCTAGGTAAACTGTTATGGTTATGTGTGATAAAAGGCTGGAAGTAAAGGGAAAAAAATTTCATTGAATTCAATATGTATTATAAAGATAAGTAATTTTTGGATCTTTTCTAAAAATGAGGGCAATACCCCCTTAGTAACATTTTGATAGTAACAGTGAATAGATGCAACAAATTATTCTGCTTATATATGCAAAAATCACTATGCATTCACTGCGTGTCTATAATTTACATATAAGGCATTTGTTGCGTCCTCGATATCCCAAATTTTCAACTGTTTTTAAAAGTGAATAAAAAGTGAAAAGAATTAGTTCATTAGATGACAAGTAATTTCTACAATTTTCATATGCGTTAAACATTTAAAAATTGCGTCTTGAATATACGTATACTTTTATCGAAATCAGTTTGTTATGATGTACAAACGATTAAAATCGTGAAGAAAAACGCAGATTTTCACGATTTTTAGCCTTCAATTGTAATAAATCTAAATATTTTTACATCTTTCGATGCCTATCATTTTTTTCTAGATTAACTGATCTCGATGAAATTTTCAGAATGTAGAAACAATGCACTATCTAGAGTAAATTTGTTTCCCTATATATGAATCCAGTAGATGCACCAACTTAACTGGCATAATTAAACACGCATAATTTTTGAACCAGTGAATTCCTCGCCTTAAAACTTCGATTTTTGGCATTTTCTCGTTAGGATGTACAGGATGATATAGTAAAATGTTTAAAATGTCTGGGTTGCCAAGGTGAAGTTTAACCAATCATATAGTTCTCCACTAAACGTCTGCTCTGTAATATCGAAAATTATAAGCCGGCCGCATTACCATCCCCTTCTTTATAATTTCGTTTTACCAGTGTTTGCTGTTGTCTTGTTCCGTTGTTTTTCGATTTGTTGTTTTTCGGGTTTCATTTTTATTGCTCTACGTTCCTGTTTCTTTCGCCAGCCTCTCTCTCCTCCCGATCCAATTTGAACCTTCTCCTTCTCCACCGTCTATTTCGAATCCGTCCGTCTCTCTCCTCATCTTTCTACCTTTCTTTGTTTTACTATTAGCCACCCTCTGCCCAGTTCGCCTACTCTATCCGCCTCTGGCGCGGCGTAAGGGTGCGTTCGTACCGAGCACTCACATCTGCAGAACCGGAAAGGGCTGGGATAGAAGTTCACCCTTATCCCTCGACATTTTATTGCTCCTCTGACCTCGAGTGCCGGGGAAAACCTCGTAATTCAATGACTCGGGGTTCTCCTGGATATTTCACTCTAAACGCTACTGTTATTGTTTTCGACATTTCATTCTCGTTGTTGGAAACGGTCACCTTTTATTAGTTTGCGAGTATTGTATCGATTCACCGAAAATCATAATCTGGTGGAAATGGTGTAGTATCCGCCGAATAGAGAATTCGTCTTTTGAGAAGCCGGTTTTAGATTCTCGAATTAATATCGAAAACTTAATTAACTATCTTCGAGATTAAGTTCAGCAGACATTTTGTGGTTTTTGAAATTATATTTCCTGAAGAAGAATACTAAATGAGATGAAAATTTGTAAACGTAGACGTTATACGAATGTGTATTTTATTTTGTTGTACTTTTATAGTTCCATAAATATTATATAACTGAAAAATTATTCCGATTCAACGGGTTTTAGTTGTGTCACAGTTTTTTCATTTATTCAGTTCTGTATAGTGTGTAATGGATTTCGTTATATTTTTTTATGTCCATGAATATTAGAGAAACTGAAAAACTCTACGAATTAGTACGAATTCTAATTAATTCAATGTTTTTCATTTACTTGTAGTTTCACAAACATTAAATGAACTGAAATATTTTAGAATGTGGGTAAACTTTTTTCCACGTTTTTGATCACTTATTTTTCTCTTTCTTTGACAATTTTTATCTTGCGTACAAATCCGCAGTCTAGTGATAACAATTCTCTTCCGTTTTTATGTGATCTTTTATTATTTCCATTAGGGAAACATTTTGTTTTCCAAATTTATATAGCATCTGGATGTTAGATTAGTTTTAGAGTAGTTTCGTTTTGTATTAAATATTTCCCATTACGTTGTTATATTTTGTTAATTTACATTAGACTCGGGGTTTGGAAAGGATTTCCCCTACATAATATATGATATTTCATGTATGCTAAACCGAACGGGGTTCTAGAATCAATCACGTCCGCTCTAGCGTGCTCTATCGCGTAAGAATTTAAGCAAGTAAATACTAAAGCCTAGTTAAGTATAAGTACGTTTATAGCAATTTGAAATAGCATTTTTATGAATCTTGCAGTAAAGAAACTTCACGGTAAAGAGGGAGAAGCGTGTCTAAAGTTTTGCTGAATGATATTTCATGTATGCATAAAATGAGAGCACGTCTTATTCACGTTCAGTCCTCAATACATAACCGCGCCATGCAGCCGTCCCTCAATGTTGGTATCAACCTCTTCTTCCTCTTTCCGTCCTCATTGAAACGCTTTCCGAGCTTTTTTTAGCCGTCTTTCACGTGAATCGCTCTGCAATCTTTTTTCTGCGATATACTCTCTTGGTATTTCCCATGATTGTAAAAGTATTTCAAGATACGAAACACGTCCCTTGCAAACATGGCACGCGAAGCGTTTTCTTCGCTCGAGTTAAATACGGTCTCTACTCGATAAATGTCCCGAATATCTAACCTATAATTGTCCCGGAACTATCTCCGCTAGCGCGGGGTATACCCCGTGAGTACCCAGGAACCTCGACAGGAGTGTATTATGGATAAATACATTTATTTAAATATTCTAAAAGAAAATTTATAAAAGGAATACTGACAAATTGGAAATTGGAAAGACATTTTATTTTCAGCAAGATCGGGGTCCCAAGCACATTGACCATATACCTCTCACACATTACCTACTCCCCCGCAATCATCAGATTTAAAACCGACACAACACATATGGCGGGAACTCGCAAAACCGATACGCAAATACCACATTAGTCAAAAGAGCATCTCAAAAAGATTTTGAAAGAGAGGTGGAGTAAAATATCAGGAGATTTAATTAAAAGTTTCATTCATTCAACGCCGAACAGATTATGTACAAGCTGTTACTAGTGCAAATGACAATTTTATGAAGTATTACTCAAAAGATTTATAATAATTAATGGCAGTGTACGAATACTTTCCGACAGAATATCTTTATGCGAAATAAAAATTGTCTGCATCGATTACAAAAAACAGAAACCAAGTGGAATGTTATTTCTTCCCTTGCTAATTTTAATAGATGAGAAACAGTATATTGACATTTGAAATTTTTAAAATTTTCCTACAATTTCAAATTTTATCTACTCAATTTTGTTATAAATGCATAAAGATCCGCAGTCTAGTTATAAGTTACAGAGGATTGTAATTGAGTTTTGTTTTGTTTATATTTGTTACTGTTAACGTTATTGTACAATATACAGTCAAATATACGTTAATGTAATCAATAATATAGAAAATAATATAGAAAATGTCTCTGGCTAGACCCGTGTACATATATCGAGTAAACACTCTACACGTACTGATATAAGTATTGTTCTCCACTATCTTCTATTTTATTCTTCAATTCACATATTTTCATACCCCTTTCTTAACACATTATCTACCGGCGATTGTTCTATAATTTTTTGAAGTTTATGGTCGAAGGCGCAGGACTTTTTAATTAGTTCTTCAACAGCAATAGCAACTCCAATCGTAGAATAACGAGTTACCCACAATTATGTGATCTAATTTCTTTTGCTATTATTATGCAAAAAGAGATTGTAAAGCTGCTTTTCTTTCGGCACAATGATTAAAAATTCTATTCAGAGGCCTCCAGTAGTGTTAACATTAATGTTAACCGAATGTGACCAGTAAAAAATTTTTGTCGACGAGATTGATCATGCGGTAACCAAAAAACTATTTTCTCGTGAATAATGATTTCCGTTAATGAATATAAAATTACGGTCATCGATGATGGTTACGGGTAACCGAAAAAAATTCCGGTGACTTATATTGGTTACTAGTAACCAAAAAATATTAATCGTTTAAAATGGTTAGTCGTAATCAGAATATTAAAACTTGATATTTTTTGAACATTTTATTTCGTGGGAAATATTACTGAGCGTTATTGATATCTGAAATTCATTTAAATAGATATTTCACTGAATGACTTTTTCCGAAAACATTTTAAAAATAACTGTTATTTTAGATCTCTGAAAGTTTCTAGCGAATCACTAATATGCACCAGAATTAGATTTTACGACCCCAAGAACCCCTAAAACCGTTCTGTTTGTAATTAACAGACTGCGGATTTTATGCATTTATGACAAAAATGTACGGGTGTAATTTGAAACAGCAGAAAGATTAAAAGCATTTGACAATGTCAACACATTTTTTACAACTTATTAAAACCACAAAAAAGAGAACTAAATTCATATTTGGCTCCTGTGTCCTATAATTAATGCAAACAATTTTTATTTTACACGAAGATCCGCAGTCTAGTAATTAATAATGTACAATTAATGGAGGCATGAATTTTGTCCAGCTTTTTCTCGTGTGGTACTCAACAGCCAAAAAAAAACTGAACGTTTAATTAAGTGAGCCGTTTATTTTGAAAGTAGCCCAAGTCCATTTGTCAATTATTATTTGTTGCCCGTAATTACGTGTACAACTTCAAGTTAGCTGTCATAAATAACATTTGCGGTTAAGTATATTCAGAGTATATGCGATAATTTTGGACAAAAAATTTTTTGGAGACACAATTTTTAAAAGGGTAGAGAATTCTAACGGAGAAACAATAAATTGGTTAAAAATATGCTGGATGCGTTTTTTGAGAGATGAACCATTGAGATGGTTCGATAATATCGAAATTCGATTTTGAGAGATGGACAGTATGTAGTCCCTGCCATATAAAATTTTCTATAAGATATCAAAGGACGAGAATGCAAAGTTTAAAATCCTGGAATTATTACCACGTCGGGGTAAACCAAGAAAGTTCGAAAATATTGTATTGACACCACTTTATAAAAATATAAGATGAATTACAACAGCGAAATACAAGGACATGATGGACTTACTATGATACATACCACTGGAGCACCATGACTTCTTAAAATCCCTCCTGCATACACAAAATGTAGATGAGCAGTAACTTGTTATGTAATTTATGTAGTTAGAAAATATCCTGAATTGCATAAATTGTGTTTTTGAAGTGTTGTAAAGATATATAAAGTAAATTGAGTATGGTTTTTTCAATTTGAAGCATTTTAAATTATGTCGAACGGACTTGGGCTCTTTCAAATTTTATAACGAATCTGGTTGTTAACTTTGAAAGTGGCTTAACTCCGTTTTTGGTAAGAAAACACGTATTATTCACTTAACAATTGCTATTATTTTAATAGAAACTGTAAATTTAACTCTTTTAGATACACTTAAGCAGTATGACACATTGCTATCCTATACATACATTTTTTTATTTTATTGAAACACAAACCCTTAAATATCTCAATTTAAGTTCAAGTGGGCTTGGGCCACCTTCGAAATAAACGGCTCAAGTACTCGACAACACGTTGAACGCGCACGATACCGGCGATCGACGCGCGACGTCAACAATCGTTTCGTGCGACTTCACCCGTGCGATACTCTATTACGCCGCGTATCATCGTATCCGAACGCACGATCTACTTAAGCCCCATTAGGTATCGTTAATGCGACACTATTCTGCTTTGGTCCGTTCCACGAACTGGAGTAGGTCCACGCGCGAGCGTTTCTCATGCGGTCGCGATCATCGAGGCGCGCAGCGCGGCGGTGCTCTCTCTCTCTCTCTCTCTCTCTCTCTCTCGGGGTTTCCGCGTGGGCGGTAAAAACAACGGGTGCAATTATCCCTGCGGCGTGCGGCCGTTCGCTACATTGATCGTTCGGCGTCTTGATTAAAGCCTGCAAGAAATTGCCATTATAGATGCCTGACAGACGGCGGCGGTGCTTTCATTCGGCCCCCTTTCGTCGCCGGCGTAACGGTGCCCCGCGCGCCGGTTCTGTCCTCTGTATCTTTCATGTCCCCTCGATCCGGTAATGTTCGTAGACGTCGAGGGGCACTGGGCGATGTCCTTTTTGCAGACAATCTTCAGGGTTTAATTAAGGAACTTGGGCAAGCGGATAAACTCGATGAATGGGGCGGACGAGGCACGAGCTGGCGGCGCGACCGACGCGACGGAGAAAGACACGCCGAAAGTTGCCCGGGGGGTGGAGCGAGACGCTCTAGGGTCGGAGGACGAAAGAAAGGAAGAGTCAAACGTCCCCGACTGGCCTACTGGAGGGGGGGGGGGGTTTGAGTCAAGCGGGAACGAGCTGTGACCATTCCCGATGTGCTCTCTCGCGTGTGTAGACGCTCGCGTTCAATTTGTATTCCGGTGTGTGTGGCTACGCTACTTGTCCCAGGGCCGATGTCAGGGCAGAGGGCATACGGGGAGTTGTCCGTGTGTCGTTGACTTGAAGAGAGCCGGCTACTACCGCCGCGCCGCGCCGCGACGGCCCGTTGTTAGGGCGCAGAAAACAAATACCAGCGCGACTCGGTCGGTAAAGAGCGACGCGCGGGAGGATAGTTAAAGGGGGCCGTGGAGGGACGACGACGGCGACGACGACGACAAGCGTCGCGGCGCGAGCGAAACATGCAAAGAGAATCAGGGAAATCCGACACGTGCCGTCCTCCTCGCCCCGCTAGCTCTTTCCTATTCTTCTTCCGGCCAAAAGCTCCTCGAACTTCCAAGCGTAGCGGGGCACTCCGCGGAGCCCTCGAGTGTTCGTTTCTCTTTCTTGCCCAACCCCTTCCAGACTCGGGAGCCACCCCTTCACTTGACTCGACGAGCGCGTCAGGGGCCACAGTTTGCCTACGTAAAATCGACAGTTTCTCCCCGTTTTTGATCTTTAGTTACAATGGATTAGAGGTTCCTTGAGAGTCGCAAGAGCCGCGGCGACGGCGGTGCCGCCGGTTGCGGCGGGTCCCGAGGCTTGAATAATCTCTCTCTCTCTCTCTCGCAGCTGCACGCGTCCCGTTACCGTGGCCCGATCATTTAAAGTGCCGGTATCTGAAAGCTTAATGACATCGTTGCTTAATGACGACGACGGCCCGCCGGCCCTTTGATCTACACCGCTCCGCAGAGAAAGGCCTTCGGTTCCCGTAATTGTTTTGCGTAAACTGAATGCACCGCTTTGATGCCGGAACCGACGCCAACGCCGATTCAGAACGTTTTCCGTTAACGAGGCGAAATCTCGGAGTTTTCTGCTTTCCCGTGCCGTATGGGATTTCGCGCGAAATTGTTCAGCACCGGAGTGAACCATCGACGAAAATTTCCGGATATTTCGGTCCGCCATCTTGATCCCTACTCCGATAGGACGAGAACTTCTCTCGCCACTTGTTGGGATAATAGAACACTAATGACAACTGCACCAATATGTGAATACAGTGATTTCTTCATATATGTCGCCAAGACCTGGATGATAAACGTCGCGGAATGATCCCCACTGCCGCGGAGTATACCCCGTGAAGGGCCGCGAAGGACGAGAGGTCTCGATCGCCGAGAAGTGTAAACATAACATGGCTCGGGTATGTCTCTTGGGCGATACACGACGCTGGCAAACCCGTGTTCGTGACATATATCGAGAATTCACTGTAGCAGGTTTAGAAAGACAGAAAAAAGAAAACATTTTTAACACTAAACCTACCACGGTTAAAAAGGACCGGTTTTCTATTTCACAATTATTAAAATTATAAAAATGTTTTCATAGGAAATTACTGAATTGACTTCTTTATTTAAGCACATACTATAATGAAAATCGTACAAAGTTTAAGCAAATTCAATCTTCGCCCTTCTATAAGACGTTTCACTTTTATATATTTTGTGCTTGGTAGGTTTAGTGTTAAAGAAAAGGGAAACCAAGATTGAAACTCCAAATAAAAATACAAAATTGAAAGTAAACAAATTTTTTTTAATTTTTTAAACCCACGAAATTAAAAAAAAATGATAAATGGTAAGAGAGCTTTGAACACGTCACCTTGGATTACGAGTTCAGTACTTTACTACCTTCGCTAGTGTATCAAGATATTTCCTGGATATCATGAAATTAAATGTTAATTATTTTTATAAATAATAAGTATTGTGCAAACGCTCGGACATGTTTCTGCTCATTTTGACTCTAATTTCGCCAGAAAAGTTTAATTAAAATCGACGTCCCAATCATTGTCACCTCTCTTTGTAAGAGTTTTACCAAAGTAATTTGTACATGACAGTGGCACTGATTGCATGGAAAAGTCCATTTTAAAAAATTTGTAACATACAATTGTCGATCACTGCCTTAAACGCGCAGTTTTATAGAAATTGAACAGCGCTCATGAAAATCAAGTCTGAAGCTATGCCGCAATCATTAATGACGACGCAGTTAATGTAAATATTATCTCTACGTAGACCTTATCTCTATCTGTAGATGTACAATGGAGGAACTTTGCAACTCGACTAATTGTAAGACAACAATTCATAGCAAATGGAATAGTCTCACTTTCATGGTAAATACTTTCGCACTTTCAATATTATATTCATAAATTTAATAGTAATTTATAAAATTCGAATGCTAACTGAAGAATTAACTATAATTTCTGGTTAACTTGAAGCTGAAACACTATGAGATTTTTTAAAAACTACAGGTGCCTCACTTTCATAATAAACGGCTCATACGATGAGTTTTGTTACTGCGTTTGCCTTTATCGTTAATGGAAACATTTTCCACACTGAAAATACGAATAATTACAACGATAGAAACTCACGTTATTTGAAAAAAAAGTGTTTGTAAAAGTCAAGAGTAGCCTGCAAAAGGCTCATTCCGAAATATAAATTAATGGATTCGGTGGGCTGAAAAAAAAGGAGGACACTATTTTCGCAATTCGGTGACGTAGGGGACCAAGCCAGCGAGAAAACGACGCGTAGGAGATGGCAATATTTAGTTTGCTCGATTAATACACATCATAACCGACGCTCGAAGGCTCGGTATTTGCTCAGTTCTCGTATCCGTCATATGAAGACCGAGACGTAAAAATATGTATGTATGTTTGCCCTCGTCCTTCGGACTGTCACACGCGTTACTCTCGCGCACGATATTAGAAACGTTCCGACGCATCGGCCTTATTAATGTCGCATTTTCCGCCTGTACCGCGGCGCGCAAACAGGATTCCGGCTTGCACTGTCATAGCGATATTGCTCGTTGGTAATGGTTTATTAGATTGATGATTGTTCGCGGATGTTCCGCCGCTTTTGATCTGGAATCCGAATAGCGGGATCGACGTTACACGGGAACAATTTAAGTGTACAATCAGTTGATCATACAAGTCACTGTGATCCGAGAGCTCCGTTCGCCGGCGTTGTTCTCGAAAGTGTTACACAATCGTAAACAATATTCAATAACACTTTTTAGCGAATGATATTTACCCGGGACGAGCGTTCGCTGAAAATTGTTGGTCGTGGACAAACGTTTCGAAATCCCCGTGTTTGTCAAAGCGACGCACCGTCCGTACAAACGCCCGTCTATGGCAGAATAAAAATTCCACGAGCGAACGCATAAAAATGGTCCGTGCGCGATCACAATTTAATTCTCTACGATGTAAAGGCCGCTCGAGCAGACTACGAAATCTGATAGAGACACAAAAATGTGGCTCTCAATAAATGCAGTTAGGCGAAACGGTCCACATCTCGTTACTGCACCGATACACTACGATGATTCTTCAGCATCGTGTTAAACAATAGGAAAAACGGTCGGCCATGTTCCAAACCAAAGAATTACGCGATGATTACAGTGCTCCCTCGAACAAAACGCGGATCTTTTTTATAAATTTTGTATTTTTTTACATTTATTTTGAACCAATTAAGCATGTCTCAGATGCCGAAATCTGTACGTAGATCTTATCTCCGAATCCGCCATTTTGTTAACATTTTTCTAAAATATTATTAGTTCTTATACTATATTTGTGTAATGTACAGGGTGGTCCTTTTAAGTAAGGCCTTTTAACTTTACCGTAAATGAATACCATATCAACTTTCTCTTGCATGGAGTAATTCATTTCAAACAGCACGTCGATACACTGATAGATACATTGAAACAGATCGGGATTTCACACCGTTAGGTATCATCAGTATTGCGACAGTAAACATGTTTATTTACATTCACTCTCTTGATTGTAGAGTCTTGGTCAAGGCCTACGATCTTGATAGACATCAGTTCTAGCTAAAACTTAAATTTTCGAAGATCAAGGTCATTTCAAGGTCATCTTATTATACATATCCGAATGTATTTTGTGATCAGTTACACGATACAATAAAAAAGAATGTAGTTACAGATCAAAAAACACCGATGATCTTGATAACTCCGAAAAAAATGACTTTCGGAAACAAATTTTCTTGTCAGATATTTGCACCATTGACACCATGCACATTAGGTAGCAAACATTTTTTGCATCACAATAACCTGAAGAGATATTTAGGTGGCCTTATCAATCAATTTCTAAATTTCTCAAATAATCCGTACAGAAATCACGTTCACGATTTTCGGGACTCTTGCGAGTTCTAGGCCTATGCCAGAGTCATTTCTGACCCACGCCGATATTTCACCACAGTTTTCTTTCGATATAAGGCGATGGCTCGGGACCGGGTTTTGTCGTATTACGGAGGAAGAAGGAGAAGAAGGGAATTTCCTAATTTCGAAATGAAAAGCGTCGTCTTATGTAGGAATAAAATTGTACGTATTGTCAGTCGCTCGAGCTTATTCCCACTGCGACGGGTCACGAATGACCCAGGCATAGGAGGGTTAATCGAATATTTTCTATAAGTATAAGAGTTTAATTTTCTCCTTAACTCTACAACTACGGGGATAAAGATTCATCTATGGGGAATTATTCAATAGAATTTTTTTTGAGCATAATATATTCTTGCCATTTTTATAAAATAATGTAAAATAATCGCACTTTTAGTGCTCCGTAAATCTAATGTTACATATCCGAGTTATCTTTGAAGACTTCGTTATGACAATGTGAGCTGTGCACCATTATGCGAAAGATAATGTAATTTAAGAGCAGAATGTGAAATGCAATCCGGACTGTTAAAAGGTAGACATTGTTCGCGAGAAGACCAGTTAGATTTATCCGACAGGACGCAGGATTTTTGACCAGCTCGTTAAGTTATGTAAATTTTAACATTAGCGGGGCTATAGTAGGCGTGTCTTCAACGGTATTGTTTTGACGCGTTAATTGCGTGTTCCTGGTAACACAACGATACATGCGAACGACGGTAATGATACAATTACGACTCCATTTGCAAACCACCTACGGTTTCCTCAATTTCAAAATGCACATCCGCAGACACCTTTTCCCGGAATCTCGTCACAGACGTGTAGAAACAATTTCACAAAACACTGTACGAGTTGAATAATCTTCAATTTCACTGTCCCTGGTGCGTATTCTCTTGACATTTATCATTTAACTATAAAATCAGCAACATTTTTTCATACGTCTCCTATTTTAATTGAACCCATTATCTTTTCCCGTTAAAGAATTTATTTTCACTAGTTATCGCGGACGTGGAATTATTGTCACGCTATATAATTATATAAATGTAAATAAAAATATAACGATAATATTCTTTTAGCATCAAAAAATTATAAACGCGAGGAAAATGATTTTCAGAAAGTTTTAGGCGATACATAAATCTCTGCAACTACATAACTGTAGGTATCGATTAAATGAAAAATATAATAAAAATTTGTTTTGTCTTTACGAAAATTCTTACGCGGAAAAATAGCTAATTGGAAGTATATTTCTAATGGAAATAATTTTAAATATTTGAAAAGAACGTGTCCATATTCCTATATTCTTCTAATATTTTTATTGTCTTAATTTTTACCTTTTCTTGTCTTGGAATTTCTAAAAATCGGGCATAAACTTTCGCAATCATCCAATAGATAAAAAGATACACATTTGGGACCAAATAGTTTCAGCTCTATGAAAAATTGGTTCATTGTCAAGTTGGCTTCGACAAGAATTCGTTTTTTTTGTCTAGTTCAATCGACAAAATTAAAAAATTTTATATAGGACAAAACCCCATGCATATAGCCAGTACATAGTAATGAATGAAATTTTTTCGTTTGAGGCTTTGTTTTCGAGAGAATCGAGATTTCGCGTGCTTTAGTATATGCAGGAAGTAGAATTGGTTGGTCATGATCAGACGCGTCAGACGATTCCTATCGAGTAACATGCGTACTCGCTAAATATTCCAAGTCGATTTTCTCGAGAACGAGGCCTCAAATGAAAAATTTTATTCTCCATTTTCGATTTGTGTTTTTCGTGTAGAATCGCCCCCTTGTCGGTTGTACCACCGATGCTGGGCACCCTATAGAAACGATATACAGGTTGAGACACCTAAGAATTTCACCGAAAATACCTCCATTGTTTTTAGCAATACGAAAAAATGTTTGGTCCAGTGGAGCAATTATTATTATTCTCTAGGTCATATTTTCCGATATTTCAAGGTCATCGTTGTTTTTTTTTAAATGAAATTATAGCTAATGAAAAGGCAAATTGAACCATGTATAATATATAGACCTTCAAATGACCTTTGAGGGAGTTATTCTTCAAAAAGCATGACTTGACGTACGAAGACCATGTTCGTGCTTACCGTACCCTAGTAAGGTTCCGTTTATGTAAACACTGAAAGAAGATCCTTCGAAGGTCATTCGAAGTTCAACATATTAAACATGGTTGAATTTGTCTTTTCATTAGCTATAATGTTAAACTAATCGAGATACGTCGTTCCATTTAAAAAAACGACTATGATCTTTGAGCTAGAGAAAAAAGACTTCTCCGTCACAATAATCGCCCTATTGAATAAAATATTTTCTTTCTGAAAAATTTTTTCGTATTACTAAAATCAACGGAGAATATTTTCGGTGAAAGTCTTGGGTGCCTCACCCTGTACATCGAACCGCACATATGCATATATTTATATTGATACATATTTTTAATATATTTGACATATAATTTGTATTTTAAACGAACCTTACGCACCCGACACTAGGAGAAATCTCCCTACATGTCTGATCTCGAGTCTAGACGTGTGAATGGTGGTGAAGATAATGAAGGATCGCATCGGCAGATCTAAGAAAGGTGTCGCGCTCGTCTTCAGGGGGGATGCACGCGGGGCGCGTACGCATTGTTTTTGCCGGGGTAGATACGCGTGGAACGTTTATCTCTATACGCGACAAAGGCGCGTAATGAGAACACGTGTTGGATGCAGGAAGCTTCATTAGTGAACCCGTTCCCTGTTCCTGTCCGCGGGGCCCATTGTGCGACCAAATCGTCTGCGCGGCGCCGATGCTGCTCGCGATTCTTTGCCTCCGCGAACCCATATAGCCGCCGGCTATTTGTTGCCAACGGTAAACATGAATACCTAATTGCGGAAATGGGCCTAGGCTGTCGCTGGCCTATATGATCTTTACCGACGACCCTGCACAATCGGGTCGGTTTCACAAAATAGTCTTCTGCTAGCATGTTCGAGGGACTTCTGTTACCCTTTTAAACCGATTCTTATTTCTTGGCCGGCCGATGCGATGGCGGATTACTTCTGACTCCGTTTCTTATACAGGGTGTTGATTTGAAATCTTTCCAGCCGAATATCTCGAAATTAAAAAGGTACAATATCTCCGATAGTAGTGCGTGGATAAAAAAAAAAAGTATCGCACGAAAATTGCTGGTCTTCTTACGTACAATAAGATCCCATAATAAAAAATATAGGTTTCCATTTGAAAAAACAAATGACCTTGAAAACGCCACCCAAATAAAAAACTGATGCTCTGCCCCCCTCTTTCCCCCTCGAAATCCTTGGACGCGTGTTTTACACTTCTTTAATATCTTTCATACTTTTCGAGATATTCGGCTGGAAAGTTTTCAAATGAGCAGCCTGTGTGTACCCCGCAATTGTCTACATTCTATACAGGGTGTTTCCGACATCGTGATACATGCGGTCGGATGGTGCACGCTGAAACAAATCGAAGAAAAGGAATAACATTTTTTCGTTTGATTTTTCGTGTACAAGTAAACGTAGCATGAGTGGATTCAACTGTGTTCCGTCTTGCACTATTTCTTTACGACTGCACAAGTAAAAACGACAACATGACGAATCGTTTTCTGGCGGTCTTTAAATAGGACTTGGCTGATGCGTCTGTTTATTATCTACCGGTTCTACTTCCTGCAAATACTGGAGCACGCGAACTCGGCGGATTTTCAAACTGATTTTTCTTGAAAACGGAACGTCGACCGTGAAAATATTATTCCTTCTTTTCAAGTGGTACAAGCTGTTTTCACCGAAGCTATTGCAGATAGAAACTTGAAATTTTGAGGTGTACAATGATGGGATAGGTAAATGGCACTTTAAAGTGTAAGATATTGTGGGGATGAGTTTCTTAACCCCTTAGCGTACAAAGATTAACGTGAAACATTATTTAACAGCAAATATTACGAAACACGTGTTTACATAAATTCATTGTTGAGCTTACACAAATGATAGGTTAAAGAGTAAACGGTATCTTTGGTTACATCCAATTTCACTTAATTGGTATGTTAAGGGGTTAACAGTGCAAAGGGTGCCACCCCCATGTTTTTTAAGTGGGGTGGCGTATACAGTTTTCAATATTCAGGAAGATCATATTAAACCCTAACGGCTTTTCCCTAATTTTTGAAGAAGTCATAGCGGAAAATAACCGACCTTCTGGTAATCTAGAATACCTAGATTATTAGTGGTATCAGTTACACCAGCCAGCATACAGTTTTAAATTGCGGAAACAAACCGCATAACCACACGGGTTGCCACGCGTCCTATTATAGATGAACGATGTTGGTCAGCTGGTTGGTTCGTTTGCTAATCGGCCGGTATGAATCAATCACTCATTTCCTGGCTTCCTGCGATTAGCTGTACGGTAGAAAATTATGTAGCTCAACAGGACACGTGTTCCTCGATCAAACGATGCCTAATTTTTCTGAAGAATGCACCCAGCAGCACGATTTATACACGTTTGCCACAATTGTGAATCCGAGTGAATTTGAAAAATCTGTAATTACAAAGATTTATGTCTATTTGTATTTTTATCGTCAAGATTTATGTTCATTTTTATAGTGTGAACATAATTATTTCATGTTTTGTTGCAATAAAAAAATATATTATGTTGTTTCTTATTAATAACTTAAAGAGTACTCGTTACAAATCAAAAATACCGTGGTACAATAATATCAGATAATTAGGTAACAACTTGGCATAAAAATGTTAGTTGCAAATGTAACAGCATTTTTTGTGTAATCGTAGGTAGTCCAAAATCAGATTGTTACTTTCGAGCTCGGTTTCCATGAAAAGCAACAAGGTTGGCGGGAATCTGGCCAGTGAGCAATTTGCAATGAATTTACCATCAAAATTTGCCTACGAATTCCGATCCATCTGTTTCCGAATTAGGTTCGGCATTTGTGCGCAAAGTTTACAGGCAGAATACCATGCCAAATCAAGAGCAAATCGAGGCCAAACATTGGCTTCGTTGTAGAGGGCAGGTCGGTCGCACTAAGAGCGAACCTAACCTTGTTCTGTGAGTACACCTTGCTGTAGGAGGGAAACGGAATTGAATTATTGAAAATACATGAAAAATTTGTCTACGAATTCCGATCCATCTGTTCCCGAGTTACGCTCGGTATTTGAGCGCAAAGTTCACATGCAGAATACCATGCCAAATCAAGAGCAAATCGAGGCCAAACATTGGCTTCGTTGTAGAGGGCAGGTCGGTCGCACTAAGAGCGAACCTAACCTTGTTCTGTGAGTACACCTTGCTGTAGGAGGGAAACGGAATTGAATTATTGAAAATACATGAAAAATTTGTCTACGAATTCCGATCCATCTGTTCCCGAGTTACGCTCGGTATTTGAGCGCAAAGTTCACATGCAGAATACCATGCCAAATCAAGAGCAAATCGAGGCCAAACATTGGCTTCGTTGTAGAGGGCAGGTCGGTCGCACTAAGAGCGAACCTAACCTTGTTCTGTGAGTACACCTTGCTGTAGGAGGGAAACGGAATTGAATTATTGAAAATACATGAAAAACTTGTCTACGAATTCCGATCCATCTGTTTCCGAATTAGGTTGGGTATTTGTGCGCAAAGTTTACAGGCAGAATACCATGCCAAATCAAGAGCAAATCGAGGCCAAACATTGGCTTCGTTGTAGAGGGCAGGTCGGTCGCACTAAGAGCGAACCTAACCTTGTTCTGTGAGTACACCTTGCTGTAGGAGGGAAACGGAATTGAATTATTGAAAATACATGAAAAATTTGTCTACGAATTCCGATCCATCTGTTCTCGAGTTACGCTCGGTATTTGAGCGCAAAGTTCACATGCAGAATACCATGCCAAATCAAGAGCAAATCGAGGCCAAACATTGGCTTCGTTGTAGAGGGCAGGTCGGTCGCACTAAGAGCGAACCTAACCTTGTTCTGTGAGTACACCTTGCTGTAGGAGGGTAAACGGAATTGAATTATTGAAAATACATGAAACTTGAAATTATAAAATTTAGAAGTTTAAGCAAAATTCTATTTTTCCTCCTACAGCAAGGTTTACTCCGATTTTGCCCGATATGTACTCATAAAGCAAGTTCTTAGTGCGACCAGCCTGCCCTCTATAATGAAGCCAAGATTTTGCCTCGATTTGGCCTTGGCATGGAAGTTTGCTGTCAAATAGTGACTAACTTCTGCTCCAAGCAAGGTCTGATACCAAATTGATCGCCTTTTGCTCGCAAAATATGATACAAACATTGTGCAAAATTTGCTCGAAACAGATTTGTTTAGCTGGGTGTCTACCGAAAATCTGAATTAAGAGTTGCTACTGAAACAATTGGTTTGCGTGATTATAAAGATATTTTACTTTGTTTTGCAGCTTACGGCGGGGTCCGGGGGCTAACGTGCAGGACGCCAGTGGATACTCCGCCCTTCATCACGCAGCATTGAACGGTCACAAGTACGTCTCGATTCGGTTCCGATCGAAGTTCCTGTCTTCATTCAAATCCATTTACTTAATCATTCTCGCTTTACGAAACGATAGTTTCCCGTAGAACTCGACGAGCGTCGAGTCGTTTTCGTCGCCGTCTCTCATTAATATTCCATTTCGATCGCCTATTAATCGATGTCAAGCACATTCTGCCGGTAATTCGAGGAAACGCTTTTATCCTCAGGGAGGTGGTAAAGTTATTGCTCCAATATGAGGCTTCCACTAACGTCGTCGACCCTAAAGGCTCTTCACCGCTTCATTTGGCAGCTTGGGCGGGCGACGCTGAAATCGTGCGGTTAATTCTTACCCAAGGACCTTCGGTACCCAAAGTGAATCTTACGGTCAGTGAATTTATGCCTTTTCTTTACTTCTTTAATTAAAAAAGCAAATCAAATACAGACACCGTGTTAATGCGCTCAACGATCTGCCGTTTACATACGAAAAATGTCTCGGTAATCTTGCTTCGAAAGGGTTTAGCCGAATATGGGGGTCGGAAAGCCTATTTTAATCGATCATGCGCCGTTCGATAGCCTATCAATGAAGGATACTCCTTGCAAAGTTTCCTGTACCTTGTTCGTAAGGCTAGTTACCGGGAAAAATTCGAGAAAACTGGTTTTGCCCCATTTAATCAAAAGTAAAAATTCCCGAGGAAATGTTGATACATTGTAGGCATCGAACCGCATATTAGAGAACTTTTTTCGATTTTTGAGTTGCAAATTCTAAATGTAAAAAATAGCTCGAATATCCGGCTAAACTCTTTAAACACTTTCTTGAATTACAATCCCACGGTGAAATTCTACACCATTGTGTCAAAACTGTGTAGAATTTTAATATATTCAGAAAGATAATTCAGTGTCCTGATGGATTTTCGTGCACGAGACTTTTTCCCCAAAATGGTGTAAGAATTCAATCTTCCGTTTTTGTTCTCAACATTATAGCAACGTAAAATTCGTCTCTGTAGAATTATTTAATTTCTTCTACTACCCGTGGCACAAAATATTCCATCAAAATTGCGAAAAATATTACTGTACATAGTAGACAATTATAGTATAACAGCTATTGATTTTTTAGAAAAATATTAATAGAATGATGGATTCTCTTGCGTTTTTACCAAATATAAAATAATAAACTGTCTACCTCCATGTAAAAATAATACAGAAATTTAAATAGCATAACAAAACAATAGGACACTTTTTAATAATTTAAATGGTGACAATGATAATAGACAAAAAACGTTCTGAATAGTTACCCCCAACCTTATAAAACCTTAAACCTTATTTTTAGTATTATTGCTTTCCTTAAATCAGTGTCTAATTTGCTCCTTCTGTATATTAAAAAAAAAAAAAAACAAACATATTCATTTTTATATTAATATTTTGTTTATACATATATGACAAGTTTCATAATTGCACTTGCCTTTATCGTTTATCTTCCCCATTAGCAGTATAAATAATTACTACGATAGACGCTCGATTTGTTTCATCGAATAATTGTTTCCATGGGTAGTATATTACAAACGAATTTTTCAAGATTATAGGACTGCTTGTGTTTTTACGATTGAACAATGATTCGATCGGGTTAATGAATTGTTTGAGTTGCCCGACGGTATTTCGAGTTTAATTCGGGAGTTGCCAATGCTGCGAGTCGAGAGCAAGTAATTTGTTAACTCGGAATACCGGCTTTGTATGATCGCAGACGAAGGACAACGAGACAGCGTTGCACTGTGCAGCACAGTATGGGCACACGGAAGTGGTGGCACAGCTGTTGCAATACGGATGCGACCCCAGTATCCGCAACAGCCGGGGAGAATCTGCACTCGATCTCGCCGCACAATATGGCAGGTAAATTGCACGTGCCATTCTTGCCCCTCCACACCCCCGCCCTTTTTAAAAAAAATTGAAATCGAAACTTTGCTCAGATTTTTGTCTCCGTTTGCGCGACAAACGGCCGAAAACAATAAAACTCTCGCCTTGTTAGTTATTACTTAATGCTATCCGTATAATTCGATCGATGACGATTGCTAATTGGCTCAACACTCCCCCAGTGACGTTAATTATCTTTTGTAGACTGGAAACCGTGCAATTACTCGTTAGCACGTATCCGGAGCTGATCGTACCTCTTCGGAACTCTTCCTCGTCAGTGATTTTTCCTCATACTCCGCTGCATTTGGCTTCGCGAAATGGCCACAGGTAAGTCTACGATCAACGAACTATGATCCGAAATAATTCTACTACTTTCCGTCTGATCTTGAGCACTCCAGAGTATCTGTCGATTGAATAAAACAGGCTTGCTTACGTTTCGTTTCCCCTTTCGATTTCGTCCCGTTTTCTTCGTATACAGTGTCTACTCGACAATTGTCCAGAACACGGGTCTGGCCAGGGACAATTATCGTCTAGAAGATATTATTCTTTGATCCACTGCCGAACGTAGAAAAGGAGAACGAACCTCGAGAGCCTTGGTCGCTCAGGGTTGTAAACATAATAAGGGTCGGTCTAATCCAATAACAAAACACCTTTATTTTTCATTATTTTTTGCGGGGCTTTCACCAACATATTCGTGGCATTTTTCTAATGAAAATGACACCAAATATGATAGAATTCCGATAATGTTTACTTGTGTAATGAATAGACAGCGGATCTTTATGAGAAATAAAAATTTTCTGTCTGAATTGCAACAAACTACAGTGAAACAAACATTTTTTTCCTTCTTAATACATTTAATAGGTTAAAAATAATATAACAGTATTTTCAAATTCTTCTAATAGTTTTACTGTTTCAAGTTGCACTTACCCATTTTTGTCATATATGCATAGAATCCGCTGTCTAGTAATGAACAATGAAAGTTAGTTCTTATTACAATTATATAAAAGGAAAATTAGTGTAAATATGATCCGAATTATACCGTGTTCGGTATCACTTTCATCAGAAAAATACCACAAATATATATGTGAAAGTCCCATAAAGAAATAATGAAAAATGAAGAAGTTTTGTTATTGTGTTTTGTATTATGTTTACACTTTTCGGCGACCGAGGCGTCTCGAGCTTCGGGGCCCCTCGCGGGGTATACCCCGCGGTAGGAGGGATAGTTCTGGGACAATTATAGGCTAGATATTTGGGACATTTATCGAGTAGAGACTGTATTTACCTAACAACTGATTCGAAGAGTATAGAGAACATGTTGTTTTAATTACATATTTAGTTCACGTGTAATGCCGTGTCCACACCGAAACAACAACGTACTTTTTGCTGCCTTCTTCTTCGTCCTTTATTCAGTAAAAGCAGCTACTTCTTCAAGCTACACGGAACATCGAGTAAAAGTTGCTCGTTGATGTTTCATGGTGGACGTAGCTTAAGGTTCTGTATCGCGTGGTTTATAGTCGCAGAATTTGTTTGCGATTCCATTGATTATTCCGTCTAGTCTATCTTAACCCATGATTTCGATTATACGGTGTTCAATAACTACTCGATACCGCTCAACAGCTCTGCGTTCTCTCTTTATTTAATCAAGCTGAACCGATGATCGTGCATGGCGTTCGATCAACACACGGGGGTGGCGGCCCACGCGTTTGCAGCCGGTGTCCATGAAATCTATTTTATATTGCATTGCAGATCAGGATCGCTGTTAGATTATTCATGATTCGCGGAACCCTGCCGAACTAGTGTACACTCGGCTTCCGAGCGCGTACACGAATCGCACGATTAATTTGTGTTTGAGGTACGCGACCGAAAGAAAGCTTTAGCGGCTTTTATCCGACCCCTTCTATAATATTCCTTCAGTATTCATCGTGAAACACGATGATACGTGTACAACAAAATAGGGGAGGGTAGTAAAATTTGGCTATTATCTTGTGGAAGAGAAATGCTTGCGCTGTTAACAATAGTCGACTGTGAATTGTGCTTTTTATCCCGTTTCAGTTATGCCGCTTGGCAAAGGGAACTACTCGCAGTGTTATTAGCGGTATTGAATGACTATGAATTGTATAGTAGGTCCAGTCCAGGCTGATTCATGTTTGGCTAATCTAGTTCATATTTTTTTACTGTGTTGTCAAACACGTCTTTTTGGAGCGTAGAAAATTACGCTGTAGGGCTCCGCTCGTTAAGCGACGCGCGACGGTCACTACATAACAACATGGCGGTGCCCTTACCTGTCAAAAACGCTGAAAATCGCACGCATAACTTTTGAACTAGTGATCTCCTTGGATTGAAATTGGATTTTCGTCATCTTCCCGCCAAAATGTACAGGATTACATAAAAAAAGTTTAAAATTTCTGGTTTCCTGAAATAAAGTTTAACCCAGCATGTAATCTCTTCATTGATAAATTAAAAGAAGTGGATCCAGAGACTGATAAAAAGCAGCTGTAAAACAAATAAATTTTTTAAGAAACTGCTTTCGGAAGGAGCTTAAAAATGGAGAAGTTGAATAAAGCATAGGATGTGTTTTATTCGGTATAATTTCTCCCAAAGCTTGAGCAGATATTGCACACACGTGTACTTCAAGTTTTCGTAATTTTTTCCCGTTGCCAAAAAACGCAAAGTTGCGCTGAGGCGTTCATGGGGTGTTATAGCTTTTCTCATCACAGTATCTCTTTTCATTATGAATGAAGATATAATCTGACACAGTTCATCGTAATCGTCTCCTCCCATACGTAGATAATTAAACCAATCTTGAGGTTCTAATCTTAATTCGTTCAACACTTTGCACTCGAAGCTGTTTGGGTTTTAGAATACGAACATTTCATCTAGTCTAGAATATTTTTGTTACTATTTCCTTTTTCATTTTGATTTCCATATGAAATCAGGTGAATTTACTTACTCGTACCCTGCTTGAACGTTTAGCAATTTATGAAACACAAAGTCTTATGTCAGTAATGTAGGAATTGGGCTAGAGTTCCGAAAATCGGTCAAATCTGATTGAGCTGAAATTTGGTAAATAGGTTCATTTTGCATTAAAGACGTGTTTCCCAAAAGGATTTTTGGTGACGCAAAAAATTATTTTATCGTACTAATATCATTTCCTACCTTATTGGACATTCACTACAGCGAATTCTGTCCTTTTCAATTGACGGAACACGTGTTTTACATCCCAAACATAACCAAGCGTAACCAAAATTCGTCGGTAAGGTAGAAAATGATACTAGTATGACAAATAATTTTCATTCGAGTCTTCAAAAATCCTTTTGGGTAATATGTTTTTCATACAAAATGAGGCTATGTGCAAAATTTGAGCTCAATCCGATTGGACCGATTTTCAGAACTTCAGCCGGGAATTGTTTTCAATTACAGTATAGTAATTTGTGGCGGTTCCTTAGAGAGGACAGTCCAGTGCAAAGGGTTAATAATTGGATACGGCTTCACCCTTTCAAGCCGATTGATTCTTCTGTTTTGCATTATTGGTGGTTTTAATGTGTACCAGTCCGTTCTGTTCGTACCGTCTTGAAAGGGTTAATTCTGCTTTCCTTAGTAATCAATGATTCCACCGCTTCATTTGAGATCTGCGCTTATTTTTCTTTTTCTTTACAATAGTAGCCACTGCAGTTAGGGTTACCGTCTTTACATCGGTCATGTTCTTTCAAGACTGGCAAGAAAATCTATACACTAAACCAGTGGTTCTTAACCTTTTCAGTGATCGGCACCCCCTTGAGAAATGTGTTTCTATTTCTTTATTTAGGAAATGACATTTGTTGCAAGATAATTTATTTATTGAAAAACAAATTTTCCATCGAAAATCTAGAAACTGCCCTCGCACCCCAGGTTAAGAACCACCGCACCAAACGTATCGTGGATGGGTTCAACCGTGTTCCGTTATTTATTTATTATTGCACAAGTCAAAGAAAGAATAAGCCGGATCGTGTGTGGCGATTTGAACACATGATTAGAAGCTCGGTGATCCGCAACTTCGCCGAACCAAGACGACCACTCCCTTTGCTCCTGTGTCTGAGAAACGTAAGTCACCTTTTCCCGGGAACCGTTAGTGTTAAGTACCGGGTAACTCGGCCCTAGCATTGTATCGCAGGAACAACAATGGACTCGTTTCAGCTAACCATAACGACGTCGAGCCATTTGCAGCGTTGCCCATTAGAGCCAATCAGAGAGCACCGCGTTGCGTAATTCCGTCGAATACGATATGTACGTCCTCCGGCTGGCATGATCCGTCGCAACCCTCTCCTGGTTACACGTCCTATATTACCATTCTGCCGATCGCCCTCTCATTCCTCGCTGAGCCTCAGCGAATGCATTCGATCGCATTGTACCGTCAACAGCTCTGTCCATCCGTGCGGATTGCTGACCGCCACTCGATTACGAGGATCGTATTAATCATTACCTCTGAAACGTACCGACCTAGATCAGCCCGGCTCTCACGGGCTAGCCGAATCGCGATTGCTCCGACCATCCCAGAATGTTTAATACCCTTTCATGCCTGAAAGTGTTCTGTCGCTTGATAAACGCGTCCGCGCTGCGGATATATCGTACTCCTTTAACGGATTTGTTTTCAACCACGTCAAGGATCATCGTTGGCTTCCAGCTTGCCGGCCCCCTTATTCTTCTCTGACTTTGAAACCGCTTCCTCCTACCCGGAGATGAAAGCGGATCCTTAACCCCTGTACATAACAGGATCCACGTTCATTTTTCATGCGCATTTTCAGCGCAACGAATTGCATTTCTACCATTTCTTTTTATTCACAAGTGTACGATTCACCTTAATTCTGAGACTAGCCAGCGATCTTGCTGAAATAGTCCGAATTTCTTTTCACGAATACGAGCAAATTTATGTAATTGAGAATGTCTGCTAGACACAGATCAACCCTTCAGGAACAACGTCGTCTGTGCACCTTCACTCACTCTGAAAAGCGTTTCGAAATGCATCGCGCGAGATCAGATTGTTAGGTGTGATACACTTTCAAGCATTACTGTTTCTTTTCTAGAATTTGAAAAGGTCATCACGCATTCTTTGTCACGAAGAAAATACAGTGAATTCTCGATACTTGTCAACAACACGGGTCTTGTCAGCGTCGTGTATCGTCCAGGAGATATACTCGAGCCGTGTTGTGTTTACCGAGGCCTCTCGCGGGATATACCGGTAGTGGGGATAATTCCGCGACGTTTATCATCCAGGCCTTGGCGACGTATATAGAGAAATCACTGTACAACAGAACAAGGCATTTAAGAATGGACACAGGAATATGTGCAACTTCAAAGTTACACGGAGTTGAGGGTTAGAAAATAATAGTTTACAAAAGAGAGACGGTCTGTCAACTTGTAATTTGTCAGCACAGTTTACACATTAACGCGAGCAATTTTACAAAAAGTTCATAGTCAATGTTGAATTTGATTTGCGCGTTTAACGAAGGAAACGAATTCGTTTAGACTCGTCCCCCACCTCGTTTTCGATCTCGTATCCACGTGTACCGCGTTTAATAAGCTGAGAATACATCGACGGTGTGACAGGTGAATTGTATTTGGCAACGCGAGCGTTTTGAAATTTATTTCGAGAGAATGAAACACAATTCGGCGTTGCATGAACGATTGGTAGATCGATACGAGCGATAAAACAAGCTTCCCTATGATAACAAAAGAGATATTTTGCGGTGGATGAAAAGAATTTCGACAAATATCGCAGCGAGCACGTCCCGCCCGTTCGATTTACTAGTATTTACACAAATAATCGGCGATGGTTACATGGCACGGTAAAAATGTCCAGTTAAATAAACGATATTGTAAGCACGAGTCTTTGTTATTTGATTAATTGAACCGTTCAATTGGATGATGCAAGATTAACTGGATAATCGGTTGCGCCGGTGCTGTGCAATTAAATAACGGGAATGAATTTCGGTGCCTGTTATAAAACAATTCTTTCGGCCAGATTTTCGCTAACGCTTTTATGTACACATTTTTTGTGCATTTCGTTATTGTGATTCTTTAAACAGTTATTTACCAAACAGCCGAGTCGAGGGGCGACCATTATAATGCCAGCGAACTTCAAACATGTTTTCGTTGTATTTGTCGCAATAATCGTGGAGGTGATTCGACAGATTGAAATTGACCACGCGCGATTATATTGCTTTATCGCGCCGCGAGTAAACTGCGGTTCTTCGTACAATCCTAACACGCTCCAATTAGTACAAATATGTATGTTAATAAAAGTACAGTGAGACTTTATCTCTCCAAACCGTTTGGCGGCAGGAGGATTCGGATAATAGGAGTTCAGCACATCGTTTACTCGATAACTGTCCAAAACACGGGTCTAGCCAGAGACATATATCGGCCAGGAGATACTATTCTTTGATACTATTCTCTAGAGGCCTCGGTTCGTGGACCCTCACGGAGTATGTCCCGCGGCAGTGGGGATAGTTCTGGGACTTTTACCGGCTAGGCATTTGGGACATATATAGAGGAAACACTGTCATTTTCTGGTAATATCTAGATTTAATACAGGTGGCGTTGTCATCGTTTTTAAGCGGCACGTTGCGACGTGGTCTAAAACGCGAAATTTAGTGACATTTTCGTATAACTTCTAAACTATTAAAGATATCGAAGTGATATTCGGGGTGTAGAGTATTAACAAGTAATCTTTTTCAATGGTGCATAATTCACCATACTTGATATACTACATATATTTACAAATTTAACGACTTTTAGAAACACATTCAGCTTAGTAAATATATTATTCCTCTAAATGTTTGAAAAATCGCTCTTTAAATAAAATTTGGTTTTGTGCCTAAAGTGTTTTTTAGTCGTCAAAGAGTCCCGACGAAGAACCCGAGAACCTACGCGCATAGCCGCACGGACGCGGGCGACTTTAAACAATAATAACTTGTGATATGGGACGAGATGGGAAATAATTCTTACATGATTGTGTAGAAGAAAGTATGCTGAAAATACTCCATTTTGTAAAATTCTATGATTTCGTATGATACAGAATATATTCCTTGCGAAGTCTTAAGAATTTTGAAAATATTCTACCTTGCATTTGGCATAACATGTTTAATACGTTATGAATAGTAATTTTTAATCGACAACGGTAATTTACAGCTTAAAGATAAACCTTTCATTTAAAAAAGAATTGGAAGGAAAATATTAAAAAGGATCGTCAGTGCATGTCAAAGAAGAAAAGCAATTTTTTCCATGAGAAAAGCTATCTTCCAAACTCCCAACTTTAACCGTTTATTACAGTAATGGTATTTATTAAATTTGATTAATCTTTTAATTTTCAAGGTTGATGGCTATTTAGAAAGCAATAAGCATTCAACATGAGTCAATATGAGACAGTTGATTTTTTGGGCAAAATGTCATTAAATTTCGCGTTTTAGACCACTGTGCGTCGCGATCGGTTAGTCAGTATGAACGAAACCAAAATTCATCATGCGGTTGCGAGTTTCCGCAAGACACTCGTGTCGCAACGATCTAGTTTTTTCATTCCTGTCGTAGAACCGTGCATCGAAACGAACAACGGGCAAGCCTTCGTTCCCCCAAAGTGCCCCAAATTTTCATCCCTCCGGCACTGGTTCCCACCGTCCTCGCGGAGCTGCGAATCGGAATTGTATTTAACGCTTTGCTCGGCCAATTCGTTCTCATTCAACATCGCGGCGTCACGTCCGTAATCCGGCTGGTAAGCCTTTAAAATAATCGACGTTGTCGGACGAGTCGCGCGAGGGTACGGCGGACAGGGGTGGGGTGGGGGGGTTGCTCCGGGGGTATTGGGGGTTGGGTAACGAGGGCTCTCGAAACGGCCGGATAGAAAATCGTTCGGCGATCGTGCATCCCCGCGAAACGGCAGTCACATTGTAATCGGGTATAACGTCGGTTTTTCTATGCAGCTTCGCAGCCGGTAATCGCTTTAACTGGCGCTCGCCGCTTATAATGCGATCGCGTCGCGATACACAGTCCGATGGATGCATTTTCTGTCGCTGGTGACGCGGTCCTCGCTCGATCCGCTCGATCTCCATCCCACATCCCCGGCCTCCTCGTCGATCGAGGCAACGCGCCCGCGTTTTATCCGTCGAATTTTGGTTAAACAGCCGACCCCCTCCCCTCCTGCCCCTCTCCTCCTCTCTGCTCCCCATCGCCGTCGTTGATAAACGCGGAGGCTGCAGCGAGCACGCGTGGAAACATTCAGCCCGCTGCGCGTTTACACGCGGATACGGATCGTGCGTGGTCTCCGAGTGTGTACGCTCGGTGTTTGCCGCTCGGTGTTTGCCGCTCGGCGATGCACGCTCGCCATTTGTCGCCTCGCGTGGCTCGCGGAGAACTATTCACAGATGCGTCAATAATAAGGGAGCCGAGGTCTTTGCCGAACTGTCATGTCGACGCGTTGTTCGAACTTTTTATTCCGGCGGTTTCACGTCGTCGAACGGTCGCGATTATGGAGATCGACCTCCGCCATTCTGGTGGTTGTGCATATACAGGGTCATCCGTTTTTAAACGGTCAAACGTCAACCAGCTATAGAGGACCCCAAATGGAACAATTTTCACCCCTAACACTTTTTTTGATTCGAAGTTATTTCATTCAGTCTCCACGGCGTGGCCCATGTCAAAAAAAAAACCAAGATCCAAAGGTCATACAAAAAAGTTGACTTAATAAAAAAGATGCCCCTATTTATTTTAAACCAAACAAAGGAAAAATCATCAAGATACATAATTGCAGTCCTAATATATTTAATCTTAAGTGAACGCAAAAAATGACGGGTTTTTGCAGTTATCTAAAAATCAAGACCGAATCAAAAAAAGTGTTTGGGGTGAAAGTTGTTTCATTTGGGGTCCTGTATAGCTGGTTGACGTTTGGCCGTTTAAAAACGGATGACCCTGTATACCTCGCGACCAAACTACGAGACACAAAAGAAAACGAATGACAAGTGTATTCCAGTAAGAATTTTCTTCTTCCTTCATTCCTGTTGCTATTGTTTGCATCGTATAGTAATATTCTATACAGTCGTACGCCTTACTTAGTGCCACGGTTCAGAGAATTGCAATAAGAACTCTTCACGCCGCGACAAACCTATAAGGCCGTCTCTCTGCTTTACCCTCCAACGGATGAGCCTGGGTCTTTATCTATATTTTAATCCAGAGTATCAAAATCGTTATTTAATTACTCAGTCTCTAGGAATTAAAATGAATGAATAGCTAATAGAATAGTTAATTAATATGTCTACAAGAAGCACCACCAAAAATATGTTTAAAAATTTGCTAAATAAAGCAGTGAATAGGCCCAAATGTTATCAATTGTAAAATTGTGAAACCGGTCCAATTACAGACGCCTGTACGATGAGGGCTGTTACCAAACATTAAGCGACCATATCTGGCGAACGAACTCAACGACCAATTGCAGCGAGTCTTAGAAAGTTATCAGAGTCGCGCAGATCATCAAATAGACCCCTTTGTTCCTTGTTCTGAAGCACCTTCGGGTGTAAATATATTAACAATTTCCGTTCATTCTGTTTTTTAACACTAAACTTACCACGGTCAAAATGACCGGTTTTCTACTTCAGAATTATTCTAACTATAAAAACGTTTTCATAGGAAATTACTAAATTATCTTTATTGAAGCACATATTATGATGAGTATAAGTAAATTCAATCTTCTCTTTTCTATAATACGTTTGATTTTTATATGGTTTGTGCTTGGTAGGTTGAGTGTTAATGTCCCTATTCGCGTAATTATTATCGTATAAATCTCAAATCGTACTTCGAGACTCGATTTATAAATGGAACTTTTTCGCATCGAAACTCATTTGATGCACGTAGTCGCCAGGTCACCAAAAAAGTTGTTTATCGTGAGGAACCGTTGATTTAACTTCACCTTGGCAACCCAGAAATTTTTAACTTTTTTTTAATAATCCTCTAGATTTCTGCGAAAAATTCCAAAAATCGAAGTTTTAATGTTAGGAATTCACTGGTTCAAAATTTATGTGTAAAGTTTAAGCATTTCTGTCGGGTAAGGGCGCCGCCATATTGGTATGCACTGAGACATCATCTAATGAGCGGAACCGTATAGATTATTCCCTTTCCCCGATGCAAATACTATCGAAAATGAAGCAGAAACTTCAAGGAAATCATTAATGCATATATTGTAATTAAAAAGCTATGGAGGTCGCTTTCTGTCTCGTACACCGAAATTTGGTTGAAAACATGCCGAGACGTTACGAAGCTATAATCATTCATAGAGAAGATCGAAAACGAAGCATCAAATGACAAGATTTTAATCACTTTCCAATCGATTGTCCACGGTATGCGGGACACCCTGTAAATATTCCATTAACAGCAGTGGTTAATAGTAAATATTGTAGTCGTGTTTAACCACAAATCTATCTATACAATCGATACAATATACATCAAGCATCAATCTATACATACAGATTAAGACTATTTACCCATAGGTGACTATAGTAAATGGGATACACTTAATCTGAGGAAGAGTCCTTGTTTAATTTTCAGTGCCCACTAAAATGAGAATGTGTAATAGAAAATACATGCAGGATTTCAAATAATTTAATGAATAATTTCTATAATATAGTGTCAACTCTTTCAAAATGTCTGACACTTTCTCTCGTCACGCAGCGCACTGCCTACTTTCAGTTTACCTCTTCTTCAATGCGTCATATGTGTGAATATTCAATTTAAATTTTCTAATTAATCGTTACACGAACTTCACACACTCCCCCCATCTCTCACAACACTCATCCTTACAACTAACATTTTTATAATATTTGAACTCTTACAATTATATACAGGGGAAGTACAACATTTTTGGGACACCCTGTATATTTACTTCTTATGTTATCGATATGACCTCACATTCTTTACATGTCAGACAGTGGACCTACAGGCTTTGAACGGTCCTACGTTTGAACGATTCCAAATTTGGATAAAAATGTTATAAAAGTTAAGACACAATTTTTACGTATAGAGTTAAGAAGTTTTCTGTAGAACGCGTATTAAAAAGTCAATTATTGACATTCTTAATGACATAATAGTGGTCGGATTTGTATGTCATTCGTCGACATTTCTCGATTCCAAAAATTGAGGTGATCTTAAAATCTCTGAAACGCCTCCATAAAAAAAACACGTAGGGTAAGTGACCCAATTACTGTGGGGGTGGTAATTACTGTGCCTATATTAATTATACTTATTTTTAAAGCATAGTGAATATTAACACTAAACCTACCGACATTTCATGTATACCTAATCCTACCATGAGCGGTCAAATGACCTCTTCAAAAAAAAAGTATGTATTTTAATATAGAAAGAGATTTTAGCCAATTGGATAGCAAACAAAATATTTTTTTCTATTTGGAAAAGTTTTATTTACATTTATGCATTTTCAGCACATTCAAGTCAATAAGTTACACGGCGATACAGTAACGTTGTATACAAGAAATTCTAAACGAAATTTCAGAAGATTTTAATGAAAATGATTTAATATCTCTTTTTCAATATCCATTATGCTTTAACACGTTCACGACGGGGCCGTTTTTTGGCCGTTGTATTTGTACCACCGGTGGTACATCCCGTCGTGAACGTGTTAAAAATAAGTACAATTAATGTAGACACAGTAATTGGTACCCCCACAGTAATTGGGTCCCTTACTCTATATTGTACATTTTAAATTGAATTCTTCGCCACTATTATTTTGTTAGAAACAGAATAATCCCTCTTTTTTAATTTCTATCAAATTAAAAGAATGCTTCTTTTCGATAGTATTCGAGGAGAGTAACGAGTGTAAGAAGGAGGAGAGTTAAGAACGCGCTTCTCAAGACTAGTGGTTTTAGCGTAAACGGATTGTTGGAAAGTTTGCATCGTAGTTTATTCTAAAAATTAACCGGAGTCTCTAAAATCAACTCAAATGCCCCCACAAGCGACACAAGAAGACACAGTATCTATCCATTACACAACAACTACGATCGCAGTTTCGAGTCCTCGTTTCACCCGACGCAACATCCGCGCGCAAACAGCGCTAACATCGTAGCCGAAGAAATGGAATCAATATCCCGTCATCGGCAGAAAGTCGGCACGAAAACATCAATTTCCCGATCCCTCGTCGACACCGAACAGCATCCTGCGACAAAAAAAAAAAAAAAAAGAACGAAGAAAAAACACGAAAAGCTCGAAAGCCCTGTGAAAAAAAAAATTGACGCTCGCGTCGCGTAATGCAATAAGTGTCGCGCAATTCGATCAGCTCTCATCTCGTTGATTAGGTTCGAAAGGGTCCGGCAATCTCCACGGTCAAACAGAGCGGGCGGACTGTTGTGCATGTGCGGGTGCATCGCGCGCTTGTGCGTGCGTGTAGGTGCGAGCATTTTGAATGTTGGATAGGCGCGAGACTGATACGGTGGCTGTTGCGCAGAACTTGATCGCGTACGCTCTCGTTCTCGGTATAGTCGATTTCGGGTCGGGTCGGGCCGGGCCGGGCCGTTCGCGTGTGTACGCGATAGCCGAGTGCACGGTCCGAAGTGTACACACTGAACGCGGTGGGACACGGTTGTGTACCGATGCACACACTACGATGATTGCGTTCACGCACGCATTTCACGCGTTCGCCACGATATTTGGCGGATCGGCCGAATGCTGCGCCGCTCGCCAAAGGAGAGAAAGAGACCCGAGGGCTCGGACGGAGGGCCGGGCTGCGGGAAGGGATTGGGAACGGGACTGGAGTAATGTCTATTATCGGATTCAATATCGGTGCTCTTGGTAAGCCAGTATACAAATACCCCTATGGCACGGTAATAACAACATAGGTGCACGTGAATCCGATTCTCAGCCACGAATCCTATATGCGACGGATGGCTGCGGTCACTGCAGTCGGCGCACGGCTACCAGACAGATACAAAACGAAACCTGGGGCTTCGCGCACCCTATCAGCCGAAATGGGAAATGCGAACGGCAACCTGGCCACTTTCAGCCGGACTCCGATTCTGTTACACCGACCAGCGGCCTGGCCGACGCCAACTTAGCGAACGGATATTCTTCGATATCTATTCTGGGTCGCGGACGAATTTTCTTGATCGGTTGCCGCGTTTTAGGTCGAGAATGTTTGATTGCCCTTTGCGGTACGTGTGTTCCCCTCTCTATCGTTTCCGAACTTACTATGTAAGAATCTTTATTCAGAAATGATTCTGGCTTTGTACCCGAAGTCGGCGCACGCAATGACTTCGATCGCGTGCTTCTCAATTGCGGCAACGTGAACTCAGTTTAAGTCATATATCACAAGATGTAGAATCAAATTGATCATACACAACGCAACACGATTTTATCAATCCAATGGCATTTATGAAATTGTGAGAATCTTTATTGAAAACCGCGCGTGTTGCACAATATGCCGTTTTATCAATCAATACACACAACGACGATGATTGTCGACTCGTTCAATCGTCGGTTAATTTGTCATTACTAGTATCACACTTTACGTTAAGAATTTATTACCATTATCAGACACTACGTTACTACCATTCTTTACACATTTCATTCTACAGCATTATGATGACAGGTAGTTAAATTATGACTACAATTTATTTTTATCTTCAATAACAACCAAGTCACAATTGGGCCAGTTACTAGGTACTGTATAATCATTGCGACAATTGTGGGGGTAGTCATTGCAACAGAATGATTAATATGTAACATCCACCAACTGTTCATAGTGTAAGGGATCAGAAGAAACTTCGTTAATAGGCTTCATCATTCGAGAATATGGTGATAGAAATAGTTTGCCGTATAGGGGCCTGGGTTGTCCAAAACCAACTATACTTTTTTCTGATTATCTTTATTTAATTTTCACAGTTTACTAAGAAATTCGCAAAAGATACTTAAAGCTAACCGTAAATTGGGTCGAGTATAAGTGGCTAGGAAATGGCATTGTGTTATTTCACTCTTGAGTTACCAGAGAAATTGAATTTTGCATGCAACAGTGAAATGTGAATTTGATTTGTAAGAAGATGAACTTAGTCCGTGTAAGAATGAATTTGATTTGTAAAGAGGTGAATTTAGTCTGCGTAAGGGTTAATCGGCTTTGTAAAGAAGTAAATTAAGTCTGTGTAAGGGTGAATTTGCAGGGCAAAACCAACTATTAAATTATGTTCATGTGCTTAGCACAGTTGAGAAATACTACAGCTGCTCTTTCATACCATGTAATTATAACGTTATTAATAAATATGAAAATTGACTTAACTTCACCTCAGAAAACCAGAAATTTTAAACTTGTTTTATGTAATCCTGTAGATTTTGACAAGAAAATACCAAAACTCCAACTTTTAATGTCAGGAGATCACTAGTTCAAAACTTATGCGTGTGCATGTACGATTTTCAGCGTTTTGACAGGTAAGGGCGCCGCCATGTTGGTATGTAATGACTGTCGCTCGTCGCTTAACGAGCGGGTCCGCTAGATGGCAGCACGAGCTTTTGCACACGGAATCAACACACCGCATAGTGATCTAAAACGCGAAAAGTGACATTTTCGTATATCTTCTAAACTATTAAAGATATCGAAGTGATATTTGGGCTGTAGAGTATTAACAAGTAATCTTTTTCAATGGTGCATAATGCACCACACTTGTTGTTTATTCAATAGCTTTTTTTATTATTTTTTAAATATATTTACAAATTTAACGACTATTAGAAACACATTCAGCTTAGTAAATATATTACACCTCTAAGCTTTTGAAAAATCGCACTTTAAATAAAATTTGATTTAGTGCCTAAAGTGTTTTTTAGTCGTCAAAGAGTCCCGACGAAGAACCCGAGAACCTATGCGCTTAGCCGCACGGACGCGGGCGACTTTAAGCAATAATAACGCGAGATATGGGACGAGATGGGAAATAATTCTTACATGATTGCGTAGAAGAAAGTATGCTGAAAATACTCCATTTTGTAAAATTCTATGATCTCGTATGATACAGAATATATTCCTTGCGAAGTCTTAAGAATTTTGAAAATTTTCTACCTTGCATGTTTAATACGTTATGAATAGTAATTTTTAATCGACAACGGTAATTTACAGCTTAAAGATAAACCTTTCATTTAAAAAAAAATTGGAAGGAAAATATTAAAAAGGATCGTCAGTGCATCTCAAAGAAGAAAAGCAATTTTTTCCATGAGAAAGGCTATCTTCAAAACTTCCAACTTTAACCGTTTATTACAGTAATAGTATTTATTAAATTTTATTAATTTTTTAATTGTCAAGGTTGATGGATATTTAGAAAGCAATAAGCAGTCAACGTAAGTCAATATGAGACAGTTAATTTTTTGGCAAAATGTTACTAAATGTGCGCCGGCCGCTTGTATCACGATTTCGGAACTATTCTGTATTTCTCGAATGAGCAATGAAGGGTCAATGAGACGGTGTCGAACAAATGCATATGAAATGAAAATGAAACAACAGAAATAATATCACGTGAAAATTGTTTTTTTTTCTGGTTTCAGAGCCGTGGTAGAAGTGCTGCTCGCTGCAGGCGTCAACGTGAATACACGGACGTCTGCAGGAACCGCGATGCACGAGGCGGCGCTCTGCGGAAAGATGGAAGTGGTGCGGGCTCTGCTCGACAGAGGAGTTGATTTGGGCATTCGGGACTCAAGGGAGAACACGGTCCTGGACCTGCTGGGCCAATTTCCAACGAACGTCACACAGGATATCACTGCAGTGATAAAAAGTGCGTTTGCACGCAGTATGCTTTGCTTGCAACCAATTTCTATTTTCTCTGAACTATATCTACGCAATTATTACGATCTCGCGGTAGATTGTCAGAGGAATTTATTGCTAGGGCCTTGCCGTTCAATATTATCAAAACTTAGGTGTTAAGATGTGACTTGATAAATGTACTTAATACCGGAGAGTTCGACAAGAGAGAACGCAATCAAATTAATGCCAATTCTACCGGATGAAATATCTGACTCGACGAGCGATCTACAAATGACAAAAGTTATGTAATGTGACAACTATCTGTGACTCACAAGGTCGCAGTAAACTGTGCATGCTCGTGGCTTTTGGCGAGAACCATATTGGTAGACTGCATATTTAAAGTCAGTGGTAACACGTGTTGTTGGTGGTGATAATCTTTGGTGATAATCTTACGTCTATATCGTAGTCACACGTGAGCGGCAAACAAGAATGTAAAGGCAAAATAGAGAATACTGAACCTAGTTTAGAAGCTTGGAACCATTGTTGGATATGGTTATTATAGATAAAGGGTGTCCTAAAATAACCTGACATTTTAAATTGCGCGCCATTTTATTTGCGGCGAACATACATACAGCACTAATCTTTGACAACTGGCATCAGGAAGTGTTGAGGTTTAGCCATGGAGAATTACACTAACGAGCAACGCGTAGAAATTGTGAAAATTTACTACGAAAATGGTGAAGACTTTGCAGAGACGGAAAAGTCCGTTTTTAAAAATAAATCCGCCGCGAGGATGTGGATTGGCCACCAAGATCGTGCGATTTGACGCCAATGGACTTTTTTCTTTGGGGTTTTCTGAAAGGAAAAGTGTATGCCAATGCAAGATGTCAAGTCAAATAGGCGTGGTAGGAGTAGTTCGCTAGAAGGGGAATAGAGACCGCGTCCCCCAAGCTTGATGTATTCCTCGTCCACGAGACGATGGCAAAGAGTAACTTGTAAGCAGCGTTGCCGAAAAAAGTCTGTACGCTTCCCTCTCCACCATAAGATTCCCCTCTCGCGACGCTCTGCACGGGATACATATCAGTGACAAGAGGGGAAACGTGAAGTCGCATTATTCCCACTACAAGGAGAATCGAGCCATATTTAGAGGGCGAATCATTTCAAGGGGAATACACACCGTCTGGTAACGCTGCTTGTAAACATCTACGCCCCACTACTTGATACCCCCACTTCGCATTACAAGTACAGTCTTTTCTCGATACTTGTCCCAAATATCCAGCCGATAAAAGTCCCAGAGCTATTCTCACTACCGTATAAAAAGATCGAGAGTCCTCGGTCGCCTGTAGAGCTCCGCTGTTCTTTTCTACGTTCGGCTTGGATCAAAGAATAGTATCTCCTAGCCGATATACAATCGGGGACCAAAATAAGTGGACAGTTAGCGGAAACAGGCAAAAATGAAGTTTATCGAACTAACATGACAGTTGTTAGTTTATTATATAGCCTTATAGTGTATAGATTATTTAATGAATAATTGAAGTTCATATTTACATCTTTGCGTAAGCACGCCGTACCATAACGAAAATGACAGCTATTTATCAGGAGACAAAAATAAGTGGATACTCAATGAAATGCATAATAAATGGAACTCAACAAAATTAATACTTAGTATTGCCGCCTTTTGCATGTATTACGGCTTCCAGACGTCGAGGAATACTTTGTATTAACTTTTCAATATAATCGTTACTAATTTTTTCATATTCAGACTGTAATCTTTTGAAAAAATCGGCCTTATTATTTCGCTGGTCCAATGGAACTTTTTCGTTCATTAAACTCCATAAGTTCTCGATAGGATTCAAATCAGGACTCTGGGCCGGCCATTCGAGCAATTTAATATTGGAATCCTTAACAAATTTTTATTTTTCTTAGTAGAGTGCCTACTCATTATCTCATTGAAAGACAAATTCGTCGTAGCAACCCATTCTTACTACTGCTTCTTCTAAATTTTCATTTAGTATATTAATATACTTATCTGTGCTTCTTTTTTAAATGCCGCAACTCAAATTTACTTTCGTCGCTCCAAATTATATTTTTCCAGAATGCTAGTGGCATATTCACATATTTTTTTGCAAACGCTAAACGTTTTCTCATATTTCTTTTAATAATATGTGGCTTATGTCTAGCCTTGCAGCATCTTAAATCAGCTTCGTGCAGGCTTCGTTTTATTATTTTGTTGAAACATTTACTTCCACTATTTCTGCAATACTTCTTGCCGCAATCGATCGATCTTTTCGACTTGTACGAAAAATTCGACAGTCTTCTTCTATGGCGGTGCACACAGCGTTTGCGTCCACGACCTCTTAACTTTTTCACGGTCTTATATACTAGGTATTTATTATAAATTTTTCCTATTGCACTTTTAAATACGTTGCACATCCGAGTTATTACGCGGTGACTCAATTTATTACAGCAGTCTGATACAATTAAGTGGCGAATTTGATATGAAATGTCTTTCGTTTCTGGCATTCTGCAATTATTGCATAAATGTTCTTACTTGTACGAAGCTTGAATTGGTACTAATAAGTTTGATGGTGATCACTGCATGTAAGCGTGACCTAATATTTGTATACATTTCTTAACTCACAATAACATTATAACCAAGTGTCCATTAATTTTTGTCTCCTGATAAATAGCTGACATTTTCGTTATAGTACGACGTGTTTACACAAAGATGTAAATATGAACTTCAATTATTCGCTAAATAATCTGTACACTATAAGGATATACAATAAATATAACTGAAGTTTGTAACAGTCACGTTAATTCGACTAAACTTCATTTTTACCTGTTTCCACTAACTGTCCACTTATTATTGTCCCCGACTGTAGGTCCCTGGGTAGACCCCTGTTGTGGACATATATCGAGAACTGTCCCTGACTGATCCAGAACTCTCCCTACATCCCCACTACTCTAGTGTTAGGGGTGGGGTCTAGGTGGACGAGGAATAGATTCATCTCGTTGCGGCCGGTATCACCAGATCGGTGACACCCTGTACGACTGCCAAATGATTAACAGTTGCGAATAACTCGGCTGCCGACAGGGCATAGGTCTTCCTCTGGCGTGGAGAGCGATGCCGACAGTGAAAACTTGCCACCTATTCCGGTCCAGGGTGGCGATTCGTTGGGCAGCCCTTACGAGAACGTCCGGCCAGGGGATGATCTCTCACCGGCGGAAGGGACGTCGCCCACCCAATGGCAGTTCTATCATAAGCCTCGAGACGACGATCGACGCGTTTCCGGTACTTCCGTCATGTCTTTGTGAGTATCCACTTTCTCCCCTAACTTTCGTACTGCCTAGGCGCGCGCGTCTTCGCTTGCTGTGCTCCTTTTCCCTAAGTCGTAAACTTCTTTTTTTTATGTGTGATCTTGCGTGCTAACCGGCTCACCCCTGCTACATGTTGTCTGCGAAGCGGTGCGACTTTCTTTGTGCAGTTGGTGTACCTCGAACATGCTCTTTGTTTCGGTACTATCGGTATACGTATACGGTAGTGTCTTGATATACTGTGTGTACCAGTATCGGTGCTACAACCGTGGAGGCGGTGATTCTACGTGAGGGAACAAGCTGATAATAAGGAATACATTTTTTTCAGGCTTTGTTTTTGAGAGAGTCAACTTTGAAAATCCGTCGAGTTCGCGTGCCTAGAATTTTTAGATCATGAACAGACGATTCCTCCAGAGTCCATTTGGAATCATCCCCCACCACGGTTGTACCATTAGTGACACCCAGTATGTGAAAGAGACGTGCACGATACTTGTTAAAAACTTGCCCTCGCTACCACGCAGCGTAACCCTTGAGGAGCCCGGAAGCTAGGGATTGGATACAGTGAAGAGCAAGATTGAACCAATTATACCATTTTTTGGTGTCATTCCAAAATCTCAAGAAGCGTATGTTGTACGTTGATTGTAGATTGAGAGACGATTAACACTTCAACTCTGTTGCACTTAGGTTATTAGTTGTAGTATTTTATTCAGGACTCAATTCTGCACCAATCCAAAATACTAACGAGAAGATACATCCAATACTTTGTCCAAAGACCTTCCATACAAAATAACAGTAGTATGGTCAGTTGTGTTTACACCTACAATGGGGCAAAAAAAATATTCGGACACTCTAGAAATGAATGAATTTTTTAAATTACGCCAAACTGATTGAGTTTTTGTGAGATGTTAGAAGGATTAGTTTACTAGAGATGTGTAAACAGTTTCTAATTGGTCTATTAAACTACTATCGATCCAAACAAGTGTATACTCTTTACTCTGTATATTTTTCTATTGATACTTTCTTGACGTTAAATGGAAATATTTTTCACACCGAACGTATGAGTAATTACTAGACTGCTAATCTTTGCGCAAAATAAAAATCTTCTTGGCCAATTACAAACTATAGAAGCCAAATAAAAAGTTCATTCATTTTTCAGTGATTGTAAACGTTTGAAAATAGTACACCGATGCTCTTGATACGTTAAACGCGGAGCTAATTTTGTCTCTAATTTTGTCTGCTAATTTTGTCCACTTAATCTTTTATGTAAAATGCAAGAATACGCAGAAAATAAGCAAAAGGTTTGCTTACATAATTTCTGCTTAATCTGTTCCAATCCGATCTATTAAGATAGTGAACATATTTTTCAATAATATATATTTTATTTTGTAAATACCGGACCAATTTGACGAATTTGCTAAGTTTTGGGAAAAGTTCCCAAAAACCAAAGTAAGAATAATATTTACAAAATTGAAAAAGGTAGATATTACAAAATAAAGGGAGAATACAGTAATGGCAATTCTATTTCAATATTTGTTGAAAATCATACGAATAACATAAATATAAAACAGTATGAAAAAGAGAAAAATCAATTCTCTTTTAGAAACAGTATTTACACATAAAAAAGATCATCGTTTGATCATATCTTTACGTAGATCACGTAGTATGAAATATAGATATTGCTTTTTGGATCATTTGTGACAAAATATGTAACTGATATCGGCCACAAAACTAAAGGATAATTCCATGATGCGCGGCAAGCGTCAGAAGGATCTGCCACGAAACAAGTGATGGGTGTAACAGTATCATTGATTCTTTTTCTCTCTCGAGTTTTGTCTCCTATTGCTCTAACGCAGCGTTTATACTGGTCCGCAAGAAAAAAATACTAATTCTCAGAAAATATTAGATTAGCCATATTCAACATAAGGCTTACATACTGCCTCTGTCATGAAAGATTGTGAAAGTGAATTGCACTAACAAAGCAAGTTTATCGTAACCACGATATTTTTGTCAAAAATTATTATTGTTGCTTATTATAAATCATATTTTGTTACATGTATTAGGCCGCGCAAAAATATTACGGAAAGTACCGGTTCCCAGTTGGAAAGAGTCTGGTAAAACGCTACTCCAGCGCATACAGTCTTGGTATTACTTACCACAGAACATAACAAAAAGTTCCACCGATAAAAAATTTTGTCAACCAACCATTTACAACATTTCATAAATGAATTTCGAAACAAAGTTCTGTCACAATGCGAATGGAAAGGGGCCATTGCACGCGCAACGATATATCGTCGTTCGGCACTAAAAGGGTTAAATTGCACCTATTCATTCTCATCGAGAACGCACGAAACAGCAGTCTAGTAATTACAACGATGCCCGCTTGATCTGTTTGGTGGTGGAATAGTTTTTGCCAGGGGTAGTAGAACCACGATAAAACCTGGCGTCTCAATCGGTCGCGATGAGCCCCGCGCCAATAGACACCGCTTAGAAATGAACCGGAGCATCGATGATCGGCCATGTTTCACTGCCTCAGGAAAAAGGACAGGGGAAGAACAGACCAGAAAATAAAAACTGTGCCTACTAATCACACAAAAGAACGACAGCGTTCGCCAACGACCAATCGCGATACTCTTCGACGAGGCCGACGACGACGGCGACGACGACGACGACGACGACGACGACGACGACGACGACGACGACGACGACGACGACGACGACGACGACGACGACGACGACGACGACGACGACGACCGACGACGACAATGACACATCGGGTACACCTCGCCTCGGCCGAGTATTATGTGCAACGGTTGTACGAACTTCGAAGGAACAAAACGAAACGAACAAACGAAAAAAAGAAAGATGGTTGAAAGAGAAAGAGAGAAAAAAGCGATCGTGCCCAACGGGGTTGGCGTATTTGTGCTCACCCGGCGTCATCTTCGTTGAGAAAAGGATATCGCGTCAGTGCATCGGATAAGAGCGGAGGCCGGTAATATTTTCTAGAAAGATAAAGTATATGTATGTATACATGTGTATGTATGTATATCAGCGTATATAGATGTACACGTACACACACACACACACACACACACACACACACGTATAGATACGTATGCATATACATTATACATACGGCTAGTATAGATGAGCGCATAACCGTGGCAGCTTTAATATAGGAGATGTTGGGTAAACAAAAGCGTAGACGTGGACCGGCGGGTACACGGAGTGAATGAGCGGAGAGTGGCGAGTGGGAGTGCGAGTGCGAGTGCTCGGGTGATGGTTAGCAGTGGTACCCGTTAGTACCGATGCCGGGGCGGTGTACCCGCCGAGCCGGGTGCGCTGGGCAGAGGCGGAGGAAGAAAAGGTTTCTCTCGGACCGAAAAGGGATGCTGAGAGTGGAGGTGGAGGAGGTGGCGCGGCCGCGTGTAGCTCCAGCGCGTTAAGCACCGCTTGGCTTGGTTTAATTTTCCTGATGTAGGTAGGCGATGGTGGGTCCGACCGCCTCGTTCACCCCTGGGTCACCCCCGCCGCATCACCCCATTGGTACCCTCTCTCTCTCTCTCTCTATCTCTTTCTCTCTATCTCTCTACCTAACTCTCCTTCTACCAGCGCTACCGCTAGCTGTTAAGCGCTACTGGTTGTTCCGGCCAGACAGAGAAAGAGGACGTTGGGCGAGCAAAAGACTGACACAGGGAAAAAGGGAGAGAGAGAGAGAGTAAGCTGGAGGTAGACGGATCGAGTGGACGCGGTAGCGAGCGGGAGAGAGACCGGAGAGAAAGGTACCGGTGCTCTCCGCACCTCCACCATCAATGTTTGACGTCGGTAGCCGTGGTTCTGGACCGCCTCGAGATGAATCCATCACGTTAAACAATGTAAATGTTAGCCCGTCTCAGCATAAAACTAATAACCATTGCTCTCTCCCTCGTCCTATGGGCATGGCCTCCAGCCGCGGTTCGCCGGATTCTTGTTCACCTCTACCTTCGCTTGCTACCGCTTCACCCCTCCTCCACCACCACCTCCTCCTCCTTCTGCTTTTCTCCTTTTCGTTTGCCTCGTCTTCGTCGTCTTCTCTTTCTGTTCCGACCGCTCGCCTTCGACCTCGGCTACGTGGCCTCATTAAAACGTCGGCACCCGCCGCCGCGGACGTCTTCTGTTACGAGTTACGCATTGTTGGGGGGTAACGATGATGGTACCCGAGTGCTATTCTTCCGCCGCTGTCTGACCAATGAGCTCTTACGCTTCGTTCGGTCGGCTATCGTGTTATCGGTACGGTCGCAGGCACGAAACCCGCCGTGCGATCGGGTGATCATCTGCCTTTTCGACGCTGATCGTTCGGCTATCGCTGACGATACGAACGGTTGATCAACCTTTCGACTGCGACGCTCTCCAGCTTAACCCATTAACGCTCAAGAATTTTTTTCTAAATAAAATGAATAAAACACACATAACTGTACTTAGATATTTATTAGAAGTAAATCCGTGTATGACAGTAATAGAAAAAAAAAAATAACAGGAAGCGATATATATACAGGGTCATCCGTTTTTAAACGGCCAAACGTCAACCAGCTATAGAGGACCCCAAATGGAACAACTTTCACCCCTAACACTTTTTTTGATTCGAAGTTATTTCATTCAGTCTCCACGGCGTGCCCCATGTAAAAAAAAACCAAGATCCAAAGGTCATACAAAGAAGTTGACTTAATAAAAAAGATGCCCCTATTCATTATAAACCAAACAAAGGAAAAATCATCAAGATACATAATTGCAGTCCTAATATATTTAATCTTAAGTGAACGCAAAAAATGACGGGTTTTTGCAATTATCTAAAAATCAAGACCGAATCAAAAAAAGTGTTAGGGGTGAAAGTTGTTTCATTTGGGGTCCTCTATAGTTGGTTGACGTTTGGCCGTTTAAAAACGGATGACCCTGTATATATATGTGCTCAATCGAGTACAATGGGCTTATGAATGGTATTGGATGAAACAGTCTCTTTCAGTACACAATGTAGCCTTACACTTAATGTGCATGCCCATCTCACCCTCATCTGACTATCGTTTCTACAATTTCTGCAGAATCGAAATATGTGCGAATATCTCATTTATGGTCGGTAAAAAAGTAATACAGCTTTCTACATGTTTAGTGAGTACTTGCAAACGATGGACAAAACATCTAGTCAATCTTAGATGGCGCTAGAAGCAAACAAATATAATCTTGTTATCCTGTACTCAAGCGAGTACAATGGGCGCTAACGGGTTAAAGCCACAAGCAGTTTGTTGCGCGATGTTCGCATGGCACGTTCGTCGTGGCTAGCTGAAATAAGTCACAATTAAATTATTGCTGCGATCATAGTAAGAGTCGCGTTGTTAAGATCAAGAAAGCGACGGGACGTTTCTGGATATTTAACCCTTCGCCTCGTCATTTGCAGTGATTTCTCTGTATACAGTGTGTCCCACGAGCTCTGTCTACTTGAATATGAAAATGTGAAAAAATATGAAAATGTTACTTACAGAAGTTGTAGGGTTTAAGAAACTACATAACATGGTATAAATGATATTCTTGCAAGTGGAGGCGTAGAGAAGATATCGAGGTCACCTTTGTTTTTTTTTTAATGGAACGTCCAATTTTGTATGCTTGATTTTGATAGATTGGCGTATTCTGAGTATAAAAGTACTAAGGTGTATTTGTCCTAAAGTTTACCGTTGCTGGCTCTCTGGAAACAAATTGCTTAAAAATAAGAACCTGCTAACAAACTGTTACGTACAGTCTGTCACAGTAATATTGAGACACTTTTAAAAAGACAATAACTTTTTTAATATTGGAACATATGAATTGCATTTTTCTTTTCGAGAAGTTAGAACAATCAGTTCACTACACGACCTGAAGAAGGAATTTTGAAGAAATTGCAATTGGTCGAAATTTTAGAGGAAATACTAAAAGTGGTTTTTTACAACTGTTTTATGTGGTTTTATTTTAAAATTTTTTAAATACGTTTTGTAGATCTGTGTGAATTGTACAGTGTTTACTCGGTATGTGTCCGAAACACGGGTATAGCCAGGGACATTAATCGGCCAGGAGATACTATTCTTTGATCCACGCCGAACGTAGAAGAGGACAATGAGGATAATTCTGGGACTTTTATTGGCTAGAAATTTGCGACATATATAGAGTAAACACTGTATTATACTAGAGGCAAAAAAAAACGTGAACAACTGCGATTTTCACCATCTTTAACCGTTTCTGGCTCATTGATACGTTGACCGATTTCGATGAATTTTTCAGAATGTATATAATTCATACAGATCTACAAAACGTATTTTTTAAATTCTCAATGTAGATCCACATTCAAAAAGTCGTAAAAACAACTTTCAGTATTTTCTCTGCAATTCCGACCAACTGTAATTTTTCAATATTCCTTCTTCACATTTCGTAGTAAACTAATTGTTCTAACTTCTCTCGTATTAAAATTCTAGCTCTCAGGTATTAAAAAAGTTATCATTGTTTTTAATAGAGTCCAAATATTATTGTGACGGACTGTATTTCAATGAGCATAATGCTCTACCTATTCCCTCATTTGCAATGCACAGACTCATGTCCACAAATAAGACATAAGAAGATATGAACGCCTAAGATAACTGGCATTGAACGATTGACTATTGGAACAATTGCCCTATTTAATTTTGCCTGACGCTCTAAATACGCATCAATGAAGAATAAAATAATTTTTATTGTTTCGAAATCTGTAAATTGCTATCTAAAAAAAAATTCGTTAAATGTGTTAAATTGCTTTCTATGTTAAATTGCTATTACATACGTTAATCTATTAGGATTATAATCTATTAGGAAACCCATTACGTCTTTGAGACGTCATTAATTTTAAGGCAAGGAATTAAAACTCAGCCATTTTGGTTTATTACAAGGATTAATGTGTCTGCTGATCAAAATTCCTCGTGCGTGTACATAAGCCTTTCATATACATACAGGGTGTCCAAGAATGTTGTATTCCCTTGAAAAGGGTAATTCCTGGGGTCACTTGAAGAAACTTTTCCCTTTACGGAAATGTTTTCCGCGGCTTTGTTAAGTGCAACATTTCTGGGACACCCTGTATACTAATAACCCTATGAGAGCGTATGTATGTGCATTCTGCAGTCAAAGACCGTCTACTGAAACGACGGGGGTTGCTCGTCATGAGCTTTGTATGCCAAATAGACGATGACGAGCTACAGTCGTTACGCATTATTGAGAAGTGAAACGATTAGCAATAACCAGATTGTGTAAACTGTAAGTTTCTATGGTAACCATTGGTCTATAAAACTAACAAAAATTAAAGTTTACGGACAGACATTGCCGCCTTCGAATCAATCGCAGTGCAAGGGGTTAATATTCATGTATGTTCATGTTCAAGTATGTTCGATGTCGATCGATATTTTAGTCATAGACATCCGGAAACTCTTCTCGAATTATAACGAAACGAATACAATGACACTGGTTAGGTAGTTATTGAACTAACACGGAATACTTTTCAACCGATGATCAAATCGCACAGAATTTTCTACGTACATCGAAAGTATATGTTAGTAAGGACGGAAAAATGTCAATTAAAAATGTTACCAAAAGCTGTTCTAACCTTGAGATATCAATAAAGGTAAAAAGAATTAATTAACAAAATTAATTTTGTTTATTTTATAAAAAAAAATTAGAATAAATGACAGATATTAAATTAGTGGTTGATAATATTTAGAAAAATAGATGATAGTTAGACTGCGGACTTTTATGCAAAATAAAAATTGTCTGCATTAATTGCAAGCTGCAGGAGTCACACAGATATTTATTTCTTTTCTTAATAATTCTAACGAGTTAAAAATAATACATCAGTATTTGAAAAATTGATTAAATGGTTTTGTTGTTTTATATTCTACCTACTCAATTTCGTTATAAATGTATAAATTCCGCAGCCTAATGATTAGACTGCGGATTTTATGCATTTATGATAAAAGTGCGTGGGTGAAATATGGAACAGTAGAAAGATAAATGGGATTTAAGAGTATCAGTACATTATCAACAACTTATAAAAATGGTTAAAGGAAGAAACAAACTTTTGTTCGGTTCCAGTATCTTGTAAACCATGCATAAACCATAAATAATAATAGCAGTACAATCGTTGCTATAAGACATTTCCTTCCTTTGTTCTTCCTTTTTTTCTTCTACCTTTGTAAATCTCCCAAGGTCAGGACAGTTTCTGGTATCATTTTTAAATTATATTTTCCCGAACGCTGTAATAATGTACTTTCAATCTACATAAAAAATCTGGTGCAATTTCATCATCAGTTGACTACTGCTCCTTGTAAGGAGGCTGCAATTTCAATAATTACAAAATAAAAGGTATAAAAATTTCAACGTTGAAGTGGCTGACAACGTTAACGAGGTTTAATTCGATAAATCGAGACACGTGTTTTAACCCTCGGACTCGTGCGAGTTGTAGGCCTGTGCCGGAGTCATTTCTGACCCACCCCGATATTTCACGAATACAAGAATTTTGTTCTGATATAAAACGATGACTCGGGATTGGCTTTCGTCGAATGAAGGAGAAGAAGAGCGAATGGCGATTTTCTTATTTCGAAATAAAAAGCGTCGTCTTATATCGGAATAAAATTGCACATATCGACGGTCGCTCTTATCACCACCGCTACGGGTCACGAATGACCCCGGCATAGAGGAGAATTTTTGGTCGCTGCCGGGGGTAGCTCCGACGGATATTGTAAGATTCAAGTTATTTCAAAATATAAAACCGAGTTTGAAAAATAGGAACAGTTTACCGTTGTTGTTGTTGCATTCGACCGACACGAAACACAACGGTCTCTGCACATGGCGCACTGTTCCACGCTGCGTTAGCTTCGGCAAATGAACGCCGGTTGCGCTGCTTCGCTTTCAGTATGCGATGGTAGATCAATTCTTAGAAACCGCACTCGAATCTGACGACACTCGATGGATTGCGGATTTCAGTGAAGACGAGCAGATTGGGGGACCGGCGAACGGAGTACGGAGGACCCTCCAGCAGACAGAGGACTCCGACCCCAGTTCCGTCTTCGACAGCGTCTTTATGTCCATGTCCGACACTCTCAACTCGATAAATACTCTCGAAAGTTCCGATCAAACTCCCGACGACAAACCACAAAACACTACCACCAACAGAATTTCATTAGCACAGCGCGACACAACACGGTAAAGGCATACAGACAATTTCACATTGTATGTACCACTATATAGTAACGCTTTCGATCTGTTTACATTGGAACCGTTCCCATTCGTCCTTCTCTCACTTCTTCTGCCGGAGCAACGAACGAAACCTGTTGTTTCCTCAAAGAAGTATAATATCACAAGGACAGAAATATTTTTTGCAAACAATACAAAACGTTTTGGTCAATTTTTCTTTGACACGCCGCACAGTGGTCTAAAACGCGAAATTTAGTGACATTTTGGTATAACTTCTAAACGTGATATTTGGGGTGTAGAATATTAACAAGTAATCTTCTTTAATGGTGCATAATGTACCATACTTTTTGTTTATTTAATAGTTCTTTTTACTATTTTTTAAATATACTTACAAATTTAACAACTTTTAGAAGCACATTCAGCTTAGTAAATGTATTACTCCTCTAAGTTTTTGAAAAATCGCTCATTAAATAAAATTTGGTTTAGTGCCTAAAGTGTTTTTTAGTCGTCAAAGAATAATAACAACAATAACACGTGATATTGGACGAGAAGGGAAATAATTTTTGCACGATTATATAGAAGAAAGTGTGCTGAACATATTCCAGTTTGTAAAATTCTATGATCTCGTATGATACAGAATATATTCCTTGCGAAGTCTTAAGAATTTCGAAAATTTTCTACCTTGCATGTTTAATACGTTATGAATAGTAATTTTTAATCGACAATGGTAATTTACAGCTTAACAGTGAACCTTTCATTAAAAAAATATTGGAAGAAAAATATTAAAAAGGATCGTCAGGGCATGTCAAAGAAGAGAAGCAATTTTTTCCATGAGAAAGGTTATCTTCCAAACTCCCAACTTTAACCGTTTATTACAGTAATAGTATTTATTAATTTTATTAATTTTTTAATTTTCAAGGTTGATGGATATTTAGAAAGCTTTAAGCATTCAACATAAGTCAATATGAGACAGTCGATTTTTTGGCAAAATGTCACTAAATTTCGCGTTTGAGACCACTGCGCGCCGACTGCTGTTCTCGTTCGCTGTACACTCTTGAACAAAATCATGGCACGTGCGTGCAGTCTTTCATTTCTGGAATGCTACACAATTTCGTAATCGTTACGATGCAGAGAGAAGGAGTCTGTTAGCAAACAATCATGCAATCTCAACAGTTAGTTTCATACCTTAAAATTACAGGGGATTAAGTAAAAGGCTGAAAATAAACCGATTTTCGGGAATTTATTTTTTAAATGAAAATACTAGGCCAATCTCTTCGAAACTTTTGGGACATTTTATCCAATATTTCAACAACGTACAGAAATTTTGATAAGTATAAATGAGACTCGGTAGTAGAGTTATAGGCGCTCGTCTGCAAAGCCTCGTCACCGAAGTAGTAAAACTGCGGGAAAGATACAGTCGCCAATTCTTGTCAGGAATTTTTTTATTTATTATATAGCTATGTAATCACCGAAACTATAAAACCAAGAAAAAGTGCAAATTTGCCTCGGTCGCCTCCAGGAATTTTTGTTTTTCTTCTGCGCCGTAACAACGATGATACTGTGTGTTTCATTCAGAAACGGCCTTCAAGAAACTGAAGACAGCGCACGCGCGTGCTATCAGGAGTGTGTTTCTGTAACATGCGTAATGTGTAACATTGAAATTGTCAAAAATCAAATCGTCTTGATCTTTTGCTCGCTGGTGTGCATAACGCGCGTTTTGTTTTTGATTCCGCACTGCGCCGGGTGCACGTCCCGCCGAAAGCGGTACTATTTCCTCGATCGCACACATTATCGAAAGTGAAGAGAAGAGAGGAGCTCGATCGAGCGAGTCATTAGCGAGTTAATCGTGAATTGGTCCCGTTGAGACGTTCAGTTTGGTTGCGCAGGGGTTCCGACAGCGGATTGTACCAAACGCCACCGGTACCTCGAGGAACAATGGAGGGTAGCTTCGTGTCGGAGGATCTGTCCTTGACATTACCCACGGGATACGGGGGTGGCAGGGAGTCGGACCAATTGAGCGTTTCCTCGTCCTCGAGCGTCGGTGGACCGAGCCCACGGGACCGGCGTTGTTTGCCCAACGATTCCAGCGCCGCCGGGATTTACTTGCCAATGGCACCCTTGTCCAGTTCTCTCCACAGCCCCGCCTCTAACAATAAAGTCTCGGTAAGAACGAGTTCCCTTTTACTTTTCGATCCTCGATCCCGATCGAGGGTCGCACGGGGTCACCAAGGCACAACCGTACAAACGGAAGCTTTTTAGGCTTCCACACTTTTTCGACCTATGTCGTAACATTCCATTATGTCTGCGCGTTAACGGGCTATTCTACTGTAACAGATCCAAAAAATTCATTCTTTTCTCGCGTGCATCCAAAGTACTGCATTTCAATGATATGCTTCCAATATTTTGCTCGAGAAAGTAACGGAAATATTATAGCCCGTTTAGCGTGCCTATCGCATCTATCATTAAACTTCAAAAACTACTGTACAAATCAAATTTTGCACATGTCTTCAGTATTTAATAAATAATATGGTCTTTTAATTTTTACAATTTTCACTTAAAGCAGAAAACAGTCTAAACAATCGAAACTTCACATTCAAAGAGCAGTTTCTTAATCCTCAATATTGTTTCTTTCTTTTATTCAATTGGATTTATTATCTTTCAGTGTGTAAGCAAACGACTCAAATCATGAGAACCACCAATGTGCTTTTTCTTTCGTACTCGAGTTTGACGTGTTCCATTACAGCCAAGTGCAAATTTCATCATGTTTTATGTATGAAAGACAAGATTTAAAACATTACAATATAGCTTATGTTAATGTAACTTGAAGTTTGATGTAACTATACACCTGTTACACTAGAATACGCCCTTAACTGGAAAGGGTGTAGCTGGATAAGGAGGTCAAAAGTGCCCCCAGACCAAATTAATTTGTAATAGACCATTCGATAGGTTATCCAAAGAAAACACTTTGTGCCAATTTTCAACTCCATGTGTCGATATTGGGGGTAGTAGTGGGGTGAGAATTAAAATTAGGTTTTTCCGCAATTTCTCTTAATCTCTTCAAGTGAAAATTCTGAAAAAAATCAGGCATATTTTAGCTGTCAGGATGCACATCTATGAATTTTTTCAGAATTTGTAGCTTCAAAACCGAATTTTAAAAAATAAAAACGACTTTGAAATTGCCGATTTCTTGTAAAAGTTATGAGATACTAAGTTTATATTTTTACAGTTTTAGCATCTCGATATGGTTGTTATCATATAATTTTTGCAGATTTTTTCCATGTCCGTACAAGTACTCATATTATTAATTTCTTAGATGAATATTATATAATATTCTAAATAATATGCATGTATTTCCATGGAAGAGTTCTTACTCCTCTCCTGCATTAATCATCGTCGCTGTCACGATTGATTACGATCTTTAATTTCTTCGACTATGTGCCCCCACTTTGAAAAATCTTCAAAAATTATATGTTAACAACCATAACTAGATGCTGAAACTGTAAAAATATAAACTTAGTAACTCATAAATTCTACAAGAAATCGGAATTTAAGCATTTATTTTATTTTTTAAAATTCGGTTTTAAAGCTAAAAATTCTGAAAAAATTCATAGATGTGCATCCTGATAGCTAAAATATGCCTGATTTTTTTCAGAATTTACACTTGAAGAGTTTAAGAGAAATTACGGAAAAACCTGATTTTCTTTTTCACCCCATTACCACCCCCCGCGTCGACATATAGGGTTGAAAATTGGCACCAAGTGTTTTCTTGCGATAAGTTATCGAATGGCCTATTGCAAATTCAGTTTGGTTTGGGGAAACTTTTGATCTCCTTATCCGGCTACACTCAGTCAAAGTGACTGGTTCCGAAGTTTTTCTTCCACAATTACTCAAATTATAAAACTGTTTTCATCATAACTTCCTTATTGAAGCACATGTTGCAATAAAAATATAGTATGAGGTTTGAATAGATGTAGTCTTGTCATTATACATCAATTATATTTATTACTCGGTGATTCTAGTGTTAAATTTTATATTTTTGAATTTTTTTTTTCGAGTCAGACATTAACGAGAATTATGGGTCTCCGCCTCGTTATTAAGTTCACGATTTGCTGGATGAACGATCTGTTCTTACGTGCTCGCTTTTTATCCTTGCAATCGGCGAGTGTTCCCTTTTTTGAACGAATAACTGTACCGTATAACATCCGCACGCCTTACAGTTCGTTAACGTGGACAAATCGATCGCGGCTTAATTGGCCCGGTGTTCCGATGTCCGTTGTGCTTTCCTTTCAAGCTGTCGCGTGAAAACTGCTGCGGAATATTAACATCTAAGAACGCGATGCAGTCGGACAGCACCGCGAAAAAAATTCATTATTCAGGCATCATTGAAGAGTCCTTGTAGAAAACAATGGAAGCGTCAAGACTAAAATAAAAATATTTTATCGGAAAAAGGTCCACGCGCCAATGGCAATACCATAGTTTTGCATTAAAATGCAATTTCCCTTTATAAATAATTTATCAATACAGTGAATTCGCGATACATGTCAGCAACACCGGTCTTGATGTTGTTTATTTGTTGAAAGTAGAAAAGGACAACGATGTTCGCCGCAGACGAGTGTAAATATATTCGTCCTATGTTTTATTTGTCAAAGTCACTGCGACAAATGCTGTCGACGAAATCCTACTATTCTTTGTATTCTGTTACATTGCTCGGCTACCGATGTCTCGCGAGCTTCTTGGCCCCTCACGGGGTATACCCCGCGGTAGTGGGGATAATTCCGCGACATTTATCATTCAGACCTCGGCGACATATATCACGAATTCACTGTAGTGCTAAAAGGTGGTGCCGCGCCGATATTTTATTATTTCTGTACATACTTAAAACGTAAGACTGTTCTTTCAATCTTTTATACTGATAGGTTATATTTTGCAATTAAAGTACATATACAGGGTACCCCAAAATGTTGTGTTTCCTTGAAAGGGGTGATTCCTAAGGTCATTTGAAATAACTTTTTCGTTAAATAGTTATTAACGAAAAACGCGGACCAATCGGAGCGCGGCTACATCAGACGGATTCCGGCCAATGCTAACCCCACGCTTAGCGGAACGTAGGACATTTTCGTAGAGGAAAAGTTTATTTCAAATGTCCTTGGGAATCACCCCCTCCGAGAAAATACAAAATTGTTGGGGCACCCTGTATACTAAAACGCATCGCTCTCATTACGTGAAAATTACGAAAGCCTTAATGAATTAGATGTGCCATCTTTTTGTCGCGAAATGTACCCGAAATTGTCGGGTTCTCGCACACCTCTAGTAAACAACGTAATCTGGATTGTTCACCTTGCAGCCAACACCCCCGAAGAAGCCGCCAAGACGCAATCTGTCCGTGTCGCCGACGCACCTGCAGACCCAGATGTCATTGTCCGCGGATTGCTCGCTGGGGCCGAGCAACTACGAGTACTTGTTCATGGCGCGGAGCGGTGCTCGCAGTCACATCGACTTCGAACAATTGCAGAAACGTCGGGAGCAGCTGCGCCACGTGACGAGGAGCGTGGACCAATACGTCGAGATGAAGTCCCGGGTCCCGGACGGCGAGGAGAGGCGCGACAACAACGTGGAGCCGGTTGCGATCACCTCGATCTACGAGAACCGGCCGATCAAGACGCTGAACCCGCGACGGAAGTTACGTAGACACGCGTTCGAGAACTACGAGGCAGACGGCAGCGCGTGCGGTGACAAATCGCCGTGCAGCGAGGCCGACTCGGCCATCCAGGAGCAGACGTTCGTGTCGAACGCGTTCCTCACGCTAAAATCCTCCCAGGAGAGCCTGCTCGACGAGAAACGGGACACGAACGATGAGTCGGCGAACGAGGGCCGCGAGGCGACGGACAAGCGCCTGAAACGAGTACAAATGATGCTGCCGACCAGTCCCACGCATTACGCACAGCCACCAACCCCGGATCACCCACCCCCGTCGGCCATGCAGGCCGAGAAGTCTATTCACGAGCGGATTCGCCCGTTGAGTCAGGTAAGTTTCCAAACTCTGAAAGAACTCACGAGGGAACACACACTCCGTGACGATACAGTGATTTCTATATATATGTCGCCAAGACCTGGATGATAAACGTCGCGGAATTATCCCCACTACCGCGGGGTATACCCCGTGAAGGTCCGCAAAGCTTGAGAGGACTCGGACGCCGAGGAGTATAAACATAACACGGTGTACGATACACGACGCTGACGCGTGTTGTTGACATATATCGAGAATTCACTGTACTACATACGGGACGCTACAGGGCATACCAAAAAATGATGGAAAACCTTGAGGTCATTCTAAGTAACAACTTTTTCCTTAGCGAAAATTTCCGCTTCGACTTCGTTAAGAAGTTATTAATGAAAATCATGGACCAATCAGAGCGCAGCCATAGCGGACGGATTCTCGGCTCGGCCCCGAACCCGTCCGCTGTTGCCACGCTCTGATTGGTCCGTGTTTTCCGTTGATAACTCCTTAACAAAGCCGAGGCAGAAATTTTCGCTACGGAAAGAGTTACTTCAAACGACCTCACGGAGCACTCATTCAAGTTTTTCCGACATTTCTGGGACACTCGGTGTATCGACGAAAAGTAGCACGTTTAATTTGACTTACAACGAGTAACACATTTCAATGTAGAGTCCACTTTTGGACGTGTACACGGAATCTGTGAACAGTGTCTAATTATGCATTGTGTTGTTTGTGTACGTGGATATAAAGATCCGTGTATTTTTGACGAATCCGTTCGGCACGTTCAAGTCCGACAACGCGTTTTTGTTTTCCGATTGTATTCTTTTCGACGATTGATCTTACAATAGTTTAACGTTATATCACCGTGTATTGAAATACACGCGTAATGTAAATACACGAATATTTGTGACATTATATTATACGGGTGTAGACGGTGTTTATTACACGTGTACACGTGGAACAGGAACCTCTAATTTGAATCTGCCTCGGAAAGTAGCACCTGTCAATATTTCTGCTGAAAACAAGCACATTTCTAAATATGCCGTGACAACTAACACAATTCACATTTCACCGCAAACAGCAGCTTATTTCAGACGCTGTTGTGAAAAGTAGCACGTTTCATTTTTTTTTTTTTTTCATACATAATAAATATTTCGTACATACTCTTTGCCTTTATTTTAAAGGAATTTAATGAAATGAATGAACGAAACAACTATAGGGTTAAACTTCACGTTGGCAACCCAGAAATTTGTAACTTTTTACTATATAATCCTGTACATCTTGACGAGAAAATGCTAAAAATCGAAGTTTCAAGGCGAGGAATTCACTGGTTCAAAAGTTATGCGGGTTAAAACTTCGATTTTTGGCATTTTCTCGTTAAGATGTACAGGATTATGTAGTAAAAAGTTAAAAATGTCTGGGTTGCCAAGATGTTATTATAGATTCAAAATACAATTCTAGGTTCAAAATAAATCCGAAAGTACATATACAGGTTTATGACCTGTTTAATTATTACCTGAAATTAATTATTTTTCATTCGTTTATGTTCGATTAAGGTTCATTCCAATCTTATAATGATCGTATCCTTTAAATAAATTTGTTTTTATTAATTTAAAATACCTCCATGCCTAATACCTTTTTGCCTAAAGGCAAAACGTGCTGCTTTTCGTAACAATGTGCCGAAATATGCTACTTTTCGTCGCGAAGAAGCGTAACGAGCTATTCGTGGAGAGAAAGAGCAACGTGCTAGTCTAATTGTAAGACAAATCAAGCATGCTAGTTTTTGTAACGCACGTCGATATAAAACCATACAAATCTATGTCACACCAAAGATACTATGTCTTAAGTTTACTTGAGAAGGCTTTCTTCAACGCCATATTGTAATTAATATTTCTAAGAGTTGCAAAACTGGATAAGAATAGCTGATAACAGTGCCTATTAACCACGACAAAACTATAAGACAACCTTTATTAAGTAGGCAGACTGAACGGTATCAGAAGAGTAATTTTATTGACAGAGTTAATAGTGAACACTATTATAAATAACAATAAATTTGATTTTTTGTTTATACAAAATTCTGGAGGGAAGAGAGCTAAATTAAACCGAAGTGAACGCGAATGGGTACAAAGTTATGGTATTTGGAGCGGACATAAGTGTGCGTGGGTGAAGATTGCAGCTGCCCTTGAATGACCTTCATAATATGTCATTCAAAAGAAACTCTATTTTATTTAATTATTTAAAAGATGGTTGGTCGTCTAAAAATACTAATTTTATAGGTCTTTTAGTTTTGCCGCGGCTAAAAATTGATGTTTTTAGTTTTATTGGTTCTATTGTTATCATTTGTATAGTTATATATTATAGTTTACCGAAAAATACTTCCCATGAAGTAAACAATAACACTGCATACATATATGAAGAGACATTCTTTTCCATGTCACAGATTTGAATGGTTTCGTATAGTGTCTTATAGTATCTATAGTGTCTTATAGTACATATTCAAGTTGCGTATGTTACACTCAATGAGAAATATGCATTTTTGAAGAATATAAATTTTTTTAAACATCCTTGCCTAATCCGACATAATCTAAAAAGTTCACATTAACAATCACAACAAGACACAACTGTCATAATAATATAACGTGGCCCATCTGATAATTTCAATATAAAATTAACAATTTTGAGCTCTCGGAGTTTTGTAAAAATTGACTTTGCAGCGAAAAATTCGGAAAAAGTTCACAGTCGTGTGTGCTATCGGGTAGACTGTTGATGACTTTTTTCGTAATTTTTCGATAAGCAGAACAGAAGAAATAGAGGATAATTTGTTGAACCGTGCTCACTCTATAATTATCTTTGTGGTAGGAGTACCGACTTGAAACTTGTCACAGAGGGTTTTCTTTCGGGGCCCTATCGAATGGTATGAAGAGAGATCAATTTGGTTTGGGAGCACATTTGACCCACTTATCCGGCTATGCCTTTTCGAGCAGTGTATAAATAAAGGTCAGATACTTTCCGGACAGGCCTCGTACACTTGCATCAGACCAGACATCCTGCGAGAGGGAAGACCCCCGAACTCAGGGACCAAGCTACTCAACTGATAAGGGAAAATGTTCAAGTTACACAAGCCGAAAGTGTAAATCAAAGAATTGTTAAATTGTTCAATTCATTGTTGAATTCGCTTGAAAATTAGTATTGCCAATTTTTTTGGGTCGCTGAGTATGAATCTGATGTCAAAATTGCAAAAGCGATATGACGAATGTGTAAATAAAAGAAATTGTTGAATTTGCTTGAAAATGAAAAAAATTGCATTCAAACTATTAATAATAAGCTTATCCAAAACCACGCAATATTTATTTGAACCAGTTTCTCGTATCTTTAACAGTTCTCGAGGAGGCTCGTTTGAAACTAATGACATGAGTACTCTGCATTATGACAACTGATAGTACAACAGGGTGGCGCCTAGGACCAGCTAACATATACGAATACTGTGAGATAAAAGTACAAACTACAGGCTTGCACAAGAATTTTAGTATGATATCGCGGGATATGCATCTTCAATATTAATATGCACAATTCTACCTTTTCTTGCCTGTAATCAGTTTTATAATTTTACAACGTAATTATTAACTACGTTGGATACTACGTTGGAGTACTTATAAACATTCTTCATACTTCCATCCAGTAAGTAATTTGCGAAGAATTTGCCACCAAAATTTATCTAGAAACTCCGATCCATCTGTTTCCGCATTAGGCTCGGCATTTCAGTGCAAAGTCAGCAAACAGAATTCCATGCCAAATCACTAGCAAATCGATGCCAAGCCTTGGCTTCTTTAAAGAGGGCAGGTCGGTCGCATTAAAAGCGAACCTAACCTTATTCTAAGAGTAAACCTCGCTGTAGGAGAGAAAACGGAATTAAATTCTTGTAGATACAAAATTATATAATTTAAAAGCTTAAATAAAATTCTGTTTCTCCTCCTACAGCAAGGTTTATTCCGATGTATAATTTAGAATTATTATCTTTTGTGTATGTAGTGATAGATCTAGTATTTCTTCCATAAAATAATAAGTATCATTATTCTTATCAGTATCATTGTCCTTTAGTCAGTAAAAATATATTTAGCATCCAAAAAGCATTTTTAAAGTGCTGCCAAACTGCTGCTTGGCAACGTTGTGAACTAAATTGGCATTTTACGGTTATGTTAAAACTTTAGTTCTAAATATCTCGAAAACTATTGAGTGTCTGCCCCTATAGTGGGGTATTTTCGTAATCAGGAGAACTAAATCTACAACTCTGCAAAATCTCAACGAAATCGTTGACGACAAGGCTTTGCGGTCTCCTTGTTAGTGCGACCGACCTGCCCTCTACAACGAAGCCAAGGTTTGGCCTCGATTTGGCATGGAACTTTGCAGTAAAATAGGGACCGAATTCTGCACCAAGCAGGGTCTGGTACCAAATTGGCCGCCTTTTAGTATGGTACAAACATTGCGCAAAATTTGCAAGAGCCACATCCGTTTTGTAGATTCCTGATGAATATAACCTGTTTAAAATAGTTCAGTTTACACCAAGCGTTCCGACAACGTAGTTTATTACACGAAAGCAACGTGACGAATGAAGTACTATATTTGTACTGTGACCATTTTCCAAGTGTAAACGGTAAGACCGTGGTTCCTCGATTTTTCGATAGAGCCATTCCCTAAAATTCGTGTTCAGGGTTTCGACCACGTTCCGTCGATTTGGGACCATCCTGCGTCGCCCAGCGCAGCAAGAGCCTTCACACACGAAGACACGTATCGCGAGCCGCGTTCACGCTACGCGACATGTACGGTCGCGAATCGAACGTTTTCGTGTCGATCATTCTTCCCTGGTGTATCTCATACGCGCGAACGTATCCGGCGATTCGTTTGTGTCTCCGTGTGAAAAGGCTGTGACGCAGCTATACCGTCGCGTCGGGAAGTTAGCTTTCCAATCGCATTGCGCAGCGGCTCACACGCTACACGATCAGAGATTCCGCGGCTGGTTTTAAGCGGCTGACGCACGGAGGCGCCTCCATGATTCGTCGCACGGCACCCAGCGAGGCGTGCGAACGCAGGCGTTCAATTTCGCATCCTCGGCTGCTCCTTAGCGGCGGATGCGTGCGTGTGTGCGCGCCGGTATCGCGTGTCGAGACGTCAAACGGTAGCGGCTGACTGGTCGGGTCGCGAAAGTACTGGTCCGGAATGTTCGTTTCGGGTGCGTTAACGCGTTCCGAAACGTTTATCGCCCCGGCGGGATCGAGCTGTTCCGGATGCGCCCGTGGTCGCTGCTGATCGCTAGCCGGCGAATTCAGCGGCGGAAGCCGCGTCGAAGTTGTCGTTACAGCTGTAGCTCGATCCTAAGGGTTGGACAGTAGATAAGCAGTCTGCAGGACGCCTTAGCAGGTTACGTTTAATATACAAGCCGTGTTTGATCTGTGATGCGATTTGCAAGGAGCCAGGTCTCCCTCCCTCTTCTTACGCTGCAGTCTGTATATCGCTCGTTTCCCGCCGTTTGCCGCGTCATCCTGTGATCGCTCTGCTGTGAGACTGACTGCGTTCACTTCCCATCCGCTGCGAATAGATATCCATAACACACACCGCGCTCGCTTCTATTTCTCCTACATACATATATATATATATATGCATCCCTATCTTCTGCTCTCTTTATCCGTCTCGTCGTACCTCCGCGCCTTTCCCTAGACCTCTCTCGCCCTCCCTCTCGCCGGGCTCCTTTCCGGTGGCTGGTGTATGCGTTCGAAATCCGTGTCTTTCAGCGGTTATACACGCTTCACGAAATATCACACAGTGAATATATCCTACGAACGAGGAGCCGGATGATGGCAAGAGGCTTTCGGGCGCCGTGTGTGCGGGCGCAGCCGCTTCGGAGAACGCGCCGCCTCGTCTTGCCTCGTCTTGCCTCGTCTTGCCTCGTCTTGCCACGCGTCTCGACGCCCGGATCGAGTAGTTAGTGCCTCGCAGATTCACGGATGCCGGATACGATATCTTGTATGCCGTTTGCCAGTCTTTGACCTTTATATGTTTGCGCAGACGAACCGCACCGTTTTCTGGATCGCTAGAGGCCACCGGCAAAATCAGACACGGATTCGTTTTTACTCGCAGGTGGAAAACATTCGCCGGCTTAACGTGGAGGAAGGGGCGAGGTGACGTGGCCCCCTAGTTTTATGATTCTTTCGAATATCTGACTCGCAACTTAAATTTCATTCGAATTTCTTGAAATCTTTCCTGATATCTTTTCGCCCATTTTCATACTGTCCTGTTGAAAACTTTCCAGCCGAATATCTCGAAAAGTATGAAAGATATTGAAAAAGTGTAAAGCGCGTGTCCAAGGATTTCGAGGGGGAAAGAGGAGGGCAGTGTCAGGTTTTTATTTGGGTGACGTTTTCAAGATCATTTGAAGGTGAACTTTGTTTTTTCAAATGGAAACCTATGTTTTTTATTGTGGGATCTTATTGTACGTAAAAGGACCAGCAATTTTCGTAGTTCTAGTAGTTTCTACTAGTTTCGGAGATATTTAAAGAGAAGTAGAGCGAGGCATACTTATACTGCGAGATCGTTTGTAATTTCTTTATAACCACGACAAATTTTCAAAATGTTCTCCGTTGTTTTCTAAACAATAATACAGACATTTCTCAAATTCTGGACGAACATTTTTGAAGGTATCTGTTGGAATAGCTTTACATTCCTGTACAAATCGTTGACGCTTTCTGGTTGTGTTTTATATACAACAGACTTTAAGTGTCCCCACAAAAAGAAGTCGACTGGAGTTAGATCTGGTGATCTTGGTGGCCACTCAACAACACCTCTTCTACCGATCCATCTTAGTGGGAATCGATTGTTTAACCACTGGCGAACTGGTAATGTGAAATGCGTGGGAGCACCATCGTGTTGGAAGTACAAAAGTTCTTCATTTAACAAAAAATTACCGTTCTCGTCTCTTTGCTGTTCAAGACTTTCTGTTATAATCTGCCCGACCACATTACGGTCTGCCGGACAACTTTATGGGACCCATAAACTCTCGGCCCACCCAAGAACAATGTCAAGCCGAATAGGTACCCTGGTCCGCCATACGTCGAATGCCGTCCCCAGCCATCGTCTTATATCGAACGAAAACTGTAACACAATATGTACAAACCTGTGACAGTTATGCGAATAACACGTTTTGAGTAACCTATTCCGTATAAATAATCAGTTCTCACAAACTTCTATCACTTATATTAGTTCTACTAATCCGTTCTGTCGCCAAGAGTTTTCTTTACGTGATATTTGAAGGAAGCGGTCGGAATCTCTGAAAGAATGAATATCATTAACAAACTAGTTAGACCAGTTAGATAACCTGGTGACAACGTCAGTATGCAGACAGCGGAAGGTGTACAGGTTTGAATGCAGGAAGATGTCTGGCTATCCTTTTAGATGTATTAAAACTGATTTCTTCGATATCACGAATTCCTGGCCAGTGTGTGAAATTTTATGTCGAGGCGAAAACGGTACAACAAAAAATATAAGACAATACAAAACGGCTGTTTGATTTCTGTACAAAAATTGCTAAACAGGGTCTACAAAATAACGCTTTAGAACAGAAGACGCCCTTTGTTAGCTAGATAACAAAGTAGCCCTTTGTTCTAGTATCCGAACACTCAGGTTCCATCGGTTGGTACGGATAATCGAGGTTATACTCTAATACATATAATCTAATGTCATCAAAATCGTATCATGTTTGGTATCACTCGAATCAGAAGTATACAGTCTTTACTTGATATATGTCCCAAATATCTAGTCGATAAAAGTCCCAGAACTATCCCCACTGTCGCCGAGGAGCGTAAACATAATACGAATCGAGTATATCGGTGTGATACCACTACTGATCCAATAACAAAACTTCTTTATTTTATATTATTCTTTTAGGGACTTTCACCTGCATATTCGTGGCATTGTTCTAATGAAAATGATTCCAACTATGATATTATATATGATAATTCCCATGATATTTACTTGTGTAATGAAGATCAAAGTATAGCATCTTCCAGCCAATATATGTCCCTAGCCAGACTCGTATTTTGGACAAATATCGAGTAGACACTATATCACAAATACGCTAGGACAAGTTCCATGAGAAAATAGTTAAAAATAAAAAAGTTTTGTGACTATACTAGTATTGCTTACCTTCTATTGCTTACTCACTATAAAAAAAGTATCCGCACACTATTTAAATGACATTTCGGTCCCGAAGTTTTCACATATATCGAAACATTGCTGTGCGCGTTTTCGTTTCGTACGAACAGAGAAAACGACGATTTGCAATATCGTTGAATGGTCGTGTACATGCATATACGGTTCTAGTAAGCTGGCGGGACAGTAATTGGCAAACGACGGGGTCGCGACTACCGATAACGAGTCAACCTCTGTTCCGATTGAACTACGAAAATCACATTAACAGGCTCCACAGACGAACGATATTCCAGCACAATTTAGTCATCTCCTGCTACGTTAGGTTGATAAAGGTCCTGTTTAAGGGCGGAGGACATCGACTGTTTGTTGACGAATTCGTCTGTCCTGTTCTAAAGTTCTATTTGCCACTCGGAGGGAAAAAGAGGATCCGTGAATCCATTTGCCACGTGTAAGCTCGAACGTATTATTCGTTTCAATAGGATTCTCGTTGTCCTTGAACTTTAACGGAATTATTATTCGCGTTGGATAGTTCAAATTACGTGTACACTTGACTACGTACAACAATCTTCGTTAAATTATTTATCAATGTTCCAGCCATTTGACCATCTTAAAACTTTTATACGTAACAGTTACGTGAAGGAATATTATTCTTGATCTTTTTAAAGGCGGTCACTCAAAAGCCAGGGGTTCCCAAAGTACGGCCCGCAAACCCTAGAAATGCGGCCCGCGAATTATATTTTTGAAATGTGTTAATAAACAGTTTTGTGATCAAAAGTAATTATTGTCAGAAATAGAGAACGATTATTTTATAAAATTAGTGTACATATTTCCCTTTTGCTACTTTTTACCATGGGGGGGGGGGGAGGTGCCAAATATTTTAGAATCTACAATTTGGCCCACCTAGGCAAAACTTTGGGCGCCCCTGCCCTAAGGGTTGTTTGCGACAACCACCGCTGAAAAGTAAATCTTTTTTTTTCTGTACCCATAATAACTGATTTAAAATTTTGAAAAAATCCCCAATAAAGCTAGTTTGTAGCTTCATATTCGCTTTTATTTCATCTAAATGTCTTCAGTAATAAATGAGAAAGTAAAAGGTAAAGTTTAGGCTTTTCACCCCCATATTACCCTCGAACGACGAGGTAGAGATTTGAAATTTTACAAAATAGTGTTTCAGGCAAAGAACATTGTTTAGCACACAAAAAAATTGAAATTGACATGGGCGATGATTACTTTTCTCATCCTGCTAGACCCTTTAGAGTGACTTATAACAAGGTTTGTGCATACTATAACACAATACGATACGGTGATGTGCAAAAATGAATGCATTTAATACATTTTTCAAGAATTTTTATACTGGGACAAAAACATACTAGAATAGAATTTTTAAAAATTGGAACTACATACTAATACGCGATACGATAGCTGAGGTCAGGATGCGTCCAACGACCTATAATACTATGACCTTCGCGTGACTTTGAGTACAAAAAATTCATAAATACCAACGTCTAAATAAACGTGATTCACAAGATATATCAGGCTTTATATTCGATTTTACGCTTCAGTTTGAACAATAAATTCATATATTTACTATAAATTGTGCATATGTAGTATTAAAAACTGCATTATCATCGCGATACGATAGCTGAGGTCAAGATGTATCCAACTACCTATAATACTATGACCTTGGCGTGACTTTGAGTACAAAAAAAATTCATAAACATTAATGTCCAAATAAACATGATTCAGAACCAGTGCTGGGCAAAATAGTATTTGAAATAGAAAATAGTAAATAGTTTATTTTATTTTTAAAGCATACCTATAATCATGCAAATGAATTATTTAATTTATAAGAAAAACTTTTTGAAATATTATTTAAAAATAGTATCTTATTTGACTATAGGACTGTGTAAAATAGTATTTCAAATAGTTGATAATACCTTATACATTTCTTATATTTTGTTGCGTGTAATGTTATTACAACATTGTCGTCTGTTTATCAACATGTTACATGCAAATATTCGTAATTAAGCTACAAATAATACTTTGTTAACATATTATGGTTTCTTATATTCAAAATTATAATTTATAATGTTTTATGTTATGTATCTGGTTATCAAAATAAAAATATTTTATTTGCCGAAATTTTTCTATTTAAAGTAATATTTTATTTGAACCACATTAAATTATACTATTTAGATTAGTATTTTAAATATTTTTCTCGAAATTTTGCCCAGGTCTGTTCAGAAGATGCATCAGTCTTTATATTCGATTTTACGCATCAATTTGAACAATAAATGCATATATTTGGTAAAAATTGTGCGTAGTATGACAAACTACATTATACTACTAATGCTTTACGATCAAAAATCTTTTAGAAATCATGCTTGGGAAGTTGCACTATTTAGCATTGTCCCGAGCACTGCGTCGGGTCGGTATCCGTGACAAACGAACCGTCTTTTGGAGCGACCGTTCGCTCGCTCGGCACCGCCGCAAATCGCGAAAGGTGCCAGATGCGATTCGATGACGGGATCAAGGGGGTATCGCGGAAAATCCGGGGAGGGGGGATCGTGGAAAAGAGGAAGAGCGAGGCAGCGAGAAGCCGGCGAGAGGAAGCACAAGGAGTTGGAGGTTGGAGGATGAGGAGGAAAGAGGAGGTGGTGGAGGAGCAGAAGGAGGACTGCTCACGGATGGTTGCGTCACACCCGTCAACTTCCGCGGATCCAACAGAGCGGCAGAATGCAAGACGCCGACACCCTTTGAATAATGAAGCCCTCGGCTTCTATGCCTGTCTGACTTCTCCTCGTGAACGCTCGTTCTCCTTGCCGAGCCGCGGAGAAACCTACGAATTTGTAGTGACGGTTTCCGGTTATACGTAGACAAGATGCACCGTGTGAGAGACCGGCAGAGAGAAAGAGAGAGAGAGAGAGAGAGAGAGAGAGAGAGAGAAGCCGACCCCGTCTGTCGACTCCTCTGGCGTCAAATTTTAATTGCGTTACGACGATCCGCGACTCGGCGAAACGTTAGCTGCTCTCCTTAAAAGACGCCGTTCCGCAAACAAGAGTATAGGCGATGGACACCGTTTTCCAGGAAAGGGGATTTTCTTTTCACTTTGAATTCGTGGTAGAAATGGACAGAAATAGGTGGGTTTTTGGAATGAATTTCTTGGAGCGAACGGTTCATCATTGGTTCCATGCTAATGATTCGAAACGATGCTAAATAGTTAGGGGATCATTCTAACCCAGAAATGTGGAAAATTATCGAATGCTACACTGGAGATTGGAGAGGAGTCGAAAATTTATTCCTCGTTCAAAATGCCATTATTTTTTCTTTTTTTTATCCCTTTAACCACCAATCTTGTTTTTTTGACATTTGACTACCAATGTAGTGATCAATGTTTAACATTTTACATTTAGAATAAAACTTCTTAATATTATTATTATTTTGTTAGAATCCTTGCGTTTCGACTTAGGATGACTTCTGGTTACGTCGTAAGTGAGAAAGCTTAAATATGTATTTATTTATGTTTGTCTTATTAGTTTACTTTTATCCTTATCACACTCCTTCTTCGTTCTAAGTCTTTTTCATTTTCTCGGATGCGAAGCCACAAGAGGAGGAATAGACATTCCGGAAAAAGAATGAAAAAAATAGTAAGAGAATGAATAAGCTTCATTAATAATTGAGCTTAACATCACCAAATAATAGAAGTTGAAAGAACGTTTAAAAATAAATGTATACTATTTCGTTAATTTTCTGTATCTTTTCTTTGTAGTACTAATTAATTTGACAAATGAGCGGCTTATCTCTGCTAATGAAAAGATTAAAATTCCTCTTTGTGTCAGATAAGCAACCATCCGAAATTCTTTCTTGTTCGCTTTTAACTGAACTGCTGAGCTTTATCCAAAATTAAAAATTGCTAAAACAACTAAAAAAAAAACGGAGATTGAATAAAAATGTATATCTTCATTTATACTTTTATCGGTAATTATACTTTTTTCGGTAATTTTGTAATAAAAAAAGAAAGTATGATATGAGTAAGTGTAAAAACATAATTTTGGTACCAGCGATAGAAAGCTTTTTGCAGAAAGCCATTGCTTGGAACGCTTTATGTTATCATACAGCATCCATTTTTCATCTCAGGTAACGATTATGCTAAGAAATGAATCTCTACGAAATCTGGATAGCAATCAAGTGCAAATTGATCGAACAATATTCTTGTTGGCCTCAGATAATTGATGCGGTACCCATATTCCTTGCCTATATGCCTTTCCCATTTCGTGTAGGTGCCTTTGTATAGTTGATCATGTGGGCCCAAGGCTTCTCTATAATTCTTGTATACTTAATTTTGGATCGGCTTCCACTAGAGATTTTACGGTGTCATTATCAAATTCAACTGGTCGTCCACTTCGAGGCCTGTCAAAGAGATCATAATCACCAGCAGCAAACCTTCTGAACCAACGTTGACACTTGTTGACCTTCAATACATCTCCATAAACATTGCAAATTTTCTTTGTTGTCACCGTTGCATTAAATCCCGCATGAAAATGAAAAAGTATGCAATGACGAATATGATCCTCAAAAGGAAGCTACGGACGCTGCCATTTTATTACAGGGTTGTAAAAAAAAATTATACTTTTTAGAATATTTTGAAACCGAAAACTGTAAAAAAATACGTGTTTCCCCTTCAACGATCGGTACAGAACTAAAGGCAAAACAAATTCTTTGCAAATAATTGATTACATATGGGTACCCCTAATATATCGAGTAGACACTGTATTTGAGGGTCTATACCTTTGAAAAATGTAATTGGAAAAATTTATTTTTGGATCCGTTTACGTGAGACAACCTCCTTAAAAACCCTAATCTCTTTTAAAATTATCATAAAAAGTGATTGACGACACTTTTTTATGGATTTTCGGTCGAAAATGTATTTACGGGAAATAAAAGACGCTTCGAAAGCTATTACCGTTATTGCACCAGCGTATAATATTTGTTAAGAAGAAAAATTGTAGCCGCGTGCGATAACACACGAAGTATTTTCGATAGACCGGGTAAATGAAATTTTAATATCGCTGCGCGCGCAGCGCACTCCAAATTACGGATCGCAAGTTCAGGCAAATATTTTTCGGTCGCGATTTATTTGTCCGGTCTACATTTTATACAGTTTATTTTATATAATCGTATCAAGTGATCGGCTGCAATAGATTTTTATCGAGTCGGAATCACCTTTATTTGTTCAGCGCGCGCGCGCGACGCGGAAGAACGAATCGTCTGTACCGGTTGTAAACGTTGTCATGCGAAATGTGATTTTTGATCAGCCATTCGGTGATATGAAAATGTCGCGTTGATGAAAAATGCACAGTTGCGGTTTTTTAAGGTGAACGAAAATTAATATTTATACATTAAAAATGTATATAAAAAAAAATATTAATATTTTAAATTTTTGCGCGGAATTGCTGATCCGCGACGCGGTTAAAACATTTGTGAGGATTATTATTAAACTGTTTCTGAAAACTAATTTTACTCTTCTAACGCGGAGTTTAAAAAGTAACGTAAATTTATGTTAAATATGCATTGTTCAGATTACCCACTTTTATGCTAATTTGTGCTTAATTTATTGCTGCATTTTTAAAAATATTCTGTAGTATCTATGCATTTCGTTTATCTGCCTAGATTCATACATTGTGACGCGTATCTCATTAGCGATGCACACTTATGCCATAAAGGTTACTCGTGCGTTAATAGACATGCCAGTGATTAATCTCACAACGACATTAATTTATTCTTTCTAACGGAATGTATAACGAAGTTCGTGGACCAAAAACAAATTATTATTTTCCAATGCTGCATTTTCAAAATTCCTCCTCAGTCGTTTCTTATATGCTCTTCTGATTTGAAACTTTCAGTTCTTTGTTACATAAATTTAAACAATTCCGTCACTTTGTAATTCCAATTCTGATCTGCTTCTTGAATATTTTGATTCACGCAATGGCGGTGCGCTTGTTTACCAGCTTAATATTATTACAGAGTTAAAGATTTGTCTCTGGAAAAGCTATTTAAATCATTACCCAAGACTATGTCATGCAAAACAAAGGGAGAAATAAAAAATATTAAAAATATTTTTTTCAAGAATTTTCAATAAATTCTTCATATACAATGTGCCATGGCTTTTGACGTGCTGATCTTTTTATTATTTCTGTATATACTTGAAAAATAGGATTTTTTCAATTAATAGGTTGTATTTTGCAATTACAGTGTATATAACCTTAAAACGTGTTACTTCATTACATACAAATTAGGGAAACCTTGAATAAATCAGATGCGCCATCTTTTTGTCGCGAAATGTAAACTTTCGATTGTAAACTAAAATCCATCGACCACGCTTCATGTCAGAGCTGTTCAACACGCCTATTAGCGGGCAAGAGCGCCCGCGGGCACAGCTACGGGCAAAGCTACTTGCAAGTGACTTATTGTTAGCGGAATAGGGGTATGCCATAAGCTTAGACCCGGCATAGGTATAGGATATGCACAAGGCGCAGTGTTCCAAGATAACGGAGTACTGGTGCCCCAACTGACGACACAAGATAATTAAAAATGGTGGATAGTGTATTCGACATATATATTGTTCTTACTATTCTTCTTTTCTAGATAAAGTAAGTTGAACTGTAGAGAAAGTAAAGTTTTTAAATAAAGTAAGTTGTTGATAAAGTAAATGAGGAAATAAATACAGATTTCATATTATCAACATCTACATTAAAATGTATCTTTTTCCCAATTATAATTGACAAAATGAGTTAGCACTATTTAAAATAATAAGAGGAAAGTAAAAATGAACGAGTAATAAAATTAAATATTTATACAGATTGAGATACGGGGCGACGATTCCACTTTCCCCTCTAACACTTTACGTTCGCGGTACTGCGACTTCTCAACATACTATAGCACTTTGTCCGCAACCGTCGTCTGGTAGATGACATAATCTTGGAACAGGGCTTGTTATCTGAAGCCGGGTCTATAAGTATACAGGGTGAGGCACTAACAATTGCCAATAACTCAGAAAGTAGGACAGTAACAGAAAAGTTTTCCAAACAAAAGATCCATGGGACAACAGAGGCTGTAATATGGCGTTAATCTTTTTTTTTGTCACCTTTGTTTTTTTAAATAGAATGCTATGTTTTGGTATCTGTTTTCTGATAGCGGCTATTGAGACGAACCCAACGAGGTGCAACATTAAAGTCTTTGAAGGTCAACAAAGGTCATTTATGACAAAAAAGGCGAAATAAACTTGCATTTACAGAAGGTGTTCAAACCGATTGCCATTCATATCAATGCAGTGCTGCAATCTTCTTATCACGGATTGAGTAGTATTTCTTATCACTTCAGCACTTATCGAATCACATGCTGTAACAATTTATAGTACAAATGTGTTAAATTGTACGGCATGTAGGGAGATAACGTTGAGGACATCTTTTAGCGTATTTACTAAACCTGGCAAAGACAAATAAACACTTCTAGACGATATCGCAGGACATAAATATAAAATTGGTAAGATTATTAGCCGTCGAGAGAGATAAAAACCTGATACTTTTTTTGTCAAACGACCTTCTCTGACCTTCAAAGACCTTAGTGTTGCACCTTGTTGGATTCGTCTCGATAGTCGCTATCAGAAAACAGGTACGAAAACATAGCATTCTATTTAAAAAAAAAAAACAAAGGTGACCTTCACATCTCTGAAGCGACTCCATCTAGGAAAAAAAGATTAACGCCATATTACAGTCCCATGTATTTTTTGTTTCGAAAACTTTCCTACTACTATTATACTTTCGGAGTTATTGTAGGTGGCAATAGTTAGTGCCTCACCCTGTATATGGTTTAAGTTCACAAGTATACAGGGTGTCCATAAAATGTTGTACTTCCTTATAAGAGGTGATTCCAGAGGCCACTTGAAGTTACTTATTCCTTTACGAAAATGTTCTCCGCGACTTTCTTAAGGAGTTATTGACGAAAAACACGGACCAATGAGAGCGCAGATACAGCAGGCGGATTCTGACTCAGCCAATGACAACGCCCCGCTCAGCGGGAGCTGTAGCCGAGTCGAGATCCTGCTGCTATAGCCGTGCTCTGATTGGTCCGTGTTTTTCGTTAATAACTCCTTAATACAGCCGCGGAGAAAATTTTCGCAAAGGAAAAGTTACTTCAAATGATCTCGGGAATTATTCCTTTCAAGGAAATTCAACATTTTTGGAACACTCTGTACATGGTCTATGAGCACAACCTTAGCTTGCCACGTAGCTGTGACAACGTGTGTGACAAATACATGCATTCTTGCCCGCAGGGGCGTGGCTTAGAGCCCACAGGGCATAGTGTCGCAAATGGCAATTCTAGGTGTAAAAAAATCATAGATCGCTTCATGCTTCTTCAAACCGATTGAAAGTTTCTGTTACGTCATGTAATGAGATTCAACATATGTAGAACCTTTAAAAATAATATTTATATTGAAAAATATTATATAAATTATAGATACAAATATAAAAATAAATAAAAAATATAATATTAAATAAGTATGACAATAATATCTAAATATAACAACATAAAAATAATTCTTCACTAATATCGCTGTCGCTATCAATGTTCTTCTTATGTCTTTGTTGCAAGCTTCTTGAGCCTCATTAAACATCATGCCAATTGCCCATAGGCACGATTTGCTTATTTCTACACTATGAAATAATAATTTGTGCACTGTAACGGGCTTATAAAACCAAGGATATAACCAAGGATCTTTTGTTTCGCGAACAAATTTCTCGAAATTTAGAAAACTAATGTTGCGATCTGAAGAAAGGGCAGATAAGATATAAAAAATCGGTCGAGAAGTTCTTCATTAATGCCTGTCATTTTCGAAGTTTTCCTGCTGCTTTCCTAGAATGCCCATTCGGTTCACCGTACGGTGTGACAAGGATTTAAAAAAATTGTGACAGGCAGGTTAGCAGATATTTGCAGCTGATTTTTATCAGAATCCCTTCTATATAGTTTGATCTTAATGCAATAAAAATTTCAAGATGGGATCTTTTGAGACTTTCTAGTTCTGTCTCTATTAAAGTCAACTAACCGGCATAGAAAACTGGTACTTAAAAAATCTCTAAAAATTATTGTGAAGGACTTTATTAACGAACTTCGTGAACACGAATGTAAATATTTACTTATGTTAATATAGAATATCGTGCATAGAAGCTTCAAGATTCATATTTATGATTTTTTTAAGATTTCGCCGTATTACTGTTCGGAGTTTTCACGTATTGATTTCGATACTTATATCGCTATTAAATGAATTATTATGGGTATAATTACTTTTTTCCTACCTAACATGGTCATTTGCGACACTGTGGCAGGGGCGTGGCTTAGTGCCCGCTGTCCTGTGCATTCCCGGGGCAAGAAAACCGCTGCTTTTAGGGTTAAAACACGAACCATACCGTCTCGAAAAGAAATTGCTGGACTGCGTTTACGTGTGGCAGGTATACAAACGGAGGTCCCGCGACATGGAAACAGAAACCGACGAGGATTTACTGCAGTTTCCAGCCGGCGGCAGCCTGGACGCGTCCAGCGGCTCGTTGTCCAGCGTGTCCCTGTCGGATAAGAGCATGTCGACGGACAACGTCGAGGAATACTTCGGGGACGTGCCGTTCGCAGGTAAACAGCAACGCACGCTTGGCTGCACCGCATGACGCTTCTTTCTGCCCACGTGTAAATGCATAATCGTTGTGTTACGTCTTTGTTTTTTCTCCTGGTTTTCACCGTCTGCCTGACGATGATCGTCGACCGGCGATCGTTCACCCTCCCCTCGGGTGAACAACGAATATCGATTCGAGCTAGATCTGCGTACCGGTATTCGAATGCGTTTCTTGTCCTATGTTCGGTAAAACTGTTCTCGCGGCTACCTCGCCTCCGATGGATTTTCGAATTCCCCGTACGAATTGCAGATCTGGACAAATTTCTCTTGCGGTTATTATTTCTCCGACGACAAGGTGCAATTGTATTCGCGCGCGCTGCGTCCTCGTCTCGTTCGTTCTACGATCCTGCTGACAGCGTTGGGCTACAGATATATGTATACGTTAAGATGATCCGGAAGGTTTGATTTTTGGTACATACAATCCGGTACGAATTGTGGTTTCGATCTACATGGATGATTTGTACAGAGATAAACCGACAATCGTTATGTTTTTTTCTATATATAGTTTCTCGAGGAAAAATACTTTATAGTTATCCTTGACAAAGGTGTCTGTAATTAAAAGATATTTATCGTGTCGCCGGTATCCTTAACTCTCGCAACAGGTAAGAATGTACATTGAACAGTTCATTTCGCAATACTCATCCTTCGATACTCGTTCATATAAAATGTTACTGCGTAGATACTGTACTGGTAGTTGTACGTTAGATAAAATTTCACTTATCAATATTCTGTATTTTATAATATAGCACTTGTATTCGTAGTAGTCCGTTTAATTATAGTTAACGTAATTGCATCACGCAACTTTACTAAATCGTCGAAGTTACTATACAACAGTTTCTTTAGACTTACATTAAATACTGGTCTTATGATATTGTAAACTGACAATGAGTATTATACAGTGCTACGTATTGCTGGTAATCTACGTACGATCTAATCGTTTAAAATTGCAGAACTATAAACATAGTTACCGTATCTTGTATATTTTTGAAGTGTATTCATTGATATTGCACATGTACGTCACGGTTTATCGAGCATTGAACCAACGTGGCTGCTTCACTCTTATTTACAATGTGCCCTGGGTACAGTAGTCCTGTTATGTCTGTCGACGCACGGACATATCATGAAAGCAGATTTGTATTCTAGAGCAGATATCAGGCGTATACATCCTCATAGTCATACAGGAGTTTTCCGCATTCCCGATAAAATAAGTAACAACGTAAATGTTCAAGCATTATGATAATAACTTGCGTGTATTACACAAATAATAATTATACTCTACGTTGTCTGGAAAGAGTTTAATATTTCATGTGGAATTAATATTGCGACAATATTATAAGAAGAGGATATTATGGGAAAAATGTTTCCCACTGTTGTATCATAAAAAAAAATCTATACAAACTGTTCACCGTATTGGTATTAAAGAATTTTTGACTGCTTAAAGTATATTGCTGCAAAAAGTTTACATTTCTGCAATAAGATTTGCAACAAATTGCAATGAGATTAGACGTATAAATGATACCGTTGTTAGCAGTAGATCCGACAATATTTAATCATTAAAGCATTGATACTCATTTAAGAGTTATGCTATTAGGATCGAACCATCTTTCAATTCATCAGACAACTAACTTTAGATTAGTTGCTATGAAGGACTTCTTCTGCTATTCTACACTATGCCATAAAACTGGCTCCATTAACATTTTCATAGTCCCAAGAATATAAGGAAACATAACTTAGCAAGACTTTTTTAAAGGCAATAATGAACAATCATGTTTTAAGTAAATTATACAATGTCGTTCTAATAAAATGACTTTTAGATTATTCTTGGTAATAGTACTCGTTATCTTGAATGACATATTAACGACGTATTATAAAGTTTGATATGCATGATGTAAAACTGGACAGAATTATGATGCGGTTGTCATTAAAAATAGAAAAAAAAATGATACAGGAAAGTGTTGCTTGGTTTAAACAGCTGTATCATCCTGCGATGCGTCTGTTTGCGGAAATGCATCCGTGCAGTTGCAAACTGCATATCTTCCTAACCACAATGGTAGAACATTCAAATATTTACTGTAGATGCAGTAGAGAAAGGTAAATATTTCAGAAAGTATTGAGCTTTTCACGATTGTATACTAACACTTTTTTATTCAGAACAGAAAAATCATAGAATAGCATTAAAAAAGAAACAAGTGCAATTTCATATTGCAATTTTATATTGCAGGACAATATAGCTGGTTAAACCATGCAAAACTTTTCTACATAATTTTTTTCTATCTTCAATAACAACTAGGTTAGAATCCGGCCCAGTTACTAGATACACCCTGTATATGTAACAACTACCAACTGTTTCGCTCGTAAAATAACTATTTTCTTGCAGTTTATCATGACAAAAACATGGCTTGGCTCAAAAATGAGTTTCGCTGTACAGCATGAACGGTACATATTAAAATTGTCACGACGTTAATATAAAAAATGGGACTGTGAACGTGTTAAACTACGTGTCGTATACACCCTCGACATCTTTTCAAACATATAAATCAAACCTTCCGGATCTAGCTTTAACCCTAGGAATACGAGCCATGAACCCAGAATCGCCAGATCAGGGGAATTGACTCGAATCGAGGGGAAAAAGTTACCTACTCTCTGCCAGCACCGGATTGGTCACGTGACATTGTGACACATGCACGGTAGAGAGGAAACGCGTCACGTGACCGAGCCGTGGCGGAAGCGTGGGGGAATAGTGTCGTAGAAGGGGAACGTAGAGTGGGGAGACAAATCCTAATCTGGCGACTCTGCATGAGCCGTCACGTGAAAACCTGGGGGGGGGGGGGTTCTTCGGATCCACATTTCTTTGTATTACCATAAATTAAAGATTCACCATAAAGCATATTGTTTTTCTGTGTCGAATGTTTTTATGCAAACACAGTTAATAAGTTGTCTCATTTTTATCATTTTCTTCTACACTTCTGTCGAAAGGAACCAGTTCTTCTATACTGTCATTCCACATTTCGAGTAGAAAAAATGTTCACGCTAATGTTTAATTTATATAATGAATTTCTAGAAAGTAAATAAATGAAATTTAGCATTTTTAAACTGTGGGTTCGAGGAGCCTCTCCCCCTAGTATTCCTAGGGTTGATAAAATTGAAACGGGTCTGGTGAAATTTTACGAAACCAGTGATGGGCAGCGTTCTAGTGCTTTTATAATTGAAATACGTGGAAAATGCTGAATACTTCTATTGAATTTATAAATCTGGTGGTAATTTGTATTTAAGAGCTCGTCAAATACCGAATACGATAGTATTACATATATTGATTAAGATATCAATACTTGCATTTACAGTGTCACAGAATTTTGGGTGAAATATTACTACAAAAGCAAGTATTCGGTATTCGGTATTCAGTATTCAGTATTCAGTATTCAGTATTCGGTATTCAATGAAGCCTTTTCATCTAGAAATATTATTATATTCTTCAGATTCATTGTATATCATTTTAAAGTACAAAGCTGATCTTTAAGGTCGTACCTCCGGTATTTATTTATGTATTTAATTTCAAACTTAAATAAGATTTATTTCAATGTTAATCAATTTCATTGTTATCTATTCTTTTTATACGTGTGAACAAGTAAACATATCGTCGATTCAAACAATTCAATCTCCACCATAATACAATCCACAAACTTGTAATTCATTGATAAAATATATTGATTATAATGGTGCTTAATTTGATCAATAAGTTTTATTTGAAAAAAAATGAGGCTAAACTTTACTTCAGGAAACCAACAATTTTTACCTTTTTTTATGCAATCCTGTAGATTTTGGTGAGAAAATGCCGAAAATCCAAGCTTCAATCCTGGGGTATCAGTAGTTCAAAAGTTATGCATGTGTAAAAATGTGCGGTTTTCAACGTTTTTGACAGGCAAGGGCGCCGCCATATTGGTATGTCCAATGAGTGGAGCCGCGAGAAGATTGGCCGGGGTTATCTATGTTAAAAATGAAACTACGTTATCGACATCAGCTTGTGCTTGTGCTGCCATCTAGCAGCTCCGCTCGTTAGACGACGCGCGCCGCTGAGAACATACCAACATGGCGGCGCCCTTACCCGTCAAAAACGCTTTAATCACTCAACTTTACACGCATATAACTTTTAAACCAGTGAATTCCTACCATTAAAACTTGGATTTTCGGCATTTTCTCGTCAAAATCTATAGGATTACATAAAAGAAGTAAAAAATTTCTGGTTTTTGCAGGTAAAGTTTAACCAAAAATGATATTTGCTTAGCGTTACTGTTAAAAACCGGACATTTCATATACATCAACCTAATACATTTCGCATTTGAGAAAAAAGGATCAAACACAAATTGATAATGTATTTGTCACTGGAATATTTCTTGCCCATCACTGTACGAAACAGGGTGTAAGCCAGCTCATCTATACCAGACGCAGCCAGATGTTTTTTAACGTCAGAGAGTTTCAGAAGGGAAAACCCGCCGGGCCGAGACGCCGATCCCACAGGCGTTCTTTAATTTCCCCCGGCAGGATACGCTGATCGAGAAAAATGCGGTTCTCATGCAGCGTGTTGCGCGGTAGTAAAATTCGTCGCCGGCGGATTTTCAATCGTTTGCTAAACGCGAGAGGGGAAAACGTGACGTGCAAGCGAAATCCTGTTCGCGGAAGGTGTCAACGATCGGCACTCGTTGCGCGGACAGGTCCGTTTCATCGTCGAACGCCGGTTTTACGCTGCCAGGACACCCGAGCATTATCGCAGGGCCGAATAATAATAATTCCAGGAGCGCTGCTCTCTTTCCGGCGAACGATCGTCCCGAAGTGACGGGTCGATAGGCTAGAGTTAGTGTTCCCGTATCCTACGACGATCACAGATCGAATAGTTCCTTAGGTTATCGATTACCTAGTTAACTGTGATGTATACACACGTGTATGTGGCCGGCTGTTCGAAAGAAAACTCGAGAACCGAGACGCGCTTCGTGAAAACGGTGGCTAACCATTGCTCGAGTAGGCCATGGTTACGCAGAGTCGACGTGTGGACCATTATTCCGATGGAAATTCCATTTTCCTTTGTTTCAAGATATTAACGCATTATCTGCCGACAATTATCTCATAATATTTTAAAGTATCAATAAGTCCATGCTCAAGAACTTTTCGGTTGATTCTTCCACATAAAAACGAATAGGTGGAATACAAAATTGTGAAGACAATTTTATGTTTTTTGTTTATGAATAAGAGCAGGAGAAATAAATTACTGTTGTTTGTTTTCAATATTTACTTATTTACTGTTGCAATATGCCTGTACGATTAATGGTAGGTTTATTCTACTTTTCATTTCGGATCGTTATGTGGAAGTGTTTTGAAATGATCATGACGCACAGGAAGTATATAAATAATAACAGTTTTGTATAAAGGTGTTAATGTCTTCAAATGTTTGCGGTGTCCCTCGTACAGTAATGATTAATTTATAATTTTAAATTCGTCTTCCTCCTCTATGTAATATAATACTTTCTTTAATCTTAGGTTTGCACTTTAATACAACCCGATATATAAGTAATATATTCGTTTAGTAATACTTTAAGTGTTATAATAATTTATTTATGCATATATTAATAACATTTAACACATTGAATGCTGCGCGAATTTCATGGGTTTCATGCAATTTACAATTATGTCATTCGTATGAGCGATCAGCGTTACTAATAACAATTGTCGGCTACTTGATAATAAAGTTTGTACCTTACACTATAATCTAGTTACTTCCAGGGTTAAACTTTATTTTAGCAACACGGAAATTTTTAAATTTTTACTATATAATCCTGTACATCTTGACGAGGAAATGTCAAAAATTGAAGTTTTAAGTCGAGGAATTCACTGGTTTAAAAGTTATGCGTGTTTAAATTTGAGCGATTTAAGCGTCTTCGACAGGTAGGGGCGCCACCACGTTTTGATTCTCTATATTTTAATTACTTTTCGAAGACAGCTTGTCCCAACACAAAGTGTAATCGCTCAATTTTAAATACGCATAACTTTTGAACCAGTGAATTCCTCGCCTTAAAACTTTGATTTTTGGCATTTTCTCGTCGAGATGTACAAGATTATGTGATAAAAAGTTAAAAATTTATATTCAGATAAAAAGATAAATTAATATTCAGTTGGATTAATTTTGTGCCAATCACTTTTAAGGAATTCAATGGCGCTGGTCACCAATGGACCCCGGCAACATTCAATGTGTTAAACAACGTATTGCCACTAGTATATTGTTAGATACAGAAGTGAGGACGCCAATGGGTATCACTTGTTTTTGATTATGGGTGTCTTGACTGTTTGGACAGACTAAGATTACAGGAAATGGATCTACATTATTTTTCAAAGAAACGAATATGCAATTCCATTTATTAACAAAATTTCATCGAAACACACATGTTTGGTGAAGGTTCCATATGTTTATTTCTTTGCCGAGTATTGTGTTGCCAGCATATGAAAAAAGCAAACAATTATTACCGATCGTTGATGTTTAGTTATTTTGGATCTTGAAAGATTTGAATTTTTAATTATACCGTGTCAATGTGTGTGGAGTAATTATACTTCCTACATTTTTGTGAAACTTTTAGAGTTTTTGGACATCGGTACATCATTGGAATAACATTCAAATAGTATGCAAAAGAAATTGATTGATTTAAGTGTATCGTTACGCAAGCAAGGACATTCGTCCCTCGGATCCTTTCACGTATAATCTTCGTTCGATATTGAGCAGTTATAACGACACGCAAGTTCAGAACAAAAACAAGTGTTGCATTAACTCGTCCCACTTATCGCGTGTTGCGGACCCATTATTCGATCGGTTTTTCACTTCTTTTCTTTTTTACGAGGCACGTCGCGTGAAATCCATGTTGTAATCCACTTACGTTGCTGATCGCACGTTCTCAAGTTCTCGAGCCTTTTCTTTCAACAACACCGTACATAAGCCCGATGAGCGTACCATGTACACGTTATCCGTATGATAACTTCCCAGGATGATTATACCGAACGTATTTCCCGTTGTCTTCTAAGCAGAGTATATGTTTCCTATATATTTATCTATTGCCCGGTGTATCGGTGGTCTTTCGTTTCTGTAAATACACTGTTTCGTTCGAAAATTACCGATATGTTAAGAGACGTATAATTTTTAATCGTAGCTGAAATATATTCTACATCAGGCCTGGGCAACTGATTGCTCGCGAGCTGCTGATGCTCGAAACGCTACCCCCCACTCGAGGGAAATAGAGCTACCCCCTCTCTCTGTCATTGCCGGATTAGTCACGTGACATTGTGACACGTGCACGACGGAGATGAAACGCACCACGTGACCGGGTTCTGGCGGAGACGTGGGGGAATAGCGCGGTAGAAGGGGAAATTAAAGTGGGGGAATAGCGCGTTAGAAGGGGAAATTAGAGTGGGGAAACAAGTCTTGATCTGGCCACAAAAGTAGCATGAATGTACCAGTAAGTATTCAGTTAACACTTTGGCTGCCACGTTGGTCATATATGACCGATATAATTGTATTGACCAAACTTGAAAATCAATTTTTACTACAATCTGTTTCGTAACCCAAATTTTATTAGGATCTACGACGCATGAGAAGGTTACAAAAATCTTTATTATGATAAACTTTGTTGTTTTCTATTTTAATATTATTGAATAGGTTGTCTTGAATCTATGTGACTTTCATGAGCATCGGTATGGCAGCCAACGTGTTAAAAGTAAGGTCATGATACAGTTGTTTATAACACCTGTTGCCTTTTGGTACTTAGACTTACCTTACAACTCTCTCTTCTCATATACAGTTCTCATTTTGCTTCTACTGTCAATTAGAAATTAATAAAATGCTGCAATTGAAATCAAAGCAAATGTACCAGTAAGTGACCACAGAATAGCTACCGAGTGAATAACAAAAGTGAAATAACAATAAAATTACAATAAAATAACAAAATGATAAAGCAATGTCTTTATTCACAATATTCCGGAAGTCATCGATGTTACCGTCAATAAAAAATATTATAGTACACACGCCACACCTTAATACAAAAGTGAGAAATCAATCTGGTATTTTATATTAATTATAACCTCACCATTCTCAGCCACGTCTCCTTCTGTTAGTATGTATTTGAAAATGGTCACTCACTGGTGCTCAGTCACTTTCTGGCAACGTTACCAGATCGGGGGATTGGAGGGGTAAATAGTGGGGAAAATGCTATAGTTAGAACCTCAGTGACGTTACAAAGCTATAGTGTAGTTCAATACAGATAGTTGCGTCGTGATTCGTGCCGTAGGTTGGGGTCTTAAAACCGGTATCGCCGGTCCGGGGAAATCGAGGGGAATACAATTACCCTCTCTCTTTGGCATTTCCGGATTAGTCACGTGACGCCACGTCACGTGGTACGGATCGTGACGCCACTAGATACCCCCACTATTGGTATGTTGGTGGGGAGATTCTTGGCACGTGACATCATACATTTCCTCAGAGGGAATTTTTGCAGCTGCACTTCGTATTGGTACACTCACCCTAGTCACTTACTAGGCGATCGACTCACTGTCGAGCTTGTGCGATTGGAAGTACGGTAGTGGGGGTAGCTGTTCGAGCGTCGGCTGCTCGTGAGCAATCAATTGCCCAGGTCTGTTCTATATATATATTTACCACGTATTAGTATTCGATATTTCCGTTTTGATGATGCGTTTAAGACGTGCATCCATTCGATAAGAATGGGGAAGGATCGATTTCACGCGAGAAATGTGCAATCCTCCCTTCCCCCGCGGTAGTTGTAAGAGATGAAGCATTTGAAGGAGCTTCGAGACTTCGGAACGCTCGGAGAATTCCAATCTTTTTAAGCCGAACGGGATATCGTCGTTGTAGATCGTAACGAAACTTATACCTAAGTGAAAGTATTCGTCGGCGAACGGGTATTGTAACGGGTGCGGTAGACGATCGTGGAACATCACCGCTCGTCTATCGGGAAATCGTGGATAGGTTCTCTCCTCGATGCTACAACCATTTCTCAACGTCCTGTCATTTTCTCCTTGCATAACCGCGAGATCTTGGCCTGATCTTTCCGGACAATCTGGGATATTGATTCGCAAACTTTCTACGTTACCTCGGGACGCGGCAAGGTTTATAGTGCAACGGGTTTCAGAAGCTTCGATACTAAGACCTGTGAATTGTTCAAACGGGTATTATACAGGGTGTCATACATAACACTTTCCACGATTTTTCAAGTACTTGCGATAACCTGACAAACAAATATTTTTAACAAAAGTTGATCAGTTTTCGATTGGCTATTCATTGCGATAAAAAAAAGTTCGAGAAAAATTTTTTTTAGTATTGTCAAGGTCACCTTCATTTTTTTAAATCGCACTTTGTATTTTTGACTTAACATTATTATAGCCTGTATCAAGACGAATTCAACGACCTAGTGTATCAGATGACCTAGTGTATCTTCGGATGACCTAGAAGGCAAAGAAATGAAAATTTCAACAAGGAATGACAGTCTCCTTGAATTTTTGTATTAGATGACTTTAACAGACACAATCATATGATCTAGTAATAAACTTTTTCTGCAAATATTTTTACTACTGCCGTTGTATCTAAGGAGAAAATGACTATTTTTGCTTTAAAAAAATTTCAGTACATTCTACGAATATTAGTTAGTAAGTTTACCAAGTTTGAGATCATAATACTCAATACTGTTCTTTTAAATAATCCTCAAAAATTGCCTCAGAGCGTTAAACTAGGGAGACCTCTTAAGATTAAAATACCTTGAAAATAATAATAACCGAGGACGAAACAGTAAAAATCATGTAAAACCTCTAAAAGTTGAAAAATTTCATCATTTTGAGACATAATAGAACGTGAGCGTTCCAGTTTGCGTTTGTGTTGTATACTTGAAGTAATATTGCACAGCAAATTGTTTTACACTGGAACACGCGTTTTTCACGATAATGATATAATTATTTTTTTACAGTTCTAACTGGTGGACACTATTCCACATTACGTCCCATATATTTTTTTTTTTTTGCTTGCCATTCTTATGTGCATTTTGTATATTTGTCTGTATATGCATGTCAATAACATTTATAGCAAAACATGCAACTCAAAATATTGTTTTTATCACGAAAATCTAATAAATGTCACTATGCAGCAACCACGACAATAGTGTTTTAATTCCAAAGAATTTGTTGGGTTGTCGCGTAAGTCTTGCCAGCTATGTTTCAAACATAATTTTATGTTGAAGACAAATATTTCTTACGGACACTTTGAATTTTTGAACTTGGCCAAAAGTATTCTTTTCGTTCAAGTCTAAAACTGTATAAAGTCCTTCTGCCAAAAACTACCATTCTTCCAAATTCACGCAATAAAACATGCAGGAAGTGTTAATTTTTTTTCAATTCGACAGCGCATAGGTTTTCAGCTTCTAACGGAGAAGCTTTTAATTAAGTTAAAAGGTTTAAGACGCGTTTGAAAGGGGAAACATAAGACTGTGAAATAACGTAAAACGGGGATGTAATACAAATTTTTTGTCGCGATAAAATTCTGCATAAAACATAAACGATACTATGAACTTTCAATATGCTGGACACTTCTCGGTAGTCGTACAAGACGAAGGCTCGTAGAAAGTATTTTAGATTTACATGTGAAACAGGTTTTCTGCGAACATTAGTTCAAGTGTGAAGTAATTTATTGTGCATTATTACTTCAGGTGCGAACAGTTATGTTCGACGAAGAAATTTTAACTGCAGCGATAATCGAAACTTTCACTAGGAAAGCGAGATAAACTGTATGGCAAGTCGTTACAACTTGTGCGAAACAATTGAAAATAGTGTACCGTTGTTTGTCGACAAGAGAACCTATCCTGTATTATTGAGATACCGTAGATTAAGTATTTTGATTTGTTACACTGAAATTCCACCCTCGGTATATACATATATATATATATATATACACTTTATTTTGTTATTGATTTTTGTATATTATTTTATGTTAAATGCTTCGTCTAGTTAGTGTAATTCGCTCGACGAGTGTTACGTACCATAAAAGTATATTAAAATTAGGCAGAGTTTAGACGTACAGAATACATAAGCAATTATAGTGCGTTATAATATCGTTGGTGTGCTAATAAACGTTATGATGCTGTGTATGCGATGTCTTGAATTATTTTGTTGCTTTCGTACGTCCTTGAGCTTGCGTACACTATACTCTTGGTTCCCTGTCCATTACGTCCGCTATGTCGATGAGCTTGCTTCTCTCTCTCTCTCTCTCTCTCTCTCTCTCTCTCTCTCTCTCTCTCTGTCTGTCTCTGTCTCTGTCTCTCGTTTTCAACATATTTTCCCGTATTATTGTATTAATTAGGACGCAACTGTCACGCGAAACAAAATAGCCCTCCGAGTATTTGTTTGGAACTGAAATATGTAATTTTATTTTGTTGATTTTGTTACCAGTGAAAAGGAAAAGCGCACAGATAACGGCTTACATTAATTTCCTTCGTTATTTAATATAAAATCTTTTTTATCATCGAAACACAAGGCGAGCAACAAGCGGAAAATCAATTTACACGTCCACTGCAACAATATTGTATTTCGGTATAGTTTTAATGAAACTGCATGCGTGTGAAGCGAATACCAACGAGATTGCGTGCGATTTGATTTGTTTCCTTTTTCCTAAGGCAGTCTAAGGCTTAACTTCACCTTGGCAACCCAGAAATTTTCAAGTTTTTACTACACAATCCTGTACATCTTGACGAGAAAATGCCAAAAATCGAAGTTTTAAGGCGAGGAGTTCACTGGTTCAAAAGTTATGCGTGTTTGAAGTTGAGCGATTACATTTTGTTCTGAGCAAGCTGTCATCGAAAAGTGATTAAAATATAGAGAATCATATACGGGATCTCAAAGAAAAGGTATAATCCAAGTTGATTGGGATCAGGTCGTTGGGAGGAGGGAGCGGAGAGGACCGGGCCGGTCCCAGGGGACCGACATCAAACTTTCCCTTCAGGCGGCGTCGGTCCACGAGAACCGACACTAGGCTTTTCGTTTAGGCGACGCGTCGGTCGACTCGAAGAGGTGACTTCTGCGTAGACACTAAAGTTCACTTAAAATCGCTCAACTTTAAACCCGCATAACTTTTGAACCAGTGAACTCCTCGCCTTAAAACTTCGACTTTTGGCATTTTCTCGTAAAAATGTGCAGGATTATACAGTAAAAAGTGAAAAATTTCTGGGTTGCCAAAATGAAGTTTAAGCCAATCTAGAATCTAATCTAACGTAAAATCTAAGGTAACTTTATACAAACACGGACATGATTGTTTACGGTAAGTTATCAATCAATATGTATATAAATAATTATTCTCATACTCTTTTCAACTCTTTCGAATTACAATGCACATTTCATACGCGTAGTAACATTGTGTATATTGTGTAAATATTCGAATACTTTCATTTCAATCTATATTTACACAGCAGCTACTCGATTGCATGTTCGCTCATTTCAGCCATATCATGAAAATATTCTCGACTTGATGTAAGTTAAGACTTGAAGGTCCACATCAAATCATTCCGAGGCCAAAGAACCTAAATTCGAGCAATTAAAGGCCAAGAAATTCGAGAAGTTTCAATCGAAATAATACTCGCGACCTTGAAATCTTGGAGAAGAATGACTTTGAGAAAAAGATTATTTTTACCGTTGCATGTATCCCTTCAGACAGTTTAGCCTTGTCCTAAGAAGTTTCTTCAAAGAGGAACAATAAGTCAGACATTTAGGTAATTCCGTTTAGTCGAGACACCCTGTATGTTAATCGGCACATAGCACTTTTATTGTTAACCTGGTTCGGATTACTTGGTCCTTGATTCTCTAGTTCGACTCGGATGGTTGAACCCCATAGAACACAGAACTACAATTTTCTTTCGATATAAGACGATGGCTTTTGACGTATTCGGGTTGACATTTTTCTTGAGTGACCCGGGAGTGTATGGGCCCCATAAAGTTGAGACTCGTCCATGGTGGTCCGGCAGATAATAAAGTAGTCGGCTGTACAGTGATATCTTTCGTTGGAAAAGGATCGAATGTGACATACGGTTTCGAGCGGACAACTTTAAAAGAAAATGAGGGGACAGAGATTTTCTTGTTACGAGAAAAAACATTGTCGTCTTATATCGAAAGAAAACTGTGTCACCTACCTTCACACTTTGACGGCCGCTGTCACGTATGCGCAGAGTTCGCCAGATCAAGACTTGTTCCCCCACTCTAATTTCCCGGTCACGTGACGAGATTCGTCTTTGTCGTGCATACTCCGGTACTGGCAGAGAGAGGGTAACATTCCCCTCAATTCGTGCTCCCTCCCCTCTTCCGGCGACACTGCGTACATATGCGAAATTTTGTTAGCCAACGGTCATTGGTCAGTTTCACATAAGCGTGATTTCTTCTCTTTCTTCTTCCTCTTTGCTACCTTCAGATGGTACGTAAAAATGATTTCAGGCCGCGGATTGTCTTCGTAGATTCGCGATAAGGTAGAGTGACTACATTACCGTCAAAAAATGGTTTTACGTGCCTCAAATTTTCGCCCTTATATAAGAATATTTTGTCGCTGGTAAAGGGCTCATTCGAAAGAGGAAGGTTCAATCTAGTGCGCACTGGTCAGGAGCTGTCGAGATTATGCAGATATTTGGCAATATAAGCGTTAGAAGTAGGCCAAAAATTGACGATGTGCATGCCGTGCAATCCAAGCATTTTTATGCCATTGGATGACTTTTCTGGATGAAATCGAGAGCAGCGCGCACTAGAAAATATCTCCAGCTATAAATTGAGCTATATTTTGTCTTGACTCTCTGCAAAATGAAACCAAAAACTTGAAGCACGTTTCTGGCGTGAGAATTCATAATATCGATAATATAGAGCAAAAAATGTGACAAGTTTAGTTAAGACTCGTCGGATCAAGACCAAGACGGATCTTAAGTCTGTGTCTGGAAATTATTAATTAAAAAGTCACGTGACTATTCCGGGCCAGAGTATTCTCGACCAGAGTATCATTTTGTAGGCCCTCTTTGGAAATTTTTCTGAAAGAGATCAGACGACTGTCTTATATCGAGGTTTTGCATAAGTATTTTCTATTACTTGCGCTGTACAATATAATTTTTCGAAATTAAAATCCTTAAAATTGTGGGAGTTACAGTTCCTTGAAGGGAGTCGTAAAAAAGTGCCGTATTGGCTGACACAATTCCAGGCCGTTCTATTGGTCCGAAATAAGAAAATAAAGTAATACTTTGATTAGAATGAATATAGTTATGGTGTGAATCGAAAGAAATAAAATATCTCATTATTTAACCAAATGGAGGCATGTGAAATTTCATATTTTGACTTTTCAAGCTTTGTCTTCACATTTGGCATACTAAAAAAATAGAAATAGATTAATATTTGTTAAAGTTTTTGGTTTATACAATAGCAACAACTTTTCTGAAGATTCTTTCAAAATTTGAAGTTGAAGAATGTACGACGTATTGAAATTTATTTCGGTAATACCTCGTTAATTATGTGGTTTAGAACATATTCTGAAAACCAGAATTTGATACTCGATCGATTCGCAATACAAGAGGTAGGTAATTCCATTTAAAGAACTCAAGGTGACCTTGAAATCTAAATACTTGCATCGCAATATATACCCCTCTATAACATGCGAGCTTCGTATAGAATCTAATTAAAATAAATAAAATGTATACAATAATTTTGTATATTATTTTTTTATATTATTACAAATGATGGACATATTCAAGGTGAACATTGGACCTTCCACCATATACCTATGTATATTATGAAGCACATGTCATAAGCGAAGCAATGAATTCTAATAGCATGAGTCATGTACGGGCTTCAGCGGAAAGTAATCGAAAATTGGTGTGGCACGGAAAATGTTAGGAATGCATATCACATGTTTCCGCTGAAAGACTCGTGTGTTTCAATTGTTACCAATTACCAATTATAACAAGTATGACTGCGTAGGTAGCGCCGGAGGCAATCTACATACAGGGTGTTCCAAATTGTTGTACTTGCTTCAGAGGGATAATTCCTGAAATCATTTGTAGCAACTTTTTCCTTTGCGAAAATGTTATCCGCGGCTTTATTCAGGAGTTATTAACCCATTTGCATCATTAGCATATATAAACGCTCAATTTTCTTGGTCACTATCGCCGGAGCGTATATATACGGTCCATTTTCCTGGTCACTATCACCGGAGCTGTATGCATACGCTCGACTTTGTTGGTCACTATCATTATTTGTTAGCTAAAAAATAGAAATGGAGGGTGTTGTTGGAGATGAAAGTAGTAATTCTGATTTTTTCTTATAATGCTGAAATATGAAGTTCTTTTACTTGCAGTCATTTTTGTACTTAAAAAAAAAAGAGTTTGGTGATAAAAGCCTTCTTTTCATATTTCCTTATGATGCAAATGGGTTAACTAAAAACACGGACCAATCAGAGTGCGGCTACAGCAGTCAGCTCCCGCTGAGCGTGGCGTTGGCATTGGCTGGGTCAGACTCCGCCTGCTGTATCCGCCCTCTGATTGGTCAATGTTTTTCGTTAATAGCTCCTTAACAAAGCCGCGGAGAACATTCTTGCAAAGGAAAAAGTTACTACAAATGGCGTCAGAAATCACTCCTTCCAAAGAAATACAACATTTCTGGGACACCCTGTATAGCCGGCGAGAAAAATGCGCGGCCGTCAAAGTGTTGTGACACGGAAAAAAGTCGAATCGGGAAGCATCGAGTAGTCGAATTGGCCATCGATCATCTCCCGATAATTATGCGAGACGATTTCGCAGCCTCTCGAATTCGACTGTGCCACGGTGGTGCCGCGAATCTCGTAATCTAACTGCGCGCGTTGCTTTCCGAGCGACACGCGAGTGGAAAGTGGAGCAAGGTGAGATCCAGCCGGCGACACGTCCTTTTACATTATTCGCCGCTTAATTATTTTCATCCGCGGCCGTACGTGTTCGCAGAATCCGCTTGCACAACGAATTATCGCGCGGTGCAACTCGATAACCGCGCATCGACGTGTCCGATCGCGACGCGACGATCGTTATCGGCCCGGTCGGGCGCGCCGATGGAACGTCGCCTTCCGAGAACGAATTTCGTCGCTTTCACTCGTTTTCCACGGCGGGCTCTGGATCACGGAGCGGAGTCGCGGCGAGCACGGCAATAATTCACCGCCACCACAAAACTACCGGTTTGTACATTAACACGCGGTATCTGCAGATAGCAGTGCGTCGCGGTAAATCAACAGACCGGCCCCGGCCTTATCGACGCCGTAAGCTATGTACAAGGCTCGTCGTTCTTACTGATAACGCGCGCATCCACGCTCCTCTGCAACGTTATCGTGACCCCGGCGGACCGTGATTGTCCTAGGTTGTGAATTTTCGATAATGCGGGCCACCGGTTATCTGCCCGCTTTTTCGCTTCACCGATCCCCTGCCCCCGGAAAACACGCTGGTCTCGATTCTTTTATCGTTTCCGGAGCTTTTCCGACACTATGGCAGAGCATCAAATTTAATATCATTACCCCTTGGTCCTCGTTAATCCCCCAGTGTACGAGTAAAAACTATCCATTCTCATGTTGACATTTCTTTTAAAAAACTCGGAGCTTGTCTTACATAGTGCTCCCTCAAACAACGCGGTTTCGATTATACGCCGTTTTTTTTTTTTTTTGATAAATTTCAGTTTTTTGTCACATTTATTACTTATCAATTCAGCATGTGTTTACAGTTTTCTTTGTCATGGCGAATAAGTGAGGTGAGATTCTTGCACGTATTGAATCGTAAAGTAATGAGGTGAATTCAAACATGTATTGAATCGTAAAGCTATGTACACGGTGTATAAAAATTATATGTCACGATCACCATAGCGTGATTCTACCCCTCTGGATCGATGGAGATCTGTTAAAAAAATGCACCGCAAAATTGAGCTTGACCTTGAAAATCAAGGTCAAAGTGTCGAAAAATTTGAGTGACGAGTACGATGCAATAAAGAAGAGATTTTCGGAAATACAACATTTTTAGGACACCCTGTATGAAATATATAAAAATGTGTGTACTTTGTGGGGGAGGGTCCCTAACGTCCGCGTTGTTCGAGGAAGCACTGTATGATACTATTTTTGCTATAAACGCGGTAGCCCCGAACGTTTAAATATCTATTGTAAAATATAAAAACAAATGAAAATCGATAACACGGCTATCCATGCGCAAAAACAGTTGCTTACTAGTATTGTAGTAGTACGCACGCCAATCGAATCAGTGTTGTCTTATTTAATTTTCTCCTTCGTGAAAGTTTTATTACTGGCTGACAATGAGTCGGATCCATTGCTCCAAACATGCGAGTATTCAGTTTGACGATTCAAAAATGGTGGATTTGATTTGAAAGACAAAGAACGGAGAATTATTTTTTATTTTTTAATACAGTGGAGTTCACTTAATTGCTAGAAAAGTGGGAGGAACTAGAAAAGGAGAACATTTTGAGTGAAATGCAATTTAACGTCCTTCTGGACTAAACGTGTTTTTCTTGCAAAAAATCCTTCAATACTAACAGAAACACCTACACTCCGAAACAAAAAGATAGCACATCTTACATTTTTTAATGTTTTGCAGTAGAAACTGGTATACAAAAGTACATTGTTCATGTCAACACTAGTTTTGGGCATGCCTGTATGTATAACATGCTCAATATTCTCATCGACAAATTTCTACGAATGAAAATGTATAATTTATGTTTACAATATTTTTCAAAAAATTAAGGTGACGTTCAATGTCTTAAATGGAATGCTATTTTTGTTTGTTTGTCATATGAAAACGACGGTCAAGACGAATTCAAATATGTGGTAAACAATGTCCCTCAGTGTTTGGAAAGGTCAGGAATGAGAGTGTTTTGTTATTATTTACAAGTGTCGCACATGCTTGCCAGCATGTGTTCGGCTTGTCGAATAAATATTCCATTACTCTGAGCGGCATGGTTTAACATGTTTTCGAATTCGTCATGACAACCGCTCTTATATGTCAAACAAACAAAAATACCACACCGTTTAAAAAATTATAGGTCAACTCAATTTCTTGATAAAATATTGTAAACATAAAAATTTGTTACACACAATTATGTTAGTCATAACAAACCGTACAACTACGTCCTGTGTCATTTTTTTCTCATGTTTACCATTTCGGAAAAAACCGCTGGACAAAAATAATTCCACTGTATAATTGACACTGATCCACAAAACGTATTTTTTAAATTTTCAATTCAGGCCCACACATAAAGAAATTTGTAAAAACCACTTTTAGTATTTTCTAATCTTTTAGAATTCCTTCTTCGTGTCATGTAGCAAATTAATTGTTTTAACTTCTCAAAAAAAATCTTTGTCGTATGGTCAAACATTAAAATAGTTATGGTCTTTTTAAAGTGTCAATCTTTGTCAGCATATTCGGTCCAAATAAGAAAAACATGTATAAACACAAGTTGTTTAACGCTATAAACATAAAAAGTTATAAACAAAAATATGGAATCGTACGCCACTTGACCTTCATATGTAAAGAATTGTGAAGAAGAAAGTTTATAAAACAAGAATAAATATGCGTAACGAACTGATGCAAAGAACAAATGTGATTCATTCACTGAAACAAAATACAAATGAACTCCATTTTGAAACACTCTTAATCCTGTACTGCTGAACACGGTGGCCATTTTGAAATGGAATATTAGTTGCATCTACGAATTTAGTATTGAAATTAGTGTCAGCAGTGATAATTAGTATTAAGTGATTACTAGCAATAGCTAGTATTAAATAAACATTAGTATACATTTAATGACTGCAGATAGTCCGCACAAAACAACAAGTACTTGAATATCGCTATCTTCGTTCTCTTCGAACTGTGTATTTTCGTTTATAACTTTTAATAAAGCGTTAACATCTACATAACATTTCTTTCTCGTTCAGACCCATAAAATATACTAACACAGTTTGGCCCTTTGGGACGCGATATTAAACGTATCCTGAAACAATGCAGGCATAGAAAAAAAAAGTGAAAATAAATTAAGATCGCGTAAATCTCGGCGTGTGCTATCTTTTTGTCGCGGAGTGTGATAAAATATACATACCGACTTCCTTTTTCCGCCGATTCATCCAATGTTTCTCACGTCGACTAATCCTGGCTAATGGATAAGGTTAACGAGCAGTGCGATTCGCATAGACATTTGAAACGGTCGAATCGTCGGACGAGTTCCCCGGTCTGCAACCGTGTGATTCGGCTCGGTTAACGTCATTGCTCCGATTCGCCGGGAACGTCCGCATGAGGTGACATAAAAGCAAACCACGCATTACGTCCGGTGGACTACAATACTCGTTACAGCACGAGCTCGCGTTCCCAAGGCGATCTGGGACCCGTTAAGCGGACACTAATCGGCGGTGTCGATGCAACTCACCTGACAACCGACGAGGACAACAACCGCAATAGAAACGATAGGATTCAATAGCGACAGTAATTATACACCAATATTTAAGTACTCGTCGTAACGAGGCGCGCGGAGTGCTCGAGGAAAGGAACATCGTGGCGGCGCCATTAGCATTCAACGAAAACGTTTTCACACGAAAGCGAGCGCAACGATACACGTCGCGGCGCACTGTGTAACCGGCAGCGGGTGTATCAAAACTCATTCCGAGAGATGCGTAGCGAGCCGCAACAAAGGTAAGAGCTGGGTACACGTGTCGGGAACGGGGCAATGTCTCGTTTGACAAACGATACGGTGTATCTTATCTGTGTTTGTCTCTTCAGCCGCTCGACAATCTCTCATCAACTTCAAACAAATCAGAATTCAATCTTCGTAGAGGCGTCTCTCGCTGGAATCCGGTGTAGCTCCTTTCTTCGGTCTTTTTCGGAAAGTTCTACGAGTACCTTGAACGTCAGCGATTTCGGCCTGAATAAATGCGAATAGCTTGCGAAGAAGTTTCGTCGAATTCGCGGCTTCAAGGTTTAGTTAATAGAAAAGCGAAACGAACATTATTATGCATATGAATGCGTATAAGTAGACTGTGGAATTTTACATACACGTTTGCGACAGCAACAAGTGGATAAAGCACAGAGCAGTAAACGCATTCAAAGAATTTAAAAACACTATTATTTTCAACCCTCTCAAATTATTCAGAAAATAACTAAATGTATACAGTGACTTCTCTATACAGGGTGGTCATTTCACAACTTTCCAGCCGAGTATCTCGAAAAGTATGAAAGATATTAAAAAAGTGTAAAACACGTGTCCAAGGATTTCGAGGGGGAAAGAGGGGAGCAGTATCAGTTTTTTTATTTTGGTAGCGTTTTCAACGTAGTTTGAAGGTCAACTTTATTTTTTCAAATGGAAACCTATGTTTTTTATTATGGGATCTTATTGTACTTAAACAGACCAGCAAGGCCTGGATGATAAACGTCGCGGAATTATCCCCACTACCGTATGTGTCCTGGACGATACTTGACGCTGGCAAGACCCGTGTTGTTGACATATATCGAGAATTCACTGTATGTAGTTCCTCCATCTTGCAATGGTTACAGACAATTTTTATCGTACATGAATATCCGCAGTCTATTTCTGAAAAAGCAAGATTTCTTATCCGTAATCTTCTACTAGTACTACTAGGTAGTAAAATACTATTTCTAACGCATACTTAATTTAATACAATGTCTACTCGATAATTGTCCAAAACACGGGTTTGACCAGGGACAATTATTGGCTAGAAGATACTACTCTTTGATTCACTGCCGAACGTAGAAAGAGATATCGAAGCTTGAGAGTTCTCGAGGAGTGTAAACGTTATACGATTATGTTGGTGAAAGTCCCACAAAAAATAATGAAAAATAAAGAAGTTTTGTTATTGGATTAGTAGCGATCACCGATATACCTGATCCATATTCTGTTTACACTTCTTGGCGACCGAGGCTCCTCACGGGGTATAATCCGCGGTAGTAGGGATACTGCTGTGACAATTATAGGCTAAATATTTGGGACATTTATCGAGTAGAGACTGTATTTACCAGAAGGAGAGTGTTTATTTGAAAAATCGCTATTAAAAGTTTTTTCACTGTGTATACGCTTTCCCAGTTACTATTCTTACAGTGAAAAGAATATTCTCACACTGTACATACACATACTCGTTTCTTAGAACTTACTTTGTAGAGTTTGAGACTGTGTAATGAAAATATAATTAGCTGTACGATGCATGTCTATTTTTAAAGAACAATTTCATTTACAAAGGGCTAATATTGGCACAGCTTAAATCCAAACCCGAAATGTTCAGCTTTTTAAAGTTCAAAGATATGTTATCGGTTGAAGAATTTCCATTGGTTGATTGATAACGGTTCTTTCGCCGCGTCGATCTTCTGCGAGAATTCTCTTATCAATGAAAAAAATACTATTTCCTGTGCGCATCGTGCATCGTTGAACAAAGGTTTATTTATCTTCACGAGGGAAAATCACAATCTGCACGGGGCAACGCGTTGCAACACGAAGGAACCGGAATTTATTTTCTGTGGGCTAGTTAGCTCCTCATTGTGGCTCGTTTATGACCGTAACGGAAAGTATGCGCCTCTTTGTTGTCGAGCGGAAGAACGCGGAAACACGCGTATCGAATGGACCTATAAATCGTGGCTATTTTCGACCGCCGCACAGATTTCGCGTCTGACTATGACTATGCTTTTAAATATTAGTCAATCAGCAACCTAGGAACGGGACCCAATTACTGTGGGGGTACCAATTATTGTGCTTATATTATTTTTAAAGCATAATGAATACTAAAAAAGAGATATATAACATATATACAGTGTTTACTGTGTACTTGTCCCAAATGCCTAGCCGATAAAAGTCCTAGAACTCTCCTCAGTAAGGCTGCGTGGATAAAAGAATAGTATCTCCTGGCCGATATATGTCCGTGGCTAGACCCGGGTTCTGGACATAAATCGAGTAAACACTGTATTAACTGATTTGAATGAAAAAAATTTAATATCTCTTTCTTAGTATTCATTATGCTTTAAAAATAAGTATAATTCATATAGGCACAGTAATTGGTACCCCCACAGTAATCGGGTCCCTTACCCTAGCTTAATCTACTCCACTGCATGGAAAATAGTTTATTGCTGCCTGTGAATCCCTGCATACCAGTTTTTCTCTGCAAATGTTTATTTCTATTTATAATTCTTTTCGTTATTGCAGCAGGAATTGAAAACCTTTTTCTTCGAACGATTAGAGACAATGTTTTAAAGTTGAAATTTAAATGCAATCTTAAAATTTGTGTTTTAAATTGTTAGTACTCTTGGTTTTCGTAAATTGTACACTAAGTGTTGCAAGATTCTTTCGCTGATTGAGGATGCGAAAGAGAAACAAACAAACGTTTCCTACAATTAACAAATGCTCCCGGCGGCGAACTAGATTATGACATCACGCAGGAATGCATAAGCCATGGGACATGACTCACGCGACGCTGTCCTGCTCTTTCGGAACGATTCCAGCGGGTTTTTCTCGGGCCGAGTGAAGTACGAATTTATAGATAACTCGGAACTGTTTCGAAACAGATAAGTGGCCGCGTCCTGATCGCTCGTTGGCAACACGCGCGCTTATCGTTGCCACGAAATTAATTTCGCAACGAGGGGGTGCCGATTGAAAATTTCTTTTTGTGTATTGTCAGAGTAGGCAAAATGGGATCTACTCAACGAACAATGAGATTGCCATTAACCAGTTAACTGCGGAATTTAATTTTAAAAATCCCTCATGGCTATCCCGAAGGCAGGACAAGCGCTGCTATCATAAATTTTACGAAAAATAATAAAGCAGAATAAGGAAGGATTACATTTTTATTCGATAAAAAATTAACAATTCATTTTGTTGAAAAAGTTATTGAAAACTTAAAATTGTCAAAAAATAATAAAATTCATAAACAAGAAACATTAAAGAAAACAATAACTTTAACAAATTTGGTTGATTTCAGTGTGGTATTTTTCAAAGCAAGGTAAAAAATAATCAACTTAGCTTGTAAAAAGAAATACATTGTTACGTGAGAATAATCAAATTTTTTTATAAAAATAATACATAGCAGATTTATTGGTAAAATAAAGGAAACAGACCACTAAATGACATTGTTTGCTCATTGAAATTTTCAGTTTTTATAGTAAATGGAAATTTTTTATTTTACACGACGAGTATACACATCAACCCCACCGCAATAGAGCTCTGGATTGACATGTATACACGTCGAACGCTGGTTAAACATATTATTATTAGACTACAGATTTCTATGCAAAACGAAAATTCTCCAAGTAAATTGCAAGGAACAGAAATCAAATGAAAATGTATTTTCTCCTTTAATAATTTTCATAAGTCAACAATAGTGTAATCGCGTTCTGAAATTCGACGTTACAAGTATTCTGTAAACGAGAAGTGTAATATTTCAGTATATTTATATTTTGTTTAGTATAATATTTCAAACTTCTGGTTATATTTTTCTTTATTTTTCAATATCAACGACCTTGGCAAAAGATTATATTTGATTGTGTTATGTATATATTATATTTCAGTATATTTATATTTTGTTTAGTATAATATTTCAAACTTCTGGTTGTATTTCTTTTAGCATAATATTTCAAATTTCTGGTTACATTTTTCTCTATTTTTGAATATCAACGACCTCGGCGAAAGATTCTATTTGATTGTGTTATGTACTAACAGATGTGAAATAAGGCCCGTATTAGTGCAACAACTTTGCCCCGGATTAGTGATGTTCACCTTCTCCGTGGTGATTCTACAATGACTGGGACTTAAATCCTCCTCGCTGGTTCTAACTACAACCTTACGCTACTCGAGCGGCGCACTATAATTATCCAAATTCCCGTTTAAACTCGGAAACCGAGTAAAATGCGCGATTAGAAAGGCAGTTTTCTCGCTTTCGTGAATGCTGGTTCCGCGAGCGTGTAATTACTCGTGGCTCACGCGCGTCCATTGATCTTCAACGCGAAACCAACGGATCCTGATGCGTGTTCGCTCGCACGCACGACGCATTTTAATGGACAACGTACCGTTTCCTTGACTATAGAGTGGATTAGTCACGACCTCCGAGAAGTTTCCCAGAAAGCCAGACTAACGAACTTGTCGACGGCTCACCGACGTCTGACGAGAACTACGAGTCATCCCACCGTATGGTATGAATGTCGATAATTTATCGACTCTTATTCGGTTCGATTTTGATCTTTGAATAGATGCGCGCAAAAGAGAAATCATTGCTTTAATATTAAGCGATGGAATATATTTCTGCTGTTCTTCTGGTAAATAACACTCTTTGGTTTGGATAGAAAAATAGGGAGTATTTAATTCAAAGTATGTTCCGTCGTTACATATTTTTCCACTTTTCACGTAATAGATGGATAGAGGTTTTCTTGTTGCAAGATTATAATTTTTTATAAATGGCGCGACCTCACCGATTTGGAATGGGACCGATACGTACAAAAATCTGTACGAAATGCGGATTTCTTGCTAACTCGCATAAGCACTTTTTCTTGATTTCATAGGTTCATTGATTACATAATTGTACAGGGTAATTATAATTTTACAGGGTGTTCCAACTAAAGGATGCCACCTAAATATCTCTTTTATTTCAACCTACAATTTTATCACATTTTTGGTACTCAAGGTCACCTCATGACTTAAACATATTCAAATGTGTTTTCTCAGCCGCTACAGGATGGAATGAAAAGAAATAAATCTTCCTGATAAAAAATAACGATGATCTCGAAAAATCTATGAAAAAATATATTGGATAAAAGAAATTTTTCTTCTATGGTACTCCTCCTTCGATACCATTTAAATTATGCCATAAATATTTTTTGTGCCATTAGAAACAAAGGAGATATTTAGGTGGTCCCCTTTAGCTGCGACACCCTGTATAACAAATAAAAAGTTCCTATCTTTTTATTTTTATTTGGACTAGAATTGACGACTGTATCTCTCCCGCAGTTTTACTACTTCGACGAAGCTATACCTCTACTTCTGAGTCTTATTTATAGTTAACAAAATTTCTGTATGTTGTTGAAATATCCATTCGAATGTCCAATAAGTTTCGAAAAGATTGGCTTAATATTCTCATTGAAAAAAATTGCGAAAATCGGCTTATTTTCAAATGTATTCGCGCTCTGATTGGTCTGTATTTTTTGTTAATAACTCATGAACGAAGCCGCGGGAAACATTTTCGCAAAGGAAAAAATTATTTCAATGACCTCGGGAATCAAGGAAGTACAACATTTTTGGGACACTCTGTAGACGGAATTCATTGTTGTGGCGCAGACAGTTTTTCGTAAATAACTCGGAAAGTAAGCAAGTCCACACCTTATAAGTATAGGAAAAAGTTGTTCAAAATGTTATGTTGTACAACATATTACAAAACCATCGAAATCGGGGAGGAAGTAGCTTTTCTGCAGTTCGAGCGAGCAGTTTAATGCAAAATTGATGTATGCAAGTCTATATTTCTCGATTTTCAGCACATCTTAATCGTCATTTAATAAAATAATCGTAACATTATTTTAGCGTCGCTTGCATCCTTCGATATTATTCTGTTTTATACAACTTTTACTCAATTCCTCATAATGATAAACTGTTTTGACTCGAACCAGTTTTGCATTAAACCGAATTTTGCGCGAACAATTGAATAGATTCATGCCTTATTCAGTTCGATTTTCCAATGTTCGATCCATCGAAAAATCTATTTCGCCTGCTGACATCGTTGTTCAGGTACAGAATAATTATCCGACACGCAATCCGCGAAGGGAGGCAACTTCCAGGCTCTAAAATGTGTCTTCTATTCATTAACATGACAATGGTCGACCCTGGTCAGCTGGAACGAGCGTTCGCCATATGCAAGCGCGTTCCACGCGAGTGTGGATTCATTGTCTGCTTCGTGCCATTCAATTCTTCCTCAGGGTCGTGTCCATGTTTTCGAGGACCTGGAACTCCGTCGGCTTCGAAAAACATCGGTCACATTGTCTCTGCAACAGGAACAGACTGACAAGGGACATTACCCAATTATCACACGCCAGTTTTAATGAAATTTATGCAGGGTATAGTTTGTTGAAAAGTATTTGATACCTTGATAGGAGGTGAAAATAGCCTTCAAAGTTGGGGGTGAAAACCCTTTTTTTCTAATATCTCGGGAGCTAGAGGGTGTAGCACAATGACTTTTTTTAAATTTGTGTGTTTTCGACCAAAGAATTTAGTTATATAAAAACATTTCAGAAAAAGATGAATTCTTAAAATATTGTTTAAATAAATAATTTTATCTGAAATCTTTATATGTGACTATATTTCTTGAACGAAAACACAAATTTGAAAAAAAAATTATTGTCTTAGACCCTCTAGTTCCCGAGATATTTTCAAAAATAGGGTTTTCACCGCCAACTTTGAGGGCCATTTTTATTGAAGCAGTGACTCTCACTTGAAATTTATTTATTTATTTATGTCGCATGTCAGTCAAAAGATATTGCATCACAATAGGAATCCTACTCGATTCAGTATTTGCTGTTAAAAAGCGATAATACCAAGAATCGAAATAAAACAATTGACCGTCCATTTTGAAAGAATTCTGTTGAAACTTACATGTTCCGTTTAAAAGAATAGATATCTATTTCTGTGGAATTTGTGAGGTAAAAAAATGTTTCCTCTAAGAGCTTTTATGACACAAATTCTAAAATGTTTCTCCCATGAGAACGCTTTTTTAGAACGTCTATTAACGAAGGGCTCATAAGGGTAGCACAATCAAGCTTTACACTGCGAATTATCTACATTAATATTACAAATAAATAATATATTAATTCGATCCTGGTCGAAACAGGTTTCGCAGTTGGAAACCTTACCAGCCGTGCTAATCGGAATTATTGAGAGTTGAATTCTTAATTATGTACATTGCTTCTCCGAATATAGAAGTGTTCAATATTCTATAATGCACCTACAGAAAAGTAAGGAAACATCGAAGAGGAATTGATTTTTTATTTCATCAACTACGATGCATTTTATTAAAAAAAAAATGTGAAAAAATAATAGCATTTTATGAGAAACTTCTATGAGAAATACGTATTTTTCGAGATTTTCAATTTTTTTAAACATGTTTGCTTAATCGGAAAAATCCGGAAAAAATACACATTAATAACCGCAAAACGACACAATTACCTTAATAATATAAACCTAATCATCTGAAAACCAATATAAAATTAGCAATTTTAAGTTTTCGTAATTTTTTAAAAATCGATCTTGCAGTAAAAAATTCGGAAAAAATTCACAGTCGTGCGTGCTATCCGGTATGATGTTCATGGATTGCTTTTTTGATAGTACTAAGCAGAACAGAAGAAATGAGCCGTTTATTTTGAAAGTGGTCTAAGTCCACTTTATATTTTGATAAAATTAAAAATATACGTATAGAATACCAATGTGTGTCATACTGCTTAAGTGTATCTAAAAGAGATAAATTTACAGTGTGTTTTCTTACCAAAAATGGAGTTAAGCCACTTTCAAAGTTAACAACCAGATTCGCTATAAAATTTGAAAGAGCCCAAGTCCATTCGACATAATTTAAAATGCTTTAAATTGAAAAAACAATACTCAATTTACTTTATATATCTTTACAACACTTCAAAAACACAATTTATGCAATTCGGGACATTTTCTAACTACATAAATTACATAACAATTTACTGCGCATCTACATTTTGTGTTTGCGGCAGGGATTTGAAGAAGTCATGGTGCTCTGGTGGTATGTATCGTAGTAAGTCCATCATGTCCTTGTATTTCGCTGTTGTAATTCGTCTTGCATAATTATAAAGTGGTGTTAATACATTATTTTCGAACTTTCTTGCTCTACCCCGTCGTGGTCATAAATCCAGGATTTTAAACTTTGCATTCTCATCCATTGATATCTTATAGAAAATTTTACATGATTCATCTCTCAAAAAACGCATCCAGCATATTTTTAACCAATTTATTGTTTCTTCGTTAGAATTCTTTACACTTTTAAAAATTGCGTCCCCAAAAATTTTGTTGATATGAAATACTCTTGTTTCATTTCATTTAGAACAAAGTTATTACTTTTCCGGCACATTTTGATAATGTCCGAAGGATAATGGATTGGACTTAGGCCACTTTCAAAGTGATGGTTTTAATTATTGAACTAACTGCGAAAACTTATGTGTCCAAAATTATGTACACGTAATTACGGGCAACAAAAAGTAATTGACAAATGGGCTTAGACCACTATCAAAATAAACGGCTCAAATACACCATAACTCGTTGAACCGTGCTGATCCTGTAACCGCTCTTGTGGTAGGAGTACCGATTTGAAATTTGTCACAGATGGTTTTCTTTGGGTTCTCTGTCGAATGGTATGAAGAAAGATCAATTATGGGGGCACATTTGATACCCTTATCCAGCTTTGTTTTTCAATTAAAAAAAAAAAACAGTGAAAATTGAAATCAGATAATGGATTTTAACACGTTAAGTGCCAAAAATCAATCCCAGAGAATGTCACAAAATCGGTGTAATTTAATTAATGAAAGCGCGAGACTAGAAATTTAAAATGTATTATAGTGGATGCTGTCTTCACCCTTTTGAATTCTAAAGATCCTAATAAAATTCGGGTGTATCTGGATATGTTACAATAAAAATGAATTTCTAAACCTGGCAAAAAATCATTGTCAGTCATATATAACCGACGTGGCGGTTAACGTGTTAAATAATGGTCGTTGGTAAGTGGATATCCCAGTTACGGAGCAGTGTGAATTTTTTCGGTTATGAACGAGAACGGTTAGAATAGGTGGGGTCTATGTTTGAAGATAGAATCTACGAAATAGCTCCACAAGTTTCTGGATCCCAGTAGCATAGAATAGCGGCGGTAAAACAGCCTGTGCCCGTAATTCGGTCTGGGGTACCGTCAAGCGCTAGTCCCATCTCTGGGGTCATCTTTTGGTGCGAGCAGCCTGCTGGCCGGCCAGTATACGAGTCGAGCGACTTTCTGTCCGTCTCTGTTCGTCTCGTCCTCATCCGAGGCTCTCGCTTTCCGACTCATTGTCCGATGGTAGTGCGGGTGGCGAGGACCGGGCTACGTACTCTTCCCCCCTCCTCCTCCTCTTTCTCCTCCTCCTCCTCCTCTTCCTGAGGCTCTCCTACTCCTCTTACACTGCCACCACCAGCAACTACTCCTCCTCGTGGACCTAACACGTTCGAATTAGTCGTCTCGTTAAGCAGCCTCGTGGCACGTCGAGGAACGAGTCCATCGTGTTACTCGGATGACCGCGTAGCTCGGTGTTTGGCGAACGATAAGAAGCCACGGGTCAACTGGCTCGCTGACGTGTGCGTCCACGAATGTCGGACCGGTTCCTGCCAGCACGGTTCCTTCCTCGAGTTTCTTTCGGTCGCGGTCTCCTTCGATTTCGCGATCGAGTTGAACCGCTGAACCCCGAGCGGTTTACCTGTGAACCTCGCCGGTCTGTCGCAGCCATCTCGGGTCGGGTCGGGTCGGGTCGGATCGAATCGGATCGAAATTGAATCGAATCGGCTCGGTCGGACCGGTTTCCACGTCGTCCCGATGCTCTTTGACCGGTCGGAGGACACCCAAAGGATCGATCGGAGTAACACGTTGATACACGGCACCAGTGAAAGTGATACGACCGGATTCCTCGGATTCTGGTACGCCCAGGATTTTTTCCAGGTGATTTAGAGACAGCTGGGACAAAGGTGTTCTGCTCGGTTCGTCGTTGACCTCGGCGATCGCTCGGTGACGCGGAAAAACCACGTACAAGCTCCGGTCGAATTGTTCGATCGTATCGGCCGGCGAACAGGTTGGCGTTCATCGATGGATGATCGGTAAGAATGTGATTTGCCCAACCAGGAAACCAGGATCGAGTATGTATATTTGATTGCCGGCGAGCGCGCGCGTACGGTTACGAGGCCGATAAATCAGCTCGTGAGAAAGGCTGCTATTCAAACGATTAAACTCTATCGCGCCTGACACGGAGTAGGCGAACAAGACTCTTCCCTCTTCTGGTATCAGCACGCTCGTGGGAAATCGCGTGTCAAACAAGAGAGGCTCGTCCAGCTTATCAGCGAACGAGTCCACAAATTCCGTGACATGTTCTATTGTCTGGCGGCAACATAAACAACCAACGACTGAAATCTTTCCGATGATATGGCGCGTTGAGTCGTCGACCTTGGCGCGCGAACCAATTGTCATCGTCGAGATCGGGCTATTCCGGCGGCGGCGTGGCCAAGGCCATTGCCGTTGATCACGTGCGTATTCGCAACGCAACCGCGAGTATCGGGCAAGCCGAGTCGGGACACTCCCGTTGGCGAAAAACAGCGGAAACTCGCCAAAAGTCCTCGGGCTGAGTCACAACGGCAGGTAGACGGGTGGAGGCAACCGGGAGGGTCACGTGTCCCGGAGTCGAAGGAGGACCGATCGAACCGGTGGGATCGGCCGTCAGTGTGCGGTGGAACGAGGATCGATCGAGGCAGGTGGATCATCGCGCGCGGCTCGTGCGGCCAGGGCGTGTCGCTCGTGTTCAGAAAACCGCCGGGAACGCTCGTATTCCTGACCGTGTGCTCGTGAAGTGGAAAGGAATTCACGCGTACCGCTCGACTCGAAAATAGTGGCCGCGAGACGACGACGCAGTGCCGGCATAGCGTTCACGGTTCCACGCGGGGCGCCTCTTCAACGCCTATACCGACGCGAAACCGAACCAACACGCCCGGGGAAACAAAAGATTTCTCCGTGGAAGCGGACAGTGACATTACAGTGATTCCGAACCGAAGTTCCCAACCAGAGGAAACTCGTGCCGACTTTTGTTTCTTTTGCACGTGCCTCCGCGCAATCGTCGTACAATAGTAAGATTTCTTGCCCGAGAAGAGAAAATCGGCGACGTGTTAATGAAAAGCCTGGACCGGTGTTTAGAAAGCGGCGTCCCCTAACAAAGCGCGCTGAAAATTGCTTTTCATCAACCTCCAAGCAATTCGTATATCTCTAGAGGACCCAAAGGGGCGTATAGAAAGGAACGTTTCTTTGCGAAGCGAATTAAAAATTAGTTTTAATCGAACTCCGAGCAATTCGACCTCCAGAAGAAGACAGAGATCGACTCTATATTTTCGGAAGACCCGAAGAGGCGTACAGAAGGGAACGTAGAAGCAGTCGAAGATCATCTATGTTTTTTCTGAAAGTCCTGAAGTGTATGGACAACAAGGACGCTTACCGAAGCGGTTCGAAGAGAAGAAGTTTTTCCGAAAACCGTGGAATAGGTGTGTAGGAAGCCACGTCCCCTAAGTGTAAGGGCGCCCCACTTGACTGCGCAGACACGCGTTGGTGGGATCGTGCACATCAGCTGGGACAGTTTTTCCGGGATGACGCACGTGTCGCTGGGTCCGTGTTTTGGGAATGCGAACGAGCCGGCAGCGGCTCGTGTAATGACGTTGTGAGGCCATTGTTCGGGCCGGGTTGGGTCGGGCCGGGCCGTGGACTGTTTGATGGACAAACGGGGGCGGGAGGTGGTCGGAGACTGTGACGCGTCCCGTCGAGAGGGAAAAGGACGACGGACGGTTGCTCGAAGGCGGAAAACGAAGGAAAACCGACGAGGGACACCGCCGGGGAGTCAGGCATCTGCGACAGGGGGAAAGGAAGAGAAGGACCCTCTTGGCTCTGTTCGTGGTACGTGTTTTCGAGTGTGTTGGTGCGCTTGCAGGCGAGCGAGCGTGAACCCGCGCCACGTGCGCTCCACGGGAATCCTGCGTGCACCAAGTTCCTGACGTGCCTCGCAAAAACGCCGCGGTACTTGTTGCTCGTCGCGTTCCCTGATGTAATAATAGTTCGTTCGTTCCCTCGTTGCGTCACTCTTCGGGGACGCGCGACGAGGTGAGAAACCGGTGTTTTGTTTCCCTGTGAAGCTGATCGCCGCGCCGACCAGGTTGAACGTGCGGGATTATCGTTTTCGGACGTGTCGAGCCGTTCTGTGAGTAATTTCTTTCTTTCTGTTTGATTCTCGACGAATTCGTAGACGCGACTGATCGCGCGGACGTTCGGAGCTGGTTTGGTCCTTTCTACGCTCGTGCTTTAAATCTCCGGAAGGCTGTGCGTTTATCGGTGATTCAGAGGGTAGATACTGATTCTGCGAGGGGCCACGTGGAATGCTCCTAGTAGGAATCGAAGGATTCCTGCTTTGGAAGGATTAAGGATTTTATTTTGTTTTTAAAGATACTCTAAAGATTGTTTTGTTAGTAGAAAGGTAGCCCAGCGCAACTTAATCAAAGAGTGTTCTCGTTGAATGTTTTAACCTATTTCGTTCGAACACCATAAATAATTTTCATATGCTCTAAATTTGTTTGTATTTAACCCTTAACTTCCATAGTAAAAATAATCAGTACAGCAATTAATTTCACTTAATTTAAGTACGTGTACAGTAGTTATATTAAATTAAATTCGTGAAATTATTGACGGTGTATATGTATCCAGTTATTAGGAAGATTAATTTACTTTTTTCCAACGGTCCGAGACCGTTTTTCGTGAGTCTAATCTGCCTATGATGGTTAGATTATAGTCTACAGGGTGTTCGTTTGGAAACTTTCCAGCCGAATATCTCGGAAGTTATGAAAGATATTAAAAAAGTGTAAAACACGTGTCGAAGGATTTCGAGGGGGGAAGACGGGGGCAGTATCAGTTTTTTATTTAGGTAGCGTTCTCAAGGTCATTTGAAGGTCAACTTTGTTTTTTCAATAGCAATTTTTATAGGATACTTTTTTTTATCCGCGCCACTAGTTTCGGAGATATTTAAAGAGAAGTAGAGCGAGTCATACTTATACTGCGAGAAAATTTGTAATTTCTTTATAATTATAACAAATTTTCATAATGTTCTCCGTTGTTTTCTAAACAATAATACAGACGATTCTCAATTTCCGAACGAACATTTTTTAAAATATCTGTTGGAATACCTCTACATTCCTGTACAATTCTGCGACGCCAATCGTCGACGCTTTCTGGTTGTGTTTTATAAACAACAGACTTTAAGTGTCTCCACAAAAAGAATTTGAAAATACTATTATATTACTTTCAACTTATAAAATAGATTAAGAAAGAAAATAAATTACTGTTTCGTTCCAGTTTGTTGCAATTTAGGTAGGAAATTTTTATTTTGCAATGTTTGTACTCACAGCCATAACAACCGGAAGTTCTTTGTCCTAAATAATTTCGTAAAAGGAACGTCGCTGTCTAGTGATGACAAATGAGATATTTTACACTTTTTATAAATTTTTCGTTACATTTTATATTTTATAATATTAATCTTTATAATATTATCTTTCACGCCGTGAAAAAAAAAACAGTTGATCCATGTAATAAATGTGGTGGTTTCGAAACATACAGTATTTCGTGTTTAATATTTTTCTGCTGAAAAGGGACAGCTCCATAAACATATATTTCATTGTATCATTAAAATATTGTTCCTTCGAAACACGTTATGCATTATAGTATTGAGTTTGTTCCAAGTAATTAGTGCGGCGGTTTCGTAACACACACTATTACGTGTTTCATTATGTAATTAAAATTTTATTACCTCTAAATATGTGATCCATTATGCTATTGATTACAGTAAAATACACTCTCTTTAAGAATCTTTTTACTTACTATTTTTTCTATTTGGGCACAAAATGGAGGCTGCTTCATCATTTAAATCGTATTTATTGAATCACTTAAAATGGTATAGATTTCATAGTCGTAGCACGATTGAAACAATACTTAATTTTTAATTGCTTCTTGCTGGTTTACTCAAATTACAGCATTCACAGAATATATGTCCAAAAACACGGGTCTAGTCACGGACATACAGTGATATCTCTATATATGTCGCCAAGACCTGGATGATAAATGTCACTATCGCAGGGTATAGTAAGAAAGAAAATAATTTCGTTGCAGTTTGTTGTTATTTAGGTAGAAAATTTGTATTTTGCATAAAGATCCGCTGTCCAATGATTATACTCACAGCCATAACAACCGGAAGCTCTTTGTCCTAAATAATTTCGTAAAAGGAAGAAGAAAATTTTCATTTATTGTGTGTCTACGTTTATTTAACTGCTTGAGTATTCATGAGAGAAGAATAGAATTTTCTCTCGATTGAAAAGAAGGAAATACGGAACTCGTGTGTTTTTTCGGGTCTGGCATTAGCGTACTTTTGTCAGAACGCATTCTTTCGATGAAAGCGTCGACGAAGAAAGTTAGAGAGACATTTCCTTCGCGTTGGATTATATTGCACTTACACGGTATGCACACCGGTTCCGATAAGAGTCGCACGGAAACACGAGGAGCCGAACTCGATCGTTCGAGTCCCTCGTGCCGGTTTGCAATATTGATGGCGTCGTTATAAACTACATTTTTATCTCTCGAGGCTACCGAAGCAGTTAAAACGACTGATTTGCAACTTCTGATAAACTTCGCTGCAATTTACATTGACATGTTTCTCGAGATTTTTAACGACACGGTATCCACGGTGGATCCAAAAAGTATTTGAACACTAAATTATTGAGAAATCGTAAATATTTGAACTATAACAAGTTCGTTGTCATTTCGTTGACAATTTCAATAATAAATTTAAACTTATTTTGAAACTCGGAGCCTCCAGTTTCGCAAACCACCGTTCATTCTTGTTTAAATTTGTGCCCGATATAGGGTAAGGGAGTCAATTACTGTGCCTATGTTAATTATACTTATTTTTAAAGCATAATGAATATTAAACGGTAGATATTACATTTTTTTCATTAAAATCAGTTAATACGCAGGTTTGGTTCAGTGGGACAATTATTGTGACGGAGAAGCTTTTTTTTCTCCAGGTCATATTTTCCGATATTTCAAGGTCATCGTCGTTTTTTTAAATTGAACGACGTATTTTGATTAGTATAACATTATAGCTAATGAAAAGACAAATTCAACTATGCTTATACTATGTTTATGTTGACCTTCAAATGACCTTGGAAGAAGTTATTCTTCAAAAAGCGTAATGTACGAAGACCATCTTCATGCTTACCGTACTCTACTTGGGTTCCTTTTCGGGTCATTAGTTTTCAAAGGGTGTACACTTATTTTTGTCCCTGACTGTATATTATTTTATAATAGTAACAAGATTGAATTTATTTGGTATTGATGTACTTCAATAAAGTAGTTCAAAATTTCTCATGTAAACGTTTCTATAATTGCAATAATTGTAAAACAAAAGTTCAGAAACAAGTCGTTTTAAGTCTTTCGGTAGTTCGAGTTAAAATGTACCTAAACATCAAATTCTCAACGAATTATTATTGAAGTCTGTGTTGAATTACTAGCTCCCTTTGGTTGTCGTAGAACAGTGTTTTTAACCAGTTTGGATTAACGACACACTTTGAATTTAATGAGATCACTGCGACACACCATAAATTTAACAATAAAAATGTTTCAGCGAATACCTGATTCTCCCATTAATTGGCTGACAGGATAAAGATAAAAGATAAAGGAAATTTCAACAAAGAGCTTATATTCGGAATTCGAGACAGTGTTTAATATTTCCACACGAGTTGAGAAACACTGACCCTGGGACATACCAATACTAGTTTGCAATGCATACCTAACTGCGACGTACTGTTGCACTTCGAATTTGATTTTCTGCGGTGTCAGCAGCGATAGGATTAATCTGTGGTATTGAAAAATAGAGGACAGTTATACATCGATCGTTGATAGTTCCAACGTGAAAGCAAGCGGCATCGATGTCCATCAGGAACGCGGGCCGGGGTCATTTTTCTCGTAGAATTCGTGTTGTCCGCCTCGACTATTTCAGGCTCGCAATTCCGTTATTTTTAGAGCCGATTCTAACTTTGGCACCGACACAGCTCTCGCTGTGTCTGTTATGTTATAATCCGGCCCCGATATACAGTGGATCCAAAAAGTATTTGAATTTACCATTTTCGAGAAATCGTCGATATTTGAGCTGCAATAATTTTATGAATTTAAATTTATATTATACTTTAAAGCTTGCAGCCTCCACTTTTGCCATTCGTCGAAGACGCTTTTTCCAAAACATTTTTTAAGAAGATTGAAAAATGTTTCTCGTGACTGAAACCGCCGTAGATTTATAGACTGAAGCTTCCCCTTTACAACGAGTGTTTACAACTAGATCCATGATTTTTTTCTAGTCGATTTGTACAGAGGGTACCAAAAATGTTGTATGTACTTGAAAAGGGAGGTTCCTGGGGTCATTTGAAGTAACTTTTTCCTTTGCGAAAATGTTCTCCGCGGCTTTGTTTGGGAGTTATTAACGAAAAACCTGGGCCAATCACAGCGTAGCTACAGCTGGCGGGTTCCGGCTCGGCCAATGCCAACGTCGCGCTCAGTGGGATCCATCCCCACGCCGGGATCCCTCCGTTGTAGCCGCGCTCTGATTGGTCCATGTTTTTCGTTAATAACTCCTAAACAAAGCCGCGGAGAAGATTTTCGCAAAGGAAAAGGTTACTTCAAATGACCCCAGTAACCTACCCTTTCAATGAAGTACAACATTTTTGGGACACCCTGTATCATGCACAAATATCCTATAGAAAAATTAATGATGGCTTGCTAAAGTAAAAGCTTCGAGCTTTGAAATAAGTTTAAATTTATTATTGTACTATTTTCTTTAACGAAATTATTCCCAGTTCAAATTTCTCGAGAAACAGAAATTTAGCGTTCAAATACTTTTTAGGTCCACCGTGTGCATAGCGCCCATCTGGATAAATATACAATTGGATTTCACGTCCGCGCGGACGAACAACAATTGACTTGTCGATCGCCGACAAATCATGAACCTTGATTCTTTTTTCGAAACGAGATGGAAAAACAAACGGTCCCGCGGCGAAGAACGCTACCAAAACCGTTTATTTCCGTCCCGCCATCCGTATCGTGTCAGTTATGTTGCGTCTCGGCGAATTTTTCAGGAAAAGAAAGACCCCGGTTGCGTTTAATTCAGGGAATTACACCGGAGTGGGTTGTGATTTACGAGCTGACGGAAATAGCAGCGGCCCGTCGTGAAAAAATAAATTTGGAATGCGGGGAGAAAATATTTTCGCTCTTCGCCTCGACAGATATGGATCTTAATAACCGCCTCGCTTCCGTTTTAGGTGCTAACAAAGAGATAACGGTCGTCGTGTAATTCTTCTTCGTAGCAAGCATTTCTATGCAGTGAACGGCACACGCATCTAATTGGCGCAATAAATCTGATAACTCGCCGGATATCTACTGTTATTTGCTGAATAAAATGAATAAAACAAATTCCGATGCTTAATGTTAAGAATTTAATAATGCGTTGGATTAAAAAATTACGACATTTTGTGAATCTTGACGGAGTTTAACACTAAACCTACCACGACCGGTCAAATTGACATTTTCAAACTTCTGCGTACAATTTTGTACATACAATATTATCACATCGCTATTTATCTTTATGACTTTTCTTAAAGTATGTATACAATGTATTGCTCAGTATTTATTTCTCCTTTCATTTTCTTTTTTCCAAGAAATATATGTATCTTGTCCTACCTACCGCGGCCGGTCAATTTGACCGCACGAGATAATATGGTATTTACCCATCTAAACCTAAACAATCAGTATAAAAGAAATGTTGATCTCAATGCGGCATTGCCAACTCAAAATACATGAGCCGCCTGATTAAATGATTTACGGTTTCATGGCAAATACATCCAAAGATGGACGTCATAGTACAATTTTGTAGATCGAGGAGAGAGCATCGCAGTATTTTTTGTATAATTGAAATTATATAGAAATAAAAGTTGTTCATCTACTAATTCGTTCAGCAACAAATTGACTATTATCTACGTTTAATGTATTAACAATAACTTTTTTTAAGAACCGGTCATTTTGACCACGCACGGTAGGAATAGGTATACAAGAAGTGTCGGTAGGTTTAGTGTTAAACAACCTTGATTCATCGAGAAGAAAATAGCTGGACAATTTCTGTGCAGAGTTTGATAATGATTGAAACATTACGAGAATTCACGATTTTTCACCTTGACCGAGCTTAAATGACCTTGATTCATTGTTAATTATACTTTCATAAGTGAGCAGGTATCAAGTTTTATTAGTAAACCAGCGAAATGACCTTCCTCTGACCTTGACGCCTACACATACACGTTAGCCACGATATCTAACGGCAATCCCACTTCAAACGAAACATTATTCCAGTTTCTACGTATCGGTTCACTCGAAGGAGATAACTGAGTCGTTCACTTTCCTCGAGTGTGACTCATCCCATACATATAAACAATGAGTATGAACTGTCATAAAATTATTTTGAATCAGTACACAAGAATTGGTAAATTTTTATTTCATCTTTATCGACGCGTTAATTATAAAATTCTGTCTTATTATTGTCTGTCGAAATGAACTTATCAAAACGTGAATACGCCCTTGACCGATCTAATTACCATGTGTTTTTTATTTTAACTAGCAACTACTATAACTCCTTAACAAGGGGAACATTTATCGTAAAGGAAAAACTTATTTCTAATGACCTCACGAATCACCCTTTCCAATGAAATACAATATTTTTGGGACACCCTGTGTATTACAAAAAAGTATATAGATTTGGATAGACATAGGGTAAGGGACTCAATTACTGTGCCTATATTAGTTATACTTATTTTTAAAGCATAATGAATATTAAAAAAGAGATTTATCGTTCATTCATAAGAGAAGTGACACAACTCAACAATTTTTTAAATTATTTTTATTGGTTCACTAGTTTTGGAGTCACTGTAACTTTTCACAGTAAAAACGTTGCAACTCTAATTTAACCTTTCAACAATTATCCGCAGGAAAAACAACATAACTAAAAATATATTTATAAGAAGATTTATAATAATAAATATATAAATTGTGGTGTGCTGTATAACTAATGTACATGACAATTAACCCAGTATCCAAATAACAACAAATTATTTTACATTTCTAAGTTGGTTAGATACAATTAAAAAATTGGCAATTTTCGGTAATTTTCAAATGGCTCTCCTGTAAAATTTCCTTTTTTGACTTATGTCACGTTTCTGATGAATGAACATATAACATATGTGTTAACTGATTTTAATGAAAAAAATTTAATATTTTCTTTTAGTATTCATTATACTTTATCCCTTAACGGTCCGGAAGTATTTCAAGTTTACTTCCCACCAGAAGCAAGCTATTTTTCATACGAAGAGAAACTGTGGATTTAACGTTTTTATATCAAGTATAGAAAGGAAAATATTTACATTTTATTTTTGCCGCCACATACGCGGCATTGGACCCAGTAAGTAGAAGTGCCATGCCGCTTATATGGGGGCACTGGTACGTTAAGGGTTAAAAGTAAGTATAATTAATATAGCCACTGTAATTGGTGCCCCCACAGTAATTGGGTCCTTTACATCTAGTTATTTTTATAAAGTAACGTAAAATATTCATTTTCAATGCTCCGTAAACCTAGCGTTAAATAAGGCGTAGAACTATGCAGAGTGTTGCTATACGATGCAAATGATGACATTAGGAATGAAGAAAGTAGAAAATTCTTACTAGAGTGCACTTTTCGTTCATTTCCTTATGTCCATCAGCCATTTTGTCGTAAATGAAATATGTTGTAGTCGTAGTCAATGTGAAATTAGGGGGGTTTAATTCTTCATTTTGCCGGTTTAGTATTTGTTTAATAGCTTGCAATTTTTAAACAAATTCTAAACCGGCAAAATGATGACTTCAACCCCCCCCCCCCTCTAATTTCACATGGACTACAACATATTTCATTTGGAACAAAATGGCCGATGGTCACGTCAAAAAGTGATCGATTTGGCATGGAAATGACCCAGGTTTCAAGATCAGGTATTTGCATCGTACGACAAGTTATCGATGACAGTCGAGTTTCACTTGGGCCGATACGATAATGACAAATACACAGATACAGTGCGATAAGCCGCCGAGAGAGACTGTTCAAGGTTTTCGGTAAAGCGGCGTCAATCAACCGTCTTGTTACCATTCCGTTCGCGTACCGGTGGCCATTTCCTCGGACGACGGCCTTCTTCGAAACGATTTCACGCGATTATACTTTCGAATGCCAGCGGTGCCTCGGAACGTATTCGCGATTCGCAGAAAGGTTAAGGCGAACGTCGGGGGTATTACCGTGTAAATGGCCGCGAATACGTGGAACGTTAACGCTCGATAAACGATTCCACCTCGATAGGAGTCGTCTCGCGAAGATAATCGGGGAATTCGTCCAGCTTGCAAGAATGGAAACGCTACAGGATCCTGACGGCAGCGTCGCGTTGCATTATATAACAAAAACACCTTCGACAGCTGTGAACAATTCTACTGTTTAACAACGAATGTTTTGCTCCCGAAGAAATGAAAAATGCATGCATGCTTGATTGCGAATTAGCATTCTTATGAAGGTGTCTTATCCCTATCTACAAAAGAAGAAACATTTGTAATATTAAATATTTCGAACTGTACTGCGTACAGTCCTGGACAAAATGATAGCATATGCGTGCTTTCTTTAATTTTTTGAAAGTTATTAGGGGACCCATAAGTAACCAATTATTTTGAAATCTAAAACAAACTTTGTAGTAAATTCAAGTTTTTATTTCTTAATTTATTATATAATCTCCATCATTATCAAGGACAGTTTGCCATTTTTCCTGCAAATTTTCAATCCCCCTCTTGTAGAAATCCACGGTTCGTGAAGCAAAATATGACTCAAGGTGTCTCCTTACATTTTCTACAGAAGTGAATGTTTTATTTCTTAAATAATGCTCCTTAGATCTGAAAAGATGATAGTCAGAGGGATCAATATCCGGTGAGTACGGGGGGTACGGTAAAACTTCCCATTGCATTTCTTTCTTTTTCAGCTAGCTTCATCAGGAGGTCAAAAGACACACTGATTCTGATCCCCTGATGAAGCTAGCTGCAATGCTGGCGAAACGTTGGGAAATCTCTTCCTTCAGGACACGGCTTACACCCGAAAGCCTCAACAGACACAACTGTATGATGCCGGGCCGTAAAAGTCTCAAATCTCTGATTTTCGTATACTTGTTTAACGTATAAGTACGTTAGTATGCGTACAGGAAATAATATTTAATTTGATTAACTGTACGTAAGTATATGGCCGTCACTGTATACCGTTTGCAACGGATTCCGACGGCGACTAGCGTAGTTGTAATGTCCCAGCAAGCAATTTGTTAAGCTCGGTATTTGAGTGCAAAGTTAGCAGGCATAATTCTATGTCAATTCAAGAGCAAATCGAGGCCAAACCTTGGCTACGTCATAGGAGGCAGGTCGGTCGCACTAAGAGCGAACCTAACCTTGTTCTAAGACTACGTAAACCTCGCTGTTGTAGGAGGAAAAACGGAATTAGGTTCCTGCGCCAGCATCGCGTTGCTTTGTAACAAAAACACCTTCGACAGCTGTGAACAATTCTACTGTTTAAGAGCAAATGTCTTGCTCCCGAAGAAGCGAAAAATAAATAGAAAGTATTCTCTGCCAAATTAAGTTGCTGTTCACAGTAGTTTTATTACGAGGCAGTAACAACCTGATCACTGGACCGCGTATGTTTATGCAATTTGCAATTTTTGTAGACGAATTTTAAGAAAGTCGAATCGAATCAAATCCTATTTTCAGTGGTGGTAGCATTTGCAGGTCTGAAGTAAATAAAAATCGTAGTAGATGCTGTCGAATTTTATGCTCCAGCATTTTTTGAAAATTTTTAGAAGCCATAAACGCATAAAGATCCTTTAACTAATCCACGCAGCACACATTCCTCGCAATTTGCAACGTTATTAAGAATTCATTTCGCGTTGCATCTTTAAGTGAATATCCATTTCATAATCCGTCGAGTGTTATGATTATGCTCAATTAGCGGTGTTGTGAGTCGGCTAGCGTCGTTAGCATATTCAATGATGTTGCGCAGTTATTCCGCATTGATAGCCATTCCTTCCCTACCTGTTTTTTACTATTAGACACAAAATAATTGAGCAGGACAACGTTTTCGGACGAGCATTATCCACAAAAGCTGGTTGCAGTTCTTTGTCAAATAATTATTATACGAAATCGAGTTCCTTCAGCTAGCTCGGTGCCTGTATCGTATTCCACGATATTCCAATACACTATTGCATATTAATTCCCATTAATAATTCATTTACATTAGTCTGCAGCACTAGATTTCCATTTAACAATAACGCGGATCCATCAAACCATGGAATCCCGCCGTCCCGTCGTTCTCACAGAATCTCGGCGTTATTAGATATCGGCCCGTAAAATAATAAAGGCGCATTCATCCGTTTCTCTTCTTGACAATCGGCGGCATTCAAATCGGGGCTTAAGAGAGATTTCGAGTTCCACTTGATCCAGAAACCTCGGACGATAAGCTTGCTAAGCTGAAGACGCGAGCTAGTCGCGCGTCCGGGTCGTTCTTATCTTAGCCAGCGCAGCGATTAGCAAATTATCCATTTCCGTAATGGAGTCATTACATCACCCGTGAATTGGCGCATCCATCACGAGTCGCGATTACCCGAATGACTGTTCCCTTGTGATTCGCTCGAGAACGCGTGTAGCACCTACGACCAATTGACTTTAATTGATGAACCGCGACTTTTGAATCGAAAATGCGCGTCAAAGTTCGCCTAACGTCGCCTGATCGTCGTCGGAAAACACCAGTCTTCCCGTCTCCTTGGAATTTCCGCGACGAAAACGAAAGGGGTACGGCGATCATCGAGAAACGAAGGCACATTTCCTGCCCAACTATACGTAATTAACATTGTACGCAGTGTTGACTAAAATAATAAGACAATTTTGTAATGCAAGGGACCCAATTACTGTGGAAACACCAACAACTGTGGCTATTTTAATTATTCTTACTTTTCAGCGCATAATGAATATTAAGAAAGGGAAATATAACTCAAGTATATAAAATATAATAAATATAATTCAAGTACTTGCGAGAATCTGACAAACAAATATTTTAAATATAAGTGGATCAGTTTTCGATTTGCTATGCATTGCAATAAAAAAGTTCGAAAAAAATTTTTTTTAGTATTGTCAAGGTCACCTTCATTTTTTAAAATGGCACTTTGTATTTTTGACTTAACAGTATTATGTATATTATTAACAGTATTAGGAAATGTACACTTTACATATATGTATGTATAGCAATATCTCAGACTTTTATGACGTGTAACAAGAAAGTTATACGGGGTGTACCAAAAATGTTGTGTTCCTTGAAAAAGGTGTTTCCCGAGGTCATTTCAAGTAACTTTTTCCTTTGCGGAAATGTTTTCCGTGATTTCGTTAATCACTTCTTAACGAAGTTGCGGAGAACCTTTTTAACGAAAGAAAAAGTTACTTCGAATGACCTCAGGAATCACCCCTTTCAAGGAAGTATTTTTGGGACACCCTGTAGAAAGAATTCTAAAAACAAACTAGTGTTCGTTGAACAAATGTATGACACTTGGTCTATTTTCCATTCTTGCGGCCTCTGTCGGTAATTATCCGATGACGAGTAGATACGGGAATGAAAAATTTGTTATTGTCTTACGACACTATCTTATTTCTTTAAGTGAAAAACAGTAATTATAGATAAGGTGTCGGATAAAAGTCCACCGAATCATTCTTTTGCGGTCAGAAAATTAGAATACTAATATAATTGCCGTATTATTAAACGGAAATTGTTGTGTCACATATAACGTGATAAAAAATCCGGAAGATTATGGGAAAACAATAAAAAAACAATCCTGCATGTCGTTTAAAAGGGGCCACAAGGAAATTCGCCAAAGAGAAGTAGAAGCATGAACAAATTTAAGAAAAATAAATTGAATTTTACAAGAAAGGAAACACAAAACGCAAAAAAAAAGCAAAGCCAAAGTCGAATGAACAAATTACATTAAACGATCTGAAAACGCTTACTAGACGTAATAGGATTAAAAGATATAACAAAATACTCCTACAAAATTTTCTATTCTGAGTCCATAAAATAGATGACAATTCTTGTACTACTATCTTATACTTTTGTCCAATCGATATTAATTAATTTTTATAATTTTTTCTACAATTGTTTTGTAACGTATCATAACAACCCAAACTTTTGATGGTTTACGCTATAGAATCTGCAAGGTAGATTAAGTAAACAAAATATATAAATATTTAAAATGTCTTATTATTTTGTTCAGCACTGTATATAAATAAACTCTTGACAGATATTAGGAGGCACGATTGAATGACAAATTTCAGTATAATTTACGGACCGGCTGTTCATGCTTCAGAGCTGAAAAGGGGCATGATCTTGTTTCAAACATTGTGCACAGGGGAGAGTTAGTACTGAATACTATTCAATGGCTTCTTTAGCTTAGTTAAATGCTGTTAACAGTGTATGTGAATGAACAATTCATTATTTCACCAGTCAGATTTGAAGTGAGCTTAATCAAAATCGGACAAATGTCGAAGAATATTGTTGAATAGTGACTTCTACCTTCATTCGAACGTTTATTTCGGTTACATAGTAAATGTACAGTTTTTTACAGTGAATTTACAGTTTTTGTTTTTCAGAAAAGCTATCTATTTGCATATTTGATATTTTCCATAGTGACAGAGTCTGTCGAATAATTTATTCTGTTAAACATTTGAGAATAACTCATGCACTAAATCGTTTCTTCCACTTTACAAATAATTTCCGAAGCAAGTGAATAAACTACAAAATTAAACATATTCAAAAGCCATTACTTTTCTTTTAACACGATGAACACTAATCTCTGGGGACCGACGGTATCGAATTATAAACTACAGTAATGTCTTGATCTAAGCCGAAAGAAGCTACACGATCTTAGTTTGTTCGCCTATCCCCTCCATTGGGGGGCATACGTGTTTACACGCGCCGTCCGTTTCTACGTTCGACAAGGTCAACGCGGTCACAAGAAAATAGTAGTCCTACGTGATCTATGTCACAACACGGACCCGAGGAATAGATAAGACTTTTCTGTAATATACAATGCCGACATAATAATATAATATTTAAAAATATATCTACATTGTCTTAATAGATTTAATTGAAATACATTGAACAGAAAGAAGACAAGCAAGTCCTTCGCTTATGTACGGGGGTATTTTTATATTTAAACTTAAATAAAAAGTGAAATGGAAAACGAAACAAAATTAGCTTCGCGTTTAACGTGTTAACGGTTGTAAATTATTTTTTGACACAGTGAATGTTTCTACTGCTAACGTGTTACAATGCTCAAATGCATGCATTAATATACAGGGTGTCCCAAAATGTTGTACTTCCTTGAAAGCGATACTTCCTGAGATCATTTGAAGTAACTTTTCCGTTTGTGAAAATGTTCTCCGCGGTTTCGTTAAGGAGTTATTAATGAAAAACACGGGCCAATCAGAGCGCGGCTATAGCGTTGGCATTGGCTGAGCCGGAATCCGCCCGCTGTATCCTCGCTCTGATTGGTCCGTGTTTTTTATTAATAATTCTAGAACAAAGCCGCGCAGAACTTTTTCGCAAAGGATAAAGTTACTTCAAATGGTGTCGGGAATCAGCCCATCCAAGGAAATACAACATTTTTGGGATACCCTATTTGTATACGTACATATACAGGGTGTTCATTTGAAAACTTTCCAGCCGAATATGTCGAAAAGTATGAAATATTAAGAAAGTGTAAAACAAGTGTCCAAGGATTTCGAGGGGGAAAGAGGGGGGCAGTATCAGTTTTTTTATTTGGGTGGCGTTATTAACACTTTGACTGCCAAACTAGAAACCTAAAAAATTCCATAAAATCAAAGCAAGTTATTTAATGTAATAAAAATCGAAAAAAATTAAATGTATGATATTGAGTAGTCCTCCAGCTTTCTTGCATTTTACAGATCCTAATTGAATTTGGTACAATGAATATAATAACGTAAAAATTCATTTTAAAACCAGGACAAATAATTCCGTCACCCACATATGGGTGACATGGCAGTCAACGTGTTAAGGTCATTTGAAGGTCAACTTTGTTTTTTCAAATGGAAACCTATATTTTTTGTGATGGAATCTTATTAATCATGTCGTCCAGTAAATTTAAATACAGATTGCCATTCAAATTCTCTTGGAAAAACACAGGTCGAAATCGAAGATGTTGAATTGTGCGTACCAGTAGTTCCAAGAAATTTTCTTGCGCAAATGGAAATCGTTCCGGGCAACTCCAAGAGCGTCCCACGGACATTACAAATCGTGCCTCCGCATTCTCTTACTCATGCTGAATAACGCTTTAGCAATGAGTTCCCAGAAGTCTCGTTTCTTAATTTGCGGCGGGGCTCGTCGAACGCGAAATTGACACAGTTTTAGGGCAGTGTTAAATTAACGTGAGTTCCGAGGTATCGTATCAGCCGACCGGGAAACTGTTGAGGTATGTTTCCAATTCAAATTAGCTGTTCTACCTTCCTGCACCCAGGAATTAAATCCGACGGGATTTTCATTCCGCGAACACGGAGTCTTGAATGTGCGCCGGATCACTGAACGAACTGTTCGAGAAGCGACATATTATTGGAAATTATTGTTCATTGGAATTTAAATAAACCGCGCGGCCGAGATATAATCTTTTGCGTTTTCATATACCATAAAGATTTCTTGGAAATATACTCAAAATATTTATCTACGTTTTTTAGAGGTAAAAATGTGATAACCAGACTGCAGATTTTATATGCATTTATGACCAAATTTAATGGCTGCAATTTAACGTTAGGTTCACGGGGAGCTAAAAGTGACTAAAAATAGTGAAAATGTGACTGCTTAAACTTTTAGCCATTTTTTTTACAATATAGATGTACCCAAAGAAATAAATATGTTGAATAATTTCTCACAGATATGCATCCTTACAATCTCAATATATACGTAAATTTAAAAATATTAGATAAACCTACTGTTACAATAACACAGAGATTAAAAGAATCGAAGAGTATCGACGTATACTATTCGTCGTAATAGAAGAACTATTCCTAACAACAGATGCAGAAAATATTTATTTTGCTTTACTTTACTAGACTGCAGATCTTTATGCATTTATGGCTTGTGAAAATGTTAAAACAATCCTAGAATATAAAATTCAACAGAATTCAGTAACAGGTTGGTTCAGTAGACCAACATAAATTGAACAATATTTACATACCGTCCACACATATTTTTTATGAATGTAAAGTAACGTATCGAGTAGACCTCCATAAACTGTTTCAAGTATTGTCGTTTGTCTTCCAAATTGTAAATCCCGGCGTCAGTCTGTCGAATTAATTTCGTACTCTGATAACGGCCGGATCGAATATAAAACTGTTTTAACTATTGTCGTCAATCGAAGTCCTCTTTAATGACCATTCCGCGAGCGACGCGAGCGGACAGATTCGAAAATCGTAACGACGCGTCGTTTACGAGTGACTTAATGGCCACGGATTTTTAATATCCAACGGAATCCGGTCTTTTAGCCGTGGTGGAAACGTGTCCTGTTAAATCCACGACGCGCACACTTATTTACGCAAGGATTACTTTAATGTTTACGACCACCAAGGGATCGTGGCGTCGCGCGTCGCCGCAAATTTTCCAGCGCTTAATGGACCGCGACCGCGAGGAGGCAGGAATCACGGGATAAAGAGTTAAGGGGACCGAGTGCTTCGCCTAGTCACGGACTGCACTCTAGGCAAAAAGATAGCGCATTTCACAATCTTACATTTTGTTTTCAAGTCTTCCAGTAAAAACTGGCAGAAAATATTAGGTAGGGTAAGAGTGAGGTTAGAAGTCCGGAAGGTAAAAAGTCCCGACTCGAATACAGTGATTTCTCTATATATGTCGCCAAGGCCTGGACGATAAACGTCGCGGAATTTTCCGCACTACCGCGAACTATACCCCGTGGGAGGCCACGAAACTCGAGAGGCTTCGGACGCCGAGGAGTGTAACCATAACACGGCTAGGGCATGTCTCCTGGACGATACACGACGCTGGCAAAACACGTGTTGTTGACACATATCGAGAATTCACTGTATCTGCATTTATTTATCGTCGACTACAGTTTTCCATACACTGTAGGTAGTGTGGGGGATACTGAAAGAAACCATAGCAACGTTATTTTGTTTGAAACATTCGTTTGAGTCGCACAACACATTCGTGCTTTTCCATACTAACAAGGGACATTACCAAGTGTGTCACGCCGATTTTAATGAAATTTATACAGGATATAATTTGTTGAAAAATATTTGACACGTACTCTTTTTTATCTCCAACGATCCATATGTAGGGGGGTAAAAATGATCCTCAAATTTGGGAATGAAAACCCTATTTTGCTAATACCTCGGGAACTCGAGGGTCTAGGACAATGATTTTGATTAAATTTGTAGTCTTCGGTCAAGGAATGTAGTCGTATAAAAAAATATTGTTTAAACAAATAATTTTTTCTGACATGTTTTTATATGACTACATTTTTTGATCGAAAACACATAAATTTTAAACAGAAAACATTGTCCTAGACCCTCTAGTTCCCGAGATATTAGCAAAAATAGGGTTTTCACCCCCAACTTCGAGGACTATTTTCATCCCCTAGGTATGGATCATTGCAGATAACAAAAAATACATTACACTTGGGTAATGTCCCTTGTAAGAAGTAAAAAGAATGTATATCGTTTTCTGTTTCTTCTGTGTACTAGACTACTGTCTATCAACGTATCAGATAACTATACTACGGTCTATCAACGTATCAGATAACTATACTACGATCGCTTGATCCATTGGCAATCTGTGTATGCTTTGGTTTCCTTCTAAATGATAATTATTTAAATTTATACTATCGATAGCACTATGAAGGTATCATTGGGGCCAAAAGTCCCTTGGGAGTTATTACCACGCGGGAGGGCAGATTGTCCCATCACAAAAGATAATAATTTTTGTTGATGTTAAAAAATATATATTTTTTACTTTTTGTTAAAGAGAAACCCAGATTTCAATTCTTCGCTTAAGCTTGTAAAATCTAAAAGGAACATTTTGTTTAAAATAATGTCGCAATATTGTATAACAAGAAGAATTAATTTAATAAATATCTGTTATTTTAAAAGAAATTTCTTGCTTATTTAGTTTCATGTGACATATAACATATACAATATTAATTGATATTAATGAAAATAATTAATATCTCTTGGTTAATATTCATTGTGCTTTAAAAATAACTATAATTAATATGGATGCTGTAATTGGTACCCCCACAGTAATTGGGTCCCCTACCCTATAACTTCTCAGCTCTAAATTTTAAACAAAAAAGCCAAATATATTTTTAAACTTCATGAAATTGCTATGGGCAGTGAACTTGCGAAATTTTAAAAAAGTAGTTTTATCCTTCTTGTGATACTTTAAAGTTAAATACTTCATTAACAATTTTTTCTGGATTCTATATTCCCTCACATTAGGTTTGCGGGACCCGTCAAAATGACGGGTTCTAATATTTTTAATTCACAAGTATTTGAGATTGTAAAGATGTACATGTTATTAAATAAAATGGCTAAAAATTCGAATAGACACGTACTGGTTATTTTTACAAAGTAATGTCATATAGTTGTTTCCAGTAGTCCGTAAATCTAGTGCTAAAAACTGGTCAATTCGAATAAACTCAAGATGTTGGAGGTTCGCCGATCTGGAATAAGTATATCGTTCACTTAAAACAAAAAGAATCATTCAAATTGATCAATTAGTTTCCGAGATATGTTTTTTCCAGCTCGAAAAATAATGTTTCGAAAAAAACGTGTTTCATTTAACCGCGGATTCTTTAAATATCAAACAAAAAAAGGAAAAATTCAATTTTTTCAAAGATGTAGACCGGATTCTGCCCCCCCCCCCTTATGTCAATAAGCGCACAACGTATCGGCGCACAAGGCGTTACACGCGAGGACAAAAAGGTCGAGCACGGAGTGGCGAATGGGTGTAAGAAGACCCGGGTGAGGGGGTGGGGGATCAAAAATGAAAAGAGAGAAGCAAAGGGTACGAGAAAGAAGCGCGTTCGACGCGTTTGCGCGCGCGTCAATTCCTTAGAGCGGTGGCAACGGCGAGCTGGCGATGAAATAAAGGGGGAAGAAAAAGCGCATAATGTCGCAGCTCTTCCCAATTACTGCGAGTAAACGGATTCCCTCGCGAGGGAAACTATTACGCCGTGAAAGCCAGCGGTCGCTCGTGCGACGACAAGAAGAATGACAACGAGAGAAACGAGAGAGAGAGAGAGGGAGACCGAGAAAGAGATAGAACTGGCTGTTGTGGGGAGAAGGGACGTATTTAAAAAAAAAATGAGACACAAAAAGAAGAAAAAATCTCGCGGAGATGGTAAGCAGCGAGTGGGTAGGAGTGTAGGAGATGCGTGGAAGGAAAGGGAAAGGCTGATAAAAGATGGAAAACGGGAGAAAGGGACGACGATGAGGATTTATGTAATTTGTGTATATGACTTGAATAACTGCCTACATAATATAGCGCTGCTGGCTGGAGTGCGCGCGAGCAGGCGACGCCCTTCATCATGGAGCTTTAATTAAAATTACGTACGTTTGCTGCTTGTAACGTGCGCGGCGAGCCTCCTTCTTCCTCTCTCTCTCTCTCTCTTTCTCTCTTTTTCTCTCGCTCCCTGCGCCTCTCACTCTCATTTTACTTCGCTCGTATCCACCAGTCTCTCGCGCAATCTTTCTCTCTCTCTCTCTGTTTAATATTTTTATGAGCTTTTCACGAGGCATGCACATACACGCCGGTACACGCTCGCGGCCACCCTCTCGGGCGCACCCGTGCGTATAGGATACACACAGCGTCTTTGAAAGGCGTTCATAGCCGCTGCTTAAAGTGGTACTTTTTTCTTTTCCCTCCCCCTCCCGCCGCGCCGTTCCGCGTCGCTCTTCTTCCCTTCGTTTTCTTTTCTTTCGTCTGTGCCGAGGCGGTCCTCGCTCACCCTCCTCCGCTTCTCCTCTCCTCACCGCTCCTCTTCGTGCCCCTCATTCAGACCGCGTCGGCCATTCGCGTGCGCCGCGTATCGCGAATTCTCATTTGTGAAATTCGTATGAAAGAATCTCCATGGCGAACGCCGTGCCGTGCCAAGCGGTATTACCGGAGGCGTCGATTGTCAGGCCGCTGAAAACGACGGATTGTCTTTAATGTCGGCGTTACCCGGTCGCTCTCCCGGGTCCCCTCCCTCCCGACCAAACCTCCAGACGATGAAAAGACCGAAGAATGGAGAGAACACCACCAATGGCAGGGAAAAGGGAGGGGGGATTATTCGCACCTGTCGGAGCGTGACGATGTCGGACGTTTAAGGGCTCGGAACGCCGACGCGAGCTGTCGCCGCGGCCCGATCCCGGTCTTGTTTGCGGCCCGCTAATGACGTAAACGTGAACGATCCTCGGAGCTCGATTGCGCTTTAATCACTACTTTCCGATGTCGAGTCGAGCATCGAAGGTGAAGACAAACTGCCTCGTCTTGTCATCTCGATGCCAATCGGATCGATTGGCTTGCCGGACAGGTTTCCACGCTGTTCCCACTAGAAACCTCGACTCCGACCTGTCGGTCACACGTTTTTATGAAACTTTGCACATTTATAGTTTAGCCTAGCACAGTGATGGCGAACCTTTTCGAGAAGTGGGTCAAATTTTGTCGATTAACTCCCTCTGCCCCATAGGAATAGTAGCAAGCAAGAATCAAAAATAACGGGTATTCTAAAATTTTGTACGATAAAAATCATTAGTAAAAAGCTGATTATTATTGAAATTTAAGATAATCCACACAAAATATAAAGAAGAATGTTCGAAGAACAAAATGATTAAAAAATATCGATTTTTATACTTTTTGGTTACAAATAACTGTTGTTAGTGTCGAAAAAGTTGGATGCTCCTCGGTAATTGTTATCGATGAACAAAATCGGTTTCGATTGCTCAAAACAGTTATCGATGAGAGAAGTTCATTTCGATCGGTCATAACTAGACTGCGGATCTTTGTGCAAAATAAAAATTTTCCACCTGAATTGCAACAAACTGGACTGAAATAGAAATTTATTTTCTTTCTTAATATGTTTAATAGGTTGAAAATAATGTGACAGCATTTTTAAATTTTTGTAGTGTTTTTACTGTTTTAAAATACGCCCACCCATTTTTGTCATAAATGCATAAAATCTGCAGTCTAATCACACTCAAAATAAAAATTAGGCGTAATATTTTTAAATTATTGTTTAATTTAATCTAGTTTTTTGATAGTAAATGTTCCGTTCTATATTTATTTTCTTTTACCACTATTATTATGGGACAAATTAAATTCATTAACTGCTACTATTATTATGGGACAGAGGGAGTATTTTTTTTTAATACTAATCCGTGGGTCGCTGAATCATAGGCGTCATTTAGAGGGGAGAGGGGAGGGTACAAATAATGTGGAAACACCGAAAATTTGTTAATAAAAGAACTTGACAGTTGATCCTTTTTTTGCTCCTCACTTTTAAAAACCTCTAAAAAGGTTTACGTTTCCTTTTTGTTTTACAACTTTTACTTTTGCAAGTGAAGAACAAAAAATAATGCTCGTCGTCGAAAAATGAATATCAATGGGGTGATACCATGAATTACGTTGAGTGACGTTGCAACACAAAAGGTGTGTCTCTGAGGAAGACATTTTCTCAGTCTTCCTGTCACTAGTGGTCATAGGTTTTTTATGACTTGTAGACGGATGTGACTCTTAGGTTTCCAGCGTGCGTGTGTATTTCAAATGCGACGCTCGGCGAGAACCTCCGATTTCGTATAAGAGTCAGTAAAAAGAACGGCGAAACTGACTCGTAACGAGAATTCGAGAAAACGCAAAACCTTTGACGTCTGAATAATGAAAATAATGGAATCAATCCCACTTTCATAAGAAACAACTCAGTTTCTTGTAAACGCAGATTGTATGTGTTGAACCGCACTCTTGTTTCCTATTTTTTAGATGAGTTATACCGAACATAATTGAGATTTAGCGAAGTAGAATTTCGCGTTTAAGGGCAGCGAGTCATTGTTTAACGACATCGGTGTCGAGAGTCGGTCTTGATTATCTTCGGGGAACTAATCTCGTGAAGGCATCGAACAATGTCGAATCTGTAATGAATATTCAACGTATCCGCGGATTCGTTCGTACGTGCCGCATATCCATTATGGATATCCGACGGTTGATTCCAGATACCCGTCCGGAATTGCTGGCCAGCTTGGCTGCCGAACACGACGTTCGCTGGATCGCGAATTTCGGGAACGTTCGTCTCGTCAACAAGTCAATCGGTACTTTAATTCAAATGTTTTCCTAGATGTTTTATCGGTTGCAGCCTAGTAACTATATGCCCGATCCGAAACGCGTACTCTACAGCTTCGGAGAACAACAATGTTTACAATTCATTGGACAATGAAAACAACAAACGAGCTCCTACCGGTGACCGTTACAGCGTAGACAGAAGAAAAATCGTGTAAACGGAAAATTTTGAATCGAATTTTGAACCGAAAAAGTATTGAAACTGAATATTCAATTTAATAATCGCTTTTTATTGTTTTTCGCTTACAAATACGGTCTTTGCTCGATATATGACCCAAATATTTAACCGATAAAAGTCCCAGAACTATCCCCACTGCCGCGGGGTGTAGTCCGCGAGAGAGAATAGCGAGGCTGAGAAAGAATACCGAAGCCGAGAAAGAATAGTGTCCCCCCGCCGATAATTGTCCCTGGCCAAAACCGCGTTTTGGACATGTATCGAGTAGACACTGTACATTGGTGCGGACATTGAAGTTCTACTTACCCTCAGTTCCATAAGAATTTTGTCTAAAAATGGAATTTTGTAGAGACACACGCAGTCTATCGATCGAGATTGTATGTGTTATTATTAGACTGCGGATTTTATGCATTTATGAACAAATTGAGTAGGTGAAATTTAACCCTTTGCACTCGGATGTGCCCTCTAAGGGGACATTATGAGTCTAGAATCGATGGCTCCGAGTACGAAGGGTTAAAATAGTAGGAAGATTAACAATAATAGATAAAAAAACTATTGAAGCATAAAAGAACTTTCTGGTTGATTTCTATTTCTTGCAATTGACGTAGAAAGTTTTTAGTTTGCGTAAAAATCCGCAGGCCAATTATTACCTTTAACTGGCTCACCCCCATCCGCTCTTCTGTGTCAGTTCGATACGTTTTTCACTGATTCTGAGTAAATCGTTTCTTGCGTATCGTTTTTAAATTGCAAACAGCACTAATAATTTTAGTTCACACTTATTTTATTCATTCTCGAAGAAGGAATGTATGAAATTAATCGTTTGTGTTTCATTGTAATTATTTTTTAACAATCTGTCGATTCGATGACAAACTAGCTTGGAAAAATGAGGAACGAATAAAAAAAAGTAATTAAAAATTAGAAAAGTTGCAATATTTTGCTTCGCTTGCATTAGTATGAGTCTCGTCGGCTCGATCGTCGAGCGTGTTTGCCGTTTCACTAGTTCCAAGGGGGATTCCCCAGTGGTGGGGATCAAATGTTGACACTTACGGTAGAGATGTTTTCGACAATTAAAGAGAGAATACTGTAACTGCTTCGTCGAAAGATAGCGTTGCCGTATAAGACGCCTTGGGACAAAGTACGAGCAGGAAATTGTTTTATACCTCTTGCAACAGTATAATCGAGCGCGGAAAATGTTGATTAACATGTCGACAGAACGCTTTTTCTTTTCACTGGGACAGCGTGTAACGTGCATGTTGTAACTTCGACAGGTTTGTTGAAAGGATCCGTGACAGCTGAGCGGCCTCGGACGTTGCGACGGTTGCGGCACGTTTACGGGCCATCCGCATGCGGAATGGGTGCCGGCGGCGAGGGCGGAGGCGGGGAACGCATCGAGGACGGAGAGGTCCCGTTCCGATTGTCCGATCGTGACCGCGAAAGGGACGAGAAATCCCTTAGCATAATGAGCCCGTTCGACGAGCAGGAGGAATGGGCGAAGATCTCGGAGATTATGGCGTCCTTTGGGACCGGACTCGTCAGGGAGTCGGTCTTCGTCACCGAGCTCGAGAAGGAGTTCCAGACGAGGCTAGGTAAACTGAATATTTCATTTTATTTCGACTTTTCATAATTACAGTCAACCCTTTCTATAACACGATTAATTCGTTCCATCTTGTATGGAAGCTGGGTGCAACTGCAGAACGGCTACCTACCCTCCAATTTCAATGATTTTTGGATTTGAGCCATTTAATACATAGGTGGTAAAGGGTGTCCCAAAATGACTGACATTTTAATTTATTAATAAAACGTATTTTTTTTTAAAGTATGAATGTTTTTATTTTAAAGTAACGTATAAACATGGAGGTTATGTGTGCAAACGTTCACTCTTTTGACGAAATTTTCGACAACAGTTTGGCATAATTGCGGACTAATTTCAGTAATGTTGCGTCCAATTGCTTCTTTGAGCTCCGGAATGGTCTGTGGATCATTAGCATACACGTTTGCTCTCAGAAAACCCCAAAGAAAAAAGTCTAATGGCGTCAAATCGTACGGCCTTGGTGGCCAATTCACATCGCCGCCATCGCCGCCATCGCTGCCATTGGCCTTTTCAGAGTATGCATAATTGACGCAGATCTACAAAGCGTATTTTTTAAATTTTCAATGTAGGCCCATATAAAAAACTTTTAGTATTTTTTCTGTAATTCTGACCAACTGCAATTTTTTCAACACTTTTTTTTTTTGTAGTAAACTAATTGTTTTACATCTCAAAAGAATTCAAGTCGTATGGTTCAATATTTAAAAAAGTTATTGTCCTTTTAAAAGTGTCCGAATATTACTGTGACTCACTTTATACAGGGTGGGTCACTTAAAGGGGAACACCTAAATATCTCCTGTACTTATGATCCCATGAAAAAATTCTTTAGAACAAAGTTGCACTATTTGAAGGGAAACATATATGACGGTAGCATTGATACTTTTCCAAGGTCATTTTTTACGAGAATTTGAGGTCATCAATGTTTTTTCAAGTAGCATCCTACAATTCTTTTTCGATATCCATATGGGGCATAAAAAGACAAATCCAAAAACCTTATAAACCATACTGTTCTGATCATCCAATCTCAGTCAGAGTATTTTTCATAGCGTCATAAGTAGACTGCGAATCTTTATGCAAAGTAAAAAACACAACACGCTGATGTCCTTAAATCTTTTTAATATGTCCACTGTTTTAAATTGAGCTAACCCATTTTTGTCATAAATGCATAAAATCCGCAGTCTAGTTGTAAGTAAGGGAGATATTTAGGTATTCCTATTTATGTGCCCCACCCTGTATACAAAATTTAAAAACATTTAATTTATCATAACCTACCCATCTTTTGGTCTAAATTGTCTTACATGGACGGCTCTGAAGGGGAATTCCCCCTTAAGGGGGCCGGCATGGTTTGAAATACATATACGTATGCAAGGGTCAAAATCTAGACAAACTGCCGCTTCAATATTGCAATAAGCAGTTTAGAAGTGGTCAATTGTGTTTCCTAAAAGTCCAATCTACGTCTGTATGGAGCCCAAATTGCGAATTTCTACCTCATCGTGGAGTCATTTGTAATATTCGGCAGAAAATTCGAATTCTGAAGCAAGTACGACGTCACAAGATGGCTGCCGCTGAAAGATTCTCTTAATTTCGAGAGATTTAGTGTTCGTATCGAAAAAAAAGGCTCTATACAGACGTAGCAAAGACATGTACAAACACGGTGGTATGCATTTTTAATTGATGACTTACTTATTGAAGACGTAAAATGTCTAGAAAAAAGGCACAGGATAACATAGCGTGACAGTCAAGGCCAAATGCCTGCCGGCCCCCTTAATGTCTCTCGCAAATACTTGACGTCATCGACGCCCAAGTCGGTTCGCGTGCGGGGTTGGTATCGAAGGTGTCCTTCATGAGTTAAGTTCGTGGTTCTGTCTGATTTGTACGCAGGTCTGAGTTCAGACACCAGCAGCAGCCCCATTGTTTCGACTTCCGTCGGTCAGTGGTTGTCAACGTTGGGCCTGGCGGATTACGAGACTCTTTTAACCAATTACGGTTTCGACGATCTCGAGTTCATCGTGAGTATACCTTGTCTTTAGGGTTTACACCAAAACTGACCTTCGAAGGAGTCAATCCTCGGACACCGACGTGTCGAGAAAACTGGCCGTCGAAATTGTGTAATAAATGAACTAAACAATTTTCGACTAAGTGTACTTCTGTACATAGGTGTTCCGGTTAGTTTTGAGGGCTCCTTATAGATAGCTATACATCTAGTTAAGATACTCAAAAAAGTTAGCGCGCCAGTTCAAAGCTTGGACACTTATGAAAAGTATTTAACCTACACCGTTTGCGTATTTGTAAATGTAAACACATTTTTGTCGGGATTAAGGTTACATTGTTACTTTTACTAGAAAAAAAAACGGCTACTGAAGCTTACTGATTCAACTAAAAAATTTATACACAACACGAAACGCATTGGTTTTGATGATACAAGATGTGCTGATGATATAATATGATATACGATACAAAGTGTTATTGTAATATTGGTTTTTACTTTTTACTTAACGAGGAATTCATTAATTTTTAGAAAAATGAAAGAAAGTTATAGCTATGTAGCAACGAAAAATATTTTGAATAAAATAAAGTTTAACGTCTCACTGAACAAACATGTATTTCTTGCAAAAAATACCTCAGAACTAACCCGAATGCCTAATGAATCGTTTCTACCATGTCGGTTATCTGTTCTATAGGTGTATACAGGGTGTTCCAAAAATGTTCCACTTCCTTGAAAGGGTCGATTCCCAAGGTTATTTGAAGTAACTTTTTCATTTGCGAAATTGTTCTCTGCGGCTTTGTTAAGGAGTTATTGAAGAAAAACACAGACCAATCAGAACGCGGCTACAACGGCTCGCGCTGAGCCTGGCGTTGGCATTGGCCGAACTGGAATGCGTCAGCTGTAGCCGCACTCTGATTGGTCCGTGTTTTTCGTTGGTAACTCCGTAACGAAGCCACGCAGAATATTTTCGCAAAGGAAAAAGTTACTTCAAATTACCTCAGGAATCATCTCTTTCAAGTAGATACACCATTTTTGGGACACCCTGTAGAACCGAAACTATGTAATACGCCAACCGTAATTGTAATCGATATTGGTTAGAACCTTTTTCCGTGGTTAAAACATCGTTTCGTTCTTCACAACTGTTCCTGATAGATTCTTTGCATAACAGTTATTAACATTTATTTGTGGAACTTTTTCAATCCCCGCCTTAACCCATCAGTGCACACGTTCAGAAGCATCCATTTTTTCGTTGATATTTCTTCTTAAGGCTCAGAGATTTTTCCATACGATGCTATTGTTCCTATGTTGCTTATAGCTAATCCTAATAATTCAAGAATTCATTGAGGAACTCCAACATAATTTAAGCCTTCGTGTACGACGTCAATACACCATACTGACTCTGACGAATATTTAAAAATTTATTATAAATTCAATTGATTCGTACATCATCGTTTACTTTCTAGAATATGAACGTAGCTATGAGAAATGTCAAAAAGTTGAAATTGCCAGCAGATTACGATAACATCATGTAACGCTAATCATGCTGGAAGAGACCAACGATCGATCGTCGCCGAAGGGTTAAAGATAATTTAAACAATATTAAGTTGGTGCGAAAATAATTACGATACTTATCAGTTCAAACTTCAGTGATTTTTTCTGATGCGACACGTTTTATCTCAACGCATTCATATATGCAGTAGTAATATAATAGAGAACAGGAATTAAATATAAAATCGAAGGAATTTTAAATATCGAATAAAAATCAATTAAAAGAAGCACTGTAGCTGACGTGGATAATCATTAACTCAAATTTTTTAGAAAAATTATAACAAACAAAGGATGTGCCACCGAATATTAATGTAGCTTTGAAATCCAAGAAAAAAATCGCAATTATTTTTGCACGAACCTGATACAAATTCGATTCGTGGATCTCACAGACCCAATCCGTGCACCGAAGGGTTAAGATAAGTCTCGAGGAAATGTTGCTTTGATGTCACAGAATGGAGTCATGGACGAGTCGGATCTGAAGGACATGGGGATCACCAGCGACCAGGAGCGTGCCGTGATCATGGACGCTGTTGGTTTATTGAACAAACGCGTGGAAAAGCGAATCGGTAACAGCTGCCAATCGGTCGTCGAGTGGTTGAAGAGTATCCACCTGCAAAATTACGCGGAGACTTTCCAAAAGCACTTGTACACCGATATGGACCGCGTGAGGTGCGTTTGGGAGGTCGAACTCGCGGCCGTGTTGGAGATCCAAAAGCCAGCGCACAGGAAGAGGATCCTCGCATCAGTCAGTGGCTCGAACACTCGTGCACAGAATCGCAATTGCACCGGTCCAAACCTGGAGGACATCAATAAGGATCTCAACACCTTGGTAAGTGAAATCGTTCCTGCCCGGCGAATACTAATCGATTTCTTATGGAATCACGTTACGACAGAAGTATGCGAAAGGGAAACAAATATGGTCTACCGTCCAAGGAATGATTATAATTAGACTGCGATTATACAGGGTCTGGACTGGATTATATAGGGTGTCTAAAAAATGTAGTATTCCGTTGAAGGGCGTGATTCCTTAGGTCATTTGAAATAACTTTTTCCTTTACGAAAACGTTCTCTGCGGCTCCATTAAGGAGTTATTATCGAAAAACACGGCGGACCAATCAGAGCGCGGCTACAGCAGACGGATTCCGGCTCGGCCAATGCCAACGCCAAGCTCTGCGGGACCTGTCGCCGAGCCGGAGTTCGCCTGCTGTAGCCGCGCTCTGATTGGTCTGCGTTTTTCGTTAATAACTTCTTAACGCAATCGCGGAGAACATTTTCGTAAAGGAAAAAGTTATTTCGCATGACCTTAGGAATCACCCTTTTCAAGGAAATACATTTTTGGGACACCTTGAATATATGCCGGTAATTATGAAAGTGGCAATGTCCTCTTTCTTCGAGATATTTAGACTTTGGCTTCTGAGTTGTTAACAATATTTCACCAAGATAATACAGAAAATTTTTACTTTACTGTTATACATACCTACTTATAGTAAAATCAATCAACGTAATCCGTGGATGTCCGTACGTTGGTACGACGATTGAGCATTCTTCCAATTGGCTGCCATGATTCTGACTTTTGTAGTCATCTGAAACAAATTGTTAAGGAAAAACATTGTTGGATGAGGATGTGGCTATCGCCTGTATCACGATTTGTCATTAAAATTAGCTTTAACCATACGTTAAAGGGAAAAGTCTCCGTTTGGGTCTTCAATTGTGACAGTGATTTCTTAATCGTAGAAGCAATTTTTCCACATATTTTACTAATCTTAGTCCTCCACAAGAATGACATTCTTTCGTAATGACCCCGTAAAATTTCATTGAAATCTGATGGACCGTTATAAAGACATCGGCAGTCATTTTAGGAAATATAGTTACGAGAGAAGTGCCTTTGAAATTTTACTTTACGTTCAGCTACGGTAAAACGAAGTTAGATGTACACTAGTCTTGATCTAAGCCGAACGGAGCTACACGATCTTAGTCAGTTCGCCTATATCGGCGAGAACCACTACGAATCCAATTACAAAACTTCTTTATTTTTAGACACTAGGCTTTTCGTTTATGCGACGCGATTTTGTTTAGACACAAACTTGCAGTATCTTGCAGCGTGAACTGAAACTCCATAGATACAAGCTCCGCGCTTAACGTGTTAACAGGTTGAAAATAACATAAAAATATTTTAAAATTCTCCTAACGTTGTTACCGTTTTAAATTACACCTGCTCATTTTTGCCATAAATGCATAAAATTCGCTGTCTATTATTCAAATTAGAAACGAAGGAAGAGAAAAATTGAAATAACACTTTTTATTCGTTTCCATGTATGTCTTGTAGTTTTGTCGCGGGATGTACTCTTTGTAAGGTATAGAACGCACCCTGTTAAAATTGTTCATTCTCCTTTGATTGTTTGAAGTTGCAATACTGCTGTAGCCCCCTTAATAGACCGAGTGTATCCATTCGGGGGTGCGCTGTTGCAAGGCACATCGACTGGAAGAGGCTAATGACGTTCGTCACGCGATATCACGGTCCCGTCGGGGTTGACACTCTTCTCCCGTCGATTCTCTCACCTGCGAGCGTCGAGGGGGCGCGTCACATCGCGAAGATCGCGTATTAACGGTGCAGCGGAAACAGAGAAACAGCGTGTCGGCAAAAGAGGAAGAGTAGGAGCTGGAGGACGAGTAGAAGGATGAGGGGGTTGAAGTAGGGGGTGGTGTAGGAGGAGGAGGAGGAGGAGGAGCGTTGCAACAATCCCGTTAAGAATTACCGTGAACGGTTCACCGGGGTGTCTGACAAGGGTCGTACACTTGGGCAAAAGAGAACGAAACGAGGCTCGAGGGTGGCTGTGTGACACGACAAGCTCGATCGCTTCTGACGGCTTTTCAGCCGATCGCGTCATAATGTAAATATCGTGGCTAATTGGAGAGCCGTTATTGTAACGCTTGTGCTTCGACTCACCTGTTCGCGGGGCGCGTACACCGTATATCGATATGTGTATACTGAAAACAGGGGCGATGGCACAGGTGGTGCTATCAGGGGTACAGGGGGCGAGGGGGATGGGACAGGGCAGGCGACACTCGAGAAAGCTTTCAGCCTGATCGCTCGAGCGGACGTTAATGGTTTTTGTTCGGGCGCCTCGAGCGCGATACGCGGATCCGTTAACGAGCCACTCCGTTACCTCGTCCCGCTCGTCTTTTCGGCGCTGCTCCCTTAATTAGCTAATTAAATTCGATTAATCGCCGCCCGGCCGACGCGCGCACACCCAAATTGCTCTTTTTGTTCCTCCGTTTCTCTGGTCCTTACGTCTATTCTTTCGCCGGTAATCGAATTTCACGATTCGCGGTCCGAGAGGACGCGCGACGCGCCACCTCCGCCTCGCCTCTCCTCTCCTCGCAGCGCCGCGCCGCCTCCGATCTTCAAATCTCGTGTCTGTCAACCTTTCCGTCTACTTTCGTCTGTCCCACTCTCTGTCTCTCTTTCCTATTATCCGCTCGTCTCCCAATCTCTTCAGCTCATCCCATTTTTCCTCTGTTCGTCTCTGTTTCCGGTTTTCCGGTGTCCTCTTGTTTTCGTTTTTTTTTTCTTTTTTCGCAAATTATACAGCCAAGCCAGATGTAACAAATGATTCGCGGCGTGTAATCCGAATTCGAGCGACACGCTCGCGTGCCTCGAATCCGATCCGATCGTAACTCTCGCACCGCCAGCCGTGCCGAGCGTTTCGCTCGGCTGGATCGTCGAAAGTTTCCCTCTTTTTCGGGGCAGACCGAGGCCCTGTGACGGGGGTTTGGATATTCGAAACGCGACTTTTACGCGTGTAATTGTACGTTCTGTGACGCGAGCCGGATTTTGCGAGCGCGGCCTTGCGTCGCCTTGCAAAAAATTTTTCGCTGACGGGTTCGTTCTCGTTTTTTCACCCTCTCTCTCTCTCTCTCTCTCTCTCTCTCTCTCTCTCTCTCTCTCTGCTCTTCCTCTTCCTTTTTTTCGCCCTTTTCCCCCGTTTTGTTTTTTTCGTTCGGCAACGTATCGGGACCGGTGAAACGGGCGCAACGTTGTGTCACACGGTTCAGCGACTAGGGAGAATATAAAAAAATGTTTCCTTCTGTTGTTCGGGTGTTTGCGAGACCATGGGGATGGTTTTGCGTTCGGTAACATCGGTCGGTGACTCTTTTCGTATGCGTTCGAGTCGATTTTGTTAGTTGCGAGAGGCCACTCTCTTTTCGCCTGTATCCGGTGCTAGTATCGGACGACTTTCGTGACTAAAGCTCCTAAACTGATACCTATACTATCGACACAGGCTCACGAGAGTATGTGAACGCACTTTAAAACAGTCTAACTTTTTTTAGATTCGACCGAACGACCTGACTTTTCTTTTTAGCAATTAGAAGAATTGGTTTACCGAATGACGTGCAAGAAATTGCTATTGCTAGGAATTTGAAGAGCAAATAAAACAGGCACTTTCCAAAACGTTTTTATTTGTCAACACTATTTTATTTTCCACCTACTGAAAATTTCATCGAAATCGGTTGACGCACATAAAAACGGCAAGCATCGAAAGATGTTAGAATCTGTGGATTTTAGGCCGAAACTGATCAAAAGTCGTGAAAAACTACGATTTTCATCACTTTTAACTATTTGTAGCTCGTGTGTATATTAATCGATCTCAATGAAATTTTCATATTTTAAATTTCCATTACAGGCTCAAATAAAAAATTGTATAAAGTGTCATTTTTATTTTCTCATGTAATTCTTACCAATTGCAATTTTTACAAAATCTTTTTTGCACATCATTTGGAAAAGCAATTCTTCTAATTGCTCAAAAAAAGTCAAGTTTTTTAATGTAATTTTAAAAAAGTTATACTCATTTAAAGGGCGTTCGAATACTTTCGCGAGCCTGTGTACATGGTGCGTTTAAAATTCAAATTGTTCGTGAGATTGTCTACTTATTTTATTGATCCTATTGATTTAATTATCTCGGGATGTTTATGCGAAGCAATTGGCATCGTGGGTCTAGTCCTCGACATACAACTTCGATCGGGGTTTACATCACCAGAATGCTTGTTCCAAGTTACCTAAGGTTGCTTCAATATTATCGATATATCATCTTTGTGTACAGATTTTCTAGTCCGGAAAGATGAAGACAATGTTAAAAATTTTCGAAATTTTGGAAAATACGTTTCTAGGGGTTTTTGAGCTCGTAGAATACGATAAAGATATCAATTGCCAATTTTGAACGAGTTTTATGAATTCTTCTGTATACGAGGTATACATACACTACCGCTCAAAAGTATCCAGACACTTGCGAAATATGTATTAGCATTGCATAAAAGTTATTTCAGTGCCTAAAATAGTGACTAAAATCAATTTTTATTAATTTCTTATGAAATATCTAACGTTTTAAATTAATAATTACGTATGTGGAATTTACCAATACTACTTGTAAAATTAAATACCAGATTCATCGATGTATCCACCGCGAAGTGTCCGGATACTTTTGAGCGATAGTGTATATGAACGTGTGTATGCATGCGGGAGTATGCGTGTGTGGGTGTGGAATGGCGCGTTTTTGACATGAAGATATGTGCATTTAAATGTCTATTGAGCAAAGAATTCATTTTCTTCATGCGTCTGTATGTTATATAGATACATTGTTTACTCTATATATGTCCCAAATAACTAGTCGATAAAAGTCCCAGAACTATCTCCACAGCCGTATACCTTGAGAGACATCGGTCGCTGGAGAGTGTAAGGTCGCGTCGATCAAAGAATGGTAGATATGTCCTGGCCGATATATGTCAGACCCGTGTTTTGGACATGTATCGAGTAAACACTGTACCCTGGCCCTCAAAAGGTTAATGAACTTTGCTTTGCGATATCTGAGAATCCGTGAATCTAAGAATTGGAGTTAAATCCGGGGGTCCCGAAAGGGGGGAAAAATTAATTAGCTAAAATAAATTAACCAAGCATGCTGTCGAACAGATACAGCGGAGTAAAAGTAGTTTTCTGTAGTGGCAGTGTAAGAAGGATCGCTCGTAACACGCCCGTATACCCTCATTTCCGCAGAAGACGAACATACAGCAGCTGAAGGAGGAGATACGAGAAAAACTGCCGGAAACAACGGCGGAGGGTAATGGCGGCACGTCGATAACCGTAACGAATTCGACTACCACGGGCACGTTAAGGCATCGCAAAAATAGACCGGCCCCGCAGCCACCCCAGCGACCTAGTTCGCATAATGGGGCGATCTCGGCACCGGAACAGCTCGAGATCAGGGCACCGTCGGAGCTGCTGTTCGGCGTCCCGTCCACCCTGAAGACGCAATGGAGGCACCAGCCAAAAGCTCTAGTCGCCGGCTGCGTCACGTACATCGCCAACGTAAGTCTAATTGATTTCGCATCCCCTCTTCTCCTTTTTCTTGGCTCGTTACCTTTACTTCGTGGCATACGTTCGCGGTACCGCACACAGTCGAACGTTCCTTGATACTTTGATCACCGACGGCAAGTTTTGGCTGTTTCCATCATAGTATTACACAGCCAGAGTTCTCCAAGTATCGGACCCATAAGGTTCTTTTAACATTAGCACTACCGGACCAGTCAGAATGACCCAATTTTTTCAATGTCTAGTACATTGAATGAAGGATCGTGTATTTAATTAATATACATACAACCGGTTTACAAAGTATTCGTACACCCTTTAAAAATAACTTTTTCAAAATTGGACCAAACGGTTTCAATTTTTTGGAGATTTTAGAAGGATTCATTTACTAAGTAATAAGAATACATAATTTTTTCTAAAATTTGCTAATGGTCGTAATTGCGAAGAAAAAGGTAGAGGTCACGATTTGTAAGTTTTTTACCTGTGTCTGAAAATTTAAAAGATGCCTTTTGTAGATTTAAGTAAATTATATACGTGCACAAAGTTTCATTGAAATCGGTTGACGCATACAAAAACTGTATATTAGGGTTTGCGATTTATTTAAACCGCAGTTTCTTACAATTTTTGCTATTTTCAAACAATTATATTTCATAGCAAACTTGATCGATTTTATTGAAACTTTGTGCATGTATATAGTATGTCATTTCAAGCAACTTTTTGCTTTGGAAAAATGTTCTCCGTGGCTTTGTTAAGGAGTTATTAACGAAAAACATGGACCAACCAGAGCGCAACTACAGGTTCCGCTGGGCGTGTCGTTGCGTTGGCATTGGCCGAGTCGGAATTCGTCCGCTGTAGCCGCGCTCTGATTGGTCCGTGTTTTTCGTTAATAACTCCTTGACGAGGCTGCGGACAGCATTTTCGCAAAGTGAAAAGTTACTTCAAATGACCTCGGGAATCACCCTTTTCAAGGAAGTACAACGTTTTTGGGACTCCCTGTAGAATTGAATGCTTTCCGCCGTGATTCTAGAGACAGGATCTTTTTTCTGTTCTAAAATCGCACAGTATCTGGGTTCCACCGTCGTGAAAGAACTGCGTGGCACCGAGTCTACGAAGAAGTCTATACAGAAGTTGAAGAAAACGTGTCGCGAGCCGAGAGTCACTCCAGACATCACTTTGGCCATTTCTTATCGTGGCGTTCGCTTCCTGAATACGATCACTAACGTAAGATATATCTTTCCAGTGAAATTATCCAGCATACATTACTGTTAATCCCTCATGGTAGCATGTAAACATTTTCTCAAAATTATATAGCTTTCATAATTGCAATTATATTTCCAATTCTTTATCAAAGTTGTTTCAATCGAAACACATTATATCATAATATTTGTACACAAAAATTGCAAATATATTAATGCGTCCGATAGTTTCTCATATACCCGGTGTATTTTTATTGAAAACTTTGTCATGAAGGATTAACATTGAAATCTAATATGAAGTTCAATGTGTGGCATTTTTGCATTCGGAATCATATAAATCGATAGGAGCCCATTTGCGTACACGAAATTCGCAATATTCACTGCGCCTGCCAGGACGCCGATGACCTTACCCATTTCGCGTATATCACCAAGGACCACGACAGCCCGACACATTTTTGTCACGTCTTCTGTGTGCCGACAATGGTAAGTCTTTTCACTCTTATTTCTACTTCCAAACACTTATCGCAACTCAGAAAAATTTACAATAATGTTTCGATATACAGGGCGTTCCAGAAAAATGTATACACAGTTTGAATGTTGGTCCACTAATTATTTCCATTTAATTACAATCCGAAAAGAAAGAAAAATCAGGAAGTTGTGATCCGTTAAACAGTGCATACATTTTTTGGAACACCCTGTACGTACAGGAGATGTGCACGATATTCGTGAAAAATTCTTCTCACTATCACGGGGTGCACAAAAAAACTTTCTTATTTATTCTTTTAATGGAATTTTTGTTAACATATTCGAGACATTTTTCCGATTAATATAACAGCATACACGACATCCAATAACGATCTATAATATCCATTAACGATTATACGAGAAGGTACAATGTCCCAGTTAGCGGACAACCTAAGAGTGCACGTCCCAGTACCTGAATTACATTGGCCCATTAACCGATCACATAATATGTACGATATTACCTCTTCCGATACAGCTTCAAAAGTTTGTTTTAACTGATCTTGTGTATATTTTTGTTTTTTTTTGTTTCTGCCTTGTTTAATTTATAAAAGAAAAAAAGATAAAGTTTAATTTTATATGAATCTAAAATTTTGAGGTTATGTATAAAATACTGTACATATACTTACTTCAAGAATATACAGATCTCAGAAATAAACACTATTTAATATAATTTACTATATAATATGATTAAATCCTCAATATTTTCACATAAAAACTCATCTGAGCTACGTGCAGCTTCGTGTTAATCGGTTAATTACTGGTACTACACAACGGTCCTGGTACATTGAGGGAACTGTTGTCCCAATATATAAATCTTATAATTTTACAGTAAAAAAATTAATTTTTTTGACGTTCAAATGCTTGATTTACATATCAAAGTATATTTATTTCATTAATTCGTTTTCGTAACATAAAATATCAGATATAGTGAAATATTCCCTTAGTAAATCAGCGAGATTTCGTAGTTAAAGCTTAAGAAATTCTTCAATATTTGTTATAGATATGACACATGTTTCAAAATAATAATTTTTAACTAATAAGTTTTAATTTCATATAATGATAATGATAATGATTTCATTTCTATTAATTTTCATTTTTAATTATATTAACAAGTAAGGTAAAAAATAAATTAAATTTGTATTATTGTCCGGATACCGGGACATGGTCAGCCACTGGGACGTGTTTACCTTACTAGCGTCGTTGACCAAATCAAAGCCGTTCACAATCGAGTTCGAAAGCGAGGCGAAGAAATTGTAGCAGCCGCTTCTAACTTTCTGTCTCCCGGTCTTCTTGTAACTCTAAGGAGAAGGAGGACCCCTTCTATGTACAATAGTTGCGCGACTTGTTTATCCGAGAAATGTACGAAGCGAGACTTGCCTGTTCCAGGACCAAGCGACAGAGGTGATTCTGACACTAGGCCAGGCCTTCGAGGTAGCTTACCAGATGGCGCTGAGGGATAAGCTGGGTGGTAACACGGTACGATCGCAGTCCGCGAACCAATTGATCGCGTTCTCTACGAAATCCCCGGCGACTACCAAGTTGCCAGCGTCGCCCGACTCCGCCGTAGACACCGGTCGCGAGTCCGAGCAGCCATTAACGACAGGCCCGGGCTTGAACTCGTGCAGCAACCCGAGGCCAAGGCCGAGGGCCAAGTCGTCGATCGTGAACCCGATCATCCAGGTCCCCAGTCCTCAGCAGGACATGAACTCGAACTCGAGTTCCGGCTCGAGCACCACCGCGAACTGCACATCGAGCTCGAACAATGCGACCAGCCCCAGCACCAACTCCGTCAGCAGCTCGAACTCGAACACCAGCACGAATCAGACCGCGAAACCGCTGGTCACCCATGGACGGTCTCATTCGGTGAACGACATCAAGCTGAACGGCAACCAGCTGAAGCTGGCGCCCGTGCCGGTCGACGACATCGGCATAGGCGTCAAGGACATGAAGCCTGGATCGAGGGCGCCGATCGCTCTATCGGAGGAACTCTAGACTCTCGAGATTCTCAGATGCTCGAAACATTTCTTTTTCCAGAATGAAATTGGATTGCTCCCCGGCCAGACCCGACCGAGATCGGCCAGGCCAGCGATCCTCTAACTCTTCTGGTTAGGAGGCTTGGTAATCCTCTCGTTCGACGCGCGGTTTCGGAGGATGAACATGCGCGGATCGAATCAATAGCTTTTCAGCCGGCGTGCTTCAATGGACGTTGACACGCGCGAATTTTTTCTACAGTAATGGCGGGGCTTCCGCTTGCTGTACGGGAACTGGACATTGTTCAAGCGATCGCGATCGCATCGTTTTTTGGATCACTCTACGTAACGATCATTTGAGGGACACCGGTGAACCGTCTACCCCGGTACCTTTTTACGTGACGAACTTTTGTAGTAGCGTTATACACACGTGTGGTAGAGCCGTGACGCGTTTCCGCGTACAGTTTGTATGAACACTTTTTCCCCGGAGGCGAGTCACCGAGGGCCTCGCGGCGGCTCAGGTAAGTGGACGACCGTCGAATCATACTTTGCCAAAATCTCCGCAGTTCACGGAACCGTAATCCGACCGACCTTCGAACAGCGACACTGTGATTCTCCTCCGCGTCGAGAGTATTAGATGAACCGACAAGACTTGTCTGGAAGGCAATCGAGTGCTCACCTTTTACACGTTTCTCGCGCGATCGCGTGGCGAGACTGACAGCTACCCGGAAACAACGAATTCGAAACGAACTTTGTTACACACTCATTCAGCCTCACAGCGTGTTGTTTCCATTCTGAGCATTCTGACGTCTTGGGAACCGTTGGCGGTGTCCGAACGAAAGTTTGAATGGTAAAGGAAGAATCGATTTTAGGGTTTCTGTTCGATAACTCTGTTGAGAGAATCGCCAATAGAACGCTTCGTGATATGTTTGTAACGATCGAAGCGATCAAAGGAGCCAGATTGCTTTTTGATACAATTCTAGAGTAACGGCGAGACTGTTTGATAAGCACAGACGACTACAGAGTGTTTAACGAGTCATTGATTAAGGGCCAAGGGTAGTCGCGTGACTTTTGCAGAGTCAGCAGATCGGTAACTGCTGTATAATTTCCGTTCACAGACTTAAGAGCCATCTTGGTCTTGATCCGACGGGTCTTAAGTCTGTGACTAAACTTGTCGCACTATTTGTCACAATTTATAGCTGGAGATATTGTCTAGCGCGCGCTACCATCGATTTCATCCACAAAACTCATCACATCATCAATTTTTGACCTATTGGGTTGTCCGGAAAGTTCGTGCCGATTTTTAAGGGAAACTAAAACGCAGTACATTTAAATTTCGATATACATTTATTGAATTATTATAATTGCCATTTTGTTCCATAATCTTTCTCCATCTTTCACGCAACTTGGGTTCTTCGGCGAAAAACTTTTAAATATGACTTTTTATGTCGACCAAAGAGTTAAAGTTTTTGCCATTATGGGAATTTTGTATTGACCTAAAGAGATGAAAATCTGAGGGTGTAATGTCTGATTAATAGGGTGATTGGGGTAGCACATCCCAACCAAGCTCCAACAGCTTTTGGAAGAAAAAAGCATCAAATGCCTATAATTCACTCTGTTTTCTTCCATAATTAAGAGCGTATAAAACTAACAAAAATTAATGTATCCTAATCAAACTTTTGTGTAAAACTGCCTGAAAGATCACCTTTTTAGACTATGTACACATACCATTTGTTTTCAATCATTCTGACATATTCAGACCTATCCTAATGTCACCTACAGATAAACGGCACGAACTTTCCGGACAACCCAATGCTTCTAACATTTATATTAAAAAATATCTGCATAATCTTATCAGCTGATGACCAGCGCGCGCTGCGTTGAACCTTCCTCTTTCGAATGAGCCCTCTCCCAGCGAAAAATAATCTTATATAAGGACGAAAAGTTGAGGCACGTGAAACCGTTTTTCGTCTAATTTTGTCGGTAAGCTGGTCACTCTACCTTATCGCGAATCTACGGAGTCTTGGCCCTTAACGCGTAGATATTCCCGTATTTCTGTTAATATTAATTAGTCTTAGGTGTAGATATTTGACATTTGAGACTCACTGATACTCCTCCGTTCGATAAAAGATGGCGCACAGATTTTTACACATAAAATACCGCAACAGCTGCGGACACGTTTAGGTCGAGTTCGATCGCCGATTTATCGATTTATCGCTTTCGGGGGTACGAGAGCCCCGAGAGACAGAATGATCAGGTTAAATGGAACAACACCCTGTGCGGAAATTGTTTCTCGCGAACGTTCTCACCGCGCGAACGCGCGTCTATCGCGATCAGTATTATTCGACTAAAATAATGCTCCTGACACCGTAGATATTTTCTAGTTATACGCACGATTTTTTGTGTCGGTACGGACGAGTGAGGAACGTTAACATCGATGTCTCGCCTAAACGAACTAAAAGAAACGAACAAACCAAAAAATAAAAAAAAAAAAAAAACAAAAAAAAAAGAAAGGAAAAAAGAGGAAAGAAAACAAAAGCGAAAAAAAAAGAGAGCTCGAGATGGAAACCCGCAACCCTCCCTGCGGCTCGTGAAAAATCGATCGAGACATGCACACACGCACACACACACACACACACACACCTACACACGGACAACAGGAGGCAGGACGAAACAATACGTTGTAGAAAAGAAGCACACATTCCCACGATAAAACGACACGGGCGAGCTGACAAATTCCGATATGCTCAATTTTCGATCCCAAGTAATTAAGTAACTAACGACTGATGAGACTCTGAGGCTGAATTGTTCTTTCGCCCTTCCCACCACCCCTCCTCCCACCGCCCCTAAACGCCCCTCCGCCGCCCACGCAGAACCACGGACAACGATCGATTTATCGCTCGCGGTTCGATTTCGTTTTCTTCCACGATCGATTCCGCCGCGTCGTACGAGTCGCCACACCGTTTTTCTCGACGTTTCCATCGCCCAAGACTGACAGCCCAGTTTTGTATTCCAGGTGTTAAGGGTTACGTATAAAGACATACACGCGTATACACACCGTACACAGGATAGTCGCATACAGACACACGGTCGCAGACGTACACACGTATTAATTGTATTATAAAAGAGAAGAAGGGGGAACGAACGGAGACAGAGAGAAGAAAGCTCTCCGTAGCTAGTGTATTTATTCGAGCGCTAATTCGACGAACCTCGCGATTAGGAAAACGAAACTATACCACGAAGCGGTACCAAATATCTATCTAATACGCATACGTATATGTATATATATATATATATACATATACATACATATATTTAAATACTCTGTGGAGCCACTACGAAGGCTCTCTGTAACGTAAGGATCCCCGATGTTGGATAGATCGAGGATATATGCTTGAAAATTCCGGGTTTCATCGATCAACCGCGGTGTTTAATATTTCCATGGTTATCGGGGCAGTTAGAAAGGAAACGTAGACGAGAGATTATTAGGGAACGGACGTTCGATAGAGATATTAAAAACAGTTATTGCCGTGTATTAATCGGAAGTTCCTTGCTGGTTGAACGCGCGACCCTGACGGAGTCGGGGCTCGCGTTCAGGCGGACGCAAGCCGTGTCGTAGTAGCGTATCGTCGAGCAACGCGTAGCATCGTAGCTCCGTGTCTTTCAGCGAGCAGGCCTAACACACGACTTCGTGGATGTAGAACGGAGACCGCGAACGAGGACGGAGACAGATGCTCGTGAGATGGTACCGCGGTGCCATTTTGTTTTGGTGCTCCGTACACGCGTCGATTGCTCCGTAGCGAAACCAAAGATAGCATGTGTAATGCGTGTATGTACATACAAGCGAGCAGCCGGGGATCGATCATCGGCTAGCCCGGCGATCTAGGAGGCTGAACTCGGTCCGCCATCGGCGACAGAGCCGGAAACAAGGGACGAACGGAACACGAGATACTGCCAAAAAAAGTGAAACACGCTAGAAGAGTGCCGCGTAAGGTATACGCACACTTCGTATTCGTCGTAGATGTATAGTAGGTAATTTATGTATACAGGATTACGCGGCGTGGTGAACGGCAGAGAGGTGGCGGTTGTTCCGCCGGGCATCGTGATAACGAGTCATTTCGCGCCGCGCGGGGGGTGTAATTAATTATGCGTGGTACCCTCCACGCGCCCGGCGTGTCACCGCGTAGCGCAGCTATCGTAGAACAGTAGTTTTCCGAAGTAGATCAGCACGTTTTCCTCGATGTGTCAGTAAGTAACAGGCTAAGGAAGTTTACTCGTCCGCGAACTAGAGACGCTCGCGGAAATGGAAATGGCGGCCCGGTCGAGAAGATGGCGGCGCCGGCTACGTGGCGCGCGTTGGCTCGCGTCGAACGGGGCTCCCCGCGACGGTGTCAACGAGTCGAGCATAGGCGAACGTTATTCGAGGGGCTCCGGCCCGGAAATATGGGGAATACTTTCGACCGCACGGCACTAGCAACCCGACGCGAACACAGACCAGGCAGGTTTTTGATAATCGTTAGAGCGTCGGCTGATCGAACGTTTGCCAATTTGTTCGCGACGCGTTCCCGTGTCCATTCCAAGGGAAGATCCGCTCGTCGGGTCCACGGTGATGAACTTGTTACGATATTCTTTTTTTATAATTGAACGTTACGATCGATCGGTTTGGAAGTGCTACAATAAAGTCTGATATTTCGAACGGCTTTGGAACGCGTTTACGTAGGATTCACAGTGGGTTTTGCTGATCGAAGTATTTTTTTATGATTTTCTACGGGAGGGGGGGGGGGCGATCTCGATGTCGAGGCAACTTTCGGACCACAGATTCTGACGAATTTTTCACAGCGCGTAACGTTTTCGGTGCCCGAGACAGAGGGAGCTCGCGTTTAGGGGGGGGGGGGGGGTGATCTTGCCTTGACCTTGGCACGCGTTGCCAGGGGCATGATCCTGAACAATTTTTCTCTTATGCCGTCGGTCGGTCTTAGTTTTCGAGATGTTTGCAAGCTTGATTGAACTTTCTTTATAAATTATATTCATCATGGCGTATTTAGATGGCGCATAACTGCTATTTTAGGACGGAGCTTCTCCCCCTGCAACCCCTCCTTCAGAAGACCTAATCCAGACCTCACCTGGTTATGGACTTTAGGTACGGCAGAGATTAAATTTCTGTCCTAGTACTTTTTGAGCTTCTAAAGACCACGGGCATTAAGGGTTGGGTTTGTACAGACATTGTGTCATAAGATTAGAGTTTGGATTATGTGTGTTGGGGAGGGGAAGCAGGAGTCATTAAAAATTTTAGAAATAGCAGAATTTACGTGTCGACGATGTTCTTACATGTATGTGTGCAGGAAAAAGTTATTTAAAATGCCGACTTCTACAACGCATTAAAAAATCATCGAGACCCAAAAAAGCGTCAGCTTTCTAAATAATTAGAAAGTGATTAACAAAAGAGATTTCTCGGTGAAAGTCGGATCCGTATTTAGGATCTATTGTTGTAATATCAACCATTACAATTGCCAATGCTCAAGCTCTCTATCAATTTCGACCACATACGCGACCCCCCCCCCTTCGACTAGCAGTAAAGGGGACCCAATTTGTAGCAATAATTCTTTTTGTTTATAACTATTTCATAAAAACCGACGGCTAAGACCTCTTGGGGGTTGCTCGAGTGGGTGTCCTTGGCAAGATATGTCAAGGTGATTGGGGCATCCTCCCCGAAACGTAAGTTTTACCCCGGAAAATCCTGGTGTTCTATGGAAACATATTCTGCGGAAACAATAACGACGATTAGTACAAATGACTTAAGTAATCGAGAAATTGAACCTGCGAAGATCCGAGTTCGCCCGTGTCCAACTAGCCGAGCGTCTCGACTGTCTGCAGAATTGACACTCGACGTGCTTCGGTGCTCGAGTATTTCGACACTCGGAGGACTCGGCTGCGCGAGTGTTTCGACGTTTGAATTGTTCGATACATCGGTTCGTTTCATACTTGTACTTTGTTTAGCATTCGAATACCTTAGGACTCGAATGCTCGGGTGCTCGAGCGCGAAGAATACCTACTCGACGTTTTTGAACGCGAGGAGCGCTTGGGCGTTCGGCAGCAAATTAGCGGTTCGGTTTAGCAAGCGGCAAATACAGTGACTTCTCTGTACATGTCGCCAAGGCCTGGATGATAAACGTCGCGCAATTATCCCCACTACCGCGGGGATACCCCGTGTGAGGTCACGAAGCTCGAGAGGCCTCGGACGCCGAGGAGTGTAAACATAACACGGCTCGGCTATGTCTCCTGGACGATACACGACGCTGGCAAGACCCGCGTTGTTGACATATATCGAGAATTCACTGTACAGTAAATTCTCAATACGAGTCAGTGCCAACCTTACAATTTGGAGTCAGTGGTACACCCACACCACCGCGGTGAGTGACCGATGCTCGAGAGCCGTAGCCGCCACAAAATTGTCGGCTATATCGGTGTGAGACCAGAAAACCACTACTAATCCAATTACAAAACTTCTTTATTTTTCGTCATTTTTTTATTAATCTTTCACCAATATATTCGCAGCATTTTTCTGATTAAAATGAAACCAAATATGATATAATTCCGATGATATTTACTTGTGTAATGATCCATGAAAACTACTTCTCATTACAGTTACATTAACGGAAAATTAGTGTAAATGTGATCCGAATTATATCGCGTTTGGTATCATTTTAATCAGAATAATGTCACAAATATATTGTTGAAAGTCTCATGAAAAAATAATTAATAATAAAGAAGTTAAATTTTATATTTAAAGACCTGCGCTCACGCGGGCTTTGATCTGTGCCGGCGGCCGCGACTGTCCGCGTCTCTTTCTTCCCCATACGCTGTCCTTCTCTGCGTTCGAAACTTTCATCGCTCGTTACACAAGTAAATATCATCGGAATTATATCATATTTGGTTTCATTTTAATCAGAAAAATGCCACGAATATGTTGGTAAAAGTTTCATTTAAAAAATAATGAAAAATGAAGAAGTCTTGTAATTGGATTAGTAGTGGTCTTCTGGTTTCACACCGATATAACCGACAATGCTGTGGTACACTCCTCGGCAGCAACTGCTCTCGAGCTTCGCTGTCCATTTCTCCGTGCAACATTGTATCGGAGAAAGACATTTTCTCGGTCTTCGTGTCACTAGCGCTTAGTGGTCATAGGTTTTTTATGACTTGTAGACGGATATGACTCTTAGGCTTCCGATTTTGTATAAGGGTCAGTAAAAAGAACGGCGGGACTGACTCGTATTGAGAATTCACTGTGTATCGTGACCAACGTCCATCCGTTTCGCCGTATCAGGACGCGTTCGATTAATTCTCTGTACCAAGCGTTCGTTCACGAATACTATTCGCGACTCGGAGCAACAATCATTTCGTCCATCAACGAACAATAGAAGTTGCGGCGGACGCAACCTCGCAGGTGCCAACGATGCAGCCCGTTTTTATATATTCGATCGACACACACGTGTTCGAGCCGATTTCACGATCCGTGTTCTTGCTGTCGAGACAGACGTATACTCGATAAAAGAAAAAAAAAAAAAAGAAAAAATAAATATCCGGCGAATGTCGTGTCGCGTCGCGTTCGCCGTTCGATTGTATATAGGCGTAGTATCGAGCAGCGGAGATCGGTAGCTGTTTCGTTTCGCGTACTTGTACATTACCTTCCAAAATCGTCGACAGACGTGTTTCACTAGCTCGACACACACCGGACGCAATAGATAGGGCGCATGAAATAATTTATTTCCTTCCAGAGTCGTCGATACGGGTCGACGCGGCACCCGCGATACGACAGAGGCATCTATATACAGCATTTAACGATTAAGTATTTATATAAGTAACGACCGAGAGAGAGAGAGAGAGAGAGAGAGAGAGAGAGAGAGAGAGAGAGAGAGAGAGAGAGAGAGAGAGAGAGAAGTAAACTGTAGTTGTACGGCGTAGATAAAACGATAAAAGTATCTAGATATCATATCGGAATGGAACCGCGATTAGTCTAGACAGGACCCGAGCCTGCCGATCGCGGGAAGATACTCCCGTTCACGGACCAAGCGACGACGAGAGGCGAACCTGAACAGGAAGTTCCGGTGGACACGATCGGTGGCTCGTGAAATCGGACCGGAGCCAGGACGGATTTACAGGCGTGCGTCCGAAACTCGGCCACCGAGGACACACGGATAACCGTTAATCTCGAATGCGCTTTGTTTCTCGTGAGTAGCGAGGTCGACGATTAACGATACAGGTGCGAGACGCGAGTGTACATAGGTGTGTCGTTTGAAAAACTAGAGCGTCCTACGTTAGAGCGATCACCGCGAATCAGTTCACTGAAACGATACCAAAGAAACGGTCGGAGCAAATTCCTAATTGTACATTAGACCACTTCTGTGTGATTAAACTGACATTACCGATTATCCCGATGACTTCCATGTGTTCTTGATTTCCGCGAGTCACCCGTGTCTCGAGATCCCACGGGACTCTCTGGATTCCACTATTTGTCTATGCATCATTAGCTGTCTCGCAGCACTTTGAACGCGTTTCCTAATTTCTCCGTAAAACGTATCTGTCCAGGCGTAACGTCGGAAGAACGGACAACCTCGACGTATGTACAGTGAGGAGCAAAATTGAATTAATCGAACCCAGCGTCGCCGGATGAGGGGAGGGAGCACGAATCGAGGGGAATACAGTCACCCTCTCTCTGCCAGTACCGGAGTATGCGCGACAGAGACGGAACGCGTCACGTGACCGGACCGCGGCGGAAGCGTGGGGAATAGCGCGGTAGAAGGGGAAATTAGAGTGGGGGAACAAGTCTTGATCTGGCGACTGTGCTGTCGAGTTCAGTGTCGCCAGATGAGGGGAGGGAGCACGAATGTAGGGGAGTACGAGATGCGCGGAGAATACCGCGGCAGAAAGGGCAATTAGAGTGGGGGAACAAGTCTTGACCTGGCGACACTGATCATTTTTCTAGAATATCATTATTTATGTGTTTATTAAAACGGGATCACAAAAACTCATGAAGCACATGATTTTACATTCATTTGAACTTAAGAAACGTTTAATATTTTCATTCTATTATATTTCGCTAGTTGCAGTATTTTATTCCTCACTCGATTTTACACCAGTCCAAATACTAACCACCGAATATATTAAATATATTATTGAAGAATCTTTGGCTGTCCTGATAGATGAAAATTGTTACTAGATTTTTACAATATTCTCAAGATTTTTATGTCTATCGTTCCTTTAATCAGTCCCAGAATTGTTTCAGTGAAGGTGGTGAAGAGTGGTATTTTTTATTTAATTGCCATTTCAAAAAAGCTTTTTGTTGGTCAATTTAGAATTTTAAACAGCTGAGAACTTGCCCATTCTTACACTACTTTTGACTGTATTTCGGATCTCAAGCCTGTTGGAAACTAATATTTAATAGGGCATAGAAACCTAAAACCACCCCCATGTCATAAGTGCACCACCATTAAATTTTCCAGTCTTTTTCACTTGCCATTTTTGCAAATTTGTCATTGTCAAAATCTATTAATTTTCGATTAATCTGACCATATAACTTTTTTTCCGTTCTTAATGATGCCATCTTTTATTTATTAACTTCATCCTACTATTCAGTTACTACATCTTGCATCAAAATTTTTAATGTTTTTACTGACATTAAGGTAGGGTTTTGCCTACTTTGTTAACCACTTTACGGTTGACATTTTAATACAATAAAGACTTCCCTTCTAATATTCTGTGAAATTCGTTTCATTATGGTACTTGAAAGTGTTCTGTTTAGTGTTTACAAAATTATTAAGCTGTTGCATATAAAATGTCCGATTATAGAATGCAACTGTTATAAATCGCTTTCATCAAGCAATATCATTGCTAGACTGCCGATTTTACGCATTTATGACAAAAATAAGTAGGTTTTTTTAAAACAGTAAGTACATTAGAAAAATTAAAAAATATACTGCTATATTATTTTCAACCTATTAAATATATTAAAAAAGAAAATAAATTTCTATTTCGCTCCAGTTTGTTGCAATTCAGGTAGAAAATTTTTATTTTGCATAAAGATCCGCTATCTAGTTGTGACTAGTAGATGCAAACACATTTGACCTTACTATTCTTGATATTTTCCATCAAAGGTGCTTGTGTAAAATATCAAATATATCTTTCTGTTAACATTTTGGATTGGTGCAAAATTGACTCAAGAATAAAATACTGTGACTAGTAAATTAAATGTAAAAGAATTCGAACACAAATTAATCATCTAATAGATTAATAAATTATTTCCCAAACTGAAATAAACGTAAAATCATATGCTTCTTGAAATCTGTGGAACTCTGTCCTAATAAATACACAAATAACGATTAAAAAAAAAGATGGTTTCAAGTTTGCTCTTCAGTGTACAAATACTAGAATTTTTATTATGTATTTCGTAAAGTTTTTCGCATTGTCTCGCGCGACGCGGAAACACTTACTCAAAATTTTTTCCTGTCCGGGATCTCGCAACGCCGCTTCTCAGTCGAGCTCATCCGAGCGAAGTTCTGCGTTCGTCCTGATTACGCGGCCGTTTCCCCGGGAAACGCGATGTCATTAACACGGTGCTTATCTCAAATCGCATCAATTTGAGAGCCGGATTCACGCGATCGTTCCCTCGCCTCGGCGCGGAGCGCGGGGCGCGGGCGTCAGACACGTTCCGCGGAAAAACTTCGCGCGCCTCGTTAACATTTTCTCGCGAGAGATCCCTCAGATTAATTATGCGAATATCGCCGCTTTTCCGAATCCGTGTTCGCGATATCCTTTCATTAGTTCGTTAACAATTAACAGTTTCGCTTGTAAGTGTTTCCGCGTTTCCTTGGACGGTCGAATTTTCCACGAATTTTGGTACTCGCACGAATTGTAACTTCAAACTCGTAGCAATTTCTTCCACCGTTCCTCGAAACGCTTTTCATAAATATTACACGCATCGACCCTCGGACGGCGGACCGTTCTTATAATTGTATATAACCAATGATGTTTAGAACTATTCAGCGCATTATTTATTAGTTGTGCAAACAACATTTTTGAAGGCACTTCTGGTAGGTTAATCTTTTTATTGTTTCTAATCCAGCAGCCCCGGTCGTTTAATTCAGTGCTGAGCACGGTTGGGGCCCCTCAAACGCTTGCTTCCCCCACCAACCTTTCTTTCGTGCGGAGCAATACATCGTCGCGCCGTAGCAATACGCGTTAGGCGAATCGCGTCCTTTCTTCATGGGAGCAGTGCTTACTGGAAGGGGTCAGTGGGGCGCTATGAGACAAATGTGCCCAGCACTGGTTCAATTAATTCCCTAGAAACTGAGTATAATTGAAGGACGATATTGATACTCCGGGTCAAAATAGACCCAGATTCCGCTGTCGTGGGGTTAAGTATAATTAATTTTCATCGTGTCCAAGGTGTCAAACTGCTACCGTCGGGTCATCCTATGTTGTAGCGTCTTACCACATGACCAATACACGTATAAAGTCTTCTGAGAACTTATGTACATTGTTTTGTGTAACCTTCGGGTGCATTTTAAATGTAGAGACACGTTTTGTGTAGAATAAGCTAATGTCCTACATCGTTGTCTTTCGTAAAGCGAGTTTAGATTAAATTATAGACAATCGAAGAAACTTCTAAGATTCCTAAGTTGAAGAAGCAGTAAAACTAATTACCCAAACTGATTCCGGTGAGAGCGTTTCTATCTCTTCTAGAATATTTGTACAATTGTCGCGCTAACAAACAGAGATCGTAAGAATTCGTGTTCGAAGTACAGAGCTGTATTCAATGACTTATGAAAACCGTCTCTCCGCACAGTATAATCTAACAGCATTTCCTTTTGCGCGGCTAAGCTAGAAGCTATTCGGTAAGTTTCACGGAATTTCACCGAGTAATTACGTTTTAAGTGTCACTCGTTATTAAACTGTTTCAAGCTATCCCAGTTTTCTATCTCTTGCTCGGCAACACGGCGACGTTCATTTACTTTCCGACTCTGCAGTCGACAATGTTATAAGCGTTTTGATATTCACTCTTCGGACCGCGAGACACGAAGGTCACGCGTTCGATTCTTCATGCACTAAGTATTATAGCATTTATTTGATACGTCTTCTCACGTGATCAATAGTCCAGTAAGTGTCATATCTCTTTCATCATCGAACTCGTTGATATTAAACTGCACAAATGTCTTTGGAGGGAACCACTTTTTGGGAATACTACCAACCAATATTTATCAACCTTCCTTTCGAAAACTTTCCATGATTTTCATGCTCGATAATTAAGGATTAATGGAAATTCAAATGTACTACAGTAGTCCCCGCTTAATACGGTCTTGATCTAAGCCCAATCCTCGGGTCCGTGCTGTGACACGGATCGTGTAGGGCCACCATTTTCTTGTGACAGCGCTTGTAAACATGGACCGGGCAGCCGAAGGCGCACTGCATACCGTCAATTAAACCGCTAAATACAGTTCAAATTATATCGTGTTTAGTGTCATTTTATTCGGGAAAATTCCACGAATAAGTTGGTTAAAGAACAATGAAAAATAAAGAAGTTTTGTAATTGGATTCGTAGTGGTTCACACCGATATACCCGACCCGGTATCGGATGCATGTTTACACTGCTCGGCGACCGAGGCAGCTCGAGCTTCTTGGCCCCTCGCGGGCTATGACCCCCCCCCCCCGTGGAGGGGATAGGTGAACTAAGACCGTGTAGCTTCGTTCGGCTTAGATCAAGACTTTACTGTAGTCACAACTTTGGGACTGTTAGTATGGTCTGAGCAGTTTCAAAAAGGGATATGGATAACATACAATTCTTTCGTCCAGGTTTTCATATTTCTTAATCGTTTAAACGATTCGCATTGTGCGTTTAAAATTCTTACTAACTTTCGCGGCATACTTTAAAATAATTTGTGTCCTTCTTCAGACATAGCGTCGCACTGATTTTAACGACAGGCTTGAATTGTATGGGGTTCGTTTGAAGCTGTTTTTGAACAAGGAAGAAATGTAGGGACTATTGTACTTTCCAGTATGTATGGCGATCGAGTGGTCGAAAACTAAGAACATTTCGGATTAAAGTATATACCGACTGGAACACAGATACCTGTAACGAGTGAGAAGATCGATCACTATCGATGGGTGAAGCTGTTCCGCTAATTATTGGTGTGCCACTGCACATTTTGCCGAGGTCAATTCTCTCCGCTATTTTCTGGGATACAGATTTGTGTCATCGTTGTTCTCGGTAGAAGCTTTTAATGGAATTATACTCGTAATCTATCCTCATTCCAGCCCTCTCCCCATTTTCCCCAGAGGATCCTCGTCTTCCAGTCGTATCCGAACAGGCTTTACGACCTGAGCGTTTCACCTGAGCGTGAAGGTGGATCGGAACGGCCGCGGCGCGTGTCCGTCGGCTCGACGGGAAGACAGAGACATTCCTCCGTTAGAGTCAAGAGACAATTTCGATGTGTACATAGGCGGAGTCGCGAGCGTGTAAAAATATCGTAGTAGACTTATGAACGTAAATGGTGTAATACGAGTGATCAGCGGGGACGGGAAACGAAGGTTGTAAGACGATCCCCGATCGTCCCTCACACTTTGCTCTTCTTGCGTCGATGTTTCTCCTAGTCGTTGCGATTCTTCTCTTGTAATGTCTTTTCGAGGTTCGATTTTTTACTTTGCACGAGAACATCGACGCGTCGACTGCCACCCGAGTCCCGTTTCTGGGGACCATCAGACAAGCAGTCGGTGGATTAGCATAATGCAGCGTTACACTCCGGGACAAAAAGATAGCATGCATTAAGGTTTACATGATTTTCATTTATTGAAAAAAATTTTTTTGCAACTGAAATTTCTTTCTATACAGTATTTTAGGATACGTTTAGTAACTAGACAGCGGATCTAAAAAATGAAAATGTTCTACCTGAATACCAACAAAATGGAGTGAAATTTCTACTTATTTTCTTTCGTAATATGTTTAATAAGTTGAAAATATTATAACAGTATTTATTAATTCTTCTATTGTTTTCATTGTCTTAAATTACACCTACCCATTTTTGTCAGAAATGCATAAAATCCGCTGTCTATTAATAACATACAAGTAAAATCAAATTTACCTACTTGTTTAGTCTTAGTTGACAAATATATTTTTGCCAAAATCTCGCACGACGAAATGATAGCACACGTGTATAGACATTGAAAATATTAACAAATTTGTAAAGGATATTTTGTACTTAATAATTTTGTGCGCCTTCTTCACATTTAATGACAGCAGCGGCTTTGTTGCGCGAAGATTTATATAATTTTTTAATACTTTGCTCAGACAATTTTTCTCCACTCTTTCTGGGGAAAAATCTGCCCAGAAAAAAAAATCTGTTTAAAATCAACGGTTTCAAATTGTCCGCTATTTTTCTATACTATCCTGACAAGCTTCCTCCAATTACTTTTAATAACTTTGAGATCGGGACATATCGTTGGCCATTCTCAAATGAATTTTTTTTCTCAATAGTATTCCTTCGCAATCTTTGCAGCATGAACCACAACGTTTTCGTGTTGCAAAATGAATTTATCTTCGGCAACACTTACGTCATATACGTTTATTTGTTCATCAATAAATTCTAAACACTTTGAGCTATTCATTTTTCCGCAATAAATTTTGTGGCCATTTTCCCATAGTGACCAAACCATTACGCCGCTACCTTTTACTTGGCAGTGGCATAAACTGCGCCTGATACATTTCACGAGCACTTAGTTATTTTCCACGTTCCATTTTTATTAATCCATATTTTATTAGTCCCATTTTTTTAATTAAAAAAATTTTTTTTATTGTCTGTTTTAACAAATGTTAATAGCAAAATCTTATTACATATTTTATTAACTATATTCCACGTTCGGTGCTCGTTATTTAGTAACCCATGTACAACTGAGAAGAGTAGATTGTGTGCTTGTACTATCATTTTGTCCTGTTTGGGTGCTAGCAAATTTATATTTGCATACGTAGCATTTTGTCGCAGTGAATATTGCGAACAATATTGAACATGTCGTACATACATGCATGCTCGAAAGTAGTAAAAAAAAAAGTAAAATTCACTTACAAAATTCACTTTCACCAGTTTTTACTGTGAAAACTTTGAAAAATGCAAGATGTGCTATCGTTTTGTCCCGGAGTGTACAATGCAGCATTCGATTCGACACGTATTCTTGAGTCTGTGCACAAACGTCGGCATATCAGTGACACCAACCACATTCCAAACTAATCATCATCACTAGACTCCGGATCTTCATGCCAAATAAAAAGTTTGTGCATCAATTGCAAGACACAGGAGCTAAATATAAATTGATATTTTTCACTAACAATTTTAACGTAGTGACAATAATATATTGATACTCTTCAGTCTTCTGATCTTTTCTGTCATAATCATTTTTGTCATAGACACATAAAATCCGAAGTCTTATCATCACCAATTGTTAACCCCTTGCACTATTTTACGGTTACAGTGATTCAAACTTCTTTGTCTTCTTTGGATAATTTGTTGGCCTCGTGTTACATTTGCAGCGGTTAAGAAATAATTTCGCAGGTATTTTCTTATTATTTCTTTTAAAATATTTTAATTTGAAATGAATCTCGGTTTCTCGAATTAAGAATTTACAAAAATATAAATCCCAGGGATTGATAATCCCATGTAATTTCTGCGAAGAATATTTCTGTATTTTCTTAAGTTTCAACGCGTTTTAAAAGTGTTTGGTGCTTGCATACATAATACTCTTTAGTTAACAATTATGACGTTTATTTTAGTACATTGTTTCTATATCTTTCCTTCTCGCGTAACATTATTGGATTTAATAACAATTTGTTTATCTGATCAATTATTTATTGACAGTCAAACCACCAGACGTGATGTACGAGATCATGGTGTTCTTTCCGTTAACAAAACGGAAGTGTGCAATGAATAATTCCGCTTTCATTTTTTAACAGGAAATTAATAAAAAAATTTAATTTCTTAAGAATATATTAGTGTGCTCATTAGCCTTACTAATCAAAATGTTTAGAAATATAAATCGGCATGAGCCAATCTCAATAAGATGATTCACTTGTAGATTTTATAAAAGTCTGTTTCATGCATTAATTATCACGTACAAACATTTTTTATAGTTTTCGGAATCTATAATTGTGTATTTGCAACCGCGCTGCTTGTACGGAGCTTTTTTTATAAAAACAAACCGCTATGATTCTGAGCCCGCCGTATAATCTGGTTTTTCGAGGAAAATATTTTGGATAGCTTAAAAAGTCTTCCACCGCGATGGGTTCAAGGGATGAGAAAATGGTACTTGAAATAGGGGATGAAAACATGCCCGTTCGAGTATGCGGGATCACGGCGGAAATTTTATTTGCAGAACTTTGAGGACTATTTGTACGCCGACAAAGCGGACGATTGGAAATATAAAAGGATACGTGTCGAATACTTTTCCGAACATCGGTGAAAGCGTGTGTCGCTTGACTTCTCGTGTAAATATCGAACGAGATTCAATTTACAAATGGATAGAACACTGATGCGACCACCAGCGCGATTTCTAATTAGGCAAGAGATATACCAACGAGCTATACTGCAAACGTTTCGTCGGCTGTCGACGCGTCGATCACGAGCATACGCACGAGATGTTCGTAAAACCACGATTTTCGATATTACGGACGGCCGAGAGAATTCGAATAGTTGCGCAGTGCAATAATTCGTAGATCCAAAGATTTCGTAAGTGTTAAAAGTGAAATTAGTTTAAATCAGTCTTGTCCACGGATTGGACATACTACGCGATTCGCTGTGTTTCAGGCTGTCTTCGTAATTCCGTACGTATCGCGCGAGTGTCAAAAGTACATATGAGTGATCGTAATTAAAAAGCAATTCTAGAGGATTTATTGTATAAGAAAAATCCGATATATTTAGACCAAGTATGGGAAACGATTTTGGACAGGGCTGGTACAGATATAAATGTGTTACGATAAATATAAACAGCAGTTTTTTAATTACTCAACCGACAGTACAATAGAGATTGTCAGGTTCCAGATTTCGTGATATCATTTCAAACGTTGTTTCAACTTGTTTTTTCACTTTCACTACTATAGAGACTATGGGAACCGAAGTTTCTCTGTTAAACAAAAAAGAAACTGCACTATTATTTAATATCGCTACACTTATGGCAACGTTTCCTTACTATAAATCGATTAACAATACAGCGTTTACTTTATATATGTCGCAAATGCCTAGCCGATAAAAGTCCCAGAACTATCGCCACTGCCGCGGGGTATACCTTGTGAGGGGTCGTCAAGAAGCTCGAGAGACCTCGGTCGCGTGGATCATAGAATAGTACCTCCTGACCGATATATGTCCGTGGCTAGACCCGTGTTTTGGAGATATATCGAGTAAACACTGTAGTCTTCTTCGAATTCTTTAGAATTCCTCAGGTTGTTTGAAGATCTTATTCACCGACTAAATGACACCTATCACTTAACAGATTACATTGATTTGTATACAGCTAATCACCGCATTATTGTTATTTGAACGAGAAATGTTATCGACACCTAACATTTGTAAAAAGGAATCGGCCGATCTGGATGAGGTAATTAAGAGGACGCGCGTTTAACAGGTAGCAAGGACCATCCGAGTATTCCTGATCGATCGATTCTTTTCCCTTTCGAATCGAATGATTGCAATGCGAACGCATTATTTCGGAAACCGTTGCTGATTACCCCTGCGTTATTGCGTTCCAAAGAGAAAAATTGGTGCAGCGCTTGATCGTCGTGCAATTCGAGGTGATTTGTAGTGATAATAAAAGGGAGAAAGAGAGCGAGAGAGAGAGAGAGAGAGAGAGAAAGAGAGAGAGAGAGAGCGAGAGAGAGAGAGAAAGAGAGACAAATGTATTCACCGATGAACCGTGCCGCGACGAGGACGCGCCATCTTTGCCGGACGAGGAGGGATATTTGATTGAGCGGATTAGTTCCTTTCTTTATTTATTTTGTAATAGCGATAGAGCTCCAATCGAACGAGAACAGAGTGGCAGAAAGGTGGCGCGTGTCCTCGCGGGCCACGGGGTTTGCGCAAGAGAACGTACAAATTGAAAACGTGAAGAAGGGTGGAGGCGAGTGATCAGTGTCTTTTAAAATCAAAAGGATATGTGCACGAAGCTATTGCCGAGAATGCCATATATAAACGCGCTATTTTGTACCGAGCAGCCTGATTAGACGCAAAACTTCCTACGTTCTTGGACACATTATATTTATTATTGTTCATGTTTATTAGAATGATATATATATGAGACAGAGATTATTCCCTGGATATCTATAACGCCTTGAAAGAATAAAAACGGATACTTTACGGGAGGATGTCTACTTTATTCGAACCCGCACGATTCAACTCCTCCTCGTAGTCTCTTCAGGGGCGAATTTTTTATAGTGACAGAAACATTACTTAACTTTTGGTTTGATTGAAATATTGTTAGCGCTTCCATACAACGGGTCTTTTGTTTTTATTGGTCGGAGATTCTACAGGTTGTCCCATTTGAAATTCCTAGGACACTTACAGTCTTCACTCGATAAATGTCACGAATATGTAGCTTATAACTGTCACAGAACTATCCCCACTACCGCGGGTTATACCCCGAGAGGGACCCTGAAGCTCGAGAGGCCTCGGTCACCGAGGAGTGTAAACATAATATAGGTCGGATATATCGGTGTGACACCACTACTAATCCAGTAACAAACTTTCTTTGTTTTTCATTATTTTTTTATGGGACTTTCAACAAGATAATCGTATTATGTTTACACCTTCGGCGACGGAGGCCTCTCGAACTTCGCTGTCCTTTTTGACTTTCGGTAGTGGATCAATGAATAGTATCTTCTAGCCGATAATTGGCCCTAGCCAGACCCGTGTTTTGGACAATTATCGAGTAGACACTGTATTTCGAAAGGTATGAACGATGTGAAAAAATATTTTAGAGAAAAGTTGTATGGTTTCGTGGAGGACACATTATGCTGTTATTTATTCGACCTTGAGACGACCTTGAGACGGCTTATAAAGGTTAATTTTGAATTTCATAAGACTTCGAAGGTCATCTCAAGGACGAATAAATAACAGCATAACGCTGCCTTCTCCCCATGAAACCACACAACTTCTATCTAAAATATTTTTCATAGCATTCATATTTGTTGAACGAATTTAAGATATTTTACGAAAATTGTTTAATATCATTTTTATCTTCTCGTCCTGAAATTATAAGCTGATTACTTCGTGGAATAACTGTTAATTTCAAAGAGCTAAAATAATCTATAAAGTATTTCGAAATACAATATTGTTTTCAATTCAACATTAAGCTGTTATAATCATTACTTTCTCCAGTCTTTGTAAATTAAATATATTGTATTCAAGATCCATATATTTTTGTACATATCATACTAACATTCTTCATTTCTGACGACATACGTGTGCAGGTAGGTACTGTTCGAAATATTTGAAGTGTATATAATAAGAAAAGATAAGAAAATTATTTTCGGTATCGTTTGTTTTTGATATTGAGCAGAAAGTTTTCGCGTCTTGAGAACCAGTAGCATAACCATTTCAGAGAATGAAGTCCGACATTAAAAAAAAAAACGCAATACTGTGTTCAGCGAAAGATTCTAATAGCAAAATGACTTGTTCGTTGCGGCTCGATTCAGCGAGGGGGCATGGAGGCCAGCGTCAAATTAGCATTGTTAATCGCGGAATCGATACCGAGCGCCGTCTTGTACTTTGTACAATTTCTTGGGCGTTCTTCCGGTCGGCGGAATAGGTCCGCAAGGTAAGCAGCCACTCCGGTGAAGATGCTAATTAACCAAGTTTCAGTCTTAACAAAGTTTTTTGATTAGCCAGTAAATTGTTATACGATGCGGGCTCGTTGCCGCAGCTGGCTCGTTATTATCTTCCCAAACAAACCTGAAAACGTACGGTGAAACGCGGCGATATAATGGAGAGAGTCGGCCAAGTTTCGTCGTTAAAACTGTTGGCCGAGCGCCGATTGTTATGCTCTCTGTATCTTTCGAAACTCATCTGACGTGGAAAGGCCTTGATAGGCGATATAACTCGAACATTTTCATTGATATCGTACACTGACACTTGCCAACAGGATCGCGAAAAGTCCTGGTATTTATCGAGGAAAGTTTCACGACATTGCCTATGGATTCCAGTTTATCGATTAGAAAGCAAAATATTTATGATATTTTAATAACCTTCTGACCTTCTTTGAAGAATACAGTCTGCCGAACAAGAACGTGCACAAATTAATATATTTGGAAAAAATGTCAACACGCTCTGGCAGTGGATTTAATAAAACTGAAAGCAAATGGATTTTGTAAAAGAATCGGATACCAGATACAAGGTTCGTATAAACAAATTTTTGGTCTATTATGAAGTACAGGCATAAAGAAAAATTTATGTTAGAATTCATAAATTGATCGTATTTGAAATGGACAGGGTTCCCCAAAAATGTACTTCCTTGAAAGGCGTGATTCCTTATGTCATTTGAAGTAACTTTTTCCTTTACGAAAATGTTCTCCGCGGCTCCATTAAGGAGTTATTATCGAAAAACACGGACCAATCAGGGCGCGGTAACAGCGGACGGTCCCGCTGAGTCCCGCCGAGCGTGGCGTTGCCATTGGCCGAGCCGCAGTCGGTCTGCTCTTGCCACGCTCTGATTGGTCCGTGTTTTTCCTTAATAACTCCTTAACAAAGCCGCGGAGAACATTTTCGCAAAGGAGAAAGTTTACTTCAAATCAAGAATCACCTCAAGAATCACCTCTTTCAAGAAAGACACCTTTGGGTCACCCTATATAAGGTCACTACTTGCTTCTGAAGAAAAAACTATGCTCTATAATGGGGAAAATTATTCAGTGAATTTACTTTTTTACTGAAATTATTCAGTTCTGAATGTACTTTTTAATCATATTCAATATTATACAAATTTATTAACATTTCCAGAAATATCACCAGTACGCTTTTATTGGACAAACTGTAATAACAACAGAAGGAAAACAATTTTCGATGCCATTTTTCACGACCATGAATGTTTCGATTAATTTTCCTCCTTGTTCTTTGTTTAGATAGAGTGGACAATTGTTTCGTTAAATACAGTGTAGCAAGTATTTGTACACCTTACAGAAACGAATAACTTTTTAAAATTAGTGTTAATTTATTAGGTAATGTGTAAATAATTTTTATAAAAATTCCTATTGGTCGCATTTGCGAAGAAAAACTTTTAAATTTTTTATTTGTGCCAAATATTTGTGTAAAATTTAGAAAGTACCTTCGATAAAAAGCTAGAGCTGCCTTTAATTTAAAATACAAATTTTCAAAGGAAGAAGAATAAAAAAATCCATTGAAATAAAAAGAAATTATATTCGAGACGTTATCATTATGAAATATTATCCAAAATGGGAAGACTGCAGGGTTTTGGTTATCTAATAATACATAAGAAAGTAATGTAAAGATTCATGGAAATACGTCGTAATACCAAATAATTTAGAATCTGTAATCTACTAAAAAAAAATCCTCCTCGTATTGGGCAATTATTCTCTAATATTGTATTTACCAAATGCATCAAAAGTGGCACTGCACTTTCCCAGTAGAAAGAAGCATGCGGTTGTCCGCACAAGGGGTAATGTCATTCATAAAGGGAACAGCATTTGGGTTTTGATGTGCGCTAACACGGTGACCTCCTTCGGAGCGGATCCAGTCGAGGCATGGTATCCCCAATCTCCCGTCCACTATATCTCGTACGTTTATCGTTTCGATCTGGCACGTCTCTTCGATTGTCGAAGCCACCCTGGCCCGGCGAGGGCGAACCCCTGGCTGCGACGCGGAACAAAAGAAACAAACGAGGGCGTGGTGTGTGCGTGACATTGTTATATATGTTCCTATATACAGGTGAGTGTAAACAATGACGCGACCGGTTCCCCGGCTGAAAGGAGAAACGAACGAGGGAATCCCGAAAATCCTGGCTCGCGTGGGGGACCGCGTCGACGACGACGACGACGACGACAACGACAACGACGACGACGACGACGACGACGTATCCAAAACAAAATCACCGACTTCCACGAGAAACATTCCCTTCTTGCTCTGTCGACAGCCGTATCCTTTCGACAAATCGTGCCACCGCGCCGTTCCACCCTCCTTCTCATTCCCTCTCTTACGAAATCGAATCCAATTTGTTCTTGGTAACGTCATTGCGCCGACGGACAATCAATCATACCGCACGCTTTACATGCGCGGGAAGAATGATTTTCCGCGTTTCTTCCCACGATCAATTACTACAGCGCACAGTGGCCCCAAATAAACAAAACATGGCCGAAACCTCAAGATCTGGATTTTATTGAAAATTTGTGATATTATCAAGTTCGCCGATTATGAATCTGAACTTCACATTTTCAGAAACAAAATGGCCGACTCAATATGGCGGACGGGTATTTGAAAAAATGATTTGATCTCTACAGCAATTGGTGATACAATGTTTTCAACATCGCCGATTACGAATATAAATTTGAAATTTTCAAAAACAATATGGCCGATTCAATATGGCGGACGGGTATTTGGAAAAATGATTTGATCTCTACAGCAATTGGTGATACAATGTTTTCAACATCGCCGATTACGAATATAAATTTGAAATTTTCAAAAACAATATGGCCGATTCAATATGGCGGACGGGTATTTGAAAAAATGATTTGATCTCTACAGCAATTGGTGATACAATGTTTTCAACATGGCCGATTACGAATATAAATTTGAAATTTTCAAAAACAATATGGCCGATCCAATATGGCGGACAGGTATTTGTAAAAATGATTTGATTTCAACAAAAAATGGTAGTGCAATGTTCTCGAGGTCGCCGATTACGAAAATTTTTATTAATAAATATTATAGAAGTGAATATTACATTTACATTAATGAATAAATAAATATGTCGAAATAAATATTATATTTTAAGCATACTCTTTAAGAGTGAAAGTAAAAGCAAAACATATTTGTGTGTTGGTCGAGGACTACCTCAATACCTTTACCTTCCCTCTCGCTCGGCGTTCTTCTTCGAAAAATATAAACAAATGTTTCAGATATACGATTGTTTATAAAAAATTGATATTCTATGTCCTCCATATGTTCTAATTACAGTTCTTCGAAAACTCTTCGAGAGACAGCGTTCTCTTTTCGAAAAATATAAAAAAATGTTTCAGATATATGATTGTTTATAAAAAAAGTATAATTATTTTTTTAAAATAAATAATAAAATAAAATAATCATTATGAATAAGATAAAATGATGTATGATTCGGAGAATACAACGCTCGGATAATGGGGGTTCGGATACGGGAGGCCCTAGTATACAGTGAATTCTCGTTACGAGTCAGTTGTGCCGTTCTAGTGAGTGACTCTTAGACGAAATCTGAGGTTGTCGCCGAGCGTCGCATTTGAAATACACAGGGCACCCAAGGAAACCTAAAAGTCATATCCGTCTACAACTGATAAAAGTCTATGACTACTAAGCGATAGTGACAAGAAGACTGAGAAAATGTCTTTCTCCGATACAATGTTGCGCGTAGCTCGAGAGCCGTCTCTCGATCCCTCACCGCGGTGGTGTGGGTAGTTCCACTCACTCCAAATTGTAAGGTTGATACTGATTCGTAATGAGAATTCACTGTAGTATGGAACATTTTCAACCCGCGCAGCAAAGTGAAATTGATCAGGGCAGAAGCTTCCACGAAAGTTTACCGCGTAGGCTAGTCCCGACAGTATTATCCAGCCCGCGACAGGAGGAAGATGAGTTCACGAAGAGATTGGAAAACCGAACGAGGCGTCGCGCGTCGTCGGGCGAATTAATTAACGCACCGCACACCGGATGCGGCTCTTTCTCTTGATCGAGCGTTCCGGGTCATTAGGAATGGGTTATATATCAATCGTTACGGGTACGTGGCAAGGCGTAATATACGCGGCCGTAGGTTAAAACGAATGGGGGTCCTCGAGGATGGCGCGAGCCCCGATACGTTATCTGGCCTGAGAGGGGCTGCCCGTTTTCCGTGGACCCAGGTCAACGCTAGAGGGATGTCCAGGGAGGGGGTCACATAAATTTCGGCCCGGATTAGGTGCCCGTCACTTTCATATTCATCGGAATACTTCACCCAAACGACCAGCCGTATTTTTCTATCGGGAACCGGGGACTTTTGCTCTCTTTCTCCTTTGCTCCTCTTCCTCCTCGTTTGCTTTTTCTTCCTTTCGACGAACACGGGCCCGCGATAACGGGGGACGCGCTAGATGCGACCGATTCCATCGAAAGATATTTGTCGGGCTGACACCGAGGATGCCGGGTGAAGAGTGGCGGCCCTGGGAGAGGAGGGTTCGCAGTATCGGATTAGGCGAAGTAGCAAGGACGAATCGACGATACCGTTCGCCAGTGCACCCTCAGTGGCTCGCGAAAGTGTTCGAATGCCTTCTAACCAGTTAGCTGTCGCGACCTCTTCGAAAAATGTGCACGTAAAGTGCGTCGCAAAAATTAAACGACGACGAGTATGCTCGTCAAACACAGAGTATGCGTGGCTGTTATAATGTGGAATTAAGTAATATGGAATATATCTTGATGTTTACAATACATCTTGATGGTTGCAGTTTACGAACACCTATATTTTAGTTTTCGCTAAACTTGCAATTTAAGCGGCAAATTGTAACTACTTTTTATTTTCTTCATGACGAGTATACTCGTCGAAAACAGCTAACTGGTGAAACCGGTTAGCTGTTGCGATCTCTTTGAAAAATGTGTAGGCTAATTCCGGGAGAGATGCGCCACATTTTATTTTCTGTTCGTAAAAATTTTATTGAAAATAATTGAATGGCAAGGGATAGTTTAATCATTTATTTAAATCTCTTTAATAATATAGAGGGCGAGGCACTAACTATTGACGCCTACAATAACTCCGAAAGTATGATAGTAGCAGAAAAGTTTTCGAAACAAAAGATGCATGGGACAACAGGAGCTGTAATATGGCGTTAATCTTTTTTTCCTAGGTGGAACCGCTTCAGAGATGTGAAGGTCACCTTTGTTTTTTTTAAATAGAATGCTATGTTTTGGTACTTGTTTTCTGATAGCGGCTATTGAGACGAACCCAACGAGGTGCAACAATAAGGTCTTTGAAGGTCAGTGAAGGTCATTTGACGTCTACTAATCTTACCATTCTTATATTTGTGTCCTGCGATATCGTCCAGAAGTGTTTATTTGTCATTCCCAGGTGACCTGAACGTTCTCACCCTACATGCCGCACCATTGAATACATTTGTACAATAAATTGTTACAGCATGTGATTCGATAAGTGCCGAAGTGATAAGAAATACTACTCAATCCGTGATAAGAAGATTGCAGCACTGCGTTGATACGAATGGCAATCACTCTGAACACCTTCTATAAATGCAAGTTTATTCCGCTTTTTTTGTAATATGTAAATGACCTTTGCTGACCTTCAAAGACCTTAATAAATTATAAGATTATAGATTAATAAATTGTACATAAAGATTTATAACGGTAAATGACCTTTCTATAGTATGAATAATAGTTTTGTTAGAAACAGATTCGATTCGTCTCGGCCCATTCTATTTAGTGTCTAGTTTCAGTAGAGGTGGTATCAAATCGGTTTCGAATGAAACGTCAGTAGATATTAAAGATTAATAAATTATACATAAAGATTTATAACGGTAAATGACCTTTCTAGTTTGAATAATAGCTTTTTTAGAAAAAGATTCGATTCATCCTATTTGGTGTCTAGTTTCAGTGGAGGTGCTATCAAATCGGTTTGGAATGAAACGTCAGTAGATATTAAAGATTAATAAATTATACATAAAGATTTATAACGGTAAATGACCTTTCTAGTTTGAATAATAGCTTTTTTAGGAAAAGATTCGATTCATCCTATTTGGTGTCTAGTTTCAGTAGAGGTGCTATCAAATTGGTTTGGAATGGAACGTCAGTCGATATTAAAGATTAATAAATTATACATAAAGATTTATAACGGTAAATGACCTTTCTAGTTTGAATAATAGCTTTTTTAGGAAAAGATTCGATTCATCCTATTTGGTGTCTAGTTTCAGTAGAGGTGCTATCAAATCGGTTTGGAATGGAACGTCAGTAAAGGACGAACACCGAGCAGCGGCCATTTAAGCTGTCTTTATATGCCTACAGCATCCTGCAATGATACGTGTCCTGTTTTCCTATGGCGGGCCAAAGTATCCCCGCAGAAGCGTCTGTTTATCCCGCTATTAAACCGCCGGAGGAGTTGTTGCAGGATGGCTGCGCCGATGTTTGCGCAGGACGATCCTCGATGCCGCTGGCACTGGTCCTTAAATATCCATTACATTTTTTGTTTACAGGAAGTCAGCTCCGGCGAATCCGAAACGTCGACAATACGGGGGGGGGGAGGAAGGATCTGTGTAAAGAAGAATCGATCTCTCGAGTTTTTGTTAACCACTGCAACGTATTTATTTCCAAAAGCGTTGGCTACCGATCAAACGTCCCGGGACCTTCCTCCCTTCAGCTTTCGCTTCGATATAATGCGACGTTACAGACGACTCGAGATGTTTTAATGTAAATACAATTAGGGTAAATGTACCGTTTGTGGACGCTTTACATATCATTATTTCCATATACAGGTTGGACCGTATAAAAGTTGCTCTATTTTAAGGGGCAAGTGTAGACAACAAATTTTCTTAGGTCATTTCTTTAATAAGATTTCGAGGTCGTCGGTATTCTTTTAAATGGAACTGATGGCTGAGCATGAACAAACTTTTTCTTTTAATTTTAATGTTAATATGTTTAATCTTTTTCTTTTAATGTACCCCATAAAAAGTAATCTAATGGGATAAGATAGGGCGAACGAGCTGACCAATTAACTACACCACCACGGCCGACCCAACGTCCGACCCAACTACCATAGCATAATGTGCGAGGCAACCATCATGTTGATACTACATCTGAGTTCGATATATTATCGGCACTTCATCAAAAAGAAATTGAATCTCATTTTCAAGAAATGCAGCGTACCTTTCACCATATGACCAGTTCCAATGTGCAGAACGAAATGTTTACAATCAATAGGCAAGAGATCAGAACAAATTTCGATTCGTCAACAACTTTGGAACGCGTAAAACGGCGTAACATATGATACTCCTTGTAATACAATTTTTTAATTTCTTCTCGATCCAGATGAAAAAAAAGTCGTGTTCCGATATTTACCGAATTCGTCTCGAAATCCTCTAACAGACAGGCGTAAAAGAATTATATGTTTATTTGCGAAAAATTTAAGATGACATTGAAAAAATATAAAAAAAGAGTTAACAAATCATTTTTTATAATCACATTAAGGCTCTCTTGAAACCATGCAAAAGCTGATAAATACTCTGATAGAAATCTCTGCTGATCACGATTCGTGATTCATCTTGTATATCGAGTAAACACTGTACTCGGGTCGCGTGGGGTCACATTCCAAATTTTTGTTGTTTCCAATGAATCCAGACCATAGCTCGGGTTTGAAACGAAGGATTAAAGCGGAGGTTGTCCAGGGCGTTTTCCTTCCAGTGACGAACTCGGAAGATCCTTGAAAGAAAGTCGAACAGAAAAATATTCTCCGCACGTAACAAGATCCACCTCGGCGAAGTGTCCTCCGGCTCGCGCAAGGGTGTTCCTTTCTAGCATCCGTACGAGCCTGATCTGGCCCCCGGGGGCTGTCTCATCGGACCGTGACAAATGCTTGTACAAACTCGGGGCAAACGGTGCGTGGCCCGATGATGCTACATGTCGCCACGATGAATCGACGATCTCCGCATTGTAGCGGGGGTCACGTGGCCCCGAAAAACGGGCGAATTGTGTTTTTCTTGGTCGCGCGATGGCTCACGGCCAGAGGATGCGGCACGGGGAGCTTTTGACCCCCTCCCTTCACCCCTCCAGTTTTAGACGGGGGGCGTTCAACGAGAAAATGTACACCCCCCGAGACGCGCTGGATCGGTTCTTTTTTTTTCTTTCTGTGAGACACTCGATGGCGAGGACAGCCGGCTTCGGTCCCGCGCAGGAACGTCAGTCAGGCTTAGGACGAGCAGGATCTAGATGTTATCTTCGATACGGGACAGTGCACGGGCCGATGCCACTTCGTTCCGTATACCGTTAACTAATCAGTCCGGAGACCCTCGCCACGATGATGGGCCGAACCGTCATGCTGCTCCTGACTTTTAACCGGGCCTGAATCGAGGTCGACGAGAACCATAGAGAATTCACGGGAGGACTCCCGTAGGCTCGAGGCTGCGGGTTTAGCTCCACCAAAACGGCGGGACGCCTAATTTCCATACGTGAGATCGTTCACGGGGGGCGAACTTCTGTTTGATGGTGTTGCGCGGTAATGGAATCGGGAGACCCGGAATTTCGTAGATATTTTTGGGTGAAGTGCCCTCGGAATTGGCTGCCACTAATCGTAGCGGCGCGGCGGCGTCTGACCTTTCACTTGCGTCCTATTTGATTAGACTGAGCTCCCGTCGTGCACTGTTTGGTCAGTTTTGAAAATTTCCGGGATTCTCGTGTAGCTTAAGGTAAACGTCCCAGTGGCTGACCATGTCCCGGTATGCGGACAGTAATACAAATTTCATTTATTTTTTGCTTTACTTGTTAATATAATTAAGAATAAAAATTGATAACATAAAGTATAGAAACACTTATTAATATAAATCATTATATGAAATTAAAACTTATTAGTTAAATATTATTATTTTGAAACATGTGTCACATCTGTAACAAATCTTGAAGAATTTCTGAAGCTTTTACTAAGAAATCTCGCTAATTTATTAAGGGAATATTTCACTATATCTGATATTTTATGTTACGAGAATGAATTAATGAAATAAATATACTTTAATATGTAAACCAAATATTCGAAGTGCAAGAAAATTAATGTTTTGACTATAAAGCTATAAGATTTACATATTGGAACAACAGTTTCCTTAATATATTGGGTTGGCCGGAAAATTCGTGCCGTTTTTCTATAGGTGGCATTAGGATAGGTCCGAATATGTCAGATTGAAAACAAATGGTTTGTGCACATAGTCTAAAAAGGTGACCTTTCAGGCATTTTCAGAAAAGGTTTGATTAGGATACATTAATTTTTGTTTACAAGAAGTTTTTCGCCGAAAAACGCAAGTTGCGTGAAAGATGGAGAAAGATCACGGAACAAAATGGCAATTATAATAATTCAATAAATGTATATCGAAATTTAAATGTACTGCGTTTTAGTTTCCCTTAAAAATCGACACGAACTTTCCACACAACCCAATAGATGTTAATGTCTATACTAATTGAATATGTTCTACACAAGAAATGTCATTGCTCGATGGAAATTGCGAGAAGAAGAAGGAATAAGGAGGGATTGTGGACTTAACCCTCCCCCCCCCTAATTTCACATAGACTACAACATATTTCAATTCGAACAAAATCGCCGATGGTGAGGTCAAGATGTGATCGAATTGACATGGAATGACCCTATAAGCACTTTTTATTTATCCACGGTTCTGCATTTGTAACGAGTGGACTGCGGATCTTTATGCAAAATAAAAATAATCCGCATCAATAGTATGAAACCTAAGTTAAACGAAAATGTATTTTCTTTATTAATGATTTTTAAAAGTCGAGGATAGTTGAACAATTTCCTTGAATTCTTCTGACGTCTTTTCAGTTTTGTATTTAATCTATTCGTTTTTGTTATAAATGCATAAAATTCGCAGTCTAGACGTAGTAACTTATTGTTACGTTACAATACAATAAAATCATACAATCAAAACCGAAAGGTCTTCCCCTTTTTTTGAAACTAATTTTTCCATAATAAATTTTAACAGATATTTTTTATACCTTCGAAAAATCATTATTGTTCGACTTTCATTCCATTTTTATGAGGAGAGTATGTGTAAAATCAATCCTCCTAATATATTATCCCATAAAATTACTGCAAATTATTAAAACACAACCATAGATAGTATCCATAGTATTTTTCTTAGAGTATCGAAAAATGTTCGTGCCAACAGTATGGATGTATTGAAAGCTATTTATCTAAATAAGCATATATACATATTTCGACTTGTATATATATACACACATAAAAAAATGAGTATTGATATGATGTTATAATAAAGAATACTATGAATCGAATCTAATTAATTTTTCTTTAATGTAGTCCTCCACACGTATTTTACTACTGATGATATTTAATGATATTTAAATATTTATTATTTTATGATATTTAAACAGGCAATCTGGTTATACTCGTTTTTTATTCGAGTATTTTACTCGGAGCAAATTCTCGACGCAAAATATAACAATGATTAAACAGCTTTTTCAGAATGGAGGCAGCGAGGTCAAATAATTAAATAAATTAAAATGGAATAACAATTTCTGGAGACGAGGTGCTCGGATAAATTTTCGCCGTGTTAATTGATTTAATTGGTAGATTTTTTAATCGTCTTCTTAAGCACTGTTGCTCGTTTCACCACGCCATTCTGTGTAATGCTCGGCAATATTGGTATTAATAATTATTTAATATGCGCGAGCGTCCGCGACACAGTATCAGAAAGTAACACAGTGTAACGAGATTATTTGTCGATCAATGACCGCGAAATCATGTCGGCTTGTATACCAGCGACGCGAGGTAATTGAAATTCTCGTGTTTGGAATAAACAGTACGGCATGTATAGTGTTCGACGATGAATTTAGCATCGACGCGCTATGCAGTTTGCGCGCGGCAGCCTCCCAACGCATCACGGAAGTCCCTCGAGACCGATTAATGACCTTGTTCCCCTTAATGAACCGACACAGCTAATTATCTACCGTATTTTCCGCGATGTAAGTCCAATTCCAAGATCACAACGTTTTTTTCAACGTGAGTCAGTAATTAGGGTGCACGTCGACAACGATTTAATTTTTATTGGGTACTTGAATAACTTTCTGCCATTCTTTCGGCAGATAAAATTGTCTGAATGAATTTCAAGGTCATCAAAATCGGTGAGGTGTACCCTTTCCAGTATAATTACCTAAAAATGAGTAGATGCAACTTAAAACAATAAAAACATTAGCAGAATTTAAAGATACTGTAATGTTCTTTTCAATCTACCAAACATATTAAGAAGGAAATAAAATTTTTATTTCACTCCAGTTTGTTGGAATTTGGGTAAAATGTTTTTATTTTGCACGAAGATTAGAATAATTAAGATTAGAATATAATGTGTACGCAGAGCGAAGGTCAATCAGCTGTAACAATATTATCAATATATACGGTGACCATACGTCCTTTATTTAAGAGGGCTGTCCTTTATTTCACTGCTCTGTCCTTTCGATTTATTTTTTCTTTTTTTATAAAATCGCCATTTTGTCCTTTATTTTGTGAATTGAAATGAAATTGAACGTCGGCACACAGCACTGTGCGCGAAGTTCGAAGAAAGCATTTCGTTTATTTTCGTACACTGGAATTTAAATACATACGTATAGATGAAGGCAAACAATTCGCTGAAATTTCGAATATTAAAAGTTATATCATCAGTGAAAAGATCGAAGAATGGCGACGAAATCCTGCCAGCAGAGATGGCTCGAAATTTTTAAATATTTCGCACATAAAGACATACCTTTTAACACTAAACGTACCACCACCGGTCAAATGACCGCGCAAAGTCTAAATAAATCAAATCTTGTCGTTTTTATAAGGCAACATGTACCTGTTACATTTATAGCTCGGTACGTTTAGTGTTAAAAGTATTTTAAAAATCGTTGAATCTTGCTCATGTCTGCCTGCTTTTAATGCCCCCACACACCGTGAATCAATAAAGAAAAACCCAATTCAAAATCGAAACGTTGAAAGCATACAAGAAATGCAAGTTTAGCATAAATTGTGTACAGTTTTATGAATTTTCGAAACAGAAACCTGATTCATTAAAAAGAAATTCATTCCTGTGAAAAGTATCGAAATTGAAGTATTTGTTAAAAGCATAAAACAATTCCTGATTTGTCCTTTACCGTCCTCGCGAGAATATGGTGTCCGTATCGATATATCGTTAAGTATCAATAGAATACGGATGAGATGTCGATGATCGATAGTCACACCTCTAAATACGATGCTCGCGAACATTCAATGAATCGTTGATCTCGATCGATTACTATCAAACCGCGGCGCGTTCACCGGCGCCGAACTGTCAAAAAATCCGTGAAACACGTCCAAGAAATAGTATCACCGGTGTCAAAGCGAGGCAGGTAGACGAAACCGAGTCGTCGTTACATACCAGCCTCGATATTGACATTCGCCGTTGGGATTGATACCGGGGGTTGTCGGCGTAAGACAGAGAGGATCACCGAGTAACAGAACGAGCAGGAGAGAAGGGAGAGCGAGAGAGAGAAAGAGGCACAGAGTGGTATGCGAACTGCTCGTTCCATGGAATCCGCCGATATTCGCCATATTGGCAGTATTCCTCTCCGCTTTACTCCCGTTCCTCGGTTCGCCTCCCTTTGGCAACCCTCCTCCGTCTCTCGATCTGTACGGGCACATGAGAGCACGGCTGCGGCTGACGCCGGGCATCGGGAGAGCTCCCGGGTATCTATCGGATAATTAGCCGGTGATTACGTGGCAGTCATTCGGGCGGATATCAGTGCCCTCGACCCTCGGCCTCGCCCTCGCCCAAGTCCTCGCCCTCGGGCAAGAGGGTACCATACAGCCCTGCTTGCAACCTGCATTCCTCCCTGCCTCTCGCCCACTATGTATCTCTCTCCCTCTCCCCCCCCTCTCGCTTCCCAGCTTCCTGTTTCCCTCTATTCCAGCTTGATCCCCCTGCCTCCCTATTCCTCGCGCTATCTCGCTTCGTCCGTCTATCTGCCTATCCGTCTATCCATCTGTCCATCCGTCCATCCATCTTCCTCACTTCCCTCCGCACCCTCCTTCACCCTCTCACCTAATTCTCTCTATTTCTCGCTACGATTCCCTGTTCTCCTTCGGGCTTCCGTGCTCTCCCGGCCTCTCTGTCCCACGTTACCAACCTGGCGTACTAGCGTGGGCGAACGTCCACGGACCACTCGCCGGCTCCCCAGAGAACCTCACCCGTACTTCCTGCATCTCGTTACTGACGCCCAATGCACTGCTCGCTCGCATTATAGACCCCTGGATACCATAGTTTCAGGTGCGCTATATGCGACCAGCCCCCTTCGCCTCACCTCATCCCCGACTTGCCGCGACTCGCCTCGCCTCGCCTCGCCCCGTGCATGCAGCTACCATACCGGCGAGTATGTGTTCACGGTGAATACCTGCGCATATATCTAGCGGCCTGCGGAGAATGGCCACCGGCGGTGACCATCCAGGACCATCGACCGACGCCGTCAAACAATCTCATTATCATTCGATTCACGGTAACAGAGAGGCCCGGCGTTTCACGGGACCAAAGGGAATGCCACCCTTATGGCGTCGCGGGGAACCGGATTGACCTCTTTGCCACCGCGCCGGCAACGGCTCACCGTGAAATTGACCATCTCGGAGAATTGTTTTACATCCGATAGACGCTGATTTCGCCCCGTGTTTGTCCCTGCGGGTCTACGCCGGGGGTGTGACCATCGAATTGCAGCATCGATATCTTGTCGATGTTCTATTAACGCATCTTGCGCGGGCACTTTGCCGCCAAAGTCTTACCGTGTTGCATTCATTCTTGCAACGCACGTTTTGTATTTTTGCAACGCGTGTCTATCCGATTTTATTTTGTCAAAACATCACAAAAACTCAGCGATAACAATGATCCATCAATAATCCGTGAAAAACGACTTTAGTCGCTTCCCGCGCAAGATGTGTTAAGACAGTAATACACGGTTGAACGTCATTACGTTTCGCAGCGCAAGCAGCGGAATGCTCGCGAGTAGGGTAGCGTTTTTATACCACAGCCATGTCCACGATATTCTATTCGGTATGTTAAAATAAAATAGTCAAATTCCGGGAATGCCGGGGCGTCGGCGTCGTCTTGGTTGTTACAATGTAACAATTTGGAAAAGTCGAGTGGAGAGTGCGTCACAAGTCGAAATGACGATCGGCACGAGACGAGAGTGGCAAAAGACGTGAGTTGCACGTCCGCCCAGAGTCAGATCGAGAAAAGAGTCGGTTTAGGCAGGACATACCCAGTATACAGGGTGTTCACGCTATTACTAGCCAGCATTTTTCTTGTAAATAGTAAATATTATAAAAAAATGAAAGACGAAAAAGTAGTACTGCTTTCTATACGCAACACAATGGCGTATGTAATTTTTTTGTGTGTTTATACTATTTTGTTAAACACGAAGGTGACCTTCAATCTTTTATATGGAATGCTGTATATTTTTTTTATCGCACGGAAGCGCGTGTCTAGACGAATTCATCCGTATACTGCACTGTGACCTTCAAGGTCATGCAAGGTCAGAAATGGAAGAAGCATTTTGAATATTTCATACCAATGTGTTTACAAGTATTCTTTATAATACGAATAGTTTATAATAGTTGATAAATAGAATGTTAATGGTTATATACATGTTAATATGGTGTATTCCTATCATTTTTCAAAATAAAATAAATTCGGTTATTCATATTGTTAGTTAACATTTATAGATACATCTAGCTATCTTCAAGTTCGGCTATTCTGCAAATTGTTTTTCATTTGCGTACAACTTGTGGGCTAGTATTTCTTGTGGGCCACTGCGTTAATTTAATATTTTTGTTGCAAAACCTTGTTTAGTAAACGGCCGCTTGAATACTGATTTACTAATAAAAATACTAATTTAATTAAAATGCTAATAAGAAAAAACAATTTTAATCAGGGAAACAACGGAAGGTAGCAAGGCAACAACTAGTCGGTAACAACTGTACTGAACTATGGAAATTTCGCAAACTGTAGCTTAAGTATTGACTCGAGAAGAGTTATACACAGTAGGAAAATAGATATGATACGAGAATTATTTTCGAATTTGTTTTCTAGAGCTGTCCATAAGCACTATTTTGACTTTGGGCACGCTTCTCTTATTCTATCTAACTCATCCCACAATTCTCAATCTCTTTTTTCTAACATTTATTCAAATTGTATATTTTTAATTTTGCATTCAATTATCGTACAATATGTGCATATAACAAAACGAAACAATAAAATCAAGCCCGAAACTTGTATTCTTGTTCTAATTACCAATTTGCTGAAAATAGGTAAGTGTCCGGTGATTTATGGACGGGAGTGTACGAAGGGATTGGTACGTACGAAGACTATAAAAGTAGACATTTTTTATTGTGTTGTTAACTCCATCACAGATAAGTATAACTTACAAATTGAAGAAGTGATATGTATTTCAATTGGACGATGCTGCGTTAGTGAAGCCTCCCTGCGTAAACGGGAATTAGTCAAGTATTTACAAGGTTGACTGTATCTTGAACCGATGCGAGTAGGTACTATGTTTGCCTGGACTTGTTTCATTGTGTTTAAATACTGAATTCATCCCTAAAGTGGACCTCACCCTACCCGTACTCCACTCGAACACCATCTGGAGCACCCTCCTTCCATTTCTTCAATTGATCAGTTAAAAGCCGTGGTTACTGTTCGGTAAGCTAGATCTTGATCAATAATTCCGAATGACGGGAGCGTGAATAACATGTGTATACAGATACATTGACTTTGCTATGTAGACGACTTTACAATAAAAATATCCCACTCTTCTATAGACAAATGCGTTCGATAAACACGTTCAACAACCTTCAAAATTATTGCGAATACAGTCAAACCTGTTTTTGTGCGGTAGACAGGGACCGCGTAAAAGAAACCGCACAAAAAAACTATTCAGAAACTTCATAAATAGCTATAACAAATAATTTTTCACAACATATTAAAGAAAATTTTTTTATGCGGTGGAAAAAGGCCGCATAAAAAAAGTCTCACTTAGAAAATATGTCAAAGATTTACGAAATAGCGAGAAAGTGCTTTCCAAACAAAATAAATAATTAAGTTACACATAGACACATTTTAAAAAATTTAATTTCTCATTTTAAATATGGAGAAATTTTCAAAATGCACATAATTCAATACTACTCGTCATAGTCCAAAACGCGCATCTTCTTGTGACGAGAACATTACAAGGATGTTATAACGCCAACACCGTTGGGATTCATATACCGCATAAAAAAAATCGCACAAAAAAAAATCGCATAGAAAAGGACCGCACAAAACAGATTTGACTGTATTATACTACGTTCGATTTCGAGCTACAAACAAATTGTGTCAATTGCTAGTAACTGAGAAATACTCTTCGTCGCGGATCTTCTGAAATTGGACCGAACCACTTAGGGCACATGGTAGCACTTAAAATCAATGAAAACATCTCTTGCCGTCATGACTTATTTTGCTCATACTCGGCAATGTCTCTGTATTTTACGAGTCGCTTTAGAAATCATGTAAATAAACTTTATTTATTATTAACCCTCGAATAATAGTTTCGTTTTGAACCAGCGTTACTAAATTCTAATTTTCTGATAGCCGGTTCAAACAATTAAACCACTTGTGTTAAGCCCGAAGTAGATTTAAAAATATGCAACAAAATTTGATGGATCTATTCGTCTTGCGAGGGCTAATCGAAATAATAATCTGACCTATAATCAATTTTGAATTATCACTCAGAGTCAGTACGACGGAAGTACTGACGTCGTCCCTGAGGGGCAAATATTGTTAAATAACACAAGCAATTTGCTTTTTTTAAAAACTAGATTCAAAAAACATTCATTCAAAAACAACGTTCACTATTTTTTTCATAATTCAAATTGAACGTAATTTTTCCAGAATTTTCATTACGTATCGTTCAGTAAAGTAATCCATCTAACTTGGCAGAGGAACTGAAGTCGGTTGGTCCATTTATACAAAAGTTATTCTGATTTAAAGTATGCGCCGTCAATTATGAGACTGACTCTGTAATTTTGTCACAGGATGTAGAGTAAGTGTAGGTAATACTGCGGATTCTGAATGAAGGTCAGCTTTCAACGGTTATTACACTATGGTTTCCATAAAAAAATAATCCATTTTTTTTTTAATGAAAGTTTAATTTATATAGGAAAAGTTACAGAATTTTCAACTCCTCTAAATTAAAATACAATTGAAAAAAATATATAATTAAAACGAATCTCCTCGTATGATTCACTGCGGTCGTATAAGTACATATTACTGCGTGTCAAATACTGAGGAACATTACTATGCCTGTATTACTGTGGATTTTTGTACGTAATATAATATGAAAACGTACTTTCGTGATACTTGTGCAATGCCCTTCATACACTTCTTTCATTGCCAGTTCTACATTTTCCCTGGGATAATACTTGGATCCTGATCTTATTTTTCTGAGCACTGCACATTTTTGCGATCCTTAATTATACCTACATTAACTTCTTGCAACGCGACAACAATCAATAAGGTAACAAGGTCCACACAAATTCGAGGTTAGGTTCGTCACATACATAGATTGTAACACAGCACGCGGTCAAAGATCCGCAGTAACATACTGTTGCACCGAACACTGCGGTAGTAAATTAATATCTAAAATATAAGTTACTGGACATTTTTTCGTAAATATATTTATATTAGTATAATAAATATAGCTGTTTTTTAAGCGCGTGCTCGTGCCGCGTAATTGATAAAAGCTCGACTTTACTGAAGTTTACAATTTCAAAGTACAATATAAATATTAAAAATAAATTCCTGTTGATCGGGCTTGTATTAAAAGTATGCGTTTAGAAATTAATTTTATTAAACTTTGAATCTGATTATGACATTCATAGATGTTAATTTATTTTTAAAGAGGAACAAAGACTTGATTTCACAAAATCTATAATCATCACATTTTGTTTGTTTGTTTGTAAAGGTCTAATAAGTCTAGAGGTGATGTGCAGTTGGTTTACTTTCAAACGTATCACAAACAATTATTTGTTTGGGAGTGGTGTGTGAGCAACCCATCTACGTGCTTACGTAATTTATACTAGTATACCTAATTAAAAAAGAACACATATTTATGTTTGTAGAGGTACAGAATTAGGTAATTTGGTAAAGATTTGATTCAATTAGTTCCAAATGTTAAGAACCTTTTTTTTTTAGCAATCTCTATCTAATATTATCTAAGAAATGAAACTTCAAAAAATGATGGAGGATGAGGATAGATTTCAAGAGCAAATTCTTTTTTAATTTTTCACATCCAGAATATATAAAATTAAATTCTGCAGTTATCTGGTTAAGGGTTAAGTATATTTACTTCTACAAATATCCACAGTAATTGGGGCATCCGTAGAAATACCCACGCTTGTCCCAGAAGGGAGTCTAAGGTGCCAGAAAACGGGCCTGACCCACTGCGGTCGGAAAGCAGCGATCGTCTATTTGGAACTTTCCTGATACCAGCCATGCGAAGGAGACCGTCGGCGTCGGCGTCGGCGTCGGCGTCGGCGTCGGCGTCGGCGAAATCCAAGGGATAGTTGGAGGGTCCGGTAGCCGGCGCAAAGAAAGAGCCGAAGAGAAGGAGAAAAGGGAGCAAGGTAATGCGACGCAATTAAACAATTTGAACGGCGGTCGGCGCACGCGACGCAGGAGACTTCAAAAGTGCCAGCACATGTGGGCACGAGATGTAATCAGGGAAGTTAATTGAAGGCGCCTCCCCTTCTGGCCGCGTTTCTTTCTCTGTTCGGTGCGCGTCGCGGCCTCGAGTGTTCCCATTGGGGCCCGCGTGTACTTACGCCGCGGATGCAAAGCCGAAGCGATTGACTCATTCAACGGGACTAAAAACACAACAAACTTCCGACGGCGGTGAAACAAGCGGGAAAGAGAACGGGAAGAGAGAGAGAGAGAGAGAGAGAGAGAGAGAGAGAGAGAGGGGCTAGCTGGGATAAGAGAGAAAAAGAGAGAGAAGTTAGAGTGGGAGAAATTGCGAGAGGGTGGTGAGTAAGGTAACGAAGAAAGAGAGAAGCCGCGGGTTCGCGTGACGTCACGAGCAGAAGGCATTCAGATTGAAGAGCGCTCGATGACTCTCGAGATTTGTATTGCCATTAATAACGAGGCGGGGGTGCGCCACGCTCCCTCCTACGCTAGCAATTGCTCGACGGTAGGCGCTCACAATGTCTACAACTTGTACGAGCTGTGTACGTACGCCTGCTAGGCGGTACTTAGGTTCGTCGTACACGCACGCGACGTCGATCCCGACGGTAATAGTCGATACCTCGCCGCGAGGCTTCGCCGAGTATACTTGGCCGAGGACGCGCGAGTTGCGTCTGCTCGGCCATGCACCAACCCGGCGAAGATGTCGCCCTTTTGCAAGGGACTCGTGGTTTCTCGATGGGACGATGTCTCTTTGTTTAGCCGAGGTAGCTCTTCCGGCTTTCGTTCGTCTCGACGAAGGTCGATGTTCCTTTCGAGGGCCGGGAAAGCGACGCTTCTGCCTTCGGCTTTGATCTCGAAGCAGTTTTCTCGTTTGGCACTTGGTACCTTCGACGATCGTTAATTACGCTCCTGGACGAAATGATAGCGCGTGTGTGCCACAGTCAGCGAAATTCCTATAAACGCGCTCTGAAAGTTGACGATTGTCTCGCTTATTAGACGGCAACAGACGAATAATATTCTCGTGACGCACAGTGGAGATTTGCCTGAAAAAGTTGGCCAAAATACGATTTTTCGAATCTTGCGTAAGATGAAAAATTGTTGTTGTCTGAGCTATTGGAATATATAAACAACAGTGTACCAGTATTATTCTTCTTTTATTTATGTACTCATGTAACGTTGTTCTGCATTGAAAGTAAACACTTTTGTAGTACAGTGTTTACTCGAAAAAATGAAAAAAGTTGTATTTGCAGTTGCATTTGTGTGACATTGTAGTAATCTTGAAAAGCTCCGTAGAAATTACAATTGAAATTCGTAGAGGAAACCTACATGTTTTATTACGTTTTCGATTACGACTTTTAACCCGTTGTTGCACTACAGCACCGATTCAGACTCGAGATGAAGATTTCGAACAGGATTTACTAATTATTGACGTTATTAATTTCCTTTAAATTGAAATAAAATTCTATTTCGTTACTGTCAATATGTATAGTCATTGGAGAATGCATAGGCCTACAATAAATATAATCTTACTTCTTCTTCTTCTCCTTCTAAGAAATTATAAGTGACACAAAATTCGAATCACTATAATCGTAAAAAATAAAGCTTAGTGCATTGGTGTGTGTTTTGAATTAGTACTAGGTGTACAGCAGTGCTGGGTAAAATACTATTTGAAATAGAAAATAGTAAATAGTTTATTTTATTTTTAAAGCATACCTATAATCATGCAAATAAATTATTTTATTTATAAGAAAATAGTATTTTATTTGGAAAATATTGAAAATAGTAAGACTTATTTTGTAGGACTGTGTAAAATAGTATTTCAAATAGTTGATAATAACTTCTACTTTTCTGATATCTTGTTGCGTGTAATGATATTACGACAATGTCGTCTGTTTATTAACATGTTACATGCAAATATGTATTCGTAATAATACTTTGTTAACTATTATAGTTTCTTATGTTAAAAATTATAATTTCTAATATTAACTATTTGTTCAACTTATTTTCATTGTAAAGAAATATTTGAAATACAACATTAAAATATTTTATTTTATGTATCTGGTTATCAAAATAAAAATATTTTATTTGCCGAAATTTTTTGTTCTATTTAATAAATTATACTATATAAAATAGTATTTTAAATATTTTTCCCCAAAATTTTGTCCAGGTCTGGTGCACAGTAGTAGAAGTGATAATATTTCATTCATTGATACATTTAATTTTGGAACAGTGTAATTTGGTTAGCATACTCCCGAATATAATAATAATCGAAGATTGTTGAGGAGGGCACTTACGAATTATGTATACTCAAAATGTACATACATCAAACAACAGAAAATAATTTCCTTGTGAATTGATAATTGTACAAATATTCTCAGTTTGTTCGTTAGTGTTCGTAACACGTATGGTGTTGTATGCGGCGTGCTTTTTGAAGCAATGGTGGCAGTAGAAACAGCAATTAGCCTGACATACTAACCCTGTGACTCCTGCAGAAGGGAGTAGAGGCTTAATAAATCGAGAGATCGAAAAGTCTGATTAAGAATTTCTTTCCTTGCGCCGAATATCATTTAATCCTCACAAAACGGATGCTTCGACAATTGTAAAAATGTCATTGTTTAGGTCCACTTAGACAGTTGTCTATTTTTACATCTTTAACTCATTTGCATCATTAGCGTATACATACGCTCAATTTTCCTGGTCACTATCACCGGAGCGTATATTTACGCTCAATTTATTTTTTCTTGTAATGCTGAAATATGAAGTTCTTTTACTTGTAGTAATTTTTGTACTTAAATTAATTAATTAAATATAATAAAAAAAAAAGTTTTGTGATGAAGGCCTTCTTTTCATATTTCCTTATGATGGGTTAAAGGTGCTTTATCTAGATCTATTAATCTCCTTATTGCGCTTAATGCAGCAGCCTCCAATTTCAGTTAATTACATTCAATTGATTAACTGCACCCGGGAAGAGTCCAAGGGTTAAGAATGATTTGCTATTTACAACTTTGAGAAATGTTTTCGCATAAGAAAAAGCAATTGGATCTGAATATGGTGAAGCCTTCGTCCCGGACATTCTAGGATTAAACCAGATCGTTTTAAACATACAGGGGTCTCACTACTAGCAAGCACAACCAGCGTATTAATGATTCTGATATTAAATTGGAATTAATCTGATCCCGTGATTACATATGTCATATGCAATACTATATGAATTACTATACCAGCGATCATTTCCTCCATGCTAGTCAAACATGCACAGCTTCTGACTGTGCAATAAACCATTTGATCAGCCCCCGCGCAACTTCCGTACCAAAATAACGATTCGAAACTTTCGAAACCTCACCGTGGACGCAGATACGCTGCAACAAACATTTTCCTGTTATTACAGGAATGTATCGTACAGTAGCATAGTCGATCCTATCTACGCGAGACCAAGTGGAAGTTCAAGTAGACATATCATAAGCTCAATCTGCACCATGTGCTCTTCTACTTAACCGTTTTCTCAATCGCTGGAATGACGAGTGGAGTGTTCCATTGCATAACGTATTATTATCATGCGGTTAATTTTATTGAAGGTGCAAAATCTATTGAAATGTTGCATAGATCACGTCAGCCATTTAACGATGAGACGTGACCGAAAACAGGAGTTGTTGCTTGGCATAAATCGTTTGCTATTGGACACCGATACAATGCACCAAGAGACAAGCATCACCCCAAAAATTATTCAAGCCATTTTCAAGTTTCAAATAAAATTTATTTGCTTCAAGCCGTAGATGTAGAATCTGTAATAAAAAATATATGTTTCCATTTGAAAAATATAGTTCACCTTGGAATGACCTTGAAAACATGAAAATTTAACTTAAACTGTTTATTGGAAATATTTCTTTCCCTGGAATTTAGTTTTCGAGATATTCCAGGTGGCCAGGATAAATGCCCCACCCTGTATAAATGGTATTGATGAACAGAACGATTGTCGTATGGATGGATTCGGTTGCCCTGACCTCACCGACAATCATTTCATCGACACCGAGAATTTCGTCGACACTTTCAGATCGCTGACAATGTTTTCATCGATACCAAGTTTCGTGTACAGTACATTGTGTTTACTCACCGACACGTTTATATCGCAGACAATCATTTCATCGACAATGTTTTTATCGACTCGGAGTTCCATCGACACTGTCAACATTCACATCGCGTCGGGCGGTCGACTTCTACTGTGTATAATAAACAGTATTCGTTCTGTCCCCTATACAGCATGTCACGGTAAATTGAATCAGTATTTTTCTCGTAAACAGTAAGCATTTTAAAAAACATGGAACTGGTAGAACTTATAAAGTACATCTTACTGGCAACGTGAGAACCTGTGTAAATTTTATATATTTACATTACTTTTCGAGAAACGAAGGTGACCTTCAGTTTTTTTTTTTTTTAATGCAATGCTATCTATTTTTTAATGTCATACGAAAGCGTGAGTCAAGACGAATTCACTCATATGTGACACATTGACTTCCAAAGTCATACAAGGTCAGTGTTGCGTCGCCAGCTCCAATTTCAGTATGGGTTTACGTTACGGTCGAATTAGGTGGTGTCATTTTTTAGAATGTCTCCTAGTGGCTCTTTAACGAATTTATTGCTTTATGACCCAGGTACGGCTGGAAAGTGTCCGTACTCAATGGCAGTTGACTTGTAGCATAAGTCCACGTGTAGCGCCAGGGGGCCCGTAATTTATGGGCCGGTTTCGGAAATGCAAGGGACTTGGAGTCGTCTTCCTTGGAACGGTTCCAGCAACTGTTTACCCCCAAAACGCACCAGCGTGCGGGCGTTGCATAATTTCAAAAACGGTCGTAAATGAGTTTATTCGTCAAGGGCGAATGCCCCACTATTTTAATACTTTTCCGTGGAGTCACATTGAACACGACATGTAGTCTCATTAATTTGTGGTCGCAATAAATTAGTAAATGCAATGTTACAAAATGTTCAATATACATATTTCTCTTGTTGCTGACCTTGTATGACCTTGGAAATTATTATAGTATATATGAGTGAATTCACCTTGACCCACGCATTCATATGACATTAAACAACATCCTATAACTAGTATTCCATGTAAAAAACTGAAGGTCACCCTCGCCTCTCGAAAAACAATGTAAATATAACAAATTGACATAGGTTACCGTGCTGCCAGTAAGATATATTCGAAGTTCTACCTGTTCTATTTTTGGTTTAAATATTTACTGTTTACAAGAAAAATGCTGGTCGAATTTACCCTGTGTACAAAAATGTTTTCAAAACATTGTTGATGAAACGATTGTCGGCGATTTAAATGTGTCAATGAATAAATACTGTCAAAGAATGATTGTCAGGAATCTGATGGTGTCGGTGAGTAGCTAGGGTAAAGGACCCAATTACTGTGGTGATACCAATCACCATGTGCCTATATTAATTGTACTTATTTTTTATGCATAATGAATATTAAAAAAGAGATATATACTATAAATATATTTTAACTGATTTTAATGAAAAAAATGTAATACCTCTTTTTTAATATTCATTATGCTTTGAAAATAAGTATGATCAATATAGGCACAGTAATTGGTACATCCACAGTAGTTGGACCCCTTATCCTGCAATCCGCGAAATAGTGTCGATGATATGATTGTCGGCGAGGTTAGGGTAATTCGGATGGATCGCTACGAGTTTGGTATACGTGACGATCGGTCTGTGTGCAGATCGCGAGCGAGTAATAAATAAAGTTTTGGCAACGAGCTGGTGCGCATAATTGCTAGCAGCAAAGGGGTTACGCATCCAATAAACCTAACGGGACAAAATGTGTAGAAAGTGGCGCGGCTTGCGCGTTGTTGCGAACCCTTTGTATGTCGTTTAAGGGTTAATGGCAGTCAACATTCTCACCGTTTTCACACGTCAGCGATGACGTATTTGTTCGTGCCACATGACGCTGCGTTTCTTCCGGCCCTCCCCCCAACGCGACGGCTGGATTGATCCGCATCCGCGTGGGTTGCGAAATGACACGCGATATTCAAGCGTGCGTTCGCGAGCCGTGGCCCGGGAACGTGTGAAATGACGGCTGCGAATTTCCACGAAAACAATTTGCCGCCCAAGACGTGCCCGCCCCTCTTTTTAACGCGCGGGGGCCGCGTGAACTTCGTAATGGAATCCCGTAGTCCCGATATAAGGACGGTTCGTTCCGGGGGGTGATTCCATGCTTTGACTTTCCAGACGAGGGAAAATTGTTGGAATAACGCCTTCCCAGCCAGCGGGATGTATTCCGGAACATGAAATTTCTTATCGGGAACTCTGTGCAGTCGCAAATGTATGCTGAATTTAAAAGCAAACTGTGCTAACACTCGTACGGCCCTCGAGCGAAACGGAAGAAATAGGCCAATTTTAGACCCGAGTGGAAATGACAATTTTTTTACGAGACACGATTCTGCACGTCTTAAGGAACCCGAAATGAATGATTGTTTGGAAAGAAGGCGTACGTTGCAAATTTTGCCAATGTGGTGTGACAAATTACTTTGACAAAGCTTTTCGTCAATGGCACTAGAGGTTCTGTACCACAGAATGTTACACTACGTGGAGCAACGAATTGTTTTTACGCCCCGTTTTGACACCCAATTTTATTTATCCTGCAAACGATGGGAAGGTTTAACTTCGGAACATTGTCGTTAATAAAATTGACCTTACCAGTCGTCATTGTTTCATATTACATTATTCTGCAGTGTGTCCCAAAAATTTCCTTTGCGAAAATGTCCTCCGCAGCTTTGTTAAGGAGTTATTAATGAAAAACATGGACCAATCGTAGCGCGACCACAGCGGACGAATTCCGCCTCGGCGACCGGTCTCGCTCGGTGTGGCGTTGGCATTGGCCAAGCCGGAACCCGCAAGCTATAGCCGTGCTCTGATTGGTCCGTATTTTTCGTCAATAACTCCTGAACAAAGCCGCGGAGACCATTTTCGCAAAGGAAAAAGTGACTTTAAATGACCTCAGCGATCTTCCCTTTCAAGGAAGTACAACATTTTTGGGACATCCTGTACATTATATTTGAAAAATTGTGTAAGGTTGATGAGAATCAAGAAATTTAGTGAATAAGCGAAACGTGAAAACGGAACCACGTTGTAATCCCGAAGAGGAAGCAATAAACTAATAAAACTAGAAATTTTCTTTTCTCAGAGTTGACTACGTTTGAAATCATGCAAAGATAAGTGATGCTCGAAAGGAGTGGCATAAGGAACAGTTATCATTTGAAGAACCGTTTGATCCCCTCTGAACGAGAGGCTACTCGCGAGAAGCTTAGAGGCGTTAAAAGCAGATTAAACGTCCGGAAATCGCATGATGCCTTGCAAGCTTTGATCCGTCGGCGGTCGAAGAAAGGCCGAATGTGAGAACAAGCCGTGGGCGCCTGACGGCATCAATTTCAACCCGATGAAACGTTGCACGTGGCCAGAAGTGGCCAAGAACCCCTTCAGCCTTGTCCCGCAGCCTCCCCCGTTCCGTTCCTCCTCGGATTTTCGTAGGTCCTACGGCTGCTGTGCTCGCCGTTCGCCAAGTCAAGCGTCCCACGCACAATAGAACCGGCTTAAACGCCAGTAATTATATTTGCGGCTGAGTGTCAGCTGGGTGGTGAGTCCCTGAAACAAGGTATAGAGGGTTTGAATTGCCGCGTACGGACACCAGCAGAGTCCTCGGCCATCGAGCGCACACTGCACAGCGAGCCAGAAACCCGTTTTTCGCTGGCAAAATTGAACCTTTGAAATTTTATATTCTCACGAAATTTTTCTGTACGCCAACTGATCCGAACCTTCAAAATCCAACATTTTAGCCGTTTTAGATCATTATGTCATCGATTCATAAGAAAACACAAAATAAAAAAAGTTATGATAATAAATATATAAATTGTGGTGTACTTCATAACTAATCTACACGACAATCGGCCCAGTACCTCAATAACAACAAATTATTTTACATTTCTAAGTTAATTATATAGAATAAAAAAAATTTGGTTATTTTGGGTAATTTTCAAGAGGCCCTCCTGTAAAACTTCTTATTTTTGACTCATCACTTTGAAGACAAAATTCAAAAATTCAAAATGGAGCCAATTATTCTAAGAACTCATAATAGAGCACGAAATAACAAGTTTGAATGAATGTTGTAGTAGGCGTATTTTCATAGTTCCTAAGCATTATTCAATCTACATACAAACGCCACAATATTTGTAACAATCTAAACTATGAGAAAGGCTTTAAAAAAACGTAGAAACAGATGCTCGAAGTACTAGAGCTTTACAATTTTCAATTATTCTTTTCTTTTGAATAGTTTTTATTGTATTTATGTTGGTTACATTAGTAGAATTTTTGTTCAAGATAAATCAATATGAAGGTATTTTTAACAAAATTGATCAGTATTCACTTTTCTACAAATTTCAATATAGAAAGTTTGAAAAAAGTCGTTTTTATAAAAATGGAGGTCACCTCGATTTTTTAGATATTAATGTATATTTTTGACTTCATAATGTTCTGGCTGGTGTCGAGACGAATTCAACGACCGACTATACTATAATCTTAAACCTTGCAGTAACACAAGAATTACAATGTAACTATCTGAATCTCATACAACAACTGCCGCTCCTTATCGATCACTCCCTTCCTTCTCGATATATGTAAAGGGTGTATAAAAAGTAGTGGTCATCCGCCCTAAGGGTGAATCTACACCTCTGGGTCGGTGGAAATTTGCCAAACAAACTTGCCGCAAAATTGTTTATAACAAAGAAAATTGTTATTAAAGTCTTTTTTATATCAACACCTTCTACACATCGAGAAAAGAAAAAGTTTTAAACGAGCCATATGTCGGAAACACATAGTTATCGAGATATAAGCTGTTAAAGTTTTTGCAAAATTTAATTGTGTGGAGTTATACGTATAGACAAAAGCTTACTGTTACAGTCCACCTGACCGTGTCGATGAGACGGAACATAATCGCGTGCGTGTTCGAGACAAACGAAATTTAAAGGGACAAGGTAGCGGAACCATATAAAACTGTATCTCTCCCTTTAATAATTTTCATATGTTGATGATAATATAACGACACTATTAAATTCTTTAAATCTCTTTATCGTTTTATATTTTACAAAATTACAGACATCGTTTTCCTAACAACGTGCTTGACAAAATATACATTTCAAGTACTGTACATTACTTTATCATCGCTGCGTTTGATTTTTTCTTTTTTGGCTCCGCTTCTTAAATAAACTATTTCTGAAATATCTTGCGTATTTACATATTGATCGAATAAACGGAGAAACGAATGGCGGATGCAGTTTTAAGTAAGCCTCCGCTCCGGTTCGATTCGACGATAGTACTCGGTATCGAGCCGTGAAAAGAAAGTTTCAGACCCCGTATCGAAAACAAAGGGACAAAGGGTGGAGAGAGGACGAAGGGTAGGGAACGGGGAAAGAAGGACGAGAATGGCAATAAGGCGGATGAGAAAACGGGAAACAGAAACAGATGCCAGAATTCTTCTTGCCTGGTTTCACCCCCATCGACTCAACCTCGACAATGGCTCGGGACCAAGAGACTTCTTTCGAAAGATTTTCCCTTCGCTGGCTAATCTTCTTTAGCTGACACTCGATTGGACCCTATAGCGACGCAAGAAAAATTCGAGAATGCAGAATTGTTCGAGTGTGACGAGATCCTGATCGCGGAACGCTTTTATGACGCTCGCGTGCAGGGATCGAGATAAGATATCCTTCACATCTACTGTGTGTTCTCGATATACATATGTCCACAACACGGGTGTTGCCAGCGTCGTGTATCGTTCAGGAGACATACCCGAGCCGTGTTATGGTTACACTCCTCGACGTTCGAGGCCTCTCGAGCTTCGTAGGCCCTCACGGGATATACCCAGCGGTAGTGTGGATAATTCCGCGACATTTATCATCCAGGTCTTGGCGACACATATAGAGATATCAATTGTACAGTGTTTTCTCGATATATGTCAACAACGCGGGTCTACCAAGAAACATATATCGGCTAGAAGGTCGTCGAGGAGTGCAAACATAACACTGATCTGGTGTATCGGTGTAGGACCACTACTAATCCATTAACAAAACTTCTTTATTTTTCATTATTTTTTTATGGGATTTTCACCAATATATTTGTGGAATTTTTCTGATTGAAATGATACGAAACACGGTGTAATTCGGATCATATTTACACTAATTTTCCGTTAATATAATTGATATACATTCGATCCGTATTATGTTTACACTCCTCGGCGACCGAGTTCTCTCGAACTTCGCGGCCCTTCACGGAGTATACTCCACGGTAGTGGGGATAATTCCGCGGCATTTATCATCCAGATCTTAGCGACATATAGAGGATGTTTCATCTAACTCGAGCATCTATAATATCTCGCTTGTTTTTTATGATAGAAAAAAATGTCAGAGGAAAACATTAGTTGGTTCAGAGGGCCAAACATTGTGATAGGCAAAAAAATTTGTTCAAGGTTATATTTTTTGAGATTTCAAGGTCATCGAAGTTTTTTTAAATGGAATGATATGTTTTTATTATCGCTATATGATATATGATGAGGTCAAGATGAATCCAACGACCTGTACACTTCTGGACAAAATGATAGCACAAGTGGGCTATCTTTAATTTTTCGAAGAATAGAATTCCCGAGTGAAACACACAGTGTCATAGTTGTTACGACACAGAAAAAAGAAACCTGCTAGTAAATAAAGTTTGCCTGGCTTTATTTGTTTCTTAGTATCGATTACTCCATCTTTTACTTGATCTTGTAGTTTAGTGTACATTTCCAAATTATTTTAATGATTTTATTGCATTTGTTTATACCTTTTAATAAATCAATGGATACATTAAATAGTCGAAACTGTAGTTGTGTTGATAGTTAAAAATAGGGACAGGTTGTAATACAGTCGAAATTATTTGTTAGACGTGGCAATCTAATGTTTCCAATGATTTTGTTACAAAATTATCACATAGTTACAAATCATCAATAATTTTATTAATTTAATTTTAACGAGCATTCAAAAATTTAATTTCATGTTTCATAGTGTTTCAGATGCATAATCGTATTAATAAAATGAGGTACCTAATACGATTCCTTATAAATGTTCACAAGTTCGATTTTATGTCTAAAACTGTGAAACGCTTATAATAACCACTTACGTAATACCATCAACAATACAGAGAATTTTTTCATAATTAAATCGACTTTTCATTAAGCCTTACGTGAGCTATTGGAGCCGATGTGGACCGACTCAAATTTATGCTAATAATTATTTAATATGTAACTATTAGTAATATAACTATTTGTGGATTTAAATGAAAATTTACTATCTCACTACGTTCCTATTTATCATTTCAATGAAGTCGAACATTAAATATAACTATCAGATTAAATATAATTTGATTCAATTATTACATTTTTAAAGTACATTTGGAAAGTGCACTTAGTTATTTAAAATTTGTAAGCTCGGGGCACATCCTCACAAAATCATTCCCAAAAATAATTTAAATTAACTTTCAATCTTATTGATAACATCCACGATACTAATTTTTTGTAAAGGCAGACTAGGTTGTATTAGATTTCTCAAAATGACCTTTCCGGTAGCAATAATTTGTAGAAAAATCAAAGTAGAAAAATGTGACGACCATATCCGGTCACCCCTAAGCTTACCGTAGAAAAAGATAATTTTCGAGTGTGTGACGTCACTCTCCCAAATGAAAATTCTCAAGCAAGGTTTAGCGCGTCTCAAAAGAGAGAATAACCCGCTGAGAAATTCAGCGTTGTTCCAAAGTTTTCGAGAGAGAGAGAGAGAAAGTTTTAATGCTTCCAAGATACTCGAGGCTTTCAAGGTATTTAAGAGCTTCAAAATTTTTAAGTGCACTTCGGTTTCTGCGACTCGAAAGCGACAAGACTTCTCACATTCGTCTCACATTCTTCCTCGCTTTATACCTTTTTTTTTTCAACACTGCGTGGCACAGGCTCGTCAGTTATACATAGTTGCGAATGCAGTCGCAGGTGCAACAGTGGTATTCTGTTATAGAGTGCTTCTGAAATTGCGGTTGCAGGTGAACGTGCAGTTCTAGCTGAAATCCATCAACATTTATATACATGTAATTGAATACGTGAACGAGTGCTAACAAGGTCGTGTGCAGTCACAATATACATATGTACCCTCCTTTATTTATATATTTATATATCCGTTTTGATTCAATTACTCATGAAGTGAAATTGTTTCAAAGTTATTTACAACAAAGTTAATACTCCCAGTTTCATTATTGTCACACGAATTATATAACCAATGAATTAGTTAAATTCATTTCAATTGTAATCCTGCTCGATTACAATACAGAGGTATAGAGAACGGAGTGTAGTATTAAAGTAGCATTACCTTTCATTGTCCTTCAATTCTTTTAATGAAAACGATATTTGTTCTTGCAGTCACAGCGATTTCACTTCTCAGGCCTTCATATGTTATCAAAATTAATTTTAGAGTTTATAGAAACAACAGTCATTCTATTTTCTTACAACAGAGAATCGTATTCCATTGTAACTCCTGATATAAACTATAAACGAAATATAATTTGTTGAATAAAAATGTAAAATCAAAATGAGTGAACTATTATCCTAAGATCTTTTATGCAACTAAGTTGCGGTGTATATTTTTCAGTCTTTTGAAATTTGGAAGAACAATTCAGGAAAACCAAGTGCACGATATGTAAGGGATGATAGATAATGAACTTCGCGTATAAACAATATTGACGTTCCTGTGTACAGACTCTACTCGATAAATGTCCGAAATGTCCGAAATGAGTGTAAACATAATACGGATAGAATGTGTCGGTGTGAATTACAATTATATTAACGGAAAATTAGTGTAAATATGATCCGAATTATGTCGTGTTTAGTATCATTTTAATCAGAAAAATTCCACAAATATATTGGTGAAAATCCCATAAAAAAATACTTAAAAATAAATAAATTTTGTTATTAGATTAGTAGTGGTCTCACCACTATTCAATTATATATTCTACAATTTCATCAAAATCGGTCAATGTTGCAATGAGCTACAAACGTTTCAAGATGATCACATAAGGGCGAAATTCCCTGGCAAGGTCGAAAATCATGCGACTTCCACCATTCACATCTTGAAACGTTTGTAGCTTCTTGCAGCGTTGACCGATTTTTATGAAATTTTCAGTATGCATATAAGTTATCGAAATCAACAAAACGCATTTTTTAAATTATCGTCATAAGATCAGATGAAAAAGTTGAAAAGACATAATTTTTTAATTTATTTATCATTCCAACCAATTGCAATCTAAAAACAGTGTTTGTTTAGTCATTCTCTAGCAAATTAGTCGGTCTAACATATCAAAAAGATTCAAGTCATTTGGACCAATTTTAAAAAAGTTATTCCGCTTGAAAAGGTGTCAACATACTTTCCGAGGCGAGTGTATGTCCGAGGAGCGTATGGGGGTTAAAAGAAGAACCACTTTTGTCTGAAGTATTGCATTTATGTATTCAAACCTTCGATTCTCTAGCGAAGGGTTTCTCCGCGACGGGATAGGTGCCAATTAGTTTGGCATTTGATTACGCCCGATCATTTAATCGGCATTCTCGCATTGTAATTTGACGCGGCGTCGTCGACAGAGACGCGTGCGGTGCAACCGCTGAACTTCCTCCGCTATTTCTCGTGTAATTTGAGGGAAATTAATTACTGTGGCACCGAGCCACGGTATTTCGGAGGCGACACGCGCTTTCATCGGTTAGCGGAAATGCATGGGCGTTTCAAAGCTGCAGAGATGTGCAACGGTATGCAACCCTCGCCTCGCGTGGTTTCAAGAAAATTTCCTGTAAATCGTTACGGCGAAATTCCTTCATCACCGTTCGCACTTATGGCAAGCTTTTTGGTGTCATCGAAGAATGAAGATGTTTAACTCTCTGCTGTGCAACCCTTTGCCATGCTACATCCGAGTCAGACTCGTGATTGCGATTTCAAAATAAATCCGTTGAATATGTATTTTATTAATTTCTTTCAAGTCGAATTAAAATTTGGTACGAATACTCGAGCATGGATGTAAATGTAGACGCGCGATAAATATAAATTTTATTTTTCTATTTAGGGGCTTATAAAGCAAGGGAATACGTCCTACAATTTTTACTGATTTCATCACAGAAATATTTTCTATAAACTTCTGTAATGTTAGCTAATTAGGAATACGTTTTACAAGTACATAAGTAAATTAAAATAGATAAAAATAATACAAATTTTTAAATATACCTTTTCATATGCATTTTATTCAATTATAATGGCATATACATGTTTATTACATTTCTAAATATTTTAACAATGTTGATTCCTGATAGATGTACTACATACATTTAAGATATTAACCAAACTTTTATTAACCATTCAGTGCACGAGTTGAAAGTATTCATTTTTTCGTTGATATGTCTTCTAAAAACTCATTGCTTCTATTAAATAACGTTATTGTTGTTATACCGCATAAAACTGCTACTAGCAAAACAATATTTCATTGAGGATCTCCAAGCTAATTGAAGGAAAATTAAAACGGTATAAACTACGGACCCAAGGATTGGGCTTAGATCAAGACTTTACTGTACTAGAATGTTAAAAATCTTTGTCGACGTCTTATGCCCGATGCTGCAAGTGTGTGCAAAAGAGAATAAGACAGAAAGAATCAAAACAAAATACAAGCTAACCTTCCTCGTCTAAATACGCGTCGACATTGTTAAAAGAATAGATTCTTCATATCTAACATTAGATTATTTAACAACCAAGTTACTGATATTGAATCATAGACAGTAATTCAATTTCAGAAACAAGTGTAACAGTCATGTCCTACGATATTCTTCTCAAAACCTTTTCTCAACAAAGCTTTTGCAAAATGTACCGAAGAATAATGCGCAGGGAACACGGAAAAGACAAACTCCAACTTTCCTCGCCTGATTGTGTTCTGAAGTTGTGAGAGGGACCTGACTGGTCATACATAACGTCAGATCGGTTAACAGCCAAACTACTGACATCGATCCATGGACCGTAATTCAATTTCAGAAACAAGTGTAACATTTATGTCCTACGATATTCCTCCCAAGACCTTTTCTCACCGAAAACATTTGCAAAATTTACCGAAGAATAATTCGCAGGGAACACAGAAAAGACAAACTCCAACTTTCCTCGTCTAAATACGCGTTGACCTTGTTGAAAGAATAGATTCTTCATATCTAACATTACAATATTTAACAGCCAAACTACTGACATCGATCCATGGACCGTAATTCAATTTCAGAAACAAGTGTAACATTTATGTCCTACGATATTCCTCCCAAGACCTTTTCTCACCGAAAACATTTGCAAAATTTACCGAAGAATAATTCGCAGGGAACACAGAAAAGACAAACTCCAACTTTCCTCGTCTAAATACGCGTTGACCTTGTTGAAAGAATAGATTCTTCATATCTAACATTACAATATTTAACAACCAAGCTACTGACATCGATTCGTGAACGGTAATTTAATTTCAGAAACAAGTGTAACAGTATGTCCGACGATATTCCTCCCAAGACCTTTTCTCACCGAAAACATTTGCAAAATTGACCGAAGAATAATTCGCAGGGAACACAGAAAAGACAAACTCCAACTCTCCTCGCCTGATTGTGTTCCGTCGTTGTGAGAGGGACCTGACCGGTGATACCTAGCATTATTAACCGAGCCACTGTCCCTGTTTCACGAACAGCGGTTCAGCCAAACAACAAGTAGGACAAAAGGAGAAAGTTATGCACACGGTTATAAAAAAAAATGTTCGTTCATGTTGTTCGGAGTTATGGGACGACGAGGGTGCAGGGCGGGTGTTGTGTCGGGGGCAAGTTGTCGAACGGGGTGGGGGGAGGGGGGTCGATTCGGCACGGACGTTCCGATCGAAAAGTCAGGGTGGTCGGTCAGGTGAACGATATCCGTGTATATAGTTATACAGGAACCCTAGGAAACGAGCTTACTGGTGCATTCCGGGTTCAGCTCACCGGCGAAGGCTCCTCGCGCGCGTGCAGGAGCGCCCGCGCGTTCGTTCGTCTGACGCTTAATACCAGTTTCACGGCTTGATAAGCCGAAGCGTGTAATTTTGCAGCGGCTCCGGAGTCGGATAAGCACCAGGTTTTCTAGTTAAGTGGACCACAAAATTCGGGGAAGCCTATATAAGGCTTTTCGAGGTAGAAGGCGATCAGTCGAGCCGCAGAGCTCCCCGGCATACTATCCGCGCCCGAATTGTTCCCCGGTTTCTCCGGTTTACTTTCGGCCCTGCGCCCTCAGGACCCCGCGACGTTCGACAGGCGTGTCGACGTCGTCTGTCCGCGCGGCGAATCGTCCGCGAATTATTCGCGAATTATCCGCGACGCCGCGTCGCGTCACCAGAAAACTTCTTCGTTTCCGCGAGCGACTTGTACAGTGAGCACACTCCGCGGCAAAACTATAAGCCTTACAAGGAAATTAATAGAAAGTGTATTTCTCTAGTAAGAATCTTTTCTTCCTTTATTTCCGTTTACAACATATAGTAACACAGTTCTCTACGCCTTCCTTAAAGCTACGGTTCAAACGACTTCAATCATAAGTGACTATACGCTCTTGTAGCTGCGACGAAACTATAAGACATGCGACACTTTTTGGAAAGAACGCGATTCTCGGTTTGTTTTTAATTCGCTCTTCATTACGAAAAATGTTGCAATCAGTCGAGTAAGTGACTTTTTTTATAAACATTGATCGATTTTGTGTCGAAGGAACAGTCGTGATTTTTCAAAGCTTCTAAAGACGTGCAATTTTGTCCATTTAACCAGTCAACTGCGGAATTCAATTTTAAAAATCAAGCAATGACGAGTATACACGTCGAACGCAGGGTGTCACGTCCGGTGGTTCGACGGTTGATAAGTAATTAATTAAATAAAGGAATTACTACAAAAATTCGATAATGTTACGTGAAGCAAGAGGCATAGAAATATGTATGAAAATAAGCACTATAAATTTCAATTAAGAAACATTATGTATAATGTTAAGAAATGTTAATTTTATGTGTTATATATAATATTAAGAAACATTATACATAATGTTAAGAAATGTTAATGTTATGTGTTACATATAATATAATGTTAATGTTATATATAATATTAAACATTATATATAATGTTTCTTAATTAAAATTTATAATGCTTATTTTCATACATTATTTCTATGCCTCTTGTCTCACGTAACATCATCGAATTTTCCTAGCAATTCCTTTATTTAATTAATTACTAATGAACCGTCGAACCACCGGACGTGATAGGGCAAATGCTCGTCATATAAATTTTACGAAAAAGGTAAAGCAGAATAAGTAAGGATTACATTTTTAAAATAAAGTTTGTAAAAAAATTGTTTAATTCGATAAAACATTAACATTGTTGAAGAGATTATTGTTATTGAAAGCTTAAAAATTGTCACACGGATTAAACTAAATTATCGTCAATTTCGCTTGGACGGCCAGACCTTGGTTCGTCCGATAGATCACATTCATCAAGTATCATAGTTTCACGGGAATTTCGGATGGTGTAAGATCTCCGTATACTTGTTGCATGTTTTCGACGGCAGCGGGTGCAGTAGAACCTTTTCGAAACTCATACATCACATGACGAAAATACATTTGATTTACGCTCGTGTTTAACAATTATTTTTATGACGGAAACGCTACCAGAATAACTTAAATCTTCTGTCAAAAAACAACCGAAGCTCTTTCCAATAATATTACACGTATAGACCATTTGTTCAATGCAATCCCACTGTTACAGAAATAACACCCGTTAGAAAGGTATCGAGACTTTTGCAATGACTCAATATTTCACCTTATATTAACAATGCCACCTGCCATGCGTTGTAGTGCCACCTTTGTTTTATAGGACCTTCAGCATTCCTTTCGGGAGTGAATTGTATAAATTTGTTTATTCCTGTTTTCTTATCAATTTTCATTTTTCTAACACACACATTCTCAAATACTCGAATTGTTTCCCTTTTGAATATACAGTGAATCCAAAAATTGTTTGAACACTACTTTTCCGATTTGAAAAAAATCAACGATATTTAAACTGTGATAATTTAGTTACGAAAAATAGGAGAACAATAAACATGGTCTCATTGTGAAGCTTGAGACTTCAAGTTTCATAAACTTTCATTTACTTTTAGCTGAAACAGTTTTGCACGATGTAACGGGTGGAAAACTGAACACATGCTTTCCCTCGAAAATGTCACCAATTGAAACGTCTCTAAAAGCATTACAAAATTTGATTAGTGAGTGAATCAATGAGAGATTCGAAGATTGAAGCTTCCCTTTTGCCACGAGGTAAAAAAATCTTCGCGTATGATTTTTGGGACCGTTTTATTAAGCTTCGAATGAGAGGTGTATAGTGTTTACTAGATATATGTCCAAAACATGGGTCTACCCAGGGACATATATCGGCCAGGATTCCGATTTTGTTCATAAGAGAAATGTCCGAACCAAAGTAACTAATTAACAATAATAAAAATTTTTTTACGTAATTTACACTATTCGTATACGTTTCAAAGAAAATAATGTCTGATTTGAACGTTACTTTAATATTCGGGCAGTTAGAAATGTGGTGACTTTCTATGAAATATCACGCTTAGAAATTCGAGGATAATGTTCGTTTATAAATATGTCTGTACGGATGATAGTAAGCCCTGTAGCTTAAGCTCTTGTCCATTTTTGTCATCATTTAGTGTGGCGATGATTGGCATTCACCTCTTCCTCGGCTAGGGTAAGGAACCCATTACTGTGGGGATACCAATTACTGTGCCCATATTAATTATACTTATTTCTAAAGTATAATAAATATTAAAAAGGAGATATTAAACTTTTTTCAATAGAAAAGTTAATATATATATATATATTATACATCTCTCGTTTATTATTCATTAAGCTATAAAAATAAGTATAATTAATACAGGCACAGTGATTGGTGCCCCCACAGTAATTGGGTACCTTACCTTAACTGCAGGTATATTTTCGAATTTTTCGTAGCATGCGAAACCATAAACAGAGTATCGTGCGTCTAATAACGTTGATCGAGAAATGATTGATTCGATGGGTACGCGGTTGAGCAAACAAAAGCATCGAGAGACCGCTCGATGGTGAAAGTATTTAACCGCTAAAAGACGGGCAAATTTAGTTGAGGTTTTTTCTGCGTTTTGCCATCGCCGGTGATTTGTCAGCGAGCGATTTTCAGCGGGCCGCGTAGGCCAGTTCAAATATCCTTGTTTACGCACGCTCGACGCGATAATGCTTGTAAATAATGGTGAAAGTTTGTTGATTTGCCATTTGTCGATCCACGCTCGCCGCGTGAATAACTTTGCTTGTCGTTCGTCGGCCAACACAATTTCCAGGAGTGAGAATCAAGTCGCTGGAATTGCCCGCGTAAACGTGAAACAATTCCAACCGGCGCGGCGCCGCATAGTGCGGATTATACAGCGACTAATGCATTCGATGGACGACGCGTAATTACGCACGAATTGTCAATAGAATCGAAATATGAAACCATAAATCGGAGTTGTGATTTATCGGCTTTTTACAGAGCGCATTCACGCGGTCTACGCGGAAATTCATTTCAAAGAATTCGACGGTTTTATTCTAGTTGCTTGGTGCATTGTAAATAGATTGCGGATCTTCGTGCAAAAGAAAAACAGGAGTTTAGTCAAAATTTATGTTCTCTTTTAATAGTTTTAACAGGTTTGGAATCATGTAATGGCTTGGTTAAATTCTTCTCATGAATTTGTTGTTTTGTATTCTACTTACTTATTTTTGTCATAAATGCATAAAATCCGCAGTTTAATTATAAGGGTAATTATAGCATTGTTCATTTCGCCACCCGTCGCCAACAACAAGCAGTGAATAAATTATTCTACTTTCTTTAAATCGAGAATAATGTATGAACATTGGCGAAAGATGAAATCGTAATTTATTAGAAAATATCAAAATATAATAAACGATAGAAAAATTAACAGCACTAAATCATAATTTATTAGAAAATATCAAAACATAATAAAGGATAGAAATATTAACAGCGAAAAGATGCTGGTCGGGTATATGTTAATTTTTTTGGATGCTTTAAAATGTTTAGTTTTACTCACAGTAAAATTATAAAGACAAACAAACCAAGCAAAATGGTTTACAAAATTTTCCTGCAGTCGTATGGCTACGCAGATGAAAGTTCACTATTATTATAAGTATGTTATGTTTATTCATCGTGTAACAATTATAATTTATGTGTATATTACAATTTTATTATTTTCTAAACGCTGTAAATAAATTAGTGGAAAAAAAGAGTAAACTGATGTTCAAACAAATGATGTCGATGCAAGTTCTAGGATGAAGGGTCAGGAACATTTTGAACAAGTACACTAACTAACATAACTACTACAATTACATACTAACACAACTAATACACTAACTCTAGAAATTATCACTATGCTAATCATACTAAGACTTATAGTCACAAGTAAAAGCATTGGCGCTAGCTTTTAATTATACAGAGTGAGTCACCTAACGTTTGCAACTGAAATATATTTGTTTTTATGGATACGCCAAAATGGTTAGGCTCACACGATGTCATGCAAATATTTGTTGTCATTTTTTTTTTAAATTTGAAGGTCACCTTCGTTTTTTTTTCAATGGGACCACCCCTACGATGATAGTCCCTTTCATTAGGAATTCAATGACTATAATGACTCAAGGTCATTCAAGGTTCCAGACAGAGGAGCCGTATATTTCTAAAAACAACAAAGGTATTCGAAGTGCAAACGTTGGGTGAATCGCCCTGTATATAGTTAAACAGTCTATTGTTATTGAATTAATTTCTTTAATGTTTTGTGCGTAATCCGTTACAGACATAAAAATTCTACGCAATTACTGTCTAATTTATGGGTAGCTTCATAGGTACGCCAGTACGTTCGTTCGTGGCTGTGCAAGCATTTTTATATTGTCCGGCTGGCACATAAATATTAGCCGATGGCCGTTCAGTATGATGCCCGTTTTCTACATCGCTGTGTTAACAATGCGTATAACCGAGTAGCACAAAAAATTGTACAACAGCAAAAATAACGGCGACAATCACATTATATCGAACGGTAATCGGCCATCATTCATTTGTCAATCGGACTGCTTTCAAACTTCATTCGCGGCATTTTTGTTTCAGCAAACGTAGCACAATTATATTTTTGGCTGGTCCTCAAAGCACGAATATTATGAACAAAAGATTCTGGATAGCCGAAACATCGGCGGGCAAACCAACGGCGCATCGACAGCGCGAAAGAGATTAGCAAAAACAATAACAGAGATCCATTTCCCTCGCGTTCCAGCCGAAGCAGCGAATCGCTCCACGGGGGCAGAACTCATTTGAGGGGGCCGAACATAAAATTACATCGAATCTCTAAAGAAGTCAAATCCACTCGCGTCGCTCCAGAAACTGCAGGGTCTCCAAGGTCCATGTGAGCGATGAAACTGAAGTCCCCGGGACGGAAGATTCACAAAACGGCAAAAGACACGCGGAACGATAACGTGCACGAGCTGCAAAAGGACAGCGTTGCAGAGGCGAAGAGTATCCCTCCGAAGGAGCGAGAGGGAGCGAAAGAGAGAGAGAGAGAGAGAGAGAGAGATGCGACAACATGAAAAACGGGAGGCAGCAGAGAGAGAGAGAGAGAGAGAGATATATAGAGGTGAGTAAGATGGTAGCACGGGAAGAAGCTACGTAGCCGAATCGAGGATGTAGACAGGAAGGATGTTCGTCGAGTGCCATCAACTTAAATTGTACCATGGCACAGCGAGCACGAGCCCATCCTCTTCGGGCTGAAGAGAGCCAAGCCGGCATAATAAGCTTTGTGCACCGACTGTCGACGGGATCCCTCTCACGGAAGGCTGAAGAGCCAGCAGCGGCAGCGGCAGCAGCAACAGCAGCATCGGCAGCAGTAGCGACAGCGCGGAGGAGCCGAGCAACAGAGAAGCCTTTGCCTCGCGAGGCTGACTATAACGCGAGCACCCAAAGAATCGAGCATGTCCTCGTGAAACCAGCCCACCCTTGGAACGGACGCTCCCTGTTCGACCGCCGTGCGCCGTCGAAAAATCTAGAAAAGCTAATTACGCTCCCACTTCTGCCCCGACGATCTTACGTTTCCGCGCTTCCCTCGGCCGCCGCTTCTCGCTCCTGAAGATGACTCTGCCAACTCTGCAAACAGCGTTTTCCCCTGATGATCCCCGTCGGTCCCTGACACGATGGTCCAAGGCACGATGCAAGCGATGCACAGCATCAGGCTGAGTTGTGCAGAATTACAATTGAATTGCACCAGGAATTATAATTACAAAGTAATCGAATTACATTGTAATTCAATCATATTATAATTTATAATTCAGATATTCATTCAATTAAATTACAATGTAATTCGTAATTGCAATTGCAGTACAATTACAAAATACTTTGTAATTAAATTACATTAATCACGAATTACGATCAGACTTGTGCAGAATTACAATTGAATTACTCCAGGAATTATAATTACAAAGTAATCGAATTACATTGTAATTCAATCATATTATAATTTATAATTCAGATATTCATTCAATAAATTACAATGTAATTCGTAATTGCAATGGAGTACAATTACAAAATACTTTGTAATTAAATTACATTAATCACGAATTACGATCAGACTTGTGCAGAATTACAATTGAATTGCACCAGGAATTATAATTACTAAGTAATTGAATTACATCGTAATTCAATCATATTATAATTTATAATTCAGATATTCATTCAATTAAATTCCAATGTAATTCGTAATTGCAATTGTAGTACAATTATAAAATACTTTGCAATTAAACTGCATCAATTACGAATTACGATGTAATGAAATAAAAATTGAAAGTTAAAGAATAATAAAGTAATAGGTAATAAGAGGTTGACAAATCCACGTGAACGTTTCAAACAGAAGGAATTTATTATTTATAAATTTATAATATCTGAACAGTAATAACTTCTGCATTACAATTTTTTTAAATTTCAAACATAAGTATAAAAAGCAGGAAAAGGAAACATGTCTCTACTTTACCTAGGTTACGATATATTCGACAATCATCTAATGAGACTCATTAAACAAATATTAATATTATATGTAAGTAAAATGAAATATATTGTCTAATAACCAAAAACTGAAAAGGGAACGTTTTTAGCTTAATACTAACCAATAATAGGATCACTTTCACGTATTGCGAACAAGGACGAGGAAATTCTTCAAAATTCTGGGCTATACATAGTTTGGAGAACTGTATTTTAATTATATCGTATTTCAATTACACATCTGATTAAAATAATTAGTAATTGAATTAATTGAAAGGTTTGAATTATGTAATTCAGTTACGACGTAGTTGAATTACTATATAATTGAAATACAATGTAATTCAATTGTGCAATTGAATTACTACGTAACTGAATTAGCACAACTCTGGCATGAGGACGCCACCGCATGGGGGCGCCTTAAAAGATTATCTTTTTTGAATGAAATGTATGCTGTTTTTAAAATTTTTAAATGATTTGATGGATTGAAGGTTTTAGGTGACTTTGTAGATCTTAATACCTATTCAGATACAATTGACATATTAAGTTTTAGTTGTGTCAACAATTTGGAGTGTGTATTTGGAAATGTAACCAGTGTTCTGCGAATTTTTTTAACTTTGCTCGTAACAGTAGCTTCTGCTGAAAGATCTTTCTCGAGATTAAAAATAATAAAAAATTACTTAAGGTCATCCATGTCTCAAAATTGGTTAGCAGGTTTATCAATAATTGCAATAGAACATGATGTTGGTACTATGCCAAATAATAAAGAAATTAATGATGAATTTGCTATCATGAAAGTCAGAAAATTAAAATTTTAATATTAATGTTTGCTTATAAATTTAATATTGTTAAGCATTTAAGAATTTGTAATACGAGTAAATCCGTTTTGTTTTATGTATACTACTTAGCACTTATGTAGTGTTTTATGTAATTAATTACATTACATTGTATACTGGGTACTCTATAAAGATTTATATTAAATTATATTATTGATAACAGTATTATATTTTTATTATTTTTATTACCCGAAAATTAGCCACTATTGTTTTTAAAAAATATAGGGGCGAGGGGCGCTTTAAATGAACTTCGTAGCATGGCGCCGACTACCTTAGGCTTTAGGAAAACTAAAATATGTTCGTAAACTTCAAGATGTTTGTAATATTTGGAGGCCAAGGCAAAATAAAAGAAACAAATAAAAATATGTAAATAATTATTATGAAAAAAATGTTTATAGTATCTCTTTCCTACAGTTCTCTTTTGATAGTTATCACTGAAACCGTTACGGGTTCATATACAGGGTGTCCCAAAAAGGTTGTACTTCCTTGAACGGGTTATTCCTAAGGTCATTTGAAATAACTTTTTCCTTCGCGAAAATGTCCTACAATTTAATTCCATATTATAACAGCCACGCATACTCTATGTTTGAGGAGTACAGTGAATTCGCGATATATGTCAGCAACACGGGAGTTGATGTCGTTTATTCTCCAGGGGTCCACTATCCAGTCAGTTCTCCACTATTCTTTGATCCACGCCGAACGTAGAAAAGGACAGTGATGCTCGCCGCCGAAGCCTCGGTCGCCGAGAAGTATAAATACATTCGTCCTACATTTTATTAGTCAACGTCACAGCGGTAACTGTTGTCTACGAGACCCTACTATTCTTTGTATCACGTTACACTCCTCGGCGACCGAGGTCTCTCGAGCCTCTTGTCCCCTTACGGGATACACCCCGCAGTAGTGGGGATAATTCCGCGACATTTATCATCCAGACCTCGGCGACATATATCGCGAATTCACTGTATACTCGTCATCGCTTAATTTTTGCAACCGAATTTAGGTACACATTTTTCGACGATGTCGCAACAGCTGACTGGTTAAACGACCTTGCAGAAATTAACAATCAATCGTGCGATCGAGGTGTGTTCCAATCTTAACGAAAGGGGTTTCCGCTCGTTGGATTCTATGGCCGCGGATTACGATAACTCAGAAACGTTTACGTAAACGTACGGTTATTTTAACCGCGTGCGCGGCGTGCGTTACGGATCAAGCGGGTAGCGCGATCTCGCTCGTTTGTCCACGGTTAAACGGTTAAACGGAATTGAAAGGTAATGTGTGTACGCGCGCGGCGTTAAAACGTTTACAAAAGACTGTAAAATACAAATATCCGGCCCGGAACATTTTTGCAAACCTGGTAAACGTTTAGCGTCGAAACGTTCAATCGTAAAAACGGATGCCGGTCCGGCTCGCGGCACGAACAATCCCGACGGTGCCTCGGTGACTTTGGCCTTGAATATACGTGTCCACGGCACGTTAGAGTTGTAAGTGGGTTAAAGGTAGTGGTTGTGTCGGTTCAGGGCGGCGGGGGTGGAGATGGGAATGGGGGTGAAGCACATAGTTTGCTCGCGCTTCGAAACAACGGCGAGTGGATCGGCTAACGAAGCGTGTTTGCCGACGGAGGCCGCGGGAACGAAATATGTAAAGGGGTCGGGGCTTCTAAAGAAAACACGATCCGGTGGAATCGTTAACAGTTGACTCATTCGACCTCTCTTTCCCTCGATTCCCCGGCCCGGTCCGATGATTGCGTGCAACGCCGCCGTTGCGTACCAATCGCCGGGGGTAGCTCCCGAAAAGAGCATCGAGGGTTCTTCGCGGGTCCAACTTCTCGTTCCCATAACGGAGAATACTCGACTTTCTCCACGCGTGGTCTTTTTTTCCGTGACGTTGAAAAGTAGGATTCAATTCGTTCCAAGTTTTAACGAAGATGGCTGGGTAATTAACTCACGAGACGCACCCCCTCGGTTCATTTTCAAATCCAAGTTTCTCTTTTCTGTTCTGAGCGACCTGACATTTTCCCCTTGGAATATCTCTGTTGTTTCTAACACTTTCATTGACACACTTCTGCCGATACAACTGCGTGCCGAAATCGGAACAACGTATTTCAGGATATGATGCTATGTGTTGGATATGGGTGTAAATAAAATGTTCACTGACACTTTCGTAGAAAGTTTTCTTTATTACACGGCGCGTGAGGAAGCTCTTTACTCAATGAATTCTTAGCCGCGACTGACTTTCGAACCCCGTAAAGAAAACTTGGCTCCCTTTATGTCTGCAGACTGTTAGGACCCACAGTCCGAGCTTTGAAACAAAGTACAGTGATTCCTCTATATATGTCGCCAAGACCTGGATGATAAACGTCGCGGAATTATCCCCACTGCCGCGGGGTATACCCGTCAAGGGCCCCGAAACTGGAGAGGCTTCGGAACATAACATGGCTCGGGTATGTCTCCTGGACGATACACGACGCTGGCAAGACCCGTGTTGTTGACATATACAGTGAATTCTCATTACGAGTCAGTGCCAACCCTACAATTTGGAGTCAGTGGAACTACCCACACCACCGCGGTGAGGGGCCGAAGCTCGAGAACCGTCTGTTGAGTTACGTGCAACATTGTATCGGAGAAAAACATTTTCCGAATCTTCTTGTCACTATCGCTTAATAGTCATAGGCTTTCATGACTTGTAGACGGATATGCCTCTTAGGTTTCCAGCGTACCCTGTGTATTTCAAATGCGACGCTCGGCGACAACCTCAGATTTCGTCTAAGAGTCAGTCACCAGAACGGAGCAACTGACTCGTAACGAAAATTCACTGTATCGACACATTCGATACTTTGTAATCTTTGTTTAGAAGACGATTCAGAGAACCCCGATTCATTGTTGCATTCAAGCTAATTTTTGCATTTATATCGTTTTCATAAAACTGCATGCAATACAATAAATAAACGAAATTTTATAAAACTCCTTTTAACTCTACATATGCTATGCCGGAGTCATTTCTGACCCGTCGTGGTTTTGGTGGGGATAAGCTCGGGCTGTTGTCAAATTAGTGAAATATTGGTGTGGGTCAGAAATGACTCCGGCGTAGGCCTAGAACTCGTAGGAGGGTTAAAGCTTATATCCTTTAAAGAACGGAAGATCTTTACGGGGTCATAGTGATCCGAGTACTGAAAGGTTAAAGGTATGCTATCCTTTTGTCGTAGAGTGCCTATTCTTCTAGATATCAATAAATGAAACAAGTAAATTCCTTTATTGTGAAATTTCACCAAGTTTTTATTAACTCGCTTTCTTGTCTGTCTATTTGTCTGTTCGGTACAAATTTTGCAATTGATTTTAAGCTAACTTCTCGATGAGCTAGAGACTTGAAACTTTAAACATAGCTCAGAACTAGATGACAACACACACAAGACTAGAAAGTAGAAAACAATTTAAATAAAAAGAAGTTTTTAATATACCACATTTTTAAGACGGACTAAAAAGTATAAAATAATTTTTCCTAGCCCCATGCAGACATAATTCAGAGCATATTTCCTTGTTCGATCAGCGTTTAGAGCCTCGGTTAGCTGAACTGATGATACCTGAATTCTCCATTATCCGAATATCCTGTTTCACGTGTAAACTGTTCGATTTAAAGCTATCCATACAACAGGATACACTGTACAAATCAATGACGGCTTAATCTGACGTTGCAGTTACATAACTGTTCTAGTATCCTAAAACTCATGTTCCACTGATCAGTACGGGTAATGGATGTTCTACCGCATCACCAGTTAAACAAGTGAATATGATCCAAACAAATCAGTAAATCGTTTCAATCAGAAAAGTGTCGCACGTTGACAAAAGCCACGCTAATATAATAGCTAAAAGGTCTTGCCAGACCCATGTTATGTTTTCACTTCTCGCCGTCCGAGGCCTCTCGAGCTTCGTGGCTTCTCACGGGGTATTCTCGGCGGTGGTGGGGATAATTCCGCGACGTTTATCATCCAGGCCTTGGCGACATACGCTACCGCTCAAAAGTATCCAGACACTCCGCGGTGGATACGCCGATGAATCACGTATTTAATTCTACTGTAATATTGGCAAGTTCCACATAAAACATTTTTAATTTAAAACGTTAGATATTTCATAACAAACTAATAAAAATCGACAATAACTTTTATGTAATGCTCACACATCGAATGCTAATGCAACAATAAGACGTATAAGAGACGCAACGGTTCAAAGATTACAACGTTGCATCGCTGCAGATGGCCGACATTTCGAACATTCTTCATGAAAACAGTCAAATACCTCAGCAACGGTAAGTTTCAGGACAAATACACACTTTTATACTCAGAATACGCCAATCTATCGAAATGGAGCATAAAAAATTGGACATTCCATTTAAAAAAACAAAAGTGACCTGTATATCTTCTCCACTTTCTTAAACCCTACAACTTCTGTAAGTAACATTTTCTCGTATTGTTTGATAATCGTACCAAGATATTCAAGTGGACAGTGCTCGCGGGACACACTGTATATCGAGACATTACACAGTATCCTCGAATCCGTCGCTCTTCACAGGTTTGGACTTGCGGGGGTCTGCGGATCGGTTCTCGGCGCGGCAACGACGAGACAATACGCGCGAAGGATCAACCGGAACGCAACGGTGGAACAACAAAAAGTCAGTCGGCGTGGATGGCAGAGGGATCGGTGTACAGCGTTCCCGTGATCCGGGTTAACCGGGGAAACCGACGCGTCTGCCCGGTAATCTGGCGTGCACCGATTAAGCGACATCCCGTTGTCGGGTATCGTTGCGTCAGTTTTCCGCGGAGCTCGATGGTCGGGCACGATATCATTTTTCCCTCTCGTTCCGACCCGTTCCTTCCATGTGTCTCTATCTCGTTGACTCGATTCGATAAAGCGCTGGAACCCGTGGAAATCCCGCCTCGGGTCTGCCGCTCGCCCGGGTGTAGTTGGACGATGCAACCTCGTTGGAGGAAGAACGGGAATGCGGAAGGAAAGAAGGTGGGGAGGGGGGAGGGCGGTAGAGTATATACCGAAGCGATAGAGATGGTCGAGGCGGGAGAGGAACGAGCAGAGAGAGAGAGAGAGAGGGAGAGAAACAGAGAGACAGAGAAAGAGAGGGGGACCGCAGAGGGGGTAGGGGGAGGCGCTCGTTGATTTCCCGTTTTCATATTCAATATGATCTGCCCCGGCATTGTATTCATTGAAAACGAGTCAACCGCATGCAAGATCAAGAGCCGGGCGCCAGAAACGAGAGTGGATCATGGAAGGCCTGGCCTCGTTGGTGATGACGGGAGCGGTGGTGGTAGTGGGTAGGTCGTTGCGGTGGTTGGATGGATGGTTAGTTGGTAGGTAGGTGGGTTGGTTGCCTGACTGGCTGGTTTCCTACTCCAACTAATGAAAGGAGACTCTACGCCAGGGTCTGGAGGTTGCCCGTCTGCCTGAGGTTTAAAGCCGATGTGTCCTCTTCACCGTGAATCACGACGAGAGCACGCCGGACTAGTTACCCCCGGGGGTGGGCGCACCGACGGGACCCGAGGATGGGGGATGCCGCTACTAGATCATTCATCGGGGGATCATTTATCTTTTAAAACTCGCCTCTTGCCCGACGAATGACCGAGCCTCTATCAGATGTCCGGCCATTCGGCAAGTTTCGATGTTCGCGTCGCTTCTTTCTCGGCATCGTCGACGCGCGCAACCTTTCGGGGCCCGGGGCTTTTGCCCGGAGACGTTAGATCTTGCCCGCGTATTTCGTCTCTCGTAACTTTCGCGCGAGGCGAGTTTATCCTTCGTCGCACCGAGCCCCGGCGATGCCATTGCGAAGCGTTGGGACATTAGAAGATGAAGGCTTCAAGCATATTACCGAGTTGTTGACGAGTTTTAGGGGACCGATCAAAAGCACGTCGCTTTTCGCTGTACGCACAGTCCGCGATGGAGTTAAGTGGACACTTTTGGAAAACTAATCACTTTTTTTTGACATGTTAGAAGGACTGATTTGTTAGATAATGTGTGCAAAGAATTGATTACAGATTACTGTTGGTCCAAGTTGCGTAGAAATAAGTGAATGTGTGATTTTTAACTTTTTTATGTGTGTCTATTATGAAAATTTAAAATATGTCTCTGGTAGGTTTAACACTAAACCTACCACGGTCAAAATGACCGGTTTTATATTTCACAATTCTTGAAACTATAATAATTCATTTATGGAAACGAGTAGAACAGATGTCCTTGTCCAAGCATTTATTATATTGAAAATTACGGACAATCTCAATATTTACCAGATACTGTTAATGCTTGGTAAATTTAGTGTTCAGAAAGTTATAAATGTACCAAATTTCATAAAAATTGATTAACCCCTTGCCCTACTATTTATTTTGAGATTATAATGATTAGAAGTTCTTCATCGTTCAGAATTTCATAGAAAAAAAAGGATAGTTTATATTTATTGTATGCTTATGTTTTCTCCAAAGGATATATATTAACTACAACAAAATAGAATTTTATTTCGGTTTAAAGGAAATTAATAACAGACATATTTATTAGACTCAGTTCAGAGTCTTCATCACGAGTCTGACTCGATATTGTAGGGCAAGGATTTAAGGCTGATATGAGCTATGAATAATTAAAAATGTCAAGAATTTTCAGAAACTGCGATTTAGATCAATCGTAAGCCCAAACTTCAAAGAAAAATTCAAATTCATCTTTCAGTGCCTACAATTTGTTTAATTATACGTCAAGCGATTTCGATGACACCTTGTGCACGTTAACAAAAAACACATTTTAAATTTTCATTACCTAGTAAACTAATTTTTCTAACGTTTTAAAAACTCTCATTTAGTTTTGTCCAATATTAAATTAGTTTCCAAAGGGTGTCCAATTAACACTGTCCTCTGACTGTAACACCGGATGTTAGGAAGTTAGAGATCTCAAAACTGGTGCACAATTAATATTGTCCGACGCTACTTCTGTCGCAAAATATGCAACAGAATACGATGATAATCCTATGTTAATACCGGTACAATTTTATTGTTGGTTCAAAGGGTGTAAGTTATTTATTTAATTCATGTCTCACTTGTGCTCTCAATTTCTAAAAAGTTCTTCTTCTTTTCTGTAGCATTGCAACTCCAAAATTCTAAAGCGAAATGTTAAGGGTCCAAAGAGCTCAAATAAAAAAAAATTTATTGTTGGAACAAGTTTCGCTTATAATATCTTTCTGTGCCATAGAAAATTCGAACGGAGAGCAGAAGTTAATTTAAATCCATACATTTGTACACGGACAGTCGAAAATATTTCAACGACGTGACCAAATACCACCGGCAGAACATAATGAGCGGGGATGAGCATGGTTTTTTATATTAGTAATTAATGGTTTCTTCGTCGGTTATGCCGAACGGCCGACCAGAAATATAGCGCGGAGCTCAAAGTGCAAAAATCCGCCTCAGCGATATTCAAATTAACGATTCGCCAGCGTTTTTCGTTCATTTCGGCGTTTGGCCCACGGAAACGACTTTTTATTTGTTCTTCAATAGTCCGAGCACTAGAACCGTGCCGTATAGTATTCATAAAAATGTAAATTGCCAGTATTTAAACTGATTGAGGTCTCAACGGACAGTCCTATATAAATTCGTTTCAATTCTTCTTACTTTTAGTAGAGCTACATTTAAAATACATAAAACGATCATGTGTCATAAATGATATTCTTCTTCAACCAGCTCAGAAAAATATTTAACTTCGCAGGATTGTATGATTATAGAATAAACAAACACATTTTCTATTTTAAACTTATCGCTACAGAATACATCCCCGCTCAAAAATACATGCTTGTTTAACCCTCATAAAAGGGTTAAAATTGGGGTGAAAAATCACCTATTCGCTACTTTTACATTCTGTAAAAATTTTCTGCCCGTATTGTGAGACATATTTCTCCAAATATCACACTGTAAGTGAAGCGTATATTGTTGATTTAGAGTGTAAAGCAAAAATGCGTGAACCATTTATCTTAAATTTGCCATTCTTAAATCTGACTGAAAAAATATGGAATCGTTCATAAGTTTTATTAAATTTTATGCGAAATAGTGCACACGGCATTGCAGAACATATTTTAATAATAATTTATTAGATATCTCGCCAATAATAACAAATAATTATTATATTTTTCCATCTACAAATCGACCATGTGCATTGATAATCGCTTTTGTCGGTCGCGGTATCCTGGCTATTAAATTTTTCACTGCTTCACTCGAAATGTTTATATCAGTCTTGAGAAGACGGCAAGACAATCTTATAAACCGTCTGTATGCATCAGAACGTAATTAGACCTACCGGATAGGCTGTTATTCATGTAAGAGATTCGAACAATTAACTTGTACAATTTGGTATTATTAAAAATAAATTACGTATATACTTGTAACGACATTCTTCACAATAACGACAGAAATCTCGTAAAAAACGACAAGTGTTCGCATACTTTTCTGCGGGGGTGTACGTCCTAACCGAGCCCGGGTTTCTTTCAAGAACTCCAGAAAAATCGCATTACAATGCTCCGGGGAAGAAGTGAGGGGTGGGGGTGGCAACGATCCTTCTCGCCGCGCTGTGCGAAAATGCGTCCAATTATCAGGGGCCCCATTAAAATCATGTCCGGAAATGCAATAACAAAAACCTCACCGCCGGTCAAAGAGAGTAGTCCACGGTGATTAAAGATCCTCGGGTAGGGTCGAGACTTTTAATCACGATAAGCGCGAGCGTTCGCTACCTCTTGGCGGATCGGGAGAGAGTGGCATAATAACGAAGGGCTGTCCGAGAAGAATCTTGTCCCGTCGTCTGGTCCTCCGGGTGTGTCATCTTCAGCTTTCGTCGCTTCCACCCTCCGCGACGACGGTGGGGTTTGGTAAGAGGGTGGCAAGGGGGATGAGTGAGAACGCGCGCGGCGGTGTGTGCGGGGGGTGTCGCGACGTCACGTTCGCGCCGCAAAAGAGGACGAGGCTGCAAAGAAACGAGTATCGCCATTGTGGCAGAAAAATGGGAGAGTCCCTAATAGTGATACAAACACGGGCGAGCGTGTATGGTTGCGCGCAAACGGCGCGGCGCGCGCGTGCGCGTGTATGAGTGTGTGTGTGTGTGTACGGTAGAAGCGGGAGAGGATGTGGCCGGAGGGAAAAGAAAAAACGAAGGGCGAGAGTAACCCGCGTTGCGTTGTATACATCGGGACGAAAGAAACCCGAAGGGTAGCAGAGGGGTTGGGAACGCGGGAGGGGCGAAGGGAGCGGCGAGTCTCGCGAGGGGTGGTCCGAGAAAGGGGGTCGCCGCGCCGGTTGAAAAGAGAAAATATCCGCGAGAAGTTAACAGCAACGATATCCGAGTCGAGTCCGCAGCTGGCGGGCACACCGCGGATGAGATGGATGGTGTAGAATGTAGATCGTTGGGAGGGATGCAGATGGACGGAAGGACGGATGGGACCAGTGAAGGGTTGCAAGTGAAAAGGGACGCGCGGCGCGGCAGCAGCGTTGCAGCACGGCTCTCGGTGCAACCCTATAGGCGAGTGTACGCGGCTCACCTCTATTGGGGTGCAGCCAGAGTGGTGGCACGGGGCGGAGCGATGCCGATAGGAGGGTTGCAACCGGCCTCTCGCGGGGTGCTTTTTCGGAGGGTTGGATCAGCGCGGCGCTCGATGCGCGACGCTCGAATACCGGCCGACGCCGAGAGCGGCCCGCGCGCACCGCGCCGGGATTTTTCATCCCGCGATTCGATCGCGATACCTACCGACGACTTAAGGCTATTTTTCGTAGCCTTCACCCCCGCACCCCCGGACTACCCTCAACAATTGAATTTGTTTATTCTCTCCTCGAGCGGCTCGCTCGACTGTATGAATCTCAATTTCTCTATCAAACCGACGCGCCGAGGAAATATTTTTTAAGCTTACAACCCCTTGCATTTTACAACACAATAGGGGGACGTCGATCTATAAACCTGTTGATGTATTACGTGTTTCAGTCCGTTTGACCCGCTCGTGTAATTGTTTTTTCGGTGTCACTTCAAAGCGATTCGCGAAGGAAGTACTTTTTTCAATTCTTCAATTTTGGAACACAATGGGCATGTCCATCTACGAGCCTGTCGAGGTAACCGAGTGTTTGTAGCGTTACAACGATGCTGTGTCTTCCTTCAAGTATGTTCGATCCACTTATGTTTTTACTTGAAACGGATTCGCAGAGGAAATATTTTTGAAACTTCGTGTACGATGTTCTTGCGTTTTCGAACACAATGGGGACGTAGGTCTACAAACCTGTTGATGTATCAAGTGTCTGAGGCCGTTTTACCCACTTGCATAATTATTTTTTCGTTTTTACTTCGAAACGATTCGCGGAGGAGCTAATTTTCAATCTTCGAACACGATCTTCTTGGATCTTGCAACACAATAGGGATGTCGGTCTAGGAACCTATTAGTGTACAACGCTGTTGTGTTTTTCAGACCTATGCGCATGTTTATTTCTGTAATACTACGTCGTAGTATAATGTTTTTTAACTTAATCTTACTTTCGTTAAAGATGCTTTTTATATTTCAGAGGAATAGTAAGGTGATTGTTGCTAAACTACCTGCACCCCTTTCCTCGACAATATTTTCTAACCAAAGTTGGAAAGTAATTGTCATGTGCTGTATTATGAAGGTGGCGAAATTTAATTTATTTAGATTTCATGTAGTTTTTATTATAATATGTGCACATGAGATATGGCGACATCGAACTTTAACCTTGACCGTGAAAAGTCATCGTTTTGGGTGTCCCCGACTTTGAAAAAATTAGCTGCACCGATCCGTTCAACATGAAATATTAAAGATTCCGTTTTGTTCTTCGGATCGCATAACGCAAAAGGAAGTCGGGGCCATTCAGTAACGACGACCTTGACAAAATATTTCAAGGACAAAGTTTACATTCAATGTCAGTTTAACAAGATTTCGCCGGAATTTATCTTTCACAAGAAAAATATTCGTTCCACATCATCTGGTAAACTAGTCCTACAAGTCATAGTCATTTACAAAAAAGTTGGTCTGATCGAAGGCATGTGTCATCGATCACTTTTCGTTCAGTAATTGTCCAACTCTATAATTGGAATAATTGCAAATCAAAAATCTGAAATCGGTCGTTTGATCAATGGCGGTAAATAATAGTTTACTCTTTATATGTCCCAAATGCCTAGCGGATAAAAGTCTCAGAACTATACTCACTGCCGCGGGGTATACCCCGCGAGGGGTCATGAACCGAGGCCTCTTTCGCTGTTCTTTTTTACGTTTGGCGTGGATCAAAGAATAGTATCTTCTGGCCGATATATGTCCCTGACCAGACCCGTGTTTTGGACATATATCGAGTAAACACTGTACTGCGATATTGTATCACATGTGGGGTTGCATTGTCGGTCGCACCTTTCAGAAAATCAAATAGTCGACTAATCGAACAGTGCTTGGACAACGATGATTAAAAAGCGAGTGAAGAAGCAGTTAGATCACGTTGAAAAGCGTTGAGTTCTTTTGGGCAATACGCCGGCTAATCAACGGTGTTCCGGTTAGTCGATTATTTTTATGTTAGTCGAACAACAAGTTCGGTTGGTCGATTATTCAAAAATATTGTGTTCGCTGCCGGTGTTTTGTGGTTTGCGAAATTGATGCGACGCTAATCAGTTTCGCCGAAAATATGCACTCGCCGCAAATTGACCGATCGATGGAATAATCGCCGAAAGGAATTTAATTACGCCGTGGCTGGCGGAGCGTCGACGAACGACGACAGCCGCTTACTTTTCGGTGGGTTTGTACACAAACAGGGTTATAGGTGCACGCACACGTTAATGAGAAAAGGGGGTGCGCGTAATTTACTGGCGAGGAGAACGGCCAAAGAGGGAGGACAGAGGAAAGACGTGTAATAGGCATATTACTCTCAATATAGCCTAGGGTAACTTAGCGTGGGTTAATTCGGTATTTAAGTGCGTGTATCGCATTATAGCTCGTAGTAATTATTATTATTATTCCACGCCGCGAATGCGAGATTTTCAAGTGGCTGGGAGGACGCGGCTCCCGAGGGTCTCAATACGTGCATATTTGATTTTTCATACTTCTGTCGGCTGACGAGCCAGGTCGTGTTCCGGCGCGCATAAAGACACTCGAGCCGCTTCTTTTTTCCCGGTTTCGTTTTCTGACGCCTGTGTTTTCAGACAAGTTAAGGGAGACCTCAATGTCGTGATTATCTTATGGACTCTTGTTCCTGTGCGAGGGCTTTCGTGAAATGTAACCTCGCAGACGAATTAAGCGCGAAGGAATAACTGAAAAACGAACTGAAGTTCTTGTAAAAGTTTTCTCAGTGCGACCTGGCCGCTGAATCGAAGCTTCCGCTTGTAATTATAATTTCAATAACTCCCGACAAGAAGTTGTGACAAATAGACTGCTGGTTGTCAATATGAAAGCTGCAACTTTGATTTGCACTGTGCAATACAATATTTATATCATGATGCACGTGTAAATATTGTAGATAAACAACGCACACTAGAAAACCAAAGCTGGCAGAAACATATAACATCCAGATGATATCTCGAGATAATAGAATAATAATATTACAATGATTTCTCTATACAGGGTGTTTCACCTAACACGAGCATCTAAAATATCTCGCTTGTTTTTGATGAAGGAAGAAAATTTCAGAGGAAAACATTAGTTGGTTCAGAGGGGCAAATATTATGATAGGCATAAAAATTTGCTCAAGGTTATATTTTTTGAGATTTCATGGTAATCGAAGTTTTTTTTAAATAGAATGATATATTTTTAAACATAACTCGGCTCGGGTATGTCTCCTGGACGATACGCGACGGTGGTAAGGCCCGTGTCGTTGACATATATCGAGAATTCACTGTACTCCCTGGATACTTCCCCTTTTCAAAATAAATTCAATTTTTGCTACAGTATCCTTGTAACGCGTTGTACAACTGATTCAGTATTACAACGGTCCGAGGGAAACCGATTTTTCCGTTGCAGGACGAATTAAAACGCGTCCCGTTAAAAGTTCTATTAATATTCATGTAAGAATTCCGTAATTTTGTGCATCTTTGTTTTTGTGCAGATTCGTTTCGCTAATCTGCGTCACGAGTGGAACACGTTCCCGGAGGGAGACCTGTTTCGACACCGATGAAATTTGTGGCCCCCGTCCCCATTCTTCGCGCGTTTCCACGGTTCCTACGGTTAAATCGTGTTTCAATTTTAAATGGTATAGTTTGCAGTCCGGCCGTGTGGCCGACACGTGCGAACCTAGCCAGCCAGAAGGGATTCGATTCGACGCAAGAACGTTTTTTTGGATTAGCCGATACCAGACGATCCGGGCCCGGAGAATCGCAATTTTAAACATCTGACATCGCCACGCGTGTCAAATCACAATGCCGCCATTCCGGATGGTCGCGTTGATTCGCGTTCCCGTCTCTAATCGTGCGCGCGACAAACGAGAAACGCTTAATCGCGAAATGCCTGCGCAATTTCGGTTCTGTCGCGAACGTTTTCGCAACGTGTTTCGGTTAGTTTCGAGGGATTTTTTTTTTTGCGGGAAAGACACATTCATTTTGAAAGGAGGTTGAATTACATTTCATTCAAAATTTTCCCTTTTGCTGGTTTCAACTTCCTTCGGCTTTTCTGGCAACAATGGTAACAATTACTGTGCCTATATTAATTATTAGACTGCGAATCTTTATGCACAATAAAATTTTTCTACATCAGTTGCAAGAGACAGGAGCAAAGTAGAAATTTATTTCTTCTCTTAATCATCTTATAAAATTGGAAATAACTTATGGATTTTCTTAAATTCTTTTAATCTTTTTATTCGTCCAAATAGCACCCACTCTATTTGATCATAAATGCATAAAATCCGCAGTCTATTAATTATACTTATTTTTGAAGCGTAATGAACATTAAAAAAAATATATATAACATATACATTAACTGGTTTTAATGAAAAAAATTCAATATCTCTTTTTTACTATTCATTATGCTTTGATAATAAATATAATTAATATAGGTACAGTAATTGGTATGCCGATAGTAATTGGATTCCTTAACCTAGTCTATTTATCATGTATTGTTGAATTACAACAAACTGTAGTGAAATAGAAATTTATTTTATTTCTTAGTATGTCCAATAGGTTGAAAATAATGCAACAGTATTTTTAAATTCTTCTAATGTTTTTACTGTTATAAATGGCACATACTCATTTTTGTCCGCTGTCTAGTGATGACATCAGTATAATCTATATCATAATCGGAAGGTGTTCAATCGAAGTTTGTATATAGAATACCTGATTATCCTAATATGCCCATTAATTTATAAATAGTGTAGATTGTATACATCCATCAAGTATTTCATAAAAGATCTCTTTGATTGAAGCAAATTACTTTTACGATCTCACATAAAAATATAGGAACACACACGCACAGAATAAAAGAATACCTTATTAAACAACTACAAAATTAACTTTATGTGAAATAATATTTTAATAACGGGCAGAGATTAATGTTAATTTTTGTAGATTACGATCTAGCATTTCCTGATCTAACATGTTTTCCTATTTAGGCGACTAAACGAAATCTTTTTCTTTTAAAAACTAGTTTCAGACCCCAGAAAGTTTAATCCTAGTGTTAGATCGATCGTACCAGTAAACCCGATAACGTTCTGCAGTTGTGGCGTACGAAAACATTCAAAGGATTTTAAAATACAAGATTATCTAGAATTCCATACAGTTCCATTTCATGTTCGATTACCTAGAAGCTTTGACGGAGAAAAAGACATTCGATTCGATTACAATAAAAAGGTTTGCATAAACATCCACAGCCTACCAATCAGTGACACCGAGATACGCTAGAGCTCCGTTTATATCAACCGATTGGTAGACACGACAATTTATATGTATGTACACGTATTCACGAAAGTATTCGAACGCCCTTTAAAACAGTATAATTTTTTTTAAATTGGACCAAACGACCTGACTTTTTTTTTAGCAATTAGAAGAATTGGTTTACCGAATGAATGAAAGATTTTGAAAAATTTTTTATTTGAGCCTGCAATGAAAATTTAAAATATGCCTTTTGTAGATCTATGTTAGTTATGCACATACTGAAAATTTTATCAGGATTGGTTGACGCAGGTAAAAATGGCACGCATCGAAAAATGTTAGAATCTGTGGACATTAAGCAGAAACTGACCGAAAGTCATAAAAAACTACGATTTTCACCACTGTTAAGTATTTGTAGGTCGCGTGTATATTAATCGATTTCGATACAATTTTCAGCATGTGTATAACTGACATAAATCTACAAAACGCATATCTTAAATTTTCATTACAGACTCAAATAAAAAAGTTGTAAAAAGTGCCATTTTTATTTTCTCATGTAATTCTTACCAATTGCAATTCTTCAAAATCTTTTTTGCGTATCATTTGGAAAATCAATTCTTCTAATTGCTCAAAGAAGTCGGGTCGTCTGATCCAATTTAAAAAAAGTTATACTGTTTTAAACGGCCTTCGAATACTTTCGTGAGCCTGTGTATGTATAATCGAGTGGTTCATAAAATGGAGTCTCACCGACTTTCCCCAGTATCAATTTAGTTCTGATAATAGGAGCTAAAGAGAAATGTGCACATTCTAGGTAAAATATAGTACACATAATTTACAAAAAACAATAATAACAATATTTATCATAGCACTAATGGTAAACATAACAATATCGTAATATAACCATTTGAAATTTCCCACCCCATTATTTCCCAAACTATAGCTTGTTTAAACAAATGTTTCTAGTGGGGCATCTTATAGTAATCACAAATCATCTCTAGGCGAACGTACTTTCAAGATTTCAAGTTAATATTTGTTTCTTTTTAAACGGCACTGTATGTTTTTGTTTACATAGACGTGTAGCCTATTCCGAGAAGAACTTATTAACCTATAATACTTTGCTCTTTCAAGGTAATCCAAGGTCGTTCAGTTCAAAACTCATGTGTTTTAACATCCAGAAATTATTCCTTATTATAGCTATTCCTCCATTCGACGCTGACATTTGTTTCGTCGAGTTTGAAAACGGGGAGTCTATCCCGAGCACGATACGAACGTTTCGGAAGAATCAGTATCATTACTGTTGGAATTCAACGATACTATAACGTCTCAGGTATAAGGGTTTAGTATTAAGGGGCGGATTTTCCCAAGGACAGAAAGACTCAGGCGCGGGCACGAAGTCAGGACCGTCGCCAGTCCGTTAAAAGCAGCTAGCCTGGAGCACATAGCAACATTGTACATTCTCACATAAAGTCGTCTGTCATCTTACAGATTCACTATTCTTATTTGCTCATTAAATACAAGATACGAGAACACACTGTGCCGTTTAATAAAACAGCATACGCTTATAAAGTCATTTCCAACAATTATTAGCCCTTTGCACTCGAGTGATGACTCTGAAGCGCCACTAAAAATTGTTGTGGCATTATTTTAAAGAAATTACAGGAAGTATTACATAATATTTGTTACATTACAAAATTTGTATTTAATAGATTAGTAGACATTTAAATATTATATGTGGAAATCTGATCTAATCCACCTGAATTGCAACAAATTGGGGTGAAACAGAACATTATTTTCTTTCTTTCAAGTTATACTACTTGAATGGGTGCGTCCGACGATGGCATAGAATTTTCATCGAATATTTTCCACGAGATTTCAAGATCTGTATATTTTTTAACCCTGTATATGTAACTAAACTTTCTTAACCAGTTAACTTGGTTTGGCGTATATACTCGTCACGAAGAAATGGAAATATTTGTGTTATGATGAATATACTCGTCATGCGTAAAAAGTACTTACAATTTGCTGTTTGCATTGCAATTTTAGTGACAACTAAAATGTATTGATAAACTTCAAGATGTTTGGAATATTTGGAGGCCAAGACGAAATAAAAAGAACAAATAAAAATATATAAATAATTATTGTGAAAAAACTGTGTATAGTATGGATTTTTTGTTGTAAATATATTGTTTTCTTTTCATTGTCATCACTGCCGTTACGGCTTCATATACAGGGTGTTCCAAAGAGGTTGTACTTGCTTGAAAGGTGTGATTTCTAAGGTCATTTGAAGTAACTTTTTCCTTTGCGAAAATGTTCACAACTTAATTCCATATTATAACAGCCACGCATACTCTGTGTTTGACGAGTATACTCGTCATCGCTTAATTTTTGCGACGTGATTTAGGTACACATTTTTCAAAGAGGTCGCAACAGCTAACTGGTTAAACATGACGGTTAGAACATTTGCGATATCATACGGTCATACCGAATGCTTAATAAATTCAATACTAAATACAACTTTTACGTTTCTGTTGTTCTGTTGCCTTATACGGTAAAGCATTTTTGTTGCTAGATGAAATAAAAAACGTTCAATCATATCCCACGCGTTTCCAATACAGTGTTTACTCTATATATGTCCCAAATGCCTAGCCGATAAAACTTCCAGAACCTGGTATACACCGCGAGGGGCCATGAACGTTTTCTACGTTCGGCGTGGATCAAAGAATAGTATCTCCTGGTCGATATATGTCACTGGCTAGACCCGCGTTTCGGACATATATAGAGTAACCACTGTAGACATCGTTATCCCCACGCATTATAGTTGAGTTATCTATGGTTAAAAACATATCTTTTCGTTGTCCAAGAAATCAGGCGTTTCGTCCCGTTGCCTAAATTCTGCTCCACTAATAATAAAAAAACTACAATTCTCCTCAATAAATTTCTCCTCGAGAAAGCTCGGCAAGCTCGTCCGTGCAAATGAAGCGCAGAGAAACAGATAAATCACGAGGATCTCCAATTCAATAACCGTCGAATCCTCGACTTCCGATCCTACGAAATCGAACAGAGAAAGGGTGGCTCGCGCGGTGCACGGATCCGAGCGGAAATCTCGGCGCATCGGACGCGGCCCTGTTCGTCATCGATCTAAAAAAATAAAAGCCACGGCCGACGTGTCAGAAACATTAACACCATCCGTGCATACGTCGCGCTTTCCCCTCGTTCTAATCACTCGATGCGTGATGCACACGGAGAGAGCCCGCGGTGGTCCGCGGGTTCCATTATCTCCGTGTTTTTCTCATCGCTGGTAAGTGTGCTCCCTCCCGCCCCGCTCATAATCTCGATCCTCGGGAGATCCGTTCTTGGGTGTCAGGGGTTGCATCTCGCGGTGCAACGGGGCCGGAAGAAGAAGTGATTTTCGGGGGAAAAAAAAGAACCCGCGCCGCAGCTCCGAGCGAGAGAGCGGTCTCGCCTCGCGCGGATTCATCCCGCGCGGAGCGGAGCGGCGGCGTGTCTGGGCGGTTGGTTACCGCGTGTACGCATGTGAATGACAAGGGGAAGGGTGTGCGAATCGCGGGGGTGGTGGCGGGATGGTTGCCGAGGGTGTGTGTGTGTGTGTGTTCCCGTCGAACGAACGAGAGAGCGAGAGAGAGAGAGAGAGAGAGAGAGAGAGAGAGAGAGAGATAAAGAGGGGAAACCGGGAACGGCGGACGCGCGGATCCGCTTGTAGAATAACGCTGGATGGAAAAGGAGGCCGAACGAATGATAGATGAAGGGCGCGGAGAGGGGGAGAGAGAGGAGATGGGGAGAGGAAAAACAAAGATAGAAACTGAAACAGAGAGGGTGCGGAACGCGGGACGAAGAGGGGAAACGTCCCGTGTCGGTGGGACGAAGACGCGCGCGCGGTAGGCAGTAGTCGCGTTACTTCCGGTCGAGCGGGCGCTGTGCCTGGCAGCTGTGGAGTTTGCAGGACGGGGGTTGTTGTTGCACATCCATGCGCCCCCTTTTGCGTATCCATCCAGCCACCCCCCTGTCCAACTTTCCGCCCCCGCGCAGCCCTGCCGCACGTCGGCTTCCTCCCCTTCTCGCCGCCTCTTCACCCGGACCCTCTCCTCTCCCCACCCTTTTATCGTTCCGTATCGTCACATTGATTCATTCTCTAATTCGATTAGTTTAAATGGCATTAAAACAATCCTGTTGCGAGCGCGGCCAGCCCGCGATCCGATCCGCTCCCGTTTCCGCAGCTGCTCGCTCTCTTGCCGAGCCGCGCCAAGCCGCGCGCCGGCTCTCTCGCCGCGGCGAGATTCTGGTTTCTGGGTTTTCGCGGTTCCGCCGAATGGATTTTCCTCGGGTCTGGGTCAGGTGGACGATGCACGCTTGCCAGCGCGCCGATATCTCCCTTTCGTTGCTAACCGCTTCCCGGATTATCGTGCGAGTTCGCGACTCCGATCGCGCCCGCGTTCGTGGTCAACGCTCGAAATGGAGTAGAATCGTTCACGCTTGTTTTCGGCCGCGTAATTTCCCTTTGTGTTAAACCCCCCGGGGAGGGGGTTGCAGAAGTAGACTGTTATCTTTCGTTTTTAACACGGCGATCGACGTGTCACCTGTATCGCGATGCCGGGATTATGTCTCCAGGCTCGGAAATTCATCTCTACGATGATAGAGTCCGCTAAATTCACTTATATACCGGGTGAACCACGAATCGTCACCAGTAGAGATTACTCTGTTATTGGCAGTCCGATCGAAAATGTTTTTATCAGATATAGCATGGTTTCTAGAGAGCTTTTCCCATGATTTTTCAATGTCACCTTCAATTTTTTGCAAGTACACCTATAATTTTTTACGCCTATCTGTTAGAGGATTTCAAGACGAATTCGGTAAGTATAATAATAGGTAACTTTTACTTTAATTTGAGCGATGTTCCAAATGGTGTCCGTCAGCTGCAATGACGAATGCAGGCGAATAAAAAAGTGTTTAGTACTTTTTATGACCTCCGCGCTGATAGCTGCGCATGCATCTACAATTCTCTGTCGCATATCTTCCGGCGTTGGAGGACTGCTGATGACAGAGTAATCTCTACTGGTCATGATTCGTGGTTCACTTTGTAGAGCGACCGGAATTAATATTCGGACACCCATTACGATACAATGTCTTCGTTAAAATTGAGCTAAACGATTCTTTTTTGGAGTTAGAAGGACATTTTAACTAGATGACGCGTAAAAGATTTTGAGAAATTTCCTATTCGTCGGAATCGTTCAGAACATAATAATAGTCGTTCTGTACAATTTTTCGTCTGAGCCTATGTTGAAAATTGAAAACATCCGAAAAGACAGATTTGTGTCAGTTATTTTGAAAATGTCATCGAACTCGATTAAAGGCGATATTATGTAGTTACAAATAGGGTAAGTGTCCCAATTACTGTGGAGGTATCAATTACTGTGCCTGTATTAATTATACTAATGTTTAAAGCACAATGAATATCAAATAAGAGATATAAAATTTTTTTCATTAAAATCAGTTAATATATCTCTTTTGTAACATATTGTTGATCGGTCACGAGTTAACTCGTGTTTTCATGTCCAAACGTTGTTGGGACAATATGATACCAAAAAAAAGGATATAAAAAGTTATATAAAAGATATGTCCAAAGTTTCATTTCAATGCATTATGTACAAATAAAGTTTATTGAAGTTGATTTAGATTGTTTTACTTCCACATTCAATTACGAAATAATAGCTGGTGACATGAGATAGCTCCTGTGTAAAATTGCCGGTCAACAATGAGTTAATATTCATTATGCTTTAAAAATCAGTATAATTGATATAGACACAAGGTTGGGTCCCTTACCCTAGTGGCACTCAAACAATCTTTCCAACAATTCCGGCGAATTGTCGCAAGATACTAATCAGACAATTTTATAACGATGCAATGAATAAACTAGTTCTGCGATGTGATATACGCCGGAATAAACATTAACGGAATAATATTACATAGAAAAATAGTCCTTAGATTCTATGTATTAAAAACACTGACTACTTTATTCGTTTTCCCCCTCCACGAATCAGGTGGGGTTAAATGAACTCGAGCGGTTTCGGAATACATTCGGAATACAAAAAGATTTTATTTAGATTCTATTATAAAATCGACAAGACACGATTATAAAACGCGATTTTATTCAAACGACGTAGACATTTGTAGATGGATAATGGTCGGGGTAGAACATGATTCAGTGTGCGACTTTAATTCACCTGGTTCGCGGAGGGTTAATACGATTGCGACTTACTTTCCAACTCTCCCTCGTGCCTCGAAAATTGGCAGGAGAAGAAAGAAGGAAAAGAAAAAATACGATCCATCTACGCGAGCCATGAAACGCACATATATCGTGGACCGCGTCAACGGCAATACGGAACGCAGCTCGGTATATCGCCATTCCGGGCAGGTCAAAGGCCATTAGGCCCGTGAGTTATGAGACAAGTTCTAATACTCTAATAATCTGGCTGTTGATCGGCTAGCCGGCCAGGCGAGTTGCACGCTGGCATTGGGAAGCGCTTAGAGCCGTGCTTAGGACGCGAGACTTTATTCTGGCCGATCAGCCGCACGCCTCCCTTCCCATTTCGTTGTCCCCCGATTCTTCTTCCCTTACTTTGCCCGCTCGTGCAACATCCTCACCCCTTCCGCACCCTCTGCGTGCCGGCGATCCAGCCTCCGTGGATCCTGACTCCCTTTCTGGCTCCGTGGCGAGCCAAGTCAGTGTGAAATTCGGCAGCCCTTATTAAAGCTTACACCCCTGCGATGCCATCGCTCCTCCGCACTGACATCCGGGGCCACGAGACGCACCGCGCGGCACCGTCTCTCAAACAACGACCGAATCGCTCCTCCGTTCCGATCGAACACCGCCACCACCCCTCGCAGAAAACGTTTCGTCAAAATCGGGGTCGTTGATGGAAAAAGGCCGCGCAGGCTCGTGTGCCATTTTCCTTAAGCCTAGATTGACTCCTAAAAAAATTAACCCTTAGCACTCGAATGCCGACTATAAGGCTAAAGCTAAAAATTGCTGTATCATTATTCAAAATATTTTTTACATTATTAAATTTGTTTGTATTTAATAAATTACTAAACACTTGATTATTGTACGTGTAAATTGCACCATTTTCGTATGTATAACACGAAAAAAATGTATTGAAGAGAAATATTCTAGGTCTGAAGAAATGTTTCGTTTTAGAGTTAAAATAGCTTGGAGTGCAAAGGGTTAACGGATCACGAATCCGAGAAATTAAATTTCAAATAATCACAACTCCGGCAAAAATTGTTGTATCGATATCGTTAAAAAATCGTTTGAAAGCTTGAAGTCGTTGCTTTTTAACACAGTTATAGCGTTATAAAGAAGACTTCGACAGTTATAAAAAATTTTGTTCAACTTCCAGACATCACATGGGCAGAGATAAATTTTTTTTTGATAAATCGCGTTACCATCATTTGAAAGCGCCTGCTTTCCCGTGCAAAATATTCCCGTTGTCGAATATTGTGCGATTTTTGTTTGTTCGAGTTATGCAACATTAAAGCAAAAATGGTCTTTCCAACTTTAACTGGCTCTAGAAAGCGAAAAAATTATCGTAGAATCTTGTGCAAAAAAGCAATAGAAAGAGCATTTCTTTCTCTGGATGGCACTTCTTTTGCTTTTTCAATTTGATTAACATTTCGTATACCAGATCTTTCTGAATATACATTACCGCTCAAAAGTATCCGGACACTTGCGAAAAATATATTAGCATAGCATAAAAGTTATTTCAGTGCCTAAAATAGTGACTAAAATCGATTGTTATTAGTTTCTTATGAAATATCTAACGTTTTAAATGAAAAATTACGTATGTGGAACTTGCCAATACTACACTAAAATTAAGTACGAGATCCACCGCGGTGTGTCCGGATACTTTTGAGCGGTAGTGTATGCTTAAAATTTGCACAATTTCCATTTTTCATTGAACCGGCTATATCTCAGCGAGAAATGATCGCAATAATAAATTTTACGAAAAAGGTAAAGCAAAATGAGTAACTGGTTGAAAGGATAACCTTTTTTAATATTATACCATACGACTAGGATCTTTTTGAGAAAAAGAATGATGAAAAAATTGCATTACAGAGAAAATATTAAAAGTTGTTTTTTATTTGGATCTATATTGAAAATTTTAGAAATACATATCGTAGATCTGTGTCAATTATACAAGTTCTGAAAATTTCATAAAAATCGGCTGATGCGGAAAAAAGAGATATTTTAAAGGTCGAAAATCGTGAAAAACAGCCATTTTTGCCATCTTTAAACGATTACAGTTTATTGCAACATTGACCAATGTTGATGAACTTTTAAAAAAATGCATAATGGACACAGATCTAGAAAACGAATTTTGTAAATTGTCAACACAATTTTTGTGAAATACAACATTCAGTATTTTCTCTGTAGTGCCGACCAATTGCAATTTTTCAAAAAATTTTTTCACGTCGTGTAGTAAACTAATTGTTCTAGCTTCCCAAAAAAATCCAAGTCGTATGGTCCAATATCAAAATAGTTATCGATTCTCTTTAAAAGTGTTCGAATATTATTGTGATGCACTGTGAGTATTTATACGTATCGTATCGTATCAGCACAAACGCGTATCGGAAACTAAACAAAAAAGATATTATTAACGTATTATTGCACTGAAACAGAACCGTTTCGTGTCTGTGTGGACAGTATCAATCGGCGTTTAGGTGCAAGTGAAAGTTCTGTCGTCGTTTCTTGTTAGGTATGCGAACTTTCAAAGCTTGTAGCTAATAGATGGCGACACATGTTGGGACAAAACTTTCCTCAGTTATGAGGGTACGCCCTGCGAGGAAACTATAAGACGTGCAAGAAAATGAATGAGAAGTGTATTCTCGTAAGAATTTTCTTCTTCCTTCATTGTTAATGTTGTTATTATACCGTATAATAACACTCTATAGAGTTCTACGTTTTACTTAAAGCTACGGTTCCAAGAATATTAACCTTTTGAACTCGAAGCTATTTTAACTCCAAAACGAAACACTTCTTCTGACCTAGAATGTTTCCCTTCTATATATTTTTCTTTTCATGTTATACATACGAAAATGGTGGATTTTACTCGGACAGTACTGAAATGTTCAGTAATTTATTAAATACAAACAAATTGAATAATGTACAAAATATTTTGAATAATGACATAGCAATTGTTAATGACGCCTTACAGTCGCCATTCGAGTGCTAAAGGTTAATAAGAAATGTAAATACGCTCTTGTCGCAGCGACACGATGAAAATTTGTCTCTATTAACACGTTAAATGGCAAATATCAACACCAGAGATTCTTACAAAATCAGAGTAATTTAATTAATGAATCCACAACTAGAAATTTAAAATGTATTACAGGGGATGCTGTTTTAACCCTTTTGAATTCGAAAGACTCCAATAAAATTCGGTTTATCTGGATATCTCATAATAAAAATGAATTCCTCGATCCGGACCACTGTGCGCCTGCTCTCGGCGCTGCTCTTAACTGCGTGATTTGTATAGGACAGTATAAGAGGTCGTGCACGCGGAGAAAGCAGGATAATTTAAATTTAAGGATTCTACGGTCGCGCGTTTATGGCCGAGCATATTGCAGTCGGCGGGAGGATGGACGATAAACGAGACCGGCTACTCGCGTCTAATTCCACTTGCGCCGTGGTTGCTTGTTGCCTCGGACTCTGAAACGCTCGATCTAATTGGGTGAAATTTCGCCCCGAGGGAGACGCAAATTTTACGACGCGCGTGTGTGTCGGGGGTCTTGCAAACTTGCGCGCGTACCGGCCCAATGGAAATTTCGGGGAAACACAAATTTGCGATTTCACCACTGTATTACCAAGAATAGGTATTACAAACTTTGTTAAGTTAACAGTCGAGGTGATAATAGATTTAGCGTTCCGTTTTGTTGGGACTCAACGAAACGTTCGAAACGAGTCGACCCTTTAAGGACAATCCCTCCTAACGTGTTTCTAGTGGGGTCGATTTACAGCGACTCGCGTAACTGTTCCCGTACCCTTTAAAGCAGAATTACTTTTTCAAAAGTTGACCAAACGACTTCAGTTTTTTTGCGAAGCTAGAGAGATTAGTTTACTTTTCTGTGATTTTACTTAATAATATAACGACCTTTATAAATGAAAATTTTTGAAAAGGGTTTATCAACTGCAAAACTGAACATAACTGTGACCGAGGATGAGAATGTATTGAACATTTGTTTGATATTGTTTTATTACTTTCTACTAACTTTCCCTGTTTCCATTGTAGTCAGTTATAATCAGTCTTCGATTTTCTTTTATTGTCAATATTGTAAACATAAATGCACAGACTGTTATAGTAAAAGTTAATAAAACACCTCGATGCTGTCCACACCATTCAAAGAAGTATACCGAGGTAAATTGTAACTTTTTACCTCGTTTGTGAGAACAGTATGTAAACATATAGGATATTGAAATATTTCATTTTACGTGTAAAAGCTGTCATGCAAATCAAATAATTAATCGATAAAATGTGACGTCAATTGATCATGTATTTTTGACCCACTTTAGTATAATACATAACTTCGATGGTCCGAAGCGTTTAATAAATGAAATAATACACGGTCTTTCATTTGCAGATGTTGAGTTTGATAGCAAAAATTAACTGATTTGCCGTCTTTTCCTAACTAGTAATTAACTGTTATATACACACTATAAAAACTAATCCTTAAAGAATGGGACTTGTGTCAAAATACTATGTATCTACAGTATTTTACTGATCCAAGTACTTATTATTATACTTATTACAGCACACACCCGGACAAGAGCGTAGCACATGTTAGTAAAGATGTATACAAGTCTTGAATTGTGGATTGGGAAATATGTTCTGATTCTCTTTTAATGCAGGTTTTTGAGTGATGCAAATTTTCAAATTGTCTGCCTTCTGCATAGACAGGTCGCGATAATAATTCCCAACAGTTCTCAATGATATTTTGAGGTTATGGGATGCACGTTAGTGATGGAAGAACGGAAATTTTTTCCGTATTTTTGTAGTATATTTCCAAATTTAACAACTTTTAAAAACACATTCAGCTTAGTAAATATATTCCTAAATATATTCTTAGTAAATATATTTTTATATTCCTCTAAATTTTTGAAAGATCGCTCTTTAAATAAAATTTGGTTTAGTGCCTAAAGTGTTTTTTAGTCGTCAAAGAGTCCCGACGAAGAACCCGAGAACCTATGCGCATAACAGCACGGACGCGGGCGACTTTAAACAATAATAACTTGTCATATGGGACGAGTTGGGAAATAATTCTTACATGATTGTGTAGAAGAAAGTATGCTGAAAATACTCCATTTTGTAAAATGCTATGATCTTATATGATATAGAAGATATTCCTTGAGAAGTCTTAAGAATTTTGAAAATTGTCTACATTGCATTTGGCATAACATGTTTAATACATTATGATTGGTAATTTCTAATCGATAGTAGCAATTTACAGCTTAAAGATAAACCTTTCATTAAAAAAAAAAAAATGGACGGAAAATATTAAAAAGGATCGTCAGGACATCTCAATGAAGAAAAGCAATTTTTTCCATGAGAAAGGCTGTTTTCAAAACTTTCAACTTTAACCGTTTATTACAGTAATGGTATTTGTTAAATTTTATTAATTTTTTCATTTTCAAGGTTGATGGATATTTAGAAAGCAAGAAGCATTCAATGCGACAGTTGATTTTTTGGCAAAATGTCACTAAATTTCGCGTTTTGAGCCACTGTGCGGCGACAAGGTTGCAGCAACGAGGCAACGGCAACGTTTCCCTTTCGTCCCGCTAACTGCTAGTTATCCGCGCTGACTCATCCTGCCGCACATATCCGCGGCGCTCGCAAAACCGTCGGACGCACGCGAGCAGTAACTAAATTTGAAATTTTTACTTACTTCCAGGCTGCTGCTCACCCCTGGCCCCCGTCATTACCCGCTGCAATCAGCGGCTCGCTATCCACACCGACGCCCTCATCCGGGCGACCTCCCTTTTCGCCGTCATCCTCATTGCAAACTGCGAGCGTCGTCTCACGGATTGCTCGTAACTGGATTAACTGCGGATATTTGATAAACGGCCGATGGTCCGCGCCGCCGACACAGGGGGGTGGTCCGTTTTGTGCGGCTTCTGTTGTTAGAAACGGGAACGTGTCCGCTCAATTTTCCACGACGAGTCCCGCGGTCCTCGATAAGTTTTCGCTGAGCCTGGGAAACCGCCGTTGCCAATTGACACAGCCTCCTTTCGACACCGTTACTCTGCACCAGCTGTCCCGTTTTCTTTCCACGTTCCGGCACAAACTTTTCGTTCTCGCCCGCCACTGATTCTCCGCGCTGATTCACACTACCGGATCGTGTTTGCCGACTGTTTGGATGCTGGAACCCAATCAATTCCTAGCACTGTTCTTGAACCGGAGAATGACAAAATTTCTTTTACACATTTTCGAACCTATTACGTTAACCGCTTGCCTTGAAATGACGTCTCAGCGACGTCATGGGCTTCGATAGCCAGACTCGATTGTCTTTAACTTTCCATCATAAACTAACATACACTTCCGCCCATAAACCACCGGACACTTATTTATTTTCAGCAAATTGGTAATTAAAACAAGAATACAAGTTTCGGGATTAATTTTATTGTTTGATTTTGTTATATGGAGCTATTATACGATAATATTTGAATGCAAAATTAAAAATATACATATATGATTGGAATAAATGTTGGAAAAAAGAGATTGAGAAGTGTGGGAAATTTTGAAAATTAATCGACAGAATGCCACGATTAGCTCAAGCGGATGTATTGATGAAATGAAAATACGAGATATTTTGGTCAGATCTTTGACATATAATTTGATTTACATGTTCTCTATTTTTATTTCATAATTAGACTGCGGATCTTTCTGCATTTATAACAAAATTGAGTAGATAAAATTTGAAATTGTAGAAAAATTTTAAAAATTCCAAATGTCAATATACCATTTCTCATCTATTAAAATTAGCAAGTGAAGAAATTGTAACAGTCTACTTAGTTTCTATTTTTTGTAATCGATGTAGACAATTTTTATTTTGCATAAAGATCCGCAGTCTATTCATAATATAGGTCCTTTAATAACAAAATATCGTCTGCACCCAAATTTTAATATGTGTCCGGTTACTTATGGACGGGAGTGTATGCAATATCAACCTAATCAGTGTACATCGATTTTAAAGCAGTGTAAATTTTGTAATTTTCCTTGTTTATGTGTAACTAGATCGTCAGGCAAAATGAAATAGCACGTTTTAATCTTAAACTTTGGAATTAAATTGTAAGGCAAGGGGTTGAACCTCGTGTAGCTAACTAAAATGTATTAGGTAGTTCGAACATCTTATTTAATATTTTTCCGACAAATTCTTATTCCGAGATTATAAATCGATATAACAGTGAACGAAGAACGGACGTACAGAGCAGTTTCGTAATATTTTTAGAGGAACACAAAAAAATTGTTGAAACAAACGCAGTAAATCACTAAACGCACCACTGTACCGTCGCACAGTGGGAAGAAACGACTTGACGGGACCGATTGACAAATAAGTGGGCACTTCATTTTTCACATATTTCATCATTTGTTGATTCTAAGTCAAGATTAAAGGTAATGTCTGTGATAAAAAATGTACTAATAAATACAGGTGTTGTTTATTCATCTGAGTATCCATATCTTCCGTGTCTTCAGATACCTCTTCTACCAGCACATAATGTTTCCGGCAATATCTTCTTTTTCCTCGTTCTTTTTATGTGTGGGGACTGTTATTGTTGAGACATGTGGATCGGAGCTTATTAACAAATTATTAAAATTATCTTGATTTGTCTGTTTTCGACTGCTTTTTCTTATGCGTAATGAAATTTTTATTTCGGACTTCGATTTCGGATTATAAATGGATCAAACGACTTCACTCTTTTTGCAAAGCTGGAGAAATTAGTTTACTGACGTCATTTGAAGTAACCTTTTCCTTTGCGATAATGTTCCCCGCAGAATTGTTTTCGAGTTATCAACCAAAAAACATGGACCAATTCCAGCGCGGCGACAGGTTCCGCTAAACATGACGTTGGCATTGGTCGAGCCGAAATTTGTCCGCTGTAGCCGCGTTCTGATTCGCCCGTGTTTTTTCGTTAATAATTCCTTAACAAAGTCGCGGAGAACATTTTTGCAAAGGAAAAAGTTACTTCAAATGACATCAAGAATCACCCCTTTCAATAAAGCACAACATTTTTGAGACACCCTGTAGATAATGGAAAAACTGCATTCTTACATGCTGGAAATTTCATTGAGATTGGTTAATTGGTTTACATCAAAATTGGTAAAAATCGCTGTTATAGGACGAAAAGTCGTGAAAAATTGCGATCACAAATGTGTAGAATTAAACTGTTTAAAAATTTGTTGTTTTAAATAAATTTTCTGTTGTCTTTTGTACTTTTCTCGCTTCGATTGTTTCATAAGATGTAGGTATTTGTTAAAAGGTGCATTACTGCTTTAAAATAACTTTTCAGTTTGTAAAAATTTTGGTAGTTATCTATGCTACTTATACTACCATAAATTAGAAGATGAAAAGATCCTCTGTGTAATAAAACCTAATTAAAAATCATTTCCGTCGATCTCCGAACTGGTTACGCGAGAAGTGTTGATACGTTGTGTTTCAAAAGCACACACGCACTAATTGCTTGAAAAAAATAATATGTATATATTGCAAACGTAGTGTTCCAAATTGCCGGGAGGTGTGTCCGCAATTTTTTCATATTCGGCACGGTCACGTTTGTCGGCGTAATTTCCGCTAGTTTTTCGGCTTTGAATGATTCACGCGTATCGCGTGTCGCTCCGGCGAAAATACGCGTCATTCATCTGCGACGCTTACATTACATTTGTTGTATATTTCCGCACAAACGCGGGTAACATGACGCTTGACTTCGCCCCGTTCCCAGCCCCCTGCCCCTTCCAGCACGGCCGTCGAACGCCGCCCGCGCGTTTTGTTCGAATTTAATTTCATTTTGCTACTTCATGCGCTACAAAGGGTATTAAATTCCATTGCGTCGTGTCCAGTGAAGCACGACGAACAATTGCTGCCTCTCATTTTCCACGCGCTGCGACACTATTTCCGCGCGGAACCCTTTGTTTCTATCCCGGAAGCCGGAGACGATCGAGCCCCGCTTCGTTCGCTATTTGTTATTTAATCATCAGTTATATCGGTGCGACCGGACCTCTCCTCTAAACAAATTCCAGCATTTTTATTGGAAAATCGTGTGCTTTTTGCTCGGACGCTTGGGATATTCTGTTGAACAGCGGTATCGACATGATTATTATTATTATTATTATTATTATTATTATTATATTGTGGGAATACGTACTGTAAACACCGCGGTTTTGTTAAAAATTTTGTCCGAACGAATACTCATTGTGCATTCATCGAATAAGGATGTTGTAGCTTATTTTGTAGATAGTTTTCTATGTAACGAGGAACGTTCAAAGAATATGTCTGCATACTTTCCTTTTTGCGTCATTGATTGATTCAAATCAAAATTGCAGAAATGAAAAATTGAAAAATGTATCAACTTGTCAGGGTCGTCTCTACACTCGGCGACAAAACTGTAAGCACATAAGGAAATGAATGAAAACTGTATTCGAGGAAGAATTATTTCTTCCGTTATTTCTAATGTTTACTCACATAATGCAGAGTGGGGCAATAACTTTGTCCAGCTTGAATATTTCCGTTACTGGTAATAATATGAAAGAATTATATATATACAAAAGTTGCATGGTATAGAGGGGGAAATATTGTGATATAAACGCTTTTTATGTGCGCGAAGGCGATTCGTAGATTTCAAGGTCACCTTGATTTCTTTGAATAGAAAGATCTATCTTTTGTAGCATGAATCGATAGAGTGTCAAATTCTGCATATTTCAAAATGTATTTTTAAAATTGTCAATGTAGGTCCACATCATATGTTGTAAAATACAACTTTTAGTATTATCTCTGCAATTTTTTCAAAAATTGTTTTCACGTCATGTAGCAAACTAATTGTTCTGAATTCTCAAAAGAATTCAACTCGTATGGTCCAGTGTTAAAAAAGTGATCGTCTTTTCAAGAGTGTCCAAATAATTAATGGGTATCACGGAACTGGGTGTCCCAAAAATATTACACTTCCTTGAAACGGGTGATTCCTTGGATCATTTGAAGTAACTTTTTCCTTTGCGAAAATATTCTCCGCAGCTTCGTTACGGAGTTATTAACGAAAAACACGAACCAATCAGGGCGCGACAAAAGCAGACAGACTCCGGCACGGAGGCAGGTCCCGTTAAGCGTGACGTTGGCATTGGCCGAGCCGGAATCCGTCCACTGTAGCCGCGGCCTGATTGGTCCGTGTTTTTCGCAAATAACTCGAAAACAAAGCCGCGGAGAATATTTTCTCAAAGGAAAAAGTTTCCTCAAATGACCTCAGGAATTCCTTTCACGGAAATACAACATTTTTGGGACACCCTGTATATCAGTTCGCGATAATTTGTATCAGTGTTTTTTTCGTAAAAGGTAAATATTAGAAAAATATCGAAGAGCAGATAGTTGTAGTATATTTTACTAGCAATATGATAGCGTATCTCAATTTTTTGTATTTTTTTAATATTACCATACCATATGTATTATACTACATGGTTGAACTCGTCTCAATGTCCATTTTCATTTGACGTAAACAAATATGTAGCATTCCATTAAAAAAAAATGAAGGTCACCTTTGTTTCGAGAAAAATATTAAAAATACAAAAAATTGAGATACGCTATCATATTGCTAGTAAAATATACTACTACTACCTCCTCTTCGGTTTTTTTCCAATGTTTACTTTTCACGAAAAAAACGCTGGTACAAATTATCGCGAACACCCTGTATAGTCGAGTTAAACCTTACAGTTTTGTCGCAGGGTGTACTCCTATCTCCAAAAAGATTGTTTGCTGTGTACGGCTTAAAATTATCCGGAAGGAACGATGGAGAAAGAAAACCCTATTGAAGGGATAAGTGATTATTACTAGATCGACGGTGCTCGAACGAAGTTCGGCTGGAGTTGCGCGGAAATGCGTTTTTGCGGGGAGCAGGAATACACTTCCGGGAGCTCTTGTCAACGAAAGTTCGTCAGACGGCCGGGACGGTATCGGGACAGAGGAGAGGAGCGAAATTGAAAAAGTCGAGGCTGGAAGAGGACGGTAGAAGTCGCCGGCAACTCTTACGAAGTCGGAAACTTTGTCCTTTTGTCTCGAGGACCAGACAAGTTTTTGCAATTGCAAGTTTTCTACGCTCGCCCCCGGGGGCGAAACGAGATACCGAACGACGTCGACATTTCCTGGGAGAAGTGAAATACTGCGGTCCTGGAGTCAAGGCACCGCGACGTAATGTTGCGCCCGGGACATTCCGGAATGTGAATATTAAAGAGCGCCGGAATGCTTAAGTGGCTCGCCGCGATTTATGCGACTCGCCACCGAACTCGCGCAAATTTATTGCGATTTGTCTGCTCGGATCTTGCGCTCGATCCGATTTCGGCCGATTCGGTTCCTAAAGCGACGTTGCCTTACACGCTCCGAGGAATTTTCGACAAATTTACGTGTTCGGTTTATTATACCGGGTCTTCCATTTCGAGTGAACCATCCGAAATTATTAACGATATCGAAAAATGTTTCCAGCGAAAGTTATACATGGTTTCGAGGAGGACAGGGCATAGGTGGAGGAATAAAGGGCATCTGGAGGTCGTTTCTACAAAACCCGTATAGTCGTTACTTCTTGTGCCCTTCTTACACCTCTCTCACCGTGAGTTTCTATCCATTCAGGAGTATTGCTGTTTATTGTTGCAATTTCTTTAGTGTAATCATATATTTTTCAATACGCTAATCAATGCGGTGCATTACTCCCCATAAAAAATTATTCACCATCTTATATCAATAAACAATTAGTTTAGGTGATATTCCACAGATTGATTCAATTTGTCGTTTATTTTTTTCGTTAACAAATCAACATGTAATACTTTCATGATTCGATCCGTACAAGCATAACGATGCAATATTTCGATATAGAAAATTTCTGGTAGTATTCCAAAACATTATATCGATAAACTATTAATTTAGATGATATTCCACGGATTAATTCAATTTAACGTTTATTGTTTTCGTTAAACAATCAACACATAATCCTTTTATGAATCGATCCGTACAAGCATAACGATGCAATATTTCGATATAGAACATTTCTGGTAGTATTCCAAAACATTATATCGATAAACTATTAATTTAGATGATATTCCACGGATTAATTCAATTTAACGTTTATTGTTTTCGTTAACAAATCAACATGTAATACTTTTATGATTCGATCCGTACAAGCATAACGATGCAATCTTTCGATATAGAAAATTTCTGGTAGTATTCCAAAACTGGTAAATTAAGGCGGCTACATTAGAAAATGGTGTCGACCAAAAAATGGCGTTTAAGTTGATGACCGTTCTTGATTATGCATCGAACCCATGTAACAATAAATTTAGAATCGAATCATATTACGATTGGAAGACTTCGCAGTCATATATATGTATATAGTGATTACTCTATATATGTCGCCATAACATAACATAACACGGCAGGGTGTGTCTCCTGGACGATACACGACGCTGACAAGACCCATCTTATTGACATGTATCGAGAATACACTGTAATTGCGAAGCCCCGTGTACCCGAACAAACACGATTAGAAAAATCATAAAGAGGTTTGCGAGTGCGTGAATTTCAAACAATACCGGACGCAAAGGTAAATTTGAACGTGACGGTTTTTTTTTAACGAGCGAAGAATTCACGAGATGTCTGGAAACGGAAAAGGAAGATTCTTTTACGCGACGAAGAGTTTTGTTACGATTGCAATTAATGTGGTGCCAGAGACCGGTGGTTTTTTGTCGTTAATCTCTCCGCGAATACGACGAGGCCGGGGTAGGAGGTGGAGGGGGTGGGGGTGGTGGTGGTGGCGGAGGAGTGGAGAGGGCGTGACACGTTGAGCATAAACAGGATTGTGGCGTAACACGGTCAGAAACTCCTCAAGAATCTTATTTATTATCCCCGCGGGTCCGGGAGCGGCCGGAGAACAATCGCGAACTAATTCAGCCGCCTTAATTACCGGCGTAAGAACAATAAGATTTAGCGCGCTTTTGTCCCGGCAAAAATGAGAAATTGCCGCGCGGGTCAGCGGTTTCGCGAGCAGTGCATTTGCAGGTAAACGGGCCGTGGGGATGCACTCTCGCAAGTCGGCCGCCATTGTTTCGCGATGCCCGAGCAAAAAGTCCGCGGGCAAATGCACTTTTCGATTTTTCCCCGAGCCCCGGGTATCGGCCGGGAGAGTTTCTTCGTCGGTTTATCTTGTTCCCTTCCGAGCGGAGAAATCCGCTGAACAACCCCGGGATCCTTCGAAAACTGAATTCCCGTGATAATTTATGGCTGCTGGCCGCGCTGAGAGAGTTGCCAGCGCGGTCTTTTTCTGCGTTTCTCGCGTAACGAACAGCGAAGCTTGAAATGTGAACATGCGAAAGAATTAGTACGGAGCTGTCGACGCGTAAATGCTGCTAGTGCACTGAACGAAATTTCTATAAGGTCGCTGCGATTTACGAAGAAGTATTAATATATTTCGTGATCTTTACTGATTGTAAACCTGGAGCATCACTTACAGTCAGTACTGGGCAAAATAGTATTTGAAATAGAAAATAGTAAATTGTTTATTTTATTTTTAAAGCATACCTATGATCGTGCAAATAAATTATTTTATTTATAAGAAAATGTTTTGGAAATACTATTTAAGAATAGTATTTTATTTGAAAAATATTGGAAACAGTGAGTCTTCTTTTGTAGGACTGTGTAAAATAGTATTTCTAATAGTTGATAGTTACTTATACTTTTCTGATATTTTGTTGTGTGTAATGTTATTACGACACTGTCGTCTGTTTATCAACATGTTACATGCAAATTTTCGTAATTAACACTAGAACTACCGGACGAGTCAAAATTACTTGCTCCTAATTTTTTCTTTTAGAAATATTGAAATTATAAATATGTTTCCATGAGAAAATCTTTTAATAAAATTCTCTATCGAATAATACTTCGTTAACTATTATAGTCTCTTATGTTAAAAATTATAATTTATAATATTAACTGTTTGCTCAACTTATTTTTATTGTAAGGAAATATTTGAAATACAACAGTAAAATATTTTATTTTATATGTCAGGTTATCGAAATAAAAATATTTGATTTGCCGAAATTTTTCGTTCTATTTAAAGTAGCATTTTATTTGAACCACATTAAATTATACTATTTAAAATAGTACTTTAGATATTTTTTTTGTTACGAATCATAAAATTATCATTCCCCGATCGAGGTCAATAATAAATTTCTTTAGTATTCGTTAAATATATACGGTAACTTCAATGAAAATGTCACGAAAAAAAATCTTAACAGTTTTAATATTAATATTAATTTAATAATGTAATTTTAATATTAATATGAATTTCAATATTAACTTCTACAAGAATTGGTAACTCCGTTACGTGTGCATATAATCATTTAATGTCAAAATAAGGATTTTATCTTTTACAATTATTGAAACTATAAAAATTAATTTCTGGAAAATAGTGAAATAAATTTCCTTGTCCAAACATTTATTGTATTGAAAATTACGGACAATCTCAATAAATTTAGGGTTGTCATTTTTATAGGGCGACATTTACCAGACACTATTAATGATTGGTAGGTTTAGTGTTAATTACTTATGAAAACTAGAACAGTACACTTCTCGAGAATCAGTCAATTTACTAATTTTCTATGAAACCATTCTCGTAATTTCGATCATGGAGAAATAAAAAATCTGGGAAATAAAAAATAAATGGGTATTTTAATTATAAAAATGATGGAATAAAGGACAGATAAATTAAGTAATTTTTCTATGCTTTTCGTTTCGCGAGGAATTGTGTCTGGCTTTCAATTAATTATCTTGCATATATATATATCATTATATATTATATTATTTCTTTATTATATTATTGATATATATATAGGTAGGTCCTTCATAAAGTTACAAGTTAATTAGCATAGCTTTTTATCCTCCTTTGAATCGTTTCCAATTGAATTATTTCGATTCCCAGCCGAAACGGTGAAGGTTATTTCAGGAAGCTGTTGAAGCACGCCGAACAGGAACCCGCGGAGAGAATGAAGATCCCACAGCAGCGTGTGTGCTCACTCTTTTGTAGGAGCCAGTTTTACCGCAAAATCTTCGACGTCCCGATAAGCCCATGATTCGTTTCGTTGGACGTCGAGCTGGCGATTTTCCAGACTGCTGCGATTGAACATGTCAATAATACGAAAAATGAAGTACGTTCGCCGCATTTCAGACAGACCGCGCAGAATGACTGCGAACCGTGAAGATGAATGACACTCGCGAACGTTAGCGGGCTCTTATATTTTGTATAATGTGAACCGTCGACTGAAGAAAATATTCAACTGTCGAGTTAGTGTAATACCTTGAATTAGTTAGAAATATATGATTTAATCTTTAATAATTTGTACAATAAATAGTGTCTCGTAGTGGGTCGCTTTAGATTGAGCTACAGTGACTCCCACTAATATTTGGACGCTTTTAAAAATCGTATAACCTTGTTAATATTGCATTATACGACTTGGATTTTTTTTAAGAAGTTAGCACAATTGGTTGTTACGTGTTATGTTTACACTCCTCGACGTTCAAGGCCTCTCGAGCAGTTGGGATCATTTCGCGACGTTTATCATCCAGGCAATGGCGACATATACAGAGAAATAATAAATGATTTGGAGGTTCTACTACGGTAGAACCCACCCTCCAATCCACGCACCCACGCTTACTCTATAGAGTAAAAAGTAATGCAAAAGATGTGTCTGAGTGTATAAACACTCGTAGTATCTGTAATTCAATCGACATGGAACTTTCGAATTTCGTGTTTCACGCGGCCTAATTTCCCGCGGAATTTCTTCTCAAAGGAAGAGAACTGGTGCAATGAATTCGTTCGAGCCGCTTCGTCGCGCTGTCGAAAGATCAAAGATTTGATGCCGCGCCGAGTGACAGGCGATACGCGGGCCGTTTTTAACGAAGACAGAAGTAAAAGAACGGTTCGTGGAGGGTCGGCGGGGATAAAAGTGATCGAAACTTCCGGCCCGACTCATCAGCACGCGTCACCCCATATTACGGATAACTATTCCTTCCGCTCGTTGCGAGCCCCCATTGTGAGGGGCGCCCCTCGCGTAAGCGATACAGTTTGGGGATCCCCAATTTTCTCTCCGGCCCCTCTACCGCTATTTTATAGAGGCAACTCTCTCGCCGTGGCTCCCCCTCGGGCTTCTTCGTTCCTCTTCCCTGCTCCTCGCCCCTTATTTTCGATCTTTGCGGTGCCCTTCGTTTCTTGCCGCGTCGTCGCGGCAGTAATTTCAATCTTTCCATACGCAGCTAGACGAAAGAAAAAGGGAGAAAACACTGCGACGACGCCGCAGAGAAGAAAGGAACGGAGCTTGGAACGGAAAATGAAGAAACAGGTCCAAGTGTGGGTCGGAGAATAGAATGATAGCGGCGAGATTGGCGCAGGAGTAACACAGTCGCATAATAAATTTTATAAAGTGGTATCGGGACCGAGTACGGACGCTTAAGTAGGGGCGGTGGTTTCCCCGAATTCGACTGAAGGAAGGACAGGGGATGCACGTCGCCAGATCAAGACTTGTTCCCCCACTCTAAGTTTCCCACTCAATATTCAAGTGCAAGTTAAGAGAAAACTATTAGGAATAGCTGAATTGGGTTTAGACAATACGAAAGCTTACGTCTTCTAGGATTTAAAACAATTTTAAAACGAGTAATTGTTTATACATTTTGAAAAATATAGTTTTATCAAGCGAGCACAAGTTATTCGCCTAAATTTGAACTTTAAATATGCACATCTCAACCGGAACCTAATAGAACCTAGCACCGACTATACTGTGATAAACTATGATTTGTTTACCAACTTGCAACAAATCTAGTAGAAATTCCAGAGGAACAGATATATTAATTCCACTTATTCTATAATTTGTTTACAACCTGTGTAATTAATAACCACCGTGTAAATTCAAATCGATTTTTATTGAAACTTGAAGCTATAGATGTCACCTTTTCACCTATTGAATTTCATTCAGTTATCTTTAACGGTATAGAAGTTATTATTTTACAGCCCCAAAATGGCATTTTCGTCCACTGTGCGGCACGGAGTCTTGCTGGAACGTCCATTACGCATCGCAGGAGTGTTAATGGACCCACGGAAGTACGACAACTTCGAGAATGTCCCGTCAAATAAGGAGCTAAGGTAAACGTCCCAGTATCCGGACGATTAAGGAATAGCGATACGGTATTTGTTTATTTATCGTGTAAAACCACCATAAAATTAAACAAGTTCAATGTCAAAATGTCCCAGTTAGCGGATAACCTAAGAACGCATGTCCCAGTACCTGAATTACATTGTCCCATTAACCGAACACATAATATGGACGACATCACCTCTTCCGATACAGCTTCAAAAGTTTGTTTTAATTGATCTTGTGTATATTTTTGTTTTTTTCGTTTCTGCCTTGTTTAATTTATTAAAGAAAAAAGATAAAATTTAATTTTACATGAATCTAAAATTTTAAGGTTATGTACAAAATACTGTACATACATACGCTTACTTCAAGAATACACAGATGTCAGAAATAAACACTATTTATTATAATTTACTATATAACATGATTAAATCCCCAATATTTGGTACATTGAGGGAACTGTTGTCCCAATATGTAAATCTTATAATTTTATTGTAAAAAAATTAATGTTCTTGTACTTGGAATATTTGATTTACATATTAAAGTATATTTATTTCATTAATTCGTTCTCGTAACATAAAATATCAGATACAGTGAAATATTCCCTCAGTAAATTAGCGAGATTTCGTTGTAAAATCTTAAGATATTCTTCAAGATTTGTTACAGATATGACACACGTTTCAAAATAATAATTTTCAACTAATAAGTTTTAATTTTATACAATGATTTATACAATGGTTTCTACTTTATGCAACTAAGCTTTATTTTTAATTACATTAACAAGTAAGGTAGAAAATAAATGAAATTCGTATTATTATCCGAATACCGTGACATGGTCAGCCACTGGGACGTTTACCTTATCCGTTGGAAAAGTCAATGTTGAATCTGGCTCGACATAGAGTCAGAAAAGATTCAAACAGCAAGTTAAAGTTAATATTTTCCAGATTGTTAACTCGAGGGACGCTTTCTTAGTTGGCTCTATTCGAATGATTTTCGTTGAAATCTGCCTCTGCAAAATCTCGGATCGCGGTGAGTAACCGACCGGATCATCGTAGCAAACGTTCGCACGCAGCTCTTTCTAATAAGCTCGAACGCATTGAATGACTCGATAGAATGAAAGAGAAGAAGTATGGAGACGAGTTGACAAAAGAAACAGTAAGGTGGAAGAGGATAAGGTTGAAAGGGGATGAAACAAAGGGACAAGAGACAGGGACGGAAGAAAAAAAGCGGGGGAAAGAGTGAAAGGGGGACGGAGGGTAGGGTATAGCAAGGCAGGAAAGGTGGACGAAGGGGCTGCTTCTCTCGATCCTGGTTCCGGATTAAACTTTAATTGATTCAACTCCGTGGTCTGTAGTCAGCGAGGCGCATAGGAGAAGAGGGCACTCGCTCCCTTACCAGTGAACCTGGCTAAGGTAGAAGGCACTCCTCTCCTTTTCCTTTCAATCTCCTGCAGCAGGATGCGCCTATTATTCTGTTCCGTGGTAGGCCGATAAGTCGAGACGGATCGACCTGGACCGGGAAGAAGAATATAATAATTGCTAAGAAAAGAAAAGAAACCGCCGCGCCGCAGTTATCGTCGCTGCGATTGTCGTGTCCCGGTACCGCCCGCCCCCGCCAACGGGTAATTATTTTTAATGATGCAAATTCGACCCGAAGCTTCCCTCTACCACCTTGCTCTATGAATCAATTACCGTGCATCTTTACGCTAGCTCGAAACGACCACTTCCGGCGCATCGCCCGCAAGAAATTCTATCAAAGTAACGCGCTGATGCGCTTCGAGTAAGTCGAAGAAACATTTCAGGAACAGCTTCGACCCTTCAGCAAATAATGTAGCCCAGACGATCTTCCTCCGAACGTGAATATTTTAGATATCGAATCTTTGGAATGATTTTCACATTATTTACTGGAAGCAGCGACAGAAGCAAGTAGTAATTCCGGGAGTGACGTACAGCATTTTGTTGTCTGTTTAATAAACATTTTACTGAAAATAATTGAAAAAATAGGCAGGCATAGTTCAATTGTTTATTTCAATCTCTTGAAGAAAATATAACGTAAAATTGAGTAAAACTTTTATATTAATACATTCATATGATGCTTAAAAATGTTCGAAAAAGTGCATCTCTCCCTACGGCCTGGGGTTAGATGCACTCTTCATTGGGGATAGATGCACTTCTTTTGTTTATACCGTAATTTAGTTTAGACCGTAACTGTTATAACCAAAAAGAAAAAAGTCATGGAATAACAAATATTTCATCGACTAAAATCGTATTGGTTACAAATAAGGATTATAAGTAACCGAAAATTTTTCTCTTGTTGGTAAATGTTATCGTTGAGAGAAATTCATTTCGATCACTTGTAACAGTTATCAATGACAGTTTATTTCGATCGCTACTAACAGTTATCGATGGGAAAAGTTTATTTCGGTCGCTCATAACAGTTTTCGATAAGAGAAATTTATTTCGGTCTCTCATAACAGTTATTAATGAGATAAATTTATTTCAATCGCTCATAACAGTTATCAATGAGAGAAGTTCATTTCAATCGCTCATCACAGTTATTGACGAGGGAAATTTGTAATAGTTATTATTAAATAGTACAACTTTCAAATGGTAGACAAACAATTATTTAATACATTTTTTATTCATAAAATTAATTGCTACAATCAAAATTTAATGTGACAAACATGAGTTTTTCCTAATTTTCTCCTGGCAAATTACACCGCAAATCATCTAACGTTAATTTTAGCTCAGAAAAGGTGCGTTCAACGCTAACTAGTTTATAAATATGGGAATCTATATTTCTGATTTTCCCAGTTGAAAGAATTTTGAAAAATTTGTTTCAGATTTTGTGTTGTTCTTATGGTCTGTTGATTCGTCTTATTGTACGAAACCTTCTCAATGGATTTCACAGGCTTGCTCCATCCGAAGAAGAGTAGACAAATCAGTAATTAAATAAGCAACTGAAGTGAATTTTCTCATCAATGATTATTATGAACAAGTGAAAAGAAATTCGATTATCGATAACTGTTATGAGCGATCGAAATAAACTTCTCTCATTGATAACTGTTATGAGTGATCGAAATGAACTTCTCTCATTGATAACTGTTATAAGTAGACTGCCGATGTTTATGCAATTTCCAATTTCTGCAGACAAATTTTCAGAGAATGGAATGAGATAAAATCCAACTTTTCATGAGAACAACCTCTGCAGATCCAAAACGAATAAAAGTCGTATTAAATTCTATCGAATTTTATATTATAGCATTTTTTTTTACTTTTCATAAGCCATAAATGCATAAAGATCCGCAGTCTAGTTATGAGCGATCGAAATGAAGTTCTCTCATTGATAACTTCTTCGAGCAATCGAAACCGTTTTTCTTCATCGATAACAGTTACCGTGGAGGATCCAATTTTTTGAGCACTAATAACTATTATTTGTAACCAAAAAGTATAAAAATCGATATTTGTTAATCATGTTGTTCTTCGAATTGTTTTCTTTATATTTCACGTAGATTAAATACAATAATGATTTTTATCGTACAAAATTTAGAATAACTGTTACTTTTGGCCCCAGGTAATTTGCAATGAAGAAATGCGTTTGTTTGTCTATGTTCTTTCGGGCGTTATCTCCACGTTTTGCTAATAATTCGAAGATCGTTCTCGGGACAGACCACGAGCAGTCTATTTAACGAGGATGTTAGCAAATTTCTCAGTGGCAGTGTCGTGGCTGCACGGGTAAAACGGTCCACCCTTTCTTATACGAGAGATAGGGAACGCAAGTAAACGTAGCAAGGTCTATCAAGCTCCGCCCTTGGTACTTCCCCCTCCACCCGCCCTCGAGGAACAGCGTTTTAATCTTCCAGAAGCCAAGAGGCGAAGGGGCGAAAGTTCGCGGTGCAGGAGAGTAACGGAACGAGAACAGAAGGCGGGCAGAGGAGATAGTAGGGGAGAGAGAAGGTCTAACCCCAGCGCGCCCTTTTATTTCGGAATAATTGAGAGGGCCACGTAGAAAACAAAGGGCAGGGCATGGCAGGGCAGTTGGTGGCTGAGCTTGGGCTGCCGTGGAGGATACGGGCGACTCGACGGAACGGTCACCGGGAATTGTATTTCCCGGGGACAGGGCGAAACAAGCGAGAAGCAACAGCGGATTTCGACAGCTCGATTCTTCCGTTCCGGCCACCGATCGAACCAGTTTCTTCCCTTCCCGTTCCTCCTCCATTCTCCGTTCTCCATTTTCTATTCTCCTCCTGGTAGTCGTTGTCGTCGGTCGCGGTGCGTGTTCCTCGAGCTTGATCCCCCCAGTGAACAGACGAAAGGGGAACAGGAAAAAGGAGAAAGAGAGAAAAGGGGGTGGAGATGAAGACTCGAACGGGGTTGGTCGAGGCGACGCGCGGCTAGGCACCGGCGACGTTGATTCGATTTTACGGCTAACAAGAAAATTATATTCGAGATTGGGTAGGTAATCGTGCGAGGCATCTCACCGGTCGCACACTTGCGCGTCGGTTCTCCTCCTTCTTTTTTTTTTGTACGCCCTCTCCTCTTGCCTACGCTCTCGCTCTCTTACGGGAGTGTTTCACCCCCTTGCGCGCGCGGGAAACGTTACAGAAATAACTCGTCAAGGCGATTACCGGTGAAGATTGCTCGATAGATTCCAGAGGGTCGCGCATAAAAGTGCGGATTGCCAGGCTCGAAAATATCCGCGGCAAACACTGCCCGCGCCGACGACGCGCTCACCCTTCTACGTAACCGATTTAACCCTTCGACCGGCGCCGCTCTCGATGTTCACGCGCGAACTTTCCGCGATCGCTGCGGTACCGTGGCTAGCTCGACACTCTGGAGAACCACTTATCAACCACTTCCCACGGGGTAAACGAAACTTGTCGCACTGCACCGCACCGGCTTCGGTCCTGAATGTCATTGAACGTGGACGGGACGCACGGTGGTCTAAAATCGTAAAAACCCGGGTCAAATTGGAAAATCTCTTGACCCCATGTCGGCAACCTGGGTCTCGGTATTCGGAACAAACTTTCACTCTTGAATTTCATTCTTTACAATATTTACAGTGAATTCTCGTTACGAGTCATTAGCGCCGTTCTGGTGACTGACTCTTAGACGAAATATCTGAGATTGTCGCCGAGCGTCGTATTTGAAATGCACAGGGCACGCTGGAAATCTAAGAGTCATATCCGTTTACAAGTCATAAAAGCCTATGACTACTAAGCGATAGTGACAAGAAGACTGAGAAAATGTCTTTCTTCGATACAGTGTTGCACGTAGCTCGAGAGATGGCTCTCGAGCTTCGGCCCCTCACCGGGGTGGTGTGGGTAGTTCCGCTGACTCCAAATTGTAAGGTTGGCACTGACCCGTAATGAGAATTCACTGTATTTTCTTCCATTTCGGGGGGAACATTGTGTAAAATGAAATTTTTTAGCATTTTTCTTTCTTTGTTTGTTTAAATCGATAAGAAATTTCCTCAGGAATGGGACGAATAAAGTTAAAAATAAAGTGAACGGTTGTATCGGGCGGAGCGGCTCAAGTCGGGAAGACTCGTGCTTCTCGAAAAGAAGAAATAACGGCTGAAGTACAACTTTTTGAAGAACAGGAAGATCTCTTCTATGGCCCTGAAATCACAGATTAGTAAAAAACCACGATAAGTTAAAATGAATTAAGATTTTTTCACGATATACAAACACGTAACGTGTCTATCACGTTACTCAAACTTTAAACGCATTTTTCTCGAAACGCAAAATTTCGCACGCCGTGCAACGTAGCTCAAAAACTGATTACTCGATCATTTTTGTTCACTGTACGCTGTACAGTGTTAAAATTTATAAAAAATATTTTTGTTTACATTATAACGTTAATAAATGATACCTCAAATTTTAAATCAATCTACAAATTACATTTTTAAAAAAAATTCTTGAAAAACAGGCCATTTAGATAAGGTTCCCCCCTTAATGCTTTAAAACCCCTTGCCCTACAATATCGAGTCATGCTCGTAATGAAGATTCTGAACAGAATCTAATAAATATGTATGTTATTAATTTCCTTTAAAACGAAATAATATTCTATTTTGGCGTTGTTCGTGTACAGCTCTCGAAGAACACATAGGCATACAATAGATATAAGTTTTCTCCTTTTTTTAGTAAATTACGAATTACAAAAAAGTTCTAGCCACTGAAACCGTAAAATAAATCGTAGTGCAAGGGGTCAACACTAAACCTACCACGGTCAAAATGACCGGTTTTCTATTTCACAATTATTGAAATTATAAAAACTGTTTTCATGGGAAATCACTGAATTGACTTCTTTATTTAAGCACACATTATAATGAAAATCATATAAAGTTTAAGACGTTTCACTTTTATATGTTTTGTGCTTGGTAGGATTGGTGTTAAATATTTGACGTATTAATGATTGTGCACTGAAATATGGGCTTCATATCTGAGAATTTTAACCATTTTTTTGAAAGCCTAGAACTGTTAAAAAATTAATCATGAATGTAAACAGGTTGTGCACGGAGGGTGCAAAAACACGCTTTCCCACGGAGGGTTAATTATACATTTTGACAGCTCCTACTCATGTAATGCTATTTTGGGGGAAAATTTAATTGAATTCTTTTTCAAAAGTAAGTCTTTTGATTCTATTTCTAAGGGCTTATGGCCTTATTTGAAAAGTAAGTGCAATATGATGTTATTTAAAATTACACATTTTTATAATTCTATTATAACCGAATTTCCATATAGGGTGAGTATAAAACCAAAGGGTTAATTATACTTACTTTTAAAGCACAACGAATGTTAAAAAAGAGACTTATATATATTAATTGATTTTAATGAAAAAAATTATTTTGAATCTTAAAAAAGAGATATATAACATATATATTACCTGATTTTTATGAAAACAGTTTTATTTTTCTTTTTTAATATTCATTACGCTTTAAAAATAAGTATAATTAATATAGGGACAGTAATCGGTACCCCCACAGTAATTGGGTGCCTCACCCTACTTCTATAAGAAGCCTATGACATTGTTTAGATTTTACATTTCCGAACACAATTCTAACAATACTTTATTGTTGTAGCTCGTATTAAGAATCCGTCATGGGATTAAACGAAAATTTTCTAACGCATGAGCAGAGATATTCCAGTGAACGAAAATTACATAAACAAACTTTCCACAGGAGCATTGAACCACCTCAAAATACAAATTACTGATCACAGGATACTCACTTCCAGCACGTAGAATGTCGATCAAACTGCTGAATGAATTAATGTAATCCTGAATAGGTCATCAAGAGAAGAAGGACACGTCAAGGTGTCATCAAGGTGATGTCTCTTTAGCGAGACATCTGTGAACTTATAATAAAATTATTGTATAAATTTCAACACGAAGACGAGCGCAGGATAAAAATGATTTGTTTGTTCAATGCAAATTATGTTCATTCGTTGGACAGTCCACGTTATGTCGATCGCAATGATAATAAATAAATTGCATCTAGAAATAAGAAGGTGCGTTTGTGTAACGTCACTGCCGAAGGTCTACAAGAACATAACATAATTAGCAGCAGCATTGCGCCACATTTGGAATCGAGAACCTACTCGAAAAATTCAGAGCAGATTACCCCGTTGAGACGGGGGAAGGGCAAGGAGTACAACGAAGGCAGTCGCATCGAACTTCTGGTTCCGGGAACGGGAAAAATCCGGTGAATCAGTGTCCGTGGCTCATTGGCTCGGTAATAGCGGTAACCCGCCATCCAGGGCGGAATAGCGTGCTTATTGTGGTAAACCTGGGACTTAATGGTCTGTGACCCGAGCACGCTGAGCAGCTCCGCTGCGTATACGTGTATATGCGGTCCTGAAGGAGCGGGACCAAAAATTTAGTTATTCGTGCACAGACGGAAGAACTAACGTTCCCGGTACTTCGACGCGCCTGCTAGGCGTCTCCGGTCGCGTGGCTTTACGATCCTGTATAATTTCTCTCCCCCACCCTCCCTTCTCCTCGCCAAGTTTGAAACAGCGCTTTCGCAATGGCTTCCCTTCGATCTTCATCGTAGATGCCTGTTGCGATCATCTTTCACTGCGACGACGTAAGCCGGGATTCTCGTGTAACTGGTCCAAAAACATCGATTTTTTAAAGGTACATAGCCTTGAAAATGATTTCCCTAAATTTTATTGAAATGACAAAGTCACTATAAAACGTAGGAGAACGGTACAACGCTTAAAAATGCGTTTCCGTGAAACTATATTTTTTAAATTAGTGTGCAGGGTAATTCATAAGGAATCATCATAATGTTGTTATTTTAATGACTTCAAGCATAAAATCAAGAGTTTTAGTTAAAAAATCGAATTATTTTTACTCCCTCGCAAACGAGTGTACCCTTAACATCGATGCAATATATAGTATTCAATTATAGTGGTCAGTAACATTAAACTGTAAGAGGGTAAGGGACCCAATTACTGTCGAGGTACCAATTACTGTGCCTATATTAATTATACTTATTTCAGAGCATAATTAATATTAAAAAACAAATATTACATTTTTTCATTAAAATCGGTTAATGGTTATACAGGGTTTCCCAAAAATGTTGTACTTCACTGAAAGGGGAGGTTACTGGGCTCATTTCAAGTAATTTTTTCCTTCGCATTTGTTGTTGTTCATTAGCACCATTTCTCTGGTTTAATTTCTCCGATAAAAAAAAGTATCCTACGAAAATTGCTGGCCTTTTTACGTAAAATAAGATCCCATAATAAAAAATATAGCTTTCCATTTCAAGAAACAAAGTTGACCTTCAAATGATCTTGAAAACGCCACCCAAATAAAAAACTGATACTGCCCCTCTCTTTCCCTCTCGAAATCCTTGGAAACTTACTTTACACTGTTTTAATATCTTTCATACTTTTCGAAATATTCGGTTGGAAAGTTTTCTAATGAATACCCTGTATATACAGGGTGGCCCACATAACTCTGAACAGCTCAATATCTCGAAAACTATGCCATCGATTTTAAAGTTCTTAGTCTTAAATTGCATGGAACTGAAGTGCCTTTCTGACTACATAAACGTGAAGTGGCCTCCCTTCCCCTTTAATGGGGGAGGAGAGGTACCTTTATAATTTTAAATGGAACCCCCTATAAAATGTTACATATTTAGATTCTACCGGAAAAAACAAGTCAATTTTGTCTGAAACATTTTTTTGTCAGATACTTCCATGATGAGATATAACAGTTTGAAGTTTCGAGTTGTAGGTACTTGAAGCGCTCGGAAATAGCGTTATGGAATTATACGCGCTCGAGTCCTTTGCTTATTCATGAAGAAACACAAACAATAATATTTACAATTCTTGAGTTTGACTCACTTATCTATGAAAACGTTTTCAGTTTAGAGCTGTTATTCAAGCAGTAACATTGTGATTAAGGCTACTTTTGACACAGAAGTAAATATGTTATTAACGTTAGGTGTTTTTTGAACGTTATGGGATCAAAAAATGTCATGCAACATTTCATAATTTAGAAAAGCGGCTTCGCGAGCACGGTGAATTGTGTAAAAAAAACTCGCAATAAACCTAAAGCTGTCACTAATGAAAATAATAGTGCCAGTATTCTTGCTGCAATTACATTAAATCCTCATATTAGTTAACGTACACAAACATCACATATTAGTCGTTCATCAATTCAACGAATTTTGAAACGGCAAAAGTATCATCCATATCACATGGTTTTATCACAAGAGCTTTCGATAGCAGATTACGATCACCGCGTAAGATTTTGTGAGTGGCTGCAGGGTGTTGTGGAAAATGACTTTTTGTGCAAAATACTTTTTTCCGATGAGGCCACTTTTATGAATTCAGGGCATGTAAATAGACATAATCTGCATTATTGGGCCGTGGAAAACCCAAATTAGATGCGATGTGTTCCCTTTCAACATCGATGGTCTTTAAATGTTTGGTGTGGCCTAATAGAAGATTTTGTGATTGGACCTTATTTTTTTCAAGAAACTGTAACATCTGCAAGTTATTGTGATTTCTTAAAAAATCATTTGCCTGCGCTTTTGGAAGATGTGCCACTGCACGTTAGAAGAGAAATGTGGTTCCAACAAGACGGCGCTCCTCCACATTTTGCAATCATCACCAGGCAATTTTTGAACGAAAAATTTGGGAACAAATGGATAGGTCGTGGGGGACCTCGTCAATGGCCTCCTCGATCCCCCGATCTAACACCATTAGATTTTTTCTTATGGGGATATGTAAAGGACAAAGTTATGTTTGAACCACCGACGACAAAAGAGGATATGAAACAAAGAATACGTGACGCTTGCGCTTCAGTGACTCCCGAAATGTTAAAAAATGTTAGAACAACTTTGATGTTTCGAGTAAATAAATGTTTACAAGCCCGTGGTGGACATTTTGAACATTTAATTTAAAGTACATTTTATTTCTTCACGAATAAGCAAAGGACTCAAGCGCGTATAATTCCATAACGCTATTTCCGAGCGCTTCAAGTACCTACAACTCGAAACTTCAAACTGTTATATCTCATCATGGAAGTATCTGACAAAAAAATGTTTCAGACAAAATTGACTTGTTTTTTCCGGTAGAATCTAAATATGTAACATTTTATAGGGGGTTCCATTTAAAATTATAAAGGTACCTCCCCTCCCCCGTTAAAAGGGAAGGGAGGCCACTTCACGTTTATGTAGTCAAAAAGGCCCTTCAGTTCCATGCAATTTAAGACTAAGAACTTTAAAATCGATGGCATAGTTTTCGAGATATTGAGCTGTTCAGTGTTATGTGGGCCACCCTGTATATATAAGTTCGTTTCGCTCGCTAACCGCGAATACGATTCCGGGTCCTGTGTTTAGGAACGTTCTGACAGCGAACTCGGAACTCAATTCCGGGGGGTTCGCGGCGACCGGGTGTATTGAAACGGTCTTCATAGAAACCGCCGTGTTGTTCCGGGTCAGTCGTCGTCTTGTCTTTGCGAATCGAGAGGATCAAGACGCGGAGGCCCGCGGGGTTTTATCGTATCGAAGATTGAGCCAGGATCCGACGATGAGCCAAGCCGCGCGGCACGGTCGCCATTCCCGACAATGGAATAGTTCTTGTGCACGTGGGGGAAGGTTGTGGGGTGGGAGGAGGCGACGGGGGTGGGTCGCGAGGGGGTGGCCCCGAAGTATATTACCAGCGTCACGCTGGTAGCGACCCCGCTGTCGCAATAATCTGTTTATAAAACAATTTGCGGGCCAAGTGATGCGTGAGATACAATATATCTACAAACATTGTTAGCATCGGCCCAATGAGGATTCTGCGGTGGGGGACGCTGTTGTGCGGGCGGGGGGGGTGGACAGAGGGTTTCAAGGGGGGAGGAGGAGGAGGAGGGTTACCGTGAACTCCGAGGGACAGTTCCCTTCTGTTCCAAGGACGAGGAGAACCGCCGTTCTCCTGGCGTTTCGCCGTGATTTAATAATAACGAGGACGAAACCCTGGATGATCGTTCCGAAATTTATCCACTGAACCACGCCGTTTCATTCGATGAAGCTGCGCGCCGGCAGCGAGTCGGCAATTTTTGTTTAACCAAGATATATACTCTTTCGTCCCGTACGAAAGATACACGGTATACATTCATAAAGTTGGTGTGAGAAAAAATTCAATCATACCGAGTAAGAAATTTTTATTGTTTAGATTTCTACATACATTCTAGCTACAGTCGAGCTACACGCTTGTTATCAGTATTAGGTTGTTGTATATGAAATTTCCGATTTCAGAATGCAGATCCTATAAAACGTTTTGATCAAGAATTGATTGCACACTGTATAAGTTTATTATATAAAACTTTGACTTACAAAGCTAATCCTTGATATCCTATCTTCAATTATAATTTAGATGTCCAATTTTGCTTTTAAAGCGATGATCTAGCCATGACCTCGGATGACCTTGTGTTGTGGCTAATGAACTCGTCACGCAGGACACTATTAAAAACTAACTAAAACAACTAAAAATGATAAGAATCACCCTGTATATACGAGTATTTTTTGTTAATTAAGAAGGTACATTGGATTATTCGGCACCGCTATTATCGCCGTTGTAGAGACGCAGTTGTTAACTATTATACGCAGGCACGGTAATATGAAATGTTGGCGAATACCATTTTTCGGTCATTTCCTACCTAATTCAGAGATAGCGGTTATGGCTCGGCCATTCTATGCAGTTTAGTACGACTGGCGACACAACAGTAATTATTGGCCTTATTATGTCCGTTAATTTTCGATAAACCCTGGTAAGTTGTAAAAATATTGTCGTATTTCCATTGTACACAAAAAAAAAAAAAGAAAACGCGAAAAGAACTTAAAAAGAACGCGAATTGTATGGTTGTTTTAATATTGTTTGATTGCGATGGATTCTAGTAACACTAAACCGACCAGCGCCGGTTAAATTACCAGACTCGGACTTTTGTTTTTAAATTGTTAGTATAGCTTGAACCGAGATTTGCATAAAGTACTATAAGATACCCGAATTTTTCTGAAAAACTTTTGAAAATGGAAAAGGGTACTTCCAGGAGTATATTAACATTAGAGTAATTGATACCCCCATAGTAATTGGATCCCTATATGCTTAAAGTCACATTCTACCTCAACTAGAAAAGTATCAACCCTTTGTAGAACAACGGTACAATGGTAATGTAATAAATAGACTGCGGATTTGATGTATTTATGACAAAACTGAATAGGTCAAATACGAAACTGTAATGCTATTAAAAGTTGTTAACACGTTAAGTAATGAAACCAAAACTAGAAATTTAAAATGTATTATAGGGGATGCTGTCTTAACCCTTTTGAATTCGAAAGACCGATAAAATTTAGTTTATCTGGATATCTTATAATAAAAATGCATTTCTAAACCCAGTCAAAAATAACTGTCAGTCATATGTGACTGATGTGGCAGTTAACGTGTTAAACATATCATATTCTTACCGACTTATTGAGATTATTAAAAGAGGAAATATATTTTTATCGAATTACTTTTTCTTACAATTAACTTCAATTTTTATTTTGCAGTCCAGTATCGAGTAACGTATAACTACTAAAGGTGTACGAGAACCTGAAGATATCGTACCCGAAGATAACGACAAGTACCCAATACAGGGGTGTGCGAGTACCTGAAATTTTTGGGTGCAAGACGGATCAGAAAATTTCTTCGGTACCCGAAATTGTAGTCAGGAAAGGCCAACAAGAATATTCGTTGATCAATTTGCACTTCATTGCTATTCAGATTTCGTAGAGATCCATTTCTTAGCAGAATCGTTACCGGAGATGAAAAATGGATTCTTTATGATGACATAAAGCGTTCCAAGCAATGGCTTTCTGGAAATCAAACCGCAATATCAACCCCTAAACCTAGCTTATCACTTAGAAAGGTGTTACTGTGCATTTGCTGGGACTGTCGTGGCATAATTCACTTTCAGTTGTTGAAACCTGGAGAAAGAGTTACTGCTGAGTTGTATAGTCAGAGCAATTACAACGGCTGTATTCAGAACTATTGAAAAAGAGGGCATCTTTAGTCCACAGAAAAGGTGTAATACTGCAAATTGACAATGCCCGGACCCCTACAAAGAAACTCACGCAGGAAGAAATCAAAGAATTGCAATGAGAAATTTTATTACTATTTAATTTTAAGACTATCATCTTTTCAGATCTTTGGAGCATTATTTAAGAAATAAAAGATTCACTTCTGTAGAAGATCTAAGGAGGCACCGTGAGCTATATTTTGCTTCACGAACCCTGGATTTTTATAAGAGGGGGATTGAAAATTCGCAGGAAAGATGGCAAACTGTCCTTAATAATGATGGAGATTATATAATAAATTAAGAAATAAAAACCTGAATTTACTACAAAGTTTGTTTTAGATTTCAAAATAATCGATTACTTATGTTTCCCCCTAATAACTCGAGAACCGACATTTTCGGGATCTCGCACACCTCTAATAATTGCCAAAGATACGCAGGTATGAACCATGTCCATATTTTTGGGCAAACAGACCGCAGTGGGCTCGGTGGCATCGACCAGACTATCGACGAACTCTAAAAGACCTGGGCCACGAATCATCGAGAAACGGTTCCGCGATCGACACGCGCACATTTAAAAGAACTGGGAGAGCTGGTTTTCTCGAGCGGTGCCGCGCTCGTTCACCGTTTTAATTAATCGGATCCGAGATTTCGTTATTACCGCCGATTAGCTCACGTACCAATGCGCATATTTTTTCGAACGTAAAACGCGAGTAGAGAGACTAAAACATCAACGCCCCGACGCTGCTAGCTGATGACGGACAAAACGCGCGCGTCACGCTGCCGCCCCCCTCGGCCCCCCTCGGTCCACCCCCATCCCCGTGCCCCGTGCTCTGCAACCCCCGACAACCCCCCCGGACACCCCTTTTCGGGACGAGCCGGTCTCCATGTGACTGGACCCAACCCACCGTCCGCTGGACGCTCGTCAACCTTTCGCGCGGTGCATCGTTGCATCAGTGTCCTGCGTGACGCTACACTTCACGCAACAGTAATTTCATCGTTATTTTTATAAATTGGGTGGCCAGGGTTAACGCTCCAGCTGGCCTGCCCGTCGGATTACAGCTTTTTGTAATATTAAAGTTCAACGCCGCTCTACGTGTCCTGCTGCCGTTATACAGATTCTCCGCCCCCGTACACCCTCGCCCCTCACCTCACCCCAGAGACCCCTTTCTTCCGCCAGCTCGTTGTTTGCGCAACGGAAAACGTCGAAATTATAGCCTCGCTGGTGGCAAACGAGCGAGAGTCGCGAGACTCCTCTCCCTGTTTTCCCTCTTTTGTCTTGCAAGACCGTTTCCATCCCAGAGACGAGGCGCCGTTTTTCTAATTTTAGAATCTAATTCCAGGGGTGCTAGAAATTCCCGGTAAGGGACTCGCTCAATCTCAGATTTCCGATTTCTGTGTTTCACGCGTGAAGTTACAGTGGGACCCCATTTATCCGAACCATCATTTTCAGAATGATCAATTTACCGAACTCATTATAGTGGAAGGAGTGGCAATGTGGCCCCTAATTCGTCCCATTTGTAATTTTTTATATTAGAAGATATTTAGCTGAGAACGGTATAATTTGTTGTGTCTACTCGATTTGCATGCAGGGAAACAAACTTACTCTAGATAATGTATTGTTTCTGCTAATGAGAAGCACAAGCAACATAACCTAAAAGTTTTTCGTCGTTTTAAAAAGGAACTATTTCTTGCCACATTAATGAGTTAAACTGTTGTGTGTTGGAAAGAACTCGGTAAAAGGGGCGTAGAATTAAGTGAAATTACTTGACCATTAACATCTTCCAAGATGAAGTTGAAGTTCCTGAAGATACGCGCGTTGACACTCTGCCGTACCACAACGCAGGAGGCTAAACATGATGTGAACGAATTAAATAATTTATATTCTAATAATATAAATGTACAGGGTGGACCGTGTACATGGGAACACCTAAATATCTTCCGTATTTACGGTCCTATGAAAAAACTCTTTAGGGCGAAGTTACACTATTTTAAGGAGCAAATGTAATGGCAAACAAAAAGTTTTCTTAGGTTATTTTTTTAATAAGATTTCGAGGTCATCGATATTCTTTTAAATGGAACAGTATATTTTCTTTACGATAGCATGATAGATAATAAAAAACTAAATTCGATGGATTCTATCTTTTTGACCTTGACACGACCTTAAGCAAAAATAATCATGTTTCAGCCTAAACTTCTCAAAGAAAATCCAGATCATATGGTCCAATATTAAAATAAAGTGTCCCAATATTACTGTAACAGACTGTACGTGCAAGTATATCATCCAGTACGTTTTCCAACGTATTTTAATAAATAAATATTCAACCAGAGTCCGTAAACTTACTTACAATTAGTAGGTACTACACCAGGAGATTAATTACGAGATTTCGCTCTAAAACTAGCAAGCTTTTAATGCGGCGATGGCCGCTGGGTTCAAGGAGGTTGCGGGAGAAGAAAAAATTAACTTACTCTGTAAATATCGCGAGAGAATATGAAAAATGTGTACCTTCTGCGCGGATGCTCACAGTGTTGTTAAGATAATGATATTAAAAAGGTTCCTTCCAGTGTGGGAGCTTGCGATTGTCTTTTGTTTCAACAAGTACTTCTGACAAGGTACTTCTTCAAGGATTCTGACCACTTTGCTGTGCATTGTTATGCCAATTTACATTCTCAAAGACTAAATGCAAGCTTCGAATCTAATCAAATATATTTGTTCGGTAAAGAAGGGTATAAAAAAAACATGCCGAAAAATCAGGCCGATCTTTTAGACATGAACGTCATAACCAGCTAAAAACGTCATAACCGCCAGGAAAATATGCTGTACAATTTCTTCATCTATGACGTCGTTTTCCAGAAAATCGAATTTTAAGTTTGTTACTTTCAAAATAGTTTATCACTTTGCAAGCACTGTTGGAAATGACCTCCTCCTTGCTGCATGCATAACTGTGCTCGACGAATTAAAGCCAACAGGACGAATTTTATCATTTTTTAGTTTTTCAAATATTTGAAGAATTTTGTTGCTTTAGGTGCGCAATGTTATGAACCGGCAATAGAACACACGACAAATAAATCGCATTGCGTAGTTGAGCAAACTTCAAATTCGATTTTCTTGAAAACGAAGCTATGGATGACAAAATTGTATACCACATTTGTTTCTTATTGTTTTACATAGAATTATCGGCCCCTGGCCGGTTGTACTACGATTTTTCACCCAGCCTGTATAGTTTGCCTTCCAGCTCTGACAAATTGCGATTTGCTAAAAAATTGTTTATTTATCCCGTAGCATACTAATCTTTCGAACAATGATTTCAAAAGTTCTTAAAATATAACACACGTGGTGACATTTTAAAATGACAGTTTTATTAATTAATTATATGGTCACCACCATTTTTACAATTGTCTCCCAACGTTTTGCTAGCTGGCGAATTCAGATCTTATAAAAATTAATGTTGAATGTTTGCAATTGTCCCATACAAAAATCTCGGGCATTCTGGTCCAAAAAACGATATTTGTGAAAATGAATATGCTGCGGAATTCAATCAGTAAAGATTTAACCTAACACCGTAGCTGATTTTACCGATGATGAACACTTTTATACTGATTGTTTAGGTTTAGAAGAGCTATTAAAATACCATACTATCTCGTGCGGTCAAATTGACCGGCCGCGGTTGGTAGAGCAGACTACAAATATTTCTTGGAAGAAAAAAAGATAAAACGAGAAATAAATAATGAAGAATACATTGTATACAATATATACATACTTCAAGAAAAGTCGTAAAGATAAATAGCGATGTGATCATGTTGTATGTACGAAATTGTAGTGGGTTTGATGTTAATGAAACACAAGATACCGGCAGGGTTTAAAATCCATATACGTATGCATGGGTCAAAACCTTTTCAAACTATCGCTTCAATATTGCAATGAGCAGTTTAGAAGTGGTCAATTGTGTTTCCTAAAAGTCCAATCTATGTCTGTATATAGCCCAAATTGCGAATTTCTACCTCATCGTGGAGTAATTTGTAATATTCGGCAGAAAATTCGAATTCTGAAGCAAGTATGACGTCACAAGATGGCTGCCGCTGAGAGATTCTCTTAATTTCGCGAGATTTAGTGTTCGTATCGAAAAAAGGGCTCTATACAGACATAGCAAAGACATGTACAAACACGGTGGTATGCATTTTTAATTGATTACTTACTTATTTAAGACGTAAAATGTCTAGAAAAAAAAGGCATAGCGTAACATAGCGTGACAGTCAAGGCCAAATGCCTGCCGGCCCCCTTAAGAGGCTAAGACCGTACTATCTTCATTCAAAAGGAACACCAAATGCACCGGACGGTCCCTTCACTTCGTTGCTCGGATCATCAAGATCCTCTTGTTCCTCATTTCCCGATCGCGGAAGCCGCCACCCTGTCGAGCCGGCGTTAATCGTCCTTTATCAGTCGGCAATAATTCCATCCCTGGGCGGCGTGGATGGCACGAGAGGCGTTGGCGTTCTTGTTGACAGCGTCCAAAAAGTAAGTAGCTTTTTATTAAAGCGGCGAACGGCGGATCGCGTGCGCGAGCGAGGGACGAGCGAATTGGTGTCGAGAAAGAGGAAGAGAGAAAGAAATGAAAAAGAGAGGGAGACGTCGAAAGCAAGGGGGAGGGGGCAGGGGGGAAATGAAAGCGGGTGAGCTCGTTGCGGAGGTGACGAGGGTAGGTCGTGCCGGGACTGTTCTTTCTTTCTTCCTTCCTCTCCTTCCCTCTCAGGGGCGTCTAAAGTGGGCGGCTTGGCGACACAGGGGAGGATTGAGGGTCGAGGGAGGCCGTTTGAGGGGGGGCGCCTCGGGCACGTGACTGCTCGTGCCGCTGCAGGAGGGCGACCCATAAAACGAACGAGCTTATACGGACACGCAGAATCGGGCGGACGTGTGGACGGACGATCGTCGGATGATCGTCCGAAGGATCGACGCTCGCTGGCGCGAAATGCATTATAGTTTCTCCGGCGGGAGGGCAGGGGGCATTTGAGGAGGGGGCACGCGTGCTTCCCTTTAGGTACGCCCGGCCGAGGGTGGGCCACGCCGGGTGTGGGATGATTGATACGCGATTTAGACGAGTGTAAATTCTGATTGCGCTGTCCGTGTATTATGACCGAAGGAACTCCGAGAGAGAACCAGCACGCCGCACCGCGCCGCGCGCCATCCGATCAATGGGTTACATTGGCCATGAAAGAAATACTGAGTCGAAGTTCCTGCTAAGATCGCAGAGAGGAACAGAAGTGCCCATCGGACAGATATAAGCAAAAAAAATTGAAATATATACTTTATGCACAGGCCTGGGCAACTGACTACAGTGAATTCTCGATTTATGTCGACAACTCGGCTCTTGCCAGTGTCATGTATCGTGTAGGAGACACACCCGAGTCGCGTTATGTTTACACTCCTCGGCGTCCGAGGCCCCTCGAGCTTCGTGGCCCTTCACGGGGTATACCCCGCGGTAGTGGAGATAATTCCGCGACTTTTATCATCCAGCCCTTGGCAACATATATAGAAAAATCACTGTACTCACGAGATGTCGACGCTCGAGTCGCTACCCCCACTACCGCGCTCCGACTCGCACGAGAAGAAGAGGGGAATACGAGCACGCCTTATTTGGTAGGCACCGGAAAAAACTCGTGCGATTTTCTTCCAAGATATGAGTTGAAGTCGATAATTCGCACGTGTAATGCGTAAAGCATTTATGCGTAATGCATCAACAGAAAATTACGTTTATGTCGGTGATATATATCAGGCCTGAGCAACTTGCGGCTCGCGAGCCACAGACGACTCCTGTCCCTACTCCTGGATCCCCCCACCAAACTCCTGTAGAGTGTAGATGTACACGCACATATTCGCAATCACTGGTAGAAGAAGTTGCCGGGCCTGATATATGTATATAGTGTGCAACTTTCAATTGCTTCAACATTCTGTTATTTACATGAGATTAAAAATAGGTAGTGAAAAGTTAAAAACTCGTGCTTTCTCGTTTTAGGAGTTCATAATTGGAAATACATCAGCGAAGATAGTTTTACCTCACTCTTGTTTATGAATTTAACAATTCATGATATTAGAAATATTTATAAAAACAAGCATTGACACCGATATAGTTTACTATGGGATAAGATTATAAAAATGAGCATATAAAAAATAAGTATACAAGTTTACATGACCTGTACAGTAGGTTCGAAAATCAATGTACTACATGATAAGTGAAGAGGTAAATGACAAAATAATTGTCAAAACAATTTTTAAAGTAGTCAAATTCAACACTGAATTTAACAATTCATGACATTAGAAATATTTATAAATACAAGCATTGACACCGATATAGTTTACTATGGGATACGATTGTACAAATGGGTATATAAAAATAAGTATATAAGTTTCCATAACCTGTACAGTCGGTTCGAAAAACAGTGTGATACAAGATAAGTGAAGAGGTAAATGACAAAATAATTCTCAAAACAATTTTTAAAGTAGTAAAATTCAACACTGAATGTAACAATTCATGACATTAGAAATATTTATAAATAGCATTGACACCGATATAGTTTACTATGGGATAGAATTTTAAAAATGAGCATATAAAAAATAAGTATACAAGTTTATTGTATACTTATTATACTTATTTAACAATGTGTTGCATGATAAGTGAAGAGGTAAATGAAGTGGTCAGTTCGTGTATAAGCAGAGAACGTATTTATGATTATTACGATAAATTATTATGATAAATTGTACGTATGTACTGTAATATATAGATTGGAGTTTGGTTTTGACAGTCATGAAGGCGGGTATTCGAGGCTAATAGATTCAGTTGCGAGCAGGGGTGAACACAGACTCGAAATCTCTTTTTGGAGGGCTTTGGACTTTATGTTTGTTCAAGTTGTGTACCTAAAGGGATGCATATGGATTCAGTAGTCCTTTTCGAGGAGCTCCCTCGTGTTGTTGGATGAAGTCATCCTTCGACGTTTATAAATTCGAGAAGCATATGCAACAAGTTTAACTAGTACCGAAGAATTGAAAACTGGAAGTAGTGTGTACGTAGGTATTGTCAACAAGTAAATAATTCTTCATGCAAAATACACATTCTCTGCATCAATTGAAAGAAGTGGAAACCAAATAGTGATTTCTTTCTTCCATCATGAATTTTAATGAAATGCAGTACCTTGATATTCTTCTAGGGTACGGGACCCAATTACTGTGGGGATACCAATTATTGTGCTTATATTAATTATACGTATTTTTAAAGCGCAATGAATACACAGCGCATCTTTATGCATTTACGGCTCATGGAAATTTTCAAAAAATGCTGGAGTATCAAATTCAACAGAATTTAGTATACAGAATTTAGAATGTAGTATTTAATTTAATTTTTAATTCAACAGATTTTTATTTATTTTCGATCTAAAAATGCTATTAACAATGAAAATAGGTTTTGATTTGGTACCACTTTCTTAAAATTTGTCCACAAAATTTGAAAATTGCATAAACATCCGCAGTCTAATAATGTATATTAAAAAAGAGATATACAACATACATATTAATTTAGGCACAGTAATTGGTACGCCCACAGTGACTGGGTCCCTTACCCTATTCTTTGAATCTTTCTGTCGCTTGAAATTTCAATTACTCAATTTTGTCATAAGCAGTTTATTGATCGTCGCAGATCTCTGTGCATCTCCGTTTCGAAAATTCCTTTGAAAACGACGGGTTCTAATATTTTTTTTTGTTAGTTTATTTTTTTTTTTTTTAGTTTGTTAGTTCTAACAGTCTAATATTTTGAATTTACGATTATTGCGATTGTGAAGATGCACTCATGAGAAATTATTCGACAAATTTATTTCTTTGGGTACACAATTCTAATCAGAATGGTTAAAAATTTTGATCGATGAAGAGACTTTTGTAACTGATCACTAGACTACGGATTTTATGCGTTTATGAGAAAAATGATTAGGTATAATTCAAAACAGTAAAAAGATTAGAAGAGTTTAACAATGTCAATATACCACTTGTAACGTATAAAAATTATTAACGAGCAAAATAAATTTTTTCTTAGCTCCTATAGATTGCAATTGACGTATAAAAATTTTATTTTGCATAAAGATCCGCAGTCTGCCGATTACGACTCCCAAAAATGGAGTACTAAAACCTTTTCTTGTTGGTACGATTCCATTTTTTCTGGAATTGTTTCATATTGATATTATTCTCTGTATGTATAAAAGCTTATTATATTTGCGGAAGCGCTGCTCGTTCGTCACACGGAAAATATTGCTCTCTATCAAACAAGTGTCAGACATCGAGCACATCCTGTTACCACGCTCTAATAACTGGTATATTTGCTCAGACGCAGTCACCCTTCCAGATCGTGCACTCGTCGGTCGAGCGTCTCCCATAACAATCGCCGTGTAATTCGATTCGATATCGAGAATTAGAGTTATGATTCCATAGGAATAATATACGAGCAGGTCTTACTGTGATTCGAACGGCGACCCAGTGCCGGCACGTGCTGCGCGTACGTGCGCGTCCACGTTCCAATTATAATGCGCGATTTGATACGCGTCTCTGTGACACACGATGACGACTCAATCCGCTCCGATTTTCTCGCTGAGAAATTCCCTTCTATCGTTCCCGTTGGGCCCAGTTAACTTCGGAAATAGCATTTGCGACCCAACGAAAACACCCAGTATCAAATATCGCAAATAGCATCGTACACGTTAGCCAGGCCTTCTGGTTTTCGAGGCCGTTTTCGCACGAATTTTTCGGAATTTTTTTCAGAAAAATTACCGAACCATTTGTGTTTATTGATACTTAAGTTTATTCAGACTTATTTTTAAAAGTAAAAATAATCGAAATTACGTGAGTTATATATACATTTTTATAGGGTATACTTTAAATCTTTCTACTGATCCGAAACAAGAAAATTAAGTTGTTCACTAATCATGACTGTAGCTGTGGTTCGAATGAAAAGTAATTAAAAGTGTTGATTATTTAAAGAATAATTGAGAAAAAAGAAGAAAAAACAATAATTGAAAAGAAGAAGAAAAGCTTGACGGATTTTTAAAGATTTTTTAAAGATAACGAGGGTATGTGTTGAAGATTTTCTAAAAATTTCAACTAGAGCTTAAAATATCGTGACAACCGTTAAAAAAAACGTGTTTAAAGATTCAGCTACGAATTATAAACAACTACGAATTGTATACACTTTGGAAATATATCAGTTTTCAGTATTTTATCTCAAACTATTTCAAATTCTTCTTACACTTTATGTATAAATGCAAACAAGGTGCAAGTCAAAACAGGTAACCATTGGATAATAAGGAATTAAGTAAAAGTTCTACGAAACACGATACCGTCATTATGTTTAAAATTATGTCACAATTATTTTATTTAATAATTGAACCCTTGGGACGCGGTGTTAAACCAAACTGAACAAACATTGACCTAGACCACTTATGCATTAGACGGCAGACATACAGGTCGTTCTTTCATAACAAAAGTGAGATAAGCCAAAAAGAAAGAAAATTTCACAGGAGAGCCATTTGAAAATGACCTAAAATTGCCAATTTTTTAATTGTATCTAACCAACTTAGAAATGTAAAATAATATGCTGTTATTTAGATACTGTTATAAAGTATACCGCAACTTACAGTGACTCCCATTAATATTCGGACGCTTTTAAAAATCGTATAACTTTGTTAATATTATACCATACGACTTGGATTTTTTAAAAGGAGTTAGCACAATTGGTTTCGATTTAGATGAAACATTCAGAAGATGTATAATTGATGCAGATGTACAAAACGTACTTTTAAAATGTTTAATATAAGCCCGCATAAAAAAGTCGCAAAATACGACTTTTAATACTTTCCCTGCAACTTCGACCAATTGCAATTTTGACCAAACATTTTTCCACGTTATATAGCGAACCAATTGTTCTAACTTGTCAAAAAAATTCAAGTAGTATAGTCCAATATTGACAAAATTATGTGATTTTTAAGAGCGTCCGAATATTACTGGGAGTCACTGTATATATTTATTATTATAATTTTTTTGTATAAATATATTTTGAGCTGTGCCATTTTTCTTATGAACGAACGAAGTGTGATCGGTGGTTTCTTGAAAGTATTGAAAAAGGAATAATAAAGAAAACGCTCTTGAGTTTATAAATATTCAGAGCACCGTAGATCAAGTAGCATTTTATAATTGCAAATTCATTTCCCTTTCTCACGAGCAATCTGTCGGAGCAAATTGCCCTCGTCGTCGAACAGGGCAGGGGCGGCGGTGGCGTCCGACGAAATTGAGAAATCAAGAGGGCCGCGTGTGACTTTTTCGATCCGTAACGACGCTGATAAGCCCCGGTAACGCCCACGTGGATCGGCAAAGGGAGCGAGCGGGGGACGAGGTTATTAAAATTCGACGAGCAGGAAAAAAAAGCTGATCGCCGTGCAACGAGGCGCGTGTCGAGCCGTGCGACGGCCGATTCTCACCCCGTTAACGTTTCCCGAACCCCTAAACGGTTAAACAGCGTTACGCACGCTGCTTGCTTGCTTGCTTGCTTGCTTGTCCGCTCAGCTCCGCTCTGCTCCGCTCAGCTCCGCTCCAATCTGCTCTGCTCGCACTGCTCCACTCGCTCGCTCCTGCGGCACATCGTGCAAACTCATCGATCCTAGTTTCGCTACGATTTGCATTTAGTAATGACCCGGCATGTCGGTGACTGGTCGTTGCCGGCGACGATATTGAAAATGCACCGATCGATGCATCGAATGGGCACTCGACCCGCGGGGGTAAATCTATGAAAATCTTCTTCACGCGACGACCGCGAGATTACTAGAAGCCCCTCGTGTCGATCCTCTTGTCGATCGACAGATATCCCGCTGGGATGACGCTGAGCAACGATTTCCGCGACCCAATCTTTACAGAAACAATTCACCAGTCAATCAGACCAGCTTTCGTGCACACTTCGGAACGAAATGACGTTTCTAACATTAACTGCTACCGCTTGAATTTTATTGAGATGTTAGAGGGCTTGGCTTCAACAAGATTGAGTTTCTATGATTTGTACGATTGATTTTGGTCGACGCAAACAACAATACAATCTATACAATCTATTTCTGTTATTTCTTTTTTCTCTACTTTTCTATACAGTCTATTTTCAAGATTTTCATTACATACTCAGGTTAAAGATCTGTGAAAGCAGTATCTACCTCTTTCCTTCGCAATTCTTACCAATTACGATTCTCTCGAAAACTTATTCTCGCGGTGTGTAATGAACTAATTCTTCTGGGTGAATTCTTCAATAGACTGAAATCGTTTGATTCACATTTAAGAAAGTTTTATTATGCATTTTTATTCGATGAATAAAATTGAATAGAAAAGAAGAGTTTCCCACGTCGTGACATTTAAATTTTATTTTCAGGAAATCTTGTTAGTTGATATTTTTACTAGTGACTTTCGTTGTGCTGCATTTTATCACGTGGCACATTACATTTCCTATAGGGAATTATTTATTTATGTAAGTCTGAAAAGCAATTTTTTTGTACAAAGAGTTGCTAGTTTATGTTATGTTTTATATATTTCTAATAAGACGATTCAGATAGGTTTTCAAAACGATTATACAGTCAGTGTAAAAAGTATTTGTACAAAAATAAATAACGTGTTTAAATGTGGACCAAACGGTTTCAGCTTTTTTGAGATATTAGGAGGATTAGTTTGCTGTCTAATGCATAAACATTTTTTTTTTTAATTACTGTTGGTCGCAATTGCGAAAGAAAAAGTAAAGGTCACGATTTTTAAGTTTTTCATTCAATTGCGATCAATAGCAATTAAAAAAAAAATTATTTGCGCATTACCTAGTAAATTAATTTAACTTTTAACATTACTTTTAACAATAATTCTGGGGCGCGATCTTATCGAGCCTTACTCCTTACAATAAGCTCGCTCCCTCTTATGTTTTCGCTATAAGCACCTAAAAACTCATTTTCATCGGCTTATTAATGCAGTCAATATGTTTGTAACACTAGCGATTTTTAAGATTTCCATAAATCCATAGAGGTATGTCCAAGTATATCCAAATTTGAACGAAACCCGAAACAGTACTCCGAAAAAGTGTCCGATTTTGCGATTTCGAATGACCCAAGTATGAATAACCGAATCAAGTTTCAAGTTAATTTGGAAAATAGTAGTAATATACCGTACTAACATAAATCATCAACATTTTGACTTTATAGAGTAAATAAACTATTATTTACTAACTGGAACTATAGAAATTTTGCACACTCCTTTATCAGAAATATATACATTTTAAATTAATCGCTTAAAAGATAAAATGTTTCATCTTGAAACTATCCAGATATGTATGTAGTTAGTTTAACATAGCGAGGATAATTACGTCGAAATTGTTTTTTAAAGCTGAATTAGAATTACAAAGAAATTACACATGGTACTACGGAAATTTCGCCGACTGTACAGTGTCTGCTCGATAATTGTCCACTACACGGGTCTGGCCAGGGACATAGATCGGTTAGATGATACTATTCTTTGATCCACTACTGAACACGAGAAAAGGACAGCAAAGCTCAAAAGGCCTCGGTCGCTGAGAAGTATAAACATAATTCAATTATGTTAGTAGAAGTCCTATAAAAAAATAATGAAAAAAAATTTGTTATTGGATTAGTAGTGGTCTCACATCGATATACCCGAAGGATATAAGCCAACCGAGCCAAAATAGCTGGGCTTATGGCTGAGCCATAATATGTTTACACTCCTCGGCGACCGAGGTTACTCACGAGCTTCGAGGCCCCTCACAGGGTATACCTCGCGATAGTGGGGATAGTTATGGGACAATTATAGGCTAGATATTCCGGACATTTATCGAGTAGAGACTATATTTGACTGACCCTCGTAGAAACGATAATCACGTGCCAGCAACATGTCACTCTCTGACCTCGCGCGTCTCACAATCGGAGGAGGTGCACCCCCGGCAATCCTGCGAACAACCGAGGTAACACTACCTACGGAAGTCCTGGCTGGTTAATTCGAAGGGTCCGAGGAGCGAGGAGACCCGCGGGCGACTTGTTTCGTAATTTTAAAAAAATCCGCACGAAAACGGTCCGTGGCTGGAGAAGCGGGAGCAAAAAGGCGGCTGGGTTTCGGGCTGCGAAAGGGGGTCGGTGCGGGGGCGGGGGGTCGGACAGAGGGACAGCGGGTCCGCGTAATATAATTCAGTAAGTTTATGACTGGCCCGGGGGAACGGTGGCGGTTTGCATATAACCAGGGGTAAGTTCGCAGCGAGCTTTCGGACTGGGGGGACGGAGAGAAAGATGAAAACAGATAGAGAGACGACGAAAGCGTAGAACGAAACGGGGAGGGTAGTCGGTTGGCCGTATTTCTTGTCTGGTGAGCTTTACGGTGCCGCGCTGCGTTATGACCGTCCAATGGATTATCATTTCTCTCTCTTTCCGTTCCGTTCACCCCTCTCACAGCTGCCCCCTCCTCTCCCTCTCTCTCTCTCACTCTCTCTCTCTCTCGGGCTGTCTCCTTTTCGCCGGTTCCTCCCTTTCGTCCTTTCTTCGATGGCCTCCGCTTCTTTCCGCTGTATCCTGTAAGAAAGCTCATCCCACGGCCCTTCACCGGATCGCCCCCTCCTGCCGTTCCGCAGAGACATGCAAAGCAGAAGGAGTCGGCAGGGGTTCGGAGTGGGGCCACGCAAAAAGAGTGGCCGAGAGGAACGTTTAAAGGAAGACAGCGTAGTCCGAGGGGAGACCGATAGCCGGCGGAGAGAATGAGGGAGAGAAAGAGAGAGGAGAGAGAGAGAGAGAAGGACGGTCGCACGGAATATCCGTGAAATGTTCCTTTTCCCGAAGCTCCTTTCCGAGCGTTGTTACCAACACGCTCGAGTTTCCTCCTCGCGCACGAGGCAGCGAGAGATGGCTCGACGGATACGGGAAAAAGGAGGATCACCGGAGGGGGAGAGAGGCAGGACCGATGCCTCCGTGAAAAGGGGTTAGAGGGTGGTCTTCGGCATGTACCTTACGGATATGTAGACCGACAGGTACATGAACGCGCGCGAGCGGGGGTGACTGTTGTACATAAAAACGTGACTGCATAAGCGTGCCGCTCGGCTGTGTAAAGGGTGTCTCTGAAGACGGCGATCTCCTCGCGCCGAGCGAGGACAAGACGCGGCAGAGCATGTCTTCCGCGGCAAAATCGAGTGGAAAATTGTGCATTTTTAAATGTTTAAAAGTCCGGAGGAACGTAGGAGCTCCGTCTTGTCTTCGCGCTGCGGTGACCGCATTGAACGTCTCCCCCAGTTTCTCACGCGGCGATTATTTTGACGTCGTTACGCCGCATTAATGCGTTCGGTCCGTTAGGATGCAAACGTATTAACGTAGTCAGTTTTAACAGTGTTAGACGATACTGCGGATCTGAAGCCAAGATGAAATTCCTTTCTCTATTGTTGACCCCTTGACTTGCAATTTAATTCCGAGGTTTCAGACTGAAACGTGTACCATTCCATTTCATCTGATGCTCTAAATAGGGCACGGAACCCAATTACTGTGTCTATAGTAATTATACTTTTTCTTGAAGCATAATGAATAGTAAAGAAGACATATTACATTTTTTTAATATTCATTATGCTTTAAAAATAAGTATAATTAATAAACTGCGGATTTTATGCATTTGTGATCACATTGAGTGGGTGCTATTTGGACGAGTGAAAAGATTAAAAGAATTTAAGAACATCCATAAATTATTTCCAATTTTTCAAGATGATCAAGAGAAGAAAGAAATTTCTATGTTGCTCCTGTCTCTTGAAACTGATGTAGAACAATTTTATTTTGTATAAAGATCCGCAGTCTAATAATTAATATAAGCACAGTAATTGGCACTCCCTCAGTAATTGGGTCTCTCACCCTACGCATAGATGGAGAATAAATGAATTTGTATTGCTCCAAAATCAATGTGAAATGGTTACGTTGCTATTACATATATTAACTTATGATGGAAAGTTACAAATAATTGAGTTAATCATTTTTATAATTTGGAAATAGTATATAGAAATTCTATAATTCTTTTAGCCCATTCACTGCTTTAAATGTCATCTACTTATTTTTATTACGAATGCATAAAACCGATTGAGAAATCACCCTTTGCATCATTCTTTGGATATTTTTACATTTAAAAGTTTCAGGTCTGAAAACCTGTCAGTGCCCATCGCGGGAAAACTTCTCTTGTCGCCCTGTACAGGGTGTCCCATTTGAGGCGAGGTGAGCTCAAGCATCTCCTAAATTATTAATGATATCGAAGAATGTTTCAAACAAAATTTGTATGGTTTCGAGGAAGGCATACTTCTATGTTAATGGTTTTTTTGTGGGTGGACGAGTAAAGGGTATACGAAGGTCACTTTCAACTTTTTTAACAGAACTATGGATTTTGACATACGTCAATCGATGCAGTTAATTATTGTCCATAAAAAATCAACAATCATCTTATATTGCAAAACCATTAGTTTAGGAGATATTTAAATTCTCATATTACGAGATGGTACTCAATACTAGTGTAGCTTGCGCGCATAAAGTGAGGACGCTGCAGTTGGCTAGGATCCATGAGCGTTTTGTGCTTCTTTACGTGTTTCTAAAAAACGGTATTAGATACGTTAGATCGTTCAGTAATCAGCCACTGCCTCGGTAGTGTTTTAACAACGTGTACCGAACTGCTTCCAAATTCGCGGGTAAGATTATTGAAATGGTACATTAAAATAAAAAGAAAAAGTTTATCGATAAAAGCCAAGCAATTCGAACGACCTAAAGCGAAGAATTCGTCAAGACTGTCAACAAAATTCTAAAAAAGAAATCTAACTGACTGGTCATTTAAAAATCAAGTAAACCTGTATATTCAAGCTGAAGGACGACATTTTGAGCATAGATTGCAGAAAGGAAAATATTGTACCCTTGTGCTATTTCATAGTCTTAGAACTGAGATATATCCTAAACTAATGGTTTCCCGATAATTCAATCTCGGTAATTAAATAATTTTTCTGGAGAATGTTGGACGACAACAGTTGGTGTATTTAAAAATACAGTGATTTCTCTATATATGTCGCCAAGGCCTCGACGATAAACGTCGCGGAATTACCCCCACTACCGCGGGGTATACCTCGTGATGGGCCACGAAATACAAGAGGCCTCGGACGCCGAGGAGTATAAACATAACACGGCTCGGATTTGTCTCTTGGACGACACACATCGAGAATTCACTATACATAGCTCCGTTTAAAAAAAGGAAGGTGAGCTTCATACGCCGTCTATTTCCCCACCCACAAAAAAAAAACCACTAGCATAGAATTACGTTCCCTTTGAAACCACGTAACTTTTGTTTCAAACATTTTTCGATATCGCTAATAATTTCAGAGATATTCGAGCGGTTCGCTTGAAATGGGACACCCTGTATATCCGAGTCTACGCGTTCACGTATTTAGATTCGTACGTGTCTGTATGCACGTATTTATGAGTTGATAGACTCGTGTGCACGTATACTATGTATTCCTGGAGGAGCACGCGGGGCCAGAGGGCTCATCTTATGTTGCACAACATTGGCCGCCATCATTGGAGCAACCCGGCTGGAATTAATTTGAATGTTTTTTGAGCGCTACAGCCCGGGGGTCCCCGTCTCGCAAGAAACGCCAGAAACCTCCACCCCCAGCTACCCACCGCTATCCTCGATCCTCGTCTCGGCTACCCCAGGATCGTGTGCCTCCTGTCCCTCTTGCCCGCCCCCATTCCACCGACTCGTAAATATACACCGATATTGCGTCCGCGGTACCCAAGAATACCGCAATTTATCTTTTCCCGTGCCGATCCGAAGGAATCTTGTTTTATTGGCCGGCCGTGCTACCCGGGATCCGAGGAATCATTGCGCAGCACAACGGCGACAGGTAGATAACAGATTTCGGTTCGTTCTCAACTTGAACGTTGAAAGTGATCTTGTTAACCACGGACCAAAAAATTATTCACATAAAGAAAAACTTTTAATATACCACGTTTTTAAGACGGACTAAAAAGTATACAATCATTTTTCCTAGCTCCGTACAGATTCCTAATCCCGTGCAGATAGTCCTGTAAATTTGTGATTCTGAATTTTGAATAGCCACGAAAATACCTTTTAAGACGGACTAAAAGTATAAAATAATTTTTCCTAGCCCCAAACAGATTCCACGCAATTAATTTGGCCCAACCAGTAGTTGTAATTGCGGACCACAATTACAATGAAATTGTAATTGTAATTTTCTTTCTGCAATTTCAAATTATAGTAATTGGTAAGTAATTGTAATTGTAATTGAAATTACGTTTTGCCCAACTCTGGCTTCTTGGAATTATTTTTTTGGTCACCGTTTACCATTATCGACGACTCGAGTTTCGTTTTGGTTACTAGGTGACCAATATCGATGGCGGGACTTTCGTTTCGGTTACCTCCCCGATTTTGACGACCTCAAAATATATTTGTACAGCTCCACATTTTGAACAACTGTTTTCTTTGTTACAAATGTCGCTCGGCTTTCGTTTCTTAGATATTCCCCAAAAAAACTGTCAGGATGACTATAGCCAAACTCCCAATGACCAAATTCGTCCTCTAGAGCAGGGGAGGGGCACCATCCCTCCCTCTACACCTCCATCCCAAGAAATCTAACCCAGACAAAACTTATTTTCCGAGATACTTGTAAACAACTGTTATGCCCACTACAACGGATTCCGCCATTTTTAACAAATTTTGGTTAAGTCTGAGTTAGGTCTTTTGGAAGGGGTAAGCTCCTCCCCGCCTTAAAGCACGAGTTCAGTCACGAGACCAATCGACGGTGAACACATATAGGGAAAGTTGTTCAGAACCATGTCCCTGACAACATCAATGTCATCAAGAGTCATTTCAAGGTCATCAAAGAAGAAGTAGCAATTTGCAAATAATTGCCGAAACTTGTTCTCCGGAGTTTCACTTACCATTCTCTGTGTTCCGATTCGTAGCGATCCAAGTGCCGTTTTTCGTTGGCCGATATACGAGAAATCAGACAGAAACGCCACGCTGCCAATGTTAGATCCTCGCTGGCGAACAAGCATCGATCTGAAACTGCGAAAGGGAAGGTTGTATCGACGACCGGGCGCACGGGGATCGACTGTTTGCAGCGATCGGTCGGATGGTGTTTCACCGAATCTTCCTGTCACCCCTGGCTGCAATCATCAATGTGTGTCGGTGGCTTCGCTCACGACCACTATCGCCGTCATCGGCGTCGCCGGTGGTCGGAGAAATGGTCGCATAGGGAGCAGGAGGACGAGGACGAGGACGAGGAGGAGGGCAGGGGTTTGCACACGGGTGCAGGGGTTTATGTACCAGAAGTGATGGGTACATTTGTTCGTTATTTCGTTGTGTTTTTGTTTTCGGAGGGACTTTATTTACGACCGGATAGCGGAGCCACAAATATGCGACGAGATCGGCTGACGCGTTTTGTTCGGCCGCACGTACGTTTGCACTTACGTGAGCGCGGGCCCGTACGCTCGCTCGGTTATTCGTTCGTTCGTTCGTTCGTACATTCGTTCGGCGGCGTTATTTCGCGGCGCTTTTATATCCACAATAATTTGCGGGGTAGAGAGAGAGAGAGAGAGAGGGAGAGAGAGAGAGAGAGAGAGAGAGAGAGAGAGAGAGTCGGCGACCGGGCACACCAACGTCATCCGCCGCCGCTATGTTTGCCGTGGCGTGTCACGTGAACCGCGAGTAATGATAATGAACCGCGGCCCACTGGGCGATAGGTGATTTATACGCACCTGTCTCTATCTTTCTCTGTCCCCCCCCCCCCCCCACCCCTCTCGGGACTTTTTACCACTATTCCTGTTTTTTATGTCGCGAGATTTTTATTTTCCACCTTTTTTACCGTCCCCAGCCCTTCCCCCCTTCATCCCGCGGTTTCTGTTGTCCATTCCAGACAGAAGGACGGGATTATCCGGCTCAATGACTGGAGCTCATCGATCGGAAATCGGATGTCCTGTTGGCGATTTTGAGGTTGGTAACTGCGTCACCGTTAATCGACGAGTTCTGAAACGATCTCAGGAATGGATCCGTTTGAAGGAAGTGTGGAGAAACTGGGTAAAAATGAATGTATGGACTCCGTAGTACGTTACCTTAACACAAATATATTAGGGGGGCCCATAAGTAATCAATTATTTTGAAATCTAAAACAAACTTTGTAGTAAATTCAAGTTTTTATTTCTCAATTTATTATAGTTTGACAGTTTGGCATTTTTGCTGCAAATTTTCAATCCGCCTCTTATAGAAATCCAGGGTTCGTGAACATCTTCTACAGAAGTGAATGTTTTATTTCCAGAGATCTGAAAAGATCATAGTCAGAGGCAGCAATATCCTCCCATTGCAATTCTTTGTTTTTTTCCTGAGTGAGTTTCGCTGCATGGGGCCGGGTATTGTCAATTTGCAGTATTACACCTTTTCTGTGGACTAAAGATGCCCTCTTTTTCTATAGTTCTGAATACAGCCGTTGTAATTGCTGACTATACAACTCAACTCTTTCTCCAGGTTTCAACAACTCAAAGTGAATTATGACAGTCCCACGACAGTCCCACCCAAATGCACAGTAACACCTTTCTAAGTGATAAGCTAGGTTTAGGGGTTGATATTGCGGTTTGATTTGCAGAAAGCCATTGCTTGGAACGCTTTATGTCATCATAAAGAATCCATTTTTCATCTCCGGTAACGATTCTGCTAAGAAATGGATCTCTACGAAATCTGAATAGCAATGAAGTGCAAATTGATCGACGAATATTCTTGTTGGTCTCAGATAATTGAAGCGGTACACATATTCCTTGCCTATATCCCTTTCCCATTTCGTGTAGGTGCCTTTGTATAGTTGATCATGTGGACCCAAGGCTTCTCTATAATTCTTGTATACTTAATTTTGGATCAGCTTGTACTAGAGATTTTAGGGTGTCATTATCAAATTCAACTGGTGGTCCACTTCGAGACCTGTCAGAGAGATCATAATCACCAGCAGCAAACCTTCTGAACCAACGTTGACACTTGTTGACCTTCAATACATCTCCATAAACATCGCAAATTTTCTTTGTTCTTACCGTTGCATTAAATCCCGCATGAAAATGAAAAAGTATGCAACGACGAATACGATCCTCGGAAGGTACGGAAGCCACCATTTTATTACAGGGTTGTAAAAAAATTATAGTTTTTAGAATATTTTAAACACAGGCTGATTTACCGAAAACTGTAAGAGAATACGTGTTTCCTCTTCAATGATCGGTACAGAACTAAAGGCAAAACAAATTCTTTGCAAATAATTGATTACTTATGGGCACGTTGCGGAAATACAAAACAAAGGAAAAAGCATATAGAGAGAGTATAGAAAACTTTCTGAAAATTGACAGCGGCGTAAGGCGGCGCCAAAGCCGCCAAAGTACACCATTTTTGGGACACCCTGTATAAATTACTTCTGAATCGATAGAAGCGAAATTGTTTAGTTAATTGACTCTAGAACTACCGAACCCATTAAACCAACGGATTTCAGATTCTTTGTTTTACAAGTATTCAAGTCAAGATATCTTTGCGGATACTTGCTCGATACTTTTATTTATTCAAATGTATTTTATAAAAGAAAATACGTGCAATGCCTCGATTAATATGGTCTTGTTATTTCTAAAAGGCAATACAAACTAGTCTAGTCTTTACAGTGTTAAACGGTCACATATTCCAAACGATCTCCATTTACAGCTTGGAAATAGCATTTTTAGAAAAATTAAATTTTTGATTCTTAAAAATTCACGGCAGATATATTCAGTACTTGATCAGATCCAAAAGAGCAAAGTCCTGTCACTGTAGACACAAATACCAGTGCATAAAAAACTCCGACGGCCCCATAACTTTATTCAAAGTATTGTTAACACTATTGCTAATTCAGCAACCTGAAAAATTGTATAAAATCGGAGAAATTCATTGCATAAAAGTTACAATGATATCCCTACAAAAATACACAATTATACAGAGTGATTCTGATTTCGTTGTATGAACAGAAAAGGAGTGAACCTGGATGTAAAAATAAGTTGGAAAGGTGAAATGCAATTTTATTATCTAGGGTTTCATGTTCGTGGAAATCGAATTTGAAGATTTGTCAAGCACGCGTACTATTGTGTAGGAATCGGCTGGCGCGTCTGATCATGACTTGCCTATTCTACTTCTCGCAAGCGAGATCGGAATTTTACAGTTATCTTTTGGTTTGAAAGATCTTTAGCTATGAAATTTTTATGGAAAGAAATGTTAACCGAGAACATTTATTTAAAAAATGTTTCATGGCCCATGTTTCAAATAGAACCTACCAAAATGTTCCGTAATTCTTTATGCTTGTATGAATCAGGTTGCTTCATATGAAATGTCCGATTCATAAAAGTAACTTAAAAACAAATACATAACTTCTCTCGAAATGATATTTGTTGATTAAAGTCAACACTCAAAGTCATATTCTGTCAACAAGTGACGAGTTTTTCGATTATGGTAAAAATTGAATTTTGTGATCGTTCACGTTCTTCATTTATGAGATTTTGATCTACATTTTTGAGCTTGTTCTATCACTATGTAACACCACGTTCACTTACCACCAGATTTCGACTAAACATCACATAATGTTGTAATCAATTTGCATTTATTTGTCGTATTCATTCTGTCACTCGTATAAAAAGAATACACGACACTCACGTCGAGTGATGCTGAAATAAACTTTATTTAAAAGTAAAGTTGGATGTGTAAATAGAAGCTGAGGATAGGAAAAAAAGATTATATTTGTATAACAAACCTTTAGATTATAAATAGTATTTCTTGATTAACCTCTTAAGCACGGCTCGCTCGTCCGTAACTCCATCTCCCAGGTACGGCGCGCATGGCCGCGGATGGCACAAAAGCCACCATAGTGGCGTTACCGTTCAAACTGATGCTTTCTACGGAAGCCACTATAGTGGCGTACAGTGCTCAACCCATTTGCATCATTAGAGTATATACATACATACGCTCAATTTATTTTTTCTTATAATGCTGAAATATGAAGGTCTTTTACTTGTAGTCATTTTTGTACTTAAATATAATGAAAAAAAGGTTTGGCGATAAAGGCCTTCTTTTCATATTTGCTTATGATGCAAATGGGTTAAGAGGTTAAAACACTTCACAAAATTTGCATTCTGAAATCGGCCACGACCTTCTGAAGGAGTCATTTGTGATCTGTCGCGATAACGACGAGGGTAAGCTCGAGCGACATAAGATATAATTCTCAGCAGAGTCAAACCGCATAGGTACCCTCATCCGAAATACGACGAAAGGCGGTCCCGAGCCATCGTCTTATATCGGAATAAAACTGCAGTGGTGAAATATCGGTGTGAGTCAGAAAAGACTCCGGCGTAGGGCTAGAACTCAAAGTTAATACTTGATAGTCAATAGATAATCTGAATGCTTGGAACATACAAATTGTTCGTTCTTGGAACAAACACATTATTAAATATACACAAAATGTTGCAATGACTAAACAGGCTACGAGTGAAATGAAACGATGCTTCGTACTCCTGTCAGAGATTATCGGTAAAATTGTTGTCTATCAGTAAAAAATTTATGTTTTTATATTATAATTCTATAGGCCCGTGCCTGAAAGGGATACTTCAGAGACTCACTTATAACGCCGTCCGCGGGGAACGCGACCGATGACGCCAGTCATCGACGTTGAAATAATTCTAGCCCGTGTTGTCGCTGAAGAGACATTCAATTAGAGTGCCGGGAGTGTAATTAGCAAGGAATGGTCAAGCTTAAAGGCGAGGCCGTAATGAATCTGAAACTGGGGGAAAAAAAAGAGTCGAGAGGAAAGTTTCTGTTCGCCGCGTTTCCGTTTTCATTCTACTTAATACAGCATAAGACGTTGATCTTGAAATCAAACTTATTAAAAGGGCTCGTCCCGGTTTCAACGGATCGGGAGGAGTGCTTTTCTTCGTCCGTGTCTTCTCCCGTCGGCACGCACGGCTGCGCATAAAAGAACGGCAATTTTTTGCTCTCGAAACTTTCAGGAACGTAGTCGCCGTCGCCGCGCCGTTGCCGCGTTGCGAGGCCGGGGCGGTTTCGCATAATAAATCTGAGAGATATTTGTTGGGGTGGGTAGGAAGCATTTGTCTATGTTAAGGGGGTAGAAAGGGCGCCGACAACGCGGGCGCCTCCATCTATCAACGGCTCCAGCAAACACATCAATCCACGACTCACGCCACGATGGACAATTTTAAGGATGGGAAAAAAATAAATGTTGATCGGCTGCACGTCAGGAACGGCAGCCACCCCCCCCCCTCCCTCCTTCCTGAAACCAGAGAAATTTTCCACCGTGACAGACCGCGAATGCCAATGTTTCTCGATCGACAGAAACACCCTCTGCTGACCGTACATCAGTGTTCGGCATTATTCGAATCAAATTTTATTTGAGTAAGAGTCACGAATAAATAATTGTTGGTTGTTCGATTGTCTCCAATATTTTTTATTTATTTGGGAGAACCTTTATTCGTTATTTGTCGTTCGTCATTTATTATTTGCGATTACTTCTGGGCCAATGAAGTCTAAATAATATGTGGCGCCATTTACATCACTGATTGTATTAGGATGCTGCACATGAAATCTCTCATTTTTGACAGTATCACGTGCTGCGCTCTAAAATACGAGTTATAAAATTACCAAAAATAAAGTATCTGTACCTATTAATGAACATGAAAAATTTAACACTAATTTAATATTAATTTAATAATAAAATTAATTCAATATCATTTTTATTAGTAAATATTATCTTAGAAGAAATTCTTAATAAATTTTAATTGGAGGTTAGGATTAAATTAATCGTAAAGGTAATTTCATAGTAAAACTAATTGAATATGACTTTTTTTAATAAAATTACCAAAAGTGAAGTATCTGTACCTATTAATGAACATGAAAAATTTAACACTAATTTAATATTAATTTAATAATAAAATTAATTCAATATGATTTTTATTAGTAAATATTATCTTAGAAGAAATTCTTAATAAATTTTAATTGGAGGTTAGGATTAAATTAATCGTAAAGGTAATTTCATAGTAAAACTAATTGAATATTACTTTTTTTAATAAAATTACCAAAAGTGAAGTAACTGTACCTATCAATGAACATGAAAAATTTAACACTAACTTAATATTATTAATTTAATAGTAAATTAATTGAACATGATTTTTATTAGTGAATATTATCTTAGAAGAAATTCTTAATAAATTTTAATGGGAGGTTAGGATTAAATTAATCGTAAAGGTAATTTCATAGTAAAACTAACTGAATATGACTTTTTAAAATAAAATTACCAAAAGTGAAGTATCTGTATCTATCAATGAACATGAAAAATTTAACACTAATTTAATATTAATTTAATAATAAAATTAATTCAATATGATTTTTATTAGTAAATATTATCTTAGAAGAAATTCTTAATAAATTTTAATTGGAGGTTAGGATTAAATTAATCGTAAAGGTAATTTCATAGTAAAACTAATTGAATATTACTTTTTTTAATAAAATTTCCAGAAGTGAAGTATCTATACCTAGCAATGAACATGAAAAGTTTAATAGAAAAACATTTGAATTTGTCGGACATCGTTCAACGAATCACAACAGGCAAGTAATTTCGCTACAACAAAATGCAAATGAATATAGAGTAGAACCATGATTATCCGAGCACATCTCGCATATGTCAATAGTTCAGTGTAATACGTTCCACGTACAATACGATTCATGTCCATGTCCTCTCGATCAATTCGGACCATCGATGATCTACTGCATCCTCGGAAAAGAAAATCATTTTATTGATGAATATAATTGTGATCGTCTATGACAAATCACTGGCAACTAAATCTGCATTTTATAAGGCGAACGAAATAAAATATGGCGTTTGCGAAAGAACCAGCGTCGCGCCCCATTGAAAATGTATCAAGAGGTAAATTTCGATTACAGGCTGCCGGTTGTTTCGACCGCGAAAACGTTGACAATAGGCAATTTCGCATTTCAAAGGACAATATAGGTACTCGTTGCGATCAGCATGTAATTAGGTGCGGTACGTGGGCAGGCACGTGCGGACAATTCATCAAGGGGCCTCGCCTCTGAACGTGCCTCGATCCGCACCCACGTCATTTACGGGTGTTACGGGCACAAGGCATTTTGCACAACTTGCTGGTATTACCAGGCCAATTTCGCAATTGACAGCGTATTAGTTTCGCCCTGGTGTTTCCTTAAATAACACCGATGGGTTATCCCCCTTCGAACCCTGCAGCCATTTCAGGGGGCAGTCCCATGTGGACGGGTCAAAAAATCGATGTTCTTATTGTATTTTTTAAAGGAATTGAACCCTAAAAATACATAAAATTTACCTATGCTAAAGGACCCAATTACTGTGGGGGTGCCAATTACTGCGCCTATATTAATTATACTTATTTTTTAAGCATAATGAATATTTAAAAAAAGATATATGAACTGATTTTAATGATAACAAATTTAATATCTCTTTTTTGATATTGATTATGCTTTAAATATAAACATAATTAATATAGGCACGGTAATTGGTAACCCTACAGTAATTGGGTCCCTTACCCTATTCATTAATGATATTTGTAAAAGACCTTACGTACACTCCCGTCCGTAGGTGTCCGGACACTAATCATATTTATGCTACAAAAACATGACTATTTCTCAACAAAACTAATGTTTATTAAAATGTAGTTATCATAGGGAAAATAGAAGACATAATAAATTAATATAATACAGATATGATACAATTTTCGAACGAAACAATATAAATGTAAAAATATTTAAATTAATTTTTTAAGGACAATTTGTCTTTTATATTGTCCATAACTGCTTGAAAAATTAATGGATGAGTGACTACATTGTCTGAAATTTGATAACCATCACTTCTATGTATGTATTTGCATACCTAAGTTTAAAATTTATAAAATGCGCTAATTGGTCAACGATTTGGTTAAGATTCAAATTAATTATAAAGATAATTTTATAGTAAAACTAAATGAACATGATTTTCATTAGTAAATATTATTTAAGAAGAAATTTTTAATATATTCTAATGCGGGTTAGGATTAAAATGAATTATGAAGGTAATTTCATAGTAAAATTCATTGAATATGATTTTTACAGAAGAAATAATAAAGACTGCTTGTCATAAAAAAATAACATCAAAATTATAACCAACATAGTCCCATTTAAGAAAAATGAAAGTGACCTGGAGATTATTAAAAAAAAAAAAATAACAAAAACAAATATTCTTATGAGCCTCACTGAACCATTCACCTTGTATTTGTGACATTTGACGTATCTTTAAAAACAACAAAGATATTTGAGGTGTAAACGTTCAGAGGTGACTCACCCTGTATATGCAAAGTGTATCGGAATCATACAAGCGGTCGGCTGGTGGTTCTACATGTTGAATAAAGTCGGGAAAAAGAAATAACATTTTTTCGTTTCCCTTGTTTTCAAGAAAAACTAGTTTGAAAATCTGTCGAGCTCGCGGGCCCCAGTATTTGCAAGAAGCAGAATCGGCAAGTCATGAACAGACGCGTCAGTCGATTCCAACTGTATTCGCTGCCTTTTCAAACTTGATCTACTCCAGAACAAAGCGTCAAACAAAAAAATGTTAGTCCTTTTTCTGGACTTGTTTCAACATGTAGAATCATCACCCGGCCGTTTGTACCAGGATATCGGAAAAACCCTGTACGTACACAGTATTTCATTCCGACTGTTGCTCGGAACATGCTATTGTGTTTTCTAATGCATAGACTGTGGATCTTTATGCGAAATAAAAATTGTGGGCGTTAATTGCAAGACGTGGGTACCAAACAGAAATCCATTTCCGTCTTTAATGGTTTTATCAAGTCATCAAAAACGTTTTAATACTCTTTTAATCGTTCCACTATTCGAAATTATACTCGCTCATTTGTCTACTAATGCAATATTTTCTGATGCAAGTGGTGGGGGATAATTATCGAGGTCCGGATAATTGACGCCCTACCGTAATCGAATTGCAAAACTAGTAATCTCATTTCCTACGAGTGTCGGAAAATCTGCCTGTACACACCCGTTAACATAAAAATATTCACTGTGTACAAAAAAAAAAAAATTAGAGATCTCGAGCGTTCCGCCGCGCCGTTTAGCGGAACAGCAATTACCGTTCTCAACGCAAGACACTTGTTATCTCCGATTGGTCCTCGTAAACAAGTGCTCGCGAACGCAACGGGGGGAAAAAAGTGTTGATAACACAACGCCGAAAGAATTCATCTTAGTCAAAGAGCAAAGCGTAATTGTAGTCTGTCGTCCGCGTCCGTTCTACTTTTTCATAGTAGTTCTTCCGTTGGGGAGGGGGGAGGAGGAGGAGGAGGAATCCAATTACGAGTTAGGGACAAGCGCGTGACGTCCAATATTTTCTGAAACACAGTTTTTAAGCCGAGCTCTGTGCCAGGCTGTGCCGGTGTCCTTCGCGCGCCGAACGGAGTTAAGGAAAACAGGGAGAGAGAAAAAGGAAAAGAAAAATATTTCGCGCGACACTTCGCGAGTAATCCACTTACTTCCTCCCCGCTAAGTACTCAACCTAATTAACCGAGCTCGCCGGCGTTCCTTCTTGTCGGCGAAAAATACCGACCCCGCCTTCTCACTCTCTTCCCCCACAACCCCCACCCGCCCCCTCTAGGCTGTCGCTCTTTTTCTTTTTCTCTTTTGCTTTTTAGTTTTTTTTTTTTTGTCGTGCGACGATTTCTTCCTTTTTTTTTAAATGGGTCACTCTGTACGCGATGCCCAGCACGTGAGCGCACGCATGCTCCTGCTACCCCCTCGATGGGGTGGGTGTGTACGTAGGTAGCCGGCGTTCTCTTGTCTGCCCTCAGTGGCGGGTTGCTATAGAGACGCGTAACCATCCAGCAAAAGGAACATAATGGCGGTGGGAGAGGAAGAGACTGAAAGAGGAACGGACAGAAAGAGGGGGGGGGTGAGTTTCGGTGGTAAGAAAGAGGGATATTCTCTCCCTGGACGCGACTGGAGGGTGGCGGTACCGGCAAATGGGATTAGAGTCGATGCCACTATCGACATTTCGACACAGACTCTTTCTCGTTTTCGATCGGTTTCTTAAAATTCAGTTTCGCTGTCGAGCTACGCCGCTATATCGGCTACAAAGAGTTTCGCGAGATCGTCTTCGTTTATTTAGCGGGGCAAGAGCGTAATGCCTTCTTGTGTCACTTACGTGGCAAACGAAACATAGTGTTTGCACGATCTATTAGGGGTACCCATAAGTAATCAATTATTTCTAAAGAATTTGTTTCGCCTTTAGTTCTTGAAGAGGAAACGCGTATTCTTTTACAGTTTTCGGTAAAGCAGCCTCTGTTCAAAATATTCTAAAAAGTATAATTTTTTTACTTATGGGCCCCCCTAATATATCAAAGTATGTTTACGTTTTGAGGGGTGCAGTGCAAGAGGGAGCGATGCCACAGCACTCGTTTTGAAATCGTAACGTATAGGGAAACCAATGTTTCAGAAACGTAATCATAGGAAATACAGAAACTTAGCTATAATGTGTGGAATAATGGCTTGACAACACGAGGTGACAAAATTATTAAAAATCTCCTATTTTAACAGCTCATTGCATAAGCCGTTTAATCGCTTGATGTACGAATTGATTAAACTTTACCTCAGGAAACCAGAGATTTTTAACTTTTTCTTATGTGATCCTGTAGATTTTCACGAGAAAATGCCGAAAATCCCAGTTTCAATCATAGGAGTTAATTAGTTTGAAAGTTATGGGTAAGTATAGATATGCGAAACTTGATCTCTTATAAGTAGACAACAGATTCTATACATGTATAACAAAAGTGAGTATTCCAAAGAGTAGAAAGAATTTCAATGGTTTAAAGATACTGTGTATTATCATCAACTGGTTAAAATTATCAAGGCAAAAAGCAAATGTCTGTCTAGATTCCGTGTCTTGCAATCAATGCGAACAATTACTATTTCGCATGAAACTTCGTAGTCCAGTTACAAGCATTCCTGGCGGCAACAAATAACTCGGTACACGCGAATGTTCGTTAGTGAATTACCATCCCGATGCTAGTTGGCGGTAGGTGTTACGTAACGCGAGTCTGCGTCTAATGTACCTAGTTGCGTGTACACAAGTAGCGCAAGTAAACACTAACAGTTGGAACAAATGTGACGTGTGTGTGCTACAAGTGTCCTGCGTGTCTAGGCGTTGACTGTTTGATTGTTGCTTGTGTTCCATTTGGCCGTGTGTATGAGTTTCACCTGTGTATCCTATGTCCTTGTCGTTGTTTGTATGTAGCAGTGGCGGAAGTGTAGATTGCAACGAGATTCTCTTTAGCAATTTCATGCACGTTATAGCGAAACTGGATTTCCACCCTAAAACTTACCGAATCCTTTCTGAAAGCGTTATACATATAGACATGACAAAAATTACGAAAATTGGACAAGTGTCACCGCTTTTAAGAGCCAAGGGTAGTCACGTGACTTTTGCAGAGTCAGCAGGTCGGTAACTGCTATATAATTTCCGTTCACAGCTTTCGGCCACTGACTTAAGATTCGTCTTGGTCTTGTCATATTTTTTGCTTTGTATTATCGATATTATGAATTCTGACGCCAGAAACGTGCTTCAAGTTTTTGGCTTTATTTCGCCGAGAATTTAACTTTGAACAGAACGGAGGTGGCAGGTAAGCGAACACGCTTCGTACACGTCCACGGGGCTCTTCATCTTCGAGCATATACTTATGAAACGCGCGGTACCTGAAGAGCCGATGATTAATTATAACGCGATTTAAATTCTATTCAAATTATCACGCGCAATTAGCGATCGAAGGGTTAAAGGTGGCCTATATAAATACGTTAATGCGTGGCGAGCTATTTAAAATCGCGGGTGGGTATACTTTCTTCCTGAGGAGGATCAAGTTGTATTTATGGAACCCTGAGCGAGGGAACGAATGAAACCCTCCCTCGGCACCGCGATCTTCGTACGGTCTTCGAGCGGATCCATAATGCAGATATGCTTCGTACTCGCTATTGCGAACCTTTTAAACAGCTCAGTACACATTCGTTTCAAATCCGCACAAAGCACAAAGCCCATTGGCTATTTTTCTCTTTTTTTTTTTACCAACATTCTGTACTTATTTTTTAGACCGCTTGCCGAACACCATTCCAGTTTTCCACTACAGGAAAAATCAGACGAAACCCTTAAAACTAGGGGAGAGGGATGGAAAAATACTTGCTGCGTCGTTAATGCCGTATATTGATTATGTATACTGCTATGGTTTTGGTTTAGTCGTGCATATGTATATTTGCATATATCGCATATACATGTATGTATATAATTCGCAGTACTATTACTGGAATTAATTGACTGTGTATTATTAATTAGGTTCTCTGTAACGTACAAGAATATTCATTTCATTGTGAATTAATTTATATCACATATTTATCGTTATTACTAGACTGCGAATCTTTTTGAAAAATAAAAATTGTCTGCACTAATCGCACGATATTCGAATGAAACAAACATTTATTTCTTTATTCGTTTGAATAAGTTGACGATAATATGTAACGATATTATGTTTCTAGCGTTTCCCTTAGTCATTTTTGTTATGAGCGCATCAAATCCACAGTCTAGTTATTACTATAATTACATTTCTTACACCAGTATTGCGATGAATCAATTGATCTTGTACCAAGATGTGCTGAACCTTTTATTGCATTCTAAATTTAAAAAATAAAAGTACATAATTGGAGTAAGTAACCTCAGTTTAGTCATCGGTAAACTGCGGATATTTGTGCAATTTTCAATTTGCGTAGACAAATTTTAAGAAAGTCGAATTCTATCAAATCCCATTTTCATTGGTCACAGTCACAAAAAAGATACTAAATTTTATCGAATTTTATATTCTGGTATATTTCGAAGATTTATCACGAGTCACAAATGCATCGAGATGCGCAGTCTAGTCATCAGTATAATTCGTGATTCGAAGGAGATCATCTTCGCGTATAATGTAACTCCTGTTTCCCGAACAATCAATTTCTGGGCCAATGTTTCTGCAGCAGATCTCGTAACCGGCGGAGCGCACGGCGGAGCACTCGAAACTGCTATCGTTCAACTTTGCTGAACACGCTGCGCGCATTATCCCCCGGTAAATGAATCATCTCGGCTGGCGCGCCGCGCCGCGCCGCAATCTTCACCGACTTCTTCGTGGCCGCGTGCGTCGGTTCGTTCGCAGCACTTCTGGTTCCGTTCCACGTAATTTGTAGTTCCGAGGCCGGCGAAAACTCCGCGCCTCGTCCAATTACCGTATCCATTTCTTAAAAGCGTATTTCAGCGACGAGATCATTGCTCGAGATTGAAACGTTAATTACTGCTTTGATCCTGTGCCCCTCCGGCGCCCTCCTCCGCAACGGCATCGACCGCAAGCGGTGGCAAGTGCCAGTGACATGCAGAACCGTAGGTATACACGTATAAGCAATCTCTCTCTCTCTCTCTCTCTCTCTCTCTCTCTCTCTCTCTCTCTTTGGCTGGCTGTGCACCCTGAGCGAGAGCGCGGCCACCTCGGCCGACCCTCTTCAAGCTTAGTCACGTGGGGACGGAATACCTGCCTGTCACTTATCGGTGGCCTCGTTACGAGCTCTCCCGGTAACCAGTCATTAGACAGCTGACTGGTCCGACTCTCCTCCTGTTTTCACCCTCCGCCATCCACCCCTGCGTCCACCTTTCGACCCGTACCCCGTACCCGAAGTGCCGGCGCACCTAGCTCTCACCCCTCTATCGACACTTATGTACGCACGACCAGCCGTAACCTCCGCTGATATTAAAATGCCGGGGACGGTTGCGATACCTTTCGAATTGGTTCCTAACCTCCCCCCAACCTGGCCATCCACCTGCAACGCCATGGACCATATAATCGGAACAGCTAGAATACCAAGCAAATTCTTGTACAGTATTTTTACTTTATATTTGTCCCAAATGTCTAGCTGATAGAAGTCCCAGGACTATCCCCACTACCGCCGGGTATACCTTGCGAGGAGCCATGAACCGAGGTCTCTATAGGTTCGTTGTCCTTTTCTACGTTCGGCGTGGATCAAAGAATAGTATCTCCTGGCCGATATATGTCCCTGGCTATAACCGTGTTTTGGACATATATCGAGTAAACACTGTACACGGTGTTTCTTACCTTTCACGGTGTTGCAAGGGCTGGGTCGATAGTTTTAGGTTTACAGAAGAATATTGTTCTTAATTTATTAAAAAATGAATTTGTGATTTATGATTAGTGAAGGTCATAATATTACAGGTCGTTGGATTCGTCTTGACCTCGGCTATCATGTAGCGATAATAAAAATATATCGTACCATTTAAAAAAACTTCGATGACATTGGAATCTCAAAAAATATAACCGTGAACAAATTTTTTCGCCTATCATAATATTTGCCCCTCTGAACCAACTAATGCTTTCCTCTGCAATCTTTTTCTATCATAAAAAACAAGCGAGATATTTTAGATGCTCGAGTTAGGTGAAACACCCTGTATAATATTTTATTAAGAGTGATATAACGGAATTATTTATTATTGCCATGGCGTTGTACCTGACGACTCTTCTTTTTCTTTAACGTTAGTTTATCCCGCGTATCGATTTGCCTACTTTCTAACTGCAACTGGTAAAACTTGAGCTCGGATAATCTTCCACGAGCGATTTTAAATACCTCGGCGCAAAGAAAAATTGGGATTCCGGTATCCATTCGTCATCTACTCGCGCGAAAGTGGTGGAAACAGGATTTAACCGTTCTTTACATTTTAATTATCGCATAATCTGCGAGCAGGCGCGGGCACGCAAGATGCGGAGGGTTCAGCCGGGGCAGGTGTTCGTTAAACCGACAGTTTTATCCTCGCGTGTCTCGCGTAAATGCTGTTAAGTTTTTCCATTCCCGGCGTGGCCACTTACCGCGCGATTTTCATTAGAAGAAGACGGGGGCACGCGTGCAACGACGTAATCACACGGTTACCGAGTGCCGGGGAATTCTACTTGCCGCAAGCCGGTGTTCTAAGAAGATTTCCGAGGCTGCACACTTCCCACAAGGATTTTACGGAGGCGTTGAGCTCCCCTCCGTTTGCACGCTGGAAAACCAAAATAACTCAATTAAAGAAGTTCCGCGGATCCAGCAGGTTACCACCGGGATACATATTTATGATCTGATCATTCCCGCCCCGGAAATTCGAGGCGGCCCGCGAAGCGGAAGCCGCTTCTCCGCGATTCTCGCCGTCGTCTTTTGACTATGGAGATTTATTGGCACGACCGCGGAACGGTTTAAAATAATTTTTCATTTTCCAAAGGTCGAATGACTTTTCAGGGCAATCGAATTAGAGAGTTCAAGCGTCCCGCAGTGGGCCAAAATCCCGAAAAGCTGGACAAAATTCATGTCTCTGTTAATCATACATTATTAATTAGAAAAACAGGATGGTTTTAGGGCTTTCGCGGTCGGAGATTTTAACTCCAGTATTACTTATTTGCTAGATTGAGAAACTGTCTTTATAAAACTACCCTTGTAGGGGATGCTTCAATCTAAGAAACTGAAACTTTAATGGTTGATTTCGAATGTGCTTTCAAGCAATTAATGTCCTATGGAAGTGCTAAACAGTTAATGTTAACAAAAGTTACGATTTTTAGTAATTGTGAGTTTTACATGGCTAAACGAATTTTTAAATGGATAACCTTAAAATTACGAAAAAGAAATCGAAATTTGAACTGAAGCATTGATATTATTATTAAATTATTATTAATTGCATCACGCCCTCTTCTCTCAACTCGTTAAGCAACTCTCTACTAATTATTACGGAATTACTATCAAAAATAAGAAATTATCTCACGGTTACAGCTGCAAGCAGCAGTATCGTTTCCTAAACGTATAATGGAAAAATCTTGATATACTGAACCACACCAAAAAAAAAAATTTAATTCACCGTAGTTTTACATGCCTCCTAGGTGTATGTAACCACTTAATACTCGAGAAGATTTGTGTAACAAATGAGATCAGATATACATAATTCTATGCCCCGTTCAGACTATCGCAGTCAAACATTGGCTCACGGAAAGACGTAGTTCTAAACTATTTCATGACATAAAAATTTTTTAATTAATTCCTATTCTATGGGAACGGTCCACGATGGCGACCCTCGTCCGGACCTCTCAATTTCAACTTAACGAGAAACATTAAATTCTTTTATGAGCCGTAAAAACAGCCCCCTCTTAAAGATTACAACATCGTGTCGTTAGTTTCAAAATAGTCTTCGGGTTAATTGTACGTACAATTCCTACGACCCTAAACTTACTAACTTTTTGGATAACGTCTTTCTGATCCACACATTAACGCATCTAACAATGGTAGATTGGAAGATAATAGAGGAACTGCAACAAATTTTTAATACGTACCAGTTTCTTTAAGAAGAATGCACTTTTTAAACGAATGTTGTACAACTTTAATGCCGACATGAACGTATGAACGACATGTTGTTAATGTACATTTTGCATGAAACGAACCTAATGTCTATCTTCCTCTGATATCTTACTGCCACCCTTTTCTACACCCCAATTGGGCCTTTTTATGGCGACTTGTTAGTGGTAGTTTCTTCAACGTTTAACGTCTCTTTAAATAGCTACAATTCTTTATTACCCTTTGAACTATCTTAACCCTAAAAGAAAGAATTTAAAGATATTTCTCAAAAAAAAAAATAATAAATACGGAAAAGGAAAAGCAAATAGTTGAGAAAACATGAAGTAACAATTGAACGAAAACAACAGAAACTTCTAGAAATAAATAAACTTATTGAACAAGTTGTATAACTACATATATTATATTTTTTTTTATTTTCCCAATTTCGTATAAAATAATTCATAAGTAAGTAATCTCAGATTACACAACATGTTGGTAAAGATTTGGGTCCACAAAATTTAAAAAACTATTCAGGATCTTTCACAAAATATTCCAAAAGTATAATTTTGAATGTAACAACAAGTTTTCATGGTTTTATTAAGTCAACAAAGAGAATCACAATTAAAAGAATGAATCCTTCTAGATAAAGAAATAATGATAATGGGCAGAGGAATTTTAAATTGGAATATGCATTGGATACGATCACATAGGATAAGATCATACTTTTTCTCCAACAAAAACTTGAGAAATTGGAAGACAAAAGTTGTATAAAAAAGAACGAATATATTACAGACACAAAAAATTGAGATACAAAAAATTTAGGTACAGAAAAAGGAATATTAAAAGAAAATTTGAATCCTGTGCAAGATGAAAGTTTTTCTTGGGAAAAGAAGGTAAGTAAAATTGTAATTCTATATTTTTGGAATTTTCATTGACATGGAACAGCGACAACGCATATATTTGAAGTACAACTTGTGCAAGAAACTGTGAAAAAGGTAAAGGAAGAACATAATGCTGGAGGTATAGCATTAATGAAAAGTGAAATACATAAAATGGAAATGCAACTTTCTTATCTAAGAAAAATACAAGAAATACTAGTTCATAACATGGAACTCTTTAAACAAAATCTCTTCAATGAAAATTAAAAAAATTTCCGAAAGAATGTCACAACGAAAAAGTAATAATTCGCATCAACGGATCTGATCTACCTGATCAACGGATAAAAATCAAACAGTTTGCGAATGTCTTTATCTTATCAATCGATTGAAAAAATCTAACCTAACTGTTTTCAGAAACCACGGTTATTAAAACGAACTGGTAGTACAATAAAATGAGTAAAAAATCAATTAAAAAGTACAGGAAATTAACTAGGTAAACGTAAACAAAATTTACCAAGTATAAAAGAACTCATTCCTGATATAGAAAACGAGATTAAATAGCTGGAAATGTTAAAATACCATGTGTGTGTACAATTGTATTTTTACAATATAGCTTTAAAATGATTTCATTATTTATATGGTATCTCAGAGTTTACATAATCTGGTTCTTAAACAAAGAAAAGCAAAGCAGTTGCATAATGTAAAAACTAGTACTTCTAAAATGGTGTATAAAAGTGAAGACACAATAAAGAAAATTTGACAATGGAACAGAGCTATCGTCAATATTTAAAACACGTGTTAGGAAGAGCTAATCATGACGTTTTCATTGGAATGTAAAAATGGTTCAAACAAATCATTTCTGGAATGGAAATCGCCAAAAATAATGTTCCTGAACTTTGATCAATTGATTGTATTGTACGCGCTAAGATCAATTGATTAAATTTAGGCCAACGTGTCCACGATTAAAGATAAGAATAATATACATCAAAGAATTATCGAGTAGATAAGAGAATTTGATTGTTAATTTGCGGTATTCTGTGACTACATTTGACTTTCATAAGTATTGTATTTCTGATAGTGCGTTGACAGACTTAGCGGATTGGACGATTTTTCTAAACTACTTTTGCGAATCACAGTAACACAACATCACACGGTGGGTAATAAAAACAATAATGTACACCTTAATGTTACAATTAGACTGTGGATTTTATGCATTTATAACAAATATGAACACGTCAAATATAAAATTGAAAAGACATCAGAACGATATAATGATACTGTTATATTATTTTCGATTTATTAAGGTCATTAAGAGAAAAAATATAAGAAAATATCATTTTTTTCACTCCAATCTCTTACAATAGACTTGAACAAATTCTACATTGCATAAAAATCCACAGTCTAGTTATAACCATTAAATTGTTAACAAAGATAAGCTACATGTCAAAATATTGTACTTGCTAAATAAACCACTTGGTTTACAGCAATCATAAATAAATAAAGAATATATAATTCTTTTATTAGACGAGAAAACACAGAAACGAATCTAGTTAAAATGAACACTTTGTTATTTTGCCATTTTCTTTTTCTCTCGAAGCACAGCACTGATTTGAAATAAGTGTCTGGTTATAGTAGGACTTTATTTTGTTCCCCTTAGGCTTACAATTCAACTATTCTCACCCATCCTTCCCCGTGCCGCTCTTACCCTAACCTACCCTTACCCTTACCTTACCCTTCTATCTTACAATTATCTTACTTTCTAATTCTAATTCTCATTTCTAGATCTACTTAACATCTACTTACATCTACTTAGTCTATACGTACAGTGACGTGCAAAAGTGTAAACACACTTCGCTAGTTTTACATAAAACGTGATAATACAACCTATTTTTCAATTGAATGGTAAAGATTAGGTACTAATAATTACAAAGTGAACAGCATAAACAAAACACATCAGTTTATTTTCGTTAATATTAACAATATTTATCGTTAATATTTAATCGTTAATATTTATCACTTTCAGACCGAAGATTGTGTGCAATTTCACGTTCAGCCCTGTCAGAAACAAGTTGCGGTCCACCGTTTCTTGAAAAAGTTGACACACTACCATAGGTTTTCTTTATTCTTGCAACCATCGTATGACTTACACCACATTTTACTGCAATTTGTCGTAGTGAAAAACTTTTATCGCACAATAAAATGATACTGTTTCTTTTATCTGCACTAAGAGGTATCATCTTGACTTACGCGTGCCAACTAACTTTCAAATAGGAGAAAAACTGTGTAAACACCAATCTAAACCTGTCTTACTACAGTTGGCTATCAGTATTTGTTGACAATTTCATTTCCCTAGCATTTGTGTACTATCTCAACCGTTTCCGATGATTGGTGCAAAACTATAAACATTGCTTCAAATCCTTATTTTTGTAAAATATCATATATATTGTTAATACTATCTAACATAAACTGTTATGTTTTGTTTATCACATTCATCATATAATTATTATTACCTAAGCTTTATCATTCCATTGAAAAATAGGTTGTATTATCACGTCTTATGTAAAACTAGCGAAGTGTGTTTACACTTTTGCTCGTCACTGTATACCTTAACCTAAAAAATGAAACTAAAAGTAAACGTACAATTAAACTAGGAATAAACGCAAAATTAAATTAATCAAAAAAGAAAGGTACTGGTTATAATTAAATTTAATATAAATGTGTCCAGGTTCTACGCTGAAGAAATTTGTGCAACATGAACGAGAAAAGCCTCGGAATTTCGCAGGACGTGTTGGTTATGAATGAGGAGAACCGTTCTGCGCCAGCCAAGAAATTACCACAATACATCGCCAGTTTGTCTTCAACTCTGGGCGCTTTAGCAGCCGGCATGGTCTTAGCATGGTCTTCTTCTGCCGGCACTGATGGAATAGACCTAGCATTCGAGTATGGTTTCCCCATTTCTGAAACTGAATTTTCATGGATGGGATCGCTATGTACACTTGGTGCTGCATCGATGTGCGTGTCAATTGGGATTATGGCGGATTTAATTGGAAGAAAGACTTCGATGTTGTTGATGGTGGTTCCTTTCACCGTGGGCTGGCTATTCATAATTATCGCCAATTCCGTGTATATGCTTTACCTTGGTCGATTCATCACGGGTCTTGCATCCGGTGCCTTTTGCATAGCTGCGCCGATGTACACGGCAGAAATATCTGAAAGTTCAATTCGTGGAACTCTTGGATTTTTCTTCCAATTGTTTATTTCAGTAGGAACTTTGACGTCGTACATATTGGGCAATTGGGTAAATATGTTTACACTGTCCGTCATATCTGCCATTGCTCCTCTGGTATTCTTCGTGATTTTTCTATTTATGCCAGAATCGCCAACGTATTATTTGAGAAAGGGAAATGAGGATGCCGCCAGAAAAAGTTTAATTCAATTGTATGGCGCGCAGTATGATATAGACGGTGCATTACACAGTCAATTGGTAGACATCGAAGGAAAGCGAAACAATAAAGTTTTCTTTTCGACTATGATCAAATCTAAAATAACTGTAAAAGGTTTTATAATTGGTTACGGTCTCATGATTTTCCAACAATTAAGCGGTGTGAACATTATCGTGCTTTACGGTAGCAGCATCTTCGCTCAAGCTGGCAGTGAATTGTCGCCTGGCATCTGTATGGTTATTATTGGTATAATTGGCTTACTGTCCGTTATTCTCAGTACTTTGATCGTGGATCGTTTAGGTAGAAGAATATTGCTATTAGCATCGATAGTAAGTCTGTTATTGTCAACGTTCGTTCTTGGAGTTTACTTTTACCTTCAGGAAATTCAGGTAGATGTTAGTTCATTTACTTGGTTGCCTCTGTTAGCTGTATGTTTATTTATGTTCATGTTTTCTTTCGGTTTCGGCCCAATTCCATGGATGATGTTGGGCGAGATTTTTGCACCGGAAGTGAAAGGTATAGCCGCGAGTAGCGCTGGTCTTTTGAACTGGTTAATGGCTTTTCTTGTAACCAAATTTTATACAGATTTGAATGGAGCGGTAGGTGTTGCCGGTACGTTCTGGATATTTTCTGGAATATCTGCAATCGGAACTTTCTTTGTGTACATATTAGTTCCTGAAACGAAAGGTAAATCTTTAGAACGTATTTTGAAAGATCTTTCGTAATTACATGACAGTATGCATTTATGACAAAAACGAATAGGTGTAATTGAAAACAGTAAAAACATTAGGAGAATTTTAAAATTCCGTTATATTATTTTCAATCTATCGAACATACTAAGAAAGAAAATAATTTTCTATTTCACTCCAGTTTCTTGCAATTCAGGTAGACAATTTCGATTTTGCATAAATATCCGCTGTCTCACAAATCTTTTTAAAACGATTCTCCACGAGACTGATTGTAAATTTACAGTTGATTCAAAATACATTTTGTTATTTGTTCGCATAATTTCATTTGATCGCGTAAAAACTCTTCAACGATACAAACCGTCAGGAATTATACAAAATATGGCTGCATTTCGTGTGAACGTGAACTTTTGTATTTAATGTTAATAAAACTGATAGAAAACTTGTATTACTAATTTATTAATTAATTATGTGTAATTAACTTCAATCTCGAAATGTTTTTCACGTATACATAGGATGTCCCATTAGGGTGGCTCTTTTTTTCGACTTTTCAATTTCGTTTCTGTCCGCCCCAGGATATACCTACTTCCATTTTAAAAAATCCAGTATCACCTTGAAATCTTAGAGGCACGTTCACCTAGACTACGACATTTTCGGCTATCACAATCTTATGCTCGAAATATTTTTTTGGATAAGATAACGGTTTGGGAAGATAATTGATTGTTGAACATGACGTGGAAGGACAATAAAAACACTTCAGTGGTAGAACGAAAAAGCTTATCATCCGGATTTATCGTGTACTCTGTTTATTTCGATGGGCTTTCCTGTTTACTGTTTACGTCCAGCATTCTTTTCCGGAATGATTTGTATACATTTTATTGTTCTGTTTTTTGCTTTATAGATTTCCATTTTTCTTCCACGTACGTTTCCAAATTCTCGACGTTATTGAATTACCCTAGTAGAATACGGTAGAGCACGGTAAGCGTGAACTTGGTCTTCGCACGTTAATTTATGCTTTCTTAAGAATAATTCCTTCGAAGGTCATTTGAAGGTCACCATATTACACACGGCTGAATTTGTCTTTTCAATAGGTATAATGTTACACTAATCAAAATACGTCGTTCCTTTTTAAAAAACGACGATGACCTTGAAATATTGGAAAATGACTTACAGAAAAAACTTCTCCGTCACAATAATTGTCTCACTGAACCAAACATTTTTTCGTATTACTAAAAACAACGAAGACATTTTCAGTGAAAGTCTTAGGTGCCTCACCCTGCAGTGTAATACCTATAATGATGACGATTATAACAGAGAATTTTTAACAGACACTGTCTTATAATTTTGTCGCAGCGACAAGAGCGTATTTCCGTTTCTTATTGAAATTCTTGGAACCGTAGCTTCAAGTGTGGCATGAAACTGCTAAAATGTTGCTACACGTTGTAAACAGTAACATTAGGAACAAAGGAAGAAGAAAGTTCTTCCTAGAGTAAACTTTTCATTCATTTCCTTATAATGTGATGTATCTTTGTCGTGGGGTGTATCTGCAGTGTTAAATACAGCACTTGATCACGACCCATTCAGGGATTCTCCACGCGGTCCCCCATCGAACGGCTAATAACCCTAGTTAGGCAATAAGGTATCATTAAACACGAATAGATAAGAGGCCGGGAAGAATTCGCCTGCGCGTCGCGTCATAAATTTTTACCCGTCTGGGACGTAACAATACGTCGATCGCGGCGAGGGGTGACGGTTTGAAACGTTACGGGAGTCGGGATTCCTCGTGCAGGACCCCCGGGAGAAGGATCCATTGATATTAAAAATATAGTCAACCTAGCGGAAAGGCAGAAAGAAACGTCGCGGTGGGACGAGATAAATGCAAATGCGACAAAATAGAAAGCCGAGGAAGGTGGTAAATGTGGTAACGAGCATGAGGTTATAGTCATCGGCGAAGAAAAGGGACCCCAGGGACGAAGTGCGTGTCGCCGTTCCTCGCCCTAACAAGGACCCCCGTCGCGCGTGGAACCGGCCACGCTTCAGCCAAGCCGAACCCCACGTACCCGCACCTCCCACGTACACCCTCCAACCCCACACAACCCCTTCACAGTGAGCAACCCCCTGCCACCGTGGCCATATCGACGCTCCTAGAAAACGCTCTCACCTCCGTACTAATAACGCGGCCGATGATAGCGCGGACCGCAAGCGGTTGCTCCCACGCGAACCATGTCAATTGAATGGAATGCTAGGGTATTTCAGGGGGCCAGCATCCCCCCTTGCTCGACGTTCGCCACACTCGGCCCGTCCTTCTTTGTGATTCGCCGAGGAACAATGAGTTCTTCAACTTGAAACGCCTTGACTGTGCTACTCGAAAATATTCGAGAATCATTAAACCACAGGCTGGACCATTTAACCCTTATATCAATACCTGTTTTCGATTTCCTTTCAACCCCTTGCGCTAGGAGCTATTTTAACTCCAACACCACACCTTTCTTCCGACCTGGAATATTTCAATTGTATATGGTTTGTTTCATTGCATATGAATCGGATAAAATTCAAATAGCTCTTGGATAATAAAGGGTGCCCCAAAATGACCTGACATTTTAAATTGAGCGCCATTTTTTTTTTTTGTAGCGAACATAGTACTAATCTTTGACAACTGGCGTTAGAAAGTATTGAGATTTAGTCACGGAGAATTACACGATCGAGCAACGCGTAGGTGAAAACTTTGCAGAAACGGTTCGAAAAGTCCGCACGGCTTTTGGTTATCATAATGCACCATCTCGCAAAATCATTTTCAGCGATGAGGCGCATTTTCGACTTAGTGGCTACGTAAATAAACAAAACTGTCGAATTCGGGGGACCGAAAATCCACCATGAGTCACTGTTTGGGGCGGATTTTGGGCTAGAGGAGTGATTGGGCCGTACTTTTTTGAGAATGCTGCTGGAAATGAGGTTACCGTCTCTGGCGTTCGATATCGTGACATGATAACCAACTTTTTATGGAATCAATTGAACGGAATGGAGTTGGAAAACATATTCTTATTTCATATTTTCGAATTATTGACTCAGATATAGCTATCCCCCTCCACGATTGTACCATCAATACTGGATTACCTTGTATTTATCTGACACCCTCGTAGCGTATCGTGTTATAGGAGGATTGTCGTATAGGTGGCTGTTCAAATTTGGTCATTGTTGGGATCGCTTGAAATTGTAAGAATGTTAAGAGGAACCTTTAAGAGGGAGACCTTCTTTCAAGGAACAAAAAATCTACTTATCAAAATGAATCCTGACCAAATGAAGGCGGCCAGGAATGATATAAAATTCAATTTAAAATACAAATTTTCAAACAAAGAAGTATAAAGATAAGAAAACTTTATCATTATAAAACATTGTCCCAAATTGAGAGCACTTGCGTCCCTATATTGGGGCCACTCGATTCCCAATATGGCGAGATCGGAGGATTTTGGTTATTTGACAATACATAAAAAACTAATGCCATGGAAATACATGTCATTCATGGAAATACATTATAATACCGTTTCATAAAAAATTTAGAAGCAATAAATACAAAATTTCAAAATTTTCTTCTATTTATGTACAGTCAAATCTGTTTTTGTGTGGTCCTTTTCTATGCGATTTTTTTATCCGGTATATGAATGCCAACGGTGTTGGCATTATAACACCCTTGTAATGTTTTCATCACAAGAAGATGCGCGTTTTGGACTACGACGAGTAGTATTGAGTTATGTGCATTTTGAAAATTTCTCCATGTTTAAAACGAAAAATTAAATTTTTTTTAATGTTTCCATGTGTAATTTAATTATTTATTTTGTTTGGACTTTCTCGCTATTTCGTAAATCTTTTACATATGTATTTTTTAAGCGAGACCTTTTTTATGCGCTCCCTCTCCACCGCATAAAAAAGATTTTCTTTAATATGTTGTAAAAAATTATTTGTTACAGCTATTTGTGAAGTTTCTGAATATTTTTTTGTGCGGTTTCTTTTATGCGGTCCCAATCTAGTTCACAACAACAGGTTTGACTGTAATATCTATGCTTAATTTAAAAAAACGTTCCCGCGTTAGTTTACTTTCTTCTGTTATTGGACCTAATAGAATCGTTCAAACCGGCGCGTTTCCGATAAAATTGTGCTCGCAATTGGGGCTGCGAGATACCGGCGGCACGTGCGCTTAAACACGCGTGCCCATCGTCCGCGTGCGATGCCCCGTTTTGCATAACTTCCCCCCCGGCGCCCCCTTTTTACGACGCCTCCTCTCCGAGCCATGACTTATGTTCGTAGACACTGTCGTTCCGCGGCATAATTGCGCTCGTGTTAAAATGCCCGGCCCCCTTTCCCGCGTAATAGCTACGAACGACGCCGGCCTACCGACGATCATCGACAACGAGGGGCCAAGGGGACGCCGCACAAAAGGGACCACTTAATCTTCGCGAGCACAATGCGGATGTACCCTTTTCCGCAAACGACGTTCTACTCGGGGAGCCCGATCGTTACCAAGTAATAAAGCTCGGTAATGGTCCCGTTTTCAAAATAACCCGAAAAAAATTATTTCCAAGGAAAAGACACTTGACCTCTAAGCATCTTTTATTTCAGACATTCATGCGCGCGTGCAAGAGTATTCCGATACATTTTCTACAATGGCGACGCATTTATATGGAGAGATAAGGAACTTTTAAGAGTTGGTACGCTCGCGTGCAAACCAATAAAGTCAATTAGCTATTGTGCTCGATAAAGAATCATTCGAATAGCTGTATAAGTGTTTGTAGCGCACCTTAAACGAACGTCGCACTTGTTAATAGTTGCCAGTAGTTTTTGTTAAATTAATTAAGAACGAATTTAAAAAATTAAACGAACAAGTTGAGTGTGCTGAGACTTTGTTCTGAAAGGGAGGATCACTAGATATTCTAGTATATTCTAATATATTATAGTATATTCTACTATATTATAGTATATTCGAGTATATTTTAGTATATTCTATTATATTTTAGTATATTCTAGTATATTCTAGTATATTCTAGTATATTCTAGTATATTCTATTATATTCTAGTATATTATAGTAATATCCAGTATATTCTAATTTATTCTAGTATATTCTAGTATATTCTATTATATTCTATTATATTCTAGTATATTCTAGTATATTATAGTATATTCCAGTATATTATGGTATGTTCCAGTATATTCTGGTATATTCTAGTATCTTCTGGTATACTTCAGTATCTTCTGGTATATTCTAGTATATTCTAGTATATTCTAGTATGTTCTGGTATATTCTAGTACATTTCAGTATATTCTAGTATATTCTAGTATATTCTAGTATGTTCTAGTATATTCTACTATATTCTGGTATATTCTATTAGATTCTAGTATATTCTGATATATTCTGGTATATTCTAGTACATTCTGCGAATACTATTTATTGGATGCGTCCTCTAAAGTGAGCATACTAAATCTGAATTATTTACAGCATTTAAAAGAGACGTTAGAGAACAAAATATAAACATGAGCTGATCTGGGTAGGTCAAAATAGGACAATAATACGAAATTAGAGTTTTTTTTAGAAAAATGTTTCATCAAACATGATATGTGATAAGATCACCTTTTCGTTATACATCATTTGATATACGCTCTATAATTTTTTTATATCATTTTCGACTGACTTTTGCGTGTAGAATTACTTCCCGATCGGTTGTCCACAGTATATGGGACACCCTGTATATCGAAACATTACTCTACGTGGTTGTCCTGGTTACTATTTGTTGGACTCGCATGGGAGTTCTTAACATACAAAGACATCGATTCATCAATGAAACGCGTGAAGTATGGCGACATCATCCTAATTCGCGCGGCTCGTCGCCCTCTACCATGTGTTCGCTTCGGCGTGCCGCAGTTCCTCTTCAAGATCGCGTTCCGGTTCCGCGTGTTTCGATGTCGTCATGGGCCATTGTGTTGCTCGCCGTGGCCAAGAAGATTATTCGGTTCTTCCTGCGGCAGTTTGCACGCGGTGAGCAAACGTGCCAAATGGAACCATCCCCTACGGGCGATCTAGCGAAGAAGTTCAATAACAGCTGGCGGACGGTGAAACCTAGACGCGGCTGCGAACAGCCTGGAACATCTCGAATTCGTTTTGTCACTTTCGAGTCGTTCCGGGTGAAACGACGCGGAAACCTATGGTAATTTTTGCTAAATGATCCCGTGCCGCGTGCAATTCACCAGCGATGCGCGGGTCCTTGTCGAACGGAGTACTGTTTACTCCATATATGTCCCAAATGACTAGTCGATAAAAGCCCCAAAACTATCCCCACTCCCGTGAAGTATACTCCATAAGAGCCATGTACCGAGGCCTCTAGAGCTTCGCTGTCCTTTTCTACGTTCGGCGTGGATCAAAGAATATTATCTCCTGGCCGATATATGTCCCTGGCTAGATCCATGTTTTTGACATAGATCGAGTAAACACTGTATTGCAACATTGCGTTCGACGCCACCGGCGTTTTTAAAAGTTGCTATAATTGCCAGATTTGGGCAACATTTGGCGAAATAAATGTTCCAAATACTATTTAATATTTTAGATTTTATTTGGTCTAAAAGATAGTATTATAAATAGGATATGCAATAGAGGTCCCTATTTCACGTGTAGTTATACACGTGTAATAAACGAATCTTAATCCGTGTACAGTGAATTCTCGATATATGTCTGCAAGTCCTGGATGATAAACGTCGTGGAATTATCCCCACTACCGCGGAGTATACCTCATGAAGAGCCACGAAGCTCGAGAGGCCTCGGACGCCGAAGAGTGTAAACATAATACGGCTCGGGTATGTCTCCTGGACGGTATACGACACTGGCAATACCCGTGTTGTTGACATATATCGAGAATTCACTGTATTTTAATTTCATGAATATTCGTGTATTGCATTACACGTGTATCTTAACACTTTCTTTACCGAAAGCCTGTTAATAGGCTTTTCAGAAATAGTGCTGTACCAGAGGGAAACTTAAAAATCTTCTTTTACACTATAATACCAAATAAAATGATTAGATTACGTTACTGGGGTTCACTTGTTTGCTTACAATTAATGTTGCTATTGCTGTTGGGAGATCTGTTAAAAAGTTACTAGGGATGGACCATAGATTTTCAAAAATTATGAAATAATTGCCGATAGGTGATTTCACCGTTGAGATTGTACCATTATTTTCAGCAAAAGTATTTGAAATAAAAAATATTAAAATAAATAAAATACTTCAAGTCGAAGTCCACATATTTTCAATATTCTTCAAATAAACTATTATGTTCGGTTACTATTTTAAAAACGTATTGCATTGAATAAAATATTTTATTTTCAAAGTCGTACGCATACTTTAAAATGGATAGGATTATTTACTATTTGCTATTTAAAATACTATTTTACCGAGCTCTGATCATTGCCATGGTACTATTGTAACATTTCCAATCGGTTATTAACTATAAAACTGATTTAAATACGAAACATTAACATTCTTTCTTATTGTTGTTGAAAATGTAATTTCGTCTCTGTTCGAATGTCTTATTTTTTAACAAGAGATTTCTAAAGTCTTCTTTTTATTTATAGAAGAATTAAAAGAATTGTTCAAACATTACTAAACTAGTTCCATCTTTCGTGTAGCACAGTTACGGTAACTGCAGTCGACGTCTGACTTATGACAGGCTATTCTACTGTGGCATTCGAAACCCTACACAGAGGACTAAAATCTACTTAACACCAGGACTACCGAACGAGATGAACAATTTTCCAATTGTTTGTTCTGGAATGATTACAGTCATAAAATTAAAAAGTCGCTGGACAGATTCACATGCACACGCAGCTAGCACAATAAGCGTCACATCCAAAGTGACCTCGACGCACTGTCGCAAGCAAGTCGTATCTTTGGCGTCAAATGAAAACTGAATCACAGGGTCCTCGATCTGTTCGACTATTCTCTCCCACAAAGGATGACATGAATGTGTTAACCGAAACTTTGCAACTGGTCCCACAAACGGCCACTTACGCGCTACCCAAATGAAGACGATGCGACGGCGACGTCGCAGCTCAAAGGATAGAATTCTATGAAAAGGTTTGAAAACGTTGCGACTACATTCGCGACGGGAGGAAAAAGGAAAAGGAGGAAAAACAGACACGGATCTTGGAGAGGGTTGGTGAAAACCATTGGCACGTCGGACCCTCGCAGGCGGAGCCTTGCAAATGTTACACGTGTCCCCGGGGCGGCGGGCACAAAGCAATTACTCGGGCCGGTTCTTAAAAATTGCGTTTAACACCGGCGTGCAAAGGGCCGAGCGGGACGCCGCGGGAATTGCGGGAGCAACAGTAGTACGCTGAAGCCGAGCCGGGTAAAGGGTTCGCGTGCCCTCTTCCACGATTCCATCCCTCTTTGTCCCCTGTGTTTTCCTCCGGTTTGCTCTTTCTCCGACAGTGGTTAGAGTACCGGGGTAAAGGAGGAAACGGAGAGCCGGAGGAAAGGTTGAGAGGGAGGGAAAATTAGAAAAAGAAAGCAAGAAGGAAAGAGCGAGCGAGAAACAGAGAGAGAGAGAGAGAGAGGGTCGAAGCGGATGTGGAGTACCGAAGACTGTACGAAAGGCAAAGAGGAGGAAAAAAGTGGCGCAGACAGCGTGGCAGGAAGTCGGGGCTAAGAAAGGAGAGTGGATAAAGGAACGCGGGGTGGTTCGCCGTGGGGTGAGAGGGGGTTGGTTACGGGGAATGGTTGAAGAGAGGAGAGAAGAGAGTCTCGAGGCGGGGTGGCGACGGGCAGCGGTTGGATTTCATTTCGTCTTGTCTCTTTGATGTCCGTGATGCGTGCTGCTGGCCCGCTTCTGCCTTTTTAACAAACTCATCTCCTCGGCGACCCTTAATCTCCGCCCTTTGGCCCGTTCTATCCACCTTTCTTTCCTTTCCGCGCGACCCTCTAAGAGAACGTGCTCGCGCGCGCGAGTTCTCATGCATCCCCGCGTGCACGTGCACGCTCTTGTCCTCTTGTGTGCGCTGGAAAACGGTATACATGTAGAAGAACGCGAGCTGCTCTCCAGAGATAGGAGAGAGTATATGTGCGTGAGCGAGAGAGAGAGAGTGCCACACCGTCGTCGCTCTGTCCTCGGTCTTTATATAACTGCAAATGCCTGAACGGAGGCGCGCATTACGCCATTTATGCGGTACCGGGCTCCAGTAAAGATCACTATCTTCCGCATGAATCGGCAACGCAGACGCTATCCTGCTTCCCGGAGATTATTTCCGCGCTAGGCAATACGACATTTTATCGACGGGGGAACGAGATAAAGTTTCTAGCCAATTTCTTCGGCCGATTCCCGACGGCGCGGCGGACGAATCGATCCGTGGGGGCGGCCGCGGGGACGGCGGAACCGCCAACCTTTGAATACCTTCACGATTATCGCGCTCCTCCTCCCTAACCTCCACCCGCCCCCGCCCTACAGCCGCTTGCCCTACCGAGCGTGTTCGCGACGCTCGATGCTCCTCGTAACTTCGTCGGGCTGTTTGCCTTTCGAATTTGTGCGCCGCATTGGGCGAGACCCGCGGAATCTTGCCGGGTGACGGCTGGTGGCGAATGTAAACGTTCCTCGAGCTAATGTCTTTCTCTGTGTTTCGGAAATATTTGTACAATACTGTGGAATATAGAAGTAGGAGTGGCACGAGGATTAATTATTAGGGGTACCCATAAGTAATCAATTATTTGGAAAGAATTTGTTTTGCCTTTAGTTCCGTACCGATCGTTGAAGAGGAAACACGTATTCTTTTACAGTTTTCGGTAAAGCAGCCTGTGTTCAAAATATTCTAAAAAGTATAATTTTTTTTACAACCCTGTAATAAAATGGCGACGTCCGTAGCTTCCGAGGATCGTATTCGTCATTGCATACCTTTTCATTTTCATGCGGGATTTAACGCAACGGTAACAACAAAGAAAATTTGCGATGTTTATGGAGACGTGTTGAAGGTCAACAAGTGTCAACGTTGGTTCAGAAGGTTTGCTGCTGGTGATTATGATCTCTCTGACAGGCCTCGGACGACCAGTTGAATTTGATAACGACACCCTAAAATCTCTAGTGGATGCTGATCCAAAATTAAGTATACAAGAATTATCGAGAAGCGTTGGGTCCACATGGTCAACTATACAAAGGCACCTACACGAAATAGGTAAGGCATATAGGCAAGGAATATGGGTACCGCATCTATTATCCGAGACCAACAAGAATATTCATTGATCAATTTGCACTTCATTGCTATCCAGATTTTGTAGAGATCCATTTCTTAACAGAATCGTTACCGGAGATGAAAACGGATTCTTTATGATGACATAAAGCGTTCCAAGCAATGACTTTCTGCAAATCAAACCGCAATATCAACCCCTAAACCTAGCTTATCCTTTAGAAAGGTGTTACTGTGCATTTGATGAGACTGTCGTGGCATAATTCACTTTAAGTTGTTGAAATCTGGAGAAACAGTTACTGCTGAGTTGTATTGTCAGCAATTACAACAGCTGTATTCAGAACTAAAAGATGGCATCTTTAGTCCACAGAAAAGGTGTAAAACTACAAATTGGCAACGCCCGGCCCCATACAGCGAAAATGAGTCAGGAAAAAATCAAAGAATTGCAATGGGAAGTTTTACCGCACCCCCCGTACTCACAGGATGTTGCTCTTCCCCTGACTATCATCTTTTCAGATCTATGGAGCATTATTTAAGAAATAAAACATTCACTTCTGTAGAAGATGTAAGGAGGAACCTTGAGTCATATTTTGATTTACGAACCCTGGTTTTCTATAAGAGGGGGATTGAAAATTTGCAGGAAAGATTGAAAACTGTCCTTGATAATGATGGAGATTATATAATAAATTAAGAAATAAAAACTTGAATTTACTACAAAGTTTGTTTTAGATTTCAAAATAATTGATCACTTATGGGTGTTCTCTTACACGCTTATTCTTACTCTTTCTCTCTCACTCTTCCTCTCTTACTCTCTTAACTTTTACTCTTTTACTCTTTTGACTTTAGACACTGAAAAGGCGCTCGGTCCTCCGTAGAGGCTTTCTTTATAATATGTGTGCGGGGATATCACTCTGAAGGCAAAATTCAGAAATTCAAGGTAAATTATTCTAAGAACTTTTTGCCATGTTTTTCTATTATTCGGCGATTTTCGCCATTTCCAATCGTTTATAACTCATAAGCCAATTAATCAATTTCGATGAAATTTTCATCATACATATAGCTTATATGAATTTACAAAACACATTTTTTCAATTTTAGTTATAAGCCCAAAATGAATTGTGAAAAGCAACTTTTTAGCAACGTAGACCCGTGTTGTGGACATATATCGGTAGACACGGTGGGTTCGTTTCCTCTCTCGTATAAAAAGTATACACGACAATCGCATCGACTGACATCGAAATAGTGACTGAAAGATTATCTCTATATCTCAGAATCATACCCAATAAACCTGTAGATTATAGTAATATCACTTGATTAAAACATTTCATAAAATTTGAATTCTGAAATCGGGCATTTCATATGCAACGACCTAATAGCTCGGCAAACAACTGAAGTCGTTTAGTGTATCTATAAAAGAGTTATTCTGATTTGAAGTGTGTGCCACGAATTATGGGACTGACTGTAATCGCATATTTACGCGTGTAACGAAAAATAGAATAGTAAGGAACACAGTCTCCGAACTGTTTGAGCACAGCTCGTATCATCGTTTGCAAACACGATTCGTTTTCACGGTGGTAAGCGTGAACGCGTGTTACGTGGATCTGTTGCGCGAGGATTCTCGTATGCTTAGGGAACGTAATCGCGGGATAACGTCTGTTTTTAAGCGGTAAATTCGGCAGAGGCAGCTAGCGGACGGCAGCGAACGACGCGATGGGATCGGCTGTCGATCGCGGATTGTGGGACAGGCGTCGTCCTTTAAATAAAAAAAATCCAATTCCCTCGAAAACACGAGTCTGACAATACCCGGCGAGGCAGCCGGGTATCCGATATTTCGCGGAGCTGCCGTGCACCGGCATCAATCCGAGTTATACGTGCTCGTAACGTATCTGCACATGGTACGTGTCAACGTACGGCCGCGACCGCCGCCGCCCACACACCTCTATCTATTCGATAGCCCAAATAACGAGCTCCCAGGGAACGCCGACAAACGGGCCACCATCCTTTTCGACCCCCGTCGCGCCGCGCCGCCCCCAATCCTGGTAAATCGAGCTGTCTTCACGGTCGGTGAACGCGTAAGCGTACGATAATGTTCCATAGCCGGTGACGATGTCTTCATTTATTGAAATTCGTTTCAAAACGAATTAGAAAGGCTCCACGGCGACCGAGAACGATGAAACAGCTTCAACACTAATCTATTCTACCGGAAATCTATTAACCCTTTGCACTCGAAGCTATTTTAACTCCAAAACTAAGCACTTCTTCCGGCCTAGAATATTTCCCTTCTATATATTTCTTTTTCATGTTACACATACGAAAACGTTGCAATTTACTCGTACAATACTGAAGTGTTTAAAAACAATATAATGTAAAAGACATTAAGAATGTAAAAAATATTTTGAGTAATGATACAGCAGTTTTTAGTGGCGTGTTTTCGACTGCTACGGGTTAACCCTTGGTTGTCATTAGCGGTCCGCGTGACCCGCAGTTTTCCCTTGAAAAGGGATATTAGCTCACCTAATAATTTTCCCATTTAAAGCGACGTAGTTCGTTAACTTTTTGTTATCGAAACATATTCCATGACGTTCAAACTAACCCAATCTCTAATAACTTTGTTATTTATACAGATACAAAACAATTTTTGGGGAGAAAGTTATCGTATTTGATATAAGTGTGGGTCATCTCAAGGTCATGGTTACCGAGATCTTACGAACAGTAAGGTTTTTTTTTTAAATGGAACGATATGGTTTTTTATGCACATTTTGATAGACCGTTTCAAGGCGAATACAACGACCTATTATGAAAGTCATTCAAGGTCACAGAAGGGAAACTACAATGGGAAATAAATTAGTTTGGGGACACTGGTCAAACGACTTCGACTTCAAGTGTTTATAATGATGACCTTGAGCATGGATACAGCGTTGTATGTATTAAAAACCAGAGGAAACACGAAAGTATTCGAAGAGTGCTTTGAGCCAATTTGTTTACTATCGCGACTGTCCTTGAGTGACCTTCAATGACATTCGTAATAGATCATTGTAATCGTCTTGAAACGCTCTATCAAAATGTAAGTAAAAAGTCATATTATTTCATGTAAAAAAACATTACTGTTCGTATGATCTCAGAAAATACGAACTTGAGATGACCTTTACTCACAGAGACTTATGTTCCCCTCCAAATACGATAACGTTCATCCCAAACATATTTTTTGTGTCTGTATGAATAACAAAGTTATTAGGGATGGAAAAGATAAATGAAACACTCTGTAAACATGTAGAATGCAATCGAGTGCAACGGAATTAAAAACCGAGTTCTTTTCAGGTCCACTGAGGCTGAAAATAAACTAAACTAATTAACTAACTTTTATTGTCCATTCTTGAACAGCAGCTGCTTGAATATTGAACCGGGTCTGAATAACCCAGTGTGACAACCGAGATTCGTGGAAGAGGTGTGACAATCGAGGGTTCGTAGGATTTTCAATTAATTCAAACAAGAATTAATCCTTTGCATTCGGGGCCATTCTAACTTCAGGTTTCAGAAATTTCATCGAACCCAGAAATTTTGATCGATTAGAACACTTTTTATACAAAAAGATTTTCATTTTGTATTTTTGCTGAACGAAAATCTTTGTTAGTTAATATATAATGTCACCTGGTAGTTACATTATTGTAAAACATTTTAAGTTCAACGTGTTCTCAAACGCAATTCCAGTATTAAAATTGATGCCTGCACCTACACCTCTAAAACGTTATAAAACATTCAGACTAGAGTGCATTCATGAACACATGAACAGAAATTGGAATCGTGTAAGCTAATTTTAGACATTGATAAAATTGAGCGCCTGATATTACAGTCGGATATTAAGTGGACACGCCTATAAAAATCGCATAACTTAGTAGTTTGCTAGACAATGAGTAAATAAAAATTTCCTGAGATTGTAATTGGTTGGAATGATAAAAACAATTAAAAAACTATGATTTTCAACTTTTCTATCTGACCCTATAACGATAATTTAAAAAATGCATTTTGTAGATTCCGGTAACTTATGTACATACTGAAAATTTCATCGAAATCGGTCAACGTTGCAATGTGCTACGAACGTTTCAAGATGAAAACCTAAGCTCAAAATTCAAAGATTCATATATCGTTCGTTGCTTGTTGCTATTTTACGCGTCAATCGACATCAATAATCAACAAAAGGCGTACTTTAAATTTTCATTACGGGCACAGATGAAAAAGTTACAAATCGTGACCCACACTGTTTTCTTCTAAATTCTGAGCGATAATTCGTCGTTAGGTCCAATTTTAAAAACTTATTAATTTTCAACGGGTGTCCACTTAATTTTGCCGCCGGCTGTATCATTCCTCTTTAACTCTTTTCGCGTGACGCTAAATTTCTTCAAAACTCTCGAACATTTCACTGGTGGTATAGTTGCGTATCACGGTGTATACACGCGACCGTCCCGTAAGGTGTTAGCACGGCCAGGATCTGTTTCCTTAGATAATAACAGTTAACCTCCTTCGTAGATTCAAAATACCCCCCACCAATTAACTCGCAAATGCCGGAGAATCGCCCTCGAATCCAAACATCCTCGATAAATTTACCATAGTAACCCCGGGCCGGCTCCTTCCATCCTCCGGACGGCATAATCTCGAGGCCCGGATCGTCGAATCGCGAACACAGCTGGTCGCTGTACGTATGTGTCGGTGGCCTGGAGCGTGTGTGTCCACCTTTATGGGACGTTGGATCGGCACCTGGTCCATCTATACGTCTTGGGCGTACCGTACCGTAGCTACCTACATACATACGGTAGCATATCTGTGGATCGGAGGCCCCGTCCGTAGACGTAGACGGGGATCGCATCGGTCTCCGAGGGTTCGGACGAGGAAAGCGTGAGTAGATTCGGTCGGTGCGTGGTCGGACGTGTAAGCAGGCCAGGCAGAGCGCATAGACGGGCAAGCAGGTACGAGCGGGAATAGACGGGCAGCAGAGCAGGCACCCAAGCAGGGTAGGCGTGCTATGTTAGGCCGTTTGGCTGCCTGACTGGCTGACTGGCGGGATGGTTGGCTATCGAGCGACGCCGATGCAATTCCAATTCCTGGCTGTCAGCGGCAGAGCTGCGGGAGACGCGTCCATTCGTGATCAGCCTCCCGTGAAATCCTGTGCCTCCCCTCCCCCACCCCCCGACTCAGCCCGAAACGAAACCCAGTCGGTCTCTCTCTCTCTCTCTCTCACTCTCTCTCGGTCTCGCTCTATCTGGAGCCCCTCTCTCCTTTCCGCCCCTCTCGGTTCGCCCCCTCCTCGCCCTTCGCCCCGTGCCCTCGGCCCTTCGATCCCTCCTTGTCCAGCGTTCTGTCTTATTCCCTCATATTTGCCTCCTGTCAACCGGCCGAAATTCCCCGGCGTCCCTGTTTTCCACCGAACATCGAGTCCCCTTTCGCCGTTCCGACCGTGTTAATGCGTCAAATGCGCGGCATCCGCGAGCCTCGCGCCCTAAACAGCTGGAAACACCACCGTTCGAGAGCCAATTTGCTGAGCTGGCTAGACACAGGCGAACGAAGATGCCGCGGAAACGGTCCGGATCGAAGATTCTAGCGACGTGTGTCGATACACTGGTCCGATATCGTCTAAACACGGGGAAACGTCGAATTTTCAATTTCTTTCAAAATCAATGAAATTCAAGGAGAGAAAGTCCCTATATACGACTTGTTTTTTTATCAATTTCTCGCAAGGCATTAATGCGCTAATCGTTTCGAAGTTTCAACGGTGATGTGACAATAGAATTATGGTAAATACCAAAGAAATAGAACGGCATCGTAAATAGTCTTTTTCGAGGTGCAGAACGGCGCCGGTTGTAGCGTCTCTGGTAACTATTTTGAACGGACTAATAACGTTTTTCTCCATTTATTTGACAATTGTAAGAACGTTAACCTAAAATGGTGTAAAAAATTCGATATTTTAAAAATGACGGAAGTTTAAGCAATTCAATGTAATTTCTGCAAGTTTGTGCTGTATGTTTCTCAAAAAAGTGATGAAAATCAATAATTTAGTTCAACTTTTAGGTTCACGTTCCGAGGAATATTATAAACTAAATGTGTGCATAATTGGAAACCTGACCTAACCTACTCAAGCAAATGAATGTTCATTTTCGCCTTTCAGTGTCAATGTTTCCCAATCTCATTATTTTACATGCCGACATTTTGAAAACTAGTGATGCACAGGGAGGTCCAGATATGTGACCGCATTTCTGTTCGGATATATGGCCACGAGTTATCCCCATCAATTGTTGGAAGCTTTCGCTCGAGGCCCGCTTTGATACGTGCCGACTTATTCCAGTTTCTCTCTCTCTCTCTCTCTCTCTCTCTCTCTCTCTCTCTCTCTCTCTCGCACGGCCTACTTCTCACTCTTACCGATACCGTCCGAACAACTTCCTGGAAAGTTAGGGTAAAGTAGCCTAATAAAAGACCTCTCCTAATATGAGACCCCTGTTCATCTCGGATACAGAACTCTTGAATGCATTGTAGCGATGCTGTTTTGTTCCGTAACTAAGCATTTGTTAGTCTTATCTGCGCATTGGCGTTGAATCAAATAAGCTTCTTGAGAGAGTACATTGTGAACAGTGGCAGATTTATACTTCTGCCGCCTAGGGGTACCTCTGCACCTCAGCTCTCCCTAAAGGGCCAACTCCTTCCTCGCTCGCGCCCTTTCACGCTCCCACCCCATAGGTTCATCAGTAGCAGAAAGCTCAAAATCATTAGTACTACTCTAATTTTTTTTAACCTATTTTTCAGATTCGGGAGGAGGTCGGTACATTGAATTCTCGATATATGTCAACAACACGGCAGCGTCGTGTATCGTCCAAGAGACATATTATGTTTACACCGCACTGTTTGGAACGCATAATAATTAAATTATTAGATAATAATTATCAGAATTATTTACTTATCCTGATTTCGGTAAATTCTTCACCTTGTTTTATTCATTTAAATTCCTAGAAGCTAGTATAATATCGTCAACGTAAATAACCATAATTACTTTTATTTTCACCCTTTTCAAAAACGTAATCACACTGATTAGCTTCTGTACGATGTGAACTCTCTGTTGTGGCGTAGATGTGTAATTTCTTATACCATTGATTTTACTCTCCAGATGTACAGCATGAACAATGGGTTAGATGTGTGGAATGTTACAAGTGGACCCACGGAGATTGCGGGGTTGAAGACGTAGACATTTCGTGTGCCCAATATGTGAGAAAAGACAAAAAAAATTAACAAACATACTGGGTCATATGGAGCCAATTTTTTAAATCCGTGTTTTGTTACCACTTTCGCTTTTATTTGATTATTAAGAAACCAAATCATTGGTACTTTGTTCAATAGGCTTCAAAAGAATACATATTGTTCCTCTAAGACACGTAGTAATTTTCACAGAGTTTCATTTTCGGTCACAGAGGCGCTTTAAACAATAATAAATTTTGTGCCGGGAATTAATGGGATGTGAATCTTGCACGATTTCATAGAGAAAAGTGCACTGAAAATAATGCACTTTGATACAATGCGGAACTATATGGAACTCAAAAGATACCTTTTACCAATGATGGAAAACTTTGAAGATTCTCTTTAGTTCCCTGAGCATTGTTATTTCAATAAATTATAAATATCAAAAGTTAGTACACAAGATATACTCTCAATATAGACAAATACTGATGAAACAAAAATGGACCCATAATATTAAATAAGTTCTCCAGGATACCAATAAGAAACGGGGTAATTTTTTCGGTGAAAAATAGGATTCATAAATGTTGATTTTTAAACGCTTGTTCTAACCACAATTTTTACTAAATTCCGTTCATTTCGACCTTTTTAATGTCATGGATATTTAAGAAGGATGGATATATATTTTTTTATACACTCGACAAACATCGATACGAGCAAATTGCTTTTTTATCAAATGAACAGCTAATTCCTCGACCTGGATCACTGTGCGCCACTGTATCCACATATATCAGGACATCACTGTACATCCAAACCAAAGAAGCGGAGATTCCCTTTTACCACGCGTCTTCGCTGTTGTCTCTTCGGATAATGAACGTAACAGCTCCGCAATGTTTTCGCGAAAGGTCCCCGGCGCTCGTTACGCAACGAATTTTTTTCGCCGCGATACATATTCAAATGGCGTCGCTGCTTCGCCTAAGGGGCGACCATAATCACCGGTGTAAACAAACACGACCTCCCCGCCTCCACCCCCCTATCGGCGGGACAGAGCAGGACAGGGAACTAGCGGTCCGCGTAAAAGCGACGATTAACAGGAACAAAGATACGTGCAGCGTGTAACGAGGAGTCCGGGACACCGGAAGCTATCAGCGAATCCGATAACGGTCTACCCTAGGCAGGAGCGGGCTCTGGCTCTCAGCAGATGGAGGACAGGGAAGAAAAAGGAGGAGCGAGCGGAGAGATAAACGTCGTCTTGCACACACGGCCCGATACATACGTATTGTCAGGTCGGGTATATATCTGGCTCCCTCGGCGTCGGGCTCTTGCATCGTATCTCGGGCTATCTAAAGCTCGCGACCACGACCACGACGACGAAGAGGAAGACGACGACGACGACGACGACGACGACGCCGATGATGTCCCGGCTTCTTTCACAGGGGCGTGCGTTCGTTCGACGACACGACGAGGAAAACCGAGGACACCGTGGTCGACGCGGAGGCGGAAAAGAGGCAGAACTAGACGCGATAGGCTGCTGCGAGGGTAGGATATACCACGCTGCGGAGGCAGCGGCGGCGAGATTGCCTTAACACACAACACAATCCGGCGGCTTCGTCTGCTTCGATGGATTTTAAAAGATCCCCGAGATTATTACTTTTTCCTTTTCTTTCATTTTCATTCTTCTATTATTATTTCAGAGGAGCAAGGAACGGATGGTTGCGCGCGGGCGCAACCGCCCTTCTCTATCTCTCTCTCTCTCGCTCTCTTCACCCTCTCCACCAAACCCCCCCGGGCCCCCTTTTCACCCTTGTCGCCCCCCGCCCCAACCCCCCACACCACCAAACCCCGCCGCGTCCCGCAACGTGTGTTTATACCTACACACCGTTACCGTCGCGGCTGTACCCGAGGTCTACGTTTTCGATGTGCGGCCGAGGCTCTCGCGTGTGTATACGTGTCGGTCGCGTCCCAGGTTGAGCTAGGCTTGGGTTTGGGTTGGGTTGGATGCGTGGAAACCATGGACGACTTTGGGTAGGCTCGTTGGTTTCCCGCCGCGACTATCGGCGCGTATTGAAGCTCATCGTCACGGAAGTAACGTCGGGACAACGGCAGCGGCCTGAACGCCAGCGAGGACAGGGTGAGCGGCAGAGAAAGAGGGACGCGCGCGGATACCAACAGCGACAGAGAATCAGAGAGAGAGAGAGAGAGAGAGAGAGAGAGAGAGAGAGAGAGAGAGAGACAGAGGGAAGAAAGACGGGACGATACACGGAACAGGGATAAAAACGGCGCGCGGCACGTCGGTAAGAGATGAACAGTGAATAAGGAAAGAGGAAGCGGAGGATAGGGTGGCACCAGATGCTGCCGCTCTACGCCAACGAGGAACCCCACTCGTGCCTTTACTTCCATTTCGTGTCGATGCTCCTCGTCGCTTTATCTGCCATCCCGCCAGGAAAAAGGGATGCACGGGATGCAGGTGAAGGACTGCGGCTGATAATAGTCCACGGACTCGCGACCAACACGAGATTCATGGGATGAACACGATCAGCTATGAAATACTTCTATGGCACTCCCTAAGGCTCCCCACGGATGATCGGTCCTCGGGATGACTGAACAGAAGACCGCCGCAGGCGGTTGCACGCAATGTAACCGATTCTTCATTATTCTGCCACAATAATGCCGTATAATAGGGCAAGGGGTGGTACGCACCCCCCTCTCCCAGTTTTATATTTCTTCCCAAAATCTGATTCATCACTTAAATCCATTTGAATTTTTCCGTAAAATGTAGACATACTGATAAGGCTACGTGTGATAAAAGGTGGAAGTAAAAGAAGAATAATTTCGTTAGATTTAACCGTTAACGGTCCGGAAGTATTTCAAGTTTACTTCCCACCAGGTCCAAGCTATTTTTCATACGAAGAGAAACTGTGGACTCGACATTTTTATATCAAGTATAGAAAGGAAAATATGTATAGTGCATTATGTAAATATGACAACGATAACAGTGACAAAAATAATAAAATGATTTTTTCATTGGAACCAGTAAGTAAAAGTGCGATGCCGCTTATATGGCGGCATTGGTCCGTTAAGGGTTAACTTTTATTAGGGAAATGAGCCATTTTTGAAACTCGTAAGAAAGTTAGGGTAATATGGCCCCTGAACAGAAATCGTATTAAATCATTGTTTTTACATACTAACCTGTCCAGCCCAGTTTTAACCCTTATTTTAAGATTCCTTTTTTAACAGATAGAGTTGTTATTGTTAATGCACTATTTTTCTAATATTTTGCAATATGGGGAGCTGTAGACATACCTCGTAGGTTGCGCTTCCAATGGAAAGTACGTGTACTATGCTGGTCTCTACATTATACATTCATCGAATATTATGTTTTCTACATACACTGCCCGGTACATATTATGTAATTTGAAAACGAATAAGATATTTCTCAAGTAAATAAATATTTAATTCAAAATCGAGTTACAGGAGCGAAACGGTGAGTAATTGTAATTTGATATCAAATGCAGTAAGAAGCTCTCGAAATAGAAAAAAATATTTCGGAACAGTGCACGATAAATAGTCATGATTTAAACTCAGTAAAAAATGTGTGGGCAACATGGAAGAAGTTAATTGACATGAATCAACCTACTGATAAAAAATGCACGAGACAATTACGGTATCGTAAAATTATGGTATCAATAAAATGGCACGAACAGTTTCACATCATCACCCGGAAATTTTCGAATTTCTCTTAATAACAATTGAGTATAAAGTTTAATATTATATTTTCTCAAGCCTTTGACTCGAACAAAACTCTAACTTAATCCAACATCGAATATTTGAAAAAAAATAAGTAACCTTACAAACTATTAGATCAGTTTGTAAGTATAAAGAGTAACAAACAGAATTCTCAAAATTGTCGGAATATTAAAGTGTCATTATACTCGGATATCATTTCATTTAAAATGTGTTACTTAACAAACATTCTAAATTGTGTAAATAAAATGCACACGATTGTTAACTAGAGAGTGCACCTTCAATATTATACCTGACCGTGTATGTTGTTTTGTTCATTATAAACAAAATTCTAAAGTGGCAAAGTAAAAATATTATGGTGTCGAAATATGAAAATTACTCTCTGCGTTTCAATAAAAATTTATTTCATTTCGCCCAACACCGGTTACTGCTTGCGACAAGAATGAGTAGGTGAAATATTTAAAAAATAGTGAAAGTATCAAAAGAATTTAAGAATTCAATTGTACTACTCGTAAATTACTCACTGTGTTTCAATAAAAATTTATTTAATTTCGCCCAACATCGGTTACTGCTTGCGACAAAAATGAGTAGATAAAATATTTAAAAAATAGTGAAAATATCAGAAGAATTTAAGAATACGATTGTACTATGCGCAACTTATTACAATGATCGAGAGAATAAATAAATTTATATACAGATTCTGTTTCCCGAAATCGATGCACACGATGTTTATTTTGCATAAAAATCCAGAAGCTACCGATGATGTTGACACGGTTTTCAACAACGTTCAGACTTTGTTGTTGCAGCGGACGCAAGGTTTTTTAGGACATGCAGGTAGTTATCCGTGACGGGACGAGAAGCAATCGCAATCAGCAGACACAGCCAGGCATAGGAATTTTCCAATTTCCCCGGGAGCGATCCCACCGGGCTGCACACCACTTCCTTTAATCCTGACTCGTTGGGCGTGAAAGGCGAAGGAAGGAACCGGCGGCATCCTTTCGGCGAGCGTAAGAGGGCACACCGATTCCACCGAATCCGGCCGTGATCCCACACGAGCTACGATCGTCCCGGCACAATATGCGTGCTGACCGGCACAAATGCGAAACCCGAGCGCTATTATTAACTCCGGCCGGATTTCTTACAATGCCGGATTTAGTTAGGGTTGTCCCATTACGTACAGCTGATCACACACGTGCGGGCAGGTAAAGTACAGGTGTGGGTATCGGGAAGTTAAATCCGGCGGCGAGCCGTGAACGGGACGTGTTCGCTCGCTAACATCCGACCCCCGGAAGAAATAGTGATCACCGTTCCGTCACAAACACGCGCACACTCCACGTAAATGATGACACGTTAACGATTACTTGCAGACTTGTTAGACGACGCGGGGGCTGCCAGACAAAAGAAGTTCGTTCGGTTGCTGAGCTTTCTCGACGTCATCGATCGATTTTTACGGCCGGTATCTGGGATACTGTGAAATTGAAACACGAATATAGAGTCGAACAGTGTCGCGAATGGCCATTTTAGGAGAAAAAAGTCATGTCAGAAAATAGGCATAACATTCATATCTTCTTTTTTCGGAATGTTGACTGAGATTAATTATACCAATGATAATTCATTTAATAGTGATATAAGTATCGAAATCAATACGTTTATATTTGCTCTAAAGAAAATTATGCCGGAGCAATAAATATGAATCTTTAAGCTTCTATGCACGATATTCTATATTAACATAAGTACAACTTCGTTTTTAAGTAAAACTTCGAAAATAACAGGCATTAATAAGGAACTTCTTGAACGATTTTTTAATATCTTATCTGTTCTTTCTCCGGGTCACAACATTAATTTTCTAAATTTCGAGACATTTGTTCGCGAAACAAAAGATCTATATTTAAATTTATATCCTTGGTTTCATATGCCCGTTACAGTGCACAAATTACTATTTCATAGTGTAGAAATAAGTGCCTATTGCCAACTGGCATGATGTCTGAAGAGGCTCAAGAAGCTCGCAACAAAGATGTAAGAAGATGTAGGATTGGCCACACAAGAAAATATTCGTGTGTATCTACAAACTACGACTTAATAGCAATGCTGTTAATTATTTCTGATCCCATCATAAATTGTTATAGAGTGATACCGTAAAACAATACAAATTCGCTACCGAAAAGTGTATTAGATCTACTTTTAACAAGAACTTCCGTCTAATCCCATAAGTAACTTAGTTGATAGCGACAGCGATATTAGCGCAGAATTATTTTTATATTTTTATATTTAGATATTATTGATATACTTATTTAATATTATATTTTTTATTTATTTTTATATTTGTTTCTATATTTTATATAATATTTTTCAATATAAATATTATTTTTAAAAGTTCTACATATGTTGAATCTCATTTCATGACCTAACACAAAATTTCAATCGGTTTGAAGAAGCGAAGACAAAGTTTCTATTTTGCATAAAGATCCGTAGTCTACTGATCACGTTTGTTAAATAAATAATAGTTAAGTTCAGGTCTCTTGAAACAAGGTATCAGCCAGTTTTCTTCGCGTTCCGCTTCTAAACGAATATTTTCTTGCCAATGAAGAATCGATTTTTATAGTACGGGCATTTACTTATTTCGACTAAAATAACTTTTATATGTTTTACCTCCTACTAAAGTCGTAATTCACTATTGCACTTACACATAAAATAACATAAGGTATTATTTAGATTGTACTAGGATAGGAATGTTGTAACTTTTTTGGTATGCGTAGGTATATCAAAAATTTTTCATTATTATGATCAGGAAACACTCTTTGACTATTTACTTCCGAAGGTACGTCCACGAGACATCGACTGCTTAAAATCACATTCGAAGTCAACTAGCAAAGTTGACCAACTAGTTTCAATTTCTTAGATTGAAGCACCCCCTATAAGGGTAGTTTTATAAAAGCAATTTTAAACCCCTAAAAACCCCTAAAACCATTCTGTTTGTAATTGATTATGTTTAATTTATAAACATGCATTCCTACAAAAACGCTTCATCTATGACTCCATAGATTCGCGATAAGGAAGAGTGACGACGTTACCGACAAAAATAGGCGAAAAATGGTTTCACGTTTTTGTCCTTATATGAGAATATTTTTCGCTGGGAAAGGGCTCATTCGAAAGAGGAAGGTTCAATCTAGCGCGCGCTGGTCATGAGTTGACGAGATTATGCAGATATTTGGTAATATAAGCGTTAGGAGTAGGCCAAAAATTGACGATGTGCATGCCATGGAATCCTAGCATTCTTATGCCATTGGATGAGTTTTCTGGATGAAATCGAGAGTAGCGCGCTCTAGAAAATCTCTCCAGCTACAAATTGAGCTATATTTGGTCTTGATTCTCTGCGACATAAAGCCAAAAACTTGAAGCACGTTTCTGGCGTCAGAATTCATAATATCGATGATACAGAGTAAAAAATGTGACCAGTTTATTCACAGACTTAATACACGTCGGATCAAGACCAAGACGAATCTTAAGTCAGTGGCTGAAGGCTGTGAACGAAAATTATACAGCAGTTACCGACCTGCTGACTCTGCAAAAGTCACGTGACTACCATTGGCTCTTAAGGAAATACAACATTTTTGGGACACTCCGTATATTTCTAAACTCGCATCAATGGATTCGAACGTTTCTGTAACGGAACATTTTCAAATGTTCACGTCTGAAGCACATGTGAGGTCATGGAACCATCTAAGCTGAAGGTGTTACATAACTAAATAGATCGAGCCGGCCGGAAATAAGATCACTATGACTCTGGTCGGTTAAGACAGTATTACATAGCCAGGGCACAGTGTAACAAGGATAAGCTGCCAGAAGCTGCAGTCTATATTCTCGCGGCCAATCGTTGTGTACATTGATCCCTATTTCGTTTCTCTGTGCTTCATGCTCTGCGGAGCGTTCTGACCATGTTCCAAAGGATTTTTGTCCACGACACCTCTCAGCTGAAACCGTACCTTGCACTTGAAGCCCTTGTCATAATCTCTGCTTTCTGTTTCCGTCTTGTACGCAACATTAGAATGTCTCTTCCCTCATCGACATTTCTTTATATTCGATGCTCCGGTTAGTATTGAGGGATTTTATTGCAAGAAATACCTGTTTATTTCACAAAAAAGGTTAAATCTTAAAATTAAATAAAAGGTTAAACTTCATTACACTTCTCTGACAATATTCCTCTATAAAAAAAAATTAAAATTTATCACCAAACTTTTTTTTGTATTATATTTAAGTACAAAAATAAAAGTACAAGTAAAAGAACTTCATATTTCAGAATTATAAGAAAAAATCAAAATTACTACTTTCATCTCCAACAACACCTTCCATTTCTATTTTTTAGCTAACGAATAATGATAGTGACCAGGAAAATTGAGCGTATATATACGCTAATGATGCAAATGGGTTAACAGAGCCGTGAAGAACATTTTGGTATCGGAAAAACTTACTTTAAATGATCTCAGGAATCAACGCTTTCAAGGAAGTACATTTTTGGTACACCCCGTATACTACTTCGTCAAATGATTTTGTATCGTGCATCTTCGACGTGTACCTTAGGTGATGACACAGTTGGCTGGGTTAGAAACAATGTCGTCAAGTGATTTTATTGTCGGTAAAACAGTTATCGATGTAAACATTGTCGGTAAAACAGTGCCGGTCAAATGTTGCCGACTAAAACATTGTCGATGAAATGGTTATCGGTAACTGGATACAAACGTACATAAGGTGTAGAACTGTATAGAATGTTACTTTACAATGTAAACATCAGTCCATAAGGAACGAAGAAATACGAAAATTCTAACTAGAATGCACTTTTCATTATTTTTCTTCTAGGAGTATTGTCGCGGTGGGTGTATACGAAGTAGATCCAACAGCCAACTTGTCGAGCTTCGCCGAAAGAAGGCGGAAGAATCTTTGCTCGAGAAACATATCCAAATGGCTGGCTTGAGTAATGGTGCTCGACATGACATAGGTTAGCGGGGAGCAATACATCGACAGCACTTTCGTCGGTACCGAGCTGGGGGACACGATTATTGCCTCTGCATGCTCCCCAACTACTTCCACCCCCGCAAGGTTCCTCTGGCCACGAGATTTCCCTCCGACCGTCCCGTTCTTCCCTTCTCTTCCTCCTTGTGATCGTAGTATCCCGGCTTCGACCGAGCTTACCCAACTTAGTCGACGGCGACCCGCGCTACCGCCATTGCCAACCAAGTTTATGGCCCAGACCGACGCCCATAAACTGTACAAATGGTAAATCTACCGTAAGATCATCCCAGCCGAAAATGATGTATCGTAGGTTTCGCGGGACGTACACACGAGAATCGGCGAACCTACCGCTTGACCTGACCCCTCCTTCCTTCTGCCCTGCCTTGCTCCGGCCACCTCCCACCCACTCATCTGGCCAAGATAGTACCTATGTATATGGCAGAAAAGAATTGACGTAGGGACGTGAAAGAAACGATGCTGCGGCAGGTTACCGTGCCTGGCTGCCGGTTGCGACAACTGCGGTTGCTGCTCGTCTTAATCCTGTCCCTGCACGGAAAGATTCATCAACTTACGAGGAACCCTCATCCGTTTCCTATCCCGAATCGACAAACAGGCTTTTCACTCCAAATTCACCCTTCACTTACAAATCCACCTGTTTACAAATCAACTTCACCCAGCGGTGACTCGAAAGTGAAACAACTCGATGCCATTTTGTTTATTGTACACTCAAATGTAAATTCGTTTTCCCGCGGATTTTTGTAAAAATTATATGCATATCTACATTTACACAAACGACGTTAAAATTGTCATATTGTATGCCGCATATAAGTGAACTCTTTTGGAATAAATGAAACTCGTCTTGTATATGAGGTACACATATTGGGTTAAAACGAAAGTTCGTAGCGTTTTTAAATTAAAGTTGAAAGGTAAAATGAAGACATTTATTCATAGGTTTATTCAATAACATGATAACTTACCTCGAAAATGGCAAAACGTAATAGAACAGAATGGAAAATATATATAATATAATATATTATATATGATATATATAATATATATATACTACTTGTACTATATATATATATATATATATATATATATATATATATAAAATAAAAAAAATAAATAAATAAATAAAAATAAATATCTTAATTTTATCTTTGAACTTTAATTTAAAAATTTTACGAACTTTCGTTCCAACGCAATATATTCATTGTGATAAATCCTGGTCTCAGACTTCCGATTGGAAGTGCAGATTCTATTCAAGTAGAATGAGACTGCGATAACCAGACCACTTGTGTTTACGTTCTTAGTGTCATTAACACTAGAACTACCGAACCAGTCAAAATGACTGGTGGATGATTTCTTCTTTCACGATTACTGAAACTATGAAAACGTTTTTACGAGAAATTTTTTAATATCATAATTGCAGCTATATGAAAAGTTTTTCTTTACAACGATAGCATAGCTGAATCGATTGCAATAAGAAAAAATTACGTAAGAGGTACTATCGCGACGCTTTGAAATTTTACACCGTTCACGTGAGACTGTCCCCTTAATTTTCATCGTCGCTGTGTAACAGAAAACACGTGTTTGGAACGGATCCTGCGTGTCGGCGGTCTCTCGCATAATCGACCAGTCGGTGCTACCGGAGCTTAATAACGTCCGGAAAGCGAGCAGGTCGATCGTTGTCGTGCGAGTAAACAATGCATCGAAATCGCAATTATCGGAATGTGCTCATTTCCCAGGAGGAGAAACGCGGCCGTGTAACGACGCGTGCGAATTCGATTCGTCGCGAGCTTAATACGAATCGAATCATCGCCGATTCATCGTGGAACGCGGCAAATCCTTTTTGCGCGGTGTCATTCATTGAGCACATTCCGAATCGAGAGCGGATGTGCCTGTGCCGTTCGCAGAGCCGCGGACACCGCTGGAAATCGTTGGAATCGTTGAATTCCCCTGCCTTTGTTACGTCGGAGAATCGAAAATGGACGTCGATTGGTCCTTTCTCCTATTCGACCGCTGTTCTTACGATAAATCAATATCACAAATTCAAAGATTTTCATGAAACATTGTCAATTCGACAATAGTTGTGTCAATTAACACAACGGAAGAAAACTTGGTATACGAACGGATGGTAATGTCGCACCCCCTCTCCCCTCACCATGGTTTTACATTTCTAACTAAAATCTGATTCATAACTTGAATTCATTTGAATTTTTTATTAAAATGTAGATAAACCAATAAGATAAAAGATGGAAGTAAAAGACAAATAATTTCATTTAATTTAATATGTATTATAGAAATAAGTCATGTGGGACCTCTTATAAAAGTTATGGTAATATTGCCCCCCCCCCCACCCACCAAATCAGAACTCGTATAAAATCATTATTTTTGGTAACATTTTGATATATACGTACATTTTATTGAGTGTATTCCAGCACACAACTGTTTAACTCATTTAATTCGCAAGAAATAATATTTTATGGGATGACGAAAAACTTTACTTCTTTAGGTTATGTTACTTATGCTTCGCATTAACAGAAACGATATTGTCGAGAGTAAATTTATTTCCCTACATATTAATCCGGTAGACGCTCCCGGTACGCTAATTATACCGTTCCCCGCTAAATGTTATTGTTTTAATATCAAAAATTATAACGGGAACAAATTACCACTTCTTCCTCTATGCTTCCGATTATCTTTTAAATACAGTGGTGGACAAAAATATTGGCACAGCACGAAATTCCACATGTACGAACTTATAACTAGACTGCAGATTTTATGCATTTATGGCAAAAGTGAAAAGTGGAAAAATGAAAACATGAGAAAAATTTGAACATACTGTTACATTATTTCCAACATATTAAACCAGTTAAGAATAGAAATAAAATACTGCTTGATTCCTGTTTGTGGCAAATGTGGTGGACAATTTTTATTTTGCTGTACTCATAACTATTGAAATAAGTACTTATATGTTTTGCATGTATCGCTATGCAATGAGTATAAATTTCGATCAGTAGAAATTTAGTAGGAATATCGGTGTAGGTTGCGGCTCGAATTTATAAAATTACTGTAAAAATTAACTTAGAAAAATACATAGACTTATTAGAAGATTGTTTAATTGTATTTACTGAAAAGCATCATGACGAAAATGTTAGCTCTCAACAAAATAACACAGCAGTGCACACTTCTAAAAAGACACTCAAGTGATTTCAGCAAAGGATTTGCCACTTGTGAAGCGGCCAGTTCGCTCCCCTGATTCAAATCCAATCGAAAACTTATGGGGAATTTGATCAAGAACCGTACATAAAAACGGCGAGCAGTATAATATTACAAAAGAACTCGAACAAGCGATTACACTTAAGTTGAATAAAATCCATACTACAACATTGCAAAAATAAAATAATTTGTAGTATGGAAAAACGAATATTCGAATTAATTAAGCGTAACCGTGGTAGTATGTTATTGATACTATAATATTTTTGTCTTTTGTAATAATTAAATACACTGTTCCTCTATACAAATTTCGCTACTTTTCTCTATACAAATTTCGCTAAATTATTGTATTTATATAATTAATAATAAATACATAACGGTTTTATTGCTTCCTAGTGTATTTTCCTTCTTTTCCAATCGTCTAGCATTATTTCCAAACCATCCATTACTTGTATTATCAAATTACTCAACATTATTTTTATTAAAAACAATAGTGTTTTTATAAAAATTTCGTCCACTACATTTATTGAGGCGGAGAAGATTATTTCTCAAGGTTGTTTTTAAATAGAATGAAGTATTTTCATTAGTGTAACGCTACAGCCAATAAAAAGAGGAATTGAACCGTATATAATATGCTGACCTTCAGATGACCTTGCCCCAACGTATTGTAGAATGCAGGATTATCAACCGTGAAAATGTTTCGATACTAACAGCCACAATTTTAAATACGCTCCTTAAAATTCTACTTTTATACATTTCATAGATAATATGAAATAAATAAACAATACATATCTGCGTAATTTTTTTTTTTGACGTAGCGGTCAATTCATTATAATATTACACCAATAATATTTATAATGTTCTACTATAATGTTACACTAACGATAGCACATCATCTTATCTAAAAACACGTAGCTAATCTTGAAGTATTGGAAAATATGACCTCAAAAAAATCTTTATCTCAATAATTGCCATGCTGAAACAAACCTTTTTTTGCTCACACGTTCTCTTGTATCATTAAGAACAGCGAAGCTATTTTAAGTGTAATTGTTAAATAACTCGCCGTGTACATTTTACTAAATATAATAAGTATTTATTTATAGCGACGGTTAATTCGAATTTTCCACGTTCCATAGGAATCGTAACCAATCATGCGAGAAACCAGAGTTCGTAATATCCGCTGACCCCCTAACATTTCGCGTATACTTATTTCTTTTAAGCCTCATTAGTGGAATCCTCGTTAGATCCTCTAATATGTCTTGCTGCTCCTTCTTATCCTATTTGTCCGTAGGCCACCGCGAGTCTCTTTCACCATCATTCCCTCTCATTTCCCTCTTCCACGTCAAATTTAATAGCATCACGGTCCGCGCCGTGTTTCACCCTCTCTTCCACCCAATCATCCATTCTCAGTGTCCTAAATCTCTTTTGCGTCAATGTTCGCAAATTACTCCCTCATCCTTTCCTTTTAACCCACTTTCGTCCTTCCCTCGTCCTCCTCTTTGACAGCTCTCCCTCCCCGAACCCTTTTTTTCTGCCGCCTGCCTCCTCTTTCACTTGCATGGCCTCCCAATTTCTCTTGGTTTCTCCTCTCGCGTTCCATTTGTCTCTTCCCTTTCTCTTTCTCTTTCTCTCTCCATTTTACCCTACATCTTTCATCTCATCTCGACTCTCTCTCTCTCTCTCTCTCTCTCTCTCTCTCTCTCTCTCTCTCTCTCTCTCTCTCTCTCTCTTTATGTGGATCAGAAGCCGAATGGAAATTAAATGCGCAGTCGACCGTTACGCCGATTGATTTGTATTCTTCGATCTGCCGCCACGACGAGGAAGTGTGCTAAACTGCGGGATTTATGTTCTCTCCTAATTGCGTCGGTCCTCACCCCCTAGTGAACGAACCACCCCTCGCCGGCGCTGCTTCATCGCCTTCCAACCTCTGTGTGCACCTCCTGTCCTTCCGGCTGTAGCCTTTACCAGATTGCTCTCGCGTTTCATCGGAATCTCGATCGAAAGGAACCGTCATGTCGGGCGAATACACTCACTGCCTAGGCCACGAAAAATCGCGCCGGTCGATCGCGATCGATTAAATGTTAAAGGTCCGTTTCAATTACCGAAGGATGTCCGGACGCCAATCGTTAAAGTCCTTTATCGTGTTACAACCAGCAATTGCAAACTCTTTTGTTTCTCTTTTAACGTTTCTGTTCATAACCGGGAAGGTGGGTGGAGGGGGGGGGTCGAAAGTAACAATTTCACTTTGGACTACGATTACGCAAAACTTAATACAACAAAAATTTTCATGCCAAAATGTTACCTAGTTCTCGGACATTGTCTAACCATGGTATTCTTTATTTGTAACAAGTAACGTTGAAGTTATTAACAAAAACTGGAGATCGGGGAAAGTATTACAACCGTTGCGTACCCCAGGCGGTTGTAACACATCATGTGGTGTCGATAGTAACATAATATTTTTTTTTAATTAAGGTGCGCATTAAACTGAATTGCAAACTGAATACAAATAAACATAAATCTTCCTAATTACAGGTTGCTCAGATTCACATAGATTCACAATTGTGGCTAAGGTGTAAATCGTGTTGCTGAGTGCATTCTTCATATTCCCAGTTGTTACATTCTGAGACTGTACAATTGACGATTGTTAAACGATTTTTAAACATTTTTGTTTAAGGTGCGTCTTCTAGACACATTAGTTTTTGTGTTGTTGAAATTGCGTAATTGTATGACGATTTTCATATTATGGGTCAAAATACACCAAGCCTCCTCTGTCGGAGGGTTAAAGTAAACATAAATCGATTGCCATTCGTACCGCGGGAGAAAAAAGCATTAAAAACTTAGCTTCTTGGACATAAGTATTTAACAAATAACGAACATTATTTTTACACAGGGGGGATATTTTTAGCGGGTACATGGCGTGTTCAGAAAGTCATTCACCCGAGATGCGTTGAGGTCCGACGAGTCAAACTCCGCGAAACTAACTTCTTAAAGGGGTGGTTGATACCTCGTCGGGGTTTGCTATAAATAAAGATCTACGAATTAATTTGCCGTGCGACGCATAAATTACAAAGATTGAATTCGCATCGGACGACCACGACGAAATTGTTCGCAGCGACACGCATCGGCGAACAGGTGACAGCGCATGGTGAGATTCACGTTTGAAACCTCGATCGACGCCGGCGAGCGTTTAATTATTAGATTGACAGACTGATTCGATTATCGCATGCTCGATGATTTTCTCCCCTGTCACACGATAATCGTTCATGTAATGTAATAACAGGGAAAAAATCAGGGTGAAGCGCGTAAATCAACCCCCGAAGAAATATTACACGCTCTCTCCGGTATTAATAATAGAGTACGTATGATAACGCGTCGGCGTGGCCGTACGTTGAATGAAAATGATTGTCATAGATTCCTCGGACCCTTGTGTCATGCACCCTCTTATCTATACATATACGGGACAATCCTCGACCCTTTCCCTTTCGCTCTACTTATCGACGTTTAACGAATTTATATAATCGGATTTACATAAGTTACGTTTAGAGACGGGTGTCTATTGGCGATAGGTACAGGAATGAGAGATTTACAAATTCAAGAAAACAATCGTTCGATGTTGGAAAATGTAAATAAATGCAGCGAACGAGGGACGCATATTTATTCTATACAGAGTGTCCCAAGAATATTGTACTTCTATGAAAGAGATAATTCCTGAGATAATTTGAAGTAACTTTTTTCTTTGCGAAAATGTTCTTCACGGCTTTATTAAGGAGTTATTAACGAAAAACACGAACCAATCAGAACGCGGCTATAGCAGAGGGATCCCGGCTCGGCGACGGTGAGCGTGACGTTGGCATTGGCTGACGTCAGAATCCGCCTGCTGTATCCGCGCTCTGATTGGTCTGTGATTTTCACTAATAACTTCTTAACAGAACCACGAAGAATATTTTTGTAAAGGAAAAAGTTACTTCAAATTGTGTCAGGAATCATCCCTTCCAAGGAAATACAACATTTTTGGGACACCCTTTAATAGGCATCAAATACTTATTGTAACGCAAAACATGTTCTGTATGCATTAACGGGTTGTGATTATGACATTTCTACCCTGCAGGATATCGTGGGGAACCGACTGGTGTACTTGATATGGCCGCATATCAAAATAACGCACACCGTGCTCTTCTTTTGGAATGTTATATATCCGCCGAACTTGCTCTTAAGCTTCGCAAGAACAGAGTGAACGTTTTTTTTTTTTTGAAACCCTCCATCGTTTTTGGGCGAACGCGAAATTTAAATCTGTAATTACAATCTACGCACTTAAAACTAACTGTTCTATAACTAGTAACATTTGCTTGAGTTATATCTAAATGCGGCGTCGAGAGCCGACGATGCCTATCGTCACAATTTTCTGCATTATGGTGCCATCTGGTCAGATAAAGTGAAACTGGTTAACGAAAAGGCTACACCACCACAGACGAGGTATAGGAGTAGAACAATCATCCAATGTATTTTTCTGTCTCACGTTCCGGGGTCGCTATAGTCCTCGTACCATTTCCGTGTCACATTCTATGTTACCGACCGGGATTGATATTGTGGAACTAATATTCTATACAGACTTAAGGCTGTGTATGGGGTTTCGTGTCTCACGATCTGATGTACCGACATCGCTAAAAATCACTCGATTCCTTACGCCCTCTACGCTGAAGAGCGATAAATGTTGGAACTAGATCCACGAAAACAATCAAATCTAGTGAAACAAATGAATGACGAGTTGTATCTGCGATGTTACGACTATGTTGGCAACGTGTCCTTGAATCCCGAATCGCAAATATGACTGCAAGTGATTGAATTTTATGAGATTCTAAATTAAATTTTTTTATTTGATGTAATATAGATAATTGATGAAATATATGTAGACATTGTATTTCCAAATTGTAGAAATACAATTTTCATTAATTCTTGAACGTAAATAACTTTATGCGCATATTTATTTTATATATTTTAATTATTCATTTCTCCATATGGATATGTTAGGTGCATTCCTACAATTTTCTAATACTATTAAGGTCCGTCTTAGACTTGATCCGACGGATCTTAAGTCTGTGACTAAACTTGTCACATTTTTTCTCTGTATTATCGGATTCTGACGCCAGAAACGTGCTTCAAGTTTTTGGATTTATTTCGCAGCGAATCAAGACAAAATATAGCTCAATTTGTAGCTAGAGATATTTTCTAGCGCGCGTTACTCTCGATTTCACCCAGAAAACTCATCCAATGGCATAAAAATGCTTGGATTCCACGGCATGCACATCGTCAATTTTTGGACTACTTCTAACGCTTATATTACCAAATATCTGCATAACCTTCCTCTTTCGAACGAGCCTTTTCCCAGCGAATAATATTTTCATATAAGGACGAAAATTTCAGGCACGTAAAACCATTTTTCGCCTATTTTTGTCGGTAACGTAGTCACTCTACCGTATCGCAAATCTATGGAGTCTTGGTTTTAAGTGACTTTTCGACTATCCTCAGCTAGCTGAAGGTAGACAAGGGTGGATCAAGGTAGGCCGGTGGTGAGGGATCCTTGGTCAACCCTAAGCTGGTTGAAGGTAGGTCAGAGTAGCTCTGAAGCACCTCTGGTCAATCCTAAGGTAGCCCAAGGTAGTTCAAGATCCTCCTGGTCCCGCTATCCATCCGCTGCGCTCGGAGTCTCCTGCTAGACTGCGCTTGCAAAACCTATCAAACAAATTTCATTTTTTAATTCTTTATATTTTTTGTGTATTTATACAAGATGAATATTGGTGTATACACAAAGTTCGAAGTGTTATTTAATTTTTCTTCTTCAATAATTTAACACAACTGAAGTAAATAGTATACTCAATTCTCACTAACAATCCTGAAATCATAAACTGTCGATAACGTTGACCGCGACATGGTAATGGTAATGGGACTCCCATGAACTTGTGATATACTTGTGAAAATACAAACTATGCTATGTCTGTAACATTTATTTCTTTATCAAGTTACAGTTTTAGCAACTTATAGTTTCTATTTGGATTTTAATTTTGGTTTCTTATCCGACACATCCTACCTCATACAAGTTTTATTGTACTCTTTGCATTACAAAATTCAAATTTTATATTCAGATTTAAATCAGATTTAAATCAGAATAAATAGAAAATAACTGACGAACCTCGGTCACCAAGAATTTAACACTGCAATAGTATCAAATTGTTACTACAGATAGTAATTATTAGACTGCGGATTGTATGCATTTATGGCAGCAATAAATATCTGTGATGTAAAGTAATAGGAAGAGTAAAAGAGTTATCGACTATTAATGTGTTACTTTCGATTTAGTGAAACTATTAAGAGAGAAAGAAATTCCTAAACAGCTCTTGTGTCTTGCAACAGGTGCAGACAATTTTTATTTTGCATAAAAATCCGCATTCTAGTTATTACGATCAAGCGATATCCTTACAAAAAAGGACAAAACAAAAAATTGTGTCCTCGTCTTCGTATTTATTTTTCTCGAATTTGCTGTTATATTTGTATTACATTTGTTTACCAAGCATAAATCATTTTCTTCTTTGGGAAACGGAGTTATCAAACTCAAGCTATCTGATAAATAATAACTAATTATGCATGTCGAATGGCGAATATATAAACGATTAAAATACAATTATTGTTTTTGTTTGCTGATATATACAATTTATATGTTACCGTTAAAGCTTATAGTACTTATATTGTAGTTAATCTGCTATTCTATATACGGTTTATTATTATTTCGGCTGTTATCTTTTAGTCGATGCAAATTTAATTCCAAAACGGAAATTGCTTACGCCTCGATTTAGTATACAGTGTGTCCCACGATCTCTGTCCAGTTGAATATCTTGGTTATTTCAAACAATATGAGAAAATGTTACGTACAGAAGTTGTAGGATTTAAGAAATTACATAATATGGTATAAATGATATTCTTGCAAGTAGAGGCATAGAGAAGAATTAGAGGTCACCTTTATTTTTTTAAATGGAATGTCCAACTTTTTATGCTCGATTTCGATAGATTAGCGTATTTTGAGTATAAAAGTACTAAAGTGCATTTGTCCTAAAACTTACTTACCTATTACTTTCATTATGGAACGCATTCAAGGATATGCTCACTACGTCAAATGTATACATTGGTAGGCTTTCGACGTCTCTTAGTGTCATTCAGTTTCTCAAGTCAGTAATTGTAGTACATCACGAATTCTCACTCGTCACAAATATCATCCGTACCACATTAGCATTCACCAGAAACATGACATGGATTATGTAAATCGTGTTAGATTTTGTGGATGGGCGTAAGAGCAGCTACAAATCAATCCACTTAAATGGATATTAAATAAATTTAATACTATTTACCGATGGGACTACTTTTACCAGCACTGGACGTGTTAATTCACATAACACGCATTATTGGTCAGTACAAAATCCTCACTGGCTACCAGAAATTGATCATCAAAGACACTGGTCCATTAATGTGTGGTGCGGAATCATCGGGCAACAAATAATTGGGGCTTATTTCATTGACGGCACTTTTACTGGTCAAAAATATGATACGTTCTTAAGAAATACATTGCCAAATTTATTATAAAATGTGCCATTAAGCGTTCGTCAGACAATGTGGTATCAGCACGATGGATGGCCAACACACTACCCTCGAAGGGTGAGAAGTACACTTAATGAAATATTCCCAAATCGATGGATAGGACACGGTGGCGCTGTTTGCTGGCCAGCACGAAGTCCAGATTTAACACCCCTAGATTTTTTCTCGTGGGGAACATTGAAAAATATTGTGTATCGAAATGCACCAACAACTCCGGAAGATATGAAGCAACGAACTATCGCAGCATGTGCTACAATAGACGCTCTAACAATACGACGTGTAAGAAACGCAACAGTTCAAAGACTACAACGTTGCATCGCTGCAGATGGCTGACATTTCGACCATTCGTCATGAAAACAGTCAAATATCTCAGCAACAGTAGGTTTTAGGACAAATACACTTTAGTACTTTTATACTCAGAATACGCCAATCTATCGAAATCGAGCATACAAAATTGGACATTCCATTTAAAAAGACAAAGGTGACCTCTATATCATCTTTACGCCTCCACTTGCATATTATATAGATTCTTAAACCCTACAACTTCTGTGAGTAACATTTTCTCGTATTATTTGAAATAACCAAGATATTCAAGTGGACAGAGCTCGTAGGACACACTGTATATCGTTGTCGATGTTGCCGGGATCTCGGCGATTCATTTAGAAATTCCTGTGACCTCGCTTTTTCTACGGTGCCTGTCCGATAAGCGTGGATCGATCGATAAACATGAATCGTAATCACGGTTGAATAAGTTGATTCTCGATCATCGTTTTTGGTGAACGACTCCGAGCTACCGTTGAACGCAACGAAATCGAGAGATCGGCCGCTGCGACGGGCATCGCGTGATCCACGGCATGGATGAAAAAGAGAAGCAGTGGAAGATTCATGGCAGGTCGATCGCATTATTCAGATTAGGGCATCGACTGAGCCACACGAATATGCGAGAGTACACGCGTTCCTTTGTATGCGTATAAACGTGTACATGCTTATATCGGTGGAAGATAATACGGCCGATCGTGCACCACAGAAGAATGTTAATGGTGCTTCAGTTTTGTATGCAGGAAGTGACGGCGCGTCTCGCCTCATACCGTAGCGGGCCCCGGCGCCCCGGCGCGGCGTCCGAGCAGAAAAAGGCCCAATAAAACCGATAGAACTGAAAAACCGAGAAATTCACCCGTAGCCGTGTCGGACGAAGATAAGAGAGATGCTTCTTTTAAATCCCATCATAAACATACTGAACCAGAGGCTCTCAACATTCAGAAAAAAAAGATATTCATTCCACGTGTGGTTCTCGGTCAGCTCTTCTCGCAATTATCGTCAATCTTTGTCAAATTCGGTCCGATTTTGCGCCACTACCCCGATTTCATTATCATTATTCTATCAAACAAATCATGTATTTATCATTGTCATTACTAGACGGCGAATTTTAATGCAAAATAAACATTTTCTATCTGAATTGCAACAACTTGAAGTGAAATAGAGATTAACTTTCTTTCTTGATATGTTAAATAGGTTGAAAATAATATAACAATATTTTTAAATTCTTCTAATGTTTTTACTCTGTCTTACACCTACCCATTGTTGTTGTAAATTCATAAAATCCGTTGTCTAGTCATTACTTATATTTTCTATGCGGAAAATATTTCCATTAATTCCATCATTAGACTGCAAATCGTTATGCAAGATAAAAATCGTTCGCGTTAATTGCAAGACGTAGGAACCCAATAGGAAATTATTCTTCTCATTAGTAGTTATCTTAAACTGTAAGAGATGTGTCGACGCTCTTAATATTCTTGTAATCTTTTTATTGTTTGAAATGACACCTACCCAAGTTTGCCAAAAATGCATAAAATACGCAGTCTACTCATCATATATAAAAAGAATATTAACACAAAAATGAATATGTATGTTTGTCCATAATGTACAGAATGGGCAAATTAGACACTGATTTAAGAATGGGTTTAATCATTCCCACGCATTCAACACATTTTTTGGCAATGTTTATCGTCATCATCGTTATTGGAAATATTGAAAAGTGTTGTAATGCTTTGTCAGGCTCTCTATAATTTTCACGTAGAGGTAGACTAAATAAACTGTCGTTTATTATTTGATATTTGGGAAAAAGGCAAAAGAGTCCTTGTTTTAAAATATTCTTCCAAAATATCGTTAACTTCTATACCATATTTGTCTAATACACAGACAGTACTGCTTTTAGTATTTAATATACACTGAAATAATTCGCCCAACAATCATATAAAACTAACTCATATATAATCATTAAACTGCGGACTTCTGCCGGTCTTCGTGTAGCTTTGCTCCCAAAGTAATCACAGACTGTAGAAAGAAGTTCGGAAAACATCTAAACAGAAGAGGCAAGGAAAAAGTTGATTCTCATTAAGGCATCATCGAGTTTATCGTGATTGATACTCGAATGGGGATACGTGTAATGACTGGCACTCGAATTAATGGCCACTTGATTTACCAATCTCACTCTTTGGTGCTTGAGAGCTTCCACGCGAATGAAGGATCTTGGTTGAACTCGAAACGACCAATCATTCGAGATACCGAATTATTAATTTGAGGTTGGTATTGATATAAAATACTTAATGACTTGATGTTTGTATTACTTTCGAAAATCTCTTATTAAGAGACTGAACTGATTAAGTTTTTGATTGTCAGTTAATTCCGTTTCTGAAGTAATTCATACAAAATAAATAGTATATTTTAATGATCGTGGAAAGTTATAGTCAGACGTAAAAAGATAATAAGTAACATGAAATCGACTTGTTAATGTATTCCAAATGAGAACATTGTGATGGCACATGATTTATGACGAAACTGGGTGTAATTTGAAACTCTAGAAACATTGAAAGAATTTGAGAACACACACCCAGTAAACAATTTTATATGAATTTGTCACCAAAATTTGTCTACAAATTCCTATCCATCTCTTTCCGCATTAGGCTCGGTATTTGAGCTCAAAGTTTGCGAATTCCATGCCAAATTGAGGCCAAACCTTGGCTTCGTTATAGAGGGCAGGTCGGTCGCACTAAAAGCGGACCTAACCTTGCTCTAGGAGGAAATATCGGGCAAAATCGGAGTTTCCTTTCCGTAGGAGGGAAAACGGAATTAAATTATTGAAAATACATGAAACTTCAAATTATATAATTTAGAAGTTTAAATCAAATTCCGTTTCCCTCTCACAACAAGGTTTACTCCGATTTTGACCGATATTTACTCTTAATGCGACCGACCTGCTCTTTATAACGGTTTTGTTCCAATTAGACATGGAAATTGCATGGAAATTGCATGGAAATTTCTTCTTTCATTTGCTCGTAAAATGTGATACAAACATTCCAGAAAACTTGCTCCAAACTTAATAAGACGTAAAAAAGAGAGAAATAAACTTCTATTTGGCTCCTCTATGCTGCAATGCGTGCAGACAAAATTTTTATTTTGCATAAAGATCCGCTGGAAGATTCAGTTGGAAGTACGTGTATTACTATTCGACTGCGAGTCCTTATGCAAATGTACAAGTTTCGGTGTTTCTTTTAGTACCTAGAGCGGGTTTGCAGCTTAAATTCGGAGTTTGGTCTCGTTGCAAATAAGCTAAAACATCCATGGAACCCTGGTTGCTATTTTTTCTTTCGTTACATCTGCCTCTGGTCCCATACGCTACGAGCACATTATCATCCGGGCGACGAAAATTGTATATCATTTATCGGCGGGGACGGCATAACGAGCGCAGCCACGCCATACTTTAAAATCCTGTTGGCCCCGTTGTAGTCCCCATTTCTCGCGGTGGTGCCTGCGGATTGCATAACAAAAACGATTCGCGATAATAACGATACGAGAGCTCGGGAGGGGGGGGGAGGGGAGAAGATCCGTGGAAGAATCCGAAACGACGACGACGACGACGAGCCAGAACTTTGACCATCTTCGCGCCACGTTAATGTCTCTACTTACTCGAAACTGCTACTGGCTGCTGGCACCTTTCTCGTCCTCTTTCCTCCTCGTTCCTTTCGCCCCGTTCCTTCTTTCTCGGCCGAAGAAAACGAGGAGTTCGCGTGCGTGCCTTGAAGCTATCTAACAGAACAGGGAGGTGATCCAGGGAAGCTGGGGAGAAGGGATAAACCAATATGCCGAGGCCGGTAGCGAAGACTGCGTGACACGTCGGACGCGTGCGTGTGCGTTGGCGCCAGGCCGCATTCTCGCATTCGTTAACGAACACATCGAGTTAGCTCCCTCCGCAGCTCGTGCCTTCTCCTCCCTCGTATCGAACCGATCGTCCCCCCCCTCTCCCCCCCCCCTCCCCGCCCCAACATCTTTTTCCTCGTGAGACCCCCCGTCCCGATCCCCCGCGATATTAAGAGCGGTCACGGATCCCAAATTTGCCATCGCATCGACGCGACGACGGCGGGAGGAGGGCGGGACATCGATTTGTCCTCGTCCCGTTTGCACGCCACCGGTACGTGGTAAAGATGACCGGTTTTTACCGGCGCGAATCGGCCGGCAAACGTCTTTCGAAGCGCAGTTCTCAAGAAAAGAATCGTCATCCAACAAGCCTGCCTGCCTGCCTATCGTCCATGCCTATCGAATCGATACGCATTGTCCCTCATCATCGCCGGTGATGTAATTTCCGTTCACCGGCGGCGTTCGGTGCCAGCCTTGTCCGGCATCGTCGACACCGTTCGTTCGGTATCGTGATAGAACGATGGCCGACCAGATCGGTCCAGATATGCCGGCTTTTACCGGTAGTCGACTATCGGCCCGCATCGATATCAACAATTCTTGGAACGGCCGAAAATACACTGTGCGACGACATGACAGCTCGCATTAGGATTTACATGATTCTAATTTATTTTGATATTGCAACCGAATATACACCACTTCGGGATACGTTTAATAACATACGCATACAAGACAAGTCAAATTGTATTTCAACCCTTGGCACTCGAATGGCGACTGTTAGGCGCCACTAAAAATTGCTGTATCGTTATTAAAAATATTTTTTACATTATTAAATTTATTTGTATTTGATCAATTACTAAACGCTTCACAACAAATTCAGTTTTTAAGACGGACTAAAAAGTATAAAATAGTTTTTCCTAACCCCATACGGATTGTCTTGAAAATTTGTGATTGTGAATTGTTAATAGCTACGAAAATACTTGTAAGATTTAAAACGAAAAACGTGGGGCGCAAGATAATCGTAAGGAATGTAGAGAGTAGCTGCTGTTGAGAATACTTACACAACTGTTCATATTATTTGCAGTGCAATAAAATTGTTAGTGACTTAAGTGAACTATTCGTGTATCAATTATCTATTGCATGCGCCCCACGTTTTTCGTTTTAAATCTTACAAGTGTTTTCATAACTATTAAAAATTCACAATCAGAACTTGTCAGGACTATCTGTATGGGGCTAGGAAAAATTATTTTATACTTTTTAGTCCGTCTCAAAAACGTGGTATATTAAACATTTCTTTTATTCAAATAATTATTCGCTTATAACTCGAAAACAAAGCCGCGTATGACATTTTCGTAAAGGAAAAAGCTTGTTAGAATAATCCCAAGAATCATACCTTTCAAGGAATTGAAAGATTTTTCAGACACCCTGTACATATATCATATCTAGGCGTTGCTGCGAGCCAGTTAATGTGAAATAGTCTTAATTCGTCCTAAATACGTAACTAAATACGTAAAGAATTATGACTAGACTGCGGATTTTTATGCAAAATAAAATTTGTCTGTATTAATTTGCATATAGGAACTACATAGACGTTCATTTCTTTCCTTAATAATTTTATAGAGTTGAAAACAACGCTAGAGTATTATTAAATCCTTTAAATGTGTTCACTATTTTCTATTCGGTTTATTAATTTTGGTCATAAACGCATAAAATCCACAGTCTACGATATTCTCGAAAGTATAAAATAATTCGCTCGAATTTTCAAAAACAAACTATTATTTCCAGGTGGTACGTGTATTTCTACTTTGACACTTCGCATTCGATGTGCCACGTCTTTCCGACATCCGATGGGTCTTATATTTTGTATAAATTATTTTTCTCTAAGAACTGGAACAACTTTAAGGCGCAGCGTTCTAAGAGTTTCATAGTTGAAAGACAAGGCTCGATCTAATGGAGAAACATCGCTGTATTCCTTTTTCTTCGCCGTTTCGTCCTGCGACGCACGTAATTTCTTGACACGTTCGCGTCCGTCTTTGTGGTCAAGGCGAGATTCATTTAATGTCTTTGGCTGATAGAGCGACAGACGACGCTGCCACGGAATCCGCGGAACATTAATGATACGAGCCGAGCGTAAAGTACTTCAAGTCCTCGTCTCCGCGACGATGATACACGCTCTCTGGAATTCATAGAGGTGAACGCCGTGTCGCACAGTAGACCGTCTCTATAAAATAGGCGGTATTGATTCTGAAATTGTCATGCCATGAAACAGGTTAAAATTGGGTCTTTTCGTAAGCTAATATTTCATTGAGATAGACTTTACAGGACACAGCCTTATATCTTATCATCATTTATTATTTATCATTTATTATAGAAATGAGAATGTCCAATTTTAAACTGTGTAAAGGTTAAGGGAATTTAGAAACATCAATGTATTATTTTCGACTCTATCGAATGATGAAAGAAAGGTAGAACTTTTTACTTGGCCCCAATTTCTTACGATTAGTGTACAAAGTTTCTATTTTGCATAAAGATCCGCAGTCTACTGATCACGTTTGTTAAATAAATAATAGTCAAGTTTAGGTCTCTTGAAGCAACGTTTTCTTCGCGTTCCGTTTCTAAGCGAATATTTTCTTGTCAATTGAGAATCGATTTTTATAGTACAGGCATTTATATATTTCGACTAAAAAAGTTTTTATATTTTTTACCTCCTACTAAAGTGGCAATTCACTACTATACCTTCACATAAAATAACGTTCGATATTATTTACATTGTACCAGGATAGGAATGTTGTAACTTTTCCGGTATGCGTAGGTATACCAAAAAATTTTCATTATTATATTCAGGAAACACTCTTTAACTATTTCCCTCCGAAGGTATGTTCACAAGACATTAACTGCTTAAAATCACATTCGAAGTCAACTAGCAAAGTTGACCAACTAGTTTCAATTTCTTAGATTGAAACACCCCCTATAAGGGTAGTTTTACCAAAGCAATTTTAAACCCCTAAAACCATTCTGTTTGTAATTAATTATGTTTAATTTATAAACATGCATTTCTACAAAAACGCTTCATCTATGTCTCCGTAGATTCGCGATAAGGTAGAGTGACCACGTTACCGACAAAAATAGGTGAAAAATGGTTTCATGTTTTTGTCCTTATATGAGAATATTTTTCGCTGGGAAAGGGCTCATTCGAAAGAGGAAGGTTCAATCTAGCGCGCGCTGGTCATGAGCTGACGAGATTATGTAGATATTTGGTAATAGAAGAATTAGAAGTAGGCCAACAATTTACGATGTATATGCCGTGGAATCCATTCTTATGCCATTGGATGAGTTTTCTGGATGAAATCGAGAGCAGCGCGCACTAGAAAATATCTCCAGCTACAAATTGAGCTATATTTTGTCTTGATTTTCTGCGAAATAAAGCCAAAAACTTGAAACACGTTTCTGGCGTCAGAATTCCTCATATCGATAATACAGAGAAATAATGTGACAAGTTTAGTCACAGACTTAATGATCTTAAGTCAGTGGCTGAAAGCTGTGAACGGAAATTATGCAGCAGTTACCGACCTGCTGACTCTGCAAAAGTCACGTGACTACCCTTGAATCTCAAATACTGAAATCTCGAATTTGACTGAATAATTACTTTAAAAAAATAAAACAACTATTGAATGGCCCATTCTCCCTCCAAAATTCGAACATCCTTCAAGATTATCCAGTTGTTAACCACATTAGAAATAAATATAAACTTCCAATGGAATGAAAAAATTCACTCAACGGCGAAGAACACCAAAATGCAATTATTTCATTTATAAATGATATACATTTCAGATATCATATATAAAATGACTAACAAGGATTCTTATCAAACCCGTAAATTCAAAAAATTATAAAACTTTGTGCACAAATAGAGTAAGTTATTCCTAATACAACTCTATCTTTTTCGTGCTATTTCTCGCATTGAAAGGGTGAAAAAACAGTTCTTGAATAATTTCAATATTTTGATGGCTGATTTCACCCCTTTAATATGAGAAGTAGAAGTATAAAAAATAGGGTTGTATTGGGCATAACTTACTCTACTTGTGTGCATAGTTTCATAATTTTTTAAATTTACTTTTTAAATTTATAAACTAAAGTGGCCAAGAAGAAACGTATAATCAGAGACATGTATCGAGACATGAATTTTGCCCACCATTTTGCTGTTCTGGCCCACTGTGGCGCCGGGCGAAAATGTGCGTCGCGCGTGTGCGTATCGTAAAATATTTGCTTTCGCTTCAATGAACCAAGAAGAAACGTCCACGCCGTCGAGGCCGGTAATTAATCGGTATCAGTTTACAATGATCGAAAGGGAGTGTCAGGAGGGCACTTCTGACGGTCCCGTAATTAATGTCGGCCACGAAGTTAATGAGCGAATTGCGTCAACTAAATTTCTCGTTGCTTACTGAAGCTTCTCAATTAAATTGAACGTAGAAATCGGCTGATCGATGACATGGAAGCAAAAGGGAATAGAACAAATACAAACGCTGACAAAGGTTCTTTTCATGTCGTTTCACTTGTAAAGATAAAATTAATAGGCGGCGTATTTTTATTCAAAATAAATAGTTTTGAAGCTTTGTAATGACTAAAATTTTGTCAACCTTCTTTACAGATTTTATAAGCGTTCCATATCAGACATTTTCTACAATTTTTCTTACTATAATTTCAAATATTTGAATGTTTATCAGCACAATTATATGTATTTATTCCTTCGTTTACTTTTGGCAAGCTCTGAAATCAGGTGTTCCATATTATCATCCTTCACCACATCTGGTAAGCTCTTGCAGCACAAACTGCTGTATGTTACTGTTAATTTTACGAGGCTTGTCCAGAAAGTATCCTTTCCGTGAATACATCTGTGTACCTGTGTATACTATTTTACTATTTTACAGCAGAGCTGTTCAACGACTGCCCGTACGGGCAGCGATTTTCTTGCCTTGGCTTATACAGAACGACGGGGCATGCCACGCCTCTGTGGACACCAAGCCACGCCCCTGCGAGCGAGGCTGCTGTATTTGTCACACGCATTGTCACAGCTACGTGGCTAGCTACGGGGCCAGCTCCGGCCTACCCCCACTCTGTTAAGTCACTTGCTAATAGCTTTGCCCATACCTGGGCCCACGGGCATCTGCGGGCGCCCTTGCCCGCTAATGGGCATATTGAGCAGGTTTGATTTTGGACGGAACCTTCATAAGTGACCATGATAAGCAGTACGACCCTGGTGATGCTCGGTCAACAAGACAAACAATTGTTGTAACAGTCCAAACTTGTGAGCGTCACATTTCAGAATGACCGAACGTGTCGAATCACCTGCCTATTCGTCACAAGTTATGTTCCACTTTTTTTATAATTATGGCGTGCTTCTTTACACGAGAGCAGGTAGTATTGGGGTAAGGGACCCAATTACTGCGAGGGTGCCAATTACGGTGCCTATATTAATTATACTTAGTTTTAAAACATAATGAATATTAAAAAGGAGATATTTTAATGAAAAAGATTTAATATCTGTTTTTTTTTAAATATTCATTATGCTTTAAGAATAAGTATAATGAATATAAGCACAGTAATTGGCACCCCCACAGTAATTTGGTCCCTTATCCTATATACTTGCATCGTTTCAGGGTTTCGCGTTGTGTGAAATATCTTGTAAAAGTCGCGTGTCGAGTACGCGCCAGTTCTAACACCTATCTAAATCTTCAGCTTCGCTCTTAATAGTCGTATCCGTTCTCTGTTGCGTGTCCAATCTCAGTAAAGACCAGTAGCCTTGCAGCAACGGTGGGAATGACACTGATAAGAATGGTAGCGACAACAATAATCGTTTTACAATAAAGAACATCGGTTCTGACCGTAAAGGTTCTGTCCGCGAAAACAAAAACGAAAGAACAGGGGAATGAAAAATGAGAATAATAACGAGAATGCCAACGTCGATAACAGTACGGTGACAAGAGAGTTATGGTAACAGCAATGGCAATGAAAATAACTGTGGCAATAGCTGTTAAAACGATAATCTATTGCATCTGCCATCTGTTAACAGATTTGTTAAAGTCGTAACAATTATTGTTAATTTATTCAATTTAGTATCATTAATATGTATGAGTAAAAAGGAGAGAAGAAAATCTTTTTGCACACCACAGGAAAATCAAAACAATATACGCGAAAAAGCTGTAAGAAAAATAAATTGATGTGTACGATAATCGTTAATGAACTAAAACAAATGAACAAAATTTTATACCAAAGAACACAAGCGAGAAAACATCTTAACGCAATACCTACCCAGCAACTATTTAATAGTTTTCAAAAATCGTTGACTCATGGTTACGAATTACTTGATAAATTTTTCAGTAACAACAGTAAATTCACTCGTAAAACAATAGATCATCTTCAGCATTATTTATACTCGGCACTTCACCTATTAGGCACTAATTCATACAATTTTTCATTCAAAGGGAAGCCTACGAATATTCTTTTAAATGATAACCTTGAGGTTGTATTCTGATTATCGAGGCCATTTTTGCACGGATTTTATCCAAAGAGACTAATGAACCTTTTGGATCGGGATTTTGCACACATATTTATTAGTATTTGAAGTATACGTGTGATATTTTTAAAGTCAAAATAATCAGAATTACATGGGTTTTACATTTTTTTTATAAAGAGTGTGTTGAAAAACGATTGCGATGATTCTGTTGATCGGGAACAAAAAAATAAAGTTGTTTATTAATGAGTATGAATGCAGTAATGGTCCGAACAGAGAGAGAGAATTAAAAATCTTAATTATTTACAAAATGGCGACATTTTAAAGTCAAATTACCGATTTTCTTGATATTTTTCGGCCTTTAGCACAATAAAAAAATAAGATCAAATTAGTGGATTTTAAAAATTTCGGTTCGTGTCATTATAGGGTACGTGCTGTAGATTCTCTAAAAATTTCAAAACGATTCAACTAGAACTTGATATATGGTGGCAATCGTTTCGAGAAAAACGCGTTTAAAGGTTCAACTATCAATATGTCGCAACGCGAGTTGCATTCTTCAAACACCTATAACTACGTTAATTTTACGCATTCGAACAAATCCTTTTGTACACATATTCTGCAACAGTTGTGCTCGAAGGAAATGCAAAAAAGTAAAATCGATTTTTTTGAAAATGAAAAAGCAGAATTCCCACTTAAAAGAAATGATTTTGCTGTTGCAAAAGTTGTTGATGAAGTCTGTAACAATGGCTTATAGATTTTGAGAAACTATGAAATAATTGCCGGTATATGCCATGTTAACGGGACGAGCCACGTAGTACAACCGATGCATTCAAGTTCGCAACTCGTGTGTAGGTGGCGCAAATATAGTTGATTAACGAGGTGGAGGAAAAGCTTCATAGAGCTGACATTCCGGAGCGTTCTCGACGGTGTTCGCACACTTTCAGAAATCCATCGTCTCCCTTTTTACCTATGCGATACTGCCTCGCCCAAAAGTGAGATCCGAAAAGTTAGCCTAAAGAAGTTAGCCTTCCACTTCCAAAATTAAATAATTTCAACAGTTGTGCTGAATTCTGCTAAGTTTGTACTACCTTGTGCTCGAATTATGCTGCTAAGTTGTGCTAAATTGTGCTAAAGTGTTAATTCAAAAAATAATAAGGAAAAGAATTATGATAAATAATAGTTTTGGACGTGCAATTGACGTATACGTTAGTATTAGAGTTGTGCTAGTCCGGCAAGGTGTTTTCCACTCAAATTTTCTTCTAACATAAACAAAAGCGAGATACTTCACATGCTCGAGTTAGGTGAAACACCCTGTATACGATCATGTGCTATTTGTCCAAAACCATTATGTTATGTACCATAACATTTCTTCTTATTATTTTTTTGAAGTAATACTTGGGCACAATGTTAACACGTCTTAGTACAATAAAGAAAATTGCAAAAAATGAAAAGTGGGGGGCTAGGACAGTTTTAATATTCGAGCACAATGTAGCACAAACTTAGCACAATTCGGCACAACTGTTGAAATGATTTATTCTAAAAGTGGTGGGCCTAACTTTTAGGAGGTACGATGAACTGACTGTATCGAGAGGTTTCGATGGCAAAAGGACGAAAGATGTCTGATCACAATGAATGTGCGACACGACGACGACGGTCGTTCCTCACGTGAATGCGTCGTAACTAAACTCGGAACGATGATGTATACATAGGTACAGACGCATCATTATTAATAAATACATGTACGCGGTATGCGATCGGAGAACGTTCTGCATTGCGTTCGCAAAACGTTACAGACGCACCGGCTTAACTTAATCGCTTGCACGTCCGATAATCGGGATTAACATGGAATTCTGTGTCCCACTCAGGGCCACAAATGAACTGCGGGTGTTTATGCATTAATTGGCAGAAAGTTAGATCAATTGCATTTACATTTAGAGACACCTTCGTATATGTTTTACCAGGCTAATATTACGTCTTATACATTTCACAAAGTAGAATGCTAACCTTTGCTTCTGGCGTGGTCACGGCGAACGATCTATCAATTTTATGGGATCATGGGAGCCCGAAGCGTATGAAATTTGAAAATTTTTAATTTCTTAAATGTTGACATAAATGTGCGTTATGACTAGAATGCGGATTTTATGCATTTATGACAAAAATGGGTAATCACCATTTAAAGCAGTGGACATATTAAAAAAATTTAAGGATTTCAGCGTATTGGTTTCAACTTATTAAAATAATTAAAAGAAGAAATAAATTTTTATTTCGCTCTTGCGTCTTGCAATCGATGCAAACATTTTTGATTTTGCATAAAGATCCGCAGTTTAGTTATGACATATCGTTGAATTTGTCTTTTTTTCTCTTTAAGGGTACATACATAGCAGAAACAGTTGTTAATAGAAAAAACATCCATGACCTTGAAAACTTGAAAAAATGCCCTTGCAAATCTTGAAAAATAATTTTTGTCAAGTATAACTAAGGTCCACACTTGTGCATACCCTGGGACAAGATAGCACAAATTAAGATTTGCATGATTTTAATTTATTTTCATATTGTAAAGTTTCTGTACACTATTTCAGAATACGCTTAATAGCAGCTGCAAATAAAATCGAATTGTATTTTACCAACCTGTTTAGTTTTATTTATAATTGATTAGTATACTGGAATACAAAAAACGGCTTATACAAACACAAAACAGCTAAGCAAGCAGCGTCTACCATGGAAGAAATTATGAAAATTCCGGGATTCGGAGAGAAGGGAATAAAGTTAAAAGTTAAAAATATTCGATCAACATATTCTCAAGAAATGAAAGCAATTAAAGCGTCTAAATAATTGCGAATGCGGAAGTCATAGCAGCTAGGAGTTCAGTAAATCAGGCATGTTGCAGTTTCGGCTAAATGTAGTCCCGCTGTAACAAGATTTTGAAACGAATTGGTTCATTATGGGATAGCTCGCTGCATTAATTTTGCTTACAAGGTGTATTGGTCGTTTCACGCGACCAAAGTGTCGCTCGTTACGCGCCCACTGGTCGCTGCAACGGGGCAAGAGAGGCGTTACGCGATTCTGTAAAGAGAGAGAGACGCGAGTTAGGGGAAGGATCGAGAGAGAGAGAGAGAAAGAGGCCAAGACCGACAGAGAGAAAGAGACGGCACCGGCGAGCGAATTATCTGGTATTTTCTTTTCAGCTTGCGGAGTCCGGAGCGGCTAAGCAAAGGTCAAAAGTTGAGCAATGCTCTCGTTATCGGTGCAAACACCGCCTTCGCATGTGCAGTGCGCCGGCGTTCGGCGCTGTCGTTGAGGAAAAGCTCGATCGCGAATGTTCGCCTGCTCTCTTTTGTTTTTTATTTTCCCTCGATGATCCACCGTCTCGACGTGCTTATTCGGCGGCCGTTCCCGTTGCCGATGGTGATCGTTACAGTGTGCGCAAGCAGATTATCGGTTGTCACGATCGTGACATCGTGCAAAACGGTCCGCGCGGACCTTGCGATCTGCGCGTCGAACCGCAAGGCCGTGTCGACCTGTCGCACGTTACGTTTCTTACTTTAACACCTCGACTGCCACGGTAGTCGTAAATACGTGGGTGCCGGAAGAATTCATCGATTTTTCCCAAAATAATCTTCGTCGTGATACAGTAGAACAATGCTCGTTGCGGAATGTCACACTGTGAGGACGTTAGGAAAAATTAGAAATATTCTTGAATTCCTCGCAATTTATAAAAATTATTGTATAATCTAATAATTATTGTGTAATATAGTATCTTATAATTGACGTAGGTCAGAGGTGTTCAGCGTGTGCCCGTACGGGCAGCGATTTTCTTGTCCGGGGCATACAGAGAATGGCGGGCACGAAGCCACGCCCCAGCGGGCGAAGCTGCGTGTATTTGTCACACGCATTGTCAGCAACGTGATCAGCTAAGGGCAAGGTACGGCCTACCACCATATTCCGATACTGGCAGAGAGAAAGGGTAACTTTCTCCCCTCTATTCGTACTCCCTCCCCTCATCTGGCGACACTGGCTGTGCCCACGGCAGAGTTGGGTAAAACGTAATTTCAATTACAATTACCATTACTTACCAATTACTGTTGTTCGAAATTGCAGAAATAAAATTACAATTACATGTAATTGTAATTGGTAATTGCAATTACATGATGAATCATTGTAATTGTAATTGGTAATTGCAATTACTTGATGCATCATTGTAATTGTAATTGTGATCCGCAATTAGAATTACTGGTTGAGTCAAAGTGCAATTACTAATTACAATTATATGTAATTGTGATCCGCAATTACAATTAATGGTTGAGGCAAAGTGCAATTACCAATTACAATTATATGTAATTGTAATTTTATTTCTGCAATTTCAAGTAATTTTAATGCAATTCCAGGTAATTGCAATTGGTAGTTGCAATTACTTAACGCCAAAATGGCACCAAAAAAAAGTAATTAGATACCTACTCAATGGAAATGGCTAAAAAAAACAAACGAGAACATATGTTAGGAAATGTTTATTGTTTATTAAAAAAATAAATATTATATAATAATAAAATAATTTAATATTTATATTTACATTTTAATATTTATATTATTACATAATATTATATTATTTATTATTTTTATTTTCTGTAAGACAACATGTATTAGTCATTCTTAAGGCTCGGTAGGTTTAGTATTAACGGTACACGGGTTCATACAAATGTGTCGAAACGATTGTTCGCCGTTGCATCTCGTTTGGCTTTTTATTGTTTCATTGTATCAGTTTATGAGGAAATACATTGCCACTGTAACGTCTATATTTCATTACAACAGATTACCGTATCGTCGTAATAACGGAATAATATTTACAAAGAATCGCTGTTTTACTCTGGATACACTTTAATTAGCGTCCATTATGATCGCTCTATCGATTTTACAGGAATAAGGAAGTGTTCGGTTCGCTGCAACGAACCGCTCAACTATCACAGAACTTCTAATCTGTCGTAGTAGTACAACATACATTGGCCACATGTCGCGATTTCGGTGTAAACAAGTGTATCGGACAAAGTTGCACAACTTGTTGCACGATAAATCACAAGATGCCGTTATGTCATAGCACTTTTAACGAATTTTTTTTTTTAAATAGTATTTAGGTGAGGATGTTTATTACGTTTATTTGCTTGTCATCGTTTTCTGAGTCGTCGTTCGAATTCTCACGAGTGAACTGCGGAACTTGTAACGAAAAAGAAATTTTTAATATATTAGGGGTGTCCATAAGTAATCAATTATTTGCAAAGAATTTGTTTTTAAGATCTAAATCTTTAACTCTAGAGTCATTCGGTCGGCAGAATTTATTTACCCTGCTTTTGTGTCTAGCATTTATAGACCCTCAGCGTCTTACCTGCATAGTATAATCTGACCATAGAGGGGAATTATTTTTGACTTTTTAGTCCGTCTTAAAAACGTGGTATATTTAAAATTTCTGTTTATTTAAGTAATTATTTTCTGGTTTTTAGTCTTGTGTGTGTGTTGTCATCCAGTTCTGAGCTAAAAGTACCGAACAGAAAAACAGACAGACAAGAAAGCGAGCTAATAAAAACATGGTAAAATGGGTAGGTACGTAGGTGAATGTGACTTTAGGCGAGAGTTTTTCGGTAACTTACGAAATAAACAAGAAAGGTAAAATGTATTATATTAAGCGAAGCTAAAGGAGGCAAGCGGCGCGATTAAATAATTGAACACACAAAAAGTAATAGAACATTAATGAAAACGTGTCCGTACCGAACAAAATAACGGTACAACTATATCAAATGAAATGTAATATTATTATGTATCATACAAAAGAAAGCATTACGAAAGAAACGATATTAATCGTTAAATAATTAAGTAATAGCAAATAGATAATCCGTATAAAAATGGTTATTATACCTAAATAACCTATATAACCGTTTCCTTCATAATGGATAACCTATGAACAATAATGCCATATATTTTTTCCCCTTATTTGTGATTTTGAACCGCCGTGCAGTGGTGCGGCGCACAGTGGGGCAGAACCACAAAAAGCTGAAGAGAATAGATGAAACTTTTCGAACATGTATAATTGATACAGATCTACAAAATGTTACTTTTAAATGTTCAACATAAGCCCACATCAAAAAGTTTTAAACAATAACTTTCAGTATTTTCTCTGACCGACCAATTGCAATTGCAATTTTCTCAAAATTCCTTCCTCACGACGCGTGGTAAACTAATTGTTCCAACTTCTCGAAAAAAATCCAAACGGTTGTGGTCGAATATTGAAAACGTTATCATCCTTTTAAAAGTGTCCGAATATACGAGAAAGTTGACATTTTAGCGAAACGTCAAAAAACTCGAAATTTAGAAAATTAATGTTGTAACCTGAAGAAAGAGCAGATTAGATATAAAAAAAATTATTCGAGAAGTTCCGCATTAATGCCTATTATTTTCGGAGTTTTCGTAAAGTTTTTGAAGAAACGTCTAGCCGTGCTACCATCATTTGTGGAACCACTTCCTCCTGCTTTCACCGTACGTTGTTACAAAGATTTTAAAAAATTGTGACAGGCAGATTAGCAGATATTTGCAGCTGATTTTTGTCAGAATCCCTTCTATATAGTTTGAACTTAATGCAATAAAAATGTCAAGATGTGATCTTTTGAGACTTTCTAGTTCTGCTCTATTAAAGTGAACTAACCGGCATAGGAAACTGGTGCTTAAAAAATCTCCAAAAATGATTGTAAAGGACTTTATTAACCAACTTTGCGAACATTAATTTAAATATTTAATATAGAATATCGTGCGTAGAAGCTTAAAGATTCATATTTATTGCTCTGACATAATTTTCTTTAGAACAAATATAAACGTACGATTTCGCCGTATTACGGTTCGGAGTTTTCGCGTATTGATTTCGATACTTATATCACTATTAAATGAATTATTATGGGTATAATTAGTCTCGGTAAACATTCCGAAAGAAGAATATATGAATGTTATATCTATTTTCCGACATGACTTTTTTTCCACCGCCTAAAATGGCCATTCGCGACACTTGTGCGGCTTGGCGTGGTCCGCGTGCTGGTTCCACGGACCGAAGCTTCCGGCTGGCTGTCTAACGAGAGATAAACGGATCACCGATAAAAAGAGGCATCCATGTAGGATGGATAACGCGCGAGGGAACGGGCAAAAGAAGAGAGGCACCAGTTACGCACATAATGTACGAGTCCTGAGGAGGAGCTGGAGGAGTCCCTTCCGGAGGCGCGGCGCCGCGCCGCGCCACGGCACGACGTTGTGACTATAAGTAAGTCTCGCGCGGCGCGCCGCGGTTTAATGCCGCTGCCGCGTTCGTGGCGCCAAGAGGAGGGCCCATTGGCGACGATAAGCCTCCTTCGTGTCCGGCACGAACGGCAGAAAAAGAAGCCGAGGAAAGAAAGACAGAGTGTGAGAGAGAGAGATAGGAACACGGAGATAGACGCACAGCAGCCAGCTTTCACCCGCGTTTCACCAGTGGGCATACGTATGTACACATATATACCCCGTTCGGGGTGTGGATCGCGACAGTGTAGATAATACGTAGCTGTCAGTCGTGTCCGTCCAGTGTCAGTCTAGAGTTAGTTAGTGAACGGTGAACGTGTGGACGAGTGCGACTAGAGCCGGGGGAATCGGGATCGGAGTTTCAACCCTCTGTCGTAGCCCCTCTATCCGTCACCCTCGCCTCGCCTTTGCTATTTATCTTTGTTTTGTTCTACGTTGCACAGTGAGACACTTTCTCGGGTTTTTTCTTTTCTTTTTTTTTTTGTTTTGTTTCATTATATCGATTTTACATACAGTATTATTACATCGGTTGCCAGTGTCGAGAACGAAAGGGGTAAAAGACGATACGTCCTGACGACGGTGTGTTCGACTGGACCGCGCGAGCGACGGACCGACCGGTAGCCGAGGTGGCAAGTGTCAGTGATCGAGAGACCGTAATCAGCGAAGAGGTGGTTCGTTTCCCTCGATCGTAGGGGGTGCGCATGGTCCGTGCGGCCTGCACCGAGATCAGGCCAGTTGACCAGCGCGGACCTTTCTACTGGCGGTTTGGATGGTGATCGTCGCGGTACTGTTTCCACGCTCCTAGAACGACCATGTCCGGGCTGTTTTACACGCTTCTTGGGCTGGCGGCCAGCACGAGCCTCCATTGCGCTGTACGACGCGAGATAAGCCCGTGCACCTGCCGACAGGAAGGGTTCTCCAGCCCCGCTATCAACCCGGCAGCGGCCGCAGCAGCCGCTGTCAACACCGCTAACAATGCCGGCCACCACGGCCACGGGGAAAGGATCGAGGTGGTGTGCGAGCGCATGGACTCGTTCGAACAGCTAGCCGGCGCACTTAGGGGCAAATTCACCGCGGAGCAACAGATCACGCTGAGGGTGTCGCACTCGAACCTGCGGGACATATCCCGGCACGACTTCAAGGAGCTGCGGATGTCCATCACCAAGCTCGAGCTGAACCACGATCATCTCGGGTGAGTGCACCTCTTTTATAGTCTTCTATAGACGTCTAAGTCTTCTATAGAGCTCTAAGTCTTCTATAGACATCGTATACACTACCGCGCAAACGTATCCGGACACTCCGCTATGGATACGTCGATGAATCTCGTATTTCATTTTAGTGTAGCATTGGTGAGTTCCACATGCGGAATTTTTAATTCAAAACGTCAGATATTTCATAAGAAACTGATGAAAATCGATTTTAGTCACTATTTTAGGCACTAAAATCACTTTTATGCAATGCTACATATTTCGCAAGTGTCCGGATACTTTGAGCGGTAGTGTACATTAATTTCTTCTTTTTTATTCGGTGGATAGCATAAATCAAATTTCTTCTCGTTGCATCGTTTCACGCCGTTTTCGTTTTTCTGTTTCGGTTGGTGAAACTACAATGTTGTTGCTCCGCAAGAATTTATTTAGAAAAATGTGTGCATCTTCTGGACGAAATTGATGGGACAAAATGATAGGACTCGTGTTTAGGAAATCGAACGTGCAAAAAGAATTTACCGGTTTTGTTTAACAGTCGATATTTTGTAGGGCCTCCTCTGTTTTTTTTCACGAAAATTACACATTCTGGGAAAGATTTGTATCACTATTATTATTGTTTATTTATTGCTTTAAAACGTATACAATGCAAACTATACAATATACGTTTTAATTTCCTATCTTAATTGGTGCCATTCATGTGCATTGTTTTAATTAGTCAAGAGTTAAAAATTTTCGGCTCTTGGCATACACTGCTCTCGCGAGGTGTTTTCAATAACGTTAAAACCCGGAGTTAAAGTCCAGAATTTTGAAATTGTCGGTTGTAAAAAAATATGTTGACTGCGTGAACGGAGGAGTTGTCACGTTGAAATATGAAATTAGTAGCAACAATTCTTGTGGCATGTTTATTCATTTGCTCATTAATATGGCCTAAATATTTCTGACTATTCATTTAATATTTTTAATATACAATTATTGAGATTGTAAAGATACATCCATGAGAAATTATTCAATAAATTTATTACTTTGAGTGTATATTATTAAGAAAATTACTAAAAATTTGGAGAGACGCATTCTTGTTATTTTGATAAAGTAATATAAAATAGTCACTTTAGTGCTTCGTAAAACTGGTGTTACTATCTGTCCCATTTGAAGACGACTTACTAATTGAGTTTCTTTCCATAAATCATGTTAATTGTATTTAAATCCGTCTGGCTCGTCCATATTAAAATTTGTTGCATCGGTAAAATATTATTTCTCGCCACTTTCTCTTAAGCTGAATATGTTTCTCTGCGAATAGCAATCGAACACTTCTGTGCTGTACCGTTAAGTGCATACACTTCCGTAAAACTCGTACATTTTTTTTAACATCAACATCTTCTCGAATTGCCAAAGTTGCTTAGCGGACATTTTCGAATCTAGGCTTCAAATTGCACGTTGTTGACGTAATGTTAACGCAGCAGAACAATCATAACTCTTTCTCCTCTTTTTGTCAAAATTATTTTAATTTTTAACAAGGCGCAAGAATTAAATAAAAATTTCTTTCTTCTTTTAATCATTTTATTAAGCTGAAGGTAACACGTTGATGTTCTTAAAGTTTTTAAATATGTCCACTGCTCCTCATGTGGTTTAAAGCAATAAATAAATAATAATAATGCTTACTGCTCTAAATGGTGCGTACCCATTTTTGTTATAAATGCATAAACTTTACCGATTATTTTTCTACTTCGATTTAAGACCAGCAATTTGAACGGTAGAAAAGTTTTCCTGAGACGATTCTAGAGCGGTTTTCATTTCAGTCGCACTTAATGTTTTCCCACGACCCATTTTATGCACTGAACAAACTGAACTGTTTATATTAAATACTATTTAGCGGAGATTTCTCACAACATGTGATATAAACATTTAGAAAAATATTAGGTTGTAACGAAAGTTCGTAGCGTTTTTAAATTAAAATTCAAAGATAACATGAAGATGTTTATTCATAGATTTCAAATTTTCCATTCTGTTCTACTACTATTTGACATTTTGGAGGTAACTATATCATATTACTGAATCAATTTATGAATAAATATCTTAATTTCATCTCTGAATTTTAACCCTTAGCACTCGAATGGTGCTTCTAAGGCACCACTAAAAATTGCTGTATCATTATTCAAAATATTTTTTACATTATTAAATTTGTTTGTATTTAATAAATCACTAAGCTCTCTCTCTCTCTTATTAGTGGTAAGCGATTGTGCGAGGTAAAGGAGATGTGTTGTAATAGGAATTGTAACCCTGAGGGGAACAATAAATGAATACTACTAATAAATCACTAAACATTTCGGTATTGTACGAGTTGTTTCATTTTGGAGTTAAAATAGCTTCGAGTACGAAGGGTTAATTTAAAACCACTACGAACATTCGTTCCAATACTATGCGTGTCCTATCATTTTATCCTGATTGAGGATTGCAACGTTTACGTCTTCCTTCATAACATTTCTTAGAAACGGATACTGCGCATAATCTTCCGTATAGATATTTACGTGTACAATATAATTGATTTGCTAAGTGTGCATTTCCTGTCGATATAACATGAAAACATAAAGCCACATAGAGTGTCCAATCTTTTTGTCTCTGGCTGTAGCACCGATGATGTAGCTACCGTGCTCGGTACACTGTTTTCTCGATATATGTCCACGCCACGAGTCTACTCAGGGACATATATCAGCTAAAAGATCAAAATATGTTTACACTCCAGATCGACCGTGACCACACGAGCTTTGGGGTCCCTCACGGGGTATACCACGCGTGGGACTTTTATCAACTAGATATTTGGGACATATATCGAGAAAAGACTGTACTTCGATCTCTTTGACCCTTTGCGGTGCGACGAACTGCTCTTTCACTTTTATTTTAAAACTTGCTCCGATATCGTATAATTCAATTAGGGTAAGGGACCCAATTACTGTGCCTATATTAACTATACTCTAGAGTATTAACCGATTTTAATGAAAACACTTCCTAATGTAATAATATATTCAATATAATATAATCAATATCTTAATATAATTAGGTTGTCTCAAAAGTTTTTCTCGCAATGTTCATGTTTACTATTATAAAATAACACTAGCATAAGCAAAACACGAACACGAGTTCGTTTAAACTTTATCTTATTTACCCATGCCATTTGTCTTTTTACGATTTGCATTGAATGTATTAAGTAAAAACAAAATGAACTCTTCGGACAACCTAATGGAACAGCTGAGACTGCGGATCTTCGTGCAACATAAAAATTGTTTATTGCAAAACGTGAAAAACAAGTTTATTTCTCTCTTCACTGGTTTTATTAAGTCGTAACAAATGCATTTGTACTCTTAAATATTTTCAATCTTTCCAATGCTTGAAATCACGCTCACCCATTCTTAATCCTCCGTATGCTATGCCGGAGTCATTCGTGACCCGTAGCGGTGGGGGTAAGCTGTATATGCACAATTTTATTCCGATATAAAACGACGCTTTATATTTCGAAATAAGAAAATCTCTATCCCCTCTTCTTCGTCTTCATCCGAAATACGACGATAGCCGGTCCCGAACCATCGCCTTATATCGAAAGAAAACTGTAGTGAAATATCGGCGTGAGTCGGAAATGACTCCGGTTAGGCCTGGAACTCGCAGGAGTAATATGAAATGCATAAAATACACCAGTGTAGGTGTTACGCACCACGAAATTGTCACATTATTGACTGCACTGTAATTCAGTATAATAAGTAGACTGCGGATCTTATGCATTTATGGAAAAAAATGGTTGGGAGTAATTTGAAACTCTAAAAAGATTAAAAGAATTTGAGAATATGGACTCACTGTTTACAACTTAATAAGACTACAAAACAGAGATATAAACTTCTATTTTGCAACCAATTTTTATTTCGCATAAAAATCGTGTGAAAGTCAATGTCGAGTCTGACTTGACATATGATCAGAAAGAGTTAAGAGGTATTCTAACTTTCAAAAAATAAATTTTTTTATTTCGTTTTAATGTTTCTGGACATGTGTGAGAATTACTATGCGCAGCAAGGGACCCAATTACTGTGCCTATATTCATTGTACTTATTTTTAACGAATAATGAATATTTGGAAAGAGATTTTAATGAAAACAATTTAATATCTCTTTTTTAGTATTCATTATGCTTTCAAAATAAGTATAATTATAATAGGCACAGTAATTGAGTCACTTACCTGTCGGGTTTTTTTTATAAGAAATCTTAAATATTTGTTGAAAGAATTAGATAAGTTTTAGGTTCAGTCTCGTCCAACGTTTAAATTTATCGTAGATACTGAATTAGAATAAAAAAATTGAAAACTATTATGTTTTTGTATTTTTTTAGTTGTATTTTAGTTCTATTAATTATATTTATTACATTTAAATTTATCATATTTCAAATCCAAATGGCGGATTCCTGGACCACTTTCGCAATGTCATCACGATTTTCACGATGATCTGACCAAAAATTATTTCAGATAAAAGTTAATCAGTATTCAGCTTTCTACAAATTTCAATGTAAAACATTTAAAAAAAAAATGCTTTTCTCAAAAATTTCAGTCACCTAAATATTTCCATGTCATTATAAATTTTTGACTTCGAAATGTCATACCTGATTTTTGTTAAACACTGAGGGTTAACTTGCAAGTTACTCAAAGTCTTATGTTTGATTTATAGTCATCTGTTATCATTCTGCCAGTGACTCTATTCACTGGATAAATTAAAATCGCAGTAGGAATGAAAGTCATAGCGTTTAGAAAAGCGCAATGTTTTCTGGGACAAGTTGTTGATAGATAGCAACCAGAAGGAGCGCGTACAAGTGTTGAACAAAGAAGTGTCTGACAAAGCCGAAAAGCCTAATGTCGGTCTCTGGAAACCGACTCCGTCAAAACGGAAAGTTTGATGCCGGTCCTCAGAGACTGACGTAGCGCTTAACGAGTTAACAGAGTCAGGGCTTTCAGAGATTATGCGATTTTACGCTTCATCTAACAATAAACGTAACCTTCGTTGTTCCTCATTGTTTTATAACTCCGAAAGAATTTATCTACTGCAACATTACTTGCACTTTACTTTAACATTACTTTACACTTGAAAATATTATTGTATTATTCTCATTCCATTAAAATGATTAAAAACCAGGAATCTATGCAGCTCCTGTATCTTGCAATTAGTTCGGACAATTTTTCTTTTTTTGCATCACAATCTGGAGTCTGTTCATGATTCTGGTGACTGTGCGGCTGTACAAACAGCTCAACTGTTACAGAAAAGATTAACTTTTTCTTATCTCCAAAGGGGATTTCGCCTAGAAGATATGGTGTCAAATATTAAATTATGTGGAACATTTCTCTTGTCTATTTGACTAGTAATAGGTGAAAGGTTGGACGTTTCGTCGCATCTGTTATCCGACACGTTTTATCTGGACAGCTTTCACTATCTTCGTGAAGAAAAACACGCGTCACTTACGTGTCAATGGTCAGGTCTCAAAAGGGGGCGCGATTCAGTTTGAACAATCGAATCAAAGTTTTGTCTAAAAGGTTTGTCGAAAAGTGCGAAATTGAGTATTCATTCTTCAGAAACGAAGTATTATCTAACAGTAAACAACGTTTCTGTGTCCAAAAAAAAATTTCGAAAAACAATTTCGTTTACACTTTCCACCGAACAGTGAAAATGTCAGGCAATCTTAACAATGCGATTAAATTTCGTAACTTATTGAAATTATTAAGAGAGGAAGTAAATGTCTATGCAATCAAAAAATGCAAAAATGCAAGCAAAAAATGCTCTATGCATTTATAGCTCATAAAAATTTTCGAAAAATCCGAAAACATAAAATTCGATAGAATTTAGCACGGTTTTTATATATTTTGGACCTACAAAGGCTATTCCCACTAAAAATAAAATTTAGTGTGATTTCACTTCCTTAAAATTTGTTTACAAAACCTGAAAATTGCATAAACATCCGCAGTCTAACGATTACATAATATGTGTAAAAAGGCATATCAAAAACAGTGATAAAGTTGCTCGAGAATACATATTCATTAGGGTCTCCAGATTCGGAATTTGCATTACAACGTCTTTTTTCTTTGAAAAGGTGAACCAGCTTTGGTACTTCCCCCACTCTTAGACTTCATCGTTGTGTAATAGTGTGTAGAACTACGGCTGCACGTAGTAGTGGGAAGAGGTTTGACTAATGGTGGGGACCTTGCGATTCTCTGAGGGGAACAAGTTAGAACTCCCTGCGCAAAAGGGTTAACCCTTTGCCTTAAGGGCCCGGTCTTCGTAGATTCGCGATAAGGTAGAGTGACTATATTACCGTCAAAAAATGGTTTTACGTGCCTCAAGTTTTCGTCCTTATATAAGAATATTTTGTCGCTGGTAAAGGGCGGTAAAGGGCGGCAATATTTGGTAATATAAGCGTTAGAAGTAGGCCAAAAATTGACGTTGTGCATACCGTGGAATCTAAGCATTTTTATGCCATTGGACGAGTTTTCTCGTCGACGAAAATATCTCCAGCTACAAATTCGGCTATATTTTGTCTTGATTCTCTGCGGAATAAAGCGAAAAACTTGAATGGAAATTATTAATTAAAAAGTCACGTGACTCTCCCGGACCCTTAACCCTTTGCCTTAAAACGTCGTCTCGGAGACCTCGTAGGTTTCGTACATTGAACTCGCTTATTCTTAATACTTCATCATAATAGAGTGCGGATCTTTATACAAAGTAAAAATTGTCCAAGTCAGTTGTAAAAAATAGAAGTTAAATGAAAGTGTATTTCCTCTATGAATAATTTAAACAAGTCGAGAATAACGTAGCAACATTCAATTCTTCTAATGTCTTTATAGTTTTGCATTCGACCATGCCATTTGTATCATGAATGCATAAAATCCACAATCTAATCATAAACTAACACATACAGGGTGTCCCATTTATCTGGGAATCCAGAATATCTCGGAAACCGTTGATGATACTAAAAAAATGTTTCTGAGAAAAGTTAAACGGTATCAGGGGGCACGCTTTCCGATGTAGATATCTTTTTTCTATGTAGACGCGTAGAGATCATACGAAGAGAGATCATACGTCTACTTTGTTTTTCATTAAATGGAATTATATCTTCTAAACTAATGATTTTTTGCGGTAAGTGATTTAGTACTTTTATGTAGGGAATAACGAGTAGCATCGGGTAGTACGTTAAAAAATATACGACTCCATTAACGAAAAACAAAGTTGACCTTCATATGACCTCTACGCGGCCACATAGAAAACAATGTCTACATGGGAAAGTGTGTCGTTTAACTTTTGTCTAGAACATTTCATAGTGTGATCTACAGTTTCTCATATATTCTGAATTTCCAGATAAATGAGACACCCTGTATACTAACAACCTAACCATTGTACGTTGATATTGAACCAATACAGATTATTTTAGTTTGTACCGGTGCATATTTAGAGCGTTACACGAAATGATACGTTTTAATCTGGACAGTTGAAATGAATTGTAGGGCAAGGGCTGTCAACCCTCTGGTTGCACAGATTGGTTCTGTGGGACCCATAACGAAAGTTGTTTATGCGACTTCCTGAAACTACTCAATAGTTTAAATAAAATTTGCTTTCTTTGTTTGTGGTAGTGTATGCAATAAGCGACGACGCGATTGCAACCAGGAAGAACAATACAGTAGACTTCCGTATAACATGATCAATTGTTTATAAAATATTGTTCACATATATCTTTTGTGGTAGTAAGTGTAAAGTGTTTTTAAACAATTCTTTTCACGTTTACTGTATAGCCACATAAAATCTGTATCACAGTCTTTTGAAACAGGATTTGTGTTCGCGTTGTACGGAAGTCCATTGTATTTGTTAATGAAAATACAGGTGAAAGATTTTTTTCTAGACATTGCGACAGAGTTGGGCAGTAATCGATTATTTTGTGATTAATTTTGTAATTGATTACGAAAAATTATCGTGGTAATCTTAATCATTACTCAAATAATCGTTACTAGGATAAATCAGTAATCATGATTATGTTTGGTAATCTGCAATGATTAATCATACACTGCGGATTTTTATGCAAAATAAAAATTGCTTGGACTAATTGCAAGAAGCAGAAGACAGATTCTGTTCTGTTTAATAAATTGAAAATAATATATCGATGTCCTTGGACTCTCTTAATTGTTTACTGTATTAAACTCGTTTCTGATTACTGGATTACTTAGTAATCCGAATCATTAATTCAAGAACATGGTTTCACGTTAATTACAATCGTCAATCATTAATTAGATTACTTTTTGCCCATCGCGAGGAGTCCTTTTCGCCCGTGGGGATAAATAACCGAAAGACACTTCGATCTAGACAATAGACACTTCGATCTAGATTCTACGACAATGCAGTTCTAAGACAATGCACGCTCGCCTCCAATTTTCAGCTCCGGGCACCGTTCCGATTAGTTTCTGTTTTCTCGCGATGAAAAGGTACAATACACACACACTCTGTCTCTCTCTCTCTCTCAATACAGTGTTTACTCGATATATGTCCAACACACAGGTCTAGCCAGGGACAAATATCGACCAGGAGATACTATTCTTTGATCCACGCGACCTTACACTCCTCGACAACCGAGGTCTCTCGAGCTTCTTTGCCCCTCGCGGGCTATACCCCGCAGTAGTTGGGATAATTCTGCGACGTTTATCATCCAGGCCTTGGCGACACATATAGAGAAATCACTGTATCTGGGACCGGGCTTGTTGTGACGTCCGTGTTTCCCCTTTTGGGTTTGTTAAACACGCCACCGACGAGCCAGTTCCGTGCTGTGCTCGACCGGCAAATCGAAAAGGTCGCGACGGGAACGTGCTCGATCGATCTTTTCGCTTCCTCTTGTTAGATAGGTGTGGGCGTTTTTTGTTATATCCGAGCAGACCCGACAGAGAAAGAGAGGTTTACAGTCGTCGCCTCCGGGACACAAAGTGGCCAGCCGATGTCGCAGAAAACGAATACCGTGTACACTTTCGCTCGCGATCGACCTCGCGGCTTCGAGGAATCTTTCTCGATCGTTTCGTGGAAGACGCGCGGGTCCGAGGAAATTGTTCGCGCGCGATGAAGAAAATCGTGAGACGACGGGACGATAAGCGATATCGGCCACGCTCGACGCGAACCACGCGCGCACCATTCGACCGGCGAAACATGTATCGCGTTTCTACAATGTTCCCCGAGCTCCTTCGCCGCTCCACATTTTCGTTTTACAGCTTATCTCCACGGTGGAAGCTCTCCCAGACACGTGAACAACTCCTTCGATCGCGGCGGATCGTCGCACTCGCTGGATTATCTCGAGCGAAATGGAAACGGGCGAACGTCTCGGCGCACAGTGGGCCAGAATCGCAAAAATTACAGATTGTTAATCACAAGCGGAACGGTTTTTCAGGGGTTTCGGAAGCCGTAGAATCGAATTCTGATATTACTTACAGTGACTCCCACTAATATTCGGACGCTCTGAATACTAAACCTACCAACGCTTCTTGTATACCTATTCCTACCGTGCGCGGTCAAAATGACCGGTCCTTAAAAAAAGTTATTGTTAATATAATTAAACGCAGGTAATAGTCGATTTGTTGCTGAATGAATTCGTAGATGAACAACTTTCATAAAATGACGATACAAATTTATTTTTATATAATTTCAATTATAGAAAAAATATTACGATGCTCTCTCCTCGATTTAAAAAATTGTACTGTGTCGTCCACCTTTGCGGTTTGGATGTGTTTGCCATGAAACGTGCGTAACTTGATAGCGTATCATTCAATGAGGCGGCTCATTTATTTTGAGTTGACTATGCCACATTGAGAACAGCCTTTCTTTTATATTGATTGTTTAGGTTTAGAAGAGCAATTAAAATAGAAGAACTATTTAAATACCACATTATCTCGTGCGGTCAAATTGACCGGCCTTGGTAGGTAGGACAGGCTACGTATATTTCTTGGGAAAAAAAATAAAACGAGAAATTAGTACTGAAAAATACATTGTATACGCAGAAGTATGAAAAGGTCAATTTCACCGGACGTGGTAAGTTTAGTGTTAAAAATCGCCTAACTTTGTCAATATTGGACTATACTACTTGAATTTTTTTGAGAAGTCAGAACAATTGGATCGCAACATAACGTGTAAAAAATGTTTGATTAAAATTGCAATTGGTCGAAATTGCAGAGAAAGTACTAAAAGGTGTATTTTGCAACTTTTTTATGTGGGCTTATATGAAAAATTTAAAGAGTACGTTTTGTACATCTGTAGGAATTATTCATATTGTGAATATTTCATCTAAATCGGTCAACGTTGCAAGGAGCTACAAACATTTAACGATGAAAGCTTAAGGGTGAAAGTCGCAGAATTTTGGCCTTGTCAGAGAATTTCACCCTTATGTGATCATTTTGAAACATCTGTAGCTCATTGCAACGTTGACCGATTTTGATGAAATTCTCAGAATATGTATAATTCATACAGATCTACAAATCGTACTTTCTAAATTTTCAATGTAAGTCCACATTAATGTTGCAAAAAAACAACTTCAATTGCAATTTTTGTAAAAATTTGTGTTCAATTTATGTAGCAACCAATTGTGCTAACTTCTTTAAAAAATGGTCCTATGGTCCAATATTAACCAAGATATACGATTTTTAAAAGCGTCCGAATATTAGTGGGAGTCACTGTATTTGCGAGAATGAGACACTGCGTTTATAAAACTACGCTTGTAGGGAGTGTTTCGAAACAATAGAAACTTTGATAGCTGATTTGGAATGCGATTTTAAGCAATTAACGACTGATTCCCTCGAATGTAAATAGTTAACTCAAGTATGGATTTTTATAGAACAGGTATTCATCTGTTTCTACTTTTGTATTATTATCTCCTACGAGAATCGTAATTCACTGTTACACTGTCACATAAAATAATACTCGATACACTTTATATTAAACTAGGATAGGAATGTTATTAATAGACTGCGGATATTTATGCAATTTTCAATTTTTATGAACAAGTTTTAAGAAAATGGAAATAAATGAATTCCTATTTTTAATGGGAACAGCTTTTGTAGATCCCAAACAATCTTACTAAATTCTATTAAATTTTATATTGTACCATTTTTGGAAAATTTCCGTAAGCCATAAATGCAAAAAGATCCGCAGTCTAGTTATTACTTTTGTGGTGTGTGTAGGTATATCCAAAATTTATTCATTATTATGTTTAGGAAACACTACTGTTGCCATGAAGCCAAAAAGCTGCAGCAACTTGCAGCTGCGACCGTCAGACAATTTTTTGTTTTAACAAGTAATTTCGTAATAAGTATTGGGTTGTCTGGAAAGTTCGTGCCGATTTTTAAAGAAAACTCAAACGCAGCACATTTAAATTTTGATATACAGAGTGTCCCAAAAATGTCATACTTCCTTGAAAAGGGCGATTAGTCCGTATTTTTCATTTATAACTCCTCAATAATGCCGTGGAGAACATTTTTGCAAAGGAAAAAGATACTTAAAAAAATCTCAAGAATCAGCCCTTATATGGAACTACAACATTTTTGGGACACCCTGTACATTCATTAAATTATTATAAGTGCCATTCTGTATCACAATCTTCCTCCATCTTTCACGCAACTTGTGTTTTTCGGCGAAATTTTTTGAAATATGATTTTTCATGTCGACCAAACAGTTAAAGTTTTTGCCATTAAGGGAATTTTGTAATGACCTAAATAGAAGAAAATCTGAGGGTGCAATGTCTGGTGATTAGGGTGGGTAGGGTAACACATCCAAATTAAGCTCCAACAGCTTCTGTTCTGGGGAAAAAAGCATCACATGAGAAAAATGTTTACTTTTAAATTTTTAACTTTATATTATTGGTAATATAAAGGAAACATACCACAAAATGACATTTTTATTACAACTTATTGAAATTTCCAGTTTTCATAGTAAAGAGGAATTTATTATTGTACATGACGAGTATACACATCAACCGCATCACAATAGAGTTTTGGATTGACGTGTATACACGTCGAACGCAGTTAACTGGTTAAGAAAGCAATGATTCAATTAAATTATATTTCATTTTTATCCACTATTGAAATGGTAAATAGGAACGAGATAGTAAAATTTCATCTGAATCCACAAATTATTACTAATTGCACATTAAATAATTAGTAGCATAAATTTGAGTTCTGAAAGAAATATACAGGGTGAGGCATTTAAAACTGGCGATCTGAATAACTCAATAACTTGTTGGTGACAGAAAAAAAATGTGGCCTAATCTCGTGTTAACAGTTTTTCTGTAAGGAGACGAGTAGAGGACATGTGAAGGTCAACTCCGTTTTCTTTTTAATGGGATGATATATTTTTCTGTGTATTATACGATAGGACATTTTAAGATGCATACAGTGACCTCCGACTCAAGGTCATTCAATATCATTGAAGGTCAACCGCGATGGAAAATATTTTAATTTGAGTTGGCCTTCGTATGTTCTCCACGCGTCCACCTACAAACAAACAAAAAATGATTAACATGAGATTATGCCACCCTCGAAACCGAGCAAGTTTTGTCTGACACCATTTTTCGTATCACCAGTAGCAACCGAGTTATTCGGGCGGCCTCTTTTAAATGCTTCACCCAGTACATATGTATATTTTATGTCGATTTAATGCGAAGAATTCTTTTCAACTTTGTCGCAAATCGATCATTTGTTTAATGAGGTTCCTGAAATTATTAAAAAAAAATTATATGTGTTTCTCCTGTTAACAAATATTTCTGCTTTACCCTATATTCTATATTAAGTATTAGAATATCCTGATATATAAAAGCATTTTCTTGCGACACCTAATGTAGTTCGATAAATAACAACGCGTTCTGTTATATTAAAGTATTTAAAAATTTATTATAGTATTTTCAAAGTCTGCAGTTCAACGGATTCTTTCGTCATGGGAAATCTACAGGGCTCGAAAATTGTCGAAGTCATAAAATTGTTGGCATTTAAGGGCCCGGTCTTCGTAGATTCGCGATAAGGTAGAGTGACTACATTACCGTCAAAAAATGGTTTTACGTGCCTCAAGTTTTCGTCCTTATACAAGAATATTTTGTCGCTGGTAAAGGGCTCATTCGAAAGGGGAAGGTTCAATTTAGTGCGTTGGTCAGGAGCTGCCGAGATTATGCAGATATTTGGTGATATAAGCGTTAGAAGTAGGCCAAAAATTGACGATGTGCATACCGTGGAATCTAAGCATTTTTATGCCATTGAATGAATTTTCTGGATGAAATCGAGAGCAGCGCGCACTAGACAATGTCTCCAGCTACAAATTGAACTATATTTTGTCTTGATTCTCTGCGGAATAAAGCCAAAAACTTGGAGTGCGTTTCTGGCGTCGGAATTCATGATAACACAGAGCAAAAAATATGACAAATTTAGTCACAGCTTAAGATTTATCGGTTCAAGACCTAGACGGATCATAAGTCTGTGTCTGAAGGCTATGAATGCAAAATATTAATGAAAAAGTCACGTGACTATCCCGGGCCCTTAAATACAAAAATGCTTTGTTCGATTAATTTTCGACTGGGGGTTTCCTGTTTCAGGCGCACGAAATTATTCGAACTCTAATCGAAATTACAGATTCAGGAATATTACTGTAGAGGAAGTATTGCTGCTCGAATTACAATGTTGGTCACGCGTCTCGCGCGTCTGACCATGAAATTCTTTAATCACTTAGAAACCGAGTGCAGCCGTCGAGCAGGCGAATAATGAAAGACTGCGTCGATGCAACAAAAACGGATAAAAACCAGCATTTCCGTAAAGCAATTATGCCAGGTAGTTTCGAGAAAATGGCCTGACAACGAGCGAGAACATCTAGACACGAGCACGCGCTTGAACGCATCGTATTATGCATTGATACCAGCGACAATATCTTCGCGAAAGGTCATCGTCTGATGTTGCGAGCATTGAGCAAAGATGGTTCTATATAACAGCCGCGGCCGCTCCGATTAGTATAATTATTTCGCGAATCAACGACCGTCGGCTGCCGGAAACCGTTTTCGAACGTTCGCGCGTCGTCGTCGCCGTCGTCACGTTTCGCAAATTTACGGGAATTCGGAGAATTCTCGACGCCGCGCGAAATACACACGTTAATCTGTCCGAAGCAATCGCCTGACTTCGCGTTTATCGTCGCACGTCGTTTATTATAGTCGTATAGTCTTTCACCGTCGACGATAACGTATTGAATAATACGCTGATAACGGGACGAGGAATTTTTCGGCCACATTTCTCAAAGAAATTTCCTCGCAAAACTATGTCGAGGGAAAGTGTGTCAGTTTGAAGTGTACAGCGGATGAAAAAAGTATCCGAACACTTTTCCGATTTAGTAAAAAACGTTCGTACAAATAGAATTCTATAGTTTGAAGCTTCTCCTTTCGATGAACGTTAATCACTTTCTTCTACGATATTCTTCTACGAAGACTCTTTTTCCTAAGAAGCTTTCTCTAGGAAATATGTTTGTAAAATTAAATTTTAGGGTGTTCGGTTTAAATTAAAATAATTTCATACTCCATTATAATAGGGGAAATTCCATGGAAACCTCTATAAAAACACTGGAAAACTTTTCGTGGTTGAACCCAGCACAGATTTGTTAAAAATTGTCGTCCATCTTTTTCACTGTTTTATGGGGTAGGGGACTCAATTAGTGTGCCTATATTAATTTATAAAATATATGTAGACTGATTCATTATGCTTTAAAAATCAGTATAATTAATATAGGCACAGTAATCGGTACCCTCCAGAGTAATTGGGTCCTACGTGTCCATGTGTAGGTTTGCTGGTTACATTATGCAAAACAGTTTCAGTTAAAAACGAATGATGGTTTTCAAAAGTAGATGTCCCAAACTTTAATCTCAGACCAGGTTTAGTGTTGTACTAGTTTTTTTTTAACGAAATTATGACAGCTTAAATATTACCGATTTTTCGAAAAAATTTAGTGTTACCCCCTTGCGCTGAAATGACATGCCGCGCACGTCGAGAGGTTCTTGTCCCAGAGTTGGAAATGACCTGCCACACACGTCCAAAATTTATTTTCTCAGAGTTTGACATATTTTTATTCCTTCTGTCTTTTCTTTGAAAAAAGAAATATTGTTCACCGTACACGTTTGCTCGCGCGTATCCGCGTGAAACAATTGCCGGCGCAAGAGGTTAACATACTTTTTGGACCCACCGTATAGCTTGTCGAGAATAACTCGAACGGCGGAACGTCGGTCCGACGGTCAGACGGCCGATTGTTTCGCGGAAATCTCGAATTTTTCCGTTTCCAGATAAAACGATCGTCGTTGCGCCGTGGGAATGGCACAAAGGACGAATACTGGTCTTCCTTGATTATCCTGATAGGCCGCGCACCTCGCGGCTGATGAGAGAAAACGAAAGTCCTTGAGGGACCGCGGACGTCGATCGGGAATGCGCGTTTGCGCGAAAGACAGAAAAAGAGAGGAGAATGAGCGCGAGAATGAAATCTTAATCGCGACTGACCTCTTCCAGCGAGTTATCAAGCGGGCCCTGCGCGCGCTTATCGTTTCGGAATAATTAAATAACGAAATGCTGTGAGCCAACATTATGTGAATAATTGAGCGATAATGACCGTGGCCAGCCACCGCTTGCACGTTCCATTGTTCCTTCGGTATCTCGATCAATCGCGCGGCGATCTTACATTTCCATCTTGTCACCGTTAATGCTCGCAAACGAAAGCAAACAATCACGCGAATGATTAACGTTCCAACTGGGGATGACGAGTTAATTGGAGTTCGCTATCATTCTTCAGACATTTTTTATTTCTTCCTTAATTCAACGAAAAACTCCGTCACTTAATTGTGTTATAGTATTCATATTGGTATAAACTATGTTGTACTTACGTTGATTATTAGACTGCGAATGTCTACGCAAAATAAAAATAATCTACATCATTTGCAAGAAGCAGGAGCCAAATAGATCGGCATCTTTTTGTTTAATCTTTTTGTTTAACAATTGGAAAATAATGTATTTATATTCTCAAATTCTCTTAACCCCTTAACGCACAGTTTTTTTTTAAACCGGCCAAAAAAAATCGATTTTTGATATACTGCGCTTTTGTTACATGGAAAAAGGCTATATTTTATTCTTGAATAAATAAGTGTTATAGCTTACAATCCCATGTAAATGATAAATATCAATAAAACGATTTTTTTTCCTTGCTTTCACATTGTTATTTTCAATTCTCGATTACATTTGAGTATGAAAAATTATAGCAACATAAAATACAACGCCGCTCGAATTATCTCGAGTGTGCACAGTTTGGCCTGTTTAGCGCGCTCGAATTAACTCGAGCGTACAAGTTAAGGGGTTAATCATTCATCCGTTTTGAATTACACCCGTCCAATTTTATCATGTTGATTATGATCAAATTTGTATTACCTAAATTTTAGTTATCTTTCGTTACATTCTCGTATGTGTTCATAACTGCAAATTAATTGCAGTGAGAAGGTCAAATACAACACCCAGTGTTGGATAATTAACTTAAACTTAAAATTCCCCTGAAATTAAAGTTAAAATTAAATCATTATAAGAATTCTTTTAGACCTTTAGAGGCCCTCAGCCAGTGATGGGCACGGTAGGGGCCCCTGAAACGCTTGTTTCTCCCACCAAGCTCTATTTCGTGTAGCGCGCACCTTCATGCGCCTTTAATGTATGGTACATTATGCACCATTAAAAAAGATTACTTGCTAATATTCTACATCCCAAATATCATTTCGATATCTTTAATAATTTAGAAATTACACCAAAATGACACTAAATTTTGCGTTTTAGATCACTGTGCTTCGTCCCGTTCGCTGGTGTCACGCGCAGAGTCGTCAGATCAAGACTTTTGCACCCCCATTCTAATTTCCTCTTCTACCGCGCTATTTCCCACGCTTCGTAGGATACTTTTTTTATGTGCGCACTAGTTTCGGAGATATTTGAAAAGTAGTAGAGCGTGTCATACCTATAACTATACAAAATTTTCAAAATGTTCTCCGTTGTTTTATAAACAATAATACAGACGATTCTCAAATTCTGAACGAACATTTTTGAAGGTACCTTTTGGAATAGCTCTACATTTCTGTACAATTCTGCGACCCAAATCGTTGACGCTTTCTGTGGTTGTGTTTTATAAACAACAGACTTTAAGTGTCCCCCAAAAAATAATCGACTGGAGTTAGATCTGGTGATTTCGTTGGCCACTCAATAACACCTCTTCTACCGATCCATCTTAGTGAAAGACAGACAACATAAACAAGAGATCAATAGAGGACAATTTTGTTTTCAATCGGTACGTGCTAGTACACCTGGAAAGGATCAACGATTTGCATCAAAGAATTTTACACAATAATATGCCTCGCTCTGCTTCTCTTCTCTAAGATCCCATAATAAAAAATATAGGTTTCCATTTGAAAAAACAAAGTTGACCTTCAAATGACCTTGAAAACGCCACCCAAATAAAAAACTAATACTGCCCCCCTCTTTCCCCCTCGAAATCCTTGGACATGTGTTTTACACTTGTTTAATATCTTTCATACTTTTCAAGATATTCGGCTGGAAAGTTTTCAAATGAACACCCAGTATATCGAGAAGTTCACTGTAGTTGACGAATCGTAGCGGTTCAACCGTTTCTGTTCGTAAACGAGCTATCGGAAAGGAGTTCGAGTTTTCTTCGTTGATGCATGACTAGGACAACGAGCGATAATTTCGTTTTACTGATTATTGGGACTGATTACGTATCGCTCGCTGGCCATGTGTTTACAACGGTCATATGTTGCCCGCGGGCGAAGATAGTGCCATTATCGGTGGATTCCATTCGAAGTATTTCGATCGCGGAACAATTCGGCCTTCCCAGTTTCGGAAATTATCCCGCGTGATCGGCGCAATCATACCAGGATCCCTTTCGCTTGTCGGTGATCGGCGGGCGAATGATAAAAAGCCACAACCGAATGATTTATGTTTCTTAAACACGGAATTTGTCTCGGAGAAAGCGACGTGATAAAATATTACGACGAGTAGTTCGTTAACCAATTACATGTTCCTTGAATGTAATATCAAACACTTCGCCGAACAATATTTATTTCAGCGAGTTCAATTGCTGTTGTGAGTTTATTGCAAGTCACAGAAAATTATGATTCCAGATTCAGTATAAATAGATTGCGGGTCTTTTTAACAAAATAAACATTTTCTTAAGATAATGAAACTTAGACGATAATACATTTTCTCTCTTAATCGTCTTAAAAAGTCGAAAATAATATTATAATATCCTTAAATTATTGTAATATCTCATTTTTGTATTTGACCTATTCATTTTTGTAATAAACACATAAAATCCGCTGCCTAATTATAAAGATACAGGTACTGTAAGAGTTTGTTCATAGAATTAAGCAAGATAAAGCACTTTTTTCTTGGAAAATTGGACATTCTTATAGAGTTTCTGTGAATTACACGAAATAGTTTTTCTGTAGCAAAACAAGTACATTCTAATAGCTTCAAATAAATTATGTAAATGGCTAATTGAGTTTTGAGCATACAGATTGTCCCAAAAATGTTGTACTTTCTTGAAAGGGGTGATCCCTGAGCTCATTTGAAGTAACTCTTTCCTTTGCGAAAATGTTTTCCGCGGTTTTGTTAACGACTTATTAATGAAAAACGCGGACCAATCAGAGCACGGTTACATCAGACAGTTTTCGACTCGGCGACAGGTCCCGCTAAACGTCGCGTTGGAAAAAGTTATTTCAAATGATCTTAGAAATCTCCTTTTTTAAGAACGCTAAATACCCGATTCTCGAAAGATTGCATATATTCAAATTGTGATAATTTCGTAAGAAACAATCGTACGACAATAAATTTAGACTCATGTTAAAGCTAGAAGCCTTCAGTCTCGTAATCCATCGTTCATTTTATCCTAAGATTTTTTCCATGATGAAGCAGGCGAGAAACTGAAAGACGCATTTTGCTCACATATACTGTACCTTCAAACGTCTGTGAAAACTTTGAATAATTTTATTCGTCACTGAAACCACAATAGACTTAATGATCGAAGCTTCCTCTTTACAACGACGCCTTAAAAATTGATCTACAAATTTTTTAGTCATTTTATTGTGCATTGAACGAGAGGTATGCCGCCGACTTTGCAGTAGTAAGTCATTTTTGTTCCATAAAACAGTGAAAAAATCGTTAAATTTTTAAGGAATCGTTGCGAAGTGAAAACTTCAATCTTCAATCCTGTGGCAGTTTCATTCACGAGAAATATTTTTTTAAGTTCTTGGAGAAAAATGAATCACTTTCCCATCATATGAAAATATCTTAGAGGAAAATTAACGCTGCTTTGCGAAAGTAAAAGCTTCGAATTTTAACACGTGTGCTGACGGGTTGTTGTGCGAATTGTTTCTATGAAATTATCAAAATTTTTCGAGAATTCGAAATGTTTAAATACTTTTTGGATCCGCCGTCTATAACTGTAAGAAATAGTAAAGTTCACAGAACGTTGTGGGGTTGTTTGCTCTCCTTACACGTTTAATCTGAGAATACCATGAGCGATTAAATGCGTATCGATTAACTATCAATAAAACGGAACATTTTCGTGTTTTAGGTTCGTGGATGGTGACGTTTTCGCGGGTTTGGGGAGAACGCAGTACCTCAGTCTCGCGGATAACGAAGTGCCGTCTATACCAAGGCACATTCTGTCGCATCTCGCGTTACTGAGGACCCTAGATCTCAGCAGAAATCGGATAATCCGCATAGACTCGGATGACTTCAAGGTACGTGTACTTATCACGATTCAAAACAATTTCAAGCGTTTATTCTTCATGTAAGTATTATGGTAGAACATTCAGGTTCAGGTTTCACATTTATTATTTTACAATTATTGAAACTGTTGCATATGAAATGACCGATTTAAGAATTTAAATTTTATGAAGTGTTTTAATCAAGAAACACTATTATAATCTACTGATTTATTGTGCAGGGTGTCCCAAAAATGTTGTTTTCTTGAAAAGGGTGACTAAGGTCATTTGAAATAACTTTTTCCTTTACGAAAATTTTCTACGCGGTTTCGTTCAGGAGTTATTAACGAAAAAACACGAACCAATTAGAGCGCGGCTTCGGCAGACGGAGTCCAGCTCAGCCAATGTCAACGCCATAACGACCTAACACAAAGATATTTCCATCGGAAATAATTAAGCAGATTTTGTTTATCGCACACATATTATCAATATCGCGAGAAATCTAAATAAATTCGATTTTGTAATTTTTACAAATCAACATATACCAGTAACTTTCGACTGAGCAACAACATATCAATATGTGAACAACCAAAAATCTGTTTCGGTTAAGTTTTGTTTTGTTTTGTTTCGTTTATTAGTGGATAGTTCATAATTTGTATAGTTCATTTAGAAATCACAAGATTATATAAAATATTGTATGTTATATGACGTTACATAAATCGTATAAGGGCGAAGAGAGGGGAGTCCTCGCCAAAACCGATAAGACGATATAATAAATAATAACAATACATAAAATAGCATACCATTCACGTTCAGTGCTGGGTTCGTTCTCTGCCAAAAATATTTGAATTCAAACTTTCTTCTCGAGCAGTGCAAACCGTCCCCGAAAATTGTTTAGTTAATTAATTATTAAACGAACGCTCAACGATGGAGACGTTACAAGATATTTTAAAAGGAAATAATGCAATAAAGGGGGCAATAAGAATGACTGGCAACGGTTAATAACATCAATGTGGAGCACCTTGTAAACAGGAAGAATACGAGCTCACCATTAATGACTATCAATTACGAACGTTGATGTAACCTTTCCTGACCGTAGTGCCACTTGCGCCTTATGAAGTATGCACCATGTCAGGGAGTTCTAACTTGTTCCCCTTCGAGAACCGCAACCTCCCCACCATTTAGTCAAATCTCTTCTCACTACTACGCACGACCTTAGAGTTAGTGGGGCGACAATAGTGGCACGGGAACAGGGATGAAATTCTACGCACTACTACATAACAATGAAGTCTAAGAGTGGGGGAAGTACCAAAGCTGGTTCACCTTTTCAAAGAAAAAAGACGTCGCAATGCAAATTCCGAATCTGGAGACTCTAATGAATATGTATTCGCAAGCAACTTTATCACTGTTTTTGATATGCCTTTTTACACATATTGTGTAACCATTACACTGCGGATGTTTATGCATTTTCAGTTTTTGCAAACAAATTTTAAGGAAGCGAAATCACATGAAATTTAGTTTTAGTGGGAATAGCCTTTTTAGATCCAAAATATATAAAAATTGCACTAAATTCTATCGAATTTTATGTTTTTATTAGTCAAATCTAATTGAAAATCCATTAATTATAACTTAATTAATTCATAAATCTATTAGTGAAGTCTCTGAAGTCTAAAATCTGAAGTCTAAGAGTGGGGGATGTACCTAAGCGGGGAAGGGGCCGCTCGCGAGCCACACGTTAGACCTCCCTGCACTATGCACTTATTGAACTGATCGAATCTAGTCACATTTCAGCCGACGTTTGGCGTATATATATATTATTGTCTTTTCGTCGGTCTTTAGCGAAGATTCACTTTACATACATGAATTTCGAAATACCAGCCTAGAATAGTTTACAGAAACCAAACAAGATGTTCATATTTCTGGAAAATAAAAATTGTTCCTGTCAATTGCAATTCACAAGCAATTCATTGCAATTCATTCATTTTGCAATTTCATTCAAGTACTTTCTTTAATAGGCCGAACAAATTGCAAGTAATGTCTCAATATCCTCAAATTCCTATAGTCTTTGTCTGTGGCTGATTTATGCGGTGGGGGCTATATAGGGGCTATAGCCTAGGACGGCAAATTTTTGGAAAAATACCAAAGGTACAACAATAAAAACAAATAAATGAAAATGTTAACCAATTTAAAAATAGAAATAAAGACAGTAAAACGTCAAGTTTTTTTACTGAAATTGCCTTCAAAATAGACAAAAGTCATCGAACAAAACGGCGCATATTTGATCTAAATCCGAAAATTCTAACTTTGTTAATTTCATCGTCGAAATAAAGGGAAAAAAAACTCAGAACTTTTTACTTCACCCAATATATGAATCTACAAAACACGTTTTTTTAATTTTCGTTAGGACTCGAATAAAACTAGTGTAAAAAGAAACTTTCACTATTTTTTTCGTAATTCCGATTAAACGGAACTTACGGAGTAATTTTTGCAAAATTTTCATTATACTTCATCTGGTGAACTAATTTTTTTAGCTTGCCAGAAAACTGAAGTTGTTTGGTTCGTTTATAAAAAAATTACTCTTGCTTAAAGTGTGTACCATCAATTGTTTGACTAACTCTATATAACTGATGTCATTTTTATTGTTTTTACATTTAAAAACATCATCTGTGTACTTCAAATGTCCATAAATATGTGTGCAACATCCTAATACAAAAAGTTTAATACTTCTGCTGAAAAAATTCCTAAAAATTGAAAAAAGATGGCATTCAAAAGCAAAATAATCCGTTAACCCTTACAAGGCGAATGCTTCTGACGATTTCATGGCAACCATGACTAAATGATTCAGCCGAAATCCAATCAAATCTCTGCGCAACCATTTTCTTTTACTTTTACTTACTGCGATACTTGTGGATGTCTTGGTGTAAGAGGTCGATCATCACAGAAATGTATTTTCCACGATGTACATTTATTACATATGCACAGAATATGCATTATATTTGAGCACAGGTCGTTAAAATAAAATATGCAAAACATATGCAATATGCAAAATATGCAAAATAAAAAATATACTTCTAGAATCTCCTAATGATAAAACATATTTCTATCCAGGTCTCATAACATTACCTATTTCCTGTAAAAATATGCATTCGCATAAACATCCGCAGTCAGCTGATTATCACTGTGAGTCACTGCTTCAGTAATGTTTACAACAACAACAAGCTCATTGATACCGCATCTTACGGTCGAAGTGAAAACGTAGACATAATTTTAAATTAGAAAGAAAAACAAAGTTTATCAACTAGAACCGAGTAACCCGAACGAAATCATCAAAAATGTCAACACATTAAAAAAAAAAGTGTTAGATCGGATTGACAGGTCATTCAGAGATCGTGTAAACTTCCGTATTCAAGCTGAAAGACGACATTTTGTGCATCGATCGCAATGAGACAAATATTGTACCACTAGTGCTACTTCGTAGTGTTAGAAATATAAACTAATGGTTTTCGATAGGAGAAGGTTAATCAATTTTTGCAGGAAATAATGAACTACATCGAACAATGCATTTAAAAATACATGGTTCTGTTAAACAAATTGAAAGTGACCGTCATATATGCCCTCTACTCCTTCACCTATAAAAGAAGTACCATTAAGGGCTCGGGAAAGTCACGTGACTTTTTAATTAATAATTTCCATTCACAGTCTTGGCCTTGATCCGACGGGTCTTAAGTCTGCGACTAAACTTGTCACATTTTTTGCTCTGTATTATCGATATTATGAATTCTGACTCCAGAAACGTGCTTCAAGTTTTTGGCTTTATTTCGCAGAGAATCAAGACAAAATATAGCTCAATTTGTAGCTGGAGATATTTTCTAGTGCACGGTGATCTCGATTTCATCCAGAAAACTCATCCAATGACATAAAAATGCTTGAATTCCACGGCATGCACATCGTCAATTTTTGGCCTACTTCTAACGCTTATATCACCAAATATCTGCATAATCTCGGCAGCTCCTGACCAGCGCGCACTAGATTGAATCCTCCTCTTTCGAATGAGCCCCTTATCAGCGACAAGATATTCTTATATAAGGACGAAAATTTGAGGCACGTAAAACCATTTTTTGACGGTAATGTAGTCACTCTACCTTATCGCGAATCTACGAAGACCGGGGCACTAATATCGATTTATGCCCCCCTCAAAACCACGTAACTTTCGATCGAAATATTTTACGATATCGTTGATCATTTCGGAGATATTCGAGTGGTTTACTTGAAACGGGACACTATGTAGATACGAACGAAGAAGACAGCAACCAGCTAGCCTGGTGGGGTTTCCCTGGCGCTTATGCTCGCACGTGACCGGCCACGTGCAGCGAATAGTCCGCCAATCGTTCTTCAGATGATACGTGCTACTTGTGAGATTTTTTACCCGCGGCTGCCTCGGGTTGTTTATCGCACGATTTAGCTGTTGCAGAAAAAAGGAGTCGCAGAAACGCAAAAACATTTTTCTGCCCGCGCCTTCGTAGCCGACGCGACACGAAAACCGTGTCCCGGCGACTGTGCTCCCCCGATAAAAGGAAACAAAACACAAACGATTCGACAACAATAAAACTGTTGCGACCTCTTTGGAAAATGTGTACCTAAATCGCGTCGCAAAGATTAAACGACGACGAGTATGCTCGTCAAACACAGAGTATGTGTGGCTGTTATAATGTGGAATTAAGTAACATGGAATATATCTTGATGTTTACAATACATCTTGATGATTGAAGTTTACGAACACCTATATTTTAGTTTTCACTAACCTTACAATTTAAACAGCAGATTGTAACTACTTTTCACGCGTGACGAGTATACTCGTCATCGCATAAAATGTTGCCATTTCTTCGTGACGAGTGTACTCGTCGAAAACAGCGAACTGGTTAAACCTCGAATAATAAATTCGCAAAGTACGAGTCGGCAGAGAAAAATCCGCGCTGATGTAAGAGCGATGACAATATGGCGAATTCTCGCGGAAAGAAGAGGCTACCGAAACAGCCGTCCGTAAACGGCCGGTGAAGCTGTTGTTGATTCGAATCGATCGATTTCTGCGCGACTAGACGCCTCCGGTTCGGTCGTGGCTCGAATCTCATCCACGCACTTGCAACGTTCGTGCTGCGTAACAATGCTGCTTCAATATTCACACTCGGTTAACGTGCCGCCACGATTCTCGTTTAAATGTTGCGCGGCCTCGGTATTAATCGCGGTCTGCCGACGCTGCTAAATACGATCCTCGTAAACTGCCGTCGGAACGTTCGAAATATCGTTTTGCCCGAACCATTTGAAAACTTGGCATACGCGACTGCTACACTTCGGCACATCACATATTTTTTCTCGTTTGATACCATAAACTGAAGAAAATTAATATTTTAATATGTCAACAGTTTTGGACGTGTCCATATGTATAATGTACTGAGTATCATCCACAACATCATCAGAATTCTAGGAACGAAAACGTAAATATTGTGGTTCGCAAACGTGACAAAATGATAGCACACCTAACGAAAAACTTGAAATATAAAACAATTAATTAATAAGAACCAAACCTCAATATTTTGTAGAACCTCCTTTACATCTAATGACTTCAATCATTCTGTTTGGTAAAGATTTATACATTTTTTTCATACTTTTTTGGCTAATGTTCTCCCACGCATTGTTTTAAATCGTTAATATTTTGAAATTGTCTGCCATTTTGGTATACGACTCTGGCAAGATGTTCCCAATAATTTTCGACAATGCCGGCCAATCTAAAACGCGAATATTCTTCGAAGAAAACTATTTCTTTACTACTTTTGCCGTGTGGACTGCGACATTATCTTGTTGTAATACGTATTTATTGTATATCCAGTAATTCTTACAGCATATGTGTTTAATTGTTCATTTATCATTTCAATACACAGTTCGCTGTTCATTCGTTCTTTTATAAATTTGATTTCCGTTTTACCCCGGTGTCCAATACCGGCCCAAATCATTATGCTACGGCCTAGAAAATGGTGGAATTTACTCGTACAATAACGATATGTTTAGTAATTTATTAAATACAAACAAATTTAACAATGTAAAAAATATTTTAACTACTGATATAGCAATTTTTAGTGACGCCTTACAGTCGCCATTCGAGTGCTAAAGGTCTTACTGTCTTAACCCTCCGTATACTATGCCGGAGTCATTCGTGACCCGTCGCGGTGGGGAAAAGTACGAGCGACATTCAATATGTACAATTTTATTACGATATAAGACGACGCTTTTTATTTCGAAACAAGAAAATCGCTATCTCCTCTCCTTCTTCTTCATCCAAAATACGACTACAGCCGATCCCAAGCCATCGTCTTATATCCAAAGAAAACTGTAGTGAAATATCGGCGTGGGTCAGAAATGGCTCCGGCACAGGCCTGGAACTCGCAGAAGTCCGAGGGTTAATATGAAATGCATAAATGCACTAGTCTAGTTGTTACGCACCACGAAATTGTCAAATTGTTGACGAATGCACCGTAAAACAGTGTAACAAGTAGACTGCGGATTTTATGCATTTATGAAAAAAAAAAATGGAGTCCGAGTCTTTATTTTCAATCACATCGAGAAAATTCGATATTTGAGAACACTTCACAGGGGTGGGGGAGGGGCACTCGGAGACGGATATTTGAAGAAGTATAATTTCTTTCGATTTTCAGTATAACCCGACGCTGCAGCACCTCTCGATGGCCGGGAACGCGATTTCGGAAATGGTGCCGGGATCGTTGCCGCCATTGGTGAAACACCTACACGTCGGCCGTAATCATCTGCAGAGCTTGAATAGGACGTTACGGTATGTCAGTTTCTTGGCTACTGAAAATTTCGCGTTCGTTCGCGAACCGTCCAGAACGAATCGGACATCCTGTTTATCGTTCTGCCCGGTGCCTCTTATTTAATTGGCTCCATTCAGCGTTGATGCAACCGGTCCGTTCTTCAGATGACCGAACGATCGAGGCGAACGCACACGCAGATCATATCCGGAGGATAGAACAATTAAACGATCTGGTCACGTGTCCGCCGCTGAAAAACTGTGTTTACGTTCGAATCGTTCGAAAGCGATGTTTACGCTCGAGTGAGGTCATCTCGCAAATCAAAGAAATTGCTATGGCTAGACTGCGGGACTTTGCACGGAATAAACATTTTCCGAGTCGACTCACGGAAATAGAAATTAATAATTCAAGAATAATGTAACGATATTCAGAAATTCGCTCAATATCTTCGCAGTTTTGCATTTCACCGTAAATGCATAAAATCCGCAAAAATCAGTTATGTGGGTTGATCATTCCATGATTTTCCCATCGTTTGTCTTGATATATCAGCTCATCACATAAAGTAATGCAAAAAGATAACGCAAGTAATGGAAAAGAGATATTCGCAATTATTATACACTGTGGAGCATAGGACTACTAAAATTTTCAGGAGTTTCGAACATTTATACACTAGTTGACACAATGTAACTTTTTTAAAGTTAGATCAAATGACTTGAATGTTATTGAGAAGTTAGAAGGATTAGTTTATTAGACGATGCGAAAATAATTTAAAAAAATTTTGAATGTCTGAATCGCGAAAGAAATAGTAAAAATTGATTTTTCCAACTTTCTTATCTGAGCCTGTATTGAAAATTTAAAACATGTATTTTATTGACTCGAATAAATTATATCCATGCTGAAAATTTCACAAATTTTGGATAATTCGTTTACGAGTTATAAAGGATTAAAAGTGCAATTATAAGTCGAAAATCGTTAAAAAACGGCAATTTTTCTCACTTTTAATCGTTTATAGCGAATTCGTAAACGAATTAACCAATGTCGGTGAAATTTTCAGCATGGATTAATTATGTTGTTTCAAATAGTGTGGACTCAGTTTTGCTCTCCAGTGTATAATGATTTCCAAATGTTAATAGTACTGCGCGAAAAGAGTTAAAAAGGGGTGTCCCAGAAAGAGTGTCGGCAAAAGAAAGGGGTGATTCTAAGCACTTTTTTCCTTTGCCGATTCGCGGTGAAACACTTTGTTTCCGAGTTATTAGCGAAAAACACGGACCAATCAGAGCGCGGCTACTGTTTGCGACCGAGCCGGAATCCGCCCGCTGTAGCCGCGCTCTAATTGGTCCGTATTATTTCGTTAATAACTCCTTAACAAAGCCTCGGAGAACATTTTCCAAAAGGACAAAGTTACTTCAAATGACCTCAGGAATCGCCCCTTTCAAAGAGGTACATTTTTCGGATACCCCAGTATACACAGACAACTTTCATATTTTTTATGCTTCCTGATACGATGCATCTGGTTTTCTTGAATTATTCTGTAGAAAGTGCAAAAATTTGAAAAATATAAATGCACCGCAGTGTTATGTATTCAGTTCGCGTGTGTGCGAAATTCCTCGAGAAGTAAGGGCGCACGATCCACGTGGCTCAATTTTTGTTCCAGAGATTTGAATCAGCTGGAGTGGCTGCTAATTAACGCCAACGAACTGACATCCTTGGACGGTGAACTGCCGTCCTCCGGTCACAACTTGAAGATGCTCTATGCGGTAGACAACAAACTGACTCATTTGCCGGCGGAATTCCGCTATCTGCATCGCTTGGAAACTCTGTTCCTTCAGCATAATAAAATTCGCAGCTTGGACGGCACGCTGCAGAAGGCTCGCCGATTGAAATTCCTCGAACTTTCGTACAACGATTTGCAGGAGGTAATTCGCTTTTCTAATCGATCCCTTCATTCGTGCATGCTGCTGACAACATTTCAAGCCTGAAGCCATGTCCACACTGAAGCAACGACGAGCAACTTTTGATGTTGCATTTTTCTTGAAAAAGTCGACGCCTTTACCGAACAGAAGAAAAAGAAGGCGACAACAAGTCGCTCGATGTTGCTTCGGTGCGATTATGGGGAACGTGCGTCATCATAGACGGCGCTGCGAATCGTGTTCATAGCGACACCTACAGATACTTTTAGAACAATTGGCAGTACAAGTAGCATATGTGGTTCTTGGGCAGTTGTAAAACAATTGTTAAAAATATGGAAAAAAGTTATGAAATTTGGTTTTCAGTCTGTGGAGTTTGAATGTTACAGGGTATCCGTTAAAAAGAATGGTAAGAAGTTATTTATTGCTGGCCACGTTTTAAATGTCGTTGAATATAAGTGTGTCGACAATAAGAGTTCAATAATTGCCGATGTTGTGGCTCAAACGAAATTTTTTTGTTGGTTTCGGTTTCTTTGACGCCCAACGCACACTTGAAGCAGGGAATGATAACGAATAGTTGACAGTTAATGTTAACGTTAACAGTACATGACATACATATGTATTGTCACTGCCAATAGTTCACATTGTATCCAATAGTGGCTCTGCAGTCATCACGCACACTCTCTATAATTGCGGATCTAGTTGAGATATTTGAAAAGTTAGCGCGCCACTTCAAAGACTTGGTACTTTACTCGAAAAGACGGCTGTCGAAGGTTACCTATTCGTCTCGGAAACTTATTCCGAGTTTACTCCTTAACTATTTTTTTTTTATCGTGGAATTCACTTATTGCCAGAAAAGTGGGAGGAAGATTTTGGAGAACATTTTGAATAACATGCAATTTAAGATCCTAAAATATTCATGTTTTTCTTGCAAAAAGTTCCTCAAAACAAACTGGGACACCTAGTACATATACCCAGCAAATTCCATCCTCTTCCTTATGGTTTAAAAACAATCTTGATAACGGTAAAAACATAAGAGTTTTTTAGTTTTTAATGGATCTTTATTCATAAAATTTTATTTGTATTAGCACGCTGACCTGATCGAAGGTATCTTATGATCAGCATAACATCAAAAATAATATACATATACATATCTGTCACGACATAAAAGTCATAGTTTAATTTTTTCACACTACCTGATTCAAGGAATGAGAGATCTAGATTCTAGACAATATTTTCTTGCATACGTAGTTATAACTGTTATTTCCTGCAAACTACTGTTCTTGATCGTGCATAAATTTGTTATTAAAAGATCTGAAAGAATAAATTGCAGAAAGATGTTTCATGCCTCGAAGATTATCTACAATTTGACGTCCGTACCGTCAATCGCCTAGAAATACGCGTAAAGTGCGAGTGCACGATCACGGTGCATGATAACACGTGGAGGCGTTCGTTCAGCGTTCCGTGCATTAAGTCAATTACTGCATCCTAACGTAATTATTATGTCGTGCGCTTCCGTCCTGCGGATTAAATTTTTATTGAAACGGACGGGTATGTACGCCAGTCTTCACCGGTAATACAATTCAACTGACTTCTTCCAAACGATCGATTACAAAGGTTTCGCTTTTAACTCTTGAGAGAAGAATTTTTTCGAAGGAAATCAATTCTGTTAATGTACATCAAAAATATTTCCTGTAGCGAAAACTACAGCGTAATAGACCCAATTACTCTGAGGGTGCCAAATTACTGTATCTATATTAATTATACTTACTTTTATACAGGGTGTTTCACCTATCTCGAGTATCTAAAATATCTCGCTTGTTTTTTATGATAGAAAAAAACTAGTAACACGCTTCTAGTAACTTCTAGTAACACACTTTGATCGTGTTCTGTTCAGTGATTTAATACTCCCTGTTTTACAAAATAATTGAACTATGCGATCAAAACTTTGTCGAGAAGGTATCTTCTTTTAGCCTCACCATAAACTAAAATGATTTCTATCTTTTCTGCATCACTGTACACCGTCGTTTCAGAGAAGTAACGTTGTTTTTCACAATCGAATAAATCCCGATGAATTTCTGAAACGTGCTGATTAGAGTCACTGAAACGAGAAGAATCTATATCAGTGTTTACAATTTATTGTGAGCGTGTTTACAGTCATTAATCAAGATTCAAGAACATTTCTTGAAACCCTAGAGGGATCATGTCATCGTTATTTCACTATTTACATCAAGTGTCCTACTTTTATGAATTTCTCGTACTCAAGGTCACGTGAAGGTCATAATATTATAGGTCGTTGGATTCGTCTTGACCTCGGCTATCATATAGCGATAATAAAAATATATCGTTCCATTTAAAAAAACTTCGATGACCTTGAAATCTCAAAAAATATAACCTTGAACAAATTTGTTTGCCTATCATAATATTTGCCCTCCTGAACCAAGTAATGCTTTCCTCTGACATTTTCTTCTATTATAAAAAGCAAGCGAGATATTTTAGATGCTCGAGTTAGGTGAAACACCCTGTATATCTCTTTTTTAATATTTTCATTATGCTTTAAAAATAAGAATAATATTAATTTAGGCACAGTAATTGGTACCCTTACAGTAATTGGATCCCTTACCTATTCTTCGACAGTGACGAGAATTTTAATTTGCCGAAGAATATAAAAATTTTACAAAACATAGGAACGCTCTATTTCGAAGAAAATTACATATTTTATTATTCTACGTGTCATCGATAGATTAACACGCATTTTCTGCTAATAACTACTTCCAAGAACTTCTATTACTGCCAAAAAAAGTAATTGCACGGTAACCAAACGCTAAGTACTGTACAAAGTTTCGCACACTATTGGTACCTTTGCTTCACCGTAATTAGATATTCAACCTCTTAGAAATTGTAGACCAATGTGTCTATAAAATAAGAGAAAATAATGTTACATGACAGCCTAGATTAGATAAGTCCAAGTAGCATTATTTTTAATCTCCGTACACTCCTCGATGATAGTTGCACAGAAGATTCTACCGTGATTCTCTCATTTTACGCTTTACCTTCTAACTGGGTATGACGAGTTAATTCGTCGTTTGAGTTTGCCATCGCATTTCAGAAATTTCTCATTTTCTTCTTGATTCAATGAATGACTCTTTCGCTTTAACATGTCATACCCAGTGTCGCCAGATGAGGGGAGGGAGCACGAATGAAGGGGAAAAAGTTACCCTCTCTCTGCCAATACTGGAGTATGCACGACATAGGCGAAACGGGTCACGTGACCGGTGTACGGCGGAAGCGTGCGGATAGCGCGGTAGGAGGGGCAATTAAGGTGGGGGAACAAGTCTCGATCTGGCGACACTGGTGCGAACCATAGTCGCTAGATCAAGACTTGTTCCTCCACCCTAATTTCCCCTTTTATCGCGGTATTCCCCCTTGCTTCCGCCACGGGCCGGTCACGTGACGCGTTCCGTTTCCCGGTACTGGCGGAGAGATGGTAACTTTTTCCCCTCAACTCGTGCTCCCTCCCCTCATCTGACGACTATGTCATAATACCCATATTATTCTAAGCTATATCGTATTTACGTTGATCACGGTAAAATTTGCATCATCTCAATCGTACTTGCTTTTAATTATATCTGCGTTAAGCTTATGTCCACACTCAAGCAACATCGTTATTTTTACTCGTATATTTTACTCGGTAAAAATGGAAGAAGGCAACAAGTTGCGACACAAAGTTGCTCGATCTCGCTTCAGTGTGAACGTAGCTTAACATGACGAGTCGAGTCGTAAGCCAATCGAAGAAATCGAAACCAAAAAATCGAAGAAATTTTATTCGTGGAGCGTATGAGGGTTAACGCGAGATGTTGTACGGTAAAAGCAACTTTTCCAACGAATCCGGAAAGTTCTGGCTTATCGGCGAGAATTGTTTTGCAATCCCGTTATCAAAAGATGATGTTTTCCGTCAGTTGACAGAGGAGGATTTCGTGGAAGCGGAGATGCTGGAAGACCTCGAGCTCGGACACAACTCTTTGAAATCGTTAGGCGGCACGGTTGACGGCAACGGCGATGGAAACGGGGGCAACAGTGTCCTTTACCCTCTCAGGTCTTTGAAGAGCTTAAACTTGACGCACAACGAGCTCCGCGAGTTCTCGTTCGCTTCGCTCCGTGGTTTGCGCGAGCTACGATTGCTTGATCTCTCGAACAACAGAATCGCGCGGCTTCACAGACGACGGACACCCTCCGAGGTACTTACCTTACTATAATCCTATAAAGCCAAAATGGATTATGAATTTAGACAGTGGATTTTATGCATTTACCACAACAATGAGTACATGTGATTTAAAATTGTAAAAACATTAGAAGAATTTACCTTTATGCTATTCTCAATCTATTAACCATATTAAGAAGCAAAATAAATTTTTGATTCACTTCAGAAAATGTTTATTCTGCATAAATATCCGCTGTCTAATTATGATCCATCGGCCCAGCCCATAGTGGGCCAGGATCGCAAAAAGCTCGACAATTATTCGTGTCTCTGTTAATTATATTGGATCGTTGAAAAAGTCTTGAGACGATTTTCGGTTTATCTTTATTTATTAGAAAAAAATGTTACAATCAGTCGATTAAGTATTTACCATCATTTTCTATGACTCTTCGCCAACATTCCTGGTAGCATTCGAACTGACGATGACCATCGTATCTCGATAAAAGAGCATAATAGTGAAAAACAGATGACGGCGCTGTATGTCTCCCTGAAAACCATGCAACATTTGTTTGAAAAATTTGTTCGTACAACAAGTAACTTTCGTATTGTTTGAAGTCGTCACGAGACTCACCCGGTACATTCAGGAAGGGAGTGTGTACTTCGAGGGCAAAAATTCAAACACCGAATTTTATTGATGTGATTCTACGAACTTCTTGAACCGAGGAATATTGGCACGTGACTTAGGGGAGTGGGGATAAGCATAACCGTAGCTGGCCACGTAGCTGTGACAATGCGTGCGACAAATACATGCTGCCTTGCCCGCATAAAGGTCGATGCACATCTCACCGGCCGGCCGACCGGCCGTTTTTTCCCCGTTTATAAGCATTTTGGGGTCCGGGACAGCTATTAGAGAGGGTTCGAGAGGCTCGGAACAAAGGCACAGCGTGTCCTCTGCTACCAGAACCCCAGGGGTTCGCTGCCCAATGCTAGAGCCGGCCGGCTAGCCGGCTAGCATTCTCGACGAGAATGTTCGCAGGCTAGCCGGCCGGCTCGTAGCGTGGCAGTACGAAGACAGAATGAACATGCTGTATTTATTTAAAAAACTATCAACCAGAACTTTTCTGAGTTCCTCGTGGTAATAGATCTTGTTAAGGAATTTGAACGTTGTAACAAACGAAATTACAATTTATTACCACGCTAACGAAAAAGAAAGAATATCATCTGACAATCTGTGCGGTGAAACAATTCGTCATTATTTATTTCAAAAGCTGTTAACTAGAACATTTCAGAGTCCCTCGTGGTAATAGATGGGGAATACTTTGTTAAGGAATTTGAGCGTTATTAGGAAAAAGCTACCAGAATAATTAATAATACGGTACTCCCTTTCGGAGCTATAGGTTCGAGCTACCATTTGTTGGGTTTGAGGGGAACATCTGTCGTATTTTAAATAGGCAGGTAATTTTTCTTGTGAATCAAAAACACATGTTGAATGTGAAAAATTATTAGATCTCGAGATATTTTCAAAAAATGTCATACATTTTCTTGTATTTAGTGAAATACAGCTACACTTTTTCAAAATCTTAGTTTTCGTACTCGAGTTACGATACGTGACTTGCTACTGAATTATGAAATGCTCACTCGTACAAATCGGTTTCTGTTATGATAACAATGTCGAAAGGGTGTTTACTTTTACAACATAGTTATGAAGTGTTTGAGTATCTTCTTCAATAAAGACATTTTTTGAAAATATCTCGAGATCTAATAATTTTTTTGCCATGGTACCCTAATCATTTTTTACGTAGAATGAAAGGAAGAATCTATTCTATTTAAAGAAATGATGCAATTGTTAATTGCACATGCACTGCAGCATCTAAAAAAAATTTAAAGGCCTACAGATGTAGTGCTCTTCGAACCATTTATCTTTCTCCTTTATCATTTTTTCGTAAATGCAATAATAACGGAGTTATGACTTGAAACAATTGTGTGGACCACCCTGTATAAGGATGTGCGATGCTGTTTCACTAATTGTAAGTGCCAGGAACGTTTCCTATTTCCATGGTGTTGTAAAGGAGAGGTACGGATAGATTACCTAAGGAGCTGTGGAGCCCCTAAAAACATTTTTTTTTTGTGCCACGCACAGCAGGGAACTGTCAACGCGCTCTCGAAAGGCCATCTGGAAAGGGTCGAGAGGCCAGAGAAGAAATTCGGTTCCAAAGCCTGACACGGTTGCCGCCAGTAAACGCTAGGGCCAAAACCAGGGTTATAATTTTGAGCCGGCCGGCCGGGCCGGTGAGATGTGCATCGACCTTAAGCGTGGCTTCTTGCCGGCCGTTCTGTGCAGTGTCGCCAGATCAAGACTTGTTCCCCCACTCTAATTTCCCCTTCTACCGCGCTATTCTATTTGTCATGTGACCGCATCTCTATTGTGCATACTCCGGAACTGACAGAGGCAGGGTAAATTTTTCCCCTCCATTCGTTCTCCCTCTCCTCACCTGGTGACACTGGGCATAGCAGAGGATAATGTGACCTCAGCGGGAAAAATATTGGCATAGGCTGAACCATCGAAAGGAGGCGTGGTTCGTTGACCGCTAAGTCGCTTATGCCAAATTCTCTGACCGCACGGGCGATAGTTGAACGGGGCTGGTCTAATACAGTGAATTCTCGGTATATGTCAACAACACGAGTCTTGCCAAGGTCGTGTATCATCCAGAAGACATACCCGATCCATGTTATGTTTACACTCCGCGTCGTCCGTGGACCCCCGAGATTCGTGGCAGCTCACGGGGTATACCCCGCGGTAGTGGGGATAATTCCACGACATTTATCATCCAGGACTCGGCGACATATATAGAGAAATCACTGTAAATTGGAATTGCATAAGCTCAAATTCATATCAGAGATCATACAACACTTCATTACTCGACATTAATTTGACCTACTTTGGCGATTCTCGGATCTAATCTTCAGAAACATTTAAACTACGCGTAGCTAACATGTTCTCCATCCATCTCGTTTGCATTGACAGAATTTAGTAGAAGAAGAAGGGGAGGAAATGGCAGGGAGCAACATACAGGACATGCGTCTTCAACACAACGAGTTACGGAGCTTGGATGGCTCGTTGTTTTTGGGAATGAAGGAACTCCAAAGGCTGAACCTCAGCCACAACATTTTGGGACCGACAATCGGACCACGCGATCTACGGGGTCTCGACGGACTTAAAGTTCTTGATCTCTCTCATAACGAACTCACCACTCTTGAGGATACGTCAGAGGTACGCGTGAAAGCTATTCATTACCTGTGCACGACCAAGAATTATACGGGCTGTCCCAAAAATGTTATACTTCCTTGAAAGGGGTCATTCCTAAGGCCATTAGAAGTAACTTTTGCCTTTGCGAAAATGTTTTCCGCAGCTTTGTTAAGGAATTATTAATCAAAAACACAGACCAATCATAGTGCGGCTACAGCGGATGCATTCCGGCTCGACCAATCCCACGCTCAGCAGGACCCATCACCGAGCCGCAATTCGCTCACTATAGCTGCGCTCTGATTGGTCCGTGTTTTTCGTTAATAACTCCTGAACGAAGCCGCGGAGAACATTTTCGCAAAGGAAAAAGTTATTTCAAATGACCTCGGGAATCACCCTTTTCAGGGAAGTACAATTTTTTTGGAACACCCCGTATTTAGATAGTAGAAAGAGGAAACAAAGAATGGAAACGAGAATGATGAGTGAGCGAATGGAAATAGTATTAATAAAAATAAAATAGTATTGATTAGGTTTCCGTAAACCAAGTCCAATTTCTTAGCCGTGAGGCTGAAATAAAGTATATATTATTATTATATATTGACAATTTCTCGAGAATCAGAAACGTAGTGTTCAAATATTTTTTGGATCCACTGTGACATATCGAGTTCCTCCTACGAGGAAAGCTTAATATTTTCGACAATCCTCGTCCGCAAAGGGTTGATCGACGAAACACTACTGTGATACGAGTACCGTACGATTGTAGACATGGCTACCGTCCCTGGAGGAGCTAAACGCATCGCACAATCGGCTGGTGACTCTGTCCGAGAGGGACTTCCGTGGTTTTCCAGTTCTCTGTTGGGCGGATGTGAGCACGAATCGAATACGCAGCCTGTCGCCAGAACTGGTAATGAACACACGTTGCACCGTTCACGGAGTTCAGGACGTACTGCGTATATATCTTCAAGGTAAGTTCGACCCGACGTAAATGACGAAACTTCGGATGGCCTTCATTCAATTACCGCAATGTTTGCGATCGATAGGAATTTCACACCAGATTTCAGAAATCCGCGATATGTCTTATCTACCCTGACGCACAAAATGTGGTTCACAAATGAAAAATTAACAGCGACAAACACAGGTGTACTCGCCTCAAGGATGATAAGTCTCCACGTTATTTTATCGTTTACTTTTTTGCGATCAGTATTTGCAGAAGAACGTTCTAAATTATTCACAGAAGACTCAAAATCAATTAAAAAGTTTAAAATGAAATTATTTCTAAAAAAATTGGAAGAAAAGGTAAGCAAAGAGAGATTAACAAGTCTCCACTTTGCTTTAATCGTTTAGTTTTCTACGACCCGTATTTGCAGAAGAATGTTCTAAATTATTCAAAGAGGATTCAAAATTAATTAAAAAGTTTAAAATGAAATTATTTCTAACAAATTGGAAAAAAGAGTAAGCAAAGAGAGATTAACAAGTTTTCACTTTGTTTTGTCGTATATTTTCCTACCGTCCCTAATTGTAGAAGAATGTTCTAAATTATTCACAAAGGATTCAAAATCAATTAAAAAGTTCAAAATAAAATTATTTCTAATTTGGAAAAAAGTATCGGCAAAGAGAGGTTAAGAAGTCTTCGTATTATTGCTATGATCTGCGTTAGCAGAGAACTATTCCAAATGATTCATAGAGGATTAGAACATTTTTTGGACAGTTTATCGATAGCTTGAATCATTGAAGTTGATTGTCATTAATGAACGTGACAGAGGAAAATGGATAAAAACATCATGACAGTCACAGCGACACGGTGTGTAATTTTTCTTGTTAATCACAATTATATACGCATTTGCAATGAGTCATAAATAAATTCTAAGAACCCGAGCTTGTTCATACTGACAACCGAACTTATTTCCATAAGTGCACTCGCTTCGGAAAATAAATTGACGACCGTAATTATTTTCTCGTCAGATATTTTCGGTCTTGAGTTTTCGCTAACAAATAGAAACAATAGTTTGATTTTCTAATGACCTCGATGTTAATGCGACCTTTCTCAACAAAACAACAATATAAAAAAAGATAAGTTTTTGTGATTGTCAAGATTTTTTATTTCTTTTCGTTGGAACCATAACTATATTCATACTGATTAATCTGCGAATCCTTATGAAACATCAAAATTGTCTACATCTATTGCAAGAGATAGGAGTCAGGTAGATATTTCATTCTTACTCGGCGTTCTCAAGTCATTTCAATCTTTTCACCGACTTGAAATGCAACTACTGATTTCTGCCATATATGCATTAAATCCGCAGTCTACTGATTAATAATCAACTTCATTGCTTGTCTCGGATCAGTAGAAAGTCCGAAATCATAGTAACCGTCGACCTATGTTTTTCAAAACATACTCTATATAAAAGTATAACTCGCGCAATTTCAATTATTATTACTTGAAAAAAATCACACACGTACTATAAATGCCAATAAATATGTGTGCAAAATCCTAATACAAAAGATCTAATAGTTTTTCGGAAAAAAATTCCGAAATAATCATGTCAAAACAGTCCCGAAAATCAGAACACCCCCTTGAGGTGTCAATTTGAAACGTACACTGCCGGACAAAATTGTGAGCACACTGCCTCTTTACCGTTATTTTGTTCAATAAACAACTACCAACGATGGAAAGTCTCAAATATTTATTACGTAATATATTTTTTTTAATCACAGTCTTAGATTGCAGTAAAATGATTCTTATAATGTAAAAACTAAATGTTACATTTATGGAAATAAGTCGAACCCATTCAATTTGACGGGACTAAATTGTGAGCATGCTTACAAATCTTTTATACGTTTCGTCTAAAGTTTATAATTGAATAATTGTTTTTTAAAATTGCTTTTAATCTATTTTACACAAAAAATACTAATTTTCGTGTACAACGAAGCCAAGGTTTAGCCCCAATTTGGCATGGAATTTTGCTTGCAAACTTTGCACTCAAATTTCGATCCATCTGTTTCTGCATTTGGCTAGGAATTTGTCGAGAAGTTTTGGTGTCAAATTCATACAATATAGGGACCAAATTCTGCTCTGAGCGGGGTTTAGTACCAAATGGACGAGCCTGTTGCTCGCAAACTGTGATACAAACATTGCGCAAAATTTGTTTGAAATTTGGCTAACTGGTTCATTTGCAAACTGAATCTTTTTTCTCCCTTTTTTTAGAAATATGTCGGAAACGAAGCATGTTCGGCGGTAACATGTATAGAAAAAAATTGTTCAAAATGATGACCTTAATACCATATTTCAAGGTCATTAAAATCATTGGATTAGGTCGTGTTGTGGGTTAGAAAACGGATACTGTGCAGTAGCAACAGTTTTTTGCAAATATCTCGGAAACGAAGCATGTTCGGCGATAACGTGTATAGGAAAAAGTTGTTCAGAATTATGCCCCCAACAACATATTTCAAGGTCATTGAAATCGGCAAAGAAGTTGCTATTGTAAATAATTACTGATTTATTTTGTTTACACAATCATTATATTAATTCCTTTTCTGCAATATCAGTTTTTTTCCTTTTTGTTTGCGTTGTTACTTCATTCACAGTGCAAACAACTGTCAAATTCACAGGGATTCCCCAAATGTTAGTTACGCGACTCTGACGTCGCTAAAAGTGCTGCCAACTTCACAGACTTAGATTCAAGTTCGTGAGCATGCTCACAATTTAGTTCCGTCAAGTTTAATGTGTGCGACATATTTTCATAAATTTCATTACAATTTTATAGTTTGATTACAATCGAAGACTGTGAGCAACAAAAATATATCACGTAATAAATATTTGGGAATTTAGATGGTTCGTAGTTATTTATTGAACAAAGTAACGGTGCAGAGGCGGTGAGCTCACAATTTTGTCCCGTATGTAATTTTCGCCTGGAAACCTCATTCGACGCAGTGCGTGTCGCGTCGTGACAATACGCGTGGTCTGATCGGCGAAGATCGAAGGGCAGCGAGAAAACGGATCGTGTTGCGCGTGATGCGCAAATGCTCGCAATCGTGGCCAGCCCGTAGCAAACGAGCAAATCGATGCGGAGCGATATGTGCACGTGGGCCGTGATTTCACCCTCCACCCTCGCAAGAATAACGGAGACCGTCGTCCGACGTAGACGCGTTGAATGGGCGCCAGCTTGTAATTAATAAACGCGTCGTTAAGTGTCGCGAGGACGGTCGCCGCGCGTAAGCTGAAACGGGACGGCGAATGAACGGGTCAGGAGAGTGGCCGGTGCCAGCGGACAATAAATTACTGGCTGATAATCACTGTGGCTCCGTTCAGCTCCGGAGTCGCGTTTTATTTTGTTACAAGAGTTACGTTTCGCGCGATAACCCCCGTGCTGGCGCCATCTCGCATTATTTATTGTATGTATACGGCCAGCGACGATCGGTTCGCCGCTGTTGTTATTGTTGAATGCACTGGTTTTTCGTGTGGCTGGCGGCCGCTATCGTGTCGAATCCCCCGTTATCGCCGCGGCTTCGTTATTCTGCTCGCGAAACAGCTTGTTCCTCGTTCCCGGCCATCAACCGGCGGCCCTATACCGAACCTTGATTCGCGACCAACGTCCCTGGCCGGCGTTGTTATTGCATCTGCAACGAGACGATTGTGTGTTTACAACGGTGGTCCAAAATCGTCAAATCGCGGGGAACATTCACTGCATTATTATCTACGCGTTACCCAATATTGGAGAAACGGTCTTGTAGATTTTTCAGGTCGCAGCATTCCATTCTAACACTCCGTGGACAACCTGAGCCGTTTATGCACGAAGCGAAAGAGTCGCCAAAATATGAACCCATTTGCATCATAAGGAAATATGAAAAGAAGGCCTTTATCACGAAACTTTTTTTTTTTTATTATATTTAAGTACGAAAATGATTACAAGTAAAAGAACTTCATATTTCAGCATTATAAGAAAAAATAAATTGAGCATATATATATATATATATACGCTCCGGTGATAGTAACCAGGAAAATTGAGCGTACATATACGCTAATGATGCAAATGGGTTAAGGTTTTTGTCGGCCGCTTTGAGTCCGACCCTCGAATTTAGCGCTAATTTTTATGCCCAATGACAGTTTATGTCAAGACATGAATCGCTGCAGATTTTTAAATTCAGCTGACAATCAGATTCTGAAATATCGCAGATCAAAGTTCATTAACGTGTCATATCGCACTCTAGAACGTACGGTCTTTTAGAGCATTTTGGTGACTTCAATATTCAATTTTAATAACGAATTTTTAAATAAGAATTTTCAAAATTCATAGGGTCCGATGTTTGTATTTTTATGAAACTCTGACTATAAATGTTCGTAACGTACACAAACATCATGGAATTTTTATCTAAAACATTTTCATGTGTTACATATTGTTCATGTCTTTCGAATTTTTACACTTCTTGATAAAGGCAAAATCGGAGGAAAAGCAATTATAGAATATTATTGTAAGGTGTGAAAATGGTACTCAAACAGTTGCAGCCATGTTATGATAACTGTATGCTACCTTGGATACGGTCAATATCATGGGATACAGATACCAAAACCAGATATATATAATACATCTATAACGGTATGTAAAAACTAAAAAAGCTTGCTAAAATGACCGTGCGTTTTAGGTTGGGACGATAACGAACTGTGAGCTCTGATATCTCAAAAGCTCATTGTTAACTCAGCTTGAAAATTTTCAGAGATTCATGTCTTGATATAAGCAATCATTTGGCTCAAAAAATTCCAAAATCAAAGGATACTAAAAGAGCGAGTTTAGGTCACTCATTTACTCTTGAATTCCTCCAAAGAGTAGAAGGTAGGATTGCTTGAAACTTTTGACCTTCCAACGATTGTACAAGGTGTCCCAAAAATGTTGTATTTCCTTGTAAAGGGTAATTCCCGAGGTCATTTGAAGAAACTTTTTCCTTTAAGAAAATGTTCTCCGCGACTTTGTTATTAACAAAAAACATAGACCAATCAAGGTGCGGCAACAGCGGACGGATTTCGGCTAGGCCAATGCGAATGCCACACTCAGCGGGACCTGCCGCTGTGTCGGAAATTATTAATTTAAAAGTCACGTGACTATCCCGGGCCCTTAATGAAGCCGCGGAGAATATTTTCGCAAAGGAAAAAGTTATTTCAAATGACCTCAGGAAAATGGGGACTTTAATACGTATTCTAACATTTTTTTAGATTTCTTGAAAGCGTAGAACAATGAAAAAATTAATCGTGAACATAAATGTGGTTGCCTACGGAGAGTTAATAATACCTACACTCCGCGACAGTACTATAACACACTATATGCATAAAACCATACATAGGTATATGTGTTACGAAAAAGAATTTGTCCCTCCCATTTATACAGTGTTATTGTTTACTCCATGAGAAGTATTTTTCTGTATACTATAATTCATAACTATAAAGATTATAACAATAAGATTAATAAACTTAAGAACACACACTTTTAGTCGCTACAAAACTACAAGACATATAATGTTATTATAAACATATAATATAATAGTTTTTGTAAAAATGGAATACGAAGATTTTATTTTTCTTGTTCATTGACGGCATGTACAGCCACCTCTATTTTTTATCAACAAAGGTTGTGTTTTAGTTTTGCAGTGGTTAGTAGAAAATGTTATCAGTTATTCTCATTAGGTTTCAAAACTCTTAGGAATATTAATAATTACAATGTGGTGTTGCGGAAAGTGTTCCCGAGTAAACTACACATGGGGTATGGGACTCAATTACTGTGGAGGGTGCCAATTACTGTGCCTATATTAATTATACTTATTTTTAAAGTATAATGAATATTAAAAAAGAGATATTAAATTTTTTCATTAAAATCAGTTAATATATGTGTTATATATTTCTTTTTTAATATTCTTTATGCGTTAAAAATAAGTATAATTAACATAGGCACAGTAATTGGTACCCCCACAGAAATCGGGTACCTTACCCTAGTGCACGAAAAAAAAAGAAAATCCTCTTTGGAATGAGAAGATGCATAGCTTTGTTATTTATGCATTATCCATGATGAGAAAACGGTTTTATAGGTTTTTTAAGTCGCAAAATTCGATTCTAATAACTAGACTGCGGACTTGATGCATTTATGACAAAAAGGGTCGTTCGTTATAGGATACCTCACTGTATCTGTTTGTTTACGGGTAACATTCTTATAGATAAAATAAAAATCGCGGAGGCAACGAACGAAAACATGCGAAGGAAAGATAGTCACTGAGATGGCCCTGCGGCCGAGATGGTTTTGTCTCGTACACGTTATGAACAAATTCCAAGATTCAGATTTCTGTAGTAGTATACGAAACATTGCTTGCAATTTTCTTATTCTAATTGAGAAATTACGTAATTTCTAAATGAATTTAATTCGATCCCCTGTACTCCATTACATTTAGTTGCTACAATTTTAACCCTTAGTTGGTGCGATGGCAGTTTAATAAAAATATAATCCAGACCCGATAACAATTTAATTATTGCACTAGATTTGAAATAGAATTAATATTTGAAGGTAGCACATGAAGCTACACATCTTATGCCAAAAACGTACAGAAAGTGCTCTAATTGTTTAGAAAGTCCACAATCCAAACGCGATAGCAATTTAATTATTGTTCAAAATTTGAAATAGAATTAATAATTGAAAGTAGCACATAAAGCTACACACCTTGTACCAAAAACGTACAGAGAATGTTCCAATTGTTTAACAATCAGAAAGTCAACAATCAAAACTCTTGCGGGTCGTCGGAGACACAACGATACCAACTAAGGGTTAACATCCCTTGTGAAAGAAATTTCGAGCTTCAAAAACAGCAAAATGTTCGAAAAATTTAGACAGGTCCAATCGTAATTGGGCTATGATATACTGATTGATCATCTCACCCGGACAATCTGGATTAGATAACTCTGCTCATAGAGTTCAGTTTCTACTGACGTTTTTAAGAAGAGGTAGCCGTCGCTCCCCGATTTACCTTATACAATAAAAGTGGTTTATGCAAATCATCGAAATATTTCTGTTGTTAGAGACATTCATCTGTCCAGAGGTTTCATCAGCACAATGACTACGTTTACAAATGTTCGTAAAGTAGTTCTGTCTTTAGGTATTCAATTGATTAACTTAAAAATGTATTATTATTTCTATAATGCACCTGTACATACATAAATTTACATTTAAAGTAGATATGTTCTTCATTTTTAATAACAGAAAATATAAAATATATAAGTGATAAATAATTATTATGCTTACTTTTTCTTTATAAATTTCATGAAACGTCCAGCATACGAAACCGTGATAAGTGGCAGGAATTACTTATAGTTGTTTGTACACAGAATGAGTCATTCGATTGACATGAGGTGAATGATAGCTTCTATCTCTTTAACAGAAAAAAAGTGGGAGACAAAATCCTACTCCATTCTTTTTATCTTCTAATTGCGATGGATCATATTTCAATTCATATAAATTCAATTTCATGAAAATATAGAAATCTGTGTTCTCATTTTTGTCATGGTCTCTTAAAAGAGAACGTCCATTCTATCGCGGGAGGTGGTCAAAAGTCTAACACTCTTTAAACATTTTTTAATATTTTAAAGAGTATCGTTGTATTTGGAAAACTCTTTCACGGTTAAAGCAAACAAATTCTTAAAGTTAAAAATTTGGTATTTTTCTCAAAACTAAATTTCTTAAAAATCGAGAATTGTCGCGTATGCTCCCTCTTTCAATTGCCTTGGTCGATATTTTAATTTAATAGAATTTACTTTTTTAATTTTAATAGATTTTCTTAATTAATAGAATAAGGAACTCTGAACCCACGCGTACATCTTTCTATAACTGGCGCCAGTGATGGGCTCGGTAGGGGCCCCTCAAACGCCTGCTTCTCCCACCAAGCTCTCTGTCATGCAGCACACACCTTCGTCGCGTTCGCTGGTGTCTCGCACAGAGTCGCCAGATCGAGACTTGTTCCCCCACTCTAATTTCCCCTTCTACCGCGCTATTTCCCACGCTTCGTAGGATACTTTTTTCATGGGAGTTACATTGTCTGGTAACCTTGGTAAGGGACGCAACTGCTTGTTTCGTTTTCCACGTATCGAGAGCAATTGGTAGGGGTACTTTATTTCGTGGAAAAATATTCCCTTACAGCCCCGTGTACCGAACTATTGGGACAGAATACCGTATTTTCATCTCGTAGAAACTATTAAAGGAAGAATAACTCATGCAGACAATTTTTATTTTCCATAAAAATCCTCACGATTTCACAACATCGGCGTAGTCTCTCAAACCTGTGACGTCATCGTTCCGTTTCACTCGATCTCGAAATGACCGCTGTCGCTCTTTACCATCATACCATAGACGGCGCTGCGAATCGTGTTAGTAGCGACGCGCGCAGTTATTTTTTGGAACAATTGGCAATAAAAATAGAATATGTGGTTCTTGGGTAATTGTAAAAAAATTGTTAAAAATATGGAAAAAATTATAACTAGCGACGCTGCAGTGATCACGCACACCCCCTATACAGTGAATTCTCGTTACGAGTCAGTGCCAACCTTACGATTTGGAGTCAATGAAACTACCCACACCACCGCGGTGAGGGGCCGAAGTTCGAGAGCCGTCTCTCGAGCAACGTGCAACATTGTATCGGAGAAAGACATTTTGTCAGTCTTCTTGTCGCTATCGGTTAGTAGTCATAGGCTTATGACTTACAGACGGATGTCACGCTTAGGTTTCCAGCGTGCCCTGTTTATTTCAAATGCGACGCTGGGCGAGAACCTCAGATTTCGTCTAAGAGTCAGTCGCCAGAACCGCGCAACTGACTCGTAACGAGAATTCACTGTAGCGAGAATGCGTGCGATGGTAGAGGAGTCAGGATAGAGTGAAAGCGTAAACATATTGGCTAGCCATCATCTGACAGACGAACAATAATAAAATTCTGTTTTTTTTAGTTTTCCATCCTAACGCAATTACCCGATGTTTTGTCTTTGCAGACAACCCGGTGCTCTGCGACCCAGGACTGGCTGACTTGACCGTGGCCCTAGAGGTGAATCACGCGAAGGTCTACGGGGTTGCAAACGAATGTCCGACGACGCCGCCAGAACAGACGTCGCCGCTTCCGCCGTTGCCGGCGACGTTGCTGTTGGCTGCGGCGGCGGCCGCTTCCGGCGGAAACGTTTCCTTCGCCGCAACCCTCGAGTAGGCGTCCGGGAGTCGCAAAACAATCGCAACCGATCGACCTGCAGCGATGTTCGAGGAGACGAGACCCGCGAGGGAGTTTTATTCGGCCGTGCTACGGAAATAGAACAAGCCACGAACTCGAGGCGTGACCGAGCGCGGGCACCGGAAGTGCGCGACTCGGCTGGCCGTGGTACCACCGTGCAACCAACCAACCACCTCGCTCCTCACTCTACGAGCTAGACACGGACGTTTTAGTTTGTTCGCTTGCGAATTCCCTGCGGGGCGTTCCGGAAATGTTCTACGAAACGAAACGTGAAGAAGCAAGAAGAGAAAAAGAAAGACAGGGAACGCTGGGTTGGTCACGATCGAACACCGACGAGACTTGTTCACGCGAGCGATTAAACAGCTGACTACCGTTCACACAACTTAGAAGTCAGCCTCTCCGATCCGCTAGTAGATATTAAGTGACGAGAGATATATATATTTATTTTAACGAGCTTCGATCACACGTTGTGACGGTGCGGTTCCTTTTGTCACCGGGAGGGGACAATCTCCGGCGTGGGCAGAGAGATCAGGCGGAATCGGTATCGAGAGACGAAACGGTGGTCGAAACCGATGCAGGTCCGCGCGGAATGGACGAGATCGAGAGGCGGATAATTGACAATGGACCGTCGACACGCGGTACTCGTGATCCCGTTGTAGAAGTCTAGGAACAGTCTGCGAAAGTTACGATTTTGTAATAGGTGACGTTGTTACGACGCTGTAAATAATTATTAATCCTGACGCAGTCCGACAAGTTGGACGAGACCTTTAACAGGGAAAGCTAAGATGAAGGCCAGAGAAAGACCGTTAAGGTACTTTTCAAAAGTGTTGTTAAACTTTTCATAGAATACCTTGATAAACACTTTATAGCGCATATCTTAAAGTTTCTTTAAAGTTTCATTAAAAGATATTAATATTTATAAATACAATGGTCGATAAAGTGAAGGTCCTCCAAAAATGTAGACTAGTATTTGCAACGCATCATTGGAAGTTCAGAAATAATAAAACAATAGTCCCGTAGCTACAGTTGAACGGTAGGGATCATTCAACAATTTTATTTTTTACAAAATGTAGAATTTACATCTTCAAGAAAAGAATCTTAAAAATCGCACAAAATTTTCCACCCGTTTTATGCAGATTTTTGGATGACCTTCGCTTTACCGACTATCACGTTTGTAAATATTAACTGTTTAAAGAAACTTACTTTAAGATATGTACTATAAACTGATTAGACAGATATTTTATATATAATATAACGTTTAACAAGAACATCTTTAAAATGATGGTCTTTTTTAACCCATCATCCTGTCTTTCCCCTTTGACTCAAGCTTAGAGTCATTATATCTTAAAAACTACTGTTTAATCGAAGTTTGTCGTATTCTAATATTTTTAGTAGTACTTTTAGAGAGAACAAATTAAATCATGAATCTAATATTTTGCATCTACACTTCTACATACATTACGAAGTCGCAAAATCGGAGAACAGGTACACCTTTACATTGGGCTGAACTGAACATTGCAAGAAGAAAAGATTGAATTGATTGTATATACATTTCGAGTTAAAATCTCTGAAGGCATCTTCTCGAACATGTCGGACCACACGTCTCAAACGCCATAGGCCCCCCTATTTCCGGTAGACGTGCGTTCACTTTAAATTCGAACTCGCGTACACCATTCATTTTCGCCTACTTTTTATTCTTAACAACATCGTTGCGTTACAGAACGGCATACGATTTGGTGGAGATCGTCATTAACCAATCATCATAGATCATCGTTAATCATGCTTCGAAGTATTATCCATAACGCTTGCGCGATGTATCGCGTTACCATAATCTTCATGCATCGATCGCATTTAGATTATTCGTCAGAATATTATATCGGATGATACGACTGAGATCTAGCGTGCGATTATAATATATAATAAGATAATATAAAAAAAAACTTCTTCATCAATGAACGCATAAATTATATTGGAACTGGATGGTTTGACAGTAGGACCGAATTTTCGAGAGTGCTATTTGATAAAAATTCTTTGAGTCGTTAATTTTTAATAAAGAGCATCAATGAGAAAGATGACGAAAGATCACAATAAACAAAAGGTGATAACGAAAAAACGTTGCGCAATTGTGAAAATGAAGTTGGACCAAAATTCTAATTGTTGCTAAAATCCTGTGTCAAAATGGAGGACAGGCTAATTAATGGAAAGTCATTTCGTTAGATTAATAATCGTATCAAAGCCGACCGTTACCAACAATGCGAGCACGGCTAACGCGTTCTTTACATCATAGTAATCCATCGATTCCCATCGGCGCTTCGATCATTAATTAAATTCCTGAATGATCGAGTAAATGAACGATCGGTCAGGTCAATAGTGTAAGTGAAATCTGTTAACTTATGGTGTGTACGCGATATGGGCTGATTGGCAGTGGGCGATCAATTGACCCTCTCGTTAACTCGTACCAATAGGGATGAATTGTTATCAACGTGCTTCTATGCATACATAATCAATTGGCCCTTTCCATGTACCAGTAAGGCGCGCCAATGTTTCGTGCGTAAACTATATTAGTGGTTAAATGAACGTAACACGAGCCATGAATAAAGAGAATTCAATTTCCGATCGATGGTAAACTATTAACAGACTGCGAATGGTGTAGCACTTCATTGACGAAACTTCTATTAATATCGAACGAATAAAATTCTTCTTTAACGCTAGAACTACCTGGTAATTATAAATATATTTTTATGAGAAATTTTAGAATGAACTTTTCTATTGTTCGATTCAATCTTGTTATTATTATAAAGCAATACGCATCTGTTGCGTTCAATGTTGATATTTGATATATCGAAATAACTAGTAGAATAGACGCAAAATAAACATTCGCAATCTGATAATGATGTTATTATCGGGCTGACGCATGAAACGAAACAATGAAGACGTACATTTTTGCCGAAGTTCTCTGAACAAAGTACAATATCGAACAAGATCGACGAAATTATAATTAAAATATATTGAGAGTTCTACACTTTCTTCATGCATCTTCCTTTTTTTTTTGTATGTCATTTTTCGATTATTTATAATTTTTTTTTTTTTATAAAAATGTGAGAAAATAATTGTTGATGCCGACTGCTGGCTTCATATTAGCTAGGACGCGAAATCAAAATAATTTATCAGCTAAGTATTTTAATTAAGCGCATTCTAAGCACTGCGAGAAGTAAGAAACAAATTGTTGAGTATTAAACGATATTTAAAATTTAGTAAAACATTTCAGTTCCAAGCAGATTTGATGATTCTTGTACTCTGAGCAAGGTTTCATTCTCGCATGTCTATGAAACAGGTATAATTACAAATATATCTCTATAGGTGCCATATATAAATAGAAATCGAATGGAAACCTGTTTGTAATTTTAGTACCTAAGTAATTTATCCACACTGTGATTAGCAGTTTACTGTTTCTGACATGAACTGTAGGCAGGTAGTATGTCAAAACGAGCGACACAATCAATTCTATGTAATAATACCAGAAAATGATTATACTAATGATAAATATTATATTTTAATAAGATACTAATGTTAAGCCTGCGACGTCTAGCACTACAAACTCTATACATGTAACAGACGTTTTAAATATCTTAGTTTTTATTAATAAAGGCTTTAATCTTATAATGAAGAGTTTTAACCATTGTGAAATTATATATCATTTAATCCCATAAATATATTTTGATAGTTTTCTGTGATCAAGTTAACAAATTCATTTTCAAAGATGGAGGAACGAATAAATGTCGAAACCTCGGTTAATATTAACACAAACAAATTTAATATACTAAGACTAACAATAAGTTGTACGATACAAACTAACGCTAAATTTAGACAGGTAGTTATGTTTCACATAACATTATTTTGCATTTAAATAATTCTTAATAAAAATGTGTCTTAATTTACAAAGAAATGCTGTAATATCTACAATTTCTGACTCTTCCGAAGAATTAATAATCCCTTTGAAATCACTGAAATGTTCTTTCTTCAGTGTTGGTCGAATTTCTTCCACTGAAAAAGTACACAATTATATTTTATTTTATTTCTTCTCACGAGTATTACAATCCTAAGCAGAATATTTGCTAACTTTAGTAATGAAAAATAAATACCTTTCCATTGATCGTTCGAATTTATTAGACGTACAAAATACTTGTCATTCAAATCTGCATTGTGTATAAAAAATGAAATTTGCACACGCTCATGTTCTTGGGAATCAAGTAAAGATATACGGATGTGTAGATGCTCTTTGTAAACATGACACGCGCGTTTAATAGCACTCCATAGCAAGATCTTATTTTCCTTCCTTTTCTCACATTCTAGAAAATGTTTCAAGCATCGTTTAAAATTGTATATGAAATAAAGCTTTTCCCATGAAATTTTTATTAATGCAGCATGTTCTCCATTTTATTTCCAAATTTAAATGCAAATACTTATATCAGCCAAGCGAAATGAAATTCTACCCTAAATATAGAAATACTTTTAAAATACCTTGGTTTAAATCAATCATTTCAAGAGACAAGTTATCCCTTTTTGATTTAGCATTGTCCACTTCTTCTTTTAATATTGTACACTGTTTAGATGTATTTGAAATTTTCTTGTCCACTATTTTCTGCTGTAATCTTGTTGCATCTGTCTCGGATTTCAATCTTGCAATCTTTTGTTGTAATTCTGATATTTGACTTACTCTCGCTGCCCTATTCTCTGTAATCTCTAAAACAGAAAGCAAATTTAAGTTACAAAAATGTTTTATGATTTGTAAATAATATTATATATAAACGTCACGTATATTTACACAAAAATTGATTACGAGACCAAGACCAAGTAACTATAAATTTGCACGAGCATTAACAAACATATTAAGTACACTTGTTCTAAGAAACGTAAGAACACAACGATTCAATTTGAACATACGACTTGATGTTTACTCTTGAATAACCCTGAACAGGTTCGTTTTCGTGTGGGAGACTCCAATGAATTATCAGTTATTGTGTGAACACGTGTTTCATTAACGTAATACGCGGAATACTGTAAAATTTGAATAATGATTTGCTTGACAAGCGTACCAGTTCCATACAAAATTTCGTCGTTTACTTTAGCGCCAATTTTTGCACGATAATTATAACAATGAGACGCCCAACTTTCTAACACAGTAAAGTCCCTGTTCTGAAGAATATGCGAAATCTCACACTTTAAATCATCCATCGTCATTTTGTTATTTTATGCACAGAAACTCGAAAATGCTTTTCCCAAAAAAGCATACACACAGCTGCTTTAGCAACAGTGTTTACTAGAATATCCATTCAAGTTTGAACGCACAGTGTTGCCAACGAATCAACGTTACTAACCCTTCAATTTGAAAGTTGGAGACACTAAATATATATATTAAAATCCTAATAACCATGATTAAATCATTATCAATCTTTGTTTTTCATATGCTTACAGCTCCGATTGATATGATTTTTTAACTTTAAAATTCCGCATCGTTCAAAAGAAATTCATATGAACTGCCCTGAAGTACATTACACATGGTACACTTGATAATAACATTAATGACATTCCAAATAGTAATAATAAACAAACAGTCATAAGAATATTCGATTTTCTTGGGAATAAAAAATCAAGTTTCTTTTAAGTATTAAAAGAAATTTCTACAATTCTTCTCGGAAAGATATGTGAACGAACTTTCTAGATATCATAAAAGTTGCGGGAGTTTCAAAGGTTTGAAACCGAGCGCATGCGTCGATCGAAAAATTTTACAAATACCGGCCTTGTTTATTATATTAAAAAATTGATAATAACCAGACATAATAGTTGTTACAAGACAACATTTTTAAAAATAATTAGCATTTTTTTTGGTTACCGATAATCATTATTCACCAAGAAAAAGTATTTTTGTTACCGCGTAAACAATATAGTTGGCAAAAATCATTGTTTCATTTTCAAAATGAAAGAGCAATTAATGAAATAAATATATAGATACTACTTCTACGTATAATCATAAAATATATAGTAACGTTTATCTTTTTTAAGAGAATCTATATATTAAATGGAAGAACTCTAATCAGTGTATGACAAAGTTTCAAATTGCAAAATAAATTGATGACCTACTGGAAAAAAGTATGTGGCACCTGCCACGCAAATCAGCACGGGAAGAGCATTTTTAGCTTAGATTAATATCGAATGATAAGAGATGCAAATTATCCTCATGAATATATTCATTATTTGAACAATTTTTTAAATAAATAATTTTTTATATGATGCTTACAAATTTATTTATATATTCATTATTTAAATACGTATTTATTATTTAAACAACTATTTAAATAAATTTTTATGCTGCAAATTTATACAATGTAAATTCTTGTAATGTGTACAAATTTCTCTATATACTTATTATTTAAATAGTTATTTATTATTTAAATAATTTTTAAATGAATAAATTTTTATAATGTATACAAATTTGTTTATCTATTCTTTATTTAAATTATTTAAATAATAATTTATTGTTAAAATATTGATTCAGATAAATAAATTTTTGTAACGACTAAAAGAACATATAATGACACTGTACTACACCAAATTTCTTCAACAATTACTGTTGGGTAATTATTATAAATTTTGTCATTCTAAAACCAAATGTGAAAGTAAAATATTGCTCTATCACGCAACGTTTTCGGAAAACATGTCTGAAAAAATGCCTGATTTTGATAAAAAATTAGGTGTTCCGCGAAAACTAAACATGCATATATAATAATAATAATAATAAACATGCAAGAAAGTTCAGGTTTGAGTCAAAAGATAGACTCAGGGACTCTTTTCTATCCATATATTCAAATTTACCCAGATAGCACGCGACGTCTTCAAGACGTCTTTTTTACGTCCATTTTAGGTCTGAAAGTCTTACGTCCTAAAAAGACGTCTTTCTCGAGACGTCGTTTTTACGTCCGAAATAAGACGTCTTTAATTCGTAGGAATTCGACGTCCGAATGTCCAACTACAGATGTCTTAAAGACGTCTTTAAGACATCTCTGTGCTATCTGGGTATATATATTTATACTATATATAGCTATATTTTGAGAGATTTGAAAAGTGAATACCTCTTTAAAAGATAGTGACTTATATTATTGAAATTATAATAATAAAAGTATGACAATTGACAAACTTTGATAGATTTTATTAACTTATTATTTATTCGAGCCAAGAGAGCTTTCATGTAACACGATCATACGATGGTACAGGTCGTTTACCTTGCTTAATTATCTTCCAAATAAGATCTTGTTAATGAGTTACATATTTGCATTAGATAGTCGCATAATTTGTAATTTGCGGTGACGAACATATGTGTAGTGATGCAAATGTTATTCAAACAATCCTCGCCGATTTCGTACAAACATGTTCGTTCTTTATTGATACAGTTGTCACCCGCAACAGCTCTGGTCCATATAAAAAGCCCGGCGAATCCGAGTTACAGCACACAATCTCTAAGATACATCAATAGTCCTCAATAGAAGCAGAGCACGGGACGAAAATGATTTTCCGAGTTTTACCCATCCTCGTCATCTTTGGCGTAGCAGCTGTTTTGGTACGTTCTATCTTACATTTTATAAATATTTGTTAATTCGTTTTCGCATATAAATGTCTGTAATTGTATTCTTCAAGTCATCAGTTACTTATCTTTTTAAAAAATGTACATATTCTACTGAAAAATACGAACTTATAAGCAATTTTAATCATAATATTCAGTATCTACATGTTTTATAATAAATCTTTCTATTGACATCTTCATAATGCATATAAATCAATATTCTTTAAATATTATACTTAAATATTTCTTAAGTGTAATACATTTTGTGTTGTAAGAACGAAACATTAATTTTGATTAATTTATTGTCTACAGGCTGTACCAGTTGCCCAAAACGGAACTAAGTCTGCTGCCTCGGTAAGTATAAACTGATCATTCTTAGCCATGTATTCTGCATACTACACTCTGTAATGTCTAATTAAAATCATTAATATAATAGGATTCTTTCGACTAACAAAGGTTTTCATTTAAATGCAAACATTGTTAAAGAATCGCTTACATCATATTATTTACACAGAATACTGCCCAAAACTCTGGCAACAACAACGAGAACAGCAACTCCAGCCAAGATGTTCTTGCAAACCTGCAGAAAATCATCGAATCCGCCGAACATGCTGTCGAACAGCAAATTAAGGAAGTCGCTGACGAGGCTGGACAGATTATGAACAATGTAACACAACAAGCCTCACAGATTCGAAATACGACTCAGGGTCTCATGGGTCAGGCCGGAAATTTGCTGGGAAAGACTCTTCAGGACATCCACAATGAAACCGCAAAGGTCGTAGATGAAGCGAAGAACATCGCCCAGGCCGAGATCGGTCAGGCTAAGGACGACTTAGTCAAATTGGCAGAACAAATTAAAGGAGGCCTTGCTACTGCAACGAATCAAACATCCGGCACTATCAAGGACATCAACCAAAAAATAGCAAATCTCATCAAGAACGGTACCGAAGCTTTGGAAAAAGCCAACGCTGATTTAGCGAAATCTATAGGTCAGGTGCAAAATGACACGGCTAACATCTTTAAGAACGTAGCGCAAAACGCAAACACAGCCTTTCAGAATGGTTTGAAGGATGCTACCAATTTAGCACATGAAGCACAGAAGGACGTTGCCGGTGTCTTGGAACAGGCGACAGAAAACCTGGGTAAAGCTAAGAATGAAACCGAGCAAATCATGAGCTCCATTGCTGACGACATTAAGGATACAATCAATGGAGTCAAACAGAATGTTACTAACATTATCAACAAAACGAAGGACCTCGTAAAACAAACGATAAATAACATTGCAGAGGAAGCTGGTAAGATCGCTGACGACGTAAAGAACGACGTTCAGGAAATCAAAAGCGAAGTTGGTAAAGTTGTTGCTGATGCTAAGAACGAGCTTTCTAAGATCGCTAACACGGTCGCGGAGGGTATCAAGAACGTCACAGGGACTGTTCAAAATTCAGTCGGCAAGATTGTTAGTGGAGTTGCCAACGTAGTCAATGAAACCCAGGAAGCTATCTCAAAGAACATAGATAACGCCTTACAAGCTGCTCGGAAGATCGTTGACTCTATCAAGGGAAGCCTTAAAAACTTGAATGAAAAAGGCGAGCAAGTCCTCCAAAATGTAACGCAGGCGGTTGAAGGTCAAATCAAGAATGTTGAAGACAATATTTCCAAAATAACGGGCGACATAAACAACGACATTAAAGGGCAACTGCAACACATCAAAGACTTTGTTGGTAATGTCACCGCCGATGCCGATAAGGCCAAGGAAGCTATGAAAAACAATATCGAGGAAATTGCCAACAACGTTAACAAGACTCTGGGTAATTTAGTAAACGATGTAAAGAACGTCATTGGTGGTGTGAGGAACAATACTAAGAACATCATTGACAACTTGAAGAACATCACAGAGGCTGGAGTTAGCAGTGTTCTGAACGGTATCCCGAAAGCGATAGAGACCCTTCAAAATGTGAACCATCAAATTTTGAGCGAAGTGCACAACGTCACAAAAAACGCTTTGAACGACGCTTCGAAAATAGCCTCTAGTTTATCCCACAACATCGCAGACTTTGCTGGTCACGTTGCACAGGATGCTGGCGACTTTGTGAAGGGTGCCGAGTCTATCGCCCACAACATCACCGACGGTATTTCAAATGGTATTCATAATATCTTCCAGGGAGCAGTCGGGCTAGCTCAAGGTGTCGCGGGCCATGTTGTCAAAGGATTGCAGGACGCGGCTCATACTGTTGGGGACGGTGTAAAGGACGCTATAAACGCAAGTTCTCATCTCGCTGGCAACCTGGCTCATGGTGTTGGAGATGGATTGAAGGATGCTGCCACAATAGGTAACCACATCGTTGGAAGTTTGACCCATAATGTCGCAAATGGCCTGAACGATGCTATAAACGCTAGTAACCAATTCGTTGGTAACTTGGCCCATGGTGTTGGAGACGGCATAAACGACGCTGTAAATGCCAGTGGCCATCTCATTGGTAACGTGGTCAATGGTATTGAAAGCGGCGTAAACGGTGCTGTGAACGCTGGTGGCCAGGTCATTGGTAATGCGGCCCACGATTTAGCCAATGGTATACACGATGCTACGGACGCTGGTAGTCATCTCGCCAACAATGTGGTCAACACTGTCGGAGACGGTGTAGCGGATGCTGCCAAAACAGGTGCTGATATCGTTGGAGACATTGCTAGCGGTATTGCTGATTTATTTGGTTAAATATCGAGTCCAAACCATGCTTTCCATATCATCTGTGATGGAAACAACAACGCCAAAAACGAAAAACCATTGAACAATTAAACAAAATAGTTTTTAATCAAGAAAAATCAATACCAATTTTCAGCATTAAATTCTTAATGAAACAAATAAACAACTGACCTGCTGAAAACTGATACAAGCTTGGTTTAAACAAAAAATTATATATCTTTCTATGTTGTAAGTAAATTGTTACTTGTTGCATTAATAAAGATGAGTAAATAAAAACTGTGTTCGAATTAACCCTATCAATTGATATCACTGAAATGTTAAATTAGACCGTGGCTCTGATGGATGTATGTCATTCCAACATGCTACTTCTGTCATTTCCAAATTTCCATCTTCTGTCAATGTCAGAACTTGCTTTCCTGAGCTGTCTTTAAGCTTTATGGACAAATCTGGATCAGAATTTGGTATAGCTACCATTGTGGACTGCATGGGTGTTTCATTAATTTCAATTGGTTGCAAAACGCGTACATATATTGGCTGTCCGGGTGTACCATTATCTATCGTCAATGTTCATAATGAAAAATAGTTTGTATTTTAATAATATTTTAAAGGAAATTCTTACCAGAAGCTAAAATGTTTTGAATGGGTAAATGTTCTGAATTTGATAATCTTATAACAGGTATGTTTTCATTATGATTTGAAATTTGTGGCTCTGAGTATGCGCCGATTGTCATAATTGGCAGACTTGGTTGCATAGATTTGTCTATGATTGGAATATCCATGATAGTCTCGCTAACATTTTTCATAGATAATTCTGTAAAATATTTGTTACCCTTCTTTAATAAGTTACAGGAAACTGAATTATTGCAAGTATAAAAATAAATATTTAGAGAAACCTGAATGTCCATTTTGATTCCTATTTTGGTCAGTTATGTGTTTCTTTAAATCACAATTATGGGATTCTTGCTGATGTCCAAAAAATTGTACACCACACTTATCACAGAATACTTTCTGTATAGTATGTTCTCTAACATGATGTACCATAAATGAATTATGAAGAGTGGTATATTGGCACTTATCGCATTGCAACCAAATATTACTTTTCTTATTTTTCATGTTTTCATTAACATAGGAAGGTAAGGCAATATCCGTTTGTCGGAACTGATGACTGGTTACAGGTTGACCTTTACATTTTGTGATTTGGGGTGGCTGAGAACGTTTCTGTTTTTCATTAATGTCAAGAAGCTCTCCTTCCTCTAAGGAATACTTCCGCTCCAAAAATCTTAGTACATTATCGCGTAAAGTAATCATCTCAACTTCAAGTCTATCAAGTGTATTAATACGATTGGCACAACTTCTACAGATAACGTCATCTTCTGATATTACTACCATATATCTGTGGCATGTAAAAAAGATATTAAACATATAAATAAAAGATTAAATGAAGAACGTATATTAAGAAATTTAATCATTCAAATACATATAGAAATATAACATAATACCTTTCACCAACCAATTCTCCAAGTTTCTCTATTACTCTAGATCTCGATGTTTGTGTTCTACAAGTGGCCAATGCATAATGACGTCCTTGAATTATTGCATCGCAAACAAAGCATTGTAAATCATCTAATGTTTTTGATTCATTACAACTATCTGGAATACTAGAAATTGTTACGTTTGTACAATTGTTAGTAATATCTTCCGAACATGTGTCAGGATATTGACCAATTGATAACATTGTAGGTGTATTTGTCATTTGGTAAACGAAAACAATTAGTTTGAAACAAAATCTAAGGTTAAGGTAAAAAACCTAACGATGTAATGTATGTAAGATGTGGTAAGCTGTAATGACTGTCAGCAGTCAATACAATATATGTAACCAGTTTTTAGTTTGTACGAGAGAGGAAATCTGATTGAACTTTAAATATCACCTATACTTTTCGCTCATGTCCTTATTACATTATATAAAGATATAATTAATAACGTTTTTATGTTGTATCAGACTTAAAATATTATACAAAAATTGACGAGTTTGAATATATGAATACTTGCAGAGAGGAAATCTCTGATACTTGATAATTATATGCCACCTTGCGAAAATTATTAAAAGTAAAATATAAAGGTAAATTCAAAGAAGTATTCATATCAATCTCTGATTTTCTTATAGTTTCACAAGGAATTCTTACGAAGGTGAAGTTGTCTATGGTGAAATGCAAATGTTCTTAATCATATATATAACAATAATTTTTTATCATAAGCGCTAAAAATTCATCAGTTTCGAAGGCTAATGAATTGATTTGTCAAGTTTGGTATGCGAGTAATATTCGATTATGTACTACAATTTTTAAAAACTGGCGAATCTTAGTTTTCTCTGTACGACATGAAATATTAATTCTGAATAAAACTAAATAAACATCTGTACTTTATATAGATCTTATACGTTTGTAAACGTTATTGTACTTGTTTCGTTTTAATAAATTGAAGAATGAACAGATACGGAAGATAAAACCGAATACCGAGATTTATATAATAGTATTTATTATAATTATTTATACGTGATAAGTTTAGCGAATTTATTATACGTCCATTTACATTAAGAATTAAAAATCGACACTTATAATTCTTCAAAGAGTTTCACCAAATATATTTTGATGCACAAATAATCGCTACTTTTACACAACTATACTTAAGATGCTTATATGAATAATTTCCTTTACAGTTATTGTTAACATTAGTGTCACTAAATATACTTAAATGGTGACTTCTTGAATTACAAAGGAATTGAACATTGTGAAGTTTACAGCATTTACCGTACATTTCAAACATATCCAATATTTCATATACGCAAAACCTAAAACATAACATCCCCATATATATTTTTGTCTTACAACTCTGTAAAACATATTATAATAATTAGACAAATTATCATCGAACTCGAAATTCTTTCCAATTTCTAATTCACTTATATGTACAAGAAATTCCTGAAAAACGAAGTCCATTTACTGGTTTAGATTTTCTTTTGTCAAGATTATTTTAAGTCGTTATACTTTGTAAAAATAATGCTGCAGTATGAAATAATGATACAGCTAAACGTTTATAAAGTTTTGCACACCTTGTTTGTGGGAAAATAATAAAATACATATATATATGGATATGATTGAGACGTACTAATAATTCTTGGACTTTACATATCTATTTTTTCAAGTTTTACTACTTTCACTTCCTGTTTTTTAATGTTTTCCTTCTCGTCTATTTCATTTTTCTCGTTGTCTCTTTCTTTATCTTTCCCAGGATGTTGCAGTTTCTTATCAGAATTACGAAACCGATCGTAACGAGAATCTTCATCATCGCTGGATTTACCTCCCGCTTCTGTTTCCCTTAAAATGTCGCCTAAATCTTTATCGACATCATCCCACAATTTATCAGCACTATCGCCTTGATAATCATCATCGTCTTCTTCTTCAGCCTGTCCATTCTTGCTCTCCTTAATGTTCTTCTCGGGCTCGGAAACGTTTCCTTTCTGTTCAACCGGTTTACCAGATTCCGTGGCGTTCGTGCCATCAGGTGTAGTAACCACTAATGAATTATTTGCAGACGGCGGCTCAGAGCTATTTGGTGATTTAATGTTTTCTGTGGTATTTACAGTATTTGGTGCGGAAGTTGTATTAGCAGACGATGACGATTGTAAATGTATTCTTTCCGCTTGTCTTCTTAATGCTTTATCATCATTGTCACGTACATACCTACATAAAATAATCAACATCAATAATTGCGTAAGCTGGAACAATTTATGAGAATTCATCACTGAATTCATACCGTTTAAGATGACTTCTTGTCGAGCAATGAAGGGCTATCGCTCTTTCGTTGTTTTCACTTCGTGGTAAATAGGTTTTGCATAATTCACAGAACTGAACCTCAACGCGTTTTATGTATTCGGCTCCAACTTTAATCATCTGTTTGCTCTTGGGTTTCTTCTCTGCTTCATTCGCACCCTCACTTTCTGGCTTTTCTTTCTTCTTTTCCGGAGATTCTTCATCCTCTATTGAAAGTAATATTCTTATAACACACCTCATGTACACATTGAACTTTCAGTGATAAAGCAATCTTATGATGAACATACCGTCAACATCACCTACAGAATCCAAAGTCATGAAATTATCAAGATTGACTTCTTTGTCATCTTCCTCGGGTCCACTGGAATCAGCTTCTGCTTCACCGTTTCCAGCATTCATTCTCTCTTTCAATGCACTTTTCCTCTGAAAATGTAATAAATATAAAGTTGTTAATGTACCAAGGTAATGTAAACGATGCAGGTTGCTTTAGGTTGCTTTCTGTGAATGTAAAAGTAAAGCTATGTCCACATTGAAGTAACATCGAGCAACTTCTTATCGCTTTTTGTTGCCTTTTTCTTCTTCTTTTTCTTTTATTCTATAAAAAAGGAAAAAGGCATACAAGAGGCGACAAAAAGTGGCTCGATATTGCTTCAATGTGGACATAGCTTAATATAAAAAGAGAATAAGATATATTATAAAAACGATACCTTAATATGATCCAGAGAACACATGTGAGTTTCAAAGAGCATCGGGGATCGGAATTGAATACGACATACTCTGCAGAATGGGGTGAGGAATCGTTTCATTTGACGATGAGACTCTGACAATTGATGTACCGCTTTCAACGACCTATAATTCAGTTTACAAATGGGACAGAACATGGTACGCGATGGTAAAGTGCCACGTGCTGCATCGCGAGCCTCGACACGTCGTTGTTCTTGTCGTTGTAAGACCCGCATTCGCGTCAGAGTTGCCTTGTGTCGCGATGCAATTCGTCTCATGGCTGCGCTATGACGACCCGAGTACAAATGTAGCGAATATTCCTTAAATGTAACGCTACGGTGAGCGCAATGTGGACAAGTTAATTTAATGAACTTCCTTCCATCTCTCCTACTAGGTAGTTCATCAGAACCGGTAGTTCGGCCATGATCGGTTTTATCATTATCGTCTCTTTCCTCATCGTCACCATCGTCTTCATCATCCTGACGACACACATAATAAAAACAAACACTTGCCATGTAAAGGAAATATACTAATTGTATTTTAAAAAGAGATTATTTCAATTAAGAAATTGTAAAATTCAATATTTGATAAGTTCTCATTAAAAAGGAGAGGTGCTCGATCTACGGAGTCACCGATTTAGTTAAAACTTTGCACATTTATAGAGTCCGTTCTTCTGTTTACAAATGTGGTCAAACATTACATAGGGTCTGACGCCCAATATCATCCGAAATATTAACAATTAAAGTTTAATTACCACTCAAAATATTGTTGTATCACGCTATAATGTAACGTAACGTGCTGAAATTGTACCACGTAGGTCACGAGTTCAAATTTCATTTTCATTTTTTTTTCAAATTAATCGCATTTCACACATGAAAATACATGCCAAACTTTTTATAAATTTGATTGTAAATAAATTTTGAAAAAATTTTGTTCATACCCTCCACATTTTTCAAGGTATTTGAACGGTTTGAGATAAATCGGATATACATTGTACGTATGCATATTCTCTGTAGTAAATGTTTTTTGGTATTCTATTTTATTTATATTACTTTATTAACTTTATTAACCTTATTTTATTAATTAATATCCTGAGTCTCCGACTCAGAACATCATTCAATAAGTGTAACTCAAATCTGACGCAAAAGAAACTCGCAGGACTTTTTACAGCATCCTAATTAAATAAAACTTATAGTGTAAGTATATGACTTTTGTTGCAAAAGTATACATATAAAATGTGCAATAAATAAAATATATAAAATGTATTTGTGTTATATCGTCAACGAATTTTCCGGATTTCTAGTCATCTGGATCGGGCCGGTCCCGTTTGAGTCTGATAAATAGGGGTTTACTGTATACAAATTATTCTATTGTATTGTGTTGCATGTTTTGTTTATTACGTTGCCGTTACTGTTTTTCATAAACACCATAATTTAGCGTAAAAAATCTTATATTTCTTCTTTGTTTTCGTAATAAATTGTATTTTTTACACAGGAAATATATGTGACATTCATAACGAAAGAAAGTACTTTTGTAAAAATTTTATAAATTTATAAAACATTTGTCGTACACAAAATGTGATTAATTTGAAAAAAAAAATTGCTATTTGTACTCGCGGCCTACGCTATACTATTCCAACACGCTTGACAACACTTGACAGAACTGTATGTATTTTGAGCTGGTAATCGTCAACTTTTAAGCGTCAATATCTTGCAAACTGTTAAGTATATGTCCCTATAATGTCACATTTTTGTAAACAGCAGATCAAACTCTATAAGTGTGCAAAGTTCCCGCTAAATCGGAGTTCCGAAGGTCGTGCACTCTCCTTGTAAGTCTCCTTGTTGTTTAACATTTGAATAATATTTAAGAAAGCTATGTTTAGTAATTAATAATGTCTTATATATCAGATACTCTGTATAGCGTTCAACATACCTCATGCTTATGATCATCCTCATCTTCTTTCACTTCATCATCTTTTTCCTCTTCATCTTCGGTATTTTGTCTTTCCCGTTCCTGTTTCTCTTTCTTTCGTTTGTCGTCTTTTTTCTTTTTCTCCTCCTCCTCCTCTTCCTCCTCCTCCTCATCGTCACGTTCATGTGGCTGAATTAACGTTGTTAAACATTATAGTAAGTATCGCCGTTGATAGCTTGTTTCATGTTACACAGAATGGAGGAGTGTACAGGATATATAAAAATGATACGTTGTGGCATCAAGAGGTGAATCTACACCTTTAATCTACGCTTCAAAATGCACTTGTCGCACAATTATTTTCATTGGAAGTATGCCTACCGATCTAGGGATGTAGATTCATTCCGTGAAGCAATGATCATTTTTTACATCCTGTAAAAATAGCTAACAAGAGTCTTGTGGAGTTACCTTTTCGTCATCATCCCAATTACTTTTATTATCATCATCCTCTTCATCGTCATCGGAAAATTCAGCGTTAATAGCTTTGGTCATCTCTCTATCCTTGTCCTTCATGCTGGTTCCTGATCCTGACTCCTTTTTACTTCCGGATAGCCTAGTAGTACCGCTACTAATGACACAGCAATTTTGTTTTGACTTACATTATTTCCCTTCATTTTGTTCTGGTTCCTTTGTCTTTCATTATATCATCGACCAAAACTTTTTTTGTCTTAGTCGACATACGGTAAATATCGCGATATATTACTTTTTACTTTGTTTCTTTTATCCCCCATTTAGATATGAATGAAATGCATTTCGTATTGCAATAAAGGTCTTTAACTATTCAGCCTTTTTGCATCGCATTTATATTGTGCTCTTACTTTTATATGTCTTTCGCATTTTCGCGCATCTTAAAATACATCTAAGAAACAACGTTCTTATACGCTCGTTTTTTTTTTTAGTCACCGCTATGTGTAAGAATGACAAACGTAATGATCTCGTAAAGTACAAGTATTATAGTAGTTCTCATATCAAAATTAATTACATTGTGTTTCAATCGATACACACACACATTGGTATCTATGCGTATCAGAATATCAATTCCCTCTTTATTAGAACCCTGCGAAAAGTTTGCCTCTCGACAGTAGAATATTTGGTATTTCGTGCGATCATTTGTGTCATGTTTTATAATTATTATTTATTATTATTATGATAATTTATAATTACTTTTATGTATGTATATATATATATTTTTTCTGTTACCAGTTTTTTTTTTTACTTTTTATGTCTATCATCGTCTTTCGACACTCATGTCATATAGTCGGATTATAGTCAGTTCATTTACTGACAAATTAAGCAAGCAGGCTACTAGGACGGTATTGCAGTTGGTAAGTGATTTATTAATTAATTACCTCCTGCGCATTTTGGTAGTTGTCATGCGCACACGCTGGATGTAGTCTCGCGATCGCGATCCTAGCAGCTTGCGTCGATTGTCGAGCGAGTGCAGAGTACGCTTGCGAGCCATGACGACGTCCGATCGAGAGCTCATGCGATGGAATCCACCCCCTCTTCCGCTGCCGCGTGTTGAAATGCGACCTCTGTAGTTTGAGCTTTGATGCGATATTCGCCCTCGGCTCGAGTTATATCTCTGTGTCGGAGGTGCCATTTCGCTAATCCGAGGGGGTGGTGGAGGTGCATAGCTCCGTGATGCTGAATGACGGTCCTCTGAGCGGTGGTATGACGAGGCTCGCTCGCTCTGTCTCTTGTCCTCATACACGGCCGAGGATGACGATCCCTTATTGTCGTCATAAGGTGTTGACGCAGACGAACCACCATACGACGAAGAATACCTCTGTGAGCCGCTACCGCTACCTCCACCCTGCCAAATCAAATTCAATTGTGCTCCTTCCCAATGCATCCTTTCTCTCTTTCCTGCCCTTCTCTCTTTCTTTTTTTTTTTTTTGACTCTAGATACATTTCTCCCTATTGTTCCCTCCTATCATATATCCTTCATACGCTTTATACTCTTTTCTCTAATTCCGTCTTATCCATTCTCTCGCACTCCCTCATACACCTCTCATTACAGTGCCAATCGTCTAGTACAAAATCATCCAACTTTGCACCGTTACGGTCACTACACCCATTCCCGTTGGATCACCGAAATACATGATTTTTTTTTAGTTTTTTATTTTCCCTACAATTGAAAAGCACCTACCGTTATGTTGTATCTCTCATTATTTCAAATATAAATACCGCTTTTACGCTCGATCTTATTTATGTAAAAAGGATCTTTACTTTTCGAAAAATATTAACAGTGTCCTTGCCACTTTCGTTGGCTGACATGATCTCTGAATAGTAGCTATGACCAGCGCTTTTTTTTTCACTTCCTTGAAGGTATCGAATAAATTGAATTCTGCATAATTCTGGGTTAATTGCTGATAGACCTTTCCAATTTGAATGATATAAGGATAGATGCGTTTTTACATACTCATGTATGTAAAGTGCTTATTCGTATAATTGCTCTATATATCTCACACATGGACCAGAAAACCAAATAAAGCTAATAAAATTGTAGTTATAATAACGTATCCTTGTACAGTTTTTTCTTTAAGGATAAGGTACACGATGGAAAAATACTTTGTGTATCTCCGCTGCTGTGCAAAGCTTTCCAGCATGTATTTAGTTTCAAAGTCTACCTGTGCATACAAGGCAGAATAAAAAAGTCTGATCTCTCTCAGTCATTGTTAACTGAATTATAACACAGGATGCAGGTTCTTTAGATTGGAAAGGTCTACGATTATTCTGATATTACTGACAATTTATTTCTTTCTCTCAATGAACATTCGGAACTGATGTAATTTGGAAAACTGCGTGACGCAGCGATTTGTTAGAAATTTGTGCGGTGTGGTAACGCAGCGATGCTTGTCAACAGCTCTATGACTGATCTGCATTGTGCAGGAAATTGGTTCGGTCGCACATACTGCCTTACAGAAAGAACAATATAGATGTAACGTCAGTACTTTAAAAGTCATGCTTTTATATGTATACGTATATGTTTTTATCTATCCATCTGTTCATTCTGATATTTTGCAGGTTGTTCTCGATATTTAATGCAACTGCGTGCAGGCAACAACATAAGTACCATCTAGGTGTATTTCATCTTTTAATTATGTGATGTTTTCGCAGTGTTCCACCAGTAGTGTCCCAACGCAAAAAGAATGGGTGTTCAAGTAGCCGTTGGCTCGTCGCTTGAAAGGAAAGTATGACGACTTATGAATGCCTTGCCTACTACTTTAAAAAAATTTTTTTTTAAAATATGTATATAGACGAGTGTCCTGAAAATTCTTTTCATGTGAAACATAATGATTCAAACTACGTGCTTAAGTCTCCTCGATAAAAGTCTTTCAGGACCATCGTTTGTTCATACTAAGTGGTTATGAAAAAATTGAAAAATTCTCTGTGAAACAGGACTTTCAAGATGAAAAATAGTTCTTGACCACAGCACTGCAGGAGATTCGAACAATGTAGACTAATATGTATTTGAAGTACAAATTTGTCTCATAACAATAACGTTTCTGCATTCATTTTACAGTGTACATACCTGATAAGAATCACTTCTCATCCTTTTACGGGTTGAATCACTGGACGATCTGTGCTCATCTCTTCCAGAATAAGAATCCTGCAAACAGAAACGTTTATGTCTTATGGTAAATACTCTAACTTAGTCTACCTGAAATATGCTTACACTCCACCATAATACTATAAGACACTATACAAAACCATATAAATCTGTGTTATGAATAAGTATTTGTTCTTCCAATTTATACATTGTTATTGTTAACTTCATAAAAAGTAAAGAATAAAAATTACAACAATAAAACACCTATTTTTAAAGGTATTAAAGCTATAATTATTAAGCTTTTAAAGCTATAATTATTAAGCTTTTAAAGCTATAAGACATACAATGTTTTTTTGTAAAAACTGAATTATTGTACAGCCACCTGTATTTTTTATAACCTCTAATAGTCTTTTTGATATAGATTTATGCTATTTTTTCATTGTTTTCTCATTTAAACACCCACTTTTCTTCAACATGTATTTTCAATTTTTCTACATTAAGACCTTTTCCCTCTAGAGCAGGGATTCCCAAAGTGATGTCAGATCATCCACGATCTTCAATTTATAGAGATAAATTATATTTTTACAGAAAAATAAATAAATTTTAGTTTTAATTTTCTTGGTTGTAATGATTTCAAAAATTACGAGGAAGAATTTACTTTCTTTTCTGGTCCATTTTCTTGCGATCTATAAAATGTTTCTGAAGATATGCAATTTGAACTGGTTGAATTCGTCAACTGCACAAGTCACACACTTCAGAGTGATGAATTTGTTATTTTTTTCTTTTCTTATTTGAAGTCATTTAGTTATTTTTTAAATGTGTTAATACACAGTTTGTAATAAACAGTAATTATTGTCATAAATAACGAACGATTATGTTATAAAATCTTTCCCTTATGTCTAACTTTTCATCGAGTTGAACGTATTTTTCTATAACACTTCTTTTTTTTGGCCTGCCAAATATTTTGAAATTTACGATTTGGTCCGCATAGATAAAACTTTGCAAACCCCTGCCTAGAGTATAATTTTTTAACTAGGCACCCTCAATAGTTTTCTATAACATCTAAGTTAGCAAATGTAACAGGCCATGTAAAATACCTAAAACACCTATAGGTAAAATACCTATTTCTTGCTTTCGAAAGGAGCTTCACTATCTTTACATCATATAAAGCTGACTTGTTATGTTTGGAAAATAAACTTTGATTTTCACTGTATTATGTGCATATTTTACTAGTTACTAGTTGACGATGTCTATATCTATTCTACTATTCATTTTTATACGAATAGACTTTATAATTGTTTTTATATGGTACCCTGGTTACCGTCAATATCATAATAGTTTTGCCTCCTATTTACACATTTCAATTGATTTCCTCTTTCTTTAAATAATGAAAGTAATAATTTGAGTCATTATGCTTCATCTACATTAAAACGTTTTTTGTAAAAAAAATGGCTGTTTTCCATTTTTCATGTGGATGAGTCCATTGTTCTGCAAAGCCATTCGTGTATCTTTGTGAAAGCTGGTTATAGGTAGTTTTTTATGGTTTTTCAAATGACATGAACTTTTTATTGTTCACTAAACTGTTCTGAGATCTGTTTTTTGAACCGATTTCTATTGTTACTTGCCATGTTATCGGTAAAAAATTCAATGCATGCATTAAAATGACTCATCTTTCTTCCAAAATTAGTTCCTTAGCTTATCATCTGCTTTTTAAAAATGAAATACATACAATCTGGTCAATAATTAAACAGGACACAACCATTTCTGCCTAATGTCTCGGAAATTTTTCTCTAAGAATGAAGACTTCCGCTTTAAAATATATAAAGCGTTCATTTCGATTCAATTTAACTTTTTTCCTTGCAGAATTTTGTACAAACATAAATATAACAAGTTTACTATTATTTATAATATGGCATGTTTACTATCAACTTTTTCAATCAAAATTCTTTTGAATTCTTTTGTACTTTTAAATTCTTTTAATTTTTTTACTGTTTTAAATTACACCTATTCATTTTTGTCATAATTGCATAAAGATCCACTGTCTACTTATAGTATTGTTACTGAGTGTACCGCTTTGAGCATTTCATGTAATAACAGTAATAGGAAGTTGGTAATAAAAATTTATACATACACATACCCTGGGTCTTTTATAACTGTTTGAATGTTCGCCTCGTCCACCTCTACTCGAATATCTTTCTGATCCACCTATTGGGAGTACAAGTATGGATAATATTAAATAAATCTGTTTGCTCGAGGCTAGTGTTTTATATAAATGTATGTTTAACTATAATATGATAAGTTAAAACTAACCAGTGTTATATTTCGAACGAGAATCGTAACTGGTAGTCGAATATTTAAATCTTCCCCCTCTAGAAGAGGAATAAACTCCTCTACTAGATATGTATCCTCCCGTTGAACCACTGTTCCATTCATTTCCACTGCCACCGCCTCTTCCTCTATAAGAACTGCCTCCCCGTGAACCAAACCCCCGTCCACGAGAACTCATACTAGAACTAGAAAGACGGAATAGATATTTAACACATATTGTCTCGTAATACTCATTATCGACAGTATTCATTCAGTAAAATCAAGAAATATATCATTCTGTTTTCAAATTCAAAGCATAATCATTTTTCTCTATGCTATTTAAAAGATATATAATAAAATTAATTTGACGACGACAGTATAATAAAAGAATATATTTCATCACTTTTTTTATGTATGCAATTTGAAAAAAATAATCTTACTCGTCCTATTTATTTTATTCAATAAACAACTGATTTGATTACATTTTCATTAAATAGTTGCATTTATTACGAAATAAATATAGAACATATAAATTTAAACATAAATCTGAAATATGATGGATTCTAATTTAGCTATATATGTATATGTTTTGCACTGTTACCAACCTGGATTTAATGTAGCTGTAACTCATAATTACGACTTATAGATGACTTATAGATGTCAGATATGGTGCGAAAAGTCTATATAGAGAAAACAGGAATGTTCATGTATTGTAAAAAATTATTTATACGTGTTTATCAAAACATTAAACATGATCTACTGAACAATTTTACTATCTATATTTTCTATGATTGTAGCCAATAAAATTTCAATGATCCAACAATCTATAAAATGTGTAGAATATAATAGCATTGTTGTTCAATAATCATGTAATATAATTGGTTAAATATACAAAATCTTTGCTAGGAGCATTTCTTTATCATAACTTGCACTCCGAACTGTGGTCAGCACTGGTTTCTCACAAGTGATCATCCCTTTCGTGGATTATTTACAATATAAAATATCGAAAGAACCAAAGAAGTGTCTCTTTCGTATTGGGAAATATATGCAAACAATACCGATTAATGTTATTGTTATATTGTAAAAAAATACATTTTTATCGGAAAAGAATAATATATACGCGTTAAAATTTTCTCATTGATGCTTACATTTCTACAACTACACAGATACCATTCCGGCATACACTCGTGATTCATAAATGCATTAATTTACAACCAAATATGTTGCGTGTGTTTCTACATTAAAATATAGAATATATTAAGCAAAATAATCTGTGTTTCTATTGGTACAATCAATAGCTCTTCATGTACTATTTCTTAAAATGAATGATTCCATTCCGAAAAAATTTCGGAGTAACCACTTATCTAGGAAAACGTGTACTCGCGAATTACACCAAGCTTACCTGATCGAAATGTGTAAATTTTCTTTCACGGGACGTGACTCGAAGAAATTTCTATAGTAAAATTGATGTACTTTGAATAAAACTTCTTACACATGCCGTGGACGCGCGATACTGGTAAAATGTCGTCTTTCCCTTGGGCTGTGGCGTCACTCTTCTTCCGAGTTCTTCGATCGCCGGGAATGATGGAATAGAACCGGAAGTTGTGCTACCACCGTATTTTGCACACAATATATATATGTTCTAACAACGTATTCGTTTATCAATCTTATGTAATAAAAAAAACAAGAATTAATAATTACTAATAAATTATTTTTCTCTGGTGTATATTTAATATTTTCAAAGATTTTACTCTTTCTTACCATGCAGATCTATCGAACTTGAACCACGTTATACGTATGTACATCCTGAATCGATCGTCATTTAAAACATTTCAACGAATATAGCATAAATACATATATAAGTCTTATCTCATTTTTACTAAAATGAAATTAAAATATAGTACTTAAGTTAATTATTTGTAGAAAATGAAATAATTTATTCTCCTCTTTGATTGCATACGATTGTCTAAGTTGCAGGAATGCATATATTGAGTTATGAGAGGATGATAAAAGAAAGTTGCAATTCAGTCTTATATAATTTTATGTCATACATTAAATATATCAGGGGTTTTTGAAAATTCATTACACACATAGATTAATATTACATAAAGATTATAGTAACAATCAATTAGATAATGATTTATATAATTTTCTGGTTGAAGTTATTCAAATATATAACTGAAGTCTATAGAAATTTATTATAAGTCAGTATGTAATATTTGTTTCATTATTTTATTGTAGTCGAGAATAATGTGATTATTTGAAAAAATTTTAATTGTAACGGTATAGATGTACAAATACATAATTAATTTCGCATCGTTAGTTATTCTTAGTTCTACTTGGACATGCAGTAAACCTAATGTATTAGTCTACAGAAAAGTCTACACAGAACATAACGAAGCCTAACATAAGCTTAAAACGTCAAATATCGGTACATCATTGGCATTCAAAACAGAGAGATTATAACTTTTGTGGTATTAGTCTAACTCCTTTGTGTTTATAATACAAGTACACTATTTACAGAAACCAAGAACATATTTGAATGTGAATAGTATTTATAAAGATTAGTAATAAATATCAAAAATATTTTTATCGGCCTAATAATTAAGAATACGTTAATATATTTTTCACGCTTTTTTCAGAAGTATTCTATAACACGTAATAAATAAAATATATAACGAAACGTTCGTATAATGAAAGTGCGAGTAAGGTTGTGTGAGCATTCATTCAATTTTAAATTTACATCTCAAGGAATGACCATACAAATAATTTTGTGCTGCAACATAATAATCTTACTCTCACTTTTGTGCATAAGAGTAAAAATAACAAATATTTTACTTCTAACAATGTTACATTCAAGATATAATCATAAAAATTATAGCGATAAAAGTTATTTTTGTGTATAACACATCACATTTTCATATACGTAGGCAGCAAGTTCTCTAATACGCTTGTATGGTCTTGAATCTGACATCAAAGCCGTTAATTTCTCAGGACCTCCTTCTTTTACAAGTAGTTTGCAATACTTATGAGCTGTCAAAGAGAAATGATAATTTCATGAAATTAGACTTATTAGATCGTTCAAAGTGTACACATTTCTATATAAATGGAGATTTCGTATACTTACGAGTAGATTACAATTTTATATACTTACGATAAACATTTGTAAGATTAGCAAGAGCCCAAACCGACCAATGCTGGCATTGTGGTGTATGATATACATCTAACAAACGTAGTAAAGGTTCAAACGAGCGATAATTGATATTACGTCCAGTACGTATATCCCACTGTTCAATAGCTTGGACCATAAGTTCGAGCACTTCATCCCGACTTGGACTTGTCACTGTCCACGCCTCTATACCATCGGATGCTATGTGAGCTAGTATACCCGCAGCATTATATGGTATCTGAGACCAGAAGACATATATTAAGTATTAGCGAAATATAATTGATAATCTAATCCAACCTAATTATTCGAGGTGTGCGAGAACCCGAGAATGTTGAGTTCCTGTTGTTTGGGATCGATCAGAAAGGTATTGGATCTGTTCTGAACCCGAATAAAATTCTCGATCCGTCCCTACTCGACATTTTCGGGTTCTCGCACACCTCTACTGATTACTATACCTCAATGACTTCACAGTCCGTATGTAATAAGCTTGCAAAAAGACTAATATATTGTTGCCGTGTTAAATGTACTCGCAGATGTGGCACTTCAGCTATATTACCAAAAAGTCCCATCATATTCTTCAATAATTCTTCTCTGTGACGGTATTTCTGAGCAAACTTTATTTGTAAAAATTTAGTATTTTTTAAAATTATAATTTCATATAAACTGTGACAGTGCATACCTTGATACATTCATGGAACAGACTCATGCCATCTTCGTTAAGGAATCGTTCACAGTTTATGGGAGTCTCGTCAGTCATGTTCCACATAGTTGACCATGCTACTTCCAAAACATCGTCAAATATATTAAATGTAACTCTATACCTAATCAACTCAAGCATTGTCTTGATACAACCGAGATTTCCTAACAAACGCTTTTCTCTGCCTGTTACTTGACATGCTAAACTATTCAAAAGAAATATTGCAATACGTTGTACATAACCCTCTTGCTGTGCATGCTTCGCTGAATGTAGAAGTAGTTTTACCAATGTTTCATAATTTGACATCTTTCAAACGATAAACAACATGGAACAAAGTAAACACATTTTTACTTACAGAAAACGCTTTATAGTGAAAACTAAATATTATTATAATTCAAATAATTTGTACGTACAACATCCTGTGGTATACGGAATTGACTCAATGTTAGACAACCATTACGCATCATAATTTCCTCATCTTTGTAGCTACTCATTCCAGTAAGAAGGATACGAACAATTCTTTCTTTCACTCTTGGTTCTATTTCATCTTTTTCTTTCATTTTTACAACATAAAACAATGTTGCACTGTAGGAAAGATGTATTTTGTATTTAGTTCTTTGAAACTCATACTTTTTGGTATGAAAAGTACCCTGTAATTTATAATTAAATACCTTCCAGATATTTGTATATACTTTTCTCGTGGATGTTTCTCCATTGCATCTAATATTACACAAAGACCTTGATCCATTCTGTGAAAGTTTTCATATCTATACACATGATAAAGGTCGTTCAGTACTCTTAATAATAAATCAACTTTATTATTCATGCAAACATTAGCAGCTACCAGTATTTGGTCTTCATTTGCATCTCCTGCAATCTGATAAGAGAAAACATGATTTATTCAACACAATGAAAAAGAGCAACTATAAATAATATGTAGAGTAAAACTCTGTTTATCCGGATCCTGTTAATCTGGATTTCCAGTTTCTCTGTATTGCCAAACACAGTCCCTGTCCTTTTTTATTTGCTAACTAATTAATATCCTAAGTCTACAACTCTGAACCAATTGAACTCATGATGGTAAAGCGTCTACGAGACTGTGCAGCATGTAAACATCACTCAAATCTGACACAAAAGAAGCTCATAGACTTTTTTACAACATCCTAATTAAATGAAACTTATAGTGTATGTATATGTCTTTTGCTTCGTATTACCAATATTGTTTTAAAAGTATACATATAAAATGTTCAATAAATAAGTTAACGAATTTTCCGGATTTCCAGTCATCTGAATGGGGCCTGGTCCCATTTGAGCTAGATAAACAGGGTTCCACAATATAGCGTCTTTTGTTATGATTTACCAATTTTGCTGGAATGTTACGTAGTCTACATGCTCCGTTACTTGTTCCATAAAGCCCTAAAAACTGTAAGGGTCTGTTCACTCTAGAAGCAAGACCTGGTATATCGCAAAGCTTATTGTTACTCGTATTATCTGATTCACAGAGAGACGTCTGTTTTACATTTTGTACTCCATAATCTACTTTTTGTACTCCTGCTAAGTTTGTACAACTAATATCCAAAGAAGTTAATTGTGGTAAATTATTCACTATGTCATGTAGGTCATTAGGGTTTGTAAACACAGGTATGTAATCGTGTGTATTGTCAAACTGAGAAATATCCAGGTGTCTAGTCATAAATAAAACAATGTTATTATTAGATATTCAATATCAAAACATTATGCGTTACTGGGAAACAGTTATAAATACCTCAAATTCTTTAAATGACAAAGATTCTGAATGAAATCTTTTGCAAGACTATCGATCCTGACATTGTACAGAACTAAAGATATTAGATTTGGGAAGAAGCTCAAGAATTTGAAACAGCTTATCATATTATTAGATAGATCCAGATGCACCAAGTTTGGCAATCGAGCCAATAATAAATTGTAGCTGATATTTTTATTACAATTGTCAAACTCTAGAGCCAAGCTCCGTAGGTTTGGTAAATTAAATATGTATCCTCGCTGCTTGTATTCTGACAATCAAAGAATATGTATAAATTAACTTCATGTGATTTTCTTGTTTCGTATTGTTTGTAAGCAGTTATTAATTTAATATAAATATTTTACTTCTAATGATCTTATGTTCAAAAGTATACTCATAAAAATTATATTTTTATATTTAAATTATAGTTATTAATTTACAAGTAGCTAATACTATAGTACTCTATTCAAATATAAAATATTTTATATACTAGAATTTGCATTGTTACTAACAAAAATATTGATTATGATCTTACCATGAGATAATGAAGAGTTTTGTATTGACATAATGAAGAATTCGGATAATTCACGTAATGTTAAACTTTGCAAATTTTCTGCATTAGCATTTATACATTCTATAATATATGCTGTTACGAGAGGGCAATCAATTAGTTCTAATTCGATAAGCTTATGAGAAGCTAAAATCTGTATAGAGCGGTCAGTCATATTAGACCTTACGATTTTGACACGCTTCAATTTAGTTCTCGATGTATCCCGAAATATGTGAAAAAATTCATCGTGCCAGGTTATCGTGTTGCTCCGTAGAACATATTCAATGAGTCTGTCGCATATTTCACTTGGCAAGATCAATCCTTTCGACAGACTTCGTACATAATGTTCTTCTTTCTCCCCTTCCTCTTTTCCTGAAATAATATCCAAATTCTTGCTAGCATGGTCTTCTTTCTTCCTTTCCTCTTTTACTGAAATGATATCCAGATTTTTGCAAATCACTTTGAAACAAAGTTCCGTTAACGTTTCCGAACCAACAAATTGATCTAAACGAGAGAAATCATCTATATCCGCCATTCTGTACGGAAATTTGCACGAATTGCGTGAAAAGGTTCATGAGAAAATGTTCAGCAATAATTATGCAATTTCAACTGTCAAAACGCATCAGCTGAGGCCTTAGTGCCCAAAATCGCTGCACCACTGTCTTTTTTGTTTACATCTTCTTCCTTTCTTTATCGCCAAAAAACAACGTCGATTTACATTAGATCGGCACAGTGACGAATTACTCACTGAACGAGGCCAAAATAAACGTAGTCGGGCCTCGAGAAGGTCACGAAATTCATCCACCACCGAATTGGTGCGCAACTATGTATGTGCTCGTAGTACTTGGAATTTTGACATTTCACTTGATCATCGTAGTGATGCTGATCCTGGATGTGCTCGACTATGTATATGTATACATACACTTACATATGTATGCAGATGTAATATGTAGAATGCAATGTCTATAAGCGTTGTTTATAATTCGCAAATCTATTTTACGAGGAATTGTAAACTATCAATCAAACAGTACTGTTTTTAATCGGTAAACCAGCTGGCATCATCTCTAAAGATAGACTAAATTTATAATTTCGAAATCGTCGATTTAGGGACCTAGTGCTTTTTATTGTTAGCATGAAATGTTTGGGATAGCCATAGACAGAAAGCAGAAGAGAGGTACAACGTTACCAGACACTGTATATCCCTTTAAATGCTTCCCCCTCTACCGCTAAACGAGGCTCGATTTTTCTTTAGCGACTCTCCCTCTTGCCCCTGTGCCGTCCCGGGATTCATCTTGTCACGTCACCGCAATAGATACCTGCTAGCCAACCACTATTACATATTCTCCTTCTGTAAAAAGTCGCTATATAGAGGGGAATCTGATTGTGGGCAAAGACTTTCTCTGACAACGCTGGAGAGGACTCTTTTATATACAAGGGTGTCCCAAAAATGTTGTATTTCCTTTGAAGGAGTGATTTCTAACGCATTAGAAGTAACTTTTTCCTTTGCCAAAATATTCTCCGCGGCTTTATTAAGGAGTTATCAACGAAAAACACGGACCAATCAGAGTGCGGCTACAGCTGACGGATTCTGGCCCGACCAATGCCAACGCCTCAGGCGTTGCCAGGCTCAGCGCGAGTCGCTGTAGCCGCGTTATGATTGGTCCGTGTTTTTCGTTGATAACTCCTTAACAAAACCGCGGAGAACATTTTCGCAAAGGAAAATTCATCAAAAATCACCCCTTCCAAGGAAATAAAACATTTTTGGGATATCCTGTATAGCTCCACCTACTCTTTCACTGCATAAATTAGTCGATAATTCAGTCACAGAGGAAATCTCTGGTTCAGTAAAACAGTCGATTGAAAATAGTAACCCCCACCACTGCAGAGTTCAGTAAACAGTTGACTGAAAATAGTAACCCCCACCACTGAAAAATTCAGTCGATAGTTCAGTAAAACTAGTCGACTGAAAATAGTAACAGCTACTATCGACTTAATCGATCCATTACTAGCGTTTCGGCGCAAATTGACAAAGGAAAATGATGCTTAGAATCACTTCAGTAATTACCCGTTTCAGTTTTCTCCAAAACTTTTCAGACACCCGGTATACAATCGAGACATTTAGAAATATAAAATTATAGATACTTTTTTTTTAACTAATGTCACTGATTATGTGACTATGCAAAGACCTCCTGAAGAGAACTACATGCCATGGGAAAAGTAAAAAATGATAACGAGTAACGCTTAAACAAATAAGTACTTGCACAAATCTTTTAATATTGATACAAATACAAATATAAAAATTCTCTTAAGACATGTCTAATTATATATGCAACCTAGTGAAAGCAACAAACAAACAAGTCTTTTTTCATTGTGTTTATTTTATTAAAGTTAATATTAATTAAAAAGGATAATTGAAGATTTCGATCAATAGTATATTTGTACACGTTGAACGCGGTATCAAAAGATCTACTATGGTTTGTAAGATAGGTAGTGAAGCGCACAAAGTATATGAAGTACTTAAAGTACCAAAGATATGTATATGAAGACGTAAGGACCTGAGTTAGGTGCACACAAAGGAATGTTTAACATGAGAACACACTTGTATCTTGTTTTTTACAAACGTGGAGACTCACTGCTATGACATTAATCAGTATCGGTTTTTAATGTTATAATTTCGACGAAGATCTGTTCGATTTTTTCCTACCCAACGTGTTAAAAGATTTCAAAAATCACACTAGTATGAATGACTTAAATATTATATAATACAAACGAATTCGTACAATATTTTATACGTACTTTATTCCTAATCGCAAATAAGTAAAGTTTAATTTAAGTACTGTGAACAGCAGTTAAAATTAATACAATTATGATCCACATGCTAGACAGGCATCACCATTTTCGCGGGAACACACAAGCATGGCTTCAATTTCCTCATTAGTTTTAATAGTCCTCCAACTATTCTCTTGTATAGATGTATATTCATTTATTTCTTCGCCTGCATTCTCTGTTTTAAGAGACTGGTTGTGAGATTGGTTGTGAGATTGGTTGTGAGACTCGTTGTGAGACTGATTAAGAGATTGATTAGGAGATGAGGTGGTCGTACTTCGTAATTTTGATTTGTCAACTGTAAACTGAAGTGCATTCGCTGCCGGCTTTGTTCTTAAATAGTACATGCCAGTCTTTAAACCCTGCAAGTAAAAGAACATAGCCATTCAGATTTTATGGAGTTTGTTCGATCTTGGAAAAGATGCAGACTTATTTGAATCCGACAATCGTAGACTTTTGCATATTTCTATCAACGTTACCATTTGCCATCCATAAAAATGCATTGATGTCAGTTTTTCTGTCGTTGCTTTCGCCATATGAACATTTAACGATTGTGATTGGTCTATAAAAGCGCCGCGATCTGCCGCCATCTTCAAGATTATTTTTTGTGGTATTTCCCAAACTGTTTTATAAAGCATTTTTAGATCCTCCGGTATACGCGGTATATTCTGTTTAACATAAAATATTTTAATATATGTGATTTTTAAAAACAGATAGATTAATGGAATGATCTAGAAGTATTAACCTGAACGGAACCATTATTTGCTATAACTTCATTTTTCATATCTTCGTCCCAGAGACCTCTTTCAGTTAAATCTCGTAGCAAATGAGGATTTACGACTTGAAATTCTCCAGAGAGTACTCGTCTTGTATATATGTTACTAGTGTAAGGTTCGACTGACTCATTATTTCCTAAAATTTGCGCAGTTGAAGCTGTCGGCATAGGCGCAATCAATAGAGAATTTCTAACTCCATGGTTCTTTATTTTTTCTTTCAGTGCATTCCAATCCCACAAGTCAGTTGGAGTAACGTTCCACATATCATATTGCAGGATCTGAAAATTTGTTAATACTTCATCGATATTCTTCCATATTCATTGTGTCGTACTTTACAACATATTGGGTAATCGCAAAAGTCTTGATACGTTTCTAACAGATAGTGTTATTCTTGTAACAGTGAAATTGTATTGAACAAATGGTATATTATGTATAATACCATTGCAAAGAGTACAGCTTCAGTTGTTTTTCGACAGAAAATTTAAGTTATTTTCATAGCGTTTTCGTCATAGAAATAATCATTAAACATGAATGGAAATCAAACGTATTTTCGTCATGTGATGTTGCATGAGTTTCGAAAAGGTTCTATTGTTCCGGCTGCCGTCAAAACATGCGACAAGTATACGGAGATCTTGCACAATCTGAAATTACCATGAAATGATGATGGTTCGTGAAATTTATACTTAATCAATGTAACTATCGAACCAATCAAGGTTTGGCCATTCAAGTGAAATTGATGATGATTTAATCCGTAAGTTATTGCTAATAAATTTACGACTTTCAACAGAAGAAATTGTATTCCGTCTACTCCCCAGATATTGCACCGTCAGATTTCTACCTTCGTCGATCTTTGCAAAACAGCTTAAATGGATAAAACTTTACATCTTTAGTTGCTTTGAAAAATCACGTTGATTGTTTCTTCAACGCACAGACGGCCAGTGTTTATGAAATAGTCATACGAATGCAATTACAATGTTGGAAAAGAGTTACAGAAAATGATGGTAACTATTTAACCCATTCACTGCCAACTACGAGATATCTCGTAGTAAGCGTAATCATGCTCTAAGAGCAAATATTGGGCAAAATCGGAATAAACCTTTCTGAAGGGGGGAAAACGGAATTAAATTATTGAAAATACATGAAACTTCAAATTATATAATTTAGAAGTTTAAATAAAATTCCGTTTTCCCTCCCACAACAAGGTTTACTCCGATTTTGCCCGATATTTGCTTTTAGAGCAATATTAGGTCCGCTCTTAGCGCGACCGACCTGCCCTCTATAACGAAGCCAAGGTTTGGCCACCATTTGACATGGAATTTTGTCTGCAAACTTTGCACTCAAATTCCGATTCATTGGTTTCCGCGTTTGGCTAGGAATTTTCGACAGGTTTTGGTGCCAAATTCATACAAAATATGGACAAAATTCTGCTCCAAGCAGGGTTTGGTACCAAATGGACAAGTCTTTTGCATTTGGCATTTGGCTAACGGGGAAATATCTCGTAGTTTGCGCTACAAATTTAGATTGATTGCAATTGGTTACAAAATAAGTTTATAGCCGTTTGAGTTAAGAATTTTTCTTCTTCTTTCCTTCTTTAACGTCGCATCGACATCTTGGTCATTAACGACGACTGTGTGTTTAGTAGAAAGGATGAACGAAAATTTTAACAAAAGCTTGGCGTCCAGGGCAAGACGTTCTAAATTTGCCTGACAATGAATGGGTTAATCGACTGATGAATCGTAACATGTTTTGTAATAAAGAGCAAACTAAAGTAGAACCGAAAATTGTATCAAGATTTTTGCAATGTCTCAATATAACATAACTGTTATATAGTAGTCATAATAATAAGATGACTCTTATTATTAGTTATTGTTAGTATACTTCAATTTAGTATGCGAATAAATGTGATGAAATACTTACTCCTTTACTAACTGGACTACCTTCGTATGTTTCGTATACACCCTTTTCCATGGCGTTCTCACAACTTGCTTCTAAGGCACCATAATATAGTGTTTCAAATATCTGAATATTAAGTTTTTGCGCTTCTTTGCTTTCAAATGGATAGCGCATCAAAAGGAATGCATCAGCAAGTCCTTGTACGCCAATACCTAAAATGCGACATTAGGATATTATTAAGTAGCTCTATTTGTTTTGTACCGAACAGAAAAAAATATTTACCGATAGGTCTGTGCCTTAGATTGGATTTTTTTGCTTCCGGAATTGGATAATAATTGACGTCGATTACGTTATCCAGGTTTTTAGCAACTACTTTAGTCACTTTCTTGAGCTTCTCGAAATCGAAAGTTTTGTTGCTTACAAACATATTGACTGCAATTGAAGCCAAATTGCATACAGCAACTTCATCTGGACTGGAGTATTGTACAATTTCTGTGCACAAGTTACTACATTTGATTGTTCCTATATTTTGGTGATTTGATTTACGATTACAATGATCTTTATATAGCATGTAAGGAGTTCCTGTTTCTACTTGTGCTACAAGAATAGCAGTCCACAACTCTCTGGCTTGAATTTGCTGTTTATATCTTTTCTCATTTTCGTATCTAAGAAAAATATCCTAATTAGATTATTTTGAATATTTGATTAGAATATTTAATTTCTTTTTGTACACACTATTTAATTATTATTACTGTACCGCATATAGAGAGCTTCAAATTCATCGCCCCACACATCAGCCAAACCAGGAGATTCATGGGGGCACATTAAACTCCAAACTCCATTTTCAAGTACCCTTTTCATGAACAGATCAGGAATCCATAAAGCATAGAACAGTTCCCGTGCTCTGTTTTCTTCTTTACCTATTAAGTACAAATAATTATATATAATTACTCTAAAAACATGAAGACTGAACTCAGTCATGAATTAATAATTTACCTGTGTTCTTTTTGAGATTCAGAAAGTCAAAAATATCTGCATGCCATGGTTCTAAATAGATAGCAAATGCTCCAGGTCTTTTATTCCCACCTTGATCAACATATCGTGCTGTATTATTGTATACCCTGATCATTGGAACTAGTCCATTGGATACACCCAGTGTTCCAGCAATAGATGTTCCTCTTGCCCGAATGCAATGAACATTGAGACCAATACCACCAGCTGATTTACTAATAAGTGCACATCTTTTTAATGTATCATAAATTCCTTCTATGCTATCTTCAGTCATTGTCAGAAGGAAGCAACTGGAATCAGCAAAATAAAGTATGAGTTATAGAATTTCAAACCAGATTGTATCAAAATATATTATATTATATTATATATTATAAAATACCTAGACATTTGTTGTCTCATAGTACATGCAAAGAAGAGTGTTGGTGATGCATGTGTGAAGTAACGTTCTGATAAATAATTGTAAGTTTCTATAGCTTTGTCGACATCCTCGCCATGGATAGCAACTGCCACTCTCATTAGCATGTGTTGTGGTCGTTCAACAACTTTTCCACGTATCTTCAGTAAATAACTTCTTTCTAGAGTTTTAAAGCCAAAGTAATTGTAATGAAAATCCCTATCATAGATTATTGCTGAGTTCAATTTGTTTGCATTATTCTTTATGATGTTGTAATATTTCTCATGAATGATAGGTTTATGTTCATTTGTATATTCGTCCCTAACATGATGCAGATCATGTATTATATCTACAAAGAAAGTGAAATAATTAAAATGACAATCAGATACACTTGTTTATATTTGAAATATAAACTAAACATGTCTATAATACCGCTAAAACTCTTTTTTGTTTCTTTATGTAAATTGGAGATAGCAATTCTTGCTGCCAATATAGCATAATCTGGATGTTTGGTAGTCATAGTAGCTGCAGTCTCTGCTGCGAGATTATCTAACTCAACTGTAGTAACACCAGAATACAATCCACTGATAACACGAAAAGTAATTGCAGCCTGCAAAGAATTGTATAAAAAAATGAAAATAAAAATATGAATACATTCGAATTTATGGCGTACAATTTCGATACAAGAGTACATAGCTGATAATGTAAATTTTAATTGCCCCTTTAACTGGTAAATCAAATCATGGAATACTGTAAAAATATGTATTGTTTTTTTACACACTCACAGCAATATGACTTTTGACTGATAATAGTTCGAAATAACATAAGAGTTAAAAAAAAAGTCCTTTCAAGTAAATACTATTTTGTTGGCTCAACGGTTAAAGGGATACAAATTACCAAATAGTTGGTTGTTAAACTTACAGGGTCCACATAATCCACATCCAAATTGTAACATAATTTTTGTATTCTAGATGTTATTTTGTCAAAATGAACATCTTCACTGCGCCCATCTAATAAAAATCATTAGTTCAATGTCACAGGAAATTTTATTAGGCAATAAACTCCAATATCATGAAATATCAATGCAAGTACAACAACAACTTGTATTTTATGTTACTTACCGCGCTTTACTACAAACATCTTCCCTTTTCCAACCATTCTTTTAGTTAAAATAAGAAAACTTTCAAACGAGAATTCCCTCCAAATTTCCACCGACCGTACACAAAAACAGTGTCTATCAGTTTAACGGCTTCTGGTTCGCGTTCACACTGTTCATGCCGGTATGAATCATAGCGTTCATATCTGAGAGGATTTCCATACTCAATACTAAACAACTTCACAGTGGTCTGAAGCGGAAATACATAATAACTGATAATAATGTAGTACAGTAATTCACGGTTAAATGTCCCTAACCGTAGATTACTGGACATATAAGCAGGCTCAGATCGATGTACTCTACATTTCCGCTCTACGCTGATATCATATCTACAGAGTTATTCACTGGGTAGCGTACTCAATTATAGTCATCTTATTGCGCCATTCCCGCGCTACGCTTCCCGCGCTTTTCGCCATATTGGATCCACGTTGTGTTTCGCGCTTTTCACCATATTGGATCTACGTTGGGTTTCGCGCGCTTTTCACCATATTGGATCCGAACTGCGTTTCGCGCGCTTTTCCCACTTTTTTCTTCGTCTTTTGAATTATCAAAATTCTATCCAAAGAATCTTGAGCCAACAACGGGATGACGTGTATGATTGGTCGGAAGAGGTTTGAGTCATTCAAAAGACACTTTGCAGAGCGATGAGGTTCGAGCTTTTAAACAACTCAAGCACAAAATGTTCGAAAACATCACCCGGTATAACGAGCGGGACTCGAACACAATATGGCGTATATCTAATTTACTTACAGTCAAAATTGTACAGTGTGTATAAACGGAGATTTTAACTACGTATAGTAACAAGATAAGGATTTTGATAAAAATTTAATCACCATTTTCTAGTTTAATATATTTTCATAACTTATACAGAAATTAAAGAAATATAGAAATTAATTTTTATTATAAGGATGTAACAGAAATAAAAATGTGTCTAAAATTGACATCACATTCAAATCGTACGTGATATGAAATAACGCACAATTATTAGGATATTCATCGTTATTTATAACTTATTGTAATTGTCCTGGATTTGACTTTACCAATTTTTCTAAAAAAGTTGGTTCTATGTTTATCCACGTCATCCGCAGTGCTTCTTTTAATTGATTTTTATTCGATCTTTCAAATTCCTTTAATTTTATTTTTAATTTTTGCGAAACGTTCTCTATTATATTTAAATTCGGTGATTGCGGCGGTGTTTGAGTGATTATGAGCTAATTATACAATAGCCATTCTTGTGCCAGTTTAGACCAGTATGGCAAAAATGAGGGGAAGGAGCACGAATTGAGGGGAAAAAGTTACCCTCTTTCTGTCAGTAGCGGAGTATGCACGATAGAAACGAAACGCGTCACATGGTCGGGCCGTGGCGGAAGCATGGGAGAATAGCACGGTAGAAGGGGAAATTAAAGTGGGGGAACAAGTCTTGATCCGGTGACTCCGCTCTAGGCTTATGCATAGGATTGTTATCTGAATAAAACATAAACGATGTACACATCTACTATACTGAATTTGCCATTTGTTTTTTAACTTTAACATCAGATTCATAAGCAATGATCTGAAAAATATAGGAATACTCATTTTCAAGGAAATACAACAACGTTCTGTGACACATCCACCATTTTGTTTTTTGTAATTTTCAAATTAGTACTCCGCTAGTAGCAACTATTGCTGGCATTTTGATGGGCCTTTGTTGCAGTATTGGTTGGCCAACAGTTAGAATCGTCACCCTCTTTTCCAAGTGGGCCAACGATCATACCCAATGTAGAGTCTACGTCACCATAATACGAACGACCAACTAAGGCCGCTAACATATTGTTCTGATCTTCTCTTTTACGATTTTTTTACAGTATATCAACATTATAAGTAAACAATATATTTCCACGGTAAAAGTTGGAGAAAAACCTTCATACCCACATGGGACTTGAACCCGGACCGCCTGCGCCTGTGTGGCAAGTTGATGCGTTACCGCCGTACCTACAGAAGCGTCTTGGTTGTAAATGCTATGATCTGGTTCACTCGATACGTCAACAAAATAAAAAAACGAAGGCCCATTCTGAAGAAACCCAAAAGAGTTTTGTTATGCCGTACCTTATCTTTGTAAGATGGGAAAACTTAAAGAAATAACCATTGCGCGACAGTAACAAATTGCGAATAGGGTAAGGGACTCAATTACTGAGGGGGTATCAATTACTGTGCCTATATTAATTATACTTATTTTTTTAAGCACAATGAATATTAAAAAAGAGATATTAATAATAAGTATAATTGATGTAGGCACAGTAATTGGGCCCCTTACCCTATATATTCATAAGTGAGAAAACAAAAAAATCCATTTGGAATATAATAATTAACAAGTTTATGGTTGTAGCAACATTTCTAATGTCTGTAAGATCATATTGAAATGTTGACTAAGTTTGGTTGGGCGTATTAGTATATGGATGGTAGTATTATTGTATGTAAACTTCTTGTTATTTAACCAACTATAATAATTGTAGACTCAACATCGGATATTCGTTGGCGATTGTCATAGCTCTTCCGTCGTAGGTTATATGTTAGGAATTTGTAGGTAAAAATAATAACTATATCCCAACTAACTCCAAACTGTTGGATACAGTTGGCCAGCCATAAATGCTACGAGAGTCCTTGGTGTTTCGGCCATGTTTTGGCAATTCCAATCGTTACCAATATGGACACGTTGGTTATTTATTGTTGTAGCTTTTACATAGGCAAGTATGGGCAAGAAATTTTGATGTAGCCATCTTAAGAAGGTTCTAGCAAATACTTCTATGCAAAACTCATCGTAATCTTTCGTGAACTCAGCTTTGTAAGCGTCATTAAACAAAAAGAAGATAGTAAGGAAGAGACATTTTTCAAAAGGTTAAAATCTATATATACTCTTACTTAAATGTCACACATACAGATCTTTAATGCTATACAGTTAGTTTTGCACAAACTATAACTATTACCCATAAAAGAGAATGATTCAAATTTGTAAACTTTTCTCAAAAAATAATGGGTGACTTATAGCGGTGACGTATGTTCATGCTAAAAGTTAATCGGTACATTTAAGAAGCTGTTGACATTTTCATTGGTGTTTGAAGCAGTTGAACAACCTCCGAATGGCAGGATAGCGATATCGGTCTCTTCGCCGAAACACCACGCGTAACCGGTGAGTGACCCTGTAGTATAACGAAGAAGTTTTTCAGGACATTCTTCGAGATCCTGGATCAACCAATGGAAAGGACATCATCGTAACGTTCGAAATGACTGTACGACTACCGTCTAAATGGTACCAAGCCTATTTGAAATTTGTTTCATAGGCCTAGTTCAGAAATATCTCGACAACAGATCGGCACAAATGAAATGCTTCCTGCTTCGTGCAGAGTCAAGATCAGACCTGGATCACACCCTGCTTCGAGTGTGTTCCTCAAAGAAGGGAGCGATTCGCGGTCATTGGTGTGGCACAATCGGTTTTATTATGAGTTACGAGGAGCAATTCGAAGACTCGGATATCCGGATAGCAAGAGCCCTAGTTATTAACGGTCTCGGGACTCTCTTATCATTCACATAGCACACCTAAATATAGAGTGACACTGTGGCACTAATTTGTTGAATGGAACGATAGGTGTGTTGGTGCCTGGGGGACTGAACAGCATTGTGGGGTAGATCTGTAGGGTACGGCAGAAATCTCGGCGTCCGTCGTTCACGAGCACAATCTGTGAGCGCATCGTCGCGGGCCGACACGCACGACACGTCCGTTTCTCTTTTTTTTTTTTTAATTTTTGTGTTTTCACACACGACGGTTCATCGGCTGTTTAGTATCGACACAGTTGTATCGGTCCAGTGGAAAACCTGTGGTGAGATTAGTGCACGTACGTACATTACTTGAACCGAGATCAACCGAAAGAGCAGCCACCACTTTTCATCCGCGAGCGAGATCATGACAATGAAGTGTCAGTTACTAGTTGATCAGTGATTTACATTGGGAGTCCATGTGGCGTTCAACCGATCCTTTGAACGATTTCTAGAGTAGTTTCCATTTCTTTACTGTTCTGGAAGGGCATCGGGGAATATGCTCTATAAATATGAGCAACGCTTGATCTTTCCACGAACGGAGAAATTTTCTCGATCTATGAACAAATTGTGTACCGTGTCCGTTGCGCAATGAAATTTCGATAAATTACGTAATTTACGAAAATGACGTAACAATTGGTTGTGGTGGCAGTCGTATTATAATTGAAATCTAAACTAAACATTATTTATCTTCATTGGTTCAAGTTGGTTACTATGCAATTGGTCTTATTATACAATTGAAACGTAGAAGTTGTGAATTGTTTCATCGTCGGATTAGCGTCTTTAAAGGGCATTGCACCACGAGTGAATTTGAACGATAAAAAAATTTTGTTTTGGACTTGGAAACCCGGTTGATTTTTCTATCGGTCGTGACAGTAGTTACGATCCGTTTAATCGAGAACAAATTGAGCACTTAAGGTGGAACGACAGAGCCGTGGATGAATAATTTTCTACTTCCCATCTAACGAATTGGAAATGGTTGTCCGATGGTTAATTTAAAATGGGACAAGGTTGCCCGATGGGAACAACGTTTGACAAACGTGATTCCCGGAAGTGGCTCGTTGTCTATCATCCATCATCATCAAGACCCTTGTATAAAAGTGTCTCACGTAACACCAATGACCCGTTGAACATATAAAGTTCTTCGGTAATGATCGCGTCATGTTTCACCTATTGTTCGTTACGGGTCCGTTTGCGCCGACGTGATTTCAAATTTGTTAAGGGCCCGGGATAGTCACGTGACCTTTTCAGTGTCAGCAGGTCGGTAACTGCTGTATAATTTCCATTCACAGCCTTCAGACAAAGGCTTAAGATCCGTCTTGGTCTTGATCCGACGGGTCTGCGACTAAACTTGTCACATTTTTTGCTCTATATTATCGATATTATGAATTCGGACGCCAGAAACGTGCTTCAAGTTTTTGGCTTTATTTCGTAGAGGATCAAGACACAATATAGCTTAATTTGCAGCTGGAGATATTTTCTAGCGCGCGCTACTCTCCATTTCACCCAGAAAACTCATCGAATGGCATAAAAATGCTTGCATTCCATTTATTACCAAATATCTGCATAATCTCATCAGCTCATGACCAGCGCGCGCTAGATTGAACCTTCCTCTTTCGAACGAGCCCTTTCTCAGCGAAAAATATTCTCATATAAGGACGAAAAGTTGAGGCACGTAAAACCATTTTTCGCCTATTTTTGTCGGTAACGTGGTCACTCTACCTTATCGCGAATCTACGAAGACGATCAGAAATAGCATTGATCGATTGATCCTTCGCTGGAATGGAAAATTGTGGAACGGTTCAGGTTCGGATTTACAAAAATGGCACGTTGTTGCTGATGATCGATCCAGAGATGGTCTCCGCGGTGTTTCGTAAAATGGGGACACTGTTGCGTTTGCAGATTCGATCGAGGTCGGATAGGATGAGGCGAATGTAATCGAACTTGCGCTCCCATCAAAAAGATAATGCCTTCGAGCGGATCAACCAAGGTGTCCAAGGTAGATAGGTCCACAAGTCCTTTGCCGTGTAAACCCGCGAACCCTGTTCAGGAATTGAAGACACTGTTCGCCGAGCAGACCTCGAGGAGCGCGAATGACGCGAAGGAGCAGGATTTTCGCTTCGAGGCGATCGAATGTTTGCAATCGACCGTCCACAAGAAGCTTAAAGTGTTACCGGGCAGGGGAAGTTGGAATAGTAAGGTAAGAAAAGTAGAGATAGGTAGACGAAGCGATTCGATAAAAATGATTATCATTGTTTCCTTCTAGGTCGAGTTCATCCTGTCAGTGGTGGGATTGGCGATAGGATTAGGAAATCTGTGGCGATTTCCTTACCTCTGTTATAAAAATGGTGGCGGTGCTTTCATGGTTCCTTACTTCATCGCACTCGCGCTCGCTGGAGTGCCTATGTTTTTAATGGAATTATCTTTGGGGCAGATGATGACCATTGGCGGATTAGGTGTTTTCAAGATAGCTCCGATTTTCAAAGGTTTGAACTCTCGATCGATCTTCGCGTAAACAAATATTATGCAATCTGTTCTTTACGAACAGGTGTTGGATATGGCTCCTGCGTGATATCCTGCTGGATGAACATATATTACATCATTATCTTGGCGTGGGCACTATTTTATTTCTTGGTGTCGTTACAAATCGGTATGGAAACACTTTCAATTTAGTAGGGAATAGTGGATTGCTAGTTGTTACACTCTGAATTACAGAATTATAATTCTCGATATCTTGTAGCAATAATATTTCCAGCTCCCAGCGATCCAATGATCAATTTTCTTTTTATTTATTAAGAAAGCTAAACTGGTCCCGCAGATGTGCCGTGGAGAACGTGCAACAATTCGTGGAACACTCGATTCTGCCTCACCCCTACCGAACGTGCGGATACTGTGTGTTGGCCCGATGACAACGATACCATATGCGCGACTTCATTCGGCAATCTGAGCCACATTCTACTCAAGGATCCGGTGAAAGAATTTTGGGAGTAAGCTTTTAGAACAAGAAATACGTTCTGATACGTTCGTTACCGGCGTCGCACATGTCTGACGATTACCACTTTGCATTTGACGCGAAGAGAACCACATTCATGTTGTGTACGTCGTTATTTAAAATGATAATGCGTATTCGGAGAACTTATAATGTTTTCGTGACATTATTTTCTTCGTATTTTACAAGGGGATATCCCAGTTGTCTACAGATTGCGATGCATCTGGTTCGGCATGTGACTCTGATTTGAGTACAAAGTTTACGGGCGGAATTCAAGGGCAAATCAAAGGCAAAACTAGGGCAGACTCTACCCTTGTGTAGAGAGCAGGTCGGTCACACTAAGAGCAGACCTAACCTTGTTCTAAGAGTAACCATCCGGCAAAATCCAAGTAAACTTTGCTGTAGAAGGGAAAACGGAACTAAATTATTGATAAACTTAAAATTATATAATTTAGAAGTTTAAATAAAATTTCGTTTTCCCTCCTACAGCAAAGTTTACTCCGATTTTGCTCGATATTTAATCTTAGAGCAAGATTAGGTCCGCTCTTAGTGCGACCGACCTGCCCTCTAAACGAGGGGGCAGAGTCTGCCCTCGTTTTGTCACCGATTTGCCCTCGAATTCCGTCTGCAAACTTTGCCCTCAAATTGCGACCCATCTGTTTCGGTATGAGCTCCCCTTTTGTCAACAAGTTTTGATCGGTAAATTCATAGGAAATAGGGACACCAAGAAATTCTACACCAAGCATGGTCTTGGCACCAACACACGTTTACTGCCAAAACAAACGCTGGTAGTGAACGTGTTCGAATAATAAAAAATATTCAGTTGATTTTCTTCTCTGTCGAAAAGGAGACGCACTCTGCAAATTTCTGATGGTGTAGAAAACATTGGTACTATAAGATGGGAGCTAGCGGGTACACTGGCCATTGTGTGGATAATGTGCTATTTTTGCATTTGGAAAGGTGTAAAATGGACCGGAAAGGTATGCCAGAAAAATGATACTTTATCGTGAAGTGAAATGCGCGTACTGTTAATTATTAATGTTATTCAGGTCGTCTATTTTACATCATTGTTTCCGTACGCTCTGTTGGGGATTCTGTTGGTGAGAGGATTAACACTTCCGGGCGCAATGGAAGGTCTAAAATATTATGCAACGCCGAATCTTTCGAAACTGGGCGATCCGGAGGTACCAAAATATCAATTCTTACTCATTTCTTTATACTACACCTTGGTCTCGGAGTATAATTAAATAAGTGTCCATAGGTATGGATAGACGCGGTGACACAAATATTTTTTTCTTATGCACTGGGTCTCGGTGCATTGGCTGCACTCGGAAGTTACAACAAGTTCAATAATAATGTTTACAAGTAACTGTTTCCTGCTATTACAACTATTTCATTACTTACTTAATAAATTGAAAAAATATGAGTATATGCATTTGTATATTTTTAGGGACGCAATGATCGTCTGTGGAATAAACTCTTGTACCAGTATGCTCAGCGGTGTCGTAATCTTTTCTGTAGTCGGATTCATGGCTCATGAACAACAAAAACCTGTTGCAGATGTAGCTGCATCTGGTAATTAACATTTTGACAGTGTATGCATTTATAATCTTGCTAGCCAGCGGTTAGTGGCTGGCATTATGACGACACTATACTACTGAAACTATTACTTTATAAAACTTTGAAAACGGCTTCACTGTTTCTCTCAACACATATATTATGATTTCAATATGAATGGTAGTGCAAAAACGCTGGCGGCAGACGGATAGTCAATTCATTTATTTCGTCTTTAACTATTCTTATTCTATAATCACATCAAACAGGTCCAGGACTAGCTTTTCTGGTTTATCCGTCAGCAGTTCTAGAACTCCCAGGATCGTCTTTATGGTCCTGTTTATTCTTTTTTATGCTCATACTTATCGGTTTAGACAGCCAGGTAATTAAAAATACTTTGATAAAATCGTCTTTGGCAATTACGACCAATTATTACGTTTTATAGTTTTGTACAGTTGAAGGCTTCATAACAGCGGTGGTAGATGAATGGCCGCACCTTCTCAGAAAACGGAAAGAAGTGTTCATTGCAACTGTATGCTTCGTCTCGTATATTATTGGTCTCAGCTGTGTAACTGAAGTGAGCCTCTAACAATATTCATCAGTTTCAACAGGAGTCAAGCAGATGCAGCAAAGCATATAATTGCGATTTTTATTTACAGGGTGGAATGTATGTATTTCAACTGTTGGATTCTTATGCAGTGAGTGGATTTTGTCTCCTCTTCTTAATGTTCTTTGAGTGTATCTCTATCTCCTGGGCATTTGGAGTGGATCGTTACTATGATGGTATTCGAGATATGATCGGTTACTACCCTTGTGTTTGGTGGAAGATATGCTGGACATATACTACTCCTCTCATTTGTGTGGTAAAATATTCTATTACAAAGTTTAGTTTACATTTCTCTGATATCTTATAAAGGAAGCATAATTCACAACTAGGGTGTCTTCGCGTTCAACATAATTAAGTTTGTCCCTGTAAAATACCTTACATACGAATATCCATGGTGGAGTCACGTGATAGGATGGATTTGTGGTCTTTCGTCGATGATGTGCATTCCAGGCTACATGATTTATATTTGGTGTGTAACACCAGGAACTACATCCGAGGTATATAAATCAACAATAATGTGCTGTTCCGATGTTTTAATCCTGTAATGCTTACAATCGTTAATGTTGCATTTCAGAAATTTCGAAAATTAATAAGAATCGAAGATGACGTTGCCACTTTACGAAAAAAATACAGTCCAACCGAAACTGCCGCTACTAACGCAGACTTTGAATTATAAGTGTCATTGTGCTCTTGTTTAATCACCATTAAAAATGCATGTGTGTTATTTCAAAGTATGGAGAAAAGCATTTCATACATTGAGCAATATCATATCGCGTAATCATGTAATCATTTACCATGTCGAATAAAATGCGTTTGTATAAAATGAAATTCATTGATGATGGCAAGGTACAAATTTATAGCATAAGTGAGAATTTGATATTTCTATATTTAAAGTACGATTAAGATAAAATAAATAATTTTATTTTCTTCTAATTCACATACTGTCAGATTTTTCTAATGTGAAGTTTAATTGTATCACCCAAACATATTATATCTTAATGCTTACAGAAACTTGTAAGAGCAAGGTAATGGAACCTTATTTTTATTAATAAGTCAATTGAATTTGTAACTTTACGAAGGAAAGAAAGAAGTGTTCAGCTTACAATAAATTATATATCGCATTTTGATTAAAATGTATGAACTTATTTTTCCCTATTTTGTATTTCTTTGATACGCCCAATTAGTTGTTCTTTCCATTGATCTTCGGATATAGTGTTTGCCCATTCTGGGATTGCTGTAGTCGGTAGAGTAAAAGATGCCATCATAGATTTTACTTGGTTAATTTTATCTGCATCCATATCTATATTTGATCGATTATGAGGAGACGACCAAACTTCAATAGTTTCTGATAAGCAATCCTATACAAAATACATATGTGTCGTACTATTAAAAAAATTTCTAATAATGCTATTGTTATATAAATCTATATAAATACATACATGTTGCGATTCTAATGTTAGTGATAATGTTTGACTATTTTCACCATTATTAGTTACCCACTCATCATCCTAAAAAACAATACATGAATTACACAATGGGAAAGTTTAATAAACCTACACAAAAATTATAATACAAGTTATTTACTTCATCATCATATAACATTGGATCGCTGTCCAATGGTACTTGAGACAAAGGTTCGTATCCTGACATTCCTACGTCATCGTCCTCACTGTCTGATTCATTTACTCCTCTAGCATCAAATTGTAAATTTGGTGCATTCAAGGATGCCTCTATTGGCTGTTGTGTAGGGTCAGGAGACATTTTGCATCACTTTTTCTTAACATTAACAGTTTTTCTTATTTTATTTCTAAATGTATATGTATGACATGGTCAGTATACACTGGAAAGCTCGTAACCTTGTCTAGATGTCATAATATTTATCTTGCACTGGGACTTACAAAATAAATTTCACGTGTGAAATGAATAAGTACGTTCGTGATATTAATTGGCAATGTAAATATTTCGAGTGAAACACACTGGAAGCATCCAAAAATAGATCACAACACAGGCATTTGACAATTCACAGCTGATTTGTCATTACACGGACTTTAAGATAGGCCTGTCCAAAGTTATCTTCCGGAACATAACCGAAGACAAACTATATCTCCACCAGCCGACCGCTTGCATTATGATGGCGGTACGTAGCGAGTACACGAAATATGGCGACCGCCGCGCGCAATTTAAATGTAGAACTACATTTATGTGAACGGCAGGTCGATTCTGTGTAATCACACATACATGAAATCCATATACGTATATGAACTTGCAAGGGTCAAAATCTTGACAAATTTACGCTTCAATATTGCAATGAGCAGTTTAAAAGTGGTCACTTGTGTTTCCTAAAAGTCCAATCTACGTCTGTCCAGAGCCCAAATTGCGAATTTCTACCTCATCGTGGAGTAATTTGTAATATTCGGCAGAAAACTCGCTTTCAGAAGCAAGTATGACAACTGACGAGTTATAAGGATAGACCTAACATCACAGACGAGTTATAAGGATAGACCTAACATCACAGACGAGATATAAGCACAGACGAGTTATAAGGATAGACCTATCATCTTATGGGACTTCGTGTCCCATATTCTGAAATATCGACCGTTCAAAAAATCAGAGGCAGCGACTTCGGCCGTTCGAACAACTTCGGCATCTTGCCCGTCTTGTTTGGGGCGACCTTTACACGGCAGTAACAGCAGAGAGGAATGAGAGTGCTCACGCCCGGGGTTTCGGCGTTCCCACTTTCGTAACATCACCGCTTTAGCATGGCACAGAACCGGTCAGTCTTTCCTGGAACAGAACCGGTCAGTCTTTTAGCATGGCACAGAACCGGTCAGTCTTTTAGCATAAAACTGAACGCACATTATTTTTTTAACCAGGATTAGAATGTACAGCTTAATTGTTTTATATGAAATATGTAACTAACATGTAAATCTTGTGTACAAAATCTCTAATATTAATTGTAATGATACGTATTTTATTTTTTTTCCAAGTTTGTAGTTGCAAACTTTAGTTGTAAAAAATGGAAAATCCGGAAAAATTCGAACAAATAAAGATCTCATATCGAAGTTTAAAAGCGACCAACCTGAATATTAATTTAATAATGAGCTATTGTCATCAACACTATCTTAAATTTTTTCATATATTTAGCTACTGTTATTATTAATTTAAAAAATTTTTCTTTCATGAATAAATATTTTTCCACCTCAGCACCATAAGATTTTTACTAGATGACTTTAAAAACACATTAGAACTATTTTTAAATAATTTTACTCGAAAACATTCTAGTTTACTCTTTATTTCACCGTTCTACTAATTTTTTATGGGCTGCATTGCAGCTCTGTTTAACACTCCTTTACAACTCAATACCATGGTACCATCCATATTCAAGGAAGAACAATTTTTTGCGACGACCATTGAAAAAACAAAAGTGTTTCCTTCATTTCAGTCCTTTAGTGCGTTGGTGACGTAGCGCCCAGCACACCTACCTGTGTTCTGTGTAACATCTGGAGTTTTATGGTACGCTAACAATTGCTATTGACTCGCAAGCCAGACCGTACAAGCGAATGCATCCACAACTTCCAGAGACCTGCCTCCAAAACTAATTAAAGGAAGGCTAGACATGCAGTGTGTACTATACTCCTCAAAAGAGGCGGATTCCAGTCGCTCGTGTTATAAACCTCATTCGATACTTCATCGAAAGGGTGATCTTACATATTTCTGTAACAGTTCCAAGTGCATGCACTTTGTTCATGATACCCTCTTTGTAATTATTAAATTCAATTAAATATTAAGTAAATCTTTCACGGTGCTAACGGCCCTCGCAGAGATGGGCATTATTTGGGATAAAAAATGATTTAAATGAAAATTTGAATAAAAGATACTTTATCTTTATTTGTTATTTGAAGGTTCGAATAAAAAAAAGCATCTTTATTGGACGAGTATCGGATAAATAATTTTATTCGTCGAGAATTTATCCGACGAATAAAGATAATTTTTTCTATTCGAAGCGGATTTATTCGAACTTCGAATAATTTTTTCATCTTTTATCTGTATCTTTTATTCGAAGGCTTCGAATAAATCTTGGAATAACTTTTGCCGAGCGCCGAGCTTCAAAGACCCAGCAAGGACGGACGACATACAATGTAAGCGAATGGAGAATCGCGCACGTATGAAAGTTTAAACTTTTAGATTTTTCAATATATCCTCATGAAATTGTGACGAGCGAATGGAGGGGATTTTCCTGATGAAAATGAGGTCAAATTCGAGTGTAATCGAACAAGTTTCACTGATACCTAATTTTACGATAAAAAATACAATCTCATTAAAGACAGTCCAAATGATGTCGTGTTTGGACTCATTTCGATCGGAACAAGCTCTACAACTCATTCGTCTTAACAATATTGTTCTGATTAAAAACATACAAGCATAAATTGCCAGTAATGCTCGATTCCCCATCTGCTTACATTGTAGGCTGTTGGTCGGTCGCTGGTCTTTGAAGTTCCGAGCTCGCAGAGTCGCGAGATATCGGTGTGAAACAACTACCAATCCAATTGCAAAACTTCATTGTTTTTCATGATATTTTTATGGGACTTGCGCCAACTAATTCGTGGCATTCTTCTGATTAAAATGACACTAAACACGGTACAAATTGGACTGTATTTAGCATTTTTATCCGTAGATTTATTCGAAGGCTTCGATAATTTTTGCTATAACTTTTGCCAGCTCGACGAATAAACGGCGACGACGGCCGACGAGGACCGACGAGCGCCGAATGTCTAAGACCCAGCGACTGCCAAACGGCACACAATGTAAGCGGATGGAGAATCGTGCATTATTGGCAATTTATGCTTGTATGTTTTTAATCAGAACAATATTGTTAAGACGAACGAGTTGTAGAGCTTGTTCCGATCGAAATGAGTCCAAACACGACATCATTTGGACTGTGTTTAATGAGATTGTAATTCTTATCGTAACATTACATATCAGTGAAACTTGTTCGATTACACTCGAATTTGACCTCATTTTCATCAGGAAAATCCCCTCCATTCGCTCGTCACAATTTTATGAGGATATGTTAAAAAATCTAAGAGTTTAAACTTTCATTCGTGCGCGATTCTCCATCCGCTTACATTGTATGTCGTCTGTCGTCGCTGGGTCTTCGACGTTCGGCGCTCGTCGGTCCTCGTCGGCCGTCGTCGCCGTTTATTCGTCGAGCTGGCAAAAGTTATCCGAAGATTTATTCGAAGCCTTCGAATAAATCTACGGATAAAAATGCTAAATACAGTCCAATTTGTACCGTGTTTAGTGTCATTTTAATCAGAAGAATGCCACGAATTAGTTGGCGCAAGTCCCATAAAAAAATAATGAGAAATAAAGAAGTTTTGCAATTGGATTGGCAGTTGTTTCACACCGATATCTCGCGACTCTACGAGCTCGGAACTTCAAAGACCAACGACCGACCAACAACCTACAATGTAAGCAGATGGAGAATCCAGCATTATTGGCAATTTATGCTTTTATGTTTTTAATCAGAACAATATTGTTAAGACGAATGAGTTGTAGAGCTTGTTCCGATCAAAATGAGTGCAAACACGACATCATTTGGACTGTCTTTAATGAGATTGTAATTTTTATCGTACCATTACGTATCAGTGAAACTTGTTCGATTACACTCGAATTTGATCTCATTTTCATCAGGAAAATCCCCTCCATTCGCTCGTCTCAATTTTTTGAGGATATGTTGAAAAATCTAAAAGTTTAAACTTTCATTCGTGCGCGATTCTCCATCCGCTTACATTGTATGTCGTCTGTCTTCGCTGAGTCTTTGATGCTCGGCGCTCGGCAAAAGTTATTCGAAGATTTATTGGAAGCCTTCGAATAATAGATACAGATAAAAGATGAAAAAATTATTCGAAGTTCGAATAAATCCGCTTCGAATAGAAAAAATTATCTTTATTCGTCGGATAAATTCTCGTCGAATAAAATTATTTATCTGATACTCGTCGAATAAAGATACTTTTTTTATTCGAACCTTTGAATAACGAATAAAGATAAAGTATCTTTTATTCGAATCGTTATTTAAATAATTTTTTATCTAAATAATGCCCAACTCTGGTCACAGGTGCCTTTTGGAAGGACAGCCCACCTGTTATCTAAACATTCTTTTAAAGTCCTTTTTTTACAGTCGCAGAGGAAGAAACGCTCTGTATTTTGGATTTCAAGTAATTGTAGACACTTGTATGATTCTGTTATATATACTACTTTGATAAAATTAGAAAATAAAAATTATGTGGCGTGTGTAATGTCGTACAAAGCAGTTTCAGATGAATGATAATGTGTTCAGGAACTGTTACAGAAATATGTAAGATCACCCTGTCGATGAAGTATCGAATGCGGTTTATGACACGAGCGACTGGAATCCACCTCTTTTGAGGAGTTTAGTACACACTGCATGTCTAGCCTTCCTTTAATTAGTTTTGGAGGCAGGTCTCTGGAAGTTGTGGATGCATTCGTTTGTATGGTCTGGCTTGCGACTCAATAGGGATTGTTAGCGTACCATAAAACTCCAGATGTGACACAGAACACAGGTAGGTGTGCTGGGCGCTACGTCACCAACGCACTAAAGGACTGAAATGAAGGAAACACTTTTATTTTTTCAATGATCGTCGCAAAAAATTGTTCTTCCTTGAATATGGATGGTACCATGGTATTGGGTTGTAAAGGGGTGTTAAACAGAGCTGCAATGCAGCCCATAAAAATTAGTAGAACGGTGAAATAAAGAGTAAACTAGAATGTTTTCGAGTAAAATTATTTAAAAATAGTTCTAATGTGTTTTTAAAGTCATCTAGTAAAAATCTTATGGTGCTGAGGTGGAAAAAATATTTATTCATGAAAGAAATTTTTTTTTAATTAATAATAACAGTAGCTATATATATGAAAAAATTTAAGATAGTGTTGATGACAATAGCTCATTATTAAATTAATATTCAGTTTGGTCGCTTTTAAACTTCGATGTGAGATCTGTATTTGTTCGAATTTTTCCGGATTTTCCATTTTTTACAACTAAAGTTTGCAACTACAAACTTGGAAAAAAAAATAAAATACATATCATTACAATTAATATTATTCTTAATTTATATTAATTAGAGATTTTGTACACAAGATTTACATGTTAGTTACATATTTCATGTACAACAATTAAGCTGTACGTTCTAATCCTGGTTAAAAAAATAATGTGCGTTCAGTTTTATGCTAAAAGACTGACCGGTTCTGTCCCAGGAAAGACTGACCGGTTCTGTGCCATGCTAAAAGACTGACCGGTTCTGTTCCAGGAAAGACTGACCGGTTCTGTGCCATGCTAAGGCTGAGCAGATGTCAGCACTATATCGGGAACGCCGAAAACCCGGGCGTGAGCACTCTCATTCCTCTCTGGTAACAGTAAATTGGCAACTATGCGACGAATATTCTCCGATGTGGTTTGGCAACTACGCCTTCGATACCTGTGATTCAATATAATTCCTAAACTCACCACTCTAAATCGTAGAGGGCATACCAAAACCTCTGATTTTTTGAACGGTCGATATTTCAGAACATCGGACACGAAGTCCCATAAGATGATAGGTCTATCCTTATACCTCGTCTGTGCAGGTACATATATGGTCTAAGCTTCTCGTGGATCTAGTTGCAACATTTATCGTTCGTCAGCGTAGAGGGCGTAAGAAATCTAGTTGTTGTTAACGATGTCGGTATTTCAGATTGTGAGACACGAAACCCCAAATGGTGATTGGTCTACTCCTAATAGGAGTCTCCTATACCTCGTCTGTGGTGGCACCAGCGCATTTTTTACAAAGTCGATAATTCAGAACCGTAGACAGAAACATGCATTGCATGCACAGTCTGTACAGATCTTAAATCTGTTGTCTAGGCTAAAACTGAGACTGGTGCAGCACTATACTGGAAGCATCAAAATCCCGAGCGGGAGCACTTTCATTTCCTCTCCTATTCCACAATTTTTCGACGGAAACCTAAATAAGCTTCCGAATTTTGGCACACGTTGCGCCACTATCGGCTAGACTGTTGGGGGTCTGAATTATTTGAATATGACTTCAAATTATTCTGTTTCATTTTATCACCGGAATGAAACCATTATATTATTACGTCTAAATGCATTATACATTAAAGTAATGTTTCTAATAGAATATAATCACGTTCTAAATTTCTTTAATGGGAACTTATTGGTTTTTCTACTTTCATACAAAAAGGAAACAGATCCAATATTTAAATTGTATTGATTGGTATAGTATGAAAGGTGAGGACCGTTCAAAAGTTTAGAACCAGTAACATTCTTTAGTTAGACAAGTAATCCAGTGTTCATGTATCAAAAGTAACTGTCCATATTGAAAGCATATTTTTCACATTGTATAAATTCCTGGTTCAATTCATGTTGCGTATGTATTACTATGTTTTTCTTCTTTTAAGCAGTTTCTTAGGTATGAGTGTCCTAATGTGTAGGACCATATTGTTCTATACAATTAACCCTTAGCATTCGAATGGCGATTGTAAGGCGTCACTAAAAATTGCTATATCATTATTCAAAATATTTTTTACATTATTAACATTGTTCTTATTTAATAAATTACTAAACATTTCAGTATTGTACGGGTAAATTGCACCATATTCGTACGTATAACATGAACAAAAATATATAGAAAGGAAGTATTCTAGGTTGGAAGAAATGCTTCGTTTTTGAGTTAAAATAGCTTCGAGTGCAAAGGGTTAATGAACAGAATACCAGAATTTGTTCAGAAATTATCAAAAAGATGTTGGTCATTTTGATGAAGTCAGAATTTAGTAATAATATTTTCATTTGTTTAAGTTTGTTTAACAACAAACAGTTTGTAACTAATCTTTTTGAAATGTTGTCTAACTGTTTCGAGACTTTCGGAAGGTAGTGCCCGAATACGGAAAGGATAGGGGATCTTTCGCACGTGAAGCAGAGGGTATGAAAAGAAACTGCATACCGTCTAATTTTTCTGTAATTTATAATTAATGGTAAAGTTTTCTTGTTTTATAGTAATTGAACAGTTATTAATAGCCTAATTAAATTCCGATTAATTTTTATACAAACAAAAAAAAGGGTGAGTTACACTCAACGGCGTAGCACGAACCCCTGCCACCTCGTTCGCGCACGGAAAATAAAGGAAAAAAAAAAAGAAAAAAAAAATCGTAACTTCTGTTTCTGCGTTTCGTCGTCATTCGTTCCACGTTTCACGCATCTCCGCGCTACGATTTTCTTGCAGCGCGCGTCATCGCCGATGACAGAGTATCGAACTCGTTCGCATTTATTCCACTTTCGCTCGAACGTTTCGCTTCTGTCCTGTGTCCGTCCATCCTTTCAGTCGTCCTTCGCACACTGTTTCCATACTTTCCGCCGCATTTTCGAATTTTGCGAAACGTAGCGGCAACGCAATCCAAATACAAACGAAATCGTAACGCATTTTCGATTAGGGATGCGCGGGTCGTTCAATGTGTCGGCCACCCGACTGTTCCCGAGTCGGGCCGACACACATGTTCACTCGAAGCAATCGGGCTACCGACTGCGAGGGCACGTAAGTATGTATCGGACAAGTTCGTAATTTCGGCTACCCGACATCCCTACATTCAATACCTCATTCGGACGGTCACAGTAGCGCGCGACACACACACACACACACATATCCATACACAGTGCACATGACACACACACACGCACACAAACGCACACACGCTCTTTCTCTCCCGTATAAATAAAATAGTTCTATTAATAATGCGAAGTGTCATTTTGTGTACACGAAAAATAGAAACCGCAACCACGGCTCAGCACGATCCACGCACGCTGGAGGTTCACCGCTTCCGGTGCCTCCGTGTCCCCGTTCGCTCTTTGCTTCCGCTTTTCTCAGTCTCACACTTTCGTCCATGTTTCGCCGTAATTATCTCATAATCATAACGTAAATTTAACCTTCGAAAACTTAGAAACAAAAATGATTGGTAACCACCGTGTCGCGTCGAGTCCGCGGCGCGCAAGCCTTCCGTGTTTCCTTCTCGTTTCGATGAACGTAAAACAGGGGTGGGTGCGGGGGGTGGAAGTGGGGAGGCAACGACCGATTCTGCCGAGTTTACGTCGACGGCGAGGAACAACGCGCGATCGACGCGAATATTTACGGGAAATTTCGGCGAAAGGTGATCCATTTTAGAAAAATGTTCCGTCGCGTTAACCGAAAAGCTTAATTTATCATACCGTTCGAGAAACGTTCGCCGAGCAAACGTCCCCGAAAATCGGCGACCCCGATTCCCTCGAATCGGTAGAGCATTGAAACGAGACGGACACCTTTCGCGACCCCCCTTCCTCCCTCTCCCTCCACGCCGGATCAACGTTTTCCGTGTCGAAAAGCAGAAATGCCCTATGAGATCGTCGGACCTCGATCTCTTCGCCAATCGATGCTTACAATCGAATTTTTCGTAGTCGCGACAGAGAAGGAACACGAGCTGATCGGCGCGCACCGCGCGATCGAGCGATTTACGAGTCGCGTTTGTAAACCTCCCCATCGTCTTGCTTACGTTCCCATCCGTGTGTACAATATACATTTATTTTCATGTAATCATTTAATTAATTAATTATTTATTTATTTATTCATTTAGATTTTTCCTCTTGTCTTCGAATTGGTGTCGCGTTGCGGGGCGACGCGTTCGGGGCTCACTTACGATCTAAACAAGTACTCCTTAATATTACATATATATTTGATCCACGTATATGTACGCGTACATATGCATAGATATTGATACATACATATATGTATATATGTATATATGTATACTTATATATACATATATACATTCATAAATTTATGTGTATATATGTACGTACATATAATATTGTTTCATATTGAAAAAAAAAAAATGAGTGTACTCTTTCGTTATCGATAGGAAAATGTATCGATCCATTTGCAATTGCGTATAACATAGACGCGTCCAGCGCATAGAAACATAAATAAATAAATATAAACGGTTTGTATATACATATGCTCGGGTGTCTGTGGGGTTGATGTGCGGTGGATGAGGGGGTGAGGATGTGTTCAAAGGAGAGGGTTAAAGGATATAAGGGATACAGTATATCTGATATATTTCATTCGCGGCAGCTATAGTTTATCTTATATTTCTATTATATATTTATGTGTATAATTATTTATATTGTTGTCTTTCTATTATTTATATTGTTCCGGTTTGATTCTTTAACATTCTGTTTCGGTTACGTGACTTACAGGGCAATCCGGTACTCGTGGCGCGAAATTCGAACGAGTCGATTCGATGCTTTAAGTAAAACGAAATTCTCAAATGAACTTTCACTTTTAATTGATAGATAATTATTGCCATTCTGAAGACGACGTTATCTGGACAACAAAAGTTTGTAATGATATTCTAAGTTGTATAAGCATGTTAAAAACATAATCGATCGACGTACATACGTCCTTCAGGATGAGAATTCACCGTTTTCTTTACCTAGATTGTTGTAAAATGTTCGATTTTTGGTTTTGTGTTGTAATATGTATTTTCGTAAAGTCTGATATTGTGACTGAAACTCGTTGATTTAAGGTATAAGGTAAAGTATTATCCTGGAATTGAGTGGTACTGTATCAAAACTAACTATGTCCATTTTTAAAAAATATTGGGATATTTATTGCAATCTGTATTAATTATTATCATTAGTAATATTAGTATTGTTATCAATTATTATTAGTATTACGCGTTGCAAAAAATATGTTCATTACTTCATAAATATCTCAAGAATGCTGCGGGTGGGCATAGCCAGTTGTAATACTATACCGCAATTGTGCAATTATTTTCGAGGCGCGCATGGACATTTTGGATCGACGGTGTTAAAATCGAGGCACTCCATTTCGAACAGTAATCCTCGAAATTTTCGTTTACTGATTCGGTTTTACACGTTGAATCGACTCGTCGACTGTTCCACGGATTTCCTTTCACCCTGTGCGCAATAAGGAACAAAGAAAAACGCGGCGACAACACATCGGTGTCCATCGCCACCAACGTCCTAGTAAGAAAATAATACTTTATGAGAAACAAAAACCGAGGAGGAACCATAATATATTCTATAGTCACACTGTCTTATTCAATGTTATTAAATATGTACAGGATGCTTCAAAATAAACATCCTCCGACGCATCACCGAAATCATTGATCATATAAAATAAAGATAGACAAAGACTCCTCCCATTGTGTCTCACAGAACGATAGGTGAAAAATGTCTTCGTGATTACGGTTTAGAGCTGAGCAGCTCTGAGTTAGGGTGTTACGCGCGTCTATTAAATTCCTTTCGGAAGATAAGTTTCAGCGGGCGAACAGAAGAAATCTCTCTATCGTTATTCTACGAAACGAATAATTCTGTAATTAATTGCCAGGACGTTTACCTTGAAACAGCAGGTAGAATTGCGTGTGCGTGTTGTTTTGATTGAGGTAGAAGCGGTTTCGTATACACTTATATTACACTATGCGGTCGTGAGCGCACGAGAACTGACGACCGATCACTTTGCAAACCTCACCGTTAGAGACTTCCGGGTCGCGGACCTGTTCCTTTAGAAGAGTTACACGCGTTGCATCCGGTTTCTTCGAATTGTGGAATTGTACTCGGCACAAGGTACTTCCATTGCGAGCTCTCAATAGTCTTTCGCGTACTATGAGACCGGGTTAGCGAACGTTCTGACACGCGGGGTAAGCCGCGATCATGCTACTCGACGAAGCAAGCTGCTACGTTAGCGACATCTTCAGAAAAAGGACGCAACTTACGCTCGCAACGGTGAGGATTGCACGATGGCCGGCCGCCCAGTTTCCTCCGAGTACAAGAGAAACAAAATGGTGAACGATGACGGTATTCAAGGGACGAGAGAAATGCGCCGGGCTTCCACCCTCTGCCGAAGAATCGTGCGACGCGAAATGAAATGCCTCTTTCCAAAAATGACGGGAGGTGTGTCAGCGGTGGCGGGAGCATCATGAACGAGACCGCACTGAAGATCTCTCGGACCGTTGCAACCTCGAAATGATCGGAAGATTCGACGTCCGAAATCCATCGGACCTTAAAAACAGATTGACGCGCACTCTGACACAGCGACGTCCGAGATTTTGTGAAGAATCCGTCGGAGACTAAACGTTAATTAATACTTAGCGGACGATGGTGTCGACCGAACAAAAAGTAAGATCGAAGAATGAACGATGCGCGCAAGAGATCTCGCCGAAAGTGAGGAAGGTTGATTCGCGGTGGGACACTTGTTCGATAGAAAAATAAATGTATACATGTGGACGACAATCATTCCCGAAGAGTTTCTCTCCAGGACGTCATCGCACCTATCGGTATAAGCGTACGTCCGAAGCGGCCAACAAAGAACAAACGTGCGTCAACAAGAAACAATAACTGATCGTTCTTCATGGTTGGTTGTTCCAAGAGGGGGACACCAGACGCTTCCAATAAGTTCAACAAAAGATTCCGGGGCGAGGGGAGAAGATCGTCGAAGAACATTCGTCGATGGGAGCTGAGGCTGAGGAGTCCGATAAATCGAAAGAGTTCGCGAAAAAATCCGAACTAGAGTACGAGTGTGAACGACGTTGACTGCGCCGAACGAAGCGTTTCTTTCCCGAAACAACGATTGGTGAACTATAGTTGAAACGAAATGAATTATTTCGGCCCACCCGTTTGAAAGGTAGGTGAGCTGCGTGGAATTGGTGATCCTGAGCGGCCAAGTAATTTCGTAGCGACTGCAGTATAAAGTCTTTACTCGATATATGCCAGAAATGCTTAGCCGATAAAAGTCACAGAAGTATCCCCACTACCGCGGGGTATCCCCCTTCAGGGGCCGAGAAGCTTCGCTGTGTTCTAGCCGACATATGTCCCTAGGTAGAATCGTGTTGTGGACATATTATTATATCGAGTAAACACTGTGCAGTGAATTCTCGATATATGTCAACAACACGGGTTTTGTCGGATCGTGTATCGTCCAGAGGACATTATCCGAGCCGTGTTATGTTTTCACTCCTCGGCGACCGAGGTCTCTCGAATTTCGGCGCCCCTCACGGGGCATACTCCGCGGTAGTGGGGATAATTCCGCGATGTTTATCATCCAGGCCTTGGCGACATATACACAGAAATCACTGTAGTTCGTTGAGTCCTTCTAACACCTGTTCCTTCCAGAAAATCTTTCCCTCGACCCTGCCTATCGAACGATCGACAGAAAGGAATCATCGATCGACGTAACGAGCAAACAGATGAAGGTCAACGATCGCGAGGAAACGATCGCGATCATTATCTCGGAGGTGAATGCGACAGATGAGCGTAATAGAACCAAATTGGTTAGGTATTTGTCAAAGATGAGCATAAAGCGTTGGGGTATAACTGCCACTTTAACGAGTTTCAACCATACAACGTACAAATTCGATTTCTTCTAATATTTCCCAAACCTCATGCGCTCCTCAAAATGAAAATTCATTGTCCATTTTTGGATATCGCGAAATTCACTCCTGTTTGTGTTGTAAAATTGACTTCGTCGAATGGCGTAATTGTAAATGGAAAATCATTTGTTAATTAACTCGCTGAAGCGATATACACCTCGAAGTTATGCGTCTGTGTTTGCAAATATTACGAAGCTAGCGAGACGAGCCTCTTCGTCAATGTTTCTGAACAATCTGTGAACAACATACGACACATGTTCGCACTGATTCTTCTTCGTTCGATGCAAAGTTATGTCCACAAACAATGAATCAGCCTGTAAATATTATTACGCTTCGCGCCATCATCCGCGGCACACGGTGACTTCCGGTATGACGATAATCGATAGCAGTCATTTATTTAACAATCTTAACCGTGCTAATAAACAGAGAAATAGAATGATGAAGAGTGAAGAGACTCGCGGAGGGAGAGAAAGAGAAAAAGAGCGAGAGAGAGAGAGAGAGATAGATAGATAGATAGATAGATAGATAGATAGATAGATAGATAGATAGATAGATAGATAGAGAAAGAGAGAGAAGAGAGATAAAAAAGAGAAACGGTAATACTAGACGCACACCGACGATCCCTACTATACACTTGACTATTGCATCGCTTGATTATTGATTTATGTTTATTTAAATCTTATCGACTATTATACTTTGTAGTTTGTACTTGGTTTTCATATTCCTGAGAAAAGGACTCGTGGCGAAGAGCCGCGCGATCGGCGGCCCCCGATTTCCAAATTCTGATCTCGGTACCATCGTCTGCGGTCCTTTTGTTTTTTTCTTTTGTCTTACGACTTCTCGTCGTCGTTCGTCTCTGGCTATCGCGCACGGAACGACAATCGACTCTATCGCAAGGAAACTGTGTTTATATACAGCGAGAGAAATAGAGAGAAAGTAAGAGAGAGAGAGAGAGAGAGAGAGAGAGAGAGAAAAAAAGAGAGAGAGAGAGAGAGAGAAAGAGAGAGAGAAACACTTTTCCAAGCTTCTCCTTAGTTTTCGATTTTTCCTCTTTTTTTCCTTTTTCCTTTGTTTTTCTTCTTTTTATTCACTCTGCACCCTGTATGTCGTGTGTGAGGTAGCATTTGTACTAGTGTGTGACGAAGTATTGTGATCCGTTATTGTGACGGACGGCGGTCAGGATCGCGCGTTGGCGAACTGGTCACGGAAGGATTCGCGATCGTCCCTGGCAGTGTCGAGTTCTTCCAGTCTTCTCTGGATGGAATTACAGTGTTTACTCTATATATGTCCCAAATGTCTAGCCGATAAAAGTCCCAGAGCTATCCCCACCTAGGGGCCTTGCACCGAGACCTCTAGAGCTTCGCTGTTGTCTTCTAGGTTCGGCGTGGATCAAAGAATGGTATCTCCAGGCCGATATATGTCCCTGGCTAGACCAGCGTTTTGGACATATATCGAGTAAACACTGTAGTTATAAACGGGTCGAACGATCACGTTCACGTTCGAGGTGAGAGCTATTCGGCCGAGGGTGTCTCCCTTGACGACTGTTCGCGCGGTCACCTCTACGTCTAATATGGTATCCTTAAAACGAGGTTGAGCAGTCTGTGTTTTAACGATCCTCGTAACTCTAGCCGTAAACTATTGAGAGCTATCTGGTAGAAAATATTATGGTAACAGTCGACTTATGGCTCGGGGGAAGAAGAGGCGCGCGGAATTGTACAAAGGCTGACTCGAAAAACTTCGTCGTGTATACTGTAGGATCACGTTATTGTTGTTAACGTAATAGCGGCTGGCTACATGCTTTCCCGAGTTGATCGTTACCAGGTATTACTATGTTATTATTAGACTGCGGATTTTTATGCAACATGAACATTGTCCACGTTAACCCTCGTGCGAATAACCAAAATTTTCTACGATATTCACTTTATCGTTTCTGTATGAATTAATCTGTGATCATCCGAGGACATGAAAGTCTACAATAATTTTGTTACTTGTCAAATTAAAGAAGTTTTAAAAAGAAATTGAATGTGGGTACCCCGTGTACTCGGTCATTGACACGAGGGTTCATCGCATGACACTGAAGCTAAATAAATATTCGGTTTTTCAATAATTATGACCGGATGAAAACTAATAAAATGGAACAAATTTTTTAAACGCTTTTTCTATTTTGCATTTAATCTACTCATTCTTGTCATAATATTGCTTGTCTAAAATGAACCTGAAGAGATGTGAATAAATAAAGGATCGATCTGTACAGTCTAATAGAGCATTGATATGTAGAAAACAATCGAATGTTTATCCTCTTCTTCCCGGGGATCACAGAATTTCGTTCTGTCGCGCGAGGACGCGTGCGTCGCCTGAATGTAAACTGAACTGATTGCACTTCTTTAACCTTGTAGCTACTGTTCCCTCTTGGATGACACGTCACTATAACGGTTTACAGGTCACCCTGACATGTTCGATCGAAATATCTCCGTTGTCTTGTAAAGAAAACAATGTTTGTTTCAATGGGACAATTATCGAGATGGAAAAGATCTTTCTCGCGAGACCACCTCTACTGACATTATGACGTCATCTTTTGAAATCGAATGGCGTATTTTTAAAAACTCAAACTCAACCAGAATATGTTGACCTTCAAATGATCATCGGAAGATTTGTTTTTCAAGAAGCATAACTTCAAGTATGAAGACGATGTTCGTGCTTCCCTACGACTAGTAGAGTTTCATTGCTGTACACACTGAAACGTCTTTTTAGGGGGAATATAAAAAAATACAGTACCAATTTCCGACGATGTAGTGAATGTATAATAACACTGTTAGGGTATCAGACCCGAGATATCTGAAAAGATGCATCTTCTTGAGAGGACAGAAATAGAAATTAAAATTGGAATTTCAATAACAGCTGTTTTCAAATAATAGACGTCCCACGACGATAACCCGAAGGTCAATTGAAGATCAACATATTATGCAGGGTTCAATTTGCCCTTTCGTTATCTATGACGTTACACAAATCAATATACTGCGGATTATTATGCAAAATAAATTCGCGGATCAAATCGATTACCTCCCGAGTTTCCTTACATTTCTCTGTCAAAACCGTGGGTTTGCGTTATCAGTTTTCCATTTCAAATAAATTTCCGTAATAAACATACATCCATTTTTTATTGTATCATAGATAAAAAATTGTGGGAACTTTTAAAAATTAATCCCCCGATTTTCTCCATTCCTTATTTCGCAGAGATAATCGATTTGGCCAATGAGCAAAATAAAAATTTTCTTCGTCCATTTCAAGACGTAGCAGTCGTTCAAAAGTTTCGTTTTGTCTTTAATAATTCGAAGGATTTAAGAATAGCACATCAACTTTCCTAAATTCTTTGAAGCTTTTCGCTTCTTTGAACTGCACCAGCTCTCGTTTTTCGTCTAAATGTGTAAAATCCGCAGTATAATTACAAACTTATGGTGCGACGTTCTTTTAAATTTGGTATAGAAGGACATACGAAAATGTTAGTATTTTATCGCGAATTTACGTCACTTGCTTGTTGCGACCGTGCTCGAACAAACAGTCATGACGCGGTAAAAGAAGAAAGAAACGAGAAGAATCATCTTCGGTGTACCAGGGTGTCGAGCACGGGTCTTTTAAGTTATAGGTGACAAGAGACAATTATGTTTCATTGGTCTCGACGACTAACAAAGTACGCGCGAGCTGCGAATTATGTATTGACATTTAAAGTGGCGTAGCTAAAAGGTTAAACGATGCGAAAAAATCAGGAATCGACGACATCCGTCCCGGGACAGAACCCGGTGTCACGCGAAAGGAACGTTGGAGCACTCTCGCCTTGTCAACGATCGGGATGTAGTATGCGCGATGATGAGCTTAATTCAAAATCGGGACCGTCGAATCCTCGACCGTTTGCCGCCAACGCCGCCGCCATTACGCCGTTTCCCGTTTCGACCATAAATATGTCTATATTATGTATATATACATCTGTTAACCATGAATCATCATTACCATGATCTATCATTATCGTCGCCCTTATTGTGTTAAGATTATTACAGCGTGTGTAGTAGTAAGTCCTACGAGAAAAACTCGCGATCACCGCGCGGCTATCGATTTATTGCCGGCTCGATCGGTCGTCCCTCCGTGTTCATTTTCCTCCATTTTACCCCTTAAACGTTAAGTTTATTTTGTACTATAAGTCGCGGCGAATCCGATCGAGATTCGTGTCCCGATCGGAGAACGCTGCACGCCGAGTTCGAAGCCCCGCCTCGCGACACCACGCCCTACAGGCGTCAATAATTATATTAATCGTAAATCGTTAATATTTTCTGTTCTTTTTCCTTGCCGCCGAAGAGAATCTCCATATCCACGCTTCCCTAATGCTCTCGGTCTGTACCATGATCCTTACGTTCTCTATCGTTTTTTTTTTATAATTATATATATATATATATAATCTCTATATATATATGCTTTTTAAATATGCTTATGCGTGCGTGATACATGTACTATGCAATCAATTACCAACTATGGTATAGTACTATCAATATACTATACGATGATCAAACAGTATAGTTAGTTGCCAGGTGCACACCGCGCGCGCGCGCGCGCGATGCCACGCCGTCTAAGTGCAGAGATAACATCGACCCCCGACGAACTTCGTCCCTCTCTCGTTTCTGTCAAAACAAAATCTCATTTCTAACTCCGCCGAGCCCAAACCACCGAACCCCAGAACCTCCCCCCTCCCTCCTTCCCTCGCAACAATCATCGTTCTTTCTATCTCCGTTCTCGACGCTGTGCCGCGACCTCCTAATCGAAATTGCAGTGACCAAGGACCATTTTCGCAGTCTCCTACCCCCCCACCCCCTTTTTTTGTCTCGTTTTCTGTCTAGCTTTTCTCGGATTCGCGGGAACCCCGTTCACACCGCGAGCCCACGGTCTCGGATGATCGAGCGCCGATCGATCGATCGATCGATCTCGTCCACCTCCCCTATTCGTCCTTTTTCTTTTCGAGTCTCGACACGACCGTCGCGGCGGCGGACCCGCGATGCGAAGCTCGCCCCAAGCTGTGTCACACACGACATCTATAAAGGATTTTCAATCCGTAAAACACATATTATAGAAACAACATGCAACATTTTATCCTACGCCGTGATACAATAATGGTACATACGTGTGCGCACGACTCGTCGACGTGGATGTACATCGCACGCGATCACGTACGCACGTACTGCGCCCTTTCCCGTTTCTGTGTATGTGTGTGCGTGTGTGTGTGTGTGTTGGTGTGTGTATCCTGCACGTGTGTATGTTTCTTTGTGTGCGTGTATGTACACGGGGATACGCTCGACGATCCTAACAACGCGAAAGACGCTACAGGAAGCTACACTTCCAGGAGCGCCGAGTTTTCGTCAACATCTCGACAAGAACGATTCTCGCTTTATTCACAATAAAACGCGCTAACCCGTGTCCCGCTAATTCCATCCGCCCCGATTTTACAGATCAATGCTGCTGTCCGAACGATTCGGTTCGGCCATTTTTCTTTGTAGTACGGATCGATTGGAGATACAAGGAGCAATTTGGAATTCGACGGTTCTCCGCAACGAAAAGGGAAGAGAGGCACATCGCGACGCCGCGCCATTTTTCGCGATCCGAATTTCGGCCGGGTATCTCGTCGGATTGGATCCGGAAAAGGATAAAGGTACATTTCCATCGGGATTGGCCAGCTTCCGCATTCTCGCGTCGAATTCCCATTTTCCAAATTCCCGTTTTCAGCGCCGCGCGCACACCGGTACATAGGAATACAACGAAACAATTAAAACGAAAAAGAACATCCGGCTCTCCGAGCCCCGGAACCCTAAACCCACTCTTGCGTTACTCGAAACACACTTGCTCGCGACCCTCGCGCCGTTCCACGCATCTGAACGAAGCGACAACCTAAAATGAAAGGAACAAAAACAAAGGCGAAATATATATATATATATAATAATAATAAAATATATATATATAAATTTATACGTACAGGGTGGTATACCGAATGGGTAGCCATTAACTGTATAACCTTCTCAGTTGCGACGATATAAAATGTTTTGTAGGTAATGTGACCATCAAGTGGTAAAACTATGCAGTATCATACCGTGGTCTTTCTAAATTTCTGTAAAAATTTTCTAAGAACCATTTTAAGCTATAATTGAAGATAATCCAAGTGTTCTAAAGAAGTTAAACAATACTGAAAATTGGAGTACGGAAATTTCGTTGGGATCATGAGAGACCCCTCGACATCGTTGCACGGTTGCATCGATGATCTCATTTGTTTATATCTCTAGATATTTTTCGATATTTCTGTGTCGAGATCATTTTGATCGTTTTCAAGGTCACCGGAGTCGGACGGACAAATTCACGAGTTCATGCGACATACAACATGACCTGTCAGGTCATAAATCAAGACATGACATATCATGAAGATTTTGACGTTCGCATAATACAGTGTAACCCCGATTATCCGAACAAGTCAGGAGGACACGAGTGTTCGGATAATAGAACAGTTTCGTGGTTACAATTCTAGACTAAATTCTTCGTACTTGATAAATTGCGTGGTGTGAAGGGTCCGATAATCGAGGTTCTACTGTGCTCGTTTCAGAACACCGTGAGCAACATTGTCCTTCACGTGAACAGCAAATATTGGGTTGCCTGGAAAGTTTGTGCCGTTTTTCTGTAGGTGGCATTAGGAATATGAATATGTCAGAATGATTGAAAACAAACGGTACGTGTACATCGTCTAAAAAGGTGATCTTTCAGGCATTTTTAGAAAAAAGTTTGATTAGGATACATTAATTTTTGTTAGTTTTATACGCTCTTAAATACGGAAGGAAACAGAGTGAATTATAGGCATTTTATGCTTTTTTCGTCCAAAAGCTGTTGAAGCTTGATTGGGATGTGCTACCCTATTCACCCTATTAACCAGAAATTACGCCCTCGGATTTTCATCTTTTTAGGTCAATACAAAATTCCCAGAATGACAAAACCTTTAACTCTTTGGTCGACATAAAAAATCATATTTAAAAGTATTTCGCCGAAAAACGCAAATTGTGTGAAAGACGGATAAAGATTATGGAACAAAATGGCACTTATAATAATCCAATAAATGTATATCGAAATTTAAATGTACTGCGTTTCAGTTTTCCTTAAAAATTGACACGAACTTTCCGGACAAATACATTTCTCTCTGTTCACCGAGGTGAGGTTACATTTTCGTTGACTTTTAAAACTGAAAATTAAATACGATATCCACCTACGACTGTTTCTTTCAACCCTATCAACTGAAGGAGATACTTAGGCGGTTACCCCTTTCGGTGGACCAGTCAGCATACGAGTGCCCATAAAGAGAAAGAGAACGTGGGACAATAATTCCACGGGGGGAAAAAAAACGAGGAAACTTAACGGCTAAGAAAATGCTGAACGTACGACCTAAAGATTAACTCGCCCTCCGGCGCGATCGGTTAGCTCCTGCTTGGCAGGGTAGCCGAGAAAACGAACGACTTAACGTTTAAAAACGAAGGAATAACGAATGAACAAAAACCTATTTAGACTCAACGAAAAGTACGCATACGTGGTTCTAGCTGTACATACACATATATACATACGCTATGTACATATATGTATATTCGTACATCGCGTACGGTAAAACTCGATCGCGCGACGTATCCCGTGTGTGATGTTTCCGTGTTCCTCGTGTACATTTGTCTGTGTGTATGTTCCTATCATCACATACGTAAACGACACATAACACTTCTCTTTTTTTTTTTTTTCGTTTAATATCCCATTACCCGCGGCGAGCCTTCGTTGCCGAACTTTCTCGCCTTCGTTCCCACGACTAATTCGCGTCATCTAAGTGTTTCCAGTTTAGCCCATCCTCGGTTAAGTGATTCCGCGCGCCCGATAGGATCGGTATCACCCTCGCACCTGACCAGCGGCTCATTCTCTTCGACGTCCTGCATCCCTTCGTCACGCTCGACCCTCCCCCACTTTTGCCCTTCCCAAACCTTTCCTCTCTGTTCGTTGTCGACCGAACACGATCGGAGAAACACCACGAGGCGATCGTTCGTTTCGTTCCTCGATCGTTCCCACCGGTTACCAGAGTCGTGTTTCTGTAAAATATTTTGCGTCGCCGGGTCGCTTCGGGAACGAAACCAAACCACGCTCTCCGTGGAAGTTCCGTTCCTTTTTCTTTTCTGTTCGCTTGCCACGCGGCCGGACACGCGTCCCCTCTCGATCGACCCCGGTTTCTCCGAATTTCCGCCGCTCGAAAATCGCTATCGCTTTATCGGGAATCACGAACGCCGAACATACATCTCACGGTCAAATCGTTTCTTTTTTTTTCTTCTTCTCTGTTTTTTCTCTTTTTCTTTTCTGTTTGTTTGTTTGTTTGTTTGTTTGGTTTGCTTCGTTTGCTTCGTTTGCTCGCTTCTCTTCATTTTCCAACTGCTTTCCCCTTGATCCCCACCAGGTAAAACATGCGCTCGAGCGTGGAAATCCACGCTGTGTCTCACACACACACACATACACGCATCACGCCCAATCACGCCTGCACAGATACACGCATCCATCCACGTATCTCACTGTTTCTAGTCGTCAGTTACATAGTATAGTTGTACATATGCAATAATGCGGCTTTGTAAAAAAACGGATTCTATATTATAATATAATATGTAGAGCTTATATATCACGTGTGCTGACGATCTTCGAGGCTTCCCCGGAATTCTTCGAGTTCTAACTACATAGTTCTCGATGTTATCGTACGTTTCCCTGATCAGATTGTCATCTCTCGATCTAGTATTCCGTTCTGGTTTTGTGCGTGTATTCGGCGTAGCAAGACTGGCCAAGTTCAATGACCTTCTTTTCGGCCCAATTTGCATCAGCGGACAGTCATTGAGAATAGGAGACTTGAAAAATGATTCTCTGTTCGTGTAGACCTTCCTTATTAACATCAGAACTACCGAGCAGTAAATGCGTCTGATGTATATTGCTTTGAATAGTGACATGACTGTATCCATTCAGACTTCGCACAACATTTATCGTAATATGTGCTTCAGTGAAGAAGTTCGTTCGAAAATGTCTGATGGAAATATTCTTGTGATTTCAATAATTGTGGAAGAAAAAATTAGGGACCAGTCATTTTGACTGGTTCGGTAGTTCCGGTGTTAACCCACCGACGGCGAAGCCTTGGTCTACTTTGACCCGTAGCATTAAAAATCATCGAATCGTTCTGAACATTATCAATTACGTTGTAAGAGGGTTAAACACAAATTGAAAAAGTTCACGTTTTTTTTCTTTGTATAGACTAGGATAAGGGACACCCAATTACTGTGGGGGGTTCTAATTATTGTGCCTATATTAATTATACTTATTCTTAAAGCATAATGAATATTAAAAAAGAGATACATATATATTAACTGATTTCAATGAATAAAATTTAATATTCATTAAGCTTTAAAAATATGTATAATTAATATAGGCACAGTGATTGGTGCCCTCATTGTAATTGAGTCCCTCTAGTCCAATCCTCGTGCGCTCATCAGGTAAGGATTCACCCATGTACGTGTTTGTTACGTGCTAAAAAATAATGTATCTTTCTCTGTTGTGATATGTATTGTTTTAAAAATGTGGCATTATAAATAAAACACAATTTGTTCATTTAAAGTGTAAAGCACCAATGGATGATCCTAGGATCCTTTATGCAAGTCTTTCGGATGGGCGTATGAGTATACATTGTCTCTTCTACAATGGCTGTCCAGTTCTTAGTAGACTGCAGATTTTGATGCAACATTAAAACCGTCATCATTAATTGCAAGATCCGCAGTGAGGTTTTCAGCTAACGTGTTGAAAATAGTACAAAGGTATTTTTAAATTCTTGTCGTAATATTAAATATTTGTCGTAAATACATGAAATCGGCAGTCTAGTTATTAGGAACATTTGTTCATGTTCACAGTGGTTCCTATGACAGTATGTATAGCGATTAGTATGATAGATAGATTTAAAGCTCGATGAATTCACGGTAGAAGTCTCTAGATCCCCGCTCGTACCCTTTACCCAGGGTATAACAGCAGAAGTACAGTCCCGACTCTAACCGGACAAATAGTATTATCTCGGCTGTACGGAATGTACAGGTATATTAATTATCGTAGTCGCTCAGTGTTCCCTATGTTTTGTTAATGCTTTGTTATTATAAAAACGATGAGGTAGTACTGTCATTACGTATCTCATTTGGCAGAGCACGCGGGCGAACGGAGCCGCCCTGCGGCGGTGGTATCATATCGCGCGGTTTCTAAGAAGACTAACCAAAACAAAGAAAAAAAAACAACAAAGAAAAAAAGAAACACGAACAGCAAAACCGAACGAACGTGAAAATGACTGAAGGTACGTAGAAAGAAAGATTATTGTGAATATCGGCACGAGTTGAAACGGAACGGATTAATATCTGCGATCGACCGTGTCTCTATAACTGTTGCATCTCTGCGAATATATACATATACAATCCCCCTAGCTCGCGTGTGATCTCGTTTAAACACTAAATAATTCTCTATTCGTCTATTGTCTTTGATACCTTCGCGGTAGGCGTATCGTTGTGAGATTAATAACTTTTGTTTAAACTTCGTCTGTAACGCAATAAGAAGATGAACAACTATAGAATGGAAAGAAGAGAGAGAGAGAGAGAGAGAGAGAGAGAGAGAAAGAGAGATAGGGTAAACGATAGGGAAAACAGCGGGAGAAGGAAAACGAGAACGAAAGTAAAGACAGAAACAAAAAGGAAAAAAAAAAAAAAAAGAAAAAACGGGGTGTCGATGAAAAAAAGGAACGATAAAACAAAATCATCGATAAACGTGTCAATACTGCAACAAGTAATATCGTGGTGCCATCCTGACTAGGAGTATATCTATATATCTATCTATATAGGTAAATGTAATATAACTATTGCATTGATATTACATCCTATACAACCGAGCTAGCAATTAATCTATGTATCGATCGTGGTCTATTGGTTGTCGTCCCCTTATTATCTCGATCCGCGACTATTGCTCCGGACAAAAGTCCGTTATTAAACATTGTAAACAGGTAACAAAGTGGTAGTGATTGTTCGCGTGACGTTGGCACGCCGCGTCGCGATCCTTCTTCTGGCGAGCGCGAAATTGGTCCGGGACCGGTACGCGCTGAAAGATCGATGGAACAAAATAAAACATCGGTACAGAGGAAAACCGGCGCGGCGCGTTTCGAACGCGTTTGCCCGGTTGAACAGGAGAGACACCCTGTTCTCGTGGAACCAACGTGCACAAAGCTGACCAGGACGATCACCGCGTGCACAGTGCGCGAGTACGTTCGAAACGGTCGGTGTCGCGCTCGCCGAGAACGATTCGCGGGCCACGTGGCCTGCGCGCATTGGTAACTTGTCCGTCCTAGAATCGCAGTAATAATCTCGTAAATCCCTTCTATAAAACGGTTACATCTGTACAAAGGACAGGAATCTGAGAGAATCAGAGACAAAAACTAGAATTATACGCGATGTCGGTTTCTCGCGAAGTCACGCGCTCCTCTTTCTCTGGATATGTTCACCCCCTCCTCCCACTGAACGAAGATCGGCGACATTCGTTCGGACCGCGAGACTCGATTCGGCCGATTTTGTTTGGCACTGACGCGTAATTCAAAGCAGAAAAACGAAACGAAACGAAAAAAAAACAAAAAAAAAAAAAAAAAGAATGAAAAGAAAAAACGGAAAAAGAGAGAAAAATTAAGGAGAGAAAAGACAGGAGCGACTTCGGCTTGAAAGTATAAATGCGTGTGTTCTCCCGTGGTTTCCCGACCCTAGGCTCTCGACATCAACAGCAATAATAGTACCGGGTAGGTTTAACCTCTGTAGTTCTATAAAATCAGTAGTAACAGCGTTTGTCCGTTTTCTCTGCGGCGAGTGCGGTTATCTTTCAATATGCAGATTAATTAATCCCTTAATCATCAATGGTAACGTTCGAACTATCGTTAATATAGAGTATAAGGTAGCGGCAGTAGACACATTTCTATTACATCTATTATTTCGCAACAGCGCTTGCACCAAGTGTTTTTGGTCGGTATATAATATACTATATATATCTATGTATATATATGTATATATATATATATGTATATATATATCATCTGTCGACCCATCCTCGTACGAAGAAGGACGGTTAAAAATAAAGACGGAAAACAGATTCATCATCATCTTCTTCTTCTTCTTTTTTTTTTCATCCGTTTTGCATTAAAAAAATTGCTCCGCTTACAGTATACGAGTTCACCTGAGAGACGCGGCCTTCTATTCGTCTGACACGGCTGGACCCCTCCCGCCGCTACTCTAATCGCCGCGCCGTTTCTAGATATCGGTTTGCTTGCAGCTGTCCGCTTTCCTCTACTCTCTATTTTCATTTCTTCGTCGCGCTCTTTCTTTAAACGTTATAGTTAATAATTCTTACTTGACGTTGCACTTTCATTGACTAGTTTTGTGATTTGCAGCGTATTCGCGAGCGTACCCGAACAAACAACCATCCCCTCGAAACCCAATTCCAATCCCTGTGTCCCCCTCCCACCTGCCTGCCTCACCTTCTATCCGAGCGCAAACTACTCTTTTCCTCAGAGCAATCGGACGTCGACGTATTCCCCCGAGCTTCTTCCTCCGTGTCCTCCTACCATCGCCAGCTTCTCTGCATCCGTTCAGCCAACTTCTATCCTCCTCCTCCGTGATCCGATCACCGGGACTAATTTTCCTATTTCCGTGGTCAACGCCTCTTCCGTCTCATCCGAGTCACCCGCGGCGTGCGTGTCCGTTTCCCTCGGCCGGGACTGTAAGTTTTTCCGAACGTTACCAGATCTCTATCGAAGCGATAGATAAAATACCGAAAAGAGGATCGATAGAATCCCTTGTTCGCCTGTTGAGGCGTCCGCGGAGGGTACTACCCTCGCGACAAGGTCCTCCGTGTCTGCTCGAAGCCAGAGCTCTATCAGAGACCCTTTCATCCGTAGACCCGCGGTCCAGTCGGAGGACCCTCGTAATTGACAACTATTACGGACGGATCGTCGCGTTGACCCAGCAGGGATCGCGAGGATCGTCCTTTGTAATCCTGCGGGCCGAGGATCCTCTCGGATCCCGGCTACCGTCCGCTGTCAATTGCATCGCGGAGAGAGGGACAGAGAGAGAGAGAGAAACCTCGGGCCAGGGACCTCTCGACCGCCATTCGGATGCGACGTGGGATGGGTACGGCGTTGACCAACGACGAAGGGAAAAGGTGGATCCTGCGACACCTTTACCCGCCTACGGCTCTTACTCCTTTCCATCTTCGTAGTCTTTCCCCCCCAGCGAACGTTATGCGCCACTCGCGGGTTACACGAGGAACCATGCTGACTCCCAACCGGGCGCCGCGCACGGTTAACGGTAACGACGTCGACGACGACGACGACGACGACGACGACCCCGAAGACGTCTTCTCCCCTTTTACTGCGGCACCGTGTCCGTCACCGAGTGGTTCGACTGCTGGAACGCCTTCATATTCAGCTCGGCCTTATGCTCCCGCGCAATGTGCCGTCTAACCGTGTTGTTCCGCGTGAACGTCCGCGAACAAAACGGACACGGCACCCTGATACCTTGGTGACGCTGCCTGATGTGGGCACGCAGGTTCGTCTCGTAGCCGTACAGTCTCTCGCAGAATGGACACTTCAACTTCTTGCCTGAAACACGAAAGACGATTGTTAGGATTTTTTTGCCAAGGGATTTTACGTGTTTATGACTAAAATGGATAGATAGATCAAATGCAACATAGTGAGAATATTTAAAGAATATACAGATACTATCGTTCGCGAGTACACAGGTTGGGGAAAAAGAAATCCATTACTTTTACGTGAACTTCAAGACTTTATTTAACATGTTTCGGATTGTCCGATTTCGGTCAAATATGCACCGTTTTGTTCTATAATTTGTTGCCATTTTAAAGGTAGCTTCATAAAGCCTCTCTCATAGAAGTCTTGGTCCCTATTGGCGAAAAACTCTAGTAAACGATTTTCACAATCTTCTCTTGATGCTAATTTCCTATCACTAAGGAAGTTTTACAGTGCAAGAAAAACATGATAATCGCTTGCTGCCAGGTCTGGCCTATATGGTGGATGCAACAAAACTTCCCAAAGATCGTGGTCAAAGCGCGGTGAAGCAGCTCAAACGATGGCCAAACCAGGACTAACGGCCAGGAAGGTTCTGCTGTGTATTTGGTGGGACTGGAAAGGAATCATTTATGATGAGTTGCTTCCATATGGCCAAAAAATAAATTCGGATCTCTACTGTCAACAACTGGACCGTTTGAAGCTAGCGATTGACCAGAAACGGCTAGAATTGGCCAACAGGAGAGGTGTTGTGTTCCATCAGGACAACGCCAGGCCGCACACGTCTATGATGACTCGCCCAAAACTCCGGGAGCTTGGTTGGGAAGTTTTGATGCATCTACCATATAGTCCGGACCTGGCACCAAGCGATTACCATGTTTTTCTTGCATTGCAAAATTTCCTTAGTGATAAGAAATTGGCATCAAGACAAGATTGTGGAAATCGATTACTAGAGTTTTTCGCCATCAGGGACCAAGACTTCTATGAGAGAGGCATTATGAAGCTACCTTTAAAATGGCAACAAATTATAGAACAAAACGGTGCATATTTGACCCAAATCGTACAATCCGAAACATGTTAAATAAAGTCTTGAAGTTCACGTAAAAATGATGGATTTCTTTTTCCCCAACCTAATAATACTAATCTTATCAGATACTAGTGTCTATGTGACTCTTGTATCTCAATAATTAATGCAGATAATTTTTATTTTGTATAAAAATCAAACAAAACTATACAAATCTATGTTACTATCTTCAACACGATATTGCAATCAGGGTTTCAAAACTGTTGTAATAGCGGTTTCGGTTTCTAACACTTTACCGACCGGAAGCCTATTAATCGGGTTTTTCTCCTCGACGCTTACCGACCGGTAGCTTATTAATCGACTTTTTGTCCCCGACGCTTACCGACCGGTAGCTTATTAATCAACTGTTTGTCCCCGACGCTTACCGACCGGTAGCTTATTAATCAACTGTTTGTCCCCGGCGCTTACCGACCGGTAGCCTATTAATCAACTTTTTGTCCCCGACGCTTACCGACCGGTGGCTTATTAATCGCCTTTTTGTTCCCGACGCTTACCGATAGGTAGCCTACTAATCGGTTGCCACACCAACCGAAACAGAGCCGGTGTCAGGATCAAGTCTGTGTGTCAGGGAAGTATTTACGGTTTAGTGATTGGCGAGAAGTGATGTTCAACCGCTACCGGTCGCTAAAGTGTTAAAACAGTTATGGGAAACCGAAATTTCGAGTAACTGTTACGAAGAACCGAAATTTTCAGATGCAATTGGTTTCGATTACGGTTCTTACTTCGATTCCAAACGTTTATATTTTCGGTTCTACTATACATGTATATTGGTTCTTACGATTATAGAATCGAATTTCGTATCAAATTTTCCATAATTAATATGTCGAATCGTTATAACTGCATTTACTATACGTACAAGTGTTTCATAAAATAGTTATAAAAAAATAGGAACATTTATACAGGGTGTAAAAAAAAAGTAACGATCATCCGTTTTAGGGGTGAAACTGAAACTCTGGATCGGTGGACATTTGCAAAAAAGAAACTTGCCGAAAAATTGTTTATAACAGAGAAAATTGTTGTTAATATTGTTTTTTTACATCAGCATCTTCTACTCACCGAGAAGAGAAGAAGTTTAAAAGGAATCTTAGAAAATGCGGATTTTATGCATTTATGAGGAAAATGAGCGAGGACAGATTAAAAGAATTTTGTAACATCAATCTGTCAGCGTGTTCAAATTATTTACCCTTGGACAACAGATCCATTTTGCTAAACTGTACAATCGATGGTGCTTAAGACAGATTTATTGCTTTATTTAGCATTTTTTTTAAACGCATTTTTGGGGGCACTTCGTGTAAACACATTAGTCTGTTGTTTCTAATGTAACAGCTACTCATTTGAAATGAAAGATGAGGAAAGGTTATAAAAGGATTAACTTTCTTGTTGAAAAACAGATAAGTAAACGACATTACTTATTGGATGACTTAATATTATTTGTACTGTAGGGTAGTGTAAAACGCATTGTTAAAATTTTGTTTTTCCCTCCATTGTTCATCAATGAAACCGGATATTGTAGATGATATTCTATTAACAGTAAGAGTACTAAGAGAGAGAGAGAGGGGGGGGGAGGGGTCTCCACGAACCCACAGTTTGAAAAATGTTAAATTTGAATTTACTTTATGTAAAAAAATTCTCAAAAAATGCTCTATTGTTTTGTCCCCATTGATATATAAGCCTCTTAGTTCACAAACGAATTAAGTCCACTTTCTTAATATCGCACTATCGGAACTTTTATGTAATAACTTTACGAAAAATTGGGAACAGAATGTAGCGTTATCGTACGAAAATAAATTGAAAATGTAGTATTTATGAGAGTATAACTTGACACAAAAATCGCACAAATCGTTTCATTTCTGATGTAAAATTCCCTTTTCCTTTAATAAACAAAAACACAAGTACGTTGAGTTGCATTCGTAAGCATTCATAAGGCTTTCTATTTCAATAGCAAACAACATTTTTCGAATTTTGGACTTAAGCCACCTGTCACCTAAAGGGCTCGTATGTATACTACCGCGCAAAAGTATCCGGACACTCCGCGGTGGATACATCGACGAATCTCGTATTTAATTTTAGTGTAGTATTGGTAAGTTCTACATACGTAATTTTTAATTTAAAACGTTAGATATTCCATAAGAAACTAATAAAAATCGATTTTAGTCACTGAAATAACTTTTATCCAATGCCAACAAATATTTCGCAAGTGTCCGGATACTTTTGAGCGGTAGTGTACGTATGTGAAAACCACTGTCTATAAACAATTGAAAACTGGCAATGCAGCATTCGACAATTGGAAACTGTATTTGTAAACATTTGTGTCAACGTTTTTTGTACTCGAAACGTGGAATGACGGTGTATCGAAGAACTCGATAGATCGACTTTAGGTATGAGAAAGGATGAAGAATTATCTGCCCGACCTTAAGAGCTGAAGTTCTCAACAGGCCAATGGCATCCAGATTGCCGGCACGTGTAAAACCGATGGAGAACAACACACGACGATCACCATCGGTCACGATTCATTCCAGTCGAAGGGCGCCATTTACACAAACGTTATACTATTTTCCTTAGGCGATGCGGAACCGATCATTAACTCGAGAAACTGGTGTTAACGCCGCTTGACCATGACTGTTCCAAATTCTTCCCGGTTTACTAAGCGTTCCACGGAGAATCTTTGGGTAAAAACCCGTTGGACCCGGTCCTCCCGGTGAAACCGTGCGAACAAACGACAATCTTGTTATTACGGGAATTGATGCTGTGCTGGGAACTTTATTTCACAACGTTCGAACTTCTTGTCCCAGCAGGTTCTTCTAGAACGTCAATAATATCAGAGGATCCCGGAAGATTCACCTCGGATGGCTTCCTACATATTTAGTAATTAGGTTATGGATCTCTGACAAAACGTCAAAATATTGTTTTTTATTTTTATTTTATTCTTTTATTTTTGCTGTGATTGCAACTTTTCCTGTTGCACGAAAGTACCATAATCGTCCTCTCGTAACGGGTTATTTCATATGAAAGCTAAATACACAAAAGGGAGCACATAGTCGCTCGTACTGTCTTCAAAGAACAAAAATCGTACAGCAAATTTTGAGAAGGCACTTTAAATTAGAAGCTTCCATCGTCAAATCTATGATGGATTCAGGCATACAAAGAATTTTCAAATCCTCGCGATTAGAATAAAAGCTGTTCGTAATTAGAATATTAAAATATAATATTTTTTACCCGTTTCATTTTTTGGAATATTTCTTTGAGATTTATCGATAACATTCGTTTAAGCACATATTTATTCCCAATGACTTTTCTCGAAAACATTTCAAAAATAACTTTTATTTCGGACCTCCGATTGACCCTTTGCACTCGAAGCTATTTTAGCTCCAAAACGAAACATTTCTTCTGACCTAGAATATTGCCTTTCCATATATATATTTTTTTCGTGTTATACATACGAAAATGGTGCGATTTACTCGTCCAATATCAAAATGTTTAGTAATTTATTAAATACAAACAAATTTAATAATGTACAAAATATTTTGAATAATGATACAGCAATTTTTAGTGGCGCCCTACAGTCGCCATTCGAGTGCCAAGGGTTAACACGGATAACGAAAGAGGAATTACCCTGTGCTTTCGAAGTACGCAAGTTTGGGGGGATCTAGGTAGAAAATTAAACAATAAAAATTTGTTTAATTAGCAGACAAGTTTTCGAACTTTTCGAACGCAGCCTGTGCGTTCGGTTTTGCTTCTTGGTGTGCTTGAAAAATTGCATTTTTGCCGGATTTTCGAGAAAACGCATCGTCGCGGGTCGAGCGGTGTGCGCGAGCAAGACGCATCGACGCGCGTGCACGCTACGCGCGGCCGCTTATGTGCGGAACTGCCTCGGCTTTTCGGCGAGTCGACGCCTAAAAATAGAGCCGGGCCATCCTAGAAAAAGTAAACGGGGCCGCGGGGCTCGATTCCGTGCAGCTGACTAGGAAATTTACAAAGGATCGCTGGCGAAACAAAGGCGGATTCGTGAAGACGCTCTACGCGGAACCGGGGAAGGGGGTTGGCCCGGAGGAAATGTGCGAGCCGAAGACAGAAGCTGACATAGAGCTCGAACGAGTGAGGGGAGGGGAGGGGGGCAAGTTGGACAGAGACAAATAGACCAGAAAAAAAAACGGGGACGAACAGAGAGGGAGATGGAGAAGGGCCAAGGGAAATGAATAGGGGAGGAAACGAGACAGAAGTTGACGGTTATGGGAGGGGCGGATGGGAGGCCGCGGGGTACGTACACCCCTGGTACGCGTAACAACGCAAGCCGCCGTGCAAATGTGTCGGTCTTCCGAATAAAAGTACATTCACGCCGTCGAAGTCGTCGCAACACGTGTGGGTAGTGTTTTACCATTATTTTTGATTATTCGTTATGCTTTTAGCTGACGACGACGAGTTAAGGGGGTATTCAGGTTTTGAATGCCTATTTTTGGGAATTTTTTCCCAGAAGAACGAGTAAAGTTTTTGCAATAGGACTTTGCACATTCATTCATGGATATTTAGAGTACAGAGATTATTTTTCGTTTAAGTAAAACACAATTGAATTGTAAGTTATACGTCTTTTTAAAGGGTATTGGGGGTGCATTCCTGGAAACTTGGGGGTGCACTGGTTTCTCATTAAGGGAGGCCTCTCGTGTAATGGCAGTGGAAACAAGTAATTTTTCAGAATAACTATTGGATATATGGGTCTAGACCTTTCGGGGATATAAACAGATAGTCTTAAACTACGGGAGGTTTTTTTTAGTTCAATTCTGTGTTTTTTAAATTGGCGTGCGGAATAATTCAATTAATAATAACACTTGTGCTTCAAGATTATCTGTTTACATCCCAAAAAGACCTAGTTCCGTATATCCAACGATTGTTCTAAGAAAAATTCTGAAAAATCACTTGTTTTCATAGTTGTCTTTTTAGTTTCTTATGTTAAAAATTATAATTTATAATATTAACTATTTGCTCAACTTATTTTCATTGCAAGGAAATATTTGAAGTACATATTTGAAATACAACATTAAAATATTTTATGTTATGCATCTGGTTATCAAAATAAAAATATTTTATTTACCGAAATTTTTTGTTCTATTTAAAGTATTATTTTATTTGAATCACATTCAGTTATATTTTCTATCTAAAATAGTATTTTAAATATTTTTTCTCGTAATTTTGCCCAGGTCTGCTCGAGATCTTCTTTAAAGAAAAGCCATGCAGTTTTTACGAAAAAGAAATCCATCAGCGTGTAAACTGTTAGTAGACAATTCTAGAAAATGGTGGTCACTATATTGCTAAATAGGACTGTTACTTTAAAATGTAACCGCTTGCGTTTTGCTTTGAAATCGAACATGAATTTCTCTTAGACGTATGTCTAATACCGTTTCATGACGATTCTATAAAAATTGGGGTGTGGGGTTCCATTTTGTAAGAGCGCTCGGTTCCGCGAAAGTCGGCGCGCCGTCCGCCTGGCTGGAAAATTTCGGTTTTTGGATTGGGTCTCGCGTGTGTCGGCGATTATTATGGGACATCCCTCGATTATATCAAGGAGCCGACCGATCCGACGGTGAGCCGGACCTCCCGGCGTGTTTAGTTTCGTGTTTAGACGATTAAATCGATCAGCATGCCGGCTATCGATAGGATAAGTGTGGCCTGCAGTTGACAGATCTCTCGTGACCGGCTACGTTTCGAAAACACGTTTACGGTCTCGTTCCTTTTTTCGAGTCCTCGCTGATGCGGGATCATCCTGCCCGCCTAGAATTGCTAAAAACTTTCTAATGGGATCACGGACTTTTTTTCCTTGCCGCCTCATCGTACAAGAGGGTTGTAGCATTATTAGAAAACTTCTAAACCGTTAGACATAGTTGATTGAAATTGAATAGGTGAAAAGGTAACATTTATAGCTTCAAATTGCATTAAAATCAATTTGAATTTACACGGTGTTTATAAATTACGCAGCTTTTAAACAAATTATAGAATAAGTGGGATTAATATTCCTGTTCCTCTGCAATGATATTCCTCAAGTAAATCTGTAATTTCTGGTAGATTTGTTGCAAGTTGCAAATCATACTTTATCACAGTGTAGTCCTTACTAGGTTTTATTAGGTTCCGGCTGAGATGTGCATATTTAAAGTCCAAATTTAGGCGAAAAACTTGTGCTCACTTGAAAAAACTATAATTTTCACAATGTAATATTAGGTCGTCCCATAAGTTCGTGTCGTTTACTGTTCTACTATTTAAATTCATATTTGAAACATACCTTTAAAGTTTACGAAAATATGTAATCCCTCTTTTATTCCCATAATCTCTTCTCACCTTATTAGCAAAGACATCATACAATCACTATAAAATTTCTGTGGTTTTTCATTAAAATACTTTTCAATTGTGAAAAATATAAACGTATCCACGGTATGAACTTATGGGACGACCTAATAACAATTACTTGTTTTAAAATCGTTTTAAATCTTAGAAGATGTAAGATTTCGGATTTTCCAAACCCAACTCAGCTATTCCAAATAGTTTGCTTTTAAACTGAACTTGAATATTAGGAAAATCATGTGAAAAGAGACAATTGACGTTCTTAATTTTTTCCTCGAACTTTGCCGGCCTCCTGTAGGTCGTGGAGGGGGATGCAAATTTTTTCGGATTTGTTTCCTTTGGAATGTTCTTAAAACATCCCCACCACTCTTTTATTTAAAAACAAAAAAAAATTTTCCATTTTCGAGCACCGATTTCGCGCTTTCGCCCGCTGTGCGGCGTTCTGAGTGAGTTTGCGATCAAAAGCATGGAACCGACTACGTTCAATGTTATACACGATTTTAATTAGAAACTAATAAGCAGATTGCGGATTTGATGCATTTAGGATAAAAATTGGTGGGTGAAATTTCAAATGGCGAATTTGAAAGTATAGGTATATTATACACAATTCGTTAAAACTATTCAAAGTAGAAATAAGTTCCTATTTGGTTCCCGTCTCTTGCAATAGATGCAAACAATTTTTATTCTGCATAGAGTCGACTTTGGTATCTGCATATGATCTCTCGTATTTTTCAATTGATTCATAAATTGTTAACGACTTTTCAGTCACTAATTTCAATCCTTTGACATGAAACCTTGAAAATCATTCCTTGTTTTATAATTACTGTCAACATCATGTTTTCACAATGCTGATCCAGCTCTGAGAGTTTCCATGTTAAAACAAAATTCAAAGATATAGATATTTATTCATAGCTTTATTCAATAACATCATAAGCAACCTAATTAATGGCAAAGAGTAATAGAACAGTATGGAAAGTATTTTCTTGGATAAAACTATAAATAAATATCTGAATTTCATCTTCGAATTTTAATTTAAAAACGCTACGAACTTTCGTTCTAATCCAATATAAACTGCGAGTATAATGTAATAATCTTTATTTATTCAGCCCGGAATAAATGGCTCGGAATCGGTCTTGCTTTTACAATAAGCGGATCTAATTCTTGAGAATTTTCTTCCGGGCCTGGTCTTCGTAGATTCGCGATAAGGTAGAGTGACTACATTACCGTCAAAAAATGGTTTTACGTGCCTCAAGTTTTCGTCCTTATATAAGAATATTTTGTCGCTGGTAAAGGGCTCATTCGAGAGAGGAAGGTTCAAGCTAGTGCGCGCTGGTCATGAGCTGACGAGATTATGCAGATATTTGATAATATAAGCGTTAGAAGTAGGCTAAAAATTGACGATGTGCATGCCGTGGAATCCAAGCATTTTTATGCCATTGGATGAGATTTCTGGATGAAGTCGAGACTAGCGCGCAGTAGAAAATATCTCCAGCTACAAATTGAGCTATATTTTGTCTTGATTCTCTGCGAAATAAAGCCAAAAACTTGAAGCACGTTTCTGGCGTCAGAATTCATAATATCGATAATACAGAGTAAAAAATGTGACAAGTTTAGTCACAGACTTAAGACCCGTCGGATCGAGACCAAGACGGATCTTAAGTCTGTGTCTGAAGGCTGTGAATGGAAATTATTCATTAAAAAGTCACGTGACTGTCTCGGGCCCTTAATTCTTCCTGCATTCCCGTTCTGCAAGAAAATAAGCGACTTATTTCGCCTGCGGCGTGAACGACACGAGGAGCGGCAACTTTCCGTCAATTAATCGGCAACATGGAGTGCCTGAAACCCGCAAGGCGACGGAAAACACGGGATTTCCGGTTTGGCCTTCGATTCCTAGGCGACTTTGGCCAAGGAGCCATCGAGGCGAGGAAATCCCGCAACAGTCAGCGCTCCGGCGCAGGAGAAAATGGAAAGGTCCAGCGAAGATACGCAGCAGCCGTCTTCAAGGTCTTCCTTCCTCCGACCCTTTTCCCTTTCCCCTTTCCGGCCAAAGTGGATCGAGCGGAGAAACAACGCGAAGAAAGTTTTCGATACAGCCCTACCGCAACCCCCGGCGACTTTCTATCGATCAAGGATAGCGCCCAGAATTACAGGGTCGTCGAGATAAATCCGGAATCCTTTCGGGCAGTCCCATACATGTAGGCAAGGCAAATTGATATTTTATATTTTTATTTATTTATATTCTGTTCATACAAAGCAATCGTCGATGAGGTAACTACAAGAAGACGCAAGAGATTATGATCCAGGAGGTTATTGCATCCCGGGCAACTCGCTAGAATCGTTCTGATTGCAATAGTAGCGCAGAACTCGTGATCGAATTGAAAGAAAAAATGGATCAGCCTTTACGAAAACCACTGTCATCACCGGTTTCCCGATTTGTGACCTCCCCGTAGTCCCAACTGCAATCCCCTTGACTATTACATTCAGGGCGTAATCAAGGCAAAGGTAAATGCAAAGCATCGCAGCACCAAAGATACCCTGAAGTCCGCCAACACGGAGGTAATCGCGAAAATGGACAAGGAGGAGGCGATGCGATGTACCTCGACGCCCCTGTACACCAGGGACGGGCATTTTTCTTAATTGAGACAAGACCGTCCCCACCATAGCACCCACTGTCCCCTCCAGTAAGCGCCGTTACCGTGGGGCAACGAAGATGCGAGACCAGTGTCGTCAGATGAGGGGAGGGAGCACGAATTGAGGGGAAAAAGTTACCCTCTCTCTGCTAGTATCAGAGTATGCACGACAGAGACGAAAAGCGTCGGAAACTTGGGGAATCGCACGGTAGAAGGGGAAATTAGAGTGCGGGAACAAGTCTTGATTTGGCAACACTGCGCGAGACACCAGCGAACGCGACGCAGGTGCGTGCTGCATGCAAGAGATGTTGGTGGGAGAAGCAGGCGTTTGAGGGGCCCCTACCGTACCCATCATCACTGCTGCACACTTAGTGCTTTGAGCCACTGTCGCCAGATAAGGGAAGAGAGCACGAATTGAGGGGAAAAAGGGACAAAACGCGTCACGTGACCGGGCCGTGACGGAAGCGTGGGGAATAGCGCGGTAGAAGGAGAAATTAGAGTGGGGAAACAAGTCTTGATCTGGCGACTCTCATTTGAGCTCAGCGGACTCTTATTTTAGTAAACAAAGGGAAAAGAATAAAATTTCAAGAGGAAAGGAGACAAATAGGAGATAAATAAACCACAAATCATGTAATCATATTCTTAAAATCGTTTGACACTTCCATTGTGTTGTATGTCACTTACTTATTTCTGTCATAAACGCATAAAATCCACAGTCCTCGCAGTACCACTGGTTCGCTGAGATTTTTCTGTTTAAAATGAGTCCAAACACGACGTAATCGCGGACTAGTTTTATAAACTTCATGTAAATAACAAAATTAACGACATACCTACGATTGTTATTTATAAAATCTATAAAAGTAGACCGATTTACGTCATGTTTGGACTCAATATATTCACAAAAATCTCAATAATTCATTAACACCACATTTGAGAAGGTAAGACATATTGAATGCTATTTATAATAATACTGTTCAATGAACAGAGCTACACAAGTATTAAAGAATTATTACTAGACTGGGCTTAACTTCACCTCAGTAGACCAGAAATTTTTAACCTTTTTTTTATGTAATCCTGTAGATTTTGGCGAGAAAGTGTCGAAAATCCTAGCGGCCCCGTTCGTTAAGCGACGCGCGACGGTCCCTACATACCGACATGGCGACGCCTTTAAAAACGCTGAAAATCGCATATCTTTACACACATAACTCTTGAGCTAGTGTGATCTCCTACGATTGAAACTTGGATTTTTGGAATTTTCTCGCCAAAATCTGCAGGATTACATTAAAAAAAGTTAAAAATTTCTGGTTACCTGAGGTAAAGTTTACCCCTAGACTGTGGATTCTTATGCAAAATAAAAATTGTCTGCGTCAATTATAAAACACAGTAATCATTTAAAAGCTGTTTTCCTTTGTTTAGTCGTTCTAACAAGTTGAAAATAGTTCATCGACATTCTTAAATTCTTTTGTACCAACTCGTTTTTTCTTTATAAATGCATACAATTTTTGGTCTAATTAGACTACAAATGTAATAATTATTACAGTTAAACCGGCATTTTGAATATATTACTTCTCTCATGGAAAGTTCTTAAATAAATGTGCTAGACTATGTCTTGAAATTTGTCTCCTTTTTTACACGGGTTTTGTAATATTAGCCCGTTATTGTCTTTTATAATTGATCACCATGAAATGATCATAGGTCGTTCGATTGAACCGTAGTTTGCTTACAATGCGTCCCACGGAAAATTGGAGCACTGGATGAGATTCGAATTCGAACCAGGTGTGTATTGTGCACCTGTCGCTGCAAGTGATTCAGCAGACTAGATTAGATTACTAACCTGTTTAGATTCTCGAATTACAGACACCCCCGTAACTTTCACCGAGGTAGCTCGGCTCATTAGCGAGTACGCTGGCTATCAACGATATTTCAGTTCATTTAAAAAATGTTCTTTCGGTACTTTATTGAACAAAGCAGTACTCAGCAAATCGTTGGAACGTTCAGTTAAATAAATCGTGCGATTTCAACGATTGTAAGTTCGAAGTAATTTCGGCAGCCTAATCAATTATCTCTAAGTTTTATTTTCTTTTCAGGCGCATTGACCACTGTGCTTCGATAAGGTGTTACACACTTATGACACACATCCGGCAGCCTCGATGAATAATAGCATAGATAAATTCGCATCGGGATGCATAATCACGGGTGTCCAAAACCGCAAACCATCTGGCGGAAACAGCTTCCTTGATGTAAAGGCTCGTTTGTCCGCGGGCTTCGATGACGTAACTCTTCCCGAGAACAAAATAAAAACCGCTTTTCCTGAGTCGAACAAAAAGAGTCTTCGAACCGTCCCGTGGGAAATCTACGAATCCTCGGATAAGTGTCGCGACGCGGAGCGGCATCGCATAGTGATCCGCATCGTCGTTTTACTAGCTCAACAGGTTTAATTGGTCCACAAAAACAAATTGGTCGATCAAACTTCAGCTTGGCAACCTAGAAATGTTTAACTTTTTACTATATAATACTGTACATCTTCACAAGAAGATGCCAAAAATCGAAGTTTTAGAACGAGTAATTCACTAGTTTAAATGTTATGCCTGTATTATTATAGTTGTAGTATATATATAACAATACATTTACTATAACAATATTACAATTGTTTACAAAACAGAAACAGATATAGTCGATTGTTATAGTAAATGTATTGTTAGGTTTACATTTTTAGAAAAGATAAAATTCTTTCCCGTTGTTTGCAGCGTTCTTCGAGATCGAGCGGGGGAGGAAGACTCTGATGGATCATGGATCGTGGATCGGCCAGACCTTGACACATTTTTCTCGGTGGCGCCAAATTGGTCGTCGTCGGCTCCTTCCATCCGAACCAGAGAAGCGATAAAGGAGCCGGAAGAGTAAAAGGGGAAGCACGATGCTGACAACGGCTGGCAGAGAGTGTTTGGTCGCCGTCTTTGCTCGCTAATTCGACGCTAACAATAAATCTATTGGCCAGAGGAAACTGTTCTCATTGGTTCTTGAATGTTTCTTTCTGACGACTTTCTCCGGTCATTTTTCTCCTGACGATTTTGCGAAGAAATGTTTAAAAGTGAAGATATCAAATTGGACACTCTATGGAAGTTTAACCCTGTTTTATTGTGTTCTAAAGTATGCTAGAAGTATAATAATTAAACTGCGAATTTTATGCAGTTACGTCAAAAAACGGTAGATCAACATTAAAATAGTGAAAATCATCCAACAATCTGAAAATACCGATACAGTATTTAGGACTTAGTAAAATAGTTAAGAAAAGCAACAAATGTGTACGTAGCTCCTGCATGTTGTAATGAACGCAGACAATTTTTATTTTGCATAAAAATTTGTACTCTAAATAACAACCAACTACAGATCAGTTGTGGTACTTGTTGCACAGACTGGTGGATGTATACAATATACACCCTCGGGAATTTCACGGGCAAAATAAATGTAATGATAAAATTCGTTTTACATGGAGCACATAGTAACGGGAAAATGAACACACCCGTTCTTTTATAAGGTACAAAATTAGAAAATTTTATACTAACTCAGAGGAATAAAAACTCGAATAAGGAATGTCAGAATTTCTATTGTTATTATTGTTGTCATTAAAAAGTGTTATAATTGCCACACTTTTTAAATTTATAATTTCTGTATAATGCTACACAGTGTACTATTTTATAAACAATATGATACTTGGTAAAAGGAGAAGAGCATTCACCATTTTATTAATGACTTTTTTTAATGTTATCAGTTCTTCTATCATGTCTGTCTAATATACATACAATGCAATAAACATTTTTCGTATTTAACCCTCAAACGATCAGAAAGTTCTATCGGATCCACTTTAGTAATAAAGCTTATGTAAATTTATTATATCACGCACAGAGCATTAAAAAGAGAAATCAATACCATGTACTCCTTTTTTTTTCAACAATTTTTCATATGCGCGTTTGTTGGTCCTTTCCGATCTTTCACGTTGCTTTTTTGTGGTCTTTTGAGGATTAATAAGCACTCAAATAATTCTATCAATAATCATACTTGCGTTTATGATCTAATATTTTCTACCAGTGGTAGGGTAAGAGACCCAATTGCTGTGGGGGTACCAATTACAGTCTGTACTCGATTTATGTCCCAAACATCTAGCCGATAAAAGTCCTCGACCTTCGCTGCCCTTTTCTACGTTCGGCAGTGTATTAAAGAATACTACCTTCTAGCCGATATATGTCCCTGGGTAGACCCATTTTGTGGATATGTATAGAGAAAACACTGTACTGTGCTTATATTAATTATATTTATTTTTAAAAATGAGCATAATTAATATAGGCACAGTAATTGGGCCCCTTAACTTGTTCTATTCTTAATTATTTAAATTTCAATTTTTTACTCTCAGACACACGAGAATTTCAGGGGACCTATTTTTCAAAGTGGAATATTAATCGTGAAGTACGGCTGAGGAACGCAGTTACGAAAGAAATCATAAGGCAAAGGGTTATTGAGGGTTAATTGAATGGAAAGTTACTCTTCGAGGGGTCTTTTCAAGAAAGGGTTTCTCTATTTTTGTTTTATCGCTTTTTTACGTAATGGAGGATTCGTTGAACGATCCTGTAGTATCTAAGGAGGCTTCCCAAGAGAACTACGTACTTGTATTTGCAGAACATAATTTGGTAGTCTGCGTGAAATTAACTTTTCCGTCTTGGGTTCTGTAGAACGGAGATTTTTTATAGAATTAAATATTTCTCGCAGTTGCAAATACGGTCTATCTAAGTTTGAGCATCTGCATTTAAAGGGAAATTTATTTTCTTTTGTTCTTCGCATAACAAATTTTCTTCGAATAGATGTAATAATTTTTTACAATCTTTCCAATTTTGTCTTGCACACTGTAAGTCAGTAACAATGAGATTAAATTATAGGGAAGAATTGAAAATCTGGTTAGTACTGTGCGACAACTATCCAAGAAATTATATGAGTCGTATGAACATGGTACTTATCGGGCATGGAAAAGGTAAAAAAAAGCGGTTTTTGATTTTTTAACTATGTGCCCCTACTAAGATGATATGTTAACAGCCATAACGAGATACTAAAACTGTAAAGATATAAACTTAGTATCTCACAACTTCTACAAGAAATCGACATTTCAAAATTTTGTTTATTCTTTAAAATTCTGTTTTGTAGCTAAAAATTCTGAAAAAATTCATAGACGTGCATTCTAATAGCTAAAATATGCCTAATTTTTTCAGAATTTTCAATTGAAGAGGAGAAGAAAAATTACCGGAAAACCTGATTTTCTTTGTCATCCCATTACTACCCCCCATGTCGACATATAGGGTTGAAAATTGGCACAAAGTATTTTCTTTGGATAAGCTATCAAATGGCCAGTTAAAAACATGCTGCCATATTAAAGACTTCAGGTATCAGAGGTTCGCATATTCGAGGTCCGACCGTAACACTGAAAAAGAAACGTCGCCTGAGTGCATTGCCCCAGGACTATAGTATTTATCCGTTCCTCTATCGATAGTGCAGTCGACTAACGGTAGAAGAGACATTAATTTAAGCTTGTTACGACTCCGCCTTGTAGGCAATAAAAAGAAAAAAACAAAAATCTGCATGAAAAACGAAACTGCAGTCGAGAGATCCGCAGAACGTCCCCAGAAATTCCTTCACCTAAATCCTTGAGATTGACCACTAGGACACATCGGCCGCAGGTGATTCGTTTCTCGCGAAACGACACGAAAACGGGTGAATAAAGGGTGGCTCACGCGGGATGAGAAAGGAAAGCGGGACGAGGGGAATGAATGGGGATGATTGGCGAGGAAGGGGCGCGGAGGGGAGGGGGATGGGGGGAGGGCGAGGAGGGTGAAGAAAATCAATGTCAGCGAGAAAACGTGGCCTGCAGCCCGAAATCGAGGGAGCCCGAATCACCCACCCTGTTTCTTGGAACCCCGGTCGATCCCTTAGCTGCAAGGAATGCCGGTGCTCCCCCTTGCACCCCCGTGTCAGAGACCATAGGAAAACCATAACCTGCACAACGGTCCACTTCCGAGACCCCAGCGGATCCGAATACGCCTATCTATCGGGAGCCGTGGTGCTCTCCCTTCCTGTTGTTCCTGCTGTCAGGTCGACAACAGTTCTCCCTGTGTCGACTCGTCACTTTCGGTTTCGAGCTTAAAGACAACACACGTTCGCCGCGCGTTGAATTATTTATGGAGATCGGCGATCTCGATGCGCCGGACAGACACTGTATTTGGGGAAATACAAGTGGCATCGAGTCCTGGCTTCCCGACCAAGGTCGAGTTCATGTCTCCGTTCGTGTTTACCTCCCATCGGCCGATACCGGCCGGCCTCCCACGCTCTCCCCGTACACGCGACGTTAGAAAATACAATAGAGTGTCTCGATGTATATACAGTGCCGAACAAAAGTATTGACGGAGACCGAACGTTCGTGCAAAATTCTTTGTAAATCTGTAAACCATGTGATTCTCTGTTTAATCTTTTCTCTTTTTGTGAAATATAACTTCCGGCCTTAAGGGCCCGGGATAGTCACGTGACTTTTTAATGAATAATTTCCATTCACAGCCTTCAGACACAGACTTAAGATCCGTCATGGGCTTGATCCGACGGGTCGTAAGTCTGCGACTAAATTTGTCACATTTCTTGCTCTGTATTATCGATATTATGAATTCTGACGCCAGAAACGTGCTTCAAGTTTTTGGCTTTATTTCGCAGAGAATCAAGACAAAATATAGCTCAATTTGTAGCTGGAGATATTTTCTAGTGCGCGCTGCTCTCGACTTCATCCAGAAAACTCATCCAATGGCATAAAAATGCTTGGATTCCACGGCATGCACATCGTTAACCCTTAGCACTCGAATGGCGACTGTAAGGGGCCACTAAAAATTGCTGTATCATTATTCAAAATATTTTTTACATTGTTAAATTTGTTTGTATTTAATAAATTACTAAACAGTTCAGTATTGTACGAGTAAATTGCACCATTTTCGTATGTATAACACAAAAAAAAAAATATATAGAAGGGAAATATTCTAGGTCGGAAGAAATGTTTCGTTTTAGAGTTAAAATGACTTCGAGTGCAAAGGGTTAATTTTTGGCCTACTTCTATCGCTTATATTATCAAATATCTGCATAATCTCGCCAGCTCATGACCAGCGAGCGCTAGATTGAACCTTCCTCTTTCGAACGAGCCCTTTCCCATTTTTTAGGTGAAACCATTTTTCTCCTATTTTCGTCGGTAACGTGATCACTCTACCTTATCGCGAATCCGGGCGAATAGGAAGACCGGGCCCTTAAAGGTTTAAGTACACCATTTTAAAGGTGGTTACCTATGACAGAGGAAAGTAATGAAATACACATAAAGGTCCGTTTTCAGCGCAACAAAAGTATTGGCACACTTTGAACAATTTTTAAAATTTTAATTTCAGATAATTCTAAATTATTTTAATAGTTAATAATAGTTCAATAAATAAATAGTTAATAATTATTTTAATTAACTCTACATTTTTTCCAGTGTAGGCACACCTGTTATACCAGGGGAACGTTCCCCATTCAAACTAGGTGTCATTCTACGGGGTGTCCCAAAAATGTTGTACTTCCTTGAAAGGGCTGATTCCTAAGGTCGTTTGAAGTAACTTTTTCCTTTACGAAAATGTTCTCCGCGGTTTCGTTAAGGAGTTATTAATGTTTTTACATGGACGAATCAGAGCGCAGCAACAGCGGACCGTTCTGATTGGTCCGTGTTTTTCGTTAATAACTCCTTAATTTCTATTACTTCAAGTAACTTCAGGAATAACCCCTTTCGAGGAAGTACCATTTTCGGACATCCTGTATAAAACTAGTGAGAATATTTCGCAGAGAAATAATCTTATTCGAAAATAGGAAACATGATTAACAGAAATCGTTTTACCGTGAGTAGTGTGATTTACAACGATTCCTTGGGGAAAAAGATCTAGTAAATGTCACATGACGTGGACGTCCTCAGAAGCTCGCAGGTCGAGAAAACGGAAAGACAGTTGTCAGTTTAATAAAAATAGTAGAAATACAGTGTTTACCCGATATATGTCGAAAACATGGGTCTAGCCAGGGACATATATCGACCAGGAGATACTATTCTTTGATCCACGCCTAACGTAGAAAAGGACAACGAAACAGCCTCGGTTTATGGCCTTTCATGGGGTATGCCCCGCGGCAAAGTTCTGGATAGTTCTGGGACTTTTATCGGCTAGACATTTGGAACATACAGTGACTCCCACTAATATTCGAACGCTCTTAAAAATCACATAACTTTGTCAATATTGGACTATACTACTTGGATTTTTTGAGAAGTTAGAACAATTGGATCGCTACATAATGTGAGAAAAAGGTTTGATTAAAATTGCAATTGGTCGAAATTACAGAGAAAGTACTAAAAGTTGTATTTTGTAACTTTCTAAATTTTCAATGTAAAAAAGTTGCAAAATACAACTTTTAGTATTTTCTCTGCAATTTCGACCAATTGCAATTTTTGTAAAAGATTGTTTTCACTTTATGTAGCAAACCAATTGTGCTAACTTCTTTAAAAAATCCAAGTCGTATGGTCCAATATTAACAAAGTTACACGATTTTTAAAAGCGTCCGAATATTAGTGGGAGTCACTGTATATAGAGTAAACACCATAAAATGGCCGATTGCATGGAGCTGTATGTTCTCCTGTCTATTAATTCATTCTCGTGCACCATTCGGTTCAAGAATCGTCTCGAACTTTTAATTATTGATCTTTCTCAATCGTTAGCAACCGTGATCAACGAAAATTTAGTTCGAAATTCGAACACTTTGCGTGCATCAAATTAGTGGTGAATGTAACGGCTACATTTCGGCACATCCGCTGCGCGATAATGCAGCCACGTGTGCAAATTGTTATCTCGATGACGTAAGGATGATGTGTACGCGCTGGTCGTTGACGCAAGCGAAAGTTTGGCCGATTACCGAGTTCTACTGGAGATCCAACAATGCGTGCGGTAATTGGAAGTATGGGATCGATCATTGAACCGTTACATGAGCCTTGAGCCAATGATCTCTCCGATCGATGTCTGTGTATAGGATCGATCAATCAATCAGGAGATTTTTGCTTCTACTGCTGCCGATATCATTCGCCTAACATTCTATCTAACTTCTCAAACAAATGAGATCTTTTGGCGGTGGTCTTTTAAACAAATGCCTTTCTGTTTTTGTTAGTTTCTCACTAATAAACTGAAAACGTAAGATCGTTTCATTAAAATATTTTTATATTATTTACTGATTTTATTTGGTCGACATAAAAAGTCATATTTAAAAGTTTTTCGCCGAAGCAAGTTGCGTGAAAGATGGTGAAAGATTATGGAACAAAATGGCACTTATAATAATTCAATAAATGTATATCGAAATTTAAATGTAATGCTTTTCAGTTTCCCCTTAAGAATCGGCACGAACTTTCCGGACAACCCAATATCTTGAGGAAGAAAAATACCTGTCCAACACTTAAAAACATTGAAAATAATTTAAGATTATTAAGCCAAGGTGCGTTCACGGAGAATTATTCAATAAATCTATCTGTTTGGATTGCAATCAAAATCGCTAAAAAATCCGGAGGAAATAATGTAAAATGGTCACTTGTAATGCTTCGTAGATCTGGTATCAATGGCTTCGTAACTATTTTTAGGTGGTCGTGATTAAGTGTCCACGTAGATTTCAGCGGTCGTGTACACTCACGGCGAACAATGAGTTGTATTCAGGCGTTTTAATTTTCCGGTGATCGAAAGATTTCTGCGTTTCTCGCACTCTGCTCCGAGGCTTTTGAACGGTAGTGTATTACGTGCACGGGCGATACTCGAGATAAGGATCTCTCTGATAAGTCAGTGACCGAGTCAGCTGCGAAACATTGTACAGAGCCCCTATCTGATCTACACTTGCCGTAATGTTGTTAATCTTAACGTTTGATTACTTGTGTCGAGACTTCACCAAACAATGCAAACCAGCAATTAAATGTACTCGTTACCGTTCAAGTCGTTTCCTTGACCTTTTAACTGGGGACGACCAGTTCACTCGTCATTTCTCCTTGCTATCGCTAGACTACGGATTTTTGAAGCATTTGTAAAGTAGACAGCGAATCTTTATGCGAAATGAACAATTTTCCCCCGAATGCCAACGAACTGGAGTGAAACAGAAATTTATTTTCTTCCTTAATGTGTTTAATAAGGTGAAAATAATATAACGATATTCTTAAATTCTTCTAATATTTTTATTATTTTAAATTATTTATTTTTGTCAGAAATCCGGCTATTTATGACAAAAATGAATAGATAAAATACAAAACGGTGAATACATTAGAAGAATCTAAGAGTATTGTTACTAGATTGCGGATGTTTGTGCAATTTGCAATATTTGTAGACGAATTTTAGGAAAGTGGAATCAAATAAAATCATATTTTCAGTGGTAGCAGTCTTTGCAGGTCTGAAATCAATAAAAATCGCATGAAACTCTGTCAAATTTTATACTCTAGCATTTTTTGAAAATGTTCAGAAACCATAAATGCATAAAGATCCGCAGTCTAATTATTATACTGTTTTCAACGAGTTAAAATAGTTAGAAGACAAAATTCACTTTTGTTTCATTTCTGTGTGTCGCAAAGAGCTTAGAAAATTCATTGTTTACTTCTTAACTCGACAAATAATTTTTTGACTTTATTGTATCGTAATGTCCACATTGGTATAAAAACCCATGTTTACGTTGATTGCGTTTTCTTGAATGTCATTCAGTTAAAATGTTACTCGAAAGAAAAACAATTACACAAAAAAAATCGGAGGTCTCGTGAGATTTCATTTCCAAAAAATTGAATGCGAACGTGTCGAACGTGTCTGTTCATCGTCAACCTCTTCCACTTACCGGAAACATGGCGGCAGTTCGGTCTTTCAAGCGGAAGTGTACGAGAGAACAAACATTGCTCGAAATTTGAAACAACGCACCCGCATAATTTTTACACGAGGCACGTTGAAAACGTGAAATTTCAGCTGACGAGACAGTCAACGTACGAAGTCCACGTCTTTCACTCAAAACGTATACAGTGACAGTATAAACTATATTTTTAAGTCTCGCTGTATTTGCATATTCACAACACTTTGAACGTACTGCGATTAATTAGACTGCGAATTTTATGCATTAAATTCGATCTCAAGGTAAGATTTTCAATTTATTTTGGTTCGACACATAATTAATAAACCACTTCGTTATTATTTTTCCGATTAATACCAAGAACCATGGCAACCGTCGACCTATGATTTTGAAAAGGTACTCCATAAAAAAATATATAATTTCGATTACTTTTACTGTTCAAAAATCACGCATGTACTCCAAATACCAGTGAATATGTGTGCAAAATCCCAATCCAGAAGATCCAATAGTTCTTCCGAGAAGAATTACTAAAAATTCGTGCAAAATCGGCCACGAAATCCAGGCCGTACAATTTCATTCCAAGGCTTCAGATTAAAAACATACTAGGGTAAGGGGCTCGATTACTGTGCGGGTACCAATTACCGTGCCTATATTAATTATACTTATTTTTAAAGCGTAACGAATATTAAAAAAGAGATATTAAACTTTTCTCATTAAAACCAGTTTTATATATATATAACCAGTATATATATTATTTTAAAAGCATAATTAATATTTTATACTTATATACTTATATACTTATATACGTATATACTTATTTTTAAAGCATAATTAATATTTTATACTTATATACGTATATACTTATTTTTAAAGCATAATTAATATTTTATACTTATACACGTATATACTTATTTTTAAAGCATAATTAATATTTTATACTTATATACGTATATACTTATTTTTAAAGCATAATTAATATTTTATACTTATATACGTATATACTTATTTTTAAAGCATAATTAATATTTTATACTTATATACGTATATACTTATTTTTAAAGCATAATTAATATTTTATACTTATATACGTATATACTTATTTTTAAAGCATAATTAATATTTTATACTTATATACGTATATACTTATTTTTAAAGCATAATTAATATTTTATACTTACATACGTATATACTTATTTTTAAAGCATAATTAATATTTAAAAGTAAGTGTAATTAATATAGGCAGAGTAATTGGTAGCCCCTTATCATTTTGCTGGAGGCGAATAGAATAGTATTGTTTGGAAATCCGTTGATTTTGCAGGTTGTGCAATGGTCGGTATTGCGTACGCTAGTTTATGAGGGAATATTGAAAATAATGAGACGTCGTTGGAAGGTTTAGGTGTTAATGGTTCGAGAAAATGGAACGGGTTAGCTGTCCTTGCATCGAATGATTTCCGGGACACCCATCTCCGGTGCAACGAAAATATTCCGTGACGTGAATCGGTCCCCGAAAAAAGAAGGCGAGGAGAGGAGAAAAAGACGGAAAAGAGAGGAAGGGGAGGGGCGGCGGGGAAGATAGAAAAAGAAATGTGGGTTGCGGTGCGAGGCACAGAGTCGTCAAAGGCTCTCGCGGAGTGCGTGTGTACAGTGTGTACGTGTACGTTCTCGGACCACTCCACGTAGTTGCGCACACGAACGGCCGGGGAGCACGCAACCTTGTGCGTTCACGAACTTTTGGCGGCACGTGCACTCACACAGCGAACCCGCCGGCTGCACACGCGCGCAGCCCGGCCCGTCCGTGCACGCACGCATTCGTTTATTGATTGGTGCGTGCCGCGATAGGTTCGGCTCTACGAAATTCGGCGCCCCGGAACCACACCGGAAAACTCCCAGTGCATTCCCGCGAGCAACACGAATATTTTCCTCGTTAGATCACCGCCAACGGAACGCCCAACATGATCTTTAAATTCATTTCGGTTTACCGCGAGACGGAAAAATTAACGCTAGACCGAGCACTGAAAACAATCGCGGATGTTTATGCAAAATGAAAATTATCTTCGGCAATTGTCCGAAACCGTGGCCATATAGAAATTTCAGACTTTTTTTTAAATATTTTATTGCCATGTTGGACACATAGTCAGGAAAAAAGTAGTAACACAAATTTATTTAATTTATTTAATTGTATTTAGAAGAATTAATTGACTAAATTACGTGTACAGGAAATTCCGAGAAAATTTACAACTGACAGAAAGTAAAAAAAATATTAGATATTGATTTTATAACTTCTTTTATATGATTCTGTAACAAAATATGTTTTCTAGATCTATGTTAATCATATAGATTCTGAACATTTTGTCAAAATCGGTGAACGTTGCAATGCGAGCTAAAAACATTTAAAAATATTTACGTAAGGGCAAAAATCTGCGACTTTCGCCCTTAAGCTCTCACGTGGAAATGTTTGTTGTTCGTAGCAACGTTAACGTGTGAGTAATCGACACAGGTCTACAAAATCATTTTCTGAATTTTTCAACAGAGACCCGTTTAAACAAGGTGTGAGAAAACAACTTTTAGTATTTTCTCTGCAATTCCAATCAATTGCAATTTTTCCAAAGTTCATCATTGTTTCAACTCATTTGAAAAAAGGTACTCCGTTTTAGTGTGCTCGGAGACTTTTTTCACAGACTGTATGCAGGTTCAAAATTGTTAGATGATACGAGCATATGCAAAAAACGCGCGATCATTTGTTCATTAACTTTTTTATATCGTCCCAAACTTCTTATTTATCTGCATATGCGATTTGGCTTCATGAAAAACTAGTCTGAATCTGTTATCGAAAATGTCATTGAAAATGTTAATAGAACACGGAGAAAATTTTCGGGACAACTTAATATATTTTTTATAATATTGTTGCTAAACTTTAAACCTACCGCTACTGGTTAAATGAACAGTTTCATATTTTTTCTGTTCAAGATTATTAAAATTATGGATTTTCCTCTTTCAGTTTCAAAAAAAGAAATAGATTTTTTGAAAATGAAAAACGAAAATACCCCATTAAGCGAAGGAATACTTACATTATGCTTGTTATTAGTTAAAATATGAATGTTATTAAATGCAATAGGGAGCAAGCCGAGCAAGAGATTCAAAAACATAAAGTTCTGTCATTCCGCTAGTCATCTCATTTAGGGTAAGCGACCCAATTACTGTCCGAGTGCCAATTGCTATGACTACATCAATTATACATATTTTTAAAGCATGGTGCATATTAAAAAAGGGATATTAAATTTTTTTATTAAAATCAGTTAACATATTTCATATATATCTTGTTTAGTATTCACTATTCTTTAAAAATAAGTATAATATAGCCACAGTAATTGGTACCCCCAAAGTAAGTGGGTCTCTTACCTTATGTATTATACGATAGGAATCTTTGTGACCAGATAATTGACGAGCAGATCCGCGTAATTCTCCGCATCTATCGTCAGACGCATAAAATATACGCATGAAATTCGACCGACTTTGCGGAATCGCGCGTGTTGCAGTAAATTTGCACCCACGCCTGGCTGTCGTCCAATTCCACCCACCCTTCTCCCACGAAAATATTCGCTGCCGATTAGTGAGCACCATTTGTCGCTACCTTGTGGCTTTTTCTTCAACATTGTACCATGCCACGCGGTCTACATCTCTTCGACTTTAACAGCATGACCGAAAATAACTACTTTTCGAAAATACTGTTTATACATAAACAGTAGAGACTAGCCAATTGTAGGATGCATTGTATTGTATTCTTTGTACTCTTTTTGTGTGAGAGAGAGGGGGGGGGTTACTTTTTCCCCTTAAATCATATTCTCACCCCTCATCTGGCGACCCTGGGCACAGCTACGGGCAAAGCTAAGTAGGCATAGGCTGCCGCAGAGTCGTCAGATCAAGACTTGCTCCCCCACTCTAATTTCCCCTTCCGCCGCGCTATTCCCCACGCAAATTCCCCTGGCAAAGAGAGAGAGAGAGAGAGAGAAAGAGAGAGAGACTTTTTCCCCTCAATTCGTGCTCCCTCCCCTCATCTGGCGACACTGTGTAAGACTTACGCATAAGACTAGCCAACAAGTGATTGATCTTTTTTTCAATTAAACATACGATGTAGCAGACTGTATTTTTATTACATATTGATAAAGGTAAACGGTAAGTAATTATGGTGAATTTACTGACTATTGATACTCAAAATTTTAAAGCAATGTAAATTACATTTACGGAATTACACGTAAGACTTGATAATGGTAAATGATAAGTAATAATGCTGAATTTAATGGTAATGGTAAATTAGATTTGTAACATACCTTATGTATTGTTGGTCTTACTTTTTCTTTACAAAACTTGAGAAAAAAATTGGAATTTTTATATCCACAACTGTACGGTTGAATATTTAAGTTTATGATTTTAAATAACATCAGTTTTGAAAAACATTCGATGAAAAAATGAAAAATAACTCTCTTAATGCCATCCCTAGTTAAACAGTTGAAGTAAAATTTATTTGCAGAGCTTGTTGGCATCGAACACGTATAACATATTACATGTTTATTCTAAATCTTCGTGACCCATATATTACTATTGTCTATTAGTGGGACTATTAACGTGGGAAATAATGAATCGACTCCCGTTGGTGATTTTGTTCATAAAGATATTTGGGGCAATTTGTATCTTTGTGGATCCGTGTGCAGAAGATCATTGTCCAGGAACGAGAAGGATGGAGAAAGTTACCGTTGCTGATTTCGTTAATAAAAATTTTTGGGACAGTTGTTATCGTTGGTAGATGATTTCCACGGTCGCGCGAGTTCGACAGGGAATATTATGGCAACGTGGAGCCGTGTGTAGAAGATCATGGACCAGGAACGAGAGGGATGGAAAAAGTTACTGTTGCTGATTTTGTTAATAAAAATTTTTGGGACAGTTGTTATCGTTGGTAGATGATCTCCACGGTCGCGCGAGTTCGACAGGGAATATTATGGCAACGTAGAACCGTTTGTAGAAGATCATGGACCAGGAACGAGAGGGATGGAAAAAGTTACTGTTGCTGATTTTGTTAATAAAAATTTTTGGGACAGTTGTTATCGTTGGTAGATGATTTCCACGGTCGCGCGAGTTCGACAGGGAATATTATGGCAACGTGGAGCCGTGTGTAGAAGATCATGGACCAGGAACGAGAGGGATGGAAAAAGTTACTGTTGCTGATTTTGTTAATAAAAATTTTTGGGACAGTTGTTATCGTTGGTAGATGATCTCCACGGTCGCGCGAGTTCGACAGGGAATATTATGGCAACGTGGAGCCGTGTGTAGAAGATCATGGACCAGGAACGAGAGGGATGGACAAAGTTACCGTTGCTGATTTTGTTAATAAAAATTTTTGGGACAGTTGTTATCGTTGGTAGATGATTTCCACGGTCGCGCGAGTTCGACAGGGAATATTATGGCAACGTGGAGCCGTGTGTAGAAGATCATGGACCAGGAACGAGAGGGATGGAAAAAGTTACTGTTGCTGATTTTGTTAATAAAAATTTTTGGGACAGTTGTTATCGTTGGTAGATGATCTCCACGGTCGCGCGAGTTCGACAGGGAATATTATGGCAACGTGGAGCCGTGTGTAGAAGATCATGGACCAGGAACGAGAGGGATGGAAAAAGTTACTGTTGCTGATTTTGTTAATAAAAATTTTTGGGACAGTTGTTATCGTTGGTAGATGATTTCCACGGTCGCGCGAGTTCGACAGGGAATATTATGGCAACGTGGAGCCGTGTGTAGAAGATCATGGACCAGGAACGAGAGGGATGGAAAAAGTTACTGTTGCTGATTTTGTTAATAAAAATTTTTGGGACAGTTGTTATCGTTGGTAGATGATCTCCACGGTCGCGCGAGTTCGACAGGGAATATTATGGCAACGTGGAGCCGTGTGTAGAAGATCATGGACCAGGAACGAGAGGGATGGAAAAAGTTACTGTTGCTGATTTTGTTAATAAAAATTTTTGGGACAGTTGTTATCGTTGGTAGATGATCTCCACGGTCGCGCGAGTTCGACAGGGAATATTATGGCAACGTAGAACCGTTTGTAGAAGATCATGGACCAGGAACGAGAGGGATGGAAAAAGTTACTGTTGCTGATTTTGTTAATAAAAATTTTTGGGACAGTTGTTATCGTTGGTAGATGATTTCCACGGTCGCGCGAGTTCGACAGGGAATATTATGGCAACGTGGAGCCGTGTGTAGAAGATCATGGACCAGGAACGAGAGGGATGGAAAAAGTTACTGTTGCTGATTTTGTTAATAAAAATTTTTGGGACAGTTGTTATCGTTGGTAGATGATCTCCACGGTCGCGCGAGTTCGACAGGGAATATTATGGCAACGTGGAGCCGTGTGTAGAAGATCATGGACCAGGAACGAGAGGGATGGAAAAAGTTACTGTTGCTGATTTTGTTAATAAAAATTTTTGGGACAGTTGTTATCGTTGGTAGATGATCTCCACGGTCGCGCGAGTTCGACAGGGAATATTATGGCAACGTGGAGCCGTGTGTAGAAGATCATGGACCAGGAACGAGAGGGATGGAAAAAGTTACTGTTGCTGATTTTGTTAATAAAAATTTTTGGGACAGTTGTTATCGTTGGTAGATGATTTCCACGGTCGCGCGAGTTCGACAGGGAATATTATGGCAACGTGGAGCCGTGTGTAGAAGATCATGGACCAGGAACGAGAGGGATGGAAAAAGTTACTGTTGCTGATTTTGTTAATAAAAATTTTTGGGACAGTTGTTATCGTTGGTAGATGATCTCCACGGTCGCGCGAGTTCGACAGGGAATATTATGGCAACGTGGAGCCGTGTGTAGAAGATCATGGACCAGGAACGAGAGGGATGGAAAAAGTTACTGTTGCTGATTTTGTTAGTAAAAATTTTTGGGACAGTTGTTATCGTTGGTAGATGATTTCCACGGTCGCGCGAGTTCGACAGGGAATATTATGGCAACGTGGAGCCGTGTGTAGAAGATCATGGACCAGGAACGAGAGGGATGGAAAAAGTTACTGTTGCTGATTTTGTTAATAAAAATTTTTGGGACAGTTGTTATCGTTGGTAGATGATCTCCACGGTCGCGCGAGTTCGACAGGGAATATTATGGCAACGTGGAGCCGTGTGTAGAAGATCATGGACCAGGAACGAGAGGGAAAGAGATAGATACAGGAAGGGGGAGGACGAGCCGTTGCAGGAGGAAGGGCGGGTATGAGGGTTGCGCGTATTTCCAACGAAGATAGGGTTACGCATTGTGCGTAGGAGGGTAGTGCCGGGCTAGCACGCCGGCCCGTTGTTTTATTCGTACTTGTCAGAGCGAGAAGCATAGTAATAAAGCTTGCAGAAGGGTCGAGAGATGTATTCCGGTTGTTTTGTGATAGCCGGCGCGGCGCGCGCGCGCGGCCCTCGAATAATAAAAATGAAAATTGTTCCTCGCAGAAATCGTCGACTTGGCAATATGAATAATTTCGGCCGCGTGACAAGCGACCGAGAGGGGGACTTAATCTAAATCTCGCGTTCGTTTTCAAGGACACGGTCAACCAAGACTTGTGATCAAGTAAATGGAAGATTAAAACAGCGAGAGAATAGACCGCGGATTTTATGTGTTTATGCTGAAAATTAGTAGGTGCAATTTAAAGCTGGGGATGTTAAAAGATTCAATGTATTAGTACCAGCTTATCAATATAATTAACCTCTCCGGGGATACTGGCATGTATGTGTACCTTTATTTCTTTTCAATTAAAATTATTCTATATAAAACAAAATTAAAATTTGTTGGAGAACAGAATCAATACAGAATCTTTCAAGCAAAACATTCACCGTGTGGAAGCACTGACAGATAATATTTTCATTAAATAAGAAATTATTATATCTTCTTTCTACTTTAGAAAATTCAACTTTAAACACGCATAACTTTTGAACCAGCGAATTCCTCGCCTTAAAACTTCGATTTTTGGCAATTTCTCGTCAAGATGTACGGGATTATAGAGTAAACAGTTAACAATTTCTGGGTTACCAAGGTGAAGTTTAACCGAAAATTCGTTCCTGAAGAGGTTAAAGGGGAAAAGAAATTTCTGTTAGGTCCTATCCATTTTAATCGATGTAAACTACTTTCATTTTGCATGAAAATCCGCAGTATAGTATTGAGCATCGAGGACCAAATTTTATGCGAACATCGAATAGAAAGTTCTTATTAGATTGCGAACAAAATGGGAAAATGTATTGTGTGAATATCGATTGGAACGGTTTGGTCAATTCGGAAGACATGACACCAACACTTTAGAAGATGCACGTTTGAAATCTGGACTTTACAGAAGTTTGACGCTGCGATTACTATTTTTATTGAATCCCGCCCTAAAATCTAGAAGCAGCTGCGAAAAGTATTTGAGCGGTAAGAGAACGAAGTCAAGATTTTTCTTGACAATGTAACAAATCGAAACATCTCTCAAACATTAGAAAATTTCTTTCGTGACTGAATCTACTATAGATTTCAAGATTGAAGCTTTCCCCTTCACAACGATCCCTTAAATCTTGATATACTATTTTATCGTTTTGTTGAGTTTTGAGTGAAGGGTGTACCGCGAACTTGCAATATTATGTACAGGGTACTTTACTCGACCGAACTTGTTCTTCGTTTCTGTTCCATAAAACAGCTAAAAAGATCGTAGATCAAGGTACTTTCTTTTTAGAGCTGTTATACTCTGACGCAGAGTTGCTCAACATGCAGCGGCCATGTTGCTAATAGCGGCCGAGGGCGCTCGCGGATGCCCGTGGGCACAGCTACGGGCAAGTGACGTAGCGGAGTGGGGGTAGGCCGTAGCAGTGTCGTCAGATGAGGGTGGGGGGGAGCACGAATTGAGGGGAAAAAGTTACCCTCTCTCTGCCAGTACCGGAATTTGCACGACAGAGGAGGAACGCGTCACGTGACAGGGCCGCGGCGCAAGCGTGGGGAATAGCGCAGTAGAAGGGGAAGTTAGAGTGGGGGAACAAGTCTTGAACTGGCAACACTGGTCCGTAGCACCAGCAGAATTCGGCAGGAATGCGGCTGTAAGCCGTCCAATTGGGTCATTCACACGCATTTTACGTTCTAGCCGAATTATTGGCTAAAGTGTGTGACGTCAAAGCCTAACCAGCGCGAGCGAGGACCTCTCTTACCTCTGTAGCTTCTCGAGGAACTATTTGGAAGGCAAGGACAGTAGCTGTGACAATGCGCGTGACAAATACATGCAGCCTTGCTGATGGGGGCGTGGCTTTGTGCCCGCTGTTCTGTGTATGCCCAGGGCAAGAAAACCGCTGCCCGCTCGGGCTAACGCTGAACAGCTCTGCTCCAGCGAGCAACTGTAGGTCTGATTGCTCAAGACAGATACTAATTATCTTTTTTCAGGAGATGCTATTTAGCTTCATGTTCGTTATTTCTTAAGATAGATAGATCGACTGTCTTGAATTCTAACAACTGACCTGGAAACAAATTTGGTACTCTAGACATCCGAGGATATCTCACAGAACAGAAGATTGCTTATACCTATTTTTGTATGTGATAAAGTTCGTTTACCTATCCGTTTCGAGCGTAAAAATCAATGTTTGAGAATCTCGAGTTCGGGATGTGACTCGAGGCAACATCATTACGGTCAACAGCATTCGCGGCCCATAAATGGCCAGATACTCATCGTGCTGAAAGATGATTATTGGAGTCAATGATTTCTCGTTGTCACTGCTCAAAGGCCATCTAAAACGGTCCGTGGAACCTTAATGGTTAATCAAGTGTTGTATGTTCCACAGATTATTAAATTTAATGAGAAAAATTGAAAAAGAACAACAGAATAATCAGAGCATGCCAAAGAAGGTAAGCAGCGTCCTCGGGTAAAACGTGTTAATTAAAAAACGATCAATTTTGAATAATCATAGTAACTATAATATTCATTCGATTTCATGAATTTCGCCGTTCAGAGTAGACTGCGTGTATTTTATACGTTTATGACAAAAATTAATAGACGTTTTATAAAACGTTTATCAGTAGACTGCGGATTTTATGCATTTATGATAAAAAAGGGTGGGAATAATTTAAGACAGTAAAAGCATTTGAAGAATTTAAATATACTATTATATTGTTTTCGACCTAATAGACATATTAAGCAGGAAATTAAATATTTATTTCACCCCAGTTTGTTGCAATTCAGGTAGAAAGTTTTCATTTTGCATAAAGATCCGCAGTTTATTCATCAGTGTACAGATTTATAAGTCCTTCTCATGTCCTTTCAGAATGTGTCGATTAATCAACGATGGTATCGATTCGTCGATGGTAAGGAATGCTAAAAAATCGGAATGAATCTTGTAAATCAGTCCCGTTCAACTATCGCCCGTGCGAGCAGAGAATTTGGTTCCCCGGGCATAAGCTATTTGGCGGGCAACGAACCACGCCTCCTCTCGATGGTTCAGCCTATGACAATATTTTTCCTGCTGACGTCACATTGCCCTCTGCTATGCCCGCGGGCATCGGCGGGCGCCCTTCCCCGGGAAAGAAGGGACTGTTGTAAATGAAGAACGTGAACGTCGAAAAAATTCAATGTCTACCGTAATACAATAAAAAAAGGAACACCTGGTAATTCATTCACAAAATTATGTTGAACAGAATGATGCTCACTTTGACCCATAAGTTTATTTAGAAGCGAATTATGTTTGTTTAACGCTGCCGTTAAAAATCGGACATTTCATGCGCATAGCATTGTCGCGGAGTGTGGGCATCGATCCGGGACGACGACAGTTGACGTTTTCGACAAAACGTCACCAAATTCTTCGACCCGGACCCCTGTGCGCCGCGCCGTTTCGTTCCGAGATATACAATAAGCAGTTTATCAGGCTGGCTCGTACGACAAACCCTCTGACAGCGTTATCACGAAATATTTCGTGACCCGAATACGATCGCTGCATGAGACCCGCTCTCTCGGCGTGCTATCGGTTAGGTAGTTTACAGCACGCGCGCTTTGTCACGGTGTGCGTGGTTTTTCGCGTGCACGCGAACAATACCCCGTGCAATTGCGGTCACGCGCACGAACACGGAAAAAAACAACGAGAAATCCGTCGTTTGGCCCGATCGTTGCGCAGATTACCACGGCCGGCCGAGAGATTACGCGCCGTCGCTGATCAATCGAACGATTAGTCCCACCCCAAACGTCACATTTCGCCGGCACCGTTGTTTTCTGCGACAGATACGCGTGCAGTCGCTGCAAGTTCTGCGCCGGTATCGCCATTTTTCTCTGCTTTCAGCACGCTGCCGCGCCATTTACTGATACGCCCGCGATCGCAGAGATTATTACCGCTTTCGAAGAATTTTCGACAGCTCGAAATCAGCAAGGTAAACTCTGTCATTCGCGAAACGAAAATATAGCGTTGCCGGACGAAAGTATGACACACTTCGTGTACATTCATCGCGCATTTTATACGTCCTATCTTGTGTATTCTATTTCTAGAACGTGTATACCAGAGCCGTTCAGCATCTGCCCGCACGGGCAGCGATTCTCTTGCCCCGGGCATACACAGAACGGTGGGCAAGAAGCCACGCCCCTGCGGGCGAGACTGCATGTACTAGGGGTACCCATAAGTAATCAATTATTTGCAAAGAATTTGTTCTGCCTTTAGTTCCGTACCGATCGTTGAAGAGGAAACACACGTGTTCTTTTACAGTTTTCGGTAAAGCAGCCTGTGTTCAAAATATTCTAAAAAGTATCGTTTCTTTTTATGACCCTGTAATAAAATGGCGGCGTTCACACCTTCCTTTTCGTTTTCATGCGGGATTTAATGCAACGGTAACAACAAAGAAAATTTGCGATGTTTATGGAGATGTGTTGAAGGTCAACAAGTGTCAACGTTGGTTCAGAAGGTTTGCTGGTGGTGGTTATGATCTCTCTGACAGGCCCCGAAGTGGACGGCCAGTTGAATTTGATAATGACACCCTAAAATCTCTAGTGGAAGCTGATCCAAAATTAAGTATACAAGAATTATCGAGAAGAGTCCACATCGTCAACTATACAAAGGCACCTACACGAAATGGGAAAGGCATGTAAGCAAGGAATATGGGTACCGCATCAATTATCCGAGACCAACGAGAATATTCGTCGATCAATTTGCACTTGATTGCTATCCAGATTTCGTAGAGATCCATTTCTTAGCAGAATCGTTACCGGAGATGAAAAATGGATTCTTCATGGTCACATAAAGCGTTCCAAGCAATGGCTTTCTGGAAATCAAACCGCAATATCAACCCCTAAACCAGGCTTATCACTTAGAAAGGTGTTACTGTGCATTTGGTGGGACAGTCGTGACATAATTCACTTTGAATAAGTATAATTAATATAGGCACAGTAATTGGGCCCCTTACCCTAGTGTAGTTCTTTCTCAAAATGAACAGTTTAGGACACTTCAACTTGCACGTAAATAAGTTAATCCTCGCACGGTTAGTCGGATAAGTTTCTTTAAAATATAATTGTGCTAAAGGTCGAGTCAGTCTCCACAAGTTTGATGGTTTTCTTGGCTCACTGTTCGATTGTTCCCCTCGATAGAGAGGGGAAGTTGTTTCGAGCAACGTACACAGTAATTCAATTATTTCCGACTAACTTCGAGTCAAGTAGACACACGTCTCCAATTCGGGTTTCTGCGATTCTCCTGTTCACATACTATCGTGTTTTGTCGATCAATACAAGTTCTGGGGATGACTGCCACATTGGATTTCCACCCGTTGTATTCGCTACACTAATTGTACCTTAACTACAATAGAAAAAGTACTAAACGATATTACGAACGTCCCTAATTTACTCATCGTCTGCACCATAACTAGACGGCGGATGTTTATGCAAAATAAAAATTCTGAATTGCAACAAACTGGAGTGAAATAGATATTTACTTTCTTAATATGCTTAATAGATTGGAAATAATATAACAGTATTTTTTAAATCTTCTAATGTTTTTACTGTTTTAAATAACACCTACTCATTTTTGTCATAAATGCATATAATCCGCAGTCTAATCATAACTTTTCCAACATTTTCGGCTCACCTCCGAAAGCTCTTCTTAATTGTAAAATCTTATTTTTAAATGATTTACATTTCCAAATGTAGTCTTGTCCAAATGTAGTCAGTCCCGAGAAATTGTCTATGTTTAAACAGTGACGATTTCGTTAAAACAAATAGTACAATGACAATCCTGGTCTCATTTTAAAGCTTCAGATTTCTACTCTTACTGACCATCATTCATCTTTGCCCGTGACAGTTTCGCACGACGTGACAGGCGGAAAACTCAAGACACGTTTTCTCTCGTAAATGTCACCATTTCAAGCGTCTCCAAAAGGATTGAAAAATTTCTTTCGTGAATGGATATCACGTAAATTCGTAGATTGAAGCTTTACAGTGACGCAAAAGAACTTTACGTATGACTTTTTCCAGTTGTTTTATTACGGGTTAAATGAAAGGCGTGTAGCCAATTTTACAGTGACGTAAGGTACTCCATTTACACACTGTCGAAAGTTTTATGCCAGTAAAGTTTGTTGCAATTCAGGTATGAAATTTGTATTTTGGATAAAGTTCCGCACTATTGATCACACACTTTAAATCAGAATATCTTTTTCTGTAAATGAACCGAACGACTTCAGTTTTTCTGTAAAGCTACAAGGATTAGTTTGGTAATACAAAACATTTCATTTGTTCGGAATCGCGAAAAAAATAGTAGAGGTTGTTTCTTACGACTTCTTTATGTGGTTAGTTTTTCTGTAATAACAATTTAAAAAACGTGTTTCGCGAACACATAGGGTAAGGGACCCAATTACTGTGCCTATATTAACTGCACTTATTTTTAAAGCATAAGGAATATTAAAAAGAGATATTAAATATTTTTCATTAAAATCGGTTAATATATGTGTTGCACATCTCTGTTTTAATATTGATTATGCTTTAAAAATAAGTATAATTAATACAAGCACATATAGGCACCCCCACAGTAATTGGATCCCTTACCCTATAAGTTACATACTTTCTGAAAATTTCTGTTTTTCACTACGTTTGATCGTTTTTACTCATAAACCAATTAACTAATTGGTTCGGATCACCGCCTACATCGTCTACTAAACAAATTCTTCTGGCTTCCCAAAAAACTGAAATCATTAGGTCGATTTAGGAACAAGTTATTTTGATTTAAGATGTGTGATCAATTGTGTCAATGTAATTTGTTCAAGAGCGGAACGCTTTATTTATTCGTGACACGTAATCGAGAGCAGATTTCCGTGTTCCCCGTTGAATAAAAAATCCGCAATTTATTAAAAGTTAGAAGACGCCAGCGTTCCCCGAATCGGGACAGAAGGTTTCACGAATCCGGGTTCGGCGGGTGACGAAAGTAGGCGAGCGTTTAAACAAATCTTTTCCCGTCCGACAATAATTTGCAGCGCGAGACCGCGGAGTCAACCGAACTTTTCTAACAGTTTCTAAAACACACTTGGTTGCCGGTTTGGCCATGACACACATAGAGAGAGGAGCCAGCCTTTCGCATCCTCTCTTGAAAAAACATCCAACCGCTTTATTCCCATAACTCATTCGGAGGCTCTCTTGTGTCTTATCGCGGCGAGGGGACGCGCCCGATATTTCCTCATAGCTTTTTGAAAAACGACCGCTTCGGAACGGATCGCATGATCGACCATTCGATTCGCTTTGGATTCCTCTCGTAACGACGCCAGCGCGGCCCCAAATCATGCTCTTCCACTCCGTAATTAACGCTGCGACTAACAGTCGACGTAACTCTCTATAATTTCTACTAAACCGTAATTTTACAACAGCAAAAAGTTGCCAAGGAAACTTCATAGTTTCAATAATTGAATGGACACCTCGAATAAGGGTCTATTCGACTAACCAGTTTTTAACGAGTATACTCGTCATGAAGAAATGGAAATATTTCCTGTTATGACGAGTATACTCGTCATGAAGAAATTGTTATATTTTGTCTTGTGACGAGTATACTCGTCAAAACAGCTAACTGGTTAATTTTTGCGACGCAATTTAGGTACACGTATCTCAAAGAGGTCGCAACAGCTAACTGGTCAGGGGTTTCCACTTAATTATGCAACGAAAAATCTGAAATGAATTATTTTGAGCAACCGAACAATTTTTCTATACTTTCAGTAACCCTACATTACCCTGAATCACTTACAAGAAGCTCAGGTTGAATAATAATCTAATCTATTTTAATAATCTTCGTATAATAAAACTGCCCTTAGTCTTTGTTAATTCTTCCGGTGTTTTGGACGATGCTCGGAAAATTTGAGTGTCGAACCCGAGAGAAATGAAAATACGACAAAGAGTAACCATATATTTCTCCTCCTAACAATTTTAATAATCTTCGTTCGTGTAATAAAATTGTCCTTAGTTAATTCGTCTGATGTTTTGAACGACGCTCTGAAAGTTTGAGTGTCGAATCCAAGAGAAATGAAAATACGACAAAGTCAAGTTCATTAACCGTTTATTAATCCTATTACGGTACGACTGTGATAAGTAGACTGTGGACTTGATGCACTTATAACAAAAATGGATAGATCGAATAGTAAAAATGATCAGAGAATATAAAGAATACTGTTGCACCATTTCCGACTTACTAAAACGATTGAGGAAAGCAGTGCGGCGTTTAGGTCGTACAATCGATGCAGATAATTGTTATTTTGCATAAAAATCCGCAATCTAAGTTAGGTTCATAGAGGGTCATCTAGATTAGTCATGAAGGTTTACCGGTCAAGATGTCATGTGCCAAGCAAGGACTACACGCTGTCGTTGCATTGTGCAATGATTTCGACGGTGCGGTGCGGCGGAAGGTTAAACTCGGTTTCGAGGCTTGCGCGTTACGAGAACCGAGAAGAACTAATCGTTTCTAAGAACCCGTGACCTAAATCGAGCGGCGTTAGGTATTCTTGGACCTTCCTGATTCGCACGTGATCCGCAAAGCTTCCCGCTACCAGAGAATCCCAAAGAACTGTTGCTGGAATCCTTGGTAGGGTCCAAGAAACCACAGTGACGAGCAGAATTGAACCAATGAAATCATTGTTCCAGAAAATCGTCATCTAAGGTGAACGGCCCAGTGGCTGACCCGGTATGCAGACAGCAATACAAATTTCATTTATTTTTTACCTTACTTGTTAATATAATTAGAAATAAAAATTAGTTAACATTAATAAAAATAATCGTTATATAAAATTAAAACTTATTAGTTGAAAATTATTATTTTGAAACATGTGTCATATCTATAACAAATCTTGAAGAATTTCTTAAGCTTTTACTAAGAAATCTCGCTAATTTATTAAGGGAATATTTTTACTATATCTGATATTTTATGTTACGAGAATGAATTAATGAAATAAATATACTGCAATATGTATATCAAATGTTCGAACGTGCAAAAAAATGAATTTTTTTATTACAAAATTATAAGATTTACATATTGGGAAAACAGTTTCATCAGTGTACCAGTAATTGACTAATCAGCACGTGACTGCACATAGCACAGTTGAGTTTTCATGAGGTTTTCATGAGTATTGTGAGGTTTCACACAATAGTGAATGAAGTAACCTTAAAGATTCGGAAGGATTTGCGCATTGGTCTTCGCGCAAAGAATTCCTAAAGATTCGCAGTCTAATTATAATTAATGAACTAAATGCAACAGGATTAAAATGTCAATCGTTTTGAAATAAATTTAAAATTACATGCTTCTTGAGCTTTAATAAATAAATAATAAATCATTGATTCAAGTTTTGGTCGTCACTGTGTTTCTTAATAGACGAATAAATTCGAGTCGAGCCAATTAGGAAGAAGCGTGAGTAACTATCACTAAAAAGCAGGTTTCGCCTCTCGAAGATCAAGATTAATCGAATCAGTATCATAATCAGTATCAGATAAAATCATTTAATATGGAAATTCTCGAAGAGTTCGAACGATGTCAAGGTTCAATCGCCGCAGGATTTTAACATTCCGAGCGACCGATTCTACGATAATAGAATGTGCAAATAAGCCGGGCATGGCGAAAGAAGGTACACAAACATAATTAGTTTATGTAGCGAACGTACCAGAAATGTTAAACAAAATATTAATAGCAACACATGCAAAGAAGATTTTCATTGTATTTAGAATCGAACAAGCAAAGTAATTGAACCCAAAATTTATAGCAATTGCACGTGATTTTCTCCACAGTAGAATGTGTTCCTCATGGTCAGACAAAACAGTCCTCATACAACACACTTCGATACAGTAAACATAACTAATTTAGGATCTAATAGGTAAATGTCTAATTGATTCCAAAATTTGAAATAATTTCACGTGATTCTCTCTACAGTAGAATGTGCTTCTCGTGGTCAGACAAAACAGTTCACATTCAGCATGCCTCATTATTATAAATATAGATATTAATATGTTCACTTTTGTTAGAATCAGTTATAACTAAACTGCAGGTTTTGTGCGCTTAAAATGCTTTTGGTATTATGCAATTCTGCGCAGTAAAATGTTCACAAAAGCTCTACGAGGGTCTGATCTTGTATCATAATAATCTCGTAATTAGTTCATATCAGCAATTAAACTTAATAAGTTTAATCCCTTATCCTTGAACTCGGAACACAGTTCCACTTTATTTGAGCAGCTGGTTAATCGGAGCAGTCGTTTATTTGGAGCAAACCTCAGAGAACAAAACACCATTGGCTAGCCCTGATTCTCTTCGCTTAATTCGGACAGTCGCTTAATTCAGCCAAAGGATATTAGCCCCGACGTGTTCGACATAACCGAAATCTACAAAATAATAAAACCTCAAACAAAATTATTTTGTTCTTATTAATTCATCCCCTGCACTACGATTTACGATTACAGTTGTTTGAATTTTTTCGTCGTCCAGAATGTCCAAGAGGGAAGAGAAAATTTATGTCTATTGTACAACTATGTGTTCGCCAATGACTATACAGTATGTGCCACGAAATCTGTTCAAATATCTTCGTTATTTGAAACAGAACGCGAAAATGTTTCAAATAAAAGTTATAGGATTTAGAACAATTAATAATATAGTGATCGCAGTTTTTCGACAAGCGGACGCGTAAAGGAGATATGAAAGTCACTTTAAACATAATACCAAAATAACAGAACTTCTTTATTTTTTATGGGACTTTCACCAACATATTCACGGTATTTATCTAATGAAAATGGTACCAAATATGATATATCCGATGATATTGACTCGTGTAATGAATAGACTGCGGATCTTTATGCATTTATGGCTTGTGAAAATTTTCAAAAAATGCTATAATATAAAATTTGATAGAATTTAGTAGGATTTTTATTTGTTTTGGATCTACAGAGGCTGTTCCCATGAAAAATAGGATTCTATTTCATTCTATTTTCTTAAAATTTGTCTACAAAAATTCGAAATTGTATAAATATCCGCAGTCTAGTAATGAACGATGAAAATTTCGCACGCAAAGAAGGGGTCGTATTGGACAGGAAGAGACACGGAGAGTCGCGGCTGTCGGTACAGTTTAAAAGCCTTCGTCACAACATTTGTCGCTGTGACTTTGACATATAAAATATAGGACGAATATGTTTACACTCTTCGGCGACCGAAAATCGGCGGCGAGCATCGCTGTGCTTTTCTACGTTCGGCGCGGATCGAAAGAATAATGTCTCCTGGAGGATAAACGACATCAAGACCCGTGTTGCTGACATATATCGAAAATTCACTGTATACCGAACGATGTGATAGAGGCTTGGGCAACTGGCCAAATAACGAAAGTGAAACAGAGTAAAGTTGCATATTCTGGCGGAAGGTACAGCGAATAAAGTGAAAGAAGAATGAAATCTCGATGGCCAGACACGAAACTGTCTGTCAGACACGAAACTGCGCCGATAAAGATTTCGTGGGCCCGAGCGTATACCTGGAACATGAAGACGAGCTGACGCCCAGACGATCCCGCATACGGAATTAATAGTCGGAAACAATGAATGAATGTTTGAGCAGCCGCGGCGTACCTAAGCGAGTGTCCGGCACGGCGCGTGCAGGCCTCGATGAAACTTTTACGAGGCACGTGGGCGAAATTGCAGTCTGCTCTCTCAGTCTCGAAGCGAAACTCGAAGATGGTGGACGAGACACGCGGCCTACACGGTGCACCGCCAGCGTGACTGCAAGTTCTCGTTATGCCATTCATTATTGAACACCGTGGCGTGTCCGTTTTCTCTAACGGAGACGCTCAACGATTTCGCGACGCTCGAAGATAGTCGCTCGTGTCGCCTACACCGAAGCGTAACGACGTGACGCCGATATTTTTGCTCGTCGATTCACGAGAATGTCAAGGAGACTATGAATTTCAACTTCCAATGCCACTCTGTAAATTGGTTATTGAACGCAGGGTGCTTGGGGGTTGGGATTGAACTATAATATTTTGATAAGTAGATAGACTGCGGATTTTCCGCATTTACGATAAAAAGGAAAATACTAAACTTTGATGACATTAGAAGAAATTAACCCTTTGCCTTACAATTTCGAGTCATACTCGTGATGAAGATTCGTTTAAACCGAAATAAAATTCTATTTTGGAGTTGTTAATGTACAGTTACATATAGGCATACAATATGAACATATAGGCATACAATAGATATAAATTTTCTCCTTCTTTTAGGAAATTACGAATTACAAAAAAGTTCTAATCACTGAGACCGTAAAATAAATCGTAGTGCAAGGGGTTAAACTTGTAAAGTGGAGTCATTCGTGTCCGGACGATTTCGAACAGTTTGCAAAATTCACGTATTCATACTATTAAAAATATTATATACTAAATACTATATAAAGTATTCTAACAAATTATTTGTCAAAATCGTTGCGATGATCCCAATTTAGGATGACCGGAGGTACTGTATGCATTTTTCCAGATTTTTGTAAGAACTATTACTCACCAAAACCATTTACATTTACTTGGCAATTTATTAAAAGTATTATTTTAATTATTAGAATTATTGTTACACTCTTGGAAATTTATCAAAATTAATATTATTATTATTCTTATTTTAATTATTATTATTTATTTTTATTAATTAACAGAATAAATACACTGTAGGATGTAGATCATTTTTATTTTGCATGAAGATCCGCAGTCTACTAATCAGGGACAGAAAGACCCAATTTGTCGAAGTCGCAGTCGAATCAGGGCGATTCGGCGAAGAGAAACTCGAATAGAAGAAATCTGGAATCGTGAAACTTGTATACAGTAATCCGGAATTTGGAGATTCGAATCAAAAAGATTTATGATGCGGAAAACACGATAGGGATTAATCCAGTATCCAGGAAACTTAGATTGAAGATTATCCGAGAAGACGTTTGGGAGAGATGATATCAGTATAGTTAACAACATTTTTGAAATAGGAGATTCAAATTAGACAGCTGAAATTTCACTGATTTAATTCGAAGCGTCCTTAATACTTTGATTGCTATTATCCATTAACACTGCTAATATGATTAACCAGTTAGTTGTTTTTGACGAGTATACTCGTCATGAACAAATGGCAATATTTTGTGTTATGACGAGTATACTCGTCATGCGTAAAAACTAGTTACAATTTGCGGTTCAAATTGCAATTTTAGTGAAAACTAAAATATATCTGTAAACTTCAATATGTTTGAAATATTCCATGTTACATATTGATTCAATATTATAACAGCCACACACACTCGGTGTTTGACGAGTATACTTGTCATCGCTTAATTTTTGCAACGCAATTTGTTGCATGTAAACATCTCCCGTTGCATCCATATTGGCATAAACTTATATTCGCGTCAATTATGATACAATTTTTGTCAACTTAATTTTACTTGTTTTTGTGACGTCTTCGCAACAATTCGCGCAGTTGAAGGGTTAATATTTTAAAAAACCCGTCCGAAAAGGGTTGAATATCTATTTTAGTTGTACGAAGTAGAACGAACAGAGCTTACTTCTACAACTAATAAATAGACTGCAGACATTAATGTATTCATGATAAGAATGAGTAGACCGAATGCGAAACAGTAAAAGCATTCATACAATTTAAACATGCTACTGTACTTTCTTCAACGCGTTAAGATTATTAATGAGAAGAAATAAACGTGTATGTGGATTCTATTCATGCAGTTGGTCCATTATTTAACCAAGAAGCATATTTTCCCGTGACCCAATCCCATACTCTAATTCAGCTCCCACCGAGCGATGATTAGAAAGCTGGCGCATAACGTTAAAATTCCGTGGAACGGAGGCTCCATCGTCAAAAACAGTAATTTATTTCATATCTGTTACGGCGTTCCCGCGTCGAGAAAACGAAGAAACTCGCGCGTCACATCTCGTCGGTCACCCGCGTGATCAATATTCATGCGTCGAATAATCGACGAACCGATCGGTGAACATAAACTCGTGTAACTGAATTCCCGTTGTCTCCTCAGCTTCCAAACGTGGAATCAGGCGGTCCAGAGAAAGCCCATAACGAAAGAAGGCCGGGTTCCTTAACCAGTTCGCTGTTTTCGACGAGTATACTCGTCACGAAGAAATGGCAATATTTTGTGTTGACGAGTATACTCGTCACGCGTAAAAAGTAGTTACAGTTTGCTGTTTTTGACGGGTATACTCGTCACGAAGAAATGGCAATATTTTGCATTATGGCGAGTATACTCGTCACGAAGAAATGGCAATATTTTGCATTATGGCGAGTATACTCGTCACGAAGAAATGGCAATATTTTGCGTTATGACGAGGAATACTCGTCACGCGTAAAAAATAGTTACAGTTTGCTGTTTTTGACGAGTATACTCGTCACGAAGAAATGAGGATATTTTGTATTATGACGAGTATACTCGTCATACCTAAATAGTACTTACAGTTTGCAGTTTAAATTGCAATTTTAGTGGAAACTAAAATATATTCGTAAACTTCAAGATGTTTTAAATATTTGGGGGCCAAGACGAAATAAACGGAACAAATAAAAATATATAAATAATTATTATGAAAAGACTGTATGTATATAGAATCGGTTAACATTTTCCAGATTATGTACCAAGCACATCTTCAACAAGTAATCCTACACTAAGATATTGATATTGTTATGAAAATAATATTCGGAGAGAATAAATACATAGGTGTCCGACTTGCGGAGTGTCGTTACGTATTGTACCTAGCTTTACGCAATACTATTCCACGACAGTGGATTAAACTAAGTAATTGATTTTTCATGTTTATTTTCGTTCGTATGCGAGCAATATATGTTTCAGTTAAGTAAATAAATAAATGTTAGTAATAAAGTTAAAAAATAAAAGTCATTTCATTACAACTTCATTCCGTATTATAACAGCCACACGTACTCTGTGTTTGACGAGTATACTCGTCATCGTTTAATTTTTGCAACGCAATTTAGGTACACTTTTTTCAAAGAGGTCGCAACAGCTAACTGGTTAGGGGGGGGGGGGGAGAAAGTGCGTGAAGGAAACGAACGAGGGCTGACGTAACTATAGTTGATCGCGTTCGAGGAAAATAGAAAGCAGCTCGTTTTGTACGGCTCCGAACCAGTGAAAACATAAAATCGTCTGATTAGCCGATCGTCTAGCCTCGGACATCAAAAACAGACGATTTTTTTAGGTTTTTGCACGCGTACCGAAGGGACACGCGTACTCTAGGGTGGTCCTTAGCTATAGTGGTCGAAAAATGTTTTCAAAATTCGTTTGATCTTACCCCCACCCCCCTGAATTGTGAGACTTGGTGAGAAAATGATGTGTGCAAAATTTAAAGGCAATCTAAAGATTTAAAGTTTGCATTCTAATTTTATATCTAGGTATGTATTCTAATTTTGTATCTCGTTATTTTATTTCTCTTGTGTAAGAGACAATGCCTCGGATGAATAACGTGATGAGATTTATATGTTACTTAAAAAGAAACAAAATCTTTCATTAAACTTAATGCATGATGCAGATTTTGAAAAAGGGGGATGTATCAAAGTTGGACACTCCTATTTCGCTGAAATTTTTGCGGAGGTAGTTTTCGGAAAAATATTTTACACGTATTTTTTTCGGCCGCCATCTATGTTGAAAGGGGTGAAGACAGCCATAAAAGTTGTTGATTTTCACTAATTTTGATCAACCTCGAGGGCTGTGTTCAAAATACAAGGGCTGTATTTACATATAGGGCAGACCGGGGTAGAAAGTAACATGGGACGAAAGCAACATTTTAAATATTTATAAATATATTACAGCTATTATCGCAAATTTTGGATATATTATGTAAAAATACTGTTCCAACGTATACATTGTTATTTTAATCATGTAGATACGCAATTAGCTGATATGTAGTTCCACTGACTCCAAATCGTAAGGTTGGCACTGACTCGTAACGAGGATTCACTGTACTTCGGCACTAGCAGAGACAGGGTAACTCTTTCCCCTCAATCAAGTAACTAAGTAACATTTTTTCTTAATGGCTTAAAATAGTGATTAGTCATTTCGCGTGCGAATAAGGGCTTTCTTTTCTTTCTGGTAATCTTAAATTTAGTCTTTTTAAATGTAAAACTGATTGTCACTTAACGATCTTAAGCGTTTAGTCAGCGAAAAGTAATCTCAGTCCACAACCATGGTCAGGGACAATCGTAACATCATCGCACGTGGTCGAAAGTAACGTTACAATCTACTCACTCGACATTCGTGAAAAAGGAGACATGAGAATACGAAAAAAAACAGAGGATAAAAGAGAATAGAAAGCCAGCAGGCAAAGGAAAAAATAAGAATAACAAGTTACGGGAATGAAGAATCCATTGATGCAGAAGAGAAGGAGTATTATTGCACCGATTCAGTTCCAGTGAGCCGAATGAAAAACGGGTGCAATGTATGGAATGTAACGATTGGGGCACATGAAGGATGCACCAGCCCACGCGATTTATACGTTTGCCATAATCTGAGTGAATCTAAGCAACTTGCATTTACGAAGATTCATCTTTACTTTCATTGTACGAACGCGATTATTCCGTCTTTTATTGCTATTCAGTTCAATAAATACTTTAATGTGAAAGAATATATTGTGTCACTATCGCGATCGCATGCCGCGTTACAACCGTCCCGGATTGTGAGACGGATGCAACACTTTTCGTGTGATAACTAAGTATAATTTTGGCATAGAAATTTTTCTTGTAAAGTCTCAAATGAGATTGTTGCTTTCGAAGCCGATCTGCGCTACGCGGAATAGGGACATCTGATCGAAAGACTCGAGTCGCGACGAAGCGAGCAACATGTGACAAGAGAAACGCAACCGCCGCACAGTGGGCAATTTGGACAAAATCGGATTCAAAATCCAAGAACTTTCGATAGGAATGAGGTAGAGCGATGAAATTTTTTTTAAATGAAAGCTGCAACTTTGTAGAATATGGGAAAAATAGAGAGATTGCGGTACGAACGTTTTTTAACCTCGAGAAAATTCGTTAAACGCGAACAAATTCAAGAAAATTTTAGTTTCTCCAATACCACGCGCGGAAAAAATTTTTTTTTAACATACTATACATCATTTCCCATAGATTTGTTCACGCTGATTTCAAATCTGGTCTCAAAATTTGTCTACGACCTCAGGATTTTGCAAAAAATAGATTTTTGTGACAAAAACTAACGAAGTCGTTTTTTCGTTGAAATGATTGGATGGTAATAATCTCCCTATTTTTCCCATATTTTACAAAGGTTCAGCTTTCATTTAAAAAAAGTTTCATCGCTCTACCTCATTTCTATCGAACGTTCTTTGATTTTGAATCCGATTTCGTCCAAATTGCCCACTGTGCGCCACGCCGGAAATAAAATCAAAACCAGCATAACTGTAGTTGGATTCTGTAGGATGTCCGAGCAATCTCCATGATCGGCCACCACCTCCGCGTTCTGTGACAATTCGACCGAGCGGTTGCCGTTTACGAAACACACGGACGACGCCGCGCCGGCCACCAAAAAAGCCTTTCTCTTTCGGCTTCCTTGGTCTTTTCCTCTTCCGTGGACACACACACACACACGGTCCGACCCTGGCCCCACCCCCAACCCCTTCGCGCCCCCCTTTTCTCCAGCATCGTCTCCTTTTCCACAGTGGCTCAGCTCGAGCACGGTTAATGTCAATAACCGTTGCATTAGTTGCCGGTTCGCTTCTTTCTTTACCGCCGCGGCTGGCCGCTCATCTAGCACCGATTAAAAATGGTAGGTGTTAGAGCGTGATCCGCGGCCGTGTCGCACGATCCTGGGACAAGGCCTGGCACGTATACGTGTTTGTCCGGGTTGTTTCACCGTGGCTGGAGTTTCGGCCCGGCTCCAGCCCGACTTGGCCCGACACACCACCCCACCGGGACCGTTTTACGTGACGGCGTTTTACGTCGTGTCGTCGCGCGGTGTCACGCCCGGTGATTTGCTCGCCGGAGCAAAAGATGTTCCCAGTGGCTGCACCGTGTCGCCTGCATCCTCTTTGTACACTTTGTTCAGACCGTGAAGGCGAGCTCGCTGTCGTAAGGCACGACAACGTGTCCCCAGGTGGACCTCCACCGGCGAGAGTGCCCGTAAATCTTTCCCAACAAGAACTTGCCGACCGACGCTCTGCTCCGCTCTGCTCCGCTCTGCTCCGCTCTGCTCTCTTTCCGCGCGTTAGACCGCCGCGTCGGCCAAGCGAGCATCGCTCGGACAGGTAAAAAATTAAAGCGGCGGACCGACTCTTTCCGAGGAACCGCCAAGGCGCACAGTGGTCCGAATCGGAAAATTTAGTGACATTTCGTTGAAAAATCAATGCACTCTACTTTCTTAACAATTTATCTAACCGTATACAGGGAATTCGCGATATATGTCGCCCAGGCCTGGATGATAAATGTCGCGGAATTATCCCCACTACCGCGGGGTATACCCCGTCAGGGGCTAAGAAGCTCGAGAGACCTCGGTAGTCGAGGAGTGTAACATAATACGGTTCGGGTATATCGGTGTGAGATCGGGGGACCACTACTAAACCAATCACAATACTTGTTTATTTCTGATTAGTTTTTTGTGGGACTTTTACCAATATATTCGTGGGATTTTTCTAATGAAAATGATATCAAACAAATATATATAATAATAACTATATATATTATATATATAATATATATATAATAATAACTATATATATTATATATATAATATATATAATAATAGCTATATATATTATATATATAATATATATAATAATATATTATATATATATAATAAATATATATAATATAAATATAATAATAATAAAACAAATATATAATATAATGAAAGTTACTTCCCATTACAATTACATTAACACAATAAATCGGTTTTTTTAGACTGGTGGTGGTCTGCGGGTCGTGTAAAAATCCGTTTTTCATTTTCTGCTGGTGGAAGACGAGTCTCGTATTTATACGGGTTTTTTAACGACGGTTTATGTTACCATCGTCTCTGTGACAGTTTCACATCGCACATACCTGTTATATTGACATACCACTTTTGTTATTTATAGAGTTATTTTAAAGTTTTAGCGATTTCTAAAAATGTCTAATTTCTTACGCGGGCTCAAGGCCGCGGGTGAAATGTCCTGGAAACAATGTGTTAATGGAAAGTTAGTGTAAATATGATCCGAATTATACCGTATTTGGTGTCATTTTAACCAGAAAAATTCCTCAAATATATTGGTGAAAGTCTCGTAAATAAATAATTAATAATAAAAAAAGTTTAAGTTTTGATTTAAAGGCAAAGTAAAAGAGCTTTGGAGATTCCAAGGTGACCTTCCTTTTTGTAACATTGAAAAGAAGTATTAAGAAATATTTAACTTCAATTCATTTCGAGTTAAATAGATCTTACTTAACTTATTTTCGTGTTTATCGACTGATAGTTTTCGATACAATTACAATAGTTTTCAATTAAATGTAAAGAAAAGCAATGGAAGTTGTTAATAGTTGTTCTTCTAGCCAAACATTTTTAGGGTTATTGTTTAGACAAATAACAAATGAATAAAATTGTAGAACTGATCACAAATTGAAATAAACAAACACATATGCAGCAAAGAAATAGGTTCACGACGCACTAAAAATTACTATTTTCCATTACTTTATAGAAATAACAAGAGCGCATCTGTCCAAATTTTTAGCCCTTTTTCAAACAGTATACACCCGAAGAACTAAATTTTGTGAATAATTTCTTATGGCTTTACCTTTACAATCTTGGTAATCGTAAATTCAAAATATCAGCAGCCGTCATTTAGTGTTAATAAAATCACGCTAATATTGAAACAGTTGCCGTGATTCAGCTATTCGGAGTTGCTATGTTGCTATGTGAACCAAAACAGGGGAAACCACGATGTAACCGAAATTTCCCTCCCGAAAAGATTTTCAATTTCAAATTAGGGGATTGCGTAACAATTATTGGCTACGATCTACGATTGCGTTTTACGGCTGCCGGAGCCGAAACGACATTAGGGTGTTTATCTAGGCCAATGCGTCGCCGGAAGGCAAGGCCTTCCGGATCTAATGTTACAAAATGCAAGGCTAATCGTTGCATCATCGGCTGCACGTGGAGAGCTTTCTTGATGTTGCAACTCGTGTCTGACGACTCTCCGGCCCCTTCCACTTATTGACAGGCCGCTCTCCTCGCGAGGCGATTTCGACTGGCCTTCCTCGAATGCATGCACGAAACACTCTTGGAATTAGATTCGTGGAAAGGCCTGTCTCGTTAAACATTAACCCATTCGATGTTTAATCCGGCACGAACGAGAGCCACGATGTTTGTAGTATTTATGAAGTTATACTATGATACACAATGGAACCAAAAAGCATTTGAACACTAAATTTCACGATCTCGAGAAATTCTCGACATCTGAACTGTGATAATTTCTTAAAAAAAAAAAATAGTACAACAATATAATTGGACTCATTTTAAAGCTTGAAGCCTCTACTTCCGCCATCCGTCGTTAATTTTTGTCGAAGATATTTTTGCTCGGTACAGCGACTGGGAAGCTAAAGACACTTCCTTCGTCCAAAATGTTGCAAATTCAAAAGTATGTAAAAACATTGAAAAATTTTTCTCGTGACTGAAACCACCGTACATTTAAAAATTAAAGCTTCGCCCTTACAACGAACGTTTAAAACTTGAACCTCATTTTGTTCTACGAGACAACCAGAAACATCGTAGATTCAGTTTTAAATAGTCGTTCTGGAGGGAAAGATTCAATCTTCAAATCTGTAATCGATTCGTTCAGAAAAATATTTTTTTCATACTTCTACAGACGATTCCATTTGTAACATTTGAAAAATATGTCTTCAGCTTTTCAGCTGCTGTATCATGCAAAAATATCCTAGAAAAAATGAGTGATGGTCTGCAAATGTAGAGGCTTCGAGCGTTGAAATGAGTGCAAATTTATTATTGTACTGTTTTTTTTTTAAATGAAATTATTATAGTTCATATACTAACAATTTCTCGAGAAACGTAAATTTAGTGTTCAAATACTTTTTTGGATCCGTTGTATCAGTTATATATATTTAGTATAGTAATATAGTAATTGGGTGCCCTACCATAAGCCGTTTTGTTTTAGTAGAAGCGAATACAATTTTAACCTTAGACTTGTACAATTGCAACAACGCATTTATAAATATTCAGTTTCTCCTATCGAAACGTCATCGACGTTAGCATTTCACGAAATGCAGATTCCAATTGGCCTACGAAGATCATGCGATTCAACACCATAAGATTATTTTGTGGGGTTTTTGAATAGTCGAGTCTATGCTAACAAGCCACAAGCAATTAACGACCTAAAGAACAACATTCGAGTTGTAATTTTTGGAATAATTAAATGACGATTTTGATACGCTGGGTCAAAATTATTTTGCATAAGAATTTTTCTTCAGAATAACTATTGGACATATGGGACTAGACCTTTTGGGGATATACGAAGATAGTCTTGAAGTACAAGAGGTTTCTTAGAATTAAATTTTTCTTATTATGTATTGTTTAATACGCACGTTTCCCGAACCTCTCGTAAACTTTGGATGAAGCTTATTCGTTTCTTTGCATATTTCTTTAGGGATTGAACCTAAAATATCTATCTGATTTTTTATTTATAATATTTTTTTCAACAATATAAATTTAGTTTTCCAACTTTTTATATTCTTCTTTCAAAAAAGTTAAATATTAAAGTCCAACTTTAAGAATATTTCTCGGTTTTTGTTTTTTTATCACTGTGACAGACGCAACACTGTGCTTACACTGCCGAAGCTGTGAAAAAGTCTTGTACATTATACAATAAATAATAAGAATTTAACTAAGAAAAAGAAGCACTTGTACTTCAAGACTATCTGTTTACATTCCAAAAAGGCCTAGTTCCATATAAGCAATAATTACTCTAAAAAAGGGAAAGACACCCTTACAGATCCGTTGTCTAGTTACAATGACACAAACATACTAATGAAATGATCGAGTGACTCACCGTCAGGAGTGGACACAGTGCCAGCCTTGTTGATCTTCGTGTTCCACATAGCCGGGGTGGTTGGTGCGGGGCTAAGATCAGGTGTTGGGGGATGAGCCGGCGGCAACGGCACCATAGCTGGTCCCATTTGCGCTCCATGCTGAAGGTGATCCGAGTTTTGCCCATAATGGCTGCCATCGAACCCCCTTCCCCCGGAATACATTTCCCCCGACAATCTCTCCGCCAATTTTTCTGCCCTCTCTCGATCGGTTAGTGCCACCGGTTCTTGCTTTATTCGAAGATCTACAAAGAATGGCTCATTATTTCGATTTGTTCACTCTTACTTGATCCGCGATTTGCATTATTTTCAACTCCAATCGTGTTATACTATTCGGATACATTTGTAGTCAACTTGATATGGCAGGAAGTTGTATCGTACTTGGTTTTTAAAACTGAATTAAAATTACGAATTACACATGGAACTCTGATAATTTCGCGCATTGTATACAGTGTTTTCTCGATTTATGTCCACAACGCGGGTCTAACCAGGGACATATATCGGCTAGAAGGTACTATTCTTTGGTACACTCGCGAACGTAGAAAAGGACAGCGAAGCTTGACTGGCCTCGGTCGCCGAGGAGAGTAACATAACACGGGTCGGGCATATCGGTGTGACATCAGCAGACCACTACTAATCCAATAACAAAACTTCTTTATCTTTCATCCTTCGTTACACAAGTAAATATTATCGGACTTATCTCTTATTTGGCATCATCTTCCTTAGAAAAATGTTACGAATATGTTGGAGAAAGTCCCATAAAAAGATAATGAAAGTTACTTCATCACAATTATACAGGGCGGCCCAAAAATATGTATACACTGTTTAACGGGTCATAATTTGTTGGTTATTCTCTCTGTTCGGGGTGTAATTAATTGGACTAATTGGACTAATTGTTATTAATCAACTCTGTATACATTGTTTTGGCATACCCTGTATTGACGGAAAATTATTGTACAATAAATATGATCCGAATTCTATCGTGTTTGGTATCGTTTTAATCAGAAAAATGCCACGAATATATTCGTGAAAATCACATAAAAAAGTAATAAGAAATAAAGAAGTTCATTCTTTAGAAAGAAGATATACCCGACGCGTATTATGTTTACAGTCCTCGATGACCGAGGCCACTCGGGCGTCGGGGTCCCTCACGGGCAGTGGGAATAGTTCTGGGACTTGTATCGGCTAGATATGTGCGACAATTATCGAGTAAAGACTGTATTGACTCATTGCTATCATAAATATGTCAAATTCGGAGTTTAGGAACGAGAAAAGTTCGCAAGGAGTTTGTTTACCTTCGGCTACGCTTTCCTTGAGATCGCAGTTGCTACGTTCCTCGGACCTCGCTCGTTCCAGTTCCTGTTCCAATTCCGTTGGTGTGTGGGGTGCGGTATGGGGGTGTGCGGGTGTCTCTGAGGGATGAGTGAATTGCTGATAAAAGTGGTTCTCCAGGAGAAGCGGATGCGGCGCGGATGCGGGCCGGAAGGCCGTGCCGTCGCGCAACACGCTCGCCCTTCCCAGAGTATCCACGTCGCTCGGCGATCTAAAAATATCATTCCCAAAAGAGATCGCATGATAGCCAACCAAGAGCAGCAAGACAATATCAAAGAATAGCTGAGTCGCGGGAAATAATAGGACAGCCATTGCGTACACGAAAATGGCGACGGACCTCTTAACCCTTAAGTGGCACAATGTTTACTCGTATTCGGATCAAGTATCATGTCCAGACCTTTCTGAAATTCTTTATAAATGATCCAAGATACCTTTAATTATATAATTTAAGACCAAATGTTTCAAATGTTCGAAAGGAGTTAAAGAAACTTGATATTTGCAATTATCGTACAATAATGTAGTTAGCGTAGTTTGTTGGGGTGTCATCAGTGATCCCAATATAACCAGTTAAGGGTTAAACAGAACGTAAGGGGTGGATCGAACTGACGCGGATCACTTTTCTATCACACGACAGCCACAGAATGCTAGGTGTCGCGTGATTGTTGCAGGAATGTGATGTAGGCTACAAAACTAATATGAAACTGAGCCACTTGTAACAAATTAAATATGAATACTTCGATTTGGATTGGTTTTTATGTGTAACTGTGTTTCTTTCGAGTAACACTTTAACCGAGCGACCCTTCAATCGTGAACATTTAGGGAAACGCAACGTAAGAAAAACGATGTTGATATAAAAAAAAAATTTTATCACAATCAACGTAAATATGGTACATTATACACTAATGTGGACGTTACGATACAATAAAGTGAAAGAATTATTTGTCGAGTTAAGAAGTAAATAACAAATTTTCGACAGGTGACAGCTAGGCTGCGGATTATTATGAAAAAGAAAAATTTTCTAAGCTCTTTACGACACACAGAAATTAGACCAAAGTGAATTTTGTCTTCTAACTATTTTAATTCGTTGAAAACAGTGTAATAATTAGACTGCAGATCTTTATGCATTTATGGGTTCTGAACATTTTCAAAAAATACTAGAGTATAAAATTTGACAGTGTTTAATGCGATTTTTATTTATTTCAGACCTGCAAATACTTCTACCACTGAAAATAAGATTTTATTTGATTCCACTTTCTTAAAATTAGTCTATAAAAATTGCAAATTGCACAAAAATCCGCAATCTAGTAATAATGCTCTTAGATTCTTCTAATGTATTCACAGTTTTGTATTTAATCATTAATTTTTGTTATAAATAGACGGTTTTTATGCATTTATGACAAAAATGAGTAATATAAAATAGTAAAAGTATTAAAAGAATTTAAACATACTTCTATATTATTTTCAATCTACTAAACATATTAAGAATGAGAATAAATTTCTCTTTCATTCCAATTTGTGCAATTCATTCTGACAAATTCTATTTTGCATAAAGATCCGCTATCTACTAATCATATTGAATAGCCTTTCAGCCACGGTGGGACTGAGGGCGTAGCAGTACTCCTAGAACAGTAATATCTCGATATACCGGGTGTCCCATTTGAAGTGAACCACTCGAATACCTCTGAAATTATTAATGATATTATCTAGCTCAATACCATTTGTTTAAAAACACCCAAAGAAGTACAAAGCGCTTATGTGTTCTAACCAGCATTCTAATTTCGTGGACACGAAAATTGAAAATTAAAATTGAAATACAGTAGAACCTCCTTCATACGAAGCAATCAATGCTAAATCTTACATAAATTCTTAATCGAGCCTCTATTATACAAACTGCAGCCCAGCGTATTATTAGTTACACGTTTTGAAGTATGTAGGACCAATGTCGCCAGATTAAGACTTATGTCTCCACTCTAATTTCCCCTTCTACGACGCTATCCCTCCACGTTTCCGCCATGGCCTGGTCACGTGACGCGTTTCGTCTCTGTCGTGCACTTAGTCCATATACATATACATATAGACCCGGCATAGGTATAGTATGTGTATAAAAAATCCGAGGATCCAGTGAAGCAAACAGATCTCTGAATTTGTGACGTCACAAGATAATTTCTAAGATAATTTCAAAATGGCTGACACAGCAGACCGACGCCGTACACGCTGCCACGCCATTACACATTGTCGATCACAAGAAATAGAAACTAAATTGAATGTTATTTCTTCCCTTAATGATTTTAATAGAGGAGAAATCATACATCAACAATCGTGAATTTCATCTACTCAATTTTGCTATAAATGCATAAAGATCCACAACCTAATAATAACTAATCACAAGCGAGGTAGATGTAAATTACGTAAAAATAGCAGTACTACTTTAAAATGTTGTAAATGTGATCGATTTATATGTAAAAAACAATAACGAAATTTATTAATCTTCAGAATTAAATATCAATTCCTACAATAGTTAATACATAATACAATTATTACTTCATACTTCATTGTAACACCTTAATAAAACATATAGAATAAACATTTGTATCTTAAATATGCTTCATATATTGATTATTTCATGATAAATTACAAAATTCTTTGAAATTATCCTGTCACCCCTCCCCTCCTTCTCCACCCATAAGCCAAGCGTAGGCACTGTGAGCATAGCTTATACATCTTTGGAAGCTGTGACGTCACAAATTCAATTATCTTTTCTTCAAGGAAAATTATCTGTGCCGTGTCTATAGATTTATATGGTCTAAGGTCGTGCATGTATCACAATGTCACGTGACTAACCCGGACTGGCAGAGAGAGGGTACATTTTTCCCCTCGATTCGTGCTCCCTCCCCTCATCTGGCGACACTGCAAAGAACATCTGTGACTGACCATGCACCAATTTTAACAAAGGAGAAAATGCGGACTGTTACGAACAGTCGCATAACATTTACATATATGCGAAAACATGAAACTTCTATGATCCGAACGTCGACCTCTGTTATTGGAAGAAATAAGTACCGGAGGTGGGAGTAGTTAGTGAGTCTCTGTTATCCGAACTCGTCGGTTAACCGAACGACCTTGTACCCCGACGAGTTCGGATAAACGAGGTTATACTGTACTTGTTGCGCGTGTAGTTCCGGCAGCCCGGTCGAGTGGGCTGTTGCCGCGGTGGTTTCCTCCCATAAGCGCGCGTTCTAAACATAAACGAGATCCTACTGTATCACCTGAACCAATGGTTTTAGCATATAAGATGGTTAATCATTTTTTATGGGGAATTAAAAATTACATGGTTCCGTTAAAAGAATTGAAAGTGACCTTCATATGCCCTCTTCTCCTCCGCGTACAAAAAAAAAAACCATTAACTAAGAATAATGTCTTCCTTAAAACCGTACAACTTTTGTTTGAAACATTTTTCAATATCGTATTAACAATTTCATGAATATTCGGTTCACTTCAAATGGGGCACTCTCTACACCTACAGTATCTTAAAACAGTTCTCTGATTGCGTTATAAGAGAGCCTACTGTACATACATTTATATTACGAACAACAAAAAATAATTATTATTTTTATTTGTATTTTTGCATATGGAGGGGGATAAACATATAGATTGACCCCAAAGCTAGAAAACTGGAGAGTGAAACTCTCACGAGTTGCTCTCGACAGTGTCCTTCGCGAGTGGACACTTTGGATGGCCCTTATTTATTCTTGACGAAACTTATTTCCAAAATTTTTTTACGCCACCCCCAGGATTGTTCCAATTGGAAAAAAACTATCTAAACATTAAAATAATTCGAATATCTTTTAAATTATTGAGTGTATCGAAAAATATGTTAGACAAAACCTATAGATCTGGTCAGGCTGCGTCTTTTATGTGGTATTACTTTTTTTCGTAAAACGAACGGCTTTGCCATAATATGTTATCAAGGTAAGATATATTTTTACCAAATCAGACCCGACAGTCTAAATATCTCGAAAAAGAAGACACGACTGACTTCGCTTTCATATACACCGGCAGGTAATAACAATTAACGAATTAATAGGTTGTCCTATCTTTTTGTCCCGGGGAACCGTAGGCCTGAAATGTTGAGGGGCAACAGTGCCCGAGATGCTTATCGACTCGACGGCCCTGCACGGAATGTGGGCCGCGACTCGGTCGTCGTTCGAACGTGTAGGAAGGCCGTGCCGTTTTCGTTCCACGCGGCAGTCCTTCGCGACAGTAAGGTAAAAGGGCTTACCTCATCAGCCTTTTCGGCGGGCTTTCGTAATAGTGAGAGGTAGAGTAGAGGCTGGGCACGGGATAGGCCGGGGCGGGCGACGGTGCCGGTGTGGGGGTCCTCTTCATGGTGTTCCTGACCATGGTTGCTTCACCCGCTTCGCTCAAATCGCTCACCTCGCCGACGCCGCCGCCGCCGATGCCACTGCCGATGCCGCCGCCCACGCTGCCACCGACGCTGCCACCGACGCTGCCAGCCACGTTGCTGTTCACGCTGCCGCTGACACCACCGCCGTTCTCGCTACCACCGCCACCGCCGCCACCCCCGGTGTCCGTCGACGCATTATTATTTTCCGCCGCGTGCCTTTGCGCCACCGCCAGCTTCTCGTGCTCGATCGACAGACCCTTCACCTGCGGACCAAACGCAGCGTGTCGATTTAGAAATCGTTGCACAACGACAAACGAAAGTCCAATCCCCGAAGGTGACTGCCGAAGGTCTAACAGAGATACGACCCGTGTTACACGCGACTCACCGATTGCAGTATTATGTAAACCGGTGAGAAACCACGGGTCGAGTCATCGATAACTAGACTGCGGGCTTTATGCGTTTATCACGAAAATGGGTGGGTGAAGTTTCAAAACGGTAAAAGGATTAAGAGAATCCAAGGACATCTAACTGTTATTCTTAGTTTATTGAAGTTAATGCAGCAAGACAGAAATATCTGCATGCTCCTTGCGTCTTAGAAGTGATTAAGACAATTTGCTTTTTGCATAAAGATCCACAGTCTATTGATAACTGATAGAGGTATGCGAGAACCCGAACATGTCGGGTGTCCGAAGATTTCGGGATTCTCGAATATATGTATCGGGATTCCTAAGAATAATCCCGAAAATTGTCGAGAATTCTGATTCATTCGAGAACCCGAACGTGCTCGAGAATCCCGAAATTTTGGAGAACCCGTTCCGATCCCGAATAAAATTCTCGACCCGTCCCGACCCGAGATTTTCGAGTACCCGTTCCGATCCTGAATAAAAATTCTCGACCCGACTTTTTCCAGAACCCGTTCCGATCCCGAATAAAATTCTCGACCCGTCCGGACCCGACGTTTTCGAGAACCCTCGAGAACCCGTTCCGATCCCGAATAAAATTCTCGACTCGTCCCGACCCAACATTTTTGAGAACCCGTTCCGATCCCGAATAAAAATTTTTGACCCGTCCCGACCCGAGATCTTCGAGAACCCATTCCGATCCCGAATAAAAATTCTCGACCCGTCCCGACCCGACATTTTCGAGTTGGCGCCCACCTCTAATAATTGACCATAAATTTTTCACAGTTAACCCCCATCTAATACGGTATTCTGAAACCACCGCTTCGACATGACGCGGTAAAATGGCGACGGTTCTCCTATAACGCGATTTCCATGCATACCAGTACCGCTCGGTTAAATTTAACTGAAATCTGCACGACGAAGTTCACACAATTCACTTGTCTCGGGTTGACTGTGTTCGTAAACCCCGATTTTGAAAAATGAGAATGAATTAATTTTTTCTATTCATTCCACCCAACATTTTCAAACTCGTACGACATTGTATGAAATACATGCAACGCCGAAATCTCATTGTCACGGATACTCGTGCACTCGTAGACCAATTTATTAGAAAAGCAGAAATTAAGGGTTTCGTCGAAACAGAAAAATAAATTTTCAGTTTCTTCGGATCTAACGTGACAAATACGAATCCGTAGTCCGCTGATCAGAGTTCGCATAAAACGTGCGTGAACCAAAAAGAAAACCGGAACGCTGCAATAGCGCACTGAACATTGTATCTCTACTGCAGACAATTCAAATTAAAATGCGAAAGATCGCGGCTCGAATGAGAATGCGCGTCGGTCCCGTTCCCGGTTGGTCGTTTGAAACAGGAACTCATGACCATAAATCGTGGACAGAAATAAAGTATCCGCGTTGAACGGGCAACGCATGGCATCGGTTTCTGCCTCCGAACACGCGTGACTGCTATGTAGGGCAATTATTTAAGTAGTAGGAATATGTCGCATACTTGGAGGCATTCGGCCGCTTTGAGGAAAGAGCTGAGGGATTCCTGGGACACGTGTACTTCCCCACGGTACATGAATTCGAGAAGGGACGCCATATTGTGAGCGCTCGTCCCGTCGAGAATAACGATCAGTCCCGCGGGAGAAGGAGGCATTCCTTCGAAGAGCTCTTGAAAATGTTTGCTGCATGCTGCGAGGATTAACCTGTGTGCCTTGAACGTTACTCCTGAAACATAGGCGAAAATCGTGGCTCGTTAGCTGCGTCGTTCAAATACGAAAAACAAGGCCGACTCACTCGGAACGTTCCATAGTAGGTTGTTGCGCATGAAATGTCCAATTGTTAAGGGCCTTCGTAGATTCGCGATAAGGTAGAGTGACTACATTACCGTCAAAAAATGGTTTTACGTGCCTCAAGTTTTCGTCCTTATGTAAGAATATTTTGTCGCTGGTAAAGGGCTCATTCGAAAGAGGAAGGTTCAATCTAGTGCACGCTGGTCATGAGCTGATGGGATTATGCAGATATTTGGTAATATAAGCGATAGAAGTAGGCCAAAAATTGACGATGTGCATGCCGTGGAATGCAAGCATTTTTATGCCATTGGATGAGTTTTCCGGATGAAATCGAGAGCAGCGCGCACTAGCAAATATCTCCAGCTACAAATTGAGCTATATTTTGTCTTGATTCTCTGCGAAATAAAGCCAAAAACTTGAAGCACGTTTCAAGACCAAGACGGATGTTAAGTCTGTGGCTGAAGACTGTGAATGAAAATTATTAATTAAAAAGGCACGTGACTATCCCGGGCCCTTAGAGATATCATTAACACTAAACCTGCCACGGTCGGTCAAATTGACCTTTTCAAACTTCTGCGTGCAATTTCGTACGTACAACACGATCACATCGCTATTTATCTTTACGAATTTTCTTAAAGTATGTATACAATGTATTTTTCAGTATTTACTTCTCGTTTTACTTTCTTTTCCAAGAAATATTTGTAGCCTGCCCTGCCTACCGCGGCCGGTCAATTTGACCGCAAGAGATAATATGGTATTTAAATAGCTCTTTTAAACCTAAACAATCAGTATAAAAGAAAGGCTATTCTCAATGTGGCATGGCCAACTCAAAATGAATGAGCCGCCTTATTGAATGAGACGCTATCAAGTTACGCACGTTTAATCAAACCGCAAAGGTGGTTGTAAAACAGTACAATTTTGTAAATCGAGGAGAGAGCATCGCTGTATTTTTTATATAATTGAAATTATATAAAAATAAATTTGTATCGTTATTTAACGGAAGTTGTTCATCTACTAATTCATTCAGCAACAAATTGACTATTACCTACGTTTAATTATATTAACAATAACTGTTTTTAAGGACCGGTTATTTTGACCGCGTACATTAAACGTAGGTTAGTTTCCTAAACTGGACCACCATTGGACCACAGTTTTTAAATTGGACCGGTACGATTTTTTTTTTCTTATAGATAAAAATATCTCATCGTGGAAATTATGGAAAATGATTTGCCAAATATATCTTTAGATAATTCGATTTCCTCAGCAATTTTTACGTAAATGATTATCAGACTTATTTTATATTTTTTAAAATTATTTTATATATTTCTACATACAAAAGCAATCTCTCGAAATATCTAAAGTGATTCAACAAATGAAAACGGAGATGATAATCTTACAAACGATGAATATGAACGACCAAAAAATTCAGTTGCCCTCCGTAGTACATTAAAAAAAACTCGTAATTAGTTGACAAATTTTTTTATTGTAATGGTGATAATCTGGATCAGTTTTATTTAGAACAAAAAGTTGCGTTTGTTTAACGTCACTGTTAAAAATCGAACATTTCATATGTGAAAACCGTATTAAAAATAATAATAATAATATATTTGTTTTACAAAAAGATAAATATATGCGTAATATATGTGTATTTTGTTCATGTTAAAAATAATCAAATATGATCTGAAAGAACAGAGCACTGCACGTAACGTGCGTGCTCGAACTACTTCCTGAAAACAGCAAGAAACTAGTCCGGAGCTTGTAAAAACCAGTCCCAGTTTTACCGTAATTAAATTACCCGAGAATGGGGCGGTAACCGGTAATTAAGGGCTGAACGTATCCCGTCCCCCGCAACTATTACGAATAACAGTACCAACACCGAAGAACAAGCTAATACGAAAAGTGGAGACGAGAGCCGATTATTCGGTGGAATCGTGCGGGGCCGGGTGTTTTCCACGAAACGATCGACTTTCCGTGGACGCGTGTTTCTATTTCGGATCCCCGGTTCCTCTTTTTTTCTTTCTTTTTTCTCACGGCTTTCATCGGTCCCGAGGGACCGCGGGAATTTTGGCGTGCAAAGGAAGTGGTGACCGTCGAACCCTTTTTTTCCCACTTGTTCTCCGTTTCCCTCTCCGGGAGAGCATAAAGAACCCGAGCATGCCAGCTTGACGTCGATGCCCTTTCTTGCAGCCCGTTGGATATCTAGGTCATCTTCGGACACGGTCTTCCGTAATCTACGATTCACGTGCGCGAGTGTAACGCGCGCGTAATACGATATCGTGCGCGCGTTCTACGCACAGGCTGCGAGACGCGCCTACCAAATTTCCAATATTTCCTTCCTTGTTATTACCCGAGAAAAACGTGACTGTGAGCCGGGGCAAGGAACACAATTACTCTGGGGATACCAATTACAGTGTCTTAATTATACTTATTTTTAAAGCATAATAAATATTTAAAAAGAGATATGTAACATATATTAACTAATTTTAATGACAAAAATTTATTATCTCTTTTTTAATATTTGTTATACTTTAAAAATAAGTATAATTAATATAGGCACAGTAACTGTCACCCCCACAGTAATTGGGTCCCTTATCCTATTTGGTTTACGTGAGTTTTGCCGGTGATGATTTTGTAATTTTTAAAGTCCTAAATGTCCATTCCTAAAAGTTTTCTAATAAATCCTTTAATGGCAGTAGCATTCTGAATCGCGAACCAACAATTCGCTTCCAGCAAGGTAATTTAATAATTTCGTTTGAGATTATTATGTAAAAGATTATTTTTAAGCTTCCTTTTGGTTCAGTACAACTATTGAAAATACTATTAATGAAGGCTATCCTAATCCTATTAATCCTAATAATAAACCTATAATCTAATCCTATTAATTAAGGCTTCCGGGGGGTAAACTGTTGAGTTTCTGACAAAAATAATTTTTACATTTTCATTTCTTATGTTGTTGCAGAGTATTTAATAATTAAAGTTCGTCGAGTTCACATTTTCTATTATTATCCGAGTTAATAATTGCTTTCAACTTAATTATTCTCACTGTTACTGTCAGTTCACGTTCATTCGATAATTAGCTGACGCTTATGGTATAAGTTATTTATTACTCAATCCGATGATTTATCGACCCAATATATTCGTGTTTCCTTTAATCGCAATTTAAAAATTGTTAACAAAGTGGGGAAAAATTCGCGAACTTTAGCGTACGCAAGAGCACAGTAAACACTAAGTGATGTCGCAGTTGCTATAGCACTACGCGCCTCACCAAGCGTTCAAGTCTCCGGCATAATTCGCAATCCAGTTGCTCGACGAGCACATTGCGTCACTGTACAGTGAACTTACTGTACAGTTTAAATAGTTAAAAGTTAATAGTTAAAATACTCCACTGTCGTAAATTCAAATCGTTCAGTGTCAATTTAAAATGGAGTGTAAAAACGCACATTCTGCTTACATTTGATTTTTTATTTCCATCAAGGCAAAAATCTGTTGAGGCTCACAAAGAGGTATGTGAAGTTTATGGTGTTGAATGCTTAACGGAACACACGTGTCAGCATTTTTCTTTTAAATTCCATTCTGAAGATTTTTTACTTGAAAGTGACCAACGTTCTGGTCGACTAACTGAAGTTGGTGATAATCAATTGAGAAAACCATAATTGAATCCGATCGTCATATAACTGTGTGAGAGATGCAGAGAGGTTAAATGTATCATACACAACAATTGAAAATCATTTAGAATGTTTTGGACTCGTTAAGAAGCTCGATATTTGGGTTCCACACTAATTGATAGAAATTCACTTAACACAACGCATCAACATGTGCGATATGCATCTCAAACGCAATGAAATCGACTCTTTTTTTAAGCGGATCATCACTGGTGATGAAAAATGGGTTGTTTACAATAACACCAATCGACAACGACCATGGCCCAACCACATTGAAAGCTGAATTGCATCAAAACAAGATCATGCTGTCAATTTACTGGTTACAAGGAACCAAACCATTAATTCAGATGTTCACTGTCAACAATTAATGAAACTGGAAGAAGCAATCAAAGAAAAACGAACAGAATTGGCAAATCGCAAAGGAATCGCGTTCCACCATGATAACGCTATGCCACTCACATCTTTGGTAACTTGTAAAAAATTATTGGGGCTTCGTTGGGAAGTGATGTCACATCCACCATATAGCCCGTACCTTGTACCATCAGATTACCATTTATTTTGAATTTTGCAAAACTCTTTGAATGGTAAAACTGTCACTAAAGATGATGAGCTGAAATCGCATTTGTTCAATTTTTTGTTGATAACGATCAGAAGTTCTATGAGCCCGGAATCAAGAAGTTACCAGAAAGATGGCAAAAGATCATCGAGCAAAATGGAAAATATTTTATTGATTGAAGTTCACTATTTGTACAAAAAAATTGGGTTCTATTTCACCTTATGGGCCAAGACTCCGTAGATTCGCGATAAGGTAGAGTGAACACGTTACCGGCAAAATTAGGCGAAAAATGGTTTCACCTGCCACAACTTTTCGTCCTTATAGGGTACGGGACCCAATTACTGTGGGGGTACCAATTACTATGCCTATATTAATTACACTTATTTTTAAAGCATACACGTTAACATCTACGTTATATATCTGTGTTTTCATATTCACTATGCTTTTGTAATTGGTACCCCCGCAGTAATTGGGTCCCTTACCCTACGAGAATATTTTTCGCTGGGAAAGAGTTCATTCGAAAGAGGATGGTTGAAGCATGCAGCGCAGCGCGCGCTGGTCACGAACTGACGAGATTATGCAGATATTTGCATGCCACGTGATCCAAGGATTTTTATGCCATTTGGATGAGTTTTCTGGATGAAATCGAGAGTAGCGCGCGCTAGAAAATATCTCGAGCTACAAATTGAGCTACATTTTGTCTTGATTCTCTGCGAAATAAAGCCAAAAACTTGAAGCACATTACTGGCGTCAGAATTCATGATATCGACAATACACAGCAAAAAATGTGACAAGTTTAGTCACAGACTTAAGACCTGTCGGATCAACGATCAAGACGGATCTTAAGTCCGTGTCTGAAGGCTGTGAACGGAAATTATACAGCAGTTACCGACCTGCTGACTCTGCAAAAGACACGTGACTACCCTTGGCCCTTACGAAACCGAAATTACTTTCTTGCCAACCTAATAGAAATTTTATGCTGAGATACTTTTTTCGGATCCACCGTACACACGTTAATGATGCAAACGGGTTTAAGAAACGCTGATCTAAGGTACGTAACGCTGTAGATCGTAAATAAGGGAAGGGGTATGATGTAATTCGGAGGAAACAGTCTATCGTGTTACTGAAACACCGGGCGAACTCCTCGGAAGCCTTGTCGCCGGGCTGCTATGCACGAACTGAGGAAGATGCGAGGAGACGCAACAACACGATATCCTCCGAATAAGGAAATCAAGCAGCAAAAAAAAAAAGGACACCCGGAGGAGAGGAGCGCCCAGCCAGGTGGCCGAAACCACCTGCCTTTCGGAATGGCTCGCCTAACTAAAGCGTATCGTGTTCTTCGAGGCTCCTTGATATTCCGAAGATTCGTAGAAAAAAGGAAACTGGTAACCCTTTCATGGAGGCGGCCTCCACGTGTACGCAAATGAAGCTTCCTTATCCGAACCTAATGGCCGGACAACTGCAACGTGCATAAGAGAACGCGCGTCCAACAGGACATCCTTGTTTCCATGCAACGATAATTAATTAACCCTGTGGTCTATAACAACAAAATTTCGGACTGTTCCTTGACCGGGTACCCATCCACCAATGACCATTGTTCAACACATATAAGTGAAATATCAAGTCCGATCCAGCCCCACTTAAATTTATGCTAATTATTATTTAATGTGTAACTAGTAATAACTCGTGGATTTAAATGAAATTTTATTATTTCATGTTTCTATTTACTATTTTGACAGAGATGAATATTAGATATAAATCTGGATAATATTAAATATAATTGAACCATGGCATTTTTAAAGTACAGTTTGAAGGTCCGCTTTAAATCCTTTCTCTTTCTATCCGAAACAAGTGCATGTTGTATTCCCTGAATTAACGAACAATTTTGACAACACACTGGAGGATCTTATCTTAGTATCTAATAACAATTATTTCATCTTTCGACCACGCAGTTTCCACGAAATATTAACATCGATTCATATCATTGATAACAACTAGACTGTGGATTGTATGCACTTATGACAAAAATGGGCACTGTCCCTGCTTTACACGAAGTCCTTCGAGACGGCACCCAACGGTTAGGCTTTGACGTCACACACTTTAGCCAATAACTCGGCTAGAACCGAAAGTTCCTGTGGAATGACCCAATCGGACGGCTTACAGCCGCATTCCTGCCGAATTCAGAGTAATAATAAAATAACAGAGTACGTACAATTTAAAGCAGTAGGCATATTAACCCTTTCAACTACGATTTATTTTACGGTTTCAGTGATTAAAACTTTTTTGTAACTTGTAATTTCCTAAAAAAAAGGAGAAAATTTATATCTATTCTATGCCTACATGTTCTTCAATAGCTGTACATTAACAACGCCAAAATAGGATTTATTTATAAATTAAAATCACGAGTATGACTCAATATTGTAGGGCAAGGGGTTAAAAAGATTTAAGGACATCAGTGCATTAGTTTCAGCTTAATAAGATAACTCAAAGATGAAAGAAATTTTTATTCGGCTCTTCCTGTAATCAATGTAAACATTTTTTATCTTGCATAAAGATCCACAATCTTCATAACGAGTATGACTCGATATTGTAGGGCAAGGGGTTAAAAAGATTGAAGGACATCAGTGCATTAGTTTCAGCATAACAAGACAATTCAAAGAAGAAAGAAATTTTTATTTGGCTCTTCCTCTAATCAATGTAAACATTTTTTTATTTTGCATAAGGCTCCGCAATCTAATAATAATATATTGTGTTAATTAAAAAATTATATCTCCCGTATGATCGCAGCAATGAGTTGCATTCTTCAAATACCCATGACCAAAATAGTCTTATGAACTCAAATAAATCGTTCCGTACAAAAACGCTTGTACTCAAAGAAAATGCAAAATAATTGATTTCTTGAAAATTCAAAATCAGAATACAGTGAATTCTCGATTTATGACAACAAGTTTACACTCCTCGGCGTCTCGGTGACCCCTCACGGGGTGTACCCCGCGGTAGTGGGGATAATTTCGCGACGTTTATCATCCAGGCCTTCGCGACATATATAGAGAAACCACTGTACCCCTTTAACCCTCCGTATACTATGCCGGAGTCATTCGTGATCCGTCGCGGTGAGAATAAGCTGGAGCGATCGTCAATGTGTACAATTTTATTCCGATATAAGACGACGCTTTTTATTTCGAAACAAGAAAATCGCTATCCCTCTTCTTCTTCTTCATCCGAAATACGACGAAAGCCGGTCCCGATCCATCGCCTTATATTGGAAGGAAACTGCAGTGAAATATCGGCGTGGGTCAGAAATGACTCCGGCATAGGTCTAGAACTCGCAGGAGTCCGAGGGTTAAGAGAGATAGGATGAAGCAATTCGGTAACGCCAGCCGCCAGACCCGGTATTCAACGCGTTTATTCGGTAATTCGGTTGTAAATGTGTTTAAGCAACAATTGTCGGTGGGCAATGGAAAAATAGGAGAACTCGAGCATTTGCAAGCTGCCAAATATAGCGTGGTGCGTATCGTTACAGGTATCCGGAGCCAAATATACATCCTCGACGCGGTGTGCAGAGGCCAACGACCCAGTCGCGTGTAGGTGTGTAGGCGTTTTGCGTACACTGGCCGCGCTTACGCTGTTGCTTACGCTTACACCAACCGGCGCGGCGCTCGTAGCCGGGTATACCCGGAAACGTGCGTGGCATTCCCGCATCCATTATGTGGCCCGGCGCAACAGGGATAATACGCGGATGTACCACGGTTACGTGGTTCCCGAAAAAATGACGAACGTGTCCTCGGTCATTACCAAACGACCTAAAACGCTCCGCTACACCGTAACTCTTTCTGCTCGAGAAGTTCACCGAGTGCTTTTCCCCCATTTTAACGCTCATTCCGTCCCTTATCGCTCCATCTTAATTTGTCTCACGGTGTCACATCGACACAACGCACTGCGCGTCGACTATATGGGCGTTCAGGACAAAATTAATATTTTTATTTTAATTAATTAATCAACTAATTAATTGTAGACAAATTCATTTTCGACCTAAAACACTCCATACTTTTCTAAATTACAATTTCATTAACAAAATCTTACGTGATCTTAACTTTTTATTAGATAAACCATTTTTGCCAATTGCTTGTTATTGCAATTTGTTATTGTATTAATGCCGATCAATTTTTATTTGAAACTTTGTTTAATATTTTTTTTTTATATTGAATAAAAAGCTGCAGCGATTGGCGCATACAAAAATATACGGTTCCATTCAAAAAATCATAATCGACGTCTTAAATCCTTGACGCGTCCACGTAAAAAAACTGATAGCAGTATGTGCATCTCTAGAAACCGTTTGATCTCCATTGAAAAGTTTCTCGCTGTGAATAATAATAATTACGTAAGTCAAGTTGGTAATATTTGGTGAGACACCCTGTGCAACTATCGAAAATATGCAGGAAATAAGAAATATAAACATTTATTTGTAATAAATGTAAACTTTCTTTTCGATTTCGGCAATTCTGAACAACAAACAAGTTCTAATTACTGTAACAATAAAACAAATAGTAGTGTAAGGAGTTAACACTACAACTACCAAGCACCAAATGTGCAGACATTGTATCTTGCTTTACAATAACTATAAGATCGAATTCATTCAGTTTTCCTACGACTTTTCTTATAACGTATGCTGGAGTAAAGAAGTTTATTCAAAAACTTCTCATGAAAATATTCTTAAAATTTCGATAATTGTGAACGAAAACATACAAAACAAGTAAAAAAATAACGATTCCTCGAAACTTTCAGTGTAGAAATATCAAATATGTATTGTTTAACTTCTGTAAAATATTTAACAAGTTATTCGTTGCTGCTTATATCTCTCAGATTAATATTAAATATTATTAACATAACAGTGTTCTTTTTTCTCGAAAGGAGCATCAGAAATAAATACAATAAATATAGGACTTCTGTAAAATATTGAACAAGTCATTCGTTGCTGTTTAGTCAGAATAATATTTATCGCAGTAAAGTCTTGATCTAAGCCGAACGGAGCTACACGATCTTAGTCAGTTCGTTCACCCCTTCAACTGGCAGCGTCAAGTGTAAACATTATTTTCATTATTTTTTTATGAGGCTTTCACCAACTTATTTGTGGCATTTTCCGATTAAAATGACACTAAACACGATATGATTTGAACTGTGTTTAGTGGTTGAATTGATAGTATGTAGTGCGCCTATTCTACGACTGTCCTTTTCTACGTTCGGAACGGTCATCAAGGTCACAAGAAAATAGTAGCCCTGCACGATTTATGTCACAGCATGGACTCGAGGATTGTGACTAATCGTGAGTAATCTTTCTAGAATCTCTGCTAAACTTGTTCGAATCGTAAAGAGCTATATTTTTTCATTCGAATGAATGTGGACATAATTGTCAAAACAGATACTTATTAAATTGTAATTTTGTGATTTTATTACCGATGTTATTCACAAGCGTAGGATAATACGAGTAGCATTTGAATAGAGTCACAACCTACCACTGGTTAATTATTCGTTATTCGATTCCCAATATGTAATACACATTTTTTTAATAGTAAGTCGCGTTGCAAAACAAAAGGAATGTGGAAAGACAGATTATGTAGTCCGTGCGATCCGTGCCGTCATGGAATCATTGGACGGCCCCGAGGATCCAGCTGAATGAACCAATAAACAGATAATAAGCAATCGCTCCTCATTGTTTATACACCGTAATTTTACGCTATCGTTCGACACGATTTTATCGCGGAGCATTACTATAAATGTTTTTAATCGCACTTATTAATAGCGCGTGCAGATCACGCGATAATGGTATCGAATACATTATATTGTGTTGACAGTCGCAGTAACATATTACATGTTACAAATATTAGCAGTAAAATAGTTAAGATTATGTTTACGGGACTCGTCGAAATGACGGGTACTAATATTTTTAATTTACGATTATTGAGATTCTAAAGTTGCATCCATGAGGAATTATTTAACAAGTGTATTTCTTTGGGAATATATTGTAAAAAAATGGCTAAAAATTTTGATAGACACATTTTTGTTGTTCTTATAAATTAATATAAAATAGTCGCTTTTAATACTCCGTAAACCTAGTATTAATAGCAAAGGGTTAATCATCCAAGAACAGGGAAATGTTTATTTGACCAAGGTCACAATTTACACAGAAAATATCTGGTAAACAACAAATGGTGAGGATCTTTTAACAAACTCCACGAACCATGTACATTCTGGAATCAATTTATGATGTTCATTGCACTCATCGGAGGCAATCTATTCATACTCCAAGGCCAGATGGCGAACAGTTTTATGGGCTAGGGTTTTCAGTTTCCTGCGATGGTCATCGTTTCCTTTTCTATCCCGCACAATGATTCTATCACTCTAAGCACGTCTAACGTACTGTACATAGAACCCGGAAGCGGCGTTCGCTCACATCCTTAAACCTTTCGTGACCTATTTACTATTCATGATTAGTTCATAATTAGACTGCATAAAAATTGAATGAAAAGTAATTATTGTCATAAATACACGACGATTATATTATAAAATTAGTACATATCTTTCCCTTGTGTCTAACTTTTTTTCTTTTTCTTGCCCACGAATGATATTCTTTAAATGTGTTAATGAACAGTTTGGAATGAAAAGTAATTATTGTAAATTTGTACAAATCTTTTCCTTGTGTCTAACTTTTTTTCTTTTTTTGGCCCGCGAACTATATTTTTTAAATGTGTTAATAAACAGTTTGGAATGGAAAGGAATTATTGTCATAAATATATAACGACTATGTTATAAAATTAGTACAAATCAGTCCCTTGCGTCTAACATTTTTCTTTTTCTTTTTTCGGCCCGCAAATTATATTTTATAAATGTGTTAGTAAACAGTTTAGAATGCAAAATAATTATAGTCATAAATAAAGAACGATTGTGCTATAAAATTAGTACAAATCTTTCCCTTCCTTTCTAACTTTGTACCTTTTTTCTTTCTTTTTTACCGGCCGAATATTTTGAAATTTACAATTTGGCCCACCCAGTTGAAATTTTGGGAACCCCTGTACTAGAGTAATCGACGAAAGAAAAACATTCGTAAATGACACCTACTTTTTGCAAAATATGCACAACATTTGTCTTTTGCACAAAGATCCGCGCGGTCTACGGATGACGTATGTATGTGGGACGTGTTTGTATGTCATGGGGTTAATTAAATGATTTCGATTGCGTGGAAGAGTTTCGGAGATTGCGATCCGGCAAACGAACGCGTTAAATGAATTCATTTCGTTCGGAGCGAGATAGAGTGCCGAATGGAAGAATCGAGTAGCCGATTAATTCGGCTGTCAGGTGTAGCCGAGAAATTCGAATTTGAATAAACATCGAGCGGGTCTAACGATCGAGAAAACACACGGCTGCTTTGTCTCTCGGTTTCTGGATTGCATGCGGGTAACGGAAGGCGCGGAGCCACGTGAAATAGATAAGGAGGCTAATTCGATCGAAAGACGGAGTTGCGTTAGCTCGACGAAAGGCAGCCGAGTAGCGAGATCGTCGGTCAATGGCCGCACAAGGTCGATGATGCAGAGAATTCGAGAGTGTTTCGTCGGAGTGTGCCGAAATTTTGTGCTGCCAGATTCCACGGATATACGTGGCCCGCGTACATGCACGCGCGCACGCGTACGCGCGCACACATTCGCGCGGCTAGGCAGAGCGGAGCAAAGATTAGGCGAGCGCGCGAGCAGGCCAATCGTCATCGGCGGCTTCCTTTGGTTCCGGCCAATGGCCGCGTGGGACCAAGGTCGATAAGCTCGCATATGCCGTGTAAGAGCTGCTGCACGATCACGATAACGATCGTCTTCTTGCCGAGGAGCAGGGCGGGGAACACAAGAGTGACGGGAGAACGGACGCGCGAAAATCGACACACGTGGGCCACGAGGGAGGGGAGGGGGCAGGGTGGCCGTGAGCTTTGAAACTGTTTCCGAGAAATCGGCGCGCACGATCACGTGTACGCCGTGCAATCGCACGTGGCTGCATTGCCGCTGATTGAATCGTCACAGTGCACAGTGGCCTGGACATCTGTTTTTCCTGGACAAAATTCAAATTTGCAACAAATTTTTGTGTACAGTAATTGATAACCAAAGTCCAAATTGTTAGCCATTTTAGATGTGTGCGGGAACGTCACTCCGGAAATTCAGAAACTCAAAGTGAAACCGATTATTCTAAGAACTCATTATACAGTATGAAGTAGCAGGTTTTGATTAACCCTTTGCACTCGAAGCTATTCTAACTCCAAAACTTAATATATTTTTATTTTAACCCTTTGCACTCGAGTGGTGACTCTGAAACACCACTAGAAATTGTTGTGGCATTATTTCAAAGAAATTACAGAAAATATTACAAAATATTTGTTACATTACAAAATTTGTATTTAATAGATTACTAAACATTTAAATATTATATGTAGAAATCGGATCAGTTTCGTATGAATAAAATGAAAATATTGTAAGACGGGAGAAAAATTTAGTTTCAGATTGAAAATAGCGCCGAGTGCAAAGGGTTGATTTAACAAAAAAATTGTATATATTTTGTTTCATGTTATACATACGAAAATGGTGCCATTTACTCGTACAAGACCGAAGTGTTCAGTAATTTATGAAATACAAACAAAGATAATGTAAAAAATATTTTGAACGATGATACAGCAATTTTTAGTGGCGCCTTACAGTCGCCATTCGAGTGCTAAGGGTTAATAGTTTATATTAATAGGCATAGTTTCATTATTTAATCCCTTGGCGCTATAACATCGCGGCAGACTCGCGATGAAGATTCTGAATAGAATCCAATAAATATGAATGTTATTAATTTCCTTTAAACCGAAATGAAATTCCATTTTGTTGTTGTTAATATACAGCTATTGAAGAATATATAGGCACACAATAGATATACATTTTCGTCCTCTTCTAGACAATTGTGAACAAACGGTGTATTAGTTTCTAAGAATTATTTAATCGAAATGCCGGAATATTCATAAGGATTTAAACTTTGGGAAGGGTTTTGAAAAAAATGTTTACAAGTGTTAGACACGGGACTTGTTTCATATGAAAGCGTAGAGAATTAGCGAAGAGTACTATGTATTCTACAACTACTGCAACACAACTACCTGCAACATTTAAAGCTATACGAATTTTGAGAAACAAATGCCCGATGTGCACTAGAACTGTAATTTTAGAATTTTCAGTGATAATTTTGTTTGGAATATTTTTTATTTCATTTATGTTCGTTCTATTCGTGGCATTTTCGTTGAAAATAAATCGGTGTAAAGATATTTTTTAATTTAGCTACAAAAAGTCGCTTTCCAGACAACTTAGCATAGTTAGCACGATTTTTCAGACATTTTCGATAATCTGGCGAAAAAATGTTTCCAACAACATTCGATCAGTATCCGCTATTCTACAAATTGTATTATACAAAATGGAGGTGACTTTGATTTTTTAATACAGTTGACTTCTATTATGCGAACTGACTGAAATATAGGTACCGCTTATCTACGCTCACAACATAACATTCGTCTATGTACAGTTACTCACAAAATTGAGCTTACGCAAACCATAAAAGCTTTATTTGATAGATTAACAAAAAACAAACAGTTTTTTCGGAAATGAAATTTTTGTATACATAAAAATTCAGGACATAAAAATGAACTCAAATAGTACACTTATATCACGTTATTAACAAAAATAAATGTAGTACATTTCAACGTCACAAAATTGTGCGCACATGTAACACATTTACGGAATAATAATTAATAATTCTAATTTTATTCAATTTCGTTTTGTTTACATTCTTTCTAATTTCTAATAATTTTACTAATAATTAGTATCTATGCTCGACATACAGTGACTTATAGAATTTATATGTTTTTGTAACTAAAAACACTCTTTAATCTTATTTTTATTGTCTAACTCGTACAATCACAATCAAAATTGATTTTAATCAATCATAATTTGCGTAAGCTAGGTACCGATTATTAGGAATATTATGTTTAAAAAATATGATCATCGAAAGTAACCAAAACGAAATTCCTGTCGCGGATAAATTAATTACGAACGGTGAAACAAATTTTATTCATTCATTACGGTTATTTGTAATCGAAACCGATAAATCAGTGATAAATCTTCCATTCGTATAGATATTACAGTTTCGAAAAAATGCCCCAAATAATCGTTACTTTTCGATCTCTGGTTATTTCTTTCTAGGTTCGACGAAACGGTCCATGGAGATGTGAATTCGCATAAACATCCGCCGCCCCGATAATCACGTTACGGTGAACCATTGACACCGGAACGTGACAAGTAAGAAACGCGATGCTTCTCGAAGGCAAGCTTCGGCTTGTCTGCGGCCGGAGCTGATATCGCTGGTGGAACACGAAGATATTAAAACGAAAGGCCCCGTAGAGCTACGGGCGACAGAGATATCGCCGCGCGCCGACTCGAACAGCGACGTTTGTTCGATGTGTGTTGCGACCATTCCAACAAAGACCATAAATGCACGCGCGGGCCTGCGAGAGCTCGGCGCGTTGTGTAATTGTGTCATTGACCCACTTCGGGCTTCGGGTTTCGGGCTTCGGGCCGGGCCGATGATTAACTCTCGATCCGAGAGAATTATCAGCACGTGGTGGCACCTGCATCGCGAATGCGAATTTTTCGGAATAGAATATCGTTGTTGTGTTCCGAGCACATGCATACACACCACCGAACCGTTCCGCTTTGTTTTTTCCGTTCGGGCGACGCGCGAGACATAATCGACGCATAATAATGTTATCGATCGCACCACAAGTGCCACATGGTATGTAATACTCTAATAATCTGATAACAGCAGCAATGCTATCAACACCGTGCCCGCTTTCGCAACTCTGCGTTTGCCTTGTAATACTAACGAATGCCGGTCCTTGAGATCACCATCTCCACACGCTCCCGGCGGCGCAGTGTTTTCGAGACACGATTCTCCAACGAATGATACCCTAAACGTGTTTTCGACTGTAACCCAATCTCGCGGCGATCCGTTCTCTCGTTTTCCTTGCTTTTATCGTCGCCCGCTTTTGCTTCCGAGCCGTTTCGCGAAGAGAACGAGTCAAACCAATTCACGGAACCAATCAGACTACAAGAATAATTCGATTTTTTCACGAGAAACGTAAACGCTTTTCAACGCGTACTCAACTTTATTGTACTATTTCCTTTTAGACTAAAAACGGTTAAACTTCACCCGAGGAAACCAGAAATTTTTAACTTCTTTTTATGTAATCCTGTAGATTTTGCCGAGAAAATTCCGAAAATCCAAGTTTCAATGTTAGGAATTCGCTGGTTCAAAAGTTACGCGTGTTCAAAGTTGAGCGATTTTATGCGTCGTCTAATGAGCGGAGCCGCTATGCGGCAGCACAAGCACGTGGTGATATCGATACTGATATCGATATAGATTTGCAAGCGTAGTCGAGTCGCCCTCACCCCCCACACGAACCTAACCCCGACAAACATTCTCACGACTCTGCTCATTGAACAATATCTGAGTTCATACCAATATGGCGGTGCCCTTACCTGCCAAAAACGTTGAAAATCGCACATCTTACACACGCATAACCAACTGACGATCTCCTAGGATTAAAACTTGGATTTTCGGCATTTTCTCGCCAAAATCTACTGGATTACATAAAAAAAGGTTAAAAATTTCTGGTTTCGCGAAGTAAAGTTTAGCCCCAAAAACAGATATTCCTATACTGTTTGATGAGCCAATAAAACACCCCTAATATATCAAAAGTGAATATTAAATGGTTTCTTTATAAGAAGTTCCTAAAATTCGCATTAATTCCCCCATCCCCCCCCCCCTAAATTGAAAAGTTACCACCATCATAGGTTCAAGAAATCGTAATAAAATTCCGTGCCACTACGAGTTGCTCACCATGAATTCATTAGACTCATATGAATTGTCCGGTTTCACATTTAATTTACTTTTTTTTGACGAATGCATAAAATCCGCAGATCTGTCCGCGACACATACAAACGTGAAAAGAACGCGAACGGCTGCGATTATTCGTGTCGCAGGAACTCACGTCGACCGGTTCTACTTAACGTTAGTTTTCCTGTATTTGCATGAACGCCGACAGTTCGGTTATTCTACATTCCCTAATCCTTCTAAGCCAGGGGCACGCCAATAAACGAGTGCGTGCGAACAACGTCAACAAACAAATTTATTCTTTCGAGGAGAGAGGCCAAGATGGAGCACATTGGTAGAACGGCCACGCGTTGTTCCGGTCAAACATCTTCTAACGCGTGCAGACCAGCATCTCGGGAACTACTGGTCGTGTAATTGTGAAGTTACGGTACTTTTATGCCGCTAGAGGCCCACGATATTCCACGAATTCCCGGCTTCCAAGCATAATGTGCTCGCGAACCGGCCAAATAGTTTCTGGTTATGGACGTCACGTTTTCTAACAGAAGCCGCAGCTGGCCGAGGAGTCTTCTAGAAGAGAGAATAGATTTGCCTAACCCAAATCCAGCCCAATCCCCCTCGCTCTCGAAAATCCCGCAGCCAAAGCGGAAAGTTTACGACAACGTGTGGACACAGCGGTTCGCGCAAGTATTCGTCGAACTGCGGATTTTTATGCAAAATAATTATTAGTAGAAGTTCCCTTCTTTCTCTGATGACTTCGGTAACCTAGAAATAATACGTTCATATTTTTAAATTGCTGGTGGACGTACTATTCTAATCAGCGTTGGGGATTGTTCGAATAAAATTTTATTTGAATAAGAGTAAGCAATAAATAATTGTTCGACATTCGATTATTTATCATTTCGATTGTGCGAACCTTTACTTGTAATTTACCATTCGCCATTAAATAAATATTTGACAAAAAAAGATAAATAAAAATATTATTAAATTCTTTTAATGTTTTTATCGTTACGTGTTCCTCGAGCTCAGTTTTGTCATGGATGCATAAAATACGCTATAATAAAATTTAGCTTCAATCGTCGTTACTAGACTGCGGATTTTATGCATGTAGGGTACTTGTCCCTATTAATGTGCTTTCGTATTTAAATAGGCAGTGAAAATTAACTTGACAAAATTGGGAAAGCTTTGTTTTTTTTTTTTATTGAATTAAACTATTAATGTATATGTCATCAAGGAAAATATTGCATTTTTTAACTTTCGAAAATGTAACATTTTCCGGAAGATGCACATCACATTGTTAACGGTTTTAGCCGAATACCTTGTCAAAAAAGCTAGGAACGTCTACTCAACAGAGCTAAATAAATAGAGGATTAACACAATTTACACTATTAAGGTACACATTGTATCATAAAACCGTTTAAATTTCTAAAAAAAAAACAGTGAAATAAGTAGTTTTTAAGGGTTTTTGAATTTTTTAAAGTGAATCCACTAATACCGTGAGATTTTAAAGATTGCCCGTACAAAAACACTTATTTTAAAAAGAATAAAATGTTTAAGGGACATTAATTGGAGGCACACAAATATCCGGAGCACACTAATTGGGACAAAAAACCTTCTTTTCATTTTAATTAGATCACTGTGAAACATCACCATTTTCAACTTGAAAAATTATTCTAATAACAAGAACGAGTTTGAGAATCAATATGAATTTTAAACCGATGAGATCAAAATCAAACAATTTATTAATTAATTCACGAATTAACAAGTTAGCTTAATGGCACAGTAATTGGGACAACTACCCCAGATTTCGTAAAAAGAGTTTGAGAACACCGTTGTTGCATTATTTTCAGCTTACTGAGATTATTAAAAGAAGCAAAACATTTGTACTGGTTTTCTGTTCCTTGGAATTGATTAAAGAAATTGTTATTTTGCGGAAAGATTCAAGGTCTAGTTGTCACGCATAGCGAAGTTGATGCGATTCTTTTGAATGCTCCATCCTGAAAAATCTGAGCGTCTTCTAAACTGTATCCTGCCTGTACGAAAATTTCGACCGAAAGTGAAATTTATCGAAAATATGCAATGCTTTGCAATTAAAAATACATTTAAGATTGGAAGAAATTTGGTTTCCGAGATTCCGCAATCGTGGTTCGCATTGGCAAGATAGTGGGAAAAGTTCGATTACGGATATTCGTGAACGGATCCGCGTGTCATTCGAATACGAATCGGAGCGTAAACCAGATACAGTGTCAATGGCCGGCATCCTGTTGCATCACAGCTAACCTTGACTCTAAGGAGTATACATTGCTCGACCGAGTTCACGAGTGTACGGAGTCAAGTACGTTCACTCCCCATTTCTTGGTTATCCCCTTTATATCCATCGCCTATCGAACCATTCAGACCGCCTTTGTGCCCGGCTACTACGATTTGCGGCCGTTCACGGACGTTTCACCGAATCCCTGGCTCGAGTGCCTCGCGATTTCATTCATGTCGATAATAGTTGATGCCAACAACTATCCAGAGCAAAACGAACAGTCCGAAAAATCGATTTCGCCTTTCGTTTCGAATCACGTGTCGTCCGAGATCGACGAAACGATCTGACGGCGATCAAAAATCGGTTTTTCATCCATTTCGAAAGTTACTCGAGAGACAATCGATTGTACTACAATATGGAAAACTCCATTTTTTAAGATTTTTCAAACTTTAATTCTAGTTTCTGAGAAATCTTACTTTGGAAGATGTAGTTTAAATTAGTTTTTTTAGTTGCATAGTTTGCTATTATATCGATCGCATTGGGCACATAAATTGGGGATAAAATGTTAACTACTTTAATAAAAAACGAAAAAAGTCGAAAATTGTGACTCAACCAAAATGAATGAATCTTTGTCATCTCACAAGCTGCTGAGTCACTCAGTTCAAATTATATCGTGTTTAGTGTCATTTTTATCAGAAAAATGCCACGATTAAGCTGGCGAGAGTCCCATAAACAAATAGTGAAAAATAAAGAAGTTTTGTAATTGGATTAGTAGTGGTTCACACGGGGCCCCTCGCGACTAAGATCGTGTAGCTCCGTAGGACTTAGGTAAAGACTTTACTGTACTATTTTCTTGATTAGAGCAGCACGGTGTTTATCGTTCTACGCGTTTCATAAAAATGACGATGAAAACACGAGCCAATTCCTTAATAACAAATTGTTAAGACGCGTCAGTATCAACGAAATATCAAAAATATTCGATTCTATCGCGATTTGAGTTAGTGATATTTTGAATAATGGATTGTAGGCGTTTAGGGTAGTAATAAATTAAGCTTCACCCATGAGTATTTTAATTTCAATTATTCGATGGGACAATCTATTTGAATTTTTCAATCTTCTTGGAAAAGCTTTAGATATTCAAGAACCTGGTAGAACCTAGAAATCTTTGTGCTGTTTTGTTCTATTTGTTTTATAGAGAATGTATAGTTGCACATGTTTGCAACTCTACATACAGGGTGAGTCAATATGTATGTCCGCCTGAATCACTCGTTCCCTATTGATTTTACAAAGAAACCTTTAAAATGAAATTTATTCTGTTCGGGATGGCTGACCTGATGAATGTATTTTTATTTTCGAGTACTTTATATTTTCGAAACTATCAATATGATTTTTTAAGTATTACAGCGTATATTTTTTTGATACTATAGCCGCTGAAAAGACGAACTCAACGACCTATAATATTCTGACCTTCGGTTGACCCTGAGACACAAAATATTTTTCTCTCCATTCTAAGTCAAGTATTCAATTATGTTATTTTACATAAAATAGTTCTCAAAAAATTTTCTCTACAAGCAGTTTTATATTCGGTTCCCACAGTCCAAGAAATCCCAAAGAATTTTGGTTTTAAGACACCCTTAGAAGCTGAAAGGTGAAAGTTTTAAGGATAGTAAAACAATGTCGGTAGCGTTTTTCAAACAAATAATAAATATTTGCACCTAACTATTGATTTCTGTTTGGCTGGCGACTTTTCCCCGCTGGATTGTTGAAACATGCCACGGTGCGCCGTGCCCGATCCCCAATTTAAATAACCGACGAATGTGTACAGTTTTCGCACTATTTTCACCGGAGCAAAATAGTTCGGCAACCGAAAACTCAGACATAGACTCTTTTATGCCCGCGAATAAAAATAGAATGCGCCGAGAGCAACGTACGAACCGAGGACCCTCTGTATTTTCGAATCGAAATTCGAACAGCGGAAGTGTATCTGCGCCCGGTTGGCCTTATCGAACGATAACGCGCATTATATTTTATTTATGTGCGCGCGTCGTTTCTGATCAATGAACGGGACCTTCGACGCGTACACATATATCGATGGTAGAAATCGCGTGCGGGCCCTTCGAGGCTTTCGTTGATCATCAAAACCAGTTATCGGCCATTTTTCATTCATAATTGAAAACCTTGGCGAAGACCGGGCAAAGTCCAGATATTCAAAATTGTTTAATTCTTACTTCAAACAATCGACAATAGGGTAAGGGACCCGATTACTGTGGCGGTACCAATTACTGTGCCTAAAAGTATATTACATATCACCTTTTTAATATTAATTATGCTTTCAAAATAAGTATAATTATTAATTAATATAGGCACAGTAGTTAGTACCCTCCACAGTAATCGGGTCTCTTACCCTATGTCTCATTACGATAAAGCATTGTGAAAGTTTCACTATTAGGGCGTCGAATAACTAAGCACAAACATTTCCTATTTCTAACGCAACAAATACAAAACTATGGAGACATTAGAAAAAATAGATGGTGTCATAATATTCTCGATTTTTCTAAATTGTTGAAACAGGAAATGCATTTTCATGCGGTTACTGTTTCTTACAATTGACTTGGACAATTTTCATTTTGCATCAAGATGTGCACTGTAGTAATTACGGAAGATATTTGATAGACTCTGCAAAGTAGAAAGGATTTTTTACTTTTCCGGTCACATTTTATTTAAAGAACTGCTCGAATTTCACGGTACGTGCGCTGCAGTTGCGTCAAGCTGTTGCACGGTATACTGGCTGTTAATTATATATAATTTATTCCCTGTTCATTTCAAAGATCATTTATCATTCTCTTGGTATGTACTTCATTAATTACATCGGAACCCGGAATTCCGAAGGAGAAGAAAAAATTCGAAAGATTTTTCGTTGTCGAGGTTGACGTATCCTCTTACTACGAAAGTGTTTACGCAAGAGGCGTGCACATGCAACACGTGTTTCAACGCCAGATTACGTTCCAGTTGCAACATACCACAGTGAACCAGCAACGCGACCTAATTTCTAGGATGAGCCCGACCCTTTTATAGTTCATCCAGATACCATGGCCACTCGGAACTGTGTCTATATCGATACACCGCGTTGCATTGGACATAGTGACCTAATAAAACCGATCCTGATATGTCAGTTCACTTTCTCGTATCTACTTGTAAACATCATTTCTTTCCTGTAAATTCTTAGTTATAAATATATATTTTTGTTGTTGTAAATATATTTCTTAATCATATAGAAACAGGAAAATCAAATACTCGATCACCTTACTGAATGAAGAGGGTATACAACTTTAAAAAATTACTCGCTTACAAAATTAAAAATTTGGAAAAAAATGGCGAAGTTATAACAGTGAAATGGGCAGCGTGTCAAGGAACGAGGCCTGGATAACGCTTCTGAAGTGGTTCTTTTAATTTCTCTTCATTAGGTTGACCTTTTCTGTGTGATGAAGGGTGAATTCGTAAAAATGTTCTTTTACAAACTGCTCGACTTAACCCTAATACTCCCGGGGAGGGGGGGAGGTCTTCGAACCCATAGGTCGGAAAACTTTAAATTAGAACTATTTTTCTTGGGTGAAAAATTTTGAAAAATTTCTTCTAGCACATCACATATTTTTTCTCGTTTGATACCATAAGCTGAAGAAAATTAATATTTTAATATGTCAACCTTTTGTGGACATGTCAATATGTTTCAAACGTCAAAAGTCAACAATTTTTACCAAACAGAATGACTGAAATTATTACATGTAAAGGAGGTTCCACAAAATATTGAGGTTTGATTCTTATTAATTAATTGTTTTATATTTCAAGTTTTTTGCTAAGTGTGCTATCATTTCGTCCCGTTTGCGGACCACAATATTTACGTTTTCGTTCCTAGAATTCTGATGACGTAAATGTTGTGGATGACACTCAGTACATTATACATACGGACATGTCCAAAAATGTTGACATATTAAAATATTCATTTTCTTCAGTTCGTGGTATTCAAACGTGAAAAAATATGCGATGTGCTATCCTTTTGTTCCGAAGTATACATTCAAGTTAAACATTCCGAAGTGCCGTTGCTGTAGGAAAAATATTACGTTAGTGCAGCGGCAATGACGCGAGCGGACCCCAACGCTCCTTTTATCTCCAAAGAATAACAAATAATCCCGGAACTAAGAATCGAAGCACAGAAGTGATTGGCAAGGAACGATGCAGCATTTTCAGTTACAGTCGAGCATTCAACGCAGTCGGAAGTGAATACAGTGTTTACTCGATATTTGTCGAAAAACACGGGTCTAGCCAGCGACGTATATCGGCCAGGAGATTACTATTCTTTGATCCACGCCGAACGTAGAAAAGGACGGCGAAGCTCTAGAGCGAATGAATGCAATTATTTAGGTCACCCTGAAATAAATATTCGTCGTGCTAGCCGAACACGAGACCCGCTCTCGCGCCTGCGGTTATTGTGCGATATAGTTCCGCTCGAACACTATCAAACAGCGCACGAATTCTACGTGTCTAACGTTCTACGTGTCGCTAGCACACTCCGCTTAATCTCTCGTAACGTTACACGCATACATCCTTTCGCGCGCCGATAACGCTCGCGACTTACGATTCATGTATAATCAGCACTCTTAACAGCAACGACTGCGAACAGTTTTTTTTTCTATCACATATCATTCACTTCCTACGAATTTATTACTAAAGCCGGCCTCAGCTAATTAAACCAGTCCTTAAACTTTTCAGTGATCGGCACCCCCATATAAAAATAAGTTCTCGCACCCCCTTGAAAAATGTGTTTCTATTTCTTTGTTTAGAAAATTACATCTATTGTAAAGATAATTTATTTATTGAGAAATAAATTTTCCACAAAAAATTACGGAACTTCTCTCGCGCCCCTGGGAACGCTTCCTCGCATCCCCTTGCAAAATGTGTTTCTATTTCTTTGTTTAGAAAATTACATCTATCGTAAAGATAATTTATTTATTGAGAAATAAATTTTCCACAAAAAATTACGGAACTTCTCTCGCGCCCCTGGGAACGCTTCCTCGCATCCCCTTGCAAAATGTGTTTCTATTTCTTTGTTTAGAAAATTACATCTATTGTAAAGATAATTTATTTGTTGAGAAATAAATTTTCCATCGAAAATTTATAAACTTCTCTCGTATTCCCAGGGGTGGACGCACCCCAAGTTAAGATCCATCGAACTGTACTGACATATACGAATTGAAAATAGCGCCGATTTAACGCGAGAGAAGCTTTTCGTAAGAATAAAGTCGAACAACGTTAACGAGAAACGTTTCAAACGGTAAATTAATTGTCTTGGCGAATAGGCGAGCGTTTAGAAAACACTTCACCTTCATCTGAATCAAGACGTTAGTTCAGATAGAGCTGTTCCTGCGATTAGATGTGTAATCCGATAAAGGCCGTCTCCGATTTATCGTGTCTGACTTCGAGCAACGTATTGTTATGCAGCTACTCGCCGTTTGAATAAGTATACCGGTCGGAATTTTTAAACTTTCCTAGCTGTAGCAGGGTGAGGGACCCAATTACTGTGGTGGGTACCACTGTGCCTACATCAATTATACTTATTTTTAAAGCATAAAGAATATTAAGAAAGAGATATTCAATTTTTTCATTAAAATCAATTAATATGTTATATAACTCTTTTTAAATGTACATTATGCTTTAAAAATAAATATAATTAATACAGGCACAGTAATTGAGTCTCCCTTACCCTATTATTACTAGACTGAGGTTCTTTCTGCAAAATAAAAATTGAGAAGCAGAAGCTGAATAAGCATTTCTTTTTCTTTCTTTTACGATTTTAATAAGTCGAAAGCAGTCCATTGATATTTTGAAATTTATATATATTTTTGTACATGTTTTTTTATTGCTTTCTGCTTTAAATTTTACCGCAAGTGCATAAATCCGCAGTCTAATTATTACAGAAACCATCCCCAAGTAATATTTCTAGCTTCCACTATTTATTGACAAGAAAAGAAATTCTTCAATACATCACACAACCCCTATTAATCATATCAAATCTTAAAGTTAATGTACGTCTTGACAATCCGATGTAGACGTCACAATTCTCACGGTATCGAACTTCTCAGCATTTAATCTCGATTTTCTTTGTTCACAAATCACATCAAATTCCATAGGTCATTAGTACACAAAAATGTTATGCGTAAAATTTTAACGCTCTATCTTAACTAAGAGGGTGGGCAACCTAGGTTCAACGGTCAAGTTTCCTTATTTAACTACACGTGAAAATTTTATAAAAATTTTCACACATTGCGGTTAACAAACACCAAATTTCAGAATTTTTTCGATTTTTCGATTAATAATCGTAGTTGTAAAAAGATAAAAAACGCGAAAAAATTTCATGCACAAGTTGAAAGAGTACATCGATCGTATCTCTACAGTAACAATATTCAGTCACAACAATAGTTTCTGAATTGTTCCAGATTTTTCGGCATCGTAGTTGAAAACAAAAGAAAAACCGATTTTTAATTCCGACATTTTTTAATTCTTCCGTGAGAAATGAAATTACACAAACGTTGAAAGAATTGACGATTGCGAAACGAAAACACAAAAGAACGAGATGAAAATGTTGATACACGTATATCGTTCATCCATAAGAAAAGTGACACAACTAAAAAATTATAATAATAAAATGTATAAATTGTGGTGTACTTTAAATCTAATGTACACTACAATTGACCCAGTATCTAAATAACGACAAATTATTTTACATTTCTCTTTTGATTATATACAATGAAAAACGACACAACTGAAAATATATTTATGAAAAGAAAATTATAATAATAAAATATATAAATTGTGGTGTACTTTAAATCTAATGTACACTACAATTGACCCAGTATCTAAATAACGACAAATTATTTTACATTTCTCTTTTGATTATATACAATGAAAAACGACACAACTGAAAATATATTTATGAAAAGAAAATTATAATAATAAAATATATAAATTGTGGTGTACTTTAAATCTAATGTACACTACAATTGACCCAGTATCTAAATAACGACAAATTATTTTACATTTCTCTTTTGATTATATACAAGAAAAAACAACATAACTGAAAATATATTTATGAAAAAAAAATTATTGTATAAAAAATTATTTAAACTAATGTGCACGACAATTGACCCAGTATCTAAATAACGACAAATTATTTCACATTTCTAAGTTGGTTATATACGATAAAAAAATTGGCAATCGGGTAATTTTCAAATGGCTCTCCTGTAAAATTTCTTTTCTTTTAACTTACGTCGCTTTTCTCATGAATGAACGAATACGTGATTCACAAAGTTACACGAAGCTGCAAAGGGTTAAGGAACCAGAGGATCGCTTCGGAGCAATAGTCTCCATCAATGGAGATCGCAGGATCCTCTGAAATCATCGCCGTTAGACCCAGCGAGATCCTTAAAAGTGAACACACTCCGTACAGTTTCGTTTGAAATTTGCTTAATGCCCAGGTTGGGTGGGCACTTCCGTGGCCGACGGTAAATATTTAAATTCGGTGACACCCATTCGGCCCAATATAAAATTCCTACACGACCTGCAAGTACACTGTGTACATACACGAGAGGTCCCACGTGTGCACACGCACTTCGTGCCGGTGCGTGTACCACGTGTCAATAGGGTCGGGCAGTATGCATCGCGTACACGACCGAGGAAGACCGTGAAAAAAGACTGTTAGATCTAACTGTAACCCGGGCCTACTTTCGGCTTCCTTTGGGCTTTCGAACGACTACAAACACGTCCGTGCGCATAGACACGTACACGTACATACACGGCGGCGGTCATAGGAATGCTGGAATGCGAACCTTCTTCCTCGTGCATTTTTCCAATCATTATCACGCTAATTTTGTTTAATTTTTCTCACAAGATCAACCCTCGTTGCTTATTCACCCTCAGCTGGTACGACGACATTGTAACAAATATAACGCGACAGTAATTTAACTAATACTCCGGATTTGAAATAGAATTAATATCTGAAAGTGACACGTGAAGCTACAGTTTATGCCGAAAGAGTACAGAGTATGTTCTAGTTGCCTAGCATTTAGAAGGTGAAGAATCTAAGTTGTTACGGGTCGCCAGAGACCCAATGATACAAACTAAGGATTTATAATTAATACACTGTCAGTCTCCATCGACTCTTCCTTAAACGACTACATTTGACAAGTTACTTATACATGGACTGCAGACTTGTGCATTTATGATCAAAATGAGTAGCTGCAATTTGAAACAGTGGTGGATGAACTCTTTACATGCGAAAGCTATAAGCGACCGAATTACTGTGGAGGTGCCAATTACTGTGCCTATATTAATTATACTAATTTTTAAAGAATAATGAATATTAAAAATGGGATATTTCTTCATTGAAATCAGTTAATGGTATATATCTCATTTTTAGAAGAATGAATAAGCTTGCTTGCTTTAAAAATAATTATAATTAATATAGGCACAGTCATTGGCACGCCCATAGTAATTGGGTCCCATACCCTACTGACTCTAGAATTCTATGATAAAATAAAAATGGTCTACATTGATAGAAATGTTTTGGTTTTCTTAATCGTTTTAATACGCTGAAGACAATACATTGATATTCTTCAATTTTTTGTTTTCTATAATGATACGCGATGTACTCATAAAGTTTTCAAGAAATAAAGCAACATTTCAAACATAAGATGCATGCTATCAAGGAAACTAAAGTATGGAATAATTTTGTTTTTACTATTCTTTTTTTTTTCTATTCCATGCCAAGTCGATCACTTTTTGACATCATCATCGTCGATTTTGTTTTAAATAAAATATATTGTAGTTCATGTGAAATTAGGGTGGATTTACGTCATTATTTTGCCTGTTTAGATTTTGTTTAGAAATTACAGGCCTTCGAAGTTTGCAATTTTTGCCCATTTTCGCGAAAATGGGCTTCACTCACGAATTTTTATCTGAGGAACTATTTGTCCAATTCAGAAAGGATTGGGCTATTGTAAAATATTTGTTTCAACCTCGATAATTAACTTTCTAATGTCGAAAAATGTAAACTAATTCTTTTTTTACGTTTTTTCCGATGGGGGACCAAAGTGATTTAAATTTTGAAAATAATATGGTCATAGTCCTTGAAGATTCCCCATCGAAATAAGCCCCTCAGAAGGATGGAGAATTGAAAATTGGCGTCACAATGAGCTAAAGAAGGACGCGGTGTACTCCCGTTTCAGGTAGACGAGTCATGCGCTCCGCTATTATGGTCGGCTGTCTATACCGGTGGTCTCAAAAGAAACGAATGCTCAGCAAGAAAGGAATTTGTTTACATTTTTCGATATTATGAAATTAATTATCGAGGTTGAAAAAATTACTCTACAATAGCCAAATCCATTCTGAATAAAACAAAAAGAAATTTAGCTCAATCGGACAAGCAGTTCCCGAGATAAAAATTCGCAAGTGAAGCCCATTTTCGCCAAAATGGGCAAAAATTGCAAACTTCGAAGGCCTGTAATTTCTAAACAAAATTCTAAACCGGCAAAATAATAACTTAACCCCCCCCCCCCCCCCCTTAATTTCATATGGACAACACATTTCATTTAGAACAAAATCGCCGATGGTGACGTTAGAAAGTAATCGGCATGGAACAACCCATTCTTCATTTCGATCGAAATAGGAAAGTCAGTTTCGGTTTTTTAAACCGTATACCGGATACCTTTTAAGAAATTGGGTTACAGAAGGTTAAGAGAAGAAACGTAAATTATAATTCGATTGTAACATGATACTGCAGCTGTGTGTCGATTCACATCTTTTAGCTGTAGTTTCCAAGAGGAACAATAGAATAGTGGACCAAAAAATGGATATTATGCCACCATACGAAAAAGATATGTGCAAAAGTGCTGTTTTTCGAAATATTTAAAACATTTAAAACTTAAAACTGCAATACTTCCAGAATGAAAATGTGTAGGTGGGGGATTAGGATTAAAATTGATTATAAAGGTGATATTGTAGCAAAATTGAATTTTACAGGAAAATTCGAAAAACTACATTCCATTATGAAATTCTCTACTTTTCATTCATCAATGTACAATCTGAAATAGACGAAGAAGACAAATTTTCTAAAAGTGAGCTCCCCGTTTAAATCTGTCTACGAAAACGATAATTTGCAGAGGTATTTCGAGATAGACACCCGCTGCAAAATAACAATGAAGATAAAGATATGTGGTATGCGATATGTAGATAAAGCTTTGTGCTCGGAAAGTTCGAGAACCGTGCCGTGATCGCACCGGACCGAGTCTTTTTATGGTTTGAACTTCGAAGACTTTCTATCCGGAACGCAAGTGCACGTGTTGCTCAGCCACGGTCCTCTCCTCCCCACGGTTCCCTTTGCCCACCCTTTGCGATCGAGCAGCAACGTCCTTGAACCCTTCCCATCGACCGACCTTCCTTTTAGATTCTCACCCTCCGGCTTTTTCGAAAAGAAAGAGCACTCACTCGAAGCGACAAAGCATCGAGTTACTGCTCTCCCCGTATCGGCCACGCGGCTTTCGGTCGACTTTCGTAACGGGCGAAACTATCGGCCTTCGCTGGCATTCCGAGGGAGAAGGGACAGACCTGCGACTTTTCCTTTCCCTTCGAAAACGGAGCCGAGATGAGCCACGGACGCGCGGTTTTCATGAAATCGGGACGCGCGCGTGTGCTCCGCCGAGAGAAAGCGCGTTAGAGGAGCCGAGCCGTGCGACGAGGGGCACTGGGGGCCACCAGGGGGCCACCAGGGGCCACAGGGAACTCAGTGACACGGGGGACGGGAAACACTATGCACGCGCGAACCTAAATTCCCATTCTCATTTTTTAATAGACTTGGAGTTCGTAGAATCGCATCAACAAAATTCGGTGTTCTAAGTTTTGCCTTCAAAGTACTCCCGCTTTGTCAATGCCCAATATTCTCAACGCTCAATATTGTCAATGCCCAATATTTTCAACGCCCAATATTTGCAATATCCCATATTTTTAATGCGCAATATTTTCAATACCCAATATTTTCAATGCGCAATATTTTCAATACGCAATATTTTCAATACCCAATATTTTCAATACCCAATATTTTCAATATCCCATATTTTTAATGCGCAATATTTTCAATACCCAATATTTTCAATGCGCAATATTTTCAATACCCAATATTTTCAATACCCAATATTTTCAATACCCGATATTTTCAATGCCTAATATTGTTAATGCCCAATATTCTCAACGGCCAATATTCTCAATGCCCAATATTGTCAATGCCCAATATTTTCAACGCCCAATATTTTCAATATCCCATATTTTTAATGCGCAATATTTTCAATACCCAATATTTTCAATGCGCAATATTTTCAATACGCAATATTTTCAATACCCAATATTTTCAATATCCCATATTTTTAATGCGCAATATTTTCAATACCCAATATTTTCAATGCGCAATATTTTCAATACCCAATATTTTCAATACCCAATATTTTCAATACCCGATATTTTCAATGCCTAATATTGTTAATGCCCAATATTCTCAACGGCCAATATTCTCAATGCCCAATATTTTCAATGCCCAATATTTTCAACGCCCAATATTTTCAATATCCCATATTTTTAATGCGCAATATTTTCAATACCCAATATTTTCAATGCGCAATATTTTCAATACCCAATATTTTCAATACCCAATATTTTCAATGCCTAATATTGTTAATGTCCAATATTTTCAACGGCCAATATTCTCAATGCCCAATATTTTCAATGCCCAATATTTCCAATGCCCAATATTTTCAATGCCCAATATTTCCAATGCCCAATATTTTCAATGCCCAATATTTTCAATGCCCGATATTGTCCATACCCAATATTTTCAATACCCAATATTTTTAATTCGAATAAACCACCAAATTCTGTGTAAAATAATCTCACTCCAAGCAAGGCTTAAAGTTAATAATTACTAAAATATTTGTGAAACAAATTTCGTGTCAAACGGTGTTCCCAGTATTGTCTATTACTTTATTTATGTGCGAACGAAAAAGTTTTCCAAGTGTTTCTGAAATTATTGCGGCACTAATGATACGTCTCACATATCTTCGTCGTTAGTGGCTAACTTCATCTTCTCGTGTTTAAAAAGTGAAATAAGTTTAAGACTATCTCGGTAACCATTAATTTTAAGCCCTACTTTGTATAATACTTTTCCACGTAGAGTTTTGTGCTTTATCCGAATTCTGAAGGGAAAAAACTGAAGGTGACAAAAAACAAATTGCAGCACTGCATGTCCGTCTGGAAATCGTACAACATTTCTTTGAAAAATGTTTTCGTATAACAAATTATAAATTACAAGTTATTTGAAGTCGGCGTGTTACCGAGACCCGCTTTGTATGCGTTTACTCCATTGTTTGATGCTTTCGGATATCTAGAGATTGAATGATCCAAACGGTACGGTTACTCGGATCGTTTGATCCTTATTTTTATGCTCTATAATCGTGTCGAGTAAAAAATATAAGGTTTTCGATGATTAAAAATCTGAATAAATACGCACGCGTAGTTTTTTAAAGAAAATTCAAGTCGAGCGCTTCAACTGCTCGGCACATCTAGTGCGAATGAAAAGAAGAAGACATAATGGTAACCCGAAGAATATCGTTTCGGAAGTGTCCTCTCCTCGGAACCCAGTCAGGGTTATCGCGAATCGCTCGGTGGACTTTAGATGCCCAATGCTCGAGCCAATGCACAGTCAGATTGAATTCCTGAGATCGTGGTCTCAATTCGGATAGCTGATACATAGATGTATGAATGGGAACAGAATGAACTCTTTGCACTCGAAGCCATTTTAACTCCAAAACGAAACATTTCTTCCGACCTAGGATATTTCCCTTCTATATACAGGGTGTCCCGTAACTGGTGGTACAACCGAGCAGGGGGTGATTCTACATGAAAAACTGAGTCGAAAATATAGAATAAATTTTGTTGATACAAGGCTTTGTTTTCGAGAAAAATGAGTTTGAAAATTTGTCTAGTGCGCGTGCACTCGGCTTACTTGCGGCTCAAGAGGCTTAGATTAGAAGAGTTTGTGCACATCAATATATTATTTTGAACCGCTTGAAATGATTGAGAAAAGAAAGACATTTTTATGTGGCTTCTGATCCTTGCAATTGATGCACACAATTTTTATTTTGCATAAAAATTCGCAGTCTAATAATCGATATTGAAAAAGAGATATTAAATTTTTTCCTTAGAATCAGTTAATATACAGGGTGTCCCAAAAATGTTTTACTTCCTTGAAAGGAGTGATTCCTCAGGTCATTTGCGTTTTCTGAAGTAAATATCATCGGACTCGTATCATATTTGTTATCATTGCCATTAGAAAAATGTCACGAATATGTTGGTGAAAGTCCCATAAAAATAATGAAAAATAAAGAGGTCTTGTTATTGGATTAGCAGTGGTTCACACAGATACACCCCACCCGTATTATGTTAGTTATTACGTGAACTTCATGGCCCCTCACGGGTTATACCCCGCGGCAGTGGGGATAGTTCTGGGACAATTATAGGCTACATATTTGGGACATACATCGAGAAAACACTGTAGTCTGTGCGTCCACAAATTAGAAAACAAGAGTACAGGAGAACTTCTAAACAGTTGCTTAAGATAACGTTAAACTGCTTACAGAATTCAACGAAATGGTAAAACGAAGAATTTCCATAAAGTTTTTTTTACAGATTAACTCTAATATATTAGGTGCAGAAATTAATTCGCAGCCTTTTCTTCATAAATTCATAAAATATTCTTTATAAAATACATTCTACTGTCCAAAACAATCTCCATCGCTTTCTGTGTACTCACTCCATCTTGTAAATAATTATCAAGTCTTCGGTTTAGTGGACAAAAGATTGGTATGTAAAATAAAGTTATTATTGATTGAATGCCACGAATTAATTTGTACAACTAATAATTTTCCTTAATATTTATCTGACGTGTCCATGACTTCTGTCAAAGGATGTAGAACTATATTGAAGACTATGCCTCTGCAACGACTCCCCAAACAATCCTTGAGAACCGTGCCTCCAACTACCACAGTGACCAAGCATAATCATTTTCGCCTAAGGCAATAGTTGTACGAACATCTAACATGTGATAGACGATGAATTACGTTAACATCGATCCCGAAAAGAAGACGTCCGATTGTGTCGTCCCAGATCGACCATGATGCCGTTAGGTCTTCGTATGTCGAGATGAGCGACGATGCGTCGACTGGCAGCGATAGTGATAGTTTAATCGATTCGATCGTTCACAACTTTCTCCACTGCACTTAACGGAACGCCAACAGCGTTCCCCGAATCAGGCTGACACGAATATCTTCTAAACTAGTCTCGCTCCCGGGCTCAAATAATTTATGCCAACTGAGAAAATACCAGGAAAATTACTTTCGACCAGAATACCCAATTACTGTGCCTATATAAATTATACTTACTTTTAAAGCATGCTGAATATTAAAAAAGAGATATTAAATTTCTTTCACTAAAATCAGTCTATATATATTTTATATATCTCTTTTTTAATATTCAGTATGCTCAAAAAATAAGTATAATTAATATAGGCACAGTAATTGGGTCCCTTACCCTATTTGGTTTATGTGAGTTTCAACCCAATTACTCATACCCAATTACTGTGCCTATATAAATTATACTTACTTTTAAAGCATGCTGAATATTAAAAAAGAGATATTCAATTTTTTTTCACTAAAATCAGTCTATATATATTTTATATATCTCTTTTTTAATATTCAGTATGCTCAAAAAATAAGTATAATTAATATAGGCACAGTAATTGGGTCCCTTACCCTATTTGGTTTATGTGAGTTTCAACCCAATTACTCATACCCAATTACTGTGCCTATGTTAATTATACTTATTTTTAAAGCGTGATGAATATTAAAAGAGAGATATTAAATTTTTTTCATTAAAATCAGTCTCTTTTTAAGTACTTAGTATGCTTTAAAAATAAGTATAATTCATACGAGCAAAATTTAGTAAAAAATCAAGTTACGGGCTACCACTTAGCCTAAATTTCTGTACCATAACTTCCGCTACTTTAGAACATTTGGATTATTTAGTCCTAAATCAACTTAAAGGTATCTGAGACAATTTACACAAAACTGTAGAAAGGTCCTAGTACGATGCTTCGTAATCAGGGTAAACACTGTACCACTTAAGGGTTAAAAGTATTTAATCGGTTATAGCAATCGCAATCTAGATGGAAATACCGTTCCGTACTTCATTTCATGGAAAAGCGAAGGCAATAATAATGTTATTAGTAGACTGCGAATTTTATGCATTTGTGATAAAAATGGGTGGGCCTAATTTACGACAGTAAAAGCATTTCAAGAATTTAATTATTATTATAATTACATTATATTATTAAGAATTACATTGAAGAATTACATTATATTATTTTCGATCTATTAAACATAATAAGCAGGAAATTAAATATTTACTTCACCCCAGTTTGTTTCAATTCAGGTAGAAAGTTTTTATTTTGCATAAAGATCCGCAGTCTAGTTATTAGGTTCAATTGCACGGTGCAGTAGCTAAACAGAAATCGATTCCTTTCGTTAATAATTTTAACATTTTCAAAGTAGTATATTCTAAAACTCTTTTGAACTTTCTACTATTCAGAATATAATTTCTTTTAAAATTAATTTGAAATAGTAATCACTTTCCTAACAAGTGATCGAGTATTTTCGAATGATTGCGAACGTCGCTTCTCAATGGAACGTAAAGTTCTGAAGCTGTTCGCATCATTCGTACGAAGAATTTGTTCGTGAAAATGATTATGTGAAGCGACAGTATAATTCCTTTGACTCGTCACGGTTTCGCTGTTACCGAGTCTGCGAAGACGAGCACCCGAGCGTTCGAATGACTCTAAATTCTCGACCGACAAGAATATCTACGATAGCATTCGCAGGTCTGATAATGAGAGCTCGGTAACCGCTGCGACGATGCAGCGTAGGATGTCACTGGGTCAAAATTTCCGCGCGATTACGCTCGCGTTCGCCTCGACTGGCAGTTCGTTCATCTTCTGATTGCGAACTCTTCGCCTCGACAAACACTCGAGAAACAGAAGGCCTAAAAACGGAGCCTCGAGGAGTTGCACATTCTTATTTATTCAGCACGCCTGATAAAAGAACAAATATCGGGGCACCACGTGTTGGCGTATAGTGGCCGTTATCAACGTCGCTGATAAGTCCTACCGAAATTTTATTGACGCTGTAACCGCGGATTCTCGGCAACGTTGCTCGTCGTGGGACTTGATGGACGTGCTATACAAACTTTGCCGCGATCAAGAAGAATGAAAATGGAACGATAAGTTTTTGATAACTTGTCAATTCAGCGAAAAACACTGGAATAAATAGGCTGCGGATCATTGTGCAACATACAAATTTTCTATGCTCATTGCGAGACGCATAAATTAGACAAAAGTGTGCTTTGCTTTTTTGATCATTTTAATGAGTGGAAAAAAAAACAATAAATAATAGATTCTTCTAATGTCCTCACAGTTTTGTATTTCATCTATTAACACGTTGACTGTCAAGATGGTCACCGGTAACCGGCACTATTGATTTGCCTAACAATGATTATCATAAAATTAGTAACGCTCGATACCAATTTATTCGTTCCGAAATCAACTAAATTATAGTATAAGGTGTAAACTTCATTGACAAGTAACTAATAATAATTACTAATAGCTCTGGTCGTTTATACGAATTAAATTGCCAAGTAGCTAATACCTATGGTCGTTTATACGAATGAAATTGCCAAGTAACTAATAATAATTATTAACACCTATACTGGCTTATACGAATTAAATTGCCAAGTAACTAATAATAATTATTAATACTTATGGTCGTTTATACGAATTAAATTGCCAAGAATCGTGTGAAACACGCAAAATTCACGTGGCAGTCAACGTGCTAATTTTTGTTGTAAATGCATAAAATCCGCAATCTAATAATCAAGAATGTGAACTAATTGTGGTTGCTCGGTATCATCCAGACACGCGACACTTCTTAGATATTTATGGACGCGTTCGATTTTAAGGTGTTTCTTCAACTCCTCGCCTCGAAACGACGTCTCAGAGAACAAACTCGATTATTTTTAACCTTTCATCATAAATAGCGAACTTTATGCGTTTACGACAAAAGCTGAGTAGATTGAACACAACACTGTGCAAAACATTCAAAGAATCCGAATATTTTATTGTGTCACTCTGAGCTTGTTAAAATTATTAAAAAGGGAAAGAAATATCTATGGAATTTCTGAGTCTTGCAATTCATTCATGCAATTTTGATCGTGCACAAACATCCGCGGTCTAATCATTAATATGCGCAGAAGCAATCATTGCGCAGTGGTAGCAGCGCTTTACACTGATTTGAAAACAAAACATAGAATACAAAACAATAGTGAAGATCGTAAGCCGATGGCAGTGATTTAAATCCTTAAAATTGTTGACGAGATGCACAGTTTTTGATTTTAGTCACTTAGCAAAGTAGATGTTTGAGAACATACTTCATCGAACGAATACGATAATGCAACTCTTGGAGACTACAGTGTTCTCTCGATATATGTGCACAATACGGGTATAGTCAGGGACATATATTGGCCAGGAGATATTATTCTTTAAGTAAAGGATAGCAAGGCTCTAGAGGCCTCGTTCATGGCCCTTCACGGAGTATACCCAGCGACGGTGGGGACAGTTCTGCGCCTTTTATCGGTTAGATATTTCGGACATATATCGAGAAAACACTGAATTTTGGTTGTATACACACAAAAAGTCAAACATCGATTTGCTTTTGTATAACCGTGGAACTGCGATCCCATCCAATCTTGATTCCCATCTTGAGGAAAACTGTACTTCAATTATCGTATGCCTTATTGAAACTCAATGACCAATCGCAGCACTACTAGATAGTAATCGTCTAACAATTACAGTCCACGGTATCGGTTCGGAGTCACTGGAACGGTGCACCGGTCCAGTGCCACTGTCCGAGACAAGAATAGCGACACGAGTAACAGTACGCAGAGTGGTCGCCGGTACCGGTTAATTAAGCCGCTTCCAGTTTACGGTTCAATGTCACGAACTCTCCTCGTTACTTAACAGGAAAAGAGAAACCCGGTCACCAGACGCCCACGCGTCCCGATACATTATCAATGCGGCTTACCGCTCGAGGAAGAACGGGGTCCCACGGGCCAGGCCGTTGCGTTCCCGGGCCGAAACGGGACTCCGACGGAGAAAGACGTCGGCGTGCATGCCTATGCTCGGTTGGGGCCCGGTTGCACCGGGGCACGGCCGATGCATTCCGAATGAAGATGCACATCCACGTGTTATGTCAGGACCGGAAGTGGCACGGTTACGCGCCGCGCGATAAACACGGGCGTCGATCACGATTAAACGTATCGCGTTTATCTCCTCGCTGTAAACAACCGTTCCGCAGGCCGAACAACCGAACAACCGGGGACGGGTTCGATCGACGGATCGCAACCGGGAGGCGCGGATGCACCGAGCGCGTTGCACCGCGGCTCGCCACGGACTGCGGTTTCTCGCGACGGATCCGCGAGATCGTTGCACTCGCGCCTGGGGGAAATCGCGCGCGCGCTCCTGTATTCTGTATTCGCTCGTCCGTGCACCGTGTGCACAAGCGTCTCCGCGCTTCTACGTGAGCGCGAACGGGTGTGCGAACACCGAGATTCGCATGCACGCCGACTGACTCTGCGCGAACCGAGTCCCGCGACCCGCGCGATTGGACGAAACAGGGGTAGGGGCGGGACAACCCGCTGCGACGTTGCAGCTCGCCTGCATCGAGCACGTGCACCGTGACGCGACTGCAACCACCGACATCTTTCCCCCCACCCCACAGGTGTGCGATTCAAACGCAAGGAGTGACGGCGCTGCTTTGGTCAGACACGGAGATCTCCCGGCGACTTCGATGCGTTCCGAGCGGAACTGCACCCTCGTTAGCGTCGCGATCGTGTCCCGCGAAATGTCGCTCGATATTATCGTCCGGTATTAACCCTTTGCACTCGAGTGGTGACTCTGAAGCACCACTAGAAATTGTTGTGGCATTATTTCAAAGAAATTACAAAAAATATTACAATGTATTTGTTACTTTACAAAAGTTGTATTTAACAGATTACTAAACATTTAAATATTATATGTGGAAATCGGATCAGTTTCGTACGAATAAAATGGAAATATTCTAAGACGGAAGAAAAATTTAGTTTTAGAACGAAAATAGCGCCGAGGGCAAAGGGTTAACCCTTAGCACTCGAATGGCGACTGTAAGGCGCCACTAAAAATTGCTGTATCATTATTCAAAATATTTTTTACATTATTAAATTTGTTTGTATTTAATCAATTTCTAAAGATTTCCGAACTCTACGAGTAACTTGCACCATTTTCGTATGTATAGTATGCAAAATATATATATAGAAGGGAAATATTCTAGGTCGGAAGAAATGTTTCGTTTTAGAGCTAAAATGGCTTCGAGTGCAAAGGGTTAACCCTTAACGGTCCGGAAGTATTTCAAGTTTACTTCTCACCAGGTCCAAGCTATTTTTCATACGACGAGAAACTGTGGACTCAACATTTTTATATCAAGTATAGAAAGGAAAGTATTTATAGTTCATTATGTTAATATGACGACAATAAGAGTGATGATAATAATAATATGATTTTTGCCGCCATATACGCGGCGTCGGACCCAGTAAGCTTATATGGCGGCATTGGTCCGTTAAGGGTTAATTATTAAGGGTTAACTATTGATCCCTTCTTCGCCTTAAAACGATGTCTCATGAATTTCGAATATTTTCAACTGTCCATCAGAAATTAACATGTGTAAGAGCCACATGACACTTTTACATTGACCTTGAAGCATTTGTTGGACTCTCCATCGACGTGTATTTGGAGCATCAGATGAAATGGAGCAATATGTTCCAATTTGAAGGGTTGGAATTAAATTGTAAGACAAGGGAAGTTATTCCGATTTTCGAGCGACTGCCTTAACGATTTTAAGAAGTTGAAAACGATTGAGAAGATTCAAATTTCTGCTGCTTATTTTTCTCATGAATGCATTCAATTCGCAGTCTAATTGCAACCACCTCGATTATTAAGATGTTTATGCATTCACACTAATATTCGGATACTGTTTAAAAAAGAATAACTTTTCTAAAGATTGGGTTTCCCATTTTTATACTCCGAAGATGCTAACCGTGGTATGGCATGCTGCTTCTTCGAACTATGAAATGATAGGCTGAATTTCTTCGTGGCCGGCGTAATTTTGCTATGCTTAAAATATGTATCAAATTCAGTAAGAATGGACCAATCATTTCAGGAAGAATTGTCATTCTTTTTTTTTCTTATGAAATTCCTTATTTACTTGAATAAATTAGGCACAAAAAGTGTAATTTAAATCTTTCGGACGAAGATTCTTTAAACTATTATGAACATTTTTCTCGAAGAATTAAATTACCGAGTACGGTGTTAAATGATCGGAAAATAAGCAATACGTACGTAGCTAAATTCGATGTTTGCAACCTCACGAATTATATAATTCTGATGTCGTCGATATTGTCAACATTTGTCCCTAACCCTCCGTATGCTATGCCGGAGTCATTCGTGACCCGTTGTGGTGGGGATAAGCTCGAGCGACCGTCAATATGTACAAGACGACGCTTTCTGTTTCGAAATAAGAAAATCCTCTCTTCTTCTTTATCCGAAATACAACGAAAGCCAGTCCCGAGCAATCATCTTATATCGAAAGAAAACTGTAGCGATCGGTGTGGGTCAGAGATGACTCCGGCATAGACCTAGAACTCGCAGGAGTTCGAGGGTTAAAGGATTGCGTAGCAAAAATATAGCCGACAAATTTTTCTCGATCTGCGCACTGAACGATTAAAAATATGTAATTTAAGATTATATAATTCCAATGCTAAAGTATAAGTGAAAGAACTGATTACAGATCATTTCTCGACACAGTAGTGAAACTCGTTCTAAGAGAAAATGTTGATAGGCAAGTTTGTCACGAATGACACTAACGTGTTATTGCGCTATTGAACTCTACCTTGTTCTTGAGCATTGCATAAACATTCGGGGACTCGATCGTAACGGAGCATTCGTCCGACATAATTCCGAGAGACAGAAAGGGAACTCCCTCGAACGTTGTCGGTGGGTAATCAATTCAATATCGCGCGCGCGTGTCCCGCTTATCGGTTCGCGAAATGAATCGAAATTGCTTTCGGGAACGTGTTTCGCGTATGTACCGCTGCAAGCGTTTAATCACGACGTACGATTAACGACGTAAGATTATAAACTAAAGCGCAAGAGTTAAGTGAACGAAACCGTGCTGCTGTTAACCCTACGAGGACGACGACCGATCGTCAGTTTCTTTCTATACGATGCACATTGCATTAGGGATGTTACCGGAATATCTGTGACTTCTCGATTTTCTCCATAAATACAGTGATTTCTCTATATATGTCGTCAAGTCCTGGATGATAAACGTCGCAGGATTATCCCCACTACCGCGGGGTATACCCCGTGAGGAGCCTCGGACGCCGAGGAGTGTAAACATAACACGCCTCGGGTATGTCTTCGGAACGAGACCCGTGTCGTTGACATATATCGAGAATTCACTGTACCACGTTGTCCCGAAAGTTTCTTTCGTTCTCGATTGACACACGCATTGAAAAAAAAACTCGGAATGGCTTTTTAAAAACGCAAAACTTGCTTGTAAGTAAAAGGAGGTTTAGGAAATAGTCAACTAGTGAACAGATTGTCGCGTTCAAACGATATGCTTGTGTTGTCCAACAATATTAAGCGTGCACATTGAGAAAGAAACTTTTCGGACAAACACAAGTTCTGGAAAGTAAACGATAAAGCATGAGAGAGCGCATCGCGTCTAATCAATTTTTAAATATTCATCAGAGCGAGTGTACTGATGTCGTCCGTGAAGGGTCAACGAAAGTTTGTTCCGCAAGACGGACGAAGAAAGGTGAAAAACTGAAGAGACTTACCCTCGCAGAATAGGGTGACATCGGTCAGACTCTCGCTTTTGAACAAATTCGAGAACGCTGTCGCTAAGTTGCTGCCGAAACTATTCCATTTGAGACAGAACTGATGCTGATGAGAGTCCATGATGCCACCCCTAGGCCCAACCCCTTGACCCTCGCCACCCCTGTCTCTGCCACCTTCGTGTAGGTATTTTTCTTCCTGATCGCGCTCGTGCCCAACAGTTTGTCCAGCTGTACAGAAAATATTTAGTTCAGCCACCTCCTTTCTCTCTACCATCGATCGTCGTTGATTCGGAACGCACTATACGATTCCGCGCGGGCCGACATGACACCGCGGCGGGTTCGCGACTGTTTCGGCCATCGATAACGTTCTCCCGCGCGCCGATAAAAAGAAACCGGAGGAAAACATCGTGGCCGTTATCGGCCCGCGTTACACCGAAATCGGGCGATGGTTAGTCGCCTAACCGCGCCACGCGCCGCGCCGGACCGGCAACGTGGAAACCTCTTTCGTCGCGAGAACGATCGGATATTTCCGTGGTCCGCGATAATGAACCACCGGGTGAAACCTACCGAGGGCTCAGGGGACCGTGTGTTACCCGTCCGTTCGGTCGAGACTCGTCAGAGGCAGAGGCAACGCCGGAGCATCGGTCGAGCACGCTTCATTCATGCGAATGTGGTCCCGGGCGAACAAAATCCACTCCAGCGAATCGTGAACTGGTTCGTCGGACCGGGGAACCGATTCGTTTCACTCGACTCTCGCGATCCTCGACCTATCGAGCGGCGAACTCACTGATAGACGTGCTGTCTGCACCGGTCCCGCGTACACACGCGGCACATGATATCCTCGAGAACCGAGCTAGCACTGCTGTTCTCCGATTAGGGGGAGGGGGGGTCTCTTCTCTATGGGACACCGCGAACCGAACGACAGAAACAGTGGAACGAGGACAGTTCCCCGCGACTCGGTTCCTGGTGTGTATCGGGACACTGGACGCGTGCACACTGATGGCTCGAGTGTACGTTTCACCCGACCGAAATCGAGTCACCGACTTGCATCGCGCATCGCCGCGGCGAGGAACGAATCACGCGTAACTGTCCGTCGTCGTCCGTCCCTCTCTATCTCTCCACTTTCTCTCTCCCTCGCTCTTTCCCTCTATTTCGTTGGTCACGGAACGGACCTGAACGTCGTCGTCGGTCTCTGTCGTACACGCGCGCGCACGCCGGCCACCGAGAAACAGAGATACGTACGCGCGCGGGAGGATCGTGCGTACGCTCGCGCGAGGGAACCTGGGCTGGCCGAACAGAAAGAGAGAAAGAGAGAGAGAGAGAAGGAGAGACCCTCGAAGACGGTCGGTGTGGCCGTGTCGCGGAGGAACAGAAACGTGAATATGGGTCATCGGTGCCGATGCAAATGCGGTTGGTTAGACGAAATAGTGTGAGTTCGGTGGTTTTGGATCGGGAGTCCGGTGGGTGGGGCAGGGGAAAAGAGGCCAGGTCGGGTTGAGCCACGGGTTGGAGGAAGAGGAAAGAGTGTAGGTGGGAGGAGGTGAAGAAGGAGAGGTGGAGGGGGAATAAGATTCGACTTTTTCGGACGAGGGTAGGGCAGGGATTGCTTAAGGCTAGAAGTTTAGTTCGCGTGGTACTCTGTGCCCCCTCCTCCAACTTGTGATCTTCTCGCTACTCTCTATTCCCGTCCTCGTCCAATCGTTTTACGGTTATCCTCAGGCCTTCTTCTTCTATCCAACATTCGACCCCCTTCTTCTCTCGCTCGCTATCTCGAACGTGGTCTCTCTTTCTACCCTCTCCCTATACCTTCTCCCTCTCGCCGAATCGGTTCTTTCACGCTCTCGTACCCCCTCTAACGCTTCTAAGGTATCCCGCATCCCCGCCACTTTCTAATCTAACACGTGCCAGGGCCGAAACGCGGATACGTGGCGCCACTCGGCAAGAACGGTGCGCGACGTGGAAGGGATCTTTGTATTGCACGGTCGCCTTCGTTACCACACGCGTGCGCGCGCGCGCGCGCGAGCGGGGCATTACGTCACCGATGGTCGAAAGTTTAATCGGCCGCGGACTATGCAGAACCGTCGATGCACCGTGAACGGTTTTTCGGATTTCAGAGAGGGAGAGCCGAATCGTTCGAACGCGGCCTTCTTTGTATTCTGTATTTTTATTAGACTGCTTTCGGCGGTTCGTGCCACGAAACATTTCCTGCCTCCGTGACAAAAACTATCGACTAATCGGTACTTCGAGTTTCTTCGACACGCGTTCACCTATTCCCGGGTCCTTCGAGTGTCCTACACGACTACGTTGAGCCGCAAACATTTCTAGGGTAATTGCTCCAGTAGTCAGCCATTTGAGCGGGTCTCACTATACTCGATCCAACGAGACGAGCCTGTGTAGCACCAGCGCGCGTCTTTTGCTAACTATCTGAGAAATGTCAACTCTGTCGCACTGAACTCGCTACCATGTACATGTGCTTTATTTACCCTTGCTGACACGACTCCTTAGACGAAGTACAGAACCTCGAAACAATCGATTTTTCATTGTTCCATTTTCTTAAAGCATGCGTCTTTAACACTGAACCTACCACGGTCAAAACGATCGGTTTTCTATTTCACGATTATTGAAATTATAAAAACGTTCTCATAGGAAATTACGGAATTGACTTCTTTATATAAGCACATATTACAATGAAAATCGTACAAAGTTTAAGTAAATTCGATCTTCTTCAATCTATAAGATGTTTCACTTTTATTTGTTTTGTGCTTGGTAGGTTTAGTGTTAAAAATTACACCTCTCGAAGTCACTAGACTGTAGACCTTCATGCAAAATAAAAGTCGTCCGAGTCAGTCGTAAGAAACAAGTTAAAAGAAAGTGCATTTCCTCTTTGAATAATTTTAAGAAGTCAAGAACAACGTAACGCCATCATTCAATTCTTCTGATGTCATTACAATTATGCAAACGGATAAAGTCCGCAGTCTAAATATAACGAACTCGTGTCAATCAACGAGACACTTTCTTTTACACGATTTTAAGTAGGGCAAAGGAAAACGAGATATATGACATATGTATCAACTGATTCTAATGAAAAAATTCTCTTTTTTAATATTTATTATGCCTCAAAAATATGTATAATTAATATAGGCACAGTAACTGGTACCACAGTAATTGGATCCCTTACCCTATTTTGACGTCACAGTCATCTGAGTTCTTTACAAGCATTTCTAAACAAGGCCTAGACCTATATTAACTGTACTTATTTTTAAAGCATAATGGACATTAAAAAAGAAATAAGAAAATGTTGTTCAGTCTCAAGTAGACCGAATGTGAGATGTAAACAGGGTTGGCTGCAATAGCTCGAGACACTCGACGCGACGCATAGTGGGCGAAAATGCCATTTTGGCGCTCTAAAATAATAACTTCTAAACCGTTAGAGGTAACGAAATTTAATAGGTAAAAAGGTAACATTTATAGCTTCAAATTACAATAAAAATCAATTTGAATTTACACGGTGTTTATTAATTATACAGGTTTTAAACAAATTATAGAATAAGGGGAATTAGTGTACCTGTTTCTTTGCATTAATATTCATGAAGTAAATCTGTAATTTCGGGTAGATTTGTTGCAAGTTGTCACGATATTAATTTCACGTTATTAATTTTTTCCTCGAACTTTGCCGGCCTCCTGTGGGTTGTGGAGGGGGATAACAATTTTTTTCGGATCTGCGTCCTTTGGAATGTTTTTAAAACATCCCCATCAGTCACTTATTTAAAAACAAACAAAATTTTCCATTTTCGAGCGCCGAGTTCGCGTTTTCGCCCACTATGCGACGCGACGCGACGGTCCCAAAATGATTGGGTGTCATCGGACACCACTTCGAGACCTCCGTGAGTTTAATTAAAAAAGGGATGCTTAATTTTTTATAAAAACGACTGCCTTGTACACTTACATGCATTAATGGTGCGTCTCTCCCTCAATTTACTATACAAAAACAAGAATCAGTACAAAATATTTTGTCGAAACACTATGAAAAATCGTAAAAGAGAAACCATTGTCACTATTTAAGTCGATACTGATAGTTAAAACCATACCATAAGCAGGTAATAACATTTGTACTGACCACTTACAAAAATATTTCATCAGAAGTTTAGGGCACTACGAAGTTTTTATACTTCTGTTACACGTAAATAATATAATACACGTGTTCTTCGTTTTGACATTATTTACAAATGTTAAAATGTTATAAATGATAACAGAAAAACAGTTGAGAATCGTCCAATATTGCCACAATAAAAACTGATGCATCTCACCCTATGGTGCGTCTCTCCCGAAATTACCCTATCTCTTTTTTTTTATATTCATTATGCTTTAAAAATAAGTGTAATCCGTATAGGCACAGTAATTGGGTCCCTACGTATCGACACTTTAAACCAGAAGACCCCCCTTAAGGCCAGTAGCCATCAAGGCGTTGTTATCGTTAACAAGTTAACTGACAGTGATTTTTGACTAAGTTTAGACATTTATTTTTATTGTGACATATCCAGATAAACCGAATTTGATTAAGATCTTTACAATTCAAAAGGGTTAAAACAGCATCCCCTATAAAGATTTAAAATTTCTAGTTTCGCTTTCATTAATTAAATTACTCTGTTTTTGTAAGAATCTCTGGGAATGATATTTGGCACTTAGCGTGTCAATGCCCTATTTCCTAAATTTTTTGAAGGAACACCGTGACAACTGTAAAGTTGGAAATTATTCCGCCTCTCTCAAATCGTGCTACGGACGCGTCGAAATTTGCCAGACCATTTCGAACACAGTATTGTTTATTTATTCACGGCTGAACGCGAACATTGGCTCTATCAGTTCGAATTAAAGGACGCGTAGAAGTCCCGTTTCCCCGAGCGAAGTCCCCTACTCGAAAATCGATATCGAGGAGCATCCCTTTTATATCCCGTCAAACACTTTACGAAACCGTCAGTCCGCATTAACACGCCTCGCCAATCCCGGGGCCCGGTTCCCGAGGATCCGTTACATCGGAGAAGCTACGAAACGACACCGCGTTAACTCAGCACATTCGCCGGTTCACGAAGATGATGCGTAACGAATCCGATTTCCAAGACGTTCGAACGTAGCGGAAGCTCCGCGCAACTGTCGTTTCGCAAACGACCTTGGTCCGGCGAATTGACACTGCGCGATGCCGGGTCCGTTCTGACCCAGGCCCTGTAACACCCTACCGTTTATCAGCATTTTAGCCAATACTTATACCTGGACTGCGGATTTTATGCATTTAGAACAAAAATGACTCCATGATAGAGTGACCTGTTCAATGAATGAAGACTTAGACCTGTTCAATAAATGATTACTAGTGTAATGGACCCAATTACTGTGCCTATATTAACATACTGATATTATATTAATAACTGATTTTAATGAAAAGAGTTTTTTTGAATATTCAAAAAGAGATATGCAACACATATATATTAATTGATTTTAATGAAAAAATATAACATGTTTATTTTAATATCCATTATGCTTTAAAAATAAGTATAATTAATTAATCATTAATAATAATAATATTAATAATAATTTATTATTATTTATAATAAAATATTATATCTCTTTTTTAATATTCATTAAAAATGCTTATAATCAATAATTAATAATAAAAAAATGATATTAATAATGATTCATTATTACGTATAAGAATTGATAATAATAATATTAATAATAAATATTAAAAAGGAATTAAATTTTTTTCATTAAAATAAGTTAATATATATGTTATATATCATTTTTTAAATATTCAAAAGAAATTCATTTCACTAAAATCATAAGAAGAACCATAATAATAAGTGTAATTAATACAGGCACAGTAACTGGAGTCTCTACAGTAATCTTCTTTTCGAAATAGTCATCATAATACACTTGTATATGCATGCCCAGGATCCTTTTCCCACTATTGTGGAGACACTGCATCAAACGCGAACACAAATTGCCCCGAAGGCCACAGTGTCCGTACCATCGAAATGGAAAGCGGCGAAACCATGCCCACTTAAAATACTCTGCACACTAAGAGCAAGATCCATCCTCCTCTGTCAACGTCGAGCTTGCAAAATCAAGAGAATCTTCTTTCTATAACTGTTGCCCCGAGCACATCCGCCCCACAGTGAGCCAAGTGCTCATCCTAGGTGGCAAAAATTAGGTCAAGAAACAGATATGCACATTGACCCCCGTAAATATTCTGACACTCTTAAAAAGACGATAACTTTTTTCAATATTGAATTATATGACTTAGATTTTTCGAGAAGTCAGAACAATTAGTCGTATATGTATTAGTTAGTATGTGAAGTAAAAAACCTGTTGTAAAAATTGTAATTGGTTGGAATTACAGAGAAAATACTACGAGCGGATATATGATAATGAATTTAGTAACCACATAAGCGTAGAAATCGATACGTAAAAACTGCGAACCTCATCACGACGAAATTGCACATTTATTTTCGTTCTAAGGAAAATTATATGAGGGCGGTTAATAATTTTCTTTAAACTCCTATGCATCATGGAGTATATTAGCGCAAGTAGTTTTGTACATACCAATATTTAAATTTTTTAAATAATGTCGTTTACAATCATTTTCAGAGGACTTTTAAGCGCCAATTTTTTATGCCGCTGAGTTTACTTTAACAGTGAAGAACTTCTTCCATTTCCGACCTTGCATGACCTTAAAGGTCACTTTGCAGTATACGGATGAATTCGTCTAGACACAGGCTTTCATGTGATATACAAAAATACACAGCATTCCATATAAAAATTGAAGGTCACCTTCATATCTAATAAAACAGTATAAACACAAAAAAATTTCATACGTCATTGTGTTGCGTATAAAAAACAGTACTACTTTTTCCTTTCATTTTTTTCGAATATTTACTATTTACAAGAAAAACGCTGGCTAGTAATAGCGTGAACAACCTGTATACAGCAACACATACGTATAACATGTCAATTGAATATCCTATAACGTATGTAGGTTAATTTTTTTACTTTGCAAACACAATAAAACCGCGTTTCGAGTTTCAAAATAATATTTGAACGTGTAATATTTAAACAACGCGAAACGACTTATGACTTTCCCGAATGGGCCTTTGGACCACTGTGACGCTCCTAGAGGTTGCGGTGCCTGGGTATAATAACAAATAATAACATATAATAACTTACACTCATTTATTTTGTCAATTGTAGAAGTAACCAACAAGAACTGTGGGACCCCCTAAGTGCAGGGCCCAGGGCAAGTGTAAGGGCAGTTTGTAAGGTGCTAAGGACACTGGCCCCGAGGGCCAAACCGGAGTGCTCCCGTGGCAAAGAGCGCTGGTTGTCAAAATCTACGGCATTCATTTTTCCCTATCGGTTGTCGGAACCAATCCCGAAAGATAAAACGAATTTTCCTGCGGAAGAGTGACTCTGTATAGCGAGTCCTCGACGGAATTGCAGTTGGCATGGTCGTCGCAGGGCAAGAACACGAGGAGCGTGCGTTCGAGTCGAGGTCACAGAGGCGAATTTACGAGCGACTGAGTGAATCGGGACGAAATGAACGGCTCGCGTCATTCCCCGTTCCGACAATGAGCGGTCCGATGTTTGAAGCAAGCTGCGTGGAAAGGTGGTGCAAACCGCTGTGCCACAGTTCGCCGCCGCCTTTCAACGCCGCTTAAACGCGAACTTTACTCGGTATTATGGCAACGCATCGATCGAGCTGTGCCTTCGCGGAAACATGACTTGTAATGTTACTCGGAGGAGGAGCTGGAACTGCCGCAATCAGAGGTCCTCGAGCCCGAAGAGTTAGACATCTTATTCAGACCGTCGCACACTGGCCCAGACCGAAGAATTAGCTGTTCATTTGATAAAAAAGCAACTTGCTCATATTGTTTATCGAATTTATATTGCTTTCTAAATGTCCGTAACATTTGAAAACGGTGCTATTAACGAGATTTATTAAAAATTGTGATTAGAACAAACATCTAAAAATCAACACTTTATGAATCCTATTTTTCACTGGAAAATATAACCTCATTTCTTACCCTGCAGAATCTGTTTCACCAGTTAACTAGTTATCTGGTTAACTACGGAGTTTAATTTTAAAAAACCCTCGCGGCGCGGAATTAAAATGGAGCAATGACGAATATACACGTCGAACGCAGGCCAAATGCCGCTATTGTAAGTTTTACAGAAAAAGTAAAGGAAAATGAGAAAGAATTACGTTTTCATTCGATAAGAAATTAACAATTCATTAACGTTAACCGCACCGCAATAGAGATTTGGTCCGACGTGTATAAACATGAAACGCACTTAACTGGTTAATATTATGTATCCACTATTGTTTCAAATGAATAGTATTTGTCTACATTGAGAGTATATCTTGTGTACTAAGATTTAATATTTATAATTTATTGAAGTAACAATGCTTGGTAAACTAAAGAGAATCTTCAAAGTTTTCTATTATTGGTAAAGGATATCTTTTGAGTTCCATATAGTTCCACATTGTATCAAAGTGCATTATTATCAGTGCACTTTTCTCTAGAAAATCCTGCAACATTCACATCCCATTCGGTCCCGGTACACAAGTTATTATTGTTTAAACCGCCTCTGTAACCGGAACCGCGCGGACCGTCAAAAGGTTCTTAAGGTTGTCATATGATTCTCTTAAGATAAGACGGCGAAATAATCGAAATTTAAGATAGAAACAACATAATATTTCCTGAATTAAATATTATTTTGTTATTTCAAAACCTGGTAACAACTAAAGTCAAAAAAGTTGAGGGTAAAAAACACTTTCCACGAATATCTTGGAAACTACTGTAGATAGAAAAATGGTGTACACGGCAAAGTTGTATGTCTTTTTATAAGAAATACACAATCATTCAGTTTGATCTGGTTTGTATTAATTTTGAGTTTGAGTTGAGACGAAAGAGGAGCCGAGTAATTTCACGAAGAAACATTGGACTATAAAGAATTTCAGGTTTGTTTCCGCGGTAGAAAGTTAGTAGACCGCTCCAGTGAGTCATGTGAATCACTCTGTGACTTAATACGACTATGAAACGCAATTGGCGCACTATGCTCCCAAACCCAGAACCTCGCGATAGATCCTAAGGAACTTTCCACTGTCTGCCACCGAATTTGACAGCGAGGCGTCGCTACAACGTTGTACTAGAATTGCCATCCAACGCGCTTCCACATGAGAATCGCGTGTCAATTGTTCTCTACTCTGTGTACATACAAGTTGTACCTAACGGATACTATCGGATAAAAGTCAAGACTACGCTTCCCGAAGAGATCGCAACGATATACGCAATAGTTTTCATCGTGAGCACGCTTGTGTAAAAGTTGGGGCGAGTGTATCTTCTGGGTAATGTGTACGGGCTCTGTCGTCGGCGATTTATGATCCCCACGGTCTGCGGTATCAGTCACAATCACACCGATATGTACGTCCCTGGTCCGCCAAAATTTAGTGTGCACTCCCTGCTCCGGCGTTGCGTGCGTGCAAGAGGCGTCGAGCCTCGTGAGGGACGGAAGAGAAAAGGGGAAAGAGCGTAGGAGTCGAGGGGAGCATAACGAGAGAGAGAGAGAGAGAGAGAGAGAGAGAGAGAGAGAGAGAGAGAGAGAGAGAGAGAGAGAGAGGGAGAGGGAGAGAGAGAGAGAGAAGCTCGAAAATAACAGAGTTAGACGTAACACTAAAGAGTAATGAAAGGAAGGGGTACGAAAACGGGTGGGGGAAGAGCGAGAGAGAGAGAGAGAGAGAGAGAGAGAGAGAGAGAAGCTAGATGGAAATTCGGGCGCTCGAGGCAACGCTGCGTGACGCTCAGCGATGGGTCTCGCTCCAGTGAGTTTTCAAACTATTAGTTTATTGCAGTCACAAATCTTTTAATCGAGTAGCGAATCGGAAAATGTAACCAGCAAGGGATAACGGCGCGGTAAGTAGAAAAGGAATAGTGTGATCGGACGTGTAGCCACGTCCGACGCATTTTACTCCAGCAAGTAAATACCGTAAACAATTCGGACACGCCAGTAAGCAGTCCGCAGCCTATTTTAACGTTATTGACACTAAACCTACAAAATGACCGGTTTCAGATTCTTTATTTTACAGTTACTGAAATTATAACGATGCTTTCGTGAGAAATGATTAAATAGGTATATTTACGAACCGCACGAAATCCAAATCAATTCAATCTCGTCATTTTTATTTAGACACCATGTTCAGTCACTTTTAAGGCTCGGTAGGTTTAGTGTTAAATTGACATTTTCTTTCACTGCTTGCTGTGTGATAAAACTAATAAAAAAATGAATCGAACAAAAGTTAATCGATATTCAGTCGTCTATAAACCCTCGGAGGAAAAGATTACAAAACATATTATTTTTTAATAAAAAATTATGGTCACCTTAAATTTTTAATCGCCACTATGTAGTTTTTATCACATATTGTTGTAGTTGACGTCAAGACGAATCCAATAACAGATTTTACTATGGCTTAAAGTCTTAAAATAATTCTGAAATTATTTTGTCTTAGATTGGCAGACTTACGGAAAACGATGTTGCAAAATGTTTATCGCTGGAGCCTGTTTGTATATTTTTTGTTTTCCGAAACAACGCGATCTGCGAATCTAAAGACTTGTATCATAGTAAACTTGAGCGTTATAAACTTATTGCACAAACACGAATATACATTCATATAAATATGCATTGAGATTGTATAAATAACAAAAATATATTGAATTAGACAATGAAGATTTCAAACAGAATCTGTAAAAATTCGTTCCTTATATGTATTTTCTGTCGTGATCATTAGCCGCTACGGTAAACGCAAGCATGCGATGATGTAATTTTTCTAGTATCATCTGTACCTAACAATTGGTTTATAAGATTATAAATGATTAGGAGCCACGCTTCCATTTTCCATACTATCACGATGAAAAGTATTGAGACTGCTATTAGACTAATTTGTAGTTATCGTATGCAAGTGAAACAATAAATAATTATTACGTCTAAAGTGGACAACACACAAACATACAAAACATTCAGTACAAACATTCAGTACAAACATTCATACCAACTAGATACAAAATATTCTATTGAATATTTATACTATTAAAATATAATAATAATATTATATAATTAAAAGCTAGGTTCTATTTTCCATAAACTTCAACGCCTTTCTTAGAATCATCCATATTTTTTTACGAACAAAACGTGGTTTATCTTCAAATTAATTTTCTCAACAACTTTTGACACAGTATACTCTATTTTCTAGAGCTTCTTACACGATAGTGAACAAAGTTAGTATTGATAAATTTAGGTTCCGTGTCTTGTTTGAAAGAAGATCCCCGAAGTACACCGATCGCCATAATAACTGTCCGTCCCACAACAATTGCTCTAAGCTCGTAATACATGGATAACAGGGCAGAAGCGGGCAGCTATTGTAACTACCACCGGTGTATCTTACTCTGCTTCATTCAAACAGCATAATTCGGTACAATCATTGGTATAAAAGAGAGACATCTATATCATCCGAATTTCAGTTTTCTTTTTTGGTATAAAAACTGAATTTCGTGGCCCTTTCTTTAAATATTTCGAAAGAAGAAACGAGAGATGCTAGATATCATTTTGCAATCACTTTTGTAATTGATTATTAAAAATAAACATGCTAAAATAATCACGATTACATTAGATGAGTCTATAACCAAACCCTAGAACTACCTACCGCTCCTGGAACCCACACTTCTGTTTCGATATTTATAAACGAAAAAATTGCTTTTGTAACATTCGAGTGTATTGTACGTTGCAAACAACAGAGAATTCAGTAACAGTTTTCCCTTTGGATCAATTTTCAATCATAGGTATTTGTTAGTACAATCGTAAAAAATACAGCTACCTATGCACGTAAAACTATTTTGAATTCGATTCTCTAGCCACAGTAGGTTTCATATTTCTTATGGCCCGGAGTTTAAACGACAAAAAATAATTATTGCACAAAGGAGGTAGGTTTAACGTACCATGATTAAACTTGTGATCGGACAAGCTCCTCTTTTGGGAGTTCTAAGGTTTTCGTTAGACAAAGCATTAACGGATACTTGTTCATTGGAACGGTTTCGAGCGCGACTCGAGTCCATCGCTAGCAGCGTGCCACCGCGAGTGAAGGAAAGCGAAAGGGAAGGTTTGGAGGGAGGGAGGGGGGGTGGGAGGGAGGGATAGAGGGAGAGAGATAGAAGCAATTGCGGCAGCGTAGCAAGGGGAGGGGGATATTGCGTGTCGGTGGCGGGAGGGGGGAGACTCGCGGGAGGATCGAGGAGGCTCAAGGTCGCTGCGGGGCCGCACGCGCGCCCCTGGCGACGCACACACGCGCACAGGCACGCACGCATACACGCACCCGGCTGCGTAACCCGCACGCAAACGCAAAACGCAAAACGCAAGACGCACACGCTTGCGCGCCGCGCTGCAACACGATCGGGCCGGGCGTACGCGCAGGGGATGCCGGGAGTCGGTGTGTGCGTGCGTGCGTGGTGCAGCGCACACAGAGTACGCGCAAGCGCGGCTCGAGGGGCGCGCGCGTTTCTGTCAGCGGAAGTGTGTGAGTGCGCGCCGGTGATATCGGCGCTGATTTCACGCGTGCGCGCGCGAACACCCGCTCTACGCGTGGGTGCCCTGTGCGCGCGCGCTTTTCTGCGTGTGCGTGAAAGCCCGTGCGTGTGTCTCGGCCACCGTAATTCGCCGGTTCTCCTATGGCGACGCGTATTATGTCACCAGGTCCGGCCTGCCGAGAAAACACGCTGCGTTGTATGGATTTTTTAGGAACCGCGGTAGAAAGGCGCCACGATAGGGCACGTTGGTTCGACGAAGCTTGGAATAAGTGTAACAGGCCACGCCGGTCTATGGGATTGCCCTAACTGAGAAATATGCCGGTTTGCACGGACACTTGTTATGCGATCGCTACTGTTTACCGGAAAGTAACCCATTAAGGACTGGAGCATCGATCCGATGCGTCCATTGAGGAAAACCGTCGCGGTTTCGTTTTCTGCCAAATATGTTTCTTTGAGACGGTAGAGCTACAGATTTGAACTCTCTGTTTGCGTTCTGAAGGGCAGCATTGTTAACCCTTCAATAGACATCCGAAATGTAGTTTAAATGATTTAATTAACCCATTTGCATCATAAGGGAATATGAAAAGAAGGCCTTTATCACCAAACTATTTTTTTATTATATTTAAGTACAAAAATGACTACAAGTAAAAAAAAACTTCATATTTCAGCATTATAAGAAAAAATTAATTTAGTGTATATATACGCTCCGGTGATAGTGACCAGGAAAATTGAGTTTATATATACGCTAATGAAGCAAATAGGTTAATACATTTAATATTCATCTCTATGGAATTGGTATATAAATCTATTGAAATCCATATGCATTCATTTTTTTTTACATTTTTAAATCTACTTCGAGATCGTCGTTGATCTTATTAAAGCTAATGCTAAGAGAGCTAACGGAGTCAACCTTTTAGATACGATCGTCAATTTTAATCGACAACCACCAAATGAATATACCTTTTCTCATGAACACACTGCTGATTTTTATGCAAAATTGAAATTTTCTGTATTAATTGCAAAATATGCGAGTCAGATAAAAATTTCTTTCTTCTTTCATGAGTTTAACTCGACTGAACATAATATATTGATAGTCTTACAAGAGACATTATCCAAGTATCACACGCCGATTTTAAGGAAATTTATACGGGATATAGAAGTATTTATACGGGAAATAGAAAATAGCCCTCAAAGTTGGTACTAGAAGGTCTAGGACAATGATTTTTTTAAATTTCTGTGTTTTCGATCAAGTAATGTAATCGTATAAAAAGATTTCCGAAAAATTATTTGTTTAAACAATATTTAAAAAATTCGTTTTCCTAAAATCTTTTTATATAACTTATATCCCTTGATCGAAAACACACAGTTAAAAAAAATCATTGTCCTAGACTCCCTAGTTTCCGAGATATTTCCAAAAATAGGGTTTTTATCCCCAACTTCGGGGATTATTTTCACCCCCTAGATATAGGTCATTGCAGATAAAAAAATACGTGTCTAATATTTTTCGACAAACTATATCCTGTATAAATTGCAATAAAACCGGCGTGAGACTCTTGAGTAATCCGCAGTCTATTTACGTGTTTGTCACAGTTCCATCAATAAATTAATCGTTTTTAATCGAGCTCTCCTGACTACCAAAAGAATTAGAGTTCACATAAGTCTGGTTAAAGATAAACCAACTCGCACCATTTGTAAACCGATAAATCGAAAACCATTGTGGAAGCAAAAATTAGAAATCAGATGATTAAGCACTTAATTGTAAACCTGCCGCGGGGTTCGTCGAGGGTCCGTCTTGAATGCCAGACTAAAAAATGTCTGAAACAATATTCTCCTTCTTCGGCGTCTATCTAGTCAAGGGTCTCGGCGTTTTCAATGGAGACCTCGTTAAAACTGCATTTGTTATCGAAAGCTTCCCGGTCACGTTGCACAGCAAAAGTGCAAGCCCGAGATGAAGACTGTCCGCGACGTGCAGTCGGAACGATTTGTCCCGTTTAATCTTGACGCTGACAAAGTGCATCTTTATGTCGTTAACGGTAACGCGTAGATGCTCGAGAAGAATGAACACGCACGTTGTCGCGGTACACACGCGCCCGATGTCAAGCACGTGCGATGCTCGAACGCGTGTCGTAACTCGCCAGCAACATAGTAACAGTCCTTGCTGTTTCTTCGTGCCATTGAATGCAAATGGTGCTGTGATTTCAGAACTAACGAAAACGTAGACATCGCGCCCAACTACTCCATAAGAAACTGTCCACGTTCGAGCTTTCTTCGTTACAAACTTCGACGATCATACTTGGATTGGGGTATTGTTAAACTTTTCACGCAAGTGTCTGCACGCTGTCCTCTGGTAGACTCCATTTATTAAACATGGATAACCAAATTTTTGTGTAAATGACAATTGGGACACGTGAATCTTGTGATATTAGACGATTCACCGAATGCTTTTATTGATTAACAAATTCAATACCGAATAAAACTGTTTACCTTTTGTAAGGTAAGATATACCTGTTTTAAATTGAAAAAAGTTCAATTATTTTGCGTAGAAGTATTTGATAGAGTCTCTTTAAGATGGCTACATAACAATTTCTTGCCTATACTTGCATTTTTTAAAGTTACAACAATAAACAGCCAACGCGTTGGTAACGACCCGAATCAACGAAACACAAGGAGTACTCTAATTTTTTAATTGAGTCAAATTCGTCAGTGTTTTATTTTGCACGAAACGAATGTTACTCTCGAAAGTAACGAACGACAGTATTACTCTCAAATGGATACGCACCCTTACTTCATTTTGGACATAACTTAACCCTTAGCACTCGAATGGCGACTGTAAGACGCCACTAAAAATTGCTGTATCATTACTCAAAATATTTTTTACATTATTAAATTTGTTTGTATTTAATAAATTACTGAACACTTCAGTATTGTATGAGTAAATTGCACCATTTTCGTATGTATAACATGAAAAAAAAAATAGATGGGAGAGAAATATTCTAGGTCGGAAGAAATGTTTCGTTTTGGAGTTAAAATGGCTTCGAGTGCAAAGGGTTAATAATAACAGAGCAGTCAATTCTCAAATCGACATTTCCAGAAATTGTTTTTGAACAAGTCATGGTTACGGTAATATCCAACAAAATGCAGAGTCATATTTTCGCTAACGATCGACGGCAGTGGTCAACGGAGTGGGTTATCAAAGCAGTACCACGCTCTCGTACCTATTCAGCCCACCGAGCGGGACCCTTAATTGAATCGGCGAAATAATTCAGTTACCAGCTACACAGCGTAATGCACTAATGCAGTTTTCTGCCCGAGAGAAAAACAACAGCAAATCCTGTCCCAGAATATTTGCCGGAAACCCGTTTCCGTTCTATCGTAATTGACGCGTACATTTTTCCTACGGCGAATACAATTTTATTGCGGCCGGCTGCGCTCGACTACCACTTCACAACCAATTTTACGAACATTTTTCCCTGTTCAAGGAGCTATTATGGTTTTACATTTTCAAAAAAATTATTTCTACTTTTCTTATATCTGTAAGCACAAGTGTTGTAGAATCTGTGTGCAAAGCAATTTGTTTCGTAAAATTAGCGTGGTTGTGGACCCAATTATTGTGCGTATATGAATTATACTTATTTCCAGAGCATAATGAATATTAAGAAAGAGATATATGAATTTAATAAAAAAATTTAATATCTCTTTTTTAATATTCTAATGTAGGCACAGTAATTGGTACCCCCGCAGTAATTGGGTCCCTTTCACTAGACATTTGAAGAACGCCACTCGAGTCGAGAGATATTGATAATTGAATCTTTAAATGTGTTTTTTATTTGCCACGGTGTCACAAGTTTTACTTGATCAATCGACTCGAAATTTTGAGAAAATCTTCGGCACACACCCTGTTATCGCATCAGCCAAGATTTTTATAATTCGTCTTTTTTTCATATTTTTTTATCGGGCCGAAGACCGAAAACATAATAGAATCGGCCATTTGACTTCTAAATGCCGCCAAATTATAAATAATCAAAATTTTTCAATTCTTTTGGTTCGGACCATAACTACATTCATACGAATTAATAAACAACTTCATATTTTTATTTCCGATCAGTAGAAAGACCGGAATCATGACAACCATCGAGCCATGTTTCTCAAAACATACTCTATAAAGAAACATATAACTCGTGTAATTCTGATTACTGTTATTTAAAAAAAAATCACACGTGTACTTCAAATACCAATAAATTTGTGGAAAAACGGGCTCAAAAATCAGAATACATATCCCCTTAAATTAGTATGAAGAAACTCTACTAATTGTAAAGAATTTTTATAGTCAGATGAACATCTCAATCGGTGGTAATGAAAATTTATTTTTCAATAAGTAAATTATCTTGCAATATATGTAATTTCCTAAATAAATAAATACAAACACATTTTTCAAGGGGGTGCGAGGAAGCGTTTCTCAGGGATGCGAGAGTTCAACAATTTATTATACATACGCGCCCTAATACTTTTAAGTAGTTCCACCGAACGCTAATTCTCTTCAATTCTTTTTCACTCAATCTCCTCCGCTTTTTTTCGTTACTATTAACAAGATTGAATAACGGTGTGCTTTAAAATCAGTCCAAGTTTCTTACTATACGACTGTTTTTTACGAAATGACAACGGGCTGAACATCGTAAATTTCTCGAGAATAAAAAGTGTTATGTTGCAATACTTTTTTTTGGATCCACTGTATCTTTTCTCCGAGCCATCGGTTTTGTAAGAGGCAGTATGATATTGAGAATATAGGGGAAATTATTGCCGAAAGAGAGTCGGGTGTTTACCATTCCGTCAGATATTCCCCTATCGAAATCCGAGGAGGCCTGCAACGTTGCGTTAGAAGGCAACGGCAGCGCGGTATAGCATGAAGGGTGATAATGTTGTGGAAAATACGTTCTACGAAGGACCTGCCCCTGAAGTATAGTCAATACTGCAGCCAACGATGCCTACCGCAGCACTGTTTCCCCTTATCCGCCGAATTCTCCCCCACAGCTTCCGCCCCTGAATGAAAGAGAAAGCGAGAAGGAGGGAAAAGACGAGATTTGCGTGAATCCCGAATCCCGACAATAATTGCCGAAGGGTAGAGAAAATGCAGAGAAAGGGTTCCTCTGATGAAAATTTCGTACCGAAAGTGCAGACGCTGCGGTCCCCGTTGAAAGAATGGCAAATATCTTTCTACCACCGAGAGACAATTCCTGTAGTCGACGGAATGGAGCACTCTGCCTTTAAATATCAATAATACAACCTCTAATGTGCAAACAATCAGTCCGTAGCGGCTACTTTGGAAATGTTGATTTTAAATACCGACACGCCAGCATCATTTTTGCTTTCGTATTTCTCATTACGAAATTAATTTTGAGGCAAACGAATTGTAGGTATCGATAAGTTTTTCCACTTTTAATTAACCCTTTGTCCTACCCGCTCACTCCCGACTGCTCGAGGCACAATACGCAAGAAGGTCGGTCACGCGTGGAGCCATTTAGCTGTTTGGCCATGTGTGAAAAATGTATGCGTCTTATGACATGTATATTTCGGCGCAACCAAAGTAAAAAAATATCGAGAACAACTGAACCACGAGTCTCACTCGTTGTTGTAGGACAAGGGGTTAATCAAGAAAATATTAACGTAAAACCATCACAAGAGGTGCTCGGGACATTGTTATCTTAAACAATGAAAATAGTAACTTTTTATTGCAAATACTAGGTTACCATTAGACCGCGGATCTCTATGCAAATTCTACATTTCATGGCTTATTTTATAAAAATCAGGGTGAAAAACAAGTTCAATTTGTCATCCTGAAAGTTTCCTATAGTAAGCATAGAGCGACCAACGGTGAGATAGGAGTAGAACATAATCCCCCTCACCCTGCCCGGAAGTGACGGGGTATCCGTAATATAAATTACCTCCATGGAAAAGAAAATAGTAAGCACAGACTAGATGTCATTGATGTTTGTTGTTGTACAGTAAAGTCTTGATCTAAGCCCAATCCTCGGGTCCGTGCTGTGACATAGATCGTGCAGGCCTACTATTTTCTTGTGACCGCGTCGCTCGCGCCAAAGGTAGAAAAGCACAGCGTGTATAAACACGGACCGACGAATGCGCACTACATACCGTCAATTAAATCACTGAATACGGTTCAAATTATATCGTGTTTAGTGTTATTTTAATCAGAAAAATTCTACGAATAAGTTGGTGAAAGTCCCATAAAAAATTAATGATAAATAAAGAAGTTTTGTTATTGGATTAGTAGTGGTCTCGTACGTTTCTACGTTCGGCAGTGTATCAAAGAATAGTATTTTCTAGCCCATATATGTCCCTGGATAGACCCGTGTTGTGGACATATATCGAGAAAACACTGTATATGCCATGCAAGTCAACGTGGAAAGAGCATTATCAGCCCCTAGATTCATATTGCATGACAAAAAAATGAAGATTATCTTTATTAATAAATTTGTGTTAATAAATGTTATTTAAATGAAATAGATTTGAACAATAACTGTTCTTTTGCACCTTTGCGTGAAAAATCTGAAACGGGCTGTTACCAGCTGTTGGAGCTGTTTCGGTAGTTGTAGTGTGTTAATTTCGGGAATTCTAATTGGCGAGCTTGAGAATCGTTCGAGTCTCGAGTTCAAAAGAATTTCACGAACACTCGTCCCTAAGGTCGTTAAATTGAATGAGACGAAAGGGTTGAGGGAACCATGCACGGGACACGTGTCGATCTGGTGGATTTTAGGACGCGTCGCGTCGCCGCTCCACGAACGCGTGAAGCGCGAGAATCGGTGCCACGAGGACGCGGGAAACGGTGACGAAATCGAACACAGAGACATTATGCTCGTGGCGATGATACGGCCGACCAAGGAATCGACGGCACGGGGGAGGATTCCACGATTCGCGCGGGAATCGAACGAGTAAACAACGAGCAACTATAGCCCGCGGCGACCAGCCCTGGTCCAGCTGGAGGGATTCGATTCCGACAGCTCCGAAAATTTCACAATCTATCCCATTTTTCACCACCAGATTCGTTCGAGACCCTAAACGCTTCCCTAGACAAAGTGAATATGTGTAACTCATTAGTCTTTCCTCGTACGTCTTGATTGAAGTTTGTCGTATGCTGAAGATTGCTTTGAAATTAGAGTTAAAACTGGGGTTTTACGCGTTTCGAGTAAAAATGTAAATATATTAGAAGAATCTAAGAATGTTGTTACGTTATTTTCGACTCGTTGAAATTATCAATATAAGAAACACATTCTCATTTAGCTTCCATTGCGTACGATCGAAAAATGTAAATATATTAATAGAATTTAAGAATGTTGTTACGTTATTTTCGACACGTTAAAATTATCGAAATAAGAAGCACATTCTTATTTAGCTTCCATTGCGTACGATCGAAAAATGTAAATATATTAATAGAATTTAAGAATGTTGTTACGTTATTTTCGACTCGTTAAAATTATCGAAATAAGAAGCACATTCTCATTTAGCTTCCACTGCGTACGATCGAAAAATGTAAATATATTAATAGAATTTAAGAATGTTGTTACGTTATTTTCGACTCGTTAAAATTATCGAAATAAGAAGCACATTCTTATTTAGCTTCCATTGCGTACGATCGAAAAATGTAAATATATTAATAGAATTTAAGAATGTTGTTACGTTATTTTCGACTCGTTAAAATTATCAATATAAGAAACACATTCTCATTTAGCTTCCACTGCGTACGATCGAAAAATGTAAATATATTAATAGAATTTAAGAATGTTGTTACGTTATTTTCGACTCGTTAAAATTATCGATATAAGAAGCACATTCTCATTTAGCTTCCATTGCGTACGATCGAAAAATGTAAATATATTAGAAGAATTTAAGAATGTTGTCACGTTATTTTCGACACGCTAAAATTATCGAAATATTCTTATTCACATTCTCATTTAGCTTCCCATGAGAGTGTTTATGTTACATAAAAATCCGCGGTCCAGTTGCAATGTTTCACGCTTAATGAGGAACGTCACTTGCAAAAGATAAAAAGACACGTATTCTTAAGTCGGTTGTTGCATTTTTGAACAAAAGAATACGAGGCAATTATCTTAATGCGAAGCGGTATAAACAATTAATAATTCCATGGGTCTCGGTATTATCTCGTTCACTATGGTACAGAGAAAGTATCAACGACAAATTGTATGCTTTTGTAAGACCCACGAATGCATAAAACGTCCTAGAACGATTTTTAATAGTTTGTCAAAAATAAACAGAATTTTTATCGTACTCTTAATTAGTTAAATCTCTTGCAGCATGGAATCAATCGCTCAGCAGTATTGATTTTTACCGCATTTCTACGGAATTTCAAAAATTCAATTTCAAAAATTCAATTTCTCCGTGTCTCGTCTGACGAATCAAAGACAACACAAGCGCACACGAACAGCGTAATTATGTTTTTGCGTTAATGTTTTATCAGTTCCTAAGCCTTCGTTTACTTTACCCCGCCATTTAAAGGACTGTCTTTTCTTAACGCTGAATCATTCTACTATAAAAACACATACTACAATTATAGTGTACAATAAGGCTCCGAATATTCGTAAAAGTTATCTCGAAAAATTCATTTTCAATCGAAAGCCTGTGTGAACTCTTCGTATACTGGAATGGCCTGTACTGCGGGTCTTTGTGCAGAATAAAAATCGTCTACAGTGTTTCCTCGATATACGTCAACAACACGGCTCTTGCCAGCGACATATATCGTCCAGGAGATACTATTCTTCGATCCACGCTGAACGTCGTACCCGACGCATGTTATGTTTGCACTCCTCGGCGTCCGAGGCCTCTCGAGCTTCGGAGCCCCTCACGGAGTATACCCCGCTCTAGAGTGGGGATAGTTTTGCGACTTTTATCAGCCAAATATTTGCGACATATATCGAGAAAAGTCTGTACATGAATTGCAAGAAGTTGGAACTAAGTAAAAATTTCTTTTCTTCTTATTTTGCCATTGAAAACTTGAATTTCCTTTATGGAAAATTTGCCGTTGCGTAAAATTCCGAAAATCGTTCCTGATCACCCCCGCCCCCAAGGGTTAATAACTTGGAAAGGCTAAAAATAATCGATACCTTTAAATACTCTTCATCATTGTATTCTTTCAAATTACACTTCCTATTTTTCCGCAATCTAATGTTGAGTCTGAAGCCCGAAAAAGGAATTTCTTTACAAGCAAAATTGGACAGGCCCCATCTTCTCTGCAGGACCGTGACAACCGAATGTAGTTCCCGTCAGGTACCGTTACGCGTACTGCACACGCATGCGAACGTGTGCACGTAGCACGTGCATGCGCTGCATAAGATTAAAAACAGAGGAAACGAGAAGTGTACACGCATTTTAAATGCACATAACGGTGAGCCGTCACACGGACAGATACGTGCCCGAGTAAATATTCATTTAGCGAAATGAACGGCTAATGAGGAAACACCAAAATGGAACTGCTGATCTCCATGAAATTAGAAGATAGTATAACCGAACATACTCGAATTTTCGGTACAATGACCACCCGGTTCTGGAAGTCTCTTTCAACCCCATCCCGTGCTTATGTTCATAAGCTGTATACATCGACAGTACACTATTGTCTTTTTCTGTCTACTGACTATATTTTAAAGCTAATTCCTTCTGAAAAGTGGAAGGTTAATCAATTTTCCCATATTTTGTTGTGGCCTTTGCGATGAAACCACTCTTTTACAATATTTAAAATTTTACGATAGCGAAGAAAATTTTTCCAAAATCTACAACAGAGTTTAAAGATTCTGTTGGATATGTTTTTCTAAACAAATTGAAAGATCCTATCAAATCATTGCGAAAAATTAGGTGCACGATAAAATTCGTTTGGTCGAAATGTCATATAGAAAAATGAATTTTTTGAAATTTCTTTCTTTAAATTGTAACGAAATGTTCTACCTCCGCTCACCTCAGACCGTAAACAAAATTATGAAACTATTGGGTTGTCCGGAAAGTGCGTGCCGATTTTTAAAGAAAATTCAAACGCAGTACATTTAAATTTCGATATACATTTATTGAATGATTATAAATGTCATTTTGTTCCATAATCCTTCTCCATCTTTCACGCAACTTGCGTTTTTCGACGAAAAACTTTTAAATCACCTTTAGACTATGTACACATACCATTTGTTTTCAATTATTCCGACATACTCAGACCTATCCTAATGCCACCTACAGAAAAACGGCACGAACTTTCCGGACAACCCAATATAAACTGGAAAACAAGATGCACTGTTCACAAGACTCCCGCCCGAAATCCCGACTCCACACGGTTTCGATATAGTGGTGGAAGAATTCCGGCAGTTTTCCTACAACGCAATATTTTTGGAAAAAGATTTCCAAATAGCATTGTTTCGTTGACACAAACAGAGGGTCCATCTTTTACATATAATAATACTGATTCTGTGCGTCGCTGATCTTATTGGAAACCAATAAGTAGACAGCATCTTGTTAAAAAATCCGAATGCGTTAATGTAATCATAGCAATCCTTTCTCAGAACACGGGCCGAATTTTCCATGTTCATACTACTTCTCCGATTTCGTTGAATGCGGTTTCGGTACAGCGCGGTATTCCGAAAAACACGGTTTCGATATAACATGGAACATATTCCCATTAATTGCATTATTTCTACGTACTGTTTAACACGGTTTTGATACAACACGGTGTCAATGTAACACGGAGCATATTTCATTTATTTGTATTATTTCTAAGTTTTGTATAACACGGTTTCAATACAATATATGTCTCTTGTTTTCACTATCTTCGATTTCGCTACAACACGCTATTCCAAAAATACGGTTTCGGCGTAACTTGGAACATATTCTGATTATTTGCATTACTTCTATGTGTCGTCTAACACGGAACGCATAAAACGGCTGCGATGAAACTCGGAACATATGCTCATTATTTACATTATTTCTACGTTTTGTTTAACACGGTTTCGATGCAACACGGAACATATTCCAATTAATTGCATTATTTGTAAATTTTGTTTAACACGGTTTCGATACAACACGGAACGCGCGTCCCTTGTTTTCACTACTTTTCGATTTCGCTACAGCACGATGTTCCAAAAACACGGTTTCAGTATAACACGGAACATATTCCCATGATTTTATTTGATTTACTTTTGTTTGCAGAAACATTTGGTTCGGCGCGGAACGAGTTGCCCGTGTTATAGGAGGGAGCACAGTATAACGAAAGCGAGGAAACATTACGCAACTGCATAACCTATCCCCGTATCACTGGCCAAGCATCAGGGTCTCACTGGCGGCCGACCAAAAAATGGTTCATCCCCTAGCTCCGGTTCCGAGCATCCCTTAGAGATCGGTTCGAATCGCGTGCCCGTCGAGCGACGCCGCGACGTACAATCTCCCGAACAAGGTCAATCGTGAGAAATCCTCACACCGGCGCGGCGCACTGATCATTGACACTCGCTTCGATCCCCTCATGCAAACCCGCCAACAACAGATCGGTCTGATCGCCGGTGATCGATGGACGCGGCGGACGCGCGAAACGCACACAAACGACATTTGTGAGAAGAGAAAATCTCGCGATAGAGAATAAACAGGTGAACACCGTGTACCTGGCGGATGAAGCCACCATGGATTGACCAGGGATGGTTGTTGGTTGCCGTGGCCCTCGCCGACAGGGGCGTACATCCTCCTCCGACTACGTCACGCCCGTCACTGCCGCCCCGTGCGGCTGCACCCCCGACTGCCTTCAACCCATAACCCACCGCTCCTCCCGGGATTCCTGTCACTTCCCCTTCCTCCACGTACGCAAGAGGGTTGCAAGGTTACCGTCGAACCCCCTCCCCTCCCCAACTCCCTCGAACGTTCCGGTAACAGAGGAAAACCACCCCCGCCGCCTCGGCCACCTCGACCACCATCCGCCCCCGCCACGGCCACCTCGAGCGCGTTCAAGGTGGAGGAACAGCCGCCTCCACCGCCTCCACCGTCGAGCAGAACGCACAACCACCACCCCCCAAAGCTCGGTTTTCCTACGCAGCCAGCCTAGCCGGCCAGCCGTAGCCATCACTTTCGCTGGAAAGTCCTCCGGCCGTTACGAGGGCGGCCTCGGCCAGGGCTGACGTTGCAAAGGACGAGCTCGATGAACTTTTTCCTCTCCTCTTCCCTTTTTTCTTTTTTTTTTACTCTCCTCTCCTCTCCTCTCCTCTACTCTCCATTCTCCAATCTCCTCTTCTCTTACCCATCCACCGCCCACTCACACCGCGCCGCGCCGGGCCCTTTTTTTTTTTGGCTTTTTGCGTGTACCTTCTCTTCTGCAAGCGCACCGCGCCAGCCATCGCGCGCTCTCACCGACACAGGCTCTTTCTCTGAATCGATAAGATAATTTGACTAGCGCGCCGCACACTGCCCGACGAAAAAGAGGATGGGACGCGGAACGACGAGCACAGGGATCGACGAAATACACACCGTTGCTATGCAATCGGCGACGAGGCTTTTGTTCGACAGATCCCCCGCACCGCCAGCGAAATTTCGCTTTCGGTCGATGGATCGAAACCGTAATTTCGCTGCCCGACACGCAGTTTCTGTAATACTTTTGCGCCGCACAGTGCAGTGCCGGCTCTCTCCAAAAACCGGCGAAACGTCCGTGAAAAGGAAACTGTAGGAACGAATTCGTTGAAATTGTGCCGCAACTCTTATCTGACGAACACACGATTCTTCTAAGAAGTTGTTGGACATTATCGGCTAATCGGAAACCTCTGCGTTGCGCTCTTTTTTTCTTTTTTGTTTACCGGAGGCATACAGAAAATGTGTCAGTGTTCGCTACAGTCTGGAACTGAATTGTTTCGGCAAGGTGTAAAATTGAGCTAACTGTGTTCTAAAAATCTCAATTTAAGTTCGAATATCAACTCTCAGAACTTCTAAGTATGCATCGCGCGGTGTAGGTTTTTGACGTTTTAGGTGAATCTTTTTTTGGGATATATCTTAGACGATAAGGAAAAATTTGAAACGCGTATGATTTAGTAATCCTTTATTTGTATCAATTATTTTTATCACTGTTGGAAAAATGCCTGTTGCAATGTTGCAACAGTGGTCTAATGAACGAAAACTTTGTTCTCTCTGTAAAAAAATCTTTTTGTAATTCAGGCTTTTACAGATTATGCCCTCACTATTAGGTAATAAAGAAACAACACTTTTTTCTAAAAATCGAAAATTTATAAAATGGAGCTTTTGCCGCCTCGGTACCAATGTGCGCCGCGCAAGTGGGTTGGGATTTTTTCTATGGAAATATTTTCAGTTGTAATAGGTGATGTCTGTGAGAACCTTTCTGCTTGGGTATATGAAATGTCCGATTTTATGTCGCAAATTTAGTGAACCGTTATAATCAAGAAATATTATTAGGTTGTTGCATATGAAATTTCCGATTTTTAACAGTAACATTCAACGAACATAACCTTTTTTAAAATAAATTTATGGAGGAAAGTGAGCATCATTCTAATCAACATATTCCGTCAATGAATTACAAGTTTCTTGATTGTATGACGGTACAAACTGAATTTTTTGGTTCATCACGGTTTTCATTTACGAGATTGTCATCTTCATTTTGTGGTCTTCTTACGACGACGTCACAGCGAAACATGCATAACTTTTGAACCAGTGAATTCCGCGCCTTGAAACGTCGATTTTTGGCATTTTCTCGTCAAGATGTACAGGATTATATAATCAAAAACTAAAAATTTTTGGGTTGCCAATGTGAAGTTTAACACTTAAATCCTATTTCAATGTCAATCAATGTATCAATGGAAAAATCATTATATCGACGATAGTATTGTGCGATGTTCAATAAAAAAAAAATATATTATTCGATGTTTTATGAAAATGTGGTGGTAAATAAATACACTATTCGTTGATCGTAGAAAGACCTCCGAACTGAATGTGACAGTCTAGTAAATGAAGAAAGACCAAAAGTTTAGTTCCCATCGTAATACAAACAGCAGGATTTATTTAGTGAAAAAGTTCTGTTTGTTTAACGTTACTATTACAAATCGGACATTTCGTATGCAATAACTTAACTTTGTCAAAATAATAAGAGGCACTTATTCAGACGTTCAGAGACTTTTATCATAATGTGTATCAAAAAAAAATGTATTGAATAAATTCCCCATAAATACATCCTACAATCTCAGTAATTGTAAATTAAAAAATTTAGAGCCTATCATTTTTGGCGGATCCCGTAGATCTAGTGTTATAGATTTTAGAGGTTCCATTAATTTTTCCTAGATTGTTTACGGTTTTTTACCTTGCCGTTTAGTGAATTTTGCTGACGTTAATATGTCCCACCAGAGGTGGTTAGAAATTGGTCAAGCATCAAGTAATACACTGTGTCTTATAAGTGTAGAGGTATCAAATAATTCCTGAGAAGATTTATTTACTACGTCTAAGTAGACTTCCGTATGACACGATCAAAAAATTGTTTCGAACGACAAAAAATTTCACTAAATCAATTACCTTCGATTTTATAAAGGTTTCGACGGATTGGTATCCAAAGTGTTAAGTATTAAACTAAATATAGATGTTCGAAATGATCGAAGACAAAAAAAAAAAGTATTAATTCCTGTAACCCTGGAGCAAATTGTACGGCAAAAGGTTAAAAAATGAAAATAAAATACTGAAAATAACTGAACGAATTCATGCAGGGTGTCCCAATAATGTTGTACTTCCTTGGAAGGTGTAATTCCAGAGATCATTTGAAGTAACTTTTCCTTTTGCGAGAATATTCTCCACGGCTTCGTCAAGGAGTTATTAACTAAAAACGCGCACCAATCAGGGCGCGGCAACAGTAGACGGATTCCGGCTCGGCCAATGTCAACGTCACGCTCGGCAGGACCTATCACCGGGCCGGAATCCGTCCGCTGTATCCGCGCTCCGATTGGTCCGTGTTTTTCGTTAATAACTCTTTAACAAAGCCGCGGAGAACATTTTCGCAAAGGACAAAAGTTACTTCAAATGACCTCAGGAATCATCCATTTCAAGGAAGTACAACATTTTTGGGACACCCTGTATAACAACCGAATTGGAAAAGAAATGAATTTCTATTCGACTTTTCTCGCAATCACCTTAGAAAACGATTTTGCACGCAGATACACAGTGTAACAATGACCTTTGCGTAACACAAATTTTCTGTTTTGGTTTCCAGGGTGATGGAGACATTTCGAACGAGCTGCGTACTGTAGTGGGAAAGGTGTTCGAAATCTGCTTAACGCGTTTAATGTATGCCGATGTCGCCGAGATAGGTTCGCAGCTATTTTTCAGCCGTTCACCGGTTGGACACCGGTGCACGGGATGCGTGCTCGGACCATGATCTGGTAGTCAGATTAAGCAGGTGACACCATGCATTTGGTTCACGGCTGGACAGGCTCTCGCGTAAACATATTAATAACGGGACGCCGTTGTTACACGCCGGGCCATTGTGTCTGCGATAAGAAATAGTAAATGAAAAATTTCCTGCCGGCATGATGCCTCGAGTGGCGTACCTTGGGCTAGTTCATTTGCATAACCGTTTTCTTTTACAAGCATTATAATATGAAAACATAGTCCTCGGAGGGTTTAAACCCCTAAGAGACCTGTGCTCAAAGAGACTTGTAACTTTTCGAAGTTACTTCGACAATGGAAAATAAAGTGACCAGGACGGTATAGCAAAACAGTTTCGAAATGGTTCCAAGCTAACCCGAATAGTTATAAATATATGCACCGGGTGAGCCAGCGTGAATTACTATCTGAAATAAGTCGGTAACATTTTAAATGACGCGTCGAATGAGTACAATCTGATTTTTTATATCTCACTTTTTTCGAAGATATCAAGGTGACCTCGAGATTTGTCAAAGCACCTTTTCTTATTGTTTACCGCGTTGGTGTCGATGGAAGAACGAATTCAGCGACCTATAACATGGTGACCTTGGCTTGACCTCGAAGAAAGCTTTGAATAAACTCGAGGCCACTTTGATGTCTTAGAAAAACAATGAGATACAAAAATTAAAATGCTACATAACACATTAAAAAGTTATTTTGGCAATAGATAACGAGTTCTTTTAGATAGAGTGGTCCCTACTGATTCACCCTGTATAATAATACAGTCGCTCACAGTAACATTCGGGCACCTTTAATTGATCGGAATTGCGGATAAAATACTAAAAGTTACTTTTTAAAAGTGTCCGAATACACATTACTGTGAGTGAATGCATTGTGCATACCCGTACACAACCCCTGGCAAGAAGTACTCGTTCACATTTAAAAATCGCATAATTCTCTTAAAATGGAACCAAGTGAATTGATACATTTCACTTTTTTTTCGCAGTCCCGACCAATAGCAGTTGTTTCAAAACTTTCTCGTTATTTGGTAAACGAATTCTGCTAACACGCCAAAAAATCTCAACTTCCAGATCTCTTATTTTACAATTACTGAAATTATAAAGATGATTTCGTTAAATGAATATATTTAGTAGAGCATGTATTATAATACAAACCGCACAAGATCCAAACAAATTCAATCTCGTCACTTTCATAAGACAACATATATTAGTTACTTTTAAGGCTCGGTAGGTTTAGTGTTAAAAAAGAAAACTATGCGGTTGTTAAACGTAATCGAATACTATGTGCTAGGGGCCACGGATTGTAATAATAAAATTTACCGAACGGTTAAAACGAATGTCGAACGCGCGCCACGGCCGCCCTTTTCGCATAACTGGGATCGCTTGATAATTAAGGCAATGCCGAGCATCCCGGTATTCCGGTAGCCCCGGCCCGGGAAAAATTCGCTCGGCGAAGCCGCAGGGTGCATCGGCGGTGGTACGGATCCGATATAAAATTTCACGGGGACACGGTACAGCCCCGTACGGGGGAATTCCTCGCGCGCTAGGTACGTTCCTGAAGGTAGCAGAACCCGCGGCTGGAGGGGAGAACAACCTTGCAAGCTCTCACACCCCTCGGTATGCGTAGCTGCGTCGGTGGTAGGGTCTGAAATTTTGGAGGTTGGCAGAATCGGGTGAGCACGGAGGGGATCGAAGGGCGAAAAGCGAGAGGGAAACCAAACGGGGAGGATGCGGGGGTGGGAGAGATGTCCTTGGGGGGGAGGTGGGATGAAAGGGGGCGGTCTGAAGGGAGCCAGGCAACCTGCACCCGGCAACAGCCCCCGACCTCGGAAGAACTAATCATTAACCTCCTTTCACCCTCCCAAACACCGCTCTAACTCGACCACCTTCGCTTCACTTTCACCTGTGCCTCTTCTTCCCTCCCTTTCTCGGCCCTCTACCCACGCACGATGACTCCCCTACTACGGATCGCCCACGCTTTACGCGGTTACGATAACCCGACCCACCCCCGCTTTCGTCGCTTTTTCACGGTGCTCGATACGATTTCGTTAGTGTCCGCCCACCCTCTCGCGAACCACCCCCGCAAATGCACATTTTCCTATCCCTATTCTCTCTGGTCTATGATACGGTGCACCTTGCTTCCGCGGGGTTTGCCAGTTTTGCATTCGCCCGTTTCGAACAAGGCATTTCTTCTATGTACAGTACTCGGCAAAAGTCTTTCGCCACCACGTAAAAAGGTGACCCAAAAATTCGCCCCTTTCGGGTCTCTTGATTTTGAAACCTTTTTTGCCAAATGATCATGGCTTACATCACGACATGAACCGGTGCACATTTTCAAGTTGAGTTGGCAATTAGTTTCTGAGATATCAGAGATTACAGTTCGTCGTTCCACTAATTTTTGGGTCACTCTTTGCTTTACACTTGAATAAATCTCTGTCAATGATGTATACTTGTTACCGTGCTGCTGTAGAATTCGAATACAGCGCCATACCAGGTCTATTAAAAAAAAAACACGTGTTTTCCCGAAGTTAAAATTTAGTGAAGGGGTTACAGAACAGTTCTGGTTTAAAAATAAAAGTCAACCAAAAAATGCAGGTGAACTGTTCGAGGTGTTGCAAACAGAAATTATCATTGAAAGCTGTACCATCTTTATGCAAAATAGAAATTTTCTATTTGAATTGCAACAAAGTGCAGTGAAATAGAGATTAATTTTCTTTCTTAGTATGTTAAGTAGATTGAAAATAATATAACGGTATTTTTAAATTCTTCTAATTGTTTTGACTGTTTTAAAGTGCACCTACTAATTTTTGTCATAAATACATAAAATCCCCTGTCCAGTAATGTATGTATTTAAGTGGCTCAAGACTTTTGCACGGTACTGTACGTGTTGCTTTTGTGCTAGAAATTCTGGTTGAACGTCGAGTGCTTCACAGTGTAGCTCCGTTTATGTGAACTCATTGAAAGATCAGCAGTGCTTATGATTATACAAAAATAAAATAAAAAGAAGAGGAAAATTAAAAATGAAAAAATTATCTGTATCAATCGCAACGTGCTGGAGTCAAATAAAAATTTCTTCGACGCTGCTTACTTAGGACTATTGTTTACTAAAATTCCGTTGGCATAAAGGGAATTCTACTCTGCTCATTCTTGTCTACCGTGCTACTCTTCATACGAAATATTCGATCAAAATTATAAATATAAGAGTTGAGAAGAATTTTAACGTTTTTATTGCAAATGGAAAATAAACAGTAAACAGCTTTGATAGTTAACGATATTTACCAAAAGTATTAATAAAACTTCATGTCATTTTGTTTGAGGCAAAATGTTTTCGAGAAAATGTTAAAATAAAAATGTTCGTTGTTTATTCTGATTTATTCTCATTTTTTTGTGACTTTAAATCAGTGTTGCTAAAAATAATGTCCTTCATTTGACGTTGTAATAATGATATTATAATATAAGAACATAATATAAAATAATTCATTGTCTAGTGTCAATACTATAATGTGAAAAATATCTCCACAAATCAGTTTCAAAGTTTGTCACTTTACACCTTTTTATGAAACAAACATATTTATTTTTATATTAACATTTGCTTTGTATACGACAAATTGTATCATTACGTCCGACTTTAAATCTTTAATAAGAAAATTTTCCACATAAAATATACGAATAATTATGAGAAAGGTGGTAAATGTAAATTATAAGTGAAGTTGTGTTAATTGTGAAAATTGAAAGCAGCCTGATGCAGTTGATTGTTGCATGTAGGTACAAAGATTAATTTATGACGATGGGAGATTAAAAACGCTGAAATGTTGAATAATGAAAAATAAGTTGAACCACTGTTTACGATTTTTACAGATATTATTACATTTCATCCCTTGTTCTTACTCTCTGTAATAATATTTCAGAAATTATTTATTTTTGTTCTCCTTACAGATCTATAATGAACAACTATTTTGCACAAATAAAGAAGAATATTTAAAAATACACAATACGTCAGTTTCTAAGTTACGAGTTGAGTACGTCATCAATAAATTGTCGTAACAAAATCAATAATACCACTAACATTAAAAATATATTTTCTTGTTACAATAGTTTCTGGGGGTCTAGCATGAAGGCAGCAATTACCTAGCTTTACCCATGAACCATGGGTGCTAGGGTAAGGGACCCAATTACTGTGGGGCTACCAATTAGCGTGCCTATATTAATTATACTTATTTTTAAAGCAGAATGGATAGTAAAAACGGGATAGTACATTTCTTTCATTAAAATCAGTTAATACATATGTTACATATCTTTTTTTTTTATAATATTCATTATGCTTTAAAATATAATTAATATAGGCACAGTGATTGGTACCCCCATAGTAATTGGGTCCCTTACGCTATGGTGTTTGGTAAGCAAATTACGTTTCATTTAACTCTGCTTAACACATGGGATTCACAGGCTACCTAAAAATATACTATCAACATAATCTTTTTTAAATCGTTCTACTATAATGCAGACGCACTTCTGAAGCACTTAGCAAATTTAATTCAGGGTGTTTTCAATTGACGTCGAGACTAGAATGTACTTGAAAAATCTTGAAATCTCGAAGACTAACAATGTTTTCACGTTCGCATCTCTTGAGAACATCGGAGCCATTCAGAACGAGAAATAACAACAAAGTCGTCATTATTGTTGCATCTTCGAGAAGTCCTGTTTTGATTCGGCTGCTCGTCCTACCGTTCTAGGCACGACCAGAATTTATTACTTCCTTCTTATTGAAGGAAGAGAAATGGATTCACGATCGAAACTACTTTCAAACTAGTTTCGCCTAGGAGTCTCGTCCCAGCAATTCACGGAGGGTTGAAGAGCCGTAACCAACCCTGTTGCTGGCTTCCATATGTATACCCACGTTGCACCCTGTGCAACCCTCCAAAACTTGAAGGCTGTGGCGTAGAAATAAATGCAAGCAGATAGATCAATAATCGGGGCTCAAGCATTATTATGTCCTTTCTTGGACGTTCGAATGCAACAAAGAAACCAATACGATGCAAAACAATAGAAATAGAACGTGAAATCGAGGGAAACGATACGTCGGATATTTTTTTATGTTTTTGTTATGTCACCGATTTCACTAATTCCGAAAACGTCGACATAATTTTTTAATAGATTTTCCAATAACGACATCAATTGTAAACCAACACAGCTCACCCCCCCCCACTATAAAATAATCTAGTAAGTTTGATTATAATTATTACGAATATTTCTAATAATTTGGAAGTAATATATTATAATTCTACAATTTTTTAATATTTGTTTCTATTTTGAATTATAGCTACTCCTTTTTATCATAAATGCATAAAATCAGCAGTCTAGTGATTATTATACAGGATTAAAAAGTCACCCTGTATAAAAGAAAATTTTTAAACTAACTTTTGGTGCAACACAATTGTTGGACATCCTAATAGTAGGCTTCCGGTAGATAAAGTGTTGATTGAGTAAAATTAAACGCAAAAGATTGTCTAAAAAGACTGTTTGACGCAACAGCGGAACAAGTAGATTGAATCGTTGTTAAATAAACGTTGTAAATTGTTTCATTCTTAAATGCTATGTTGAAAGCTAAAGATTTCGGAGAAGGTAAAATAGACTGAAGGTGAAAAAGAAAACAGCACGAGCTAGCAGGCCATAAACGCGTGTTAGCCGAAGAATTATAGTGAATAGCAGGCGGGGATCGGGCAAAAGGGAAAAATATAACGACGCGAGGATCATTAAGCGGCCATTCCCTTAAATAATTCAATGGTCAGACGAGAGGACGATTGACGCTCGAACAGATATTCCTGCGTGTGATCAATGGAACCTGGTATTCGAGCGTGTACACACCGAGTTATTCTATTTCGTACGAAGGCAAGTTTATCCGTCGTTGTATCTTGATTTACACATTGAGTTTCGAGTTGATGGGATCCACGCGATAGGGGGTGGTAACTAAAACGCCGCGAAAATTCGTTAGTTTGACGAAATCGTTACCGGCTTCCAATAAAAATTGAATTAGAGAAAAACCCTAATCCTATACCGCATATATGAGCCTTGGACAATATCGAAATGAACGATTTGAAAAATGACAGTTAAGATAATATATTATCTTATTTGGCTACATGTCATTTGAAATAAGTTGATTCTAACAGGCAAATAATTTTCTCAAAATTATTCCATAATTTGAATTTCAAATGAAATAATTTATTTCGCACCGATATTTTCAATACCGTTATTCGAAGATAAAAATAATATTGATTTATTTGTAATAATAGTCATTTCAAATAGTCGATGTGTGTTTATTTAAAGTTTTTCAAAAGAAATAATACTGAAAATAATATGCAACAAAGGGTGTCAAGATAAACTAGACTGAAACCTGATAATTAATTAACTTTTTGGAGAACAGTTTCGCAATTATCTGAAATAATAATTTGAAATAATTATGAAATAAAATGACATGTTATTTGAAATAATATTTCAAGTAATGTTATTACAAAAGTGATCACAGGCGTGGAAGTAATTGTAAAATAAAATAACATGATATTTGAAATAATATTTGAAATAACGTTAATTCAGAAGTGCCCAGGTCTGGTTATACGAACGCGTATACCGACGTAGGTATAAAACATGTATGACTGACCTTCATGCACCGATTCCAACAATGGAGAAAATGCGGACTGTTCCGGAACAGTCGCACAACCTTTACGTAACAGAACAACAAACTTCTGTTATCCGAACGTTGATATCTGTTAACGGAACAGATAGGAGCCGGTGGTGGTGGTAGTTAGTGTTACTCGAACTCGTCGGTGATCCGAAGGGCCTTGTGCCCTTGACGTGTTCGGATAGCACATCCGAGAAGGAACTATGATACGCGAAGAGGAGAGAGGAACGGTAACTCTCGCGTTGCACAGGAATAAAATTTCCCAAGAGGCGGTTCGACTGCACCTTAAACGGAATAATGAATCGTCGAAGAAGGGATGCTCACGAGAAGGGGGGAGAAGGAGTGAGAAAGATAGAAGAGAGGGAGAGGGAGAGAAAGAGAGACAGAGAGAAAGGGGGATGGTGAAAGGAAAAAGGGAAAGAGAGAGGAAGAGTGGAGCATATCGGCCGTGGGCACGCTCATGCGAAGGTCGAGTCGGTGGCTGAAGGGTGCCCGAGGCAGCCGAAATGGGGGACAAGCGGGGCAAGATGCAACGCACATCTATTGATTCTCCTTCAGCGCGAAGGCCCGCGTGTCCCACTCACTTTCGGAAGCACCACGCACTCGCGCTTTCCCCGACGTTGCCGTCCTATACCCACGCTACTGGAAATATTAGGTTGTTGCTCGGTGGAACACGCGTTCCTCCACCGAAATACAAATTTTCATCTCTCGCACGTCGTACGTCGGTATCATCCCCCAAAAATCCCACAAAAGCAAAGTAGTTTGATCATTCTAATCGAAATTGCAGAGTTAAGGGCCCGGGATAGTCACGTGACTTTTTCAGTGTCAGCAGGTCAAGACAAATTATTTTCTCCATTTATCTTGAGATTGTTTTAAACAAGTGACCCGTTTTTAGAAATGCGATCACTTTTAAATGAGAGGTGTCACAATAACAAAAAATCAATACTACTTTCCATTTAAGAAAATGTTGCCCCTCCCCCAGTAAAAATTACCGCAAAAAAATTTAATACAAATTAAAATATTACCACCCCACCCTTAATCATTTAATTTACAAAAAAATGTAGTGGATTTATTTGGTACACCCAGTATAATTTTTTTTGTTATACTTTATTTATAGTTTACGTTGTTGTCGTTTGTATGGTTTAGGCGCGTTTAGTTATATTGTATTTGTTAGATGCATGTTCATATTTATCCGTGTTTAATTAAGTTTATTAGTGAAGTTTCCATTTAAGTTTCTGTTTTCTACTGGCATTTATAATGGAGGCTTTCCAAATGTTCATCTCTCGCACATTGTACGTCGGTGCCGCGTCGACTCGCCGACTGTCGAACAATCATCCCCCACAAAAGCAAAGCATTCTAATCAAAATTCTAATCATTCTAATAAAAATTGCAGAGTTAAAGCTCATCATTGGGATTGCTTCTTGAACCCTTTACTACATCTAATAGTAAATTTATATTTACTCTACGCCTATCTTGATTAGAGTCCCTTTGACTTTTTTCTGTGGAGGAATGTAAAAGATATCATTGATTCCAATCCTATAGATTCTGTAGAGGAACTAAAACAACGGATAATACTGCAATGTGCAACCACAGTCAAAGATCACGTTAACTCAGTTATGAAAACAATTGGAAAGCGATTTTCTTCAATAAAAACATTTTCGTAGAATATATAAAATGTGTACAAAGTGTACATTCTCTACTTTTAAATATATGGAACTCTACACTCTACTTATATGACTGTGCATTACTGTATATATATGTCCCAAATACCTAGCCGATAAAAGTCCCAAAACTATCCCCACTGCTGCGGGGTATATCCCGTGAGGGGTCATGAAGCTAGAGACCTCGGTCGCCGAGGAGTGTAACATAATACGGGAAGGGTATATCGGTGTGAGACCAGAAGACCACTACTAATCCAATAACAAAACTTCCTTATTTTTCATTAGTTCCTATTTTCACTATTAACCTGTTTTACGTTTGGCGTAGGTCAAAGAATAGTATCTCCTGGCCGATATATGTCCCTGGCTAGACCCGTGGGCATATATCGAGTAAACACTGTAATGCTTCATAAACGTTATAATGTCATAAACTACATTGAAATTTGATTACTTTAAAAATGTTCCGTACAGAGTTCTGCTCCCTTTATCAAGTTACCATGAATTCTATGCAACGTGTCCTGCATATGTTAAACGCAAAAACAAATCTTCCCTTTATATTTGTCAATAACTCCATCTTTATGTGTAATTGATTTAGTCATAATTTCATAAATAAATATCGAACGGATTTAAATCAGGTAAAGGCGACGAATGTATTGTGCAATGTACATGGTGCAAACTTTATTAGAAATTCTTTTCGTTTACGGTGTGATGTTTAGAGGTATCTCGAAGTTGCCATTCAAGTGCAAAGGTTTAATTTATTTTAAAACCAAATAAAACTCTGCCTGCCTGTTATCAATATTTCGAGAAAATATAGGCATAAAATAAATATAAATTTTCTTTCTCTTGTTGTAGGACCTTACGAACGACAAAAAGAAATCACTATGGCTGACTTATCACTGGATCTTCATACAAAATAAAAAGTGTGTCCATTGTAAGGCACAGAAGCTAAATGGAATTTATGTCTTTCACGAATAATTTGAATGCAGTGAAAATAACAAATTAATATTCTTAAAAAGTCTTGTAATCTTTTCAATGTTTTACATTGCGCCTACTCACTTTGGTCACGAATACATAAAATCCGGAGTCTACACATCACGAAAACGCTGTGGATGTGCATTCCATGCAAAGCCATTTTTAAAATAATAAGAACATGACTTAATAAAAAGTAATTGCACAAAAACCGCAGTGGAGATCAACTCAACTCAAATAAACGGATTTTGAAAAATTTTATTGTAATTACATCATCTCATTTCGGTCAACAAACAAATAGATAAAATATACAATGAGACTATACTAATTGTAAGTTATATTGTTATATTCTGCAGATCTCGATGCATTGTAGCAGGCAAAAGGTTTCGGATAAAGCAGACTTGCACAGAACAGAAGAGATTCTAAAAATCCGCAGAACGTGTTCCGTAATTAACGAATAATAATAGAAATCATTAGAACCGATTTTAGTCGAAATAGCATGAAGGACGGTCGTAGACACGTGGCCTAATCATGTGCTCACGCACACGCACACGATCGACCGAGTGCGTTCCGTGAATGCAGGCCACGGAACGGCCTCTCTTCCCCCCCCCCCCTCCTCCTTCAGGAAGATGAAGACGAAGAGGAAAAAAGAGAGATCAGGGGGAACTGGATTTTGCAACCTCCCTTCCGTGCATTCCTACTGTGAATTTCCTTAGCCAGCTGCATAAAGAATTAGAACGGCGTGCCGGTACACGCGCGCAATAGCTACCCATAGGCGCATACAAAGAATGAACCGAAAAAAAAGAAAAAGAAAAAGGAAAAGAATCGGGGACGTGTGTATACAGAAGTGATGAGGGGGGAGGGGAGGGAGGAAGCTCGCGTTCAAAAGCCTTTGCACTTGCAACTTCGCTCGTACATTTGAAATTCTATGGGACAGCCATCGGCTTGGCAAACAGTAAACCAGATCGCGAACAGATATTCATTATTTTGAATAACAAAGTGCACGGAAGAAAAAAGAAGGCGAAACACACTTTGTCGCCACCGTTCGAATGTTGCCGGGAGGGTAATTAAGTCGCGCGCAACCGAACTACCGCGACGCCATGCGACGCGGGAAAAACGAACTTTCTGGAGTCATTTAACCGTTCACATCGACTATCCGAAGAAGGGAAATTCGTTTGCAGCAGAATTTGCGATATTCCCCCGTGAAATTGTGCGATCATACATTGTCGAGATGGTTATTGATTTGCCGTGTTATGTTGACACTCCTCGAGCTTCGTGACCCCTCCGGGGTATACCCCGCGATAGTGGGGATAATTCCATGACGTTTATCATCCAGACCTTTGCGACATATATAGTGAAATCACTGTATAATATTATATTAACACTAAATGTACCACCACCGGTCACATTACCGGTTCTAAATTTTTTATTTTACAATTATTGAAATGATAAAGGTGCTTTCATAAGAAATGATTCAATAAATATCTTTGGTAGAGCACGCATTACAATAAGAAACGCGTAAAGTCTAAATAAATTAAATCTTGTCACTTTTATACGGCAACATGTACCTGTTTCACTTTTATAGCTCGGTACGTTTAGTGTTAATAATAGTATTATTTTATCTACTGTCAAATTACCGTTTTATAAAAACTTCGCTATAAAAGAGTTCGGGGTGGTAAGGGTTAATTTAGTCCGTATGATTAACTATTTCTAATCGATTCATTTTGAACCCTTTATAATCTAAACTGAATGACCTAAATGTATGACCTTGGTCTTAAATATTTACTTAAAGTGTTCGAATAACTTAAGTATAGATATTTTCCTAATAATTCGATCGTGAATGCATTACAGTGATTCAATTACATTAGTCGTCACGAAACATGTAAGTATTCGTAGTAGCATTGTTATTAAAGAGGTACTTGAAAGCAAGGGTTAAGCTCTAACAGGTAATTCGGTACTTGAAGGGTTAAATTGTAACATTCGCATTTCGTAAAAGACTCGAATACTTTTCAAATAAATACTTTTCAAACATTTCGCAAAAATGTCGATCGTAGAAAATTCTCTGCACACACTTTGAAACACGTAGTGTAAGGGAGTCAATTACTGTGGAGGTACCAACTACTGTGCCTATATTAATTATACTTATTCTTAATATTAAATTAGAAAAAAGTTAAATTAGAAAAAAATTAGAAAATCGGTATCTCCTATTTTTCTTTTAAAGTTGTTCGTCCGACACCGCTTAGGTGCCATAACGAGAAGCCATAACGGTGCCATATTCTATCCTTTTCCAACGAAAGATAGTTTCACACTGTATAGTTTGTCGCTACATTCGAAATAAGACGAAAAGCGAATATTGGTGAAATATCGGTGTACGTCAGAAATGACTTCGGCATAAGCCAGAACTCGCTGGAGCCCGCGGGTTAATATATATGTTATAAATCTCTTTTTCAATACTCATTATGCTCTAAAAATAAATGTAATTAATATATGCACAGTAATTAGTACCCTCACAAGGTTTGCGTTTTCACGTTACACGCATCAGACTGCACGAAAAAAACACCATATTGCATGCACCCACATCTACATACATAATATATAATAGTGATGGGGGAAAAAGTAACTAACGAAAGTCAATACTACTTTCCACTTAAGAAAATATTGCCCCCTCCCCCCTTAATCATTTAATTTACAAAAAAAATTAAGTGGATTTCTTCATTATTTTCTGAGGGAACAGCGTGTAACACTTTATTTGGTACACCCTGTATAATTTTCTTTGTTATACTTTGTTTACAGTTTAAGTTGTTATTTGTATAGCCGCTGCGCTGCTCGTACCGCGCATACAATGCCTCCCAATAATATTCGGACGCTCTTAAAAAGACGATAACTTTTTAAATATTAGACCATACGTCTTGGATTTTTTGGAGAAGTTAGAACGATCAGTTTACTACTAAAAATACTAAATACTAAAAGAAAATACTAACAGTTGTATTTCACAACTTTTTTATGTGGGCCTATACTGAAAGTTTAAAAAATACATTTTGTAGATCTGTGTCAATTATATTCTGAAAATTTTATTAAAAGTGGTACAAAGACAATGACGTAAGCCAATTGGCAATGACGTACAAAGTTTAACCTTAATTAAGGATTCATACATCTTTCGATGCCTGTCGTTTCTTCCGCATTATCCGATTTCGATAAAATTTTCAGAATGTATACAATCGACACCGATCTACAAAATGTATTTCTTAAATTTTCAATACATGTCCACATAAAAAAGTTGTAAAAAACAACTTTCACTATTTTCTCTGCAACTCCGTGAATTCGTAATTTTTTCAAAATTTTCTTTCTCAACATCTAGTAAACTAATTGTTCTAACTTCTGAAAAAAATCCAAGACGTGTGGTTCAATATTTAAAAAATTATCGTCTTTTTAAGAGTGCCCGAATATTAATGAGGGTCTCTGTAGGCGGTGCAGCGTTCACTTAAAATAATTTTCATTTAGCTAATCTCAAAGTATCCGCATTTTTAAAAACCAGTCCGTAAAAGGGACACTCGAGGCTATATCCTAATTTTTTATAAAATTTTTAAATTTTCCCTGCTATGAAAACATTGTATTTGTTTAAAACAAGTGCAAAATAAATGGTGAAAAATAATTTTTTTCCAACCGAAATCATTTTTATCAGACGCTCTTATATTTTTACTATGAGCACCTAAAAACTGATTTTCATCGGTTTATTAGTTCAGTCGTTATAATTTCATGGAAAAAGGTTGAGCTTTATCTTGCACTTCTGTAAACGAACAATTTCTAAGATTTCGACAAATTCTGCAAGACACGTTGATATGACGCTGAAGGCTACAACATATCCAAATATGAACAAAATCTGAATTAGTGTCCCGAGAGGCGTCTGATTTCGCGTGGAACGATTCAACTACCGGTCCTTGAAAATACCTAAATTCCCCATGAGTAATATATAATACGGTGATCTGTGATCTTACCAAACGTGTTGCCACCAGTCGATACGTTTTTCGTTTTCGATTGTCGTTACGCGAACGAATCGATTCGCTTGTGCTAGCCGGTCTTCGAATGGATCAATCCAGTATGTACGTGCTAAACCGTAACGACGGAATCCCGGAGCGTCGACTTCCGATATGCAAGGCCGTCCTTAGCACAGTGCCCGTTCCGAACAATTACGATCTCGCCTTTGTTTACATGAATCGAAAGGCACAGAAGTACTGTCACAAAAACTGCGTGCCCCTGCCTCGGGCATCCGTTAGCAGAATGCAAAGTGTGATTCGAATGTACAGAAGTCATCGCGCCGTCGAACGTGCAGAAACACAAACATATATGTACGCCGTTAAGGTTACAAAAACAATTTCCCCGAAGTTGCTAAGGATTGGTTGTGTACTATGTAAATAGTTCACGGCGCTCTTACCATTCTACACGCACGGTAAGAGTGTACAAGCGAAATCCATTAAACAAACCACCGCGGAATAAAATTCAACAATTGCGTTGCATTTTTCTAACGAACGGGACAATTATAGATTCTTATTGCGCGTGTTCCTCGCAACTGTTATACAGTTTGGAACAAAAGTATTGGAACACCTATACAAATGCATGCAAATGAAAAAAACCCATAATATGAGGTTACTTTTTATCTGTATTAATCGTAGCTACTGGATCTATACTTGCAGAATATTACAACAAATTTTATATGGGTTAATCACAGAACAAAAAATAACAATGAATCATACGTTAAAAGCAGTTTTCACTGAAACAAGAGTGTTGGAACACAAGTTTATAGTGTATTATTATTTATTTCATACCGCTAATATTTCATGTGCAATCCCCTATTTTTTATAACCGCTTGCGATCCGTCTGGCATAGAATGCATTAATTTTGTTGTAGATCCTGGGATTGTTTTATTTCATTCTTTTTCGACTTGTAATTAACCAACACAACGTTTTTTGTAATAATCTACGATTATAGATCCGGTAGTTGTGATTAATACAAAGAATTAACCTAATATTATGTTTTTCTATAATTCATATGAGTTTGTATAATTAAAAGCCAGGTGCGCCAACAGTTTTGTTCCTAACTGTACGTACACATTGACGTATGTATGCAGATTGTGTGAAACATCGTAGTGAAATTAATCATAACTAGACTACGGATTTTGTGCAGTTATGATAAAAGTAGATGAAGTTTAAAATAGCAGGGAGATTAAAAGAATTTAAGCATGTCAATATATTGTTTTTAATTTATTAACATTCTTAAAGCAAGAAGCAACTTTCTAATTTAATTTATATTTCTTACAATTTACGCCGAAAATGTATATTTTTCATAAAAGTCCGCGGTCTAATTATACTCATCGCAAAATAAATTAGAATGAAAAGGAACTAATTGGAGAGTAAAACTCTCTGTACACTTCCGTGTTTCGATATGACAATTTTATCCGAACAGTATATGCAGCAATTTGCATGTTTTCACATCGTTTCGGAAAGGGCGCGATCTATTTTTATTATAAAAAGAAATGCAAGTATAATAAAGTGGAATGAAACTTACGAAAATCGGCTTTCTTCGCATCCGTCTCCCGCCTGTTCTGTTTCGTATTTATTTGTTCGTAATACGTTGAGTGTCACCTTAATTTTCACCGGTAGTGTTATGCGATTCTAACCCTTTCGCGCGTGCCGCTGAACACCGGTACCACGCGCCGCGGAAATTCATTTTGGACAATACATTTGTTGTTGTTATCGGGAATGTCAGATGTACAGTGTCACTCGTCGTAGGGTCAGCAGTTTTCGCATCATCGTATACGATGGCGGTAAAATGATAACGATGTTTCGGAAGATAACCGATTTTCACGAAAAAACTCTCAGCTACTCCGTCCGTACGCTGCCAGCAGCGAAGGCGACTGAAAACAGAGGATCAGCCTGGCCGGCGGATTGTCGGTCTCATGAACGCCCTTGTCACGCGGCGAAAACGAAAATTTGATTTGGGAAGGCTAACGCCATCTGGCGGAAGCGGGAACATCCTTTTCGTCAACGCGATCTTTTCAACCGAGCTACACTGCACACTCCTTGCCGAAAGATGTAAAAATTCTATAACTGCGAAACCGTAGGCAACTATCTACTTTTTCTACTTAGATTTACTTCATTCTGTATGATACACGTTATTCTTCTTTTAAACTTTATTACCTATCTTATAATCACTTTAACACTCAGAGTTGGTAAAAACAATATTTTAAATAATCGTTATTCTACAATTCAAATAAAATACTATGTTAAATAAATAGAAAAATTTCCGCAAATAGAATATTTTTATTTTGATAACGTAAAACATAAAACAAGGTATTTTTATTTTGACAACGTAAAACATAAAACACTTTTATTTTGGTTATTTGAAACATAAAATAAAATATTTCTTGACAATGAAAATAGAGAAAACGCAGGTACATAATAATAAAATACAAAAAACCATAATATTTTCGAACTCGATTTGCTCGAAAACGGAGTGTCAAATGAAAAAAATTTATTCCATATTTTCGATTTATTTTCTCATGTAAAATCACCCCCTTCACGGTTGTACGCAATACTGGGACACCCTGTAGGCATATGGTATAAAATAGTTTATGAAACTTGAAAGTCGTTTTTCAAGAAAAGGATTCATTTGCGATCTATGGTTCTTTTAAAACTTTGGTCCTCGTTACGATAGTACTACTTTACGATGCAATGAAAAAAATGTTGACCTTGAAAATCAAGATCGAGGACATTTTTACGTAGAAAAAGATGTGTAGAATCCCGCTACGACCGGCTTTACACTTATTTTTATACACTCTGTACATTCATGTATTTTTAGAAATAATATTTGATCGTTACGAATAAGAGGAAACATAAGTTAAAATGAATAAAATATTTCATATAAAATTCTCACTATTTTGAGAATCCTTTTAAAAGTTTTTATAACAATAAAGAAAATATTTTATTTTTCAAAGTGCATGTATAATTTCAAATAAAATAGACTATCTACTATTTGAAATAGTATTTTACAAAATTACGCGAACACTTATGTGCAATAATTGTTAAACTGCCATAGATATTTATCTTTTCTTGTATCAGGATCTATAGGCAAGGTTTATTATACAAAATTTTGTTTGTTCGTTACTTTAACACTAGAACTACCAAGCAGTTAATGCAACTGGCACACATTGCCTTGTAATAACAACAAAATTGCACTTGTTTTGATTTCGTACCAGTTTTGTTTAAGTATCTACTTTTATAGAAAAGTTTATTAAAAAATTTTCTCATGAAAACTTATTTATAATTTCATTATTTCTAAAAGAAAAACTTAGAAGCAAGTCATTTCGACTCACCGGTAGTTCTAGTGTTAATAATTTCATAAGTCGGGTCGAATATTGTGTAGAAACAGGTAATAAGGATCATTATGTACCATGCATTTATCTCAATTAAGGATTGATTCTTTTCAAAATAGAAGAATTTGTTTGTATTTCGGTTAAGCTTTATTCCTGGTTTTTATAATTCAGCTCTATCAGGTTGGTAATACTTAATATGGTAATATCTCATTATCTTCAAAGATGAAAATTCATGTTTTCCGAGTTTACAAACAAGAATAAATCGTCCGGCAAAAATGTTTTGTTATAAATAGAATTATTATTTGACTACAAATATTGCTATATTAACCAACAAGTAGTGTTTTTTCATCGGTGAACTCATATTGTGGGACTTCCAGATTTAAAGGAGCCGGTCCTTTCCTAATCCTTCCACTAGCATCATAATGCGAACCATGACAAGGGCAATAGTAACCACCGAAATCACCAGAATTTGCAATTGGGATACATCCTAAGTGTGTGCACACACCAAGAACAACCAACCATTCTGGTTTTTTCACACGTTCTGCGTCAGCTTGCGGATCTCGAAGGGATGCGACATCGACGCTGGCCTCTTTTGAAATTTCGTTTGCTGATCTATTGATGCATGTCAAACATTATGTTTATTTCATTGGGAAGATAATATATAAAAATTTAAATATAAACACTTGCCTGTGTCGCACAAACAGAGGCTTGCCGCGCCATTTGAAAACAACACTTTTTCCTTCAGGAATGGTAGAAAGATCAATTTCAATTTTTGCCATAGCCAATACATCGGCTGAAGCGCTCATAGAGCCTACCAAGCCATGTACTATTCCCTTCGCTGTGTAGACAGAGCAAACTCCAGTAGCTATGTAACAAATAAATATGTTTTAAATTAAAAAATACATATTACAAAGAATTCAAGCTTATTTATGTACCTGCAGTCACAATATATGCAGCCGTTTTTCTAGCAGGTGCACTATCTCTGGATTTTTCTGTTGGATCTTGTACAGCACGATACGCTGAAAAGTCTGGCCACTGAATATCTGAATGGGCCCATCGCTTCTGCAATGTTTGTGTAGTTCCTAGAACCATAGAATTATATATAAGCAATGTCTTTCATAACAATCAAGATATGCTCGTCAGCCAAATAGTTATAATAACGTCTTCCATGATAAGTCAATAATAACAGATAGAAAGACTGGTATATAACTTCTTTCATTACACAGTGGTTCGACTGGTAACAGGATTCTTTAAATCATCATACACTGTGTACACGAGACGATTATATAATCGAAATATAAAAATTCATAGTTTGCTCAAACCAACATGGTAACCGATGAAATTGTATTTTAAGAAAATTCTTCGAACCTGTGATTCCTGAGCTTACACGAAGAGGTCTGCTGAAAAGGCTTTCATAAATACTTTCATTAACGATTAGGTTGACGGCAGGCTTAACGACAACTTTAGGTTTCAATGTAATACCACTACCAGCTACGGGTCGGAGTCCATTCGAAACAACGGTTGTCGCCGATTTTAGAATCGGCGTTAAAGTTGTCGATTTTGCTACCACGTTCATTTTGACTATCTACGCAAGTAAGAACGAGCGAAGTGAACGTCTGGAACACTGACCAGACTTCCGAACTTCCGAAGACTACATGGACTACAGTGTCAGATGGCTCTGCTGTACAACGATCATGTAGCTATAGATGGCAGATGTTGCACAGCTATGCGCAATAATGCCTACTATAACTACATATCATAGCTATAATAGCGCATTCTAACATATATTTCTATCTTCGTATAATAAAAGATTTTAAATCTATCATATTATTAAACGAATAATCTTTTGCGAGCACATAATACTGTGATTTTTGCTGAAATTTATTTATTAAGTAATAATCATATAATACATTAATGTGTACTAATAAAATTGAATCCTATATCGTTTACATCAATAGAATTATCACGTGATAATCAAAGTACCGGAAGTTAAAGTGAGAGAACTTTCTTATATAGAGATGTTCAATGGTATACGTATATGTATAATGTATTTTAATCGTCTGTATAGGTGTAGTAGAAAGTTTCCTTGCATCAATAGTTAGGCAATAAAAACTTGCAAATTACAATTATTGAACTCTTTTCCTTTTCTTAAGTTATATTCAGTCTTATCGATAAGCACGTCTTTTTATAGATAAGATGTATGCAAGAACTGTACCTAGTAAAAATAGATGCCACAGTTCTCGTGCTTTCGTACTAACTGCAGGTATCTGCATTACCGACTCAAAAATCAATTACAAAAAATATCTCTTTTTCAGATAATAAGCACTTGGAAAACTAATTACTCATGTAGAGACAAAAATTCAAAATCGATTGTACAAAATGTTGGTTGTTAATTTCACGTACTCGTAACATTAATTATAATTTATTTTTTATTTTTATTTGAATCAGAAATGCTAGAAGGTTTTTGGAGACTCATCAGTAAGGTTTATGGGGGTTTTTCTTGTATATATTTTACCTTATCCTATCTAAATCTAAGAAATACAAAGAATAATGGAAGTGGAAGGGGAAAGACTATTTCTATTTGAAATAACTATTTCGCTAAATATGTTCTACCTCTGGTTTGTACCCATTTTTGATGCTAAAAACAAGCGATGGTCCGGTTAACTATGCTTCTGATCGAACGAAAGGTACAAGAATTTTGTATTATTGAGACATGGAACTACTTACATTTATGTTGAGAATTTTTACGCGATCTCCTCGTCCTTCATTCGCACAAACTTTAAACTTAAGCAATTGATATACGTATGTATCATATAATAATATAAATCACATAGTGCATAACACCGATCATACCTACTCGATTGTTACCAATTGCAACCACAACTGATCTGTTGAACGACGGAAAACGACTGCAGTACATGGTCGCTAACTGTCTGCTTCGCGATATAAAATATGTAGAGGTCGGCTCAACTCCTTTTTGTCCTCCGCAAAAGTTTCGCAACAAAATGTGTTTACAGCAGCTGTGTACCCTTGCGCTTTCCAATAGAAAATTCTACACTCACTGAGAACTTTGTAGAAAAATTTCGTTCTACCAGACGGTTGTGAGGTGAAATATTAAAACACTGTTCCGTCCCTTCGCGAGAGGTCAGTTAACGTATCCGTTTTTTTTTTCATCGGACTAGTTAACGTTGCGGTCTAACATTTTCACTGTGGTATGTCCATCCAGCAGAAAGAAAAGGGAAGTACAAAGTAGCAACTGCTCTACAACACAAGTTTCAATATGAATATGTCATCGAGATCATCGGAACATCCAGGTGTATAATCGCTCACCCTTTTTTCTTTTTGTTTCGAACGATACTCGCCTAGCTAGTTTCCTTAATCGCTTGTCGTCTTCGCCATCGTAGACTACAAATGGGCAGTTAGCCTGAATCGCTATCCTTTAAAGCTACTTGGTCTTTGGCCTCCAGAAGATAATCGTGAAGAGCGTCTTTCGGATAAATTACGGGCACCGGTGATTTTTATATTGATGAATGTTTTCCTCGTATTTCCTTCGGCTTGTATGCTCCTGTTGAAATCCAACGGTTTCATGATGTACCTGGAAAATACCGGTTACTTCATACCATGCGTGATATCGATGATGAAATTCGTCACTATGTACAAAAATAAAACAAGTGAGTATTCAAATGTCGTTACTTTTCTAATGAAAAATGGTTTCGAATATATTTTTTATTTCTATTAGTTTATAATACAAACGGAATTACAGATTTTTTAAAAGTACTGTTTAACAGATATCGTAAAAGAGAAGAGTGATTTTTGACAAAATGATACGGTAGTTTATTTTAATGCAGTGGCGGATTTTTTTTGGGGAGGGGGGGGGCTGCATGGGCTATAGCCCAGGGCGGCAAGTTTTTGGAAAAATACCAAAGGCACAAGTCACGACTATAAAAACAAATACATATAAATGTTAACCAATTTAAAAACTAGAATAACATGTTTAAATGGCGTTGTATGAAATTACAAGAAATCACTTAAGGCCTACGGAAGGGGAATGCAGAATGCAAGTACCTAACTTCCCCCACAACTGAAAAATAGGTTAAACAAAATTGGAAAGGGTTAAACAAGACTAGTATTAATGGTTTTTGTACTTTGTGCTATTGATAAACCTATGGTGAGAAAACGTAAATGGGAGCAAGCGCGGGCGGAGGGCTGAGGTGTAGAGGTAGAGCCCCTAGGCGGTAGTAGTATAAATCCGCCACTGTTTTAATGTAGTAGTTTACATTAATGCGTTAATCCGTGACGGATTTTGGATTTTTTATTTCACAATTATTCGGCTGGTAAAGATATCTGTAAGGACACTTATTAAACATACTTATTTATTCAGATTTATTAATTAAAAACAATCATGAAACGTTTCGATCAATGCAGTCATATTATTTTTAAAAGGCAATGCTAATTAGTCACTTTTAGTGCTCGGTTGTTCTAGAATCCTGATTATACGCAGTAAACGGGTTGTTTTAATAGAATGTATTTATTGTTTACTTCCTTTAAGATCTCGTACCGCTTTTAAACATGATGGCAAACGATTGGGAACATTCGAAAACGGACATAGAAAGAGACACGATGATACGGTGTGCCAGTGTATCACGAGTATTCATGAAGTTTTGTTTCGCAATGTTTGGCCCGATATTTTTTACTATTACTATCCTGCCGAAATTAGGCATTTCGTATCGAATGGCGACCAACGAATCGGCAGTGTTTCCGTTGCCGACGTATTATATAGTAGACGTTTCCCACAGTCCATACTTCGAGATAGTATATGCTTTACAATTAATTATCGTGTTGGCGACGTCATTCTGTTATCTTGGAGTCGATGCATTCTTTGGCACTATAGTTTTACACATTACCGCTCAGCTGGAAATTCTGCAAACTCGTCTAACGAGCATCGATTCATCAGACCAGTTTGATCATTCGTTAGTGGACGTCGTGATGGATCACATTCGACTTGCCAGGTATATTTCGCGTACTGCTTCACTGTACTTTTTATTTTAATACAGAGAATGTTCGAAATGTAAGTCAGATGTGAGATTCTTTTGATCCTTTTTGTTCGCTGATTTAAAAAAATTTTTTTACCATTGATTATCTATCCGTAATCATTAACACGTTAACTGTTGAGTTTTTCATATGTGGACAATACAATTACAATGAATTCTCTATATATGTCGCCGAGGTACGGCTGATAAATATCGCGGAATTATCCCCACTACCGCGGGGTATATCGGTGCGAGACCAGGAGACCACTACTAATCTAAAATGCCAATAGTTGGTAAAAGTCCCATAAAAAATAAGGAAAAACAAAGAAGTTTTGTTATTGGATTAATAGTGGTCTTCTCGGGGACACTCCTCGGCGACCGAGGCCATTCGACCTTCGCTGTCCTTTTCTACGTTTGGCACTGTATCAAAGAATATGTCTCCTGGACATCAGGACCCGTATTGCTGACAATAAAAAGGAATTCACTGTACTTATACAAATGTGAATATTGGTTTGTATCGTTATACAGTGTGAGTACAGGGTGACATACAGGATGATTGTTGTTTTTAAAGATACCTCAAATGTCTTAAGGACAAAATTGAATGGTTCAATGGGGTTCACACGATGCCATAAAAATATTTGTTCTTACGTTATTTTTTGTTTTAGAGATCTTAAGGTCACCTCCAATTTTTTTAAACGGGACCACCCCCTTTTAAACATCTACGATGATAGTTCCTTTCATTAGCAATTCAGTGACTATAATTACTCAGGGTCATTCAAGGTCACAGACAGAGGAAACGTATAAGATCTAAAATATGAGAGCAGAGTAACTAACCCACACCGCCCTTTTTAACCAGTAAACCGCGTTCGACGTGTATACACGTCAAGCCAAAGCTCTGTTGCGGTACGGTTGACGTGTATACTTGTCGTGTAAAATAAAAAATATCCATTTGATATAAAAATTGGAAATTTTAATAAGACGTAATAAAAATGTCATTTGGTGGTATATTTCCTTTATATTACCAATAAAACTGCTATATATTTCTTTTTTTTTTTTAGTTTGATTATTCTCTTTGGTATATTGAATACTACAATGTATTACTTTTTACAAGCTAAGTTAATTATTTTTTTCCCTTGCTTCGAAAAATACGATACTGAAATCAACTAAATTTCTTAAAATTATTCTCTTCTTGATGAATTCTATTATTTTTTGACAATTTTTAAGTTTTTGATAGATTTTTTAATAACCTTTTCAACAATGAATTCCAATGAATTGTTAATGTTTTATCGAATAACAATGTAATCTTTTCTCATTTTGCTTTACTTTTTTTGTAAAATTTACAATAGGAGCATTTGCCTTGCGTTCCACGTGTATACTAGTCATTGCTTGATTTTAGTACCGCATCGATTTTTTAAAGTAAATTCCGCAGTTAACTGGTTAAATACCCACGATGAAAGTTCCTTTGATTAGGAATTCAGTGACTATAATAACTCAAGGTCATTCAGGGTCACATGCAGATGAAACGCATAAGACTTAACGGGCTCTGAAGGAAGGTCGAACCCTGACAAGTATATCCGAGATGATATTCGTACATGCTGTGATAATGGGCTGATGCATATCTTCAATTGTTGTTGGAGCGGTCATCTATACGCTATCTTTTAGCCAAAATAATATTTTAATTTTCTACGTTTCTTCTGTGTGTGTCCTTGAATGACCTTGAGTAATTATAGTCACTGAATTCCTAATTAAAGGGACTCTCCACGTAGGTGTTTAAAGAGTGTGGAGGGGGGTGTTTAAAAAATGAAGGTGACAATGAGATTTCTTTAAAAAAAAATAACAAAAACAAATATTTGTATGGCATCGTGTGAACCTCACCTTCTCTTTAAGACATTTGACATATCTTTAAAACCAACGAAGGTATTTGAGGTGCAAACGTTAGATGATTCACCCTGTATAAGTGATCTGTGGTTTTTACAACAAGCAAAATAATCCAAAGCACAATCGTTATGGCTATACTGCGCATCTTTACGCGAAATAAGAATTTTCTACATTTATTACAAGTAACAGAAGTTAACTAGAAAATTTCTTCTCTCAATAATTTTAATAAGTTGAACATAATAAAACAGTATTTGTATATTCTCGTTACGATGTTACTGTTTTATATTTCACTTAGTCAGTTTTGTTATAAATGTATAAAATCCGCAGTCTAGTTATGACACATCTTTACTTTTCAGTTTTTTTTTTTGCGTTAAATAAATTCTTCCAATTTTTTATAGTTAGTGGTTTGACCAGTCAACGTGTCAATGATTCCTAGTATATTACGTTCATTGCAATGAAGTACAGGCAAGATTGAATCACAATTGATACTTGCACAATTTATCACTTTTTAGGAGAATAGTGATCGTTATTTTGGGATTTTTATAGCGCGGTCGACGTGATGGAAAATACATACATGTTGTTATTGCTCGTACTGTTACTCTACTTCTGTGCATTTAACTGTGTCTACATATTCGAAATAGTATTCGTAAGTAAATTATGATCATCCGTTGTAATATTAGATGACTGCAAAAGTTTGTGCCTGATTTGAAAATAAAGTAGAAGCGGTTCCATTAAGATGACAGTTTTATTAATCAATTATATGTATAGTCCACCATCTTCTACAATTGTCTCCCTACGTTTTACAAGTTGGTGGATTCTTTTTTCAAAATTGCATGGTTTTCCTTCAGAGAGTGTCTTGAAGACTCTGAAAACGGGCACAAACTTATGGAACCATTCAATAGAACGGGAATATGAGAGGAATGTGATATGTGAATGATTTTCTAGGCGTTGACTGGTAAAGGCAAATCTGATTCTGCGGGAATATATTTTTACGTAGGTGCTTACACAAATACGCTTGCCCAAATGGCACTTTACTGTCTAGCAGGACAACTTTTGACAACTCAAGTAAATAGAAACCTAAATTCGTAATATTCGAATGATTCTTGTCACTAGCAGTTCAAGCCGTTTTTCGGCTCCGTTGCCAAGAATGAAGCACAATGTTTCTCCATTATTGATAGTGATCACTAGACAGCGAACCTTTATGCAAAACAAAAATTGTTTGCATCGTTTTCAAGAAACAGGAGCCAAACAGAAATTTTTATTCATCCCTCAATAATTTTAGTAAGCTGAAACTAAACATTGATATTCTCCAATTCTTTTAATCTAGCTATTACTTTTGATCACGCCTACTCATTTTTGTTATAAATGCATAAAATCCACAGTCTAGTGATCACGTTGAAATTATTATTAAACGGTTGATAAATACGATTAGAAACCGTTAAATAACAATAGCGCACACTACACATAATTCAACGAGAGATATAGTTTATAAACAGTATTTAGCCAGTTCGTTATTCATGATTATTGCATATAAAGTCTGAAGGTATATACAATGCTGTTTATGAATGCAACTGGACGGACTTGGAATCAAACAAAGCGAGAAATTTAATTTTGATTATGGTGAGAGCTAAAAAGCCGTTTTGCTTGACCGCTGGCAAATTGTTTCCTATCAATATGCTGACATTATGCAACGTAAGATACCTTCCTTCTACTGTGCGTGCCTCACAAGAAGTGTCTATCCCCACCGCTGACGCTTCCGTAGTCCCAATGTTTAGGCTTTAACTCGAGCATCTAAACTATATCGCTTGTTTTTTTATGATAGAAGAAAATTTCGGAGGAAAACATTAGTTGGTTCAGAGGGGCAAATATTATGATAGTCAAAAAAGTTTGTTCAAAGTTATATTTTTTGAGATTTCAAGCTAAAAGTATTTTTATTGTCGCTATATGATAGCCAAGATCAAGACGAATCCAAAGACCTGTAATATTATGACCTTCGCGTGACATTGAGTACGAGAAATTCATAAAAATAGGACACTTGATGTAAATAGTGAAATAACGATGACATGACACTAGGCGACACTAGTGGTATCTCCGTAACTGTCGTATTGTCAGGTCTGCCGAGCGACAGTTCTAGTTTCTAGTAGAGGTGTTACATTCCTTGTAGTGTGCCGAACGTAGAGAAGGATACTGATTGAAAAAGGAAGAGGGACCGAGGTTCGACGCTTCGACTCCCTGCTTCTCAATCTTTTCCGGTCGCCGTCCTCTTTCACGTCTGAAACTTTAATCGCTTATTACACGAGTAATTGTAATCGAGATTGAAAACGAGATGGATACGATGGTGAAATTTTTATAAAAAAAAAACCAGATGAAAAATTAGAAAAGTTGCAATGTTTTGCTTCGTTTGCATTAATGTGGGTCTCACCCCTTGCTGGCTTGCCTGTCGAGCGTGTTTACAGCTTGACTAGTTCCAAGAGGGACACCCCAGTGGTGGAGATAAAATTTTGACAGTTACGGTAGAGACCTTTGCAACAGTTACGGAAATAATACTGTAGTTCGCTAGAACCGAAAATGCGTGTGAAACCAGGCGTGCCCATTCCACTGTGATCATTCGACCCCGCAATCCTTTCACGGGGCTTCTTATGAGGCACGCAGAGTATCTTTACGTATCTTTTAAAACCTTTAACAACTATTTCTGATTTAACATTTTTTTCAGATATTGAAAATATCATTCAGCTATATATCTTTTTTATTGACAAAAGTAGTATAGTAACAAAACTCACCGATATCGTCAGAGTTTGATTAGTATAAAAGATTATATGCACGTAGCAATTGGTACTTTGAAGTGAAATTATTAATTGTATTGGATATGTAAATATATTTGATGTTTTAGCTTTGTTCGCACTAATTAGAACGAAAAACTTCTCTTTTATTGCTGATTTATATTTTAACTACCATCGAAAGTATGCTTCTTATTAATAGGATTGAACCTCTAAAATTTTATCTTATTCATAATCATTATTATACTATAATATTTTCTAGATTTTATTTAAACAATTTTTTTTTATTCAATAATTTTTTCCATTTATTCCATCATTAATTAATTATGTTCATTAAAATCTTAGAAGCAAGAATTATCAAAATGGCTACTACATACTTCACAAGTATGTATGGATGTGTAATGATAATTTTCACTCTTTTCGTATTCGAAGAAAGTTTTCAGTAAGCCTTGAAAACATTTCTACTTATTAAAAATTTTTTAAATTGAGTAATTCGGAAAAAATTTTCGTATAATATAATATATCACTGTATTTTTTGTATAGATTATAACAAAGTTTAGAAACACCCTATATCAATTCTGTTTTCGTAAACGTGATCCTTATAAGTATATTGAATTACTGATTTACTGATAAGAATGTAATTGAACGAACTGGAAATCACATGAAAAAACAATTTAATTTTCTTTGTAATAAAAGCTACAAATATATGGATTACTTATAGTAGATATAGTTATAATAGTATTAACAAGGTATTCCTCGAAGAAAACATCCGTGCACGTGTCGATGATTGAGGACCATAAATTTACGGATCAGTGATTGTACAGTGATAAAAATCATCAATGTAGTCAGGTTTGTATTATTACCATGATTATTATACAAAGTCGATACAATAACAAATTATCGCAAGTCACAAATACATTGCAGTTTGTTATATCAATTTTCTTTCTTGTTGCTAAATTTAATTTTTAAACTACAGTGTAAATATGTATGATATATTATCTTCCTCATTGTACTAACTTTCAAAAACAGAATATTTTCAAAATTCTATGTTTTTCAATGCTTTAGTACATAATATCTACACTTCATTCATTTTAAAAATCATTGACTTATTGTTTAGATGTGCTAAAAATATTAATGTATTTTAAAAATTTGTTTAAATTACGACTGGTGTCCTCTGGACTTTTCAAATATAGCTATAATTATAGCTTAAGTACATATACATTTCGTCTTTTTGTGGTGGTGGTATTACAAATTACTAAAGCATAATAAAATTATATATGTCTAATAACCAATCAGACTTGCATTCTTCCCAATTGACTTCTTCCATCCGTGAAGGGTACTTACTTTATTTCGGCACATTCCTTCTAAAACGATCTATAGTCTTAATTTGTTTTCAAATTTCGTACCAAAATTCACTATCGATATTACGATTGACTGCGATCTTTTATACATGTAGAACTATGTTCACTGTGATATTAGTTAAAGGCGCATGCGCACTGGAAATTACTGTCGGAAAGAAACGAGAGTTTCCTCTCTGTAGAAGCTACTGCGACAAGGCCTGGTCTTTCGTTTTCTTCTGGAAGAATCAGGCGTTTATTTAAGTGTCATTTTCTGTCAGAATATTTAATTGTTCGAAGAACTGTAGAAAAATGTTCGGATCAGGAAATGCTCCGATCGTAGTTTTAAGTAAGTTAAAACAATGATCACGTCGAATTTCGTTTGTTTAGATACTCGATTCGAAAATCTATTTTTCTAACGATGTCGTGTGCTTTGATTATTGCAGGTCAGAATACGAGGCGCGATACCGGCCGGAAAGTCCAAAGGGAAAATATTCAAGCTGGCAAGGTGAGTACAATCAATGATCCGTAGATTTACCATTTATGGTATTCGATCGTCGGCACGCCCACGTGTTTTTTCGTCGAAGAATCTCTCGTTAATACTATTTATAACTATATCTGCTAAAATTATTCATTTCCGGCACAATTTACATACCGGAAATACTAAATATTTGATCATAAGTAATTATTTTAGTTACTGCAATTCTTTACTGTTATATTAGAAACTTTCGTAAAAGTACATTAAAATATATATTTTACTTTTGAGATAGAGAAACAGATTCATTGTAGTTATATTATTTGTTAAAGGCAATCGCAGATATCATCAGAACATGTCTAGGACCACAAGCTATGTTGAAAATGTTGATGGATCCGATGGGAGGCATAGTCATGACCAACGATGGAAATGCTGTACTTCGTGAAATAACGGTACAACATCCTGCTGGGAAATCAATGATAGAAATTGCAAGAACTCAGGATGAAGAAGTTGGAGATGGTACAACGTCGGTTATTGTATTGGCAGGAGAAATTTTGGCTGTTGCAGAACCTTTCCTCGAGCAAAATATGCATCCAACAATTATAATCAGAGCATTCCGTCAAGCTTTGGAGGATATGGTGAACATTCTTACTGATGAAGTCAGCATACCCTTGGACTGCAGCGATAAAAGCAAAATGGTCCAAGTGATACATTCTTGTATAGGAACTAAGCTCCTTGGTCGCTGGCCTGAATTGGCATGTCAAATTGCAATAGATGCAGTTTTCACTGTTATGCTTGAGGAAGGTGGCAGAAAGGAAATTGATATAAAACGCTATGCAAAGATAGAGAAGATTCCTGGTGGTACTATCGAAGACAGTACTGTTCTCAAGGGAGTAATGGTCAATAAAGATGTTACACATCCAAAAATGAAACGATGCATTAAAGATCCAAGAATAGTTTTGTTAGATTGCCCTCTGGAGTACAAAAAGGGGGAATCACAAACTAATATAGAAATATTGAAAGATACAGATTTTACCAGAATTTTAGAACTAGAAGAAGAACATGTTAAGAAGATTTGCGAAGACGTAATAGCAGTGAAGCCTGATGTGGTTTTCACAGAGAAAGGAGTTTCAGATTTAGCTCAACACTATCTTGTAAAAGCTGGAATCTCTGCTATTCGTAGATTGAGAAAAAGCGACATGAACAGAATTGCAAGAGCCTGTGGTGCAACTGTAGTTAATCGTACAGAAGAATTAAGGGAAGAGGATGTTGGCACTAATGCTGGTTTGTTTGAAGTCAAAAAGGTTGGAGATGAATACTTCTGTTATGTTACGGAATGTAAAAATCCCAAGGCATGTACTATACTCTTGAGAGGTGCCAGTAAAGATATTTTAAATGAAACAGAGAGAAATCTACAAGATGCTCTTCATGTTGTAAGAAATCTTCTCTTAGAACCAAAATTAGTACCAGGTACATAACAACTTGTTTCAAATATTTATAATACACAATCATATTATAATTATATATTATCTTTTTTTATTAAAGGTGGAGGGGCTGTGGAAATGGCAGTATCAAAACTTTTGGCAGAAAAGGCAGCTAGGCTGGCTGGTGTGGAACAGTGGCCTTACAAAGCTGTGACACAGGCATTAGAAATTATTCCGAGAACTCTTGCACAGAATTGTGGAGCCAATACCATTAGAACATTGACTGCACTGCGTGCAAAACATGCTACTGAGGGAATGACATGGGGTATCGACGGAGAAACTGGTCAACTGGTAGATATGAAAGAGCGTGGTATTTGGGAGCCGCTATCTGTTAAACTGCAAACATACAAGACGGCCATTGAGACAGCTATTTTGTTGCTAAGAATTGATGATATAGTGTCAGGAAGCAAGAAAAAGAAAGATAACGAACCGGCAACACCTGCACAAGTTTCAGAAGAAGCTATGAAGGATTGAAGACGTTAAATTTTCTATTGTGCTCGAAATGCTTTTATTTGTGTTAACATTTAATAATTCATGTCCACGATAATTTTAATGAAATTCAATTCATATTCACAGAAACCATTACTTGCTTGTCTGTATGCATTTTCGTACAATAAAAGTACCTTGATAAGCTATTGAAAAGAATGATGCACGTACTGTATTTATCAATACACATACTGTTTTTTAAGGGGCTGCTTTCTTTTTTATTGTAACAAGCTAACTTACGTAAGACATCTATGATTATTGCATAGCAATCAATTTGTCAAATACTGCTTTGATAGCATTTTTGTACGAAACTTAAACGAAGATAAAAATATATTTCACAATACCAGTATCGAATATTTTTATGTGTATTTCCAAAATATATTTTATGAGTAGTTCCCCTGCATGTTTAACATGTCGTGAAGTGATACAATGTTGCTTATGTATATATATGTACTAAATATACATATCTAGAATAATTTGCATTTGTCACGTTTGTACAATGTTTTATTTATTAATAATTGAAGTCTCGGAATTAAAAGAATGAATAATACATTAATGCGGCATTGAAATACAGAATATTCGTAGTTTATTACATTTAATAAAATGTAATAAAAAATTAGAGAAATGTTCATATTATGAACTAAACATTAATGTATTCATAGCCTACTAGAGTGAACTATGCTGTATTCAGAATTCAGTGAAGCATATACAGAAGTAAAAGTTAAAAATGAAGTTCGAAAAAGTGTTAGGAAACTTTTATAAAAAAAGATAAACTCCGATTGGAGACTATCTAATCAATATAGTTAATCAAGACATTCTAGAATCCAAGCATCATTTATCCTGATTGGATGATAAAGTATTTTATGTAAAAAAAACTGTTTCACCTTTCTAGAAACATTGAAGGATGTAAACGGGGTTCTGTGATTAGGTATACATTTTAATCTTTACTTGGGAATGAGACAGTAATCGTTCAGATACTTTCAACGGCTCATAATCAGTGCTGTGTGCGTAGATTATGTGGTCCATGAACGGTACCGAAGACTAGAGAATGTTCTATGAGATTGCATTGCATTTTGAGGAAGGTGGCGTTTCACGCGACACAGGTATATCGATTGTGTGTGTGGGGTGGCCGGCATGAGTGAAGGCCGACGAATGGGACACAATTTTCGTAACGGCTCTTTGCGAAACTTAAAATTGTTCGGTTAGACTAAACGATGAGCATGAACGTGAGATGATGCCAGGCTCATCTCGCCAACTGGGAACTACGAACGGTGGTAAAATACAATTTCCTTTCAATTGTTTTTCAATATTTTACGCGACATCGTGTCGATATTCCTGTCAAGGCTGGCAGATGTTTAGTATTTCTTTTCGATTCGATGTTACTCGGGAATACGAATCGTGCTGTTTAATTTATTGCTACTGAATTAGTTGAATATTAACGGGAATATATCCACGTGGTTAGGTATGTATGGAAATGATTTTCATATCTGTTTACTACGAGATTGACAGGTGTCTATAATCGCTTGACTCTGTATCCCGATTGTTAATGAATGAATGTTGTCGTATACTATCATAATACGGTAGTGAAATTATGACAGGAATACATTGCGTTTTCTCGTTTTTAAGTTTTAGTCATATATACTTACAGATATTCATTTTTTCTTTGTAATCGGACATGAATAAGTGATTTAACATTTAGTACGGCATTAACGTACATGAAAGTTTACTTTTTATTAATCATTGATTTTATCAATTATTGTTTCTTGTTGAAATTTGAACAAACAGAATTTTTTACCTGCTGGAGCAAACTGTAATTTACTTTTACAATTAGGCTCTGAGTGGGACACATTGATGGAGGTTCATCATGAACCAATTGAAAAAAATTTTAAATTATTGGAAGAGATTGGCAAGTAAGTCTACACAAATGAAAATTTCTTAGCAATAAATTTACATTTTGTACAATGTTCAAACGTTTGTTATTTTCAGAGGACAATTCGCAATAGTAAGAAAATGTATGGAACTAAGTACTGGAGAGCTGTACGCAGCCAAAATTATGAGGAAAAGACGTGTTGCCAGGGGTGTAGCGGCAGCAGATATCGGTAGCTGTCTTTATATATGCATTTTATTTTGTTTCTTCCATGTATAACTGATTATTTTATGTTTTAGCTCGGGAAGCAGGTTTATTGGCACGGCTAAGGCATCCCAATATTGTTTCGCTGTACAAAGTTGTAGACACGGGCACAACTGTTGTTTTACTTTTAGAATTAATTTCTGGAGGTGAGCTCTTTCATTGGGTGCCATCTGGTGAATTAGAAGCTGCACATGTGGTTTGTAGACATTTCAAAATAATGCCTATTTTTAAAAAACTTAGAAACTATGATAATTCTGATGTCAATTCTGATTTGCAATAGGTTCGTCAAGTTTTAATGGCACTTAGTCACTTACATTCTCATCAAGTTGCTCACTTAGACATCAAGCCTGAAAACATTCTATTATTAACACCACCACCAATGCCAAACATAAAATTAATAGGTAATTTACTATTGAAATTCTCGTATTAACCCCCATCCGTCCCTCATTTTCGCTGCTTAATGTGTCCCTTGTGTGTTAAACTGACACAATGGTACTGACACAAATATTGACACAATATGTTGCTTGCATATTCGCAGTTTTCGATTTAATTCGCACGTGTTCGACTTTGCTTTGTTTTGATCTTAGCTTTGTCTTGCAACCAAGAGAAGAATGAAGAGAATACGTAATGCCTCTTCTTCAAGTTCACTCCAACTTCTAATATACAAAGCTATGCATGTGTAAAGCTGCATTCTGAAACGGTTGTGCAATGAATGCATAATTGTCATGTAACAATTATAAAACAATGAACTAGCCATCAATAGACTTGAAAAAACGTGAAGATCATGCCTGTCAGATTGACACACCAGCACCCCTTTTGTAACAAATATTGTTACATTTGTTTAGTCCCATGCTTTGCTATTAAAAATACTAAATATATATATGTCACGTTAAAAACGTAAAAGTCACAAAGTTATAGATCAATTGTTCTACAAATAGAATGATAATATCATCCTTTATGTGAAAAATGTGTCAATTTGACACGAGGGACGGAAGAAGGGTAACAAAATGTAATAAAAATGTTTATAATTTATTTATTTATATAGACCTAGGTCTTTCACATCGATTAGTACCTGGATCAGAACATAGAGCTCTGTTTGGTACACCTGAATTTGTTGCTCCAGAAATTGTAAATTATGAACCACTTAGTTTGGGAACAGATCTTTGGGCAGTTGGGGTTCTAACGTATATTCTTTTAAGTGGTGCGTCACCGTTTTTAGGTGAAGACAAACAGGAAACTTATACGAACGTTGCTGCTTGTCAATATCAATTTGACAATGAATATTTCAGTAATGTATCCGAAATTGCCAAAGATTTCATAAGATCCTTGTTGATCAAGGATCCAAAGTAAGTAAGAAAAACTTATTTTTATCCACCATTGAAACTCACGTTAATGTATTTTAAAGTGGAATACAACAGCAACGAAAAATTTATTTTTTAGAGAAAGAGGAACTGCAGAATCGTGCCTTAAACATCCTTGGATCCTCACGGTCTGTTCCTGAATACAATATTTCCTTTATAATTGACAGGGCTGATTTTATTTTCCAATCACATTATTTTTCTAATTTTTTGCAACATAATGTTTATTTACGTGTATTATGCAATTAATGTTCGTACCATTTGTATAGTTATATCATACATACAATTCAGTTGCCATAGAATATACACTGTTAAGTTGAACATGATATATTTTTTCATTTATTGGATACAGTCGGAGACAAAATTGCGTGGACACCCTTTAGAAACTATTTAAAAATTGGACTGAACGACTCGAGTTTTTTTGAGATGTTAGAAGGATTAGTTTACTAAGTAATATATAAATATATTAATGAAAACTTACTATTGGTCGAAGTTGCAAAAAAAGAAGTAAAGGTCACAATTTTAATTTTTATATCTGTGTCTATAATGAAAATTTAAAATATGCTTTTTGTTAATCTAAGTAAATTATATACATGTACAAAGTTTTGTCAAAATCGATTGAGGTTGCTATGAGCCATAAATAATTAAAAATGGTAAAACTTGTGAAACCTGCGATTTAGACCAATCGTAAGCCCAAAACTCAAAGATTACATCTTTCAATGCCTATGGTTTTTTTATGCGTCAACCGATTTTGATGAACCTTTGCGCACGTATATGACATACTTAGATCTACAGAAGACATATTTTAAATTTTCATTACAGGTACAGATAAAAAAGGTAAAAGTCGTGACCTTTACTTCTTTCTTCGAAATTTCGAGTAATAGCAATTTTAAAAAAATATTTTTTACATATCACCTAGTAAACTAATCCTTCTAACGTCTAAAAATGACTCAAGTCTTTTTGTCCAATTTTAAAAAAGTTATTAAAAGGTATCCACTTAATTTTGTCCCTGACTGTATATGCAGAAAATATAGTAATTTCATTTTCATTTATATTAACATTGTTCATTAATGTATGTGCATGTTAAAATTGGTAAAGTAAGGTACGTAGAAATTATTATAAAATTAACCAGTTGCTTCTTGTTACATTATAGGAGTCGGAAGCCTCTCAAGGTCTTGGTGGATCTATGATTAGTGCCGTTAAACGGGGCTGTGTTGAGGCTGTTTCTCAGTTACTACTGCAAGGAGCACCACTGAATGTAAAGGATTCTGTAAGAGTTTTATTGCCGTATATATTTTTTCAAATTATTGTAAGCCAAGAACAGAATATAAAAAATCATTTTCTCCAAATAGAAAGAAGATACGCTTTTACATATTGCTTGCGAAGCAGGAGATGAGGGAATGGTAACGTTTTTGATAGAGAGCGGAATAGATCTGGACACACCGAATAAAAAGGGTTTAACACCACTTCACGTGGCTGCTAGATACGGTTTCATTAATCTTGTTAGACATTTGTGCCTTGCTGGTTGTGATGTTGACAAAACAAAACGTGGAATCAGAGCAGACGTGACAGCAATCAAGTATGGACATCCTGACATTGCGTCGTTATTGGATAAGCTCCGGAATGTACGTTAATAAAAATCACATTTAATACCTGCGTATTTATGTTCTACTCTACATTCATATCGATTTCAGCCCATTCAACGAGAAAATTATATTAAACAATTGCAACCAACACATAGACCAATAGACCGTCTACACGTAAGACTCTTAGGACATTGTGCATCAGGAAAGTCATCTTTAATAAATTCGTTAAAATCTGGTATTTTTAGTTTTGGGTTTTTTAGAAGATCAAGAAGTCAGAATTATACAGCAAAGGTAGCTATTTCCTATCTTTAAAAACATAATAGATTAAGTTTTAATTATGTGTGTGCGAGAACCCGAAAATGTTGGCTCGAGACAAGCCGAGAATTTTATTCGGAATCGGAACGGGTTCTCGAAAATTTTCGAGATCATTCCCGAGCAGATTCGAGAATCCCGAAATTTTCAAGGACCCGATTCGTCTCGACCAGTGCAGGCTTAAGATCTTTAGAAACCCTAAACACTTAAACGATTTTGAGGCCCCTTTATACAGAATCACTTCAACGCCATGTAGGGTGGATCTGTACGATTTCTTACGTATTGTTGATTTTTTTGCTAAAAAGTGATTTTAACAAAAGTTAGACTGATTATACTGATTTTCACCTTTCCACTATTTTTTCGTTCTTTCTACTCGCACACATATGCATATAAACACGTAGCAATATTATTACTATGTAAAACATGTAAAATTCGGAAAATTTCTACGGTGCCCTCCCTTCTCCTGGTACCTTAAGCACATTGCTTTGCTTATTGGTTCATCCAGTACTGGTTTTGACCCGATACTTTCCCACTCGTCCCGACCATCAGGTACCCGAACTTTTCGGGTTCTCGCACACCTTTGGTTTTAATTAATAAGATGAAGTATTGCGTACTAAGCAACTTTTTCTATTTAGAGGGAACCAAGTATCGAATTAGATGTAACTAGCAAGCACGGTTCACTTAGTTTTGAATATAGTGATAGTGAATACGAGGGTACACAAGGAGTAGAGTGGAGTCGTGGTAACGTAGGTGAGGAAAATGTGACACTGTAACTTGTTTTATAATAATTATTATCGAAGATACACGTGCTTGTGATTTTCTCTGTTAAGGAGGAGAATGTGTTTTTTGGGAGTTATGCGGACGGGAGGAATTTTTAGCGTCTTATCACTATGTACTCACATTTCAACAACCTGCAGTACACCTTATAACAGTCAGTCTTAGAGAACCAGTCACTGTACAACTTCAGCAAGTTAGATTTTGGCTACGATTTATCTCAGATCGTATTGCAGCAACTAATTTCGGTAAGATGAACAAATTACAATATTATCAATATTATCATTTGTATGTGTGAATAACGTATTAATCCTATTTTGGAACAGGTTTTGGTGGTAAATATAGCGATGTAAAAGTAATCTTAGTCGGGACTTATGCACCAGAACCTCTTGCTCCAAACTCGAATAGTGGTAGTCCTCTTGCACCACTTTTACCTTTTTTAAAAGAGTTCACACCAATTTTGGGGGACGATCCTCAAATGGTCGCTGTGGATGCAACTAATCCGTCTAGTCCCGGTCTGAAACTTCTAAGATCATACTTGAATAATGCAAGGATGGAGTTTTTAGAGGTGAAGTGATTATATGATTTACACGCAGTTATTCTACTCCTAACATACTATTGCGCGTAATTCAAAAAATATTTTTGTTCTTATTAATGATTGCAACACATATAAAAACAAACCTTTTTACGATTCTCGGGATTCTAATTGAACTTTCTAAAATGATCGAGATTAATTGTTATTATCGAATTTGTACTAAATTTCGGGAATAGACCAAACAAACCAAACTATTGCATGTCGGCGTACACAGCATCAGATTAAGAGAAAGTCAGAATATCATTTCATAAGTAATCTAGGTTGGGATTTTCGAACAAAAATCATATCTATTCGAATATGATTTAAATTTGGTAATCTCAATTTAGATTAATATCATCCGACATCGTGGAGTCCTCAGAGTCTTGAATCATCATGCTTATTTGCACGAGCCACTTGTTCGGTCTAACAAATCCGATGACGCGTCGTTCAAATTTATGTGCAGAATATAGTAAATATTAAAAGGTTCAGGTTCGAGTCGAATATGTTCGTGTACATAATTATACTTCCACATTTTTTTACAGGGATATAAGGCCAGTGTTTGTACAGCATGCAATAAATGTATGCATCGACATTGTCAGAACGGTTCTCATTAGAATCGTGTCATTTCATTTTGCATAGTGCCAACTACATTTGTAAAATTCACGTCTCTTTGATTTCAAGTCCTGCAATATTAACACTGTTGAACAAACTCCTAATCAACTCCTAATTACCATGCAACTATTTATGTTTCCAGTTATGGTTCAGTGATCCATGATCATTCATGATGCATGGTTGATTTTCATATATGTACAGTGTGTCCCAGACAAATGTATAAAAGCCGATTAATTCGAAATCAGTGAAGATATAAAAATATTTTTAAATGGAGATATCATGGTGCAAAGTCTCGGCAAAACTTTTTGACCGAGATGAATTTTCTTTTACATTATTAATCTAATGGTATAAAACAATATTATTCGTCTCCGCCAAATAGTTTAGTTACTTGTACCATTTAATTTCCACTGAAAAATCATTTTGTAACTCCGGTGGTATCGAAATGAACTTTTGTAGATTTAACTGGAACCAATGTACATATGGATATATGTACAAGTAATCAAATACCTTGGAAGTAATATTTTGTATCTTTCCACCAATTTTCTTCAAATTCAATTAATCGTTTGTGATACTCATATCAAGCACATTCCCGAACGAAAACAAGAATAATGTTACAAATGATCTTTTTTATATCTGCTGTCACTCTGTCACATGATCAATTTACTAACGACATATATTTTAGTTGCTGATTATTTGGTCATTAACATTTATTAACATCAGCCTTACTGCATGCAATGCATGATGTAGGAAGGACCGGAAGTTGCAGAAAGTATTCTCCGACGTGACACGCCGCGGGCTGCGGCCTCGTACGTGCCCTTGGCGAATCTTGATAAACAGGTCGAACTATTTCTCAATTCCTTTGATAAGTGATGTGTATAATGAAGTTGTTAATTTTATTTAATAATTGCTCTAATGCTTTATCCCATTAATACATACATGCACTACTGTCCTATGCAATAAAGAAAAAAAAAAAAAAAGAAATACTCTTGTATATATTTTCTGCATCAGTGTATTATTTCATATTTTGTTCTCTTGTATCCCTTGATTAAGGACACGAAAATCTTATTATAGAGTGCACTAGTGTGGACTGGTCTTGCTGAATCTTGGAGATCGTACATCCAAACTTTAGAGGTACCTCCGGCAATGCTTACGCAGGAGGAGTTTTTGAGGGAAGTGAGAAAAATTAATCCGTTAGTTTGTTTAGAGCATTGTCGACATCTTGGATTACAATTGCAGGTACCATTTATAACATAATATGCGTTTACATATTAACTTTCTTGTACATATTAATACCTGAGTTTTCGTTTTTAGAATTTAGGGGAATGTATGCTCCTTCCTGGGAATTTGATAGTTCTAAGTCCGGAATGGTTTTGGCAGGATGTAATAAACTGGCAGTTAAGTCCAGAACAAAAAGGACGTCTGGGAGGACGTACTACGGGAGTGTATGCTTTGGAAGATTTTCAGGCTCGCTGTCCATGTCCTGCGAGTCAAGCTTTGCAAGCTTTGCAAGCAGTAAATTTGTGTGTTTCAGTAAGTGTCTTTGCATTATTTTAAAGTTGTGTATGTTCAGTACTCTCACTCAATAGTTCGCCTTCTCCGTCGTCGCGTTCGACGTGATTGGAAGAGAGAGACTGTATATCTATTATTCAATGTATATATAACTTTGTGATAGTGTGAAGTGGACGAAGACGAAGTAGAGTATGAAATACCTTGCTTAAATTTTGTCGAGCGTTTACCAGGACTATGGGAACCATGGAAACCATGCTCCAATATCCTACCTCACGCAGGTCTTCGTCTAACTCCGTCTGAGGCACCTCTGTATCACCTAATTGCAGTATTTCCACATTTACAAGTGAGTGTTATTAAGAGATGATGGCCAGCTTGTATTTCTTTGTACTAGTTTACTGATCACAGCGATACGATGTCACGCAGGCACAACTAAGGAAAATTACTCAATCATGGGATCCGTCGAACTCAGATTTATATCAGTGGTGGCGAGGATCAAAATTATGTGTAGGACCTTGCGAAAGCATTATAACGTTTGAAGAAGAAGACCAAAGCTGTATGGAGATACGAGTACGCGGACCACGGAGTACCAGCGCGCAGTGTTTCGCGCTTCTAAGCATTATTCTTGACGCTATCGAAACAACAATTGAGTTGGTTGCTCCGGGGATGTTGCTTGAAAGACATTGGCTCAGTCCTAGTCAACTTCGCGAATACGACGAAGTTAGTTATTCATCAGTTAGACTCCGAATCTTTATGCAAAATAAAAAGTTTGTGCATTAATTGCAAGACAAAGGAGCTAAATATAAATGTATATTTTTCACTAATAATTTTAATGTAGTGAAAATAATATATTAATACACTTCAAGTCTTTTAATCTTTTCACTGTTTTAAATTGCACCTACTCATTTTTGTGAAAAATGCATAAAATCCGGAGTCTACTCATTAGTAATCATACGTGCTTCACTGTGGAACATTTTAGATTGAATAATTTGGATAATTTTTTACGAATCCTAATATGCGTGTTTATAGATTGTGCATTCTTGGGAACCGGCACCGGTTATATCAACCTTAATAGATAAAGGTCTTGAAGAGGCAGTTCTTAAAAATCCTTTAAATGGTCAAGAAGAAACGGTATGGGAAATAGTGAGTTGCGGTCTACCTTTAATGGAAAACTGTCTTCCTGGACCAAAACAGCCCATAAAGCATATAAAACCTGCTGTACAAAGAAGGCTAGCGCAGATGCTTGATCCCCCTGACCGTCACGGAAGAGACTGGTGTTTACTGGCGGTGAGACTTGGTTTGGGAGATCGAGTAGCACAGCTGGATAGTACTGTGGACAGTCCAACGCTAAGGTTCGTACATTGTACTAAAATTGGTAACATATTCTAATGAATAATCAAATAATAATATCGAAACGTATCATCTTTGGATTTATTTCCTATAATTTTAAAGATGATTACAATTTTTATTTTTTAAATACTCGATATTCAATGCAAAAGCTATAAATTAATAATTATTTAATACAATATACTAAACCTTTCCAATCAAAATAAGGAACAGCTTAATTTGACAAATACAGTCCGAGGTAAAAATTCACAGGAAAAATTATACAGTCCGCGAGATCACCATAGTTCCATGTGTAATTTCTTCGTAATTTTAATTGAGTTTTGAGCACAAAAATACGATCTAATTATCCAAGTGATATTAAGTTGACTACAAACATATCTGAATAGTTTTAAAATAAAATATTTTGTTTTAAGTGGTTAATTTAAATTACATGTGTTTCTGATAAAGGGATGTGCGAAATTTCTAGTTCCTGTTCATAAATATTAGTTTCGTTACTCTATAGAATCAAAATGTTAATGATTAACATTTTAATCATACATATTGCTACCATTTTTAAAAATAACTTGAAAAATTCGGTTATTTATACTTTTAGTTAAGATTTGTGTGCAGCACTTAAAAATACTAATGAAGAAAACAATTGTAATCAGGGAAACAAAAACACATCTAACCATATCCAAATTCGATCGATGTCAATTAAAATTACATGAAATTTTTAGTGGAATTATGGAAATATTGCTGACTGTATAACAGATTAAAGAATTTTCTGAAAATTGTTCTTCTTCTCTCAGGTTACTGAACACTGCAGGTGCGGATTGTTCCGTGGGTTCTTTGATACAACAATTGCGAGCCCTCGATAGAGAAGATGCTGTGCATCTTTTGCTCTCGTTCACGCCGACGTATATATTGTCAACGGCTATCGATTCCGAAACTGGATCCAATCTTTCCAGATGACAATGTTGCGTTTATCCATGGTGCATTAATACTTTTTAAAAATAACGGATTCCCGACGGGTATTCCATGTCGTGGGTTTGATAGACTTATTATGTCACCGCTTCCGCCCAACGTAAATTTTGCATTGTTCTTTAAGTCTAAGTATGTACATTAACGGTACATTGTATGTGTACTTCTTTAGAGGCATGTCACAATGCACAGGCACCAATGTGAACTTTTATATCTACTTATTAACAAGCACTTTATGCGGCACAAAATTCTTTTATATATACATATATGTATACATACACACACATATGTACGACGATAGAAGGTTGCATAAGTTGCATCGATTTTGTGTATTTTCTCTTACGAGCTCTTACAATCTGAATATGTCATAATTTAAGTATCTTTGTTAGCGTAAAAGCATATTTATAACCCCTATGTTTTCGTTGGGTTTTGAAAAGAAAACTACGTACTTAAGAGGATGTCTATTTAAACACAAGTTGAATTCTGTATCGGTTCTCGCGTTTTTTCCTAATTGTGAACTATTTGTAAGCGTTTCTATTGTGATACTATATTGTATGATTAGCTAGATCGAATTTCTTATATGAATTTGTATTAGGTGAATAATTCTAAATAATGTGTATGCACATGCGTGGCCGACAAAATAATGCATTTACACACTATATAAACACGATACTATTCGTATTTGATACTAATATTGTTTTGAGGGCTTTTCTTGATACGCATATATACTAAATCTTGCCAAAACTTCAGTGTCAATACGCGTTGCTTTTCGATTTTTATGGTATTTAGAAAACTATACTATTTGCGCGGAAAGCGAGGCGGCAACAGAGTTCGCACAATTCTTTGCTTTGTCGACAAAGTTCTATTTCTAAATGGTGTTTTTTACTAAACCAATATTTCTGAAGTACTTATTATGTGCCATAAACAACGTTTGCTCATGATAACTATTGAAGTGTTACAAATGCTTCTCTAATGAGAGACATCACCCAACTGTAACACGCTGAATTTAAAGAAATTTATACAGGATATAGTTTGTTGAAAAATGTTTGATACGTATTTAATGTTATCTGCAATGATCCGTATCTAGGGGGTGAAAATAGCTCTCAAAGATGGTGGTGAAAATCCAGATTTGCAAATATCTCGGGAACTATAGGGTGTAGGGCAATCATTTTTGTTTTTAATTTGTGCTTTTTCGATCGAGAAATGTAGCAGATAAAAGATTTTAGAAAAAATGATTTGTTTAAACAGTATTTGAAAAATTCAAAATTTTTTGCAATATTTCTTATTAATTGTTTATCCATGGGGGATACCTGTTTGTGGAATCTTTTTTTTTCATATAACAATAATTATTTTCCTATCGCGAAGGGGCGAGAACTGTTTGGACTTGTTTCGTAAATGATAACATAAACTTTTACAATATTTGGAACTATAATATTCTGCTAGATCAGCAGTTAGTTAAATTTTCATTAGCTAAAGTAGGTGCCGAAGTGACGCAGTACTAATCGTCACCGCTCCGTAAGGGTCATAGTTTTTTGTGGACAATACTGCCTGTGCTGTTTTCGTTGCCTTAAGACATAATTACCTATTCTCAGCAAGATGTGTACAATATTGATTGAATTGATTTTGATATACCATTTCTTGCCTACTTTTTGCTAACATCTTGTTCACCACTGCTCCTCGGTTGAGGAAACTCACCACTAAGAAATGCACGTCGTCCACCAACTTTTCTCTATTAGCGGAGGTCTATTCTTCTTCACCACCTTCTGGTATGACAACGAGAATCTCTCTAGTGGCCTCTGTCTACAGCAGTCCATCTTGACAAATCCCTGATACCGGCAAGAGTGCACCATCAAGCCTGTACCATTTTGTGTCTTGTTTTCACCACAAACTTTGAGGGCTATTTTCACCTCCTAGATCTGGATCGTTGTAGATAAAAAATATACATGTCAAATATTTTTCAAGAAACTATATTCTGTATAAATTTCATTAAAATCGGCCTGTTACACTTGGGCGATGTACCTTGTAGGTCCTCTAAATTGATCCTTCTGTGTAAGCAAGTCATTCATTAACGAGTTGAGACTTAAGAGTATGGCCAATCATTTGATCAAAACGATTCACTATAGACTAGGCGTTTGACTATTGTACTATTGTTCATGTTTCGTTGGCACAACAATATTAAACAAGAACGCACTGATCATGTGCAACGCGCATATGATATATATCATAAAACATAAGCGACATTTGTTGTTCATAGAATATCTTCTTTGAACATATCTATTCTGTATTAAGTTGATCCAGTGGATACTATTTAAATGTAGCGCGATAAGTAGCTTTACATTCTTACTTTGTATGACAAGTATTTAGTACAAGCTTGTTTGAGAATGAGAATCTTTATGTGTATTTAGAAATGATCACGATAGTTTTTTGTTTTCACTACAAACTGTTTCTAGGATAATTCTAATTCTGTTCTTATACAATGTACTTAAACATTTTTGTTGCTTTTCTGTTTTACATATTTCTTGTAAAACGACGATATAATATGTAGTGCTATACAGCTAATATAGATTCAACACATACAATAGATAAGTACAGAATTGTCCATTGAAATTTGTATTTTGAAGCTTGCGTTTTTCACGCATTGTGTTCAACTTACAATTTAACATGCCACCGTTCAAGATGATGATTAGTTTTAAACATTGTGTTTTTTCGCCAGGAATTGTTTTTTACATTGCGAGCGTACAATTGTGGAAATGTTGGCTTCTAACGATTAGCGTCGTTGATCAATCGCAGGTCAACATTGCAAGTTCTAATGCGCTTAAAGTATTTATGTTTCACAGCTTTTGCGTAGGACTATACATACATAGTTCAACGGTTATTCTTAAGATAAAGTTAAACGGAATCGGGATAAGCGCGCGGAAAGAGCGTTTCGCAGAGGAAAACATTGTAAGACTTATTAATTGTTGCTATTTATAAAAAGAAAATGCAAAGATTGGGAAGCAGACTTCCTGATTTTGTTTGTGGTCAATAACATTTACATTTTTCTAGTTTATATAATAATGAGAACCTCGATGTCAAGTACGTCCTTTCTGAAATTCATTTGTACGTTTGTTTAAAAATCTTTGATCGTATATAAACTATAAAAACACACAATTCTGTAATGTACATGTATATTAGAAAATTACATTGAGACTAAAATCAAAATCAATCTGATCGTTTTAGCGTTCTAAGAATATTCCTGGACGAGGCGAACATTCTAAGAATCATTACTGTAATATAGGGTAGTCCTGTAAATTTCTACAATATGCAGTAGATAACATTTAAAACGAAAAAAAAATAAAACGAAGCTTTGGAATTAAACATTGTAAAATATCGAAAAATTGTGTACGTTTTGTTCGACTCAACTTTCAGATCGTCCAGCTTACATGTAAGGCTAAGGGACGAAGAATATTTGAACCGAAAGAACTGTACTGTATTTTCTATTATATAATAGAGGGTGTCAATAAAACCTTGCTTATTTGCAAGTGAAATTTCGTCACTGGACAATTATTGAATGGTCTGTTTGCTTAGAGAGTGAGGAAACAGAGCAGCCTTCTAAATAATATAGCATTTTTTTCTTCATATAGAAGTTTTCTTCGAACTTAGGAGAACTTCTTCAAATATCTTGCTACTGACTTTTACACGAAAGACGCTGAAGCGCACAAAAATCCACAGTAATTAATAGACTGCGGATTTTATGCATTTATGGAAAAAATGAATAGCTGCAATGTAAAACAGTTGAGAGAATAAAACAATTAAAGGATGATGATAAACGTATTACATTGATTTCGCTATATATGTCGCCAAGGCCTGAATGATAAACGTCACGGAATTATCCCCACTACCGCGGAGTATACCCCGTGAGGGGCCACGAAGCTCGAGAAGTCTCGGTAAACATAGCACGGCGTTGTTGTTGATATATATCGAGAATTCACTGTATTTTCAGCTTTTTATAAAATTTTGAAAGAAAACAAGGTATTTGGCTGCTGTGCCTTAAAATTCTCGAAGAAAATGATTATTTCGCGTGAAGATCCGCAGTCTATTTATTAATCCTACAAATCTGATACAACGGTGGGTATTCAGTATTACAGATTGAAGTGAATGAAGATCTGGAGTCGTGTCTGACCGCAAGCATTCCGAATCTACTTAGGGCCTTACCAAAACGCCCGCGTCGAACGGCGCCTCCTCTAGCTTCCTGTCGATCCGCGAATCGATCGATCGCGCGGCGGGACAGTTTGAACGTTCGTCGGGGGACGTGAAATCGGAAATTCTCGGATACGATGAAAGAAGCGGAGGATAGGTTTTCCGGTTTTCTATGGTGTTTACCGTGAGGAATCGGTTACGTGGTCGATAGGAAACGGGGAACGGAATTCCTCCGATCCGAGAATAGCATAAGGGAGGCGGAGATCGCGTTTCGTTGGTAGTCGGCGAGGAATCGACCAGTGAAGAGCCGGGATAAAATCGGGACGACAGCCAACAAGGCGACAAGCAATTATAGAATTGGATTGGATCGAGGCGTTCGAGGAGGCTCGCGACGCCGGTTTCGTTTTATTTTAGCTTAGGCTTTCGAAGGCATCCGGTTCTGCATTCTCATCGCGGATCAACGCGACGATTACAGTGAGTGTTGTCCCCCTTTGAACCCGTAATTGTCGTTTCCTCTCCGCTTCGGGCTGCGTTTGTTGTTGAATAAATGTTGTAAACGAGCGACCAGGCGCTTCGACGGTGCGTAGTTCGAACGCGAGAACGGTGAAGTGCGGTGCTCCGGTGCGCGAACTCGGACACGGATCCTGTTTCTCGCGAAACGACTACGGTTTCCACCTCTTTTGCGAACCAAGATTACAAACCTGGCCCGTCCTCCACTTCCGCTTTCTTCCTCTCCTGATCGTCGACTCGCAGTAGACACGGCACGACCGTGATCAGACTGGCCGAGCGTGTCGGTGGCTGCTATCTTTTCGTCGGAGCTTAGGTAAATCAGTGAGTTTTCAAATAATTTTCGCTTGTTACGCAAGTGTATCGATAACGCGCCGATAGTGAAATTATCCTGAATCGCTGTCAAACGTAATAAAGTAATGGCGGTCTAGGCAACAATATTTTCCATCGCGCCGTAACGTTACATGATCTCGTACCCACCGAGAACGGTCAAAGGAGGCATTCTCATCGAACAAGATTTAATAATGCAATAGATTATTAATTATAGTTAGATTATCAACGCAGTTGAAATATTCAGTTCAGGCCACTCGCTTAGGTCGAGACGACGGGTACCTCTATCGACGTCGCGGACTATCGTCGGTGCCGAATGTTCCGGGTTGTTTCTAATCGATTTTCCACATTGATCAGGTCCGAAGGGGCGACGAACAGTTCGTGAAAAGGGAGCGGAGAAGCACCAGCCGTCATCATGGAGGCGATAAAGAAAAAAATTGCGGCGCTGAAGATGGAGATGGACGCCGCGAACGAGAAGGTCGAGACGAACGAGACCAAAGCGAGACAGGAGAATATGCGCGCTGATAGTCTGAACGACGACAAGAACGACCTGCAGAAGAAACTGGCCCAGCTCGAGCGGGATTACGTAGTTGCCAAGGCCAATTTAGAGCAGTCCACCGCCGATTTGGAGCAGTGCGAGAAATCATGGTCTAGGGTGGGCAAAGACGGCGAACCTATTCAGAAGAATATTATTCACTTGAACTGTTACAAACTTTCGAAAATACATTTTCCATTGACAGGCCGAGCAAGATCGTACTTCCCTGACGAAAAGAGTGCAGGAGATCGAAGCGTCGCTCACGAAGAAAGAAGAACTGCGTCTTACTGCTCAGACGAAGCTCGGACGAGCGACAGAACTCGCCGACGATGCTCAGAGGTTCTTACCGACAATGCTAGTCCCTCGTTTCCGCGTGTCATTTTGATTTCTAACGAAAATTCTGTCTCTGCAACGAAAAGCAAACGTTCGCTCGAAATCAACAGAGTCATTCTTAACTTCGTTTGGTTGCTTGTAAAAGTTGTTTGTGAATAAAGACTAGCTAAACGTGGCTGGACACGAAGTTCAGCTCTGGAGCTGAATTTTTCTTGTAGCGAATTCAACCGAGCCGGGCGTTAACACATTTTGGTTCGCAGAATGTGTAAAGTGATGGAAGACAGAGGTCGACTCGACGAGGAGCGCACGGAGAAGCTGATGCAAGAGCTGAAAGATGCCAGACTGATCGCCGAGGACGCGGACGCCAAGTCTGACGAGATCTCGAAGAAGCTGCAGTTCGTTGAAGAGGAGCTGGAAGCAGCCGAGGAGAGAGTGAAAACCAGCGAGGCGTTTGTATAATTTCGTTACACAATTTCTTCCGATTGTCTCTCGAACAAGTTGCATAAACATATTGTGAACGCGCCAACAGGAAAATCATCGAACGAGAGGATGAGCTGTTCATCGTGCAAAACATCGTTAAATCCTTAGAAGTATCCGAGGAGAAGGTATTTGCACTGTACTCGACGCGTTAATCTGACGGAAAGTTACATCGATTTAAAAATCTGCTGATTTAGGCCAACCAACGAGTGGAGGACTTCAAGATACAGTTGAAGGAGCTGAAAAAGAAGTTGAGGGCGGCCGAGAAACGCGCCATTCTCGCTGAGAGAACAGTGAAGAATCTGCTGAAGGAAGTAGACATGAAGGAAGGTAAATTCGGCCGTATTGCCTGTACCGTTATGTTGTTCCGTGTTATGGTATATTTGCAAGCGTTTTGTTAACGACGATTCTCTTGCAGACGAGCTCAGAGAAGAAAAGGAGAAGTACAAGGCGGTTTGCGACGACATGGACGCCACGTTCGCGGAAATGACCGGATACTAAAACCCCGGGAACGGATGGAGTTTCATTTATTTTGTTATTCTGTGCCTCTTTCGCTTGTTTGCTACATTTAACATGGTTGCCATGCTTCGGTCGTCTGCCTCCAGCTACGCCGACTCGACACGTTCTAGCGTTTTGCTAATGATTCGGATGCTTCACGATTCATTCGCTACACGGATTCTGCAACTAACAGGCGAATAAACGATCGCAAATATCGCTAGTTTATTAACACGAAGACCAAAGTATCTTCCGCTGGACCGCTTTGCTTCGCTTTGATAACGCTCGACCGGTTGCTGCTGCCTAACCGGCCCGATTTGCTTCGAAAACGATAGTCTTTCTTGTTTTCTTTTTCTTTGGATAGAATTAACGATAGACCATGTATTTTTCTTTCAGAGGTTTCAGGGAGGAGATCGCGATACGTGAAAGCAAGCACGACTCTGTGCCCCCTTTTTATCATTGTATAACGAATCCGAATTTTCAATAAACGGTATTTAAAAAATTACACCCGCTCGTCTCATCATTTGTTCTTCGCTGTCCGAATATTGTGCTCTCAGGAGGTTAAATAGAGAAAAGTAAATGTCTCCCAACTTCGTCGATTCTCATTCGCCGCTTACATATAGATTTTCGAAATATTGGACATTTTTTTTTTTGAGAAACGATCATGGAGTCTTGTGAAATTTCAAACAAAAACTGAGATCCGATAAATTATTTTTATTACAATCTACGCGAATTTTGTTGTAACAATAAGATAGAATTTGGACGTTTATTTCTCGTCCGCATAATATGTTTATTCGTGACTGAAAAATTGTAATTTTAGTACCTGTTAACGTGGTTCCGTGTGAACCGGCCGACGGGAAGAATATAAACGTCTAGAGAAGTCGAGGAATCCGTTTGCGTCTAACTAAAGAAACGGACTGTTAGGTTCTTTTGCATTTCTTTGTGTCTATAAAGCATTGTCCTCGCCGGTCACCGAGTGCAGTAACCCGCGAGCTTTGCTTTGAAAGACCGTAGGGACTCGGTCTCGAGGAAACCGATTTTTCAAACGCCAGTACGTAAAAAAAATCCCACAATTCCCTCACGAACAAACGCCGAACAACAGTCTCGCTAAAGTGTTCACGTGTTTGAGCATTAACGATACTTTCGGAAGTGAATTCAAGTGTTCTAGAAATCGAACGAGGTTACTGTCTGATCGATGTGTCGTCTTTTTGTAACAATGAAAACAAAAATATCCATCTTATCAAAACGCTTTCCAAGAAATCAAATTTTTCTTCGCCCATGCATAAAAGTCCCATTTCTCAAACTGTATGTAAAGTCAACTTACCGGATGCGTTTAATCCGCACATTAGAATAATTTATCATATTTCGATAGTGAGTTCTTTTTTCGCGACGAACAAAAAAAGGAAAGAGTTTCATGTTGGACAATTATTTATACGTTTTTCTTCGTGTTATAGGTGAAAGTAGTCTGGAGTTGTTGAGATACTGTTTCTGAAAATTGCGAGGCAATTAATCGAATTAACAAATTCTCTTAAATACAGGCGCAGCTTCTTTCGGGGTATTCGTGATCGAACGGCGGCGCGATGAACGCGATTAAAAAGCGCCTGCAGACTCTGAAAATCGAGAAGGATCTGGCGATGGATAAGGCGGACATGTGCGACCAACAGGCGAAGGAGGCGAATCGGCGAGAAGAGAAGCTGAAAGACGAGGTGCGCGAATTGGCGAAGAAACTGGTACAAATGGAGCGTGATTTGGAGCTGAGCAAGGCCCAGTTGGAGAAGTCGAATAGAGATCTGGAGCAAAAGGAGAGGGTCTATATCGTGGTTAGTAAATGACGACACGCCTACGTTGATATCTTGATTTCAGTGTTTCGTACATTTGACACGGGACATTCTGTTTGATTTCGTGGACAGACTCAATCGGAATTGGCAGTTTTGAACAGAAAAATGCAGCAGTGTATACACAACATGGAGAAATCGGAGGAACGCCGTCTGACGGCTCAAGCGAAGCTGGCGCAGGCGATGGAGACTGCCGAGGATGCGAAACGGTTAGTGACCTTCAAACGAATTACTAACTTGAAAGTACACAGCATTACTTTACCTCGCGATCAGGAAATCTAGCCTCTCCTAAGGTAAACTAATCAATCCTGCGTGAACTTCAGTTACTACACTTCACATATTTATTGCCAAGTATTTTATATTTTAATATTTTATTATTTAATATTTTAACCCTTTGCACTCGAAGCTATTTTAACTCCAAAACGAAACATTTTTCATGTTATACATACGAAAATGGTGCAATTTACTCGTACAATACGGAAATGTTTAGTCGTTTATTAAATACAAACAAATTTAATAATGCAAACAATATTTTGAATAACGATACAGCAATTTTTAGTGGTGCCTTACAGTCACCATTCGAGTGGTAAGGGTTAATATTTTTGTATATTTTAAGTATTTTATCATTAAAGTCAAAATATAGAAAACTCGAGTTGAATGGATATTTTTCACTAGGAGCAACCCCAATAATTTGAAGCCTAATTGATCCTTTTATTATTGACTAACGAAGCCGTATATCAACCATCTGGTTTTAGTAGAGAAAAATTCGGAAGAACGCGTTACCTTTTTTTATGGATCAAGTCAGTCCAGTAATTCTTGTTGGAAATGTCAGGTGATTCGGGACGATTCGATTGACGATGGGCATGATTTCTTCTAGCATTTGCAAAGTGCTAGAGAATAGAAGCAAGCAGGACGAGGAGAGGATGGACCAGTTGATGGCACAATTGAAAGAAGCGAGGCTGATTGCTGAGGACGCGGACACGAAATCGGACGAGATCTCGAGGAAGCTAGTTTTCGTGGAGGACGAATTGGAAGCTGCCGAGGAGAGAGTGAAATCGAGCGAGGCGTGAGTACGCAAATGAATTGATTGGAAAGAAATGTTCATTATTTCTATAATTCGTAGGAAGATTATGGAACGAGAAGACGAACTGTTCATCGTTGGCAATATATTGAAATCTCTCGAAGTATCCGAAGAAAAAGTAATTGTTATTTTAACGATCCGCAAGCTTTTACTGGTTACCACGATCTAATATGTTTCGCTTCTCGTAGGCTAATCAAAGGGTGGAAGAGTTCAAATTGCAGTTGAAGGAGTTGAAAGCGAAATTGAAAACTGCCGAAAAGAGGGCCATCATCGCCGAGAAGATGGTGAAAGTATTCTCGAAGGAACTGGATGCGAGAGAAGGTTATTCTCAAGAACGTCTTATGTTTTTCCTTTACATTTTTATTTATTACTTACTTGTTTGTTGTTTCCCCAGATTTTCTGTTCAGAGAAAAAGAAAAATACAAATACATCTGCGACGACATGGACTCCACGTTCTCCGAACTGACTGGATACTAGTCAAGCTTCTGTCAAAATATTATTTTCGACATCAGTGTGCATTTATTTTGTGCCCTTTTTATTCAAATTAAAATTTAAACCACCGTTTATTTTCGTATTTAACATTATTCGTCATTGATAACGCTTTAACAGTAGAATTACCTAAATGCGACTACATATATTATTTTAAAATTCCGCCAAAATTGAATTTATTTGGATCTCGCGCGAGTATAATATATGCTTGAACAAAGAAGTTCGTTAAAAAATTTTTCACGAGGACATTTTTATAGTTCTAGTTGTTAAATTAGATGCACGTTATTTAGAAAGAACTAGATAAACGACAGCCCTTCGTAATTGTAAATTTTAGTATAAAATGTCCTGAATTTATTGGGTCGTAACGTAAATAAATTCGGTTGTGTTCAACATTTTTATGTACTAACAAGCTACACAGTTATATTCGATCGATTATACAGGGTGTTCGACTACAGGTGGGGGAAAATTTAAGGGGTGGTTCTCCAAGACGATATAAGACGAAAATGAAGAATAACAAATTGCGATTTCGGCTTTATTTTTTAGTTATTATCAATTAAATATCCGCCCTAAATGCGGCAACCTGACCAACAGAGGTGTACATTGTTTATGTCATAGAGGCGCGCGGTAGTCACAAATCAAAGGGGGTTCTCGCTCGCACCCAATGGTTAGGCTTTGGCGTCGCACACATTAGCCAATAATTCGGCTAGAACCGAAAATTTGTTTGAATGAACCAATCGGACGGTTTACACTCGCATACTTGCTGAATTCCTACCAGGTGACTTCTAGTGAGGCACGTGGAGTATCTGTCACTTGATACGCGACTGTCGCATGACGTAAGCAACGTACACCTCTGTTGGTCGGGTTGCCGCATTTCAGGCGGATTTTTAATTGTTAATGACTAAAAAATGAATTTCCGCCTTATATTGTCATGGAGAACCACCCCTTAGATTTTCTCCCACCTGTAGTCGAACACCCTGTATATACTGCGGGTGGTTTCTTGTTATGTAAAATTATATACATTTGCAATGAATCGTAACTGAATCCTTAGAGTGAGAACATGTTTCGTGGTTTCAACCGAAATTATTTACGTCACAACTTAATAAATACATTCATTTTGCACATATCGTGCGTTCTTAAGAAAAGTGACACAATTCGAACATTTTTGAACTCATTTGCATCGTAAGGAAATATGAAAAGAAGGCCTTTATCACCAAACTTTTTTTTATTATATTTAAGTAGAAAAATGACTACAAGTAAAAGAACTTCATATTTCAGCATGATAAGAAAAAAAATTGAGCGTATATATACGCTCCGGTGATAGCGACCAGGAAAATTGAGCGTACATATACGCTAATGATGCAAATGGGTTAAATGTCTTTTATTCGTTCACTAGCTTTGAAGTCGCTCTAATTTTTCGCAGTAAAAACGTCACAATTCTGATTCAACCTTTCAACAATTACTCGTTGGAAAAACGACACAACTCAAAATATATTTATTATTAAAAATTATAATAATAAATATATAACTTGTGGTGTATTTTCTAACTAAAGTACATGATAATCAACCCAGTATCTAAATAACAACAAATTATTGTATGTCTCTAAGTTGGTTATATACAATAAAAAAAAAAAAATTGGCAATTTTAGGTAATTTTCAAATGTCTCTCCTGTAAAATTTACTTTTCTTGACTTATGTCACTTTTCCTATGAATGAACGATATATTGAATGAAATAAAATTCATTGAAGATCTCGAGGCTCAGGGCAATGATAAGAAATAGTTTTCGGGCACCACTCTTTATGCTGATAACTATTTAATGCGCAACTATTGATAATATAACTATTTGTGGATTTCGATGAAATTTTACTGTCTCGCTACGTTTCTATTTGCCGTTTCGATAGAGATGAATATTAAATACAATTTAACCGAATGGTTGCGTTCTTAAAGTACAATTTTGAGGATCCTCTTAAGGGTTAGAAAAGATTTTCATTTCTGGTCGTACGATTGGCGAATTCGGGGGGGGGGGGGGTTGAAATGAAACGCCGTGGTAGTCTGGATTGTTTTATAATACTTTACAGGATATCAATTTATTTTATCGATTCTACGATCGACACAATGCTTTGAGACGCCATACCACCGACTAGATACAGTTTTCAGTTGTGGCCACGTCGTTTCGCTGTTCTCGGGCGGTCGCTCGAAACAGGGAAGAAAAATTGGCGACGCCCTGGCGTTGAACAGCACGGTGGCCACGCTTCGCAGGCACACGAACACACACGCACACCGTCGCATTCGCACCGTGGATTTTTTCCTCTAGTTCTCCCCCGTACCTTTTGTTTTTACAACGACGCTAATAGTAGTTACAGTAATAATTGTTCGTTTGATTTGCTCGTTGTCCACGCCTCCGTTCGATCGCAAACGCGGACAAAACCGGTGACGTAACTTCGAACGCGTCGATTAGGAAATAGAAAGCTGACGCGCAGGGGAAACTGGTCCGAATTCTACGTGCCCAGAGAATTTTCGACAGACGATCGAGCCGCGCGATCCAATTTGATTTTTCATTCGAACGCGTCGCCGTAAAGTTGCGATCATTTTCGATCCCGCCGATTCGTGGATCCTGCAACGATATTTATTCATTCAGATCCTCGTGTTAGGATCGATCGTGCCGTCCGCGCGGGTCCGTGGACCTTTCGATGTATTTCGAGTTTCGAGGCGTCGCAAGTTACGTCACCGTATTAATTAAAACACATCGTTCGTAGCGTCGCGGGGCTCGATTGTTCGACCCAACGATTAACGAAGAGATAATTACGCTCGTCGGTTTGGTGATGCGTTGATTGGCCGAGGCGACGAACATTTACAACCGGGTTGTCACTTGCGAAACGCCGTCAGATCGAGTCCTGACAGGGCATCGGATTCGGCAACTAAATCAGCACGTTCTCAAAGAAATCTGATGATCCTCGGGCATAAACTTGTCCTACATTATCCATTCGAACTACTTCTCGTTTCTATGTATGTACACTGTCGCTCAAAAGTTTGGAGTACGTATTCTAATTTCGAAACGAACGCTGTAGTTTCGATCAATTTCTACCGTTCTCTCTCGCAGTTAATACGAAATTAATGTGATTGCAATAATGGATCGAATGGCAGAGACAGTTCCAAATTTTTGAGCGGCAGAAATCGATTTGAAGCAATTTGAATACAAGCACAAACAGGAAAATCCTAGGATCAGAGAACAGACGTAGAAGATATCAACCGAACGTGAAAAGCAAATCGTTCTTTCGTTTGAAGAATGAAATAAATAGCAAACTAGAGAACGATACAGTCATTTCTCGATATATGTCCCAAATATCTAGCGGATAAAAGTCGTAGAGCTATCCCCACTGCCGCGGGCTATTCCCCGTGAGGGGCCACGAAGCTCGAGTGGCCTCGGTCGCCGAGGAGTGTATCAAACAATAGTATCTTCTAGCCGATATATGTCCCTGGGTAGACCTGTGTTATTTTTACGTTCCTCGGCGTCCGAGGCCTCTCGAGCTTCGCAACCCCTCACGGGGTATACCCCGCGGTAGTGGGGATAATTCCGCGACATTTATCACCCAGGCCTTGGCGACATATATAGAGAAATCACTGTATATCGTATTTCAGATAAAAGATCGTAATGAGTTCCACGAGATAATTCTCAGGAACAGAACAAACGTTCGTCGCCTTGGAGAAATGAATTTTGTTTTTTCATCCAGTGTAATGTCCAAAGGTTCCAAGATGTTCTCGGAAGTGGAAAAACAATCGGATAGCGAAAGAACTGGTTAAAAAACGTACGCAGTCGTCGTACGACGGAGGTTAATCGGCCGGTGACATAATAAAACATGTACAAAAATCTGTTATCGTTCAATAAACGATACCCGCTTCCCGCACAGGGCCTAACAAATTAATCGAACTCTACGAGTTTGATTGACGTGCTTCTCGTATATACATTCATGTAATAATGTATGCGCATACACGCGCTTTAAGTACATATATATATTTATATAAATTTATATATACGCATACCTACGCCCTCGTCTTCGCAGTGTCGCGCACACTTCCGGAACTTAGCTGTTATTAAATTATACACTGCGGTCCAAAAGCTTAGGCTCGCCTCTTTCACCCAAAGTAAAGTAATTCAAAGTACCGTGAAAGCTAAAAAATAGAATATAAACTTTTAACTGTCAAACTTCAATTCTAAAACGAAAGAATCATTATATATTTAGTTTAATAATCATCTTCAACGTTTGAATTCAAGTCCAAACATTCTAAGATAGTATAAGGATAAAGAGTCTACTCATTTTTACTTCATACTTCATATCGATCAATTTTACTCTATTTGCAATGTTGCATTTTAAAGAAACGCATCTTACAATGAAAATAGAGAGAAATCAAACGTTCTATGAAACTTCAATTTTAAGGAGAAAGAATTATTATATGTTTATCTTAATAATCATCTTCAACGTTTGAATTAAAGCCAAAAAAATTCTAAGACAGAATAAAAATGAAATAAATAAATTCCATCAATAAATTTTATCCTATTTTTATGTCACATTTTAAAGAAATGCGTCTCGCTGAACGAAAGAACATATGTAAGAAATAAGTTGAAAAATGCACGTCCATAAATTCCTAGCGTTCAACGTGAAATCGAAAAATAATTTTGCGCGAACACGGAGAATTTTGGGAACGAGGTCCTAAGTTTTTGAAGAGCAGCGCGTTCAATGTCTCGAACAGAAATGCAGCGTGTTCGCGTAGCAACGGTTTTTTGGTAAAATACATCGAAAAAACGTGTTTAGCCTAGGGATCGCTCGGGATCGCGTAAAATTATTGTTATCGGAAATAGGAAGTGATCGGCCGTGTTTTTGGCACACTCGAGTAGTTTGCGGAATGGCAGTGTCGTGGAACTTTCGGAACTCTCCGCCGCCGAACAAGATACGCAGAAACGTGCGCGCGGCGCGGCGCGGCGGCAATAGCGTTTATTTTTACTTTCGAAATCAGTCTGAGGGTACGCTTGAATTCGTTGCGGGTCACTCGGAGACTCTTCTTCCGTTTCTCTCGGTTTCGAATCCGACAAAATCGATATGCTTTTGAACGTTGTCGCCGAGTTTACAATTACTTTTACGCTAGGAGATCCGTGTCTCGCTGGAAAACATTTAACTGTAAATATCTTTCGTGACTTTTCGAGGTGCGAAACGAAAGTACCGAAACACACTTCAGATCGTACCTAAAGTTAATAAAATCGTTGGTTTCAGTCGACTTTTTCCAAAGCGTATAACAGGTATTTCGAATACAAACGTGTAAACCTTTGTCCCTCGCAGTTGTGATTTCTCAGTCGTCAAGTACAAAAAGTAAAAACACGTAATATCGCGTACCAAAGGATTGTAAAATTCTGAGTTGCAATCCGTGTCGCCAGATCAAGACTTGTTCCCCCACTCCCCATTTCCCCTTCTACCGCGCTATTCCCCACGCTTCCGCCGCGGTCGGATCAAGACTTGTTCCCCCACCCTGACTTCCCCTTCTACCGTGCTATTCCGCCACGGCTCGGTCACGTGATGCGTCTCTGTCGTGTATACTCCGGTACTGGCAGAAAGAGAGAGAGAGAGAGAGGGTAACTATTTCCCCTCAATTCGTGCTCCCCTTATCTGGCGACACTGGCTGCAACTGGAGAAAAGACGATTTTTTTCCCGACAACTATTGCTCCTCAAGATGTTCGAGTCATGTGATTATATTTGACCGCCATGTTTGCATCCAAAAAATTCGAGAAAGACTCTCTCAGGTAGATCGAACGAATACAAACGAGTAGACGTTCGGCGATTATAGTCTCAGCCTGCGAGATAACAGGTCTAGCGATTCGATGCTAAACTATTGTGACAATAATGGTTCACAATTATTGACGTAACGCAATGAACACTTGCCTTTCGTTGAGAATCTGTAGCGCTGGTTCCATGAATATCGTTTGCGTAATGGGAGTATGGCTTTCTTCTCTTCCTCCAGAACACGGTAAAGTCTACTTCGGTTGGGGCCCCTCAAACGCTTGCTTCCCCCACCAACCTTTCTTTCGCGCCTTCGTCGCGTTTACTGGTGTCTCGTGTCTTCGTTGCCCCACCGTATGTACGTAGCAATACACCGTCGCGCGTCGTAGCAATACACCGTCGCGCGTCGTAGCAATACACCGTCGCAGGTCGTAGCAATACGCGACAGGCGAAGCGCGTCCTTTCTCGATGGTAACGGCGCTTACTGGAAGGGGACAGTGGGCGCTACGGTGGGGACGGTCTAATTGGTTTAATAAAGATCAATACAATAGCACAAAACATCCTGACATTATTAAAAACTGAATGACAATCACTAGACAAAGGATTTCTCAGATTTAATCGAGCAAATCTCTTGGGTAACGAAACGAATAATGTCCCTTCAATTTGAGTCCTCGGTTGAGCTACTGTTTGCAGTAATGATGGGAAGGTGGGAACATGTACAGTATGATGCGTTTTTAGCGGAATGAAGAAGAGGGAGAACGGGCCAACTGTGGCCCGCGGGCAGCGGGTTGGACAGCCCTGGTCTAAACTATCTCGTATTTACGTTGATGAACTTTCGTTATCTCAATGTTACCTGTCTTGCGTCGCGTCTTTGTAGGTGTTTATAATTGTAAAATCACGCGGGGAAAAGGTTAATAATTCATTAGAAAAATACACGATCACTGGGCAATTCTGGACGAGAAAGCTGCCAGACTCCCTCGGCGCGTTCGAGATTCGCGGAACGAGCCGTAGTTCCCCGAAGCCGACCAGTGTCCGGCGTTTTCGCTTTCGAAATAGTTGGCGAGCCTTAAGTTAAAAGTGCGCGACATTCGAAGAAGGATGCCGGTTTTGAACGGCGAACCGGATTGGGGAAGATGCCGGCGCGGCGTCGCGACGTCAAGACTGTGGCGTCAACTGGTCACGGTCTCGTCTCGTCTCGCCTCGGCATAGAAGAAATGTACAGAGCGGAGGCGGAGCCGGTCGACGGCCGCTCCGCCACGGGATTAATGTCTTAGTCAGACGTCTTAGGATTAATAACGGACTTAAAGTAATCAACGATGTTTAGACGTACGTATAAACTTTACAATGCAACAGAGCCGAGCTCCGGTTCTCAACGTGATCCGCCTCGGTGACGGCGAGATGACGCGCCACGGTGATCGTCGCCCGACGACGACGACTACTTGCCTAACAGCTGCGTGTATTACGGCCAAATCGTCACACGATCATATTTCGTACTCTCGTTCCCGATTCTAATACCACGCACGCACGCACTGGACACAGGTGAGCACGGCCCGGGCTTTTGCTGGAACGACGCCGATTCGATCGGCAAATTATTTTCTATCGGCTCCCGATGATCGAACCCAGAGGAAGAAAATCAGTCTTGAGAATTTCAACGGGCCTCTCCGTCGTCCTGCGAGCGTCGCTCCGACTTGTTGAAAAGCAGCCGTCACAGAGTTGCCGTCGTCAAAGTCGAAAGAAAATTCGAAAGACGTTTTACTCGGTAGATAGATATGTAGATTGATTCCACTGATAAACAGTAGACTGTTACGAATGTAAGAACGCGCGTACCACTGTGTACGTAATCGTCTGTTGCAATGTCTCGTAATAATAATAACCTATGCCTCTTTTCATATCAAGCATCGCGGTAAGAAAAGGGGAACACTACCTGGACGAAATGATGACTAGTCAAAAAGAATAATAATCATATTTAAGAAACGTTCCTATTGCACAAAGTCAGATTAAATGGCGGACAATGCAGCTTTCTGTTCGAGATTAGAGCTAGTACTTTTACCCGAGCATGTCAGATACCCGGGTACCCGAGTATCCATGAGACACCCTGTTAGAACAAAAATACCCGGGTATCTCATGAGATATCCGAGTTCCCGGGTAGCTGGTATATCATGAGACAGCCGAGTACCTACCCTGGTACCCGGTATTTCATGACTCAGTCGAGTACCCGGGTACCCGAGTATCTCATGAGGTCTCACAACTGGCTACTAGTGCACGAAACACGAATAGAATGATAGAGTAAAATATATTGGGATGTTGTCCATTTATCCAATACTTGATTACTCGGCGGACCAAGGAGGGCTCGAGTAATATTCGTATTATCTCGAGACAGAACCGAGTACCCGAGTACCCGATATCTCACGAGACAGCCGAGTACTCGGGTACCCTGTATCTCACGAGGCAGCCAAGTACCCGAGTACCCCGTATATCATGAAACAGCCAAGTACTCGAGTACCCGATATCTCACGAGACAGCCGAGTACTCGGGTACCCTGTATCTCATGAGGCAGCCAAGTACCCGAGTACCCCGTATATCATGAAACAGCCAAGTACTCGAGTACCCGATATCTCACGAGACAGCCGAGTACTCGGGTACCCCGTGTCTCATGAGACAGCCAAGTACCCGAGTACCCCGTATAGCATGAGGCAGCCAAAAACCCGAGTACCCGATATCTCACGAGACAGCCGAGTACTCGGGTACCCCGTATCTCACGAGACAGCCAAGTACCCGAGTACCCGATATCTCACGAGACAGCCGTGTACTCGGGTACCCCGTGTCTCATGAGCCAGCCAAGTACCCGAGTACCCCGTATATCATGAAACAGCCAAGTACTCGAGTACCCGATATCTCACGAGACAGCCGAGTACTCGGGTACCCCGTGTCTCATGAGACAGCCAAGTACCCGAGTACCCCGTATAGCATGAGGCAGCCGAGTATTCGGGTACCTGGCAATCTCATGAGATACCCGAGTGCTCGCGTTTATTTACCCGAGTATCTCATGGCATACCCGAGTACCCGGGTATCTCATAAGTCTAATCTGCACTGGTCCAAAATATTTTTAATCAAAGGAACGGTTTTTGGAACGTTTCGCGTTGGAGCAGCTTGTATTTCATATTTGTGAATTCGAACAGCATACTCGTTGAAAATTGTGGAACTATGTTTGAATCGCTCGGCATAGAAGTAGTTCATTATAATCGATACGATAACGAAACGAGAGCATGCGAAGCGAAAATGTGTATGGTCTAATTTTGAGAATTTTATCGTGACATTGATTCATGTGAATTACTCGGTACAATTATTATGCAATTCGTGTACGATTTCGAATCTTTCTGCGACGCAGTGTCATGATCGATCAAGAGCAGTGTCACAAGAATGATGCGCGTTGCACAAGAACGGGCGCTTGAATGTTCTGCCGTGTCGTAACGATTGGTTAGTCGATGACGCGGGATCTGATTGAAAGCGAGCATGGAACGCGGTTGCAGAAAATAACGACGGACTTATCTAGAATCGAAGAACGAACAGTGTGGGCCAGCGCGACCAAAATAAATGCTCTCGGCTGCACGCTGCAGGGACAGACTATGCTAGCTTCGTGACAATTAGTTACGCAATGATTCATGTCCCCAACGTAGCGTACAAGCTTCCGTGAAAAATTCTTATGCGATCGCTCGGATCTTTGTCACGTGAGGTTCAACTGTTTCACGAAAAGTACAAGATCGATAGAGATCAACTGGAATTTTTCAACGTTGTAGCATCGCCCGAAACCAGTGCCGGATTTAGGGGGAGCGCATAGGGGCTACTAACCCAGAGCGGCAAATTTTTGGAAAAATACCAAACGCACAAGTCACGCTAATAAAAACGAATGAATAAAAATTTTAACCGATTTAAAAATAAAAATGACGTATGAAATTACAAGAAATCATTTAAAGCCTACGGGAGGAGAATGCAAGTACCTAACTCCCCCATATCTGAAAAATAGGTTGAACAAAATTATGGTAGTACTGATGATTTTCTGCTGTATGCTACTGATAAACCTATGGGGAGAAAGCGTAAAAGGGATCGAGCGAGAAGGGAGTTTGCTCTTTAAGGTGAGCTGAGGTATAGAAGTAGCCCCTAGGTGGCACAAGTATAAATCCGCCATTGTCTGGAAGTTCAATAAACTCTCTAGAATCGGATCGTCGTTAGAATAAAAAAACTATTCCATTCTTTAACATAATGCTTTCTTACATAATGCAATTGTTGCTATATCGCATAAAATTATTCCTGGTGACACAAGAATTCATCGAGGAATATCAAGATAATTTAAAGAAAATAAAAACGGTACCAATTCGCTTTGAACAAAAAAATTTGTTCACGGTCATATTTTTTGAGATTTTAAGGTCATCGAAGTTTTTTTTAATGGAATGATATATTTTTATTGTCGCTATATGATAGCCGAGGTCAAGACGAATCCAACGACCTGTAATATTATTACCTTCACATGGCCTTGAGTACGAAAAATTCATAAAAATAGGACACTTGATGTGAATAGTGAAATAACGACGACATGGTCCCCCTAGGGTTTCAAGAAATGTTCTTGAACCTTGATGAATGACTTTAAACACTCTTACAATAAATTGTAAACACTGATACAAATTCTTCTCCTTTTGGTGACTCTAATCAGTACGTTTAAGAAATTTATCGGGATTTATTCGAATGTGAAAGACAACGTTATTTCTCTGAAACGGTGGTGTACAGTGATGCAGAAAAGATAGAAATGATTTCAGTTTATGGTGAGGCTAAAAGTAACTCAGTACAAGCATCTCAACTGTACGCAGAGAGATACCCTGAGAGGAATTATCCTTCTCGACAAAGTTTTGATCGCATAGTTCAATTATTTTGTAAAACAGGGAGTATTAAATCACTGAAAAGGAAACGATCAAAACCTACTACTGGAGAAGATGCCGAAACTTTTGTATTGGCTACAATCAATATTGATCCTACTGCAAGCTGTCGAAAAATTGGACGTTCTTTAGGCATTTCCAAAGCAAGTGTGTTCCGAATATTCATAAATTTCATCCATACCATATTTCCTAACAAACATCGGGAGCTTCATGGTAACGACTTTGAGAATCGTGTTGCTTTTTGTACATGGGCATTGCAGCAAATACAAAGAAACGAACATTTCTTTTATGACGTTCTCTTTACTGACGAAGCTATTTTTTCTAACCATGGACAACTGAATACAGGTAATATGCATTATTGGTGCAAAACCCGGAATGGCTTCGACAAGTTGTACACCAGCGTCCATGGAGTGTAAATGTGTATGGTGTGGAATCGTTGGTGATAACAAACTCAAGGTCACGTGAAGGTCATAACATTACAGTTCGTTGGATTCGTTTTGAACTCGGCAATCGATAATAGAAATATACCATTCCATTTAAAGAAACTTCGATGACCTTGAAATCTCAAAAAATATCACCTTCAACCAATTTTTTTCCTATCATAATTTTTGCCCCTCTGAACCAACTAATATTTTCTTCTGACATTTTTTTCTAAAGTAGCTTCGAGTGGAAAGGGTTAAAAGCTATTCTACGCTTTCATCTCATTTTTGCAAGAAGAATCGTCTCCGTCTCGATTGCAACACCAATTACGGATCACTCTATGGGTGACACAAAAGTGTGATAAACTAACCTTCGACAGACGAGAATATACAAAGAAGCCCAACACATACAATAATTTGAAGAAACGAGGCTCGCAATTAACAAGTTGCTGTAGAGTTGAATGCTAATCGTTGAAGGGAAGCTTGCATTTGCTGAGGAAAATTCCGATACAAGCTGAGCAGTCTTCGTTAATCATCCGACAGCGCAGACCGGGTCTATTTTGACCTAGAGCATCGCAATCGTCACTCGATCGCTCAGTTTTTGGCGAATTAACTAGACGAACAGCTACTATACTAAGAACAACAGAAAAATTAACGCTCAATTTCTGGCGAATTAATTGGACGAACAGCTACTATACTAAGAACAACAGAAAAATTAACGCTCAGTTTCTGGCGAATTAATTGGACGAACAGCTACTATACTAAGAACAACGGAAAGATTTTTGTGATTAAAAAATTGATTCATACAACAGTGAATGGTCCTGGCAATCTTCAATTATGTAGTTAGAAGAAAGGTCCGCCAGCCAAGGGTTCAACGAAGACGATCGGACTAAGCACAGTTTGACTTGTCGAAGCGACGAACGACGTTTCCCAGGACGATACCCAGAGGAGGACGAAGCGTCCGTTTCGGTATGGAAACAGCCTGGGATCGTAAACGGCGTCGTATCCGGCCGGTTTCCGGACGCTCAGAGGACTTTCCCGTGCTCTGTTCGTACGCTTAAGTCTTTGGTCTCGAATGGGTCGGCCGCCGGCGAACGAGTCGCGGCGGTCTGAGCAAATTGTCGTTTGGCACGCACTCCTGCACGCGATTAAACTCATTCAACCACCGATCATTCACTCACTCGTCGCGTCCACGCACGCACGCTCGTAATATTCTCGTTGCGTCACAGGCAAAGAGGGAAAAAGGTGATCGAGCGTCTAGACTAGGGCGATTACGATCGCCATACCGAATTACTTTCGACGTTCTCTCTCTCTCTCTCTCTCTCTCTCTCTCTCTCTCTCTCTCTTTCTCTGTTCGCCTCGTTGCCTGCGAAAGGATTCGCGCGGCCACGAACCCCAGCAACAAGAAGAATTTCAATTTTCACCTAATGTAATCGACAGAGAGAAGAAAAAGCGTGCGCTTCTTTCGCACGCTTCGCGATTTTTTTCTTAGAGAATTCTAACCTTGTTGGCAGCATTGAGACATTAGCCCCGATTGAGAAGGATTCATTTCACATAATCTGTGTTTTCTTTTTCCGTTCTTTGGACCACGGGGTGCGAATGTGGAATTGGGCGGTGGGTGGGGGTAGGGGCGGAGTGCGGGAGGCAGGGGAGGAACACAAAATTTGCCTACCGTGGGACACACACGGGACGTGCCGGTGGCACTCAGGGGAATTTGGGAGGGTGAATTAAACAGCGATTGAGTAGTCGGAGGAGGGGTTGTTTTGGGTGCTCGGCCTTGACCACAGAGAGCTCCTCAGGCCGAGTTTCAGCTTCTTCAGGGAGTCGATGTCGCACTCGGCCTCGCTGAGCTCCGGCCGATCGGAACGATCGCCGTTCCCCGCCACTACGTTCCCCTGATTGCCTACGAACGTGGTCTCCGCAACCGATATCGGCGGCAATACCGTGCGTAGCGAGCTCCTGCTGGGAACATGCCATCTTGCGAGACGACCAAAGTGACACAGTTAGTAACATGGCGCGTGCGGCCGTCGCACAGTGTTCGATCGATTATAGGATACGGTAGAAAATGAATACAGTGTTTACTCGATATATGTCCAAAACATGGGTCCGGCCATGGACATATATCGGCAAGGAGATACTATTCTTTGATCCACGCGATCTTAAATTTCAAAGCCATAACATCATAACGTCATAACACGATAGCATTTTTCGAGATGAATTCAACGACATATCACATTATATTATTCACTGTCGCAAAACATTAGAAATTATACTATAAATTTGTAACTTCTTAAGTAGGCAATGTCAGTGCATATTTGGTTGCCGGCTATTAGCTGTACACTGTAAACAAAGGTCGACCTTCTTATGTCTCCTTAAGTTTCTTAACGCTAAGCCGTTTCTTAACACTTTGTCTTAAAAGTGATTAATACATTATATTACTACTGTTTTACGAGAACAATTTTTTTAGATTTCATACTTCGAAAATTTAACTGTTTAGCATTGTCCCGAACACTGTGCGTCGCAATCAAAGTACCGGGGGAAAGGTGGAGGAAGGGGTGCTAATGTGGTCCCCCCGTTGGTAATACGGCCCTGTTGTAATTTTCGATATTACTGAGTAAAGGATCCAATTATTGTGGGGGCTATATTAATTATAGTTATTTTTAAAGCATAATGAATATTAAAAAAGAGATATTAAATGTTTTTCATTAAAATCAGTTAATATACAGTAAGGAGAAAAAAATGAATAAAATTTTAAGAAGAAACATAAAACTGAGGGGGGGGGGGTAAATTACCACTCCTTTCTCTAGTGGATTAACTAAACCTTTTACTGTCAGCGGTCTAATCTATAAAAAGTTGTTGCATACTCCACTTCTTGACCTTTATACCTTGCAATATAGTGCTGGACTAAATAATAAGAAATTAGAGATACCCTGTATATTAAATGATTGCAAAAGTTCGCGTCCGATTTTCAAAAATCTCAAGACCTTCTTTGGAGGAAAACCACGCAGTTTTTACAAAAAAGAAATCTACCATCTGGTAAAATATTCGAAAATAATTACAGAGAATGATGGTGACTGTATGCAATTAATTAATATCGTAAAACAGTTATTTAAATGATTTATGTACATTGCACATTGTCTTATTATTTTGTTCAGCACTGCATCTCATGAGTCCAGTAAAATTTTTGTAATTGTTCACTTTCTACGACACTTTCTAGTGTAATATTTTGCACTCTAAAGGAAAATTGATAAAAATAATTATTTATTTGTTAATCACCTAGATCGTCCTCTTCGTGGGAGTGACTTCTGTTCTGACATGGGTGAGATGTCCGATGAAGTGCTCGACGTACCGTGATAAATGAAGTCGGAAACGGCCCGAACTGTAAGCGATATTGTGCAAGTTAGAATATTGTCAAATAATTGAATAGTACATGATATGTGCTTCAAGTTTTTGGCTTTATTTCGCAGAAATAAAAATAATAATTTAATCTTGATTCAAGATAATATATAGCGCAATTTGTAGCTGGAGATATTTTCTAGCGCTTGCTACTCCCGATTTCATCCAGAAAACTCATCCAATGGCATAAAAATATTTGGATTCGACGGCATGCACATCGTTAATGTTTGGCCTACTTCTATCGCTTATATTACCAAATATCTGCATAATCTCGTCAGCTGATGACCAGCGCGTGCTAGATTGAACCTTTCTCTTCCGAATAAGCCCTTTTCCAGCGAAAAATATTCTCATATAAGGACGAAAAGTTGAGGTACGTAAGACCATTTTTCGCCTATTTTTGTCGGTAACGTGGTCACTCTACCTTATCGCGAATCTATGGATTCTTGGCTCTTAATCTTGTTTAGCATTAGAACTACCGAGCACTAAAAGTGACCAGTTTGTATTGCCTTTTAAAAATAACAAGACTGTATTTATAGAAACATTGCACGATTTTTTAAAATAAAATCTGTCATCTGAATGAATAAATGCTTCTAATAAGTGTCCACGAAAGCATCTTTAGAATCTGAATAATTATAAAATAAAGAAGTCCGGTAGTTTCAGTGTTAAGAGCTGATCAGGGTCTTGTCAATTGCGTAAGATAATCAGAGAATCGAGGACATTTCGACATACTACGTTTCTATATTACATACTATGTTTCAGTTTGCCAGCGTCCAGCTGATTGGAAGACTCCGTGCGAGAGCTCGTCAGTTGATCCGGGTCAGACTCGCTCTCGTCGCTCTCGACGTCGCCCGGAGTTTGTTGTTTTCTCTGTTGTCGTCTCCTCGACGAAACGCTCTTCATGCTCTACGATATCATAATCACTTTTTCCAAATGTTAAAAAGAACAACAAATATACATGCAAATATAATTCGTAATTTTCTAGATACGGAAAACTGTGTGGTACTGTTCGTCCACGTGAAGACAGTACGTCAGAAACTTGTAGGCAGCGTTGCTGCAAATATTCCCTCCGAGGGATACATGACGTAATGTTCCAACAGTTGTCCCATCAACGTACCGATAGTGGGGGTAACTAGTGACGTCACGATCCGTACTGTAGGATCGTGACAGGATTCCCACTCTCAGCACGATTCACGACTACACTATAGGCTCGCGACGTCATTAGGTCTTGACTATACAGTAGTCTCTCCGTAACTGTCTTAGTTACTGCGTTACAGCTTAGTAACTGCGAAGAAAGAGTAACTGTATTCCCCTAAATTTCCCCAGTCTGACGTCACTAGTTGGTGCTGCGAGTAGAGCTACGCTCTGTCTCGCCAGATCAATACTTGTGCCCCGTCACGGCCTGGTCACGTGACGCGTTTCGTCTCTGTCGTGCACACAGTCAAACCTGTTTTTGGGCGGTAGATAGGAACCGCATAGAAGAAACCGCACACTTTAAAATTCAGAAACTTCATGAATAGCTATAACAAATAATTTTTTACAACATATTAAAGACAATTTTGTTTATGCGGTGGAGAGGGACCGCATAAAAAAAGTCTCACTTAGAAAATATGTCAAAGATTTACGAAATAGCGAGAAAGTGTTTTCCAAACAAAATAAATAATTAAATTACTCGTCGTAGTCCAAAACGTACATCTCTTTGTGACGAGAACATTACAAAGGTGTTATAATGCCAACACCGTTGGCATTCGTATACCGCATAAAAAAAATCGCACAAAACAAATCGCACAAAAAATAAATTGCATAGAAAAGGACCGCACAAAAACAGGTTTGACTGTACAGAGTGTCAAAAAATTATATGTCACGGCCACCATAGCGTGATTCTACACCTACGATTTGGTGGAGATTGACATAAAAAACTCCCCGCAAAATTGACCTTGATGTTGAAAATCAAGGTCAAAAAAACAAACTTTTTTTTTTGTTTAACCGTGTTCTACTGGTCACAAGAATCAACTTTGTGAAAGAACCCATGGGTCGCATCTTAACCGTTCTCTTAAAAAATGATGTTGCATTTCTTATAATTTTTGCCGCTTCTTTATTTGTAAATTTTTTACATCCAGCGCCAATATATAAGTAAATAGCGTACTATCATACAGCGGGTACCATCAATAAGCTATCTCGTTAAGTATGAAATTATCCTAATCATGATACTCCTATTTCTCTAACTACAGAATGAAAGAAAGAAGCTGCAAAAATTATAAGAAATGCAACATCATTTTTTAAGAGAACGGTTAAGATGCGACCCATGGTTTCTTTCACAAAGTTGATCCTTGTGACCAGTAGAACACGATTAAAAAACAAAAAATTTTTGTTTTTTTGACCTTGATTTTCAAGATCAAGGTCAATTCTGCGGGGAGTTTTTTATGTCAATTTCCACCAAATCGTAGGTGTAGAATCATGCTATGGTGGCCGTGACATATAATTTTTTGACACCCTGTACACCGGCACTGGCAGAGAGAGGGTAACTTTTTCCCCTCAATTCGTGCTCCCTCCCCTCGTCTGGCGACACTGGCTACGCTTAGTAACTCGATCATCAAAAGTGCTGCTCTGACGACGTTTTCTTCGTTAGTATCGCAGCTCCGTCGTACTCGTACCCTTACCGAGAGAATACCGTAGCATTTCCCCCACTATTTTTTCCACCATTCCCTCGATCTGATAACTTTGCTTAGGATATATTAATGGTAAAATGTGACGTACCGTCGCGGCAGGAGGAGGACTTGCGCACCCTTCGGTCATGGCGTGCTCGTGGTACATGAAACTGTGAAGAAGAGTGTTGTTCGGGTGGAGACCTGCTGCTGAAGCTTCCGCCGCGCCTCCCAGTCCTCCCAGCCCTCCCAACCCTGCCAGGCTTCCCCCGCCACCCTCCGAAAGCTGGAACGTAGCGTACGGAGAGATGTCCTCCGCTGTCTCTGTAACCCACCAGAGGCATTGCCTACCTTTCAAATCGCGTCGGGATGACTTTGATGACTGTAGGTGTCAATGAATTTTGGCATGTTCACTATGTTACTTTGCCCTATCGTCGCAAACAGAAGCCAAGCGTTACGAGTTGCACAACGAATTCTTTCGATCGAACACGATATACCAGATCCCGAGAATACGTTGTAACAATTTAGCATATGGTCCTTTTTAACGCCACCATAAAACCTCTACAGTCTTATTCCGTGTGCAAATTGCATTTATTTTACATTCGCAAAGGCGTGGCAGAGTTTTTATTTAATCGGACCTTGATTATTCACTGCTTGAAATATTTCAACGTATTACTGTCAGTCTATTGATTTCGTATACAGGGTGTCCCATTTAAAGCTTCGAACGCAATTATTTCTCAAACTATAGATCGCTGTAAAAAATATTTCAAATACAACTTACCCTGTTTCGGGGAAGACATCTTATGGTGGTCAGAAATCTTCTCTAGGTGGACGTGCATCCGTGTAGCTAAGCTAAATTTTGAACGGCACTAAATGACCTTGAATGACCTTGGAAGACGAAAGTGTTATAGGTCAGTGAATGCATCTCGGGATAGGCTACACGCTTACCTAAATAAAAACATACAGTTCCGTGTAAAATAACAGGGGTCACCTTGAAATCTCGGAAGCACGTCCATCTAGAGAAGATTTGTGACCACCATATGATGTCTCCCTCGGAACAGATTAAGTTTTATTTGAAATATTGTTTACAACGAGTTATGTGTAGTTTGAGAAATAATTATCTGCGAAACCTCAAATGGGACACCCTGTACATAATGTATAATTGATCTTTATGTCAGTACCAGGGTACCCGGGTACCTACTTTCAATTTGTCTTGGAAATATGTCGTACGTTTTCGTTGAGAAACAGCAAGATTGTTATACATTTCTACTTTCTTGGGCGGTCATACATTATTTACATTTGGGACATGAAGACATACGCTTAAACTATGAAGTTTAGCGATCACAAATTCTGTTGAATCAATTTTTCTTCTCGAATGAAACCCCTTGTCCAACAAAACCACCAACTTGTCTCTAATCCTTAACACTTCGGGAATTTCGTTAATATCCCATAAAGGGATATTGACAGATTGTTGAGAAAAGGAATGTCTAATTACAGGATAAAGTTGTCCGCTTCCATACATCAGAGACCACTTGCAATTCAATTTAGGTTCCTTGTGCAATTCATGTTAACTCGGAAATTCGTTTACTTAATTCGAGTAGAACGTACTAAGAGTCAGATGGTCATGGATGATTCAAGCGATGCATGAGTTAAACGATCAACCAAACTCAGTGGAGCGAATGAGTGAGAAGTCTATCATGGGGGAGAGTCATGGTCTTGCAACTCATTCTCGGAAAATATCAACATATTCTCTAAAATATCGAAAGCGGTTCGCTCGAAACGATCGAAGAAAAGTATCCGAAGAGCGAATTGTTAGACTTCAATCGTCTCGTGGGAGAGAATTCAAACTGATCATGGTACATACAGAGATGATCGTACAAGAAGCGCAAAGAAAAAATGATGAAGAACCTCTGTCTACGGTGATGTCATGGAATGAAGATGTGATCAAATAAACGATCGCCCCTGGTGAACAGCGTATCGATCGCTAACGGGTCAGTCCAGACCCATTTGATCTGCGCTACGTGTGCGACTGTTACCTGAACAACAATTATAGTACCAAACCTGGCTGTCGTCCGTATCGTAACAAAGGTTCACCTGGAATCTTGTCGGGCCCTCCGCCCGTATTCGCTTGTTGCAAGGCGACCTTGTGAATGGTGGCGTAGTATCGTTCTCTTTGTGTCTCAGCGTTCTGTTGGTTCTCTTGAGACTCTTTCATTGGCCGTTGCACTCTGTCCCCAAGGTATCCTGCGAATTTCAGACAACGTAAGTTTTCGCGTAATTTTCGTTTCTTCGAACGGACCAGCCACTCGAATACTTCTTTACTCGATATATGTCCCAAATATCTAGCCGATAAAAGTCCCAGAACTATCCCTACTGCCGCGGGGTATACACCGTGAGGAGGTCCCCGAGGAGTGTAAACATAATACGGGTCGGGTGTATCGGTGTGAGACCAGGGGACCACTACTAATCCGATAAGAAAACTTCTTTATTTTCAATTATTTTTTTATAGGACTTTCACCAACATATTCGTGGCATTTTTATAATGAAAATGATACCAAATATGATATAATTTCGATGATATTTACTTGTGTAATGAACGATTAAAAGTTTTGAACTTGAACGACAAAGAAGTTTTGTTATTGGATTAGTAGTGGTCTCACACCGATACCCCCGCCCGTGTTATGTTTACACTACTTGGCGATCGAGGCCGCTAGAGCTTCGCTGTCCTCCTCTACGTTCGGCGTACATCAAAGAAACGTATCTTCTGGCCGATACATGTCCCTGGCCAGACCCATGCTTTGGACATACAGGGTTTCCCATGTAACACTTTCCACGATTTTTCAAGTACTTGCGATAATCTGACAAACAAATATTTTCAACAAAATTGATCAGTTTTCGATTGGCTATACATTGCAATGAAAAAAAATGTTAGAAACAAACTTTTTTTACTATTGTCAAGGTCACCTTCATTTTTTTTAAATGGCACTTTGTATTCATGACTTAACAGTATTACAGCCCGTACCAAGACGCATCAATAATTTCTCGCTTTCTCGTAAATAATTATTATGAACAAGTAAAAAGAAATTCGATCATCGATAACTGTTATGAGCGATCGAAATGAACTTCTCTCATTGATAACTGTTATGAGTGATCGAAATGAACTTATCTCATTAATAACTGTTATGAGTGATCGAAATTAACTTCTCTCATTGATAACTGCTTTGAGCAATCGAAACAGTTTTTCTTTATCCATAAAAGTTATCGAAGAGGATCCAATTTTTTCGATACTAATAACTGTTAATTGTAATCAAAAAGTATAAAAGTCATTTTGTTCGTCGAATCTTTTCCTATATATTTTGTGCAGATTATCTTAAATTTCAATAATAATCAACTTTTTATCAATGATTTTTATCGTAGAAAATTGTAGACTAACTGTTATTTTTCTAAAATAGCATTACGGTGACATGTCCAATATGCAGAAATAATGGAAAATAGGGGTTGTCAAGGAACCGTTGACAGTCAGAGAAGAAATATGCAATTATATCATCTATCGCGTTTCACGCGAGATGTCCCCAAATTTTTGGTACGCAGCTTGTCATATGAACTTACTGCTTCTCCAGCGGAAGGCTACGACCACCAGAGCAATCAGCAAAGTAACCGTAGCCACGATTAGCGGAAACATCACCTTCACATCTGCATAAAACGGCACGGCTGACGTGATCCCACGTTTCGAGAGTTCTGGCGATGGCGGTTCTGCAAAGTTTCAGGAACACAGTGCTTTTGGAAAGGACTATTTCAATTTGATAACTGTCACCAGCAGGCTTAGACTTCTCTCTCTATCTCATACTTTTCGCTGCTACCGAAAATGTCAAATGAATCACATGTTTGTATGAATTTTTCTCTTCATTTTTCCGTTCCTTGTTCTAGTCTCAAGTGGGCCCCACGTGTTACAGTAATTCACGGAATTGTTCAAACAATCTTTTAAACAATGGGTAACGCTTTCACAATCGTAGCTATATGCCGAAAATTATGAAAATCTGTAATTTTTACCGTTCTTTAGTCATTTGTAGCTCATCGCAACATTAACAAAGTTTTATGAAATTTACGGTATGTATTATTACTGATGTAAATGTACAAGACGTGTTCTTTAAATTTTTATTTAAATTTGTATTATTTTAAATGCAAGTATTCCAACATTTTCAGTATACGTCATTTACTAAATCAATCCTTGTAGCTTCACAGAGAGACAAATTACATTTGTTTAAAAGTTGTTCGAACAATTACGCGAGTCACTGTATGCTCTAGTAGTCATTACATCGTGAAGTGCTGACAGTGAAAGCAAGTGATTTTTAAGAATTTTGTGTACCATAACTATTATGCGTATGAATTGGAAAAAAAACTCACAGGGATTTTTTATGGTTCTTTTTTTAATAATTGGAATCAAAGTTGATAAAAGTTAAACATAAAAAATTAGGACAAATTGCGATTACTTAAAAAAAATTTTGCAGTTGGAAGGTCTTATAACACTAAACACACCCTGTAAAAATCAAATGAAAAAACCAAATAGCTTGCGAGGAACCTATATTTGACAAAATGCATCGACTTTGACAGTCCATTTTCAGTCTCAATTTTAATAAGAAATTTATTCATTCAGTTAAAATTGAAGGCAGTTTCACAAACTACGTTTTGTTATGAACAATTTACAGATCTCAGGTCTCTCCTTGATTTTTTGACTTTTTTCCATTAGACGAAACACTGTGTGGCGGTACACGAAAAGTTCCTCTTAAACGGTTTGAATGGCAGTTTCAGAAGTGGCGAAGATGTTACAAAAATTTGCGACAAATGCTACTGGAGTAAAGACCTCCTACTAAGTCTACCAAGGCTACTCCTCGTAAGTCTACATTTTCTCTGGAACAAGAATTCATGATTCTTGAGGTTGCAGAAATGGGGAACTACTCAACAAATTTATTTCTTTGGTCATTAACAAGAAAGTGCGCAATGGTGCAGCAATTTCTGCAGAGTATGTTCAGTAACAGCGAAAGTTTGATCGTAATAGAACCAATGCATATTTGACCAGGCTTACCACCCTCCTTTGTCAGCGTTACGAACGTGAACTCCGCTTGGTTACTGCCAGCTACATTGTTCGCTTCGACTCTCAGTTGGTAGACCGAGCTAGGTTGCAGGTTCGTCACGATGAAGCGTCGCTGCATTTTAACACTGTTCGACACCAGCGTCCAGTGGAATTCGTTGATGGGCCTGTACTGGATCACAAAGTAGAGGATTGGACAGCCATTGTCGGGCCACACGTGGAGTCGCAGAACCAGCGTCGTCGAGTTAGGGCTGAGGAAAGATGCAGCGGGTGGAATCCCTGGGGGTTGCCCTTGAGTCCGGACCGAGAGAACAGGCGACGATGGACTGCTTCCAATTTTGTTGTGGGACGTTAGGTACAACTGGTACGTGTTCCCACACAAGAGTCCCTAAAAATTGTAAATATATGTGAACAACAAATCCTACGAATCCTACAAAGTTCAATTTAATTTGTCCTTTAATAGCCCCCTTTTAGTAATCTTCGTTTCTTAATCCTACTCAAATCTTCAAGTCACAACATTCGATAGAGCTCCCAAAGAAACCCCACTGTGATAAGTTTCAAGTCGTTACCCCTACCACAAGGGTAGTTATAGGGTGAGCACGGTTTAACGAATTATTCTCTATTTCTTCTGCTCGGCACAACAAAAACTTATGGAAAAATTCATGAACATTCTACCTAGTAGCATACATGACCGTAAATTATTTCAGAATTTTTGGTCGCAAAATCGATTTTCAAAGAAATCTGGAAGCATAAAATTGCCGATTTTATGTTGAAGTTTTCAGAGTAACACGTTTATATTAGTTTATGTTAGTCTACGAAAATCCTTCATTATAACTCGAGACACAACTGACATAATAATATAAACCTGGTACTCTGAAAACTTCAATCAAAAATCGGAAATTTTATGCTTCCGAATTTAAAAAAAAATCGATTTTGCAACCAAAAATTCTGAAATAATTCACTGTCATGTGTGCTATTAGGTAGAATGTTCACGAATTTTTTCGTAATTTTTTGTTGAGCCGAGCAGAAGAAATAGAGCACAATTCATTAAACGATGCTCACCCTATAACTACCCTTATAGTTTCTGTGGGAGCCCTATCAAATGGTGTAACCAAAAATCAATTTGGTTTGGGGATACTTTTGACCATCTTATCCGGCTATACCGATTTGTCTAAATTGACTGTATGTATAGTGCAATAAATGAGTTGGATTGAAAACTCTTGTCGTAGTTTTGGAGCAGGAAAACGTACTTTGAGTTCGTGACTTGTGGCATGACGTGATAGCTGTAGTTCTTCCAGATTGCCATGAGTCGTTCGATAATGCAACGTGTAACCTGTTAGTGGAGCACCACCGGTGTGCCCGGCTTTCCAATGTAACAAAATGCTGCTCGATGTAGAACTGGTTACGTAAAGAGCGGGTGCACTGGGAGGTACTGTAAATAAGTAATGAGTTCTTACATTATCGAATTGCTCTACTAGAATAAACTACGAATTTGTAGGTGAAATTTAATATAGCAAGAATATTAAAAGAAGTTAACAATGCCAATACATTATTTTCAATCTATGAAAATGAATAAACAGAGACAGAAATTTCTATTTCTTGTAACGCAGTGGTTACTCTATACATATATGTCCCAAAAGCCTAACAGATAAAAGTCCTAGAACTATCCTCGAGTGGCCTCGGTCGTCGAGGAGTGTAAACATAATACGGATCGGGTATATCGATGTGCGACCAGGAGACCACTGCTAATCCAATATTAAAATTTATTTATTTTTCAGTATTTTTTCATGAGACTTTCACCAACATATTCGTGGAATTTTTCTAATGAAAATGACACTAAATGTGATATAAGTCCGATGATATTTACTTGCGAATAAACGATGACAGTTTTGACCTTGAACGATAAAGAAGCTTTGTTATTGGATTTGTGTAAACTAGCGTTAGTAGTTCAAGTTCAAAGCTTTCATCGTTCATTACACAAGTAAATATCATCGGAATTATATCATATTTGATATTGTTTTTCATTAGAGAAATGCCACAAATATGTTGGTGAAAGTCCCATAAAAAAATAATGAAAAATAAAGTTTTGTTATTGGATTAGTAGTGGTGTCACACTGATACACTCGACCACTGTCACACTGTTTACACTCCTCGGCGACCGAGGCCATTCGAGCTTCGCTGTCCTTTTCTACGTGTGGCGTGGATCAAAGAATATTATCTCCTAGCCGATATATGTCTCTGGCTGTTTTGGACCTATATCGAGTAACCACCGTAGTTGCAAAACATTTTTATGGTCATAATACTACAGGTCGTGGGATTCGTCTTGACCTTGGCTATCATATAGCGATAATAAAAATATATCATCCCATTTAAAACAACTTTCGATGACCTTGAAATCTTAAAAAATATAACCTTGAACTTTTTTTTGCCTATGTAAAATGTTTTCCTCTGCAATTTTTTTCTACCATAAAAACCAAACGACATGTTTTAGATGCTCGAGGAAGGTGAAACACCCTGTATATCAAGAATTCACTGTAGTTACAGTTACATGGAAACGTTGAATCGATTCAAGCATTTGGAAGTTTATTTAGAAAACGAAAAATAAAGTACGATTTGACGAATCATTTCGACACTCACCCTGGACAGTCAAGGTGTAATGCAACTTGTCGCTCCCCTGAGTGTTTTTCACCTGGCAAGTATAGTTCCCGCCATCTTGGGACTGCAGGTTCGACAGCACAAGCTCGCCGGATGGTAGTATCTGTATATTTCTAGTCGTGTCTGTGCGTATTTGTTCGGCTGATCCTTTGTACCATTCTCTAGCAGGATCTCCGACCGCGTTACAAGCCAAAGTGGCGGATCCTCGCCACGGTCTGACCACGTGACCCCCAAAAGAAGTGATTCTGGCTGGAACCCGGTTCGTTGGCACCTGTGCGGCTACCCTGGAACTTTGACCCTCGCCTACTCGGGTGCTAGCTGTCACCCAGAACTGATATTCCACGTGTTGTTGTAACCCGGTCGCCTCGAAATAGGTGCTCGTGGCTGGCAGTGGTTTTTTTCCGTGGTTCAGTTCCTCGCGGCCGTCTACGACCCTATTATAACAATATTTCATTTGTAATTGTAACAATAATATTTTAATTACGAAATTCAAGCATTTTTGTCTTAACCCATGACCACACAAGTTGAAATACTATCACTAAACTGCAGATATTTATGCAAAATGAAGATTGTTGGCACCAATTTTAAGAAATAGCAACTACGTAGACGTTATAGACCTTTCTTTCCTTCTTTAACAATCTGAATCCTTTGATGACCGCTGTTACGTACACGTGACATCACGAACAGATCCACTACTGAACAACCATGTTCGCATTCGTATTTCAAATATGACTCTCGTAATAAAAAATTATACATGTATTTTCTATGGTATATACATGTTTCAGTTAAACTGTTAATTAATTACATGTTTAATACAAAGTCACTCGAGTGAATACTTTCACAGCTTTGGATAAAACTAATGATTCTGCACTTCTTGAGCGTCTCATAGATCGCAACGATCACAGCTTAACACTTGATTTAACTCGTCTTTTAAAAACGAATGATTAAAAATTGGGGGTATATTTCATGAAATTGCATTATCCCGAATTTGTTATTACCTTGTGTATAAATTGTATTTTGTAATATGTCCGTTCGGCTCAAGCGGTGCGAGCCAGGAGATGAAGAGCGCCTGCGGCGAGCTCACCACCACTTTTATATCCGCTGGACTACCTGGTACTGTATTTAAAAATGAATTTTATTAAACATCCATCTGACATCTCAATTACATGCTGAACACGTTAACTGTCATGTTCGCGTGACAGAATTAATTCCAGACTTGAACGAAAAATTTAACTAATTTTTGAGTTAATTTTTGAAAGACACAATTTGAAACTTTGAAAGACACAATTGACATCGTAAATCTTAACTTCTCAGTTTTTGTTTTCTCAAATTGCTCTTATTTTACCGAATTTCTATGGTCCCAAAAATATCGGAAGACCTTGGAACGGGTGGTTCCTGAGGTCATTTGAAGTAACTTTTTCCTTAGCGAAAATTTCCACCTCAGCTTTGTTAAAGAGTTATTAATGAAAAAAAAAACGGACCAATCAGAGCGCAGGTACAGTGGACGGACTTTGGCTCAGCCAACGGCAACGCCATTCTCAGCGGGACCTGTCGCGTTCGCTATAGCGGCGCAGCGATTGGTCCGTGGTTTCCGTTAATAACTCCTTAGCAAAGCCTAAGTGGAAATTTTCGCTAAGGAAAAAGTTATTTCAAATAACCTGTTTCAAGGTTTTCCGACATTTTTGGGACACCCTGTATTTCTGTAGTTTTGATAGAGTTTTTTGTATGTATTGTATAAAATAGTATATGCTTTCAAGTTATTTCAATTTTCTTCAAAATGCCACGAGGTAAATTATTAAATAGCAGATTAAGATAATGGCTTATAAAGATGCAAATGGTAATGTAATGATATTGGTTACAAAAGGTAGCAATATACCATATTAATATATGCAGCCTGACTGATTTTAATCTATAAATGCAAATTACTCGTACACTATGTATAATATAAAAAATAGTTCAGATAAGAAGTGAATAGTTTCGAGGAGACAACAATCTGAAATAAATCGGTCCTCTGTAGGTGGATGCGTATAGGTCACATGAAGGTGACCTACGTTTTTTTTTAAAAATCGAATTGTTTATTTTTTGATACACTAGTCTATGCAGCTCGTTATTTTCCATATAAAAAAAGTATAAAGCTATTTATTTAAAAAAATCATTGGTTTAGGAGATATTTTGTCCAGTATGAATATTTACTTACTGCTTTGAAACAACAGAATATTACACTGACTCTGATGCCCTTTCGCAATATTCTGGACAAAATATCTCCTGAATCAATGATTTTTCGACATAAACAGTTTTACACTTATTTATAAAGAATAACGAGCTGGATCGAATAGTGTAGTGAATAGTGTAAAAAATAAACAATTTCATTTAAAAGAAAACGTAGGTGACTTTCATATGACCTCTGCGCTTCCGTCTACAGAAAAACGATTTACAACAAATTGTGTTGATTGTGATATAATGCATAGTGCACGAGTAATTTGCATTTATAGATTAAAACCGGTCACCCTGTATAATAAACATTAACATTTCGATTCTATAGAGTAAATAAACTATTATCTATTAACTGGAACTATAGAAGTTCCAGTTTATCGGAAATTGATTAATTTCATTTAATTTTTTTAATTAATCATTTGATAGAAAAAATATTTTATTTTGAAACTATTCGGATATTTTTACGGTCAATTTAAGAATGTAACAAGGATAATTAGATCGCATTTGTTTTTCAAAACTGAATTAAAATTACGAGGAAATTACACATGGAATTATGGTAATTTCGCGGACTGCAAACTTATATGAGAACCATTAAGTACCATCTTCCTCAGTCTGACAGTAAGTGATCGTGGTGGGCACTCCGTCGCCGACTTTGGTGTAAGCAAGGACTTGGATAGTGTAATTCGTAAACTTTCTCAGCCCTGTGAGGACAGTGGTCAACGCGCTGGTCTTCCGTATCTATGAAGAGGTTTACAATTGAGAACTTCTGAGCGGAGCGACATCTCCTTACTAAAACAGTTCTACTAACTTCCATTTCATCGACGCTGCGCCACACGTCCGCCAAAATTGGCTCGTAGTGTAACTTGTACCCCTGAATAATACCATTGCTGTGCGTGTTAGGCGGCGGTTGCCACGACACTTGAAGAGATTGCGAAGTCAGCGCGGCGCATCTTACGTCCTCCGGTGGCATACTAGGTACTGCGAAAACAGATATTGTTTTTTGTTAAAGCATCGTTACAAGATCGATCGCGCAACGTTCCAAACGTTATTGGACTCTTTGCCTTTCTTCTCCTGCGAACATTACTTACCATCTTCCAAAGTTTGCGTGAGCAAAGGTTCAGAAAGCGGTCCAGAACCAACTTGATTAAACGCTTGAACTACCAAAGTGTACTTTGTGTAGGGTCGAAGGCCTGTTAGCCGAAGTTCGGCGCCTCCTTCTTCTCCGTCGCCGGATACGGAGCTGAAGTTGTATGAGGGATTTGAAGAGCTGAAAGAAGATTCCTAAGGTAATGGAGTTCCGAACTCGAAGCGCTAAGCGCGTCGTCCCGATCTATTTTACATTTTAGATTTGATCACGTTATTATACACGCTATTGCCCCAAGGCCCGTCTTTTGTTTCAGTTTCTGAAGAGTAAAACAAAGCTAATGGTTAAAAGTTTTTAAATAGATCCCTCTATAACTTGGAAACAATTTAAAATGAGATTTATAAAGATTTTAAACTTCTCACACAGTCCAACGTTTTCATATTCACAATTCTGTCTCTCCCTGTTAATCCGGTGACAAAACTTTATGGTTTATAATGATCATTCTATAACACTTTCACAATTTCATTCGTGATCACTTTCTGATTGAAATGACACCAAACACGACAGAGTTTGGATCATATTTACTCGCGTAGTCCGCGATACAGTGGAACCTCGATTATCCAAACCAATCAGTGAAACACAAGTGTCCGGGTAGTAGAATAGTCATCTAGCTTTAGATTAAATTTTTCCTGTTTTTTACGATAAATTTAGACTGAATTGCTTACGCGGAGAATTCAGAAAACGGTTCGCATAATCGAGGTTCTACCGAATCGTGAATCAAACAAGTAAATATGGTCGAAATTATGTCATGTGTGGCCTCATTTTAATCGGAGAAACGTCACAAGTATGTCGGCAGGAGTTTCATAAAAAAAAAAATTAAAAACAAAAAAGTTTTGTCATTGTTTGATAAGTTTCGAATAATTCGTTGAAAGGATGTTTAGAAAACGTCAAATTGGCACGAAACAGAAGGTTACATATAAAGTGATTAACAGAGAGATTAATTAGTTAGAGGGGTTGGTAAACTCACCTTGTTTCTCTGTAGCCGACGTTGAATCCCTGGATATCACCGTGTCTGAGTTCCGGTAATGGCGGAGACCAGGAGATTAAGATTTCAGAGGAGGACAGCGCTCTCGCCGCAAGTTTAATTGGTGGACCGGCCGGTCTTTCTGGCTCTGTCCTGACGATTAGCTCTGCAGATGGCACGGATCTACCTGCTGGCCCTTCAGCTATTACACGAATAGTGTACCTAGTCGCCGGTTTTAGTTCGTCTATAAGTGCCGCGTACGGAAGTGGCGGCCCGGTAAATTCTTTCTGTTGCCACATGCCACCTGTTGAGATCGGTCAACATTAATTATGCCTTCGTTGCAACGTTATGCCTGAATAAGCAGCAAATTAAACCTCCTTTGCATTGGCTTGCATTCTTAATATAGCAGTAAACTGTCGGGTTTTGCACAAATTTATAACTTTATAGGCAACGTTTACAGAAAGAAAGTGGAAGCAAAACTTGTTTCCTTCGAAATGAGACCATGTTTTATTAGTAGACTGCTGATTTTCGTCCAAATTAAAAATGTTCTGCAGGAACTATTTAAAAATGAATTTATTGTCTTGAAAGTTTTAATTTGCCGCCAACAATATTTGTGCTCATTTGAATGACGATCGCGCATGCATTAATATAACGTAATTATGAAATTATAAGATTGCAAACAGAATTTACAAAATATGAATGTTATTGATAGACTGTCGATTTTATGCATGTATGACAACAATAAGAAGAAGAAATACAAAATTGTAAAAACATTAAACAGAAAGCATGTTGGTACGTTATTTTTGACTTATTAAAATTATCGAATGAAGAAATACATTTTCATTTAACTTCTGTTCCCTACAATTCACTTGAAACATTTCTATTTTGCATAACGATCCGCAGTCTAGTTATTAACGTCCTTTAAATGGAAATACAATTGTAAAATTGTGAAATCCATCAGCTGTTGCCGCTGAGCCCTTTCCCAGCGAAAAATATTCTCACATAAGGACGAAAAGTTGAGGCACGTGAAACCATTTGTCGCGTATTTTTGTCGGTAACCTGATCACTCTACCTTATCGCGAATCTACCGAGTCTTGGCTGTTAAGGAAGTACAACATTTTTGGGACACCCTGTAATGTAGACGTACATTAAGTATCAATTACTGTCTCTATCGGGAAATTGTTGAAGACGAAAACCTTCTAACCAATGCTTGAGTGACGAAAATAATACGGGAAAGAATTAAAGACTGCAGTATATTAAACAGGAGCCTCGAATATAATGTAATCTATAATTTATACAATGCAATATAGTAATATTTACCAGTGCCTTCCTTGTATTCAAGGATGTATTTGGTTACTTCGCCAGTGTCTTGCGATTTGTGTTGCCATTTCACGTTGATACTGCGACTGGCGACCATTGCGGTCTCCAACGAATTCGGTGGATGCGGTGGCTCTAAAATTTAAACGAGATAACACCGTATCGTTAACGAATAACATCGAAATTTATTTGTCTACCAATGACTCATATTAATGGTTATTGTACCTTGCACGAGGAGTTGCACTAATTGCTGATCGCGACCATAAAGGTTACTCGCTTGGCAAAAATATGCTCCACTGTCGGACGCCTCTGCATTGGATATTTGTAATTGAGCTATCACACCGTCCGGCGTTACCTCTCGCTTCACTGTAACCCTTTAAATGCCATAACACATTTACGAAAAATATCCGAGTATACCAGATACTAGTATTGTACAGTATTTTCATTTTTACAGTCTGTTCTCGATATACAGGGTGGTTGGTAACGGGTGGTACAAGCGGAAAGGGGGTGACTCTACGCGAAAAAAGAAGTCGAAAATATAGAATAAAAATTTTTCGTTTGAGGCTTTGTTTTCGAGAAAATCGAATTTAAAGATCCGTCGGATTCGCGTGCTTTAGTATGCGTAGGAAGTAGAATTGGTAGGTCATGGTCAGACGCAGCAGACAATTCCTATCGAATAACACGCGCATTGGCTGCATTTTCAAACTCAATGTTCTCGAAAACAAAGCCTCAAACGAAAAATTTTTATTCTATATTTTCGACTTCTTTTTTTCGCGTAGAATCACCCACTTTCCGCTTGTACCACCAGTTACCAACCACCCTGTATATCTCAAATATCTGACCGATAAAAGTCCCAGCTCGATAGACCTCGGTCGCCGAAGAGCGTAACGTACGCTGAGATCGTAGCTACAATCATACTGATTTAGATACTTCCACATTTTTATATTCAATCAGCAGAAAGATCGGAATTATGGCAACAGTTAACACATGTTTCTTACAACATACTCTACAACCAAAAATACAAAAATCCGTGTAACTTTGATTGTTTTTACTTTAAAATACTTGTAAATGCGTGTTCGAAATATTAATGTAAACAATTCAATAGTTCGTCTGCAAAAACTTCCTCAAAATTGTTTAAAAAATGACAGATAAATCTGAATACTCCCCTTAACACTAGGTTTACGGGACCCGTCACAATGACGAGTTCTAATATTTTTAATTTATGATTCTTGAGATTGTAAATATGCATTCACGGGGGATTATTCAATAAATCAATTTCTTTAGGTAGGGTAAGGGACCTAATTACTGTGGGGGTGCCGTTCACTGTGCCCATATACATTACACTTATTTTTAAAGCATAATGAATATTAAAAAAGAGATATTAAATTTTTTCATTAAAATCAGTTCATATATATATGATATATATCTCTTTTTTATTATTCATTATAACCCCACAGTAATTGGATCCCTTACCCTACATGTTATGAAAAAAATGGCTAAAAATTTGGGTGAGTATATTTTTGTTATTTTGAAAAAGCAACGTAAGATAGTCACTTTTGGTGCCCCGTTAACCTAGTGTTAATACATTATAATCGTGGAAGCATCAGACTTCCGTGTAATAACTTGCAAAGGTAATTAGCTTTACCGGTAGTTTGTCGAGGGGTTTAATTCAATTTTTCCACCCTTTAGCCAAGTGACGCTGACTGGCGTGTCGCCGTGTACCTCGCAATGTAACGTCGCTGTGTCGCTCTTTTTCACGGTGACGAGCCTCGAAGGAGCCGCAAAGTATGGAGAAGCTATTAACATAATAAAAAATATGTAAGTACTCAAAGCCTCATACATCAGTTTACCTTATAGAAGACCGTTTACTACCGGCGCCTTTCACTTAGAGTTATTTTGACATATTGGCGTGGATCATAGATACTTGACAGATACCCATACATTTTAATCCCATACTTAATTTCTTATTAATTTCTTATTATTAGTTCACCCTCATTACTCGAATGACAACTGAAAAAGTGGCACACTATTATTTAAAACAATTTTTTCATCACTATGTTTGTATCTAAGATGATGAAGTAACAAATAACGGAAAGACATGTCGACAGACAATACACAGGCAGGGGGCTCCTATGATAATAGACATTAGCAAAAAAATTTGTGATGGCAATTTAACCCTTCCTTAAATTACTGTCTAATTTGTTCATTCTGTACATTATCAAGAAGTGAACATATTCAATTTTATAACAATATTTTCTGTATATATGACGAGTTTTATCATTGCATTTGTCTTTGTCGTTAATGGTAATATTTTCCACATTTAAAAAATGAATAATTACCATCATAAACATTTGAATTGTTTGATGGAATAATTTTTGCCAGCGGTAGTATATAGAAGTATCATAATTCTCCTTTTATAAAGCCACTTTAAAATAACGCCAATTAAGAGAAAGTACATAATTATTCGAGTTTATACTCTCATGGGACCGTATAAAGCAAATGTTTCTGCACCCCTAAGCGTTTCACAGACCTAGCGTCTGTGATTACGAGTGAATTTTTATGATCTAATTTACAGTTCTCGCTATTAGGAATTCCACCAAGTTCCATATCAAGTACGAATCGCATCAAATGTATAAAATTAATAATCCTATCGTAAATAATATTTTCTCGTCTTTGCATATTTAGTTCTGTTAGTAACAAATGCAAATCATAGATGATTGCAGAGATTTTTCTACATGTTCCTATTTAAATATAAGATACGTTGTGTTGTAATATATATTAATTTTGTAAATGTTCATATGTAGCTACATATTTATACGTATATGGCTTATGGATCAGGGACGATCCAAAGCCCTCTCTGAATAAAAAAATCTTCTACTACTTTTACTTTTGTATGAATCTACTTTCAACCATTGCAATAAACGTACGAATTACACTTTTTCTCAGACTAATAATTATTATTCAATTCTCTTGCTTTCAATTCACTAAAAATAAAGTGATCAATTTCTGTTTAAAATATTTAGCGGTTCACAATTTTTCTAGTGACTGCTAAATCTGGTAATAATGATCATTATTCCGCAGAATATTATGTAATAAAGTTATCCGTATCTACTTTCGACTGGATCGAACGCTCAGAAAAAAAGTTAATGAGACTCACAGTTCACTTTCAATTGGACCACTTTCCCGATACCGCTTCCAATACCGTTGCTGGCTTGACAGAGATAAAATCCTTCTCTGTCTTCTTTCACGTGCTGCAGAAGCAGGGAGCCATTGCTGAGGATTTTCGTGTAATCTCTCTCCCGCAACTCCTCATATTCACCGGACTTGCTTCCTGTCTCGCAAAGATATCGATCCATCAATTCAGGCCGGGGATTAATATGCTTTGAAAAAAACTTTTTCAATTTTACGATGGTAAATCGTGAGATCTGGTTAAGTTTTTGAACTAAATTGGGTGCTATCTGGTATTGTACCACGAATAAATGTCCCCCTTAAATCCGGTAATAAAACGAAAAGAGAAAATCGGTTAGACGTTCCTATAAATGCTAAGCCACAAAACGTATTTCAAGAGACATCCTTTTAAAATTCCATGATGTTAAATGTGTCCATCAGACAGTCTACAAATTTTCGAAATGACCTCTCTTTTATACGATGGTAACAATTACCATTTAGGTAACAAATACATTGAAAATCTTGACCTTATATATGCCTTTAAAATGGTGAAAAATCAATATGAAAGGAAGACAAATATAACAATTCACTTCGTAAATTTCTTCTGTGACAATGCGAAAATAAGACCAGCTAAAAATAATATTATTCGCGTCGTTGCTGAATAGATTTTATGCATTTATAGCAAAAATGGATGAGTTTCATTTCAAACAATAAAAAGATTACAAGAATTTAAGAGTGCCAATACATTTCTCAACTTAATAAAACTATTAAAGAGAGGAATAAATTTTCTCTTGAAATTGTGTTTCAGACCTAATATCTTTCGCAATCCTTGAATTAATAATTTCGAAGTTTTAAATGTTACAAGTATAAAATTTTAGTTATATAAAGTATTAAAAAATTACGAGTACAAAATCGTGGGTTTGGGGCAGTTTTTTTTCTACTTCTAGTTTGCTCATTGCTGAAGAATTAGATTTTATTTTTTATTTTACTTTAAGATTGTCTGCAAACGTGTACATTTAAAAATGTATAAATAGACTGAATAGTGTATTACACTGAATACACATACACGCGAGTGTTTTGCAGCTGACAGACGCCATTTTGAATACCATTTAGCTTAAGGTAAAATATATTTTTTTAATGTTTCCCAGGTGTAGGTGAAAAAAAATTTGTTATGATGCTTACTGAGTTCGTCTTAATATCCACTAAAAGACAAGTGTAGAACAATTATAGGTTTATGTATAAAAAATTCATAGTCACCTTGAAAATTCCCGAAAAAAAGTTGACAGAAATTTACTATAATTGTCTTAAAGCTCTCTCTAAACCATGCAATACTTCATAAAAAAATTTCACCCTGCAGAGTGTTACTATACGATGTAAACAATAACAAGAACAAAAATCTCACTAGAATACGCTTTTCATTAATTTTCTTATCTTACAGTTTTGTTGCTGGGTGCATGTAAACATCCATCTCACTTTTTTAAAATTTGAATTGGTTGGAACTAATACGAAAGTTCCATGGAACACTTTAAATATTTTCTCTGTTTAGTGTTTGATCTAACCAGTTTCATCGTAAATGCATAAAATTGGGCTTAAGTTTGCCTCAGGAAACCAGACATTTTTAACTTTCTCTTTATGTAACCCTGTACATTTTGGCAAGAAAATACCGAAAATCCAGGTTTCAATCCTAGGAGATCACTAGTTTAAAAGTTATGCGTGTATAAAGATGTGTGATTTTCAGCGATTTTGAATTTAATTTCAAAATTAGGGGGGATTACGGCATTTGGAAATCCGACTATAGTTCAGGTACAAAATATTGTATTGATTCGTATTAGGTTTTGTGGGGCCTGAGGGGTGGCGCCCTCCTCAACCCTGCAAGCGGTTAAGACTTGCAAGTTATATTTACAACCTTCTTTTTATTCGTGTGTGCAGAAAAGATATTTCTTCTCAAAGATCGGTGCTCTACGTTATCGGTATTGCCGCGCGCTTGTGGTGCCATCTAGCAGCCCCGCTCGTTAAGCGACGCGCGACGGTCACTACAAACCAACATGGCGGCGCACCTACCTGTCAAAATCGCTGAAAATCACACATCTTTACACAAGCGTAATTTGCGAATTAGTGATCCCCTAGAATTGACATCATTTTTGGTTTCCTCAGTTAAAGTTTAACCTAAAATTGGCCATCTATGTGCATTTTCTTGCATAAAGTACAAGTGATTGCCAAATATCCACACTATTGTTTATTTAGATGATGTCCAGCGATCCGGTCTATGAGGTTCTCAAAAATGTTATTTTTGAAAGGAAATAGTCGAGGAACGTTGTTGCGGAAGAATGGGAAAACCAAAATGGTTTATTTATGCAATTAGGGGATTCTCACCGGTAGCTTTTTTCCAGACGATGGTGGGCGTGGGTACACCTTTCGCTTGACAGTGCAAGGCGACGTGCTTGTTCCGCTCGACGCTGACATCCGTCGGCTCGACGATCCATTGCGGCGGCACTGAAAACCAGAGCGAGCAGCTTTAGGCGGGTCCGTCGCGTAGCTCTCCTATCCAAATAATCTTTTTCTTTATTTTCTTTTTTTTTTCGTTCCTTTCTTTTCTTTACTGGTCGTTAGCGATTTAGAGACAGGTACGTTGTGATAAAGTCGTGAAAAGCGCGGTCAAAGAAGAGCTCGTCGACGGTGTTGGCGCGGCGTCGCCGGAAGTAGAAGCGAACCGAGAGATTCGTATATATGTACAACGAGATAGAGAGAGAGAGAGAGAAAGACAGACTGTACAAAGAGAGACAGAGAGGGAAAAAGAGAGAGAGAGAAAAAAAAGAGACAAAAATATGGAAATTTTCGACGGACGCAGCCTTTCGTCGACGAGTTTCTGTCGTTCTCGACAAGGCAAAACGATTCATCGTCCGGGATTCGGAGAATTTGATGCGCGACGGTACAGTATAACAGCAAAGAAATTTGTATCGCGGCACAATTTTGACAGTTTTTCTCCGTTTCACCGGTTTATGGTGGATGGCAGTTCACGTTATATGAGAGAGAAAGTGACAGAGACATTTAGACAAAGTGAATGAAGGTACGTGGGGTGAGGTACAGTATGGACAAGTGGGGGTATTCGGGCTCGATGCGAGGCGTCTTCGAGGGCCCGGGCGTTCTCTTCGTGATATAGTACTTTCGGTGATGATTGCGATTCATTCCCACGGCATAAAACGAACGGACTTCTCTACGGAGGATTCACCAATAAGCGGTTCTGTCTCAATACGCCATAACACGTACAGTATAACCCAAGAGACCAAAACAAAATATATATATATATATATATGTATACGTAAAAAAAGGGGAAAAAAAACAACCACAAACAGAAAAAGGTAAACAAAGTACAGAAGAAGACAGGTAGTGCACAATAACGAAGCGTCTATCGAGATTCATTAATGTATATTAGATACTAGCTACGCTGAAAATTCGCCACTAATGTGTGCAATCGTCTAATGCGGAGACCGATATACGGAGATGGTACGTGAATGTCCACAAAAAAGAAAAAACAATATGGCCGCTCGGACGCCGCGCATCGATGATGATGTCGAGAGTTGTCAAGGCTTGTCTTAATCGTTCGGGTGTACTGTTTGGCGGGTTCTACTTTTTACGGTGGTGAAAAACGCTGCACAAGCGAGATACTGTGAGTGGGAAGTTCCAACGTTTTACAAGACGGCAAATACCGGCCACGCATTAACGCGTGCGACAATATAATATATATAGATATATATATGTGTGTGCGTACGTATCTATGTTGCGTACGTGTATCTGTGTGTGCGAGTGTGTTTACAAGTGACTGTGAGGGTGTGCTGTCTTTTGTATGTACGTGTGTGTGTGTGTGTGTGTGCATGTGTGACTGCAGTGTTCGGCAAGATACTTGTTCAAATAAGTAGAACTCTCGGAAGAAAAGGCGCAAATTGGGCAGGACGTGTGTAGGTTACGGAATGAGAGCATGTCGGCGGTAGACCGAAAGATATATCGTGGAAAGGCGAATAATAATATATATATATATATATATGTATATATAGATATATGTAAGTACCCGCTTCTAACGACTAGTTCGATGAATACGAATTTAATTAATAATAATACGTACTACTAGCCTACATTACCGGGTCGCATGGAAACGACCGGGCACGGCACCGTCCCCGTGACTCTTTTAATGTTTAATCGACAATTTCGACGATTTTACCATGAACAGGTACCGTATCATAGTTTTCCGACGGTGGAATTGCTTGGTGGTTTGTGTCGTTATCGTTAGTCGGAATATCATCGGAGACATTTTCGTGCGCGTGCCCCGCGTTGCGCCGCGACGGAAGGAAATATAAAAAACAGCGTCACAGATAGAAAAGACAGCGATAGGAAGACAGATAGAGACAGACAGACAGACAGACAGAAAGAAAGATTGATCGACAGAGAGAAACCATGCAGAAGTGTTAATCGAAAAAAAGGGTTGCCTTCGAACGAGCCCAAAGGAGAGCCAGCGCATAGGTATCGTGAAAAAACATTACGTTCCGTTTGGTTCGTGAGCAGTGTGGCACGTGCTCGTACTCGGGTGATCAAAGATAACACTTAGGTATAATAATAATAATAAGTAAGTAAGTATATATATATATGAGATATATATATATATATATATAGATATATGTACAGAGAAACACGTAAGGTGATGCAGACAAGAATAAATAACACTTCGCTACGTCGTAGAGAGAAGAGACATGCAGATTAAAGTGTTTTGAATGCTCACATACACGCACGCACGCAGGCCAGAAGAGAATTTCATTTTCATTGTCATTATCATTATGTTTTTTTTTCATGTTTTCGTTTTTTTTTTTGTTTGTTTTTCTATCGATCTGTATACAATATCATTTCATTTCTTGTTTTGTATTTGTTGATTTCGGTTGGTTGGTTGCTCCGTTTAAAAAAAAACAAAAACGAGTAAAATAAGGAAAGGTGCAAACTGTTACCTTTATTATTCGGTCAAGTCAAGCAAACCTCGGGGGGTCCACGAGATACCGACGCATTCCCAGAGAGCCAAAGCAACGTAAATGTAATACACACTGTGTCTGAGGAACGGAGCCACAGGACACAAGGAGGTCGGGAACGACTCGATGACCAGAGGGAAGGAGGAGGGGGAGGTTCTTAATGATGAAACGCCGTGATCTCGCTTGGAACAGACTTGTCGATCTCGTGTATTCACGGGATTCTCACGGATTTCTTTCTCGTTTTCTTTTTCCTTTTTTTTTTTCTCTTCTTTTGTTGTTTTTTCTTTTTGCGCGCACGAAACGACAGCACGAGAATTCGTTTGAAACGCTCGTCGTCGATCCGGGCGAGAACACTCCGGATGATTAACGATGGTTGACGCAAGGATCGAATTAGTAAGCGTTATGATATGACGATGGTAAAATGGACGATGATATCGGTGGTAATGAGAGACGGGACTCCGATGGATTTGATGGGATGCTGCGGGGGGATCGGGTCTCTTGGGGTTGGTCTCGATCTCGACGTTCCATCTATTGGAAACTGTCCGTAGTTTTTATTTATGTCCTCCGGTTTGAAGTTTCGAGAATGCGTTTCGGACATTTCAGACACAACGGACAGAAAATATTACCGTGAAACTAAACGTGGAACATGGAGTCTGTAAATACGGTGAAAACGCTAGCTAACTAACTATTCGGAATTGAGAAAACGCGAACTTCTTCGGAGGTGTGACAGAGATGTTCCTCGATGTCTGCAGGATGAGACACTTCAAACAGATGGTTTGGAAAACTTTTTATTCGCGTAATACGATTGGACGCTCTAGGAAATCGTCTCCTTTTCTAAGAGAAACAACGTCTTTGATTAAGACACTTTGTCTTATAGGAAATCAATCAGAACGCTCGATTTACACGAAACGAGTCTTTTTCTAACATGGCGGGCATCTTCACGGGCTACGTAAAACTGTAGAAACGACGATTGAGGGGCTACACCCGTGAGACGGCTTCAAAACATCGATTCTTTATTTTTATTTGTTAAAAGTTTGAAGTACAGTGTTTACTCTACACATGTCCCAAATGCCTAGCCGATAAAAGACCCAGAACTATCCTCACTATCCAGAACTATCATCTTTTTCTACGTTCGGCGTGGATCAAAGTATATCCTGGCCGATATACAGTGAATTCTCGTTACGAGTCAGTTGCGCTGTTCTGGTGACTGACTCTTAGACGAGATCTGAGGTTGTCGCATTTGAAATACACAGGGCACGCTGGAAACCTAAGAGTCATATCCGTCTACAGGTCATAAAAGACTATGACTACTAAGCGATAGTGACAAGAAGACTGAGAAACGGATCTCGAGCTTCGGCCCCTCACCGCGGTGGTGTGGGTAGTTCCACTGACTCCAAATTGTAAGTTTTACACTGACTCGTAATGAGAATTCACAGTATGTCCTGGCTAGATCCGTGTTTTGAATATATATCGAGTAAAGACTGTATATAGAATGCAATGTCAAAGGAATATTTTTCTAAATTTGAATATTTGACGAAGTTGTAACACTTTATATACATAGCAAAACTATGTTTTTCCGAATGGTAGTCACAAAATCTCCGGAACTATACATCCGATTTCATTCAAACCTACAGGGGATATTCTTTATAAGGTATTGCACAATGTAGCGTATGATTTTTCCGGTATTCCAATTGTTTAATTTTTAAAAATTTTTCAAAGTTAATTTTTTAAGTGAAAATAATTTTTTGTCTTAAAGTTATAAATAATCCTACGCTTCATTGTCTATATACATACTCTCACGCGGTTTCAGAGTATATAAATCTGCCATTTTGCAACATTTCTAGTTAAACAAATTGGAGAACAAAGTCAAAGGTTACAATATATGAGTATGTGGTTCAAAAGATGGAAGTTTTTCGCTCAACCATTATTCACACAATAATTCGATAAAACGGTCGATATTTCGACACCGTCCGACAGGTTTGGCCCCTTGAAAGAAGAATGGAATAATATTACCGCTTGAACAAAATAATTTGTAATGTCTCAAAGCTTACTGGTTAAGTTTAGAGGGATTAGTCAAGAAGGTTACCCTACAGAATATTAAATCACCTTGTAAGTATAAAGAATAACAAAAGGATTATTAATTTTCAAAAGTGTCCGAATATTCAAGTAACGTCCAAATCAGATATTAATTAATTTCAAAATGTGTTATTTAACAAATATTGTAAATCATGTGAATAGAATTTATACAATTGTTAACTGGAGACAGTATGGCAACATTACACCTAGCCAAAACGACCGAATAAAATTATAGTACGTCAAAGTTAAAATCTTTTGGTGTCCTAATATTAAAGTTACTCACTGTAAGTACAGTGTTTACTCTATATATGTCCTAAATGCCTAGCCGATAAAAGTCCCAGAACTATTCCCACTGCTACAGGGTATGAGGGGCAAAGAAGCTCGAGAGACCTCGGTCGCCGAGGACTGTAAGGTCGCGTGGATCAAAGAATAATATCACCTGGCCGATACATGTCCGTGGCTAGACCCGTGTTTTGGACATATATCGAGTAAAAACTGTATAATGAAAAGCATCAAATACCAGTTTCGGTACCAATGTCGTTCTTTCGCGTTTAGTCTCGTGTCGTAGTTGAGGGGGTTCAAGTTACTACAGCTTCGAGAATCTGGTCCCTATCGTCTTTGAAAACACCGTTTCAAATATCTAACCCTGTGCAGACGTGGACGATCTTGATCGAACACAACTTTCAATTTAGATAATGACGGGACAAAGAAATGATCAAGTTGAGTCACCGATGGAGGATACGTGACCGATAGAACGCGCAAGTTCGAAGAGATTAGACATATCTGGAATAGTCAAGGCTAGTTATTTAGGGTGACAGAGATAGAGGCTGTCGCATTCGTCAAGATCGATGACCCCGGGTCGACGAGGGTGGTCGAGGGGGGTGTGTCTGGGATGACGATGGAAAAGGGTCGCCGATCATCTAGTTACCTTTTACCTGTAGCTTGGCCGTGTACCTGACCTCGGCGGCGGGGTTCGCGGCGACGCAGGTATAGTCGCCGGAGTGCTCGGCCGCGAGGTTCGTTATACTGAGGAGGCTTGAGTAGGAATCCAGTTGGGAGATGTTTGCGACGGAGGCCAGATTCGGCGGCAAGGGAAAAGGACTTTGGCCGTCTTTTAGCCAGGATATAGTTAGGGGTGGGTCACCCGCCGCGACCCCGCACACCGTCCGCGTCCGCATCCCCTCGGATAGTCCCTCTTGGAACGTAAATGGCTCAATAATAGGGGGTACTGGAAAAGGTCAAGAGAGAAGAGAGAACCATACGTGAGAGCGAGAAAAAGATGGCACCAAAAAAAATGCAAGAACCTTTTTTTTTCTTGTACCGACGGTACAATATTGTGTTATCATCATTTTCTATTTTTCTTATTTTTTTTTTTCGTCATATGATATCATATCATATATATGTATAATATATATATGTGTATAAATATATACAATATATATATTGTTGGTTCAATAATAGTAGCGGCATGTATTTATATATTATATAGACAGTAGTACGTCCATGTATATGTATAGATATATATAGAATATAATATGTATATATATATACGTAGAATATGTACAATAGAGGCAGTATAGTAACGTAGCAATGTAGAGGAGAGAGAGGGTGGCCCCGCCGCGGACCTGCCCCTGCCGCCCTTAAACACCTTATACATAGAAGATTGGCATCGCATACTCACAACACATACGCTCGTTCTCAACGCAAGAGCTAGCATTCGTCGACCCTTCCAAAATTTTGTCCCCGTCATCGCGTTTCGATTTGCATTCTTCTAGTCAAAAATCCTGTGGCTTGGGTTGCGTCGGCTTGCCGAGAAACGAACTGGACCGACTCGATCCTGTCCGAATGTGATTGTTGATATACAGATAACTGTAATTTACGCATGCACTGCAGAACATTAACCCTGCCACGATTTATCCACCTTACAGCACAGCATTTGCGCTTTGACGTTTCGATTTTGCAGCTACTTTTGCTCTAACTGATTTTGGATTTATTAAACACAATTTTCCTGTGGCTTGTGTACTTCGGAAGAAGAAAACCAGTTGCATACTGTGTGGTATACAGAATTAATTCGTGGCCCTTTCTTCGCCAATTGGTTGATTATTTACAAATTATTTACAAAGAACTAAATATGTGTGTATGTACAAATAATTAAAATGCATTCCACTGAGATAATAATCTCCATCGCCTTCTATGGGTTCACTCCATCTTATAATTAATGGATTTCCAATATGGCGGGTAAATGATTTAAAGAAAAGTTACGATTAATTGCGAGGGCTATGAATTAGTTTATAGACCTTTGTACAATATATGTTTGTACAATATATTTTGCAATACTTGAACACTTCGTTTCGATCGCATAACTGTTGCGAATAGGCTGTGCATTTAGAGTATGAAAATTTCAGATTTAATACAGTTTTATATTTCATTTCTGGTTTATTTGAAGCACTGCTGAGGAATTAACATTTTTCCTTGTTATTTTGTTTTACTTTAAAAATTAATTTATTTTTTCTTCGAATAATTTGAATAAGTGACAAGTAACGTAACAGTGTATTTAAATTCTTTGGATGTTTTCAATGTTTTGTGTTTTATGCTCGTCTTTGTCAAAGATGCAAAAAATACGCAATCTGTACACGAGTTTCGTTTTTTAAGAAGTGATTGTCGAATGTGCTTGATATTGTTTATTTACGTAATATACAATGACTCTAGAAGATAATAAAGACCAAAATGGCTGCTTCCGAGCTTTTTTATAAAAAATGAATGAAATTAGTAACCTACTCATAAACATCTTTTTTAGTTATTAGTGATCTGCTAATTCTTATGCATTAGTGATCTGCTCATTTTTATACGTTGCAATATTTTGTGGTATTTAACCTTTACATAAACAATCAAAATGTGTAAAGAATTTAAAAACCTTTTAAATTTAAGAATTTGTTAAAGAATCTAATAGTATTTAAGATTTTCTTGCACAAATTGTAATTTTAAAAACATAAATCTATGTGATATTATTTTAAAAATCTTTGAAAGGTTTAAAAGAGTATTTTAAAGTTTTAGTATTTGAGCCGCGTGCTTGTGGTGACATCTAACGCCCCGCTCGTTAAGCGACGCGCGACGGTCCTACATACCAATATGGCAGCGCCCTTACCCGTCAAAAACTCTGAAAATCGCAAATCTTTTTCACACGCATAACTTCTGAACTAGTGATCTCCTAGGATCGAAACTTGGATTTTCGGCATTTTTTCAACAAAATCTACAGGATTACATAAAAAAAGCTAAAAATTTCTGTTTTCCTGAGGAGAAGTCATTCCCTGACAGCGTTATTATTTTTTATAATTTAAAGGCTCTACAAACTTGAAATTTTTTCATATATTTATAAGAAAGAATGATAAAATAGAGATATTTCAATGCAAACAATTACGATTATGCTTGATCCTATAACCTTATAAAGTACATCTAATATTAGACTTATGACAAGCATGTTGCGACAGAAACAAAGTGATGAATAATTGCAACTGACACTGTATTTTGAACAGTTTTTCCAAAAAATTGATTACAAATGTTCCTTCTTCCCTCAGACTTAAAAATACAGAACAGACTGGTGCGACAGGGTTAATGCTCCAGAATAAATAATTAACACGTTGACCGCTGACTGTGCAACGACATAAAAAAGCAATTCATACAATAAACTAAAAACTAGCATCTTACGATATACGGTATTAATTACCCTGCGAATCCTTTCGCATCACTTAAATCGCGATTAGGCATACTTGACCAATCAGAGCAAAGATTGATTTTAATTATTCGGCCACCCCAAGGTGGGGTGACACGACAGTCAACGTGTTAAATTGGACAATGAATCGAGTTCGAAATAAACGGGCCAGTTGTTCCGCGTCAATCTAACGTGACCGGCGCAGCCCCACAACCCGTAGGAAGGAGAACAACAAGGACGAACGTATTCGTCCACGATTCGCCGTGGAGACTTTGCTGGTTTTTGGAAGAGTCGATGCAGGGACGAAAGGAAGAAACGTGGGAGATAATTATAAGTGGCAGGTCTCGTGCAGGAAGATGAGCCACGCTAAGCGTGAGCTGTCATCGAGAACACGTCCTCAGGTCTCTACGTTCCTGAGTGACGTTCGAGGCGTCGTAGTAAAATCCTTCTCGAATGAACACGCGTAGGAACCGTATGCTCGAGGAAGAGCAATCGATCGTCGGGCGTTAGTCCACGTGGAAAAGCTATTTACAGCGGCGACAGCAGCGCAATACACTGGACATAGAGATCCCTGAGACGGGAAGCAACGTAAAAGACACGCGTGGACGACGTTACGGTGCATGTTCCATGGATTTCCGAGCGCGCGCGGTTTCAAAACCTTCGTGGCAACCGAGTGTCGATATACCATTTTTCTTTCGTTTTTCTTGGTTTTTTTTTAAATTTTCTCCCGGATCCTCGCGCGCTTCATTCTCGAGATTATTGGGCAACCGTGAACGCACTCGTACTCTCACTCGCTCGGATTTCGGGCGGGCAGGCGGTCGTCGGGCAAAAGTGAAGGGGGCCTAGAGGAGGATTACCATGAACCACAAGCCGCTGCGTGTGTGATACCTCTGCGGCCATATTACGGGCCACGCACGAGTAGTTGCCGTTGTGATCTGGAGATAAACGTTCAATCATCAGTATGCTATTGTACTGGTCCACATTGGTGACACTGACACGCTCCGATGGACCCATCGATCGTCCGTCCTTGAGCCAGGAGATCGAGAGTGGCAGATCGCCCCTGGTCACCGAGCATGTCAACGTGGTGCGCTCGCCGAGGTGTAGATCACGATCTGCCGTGAATGGGCTAATTTTGGGAGGAACTGGAATAATAACAACAACGACAGCTCGTGAGCTCGAGAACCATACACGACGATCTCAAACACCGTATCTCCCTGGTGGCCCGCCAACGGAATCCTAGAAAGCCTGTTCGTGTCTCCCTCGTTTAACTCTACCATTGCTTCGAAGCAATCGATCTTACGATACTTTTTCTTTCGTTCTTCCTTTACCCAGTTTTCGGTTTTTCTTGGTAGTAGGACGTTCGATTGGCATCGGTCTCATCATCCTCTCGCTGTGCCTCGCCGCGCGCTGCTGTGGTTGCCGTCCTGCAACAATCGTAGAATAGGGAATCGAACGTGAGGCCTTACCGATTACGGCTACGTCGCCGGATCTTCTAGCGCTGTGGCCCTGCTTGTTCTTCGCTGAGCAGGTGTAACCCCCCGTGTCAATTTTCTTCTGCACGCTCGTGATCACCAGGGTGCCATCCGGCAGCACCTTCTGACGAAGATCTTCCGGCAGCTCGCGATTCGCTCGTTCCCATTTGATTTCGTCGATCGGATAGCCGGCGACCGGACACTTCAGACGCAGGGTCTCACCCGCGACGGCGGTCACCTTCGGGATTAGGCGGATGTATGGAAGACCTGCGACGAGACACAACGTGCTGATAGAGTTATCATTCGAATAGTCACACCTCACTCCGTAAACAGGAAACCGACATTCAAAACCCCTGGGACTTTGAACTTCAAGGACCCTGTGCCTTATGTAGGGTAGAGTAGGGCTAAAAGTGACGGGTAAGAAGTCTCTTACTCGCACTTGAATAACTTTGTTTGTTTATGATCGACTAGAGTTTGTCACATACTGTAGGTAGTGTGGGGGTACTGAAAGACATCATAGCAACGTTACTTGTCTTGAAGCACTCGTTTGAGTCGCATAACACATTTGGGGCTATCTCTACACCCCAGCTCTCCTTTAAGAGCCAATTCCCCTTTAGTTTATCACTAACAGAAAGCACGAAATAATTAGTACTACTCTAATTTTGTTCAACCTATTTTTCAGATATGACGGGACTTAGGTACTTGTATGCTGCATTCCCCTCCCGTAGGCTCTAAGTGAATTCTTGTAACTTGATACAACGTTATACAAACATGTTATTTTTATTTTTTAATTGGTTAACATTTTTATTTCTTTGTTTTTCTTGTTGTTTTGGTATTTTTCGAAAAATTTTCCGCCCCTAGATTTTTTCCCCCTAGGCTATAGACCCTGTAGTTCTCTCACCCCTAAATCCGCCACTGTTTGTGCTTTTCCATGTTACCAATAAAAAGTGAAAAGTATATATCGTTCTGTTTTCTGTGTGTACTAATCTACTGTCTACCAACGTATCAGATAAGTATACTACGATTATATGGTCCTTTAGAAATCAGTATATGCTTCGGTTTCTTTCTAAATGATAATTATTTCAATATATAATCAATAGCATTATGAAGGTATTATTGTGGCAAAAAGTCCCTTGGGAAGAGTTATCAATTTGTATTGAGTTTGAATATTATTTCATCGTTTATTCTTACAAAATGAAAAACTGATCGGAAACAGAATTGTTCTTTGTTGAGCAATTTCTGTACTTATTTTTTCCCTGAATTTTCAAGTGTCCATATTTCTATGAGCGGTAGTGTACTAATAAATCTGGTGCTACTGATTTTAAAAAATATCACGTAATATGTTTTTTGAATTTGTCGCGAAGTCCCGTACAATTTCGTGAAAAAGAATATGCGGTCCTATTCATGTTTACCAAGGTGACCTTGGTTTCACTATGTAAACAAAGTACTTTCGGAATTTTTGATCGGCATTTGTAGAATATTCGATACCATTAAAGGACAAGTCAAAAAATTTTCTATGACATGGCCGCAAATGGTCGAAAAATAGTGAAAAGCATTACGCAGGACACCCTGTATATTAAATGGATTATTTGCAAATCTCCATATACAGTTATACAGTCGGGGACAAAATGAAGTGGACAGTATTAAAAAACTAATCACTGTTTTAAAATTGGATTAAGCGAGTTGGGTTTTTTGAAGGATTACTTTAATGCATATAAAAATTCATTGAAAATTACTATTGGTTGAAGTTATGAAAAAAGTAGAGGTCGTGATTTTAACTTCTGTAACTGTGTTAATAATGAAAATTTAAAACATGTCTTTGGTAGATCTAAGTAAATTATATATGCACAAAGTTTCACAAACATCGAATAAGGTTGCAATGAGCTACAAATAATAAAAAATGGCAAATATTGTGAGAAACTGTGACTTAGACCAATCGTAAGCCCAAAATTCAAAGATTTTTAAATCTTTCAATGATCATAGCTTTTTATATTTATTTTTTACATGTATATAACTCACTTAGATTTACGCGTGTTTTAAATATTTGTCATGAGCACGGATAAAACAGTTAACAATCGTTACCTTCGCTTTTTTTCTTCAAAATTCCGAGGAATAGCAATTTTAAAAGAAAATTAGTTTCATACTTTACCTATTAAACTGATCCTTCTAACATCTCACAGAAAGCTCAATGTCCACTTAATATTGTCTCCGACTGTATGACTTCTTTACTCGCGGGCTAAATCAAAATTTCAATATTTCAAGAAGGTCCTATTTAAGAATGAAGAGAATGATGGATTGGTGAAGAAAATTCGCTTAATGAAGATAAACGTGACAGTTACATGGTTCAGCTAATTTTATAGCGACATGAATTCTGTATTTAAACGAAATTAGTCATCTTCAATGCACTCTAAAGACTTTAAACGTGGAACTTAGGGGTCACTGTACCGTAAACGTTGAGGCGAGCAGCGTGAGTGGCTTTTCCAGCTCGGTTTTCGGCAGTGCAAGAATATTCTCCGCCATCCTCCACCATCGCGTGGCTGATATTGACGTGGGATATGACGTCCCCGTGGACTGTGACGTATTGACCTATGACGAACCTGTCAAAACGCAGCAGAATATTTTGTAATTGAATTCAATGAAATTATTCGCATATTCAACGATTTTTTCCACATGGAAGCACCATACACTCCGTTTAACGGGAGCAAAAAATTATTTAAAAAGACTGTGTACCAGGTGTCTCGGCTAAATGGAATCACCCTGAATCCTAAATGGTGTCTGCCTTGTTTATTGTTGCATGAAAAAGTTTCTGAGGATAAAGCTGTATGAGTAACAGTAAATAGAAGCTTTTTATACTCTATAAGAATATCGATGAAAATGTATAAGGTTTCATTAAAAAAAATTGAGATTGCCTTGAAATCTTGTAAAAAGAATGACCTTGAGAAGAGACTGTTCCTATCATTATGTGCGCCCTTTGAAATAGTAGAACTTTGTTTTGAAACCTTTTTTTAAATGACACACCCTGTATATGTGTTTTATGTGACAGCGGATGTACAATACGTATAATACGAGTAAAAAGTTGTTTAAAAAGATTGTATACATGTATTTCGTGAGGCAGTGTATGTACCTTGGGTATACGTGTAACGTGAAAAATTGTTTAAGAACACTTTTTAAAGATAAGTCCTTTTAAACAATGCTTTGATCCCGTTATACAGGGATATATTGCATTGTTATATACCACACATTCATGTGCAACATAAAATTCATTTGATAAGTAACATTGTTATTGATAAGGGTTGCCAGTAGCACATGCTTAGCAAAAGGGCTTAACTTCACCTTGGCAACATTAATAACTTTTGATCCAGTGAATTGCTCACCTTAAAACTACGATTTTTGGCATTTTCTCGGCAAGATGTACAGGGTTATATCGTAAAAAGTTAAAAATTTCTGGGTTGCCAAGCTGAACTTTAACCCAAAATTTGTCTAAGGAACGGACTTTTATTTTTCTTAAAATTATGATTGATGTGCATTCAAATAATGATTTTTATAAAACATAATGTTTGTGTTTTGTTGAATCGAATAAAAGACGATCTTTTTATTGTTTTCTAAGTCCGAAGAAGACTTATTAGAACTAATTACTCTGACTTATTCATTGACGTATATTGAATATAAAAAAAAGTTATTCGAAGTTATTGATGTTCTACTTCACAGTCACATTTTTGTAAATATTCAATTAAGATGTCCCATACAGTTTAGAAAATCTAATATCAGAAATATTCACATTTCTGTTCATCTCCACGCTCGACGACTAAATACTTTTCTACCCGCGGCTATAAAAAGAATTTTTTAATTACGCCAGTAAAATATTTTTCCAGTAAAATAGCAAGATTAAAACGCAGAAACAGTGGAAGAAATGTTCATTTCGCAAAAAGTAAAATAAAATTTCAACTACTACCATGGAGAAATATGGACTTAATGTAAAATACGAATGGACATATGTAAATGATGGGTACATAGAGTAAAGGATCAATTACTGTGAGGGTACCAATTACTGTGCCTATAGTAATTATACTTATTTTTAAAGCAGAGTGAACATCAGAAAAGAGATATTAAATTTTTAAATCAGTTAATATATATGTTATAAAAATGAGTATAATTAATGTAGGCACAGTAATTGGTGTCCCCACAGTAATTGGGTCCCTTATCCAAGTGAGCACATATCGTGCGAGAAAGAAGTATACATGTGCGATTTTTTCATATGAAGAAAAGAATCTGTTTTATTCGTTTCGTGTGGATGACAGAATGTTACTAGAAACAATGCTTTTGTACGATCCCCTTTAGAAAATTTGTATGGGAAACCTCAATATAAAACAGTCGTTTGATTTCTTAAAAAAAAGCCTCCAAACAAAGCCGATACAATAACGCGATAGATCAGAAGGCCCACTTAAATAACATTTCTTTTTGCTTTCCCAGTTGTAGGCGTCACGTAAATGAAACGTACCTTCCATTCGTTGGCAAGGGAAAGCCATCCAAGGCCCAGGTGACTTGCGGCGTTGGGTTTCCTGCCGCGGAACACTTCATGGACACCGCTGGTCCAGGTTGCATTGTTTGCGAGATGAACGAGTGCAGCAGCACCGGTGGTGCATCTGAAACAATAAAAACACACGCATCCAAATAAAATGATGACAAACGCTTTTGAGTTTGACGGCAGTTTGTATAACTGGGACATTCAGAGAATAGGCGTCCACCGACTATCCCTACTACTTATGACTAAACTGCAGAAAAACAGATAAAAATAAAAATTTTAAAGTTTAAATAAATGGTAAATTTATTGAAATAAAAATGTTCTCCATCAGTTGCAAGACTTAGGCACCGAATAGATATTTACTTCTGTCTTTAATAATTTTAAGAAGTTGTAAATTACGTATCGATATCCTCTAATTAGTCTAATTGTTCTACTACTTCTTTCCCTTACTCATTTGTCTGCATAAAATCCGCGGTCTACTAATGACTAAGTAAAAACTGTTTCAGTTGATTGCAAGGAGCAGAAGCTAAACAAAAATGTATTTTTTCTTTAAGAATTCTAGCAAAGTCGACAATAATAGAATTACACTCTTGCACTCGTTTAATGTCCCTACAACCTTCTACCTCACCTATTCCAATTTGACATACTTATAGATATATAATATCTGCAGTGTACTTATGGCTTTTCATTGAAATCATCGGACTTTATATTCACATAAAATCTTAAAACATATTTGAAAATGAAGTTACAAACACAATTGTGCAGTAAAGTAATTCTTCCTTTTATATAGAACTAAATATTTTTGTTATTTGTTAGAGATAAAGATTAATGTGCGATTCAAAATGACAGAAATGCAAAAATTCAGGCGGACACAATATTAAACATTATTAATTAAAATAAAATACAGCGAGTAAAGTCTCATTTCAAGATTTAATGAGTGCATGTGTTTCTTTAAATTGTTCGCACACACTAACCACTTCATGGCCGTATTTGTTGCATCGTTTGCATCTGCATGTTTCGAAGTCAATTCTTTATCAGTATCATCTATTTGCAAAATTGGCGTTCGTTATCATTCAGATAAATGGAGCGATGCACAACACTAATCGGAATCCATTAGCCGTCTATGTAATCGAGCACTCACTCAAATTTCGCTCATGTAATTGAAATTCACTTAAATGGAGTTCTACTGTAATTAAATTGCATTATTAATTGATTTCATATACGATACCACTGTATTCACGTTTACATCTAACTGAGAGAGCAACTTCTCAATTTGCAAATTGGCTGTAAATATATTATCATTACATTTGCGTAGAATACTATTTAAATAATTTTGAATAATACGGATTCCAAGGATACGACAATTAAATGACAAGTTTTGGGGAATGGTTTGTGAAATATCTTTGTAGACATCGTTCGCAATGTATAAAGTAAAAAATTTATCTGTGAGATCGAAAACTTTCATCCGCGACTGTAGATACTTGCAATGGAAATCCCTTCGGTATGTTTGTAACATTATCCCTATGCTATAAATATATTATACAATTAAAAACATGGAAATTAACATTAAGAAGAAAATATCCAACTTAAATACCTGTCATATAAAGCTTATTAAATTCTGTGGGTATTCGACTACCCTCTTGTGAGTATTCTACTGTTAACATAAACGTTTTCTTGCATTTTACTAATCTGTAGGCTCCACAAATATAATAAATACAGTGAATTCCCGTTACGAGTCAGTGGCAACCTTACGATTTGGAGTCAGTGAAACTAGCCACACCAACGCGGTGAGGGGCCGAAGCTCGAGAGCCGTCTCTCGAGTTACGTGCAACATTATATCGGAGAAAGACATTTTCTCAGTCTACTTGTCACTATCGGTTAGTAGTCATAGGCTTATGACTTATAGACGGATATGACTCTTAGGTTTCCAGTGTGCCCTGTGTATTTCAAATGGACGCTCGGCGAAAACCTTAGATCGTCTAAGAGTCAGTCGCCAGAACCGTGCAACTGACTCGCAACGAGAATTCACTGTAGATTTTTGTGCAAAATATGAATTTCCTAAGACGCTTCAGTCAAACACAGAAATTCAATAAAAATCTATTTTAGGTCATTCCATGCCAAGTCGATCACTTTTTGTCGTCACTATCGGCGATTTTGTTCTAAATGAAATATATTGTAATCCATGTGAAATTAGGGGGAGGGGGGTTATGTCATCACTTTGCCGGTTTAGAATTTGTTTAAAAATTACAGGCCTTCGAAGTTTGTTATTGTTGCCCATTTTGGCGAAAATGGGCTTTACTTACGAATTTTTATCTCAGGAACTGTTTGTCGGATTAAACTAATCTTTTTTTGTTTTGTTCAGAAAGGATTCGGCTATTGAAAAATAATTTTTTCAACCTCGATAATAACTTTATAATGTCGAAAAATATAAACGATTCTTTTTTGAAAAATATGGTCAGATTCCTTGAAGTTTCCCTATCAAAATGAGCCCTTTGGCAGGATGGAGAATTGCAAATTGGCGTCACAATGAGCTGGGAAAGGACGCGGTGTACCCCCGTTTCAAGTTAGGCGAGTCGTGCGCTGCGCTATTATGGTCGGTTGTCTATAGCGCTGATCTCAACTTGGCATGGAATGACCCTTTTCTCTGTTGATCATTTTGGTAAGTCGAAGGTAGTCGTAAATGCATAAAATCGAAAATCAAAACGATTAGTACGGTAAACATATAGCAAAAATCGGCGCAGAAACAAGAAAAAACGAACGGCACACGAAAGGGAGAAGGAAAGGAATGACACAATACGATTGAAGTATGCGCGAGAAAAGCTCCCGAACAGTTCTCGTCGGGTAAACGGATTCGCCGACACCCGTATCCTCGTTTTTCGATGATTTTTACGTGCACACGATGGCACGAAACAGTAAAAAAATCGGAGGCTTCAAACAGGCTGCACGTTTCTCAACACAGACTCTCCCCCAAGCCCATTTCTCACCCAACACTTTCACGGGCAGCTGTTCACGAGACTTCAAAGAATCATCGGAATCACGGGTGCTCGAGAACAGCGGCTGGGAAAATATCGAAAGAAAAACGACGGAGCACAAGAGAGCAAGAGAGAGAGAGAGAGAGAGAGAGAGAGAGGGAGAGAGAGAGAGAAAAGTATAGGAGAGACAAATCCTTTTTAACGTCGGAACCAGCACGCTCGGCTGAAGTCTCGATCAGCGGAGTAGTCGTGTTCTATTCGACTGGGTGTTGAAAGGAATAGAAAAAGGCGAGGCGAGCCGAGGCGTGGGTGGAGGAGGTAAAAGAGAAAAATCTGAAGGGCCATGATGAGGGAGAGAGACAGAGGAAAGAGGAGCCGGGTGATCAATCCGGGATATATTCGCGGAGGTACAATGACCGCAGCGCAATCGAATCCATCTCGTTAAAAACGATACGTCGTCGCCAGGATATCAACGAAAGTAGTGAGCCCAGCTGGTTGGCGACGAAGAAAGAGGCTCGCGAGGCACGAGCGTGAAAGACCGCCCGGAGATTCTTGATTCTGAAAGCCACCACCGGCTGCACCGCGCATCGCGATAGAAAACGAAAGACAATGGGCTCGCTGCGACGGAAGCCCGGTGAATATTTTCTCTCTCTCGATGTTTCTATCTCGACGACACGGCGCGGCGAAGGGGACGAACCGCGCGGGGGCTTCGAACGTTCGCGGGTGGTGGGTGCGCCAGCATAAGAAAGAAGGAAAAACCCGTGGCAGGGCGAGGAACGAGAGTCCAAGATCGAAGCTTCCTCCGACGCGGTGGGACGAGAGGCTTGCGGCAAGGACGAGGACGACTCTTCGTAATTAAAAGTGTCGATTTCGTCGTCATTAAAAATGCTCGGGCTGCGCGTTACAAAGAACAGTTCCGTCGTTTAGAACCGGAGAGTGACAGTCGGAGAGGAAAAGATAGTTCGAGCGCTCTCGTTCTCCCCCGTTTCTCCCTAGGTGAATGCGAGGACAGTCTTCGCAGATGGTGCTCGTGGACCCGTGAGGAGATTGATGAACCTCGTCTCGATGCCTCCGAGCGATCATCGATACGTGACTCGGACTCGGATGAAACCGAAACGCTGCGCTGTCGCCCCGTCGTCGACCCGATCGAAGAATTTAGAAACATTTTGTGTTACATTCAGTGGGTGGCCAAATTACTAATAATTTGCCTAAGGATGCAGATAAGTTCGTTGCCTTTTTATGTAGCTTTAGCTTAAATTATACTTTAGTCCTGTTCTTGCTGGCGTTTTAAAGTGCCGATCATCAGCTTTAAAAATACCCCTTTACCGCATTCTATTCGCCTTAAAAATTAGACGGAATTCAAACACTTGGTAATTGGGTCCCCCAATGAGCGGAAAAAATCAAAAGACGCAGAATTGATGTGGCGGAAAGTTTGTTTTCTCGGTTTAGAAGGAAGGGTTTCCTGTAACGTGCGATGAAAATGAATCCTATATGACAACCCAAAACGAAGAAAACCATGGGTTAGCCCCGGAGAATCTTCCACGTCCACGGCAAACCTCAATATTCGCGACAAAAAAGTTTTGCGTCATTTCGGTGGGATTTTAAGGGCATCCTACATTACGAGCTGCTTCACTCTGGCCAAACAGACCACTACCAGCAACAATTAATTAATGCACACATTGAACTGGAGAGAAAACGATCTTTCGCCGGCCGAAAGAGTAGGCACGTAATCCTGCAACACGACAACGCTCGGTCACGTTTTGCACAAACGACGAAGAACCCTTTTTATCCGTTGGGATGGGAAGTCACAACAGACTATCATCTGTTTAGGTCCCTCTAACACAATTTGTCCGGGGACCATTACAATTCGCCCGATGATTTAAAAAAGTCCATCGATAATTTCATAGGAAACCGTCGTTCTTTATCCGGGAAAAAGCACTTCGAAACATAATCTTGGCCTAAACTCTACCTCAGGAAACCAGAACTTTTTAACTTTTTTTATATAATTCAGTAGATTTTTGTGAGAAAATGCCGAAAATCCCAGTGTTAGCCCTTAAGTGCATAGGTAAACTAAATATTAGGAACATGAATGCATACATGGGGTCCATTGAGGACCCCACTTACCTAATTCCTTCCTAACTTTGATTACAGCAACAATTTATTTCTGTAAACACATTAAACATAACCTAAATATTGACAGAAGCAAATAGTTGAACTCTCAGTTCATAAATGGCGCGGTTAAAAATGTTAACACAAAATCCAACACTGGGGTCCTTTGCGGACCCCACTCATGCATTTAAGGGTGAAGTGTGTAAAGATGTGCGATTCTCCGCGTTTATGACAGGCAAGGGCGTCGCCATATTGGCGTGCTTGTGGTGTCACCTAGCGTCTCCGCACATTAGACGACGCGCGACGCTGAGTAGACACTAACATGGCGGCGCCCTTACTTGTCAAAAATGCTTAAAATCGCTCAACTTTAAACACGCATAGCTTTTGAATCAGTGAATTCCTAACACTAAAACTTGAATTTTCGACATTTTCTCGCAAAAATCTACAGGATTACATAAAAAAATTGAAGTTAGTCTTGTATGCTTCCTTTAGAAATAAAAGTTAAACATCACTAAAAAAGGCACCGAATTTACTTGCACACCTCATATTATACTTAAAAGATTTTTCCTTAAAATGTGTGATAATCGTGGTTTTAATTAACATTTAGCAATACTGCGAGTAATACGTTAACACATAATTCTCATATTTTTAAAAAAGACAGACCGATGTAGGTGCGTGTTAAGAATTGTAAATTTCGTTTCGGTATTAAGTGAGCGTAGAAAAGATTTGGCTTACGTTTAATCGACATAATAAGTGCAGGATTTTTATGCATTTAATATTGTTCCTATACTTGATTCATAGTGCACAAACCGTCATAAAAGCTAACAGCTCGGCGGAGTGACGAAATATTGAATAATCTTCTTTTTTTTGTAGAGTATAGATATTCTTTGTATAGTTAGACATTCTAACATTACAATAATGACATCTACTCTATTCCATCGCTTAAACTTAAAAAATGTGAGTTTGAGTATAATAATTTGGTCACCTTCTGTATAGAGCATAGTGATGTGCATCTTTTACTGAAAAGTAGTAGGGTGTCTCGATGTAATGTGCTACTTTCCATAATTTCCTAAATAATTCATAGGTGGCGGTTATTGCACGCCTATTCCGTCCAGTTTAATATAACCGTTGACGTAACAACAACTATGGTTCTTCATGCAAAATAAAATTTATTTGCATTAATTGCAAAACGTGGGAACCAAATCGCAGTTTATTGAACATTTCAGTGGTTTTATTAAGTCATAAGAAATGTATTGATATTCTTAAATGTTCTCGATTTCTCCGATGTTTCATTCATTCTTATTATAAATGCATACAATCCCCAGTCTAAAAATTATTTGCATTTACCAGCGTTTATTTTCGAGAAATCCAGGCAAGCTATAAAAATATAGATTCGATGTAATCAGAATGCGAGTTATACATTTGTATTAATAGTTTTACAGTTGATCAGTAGATTATGATAAATGTGCAGATTGTATGCATTTGTGTCAAAATCGAATAAGTGAATAAGAAGATTTGAAGTGTACTCATTACATTAAGAGTGCAGTTATTTCTAACGTCAACGTCATATTTCAAAAAGTCTTCGCGACGTCCAATTGATCTCAAATTTTGTATACAGTGTTTTACAGTGTTTACTCGATATATGTCCACAACACGGGTCTACCCAGGGACATATATCGGACAGAAGATACTATTCTTCGATATACTGCCGAACGTAGAAAAGGACAGCGAAGGTCGAGTGGCCTAGGTCGCCGAGGAGTGTAAACATACATGTCTATTCGATATGTGTCCAAAACGCGGGTCTGGCAGTGACAATTATAATATTAAAATTTCATAGTTAAAAAATAAGGTCCACCCTACTGTAGGAATATTAGACGAATCAAACAGTGTCGTTCTATTGCTGTCGACTTACCAAAATTATTAAAATAAAAAATCCATTTTCGTCTAACTTTTGTTCTTTACAATCAACTCGAGCAGTTTTTATTTTGCACGATGATTCACAATCTAGTCGTAAATAATAAGGACAATCGTTGGACTCCTATTATGCGAACGTCCCAGTTGTACGAACTGCAGGTCTTCCAACAAGTTCGCATGAGCGAAGTTCCACTGTACCTACAAACGTAGAGAACCCGCGTCGCTGGAAAATAAAATTTTGACTAGGATCTGCAGTTAATTAATGTATTGCCGTTTCGCAGCTCGAGAGTCTATTGTTCAAAAGTGCTGCGAGAAAGTCGCATTAAAAACTCCGGAGTACCAATTTCGGCGAAATATTAAAAAATTTTGCACCGAGCGTCCCGGAATTTCTGGACGTCGGCGGCTCGATGTATATTCTCAAAAAACCGTGAATCTTCATTCGTCGGCAAAGCACGAGGCAGGTGGGCGAACCCGCGTTCACGGTGAAAGGGAAATTTCATAACGCACAGTGCCCCATAATTTCCACGGGAACGTAATATTCGCCGCTCGTCTCCTCGCGCTTTTAATATAGGTACGCAAAATTTGTGAATGTTTTTTTTTCCAGTCAGGCAGGCCTTTCGCGTTCGCGGGAAATGGAGGAAATTAAAAGATCTCAGCCTGCCCGCAGGGGATGCAAGTTTCAAGGATATCAGAGATCGAACAGACAGCTGGGACTATTTTCGTGTTGCCCCTCGGTGTACGTTCGTCGATATTACTGCCATTTTGATGGACCTACTTTCGAGGATGGCGGTCGAGGGATCGAGACTGTGTAAATATACTCCGATTCTGATGGAACGCGTTTAGAAAGAAGAAGTCATGTTTAACCTGTTAACCAGGGATCGCGAGTCAACTTGTCAATCGGACTTGTCGGTGTCTCGGATGGTTAAATATCGAATTCACTGACCTTTGTCGACAGATATTGACACATTGTTGACCGGCAATTTTACGCAGGAGCTATCTCATGTCACCAGCTATTATTTCGCAATTGAACGTGGAAGTAAAACAATCTAAATAAACTTCAATAAACTTTATTTATACATAATGCATTGAAATGAAACTTTGGACGTATCCTTTATATAACTTTTTATATTCTTTTTTGGTACGATAATGTCGCAACAACGTCTGGTCATGAAAGCACGAGTTAACTCGTGACATTGTTTGTTTGCATTGTTTGGTCAACAAATCATAGTTTATCACAGTACAGTCGGTGCAAGGTTCTATTAGGTTCCGGCTAGTATATGCGTACTTAAAGTTCAAATTTAGGTGAAAAACTTGTTCTCACTTGAAAAAACTATAATTTAAAAAATGTAATAACAATTACTGGTTTTAACGTCGTTTTAAATCCTAGAAGATGTAAGCTTTCGTATTGTCTAAACCCAACTCGGCTATTTCTAATAGTTTTCTCTTAAATTGCACTTGAATATTGGACATCCCCGTCACTCATTTATTTAAAAACAAAAAAAAAAAATTTTTCCATTTTCCAGCGCCGAAATCACGTTTTCACCCACTGTGCGCCGTCGAGCAAGTCGTAGCTCGGGCTTGAGACAATGCGCAAGTGTCGGTTAGGTAACAAGGGAACACGGATACCTCGGTCGCAACTTGCAGCTCGTCAACGACGACTCTTTTTTCCCCGGTGCTCGCGGCATTGGAGGCTGGCCGGTTCCTTCCGTGGCACCCTCTTTGCTGGTTGCGAAATTGCAACGAGCCGGTTCGCTTTCCTCCGCCCCTCTCTCTCTCTCTCTCTCGCTCTTTATCCAGGCCAGCGTGCGTCCTTACCGTGGCGGTGCTTGCTCGAATTCCCTTTGACGTAAATTCCGTGCATTACCGACGCTGACGAGCGAGAGACGCTAACTTCATTGTTGTTTCAAAGGCCCTCTCTCCTCTCTCCGGGCCGGGCGGTGGTGCGCCTCCGCGTCCTCTGTCGACTGGGCGCGCGGTCCTCTTTCATGGCGCCCGCTACTCGTCCATAGGTGGATAGGCGGGCGAGCTATGGTCCAGATATAGGGCAAACGGGCGAGAGAGACGCCACGTAGCAGTTACCAAAGAGTGCTACACGCTGGAACGAACGATGGAAGGGGGTGGACTCTGGTTTGGGGCAACCAACGACGTCACGTGCGGACCCGAGCACGAGGGACGGTAAGGGGGCACACCTAAAGCGCCGTAAAAGAAGCCTTCTCCACTTCAAAGAGGAGCTCCCCCCTCTCTCTCTCTCTCTCTCGAAAGAGTTCGATCTTTCTCTCTCTCTCTCTCGCTCTCTGTCTCTCGAGGCAACCTGCCACGTGGTCGGGACTCACTCTTTCCACGATAATCGAGTTCACTCCCCCGTAATGCGACCGGCAACGCTGACTACCGATATCGCGGTGCCCCCGTACACCGCTTTGATGCGCTGTATATTGTGTCACTTCTGACACGTCACCTATGCCAGCCTCGTACCACGATTCGCGGCCGTATCGATTCGGTGAAAGTATTTCGAGGAGCCAATTGGGTTGGATGCGAACCGGATCGATCGAATCGACGACTCTCGGCCAGAACTGGCTACAATATTATCTCGAACAGAGGTGTAAGCAAAGGAAGGGGTGGTAATCTGGCCCCCGTGTAATCAAACCTCAATAATCATTTTCGATCATCCGCGTTATTGGATATCTTCTTCCCAAGGTATATGTTTAAGTTACACAAGTCGATTCTTAAGAAATTTATATCAGTTCAATGGCGAAAAACAGAAAACCCTAGTAGCATTTATGGTTGGCACTTTGTTGGGCATTCGTTGCCGTATTGGTTGGCGAACCGTTAAAAATGTGGCCTTTTTATGCAGATGGGCCAACGATCATGGCCAACTAGGCCCGCTAATATATTATTCTGATTTTCAGAGCTATTTTGATAGTAGATGTTATGATATGGGTTACTAGGTACGTCAAAAATTGTATATCAAAATATCTAAAAAACGAAGGTCCATTCTGAAGAAACCCAAAAGGGTTTCGTTATACTACATGACCACTACTCGTTCCTACCCTTTGGAAAATGAAAAAACTAGAGAAATAAATAAATTCGAAGGCTGCACACAATAAAACTTTAGTTGGCTAACCATTGCCCGACAATAACAAATTGCAAGTATATATCCATAAATAAGAGAACAAAAAATCAATTTGGGATATAATATTTAACAAGTTTTTAATTTCAGCCACGTTTTTAACGTCTGTAAGACGATATTTAGATGTTGGCAAACATTGGTTGTGGTCCAACTACGTTGGTCACGTAGTATTATCATATGTAAATTTTTTGTTAATTAACCAACTATAATAATTGTAGGCTCAACGTTGAATATTCGTTGGCAAATTGTCATAATTTTTCGTCGTAGGCCCCATGTTGGGGATTTGTACGCAAAACTGCTAACCATATTCCAATTACATAACTCCCAACCGTTGGCCCATGTTGGCCAACCATAAATGCTACTAGAGAAGTCCAAAAACACATAGTCCCTATTTTAGTTTATAGACTACATATGAGAGTTTATATAAATGTGTTAGGTAATTTATAATGGTAGGTATATTATTTAAACAAGTGATCTGCAAAAAGGTTTGTTCAAATTCGTAAGAAAGTTGTGGATGTTTGAAGAACACAGCTGTCACTGTATGTACATAACTGATAGTCAAAATATTAAATTTCATTTAATCATTTAATTTAATTTAATTGCATTTTTCTCGAGATTTTATTTTCAAATCTAGTTCAAGATCTAGATGTGCGATCAACTTCAAATGCTGGGAGAGGTTTTATTCGAATTTAGAATTTTCATTTTTCACAGTTTGCTTTCGTACGCATTTGACCTGCACTGGACCACTGAAGCAATACCTATCAAATTCTCGTAAAAGCAAAACATTTTGTTTAATGGAACGAAAGCTGGAATGTCAAGATTTATTTTATTGATTACCGGGTGGTGGATTTTTATTCGTGGCATGTGGAAATTTGCAGAACATTATACAAAGTGTGTGTGGGCGTGTGTATTCACAAAACTTAGTATTGATTTTATATTCGCCACAGTCAGCGAAACAAATTTTTCCTATGTCCAGATTCTTACAAAATATTATCAAAATAGGAATTTGCATATAAATTTGAAAAGTAGCAAAACGCAGTATAATAGTACAATTAATTCCAACGGTTGTTCACTCGACACTCTTGCGTCTAGTAGGTATGAACAAAATTTGGTCCCCTCAGCACATTATGTAATATATTTTAAAAATTAATATTTAGGTTTGAACAAGGAATTGTGTAACTTATACAGGACTAACGAGACAGTGGCAGTGTTAACGGTCATTTTGGGTCAAGTATGCGCAAGATAATTGCGGTAGCGGAATTCGCGGGGAAACAGCAAAGTCACGAGTACCGGAAAATGAATCTTCGTAAGTGATCTCATTTACTTTGTGCCTAGCCGAGGTAGATAACATCTGGGAAAAGTGAATTTATACATATTACGTTCATAGGCGCGTTTGAACCTACCCTCATCTGCAATTCTGATCGAAACTGTACGGCAACTTTCCATGTAATTTTCCTTTGTGCACTCGTAGTTGGAATGACGTTGAATTCGTAGAATTCAGTAATTGAGATCGAAATGTATTGAATCGATGGGAACTGACGCTCGCGTATTTCGGTATTTCTGTGTGCGAAAACTATTTCCTGGCCGATAACAAACCGAATTGCATTTCCCTGACTGCTAACTGATTGATTTTTGAGAGGCAGTAAACGGGGCTTGATTTAAACAGTTCCAAATTGCTTGACCTTTGTTCTGAAACAATTTCTTTGACCCGTCGTCGCGTCGTCGCGCCGTAAAACTCGTCGTTTTATTTAGTGTGATTATGATAATATGCAGGGCTGGGGAAAATTTGAAATAGTTCGAGAAAAAATACTAAAGCTGAAATATTTCCATAAGCAAATACTATTTGAAAATGTAAGGAGGCTCGATAATGAGACGAGACGATGTGTCTCGGATGCTAGCTTGGGGGGGGGGGGGACTCTCCTTATGATGTTTCTCTAACAAAATCATAACATAACGCGTATTTGTTAACAAAACGAACCACAACCGCATTTCATTTCATTTAATGCTTTAATCAAATACTATTTGAAAATACTATTTCATTGAATGCCTGAATCAAATACTATTTGAAAATACTATTTCATTGAATGCTTGAATCAAATACTACTTGAAAATACTATTCCATTTAATGGTTGCATCAAATACTATTTGAACATACTATTTCATTTAATGATTGAATCAAATACTATTTGAAAATACTATTTCATTTAATGCTTTAATCAAATAATATTTGAAAATACTATTTCATTTAATGCTTGCATCAAATACTATTTCAAAATATTATTTCATTTAATGCTTTAATCAAATACTATTTCAAAATATTATTTCATTTAATGCTTTAATCAAATACTATTTGGAAATACTATTTCATTTAATGCTTGCATCAAATACTATTTCAAAATACTATTTCATTTAAAACTTTAATTTTATGCAAATACTAGTTACTATTTACGCTAGACTATACTATATACTATTTTCTATTTAGATTCGAATATGGCAAATAGGGAATTGTGTCGAGCAACGTGTTCTGTTTAAAGCAAATAAAGTAATTCAGTAACACGTATAAATTACTTTTATTGGATATTTTTCAGTTATCTATAAACAATATAAATGTATTATATTATACGAACGACGAAATATTCGTTTCGCAGTAGTGTTTGCATGAGTTAGGATTGAAGTGACTATTTGTTTATGTAATTACTATTTTAAAAAAAAATTATTTGCCACATCGTGTGTCATTCGAAAGAATAATTCTATTTACTTTTTCAGAAATCTATTTTTCCCCAGCCCTGGTAATATGTTAAAAAAGTACATACATTGTAGAATTAATTTACGCTCAAATTACTGAAAGTGTAATGCTTGCAACACAGCAACTCTACCCCCTAAACCATTGAATTGCTATAATTAATTCGCAACTCGATAGTAATTTCCATATTATTCTACATAACAACTAAGATGATGTCTTATTGTTCGAGACCAATTAATAATCAGGGTCTGGTTTGATAGTTTGAACTGAAATTATGTATAATTAAATTCAGAAATTTATTATCACCGTTTAAGAAAAGGGAATTACTAGGAATTATTAGAAGCGTAAATAAAAACTATTGGACAGCTTCTGTTGATTATGATTATCCGAGGACTGTAGAAATACTCATATAATATTATAAATAGACAGCGAATTTTTACGCATTTATGGTAAACATGGATGTGAGGGATTCAATAAAATATACAGATCGATGAAATTAAATGTTTTCTGGAGTTCAATGCTAAAATATTAGAATGATTGATACAACGAATAAATTTTTGTTTAATACTAGATCTACAAAATATCAAGCGACTATTTTACATAAATTTAATTAAATTAATAACATAGTACTCATTCAGATTTTCAGTTTTGTTTTATCATAATGTAAGTTTGTCCAAAGAAGTAAATTTATTAAATAAATTCATCACAAATTCATCTATGCAATTTCAATAATCATAGATTCAATTTGAAAGCTAACATTTTCTATCATTAATTTCAGTTTTCATAAATAATACTTAGGAAATTTCATTTTGCACAAATATCCATAATGGATTCGTTATTAAGTAAATCTTGTTAGGAATAAGCAATGTTATTGAATAAACTAAATACATTTCTTAACTAAATTCGCTAAAATAGTGACCTTTACAACTCCAATAATCGTAAATTAAATTTCAAACCTATCACTTTCAGTGCAAATCTCGAGTCTTCGTGAATAAATATCTAGAAAATTTTGTTTTGCAGAACGATCCACAATTGATTTATAAATGTTAAAGAGCTATTCTTGCCCAATAGAAAAGGAATGTAGACATTTATCGAATAAACAAAATTCACTATAAATGCATCCTTTACAACCCCAATGATCTTAAATTCAATTTCAAATGTGTCATTGTCTAGTATTAACTTCAGTCTCCATAAATAAAATCTATAAAACTTTATTTTGCACAAATATCCGCAATTTACTTGTAATCGTTAAAGAACAAATCTTGTTAGGTACATACCGCCTAATTGAAGTTCTGCGGAGGCTTGAGCAGTGTCCCCTTCCGCCCTTCTGACTATACATTGATACATTCCACGATCTTCCCTGCCGATCCCGTTGAGCCTCAATAATTCTGATTGTCTGCCGGTTCCCGGCAGCTGCCGGCCGTCCTTGTACCAGGTAACAAAGTGCGGTCCTGCTTGTGGATGCGTGCTGACCTCGCATCTAAATTCGGCATTACCGCCCAAATGGACGCTCAGCAACGGCGGGGTCACTTCTACGTGTAGAGGAGCAGTCACGATCAGCCTGCAGGGGAACAGTGTCCTTTGTATCCTTTGCATGTTACGTTTGCTTCCGGTACACGAAATATACGGCGATTCATTTTGCAAGGTGTGGTCCGAAAGTCTGAGATGAGACTCTAGCTTGTGAAACGCGATTGATGATATTTTAGCATCTGCGATTTCGAAAGGGAGTTATCTTAATGTATGAAAAATGATCTTTGCTTAGTCGAGTTATCTTTTCTATACCAATGGCTCCAAGAAGCATTGGCACTCTATACTTCCTATTTTCATAAAATTGTCAATGTTCAAATTGTTATAATTTCGGAAAGAAAAGTCGTGTATTAATAAATCTGGTTCCATTTTAAAGCTCAAAGCCTCTATTTTCATAATATATGATTCATTTTTTTTCTATATTTATATGTTTTTGCATGATATAACATGTGGAAATTAAGAAATTACAATTTATTTTGAGAACCGAATAAAATTAAACAGTTTTGCATATCGTCATTGTTGCTTTTTCAAAGTTTAATTGGAGGCCAAGAAGATTAAATATCTTTTGGCTAAACTTTTCCTTACGGGACCACAAATTTTGGACTTTTTTTTATACATTCCCATACATTTTGACGAGAAAATGCCAAAGATCCAAGTTGTATTGCTAGACATTCACTGGTTCAAAAGTTGTACGTGTGTGAAGGTGAGCGATTTCAAGCGTTTTTGACAGGTAAGGGCGCCGCCATACTGGTATGTACTCAGTATCGTCCCATGAACGGAGCCGCGAGAAGGTTGTCGGGGTTATGTTCGTTTGGGGAGTTGGAGAGGACCGACTGACAGGCTGAACCGACTATGGGTGCAAACCTACGTTATCGACATCACATGGGTGCTTGTGGTGCCACCTTGCGGCTCCGCACATTAGACGGCGCGCGACGCTGAGCACATACCAACATGGCGGCGCCCTTACCTGTCAAAAACGCTTGAAATCGCTCAACTTTACACACGTACAACTTTTGAATCGGTGAATTTCTAACGTTACAACTTGGATCTTTGGCATTTTCTCATCAAAATCTACAGGATTGTATAAAGAAAATCCAAAATTTGAGTTCCTGCAAGGAATAGTTTAACCATATTTTTAATGATCATTTGAGCATAAATGATTATGTATGGAGATAGATTAAAAAAAAAACTTAGTATTTCCAGGTTTAATATATTTTTCGCAACTAAAGCGCAATTTAGTGAGGAACGTTTACTCGTAACTGAACTAACACGTGATGAGGACATAGTGTATCAATTAGTAGAATATATTCTTTTAGTCGTAGGAAACCAGTGTTATTATTTTGGTCAGAAATGTAGTTAAGTTCTAGTTATTCTTTCTCCCATAATTTGGAATGTCTTGTGTTGGATATGAATCACACTGGTACCTAATTTCGGCGCTGGTTTCTCCCCCAGGGTTGGTTGCAGAGCAACGATAAATTCCACTATCTTCTAGCGTGACAGCTTCTAAGGCTAGGACAGAACCGAGCAGTCTGGTTCTTGGTCCGGAGTGTACCAGCATCGGTTCTGAGCCGGTTTGTGCGTACCATCTGGAAAATGAGAAGTTAATCGCTTCATAAACTAGTATAAAAGATAAGCAGTGAGACGAAGTATAGGTACATCAATCGTTCTACAACATCATATTTTTTATGTTTCAATTCAATTTCAATTCACCATGTTTTCAGATCAGATTTCTTTTTTCAGCACTCACTACATTTCGAGGTATGCGTTTAACACAATTATTTTTATATTGATTAGTCAATGTGACTTTTACTTTTTTTTATCAAAATTACAAGAGCGTATCAAGATTTCGATTCACCTCTATCGTGTGGCATGAACACGAACGAATCAATCTACTTATTTCCACTAGAGTACTGTGATGTATCTAATTGTAAAATAAATAATCCAAAATGGGTCGTCTTGACCCAGTGATCGATCCAGCAGTTGCAGCGTAAAATAAACCTCTATTATATAGTAATTGACTTATGATTAGACTGCGCGTTTTTATGCAAGATAAAAATAGTCTGCATTACTTCACGCTACTGGAGCTACATAAACATTTATTTAAAATTTATAAAACATTTATTTTTTTTAATAATTGAAAATAATACAACAGTATATTTTTAATACAACAGTGTATTTTCTTCTATCATGAACGCATAAAATCAGCAGTCTACTTATGATCCTAATGACTGCACGTCGCATCTGCGAGTTGCATTCTTCAAATGCCTATAATTAAATTAATTTTACGAATTCTTTCGTGCGCAAGTTCAAGAACAGAATAAATGCCGTCTCAAGTATGATCAGAATACAATACTTCTCCCGTTCGTTCTCGCCCCAGCCATTCCGATTTTTGCCGAGATTTTACGCCGGCCTTTTTAGTCGAGGAATAATTTTTCATATAAAGATGGGATAGCCTGTGGAACACAGCGGAGCGAGGACGGAGTGGGGGAAGAGAGGTTCAATTTCACTGGCTTTTGGGTACGTCGACCCAGAAACGACATCGAGTCGCATCCACTGCGAGCATTTATCCTGGAGATTTCTCGCTTTCTTTCGGTTTCCCAGCTTCTTGACGGCCTTCGATCGAGTCGCCCATCAGTCCTTGAGCTGCTCTCTCCGAGTGACCCTGGTTACCCTCTTCCTTCCGATCGCTTTTTCCCAGCTTATCCTCGCCCTCGTCATCGTTCCTTTTGCCTTCGACGTTACTGTCAACTTTAAACACGCGCAACTTTTGAACCAGTGAACTCCTCGTTTTAAAATTTCAATTTTTGGCATTTTCTAGTCAAGATGTACAGGATTATATATTAAAAAGTTAAAAACTTCTGGGTTGCGAAGATGAAGTTTAACCCTATCATATTGTCTGCGTGCATTTGTGTGTTTCAATTACTACCAATCGAACTCGTTGATGTAACGCCAGTCTAAGTTACGTTTACATATCCGTGGAAGCTAGTCATCATCATAAGGCATTCAAAGTTTTTGCACTAGCATAATTATAACGTGAGAAATTAAAGACGGCACACGCGTGTGCTGTCTTCTTGTTCGGGAGTTTAGTATCCGTCACACGAACAAAATCGGTAACAAGCCCGGAGGTATCGGGCTCTGGAGGATTCCAACTCAAAAGCCGAAAGTAAGCTCGGGACAGGAAGTTCGGCGAACTCGCGGAACGTGAAAAGAGAAATAACATTCCACTGGCTGCGCCCGCGGTAGTTGTTAAACTGGTTTCCGATGAGCTTCAGTTGCGACGTAAATCGCGATGATATTCTGCTCACCTCACCGAGGCAGGGGGATCATAATTGCGCCTCGCGTTGCGTCCAAATGGAAATGTAACGCGGTTCTTGAAGCCGGGGAAGTTCTCGGGATAAATCATTTATGATCCGATAGTGTATTTTATTCGACCGAGTTCTGGGAACGGAGAACTTTAGACGGGCCGAGCATGGTCACTGGGCCGAACTCCGCTTCCATTGCAGGTAGAACGAAATTGCAGAAGACAATTTTGCATTGTTTATCGGGATCGATTGTCGAGTGGTTCGACTTTTTGCAGCTGCGTGTCGGTGCAGCTGCAAAACGAAATTGCAACTTCCCTTTTGACACTAACTTTACCACGACCGGTAAAGTGACCGGTGTTGCCTCTTTTATCATATAGTTATTGTAACGACAAAGACGATGCCATTAGAAATTATTAAATGAATTTCTACATGCAAGCTCATATAAAAATTGCGAGAAATCTAAATATATGCAGTCTTCTCATTTTTATGAAACATTGTACACCAGTCGCATTTTGCGCTCGGTGCGGCTATCGTTAAGTGGAACACTACAAGCTTCTCATATTATTTTATATTCCGTGCCATTTTGAACTAAAGAGTAGTGGGATATAATGTTAAAATGTGAATATTTCAAGAGATATTGCAACATTTTATATAATGTACACCTAGGCTGGGATATCGTATCATGAGGTTCATATGTGTACTAACAGTGAGTGACGTGTAACAGACATACTGCCGTTCGCAACTGTCCAAATACTTGCATATTTCGTACTTCGTTATTATCGCCGAAAAATCTACCAAACCTTTTTATTCTTAGTTTATTATGTTATACAGATATTATGGCGGTTTTCGAACAATATCGTTAATGCGATGCTGTTTCATGCTAAATAAGGTGAAAAAAGGTAAAACCAGCATTAAACGGTATAGTGCATTTTACTTGAACTGTACTGAAGTAAGCATCAAACATCCATTCAATCATCTGTAATGTAATCCTAGAATATCGAGTGAGACGTAAGATATTCGGGTTAAAAATAAGTAACACGAGTCTGACTCGTGGTACTTCGACCGGACCAAACGTAAACAACACTTCTCACGCCTTATTCAGCCATACTGTTAAGACCATTATAGTTTCTAATGATACGTAACCATTTTATCTATCTATTTATGGTAACATGTATGTTAATGAGTTCATTTTTTCACTCGTAAATTAATAACTATACCTACAGACAGTCACATAATTGGTGGCACACTCTTTAAACCAGAATAACTTGAAAAATTGGAACAAATTGTAGATATTACAAACAAATTCTTGTGGGTTTTGAAAGGCCTCATAATACGAGACATAACTTGCAAAAATCAAATAAACATTCAGCAAATGGCACGTGTTTCAGAAAATATATGGTTTTGTATTCGATTTTACGTTTCAGTTTTAACAATGGATTCACACGTTTAATAAAAATTATGCGCAGTGCTACAAACTATATTATATTACTAATGTTTTACCTTAAAATTTTTTTAGGGATATGTACTTTTATTTGTGAAATTGTCCCGAACACCGTGATGCACTTCGAAAAAAAAAAAATCGCAGTCTCTCGTGTCGCTGTCACGGCACGGCAGTTTGGTCCCCGATATTCCCAATAGATTTCCTTCCTCGCAGATATTTCTTGGCCGGTGCATACGGATGCACGGCCGCTGGGAAAAGGAGATCCGGAAATCCCGGTAGAGAGAAAGGGTCTGGAGGGTTCCTCGTGGACCCGGAGCGACATGGAGAGTTTCCGATTGTGTTCCGCTCGCGAGGTTTCATGTTCGAGTGCTCCCACTTTTCTTCGATCAAAGTCGCGCCCAGTCCTTATTCCTTTACTTGCCTTCCACCTCGAATATTCCCGTCTTCAATCTTCCTTTTGCCGTTCCTTCTCGTCCTTCCTTTCCTGTCTCGTGCGACCCCCCCCCCCCTTTCGCCGTGCACGAGAAGAAACGGAATTTTTTTCTCCCCGCCGGTTTCCCTCGTCGAACGAGAACGCGACAGATTAGAGGAAAAACGGTCCGCAGTCTTTGCTTTTTTGTTTTCCATCGTCGCCTTCCCTTTCAGCGTCTTCCGGGTGTCCCAGAAGTGATACGAAAACGGACGGAAACGGCCGGGGACACCGATGCCAGTCGGTCCACGCCTCAAAAGGTACAAAGACGTGCTCGCACGCGCGCTTTTTCGGTATACAACGCGCGCCGCCTCGACACAATGTTATTACTACTACGACGGAAAAGAGAGGGCGACAGCTCGAACGCTTCCAGCAAGTCGAATGAACTTGCGTCGCTGTTGCTGAATGAAAAACTTGCTCGAGACCCATCGGGGAATCATCAAATACGAGATGTGTCATCATTCCACACTTTATGGACTCTTGAAGGTTCCGCTGTTAACGTCTTGCTTTTTAATATTTCGCTCGCAGCCTTAAAGATGCCATCTTCAATTTCTCAATGACAGATTGACAATTTTATGATTGGAGAAGAACGAAGAAAGATTGTTTTACGTCAAAGGTGGCATGATAATGCGCTTATAGACTGCGGGTTTTATGCATTTATGAGAAAAATGAGTGCAATTTAAAGCGGAAGACAAATTAAAAGAATTCAGTAATTTCAATGTACCAGGTTCAGCTTTTATTCTCAATTTCTTCTACTCTTTTTTTCTCAATTTCGACCAATCTTTAATTACTTTTCTTCTATATACTATTACCTAATAAACTAATCGTTCTAATAACTCGGAAAAATTAATAGTTTGAATTAATTTTTAAAAAAGTCATTAGTTTTTAAACATATTTTGAGCTTACAACATTATTAATTTGTCATTGAAAAATGAAAAGTAGCACACGACATGTGCTATTTTTTGGTCGGAAGTATATGTAAAATTGGTTTAAAATATAAATTAGAAATGGTATATGTTCTCTTCTTTCGATAATGAGTTCGCTCTTTTTACATCTTACTTTACAATTATTAACATCACGAAGATTCTTTTCTTTAGGAAATTGGAGAAATTCAATAGATACGTGTACACTCTTGTAATTTTTTTTTTTTTTGAAAGTAAGAAGAAAATTTCTAAATAGAAATGTCTAAGTTGGAAGTTTTGAAGATAGCCTTTCTCGTGGAAAAAATTGCTTTTCTTCTTTGAGATGCCCTGACGATCCTTTTTAATATTTTCCCTCCAATTTTTTTTTAAATGAAAGGTTTATCTTTAAGCTGTAAATTCCCATTGTCGATTAAAAATTACTATTCATAATGTATTAAACATGTTATGCCAAATGCAATGTAGAAAATTTTAAAAATTCTTAAGACTTCGCAAGGGATATGTTTTGTATCATACGAGATCATAGAATTTTACAAAATGGAGTATTTTCAGCATACTTTCCTCTACACAATCATGTAAGAATTATTTCCCATCTCGTCCTATATCACAAGTTATTATTGTTTAAAGTCGCTCGCATCCGTGCGGCTATGCGCATAGGTTCTCGGGTTCTTCGTCGGGACTCTTTGACGACTAAAAAACACTTTAGGCACTAAACCAAATTTGATTTAAAGAGCGATTCTTAAAAAATGTAGAGGAACAATATATTTACTAAGCTGAATGTGTTTCTAAAAGTTGTTAAATTTGTAAATATATTTGAAAAATAGTAAAAAAAGCTATTAAATAAACAAAAAGTATGGTACATTATGTTCCATTAAAAAGATTACTTCGCATTTTAGACCACTGCGCAGCAGATGCAGCAGAGTTTTTCGTTAACAACTCCTTAACAAAGCCGCGGAGAACATTTTCGCAAAGGAAAAAGTTACTTCAAATGACTCCGCGAATAATCTCTTTCAAGGAAGCACAACATTTTTGGGACACCCTGTAGAGTCAGCATACGAGGTGAATCTTGTAACAGGCATTCCTCAGAGATCGAATTTAAGAGTCCCACCACAATGCACACGGGGTGGGCGTATCTACAGTACAAACATTTGGATTCAATTTTGCTTTGGGTTTACCATTGTCCTCCATGCAAACAATGATACATTGGTTTGTACGGTTTGTGATAGCGATATTAATGAATTTAGAAAAGAAACAACGCCGATTTCCGATTACGGTTCTCGATTTTGTTGTTATAAACTGCTTTAATAACCATTCCCCGGTTAATCGACCGCAGTTTAGCAACATTCTCGCGAATAAAAGTACTGTTGCCTCGGTCGGTTTAGCTACGTCTGTCGTACATCCAACGAGATTGCCTTAATTAATCTTCGGGATAGAAACTCACCGATATTCGGGAGCCGGACAGGCCTGCGCCACGCAGACTAATGACGTTGATTCATCTTGAGCAACGTGCACCACACCGGAATTTTCAAGAATCACCGGGGGCATCACTCCTCTGTGATCTGCAAAAAGTGTCGGGGCTGAGCGCGCCAAATAATTGCAATAAATCTCAGGTTTTTTTGTTGGTGTGCCTGGAAAAATGATAGCAACGATTATTACGTAGCTTACCGGCTATCCTGACATTCGCCACAGAGCTGACAACAACCTGTCTGGTGAGACGGTGCATCGTTCGACACCTGTATCCGTGTATCTGGTCGCTGAACTCTAGACTGTGAACCAGCAGCTCACCGGTAGGCAGTAGGTGGAACTTTCCGTCTGAAATCATTATAGAATATGTTTATGTTTATATTATATATGTTTTCGTTGATAGCTTCCTCATGTAAGTGTTCGTGTTGTACTTTATTTTATCAATTATTCTTGATAATTGTCCATCAGATTTTATTTTATTCTACTTTCGAAAAGTGAGTATAAGCAGTGTTGCCAGATCAAGACTTGTTCCCCCACTCTAATTTCCCCTTCTACCGCGCTATTCCCCACGCTTCCACCGCGGCCCGGTCACGTGACGCGTTCTGTCTCTGTCGTGCATACTCTGCTAATGGCAGAGGGGGGGGGGGGTAACTTTTCCCCTCAATTCGTGCTCCCTCCCTTCATCTGGCAACACTGAATATAAGTGTCCATTTTATTGTAACCGTAAATGAATCTTTGCTAGAATACTCAGAATACTAGATAATAACTACGTTTTTTCTAAAAAATAAAACGTAAGTAACTCAATACTAACGACAGCAAAAATTGTTTAAGATACCAACTCAGAGTAGATACTGGGCACATTAACAGCCGCCACTTACATGAAAATTAGTGAATCATTTATGATTAGCATAAGTACAATAATTTTATATCGTAGTTCAACTTAAACGATTATCGCGTGAATGCGTTTTATTTTCCAATTGTAACTTTCTAGCTTTCGAATGTTTAGAGTTCTTGGAATAATTGTAAGCGTCACCGTGGTTGCATCATGGCAGCTACGATAGGACAAATTGTTGTTTAGCATCAGATACATGAACTTATAACTGAAAACTGTATTTTTGTCCATGTTAGCATACAATTTGATATATCATGTACACAGTTTATTAAAAAACATTTTAAGTACGTTATATATATATAGTTCCAGAACAAAAAATTATTAATCGTTAATAATAATAAAAGTCACGATAAAAAACTATTTTGTATGAAGAATAATAATGAGCAATATATTTAGTCATAAGGATTCATAATAAAATTACTTAATTTTTATTGAAAATGTTTGAACTCGCAAATACCTACAGCCCTGCATAACCAAATGTAATGATTAGACTGCGGATCTTTATGCAAAATAAAAATTGTTTGCATCGATTGCAATTATCAGGAGCCAAACAGAAATCGTGTTCCTCCTTTAAAAATGTTAATAAATCGAAAATAATACATTGAAGCTTCAATGCATAAAACCCGCATTCTAATAATGATGAACATTGTACGACCAGATGTAATATAAGCAGCTGTTCATAGTAGTCACTGTAAATTTTTCTGCTACATTCAGAAAGAATACAAAAGACATTGTCTACTGAATTACACAATACAATTACGTATTACATTTTCTAATAAATTGCAAGATACGATTGCACAATACGCTGTGTAGTGTATAATGGCACTGAATATAGTACAAATGGTATTGACGAACGGGGCGATTGTCAAATGGATGGATCGATATAAATTCGGTATACGAGGGAGTCGGTCATGTGCACGTAGTGAACAGATAATAAAACTAGTAAGCTACTAAGATAATAAATAAGATTTTAGTTAAGAGATTGTGTGTGTACTTATCAAATAGTAGTGACATTGCACGTTGTCTATTAAATTGCATAATATCTATCGTTTTTAACTATTTCTCCGCCTTAATCCCAAAGTTCGGAGAAAATCCTCGTTTGCAGGATCGATAATTTAAAGTAATAATCGCGAGGGCTTAGCGGACAGTGTAATACATTCGTTAAATTATGTAAATTGCAGTCGACGATTCAGGAGTTGATGCAAACGCTGTCGCGGCACGAAACTTCCCAAGTCTCTGTATTATTCATATCTGGCGTACGTTGTAGTAATTGATCTCGACGTTTCCCAATAAACCGGGATGCTATTCAGAATTATCTTTAATAACTCGGTATCGCCGGCTCCACGATACTTTCCCGGTGCATACCCGAACAGTTTTACCTTTACGATAATTATACTAATTCCGGGATTTCGAGCGGCCTGCCCTAGATGGCGACAGATACGGTCTCTTCGTTCTTGCACGGTGTAAGCCGTGCGCTCGTTCCTTAGATAAGCCGGAGCAACGTTAATGACCGTAGTTATCCTAAACATTTGCAGCCGGTTCCTGTGGAACCATCCCCCGCTGTCGAGAATCTTTAACAAGGCTCGCGAATCCAAGATTAGCTTGTACAAGAGAATCGTTTCAAAAGCTTCGTTCGTTCCTGCCGCCCATTGTCTGCGATGTATCTTTATCGTTATTTTTATTCATTTGCCTGTCTCGTTTATACAGATTTTTCTGGGCCATTTCTATGCGCGCTTTTCGCTTTACTCGTCTTGGAATTTTCTCTGTTAACTTCGTTACTATGCGATTCATGCTCTCCATTCTACGCTTAAATATTTCTAGGGTTAAACTTCACCTTGGCAACCCAGAAATTTTGTAACTTTTTACTATATGATTTTGAACATCTTAACGAGAAAATGCCAAAACTCGAAGTTTGAAGGCGAGGAATTTACAGGTTCGAAAGTTTATGCGTGTACGTTGGGCGTTTTTAACAGGTTAAGTGCGGAGCTTGCATCTATGGACTTTCCGTTCATGCTGCAAGTAACTGCTAGTTTATGTGTGAACAGAAGTCACCTTTCCGAGTCAACTGACGCATCGCCTAAACAAAAAGTTTGATGTCGGTCCTCGCGTTTTTGAGAGGTAGGGGCGTCGCCATGTTGGCGTGCGCGAGCTCTCCCACCCCTCGATGACCTAATCCCACCCAACTTGGATTATACTTTCTCTTTGAGTTTCCGTATATGATTTTCTATATTTTAATTACTGTTCTATGATAACTTGTCCCAGAACAAAGTCTAATCGCCCAACTTTAAACACGCATAACTTTTGAACCAGTGAATTCCTCGCCTTAAAACTTCGACTTTTGAAATTTTCTCGTAAAGATGTACAGGATTGTATATTAAAAAGTTAAAAATTTCTGGTTGGCTAAGGTGAAGTTAAGCTATTTCTCGTTCTTACATTGATCTCTCGAAATTTTTCATCGCCGCAAAATTCTTCTGTTGGTTATATCGCGTCTTTTTCATTGCGAGCTTCGTCTTCTTCTGACCTCGTCTCATCTGTGCCGTCTTTAATTCTTTTTATTACTCCATTTTTCTTGTTCTTGTTATTAGCTTTGTTCTGTCTCTACTGTTCATTTCTTCCGGAACTTTCTGATTTAAAACCGTAATAACTGTTGACAATGGAGCGAGGATGAAGCTCGAATTAAAGTTTGAGAGCTTTTCGCTGGGTTGGAGATTAATAAAAACCATCCTTACATCAAGTCTGGTATATAATGTTCGTTGAAATTATTTTCGTATTATTTATGGATTTGAATATAGTGTGGCAAGACCGAAAGCAACTAAAGTGTGTTAAATACGCGATAACGACCGTAAAAGTTTAACTGGAAAATTCTCCAAGTTCACAAAGACATTGTACTATCGTAAACCCATCAGTTTCCAGTTTTTCGATCGTAATGCATTTCTGTATTCTATTTTATTTCACTATGAAAACGTATTGACTAAATTCACCAATGTTTGTTTGCTGGTACAACTACTGCAAGTTGATATGGAAACGGGAATATGGAAGAATATATTTGAATACATGAATACATGAACGTTTAATTTTTATTAGGTGCATGCAAATGTTTCAGTCTTTTTAATTGCACATGCGTAATGACTTATTGATATAATAATTACAATCTTCGACTTTTGCATACAATTTTTATTTGTTATCAGAGTGTCCAAATAACTAGCTTCGTATGGTAACATACCTCGTATGTTGTGTAGAAATAAAAAAAAAATTGAAAATGAGACTAAAACGTTTACTTAATATATGATTTTTTACCATTTTATGCATATGAAATAGACCCTTTATTGCACATTTTTACTACCGTTATCTTACTGCATCCATTTCTTTTCATATACTCCATTCTATCTTTGCAAATATACCCCCCCCCCCCACCCTCTTTCAAGCATTCCTTCGTTAACCTTCCCTCCTGTATTTCCCTGATTTTCTCCTCATATTTCATTGTTCTTTAACACCGGTCGACTCTTAACTTTTCTTGTTTTAACTCTTCCAAAACAATATAACTCGGCGTCCATTCATCCAGACCTAAACACCACTTAGTATATCTTGTTTTCAACGACTGTAATTCTATTCTATTCTGTATCTCTGCCTCGTATAATATAATGCTTTTCACTAAATGTATTGACTATATGTACTGAAAAATATGAAATAAAAAAAAAAATATAAATATATCTTATAGTAAATTCTTGATCGATTGAATGTCCTTCAGGTTATCACTCGAGCTGTACGTTGAAATTTCATCGGTTGCATATCGTTCGCAATAAATGGCCAAGCGCTTCACCGTGAATTGACCTTTCTACAGTTCAGAAATCTGTGTTTTGAGACATGCTACGAGAATTTTTAGCGGCGCCTCAGAGTGCAGAGAGTTGACTCGACTTGTTGGAGTCTAGCGCCAACAGGGGTTGGACATTAATTTTTCATTGCGTTTCCAGCGGCACGGTGTAATCTTTGCGAAAGGTGAATTTGCATAGCCGTTCCGGTTCAAGGATTGGCCATATTACTTTGTTCCGTTTCCCTTTTCTCTGTTTCCCGAGCCCCTCGTTTCGCTTCCTTTCTTCCCGGACGGGTCTTGTTGTGTCGCAGCCACTGTCTCTATCTCCGACTTCGGGGCGCAGCCACGTTATTGCATCTACGCGGCAGAGTAGATTCGGCCAGGAGACATTAGCACAGCTAAGACCGGCTGAGATAAGCGGCCCTCCTAAATAGCGATTGTCGGCCAAGTCAGCCGGCTTGGATGGGTTATGTAGTTTCGGTATTACACTCGATGCCGCTACCTACGCCACCCGCTTCCTCCGCCCGCCATCGGGTCTATTCAGCGTAGATGGTCCCGCGTATGTATGCACGTTATGTATAAACGCGTATGTATGTACTCGCGTATATACGAAACGGGAGAACCGACGTCGGCTACCTCGAATTACGCGCAGCCTGACCGTGGCGCTATTAGTAAGATGGATATGTTACGTTCGCGGAAATACAGCGAGGAGTAAAATTGAACCAATCAAATCATTTCTTCGAGAAATCATTGCTTGTGTATTCATTAATATGCTCGTCAAATATTGTCGCATGGAAGAGCGTAGGAAAATATTTCACACATTTCTGTTTTGCACTTTAAATCATGTAATTACGATCTCGACCTTTCCCTATCAAATTACTATCACAGAAAGACAGTCATTTCCAAACCATTTAATGTTTATTGAATTCTACGTACTATAGACTACGTCTCAGCTGGGTTAACCCTTTGCACTCGAGTGGTGACTCTGAAGCACCACTGGAAATTATTGTGGCATTATTTCAAAGAAGTTACGAGAAATATTACAAAATATTTGTTACATTACAAAATTTGTAGTTAACAGATTACTAAACATTTGAATATTGTATGTGAAAATCGGATCAGTTTCGTATGAATAAAACGAAAATATTCTAAGAGGGAAGAAAAATTTAGTTTTCGAATGAATATAGCGCCGAGTGCAAAGGGTTAAACTTCGGCTTGGCAACCCAGAAATTTTTAACTGTTTACTATATAATCCTGTACATCTTGACGAGAAAATGTAAAAAATCGAAGGTTTAAGGCGAGGAATTCACTTATTCAAGAGTTATGTGTGTTTGAAGGTCCGTTGAGTTCGCGTGCCCTAATACCTGCAGGAAGTAAATTCCTCTAATAGCAGGCGTGTTTGTTGCATTTTCAAACTCGATTTTCTCGAAAACGAAACGTCAAACAAGAAACATTATTTTTTCCACTTATTTTGTCACGTAGGTTCACCACATTGCGGCTTGTACCGTCATACACCCTGTAGAACACTAACCAGAACGTTTCAAGGTACTACAATGAAACGAGTTTCATAGAATATTAAAAAATATGTACTTATTTTATTGAAAAATGAAATGTCATCGCGTAAAGTGGATAAAAATTGTGGAATATTTTTATTACGTGTGCAAAGACATCGGAAAAAGTATTTGAATCTTTCAGGAAAACCAAAAATTTTAGACGATAACTCATAAAGAAGGGTAGGGTAAGGGACCTAATTATTGTGGCGGTATCAATTACTGTGCCTACATTAAATATACTTATTTTTAAAGCATAATGAATATTAAAAGAGAGATATTAAATTTTTTTCATTGAAATCAATTAATATATATATATTTTTAATAATTTTTAATAATCATTATGCTTTAAAAATAAGTATAATTAATATAGCTCCCACAGAAATTGGGTCCCTTACCCTAGTTAAATATAAATCGCAAATAAACAGTAAGTTCAAATGTAATCCTAATATTATCCTACAATTTTATCACATCTTTTGATACTCAAGGTCACCTGAGGTAATGACTTAAGCATATTCGAATGTATTTTTTCAGCCGCTACAAGGTGGTAAAAAAAATTGTTCTTCTATGATATTCCTCTTTCGATACCATTTATATTATGCCATAAATATTTTTTGTGGCATTAAAAATAATGGAGATATTCAGGTGGCCTCCTTCAGCTGAGACACCCTGTATATGGAGTTTGATTCTTAGTTTTAAATCGGAAGATTCGATGTCGCTAATTGAATTTGACGCATACCATGTGTCAGATATAAGGTTCTCATACATCACTTTATATCATAAATTTAATCAACAATCCTAACCTCGGACGGATGTTACAGGATAAAAGAAAAAAAGAAATTGTAACAAATCCGATATAAGTCTCTCGACGCGATTCCGATCGAGAGAACGACGTGCCCAGGATACCAGACGTCTCAACGCGAAATTAAATTCTGCCAGTCTCTGTTGTCTCTTCCGTTCCCGTCGATCTTCTAAGCTCGCTAAACGGAAACTCCATTTTCTGACCGGAATCGTAATACGTTCGATACAAATCGAAACAATAATTCTATGTATCTGTTGCCCGGGTATCCTCTTGCGCACCCATCAGCGTCGGGTTGCAATTAATTCCGCGTGGGTAATTCATTCTCTGCGAGAATGTTCGCTACTGTTTCGCTATCAAATTCACATCGATACAAATGTGTCGAGATACGTGGAAACTTTAGAACCGAAATGCCCCTTATATCGTGTACAGACGCTATTGTTCGATCTCCTGTCGCTACTGTCAAACGTGGAAAAGGATACCTAACGAACAACACATCGGTGAGACAATAATAATCCTGTGACAAAACGTTTATGTTTTTCACTATATTGTTTGAAACTTTGACTTGTATATGACTTGTATATTCGTGACATTTTCCCGATTAAAATGATACCAATTATCTCACAATTTAAATAAGAAACAATTTTTTAATCCACGATACAGTAGAACCTCTATTATCCAAATTAATCGGTGGAGTATGAGGTTTTGGATTATAGAACAGTTACCTAGCTGCGATGAAAGATTAAATATTTCTTGATTTGTACAATGAATTGTGTTGTTGCATTGCAGTAGATTGAATTATTTACATGTGAAAGGTGTATTTAGATAATGGAGAATTTAATCATCGGTTCTATTGACTCGGCAATCGAACAAGCAAACATGCTCCGAATTATATCATGTTTGGTCCCGTTTTAATTAGGAAAATGTTATAAATATCTTGGTGAACGTTTCGTAAAATAATAATTTAAAACGAGACAGTTATTTCATTTGATTAGAATTGTCTTACCAATACATGTAATACCGTATCATAATTCAATGGTGAAATCTGCATACTAAAATAAGAAACAGAAGTGGTCTAAAGATATTCCTAATACAACTTTCTCTTCAATTTGCTGCTATTAGGTACTTAATAGTTACTATTAAGTACTGAACACTTTGTCTAGCAAAAGTCTATCAATAGATGTTTTTAATGAATGAGCTGTATGTAAAAGAAGCTCGATTATTTTCTTTTAAACAATCATTTCAGAGGAAATTGTTACATTATATTCATCAATATAATTTGGAACATTTATTTTGAAAGTGGTGCAAGTTCATTTTTTGTTGATAAAATACAAAATACAAATATACAAATTAAGTGATATCTCATTAAAAAAAAAATGGACTTACACCACTTTCAAAATAAACGATCCATTTGTTGGACTATGAACGAATTTCATCTCGCTTTTTAACAATTCGTTAAGAAATTCTCAACTGTTCATCACCGATCACAAAAGGCTTATTAAAAAATGGCCGGTAATTGAGTGTTAAATTTCGTCAACATATTACCTTCCAATTTTGTACACTAATACTAATTTAGCGACGTCCGCGTAATCCATCATAAATTGGAAGCTTTAACACTAACCGTGCCGAGCTCAAAATGTTATTGATATGTAGTCTCCACTCGATAAATGTCCTAAATATCTTGTCTATAATTGTCGCAGAACTATCCCCACTACCGCAGGACATACCCCGTGAGGGGACCCTAAGATCGAGAGATTAGTGTAAACATAATACGGGTTGGGTATGTAGGTGTGAGACCAGGAGATCTTTATTTTTCATCATTTTTTATTACAACTTTTAGCAATATATTCGTGGCATTTTTCAATATAATATCATTCCAATGACATTTACTTATGTAATGAATGATGAAAATTACTTCCCATTACAATTATAGCAACGGAAAATTTGTGTAAATATGATCTGATGTTGTGTTTGGTATCATTTTAATCAGAAAAATTCCACAAATATATTGGTGAAAATCCCATAAAATAATGATGAAAAATAAAGAAGTTTTGTTATTGGATTAGTAGTGGTCTTGGATTAGGAGTGTATTGCATTACACTCCTCAGTGACGGAGGCCTCTCGAGCTTCGCTGTCCTCTTCTGCGTTCGGCAGTGGATCAAAGAATAGTACCTTCTAGCCGATAATTGTCCCTGGTCAGATCCGTGTTTGGGACAATTATCGAGTAGACACTGTACACTGTTTTATAAAAATTACAAGACTGAATTTATTTGGATTTCTCACAATTTTCATAACAATATGTGCTTGAATGATGAGATCTATTTAATAATTTCTACTGAAAGCACCTTTGTAATTTTAATATTGGAAACTAAAAAATGTGAAACCGGTCATTTGACCAGTCGTGATGCGGTTAGTGTTAAATTCAATTTAGTACTTCATTTCAATCAAGTTAAGTTCAATTTTCTCGATAATAAATTCTACAGAATAATTTTGCTTCATATTTTCCGTTTGTTTATCTCCGGCCTGCTCTTTATTGACGAACATTTGTCGACTGTTCTAAAGACGTCGGACAATGCCGGACGAAATGATCGAGAAGTTTTAATTACACCGCTGCAACAGTGATTCAATTATCGTGACGTGACGCTAGCTAGTTCGTTTGTGTGTGTCAATTTCTTTAACAGTCGTTTACTCACGCCGCTCGGGACTCGTTAAAAGGCGACGCGAAGATAAAACGGTATTGGCACAATGGCTCCCCGTTTCGTAATTGTTCACGTACGTTCAATGTTTTCGTTCGTGGTTTTCCGCAACGTTTGGATTGAAATCTTTTCTGCGAGCATTCGCCGAATGAAAAGGTCTTTTCTTTTGACTCCGCAAAGAATGCGGAACTGTGCGTAATTAATTGGTAACATTTATATCATCAACGACGTGGAAATGTGAAACTCCCGATCGGTGGAGAGAAAAACTTCCAATTTCATTCGCTATGGAACGAACGGGAACGTTCGGATGCTTTCCTTCAAACACTCTTGTTTGCATTTTCCGTCTTCCTCTCGTTTCGGAGGAGTTTATTCCCGACATCTGTGTGCTTCACTGGAACGCTCCATTTTTCGAAATAGCATCGCGGAAACGATATTGCTATTTGAAATATTTTTTTAGCACTGACAATTTCGTTTACTGCGATCCCGGTATCGTGAAATTTTACGCACAACTTTAGGATATAAAACCGTGTGAGCGAATTCCACGTGACTAAAGCGGGAACGATGAATATATTAGGACTATTAAATCGTGTTCGAAATGAGTGTAGTGATCAAAACATTATTCCAACAATTGTAAGTTTCTCCAGGCAATCCTGAGTCGACTTTAAAGAGTACAGTGTTTTCTCGATATATGTCCACAACACGGGTCTACCCAGGGACATATATCGGCTAGAAGATACTATACACAGCAAGGTATACCCCGCGGCAGTGGGGATAGTTCTGGGACTTTTATCGGCTGGATATTTGGGACATATGTACATAGAATGAAGGCGGTATAGAGAAGTCACCTAACAATGGACAAAACTAAATGCCAGATACGAGCATTTTATTGAATAATTGAAACATAACGAAATGATTTGACTCGTGGAAAGCAAGAGGAAAAATTAATAATAGCAAAGAATCCAATGAAACTAACAAGTCCCATAAAATAACGAAAATGAAAACAATGGAACGAGCACAGGCCTTAAAAACTAATCGTTAATAAACCATTCAAGAAACAAACCTAACCAAAAATGAGATAAGAAGCTTGTGTACATATGTATTCCTGAATGTTTGTCTAAATCGATATACTTGTAACAAATGTACTATTTGTTTCTTTAAAATCGCAAGTCAAAGTTTGAAGAAGATTTATGTTGAAAATATATGATTCTTCTGATTATTTCGTTTATCTAATTGAACATTTAAGATTCCTAATTCAATAAAAACTTCTTAACGACGTGCAGAATTTTATATAATTTAGTTTCGCTTTAATGTCTTTACTACAATGAAAGATTCATGAAATACGAAGATTGGGGTCAGGAAGCTGTCAGAAGTCTCAAATAGTATATTTTAAATACAGAGCTGCGTATATTATGAATTAGATGTATTAAAAATAGTAATTTGAAATCTTAATAAGGCAGTATTTCAAAATCTATTCTACTTTATGGTATTATATATAAGAATATTTGAAAATTAATAACTGTTATAATATGTATTAGAAATAATTATTTGAAATAATTTTCCTTTTGGAATTTATGAGAAATAATTATAATATTTCATGCTCATAAGTTCAGTTTACGATATAGAAACATTAATTATGGATGTCAAGGCATGTTCACAAATACCCTCTAAAGAGGATTTAATATACCAAATTTTATTATGTGCATAAGGACAGAAAAATTTATTTCAAATAACTTGTTAATACAAAATATACTTGTAAAATAAATATTTCAAATAGTATTTCCTGTAATACAAAAGTAAATAATTATATCAAATTAATCGATGTAACGCAATTCGGGAATTAATCTGTAGAAATATTCCTATTTTTTATTTGAAATACTGCTTTATCCAACACTGTTTGAATCGTATAGCAACGTCTGAATAATCAAATATGGCGGTCCGTCTTAAACAGTGTAAAAAAGCTTGAAATATACGAAATACAATATTAAATTGTTTCTTGAATGGGAGCGAGGTTTCAAGATGTACTATGTATCAGAGTAACTCATAAACCGTCAGGATGCCCGTTAGGGGAGCACACATATTTAATGTCATCCCCCTTGTGGTCTTGAATATCCTACGTTTATTTTCACCCTTAACACAGGGTGTGGTGTATCTGGTACCCCATGGACCTCTCTAAATCAATGAGAATATGGTTACGTTTATTACCAATAAAATTTGGATGGCATTACTTATTATTTCATCACGCGTGTTACACTCACACGAATGTTTTCATGGAAACGACACAATGATAGAAATGGATGTATATTGTGAACCGTCTAACCACTTGAGGACGAAGGCTATTGCGTCATTAAACATAACATGGAAAAGCAATTAAAGTAGACAAGGCGTCCCAGAATTGGCAGTAGAAATCGGCAAGAGGGAATGTACAGGAAACGATGTATGGTCGGACAAATAGTGTACTTCAGTGTTCACTTCAAATAATTGTCGTATTGCCAATTTTAAAGTGTCGGTATTCTTAAAAACTGGTCTGTAAAGGGGACACTACGTCCTTATCTTTTTCCAAATTTTTCAATACTCTCCTGCTGTTCTATTATTGGATTTGTTAAAAACAATTGTAAAATAAATGGTGATCATAATTTTTTTTCAATTTAAATTATTTTGGTTAGATACGTTTTTCATCAGTTTGTCAGTTCAACTATTACAATTCAATGAAAAAAGGTTGACACCTTATTTTAAAAGCTTGTAAGATCGTCAATTTAAAAAATTTTGAAATGTCCCTTGAGTTATGTTCGTACATTACTAGCCTGCAGATATTTGTGCAAAATAAAAATTTTGTACATCAATTGCAAGACTCTAAAACAAATAAATATTTGTTTCTTCTTTCAACAATTTTCGTAAGTTGATGATATTACGTCGGTACTCTTAAATTCTTTTAATCTTTTTACTGTTTCATAGTTCACCTATTCACTTTTGTCATAAATGCATAAAATTCACAGTCTATGTATAGCTGCGTATATCATTAAAGACTAGAATATGACCAAATTTAATAACAAATTCGAAATAGTATGTTTCCAATCTAGTCCAAAGAGTATCCAACACAGGGTGTCCCAAAAATGTTGTACTTTCTTGAAAGAGGCGATTTCCGAGGTCATTTCAGTTAACTTTTTCTTTTCCGAAAATGTAGTCCGCAGTTTCGTTAAAGAATTATTGGCGAAAAATACGGACCAATCAGAAGGCGGCTATAGCGGCTCCCGCTGAGCGTGACATTGACATTGGGCGAACTGGAATCGGGCCGCTGTAGCTCCACTTTAATTGGTCCGTGTTGTTCGTTAATAACTCCTTAGCGAAACCGCGGAGAACACTTTAGCAAAGGAAAAAGTTACATCAAATGATCTTGGGAAGCGCCCCTTTGAAGAAGCACACCATTTGTGGGGCACCCTGTATAGCGTGAAATACTTTAAGTAGAGTGGGTTTACCTGTGGTCAGACTAGTACACCCATGAGAGTCGGGTTGCAGTTACTCAGTTGCTCAGCAACGGTAAGTTTTAGGACAAATACACTTTAGTACTTTTACACTCAGAATACGCCAACCTATCGAAATCGAGCATAAAAAATTGGACATTCCATTTCAAAAAATTAAGGTGACCTCTATATCTTCTCTACCACTCCACTTGCAAGAATATCATTTATACCATATTATGTAGTTTCTTAAACCCTACAACTTCTGTAAGTAACATTTTCTCGTATTGTATGAAATAACCAAGATATTCAAGTGGACAGAGCTCGTGGGACACACTGTATATCTCTTTCCCAATATTCATTATGCTTTAAACATAAGTGTAATTAACCCTTAGCACTCGAATGGCGACTGTAAGGCGCCACTAGAAATTGCTGTATCATTATTGAAGATATTTTTTACATTATTAAATGTGTTTGTATTTAATGAATTACTAAACACTTCGGTATTGTACGAGTATAACATGAAAAATATATATATAGAAGGGAAATATTCTAGGTCAGAAGAAATGTTTCGTTTTGGTGTTAAAATAGCTTCGAGTGCAAAGGGTTAATATAGGCACAGTAGTTGGCACCCCCACGGTAATTGTAACAGTATCAATAGCCACACCTCGGAATTACAGAGTGCGGGAGATGAAATTACTTTAACAAAAATTCTGGCGTATTATCCGAAAAGCTTATCATATATCAGCAGCTGTAAGATGCGTTGTAAAATCCTACGAAAATAGTCGCCGGAAAAGCTGGCGGTTTACGAGTCGGACGAATGGGAACGCATTCCTCGGGCCAATCTACTCTAACAATATTGTACTGACCGAAGTGCAAGATATAAGGACGCGCGTCAAGAAGCGAGCGGCGGGGGTGGGGGGGAAGGGGGATCGTGCAACGGAATAGAGTGATACGCAGAGAATTTTATGTACCATTCGATAACAGCGGCGGTTCACGTGCGCGCCAATATCTTCGTGTCGAGAGAGAGAGAGAGAGGCACGGGCTTTTTACGGCGTCTTTTTGCAGCGTCGCATAAAAGTTACGCCGCGCCGGTGCGCGGGGCTCCTCGCTCGAAAACCGAACGACAATAGCCTCTGTTGGAAACGAGCCAGCGCCGTATCCGTTTCTTTTTTTTTCTCTTTCGCCGGTTATCGACAATGAATATGTTCGTCTCGTCGGTCCGCGGCTACAATTATAAAATTTATCGAAGCGGCGAGAGGAGGACAAGAAACAGGCAGACATCGGGACCGAACAAAAGAAAGAACGAGAAAATCGAGATCAGAAGTAAAATAATTACTACCGCCTTTCGAGGAGAACGGGTTATCGCGGGAAGATCGGGGGCCGGATCATCCTCGAAACGGGGCGTTAACAACGCGGCGCCACGTCCAATTAAAAAGATTACTAATTAAGCTTACTAATTAATAGCGCGCGCAACCGGCGCGCGACATTACGGTTTTAATTACCAAGTGTCATCTTTTCCGATCCGAAACAGCGCGTCGCGGCTCGGCGCGGCTCGGCGCGGCACAGCCGTGACGTTCTTAAATCTAATTAATTTTCTACGACTATTAATGAGTCGCCGGAGGTAGCCGCCGAGGGGCGTCGGCGTCCCTGACAATCTCGAGCCGCACCATCTTGGACGGAGAACGATGCAAGATTATTGTGGATATTAAATTTCAGTGTAGCGGCTATGCTCGTGGCCGGATATTAAATTTTAGTCCCGGTAAGCAATGGCGCGAGCGCATAATACGCCCGGTGCCCTCGACTTCGCGCGAAAATCGTCGTTCAAGCCAGCCCTCTCGACTCCCCCACCCTCCCCCAACCACCCCTAAAACCCCGGCCCTGTCACCCCCGTACGCCCTGCGGTATAATTCTTCGCGGTGCGCACCTATCGGCCGTGTTACCGCATCTGCGCCCCGCCACCAATGTCCCTTGGGCTTTTATTGCCGTCTCGCACCGCGCCCGGAATATTACATTTTGGTAGATAGGCGAAATTATCGATTACGCGATAGCGCGCCGCTTTTCATATAGAATAATAGCGTTCGAGTGGCCGAGTGCGCCACTCGGACCATCCCTCGCTATTAGCCGGCCGCGGAGGAACGCGGCCATGCTTTCCTCGTTTTTTTTTTTTTTTTTACGACGTACAGTTGCTCACGAAAGTACACTCCCCGTCAAAATGATAGCACGCGCGTGCTATCTTTCATTTCACGAAAACTATCGGGTCATTGCAAAACTCTCGATACGATTTTCGGTTTATCCTTACTTAAATCAGTGGATTTATTCGAGGATTATTATTATTCGATTTGATGCAGTTATTGCAAAAATGGGTGGCAGTAATATTTCAAACGGTAGGAAGATTGAAAGCATTTAAGAATATCAGTACTGTTGTTACCCCTTAACCCATTTGCATCATTAGCGTATGATTTTCGATTTTCTTGGTCACTATCATTATTCGTTAGCTAAAAAATAGAAATGGAGAGTGTTGTTGGAGATGAAAGTAGTAATTCCGATTTTTTGTACTTAAATGTAATAGAAAAAAAAAGTTTGGTGATAAAGGCCTTCTTTTCATATTTCTTTGTCATGCAAATGGGTTAATAAAACGACTAAAGGGAGAAATAAATTCCTATTTGGATCCTATGTCTTGCAATTAATGCATACAATTTTTGTTTGCATAAAGATCCGTGGTCAAGTTTTTCAAAAGTTTGTGTACTTGTTTGGCTCTATTTTAGAATAACACACTGTCATTTTCATGTAATTATTTGTATGATTATTTCAATTATTATATGATTCCAGCAACATATCACTATTCATGGCTGCGATGATATCTCAATAATTAATTGGTCAATCGTTTTCAAATTTTACACCCACACAGGATGTGGCCGAATAACATGTACAAGCGGGCATGAGCTGATTGCATATGAAAAAAATATGCAATAACATTTTTTCATCCGAAGCTTCGTTTTCGAGAAAATTCAGCAAATGGCCAGCCCCAATGCCACCTCCTGCATATAATAAAGCACGCGAATCCGACGGATATTTAAATTTGATTTCCTCGAATACGAGACGTTAAAGGAAAAATGTCATTCCCTTATTCGATTTATCTGTACATGTAGAATTACTCTCTGCCCGCTGATACATATTATTCGGCTGCTCCCTTTATATGTATAAAATTTGAAAAGGATTGATTAATCCATTACTGGGATATCGTGACAGTAATGAAAAGTGATGCGCTGTTGAAATCATATAATAATTTAAATAATGCTTTCTTGAAATATAGCCAAACATGTATACAAAATTTTAATACTCTTGATCAATAATAATAACAGCATGAACACTTTTGATCTGATAAATTAAGCAAAAATTGGCGGCTTTAAATAGGATAATTCCCTTATTGTACAGTGGATTCAGAAAGTACTTGAACACTAAATTTCCCATTCTTGAGAAATTGAAAAAAGTAGTACAACAATGTACCTGGACTCATTTTAAAGCTTGGAGCTCTACTTTGTCCATCTATCGTTCACTTTTGTCTTAAATATTTCTGCACGATACAGGGACTGGGAAACCGAAGAGACTTTTTTGGTCGAAAATGTTAGTAATTGAAGCGTATGTAAAAACATTTGCAAATTTTTCTCGCGTCTGAACCTACCGTAGATTTAACGATTGAAGCTTCCCATTTACAATGGATGCATAAAGCCTAATTTATGATTTTTTATAGTCGATTTATTGGGCTTTGAATGAAAGGTGTGCTGGTATCTGTATGATGATCTTACACGACCAAACATCCCAAAAAAATCTTAGATTAAGTTTTAAGCAGTCGTTGTAAAGGGGAAGACTCAATCTTCAAATCTGTAATAAATTCATTTAAGAAAAAAACTTTTTGATACTTTACAGACGATTCAGTTTGTAGCATTTTCGACCAAAAACGTGTTCTCAATTTTTCATTAATTAATGGTGAAATTTATTATTGTACTATTTATTTCAACGAAATTATCATAATTTAAATATTGACAATTTTTTGAGAATCGGACATTTAGTATTCAAATACGTTTTGGATTCCCAGAATTTCTCACTGAAACACACAGTATTGTAATGGTTGCCATGCAGAAAGAGGAAACCTGTAAATCGGCTTACAGACGATACGATTTATCACACTTCAATTTGTATGACAAGTTGCACAGACAGTTGCAAAAACAGATCGCATTCACTTTTGCTTACTAACGATCGTACAATCGTAACATATTGTTTTGGAATAGACATGTCTTCGCAATGGCACCGATCATGTGAAAAAAGACAGCAGTCTCACTTCTAATATTTAGACTACGGTCTTTATGCAAAATAAACATGTTCTATATTAGTTACAACAAACAGGTGTTAAGTAGCCATTTGTTCCTTATTCTAATAAGTTGGTTAAACTTCACATTGGCAACCCAGAAATTTTTATCTGTTTTTACATAATCCTGTACATCTTTACGAGAAAATGCCAAAAATCGAAGTTTTAAAGCGAGGAATTCATTGGTTCAAAATTTATGCGTGACTAAAGTGGAGAGATTTTTAGCGTTTTTTACAGGTAGGGGCGCCTCCATGACAGTGTGTGCTCGACATTGCGCGTCGTTTGATGAGGGGAACCGCTGGATGTTAGTACAAGCACGCGCCTTTGTCGATAACGTATATTTGCAAGCGTGGTCGCCCCCCAACGACCTAATCCCAACCAACTTGGATTATACCTTCTCTTTGAGATCCCGTATATGATTCTCTATATTTTAATTACTGTTCGGTGACAGCTTATCCCAGAGTAAAATGTAACTTCTCAAGTTTAAACACGCATAACTTTTCAACCAGTAAATTCCTTGCCTTAAAACTTCGATTTTTGAAATTTTCTCATCGAGATATACAGGATTATATATTAAAAAGTTAAGAATTTCTGGGTTGCCAAGGTGAAGTTCAACCCATAATTTTAATGGATTAAAAATAATATAATAGTATTCTTAAACTAATATTTTCACTCTTTTGTGTTTCACCTGTTCAGTTTTATCATAAATACATAAAATCAGCAGTTTAGTAATAATTCTACTGGCAGAAAACGAAAAGATGAAAATGGTATAAAAATATCACAACAAAATACTAGTACTAAATACTTATTGTGCGAGTCAGGTACCGATGAACCGGCAGATTTAAAAAATTACTTGAGACGACGATGCTTTTCATTTATTGTTAGAATTACTTCGCCGGAAAATTGCAAAATAAATAACAAACATGCGAAATACAGTCAGTAAAATTGTATTCTATTGAGTTCTATCCGAAATGATAGAATATTTTTAATATTTAAAAAATATACTATTTTTAATTTTTAGAAAATCTCTATTCTTAAGATAGAGATAGAATAAACGTTCAAACAAATACAATAGTCTCGCATATAACGCGACCAAGAAATTGTTTACAAAATAAATGTAAATGTAAAAAGTATTGCTTTAGAAGACTGTACACTTACTGTCACAAAAGATGCAATTACTCAGTCTTTTTAAACAATTCTTTAATCGCGTTAGACGGGGGTCTACTATAGTGTATGAAAACAAATTTCAGAGACAACGTGGAAAAAACTAAAATCGTGCAAATCTCAATTTGTACTATCCTTTCCGCTCGCAATTCGTCCGGGAAATTAATGTCGTGGATATGCACGGCGTTCATTATAATTTAGCATTTTTTCTCCAGATAAGCGATGGATTTACGATCGGAATCGTGTGAGCAGAATGGCTCGGAAAAATGTTATTTTTCGCTGTTTGATGCAAAGCTTTAGACTCTTTTGTGGGGAACCGCGTGCATATCGTGTTTGATTTAATGTGTTGAGATGTTGATATTGTTGGTTCGCCTGGAGCTATTTTTATGATTCCAAAATGGTACCATAGTGGTTCATGGTATACAGGGTGTACCAAATAAAGTATTAGAAGCTGTTTTCTTAGAATGTAATGAAGATATTGACATAATCTTGTTGCAAATTATTTGGTTAAGGAGGACTAATATTTGAGTATGAATTAAATTATTTCGAGGTAATTTTTGTGTGGAAGGGGGGGGGCGGCAATATATTTTTAAATAGAAAGTAGTATTGATTTTTTATTATTGCCATACCTCTTATTAAACGAAATAGTATTTAGTTGAACCATTTCTTATTATTCTACATAGTTACAGAATAACAGCACGCGTAACCAGTAAACTAAAATATAAAATATCGTCAATTAAACCAATAAGTAAACTTTGCAACTGTGCACAATAAAAAAAAAAGGTTCAAGTAAATACTATTGTGTTTAATAAGATGTATCACAATAACAAATAGTCAATACTACTTTCCATTTTTAAAAATGTTGGGGTCCCCCTTTCCCCCTAAAAAAATTAGCCCAAAAAAATTTAATATATACTAAAATATTGGCACCTTAACCATTTAATTTGCAAAAAAAAAAATAAGAAAAATTAGATTCTGAGAAAACACTCGCAGTTACTCATTGTTGAGGAGTAAGTCGCACACATTGCAACCAAACCTCCTTACAGAAATAAAGTACACATTGATAATGTCATACGAACATTTCAATTCGAAGAATCGAAGAACAATTCTAAGTGAAGCACGGTATTGTGCCAAAGCGGATAGTATAGTATTGTATAGCTTTATTTGGGACACGAAGAGTGATCAAATTATTATGAATACTTCAAAAGTACTAGTTACTAATATTGTACGTATAATAATATTGCTTTTATTACAGAATATATTATGTTTTCAATAACATATGACGATGAGAGAGAGAGAGTATAGTTTATTTTAATCATTGCCATAATTAGTAACGTATTTAGAAATATACTATAATAGTAATAAGAAAATTATTATTTGATAATAACTATTTTAATAAAATAATATTCAAAATGGCAGGAGTTATTTTTTTATAATTTTTCATCTGTTCATAACAATCAGATCACCCACTGTATCATGTTTTATATTATATTATAGCGTATAGCTTGTGTTAAATTCTTACACGTTGTGGTTTAAGATTAAAATAAAATAATAAATTAGGAGCATATTAAATCGGCTTGCATAACTCGAATGTTCATCTTGTAAGTTATTGACAAATGTAACGAGTTGCTAGAAAGTTACAGAATACGATTCACGCGACAACCTTCAGTTTTAGGAAAACGAGACATACGGAAGTGCATGACTTACCCCCTTGCAGCGATGGATAGATGTAAAAGGATGGCTCCTGTAACCAGGACACTACGCGCACCAAATCTTTCACGAAGCTGGGAACGACGCATCGTAACACTGCTGTGCATCCCCTCGATGCACCCCCGATCACTTCCACGTCGACTTTGTATGCCTGGGCCACCACTGCGAACAAATAACCCTGAAGTTACTTTTATTCATCCCCAAGGTGGCGCGCCGACTTATACACCTAGAACTTTATCAAAAGCTACGGAATTCTCGTTCGGTGATAAAGTTTATATTGCACGGCGAGTCATAGATGAAAGGCCGTAATTCTTTCGCTGAAAGGAAACTCCACTGCCTCTTTTACCTAAAACTTGATCAAAAACTATTAAATTCTGGCGAAGTAATAAAAATTCGTATCCGGAACGAAGATCGTAGATTAATGTAGAAGTTTCGAAAAGGAAAGTCCTAGTACACTTTTTGCTTGAACGAATGTTTAAAAATATTATAATAATGTCTCTGTGCATGAAAGTGATGCGCACAACATTTGCGATAGAGACAATATCACATCATGAGACAATATACTATAATAATTTATAATTTTATTTTATTTTCATAATTTATTTTCTTATGAAACTTTTACCAACATATTTGTCACATTTTTCTGATTAAAATGAGACCAAACTCGACACAATTAGGGATAGATTTGCTTGTATAATTCGCGATCGAGTAGAACCTCGATTATCCGAATTTTCCATTATCTGAATCTAAATAGTTCAATCTAAGGGACTGTATATACAACTCGATTTATTGTACAAACTAGTAAAAGTGTAATCTAAAATTTCAATTAGCTTCAGCTAGATAACTGTTCTATTATCCAAACACTCAAGTTTCAATGATTAGTTCGGATAATCGAGGTTCTCCTGTATCGTGGATTAAACAAGTAAATATGATCCAAATTGTGTCTTGTTTGGTGTCATTTAAATTGGAAAAGTGTCACAAATATGTCGGTAAACGTGTTACAACAAAATTATTAAATATCAAACAAATTTTATCATTATATTAGTATTGTTTCATTAATACACTGATATCGGTGCTTTGTTTATTCCTTCTCTAATTACGACGCTCTGGCCGCAAGAGATCGACGAATGGGAGCTTTCACGTGTGTTAAGACATTCTTGTAAATACATATTTTGTAATACGACGTGAAGAAATTCATAGCGTAACAAATATAGATATTTTACGAAGGAAACGTCTGGTAAAATAATTTTCTCTTTTGGGTATCGGTGTCCCTGAGACCAAGAGTGTCGCACGTAAAACAAACGGGAATGGAATGACTGTGATGCACAGTCTTATACCACTCGTTATAATTTCCCTTGCACACAGGTTGCAAACCAGGTCGCAACGGGCGCGGCAGAAACGCACTCGATTCCACATGGCGCGTTCCATGCTTCGGGGAAAATTCCAATTTCGGCTGGAAAACGATCGACAGCCGGGGCGTTAAGTGTTTTAATTTCCAGAAGAATTTCCATTGTCGAGCCGTGGGCTCACGTTCGCGTTGAAAGTGCGGACCCCGCGCTCGCCGATCGCTGTTATTAGTTTCGCCGCGCCAGAGAACCCCCTGGGAAAGCAAAATACAAATTCCACGAAAGTTGACTAAAAAAAGCTATCGTTATTGATAGCGAAAATTGAACAACTTGTGTCTAGACAATTCTGACGTGTTCTTTTAAATCTCTGAAGAACCCCTCGTACGATGGACTCTTCTGACAATTTCGTGGCAGCCATAAGTATATCCCTCAAAATTTGACGTTGGGATTATCGTTTACTTATCTTTCCATTCTTTTGTCCGAGTCAAAAACTCTAAAAAAAAACTCTGGGTCCAGGTGGACCCAACTACGGCCATCTGAAGGTTAAACGAACAGGTCCTCAAATCGCATTAAAACGATTTAATAAAACGTATACGATTCAAAAAATCTATTGGCGACTTCTGAACTGTTCAAATTAACCTTGAAATGTAAGGAATGCTTAAATATAAAATACGGAACCTGATATTTTTAATTCAATTTAGAGGACATACAATAAATGTTCCTCGTGACTGTTTCAATAAGAACCTCTATATAATAGTTCGAAACACCTGTTTTCGGAACTCTTTCAAGCCCTGGCATACAGGTTGTCCACTCCAAATTGACCTTTCTGTCGATAAAATTCACCTTTCTACAAATAAAATTCAACCTTTTACAAATCAAATTTTCTCGCAATTTTACTTGAAGTTGCTCAAACGGTTATGCGAATCGTAGTGACTTGCACTCGAAAGACAACCAATTGACAAGAATTGAATGAAGACAATGTAGAGAAAGTGTAGTTGACTTTGGACAATGTAAGCCTCTACGAGGTACACTTCACCATTTCTACAACCATAGTCTTCAATGACGAACCTTATCGAAGAAGTTCTTTCTGGTCCTACGAACCATGAAAGTTTCTAGAAAATAGAATCGGCAGGTCATTATTAGACGCGTCAGATAATTTCTAATCAATAGCATGCGTGTCCGTCGAATTTTCAAACTCGACTTTCTCGAGAACGAGGCGTTAAAGAAACGAAATTTATTCCACATTTTTTAATTATTTTATTATGTAGAATGACCCCCTCCATGGTTGTACAATCAATACTGAAATATCCTGTATACAGTCCGCGAAATTACTGTGTAATTTTAATTCAGTTGTAAACAAACAAATACGATCTAATTGTCCCTGTTATAAAATAAAATATATTTTCTTGTAAGTAATTAATTTGAAAAATATGTATCTCTGAGAAAGGGATGTGCGAATATAGTTCCAGTCAATAAAAATATTAGTTAATGTACTCTATAGAATCGAAATGATAATGATCATACACATTTAATATGGTATATTGCTACCATTTGTTTTAAATAATTTGAGAAACTCGGTTATTCATACTTTTAGTCAATATTTGTATAGTTGATATATATCTTTATGGTCCGCTACTGTCGCAAATTGTTTTCCATTTGCATACACTTTGCGGACTACTATTTCCCAGAGGTTTTCTATGAGGTGGGAGTTCGGAGAACGCGCGAGTCACTGCATTAATTTAATATTTTAGTGGCAATACCATTCCCTGTTTAGTTTTGATGCTTGAATTCAAATCTTGTATACTTCCGGGAATTCATTTTTGTCTATGTACAATACAAGGTAAAAAAAAAGATGTTATATTTCCGTGAAAGGCCTGACACAATTTGAAGTAACTGTTTCCTTTGCGAAAATGTTCTCCGCGGCTTTGTCAACGAGTTATTAACAAAAAACACAGACCAATCACAGCGAGAATACAGCGGGCGGATTACGGCTGAACCAATGCCAACGCCGAGCCGGAATTCCACTACTATAGGTGCGTTCTGATTGGTTCGTGTCTTTCGTTAATAGCTCCTTAATGAAGCCGCGGAGAATGTTTTCGCAAAGGAAAAAGTTACTTCAAATAATCTCAGGATTTATCCCTTTCAAGGAAACACAACTTTTTGGGACACCCTGTATATCCAACATATTGCCGTCTTTGCAAAAGAGCTATGTACATGCAGCTCAGACCGTAACACTCCCACCACCACGATTCATAGTAATGTCGTGTAACTCGCTCTATCGCGCCACTAATAAACTCGGTAAAACCACCTGGCCTATCTATAGTAACCCTCAGACTTCTGCGAGTTCTAGGCCTATGCCGGGGTCATTTCTGACCTATGGCGATAGTTCACTACAGTTTTCTTTCGATATAAGGCAATGGCTCGGGACCGGCTATCGTCGTATTTCGGATTAAGAAGAAGAAGAGGGGACAGCGATTTTTTTACTTCAAAATAAGAGGCGTCATGTTATATCGGAATAAAATTGTACAGGGTGTTTCACCTAACTCGAGCATCTAAAATATCTCGCTTGTTTTGTATGATGGAAAAAAATTGCAGAGGAAAACATTAGTTGGTTCTGAGGGGTACACATTATGATAGGCACAAAAATTTGTTCAAGGTTATATTTCTTTGAGATTTCAAGGTCATCGAAGTTTTTTTAAATGAAATGATATACTTTTATTGTCGCTATATGATAGCCGAGGTCAAGACGAATCCAACGACCTGTAATATTATGACCTTCACGTGACCTTGAATTTTTTATCACCAACGATTCCACACCATACGTTTATACTCCGTGGACGCTGGTGTGCAACTTGTCGAGGTCATTTCGGGTTTTCAGTGCACCAATAATGCATATTATGTGTATTCGGTTATCCATGGTTAGAATAGTTACTCCAGCTTATTCCCACCGTTACAGGTCACGAATGACACCGGCATAGCATACGGAGGGTTAAACTTCTTTTCTGAACCATGGTAATTTCGATGGTCTTCGCGATGCAATATTAGCAATAATCGTAATAATTAAAGTTGTACGCAACAGTTAGAAATAAACATGAACAACAAAATTGCAATCAGGGAAACAAAAAGACATCTAGCTATCCCAGTCGGTGAGAACTACATACAGATACAATCGATATCGATCAAAAACACATCGAGTGGAACTATGGAAATATCGCTGACTGTATTTTACTAAAAATCAACTATTATTATTAAATAATTATTAAATTAATTCAATAAAGTCCCATTGTATAATAGCTGAGGAAACATCGTTCAGTGAGCTGAGGAACACCTTGGAAGACTCGCCGGAACCGAGGACATGGAAACGGAAGGTCGGGTAAGAGGTAAAGGAAGCGAGAAAGAAATTTCACAGTCACGGGGACACGATGGTGGCGGCGCACGAGGAGGATCTTCGGCGACGTCGCGACGCCGACGCCGTCGTGTCAGGTTGCAACGTCGCTGGCAGCTGGCCGTCGCCCTTGGAATTTCCACGTAAATAAAATCACCGGAAGAGTATAGTGCCTCTCGAGCGCGGGCCGGGCGACGGCAGAAACAAAAAAGGAAAGGAGAAAAACGCCCAGCAGACGTCGAGGACGAGGCGTTCGTTACGCCCGCGTCGCCTCACGCCTCGCCGCTTCCCAGACGCCGACGTCGAGATTCACCCGGTCGTCGACGACGAGTAACGACGTGACACCCTGCACGCTGCTGCTACTGCTGCTGCTGCTGCTCTGACTTCGGTCACGTGTACACGTGTTTCCGGTCTGTGTGCGTTCACACTCACGAGCACGTGAGCGGATCCGCGGGAGGATCCCACGCCGATCCGTGTAACGCGTTTTAATTGCCGCGAGCGCGAACCCGTCGCGTGGAATCCTCTGAATCACTGTGTTCCCTCGCAATGGGTCGACAATTCGACTTAATGGAACCCCGGGATCCTCCACGCGGAACCACTCGTTAAAGGCTCCCGTTTAATGGTACCGTGCGTCATGCGTCGTCCATAATCGTCAAAACGCGGAACATACATCAAATTTTCAATTTCGTTCAAAATCAATGAAACTCAAGTTATCTGTAAGGTCCATCTCCCTATTTTTGATCACGTCCCGATTTCTGCTCGGCACGTATATTTTTTATTTAATGTAGGAAGTTAAACAATAAATTAATAAATAAACATGCTACAGCCCGTTGTTGAACAGATGGCGGCATATCAAAAAAAAAAAAGGAAGAAAAAACACGGGTCTAGCCAGGGACATATATCGGCTATATTTCCATTCACAGCCTTCAGACACAGACTTAAAATCCGTCTTGGCTTGTAGAAATGCTTGGATTCCACGGCATGCACATCTTCATTCTTTGGCCTACTTCTGTCGCTTGTATTACCAAATATCTGCATAATCTCATCAGCTCGTGATCAGCGCTCGCTAGATTGAACCTTCCTCTTTCGAATGAGCCCTTTTCCAGCGAAAAATATTCTCATATAAGGACGAAAAGTTGAGGCACGTAAAACCATTTTTCGCCTATTTTTGTCGGTAATGTGGTCACTCTACCTTATCGCGAATCTATCAAGACCGAGAATCTCTCTGCGGCAGCCATTTTGTGACGTCACACTTGCTTCAGAGAGCGAGTTTTCTGCCGAATATTACAAATTACTCCACGACGAGGTAGAAATTCGCAATTTCGACTCGGGACAGACGTAGATTGGACTTTTAGGAAACACAAGTGACCACTTTTAAACTGCTCATTGCAATATTGAAGCGTCAATTTGTCAAGATTTTGACCCTTGCAAGTTCATACACGTATATTGCAGAGAGATTCTCTTAATTTCGAGAGATTTAGTGTTCGTATCGAGAAAGAGGCTCTGGACAGACGTAGCAAAGACATGTACAAACACGGTGGTATGCATTTTTAATTGATTACTTACTTATTTAAAAAAGTCTAGAAAAAAAGGCACAGCGTAAGATAGCGTGACAGTCAAGGCCAAATGCCTGCCGGCCCCCTTAAGGATCCAGAAGATTTGTGACCACCATAAGACGTTTTTCTCGAAGCAGGCTAAGCTTTATTTGAGACGAGTTATATTTCGGAAAATAATTGCGTGCGAAACTTCAAATAGGATACTCTGTAATGTCTCGAGACCCTCTATGCTACATCCTCGCTCATTAATGATCCCGGTTACATGATGACTGCGTGCGTAGTTGCGTACAATCCGTATGCATTCTATGTACGTTTCAAGCGTTTCGTTCTCACCTGGGAATCGTGTTAACGTGTAAGTATCGTATCGCGGCGCTTGTCCCTTTTTCACTGCAGCTAGAGGGAGTAACTGATTTCTTTTTCAAACCTAGCGAATGCGAAGCCCTGGTAGCGTGTTTGTTTCTTCGTTACGTGTGTTTCATTCAGGCGGAGACGGAAGTTGTGAAAATGTCGTGGTGTATAGAATGACGCAGCGGGGGGAACGTCACTTTATTTCATCTCTATTCTAAAAATGCGCTCCCTAAAATATGCACAGAACCGTCGCGCTTTCTGGTTTGCCATGGAACTTTCCAGTTGAAAAATAGTTTCATTAAATTTTGAAATTGTGGGACTTGTTACTGCAGGTTGTTCGTCAAGAGCGGATGCTGAAACTGATGCACGCTAAACAATTTAGGTTTTTGCATCATTATGAGTAAAGTATTCAATAATCTTGTCGTTGTTCGGTTAACGCGTTGAACACCGACCCAACAACTACAAAAGTTAAATAGGATCGTAGCAATTTATTTCATAAAATCATATTACGAGTTATGACTTGTGACATTGACCTTTTGACTGGGTGACTTTTCGATTATGAACATTTACGGAGACGTAACGAGAGATAAATAAAATTGAGATAACAAAAGTTTTACCGCAATCGACATAAACACAATATAGTTTGTAAAAATATAGGTGCTATGACACAATAAAGCGTAACAGGTATTCGTTTTATTAAGAAGAAAATTAATAGCTTCTCGAAGGTGATGGCAAACTCGAAATTTACAGGATTATATATAAAAAAGTTAAAAATTTTTGGGTTGCCAAGGTGCAGTTCATCCCCTTAATTTACCAAAGACAACAATGATACGCTGTTTTATCCAAAAAGTGGTCGATCTCTCTCGGTGTTACCCTATTCGTCATAAGGTTAGAGCCTGAAATACTCGCAAACTATTTTGCTTTACCAAACACGAGATCAAAATTCGCATTCATTGCCTCTCCGTTCTCTTGACAATGTGTACAGTTCAAACGTCCTCGAAATTGGGTGAAACTGGTACGAACAGTGTTCGAGCCGAGAACATTTTCCGCGTTTCAAAACGAATCAGCTCGCGATGGATAGCGAGAACTTCCGTTCGAACGGGGATAGAAATTTCTTTCGTTAAACGGGAAGCAGGAAGTAAAGTTTTAATTAACGGCCACACGTCCGGGCCAGAACTTTATAGCCGCGAGGGAGTGGTTGGCAATCCCGAAAGCGTCGGCTCGACCTCGCAGCTGCCACGGATTTGCATTCAGATTGCATTTCTTTTTTTTTCCCTTCTTTTTTTTCTAAATAGGTAATTACACCGAGCTCGACGCTCTCTCGCTCTACAGAGAGGCCACGAGGCCGCCTCATCTGCATCCGGTCAGGTTCAGAAGATCCTTCGTTAGGCCATAAGCGAATTTTGACCCGTTCTTCCTTCGCGAGACACGACCGACGCGTTCTCTAATGATTTTATAATTATTTTTCCAATTATTCCGACCTCGCATCGCAGAATCAATGTCTGTACGCCTCGTTTGCCGGCGATTTAAGATTTACTCCGCAGAAACGAAGAACAACCGACAATTACGGTCGGGCTCGACCCACGCATAGTGAACTATGTGAAATTGCGGAGGTGAAGGTCACGTGCAGAGGAGGGCAATATTTGGCGAAATAAATATTTCACGAAATAAAATGTTTGCATTTCAAGAATCCGAATCATAAAATAAAATATTTTATTTTAAAAATCTGTCATAGAAATAAAGTACTTATGAGTAATGCGGTTTTTTCAATTAATTTCTTGATCTAACATTTAAGGGTTTCTATTGTCGATCTATCGTAAAACATTTAATAACAAGTTTTAGATAAGGAAGGTTCAAGGTATTTCTGATAAAGTTGAATGTGTTTTCTTGCTTGCTTGCGATAAACAATATGAACATAGAATGTATCATGCCGTTAGGAAACAATTTATACTCATAAATGTGTTTTGAATACGAACCATTATTTTCAGCAAGAATATTTAAAATAAAAGAAATAAAATATTTCGAGATGAAATCCAAATATTTTTAACATTCTTCAAATAAAATACTATTTGGAAATACTATTTTAAAACATATTGCATCAAGTAAAATATTTTATTTTCAAAGATGCATGAGTACTATTTAAAATACTACATATTTTATCCAGCTCTGGTCACACGTCCCGTGTATTTCAGTTTTGGGCTTAACTTCACCTTGGCAACCCAAAAATTCTTAACTTACCTTTAACATAGAAAAGTACATTAATCCATATAAACTTCCACGACAGAATAGTAAATGTATTATAACAGTTAGAACAAAAGACGGGCAACCATTATGAATAATCGACAGTTATCGTGGAGAATTATGATCGAAATTATTTCCAAAACAATTTAATATTCCAATCTAAATCAAGGTTCTACATACATTCACATAAATATGCAGTTCGATACAATGGAATGCTGATTACGTACATATATAATTGTCGAGACACGTAATCAGAAATTCTTGCATTAATTCAGGGAAAAGCGAACAAATGTTATTCGAGGATTCCAACCACAGACAATATCACGATAAACATACGAAAAATGGGGACAAATTGCTAATATTTCCAAAAAAATATTACGGGGTTTGAAAGACCTTATAATACTAAACGCAACTTGCACAAATCAAATTAATCGAGTAAACGTTTAAATTTATCGAGTTTTCGCCCTGCAGTTTTAATAATACATTGATATACTTAGTAAAAATTTGTGAGTAGTATTAAAAACTCAAGTATATAACGAATGTTTTACGACAAAAATTTGTTTAGATTTCATACTTCGAACATTGGAACTTTATCATTGTCTCGAACACTGTGTGATCTTTCGGCAACATATAGGCGGTTGGATCGCGTTCAAGCATATGATGGATCATTCATGTTCAATCGCGCAGGCTGGTTAGTCGATCCATTTTGGTATTGCGATTCATTTGTCTCAATGCAACCGAGCCGAATGCGTTGTCGCGAACACGGTTCCGACGCATTAAAAACGCGTCGAAACAAGTGAGACGAACAGTATGCGTCGCATGCGATCGAAAATCGCGTCAGGTAGACCGTTCGCGTGCATCGGGTGACAAACCGTACATACTCGAGAAGCATTTGTTTCTGTTCCTACGAGCTCTCGCGTGTTTTCTATTTTCCTTTGATTTTCACCGCTCCAAATGGAAACCGGCAACAAACGCCGTTGCGTATTCCCGTTCCCGGCGATGCAAACACACGAAGAAGCTTGAAGGATCTAGCTAGAACAGCCGCATCCTGAAATGTCGTCGATTTTTCGAAAATCTCATTCTCTCACGTCTATAGAATGTGTAAAATCCTGCTGTGATAATTACCAGTGACCGACGCTATCGACTTGTTTAAACATGATTGTCACAATACTAGTAGCACCGAAGATCAATTTATTATTAAATAATTAATAATTAATAAAAAATAAAAAATATTAATAATAGTATTAATAGAAGCAGTAGTAGTATAGCAGTCTAGTATAGTAGTATTAATAATAGTATTGATTATTATTTATTTCTTTTTATTAAGTTGTTTTATTTTTTATTTGATTAATTTATTATTTACTTTTTTTCTGAAATGAACTAATAAAAACTGTAGTAACTAATATCGAATCAGCCTCAACAGAAAAGACTCTATGATGTAAAAGCCACAAATTTCTGATTAGTTTCTATCAGGACTCGAAAAAGTTCCAGAATTTTTTCATCAGCTACATTGTTCTCATAATGTTAAAAAATTTCTCACATTATAAGTTCCAATGAGAATAGATATGAAGGAATTCTTCGGATTACAATTTTTGGTTTAAATAGAATTAATGAAATTTAAAAATAATAGTTTTTCTATAACAGGAATACATATTTTCTTAATTAATATAAAATATGTTCTCAAACATTATAACAACTGCTAAATATTATTTGAGGAATAATATTATAACAATATTAAATGATTATTCTGGTTAAATTCTAAATTGATATTTGAAATATTTCCGTATCTTCACAAGGCAGCACTATGTAGTTATTGACGGCGTTCCTGCTACGCAAGTTAGCGTTGAACGAGCCTTTTCAACGCTGAAGTTTATACTCTATGTTTATACTACATAGAGATAATTTAAGTCCTGCAAATCTAGAAAATGTTTTGCTTGTGAAATTAAATTGATTTCCTTAATTCAGTATTTCTAATAAAACTATAATACTTATGTTTTGATTTTCATACCGTTTCTTTAAATTGTAAATAATATTACATAATATTGTTAAATAAATCTAGCATATAATAATGCGGTGTTTTATCCATTTCATAGGGATGTTTTAATAAACGTTTTCAAAAAATTTGTTTCCATGAAACATTGAATGTACAGATTTCAAAATATTTGTTCGACGAGAATATTTTTTGAAAATGTTCCCAAGAGGAAACAATTCTTTTCGTAAAAATTCCATGAGAACAGATATTCTGTTGAACGAAACGTACAAGTTAGGACAGAATTTTTCTGAAAAACGGAATTACACAAGTAAATATCATCGGTGTTATATCATATTTCGTTTCATTTTAATCAGGAAAATGCCACGGATATGTTGGTAAAAGTTTCATAAAAAAAAACAACGAAAAATAAAGAAGTTTTGTAATTGGATTAGTAGTGGTTTTCTGGTCTCACACCGATATAGACGACAATGTGTAGCACACTCCTCGGCGGCGGCGTTTAGTGGTCATTGGTTTTTTATGACTTGTATATGATATGTATAGGATATGACTTTTAGGTTTCCAGCGTGCCCTGTGTATTTCAAATGCGACGCTCGGCGAGAACCTCCGATTTCGTATAAGAGTCAGTAAAAAGAACTGCGGGAGTGACTCGTAACGAGAATTCACTGTATTTACATATAGCCTTACCTGCTCTGACTTGAACATCACGGCTGAGGACCCTGCCGACGGAGTTGCTCGCGACGCATCTGTAGGCCGCGCTGTGCACGTCCTGGCGGAATGCGGCGGCCGGAAACGGCAGAAGGACCAAGGTGCCGTTCCCGTACACCCTCCTGACACCGGGTACATCGTTCACCGGGTGTCCGTCCGCGGTCGACCAATCGATGTTGGGCGACGGGCTTCCTGTCGCGGTGCAGTCCAGCCAGGCGCCGCTCGAATTCGAAAACTCCACCCTGGACGGCGGCTCCATCACGAAACTGGGCCCGCGTAGGTGCGCGTCGAACCCGTGACCACCCGCGGACATCACTGCTGCGGCTGCACCTGCGGAACAAAAGCGTCCGGACGTTTATTTGATGTTCGCGTTAATCCTCGGGAACGCGATCGCTCGAAAGCGTTGCGTGCGTTCAGTAAATGGGACTTCGGCGGAAAAAGCATACCTCGAGATTATTTCAATTGTTCAAACGTATTTCGATCTATAGAGTATTTGCGGAATGTATTTCGACCTGTAGAATATTTTTTGGTAGAGTTTTTAACACACATACGTTGCTTACGGTGAACATTCATCCATTTACGTATGTACATGTTTCTGGATATTGTAAAACGATCGATTTCATTTATAATTTGTTGATTTCAGATGTGAAACAAAAATGGGTGAAATTGTTCTTCTATGTCAGTGACGATCTGTTACGAATAGATCTATCTTCGATATATGTATGACTCTGAAGCGATTTAGACGAAAGAAAAATTAAAGTTTGTAGTTTCGTCGAAGATTCTTTCGGATTAGAAAATTCTACCGAGGACGTCTAGGAGAATTTAGAAGGATTCGGTTTATACGTCTCTGACGATGAAGATCTGTAGATTGCAGAAGATTTAACTGGAGGCAACGACGACTGGTGAAAAACAAATTTGTCTGATTAATAAAGTAATTTGATAGTGAGGCATAATAGCGCCATTTGCGCCTATCATTCATTTTAACGGTTTTCTTTAATTCTGGAAAGCTTTTCTTTTGATCGTTTTATTAATTAATTATTTATAAAAATAACGCTCAATATAGAATGATTTATAGAATTTGTCTCATTAATGAAGTAATTTGATCGTGAGGAATAACAGCGTCATTTTCGTCTATCGTAAACTGCAATTGTTTTTATAATTCTGAAAAGTTTTTCTTTTGATAGTTTTATTAATTCTTTCTAAAAATAACGCTCAATATAGAATGATTTTTAGAATTTGTCTCATTAATGAAGTAATTTGATCGTGAGGAATAACAGCGTCATTTTCGTCTATCGTAAACTGCAATTGTTTTTATAATTCTGAAAAGTTTTTCTTTTGATAGTTTTATTAAATCTTTCTAAAAATAACGCTCAATATAGAATGATTTTTAGAATTTGTCTCATTAATGAAGTAATTTGATCGTGAGGAATAAAAGCGTCATTTTCGTCTATCGTAAACTGCAATTGTTTTTATAATTCTGAAAAGTTTTTCTTTTGATAGTTTTATCAATGCTTTCTAAAAATAACGCTCAATATAGAATGATTTTTAGAATTTGTCTCATTAATGAAGTAATTTGATCGTGAGGAATAAAAGCGTCATTTTCGTCTGTCGTAAACTGCAATTGTTTTTATAATTCTGAAAAGTTTTTCTTTTGATAGTTTTATCAATGCTTTCTAAAAATAACACTCAAAATAGTTAAAATTTGTCTGCATATGTCATTGAACCACAAAATATAATTTTTGTCCTATAAAATATTACTGCGAGTCAGTGCACGTCATTTTTCATAGGCCTACAAGTTGACTTTTCGACTTTTGTCCATTGATCGACGCACCGCGCAACGGTCGAATTGTCAGCCAGCGAGCCGCGAAAGTTTAATTGCGACGCGAAACCGTTCCCCGCTGCCTCCCTGTCCGTTCGCTAATTTTTATTATGTTTTTATCGTCGCGCCACTGGGAATCGTTGCCGCGGTCTACCTTCTTGACGCCCCCGCAACCCGAACGCTCGTAAATCCTGAAACGTTGCCACGGAATTTCGATTGAATTGCCGCGGCGCGGCGCCCGTTGTTTTGCGCGAAATTGCCAACGTTATGGAGAATCTTTTGTGTCGAATTGCTCGCGCGTTGTTTAATATTTCATATCCACGGTCGAAATTGCTGGTTGAGTTAATGCGTGTCGCGCAGCATTCACAATTCGTTCGTTGCGATAGTGGCCGAGACTGTTGTTCGGGCTAGGGCCGTAAAAAGTCGAACGTTCGAACTGTTCCGACCGATTCACGCGCGAATTTCTGTTCGAATGTCGCTAAATGCCGTGTTTTCTCGATATACAGGGTGTTCGACTACAGGTGTGAGAAAATTTAAGGGATGGGTCTCCATGACAATATAAGAGGAAGATGAAGAATAAAGAAATTGCGATTTCGGCTTCATTTTTTAGTTATTAACAATAAAAAATCTGCCTAAAATGCGGCACGCGCCTCTATGACGTAAGCATCGTACAGCTCTGTTGGCCAGGTTGCCGCATTTAGGGTGGATTTTTATTTGATAATAACTGAAAAATCAAACCGAAATCACAATTCTTTTATTTTTCATTTTCGTCTTATATTGTCATAGAGAAACACCCCTCAAATTTTCTCCCACCTGTAGTCGAACACCCTGTATAATATGTGATGTATACTGTACGAATGTTGGCATCATTTTACATTCTTCGAAGTCGTGAGAACCGTGCCCTCCACCGGCAATCCCTTGTTAAGGAATATGAATTTTGGCGAATTATTTATACAATGATTGTGGGAAGGAAAATTGTCAATAACAATCTTGACGAGCGTTCTGCTAAATTCCTCAAGCCCAATCTAAACCATGGAGACAGGAAGATCTCGTAGTCTTTCTGCCTGCAAAAAAAAGTTAAACAAACTAACGAAGAACTAAATGCATTAACTAAAAAATGAAGTCGAAATCACAATCTTTATTGCTGTTGAAGGATCTATTATAGAATACTTAGCCATGATCTGTAGACTTTCAAAAATTTAGAAATATTTTCCGGTATACAACGTGTTTACATTTATATTTAAAATACATTTTTTTAATAATGACCTAATGATAAAAGTTAAAAATTAAAAGAACTTTCAAAAATGAACAATACTGTTTTATGAATTTTCTCTACTTATTATTCTGTGGAGTTCATCAACTTCTATTGGTCTGCTCGAGTTCTTTTTTAAATATTCTTAGTCTATTTGTTAATTTTGTAGTCCTTGTTTCAAATTACTCTAAATTTTATTAACCAAATAATTAGATAAATTTATTTATTTTGAAAAGTATATCCCCGATCTGCCACGGAAGATAAATTAATAATCAAAGCATAAATTCGACTTTACATTTAATATTATACACGGTTCGCCAATAGTACGTATTCTGTGCGCAACGTCCCGATAAATTTCAAGTAATAAACATTGTACTATACAGTAATTTATTTATAAACGACGTCCTGCGGTTACTTTAAGTATTATAATACGCAGCATGGTGTATTCAGATGCCAATGCAAATAAATTCACACCACACAATATTTACTACACATAAATAATGCAAGGTTCCGGGTCACACAATTACGACCGTCATGCATAAATTCAATATTGTAATGCAATTCTACCAACTTCAAAGCCATTTACACGTATGTCTCGCGCGGAAAATTATTTAAAAGTTTTTTTTCAATCGTGGAATAAGAACGCTGTAACAATTCCTTTGCATCCAAAGTCTACTTAACACGCATACATCTTTTTAATAATTAAAGAAATCATTTGCACTTCCTCTTGTAGTAAATTATTCTACTTATATAGATAGCATCAACAAATTTTACTCTAGCTTAACTTTTTGCACTCCGAAATTTTGTAAACACCTGTTAAATGCCGCCTCAGCCTCGACACGGGAGTGCAAAGCGTTAACATTAGAACTACAGTAAAGTCTTGGTCTAAGCCGAACGGAGCTACACGATCTTAGTCAATTTGCCTGCACTGGGGGGCAAATACCCTGAAAGGGGCTAAGAAGCTCAAGCTGCTTCGATATCGTAATCCGATAGCGGGTCTGGTATATCGGTGTGAACCACTACTAATCCAATTACAAGACTTCTTTATTTTTAATAACTTCATTATGGAAATTTCACCACCTTACTTGTGGCATTTTTCTGTTTAAAATAATACTAAATACGATACTCTTTTAAACTGTATTTAGTGTTTACATATGTATTTAGTCCGTGTTTACATACGCTGCCTTTTTTATGTTCGACGCGGTCCATGCGGTCACAAAAAAATAGTAGCCCTACACGATTTATGTCACCGCACAGAACCGAGGATTGGGTTTAGTTTAAGATTTTACTGTGCTAATAGTTTTAAACTCTCTAATATACGATTATTCACATTTCAATTAAACGTTTTTATTTGTATTTCTGTATACGGCTTATAAGTTTTATTAGATTCTTTACTCCTCTTAATTTTCACTCATATTTTTTACAGGTTCGATCTTTTCGCTTGTTTGAATTACTTAGTCTCATATACATACATGATGCACACAATTTCGCAAATTTGCTTCTAAAAGTAGTCAAATTAATCTTATACATTTTGTTATTTAAAGTAGAAGTATGCAACACAATATTCAGGGTCTTCGTAACTTTCGTCGGTTAAATTGTTTTAATATTTCGTAAAGAAAATGCGTTGCATTTAGCCCTCCAGTATAAGTGAGAAATACTCAGTTTTTGTTTTTTCAGTATTTGTATATTTCTTGAAAAAAAATTAAAATTATTGTTTTATTTTTATTTAGATCATATATTGTCATTGTTAAAGATATATCATATCCATTTGCCTGCCTACGCCAATCGTTAACTTGCTTTCCGGCTGGACTGTATTTAAATGATTTAAGTGTTGTTACCGTTTCGCGTTTGATCTACTTAATTTTGTTATAAATGCATAAAGTCCGCAGTGTAGTATAATGATGGGAGAGCCGAGAAGACGACGAGAAAATCAACATTTGCGATCGAGTGGTGTGTGTTGCTCACGGTTCGTCGGTCGACTCGTTCAGAGAGTGGTTCGTCGCAGTTTCAAGATTGATTAAACGCTCCGGTTATCGCGATTGTCGAAAGAGCGGGTCGGGCGCGTCGGCCAAGTTATCCTACTTGAAGTGTATCAGACACGCGGGTACTTCGACATAATGCTTTGATCGGGGGTGCGAAAACACGAGTCAGCAAGTACTCCTGGGCCTCTTGCATCGTTAGAAGCCACTCCAGGCTAATAACTTCGACCGGGCCACTCCCCTCGAGAGTGCAGTTTAATTGTTGCGGTATTCGTACGGTAGCAAAAGAAACTGCAAGCGGGGGAGTTCAATTTAAGAGCCGATACAGCATCGCGAGCGGCCGACTCGAAGTTAAATATATTCCCGCGTCTCCGGCATCGAGGGACTCGAGTTGAAATTTACATATTCGATACAAGGAATTCGAATTCCCGTGCTGCAGCAATTGATATTACGTGTTGGTCGAGCAGGCGAAGGTGATATCTTCGTCATCGCAAGGGATTAATCCTCGTACGTTCTTCGAATCGAAAATTTGAAGTCTTCTAATATTGGGTTGGCAACTAAGTGATTGCGCATTTTGTCTGATGATGTAAAATCACATTTAATTCAGTTTTTTGCTGGCAAAAATCAGAAGTTTTATGAACGTGGAATTATGACACTGCCTGAAAGATGGCAAAAGGTCATCGACAAAAACGGACAATACCTAATTGAATGAAGTTATATTTTTGAGCAAAAATTTCGAATTTTCCTTCTTATTTAAAACACTCAATCACTTAGTTGCCAACCCAATATCACTATCGTCTGACTTTTCCACGTTTAACCCCTTGCACTACTATTTAGTTTGTGATTATAATGATTAGATATTCTTCGTCAAAAACGCTGAAAATCGCAAATCCTTACACACGCATAACTTTTGAGCTTCTAATCTCCTAGTATTAATACTTTGATTTTCAGCATTTTCTTGCCAAAATCAATAAGATTACATAAAAAAAAAAAATTAAAAATTCCAGGTTTTCCGAGGTAAACTGTAGCTTTCCGGTACAACGCGATACTTCAAAAACTCGGTTTCGATATAACATGAGACACATTCACACCATTATTTCTACGTTTCGTTTCACACAACTTCGATACAACACGACACTTCAACGACACGGTTTCGATATAACAAATGTGACGGGCAAAAAACGTTTCAAAAAATATTCGAATGACAAATACATTGTCAGTTTGTAATTTATTTTATTTTTTAATGCAAGACGTATTTAGATATTGTATTTGATTGTTATGTCATTGAAAAATATTTCTATTGAACACATAAATCAGTTGAGGACTACCTTAACATTTTGAATTTCGCATATTATCGAATGTGAAATACTTCTGCAATTTGTATTTGACAAAATTCGAAGCTCGATGGTTGAAATGTTCATCTTCATATCTTTACATCTTTAAAAAGGACTGTGTACGTTGCGGCTATGCAGGCTGCAAACGACATATCGTGGTAAAAAGAACGTAATTTATTTTTTATTCGGCTGTGATACTGTGAAAACGAGAACTTACAGTCAGTCACAAAAGTTTTAATACACCTTTTAAAATAACGTAACTTTGAAAATGTGGTCCAAATGACCCGAGTTTCTTCAAGAACTTAGAAGAATTAGTCTACGAAGATGTGTATACAAATTTTTAAGAAAATTGTAATTGTCAGGAGTTGCGTAAAAAAATTGTAAATATTAAATTCGCAACTTTTTTACCCGAGTGTGTAATGAAAATTTTAAAAATACATTTTGTAGATTTATATTAGTTGTATGTATGCTGAAAAATTCATCGAAATTAAATAATGGAGGTTGCCATCGGTTATAAGTTATTACAGACTCGGATAAAAAAGTTGTAAATTCTATATTTACTATTTTATTCGCAATTCTTGTCAATTACAATTTTCTTAACAAATTTTGTACACATCATTTAGTAAACTAATTCTTCTAAGTTCTTGAAAAAACAGATCATTTGGTCCACTTTTACAAAGGATACATAATTTTAAGGGATGTGTACGCAGACTTTTGTGACTGACTATATACCTTTACCAGATCAAAAATATGAAATGCTACTGTGTGTTACATTCCATAAAAAATATCGAAGTATTCGTGAACTGATTAATGTATTCAAAGTACAGTGTTTACTCTATATATGCCCCAAATGTTTAGCCGATAAAAGTCATGAGTCGATACCTCTGGAGCTTCGCTGTCCTTCTGTACGTTCGGCGTGGATCAATTGATAGTATTTTCTAGCCGATATATGTCCCTGTTTAGACCCGTCTTTTGGACATACATCGTGCAAACACTGTATTCGGTATTGCACACGTATTTCAATTACAAAAACATTCGACGCTGCCCGTCGCTGGATTGGAGCGCGAAAGAAAGAACGATAATACGAAATTAATTCGTCCAATAAAGAGTTGGAGGCGCGCTATTAAAAAGTAGGGACACCGCGGCGATTCATGGACGCACAGAAACGGCCAGGACACGTTATTGCATATCTCTGCCGTCGTCCATAAGTGAAGAGCGGGTTCAGTGAAACGTGGAACTCATAACGACGTCCAGGGGACGACGGACTCGTAACTCGTTTATAACGACATTCAGCGGAGAGAGATAGAGACGGTTATATATGTGTGTGCCAGAAACAAGGACAACGTATGTGTGTGTGTGAGAAAGAGAGAGAAGAGGGGGGGTTAGGAATTTCGCGTGGCGACCGAATTTCGTAATACCGCCGGCTAGTATGCGCGGCGCATACAAAACACAAAGTATGCAAATCCCCGCCGCGACCGAATTGAAATCCCCGTAGTGTCCGGCAATTACAGAACGTCACGCTGACTCGCTTCCGGAATTGTCTCGAGTACTTAATTACTAATTCCAGCCAAGTATTTTGGTAGCCGGCTTCGCGTTGAATTTCACGCATGCCGCCTTGCAAACCCCCAATGTCCTTCCTCGGCCGCCTGTATTTTACGGCGATACCGGCCCTGTAATTAATTCGACGTTCCTCCGCCCCCCGTTTTTCCGTATAATGTGACGAGAAATTGTTTCGTTTCGGTCGACCAGCTAATTTCGCCCAACAGCCGTGCCGTTAGCGTCTAGATGCAGCGACTCGCATTAATATTCGGACACTGTACCGCAGGGTGTTAGACGTACGCGAATTTCATTTAGTCAAGCTTTCTGCGATACTAACGAGACTTCTGTGCTACTTTTCAGAGAAAGTTCATCTTTAATGCATTTAGTTCTTCGTTAGTTTGTTTCTCTTTCTTTTTGCAGGCAGAAAGACTTCGAGTTCTTCCTGTCTCCGTGGTTTAGATTGGGCTTGAGGAACTCAGCAGAACGCCCGTCAAAATTGTTATCGACAATTTTCCTTCCCGCCAACATTGTATAAATAATTCGCCAAAATTCATATTCCTTGCTCCACCTTCGACAAAATCGTGCTCATTTAAATAACGAAGCGAATGTATTAATAGAATTATAACATTATAATAAACGTATCGCCATATTCGCCTTATGCCAAAATTGTATACTCAGCTGAATATTCGGCGAACGTAGCATTTGTTTATATTTATAAAATCCAATAAGCATTCTTCGAGCATTTTAGTCGGATTTGTGAATGTTCGGCGGACACTTTGACGAGGATAGATGCTTGTTCGAATTTCAATTTTTTTGCAGTGAGGACCGAACGAACATTTGTTCTAAACATACCATTAGATTCTGCTGAATGCAGTAAGATTAAGAAAGTATTTTTAATATCACGCATCTTAATTTTTCAAAATTTTATTTCGTTATGTAAATTACTTTTGTTTTATGGAATTTTTGAGGCTGCTGAGAACTACGAATATAATTGTAAATTCATTTTTCATAGAAACCCTAGCAGTGCTGTCTCTATACTTGTTGCTATGTACAAGAGGGCGTGATTTAGTTATTATATATACACTTGAAACAAATAGTTGTCACTAGAATGCGAGATTTTTATGCAAAATTGTCTGTACAAATTGTACATATTGTTTCTTGAATGAATTTGAGAAGCTTAAAGTAACACATTGGTGTTTTTAAATTATGCAGGCACAAAATTATGATGACCATCGGGAAACTTAAAAATATTATTAAAAAAGCTGAGATTCCAAAGAATTTCAATTTTTATTCCTTTCTGAAAGTTTGAATAAAGTATATCTGCATAATGGCTGCAGCACAACTAATAAGTTGGTAGGCAAAAAATTCGATTTGCGTGTTTGTTTCAAATATAAGCAAATTTACGAATAATGTTAATTCATGAGGTCTAATTGAGGAATAACGTTATGCATAAATTGACAGGTCCGCAGCTTGTGCGTCACACATTTGTGACAACCACAATTTCATATTCGGCGTGCCGAAACCCAAATTGATTTTGCATACGTTTTTCATTCATCAAGTTCTTCCATATAAAACAAACAGACACCTAGGGAAGGGACCCAATTACTGTGGGGTTTCAATTACTCTGGCAATATTAATTATACTTATTCTTAAAGCATAATGAATATTAAAAAAGAGATATTAAATTTTTTCATTAAAGTCAGTTAATATGTATATATATGTACGTATCTCCTTGTCAATATTGCTTATACTTTAAAAATAAGTATAATTGATATAGGCACAAAAATTTGTACCCCCACAGTAACTGGGTCCCTTACCCTATAACTACGTTAACTTTACGAATTCAAACAACTCCTTTTGCACATATATTCTACAATCCCTATACTAAAAGAAAATATAAGAAGAAAGAAATCGATTTTTTGATAACGAGAAACCAGATTATCCCCCTAATGAAAAAACAAAATTGGACAACAGTTGTTCGTGCAAGTTTCTCATTGGTGACTCGAAGTTTCGTTAAATACCTCGCTAATGGCCCGCCTCAATATTGAACGAGATTGGACGTTCCGTGCTTAACGGGCTAATTAGCAAGTTATGTTTTAATTTGCTCGCGCGAGACTTTATTGCGTGGAAGCGTAATTAAAATGTGAGTTAATGGACGAATTACGAGAAAAATTCGTGCTTAATTGGGTAGAAACACTGTGAAACGGGCGTGTTGGCCGAGCAAATGAAGGAGTAAAGGGTGTTCTGAAGCGGGAGGGGAGAAGGACGGTGCCTTTATTTCTCTCTCTCTCTCTCTCTCTCTCTCTCTCTCTCTCTCTCTCTCTCCTCCTCTCCTCCTCTCCTTACTCTATTTCTTTTTTTTTCCACCGGGTTCTCTTTTTGTCAAGTCGCATTGCCGGAGACTGCGAGCGGACTGGAAACACTTGGCAAACTTGAGGCAAAGAGCGCGAAGCTTTTTCCCATTTGGCTTCGCGGAACGTGAAGGAAGTTATCAAGTGAGATGGACTTGCCTTGTAACCGCGACTCTTTGTGAGCGTACGTGTGAAATACAGTAATCGGGAACAATTACCACTGTAACCTTAGAAATGGATTTCTTTCGTGGACTACTTGTTGGTTCTCTGCGGCGAGTCTGCGGGAAAAGATGTTTCGAAGTAAGTAATCCCCGATGGAACAACTTCGTTCGTCGCTTGCACAAAGTGATTTTCTTTTGCACCGAACAGACTGGTTCATATTTCACTTATTTAGATTTAAACCTTGACAGTCAAACCGTTACCAAGAGAGATTGAAATATTTGCACAAAGATTGATTCCGTTTTTTTCTCGGAAGGTACGGACGCCGCCATTTTATTACAGGGTTGTAAAAAAAAACTATACTTTTTAGAATATTTTGAACACAGGCTGCTTTACCGGAAACTGTAAAAGAATACGTGTTTCCTCTTCAACGATCGGTACAGAACTAAAGGCAAAACAAATTCTTTGCAAATAATTGATTACTTATGAGTACCCCTAATATATTTCTAAATACATTACTCTTTATAGTAATGATTCGAGTGTGAATATTATGGATTTATAACAGAAATGAACACGTCGAATACAAAAGTGAAAAGACATTAGAAACGTTCAGATAAAAAGCAGTAAAAAGCTCTACCTACCGTTTCCAAATTACAAAGTTCAGATCAAACCGCCATTATGACACATACAGAGTGGAAATTATGAAGCGTTACAGACGAATATCTCCAAAAAATATTGATTAAACACAAAAATGTTTCAGATGAAAGTTGTTCAGTACCGACTTTTATTTTTTCCGGTGGACACTCCAACGTGAGGTGAAGGTCAACTTTATTTTTTAAATGGAATGATGTGTTTTTTTTATCCACCATCATATAGTGCGTTTTAAGATGAGTTCAATGACCTATGACTCAAGGTAATTCAGGGTCAAACTTGCAGGGAAATGCAGACAAGGTCTGATCGTTTTATTTGTACTTCAGTTAGTGTCTTCGAACTTTCTCACCAAAGCAATAACATGTGTTCGATATCAACACAACTCAGGACAACATCAAAGTCATTATCAATAAAATGAAAACAAACGTATTTATGTAATGTTATTACAATGTTATGTTATTTCTGCAAGATAGTCAGTTTACCTTCATTACTATTCGTGCTAAGGTAGCCTTCGCTGAACGATAGTACTGAAATAAGCGGTGAAAATGGAAATGCATCAAAATTGTTTTGATATGTTTATGGTACTAGGAGAATGCAGGAAAAATTACAGAATGGCTGCTAATTTGTATACACAACGCGGCCCAGATCGACCATCAAAATCGCATATGGCATTTAAAAGACTAGAACAGCGTTTTCTCCGTTCAGGTTCTGTGCAAGTGAAAAGAAGTCGACCTCGAACTGTGGCTAACGATAACGTCGCTACTGATGTATTGGCACGAGTTAACGTGGATCCTCATGCAAGCAATAGACAAATTGCAAAAGAACGTGGAATTAGTCATCCAACTGTATTCAACATTTTACATTCCAACAATTTCTATCCATACCACACAACATTGCGTCAGGATTTGTACGGAGACGATTTCGTCAAGCGATCGAACTTCTGCAATTGGATTCACCAGAAGATAGTCGAAGATGTTTCGTTTTTACCTAACGTCCTATTTTCTGATGAAGAAAATTTTGTCATTGGCCCGCACTTTTTCGAAGGACATTTAACTGGGCAAGTTTATGTTAACTTCCTACATAATGTACTACCCCAATTATGTGAAGAAGTACCTTTCAATAAAAGGCGCATTATGCGGTTGCAACATGACGGTGCGCCTCCGATCTATGCACTATGCTCTCGAACAGCAATGAATGGAATCTTTCCAGAAAGGTGGATAGGTCGTGGAGGTCCTGTAGCCTGGCTCCGTTCGCCTGATTTAACACCACTCGACTACTTTCTATGGCGTCACGTTAAAAACTGTGTAATGCCCATTACACCTACGACGCGTGAAAACATGTATGTATGTGCATCTATTTGTTCCTTTACAGGTTACAAAGGTGAACCTGTTCTCTTAATATTTTTTTTCCTTTTCTTTTCTTTTCTTTTCTCTCTCACTCTCTCTCTCTCTCACACACACACACACACACACATTCTTCCATTCTTTCCTTTGCCTTTCTTCCACTTCTCTCTGCGTGAAAACATGAAAGTCAGAATACGCGAAGCTTGAACTCAGATAAATGTTGTGCAAAGTTAGAGAATCGTTTAAACAAAGAATTGTTAAGTGCATTGAAGTAAGAGGTATTTATTTTGAACACATACGAAACTAAAGTACAAATAAAACGATCACACCTTTTCTGCATTTCCCTGCAAGTTTGACCTTGAATGACCTTGATTCATAGGTCATTGAACTCATCTTAAAACGCACTATTTGATGGTGGATAAAAAAACATATCGTTTCATTTAAGACAAGAAAGTTGACCTTCACCTCACCTTGGAGTGTCCACCGGGAAATATAAAAATCCCACCACATGATGGCATTTCTACAATGCCAAAAAAAAAACAATTAATTAAAATTACGTTCATCACTGCCTTCGGACATTATCAATAATGGATTGGACTTAAGCCACTTACAAAGTGGTGGTTTTAATTATTGAACTAAGCGCGACATCTTATATGTCCAAAATTATCGTATATATTCAATATACTTAACCGCAAATGTTGTTCATGACAGCTAACTTGAAGTTCTACACGTAATTACGGGCAACAAAAAATATTTGACAAATGAACTTAGGCCACTTTCAAAATAAACGGCTCAATTATAGAAAAAAAAAACATGACATAAGAGGTATGTACCGTCTTCATGATAATTGATAAATTTTTCAGCTTTTACAGGGTGACAGCCCATTTAATGTTTCAGTTTTAAATTCTTATCAGAGAGAGAGACGCTTTTTAGACCGAAGTCGCAAGAATCCCCAGAGGGAAATCTAAAAATGCTTTCGCTCGAGAGATTGAATCCAACCAGACGATCCGTCTTCGCGAGGTATCGTCTCGCGCGTTTGTTCACCGACACGGAAAATCGAACGAGAGTTGGACAGATGACAGGAATTCCCCACAACACAGAGTATCGCGGGATTGCTTGGAGCTCGGAATGATCTGGAATAATGCGACTTGACGCGGGCCCCGGAAACACGGAGATCGAGACGGTCAGTGAACAGAATGATAATAGCGAAAAAGAAAAGTGAGAAACACGAGAGAGAGAGAGAGAGAGAGAGAGATTTTGGCTGGGGAAACAGTTTGACCTGAAAGACTTTCCGCGTTTGTTCTTACGAGAAAAGTTTACTTCTTACTTCACATATGGAGAGCTGAGCGCGAGTGCATACACCAAAAAGTGTTTGAACACTTATTTCAATTTGACAAAATTCTCGATAAATGTACTGTTGTAATTTCATACAGAAATTCTGCAACAATCAGCTCGTTTTACAGCTCGACTTCAAATGATGATTTCATTTTCTTCTAAGATGTTTTTGCCTCATGCGGTTCGATAATTGGAGACAGGCTTTTTTCTCGAAAGTGTTATTGTGCATTGAACCGTCTCTAAAAACATTGAAAAACTTGTTTCCTCTTCATAATGATCTCTTGAAATATGATATGCGATCTTCTTGGTCGTTTCGTGGCTATTTTCTAAAACTCTTGTGCTGTACCCTATACAAGATGTCCCAAAAAATGTATGCACACAGAGAATAGCTAGACTGCGCAATTTATGGATTTATGATAAAAATGACCAGATCAAATGTAGAACAGTGAGTATATTCTAAACATTTAAAAATACTGCAGGACCAGTTCCAATTGGTTAAAATTATTGAGAAAAGAAATGAATGTCTATGTAGCTCTTGTAATTAAGGTAGACAATTTTTAATTGCATGAACGTCGGCAGTCTAATAACAGCTCACTTAATTTTCGCACCTTTCAGATTTAATCGAGTAATTCATTTTTAGGTTTAAAGTGTGTGCACAATTTTTGAGACATCCTGTACTATTATGAACTGGGAGTATACCTTTCATTCGAAGATCAATAAAACCAACAAAAAAGTTCATATATCAATTTTTTAGCGTATCATTGCAAAGGGGAAGCATCAATCTATAAATGCATGACAAATTCAGTCACGAGAAAAATTTCCCAATATGTTTAGAGATGTATCTATTTGTAGTATTTTCGAGAAAAGACGTGTCTTCAATTTTTTACTCACTCCGCGATGTGAAAATATCTTAGAGAAAAAGAATGATAGATTGCGAAGGTAGCGGGTCCCGGTTTATTGTCACAGGATTCCTTTTTACGAAGTTATCATAGTTTCGATATCGTAAATGTTCGAAAACTTATAGTTCAAATTCTTTTCGAAGTCACTATAAATTAAAAATACTAGTGAAATTTGTATCACCTTCGCAACCCAGAAATTTTAAACTATTTACTATATAATCCTGTACATTTCGATGAGAAAATACCAAAAATCAAAGTTTTAACCAGTTATCTTGCGGAATTTACTTTTAAAAATCCCTCACGGGATTGCGGAATTAAAATCAAGCAATGACGAGTATATACGTCGAACGCAGCGAAAATACTCCTATTATAAATTTTACGAAAACAGTAAAGCGAAATGAGGAAAGATTACATTGTTATTCCATAAAAAATTAACGCTTCACTATTGATAAGATTATTGTTATTAAAAACTAAAAAATTGTCAAAAAATGATAAAATTTATCAACAGGAAAAATTAAAGGAAAAAATAATTTTAAGAAATTCAGTTGATTTCAGTGCGGTGTTTTTCAAAGCAAGGTAAAAAATAATCAACTTAGCTTATAAAACGTAATACATTGTAATATCCAATATATCAACGAGAATAATCAAATTCAAGAAAAAAGAAATACATAACAATTTTATTGGTAATATAAACGAAAAATACCACCAAATGACATTTTTATTACATCTTGTTGAAATTTCCAGTTTTTATAGTAAGTGGAAATTTTTTATTTTGCACGACGAGTATACACGTCAACAGCATCGGAATAGAGCTTTGGATTGACGTGTATACACGTCGAACGCAGTTTACTGGTTCAGGCGAGGAATTCACTGGTTCAAAAGTTATGCGTGTCTAAAGTTGAGCGATTACGCTTTGTTCCGGAACAAGCTGTCACCGAACAATAATTAAAATATGGAGAATCATAATATACGGGATCTCAAAGAGAAGGTATAATCTAAGTTAGTTAGGATTAGGTCGTTGGGTGGGGGAGGACCGGCCGTTAGGCTACCTGTCGAAAACGCTTAACATGTTAAGCGCTACGTCGATCCCAGAGGACGGATATCAAACTTTCCGTTCCACGAGGACCTAGGCTTTTCGTTTAGGCGATGCGATGCAGCGGTCGACTCGGAGAGGTGACTTCTCTTTAGACACAAATTTGCAATTACTTGCAGCGTGAACGAGAAATCCATAGATACAAGCTCCGCGCTTAACGTGTTAAAATTGCTCAGCTTTAAACACGCATAACTTTTGAACCAGTGAATTCCTCGCTTTAAAACTTCGATTTTTGGCATTTTATCGTTAAGATTGTACAGGATTATATAGTAAAAAGTTAAAAATTTCTGGGTTGCCAAGCTGAAGTTTAACCTGTCAATTTATTAAACACATTAAACACCGTGTCTAAAGTCTACGAAGATACGGCGTACACACAAAAGGTTTATGGGTCTACGAAATGATTATAGACGCAGCGTCTAAGACCAATATAAAAATCTATAAAAATATTGTAGGACTTACGAAGAAGTTATTTAGCCCTCATGAAAGCATGGTCAGTGGTAACCAATATCTTAAAGAAACGTCTCCATCCCTTGCATTTTTCAATATATCTTCCTTTTTCCTGTACTATAAGTACCATTAAATAATACTTTATATGAGAATAAAAACGTAAATCTAAAGCATCAGGTTATAAACGAAGTCAGTGCGTATCATTCATGGAGGTACCGATTTTTCTTGCAAATAAATTACAAATATAAACAGCATGGGAGGCTGCTCGTAATTCGTGAAAACACGAGGAAGACGAGTGATATGCAATTGCAATCTGCACGGTCGGTGGTCATACGAGAACTCGCTTAGTTTATGTAAATGTTGCTCCGTTGCAAATTGGCACGTCACACTACACCTGGGCGATATTATTTCTTGTAAACGAGTTCACGTTCGGTGAACTGGGCCGAATCCCCATACACGTATTTTTCTGATAGCGAAAATTAAATCCAAATTCGCTCGACTTAAAATTTTAATTAACCGTACCGGGAATGAATTGGATAATTAATAGCAGAAAAATTGAACGAGCCCTGAAAGTCGTCGAAGCGTCGCTCTTGTTCGCTGATTAGGGCCGGATTACTAATCTTCGCGTCGCGTCAGTAAGATCTTAAAGGCGCGTTTTCTGGAAAAGCTTTACGCTCAAGATATAGTCAAAGTGCATTTAATGAACGTGCTTAAATATACAGAGCGGCGAGGGATTAAAGGGCGGGCACTGTGGATGGAATAGATGAGTGTACACAGTGTATAGGACGTACAAGATGAGCACGGAACACAGGATTTCTAGAATAGGAAGGACGCGGTGATTAGATAGATAAGATACACAGGGTAGATCGAATAGGTGAGGTAGAAAGGATGTAGGGGAGGAGACGAGGCGCGCAGGTGTTCGTAGCACATAGAAAGCAGGATAGACAAGGCAACGGAATAGATAGATCGGATGAAGCAGCTATGAGATACGGGGTTTACAGGATATGTAAAGTAGATCGGCCAGATAGGGTGGGTCGAGGCTATAGGATTGTCGTAGGATACTCAAATTAGCGCAGCCGAGATCCGTAGAATGTACACGGTGGTCAAAGTGATGGGCCAACAAAGTCGGATAAGGATGGCAAGATTAGTGTAGGCTGATCATAGGGCATTACACTTAAACGCTGCACTGCAGACAAGATACGTTAAACAGGATGATCATTTTAACCGTAGATCAGAACTGCATTTGAGAGCAAATCGAACTGAACAAAAGTATGGATTGTATCTATTTTATTCATAATGATTCTTTTAAATTTAATTTTTATATGAATTTTCCCCTAGAATTCAAATTAAAATTATTTACTATAAGAATTTCTCTATAATCTATTTTATTCATAATAATTCTCTAGAAGAAGTTCCAAAGTAGTTAGGATAAGGGACCTAATTACTGTCGGGGTGCAAATTACTGTGCCTATGAAAAGATATATAAACTGAATAAAGATATATATTAACTGATTTTAATAAAAAAAAATGTAATACCTCTTTTTTAATATTCATTCTGCTTTAAAAGAAATGTATAATTAATGTAGGTACAGTAATTGGGTCCCTTATCTTTTCATTTTGACCGAACCTCAATAAATCGATATTTTTTACTACTCCAGTTCTTTTAAGAGAAGAATGCTCTTTTTGCGACAAACATAGATTTCTCTGCATTTAAAAAAAACAGGAAGGTGTCATTGACAAATTTAAAACTTTGTTTCTCGCACTTATATCGAAAGAACACTATGTGTATTGTATGTGGCAGAAGGGTACAGTAAATGTACAAAAAAATTTGTTTAAAGAGATTGTACACGTACTGCTTCAGGAGATATATATACACAGTCATTTTAAATAATTTTTCCACTGCATTCTACGAGACTTCACTGTATTTACAAAAAGTAGAATCGCCCGGACGTGGACAGACACGGCTTCCGATTCTTATTCGGTAATATACTTACTTGAAGAAAATTTTGTGCCACGTTTCGGCTTGTATTTATATGTCCAGATTCCTATTACTTTCTTTTTGTACATATATGTATATACGATAATAGAGCGGGAAATAGAGAGAGAGAATGTATACACGTGAGAGGAGAGAGGGAGAGGGAGTGGGAGTGGGAGAGGGAGAGAGAGAGAGAGAAAGAGAGAGAGAGAGAGAGAGAGAGAGAGAGGCGAGAAGTTGAGAGGAGAGAAAGGGGACGAGGGAGAGAGCACTCTGCGAGTAATAGCTCCCAATTACCATAACGCTTGGCTAAGCCGACTAATCGGTTCCGCTTATGCCGACCGGCAAATTATTATTAATCACATTGCACGTGGATTACCGTTTATGTGCATCCATGGCGGTGGCATTTGCACTTTGCTCCGGGTCGCGCAACCATGGTCCTGGTACCATGAATATCCGCGTCCGCCTTTGATCTCACTGTTACCCGCACTTTGTCAGAATCAGATCCTCGAGTTGCATCAGACGTTCTTCAAGCCGAAGGCGCAAACGCAACCATAAGACTTCCTCGTATTACCCTCGAATTTAGTCAATGTCATTCGATCCTAATGGACCGCTTCCATTTCCCATTTATAAGCTTCAGCGAAAAATCATACGCATGGCATAATAACATTCGTTTCAATGTAATATAATGTACTATATTACAATACGGACATTTCTAATGTAACATAATCTGTTAACAGAATATTCCCTGTCCCTTTATTGCATTACCTCTCCCTCATGTCAAAAACTTTATAATCGCATTAATCGTAAAAGAAGAAATCGGAAATAAATCATTTTAACCAGTCCGGAAATTCTAGTGTTAGAAAGTACATTTTTTGTTAGGACAAAAAATAGAAAGAAGTCAAATGCTGTACAGTTCTGTACACGTATTGCACTTTGAATGCATTTAAACAGCTATTCTCATTCTTCCTCACGAACTCCGTGCTTTGAAACTTGTATTTTTTGAGTTTCCACGTCAAAATCTACATGGTTGTATAGAAAAAAGTGCAAAATTTTTGGTCCCAGAAGGTGAAGTTTAACCATCTTCAGTAAAACAAAGCAAGTCTGACTTTGAAAACTAACTGACTCGGCTGTATACGTCGTACCGTCGCATCTATTTGAACAAAATTCGTGAAATTAGTGAAATTTTGCAGCGTTTACATCAAGTCTCGTGCCCTCTGAAACCGTGAGTTGTCAGCAATCCCCTGGACGACAGTCCTCGTGGAATTGATAAAAACGGGAAGGATTACGTTCGGCGGAAGTTTTCTTTTGCGAAAAATTGGGCTGCTTCCAGGATCGGAGCTTTTGTGGCTCGGTTCACGAGCCTCGCTGGCTGGCGTCGCGCGTCGGTTTAGGTGAAACGAGCTCGACGAGGGTCCGGCGAAGGTAAGCCGGCGGACGGACTCGGAATCAATAGGCGGAACAAACTGTGTAGGTCGGTAGAAGTCGCTGGTAAGATTGAATTTGCAGACTCCGCCGCCCTTGTCGGCGAGAAAGGACCGGCACGGAGTAAAAAGGGAAGACAAGGAACGAGTGCCGAGCAATTCTGGAACGGATAAGAGTCTACGGTTTCACGAGTGACGGCTCGCGCGGAACTGTCCTGTTTTCCCTTCCTCTCCGCCCCTCTTTTATTTTTTCTTCTCCCCGCGAAAGCGGACGCGTTTGCTCTGCCGATCAAGACAGCATTTATTTGATCCGACTGCCGGGGACCAACCCCTTCACGACTCCCAAGCTTTCTTCCGCAGCCCCTCGCCGAGTGCTTCCGCTTTTTTTCGCAATAATTTAATACTCCTACACTCGAGTGAATCTTAAACATTAAACAGCATTTCCGCAAATTTGCTTTTCATCTTCTCATTCGGATCGCGACTGAAGGATTCCCGGAGGGAACGCGAAATAAACGGCGAACGATGAGCGTCCATTATTTGTCCGGGAACCTGGAAACCGTTTGAATTGCGTTTTATTACTTTTCCGCGGTCCATTTCGATCTTTAATATTCACTGCGTTGATGAACAGAATTAATGAGTTAAAGAGTTATGAAGCAGCAGTGTATACAGGCTGTCCCATTCGAAGTTTCGCGCGCAATTATTTGACACGATGGTCAAAAATGTCGTTGGACCAGAGTGAACAGTCTACGAGCCATTCGATAGGGCATCGAGATAAAACATGCATAAAATTTGAACCCTATATCTGGACTCGGAAGGTACTCTTGGAAAAAATGAGTTTTTGGCCTGTTTTCCATATTTAGACATATGCGAAAATACATTCAATACGCACACCTTCGAATTTGATGCTAAGCTTAAAATTACACGTTTTTGACGCAATGTTAACGCAGGAGGAGGATTAGAATTTTTTGAGCTACGATTACCTGGATTTTTGACAAATTTACAATAGATTTGTGTGATTATAGAATTATTATAGAATAAATTTACAATTTTGACAATAGAGAGCTTTTCTTGATACAGTTTTAGAACATTTTCCATGTTGTTCCAAAGCTGTTCAGAATGATGGCCTCAATAACATATTTCAAGGTTATTGAAATCAACGAGGAGAGATCGGTCATCGAGATCGGTGAACCCCCTATTCTAAATAGTTACCCACAACGGCTGTATCATAAAGTTACAAGAGCTCAAAGATCGGCAATTTTTCGGTGACATTTTAGTGATCCTTTAACTTTGTTGATTGGTGTTAAGTGCTATTCCCGCACTGAAGGTACACTAGATTAAGTAAAATCGAATAAAAGAAGGGGAAGACAACAAGGAGCGACAAAAATGGCTCGTGTTGCTTCAGTGTGGACGTAGCTTTATGTTGTCGTGGAAATCGTAGCGCGAGGCGTTAGGATTGATCAGGGGCAGAGGGAGTTTTGCGATCGACTGTATTCGGATTGGAGGCCTGGATGATTGGATAATGGTGAAACGGATTTAGCAGTCCGTGAGAACGTCGCAGACGATGCAACTGCACAGTTGCACGGGGAAATTATCCAGACAGCATGGCGTGGCAGGCGGAAGAAGCTGTATCGACCTCGAACGGCCTCGCGGCTCTTCCCCGGCAGCAAGAACACAACGACAGCCAGGTCTCCTTAAACTTTAAACTCGAAGCACTCGCGAGAGGGAGAGACCTGACTCAAGACCCTCCCGGCCGGGACGAGATGAATATTTCAGGTGACTCGAGTGTCCTCTAAAATACGCCGATGAATCCGTTGGTGTTGGTAGCCGTGCGCGACAAGATACTCCGAATTTATCGCACGACTTCGACCTGCTCTAGGCCAGGAAGAAGCCGATAGGACCTGCATTAACGTCGACCATCGCTGCCAATTCATGACCGGCAAAAACAAATTACGCGTTGATTATAGATCGGTAGACGTTCAGTGCTCGTTCGGACCGGTCGTTCGGATAAGTGGCAAGAAAATGGATAGCGGCTCTTCAGCAAGATTATGGGATCAGTGGGAGCTACATTCACTTTCGACTCTTCCGGAAAAAATTGTTCGTGTGTTAGTAATTCAGTTTGTTTAATAGGAGCGTTGAAACCAGTGCTGGGCAAAGTGGTATTTGAAATAGAAAATAGTAAATAGTTTGTTTTATTTTTAAAGCATACCTATAATCATGCAAATAAATTATTTTATTTATAAGAAAAAGTTTTTGAAATATTATTTAAATATAGTATTTTATTGGGAAAATATTGAAAATAGTGAGACTTATTTTGTAGGACTGTTGTAAAATAGTATTTCAAATAGTTGATAGTAATTTATACTTTTCTGATATTTTGTTGCGTGTAATGTTATTACGACATTGTCGTACGTTTATCAACCAGTTACATGCAAATATTCGTAATTAAGCTACAAATAATACTTCGTCAACTATTATAGTTTCTTGTGTTAAAAATTGTAATTTATAATATTAACTATTTGCTCAACTTATTTTCATTGTAAGGAAATATTTGGAATACAACATTAAAATATTTTATTTTATATATCTGGTTATCAGAATAAAAATATTTTATTTGCCGAAATTTTTCGTTCTATTTAAAGTAGTATTTTATTTGAACCACATTAAATTATACTATTTAAAATAGTATTTTAAATATTTTTCCTCGAAATTTTTCCCAGGTCTCGTTGAAACGATATCGAAAAAAGTAATAACTGTTTTTCAAGAATTCGAAAATTATTTTGGAGTATACATATAACGTTACATTGCAATTACCTAATATTGCGTAAAATCACCATTATTTTTTAATATGGTTTCACAACGGTTTGACATACTTTTAAACAGTTTTTTTTGTATATTTCTTTAGTAAAGATCTCCATATCGTTCTTATTTGAAGTGTTATCACTAGACTGCGGAACTTCGTGCAAAAAAAAGTTTTGTTCGCCAATTCCATGAAATAGAAAGCAAATAGAAAGTTTTGCTTTCTTTAACAATTTGAATACTTTGAAAATAATATATTGTCGCTATCCAATCCTTTTCATTTACTCGTTATTTTAAATTTCATTTACTCCATTTTGCCATAAATGCACAAAATCCGCGGTCCAGTCATCACTCTTCATGACATGTCGGTAGACGAAGAAAGCATTCCGTACGTACCTCAATATACAACCATACTTTGCTATTAGGTACTGATACTAATGAAGAAGTACTATACTCATCACTGTATAGTTCGTCCGACGAGACGAGAGAGTAAACGTAAACACAAGCGCAAGGGGCCGCTCGCAGAGTCAAGGTCCTACGTAACTTATGAAATGAGAAAGTATTTTTGTGGAAACATCTTCAATTTTATTATAATCGGGGTTTGCTCGTTATGAATATGATTACACCTAAGTAACGGAATAAACGAAATTTTGAGATATTTTGTATTTATTGTAAGGGACCCAGTTACTGTGGGAGTACCCATTACTGTGCCTATATCAATTATATTTACTTTTAAAACAGAGATATGTATATAACACATATATTAACTGATTTCAATGACAAAATTAATATCTCTTTCTAAAAATTTATTATGCTTTAAAAATTAGTATAATTAATATAGACACGGTAATTGGTACCGCCACATTAATTGGGTTCTGTGCCCTGGTTGGGTTCAAATTTTTTAAAATTATTCTGTGTCAAAGGTTGTCTGAATATTTTTTAGAACCACTGTACCCAGGAACCAATAGAATAACTGTGCTCATTCACCTGTGAGGATCGACAGTGGCCGATCGAGGCGGTCGCAGCTGTCGAGCATGTGTTTATGTTTACTCTCCCGTCTCGTTGGGCGGACTATAGTTGGAACAACGTGGGAAGATAGAGGGGGCAAAGGAAGACACAGGCGGTCGGTCTTAGAAACCAAATACTACATCTATCCCGACCAGGAGAGTAAGTCAGTGGCAACAAGTTGCGAAAGTTGTTTAGCCTCCGTTGGAACCGGTGCGGTGAACGTTCGTGAAAAACTACGAGCGTGTATGGGAGGGAGCGGTTTTACAGCGTGCAGGTCGGTCGAAAAGTTTCCGCGTGCGGGCAACAAGTTGGAAAAGTTTCGTTATGACCGTGGCACCGGGTTCGGCAATGTTCCACGGGGCGTTTCAAAGAGCAGCGAACGACTAATCTCAGGATATGGAGCCACGTGGAAGAAACTTTACCCCCCTCCCGCACCCCCTCACCCCAGCTCCTCCTTCATCCGGCGAGTTCATCGGATAACGACGGTGAATTGGCTCGGTGCTTCGGCAATCTATGATCTTCCGATTCTCCCGCGTGACTTCTTAACGCTTCAGATTAGAACCCCGTACTGGCAGAGGAGGGTTACAAATGGCCGGGTTTAAGTATTTTCTACCGACCACCTTCTGGAAAGCTATTCTCTCCAAAGCAATTTTATGGGCTTGACGCTAGACTAGCAGACGCATCAAAGATTTTTATTTTATGCTCAACGAAATCGTCGAAGTGGTTTTATCTTTGAAGTTAATCGAACAATAGCCTTGAATTACTGTATTGTATCAGATTGTTGCATATTTATTAATAAACTTAATTTGTAAGAAAATTTTAATTGAAATTATTATATAGTTAAATTCAATAGTAAATTATTTGACTGTGAATGTTTATAAAAAATAAATTTAGCTGATTTTGATCGTTTTTGATTGATTTGTATCCTTTCGATCGAGAAATACTACTACAGTCTACAGGTTTACTATGCAGGGTGGTTGGTAACTGGTGGTACAAGCGGAAAGTGGGTGATTCTACGCGAACAAAGAAGTCGAAAATATAGAATAAAAATTTTTCGTTTGAGGCTTTGTTTTCGAGAACATTGAGTTTGAAAATGCAGCCAATGCGCGTGTTATTCGATAGGAATTGTCTGCTGCGTCTGACCATGACCTACCAATTCTACTTCCTACGCAAAGCACGCGAACCTGACGGATCTTTAAATTCGATTTTCTCGAAAACAAAGCCTCAAACGAAAAATTTTTATCCTATATTTTCGACTTCTTTTTTCGCGTAGAATCACCCCCTTTCCGCTTGTACCACCAGTTACCAACCACCCTGTATATCATTTTGAGCTGCAAAACTGATCCTGAAAATGTTGTCTTCAATTTTGATTTAGATGTCTAATTTTACTTGGAAATCAGTTTTATTTCAACGTAGATCAATACGATTGTCGTGTATTCTTTTTATATATGATGATTAATCAACGTACCGGATATCAGTCTAGAAAGTAAAGAACGTGAATGAACAAAAAATTCAATTTTTTCTTTTTGTAATACAATCGAGAAACTTGAAATTCATTGGCAGAATACGATGATTACAATGGTGCTTACATTTATCAACAAGTCTATTTAGGTACAGGTTGCATTTGTTTAACGTTACCGTTCAAAATCAGACATTTCGTTCATTCATAAGAAAAGTGATACAAGTCAATAATTTTTAAAATTATTTGTATTCGTTCCCTGGCTTGGAAGTCACTCTAACTTTTCACAGTAAAAATGTCATAACTCTAATTCAACCTTTTAACAATTATTCGCAGGAAAAACGACATAACACAAAATATATTTATACAAAAATTATAATAATAAAAATATAAATTGGGGTGTACTTTATAATAAATGTACATGACGATTAAACCAGTATCTAAACAACAAAAAATTATTTTATATTTCTAAGTTGGTTATATACATTGCAGCATTATATAAATTGCAGAGAAAATACTAAAAGATGTATTTTGAAACTTTTTCATATGGACTTACATTGAAAATTTAGGAAGTACGATTTGTAGATTTGTATGAACTATACATATTCAGAGAATTTCATCAAAATCGGTCAACGTTGCAATGAGCTACGGATGTTCCAAAATGATCATATAAGAGCGAAATTCCCTGACAAGGCCAAAATTCTGCGACTTTCACCCTTGACACTTCCATTGCCAAACTGGAAACCTCAAAAATTCCGTGAAATCAGTGTTATTTAATGAAATAAAAATTGAAAAAATTAAATGTATGATGTTGAGTGGTCCTCCAACTTTTTTATATTTTACAGATCCTAATCAAATTTAGTACAATGAATATATTAATGTCAAAATTCATTTTAAAACCTGGACAAATAATTCCGTCACCCACATATGGGTGACATAGCAGTCAACGTGTTACGCTTTCATCGTTAAACGTTTGTAGCTCATTGCAATGTTGACCGATTTAGATGAAATATTCAGAATAATTAATACAGATGTACAAAATGTGCTTTTTAAATTTTTAATATAAGACCGCATTAAAAAGTTGCAAAATACAACTTTCAGTATTTTCTCTGCAATTTCACGTTATATAGCAAACCAATTATTCTAACTTCTCAAAAAAAAATTCAAGTAGTATAGTCTAACACTAAACCTACCGACATTTCATGTATACCTAATCCTACCATGAGCGGTCAAATGAACGCTTCAAAAAGAATATGTATCTTAATACAGAAAGACATGCTATGAAATCTTTTCGAAAAGTAAACAATAAAGAAAGTTGTGAATATTGAAAAATGGGTTGTATGTATATTATAGGAAAAGTCAATAAGTTACATGGCGATACAGTAACGTTGTATACAAGAAATTCTAAACAAAATTTCAAAAACGGTCATTTGACCGCCCGTGCTAGGTTTAGTGCTAATGTTGACAAAGTTATGCGATTTTTAAAAGCGTCCGAATATTAGTGGGAGTCACTGTATATCATAACGCGTGCTACCTTTTCGTCCCGTGGTATGACTGCGATGGTCTCCGACATTCAACAGTTCGCTAGCGCACGAGCAAGAGTAGCATAATATAAACATCTTGTTCCTGGCGCAGAGTGTTCCACAAAGTTTCATCAAAACAATAACAGCGTCAGAGCCAGAATTCATCGCTGGTGTTCTTTTCGAAGGACGGTTTTGCGGAAGAAAACGCGGCTGCCTCGCGTCTCTTCGCTCTCTCTTCTTTTTCCCCGATGGTGTCGAGGCCTCTCGGAGGTGTTGGTCGTTTCAATTTCTCGGGCCGAGTGCATTGGGAGGGGGGTGGGGAGGGGATGGGACGAAAAAGTCGCTGGTCCGCGCGAGACGGAGCAGGACGGGTTGATTGTTAGAAATATGAGAAAAACTTTCAACGGCAACTTCCTCTCCCCGACGGTATCTTCGCTGTTAAGACGAGCCCCGCCTTCCCCCCGCCCTCTTTGTTTCTCTCTTTCCCCGTTCCCTCCCTCTGCCCCCCGCCGTCACCCCTTTATCCCGGGGCGCACGGTCTTTCAGTGACTTTTTCCCTCCCTTTCAGCGGTCTTTCCTGTCTTCTAGTACGCGCAGATTTCGCAGCGTACCACGAGTGCTCCGTAACGTAACCTTTTCGTCATTTTAAAACGCTCTGAAAGCCCCGCGCACAGTTTTCGGGACAAAAAGCTGCTTTTCTTCCGGCTACGTTAGTTTTATCGTGCTCTGTTCACCTGCCGACTTCCTTCTTCCCCCCTCGCTCCCGTCATGCCGTGGCCGTAGCAATTTCTCCGGCTCTCCCTCGTAACCCCGGCCCCTTTCATACAACATCGCTCCGGCTTCTAGTTGATACTTCCGATAAAAGAATCTTCTCGAGTGTAAAAGTTGCGACGGAAATCTTGATGCTCTTGCTGCCCTAGAAACTTTCCTTACAATTAGCCGCGGTAGACGGCGCCGCTTTCCTTGAACCGTAAGGGCTGCCAGTTTCGCGGGCTATTCATTTACAATCGATGTTTTTATAGTTTCTTCCTTCTTCTCCTCCTCTTCCTCCATAACCTCCTCCTCCTCCTCCTACTCCTCCTCCCCTCCCCCGCCCGCCGGCCAGCTGGAGTCGCTTCGAGCATATAGAAACTCGTCCATCCGCTCGTGTTTTGTTCGCAAAGAATAGTCGAGTTTATTGTTCGGTGAACAGGGGTTTAAATATTTTTCAGCGCCGGGGTCAACGACACCCTCGAAACAGCACACGAGGATGGGAGTCTTGAAGAAAAATGTAATTTTTAGGGATTCTTTGCAATAGAAAGGCTTATGTAAATTTTCTGATATTTTTAATATATTATTGAACATATTTTCAGACACAACAAATTTTTGCGCAAAGTTATAGCGTTTTCCCCACTATCGCTTTCCCAAAATTGGCGTGCTGCAATTTAAGTTAAGTATTTTATACCTTCAGAAATATAATTCGTTACACGCATTCAAGCACAAATTTACTTTGTACGAACTAAGATTACTTCACATTAATTAGTGTATCAAACTTCTGTCCGCCATCTTCCCGCTAACAAGTCCGTTTTCGCGGAGCGTAAAACCGGTTGAAAACGACACGTTCCAGTTCGTAATTGTTAATAGTTTCGCCGTGTGTTTTTGAGGAAACAATGTTTAAATCTTCTGGACCTAACATTCATATAATTAAGCGGTTTCAAGGTTTCCGGTCTGAAATAAATAAATTTAATTTTAGGTCGGAAGTTGAAAATGAAGTAGTTAAAGGGTCACTCGACAACCTATCCGAAATGTTGGATCGTACAATTTGGAAGTGGGACAACCACGCGAAGACTATCGAGAGTTTCTTGAACTAGTAAAAGCATATCTCTTAATAGAACCGTTCCACAGTTGTCTTTTCGAGCACCAGGAGCATTTCGTCCTTGCTCGATGGATGGCTACATATTCTTTAAAAATATTTTTATTAAGGAGATCAATTTACATTATCAGAGGATGAAGAAAATGGAATACGTCAGATTTGTATTTTCGTCAGTTAATTGTATTTAAAAGCATGGATCCAAGTTCTAATTGTTGCAAAAGCTCCGAGACAAGACCACGAGTTTTTAAAAAATCTATACGCGTATAGTGACATCAATGACGACGTAAGTCACGTAGTATTACGAAAATTTTGTAATGATTTGTGGTATCTAACACCCCAAACTGTAGCGCTAACCTTTTTGCCCCCAATGTTCCGCATCATATAAAACAACAAGTGGTTATAGCTTTAAATATCGTTACTGATAATGCTATAAAAAGATTGATAGTTAATTCAAATCATGTAAATGAGTACATTGGTGGCAATATTGCAGCCATCATTTCTAAAAAAAACTTTAAATTTTTTTAAAAGATTTTCAATTTCCCTAGATTTTATAAATAGGGAATCCTCAGAATGGGAAAGTGATCCCAGTTGTAACGTAGGCTTAAATATAGTAAATAATTTAGCTGTAGTTATTGATTCGCCAGAACGAGTCAAACTTATGCAAAAATTTAACGATGTACTACCGCGAAATGAAGAAGAAAAACAATGTATAATGCAAATTGTATCAGACTACAGAAAATGGTATCCAGACGCAAAAAAGACTACTTTAATGAAAAATTTGTAAAATGTCTTTAGAATTGTTGCCTTGTATATATTAAAAAGCATTTGAACTTAATATCTCTATTTTCCTTCCTTCGCTTTTATACGGTGTAATATTCACCACATTCGGATAAAAATATTATGCTCCGATTAAATATAACATATTTATGTCGAACGTTAATATCTCTATAGTAACATATATATTTACAAAAATATAATAATTAGTTGATTGTTATACTGAAGATATTACATTTTGGTACTATAATACTTTTACATTAGAAGAACGATTAGTCATAATCAAAAGTCTTTCCTCCAAATATTCCCACTCCTATAAAATTTCATGTTTTTCGCAACTTCGACGTCAATGTGCCACGTCTTCTCCTTATCCGATCAACTCCATCTTTTACAGGAATTCTTTTCTCACCCAATGGCACAATTTTAGGGGAAGGCGTGAAAAAAATCTCGCAAAGAAAAACTTCACCAGATATAGCTAAGGCCCGCCCTGACACGCACACATAGAGATTCCGCGAATCACAATGCACCAGCCGATCGCGGTACTAACGAAAATGCCATTTCCTGCGTGGAAGTCGAGCTCCAGAAACGTTTCCAGCCACGTGAGAACTCGATCACCGGCGAACACCCCAAAGGGAAGCTCTACGAAAAAGGAACCAATGAGCCTTCGCCGTCGACGTATCGTGAATTCCTTTCACGAACGAACGATCGAGACCTCGGGGATGTACGAGGCGCCAGGGTGCGGGGGGAGGAGGTGGATAAAAGGTTTCACCGATCGGAACGTAACAATTTCATTTTCTCTGTCTTGGAGGGCCGGTCGTAGGTGGTTCTGGCCGGCCTGCGTAAGGATATATAAGCGTGGCTGGAACAATGAGCGCAATCAATGCGGTGTGACATCCTTTCGACGTCAATCAAACGGCCGGCCGGTGCGGCTCGGCGTACGCACCACTAGCCCATTGGCTCCGATTGCCTTTTGTCGCCCTGTAGTGTCCGTTCTAGCAGACAAAGAGGTAGCCGGGCGAGTCGGGACGATGCCGGCCGATCGACGCAGATGGAAACAACTACAGAGAGGGAGAGACGGACAGAGAAAGAGAGAAAGAGAGCGAGAGACACATGGGGTGGAGCTCTGCTGCTGGGTAAAACAGAGCGGGACGCGTGAAGAAGGACAGATGAGGAGGAGGATGGACGAGGAGGGCCACCAGCCCGGCAGAGGAGGACACGAGCCGATAAATGGAATGACGGGAAGAGGGAGTGTGGGCTAGGTCGGGACCAGAGGGGTGGGCCACCGGGAACGAAAGGGGGGCTGGAGAGAATGGATAGAGAGATTGCAGTGCACGGTAAATGGGGCGAATTCCAGCCAAATACTGCCGGTTGCGACACGCGTGTTGCAGAACTGACCAGCCCACGACCCAATTTCGCGGGGTCGCCCGTACCCCTACCTATGCCCGTAGCCGTCCACCCAGGTGAATGTTCGCGACCATCCCCTATTCCTCCCACCCTTCGATCTTCTTGAATCGAGCGCGTACACGCGGACCGCGATACGTGCTCTCTCTCCAGGTAATATATAGGGTGTCCCGCATACCTTGGACAAAGCGATTCGGAAGAAATTCTACACGGAAAAGTGAGTCGTCAAGGATGAATCAAATTTCCTCACTGATTCCTATCTAAACGGGAATCAGACGCTGATCTGATCATGACCTACTACTTTTTGCGTGTTGTAGTAAAACACACCTGACGTGTTCTTTAAACACGTTTTTTTTTCGAAAACGAGACGTCAAATGGTATGCGGAACACCCTGTGCACAGGCTGTCACGTTGATACTAAGATATTGTACGGAGGGGGAAGAAGAGGGGATATACGACGATCGATTATCGCAACACGTGAGCCAGGTGAAAGCGATGATCCTGGTTCTGGTTGCGGCTGCTTCGTGTTGACTGATTGATCGAACGTTAATCGTTCCGTGGCTCGAACGTCGGATATATTGTCCTTTGTCTTTCGCTCTTTTAGCCCGTCTTTATAGGCCGATCGAACGGCTGCTGCCGGCTACGCGGCGCTTTGTCGACGGGCTTCGATTAGTGTAAAGGGGAGACGGTGTTTCGTTTCGAAGTGTATTGGAAACGCTCGTGTGGGCTATGGCGCGGATGAAAGTGCCGTTCCCGTGTAAACCTGTGTGAAATGTAGTAATAACGATCCGGAGATACAGTAATGCTTCGACACATGTGAGAACTTTCGGATCGATGTGTCTTACTTAGGTCGCGTCGTGTACAAACACTGCACCTTAATCTCTTGCTGTCACCGTCGAGTATAGAAACCGTAGAAAACACCGTTATTCCAAGGATAAAACTCTTTTCTTTCTGTGTTTGCTTGTCTTTTTTTCCTTATGAAACTTTTACCAATATATTTGCGACACTTATCTGATTGAAATGACACCAGACACGACGCAGTTTGGATCGTACTTGCTTATTTAATTCGCGACTCGGTAGAACCTCGATTACCCGTACTAACTAGCAGGGGTGTGCGAGAACCCGAAATATCGGGTCGGGTCGGGAACATGAAATTTTTTCGGGTTCGGGACCGGTACCCGAAAATTTCAAGATTCTCGAAAGTGTCGGGATTCCCGAAAAAGTCGGGATTCTCGAAATAATCGGGATTCCCTAAAGAATCGTGAATTATTTTCAAGTGTCGTATGTTGTATTCTCGAAATTTTCGGGAAACCCGATTCCCTCGGGGAATCTCGAAATTTTCGGGAAACCCGACCCGACCCGACCTCTTCCCGACTCGTCCCGACCATCGGGTTCCCGATATTTCGGGTTCTCGCACACCCTTACTGATCAGTGAGCGTTCATGCAATATAACAATTGACAGTTACCTACATAGTTTCGATGTTGGCTTAAATCTTCACTGATTCGTACAATAAATCGTGTTCTATATGGACCGCTTTAGATTGAACTGTTTACATGTGAAATATCTATTCGCATAATACAGAATTCAGACAGCATCGGATCGGATTGTGGAGGTCCTGGTAGCATTTATGGTTGGCCAATGGTGGCCAACGGTTGGGAAATAGTTGGGTCATTGTTAGTGGTTTTGCCTACAAATTCCCAAAATAGGGCATACGACGAAAAATTATGTCAATTTGCCAACGAAAATCCGACGTTGGGCCTACAGTTATTATAGTTGGTTGATTAACGTGAAATTCACGACGATAATCGTACATCCAACGAAGATTTGCCAATATTTCAATATTTCGTCTGACAGACACCAGAAATGTCGCTGCAACCAAAAACATGTTAATTATTATATTCCAAATTGATTTTTTTGTTTTCTTATTTATGGATATACACTCTCAATTTGTTAATGTCGAGGAATGGTGAGCCCACTACATTTTTATTGTGTACTGCAGCTCTGGAATTGATTTATTTCTTTAATTTTTTCATTTTCCAAGAGGAAGGCACGATCAGTACTCATGTAGTAGAACAAAACCCTTTTGGGAAACCCTTCAGAATGGACCTTCGTTTTTTACATATTTTATCACGAATGTGTTGGTAAAAGTCATATAAAAATAATTAAAAACAAAAATATTTTGTCATTGATTCCACACGCAGGAACAAGACGAAAAAAAGGAATGACATTTTTTTGTTGGACGCCCTGCTTTCGAGAAATATGAGTTTGAAGATCAATGTATGTATAGATCAAATAAAACAAGTTGCATTTTCATTGCAATGTCTGAATGAGCTAAACTTTAATAGAGTCTGTGAGATGCAAGAAGTTTAAAATAGTATTACTCTGCTCTTGTAAGATTTTCATGACTGGTAGTTTGTCAACTAATATATTCAGAATGGTTTTAAAAAGTTTATTTTGTTTCGTCAAATTGTTTTCATAGAATGATTCGCAGAAGTATTTGTACTTGTTCACGTACTGGATGTAGAATTTCTAGAATATTTTAAACTTGTTTTATTCATACGTTTCCAGTCGTCTTTGAATCATTAAAGTATTCAAAGGTAGTAGATAAAATTACAATTGTGATGGAATTTTCTAAAAATTTGATAACTACAATTTCATCCGAAACTGTTAAAATAGAACGGGTTTTCTCAATATGGTATAAGAAGAAATAGACATGGCGGGGATATGTACGTATATCAAGCGATGGTATGTATGTTGAGCTCAGTATCGTATTTATGCGAACATGCCATCAGTGGGTTGTAACAAATGAAATTTCCGCTCGCTGATAGGTCTCTCATATTGATATTCACCAGTAACGTCTATAGTGTTTCGCTTGCTGTAATATAGTATCGAGATATGTTCTTGTTATAACAAAAATATTGGTAACGAGTCTTTCATGTTTAAACTTATTCAATATTCAATAATATGTTTTAATTTTAATGACTTAATTGTAATTTATTTCAAGTTCAAACTAAAAAAATAATAACTACTTATGGTTAACGATTCTATAGTTGATTAATTGATTGATTGATTGATTGATTCTATAATTGATTCTATAATTGATTCTCTACTTTGTTCATATACGAAAAGAAAGCCTACTGAACGGAACTGATCGAACTTATGTTACAATCCAACACTATACACTATTGCACTATTACACTATTAACTATTAACTATGTACTATGAACACAATGAAGAAAAAATTATGTATTTGTCGAATTAAGAAGAAAATAATGTAAACAACAAAAGTGTAAGTAAGACATGACTCATAATTAGTGTTAGTTCACTTTCATAATCACCGACAGATTTAATAAATTCTAAATGTTTATACTTCACAGCTGAGAATTTATTAAAAAGTTATTTAACACAAAACCTACCAAGCATTAAAAGTATTTGGTAAATGTAGCCTTATAAAAATGGCAACACTAAATTTATTGGGAATGTCTCTAATTTACAATATAAACAGATGCTTGGACAAAAAAATGTATTCCATAATTTTCCATAAATGAATTTTTAGAATTTCAATAATTGCAAAATATAAAACCGGTCATTTGACAGTGGTAAGTTTAGGGTTAACCGCAATGCAAATTTTGGTCATGGACCAACAAGACACCACGAGGAACATAATCCAATAATTTTTTTCAGGATTAATTACTAAAAGAAGATTTTTCATTGAATACTGATAGGCTTCCGGTAAGTGTCAGGGAACATCGTTCACGCGTAATTTCACACAGTAAGTGTGAACTAATAATATTAATAGTATGCTAATGCATGCATACATTACTTTCGAATTAACCCTTTGCACTCGGGGCTATTTTCATTCTAAAACTCAATTTTTCTTCCGTCTTAGAATATTTTCATTTAAATTCATACGAAACTGATCCGATTTCCACGTGTAATATTTAAATGTTTAGCAATCTATTAAATACAAATTTTGTAATGTAACATATATTTTGTAATATTTTTTGTAATTTCTTTGAAATAATGCCACAACAATTTCTAGTGGTGCTTCAGAGTCACCACTCGAGTGCTAAGGGTTAATTCGAATTCTGCCGCCTTGTAAATCTCCAAAAATAACGTAAATACTTGTTCGCAACGAAATGGAACGTGTCCCGTTCAAACGAGACGAGTGTACCGTTCGCCCGTGGTTTGAGTGATTTCTCCTTTTCACGAAGCTTCGGTGATGCGTGCGATATCCGTCGAACCGTATTCCCAGCGCGATGTTTCTCAGGCAGATGTTGAAAATTCGAAAACAAGAGGAACGTTCGACGTTCCCGCGGAACATTATCTATAATTGTGCGGCGGCGACGGTCGCATTGATCGATCACAACCTCCGGGGGTTATTGACCGCGGGATACGACGAACATCCAGCAAGGATTGTATCCTCAATTATCCGGAAGTAGTCGGGGATCGTTCCTTTCGTTCATTAGCAACGGTAACGCGATCGTCGATTTTTCCTTTTCCCGCCACCCCCGCAGCTCGGTCTCGTCGAAAACGCCTCGTTTCGCAGGTGCTATTGCACGCGCCGCTTCACCCGATACTTCCATTTCATAAACTCTTTTCCCTCTAATAGATGCACGTAGCCGGATGGAGTTAACAAGATATAAGCCGATAGCCGGCGCATCGAACGGGACCGGATACCTCGGAACCATCGGCAACGAGAGAGCAATCGATAACTGCGTGTAATTATTATACCGCGTCATTAAAATCGCCACACAGTAGCGGGCCGGCTCCCACTCGAGCCCGCACACGTTCAACGTAATCCGAAATTTCATTTGTATCCGTCGAGTTCCTCTCGTTCGAGCCTCTCGCGGCCCAGCGGAACCCTCGAAATTTCGATCCGCATCGCGAATAAACGCCCGATGAATTTCCACCGTGTTCCCGGAAATCTACCCGTTCGTTAATGAATCACGGAATATCAATTATTCCGTGCCGCTTCCGTATTACGATCCGGCCTTCTCGCACGTAAGATCGAATTCCGATCGAGCTCATAATATTGTTTACTCTCGTTGATTAGATTTTAATATTCCGAACGACTACTTTCGCGACCGTGGCAGGTACATACTCTGAATCAAATTGTCCCGCGACATTTCGAGGGTGCTACAGTGAATTCTCGATACATGTCAACAAGACGGGTCTTGCCAGTTTCGCAACGTTTATCATCCAGGCCTTGACGACATACACTGACTCACGAAAGTATTTGAACACTTACCATGGAATACTTTATTTGCTATAATAAGTATATTATATAATACTTACAGAAATATTAACATTGTAAATAGGCGTGACTCTCTAGATTATACAGGTCAAGTTTCAAGTGAATCGAAATATGTATACAATAGTTATGAATTATTTCTCACAAACATAAACTTTGCTGATGCCACAAAAGTATTTGAGCACACAGAAATGAAGTTTGATTTCTTCATTTTCATTAATGAAAATGAATGAAGTGAATGAACATTCACTGTTGGTAGTTGTTCTACGCGCGTCAGTCATAGTCTAGCATTCATGGTGAAATATTCTATTGAACATGTGTCCCAAAAGATCTGAAATTTCTGGAAATGAGAAAAAATTAATTGTGAAGTGGCGCAACGAAGGAAAGACGTATGGTGAAATAAGTAAATTATTAAATATAAATAATCTACAATACATTGTATACTTAAACGATCGGAATCTGAAGGAACTGTAAAAAACAAGTACCGTTCAGGCCGTCCAAAGAACTAACAGAAAGAGAAGAAAGAGATTCGATCGGTGAAATAAAAAAAAAATCCAAAGATTTCTGCTACACAACTTGCAACGATAGTTAGAGATTACTTCAAGAAATATGTAAATCCAGAATTATGTAGAAGAGTGCTACGTGAAAATGATTATCATGCCAGAGTTTCTAGAAAGAAGCCGTACATTAGTGATATTAATAAGAAAAAGAGATTAAAGTTCGCCAAGGAAGTTATTAGTGAAAATAATGCATTCTGGAATAAAGTAATCTTTTCAGGTGAATCGAAATTTAACGTTTTTGGATCGGACAGACGCAGTTTTGTTTGGAGACAAGCAAATACTGAAATGAAAGAGAAAAACTTGCGTGCTATGGTGAAACATGGGGTTGGTTCAATTATGATCTGGGGGTGCATGTCAGCAGGCGGTACTGGGAATTTGGTCTTCATAGAAGGAATAGTAATGGATAAATACAAATACCTGAACATTTTACAAGAAAATTTAAAAGAAAGTGCAAGTAAATTGGGTATGTACGAACACTTTTACTTTCAGCAGGATAATGATCCTAAACACACCGCAGGAATCGTTAAGGAATGGATCACATAGTATACCCCCCACATGTTGGTCACACCACCAGAAAGCCCCGATATTAACTCGATTGAACATCTATGGGCAATAATAGGAAAAGGATTAAAAAATTTAATGTATCATCCAAGGCAAGTTTAAAAGAAAAAATATTCAAAGTGTGGAATTACATATCTCCGAGTGTTATAGAAAAGTTAATAAACAGTATGCCTACTCGCTTACAACATGTTATTCGTGCCAAAGGTGGACCTACTAAATATTAACCCTTTGCGCTCGAAGCCATTTTAACTCGAAAACGAAAAATTTCTTCCGACCTAGAATATTTCCCTTCTATATATATTTTTTCATGCTATACATACGAAAATGGTGCAATTTACTCGTACAGTACTGAAGTGTTTAGTAATTCATTAAATACAAACAAATTTAATAAAGTCAAATATATTTTGAATAATGATACAGCAATTTTTAGTGGCGCCTTATAGTCGCCATTCGAGTTCTAAGGGTTAAAGCTTTAAAAGTTGCCTGTTCAAATACTTTTGTGGCATCAGCAAAGTTTATGTTTGTAAGAAATAATTCATAACTATTGTATACATATTTCGATTCTTTTGAAACTTGACCTGTATAATCTCTCCAGTTATACCAATGTACAACGTTAATAATATTTCTGTAAGTATTGTATAATGTACTTATTATAATAAATAATAGCTTGGGTCTGTTTTGACCCAGAGAATAAAAATCGCCATTTTACTGCTCAATTTCTGGTAAATCATCGTAATTGGCAGTTGTTCAATCAAGAACAACCGGAAGACTGACGTGTCTAGAAAAAGTAGCTTCAAAAATACGTTTAGAAAGATCGGAAGATAACGGCTGTGAATAGTCTCGTGGAATACCGATTGTTTAGTTATGAAAATGGCCCGCAGTCCGAGGTTTAACACGCTATTTATCTTCCAGTGGATCCTCTTATCATACTTGCGGGCGCTATCGTAGATTCGCAGTCTGCTAATAATCAAACGTCCGGCCGCACAATGCCAAAATGTTGAAAGGGCTTCTATAGAACGAGCGTCAGTGTTTGCGCAGACAATGTAAGGCGACGGCATGGTTTTGGCCGACAAGTTAACGAGAGTACATTCACCGTCCCGAAGTTTATCGCTTTCGACGGATTCAAGAAGCCACCGGAGATGCTTGTCGCCCGGCATTATAGCAACGTTTCTTTGCGCAAGGGAAAAAGGCTGAGAGCAGCAGTCGAACGAAGGCGGACCACGGGGAAAGGAAGGAAGGAAGGAAGGAAAGAGGAAGGTACGAGGAAGGAAAGAGTAAAGAAGGAAGGAAGGATGGGTAAGGACACCGATGATTTCCCTGGAGGGACCGTCTTCTCGTCCTCCTTCGCTTGTCTCTTTCTACTATTTCCTCGCGTGGTTCTAGCCTGGCCGTAACGCGGCTCAGCGTCTTATACCGAGCAACGTCGTTATTTTGTCTATTCCGATGCTAGCAATTTCTCTCCGGTAGGATAGTGGGAAAGTCTAGCTCGCCTCAACAAATTTTAATATTTCAAACCGTGGACGCGGGACAGCAGAATCAGCAGTCGATCCTCTTACAGTTGGCCGCCGGAATTTCCTTTCTCCGGGAACAATATGTACGGAATAAGCGTGCGAGAGTGAAGCTGAAACGTCGAACGAAAAGCCGTAACCCAATGGATCTCGATTCAATTATTGTTCTATCATCTTATTCTACGGTAAACTGCCCTTCAACCCGATCAAAAATTATTCACATGCACGTGCATTTTCTGTGGCAGTAAGCGTACAGTCTTCTTAAACAATCCTTTCTACATTTACTGTACACTTTCTGCCACTGAAATACACGTACGCAGGTTTTTGTGAACAGTGTCTTCGAAAGCGTTATAAGGGAGTCCACTATACTCCATTACTATTCATCCGAGTACCCGTCTTCAATTTATCTTTAACCCTTTTTGTACGTCCCAATTGACGAACAGCAAAATGGTTGAAACTATCTACTTTCTTGGATAGCTATGAACAGACTGCGCATTTTTCTGTAAAATAAAATTGTTCTAATTCAATTGTAAGAAAGAGATATTGCATAAAAATGTACTATTTCTATTCATAAGTTTAATACGCCGAAAATAGCGTAACAGCGCCCATAAATTCAAGTAATATCTTTCGGTATTTTACTGGTTCAGTGTCAAAACACATTTATCAAATAAAATCCATAAAATCTGCAGTCTAGCTATGGCATGGAAATATGCTCTGAGACTGTGAAAGGGTGTAGCCAAAAAATTTGCAATAGGCTGTTCGATAACTTATCCGAAGTAAATACTTTGTGCCAATTTTCAACGGGGGATAGTAATGGGCTAACAAAGAAAATCAGGTTTGTCCGTAATTTCTCTTATCCTCTCCAATTGAAAGTTCTGAAAAAATCAGGCATATCAGTATGCACATCTATGAATTTTTTCAAAATTTCTAGCTTCGATACCGATTTTTAAGAAATAACAAAAGTATTGAAGTGCTGATTTCTTGTAGGAGTTATGAGATACTATGTTTATATTTTTACTGTTTTAGAAGCTCTTTATGGTTGTTAACATATCATTTTTTCAGATTTTTCAAAGTGGAGGCACATATTTACAAAAATCAAAAACCGCTATTTTTTACTTTTTCAATGCCCGTACAAGTACCATGTTCACATGACTCACATAATTAATTTCTTAGATGGCTATTATATCAAATTTTAAGTAATATGCATGTATTTCCACGGAAGAGCCTGCATTAGTCTTCGTCGCTGTCGTCATTGATTACAGGGTGTAATGGAACTTTTAGCCTACTCCATCGTTTTTCTTCATTACTCGTCTTTTTGCTTGGATGACTTCCAAAGCGAAAAATTACACCCAACGAGAAAAACTTTGCAGTTTTTATTACAATGATTAAATTAGTTTGATTTTGTTGAATTATTTCGGGGAGTTGTTCGGCAATCAACCTGTTGAAATCGTTCATCTTCCATTCCATCAAATAAATCATACAGATTTTCTAATATTTTTCCTGACACTAGTTTCGGCTCTGTTAAATAAAATGGCGGCTGAAAAACTGAAAACTACAATCCTGTTACAGTGACATCGCATTACCCGCTTGAGACAATGGGACGAATGCAACATGAACAATGTCACTGTCGATGAAACAGTAAATAGTAAACGGACGCGCGTTAGTTTCATTCGAAGGCACGCATGGTCAACGGAATTTCCATTCGTTTACACGAGCGATATCGCCTTCTTATCGGTCGCAGCAGCGGTTGCGGGACACACGCGCGCGCATTGTTGTATTTCACCGCCACCCTCATAATTCCCGTAATTTAATCCCGGATTACACACGGAATCGAACGATTTTTCGAAACCCCATCTTCGTCGGTCGATAACGCGGCCGAAGTTCGCCGCACTCTCTACTTTCCCCCGGCTCGAATTTCACCGAATATTTGTTCCCGCAAAATAAATAACATCGCGTGTCAATATTCGCTGGAATTAGACCGAGCGCAAAAGCCGAGCCTGTTACACTCCGATAGCCATTGTGCCCTTCCTGTGGACACGCGTCCTGCGAATTTCGATAATTTCTGATTTCATTGCACCGGCCCACAATCACACGGTTGTCGATCGTCCTTTCTGCGCCGCGATCCTCCTACCCTCTGTCCCTTTCGCTTCCGGCGTGCTCGTAGGAAAATATTAGGTCGTTCAGAAAATTCTGCGGATCGCTCATACAATGCTATCTTCTGCTTTTTACAAATCAGGTATTCTGGAATAACAAAGCACCGTGTATTCGTCAGATTTCAGTGAAAATGGTTTTATAACTGTGATTCAAAATACAAGGGGGCATGGCCGACATTGCAGTTTGCGGGCCTTCAATATGACTAAAATCGCGGCAATTAGTTCTGGAAGCTTATGATAAAAATAATAATATTCAATACATGTGAATATTGGTATATATGGCTAGAAAAGAAGATTTTGATTTATCCGATAAGAAACACAATGTAAGACTCTCAGATTTGAAAACAAACGAATTGTTAGCTTTTCTTGAAGAGAGATCACGCTACATCAACAAATGAGCTTGCAAAACAGTTGGGTATAGACAAAGTTACTATTTGTAACTTTGTTCTATACAATTATAGAAGATGCACAGATTTGTTTAAAAAAAAAATCAGCACAACTTTCTGAACGATCTAATAAAATGTGATCTTTATCGATGGAACGTGATGTTTGCGTAGTTCGTTTGTTTTCAGTCTTCCTGAAAACTAAAAATAAATATCTACCAATAAATTATTATATATTTGAATGAACACAACGATCAGTAGATTACGGATTTTATGCATTTATAATAAAAGTGGGTAGATCAAACACGAAACAATGAAAATATTTAAAGCGCTGAAAGATACTGTTGTATTATTTTTAACCCAATTTTCAAAAAAGGAATGAGTCAACGAGCTCGTTTCCACTGCGAAAACGGGGCCCCGTGTTTCGCGTAAATCCTCCTAGCACTTTCGTCCAACGTTATCAATCTATTTTTCGCCGGGTCTGGCGCAATTCCGAAAAGGAAGTCATAATTTGATCCTCTTTCGCATGAAAAGCCTCGCTGTGCCGCTGTCCTACCCCATTTTCTCGGGCCGTTCACCTGCGGAAGTCTTATCTCGGCGCAGCAGCCGCACTTCCGTTGCCCCGTTCGTCACCATCGAATCTTACACTCACGCGAATGCGACCGCATACTCTCGGAAAATTTCCGGCTGGGCTCTTTATCCTATTTCGCGTCGATCGTTGCCTTTACATTAGCTATCCTAACACGACATTCACACAGGAATGGAGAAACGGTCCCTGGGAACATGTTAATAAGAAACTTTTTGTCCCAATGGTGGGACTAATTGGTAGGCTCACCAATAGTGTTGCAATCTTGTTTTCAGTAAAGATTATATTCATCTACGTTTCAATCGAAGTGATTAGCGAACAAAGTAGGATCAAGGCGAATTTAGACTTTCTGCTGCGGATGTAGATTCCAGATGATTCATCCACAATGGAAGGTGTAAAGATTATTTTAACGCTTTGCACGCCAAACTAGAAACCCCAAAAATTCCATAAAATCAAAGTAAGTTATTTAATGAAATAAAAATTGCAAAAAATTAAATGTACGATACTGAGTGATCCTCCAACTTTCTAGCATGTTACAGATCCTAATTAAGTTTAGTACAATGAATATATCAACGTAAAAATTCAGTTTAAAACCTGCACAAATAATTCCGTCAGCCACATATGGCTGACGTGGCGTTCAACGTGTTAAGGGCAATTTTTAAGGTTTTCTAGTCGATACAAATCGTTTACTTCTTCGTAAAATTTATTGAACGCGCCTTTCAGATACCAGATCATCTAATCCTGCTGGTATTCGTCTTGCTTTTATATTTTAATGTGATGCAGCACATAAAATTGACGAAGTTTGCCTTCGATTCAGCTTCTTATTTCCGCCATTTGGATGATTTTTGCCATACAAATCACCTTATTCAACAAAATGCTCGCCCTATCACTTCTTAATTCCGCTAAGGTGGAAAGTGACGTTCCCCCACTATTTAACACGGTCGTATCGCCGGAAGCGCATGACATTTGTTTCTCTCACAGACCTATTCCTATCGTGTGTGGGGAACGGCCATATTGATGCTGCGGACCGTGTGGCCCGCGACGAAGAAGAAGGTCGACAGGCCTGACACTGAACTGAACTGACCTTGAAATTCAATGTCAAGGACAATTTTGCGGTAACTTTTTTTTACACATCTCCATCGATCCGAAGATGTAGAAGACGCCTACGGCAGCCATTTCTTTACACCCTGCACATCTTCGACGGTTTTAATTGAGTTAAAAAAAAAGGGTGATGAATAGGTGGGATATACTTCAATAGATATACAGGGTGGTTGGTAACTGGTGGATTCTACGCGAAAAAAGAAGTCGAAAATATAGAATAAATATTTTTCGTTTGAGGTTTTGTTTTCGAGAAAATCGAATTTAAAGATCCGTCGGGTTCGCGTGCTTTAGTATGCGCAGGAAGTAGAATTGGTTGGTCATGATCAGACGCAGCAGACCAATTCCTATCGAATAGCATGCGTACTTGCTGCATTTTCAAACTCGATTTTCTCGAAAACGAAGCTTCGGATGAAAACATTTTATTCTATATTTTCGACTTCTTTTTTCGCGTAGAATCACCCCCTTTCCGCTTGTACCACCAGTTACCAACCACCCTGTATATACCCCATTTTATAAATTAACGAGGTTCACAACAAATGAGCGTAAGACGGACTTACACCACTATGATCCCAAATGGTTCGTTCCGTTGCGTTGGTTTGGTTTAGTGACAAAAGAATATGCTGCCAGTAAATAATGAAGTTCTACATCAATAAACGCTGTCTGTAAACAAATGATGACTTTAGGATTCGAGAAACAATATTAACCTTTACGACTCGAGTGGCGACACTAGAATTACTATGTCAAAATATTTTTTTGCATCGGTATCGTATGCATAAAATGAAAAAAAAATTACCTAGATAGGAGGAAATGTATGGTTTTCGGGTTAAAGTAGTTCCGAGTGCAAAAGGTTAACTGAATTCTTGAGAATTTCGACTGAAACCACTATGATTCCCAACCCGCCGCACAGTGGGCAATTTGGACAAAATCGGATTCAAAATCAAAGAACTTTCGATAGAAATGAGGTAGAGCGATGAAATTTTTTTTTAAATTAAAGCTGAGACTTTGTAGAATATGGGAAAAATAGGGAGATTATTACCATCCAATCATTTCAACGAAAAAATGAATTCATTAGTTTTTGTTACAAAAATCCATTTTTTGCAAAATCCTGAGGTCGTAGACAAATTTTGAGACCAGATTTGAAATCAGCGTGAAAAAATCTATGGGAAATGATGTATAGCATGTTAAAAAAAAATATTTTCCGCGCGTCGTATTGGAAAAACCATAATTTTCTTGAAATTGTGCAAGTTTAACGAATTTTCTCAAGGTTAAAAAACGTTCGTACCATAATCTCCCTATTTTTCCCATATTCTACAAAGTTTCAGCTTTAATTTAAAAAAAGTTTCATCGCTCTACCTCATTTCTATCGAAAGTTCCTTGATTTTGAATCCGATTTCGTCCAAATTGCCCACTGTGCGCCGTATATCCTCCGATCCACACCGTGCGTCCTAGCCGAGTTTTCCGACGCTTCTTCCGCGCGGGCGCGTGTTTGTATTCAATTACAGGCGGGACGGGTTAAGCACGTACCCGTAACGCGATAACTAGAAGCTCCTTCGGTATCAGGCAGCGATCTCGAGTCTATCAAAAGAGCAACACGGTTAACGATCCTCCGACGGCACGTAACATCGCGTGTTCAATGGCGCCGTGGGGATTCGGTTGTCGGTGTGTGCGAGGGTGGCGCAGGCGGGGATCAAGATTCGCAATCAAGACGTCCTCGTCCCCGTCTTGAAGCGCCACACCTGCGAGCCATTATACCGTGAATTATGGTCGCGCGGGGCAGTTAAGACCGCGTTCTCGCGTTTCCGTAACCAGAGGCACGGCCGATTGGCTCGCGAATTCGCAATCCTCTTGACGGGGCGGGCATGGGGGACAGGGGGGTGGCAGACAAACCTCCATCGAGAGCACGGGAGGAGAAGGGGACGTTAGGTGTGCGCCTGGAGTCGCGAGATAAGCGACTATGCAGGTGCTACGGGACGTCGCAGAAAGGGATGGCTGGCGAAGCAATGGGTTAGGCGAACGGGGCCGGGGCGAAGGACCTAAGCGTCCGGCGCCCGATCGCTGCTGAGTCCGTGTTGAAAAGAAAACGGTCCTCCGCATTAAGAATTTGTACCCGGGCGAATGCTACCGGGGAACACGGCTGGAACGGTCTGATAAACGATTTTTCACGGGCACACGGAAATTGGACTGGGAATACACCGTAGGTAATGCGTTTATGTTTTGCGCATGGGAAATTGTACCGGCATTGCCCGGGAATAATGGTATGGTTGCGCGGTCGCTGAACCTTTATGGGATCGCGTTTGGAAAGCGGCGTGGGGCGGTCCGGCGCTCGAGTATTGCGCGGATGTGCTCGTCGAGCTATAATCTTTTGTAATATTACCGCGTTATGGATGATATTGGTGTGGAATCATCGGATTATGATCTTTTCGAGCGTGTTTTAGATAAATGTTTGCAACATTTTGTTTTATGGGTTCAAAGACTTTCAGGAATTGGTATGGGGTTGAATGCGGCTAAATTTTTCGTGAAAATGATGATAGTGACATCCGTAGATCTTTAATCGTGTCTCTTTGCATGATTTCGTGATATAAAGGTATCCGCGGTTTGTGTATTGCTTATGGATTATTATATTATATTGTGTATAGCTAACAGGCACGTTTTAATAGACTTCTACAGTGTAAAAGAGTGCGCGAATACATGTATTTCGGTGTAACTTGAGATTATGTTGGGAGGTGATATGTTTAAAAATTGTATGTACGCATGAATATTTACCTAATGAACCTAATGAACCTAGTACCTAATGAATGATATATTTAAAATTGTTTTAAAATTGTGTACACTCTCCTGCCTATATTTCAAAATAACACAGTATAATAATTATACAATTATCTTTTGTATTATATAAATTATTGACTGCCATGACATCTCAATAATGATTTACATCGTAAAATTTGTCATTACAATTGTTATTCATGCGGTAACTATTCCACGCGAAAGAGACTGATTTGATGGTAAAACATTTCAAAGAGAATGTATAAATAAATATTTGAAAAGAATGAAAGAAAATCGTTTAGAAGACAAAGAAATATATAATATTTTTCTAAGAGAAATATTTCAAGATTGCGATTATAGATATCAAAGTATTTCATTTTTGTCACGGAACGGTAAATTCGAACCGAACTCGTCCTGCTTTTACTTGAACAGCTCTCATTTAATTAAGAGTCACTATGACCCAATAACTTTGCGCTTAACAAACAACGTTCACGCGGTGTTCCATGCAGCAGAAGACGATTTACTATCTCGTCTCATGCGGCAACTCGATTCTTAATGAGGCCGTTCAGGCAAGTTGACGGCTCTATAAAACTTAATTCTAGCTCCACGGTAAATTTCGTGTCCGAAAGTTTGCCGAAAGTGAATGCGTGTCTAAAAAATAACTTTACCATCAATTAAACGTCGTTTCAGAATTTAACGAATGTTTAAATGTAGCAACTATTTCTCCAAATTTAAAAATCAATTTTCTTGCTGCTGCATCGAGCGTACCTTTAGTTAGGTGTAAAAGTAATTCGAAAGAATGATCAGTAGACTCCGGATCTATATATCGGGTGTCCCAAAAATGTTGTATTTTCTTGAAAGGGGTGATTCCTGAGGTTATTCGAAGTCCCTGTTTCTTTCGCTGAAATGCTCTCCGCGGCTTTGTTGAGGAGTTATTAACGAAAAACACAGACCAATCAGAGCGCGGATAAAGTAGGCGAATTCTGCCTCAGCCAATGCCAACGTCACGCTCTGCTATAGCCGCGCCCTGATTGGACCGAATTTTTCCTTTAATAACTCATTAATAAAGCCGCGGAGAACATTTTCGCAAAGGGAGAAGTTACTTCAAATGATCTCAGCAATTATCCATTTCAAGAAAGTACATTTTTGGGACACCCTTTATATTTACATACATACGTCAATTGTAAAATGTTTGTTAATTTTATTACTTATTTTGCATAGGATGATCCTACTATAATATTATTATGCGACATGTGACAGTATATTTTTGTAAATATTTCAGTCTTTGCTTATTTTTAGTATATTCTTTTAACTAAATTGTTTTACTAAAGTGGTAAATAGACTGCGGAACATTATACAATATAAAAATGCCCGAGTCAATTGTATGAAATAGAAGTTAAATAAAAATGCATTCCCTCTTTCAATAATTAGAATAAATCCAGAATATGTTTTGATATGTATGCGAAATGTTTTGATCAAGAAATACTATTGCAGTCTTCATCTTTTACTATGTGTGTAATTATACTTTTAAATAATGTTTATTTCATTTTCAGTCAATGTAACTATCGTGTATTTGTTTTGCACGGGTGTAAAAATAAATATATTGATAATATTTAGTCCAAACACTATTCGTTGATAGTACAAAGAACTCAAAACTGGATGTGACAGGCTTGTATAATAAATGAAGAATGTGAATGACAAAATAATTCAATTTCTACCATACTACAACCAAGAAATTTGCAATTCGTTGATTAAAATAGTGCTTGCTTTCATCTATAGGTTATACTTAGGAACAAGTTGTGTTTGTTTAACGCTACTGTTACAAATTGGACGTTTGATATGCAACGACCAAACTACTACGAGTGCCTTCCTCGCTTTAATAATTTTAACAAGTTGCAAACGATACGGAAATATTCATTGTCACAATTAGGCTGCGGATTTGATGTATTCATGACAAAAATGAGTGGATCAAATGCAAAATAATGAATCTGTTTAAAGAACTTAAAGATACCGTTGTATTGCTCTATAAAATATTAAGAAGCGACATCAATGTCTATGTACCTTCTCTATTTGGGAATTGATAGGAGACAATTTTTATCCTGCATCAAAATCCGCAGTTTAGTATCGAACGTGCTAAGAATCGAAAAAGGTGGCGGAACGAATCCCACAGTTTACGGTCTCGAGCGACTTCGATATTTCTCGCGGTCCCGTTCCATAAAAAATTTTTCCCAGGAAATTTCCCATATTCGCGTCCGCAAAAAGTTCAATATCGTCCCCGAATCTCTTGCAGCGGGGCCGTAACGAAATGTCGGAGGATGAGACAATTTGGTAATAACGATAAAAAAGAAACTCGGAATACTTTGATTCGAACGATTGGCGCAGCGCCCTCGAAATCGTCGCTTCGATAAAGGATCCGGGAGCCGGAGTCGACCGGCCGTTTAACCGGAAGTTCGCCGATTCTTTTCTGCGAGTGTTTCTGGATGGTGGCGGCTGGGGGCGCCCCGGTCTAAGTGATATCACGGGTCGTAAGCAGGGAAAGTCCGGACGGTTCGCGGAGATCACGGGACAATGGATTCCGGCGATTGCAGCACCGGTATTCTCCGGCTCCGCGGAAAATTCGTATCTGCGGCCTCGTTTCGCCGGGAAATCGCCGTTAAATAGAAGTAAGGAATGGGTGTCGTGTACACCGGTTCACGGGCCAGGTTGATAAACGGAACTGATAAGCGACGCAGCCGGCCGAGCCGTTCGAGGCGTCGGCGTCGGTAGCGCCGGGACGCCTCTTATTACCAAGGGGTCGGCGTCGTTAAACCGGCGCTATCGTGCTAGATCATCTGCGCGAGTAACCTTTATACGTGTTTATACGCCTCGCTACAGCCAAAAGGCGCAGCCAATTTTACTACGGTCCGGCGGATAGCGGCGCATTCACCGCCAAACTATCGAACACGAGCCTCGACGAAAACTGATTCCGGTTGATAAGGAACTTCTTCGATCGGTTGGCAGCCACCATCTGCCGCCTAACTTAATCGCACGATTAGTATGGAATGGACCGAATTCTTTCGATCCTAATTTGTTTTCATTACCCTCTTAGCTGTGTAGCCTAATATACATTTCCAAAAAATTGTGTTACAAAAATCGTTGACAGGTATGGAAATAGGGTGTCCGGAGGTATTTCAGCACGTATAGTTTAACCATTTCTTTTAAAGAGTGAGGGGGGAGGAAAAGTGTTTCTCAAAAAAATTTGTTAGACTCGGTTTGGTAGACGCAATAATACCATACAACTTTCGTTTGAACTTCTTTTAAATATCATGTGTTGTTCTTGAGATATTTCACGAAAATTGAAAATTTTCAAGGACTGATTTCATCCCTTTAATGCGAGAATTACCACGAAAATTTATAAAAAAGAAAGTTTTTAATATACCACGTTTTTAAGACGGACTAAAAAGTGTAAAATAATTTTTCCTAGCCCCATACAGATAGTCCTGAAAATTTGTGATTGTGAATTTTTAAAAGGTATGAAAATATCAATTATAATTGATGTATGAATAGTTCACCTAAGTCACTAACAATTTTATTGCACTGCAAATGATACGAACTGAAATGATACGTATGAGTTTTCTCAACGGCAGCTACTCTCTACACTCCTTACTATTATCATGCGCTCAGAAGTATTTTCATAGCTATTAAAAATTCACAATCTGTATAGGACTAGAAAAAATTATTTTATACTTTTTAGCCCGTCTTAAAAACGTGGTATATTAAACATTTTTTTTTTAATTTAAATAATTATTTTCTGCTTTTTAGTCTTGTGTGTATTGTCATCCAGTTCGAACGTGGTAAAATAGGTATAACTATGAGGCATAACTTACTCTACTTGTGTCCAAAGTTCCATAATTTTTTGAACTTACTGCTTTGATAAATTCCCTCGTAAGAAGTAGAAAGAATATATCCTTTTGTGTTTTCTGTGTATTAAATTATTGTCTATCAACGTGAAAGGTAAGTATACTACGATTGTATGGTCCTTCAGCAATCTGTATATGCTTTTTCCGAAATCATGATACAAACGGACAGGTGGCGATTCTATATGCAGAATCAAGCCATAAAAGAGGAATAACATTTTTTCGTTTGACTCTTTATTTTCGAGTAAATCGAGTTTGAAAATGCAGCGAATACGCATTGTATAGATAGGGATCGTCTCACGCGTCTGATCACGACCGACCTATTCTACTTCCTGCGTGTACTAAAGCAGGCGAATGCGACGGATCTTCTAACTCCATTCGAAAACGAGAAGCTAAACAAAAATATATTATTACTTCTTTTTGACTTGCTTTTGTATGTAGAATATTCGTCCAGCCGCTTGTAGTATGATTTCGGAAACACCTTGTATATCGATAGTGTTATGAAGGTATCATCAGGGCAAAAAGTCCGTTGGGACATATTACTCCACGTGAGGACTTATTGTCTCATCACTTTAAATTAGGAAATTATTTGCATTTGTTTTTAGTCCTATGCGATACTAGAAAAGCCAAAGTGATTGCTGTACTACGTCATTAGATAGGGTATGGGACCCAATTACTGTGGGGGTACCAATTACTTCCTTTTATTTCCTAAATACAAAAGGAAAATTTATATTTATTCTATATCTACAACTTAATTTAACCCTCAAATATTGATTACAGCACAACAGGATTTTATTTCGATCTAAAAGAAAGGAATAACGATTAGGTTTAGTAGATTTTGTTTGAAATCGTGATCATGAGTAAACTGCGGATTTTACGTATTTATGAAGAAATTGATTAAGTGAAATATAAAACAGTAAAAGATTTAAAACATCTAAGATTATTTTTAGGTTGTTTTCAATGTGAAAGAACTATTAGGGGATGAAATTAATTTCTATTGAACTCCTGCTTCCCTCAATCTATACAGAATATTGTTATTTTGCATAAACATAAGCAGTCTAATTATAAAACTGACTCGTTGTTATATGTGATCAGGTTTCGGAACTGTATAGCACAGTTGAAGAGTTTTCTAGAATATGTTAGTAGAAAATAACGCTGTCAATAAAATACCTGTTTTCATTAGAGATCACGGTTTTAAACGTCAATACGTCAACACGTCAATAAGTGTCATGTTAACCATTATTTCACGCGCATTAATATATCCTCATTTTAATTCGTGTTTTACCGCAATATAATTAACATATTTACATTATCTGGTAACAATTGATTTACTTTGCAGGTAACTACGTCCCCAACAGTTGAAAAAACGTCTTTCAGGAGCAATTGATGTTACTGATATATTACAAATTTTGTATACATATATAGTTCATATAATATTATATAACATTTGTATTCGTAAAATTTTATCGAAGCGAATATTCTGGATAATGTTGAGCATGTTATGCATACAAGCATGCCGAAAACTAGTAATAACATGGAAAATGTATTTCTATCAGTTTTTACCATAAAACTTTAAAAAATTCAAGATTTGCTATCTTTTGGTCACTTTTGTTATGAAATAAATTATCTAAGTACCGAAATTCGGCACTTATCAATCCGAACCTCAATTAAAATTTGATTCATCATAATTAATAATCATCCAGGTCTTGGCGACATACATAGAGAAATCACTATGTTACACGTGAAATAATAGCCATGAAATAGCACACGTAAAACAATACGCGTGTACTCGTGTACTTAAAATGACACCTACTGACGTATGTGTACGTGAAACCGTAGTGTATATATGTATTTAAATACGCGTGAAATAGGGGCCAGTTTTTATGCATGTTCAACTATAACTTCAATCAGTCGTTAATTTCTACCAATGCTTTTCTCCAAACACTACGGTTGGACAATACATACTAGGATCATTTGCCGTACATTCACTCCATGGAGAAGCACACTGAAAATACTTCTGGTCCACAAAGGTTAAGCTTTTAAATTTCACGAGAACACGTAGATTTTTACGACCACGAGCTTCCGCCAACAATGTCCGCGGCACGCAACCGTAACAATCCCAAGAAACTGATCGTTGCGCTGAAAGAACAAAGTCCGACTATCGCGACCGGCAATCCCAGGAGTAAAGCGAGCGAGGTGAAAAAAAAAGCGAGCGGACCGAAATAAATTCGGATTTGCGGTTCCGGGTGAGCAGGAGAGGGCCGGAAGAGGCGAGCGGGCGTCTGCGGTGCCGGAATTTCGTCTCGCTGAAAACAACCAGGAATTTCGGCGAACGATTGCGAATAGCCGGGAAATAGGATGTACGTATAGTCGAGTTGCGTTTCATTCACGTTCCATCGTGAATTCCATTCTCGGTTAAAAGTCTCGACGTGGCCGCGGTAGCCTAGAATCTCGTGCGCCAGAGCATCGTTGGACAGAAAGAGAGAGAGAGAGAGAAAGAGCCGTGGTCGAAAACGGAATGGCGGAGAGGGGGACGAGGAAGACAAAGAGCGGAACACGGGGTGAGGGGGGTGTTCCGAGGAGAAACGCCCGGAGTTGAATTGCAGCGGAGGGTTGAAGGGGGTTGGCCGCGGTGGAAGCTCGAACTTCATCTGCGTAACGATAATAGGGCAACGACGACGGAGGAAAACAATATGTAAATCGTTCGTTCGCTTCCCAATCAAAGTCAGAATCCGCGACGGCGGCTTCCGTGTCTTCCTAACGACGCAATCTAAATTCCGAAGGCGGCACCGAACCACGCCGCCGGTATACATCTTCCCTGGATGGAGAAAATTCACCGCGTTACCGTTGAGCTGGAAGAGGAGGTCAGAGAAACATTCCAGGAAGACGCGTCTTGCCTCGCGTCGCGTCGCGTCGCGCCGCGCCGCGCCGCCTCGCCTCGTCGGATGGAACTCGCGAACATCGAAGTGACTTTCGCAACTTCCGGTGATCTTGCTTGTCTGCTTCTTCCACCCTGGCGCACCCCGTTCCCCCCTCCGGCGATCCTGTGTCATCCCTCCGGCACACGAGAGAACCCAACCCTCGCGACTCTTTCCATCCCGGTATTCGAATAAGAATTGGATTTCATAGAAATGCAGGAACAGCTACGTGTACCGTCCTTGGAAAGAGGCATCCCTTCGCCCGGAGAACGTTCCCATATTTTCTGGTGATTGAACCGCGCGACTTCGCGAGATCCTCCGATGGATATAACTGGCCGTGGGATGCAGGATCTTGCAAATATTCGCCTCAGTTCGACTGCGAAACTTTATGCAAAAGAAAAATTTGACACGTCGATTGCAAGAAGTAGGCATCCATCAGGCATAGACATTTATTTCTTCTGTAAGATAACAAATTCAATAACTCGAAAATAATATCATTGAATTCTTAAAATCTTCTAACGTGTTCACTATTTTTGATCTCACCTATTAACCCTAGCACTCTATTAACACGTGGAGTCCCGTGAGGGGGGGGGGGGGGTGTCGGCTCCTCGAGCACATACTCTTCTTTACTCACTTCTCCTAAAAAAATTGTTTTCCAAAAAACGTTTCGTAATATTTAAGTGTCTGTTACTTTATGAACATTTTACATTGCGTTTAGATGTATATTTACAGAATAGAAAGTAGATATATAATTCTTTTCTCTCAGAATGAATATTCACTTCTGACTGCATCGAATGCTCGACTGTACCTGAAAATGCTGCATCGGTCTTTGCCAATCAGTTCTGTGATTCGATTCTTAGTTCTGGGATTATTTATTATTCTTTGGAGATAAACGGAGCGTTGGAGTCCGGTTCGCTTCATTGCTGCCGTATTTACGCCGCGATGCGTAGTCCAGTTGTATGCACTGTAATTTTTTTTTTCCTAAAGCAATGGGACTTCGGAATATTAAACTTAAATGTATAAACGACAATAAATAATTTTTTAAGAATTTTTCACATAAGAAAAATAGTCCTAATTTAAAGTTTTCCAACCTATAGGTTTGAGAAACCCCCCCCCCGGAAGTGCTAGGGTTAATTCTTCCAAAGCTGCATACCCAGGTAGCACCGTACATCCACGTCCGTTTCATGTCCGGTTTACGTCTAAATGTCCTACGTCCGTTTCGGACATCCCTAGGACGTTCGCGAGAATTGAATTTCGTACGTTCTAGGAACGTCTACTTCCTACATCTTACGAATGTTCTTGGAACTTCGAGCATATTAGGAACGCCTCTCTTGAAAGTCCGGCTATAACAATATATGATTGTTTCGGAAAGACAAGATCACCTCGAAGAATTAAGTCTTGTGCCAGCGATGGTAGGATACAAATCGATCTTATAACATTTATATTTTATATCATATTAAACTTTCATTACCAGTTACACTCAGAGTTAGACTGCCACCTATCTCAATCCCATATACAGGGTGTCCCAAACATTTGCACTTCCTTTAGAGGGGTGATTCCTGAGGTGATTTGAAGTAACTTTTTCCTTTGCGAAAATGTTCTCCGCGGCTTCGAGACAAGACTCCGTAGATTCGCGATAAGGTAGAGTGACCACGTTATTACAAATAACGAAGATATTCGAGGTAGACATAGTCATTGCTCCATATATGTATATACGTAGAAAACAAGAAGAAAAGAATAAAACCTAATTTTGTTATTGTATGTTTGTTTTACCGACATTTTTACCAACATATTGTATTTGTGACATTTTTCGGATTGAAATGATTTCAAACATTACACAATTTGGATTCTATTTGTTTGTTAAATTCATGATTTAGTAGAACCTCTATTATCCGTTCTAGACTATCGACTTTATGCATTTGAATATTGCAATCTTTTTCAATTTACGAAAATGATTAAAGATAGGAGGACATTTGTATTTAGTCCCGGTTTATTGCAATTGATGCACAATATTTTGCTACTTTATCAGTCCTTTAAAAATGATTTATCACTACTATTACGTTGATTTTTCGCATGAATGCCGTTTTTATTGCATAATATTACAAAAGCATTACACTCGCCATGCCAAAAAATTGAATATAGTTACGTACAAATGTATTAAAACTGCAGGAATAGCAGAACTCCAATTTCCACAACAAAGTTAATAAACGTATCAGTTTTCCGAGAGTATAAAGACCTTTTGTACAAAGCATGAGAGTGGTGTTCCACTTCAAAGACCGAAACGCTGCCATTTTTTGCGTGTTTGTCTGCAACATTTTGATATTATTTTCGTCAGAGATGAAAAAGTATGGAAATACAGAGAGTTCAATTTTTTGCAGCTACCAACGCGGGGAATCGACTCAACAAAAATTCAAACCTTAGAACAAGGCTTTGAAAAATATTGTCTCCGTTTGTTTGAACGGAACATAGTGAACTAGCGTGATAAAGAAGCACTTTTCACATGGTCTCAAAGAGCGCAGAGTGTGCTTCGAGTGTTAGTAGACCAGTCGGAACGAGATTTTTAATTTCGCACAGAATGGGTATACACTTTTGTTTCATTGAGAGCGCTGTACCGGTAAAGCCCCCGGACAATTGTAGTCTTTGACGCGATATTTCTGCAAAAATGATTTCTTTTTGTAAAAAAGCTGTGTGCAGAACGAAAGTATATCCGAGAAATTAATACGTTCTTATCTAGCAGTGTGTCCAGTTTCTTCCATGAACAATTACAGGTTTGCAACCTCTCAGCATGTTCTCAATCAATTTTTCGGCGTACAAGACAGAAAAAATCTTCCTAATTAAATACACCAATGATTTCACCGCCAAACTACGATTTCCTCACAGTTTCTGCTTGATACAGTCTTTACTCGATATATGTCCCTAATATCTAGCCTATAATTGTCCCAGAATTAGCACCACTGCCGTGGAATATACCCCGAAACATTCGAAACATTGCATAGTGGTTTTGCATAGCTTTTCGGGAAAAGGAACTACTGTGCATTGTCTTCTTGAAGATGCCATCTGTTACCAGTTGGTTTAACCACTGTTTCACATGAGAAAATAAATCGAAAATATGGAATGAATTTTTTCATTTGACGCCTTGAATTCGAGGAAATCGATTTTCAAAATTCGACGAACACGCGGGCTATCGAATGGGAATCGTCTGGCGTGTCTGATCATGACCTACTGATTCTACTTCTAACAAACGCTAGGCACGCAAACTTGAAAGATCTTCAAAGTCAATTCTCTCGAAATCAAAGCCTCAAAGGAAAAAATGTATTCGGTATTTTCGACTTATTTACTCATGTAGAATCCCCCCCCCCCCCCACGGTTGTACCACCAATACTGGGACGTCCTGTATAGTTTTATCATCCATTGTGCATTGAAATTGCCTGTAAAAACGCACAAAGTTCCGAAACTCCGTGCGATCAAGCCACCTGAAACAAGCACTTCTAGTATTTACGTTATCATAAAATTTAGTTCTAGTGTGAAATAAAAAAATCATTCGCATTCGGACCGACAGAGTACGAAAAACACAGGAGTCCGTACATCGCAGGCATTTCCGCTCGTACGTTCGCGACGACTTCCTGTTCCGATCGGCCCGAATATCGATCTGGTTACGCATTCCGTCGTTCCACCTAACTTGAGGCAACGCACGTGTACAGGACGTATTCTAACCAGGGCCGACTCGTGTCTCGGATTTTTCTACCAGCCAAAAATCGCGCGGTACATAAAATTCACCGTCGCGGATCCGCGAGCTAGTCCCTGCCGTGTGTTCGTAACATATGCACAAGGCCGTCCTTAGAATACGGGCCAAGCCCCGTTGAATAATTCATGGCCGACGCGTATACAGGCCAACTCGACTCGACATTTTTCCATTTTCGGCAAAAACTGTCGCCCCTCTCATTCTTCCAATTGTAAATTGAGATTTCAAATTGAAATCCGCATTTATCTGCGGCCCACGTTACGCGCGGATCACACACGAATGCTAGCACGGTCTTCAGGCTTCCAAAAAAAAAGATACGAAAAATTTCGAGGAACACAACTAGAAAGACACAGGGACGAAATTTTCGTCGGACTTTCGCGATACATCGTAGAGGAGAATAGGGTAATCGCAGCCAGGGGCTATGATAGTGTCGCCAGATCAAGTCTTGTTCTCCCACTCTAATTTCCCTTTCTACCGCGCTATTCCCCACGTTTCCGTCGCGGCCCGGTCACGTGACGCGTTCTGTCTCTGTCGTGCATACTCCGATACTGACAGAGAGAGCTTTTTCCCCTCAATTCGTGCTCCCTCCCCTCGTCTCGTGACACTGGGCAACGATACTCAATATTATTATTACAAAATGACGTGTCTTAAGTTTCTAATTTTTTTTGTTTACGTCTTACTATACCACTTCTTCTGTGCAGAATATGTATAAGAGAGAACCTACTAAGAGAACCTACTAATATGTATAATAGAACCTACTAAGTTCGAAGCTCTTTTCACAGTTCAGCTTGATTTACACACAAATGTACTATATAGATGCAAAAGACTATATTCATGTTTCATACGAATATTTCTGATTTAGATGTTTATTATTGGGTTTTGTCAATTAACGTATATGCGGACAATAATGGTCACTGAAAGAAAAAGAATAAATAAAAAGAAAGTAAAGAAAAAAGTTATAAAAAGGCTAAAGTGGAAAGGAGAAAATAAAAGATTAAATCTATTTAAGAGCGTTAATAGCGATACAGACAAAATGGAAAATGAATGCAATAAATGCAATATTTGCTATCAATTTTATCACAAAAATTATATATGGTTCCGTTCAGACGCATAACAGACAGACGCAAACGCATTCGATTACTTCCGATGAAGTTTGACGAATGGAGTATAAGAGGCTCGAGGATAGCAAACCACAGCGTGGCAAAATTAGCCTTAACCTTGAATTTCAAGGTCAAGAGGATAACATTTTTTTATTGCATCGTACTGTACTCGTCATAAGGATAACAAGTGCAAAGGGAACCATAGGTCAAAACTCAACCGTTCTTTTAAAAATGTATGGTGAAGTTCTTTCATTATTACGCTGGTATTTATTTATATTATATGTTCATTCCTCAGTCGGATGGAGTTTATGTAGCGTGGTATTGATGAAGCCATTGGAAATTATTTCGTGGCACGTGAAATATATCGAAAATGTAATATAAATAAAATCGGTTTGACAATAAAGTGACTTTACCACAGTTTTTTAAAAGAACGGTTGAGTTTTGACCTACCGTTCCCTTTGCACTTTTTACAAAACAAATCTTTGCACAAAACAAATCGCACAAAAAAAAAAAATCGCGTAGAAAAAGACCGCACAAAAACTGGTTTGACTGTATTTTACAAAAGCCTACATTGCATTCAATGGAATATTGTAACCATAAAGGCAATTTCTGGAATAACCGGTAAAAATGACTATACTATAATTCAAAACAGTTTCAACAGTACTAAATGTTTTTGTGACAAATAAATTGGTAAAGTTTCAAGCGTAGTGCGAGTAAAAACATTCGACTTAACGTAACGAGAACATTCTAAATCAGACGCAACGTCCGAATTCTGTAGCGAAAATATATTCGGTTGCAAAGGGTTAATCACAAAAGAACAGAAAGTACAAGATTAACCCTTTGCACTCGCAGCTATTTTAATTCCAAAACGAAACATTTCTTCCGACCTAGAATATTTCTCTTCTATATATTTCTTTTTCATGTTATATATACGAAAATGGTGCAATTTACTCGTACAGTACTGAAGTGTTTAGTAATTTATTAAATACAAACAAATTTAATAAAGTCAAATATATTTTGAATAATGATACTTATAGTCGCCATTCGAGTTCTAAGGGTTAAAGCTTTGAAAGTTACCTGTTCAAATACTTTTGTGGCATCAGCAAAGTTTATGTTTGTAAGAAATAATTCATAACTATTGTATACATATAATTTACAACGTTAATAATATTTCTGTAAGTATTGTATAATGTACTTATTATAATAAATAATAGCTTGGGTCTATTTTGACCCAGAGAATAAAAATCGCCATTTTACTGCTCATTTTCTGGTAAATCATCATAATTGGCAGTTGTTCGATTAAGAACAACCGGAACACCGACGTGTCTAGAAAAAGTAGCTTCAAAATTACGTTTAGAAAGATCGGAAGATAACGGCTGTGAATAGTCTCGCGGAATACCAATTGTCTAGTTGTGAAAATATTATTATGTTGTCTAGTTATGAACTATATATGTCTTTCTCGTGTTATATATACGAAAATGGTGCAATTTACTCGTACAATACCGAAATGTTTAGTAATTTCTTGAATAGAAGCAAACTTAATAATGTAAAAAATATTTTTAATAATGGTACAGCAATTTTCAGTGGCGCCTTACAGTCGCCATTCGAGTGCTAAGAGTTAATAATGATCGCGTAGCTCAGACCTAACCCAGCCCGTCTAACATCGCGGATTTCGGGAGACACTCTGAGGTCTTTGCGGTAACCCGGTACGCAGTAATCCCGCGTGAAACGTGGCGAGCGTCGCCGTGGAAATTACACGAGATTCGAATCTCGTCCGCGGTCGACGTACGTGCAGTCGCATTCTTGGCGGATCAAACGACGCCGTGTAAACGAATTCGTCGCGGTCTCGTTCGCCTTTGAGACGTCGGTCCGGGTAATCCGCTCAAAAGAAAGATAGGGAAACGGGGACGCGAGTCGGGGGGCGAAAATCGTGCCGGAGCGCGTCAATGTAAACGAGAGAACCCGGTCCCATGGTCAGCCCCCTCTTCAAGTTGCCCCCGGAACGGGGATAGACTTTCTCATCTTCGTCCTCTTTTCTTCGGGTGGTCGGTTGGGTCTGAATGTCCGAGAGAAAGGCTAATACAGAAGCGAGGCGCCGCTGCCCGGCTCGGCGCGGCGACGACGTTCTAGTATCGGCATATAAAGGCCCGTAACGTTCATAGGATGCCTGAAATTACCAAGCCGGCAATGGCGCGGATAGAGCAGGGTCGGCCCGGCCTGACAAACGACGAAAAATTTAGCGGTAATCTCGGGGCCGACCATAGACGGAGGACGGAGGCAATTCCCTCCGCGCGCGCTCTCTCTAGACGTTGCTCGCTTTATGTGCGCCTCTTTGACTCGCGCACCAACAGCCTTTCCACCCTCTCGCGTGCCCGTGTGCCTCCTTCCGTGCCCCTTTACCCCTTTACCAACCCCCTTCGCCTTGTGATCCATGGTACCCAACTCCATGGCTCCTCTCCCCACGCGTTGAGCATCAGCCGCCTCTCCCTCCGGGTCCTCTCTTGCTTTCATCTCGTGCCTCATCTTTCCCGTCCGGCTTTCTTCCGCGCCGGACCGAGAGTCTGCACCGTACAATCGCCGGGGAAAGTTTCCGTCTGGAAATTTCGACGAGGATGCCTTTCCGCCGCGCTGTCCTATCCCCGGACCCCCTGCAATTCGCCACCATCAACCACCATCGCCACTGGGTTCCCCCCCTATCCTCTCTCGCACTCTCTCTCTCTCTCTCTCTCTCTCTGTCTCTCTCCTCGGAAAAGGAGAGGACTTTGCAGGGAATAAATTTTTCGACGATTTTCCCTCTCCCTATTTCGGCTTATCTTCTGCCAGCCATTTGTCTCGTTCTTGCGGGTCGGGGGCAACGACGGGGAATATTTTACGTCGCCGCGCCGCCGAGGGGGATGATGAAAATATTAACGTCGGTGGCGCACGAAAGCGAAACGGCCGCGGTTTCTTGCTGCTCGGGAAGCAAGAACAAAGATGACCGAGAATAATGAGGCGGCAGAACGGCCAGGAAATGCCGGGCTTGGCTCTAGCAGGACACACCGTTGCGTTCGTTTCTGCTCCGCTCAGCTCCGGCTCAGCTTTGCTCTGCTCCGTTCTGCTCCGGTCCACGCGCGCGCGGTTGAAGCGCATTTAACAGTAGGAAGACCGACAGCAACTTTTTCCTCCGCGTCGTTGATAATTTAGACGGACCGGGAGGGAGAGAGCCCTTTGGTTTTGTTCGTGATATAGAAGTGCCTCCTTACGCTACAATTATTCCCGGGGCTGTCGGACGATTTGAAGAGCTCGTTTGCCTCTGACCGTTCTGCGCCGTCGTCGTCCTTTTCCACGAGTCTGCCGCTGGTAATGGATTCGCCGAGCACCACGGATCCCGGTTTTCGTATATTTCCTGCACGGAGAACTCGATCGTATTTTTATGAGGCTCGTATATGGAAACATCACCCGAAGACCTGCACGCGAAACAGCTCGCGAGAGACGTTGCCGATGCTATTTGTAGCAGGGAGGGTAAACACATATCTACGAGGAGGATAAGCGGCGGAACAGCAGCCTGCTTTATATTTGATCGAGGGACACGTTTAGATCCATTTCGATGGGAGTTGGCAGAAACAAACGGCGAGCGTGTGGTACAGTGCTGCGAACGCTTACACTGGTCAACATGACTTTTGTCGCGAAGAATAGTTTAATTTTTATTCTCTTATGTTTTGTCTTTGCGATGTCGCTTTGTTCAAGATTATCAAAATAGAATCACTGATCTTTGGCAGCTTACTACGTACAGTGACTCCCACTAATATTCGGACGCTGTTAAAAGGCGTATAACTTTGTTAATATTGGACCGTACGACTTGGATTTTATCAAAGAAGTTAGCTCAATTGGTTTGCTACATAAAGTGAACAAAAATTTTTATGAAAATTGCAATTTGGTCGAAATTACAGAGAAAATGCGAAAATACGATCGAGCGAATTTTTATTCTTTGTTCAACTTCAATAATGTTTGCTATAAGTGGCTTCTTATGATCGCAAACTATTCTTGGTAGCAAAGATGATTGAACAAGTTATTAACTTTCTGACTGAGTGACTTTCTAATTGTACGCATAATACAAATGAAATTGACATAATGACAATTATTGCCACAATTTGCGTAAATACGACATAGTTTGTACCAATGCATGTAGATATTATGACACATCAAAGTGAAAGAATTATTTCTTGAATTAAGAAGAAAATAATAATTTAGTAGTTCCAATGTCGTCTTTTATTTTCATATGCAAAAAGAAATTCGCATAAGGGTTGCTACATACTAGTACAATGAGAATCACTCTCGTAAAATTGTAGGTTACAAAATGTTTACGTTTTGCTGTGGTTTATAATTGAATTCGAAAAGTAAGTAATTATGTTTCTTGAATTATATTCGTTTAAAATCACAGTTTCATAAACTTTTGATATCGCGAATTTTTTTTTAATCTTCAGTGATCTGTGTTGCAAGAAAATTTTTTTATGAAATGTTGTGAATATATTGTTCAAATAAATTTGTTGATTTAGGAAGATTGTTATACAATATTTAGTCATGTAAAATCAGATGCTTTCGAAATGGCAAAGATGGATTTCTAACCATACGAAGGCCGCTATAATTGCTGTCAAAATAAATTAAAAAAAAAGAAATCATGTTTGAAACTTCGTCATTATGAAATATTATCCTACATTTTGAGCACTAACTTCCCCATATTGACACTTTGTTCCCAATGCGGGGAGATCGCCGTGTTTTGATTATTTAACGATACCTTAAAAGTTAACGTAGGAAATTCATAGAAGCACATCATAATACCAACTAATGCATAATTTCTACAGAATCTATATAGGATATATATGATCAATTAAAATAACCTTCCCCATATTAGGCAACTTTCCTCTGTATGAATTATAAAAAATAATTGTAACGTATGGCGTAGCATCACTTTGAAAAAAATTCGTGAAAATTTGTTTCGTGAAAAGTTTTTATGAGACTGCCCCCTCAAAAACAGACACGGGCATCGCCGAAAGATCGTCGGGGAAAAACGGTCGGATGCGTGGAAACATCGGTACAGAGAGGCTGGCGTGCTGTTAGCTTGAACGCGGAAACAGGACTATGGTACAGGACCCGTGAGAGAAATGTTTTGCAGTATTGAGTTGATGCACCAACGATTCTATAGGAACATGATATGGCGGCCGTTGGTGGTGGTCGGAAGGCTCGCAGCTTCGATGGTGCTCGTACGGGATCCGTTACGTTTCGTCGGAGCTGCTTTTAACAACGAAAAAGGAAACTATTTGGTTGTTACGCTAGTGGTTGCGCATTTCGCTTTGATAACTCTAGAAGAGTAACAGATGCAATATTGTATGCAATGGACTCGCTAGCCCCAGCAAACATCATCCCAGATAGGTTATACTCAATTTAGATAATGTCGGCGGGCGGATGTTTGCACAGTGAAATGCGAACTTATTAGTAGACTGCGAATTTTGCGATCAAAATGAGTAGTAGAAATTTCAAATGCTAGAAGGATTCAAAGAATTTAAGGATACATGATTTCTAACTTATTAAAATTATTAAAGCGAGAAAGAAATTTTCATTTGGTTCCTGTGTCCTGCGATTTATGCAGATAATTTTTATTGTTATTGTATTTTTATATATGTTATTTCTCTCTTGCATTTATATTTTATCCGTTTAAAATTCTTTCGAAATGAGCTGCTATATAAAAGTCAGCAGATATCTTAACTTTTGTTTAAAATGGGTACCTGATTATTAAATTTTGAGATCATGCTTATATGACATTATTTCCTTAAAATTACATTGTAAATCAACTTGCAAAAACCTTTTTTTTTCATAGCGTGAGACATCCCCTTTAGGGGTGGTTTCTCATCCCAACAAAAAAGTAATAGCTGAATCGTAATGTAGATCTCAAACAACTCTAAAAACTGTCCTGTTTGAAAGTAGAAATGTATAATTAATCCTTAAGTGGTACAGTGTTTACTCATAATTACAAGGTATCACACTAGGACCTTTCTGAGATTCTCTATAAAGCATACGGCCGGATAAGGAGGTCAAAGTGCACTTGAGTCAAATTATATGGCCGATGGGTTATCATTCGATAGGGCATCAAGAAAAAACATCCTGTATAAAATTTCAACCCTATATCTCGATCACGAGGGTAGTTATGGGGTAAAATCGAAAATTCAGTTTTTGGCCTATTTTACTCAGTTAATGATGTTTAGAAGTTCTAAAAAAATTCTGAGACATGTCAAGCACCCAAATACATACTCTCGAATTCGTTTAAGATTCTTAATTCGAAAATCCTGCTTGTTAAAAATCAAGAACCACAAAGAATCTGCATTTTTCGATTTTTTTGAGGTTCTTGATTTTTAACAAGCAGGATTTTCGAATTAAAAATCTTAAACGAATTCGAGAGTATGTATTTGGGTGCTTGACATGTCTCAGAATTTTTTTAGAACTTCTAAACATCATTAACTGAGTAAAATAGGCCAAAAACTGATTTTTCGATTTTACCCCATAACTACCCTCGTGATCGAGATATAGGGTTGAAACTGTACACAGGATGGTTTTTCTTGATGCCCTATCGAATGATAACCCATCGGCTATATAATTCAACTCAGGGGCATTTTTGACATCCTTTTGACATCCTTTAGACACCCCATTATACCAGGTAAGGGTCAAGAGATTTATGAATTTGGTACAGGTTTCCACGATAGTGGATCATTGTGCATCGGTCGGTTTCCTCTTTTGCGCTGCCAGTTCCCGAACACCCGCTCGCGTAATTGAACATTTGTCGGCAATCGAATCACCCTGGCTTCGCGTTCCGCGAAATTCCCGAATCGTCTCGCGAACCTATGCTCGCCAAGCTATCCATACAAATGCGATGCTCGTACTCAACCCACGGCAGTTGGAGCACATTATAACGTGCGCCCGGAATTATGCAGGGCTTTTGTATTATTCTCGGGAAAGATCTGTAACGACTGCAGTTCTTTTCAGTCTTGTCCGACCCGGAGTCTTCTCTTGTTCCTTGAAAGCGAGCTTAAGCGCACATTTATTTTGCTTAATATTTCATGGAAAGCGGGAAGACACGGGGCTTCTTTTCGTTTCTCCAAACGCGAACGAGAAAGGATAAGCACTGGATGGATGAGCGTTGCACAATCGGGCCTAGTAGCATTTTTATTATTTAACATTGCATTAGTTTTATTCCCTTATTTTTATGAATAGCTATTAAATGATACAGTGTTCAGTTTGATTTTTTAATAGGTCTCGCTGAAAAATCATTCTGAAAGTGGAATTTTATTTTCTACCTCTAATGCAGTGGTTCTCAAACATTTTCATCTGGCGGCACACTAAAATCATTAAACAAAACTCACGACACCCCTATTATTATTTTTTTTATTGTTTTTTTTTACAGCTAGTACAGATACGAACGATCAGACATATTTTTACATATAAACAATTCAAAATTTCGTGACACCTAGTTTGAGAACCACTGCTCCAACGAGTTACTTGAAATCTTGAAACATATATTTATTTCTTGAGTGATTGATAGTTAATGAGCGAGACTAGCTACAGTGAGACCTACCAAAAAATCAGAATTAACACTGTATCACTTATATTATAATAATAATAATATTTTAAAGTGTAAAAATAAGTATAATATGTATTGTTTCGTAACGTCATGTATTGTTTGGTAATTATCTCTTTTAATTTATTAATAAAGTACAGAATTATGATCAATTATCTAATTCCTGACTACAAGTGGGACTTTTACAATCACAGTTATGTGCATTTACAATGAGTCATAACTAACAATATGTCGTTAGAATTAGAACACATTCATATAAAATAATCGATGAACAGGTTAAACACGGTGTGTAAATGGTTGATTTCAATTTGATAGAAATTCTGTGTTGTGTAATTTCAACTTAGCTCTGGAATATTATATTGACTCGGCGATAATGCACTATAATTATACTTTCGTAGAAGTGACGAAACTGAATTTCGGAGTTCAACAAGTAAATTTAGGTTCCGATTTTATAATATTATGAGCTTATGCTTCGTTATGCAAGAGACATCTGGTAGTAAACTGTATTATAAGGGTTAGTAACGGTTATTATATTATAAGATAAGCAAAGTTACAATTTAATGTAATTAACCTTAATGGAGTCTATCCGAGACTACAATCATACTATCAAAGGCTTTACAATCTCAGTATGCATGCACTAAGTTCATTATATCTATTGTAAATTGTAGTATGTGGAATTCATATCATTTTTCAAGATCTTCTGAACTTGAAAGGGTGTAGCCGGATAAGGAAGTCAAAAGTGCCTCTGAACCAAATTGAATTTGCAATAGGCCACTCGATAGCTTATCCAAAGAGAATACTTTGTTCCAATTTTCGACCCTATATGTCGACAAGGGGGGTAGTAATGGGGTGATAAAGAAAATCAGGTTTCTCCATCTTTTTTATCTTTTAAAATTCGGTTTCGAAGCTAAAAATTCTGAGAAAAATTCATAGATGTGCATTCTAATAGTTAAAATATGCCTGATTTTTTTCAGAAATTTCAATTGAAGTTGATAAGAGAAATCACGGAAAATCTGATTTTCTTTGTCACCCCATTACTACCCCTCATGTCGACATATAGGATTGAAAATTGACACAAAGTATTTTCTTCGGATAAGCTATCGAACGGCCTATTGCAAATTCAATTTGGTTTGGGTGCACTTTTGACCTCCTTATCCGGCTACACCCTTTACGTACATTTCATTTATATTTTATTATGTTCATATCCTATATGGTCCAAACAATTTCGTTGTACTTTGAACTGTCATTTGTTTCTGTCGTTTTTCTGTTATTTTATTTGAAATGTTCTTTAAAAGACAGTTCTTCCATTGTTGTCAGTTTAAAATAATCTTTTAATGTTAATATTAAAAATTTATTTACCAGCTGTATTAGAGAGCTATGAATTACTTGTAAGATGGTGTAAATGCATAGGAAGTGATGGAAATGATTTTAGGAAGTAGAATGTACCGTAACTATTTGCAAATAATCAATTCTCGACAAAAAGGCTAACAAACGGCTACCTAATATATTGTTTATCTGAGAAAAAAATTAATATTATACAATATACAGCATATTTAAACTGGCAATTTAAAAATGTCAACGTAGGATTAACTCTGAATAAAATTGATGTCGAGTCACACTCTTACACTCTTCACACGGTGTGAAGGGTCAAAGACTGGGTTCATAAAATTCAGATGTGATCAGCAAAAAGGGATGGAACTTAGAAAATTTTCTTATACTGTTCGAACTTTAGAAATAACCTTATCGATGGTGCCTTAGCCTAGTAAATAAACTTACAATTTTCTGTATTTGGATATCTTTGGGAACATAAAACGAGGTAAATCTTACATAGAAGATAAACCCAAAAATTCATTTGCCCTACCAAAGACTTATTTCTCGATTTGTAATTAAATTGGTGAGGCTCGTGATTCTAGTATTCAACAGTCGATTCGCGAACAGCAACACTCTTATCCTGGATAACGAAATATAACCGAAGTCCCTACCCAGCTGCCTCTACATACACACTATATACCGTGGATGTTTGTCTTTTGAACTGGAAGCTCTCGGTAAAGGACTCGTCGAGTCTCTCGTGTGTTTGCACCTGTTGACATCTCCGCACTCTTGCGGGTAAACTTTTACTTTCTCCTCCGTTGCCCTCAAGACCATCCGCCTGCTCGAAGACTTAACCGATGACAAAACGCTTGATCCCGACTAGAAAACTCGTTTCAACCCGATCGGTTTTCTAACTTTGCGATCCATTTACAATGCAGATTCTCCCACATCGATCGAATTCCCTATGCGGCCCAAAGAATCCGAGAAAGTCCGAACGTCGCTCTGTCTCTCTTCATCTCGCTTTTTGTTCCGCGAACAACAAATATCGACGTTATTAACCCGTAGACGGCGAAGTTCGGGTCCATATTGACCCTGCGAATAAAAATCTCCATTTGACTACTCAATTTTTGCTAAATTATTCTAGTTGACGACTGTTCGATTACGAGCAATAGAAAGACTGACGTGTCTACGGGAAGTACCTTGCCAAAATTGTTTCCAAAAACTGGCAAACAACGCTGTAACTGGTTTTGAGGAATATCAATTGTGTTGATATGGAGATGGTCCGTTATCCGAGGCGTGGTTATCGATTATCGACAAATTATGAATATCTTGTCCATACTTAAAGAATGCGGACAATATCGTCAAGACATCGTTAAAGCGGATACAGCAGACTCTCGTATAACGCGATCAAAAAATTGTTTAAAAACACCGTATATGCCTGCCTTCTATGGCAGTGACTATACGCTCTTTTTAAATACTTGTTTGTACATATACTATACATTTATTGCTACCTAAATACAATGGATCCAAGAATGTATTTAACCCGCCTAATACTATGCTGGAGTCATTCGTGATGTCAATTCGTGACGTCAATATGTACAATTTTATTCCGATATAAGACGACGCTTTTTATTTCGAATTAATAAAATTGCTGTCCCCTCTTCTTCTTTTTCATTCGAAATACGACGAAAGACGTTCCGGAGCAATCGCCTTATATCGAAAGAAAACTTTAGTGAAATATCGGCGTGGGTCAGAAATGACCCCAGCATAGGTCTAGAACTCGCAGAACTCCGAGTGTTAATATTTAAACTGCGACAATATCGGGGACAAAGATCGTACGACAATAAATTTGATTAACCTTATAGCTAGAAGTCTCTACTTTCATAATCAATCATTCGTTTTATTCCAAAATGCTATACATTCAAACGTCTGTGAAAACATTGAAAATTTCTTTTTGTGACTGAAACTGCAACAAATTCAAAGATTAAAGCTTCCGCTTTACAAGGACATCTTAAAAGTTAATCTACGATTTTTTTTAGTCGTTTTATCGAGCTTTTAATGAGAGGTGTGCCGCCAACTTTACAGTAGTAGAGGTCAATAATATAGTTCACACCATGAGGGCTTCACACGTTCGAACTTGGTCCTCAGTTTTGTTTCATAAGACAGTGAAAAAATCGTATATAAATTTTTGAGGAGTCATTGTAAAGGGAGGGCTTCAATCTTCAAATCTGTGGCAGTTTCGTTCAAGAAAAAATTTTTTTTAATTTTGTGGAGATGTTTTAAGTTACAGCATATTTTAGGGGAAATAGGTCTTCAGTCTCCCACCTGCTACATCATGTGAAAATATCTTAGAGGAAAATGAGTCCAGGCTTATGGTTGTACTATTTGTTCTTATCAAATTATCATAATTTAAACATCGACAGTTTTTTGAGAATCGGGAAATTAGTATTTAAATACTGTTTTGATCCACTGTACATACATACACTCTTTTGAAACATGCAACATATAAATTCATTTATTATTGTTGAGAGTTATCACAAACAATCTACCAGAGTACTTCGGTTGTAATCTTAGTATTTACAAAATAGAGAATCAAATACTGATTTAACAATAAAGTACGAATTACACATTTCAACTTTTAAAGAATATATTAGGTGCGAAAGTGTTAATCCTCCTTTCAATTTTCTTTTACTTGTACATGACATACGAAGTATGTTTCCAGTCGATGGTGAAGTTGATCATTTATACACATCGATAGCAAACAAACAATCGCACAAAAAAGGTGGATTAAAAATGTCTAAAAATTTTATCCGATACCCGATACCTCATCTTTAAGAATAGTTATAGAGGAAAATCGAAAAACCAGTTTTTCGCCCATTTTGCCCCTTCAATGACAATTCTAAATTCTGAAAAAAATCTGACACATTTTGGATACCAAGCTACGCATTAGGAATCGTTTTCAGATTTTTCCGTTGCAAATTCTGGTTGTAAAAAACGAAAAAATTTTAAAAATTCAGATTTCATGTAGAAATTGAATAGACTACTACAGATTTAATTTAGCAATGAGATATTGTCGTAAGTATTATACTCAATTTTTTCAAATTCCTGAGTTTGATGCGTCAAAGTTGAAAAAGATAAAAACCACCTTTTTCGGCGTTTTTCCCGTCAAAAAACTAAGTTATACTTATCTTTTCTGAATCCTAAAAATATATTATGTAATATTGAACATGCCTATGTTCAGAGAAACATCGTCCAGACTTTAAAACTTGAATAGTACAAAAAAAAAAAAGAATATTATATGCAGGGTATATTCGAATATTTCGAAGGTACTTGGGGAAACTATGGGGAAAATAGGCCAAACACTGAATTTTCGATTTTCCTCTATAACTAACCTTACGGATGAGGTATCGGGTTGAAACTTGGCAGAAATGTTACTTTTTTGGTAGGATATCGATGATTCAAACTCGATTAAAATTGAGCCGGTGGCGAATTTGACCCCCAAAACCGGCTATAGTACCCCCCTTTAGTATTCAACTACTTTCTGGATTCAGTGTAATAATTCCGAGAAAAATTCGCGTGTGTAATACCTTTCTATTCGTAATATATAATTTAGGTCACATGAATACTCATAAATCTCCAATACAGAACGAGATAACAATCAAAATTAATTAAAATGTTGCTCGCCATGGCCTTGAATAGAAACAAATAGATTTCGAACGACTCTATTAGAGTGAATATATTTCAGTAGAGTTCGTGCGCTTTTACCGACAAAATCGCCGCTGGCCTCGGTTCTACAACAAGCATTATCTGACAGAATCCGCACCAGAACGAAAGCCCCGTTTGCTGATTTTGCAACGGTGATTACGGGACAAGCATACCGTGTGCAAGGACTATTGTTTGCCGGGGAAATCGCATCTCTTCGAGGAGCGTCTCGAATACCGATCGAGCAATACCAACGACGACCAGAACACCGTTCCATCTAAGATACCGTCTGTCCCTCTTCGTTCTCTTTTCATCCCCGGACACGCTGTTTGTTTGCGCTCGTAGTCTTGTTAGAGGCACGCTTGAATACTTCTAACGAGGAACGAACGAGAACGAGGGGATAGACCGGCCAAGGTAATCCAAAATATATTACCGGGGCTTTGTACCTTTGTACCTTTCGCAAGCCACCCCCCGGAGTCGTCGTGCGCTCAGCCCCCACCCCCACCCCCACTTCCATCCCCACTCTGATGCTTTTTCCATCCGGGTCTCCCTCTCTTTTTTCCTAGTCTCTCACCCCCTCCCTCTCCCACCCTCCCTCTCTCTGTCTCTCTCTCTCTCTCTATATATATACATATTTCTCTCTCCTTCTCTCACTGATTCTGAAACCCGGTTCGCGTCCCAACCCCTTTCGCCCTCGAGTTATTACCGCGCCAGGACCGAGGACCGCAACCCCCACACGCATAGATAACAGCTTGGCCACGCTCGAAATGAATTCGAATCGCGCAGAATTTAAAAAACCCGAAAGGCGGAACGGAACGGGACGGGACGGGACGGGACGGAACGGAACGGAACGCGCGCGTACGCAGGCGTGTGTGCCCGAGAGCCGGGTACGCGGTTCCGCAGGAATACCCGGCAAGGATTCCGTCCTGCTCGATTTTTTATCACCACGCCCACCGGCCGCCCGCGTGCACGACGAACAATCGATAAAGCTCGAGATTTATTTTCAGGAACGATCCAGTGTTCCTTACCTGCGGCGCCCGACGAAATAATTGGACACTACCAGGTATCTACAGCAGCGGACAAAAGTTGAACGCCTAAAACTACCGAGCATAAAAGCTGACTGGTCTTTTGTTGTTTTACGACAGTGTTGTTCAGCAAGCATAGGTGTAGGCGAAGCTACGGGCAAATGACGTCATTTGAATTGAAGCGGAGGGGGGAAAAAGATTGTCGTTTTCATGATCATTCTATTATCATTCCATCTGGACATAATCTGCTGTCGATCGTTGTCACTGTCCTTCAACCAATAACTACAATACGTGTGATGGATGGATGCAACGTTGTCCGAAAGGCGTGGTTTGTTTATGTCGGGAGACGAAAAATACGGGTCATAGTTGAACAGTAGTGCTTGATAAGGATGACAAAATTGAGTTCACTATTCTCCAAGACTACATTCGTCAAAGTAATTACAGACGCATTTATACCGATGGTTCTAGAACTTTTGTTGCGGAAAATTGTTTTCACTGAAAGATTATTAGCTTTTCCTCTTGGTCATGTGAAGTCCATGCCATGTTACTTTGATATACAGCGACTCCCATTAATATTCGGACGATTTTAAAAATCGTATATCTTTGTTAATATTGCACCATACCACTTGGATTTTACCAAAGAAGTTAGCACAATTGGTTGCTACATAAAGTGAAAAAATGTTTTTACAAAAATTGCAATTGATCGAAATTGCAGAGAAAATACTGAAAGTTGTATGCAACTTTGTTTGCAACTTTTTTACGTGGACTTATATTGAAAATTTAGAAAGTACGATTTGTAGATCCGTATGAATTATACATATTCTGAGAATTTCATCAAAATCGGTCGACGTTGCAATGAGCTACAGATGTTTCGAAATGATCACATAAGGGCGAAGTTCCCTGACAAGGCCAAAATTCTGGTACTTTCACCCTTAAGTTTTCATCGTTAAACGTTTGTAGCTCATTGCAACGTTGACCGATTTACATGAAATATTCGGAGTATGTATAATTAATACAGATCTACAAAACGTACTTTTTAAATACAACTTTTAGTACTTTCTTTGTAATTTTGATCAATTGCAATTAGAATCAAACATTTTTTGCATGTAATGTAGCGATCCAATTGTTCCAATTTCTCAAAAAAGTTCAAGTAGTATAGCCCAATATCGACAAAGTTATGCGATTTTTAAGAGCGTCCGAAACAAACATAAATTTTCTATTTTTACCAATTCTAAATCCGCTCTTAATATCATTAGTAGATGAACATAGTACGCTACCAGTCAATGTGTTAAAAAAAATGATTATAGGAATTTAAAACAAAAACAAATACAGGGTATCCCAAAAATGTTGTACTTTCTTGAAAGGGCTGATTCCTGAGATCATTTGAAGTAACTTTTTCCGTTGCGAGAATGTTCTCCGCGGCTTCGTTATGGAGTTATTAACAAAAAACACGGACCAATTGGAGTGTGGCTATAGCGGATAGGTTCCGGCTTGGCGACAAGTCCCGCTGAGCGTGACGTTGGCATTGGCCGAGCCGGAATCTGTCTGCTGTAGCAACTTTCTGATTGGTTCGTGTTTTTCGTTAATAACTTCTAAACAAGTCCGCGGAGAACATTTTCGCAAAGGAAAAAGTTATTTCGTATGATATTAAGAAACGCCCTTTTCAAGGAGATACAACATTTTTGCCACACCCTGCACATTAAATTGATTTGGATTCCTGGTCACGTTGATCTTACTGGCGATGACGTATCCTTACTGGTGATACGTCGTCGTATTGATGGAATATTGATGGACTGCTTTCGGTATGCAGACATACCGACAAAAACACAATGTTGACATATTCCGACAATAATATGACTGATGATACGTATTCCAGAATGATACTCGTCCAAAACATACAACACGAGCTGTGAAAAATTAGAAAAATAAGAAGAATAAAGAATAGTGTAAAAGATTATTAATAAAATAAAACTAAGTTATCTTTATACTATGGATAATAGAAACGGCTTGGAGTAACATTCCTGATGATACATGTAAAAAATTAATGACTTCGATACTAAGAATTTTTTCGATACTGAGAACCTGCAAATTTTGTTGACTTAAAAAATTCTCATTTTTCGTTAACGTTTATTGATGAAAGGTAAGGACAGTACACTTCAGTTTTCAAATTTTAGAATAAATTTTTTGATTTTGGTCTGACATTTTGCTCAATTTTTTCGAAAACCGTTTGTTTCACGACAAAAAGTAAGAGGACACAAACAGCGCAGCCTGTCGGGATGTACAAGTTTTTATATGTTATATATTTTATATAATAATTTAGAAGATATTCGCGAAAAACGATTTTATGTGCATTTAATTAATTATTGTAATAAGTTTAAGGGCTTGTGGACACGTTTTCCCTTTGCAGCGGGTGCTCAAACTTTGCACAGATTTTTTTATTAATTGAAACAATCCGGGGGAGGGTGGGTGTAAAGGAAATATTAAACAAAATTTTCGTCAAGAGTAAATAAAAACCCTAGTGAACAGCCTGTGCAACGCCAACCGTGAACTGAGACCTAAAAGAATAAAAATATGTCGCCCCAGGACTCAGCCTTCTATTTCTACTTTGGCGTTCAATGTGTCGCGAAAATGGCGGGCTTGGACTAACGAAAGGAAAAATGGGAACTTATTTGCTCTGTAATCAAACGCCTGGTCTTCTCGAGGTCCGATATTGAGATTCGTTTTGATGAACGATCCAACGCGAGTTTCTTACGTGAACTCTCAGCTTCAGGAAGCGAATCGCGGCCGCGCCGAATGGCTGGCAGGCGACGACGCAGAAACGGCAGGTGATTCGGAAAAATAAAACTTTTTATGCTCGGCCGCGATCCGAATGTCGCAACGGAAATGAAAAATGTCGCTGCCAGTCGTAAAGTTAAATTAAGTCTTGCCCCGAATGTTCAGCGCCGGAGAACCGTTTTTGTCGAATGTCTGGGTCAGATCTATCTATCCCGCTATCGTTTAACCCTCTCGGTTAACTATCTGCCCTCATCCGCTCCCTCCGCACACCCTCTGCACCGGTGGCAAAACGAATCGCACGGTTTATATTACAGCAATGTTGCGTTTCAGCATCGAAACCGACGGCTCTGCCGGCGGTATTGATTAACAATTAAACCGTGTCTCGTTGTATAAACGCGCGGATTATTCGTTGGTTCTGATGCATTCTTTAGATTCCTCTCTTCTGGCAATGTATGGGCCAACGTTCGCGTGTCTGCTTTCAGTAATATTACCATTAGGTTGATCCAAACATAATTGCCGTTCTTGTTATTGAACTTTAATGTTACACATATCGTTACATATACAGTGACTCCGACTAACATTCGGACGATTTTAGAAATCGTATAACTTTGATTACATTGGACCACACGACTTGGATTTTTGTTAAGAAATTAGCACAATTGGTTTGCTGCATAAAGCGAAACAAATTTTTCACAAATTTTGCAACTTTTTTATGTGGACTTGCATTGAAAATTTAGAAAGTACGATTTGTAGATCTGTATGAATTATACATATTCTGAGAATTAAGTCCAAATTGGTCAATGTTGCAATCAGCTACAGATGTTCCAAAATGATCACATAAGGGCGAAATTCCTTGGCAAGGCCAAAATTCTGGTACTTTCACCCTTAAGTTTTCATGTTTAAACGATTGTAAGTGCAACGTTGACCGATTTCGATGAAATATTCAGAATATGTATAATCGATTCAGATGTACAAAACGTACTTTTGAAATTTTTAATATAAGTCCGTATAGGAAAGTTGCAAAATACAACTGTTAGTACTTTCTCTGTAATTTCGACCAATTGAAATTTTAATCAAACAATTTTTTCACGTTATGTAGCGAACCAATTGTTCAATATTCTCCAATATTGACAAAGTTATGCGATTTTTAAGAGGGTCCGAATATTAGTTGGGATCACTGTAAATGGACTGCGGATTTTTATGCAAAATTGTCTGTATTAATTACAAGATGCAAGAGCTACATAGACATTTCTTTTCTTAACCCTCCGTATGCTATGCCGGAGTCATTCGTGACCCGTCGATGCGGCCCAAAGAATCCGAGAAAGTCCGAACGTCGCTCTGTCTCTCTTCATCTCGCTTTCTGTTCCACGAACAACAAATATCGCCGTTATTAACCCGTAGACGGCAAAGTTCGGGTCCATATTGACCCTGCGAATAAAAATCTCCATTTGACTACTCCATTTTTGCTAAATTATTCTAGGTGGCGACTGTTCGATTACGAGCAATAGAAAGACTGACGTGTCTACAGGAAATACCTTGCCAAAATTGTTTCCAAAAATTGGCAAACAAGGCCGTTACTGGTTTTGAGGAATATCAATTGTGTTGATATGGAGATGGTCCGTTATCCGAGGCGTGGTTATCGATTATCGGCAAATTATGAATATCTTGTCCATACTTAAAGAATGTGGACAATATCGTCAAGACATCGTTAAAGCGGATACAGCAGACTCCGGTATAACGCGATCAAAAAATTGTTTAAAAACACCGTATATGCGTGCCTTCTGTGGCAGTAACTATACGATCTTTTTAAATGCCTATTTGTACATTTACTATACATTTATTGCTACCTATAATACAATGGATCCAAGAATGTATTTAACCCGCCCTATACTATGCTGGAGTCACTTGTGACCCGTCGCGGTGGAGATAAGCTCGAGCGTCCGTCAATATGTACAATTTTATTCCGATATAAAACGTCGCTTTTTATTTCGAAATAAGAAAATCGCTGTCCCCTTTTCTTCTTCTTCATCCGAAATACGACGAAAGCCGCTCCCGAGCAATCGCCTTATATCGAAAGAAAACTGTAGTGAAATATCGGCGTGGGTCAGACATGACCCCAGCATAGGTCTAGAACTCGCAGAAGTCCGAGGGTTAATATTTATACTGCGACAATATCGGGGACAAAGATCGTACGACAATAAATTTGATTAACCTTATAGCTAGAAGTCTCTACTTTCATAATCAATCATTCGTTTTATTCCAAAATGCTATACATTCAAACGTCTGTGAAAACATTGAAAATTTCTTTTTGTGACTGAAACTGCAACAAATTCAAAGATTAAAGCTTCCGCTTTACAAGGACATCTTAAAAGTTAATCTACGATTTTTTTTAGTCGTTTTATCGAGCTTTTAATGAGAGGTGTGCCGCCAACTTTACAGTAGTAGAGGTCAATAATATAGTTCACACCATGAGGGTTTTACACGTTCGAACTTGGTCCTTATTTTTGTTTTATAGAACACTAAAAAGAATCGTATATCAATTCTCAAGGAGTCATTGTAAAGGGATGGCTTCAATCTTCAAATCTATGGCAGTTTCGTTTAAGAAAAAAATTTTTGAAATTTTGTGGAGATGTTTTAAGTTACAGCATATTTTAGAGGAAATAGGTATTCAGTCTCCCACCTGCTACATCATGTGAAAATATCTTACAGGAAAATGAGTCCAGGCTTATGGTTGTACTATTTGTTCTTATCAAATTATCATAATTTAAACATCGACAGTTTTCTGAGAATCGGGAAATTAGTATTTAAATACTGTTTTGATCCACTGTACATACATACACTGTTTTGAAACATGCAACATATAAATTCATTTATTATTGTTGAGAATTATCACAAACAATCTACCAGAGTACTTCGGTTGTAATCTTAGTATTTACAAAATAGAGAATCAAATACTGATTTAACAATAAAGTAGGAATTACACATTTCAACTTTTAAAGAATATATTAGGTGCGAAAGTGTTAATCCTCCTTTCAATTTTCTTTTACTTGTACATGACATACGAAGTATGTTTCCAGTCGATGGTGAAGTTGATCATTTATACACATCATATAAGACAAGAGTTGAATGCATTTTCGTATTACGAAATAAAAGACCTCCAAATGCGTTGAGCTTCGTAATTCTTTGTCATTCAGTGGACAAAGGGGACCTATCCTATTACTATTGGAGCTAAACTGAAGCGTACATTCGATACGTTTTGCATCGGCAAACGAGACGAAGCCACTCGAATCCCAGAAAGCCGATGAAAGTTAATAGCGTTCCTCCTTTGTTGGATCGCGAACCCTTCTAGGTAAGTATTTCCTATCGAGTGAAAACTGTTAAATACCGAAGTAACTACGTTACCCTAAGCAAGCCCAGGGTTTTACGTTTCATAGTGTCGTATTCTATGTAACGAGCTAAATGGAAAAGCGGGTGCAAGTTGATAGGTGCTCGTTGACCTAGATCCTGGTAATTCGAAGTGACTGGAAAGATCCTTGCCACGGGGATGGAGAACCAAAGACGGGTAACAGTTGACTGTTAATACGCATCGGAAACTATAATGCTCGAACAATTCTCAACAAGTTTCTGTGCTTCCCATTGAAGCCAGCTTGCGGTATAACGTTCTGCTTGTTGCAGGGAGCCGTTTAAATTCAAACTTCTGAATCACGGGAGGCGGGCAAGTTGTTTATAAATTGGAAACGATAGTAGTGCGAGAACCAAATGAGAAGCATTCGTGGATGCTTAGATTTACAATAAATGTTAGTGAACATTATGATTTTATTGGTTAAATACTGATTATACACTCCTGAAAAAATTAAAGGATCGCCTCTACGAACAGGAGAAATTAGGTCAATTTCAAGTGATCATAACTCCGGCAGAAATTGTTGTGTCGATATCGTTAAAAAATCATTTGAAAGCTTGTAGTCTTTTAGTAAAGAAGACTTTGACAGTTAATTTTTTCAAAATTATTTTTGCACGTCATTTGGTACACCAATTCTTCTATTTTCTAAAGAAAAATCAGATCGTTAGATCCTATTTTTAAAAAGTTATACTGTTTTAAAGAGTGTTTAAACAGTCTCATAAGCCACTGTATGTATACTTATGAAGATCAGAGATTTATAAAATACAATATGTTCGTATATTTACGTTTCTTCTTGAAGTTCGTCTCTATTGAAAATTCCAGCAAAAATTTATCCATTTTCCGTTTCTGGGCACAGTCAAACATGTTTCGACTAATTTGACGTACTTTCTAAAATAAGAAGTTACGAACAAAGTGTCTACTAGAACATACTAGAATAGATATACTAGAATTACTAGGATATACTCGAATATAGTAAAATATACTACATCATACTATAATACACTGAAATACACTAGAACATACTAGTATGCGCTACTATATTCCAGAATATGCTGGAATATACCAGAATATACTAGACTATATAGAAGAATGTAGTAGAATATATACTAGAATATACTAGGATATACTAGAATATATAAGAATATACTAGAATATAGAAGAACATACTGGAATATGCTAGTATATACTAGAATATAGTAGAGTATACATTAATATACCATAATATAGTAGAATATATGTATCTACAATACAATGTATCTGCATCTACTATTTTTATTGTACATATTCTAAAAAAATTGGTTTCTTTCTGTTTGCGTCGTCAGACATATTTCTTTAAAATGCACTTAAAATGCATTAAGCACAATTTGTTGGTTTAAAGTGTAAGGCAAAAAACGGGTGAGTTATTATTTTGTGCGACTATTTCTGACGAACGTGCGATGATTAAATCATTTCTAGGGAGCGTATAATTTCGTTAGAAGTCAAATTTCGTTCGTTAGATTTCCGTTTACGAATGAGATATTTGATTATAGAGTAATTAACGTCTTCCAGTTTAGTTTGGAAAACGAATTATTTTATTTCCGGTGGGTTCCTTCTGAGAAGAAGCGAGCCGTTTGTCCAATAATCGTGACCCGGCGGGATTTATTTTCTCGTATCCGGATTAAAATTAAACCAAGGTTGACGACCCCCTCTAACGGTTGACGTGCTGCAGATGCAGGCTCGCGAAATATTAACAGTGGAGCACACATACACACAGACGCGCGATTTTCCTGTCGGTCTACCGTGTTAATTCGCCCGCTCGAACAAAAATGTGAGAACACGTCAGCGGGGCAATTAGAGCACAAGGACATTACTTCCACGGCGCGCGGGGGAAAAAAGAGCTGAAAACCGGAAATTCTGCCGTGCCCCATGGTCAGTCTTGTGTAAACTACAACGGCAGTCAGAGATCAAAGGTACCCAGGAATTTGACGGGAAACTGGGTCAACGGCGAAATCAAATATCATCAGCAAATGTAGTATAGTAATGGCGGAACGGCGCGGCGCGGCGGATCGACTCGCACATCCAGAAACACAATACTTTCCCATTCCCGTTGGAGTTGGTGATTTAATTAAGAACCTCAATTTAATTAATTTTGATATTATCAGGTCCGGATATGGTCCGGCCAGTCATTCGACCGTCCACTCTTGCTGCCTATTTAGAGTCGGATCAACGGGAAAACCACGGGGAAGGAAATGTAATTCAATTTCCAATTGTAAAATTATAATTTTCAATTTTCAAATGTAAGTCCATTCGAATATTCAGTAATGTCTCGATATTTTCAAAAAATGTATCCCCATTAACGCAGGGTGTACTTCTTCAGAGGCTCAAATAGTAACATGGAACTGGATTAATGTGAAAAAACTACCTTATTTTTAATTTATTTTTTCGTGACACTTATACCAACATATTCGTAACGTATCTACTTGTCCGATTAACGATTCCATTACATGTGTTTTCCGCGACTAACGCGCGGGCGTCGATAGCCCCATTTAGGGTTGTAAATCCTAAGTCCCAAGTCAGGGATATACATTTTTGTCGCAATTGAGACAAGACCGTTTCCACTATAGCGCCCACTGTCCCTTCCAGTAAATGCCGTTACCGTGGGACAACGAAGATGCGAGACACGCGCTGCACGAAGCAGGCGTTTGAGGGGCCCCTACCGTGTCCGTCACTGTCATAAGTCAGGCCCGAGCAACTTCTTCCCCGCTGTTGCTTCACGACTCCCACTACCAGTGTACCGGATCCCCCCACTATCAACTATTTCATACTTTGCCTCTCATGACCGCGTGACTGTGAATATATGCGTGTACATCTACATGCCACAAAAGTTTGGTGGGGGGGACCCAAGAGTAGGGAGGCGAGTCGTCTGTGGCTCGCGAGCCGCAAGTTGCCCAGGCCTGTCCTAAGTGACTACCGAGACTACCGACTACCGAGAATGCCTATGCTGCCCGTCAAACTAATCTTGGGATCAAATTCGGTAGAGCCAGTGACTGCGCGTACGTTGTTAAGCTAGATTTGGTTCTCTTATGACGATCGAGAACCCTTTTGTTAACCAATCGATTGTCCTGAATCGATTCACCCTATTCCAAAACGATGGACTCTGACCAAACGTATATGTCCTGTAACGATGGACACTGATCAAACGTTGGTGTCCCTTAACGATGGACAAGGAACAAACGATTGTGCACAAGATCTCAAATGGGAGATCATGCGCGTTAGACTGTGTACGAGAGACCTTGGACGAACGGTCGTGTACGATTGAGTTAAAGAAAGACAGCCTCAAGTTTGGGTCAGTGTCACCAGATCAAGACTTGTGCCCCCACTCTAATTTCCCCTTCTACCGCGCTCTGGTACTGGCACCTGGTACCAGTGTCTGTCGCATTGCAATACATAAGAAGTGCACCGATTGGTATTTGCTGAACACTGCATTTTCCCAATCGGTACGCTCCCGAAGTATTGCTCATGCCCTTCCACGCACCCTCGGTGGGGCCTTGGCTTGGAAGGGGTGGGAGAGCAATGCTAGCCCAACCGTGAAGTCTTCACTGGACCAAGCAACGTCGCCGAACTCTTCCAGGTCAGCCCTCAGTGTTTGGGATGGCCCGTCTGAGCCTGGTTTATGACACGGCGAGATTCTTGAGAACCTGTAAAGCGAGCATTTTGAAAATAGGCCAAGTGGACTCCACGTATTCTGTTACCTTGCGAGGGAACAATGTCGACGAAGATATCACGTGTTCTGTTCCTTTGCAAGGGAACAATGTCGAATACGAAAATTTCGACTCTGGGCAGGCCAGTTGCCAGATATTGCGCTGCTGAATGTTCAATCCTCAAATGAGCTTTCTTGTCACGCCCGTGTCATAATCCTTGTCGATGAAGACTCCATGTAAATTGTTCTTCCGCGACGGAATACATGAACGGACAAATGAATTCAGACATGAACATTTTTCTTCTTTTTCGTTGCATTTAGCCCCACTGTAACTGTCGCATTAGTTACGAGAGCGTACGTTGCGTAAAAACGAAACAAGTTTTTCTTTACATATGTATGCATGTATAATTAAAAGTTAGTTTATAGACTGTGGCAATTTAGCTTTTTTCCATGCTCTCAAAACAATTGTTTACATCCTGCTATTCTGTTCTAGTAATTAGCTAATTCTGAGAACTATTAAATCTCTATAAAATAAAAAGCAGAAATCAGACCTTTAGAATAAGAGACTAGAGTGCATTCGACACTAAGCGCACGCTCCTTTCATTAGGTACATGAAGCTAGTTCCATTTGTTAAATTAGATGCGATCCAAAGAACTCGTTTTATAAAGACGTTATAATGAAAGCTTTCTACAGGTAAAACTTTTTCCCATTTTATAGGGTCTTTTATCAAGAGCTTCCGGAAGTTGTTTTGCAAATAAATCATGTTTAAATGTAGAGAATTAGCAAAAATTTAATCCTGTAGATTTTGCCGAGAAAATTCCGAAAATCCAAATTTTAATCCTAGGAGACCACTAGATCAAAAGTTATGCGCGTGTAAAGACGTGCGATTTTCAGCGTCTTTGACAGGTAAGGGCGCCGCCATATTGGTATGCGGTGACCGTCGAGCGTCGCAGAACAAGTGGAGTCGGCAAATCACATCACATGCTCGCGGTAATGTCGATAACGTAGAGCACCGATCTTTGAGAAGAAATATCTTTTCCGCACACACGAATAAAAGAAAATTTTAAATCGTTTGCGAGGCTGGGGTGCTCCCCCCTCTCCCAGATCCTCCAAAAGACCAACGCAATATTTTGTATCTGAACTATAATTGGATTTCCAGATGCCGAAATCCCCCCCAATTTCGACTTATCCAATTGGATCCTGGTGAAAATGTCGACAATCGTCTCACGGCAATAGTGGAACCTCGCCGGAATGGTTTTTGACAAAATAGATGGATCTTCCACTGTGAAATCCATCATCTCGTGCAAGGTACCTAGAGGCTCCGCTCGTTAAGCGACGCGCGACGGTCACTACATACCAACATGGCGGCGCCCTTACTTGTCAAAAACGCTCAAAATCGCACATCTTAACACACGTATAACTTTTGAAGTACTAATCTCCTAGGATTAAAACTTGGATTTTCGGCATTTTCTCGACAAAATCTACAGGATTACATAAAAAAAAAGTTAAAAATTCATGGTTTCCTGAGGTAAAGTTAAGCCCAAACGGTGGTTAAACGAATCTAATGCAACTACTAAAAAGGGAAATAAACTCCTATTTGGCGACTGCGTTCTACAATTAATGGAGACAATTTTAATATGGCATAAAGATCCGCTGTCCAGTTGAAACAGTTTATGCTAACCTCCAGAGGATTATGTAATGATATAGTCGTTTGAGAATTCTTGCTTCCCGCGAGGCGATGATGGGCGTAATAACAATGTTATCGCATCCATTAATTTTTGCCATCCGATATCCCAGTGAAATGATAACCGGTAGCTATGGTATTAAACTTCTGACGCGCACCAATTAGAACAGGAAATCGCGTTACAAACAGATTTGTCGAACCGTAATTAGCGTATTCGTAAACACTCGAGGGACGTTCTTACCTCTGCGCGTGAGGTAAGAGCGTGAAATGAATTTCATAGCTTTATACTGGTTGACGTAAATTGAACAAATGAGCATTTACATCCATGGACGCTTCGTATTTGCAGAGTATTAAGACAGTAAGTATACGCGGGTAAATACCACCGCGAGTAATTACACTCAACGTCCCGCCTAAATATAATGCTTCGGGCCGGAGTATGCTAAACCCTTGTAGCAATAACCCGCGCGGAATGCAAGCTACGCGATTAAACACTTTACAGGGATAAAACGGAACAGAGATAGGCCGCTACCAAAATTTTCTGTCGACGTGCCGACAAGACGAAAATCATTTGAACATTGCTGAGTTGAGATTTCTTGGAATTGTACATCTTAATATTTGATAATATAAATTATATCATTTAAGCAATACATGTTCGCCTATCATTATATTATAGAAAATTATTAGTAGACTGCGGATTTTTGTAGGAAATAACAACAACAAGCCTGGACCCATTTTAAAGCTTCAAGCCTTTCCTTTACTTTTGCAAAGCAGTGTTCCTTTTAAGATATTTCTACAGGATGTAGCAAGTGGGAAACTAAAGACCCAAAAATGACTTATCTGCCCAAGACATGCGCCACATTCACACGTTTCCGAAAACTTTACAAAATTTTACTGGTAAATGAAACTACTACAGATTTTAAGATCGGAGTCTCCTCTTTACAACTGCTTCTTAATAGTTGATGTACGATATTTTTTCACTGTTTTATGGATCAAGAACGAGGACCAAGATCGATCGTGTGGAGCCCCCGTGGCGTAACTTATCGGTACTACTGTAAAGCTGGAAGCACCAATTAGTAAAAAAAAATCGTAAATCAATTTTTATGGTGTCAATTTTTGAATGTATAGTAGCTTCAGTTACGAATCAAAATTTTCAAACTTTTCAGCCAACGTTCGAATGTCGAACGACATTGTTGCTGTTGTTTTTTCAAGAAAAAACGCATTTTCCGTTCCCCGCGCGGTATCTACATCATGAAAACAAACCTTAGAATGAATCGAATGATTGATTAGGAAAATACGATCATTTCTTACGTAACTATGAAAGTTTAAAGATAAATATAGACAGTTTATATATGAATATAAATATTAAAGAGTATAGAATTTTTTGTGAATCGGATATTTTGTGTTCAAATTCTTCTTGGACCCACTGCAAATATTTTATGCACAAAGTGCAAGGGATAGGAACCGTATGAAAATGTTTTCTCTCCTTTAATAATTTTAGAAACATTGCATTTAATAATCATTGTACCGATATTCTGAAATTATTTGGATCTTCCTACTGTTTTAAATTTCACCCATTTATTTTCATCTCAATATAAATCGTAGTTTAGTTATTAGCGAACGATCTTCTTGAAATTAGTATAATAGTAACTTGAAAAAATTACGAGGTTTATACGAAACTCCTGCATAACATATTCACTAGCAGCATTTGTTTGATTACTCACCATCGTTGTTGAAATGTTTTATTAAATATCACGTAATCTGCTTCATGCAATATTGAAACAATTTAGCAGAACAAAGTGATGGAACCTTTTAATATTATGCTGTGTACTATAACTTTGGACAACAAAGAGTCTAAAATTAATTCGACTATTTAAGAAAACTGCGAGATTGTGAACGTTACATGTCACCGGCGGTGGTATCGAACATGTCGATATCACCAGTGTGTAAACAATTTTATCATTTCTTTAAAATTTATTAACTTAATATTTATTTTTAATACATTTAATATATATATAATTTAATTGTTTAATGTTGCTTCAACATCAAAGGTCATTAGCAACACGGTACATTTTATTACAATATATTATACATATTTGTATCCTTGATATACTTGGCAAGACCGGCGATATACTCCTTAGAACTTAACAGAATGGGTAAGGATCTAGGCAACTTAGCATTTTTCCTTTCATTCTCATATTGTTTGCATTCTATTATTAGGTGGTTTATGTTAATTGGTACTTTACATATATCGCAGATCGTATTTTCTTTCTTATTTAACAAAAATGAATGGGTTATTTCTGAGTGCCCAATTCTGACTCTAGAAATTGAAGTTTGAATTTGACGATCTACTGGACTTGGAAATTTGTGCCACTCAAAATCCGCTCCTTCATTATAATTTTGGATATAATTCCTTTTAATTTTGTCAAATACCTGTTTATTTATTTTTAACATCTTAAATATTTTTTTATCTATTCAGACCACTTACTAAAATGCTTTATTGGGTACATTCAAGTAGAACGTAGAACTTCTGAATAGTACATGTTCACGTTTAGGAGCATTTAAACAAATAGATGCCCGTAAATGCATTCGCAAAGAAAAACTCTGTCAGGTTATAAGGCCCCTTGATACTCTGCAACTTTCGTCAGAAACGTTTCCCCGCGCAACAAACTTCGGCTGCATGCGATAGTTAGAGAGTCGCATATGGAGCAGCTTCGCAGAACGACTCCCAAATTTTAATTATCGGAAACTGCGGAAATCCCTAGCCGTCGGAGGGAAATTTCCATGAAATCGGCGCATCGGGTCGGTCGGTCCGCCGAGGACCCGAAAGTCCAGGTCCTAAACAGAACACAATCGATTCCGCGAAGTCCCCAGGTGGCTCGACCGTGGCGGGACAAATGTCGAATTTCAGCAACGGCCGGGGGTCCGCGTCGCGATGCAATATCGCGGGTCGTTTTATCGTGAAAAATAATTCTCGGGATAGTTAGACCCGCGCCGGTTTAACAGGACAGCGGTTCCAGATTTTTATCGGGAATCGGGGAACTATTCCGCGAGCTCGTCCGAGCGGATATTTTCATGCGTTTCCATTCTTCCTCCCCCTTTCTCTCCTCCAGCCTTATTCTGTGCACAACCCTTCTTTTCTCCCGCGGCAACCATCCCTTCAACCTTTACCGTTTCTTTCTTCATGGTTCACGATATATTTCACGGAGTGAATACCGGCGTCCGTGTTGAAATCCTTGTGATGTCGGTAAACGTCGAGTCTTCGACATCAAAGAATGTCGTGCGCGCTCCCTTCGCTCACTATTGCCACCACTACCAACCCCCGTGTCCACCGGTGTTGCCTCCTCGGCAACGATCCTGTCCGCCCTCCGATTTCGCGCGGCTCTCTCGCCAAAGGAATTCGCATTCACCATTATCGGTACCGTTGGCGAGCATATGGCAAGACCGGCTGGTAGTGGTTTCACCGAACAGCTTGTGTTCGAAATAATGCAGCCACGTATCGCGGTTATATTTTTATCGGTCGAACGGTCCTCTCTCCATCGATTAGTCGCTGCCCGGAAGCGCGAAAGCTTCATCTCGGGAGAAACAGAGAAACGTCGAGCGGGTGCACGATCGTTGAGAGAGACAGGGAAAAGGACGCGGGATGTAGAGAGAGGAAAGTTGAAAGACGAAGAGGAGAAGGGAGCGACGAAGATGGGGCAACGGAAAGAGCAATGAAAAAAGGGGGTTGGAAGAAGAGGAGGACAGGAGAGAGAGAGAGAGAGAGAGAGAGAGAGAGACCGGAGAGAAAGGGTGAAACCGGGAAACGAAAAGGAAAAGAGAGAAAGAGGTTCGTCCACGCCACCCAACGCCACGGTAATTATCGAAGGCGGGGTTGTCGACCTCTTTTAGTCCTGGCTGCTTGGACTTTTACCGGCTGCCTCGAGGACGGTGTGTTCATCTCAAAGAGAAATATGTACGCAAGCTGGACCGGCTGATATCAGAGCGATACGGCCGAGAGTTGTGTCACTGTCTCCGATGAGGTTTAATAAAACCGTGCGATAGGCGTGCACCCGTGGCGCACGCAATAAACGGAATTGAAACCGACTACGAAAAAAAAAGAGCACGGAAGTTACTCGTTTATTGCGTGCCATGCCGGTGGAGGCGGAGGGGAGGTGGGGGAGAGAGGCAGGTTATGCGTGCACTTCCGAGGATAATTAATCGCGTCGATATTCCGGCTCGCAGACGCTCACTCGCCTCCGTTATCGGATTTCGATTCCCGATGAAATTATACAGTTCCCATTGAACTGTGGCCCACAGCAGCCTGAAAAATAGGTGGCCACGATTGTTCCTAGGTCTCGCCGTTCACCCGGTCCTTTCTAGTAACAAATGGTGCGCCCCCGGACTGGACCGGTTCGGTTCGGTTCGGTTCGGTTCGATCGGTGCCCGGTCAATGCCTTCGACTAATCGACACCCGGGATGATACAGGTCGCTGATTCATCATTCAACGCGACCAAGAAATAATATATGACCGGCTGAAAATTGGTGAGAGCCGGCCAGTTTAATTGCGACCTATTTAACCCTCTTGCTCACAACCGAAAAATGTCACACTGTCTCATTACCGGGGTAACCGCACACCATGGATCATTATTTCACCTTCGGACGGAGGACCATTCTACCGGCTATATAAATCGATGATGTTCATATTTTTTAAGGTAGCTCAGATTTATCATTCGTGGACACGACACCATTTGTGTTAAGTGCCTTATTAATCCTAATATATTAAGTAGACTGGTGTTAGTTTCATCGAAGTGAATATATCTTTTTAATCGTGATATGTTGGAATGTATATTTCTGTTTACTGTCTCAGTCTTTTGTTTAGTTTAGGAAACGTACTTAAACTTGCAAACCTTCCATATCTTTCCGTATAGAAGCAACTAATTATTGTATTTGACGAGATAGAGGAACGAGTTTCACACGTATTTGTTTTACATAACATATATTTCTAGGCGTTACACAAGAATGTCAACGATATAACCTCAAATTTGCTGATAGTAGGAACTGACCAACAATGGTACATCGAAAATGCAATGCTGCTACGTATGGCCACGTAGTAATCACAGATAGAATTTCAAGTGAAATTCAAATAATTTTTCATTTGACCTTTCATTTGATCAAATAATTCATACTCCCCAAAATTCCATTTATTTTGTGTACTAAAGAACAATTTTGAAAGCGAATGCTGCTGAACATTTAACATTGAACTATCATATCAAAAATGATCGTATCTAAATTTAATAATCAATTTAGTTGCTTCAATAACCTCTTCTTGAGGTGAAAAAATTTATTATTTTGTTTCAACAATGTAATTGAAATAAAAAATTATTTGAAAGTAATTGACTCCATTTAAACGTCAAATGAAAGTGAATTTTGTTGTTATTTGTAAAATAAACGTAGTAAAGTGTTTAAAATAATTCATCATTTCAAATGACTATCTCTTATCTTAATTCAAATGAAGTGTGACTAACCCTGGTTTACATAGGTTGCGCTCGAATAACATGTACAAGCGGGCACTAGGTGATCTCCTATGCAAAAGTAAGAAAAAAATATAGAATACAATTTTTTTTTCCAAAGCTTCGTTTTCGAGAAAATCGAGTTTGAACATGCACCGAATACGCATGCTATTAGATAGGGATCGTCTGGTGTGTCTGATCATGACCAACCAATACTACTTCCTGCATACATACAGGGTGTCCCAAAAATGTTCGAATTCCTTGAAAGGGATGATTCTTGGGGTTATTGTAAGGAGCTTTTTCCTTTGCGAAAATGTCATAGGCAGCATCATTTTCGAATTATTAACGAAAAAGATAGGCCAATCACAGCTGATGCATCTGATTCTACTGAGGTAGTGTTGTCGTCGCGTCGTGCTCGAATCGTGAACAAGAGAAGTAGCCATTTAATTAAATAAAACTCGCATATTTTGCCGTAAATGCACTTGCCGCTTGAATTTCTCTTATACGGCTATACCGAATTATTTTATCTAATACGGATCAATAGTAGTCAGCTGTGCTTTTTTAAACTTCAAGACTTTTAAACTTGATTTTCTCTAAAACGAGGCGTCAAACGAAAAAATGTTATTCCTTTTTTTCGATTGATTCTTGAGCATAAAATCATCCCCTGCCCGTCTGTACATGTCATTCGGCTGCACCCTGTAATAATATTTGTACCGTGTTTCGGAGATCCAATTCTCCATTCTAAATCAATTTTCTCATAAACAAAGCCTCGAATTAAAAAAATTTATACCGTACTTACAGTTGTACAATCAATACGGGGGCACCCTGTATATTTCTTCAGAATTCAAACAAATCCTTTGGCACATGTGTTCAAGAACACGCATGCTTAAAGAAAATGCACGAAAAATTGATTTTTCGAAACTTTTCAAATCAGAATATGCCGTTCCGCGTAGATATAAATTGGCTGCGTGTCGACGAAAAATTGTATGATAGGTATTTAACGATTTTCGATACCGCGCCCGGCGGAATAATTCGTCTTCAGCGTTTCACCGCAGTCCGCTGGCACGCTCTTTATCATAATTTTTAATTAAACCCGTGGATCTCGACGCCATTGAGAAAATCGGTGTCCCGCCGACCGTGGCACGTTAACGCGAATCGACGGGATCGAGCGAAAAATCTTACTTGTTCTGTACTTTTCATTCACTACTCTAACTACTAACGAGCCGAAACTTCTCTCTTCTGCTTGTCGAACTGGAACACTCTAAGTCTGCCCTCCTTGGCTTTTTGTCCTCTTTTTTCGCCTCTGGCTCCATCCCGCTTCCACCCCCGTCGTTCCTTCGCCTACCGGACAGTTTTCCTTTTCTTCTTCTATTTTCTTTTTTTTTTTTTTTTCTAAAGAAGAAGAGGAAAGTCGCCGGAAGTTCCGGCAACTTTGCCACGGCTGAACGAGTGGAGTCAATTTTTCATCACTTTTAGTTGCTCTTTTGACGGACAACAGAAAGAATGGCAGCCGAAGAGCCGGAGGAGTCGTATTTTCGAACCACAGAAGTATAGAACTTCCCCGGCGGTTTGACTTGTTTCGATAATTTTATTAAATCCTCCGTCTCGGAGAGACCAGTCGGTGACAATATTTACAGAAAATTTAAACGATGAAGTTAATGTTGGATACAGTCGGCCAAAAATGTCTTCGTGCATTCTTTAACCCTCGGTTGTAATTGAAGAGCTCAGGGCAACAAACGGTCAGCTCGATTTTGACGTGACTATAAACAAACAAATTTCTTCGATAGTTCGGTGCAACAAACGGTTATATTGTGAGACGTTTGTGAATGTTTGTTGCCCCGAACGAGATGAAATTGTCCCAAATATTTATCGATATTACTATAGATACGTTCAGAGCAACAAACGGTTAACTATTTGAACTTTTTATTTATTGAGAAAAAACATTAGAAAACAATTAGCGATATATCTATTTTATTGAACAGAATTTTATATTTCATTTAACATAATTTTATAACTAGACACTTTTTTACAAGAAGTTATATTTATCACTATCATCTGCATAGGCACGATTCAGTTTTCGACAAAAATCTTACGTACCGATTATATGTATTTAGTAGTAATACTATTGAATACATTTTATTGCAAAATATAATATAGTATAGTTATTGTTTGTATCTAATAAATTACTAAAAATTTCAGTATTGTACGAGTAAGTTGCACCATTTTCGTATGTTTAACATGAAAAAAAATGTATACAGTCAAACTTGTTTTTATGCGGTAGATAGGGACCGCATAAAAGAAACCGTACAAAAAAAAATATTCCATAACTTCATAAATAACTATAACAAATCATTTTTTACAACATATTAAAGAAAATTTTGTTTATGCGGTGGAGAGGAACCGCATAAAAAAAGTCTCACTTAGAAAATATGTCAAAGATTTACGAAATAGCGAGAAAGTGTTTTCCAAACAAAATAAATAATTAAATTACACATGGAAACATTAAAAAAAAATTTAATTTCTCATTTTAAAAGTGGAGAAATTTTCAAAATGCACATAATTCAATACTACTGGTCGTAGTCCAAAACGCGCATCTTCTTGTGATGAACTGGTTCAAAATCGCTTTCGTTACTTGAAGATATTAGAGTTCATTTATTTTTTGTTACCATGAAGTCACTGATAAGTTATTGCGGCGACGGTTCTTTGATCAGCTACTTGTAAACGTCACGATAGCCAGATATACACGATCGAAGCTCTTTTTGGAATTTCAAACTCCTTCCGGAATTGTTATCTATTTTAAGAAAATGCTTTTCCAATTTGTTGCAAAGCTGGATCCCTGCAGGTACCAACACCGTTGACGTTCATGTACCGCATAAAATAAAATCGCATAAAACAAATCGCACAAAAAAAAAAAAAAGAATCGCATAGAAAAGGACCGCACAAAAACAAGTTTGACTGTAGAAGTGAAATATTCTAGGTCGCAAGAAATGTTTTGTTTTGGAGTTAAAATAGCTTCGAGAGTGCAAAGGGCCAAAATTACAAAGTATCCACTGTAACTGCACAGATAGGGCTTCTATTATATTTGTAAAAAAAGTCAGCCTGGTAACCTTCCGAACATACCGTGTATACTGGGGTCGAATTTAACGCGATCATTGGTCATTGAATCGGGAGAATTCGATCGGACCGCGACTCGTACGCCGAGACATTCAACTCTTTTTATCAGATTTCATTTTGACGGGGTGCATTGTTCCGACGAGACGAGCGAAACAATTATTGACGGGAAAAGGTCGCCATGAAAGTGAGCGTGGCAGCCGGCAAAAATGCAGCGAGATGGCGGGGAATGGCGAAAAATGGAGATGAATTGTTGTGTACATATACCGAAAAACACGAAAGGATGGAAGGGTGAAGCAAGGAAGCGAGCAAGCGAGCGAGCAAGTCGACGGCCGTGGAGAAAGCAAGTACATAAGGGCGATATCGATTCCCCCATGGCCCCCGTCGGTCCTCCTATTTCGTCTCGTCGTTCTTTCTCCGGTTTTCCGTTCTGGATTTACGCTAATGGTTGTTCAGACTGTACGGGATATCGTGGGATCGCATTACGCGCTCGAGCGGCGAAGTATCTCGAGTCACGTAATTCCTCGAGACGGCGGCCAGATTTTTCTTCCAGTGTTCGAAACGCGCGGAGACAGAAAAATTATTCGCGTACGCTCCCGCGAGTTCATTATACGGTGCGTTCTCTCTCCCATTAATGCCGCGCTACCCACCCTCGGAATATATACACATACACCATAAACCTGCGTTCCAATCTGCCAGTAATAACGGCGAGATGGTTGTTTATGCAAATACGAACTTCTCAGAATTAAGGTACGCTGAAACTCGAATCAAAGAGAAATTTCTGTATAGTATCAATGGTTCCATTGGGATTCAAATGAATTCGAAATCTCGTTTAAATTTATTTCAGCATTTGCTGCAACGTATGAAAGATTGCAGAAGTGTTTCGTGCTATTCGGTTTAACACTAAACATACCGAGCCTTAACACTAGAACGACCGAGCAATCAATGCGACTGACGTATATTGCTTTGTAACAGTGACAAGACTGTGCCCGTTCAGACTTCATGCAACTTTTATTGTAATATGTGCTTCAATGAAGAGGTTCATTAAAAAATTTCGGATGAAAACATTTTTACAATTTCAGTAATTGTAAAAGAAAAAATTAGGAAGCAGTCATTTTGACTGCTCCGGTCATTCTAGTGTTAAATGTAACTAGTACATGTTATCTTATAAAGATGACGAGATTGAATTTATTTGGATTTTGTGCGGTTCGTATTATAATACATGCTCTACTAAATATATTCAGTTAATCATTACCCACAAAAGCATCTTTATAATTTCAGTAATTGTAAGACAAAAAATATGGGACCGGACATTTTGACCGGCGGTGGTAGGTTTAGTGTTAACGTTCATTTGCCCCCTATTTTTACAGGTTACGTGGCAACATATTCAAGTTACACACGCCGATTTTGATGAAACTGATGTGAGCCATAGCTCCTTCGAAAAATATTTGGCACGTGTCCTTTTTTATCGCCAACCATACACTTTGGAGGGGTGAAAACAGCCCTCAAAGTTGGGGGTCAAAACCACATTGTTTTAGACATCTTGTAACATCTGTGAAAGAAACTCTTGTCATTTGGTCAAGTGTTCAGAAAGTTATCAGTTTTCGAAGGATGTCTATCCACAGTATACTGTAGAGTAGTGGGGATAAATTTTTTACAAATATCATGATCATCTCCTTCCCCTATATCGAGACATTACTGTACCATCTTGTGAGTACCATGTTTGGGAACGGTATAGCACGATTGTATGGAGCATTGGATGCGATACCGCGATCATTTCATTCTTTGGCGTCCCGCCATCCACTACGAGATAGATAATGGGATACATGATGAGGATAATAATGAGATTATGAAGAAGTCGACGGAGCCAGATCATGCAGAAGGAGCATCGTAATTCGCATGTACGTAGGGAGACAGTAGCGTCTGGTGGAGAATATACTCGGTGGCCAGCGACGAGCGATAGAACCGAGGGGAATACGGTCGTCGGTGGTGGGGCAGATAGAGATGATTTATGTAGACCGTGCAGGTACAATTTGTATCGTGTCAGTTTTTACCGGCCGAGACGTACCTACACGGCCAGCTGAGTTATTGCTCGAGTCAGGGCTGTCACGGTAGTTCTGCAACGACCGAAATGGTGCGTTCGGCGGCAGAAATATCCTGTTAGATATCCTACCGTTTTGTCTCCGCTATTTTTCCATATGGATGCTCATTGTTTTAGATTTATCGTACGAATTGATTAATTCAACGCAGACTTCGAAAGCGCACAATAACAGCACCACGGTTTAATTCATTTTTAATCAAGTCTGTTCTGTAGATTTTCATAAAGTTTCGAACAGTTGTAGGGTAAATGTGCCCCGTTCCAGCTCGTACCCAATAGCCACTCTTCCTCGAAACAAAATGCTCAAAAATAAATAACTACTAATTGTAAGTAACTTTTATATCAGTTTTAAGATTTCTATCCTGATGATCTATCTAAGATTTCTATCCTGATGATCTAGATAATCTATCTATTAAAATATTAAAATTAATATTTAATATTAATATTTAATATTAATTATTAATATTAAATTTCTAGCATCGCTAAATTGATCGTAGAAGTTTCATAACCTCTTGCTTTACTATTTAATTCCAAGGTTTCAGATTCAAACATACTACAGTCTCTGCTCGATAAATGTCCCATACATCTAGCCTATAATTGTCCCAGAACTATCCCCACTACCGCGGGGTATACCACGCGAGGAGCTCCGAGGAGTGAAAACATAATACGGGTCGGGTATGTCGGTGTGAGACCACTACTAATCCAATAAATTCCTTATTTTTAATTATTTTTTATGGGACTTTCGTCGACATATTCGTGGCATTTGTCTAGTGAAAATGATACTGAATACGATATAATTCCGATGACATTTACTTTTTTCCTCTTTCATTTTTCTCGTATTTATTATTTGCAATAAAAACGCTGGCTAGTAATAGTGTGAACAGTCTGTATACTATATGTTTAGAGACTATACAGGGTGAGTCACCTAACGTTTGTACCTCAAATATCTTTGTTGTTTTTAAAGATACGTCAAATGTTTTAACACGATGCCATAAAACTATTTGTTCTTTTGTTATTCTTTTTAGAGATCTCAAGGACACCACCATTTTTTTTAAACGAGACTACGCCCATTTAAACACCTACGATGATAGTACCTTTTATTAGGAATTCAATGACTATAATTACTCAAAGTCATTCAAGGTCACAGACAAAAGAAAACGTACAAGATTTAAAATACAAGAGTAGAATACTTATATTTCATAAATGTTCGAACTGATGGCCGTTTACATGAATATATTTTTATAAACGAGCTCCGAAGGAATATCGAACTCTGCGGTAATACTTGTTAATAATATACGCGGTAATTTGTTAGCAAAAATAATATTTCTAAATTTCACACGTTTCCTCTGTCTGTGACCTTGTATGACCTAGTGTAATTATAGTCACTGAATTCCTAATTAATGGGACTATTATCGTAGGTGCTTAAAAAGGGATGGTCCCGTTGAAAAAAATGACCTTGCAATTTCTAAAAATAATAATATTTTTATGGCATCGTGTTAGACTCACTGAACCGTTCACCTTGTCTGTAAGACATTTCACGTATCTTTACAAACGACAAAGATATTTAAGGTGCAAACGTTAGGTGACTCACCTTGTACAGTCTCTGTAAACAATTTTTCGACTGTTCCACAGTGAACGCAGGTGTTCATTCCTGATGATCTAATCCTGATGGTAGCAGCACGAACATGTTGAACATCGCAGTTCGGCCCATTTTCCGAATTATTTTCCCGGTACGAATTCTCGAAATACTTCGAAGAATCTTTTATCGTCGACTGCGACAAGTTTATCACCAAGCGATTCGCTAGCTGCGACGACACGCGTGTAGGCGCACCGTGATGGAAGGAACGTAATTCCGTCTCAACCATAAATTTGCTCCTTTTCAACGCGCCAATCCTCTTCTATACAGACTATCCTCTCGAGTCCATGGCGGGTAGCTTCCAATCCGTAAATCAGTGTCCCCGGTATATTATCCTTGGGAAGAGAGAGCGAGAGAGAGAGAGAGAGAGAGAGAGAGAGAGAGAGAGAGACCACGGATTACCCGTGAAAGACGGTCGAAGTTCGTACGTTGAATCGTAAAAATTCATTACCATTCGCGAGCACGCCGTGCGCGCACTCGACGTATACAGAGTACGGCGAACCTACGATACCGCGCGAATTCATTTTCTCTGGTTGCTCGTATCTTGGATTCAAGCGGACGGGCGCCGTGACGCGAATGCCGAGTTCCTCGGGAATCTCCGGAGTCCACCCACTCATCCCGCGGGACGGGATAGACGGTTTTGGCGCGGAGCCCGTTGTTTAAAGGAGCCGAAGTGGTTGGAACAGGACCCTGGCCCGCCGCTCGGACAATATTACTTCCCATCGAGTCGAGCACTCGCTGCAGTAACGTCGCGCTAATTCGCAGACTCGCTCGCAGACCCCGAGGAACACGGGATATTACCGTCTACCGGATCATTCCGGCGATATTTGAATCTCACCGCTCCCCGACAATCGTCTAAGCACCTGCTGGCTCTAACAAGGACGTTCCCCGGAACGACCTTTCAAAAACGCTTTCCGCGGTCGAACCGTATTCTGCAGCGTCCTCCACTTTTCATCGCTTATAAGTACTGACAAAATTGAACGTACACAACCACAGTCTACTAGCCGTGCTGAACAACGTGGCAACATCGCTTGTATTTAAGATTACGATTAACGTTTTTTTTTTTATAGAAAATTGTGTTAAAATACACAATTCTTAATTAACACAACACAACACAAACATTACATTAATGTTACAAACATTACAGTGTTTTTTACATTAATTATGTATAAGCAATATATGAATATTATAAGTATGGTAAGCAGAAGGGATATTAGAGTATACTAGGATTTATAAATGTGGTATACGTTTTGTGAACTCTCGGAATAGTTTGGTGTTGTGATACATAATATTTGTAATATTTACAGTGGTTTTCAGAAAATATAAGTGCGAAGCAAAATAAAATAACAAACTGCAACAGTTGAAAATTAATGAAGGGATATATAAGTTAATAGAAGCCTGAGCTAGACAAAATTATTGGTACGAAGTCAAAGAAGTTAAGTTGGACACGTTGGAAAGAGGTTGGATAATTTGTTACTGAATATAATATACAGAAATAATTATTTTTGTAATCATTTTTTCAGAGTACCATTATGATTTTCCTTACACTTGGGAACACAACAACGCCGTGGCATTATTACCTAATAAATATAGTATGAAACTTGTGAAAAGAACTGTGTAAAACAAATTTTTCAAAAACTATATAATAAATATGATTTTGTAAAAGTTTTGTAAAATTTATAATTATATATATGATAAGACCTACAAAACTTACCTATAATATTGCACTTACTTTTATGTTTTTGAAAACTACCTACTAACAATAAGCACTAGACTGCGAATTTTATGCATTTATAACAAAAATGAGTAGATATAATTGAAAACAGTAGAAACGTTAGAAGCATTTAAAAATGCTTTTATACGATTTTCAACCTATTAAATATATTAAGAAAGAAAATAAATTTCGATTTCACTCCAGTTTGTTACAATTTCTTATTCTTAATACATTTAAGAAGCCTCTCAAAACAAGACAACGACCGATAATAATAAAGGTTATAGAAGAAGAAAATTGAAAATAAAAGAGTTACTCTTTCTTTTTCATTCGCTATCCTCTTCTACGTAAAAAACTTGCTACATACCGTCAATTAAACCACTGAATAAAGTTCAAATTATATCGCGTTTAGTGTCAATTTAATCAGAAAAATGCCACAAATAAGTTAGCGATGGACCCATAAAAAAATAATGAAAAATAAAGAAGTTTTGTAATTGGATTAGTAACGGTACACACCGATATACCTAACCCGGTATATATCCCCAGTGGAGGGGATAGGCGAACTGACTAAGATCGTGTAGCTCCGTCCGACTTAGATCAAGACTTTACTGTAATTGAATGAAGACGTGCATCTCAGTTTAATTTATATTTCTTGCCATTGACTTAGAAAAACTTTATTTTGCATACAAATCCGTAGTTTACGTAAAGCACTTAAAACAGTGCGTGTTGCAGATAATTTATCACTTTTCACTGGATCTCAGAGCGAAATCCAACGAGCTCAATTATGTTCGAGTGTACGCCAACTGAAATAGTCGGTGCTATCGATTATTTGCTTTTAGAGGCATTCTAAATATTCGAAATGAGTGATTCGCGAGCCGCCAAGAATTCACGTGGAAATTTGGAACGAATTTTCTCCGGAATATTTGCTCGACGTACTACATGGAAATTATTCAAACAGGATCCCGGGGATCCGAAAGCATAGATTTCGTTTTCTATACGGGTCGACGTAAAAATAAATTCGTTTCATATTTTCGTACTAGGAATATTCGTAATGAACGGAATCTCTGGCCCGCGTGAGAACGAATGAAAATTCATCGTTATCGTGGCCGGCTCGAATTTTACACCAACCAATGATACAATCGGGGCCATTCAGCCTGTGTAACAGACCATATCGGCCGTACCCGCAATGAAATCATCTCGTCGAACCTGCCCGCGCATTGAATCTTTTGCCGCGATAAGAGCTACGAACAGTGAGGCACGAGAGCCAGTTCCATCGACTGGCAGAGCGGAATTGTGCAACTGGAAATAAAAGTCACTCTAACGGACGCTTCGAATTTCCCGAAGTTATTTTTCAAAGCGCGGTAATGAGTCCTGACTTCGGAACATTAATGTATTTCCCCCATAGACCAACCTTCCGAGTATACACGCCTCGACTCCGTGTTGGTTGTATGTATTCATCAGACCTGGAAATAATTTTCTTGTACCGTAAAAAAATTGTTAATACTGGTAGAAATGAATTCGGCGCATTTCTAAATGAATGTGCAATGTATTTCCACTCTGTGACTCTCAGTTTTTTTAAGCAACTAACGAATTAAATAGTGGTGATTTTGATGCATTCAAAATGTCAATGTTATTGTACTTCTTCTAGAGTTTCGAAATTTGCGTTTACTGAGTGTTAGTAAATAAATTGCATCTAACATTTCAATGTAAGTAACACATAACGTGTTTTGTCCCCTCTGCGACTTCGATTTAACTGATGTGGAAAAAGAATGAAATATTTAATGCAAATGTGAAAGTTAGTATGACAATATCGTAAAATAGCAGAAGTAATTTCTACAATTAGCGATCTTAATAATCTCTGCTTGATAATTGTAACAATCATTTGGATTAATTCCGGAAGTATTGATACTGGATCTGTGTAATATTTATGTACAATATTTTATATTAATAATGTACAAGTATTATAACTATTTGCACTGTGTTTTAGTTAATAGGATTTTGCGAGGGATACTTTTATACATGCATACCTTTTACCGTGTTGCCATTTTAGACTGAATTATGTTCATATAGAACATATTTAGACAACAAGGAGATCAGGTAGGAATTTGCAATTTGGATAATCGAAGTTCTACTGTATTTTGAAAGCAATCGACAATGGGGCTACAACACGGGGACCACAATACACCCCCCCCCCATACATATGGTTACTCTACTCGGGAATAATAAACGCGACTACAGAAGCCATCAGGCAGATTGTCTGGTCATCATCGAAAAAACCGCTACACGAGGGACAGACGTCGAATTGTCATAAATTTCCCCAAACCACGAACTACCGGAAGCAATATGCACCCTTCCCGAACCATAACCAATCCCAAGCGGACATTACCGCGGCGAGTTCCGATCATTCGTCGCAGTACACGCTGCAAGTTCTCGAAACTCATCGGTCTGGGTACGATCGCAACAAAGATGTCTGGTTCAGAGCATAGATCGGTCTAGATCAGAGCTGTCGAAACGCGGGTCGCAATCAATTCGTTCCCCATTCGTGCTATCCCACCACTCCATTGCACTGGCATGACTCAAGACGAATTTACACTTCTTCACTTTGGATATACTGTTAGGTCAAAGCCATTACTCCTGCCCCATCGCTACCGCTCGCAATCCTTAGCTCGGACGACTGAAATTCCTAATATAAGAAATATATTTAACCCTTTGCACTCGACGCTATTTTAACTCCAAAACGAAAGATTTCTTCCGACCTAGAATATTTCTCTTCCACATATTCTTCTTCATGTTATACATACGAAAATGGTGCAATTTCCTCGTGCAATACTGAAGTATTTAGTAATTTTTTACATTATTAAATTTGTTTATATTTAATAAATTTAATAATAATTTAATAATTTTGAGTAATAATACAGCAATTTTGCTAAGGGTTAACCCTTTGCACTCGAGCGGCGCCGATACGGCGCCCAGCTGATTTGAATCGGATTCAAAATCAAAGAACTTTCGATAGAAATGAGGTAGAGTGATGAAATTTTTTTTAAATGAAAGCTGAAACTTTGTAGAATATGGGAAAATAAGGAGATTATGGTACGAACGTTTTTTAACCTTGAGAAAATTCGTTAAACTTGCACAATTTCAAGAAAATTGTGGTTTTTCCAATACAACGCGCGGAAAAATTTTTTTTTTTGACATGTTATACACCATTTCCCATAGATTTTTTCACGCTGATTTCAAATCTGGTTTCAAAATTTGTCTACGACGTCAGGATTTTGTAAAAAATAGATTTTTGTGACAAAAACTAATGAAATCATTTCTATCGAAAGTTCTTTGATTTTGAATCCGTTTTCGTCCAAATTGCCTACTGTGTGACGCTGCTGCGGCGTTACAGTCTTTTTTTTTTGGGTCACGGAAATTTGCCTCATCAATTCTTACCTTCTCTACAAACAAGAGAAGACTAAAAAAGGGAAAAAGCCACTGAGCCATTTGAAATTTTTAAAAACACTTGTTTAGCAATTGAGAGGAACATATCGCCAGCATCGTGAACAAGCGTCTACGTCGCATTCTGATGACATCAGACTCAATGGAAAGCTGCACATAGTACTTAAAGGGCCGAAAAGGGACTGTAAGGTTTGCTCTGACCGTAATACGCCTGGAGGTAGGCGGGAAGTAACATATTATTGTGATACGTGTCCTGATAAACCTAGGATGCATCTTAGGCATTGTTTTACGCAATATCATACAAAAACTAATTACAGAGTATAATATTTCTCAAATTTTGTTGTTTTTGATATAAAAATAAATAAATTGGTGAAATTTTATTATTTGTATACGTTTGTTTGTTGATAAATGATTTTGAAGTACTTGTAAAATGTTTCCCTAATTTCGCCGAAATCGTCTCGAGTTGCTGGTTTGCGCAAGCGAAAAAGGCCTCGCGTGCAAAGGGTTAATATAAGAAATTCCTAAAATTTCGTTCGGCAGTCAAAGTGTTCGGGGATCGATGGTGTCGTGAATCAGGGGCCATGGGGTTTGGCAATGGGGGCGGGGGAGGGGGTCTAGAAAGAGAGTTTAGAGCGCGAATCGCGACAGGGCCCGCGAGCGATCGGACAATGACATCTTCCAGAACAATTCATTGTTCCAAGGAAGCTCGTTCGCTTGCGAGTCGTGTCGAGCAGGATCGGAGCGGAGCGGAGCGGAGCAGAGCAGATCAGAAGCAGAGGAGACCATGGCCTAGCCGAGCCGGAGTCGAGGCAATGGCAGCGGCGTCTCTCCTGGTAGTTTCTCTCTGCCCCCGTCCCCCTCCTCGCCCCCTCTTGCTGACGGTTAGTTGCCGCGGGCCGTCTCATTGAATACACGCGGGGACAATGTAGTCTGCACAATACCGGTGTCAGCCGGAAATGACGCTACGGAGAGAGGAGAGAGACTCCACGAGTCGGGCTCCACGAATTGGCGGCGTTAAGGCAGCCGGAGCAACCCCTCTACAAACGCCGCCCCGTATCTACTGCGTAACGCACAATTGGCCGTGTTGGTGGGTGGCAATGTGGCACGCTACGGCTGACTAGGCTGACTACCACTCCGACCACCGACTCTCTCAGAGACACTGATACTGTCATTAACGGGAGCGCTGGAGCCTGGCGCCGCTGTTCTGCTCTGCACCGTGCCGAACCGAGCCGAGCCGAGCCGAGTCGTGCGGAGCGGGTAGGTGCGGGACCGCTGAGCGTATCAGCGAGCAAGTTTTTCGACTCGCCGCGTTTCGATAAGCGAACCCACCGCCTCCCGCTAACGGGATTCATTAATGTCGTCTGAACAATTGATTGTGAGAGCTGGGTCAGGGGAGACGAAGCGGAGGCGCGCACCATCGTCGTCGTCGTCGTCGTCGTCGGCGGCGGCGGCGGCGGCGGCGGCGGAATAATGGTATCGATGAGACGAGTTAGATGGGCGAACCGTTTTAAGTATCTTCGCGGGACGGCTATTGAATCGGCCTCCTCTGCCGGATGAAATGACTGATCGGGGAGAATGGGGCTAGTGATTGCGGGGGTTGCTTTGAATTGGAAGGGTAAGCCGGGAACTTGGACCCGAGAGATAATAGGTGATTCGACGCTGTGACATCGTCGATTTTCGTTCGACATTTTGTTTTAATTTATGCTGACGCGAACCGACGCTGTCCGACCTCTGCTGGGACCGTCGCCACAGACGTGGCCAAAACCGAAAATATGAACTTTCAGCTAGATAAGTTTTAAGTATGGGATTGGTTACTCTAAGGGTGGTTCTAAGTGGGGGTAAACAGCAAAAAGGTCGCTTTTTATACCTGACCAACAGTCACAGTCCGAACTTCGAGTTCATTAGACCGTACCTTTTTAAGCTTGTGAAGCAGATTGCGAATTTCAAGTGCACAGTGTACAAATTGTGTTGAAACGTTTCGATTTTAATTGTGCATTATGGATGCTGTTTGTGGAGGTAAGTTGCATAGGTTTTAGTGCGAATTGTTTATTGTTAACTGATAACTGTGTATGCAAAGAAAGAGTAAAAGTGAAGGCATACATTTTTACGATTTAGAGCAAAAGTTGCAAGTCTCACCAGGTCTAGCTCTAAAACTTGTTGGAGCTTCTACTACGTAGTATTATCTTGCAATTCTAAAAAAAATTAGCTGCCCCTAGGTGCCTCTGCGATCGTAGCACTGTTTTTTGTAACGCAGAGTAGGTATTTTATGTGCTTTCCTTGCATTTCTTGTCAAACTGTGAGAGATATGCACTAAGTCTTTCTGTAAAATTTAAACAGATTTTGAATAGAATGTTAGTTTTTTTATAAAGAATCATATATCCGAAATTTTTTTATATTTTTCAAATACGAACGCTGTTTTCATATCGGCTGTTCATTTGAAAACTTTCCAGCAGAATATCACGAAAAGTATAAAAAATGTTAAAAAAGTGTAAAACACAGTTTTTTATTTGAATGGCGTCTTCAAGGTCGTTTGAAGGAGTATTACAAATATTAACTTTTGTTCATTAAAATCTGTTAATATACAATATGTTAGATATCTCTTTTTTAATAGTCATTATGCTTTAAAAGTAAGTATAATTAATATAGGCACAGTAATTGGTACCCCCACGGTAATTGGGTCTCTTACGCTATAGTATCCTTTAAATTGATGAATTTCAGATGTTTTATTTGATTTTTTTTTCGTTTGCTATCGATCGTGACTTTCGTGTTTTTTCGTTTAATGATATGAACGAATTGTACGAGGTAATCTATGAACAACCATACGTCTTACCTCACAACAATACTAATTTTTTGCTGTTGTGACATCGGAAAATAAATCACTTTGTACTTGGCATGAAAGAGTACTCGAGAAAATTGTATCATAGTGCATTCGCGTGTTACAGATAAATCAAAGTCATCATTTATTAGGGTATTATAGAAGATGACATCTAAGAATTCGAGAATTCTATATAACTCATCGATCTCAAAATATAATTCTTAATCGATATTTAATACATGTACATATTTGTTGGATTTAACAAAATATGATATGTTATTACGGAACTGAAGATTTTATTGTTTTTGTCGCAAGAACGAACGGGAGAAATAAAAACTTCTATAGACGTTCTAAGAATTTAAGAAATTTATCTTCATTTAGTTTCTGCTTTATACAATCGATCATGACAATTTTTATCTTGAATAAAGATTTGCAAAAGTATTACTCATTTTTATTTAACCCATGGACGGCGGACATATTGTACTGAATAACTAAATCCATTCGAATCGTGTACAAATTAATTCGTAGCCTGTTATTATAAAAAACATTCTACTCTCCAAAATAATCTCCACCACTTTTTATATACTTACTTCATCTTACAAGTAATTAACCCTCAAGTAGAACTTAAAAATATACTTAAAAAATGTAATGATTAAATTCAATTCAATTATATTTAATATTCGTCTCTATCGAAACGTAGTGAGATATTAAAATTTCATCTAGATCCAAAACTAGCTATATTATTAATAGCTACACATTAATAACAATTATTAGCATAAATTTGAGTAGGCTCGCATCGACCCTAACAGATTATTTAAGGGTTAATGGTTCTCCAATAGGATAGGTAAAAAATTGTTAATGTAAAATAAAGTTACAATTAATTAATTGTGAGAGCCACGCCTTAATTTCATACATTTGATACATATTTTTGAACCCATTTGTTTGAAACCAACGCTAATCCTTTTTTGGCCATAATATAAATAGTCAATTAATTTAAACTGAATACTAAAACATAGAATTGAAATAGAACATTTGTAACTTTGGGTCAAAATTGTCCCGTCGTCTAAGGGTTAATTATAATACACGTTTCGCATAGTCTGAAAAGTTTCTCGAATAAATAAAATTTCAATCGCACACGCAGTATGGTCGCCTGGAATGTCCAAGCGCGATACCACAGAAATGAGATGGGACGAATTAGAAAAGTTTTAATTAGTTCTTGCCCGAGTCGGGTCTTCGAGTAGAATTTATCGGTAGAATTCGGTATCGATCGTCGTTCGCGTACCGCACCGAAATAATTGAAAGCGTGCAATATTAGCCCCGCAGATGTTAACAATCGGCGTACGCCCCTGTTCGCGATTTCATTTTGTTTGCGGCGAAAGTTTCGTGGCCGAAGATTGAAATACACGTTCTCTTTAAAGCAACCATAACCGCGAGGGGCGGTTAATTATGGCTACAAGCGGCCTCTTTTGTCGAGCCATCCGGCTCGTTTGCACTTGATAATGCCGAGACAGTGATATCGGCGTAACGAGTTGCGGAAGTCCGTAAAAGTTTTTTAATTAGCGCATTAGACGGCCACACTTTACACCGCAAATTCATTTATCACGAGCGGGGAAGTTCCGTTGCGAAAAAGGTGTAAGTTTCAGCCGCTCCAGGAAAACTTTATCGGACTGCATAAAACAACAATTGCTCTGTGTGGATCCCGTCGTCGTGGTCGGAACTAACAACGCCGTGGAAGCATACATTTCGCTCCGGAAAGAGTCGTAATACTTTTTCATGTCGAGCGTATTGCACCACTCTTGGGCTCAAACTTTACGCGCGCATTTTCAAACAAACCGTTGTTCTTCAAAGAGTTCGCGAGGCAACCGTCTTTTTTTTTTCGTTTTCTTTTTGCGGACCGCCGCGAATCGCTGTCCTGAAACTTGTTTTAAAAATGACGCGGGCGTCTGTTATGTCGTAGTACACTTTTTATTTAGCTCGGACTGTCGTAGTATCTTCCGAGAGCTGCGTTCAAGATGTTAATTCCACGCGCTGTACAGGGTGTCCCGGTATTGATCGTGCAACCGTGAAAGTGGTGATTCTATATGGGAAAATAAGTCGAAAATACGGTATAAATGTTGTTGCATTTGAGACTTTGGTTTCGAGAAAATCGACTCCGAATGGAGAATTGGATCTTCAAATCTGCGGTGGTTTCAGTTACCAGAAATATTTTTCAATGTTTTTACGGACGTTTCAATTTGTAACATTTTGGGCCAAAAAAGCGGCTTCAGTTTCCTAGTCACCGAGTCCTGAAAAAATATCATATAGAAACGTTAACAATCGACAATTTCTCGAGAACGAGAAATTTATTGTTAAAATACTTTTTCGGATCCACTGTACGGTTAACCCTTTCCACTCGGAACTATTTTAACTCGAAAACCGTACATTTATACCTACCTAGATCATTTTTGTTTTCATGTTATGCATACGAAATTGGTGCAAAAAATATGTTGATATAGTAGGTTTTAGTGGCGCCTCAGAGTCGTCGCTCGAGTCCTAAGGGTTAAAAATTGTATTAAACAGAAATTTTTTATTTCACAGGGTGTCCGATTATTGATAGGAGAATCGTGGAGGGGGTGACTTTACATGGGAACTTCGGTCGAAAATATCGAATAAATACCTAAACGCGTGTCCTAGCTTTTACGAAAAGTAGAATTGGTCGGTCATGATCAGACGCATCATGCGTGCGTGACCTCCGAATTTTCAAATTGAATTGTCTAGAAAAGGAAGCGTCAACTGAAAATATGTTATTTGTTTTTTTTTAAATTTATTTTTGCAAATAGAATCACTCCATGTCCGTTTGAACTCCTCGTCCGGAGACACCCTGTATGGTTCAAAAAGATTTCAGATGTGTTATTACGAGATACTTCGGCATAGTAACCTCTCTTTAGTAAAGAGAGAAATCCACGCTTACGAGAGACTAAGCACAAATTTAGAGATCAGCGAACAATTTCACGCACGAACAAGCTGCTCAATCGCTCAATTTCTTTTCTTTACGACCTGTTCGTGTTCGTTATATCATGAGCAAAAGATTTATCTTCAATAAATATGTTTCTTTTAACTATTTCGTTTATTTAAGATTCTTAATGCAATTCAACGCAAAGGAAAGATCTAAGAACTATTTGATAAATAAAATGATTTGAGCCGCAGTGTGAGAAAAAAATATATACACATTTTCAATGCGACAAATAGTGTTGTCTACAACAGTGTCACCAAGAATATGTCTCCAATTTCTCCATTTTTAGTAAATAACTATGCTGTCTTGATTCTAAGAGTGTGCACTTAATATTGTCCCCGACTGTATGCTAATATTTATTATTTCCATTAATTTTCTTTTTGTTCTTCATGTCGGGATGCACAGTGTATTCAATAAAATTTTCGTTGACATAAGTTGTATTCCTTGCAATCTATGGTCGTTTTGCCTTATGGGCTACGACTAAACCAACCTTACCCTGCACTCGTGAAAGTGGCGCTAATAATTTAATTGTCCACATATTTTACAATATTTCACAATGAACGCGTGTTATCAACAGATATCTCGGAACAGAAATCTGTAAACAGAGAAATCCACGCCTACGAGAGACCAAGCAGAAAAATTTAGAGATCAGCGAAGAATTTCACGCAAGAACAACCTGCCGAACGTCTAACTTTATTTTCCTCACGACAACGGGTTCGTGTCCGTTACATGGACGATTTCTTCCCGATCAATCTAATAAACAGAACTGCCGGGCAAGATCTCCTAACCGGTCGGCTCGCGGAAGCACGCGTAACAAGTCTTCTCGCGAATGCGTTGTCGTTCAGAGACGTCGTCGCGACCGTTTGCCCTTAATTCGCGTTCCCGTTCGCGATGCCGTTTCGTCGGCTGCACTTTCACTGGCGGTCGGACTGGAATCGAGATCAATGTCCCACGCCAAGGTTCCCGTCGTATTGACCTCCGGCCAAGAAAGATGCAACCGATCCCGCACAGCTCCGAGGCGAGGGAGAGTGTTGTCCGCGTGGCCTCGTCGCGCGTCGCAAGGAAACGGGATCGCGATTCGGCGTCCCGGGCTGCCTGTTGCTGCCACGTTCCTGGCAAGGAACGGCTCCTACGTGCGCGTTTTATCTACGCCGGTCACAGACGCGTGCGTCCAAACACACGTCCGTAACCGTGTCACGGAGACAAGGGTGGCGGCGGGCCTCCCTGCAGGTCGAGGGGGATGACGTTGTTGCGATTCGTGCACACGGCTGCTGAACGAACGAGGAGACGTACCCCGTGATCCGGGCAGCTGGTTTCCCGTCCGAGGATCCTCTCGCTCGAAAGGGAAAAATAAACGTTCGGGGAATAAAGGGTGGAGGGGCAGGAGGAGAGGGGAGAGGACACGCCGTGGGGCAGGGAACAGGGATAAACATAGATCGTCGGGCAACAGAGAGAAACCCGAGGTCCCTCGGAGATGAGTGCGGCCGCCCGAAGGAGAACGATATTACTCCTTGGTGGCGGGCACGAATACTGCATGCTCTCCATCCTCATCCTCGTCCTCGTCCTCGTCCTCCTGCTTTCTCTGCTTCTGCTCTTCTACTCCCCCTTTTTATCCCGCAGAGCATGAACACGGAGAAAAGGATAAAAAGATTACGGGAGCAAATACCCCGGCGAGAGGCGCATCCGTCGTCGAATAGACCAACGCGGATAGATAGGAATCTTTCGCCTCCCTTTCCGATGGCAAACAGGAAGCACAATCCCCTATCCCCCAGAGATAACCGATCCGCTAATTCCTTTTTTTCCCCGGGAAATCACTTTTCGCCCCTCGTTGCGACCGTAAAGGGAAAATCATTTCTCCGATTACGTGAGACGTTTGCTATTGATCAGCCGCGTATGATGTTTTATAGCCTGTAGCAATTAGAGCTTCTTCGGCGGTTTTGTTAGTTTCTTTTTCTGCGCGCTAATTTGTACGATTGAAGACACGACGATGGATCGAAACAAGGAAATTGTTGTTCTCTGTTTAGGAGACTTGAAATCTTCACAATCATTTTTCCATTTGGGCGCTTGCTATTGATCAACCGCGTACGTTTTATAGGCTGTAGTGATTAGAGCTGATTCAGTGGTTTAGTCGGTCTCTTTTTGTACACGGTGCTTCGTAGGATGAAGGGAATGATTGATCGGAACAGGGAAATAACCCAAACTCATCTGCTGGAACTTCGTGTTGGAAAATCTTACCAAAGAGTCAAAGAATATCGTATCAAATTATAGTATATCAAAGAAATAGTATATCGTATAGTATATCAAAGAAAATCGTATCAAAGAATAATATTTTCTAGCCGATATATGTCCCTGGGTAGACCTGCGTTGTGGACATATATCGAGACAAGACTGTATCCAGTAACTGAAATTTAAGATCGTAGGAAAGAATCGAAGAAAGTTAATATATTATCTTCAATCTAATGGGATTAACAAAGAAGGAGAGAACTTTCTATTTGGCTTCTGTCCCCTGCAATCGATGCAGAATGATTTTTATGATTTTTATTTCGTATAAAGAATCTCAGTCTACGGATTGCTACTGGTCTCTCTTTAGGAGATTAGAAATCTTTACAATTTACAGCTGAGAAATTCTGGGAAAATGATTCAACGGCAATGGTGATTTTGGAGTTGTGCAGGCAAGCATAATTCAGAACTCAAAAACGTTTTCCAAGAAAATGTTTCTGAAGAAAATTCTTTAATGGAACATGTTAGACATATATAAACTACACATTTGGGATGCACACGCTAGACACAAATACTGATCACACGCGAAGCATAATTGCGAAAAAGAACTGTCGATTAACTATCGAGAGGTCGTTCTAAAGGGTACACTTTCCTTCGAAAGGTTATACTGAAATGAATGTGGAAAAAGAATGAGTTAAACCCTGTAGAGTCGCTTGAATTTGTAAACTTTCGAAAGTTCAGTTTCTAATTTCGTTTTATAACTAGAAAGAGAGTTTTAAAAAGCTACGTTTAGGTGCGCGAAAGTAGAGAATTCACCGTTTGGAATGAGTATCGGCAAAAAAATTTTCCTGGGAATGTTCACAGTGAATGTTTTAAGTGGAATGTTCAATATTTTTTCTTGAATTCGGATAAAGCACCAAATTCTGCGTAAAAAGTATTATACTGAATAAGGCATAAAAGTAATTATTATTACTGAGGTATTCTCAAACTTATTTCATTTTTTAAATATTAAAATTGAAGATTACAAGATATGCGAGAACATGCATGTGCCACAATAACTCTAGAAACATTCGAAAAAGTTCTTCGTTCCTCATAATCCGATTACGCAAGTGCAATGATTGGAATGGATGACACTTCGAACATGTTTTATTTTTCATATTATACTCGTACACATAGTGGATCCAAACAATCAATATTTAAAGTATAGCAGTTTCCTAAGAATAAATAATAAAACCATAAGCCTGAACTCACTTTAAAGCTTGAAGCCTCTACGTTGGCAAAGCCTCTAGGATACTTTTACATGATGCAGCAGATGGGAAACTACCGACCTACTTTTCCCTAAAAAATTCTGTAAATTCAAACGTCTCCAAAAACCTTTAAACATTTTTTTCTTAAACTTAGACTTTTCTATTTTGTAAAAACTAAGATTATAACCAAAGTACTATAGCAGATTGTTGTTGATAACTCTCAACAATAATAAATGAACTTATGTGTTGCATGTTTCAAAAGAGTGTATGTATGAACAGTGGATCAAAACAATATTTAAATACTAATTTTCCGATTCTCAGAAAACTGTCAATATTTAAATTCTAATAATTTGGTAAGAACGAATAGTACAACCATAAACTTGGCCTCATTTTCCTCTAAAATATTTGTACACGATGTTAATGGGTGGGAAACTGAAGACTTCTCTCAAAAAATTTTTTCTTAAACGAAACCGCCGTACATTTGAAATCCCCCCCCCCCCCCTTTACAATGACTCCTTAAAAATTGAAATACGATTTTTGTCACTGTTTTATGAAACAAAAATGAGGATCAAGTTCGATCACGTAAAACCCTCATGGTGTGACCTCATTCAGAGCTCGATGAAACGACTAAAAAAAATCGTACATCAATTTTTAAGATGTCATTGTAAAGAGAAAGCTTCGATCTTTGAATTTATGGTGGTTTCAGTCACGGAAAAAAATTTTCAAACATTTCACAGACGTTGCGATTTGCAGCATTTTAGAAGAAAAATGGGTCGTCAGTTTCCCACCTGCTACAACGTGAACAAAATGAATTATGACGCGATTAAAGAGAAATTGGTCACAGTTTAAGTGTAGTCAATTTTCAAATACAATTTCGCGCCCGAATACTTCTTGGAGCCCGTGTAAGTCGGAGCAGCGGAATAAAGTAGCACGGCGGAACAGGTCTAGACACAATGACAGACATTTTTCGAATGAAACTCTATTTCCGAGGTCGCGGAACAAGACGCGCCTTGATTGACGTTCATAAAACCGGAATTGAAATCCAATCTCTGGAGATATCCGTAGGACTTAAGGGAGTGTGCATCGGGGGGACGTTGGCCTCGGTACATGTTCGTCCCGTGCTGATCAAAGGACAGTAATCTTTACCGGATCTTGCGTAAAATCCTTCGGATTTATAAAACATTTGCCTGACAGTTCTCTATCCGGCTTCTGATGTTAAGAGCATCCAGCTTGAAATCCTCATTAAAAACGCATTTCGCGCGACTCGCTCTTCCCCGGCTATTCCTCTCTTCTGCTTTCTTTTTTTTTTGCTTCAACACGACTCTATCGTACGCGGATCCTCTTCCGGCGACATTTTCAACTATATTCGCAAACGAAAGGCACTGCGAAGCGGCGGGGATACTTTGAAAATCCAAATCGGTTTTCTGGGAAATTAATAGAGGACGGGCACGGCACACGCGCTGTATTTAATTTAAACGTGAATCTGAAAAATGAGAAATCGCATAAAAGATGTGAAAAGATTCAAAGTGAAATAAGCTGACAAATGAAAGAGCTGGAACTGAATGTTTCTTTTAAGTAATTCGATCTTTTTTTTCCACCCTGTGAAATATTATCAAGAACAAGTCCATGAAAGAGTCCGGCTACGGGTTCGTATAAAGAATATTTCATAAAAGGAGACTGTGAGAGGTATTGCAAGAATCCTTGTATTGCGCAGTGATCAAATGTAATTACTCCGGTGTGCCTGCGTAATCGTAGTCCGCGAGATCTCTTTACATTATTAATAAATGATTAAAGAGTCGGTTCAAAGTAAGGTGTACGTCTGGATGGACTTTAGTTATACCCAGTGAATAGTTTCTGCGAGAATTTGTTCACGTCTTAAGCTGTTCCATTGTGTGAGAAAATAATTGCTCTACAGAATGAAATTGACTGGAGCGAAACACGTGGCCCCTCACGAGATATACCCCGCGGTAGAGGGGATAATTCCGCGACGTTTATCATACAGGCTTGGACGACATATATAGAGTAATCGCAGTATCTGTCACTGTTGGTCGGGTGGTCGTATTTTAGGCGGAATTTTAATTTTTAATAACTAAAAAATGAAGTCTTATATTGTCATGGAGAACCACCCCTTAAATTTTCTCCCACCTGTAGTCGAAGACCCCGTATTTCATGTTAAAAAGATAAAAGTCACAAAATTTCAGATCAATTATTTTACGGATGGCAGAGTAACATTATCCCTTAAATGAGAAACGTGTCGCATTGACACAAGGGATGGACGATCGTTAAATAAGGATTCTTCTTGTGTAAGAAAGCTTTATCGGCTGTTTATTTCCGTCAAAAAAATGTGAATCTTGGTTAATAAAATGGATAGAGAAATATGAAAACATAACTCTTGGTAATTCAAATGAATGTGCGCAGAGTTGTAAAAATAAAGATAATATATTTGGCTATAAGATTACATTAGTACTTCACGACGTTCTGTGAAAACATCTAGTATTTGCTAAATTGGTACGATTGATGAGCGGGAAAACGTATGCAGAGTGCACGGGAAGATGGCGTTTGTATGTATGAAGCGTGAAAACGTGCGCAGCGACAATGTGCGATCTCATCGTAATGAACAAGGAGATATATTAACAGTTAAAGAAACGTTATATAATTGAAGTGTTTATCTTGCTCAGAGTCTTAGTACAATATGCATATATAAATATCAGGTGGGATTATTAACGAAAAGTATGTAATTATATTGAAACCCAACACGTTCAAACTGCCGCGCGTTATGCGTATAAGTCGTACAAAACCCACGGCAGGGGTCACTCTATACAACATACATGCATGGAAAAACCTACAATAACAATAACATTTTATAGGTTTTTATAGTGCGTTTAACCCGGTGTTGTCACATTGCGTATTCCCATACGAACGTCTCGTCGAAAAAGCGCGTCCTTTTGATCCACCCTCCGCTGTTCAGCTCGGCGAAAAAAAAGAAGCGGATAGGACGAGGAGAGCGACGACAGCCTTTGCGCGTCGCCTAATACGCGCACGAGACACGATACTTTAGGAAGGACGAGGGCAAGGGGAGCATGAGAGAAGAATCGCGCGCGAGCAAGCGAGAGAGAGAGAGAGAGAGAGAGAGAGAGAGAGAGAGAGAGAGAGAGAGAAGAGCGACCAAAACAGGGGAGGAAATAATATTTTACCGTCGAGTCAACGACCGAAGAAGTGTGCTCTTATCTCTGGAAGGAATATCTCGGAAATCGAAAGCACGAGGGGATTTCGATAAAATTCCGGCCGCTTTGCGTGTAAACGTTTCAGACACCGCGAGCTGCATCGATGCGTGAAACGTGAAACGCATCGTGGAGCGTCGCGACGCGACTCGTCGAGTGGTATCTTGAGCGAGGGGAATGTTAGCCTTGGTCAAGGATTTAATGCCGCTCGCCGCTTCGATGGATCGTCTGCCGAACAGCAGAAGACTTCCAACGCATTATGGTGTACGTTTCACGATAGGACAAAAAGGCGGACTCCTCGGCGATGGAAAATGGTTAATCACTCGAGCACCACTGACGAAAGTGGCAGTCCTCGGTCCTTTAACACGTTGGCTGCCATGTCACCCATATGTGGCTGACGGAATTATTTGTCCAGGCTTTAAAATGAATTTTTACGTTAAGTTATTCGTTGTAGCAAATTTGATTAGGATCTGTAAAACGCAAGAAAGTTGGAGGTCTACTAAATATCATATATTTAATTTTTTCAATTTTTATTTCATTAAATAACCTACTTTGATTTTATGGAATTTTTGAGGTTCCTAGTTTGGCAGTCAAAGTGTTAAAAGGTTGACTTGACTTTACGTCGACACTATTTCCCCAGTATACTACCCAGTATACTATACTTCCTAATACAGGGTGAGGCACTTAAAACCGGCCATCTGAATAACTTGGTTGATATTGGTGATAGGAAAAAACGCATCAGGCCAAAATTATTTGGTATCGACGGGCTGATTATCCGATGTTACTAGTTTTTTGATAGGTGGAGGCGTCAAGGAGATATGGAGGTCATCTCTGTCTTTTTAAATGGAACTACATATTTTTGAACTCCTACGATTCTAGTCCTTCTCGAGAAAATTTCAACGATATATATATACTATACTATATAGACTATAGTCATTCAAGGTCATTCAAGGTCATAAACGTTAACAAGGAGGAAGAATATAAATTCACTGGGAATGCTACTTCACTGCGAGTCAATGCAAAATGTAAACAAAGTGCTTCAATCCAAAATGATCTGCTACAACAGATGCAAACAACGATCACCAGCCACAGAAAGACAGTGTCTGAAGGTTCGCCCACTGATGATCTGATGATCCACTGTCTTTTTGCATCTGTTGTAACAGATTATTTTGGATTGAAGCACATTGTTCACATTTTAAATTGACTCGGTTCGATTGCTTTAATAATAAAGAAAATATCCCATTACGTAGCATTCACACTTGAGACCCCTCAAGGGGTATACCCCGCGGTAGTGGGGATAATTCCGCGACATTTATCATCCAGGCTTTGGCGGCATATATAGAGAAATCAGAGTACCTGTCACTTGATGACTATGACGTACGCAACGTACACCTGACATGAACACAATATGAGCCTTTCTATGATCAATCCGCAGCATTTTGTGAACGAGCTAATAAACAAATCAATTTCATTATTAACACGAGAACTACCGAACCAGTCAAAATGACTGATGGATGATTTCTTCTTTCACGATTACTGAAACTATGAAAACGTTTTCACGAGAAATTTTTTAATATATCTCTTCTTTGGAGTACATGTTACCATAAAAATCGTATGAAACCTGAGCAAATTGAATCTTGCTGTTATTACAAAGGGATGAGTCTAAGTCACGTTTAGGGCTCGGTAGTTCTAGTGTTAAATAAATATGTTCTCCTACCAGATACCCCTCCACTACACACACACACACACACATAAACACCAAAGCATCAAACAACCAGTCGCCCAAGAATAATTCTCCTTCCATTCGGCCCCGCTCCGAACAAGATCGTTCGGAGCCACTTACAAAAGCGCGATCTCTCCGCTTATCGTTGCACCGTGCGAATCGAAGAGCGGACATTCAGCCCCGCTTGCTCTTTGAAATCGCGATAGCCCACTTCACCGTTCGCGATCATCGCCAAGCAATAGGTTCCCCTCGCCGGGCGGATCTCCGGCCAGCGAACCCTGCGAACCTCGACGAACCTCGCAAAGACGTTGCCCGATCTTTTGCCGTGTTTTCCGGAGAAACAGACAGCCGGCAGATCAGGCCGGAAGACATCCCCCTCGGGGCGTTTACGTCGCCCGGCGACATCAGTCAAACCGGCGTGTTACTTTGGTCGCCGCGTTATCGTGAAAGGCGGCTGGATACGTATGTGTGTGTTTGTGTGCGCGGAGAGGGGGGTGATGGTAACTGCTGAGAAAGGGGCAGAGAGAGAGAGAGAGAGGGAGAGAGAGAGGGTGGCGTGAGTGCAGCAAGGGGTAGAAAGCCTCGACTATTCCCAGGTGTAGTCGTGCCGTATCTCGTTCGCGACGTGAGCGTCAGGTCGACTGAGACGAGATGCCTCGTATCGGAATTTGCGACGTATTTGCTCGAGGAAGGTGACGAGACGACACCTTCTTCCGGTTTCTCCGGCCCCGTTTCTGTGCCACGTCAGAGTTACGCGATAGCTGCTATGACACGAGGGGCTTTATCAGTCGCGAATCGCTGCCGCGCGCCGCGTCCCGGAAACGCCCGTATCCTGCGCTTTCTTTTCCACGGTGGTTTTAATCCCCGCCGAGTAGGAGGCTCGCGGAGCACACAGTCGTATTCGCCACGATCGAAAAAGTAGATTGTAGTTTCCACTTTGCTTAAGTAAATAGTCCGGCGTGCTACACGATTGTAGGTGTACGCGCATGTACGCGGGGTCTCTTTAATTAATGCACTGGAGTCGAAGTCATTTTCGCTCTTCTTATATTGGGTTGTTGTATATGAAACTTCCGATTTTAAAATGCAAATGTTATGAAGCGTTTCGATCAAGAAATACTATTGGAGCTACAGTGAGGAGCAAAACCGAGTCCACACTATTTGAAAAAACATAACTTTTTTAAAATTAGATCAAATGACTTGAATGTTATTGAGAAGTTAGAAGGATTAGTTTTTTAGACGAGGTGTAAAAAATTTTTGAAAAAAATTTAAATTGGTCGGAATCGCAAAAGAAATGGTAAACGTTGGGTTTTTCAGCTTTTTTATCTGAGCCTGTATTGAAAATTTAGAAAATGTGTTTGATCCGATTGAAAAAATTATATCCATGCTGAAAATTTCATCGATATTGGTTAATTCCTTTACGAGTTATAAACGATTAAAAGTGCGATTTTAAGTCGAAAATCGTGAAAAATGGCAATTTTCCCACTTTTAAGCTTTTATAACTCGTATTAGAATTTTGAATCGTTCGGAGCAACAAACAGAGCGGCTATAAACATTCGGGGCAACAAACGGTCACCTTATAGTTGCCCGGAATTTATGCATTATTCGACATTCGCGCCAAGTAAAGATAGTCATACGAGTAGAGCACACAAAAGCGATCGGACTGTATTCGTAAAAAGTGGAAAACGACAGTGAATGTAATATAAAAAATTTTTAAAGATTAGTATCACAATACATGCCATCTACGCTGCGCGGTGGTGAAAATGATGGTGATGAACAAGATGTTATGGGAATCAAGTTTATTTTTTCGTTATAAAATAATATTATTTTTTTCTATAATTAATATATTACATTTTGCAATAAAATGTATTAAATAGTAGTACTACTAAATACATATCATCGGTACGTTAAGATTTGTGACGAAAACTGAATCGTGGCTGTGAAGATGATAGTAAGAAATATAACTTTTTGTAAAAAAATTTCTAGTTACGAAATTATGTTAAATAAAATATAAAATTCTGTACAATAAAATAAATATATCGTTAATTGTTTTCTAATGTTTTTACTCAATAAATGAGAAGTTCAAATAGTTAATCGTTTGTTGCTCTGAACGTATCTACAGGAATATCGATAAATTTTTGGGAGAATGTCATCAGTTCGGGGCAACAAACAGTCACAAACGTCTCAGAATATGATCGTTTGTTGCACCGAACTATCGAAGAAATTTGTTTGTTTATAGTCACGTCGAAATCGAAGTGACCGTTCGTTGGCCTGAGCTCTTCATATTAAAAAGATTTAAAGGCACCAGCGTATTGGTTTTAGCTTACTAAAATAATTAAAAGAAGAAGGGAATTTTTATTTCATTTCTATGTCTTGCAATCGATGCAAATATTTTTCATTTTGCATAAAGATCCGCAGTCTAATTATTATAAAGATGTTGATAATATCTCTAATTTTGGTAATAATTGTGGTACTGTATCTCGGTGTTCGCTAACAAAATATTGTTAATAAAATAATACTGGTTCTAAATCTACAGTGACTCCCACTAATATTGGGACGTTTTCTAGAATCGTATAACTTTGTTAATATTGGACCATACGACTTGGATTTTTTTTAAGAAGTTAGCACAATTGGTTTGCTACATAAAGTGAAAATCATTTTTTACAAAAATTGCAATTGGTCGAAATTGCAGAGAAAATACTAAAAGTTGTATTTTGCAACTTTTTTACGTGGACTTACATTGAAAATCTAGAAAGCACGATTTGTAGATCTGTATGAATTATACATATTTTGAGAATTTCATCAAAATCGGTCAACGTTGCAATGAGCTACGGATGTTCCAAAATGATCACATAAGGGCAAAATTCCCTGACAAGGTCAAAATTCTCTCAACTTTCGCCCTTAAGTTTTCATCGTTAAACGTTTGTAGCTCATTGCAACGTTGACCGATTCAGATGAAATATTCCTAATATGTATAATTGATACAGATGTACAAAACGAACTTTTTAAATTGTTAATATAAGCCCGCATAAAACAGTTGCAAAATACAACTTTTAGTACTTTCTCTGTAATTTCGACCAATTGCAATATTAATCAAACATTGTTCTCACGTTATGTAGCGATCCAATTGTTCTAACTTCTCCAAAAAATTCACGTAGTATAATCCAATATTGACAAAGTTATGCGATTTTTAAGAGCGTCCGAATATTAGTAGGAGTAACTGCACGCTCCAAAATACTTTGGAGAATATAATAAATTTTACTATAACTGCCGGTAAACCGAAAAAATTACCGGTAATTACCAGTATTTTCATGTAGCGGTATGGCATCATACCGGTATTTCCGCATGTCGATTTCTGTAAGGGTTCCGAAGATACGACCGAAAAATTCCGTTGTTTTACATGTGTCGGTAGAGGTCTGTGCTTGTAACACGACAACGCGCAAATTGTCCCGATTCCTCAGGATTGGAAACAGAAATCCGCGTCGACATTCACCATCCTGTAGGTTCTCCGGCGGAAGCTGAAAAGCCGAGGAACCGTTTTAGCCTTGGCACGGAGTAACATCGGCGAACGGCGCTCATTTTCCGCGGCGGTGAGTGGCCATTTGGTCGGTTTATGGATCTTGTCAGGTACGCATTTACACTTTAACGGTGCTCGCCGGGAGCCACACTTGGCTAAGGGCATTTGCATAAACATTCCCGCAATCGGCGGACATCCTGCGCCCTTTCGCTCGCAACCCGAAAGGCTGTAGGCTAGCGCGCGCGCGCGCACGCGCGTGTACATTCGCACGCTCCCGTTTCTTTTTCGCCGGGGGTAGTGTGACGTGACAGAGGGTCGCGGGAACACGTTTATGCGAATGCGAGGAAGCGGAGTCGCAGCTCTGGCACAAAGGCTTTGGGCGTCTCTCAAGAACACCCGTCAAAACGTTTTCTCTTCCGGTAACCACCGCTGTCCCACTCGACGCACGACAGGTGAGGGCACCCTCACGAACCCGCTGGCACCCACCCCTCCTCAAGTCGGCTGGCCCTGAATTTAATGTTACGCCACTGTGCTACGTATAGACGATGGGACAGGGTGGCTGTTCGAGGGGTACGGCAGGAGGAGGAGGCTGGAACGGTTAGAAAGAGAGGTAATGAGAGAGGATAAGGGGGAGAAGGAGGGGCGGGTCGAATGAGAAAGAGTGAGATGGGTCCGAGAACGAAGGAGAGAGGAGACAGGAAAAGGGGTGGGTCGTTCGAGAGGGCAAGGCGAAACCATGAGCCATCGACCCGAGAGTCGGGTTCGAGCTCGTTATACTCTCCTACAGGATGCATCCACGTCTCTGCATCTCCATGCAGTTCCACGGGGGACGGGGGAGTCGCGGGGGTGGCCACATTCACCGCAGCGCACCGTATACCCCCGCACACTACGGTCCTCGTGCCATTGAATGTACTACGTTGCTACCACCCCCGGTCACGGCTAGCGTGTATCGCGCAGTTGCTACGAAAACTGTATGCGTGCAACGATATACGGGGTGGAAATCGCGACACGGTGCCTCGTGTCCTTAAAGGGGGCAGTTCGAAGCGAATTCGTTTAACCCTTTCGTCCCTGAATACAGAAATTGAAATTTTTACAATTACAATGTAATGGATATGATGTAAGTTCGACTAAAAACAATAGGTTTTCACCCTCAAATTTTTCCTATCACAGTAGGGGTAGGGGGTGAAAGGTGGTACACATGTGTACCACCAGGGTTTTTTTTCCAAAAGACCGGTGTGGTACAATCGCCATTTCTTGGCCTTTCAGTAATTTTTGAATCAGGCTGGTACATATGTGTACCGTTCAGGACGAAAGGGTTAAGTAATATGAAAATCCTCGTGGGACAAGCCGGAGAATTCGAACGTATTCGTGACACTCTTCTGGTCCATACGAGTTCAAACACGATATAATTTGCATAATGCATATTTGCTTGCTTAGTATACGATACAATGGAACCGCGATTATCCGAATTATTCAGTGGAACATGAGGTATACTCGACAGCAGCTGTACGTCTAAAGGACGTGTTCGGACGATAGGGAATCCGAAATGTCTATTGGAATCATGTGTGGGCTCATTTTTATCGGAAAAGTGTCAACAATACGTTGGAAAGAGTTTCGTAGTTTTAACATTTTGAGTGGGGAGTTCGAGCCGTAAGTGAATTTGTTTGACGAATACGAAATTTGTCACCGAAGAAGGAGGAAGATTTGAACATAACACTACTCTAATTAAAATGACTACTTTAATTATATTTACTTGTTTAATCCGCGGAACAATGGAACCCCGATGATCCGAACTATACAGTGGAACATGAAGTGTACTAGGTAACAGCTTCACATGTGGAACACGTATTCGCATAGTGTCTGAACTCGCCCTTGAATCCCTTGAATGATATTTAAACATCAATGATTCGAAAAATAGAGGTTCTATCGAATTGTCAATGGAACAAGAAACTATGCTTTGACTTGTGTCATGTTTGATCCAATTGTAATCGAAAAAATGTCACAAATATGTTGGTAAAAATGCTACAGCTTGAATGTTTTGAGCGAAGGTCGCAGGAATTGAATTTGTTTGACGAAAACAAAATCTGTTAGGTCGTAAGAACGTGCAATTAGCGTGTCCGAGAGTGTATAGATTTTTTTATGCGGCGACGCAGAATTTTTGAGACTTCTACAACATCTACAATGCCTTTTATCGTTGAAAATGTTGTTCCTCGAGCGTTGGTTTCATCCGCGACCGAATCTGTACTTTCAACACACCCTCTACACTTCTAGCGGAAAGCACAAGAGGCAGAAAAGAGAGAGAGAGAGAGAGAGAGAGAGAGAGAGAGAGAGAGAGAGAGAGAGGCCACGTTGTGGAAAAAGCGTACGTACTTTTTTTTTATCGATTTCCCCGTTTTCTGCTATAGAGGCGCGCGAAGTGGAGATTTAGTTTTAAATCGATGCTTTTAAATGACATTTATGTCTACGCGAGCACCAGAGGGAAGTCGAACTTTTAATCGGAATGGAGTAAGCGATACTAGCGCGGAGTGTTCCATAAAAATGTACTTTTCCGCCCATGTTTATTGCCCTCGTGACTGTATATTTAACATTAACCGACCTTTCGATATCAACATTTCCGGTTAAACTATTGTGGTATCGGGAATATGCGGGCACCCGGTACATAGTTTTAGGATATAGACTTTAGGTGTAGACTTTAGAGACACTTTAGAACAGGCATGCAGCGAAGGCCGGAAAAAGGCCATAAAAAGGGAAAGCGACAGTGACCAGCGTTAGATTGCGAGCGACGATGGGCCTTCGGCCCATTGACGATGTTCATGCCCATATTTGGGCATGGTGAAAACTCCGGAAGGGGCGAGCGTGGGGATGAACCGAGTCTTGCGAGATGAGGGATGAGTGAGTCGTAGCGGTAGTCGTTGTCTGAGAGTCGTGTCCGAAAGTTGTAGAGTAAGTTGTAGGAAGTTGAGGGTTTTAGTTGTATAGTTGTCATCGTGTAGTTTGGATTAACAGTTAGTAGCTAAGCGCGCATCTATTGTATACTTAAGTTTATTTCTTTTCGGTTCCTTAAATAAATAATTAATTATACGTGATACCACACTATTACAGTTGCAAATAATTTATATTTTTTCACCGCAATTTTGAGTACTGCCGAAAGTGGCGACGAGGAAAGTTAATATTAAACTCATTTTTCAACCCATTACAAGAAGGAAAGTTGGACGAATTGAGTGGACAGTGAACATTAATATTAATAAAGTACTTAATCGCGAAGAAATTCTTATTATTGCTGCAATTCGAATGTTTACACGATATATGTCAAATATACGGGTCTAGTAACGGACATATATCGGCCAGGAGATACTATTCTTTCATCCCCGCGACCGAGGTCTCTCGAACGTCTTGGCCCCTCACGAGGTATACCCCACAGCAGTGGTGATAGTTCTGGGACTTTTATCGGCTATGCATTTGGGACATATATGGAGTAAACATTGTACAAACGAGTTCTTTGGCTTTGTTTTATTTGCAAGTTTCACGCGACACACGATTTCGACGCAGTATTCTGAGATCACGGGACGCGTTCCTCTCATTCGTATTACAGTGAATTCTCGATATATGTCGCCAAGGCCTCGATAATAAACGTCGCCGAATTATCCCCACTATCGCGGGGTATACTCAGTGAGGGGCCGCGAAGCTCGAGAGGCCTCGGACGACGAGTGTAAAAATAACACGGTTAGGTTATGTCTCCTGGACGATACAGGACGCTGGAAAGACTCGTCTTGTTGACATATATCGAGAATTCACTGTACTTTTATACTTCGTTCGGTTTCGATGCAACAACACGATACTCCAAAAACACGGAACATATTCTCGTGATTTGCATTATTTCCACGTTTGGTTCAACATGATTTCAACATGGAATTAAAACCGCGGTATAGAAGTGTTGAGCGTGCTTATGCGGAGGTACAAGAATGATTTTGATTCGTGGAAGCACCGCGTTCCAATTTCCCTTCATAACGTCTTCCAATTATCCGCTCGTTCGCATGTTCGCGAGACCGTTTACTGCGACAGTAAACCGCATTCTTCAAAGGTGCGACACGGCAGCTGTAAACAAGTCCCGGCGGCGCTTGCCACTCTGTCGCGAAATTACATTAAGTGCACACGACGATAAATGCACATAATTAACCGTCGGAAGTAGCCATCAAGCTTCCAAGTTGAGCGACACGGAGCCCTGAAATACACTTTCTTATTTTGTCTAATGGGAGAGGAGTGCATCATCGTTCATTTTTAAAGCTGGCCAGGGACACGGTGGCCGCGAGCGCGGTATCATATGAATATTAAATGCCCGGGGACGTATAAGAAGTAAAACAAGACGTGAAAGCCAGCTCCAGGAAAAAGAGACGTGACGAACGGGAAACGTAGTCAAAGTGTCCCCTCGAATTTCGCTCTAAAATGTGCTCGCGGGTCCATAGAGTATGCTGTAAGCGTATTACGTCTCCTTAATTAATTATTACTTGATGGTTCAATGTCCCCGAACGGTTTCTATGGAACTCAATTTCGGGACTTCTTGCCGGCTCGATTAGAAATTCACTACATGTTAATCACAGACACCGTTATTAATACTTATTACAGTGGCCGCTCGATAAGTGAGAGACTTGGGACTCCGGAGGCGGGGCTCGCACTTCCCGAGCGGCCAATCAGGTGCGCGATCTTTTCCTCCGCGTTCCTGTGCTCTAAGCTCTCTCTTAAAGGGCACTCACTTATCGAGCGGTCATTGCGCTAATTTCTACATCTTTTCGCATTTATAGTGCATAATAATTCACAAAAAAAAAATAGTAATATGTAAGGTTCAACACTGGAACAACCGAGCTCTAAAAGCGACTAGCTTGTAGAGCATTTTGACCAGTGTAATTCGATTTTCAAAAATTGCTAATATTTGATCACATTTAAATTTCTAGGCTCTGGACCAGTAGATCCCCTTAACTCAATTTGTGGTTGCCATCGTCAACTGAAAGAACAAAAGGATGTCTGTCCACGAGTTTTTTCATATCAATTTCGGAGGCAATTGGAAATTTTGATCCCCGGTGGATCTGATCGATCCGACGAAGATGAAAACCGTTCGTCCCTAAACTGAACGAAGTTGAAGTGGCTGGTAGGTGAAAAAAATCGCGGCGGAGCCGGGCTTGTTTCCAAAGTTCCACTTTCCAGCAGGTTAACGAACGAGAAGCCCTCGCCCTCAAGCCGAGGGTATAGACTCGTGTCTTTTCGATGAACGAGGAGGGAATAGCCCTCCCTCCCCTCCTCCTAAACTCTACAGAGACTCCTGATGCCAGTGGTAGGGGGTTAATGGATATCGAGCGAGCCGTGCCAGCCCGCGCGCGCTGTCTCTCTCCTCCTACGCTCGTTCAGGGGATTCTTGAAGGCCGTAAGAGGACGATGGCTTGCTGAGTAGTAGTTGTTGCTTTATCGAGATCGCGGTACATCGGCCGGTCACCGTTCGAGCATGATAAAGAAAGGGTGGAAAAGTAGGCGTGCGCGCGTGTGTCCGTCCGCGTCGATGTGCACGATCACGTCGACTCTGATCTCATCGTTCTCTGATACTATGGCGTAATCCGTGATGCGTGAGGAGTTCGCGGGACGTCGCGTCGCGTCGGCAAGCCGATAAGGAAATCCTCGAAGCGGATCGAAACGGTAGAAGTGGCCAGTGAACGAACGATAAGGGGCCGATCGTGATCGCGCTTTAAGGGCCCGGGATATTCACGTGACTTTTTAATTAATAATTTCCATTCACAGCCTTTATACAGACTTAAGATCCGTCTTGATCGTTGATCCGACAGGTCTTAAGTCCTGTGCTTAAGAAACGTGCTTCAAGTTTTTCGCTTTATTTCGCAGAGAATCAAGACAAGATATAGCTCAATTTGTAGCTGGAGATATTTTCTAGTGCTGCTCTCGATTTCATCCAGAAAACTCAGCCAATGGCATAAAAATGCTTGGATTCCACGACATGCGCATCGTCAATTTTTGGCCTACTTCTAACGCTTATATTACCAAATATCTGCATAATCTCATCAGCTCATGACCAGCGCGCACTAGATTGAAGCTTCCCCTTTCGAATGAGCCCTTTACCAGCGACAAAATATTCTTATATAAGGACGAAAACTTGATGCACGTAAAACCATTTTTTGACGGTAATGTAGTCGCTCTACCTTATCGGGAATCTACAAAGACCGGGACCTTAATGCGAAACGAGGCAGGCAGACACGATTTTTATCTGGTTTACTGGATGATTTCTATGCTTTGCTCGGAGCAATTACCGATGCATTGAGTAACGCATTACTGATGCATCCAGCCCAGTCCTTAGGGGGCTGAAGACGGGGATGCATCTTCAAACTTCCTACTCGGAGTTCCTGGAATGGAAGTCGATGGACGTTCAGCGTTTCCGAGAGTCAATGGATCAGGACTTGATTCAGTTACGGGAATAAATGCTTCAAACTACTGTGTAGAGGTTCTGATTGAAACGGTTGTAGAGAACGTTTATTCTAAATAACTGTTACGAATAAATTCCAAACCTTTATTCAAAATAAACATTTTCCATGTGTTTCTTTCATGTGTTTCTTTTCTTAACAACTTTAGTAAGTCGATAATAATGCAACTACATTCTTGAATTCTTGTGATGTCTTCATAGTTCTGTATCACGTGCACTTGTTTTTGTCATAAATGTAGTTGTGTAGGGTAAGGGACCCAAGTACTGTGCCTATATTAATTCTACTTATTTTTAAAGCATAATGAATATTAAAAAAAAGATATTAACTTTTGTTCGTTAAAATCAGTTAATACATATGTTATACATCTCTATTTTAATATTCCCCCACAGTAATTGGGAAAAAGTTACTTCACATGACCTTGGGAATTACCCCTTTCGAGGAAGTACAAAATTTTTGGGACACCCTATATGGGAAAACTTTGGGTCCATAATATAATTTCTACAGTATACAGACACTATTCTTTAATACTACACTACTGCACAACGGATTAAGGTTTTATACGACACTATTTTTTTTTATACCTTGTTGCTAGCGTTGGGCGTTGAAAATATCGAATTCAATGATAAAACTTTTGTGTTTTTAATTATCTCTTTATGAAACTTTTACCAACACCTTCGTGGCACTTTTCTGATCAAAATGATACCAAATTCGATAACATTTCGATCATATTTACTTGTTGAATTCACGATATAGTAGAACCTCCATTATCCGAACTAAATCAGTAGAACACAAGTGTTCGGATAATGGAATAGTTGCCTGCTATTAGACTAAATTTTTACCAATTTGTGCAATAAATCGTGTTGTATGTGGATCGCTTTAGATGAAACTTGTATTCGGATAATGGAAAATTTATACATCGTAGGTTCACACAAACAAGGTTATCTTGAATAGAGTTAACAAACATGTTCCGTATTATGTAATGTTTGGACTCATCTCAGGAACATGTCACAAATATGTTGATACAAGTTTCATAAACAAATAATTAAGTTACTTTTGAGGATTTTATGCAATCTAAAACGGTTATAGTACGGCTATTGTACAAAATGTTATTTGTTTACTGTAAATGAAGCCGCAACTTGTGATACCCGCTAAAAAATTAAGCTGATATTTAGAATGCATGGAAATTTATGTAAACTCACATTTCCGTAGATAAATTTCGAGAAACTGAAATTTAATAGAATCCTATTTTCCCCGTTAATGGTTCGTGTAAATTAAATAAAGGGTCGGTCCGTGTTAAATTGTATTATAGTTTGCACCCTGTAGTCTATAAATGTGACATTCAAATTACCTGGCTCTGTTCAAAATTCACCAAACTAGAGCCGACAAACCCCAAAGAATTATCATGTATAAAAATAAATTCTTTCCGATTGATCTTACACAACTATTACAGCCACACAAATGGAAATATGCTCGCATTGTTTCGCGCTTTTGGAACGTGACGATAAAAATTAACAAAACACGTAATGTACACGCATAAAATAATAAAATAAGAAAATCTTTGTTTTCAGAGCAACGCAAAAGAGTTGGGTTAATGTGTCAATTCTAACCTCCATAAAAACAGATAAGAGACATCATATATATTACAAGAGAGACAAATAACACACATATATTAACTGATTTTGATGAAAAAAATTTAAAATCTCCTCTTTAATATTCGTTATGCTTTAAAAATAAGTATAATTAGTATAGGCAGATTAATTGGTAGCCCACAGTAATTGGGTCCTTTACCCTACTTAAATTTAAAGCATGTTGGGATATTGGAGACTTCAGATAGCAGAGGTTCGGATAATCGAAGTCCTACTGCAGTCTTCTATAAAATTGTTCATTTCATGTCGTCATCAATACGTCATTTGAATTTTCGTTCTGCGCAAAGAATTGTGAGATCTCGTGTTCAAACGTCTGTTCCGAAAATCCAAATGTAAACAACGAATAAAGATCCGCTGATCCAACCACAATGCTCTGCTGTTTGCCCGGCGTAATCCATCGCCACGCACAAAGCACAAAAGTGGGGTTCAATGTCTCCAACATCTCGCAAGGGGAGGAGGGTAGCGGCTTTGAATGATCAATTGAATCTAATCCGACTACAGCATTCGCTCTCGATAATCGCGTTTTGCCGATCTAGATACATGTAATCGTATTACTCACTGCCATCGTATCACGAGGTTCACGTGTCTTGTTTCAATCCTCGAGCTTTCAACCAATGAAACGACCACAGAATCGTGTCCGTCGCTCTCTATAATCGCTCAAGCGATCCCAAGCGATGCAATTACTCGGATCAACAAAATATAAATCGGATTCCTCTTCTGGCTGTTTGGTCGGAATTTTTGAAAATACAAATATGCCGTTTCTCTATGTAAAACGGTCAACTATATGGTTTTTTAACCTTTGACAACACTGGATTCCTTAAAATTAAAATTACAAACAGATACGTGTGCTAGATAGATTGACCTACTCATAGTCTGATTGTCGAGAGTTGAGATCTGATGCGCAGAGTGGCTTATGGGCAACGAGTCTCAACTCTCGAAAATCAAACTACACTTATACACATGTATATTCACTATTGAATAATTCATTATTGTGTCGTATACGTATGTTCTTTTGTATGTGTAACTGCAATGTTAATGAAAAAAAATGTGTTTCTTCTTTATTTCAAGTCGTTCCCTTTTTTAATGCGGCCCACGAATTAATTTGTAATACTTAACGAGGCCTGTGAAATTTTCTTCTTTCATAAAAAACAAGCGAGACATTTTAGATGGTCGAGTGAGGTGAGATACACTGTATACTAAGTACTCTTTGCTTTTATTGTTATGAGATTCTGTTCTCACATAGATTTTAATTCTATTTACCTAAAGTAATTTTAATTTTAAAAAGTGCTAAATGTACATAATGTATTGTCGGTGTCTCATAGCGTGGTACTCGGAAGGGATGCGAATTCGCAAAGAGGCCGTCTGATTGGTCAGGCGCACACAGTTGAGTCACACGCGTTCTCCTATATGTCATCGCGTGACAGTGACCGTTCCGCGTCTCGCGTTATAAGACACTGACACTACACCTGTGTGTCAGCCTCTTTGATGAGGTTAAAGGTAAGGGAGGGGCAGTTCGATATCGACCATTCGGTCATTTCGTATTTGTCGACTGTACGAACTATTTAGCAAAACGCTACTTTACACACAAATGTTTTCGAAAATGGAGGCATTTAAAGAAAATTGCAAGTTGCAGAGGAGCGACGATCGGGTCTGCGCCGACGCCGCGCTCGTGTGCACAAAGTGCATTCATTAATCCGGCGGGAAACTGGGTGAATTATTCAGAAATAATTCGCGGGCACCGCGGCAATAGCCTTTAGTGAATTATTACTGACAATGGAACGGCGGGCAGATCGTTTGTTTTACTAGCGGACAAGCGCAAACTCTGCGACGAAATTATTTGTTCGAACGTAACTGCGCGCCGCCGGCCATAATTTTTCCTGAAAATATCTCGGGAAACGACGTGAAAAATAGGAGGGTGAAACCGGGCGGGCTTCACATTTTTCTGCGAATCCATTAACTTCATGGTAATTACGTTAGCCCCGGGGGCTAATGCACAGGGAAAATTTTTAAGTGCGTCGAAAAGACGCCGCGCGTTGCATTCCGCAACACCGATCGATTAAGAACCGATCGGAATTGGTTTTAAACTCGCGAAAGCAGGGATAACTCGATGATCGTTGTAATCCGATGGATGTTTAATAACGAGAGACACAGCCTCGCGTTCGGGGCACGACTGCGAAATCGCAATATAATTCCTCGATCACCGAGACCGTCGATATCTCTTTATACGGCTCCCTCGGCGTTCGTTACCATTGGATATCCTTGCGTTTCTCTGAACTGGATTAAGACGCGCCGCGAACTTCAATTTCCTCAGAGGAAAATTGAACTAATCAATTTTCCCTCGGAATGAGAATCGATCAGTTTTAACGTCGATTTCCGTTCGAAGCAGAACCAAGCCTCTCGTCCAGACGCCGCACACTGCTTGAATCGCTCTATATAGGAGGACGATAACGAAAAGTTTGACCACTTCAATTCTTCTCTGTCTATTCATGGCACGGCGGAAAATCAGTTTCAAGAGTTTATGCGCGAAAGCAGCCTCCTCTTAACTTGTACCGACCAGGGATGAGTAGAGTACTACCACTGTGTCCAGAAAGTAAAGTGAATTTTCAATTTAAACGTCGCGTCACGGCTTTATCCAAATTGATAAGTATTTTCTCTGTAAGTTGGTAGCTCTGTGACTGTCACCTGGAACGAAGAATGGAAGAACGTCATCTTCTCGGACGGAACGAGCATAATCTAGTTTAATCAGATGGTTTCAAGCATTATTGGTACGATTCGAGTAAGCGACACTACATTGCTACGAGTTAAAATTTTAGTGTGGGAGTGTTATGGTTTGGGTTGCATTTAGCTTTTTCGCAAAGACGTTATATGTTGGATATCGACAAAAATGAATTCCCAGATGTATTCAGGACATGTGGAAGATGTTTTGATTTCGTTCACAGAAGAAGAGGGTTCGAGTGAGTTTATATTTCTTTTAAAACTAAGTAGGCAATGGTTATGCAAAAAAAAATATTAAGTTGATACAGCGGCTCGCCTGTTCGCCATACAAAATCTTTGGGAAATACTAGCCCGCTAGGAGTATCTATATAAATGGAAAACAATTTGCAATAATAGCTGAACTTAAAGATATATCAATAAAAAGGCTAACGAAAAGTATTTTTCCTAAGTTTTCAATTTATTTTGAAAAATGGTACCAATTCATATTAACTATGCTATACGTATTAATATTTTGATTTCATAAAGTAAATAAACTATCGTTAGTAACTGTAACTATGGCAATTTCGCACATCCTTCTATCCTAAATACATACTTTTGTAGATTAACCACCTAAAAGAAGAAATATTTTATGTTTTATCTATTCAGATATGTAGTCAACATAATATGATAGGGATCGTTAGATCGTATTTGTTGTTCAAAACCGAGTTACAATTCAGAAGAAATTCCACATGGATCCATGATAATTTCGCAGACCGTATGCAGAGTGTTTCAGTATCGATTGTACAATCGTGGAGGGGGTGAGTCTACACGATGAAATAAGTCGGAAGTATGGAATAAATTTTATTCGCTTGACGCCTCGTTTTCGGGAAAATCGAGTTTGGAAATTCGGCGAGAAAGCGTGCCATTGAATAGGAATCGTCTCTCGCGCGTCTGATCATGACTAGCCGATTCTACTTGGGCGGACACGTACGCGGGAATTGATTCGGCGAGAACGCGCGACTGTGTAGGTGTTAAGCCTCTTTAGCGTATTATTTATTCGCCGATGCGTTCGCGGCGCGTTCGATTGAATTGAACGGATGACACGTTCATTTGTCGGGGCGATTAAAGTAGTCGGCGGTGACCGCGCAACTAAACGTACGTAAACATGTTTATCGCGGAATAATTTAGTAGCTGGTAACGTAACGTGTATGGGCTGTCATACGTGCCCGGGCTGATGCGCCGCGTGCATCGGGGACGTCCTGTCGAACAGCACGCGCACGCACCGGGACACGCCGCGATCATACATATGAACGGCGCTATAATGATCAGCCCCAGAAGTTCAAGCGGACTTCTTGAAAATTTCATCGACGTTCCTGCTCGGCCGCTACATGCCACTGCGGGGAACGTTACGTGGAAACGTGAGCAGCAATTATTGAACGTCCGACGACGGAGACGGGTCATCGATTATCTGTTCGAATTTTGGCGAACGGTAAATAAATTATTTTCTCGCGAACGAACGTACCGTTTCGGAACGGTAACGATCACACGGCTGCTTCTGTTTCTCAGTCCAGGGTTAGTTTAGTTAGTTCATTTCTTTCCGTGGGATCGACGTTGTACGAGGCGACAGATGCCAATCTGTTTCCCTATAATATCGAGTCAGACTCGCGACGAAGATACTGAACAGAGTCTAATAAATACGTATGTTATTAATTTCCTTTAAACCGAAATAAAATTCTATTTCGTCGTAGTCGACATACATACAGCTTCTGGAGAAAACGTATGTGGTCGTACGATGAATATAAATTTTCTTTTTATTTCTATGAAATTCTGAACGATGAAGAATTTCTAATCACTATACAGGGTGAGGCACCTAAGACAAGCAAACTGAATAACTTCTACTTTTTTTGATATAGGAAGAAATTTTTCAGACAAAAGTTGTTTGGTCTTGAGGGGCCCGTTACGTGGTGCACATATCTTTGAACTCCTACGCTTGTAGCCTTTCTCGAGACAATTTCAACGATATAGTCATTCACGGTCATTCAAGGGCATTCAAGGTCATAAACGTAAAAAAGGATGAAAAACACAAATTCACAGTGTGAATGTTTACGTAATGGGATATTTTCAGCTTTATTAATGAAGTCAAACCGAGTCAATTAAAAATGTAAACAAAGTGCTTCAATCCAAAATAATCTGCTACAATAGATGCAAAAAGTGTCTGTACTACTATTGATAACCACACACTTTATTGCGTAATGCAATCAGTGGGCGAACGCGTCAGATGCTGTCTTTCTGTGGCTGGTCATCATTTTGAGCATCTGTTGTAACAGATTTTTTGGGATTTAAGCACTTTGTTTACATTTTCAGTTTGACTTCATTATTAAAGCTGGAAATATCCCATTACGTTCGCATTCACAGTGAATTTATATTTTTCATACTTTTTTCCGTTTATGACCTTAAATGACCTTGAATGATTATATCGTTGAAATTGTCTCGAGAAGGGCTGCAATCGTAGGAGTTCAAAAATATGCAGCTCTATTTAAAAAACTAAGTTGACCTTTTTTTCAACAATTTTTCACGATTTTCGTCCTCTAACTGCAATACAGTTTTTACTCGATATATGTCACAAATATTTAGCGGTATTTAGAGGTATACCCCTGAAGAAGTCAAAAGTCTTTTTCTACGTTTGGCAGTGTATCACTGAATAGTATGTTCTAGCCGATACTTGTCCCTGGGTAAACCCGTATTGTGGACATATATCGAATAAACACAGTTCTTATATCTTTCAATGCCTGTCGTTTTCTCCGCATCAACCGATTTCGATGAAACTTTCAGAATGTATATAATTGACACAGATCTACGAAATCTATTTTTTAAATTTTCTATATGGGCTCACATAAAAAAGTAGTAAAATGCAACTTTTAGTATTTTCTCTACAATTCCGACCGATTGCAATTTTTGAAAATATTTCTTTTCACATCATGTAGTAAACTAATTACTTTAACTTTACGAAAATTTTCAATCCGTATGGTCCTATATTAAAAATGTTATCGTGTTTTTAAAAGTGGTCAAACCTAATGGTGACCGAGAGTCAGCTTCTCACTGCGAAGGTTTAATTTTTAAAGACGGATGAAGTGTTGTGTCGTATCGAAAATGAAGTTTATGCTGATGTATCAAGTGTACTTACTTAATTTTAAAGGAAAGTTTTCCCACTGAACGTAAATAAAATACCATTTGTGGATTCTCCAACAATTTCTATGCTCTTCAAACAATTGTCCAATAATTCTGCTGTCCATCACCATGACGAATCCCAATAACATTTCCGTTTTAATGTCATAAAAACCAAGACCGCCGTACCAGTCAAAATAAACTGTTTCCTCACTTTTTCTATTACAAATACTGAAACTATACAAAAGATTTTCATGAAAAATTTTTGAACTAACTTTCTTATCGGAGCTTGTATTACAATCAAAATTGTATGGAGTCTGAACAGACGCAGTGTTGTCACTATTACAAAGCAATATACATCAGTCGCATTTATTACTTGGTAGTTTTAGTGTTGAATAAATTACATCGACGTTACGCAAGTTTTGATGGCTCTACACAGCTGCCAAGCAATTTTCGATCCGAATTAAACCGTCCCACGTAATATAGAAACATAACAAAGGGTGAAGTTTCGAAGTTCCCTTTATGATCGTCGTAACGTATTGCCAGAATAATTTACGCACTGACAGCGCGAACCGTAACGTGAAAATTTAATAAAGCCCGCGTATGCAAATAGCCGTGGCGAGTACTTAGACATGGCGCGAGAATTTCCAACAAGCAAGAGGCGTGTTCCGCGACGACGAGGATACTTACCGAATAGCAACAACCGTTCGCATATTCAATGCCCGTTGACCGGTTACACGATAAAGGCGGATGTCGCGCGTATCGATAAGAAAACCGTACGATCGAGAATAAAAATAAGAGAATAGACGCGGCGCTGCGTGGACAGAATGGTTGAACCAGATGTACGAAAATACCTCAGAATGGAAATAATCTGTTAATTGCATAATTCTACAGAAATTGTCAATATTTGAACTGGCAATTTCTTAAAAAAAAATAGTACAATAATAAAGGGTGTAGCCGGATAAGCAGGTCGAAAGTGCACCCAAACCAAATTAAATTTTCAGTAGGTCATTCGATAGTTTATCCGAAGAAAATACTTTGTGCCAATTTTCAACCCTGTATGTCGACATGGCGGGAAGTAATGGGGTGACAAAGAAAGTCAGACTTTTCCGTAATTTCTCTTATTCTGTTCAATTGAACATTCTGAAAAAAAATCGGGAATGTTTTAGCTACTAGAATGTACATCTATGAATTTTTTCAGAATTTTTAGCTTCGAAACCAAATTTTAAAAAATAAAAATAGTTTCGAAATGCTGATTTCTTGTAGATGATATGAGTTACTAATTTTATACTTTTACAGTTTAACAACCATGTATAAAAATTTTTAAATGTTTTTACAGGCGTGTCAATTTCGTATTATGCAAAAATATCTTGGACAAAAATGAGCGATGGGTGGCAAAAGTAGAAGCTTCAAGTATGAAAACATGATCAAGTATATTGCTGTACTATTACGTTTAACCACATAATCACAGTTCAAATTGGAAGATACAGTGTTCAAATACTTGTTGGATCCACTGTACACATATAGAATTTGTGTGGAATAGATGATTGTACAAGGCACCCCAGTATTGATGGTGCAACCGTGGAGGGGATGATTCTACATGACACAATAAGTCGGAAATATGGAATAAAGTTTCATTTGATAATTTGTTTTCGAGAAAAGCGACATTGAAAATCCGTCAAGTTCGCGTGTCTAGGATTTGTAAGTAGTACCGGTTGATCATGATCAGACGCGTCGGACGTGATTCCTATTCAATGGCGCGCGTGCTCACCGAATTTTCAAACTCGACTTTCTCGAAAATGAGCCGTCAAATACAGAAAATTTATTCCCTAATTTCGACTTATTTTCTCATGTAGAATCACCTCCTTCCCCATTGTACCATTAATTCCAGGACAGCCTGTATATGTTATTTAATTTTAGAGTACTATACACTCTGCGACAATACCATAAGTAGACTCCGGATTTTATAAATTTACGATAAAAATGAGTAAATCTAAAACAGTAAAAAGATTGAAGGCATTTAAAAATACTGTTGTATTATTTCCAACCTATTCAAATTATTAAGAAAATAAATAAATATCAACAGTGATTCTTCTTGATATTCGGACACCCTTAAAAAGACGATAACTGTCTTTATAGTAGACCATACGACTTGGATTTTTTTTAGAGGTTAGAACAATTAGTTTACTAATGAAAAAAAAATGGTGTGAAAAAAATTTTTTTTAATTGTAATTGGTCGGAATTACATGAGAAAATAGAAAAGGCACTTTTTAAAACGTTTTTATGTGGGCCTATGTTGAAAATTTAAAAAATACATTTTGTACCTAGATCTGTATCAATTATACATACAGTGTTTACTCGATATATGTCCAAAGCACGGGTCTAGCCAGGGACATATATCAGCCAGGAGATACTAGGCATTTGGGACATATACAGAGTAAACACTGTATTCTAAAAATTTCATAAAAATTTGAGGACCAGCCCTAGAAAGTTTACAAAGGATCAATACTCGCGAAATTCGGCACAATCGATAGTATTAAATGAATTTTTAGTTGTGGACCATTCATTCTGTCGAATAAGGTCAACGCTAGGTTTCTGTCGCATACAGAATTCGATATGATTGCAAGGAAAGTTTCGCCTTTGCATAAAATTTCAAAATTGTTGCTTGTTGAGTATTCAAATTCATGGGGTGACCGTGGTCCAATTAGCGCAGCATCAGTTTCCTTTTCACCGAACGCAGCGACCCGCTACATTCGCAATAGAGCATCGATGCAATTTTCAAACGAAGCAAATACGTGCGAGCTGCAGCAACCCTGTGAAACGTTCGTCAAGTTTAAAAATTCAGATGTAAACCCTGTAAATTGTTAAACGTGTTGGCTCTCTCTCTCTCTCTCTCTCTCTCTCTCTCTCTCTCTCTCGTCATTGTTTCGCAATTAGTGTCTATGGTCCTGGCAGGATTTTGTGTTTTTCAATTATCCTTTCGTCCTTCCGAATTGTATTCAAAGCTTCATAGAAATATATTCTGCTGGAATGAAGGGCCCCTAACAAGGAATTTTTTGTTTTGTTTCTTGTAATCATACTGCGGATTTTTGTGAATTTACGAAGAAAAATGGGTGGGCGTAATTTCGAACAAGTAAAAGAATTAAAAGAATTTCGGGAAAACAATACATAGTTTATGTTTTAATTAATCCGCTAAAGAAAAAAACAGATTCCTATTTCGTTCTTTGTCTTGTAATCAATGCAAACAATTTTTATTTTGCATGAAGATCCTTGCAGTCTACTTTTACAACGGTGAGCCTATTGGAACATACGTATGACTCAAATACGAACGAACTTATGGACTGACCTGATACATTATATTTAATATTATCTACAGGTTGGTTCTTGTAACGTGGCGACCTCAAATAACTCGTAAATTATCCACTCATAAGATCACTATTAATTCTACTTATTGAGAAGAGAAAAATAAACAAGTAGTTATCGAGGTATAAGCTCATAAAGCATTTGCAAATTTGACTGTGTGGAATTATACGTATATTCTACTCCTACATTCCATCTGATCATGTCGATGAGACAACACATAATCGTGTGCGTGGCTGAAGACAAACGAAATTTACTATTTTGACCGAGACTATCAAAATCGTTATTTAATTACTCAGTTCATACCGATTAAATTAAATGAACAACAGTTATATTAGAATCAATAGAAAAACTAACGTGTTTACAAGAAGTAGCACCAAAAATAAATTTTAAAAAATTGATAATTACAGCAGCGTCTTAAACGTCATTAATAGACTGTGAATTTGTAAAATAGAAGAGAGCATGTATATTAGTAAAAATGAATAATATTTTTATTTTATTACTATCGCAATCTATCTTTTAGTCTACGAAAGAAATATTTCCCTTCACTCGATTTCCATAAAATGAAGTGCGAAAATGGTAATTTGCATAAATATTCGCAGTCTAGTCATCAATCATAAAATTGTAGGAATGATCCGCCGCTTGAGGGCACGCACGCGATTATGTGGCTTCTTAGAAACGAGACCGAAGATACGTGAAAAATCAGGGGTGTGCAAGGAAAGACGTAGTCAATCATAGTGATTGGTAGTTTCGATCTTCTTTTGTTTCACAATCCCCACCACGAGTTCCAGAACTTCTAACAACTCGTGACAGGAATCGGTAGTATGCAACGAACAAGGATTCCATGCAGTGAACGAGGTTGCAACGAGCGGAGCTTCTATTCTATTGATTTTTGTCCGATTTTCGAGTAGACACGACTAGCGGTGTGGACGTGTACACAAGATTTCGGGTTCGGGTCAGCTCGGGAAATTTGCTCGGGTTCGGGTCGGTATATCGAAAGTTTATAAAGTTCGAGTACACAAGGATGCAGTAAAAAAATGTGTGATCACACGATTACAATCTAATTTTGTATTTTAACTTTTTGGGTAGCCGAACGTTGCAAACTTTCGGAACTCCAACCCGACCTAACCCAAGGCTCGTTACACAGATACAGTGACGAGCAGAAAAGTGTAAACGCACTTCGCTAGTTTTACATAAAACGTGATAATACAACCTATTTTTCGATTGAGTGATAATGCTTAGGTAAGAATAATTATATGGTGAATGTGATAAACAAAACATAACAGTTTATGTTAGATAATATTAACAATATATATAATATTTTACAAAAATTTTTGTACGTTTTGCACGTTTCATCATAAACCGTTAAAATAGTACACAAATGCTAGGGAAATGAAATTATCGACAAACACTGATAGCCAGCTGTAGTAAGACACGTTTAGACTGATGTTTACACAGTTTTTCTCCTATTTGAAAGTTAATTGACACGCCTAAGTCAAGACGAAACCACTTAGTGCAGATAAAAGAAACAGTATCATTTCATTGTGCGATAAAGGTTTTTCGCTACGGCAAATTGCAGTAAAATGTGGTGTAAGTCATACGATGGTGGCAAGAATAAAGAAAACCTATGGTAGTGTGTCAACTTCTTCAAGAAACGGTAGGCCGCAACTTGTTTCTGACAGAGCTGCACGTGAAATTGCACATCGTCTTCGGTCTGAAAGTCATAAAACTTCAAAAATCGCGGCTCAAGACGTTGGAGTAAATGCAAGTGAATGGACCATCCGCCGCCCCTTAAAGAGAATCGAGTTAACCGCAAAAGAAAAGAAACTCAAACCAGCTCTTTCAGACAAAAATATTAAACTACGAAAAAAATTTGCTCATACGTACAGAGAGTGGACAACAAAAGATTCGAAAAGCGTTATATGGTCTGACGAAACAAAAATTAATAGATTTGAATCTGATGGAAGGTCTTGGTACTGGACTTCATCCGAAAATAGTAATCAAGCAAGTAGCATAAAACAAACTATGAAGTTCGGGGGTGGCTCAATTATGCGTCAGGGTTGTTTTACTCAGAAGGGTGTTGGTCCCTTAGTTCGGATAGAAGGTATCATGTGCAAAGAGCATTATTTAAATATTTTGCAAAATAATTTACCTTCTGTTGTTAATTCTATTGAATTTGCTGAAGATGAAGTAGTATTTCAACCTGGCGGGGACAATAAGCATACTGCAAAGATAGTAAAAACCTGGCTAGGAAATCAAAAGTTTTCTGTGATGAAGTGGCCAGCACAAAGTCCAGATATGAACCGAATCGAAAATTTGTGGTCAATTGTGAAAAAAAAGGCTAGCAAAATATGACAATCCACCTTCAGGTGTTCATGAATTGTGGAAAAGGACAGAACAAGAATGGTACAACATTGAGCCGGAAATGATTAAAAATTTAGTAGATAGTATGCCAGACAGGCTAGAAGCAGTACAAAGAAGTAAAGGAGAATGGACAAAATATTAATTTAACGTACGAGCACAATTAAAGTGCAAAACTGTAAAAATTGTCTTCAATCCCTATTTTCGAGAAATATTCCGTATATTGTTAATATTAACGAAAATAAACTGTTGTGTTTCGTTATAAAACGTGATAATACAACCTATTTTTCAATTAAATGATAAAGATTGGGTACTAATAATTACAAAGTGAATAGGATAATCACGTTTTATTTATATATCACGCTTTATCTCGTCACCGTAGCTCTAGAGACGCCCTCTGCGGCGATGCAGTCTTATTAGAGGATTCAAATGCGCCTATTAGTGACCACTATCACCAACACCAACTTCACCGACTTGCAGACGGCAAGGGAGATGTCGACGGAAACCGCATCACATCTCGAGCCATAAGCGCTCCACCATTCTCGCGACGTTCTTAAAGGTTGACCCGGTTGATACAGTTACGGTGCGCTATCTAAATTATCCCTTAACACCCATCCTGGTTTGAAGTAGCCAGCATAATGAGCTCATTACCGTGCAAATTAGCTCGGCGATTCGTTCGCCGGTTTCAGGGTGGCAGCGGCGTGTGTGCCGTTCCTACGCGATACACGCGTCATCAAGACTGTTTCCAAGAAGCTCTATTGAAAACTGGCCAGGGGATGAAAAGAGGAAAGAAGAGAACACCAGCCCAGGGGTGCGTGGAGGTTGCGTGTGCTGCTGAATAGATGCGTGTTACGCGTGCATGAGAATACGCGGAGAGAGAGAGAGAGAGAGAGAGAGAAAGAGAAAGAGAGAGCAAGAGACCTATGAAAAGAGTACGGTCGCGCGTGCGTGTGCCGCTTTTGTCGTCGGACGGCGTTTCGAAGCGGCGATGAAAAGCAATCCCGGCGAATGAAAATAAACGGCCTGACGGACCACTCGACGAACCAACTGGCGTGCGTGTTACGGTCGAGAGTTTGAAAGAGGGTCGATCGAAGGGCGGTCGGAGGAACACGTTCGAAGGCGGCGTTCGGCGAGAGGGCGGCAGCGCCAAGGTTCGACGTTTCACCCATGGTCGATCAGGAAATTGGTCCTCCTTTCGCCGTTTTATCGCGCGTAAAACTGTGACGCCTTTAACCCGGCGACGACTTAATTTACCGGCACAATGCTGCTCTCTCTCTCTCTCTCTCTCTTTCTCTCGGCGATCGACCTGACAGACCTCCTCCGCTCCGCTGCCTTTGTGTTTCCTTTCTTGCTCGCGGTTAGCAGACATGCCAGGTAGGGGTGTGCGGGTTCCCGAGATTTCGGGTTCAGGTCGGACTTAAGAAAAGTCGGGCGGGCTCGGGCGGGTACTCGCATCATACGAATGCTCGGGCAGCCCGACACTTTCGGGTAACCCGATACTTTCGGGTAAACCGACATTCTCGGGAATCCCGAATCTGTGGAGCTACCTGACAGTTTCAAACAAAGTTGGAAGAAGCTCAGTTATGATTAGCTCGGAGTCCCGACATGCATACATAATATGCGCATACAATGTCAAATGTTCAGTAGCGTGTCTAGTGTCTATAAACTTTGCGCATCTTGCCTCTGTTCCGTATCGAGTACCCCTTTGGCTATGGTGAACAGTACGTATATATGACTTAGAATGTAACATTAAGCATGTTTAATGGTTAATAAAGCTTAACTTCATATCCGGGATCCAGAAATTTTTTACTTTTTTAACACAATCCTGTCAATTTTGACGAGAAAATGCCAAAAATCGAAGTTTCAATGTTAGGAATTCACTGGTTCAAAAGTTATACGTGTTTAAAGTTTAGAGTTTTTGACAAGCGAGCCTCACAGCCGGTCCTCCATCTATCTCTCGATGCTCGTGAACGAACGCAACCTCTGTGCCAACATGGCGGCACCGTTACCTGTCAAAAACGCTTAAAATCGCTCTTTAAACACGCATAACTTTTGAACCAGTGAATTCCTAATGTTAAAACTTGGATTTTTTAAAAACAACTTTTAGCATTTTTCCGGACACCCATCCCATTGTTATTTTTTCAAAATTTCTTTTTCACATCACGTAGTAATCTAATTGTTCTAACTTCTCAAAAAAATCCAAAACGTATGGTCCGATATTTAAAAAGTTCTCGTCTTTTTAATAGTGCCCGAATATTTTTGCGATTGACTGTAAATGATGGATGTGAACGATCAAAAAATTAAATCGACCACGTTATAATCAAGAAACTTTTAAGCCGTTGACATATGATGATTATAAAGGTGCTTACCATGATCAACAAATTTTATTTAAGAAAAAAACGTGTGTATGTTTAACTTTATTGTTAAAAATCTACTGCTTATGTTTGAAGATCCGTAATAGGAAATCTTCGCAAAGTCGTGGCCGGAGTTTTGCGAAGAGCGATATCTAAAACTGTAACTGCTCTATTCACTTTCTTCCCAACAAGTTTGCGCAAATTTGAATAGCATTGAAATTTGCGATACAGTGCGATTATTCTAATTCCTTCTGGTGCCGAAATCCTCGAGTATTAGGAGAGTCGTGACAACGATCGAGCAGAAGTCGATAAAAGAACCACAATCGTGAAAAGTTGGTCGAGTCAACCTCCTCCTCGAGTCCTCGTCGAAGTTTCCCACTTGAGAATTGGTAGCGACGACCTCCGTACACTTTTTCCGTCAAAATTTCCCGAGCGATTCACACACACACACACGCACACACGCACATAAAAACATACGACCCCGAGGGTAACTGCTAGGCGAAACAGATCGAAGTATAACATCGAAAGTTTTATCGAAAAGAAGAAACCGCTCGATCGGTTTCGGCAGTTCCGCTTCCACGACTTCGAATCACGTCTTGCCTCTTTCCGTTGCTCCTTCGCAATTATTTCATAATTCTCAGCGATGTATCGCTCTAATATTTAAATTATTGTTCGCGATCCTTTAAACTTCCATCGATGGACTGCGAATTTTAATGAACAATGAACATTTTCTACACCAATTGCAAGAAATAGGACCCATGGAGAAATTTCTTCTTCTCTTTAACATCTTCAGGGATACTGACATATACAGTCGGTGTACAAAGTATTCGTACACCCTTTAAAAACAAATAACCTTTTTAAAATTGGAGCAAACGGTTTGAGTTTTTTGGAGATGTTAGAAGGATTAATTTACTGAGTGATTAAAAAATTATTTTAAATTGCTGTTGGTCGTAATTGCGGAGAAAAAAGTAGAGGTCACAAATTTTTAAGTTTTTTATCTGTGTCTGTGACGAAAATTTAAAAGGTGCCATTTGTAAATCCAAATAAGTTATATATATGTACAATCGATCAATATTGCTGGGAAATATAATTGGTTGAAAATAGCAAAAATTCAAAGATTTTTACATCTTACAGTGCCTATAGTTTTTTATGCGTCAACTGAATTCAATGAAACTTTCTGCATGCATGTAACTTACATAGATCTACAAAAGGTACCTTTTAAATTTTCATTACAGACACAGATAAAAAACATAAAAATTGTGACCTCTACTTTTTTCATCGCAATTACGACCAATAGCAATTTAAAAAAAAAATTATTTATGCATTACTTAGAAATTCAAACCGTTTGGTCCAATTTTAGAAAAGTTATTTGTTTTTAAAGGGTGTACGAATACTTTGTACACCGACTGTATTTGTACGTTTATTTTCTATTTTAGTTTTATTTCAATAAAACAAAATCCAAAGTCGGAGAACGACAGAATCAGTACAGAATCTTTCGACGATAACAACAAATAATACCGCGTATGGATTATTATACAGGGTGTGACGGATCTGGTGGTGTAAGCCGGAAGGAGATAAATCTACTGTGAAATAATGAAAAATAAAGAAGTTTTGTTATTGGATTGGTAGCGGTTTCCTGGTCTCACACCGATATACCCAACCCGCATCATGTTACACTTCTCGGCGGCCGAGGTCATTCGAGCTTTGCTGTCCTTTTCTTCGTTCAGTGTATCAAAGAATAGTATCTTCTAGCCGATATATGTCTTCGGGTTGACCCGTGTTGTGGACATATATCGAGTAAACACTGTATTTTGGACGGTACATAATCGAGTCAGGAATAAAATACTGTGACTAGTAAAGTATATGTAACAGAGGTAAACGAATCACGTGATGATTGAGATTTTTGGGATTCTGCCTTAATAAATATATAAATAATGATTTTCTCAAAAAATGGTTTCACCGGTTCGATTTTGCTTTTCGCTGTACATTTCGATTCTCGGGTTGCACAAAGACGATGCTTTTATACGCCAGCCTGATCCGTCACAAGGTTGAGGACATTTGAAAAATCGTCGGAATTCTTTCTGTAGCAAGTTATTCTATCGACAGCGAGCGCATTTCACGCTAAAAGCCCGTAAGCGTCTTTTGATAACCACAATAGTAGTCTGTGAGTTAGCGAACATCGGCTGCAGAGAGGTAGCTATTGGCCAAAGAAAATTGAGGGACCCAGGGAACTGTGGATCGGCGCGGAAAGTCGACGGGAAAGCGATTTAGATACATCAGGATTGAAACTGAGGCCCGTCGCTTCCCTCGAGGAAGGAAATTTAGTCCGCGTCCTGACCATTTTCCGTAGCTGGCGAAGTTTCGCGTTCGGATTTACAATTGAAATTACTTTGCTCGTCGTCCTCGGATTATTACTTTAAGCTGTACCCGTGAACATCGCTGATATTCCTTTTTCACGGCGCGGAAGACCAGGCCCGAGTCGTTTCGTGTTCCCTCGTGTCATCAGGAAATTTCCTTCCTTGTAGTCGCTCTTCTAAATCCCATCGCCGTCTATTCCTTCCACTGTTAACTCTTGATAGCTATCGCGAAATTTGCGAGCTAACTTTGTTACGTGTACAACTGCACGAAAAGAGACTCGCCCGTTTTACGAAACTGTTATCACTGCCGATAGTTTAGAGAAATACAGTCTTTTCTCGATATAGTAGGGGTACCAATAAGTAATCAATTATTTGCAAAGAATTTGTTTTGCCTTTAGTTCTGTACCGATCGTTGAAGAGGAAACACGTATTCTTTTACAGTTTTCGGTAAAGTAGCCTGTCTTCAAAATATTCTAAAAAAGTATAATTTTCTTTTGCAACCCTGTAATAAAATGGCGGCGTCCGTACCTTCCGAGGATCATATTCGTCATTGCATACTTTTTCATTTTCATGCGGGATTAATGCTGTTTTGGACATATATGGAGTAGGCAAACTACTTATCCAGAAATTAGCGTTACCTGTCGTTAAGTTGTTTGATAATGTTAATATAAAATTCCGCGTACACCTGTGATCACCTTTGCTATAAGAAATTACAGAGCAACTGCATTTAATATGAAACACCTTATTTTGAAAGCTGTTGAAAATACAGATATGGTTTTTCCAATGGAATCGGTGTAACAACATGATATTTAAAGTACTGAATCATTATTTCATACATGAATATGTATTATATATTACAACTGAATTCTCGTTTTATCCGAAATAATATTAACATTTTAATCTTACGTTTTCCATTGTAAAAGCGCAAATGTGGAATTTGGATTTTCATGCGGAACAGTTTTCAATTGGACTTCAAGTTGCAACGTTATAATATAGAACGGTAAAGGACCGTAACTAATGCGATGCGAGGAAACAATGACGAAACAATAAAAATAATTGCAGCTTTCGGTGAAGATAACGTCTATAAAAATCACTGAAGTAAATTCTTGCGTCGTTTCGCGCAACTGCAAAGGGATTAGTTGGATATTTGGGAACAGTTGAATATTATTTGAAACTTCATTAAATTTCATAGATGCGGTAATTCGGTTTGACCCGGCGCCACTTTGTTTTGCATCGAACTTAATTACTGAAAGTCGTACTTGTTTACGAACAAACTTCGCTCAGCTCCAGAAACGGACGTTTCCGCTAATTGGTATTTCACGAATGTTGCCTTTCAGGTGGAAATTTTCGGAAGCATGGGTGCACAAGTTACAAATTTTGATTTCCGACCGATGTCTGGGGCACTCTGGCGAGCGTCGAACGCAGTGGAAAGAAAGCGAGGTTAATTGATCGTCCAACGCCGCGAGGAACGCGCGTTACACCATTAACGCATGAAACCAATGTAGTTTATTATTCATAGGTCAATGATAAATTGCTTTGTACCGTGAAATATTTGTCGAGAAAACGTGTCGTGAGAACGTCGTGCGTACGATGAATTATGATCGATGAACGACTACTAAAGTCTCCCAGTTTAGCACAAAATTCTTAGGTGAGAAAGCAGGATTAATGACGGAGCGTACAAAGCAAACGAAATCTCAACCAACAAGCTGCGCAGGCGATCAAGCAAGATTAATAAAATTTCGAAATAAAGGACACCATCGACGCGGTTCAAACCTGCAAGAACTGTTGCCTACTTAGGCAATAGGTTCACTTAACCTCTCACATTTCTCTTATCCTCTCCAATTGAAAATTGTGAAAAAAATCGGGCATACTTTAGCTATAAGAATGCACATCTATGAATTTTTTCTGAATTTTTAGCTTCGAAATCGAATTTTAGAAAATAAAAAAAGTTTTGAAATGTCGATTTCTTGTACAAGTTATGAGATTCTAAGTTTATATTTTTACAGTTTTTGCATCTCGTTATGGTTGTTAACATATAATTTTTTCAGAATTTTCAATTGAAGAAGATAAGAGAAATTACGGAAAACCCTGATTTTCTGAGGCACCCCATTACTACCCGCTATGTCGAAATATAGGGTTGAATATTGGCACAAAGTATTTCCTTTGGATAAGCTATAGAATGGTCCATTGCGAATTCAATCTGGTTTTGGGAGACTTCTGACCTCCTTATCCGATTACACGCTTTAAAAATAAAGTTATGCTGACAGATGGAATGTTTCAAATATTGTTAGGAATTCAACGTGCCAAAATATTGAAAGGCAATCAATCATTAAACAGCAGATTTTGATGGATTTATTTTATCTGCGAAACTTGGAAAACGAGGAAACGTTGTTGCAAGGAAACTAAACTTGTTGGAAGGAAACAGCTGAATATGTACTTTATATGTCGGTGACAATATTAACTGAACACTTTTAAAAGTCGCATAACTTTTTTAAAACTGGCCCAAATGACTTGAATTTTTTTGAGATGTTAAACCGACCGGTTTGCTAGAGAATGAGTGAACAAAAATTTGTTTAGATTGCAATTGGTAGGAATGATAAGAAATGCGTTTTGTAGATTTCGGTAACTTAAATGCATACTGAAAATATCACCAAAATCAGTCAATATTGCAAAGAGCTACAAACGCTTAAAGATGAGAGCTTAAGGGTGAAATTGGCAGATATGTATATATCATTCCTGTTACAGGAGTAGCACCATCTGTTAAAAACGTATCAATACTTTTGCAATGACCCAATAAATAATAACTTTAAAATTGAAACTCTTACTAGAATCCACGTTTCATTAATCTTTTTATATGACTTGTCGTGGGGAGTGGTATTCTTAATGGCGGATTCATACTTCTGCCGTGTAGAGGCTACCTTAAAGAGCAAACTCCCTTCTCGCTCGCTCCCTCTTACGCTTTCCGTCCATGGGTTTATCAATAGCACAGATCACAAAATCATTAGTACTACCCCAATTATGTTTAACCTATTTCTTAAATATAGGGAGTTAGGTAAGTTTAGGATTTCTTCAGTCATTCAAACATGTCATTTTTATTTTTAAATTGGTTAACAACTAACTGGACTATAGCCGCTGTAGCCACCCCCTAAATCCGCCACTGAGTGTTCTTACAGAAATGTCGTCTACTGTACGATCATCGTCGGCCAGATTCATTACAACGCAACAAAGCCCGCCATTACCCTTCCCTGTCGAAATACACCGCGTGTCCGCGAACTTTCGAAACGAGTAAATAACAGCGATATACTCTCGCTGCCATAAGTTTCTCGCATTCCCGCTGTGAAATGTCTCTTCCGTCCAGTGACGAGGGTAGTTTCTGAATGTGAACGGCGAGAGTGAGGTACGAATCAGTTTCCACGGAGTTTATATTCATAACGAATAAGTTATTCAGCCGACTGGGGGTGTGCCCATCGCGATGTATACGTAGGCTCGTCACGTTGTCTCGCATTATCCACATAATCGGAGAACGTGCCAACGAGTGAGCCATGCTTCTCGTCTCGCGTCCCCGCTGCTGTTGCTTCCACCATCTACGAGCCACCCTTCAGACTGTCTGGGGATCCGTGTACAAACCCGGGATACTTGAACGATAATTTTCCCAGTGACTGACAGGCTCTCGCGGTCTACCAGCCACGGAACTATCCCCGTCCACCTCCCACCGCTCCCCTTTCCCGCCCCCGCCCCATCGATTCTTTGTTTTTTATATTCGAGACAGAGTATTAAGCTATTTGCGTTGAACGGATCCGGACTGTTTTGTTTTTTGACAGCGTTCGGCTTGACATTTCGCGATAAAACTCGATCGATATTGTCCCCGCGTACAGACCCCCCCCCCCCCCCCACCCCGGCATCGGGCCGAATATTATTTTTCTCTTCCTCTCTCTCTCTCTCTCTCTCTCTTACTCCGGAGTTATCTGTTGGCCCGGACGAAGGGGGAAAAAATATAAACGGAAAAGTCAAGCACGTCGAAACTTTAATTACGCGATTTCGCGTAATTACACCGCAGCCGGAACCGAACGTATACGTGTATTTAGCGCTCGTCGAAAGAATAACCTCGAAAGCTTTCGGAAGTGTCATCTGCACGAGTGCTGCTAATCAAAATTCCATTGGAGACTCACTCGACCCTCTTCTGCGGGACTCGGAGGACAGTGATTTTTCCATAAGCAATCGCGAATTGATCGAGCCACGTGTATTCATCATCGAGTGTTCCTTTCCTGCCGAGTGTTTCTCTTTCCGCGGCCGGAAACAGCTCGTTCACTTTATTCGCATTCGTTCGTGATTTCGTGTCTGACAACTTTAGCGAACGCTGGTTTTCTCATCCTCCCCCAGATATTTAAATCAACACTTTACCGACCGGTAGCGGTTGAACATTCTACACACTTCTTACCGATCACTCAGGAAAAGAAGGACTTTGTCACCAAACTTTTTTCTTTTATTATATTTAAGTACAAAAATGACTACAAGTAAAAGAACTTTATACTTCAGCATTATAAGAAAACATCAGAATTACTACTTTCATCTCCAACAACACCCTCCATTTCTATTTTTTAGCTAACGAATAATGATAGAGATCAACAAAGTTGAGCGTATGCATACGGCTCCGGTGATAGAGACCAGAAAAATTGATTGTATGTATACGCTAATGATGCAAATGGATTAAGTTCTGTACGCCTCTATAGTGGTTTCCGTGGAAAGCATCAGTTTGAACGGTACGCCACTATAGTGGCTTCCGTGGGAAGCATCAATTTGAACGATACGAACCACTATAGTGGCTTTTGTGCCATCCGCGGCCAGGCGCGCCGTCCCTGGGAGACAGAGTTGCGGACGAGCACGCCGTACTGGGAGACAGAGTCGCGGACGAGCGCGCCCATACTTAAAAGGTTAATAGGCTACCGGTCGGTAAAGTGTTAAGCTGAACCTGCGTTGTTGACAATCGTTTTGCGAATGCACTGTCTAACTTCTTCACACGACTAATAGTTGTCGCAAAGATTATACTTTATAGATTTCTCTCTGGTCTCCAACTGTAACGCTTGGTTAACCCTCCGTATGCTACGTCGGAATCATTCTTGACCCATCGCGGTTACGGTGGGGATAAGGTCGAGCGACCGTCAATGTGTACAATTTTATTCCGATATAGGACGACGCTGTTTATTTCGAAATAAGAAAATCGCTATCCCCTCTTGCTGTTTTGAAGTTGTTCGCTCGACACCGCTTCGTGCTAGAACGAGAGGATATGTCATATTCTAAACTTTACCAACGAAAGACCTTTTTCGAAAAACCCTTTTCTCGGCCGACCACTTTATACTGGGTGTCCCAAAAATGTTGTACTTCTTTGAAAGGGGTGATTCCTGGGGTAAGGCATTTGAGGTAACTTTTCCCTTCGCGGTAATGTTCTCCGTGGATTTGTTGAGAAGCTATCGACGAAAGTCACGGACCGGGACAACAATTCAGACAAGTCCGGCTGAGCGTGGCGATGGCATTGGCTAAGCCGAAAACTGTCCGCTGCGATCTGATTGGTCCGTGTTTTTCGTTGATAACTCCTTAACGAAGCCGCGAAGAACATTTTTGCAAAGGAAAATGTTACTTCAAGTGACCTCAGGAATCCCTTTCAAGAAAGTACAACATTTTGGGGACACCCTGTAGAATAGTTTGCCGCTACATTCGAGCCTCTCGCACATCTCCCTGTGTTCACTTTCGGCCTACTCGAGAACAAAGTCAAACCGCATAGGTACCTTCATCCGAAATACGACGATAGCCGGTCCCGACCCATCGTCTTATACCGGAATAAAACTGTATTAGTAAAATATCGACGTGGGTCAGAAATGACTCCGGCATAGGCCTAGAACTCGCTCGTTGATTTACGTGGTATTTCAAACGCGTCGAATAAAATCATTTGAATTTAGTTTGCCCTATTTTTCCTCCGGTATCGTTAAATAAATAACACGGAATAACGTAAACAATATCATTTACGCAAATCAGCAGAGCGAATATTGCTGCTTGCAAATGGTACATTATACAAGCATGTTTGAACACCAATTTATTTGAAAAATGTCGCCAAAGTTTAACGCAATCAAACAATCGCAGGCAGAAATGGCAGGTTATGCTAGTATCAATTTGTATGGACAATATTACAACAATCAAGATAAAGGAAAAAGTTCTAATGACTATTAAAATATTCCTCACAGGAAAAATAAGATACTATTGTATTTTACAGATGTCAGCCGTTTTGTTTCTTCCTTTTGATTTTCTTAAAACCGAAGCTTCATACAGAGACTCGTGTCATTGTTCAAATATTTTTTCAATTGGAATAACTTAAAAGTGGGTCAAGCAATTACGGTTTTCCGTGAAGCTGGAGGGATTAGTTTAATCCCAGTCATTAATAAATGACGTCCGATGAAAATGTTAAAAAAATTACGTTTCGTCGGGAGCGCAAAGAGCGTATTAAAGGTTGCTCTTCATAACTTTTTTATATGAGCCTGAATGAAAATTCTGGATTCTCTATTGGTGTACTCGTCAGCATGCTCTGATGCTCTGAGTATTTCGACATGTGTACAGTCTAAAGCTCCTATACAACATGGATACTTTTGAACTTTATCTTCCAATCTCTGTGGGCTTTTTCTATTTCCTAATTATTTTTTGAAAATTGAATCCAGTAGTAAAGCACCCAATTAATGTGAGAGTGCCAATTACTGTGACTATATTAATTATAATTATTTTTAAAGTATAATATTAAAAAAGAGATATGTAACATATATATTAACTGATTTTAATGAAAAATATTTAATATCTCTTTTTTAATAAGTATAATTAATATTGGCATCCCCGCATTAATTGGGTCCTTTACCCTATTGGCGTTTAGAATAGATTTTGCAAGCAACTTTAGTTATCGTTCGGCTAAACTGTATTATAATGAATACCGACATATATTTGAAATCCGGGATCGCCTATGTATCTCAAAAACCCTTCCATTTTCTTCTTCCGTGACAGACCACTAGTTTTGTTTATGTGGTCTAAAAATGTATCTGCCAGGTACTCCGCATGACGTTTTTCGAACCAGAACAGTGCACAATACTCTCGAGGTTCATATAATAGATTCTTCGAATTTTATGAACCTTGGGAGGACCAATTTGCACGAAGAACGCCATGATTATGACTGAGGAGAAATTAAGATACGCGACTAGCAGGCTTAAAATAGTAGTAATATTTACTCGAAGTTTTCAGTGAATACTACGTATTATGCATACGTATTTTAAGTATTTATCTGAAAAATCAGTAGATAGATATTAGTTCTAGCAAATATTTCGCCTTTATGCATACCGAACCAAGTACAGTGTCTACTCGATAATTGTCCAAAACATGGGTCTGGCCAGGGACAATTATCGGGTAGAAGATACTATTCTTTGATCCTGTCGCTCGTATTCACTTTGACGCGATTCTATCCCGAGTTTTAGTTTTCAAATATAAGAAAATACGTGTAATAACAAAAATATGAATCACGTCTACGCTCTGTGCTTACCACAAGAAATTTTCTAGTTGACAAGTTGAGCTTGTTCTCCATTTTGTTTTGTATAAAATAAGCTATGAAATTTAGAATTTGCATAAATTGTACAAAGCAGAAGCCAAATAAAAATTTCATTCGTTCTTTGATGTGTTTAATCAGCTGAAATTAACACGTATTGATCACATTGGAACTAAACTGTACTGAAATTGACACGTTGATTGACATTTTTAAATTCTTTTAATTGGTTCACTGCTTCAAATTGCACTCGGTCATTTTTGTCATTAATGCGTTATACCCGCAGTCCACTATTGAGTTGCAGCTTGGTTTTAGACAGCGCATTTCCAGTATTGATGGGTACAGCTATGGAGGGGCTGATTCTACGTGAGAAAATAAATCGAAAGTATAGAATAAATTAATTTTATTTGAGGCTTTCTTTTCGAGAAAATCGACTTCGAAGATCTGCCAAGTTCGCGTGCCTGGCGTTTGTAAGTAGAACCGGTGGATCATGCGCAGACACGTCAGACGATTCCTACTCAATAGCACGCGTGATCACTGAATCTACGAACTCGATTTTCTCGAAAACGAGTCGACAAATGAACAAAATTTTTTCCATATTTCCGACTTATTTTCTCATGTAGAATCACCCATCCACACGGCTATACCGTCAATACTGAGACACCCTGTGTACAGGGTGTTCACCCTATTACTAGCCAGCGTTTTTCTTGTAAACAGTAAATATAAGAAAAAAATGAAAGAGGAAAAAGTAGTACTGTTTTTTATACATAACAGAATGGCGTATGTAATTTTTTTGTGTTTATGCTATTTTGTTAGATATGACGGTGACCTTCAATTTTCTAAATTCGACAGCACAGTGACATTCAAGGTCATGCAAGATCAGAAATGGAAGAAACATTTTGAATATTTCGTAGCAACGTGAAGCTACTTTTCGTACCGCAGTTGTCGGATTTTCTTCAAAATGTAAGAGGACTTCTAACATTTCCGATTATGACACTTATTTTGGAAAGACCCTGTTTCCTTCAAACGCTTGGCACACAAAACAAACTGACATTTGTTTGCACTCTGTCCGGATATTCTTTTAGGTGTTTCAATTTACTTCGTCTTTTATTTCCATCGCACTGGTAATAAATGCGTACCGTATGCGCCTTCTCGTCCTCCTAATAACAATAGATTACTATGCGATATTACTAATCAGTTTCGGAAGTAATACTGCAATTGTCTCGTCATAGTAGAAACTAGAAGTAAACAGTCTGAATGTGAATGACAACATCATCTGATTCGTATGAATAAGGAATACATGTAAACAGATTGGTATGAAATATTCAAAATGTCCATTTCTGACCTTGCATGACCTTGAAGGTCACTGCGAGACGGATGAATTCGTCTAGACACACGCTTTCACGTGATATAAAAAAATATACAGCATTCCATTTAAAAAATTGAAGGTCACCTTCATATCTAACAGAATAATATAAACACAAAAAAAATTACATACGCCATTCTGTTGCGTATAAAAAACAGTACTATTTACAAGAAAAACGCTGGCTAGTAATTGCGTGAACACCCTGTATACGACGATTCGCATTATTTCTACGTTTGATTCTACACGGTTTCGACACAACACGGATCGACGGAACCGTGTTCGAAGTGGGTTGACTGTGTGTCCCGGCTACACCACAACAGCAAAGACACAGTGAACATCCGAGGTCCCCAGTTCCGAACCTCTTGTCCGCAGACCTCGGTGTCTCGTTGCAAACCGCGGCCGGTTTTCGTTTTCCAAGTTCCCCCCGGTTCGTACGCGCAAGACATCGGGACTGCTTTGTCTACTTATCCCCAATTTGGCTGAACGTTCCGGCAGACAAAGGTTGATTAAAGGTTTGCTTAGCCATTAAAATATTCCATTAACAGTTGCCGGTGGTGTGTGCGTCTTCGGGCCGCGTAGGTGAGGTCAGGTGAGCCAACGGCAAGAAAGTGGAGAAGATAAGCCGAAGACTGCGGGGCGTAGGGGCGGCGGATGAAGATAGGGTAGGAAGGATGGAAGGACGGTGAAGGAACCTTATTAAGGGTGTCTGTTCCGCCCCCTCGAGCGCTTAAATTTCAAACTGTCGCTCGACGAAACACGGCGACGTCGTTAAGGCTCGACCGTCGAGATTAAAGGCTTTCGAGATTCGAGAGATTTAAAGTCTGGAATTGTCCGCAATTAGTGCGAAACGGTAGGAGAGAGAGAGGACAGTGGCCGGGAGGGCCGCCGGACCGAGGGGACAGGGGGTTGGAGAGGAGAGGGCGAGTGGGTGGTTCAGGGGGTGGCGGAGAGAACGGTAAGCTCCTTCAGGGAGCTACAGAGAGCTTCCTGCAAGAAGCGAAAGAAGAACCGGCTGAACGTTAACGAGAGAGGTCTTAAGATGCGTCGCGATCATTATCGACGTTCTTCATTGTCTGAGCGATGTCGCCTTTTCCTCGCCCCCCCCCCCCCAGCCCGCGGACAAAAGTATTGTTCTTCCGGATGCAAATAAGAAAGATGCATCTCCGTTGTAAGGACGCCGATGCGAGGGCGGTTCCCGTTCGTGTCGACCCACACCTGGCTCTTCTCGTTTCCTATACTCTGATTGGTATAGTATTCGCGCGATTACAACCTAGGGCCCGTTCTAGGATCTCTCCGGTTGAGTGTAAAACTCTTGTGAGTTGCTCTCGATAGTACAGTGATTTTTCAATATATGTCGCCAAGGCCTGGATGTTAAACGTCGCGGAATTATCCCCACCACCGCGGAGTATACTCCGTGAGGAGCCACGAAGCTCGAGAGGCCTTGGACGCCGAGGAGTATAAACATAACACGGCTCGGGTAGATATGTCTCCTGGACGATACACGATGCTGGCAAGACCCGTGTTGCTGACATATATCGAGAATTCACTGTTTAGTGATTTCTCTATATGTATATGTCGCCAAGGCCTGGTTGATAAACGTCGCGGAATTATCCCCACCACCGCGGAGTATACTCCGTGAGGGGCGACGAAGATCGAGAGACCTTGGACGCCGAGGAGTACAAACATAACACGGATCGGGTAGATATGTCTCCTGAACGATACACGACGCTGGCAAGACCCGTGTTGCTGACATATATCGAGAATTCACTGTTTAGTGATTTCTCTATATGTATATGTCGCCAAGGCCTGGTTGATAAACGTCGCGGAATTATCCCCACCACCGCGGAGTATACTCCGTGAGGGGTGACGAAGCTCGAGAGGCCTTGGACGCCAAGGAGTACAAACATAACACGGCTCGGATAGATGTGTTGTTGACATATATCGAGAATTCACTGTATTTCTCGCGAGTGGACGTCGTGTTGACAAGTCAAATGACTCAACAGTGCCGAGAACAACTCGCGGGAGATTACTCTCGAATGGACACCTAGCTACAATGATCGCGAGAGCGTCGACCGCGTAGGCGTTGTTTACCTTGGCACTCCGAGATCAACTGCTAGCACACCGAGTTTGTTTTGATACAACCCCCGGTAAGTTTGGCACACTTAGTAGAGATTTGGAAAATAGAATGTTGTGCTCTGAAGAGAAACAATTGGGATTATGATGTTTTGTTCGAATGCGAATATAAATGGTGTTATTATTGTTACAGAGCGGAGCTTCTCCGTACTCGATTCATTTAAACAGTCTCGCGTCCAAAGAGGCACTATTCTTGAACTCATTAAAACTAAAGGGTACGACTAGAGAATGAAATTATTGAGCTATTATTCTCTACATTACCTGCTTATCGGAAGAAAATTATCAGTGTTATGGTATAATCGGTATTTACTTGCAATATATACTGCATTCTTATTTATTGAATATATTCAAATGTATTCACTATACATACATGCTACGTATACTATGTATATACTATGTATTGTATATACACTGTGTATATACTGCGTATACTATGTATACAGCTTACTGTCATTCTATAGTAAAATAAAATTGTAGAATACGATTGCGAGTAGAATACCGTGTGAAGTCATTGTAAAAATATTCATTAGAATTCTGGAACATTTTTAATTCAGTTTATATGCTGAATAACTGCTGTTCATCATTGTAAATTACTTTTAATATACGCACCCGTGCCGTACAGTGACGAACTCGGCCGAATTCGTGACCAAAAATAGAAAAAACTTTTTTCTGAATTTAAAAAATTTGTATAGCGTACTTTATTTATAAACTAATAGGGCTTCCTTTGCTGTTAATTACAATACCTCCTGTTGAGGTTGAGATGTTCCGGGGTATTCGGGGAGACACTCTAGCATAATATAACACGAAAAAGTAAACGATAGATTCGCAAACACAAGACAGCATCATCGAGAGATGCGAATTGTTCTTCCCGCCGCGCCAGCTCGTGCACGTTCGGCCGCGCTCGGCTGGGCATGCGCGTGACCCCAACACCTCCCATTTAATGCTATCAGAAATATGCGAATCCAAAGTAGAGGTTTCTGTAATATCGGGTTTTCCAGCTACATTTAAAAATAGCTGTGCCATTTGTTATCAACTATAATATTACTTAATTATATTTTTAATTAATATTTATTTTAGTTTTATTACCCTATTTTGTTTATCAAAGCCGTGATAACTAAAAATACGAGATGCATCTAAATTTTATGTGTCACTAATGAAATAGTTGTCCATATAATACAACTTGAATATTTCAATTTAAAAAAGTACAGTATTGTCATTATAATGTCATATCAATGTCATTTATTTCAGTAATTTATCATAGATTTCAAGATATGAATTTTGTCCACGAATCCGGCTACTGTGCGCCGTAGGTAATTTTGTGATGTCAGTTTAATTAATGAAGCTTTAATATGGAAGTCATTATCAAATTCGAAATAATAGCCTAGAACCAAATGTTTCCTAGCATAAAAACACGGAAATTCTTTTAGCCACAAATTGCGCGCGAGTGGGTTTTAATGAGACCTTTTTTTGCGAAAGAATGTTCTTCGGGATCCTCTTTAAAAGAGCGACCACTGTCGTATTTTAATGTGCATGTATGAACGAAACGTCATTAAGTCTTACATTAATTACGCTGAAAATCGAACTCCAGAATTCATGTACAGGGGTAATCGAATCATTATAGCCACAGACCGAAAAACATATTTTTTGTCTATATAATGGACAATGTTGCTTACAGTATATGTAACATAGGTTGCTAAATATATTTACAATTTGAGAATGTGAATTTTTCATTCAGTAAATAGTAAAAGTTCTGTGTAGCTGAATTATAATTAAAAAATTGATTGTGACTCTACTAATTTAATCACCCACTGTAATCCAAGTCACCAATTAAAATTCTTTTCAATGTTTTACAAAAGCATATTCAAGCACTTCACGACATATTCCGACAATTTGGATACACGTCTCGGAGAGAAAAGTAAAAGTATGTTACAGCTACAGAAATTCGGTTTGTTGTGTTAGTTCTAAGTCAAAAGTACAATACTCTGGTAAACACTATAACTCCTTATTTCTGTTCTACCGTGAAATTCTGCAGAACAATTAAAATCCAATGATTATAGCGGACAACCATGACGAAAATAATAATTCAACCACGTGCGTAGAACGTATTGTAATAAAGTTGCACAGACCCTCGAAGTAGAACAGAACGAAACGGAAAAAACAAATTGCTGTCACATGTTCAATATTTTTACATTGATCGTAAAACACAATATGCACATCACTTGTCGAACAAAGAAACATAAACATTCCAAAAAAGAAAAAAAGAAAATCCTTTTCTAGATTCAACGATTCAAAAACCTGAACGCAACCCATCAAGTTAAAACGAAAACCAACGCACGCGAACAAAAAAAAAAACTATGTCAACACAATACGCAAGAACTCGTTCTACAAGAATCATAATCATCCAAGACTGTTCCTACAGAAAATTCTCCGGAAAGACTAGCATACTACAATCCAAATCCTTAGTAATCAGACCCTATGCACGAGAAACATCTCATCGTCCCGAGAATCGTCACAGAAACACGTTACTTTCGATTAGCAAAGAATCGCCAGCCATAATCACAGTTCATTCGCAACGATCTCGACAGACAACCTTGAACAGCCTTGCGACCATCGTTTTCACGCACGAATCACTCACAGCGTCTGAATAGACGGGATTCGTGTGATTAGCCGCTGGGCCAGAGGTACAGACAGAGTACAACAAAGCCCGGCGATTCCTGTTACACACATTCGATTTACACGAGCGTGTCACGTGCTCGCCGATACGCGGGATCGTAAGGAAACGTTTCGAGAAGACGAAATCATCACGCGGCCTACAGAAACTTGTAATCGCTCGTCGAACCCACAGTCGGGACCACAGGAGCAACGGGCTCTGTTTCCATTTCGTGCGAGATTACGTTCCCTTGCATGCCGATCGTCGGGATCGTCATCAGAGTCACGGAGAGCTGAGAAACAACGCGACCAAAGCGTTCTTCCAGCAGGTGTACCCGCGGGTAGAGACGACAGTTTCGAAAGAGGGAACGTAGCGCGGTTCGAAGCTCGAAGAGTTGTTGGTCGTGGTACGAAAGGGGACACTGTGGAAAGAGTACACCGAGCACAGACTTACCGACGAAAATTAGGCACCGGGCCAGCATGGTTCGATCCTGTCCTTGGACCTGGGTCAACCTTGTACCCGGCGGAGACGCAGACCGAAGACGAAGCGTGCTGGTCGCCGGGTGCACGTCCACACTGTAGCGCCGGTCCGCTCGTCGGTCACGGTTTCCTCGTGTACCCGCTCGTTCCTCTCGCGTAACTGCTCGCTCTTCTCTCGCTCGCGATACCCGACGTCTCACGCTCGCCGGATGACGATCGCGCGACCAGCCACCGGCTCTCTCGACGGTCAACGGTCAACGGTCGACGGTCGACGGTCGACGAACGGAGCAGACCGGGGTAGACCGGAAGACGGTCGGTGCACCGTCGGTCCTCGGCGTCGATGACACGGTGCAGCCGACCGCGAAACTGCACGCGGCGGCGGCGATCAAAAAGAAGTCCGGCAGAAAACGCGGCGCGTCCACCCTCGCGAAAGTCTGTGGCCTCCGGCACCGCCGGCCACGACTGATCGTGCCGGAGAACCCCCGCGAGTACAGCCGCGCATGCGTCCCAACCCTCTCCTCTCCGTACCCTCTCCTGGTGTACCCTCTCCCCTCTACACCCTTTAATATCGGCCCTCTTGCTCGAGCGCGAGCCTCGCCGTGTCGTAGGGGTTGGAAAGGGTAGCTGCAGGTGCCACAAAGAATGAAAGGGAGGACGTACGCTGCGCGGCCGTCGCACGCATCCACCATTCGGAGATGTTCCTGGTGCGTTATACTTTTGTTTCATATTCTCTCTCCCTCCCATTCTTCTTCTTCTTCTTCTTCTTCTTCTTCTGCTTCTTCTTCTTCTTCTTCTTCTTCCGTTGGTGATCCTTTTTGTTTTCTTTTCACCCTCGTGCATCTCCTTCCAGGGATATTGTGAAAACACGAACGATAGGCAACGCGACGTGCCACGTTCATAGAAACTGTGCTAACACTTGCGTTCTCTAATTTTTTTTTTTATTATAGAAAATCTCATATGAGATTTATTACAACACGATGAAGAGTACAAAACGATAGGCACGACCGACGTGCCACGTTAATATAGGACCTTGAATAAGTTCTCGCTGTTTCTTTTACAAAATAAAAGCTTTTACCCAATGTCCTTGCTTCTGGATCATTCCTAAAACTTTTAAACGTTATGAAACAGTTGACTCATCTACTTGTAATGTTTTTCCAAGTTCTGCTAGCGTCTGACATCGGTCTTGATCGAGTAATTCCTCCAACTTTTCGTCTTCAAATTTTTTCGGTGCGCCAAAACGTTCTTTATCCTCAAGTTCAAAATCATTATTTTTGAAGCGTCGAAACCAGTCTCTGCATGTCGTATCCGACAAAGCATTGTCACCATAAGTCTCAACAAGAATTCTATGTGCTTCAGCTGCAGATTTCTTTTGAATAAAGTAGTGCAATAAAATTCCCCGCAAATACACTTTATTTGGCACAAAAGTAGACATTTTCAGAACTAAGAAAAAATTACTTTGTTTACACTAAAGTGAACTACCATACACTGAAATTTAAGGTTAGATACACTACTGCCTTGCATGTGTGTTACCATTCGAAATTCCACGAACGGGGTACTGCTACTGTCATTTTTGAAGAAACAGCGAGAACTTATTCAAGGTCCTAATAGAAACTGTGCTAACACTTGCGTTCTCTAATTTTTTTTTTTTATTATAGAAAATCTCATATGAGATTTATTACAACACGATGAAGAGTACAAAACGATAGGCACGACGCGACGTGCCACGTTCATAGAAACTGTGCTAACACTTGCGTTCTCTAATTTTTTTTTTTTTATTATAGAAAATCTCATATGAGATTTATAACAACATGACGAAGAATACAAAACAAAGATTACGAACTAGAGAAGAAGAAAAAAAAATTTACAAAATAGAAAACTGATGGTATGTAAACGTTATAATGAAAACATTAATACTAGTCATAGTATAAACCAATCGCTTATACAGGGTGAATCCGAAGGAACAGGACACCTAAATATCTCCGTTACTTTTCGTTATACAAGAAAACTTCTTAGGACAAAGTTACACTGGTTGAAGGGCCACATGTAACGGTGTAAGCGACAAAATTTTCAAGGTCATTTTTTATGAGATTTCAAGGTTATCGATGTATTTTTAAATGGAATGATATATCTTCGTTAACGTAATGTTGTAGCTGATAAAATAACGAATTCATCCATGTAACACAATATGACCTACAAATGACCTTCAACCCAGAAAAATGGAATAAATAAAATTCAACGTGTAAGATTCATTTGCTTTATTTCTGTTACGCAAAATGTTCAAAAATATTCCCATTCTTTCTCCTTCTCCGTCCTTTTCTAGGGAGATTTCTATATGTATGTCGCCAAGGTCTGCACGATAAACGTCGCGGAATTATCCCCACTACCGCGGGGTATACCCTGTGAGGAGCCACTAAGCTCGAGAAACCTCGGATGCCGAGATAAACATAACACGACTCAGGTATGTGACCTGGACCGATACACGACGCCGGTAAGACCCGTGTTGTTGACATATATCGAGAATTCACTGTACTTGCCTTTGTTGATTTGTTCGTCAAGGAAAACTGAATACGGGGCTACCGTACGGGGATGTTTTTGATGCGTTATACTGTTGTTTCGTCTCCCCTCTTCCTATTATCCTGCTCTACATCTCCTTCTTCTACTTCTTTTTCAGTTGCTGCTTCTTCTTGTTTCCGTTCGATCTTTCTACACGTGCGTCTCCTTCTAGGGATATTGTTAGATCGTGAACGATAGGCACGACGTGCGACGTTGACGGAAACAGTGCCGATACTTGCCTTTGTTGATTTATTCGTCAAGGAAAACTGAATACAGGGCTACCGTGCAGGGATATCTTTGATGCGTTATCGTCGATATGTCGGTGCTTGTTTTTGTTTTCTCTCGATTTTTCTACCTTTACCATCGTACATCCGCTGTTCAGGTTATTGTTCAAACGTGAATTCGTGTGATATACAGGTGCTGATATGTTCCTGATGCGTTTTACAGTCAAACCTCTTATTGCACGGCATTCTGAAAACACGCTTTTGATATAACACCGGATGCATTTCCTTTATTTGTGTTACACTTTCGGGTATCGATATAACGTAGATCGAATCAATGGTGTCATATGAGGTTACAACTCTTCCCATCTTTTTATACTTCTTCTTTTTATTTTTCGCCTCCCTTCTTCACGTTCTTCTATTGTTGGTGCTTCATTTTATTTCCTTTAGATTGTTCTACCTTCATCGTCGCGCGTCTTCTTCTAGTGATATTATTACAACTTGAAACTGTGTTAAAACTTGAGTTTTTTTAATTTATTCTGGAGGAAAAGTTAGATATAAAAGGAGATGCAGGATTTATCTGCTAGCCTATTAGCTGGCTGAGTTTTCAATTTACGATAAAGAAGCATGAAGAAGTATGAAAGAAGCATATTTAGCCGCTTGATTTTTACTATTTTTCTAGCAAGTTCTTATCCTGTGTTTGTGATAAGCATAATTAGATAACCAGGATACCATTACAGAGTTAACATTTAGCATACACTAGTCAGCTAAAGATTAATTGCACAATGAACACTCTAAATAACAATACAGGGTGTCCCGGGTGTTCAGAAGTAACTTTTTCCGTTGCGAAAATGTTCTCCACGGTTCTGTTGAGGAGTTATTAACGAAAAACACGGACCAATCAGAGCGCGGATGCAGCAGGCGGACTCTGACTTATGCCAATGGAAAAAGTTACTTCAAATAATTTCGGAAATTATCCCTCTCAAGGAAGTACAATATTTTTGGGACTCCCTGTATATTCGATTAATATATAAATTATACAATAATAAATCTCATCGATGACACGGTGGCAATTTTTCTGAAATCTGAAAAAACAGCATTTCTGATGATTATCCTTAATATTAAATGATAAACTTGATATAACAAAAAGTTTCTCGCAATCAATGTAGGTACCGTATAATTTATAATAATATGAATACTATGTTACAGTAAAATGAGAGAATTATTGTTTAAATTGAAAAGAGAAAAAAATATTACCGAAAGGCAATAATGAACAAACAGTTCAGGAATTTATTACTGGAAATTAAAAAAAACTGTTCGCAATGCACTCGAGCAAGGTTCAATATTACCAACTTTAGTGGCATGCAGTCTGTGATATTAAATCATGCTCGATACTTTACAAATAGCTCTTTATGTATGAGTTTAGTTTTTGTGTAATAAATCCCAAACAATGCGAATGTTATGTATGATTTAAAGAAGATGGGGGAGAGGGGGGGGGGGGGTAACCCTTAATCATGGATATTGAATGGGTACCTTCCCATTAAATCAATTACGGATTTATTTTAAGATTTGTGGCATTAATTTCTATAAATTAATTATATAAATTTCAATTACTTAAGCAGGGCAGAAGTTCGTGTATGCGAAATCATCTCATAAGATAATACACGATATGCATTAATGCATTTCTGCGTCTATTGTTAATATGCATCGGTTAGTAACCGAATACCCGAGTCAGTGAACGGTTCGTATTGAATCCGCGATATAAAAGCACGGAAAAGTGGAGCATCGATTTCATATTCGTTTGTTAGTTTTTTAATATTATTTATTACGCTACACGGTTGCCGGGAACGTCGGCGCGCTCCCTGACGACAATTAATGGAATTCATTAGGACTTATTTCAGTCGCGGTGTAATGAAATTAAATGTTCATTATGCGCGAATTGATTGCGCTGAAAATTCGTCGGTACGAGAACGAAACAAATATTCGTTTGTATTAATTCGAGAAAGGAGGGAAGAGGTGGAGAGATAGAGGAGGATGGGGTTAAATAAAAATTTCCTTTCATTCTCGAGCTAATGATACTCCGTAAAAGTTATACGGCGTATCATGTTCCGCGTATTCAGACGTGCCATGGACGAACACGGACCGCGGTCTAATAATGATAAATTATTCGGAAATATTTTTTGGACTGTGCCAGAGACCACTAGATTGCGCGAATCATTCCTCCGTGCGCGGTTCGTTATTATTTGCTGGCTTTTCTCTATATTAACCTATTTCTACCTCTGCTTCCAGATTTTCCATATGAAATTTTCATATTAATCTGCGCCCGTATTTTTTCACCGTGCTGTGATATTAATGAATGAATTTCAAAACAATGACACGGCACAAACTACGAATATAGCTCTGCAAAAAGGAAACTGCACTCCGTTGAATTTGTCGCTTTATTCTAATACTTCGAACGTAAAGAGCCTTTGTTTGCTGACGATGTTATTATAGTTTATTATACTTTTCTGAATACGTTCCCTGCATACCGTGGTTCCAGCTCTATTAATACAGTAAGGTTCGATATATGTGCGAGAGATGTATACGATATTTGTGAATAATTTATCCTCACTAATGTGGCGTGTACCCCATGAGGTACCCATTGAGCGAGACAATTCTAATGACAAAAATTTTCTTGTTTTTCATTATTGCGAAACTGCCCAACATATTCGTGACACTTTTCTGATTGAAATGATACCAAACACGGTAAAACTAAAAGCAAAACAAATACTTTGCAAATAATTGATTACTCATGGGTACCCCTAATACATAAGCATAGTATGATTTATTTGCACGAATACTCATGCTCCGCTGATCAGTACGGATAATCGAGGCTCTACTGATTCGTCAATTAAAAAGTGATGCGAACTGTGTCGTATTTGGTGTTACATCGAACAAAAATATCACAAACTTGTCAATAAAAGTTTCATAAAAGACATCACATGTAGTTCTTCTACTTTTCCTACAGGCTTCTAAAATCATTCTGCATACTATGAAATATTTGAAGTAGGAGAAAATAAAATAATTTTCAGCTATTCGGTACGATCTGCATTTCCTTTTTTTTTTTTTTTTTTTTTGGAAGAATAAAACGTCCATCGGCCCGTGCACGTCAGCGTTGGTTTCTTTCGGCAGAAAGTTTCGCTCCGACGAAAACTTGACGCGCGGATCAACCAGCCCAGTCCACTCCGCCCTTTTCCACCCTTCGCGATTTTTGTCCCGCTTTGTTACCGGTTTCCCTGCTCGCGAAAGGGCGATCCGCAGTGGGTGTAGGTGCTTAGACGGAATGAAAGGCGGCGGGTATTATGCTTCGTGATTGTTGCACCCGGTGCGGTTTCGAAGACATCGCGGTCCCATTCTGCATACAGCATACGCGGTCTTGCATCCCGCCATTCATTTAAAATTTCAACGAACTTGCGGAAATTCATAATGTACAGTCGCGCGCGAAAGTTTCTGGCCAGTTACATTTTTCACTGTATAAGCTGCTCCACGAAATTGAAGCAACACCGAATTATTGAAAATCAACGATTTTTGAGCGACTGTAACTTCGCTTATGACAATACGAAAATATTCTGCCTGTGCTCATTTCAACACTCTGACTGCCAACCAGCACCCTCAGAAATTCCATAAAATCAAAGCAATCTATTTGTTGCAATAAAAATTGAAAGGTTCAAATGTATAATACTGGTTTTTCACCCAAATCTTCATGCATTTTCCAAATCTTAGCCAAAGGGTACTTATAGCCGGATAAGCTAGTCAAAAATGAACTTGGAAAAATTTTAACCCTATATCTCGACCAGAAATGTAGGTAGGGGGTGAAATGAAAAAAATAGATTTTGGCATATTGTCACTATTTCATGATATGCAAAAATTCTGAAAAAATCGAACAGATTTTAAATACCCAGATACATATGCTGCAATTGATTGGGATTTTTAGCTTGAAAATCCTGGTTGTAAAAAATCGAAAAGAATGCAGATTTCACATTGAAGTGAATGTTTACATTTAGTGCCTGAAAAACTTTGTTTTCATTCATTCTTAGAGCTCACTTGCGTGTGTTCAAATACTTTTGTGGCATCGGCGAAGTTTATGTTTGTGAGAAATAACTCATAACTATTGTATACGTATTTCGATTCACTTGAAACTTGACCTGTATAATCTAGAGAGTCATACCAATTTACTAATACTTCTGTAAGTATTGTATAATATACTTATTACAATAAATAAAGTATTTCATGGTAAGTGTTCAAATACTTCCGTGAGCCCCTGTATGTCTCACGGTTTTACCGCGGGATGAAAATTCTAAATTAAAATACGTACATTTAAAGAAGAATCCACGTTCAAAGTCTTCAGGAATCTATCGAATAACATCGTCTCTCGATTTTCAATTCGTTTCTGAAAGCCACTATACAATCTCTCCGCCGTCGGCAACCCACCTCGGCGTTAACTTTTCGAAAGAGTAACGAGAGATAGCGATGGAGATCGAGCGGGGAATATTTTAATAAAATCGTCAAAGTACCGCGCCGTTCCTATTCTCGCGGACGAGTATACATAAGAATTGAAGCACCGTGGGCGCTGTGTGTTTTTCCGTCTCCGTTTCTTCGTTCTCCCCGGTCTATTTTTTCCTCGTCCCATGTTCCTTTTTTGATAAACAGACGAGGCCGCGAAGGGGAAGGAAAACGGGTCGACGAGACTTGTTTAAGCAAGAGTAAAAAATGTAGGATGTAGAGGAGGGCCGCGGGGAGGGTTGGGGGTTGGGGGTGGGGGTGAGGGTGAGTAAGAAGGAACTCCGAAGAATAAATTATACATTCCAACTTATCCTGGTGCTCGGCTGCGTGCACGTGAGTTACAAAGTTCCTCGAAAGATGCAACGACTGCAAAACGCTTCTCCCTTTTTTATGCAGCCTGATATACCCGCTCGTCCTTCCCAACCCTTCCGTCTAGCAGCGCTAGCAGCTCGTTCAAGAAAGCTCGAGATGACGACCGGTAACAAGGAGACGGTTGAGGAGCAATATGCGCCGCATCAAGCGTGATAAATTGTTCAAGCGACCGTGTTAAAGATTTATTTTTAAACACACGATACATACACACAGACGCGCACCGGCTGGATCCGAAAATCCGGTTCGAACGAAAAGTGAATTTTCGTGTAGAAACACGGAACTACGTTTGTTTCGTGTAAGGTCTTCTTTTGGCAGATATGTATCTTTGGAAAGTTCTTTGCAGCTCGCGTGTTCTTGCTTAGTACTGGAACGACCTGTCAAAATTACGGATTTCGGATTCTTTGTTTTACATTTATTCAGGCTTTAAAGGTGCTCTCGAGAACACGTACTAGACACATTTATAGTAGTCTACCCTATAGCACGATAGAAAAGAACTGTTTAAAGAGACGGTATATATGTACACTACCGCTCAAAAGTATCCGGACAGTTGCGAAATATGTATTAGCATTGCATAAAAGTTATTGTCGATTTTTATTAGTTTCTTATGAAATATCTAACGTTTTAAATTAAAAATTACGTACGTGGAACTTGCCAATAGTACACTGAAATTAAATACAAGATTCATCGACGTATCCACCGCGGAGTGACCGGATACTTTTGAGCGGCAGTGTACATATGTTGTGTGGCGGTATATGCACAAAATGTTGTTTGGGAAGACTGTACATTTACTGCCACAGAAGCTGCATGTATACAATCGCTTTAAACCATGAGTGTAGTGTTTTCATTTATACATATTTTATAAGAATACTCGTGCGATGTCTTGTTATTTTTAAACGGCAGTACAAATTAGTCACTTTAGTCCTAAAGTGTGAACAATGTACAGACATATTAACCAAATTCTATTAGATAAACTTGAATTCATCTGAAGAGTATTAAAGAAAATATTCATTTTATATGACACCACAATTAATATGCAATTTTGCATATTAACTTTTACATATTAAATAAATTTTATTCACAGGAATTCCTACGTCGAGTGTGATTCAATATTTTTAAATTACCAATTCAAATATACAAAAAATAATATTATCATGTAGCTACTTTCAATATAAGTCATTCAGAAAATCGTTTAAAAATAGTACCAACAAAGATAATATTAACATATATTCTTAGTATATATGTTATCTGTTATACAGTTTACGTACCAATATATGTTAATATATTAATTTGTTCTTACTTAGATAAGCAATATACATTTATTTATCTGTTTTTAATATAATTAACGGACGAAATTGTTTAAAATTAGTACCAATGAATGTGTTAGAAGAACTAAAAATAATCATTTTAAGAATATTTTAATTAACACACTTAAAGATAAGTTTCTTGGGAACCAAATTGGATAAGTTTAAAGTGCAAAGAGTTAAGTCGCGATTGTATTGGTAGAAAATATGTATAGAAGAATTTTTGAACAACCCAGAAGGTTGAAATTTTAAAAATGCTCGAAGTACTTCGATTCCTGCCTTTTTGCGAATACAGTGTGCTATATGAAAAAATGACTGCGATTTCGGGTACACCCAGTACATTCAACGCGTGCACAAAATCACGAAATCTGGATTTATTGCACAAATCATACCAAGCGCGTCCATAAAATTGCGTGCATTTCAATTTCGGGCACCAATAAAATTCTGCAAAATTTTTACCGTATCGTGTAGGTGGAGGATGTGATTCTTGTTTGCGCAAAAAATATTGTTTATCTACCAACAAACGAAAGATTGAAATAAATTAAAACACACCGAATCTCGCTCAATGTTGCAAACGGAAAGTATTGATCCAAAAATTGAATTATTCCCGATGTAACCCGAAATTAGATGTTGTCTACGATGTTTATATTGATTGAAATAGTGTTCGTCATACTTCACATCTTTAACACTAAACCTACCAAGCACAAAACTTATGCAAGTGAAACGTCTTATTTCTATAAGACGGAGAATGAATTTAATTAAACTTTGTACGATTTTAATTATAATACGTGCTTAAATAAAGAAGTCAAGTCAGTAATTTCCTATCAAAACGTTTTTATAGTTTCAATAATTGTGACATAAGCAAGAAGGTATTGTGTTCAATTAATGCTGTCTTATAACAAGACTATTGATTTTTACGCAAAATAAAAATTGTCTGCATCAATTGCAAAACACAGGAGCCATTTTAAATTGAAAATGAGGTAAAATAATATCCTTCTAATCTTTTCCATAAAATAATGGAAAATACTATTAAATTTTGGAAAGATATTGAGTTACCCTAATGTGTGTTTTAAGAATTATTATTCTTAAGAATATGCACAGTAAGAATTTAGAAACAATGTAACGCATATGTAATATAAGCTACATGTCAAAATATTGTACTTGCCAAATAAACCACTTGGTTTAAAGCAATAATAAATAAATAATAATATATACATATAAATGATTATGAATTAGTTATAACAGTATAAGCAACGAACTCTGAAAGTCAATATTAATATAACTTGTTAAACTTTACAGTCGCTAGTGATATAAATATCGATGCCACTATAAATAAATGTAATTAAAAAAAATAAATTTTTGTTCATTATTCACTACACAAAAAAAAAACACCCACCATTGACAGAAGGAACCACGAAATACGATCTACTTTGTACGACATTCTCAGCGGGATAAACAGTATGTTTGAAACAATTTTTGGTATTTGCAGCCCTTTAAAAAATATTTGCTACCTTGCAATTTGGATACAACGTGTGCTCGGCGAAGCGGAATTCCACGCAGTGGCATGCTTTGAGGCACAGTTTAATCACGGCGAATATCACATTAAAAACTTTCGGATAGCTCAACCGATCGTTGTGCAACGTTCCTGTTTTGTTTTTTTTTCTTTTCCAGAGTTAGCGTATCTGCATACCTGAACGATTGAAACGAATGACCGACTCGCGAGTCGCGCGGCGGTTCGCCGAGGATTATAATGTAACGAGGACGTTGAAGTTTTAATCCTTGTCGCAACGCGGAACCGTGAGTTATATTTCCACACGGACTCTAATTATCGACAAAACGGACGACGTTTTAATTTATCAATACTGTGCGATGGGTGCACGCTTTTAGCGATGATATGGTTTGCTCGCAAGTACGACCCAGTTTCGGCGAGCTGATGCGCACCATCATCGAACGAACGGTGATAAAGGCAAAGTCCACGGGAAATCAAACATGTATCGGACGCGGAATAATCGAGTACCGTCAATTAATATAAAATACAACTTCAGCTTGCAGCATTTAACCCTTAAATGCACGAGTGGGGTCCGCAAAGGACCCCAGTGTTGGATTTTGTGTTAACATTTTTAGCCGCGCCATTTTTAGTTTACAGATAGTTTACAGAAATAAATTGTTGCTGTAATCAAAGTTAGCAAGGAATTAGGTAAGCGAGGTCCTCAATGGACCCCATGTACGCATTCATGTTCCTAATATTTAGTTTACGTATGCACTTAAGGGTTAACCCTTCGCACTCGAAGCCATTCTAACTCCAAAACGAAACATACTTTCCGACCTAGAATATCTCCCTTCTATATATATATTTTTCATGTTGTACATACTAAAGTGGTGCAATTTACTCGTACAATACTGAAACGTTTAGTAATTTCTTAAATACAAACAAATCTAATAATGTAAATTTGAATAATGATACAGCAATTTTTAGTGACGCCTTACAGTCGTCGTTCGAGTGTTAACGGTTAAAATAATGGGATAAAAAGAATCGAGTTTTCTTATGAGCAATATTATTAGATACTTGGTTTGCTGATAGATGATACTATTTTTCTATTCAAGCAAGCCATTTTTATTTCGCAATGATCGTCCGAAACATATTCAGGCACCTAATACGTCCTCGTCACCCGGTAAAGGCTTCGTGAAACAGATCCGCGGGTGTTCGGACGTACACCCCCCGAAATATCAGACGTCATAACAGCATCCCCGCGACGCGACGAATGAATTTCCCGAACGGGAAGAACAAAGCGCGGGTTCGCAGGAAGCTCGAGCGGCACGGCGCCGGACAAAGGCATAAAGCACCAAAACAGAAGAGAGCGAGCAAGAGAGAGAGAGAGAGAGAGAGAGAGAGAGAGAGAGAAAGAAAGAAAGAGAGAAAAATAAAACACACTCGATATCGAATTCAAAAACAAACCCTCGAACTAAACGACGCCCTCGAGTGTCCCCCGCAATTATCGCTCGAGGCCAAGGGTAGCTTGTTTTCCGGCGAGAAGTATCGCCGGCAATAAAGCTGGACACCCAGTACACGGGATGATGTGTGCTCATTGGCTGAGCAGGCGGTCGGCAGGGGTTTGCGGGGGCGGAAAGTTTTGACGTTAAGCGACGGGGGAGCTCGCAGACAAACTTGAGCCTTCTATGAAAGGAACGACGAAGATGCACGGCCCTGGAGAGGCAACTGTGACAGAGCACGAGGAAGGGAGGGTTGCAACGAGAGATGGTGGAAAAGGAGAAGGAATAGGGCCTCTGTGCTGGGAAACCGGGAACGAGAAAGAACGAGTCAAGGAGCGAGAGAGAGAGAGAGCGAGAGAGATAGAGAAAGAGAGAGAGAGAGAGAGAGCTCGAAGTAACCCGGATAGGGGATGAAGGGAGATGGGAAGAGAAGCACTTGACAAGAGAAAAGGAGCAACAGGGACGAGAAACACATAGTCGGTGTGTGTCGAGGCAACGAAGCCGGAGCTTGATGCGTCCCGGGATTGCAGCATGCACGAAAACGAAACGAACACTGCTGGAGCGGCAGAGACGGAGCCAGCTAGGCCAAGTAGATCCGAGGAGGATGGAGGTGGATGAAGGAGGACGGCGGAGAGTCGCGGAAGCGGGACGACACGACGCAGACCGAAGCGGGAAAGAACGAGGCGATGCAACGCGGACGAAAGAGGGAGAGAAGAAGATCGTGGCATCCGAGGCAGAAGGATGCAACGACTGTGTCCGAGCACGTCGTTAAAACCCGACCCGGGGCTACGGATTCCGAGTCGTCTACTGGAGCAGCCCCACTTCGGCATCCTCGACACCCTCGACACCCTCCAGCAGCGGCGGTCTATCGCCCGGTACTCGTTCGACTATTGTTTCGTCAAGTGCGACGTAAAAGACTCGAAGATCCGCCCATTGTACCGGCTATTAAGGCTGTTGTCTTGACGCTCTTTCTCTCCGTCTGTCACGGAGCCCGCGCCCGGCGATCGTCTCTTTCCCGCGAGATGCGAGATCGCAACCACGCGCGAGTCCGGTAAAGACCCCCGGCACAAACGGTTCCGCGCGAATTCAAAATTTATCCTCGGGTCACGTATCCGACAACCCCGCTATCGTCCTGCTACCACATCGCCGCGTCGGGGAGAAGCGAATTAGGGGACCGAGGGACGGAGAAACGTTTCCGGATGAAACACCGTGCACCGGAAACCCCCGGCCCACTGTTGTCTTTGCCCGCGAATCCGTGTTTTGGCTCGCCCCAAACGCATTAGAGCCGGCGTCGCGGTTTCGCAAGGACTGCCAGGATCCTTGCGGGGGTAGCATGGTCCGGTTTATTCGAATAGCGGCGGGACGAATGATAACGGCATGTCTCGGATAGCACGTTACAGTCGATCCTTTTATACTAGGTTTGTCGCGCACGAAATTACCGACTCCAGAATGCAAATGTTATGAAACGTCTCCGTCAAGAAATACGGTGACGAGCAAAAGTGTAAACACACTTCGCTAATTTCACACGAAACGTGATAATACAACCTATTTTTCAATTGAATGATAAAGATTAGGTACTAATAATCACAAAGTGAATAGCATAAACAAAACACAACTGTTTAGTTTCGTTAATATTAACAATATACGGAATATTTATCGAAAATAGGGATTGAAGATAATTTTTACTGTTTTGCACTTTAATTCTGCTCTTCGAAATAAAGCTTTAAATGAATATTTTGTCCATTTTTCTTTACTTCTTTGTACTGCTTCTACCCTGCGTGGCATACTATCTATTTAATTTTTAATCATTTCCGGCTCAATGTTGTACCATGCTTGTTCTGTCCTTTTCCACAGTTCATGAACACCTGAAGGTGGATTGTCATATTTTGCTAGCCTTCTTTTCACAATTGACCACTTTTCGATTGGGTTCATATCTGGACTTTGTGCTGGCCACTTCATCGCAGAAAACTTTTGATTTCCTAGCCAGATTTTACTATCTTTGCAGTATGCTTAGGGTCACCGTCTTGTTGAAATACTACTTCATCTTCAGCAAATTCGATAGAATTAACAACAGAAGGTAAATTATTTTGCAAAATATTTAAATAACGCTCTTTGCACATGATACCTTCTAGGGACCAACATACTTATGAGTAAAACAACACAACACGGGTCTACCCAGGGATATTTATCGGCTAGAAGATACTATTCTTTGATACACTGCCGAACGTAGAAAAGGACAGCGAAGCTTCGGAGACTTTTATCGGCTCGATAATTGGGACATATATCGAGTAAAGACTATTTCGTCAAAATGTAATGGTAAATAAATGCACTATTGTCCATGGTAAGCAAATTTCAAAAATAGAAATGACAATCTTGTAAGTGAATAATATTAATAACCAGAAAATATACAATCAAGAAACTTAACTAATTAATTGACAGAATATGTTGATCATAATGGTGCTTACTGTAATCAATAAATTTTATTTATAAAATAGTTGTTAAACGCTACTGGTAAAAATCGAACATTTCATATGCAGCTGCATATTACAACGCAATACATTAATGTCTTAATATACAGGACTCTCACACACTTGAAATCGGAATAACTTTTTTACAGTTGGATGAAACGACATCAATTTCTCTCCGAAGCCAAAAGTATTGATTCAGTAGATGATCCGAACTTTATTGTTTCATGAAAATATTAAAAATGTATTTTGTAGTTTCCCATAACTTCTACAGGGTGGGATGAAAAAATGTTATTTCATTTTTTCAATTTATTGTTACATGCAGAATCATTCCGTGCCTGGTTGTACTAGAATTCCCTCCTACCCTGTATACATTCTGGCAATTTTATCGGAGTTGGTTAATTGCTTTGTAAGTTATACAAGGTGACGAAAATTGTAGTTAGAGGACGAAAGTAGTGAAAAATTGCAATTTTCGGATCTAAGGATCCATTAGAATGGCAGAGTGATCCCAATTACAACATTCACTTCGATATAGTTAATAATTTAGTTTCAGTTAATGATTATTTAGCAACTTTTATTGTATTGGTAAATGTTATTCGATAATGAAATGGAGTTTTGCAAATTTTCTGCAACTTGAAAGTGAAGTTTCACTTTTAGTCGTTCTTTTCATAGAAAGACAATTGATTGAATTCAATGGAGCCTATTATAACGAAACGTATTTTGAATTTCTTACATTTATTATCCTGCGAAAAAAGCACATAAGTTAAACCAAGTTTGTCGGCAGTTTTAAAGTGATTGATTTTCTATAGCGACTGCTAGGTTCATGCTGGAAACGTTCCCTTTTTTTTTTGTGTCTTCGATTTCAAGTGTGACCTATTTTTAGTTTATCGTCGAGTTAAATTTCCAATTAATCGATACGTATCTAGAGTTCTAAATTCCTAATCAGATATTTCGTGTTACGATCCCGACACGGCGTTTTGAGAAATTCAGTTACTGTGCACGAGTTTAACGAACAGGATCCCCTTATCGTGCTTATACAGTCGGCGCGGCGAATTTATCTCTTCAATAAAAAAGTAGTTATTGGAAAGAGTATTTTTCCCATTTATACGGCAGCGAAAAAAAAAACAAGAATGAACGCCGGCTCGTAATTTACGTTTATTTTCGTCGTTGATTTACCGCGACGCCGATAATCGAATTCGAAAAGCGCCGGGGAAAGCGTTCGCGACACACGCGAGGCTAGGATACACCGCAATATATCAATGCAGCAGCCGGTAGAGCGGTGGGCCGTTTGTTTTGTACTAGTTACCTCTTTTCTCCGCATTCTTCCGACCATTTTGTCCCTCCCCATTAGTCCTCTTTCTGTCTGTGCCGTCCCCCCGCTTCCGTCCCGCTCTCGTCCCGCTCCGCTCCCGTTTTCTTCCCTTTTTATAATATCTAGGCGCAAATTGCACTTGGCGACGGTGCAATTGTTCCCCTTTATTTCCTTTGTGATGCACCGTAGGCACGAAATTGACATAAACAGTAGCTCCATCCGCGTTTTCCCTCTAACCACCGTTTCCCCGTCTATCGTTGCTCCTCCCTCATTCGCGAAACCGTTCCAGCTTATAACAACAAATGACCTGTTAAGGGAACGACCGGATAAAAACTGCTCTAAATTTCGGACGATCGCCGTTCTCGATCCGTCCTTGAGAACGTTTGCGAGATACACTCCGGGACGAAAAGATTGCACGCGGTATGATTCACACGATTTTCATTTATTTTTACATTGTAACTGTTTGCTTCTGTTATTTCAGGGTACGTTTGTAGACTCCAAGACTAAAAGGTAGGACTCGTTGAAATTTACACGGTTTTCATTCGTTTTGACATTGCAGCTTAAACTTAAAAGTACTTGCCAACTAATTCGTGGCGCTCACAACGAAGCAATTGCAATTTTATTTTCGATCAAAGTCTTTCAACCGTCACATTAGAGATTGTCGAACTAATACTTTTAAGGGGGCCAGCAGGCATTTGGCCTTGACTGTCGCGCAATGTTAGGCTGTGCCTTTTTTCTAGACATTTTACGTCTTAAATAAGTAAGTAATCAATTAAAAATGCATACCACCGTGTTTGTACATGTCTTTGCTACGTCTGTCCAGAGCCTTTTTTTCGATACGAACACTAAATCTCTCGAAATTAAGAGAATCTCTCTGCGGCAGCCATCTTGTGACGTCATACTTGCTTCAGAAAGCGAGTTTTCTGCCGAATATTACAAATTACTCCACGATGAGGTAGAAATTCGCAATTTGGGCTCTGGACAGACGTAGATTGGACTTTTAGGAAACACAAGTGACCACTTTTAAAACTGCTCATTGCAATATTGAAGCGTCAATTTGTCAAGATTTTGACCCTTGCAAGTTCATATACGTATATTGCAGATTGTAAAATGGACTAAATGCATAGAAAGTTATGCATATTATTTTGGAGAATAGAATGTACTTTAGTCGTTTGTAAACAATCAATAAATTAACAAATAAAGGACTACAAATTAATTTGTACCGTTAATAATATTGTAGTTACCCTTATCAATGTAGAACTATTTGTAATCAAGATTGGACATTGGAGTTTGATGAAATAATTGTAAAATGGACTACACATATGGAAAGTGACAGATCATTTTGAAGGTATTTGAGTTGACTATATACAATGAGAAAATTTTTTAGTAAATAACTACATACTAATTTTTACACTTAATTATACTGTACTTATTTACCCTCATCAACTACTTGTAACACAGAATGTATAGAAAACAATGTATATTAGTCGTTTGTAAAAAATTAATAAATTGACGACTAAAGCTCTACGAATTAATTTTTCTATTTAACAACATTGTATTCCCTCTCGTCAATGTGGAGGTGTTTAATAATCAAAATGGGACAGTGGAGATTAATGAACGACTTGTAAGATAGACTAAACACAGACACGCTTATTAATAGTCGGACACTTTTAAAAAGACGATAACTTTTTTAATATTGGACGATACGACTTGGATTTTTTCGTGAAGTTAGAACAATTAGTTAACTACATGATGTATATAAAAAATTTGGTAAAATTGTGATTGGTCGGAATTAAATGGGATTATAAAAAAGACACTTTTTAAAACCTTTTTATGTGAGCCTATATTAGTGGGCCCGACGTGGGCTGTTTTATGTGGGCCCAAAAACTTAAAAAATGCAGTTTGTAGATTTGCATCAATTATAAATATTTTGAAAATTTCATCAAAATCGGATGATGTGGAAAAAAACGACAGGCATTAAAAAACGTAACAATCAGATGCTAGCATTTTCACCAACTTTAAACGTTTATAGCTCATTGCAACGTTGACCAATTTTGATGAAATTTTCAGAATACGTATAATTGATACAGACCTACAAGATGTATTTATTAAATTTTCAATATAAGCCCATCTAAAAAAGTTTTAAAAAGTGTCTTTTCTATTTTCTCATGTAATTCCGACCAATTGCAATTTTTCATACATGGTAAACTAATTGTTCTAATAGTGCCAAAAATCCAGATCGCATGGTCCACTATCAAAAAAGTTATCGTCTTTTTAAGAGTGTCCGAATATTAATAACAGTAACTGTACAAGAAAAATGGCGATCATTTTGGAGAATAAAATGTGTTGAAGTTGTTTGTAAACAATCAATAAATTGAGGGCTAACGGGCTACAAATTAATTTGTATACGTAATAACATTGTATTTACCCTGATCATTGTGTAAGTGTTTGCAATCAAGATAGGGCTTCGTTTTCGTATTATCTTGTGCATCCTTTGACACGGGACGAGCACATTCGTGGGATTTCCCGGTGGAAACTCATCGAAACAGACCCGAAGAACGAAGGAGAAGCAAAGGCGAGCGGAGGTGGAGGGGTAAGGGATGGCTGTCGCAAATTGGCTGGGTAATCGATGCCGGTCTTGGGATTCCATCCTGAGATCAGGCCGTTGTACCGTTTAATTAGAATACGGCTGCCCCTGCTATGTCAAATGCCGGGGAGTCCCGGTCGAGCCGAGGAATCGACTTCTGGAGATTTTCATAGCCTTGGTTGATTGATCGATGGCCGCTGCAATTTTGTGCCAGTTTCTGCCGTCATCGCCCGTTTTATCCGTTATGATTGTACAGGGCCATCTAAAAGTGCAGAACCTTGGAAAACGTCGCACTGGTTTGTCGCGCCATTGTAAAACTTATTAGAATGTTTACACGGTTCTTCTTAATTTACACGTTGTTACAGCTAGCACGAAGTTCAACGGGATCAAAAAGGATTATATTCTACAGTCTTTCTAAGAGGGGAACCTTGTATAAAATACAATAAGTGATCAGAGATATTCTTGTACGTTATTTTCAAAATAAAGTGAACGGTTGTATTGGGCGGAGCGGCTCAGGTAGTCGGGCTCAGATTGATTTGAATTTCGTTTAAAAATAAATTAGTACCACAAATATTTGGACTCATTTTAAAGCTTGAAACCTCTACCGTCGCAATCTATCGTTCATTTTTATCCAAGATATTTTGGCATGATACAGCGACTGGCAAACTGAAGACACTTTTTTGGTCCAACATGTTATGAATTGACACGTCTGTAAATCCAATCAAAAATGGTCTGTGACTGAAATCACAGTGGATTTACAGGTCGAAGCTTTCCCTTCGTAACGAACGTTTAAAACTTGATCCCCGAGTTTTTTCAACTCGATTTATTGAGCTTTGAATGAAGGATGTACTGTCAACTATGCAATAATATACGGTACATCGTGAATGCTTTACACTATCAAACTTGTTCCTTAATTTTGTCCTATAAAACAGCCAAGAAAAAAAATCGTAGATTAAGTTTTAAACAGTAATTTTCAAGCTGAAGGGGAATTCAATTTTCAAATCTGTAATAGATTCATTCAGAAAAAGTTGTAATTATTCACCTGCTATATCATGCACAAATATCATAGAAAAAATGAATGTGTCTGCGAATGTAGAGGCTTGGAGTTTTAAAATGAGTCGAAATTTATTATTGTACTGTGTTTGTAACGAAATTGTCACAGTTCAAATATTAAACAATTTCTCGAGAATCGGGAATTTGGTGTTGAAACACTTTTTGGACCCACTTATATACAGTCTTTTTAAACAATTTTTTGATTGAGTTGCATGGAAGTTTACTGTCTTAAATATTCGTTTAACGTAGTGTTGAGAAAGGGGAACAAGTACATCGGTTACAATTTTCATAGAATTTTCTGAAATAGAAAATTCTGCTCATCAAATTCGGGACTTGACTGAGTGAAAAGTATTACAGAATTATGATGACGACGCAGAGGTGAAAGATGAATGAGTCGAAAATGGTTCCCATCGATTCAATTTTGTTCTGCAGTGTACACACGATATTACAAAACGTTTCTATCCCAGCGTCTTTCAGTGGAAAATCGTTCGCTGAAGCAAACACGCGTGTTCAAACAACGGTTTGTTTAAAGAGGGAACAACGATCTATTTCGACGGTAATTCGAAAATTGAAATCCACAAGATACCCGCATGGTATCGCCGTTAACGAACAGAGAAGGTCTACGGGGCTCCGACCACCGCGCTGTGGCGAGATCATAAAACGCCGAATCGTAACGGGCTGATCTGGCTCGAATATAAAACGTCAATTAATGGATGTCGGCCGTTTAATTGGCATTAGTTCAGATTGCCGTGAGTCCCGGTATCTCGAGCCGGTATCGAAGCAATTAGAATAACAGTCGGCTGAATGTAAAAAATAAGAAATAAATGAGAGAAAAGAGGCGGAAAATGAGTCGAGTCGCGTCGAGTCGAGTCGAACGAACGAAAAAAATGAATGGATAGCAGCGGTTCCTGGAGAATAATCGAGACGAGAAGGACAGCTGCGCGGGCGGAACAGAAAAGAGAATTAATGAAGATTGAAGCGAGCAGACGGCCCTGTTAACCAGCTCTCAATGCGCTATTACATCTTTTCACGATGCTGCCCATTATTATTATCTCGTAAGGATATTTATTCGACGTCCAATCGATATCGTCCATCTTTGTATCGTGCACCGTGTATCAACGTCGACGAACGATCCAAACGACTACGATTGGTTCGACTGTACATGCCAATTACAGATCGAGAAAATCATCTTCGCACAAAGATCGGCCAGACAACGGCAACGGTTCATTTCAATTCGAATGTTCGAAAGCTTCGTTCCGTGTACACTACTTGGACACATCAGATTGAGCAGCGGGTCCTTTGCACGCTATGGAATCATTCCAATCGATCACTTTTGGACGTCACCATCGGCGATTTTGTTGTAAATTAAATATGTTGTAGTCCACGTGAAATTAGGAGGTAGGTGTCATCATTTTGCCGGTTTAGAATTTGTTTAAAAATTACAGGCCTTCGAAGTTTTCAACTTTTGCCCGTTTTGGCGAAAATGGGCTTTTGATCGGAAAACTTCAAAGAATCTGACCGTATTTTTTTCAAAATTTAAGAAACCTTGGCCCCTCATCGGGAAAAACACGAACGAAGAATTTGTTTACGTGTTTCGACATTATAATGTTAATTATAGAGGTTGAACAAATTATTTTACATCAGCCCAATCCTTCCTGAATAAAACAAAAAAAAATTTAACTCGATCAGACAAATAGTTCCCAGGATAAAAATTCGTAAGTGAAGCCAATTTTCGCCAAAATGGGCAAAAATTAAAAACTTCGAAGGCCTGTAATTTTTATACAAATTCTAAACCGGCAAAATAATAACTTAACCCTTCCTACTTAATATTTCTTTTTGTGATCGATTTGGCATGGAATGACCCTACGATGTTTGATAGTTTGTTTCTGCTATGTGCATGGTAAATCGTCTAATACGAGAGTAAGACTAGAGTAGCGGAGACACGCGACAATTGGAAGCATATTGTCTTTTCGCGTATGTACATAAATATATAGCATTCTGTTTGAAAAATTAAATTGATACTACGTCAAAATACGATAGTGTACGCTACGTCGCACACCCCTGGGAACGTCGAGTAAGATCGACAGCGAAACAACGTATTTGAATCGTAGCGGAAGGTCGCGGCATCGAATCACAAATCATCGTGAAATATCGCAGAACGAAATCACAGAACGAGGACCGACAGCAGTTCCTCTAGGACCTACGAAAATGTTATTGGAGCCATCGCAAAATTTTGGGAATGATGCTGACCAGGTTGTCCAAACATGAACCCCTCCGCCTCGATGGTGGTCGGCAACCAGGACTCGCGCAAATTTAGGAACCCACTTTACATGACGACTTTCCGCGATTATGGCTAACGCAATTGCCTCTTGTCCGCGGTTGATCCCGTGATCATTCGGACATTGGCTGTGTGCGCCCGGTGTGCCGACTAAATTAGGTTCTACTTCGAAGGACCACCTGGTCAGAATGAACGAAAATACTGATTTTTGAACAATACTATACTTCGATCGAGTTTCCTAGCTACGAGGTTTCGTGCTACTTGTAAGAATAATTGTACCGAAGGTGTCTAAGTGCAATGTTACGTCCCAGGTAGGACGGATTATGATTTTTATGAGATAGGACGCAGTTTTGAACCTACCTGCATTCACCGGCTACGGTTCGGGAAATTGAGGATTGTTTAAATAACTTGTATTCTTATTTTCCAAAACAAACAAAATTATTGATTTATTCAAAATTAGGTGCTGAATCAGAAGTTTTAAACATGATTTGACAAATAGAGATTATGTGTAGTTAACGCATAAACTAGATAGCTTACAAGTATTTCGTTCAATAATAGTAATGTTAATTTACCGAGTTGTTGGGTTCGCTTCGCTAAGTGGACACCGCAAGTCTACAAGTCGCTGGTACCGCTAATCGCAGTTGCTGCGGGTAGCAGGTTGCAGGTTCCACCAATTCCAATATCGCAGCCGCAGGTCGCAGATTTCACCAATTCCAATTATCGCTTCTTTTAAACTTTATAAACTTTCACTGAACTTAGACTTTACTGAAACTTTATTAAAACTGAATTGACACTTCTATGACGGACTGATCCGGTCAAAACTTTATGACGGAATGAATGATCTTTGAAGTATTGGTTCCCTTTTATAGGATGGACAGTCCATTGTTTCAATAGGATATTGATTTGATCTTTTATCTAATGCGCGTCATTCTTACCATGGGATTAGTGTGCCTTCTTGGAACTTGGTGCAACTAGACACACTTTCTGTTTATTTTTCGGGGTGACATCGATCTTTGCTGCGTCTCTCGCAGGAGGATAATTGGAATTGTTTTGTTCGCTATCTAATTTTCTAGAAATTTTAACGCCTATCCTAATCCTATTTATTTCCTTCTCCTTGCGTGACATTATTGGGTTTCAACAATAGTTCATAATAATTCTTTGTCTCAAGTTTTATTCGTTTGATTTTTAAGCGGTCGAATCACCGGACATGACACCGTCTTACTTCCTAGAATCTTAAGGCTTATCTTAATCTTATTTATTCTTCTCTCCTCGCGTGGCATAATTTTTATTTGAAGTTTTATTTGTCTTATTCATGAGCGATCGAACCACCGGACGTGACACAATCTACCCGGGGGACCGCGAGTCACCGAGCTCAACACCTCGGTCCTCCCTACTTCTTCAGCGTTTTCATTCCTACTTCTGGAGATTTGGGGATGGGCGGAACTAGAACTAAGTGCTTGAACCGGGCCCAAGGATTCGGCAAGGTCGCACATATTTGGCGACCGAACCTTGGGCTTTTCCCAACATTTAGAAACCATATGCGCTGTGGACTCGAACGCCCAGCTGTACTGAGCCCAGGCGATGAGACAAACTATACAGTTTTAGACGTTCGGTACCCAGGTGCCGACGGCAATATCGTTGAACTAAGTTCTAGTTATAGAAAACTAAAAACTGATCGTCCGATTCCGGCCGCGTGTTCCGAGCTCGTTCCGCGTTTATTTCGATGGTCGGGCGACTCGTTTGCTCGCAGGACCGTAGCGGACGGGACTCGTTAGATCCGCGGAACTAATTTATCCGACTGTCTTGCCGAATCACGGGCGGAGATTTAACGGCGGCGCCGAGAGCGTGGGAAAGAGAGCCGGGCAAATCGGAAAGAAATGGACGGGTTAAACGCTCTTTAAAATTTAAGACGCTGCCGTCTACGAGCGCCTAGCTCACGACGACGACGACGACGACGACGACGACGACGTTGACAAAGAAAGAGGGGCGCAGAGGGGCTCGTGGAAAGGGGTGAAGAAAGGCTCGACTTAAGGTTCGGAAGGCGACTGATGCGCGATCGAGATAGGCCACGAATCGCGGGGCTAGGGGCGCGGAGGAGTAAAACGGCTACGTGAAGGGTCATAATTAAATTCAGATTTCGCGGGGGACGGTGGCGGAAAAACGAGGCCGGCTATGTGGGTCCTGGAAGGGGAACAAGCAGGCAGGGGGTGGAAGAAGATGGGGACGCGCGCGAACGGTTTGACGAGGAACGTGTCGTCGTCGTTTTCTTTCTCTTCTTCTCCCTCGTCGTCGTCGCCGTCGTCGTCCTCGTCGCCGTCGTAATTGAATTAAAATTTGAATCGCCGAAGAGACGAGTGCCTTAAATGGGCGAGGAGAAGACGGGGACGGGGAAAGACGAAAGGCTGCCACCGCCATTGAAGGATACATTTCCTTCTCGCGGTAATCTCGCTCTCGTCGATTCCTTCTTTCGGCGAAAATGTAAAAATGTAAAGTGAATTCTTACCGCGCGAAAGCAGCCGGGCCTGGGAGGAGAGCATATTTTATTCGGCTCGGAGCGGGCGAAATGGCTCGCGCGGTCCTCTGTGTATATTTATACGTGCATGAATATATATACGCGCTGCCGTGAGACATTTTAAACGGGAGAGTGCGTCGCGCTCGGGAGCCTGTGACATGCATTCAATATTGAAATTGGTTCCAATTTATGCTGTGGAACAAACTTGGAGCACCTCTCGCGACAACACCCCCTCGCAGAATTTGTTTGCGTCTTACGGGCGCCCGACCACCGAGCGCGAAAATTCTACTGTCGAATTTTACCCTTTAACCTGCTACTCGAACTGCGATTTCACCGAGGATTGAATCGGCTGGAACTTTCGTTGTTGCGGCGGTGCTTTAGAAAGTTGAGCCGTTTATTTTGAAAGCGGCCCAAGTCCATTTGTCAATTATTTTTCGTTGCCCGTAATTACGTGTACAACTTCAAGTTAGCTGTCATAAACAACATTTGCGGCTAAGTATACTCGGAGTATGTACGATAATTTTGGACACATAAGTTTTCGCAGTTAGTTCAATAAGTAAAATCATCACTTTGAAAGTGGCCTAAGTCCAATCCATTATGTCCGTAGGACATTATCAATAAGTGCCGGAAAGGTAATAACTTTATTCTAAATGAAATGAAAGAAGAGGATTTCGTATCAACAAAATTTCTGGAGAACGCAATTTTTAAAAGAGTAAAGAATTTTAACGGGGAAACAATAAATTGGTTAATAATATGCTGGATGCGTTTTTTAAGAGATGAAACATATAAAATAAAATATCAGTGGATGAAAATGCAAAGTTTAAAATCCTGGATTTATTACCTTGTCGGGGTAGACCAAGAAAGTTCGAAAATATTGTATTGACACCGCTTTATAAAAATATAAGACGAATTACAAAAGCGAAATACAAGAACATGATGGACTTACTATGACACGTAACACCGGAGCACCATGACTTCTTCAAATCCCTTCCCCATACACAATATGTAGATGAGCAATAAATTGTTATGTAATTTATGTAGTTGGAAAATGTCCTGAATGTGACAAATTGTGTTTTTGAAGTGTTGTAAAGATACATAAAGTATATTGAGTATTGTATTTTCAATTCGAAGCATTTTAAATTATGTCGAATGGACTCGGGCTCTTTCAAATTTTATAACGAATCTGGTTGTTAACTTTGAAAGTGGCTTAACTCCATTTTTGGTAAGAAAACACATATTATTCACTTAATAATTGCTATTATTTTAATAGGAATTGTAAAAACTCTTTTAGATACACTTAAGCAGTATGACACATTGGTATCCTATACGTATATTTTTAATTTTATTGAAACACAAACCCTCAAATATCTCAATTCAAGTATAAGTGGACTTAGGCCACTTTCAAAATAAACGGCTTAATTAAACTATAATATCTGTATATACGCGAAAGCAGTGTGCACGATTTTCGTAGAAAATTTAAGATATTGCAACTTTAATGTAAATCAAATGATGTAAATCGAAGTAATAATATCTGATGAACCATCTTGTATAAATATTATTATTGCATTAGATTCGCGCGTACATGGTGGTCCAGTTCATATTAACACATCTCCGCTGTTTTTGAAAATATGAGAAAACTTTGTTAACCAAAGTTTTTCAATATAAAGAGAACTGCAATATAGCAATAACAGTTTTTTTTTAAATCTCTGAAACTCTTTCAGTTTAATGAAAATATCATTATCAATTTTGTAAAAGTGTAAAGTGTATAGTCTCAGTCAGTTAAAAGGTTAACACTGACGTGAATTGAAGATCATTAGATTCCAATTCATCCTAATTATCGAATACACTCAATAACCCTTACGATACTGATGTCGAATATTCTCGTCATACAGACAAAAAATTCGCTTTTGTTATTGCAAGCAAAATTTAGGTGATACGAGAAACATGTTCATAATTTTTAAGTATTTTAGAATAATAATGAAGTATTAATGAACAAAATGCAAGATTAAGTTAATAAAAGAGTCCAACCAATTAGTTAAAATCATAATTCCTAATTTTTGGATTCCAAATAATTGATGTTATCATGAATCAATCAAATTTTAAACCCTGTAACTAGCATTCATGAAACTTTAACACGTCGAATGCCACGGGAATCATCGGTCATCGGTGTCATCGATTGTCATTCAATTTATGCCATTGAACATGAATTTATTAATGCTCCAATTAGATTACAGTTTAAGGTGAGAATATCATTATCATATAAATAACGTTTGTTATTAATAACGCTGATCACTTTTACGAATGAAATGGGTGAAACTTTATAATAAAATGGAAAATTTATATTTTCACCTATTATTTTTAATAATAGGTTATTATTTATTTATAATAAATAATTTTATTTATTTATTTCAATTTGACAATACGAATTTTTATATTTTTATTTATTTTATTTCGACAATACGGATACGTTTTCTGCTTTCGTCGAGTGTACTCGTCATCGCTTAAAAATAATGATGCGCACAGATACAAACTTTTAAAATTGAGTAAAACCTTGAAACGGTGAACATTTTAATCCTACTGACAAAAATGAAAAATCATTACTGTTGTATTCCGATTTACAATTGCCATATTAAAATGTGTTGTTCATAAATATAAAAATGTCTGCGGTTCAAAAATATAGATCGTGTTCCTGAGCTCGGTAGAACGGGGTCCATGTCTGGCCAAGACAGGCCGATTCTACTGTCCGCTAAATATTCATCAGTCCGTTAATATGCAACACTTGACGACCATCACGCGCGCCGGAAAATCGAATCAGTGTTGCACAGTGGCCGCGTTCGATCATAAAACGTGACGCATTCTGAATGTAGCGTATATGGAACAGCGAGTCTCGCGTTTTCCTTCGAGTACGAGAATGGTTGTACGTATCCCTGAGAAACGGGTGGTTGAACGGGGGTCTTTCTGCCTCGCGTTTAAAGAGCGATGGCCGTTGAAGGACGGAAACTCTAGCCTTTCAAGTCGAACTTGGGACCGAGTTAAGAGTTTCCCCCCTTACCGTCGCCATCCCTCGGCTACCTCTTTCTTCGTCGCTCCTATTCGCAGCATCTTTGCGCGCTTCTTATCTCTCTTTCACTCTGACCCTCTCTCCCTCTCTCTGTCTCTCGTCGTCAGTTTTCTTCCACGTTCTGCTTTCCCTTGTGAACGACACAAATTCCATTTCACTACCCACTTTGACACGTTTCGGCCATCCTACGAAGTACCTATGAGACTCGCGAGTCGATCGTTTACTCACCGTTTCCGGCTAGCTGTTTAAATACCACGCGTGATAGCCAATCTTGTGTTCGGGCTCTGGCAAAATAATATTGACAAAGGGCTATTGTTACAGCAAGTTCTTTAGCACGGGAAATGATAAACACTTGACGCATCGGTTGCCGGTTATTCAATATTGTTTATGATTTCATCTTAACCTTTACGTCATTATCTGGCTATACCCACTGTCAACTTCTTTTTAATAATTCCATAATTGTTTTGTTGACAGTTAGCATGATTATTTTAGATTTTTACGTTCTTCAGTGATCACAGATTAATTTATATTTGATGCATGAAAATATGAGTTGAAAATGTAGAGTGAAATATCATTGCATAGCTTAGACAACTTTAGTTATTTACATGAGGGTTATACGTTACTTACCTGGGGACTATCGATTACGATAATAGTTTAGAACCAGACTGCGAGTCTCTATGGAAGATAAAAATGGTCCATGTCAGTTGGAGGAAGTCAAAGTTAAATGAAAATGAATTTTCTCTCTTGAACATCTTGAAAAGTCGAATATAATATAGCAATATCCTTAACACCATAACTACGGAATAAATGCGACTGAGTTAATGTTCGGTTGGAGTTAATGTTCGTAGCGTTTTAAAATTAAATTAAGATATTTTGTTCATAGGTTTATTCAATAACGTGATAAGTTGCCTCGAAAATGGCAAAATAGAAATCAATAGAAAATATGTTATTGAATAAATATATAAATAAATGTCTTAATTTTATTTTTGAAATTTAATTTAAAAACATTTGAAACGAGACCAAACATTATACAATTTGTATTATATTTGCTTGTTTAATTCGCGATACAGTAGAGCCTCGATTATCCGAACCCACGATATCAGGATTCTCGGCCTAAAGCGTTCGATCTAAGGCGATCCATATGCAACACTATTAATTTTACAAATCAGTAAAGATTTAATCTAATACTATAGCAGTATAGCTCATGTCTCACTGATTGGTACGGATAATAGAGATTCTACTGTATTGTGAATTGAACAAGCAAGTGTCATCAAAATTGTGTCATATTTGATATCATTCTAATCGGAAAAATGTCGCAAACATGTTAGTATTAGTTTCATAAAAAAAGCATTAAAAATAAAAAATATCATTTCATTGATAAATGAAAGAATTTTTCTGGCAATGTCCATCAATGAAATTAAATTGTGGAATATAGTATATCAATTAATTAATACATGCACAAAATACGCAGATGTATAAAATCACAAAGAGTGGTTATAAAAATTATGCATCGCTGGATTTAGCATTCAATAACGAGTCCAGTTATCTGAAATAAATACAGACAGAACACTTCCTTAACTTTCATTATGTACAAAATTCGATTTGTTTTGATTATGAAATATGCTTAAATGCACAATAACTAAAATGCATCTAAAAACACAATTGTATTTACAAAAAGCTTTGTACTACCTTTTAGTTGTAGAAAAATGTATTTGCTATTCATCCAAATTTTCAAATACCATAAGCGCCAACTCTGTATGTTCCTAAATAATTGGCATAGAAAACCAAAAATACAAAAGTATATGCTCTAATGTTTTGATTAAATCACTAGAAAGTAAATTATATGTGTATATATTGTAGCAGGTACATAGTTTTCTATAAATCTAGCATTTAGCATTATTATTAACTGTTTGCAAGATATTTCCTCTCAAAGATCAATACTCAACGTTATCGATATTACCGCATGCTTGTGGTGCCATCTAGGGGCTCTGCACGTCACTACATACCAGCATGGCGACGCCCTTATCTGTCAAAAACACTGAAAATCGCACATCTTTACACAAGTATAACTTTTAAACTAGTGATCTCCTAGGATTGAAACTTGGATTTTCGGCATTTTCTCGCCAAAATCTACAGGAATACATAATAGAAACTTAAAAATTGCTGGTTTCCTGAGGTAAAGTTAAGCTATAATCTTCGAGTTTTAAAATGAGTCCAAATTTATTATTGTACTGATTTTGTAATGAAATTGTCATAGTCCAAGTATTAACAATTTCTCGGGAATCGGAAATTTAGTATTTAAATAGAATTGTTGAGGAAAGACAAAAGTTCTTAACTAACCCCTGCTTCTTGCAACAGATGCAGAAAACTAGTATTCCAAATGGAAAAGTCCTTTCCGATTTCACCTCAAAGAATCAATTCCAATCCACATAACATATTTGCAAACTACAAGCATTCAATTTCATCGTTTCTACGTCACATGTGTATAAAATTGTATTGAAACGGACGAAATTTGTAGTGCAACGCATGCTGCATGAAAATGCGCGGGAGACACGGAGAAACAAGGGGAATATGTTTTATTTGATTCCATTGAATGTCATCGCTATACTTCACTGCGTCTCATGTATACATACACAGCACACAATCAAAGATATTATTATGTTCCACTTTGTCGGGTGTAAGAGCAAGATACAACGTGGAGTATGGTCGCGAGAGGAGACGAGTTCTCTCAAGAAACACAGACGCCACGCAAAGTGGTGTTCCCATGCAAGTTATAAAACAAAAACTTCTTCGGGACGGACGTACCGTTTCCCGCAGAAGACAAGCGCCCGCCATGGACACGCACTAAACTAAACTCGAGTTCGAAAGTACCACTCGAACCAACGTATCTCGAGACTCTCAGGTGGATTTCCCAACACTCGGTGGAACATTGCTGCAATACTGTCTCGCTCAGAGCGTTGTAGAGGAAATTGTTGGAAAAATTAAACGAGATAGACTAGATTCTTCACCATAAAATTCCCTAATTACAGGCAGGAATGACGGAGCAGGATGGATGTATAGTAAAAGGATTAAAAAAGGGGGGAGGAGAAAGGAAAGGCTGACTTCTTGCGCACGCAAAGGCGACCTATTAATTGATTGTCGTCGCAGAGGGAGTGGCCAAGGGAACGGTCGGTTTGGTCCGGCAATTACTTTTAATTATCCATCGCCCATCGGCCATTGGCCAATTACTTGGTAGTATCGCTTAGGTTTTCGCAAGTCGTCCCGCGTTCTGTTTATTCGTTTCCACGATATACGCGGCGTGGCGCGGGCTGCTTGTTGATAGTCCCAGGTCCCAGCTATTAAAGATTGATTTCTCGAAAGCTGTTTCATGCCCAAATTGGCTTTCACACATCAAAGCCCCATTTAATCGGCACACCTACGCGCCGCTTTGATCACGTTTATCGAAGCAGTCGTTCCGCGTGCTCTATGCCGGGGCCTGTGTTTAAAATGAATCGGCTCCATTATACCGCTACGCTCTCGTGCACCGTTTGTCCGTAACGCATCATCGCAATCTGCCGGCTTGTGTAATTAACGTAAACAAATAGCAGCTTCGGAGCGTTTATGGCCGGCGCGAACGGCTAAATGAATCGAGAACTCGGTTTGCTTCTTATACTGTGCTGTCTTTCGAATGCATAAGCAGTTTTAGAAAAAGAGTATATACTTTGTAAGTACAGTGTTTTCTCGATATATGTCCACAACACGGGTATTTCCAGGGACATGTATCGGCTAGAAGATACTATTCTTTGAAACACTGCCGAACGTAGAAAAGGACAGCGAGGACAGTGACCTCGATCGCCGAGGACTGTAAACATAATACGGGTCGGGTGTATAGGTGTGAGACCACTACTAACCCAATAACAAAACTTCTTTATTTTTCATTATCTTTTTATAGGACTTTCACCAACATATTCGTGGCATTTTTCTAATGAAAATGATACCAAGTACGATATAACTTCGATCACATTTACTTGTGTTTGGTGTCATTTTAATCAGAAAAATTACAGAAACATATTTCTGTAAGTCTCATAGTCTTTTCTCAAGTCTTTTATCTTCCACGAACGCTTCGATTCTCCGCGTCTCCTCCTTTCTTTTATCGTCCTCAACTTTTATCGTTCATAATATAATAATAAAAATAATGAAAAATAAAGAAGTTTTGTTATTGGATTAGTAGTGGTCTCCTGGTCTCACACCGATATACCCGACCCGTATTATGTTTACGGAGTATATTCCCGCGGTAGTGAAGATAGTTCTGGGACAATTATAGGCTACATGTTTGGGACATTTATCGAGTGGAGACTGTATTAACGGTGGTTTCTCGTGTAACGACAGTGAAAATAAATGATGTTTCGGAATTTTTTTAGAATAATTGGAACTAAGCCTTTAGTTTAGAGATGCTAAACTTTTTCATTTTCTTATGTCTATAAACAGCTGAGTAAAAGTATAGTCGATCCGGTGAGTCTACATTAAATTCGAAATTGTTTTACGATTATGAAACTTTATTATGGTATAGCGAAATGTAAGAGTAATGTAACGAATGCATTAGTGTGCCCGTCCCGCGACGCGACGTTTTCCTTCGCTCAGTCGTTTCACGATTACAGAATCTTCATCGTGGAATCGGCGTGAACAAATTTTCTGGAAAGTCGCTTAGGAATATTCGACGCGATGCGTCGCAGTCGCTCGTATTTACTTTGACGCGATTTTATCTCGAGATTTTAATGAGTTACAGCTCCATTACCGCCTGCAAAAGCATCTACGTATCGGGGAACATCATGCTGTTACCAGTTTTTCTTTGAAGACAACCACACTCGCGTCGCTATCGATGTATCATCAGATTTTTTAGAGGCAGTAATAATTTTTCCTTGGAGATGTGTGTAAAATCAATGTAGGCTCTCGTGAAGTGCAAAATCCAGGATTCGTAAAACAAAATATGACTCAAGGTGTCTCCTTACATTTTTTACAGAAGTGAATGTTTTATTTCTTAAATAATGCTCCAGAGAGCTGAAAAGATTATAGCCAGAGTGAGCAATATCCGGTGAGTACGGGAGGTGCGGTAAAACTTCCCATTGCAATTCTTTGATTTTTTCCTGAGTGAGTTTCGCTGTATGAGGTCGGGCATTGTCAATTTGCAGTATTACACCTTTTTTTGTGGACTAAAGATGCCCTCTTTTTTAATAGTTCCGAATACAGCCGTTGTAATTGCTGACAATACAACTCAGCAGTAACTGTTTCTCCAGGTTTCAACAACTCAAAGTGAATTATGCCACGACAGTCCCACCAAATGCACAGTAACACCTTTCTAAATGATAAGCTAGGTTTAGGGGTTGATATTGCGGTTTGATGTGCAGAAAGCCATTGCTTGGAACGCTTTATGTTATCATAAAGAATTCATTTTTCATCTCCGGTAACGATTCTGCGAAGAAATGGATCTCTGCGAAATCTGGATAGCAATGAAGTGCAAATTGATCGACGAATATTCTTGTTGGTGTCAGATAATTGATGCGGTACACATATTCCTTGCCTATATGCCTTTCCCATTTCGTGTAGGTGCCTTTGTATAGTTGACCATGTGAACCTAAGGCTTCTCGATAATTCTTGTATACTTAATTTTGGATCAGCTTCCACCAGAGATTTTAGGGTGCCATTATCAAATTCAACTGGTCGTCCACTTCGAGGCCTGTCGATCAATACATCTCCATAAACATTGCAAATTTTCTTTGTTGTTACCGTTGCATTAAATACCGCATGAAAATGAAAAAGTATGCAATGACGAATATGATCCTCGGAAGGTACGGACGCCGCCATTTTATTACAGGATTGTAAAAGAAAATTATACTTTTTAGAATATTTTGAACACAGGCTGCTTCACCGAAAACTGTAAAAGAATACGTGTTTCCTTTTCAACGATCGGTACAGAACTAAAGGCAAAACAAATTCTTTGCGAATAATTGATTACTTATGGGTACCCCTAATATAACGCATTTTCGAAACCCGAGCCGCAGTTATAAAACTAATAATAGTATTCATGGGTACAGATAAATGTAGTTGTTTACATTTACGAAGAGCGTATACTACAATACATCATGTAAAAATATCTTAGAAGAAAATGAACACAGCTTTGCGAAGGTAAAGGTTTCGAGCTTTAAACTCGGTCCAGGCATACGGTTGTACTGTTTGTTTTAACATCACCACAATTTAAAGACAATTTTTCGCGAATCGGAAACGTAGTGTTTAAATACAATACTTTTTGGATCCACTGTAAATCGTTCTGTAATAAGGGCACTGTAACATACGTGAAGTGCCAGGTGCACAACTAGTAAAGCTTCGTGGAATACATTAATATTTCTTCGTAAATCATACCTAGTATCCTTACAGAAATGTCGTCCTCTTAATTCGCAAGAGTTTGGGCACAGTCCAAATTTCTCGGTGTTTGAGTGGATTATTCGTATGGCCGGGGGTCGCCAGTTTCGCAACTCGGCCCTGCACGGTCTTCCCGCCGGAGGTAGACTCTAATCCGCAATTTCAATCTCTCTTTCTGCGAGTCCCGAAAGAACCGGTGGTCCGAGTGAGAGAAGGAGAACACCGGGAAGCTCTGGGAAAGGAGAAAGATCGCGCAGAAGAAAAAAACCCAGGGGATGCAAGCCGTGAATCAACGGACGATTCACGGCGGGACTCATTCCGGGTTCCTTTTATTCCTGAGACTTGTGGATTGATGGTATCGCCTCGCAGATGGAAATGCGTGTAATTTTTATAACGGCCACGCCTCGCGATCATCGTCCGCCCCGCGAAATTCTAAAGAGCTTCCGCTATACGACGCCGACGCTCCGCCGACACCGACGCCCTATGAATTACGTACGCCCCGTCAATTTTCCTATGTAGTTTCGACGTGCCGACCTTTTGTCGCTTTTGTGCCACGCAAATGACGATTTCAGTGTCTCCAGACGACGGGGCGCGGGCTTTGAAACCGGAACAATAAAGTCGATTGATTATTTCTGTCGGCTTTCGAACTTCCGACGCTTGTTCCGGGGATCGTCCATGAAAATGTACGACCTGGTTAATTGTATACATTTAATTCTCAAAATTAGACTGCGGATTGAATGCATTTATGACAAAGATGAGCGGCTATACGGGGTGTCCCAAAAATGTTGTACTCCCTTGAAAGGGATAATTCTCGAGATCATTTGAAGTAACTTTTTTTTTAAAAAGTTATTGTCAAAGCATATTAACACGCTCATCATCGATGCTCAAGAGCATTATTTTGAGCATTTGGATTAGCAGTGTATCATTAGGTAAGTAAATCACCGAAGTGTTCGATCGGTTCCTCAAAGTAAACTATTATCCATAGCAGGTGACCTTCAACTATCTTGAATGACCTTGAGTCGTAGGTTAGCGTGAACAGCCTGTATGTTTATTACAATCTATTTATCTTATTTATCTCAGATTATAATCTATCTATTTTATACTATACAGGGTGTCCTAAAAAGGTTGTACTTCCTTGAAAGAGGTGAGTCAGACTACGCCTGCTGTATCGACGCTCTGATTGGTCCGTGTTTCTCGTTAATAGTTCCTTAACAAAGCCGCGGAGAACATTCTCGCAAAGGAAAAAGTTACTTCAAATGGCCTCTGGAATCACCCTTTCCAAGGAAATGCGATATTTTTGGGACACCCTATATAATTAAAAACTTCAGAAAAATTGGAAGAAATTTTTGTGCCATTGAACGAGTTTTCTGGATGAAATCGAGAGCAGCGCGCGCTAGAAAACATCTCCAGCTACAAATTGAGCTATATTTTGTCTTGATTCTCTGCGAAATAAAGCCAAAAACTTGAAGCACGTTTCTGGCGTCAGAATTCGATAATATCGATAATACAGAGCAAAAAATTGTGACAAGTTTAGTCGCAGACTTAAGACCCGTGGGATCAAGGCCAAAACGGATCTTAAGTCTGTGTGTGAAGGCTGTGAATGGAAATTATTAATTAAAAAGTCACGTGACTACCCCGGGCCCTTAAAAAGTTTCGAAAACCGGCGACGCCGTTATTTACGCCTCGACCAGATAGTTCCGAAGAGCTGGCGTACACAGAGCCGTGGCACAGAGAACAATTTTAATCAACCAATCCCTGCGTGACCCGAATTAAACCGCCCACGAAGCATCGTATCATCGGCCACGCCTGTCCGCGATCCCTCTATCCTCTCCGGTTAGGCTGTCGGGTCGCCTAGGACTAACGCAGAAAAATGATTCTCCGTTTTGGTGCCGCTCCCGGCCAACGGGGTGCAATCTGATCGAAACAACGCCGCGAGAAGAGAGAGAGAGAGAGAGGATTAAAAAAAAGAAATGCACGCGGGTTAACGAGGTTCCGGTATCAATCAGACAGAAGTGTGACACAGAGACGAGAAGAGCAGGGGGCATCCCGGTAAGCGGCGACAGAATTGCTCGCGATTGCTATCTAACCCCGAAATCATTTATACACACCGGAATCAGCCGGTCGCATCGATCGGGCAACCGGCCGAGTGTCACTTTTGCCGTTCCTGTTGGATCTTCCACCCCCTTGTTCCGCCTTTCAACCCCGGCGTCCCCTTCCACCGTCGGTCAATACGACAAATCCGCCGGCAATAAAACACCGAGTCGCGCGCGCGTTCCCGTTTCTCTTTTTTGGCATTTTTCCCCTGGTCCTTTGTCTCTGTTCCTCTTTTTTAACCTGACCGTCCCCATCCAGCGTCCTCCCCCCACCCGTTGTGCCAGCGGCGGCCAGCATCCCCGGCCGGCTCTTTCTCTTTTCGAAACGGCAGCTCGTAACCCGGAGCCACCCTGTATGGATCGAGTCGGTGGTGGCCCAACAGCGAATAATAAATTATCGTCGCCGGTGGCGCGCGAGCGTGCATCCGAATTTTCCGGCTCCCTTCTGCGACCCTTTCCCTTCACATATCCCCCTCGCATGCCACCAACCCCTGATCAACCAATCTCTCTTTCTCTTGATCGTTGCGCGGTGAATGCCGCGTCGAGTAATTCGAACGATGGTAGTAGGCCACGCGGATTGAATCGGAATGACAGCGAGGGCTTGCACTCTGCGACAGTAAGACCTTGCTCCGTTGAGCAAGCCTTGCGACGGACAAGGGCGCCCGCCGATGCCCGCGGGCACAGCTGTGGGCAATGTGACGTCAGCGGGAAAAATATTGTCATAGGCTGAACCATCGAAAGGAGGCGTGGTTCGTTGTCCGCCAAGTCACTTTTGCCAAATTCTCTGCTCGCACGGGTGATAGCTGAGCGGGACTGGGCTAAGAGGATTCATCTGCTTTTGCTCGGAGTCCGAAATTTGCGAATATTTAGCACGATTTCGCACAACTAAATTCGTCGTCATAAAACACTAAATAATTCAATTCACGTAATTCCCCGAAGCCACAAAACTGTAAGGCATGTAAGGAAGTGAATTAAAAGTGTAGGGGTAAAAGACAGTAGGTGAAGTGTAGGCGAATTATAAGTGTGGGTAATTATTACATATTGAAAGTGTAGGTAATATTTACATATTACCGTCGCTCGTTTGTAGTTTCCGAGATAATTGCAAAAACACTACGGATACACACTACAACGAATTCTACCATTCTAAATGACCAACTCATGCTTTAACACGTTCACGGTCCGTAAAAGTTTCAGTGAGCTGCAAAAATAGACAGGCAATTTTTCTTGAAACTAGTCGTACTATCCGAAATCTGATTAGACATAAACAATAATAATAAGTTAACTGTCATTAGTAATGACAGTTGGTCATTACTTTGAAATGTATATTACTTACAAAAACATAAGGTTGTATAAAATTAAATGAATAAAAATTGGCTTTAAAATTTGAATGCTATAGCATTCATGTCATGGCCGGTTCTGCTGTGGGTCAGAGCAGTGTCGCCAGATCAAGACTTGTTTCCCCATACTAATTTTCCCTTCTACCGCGCTATTCCCCAAATTTCCGACGCGTTTCTTCTCTGTCGTGCGTACTGCGGTACCGGAAGAGAGAGGATAACTTTTTCTCCTCAATTCGTGTTCCCTCCCTTCGTCTGGCTTCGCCAAACAACGCGACGTCCAATGCGTTTTCGCATTGCTTGAGTCAAGCTTGAGTCAAATTAAGTCAAGAGTAAATAAGAGCCACCCTAGTGGGGATGCTCGCCGCCGCAAAATAGGGAATGGCGTCGTAGAATGGGAAACAAGTCTTAATCTGGCGACATTGGGTTAGGGAGTGGGGAAATACGGAGTGTGAAAAACAAGTCACACGATTGGTGACCTCTTTCATTGCACGTCCATGATTTTTGCACGCATTTTCGGTCTCGTTTCGTGCAACGAGACAAGTTCTACTGTAGTAAAGGTTGAAGGGGAAAACGTGGATAGTGTGGACACGCAGATTGAATCGAACAAAATGTTAGCGGTCCCATATTTTTCCACAGAACGTGCGTCCGTTACACTTCCAGGATTCTCTCACCCTCCCCTGTTTTCTTTCTCCAATTAAATTTAACCAAGAGGCAAGATAAGGACATCGCGCATCTACCGGATGGGTTGTGGCAGGATTTTACGGCGTCGAGCATATCCCCGTGTAATGCGACAGTAACACTTTTTATTTATTCCATTATTTCGAAGTGGTTTTAGCGTACCGTCGCGTCGGGAACCATTAGAGCGCTGTGTCGTTCGAATTGTTTCCGGCACGATACTAAATTTTCGTGTCGACCATATTTTTATTGCACGTTCGTACGATAAGACACAAAGCAATTAACCGGGGTCCGTGTTAGATGCTTTCTTTTAGCATTTTTGTGGACGATCGGTCGAACACAACGCAAGAAACGTGTACTCCGCAGTTTTCTGTAATGCGAAACAGGGCCGCGGATGTTTTGCTACTGTTTCAGACGAAAAACAAATGAAAGGAAAATATGCGTGAAAGCTTCGTTTGTATTATTTTATATGTTACGCGAGGCAACAGCGCGGAATGAGTTTTACTCCAGGTCCCGGGAAAATGGAAACCGTGTCGGAGAATAAAACATTTTTCATTCTATGTTGGTTTGAACAATATATTTATCAACATTTATTAATTATTTGGGCGAAAATGCAACGTGGGTCAACTCTGGCTTTTGCTCTTTAACGTTGCTAAAACTCATGGGAACTCGTCAGAAGTATGCAAATGCCTTTATGACGAAATTCTCGTTCATTTTTTTTCCGCATGGCGAAGTAAAAAAGTTTCACAACTAACGTATTGCTTTTGTGCATATAACGAACCACGAACAATGTAGATTGCGTGTAACATTCTATTCTGTCATATAAAACCGCTAGATTGCGTGTGCTCGTACGTAAACTATCAAAATTCTCGAAAAAGTTCAATAGAGGACGAAAGTTTAATATAATAACTACACTGTGGATATGATGTATTTTTAACAGAAATGAGTGGATAAAATACAAAACTGTGAAAACATTAGAACATATTATATATTTTGAAGATATTAGATATTTTTATTAAATTTCTGTTTATTACAATTCAAGTATAACATTTTCAGTTTTCATAAAGATCCGCGGTCTTGTAATAAAACAGGGATTTATAAATCTAAACGATATTGAAACACAAAGAACGTACAAATAGCTCGAGTAATAATGTATAACGATAAAACAATATTATACAACCGTGCCCATCACTGACATACACACTAATACAAAGAACGTGAGACGTGCTTTACAAATTACAGAAGAATTCGTGTTTGAATGAACAATATAAATACAGCCGTCTGCAATTTGCAGGAAAGCATATTATTTATGGAGAAAAAATGCTAAAGAATCATATTTACGAACGAGAAGAGATTCAGTTTACAACTTGTTAGATCAACCTGATAGCCTCAAGTATTATTATCATGACTAGAGACAGGAGTAACTGCGCCATGACGATTGGCTATTGTGATTTATCTTGGAATTTTAATGACTAACGAAGAAATGATTACAACGAAAGCTACGTGTTTTCTCCTAAGAATACAATGCTATGATAAAGAGTAGAGGTTTCCATTAAAAAAAAAATTAAGCTGGACTACATATGACCTTCAGGCCTGCATTATCAAAAAATTTAACGTGATCATCCGATAATCCCTTCGAAACCCAACAAAAAAAATTGGAAAAATTGTGTACAAAATATGTACAATGGTATAAAAAAATGCTTGAATTTCTATTATTTTTGAATCGTTCAAAGTTGTGTGACACCCTAAGGGGGCCGGCAGGCATTTGGCCTTGACTGTCACGCTATGTTACGCTGTGCCTTTTTTTTTAGACATTTTGCGTCTCAAATAAGTAAGTAATCAATTAAAAATGCATACCACCGTGTTTGTACATGTCTTTGCTACGTCTGTCCAGAGCCTTTTTTCGATACGAACACTAAATCTCTCGAAATTAAGACAATCTCTGTGCAATATACGTATATGAACTTGCAAGGGTCAAAATCTTTACAAATTGACGCTTCAATATTGCAATGAGCAGTTCAAAAGTGGTCACTTGTGTTTCCTAAAAGTCCAATCTACGTCTGCCCAGAGCCCAAATTGCGAATTTCTACCTCATCGTGGATTAATTTGTAATATTCGGCAGAAAACTCGCTTTCTGAAGCAAGTATGACGTCACAAGATGGCTGCCACAGAGAGATTCTCTTAATTTCGAGAGATTTAGTGTTCGTGTCGAAAAAAAGGCTCTGGACAGACGTAGCAAAGACATGTACAAACACGGTGGTATGCATTTTTAATTGATTACTTAATTATTTAAGACGTAAAATGTCTAGAAAAATAGGCACAGCGTAACATAGCGTGACAGTCAAGGCCTTCGTATCTATGAGGTTCAGCATGAATTGGCTCGTACTGTCGTATTGATCGGGACCGTAGTTCGTATATTAGAGGTTTGGTAAAGAACCGAGGTGTTACTTTGTTTACACCCTGTACAGCTTAGCGAGCCTCGCGTTCTCGTTCGATCGCAAAGCTGTCCTCGTCCAACGTTCGCGGCCGTGTTTCAACCCCTTCCACCTGGTCGGCCGTAGTGCCAAACCCGAATCGACCTAACGCTTGCCGTGACCGATTACAAATCTGGCCAATTAGGCGCACACTGCACCCCGCTGCATCTGAATTGGCGACCGTTTCGAAGGCGCCATCGTTCCCCATCGCGAGGCTACCTCGAGGAACAGCCTCGCCCGCTTAACGATCTCCGATCGAGGAAATATCGATGCCGGCGATCGATTCGCCGCTCGAGCTACCCCAATCGTCTTCGAGCCGGTCTAAAGAGGATTCGTGAGGCGGTCTCAAGGCGTAATTAGTTTATCGGGTGGATATGCAGGATGGTTTTCGATGTGTATTAGATCGCTACAGAAGTTGCCGACTTTGACCATAGCGGTTCGCGATCGATGAGTATAGTGGGGGAGAAAGGATTGATACAACATACAGTCAGCGAAATTTCCATAGTTCCATTAAAAAGTTCATCTGTATTTGATTGATATGGATTGAAGTTGTAGTTGTTACCGACTCGAAAATGTTACAAATCGAAACGTCTGTGTAACCAATTAAAAATTTTTTCGTGACTGAAATCACAGTAGATTTGAAAATTGAAGCTTTCCCTTTACAATGGATGCATAAAATACTTGATTTATTGAGCTTCGAATGAAACGTGTATTGCCATTTTTGCAATAATATGAGGTACACCGTGACCAAACTTACACGACCAAACTTGTTCCTCAAATTGTACAGTAACTTTCAAACAGTCGTTATAAAGCGGAAGATTCGATCTTCAACTCTGTAATGGATTCGTTCGGAAACAAAATTTTTTTATGCCTTTACAGACGATTCAATTTGTAGCATTTTTAATCGGAAACTTGTCCTCAGTTTTTTATTGTTACGTCGACAACGACCATGTTCGGAGCGTGATGAACCAATACAAACCACCTTGAAACTGAATTCCATCAAAACAAGATCAATTTGATGGTATTATGAAGGAATTGTGTATTTTGAGCTGCTCCTAACGAACCAGACCATCGATTCAGATGTTTACTGTCAACAACTAATCAAACTGGAAGAAGCAATCAAAGAAAAACGGCCAGAATTGGAAAATCGCAAAGCAATTGCGTTCCACCATGGTAACGCTAGGCCACACACATCTTTGGTAACTTGTAAAAAATTATTGGGGCTTGGTTGGGAAACGATATCAAAACTCTTTGATGGAAAACTCTTTGAATAAAACCGTCACTAAAGGTGATGACCTGAAATCGCATTTGCTCAGTTTTTTGTTGATAAGGAGCAGAAGTTCTATGAGCACGGAATGAAGAAGTTGCCAGAAAGATGGCAAAAAATCATTGAACAAAGAGGAAAATATTTATTGATTAAAATTCACTATTTTTTATAAAAAAGTCGGATTTTATTTCACCTTAAGAAACCGAAATTACTTCCTTGCCAACCTAATACTATGCGTTCATCACAATCTTCTTGTAAGTACCACGTGATATCCCTACTTCGTGCTACACGTCTTCCGCTATTGGCCGAATAGCTCGGCGAATACAGCAAAGCACATACAGTGAATTCTCGATATATGTCAACAACACGGGTCTTGGCAGCGTCGTGTATCGTGCAGGAGGCATATCCGAACCGTGTTATGTTTACACTCCTTAGCGTCCGAGGCCTCTCGAGCTTCGGGGCCCCTCAAGGGGTATACCCCACGGTAGTGGGGATAATTCCGCGACATTAATCGTCCAGGTCTTGGCGACATATATAGAGAAATCACTGTATTGAGCGTGACTGGAACAGATCGATGTGGTGACGCTGAGCACCTATGTTTACCGTTTCCAGTGTTACCAGATCAAGGCTTGTTCCCCCACTCTAACTTCCCTTTCTACTGCGCATCTTCCCCACGGTTCCGCCGCGGCCAGGTCATGTGACGCGTTCCGTCTCTGTCGCGCATACTCCAGTACTGGCAGAGAGAGGGTAACCTTTTCCCCTCGATTCGTGCTCCCTCCCCTCATCTGGCAAAAGTGGGGTCTCGCAGGTCCCCATGTGCCCCACTGTCGAAATCACTGCCATCTCCTGATGGATGCATGGTACACGCTTGAACCAATAGTTCGCTAAAGCCGAAACCCACCCATTATGATCAATCTTCTTGTGAGGCGGGCATAGCATGTAAGCCCTGAAACGTATTTTATATTGATTCCGTCCAACATATTGTGTAGAATCACATTTAGGTGAACATTAATTCCACGACACCCTGTACAGTTTCGCGGGTGGAACGAAGCGAGGAGAAGAAATAGTGTTGCGGGACGAAGGTGGCGAACATGAAGTGTTGAAGGAAGATGGGAAACTGGGAAGAGAGGGAAGAGAAATAGGTGAGGAGAGAGACAAGGTTCGTTCGGTATCGCGAAACAGAAACAGAGAGGGACAGTAATGGGTAGAGGGAACCTGAATGGAACCGAAGGGGAGGAAGCGAGAGGACGAGAGACGGCGCACGTGTCACAGATGTGTTTGAAACATGGTACCCACTACCAGGCCTACCCCAAATTTATACTCGCGCCTCCTTCTCCCCGCCGGCCATCCACCCCCAACTGCCCCCTCCATTTCACACACACTGACGCGCATTTCGTAATCCGCGCTAATTTAATTGCTCCTCGCCATCAATGGCCATTAACCGGGATAGAATTGTCGGCAATACCGTTGCCGCTACAAGGTACAATTTCGCCTAACTTCACGGCTCGATTGGCCAAGAAAAATTCCACCGAACCACGATTTGGTCCCTTGCCTTTAATTTTCTTGATTTCCTTGCGTTTTAACACACGTGCTACATAAATGCAACGATTCAACTATATTTAATATTCGTCTCTATCGAAATGGCAAATAGGAACGTTGTGAGATAGTAAAATGTCATCTAAATACACGAATCGTTGTATCATTAATAGTTGCACGTTAAACATTATTAGCATAAATTTGAGTGCAACAGCATCGGCTCCAGTGGTTTACTTGAGGGTCAATTTAGTTGTAAGTTGAGTTAAAGTTCATTTGCGTAATATTTTACCTCTTCGTTGCTCAGGTGGGGTGCGATAAACCTCACTGGATACAGAAAATTCAAAAATAGTTCGAACACAGAATTTTCTATTCTCGAGACATCGTTGATAAATAAATTATGATAATAACGTTAACAAAAATAGTATTATAATAAATCTAGTTTTATGATAAAGGTTAAGGCTTCTACTTTTATCACAGCTGGAAGACATGTTTTCTCTCGAAAATATTTATAATTGAAGCATCTCTGGAAACGTTGAACAATTTTTTTCGTGATGAAATCTACCGTGGACTGAAGCCTTTTACTCGTCTTATTGAGGTTTGAATGAAAAGTGTACAGTCAATTTTAAAGTAACGTATGGTAGCCCACGAAGGGCTTCATACGACCAAACTTGTTCGAATTGTACTTTACCTGCTTATCTTTACCATAAATGCAGAAAATCTGCAATCTAGTTATTCATCGTCTCAAATTTAGGTTCATCGCTTCATGTAATATTTTTCTAAAACTCCATAGGTTTGTTTACATGTTCATACGGAATAACTATATCCATTTTCCCGCAAATAGCGATCGCTAACTTAGTCTCTCGGTCGACTGTACTTGCGACTATACATATATGTGTATATTAAACACGAATGCGAGAAACAGGTAAACACAAGGTGCGAGTAAATTCAATACTGTTTGCGCCCCATGTTAATGTATTATAATCAGTAACGTAGGAAATAAATTATACGAAAGCCAACACTCTCGTATTCACGATGTTAAATAATGTGAGCTGTAGTATTCAAAATGGGATCTGACAGAAACGCTCGAAATCTTTTTATAAATAATGGTAAATTGATACATCGCAAAACTCGATCATAAACAATTCCTGATATACGAGATAGCAAATCTCTATATGTTATACAAAAATCGAAACAGCGACAACGACACAGGTGTACCATCGACGGTGCAAAAAAAGAAACCGTCGTGCACCGCTCGCATGGAGAACGGTTGGTCGTTCAAAATATTTTTGTTATGAAAAGATTTAATATTTCGTGCGCAGCAATATTATTTGCGATAGCTTCCTCAGCTGTTTTATAAAACAATTATTTGAGTGTTTTACCTTTTCTTTATTGAACGTGTTTATTTGCTCCTTCATCTCGTAGCGAATGTTTACATTATACTGACATAAGAAAATATTTAGATTTTACTGAATAAAATTGATTACATTATAATTGTATTCATAAGTACATTGTCTACTCGATATATGTCAAAAACACGGGTCTGGTCAGCGACAATTATCGGCTAGAAGATACTACTCTTTGAAACACTGCCGAACGTATAAAAGGACAGCTAAGCTCGAGTGGCATCGGTCGCCGAGGAGCGTGAACATAACACGGGTCGGGTGTGTCGGTGTGAGACCACTACTAATCCAATAACAAAACTTCTTTATTTTTCAACATTTTTTATGGGACTTTCACTAACATATTCGTGGCATTTTCCTAATGAAAATGATATGAAATATGATGTAATTCCGATGATATTTTTTTTGTGTAATGAACGATGAAAGTTACTTCCCATTACAATTAAACTAACGGAAAAGATTAAAACTAATAGTAGTAATGGTAATAGGAATAGTAGTAAGTAAGTAATAGTAATAGTAGCAATAGTAATAGTAATAGTAACAGTGTAAATATGATCCGAATGATATCGTGTTTGGTATCATTTTAATCAGAAAAATGCCACAAAAACATCGGTGAAAGTTCCATAAAAAAGTAATGAAAAATAAAGAAGTATTGTTATTGGATTAGTAGTGGTCTCCTGGTCTCACACCGATACACCCGTCCCGTATTATGTTTATGTATTATGTTACACTCCTCGGCGACCGAGGTCTTTCGAGTTTCATGGGCCTCTCGCGGAGTATGTCCGGCGGCAGTGAGGATAGTTTAGGACTTTTATCGGCTACATATTTGGGACATGTATCGGGTAGAGATTGTATATTACAATTTATAAAGATACAAATGTTTGTCAATTTAGATTATACATTTATTTCCGAAATGCACGCAAAATTCTCTTAAAGTCATAAAACAAATTACGTATTGCCTACCCTACGTAACAAAGTGAAAAACTGCAAAATTATTGTGTGATTGTTTCTTTCTTATTACTTCTGTAATAAAATTATGGAATTTTGATTACCTTTCATCAGTTGGTTTACTAGTACTTGAAATATCGTGTTAACAGTGGTTTAAAGGAAACCGAGTTTAAAGATTCAGCTCTCAATATCTCACAACGTGAATTTGCACACATATTCTGCACACTTATGATTAAAAGAAGTGCCAAAAAAGGAGAAATCGATTTGTTGAAAATGAAAAACCGGAATACCCCATTAAACGTCCGCTACTAGGCGAACAGTCCCTAAATAAATGACAATAAAATGAACGAACGTAAAAAAGCGACAGAAAAAATCAGATTCTGGTGGATAAAACGGTAACGATCAAAGTAAAAGAAACGTTGACGATGTACCCGCAACTTCGTCGCGATTAATAGCATATTCGGCGCGCGTGGAGCCGCGCGCGCGCTCGCGCGACCAATTAAATTCCGAGTGAAGGCTCTTCAACGTAGACGACCGAGCGGCATCAATTGTCGCATAAATTTATCGGACGCTGATGGGGGACCGCTGCCGTGCAATCGAGTGACACCAATTTACGGGATCGCCGTCACCCGGCCGACTCACTGTCGAAACGGTGAAACGGTGAAACCCGGCGTTGTCGTAGTTTCGTGGCCGTACGGCACCCTGAACGCCACCACTTACCCCTATTTTCATATTCATCGCGCATCCACCCGGATGGAATCCGTGTTCAGTCGCGGAGATCGTGATCCATCGATAATCGCGGAAACAATATTTTTTCGATCACCCTCGTACGCTCTCTGGAAACCTACTCCTAACTAGGTGTTCCCTCTTTAAAATCACAAACTCTTCGTTCCTCAGGTGAGAAATACGTACGTACAAGGAACGGGCGGAATTAGCAAATAAAAACTTCTATCAACGTTCTTGATCAACAGAACAAAAATATTAACGGTTTCTCTTCCTGGAAGTAAATTGAAGTCGATACTTCGCATGTGTCATGCATAAAGTTCGCATCAACAGAAAGGTACATTTATGACAGTGATATACGTGACGTGCAACTTTCAATTACTTCGACGTTCCGTTTTTTGTGTGAGGTTCAAGACGGGTAGCAGAAAATTAAAAACTCGTGTTTTCTTGTTTTGTCTGAGCCCGTAATGAAAATTTAAAATATGCGTTTTGTAGATTTACGTTACTTATACGCGTACTGAAAATTTCATCAAAATCGGTTGACACAGAAAAAGACCGACACGCTTTGGAAGATGTACAAATCTGTGGCTTTGAAGACGAAACGGCTTAACTTCACCTTGGCAACCTAGAAATTTTTAACTTTTTTCTACATAATCCTGTAGATCATTACGAGAAAATGCCGAAAATCGACGTTTTAATGCGAGGAATTCAAAAGTCATGCGTATGTAAAGGTGAGCGATTTTAAGCGTTCTTGACCGGTAAGGGCGCCGCCATGTTGGCACTAACCGTCGCGCACCGTCCGTAGAGATACAAGCACGCGGTGATATCTATTATGTACATTAGCTATACGATTTCGAAGTATTTTCTAATTAATATGAAAATGGCGAAAGTAGTGTTTAACGTTTCGAGTTTGCCGAATTCTAACGAAGGTGCAGCTGTTTGGACTCGCGAATACGGACCGTTGCGGGTATTTAAGAATTGCAGGCCACATCGTTGGCGATGAAACAATATAAAAGTGCGTGTGTTCATGGGATTGGCTGTTTTCGATGTAGTTCGTGAGAGGAGAGGTGAGAGGTGTCGACAGTATTCGGCTATTGTTTACTTTTTCCTTTACGCAAATGTTCTCCGCGGCTTTGTTCAGGAGTTATTAAAGAAAAACACGGACCAATCAGAGCGCGACTATAGCGGGCGGGTTCCGGTTCGGTCCCGCTGAGCGTAGCGTTGGCATTGGCCGAGCCGGAATCCGTCTGCTGTAGCCGCGCTCTGATTGGTCCGTGTTTTTTTGTTAATAACTCCTTCACGAAGCCGCGGGCAACAATTTCGTAAAGGAAAAAGTTATTTCAAATGTCCTTAGAAATCACCCTTTTCAAAGAAATATAACATTTTTGGGACATCCTGTATAATACACATGTAAATACACCGATGTACCGATGAAAAAAAAAAAAATAGTTTAAATGTCGACAATTTCTTCCACAGAGGAAGAACACTAGAGTTTAACACGTAGATTGTCGGATGAAAAAGAAGGTATTTGGTCAGTGAATGATTGCCTCTGACAAACTGGTGACATTGTATGATAATGAGGGTGATTAGATACCTAATTTCATAATTCTATTAAAAAACTTATTTAAGTTTTTCTATATACATATAGCAATAAAATCGTAAATGAGTCAAATTGACTCGCTCCGGCAATCTAGTGTTAAACAATTGTTGGATCCACTGTAGCTTACTAAAAAGTTCGAAATCCCTTGCGATCCCTAATAACAGAAGGTCTTCGGTGGTGCGTGAAAAATAATTGCAAGACGATGCACCGTGCGCCATTAATTAAAGAACATCCAGCATCCTATTTAATATATCCGCGACGAAAAGAACGGCGGAAATCATCGACTTGGTTCACGCGACTGATAGCCCCAGCCCCTCGGTGTCAACGAAACGCTAATGAACCGAGTATTGGCCGATTTTTCTTGAACCGCGATACGGGAAACAGCAATTAACGAGGTAGACGTACGAGGCTCGCGCAAAACTGAAAAAAGAAGCAACACTTCGCGGAGAAGTACATACTCTCTCGGCAGGAGATACCGCGCACGCGTTTCTCGATGATAATCATTGAAAGTTAACTCGACCGTGCAGTCGACTTCGCGGAAATTGTATATTACGCTCGTGCGTGGCATCGAAATAGCTCGGGGCATTTAAAAATCTCGCTTCAGCGCAGCCACGAGATACAGATAGGAGAAGAATGGTTTCCGCGTCGCGTCGCGTCGGGGAGAGAACGCTCGCGCGCGCGCGCGCGGTGGGTGGACGGAGATTGAAAGCGGCCATTTAGAATTGACCGCGAAGAATGAGATACCATATCGCGGGTTAAATGAAAAAGAAGCGAAGCGGGAAAGACGGTGCTCGCGCGAAACTCGAAGACGTTCCCGGGCTTGGTAATTATTCGAAGCAGATATCTGAAGAGTCCAATTAGCATCGGATGCTTTTCGAAGCTTCCTCGAGGGTCGCCGCGACGGGGTTCTTTAAATTGGCTGCATTAAAAACACCGTCGAAACAGGGGATGTTGGCCTGCGTCTCTTTCCATTGATCAATTGTGCACTTCTACCTTTTCTTCTCCGCTCTCCTTTTGTCTTTTTTCAATATAAATATTTTCAATAAATTGCACGAGAACTTATGCAGTTCTTTTTCTTTTTTTTTTTTTTTATTTCAACGTGGCCACATTAACTGCGAAGTCATTCGCAACCACATGGCTTATCATTAACTGTATCATAATTACCTTGTAACGTATAGCATAATAGAATATAATTAACATTGATATTCGCATGAGTGACAATAAGTAGGCTGCGGATTTTATGCATGTATGACAGAAATGAATAGGAGAAATACAAACCTGTGAAGACATTAAAAGAATTTAAAGTATGTTGTTACATTACTTCCGTCTTGCTAACATTATTGAAAATGGAAATATATTTTCATTGAACTTCTGTTCCCTAGAATTGACTTTCAAAGTTTTTATTTTGCATAAAGATCTACAGTCTTGCAAGATTACATAAAGATCAAGATTGTATTTAGGACTGTAACTAAGTAATTGTTCTATTATTCGAACGCCTATGTCTCCTTGTTTACTTGGGGTGATCAAGGTTTTACTGTACTGCAGATATTGCTATTAAAAAGAATAAATTATTTTAAAAACTACATTTTCATGACATTAACTGCACATAATTACTATGTATTGTACATATGTATACACATATATTTTGCATAGTACTCTTTTGTATAATAAGTAATTTTAGGCTTAATTCCTATACAGTGTAAACTCGCTAAATGTCCAAAACTCGGATCTGACCAGGGACAATTATCGGGTAGACGATACTATTCTTTGTGAATCATTGTGAAAGAATCATTTTCATTTTAAAAATGACACGAATATGTTGATGAAAGTCCCATTAAAAATTTATTGTTTCTCCGTTAGAATTCTTTACCCTTAAAAAGTCATTAAAAAAAATTTCTTTTCTTTATTTTTTTTTCTTTAAAAATTGCGTCCTCCAAAAATTTTGTTGATATGAAATACTCTCGTTTCATTTCATTTAGAATAAAGTTATTACCTTTCCGTCACTTTTTGATAACGTCCTTCGGACATTAATGGATTGGACTTAGGCCACTTTCAAAGTGATGGTTTTAATTATTGAACTAACGGCGACAATTATATGCCCAAAATTATCGTATATACTCTAAATACACTTAACCGCAAATTTTGTTTATGACATCTAACTTGAAGTTGTACACGTAATTACGTGAAACAAAAAATAATTGACAAATGGACTTAGGCCACCTTCAAAATAAACGGCTGAAATTATGCTATCCACGAGTTCGGAGAACATTTTCGGCGAAATTACGCGCGGATAAAAAACTAAAAGGAATTTGGCGATCCCCGTATAGATCTGGCGAGAATAAATTAAATATTTACGTCAAAGATATTTCAGATGAATACACGGGTGAACGTGGAAAAAGGACCAGTATTGTTTGTTACGAAATCGGGAAGTAATCCATTAGCTCCATCTGATTGGTACGCGCGTGCACCGTCGGCGGTTTGTTTATTCATTCGTGTGCACTTTGAGAAATGTATGGGATAAAGAATAAAATGACTCGTGTTTTCATCCTCTAACACGCGCCAACGTTCTGTGCTAGGTTTTTTCGGTGCAGCCCGAAGCTGGCGCGGATTCCGAAATTTTATTTCGGGAACGCGATTCACCGAGCACGTCTGCAGACTGGTGGTTTATAGGTTTTTTCTAATGCCTCAATCAGCTCTTTCGGGAATATTCCGCCAACTTGCAAAAATCGCGTTTTACCAACATTAACATTCATCGGTTTATTTGCTTCGTTCTTTAAAAGTAATTGTTACCACTTTTCTAGTTCTGTAATATAATTTTTATTAAATCTTTCGTGTTTTATAATGTTAAGTTCTGTTAAATTTTATGAAATTCCTCTTTGACCCTCTTTATTTGCCTATATAATGCATATGTATATGCAGTTGAAAGCATACCTCTCGCATTCATTGTTATTTTTATAAACCTCTAAGAGAATAAAAAATCATTTTAAATTGTATTAAATCCTCTAATCATCATAAATGTTATTCGGAAATTTTTGCAAATACTGATCATTATTAGTAACTACTTATTAACATTATTATGAATCAATTCAACATATAAGGATAGAGGATGTAATTTTTATGCTATTTCTATATTACAAAAATAATATCTAATATAGTAGACACCGTTTTGTTACTTAAGTGTACTGATATATTTGCGCGAGTATAACATAATATAACAGAATTTACTTTAATCTAATAGAAATTAGAATAATAAACTATGATATAGTAGAATATATTAAAATATAGTATACTATACTAGAATATACTATATATACTATACTATACTAGAATCCATAAGATACTAAAATATTAGATAATATATAATATACTAAAATATTCTATGTATATCATGTCAGAATATAGTATAACAAATATGTCCATTCTAATAAGAATGGACTACAAATGTACCAGAATACGCAGGAATATACTAGAATGTACTATATTATACTAAAACATAATAGAATATACTATAGTAGCATATTAAGGATAGTCACAAGTAGAATATTAGAATATTTAATAAGCGTACTGATACATTTAAGTATGCTCAATAATAATTTGTATATACGCGAATTGAGTTAATATAATCATTCATAAAAATGACAATAGGACGATTTCAAGTTAGTGACTCAAGTTTGTATTCAAGGTTTTACTTATTCTGCCTCTTTATAAGGTAAAGTATTTTCGTTGCCAGGTAAACAGCGTTAAATAATATTCGTATTGCTAATTGGCATCATCATTATTTCCACGCAGTATAATGCAATCCCCTACGGTTAAATAACGTATTCGACAGAAAATAAATGAGTAACAGGTACTCTAAAGATTTGATGACTTTTTGAGTATACTGCAATTGGAATCCATAGGGGAAATATAACGCTGTCACCTTTACGGCAGTAATTAAATGAACAAAAGATGAAGGGGTAGATAAGATGACATGCAACGAAGTTGTGTGCTGTGCAACACTTGTAATTACGTGATCGTAAATGCTTTGATACAATATGACGAAGAAATTCTAATTAAGAGTCCTGTGTGTATTACAACGCGACTGCAATATTGTATAAGCAAGTTTGACGAGTCTATAAGATGCAATTCGACAAAATGAAGAAAATTAAATGTTTTTTCTGCTGCTTCATAATTAATGTCTCAATAAAAGTCTTCAGTTAAACACCGAAACATTCATTTATACTCGTTCCAGTAGAAAAACCAAATATACTGCTCCAATAAAGAGTAACTCTACCTGAAGCCTAAGCTTTCAGTGCTCAAGTTTATTGTGTCCGCTAAATTATAGTTTGTTTTATTCGAATGTTCAACGTTTTATCATTCGCCGTTCGCAACTAGCAAGGAGATTCAATCTGTTCTCGAACGGCTTCCAGCTTGCATAATTACTTAATTTCATGCTCCATTCTTCTCCGTTCTCTTTTTCGTTCGTTACGTTTTCGTTTAAAGGGATTTAAAAAATCAATACTTTTATTACATTTTCATCCGGAGCGAGGGAGGCGTTGTTTCCTTTCCACGTACTCGCGGAATATAATACACACTGAAATTTAATTAAACTCTTAACGAGTCGCATTCTCTTTTCCATTTTAAATTCCAACGTTTCACCGAAAGATATTTGCAGCGAATATTAATTCCGTCGCGACTTTGCTATTTCATATAATCCGATGATGGAATGGGCAAATATTTATTCGTTCTCGGACCAACAAATATTACATTACCGGAATCAACGCGCGGCTTTTGTAATATTATTCGCCGTATTATTGATGCCGCGACCAATGACAATATTTGCTCTCGAACGTAATACGACAGCTTAATCAACGACAACGGCCGCGGTCTGTGACGGCTCGCAGCGATCCTGTACAAAGAAACTCTACACCGAAGGCAATACTTAAATCTTCCTTAACGTGTAACTAGTCGGAAACGCCGCGAGGAGGAATTAATTAAAAAGGCACCGGGGTCGCGAGTTTTCTTTTACGGCATCAAGATTTCCTCGAGGAAAGAGGTTCTCTCTCGGCCTGGCTCTCCGGCTCGCAGTTTTATTTACGGGATGAAATTTTACTCCCTCGGCATGGAGAATTCCCAGGGCGCGCAACCGCGTAAGTGCCGTAATTGCCGCGTAACTCGATTACGTAAATTAATTAATTAATGCGATATTGACCCAGTCGTGTAGCTTTCGTTGCCGTTCACGGGAACGAGTTACGTATTTCGTACCACCGCGCCGCCCAGCACCGAACGGAATTTTTCGATCTCCTTGCCCTCCTCCTGTCGGACTGCGAAAATGATAAAGCAATTACGAGGTTGCGCCAATTATGAACTACACGTATTCTCTAATGTTCAGCGGAATTTTCGGAAACTACAAAACGAGGCGTTTTTCTGTTAGGTTCCAGCATATGAAATGTCCGATTTTAGAATGTAATTGTTATGAAGCATTTTGATCAAGAAATACTATTGTATCCTGCAGATTTGTTAATTTATATTTTAGGATGCAAAGCTGATCTTTAACCTTTTGAAACCCGGAAAATCTATGCAGAAGATGAATTCATTGCGTACGTAATACACACAGTAATACACATACATGTCAAAAACACGCCCTCGTACACCCACACGCGCTCTAATATGCATAGACAATGCACATTCGCATACAGACGTTCATGTATGTGTACCTCGCATACAGAAGAATTCATCATCTCAATGCACTGCACACGAAAATCTGAATTGTTTTTCTTACTCTCTAAGTCTACTCTCGCATGCTGTCGTAGCAGAACCATCGAAATATTTCATAAAGTCAAAGTAATATTGTTAATGAAACAATTTTTTGATTCTTTGTTTGAAGTATCTAGTAACATTTGATGGTTTCTTGTCCTTAAAGGGGGGAACCTTGTGTAAATGGCCTGTTCTTCAAGAATTTTTTTTTTGAAGAATGTAATGCGTAGATTGATTTAAAATTCGAGGTAAAATATATCAATGGTGTAATGGCGGCTTGAAAATGGCATCCTGGAAATGCGCCGTGCAGCGTACAATGCACAAAAATAATCTGAAATAAAAAAATCAAAATGGAATTGATGGTGTATGCAAATACGCACAACATGACATTCTTCTTTTATTAAAATTTGCAAAATTGCAGAAATGGCGAAGTTTTGAAAAAAAAAACGGATTTTCTGTTAATAACAATGTTTTGAATAAACATTAAGAAATCGGAGCTCGTCATGTTGTGGCTATTTATTTGTAGAATATATATCCCACGTTTCGTAAAGATCGTGTAATCAGTTTTTGAGCTACTGAAATTTTGTGTTTCGAGAAAAATGCGTTTAAAGTTTGACAGAAACACAAAAATCGTGAAAAAATCTTAATTCATTTTAACTAACCGCGGTTTTCTGCTAATCTGCGATTCCAGGGCCATAGAACAGATCTTCCTCTTTCTCAAAAAGTTGTACTTCAGCCGTTTTTTCTTCTTTTCGAGAAGCACGAGCCTTTCCGATAAGAGTCCGACTACCTAAGCCGCTCCGCCCAATACAACCGTTCAATTTATTTTGAAAATAACGTACAAGAACATCTCTGATCACTTTCTAACTTCTGTTATCGCATTCCTGAGGAAACTTCCTATAAATTTGAACAAAAACAAAAAAAAAAATGCTCAAACATTTCATTTCACACAAGGTTCCCCCCTTAAGAATGCGATTCTTATTTTCATTTTCGGTATAATTCGAATTATGAATTATTTTTGCTAACCATAACGATTGCCATGCGAATATTGCGTAACCAAACCGCGTATGGCTTTAGGCTGCAGAGCGTTGCAGTCGAAAGATTAATAGCTTCTTCCTTGACCCCCTTGAAAATTATGAAGTGCATCGTTCTTATTTTAATCTCTTGGAGAAAGCCTCGCAGAGGATTATGAAAGAATCACACGCAATTAACGAAACTTGTCCGGGATGCTCCGGCAGGCGAAAATTTCTCCCGTCTTCTTTACATTTTTTATACTTTCCCCGACTCGTTTGCGAAGAACACGCCAACTTCCACGATATCGCCTTCTATATGCTCTTATTACGCCGAGAAATGAGTGTTTAAAGATGCAGATACTCGGAGAAGTTGGGCGGACCGTATAAACGATGGTTTTTCGCTTCTGAGCTGGTAACGCGAACACTTTTGGCCATTGTTTCCGAGAGAAAAGTACAATGGATGGACAGAGAATCCATTTTTTTATAATAGCTTAAAATGCCAACGGAAGTATATCAATTAACATGGAGAGGTCACAGTGGCGAGGTCGTCAATTTTTATTAACCTTTCTGTCCGAGCGCTTTTGATAATACTCATTATTTATAAAGATAATTAACATTTAATTTTATGATATCCAGAAAATATCTTGGAATACTTAATTTGTTAATCTTATCGCAACAGCTATGGTTGCACTAATGACAACTGCAAAGATAAATAAACAGCAAGATTAGAAAGAAAGAAAAAAGCAATTGAATGTAAAAAAACAAATATAATAACACCATGAAAAAACCCTTAAAAATAAAAAAAAATAATTCATCATAAGAGGGATTTGAATACATAACCTCGAGTTCTACCACCTTCGCTACCATAGCTGTTGCGATATGAATTAGAAATTAAGTATAGCAAGGTATTTTCTGGATATCATAAAATTAAATATTAATTATCTTTATAAATAATAAATATTGTCAAAAACGCTCAGACATGGGTCTGAGAAAAATTTAATCAAAATCGACGACCCCCACCACTGTGATCTCTCCTTGTGCGTTGAATTGTCGAGTGCATTTTGGCATGGTTTGTTAATAATAAACATCTTTGTCTATCTCAAGCAAGTAAGTAAATTTTTTACAGGTATCGTTCATATCTCTATCAGCTACGGTAAATGTTCTTTATACTGATTAAGAACCATTTTGGTGTTTTTAATCCGGTCCACGCTGAGATTTTCAATCATCTACATTAGCAAGATACGATTTTTAAACTTGTATTTAGAGATAGAACCAAGAAGCAATTAATTTAAACAATATAAAAAATTGTTCTGTATAAATAAAAATAATTAAATTTTGCAGCGTTCAGACGAGATTGCCTCCTGAAAACACTCTTTCAACTGAACTGAAATTCACGTTTATGCGACACGCGTACGTCGCGCGCGAAACCACAGTTTCTACGACGGAAACCGCGCTTTAGAATGCTGCACAATACGCACGAAAAAATGGCGGGAGGATTATGCGAGGATCGAGGTGTTCGGCAATTTGAAACTGGATTGAATAGGTTGCTCGCTCGGCTGTTCCTGCATGAAACTTCTCGCCGCGTTTCAGCGCGGCGCCGATTGCGACGTAGTTGACGCGTGAAATTTCTCCGGGATGTGTAAGTTCTACGGAAACGTCACCGCATCAACCGGTTCCCTGAATGAAATAATGGACAAGGCACACGCTCCGCCGCATCCGAATACACGCACTTTTCCAATTAAGGAAGTCTGAACGAGCGAGAGCCGACGCTTACGCGAAGGGGTAGGTGCGTCCGAATGTGTGCAACGAATGAAAGTTGCGATCAAGGATTTCTGGCATTACCATACGACATACGATCTCCGGTTACGGCGTTTGCTTTTACAAGGACTTAATGTCACATGTTTTTGTCTGACCTGCGCACGTTGGACAGCTGAGAAAGTTCTCTTGGATGACGTTGATGTAACCTTGCTCGGTCAATGTACGCTACACATATACGGCACCGGACAAATGAATTCAGATGCATTTTCCTTTTTGCCCATAGTCATTTTCATCGTGAGATTGTCTTGTTTCGCGAGCTGCTTAAGGGCCCGGGATAGTCACGTGACTGTTTAATTAATAATTTCCATTCACAGCGTTCAGACACAGACTTAAGATCCGTCTTGGTCTTGATCCGACGGGTCTTAAGTGTGTGACTAAACTTGTCACATTTTTTGCTCTGTATTATCGGTATTATGAATTCTGACGCCAGAAACGTGCTTCAAGGTTTTCGCTTTATTTCGCAGAGAATCAAGACAAAATATGTAGCTGGAGATATTTTGGCACAAAAATGCTTGGATTCTACGGCATGCACATCGTCAAAAAATTTTTGGCTTACTTCTAACGCTTATATTACCAAATATAGTTCCTCTTTCGAATGAGCCCTTTACCGAGCGACAAAATATTCTTATATAAGGACGAAAACTTGAGGCACGTAACATCATTTTTTGAGGGTAAAGTAGCCACTCTAACTTATCACGAATCTACGAAGACCGGGCCCTTAAATTCAGTCATATGTGAACAGGGTATTCCCATTCAGGGCATCAATATTAGACAATTTACGAGATAAAAAAGGTTATCATATTAATTTTAGACAATTTATAGGATGAGAAAATTAATTCTATATAGTGGTAATTATAGGTCAAATTTTTTTAAAAATTTGGTATACATGTTTGGCTATATTTCAAAGTACACAGTGTAATATTTGTGCAATTATCCTTATTACTACATAAATTGATGCATGATTCCAGCAGCATATCAATTTTTATGGCTACCATTTCTCGTAATGAATCGGTGAATCATTTTCGAATTTCACACAAATGTACAATGAAGATTCCTTTTTAAACTAAAATTATGTCAATATCAACGACAGTTTTCTCCTTATTGGCTGAAGAAGTTCGAATTTTAATAAATGTTTGCTTTATACGACTATCATTTTGTTAAAAATTTTCTTGTGCATCATTATAGTTCACAAGATACGGGAATCATTATTAAAATTCATTATTAAAATTGACGGCTCTAAATGGGAATACAATATTCTCTCCTTAACTGTCGAAAAGATCTCTACCGTAACTGTCAAAATTTTATCCCTACCACTGGAGGGATCCCGCTTGGAACTAGTCATCGAGGGGTCGAGTATCGACGAGCCTCACACTAACGCAAGCGAAGCAAAAGTTTGCAACTTTGCTAATTTTCTATTTTTCTTTTTTATGACACCATTGTATTCGTCTTGTTTTTCTTATTAAATCCACACTAAACACAATATAATTACGATCATAATTACTTGTGTAACAAGAGAAGTTAAGAATTGGTTGTACCTCTACCATAAATGTCAAGTCCGAAACTTTAATCGCTTGTTACACAAGTTATTATGATCGTAATTATATCGTGTTTGGTGTCATTTTAATCAGAAAAATGAGACGATTACGATGGTAAAGGTTACATTGACAAAAGGAATCCAAACGAAGGAATTTTGATTTTTGACTTAAAAAGGCTGAGCCTTTATTTTGATGAAATTTTCAGAATACATATAAATTACCGAAATCTACAAAACGGATTTTTTAAATTATTGTTATAAGCGCAGATAAAAAAGTGCTAACGTTAGATGATTTGATGTGTAATTTGTCAGGAGAATATTTGGAGAAACTCATGTTTGTCACATCAAATTTTGATTGTAGCAATTAATTTTAGAAATAAAATATTTAAAATAATTGATTGTCTATCATATGAAAGTTGCACTATTTAATAATAACTATTACCCATTTTCTTCATCAATTACTGTTCTGAGCGATTGAAATGAACTTCTGTCATTGATAACTGTTATGAGTAGACTGCGGATGTTTATGCAAAATAAAAATTCTCTATCTGAATTGCAACAAACTGGAGTGAAATAGAAATTTATTTTCTTTCTTAATATGTTTAATAGATTGGAAATAATATAACAGTATTTTTTAAATCTTCTAATGTTTTTACTGTTTTAAGTTACACCTACTGATTTTTGTCATAAATGCATAAAATTCGCAGCCTAGTTATTAGCGACCGAAATAAACTTCTCCATTCGATAACTGTTATTAGCGATCGAAATGAATTTCTCTCAACGGTAACATTTACCAAAAAGAGAAAAAATTTTCGCTTACCTATAATCCTTATTTGTAACCAATAGGATTTTAATCGATGAAATAATTGTTTTTTCTTTTTAGTTATAACAGTTATGGTCCCTAGTCTTTTTTCACGAAAGATCGGTTTCCTTGTGGGCAGAGTGTGCATCGCTCGCGAATTGAACGAGTATCGCCGGTTTTCCTTTCGATTTATGGGAGAACGGTGATCTTGTTCGGGAAAAATTAAAATTGTAAACGGATGGATACGCGGGCGCGACTGGCGCGCAATATTGCTGAACGAATGGATTTACTATCGGCCGAGGCTCAGCAGTAACATTCCCGGTTACGATATTGCAACGGTGTAAATATCACGGACACGACATGGTTAAAATGATCGACTCCGAAAGTTCCGCGATTGTGGTTGGCTGCGTTCCTTGTCGGATCCTCGTTACCCACGTTCCCCGCGACTTCGCGACATCACCTTGAATTATGGACATCGGAAACGGTAACTCCGACCTGCAACGTCATTCTTTTAAATATTTACTTTCGGCTTACATCAGCGCTGTTTGCGGACCGTGAAATCAAAACCTGTTGTATTTTATTTACAGCTTCTCGTCGACGCATTCAGTGAAATGGCTCGAGATTTAGTAAATGACGGTGTTGCGATGTAAATAATAATAAAAGTTATCTTGCATCGGGCTGTTGGAGTGCGATATTAATGATATTTTTCACATTTCCATTCACTGATTTGATATGGGTAAGTAGATTACCGATTTTTATGCAAAATAGAAATGTTTCGCATCGGTTTAAAGAAAGAGGAGTTAAATAGGGTAAGGGACCCAATTACTGTAGAGATAGCCATTACTGTGTCTACATTAATTATACTTATTTTTAAAGCATAACGAATAACAAAAAGAAAATATATAACATATATATTAACCGATTTTAATAAAAAAAATTTAATATCTCTTTTTTAATGTTCATTATGCTTAAAAACTAAGTATGATTAATATAGGCACAGTAATTGGTAACCCTACAGTAATTGGTTCCCTTACCCTAGATCGAAAATAATGCAACGATACTCTTAAATTCTTTTGACGTTTTCACTGATCGGTGTTTCGTTCATCTATTACATTTCTGCTATAAGTGCATACAATTCGCAGTCTAAATATACCATATAATTGATCACACACACACACTTCGAATTAGAATAACCTTTTTACAAATGGACCAAAACGACTTCAATTTTTCCGTAACAGTAGAGTGATTAGTTTAGTAGATGACGAGAATACAAATTTTGGAAAAAATGTATTTGGTCGGAATGGCCAAAAAAATAATAAAAAATAAATTGTTTTTTTCGACTTTTTAACCGGAACTGTAATGAAAATTTAAAAGTTGTGTTTTCTAGATTCATACGAGTTATATACATTCAGAAAATTTCATTGAAATTGGTTTATGTGTCATAAACGATCAAAAGTGGTAAAAATTGCAGTTACAGAACGAAAATCATGAAAAATTGCAATTTTCATCCACAAGCAACCAAAAAAGCAGATAGCAATCAAAAACTTTTCTCAAAGTTAAGTGGAACCGAAGTTGACTTTTAATTACAAGAGCACACTATGCTGTAGGTAGACTCTATCAGCTATACAATTAATTGATATATTATTAATTGTTAATTGATATACTTAATACCAAAGATCTACTTTCAGACAGAGTTGTGCTAATTCAATGACACTATTGAATTACATTGTATTTCAATTAGATAGTTACTCAATTGCGTCGTAATTGCATTACATAATTCAAACCTTTCAATTAATTCAATTAATAATTATTTTAATCACATGTGCAATTGAAATACAATATAATTAAAATACAACTCTCCAAATTATAGCCCGAAAGTTTGAAGAAATGCGATATCTTTTTATGTTTTTCTTTCATATTCTTATTTGCTATCTATGCGGCGTATTTTCTATTCCTCGTCCTCGTTCGTAATACGTAAAGCTATTTAACTACAAGGTATTGTATAATCGTACTTCAATTGCAATTACGAATTACATAGTAATTTAATTAAATGAAGATCTGAATTATAAATTACAATATGACTGAATTACAATGTAATCCAATTACTTTGTAATTATAATACCTGGAGTAATTCAATTGTAATTCTGGATGCTGCTTAAAAAAGTTATTTTTGAACGGTCCAAGCTTCTGGACAAGGTTGAAGGAAGTCGGAAGGGGGATATAAAACAGAAGGCGATCGGCTCGTGTCAATGAGATTTAATTGTTGCACGTCGTTTCGTCGAAAAACAAAAATCAGTTTATAAAAAAATAGAAGGTACAAAAAGGGAGAATCCTGCGCAATGCAATCGTTCGGTTGTCTGATCTTGGTGCCGCTGGCGGCGGACGTGTGTAACTTTTGGTCTCGTGTCTCAATTTACAAAATCTACAATGTTATTCGCTAAATGTTTCATCGAAGAGGAGCCCCAGATCCTCCTGAAGGTATTCTCGGTATTACAATATGTACAGTGCCGTGGAAAAGGGCGGAATAATCGAATGGAAATATACGATCGCGAGAGATGGCTTCTTGACGATGCCTCCGACCGGTTCGCCAAATGTGAATGTGTCGTCGATCTTCTGGATCCCGAGGACCAATCCGCGGGTTGACGTCGCGCTCATCGCCGGAACACAAAGAAGTCGCGGGGAAGCGCACATCTTCGTTGTTCTCGGTCTGTTGTTTGTTTGTTTTTTTTTTTCTTTTTTGTTCAGCGGATCGTGGCGTTCCTCGGCCGAGCGTGGTCCTCGACGTTGTTGGTTTCTGCGTGTTTCACGTCTGTGTCCTTTCTGCCAAAGAATTCTCGGGATGGGTCAGGGCCTCTTCGTGAACCGACAATCGGTGATTACAGCCAAGATGTGCGGTTGGTGATCGGTGAGCAAATTTCCTTCTAATTATCCTCGGATCCCCGGCGTCTCTTACCACCAGCCTGAAAAGAATTTTTCGTGCGTCATTCGGAGATGAGGATGGGGATGGGCGGCGGACGACGGGCCGCGTCGGACGATGTCCCGGGGCTTTTGTTTACGGTTCTTTGTCCCCCCAGAATCCCCGCGGAGATTGTTTTTAATTATTTTGTAAGCCGACGGGTCCCTTTAATCAAACGCTCGGAAACAATATACAGCTGTGTGTGCGTGTATATATCGAGAGAGAGAGAGAGAGAGAGAGAGAGAGAGAGAGAGAGAGAGAGAGAGAGAAATAGAGTGTAGGGGCTATATTTATGTATAGGTGTAAGAGGCCTGTTACATCACTTCGCTCCAATTAAATCTTCCAAAGAATTGTTTGTACGTTTTGCTCGTTTACCCGTTTAACTCTCGGGATGATTCTGTTAATTAATCGCGAGCGGCCGGGACGAGGAACGGAACGAGCGCTCGCTCGCTCGCTCGACCGCCGCTTTTACACGTAATGAATGATAGTCGAGGGCTTCGAGGGATAGATCGAACTCGGCTTTATTTTTGTTTCTGTTTTGTTTTTCTGTTACTTCGGCCCGGAGCGAAGTTTTATTGGCGCATCGGAACCCCGCAAACAGCTTAATTGGTATTTAAACTGCGAGCGGTAAATTTAGACGCTTGACGTCCATTTATTCTCTCGGCGGAGGGGAGCAGCCGTGTTTAACGGTCCCAGACAACTAATTTCCCGGCGTTTTGGCGATCGAATGATCCGCAGGCAAAAAGCTATTAGCATACATTACCGATCGTTAATATTAATACGATTTTCTCGAATCTACGCCCTCGACTTTCAGCCCTCGTTTTTCTTTGCGTCGTTCCACCGCGAGCGAAAGATTCATTCGCGAACTCCCTTACACCCTAGTTCATTTCCAATATCGAAATCAGCATTTTGAATATTCTATTAAATGTCCACTACAAAACAATAGAATTTTACTAAACCCTAAAAGAAAGTAATAATATCCGTATGTAGTAGATTCTGTTTGATCTCTTTGTCACGAGTCCGACTCGTTGTTATACGCTAAGAGGTCAATTTCAGATTACTGAGTTGACTCGCGAATCGTTCACCTCATTGCATCCTACGGCAAAATCCACATATCAAATATTCTATACGTAACACAAATTTTACTCGTTTACTTAACACATTGACCGCCGCGGTAGAACCACCGAAATGTTGCACACGGTCGAAGTAATTTAATTAGTGAAAGCGAAACTCGAAACGTTTGATTACTTTCGTACCGTACGATTTGATTTAATTCACTAAAATACACGACGGTACAAACCTGTTCTCATCTACGACATTTAGTTGTTCTTAACGAAGTATTGCACAGTCTATAATTTTGAATACGACGTTGTCTTTCAACAAGGACAATTTTATTTCAGAACAGAATCGTTAATACTATCAACACAGAAACCTAATCACTCCACCTATTTTCTTGCGCGGCTCTGCTGCCCTTATAAACTTTTACGAGACCTGGTTTACCGTTTGCAAAGTGTCACGAAGTAACCATCCCTGTCGTAAAACTCATTGCACAACACAATTAACACTGGAGCTACCGAGGATCAAGATGACTCGTTTCAGATTTCTGGTTTTACAGTTATCAACCCTTATTTATACATACGCTCATGTACCCTGTGACCGTATAGAATGTGACTGTATACAGTTTGTCCTGTTAATTTTTGATCACCTGGAATATCACCTTTACAATATAAAAGAGTACATAATATGATATCAATAACACCTTTACAGATGGAGATGTAGAGAAAATTTTTAGAGATCAAACTTATTTCTTTTTTATAGAATATTTAATCTTGAACAGCGAATTTAAATAGAACAGCAAATTCTGAGAATATAAGTGTTAAGGTACTTTTAGAATTGACCACTCCTGAGGGATTTGACATTGTTCATATAACACTCATTATGCTAGATGAACACTTCATTTACAAAAACAAACTTGACCTCTAAATCTCCTCTGCGTTTCCATCTGTAAATAACCTGTTGATATTATGTACTGTTTACCCTGCGAACTGTCACTTTGACCACTCGATAATTCCAGTGTTGAAAATAATGCAGAGATGAGACCACCAAATGGGAAAAACGTTGGATCACTTACCACCACCGCCACCGCCGCCGCTCCATCCACCACCTCCAAGTTTCCATCCTCCACCGCCGCCGCTGGGCCATCCGCCGCCGCCACCACCGCTGGGCCATCCACCGCCGCCACCGGACCATCCACCGCCACCACCGCTGGGCCATCCACCACCACCTCCGCTGACAGTGATCACCTTAATGATCTTTCCACCTCCACCACCACCACCGCCGCCAGCCCATCCTCCGCCTCCGCCTCCAGATTTCCAGCCGCCGCCACCGCCGCCGGACCAGCCACCACCGCCGCCGCCACCGGACCAGCCGCTGCTTATGTAACCGGCTGTAACATGAAACAAGTATGACCGTCACTCGACTGTCTTTAACCCTTTCGTTACGGCCGTCCGCTCCGCCGGAGGCATAGTCGGTACAGTGAATTCTGATCACGAGTCAGTGCCAACCTCGTCTAAGAGTCACTCATCAGAACGGCGCAACTGACTCGTAACGAGAATTCACTGTAACCCAGGTCGTCGCGTGGATGCCGACCATAGTCGGCACCCGTAACAAAAGGGTTAAAGATCCACGGCTCGTCCAATAAACGCGGATACCCGATTGTTCGGGTCAGACCGGAAGAAGTCGGGCGGGCTCGGGCGAGCTCGGGCGGGCGTCCTATATGTGCACTGCACTCGGGTAACCCGACTGTTTCGGACTGAGTTGCCAGATAAAGCCTTCACGCTTCCCTCTCTACCACCACATTCTCCTCTAGCGACTCTCTGCGCGAGGAGAATACGCGAGAAATTTCAAATTTAATATTTTGAGAAAATTGCTTCCTATAAATGATAACCCTTCATAGCTGCAAAATTCAAAATATTCATTTCAGATAACTTTGTTGTGAAGGGGAACGTTCTGAAGACGAAATCATGAAATTCAAAGTGAAACTAATTGTTGTAAGTACTCATTACAGGACATCAAATGATGGCTTTCGCTTACAGTTTTATGCACGCCAGTAGGTTCATTTCGATTGTTTAATTACGTTTTGAGCATTTTTTAATCCGCGTGCGAACAATGTAAAGTTTGTATTAATTGAAAAGGGTTTCAAGAAAATTATTGAAAGTGATAATTATTGGAAGCTTAGACAATGATTAAGAAGTATGTGTAAATTTCCTGTTACCTTGTCCGAAGTAATTCGTAGCTGTATTTTTACAATTTTCAGTTATTGTTCTGTACTAAATATTTTTTATTTTATTGTTGAAAATAAATCGATATGAAGGTATTTTTAATTTCGGCCAAAAAAAGTCACTTTCCGGACCACTGTTAACACGATTTGTCACAATTTTTTTTTATCACTGTCCGCTATGCTACAAATTTCAATATAAAAAATTGGAAAAAAATGTAGGTCTCCTCGAGAACATTTTTAAAATGTTGATATACATTTTGAACTTTATGATGTTCTAGCTGATGTCAAGACGATTTCTACGACCTACTATATTTGAACCTAAAACCGTGAAAGAACGTTCAAATAATTTTGGTCACGAAAAATAGGTCTCCGAACCATAGTGGCAGCAGTTGGCTAAGCAGGTATTAGCAACGGCAATGGGAATAATGTGACGTCACGTGTTCTCCTCGCGTAGGTAGTCGCTGGAGGAGGATTGAGTCGTATTTAGCAATCCTAGTTTCGGGTAGCCCGACTGTTCCACGTCAGCTCGGAAAAGGTCGAGCGAAACTTTTCCATTGTTATCCGGAGGAGTCGGGCTATCCAAAACAGTCGAGCTACCCGAGTACACGTACGTATCGGGTACCCGCCCGAATCCCGAAACTTCGGGTACCTTGCACAATCCTAGTTGTCTTAACTCTTTGGGCACCGGTACTCGCACACTTTCCATCTACGATGCACGAGAACACAGTGCCCCACCGACGTCGCTTTGGCAGTTGAAGAGTTTCGTTTGTACACAAAGATGAATTCGGTTGCATTCGTTTACTGGTAGCGCTCACTTAATGTTCACTTTGCCAACAATGCTTGCAGTAGAGTTCACTTTAATTTGCACAGTTTGGGATCCGGATTTAAATTTCTCACGTGTGCCGGAGTGCGTGTTTCTTCCAGGAATTGACACGAACTAACGACGGTGCAAATTTAACCGTACAATATTTAATACAGTGTAACCGGGCACTACTGTATATGTGTAACTAGCCAATGGTCGTATCACACTGCAATGAACCGATTCTCGTCCGATCATCGAAATTGACTTTAGTTTTCTGGAGTACTAAAAGTGACTGTTTCACGTTACTATACAAATATAACAGAAACGTATTTATCTAAATTTTTAGCCACACTTTTTATAACATATACCCAAAGAAATATACTTGTTGCTTAATTCCCCGTCGAGGCATCTTTACAGTCTCAATAATCCTAAATTATAAATATTGGAATCCGTCATTTTAACCGGTCTCGTGTATATATCAGTTTCAATGTACAGGGTGTTTCAATGACTACCGATAAGTTTTGAACAGAATGCGCTACACCTATCTCAGACCTTGCGGTTACACGCAAGTTACGACTAGTTGCGACAAGACTCTCACTCTTCAAGTTCCTAAATCGTTGACTATACTATTCCAAATTATGGATTTCTAATGCTATTAATATCTTGTCGTATTCTAATATTAGAATTGATGTGTCTTCACGCCTTCGTCTTACAATTCAATTTCAAAGTTTTCGATTGAAACGTACTATTTCATTTTGATCGATGCTCTAAATACGCATCGATGGGAAATAAAATGATTCAGCGAAATTAATGTAAAATACTTAATTGTAGAACACAGAATAACTTGCTGGTTTTTTGCCGGATTCGAAATGAGGTAATAAATTAGATTCGAAGGAGTCCGAACCAGAAGTCAGAAGGGTCGAAACAGCACAATTATGTGCGCGACCATATAACTGATATCTGATGCCTCAGGCAGTGCATCAAGGGCATGTACAAAACAAGGACAATTGTCTGGAGAAACGTTTGAATGGCGTCAAAAAGACTGCAAAAGGTTTAGACCCTTTGCACTCCGGAATTTTGTAAACACTTGTTAAATGTCGCCTCAGCCTCGACATATGAGTGCAAAGGATGAAGAAGGTAATCCCCGAAAATATTGAAAGAGGACAACCATTATACATTTATGCTCTGCATAAGACTAGATATTGCAGCAACCAGTTTCATGGAGTTACCAATGAAGAACTTAATCAAAATATCGAAAGTTGTCGATACGATTCTATTAATAAATCTGACTTGTTTAGAAAATGTTAAACAATACTGTCTTTTGGCCGACATTTTAGAAAGATCGATCGCTGTGTGTCGCGCACGATTCGGCGAACGGTGGGTCGATGCGAAAATTGAGCACTCGTGAGTACCGATGTGTCTGTTGCATAGTGTATACGACAAATAAAATGCAATGGAGTAAATGGTTTTAACAAAAATTCACGCATGTTTTGTTTCGATGCTGGCTCAGCCGCGAAGAAAATATTGCGCACTTCGAAATATTGGTCACTTCGTGTTTTTATTTGTATAGTTATTATTTGTTAATGTATGCGTGGATGGAACCTTCCGGTGTACGAGTGGAAAAAAAATATTGTAGGCTACTGCGTTTGTTTTTGTAGAGTAATTATAGTTATTTTTTAACAGAGAGAATGCAAAAGACTTGAAAAAATGCAAGAATGCTTAATTTAAGACTTATCAAAATGTAACTGTTGAAATGCGGATCATTTTCAACTTAAAGCAACCCTCGACAAGGTTGCAGTTATGTCACTCTGTCATAAACAAAATTATAAGATAAATTGTTAACGTCAACTCAGGGGACATTGAGATTATGGTACCCGCAGTAGAACGAGCAAGCGATTGTTCGATCTTGTTTTGATTCTATGCATTTATGGCAAAAATGAGTATATGAAATACAAAACGGAAAAAGCATATAAAGAATGTAAAGCTGCTGTCGTGCTCTTCTCTTTTGTCACAATTTTAATTTCGAATAAAAAATCGTATGTCTAGCATTCAACAATGCAAGAAGCAAAGACAAAATACCAACAGACTCAAAAGAAGCCGAGCAATTGCAGCGATGTCGTTCATGAACGACATGCATCTTAGAAACCATATTAAACCATCGGACGGTGGGTCTATTTGGACCCAGAATGATGAACGTTCTATCTAAATCCTAACTTTCTAGCAGCTAGTTCGAATAATTAGCCATGTGTATTGAGTCCAATAAGAAGATCAACGTTGGTCTCAAAGAAATAGGTTCAAAAATATCTAAACAAAATGTATACATAAGAATTTGAATGAATCCAATGACGACAGTTACGGACTTGTTCTTAATAACCTGGGGTGTCGATACAGTGTTAAAGCTTGTCACAAGAAGTTTTCTAGTTGACAAAATCAAGCACACGTTCCTCGTCCTGAATTTTACAAAATAATCCGCGGAAGGTGAAATTTACATAAAGGCCGGGTGAGATCCAGTTACAACAAAACAAGGTTCTAGCAAACAACTCTGATTTACACACGGTCGCGTTCTTGCAGGAAAACCTCCAAAAATTCGAGGATTGTCTAGTACTCACCATAGGTGGTGGCTATGAGCGCCAGGAAGACGGTAACCAGGAACACCTGTAACCAAAGACCGGGTGAGTGGTGTCGCAGCGAAAATAGATGCAGACCAGTCTCAGAGTGAAGAGAGAAGAAGAGAGTCGGTGCAGCTGGAGTGTACCAATTACACACGGCTCTTACCACGTACCTTCATGTTGAGGTGTTTGATGCCCATCGTCGGACCCGGCTCCTCTTTTATAGCTCTAGCCTTTCTTCGCGGGGCCCCCGCCCTACCTTCTCCCCTCGGCGACCACAGGTTCCTCATCTGCCGTTCATAACACCTAACTTTCGTGACCACCACTATCGCGACAAAAATCCCCCTACCATAATCCCTGGCATCCCGTGGCACCTCGAACCCCCTCTTCGGGGTCACTCTCTCTCCCCCTTTTTTCTCTCCCGCCTTTCTCTCCATCCCTCTCTCTTCTTCTCTCTCCCTCTCTCCTTTCCTTCTGGATGCAACGATGTAACAATCCGGCTTAATCTTAACGGGCGATCGCGAATCCACGGAGGCCGGGCCGAAGCGTCGCTCGCCACTACGCTCGCTGATTGTTTGTCAAAATCGGGGGCTCGCTGTGGAAATTCGGCGACCTCGTTCGCCGTGACGCGACGCGACGAGGAAACGCGATGATTCATTATTGCCTAGATCATCTGGATGCTTGCCGAGTGTTTAGCCGACGGGGTATCCCGCCGGAACGAGGTCGCCGACGTTCCCTCGATCGTAAGCTTGCGATCCCCGGCGCTAAATGCGTTGGATTATCGCTAAACTGGGGGGGGGGACGGCGCGTGGGCGGCTTTCGAGATCCTCCGCGGACACGGATAGATCTCGAGAGATTCCGTTGCGAATGCGGGACCTGGGAATCGCCCCGGATCCGCTGAGAAACGGTTTTTGATCAACCGGTGAACAGTGTCTGGGTTAGGTGACTCAACGCGAAAAGCGTCGCGTCGCACCTCACGGCGCGGAGTACAGGTTGCTCGCCAACGAAATTCTACAGGAAACGAGCTTCGTCCTATGGGACTCGTTTGCAATACAGGGTGTCCCATTTCAGGTGAACCAAACGAAAGTTATATCGTTTCGACTGTTTCAAGGGGGGTTGATATAAAGCTTTCTGTCGCTATCAATTCTTTTAGTGGAATCGTGTATTTCTCAGTGCACCAATCGATGTAGCTCGTTATTCCTCATAATAAATTATGAACCTTCTCACATTGAAAAACTATTGGTTTGGGTGATATTGCAATTCTAATGTCACTGCTCGATACTAGTGTGTAGCATGTAGCCATGAGGTTAGAACGTTGGCTAGAACCCATGAACGCTCTGTGTTCTCCTTTGGGTATTTGGAAACAAACGGTATTAGGTTAGCGGTCACGGTGATCTGTCACTGCCTCAGCAGTGTTTTAACGACGCATGTACATATAACGAATGTAGCTACCTCAGTTACAAAATTCGCTGACAAGATTGTTGAAATGTCAGATTACAGTGCAGGTGAAATCGCAGACATGACGTGATTTTAAAATAGAAATTCGAAAGACAAAGTTTATCAACAGGAATCAAGTACTTCGAACGACTTGAAGTGAAGAATTCGTCAAGACTGTCAACCGATTTCGGAAAATTTATTTAATCGGATTGACAAGGCATTTAGAGATCGAGTGAACCTCTGTGTTCCAGCTGAAGGATCACACTGTGAGCAATGTTTGCAATGAGGTAAATATTGTACTGCTAGTGCTATTTCCTAGTATTAGAATTGAAGTATAAATTAATAGTTTTTCGATATAAGAAGGTCAAGAATTTTTTTCGGGGAATAATGAACTACGTCGATTGGTGTACACATTAAAAAATGCATAGTTCCATTGAAAGATGGATTTATAGGGTTTATACGTTTTATTTAAGAAAATATCTGTGGATCTTTCATAAAACGGTAATAATGTGGAATATTACAGTCACACCTGTTTTTGTGCGGTGCATTTCTACGCGATTTGTTTTGTGCGATTTTTTTTCATGCGTTATATGAATGCCAACGGTGTTGGCATTATAACACCCTTGCAATGAGGATCCTCTGCAAGGATCCAGCTTTGCAACAAATTGGAAAAGCATTTTCTTAAAATAGATAACAATTCCGAAAGGAGTTTGAAATTCCAAAAAGAGCTTTGATCGTGTATATGGTAACAAAAAATAAATCAACTCTAATATCTTCAAGTGACGAAAGCGATTTTGAACCAGTACATCACAAGAAGATGCGCGTTTTGGGCTACTACTAGTAGTATTGAAGTATGTGCATTTTGAAAATTTCTCCATGTTTAAAATGAGAAATTAAATTTTTTTAATGTTTCCATGTATTATTTAATTATTTATTTTGTTTGGAAAGCACTTTCTCGCTATTTCGTAAATCTTTGACATATTTTATAAGTGAGACCTTTTTTATGCGGTCCCTCTCCACCGCATAAAAAATTTTTCATTAATTTGTTGTAAACAATTATTTGTTATAGCTATTTATGAAGTTTCTGAATATTTTTTTTGTGCGGTTTCTTTTATGCGGTCCCCATCTACCGCACAAAAACAGGTTTGACTGTATAATACTGGTGGAATGCACAGTTTAGTATAATAAACGTTCCACGATAACAAGTTATTTTAGAACGTTTTGCTCGAAAACGTTCTATCAGAAGAATACAGACAAGTTTTGAACAGTGAATTATCTACATTCGTAAATATTACAAATTGAAGAACATATACAGAGAATCAATTTAACTGTCAGAATTAATTAATATTTTTATTTTGATAGCATTCGATATTTATTGCAATAATCGTTAACTTTTTTAATATCGATGGACAAACTAATTGTCTCTGTTGCAGAAAAAGTTTTATTTCCACGTTTTATAACTTCCATTCAAACTGAAACTGTTACTTTCTTTATCTGTTCCATTGTAACGTGCGAGGACATTTTTTGAAAAAGTTCCACGGTTCGTGTTTGAAACGGAACCTATTAAAAAACTTTTCCGATTTCTGATTGAAAAATTTAGAATCATTTCTTAATTTTATTAGAGCAGCTTCGATAAAGACTTCGATAAAGCGAATTTCTTTTCGCGTGTTGTTATTAAAAATTATAACAATGCTTAACCCTTGAAATATGAATCAAGTAAAGTAAAGAACATTTGAAAAAAAATTATTTTTGGTCTTATTAAGCGTCCCCTACCTCGACGACTTAAAAAAATCGAACTTCTTTATGTATTTTGTTATAGTTGCTACATATAGTCTATGCTTTTTCATGAAAGAGAAAATCTTTCCAACTACAGATTTACATTTTTAAAATATGACCTGGAAATATTCTATAGAAATTCATGAAATTATTTAAAAAAAAGCTATTTTGAAACAGTGGACGCACTTTCTCCAGAAATTAAAACAAACTTTTTCTTCAAAATTCATAAAAATTTTCATCTCTCGGATAGTGTCATTGTTTTATTCCATATCGTTTATCGTTCATTTTTGTTCAGAAGATAGTTCTCATGTACATTGAAAATTATTTTGATTTCATAATAACCGCAGACGCACGTCTCTTGAGAAGCGCTGCGGTTACACATCATTGTTCGATAGCATCACCATTTTTGTATGCACTAACAATCAGAATAAATAAGTCTTTTTTGCCTTTTTTCTAGAAGATTTCTCACAGTGACTTGAAATTGATTCGATATTCACTTTTGATTAATTAAGTATTTCCCTGTAACTTATAATGCATAAGTGTTCGCAATTTACCAATGAGATCGAAAAATACTTACGTTACACTTAGACGTTTATGGTACATTGTCTCTTTTAATGGATAATAGAAATGGTTTAAGTATCTAGTTAATTATACCTTGCTGAACTTCGATTAATAAAAATTGAACGGAAGTACGAAGGAAAAGTAGTTAACAGCTTAAAATAGTAGCAGAGAATACTGTTGTTAAAGAAGAAACATGTTTCCCTTGTGCAATTATCATGCTCGTCGAGACTATTTATCGGCTAGTTGAATGAAAGAATTCGACGAAACATTTACGCCTCCTTATATAATCTTTCGATCATTTATATTATTATTAAGTTACAATATTCCTAATTACGATTGTGTATTATTTTACTTATTATCTTAACTATACGCACAGTTATGATTCGGCAGATATATGTTTTATAGATTGCAATAAACTGAAATGATCCTACTAAAGGAAGCTTTCTCTTTGCTTTCGTTGCAGGTGCCGGCGCGTTTCGCGAGGAATTGATCGAGTAAGTGACTTATAATACAGATAGGAAATCATTAAGTTCGGATAAGGAAAGTGATCTTTCTTCAGTCATTCCAAGCTTCCTGATTATCTCCCCCATCTCATCGGTGCAATATTACTAATTATATTATTCAAGCTTCACTAATCTAACGCAGATTAAACGTTGGGAACGCGTAAATTTTGTAACAAAATGAAAATTGCAGGGCGATTGCTTCATATTATAATATAATATATATATATAAATATATATATTTATATGTTTTTAAGTTTATATATTTATATACTTACATATTTACATATTTATATATTTTATACATTTTATTTATATATTTTATATATTTTATTTATATATTTTTATATATTTATAAAATTATATTTGTTATTTATTTACATATTTACATATTCATATATTTATATATTTATAGATTTCTTTGAAGTAAGTGCACTCCTCTTTAAATATAATTCATTCTTTCAATTAAAACAAACACAGTTATTGTATAGTTTGTATTGTATATGCTATATAAACTTTATATGTAGATTGCGGATTTCATGCATTTATGACAAAAATGAGTAGGTATATTCAAAACGGTAAAAAGATTAAAAGAGTTTAACAATGTCGATATACCATTTTTGACATATAAAAATCATCAATGAGCAAAATAAATTTTTACTTATCTCCTACAGGTTGCAATTGATGTATAAAAATTTTAATTTTGCATAAAGATCCGCAGTCTACTTATATGGTTTAAAGCAATAAATAAATGATAATAAAACATACAGAGTTTATTTATTTGATATCATTGAACTGCTTTCGACATTGATTGACTTTTCGCTTCAGATAATCGATGAAAATGACACGATTCAAAAAATCATAAAGAACATTACAGTAACAAAAACACCAAATTTGGATATTACAGAGTTTTTCGGTAATGCGCTCGTACTGCACGCTGAATGATTAACCTCCTTTGGTATTATCGCAATAACTCTGATCGCTGATAAGAAGCGGAGAGAAAGAAACACCTAACACTTTCACTGCTGCAGCAGTGCTCATAAATGTTTGGTTTACTTAATATATTGTAACAGACGTTGATTATTAAGTTTGACAAAAGCATAGCGTCACCCATATACGACTGACGCGACAGTCAAAGTACTGATTAGTTCCAGGAATTCGTGATCGAGATCAACCATATAGAAGAAATCCGTTCGTTACGGCATCGAATAACTGACTGAGATCATTTCGATCATTTCGAGCAATCGTCCTTGGCGAAAACCATAAAGTATACAGAGAATTGTCATTAAACCTTCCGAGGATTGACTAACATGTATTACTTTATAAGAATGACAGGATTGAATTTATCTAGACGTTATGCTATTTTTACCATAGTATAGGATCGAATAAAGTCCATTCAACCGTTTCCACTGAATACACCTTTCCAATTTCAATCATTTTGATCGCACAATGGTCCATATCGCCAAAACGTGATCAAGACCACTTTCGTCATTTTTATTATATAAGGTGAGCAAATTAACTAGTGGCCCTTTCTACATAAATTTCTTGCTGATCTACAAATAACATGGTTTCCCAGTGGTGACTACCGAATGCAGTAAGAAATATGAATTTAAAACAAAGTTCCAATGGTTAATCGTGGGAGTCACGAATTAATCTGCACACCTAATAGTATATGATTAAATCAAGAAATTCAAACATTTCCTACGAAAAAGTATTTATAATTTCAACAATTTTGAAGCAAAAATCTGACACAACATACAATGGAATTTTTATTTATTTTGATTTCACAAAAGAAGTACACGGGATACAAAATTTACAAATTTTGTAAGTATATATAAATAGCATATTTTCACATAATTTTCTTTTCAGTACATTATTCAATATTCACTATTTCATTTGAATACAAATTTTAATCTCATTCTTCAACCAACTTATTTTTTTGTAAGTCAACGCTATTCGTGTTATGATCCTGTGAAATTACATGTTTTAAGGTTTCAAGGTTGCAATCGATAGTGATGAATAGATCTTTATGCAAAATAAAAATTGTCAGCATTGATCGGAAGAAACGGGGGGCCAAGTGAAACTGGTTTTTTTTTTCTTAACAATTTTAATACGCTAAAAACAGTATATTGATATTCTTAAATTCTTTGAATATTGTATTTTTTCTTATTTTCTTAGTTTTGTCATGAATTCATAAAATCCGCGATACAATGATGAACTAATGGCTGTTGTCGAAGCAGATCTACGAAAAACATCTCGAGAGATTGCAAAAGTACTAAAAGTTAATGATACAAGAGTCGTTCGACATTTAGCTCCAGTTCGCAAGTAAAGTAAAATATGTACATGTTTTATGGTTCAGGAACGAGCACCACCATTATTTCTGCTCCAACCCAATAATACGCCGGGAGGCTCGTCATCCTCCGACTCGAAATTTCCTCGTTTTTTGCTCGGGGTCCTGCGTTCGCTTTTTAATTATTACGCAACGTCTGCCCCACAAACCGGATTGCATCACCGACTTTTACCGGCTACGCGAAGCAGGATCGGAGAATGCAAACGTTATTGTTACGGTGGAAGAATCTCGCTCCGCGGATCGTTCTCGCCGAGCGAGATTCGCCTCGCCAGATGAGTATACAGTGGATACAAAAAGTATTTCAACACTGCGTTTCCGACTCCCCAAAAAACGTCGACATTTCAATTCTGATAGTTTCGTGAAAATGGTAAGTAGAGCCATAAGCTTGAACTCGTTTTCACGCTTGAAGATGATTTTACACGATCTAGCAGGTGGAAAACTGAAGACCTATTTTTCCTAAAAAATCTTACAGACGCCTCTAAAAACTTTCGAAAATTTTCTCGTAAATGAAACTGCCGTGGATTTAAGGATTGAAGCCCCTCGGCTTTACAACGACCCCTTAAGAATTGATGTATAATTTTTTTCCACTGTTTTATGGAACAGAACGAGGAACGAGTTCAGTTGTGTGAAGCTGTTATCGAAGCCATTTTAACTCCAAAACTTCCATTTCTTCCGACCTAGAATATTTCCTTTCTATATATATTTTTTAGTGTTGTGCAATTTACTCGTACAATACTAAAGTGTTTAGTAATTTATTAAATACAAGCAAATTTAATAATGTAAAAAATATTTTAAATAATGATACAGCAATTTTTAGTGGCGCCTTGCAGTCGCTGTTCGAGTGTTAAGGGTTAAAATACTTCTTGCGTCCACTGTACGTACATCTCGGCCTATTTTCATTTCACGGAGTTCTTTTTCTTCCGTGCGTCTGGCCGCGCGATCGTCCATCATCGTCGAGCAATTTTCGTCTGGAACGATAAATTGCCGATTTCCAGCAATAAACGTTTACTCGCCGCCGCCGTGCCGTGGGGAATCGACGCTAAAACGTCGAGGATCAATCGCACGATATTTCCATTCGTCGCTCATCTTTTGTGCGAGGGCAATGATCACTTTAGACGACCTAATGATCTGCCGATATCGACGAAATAGCATTGACTGCTGGAAATCCTCGCCGCGTCCCGCCAAATGGCGCTGATTCGTTCCGCCAGTAAATGTGGAAAAAGAATGTTTCAAAGAGCTATGTCGTAAAGTGCGCTAGAGTACAATGATTTTTCAGTTAGCTAATCTCTTTGCACAAGTTCTGCTCTACTGGTTGAAGTCGTTTCAGGCTGTCTACTTTAAAAGCGAAGTTATACTGTGCAACTATCAGCATACATACATATATGGGCCTGGAACTACTCGAAAGAGTTTCTAATTTGTTCATTCCGGATTGAGAGGAAATTGCCAAGAAATTTCTCAATCGTGTATTCGTAGAAACGTGCGACACTTTAAAAATGCTATACTAAATGTTATAATGTTTATAGTGTTTTGTAACAGCGCTTTGAGATTCAACCTTCCCTGTTGGGCTTCTATAAAGAATAAATGAACTTTATTCTAATATGGAACTTTTACACATCGAACGTACAGGCGAAATTGACATAACATATAGTCAATAATAACAAACAAGATGAGATTCGTGTGCTCGAACCATGAACGACACATAGATAGGCAACCAATTATAAAGATTATGAGGATATTTCCCACACTAATGCAACTTCCCAACTAATGAAAAGTTTCTCTTGTAAATTCCTTTTAATTTTGTTGTAAAAGTGAAAATTTACACTAACTTTCGAAATCTGCTATCTGTCGATAAACTTTTGAGCATTTAATTGTACTCTCGCTAATTATTAAATTGGCTATCCACGTGATCCATACGCTTCCGCCACAGAATTTTCCGCCAGTTGAATGTCCAGTTTCGAAAAATTAAATGTTGATCAAATCGCGTCTATAATAAATTACGTCTTTCATTTACGCATTACTCAAACTGTTTATTGCGCTCAGACTTAACCTAGATACATTACTTTCATTTCATGCAACGCTACTTTTACTCTGCTCATTATCTTCCTTATGCGCTATCGAAGAAGTAAATAATCGTACTTAATTCGCTGCCGGTTACACGTTGCTGCATTCATTCAAGTATAACACGTAATCGAAATCGTATTTCTTTCTCACACAATTGAATGCGAAACTGCTATCGACTGGCCTGATATCACGTGATTGCTTCCTTTGTCTCCGTACGCATTATCAATATTCCACTTATTGTTAGTTAAACGAGCATCGCTTGGTAGACGGCGCGGCGCGGCGGTGCGAATCGAGCCTAAGTCCTCCTTAATTATCGGCTTATGGGACAATGGATTGGCGATAATGGACTCGGGATGGCTCGCGATCATTCATTTCCGGTAATGCCCCGCCTCGCGATGCAACCCGTCGAAACTATCGCTTCGCGTGTTATTCGGGAAAGTATCTCTTTCTCTCTCTCCCTCTCCCTCTCTTTCTTTTTCTCTTTCACCCTTTCCCTTTCCCTCGGTCCGACTCGCGATCTTCCTTTTCCTCGGTCTTGCTATCTGTCTTTGTCGGACTATCTTTTACTCTCGATCGACGGGATAAAAGGTAACGACGGCGGACGATGCTCGTGAGACAGAGTGGGCCTTTCTGGCCTTTCACCGGTCGCAACTTCAAGCGGCTGACTTCTCTCTCTCCCCCTCTCTCTCTCTCTCTCTCTTTCTCCCCCTCTCTTTCTCTCTCGATCTTTCTTTCTTGGCTCGCGAAATTACGTTAGCAAGGATACACGGTCATCTAGGCCTCTTCCTTTCTTCGCCGTGACTGGCATTGAATACTGCTACTACTGCACTCATCGAGGGAACGGCCCCAACTGGTAGAGACCGATTTCGTTGAAAATTCATCCAGAAACTACAGTGCCCGATCAAATAATAAGACGGTTTATATATTCGTTGTACTATTGTGAGACTGATTAATATTAATTTATTTGAATTTATTTGGAAGGCTCCTGACTGCTGATTGCTCGCCAACCGCATCCAGGTTGTTACATAACTCAGTAACATATGATGGTAAAATTGATGTAAATTCATGTTTCACTTTTTGTCGCACACGTTCCATTCCAAATTTCCACATACGCACGCATTCAAACTTATATTCATATTAATATATCTTGTAATATATTATTATTATTATTATTATTATTATTATTATATTTCATATTATATATGTACAAAAATAATAAAAAATAAATAATATAATATATATACTATCTTTTACACTATTATTTATAGCGTTTTTAACTCTGCCGCTGTCAGATGCGGCTCCATTCGGGTCTTCATGACGAGAAACTATTAGTTCACAAGATACAGTAAAACCTTATTTATCCGAATCAATAATATCTGAAGTCTCTATCATCCCAACAAGCTTCAAATTTAAATAGCCTAATCGAAAGCGATCCGTATGCAAGAGAATATTATGTGTTACAATAAACAGTGTCCTGATTTTCTGTAGGGTAAGTCGACCATAGATGTCAATAGGTTGATATAAAAATTATTAAACCTATATTAAAAATTAAACTATCTTATAATTGATATTATATTATATTATATTATATTATATTATATTATATTATATTATATTATATTATATTATATTATATTATATTATATTATATTATATTATATTATATTATATTACATTATATTATATTATATTATATTATATTACATTACATTATATTATATTATATTACATTACATTATATTATATTATATTATATTATATTACATTACATTATATTATATTATATTATATTATATTATATTATATTATATTATATTATATTATATTATATTATATTATATTATATTTTATTATATTATATTATATTATATTATATTATATTATATTATATTATATTATATCATATCACATTATAATTAACCAATATTACAATTGTATTAAGATTTAGATTTAAGATTAGATTTTAAAGATCGTTATAGGATTTTTACAGGTGATTTTAGGGCACAAACTAAAGAAAAACGGTAACTTTTTTATTATATTGAGTCTGTAGTAATCTTTGGTAAACAAAACATTGGCGTCGGTTGTAATTAAAAATGAAAAAGTTCTATCACAAAAAGAAAGTATCTTGCGTGCGTCAAAGATGGCGAACTGTTACACTTTCTGAAATATACAATCATAAACAGAACGCAACCTTCAAAACTAAAAGCACACTCTTGGAATGATTGAAGATTATGAAAAAATATTCGGCTCGTACAAAAATTTTAAGGAGGAAAACACTTTTTTATTTGGTTTTCAAAAGTAAACACCCACACGCAGTGCTGGACTAAGCCGGCCCTAAACACAATTTAAATTGGGGCCCCATTTGTATGAGTTGCTTCTAAAACAATCTTAAATAATGTCACCGAAAATGTTTTTCTTATTATTATTTATTTTTTCGTGTACTTAAGCCGGGCCCAAGATATTTATTTTACTTGTATATTGGTTATTCCCCGCATTGCTCGCACATTCATTCTTGTTACTCTCAAAATGTATCAACTGGCCATTTTAGACGACTGGCCATCACAAATTACCCTACTATTTATTTTTGGGATGAAGAACGCATACAGTTTGGACCGTGTTCAAAAGTCGTGACAAAATGTCTGAATTTCAAATTGAATTGTCTACTTGTTTGAATATTACCTGATTACGATTAATATGATGTGGGGCTGGATTTTCTTTGCGAGAGAAATGAAAAAATTCTATTTGAATCGATCGCGTCGACGCTGAGTTAATATTGAACATTCATTAGAACATTATGTAGGATTCGATCGGAATCGGGTTCATTGATTGCAGCCGAATTGAATTTTTCGACGTTGGAACGACGTTTCGGGATGAATGGCACGCCGGACATTTGGGATCTGCCACATTTATTGGACACGTGTCTACAGTGCGCAGCACCAGCGAAATACAAGAATTGAACTCGAATTGAATAAATTCGTCGGCGAGTAATACGTCTATACAGATTGGCTGGACACTCGTGAAATCTGGGAAATAGTTAACGTCCGTTTGCATCGTTCGACAGAAAAATTTGTTACGCGAATCAAGACAGAATAAATCCTCACACGTTTATCATGCTGGCAGATTAATCAAATAAATGTTTTTCCGGCTCTTCGACTCTGAAAAAGTGCATTTGAACATTTCAAGCTAGTGCTTTTTTGAAAAATGATTTATTCACATGCAATTCAAATATTAACCCTTAGTTGATATCGTTGGGTCTCCGACGACCCGTAACAGTTTCGATTGTTGATTTTTTGATTGCTAGGCAATTAGAAAATCTGTTATATTTTTTGGCATAAAATGTAGCTTTATGTGCTACATTAAAATATTAATTCTGTTTCATAATCCTGAGCATTAATGAATTTGCTATCGCGTTTGGATTATATTTATTAAACTGTCATCGCACCAATTGAATGTTAAACTTCTAACAGCAGTTTTCTTATTGCTGCTTTTACTTATACTACTCACTGCTTTTATTAATTGAAATTGAGTAAGATATAATTAACTATTAACTATTAACTACTAACGATAAAACAGAGAATGTACTATGAAAATACAAGAGTAACTTGAATATAAATAGGATAAGGAACCCAATTACTGTAGGGGTACCAATTATTGTGCCTATATTAATTATACTTATTTTTAAAGCATAATGAATATTATAAAAGAGACATATATAACATATATATTAATTGATTTTAATGAATAAATTTGATATCTCTTTTTTAATAGTAATTATGCTTTAAAAATAAGTATAATTAATATAGGCACAGTAATTGGTACCCCGCAGTAATTGGGTCTCTTACCCTATGTATACGTTGGATTGATTGATAAACAGCTAATACTTACGCATTACATAATACGGGGAAGTATTTAGTCAATAAAATTGAATCACGCATCAACTTTAAGACACTATGCGAAATCTCCTAGACGGCGACAAAAAAATTCCCAGTCTGAGTTTTATGTAGTTGCTCATAAACATGAGAATTTGCATAAAGAATTTTATGATACAAAAATGACGATGCTATTCAATTATGATGTAACCACGTACTTCACAAAAAATCTGTGGTTACTATGAACCCGAAATCATTTGCAATACACATAACGCCCACCATCTGAACAGAAATAAGCGACGAATGTTATGGAATAAAACAGTGGCAGTATCTGAAAGACGAAAATCCGATTTTCATAAATGTTCCATTATCTTTTCCGTCGAAAAACGCAATACTATTAATATCAATTTTTGTTTTAATCTTTTGAGAAAATGCGTTTATTCAGAATTAGCTTCACCTATTAATTTTATGAATGTGCATATAATATTCCCAGGTTATATTTTCACAATACAAACTGGTGAAAGTTCACCTTGGCAACCCTTCTGGTTTGCCAAGGTGAAGTTAAGTCTATAAACTTGTAATAAAATACGAGGAGATACTATTTTTAAATCGTTGAAGAAGTGAAGGCTTTAAAATATAAAAGATGAGTTCCACCTTGACATTCAAGACATTGTATTAGTAGCGAGTTTGCGGGTAACGAATGCAATGTCAAATTTATATTCGCTCACAAAGTTTCAGAAGAATTGTATCAAGTAAATCCGAGTAGGAAAAATGTAAATAATTATATGTATTTCGGTAACACATATTTATATCGGTTTTGGTAAGATTTTGCTAACATAGTCAACATTACGACAACACTCTATTTCAAAAACATGTTGAAAATTTTAATGACATTAAAAACCGAAAGAATTTCCGGTAAATAAAGGTAAATATACCGGTATGTTTATGTAGCGATATGATCGTCATACCGGTTTTTCGGTAATTCGGTTTCTATAAGCCTGTAACCGTAAAATACCGGTACCATACCGGTACTTTGTATTCCGGGTGTAAGTCCCCGATAAAAATTGTGAAATTATCACGGGAAAGAAGTTGACTCGGCTGCATCCTGTACATGTAATTCCCCATCCTCCGTGAAGTGTCTTGCATTAATTAGAAATCCCAGGTTTCACGCTAGACGGGCACTTGTCTCAATTAAATGCGAGCCGTTTAGGCGTACATTACATCATGTTCAATCGGCGAGGATCTAATCTGAACGGGCGAGATAAGATCAGGGGATTAATCATCGCGACACCAGGGAATGTCACCGAACGATTCTCCCGTCGCTAATTAAATCATCGCCGGATCGTCGGGGATATTCGTGGAACTTTGCCCGCAATTCTTCGAAACTGGTACTCCTATGTGCGCATCTTTCCGTGCATCTTTGTTGCAGCAGTGCAACTTTCACCGACGATGCGCACTGGCCAGGATCGGACTCGATAGGTCGATTCACCGGTTGTGATTCCACGAACGAGCATCATTCAAATCCACCGACTCACAACTCGAAGCGGGAAGCCACTCTTGGCCAGCGAGAAGGGTCATCGTCGTCATTAACGCGAGGATGAAGAACAAAGAGCCAACGCGGCTCGTTAGAGACTTTATCAAGGAGACCTGGACCAAAGGGTCTGATGAAAGTAGTAGATGAACGCATCGATGGCCGTGCATTGCAAGATGTTCGCGTTTGACCAATCGAATGCCTTAGTCACCGATGCTACCTGCATTCTTAATTCGCCAAGGTGCGCTGTCATCATTCAATTTTGCATCAGTCTTCGTGATTGTTTAGAGCTGACAGAGGTGCTGTCGCACCTTCCGATTCGAATCGAACACAAATTGATGAGATATGTCTAGATTCCTTTTTTTCCCATGTAAAGTATATATATTAACCCCCGCCCCCTCCTTATTTGGCTTCATTGTCAAATAACTGGAGCTCAATTTCATTACTGACGGTACTAATATTGTCTTTTAGATTGTCAGTCTGTTTTTGTGGAGACTTTTGAAAAATAAAGTGTAGGCAGAAGAGTGAACAACTTTTGAAAATTTGAAATAGAAGATTGTTTAAGAATGCCTACAAATTTAAAAAGTAATTCCAGAAGGGGTTGCTTCATGGTGCATAAGTATTGGGTTGTCCGGAAAGTTTGTGCCGATTTTTAAGGGAAACTCAAACGCACTACATTTAAATTTCGGTATACATTTATTGAATTATTATAAGTGCCATTTTGTTCCATAATCTTTCTCCATCTTTCGCGCAACTTGCTTCGGCGAAAAACTTTTAAATATGATTTTTTATGTCGACCAAAGAATTAAAGTTTTTGTCATTATGGAAATTTTGTATTGACCTAAAGAGATGAAAATCGGAGGGTGTAATGTCTGGTTAATAGGGTGAATGAGGTAACACATCAAATAAAAAATCATCAAATGCCTATAATTCACTCTGTTTCCTTCCATATTTAAGAGCGTATAAAACTAACAAAAATTAATGTATCCTAATCAAACTTGTTTCTAAAAATGCCTGAAAGATCACCTTTTTAGACTATGCACACACACCATTTGTTTTCAATCATTCTGACATATTCAGACCTATCCTAATGCCACCTACAGAAAAACCCAATATTTTATACTTCTGCATTCAGACTGAGAGACATACAAGTGAACATCAACTTTAAGAAGATATCGGATCAAAATACATTTGTACTGTACTGTACTGTTTGCTTTTACGAAAATAACAGAACTTAAATATCGACTTCTTTTCAGAATCGGAAAAGTAGTGTTTAAATATTTTTTGAAACTGTAGATACGTTCATGCAGTTTAGCTTCATAAAAATATCGAAGCACTTCGTGCTTTTTACTCAGAAAGTGTGTAGTAACTTGAAAAATGATTGCTATGTAATTCTGGGGCATAAAATGTTCTTTAATTATTAGCACATAAAGCATCTTCTTGTCATTTTGCCTGCAAAACATCGAATAGCATCCAAGCATTTCGTAGTAACAAAAAATACTTCTCAATTAAATATAGAACTTAAAAACATTTTTCTGTGGTTGTGCCTAAGAGTAGAACAAGCGACTGAAGGAGTAACATCAAAATCTGAAATACCGTTGAAGCAGTGCTTTCCATTTGAAAAGTATATTGTGACTGTGGAGGAAGTTGGTAAATAATTTCCCGAAGCAGCAAATATTTTCCATTTGCACTTCGAGATCCATTTAACGTGAAGAAATTCCGTCGGTCGCGCCACAGGATCGGAGTCCTCGCGGCTCTCCGACGGAATTACCAAAGTTTAAATTCATTGTTCATCGTCGAGCATTAATTCAGAGTCACGAAATTCTGTTTCGTCGACGGTAAAACAGGCTCGATTCAAATTGAATCCTTTCAAGAGCCCGCAATCTCCAGAATATTATCCGTGGCGGTGAAAGTTCTTCGGCGTTGCAGCCAACGGCGACGCCGAGGAGTAAGTATAGTATAGCATAGCGTTCCGATGGGCGCGGAACGCCAGAGGGCGGCTGCCACGCCATGCTCTAAGCCGTTCGAAGCGATTTTCCAGCAACAATGACTCGGTGTTTAAGCTCGCACGCCGTTGCAATCGAATTCGGTTAACTAGTCGTTTCGACATTCGATGTTTCGTTATCCCCGGTCGTAATGGAACACTTCTGCGAACGCGTTACGAAGTCGATCGTCTATTGTTGCGTTCTATTCGGCTCCCCGTAAAACTTGATCCGATCTCCGAGAAAAACTGTTCCATTCAGTCATTGCACTCTAGAAGTACCGAGCACTAAAATTAACGTTCCCAAAATGTTTTACAAGAATCGCAAGATTTCAATAACTGCAACTTTCGTTCTAATGCTTAGTTTAGCTAATAAAATATTACTTTACGTTATGATGTTGTATTGTACTTCAATGCTATCATTAAAACAGCAATTGTGTTGATATTATTCCTGCTCTTTCTGTAACACAAACACATTTTATAATTTATATATTCAAAAACAGTATCGCAAAAGTAACAACGCTTATTTTAATTAATGAAACATTACTTTATTGTATGGTAAAACAGGAGCCAAATATTCCAAAAAAGAAGGTCAAAGAGTTGGTCAAATTTCATGACATCCTCTAATTAATAGTACAGTCTTTTCTCGATATATGTCCTAAATATCTAGCCGATAGAAGTCCTAGAACCATCCCCACTACTGCGAGGTGTACCCCATGAGGGACCGAGAAGTGTAACATACGTATTATGTTAAATAATATAAACAAAGGCCCGCGGTGGCTCAGACTTTTAAACAAAAAGTTTAAATTTTTTATTATTAATTATTGTTTTATGAGACTTTCACCAATATATTTATGGAATTTTTCTGATTAGAAGAAAAACCGGTCAGACCCGTGTTTTGGACATATATCGAGTAGGCACGTACACTGGCTCACGAAAGTATTCGAACGTCCTTTAAAACAGTATAACTTTTTTTAAAGTGAACCAAACGACCTGACGTTTTTTGAGCAATTAGAAGAATTGGTTTGTCGAATGACGTGCGAAACAAGATTTTGAAAAAATTGCACTTTCGAAAACTTTTTTATTTGAGCCTGTAATGAAAATTTAAAATATGAGTTTTGTAGATCTATGTTACTTATACACATGCTGAAAATTTCATTGAAACCGATTAATATACACACGAGTTACAAATAGTTAAAAGCGGTGAAAATCGTGGTTTTCACTTTTGGTCAGTTTCTGCTTGAAATCCACAGATTCTAACATCTTTCGATGCGTGCCGTTTTTATCTGCGTCAACCGATTTTGATGAAATTTTCAGTATATGAACAACTAGCATAGACCTACAAAACGCATATTTTAAATTTTCATTACAGGCTTAAATAAAAAAGTTGTGGAAAGTGCCTTTTTTATTTGTTCTTATAATTCCGAGCAATTGCAATTTTTTCAAAATCTTTTTTTCACGTCATTCGGTAAACCAATTCTTCTAATTGCTAACAAAAAAATCAGGTCGTTTGGTCCAATTTACAAAAAGTTATACTGGTTTAAATGACGTTCGAATACTTTCGTGAGCCAGTGTATGTTTACACTTCTTTTCTACTTTCGCTGTGGATCAAAGAATAGTATTTCCTGGCCGATATATGTCCCTTGCTAGACCCGTGTTGCAGACATATGTCAAGAAAACACTGTATTACTGTAATAAAAATTGAATTCACGTAGTTCTTATCAACAGACTGTGTATCTTTATATAAAAAAATCTGTCTGCATTAATCACGAGAAGCAGGAACCGAGTAGAAATTTTCTTCTTTCTCTAAGAACATCAGTAATCAAGAAATAATACGTCCATATATTTAAATACCTTTAATGATTCTATTCTTTGAAATTGCGCCTACTCGTTCTTGTCACGAGTGCATGAAATCCGCAGTCTACTTATGAATTATTTCCTGAATGTCTGTGACCCGTTAACGCAACACTAACATAATACTTTCCCGAATTTCTCCCGATGACAATCTAAGTAGGAAACGCTAATAACAATTTTCTTTGGGCGCGCGACGCCTGCGACGTGTGTCAACGTATAATTGGCATCAGCGCTAGTTGCTTGCCGGGCATATTCGCGCGTGATTCATTTAATACGCGTCATTGTAACAGGTTGCTAAACCTGTTACGATTGTTCCTGCGTCTATTACACGAACGTGTACTCAGGTGTGACGCGTGGTCGAACGAATTCCATTGAAAGTGAAAATTGAAGGGAGCTCCAGCGCGGAGGGAGCTGTTCTGTTTGATTAATTACGAATTATTGTGGCCGGTTTGACTCTCGCTAATTTCGTGCAGCGCCCCTTTGCCATTCGAAATGAAAATCCCAAACAAACATAACACCTACGCTTCCACCTAAATCAATAGCAACCAGAAGACCCGTGCGTAAACCGTTATTCGGTGTTTGGAAACGGAATCTGGGACGAGTTAGTCGTTAATAATTCGCCATTTTCGAGTACAATCCGCGACAATACTATAAAACACTATACAAATCTGTCTCATGAAAAATTTGTGTCCCTCGCGTATACGGGGTAAGGCACCTAACTTGATCACCTCGAATTATTTCTATAATTATGTCTAAATTATTTCTACAGACATTACATGGTATCAAGGGGGACATTACGTGGCGTACACAACTTCTTTATAAGTGGAGGCGTTTAGGAGATTTAAAGATCGACTTTGAATTTTTAAATCAAAATATACTTTTTTAGACATCGATCGATGTGGCCTTTTTATTTTCTATAAAAAAATATTAGCCCAAGCATCTCGAAAAATGATTAGAGAATCGCCGCTTTCAAGGAAGTGCAACATTTTTGGGACACCCTGTATACACAGTGTCTTATAGCATTGTCGCGAAGTGTGATCAACGTCCTCGAGAAAGAAACAAGCAGACCCATCATACAATAATTAACTGCATGTTATTTTTATAGTTCACTATGAAAATTAAAGTAAGGGAAAAACACCATGTTGTGACGATAACAGAACAGAATTATTAATATTTATCAGCATACTCGTTTCCCTGTTCTTTTACGAATTCCCACGAATGCACCAACAGTTTCGTTCATAAGAAACGCGAACTTTCGAAATAAAATTTTAACACGATGAAGTAAGTTTTAATGAGACCCATTCGTAAAAAATTTTAACTAAGCCTCCGTTGATACTCGTTCCCAATTATGAAAATACATGTGATGCGAGTTTAAAGTGGAGTCGTTTTTACGCGGCCGTCTACATGTTAGTTCTTTGCCGTTGAAATAGGTTTATCCGGATAATTAAATTAAACCAGCACGGTGCACGACTAATTATTGCCTACAATGTTTCGTTGCGGCCGGAATTGGGTAAAATGTTATCGCCACGAATTACGATGCTCTAGTCGTTTTTTAAACGGTTCGATTCGAGTTCCTCGTGCGATTCCAACGACTAATTACTGTTTTTCCTCGACGGGTCGTGCCCGAGCCGTATAAAAGTTGCAGCGCAGCACAGCGGAACGCTCGCGAAAATGCAGTTTGCGAAACGCGATTTACGAGATTCCCGGTAATCGTAAATTTCCAGTAAATATAAAATATCATCTGTATACTTGATCACGTGTTTGCACCTATATCAATAGCGAGTTGCGAAATAACGCGGGCATTCTCTGCATCAAAAGACTCTCTCGCTCTTTTTCTCGTTCCTTCTTGCTCCGTCGTTCTTTCGCTTTCTTCTCGTTCGCTCTTTGGCACGACGAGAGGTGCTTCCCCCGGCACGTGACGTAATATTACGTGCCTCACGGTCAAGAGGTGAAAACTGGTCGGACCTGATGCCGCCGCCGCGCCGGAGAGATTTTCTCACTGAAAAACCCACGTATCGGCGGAGTTTATAGGCTGGGTGTATCGACCGTTTCAGTTTCTTCCTTTCTCGCCTCCGTTCTTCCTTGCCGAACTCCTTGTGGGCGCGAAAGTATGTGCATAGCTGTTTGTAAGCGTACACCCGCCTGCCTCCGGCTACCAAAATAACCAACAACGTGACTCCAGAACAGGAAAAGGAGGAAATGCCAGCGACAATATCCTCTTTCTCTTTTGTCACTTTTGTGTATCGATTGGCACGGCTCCGCAGGGTCCGCACACATTTTGTTGAAATCGAGATTTGTGCGGAGCTCGACCAAATAATAAGACTTTTTAAATACTTACAGTGGGTCAAAAAAGTATTGGCACACCCAGTGTTTTTGGAATATCTTTAAACTATAAAATACATTATCAATATTAACTATGTCTATTAGTGTCTTTTTACACACGTAAATAGTTTACTGAGAATTCTCAATTATTTGTTATAAGGAAGTAAAGTGGAGAAAATAAAAAATCCATGACCGAAAAAGTATTGGCACACGTGTGATGTTATTGAGGAAAGCACAATAATGAACAAGATGAACAACACTGAACTTACCTAATATTTGGTGTGCATCCCTTTCAACAAATTTTTGCGTAATTTCCTTGCGTAATTAAAAGCGTCGCTTTTAGGTAATTTTTATTATCTTTTTTCGAATGTTTAAATCTAAAATACGCCAAAGATTTTCTATCGGACTAATATCCGGCGATTGAGGTGGTGTAGGGAGTTGTTTTGGTACATTATACAATAACCATTCTCTTGTTTTCCTTGCCGTGTGCTTCGGGTCGTTGTCTCGTTGGAAAAAAAAACTTTCCGTTTATTTCGCAACACGTCGATATAGATGTCTGCATTCATTATACCGTCAATAAAAACCTTTTCTACTCCACGACATAAAATACAGCCCCATACCATGGCGTGACCACCACCGTGTTTTACTGTAGGAATAATATTCTTTTGGTTTATTTTGCATAAAAATCCGCAGTCTCGTGTTTGCTATTACCCAGAAACGCTTTTGGAACAATTTTTTCAAGCTTTCCCATCAGAGCATATCAAGATATCCTTTTCGCAACAGGTATCGCATCGTTGGAATACGCGACGCGAAGACCATAACTCTCCGAATCATCGTCAACGGCGCAGCAGAATCGGCGGAAACGCGAACGGATAAATTGTGCAAATATTTATGCCCGTAATCAGAAACTTTGAACTCCGGGCTCGATTGGTCGGGACAAATGGAGCTCTATAGCAGACGTGTGCTCGAATGGTAGAAATTTTTCGACGGACGTCAATCTCGGGAGGTGAACGACAATCGAGCGGGGCCGGAATATATTCGAGAAACAAGCTCTATTTTCGCGCTTCAACGGACCGGACGCGGAGAACGAGCAACAGGGGCGAGCGTTATATTTAAAACAAACGACATCGAGTAAATTGAGTTTTAGAACCGGCGGAACGTGGTGCTCGCGCGCGGGATACGGGGACAAACGAATTCTTTCGTTTAACTAATAATTCCAGTAATATCGAACACAAAAGTCCGAAAACTGCCGTTGGGGTAGGGGGGGGGGGGTTATGGTCTCTCCAGACAATTGGACATATTCTTCACGTAAAGGATGATTTTATCTTGCCATTTATAGAATACTTGTTCTGAATCTTTGTGACTTTTATTTTTTTTTTTTTCATTAATATGAAATATACACAGGCAGTGCCGGATACAGTAAACAATCGATTGAAAAGCAATTCTACACGCAAAAGTGAGTCGAAAAGAAAGAATAAATTTTTTTCATTTGGCGCTCCGTTTTCGAGTAAATCGAGTTTGGAAAGTCAGCGAATGTTAACATGAACTAATAATTTTGAATGTTAAAAAATTTCACTTGTTCTTTATATATTACTAAATCCTGCATATCCGTACGTATTTATGAAAGCGTATTGTACGACTGAGTTTGCCCTTTAGGGCGGACCTGCACACCCCTTCTCCAAGGGACCTTACCTAGACTTAAACTAGATTACTTTCAAATATGCACGAACTATAGAAATCTAACTCTCCGTGATCTGGTAACATCGTTGGTAACTCCAACAAAAATTATAATACTCAACCTAACTAAGCCTATCTAGTGCCTCCCCTGCCCTAAAGGGTTTTGGTCATTGGGAAAAGGTAAAGCTCCCTATAGTCATCCCAACAGATTTTTCAAATATCTCGCAAACTAAGACCGTCCGGCGGTAACGTGTATCGAAAAAAGTTGTTCAAAATGACAACCTTGATAACATATTTCAAGGTCATTGTAAACGGTGAAGATCCCCTATTCCTAATAATTACAGTAAAACCTTGATTTAAGCCCAATCCTCGGGTCCGTGCTGCGACATAGATCGTATAGCACTACATACCGTACATACTGTCAATTAAACCACTAAATACAGTTTGAATTATGTCGTGTTTAGTGTCATTTTAATCAGAAAAATGCTACACATTAGCTGGAGAAAGTCCCATAAAAAAATAATGAAAAATAAAGAAGTTTTGTTATTGAATTAGTAGAGCAAAGCAGCTCGAGCTTCTGGGAGGGGTATGTCTCCCAGTGGAGGGGTTAGGCGAACTGACTAAGATCGCGTAGCTCCGTTCGGCTTAGATCAAGATTATACTGTACCCATACTTTCTATATTAAATTTGTTTTTCATGAGGGTCATACGTTTATCGCAAGATGTTGCCGAACACGGTTACATTGCATCTTCTCGTAATTCCATATACCACTCTTTGCTACTTATTATACGATATTAAAGAACAAACAAATGTCTCACGGTTACAGACGCAGGCTGACACAGCTAAATTTTAGTTTAATTATAACAACAGTGTTTACAGATATCGATATTGAAAGAAATTTGTTGTGCCTATTTGTACCGAAAGAAGTTGTAGCATTTTTAACATAACCTTAATTTCCACGTAAAACTGTAGCAGAAGATTACTGCTACAGCAAGAGGTAAAAATTCCAAGAAATTCACAAAAAGAAACAAAACGAATAAATACCCGAGTTAAAAGAATTCATTATTCTTTTGAGATGAAACTTGGTTAGAAAAAATATAGGTTGTTTTCGCTTGTCGCGTAAAATAGACCGATTGATCACTGGTTCGAGAGTGTATCTACTGTGAACTGTTCATACAACAATTATTCTAAACTATTACGTGATTATGGACCGTGACCTTTTCGATAGGTTTCAAACGAGTATAAACTAATCGGTAGATTAATCAAATATTATTCAAATATTAAATCAAATATTAAATCATTCCAAGACATGAGAATTTTGGAGTTAATTCCACCTGTTTGCTTGAAATAGACCACTGTGCGTCGTCTGATAGAGAAACTTGACGCAAAGACACCCGTCGGAAGAATGCCGCCGCGCGACCCAATTGATTTATCGATCCGATTCGATCGATTCTCATCGAAGAACCGCGTTCTATCGAAGTCGTCCGGTTGGCGAGCAAGTATATAGAAGGTGGCTGTTGTCGTTGGCCGACCACGGCGAGAAAGAAAACTAGCAGACGGCGTGCTGAAAATACAGGAAATCCGATGTTCTTGCGGTCGTTAAGGTTAATGGGTATCGGAGGAGTATTTGCCGGAAATAAGAAATACTCGAAACCGAACGGCGCGGTCAAACAATCGGATAAGAAAACAACCATTCGCGAGGACATCGTTCTTTTCTCGATTATATTAGATCAGTTTCTGAGCAACATACATTTCTATCGATGCATCGGGCCATTTAACGATCCCATAATGATGAACGAAGGATGTACAGCGCGACGGCGCGCGTGCTCTGTTACTTTCGTAATAAACCTAAAAATTTAAGTACAATAGCACCTCGATTATCCGAACCAAACAAGGAATCGCGAGTGTTCGAATAATCGAACAGTTACTTGGTTACAATTCTATATATAATTTTTATTGATTTGTACAATAAATAGTGTTGCATCACCTTAGTTTACTCAAAAATTACGAAGTGTCATACTCTCTAATATTTTGTATAAATTCTGTAAGCTACGTTTAAGTTTGTAATTTAAGACTAAATAATCCAAATTTTCTAAACAAGTTGAAGAATCTTGATATTTGCAATGTCCGTATAATGCTAAGTATCATTCATTATTCGCATGTTATCGCAATTTTTCGAGCATTTCCGGTGTTCTGACAAGAAAATGTTCCCAAGAAAAATTAATCAGTAATCATTCTTCTCTAAACTTTAATATAAAAAATTTTTTAAAATTGTTTTTAAATAAAAAATTAATGTCACCCTAATTTTTTAATTGTCACTATATATTTTTTACTCGATAATGTTATAGCTGACGTGAGTACAAATCCAATAACCTACTTCACTATGGCTTTAAGTCTTGAAACAATCCTAAAATCTTTGTGAGCAGCTAATTCACCGATTGGGACCACTGTGCACCGCGCCATTGTTCTATTCGTCAGCCTCTTGCATCGCCGTTTGCACATGTTTAGAAATCTCCGAACGTTATCCGTTGCAATTTAGCCTAAATCTAACAAATTAAAATTCAGAAAAATATTTCATTGCGAGTTACTTGAATATACCGACGGGAATTCACCGATTTAATTTGTTATTCGTATTTAAACCATAGATTAATCATTCATAATTGGCTTATAATTTCCCTGTAATTACGGGCCGTGTTTCGCACACACCCGCACGCTTTGTCCGTTTAAAATTGATGAAAACATTCATTTGATTCTCGCTCGTGGATAACAATTAATTTCGCATTAACGACGCATTATTTGCAGGTTGCCTCGCCACCACCTGACTGCCCAAAGTTTCATCAGATATCGTGCGTCCGTTTCTGTGATTAGAATGATTAATGCGGCCGTGAATTCTGCCGGATAAGTTTCAGGCTATGAACATCGGGTTAATGTGCCCATCAATTGCGTCTTTGTATTTAAACGAACGTTGCACAACTTTCGCATAACGAACCTTCGCTGCGCTGCGCGTTTCCTTCAATTGAAAACGACTAAAGAAATGAAACTTTAGTACTATACACAGTGCATTTACTAACTGAGCCGAATTATAACTCTGTTGTTATTGAAGATAAAAGTAAATATTCTATATTGCGTTTTTAAGTTTGTACATTATTTTGCTGAATATAAAAATGTTTAATATTACATAATACACCTACGAAAAGGTAAAGAGGCATCGAAAAATTTGATTCTGATTTTTTAAACGACGATGCAATTTATAAAAATTCTGAAAAAAAGTAAGAACAATGGTTTCAATAATATCTCATTAAAACTTCAATACGAAATATGCATTTTCTTCGAATTGTTAGAGATTTCCAATTTTCTTAACACTGAACCTACCGACATTTCATGTATACCTAATCCTACCATGAGCGGTCAAATGACCGCTTCAAACAAAAATATGTATCTTAATGTAGAAAGAGTTTTTAGCCAGTTGGATAGTAAACAAAATATTTTTTTCTATTTAGAAAAGTTTTATTTACATTTATGCATTTCCAGCACATTCAAGTCAATAAGTTACATGGCGATACAGTAACGCTGTACACAAGAAATTCTAAACGAAATTTCAAAAACGGTCATTTGACCGCGCGTGGTAGGTTTAGTGTTAAACATGTTCGGAAAATCCAAAAATCTTAAATGAATACACATTAATAATCACGATGAGACACAATTAACATAATAATATAAACGTGGTACTCTGGAAATTTCAATATAAAATTGACAATTTTATGCTCCCGGATTTTTTTAAAATCGATTTTGCAACCAAAAGTTCTGAAATCTGAATTCTGAAATGCTATCTGGTAGAATGTTCATGGATTTTCATAATTTTTTATTGGGCCAGACAGAAGAAATTCATTAAACAATTCATTAAACCGTGCACACACTATAACTACCCTTGTGATAGGGATACCGATTTGAAACTTGTCACAAAAGGGTTCCTTTGGGAGCCCTATCGAATGGTGTGACCAACAATCAATTTGGTTTCGGGGCACTTTTGACCATCTTATCCCTTTCGATTTATTTACCTAGAATAATTCGTTCGCTTTGTACAAGTTATGAATGAACTACCGATTTTATGGATTTCTAACCGATTAGGTTTTATAATGTTACTATTCTACTGCTGATCTACTAAAATCTTCAACGAAGAAAATAAATGTTTATTATCTACAGCGTTTATAAATTAATCTGTCTACGTTATTTTCCAGAAACATTCGCAGCCTTTTAAGTAACGAGCATTACCACCGAAAACTTTAAAGGGAAATGTTGTTCAGAATGATGACCTTGACAACATATTTCAATTTCATCAAAATCCGTGAGGAAGAAGTTTACCGAATATTCTTCTAGACATTCTCTCGCGTAAGTTTCATGAAAATCGGCTTGCGTAACTCGAATAGCGTTCCCTTGTCAGCGCGAAGACTGTTGGCGAAATAAATGATGACTGCGAACGTGTAAACGGAAAGACATTAAGTAACCGTTGTTTTATTGCCTGCAGAACCAACCCATTCTTTCACCGCGAGTTCAAGTTTAGACGTCTGGCCGGTAGACCCATTAAATCGACAATGTAAATGATAGGAATCACTCATCGGCCAGCGAGCCGTTTAAATGACATAATAAGCCATTACAACGCTCGAGATTAATTCATCGGACAAGAGAGATTCTGGTTGCAGATTAGGGGGCAATTAATAAGCGAACCGTCAAATTCAGGACGTCGTAGCCGACACGACGCGACGGGTCATCTTACTTGCGAGGAAGGTCCTGCATTTGGATGAAACTTTGTGGGCTTGTGGAACAGCCGAAATTAATGGATGCGTATTCATTTGGCTGCGGTAACTCGAGTTTAAGGGGTGAAACTACCTTCTAAACCGAGACCCTCGAAGACCGAGTGGTTGGTAATATGATTAGCCACAGGACGAAAATATTTTAACTCCTTTACGCACACCGGATCATACCGGGTGTATATTCTAACTTCATCGCCTCGAAATTGAATTTACGAAAAAAGATCTCTTTTCGTTTAATTTTAAGGCAATCGTTATTTTTTAAAAGAGTTCTTAAGATTGTGTTGACATTACGTTATTAGATCATTAGATTGGTCTTGACTATAACCACCATATGATAGTAATCATATAGTAGATGTCATAAGAAAAACTTATGTACATTAACATTTATTCTTGCCCATAAAAAACAAACCACACATTCAAAGTGACTCAGTTACGTTATTCATCCTGTATGTAAGAGTTTGCATTTTAATTCATTCTTTAGTTTAATATACAATAAATAATGGCCATGCTGTATGTTGTTCCCACTCTTCAACGCCACTCCTAGTTTGACTTTATTTCTGATATAGAGTAATACAGTAGCTACTCTACTATATGTCTCAATAGCCTAATAGATAAAAGAGCCAGAATTATCCCATCTGCCTCAGGATATACCCCGTGAGGGGCCCCAAAGCTCAAGCGACGTTGGTCGCCGAGGAGTGTAACATAATACGGGTCGGGCATATCGGTGTGAGACCACTACTAATCCAATAACTAAACTTCTGTATTTTTCATTATTTTTTCATGGAATTTTCACCAACATATCCGTGACCATTTTTCTAATGAAAATGATACCAAATATGATATAATTCCGATGATATTAACAGAACGTTAGTGTAAATATGATCCGAATTTTTTGATTTTGATAAAAAAATGCCACGAATATGTAGGTGAAAGTCCCATAAAAAATAATGAAAAGTAACGAAGTTTTGTTATTGGATTAGTAGTAGTCTCCTGGTCTCACACCGATATGCCCGACCCGTATTATGTTACACTCCTGGGTGACCGAGGTCTCTCGAACTGTTCTTTTCTATTGTACGTTCGGCGTGGGTCAAAGAATAGTATCTCCTAACCGATATATGTCCCTGGCTAGTCCCGTGTTTTGGATATACAGGGTGAACCACGAATCGTGACCAGTAGAGGTTATTCTAAAGAGATTGCTTTAAAGAACAACAACTCCAGCAACGCCGAAAGATATGCGACAGAGAATTGTAGATGTGCTAAACACATTTAGAAAGTGCTAAACACTCTTTTATTCGCCGTCTACGCGAGTACATTGCAGCTGACGGACACCATTTTAAACATCTCTAAAAATCGGCCTAAAGGATAGTGGGGGCCGCGTCCATCTTTTGATTAGGATTGAATTCTCCAAAATGATGCAACTCACTGCATCGTCGAATGAGCCCTTTGATTTTGAGTTTGTCCTTTGTTTTCGAATAAGCCCCCTGTTCCGGGACATAGCTCTGGAAAAGTCAAAAGTCGCAGACGGAAAATATATCCCATTACGTAACATACGATTTATGCGTCACCCATTTGATTATCGTGATCTTATGAACAATTTTCATTATTTCAAGATCAAGGAACGCCAGACAAATATTATTGCACTAATATCCAACTACTCGTGCCAATAAATGAATCGAATTTATACGCCACATAGAAATAATTTTATGCACAATCCGTCATCAATTCGGGGAACAATGAACTACAACGATTGGTGTATTAAAACGTGCGTGGTTCTTGATGATTTGAAAATGAAAAATGATTCTTAACGTAGAATCGTGTCCCCCTGGAAACCACACAACTTTCGTTTGAAACATTTTTCGATATCATTGATAATTACAAAGTGATTCACTTCTGTATGTGATCTATGTGTCAACCATTTTATAATCGCGATTCTATGAAGAATGTTCAATATCTGACGATCAAGTAACACCAGATGAATATTATTGGACTGGTTTCGAACTGTTGCGTGTTGGTTGCAATGAATAGATCGAATTTATTCGGCAGACATCTAACTCGCCCAACGTTGCCGGAGTTTGCACTTTCGTTGTCGAATGATCATTAGGTTATCGCAGCGTGGATCACGAACGGCAGTACTTGCGTCTCGTTACAAGGACTTGAGCGGTTCGATACGAACGATAATGAGCGGCATTGTTTGCCGGCCGATGCTCCTCGTCGTAGGTTTTCATTTCTCCTCGGCTACGGATACGACGTTAATTATTAACCGCGTACTTTGCTGACCATCGATTACGTGCCGCATTCTTAGTACACTCCGTGGCAATAATATAGCACATCTTACATTTCTCATTGCTGGAACCACCGAGTGCTAAACGAGACTAATTACATATTCCTGTATAACAGAAACGAGACTGAAGAATCGAGACGAGATCGAATTTATTCAGATGTCACACGATACATATTCGGAGCAATACGTACTATCAAGACAATACTATACATCAGACGAGATTAGAGAATACTTTAGACAAGACTATACAATACGTCCATCAAGAGATGGCAGTGAGACCCCATTCTTGACGCCACGCGGCGAACCCCACTCTAACGCTTAGGCTCTGGCGGGAACGGTCGACATGGGTGCTCAGCGGCACCATCTTAGACCATATATTATTTATAGACCCAGCACAGATCATGTTCCTTGAAGAAAAGATAAAGAAACACGTGACGTCACAGGTACCAAAGATGTATAAGCTATGCTCATCGACCTACGGCCAATAAGGACCTTAGATCATATAATCCTATAGACATGGCACAGATCATTTTTCTTGAAGAAAAGATAACTGAATTTGTGACGTCACAGCTTCGGAAAATGTATAAGCTATGCTCATTTACCCACGAACCATAAGGACAGTGCCTACGCTTGGCTTATGGGGGGGGGGGGGATTCAGCGGACGCGGAAAGAATGGACAGGATAATTTCAAAGAATTTTGCAATTCATCATGAAATAATCAATTTAGTATAAAGTATACTGAAGATACAAATGTTTATTCTATATGTTTTATTAAGATATTACAATGAAATATTAACTGTTTTAGGAATCGATATTTGATTCTCAAGATTAACAACTTTCGCATATTATGCAGATTAAAGAATGTTTTTTACATATAAATCGACCACATTACTGCTGTTTTTACATAACTTACATCTACTTCGCTCGTGATTAGTTATTATTAGGCTGCGGATCTTTATGCATTCGTAGCAAAATTGAGTAGATGAAATTCAAAATTGTTGAAAAATTTTTAAAATTGAAGATCAATATATGATTTCTCCTGTATTAAAATCATTAAGGGAAGAACATTACAGACTTACGGACATTACGGACATTAAGACTATTTCATGCGATCATGTGTAATGGTGTGGCGGCGTAGTATCGGCGTCAGGTCTGCCGTGTCAGCCATTTTAAAATTATCTTAGGAATTATCTTGTGACGTCACAAATCCAGAGATCTTTGCTTCACTGGATTCTCGGCTTTCCTATACACATACTATACCTATGCCGGGTCTATAAGTATATACGATCTAAGATAAGGACAGTGCCAACGCTTGGGTTGGATGGGGGGACAGAATAATTTCAAAGAATTTGGCATTTCATCATGAAATAATCAATATATAAAGTATGTTTGAGATACAAATGTTCATTCTATATTAAGGTATTATAATGATGGTCTGCCGTGTCTTTGATTCGGCCAGTCGCCGAAGAGATATAGTGCGAAGTAGCGATATCACGTGGTACCTAAAAGTTTCTCACTGCCATCTCCTGATAGATGCATAGTACATGCTTGAATGAGGAGGTAGGGTATTAACACGTATGCGAGATATGTGCTAGGTCTTTTTCTCGTAAATAGTTCATTGGAATATGAACATGTATAGAATAATATTTTATAAAAATAATAGGGACGAGAATAAATTTCTGATGGGGAATTGGAAAGTATCTGTTGGGACGTGGATCGTGGATGCAGTGGTGTTGCTGTGGTAATAACCAATCACAGAATATACGGTAGCTAATATTTAATATAAAGAAAAAGGTACAGGTATTGCAATAGTTGCCACGTGCTTGGCAGAGCGGAAGACAAAACGACAACGGTAACGGTTTGTTGTAAGAGCCATCAACCACGCATACGTATTAGACGTAGATGACTCAGGAGTCCATTGTGGGCGCCATCTATACTATGGTGAGGCTACTACTTGGCGTGCGTGTGAGCCAATCACAAAGCGTACAACTCAACAGTATCAAATAAAAATTTAACAGTACATACAGTGCTGGACAAAAGTATTTGTTCAGCTTCTAACTCTTTCAGAATCAAATTGAGATCACTGTTTTTGAATTGTTTGCTTTTCCGTCTTACATTGTCCTGAAGAATTATCTTCTAAATCTCCCACCTGTTGCCGAACATCTTGTATAGTGATAAAGTTTAGATATTATTAAATTTATAGAACTAATGTCTGTATCTTAACGACCCAAGACGTAAAAAGAACTTAAATTGTTAAGTCGTAAACATGAACAAACTAGTTAACAATCATTTACTTGGAAGTAATAGCCCGTAGGTAAAGTGTTAGCGAACTATTATCCAATTTGCCTGAAGATGCGGGGGCACATTGTTTAAAGATAAATCGTAGTTTAAACAATTACCTGAACAGAAGAAAATTGTGTTTAAAATGCTTGTCGCGGCGAGGACACATTGTGCGCTCAGCGTAGAGAAGTGCATCGTGCCCACGAGCAGCCGTACAATTAAACGAAAGTCTAATTAAATCTCGTTCAACCTATCTCGAAACTAGGAAGTTTCGTTAGCGGAACCCGGTATGAAAAGTTTCATAAGGCGTGCGCAATTGTTTATCATTAGTGTTACAATCACCGATTGCAACGAAATCTCATGGAATCTGGTTGTGCTCGAGCCTAGAAAGGCAACTTCGATTGTTGATAACATACATATTTTATGAGCGAAGAACTACTATTACCAGAGAGAACATACCGATTACCTCAACGTTCATAATTCGTAATTGGCTTGTCATGCATGAACGATAGCAAAATTTACTTTCGATTGAATAAAATTAACACGAAAAGATAAAAGCAATTATTTCCTCTCATCCATCTGTTTCAGTTTTTCTACCATTTATCACTTAGTTTGTTTATTATTTTGATTAGACCACGATTCCTTATACAAAATAAACGTTGTTTGCATCAACTGCAAGACAGAGGAGCTAAGTAAAAACATTAATGGTAGAGGATCTTGAACATAATTTGTTAACTATAATTGTTATTCACTTTTTTTTCTTTAAAGCAGAATTAAAATTCTGATTCTTTGATATTAATATTTAAGCATTAAAATAAATGTAGGACACACTTCTTTTTTTTAGATGATTATTGAAAACAAAGATAATCATAATAGACGCGAGAAAAGGTTTAATGATTTTAATAGGCTGACGCTAATATTAATCTATCTACTACTTTAAATTGCACCTACTCATTTTTGTGGTAAATGCATAAACTCTGCAGTCTATTTATGATTTATTATTACAAGAGATGGTCGAAATGATATACACAGTTGATTTTGTAGTAACCACAGTAATCCTGCGTTGTATGTTGAACTGCCTTTACTATTGTCATAAGTAGATTGAGAATTTTATACATTTATCGCAAAACTGAATCGTTAAATACAAAACTCTGAAGACATTAGAAGAATTTAAGTAGCCATGTTACGCTATTTTCGGCTAATTAGAATTATTTTTAAAAAGGTACATTTTCATTTAATTTCTCTTTCTTAGAATTGACATGGGAAATTAAAGTCCGCAGTCTAGTCATACGTTCCTCAAACAGACGCCTCTTCTAATACGTTTGAAATGCTCGAATTTTCTGATTATTTTGCAAGCTCTTTCGACTGAACCGATATTTCGTCCGAACCGAATAGTAATTTCTGTCAATTTGTATTTTGTCAAGTTGCAGGAATAATTTCGTGCTTACTATCCTGATATTTCTTAAAGTATTCAGAGCAATACGTACTGAAAGTAGACGAGGAATCGGCAAGGAAGCGAACTTTTTACTCGGATTAAAGGAAGGTTTTATCCCTGAAAAGGTTGGCTCGCGAACCCACATTCACCAGGATCTCCTCCTTTCTTTCTGTGAGTGCCGTGCTTTTATGAAATTTTTCCTTGAATTCTTGCGCGGGGAAAACGCTCGAAATTTAACGTTACCGGTTTTGTCGTTGATCACAGCTTCACTTTGTCAACCATAACTCTAACAATTTTCTTATATATAATTCCATTTATATATAATCCATTTCGAATAATTCTTCATTTCATCTTGTTTTGATTAAACAATTACTCAAATAATGTGTACTGTCCGAAATTCTATTCAATTCGCGTCAGCTGCTTCAGTACTACAGTAGAACCTCGCTCGTTGCACGAAATGGGACCGATAATGCGTGCGAAAATCGAGTTTGTGCAACGAAAGAGATAACCAATCATAGTGATTTGTAACTTTTGTTTCTATGTAGACCACAATACCCACCTCGAGCTCCAGAACCTTGAACACCCCGTGGTGGGGGTAAACAATGAACGAGGTTGCAACTAACGAGGTTCTACCGTACATATTGCCTTAATATGACACTGCATTGCAACAATAAGTCCGTCATAATTATTAATGAAATCATCTTTGTGACTTCAATAATTACAAAATAAAAATATGAAACGGATCATATCATCGGTAGTGGTTAGCGTTATAATAACCTTAATAAATTGGAAATAATATATCGACATTCTCAAATTCTTCTAACCTTTTTACTGTTTTCAATTGCATCAACTTGTTTTTACCACGAATGCATAACAATCGCAGTCTACAAGAGTCACTGTCGTCATTTGCAACCAAAGATCGAAATAAAGTCACCTTTCGTCTTTAAAAAATTTTGATTTAAAAAAGTTTAATTTCTTTCGGATTTCGACTTGGACCACTTTTGTAATTACTAGATTGCGGATTTTGGACATCAGAAGATTCTAAAAATACTGTTACATTATTTCCAACCTCTCAAAATTAACAAGATAGAACATGCCTTCTTATTTAATTCTAAAATTTCTATGTTGCATACAAATCCGCAGTCTAGTAATTACCAGCACAAATATCAAACAAACTGTTGTCATGCAGAGTAGACGCTCCTCCAATCCGCAGGATTGCAGTATACGCTGGAGGATAAGGAAACGGGGGAAAAATTTCGACGGTATTAATTATTCATACGCAATGAAAAAAAAAACGGGGGCATCTTCCCCATGAAGGGAAGTAAGTGGCGAGGAGGAGAAAAAGGGAATCGCCGCGATGAATACCCGTGACGATCTTTTCGTGCCCGACAGACAAATGCCGGAAAGAGCTTTAAAACCCGCGGAGACAAGGATACATCGCGGACAAAGAATGCAAATGCCGGGGCCCGTAAAGAGTGCACGCTAGATACAAACGGGGAGATGAGTAATCGACGAGTACGAATGAAGAAGCGTACCGGTGTATCGCCGCTGGTAAACAGAAATACAAGCGGTGCTCGATCCGCGTAAGATGTACAGAGGCGTAGATAAACAGAGAACGACCGCCTTTCATCTTGGCTGCGTTTCTGTATTGGCCCTGGCGAGCGTAATACACAAGATTCGAGCTCGAACGGGAGAAGTTTGATTGCTCGGATGTTTAGATACATTCACTCTTTGTATTTCCGTTGCGGCAACGGTTGATTAATCTTCGGACGCCGCACAGTGGGCAACTTGGACAAAATCGGATTCAAAATCAAGGAACTTTCGATAGGAATGAGGTAGAGCGATGAAATTTTTTTAAATGAAAGCTGAAACTTTGTAGAATATGGGAAAAATAGAAAGATTATTACCATCCATTCATTTCAACGAAAAAATTACTTCATTAGTTTTTGTCACAAAAATCTATTTTTTACAAAATCCTGAGGTCGTAGACAAATTTTGAGACCAGATTTGAAATCAGCGTGAAAAAATCTATGGGAAATGATGTATAGTATGTTATAAAAAAATTTTTTCCGCGCGTGGTATTGGAAAAACTAAAATTTTCTTGAATTTGTGCGCGTTTAACGAATTTTCTCGAGGTTAAAAAACGTTCGTACCACAATCTCTCTATTTTTCCCATATGCTACAAAGTTGCAGCTTTCATTTTTTAAAAATTCCATTGCGCTACCTCATTCCTATCGAAAGTTCCTTGATTTTGAATCCGATTTTGTCCAAATTGCCCACTGTGCGCCGGACACGCAGCGATTCCTACCAATAGATTGCGGTTTTTATGCGTTTATGACAAAAATCACTAGATCAAATGAAAGGCAGTGGACATATCTAAATACTTGTAATTCCAAAATACTGTTGTATTATTTCCAGTTGATTCAAGTTATCGAACTCTTGTCTTAAAATTACGTCTCAGAGACGTTATAAGTTTTGTACGCCAAACTTGATTATTCTAAACTTTTCCTCATAAACTAACATATGTAATAGTAACCCAACAATTGTACATTGATTTTGAAGCAACTCAAATTATTTCTACAAAGGAATATTGTACAATTATTTTACAAAATGATCACAAACGAAATGATACAGTGTTTTTTTTTCTACAGTGTTTTCTGGATATGTGTCCACAACACGGGTCTACCCAAGGACATGTATCGACTAGAAGATGCTATTCTTTGACACACTTTAAACGTACATGTCTACACGATGTATGTCCAAAACACGGGTTTGGCCACCGACAATTGAAGTATCATCGAAACTATATCATATTCGGTATAATTATCAATATGTTGGTGGAATTCCCATAAGAAAATAAAAAATAAAGAAGTTTTGTTATTGGATTAGTAGTGGTCTCCTAGTCTCACACCGACATACCCGACTCATATTATGTTTACACTCCTCGGAAACCAAGGTCACTAGAGTTTTAGGACCCCAGTTTCGTGGTATATCCCGTGGCAGTGGGAATAGTTCTGGGACTTTTATCGGCTAGATATTTGGGACATATATCAAGTAGAGACTGTATATTTTAATCTGAAGCCATGGGACTATATTGTAAGGCGAGGGGTTAAGAAAAGAAATGAATCTTTACTATATGATTCCTGTATCTTGAAACCAGTGCAGACAATTTTTATTCTGCATAAAAATAGTACACTCTTTAACCGTCATCCGTATCTCGTTTTGATAATTTAATTTGTCTCTTGATGACAAATTGACACAATGGCGGAAAGATCACTGTGATGGACAGATGAATAATTGCGAATCCCTTTATCGAAATTGGACCCTAACGAGGGACACTATTCATTTAATGGTAAGATGTAAATCAAAAATATGTGTCAGTAAGCTTAGAAGAATTTAAATTAAAAATCCTACCACAAGTTGTTCTGACCTTGGAAGATTAGTAGCAGGAAGGAAACAATGCGAGTGAAAGGGAATTACACAACAATCTGTTCAAAATAAATTATTTCTATTTTGTGTAGATAAATTAGGATAAATGAAACATATTGAATTAGTGATTGATAACATTTAGAAAAATAAATCAGGCTGCACGTTTGTATACAAAATAAACAATTATGCAAAATAACAATATCAGTATTGTCAGTACAAAACTTTAAACGGGTTTTCCTCGGGACTATAGTTTTTCAATTGACATATAGGATAACTCAATGACTGATTGACTAATCACATTCGATCAATGCTTATTTTGTTCCTTATACACAGATCTTTTGTCATCAGACTTTTTGCCATCTTTCTGGCAATTTGGAGATCCGATATTCGCAGATCTCTAGTTTTTCATTAACAAAAAATTGAGTTATATTACTTTTGACACCTTCATTTGAAATGGAATTTACACCGTACAAATAGTGTTGAAGAGAACGAAATAAATGGTAATCGGATGGTACATTCTCTTCGTCAACAGCACACAACTTTTTCCTTGCTTGCACTGCACTTTTACCCTTGCGGTAATAAAACAGAAAAATGTCACGGAAATGCTCACTTTGATCCATTTGCTCCTTTGTTTCCATTTTTGATGCGATGACAAAAAATACTTGAAAGTTTATAAAGCACTATAAGGCACAAAATGACGTCCGAAATGTCACCTGCCAAGCTATACAATAATTTTGCAACTTAGAGTAAGATTTAGTAATAACAAATGTAAGCAATGCCATCTTGACACGAAAAACAAAATTACTTTCCGAACAACCTAATATTATTTCGCTGTTTCATCGAGATATGAAAAATTTGGTAAATTTTTAAAATTGGATACAGAATAATTTTCCTGCGTTTCAATGGAATATCAAAAACTTCGGAAAGATTTCTATACCATATTGTATAGAAATATTAATAAAATAAGTTTCGAACGAGGAACTGGCTGGTGGGTTTAATCATGCGGGCTCCGCAAGCTGCCGGCTAATTGAGATTCCGTCGAGTTTCCATTTTCTTTTTTCTTTCTTTCTCATGCGCAAAAACCTCGGTGAAAATATTTAATTACACGTGGGAGATGGGCGGGCGATGGTTTCGCAAGATTCGAGCCGGCTCGTAACGACACTGGGACAACTGGCCTTTGAGTAAACGGCCGGGCAATTTTCGTAATGGAAAGCCATAACTTGAACGAGTCGGCATCACCGAATTTCTCGAAGAAGAGCACGGAGTGGTGGGATCGATGGTAACACCCGGTCCAATTAACATCGTTGCGATTAATTAGGTGCGAGTCACGGTTCAGCGAGCACATCTCTCTCTCTCTCCTCCCCTATCGATTGTCGCCATTCTTTTTATTCGCGGCGCCTCGCTACTAGCTCCGATTAATTAAAAGCGCGGGAGGAACGGGGACGGTTTATTGTTTCTGAAAATCCGTCGTATAACCGGGTCGCGTGTTACGGAACACGGGATTCTGTGTTGCAGAGCTCACCGTCTCTACCCTTTCTCTCGACTCCTGAACAGGTTCACGATGGATTCGAACATGTATTCTTCGCGATCAAAGCTTCACGCGCTCCCAGCAGCCATGGAATAATCACGTAGAGGCCTTTTGTCGAAGCGTATAGGGACACAAGGAACCGTTACGGCACGGCTTACTGTAACATAATCGAGCTGTTAAGACCTTAGACCATATACTATACTTACAGATCCGGCTTCAGATAATTGCCTTGACGCCAAGATTAAATCATCTACGAGACGTCAGTGGTGCGCAAAATGCTACAGGGTCATTCTATGCCAAATCGATCACTTTGTGACCTCACCATTGGCGATTTTGTTCTAATTGAAATATGTTGTAGTCCGTGCGAAATTAGGGAGCTTTGCCGGTTTAGAGTTTTGTTTAAAAATGACAGGTCCTCGAAGTTTTCCATTTGCGTCCATTTTGGCGAAAAGTGGCTTCACTTGCGAATTTTTATCTCATGAACTATGTCCGACCGAGCTAAATTCTTTTTGTTTTGTTCAGAAAGGATGGGGCTACTGTAAAATAATTTTTTCAAGCTCGATAAATAACTTTATATTGTCGGAAAACGTAAACGAATTCTTTGTTTGCGTTTTGTTCGATGTGAGGGCAAGATTTTTCAAATTAATGAAATTCTTTTTGTTCTTATATTGCGCAGCTGCCCCATCAGAAAAGTATGTAACCTTTTTCCGGATATATATGTTTCAGATTGTCTATTAACTTTTTTGAGAAATATGAAGACAAAATTATGACTACGTTCTTTATTTAGTCGTATAGGAGGTATGTTGGTATTGCTTTGAGACCAGTGGTAGAGACCACCGAACATAATAGCGGAGCGCACGACTCACCTACCTGCAATGGGGGTACACCGCGTCCATTCCCAGCTCATTGTGACGTCAATTTTCAAGTCTCCATCTATATGAAGTGCTCATTTTGATGAGAAAACTTCGAGGAATCTGATCATATTTTTTCAAAATTTGAAGAGCCTTGGCCCCTCACTGAAAAAAAAGACACAAAAAAGAATTCGTTTACGTTTTTCGACATTATAAAGTTAATTATCGAGACTGAAAATATTCTTTTACAATAGCCCTTAATCCTTTCTGAATAAAATAAAAAAAGATCTACCTCGATCAGACAAATAGTTCATGCGATAAAAATCCGTAAGTGAAGCCCATTTTTGACAAAATGGGTAAAAATTGCAAGCTTTCGAAGGCCTGTAATTTTGAAACAAATTCTAAACCGGCAAAATGATTACTTACCCTATTCCTACTTTCACGTGGACTACAGAATATCTCAATTAAAACAAAATCGCCGATGGTGGAATAAAAAAGTGATCGAGTTGACATAGAATTTATGGTAACCGTGACATATCATTTTTATACACCCTGCACATATGTGACGAATATTTTTCTAAGAAGTCTGTCTCGCATACGTTCCATTAAAATCAGCTTGTGTTACTCGAATATGTTCCTCGTGAGTCCTCTACACCAGCGTGGGTGCAGTTCGTGTATGATACACACACGTGGTATAGTGTCTCAGTGTCTGCTGTAGAAACAGAGTGAAATTAGCACTGGTAGTGGGGATAGTTCCCTAAGCTCCAGCGCCGTTGTCAGACAACGCTGATACAGTCGAATCAATCGTATCAATATTCATCCAGCACCTCGGAGCAGTCTCACCTTAGTAATTTGACTCAAGACACCCGAGCTCATTAGAATAACGTATACATATACCCATCGTCCTAAACGTCACTGAGAACTCACAAAATTTCTGAGAATCTACAATAAGTGTCTCTATCTACGAAGTGCCTTAAGGGCCCGGCATAGTCACGTGACTTTTTAATTAATAATTTCCATTCACAGCCTGCAGACACAGACTTAAGATCCGTCTTGGTCTTGATCCGACGGATCTTAAGTCTGTGACTAAACTTGTCACATTTTTTGCTCTGTATTATCGATATTATGAATTCTGACGCCAGAAACGTGCTTCAAGTTTTTGGCTTTGTTTCACAGAGAATCAAGACAAAATATAGCTCAATTTGTAGCTGGAGATATTTTCTAGTGCGCGCTGCCCTCGATTTCTCGAAAAATGCTTGGATTCCACGGTATGCGCATCGTCAATTTTTGGCCTACTTCTAACGCTTATATTACCAAATATCTGCATAATCTCGGCAGCTCCTGACCAGCGCGCACTAGATTGAACCTTCCTCTTTCGAATGAGCCCTTTCCCAGCGAAAAATATTCTCATGTAAGGACGAAAAGTTGAGGCACGTAAAACCATTTTTCGCCTATTTTCGTCGGTAATGTAGTCGCTCTACCTTATCGCGAATCTACGAAGACCTTAAATAGCAAATGGAAAAGAAGCCGTAATTCTGACGTCAGGCAGATTTTGTTCATAAAAACGCGCATACAATAAAGAAATAAAAAATACTGAACTGTACGAGTAAAAACAGTATAAGCCTGTGACATGTATACAGGGTGTATTAAAAACTATACGGTACCATTAAAAAAATTGGAAGTGACTTTTATATTCCCAGTAGACGGGGTAGACCTCCACCTCAAAAGAAAGTATTAGCATAGAATTATGCCCCCCTCGAAACAGTATAACTTTTGTTTGAAACACTTTTCGATATCACTAATAATCTCAAAGATATTCGAGTGGTTCCCTTCAAATGAGACATCCTGTGGTTATATATTGTATACCAAGTAAGACGATATAGAACCGTATGTAAATGTAAATATTTCGTGTCGCTCATGACCTAAGATGTTAATGCGATTTAAAACTTGAAACAAGAAAAAAAGTCATTGTACTGTATTTATCAGGAGCAATTGCTTCTTCTCTCTTTGAATAATTTTCATCTGGACTTCCAACCCTCTCAGCTCGTCCAGCAGATTTCTGACGTTCCCTTTGACTTTATTCAGCTCTTTGCAATTCATCAGCAGACGATCTAGCATTTCTTTTTCTGCTTTGCATAGCTTGCACATTTTCTCATAATCTTATTCGTAAATTTTTAAAAATTCCAGAACATGGAGATGTTCCTGCAAATATATTATCTGAGGATTCTCTGAAAAGGGGGTGCTTCAATTACAAAGAAGTCTATTTAAACTTGTTAGTAGGTAATCTTCAGAAACATAAAAGTAAGTGCAATATTGCAGGTAAGTTTTATTTACTAACTATATGGGTCTTATCATATATAAATATAAATTTTACAAAATTTTTACAAAATCACATGTATTATATAGGTGACACTTTTAGAAAAATTATTTTACATAGTTCTTTTCACAAGTTTCATACGATATTTATTCGTTAATAAAGTCATAGCGTTGTTGTGCTGTTGTGCAAAGGAAAAAGTTAATTTAAATGGCCTCAGGAATCACTCCTTTCAAGGACGTATATCATTTTTGGGACACCCTGTAGAAATAGAATACGCTACTTGTTCGAAAGGTGGAAAAAGTGTGTAGACGATGCTGGAGGTTACTTTTCTGATCAAATTGTTGTTCGACTTTGAATAAATTTACATTGATTTTTATGCGTAAAAGCCGAGAATTACATAATCTGTACACATAATTCTTTACCAAAATAATTCCTGTACTATCACATTGCGCTTGGTATAAAATAGTTTAGTTTCGTTCTACACAAAACTTCGAGACATGTATTGTGATTTGTATCGTGTGGTCCGCATATTCCGAGCTCGTAATCTCGAGCCTGTCTTATTTGTTGCAAACACAAAATTGTGCATAGTCACTGACAAATTAAGAACAGCACACACATGTGTTATCTTTTAGACCGGGAGTGTAGATACGAGCTGGACGATGCTCGCGATACAGGAACGATGTCCGGCCATTTTTTCCGATCTCTAGCGCCGCGTATTTTCGCCGGGCATTTTCTGCACACGTATACACGCACACACGTGGCTCGCAAATCCCGTGGCCGCCACAAGAACAGTTCTCCTGGCTGTCGCCATAAATCGAGAGGCAATTTGTCCGAACTGGTCACGCTCTTCCGTCCCTCGTGTCTCGTAATCGTTCGCGGCCAGGTTTCATTTATGCTCGGGCTCCCTTTGAATTTCATACGATCCGTATAATTCCCGGGAACCGGGAGAAGGGCTTGACCGAGTGTTCCTGCCCTCGAACCGGCCATCTGGCTTCCGACGACCGCGGCTTCCATTCAAAAGCTCCTGACGCACTTACTTTGCAACCCCTTTCGGCACTCGAACCGGCTCGACGCGTTTAGAACGCGACAACGTTGCTATTATCATTTTATTGCCCGGCGTTATTACTGGCCCGGACCCTCCGACTGAATGTCGCCTTCAAGACGCCATGGAAATCTGTCGAATGATTTCGGTATTCCGACCATGTTGGACGTTCAAGCCACCTCCGCGTACCTCCACCTCCATTATTTCCATACACCCCTGGAATAAATTATTCTATCAAACAGATCAAGCGATCTATCGTTGTAACTATTCATATTTTCAATGTTGAAAATATTTCCATTAATGCCTTGTCGTACCATTTTCTTTGTGGGTACAGTGATTAGAACGTCTTTATCCGTAAAAATGACACAGAAGAGAAAAGAAAATTTATATTGTTTGTATGGCTACATTTTCTAAATTATTCAAATATTGATCACAAAAGAATAAAATCTTATTTCATCTAAAAAGGATGGAATAACATTTATATTTGATAGACTACGTTTAATATCTTCGTTTACGAATCTGACTCGTTAAGATACAGCAAGTGGTTAAGACGGTGTAAATTTTCTAAAAAATACCACAACTCTTTTGTATCGAGGTTTAGCATATTTTTTATTAATTGGACTATACAATGGAATTTTTTTGAAGTCGAAATACTTAAAATTGTAGATGTTGTTGTTGTTGTATATTCCTTGAAGAGTGGCGCATAAAAAAAGTGCCTTATTGGCTGACACGATTTTAGGCGTTTTACTGGAGAGAAACAAAAAAGTCAAATATGAATGTCGTTATGGAATTTAAGAAAGTGGTGATATTTTGAAACAACTAATTTCAAAGATTCGTTGTTATGGTTAGTTTGAATATTAAAACCGGAAACACTCATGGTTGATGATGGAATATTAATATTGAGCTCATTATACGCATCTCATGTTTATAGAATCATATAGCTTCTCATCAAATTTGTATTTCATTTAATTCCTGCATTCCCTGTTTCTATAATACATGAATATGCATATATTATAGTATGCGTTATATATTGCTTATAATTTGTGTTTCCGTTATTATATAGTCATTAAAAGTAATGTACGGCTATTAGAGCTCGATTTAAAATCGATGCTGTTAAGTTGGGCTGAATTTCGCCCAATAACAGATCGTCACAGCAATTACCACATATAACTTAATTGACAGTCATTAAAATTGTCATTTTACTTTCATAATTCTCTATCAGATTCACGGTTTTACTATTACTGCAAATTATTAAGTACGTGTATGTATTTATCTGTCGTATTAATTGTCAGTGACTATAAAGCAGCAGACGAATATTTTCCGAATGTAAATTCTTCTCCGATTTTACTATATTGCGGCTAAACACGACAATATAACTACAATAAATAATAATTTATTGAATCTAATTTAATACTAAATATATATTTGGTGATCAATACTATTAGAACCACTTGCATAAATTGACAATTTTATATTAAACAATCAATTTTTAATTGAAACTCTAGCTATACTGAATTCTCATCATTTTTATATGGAGTATTAATGTTCGAAAATTATAAATGTACATTTAGCAGCACTGTAAACAACATTATTCGCCATGTGATTAAAAAACATATTGTCTGTACTACAATTTCACTAATTTGATCACGCACTGTACATGCAATATAATATTTATTTTCATCGAACAACTACGAATTGGATACGAAAATATTACACATTTACACAATTACTATGCGATATTGTACCTACCAATCGTAGCGATTATTTCAACACTCACGATAATAAATTGCGCACCTGTTTAAAAAACATATGTTTATACCACAAGTATTTTATCATCCATAGATTTGAAGATTGAAGCTTCGCCTTTACAATGAGACCTCGAAACTTGTAATACAATTTTTTTGGTCAATCTATTCAATTTTGAATGAAAGGTGTGCAGCCAAAACAAAAAATAATACATGATACAATATAAGGTAAACTTGATTCTCGTTTTTGTCTCATAAAACAGTTTTAAAAAATCGTACATTAAGTTTTGAGGTCTCGTTATAAAGGCAAGCCTTCAATCTTGATAACGGTGATGGCTTCAGTCACGAAAAATATTTTTCAATGTTTTTATAGACATCTGAACTTGCAGTACTTTCGAGAACAAACTGTGGCGAATAACTGGGTGGAAAACCATGCGTGTTTACATGTACATGTATAATTAATTAACGATGCATACAATAAAGATACACTTTCATCCTTACACGTGGCCGGCGTGCGTCCTGCACCGCATCACTCCCATAATCTCACACACAGTCTCTCTCTCTCTCTCTCGCTCTCATTCTCCCCTTCTATACTATACATTCTCACCTACCACATACAATAAAAGCAATCACACTCATGCAAACGTGTCCTCAGTTTTACACCTGCCACATCGTACAAAATTTTTGTAGGAAAAAACGAACGGTGAATAGAGAAAATAGTGGATTCAAGCTTTGAAATAATCCCAAGTTTATTGTTGTACTATTTTTTTGTAGCGAAATTATTGCTGCGTATACGTCCAGAATTCTTCGAGTATGGAAAATTTAGTGTTCGCGTACGTTCTGAAACCACAGTAAAAAGTTGAAAACACTTCGGATTGCAAGGTGTTGATCTCTGGAAACGAAGTTGAACAGGTTGTCGATCGCTTTCGCGTCGAATTACGAGAGGAATCGTTCGCATCCGAGTGTTTTGACAGCGGGCGGTCATTGACAATGACGATTGAAGCGGCAACGCGCCCGTCTTTGGCCGTCGTCGTCTCGACGACGCACACGAGTACCGTGTTATAGACGTGAATCAGTGCGCACGTCTATCAAGAAATCGATTCCGCTCCGTCGGCTACGAGCACTTTAGGACCGTTCCTTGCGGGAAAACTTAAAGCCACCCTTATCCGCAACTTAACTCGTTCGTCGTAAACGTCTTTGCTCGCGAATCCTAGCCACCGGGACTAGAGCACCGGAGGCTCCTCTATCCTCCCCATCCCTCTATCCGCGTTGTCTGAGGCTGATCGAACGAAACGAAGACGTTCAACCGCTCCGATCGAACACTCGAGGCTGAGTGCACGCGAATCGAGTTGTTTTAACTTGATTCTTAAAATCGATTCAGCTCTGTTCTGTGTCGGGAACAATAATTGTGGACATTCGCTGCCGCTCGAGCTCGACAAAATGAGTAATCGGAATCGGAGACCACAGTTTCGAGGAGTTCTCGATACGGATTCTGTTATCGCTTAAAGTGTTCATTTCATTTTGTAAGCAGCGTTCGACATTATTCGAATCAAATTTTATTCATGCAAGAGTCGGAAATAATTAATTAGTCGTTATTCGAGTATTTATCATTCGAGAGTTATACGTTATTTCGTTTACGAAAGCCCATATTCGCTTATTGTCATTCATCAGTTCTTATTTATCAATGTAATATAGTGACTCCCATTAATATTCGGGCATTTAAAAAGATGGTAACTTTTTTAATGTTGGAGTACACGATTTGAATTTTTTTTTAGAAGTTAGAACAATTGGTTTACTACAGGACGTGAACAAATATTTTTTTAATTGCAATTTGTCGGAACTACGGAGAAAATACTCAAAGTTGTTGATTACAATTTTTTTGTGTGGTCCTGTATTGAAAATTTAGAAAATACGTTTTGTAGACCTGTATGAATCATATACAAACGTTTGACGATGGCAAAAATTGCAGTTTTTCACGATTTTCGGCCTCAAACTATAATAAATCTAAGGATCCTTAAATCTTTCAATGCTGTCGTTTTCCTACGGCATCAACCAATTTCACATTATATGCAGGGTGTCACAAAAATATTGTATTTCGTTGGAAGGAGTGATTCTTGACGCTATTTGAAATAACTTTTTCCTTTGCGAAAATATTCTCCGCGGCTTTGTTAAGGAGTTATTAACGAAAAACACAGACCAATTAGAGCGCGGATACAGCAGGCGGATTTTGACTCAGCCAATGCCAACACCACGCTCAGCCTCTGCTATAGTCGCGCTTTTATTGGTCCTCGTTTTTCGTTAATAACTCCTTAATAACTCCACGGAGAACGTTTTCCAAAAGGAAAACGCTACTTCAAATGAGCGCAGGAATTAATACTTTCAAGTAAGAACAACATTTTTGGGACACTCTGTATAGTTGACAAAAATATGCAAAATGTATTTCTTAATTTCTCATTATAAGCCTACATAAAAAGTTGTAAAATACAACTTTTAGAATTTGTTTCTGTAATTCCGACCAATTACAATCTGTCCAAAATTTTCTTTCCTAAGATTTCTTTGAATTTTTCCAAAATTCTCCAAGAAATTCAAGTTGTGTAGTCCAATATTTATATTTGTAGTCTTTTGAGGAGTATTCGAATATTAATGGGAGTCATTGTACAAATAATACATACAAATAATACATTGTATCTATTATCTTGCATATATCGTTCAGATGCACTATTGCTAACAAAAGAGACTTTTAAATTAAACATTCGGACTTTCACAATTACGAATTTTAATTATAATTTCAACCTGCAACTGCAAATGGTTTACTGTGAACAATTCTTTTCGTTGTTATTGTACAGTAACATGATATTTAATTGGATCCCCTTATAACTATGGAGCCTCCTCTGTGTTTTAAAATGAAACGTATAATTAAATATTATTGTTGGAAAGAAAATGTTTATTTTATTCCAAACCCTCAACATTGATGAACAGATGTTATAATTGTCAATAGGAATGAATATTGTATTTTTCGTTTGGACAAAGAAAGTGGAAGCTTTGAAACTCATTTAACCGCTACTTAAAAACATGAAGCCTTTATCGAAGACGCTTTAAATGGGAACAGGTATTTTGACCTTTTAAAACAGAATCTACTAAAATGTGTAAATAGTATGGAAATACAAAATACGTTTTTTGATCAAGTCAATGATCCAGCATATAGAAAGGGTAAGGCACCTAAGACTCTCACCGAAAATATCTCCATTGTATTGAAAAAATGTTTGGTTCAGTGGGGCAATTATTGTGAAGGAGAAGTTTTTTTTCTCTAGGTCATATTTTCTGATATTTCAAGGTCATCGTCGTTTTTTTTATGGAACGTCGTAAATATTCAATATTTGCCATAGTATAATCGAAAAACTCGCCATTTTTTGACAGAATATGACGATTACAATGATGCTTACTTTAATCAAAAAGTTTTATTTCGAAAAAATTATGTTTGTTTAAAGTTACTGTTATGAGTCGGACGTCATATGTAACGACCTAATAGATAAAGATCAACCAATATATTATATAAATAATGAACCAGACAATGATATAAACTATATATCTTCATCTTTGAACATTTTAAACATGTAATTGTTTAAGAATTTAAGTAAAACGTGTACATACCATAGAAAATGTATGTATAATTTTTTATATGTCTTGAACGATCTATTGGAAGAGCAGCATTTGAAATACCAATGCGTACGTGGTTGTTCAGTAGTGGGGGAAGCCTTCAAACGTTATGTAGGGGAAGGCGAATTATTAGGAAGCGAACTATTGGGGGAGGAAGAGAGAGAGAGAGAGAGAGAGAGAGAGATTGAGAGTCATTTAAAAATTTCTTTTACGTGTCATCTAATGAACTGATCCTTCTAACTCCTTCAAAAATCTCGAATCGTGCGGTTCAATTTGAAAAAATTATTCCTGTGTGAAGAGTGTAGTGAATTCAGAAGTGTCGTGTCAAAATTTCGGAGCACATAGGTAACCGACAGAACGCCATCGCGAAGTAACAATATCATCAACAAGTATACATAATATGTCTAGGTAACTTTTTCTTAGCGACGCCATCTTGCGGTCTTTTCTCATCACACAGAGCCAGAGGCACGTCCTGTCGCATAGTTTAATGGCCATGGTATAGATTTTCGCGTATGACACACAACGAAAGAACTGATCCCAAGCGGCGTTAAACGTTTGACAGGCCATTTGGTAAATTCGGCGGAACTTTTAATGAAGTTAGGGATAGTTGGCCGGTCGCGTCGCGTCGGTTGGCAGGCGTACGCGCCCTGTTCGAAACTGGTATTACTCTCCTGTCAGCTTGCTCGGATTTTCATTGGCGGATCATGCCGGGATTGAAGACACCACGTTCAGGGAAATCCATTTGTATTCAAAGTTCTGCGACTTTAAGAACCTTTTTGCCCGGCCGCCGCGCCGCTGCGGCCAGCTTTGACTTTGACGGATACTGGGACCGTTTGCCACTGAAATTCCCGGTATCTTTATGGTCTTCACGACACTTTGATAATGTACGTTGGATCTACTCGAACAAAAATTTCTGATCTTCCGCTCTTCTGTACTTTTTACAGCGTATAGATAGCAGAGAATCATTTGATTCGGATATCTGACATGTTTGTCGAATAGAGTCTCGTGGCAGGATTTGATTCGATGCAATGAAAATATCGCTGTGCAGCTAGACGACTACTCGAACGATCTTAAATCTTCTGAAAATAAAATGTTACATTTGAAAAGTATTAGCTTTTCATACCGTGATTTTGTTTTATTCACCACCACATAGCCTTGCAGGTTTATGTAACTTTACAAGTATAGAATTGCAAATACATCATATAATACATCTAGATTCATCGATTACAACAGTGATGAGCAACCCCCGGACTACAAGAGGCTAAAAGTGGAAACCTAATACAGTGATTTCTCTATATATATGTCGCCATGGCTTGGATAATAAACGTCGCGGATTTATGGGAAATACTTTAACTCAAAAACCAAACATTTCTTCCGACCTAGAATATTTCCATTCTGCATGATTTTTTTATTTTATGCATATGAAACAATTCCTAATACAATATTTAAATGTTTAGTAATTTATTGAACACAAACGAATTTAACAATGTAAACAATATTTTGAATGATGCTATAGCTCTTTTTAGTGGCCCCTCGCAGTCGCCATTCGAGGGCTAATTCACTGGCAAATCTTTCTTATTCTACTTATTTTTTCATGAAACTAATGCCAACATATTTGAAAAATTTTCCTGATTGAAATGACACCAACCATGACATGATGTTTATAGGGTGATCCACCTAAATGTGACCACCTAAATATCTCCTTTATTTGTGGTGACATAACAAATATTTTTAATACAATATAAATGGTATCTCAAGGGCATTTTTTCCGGAGTTTTCGAGGTCATCGATATTTTTTTCTACTACATGCATACTTTTTTCCTTGCATACTCTAGGCCCTAATCAATACAATTATGTGTGTCAATTATGAATTGTCATTGGATTATCATTGTCTCGCCGATACATTTAACCCTTACGTCAATAACCGAGTACCTGGGTACTCCCTTCCAATTTCTACTTATAACATCTTTAATATTTTTGTTGACAAATAGCAAAATTATAGTAGATTTTTATATTCTTGGTCGACCACAGTTTAATTTATATTTGAGGAATAGAAATACGCGTTGACACTATAAGGTGTAATATCATTGAATATCATAGAAAATTTTGGTTATTGGCACACATCTAACAATAAGTAAAGCTAAATCCCGTTTCACGTTATAATTCTCGGCCTGTCAAGGGGTACACCACACGTATATCGAGATATTACTGCACTTCTCGATGAAATAATGCCGAACTAGTATCATCTGCGCTAGTCGCGCACGTTGGTCGATCGTTATTATAGAAATCACGATTAAATCTTATCGCGGAATCAACACCGCAGAATATCCTCGTCTCGTTAGGACTGGAGGGGTTTAAGGGCTTATCACATCATCGACTTTGACGACTGACACCCAAGGTGGGTTCTCTCGTGTCAAACGAGGTGTAAGCGACGAGGGTGTTCGTGCGAATTATCGAGCTCTTCCACCTCCTACGCCTTGTCTCCCTATAGTCTACACTTTCAAGCTTGTCCTTGATAGTGTCTGGACCATTCATGCTGTTTCTTCAATTTCCGTCGTCTGTGAATCTTTCTCGTCATTTTATCATGTCTCATTTTAGGATATTGTTCAAGTAATTATCACGTTTGTATTTTATAATTTTTGCAGGTTTAACTTTTCAACTGGGGATGACGAGTTAACTCGTCATTCGTGTCTGCCACCTTTGTTGAAAATTTTTCATTTCCCTTTTAAATCACGAAATAATTATTTCATTTTATTGTGTCATAATATCCATATTGGTATAAACAATATCGTGTTTACATTGATTGTGGCAACATTTTTGTTATGCCAATTTTATTTGTCCCATGTTATGTCTCACAGTAGGGAATTCGAACCGAAAAGCCGGACATGGTTATCTTAAAATTAGCTCAGTCTTAACCAAAAACCATTTTAAAGTTTAAACTTCCTCCTTTTTAACTTTTTGAACTACTTTTATCGCAATCATTGTATAAGATGTAAAAACAGGCCATACATAAGTGAGAGTATATAAACTTTTAAGAATTTCTCGATATTTGCCAATTACTACGAACTGTAAATATTTGTCAATATTTTAAATTTTCAGATGTCAATTTCGATTGAGTAGCGAATGTCAAAGTGCTTAATTTCTTTCGGAAATTTTCCATCTTCCTTCGTGCGGTGGAGGGAATCTACATTATCAACATCACCGTGTGCTTATGTTGCCATCTAGCGGCTCCGCTCGTTAGACGACGCGCGACGCTAAGTATATACTAACATGGCGGCGGCCTTCTCTGTCAAAAACTGCTTAAAATCGCTCAACATTAAACACGCATAACTGTTGAACCAATGAAATCCTAAAATTAAAATTTCGATTTTTGGCATTTTCTTATTAAAATCTACCGGATTACATATAAAAAAAGTTAAAAATTTTAAGTTGTCAAGCCGAAGTTTAGCCACTGAATTCATTCAGAAGGTAAAGAACGCAGTCAGAGTCTTATTTGCATCATAGCATAAACATTTCACAGATACATTCTTTACAATCTAAACAGTTCCTCCAGTTCCTGTTCGCCACCTAGAATATTCTAAAGAATATATTAAACTAAACTATGTGACTCTCTCTGCTATCCTGAACTGAACTGTACTGACATTGAATTATGTGACTCTCTCTGCTACTCTGATTGAACTGAACTAACTGTGAACTGTACTAAACTGACTGTCTCTTTGGGTCCTCCTAATGTATAGAGTGGAGGTGACCGGATTGCTTGTTTTGTGCCGATGCTTAATCACTACCTGACCTTTCTGCACTGTGACTTTATGATACGGATTATAGGACCTCGGAGGAAAGAAATGAGTGGAAGAAACACAGAGCAGTAAAGATATTACAATATATATTTTTTTTAATATATTGATTGAAAGTATAAAATGAAAGTCGGTGAAACATGCCAATTAGCGGGTAAGGGCGCCCGCCGATGCCCATGGGCACAGCTACGGGCAAAGCTACGGGCAAGTGACTCAGCGGAGTGGGGGTAAGCCAGCCGTAACTGCCCACGTAGCTGTTGCAATGCGTGTGATAAATACATGCAGCCTTGACCGAAGGGGCGTGGCTTCGTGTCCGCCGTTCGGTGTATGCCCAGAACAAGAAAATCGCTGCTCGTACGGGCAGACGCTGAACAGCTCTGCCCTAGACTCTTATCTGCAAACATTTCAGAGAACTGCAAAGAAAGAGAAAGCGGTATTTTGTATTACACGAAAACATGTACAAAACGGGAAGAATATTTTCCGTAAATTGCACGGTTTTTAAAGGTTTCTGTTTAACAATTCTACAAATTATTTTTCGCATTCGACCAAAAATTTTGTACCACTAACACGAATAATTTCTAAGTTATTCTTGGAACCAATTAACCGTATTATTCGAGGGTTGCTCGTACTTTGAACTTGTGTTTGAAATGAATTTAAACTTATCCGGATAGTACTATTACAGTGGAACGCCATTTATATGAACTCGTCGGGGGACAGGCAGTTCATATAACTAGGTAGTTGATATAATAGGAGACAACTGCCTTTTCCCACTACTTGCAATTCAAACTTTTGCGTTCAAACAAATGGAGTTCACATTCAGATAAGTGAATTCAATCATATGACTTGCTTAGTCTTCGGATTATAGCAATAACTCAGAGTCTATGAATTTGGCATGGACTTGTAAAAACAGTAACATTTAGTAATTACATTTAGTAATACCTGGCAAATTAATCTTTTACCTATTTAAAAAATAAAATGAAAATCAGAAGCTTTTATTATTTAGTAAACGTAAAATACAGTCAAACCTGTTTTTGTGCGGTAGATAGGGACCGCATAAAAGAAACCGCACAAAAAAATATTCAGAAACTCATAAATAGCCATAACAAATACATATTAAACGACAACATATTAAAGAAAAATTTTTTTATGCGGTGGAGAGCGACCGCATAAAAAAAGTCTCACTAAGAAAATATGTCAAAGACTTACGAAATTGGCATTGGCTGAGCCGAATTGCGTCCGTCGCGCTCCAATTGGTCCGTGTTTTACGTTAATAATTCCTCATCAAAGCCGCGGAGGGCATTTCCGCAAAGGAAAAAGTTACTTCGAATGACTTCTGGAATCACCCCCTTCAAATATAACATTTCTAGGAAACCCTGTATATGACAAAGAGTATTGCTTTTCATTTGAGAGCTTTACAAATACTAAATCTTGCAAAATTGTCAAACATTGTAATTCATTCTCTTGCGCTTTAAATTACTATTGGAAGCCATATTTTCGAAATACAAATGCAGTACAATTATAGCAACTGCTATTCGACTGCTTTTTCGGAACACTGTATCGTGTAATTGAGACGTAGATCGCGACTACAAATCACAGTTGAGTTTTGCTTACATCATACGTTAACCTACTAGTTCAGATAATAGGAGCTCAGCCAGTGTTCACAAAATCGGTTATTCACAAAAATTTCGTTGACATAAATGCAGTCCGACTGTATAGCATACGCTCATGAAACGAAGTATAAAGTGTATACCGCACAAACCGGCATCGAAGTAAATTCTCCCGTGCTCGAGCGTTAAGAAACGCGCTTATCAAATAATCCTTTTCCGTTTTCATACTTATCCTCGAGGAACGGAACGAGTCTCGTTCGTCGAAGCAAAAATCAAGTCACCGACGAAAATGTTCCTCGCAAAATCGAATAAAAATCGCAGAGAAATCTCCCAGTAGGTCGTCGCCTGAGGTTCAAAGAATTTAAAAAGCATCGCCGTCGGTTCCCAGCAAGCCTCGACAAGCAGACATTATCCCAATCTCTTGATCGGCAGCGCGTATTCATAAACAGCTCATCCCGACTCGTGACCCGACCGACAACAATCGTCAGACAGCCGCGTGGCACGTCAAAGACTCGTCCCGACCTTGTAAAAAGCAACAAGACAATCTCTCGTCATCGGTGACATGAATATCAACCAACAAAAGACCGGATGTTTGAATGCTAAAACGCTTCTCGCGAAGAATACACGCGACTCGAAGCAGACAGCCTCATTTTTTTTTCCTCTCCCCCGTTCCGAAAGGGAATCGCGTAAATCCTGCGACGACCGGGACGCGAGAAGCGAAAAAGAAGACGCGATTTAGGAGGGGGGAGGGGATCAGGAGGGTCGCACTAGCCGGCTAATCTCTCACATAAATTTCCGTTAATTACCGGCACGTTCTGAATCAACGTTAAGAGCGTGTCGTCCGAGAACTCGGCGTGCACCGGCGCGTACGGGTCAGCGAATTCGCACGTGGAGGCGATTGGCAACCGAGCCGATTGTTCACCGACGAATGCCTACCTTGTGATGGATTTTGTGACGCTTCGAATCTCTTAGAGCCGTTACGCACTGTCTACAAGTCTCCGGCGACCGTTAACCCTTTTAGTGCCAGCGGGCCGATCTATCGGACCGCGGTCCTTATGCGAAAACTGCCACGGGCCGATGCGTTGTGGCGGGCTTACGTGCTGAGGACTTTTTCTCAGCCTCGTTTGAAGGGCCTCGCTTGTTTATCAAATTTCTTCGCATGTACTCCGCAAAATACCTGGCACAAATTTTGGGTAGTCGAAGGGTCCCCAGCTTAGAGTGTCCCAGCGACGCGTGCCTGCTTTCTATCAACCGGCAAAGCTGGGCCCGTTTCACGTAAGCCAGCAGTCACGTACCGCACTTAGCACTGGGCCCGGGAGACACTCCGCTGCATCACCAAAATTAGATTTTAACGAAACGACGCGCTCACCCTTCTCACGCACGAGAGGCGTGGAACGTGGGCGTGTTATGCAAAATTCACTGATTGGTGGAAGTTCCTCGAAAGAACTTCCACCAATTAGTCGACAAGCGTTTTTTAAATATAAGATAGCAGACTACCGACGCGAAAGAGTCTAGTCACAGCCGAGTCGAGTTAAGGTTCAGTCACAGTCGAGTTAGAGTTGATTCGCAGTCAGTCACAGTTAAGTTAGATTTACAATCGCGCTAGTTGAACTACCCCGGACGCTGTCGCGACATCGCTGTTTAACAAATAAACTGCTCAGTCATCAATCCCTGATTTACAACATTATTCGAAGGCCATTATTCATTATTCATTATTCATTATTCGCCTACCACAACCCAGTTCCTTCAACGGTAATCGTGATTGTAAAGGATAGTCGAATAGCAGGCGCGGGAAAGCACCCCCAAGGGGTGGGTCAGCCGTGTGAACGGGGACCAATCGGTCCCCTGCTCCCGAACAAGGAAGGGAGTGACCAAGGACCGCGACTCACGGGGACCCGGAGCTCACGGCAGAACGGCCGAACGGCTTCTCGGTTCAGGGACACCGGGTGGGTGATCTACCCAGTGTCCCACTAGTTTAGGTATCTTTAGGGAGAAGCTTCACTTCCCCCGGGGCGGCGTTGCTAGAGAGGGGGGCGGCGAGTTGTTTTCGACCTCGAGTCCTTCACCGCCACCCGTTAGCTCGGGGAAGTCACCGTGGTGGAGTTAGTGGGTACACCTTCGGGGAATTCGTAATGAGCGATTACCACCACGATCAAAAAAGGCGCGGAAAAACAAGCATAGTTCCGTAAAAACCTTTCATATCTGCAATAATTATCAGTGCGGGGTCAACATCAAGCTCATTAATTAGTTTCGTCTTTATTATTTTATTATTTATTTGAAGATATTAACTGGCCGATTTCTCCTGGTGGTCGAACTCTCCTGGACTTACTTTATTTCCGGGTGGCAGTGTGCAACGAAAATATGTTACAGTCTCCGATACAAAGCACAGGCGCAAGCCGTAAGCAACTGGTTAAAAAGGAAGCGAGAAGCGTTGCCGAAGAAGAATTTCATATTATCCAAGCAAGCGAGCGATTGAAACGAGGGAGAAAGGGGCCGAAGATAGGGGGTCGAGCGTTGCGTGCCACGCGTTCTCCGGATTCCGGCCGAGAAAAGCTTGAAATTCATAATGGAGAAGGTACAGTGACGAGGGTGGACAAAAAAGCGTGACCCGTTGAAATTCCCACGTGACAGAATTCTCTCGCGTGATTCCTCGAGTGGAATTCCAGCGTGTCGGCGAGCCGTGGTGGCGTCGACCAGCTGGAATTGCAACATCCGCAATTGGCAGCCGTCCACTGGCGTTCGATACGGCCGATCTAGATCACCTACCACCTTTTGCTACCTTGTTCTGAACACCCGTGCCCGTGAATCTGGGATCATCCGCGGACAATCGGCTCGTTTGCTGATCACCTCCACGTGCGAACCTGCCGACCTGCATACGCCGAATCCTTCGACGACTCATTTTCAGCGTGGTCAGTTATATAATTTCTTAGTAAAACTCATAGATCCATGTGGCTGTCTACAGGGTACAATAACGTCCCAATTTATTATTCTCTGTGATGAGATTTTCTCATCATCCCTCATTAATTATCTAATAATAATAATCCTCGTTCATCCCTCATTTTCGCAACTCAATGTGTCCCTCCTGCGTCAAATTGACACAATGGTAAAACATCAAATAAAATGAAACAATAAATAATTAACTGTGATAATTATTTTATCGAGAATAAAGTAATAAGTATTTACACAATATGTTGCTTGCATTATCGCTTTCCTCGATTTCATTCGCGCGTGCTCGACTTCGATTTCTTCCGATCTTGTCGTTCTTAACTTTGTCTCGAGGTAAAGAGAAGAACGAAGAGAATACGTAACGCATTCTCCTCTACTTCAAGTTCACCCCAACTTTTGATATTCGTTCGTTTCGTTCGGAATAAGAAAATCGCTATCCCCTCTTCTTCTTTTGAAGTTGCCCGCTCAATACCGCTTAGGGCGAGAATGAGAGGGTATGTCATATTCGATCCTTTTCCAACGAAAGATACAGTCTTTTTACTCGATATATGTCCCAAACATCTAGCCGATAAAAGTCCAAGAACTAACCCTACTGCCGCGGTGTATACCCCGTGAGGGCCAAGAAGATCGAGAGACCTCGGTCGCCGAGGAGTGTAACATAATTACGGATCGGATATATCGGTGTGAGACCAACATATTCGTGGCATTTTTATAATGAAAATGATACCAAATATGATATAATTCCGATGATATTTACTTGTGTAATGAACGATGGGAAAGAAAGAGACGCGAAGAGTCAAAGCGTTCGGGAAAGATGAAAGACCGGCGTGAGCTCAGGCCATTAAATAAAAATTTAAACTTTTTTATTAGTAATTATTTTTTATGAGACTTTCACCAATATATTTATGGAATTATTCTGATTAAAGTGATACCAAACACGATATCATTCGAATCATATTTATACTAATATTCCGTTAATATAATTATATTGGGAAGTAACTTTCGTCGTTAATTACACAAGTAAATATCAAAATATACAGTCTCCACTCGATATAGGAGCCGTTCATTGCACAAATCGATTAACTTCATAAAGGAAAGAGTTGAGAAATGCGATGAAATAATGTACATTGTTTTTTAAAATTCCCTTTATAATATAAATTCAAATAAATATTCTAGAATGCATAAATACAGATGTAGCTTTCATCTAACGGTATATAAAATTAATAAGAAAGAATAGCCAAAGAATAATCGTCAGTAATGTTACAATTTTTATGTGACTGGTGGAGTTAATCGATTTGGCAAGTGAAAAAAGTAATAAAGTTAAATTCAGTGTTTAAATTTTTAAGTTTTTTATTACAGAAAATGTTAATTATTATATATTTTTATTACAGATTTCGGTATTGAAGAACGTATTTCTCACTGTTTTCCACAACCACATTGTTATTAGTCTCACTCATCTTGATTCTAACGGTATAATATTTACTTCTTTAAAACCACTGACAAATTGAAATAATTGTTTATAATAATTCAAACCTAAATACGATCTGGGAGTAATGTTGAAAAGGCTGAAAAAATATTGGTAAAGTATACAGTAGAAGTTAAAACATACCCGTTTAACTTTATTCTTAATAATCATTAATTTGACTTCACAAGTACTTGATCCTGCGGCAATTAGACTGTGACTGACTAATTTATTTTACTTTAATTCTGATAAGACGGCACTAAAAAATTTGTCGTTATTATTCAGCGCTTGCTAGTGCATTTGAGTTGCATTGTTGCAACGATTTACATTAGAGTGCGGAGTTAATCAAAATGGCCTCTGAAATAAATTATTTATTATTCAATCGCCAACAAAATTTAGTCGTTTAAATATAAAAAGTTATGACTATACCAAGTGCTTTGACACTTAAATTTAAAATTCTTCAAAAAGTGGAGTTAATCGATTTGTGCAGTGAACGGCTCATATGTCCCAGGATAGACCCGTGTTGTGGACATATATCGAGAAAACACTGTATTAACAATACGTTTTAAAGCTTGTTTATAGTACTATCGCATACATGTTATACCATCTTAAATTTCGTGCAAGTACTATTAGTTCCGACATCTATTAGTAAGAACTATTCGTAAGATAGAGACTTATTGAAGTGCCCTAATAAATACGAAGACAATCTGTGTAAGTGAGAACCACATTATTTATGCTTTACCGCCTACACTAGATTAGATTTAAATTTTAAATGTGTAGAAAGAGTATCATTAATTCACGTACTACCATCCTGCGAAACGAGAATAATTAGACATCGTGGCTTAGTAGGTGTTAACGTTGGGAAAAACGAAACGTTTAGCTTCGAAGGTATGTTACGACGAACTCCAAGAAAGTTTCGAGTTCTTTCGGTCGTTACAGTTTTCAAACTCTCAATATAAACTCGAACTTTAGGAGAATGAGCTCTATGTAAGGAAGCTACTCGTCTCGCGCGAAACCGTTCGCGCAGCCATTCCCCAATCTGAATGGAATTGAAAAGACTTTAATCCACGGAATGCGAACCGTGAATCTGACGGTTTGGTCGAGTTAATTATCACCTATACCGGGAAAACTTCCTGAGTTCCAACTACATATGAATTCTGAATTACTTTTGGGCAATACCATATCCATAAAGATTTCTTCAAATACTTTTTAACAAATCAACCTCAAAAATTCCCACGAAATCAGAATCATTTAATTAATACAATCGAACTTGGAAAGTAAAAATAGGTCACAGTAGATGCTAATAGGTCACAATCCTAATAAAATTCGGTTTATTCGATTATAATACAATGTAAATGAATTCCTAAACCTGTTGAAAGATTGGTGTCACTCACCTCTGGTTGACATGGCAGTTGACATGTTAAACTTATTTTAACAATATAATAATTTGAATGCTGTATACACAGTGTTTTTAAACACCCACAACTTCGTTATCGCTACGAATTTAAACAAATCTTTTTGCAGACATATTTTCACAAACACGGACTTTGAGAAACTAAAAAATCGATATTTTCGAGGTTCTAGAGCAGAAGACAGAATTCTTAGAAAGATGGATAGTACTATCCTATTTTATGGATAGTCTAATCGCTAAACTGGAGATCTTTATGGACATTGAATTTTTTAGTCATTCATTCCATTTTTAAGTTTTTTCTAGCGCCGAGAGATTTTAACCAAAAAAATCACGTAAATGCAATCGTCAATATGTTTATTTCTCCACTGACATAACAAGACTACATAACAATCACATTGATTATCATTGAAATAAATTATATTTATAATTAAAAGGAAGTGTCTAAACAAAAACTGAGAGTAGGAGCATAAAGGTCAGCTGTTTAGTCTCAAATGGTTCATAATAGTAACCTAATAATTCCTATGCCTATTAACTCCACAGAATCAGACTGCGATTCAGGTATTAATCCCAATCTGTTCTACATTAAATTACTATGTGGAAAAAACCTGTTATCAGCATTTCCCGCTTGCACGTGGTTCGCTTACGTAGCGAAGCATCGTTTGTCACGCGGGGGTTAACCGGTGGTTCGAGGCACGGGATTCCTGGAGTCGTCGATTCGACGTCGTAAAAATTAGCGTCGTCGCTCTGGATCGCCGTGAAGAATGAATACGGAGCCGAGTGCTCCGGATGCCATGCCCCGCAACCCGTTCTCACTGGTTACGCCATTCCGGAGGGGATGCCGTTCATTTTTCTGGCGTCGATAGCGCGGATGTTTTGCATTTTTCTGAGGCCGAGACGCGAAATAAACGGGACGGGACGAGACGGGACGGGACGGCCCGCGAAAGTGCTACAGGCACCGTGAAAAATATTCAGAAGCGGGGGCAAATCGATTTCGAGGAATATACACAAATCTATTCCTGCCCCGCGAACGACGTCTCTCGGCAAAGCGGCGAGGAATTGCCTGGAGCCGTGAGCCGGAGAGAAGAGGAGAGGAGAGAGAGAGAGAGAGGGAGAGAGTGAGAGAGACGAATGAGAAACGGTGTTCCGTTTCTCGCGAGAGATCGATCGCTGGCCCCGATAAGTTTTGTAGACTAGAAATCAAATTTCCAGCGAACTCCCCGTCCCTCCATCCTGAAAAGCCCCGGAACACCGACGTACATTCACCTGCTGCGTAAAGAGGAATCGTCGCGTCGCGTCGGTTTCGTCGGACGTCTCGTCTGGAAATAGTAAAAGCTTCGGGAAAGAAGAAGGACGGAGGCAATAGGATTGACTAAAACTATGCGCCGCCGCCGGTGAAATTGAACGAAGTTTGATGTATCTCGTACGCCGCGGCAGAACTGCGAACGACTTTTCTTTGAGCATCCGTTGATGAGAAGCTGCGCCCGCCGGAGTTCCCGGAATCAGGCAAACTGAAATCCATCCGCTGATTCTCTTGCTGGAAACGCGTCTCGTAACGGCTCGATGCCAGAGTTTTATTGTCTTCTAAGGTAGACTGTGCATTTTTCTGCAGTACACTTCGCGACAATATTGTAAGACGCTATACAGGGTGCGTCTCACGTAAGTGCGGACCCCTAGAATATCTTCTTTAATTTTAAGTTTAAAAGGGTGGTTCCAAAAGTCAAGGTGACCTTGATATCTCTAAAAAAAATGACATAAAAACGAAATTGTTTTATGGCATCGTGTCAGCCCTATTGTACCATTGAACTTTGTCCTTACCATATTTTACGTATTCTTAGAAACAACAAAGATATCTGAGGTGCAAACGTTAGGTGACTCACCCTGTATGTAACTAATTTAGTTATATCCATAAGACGAATTCAATGACCTAAGATGTTTTTCAAGATCACGCTGAAACCATAAGGAATTGTTTTAATTAATCTGTTGCTTTTTTCGCGACATCGTCATGAATCATCTGCAGGTGATCTAATTAGATTTTCTAATTCTTGAACGTTGCAATAAGCGGTGCTTATTGTTAGAATAAAAATAATTTTCTTATCAATGGTTTTGAAATCTGAAATATTTTCAAATTATTCTGCATTCTTTCCCGTGAAATTGCTATCAGTTATGAGGAGAAACTCGAGTTCACAAAGAAACGTAAATTGATTTTTATTTAACCTGTGAACGCGAAATTCGAATAAATGACACATCCTTGGATCATCTTTTTCATTTTTAATGGTTTTCAAGATAACGAATCTCAAGGATACTCTTTGCTTGTCAAATTGCTACGATCGGTGAAATCGCACAAAACCATACTTACAATTAGAATACAATTTTTTTATTTTAGTATTTTTTCAAAATTATGACAAAATGTTAGTTCACAAAATCTAAATTATTCTGTCTATTTATTCGTGATATTCCAACGAACCATAAATACATGTTTCATATCATGACGAAACGCAAATCAAAATTAATCTCTGAATATATAATTGAAGTAATTAATAAACAGAAATAAATATCTCGTATCGATTGCTACATTGAAATAGATACTTTAAATGAGGATTAATTAATGTGATGCGAGTCATTGAACGAATGAAGAATTAAATGCGCATAGTAGAAATTATAATAATTTCAGTTCATTACGTATATTCTGTTTGCTAGCACGCCAATTTATTGTACAATCATATCTAATAAATTTGCAATATTTGCAAGAATAAATATTAAAACTAAATCACGATTTGTTTATGCGTTTCAACGTTACTAATGCAATCTAACCATTCTGAATTTAATCCAACTTCATCTAACAAATATTTTAATGTCAAAAAAATATTACATTGCGATCGACTCCATGCCACGTTGATATTAATAACAAGTTCCCTAGTGTCCATTGTTCATTAATAACTTGAACAGTGCTTACTACAGTGTGTCCGAAACATGTATTTCCTTGAAAAGGGTGATTCTTAAGGTCATTTGAAATAACTTTTTCCTTTACGAAAATGTTTCGCGCGGAAACAAAAATTGAACTTTTTCATTATTAATTCTTTTTTTATGAGACTTACACCAATATATTTGTGGCATTTTTCTGATTAAAATGATACGATAATTTTCTGTTAATGTAGTTGTAAGGGAAGTAAATTTCATTACGCAAGTAAATATCATTGACATTATATCATATTGGTTCCATTTTAATCAGAAAAATGCCACCAATATGTTGGTGAAAGTCTCTTAAAAAAATAATGAAAAATAAAGAAGTGTTGTAATGGTCTTACTTTTCTACGTGCGACATTGTATCAGAGGAAGACATTTTCTCAGCCTTCTTGTCACTATCCGTCTATATGTCACAGGTTTATGACATAGAGACGGATAGTGACATTTGCGTTTTCAGCATGCACTATGTATTGCAAATGCAACGTTCGGTGAGAACCCCAGATTTCGTCTAAATGTCACTCGCCAGAACCGCGCAAGTGACTTATATCGGGAATTCACTGTGCCACATTTTTGGGGCACCCTGTATAAATTGAAATTGCTGTGATTGAATTGCTGTTAGATAACTACATAAGATTTCGGTATACAAATTTTTTTAATTTGGTGGTTCTTGCATAGTATTTATTTATTCAAAGTCAAATTATTCCATTACAAAATGTGAGAAATATTGAGAATTTAACGTACAAAACGTCAATTAACGTGCAATATGAATAATTACTAATTACTAACGAGTTTCAATTTACAGCATGACACTTTGTTTTAACACGTTTCTGCATTACGCTTTGATTAAATGATCCTGTTAAGGAAACTTTATGATTAGATGTCCGGCTTCTCTGTTCGCTGTTATTTATAGACCGACATTTATGTCGTCGCTGGACCGTAAATTATAGTAATTCTGTATCCTCGAACGTGAAACTGAATTTCATTTTATTTCGAGATTATATATGCACTAATTGACTCCTTTCAAGGAGATTATTAGATTATTCAACTGACTCGGTTAAAACAATGAGAATTACTTAACGTTATGGGCATTGTGGAATGAAAAATTTCCTTTCCGTTGAAAGACGCGATTAACTGTCTTCTTATTATAGTGCAAAGTATTGTTACAGTGAGTCATGAACGAGTGTCAACGCCGTTAAAAGCCAGTTACCAATTCGACGACTGAATCGCGAATGGATTTGGGACCCGCACCCGCGCGCGCACGGCCAAAACTTGGTTGAGCTGTTTCGGAACTACGTCGAATTACGTCGATTAATGGAGATGTAGGTTAATTGAGATTAAGACGACCGTTAATGGGGACATTGAAAGCTCCAAGATCGTATAATTGGGGTCCTGTAATTGAATAATCGAAACGTATTTGTCTATATTCATGAACAACGATCGATCGCTTTGACGCTTGTCACAGGTGCGAACGAGATTACGCACCGCTAATTGCGTTTCTTGCCAGAAACGTTCGCTATAATCAGGGGAATCCGTCTCAGCCTCAATGTATGTACAAACTCCCACAGCGCCGGTGTTTCGCCATTCCACGAATAATTTCAAATTTATTTCACGCTGAACCACCACCATCCAGTGATTCGTTTTATACAGGGTGGTGTACAATTTAGTCCCCACGATTTTTGAGCCACTTTCAATTGATCGACAAACAAATTTTTCCAACAAAAGTTAACCAGTTAGCTGTTACGACCTCTTCGAAAAATGTGTACCTAAACTGCGTCGCAAAAATTAACCAGTTAGCTGTTTTTTACGAGTATACTCGTCATAACACAAAATGTTGCCATTTCTTCATGACGAGTATACTCGTCGATAACAGCTAAAGCGCGGTTAATTAATTGTCGAAGGTTATCTACCCTTCTTTAAATAGCAATACGAATATCTGACTGCATAGTTTTGTAGGCTATTTCAAGACGAACTCCATGACCTACTATCCGATGGCCATGAGTTGACCTTGATTCTTCGGGGACGGCAATGGATTGTCGTCTTGCTTCTGCATGGTCGACGTTATAATATAATGTTACAGATGTTACAGTATTCTCTTGACTTTTGGTATTTATTTGACATTGCAATGACCCTGAGAAGTTCTGTAGAGGTTACAATTGAGATTTTGAGTGGAAACTTGTATTCTTGATTACGTATTCTTGAAGGTGACACCAAACGTTTACAAAACACAGGAATACTTTTGTTGTTGCCTAAGTATTATCGTGATATAAGCGTCCAAAGTTGATGTAATGTTGTTTCTGATGTAACAAAGTAATTAAGGGATGAAATTAATTTTTATTTTACTCTCTGCAATCGGACAAACAGTTCTTGAGATAAAAATTCGTAAGTGAAGCCCATTTTTTGCAAACTTCGTAGACCTGTAATTTTTAAACAAATTCTAAACCGACAAAATGATGACTTAACCACCCCCCCTCCCCGCCCTAATTTCACATAGACTATAACATATTTCATGTAGAACAAAATACGACGGTGACATCAAAAAGTAAGTTTTTGATTTTTGTCCATTTTCAACGCACTGTGCGGCGTATTGGTGTCGGGTCTGCGAGGTTAAATGAAGAAATTGGTACGAAATAGCAATTCTTTTTCTGTAACAAAACTGTGTCATTTCTTTCGTTCGTACAAAGAAAGAGGCCCTCTGCCATTGTGCGTTGCAGGATCAACGCAGCTTCGCGTTCAAGGATCAAAAAGTCAGACTCGTCTGCTCGTTCGTGCTCTCGGACAACTGCTCATGATTCATTGCGAGTCGCAATTGCAGAGGATGCGTCTCGGTTCGCGGAATCATTTGGACGCTCGGACTCGTCAGCCAGGTCCAAGGTTGCCGATATATCGCGACCATGAGAATTAACATGAGAAAGCTGAAAGACAGCGTTGCCCGTATTGATGCCCTCGCGAACTTTCATGACCGGTCCCGAAACAATTCGAAAGGATTTCGTCCTTGGTTAGCGAAACTGCTCAATCATCGCAGCATCCGCTACATGATGTCTTCGATCTTGACTTCCTGCTCGTCTATGCTATTACCACTTATGATTTTATTTGTCACGAGTCCGAAGCTCTCTCGTTTCGATACGACCAAGGGAATTTTGCCATCGGCGCCCACTCATCTTCGAAGGACTTGTTACAGAGCCGAAAAGTTACTGCCCGGTTTTCCTTGACGAAGATGATTCTTCGTGTTACGGAGCGACTCAAGGAGACCCGTTGGAGTAATGCGTCTGGTAAAAAGCCTTCGAAGATAATTAATTAGAGACCGAGACATGATTTCGTTAACGTCTCCGCGAGGTTCCTCGGCAAACATACCTTTTCCTCCATCTTCTGCTTCGCTGTTCTTTTGCAAAACTTCCTTTGTTCAGGTTACAACTGTTATGAGCAAAAATAAAAATACAGTAGAACTCAACGAGATCTACGATTCTTAATCCTTTCAAATCCTCTGTCCTCCTTCACTCCGATGTGATGAATACTCCTAAGTAGGCTTAAGTGTGCTGTCTCATGTAAACGGGTAAAAAAATCGATGTTTTTTATCACATTTTTTAATAGTATAGAACCTTAAAAATACTTTAAAATAATTTAAATTCATTTAAATGACAAGGTTAGGTCGATTCTGTAGACAAGAGGGCAAACATAAAAGAATAATTTCTTTACATATATTTTTCGCATGAATATATTTTTAAAAAATTCATTTCTTCGTCAACACTCGCCAAGACAAATAAATAACACGGCATCAGTTTAAAAAAAAATTATCCTCATAACCTGAACTATCACTTTTCCTGCTGACATAACCTAAATTACAAACTTGAAAGAAAGACCTTTCATAAAGCATTGTAAAATTAAATATTCAACAATTTGCGATTGTTCATTTCATCCAAGGTATAGATCAAAAAGATATAAATCAAATCAAGGAATTTTTTGAGAAACAATTTTCTAGTCGACCAAATGAAAGTAACTTTACACAGTTCTTTCTCTAGTTCAAGATTCATTTAACTTGAATGATTGTGCAGAAGAGATTTACAGTAGTTTGAAGAAATATCTCTACCTAAAAACATTTATATATTAATATTACATTTATCATTATGTAGCGTACGAAAGTGAATACGTTACGAAACAGTCGATTTTGCCTTTTGTCTCTCTCGCGATAATTATAATCAACGCCACTATAGTCCGCACGTCAACTTTCAACGCTTATATCTCGATAACGGTTTATGCAAAAATAATGTGTTTGTAGTGTTTCGGAAATATCTTGACATCACCTGCAAAAATATGTAATTGAAAATATAGATTTGGGTATGAATCATCATATAATCATCATATACTCTGTATACTGTGTATACTGTGTGATTTTGAAATATGCCCCTTTAAAAGTTCGCCATTTTGTCAATTTTTAAGATATTTCTTTGTATAGGGGCGACACAACAGCTATGCTGATTAAGAATCATCAATATTTTGTTTTAGTCCACCCTGAGATTTCGAATCATCTGCGCCAACCAGATACAATTTTTAAACATGTATCTATATTAAACAATAATTCAAACTATATAAAAAAATTTTCTGTATGACGAAAGAGTATCGTTATCGTTTTCATAACACTACATTATGTATTATATTACAGTGTTCTTGTGGAATACATATTTTAAAATCTGTATTATAAAAGTTTCATGTGAACATGTTATTCTAGAACGCTTATTAAAAAAGATTCTATTAGACATTCGAAATGAAATTAATGCGTGCTTGTTGTGAAAGTCGATTATTATGAATTTGATAACAGGACAGACTACGTACCTATGCGAACGTACATTATTTTTTAAGTTTAAGTCGTGGCAAAACGATTGAGAGAAGAGAAAAGTAAAAGATTAAAATGATTGGTTTATATTATTTATTACCGGTCATGATCTGCAATATTGATTACCCGAACTTATAAAGATAATTACAGACAAAGCAGATACTGTTGCAAAAAGTATTGTTTGTTATTGCATATACGTATACTATACGATTGCAATAGTGACTACACACTGTGACTGTCACAGTTGTAGTTTCTATACCGAATATAAAGCGCGTGCAACTGAAAATGGTTATCATTCATGGATCCTATTAATGCACGCACGATACGTAAACGAAAAGTGAAATTTGTACTATTCTAAATTTATTATAGTACTTTCAGTTTCCAAGGTAGATTTGCCTTCCTCCTACTCTGTCTTCGAAGAGATTCGTACTAATGCTTTCTGGGTAACTACAGAACTACTTACTTAGTTGTTTCGTACTGCCGGAATTCGAACCTACACAGTTTATGCATAGAAGCGCTAATTGCGACAGTGCTCGTTGTTAGAAGCTTCTTACCATCGCGCCAATGGAATTTACAGGAGGTCGTAATCTTCAGAAACTATCATTTAAACTATGAAAGTTCTATTTCCCCCCAAATATCTGAAGTAGTCTGCCTCCCTCAATATTAATCCTTTGCGCCAAGTTTTGCGATTTTCTTCGTCTGGATTCTGCAGCCAAACCGGTTAACAAATTTCTTGATTTGCCACAGATGGGGATATCTTATTGTAGTCGTGTTGTGACAGTCGTTACAGTGTGCAATGCGGCCAGTGTGTATCTTGATTGTGAGGCCGTTAGCTCCGCGACATGTTTGAGATTTCAACGTTTAACCACTGACAGACAACGTTGGATTTTCGTCCGCGCTTTGCAACAGCGAACTTTCATTAAAATACACTCTTTCAGTGAAAGATTCACTGCAAAACTTTTTTTCTTTTTTTTTCAATTTATAGAAGTTATTTAGGAGCCTTATAAAACCAATCTTTATGAAACAGTGAATATGTGTGGTTTACTACTGTTCCCTTCAGTTCGTATTAGTGTCACAATTGTTTAACCCTTAAGTGGACATTCAAAATGTACTTTAAAAACGCAATGATTCTATTTAATTATGTTTTATGTTATATTCATATTAAATATTCATCTATATTGAAATGGTCAAATCGAAAGGTAGGGAAGTGATAAAATGATCATCTGAATCCACAAATATTATTAACAGTTACATATTAATATGGGGTCGCATCGGTTCCAATAGTTCATTTAAGGGTTAATAAAACTTTAAAAGACATATGTTCATGTAGCATTTTTTTCTTGTATCGATTTGTAAAATCTATTCACAACATTTTGTCGTCAAAACCTGGAGTACACTGTGTAAACGAGACGATTTAATCTTACCCATATACAGTAAATCCACAAAATGTTTAAACAGTACATGTTCGATTCTCGAAAAATTGTCGATATTTAAACAGTGATAATTTCGTAGAAACAAATAGTACAACCGTAAGCCTAGACTCATTTTAAAACACGAAGCCTCTAATTTCGCAAAGCAGTGTTCATTTCCCTCTGAAATATTTCTATATGATGTAGCAAGTGACTTCAAAAAATTGTCTCGTAAATGAAATTGCCAGCGATTTGGAGACTCCTCTTTACAATGGCTCCTTACAAATTGATGTGCGATTTTTTTCACTGTTTTGTGGAACAATAATCAGGTATAAGTTCGGTCATATAAAGTCCTAATGGTGTGTTATCAAACCAATTAATCTTACTTACAGGTTACACAAAAGGACATCTCATCATAATAGCTACGATTCCAAGGACAATATCACTTTATTTTGAAAATAACGTACAAGAACATCTCTGATCACTTTATAACTTTTTTTATCGTATTCCTGAGGAAATTTCCTATGGATTTGAACAAAAGAAAAAATGCTAAAAAATTTTCTTTCTCTTATAAGATAATTCTAAAAAGAAAGATGATTTTATCATTGTAATCGCGCAGAAAATTGTACGGCAAGGAGTTGAGGTTACACAGATCCAATAGAGGTCAGAAAAGATCGATTAGATTTATGATCAAAAGTGCTATGTTATTATTGTCTCGTTATTACAATCTTAATATGCGAACATATCAATTCCTATGCGCATAAATTGCGAAACACAGCCAAAGGCTCTTTCCGAACCAGTCACACATGAGATTGAAGGTTTTGCTGACCATCTGTCCCGTCGTTATTACATGTACAACATATATTCATGAAACTTGGATCACTCTTACTTACCTAACGTGCACGTATTAAAGATGTTGTAATTTTGTTATTTACTTGAGTAAGCGCAATCGAACGAATTGAAAATTACATGTGTGTAATCGACAGAGTAAAAGCAGTTCAGCTTTTGTGCTATATCCTGTTTTCTGGCATCACGACTTATTATGTCACTGCATTGACTTGTCTAACAGATCATTTTCTTATTCGAAACACGTTCAAGCACCTGACGCAAAGACAAGGAAATTTATGCCACAAATGTTTGCCTTCATCGACGTTAGTATAATATGCATATTTGATATCAACGTGGATGCTATGACTAGACTGCGGATCTTTATGCTACATCATAATTTTCCCAATCCACTGCAAGAAACGGCTGTTAAATACAAGTGTCTTCATTTTTTTAAGAATGAAGATGTTATATCGACATTCTTAAATGATTTTAATCTCTGAACTGTTTTACATGGCACCTAAGTCATAAATAACTGAAATAAACTTTGTCATAAATGCATAAAATCTTCAGTCTAACTACGACACTCTAAAGTGAAGGAATTGTTGGCTGAATCAACATATTAATATCGAAAGATGTTATTAAATTATATTACTCAAGATAATTTATTGAGTAAAATTGCTATTGCTATTGAACAATTTATATGGAATCCATATTCTGGAGGAATCGGCTGTATCTAAAATATGTCTTCTTATTTATTAACATCTGATAAATTATATCATCTTCATTATCATTTATGATGGTTTCCCAATCAGTTTATTTATTTTTCCAATGACTCACAACTCAGTCCTTAGGATTAAAACATATTCATACCTGCTGTGTTTTAATTGATTTAATCTAATTCCATAAAAATCACCCTCACACCATCAATGATCCTTCATCAAATTCAATCACCGGCATATTACACGATATTTTACTTTCATCATTTCGTGTTATATACTTCGAGGATAAATATTGGTATATTCACGTATTTTTTTAGAAAATATAAATGGTCTTTTATATTTGTTTCATTAATGTGTACCTTACTTATAGATCTCAACATTTTAATCCAGTTTCATGTAATTTTTGTTTTATTGATCTTTTTTGAAACGTTTAATCCTAATGTTTCTACAATATTCTTTTATGTGATCGTTGCCAGAACAGTTCGACGATCTCGTACGACGATACAACGTATGCATCCACCACTTCGTAAATCTTCCATAGGTTATGTAGCAGATGTTTTTAAAAGATTTTTTTCGATTAAAATAGCAAGTTAATTCTATTACGAAAACTATCCGCAGCGTAATTTATTACGACAGTTGGAAACAATTAAATGGCAAATTTGATAAGAAACTTTCTCGGTTCTTAATATTTTTCTATTACTTTAAAAATGATTTGATCTTCGCAAAACCTGAGCTGGTACTGAAAAGTTTCCTTTGAACTATTGCATGAAAGCGCGAACTATGAACGGTGTTTGTGTACATTTCTTGCCTCGCCACAACCAAGAGCCAACTTATTTCTATCCCTCGACAAATAGCTGAAGTTTTGAATAAATACGGTTTGCTTGCACAAAAATATAAATATTAGTTTCAGTTGCTGGCTAAATGATCTGTGCACTTTGAGGATATATGTACACTAAATAAAACTTAAGTATGTAACAGTACTGTTAAGTATAAATATAACTGTGTATAAATATAATATATTTACAATACAATATAATAATGTATTTATACCATAATATAATACTGTATCTGAATATAATATATTTACACTATAATATAATACTGTATATAAATCTAATATATTTACACTATAATATAATACTGTATATAAATCTAATATATTTACACTATAATATAATACTGTATATAAATCTAATATATTTACACTATAATAGAATACTGTATACACATCTAATATACTTACACTATAATATAATACTGTATATAAATCTAATATATATGCTGTACGATATAATTCTGTGTATAAGTATAATACATTTACGCTATAATACAATACTATATATAAACCTAATACATTTACTTTATAATATAATATTTATTATTGATTTCTAGAGTATTAATCATGTAACTACCGGTAATTAACATGCTAAGAAAAAATTACAAAATCATTGAAAAATGCTGATGAACACGAACGAAAAGTTAACTCGACTTCAATCAACATGAGTAAAATGTACTTTATGACAATATAAAATCAAAGTTTTATCGGTTGAATTAAGAAAGATATGAAAATTTATTAAACACCCTCTCATGATAAAATAACGGAAATGTTGCACGATGCGTCATGTACGTACACCCGCAATTCAGATTCATCTTAATCTTACGGTAACATTCATACTGCGTTAAAACGGCGGCCCTGAATCATCGAGTTGTGCAAATACTCTGCGTAAAAAGGCTATCTTCCTTGGATTAACGCCCGCGATCCCCATTTGTCGGCCACTTATCCGTGGAACACCGTTCACCGTCGTGTTCGCTTAAAATAATTAATATTCATGCTGCAGGTAAAGTGTGTGCAATCGGTTTCAAGAATACCAGGCCTCGCCTACGTTCTCGAGTCCAGTTCGATAGAATAGACGACGGATCGTTCAAAGATGGCCGTGCGTTAATAGAAATCTCCCGGCGACTGGAATATTTAGTTTGTTGCAACACCGCGCCGTTGTCGTTACGCTATGTTTCCCGTTAAACAGACCGTCCCGTCATATGTAACTGTAATCCCATCGTGCGAAATCCTGCGACTCGATGCATTCAAACAACACCGAGAGATCATCTTTGACCCGGCTCCTTTGTTCCCGTTAATTAGTGGACGGTGGTGCAAGCCACCTTGCTCGCGAAAAGATTTGCTTAAACATACATAACCGGTCTACGGTCTATCTTTTTAGTTTATCCTGTCTGTGGTCCCCTTGCGTCTCTAACGGTGATCTCACCGCGATAATGCACGGCTTTATTGTAGCACGCCGATTTACAGCCTGTTTACCGCGGCAGTTACGTTGCCTGCACCATCCAAACAGCATCTCGATCCCAATCTCACAAAAAATTTAATTTTCATAACCTTCTGCTATCTGTAGAAACCGGGATTAAAAAATTCTGATTCCATTCTGATAGCGTGATTCTGTTTCGTCGTAAATTGGGTCGTCTTGTAGCATCATGTCTTCTGATTAGACTACGACTGTGAGAAGCCTTCTATCTGATTGCGAGTTACATATATTAGGTTGGTGCAAAAATAATTACGGTTTTTCTTCTTGAATTTTGAACCTATATACAGTGTTCTCTCGATATATGTCCACAACACGAGTATGGCCAGCGACATATATCGGCAAGAGACACTATTGTTTGATCCACGCCGAACGTAGAAAAGGATAGCAAAGCTGTAGAGGCCTCGGTCGCCAAGGTGTGTATCCTAACACTAGTTGGGTGTATCGGTGTGAAACCAGGACACCACTACTAATCCAATAACAAAACTTCTTTATTTTTCAATATTACTTTCTGGACCTTTCACCAACATATTCGTGGCATTTTTCTAATGAAAATGATATCAAATATGATATAATTCCGATGATATTTACTTGTGTAATGAACGATGAAAGTTACTTCCCACTTCAATTATGCAGGGTGTTCCAAAAATGTTGCACTTCCTTGAAATGGGTGATTCCTGAGGACATTTGAAGTAAGTTTTTCCCTTGCGAAAATATTCCCCGCGACTTCGTTAAGGAATTATTAACGAAAAACACGGACCAATCAGAGCGCGACAAAAGCAGACTTTTGAACCGTTTGAGATATTGTAATCAGGTTTGAATTAAAAAATATTATAAAATAATCTCTTTCGAATAATACATGTTAGAATATATTTTTTGTTAAATTTGTTAGTTAGTTATTTTTATAAATGTTTGTGTAGTTGTTGAGTCAGTTATTTTCCTTATTAAAACCATTGTATAATAATTGGAAATTCAAATCTTATAGTTTTCTTACATATAATGTAATTATGTTATTAGAATTATTGATAAAATGTACAGGTATATAAGTTATTAAGTAACGTATCTAACGTTACAAATATATATTGCGAGCAAAAGTAATATTAATATTTTATTTAATTGATGAAATAAGAAGTATACAAAAAAGTTAAGTTAAGACAAAATAATAAGACAAAAGACAAATCGATAGATGAAACTTCGCACTTTTCATTAATGTAATAATGTAATATATTCATGTAACGAAATATTAAGTTGTTGCATATGCAATGTCCCATTTTATAATGCAGATGTTATGAAGGATTTTGAACCAAAAATACTATTATAGCTTGCAAGTTTGTTATTAAACTGTGGATCTTTATGAATAATAAAACTTATCTGTGTCAATTTCACACTGTAATCATTTTAACAAGTTAAAAATAATATACTGGTCTTCTTAAATCATTTTAACTTTTCTGTTGTCTAAAATCTCACCTGTTCATTTTTGCCTTAAATGCATAAAATCTGCAGTCAATGTACTATATATGTATATCATTTTAAGGTACGAAGCTGATGTTTAAGGTCTTATCTTCAATTTTTATTAAGATATCCAATTTTACTTTTAAGTAACATTTACTTCAGTGTCAATCAATGTGATTGCAATGTACCTATGCTTTTTACATAAGTGTTATAAATATAAGTTTTATAAAATGTGGTAGTAAGTGAATGTACTATTCTTCGATGGTAGAAAACACGACAGTCTTGTTAGTGAAGAAAGTGAACGACCAAAAAATTCAATTACTACTGTAATTCAATCTAGAAGTTCGTTGATAGAATATGTTGATTACAATGGCGCTTGCTTTGGGGAGCAACATTTATTTAGGAAAAAGTTATGTTTGTTTAAAGTCTCTCTGAAAAATCAGACATTTTATATGCAGCAACCTATTAAAAACCTAATAATATTTCTCAAATCAATTTGTTGACTTATAAATATTGTTATAAAATATTAAATTACTTGAAACCAGATGCCTTTGAAAAGAAAAAAATGACGGCGGCTGCAAGTGCTGGTAAATTAAGTTTAGAATACAAATTCTCCAATAAAGAAGAATAAAACCTATTCAAATGAAAAAAAAATCATATTCGAAAGTTTGTAAAACATTATCCCAAATTGACATATTAAGGAGCTCCTATTTCCAATATGGGAAGCTCACAGGGATTTGGTTAAACACCAATACACAAAACACGAATCTAAAGACTCGTGGAAATACATTAAGATGTATTATGATGTGTTTGGTATTACGATACCATCTAATACATAATTTAGAAGCAATATATGTAAATTTACAAAATTTTCTTCTATTTATGTAAAGTCTATGATCAATTAAAAAAGACATTCTCGCCACGTTATTTTTGCAATTATTTTTGCACCAGTCGAATAAATAATTATGGACGATGGTGTACCTCCGCGTGGTATGAAACGCGCTCTGTAGTCGGAGGTCATGCGGGTTGAAATGAAATATTGAAATTCTTCTACATTCGCAGCGTGCACCAGTAAATCGACGGCACATGCGTCGCGAGTAATCGTGACAAGCTTTGTAACGTGGAAAAGTGACGACGGAATGGAATGCACCGTAATTGGAAAGCCCATGGAACGCGATAACATCGAACGTCCTCTATGCCTACAGTTTAACCTTTCAAAAAGTTGCATCAAGAATTGGAACCGCTCTTGAATAACAAGATCATTATTGACTGATAAGCGTGCGATCGATCGGCGTGTTTACAAAATCGTTTAAGAAATTCTGTTTCGCGACTGCTTCTTGATTTCATCGATTAGGCCAGGTGTCATCGGTCGCAATCGATGTCGACAGTAGCTTCTCCGACGGTGGTTGACACCATACAACATGCTTGAGGAATCGATGAAATCATAGGCATACAACGTGAGCACTTTTTCAATTTCCGACTGGTTCCTTTACTTCCAATCGAATCTTGCGATGAATGAAAATGATCCGCAAAACGTCAATGGCCGACACAAGAAATGGGAATGTTAGAAGACACAATTTCCTACGGTGTGCAAATTCCAATATACAGAGTGGACCACGAAGCGTGATCAGCTCAGATTATTCTGCTGCTAGCGGTTCGATTCTTGCCAAATTCTTCTCAGTATCCCCTAAAAGATGGGTGTAAAAAATTTGTAGGTTTGCCTATAAAAAACCGAAGGTGACCTTGATACCTTTGGAAGAAGAGGTTTTAAAAAAAAATTTGGTACAACGATCATGAAGCTCTTTTTGAGCCATCTAATTTTAGTTGTTTAGTTGTTTAGTTTAGTTTAAAAAAAAAAACTCCCGATCGAACAGCTAACAGCAGAATAATCTACACTGATCACGTTTCGTGGTTCACCCCGTAGATTAACTTTTTCAGATGAATGTTATAAAACGCACGCTGTACACAGATGCCTTCTAGCGGAATAGCTTTTTGAGCCTCTTTCCGTTTATATTTACTAATATTTCGAATTTTTATTACACTCGATGTTTATTTGACAAAATGTTGGAGCACTCTCCGCGCGGTGTATTTGATTTCCACTTTTAATTGAAACGCTTTTAACATGTTTCGCTTAACTGGGTCACTGCTGAATTTAGGGAATCGATACTATACTATCTAGTAAGGTGGATCAGAAAGAAAATGTTCAATACAAGCGAGAAATCTTATTCGCTTTTTAATTAACTAAAAGAAGGATGATTCATTTTTTATAAAAATGACTGCCTAGTACACTTACATACATTATTCGTGCGTCTCTCGCTAAAATGAGGAGAAAACGCACCTATACAAAAACAAGAACCAGTACAAAAAATTTTGTCAAAATACGACGAAAAATCGTAAAAGAGAAACCATTGTAACTATTTAAGTCGATAGTGATAATTACAACCATGCCATAGGAAGGTAATAACATCTAAACTTACAAACTTACAAAAATATTTCGTCCGAAGTTTGCAGCACCAAAAAGTTTTTATACTACCGATACACGTAAATAATATTGTGTTCTTTGATATGAGGTTATTTACACGGGTTAAAATGATGTGAATTACAACAGAAACTGGTGAGACATTGCATGCCAAATCGATCACTTTTTGACGTCACCATCATTTGACGTACGAAATCGTATTTCGTCTAATAAACAGTTGAAAATGCCCATCTCAATATTTCGCAAACCTAATGAGAAACTCGACTCCGTTGTTTTACGGCAGAAGTATGGGTAGTTATCTTTATCACTTCGTAACTGTGCGACGACGTTGACGACTTCCGTGTAATTTATTGTGAAGCTCGTGTAGACTATAAACATCAACGAACGGTATTTACGTGCTTAGTATCAGACAACACCGGCGTCGCAAACTTCTATCGGCCATCAAATTTTCAATTCTCATGCAGTTCTGTAAATACAAACGTTTCACTGGGAAAACAGGCGTTACCACATACGTAATGCGCGCGCGTTAACACAAACGTCACGGTTAACGTGTTAATTAGCAAGCAAAATATGTTACGTCCGTATCACTGTCGTCTTCGAGCACGTTTTATTGAAATGCAAATCATTATCGAGTCAAGAGAAGTATACACAATTCTTGCACAATGATGCGTCATATCGTCGGATGCGTTCTTAATTATACCCAGTCACAACAGGTGATCAAACGAACGTCTTAGGAAACTAAACTCTCAACCCAAGTAGTGAATAATACCATTATTGCAACTAAGAGGCAACATTTTCCCACAATTCATTTCGAAATTAAGTACAGCGTGCTCTGGATGAAATTCAGACGCGCGGTTGCTCTTACGTACATAGATGTAGAACAAAATCATATTCTCTCCGCTTCTCATCTTCAGGTTCTGAATCGTTGGTTTCTTCGTATATAATGGGACCCATAAGTAATCAATTATTTTTAAATCTGAAACAAACTTTGTAGTAAATTCAAGTTTTTATTTCTCAATTTATTGTATAATCTCCATCATTATCAAGGACAGTTCGCCATCTTTCCTGCAAATTTTCAATCCCCCTCTTATAGAAATCCAGGGTTCGTGAATCTGATCGTGATCTTCTACAGAAGTGAATGTTTTATTAATAATGCTCCAGAGATCTGAAAAGATGATAGTCAGAGGGAGCAATATCCGGTGAGTTCGGGGGTGCGGTAAAACTTCCCATTGCAATTCTTTGATTTTTTCCTGAGTGGGTTTCGCTATATGGGACCGGGCATTGTCAATTTGCAGTATTACACCTTTTCTGTGGACTAAAGATGCCCTCTTTTTCAATAGTTCTGAATACAGCCGTTGTAATTGCTGACAATACAACTCAGTAGTAACGGTTTCTCCAGGTTTCAACAAGCCAAAGTGAATTATGCCACGACAGTCTCACGAAATGCACGAAAACACCTTTCCAAGTGATAAGCTAGGTTTAGGGGTTGATATTGCGGTTTGATTTGCGGAAAGCCATTGCTTCGAACGCTTTATGTGACCATGAAGAATCCATTTTTCATCTCCGGTAACGATTCTGCGAAGAAATGGATCTCTGCGAAATCTGGATAGCAATGAAGTGCAAATTGATCGACGAATATTCTCGTTGGTCCCAGATAATTGATGCAGTACCCATATTCCCTGCCTTATGCTTTTCCCATTTCGTGTAGGTGCCTTTGTATAGTTAACAAGGCTTCTCTATAATTCTTGTATACTTAATTTTGAATCAGCTTCTACTAGAGATTTTAGGGTGTCATTATCAAATTCAACTGGTCGTCCACGTCGAGGCCTGTCAGAGAGATCATAATCACCAGCAGCAAACCTTCTGAACCAACGTTGACACTTGTTGACCATCAATACATCTCCATAAACATCGCAAATTTTCTTTGTTGTTACCGTTGCATTAAAGCCTGCATGAAAATGAAAAAGTATGCAATGACGAATACGATTCTCGGAAGGTACGGACGCTGCCATTTTATTACAGGGTTGTAAAAAAAATGATACTTTTTAGAATATTTTGAACACACGCTGCTTTACCGAAAACTGTAAAAGAATACGTGTCTCTCCTCTTCAACGATCGGTACAAAACTAAAGGCAATACAAATTCTTTGCAAATAATTGATTACTTATGGGTGCCCCTAATATGTAGTACTTACCTATAGCCACAGAGTGGAGTTATAATCGAAAACCTTCTAAGAATTCTGTTATAACATAATTTACACAGATGCAGCAAACAGGTCCGAGCCGCTCGCAACCATTTCATCGCGGGCATGTTTCAGAATTAAATTCCCGCGTGTGTACAGTAAGGATAACACGCGCCATCAGAAAGACCGTAGCCGATACGAGGCTGTAAAACGTGTAATCACAGTCGGCAGCGTAAGAGGCTTAAAAACAAGGGAGGAGACCGTATTACGAGAGGTGGACAGAAAAGTAGTGGCCGCGTCCTCCCCCGCAACGGACCCTCCCCCAGGCCTCCCTCGCAATTCATGCAATTCCAAGCTCGGGCGGACCATAAGCGAAGCTGCACTAATCCGTGAAAGTAGGCCGCTGTGCATTATCGTTAATCGCGGCCAGGGTGTACCGGCCGCGCAGACGTTTTGGTATTAAACATCCTCGTCCGCTTATCTCTGTAGGCTAGCCGCAATTGCCAGGGGAGCTCAGGGAGATAATACAGATCTATTATGCGATTTCTTATCGGTATAAGTACCGAGGTTCAGCTCGATCGGCTAATTAGCTTAACAGTTGTTGCTTCCAGTGGCCTCATTCCCTTGAAACTTATGTTGCGTCCTCAAATACCGAAATTCGCGGGACTGTAAGTCTCGTTATGTTTGTTAGCAATGACATTTAACCTTTAGAGGGCCGAGGTAGCTACTGTAGTGACCAGGGACAAACTTATGAATTTTTCGTTAACACGTTAGTTATATACTGTATCTACTCGATATATGTCCAAAACATGGGTCTGGTCAGGGACATATATCGGCTAGAAGATACTATTCTCTGATACACTGCCGAACATAGAACATACAGGGTGTTCCGTCTAACGCGACGCACGACTTTTCAACTACTTGCAGCCATCTGAAAAAAATGTTTACAACAAGAGTTGCAGGGTATGGAGTGCACAATAAATATCAGTCAAAAAATTTCGCAAACAGTTTGCTTTCATGGCGAAATCGAAGTTATCTTTGGTTTTACAAATAGGAACACATTTTTTACCATATTTAGAGGACATCGTGACGAATTCAAAACACATATTACATGATATTTTTACTAATATATTGCTCGATTTACAGTAGTGGAAATGTAAAATATTTAGCTCGGATGGCGACTGTAAGGCGCCACTAAAAATTGCTGTACCATTATTCAAAATATGTTTTACATTATTAAATTCGTTTGTATTTAATAAATTACTAAACACTTCGGTATTGTACGAGTAAACTGCGCCATTTTCGTATGTATAACGTAAAAAAGAAATATATAGAAGGGAAATGTTCTAGGTCGGAAGAAATGTTTCGTTTTGGAGTTAAAACAGCTTCGAGTGCAAAGGGTTAGGAAAGTGGTAAACATTATTTGATAGCGAAGGGGTTACCGAATGTAAACACACGACTAGAACATGAGAAAAATGCACCTTATGCACGTACGATCTCGCGCGAGAACCAACGAAGACTAACGAAGATACAGCAATGACAAACTCATGTCTTCCGTGTTTACATTCAGTAATCTCTACAGTGTCAATGTTTGTACTGTCTTAATTATATCTTATATTTTTCTTATTATGGTACTACCTCATTATAAACCACATTGGCCCAGATATAACCGCAAATAAGAAACGATAAATGACAAATAACGAATAAGGGCACTCTCTAAATGGTAAATAATCGAATAACGAATGATTATTTATTCCTTACTCTTATTCAAGTAAATTTTTATTCTAATCATGTCCCGCACTACAGATAACCAGGGTTTACTGCAACACACAGACGCCCCATTCCCTTTGAAACGGTAACATGACTCATAGGAGCTCGTCAACGGGGACACTGATTGCAACCTGAACCGACCTTGAGTCGGGGTCCAACGCTGAACAGCCTCCAGGGAAATCCAGCCGATAGCTCCGGAGAAAGTGCTTTCATGTGAGCATCGTAACGGTTTAAACTGCATCGTGACTCGGACTTTACGTAACCAGCGACGTAAGAATGGACTGTCAGCTGCCTGCGAGTTGCCTGCAGCTGCCTAAAATTCGTTTCTGTACAACTGATACGATCTCCTCCGCTTAATTCCAAGTGCGATGATTGATGGTGATTAATTATAGAACAGTCGGATAGCGTGGTTCCGCCGCACCGTGCCAGTACGTTTTGCCTCTCTGTCAACGGGCTTATGTAACAGCGAATTGTAAATGCGAGGATTGCCCAGTTTTCTTTGATGAGTTCGGGATTTGTGGAACAATTTACGTAAATAGTACTTCTGAGCTTATTATTATGTGCTTAACACGTTCGCTACCAGCGTTTCGCTGCTTACCTCCGCCGTTCAAATGTCTCATTAAATGCAACGTACCACCTTTGTGAAATAGCAAAACAATATAGAAGAGGCGAGTCGTGAACTCTCTGAACATTACGCTGCGTACTTTGGCTTGAAGCAACGGAGTGTATAAAATTAATTTGACTATCTCTAAGTAAATTGCCAGACTGTCGACGTCACATTTGAGCCGTTTAATGCAACAGTGGTGTAAGTCAATATTTGTCCGTTTGGTCTAACACCACATCTTATGGGTTTAATCATCATTAAATAAAACAATTGCAATATACTCTTAGTTATTAGTCTTATTGTGTTTTATAGAACTTTTACTTCATTCCTCATTATACAATGATTAACTGTTTCCGTTGCACCAGCTTTACATTGAACGACTCGTATATGTGGCGGAGGTGTTAACATTCTAACTGGCACACCAATACCTTGAAAAGCCTTACAAAATCAAAGAAACTTATTTAAACTCTTGCACAACTCTTCTTTGTCGTTCATAATTTGAATCTTTTGTCGTTCATAAAATTTCGAATCTGTTCGCAACGGGTTACTTTTCCTTCTCGAGATAGTAACTGTTTAATCAAAATAAAATTTATTATAAATATACAGTATAGTATAGTACAGTACAGTACAGTATAGTACAGTACAGTACAGTATAGTATAGTACAGTACAGCACAGCACAGTACAGTATAGTACAGTACAGTACAGTACAGTACAGTATAGTATAGTACAGTACAGTACAGTACAGTATAGTACAGTACAGTACAGTACAGTACAGTACAGTACAGTACAGTACAGTACAGTACAGTACAGTACAGTACAGTATAGTACAGTACAATACAGTATAGTATAGTACAGTACAGTACAGTACAGTACAGTACAGTATAGTATAGTATAGTACAGTATAGTACAGTATAGTACAGTATAGTACAGTACAGTACAGTACAGTATAGTATAGTGTAGTTCAGTACAGTACAGTACAGTACAGTACAGTACAGGACTGTACAGTACAGTACAGTACAGGACTGTACAGTACAGTACAGTACAGGACTGTACAGTACAGTACAGGACAGGACAGTACAGTACAGTATAGTACAGTACAGTACAGTCCAGTACAGTACAGAACAGTACAGTACAGAACAGTACAGTATAGTACAGTACAGAACAGTACAGTATAGTACAGTACAGTACAGTGTAGTATAGTATAGTATAGTATAGTACAGTACAATACAGTACAGTACAGTACAGTATAGTACAGTATAGTATAGTGTATTATATTAAGTATACTATAACTATACTATACTTTATTATGCTAGTGTCTCTATCAGTTATCGATTACATACGCCTTTGGTGGAAGGAGATGGACAAACTTCGGGTCGTAGTAGGCGAAACCAACGCGTTCCCGGCGCGAAGGTACAGGGAAAACGGAATTACGGTTGGAATGTTGCAAGTTGCTACAGCAGCTACTGTTTGTTGCGCGAAAAAGTCGAACCCGCTTGGGACAACTTTCGAGTTTTACTCGCTGACAGTGAGGAAGTTCGATGTCGTGGGGCCTGCCCAAGACGACTTTCGAGTTTTACGATAATAACCAGTTTCGAGCCGCGGAACTCGTTTGAAGCGACTTCCAAGCTTGACTGTCGCGAATGATGATTTTCGAATTGCTGGCTCGGACTCCCGAGCCGTGGAGAGCATTCACGATGACTTCCGTATTGCGGGGTTCTGCGAGCCAAGTTTAACACTAGAACTACCAAGAATTGTAGCTCGTTGTAAAAAAGAAAATTACAAATAAAACTTACTCTATTTCGGGGGAGAAATTTTATGGTGGTCACAATTCTTTTCCAGATGGACATGCTTCCAAGATTTTACGGTGACCTCTGTTTTTTTCTTTTCTATACGGAACTGTATGCTTTTATTTAGGTGAGCGTGTAGTCCATCCTGAGACAAATTCGCTGACCTATAACTGTTTCGTTTTCTAAAGTCATTCAAGGTCATTGAAGGTACAAACACATTACTATCACGTTGCGTGAAAACAAGTAATAGAGGTGAGCCATATATGCATGCGTACAGTAATTTCTCTATATATGTCGCCAAGGCCTGGACGATAGATGTCGCAGAATTATCCCCACTACTGCGTGGTATACCCCGTGAGGGGCCTAGAAGCTCGAGAGGCCTCGGACGCCGAGGAATGTAAACATAACATGGTTCGAGAATTCACATATATCGAGAATTCACTGTATTAGTATTTTTCCGGTATGTAACGTGATAACACGTGAGCTCACGTAACGTGATAGTAACGTGTCTGTACCTTCACCGCCGTTCAAAATTTAGTTTCTAATTAGCTAGATGGAAGCACGTCCACCTAAAGAAAATTTGTGAAACAATGTAAGTTTCATTTGAAATATTTTTTACAACGAGCTACAGTTTGGGAAATAATTGCTTGCGAAACTTCAAATGTCACACCCTGTATCGTCTTCAATTTATTAACATAGCAATGTTTCTTTTTCTCTATCTTCAGCAGGAGAAGAAAAGAAAGGTTACCACATCGCAAAAAGTCTACATACACACCCCTACAAAGAACAAAAAGAAAAATGTTTGTCCCCGAGGTCGTTTATCCAGTACTATGAAGTGGACGTCTGAGCTCTATTGGTCCAATCCACTGCAAATTCTGCGTAAGCGAAATTTTCGCGAAAGAAGCTTTCACATGCGATCTCGCTGCATTCATTGACTCCCGGTACCATTGCCATCGAGTACACACTTCCGTTACCAGCTGCGCGTTGGTCGAACGAGTACCGACGAGCTTTTGAGTGCGCAGGAATGCGCGTCCCTGTTTCACGTTAAGGCGCTTTTTCGAGAGACTTGTCTCCGAAGGCCTCGATCTCGGCAGAGCAGAAAAAACATCGATCGCGATCGTGTATCGTTAATCGTGTCGGCGCAGCGCGGCGCTGCGCGGCGATTCGATCGCGATGGCGGAGATACGAAAAGCCGATTACCGGCGATTTCGAGTCCCGCGGGCCGCTAAAAAGACCAACAATGTGGAAGAACGAGAGGATCTCACGACTCGTTCGAGTGGACCATTCTTGGTCCGTGTTTGTACCTCCTCGAGCCGCAAACGTCGAGGACCGTGGAATCGCTGTATCGATTGTGTCCGGCCAGATCGACAGCCCCGAATTTAGGATTGTTTCGTGGCCCGACTTGCCCGGTTCCGCCTCGCAATTAGCTCCTTATTGATGACTGCGGGAAATGGACTGCCCGATAATGGATCACCGCGGCTGGTGAATAATTACGATGCGTCTGGCGCCCGGACCCGCTCCGAGAAAACTGTTTAATTGATTTTTTCTCCCGAGGATCTATCTGTCGAAATTAATTGTTTTCAACCCGCGGTATCGGTGCCGACTAATTTATTGTTCCACTCTATTTGTACCAAGGTCCGTTTCGATGTTTTCGGAGGTGGAGTGGTCCATTTCGATGAAACTTAAGTGGCATTTTCGAGTCGGAGCACTCGTTTGGGTTGTTCGCTTGAATTTTCTAATTACTCCAACGTACAATGTTAGTTTGTTTCATTCAGTGTTTACACACAGTGGGTCCAAGAAGTAATACTCAATTTCCGATTCTGGGAAAATTGTCGATATTTGATCCGTGGTAATTTCGTAAAAAACAATAATAACAGAAAAAAATTGGTCTCGTTTTAAAGCTTGAAGTTCCTCCTTTCGACGAACGTTTCTCAGTTTCCTCTGAAATATCTTTGCACAATGTAGCGGGTGGGAAACTGAGGACCCATACTTCCTCAAAAATGTTACAAATTGAAAGTAATTGTAAAAACATGGGAAAATTTTTTCGTCGCTCAATACTCCTCAGATTTGAAGATTGATGACTACCCTTTCCGACAACCTATTCAAAATTATTGTACGATTTTCATTACTGTTTTATAGAACAAAAATTCGGAACAAGTTCGGTCGTGTAATGTTTTCATAGTGTAGCTTATATAAAACTGGTATTTCTAAAACTTCGATACGAAATACGCATTATCTTCGAATTGTAAGACATTTTCAATTTTTTTAAACATGTTCGCAAAATCCGAAAAATCTGGAAAAAATACACGTTAATAATCACGATGAGACACAATTAACATAATAATATAAGCGTAGTACTCTGAAAACTTCAATAAAATCGGCAATTTTATGCTTTGGGATTTTTTCAAAAATCGATTTTGCAATCAAAATTTCGCGAAAATCACTTAACGCTTATTACTTAAATAGAGTCGTTTCAGGTTACAGTAAACAAAATTGTTCTATTTCTTTTGACACTGCAAAGTTATAATACATAGGAATATTTTGAAAAATTAGTCAAATAATACATATGTCTATGTGTTTTAAAATAAGTATCTACGCGAATCCATTCAGAAACTGTTGCAACTCTTAGTAAAAATCTATCAGATTATTGTATGATTTTTATCTCGTTTTTCGTAAATTGTAAATGGACGTGGTTTTATAAAGACAATGCAAGGTGCCTAGTATGCAACCAAGTTAGCAACGTAGTTGGAAAGAAAATGTGAAGTTTGTGTTATGAAAGAAGAGAACCAGGTTAATCATTATACAAGCCTTAAATTTTATACCGTGAGACCTTCTTAAGGCTGTGACCGGACTTTTACAAAAAGGGATAAGTAAAAGTTCTTTTTATAGAATATATAATCACTTTTGCCTGCATTCTAACAATTCTACAATTACCTCAGGTTTCTCATTATTAATTTGGTCTCAAGAAAATGGAAAGAGAATACAAAAAGATATAAAACTGACAAGCACTACTTCCAACAGCACACACCATATGAAAACAATAAATGACTATCCACTTTTAGAAAATAGGCACATTCGCACGCAAAGTGAATTTCGACAGAGAAGTTTGCCTAGCAAGCGATATAACCAAACACAAACTATTCTATTCTATATATTCCTTACATTTCGATTGTACATATGTAGGTTTTGCACTCCCCATTCACCATTTTGCAAATTATATTCGCCTTTTTTAATACCAAGTTCCCCCTTTTGCAAATCAAGTTTTTCAACTTTGTTTCCTTACATTATAATAATAAAACTAAATTCTAAACTAAAATTGTCCAGAAAATGAAAATATCACGAGAAATAATGAGTATAAAATACATATTTAATTAAAAGACTTATCATATACGTGAAAATATAGTGTTTGTCAATAATAACTGTAAATAGAAATTAACTATATTTTGTATTAATAATAAAATTCGTTTTATTTGTAATAGACTTTAACTACATATACAATTTTCGTATTAACAATAAAAGGTTTAAATTGTTTTATTATTCATAGTAAGTAGAAACATGTGTTCATCTGAGTCGCGCTGTGACATGGTTGAAATACTCTGCGTCGCCGACTCCCTACGAGCTGATCAGGTTATAAGGATAGTAACTGTTAGTTGAAACTGTTTTGTAACACGGTAAAATCATTATTTATTTAATGTTTATCCTAAATACGAAGTCGGCGAGGATACTGATATGATCGATATATATTGTATATTGGTATATTGATATGATCGAATGTTGAGTTATGCGGTGAATGAATCATGGTGACCTGTGCATGATTATTGTATGAAGACTCTGAGAAGACTAGCTGGCTACTGTCTGACGGTTGTGTGAAGACTGTCGACTTTTACCCGGACTCCACTCCGTGCACTCGGGGTGAGTTAGTGTGGAGTGAGGAAGTTGGTGGTATAGTGATGGCAACGTCGCTGGATTTTTGCGGGAGAAATCGAAACCTTGAGCCTGAGATCCACCTTGGTCCCACCATGCAACCTTTGTAAGTCCATAATTTATAACCAGGCCTGTCTAACTCGCGGCTCATGGGCCATATTTGGCCTTCTCCCACTTCTTCATTCCGCTAAAGAGGGAAATGACGTCCCCCCCCCCCCCCACTATTTGACACAGTCGTATCGCCGGAAGCGCATAACGTTTGTCTCTATCACGGACCTATTCCTATCGTATATTATAACTAGACAGCGGATCCTTATACAAAATAATAACAGTACTATTAAATTCTTCTAATGTTTTTATTGTTTGAAATGACACCTACGCATTTTTGTCATAAATGCATAAAATCAACTATCTAATTATAACATAACAGTGATGTATAAATATATAATGTATATAATAATATATGTATAATATAACATTGATGTCGGGGACCATGTGGCCCGCGACGAAGAAGTTGGACAGGCCTACTAATGACATTACGGTCAGCTGTTGAGGCCGTGGATTAAAACTCTAAGAGGCATTTAGAAAAGACCTCGTTAAGGCGACTTTCTCAGAAACAACTCTAGAAGTCCGTTTGTCATAAAACGTGTTGACCATCTGCACGCGAAATGTTATTTCGTGCAGACTGTCTTTCGTGCGAGTAAGACAATAAAGCTTTTATTCCAAGGGTCGGTCGCTTGTTCCATCTTGAAATAGCGGTACCGTGGATTTGGATGTATTTATAAATCATGAAAAGTTAATATACACTGCAGACTGCTGAACACTGCTACAAAAGATTTATAGTTGAAGCCAGCTTTAGGGCGCTCTCGACACTAACCGGAACATCTAATAAATGCTAATATGAAGGCCGATTTTTTAAATTTTATCTTACGAAATACGGGCATTGGCCTGTTTATTGTTCGGGACGAGCGCGATCGGAAGTCGATGAACGGACTGCCGATTTGCATTCGTAATTAAACAAACGTAGAATGAAGCTGACCGAGTCATTCCACGGCAGAGACGAGTCAATCGATTCGTTAATTTGTTTGCGACGAGTTATCACGGCCGGTCAATCCCATCGGGAACGAAAGCAAAATCATCTTGTAATCGAATCAACTCGGGGATTTAGCGTTTGTTCATGTTAATGGCACAGCGTGGCGATAATTTCCATCGTGAGAAACGGAAAATGGAGAAAAGGAAAAATGCGGTGGTGAAATTGCAGAACAGTTACCAACCCTCGGATTTCGATGATTTTTTTATATACAAATTATTTTTTCTTTAATTCGCGATATATGTCAGTAACGGGTGTTGATGTCATTTATCGTCCAAGAGTCATCCGCGCTGAACGTAGCAAAGGACAGTGAAGCTCAAGTGGCCTCGGTCGCCGAGGAGTGTAAACATAACACGGGTAGGGTATATTGGTGTAAGACCAGAAGACCACTACTAATCGAATAACAAAACGTCTTTATTTTTCATTATTTTTTTTTATGGGATTTTCGCCAGATTATTCGTGGCATTTTTCGAATGAAAATGATACCAAATATGATATAATTCCGATGACATTTACTTGTGTTATGAACGATGAACGTTACTTTCAATTACAAATACATTAACGGAAAATTTGGGTAAATATGATTTTAATCAGAAAAATGCCAGAAATATATTGGTGAAATTCTCATAAAAAAATAATTTATAATAAAAACCTCTTATGTTTGATTTAAAGGGCTGATCCCTTTAAAGGGCCGAGCTCGTGTGTCCCACGAGCTCTGTGTACTGGAATATCTTGGTTATTTCAAACAATACGAGAAAATGTTAATTACAGAATTTGTAGGGTTTAAGAAACTACATAATATGGTATAAATGATAAAGTGGAGGCGTAGAGTGGATATATGTAGAGGTCACCTTTGATTTTTTATTTTAATGGAATGTCCAATTTTTATGCTCGATTTCGATAGATTGGCGTATTCTGAGTATAGAAGTACTAAAGTGTATTCGTCCTAAAACTTACCGTGTCCTAAAACTTACTGTAGAAACTTACTGTAGAGTCGTGCTGACCCAAGAGGCTATAGCATCGATATGGAGTCGAATTTCGGCTTATAATTTTGAGAATATATTTTCGAAATATGTTAGAAGCGATTTATGAAAAAAAATTTTTGATTTTTACAGGATCCGGCCACCTTAAGTAACATGAAAATGAAACACAATCGAAGCGATTCCCCCTCTCCATTCAGAAGATGTAACAAATGTGGCATCTATCCGACAGTTACATCTCTTCAGCGTTTACTCTGTCAAAAAATCATCGAAATCGGGGGTTAGGTTGTTCTGCAGTTTCACCAACGCATAGGTGCATCGCGTCGGCTTTTTAACGACTAGTTTTCGTGCTGCTTCTCGCTTGGCAGCTCGAACCGGCGGGAACGGCTCTCGGCCACTGTGTTTTCTTCCTTTCTGCATCTAGTCTTCTGTAACCTCGAGTGCACCGTGTCAAGGCTACCGGAGGGCGACGACACCGCGCCGCGTGCCGCAATCGTCCAGCCGTCGCGAGTCTTCGATCGTCCATCGCGCCTGCGACTGCTCTTGCGGCTCTCCGAAGAAAAAGAAAGCGACGCCCGCGGCACAGAGAAGCCGTTTCGATGTGTCCACGTGTTGCAAAGTTGGTCGATAGCGACGCCAACACGGACGCTTGCACTGCGGAACGAAGTTTTGTCCTTAAACGGACAGTCCCCATTTGGAGCCGTCGATTTTATATTTGAGCCGTTCATTGCAACAAATCGATTAACTCCATAAAACAAAAAGTTGAGAAATGCGATGAAATAATGTAATAAATATTGTAGAATGCATAAATACAGGTGTAGCTTTCGTCTAACGGTATATAAAATTAATCAGAAAGAATGGCCAAAGAATAATCGTCAGTAATGTTACAATTTTTATGTGACTGGCGGAGTTAATGGATTTGGCAAGTGAAAAAGGTAATAAAGTTAAATTCAGTGCTTAAATTTTTAAGTTTTTTTATTACAGAAAAAGTTAATTATTATATATTCTTATTACAGATTTTCCATAAAAATGAATATTAACAGTTCTGTTATGATATATTATTTGTGATAATTCATCAGCAATATAAATGATGTATTAAAGAACCATCAGATGATTCACTGTTTTCCACGTCCACATTGTTATTACTCTCACCCATCTTGATTATAACGGTATAATATTAATTTCTTTAAAACCACTGACAAATTGAAAAAATTGTTTATAATAATTCAAACCCAAATACGATCTGGGAGTAATGTTGAAAAGACTGAAAAAATATGTAGTCCGTGAAATATTGGTAAAGTATACAGTAGAAGTTAAAGCATACCCAATTAAACTTTATTCTTAATAATAATTAATTTGACTTCACAAGTACTTGATCCTGCGCCAATTAGACTGTGACCGACTAATTTATTTTATCATTCAGCGCTTGCTAGTGCATTTGAGTTGCATTGTTGCAACGATTTGCATTAGAGTACGGAGTTAATCGAAATGCCCTCTGAAATAAATTATTTATTATTCAATGGCCAAAGAAATTTTGTCGTTTAATAGTGTTAATCTTTATTGTTCAGGAAAGTTATAATAAATATAAAAAGTTATGACTATACCAAGTGCTATGAAACTTAAATTTAAGATTTTTCAAAAAGTGGAGTTAATCTTAACAGGCTACTCCGATCAACGCCAGTTGAACGGTTCTTAGAATTAACACTCATCCATTCCTCGTTTTCGCAAATCAATGGATCGCGTGCCAAATTGACACAATAGTAAAACATCGAAATGAAATGGAACGACGGATAATTAACTTTACTAATTATTTTTGATTGAGGACACAGTAATAAATATTTACACAATATGTTACTCGCATATTCACATTTCTCGATTTCATTCGCACGTGTTCGACTTTGCTTTGTTTCGAGCTTGTCGTTCGTTACATACTTTGTCTCGCAGCGAAGCAGTGTCGCCAGACCGAGAAAATTGAGGAGAATACAGTTACCCTCTCTTTCTGTCATTACCGGATTAGTTACGTGAAATTGTGACACATGCACGACACAGACGAAACGCGTCACGTAATCGGGCCGTGGCGGAAGCGTCGGGACGCTCGTCGCCGGGGAATGGGGAATGGCGTCGTAGAAGAGGGTAAAGTAGAGTAAGAGACAAGTTTAGTCAGGGGTTGGATGAAACTGTTAAAATTTTCAATTAGGATAATTCCGGAATAGATGGACACATTTTGTCTCTGTTCATACAAAATTTTATTGAAAATAATTAAAAGTATAGGCAGGCATAATTTAATTATTTATTTAAATCTCTTTAATAATATACAAAGTTAAACGAGTCAAACTTTTATTTTAATATATTAAGATGCTGTTTAAAGATGTTCCAAAAAGTGCATCTCCCCCTTAGGGCCTGGGGTAAGATGCACTCCTTTTGTTTATACCTTCTTCGACACGGATAAATTTGAACAATACGCACAAAGCAAAGCAAAATATTTTATTGACCACTACGGGTGGTATTATATGCCAGCCTCCATTCAAAAATTATGAATTCACGGAAAGGAGATAATACAGCACGCATTACTTCCGATTGGCCAATTATCTGAAGAGGATCAAGAAACAGAACATAAAGGTTTTTAAAAAATTAGGACTAAAAATACTCGGAAAATTTCTAGAATCGCTACAAATGAAGATACATTTCACAAATTGTTATTAACATCGGACCCACATATTTCATCCACGAGAATAAGATCTTTCGAGAAGAAAATCAAACAATCAAGTCCAGAGGCTGCGGAATTATTAAAAAAATAAAGAGAACAAAAGCCGCTTGTACATACTTCTTCAACAATAAAATGGTAAGATTAATTAGTATACTTCTTATTTCATCAATTAAATAAAATATTAATATTAATTTCGCTCGCAATATATATTTGTAACGTTAGATACCTTACTTAATAACTTATATACCTGTACATTTTATCAATAATTCTAATAACATAATTACATTATATATAAGAAAACTATAAGATTTGAATTTCCAATTATTATACAATGGTTTTAATAGGGAAAGCAACTGACTCAAAAACTACAAAAAAATTTATAAAAATAACTAACTAACTAATTAAACAACAAATATATTCTAACATGTATTCTTCATGTATCAAATGTCCCTAAATTCTTCGATCCAGACCACTGAACGCGACAACGCGCCAAAAAGTGTACACATAATCGGCGCTCGTATACACAGGTTGTCACATGGATGCCGACTGTAGTCGGCGCTCGTAACGAAAGGGTTAAGCACGACCTTTTAACGGGCTACTGCTCGTGCAAAGAACGGAGAACAAATTTGTCGCACAGACTATTCGATATTTAAAATATCCAACGAGCCTAGTTGGAGCCGAGAATACTTTGTTGGGCGCGGAGCAGCTCGCAATTGTAATGTCTCGATCGAGTTAAAGCGCCGCGTGAACAGTTGCAATTCAAACAATCGCATTTCCATGCAGCGGACCGAATATCGAACGAATCGAGCGAGCGACACACGAGCGTCCGTAATTCACCGATACGTTTTACATCGATGATTTTACGTGAATTGTTTACGATGGTAGAATCATATCAGTGCACGGGACCATGCAGTTTAAAGCTCCTCTCCAATAAGCGAGGGGACGCCTTGTTACACGAACCTATCCCCTAAAGCGTCGCCGTCCAACCGAAACCGGTTCCCGTCTGCGGCCCGAAATCAAAACTTTCGGCATGATGCATCGGTCAACGACGTGTTCGTAAAATCGCAAACAATTTCTACGGCCTCACGAAATATACCGCAACGGGAACACGACCACGAGTTATCAACTAACAGTTATTTCGATACTCGTTTCGCAACCGCGTCTATCAAAGCCGAGGTGTTACCAGATTGAGGATATCTTTCTACTAGGTGCTCAAAGAAGCTTCTGTCCTTCTAATGGTACATCAAAATATGACGATTTAAATATCGAAATATGGAAATTCAGGGGCCGGTCTCCGTAGATTCGCGATAAGGTAGAGTGACTACATTACCGTCAAAAAATGGTTTTACGTGCCTCAAGTTTCCGTCCTTATATAAGAATATTTTGTCGCTCGTAAAGGGCTCATTCGAAAGAGGAAGGTTCAATCTAGTGAGCCCCGGTCAGGAGCTGCCGAGATTATGCAGACATTTGGTAATATCAGCGTTAGAAGTAGGCCAAAAATTGACGATGTGAATTACTAATTCTTGTCTAGGTGGAAACAGATTTGGACATTATCCACATAGTATGTAAAAAACAGCTGACAGCTTTTACTAGTGATTTTTCAGAATGAAGTATATGCTAGAAATAGCAGCTATTATGAACTCAGTTTTATAAGCTAGTAGTAATAGAAAATTATGCCTAATTAACCAAGTATTTGCTTTTACTTACACTTGATACTTACAACCGTTTACTCATTTTTATGCATACGACTATCTTATTTGGCTACATGTTTTTTTTTTTTAATAATCACGTGTTATTTTATCTTGGGACGACAAAACATTGCGCACAACCGTATGCAGAAATAATGGTAGTATGTAACGGGAATATTTAATAAACATAAGGTACAATTTAAATGATATGAAATAACAAAGTATTTGGAATGATGTATTATTTCAAATTGTTATTTATTTACTTATTTCAAATAAAATGTACCCAAGCCTGATCTGGATTTCAATCATTTTAATTTGTTATTTACTTGAATTCATTTTTAAATTCATTCAATTTTCATAAATGATTGGATGCTTTCTCCTGAAATGAAGTTGCTTGAACCTTTCACAGATTAGTTGTATAGATAACCGAATGTTAAGGAAGTTGAAACAATTTTATTATACCGGAATTTCAAAGATCGTAGATGCTATAAATGCATAACTGCATTTAGTTTTAACTAAGGACAGTGTTTTAACTAACGACAGTATTTTGTATTTCGTAGGTTTATAAGGAATTTCATTAGCAACACTTCTCAATGGTAGTCATCACCCTGATTTTTCCGAAGAATTTCTCTGATTTATAAGATTTTTTGTCGCACGAAAGTAGATTACTCACACTCACCGATTAGTGTACTAGGCAGCGGTTTATTGCTGATCTCTAGAAGTATCGTTTGCCAGTAAAGTTCACCTAAAGTGAAGTATAATTACATTGCTGCATTCAGTTACGAAATTCTCGTGTAACTGGTTGTTCGATTGTCCTAGTCGCGCCAATAACGCGCATGATCTATCAGTGTGTACAGTTCTGCAACTTCATGAATCATCGCGAGATTAGGTAACAAAAAGATGTTTTTCAACGAAATTATATGTTTACTATAGTAAACTCGATCTCCAGACAAGAATACTGCTCGTTCTAAACAAGAGAAGCAACACGTTACTAATCTAATGTTGAAAGATACATCGAATGATACAAAGAACAATTTTTATTGACTGATTTAGAATGCTACAGTGAACGTTTAATGAAATTATTCTTGCCTCAATGATGAAATTTTTGCAACGATGATGGATCTCTTACTTTCCACGTCTATGGTTTCCATTGAGAGAACCTTGTCTACAATTTCTAAATTTGTAATGCGCATTCAAGTTAAATAAACTAGTCTCATAGTATTTATAACAAATGCCTCTCTCTTAAAACGACCATCTGAAACTTTAAATTTAAAATACTAATGTTGCCTTATATTAATTTTAAATATACGATGTAATAGTACACTAGGATGGCTCTCATTTTAGACTTTTGAAAATGTATGTACATATGAACAGGGTGCATCTTCTATGTGCTATTACTTTCTCTCATAAAAGAAACGATTTTCGAAAAAACCGACAAAAATGTCAGACCAAAATCAAAAAATTTTTTTTGAAATTTGAAAATTGAAGTGTATTTTCATTATCTTTTATCAATAAGCATTAAAGAAAAATGTGAATTTTTTTAACTTGTGGAATTTACTTATTTTTAGTTGCATATTATTATGCAAGAAACTGCATATATTTTTTAATTATAAGTTAAACAAAATTTTCAATCCTACACGGGCGGGGTAGGGGTTAATAAACAAAATTCAAAAGTCCAAACTAAGTGCCACATTAGTACACCCTTCATTCGAAGGTCAATAAAATGACTAAAAAAAATCACACATTAAGTTTTAAGTGATCGTTGTAAATGAAAAGTTCCAATTTTCATATTTATGACAGATTTGGCCACCAAATTTCGGGTTTCGCATGCAAAGAAAGACAGCGTATGGGAAAGAATGTGACGGTACGGTCCAAAGGCCCTCGTGAGCTCAGGTCTCTAAATAAAACATTAAACTTTTTTATCGGCATGTTTCATATCATTCGAATCATATTTACAATAATTCTTTGTTAATACAATTGTAATGAGAGGTAACTTTCATCGTTCATTAAACAAGTAAATATCATCGGAATTATATCATATTTGGTATGATTTTCATTATAAAAATGCCACGAATATGTTGGTTAAAGTCCCATAAAAGAATAATGAAAAATAAAGACGTTTTGTTATTGAATTAGTAGTGGTCACCTGATCTCACACCGATATACCCGACCCGTGTTATGCCCACACTGCTCGCGGCGAACATCGCTGTCTTTTTCTACGTTCGGTACGGATCAAAGAATATTAGATTATTCCTGGAGGATAAACGACCTCAAGACCCGTGTTGCTGACATATATCGAGAATTCACTGTATTTCGTGACCGGCCGACGAGAGCCGCTTTTCTTTTTTTCTCCTGGGGTTAAGGCTCGGGAACAGGATTCTAAATCCAGGATCTCGGCCGTATTCAGAAAACAGTAATTCGTCACGGCGGCGCGGCGGCGACTTTGCTGCAGCCGAGAACGGGTTTCCACGGATAATTCTTTAATTCGCGGCCACTTTGTCGGCAGCTCGCGACGACGCGGGGTCCTTTGAAACAGTCGCGAATCCACGATGCTCGAGGAAATTTTGTAAATGCGTGGGAGGACGGATGAAAGTTCAGAAACGAGACGCGTCGCGACGGTTTTCCCGCGTATCCACTCGCCTCGCGAACGTTTGTGCGCCGAGCGAGCGGCTGGCACGCGTGAAAAGTTAGTCTCTGATTTTCTCACTCCATCGCGCACTCGAGCTACCTTTCTTTTTTATTCCGGTGCCTTTTTGTCCGGCGTATAAAGAACCTTTTGACTGCACATGTTTCGGCTCACAATGAGGCACTGCCGACAAATGATTCCAACAACCACCGACCCCCGGCCGACGCTGACGTAATTCTCTTCTTGTTAAAAATTCTCCGAATCCGACCAGTCGACATGTTCCATTCGAGCGACTGCGCTGGGTAGTGCGGTCTCTCCTAGAGCTGACCAAAATTCAATTTTTCAACTATTAGGGGTACCCATAAGTAATCAATTATTTACAAAGAATTTGTTTTGCCTTTATTTCTGTACCGATCGTTGAAGAGGAAACACGTATTCTTTTACAGTTTTCGGTAAAGCAGCCTGTGCTCAAAACATTCTAAAAAGTATAATTTTATTTTACAACCCTGTAATAAAATGGCGGCGCCCGTACCGTCCGAGGATCATATTCGTCATTGCATGCTTTTTCATTTTCATGCGGGATTTAATGCAACGGTGACAACAAAGAAAATTTGCGATATTTATGGAGATGTATTGAAGGTCAACAAGTGTCAACGTTGGTTCAGAAGGTTTGCTGCTGGTGATTATGATCTCTCTGACAGGCCTCGACGTGGACGATCAGTTGAATTTGATAATGACACCCTAAAATCTCTAGTGGAAGCTAATCCAAAATTACGTATACAAGAATTATCGCGATAATAATAGCGCGATTTAATTGGAAACGACAAAAACTAGAATGTGACCCTAAGTGACCTCGGATTATGAACAGACCACTCCATTCATTTCGGAGGCATACAAACGCTTAGGTACATTTTCATTCTCTTCGGTTAGTAATTGTGTAGTCACGTGTATAGCCGCGTCGTGCAGCACTCGTAAGACAGAGCATTCGCAATTCTAGTGAGATCCAGCTAAAATTCCCTGATAGACCAGTAGTAGTTCTATTTTACTATTCAATAATTACTCTCAGACCCCGCATTGCCATATTTTCATTGTATATTTATATTTTTATTCAATCGCGACACCAACACTTGTACTCTATAAAACCCTCAATTATTGTCCAATATCCTAATCTAGTAATTGAACGTTCCCACACGATATTGCGATTTGAAAATCGCCAATGAACGAACGCTGTTTCAAGGACTGTTTAAGAACGCAAAGCGTACTATAAAATCTCTTGACTTTCAATGAAGTTCACTGCTTCGCGGGTTTACAAATAAAAAAAAGCTAAAGGCTTATTCCTCAGACATTTAACTACATCGGACAACAAAAATTATACGGCTTACGCAAAATTTTGAAATCGACTTTTGTCCGGTTTTTGGGGCCAAATACCCCACTGTGGGACGGACAGTACCTAATGTAATAATGTCTAGGTATGCAGTGACACACTTAATAAATCTCGTACATAGTCCAAATCAACAGAAAGTATTCACAGTTCTTTGACTCCTGGTAACCCATTCATTGGCATCTCTCTCTCTCTCTCTCTCTCTCTCTCTCTCTCTCATGCGCTCCTAATTCTCCAACCTCATTGCTCCAGCTTCTTTCTTTTGCCCACAATTAAAAAGAATTATTTAATGAAATATGGTAACTCTTCAAATTTAAACGTTCAATTTTACTTAAAACGTCCTCGAAACTTTTAGTAATTAAAGAGAAACTCTAAAATTTATCAATAATAGCAACATGGTAGAACCCTGCGACACGAAACAGAACGACCATTTCACAGAACCCAATAAATCGAGTGAACCAGACTAAATTAGGATTCATGATATGCAAGATTCAAATCTGTGATAAATGTTGGGGTATCAGTAGGCTGTAAATCTTTGTGCATTTATGGTTCGTACAAATTTGTAGACTGCAAGGAACAGTCTATATAGACCCTTTATTAGTATTTTTATTTCATTTGGATCTGAAGTAATCTTCTACTAGACGAAAGAAATATTTTAGTTATTCCGTGACCTATAAAATAGCCCGCGAAAACAAGAATTTGCATAATTCTTGTTTCCTGTCACTGCTGCAATCTATTTTTCGGATTCTGTTTCGCTAATCCCTTATACGGTTCTCATTTTAAAATTCGCCCATTATCACTTTATTATTATGTATATACCGTAAAATTTATTCTTTCTCTGTTGTTGTGTTGGAATTCGATGTATTTGTTTACAATATAAGATTGCGAATCAAATAGTTGGTGGAATTAAATTGTCTGCATTAATTGCAGGCTGCAGAAACCAAATAGAAATTTATTTCTCAATTTTCGAATTTTAGGAAGGTGAAGATTATTTATCGATATCCTTAGTCTCTCTACCGTTTCAAAGTTCTTCTATACATTTATGTCAAAAAAGCATAAAGTTCGCAGACCACTCATAGCCTATGAGTAAACCAAACCGAAAAAATTTGTATGACTAAAACGGACGTATTATAAAAACCTGTACAGAATTACAAATTGGTTGCACGTTCCTATCTTAATAAAAAGTCGATATTTTCACCGAAGAAAATGGAATTCCTCCCGGGAAAGAAGCATTAGATGCAGCGAGACGTTCTTTGTATCTACAGTAGTTTATAGTAGCTTGTTTGACAGTGAACGTGTTAAACTGGTTGCGATGGTCAGCCACGGAGTTTCTTGCCGCGTTCATCGCCATTACGATCGCTCGGGAGCGTAATTGCTCGTGTGGGAACGCACCGGACACGTTATCCTTTCTTTCTCGCCTGCCGCACGCTGTTTACCCGAGACACCGTGTGCACCTTGCGACATCCTTGCGACACATCCTGACTTTTCGCATTGGCCAACAGCCAACGGATCCGCACGGTCCCGCCAGGTTCTTGCTGGCAAAAGGTCGTCACAACTCGGCTACCTGGAACGCATTATCCCGTCATTGTTTCCGTCGGTGATTTTTGTTAGTCCTTATACGACCACCGGGCGAAATTAGATGGTAGAGAACATAGAGAGAAATCACTTAACGCTGGACAACACTAGATATCGTGAACCACCATTTTATTAACTTCTTCCGGTCCTAACAAGGGAACATATTCAGTTGATACAAGCCGATTTTGATGAAACTTATGCGAGATATAGTTCTTCGAAAAATATTTGACGCGTGTTTTTCATTTATCTGCAACCATTTGAAAGGGTGAAGACAGCCCTCAAAGTTAGGGGTCAAAACCACATTCTTTGAGATATCTCGGAAACCAGAGGTAAAAAAAAAATTGTGTTTTCTAATGGGAAATGTAGTCGCGCAAGAAAATGTTAACAAAAGTATTTTGTTTAAACAATATATTAAAAATTCGATTATTTTGCAATTTTTCCTATTTATATTTCATTTTTCTCAAAAAATGTGGTTTTGACCCCCAACTTTGAGGGCTGTCTTCACCCCTTCAAAGTGAATGGGTGCCGATAAAAAAAACACATGCCAAATATTTTTCGAAGAACTATATCTCAGATAAGTTTCATAAAAATCGGCTTGTGTCAACTGAATATGTTCCCTTGTAAGTCGAGTTAGGTACTTGTTTTACTGATTTACATTACATTCATCGGTTGAACTTTATAATTGCTCACCCAAAGATTTTGATACCTGTTCTACGTCATTTTATTCGTTTCGACGTGTTGAATACGAATATGACTATTAATTTTGGCGGAAATTAGAAATTCCCGAGATATTCGGAGAAAACTCTTTCACTAGCGCATTGAACTGTGCACACAATTGTGTGTCTGTGACACAGACAAAAGCATAATTTGGTTTGGATTTGGTTTTACGGTGAGGGAGTACAGGGGAAGCCACTCGTCTGTAACAAATACGGCCGTATATGTCCGATAAAAATTCGAGCATTTCACTTTCCAAATTCTATACTAAATGAACACTGGAAATTCGTATTTCGTTTGCTTTCGATGAAGTTTGTTGATATTAGTAGAAAATTTGTGGTGACAACCTTGAGCTAACATGCTTCTGAATAAAACTCTTTCTTTACGTTCTATGAAAACATTTTCACTTATGACATCCAATGTTTGTAAATGTTAAAAATCGATTTTACAGCGAAAGAATCGATTGTAGGACATACAATGTTTATAGAATATTTTCTGCTCCCCATGGCCGGGTACTATAAGCCTTCGAAGTCTTGGATACTTTTTTTTAACACCCTGTATAATTGATTAATGGAACTATCATATTAAATGTTCTAATTTCAAATCGGGCATGAACATTTCCAGTCATTTAATACTTTTTACGGACCAGTGGATTTTTCTCAAAAGAATTTAAATTTTTAAAGAATTCCATTAGTTTATATATCGCATATCTACGTTCTATGGAAATTTTATTTTGAAAAATAATTTGAGCACCATTCAATGGACGAGATCTCTTAAACAAAAAAAAAAAAACAAATCCGTGCTTCGTCGCGTTTGATCGCGAGATGACGAGGCTCGATTCTGTTTTTTCTTTCTTCCGCGGACTTCCAAAGGGACAGGATGATTGATGATGACCAAGAGTAGAACTTCATGAGGAAAGTGGCACTGATATGAAAAAATAACGAGTACTTCCTGACTGTGAATAATTAATTTGGTTTTCCGCGGACAATTTATGACTTTACGCACGTCCAAGACACTTTCAGTCGGAGATTTTATAATTTTTCTATAAAAATTCTATCCAAATTCTATTAAAATATCAAAATTTCGTACTTTTAATTTTATAATCTACTTGGAAGGAGAGTTCACAGTGTTTGGGTCGTCGATTTTAATTAAACTTTTTCTGGCGAATCTAGAGCAAAAATAAGCCGACCCATGTCCCAGCATTTTTGAGAATACCTATTATTAATAAACATAATTAACATTTAATTTTATGATATCCAGAAAAAATCTTGATACACTAGCGAAGGTGGTAGAGTACTGAATTAGTAAAAAACATGAAAAACTCATAAAATTAAACAAAATTTTTTATCGTCAGAGAGGTTTAGACACGTAACCTGGGGTTACGAGTTCAGTACTCACCTATCACCTTCGCTAGTATATCAATATATTTTCTGGATATCATAAAAATAAATGTTAATTATCTTTATAAATAATTAGTATCGACAAAAACGCACGGACATTGGTGGGCTTATTTTTGCTCTAGATACACCAGAAAAATTTAATTAAAATCGACAACCCAACCACTGTGATCTCTCCTTGTCACTTATTGTTAGTTTCGTTTTCATTGAGAGTTTCTGTTCTATTTACTTTACTCTAGATTATTCCACAAAATTGCTTAAATATATGTATGTTCCCTGTGTAGTCGCAATGTGCATCGGAATTTTCGTTCAATTGACAATTTAACTGAAAATTCGGCCGTGAATTAAACAGTAAACGATTAAACATTTACAATAATTTATAGATCGCTGACGTTATGTATTGTGCAATGGTTCCGAAAGTGCAAGCCATAGTAAATGTTTCAATAAATCAACAGAAATTCATGAGCTTTGTCACGCATATACAGTGTGTTTCACATAACTCAAGCATCTAAAATATCTCGCTTGTTTTTTATGATAGAAGAAAATTTCAGAGGAAAACATTAGTTGGTTCAGAGGGCCAAATATTATGATAGACAAAAAAATTCGTTCAAGGTTATATTCTTTGAGATTTCAACGTCATCGAAGTTTTTTTTTAATGGAATGATATATTTTTATTATCCCTATATGATAGCCGAGGTCAAGACGAATCCAACTACCATAATATTTTCCCCTCTGAATCAACTAGTGTTTTCCTCTGACACTTTTTTCTATCATTAAAAACAAGCGAGATATTTCAGATGCTCGAGTTAGGTGAAACACCCTGTATAATAAATGGTTCGATGAAGAAAACGAATGTTGATTGTGTAAAATTCTAGTTTCTCTGGATCTATGAAATTTTGAAATTTTAATGGAAACATAGAATTAGAAACATTAGGTGAAAATACAGGTGGATAGTAATCGCAACCGAACACACGGTAGCTTCCATTCGATGAGGAATCACGTGTGCATAAGTGGAAACACAAAAAGTTAATGAACATAATGACTGGTTCCCGTGATTATCCGAGCATGAATGAAGACTACGGGCAACAAAATGATTGCGTTACAACAGATCTGCGCAGGTAATGGCTTATGATCAACGCGGATAATCTCGATAACAAGTCGTCCAGATAAAATCGTCCGCTTTCCCTGCAAACAATCTTCGTCTGTTACAAAAATAATTATCGAACCGTGACCGATCGAGGGCTGTGAGGGACTTCTTGACAGAAATGGATTCGAGCTACCGCAATCATAAGGAAGTTCGAGTTGTTAATGTTATGCAACGTTCTGACGGAAAGAACTCCGACCGACACGTGAATTGCATACCAAATGTTAAGATTCGCTGAAGTTGTTTTATCGAATCGATAACTTTATCAAACTTACAGTGAATCCTACTCAATTGATTATAAAATCACAGTTCCTTGAAAAGAGCGATTCGTAAGGTCATTTGAAATAACTTTTTCCTTTGCCAAAATGTTCTCCGCGGCTTTGTTATTGACGGAGTTATTGACGAAAAAACACGGACCAATTAGAGCACGGTTATAGCGGACGGGTTCCGGTTCGGTAAATAATTATTATCAATTGGAAGCAAAGCAATTGCTTTACGCAAAGGAGGAAGACGAGGGAAATTTGAGCCAAAAGGGGATGAATATATATTAGTTGGTTATGATAATATATAAAAATCATACCGACTATGGAAACAAGGTACAAAATCTGTAATCAAATCTCGGGATGTAAAATTTATTGAAACAGGAGAGCCGATATTTTCAGAACTATTTTAAGCCCTGATTTCTGCATTTAGAGCTCACAAATCTTTTTTGACTTCTATTCTATCTGTGTTTTTTGCATTTAGTCTTTTTCTTGAGACTTCGTAAGTATGTTTATGTATCGTCAAAATTAATAAATAGATATAAGATACTTTTAAATATCATAATATAAACCATTTGACTTTGACGATCTTCGAAAGATTATATTGTACAGTTAGGTATATGGACACAGATATGGAGCGCGATGAGCAGGCAGCGACTGCTTATTGATTTATTGGAGACTAAAAATTTAAAACTTCCAGAGGCGAATATATGTACCTATATCGTGCAATGGTAATTAATTTTATATGAATTTATACGTTATCGTCAAAATAATAATTACAGTTCGCAAACATTGAGTGATATATTTTAAAACGGGAATTAAGTTCTACTATTCGTTTATTAAATAAATCTTCATTATATGAAGTTTCTGCTATACGCAATATGTACAAAAGGCGGGTTTGAAAATTCATTTACTATATAAATATCGATTAATGCATCTGTCAAGGATACAACGTTTCTATCTCTTGCAAATGTTAAAACACGTGTATTCAACAAATATTAAAGCACAATATTCTTGCAAACGACCACACAAACGAAACGATTTTACTAAAAACTTCTAAAATGTTACTGTCCTTTCTGTGCGTCATAATTACCAAAATTTTGCATATTTTCCACACTTCTACACAAAGGTCTATTTTATTCCAACCACTTCAAACGCGTTTCAAATCTTGTCTTTTATATCTTCTATATTCGGTAGAGCGGAGGAGGGAGTCCTCGTGTAAAGGATAAAAAAATCGAATTTTTTGCTTTAATCAACCATAGCGCACCTACAGAATATATTCCCACAATTACAATTCGAAATTCGAAGTTTTAACTTCTTCCGCTTTTTTAAATAATAACTTTAAACGCGTTATTCTCGAAACTACATTTTTAGAGTTGGCAGACAGGACAACTAAAAAATGATTGTACCAATTGAGCTGAAATTTTACATACATATAGTTTATTATATCCTCTAGTTCAGTGATGAGAAACCCGCGGACTGCAGTGGGCCAAAAGTGGAAACCTAATACTACGCGCGGGCCGCAACGAACGCAATATTAAATACTTAAGTATACTAATCAAATAATTTAGTTTTTGGAACGTATTTTTTTATTTGATTTTATATTTTATATTTATGTTATATTTTTCTTATTTGATCGGTTATGTTTTGTTATTAGATAATATATTGCAAAAATATTTCCAACAAAAGTTACTCGGTATTCAGCTAATAATAAATTATGTTAATGAAAATTTGCATAAAAGTTTTTATCCAATAAAAAATAAAGGTGACTACAATATTTTTATTATGAAATCATATAATTTCTTTTATGCAAATCAATGCATCTTTTTATTCTTTTTAAAGAAATATTAAGGTACTGATGTCGAAAATTTATTATTTTACATTCATTACTAAGTAAGGCCTCTTTCGTATAGATGAACACTAATTCTTTTTGTGAAAATCGCATTTTTTTCTAAGTGCCGCCATTTCGTAAATTTTATAACTTTTTTCCAATTTTTGAGGTTCATCGACAAACTGTGGTCATAAATAATAAGAATGAGTTTCGGATTACCGTTTCAGGCCAATGCAAAAGGAGCCAGAGCGCCCGTTGATAAACGTTTTGGTGCCAAGATCCCACCAAAAAATATAGTAATTATACAGAAAGGGACACCGGTTTTTCACCTCACTGATTTTGATGAGCTTGAAATATGTTTCCAAGGTCATCATTCTAAACATCTTTTGTCCGCTAACTGGGACATTGTACCTTCTCGTATAATCGTTAAAATAAATACTCCTAACATGATTTAGAGGTGTGACTGTCCTAACTTTCAGTAATTAAACAAAACTTGTTTAATTTTATGGTGGTTTACACGTTAAATAAAGCAATACCGTACCGCTATTCCTTAAGGGGGCCGCCAGGCATTTGGCCTTGACTGTCACGCTATGTTACGTTGTGCCTTTTTTTCTAGACATTTTACGTCTTAAATAAGTAAGTAATCAATTAAAAATGCATACCACCGTGTTTGTACATGTCTTTGCTACGTCTGTATAGAGCCTTTTTTTTCGATACGAACACTAAATCTCTCGAAATTAAGAGAATCTCTCAGCGGCAGCCATCTTGTGACGTCAAACTTGCTTCAGAATTCGAATTTTCTGCCGAATATTACAAATTACTCCAGGATGAGGTAGAAATTCGCAATTTGGGCTCTATACAGACGTAGATTGGACTTTTAGGAAACACAATTGACCACTTCTAAACTGCTCATTGCAATATTGAAGCGGTAGTTTGAAAAGGTTTTGACCCTTGCATACGTATATGGATTTCAAACTATTTAAGCGTCCGGATACTGGGACGTTTACCTTACTGCCTGAATCGATAACAAACCGTTCGATCCCCGTTTCGTTGGAATGGTTGCCCTCTGCTAAGGTGAAAATATCCAACGAATGCATCGATACTCATTCGTCTCTCTAATGAATCATCGCCGCGTTACGAAGCGATTTGCAAGTAAACTCCGTCGCCGCATCGAGTTGCATATTTCGATACGGCCGTTTCGCAATCCCGCCGCTTTATCGAGATTTCTTTCGCGATCGTTAATGCGAATCGTCGACGTTCTAGGCTCGTCTGAAATAATTTCTTCGACCGGCCGCGAACGTAATAAGGCGTATCCGCTACCCGGAATACTTTTACTCCTCGGGCTACACAATTATTTCTACGGTTTAATTATTGCGAAATCGGCGAACACTCTACGTTTACTTGTGTTTCCGTACGATATCGGAGGGAAATGTACATATCAGTAAACCAATTGTATTATACAGGTAGCTGTAAATATCTCGTTCATTCATAAAAAAGGTGACACAACTAAAAAATTCTTAAAATTATTTTTATTCGTTCACTAGCTTTGAAGTCACTCTAACTTTTCACTGCGAAAAAGGTCCCGCAACTCTAATTCAACCATTCAACAATTATTCGCAGGAAAAACGACATAATTCAAAAGGTTTTACCTCTTACTTATATAAACCCTTATGTTAGTAACATCCAACAATTCCTACTGGACTTTTCGTCGCTCACACTACCTCGTGTAGATCAAACTTCTGAGTTTTCGTTAAGGATAAGCTAAAGACTGGACATCACTTACGTCTAATTGTAAGGTCCTGAGCTAGACACACAGGGTGTCCCAAAAATGTTGGATTTCCTTGAAAAGTGGAGTTTCCTAAGGACATTTGAAAAACCTTTTCCTTTGCGAAAATCTTCTCCACGGCATTGTTAAGGAGTTATTAACTAAAAACGCTGACGTAGCTGGAGATATTTTCTAGTGCGCGCTGCTCGCGATTTCATCCAGAAAACTCATCCAATGACATAAAAATGCTTGGATTCCACCGCATGCACGTCGTCAATTTTTAGCCTACTTCTAACGCTTATATTACCAAATGTCTGCATAATCTCAGCAGCTCCTGGCCGGGGCGCACTACATTGAACCTTCCTCTTTCGATTGAGCCCTTTACCGGCGACAAGATATTCTTATTTAAGGACGAAAACTTGAAGCACGTAAAACCATTTTTTGACGGTAATGTAGTCACTCTACCTTATCGCGAATCTACGAAGACCGGGCCCTTAAGGAGTTATTACCGAGAAACGCGGACCAATGAGAGCGCGGCTGAACCTGTGCTTTGATTGTACCGTGTTTTCCGCTAAGAACTCCTTGAAAAAGCCGCGGTGAACATTTTCCAAAGGAAAAAGTTACTTCAAATGTCCTTGGGAATCACCCCTTTCGAGGCAGTACAACATTTTTGGGACACCCTGCATAACATAGAATAAATATGCAGAAAGTAATGACAATATTTTTGACCGACGAACAAATAATCAACATTAATTCACGAATGGGAATATTTGCGGGGGGGGGGGGCACGAATTAATTTGTTCCAAAATTCAACATCTCCGATTGAAATCCGCCTAAACATAATTGGCCAGGTGTGAGGCAACCTACCTCTACAAGTTCACTGTAGCCCAGCCTTTGTCGGCGTTTGCTCGACGATAGCGGTTGCACTCACACGTATCGCGAGAACGTCTTCTTCAATGGTTCTTAACCATATTTTTCTCACTCCTCCGACACGAGCGCCATGTCTCCCTCGCTGGTCCGTTTCTGCTATAATGCGCAGCATGCGTCACTGAGTGCATTTCCTCGTAACTACTTCCACTTAATCCTAGACGAGTTGCGAAATCCCAACGGATTCCGACCGTTCTTCCGTTCCCCTGGCCCCTTAACCCCCCCCCCCCCCCCGCGTCGTTGGTTTCCCTCGTCTCCTCGCAAACTCGTTCCACTGCACTGCCGCTTTTCAGTCTATCAGAAACGGAAATTCATCCGTGTAAAATGGCCACCGAGAAGTCGAGACAGGCTGCGCGCCACGGCGATCATCCAACGAAATAATTCATGCCGGGAATGATATTCGGCAACGGCCGCTGATACTCGATGTTACGGCTCGATTGGACGTAGTCAGCCCCCCGGACGGCGGCCCCCGGTTTGATAGGCGCGCCAGAGCTCCGGTGATTGATCGATGGCACCGCGGTGAGTTACGATCATTGCGCTATTCGAATGGCGAAACTTTTTCCGAACGATCCTGTCCGCTACGTTATCCGTTGTCCGTCGCGTCGCGATGCTCTTCCGTTTCGTCGTGCTCTGTCCATATAATGATAACTATTAGGCAGAGGAAAGGGGGTAATATGGCCCCCTGCTCGAGATCCGGCCTCCTTGTAATTTTCGATATTACAACAAAGACACAAAGAAACAAGTTTACCCGAGATAATGTATTGTTTCTGTTAATATGTAAGAAGCACAAGCAGCGGTGGGCATCATTTACGTAAATTTTCATTTAAATGATTATCAATGGAAGTTTAAATAAGAAACAAAAATAATTATTTGTTTTTTACATAGATCTAAACGAATTTTTTTAATAATAAATTTATTTCTTATTTATAAATACAATTTCAATTGTTACTTATAAATTATCATTTAATTGCTTATTATTTATTCGGAAAGTCATAGTCAGGAAATAGGGGTCTTCAATCGAGATCGATTGAGATCACGAAGAGAGACGCAAGTTCTTCATTCGGTTCTTCTTGTGTTTTTGTTGACGCGAACGTTTGTGATGTAGACTGTATGTAGACAAATTCAGCCCACCTACTCTATGAATTCGGAATTCGTGCACCTCTACGCCGAATTATTTGTTATTTGTTTTTCCCTGAAAACCAAATAAGAAATAACATTTTATTTGCAAATTAGAAATAATAAATAAATTATTTGTGTAATTATTTAAATGATTTTCTAATGAAATAAAAATTTAATTATTTGCAAATGAAACATTAATTAAATTTGCTATTTGTTATTTATTATTAAAAATAAAATTTACAAATCGTACTATTAATTAATAACACCATAACCTTTGTCTTGTTCATAATTCTTAACCGAAATGCTGATACAAACTAACCTAATTTTTTCCTATATACTATGTAGTACATGCACATATCTATACATAGTATGTACAATACCTATGTCCTAATGTACAACAATATTGGCCACTAGCTGCGGATATTCATTGAAAACTCTGGCTGATTTAATATTTATATAGTGAAATATATTCCATATTATGTACATTTTCATAGAATTTATGTGTAAACACACAATTACATTGTAATATACGATATTATAATATAATATAATAATATAATATTATATATTTATGTATGTTATATTCATATTTGTGTTCTTTTAATAACTTCCTGTTCTTTTATATAACTGTAAATTCGCTACTCACATGAATCCTACAAAAACGTATTGTAGGTATATAATATTGTTGTTAGAAACAAACGTCTAAAGTTCAGTCTACAATAAATCATTCATTATTTTGTAAAATAAACAATAGAATATTTAAACTATTCCGTCTTGTACACTTATTGAGACAGTGCAGTGTCCTAATCTTAGCGCGAGTATAGATATACGATAAATCGGAGACTCTAAAGAAACAATTAATAGACGATCAAAAAGTCCTGAGAGTGCTCTTTGAAGTCTCGGTACGAAACGTTACTTTCTTCACTGGAAGTTATTATCACGAGTAACTGCTATAAACCATCCCCGCTGTTTTATTTCGATAGTGCACGTGCTACGTGCTGTGTACTAAACGGAGAAGGAGCCGGGAAATTCTTCTCTTAATCGACGGGACAGATTTCACTTTCGTATGGTCTGCCCTTGTATCGTTCACAGCTCACGTCTCACTACCTGACCTGCTTCTGAGATGATCTTTATGAACGGAGCACGATGCGATAAGCAACTGAACAGGGACGAAGCAAGTGCTAAACGTCTATGAATAGCATTTATCGGCCCGTTATACATAGTACGGCGTATTTCATGATACAATGTAGATATTTAGGAGCTCAAGTATTTACTACCTGCCACTTTACAAAGGTTGATGATTCATCATTAACACTAAACCTACGACGGCCGACAGTGCGGACAAGTGGCCTATTTTTGGGCACTTCTCTAAATTTGGTTATTAATGTATATATACATAAACAAAATGAAAACAAAACGCCAATGCATAATAAAAGAGTCATGCATATGACTTGCGGAGGCAGAAACAGAAGCAGAAACGTATACTTTCAAGAATTTCTATCGGATATTGGGGTGAAAGAGGGGGACATGTAAAGTAGTCTTACGAATCTATAAATATGGCTTTGTAAATCAAATACACCTTTTTGCACTCGAAATTAGCTCTTTTACAGGTCTTATTCGCCCTTTTGCAAATCAAATTGACCCGTGTGCAATTAACATTTTTTCTAGAAATTTGTTTTCTTAAGTTATTTTAACAAAAAAATCTTCCATGTAGAGTTATTATTCCGAAAGAAAAAATTTAACTACGAATAAAATCACGAAAAACGATCAAATGACATTGTATTACTTCACTTTTGAGTCGTCTAGAGGATGAATTTGATTTGCAAAATGGTGAATCAGATCTACAAAATGATTAATACGGAGTGCAAAAAGGTGAGTATTATCTACAAAAGGATTAATGTGGTGCGCAAAACATGTATTAATCATTCTGTCGCAGCTATCGCTCCTACAAATTGCCATAATTATTACATGAATATATACATAAAATCACCCTGCCAAGCAGCAGGAGAATCATTATAAAAATGTATGTATGATAAAATTGTATGTATACCATATGTATGTATAAATACTTTTTATGTTAAATAAGCATTTTGTGTTATTTTATATTTAAGTATTATTGCATATATACAATAAAATTTTTCTTTCGGAATGATAACTTTACATCGAATATTTTTTTTTTTGCTGAAGTAGCTGAAGAAAATGAAGAAAAACTTGAATTGGAGAAGGGTAAATTTGATTTAAAAAACGGTGAATTTATTCTTCGAAAGGGTGAATATGATTTACAAAAAGGTTAATTTAGAGTGCAAAACCTGTATATATTAGGGGTACCCATAAGTAACCAATTATTTGCAAAGAATTTCTTTTGCCTTTAGTTCTGTACCGATCGTTGAAGAGGAAACACGTATTCTTTTACAGTTTTCGGTAAAGCAGCCTGTGTCCAAAATATTCTAAAAAGTATAATATTTTTTACAACCCTGTAATAAAATGGCGGCGTCCGTACCTTCCGAGGATCATATTCGTCATTGCATACTTTTTCATTTTCATGCGGGATTTTAATGCAACGGTAACAACAAAGAAAATTTGCGATGTTTACGGAGATGTATTGAAGGTCAACAAGTGTCAACGTTGGTTCAGAAGGTTTGCTGCTGGTGATTATGATCTTTCTGACAGGCCTCGAAGTGGACGACCAGTTGAATTTGATAATGACACCCTAAAATCTCTAGTAGAAGCTGATTCAAAATTAAGTATACAAGAATTATAGAGAAGCCTTGTTAACTATACAAAGGCACCTACACGAAATGGGAAAGGCATAAGGCAGGGAATATGGGTACCGCATCAATTATCTGGGACCAACGAGAATATTCGTCGATCAATTTGCACTTCATTGCTATCCAGATTTCGTAGAGATCCATTTCTTAGCAGAATCGTTACCGGAGATGAAAAATGGATTCTTTATGATCACATAAAGCGTTCGAAGCAATGGTTTTCTGCAAATCAAACCGCAATATCAACCCCTAAACCTAGCTCATCACTTAGAAAGGTGTTACTGTGCATTTGGTGGGACTGTCGTGGCATAATTCACTTTGGGTTGTTGAAACCTGGAGGAACAGTTATTGCTCAGTTGTATTGTCAGCAATTACAACGGCTGTATTCAGAACCATTGAAAAAGAGGGCATCGTTAGTCCAGAGAAAAGGTGTAATACTGCAAATTGACAATGCCCGGCCCCATACAGCGCATCTCACTCAGGAAAAAATCAAAGAATTGCAATGGGAAGTTTTACCGCACTTCCCGTATTCACCGGATATTGCTCCCTCTGACTATCATCTTTTCAGATCACTGGAGCATTATTAATAAAACATTCACTTCTGTAGAAGATCACGATCAGATTCACGAACCCTGGATTTCTATAAGAGGGGGATTGAAAATTTGCAGGAAAGATGGCAAACTGTCCTTGATAATGATGGAGATTATATAATAAATTAAGAAATAAAAACTTGAATTTTCTACAAAGTTTGTTTTAGATTTCAAAATAATTGACTACTTATGGGTCCCCCTAATACGTGTCCGGACACTTTTGGACGGTGGTGTACTTAATGAACTTCACCCAGCCCAATCGATGGAGCGGATCCGTTTCATAAAATATAACACGACCTCGAATTATTTAATTAACAATCGATCGTTTATTGTAGGCGGTGCTATGGCATATCATTCGGCCTGTTATTTTTCGCTGGGGTGGTTGTTTGCGCTAGAAAACGGATCCATCGGATCGCGTTCCAATCGACGACGGACGGTGTACTTTCGTCACGTGCACCGAAACCAGCCAAATGTTGTCGTCCCACGACTGTCGTCGTTCGCTCCTCGAGGAAAACGATCCGCTTTACCTCTCGGGGTTTCCTCGGCGTGTCCTGTCTCCTCGATCTCGTCCCTAATAAAGCTAATTGCGACTTCTCCGCCTCGTGGCCCGTCTGCTATCTGCCGCCCACGGCGACCCTTCTGGCTCTCGTCCCTTAGACTTGTCCTTTTTACGAACGCCACCGCTGCCACCGCCGCGTCAGCCCTCGTCTCCCGTTTCAAGTTCGACGACCACTCGACATCGTTCCCGTTTCGCGATGGCCTCTTACGGTGTTCCTCTCCAATTTATGCAACCTCCTCACGCCCATGGGAACCAAGAACGCCGCGGTTTCATAGAATTCCATACTCGCTGCATGTAATTAGCGGCGGGTATACAAGCATTTTCAGTTCTTTTTTCGACAGAGAAAAATATACCATTTAAAATGCTCGATGCTTTGTCATCTGTCGTACGTCATTCTACTCGTTTTGATGTGCTGAATACAAATATGACTTTCGTTTTTGGCGGAAATTATAGTTGTAATCATTGTTAGGGTTTACTTTTCTAGTTACATTGTTCTTTGATGTTGAATAAATAGACATTCATGTTTATGTCGGAGGGCCGAAAATTAATGGCTCCCATGGAAATCACCGACACAAATTTCCCCGACACGGTTTTTACCGAAACTATATGCATATAATGTTTACTAACAAAGATGTGCTATCTCTTTGATTATGTACATTTAGAACATAAAAAACCGGTTGTCGGTCAAAACTGTGTCGGGGAAATTTGTGCCGGTGATTTCCATGGGACCCAAAATTAATTTATACACTAAATAAAACAGATCGCTGCAGTTTTACTTAGGTGTTCCTTAAACCTGTAATTTTTGGTGCAGTGGTTAAACGCGCGCAAAGGTAGGGAGAATTCTTATGTAATCTAGACCACATAATTGGAAATCTGTATACTCTCTGCTGGGATTCTAGGGGGGAGGGCTTAAGTTACAGTTTCAGTTTATTGCCACAGAAAGCAGCCGGTCCCGAGAGTCTGCGACAAAATGCAGGATTCTCTATAGGTTATGCACCACTGAGTATTACGTAGGTTCAAGTTTTACTTGTTAAGAATCCCCATGAGAACACGTCAGCGTCTACGGGAGCGAAGGGTAACAACACAGACCCGTTTAAATACCAACATTCACCCGCGTTTTGCCATTGCAATTTCCGCTTCATTTCGTTGACCCGTTTCTATCTTTCCATAATGACAATATTTATAATGACACGGTTCTTCGCAGAAATACGAGCCAACCGACCAGACTGGAATATTAAATATTAGATTGACTCAAAAATCCATTTCGTAATGTACGAGCTTTGTGTTGTTAGGCAACGCGAATACAGTAGAAACTCCCGTATCCGTACCCCCATTATCCGAATACCCTAATATATGGACGTTCTATTATCCGTATGTTATATGCACAACGTTTCGTAGCGATTTTTACATTATACATGATTCAATGTATTTAGTTGTAATAAATACTCTCCTGTGTCCGGCCGGTTAAATGTAATCATATCAATTCAGTCTGAAGCAGAGAATGGTATCACAATAGCAAGTAAACGAAAACGTGTAGTTTTAACTATTGAAAAGAATTACAAGATAACTGAAGATCTTGAGAGTGGTGAAAGTGCAACGAAATTAGCAAGAATGCATGGTGTGAAATCTACAATCATAGGTATTAAAAAACAGAAACGCAATATTGAAAATTATATACGGAATGTATATTCGACGATTCGACTAGTACCAGTAGGAAAAGCTTAAAGAATCCAAAAAATAAAAGTATAAAATAAAAAAAAATAGAAGCAGAAAACGAAAGTAACGATGAGGACGTGCCTACTCATGTCGAAACATTTTAGTCATTTGAAAAAGGACTTTAACGGTTTGAGGCATAACGGGAGTGTAATTCTACGCAACTGCTTACGATAAAAAATTTGTGTGACTTAGCGGCTAAAAAGGTATGGGACCCTTGGATGTTGAAAGAAACTGTCAATTTTGTTAATTTCTACTTGAAAAATGAAGCTAAATACAAAAGAAAGTAATTGTTCTATTATTCGAAAATTCCACTATCCGGCCATTTTTGTCTCCCTATTAGTTCGAATACGCGAGTCTCTACTGTATTTACAAATACCGCTATCAACTTTTTATTAATGGCTTAATCATCATTTCGTTATAGTATTATATAGTTACTAGATGTATTCCTATGTGGATGTTCTGTTCTATATTATGTGTGTTTATCCCATACATTGTTGGTGACTCAAAAATACTGTGGAAAATATGAAATTCGCTTCAGAATTCTCAAAATTACTGTGGCATAAATGTTAATAATATCAGAATTTTTATACGAAAAAGTGCGACATGCAAGAGAAGATGTCAATGATTGGCATGGAACATTTCAAAAATTATCTTTCTGCGCTAAAAAATTAAATTATCTTCTGCACTTTACAGTACACCTATATGTGTAATGTAAATGTAAGCCATCGTCATCGGCAGCTTTTGACATGCAAACAGCATGATGTAACGCATATTCGACGAAATATGCAAAAATAATTAGTTTTCATCGATTTAACCACTAACGTCTGTTTAAAGATAAATTGTTATATGAATATATCTTATGTTATACCATCGAAAGGACACAATTTACTCTGATGATTTGTGCAACCCGTTTTTTGCTTTTATTGCTTCGTGACGTCCGTTTGATACCGTCGCAATAAAAATGTAAAAAATCAAGTTCGAATGATTTTATTGAAACCGTATGAAATAGGTACCAAATAAAAAAATGGTTTTGCACAATAATCGAAGCACAACAACGGAATCTTATAACACCGGATTTAACCAAGAAATACGTATCTAGGAATGTTTGTAACCCTTTGAAAACGAATGTCAACATACCGACAACATCGTGATGATATAACCATCTAATTCTTGAAATTGCAAACATATAATTTAATTATGTACACAATAAAAAGTACATATTATTCAGTTTTCTTATTACTTAACACTTTAATACATAATCTGGTTCTCTGAGGTAAATGTTCTTAGTATTTGAAAAAGTCCTCGTCCGCCAAAGGGTTTATGATTTTATTTTCTTCCAGCCGATAATTGTCTCTGGTCAGACCCCTGTTTTGGACATATATCGAGTAGACACTGTACATATCGAAAAGGTAAGTACTTGAATTTCTAAACTGCTTCATTAATAATTCCACGACTGTTATATTAGGAACAAGAGAAAAAATAAATGGCCTCCATGAACTACTTTCAAAGATAAAAAGTAAATACGTTACGCCTCGTATGGTCTTGAACATCAAAATATGCTTTGAAAAAGTAGATTAATAACGCCTTGAATTGTGTTAAATATCATGAAATGTATAGTTGTGAAGAAGGTTTAAAATCTAAGGTTTAAAATTGAAAGAATGGGATGAAATGGGTGCCAAATTGATGAAACGCAAGGTTCAACAAAATAAATAGTTCCCGCGCAACAAATCGAGTGAACTTCGAGTCAAAAACACTGTTAAAAACAATCGTGCAACAGTGACTAATACTTAAAGAATGAAGGTTCGCACGTCATATATAGAAGGCTTCTCGGCATGCTTATCTACTAATGACTCATCAATACTTGATCAGGAATTGGTTCGGAACTTGATAGACTCATTAGCGGCCGGTCTATTGCGCGGGGACTTTTCTAACGCCCCCGAACATTAAATTCTAATTAAACGTGGCCAAAGTCTGATTCGTCGAGGGCGCGACTCGAAATCCACTGGAATCCGTAAAAAGTTTCCGTGGGCGTAGACGAGTTAATAATTAGGCCGTGAGAAATTCACGGTTTTAACTTTCCGAGAAGTTGTCCGTCTGTCTTGCGGAATCGCGGAGGCCCCGTGGGCAAACCGCGTTAATTCGAAGTTTACTATCCGCCACGGAAGTGGCGAACCCCAGGATCTCGCGAAATTAGAGTCTGTCGGGCCCCAATTCTCTGCCCGACTTTCCGCGAAAACCCGGAACGGGCGAACCGAAGGACGCGGCAACCCTTACGAGTAGTGTTCCAGATTTCTCAACATTTTTCATTTCTCGAGAAATTAGAAATAAGACTATATTTCTCGATAATTCTCGAGAATTCCCGAGAATTTTTAATAAAATAAAAAAATATTGGGAAACTTTTATAAAGTGAAACATTACGCTTTTGTTTTGAAATAACTTCTTAAGAAGCATAATGCATCTAATGTAGAATCAGACAATCTGCTTCTTTTTTTTTGTAACAAAATCTGTAGCCGTAGAAAAATTTCTTTCATTTTGTGTGGATGTTGGCTTTATCGTATACAGAACATCCAAAAGTTGCTGAAGATTGGGTGCCCTTTTTTCAGTGGACTCAAAAATTTAGAATTCCTTTGTTAGAGTCCGGAATTTATTTTCTTCTGCCGCTAAACTCTTGACACTAAATTCTTGAAGGCTATCTGCAATTTCTAATTCTAACTGTTTTTCCAGTGATAGTTCCTCATTCTGAGAATCTGAAAGTTCTTCACTATTTTCATAAGAATCATTCTCATATTTTCCAAAAAGTCTGCTTAAAATTTGTTTTGCCATTTTATACATATCTGCCTTAGATCTATCTTCTGAATCTTTTTGCAGAGATTCTGGATTATGCAGATATTTCATAAGGGATACAACAATCTTGTCTCTTCTTTTAGATATTTCTTCTTTAATAACAACAAGAAACTCATTACTGAATTCAGTATTCAGTTTTTCTAAAGTTTTAAATAAGAATTTAAGAGAATTTAAGAATTTATATGTTATAAAATAAATGAGATTCATAAGAATTTTCCTAGATTTAAATTTCTCGAGAAATACTGAATTTCGAATTTCAAAGGAACACTACTTACGAGCACGCGTATCAACTCTCTATGCGCGAGTTTACTACAGTCCCGGACAAAATGATAGCACATGCGTGCTATCTTTAATTTCTCGAAGATCATTTAGAATTTTTGTATGCAATACATAATATCATAATTGATATTCCTGAGCAAGTAGGAGAAATATACAAATGCTGAGGGCGAAATGATAGCACACTTACAAAATTTATAAATATTTCCACAAAAAAGAAAGTTATATAATAATTAACAGCAAATTAATAATGGGTGTATCCGCCTTTATTTTCTACTACTTCGAGCATCCGATTTGGTAAGGATTTATATAGCTTTTTAACTGTATCTTGCGACAAATTACCCCATTTTACCTTAATAGCTTCGTTTAATTGTTCAATATTATCGTACTGTTTTCCATTCTTGTATACTGCTCGTGCAAGTTCTCCCCAATAATTTTCAATAATACTCAGGTCCGGGGAGCGTGCGGGCCATGGCATAACTGATACATTTTCTCTTTGAAAAAATTGTTCTACGATTTTAGCTCAGTGAATGGCAACATTGTCATGATGAAAAATAAATTTACCTTTGGTAATTCGTTGTGCATGTACGTTAATTTGTTGCGAGATTAGATTTATATATTTCTGACTATTAATTTTTCCTTCAAGAAACTGTACATCTGTTTTACCTTTGTATCCAATTCATGAGCTATTTATTTAACTTTGTTTCAATTCACTTTGCACACGTTATTTCCATAACACTCTTTCTTCATCTAAACGGTTAAACATAGCAAACACGGTTAATCAACGTTCGGCCGAAATTAGGTCACTTTTGACACGTACCTATGTTTACGTAGAGTCCCGATAGTCATCGATTCGAAACTATTCGCCAAGTACATATTGCGAATATTTTGCCCGAGTCGACTACCCCCGTTGCAGTTATTCGATTGATCGTCCGAGGGTTAATATACCGAGTCATCCTTAGGAAGCAATCATTAGTAATTAAATATAGTGGAATATGCTGCGACCGAACGTAATTGGTTTCAGAACCTCGTTCGTTATAGCACTTGTTCCGTCATATGAAATTTATGAATTTCAGGTAGGTCCCTCCTTATTCGTGAAAAAGTTTAATTGAAAATGAAAAGTGTAAATTTATTTTTTTAAATGGAATGTCCAATTTTTTATGCTCGATTTTGTTGTTCTTGAGATATTTTACGAAAAAGAAAATATTTAAATTTTTTCAAGAGCTGATTTCACCCCTTTAATGCGAGAAGTAGCACGAAAAGATAGGGTTGTCTTAGGCATAACTTACTCTACTTGTGTGCAAAGTTTCATAATTTTTTGAATTTAGGGGTTTGACAACTTCCCTTGTAAGAATATAAAGACTTTACATGGCATCTTCATGATACAGTTGAGAAACTTAATATTGAAACTAATTAATCACTCACTAATTCGTACATAATTTGCCAGATATACACCTTAACCTAATTTTCTTGAAATATTAAATATTCTCGAAAATATTTCGAAATATCGGGAGCTTCCATTCGAACTTATTGAATAGAACAATAAGACACCTTTTATTACATGTTATAAACATTTGGAAAAATCTACGTGAATTCAATTTTGTAATTTCTATAAAACACATATCTGTCACTTTTACTGCTCGGTACGTTTACTATTAAAACAGGTACGCCATCATTCCCGGACTTACCATATTTAACACTTTGACTGCCACATTAGTCATATACGGGTGACACAATATTTTTTATGAAACTTGAAAATCAATTTTTACTACAATCTATTAAATTAAACCAAACTTGTTTAGGATTTATGGGGCATAAGTACATAGTCTACAGAAATGATAGCCATAATAAATCTTGTCTTTTCTACTTTTACATTATGAATATGTTGAATAATATTATGTACAAATTGAGTCTTGGCCCTCATAATTCATCTATTGTAACTTTGTTTTACATCCAAACTTTATATTAGGGTCTATAAAATGGTGTATCTATATAGAAAAGATTGGAGATTATTTTTAAGATTTGCATATGCTTCGCTTGTTCGTGAATGAACAACAAATTTATGAACAGACGGACACGAACAAATTTGCTAACATTTGAAATATTTATTTTGTCAAACAATATCCAGTACTGCTGGGATGTATTTGATGTGGAAGCGTAGTGATTAATTGCTCGAAGTGCCTACTTACAATTAGCGGAAGTACATGATTATCCATCCGCATCGTAAGCCGACGCATTAATAACGGATCAGAAAAACACTGTATCGAAAAACCGGTTAGTTTTTTACAGGTCATAACATTCTCCCGTTCTCTGTGGCCGATTAATCTCTTCCAGGAAGTGGCTACAGGGAAGTCGTCAGTCAAATTTTCGATTCCGTCCGAAGCTTTTCACCGGTTTCGGGCGTATTTCAAATTCTCGCTTGGATTTTAACGCCATCCATCACGCGGCCCATAAAAAATTGGCTGGATTGGATTAATTTAAAATGCGCCCTCCTCCCGGAAGCCGAAATCTTCGAAACGAGAAACACCGATCAAAGAAATGTATTAGAACGAACATAGTAGTACTCTTTCTCGAACAGTGTTGGGAAATTATTATTTAGAATAACGAATTAATTCAATTATTTTTCACTCGCGAATAACGCTAATAAATTGATTCCTCGTTCACGGACAACAGAAAAATTATTCGTTATCTGAACTTTTAGAATATCAGAATGATTTCTATATCCTAACTGTATCTATAGGGATATCTTTCTATACATAAACATATGAATAAAAATTAATAACCGTCGTAAACATTTTTATTTGTATTGTTTTGCAAATTTCAATGGCACTTTTCAATACAACCTACGTTGATTATCGATGACGAAATGATTGAGTGGTGTCTGTCCGACGCGATTATCGATCGTAACGTGATGCGTTTCGATCGTTGCAAGACGCAAGGCACAAGATTTTAGGAATATATGTCATATGGACACACGACACTTTATATTTGCCGTCGCTTACCAACTTCAACGGCTTGCTCGCAGCAAGTTACATAATTTTACGAATACTCAGTCTTAAAGAATCTGAGGAATCCCGTGATTGCTGAGGAGTTCCGGAGTTATATTAGGGGGACCCATAAGTCTTCAATTATTTTAAAATCTAAAACAAACTTTGTAATAAATTTAAGTATAGTTGTAAGTAAAGTTTTTATTTCTTAATTTATTATATAATCTCCATCATCCTCAAGGACAGTTTGCCATCTTTCCTGCAAATTTTCAATCCCCCTCTTATAGACATCCAGGGTTCGTGAATCTGATCGTGATCTTCTACAGAAGTGAATGTTTTATTGATAATGCTCCACAGATCTGAAAAGATGATAATCAGAGGGAGCAATATCCGGTGAGTACGGGGGGTGCGGTAAAACTTCCCATTGCAATTCTTTGATTTTTTCCTGAGTGAGTTTCGCTGTATGGGGTCGGGCATTGTCAATTTGCAGTATTACACCTTTTCTGTGGACTAAAGATGCCCTCTTTTTCAATAGTTCTGAATACAGCCGTTGTAATTGCTGACAATACAACTCAGGAGTAACTGTTTCTCCAGGTTTCAACAACTCAAAGTGAATTATGCCACTACAATCCCACCAAATGCACAGTAACACCTTTCTAAGTGATGAGCTAGGTTTAGGGGTTGATATTGCGGTTTGATTTGCAGAAAACCATTGCTTCGAACGCTTTATGTGATCATGAAGAATCCATTTTTCATCTTCGGTAACGATTCTGCTAACAAATGCATCTCTACGAAATTTGGATAGTAATGAAGTGCAAATTGATCGACGAATATTCTTGTTGGTCTCAGATAATTAATGCGGTACACATATTCCTTGCCTATATGCCTTTCCCATTTCGTGTAGGTGCCTTTGTATAGTTGACCATGTGGACCCAAGGCTTCTCGATAATTCTGGTATACTTAATTTTGGATCAGCTTCCACTAGAGATTTCAGGGTGTCATTATCAAATTCAACTGGTCGTCCACGTCGAGGCCTGTCAGAGAGATCATAATCGCCAGCAGCAAACCTTCTGAACCAACGTTGACACTTGTTGACCTTCAATACATCTCCATAAATATCGCAATTTTTCTTTGTTGTCACCGTTGCATTAAATCCCGCATGAAAATGAAAAAGTATGCAATGACGAATATGATCCTCGGACGGTACGGGCGCCGCCATTTTATTACAGGGTTGTAAAAAAATGATACCTTTTAAAATATTTTGAACACAGGCTGTTTTACCGAGAACTGTAAAAGAATATGTGTCTCCTCTTCAACGATCGGTACAGAACTAAAGGCAAAACAAATTCTTTGCAAATAATTGATTACTTATGGGTACCCCTAATATTTCTAGGCAGTGCCACGGCGCGGTTTGTGCTCGTGAGTCCTCGGTTTGAGGCAGGTACGCAGTGAGAGCAGGAGAGGCGGTTTGCCTATCTCTGCTAGGTCAGTTTTGACCCCTGCGCACTGGGTATCGCCGAACAGACACATCGCGAACGCGTGTTACTAGGACCGCTTCCAGACGTAGAGTGCTTGATCTAAGGTGATCTAAGGCTCGCATCGAACTCCTTCGATCGTTATCGAGTGGGGATCGATGCGTGCGCATCTCGACTAGTGTCGCGATATCTCGCGATCCTTTTCTTTGTTGAGACTCGCGGTTGACGTGACGGTGTGTCATGGTGGGGCCGATATCGATGTTCGATACATGCGACCTGTCCATATGTAACCCACACAGTTACAAAGAGTTTAAACCAATACATTTTCATTACGTAAACGATTGTTTAAATAAATAAATTTTTATTATTTAATCAAATGTTTAAACCAATACATTTATTTATTTGAGGCTTTCATTCGTGACGAGTATTTCGAAGAGATAAAAATCACACGGATCTTTATTCGTTATTTTTATTGGACTACAAATAACCGATCTTTTGATCCGACGTTGCAAAGTCGTAATACCTACGTCATAATACGTAAGTATTATTTAAACAGTTGCTTAAAGAAATGAGTTTTTATTAAATTTAAACACATGTTTAAACAAATAAATGTTTATTATTTAAGCGGCTGTTTAACGCTAAACCTACCACGGTAAAAATGACCGGTTTTCTATTTCACAATTATTGAAATTATAAAAACGTTTTAATAGGAAATTACTAAATTGACTTCTTCATTTAACCAGTTAGCTGTTGCGACCTCTTTGAAATTGTACCTAAGTTGCGTCGCAAAAATTAACCGCAGTTTGAATTATAGCTGTTTTGACGAGTATACTCGCCATGACACAAAATATTGCCCTTTCTTCATGACGAGTATACTCGTCAAACACAGTTAACTAGTTAAGCAAGATACGCGGAAACACTGTGTCACTTAATAGAACAGCATACGCTTATAAAGTCATTTCCAACAATAATAAAAGTTATGATAATATAAAATTAATTTCATTTATTAAGTTAGTGTCATGCACAGAGACTTACACTGATTGGCTGTTGAGCCTTCCATATTTACGGTGGATCAAAATGCATTGAATATAAGCTTGTATAAAATTAATTTGATTTCCTCCATGTGCGGAACAAAACCAGTCGGAGGATCTGGGAAAAATTGTTACTCAGTGAACTGTTACGATCGCGGGGGGGATTTAAATTCCTGAGAGCGCGACGCGTTTTTTGTTAACGCGGCGTGCAAGCAATAATGTATCCCCGCGACATGTGCAAAATTCATTTCCGCGGAAATATCACGAAAGACTAGCCGCAGCGATGATAAAGGGCCAATAATGGCGTCGATACGAAGCGTCCTATCCCCGCTGACAAAGCTGCAAGGCAACAGCCCGATGACTCGACTTCCGTTCATCGTGATCAATTTGCGCGATTTACACTGTACCCATAATATTTATTACTTTCGCGTTTACCGAATAAATTCGGACAGCTCGTTCGCGACGCAGTTCGCGATCGTTGACGGTCCTGATGATCAATCCGTTGTTCACAATAGCTCGTTGTATTGCGTTAACCTCCTGTCGATTGTGTGTTGGGTCGTTCGTGACCCACTAAGAGATTCGTTCTATACAGATCGCTTGTAAGAACGTCTCTGATTCTCTAGAGTGTTGAAAAATAACAAAAATGAATAGCTTCATAACAGAATGTCAACAGTCTAAAGAATCGACGAATACAGGATTTTGAAAGACATTATTTATGCCGTATCAACACTAGAACTAACGAGTAACAAATGTAAGTGACGCGCTGCAACAATTTAATTTTATACAACGTTAACAATTTCAAATGTTGGCACGTCAGACGTCTCACAACGTATGTACATCGATTGCGTATACGAATGAAGACCTTCAAGTCGTGATATTTTACCCCCCCCCCCATCTTACCGACGGTTCGAAAATTCCCTGGGAACGTCGCGGTTAAAGTTGTTAGTTTTCTACCCGGGGATGAAGTTACGAGCTGGAATCGAGCGGTACACGTGAAATTTTCTTGGTTAAAAAATGAATACAGAAAAACGAAACGAAATTTAAGAGAGATTGAAGACGACCGGGGGGGGGGAGCGAGTTTACGTTAAGTGTGCCCGCGGGGGTGGAATATTCTTCTGTGCGGCGGAACTTACGAGTTTCACGGAAAAGTGTTCAAGAACCGCGTAACTGCATTAGCCTGCCACGTCGGAAGTTGACTTTGCCCGACAATTGGAGCGCGTACATGGAACGTTTAAGATACCCAACATAGTTACTGAACTTCTTGATTTGCTCAGAAATGAGAAATAATCAACGCTCAAAGCACGCAATCGAACATCTCGTTGCGTTCTATACAGTGAAAACATTTCAAATATTTATTGTATTTCGTGTACTGAAAAGTTGAAAATGTACTACGCTTTGTACACTCTGAATATTTCATATCATCGACATGGTAAACAAGCGGAATTTTAGGTTTTTATGATATGTAACAATTATAGAAAAAATTGTAAAAGTTAATTAATATTGATTAGACAAAAGTGTAAGGCAGTAGCACAAAAATTGCCACTTATTTTATGGAAGCACTATAGAAAAAATTGTAGAAGTATTTTCTTTTAATTCTGTTACGTCTAGTAAGAGTTTTCACATCGTTTTATATAATTTGTTTATTCTACTTTAGCTTAAGTGTCTCCAATTATGATTTGTACTGTCTTTTATAATATTGTCTTCCGTTTACGTAAACTTGCCTTGACTTTGTCCAAACATTCTCAATAAAGTTTAGGTCGAGTGGTCTGGCGAGCAATTCCAAAACTTTGACGTTTTCGGAACAAAACAATTGCTGCACAGACGTTACCGTGTGGATTGCAGTATGATCGTGTTGAAAACAATTGTCTCCGTCGGTAATATAAATTGCATACTTATTTAATTGTACTTCCATTCGTTACCCACTCGACGTCACCACTGGCAAACATCAGTCGTGCATATGTGACACAGCAACTTCCATTTGATAACATAGCCATCTAGGGCGTTCCCTGTCAGAGACGATCTTGAAAGATTCCTGAGGGAAAGTCGATCGGAATCTGTTGTCCGTATGTAACACGGCCATGGAATAGCAATCGTTGTGCATTCATCGCGGAACGGTGATTGCAAACCTTCGAATGCTAACAGTTTTTTTCACGCTTTTGCCAGTTCTGATCGGACGGTACGCTCGAGTGCATCGCGTTAAATACCATCGGGCAGAGATCGTTACGCCATTTACTCGATAACAGAAAGTCCTCTCCCTGCTGCGGCCGATATCGAACCGGAAGTTCGAAACTTTCCTTAATAAATCTTCGGCTGCCGACCGACCGGGAACGGTGGACTCCAACATTGATACCGTTCATAAAATGGTTTTCCCGAATGCTTCCGGGGTCTAATTATGCTCGAGGAAAAATCGTTCCGACGTGGACAGGGGGTGAGAGGTTCGCGAGAAGAGAGGGACGGTGGATGCGAGAGGGGAAAACGAAAAAGTTAGTCGGAGCGTCGTTCGAAAAGCCGGCCACGTAACCGAGCAACTTTCGGGATTATAATTAGTTCCATCGTATTGCCCGAAGCTAGGCTGGCAAATACTGGTTTTGTATATAACTGCGACTTTCCAGAGACGTATACATTCTATATATATTCTATATATACATATTGTTTGGTTTGCGGATCCGGTCGCAAGTTAGCCACCATTGCCCAATTATATATATGTATATACATATACCAACGGAGATAAACAGGTCACTTTCAAGATACCGTCGGACCACGCATACACATACACAAACGAGATTGGAAGAAAACAAACGCAAGGGAGATTTCTAGAGGACCAAACATCTCCAAAAATGTTCTCTGTACAAACAGGGCAGTGGTTGTTAATATGGAACACCTGACTTCACCTCTCAGAGACGGCGATCAAAAATCTGTAACTTTGCTTTGTATACTTCATTGAATTTTTGAGAAGTTGACCCAAATATCTGCATAATCTCGGCAGCTCCTGACCAGCGCGCACTAGATTGAACCTTCCCCTTTCGAATTAGTCCTTTACCAGAGACAAATAATCTTATGTAAGGACAAAAACTTGAAGCACGTAAAACCATTTTTTGACGGTAATGTAGTCACTCTACCTTATCGCGAATCTACGGAGACCGGCCCCTTAAGGGGGCCGGCATGGTTTGAAATCCATATACGTATCCAAGGGTCAAAATCTAGACAAACTGCCACTTCAATATTGCAATGAGCAGTTTAGAAGTGGTCAATTGTGTTTCTTAAAAGTCCAATCTACGTCTGTATGGAGCCCAAATTGCGAATTTCTACCTCACCGTCGAGTAATTTGTAATATTCGGCAGAAAATTCGAATTCTGAAGCAAGTATGACGTCACAAGATGGCTGCCGCTCAGAGATTCTATTAATTTCTCTATACAGACGTAGCAAAGACATGTACAAACTCGGTGGTATGCATTTTTAATTGATTACCTACTTATTTAAGACGTAAAATGTCTAGAAAAAAAGGCAGAGCGTAACATAGCGTGACAGTCAAGGCCAAATGCCTGCCGGCCCCCTTAACGCGAAAAGTAACTCTGGTATTACACAATGCGTCTGGGCCAGGAGTCGGAGGATCATTAACGATGTCCCCGGCCGCGGCGTGGCGACAATTCTTGCCCCAGATTCGCGAGCGTAATCGAACCCGAACTCGATCCCAGTCCATCAGAATGCTGGAAGATCAGTAGGGGTGCGTGCTCATTAGACCGGACCAAACCAGCATGGCGGCCGTGCGATCTCGGAGACGGCGCCTCATTTCTGCGGGTTTCTGTCGGCTGAATCAGAGACGGGACGCGATGGAGTGGGCCACGGTTAAGAGAAAGGAATTACGGCGCTCGACGCGAAAGCGTCGCGGCGCTGCGCGGCGGAGTAGACGACTCCCTAATCAAGGCGACATTGTCACGGGACGAACAATATCCAGAGTCGACACGCTCGCGGAACTCGCCAACCCCTTATACACGCGCGGAACACCGCGCGGAGGATCGCGCTCGCGCGTGGTCGCTAGGCCGGCTTGAGCGAGCTCGAATAAAAGTGTACAGCGTGTAGCTTATACAGGGTGGCCGGTAATCGGTGGTACAGCCGGAGAGGAGGTGGTTCAGCATTCAAAAAAAGAATCAAGTAAAAATATGAAAAAAATGTTTTCGTATTATTCTTTGAAAATCGAATTTTTGAGAAAAACAACGTAGACACTAATCGTACCACGATCGGTCAAATTATCGATTTCACATTTTTTATTGTATAATTATTAAAATTACAAAACTGCTTCCATTAGAAATTATTAAATAAATGTCTTCGCTTAGGCACCATTGTTGTAAAAATTGCGAGAAATCTAGATAAATTTAGTCTTGTAGTTTTTAGAAAACAACGTATATCAGTCACATTTTGTGCTCGGCACAATATTTAGATACAACATATATTTATGTCAAGATTCAAAAAATTAAAAATTTTTAAATTTGATGCACTTCGGGCTCCTATGACTCAATCGACCCCAACTTTGACGAGACTTATTATAAGTGTCGTCAGTTTTCTCATGGTACTGTCTTAATTTAAACGCTTTGAGACCCATTGGGACTTTGAAGTCCACTTCTATGAAGTTCGTTCTTCAATTGTTGGATGGCAGCACAAGCTTATTTCTCTTTGAAAGCTTGCTAGAGACAAGTATATAAGATGATGTAAGGCCAAGATGGATGCTAGGATGGATCCTAGATGATTGAAAATCGTCCATGTGTTTGCATATATAAAATACTTATTTGTTTTGCATTTTGGGAAGTTATAATTTTTAGTTACCATTATTGATTATATATAATGTAAAATTTGGTATAAAATGAACTTTATGAGCCCATATTATAAAATTATATACTATTTCATGGTTAAGACTTCGAAGTCCCAAATTATTTTCCATGTAATTAATGACCTTGGTAATGACCTATAATGAAAATTGTGCTATAGGGTGTTTACTTGCACCTAAATTAGGTATTTCAAAAAGTTGACACAAATTTTAAAATCTTTTATGAAACCATTGCGTGGTTTGCCAAAAAGAAGACGTAAGTTTACAACTTCGCCAAGAAATTCCGAAATTCTAACAAACAGTCCAAGATAACTGCATCCCTGACAACTCACAGGAATCGTTTTGATCGCTAGAGAAATGCGGAATTCGTGATCGAATTGAAAAAAGGATGAAAAGATTAATTAAATTAATTAAATTAAAGAAAACTTCTGTTATCACTGATCTTCCGAATTATAGCCTTCCTGTAGCCCCGACTGCCAATACCCATGACTACTACATTTGGGCTGTAGTTGAGGCAAAACTAAACGCAAAGCCCATCATCATCACGGAGATCATGACGAAAGTAAACAAAGATGATTTGAAGCAAACCTACAGCGGGTTCAGGTACAAGCTCAAGAAGCTTCTGGCAGCTAATAGAGGTTACATCGAATAATTTCATTCTTTATATCATACACCAGTTTTGTACAGACTGGCGAAAGAGTATATCGACGTTTCTTGGAATTTGAACTATTTTTGTTAGCCAAACTGTTTATTTTAAATTGTTGCCGCTTGTAGTTTCTCTTCAAATCGGGCATGAACTTTGTCCGATTTCAAATTGCAACTGTTACGAAGCGTTTTATTACACAGTATTACGGGTTTATTACACAGGGCGCCCCAAAAATGTTGTACTTCTTTGTAAGAGGTCATTCCTGAGGTCATCTGGAATAACTTCTTCCTTTAAGAAAATGTTCTCTCTTTGGCATTGAAATTGGCCGAGACTCGTAAGAGACCCGAGACCCGTTCTTCGTAATCGAAGAACGTGAACGACCAAGAAATTCAACTTTTACAGTAGTATAATCAGGAAGCTTGTTGTTTGTTGGCAGAATATGTTGATTACAATGGTGTTTACTTTAACCAATAAGTTTTATTTAGAGAAAAGTTCTATTTGTTTAATGTTACTGTTACGAATCGGGCATTTTATATGCAACAACCTAATAATTTCGACTTATCTGTTTCTGTAGAATAAGCTGCTTTACGTTGTTGTACCCACCAGTTACCGACCACCCTGTATATAGCGTGGCAATGGACCTGTATTAGTGTCGGCAGGGGAAATATGCGTGTTCCTTCGAGTGAAACGCGAATAGTACGCCGTGCAGAGGTATTTCCTCTCCTCTCTATCTGCCGCGCCCCTTTGTCTTCCTCTTCTTTCCACCTTTTGTCTTTCGCCTCCCCCCGTCGCCCCTTCTTTTTCGCTTCTCTCAATCTTTCTTGCTGCCCCTTCTCGATCCGCCGACCACCCCCTCCAACAGCCATCCCCGGATTGTCTTCTCTTTTCTGTCTTCTCTCGTTTTTCCGCGCTTGCGTGAGCCCCGAGACTGTAAGGAGGGTCTCGTTAACGCATAAAGGGACGCGTTACTCGTACCCCTAATGGAAACCAGCCCGAGGAAGGAACCACCGACACGACTTTCACCTTTCTACGTGTACCCGGTTCACCTACGAGTGTCTGTCTCTCTATCTTTCGCATACGGTTCTTGTTCTCTTTCTCCCCCTCTCTCTCTCTCTCTCTCTCTCTCTCTCTCTCGCGTCTTCTTTGGTGAGGAGAGACACGGCATTGTTCCGGGGCAGCGATAGGGGCGCGTTCAGGTGACTTCGACCGGTCCCTGATTAAAGAAAAACGAATGGGTAGTGAGGTTGGCTCTGAGAGGGATTCGTTTCTCTTCCCGGGACCTCTGCAGGATCACTGGTCCCGGTGCGGCGTCCTCAGCAAATGGAAATCGGAGAATTCCGAGCGCTACGCTGTAAATGCAGGATCTATTCGACTGTTCGCCAAATTCGTAACGATGCACCGTGGTCCGGACCAAAGAATTTAGTGAAATTTTCCTAAAAAGTCAACTTTCTCGTTTCGACTTCTAATCAATTTGTATTGTTTCCTAGACATCCTTAATATTAAAATTATAATTAGGACGAATATTTAAAGATTGGAGAAGATTTTGAAGACAACACTTTTCACAAAAAAGACTGCTTACTTCCTTCGGGGTGCCCTGATGTTCTCACTTAATATTTCTTATTCGTTTTTCTCTTTTTTTGTACAATTAACTGCACTATTTTTTGTTAAAAATGGCTATCGACATAAAAATTATTATTCGTCACCTGTTAAAAATTAATATTTAATAAGACTGAAACTACTGTCGACAATTTTTAACCTTGGTAAAAAATATCTATTACGTTCCAAAGAATTCCATATTCTGACAAATTGGAATGTAATTACAGGGAATTCTCATTACGAGTCAGTGCCAACCTTACAATTTGGAGTCAGTGTGAGATCAGAAGACTAATCCAATTACAAAACTTCCTTGCTTGTCGTTATTTTTTTATGAAACTTTCACCAACATATTCGTGGCATTAAAATTTTCGAATCGCTAAAGTCCCTTGTTAAAAGGAAAAATTGAGCCCACGCCACGGATGAAAAACATTGAAAAAAGATCGCGAAAAAGCCGCAGTCGCAGACCGTGAGAAAAATCCGCAGGATCGGATTCGGAGGAATGGAAGAAGAACGGATGAGCGGGGCGGAAAGTTGTAAGAAATTCGTTCCTCGCTAGTAAATCAGATTTTAAGTACCTGAACTTTCAAATAGAACTCCGAGGACGAACGAGTTGCATTCGCAGCCGATTCTTTGCGAGCGGAATATGAAATTGTCTCTTCAATTTCCAGCGGACAATTAACCTCGGGCTACTCCCCCGATACAATTACAAGCTAATAACGTTAATTAACGTTTTCCCTTAGCGACCGGTCAAACGTTGTAACCGTAACACAAGTCGACCCGATGAAAACGAACTCTGGACGAACCGTAGAAAGCTGTAATTATTTTTTCCGAAGGGAATATGGAGGGAACCTTTACGAAGACCTTATAAAAGCAAGTCGCGTTTAACAAAAAAAGACGCTTTTGTACAATTCTCGCTGCAATGAACTCTCCAAACTGTTACTGAAGATGCAGAGCTTGAACAGAATGTACAGTCACGAAATGAATGTTGGTCACGAAAGTTTGTAAAAGCCTGTCAAATTTATAGGCATTCATGCATTTGTTAGCTAAAATCAGACAAAAATAACAAACAGCTGAAGTGACAATTGATATTTATGTGTCTCAGATGTTTTAAGAAGAAACATAAATAATTTTAAAGCACTTTCATTTAAGAATCTACAAATAAAAATTAGGGGTATATTAAAATAAATTAAATCTTCAAACTTTTACATAGTTTTTTTTTCACCACTCTCTAAATTTTGTTTTTTCCTCCTCTTATTCTAGAATTTAATTGATCGTAATTTAATTCAACGGGAGACTAGAATTGCAAATTATTATTATTAATTTAATACAATGTAATTGAATTACTTTGTAATTATATTTCGTGAAGTAATTCAATCGTAATTCAACGCAACTCTGTATACAGTCCTTACGCGTTCTATGTCACGTATCCGAAATATCCTGCGTCATACGAAAGCTTCCGGAGTATAATAAACATCATCAATCCGTGTCACTCGTCAACATAATTGTTATTGTTCAACTTTGAAATACATTTTGTTCACCAAAACTTGACTTGCACTATTCGTCCTCCAATTCCAAGACAGTTAACCCCTTAGCACTCGAATGGCGACTGTAAGGCGCCACTAAAAATTCCTGTATCATTATTCAAAATATTTTTTACATTATTAAATTTGTTTGTGTTTAATAAATTACTAAACATTTCAGTACTGTACGAGTAAATTGCACCATTTTCGTATGTATAGCATGAAAAAATATATATAGACGAGAAATATTCTAGGCCGGAAAAAATGTTTCGTTTTGGAGTTAAAATGGCTTCGAGTGCAAAGGGTTAATACCCTACTTGGTCGAAGTGAGGATTTACGTACTTGTTTGTGACATTGACTGCAATTCAATGTGTATGCGCGGCTAAACACTCATTGTAGGTACAAATTTATTTGTACATACATAGCCGTTCGTATTACGAAAAATAATGGAATTATCTAATGGACAATGATAATTATTTAATAGCTTTCCACGAAGCTCTGTTGTTTGCATTTCTGTGGGAAAGGGGATGCAACTGTCCGCCGACATTTTGCAGGTCGCGCGTTATTGGATCCAAGAAACGTCGCTGTCTGCGATAAGTAAGGAAGTAAACTGATATCATCCGTTCTTCTTCTTGAAACGTATTGTCAAAACAATACACGGCCGTTGTCGCTCGCGCGGAATTGGATTTCGCGATGGCGCGGCGCGGCGCGGCGGCGGCCGGGTCGTGATGTTTCGCGCACCGACGCGAAGTATCCCGTTTCGAAAATTCCATCCGTGGGGAGAAATGGAACCTTCAGTCCGTTATTTTCCCCAGAAAGCGTTCCACAAAGGACGCGATCATTTTCCGCAACTTTAAACGCGCCGCTTTGAAAAACGTTCAAACGCTTTGCCACGACTGCGCCGATCTTTCTTTGAGAATCGCGATTCGACGATTCCCTTTTGTAAATAAGAAATTTAGAAAAAGCCCGTGGCACAGGTGAACACGAGATGTGTGTGTGTAAACCGTGTATACATACACACAGTGAGGAGCAAAATGGAACGATACCTTCAGAAAATTTATGTTTATTAATTTATTCGCAGCGAATGACACATATTATGCTTTTTTAGATTCCTCAAACTTCCGTTTTAAAATAAATGGATAAATGTAAGTTATGAATATTAGGTCATCTAATAGATGTTTTAATTTTTTATCTACCTCCAAATATTTTTAAAATCTGTTTAAACATGTACATACGTATAAAAGTCCAATATTAGAAGGTTCGATAGCTTCAATACAAAAATATTCTCAAGTTAGAGTAAAGTATTACATTTACAACTGGAATACCATAGAAACTGAAAGTCTATTTAACCAATAGGATTTTTTTGTTACCATTTTCGTTTAGTCTATTTGCATACTTAATGCGAATACCGATTAAGTTGCTTGGCGAACATAATATATTTCATCCACGAAATTTGTATGGACCTTGGTTTTTTTTTTATAGTTGAAACTTTTTCAAATTTTTCTGTCTGATGTTAAACAGAAGTCATCGAAAGCGTATTCTGAGTTTCCAGACCAGAACACTTCGGGATACCTACTTATTAGAGCAGAAAAGCATTTCCCAGGTCGAAATTATTAACGCTCCATTTCAATCGGCGTATCGATTACAGTGATTCGAGAAAAATGGTTTATGTTCGCATTTATTCGTTCACATCTAACAACTACGTGTGGAAAAACAAGCGGTAATGACGAGAGGAGTAACAAGGATTTATAAACGATTTCCAGATTTAACTCGACTGTACCAAAAATGCTTTGAAAAGGACAGCAAAACGCCCCGGTTCAATTGAAAACGTTTCGAAAGTTCGAAAATACATGAACGAAAAAGGGATCGATCGATTATTGGTGAAAATGGCGGGCGAAGAGAAATACAAATAAATGGATTCCACTGAGCTGGAAATCGAGGACGTGCGCATAGTGTAAGGGAAGCAAATGAATGTTTTATGATGCACACGTGCATTGTCATTTGAAAACAAAAAAGAAACATTGAATTTGGAAATTCATACTAACAATAATATTATAAGAAACTAAAGAGATACATGAACACACTATACAACATACGAGCCAAGCGAGTCTAATTAGTACACTGCAGAACTTTATGTAAATTATCATTTCCATATTTAATTTTATGGAAACCAAAATAAAGGAAATTTCCCTTCACGCACGGACAGATTCCCAGTGGTAAAAATGAAATACAAAGGGTGTAGCCGGATAAGGAGGTCAAAAGTGTCAACTTTCAGAAAGCTTTTCATATTCGCTCTATATTCCTTTTCCTTTGTTTTATATTTCCGCTCCGCGCGGGTCTGGTCAGTCCTGGTCCACATCTGGTGATCAGATCCACGCGGGCCTAACCATTACTCATTTATGTTTCCCAGGTGTCGCTTGGGCCTGTTCAAGGTCTATGGTCAGGTCCATCATAATCCTCGTATCAGTGTATGTCAGATGCAGCGCGAATCTGAAGTCGGCAAAAATAGTGCATCACGAATTCTCACTCGGCACAAATATCATCCGTACCACATTAGCCTTCACCAGAAATTACATGACACTGATTAAAAAATTACTGAAAGGCCAAGAAAGCAACGTGGTACCCTGGTGGAAAGCACGTGTGTACCACCTTTCACCCCCGTATCCCTACTCTGATAGGAACAATTTGAGATTGAAAACCTATTAGTTTTAGTTCAACTTACATATCCATTACACTGTAATTGTTAAAATTTCAATTTCTATATTCAGGAAAGAAAGGGTTAAACGAGGCGTGTCCCATCCACTCTGAACCAATCGGCTCCGCATTCCTTTCACGGGACATCTCCGTTCGAATGATTAGAGGAAGAGATACAATGGCATTCTGTGTCTTGCCATCGACAAAGGAATTGCTTATTTTGAATAAGAGCTCGCAGTCTAGTTACGCGTTTCTTGGTCTAGCACTGATCCTGTCTCTGCATGGCACGGAAAGTCTCATTTGGGAAGGTGAAGGTTTCCATAAGAAGACGCGTCAGGAAACCAAGAGCATTCCCTCGATTTCTCGGGAAACGGGTATAGTGAGTCGGCGTCCGCCCGGAGAGTATGGCGTTTCGGAAACGAGCTGAATCACCGGTTGCTCACCGGCGCGGCGCAGCGCTGTGTGCCCAATAACTTACAGACGTTCGTTCCGCTTGGACCGAACGCTGCTGGCGATTACTCGTTCCCGAATATCGTTCTTCGGCTTTACGACGTGGCTCCCGCGATCGATACGCCAAATTGAGCGTGACGAGTTTCCCGAAGTCCCGCTTGTATACAAGTCCCGGCTTCGCATGATCGAAATCTTCCTCCGGCACCTACGCGCGCTTCGACGTTCGCCATTTTCCTAATGGAGTAACTCGACATAAAATACGAAATACCCGAATTTAGAAGCTCGACAAGAGCAGAGACTCACCATTTCGTGAATATAGTTAGTCTGCAATATCTTTAACTATACAGTTGACATTTTGAAACATCGACAAAGTAAGAATTAAGTGGATAGATTATTTGAAAATTGATTATTTGATTATAATCCTGTTTGATCTGTGTGAAGAGCATATTATCTATTATATACACGAACTGTTTTGTCGTTTTGGTTGTTAATGTTCTTTTAAAGGTAGAATGGTACTGGCATCCTGTTTGATCTATGTAAAAAACATATTATCTATTATATACACGAACTGTTTTGTCGTCTTGGTTGTTAATGTTCTTTTAAAGGTAGAATGGTACTGGCATCCTGTTTGATCTATGTAAAAAACATATTATCTATTATATACACGAACTGTTTTGTCGTCTTGGTTGTTAATGTTCTTTTAAAGGTAGAATGGTACTGGCATCCTGTTTGATCTATGTAAAAAACATATTATCTATTATATACACGAACTGTTTTGTCGTTTTGTTTGTTAATGTTCTTTTAAAGGTAGAATGATTATTTGATTATAAATGCACCAGAAAATGGATTAACGTTGACATTGAATTAATTAGAAATAGAATCGTCCTACCTATATTCTTGTTTATCTTTCGAATTTCTTCCTCCTGTATCTCGAATGCAATGTCGAGGTCGATAACATCAACTGAAAAGCGCACTTAACATTTTAATTACGCCAGGAAGATAATCGCGCAGCTAACGAACTAAAACGGTGAATGCTGTTGAACTGGCGAAACCAATTAATCTGTTTCAATTACCCATCATCTCAATGACTTCGCCCGTCAATAGCCGATAAATAGAGAGGCGACTCAATCGATTGCAGATACAATTACAAATATAGACCGTCATTTCTGTAATCCCATCAACGACGAAGACTTCCTCCTTCGAAAGGGAAGAAGACAGGTGGATCCATGCTCACAGGTAACACACCCGCCAACTGTCAAGACTCTAACTACAAACATGTTTTATTTGACAGTATTATACTTTTATCGAATATATTCTAGCACACAACAGTTTCGCTTATTTGGTTAGCAAGAAACATGTCTCTTATGAGACGACGAAAAACTTTTGTTCTTCAGGTTATGATACTTATGACTTTTATTAGCAGAAATAATACATCATCTAGTGTATACCCCTAAGTATAGATGCAGTAGACTCAACAAATTATACTGTCCTTCGCTAAATGTCTTTATTGTAATATCATAAATTATAAGGGGACCACATTATCACTCCTAACTCTGTTTAATTATCGAATTATTTGAAAATTACGAGGAAGAAATGGATCACTCCCATCACTAGTAGATTCACACCTACTGTGGATGACCTTTACTTTCCTTACAGCCTGTACTTTCTCTCGCGAGGCTGTTGTTTTGAGACTTTCGGACTTCGCACTCGGAAAAAGGGGGACTCTATTGGCGGCCTCTTTCTCTCCTGTCTGCAGGAAAGCTGGATGCTCGGCGGTGAATGAAAAATTACAAGGGTAGGAACCACGACGTCGCGAGGACATGGAATAATGATGGAAGGAAGAAGAACCGACGAGTCGTTCGCCGGCTTTGCCGCGAGGAAGCCGCCCTACCCTTCCTTCCAATTCGACTAAATGAGAATGGAACGCCTCGAAATGGCTCCGACAATCTGATCGGGATACCGGGAGAGGAGGGGCCGATTAGTCGGGGATTTATGAGTTTATTCAATATGTATAAAATTCATCAGCGGCGAATATGATCGAGTTAACCGACCCTCCTGGAGAAATTCGATGAATTTTCTAATATAACGCGTATCCTGCCTGCATCGATTTAGCCCATTCTGATCCAGACGTTATAATTACAAAGGAAAATTTAATCAATCGCTAGTTGGGAATAACAATTGCTATGATATTCTCCGCGGTGCTTGCGAATAGTAGACTTTGAATCTTTATGCAAATATAGATTTTCATGGATTTATAAAAATCGGAAATGAAGGAAGTATTGTTGTTGTTCTTCTGTTACGTTAGAATACAAAATTAACGCAGTTAATTAATCAGTAGGGATAAGCTCGTCTCGAACGTAAACTCGTTAAGGGAAACAAGTCTGCTATAAATCAGACTACATCCAAGCAGAACTTGAAACAGCATCGGAGAGTTAGGCGTTCGTGTCGAAATAGCGTTAGCAAAGTAACGAATCGAGAGAATACATCTTTCGTAAGTTAATATCAAAATCGTTAGGTCACGGCAACTTTTTTTATCCTCTAGAACCAACAACGATAAGAAAATTTCATTTGCAGTAAATATTGCTGGATCACTACATAACGATAATTAATCGAGTCATATTGCAAAATAATTAATATACCAGTTGAGAAATCAAATATAATCAAATTTATAAATGGTATGATAATCATAATCAAATATGTAACTTCCAATATTCCTTCGAGAAATAATACCTTTATCAAATGGAAAATTCGATACCAATTTTGACTATAAGTCGACATAAACTATTGTAACGGGTATAACAGAGGCGCGAGACTTCCCCCCACCTCCAATCTCTCCACCTGAGCGACGCATACCCAGAGGTGAGATCCCGCCACGGAAGCCATTTTAGTCAACATTTTAGTCAAATAAAAAAAACAGTGTAAGACGATGGAATGTTCAAGAAAATTCATTTACATTATCTACTAAATAAAAATTAACAAATTAATAGAGTGTCTTATCTTTTTGTCCCTGACTGTAGATACAAGAGCAATCAGAGTCTCCGATGCAAGCTAAAAGACACAGATTATGGAGTATAATGTCAGTATGATTGATGTTGGTACAGCACGAATCCGGTACGTCTTTAACTCTCTGATCAAATTTCGATTTCTGGACAGCAGCACGAGAGCAAAGCTGTCGTTGAATCGAATCAAAGCGTTCCCGAATTACACTTTGTCACCCGATCCTGGATACGGAACGGTACCGGTGGTGGTCTGAAGAGGACAAAAAAAAAGGCAAACATTCGAGCACTCTAAGCAGAAATTTCGCAGCGCCATTAAATTTTACGAGTCCGTGATGCGGGTGTTATCCCGATTTCGGCTGATTCTCCACGGAGCATTCGTCTCTTCCGTAGCCATAACGGCTTTTACCGGCGCGGCACCGGGCGGGTATGGCTTCGGCCTGATTATGGTTACGCGATTGCCTTTTACGAGGGTCTCGGCGTGCTCGCAAGATTCCGCGAAAGTGGTAATCGATGCTATAACCATCGAGAAAATGTCCCGGGGCCGCGATCCGCTTTCCCACCCGGAAGCGGTCCTCGGAGTCGCAACGATTCCGTCCGACCGGAACTGCGAGTTTGACTCAACACGCATATTCAGAAGTCAAGTAAACAGAAGTACATTGAAAATTTCTTTTCCACGCGTTCCACGACAGGAGTGCTGTTCCCGATGCTCGCTAAACTTTCTATTTCCAGTGGATCCAAACAACATTTGAACACTGAATTTCCGGTTATGGAAAGATTGTCAATATTTAACCTACTATGGTGGCATCGTAAAATACAATAGTACAGAAATAAATTTCGACTCAATTTAAAGCTAAAACCTTCTCCTTTCGATGAACATTGATTATTATCTTCTACGTCTCCAGCAGAGATAAATGTACGGAAGTTAATGTGAAGTGGCCCGTGGTATCTTATACAGGGTGAGTCACCTAAGACTTTCACCAAAAATATCTCCGTTGTTTTCAGTAATACAAAAAAAATGTTTTGAGGAAGAAAATGTTTGGTTCAGTGGTTTCAATGTCATCGTTGTTTGTTTTTTTTTTTTTAATGGAACGTCGTATTACGATTAGTGTAACATTATAGCTAATGAAAAGGCAAAATCCAACTATGTATAATATGTTGACCTTCAAATGACCTTTGAAGGAGATATTCTTCAAAAAGCGTAACTTAACGTACGAAGACCATGTTCATGCTTACCGTACTCTACTAGGGTTCCGTTGATGTAAACACTTACAAACGTTTACAAACTGCCGTGCCGTGTAACACTTCGTGTCATATTATATCAGTATGATTTCGGTCTCAGTTTCGAAATGTCGTATTCGATCGGTGAAAAATGTGTTATTAACTCAGTTAATAAATAAAAATTGTGATACTAACTGAATCGTGTTTAATAAGTTTTTACCGTGCGTGAAAGACTTATGCGCGAAGGAAGTCCTCTGTAACGACCTCTTCGAATTTCCTGCGGAAAATATTGCTAATTCGGTAAAAGTAGCTGCTTGGTTTCCGGTTACGCGAGTAAAGCCGGAAGTTTATTTAGCCGGGAACTCGAAGCTCAGGGTACGCGCGGAGGCCGTCATTCGCCTTAAGCAGCGAGCGGAGTTTGTAAGTTGCTAATAAACTAAATAAGGACTTAAGTATGGCATAAGGAAACAGAGTTTGCGGTTCAGCGTGTTACACAGCAAATTTAAAATCATATCGTCGGCACCGCACGCGAAAACGAGATAAGTTCGCGTCGAAATAATATATTTTGCAGCACGTGTTCAACTCGTGACTGTCGTGCTACAACAGGGCACAGACTAGATAATGCTGCGTCCCTGAGTACTCGATTTCTCGTCCATAGACTAACTGAAATATTGCAAATTGAATGCGTTCTACATACGAGATTCATATTTCGTTTCAATTTTCTCTTTTACTCGACAATTTGATGTTCTGCAGAGTGGTCTACAATTTAGTCCTCACAATTTTTTAGGAATTTCCGATAATCTGATAAGAAGTTTCCAACGAAAGTTAATCGAAATGGAAAAATCGTATTTCTATACCTACTAATAAACATCATGCAAGTAACATCCATTATTACAGGGCTGAACTGTTTACCAGTAAATCTGCTGCTAGTCGAATGACCCGTTTCAAAATTGTTTACGATTACTGAAATGTGTTTTACAAGCTATGTTTTATAATTACGCATTATGTGTCCTATGCAATTATTAAAATTATAAAGAAGCGTTAATAGAATATGATTAGATCCATGTTCAAGCTCATATTACATATAATCAAAATTGTACACGCACCGAATAAATACAATCTTGATATTTTTATAAGGCAATTGAAATTATGTTCCGTTCTACTCGTTGTCAGTAGCGTCGACTTCTACTGTGAAACGAATAAAATTACAGCGAATCATCCATCGATTGTTACCAACGCTATTCCATTGGGCCTTTGGGCTAGTCCATTCGTCTTTGCTCCGTCGAAAAACCGTTCTGAATTAGTTCCAGTGGAATCGATTTTGCAAACGGAAATTTGCACGAATCCGTTCCGCCATTTCGACGGGGTGCGCGCGCTGGAAAAAACCGCTCGTTGTTATTTATTTGTTACGGGAATCGGCGAAGTTTTACGGCACTCCCGAATCAAACGATATTGTTTGCGTCGATATTTATTGTTCGCGTTACGATAATGGAGGATTCGTTTTCGACTAGAAACTCGAAATGGCTGGTCGACGTTCAAAAAATGTCTCGGGAGCGCTGTATAGTGGCGGTGAAGTAGCTTAAACATGGCAAAAATGTCCCCATTACCAAACTGTTCCAATGAAACAAGAATTTTATGCAAACAGTTTATCAGACAAATACTGTGTACTCTTTTCATTTTCCAAATTCATTCATTTCTGCGGCGATTTTATAAGACGGATAAGAAAGGATGGGCTGCATCGTCCCTACAGTGACTTACGTAGTTTTTACGACCTTTTTGACTTTCAGGTAGTTTTTACGACCATCGCGATTGAACGACGAGATCAATGAAACACTTTAACACCACATGCGACAGAGTAGGGAAACGACGGCCAATTAAACACTTATAAAATCAGGACCTCGACAAGACCAGATGAATTTTTCTGACCATTTCCTACTCCAGAACACAAAATTCAAAGACCACACCCCCAACCAATAACGACGACAACCAAGTCGACGTAAAACGAAACACGACGAGACACAGACTGAAAGCAAACGAAATCGCAACGGGACAGAACCAATACAAATCGCGCCTTATGGCGTCATATCGCGAAACATGAAAATATTCTGCGAATAAAGTGTATACAGTCTTTTCTCGATATATGTCCATAACACGGGTCTACCCAGAGTCATATATCGTCCAGGAGATACTATTTTTTTACCCACGCCGAACGTGGAAAAGGCTGGAACGAGGCTGAGGCAGCCTCGCTCTGCCTCACTCCGAAGCAGCCTCACCCCGAGGTAGCCTCTCTCTGCCTCATCCCTAGGCAGCCTCACCCTGCCTACATATGTCTTGAACGAGAGAGAGAGAGAGAGAGAGAGAGAGAGAGAGGGAGAGAGAGAGAAAGCTTACAAGCTTATAAGCCTTTGATTTTGGTCGGACATTTTTCTCCATTTTTTCGAAAACCGTTTGTTTTACGAAAAATAGGAATAGAACATAAAAGACGCACCCTGTCCAGATCTACAAGTTTTGTTGAACATAGTTTTCGAAACAGTCAATAATTTAGAAGGTATTCGAGATCAATTATTTTGTGAGCATTTAATTAATTAGTTCTATGCTTAATCCGCGGGTGCTCAAACATTGCACAGATTTTTTTTTCTTAGTTGGAACAATCCTGGTAGAAGGGGGGACAGGGAGCCGTAAACAAAATTTTGAACGAAATTTTCATCTAGTGTAAATAAGAGCCACCCTAGTAGACATATTAGGTTGTTACATATGAAATGTCCGATTTTAAAATGAAAATGTTATGAAGACATCTTCTGTTTTCATGTAGATATTTAATTTTACTTTTACATAAAGTTTATTTTAATGTCAATCAATGTAACTGTCGTGTATTCTTTTTATACAAGCGGAAAAGTAAATAAATTGACGATGTCATTGTACGACATTTGATCAGGTGGAAAATGAATATAGTATTCGTCGATGGTCGAAGAAACTCAAAACCAGATGTAACAGTCTTGTAAACACGAACGAACAAAAATTTAAATTTCTACCGTGCTGTAATCAAGAAATTTACAATTCGTTGACAGAGTGTGCAGATTACAATAGTGCTTGCTTTGATCAATAGCTTTTATTTAGGAAAAAGTTATGTTTGTTCAACGTTACTGTTACAAATTGTTCATTTCATACGCAACAGTCTTATAGTTTTGTGGCGGGGTGTATTCTAGGCTGATTAGGCATTTACTGCGGCCGAGATAGAGATAAGAAAATTGTTCTGTGTGCTGACGAAAGGGTAGCAAAATCAATTACATTATAAAATTATAATATAAATGAAAATTGTTAAATTTTGCAGTGTTCATACAAGACTGACCCCTTAGAATGTTTTCAACGTGTTTTGGTTCTGCCGGCCTCACTATACATCGATGGAAAATCTCGGAGAACCGTGCTCCGCGGAGCGGGTCGCGAAGCGGGTCGGTCGTCGACTTAGCCGCCTCTGCGTAATAGTCGCGAGATCGTTGTTAATCCCCGTCGGTAGATAGTCACTCGCGAACAGACTGTGTAAGCGGATCGCGGTGGATTTTAATTAGAGAGACGACCGCTTCCCGATTTCATCGTCTAGTGCCTCGACTTCCGTTCCTTGGATTCACCGCGCAGTTGCCTCTCGCGTCTAGAAAAATCGCAGGCCTTTAATTCCTTCAGCATTCACTGGTTTTCTGTTAAATACACTTCCGTCGGAACCCTCCAGCCCCGTTGAATACCAAATTCAGACCGTCTCATGCAGGTGGGTATACTTTAATTCATTGGACCATCCTCGTTACAATCCACCCTGCCCGTGAAATTATAGCTTCATGTTCGAATCTCCGTTAACAGCGGCTGTCGAAGCTATCAGGACAAATTCTCACTAGATCCAAGCAATTTATTTCGAGAAACAAGGTTTCTTGTCCGGAATTCAGGAAAATAGTATCTAGTTTTGGTGAATGCCAGTAGGAGCTTTTCACTTGTAGGGAAAATGATAAAACATTTAACAGACGTATGTAGTGATTTGTTTCACAATCTCTGTTATAAGTGAATAGTCTGCAGTGATTACTATTAGGTTGTTGAAATTGAAATGACCGTTTTTCACATTTGGTAAATTTAAGGATTACTTTTATTGCTATCGCGTAACTAAATATTATAACTAGACTGCGGATTTTTGTGCAAAATAAACATGTTCTGCGTCTATTTCGAGGAACAGAGAATAAATAGATTTCCATTCTCAACAATTATGACAAATGAAAACTAGTAGGACAGTGATGTTTGATTTCCCTAACATTTGTACCATTCTCAATTTCATTTGCTCGTTTTTCTTATAAATGCATAAAATCCGCTGTCTAATTATAACGATGTTTGCATTACTGTATTACGCGATAACGTATCTTTAAATACGAGAAGAAGTTCTCTTGTTTTTTCACCCACGTTTTAATCATAAAACGGAGATCTTTTGTAGAAAGGCTGGGAAGTTGGAAGATGATCATAAAGGACAGTATTACCTCTCAGATTAACACGTTCGCGGTTCCATGACCATGGATCGTGATTAGACTGCAAGACTTTACGGAATTTTACATTTGTGCAGGTTCTCGAGAAACAGAAATCGTGAAATCAAAAATAAAATGAAATTTGGTTAAATGTCAGTAAACTTTGTACTTTTATAAACTTTGATCGTATAGAGATTCACCATGTAACCATGACAATCTGAAATGAAAAGTGACTGATTGTAAATCACGCACAGCTTGAAATACCAATTTCTATAATTATAATTTTCCTATAACAGAACTGTAATAGTTTTGTCTGTGTCTGAAGGCTGTGAATGGAAATTATTAATTAAAAAGTCACGTGACTATCCCGGGCCCTTGAGGCATCACAATTTCTGTAATTTTTAAAAGTCGACCGTTCACTATTAATTGTAATGAAGTAATTGTTCTCTGCATGTATGTTCAAGACTTACAGTTAACAGTGAACAAGTTCAATCTCGGTATCATTGTATAATAACTTTTATGATGGGGTGTGTTAATGAAATTTTCTGTCAAGAAAATCAGGTAAGGAACGAAGTATTGAAAATAAAAACATAGTATCGCAAATCGAATGAGAAACACTGCAGCAACATTTCCATGCCATCTATAATGCCTAGATTGCAGATTTTTATGAGAAATAAAAATTCTCTGCGTCAATTACAAGAAACAGCAGCCACATAGAAGCTTCTCTTCTTCTTTAATAATCTTAGGAAGTTGAAAATAACATTCTCAGATTCTCTTAATGTCCTAACTATATTAAATCGCACTTGCTCCTTTGTGCTGTAAATGCATAAAATCCGCAGTCAATAGCATCTATAATAACCTTTTCAAGAACGAATGATACAATAAAATTGTCATCCTTCTTGTAACACGATACTCTGAGAACACGGTGAAAATATTACGACAATTGACCTATAACGCGATATGCTTACAACGCAATTACCATATACGTTGTGCATGATTTCTTAACTATGTCTCATCAAATTATTTCATTGACATGAACAGAGAGTTCACCTTTAGTAGACAGTATACGATTCAAGAATCCAGACGTACTAACGCAATCATTAAACAAGGAGAATTATGATTCGCTTAATTTTTGTGTTGCCTACCGGGATTGGATAACATTAATATTTTAGTCTCGACATACATAGCAAGGCATTTCGAGAACTCGGTTTCGATGTAACACGGAATACATTCTCCCAATTTGCATGACTGAATTAATTGTGTTATAAGAGGGTTGACTGTTCAAATAATGGCCTGATACTTTCCGAACATATCGTGTACATTAAGTCTAGGGACAACCACCTGAATAACTCTTCCAATCTGGGACAAAAAGATAGGATATGTTACGTTTTTTAAAGTTTCAGTTAATTTGCTTCTAATGAAAACATGGTCCAAAATTGAAATGAACTGAACTTTACAATTGCCTCTCCTAGCTTTTGGTACCTATTATACCCCATTCTATTCGACGTGCTGAATACGAATATGACTTTCGTTTGTGGCGGAAATTACAAATTCCTTATAGGATAAGACTAACAGGCAGAATTCAATGTGCTAGCAAGAAAGTTTTTTGCAAACATCTTGGAAACTTGTTGTTTTCGACACAAATCAAAAGTCATATTTGTATTCACCACACCAAAATGACTAGAATGGTGTTGTGACAGGTGCCAAAAGCTTGAGGTGTGGATGGGGGGTAATTTGAAAATCTCGAGATCGAAATGAAACGATCTATGAAACGGTCGTGAATCTCTTCTATATAGAACACGTTCTTGAACGTCCTCTCGTGACCTAAGGTTCTCCGATGCAGCACCATCCTTTCATACAGGACGTCACATGCATTTTCTCTGATATCCACAATGTGGAGAGAGTCAGAGAGAGAGAGAGAGAGAGAGAGATGGGCCGACGGTGGTAGGGGGGAATCCGATGTGAAAAAGCAAGAAGCAGCGGTGCTCGTTGTCGGTGCAAAGAGGCGGTCGAGTCAAGGGGATGAAAATTTTGAAATAAAACGATAACGAGGGCGGCGGGCGCGCACGGTGCGCCGAACCGAGCCCGCTGCTAGAAACCGTCTGCTGCTTATTACGTCACGGTGAACGTAGTTACTAATTAGTTACATTCAAAGCGCCGCGGCGCGCACCACCGTCGAGAGGGATTGAACGAATGCTGCAGTCGCCGTTGCTGCCGGTGTTGCTGGCGCTAGCCTGGCAGGGTAGGCGATGGAGATGGCAGCGGTGATGCCAGGGAGAGAGACCCAGCAGCGGTAGGTGACGGTGGTGGTGGCTCCGGGGGTTGGTGGTGGTTCCCGTCGATGATGCTACCAGAACATAGTAGAGGTGGACCCGATGCGCCGGTGGTGAGATAGCGATAGGCGATAGTGGTGGAGAGTAACGGCGACGAGGATACTGCTGGTGGGATGCGCACAGGTAGAGGCCTCTGGCCGGAGAGAACTAAAATTTGTTTTCCTCCCGTGAAGAGAGAAAGAGCGATGGACAGGGGGGGGGGGAGTGGGGCAGAAAAATAGAGAGGGAGAGAGATGGGGAAGAACAGATGAAAAACAGAGGAGGAGAGGCAACGGAACAGAAAGAGGACGAGAGGAGAGGAGCCAGGCCGAGTCGAGCCGAACCGTCCTTTCCCCTGTAGGCGGGTGGTTGAAAACCAGGCACAACGCGTCTGCGTCTCTTCTCCTCTATCTCTCCTCTTCCTCCTCCTCGTCCTCCGGCTCTCTTCTCTCCGCTGTCTTGTTCGTTTTTCTCTCTTTTCCACCCTCTCTTCGTCCGGGCCCAACTCTTTCGCAACCCTTTTATTTCACGATCTCGTTCCCGCGGCGGTGTTCCTTTTTTCCTCTCTTTTCATCCTCTTCTCCTCTTCTTCTTTCTTCCCTGTTGCTCCTACAGCCCCGTTCGCCTCTCGTCCCCTCCCCCACCTCGTCGTCCACCGATTTCTTTCTCTCTCCCGTTCGCTCGGCTTTGACTCCTCTCCCGTTCCCGCGCTTTTTTTTATCTCTGCTCCTCCCAACCCCTAACATCGTCATTCCCCTAGCGCCGCATCCCTCATCGTCCACCCCTTTTTTCCCGGTTCGAGCGTCTCTTTTGCTCGCGTTTCGACTGCCTCCGCGTATCCACGGCGAAATCGATCGACCGAAACGTTCCGGAGAGCCGCGGAGAACGAACGAAAAGTAGGGAGAGAGAGAAAGAGAGAGAGAGGGGGAAGGAGAGAAGGAGAGAAGGAGAGAGGAGCGACGGTCTTGCAAAGGCTGAGACTGGGGATGAGGGAATCCGTTCGGCGATTTAAGGGAACCGCGCGGTAAGAAACGAAACATCCTCGAGCCGACCGGCAGACCAACAGACGTCCGGCCAAGTACGCTGGGAACGGCTGCGACTTTTATACCGTTGTTGATTTATTATTCTCCGCCGAGCTTTCTATGGCCATCAAGAGCCGCCCGACCGGCCTCCGGATCGAGCTTGCCTGTTTGACGCGAGCCCGATGACTAGGGAATGGTCCTAACCCGGACAGCACGATTTTTAGGAGAATCATTATATCAGTTCTGCTGAAAAAGTATCCGACGTTGCGCTGTAACGAGAAGAAGTATTATTGTTACGATGTCCCCTTTAAAGATTGCCGTTTACGGGCCATACAAATTGGAACAGGCAATTGTTAAATGCGTGAATTGATTAATACAATAGTTCAGATAAACGTTTGACTTTTAGTAAATGTTCAATTAATGAGTACGTATACATAATATAGAGCAATATGCTACATTACAATTCATCTCATGAGTATTCGCTATCAAATACAGAGAATCTGTAAACAATATCTTTGCGATTAATTAGTATCGAAGAAGGTTCATTTAGGTAATGCATTCTACATATAGCGCGAAAGTTTTTGCAAGCTCTCGTAATATCGAAGTAGCATTGACAAAAACTGCATGACTATTCGAGAATCAAATTGTCAGCCGCTGCTATCTCACCCTAAACGATCCAGTCGCGACTGCGTATGCTCCCGAGGCGATTCAATCTCGTAACACAATTTTAATGTTAAACATTCACCTCGCCGACTGCCGCGATAGACAGTCTAAGGACTGAGGGATAGATCTACGAACGCTGAATCGTACGTTTATCCGCGGTTGAAATAAGAGAAAGACCGAATGTGAAATGAATCGCGCGGTGCCACGAGTTTCGCAATCCCACCGGAAAGAGGATTAAGGAAACCAATGGAATAATGAACGATTCAACGATCCCGGTTAATTACAACGAGCGGTCAAATCAAGTTCCCAAGACCGCGCGTGTTGTAAACATCAAGTTCCATAGGCGGAAGACAGATTCGATTGTTAGCCGGCGCTCACAGAAATGGATAGGGAACGTAACTTCGCATAGTGGTTCAAAATCGTAATAACTCGAACTGAACTCGAAACTTAAACATTATTTAATGTGGGCGACGCGCCCCCGACTAATTTTTATCGTACGAATTTACTAAACAAAACATGATCACTTATAGAAATTTCGGGCAGTATACAGTGGAGCAACATTAAACCAATGAAACCATTTCCCCAGAAAATCCAATTTCAGATTATTTATGTGTCTATTCAAACAAAATCACACATTCCATTAATTTGTACTTAAGAAACGATTAATATTTTAATTCTGTTACATTCAATTCATTAGTTATCTACAGTATTTCATTCCTGACTCAATTTTACACCAGTCTAAAGTACTAACCAAAGAATACATTTAAGATTTTATTTCAGAACCTTATACCTGCTGTGACGGATGCAAATCGAATTAGCATATTTATACTAGATTTTTACACTATCTGCGAGATTTTTGTTCCCATTGTTCCTCTACTTTTTTTATAATTGTTTCAGTGAAGATGATGAAGAGTGACAGTTTTTATTTAATTGCCACTACAAAAAGACCATATTTTTTATTGAATTTAAATCTGGGCTGTGTGTTGTGGCCAATTTAAAATTTGAAATAGCTGAGATTCCGATCTCAATCTCGTTGAATACGAGTGCTATTAGATAAGAATCGGCTGACGTGTCTGAGCATGACCTACCGATTCTACTTCTTGCATATAGTAAAGCACGCGAACCTGACGGACCATTAAAGTCGTTTTTCTCGAAAATAAGGCGTCAAACAACAAAGTTGTTATCTTTCTTTTTGTTTCACTTTAGCGTGTAGAATTACTTCCCGATCGGTTGTCCACGTTATGCGGGACACCCTGTATATATTTTTGTTAGTATTTTGGATTTGTGAAAAATTGAGTTGGGAACAGAATACGGTAAGTAGTAAACTAAATGTAACAGAGTTAGAATATTAATCGTTTCTTAAGCTAAAATAAATGTTAAAGTATGTGCTCACTGACATTTTTAGGACTCTGTCTTAATAAATACACAAATAAAGATTTTTTGAAAAAAAATACGGTTTCATCGGTTCAATTTTACTCCTCACTGTATATCACTTAATTTTCCTTGAATAAATTGTAACAAATGTCCTATTTTGAACAGGAAAAATTAAAAGGAAATTCGACAATGGCAATCTGAACGCTCGTTGTTGTTGCTTTGGCAATTGAACACTGCTGAGCTTCGAATTCTAAATTCGAGGTACGTGATCCACATACCAAGGCTCAAAAGCCGAGAAACAGTTGAAGAAAACTGAGACTCCCAAGCCGCGGAATTAGGATTCAGGAATTGAAACGCGTTAAACTTTTCGAAGCAGCGATGAATTTCTATCGTAATGGATGGGGCGAGAACCGAAAGAATACTTGTTCCGTCGAAGGGTCGCGCACCTGTGATTCTATTCAAGCGATTAGCGGGTCGAAATCCCTTTTAACTTTTACAGGTCACGAGTTCAAACGCTCTTCCCGCGGCGAGTACTTTTGAAACATTACGGTCGATTGAGTCGGCCGGTCCGCGAGATAAGAAAAAAACGGAAAGCTGCTTATGAAAGAGTTGCCGTGCATGCGGCGTTGAGATAAAAATATTCGAGATGAAATGGTACGTTTGACGAAGGCGCTGGTCGAACGTCGGATTTCTGGAGGAATTTACAGAATAAAAGTTTCATGCGATGTCAGCGTGGTTATTAAAAATGGCCGCCTCCATCATGGAACCTATCGCCTATATCTAATTATCCAATCTTTACAATTTTCTAATCAATTGAAAATTACTGAAAATCTACTTTTGGTATTTTGCCACACCCTTTCTACTTGTTTTTTCATGTAGAATCACCCACGTCTCGGTTGTGCCACCGATGCTGGGACACCCTGTATAATATAAATTACAATTCTTGAAAGTTTTAGTTTGAATGGAATATACAAAGGTATGAAAGACAAATTCTATGATAAGTAAAGATATTTTGCTCATCAATATACTGCAGATTTTATGATTTTGTTCCAACTTCAAAGTTTTTTCAACAGATTTGAAGTGACTTGTAGCACCGTTTATGGGCGTACACAATGTTCATAACATCATCAGAAAATACACCGTTGTATTCAGGACACTATACCGAAGCATTCGCGTAGCTTTTACAGTTAGTGTCGAAAGATCCTCATAGTTACAATTTAACTTTTCCTCTAAAATCACATTTCGTTGAAGGTGATCAAAACGTAAAGGAGAAGTTAATGTTTGCTGGACAGTATACTCCTTTCCGATTTTCCATTGTCAAGTTCCACCACTGAAAATCCACCTCACAATTTAGATAGCGAATAATATTAGGAGGACCCATAAGTAATCAATTATTTTGAAATCTAAAACAAACTTTGTAGTAAATTCAAGTTTTTATTTCTTAATTTATTATATAATCTCATCATGAAGGACAGTTTGCCATCTTTCCTGCAAATTTTCAATCCCCCTCTTATAGAAATTCAGGGTTAGTGAAGCAAAATATGACACAAGGTGCCTCCTTGCATCCTCTACAGAAGTGAATGTTTTATTTCTTAAATAATGCTCCAGAGATCTGAAAAGATGATAGTCAGAGGGAGCAATATCCGGTGAGTACGGAGGGTGCGGTAAAACTTCCCATTGCAATTCTTTGATTTTTTCCTGAGTGAGTTTCGCTGTATGGGGCCGGGCATTGTCAATTTGCAGTATTACACCTTTTCTCTGGACTAACGATGCCCTCTTTTTCAATAGTTCTGAATACAGCCGTTGTAATTGCTGAAAATACAACTCAGCAGTAACTGTTTCTCCAGGTTTCAACGACTCAATGTGAATTATGCCACGACAGTCCCACCAAATGCACAGTAACACCTTTCTAAGTGATAAGCTAGGTTTAGAGGTTGATATTGCGGTTTGATTTGCAGAAAGCCATTGCTTCGAACGCTTTATGTTATCATAAAGAATCCATTTTTCATCTCCGGTAACGATTCTGCTAAGAAATGGATCTCTACGAAATCTGGATAGCAATCAAGTGCAAATTGATTGGCGAATATTCTTGTTGGTCTCAGATAATTGATGCGGTACACATATTCCTTGCCTATATGCCTTTCCCATTTCGTGTAGGTGCCTTTGTATAGTTGACCATGTGGACCCAAGGCTTCTCGATAATTCTTGTATACTTAATTTTGGATCAGCTTCAACTAGAGATTTTGGGGTGTCATTATCAAATTCAACTGGTCGTCCACTTCGAGGCCTGTCAGAGAGATCATAATCACCAGCAGCAAACCTTCTGAACCAACGTTGACACTTGTTGACCTTCAATACATCTCCGTAAACATCGCAAATTTTCTTTGTTGTTACCGTTGCATTAAATCCCGCATGAAAATGAAAAAGTATGCAATGACGAATATGATCCTCGGAAGGTACGGACGCCGCCATTTTATTACAGGGTTGTCAAGAAAATTATACTTTTTAGAATATTTTGAATACAGGCTGTTTTACCGAAAACTGTAAAAGAATACGTGTTTCCTCTTCAACGATCGGTACAGAACTAAAGGCAAAACAAATTCTTTGCAAATAATTGATTACTTATGGGTACTAATATTTTCGAAAACTCTTACTTGAAGCGTTTTGTGTTAGTCTAGCGCAGCACCCGAAATAGTCAGCGGACTCTCAGAAATTACTTACTCGACATTTGCTATCCGAGTTACTTAGAAAGTCAGCGTTGGGTCGCGATCGAACTATCTATAAAATTGCCAGCACACATTTAGTAATTGTAACATCAACGTTTGTAAATTCGCCTCGTCGGGCACCCTGCGCCACTGTGCAGCTACGTCACGAAAGGGAGGCGTGACTGACGAGGACCTGTAATAACGTCTATTATGCAAATCCGCATGACCGCTGTGTGTAAAACGTTGCCCAAACAAAGAGACTGTCGAGGAAAAAAGGATTCTTCTGCCGATACAGAGACACGCGAAACAACACTCCATTATTATGTAATCTCATTCGAATCGGATCGAATAAGACAACAATTGCCAATTGCCGATAGCACAATCGTGTTCGTTTGCGACGGTATTGTACAGCTATCTCGGACACGCCAACTACAATATTTGCGAATTCCACTTTTTTACGTAACAAAATACACTGTTGATTTGCCGTTACTGTGTACCGAAAATGAGTGTTGTCGAAATTTACGTTTTCTCACGAAACAAGACGAAAAAAGTAATCTGTGTAAAATAATTGCACGTTTAAACTTTTATTAGGTGCAAATTAATTCGCAGGCTTTTCTTCGTGCATTTGTTGATTATTTACAAACAACTAAAATATATTCTACTGTTCAAAATAATCTCCATCACATTCTCTGCGTTTACTCCATCTTATAAATAATCAATGAATCTTTAATTTGCAGGATTTAAACTAAAGTTACAACTAATTAATAGCGAAGGCCGCGAATTAATTTTTATAGATAATAAATAACGTACATATAAACGTATAAGTCTCTGTTTTGTTAATATACAGGGTGGTTCACCAGTTATTGCCACCTTGATTCATGTCATTATTATTATTCGCAGCAAGAAATGTTTCGATGGAAATTAAATATTTATTAAAAAAATTCTACTCTATAAAAAAGGTGTTACCTATGTCATATATAGACAAATTAGTGAGGATTAGTTAAGGAGTTATTTTAATTTAAATATTGTTAAGAAAAACTCACTCTCTCACTAATGATAACTTCCTTTATTTAATAATTATTTACAAAAACGGTTCAATATAACTTCTATTTATATTTCGACATTTTTGGAACCGATAGAATAATGATCGTCTCGCATCTTGTAACTTGACGACAACGATATTTTATGATACGTTCCTTCGTATCACGAGTTCGCGGACAAGACGTTAATAATAAATTCAGCTTTTGAGTCCACACGGCGAGTATAACCGTGTCTGACTCGGGACACGAGACTTACGGACGCGCGTAATTTATTGGCTGACACTCACTGGACCAGACCCCTTCGGCTGGCTCTCGCCGGACTAAGTCCCTTTGGCTGGCGCTCGCCGGCTGTGTCGTTTAGGCCCGCTACACATATCCGTTGTTTTAACGTGCGGCGACCGTGCGGTACCGGAACTGCGGTCTGAAGTACTATGGATTCAATTAGACGCTGCACATTTGTTTGAATCGTAATTGCGGCGCCGCACGTCGCTCTTGCGTGCAATATTTCCCGCAGTCCCCCAAAAGAACGCACGGTCGCCGCAATCGCATATGCGAAATTATTCGCGCGTCGTGATTTTAAACATTATTATAATTGTTAATTGTACGTTAATACCGATTAATTAACTATTGAATAGTACTGTCCAATACAGTACTCATTGTTGTTTTAAGCATTTTGGGTACATCCAGAAAGCTAAATTTGAGAAAAATCCGTAGAAGATCCTAGTGACCCCCGTTTTGATCAAAACTATACCGTGTTTAGGGAGCCTTTGTTTAATCGCCCAGGCTACGTTTGGAAGCGTTAGTCCTTCCGGAGTTGATTCAGTTGTCAGTTAGCGACGATCGTGATACGGAAATGAGTTCATTGTTCAACGAAACTGATAGTGGCAGAAGAGATTTATTGCTTCGGTGGAGCACTTCATACTAACTTCATCTGTATTCTTCCAGCGCCGCGGCGCGGCGGGGAAATGAATAATTCGATTCTATCGGTTTACCGAGTTCGCGGAGCACACGAAGAAGATTTACGGTAACGAGATCGCGAAATAGAAGTGGAAAAGGAAGACAGGAAGGGCCGGGCACGACGTTAGAAACAAGACATGACCGGTTCAACGAAAACCAGTTGGAATTTTGTTCTAGGAAATAAACTGTGATTGATGTAATATACTTCCGTGACTATTGCATTCACGTTACATCGAACGCTTGCGAACCAAAGTTGGGCAAAACGTTTATCAAAATAAAACTTTCGAATAACGAATAAAAGATAAAACAATTTTTTATTCGTGATACGAAGGCTCGAAGAAAAAAAGTATCTTTATTGGACGAGCATCGAATAAATAATTTTATTCGACGAGAATTTATCCGATCAAGGAAGATATTTTTTGTTCGAAGCGCATTTACTCGTACCGTCGAATAAAATGTTCATCTTTTATTTGTATCTTTATTCAAAGGCTCCGAATAACTTAGGCGTTAGGCCCATAGGCCCAAGCCCAGGAGCTCCAGGCCAGGGTCAGGTATATCGGTGTGAAACCACTACTAATATAATTACAAAACTTCTTCATGCTTCATTATTTTTTTATGGCGTTTTCACCAACTGATTTGTGGAATTTGTCTACTTCAAATGACGGCTAAACTTCACTTTAGCAACCAAGAATTAGTTGATTTCTACGAGAATATGCTAAAAATCCAAGTTTTAATGTTAGGAATTCACTGGTTCTAAACTTATGTGTGTTTAAAGTTCAGCGAGTTTAAGCGTTTTTGACAGGTAAGGCCGCCGCCATGTTGGTATGTACTCAACGTCACGCGTCGTCTAATGAGCAGAGCCACTAGGTGGCACCACAAGCACGCGGTGATTTTACAACATAGATTTACAACCGTAGTCGGGCAGGCCTGACTGCCAGGCCCCTCCATTCCCCATACGTACCTAACCTCCGCCAACCTTTTCGTGGCTCCGCTCATTGGACAACGTCTGAGTACATACTGTTTCGAGCCTGAGCCGAGTACAATCTCCAACACCAAATTTGTTCTGCAAAACCTTTGGTTGAGTCTTGTAAACTTTGCCATTCTAAACCCATATCCGAAAGTAGAATTGCTCTATCGCGCAACGTTTCCGAAAAATATTGGTTTTGTAAAAATGTATGATTTTGATTTAAAAAATGAGGTGTTACGCAAAAACTAAACATGCGAGAAAGTTCAGGTTTGAGTTAAAAGATAGGGGGGACTCTCCTCGACATATCCATATAGCCAATTATATGCTATATGCTATATGCTGTATGCTTATTTGTTATCTAAATAGTGCCCAACTCTGTCTGGACGTAGCGCATTCGATTCCAGGTTCAGCAAGGCGCACATTTGCTATAACTTTTGAACTAAAAAAGATACCAAAGTGAAATTAAGACTGAAAAAATTTTAAAAAATCGGGTTTAATGGTATACACTGAAATATATTTTGTATGTTTAAATAATCCTTTTTGTTTTTTAAATTTAATTACCCTTAAAAAAATGTTCAAAACTACTTATTATAAATGTTGTTGTTCAATCTTTTTTCAATCCCAAATAATGAAATTTATTAGAATAAAAATAAATATACTGCAAATGAAAAGCAATATCAGAAGTAGATTGAATAGGTAGCAATTAAATAATCAAATGAAATTAGTGACATCAACGTTGTATTTTTTTTAATTAAATTTAAACTACGTTCTTACATTTGACTAATATAGAACTAATTTAATTTCTTATTATTATGTTATTACACTGTTGTAATTGTAATTGCACAGGAAAAAAGTCTGATGTAGTAGAAAGAACAAGAAAAAAGTGTTTAACGAAAAAAAAAATCATTCCATGCGGGATTCGATCCGGGACCAAAATATTCTCAGCCGGAAACGTTACGTTATTATTATTATTACATTACGTCTCCTTCGATGCTCCTTCTCGCGTAACAGGCGTAACGGAATTAAAAGGAAAGAGTATTCTTTTGTCTCATTCATCATATAGGCCTAGCATCCGCGCGGTGTCTGAACTAGAATCCCCGACATGAGATTTAAAAGTCTATCAGCAACAGCGCCGTTGTAGAATATTGGTTCCACAATATTAGTTCTGGATGATACGGTAGGATGTGAGACAGAAAAATACATTGGGTGATTGGTCTACTCCTATATCTCGTCTGTGGTTCTGGTCCAGGCTAAAAGGATGATGCAGGTTCTGGTCCAAGCTAAAAAGATGATGCAGATTCTGATCTAGATTAAAAATTAGACTAGGGGGGCAGCACTATACCGGGGACACTAAAATCCCGGGCATGAGCACTCTCATTTCGTCTCTGCCGTGGAGAACATTTTCACAAAGAAAAATTTTACGAAAAGTCTAAAGTTTACATATTTCCTCTCTGTCTAAAGGTAATGAGGTACTTACCTACGACAGCGAAAATCATGACAGTCACTGTCGCGTGAAAATGTAAGTACTCTCATATCGACAATTTTCTTAGTGCACAACAGCGCACATGTAGTTTTTCATTGTGTAAATCAGTGTGTCTATAAACACATATACATTCATAATTTGATCATTGTTATGTGATTACCGCATAAAATTTAATGAATGTGGTTTTTTTTTACATATTTGTTAACAGCTCACTTTATGAAGACATTTAAAGTTAACCTTTCAAATACACTATTCTATCTGAAATGGCGTTAAATATTATTAAACAGGTAAAACTGTTTTTACAGATAAAGAGGTTATATTAATCTATTTTCTTATTGTTTTTCACCACAAATAATACAATTATGTTATGTATTTAGATTTCTACGTGTTGTAGACATCGACTAATGAACACATCTATGAGGTTTTACGGCATATATGATCCTCCTTACTTATCGGTATACTCGTAATGTTTTTAAAGTGATATTATGCAATGTGTTTATTTCACCTAAACTGTATGCTACAATCTTAAATGTAGGTAAAATATGAAGGACCACCTCTCTATCCTGTACTGAATATACAAATTAAAGGATATGTGTACCCATTGCTGGAAAAATATCAATCTTTAATTCATAAATTGGCAAACGAATTGGATATAGATATCGAAGACAGGTATTTTTATATTCATATCCCTTGTATGTGTAACAATTTGTGCCTTAGTAATGTATATGTTTCCGCTTTTACAGTTATGCTTTCCCGCATCAGGAACTTAAGGTAGAAAGATACAAGAAAGAAAGTGAAATTGTCGATTCTAATTATAACCTTAGAATTTTTGAAAGGGACATAGTAGTATCGAATGTAACTTCTATCAAAATACCTATTTTAATTAGACTATTAGAAGCGACTTTACCAGTTGGAGTCTCTTTACATGTAAGCACATACAATCCTGAGATAGAAGACAAACGTTATGTACCAGACAAAGAATTGTTGGATTTGAAAACCGAATTAGATGACATGAAGCAACGTAAATAATCAATAGCTAAATAATATTAGATTTATGGAAAGAAAATATTTGAATTTTATCGTTCTATGCAATATCGCAGCAAAGTCATAATACAATTTTAAAATAATTTTTTTATATAAAATTTATGTACAAAATAGGTATATAGATATGCTTACAAACACAATAGAAGTATGTAAATGCAGTATCTTATCTATTTTCATTAAAATCTGCATCCCTTCTTTACTTATAAGAGTCCAAAGTGTACAACTTTTATTTTAGAACCCTCTTCCGGTTTTGCAGATTCTTTTGTTTTGTCACTTATATCTTCTTCTGTAGAATACAAATTTCAATCATTATATTTTTATAAATTATTTTGTACTATAAAGTTGAAAAAATTTTATTACTTACTTGACAATGGTTGAAAGTCTTTCAGATAATCCTCGTTACCAAGGCACAATGGAAGGCTTTCGGCTAATTCACGTTTTGGATCAGTTAGGTGTACTTGAGTAATCGTAGACCGTTTCTGTTTATGTGATTGACCCTATAAAAACTGCTAAATAAATAAGGCTAGTACTAACTAGAGGTGTGCGAGAACCTGAAAATGTTGGGTCGAGAATTTTATTCGGGATAGGGACGGGTAATTTCCGAATCCCGAACTTTTCGAGAACCCGTCCCGGTCCCGAATAAAATTCTCGACCCCTCCTGACCATCAGATTCTCGCACAGCTCTAGTGTTAACTAATAAACATATTTTTCGTTTTTTGTACTCACAGTGTCGGGCACGAATATATGTGTTACCGTATCTGAAAACTTGACCTTTGGTTTTTCATTGGTTGTTAATGCTGCGTCTGGGAAAGTGGAAAATGGGGAACAGGATATAGAACTAGACGTAGGAGTCGATATAATAGGCAGTGGTGGTATGTTCGAAGATATCTTCGATTCTTTACTAACACTAATATTTGTACTATTTTGTGGCAATATTAATTTAGAATGTCTGTTATCGAATCTATTTTGAATACTATACGCGGAAGCATACTTCGACGTGCCAAGCTTCATACTATTAGAAGAGGAATGTATATTATCACAACTTCCATGAAATGAAATGTAATCGAGATCGTAATTGAGTCTATACTTGGAAGGCTTAACATTACCATGTTTGTGATGAGTTTGTAAAATATTAGTTGTAGAATTCTGTTTTTGGAGCAAATGCGATGAAATATTTCTTGTTCTAATAGGTGAAAACGTTTGGACAGGTTCGTCAATGTCTGCTAAACCGGATGTGCTTCTAGACAGAGGAAGATTTTTTTTTGGAAGATTATGAAAGTAACTAGTGTACGAACTTGTTAAAGAAGGTGGCGGCGGTGGGATGTTTATGTCTCCTAATTTATTTTCTGTATGAGACTGTTGTAATTTTATTGTCTTGTGGCTGTCATCATTGTTAATACTTTTACTAACAATGTTACCACGAGAATCTTGTATCTCATTGTCTAGAAAATTGAAAGAGGTGGACATGAGATTACTACGATTACTATGAAAATTGGTACTTAATTTATTTACTATGATGGAGTCAGTAAGTGTTTTAGATGTGAAGTCGTTCATTGTAACCGATGACTTCATATTCTTAGAATATGAAGACATTGTAGAATCAGGTTCACTAGTTACTAAGTTACTAAAGGAAGAGTCATACGAATGTGGAATATTCGTGCCAAGTGTGCTAAAAGATGTGGACATGATATTGCTATCCATATTGTCTAATGAAGATCTTAATAAGTTGGATGGAACGTCTAATGCAACTGTTTCATATATTGGATTGTTAAAAGGAGTTGACATGAAGCTATTATCTTGGGTCAACTGCGTTGGCATTGCGCCATCGGACATAGTATCAAGGGAATACCGCATTTCATCGAGTACAGATTTATTCTGCGTGTTGTCTACTGAATTTTCAGTGTGTCGATTAGGCACCGTAGTTTTCCGTTCACTGATAGACATACTTCCAAATGACGTTGTCATTAAATCATCGGAAATATTATCGAACGATTGTGAATTATTAGTACAAATTACTGCAGATGTTTGTGGCGGATGTGTTGCATGCGTTTTATATAGAGGTTTGTTGAATGATGTTCTTGCAAAGAACGTGTTCAACAGTGAGAGATGAGACGAATGATTGAAGGAAGGTGAAACGGCAGTGTTGGGCATATTGAAAGACGTTGACACCAAATTGCAATCAGCGTTTTCACCCGATGGAACATCGGGGAACGACGTGGGTAACAGGCTTTTGTTAAGATTATGAGGATCGAGAATCGGTAAAGGAGGAATTTGACTCTTGGAATCTTTCTTATAACTATAGATCTTGGAATGCTTTACATCAGTCTGATTTTCTTTAGAGGAGCTTTCACTCTCATCACTGTAAGATTTCTCTCCTTTATCACTCGTCGAATCAGAACACAGTGAACACGATGCTCTGGAGCATGTGGAATCTGAAAATTTCAAAATTATAATTTTGTTCAGGAACAAGAATATTCTATCAAGTATTTAATTCATTCTTACGTGAACTATTGCAACTATTTGATCTAGTCAGTATGCGTTCGGCATTTTCTTTGGCTGCTGTAGCCATTTCCATGTCGTTTACAACTAATGCATAAAAGTGTATATCCATAAAAAGATCATGATCATTCAGATCTATAGCAAGTCTAAAGGCTTTCTCAAACATTTGATACCTATATTAGATAGAACTAGTATAGTATCTGGCATAATTTTGTTTCAAATACAACAATGACTAAAATACCGTAGTAAATGATAGAAAAATCTTCTTGTAAGATCTCTTATTTCATCTCCATATTCTTCTTCAATAGCTTGACTGATTGGTTTAACTGGGACATGGAAACTGCCCAACGCGTTCTGTATGAGATCTATACAATATTTGTTTTGATTATATATATTTAATCAAACGTAGTGTCCGCGATGAGTTAAATTGTACATAATTTTGAAAATCTTACTTTCACGTTCTGGCGTCAATGGAAGTTTAAACAAGTGATTTAAAATCTGATTTAGAGTGTGCATACATGCCCGAGGATGAGTATCCCAATTCATGGATAACAATAAGGAAGTTGCTTGTTCAACTTGATACAAAGACAAATACCTTTTAACTAATACATCACCGGACAGAGAATCTCCTTCCAGTAGTTTTATTACACCTATAGGGCCTCTATCAATATGTTAGATTCATATTACTGATTCATTTGTGTACTGTTTGCTTGGTAAAAAACGTGTTGATAGCATACCGTTGAAAAATTAGTAACAGAAGGGAATTCCCATGATTATGCCAATTGATATAACAGTTTATATCACTTTTTCTATTCCACTCCATACGCAGTAATGCTGGTTGAGTTCTGCATTGTTGATAAATGTGATATTTTAGATATACATGAACAAACACATTACAATTACTATTTTAATAAATAACTGAATTTAAAATAAATGTACCTAAAATATGACGATAGGTCTAAAATATTGGCTGGTGTTACATCTTCGCTTAGTGTTTGACTTTTAATACTAGATAAAGAAATATCAAAATGTTGGAACTGGCCTTTATCATTTCCAATGATAAATATTATTCCGTTACTATGCCACGATGCTAATGTTGGAATCTTAAAAGTTAATACATTATTTTATGTATTTTCCACTGATGTTTATGAGTCAAAAACTGCATTTAACTTACAAAGCCTGCTTTTACACAGGTAGTGGTTGCTCTGTTTTGATCGTAAATTATTACAGAACCGTCTATGCAACACAGTAGTAGTAGTTCTTGATTAGGTGAGAATTTTATGCAGCTTGTATGCGTAGGTAAAGGTACCGACGTTACTGCTATTCTTTGTAATTTATCTTGTTGTGAAATTTCATATGTTCTCCACTCTATAGTCACCTCACCCTATGTCATACTTATGTTATGAAACATTCAATTACAAAATTAATGCTACAAGAATAATGACAATGCTAAATGTTGTAGAAAGTTTACCTTTCTTGATACTTTTTGTTCTACAGAATGAATAATATTATCATGACATGCATCAAATATTATACATAAGGGATCAAACTCACTACGTATGTAACAAATTAATTCTAATTTTAATCTGAAAATAAAAACACCTTGTGCTCAAATACTTTTATCAAACAAACTAGTATGGATTATTAAGAACTTGAAAAAAAGTACACATTAGGAAGAAATTTCATACCCTATTGAACGATAAAGATGTATATTTGCACGATCATGTTCTTTCACAGCCGGACTCCACGGATAAACTTCATTCATTGTAGATTTCCACCATATTAATATCTATGTTTGGAAAACAGTCTCGTAAATTATGTAATTTTAAGTAATTTGCAAAGAGATTTATATATAGTTTTCAAAAGACTATAATATTGAATATATTTACCAAGTCATTGCATTTATTAGTTTGTACCTTCTTATCCAATCTGCGGCCATTTGGACCAAACAGATCAATTGTGGATAATTTTGGTTCAAGTTTACTAATTTTATCAAACACATGTTTTTTTGATCTTGTGAAATGTACAAGGCTTACTTGATTATCGTTATAGGTACAAAGTACATAACTTTTAGTAATTAATACTATAATTAAAAATAATAGAATATTTAAATATCATTCACTGCATGGATATAAATGTTATCAAGAAGTTGATAGTTACCATCAGATATATACTCGGAAAGTTTTCCAACAAGATATTTATCAAAAGTTATTTTATATATATCACTGGTAGCAACATTAACTTGTATTTGTATCAACAGAGCATTATTCAACATTAACTGTAAAACGCAATCATCGTACCACTGACAATATATAATCGAATTGTCTTTCAGTTGATCCTATAGAATTAGTTCAAAATACAGTAAACAAATATTATTAATTTATAACATAATTGATTGCAGCTTTACCTCTAAATACTTAATGGAATCTTTTAATTTATTTCCCTTTTTATTTGTTGGTACATATATCATACCACGCTTTTGACTGTATGATCGTTTTCCTTCTTCGTGTAAATTATCAACACGTTTATCATGATACCTATGAAAATAAGAGAAAATTTTAATTACTTTTCTACCTTATGCACAAGTATCCCATAAATGGACATGTGTTTTATTAAATTCGGTATAGTATTTTATGATACATGTAATCAATATTCTTTACTATACTTCATCATTAGTATCGTTTATAACATTTATAAAATGATCTATCTCACCTAAATGCACCAAAGTCTGTACTTTTTATATTAATATTGTCATCAAAACTCCATAAATTTACTTCACCCAATAATGTAAACATTATAAGGAACGGCTACCCTAATCGCATTGAATACTGAACGTAAAACTGTATAAAAACAAAATTACAATACACTTCACGAAGGTTATGTTACACTACATAAGAAAAACTATAATAGCAAGTAATTTAAATACAAACGATAAACACAAAAAGCACTACACTCAAAGAGGATATGGTAGTGCTCACGCTCGGGGTTTCGGTGTTCCCACTTTTTTAGCATGTAACAGAACCTACATCGTCTTTAGCAAGAAACAGAATCACCGACGAGACACCGACGAGATATTTACAAACACTGCCAGCACAGACGAGGTACAGGAGTAGACCAATCACCCAATGTATTTTTTTGTCTCACGTCCGCGGGGCTCTAGAGCCATCTAGAGCCCCCTTACCATTTTTGTGTCACATTCTACCGTATCGGTCGGAACTAATATTGTGGAACCAATATCACAGACGAGATGTAGGAGCAGAGAAGAGGGTAGGGTAGTGTAGGGTCTGATCCAAGCTAAAAATTAGAACAGTTTATTTAGATGTGATTTATGCAAAAAAAATTCGTTGATTTAACACATTAATTTGTTGATCACAATACAATACACAACACAATAAATTTATTATTTCAAAAACTCTATGTGTCTAAAGAACCAATTTTTCTACATCATTAACTCAAAAATTGTAAATTTTGAGTCGAGTTATTGATGCAACAAATGAGCAACGTATTTCTTCAATATCATTACAAATTCTTACATTAGGTTTTTTAATGTAAAAAAATATCCATTTTTTAATTTGAATTTCGTTCCCAGTTTCCGATTATCGATATCGTAAAATTCTGAAACTACTTACTTCACGTCGGAACTACTTGCACACGCACGCGCATTGGTATTTGATTCTCGAAAAACGCCGGAGTTTCGCCTCTGTGCAAGTCCTTTGTGATTAAGTGACATTACGTTTATTATTTTCCTTTTTTCATAGCACGACTCCTCTTTTTAACCGGTAGACTATTTAAGCGAAATGTCTACGCTAAACAATATCAGCGTAGCGGTAATATGTTCTAGCAATATGAATCGGAGCATGGAAGCCCATGCTTTCTTAAGGTAATTGGCCCCGATGACAATCAAATCAGTTAAAAACTTTTTGCCCGAGAACCTATTCGTCATTGAATTTACCTAAATTTTTTCCAGCAAAAAAGGATTCAACGTGAAGAGTTTCGGGACAGGAGACAAAGTCAAGCTTCCCGGGAACGCCCCGGATCGTCCAAATATTTATGACTTCGGAACGTCTTACGACGAAATCTACAATGACCTTTTAGCAAAAGACAAGCAATAGTATCCTATCTAATTAGATAATCGGATCTATTTTCTTTTTCAGGCAGGAAGCGTGAGGCAGTAATAACTTCCAAGAAAAGCTCTTTGCAGTTTCGTTTTCTTTTTTTTTTAACATTTATAGCATTTATAATAAATTGTCAGAAAAAAATATACACGTTGTTCTAGTATAAGTCTGTATAATAATTGAAGTTGATTCCTTAACAATAATGTTAGCTACACACAAACTGGTCTGTTGTACATGTTGGACAGAAACCGTAGAATTAAACCTAAGCCAGAACGATTTCAATTGTCCAAAGACAAGTTTGATATCCTAATCACATGCGAAGAACGGGTGTATGATCAAGTGATCGAATGTATGGAGTCCAGGCCTCAGGAGGATAGCCAACCGGTGCACCTAATTAATATTGATATCCAGGATAATCACGAGGAAGCAACAGTTGGATCTTTTCTAATTTGCGAATTAGTCACTGTGGTATTTGAAAAACTTTTATTTTTTGTATAGCTATAACATTAAGCAATATTCTTTCGTATAATAATCGAAATATAATGTTGCAGCTGGCTAATAGCAAAGACTTAGACAATGACATAGACGAAATGCTTCACGAGTTTGAATCTAAGTTTGCAAGAACGATTCTACACACTGTGCTTTTCTATTGAAAGTACTGTAACAAGCCTGAAACCTGGTGTTTGCCAATGGACTTAATTTATAAAAGAAACTAAATTATACCTAAAATATAACAAAGCATACTACCACATACTCTGGCTCAGACTATGTGGAACGAATTTCACTGGTAACGGGTTGAAATTCGATTCGTGCTTCCTATTTAATAAATCATTGCTTTCCATGGGATATGTTTCAGAGATATGCTGTTTACATTACTCCTCCGACCGTTCGCGAGATGTAAAAGCAAGATTTACGGCCGCGTTTGTTCAACGACATCGAACGTTTAGATATGTAAGAAATGGGATAGGAAAACGAAATGTAAAGGACATAAATTATGAAATATTTTAATTTTATAATATATACGCATATAAGCAAAACAGCGAATTATTCTTATATGTGTATGTATTTTATTGTTAGAATGTACTTGTGATATTTAGAACCAATATGGATCTCTGACGCCTCACATAAAAATTCAGAGATTTGTATGTTACAAAATACGATCCGCTGTTATATAGCGAAAAGACCTTCAACTTGAACAGTTCAAAAAAACCGATACAGTGCTAATGATATCCACCAATCAGTGTTGATCAAGATGAGCGTACAATCTTCTCGTTTTCTCGCGTTTCTTTTTGTTCGAATGTTTATTTAACTTTTTCCACGGTTTCTCCTCAACTGATAAGCTCTGCGTGGAACCAAGTACCGATCCTGTATCGCTGAAAATTACAATAATTGCCCAAATATTATCAAAGGCATTTGTACCAACGCTCTATTACTTATTATATATGAATGATTATTGTCAATAATTATACATGGATGACTTTATTGAATAATAAATATACAATAATGTTACATACCTAGAACTACCACGGTATACACCATGCATCCTTCCTATTATTCCCTTAGTATGTACATTCGAAGTATTGTTTTGAAAGAATACTTTATCTACATCCTCAGAGCTAGTTTTACTTCCCTTATTAACACGTATTGTCCTAGCTGGTACATGTCTATTTACAGGAATACTTCTTCTTCGTGGAGGGAATGTGTGAAAGTTATCTTGCTCTAATGTCGGTGGCGCGACACAATATAACAGTTTGCCATTTACAAAATCTTTTAAAACGTAACGCGCCGATCGTGGATTGTCTGGTTGTCCATTTTGAGTCATGAAACCTCTATTATCTAAAGTCAAAGAAAACATCTGGTAAGATATTAATGTATGTTGGGAAAAACCTACGGTAAATCAGAGTTGGATAGACAATGTTTAATGCAATTGTCATTTTTTACGATTAAAAATAGAAATCAAAATTTTGATCCATTAATGCCCAACTCTGTAATAAGCTCGATCACGTACATCCATAGGCATTTAAAATTTCTTCTGCAGTTGGAGCTCGGTCAGGGTCTTCTCCTTCTATGGGTAGAGGTAGCATGATGCCATAAAGGTCTTCTATAACGTGTCTTGGTATTAATGTACCTAGTAACGTGATCGGTGGAACATGGTCCCTCATCTGATCAATTGGCAGTATACCATTCAAAATCATTTCTGCTTTAGTACAAACGAAACTTGGCATTACCAAACCTGGACAATCGCAAAGAAGTAGATCCTTGTCTAGGAAGAGTGTTTGAAAGTGTTTTGTCTTGCCTGGTGTTGCAGACACTGATACTTTTTTGTCCATTAACAAAGCATTAATTGTGGAACTTTTACCTACATTTGGGTATCCTACTAGACCAATCGTTGTGATGCCTTTAGTGTATGTTTTCCCCTTGTAAACTTTTTTGAAAAACGATACCAATTGATCTCTACTTAATAACTCTGACGAGTTGTTTACCACTGTGTTCTCTTCATTATCAATTTCTTTATTCATTTCTTCTGTGGAAGGCTTTAGAGGATCGAAATAACATTCTTCGGGTTCTATGCATTCTCCATTCTCTCCTTCAAAATTTTTACTTATACTATCTGTACTGTTCAGACTAGTACCATCATCTGCACTTTCATATTCGCTTTCTGAAGCAAATTCTGAATTATATACCGACTCATTGTCGTCGTCATCTGTATTTTCTACTTTGCTATCTTCTTTGTCTTCAAGATTTTCCTCCTCTATTGTTTCACAAGACTTCTGTCCTTCAACTGCTAATGTAGCAGAAAAAAATGCAACTCTTACATTAATATCTGAAAAATAATTTGCCCATTCTTTTCGTTGTTCCTGTGTTAAAAAGTCTGCCTTGTTGATCAGTAGTAAGTTTAGTTTCCTAGGATCTACTTCTTTAACATAACTTTCCAAATCCTCACACCTGAAAAGCAAAGGATTCCGTGCATCGACAATCTGTACAACAACATCGCTGCGTTCCACAACTCTCCATAGTTGCCTCCAAAACTCCAGGTTTTTCTCGTAAGGTGTTAACATTAATTCCTCCGCTTCTTGGAGCAGAGACAAAGCGCGTCTCCATTCTAAGAAGTGTTCTTTTTCTTTGGCTTGTAACTCTTGAGCTGTAGTAGAAGCGTCCCACTTTGGTCTTCTCGGAATCTTAAGCAGACCTTGATGTTTCTTCTGCGACTCCAAAATCTTTTTCCTATCATCTTTAGATAGCAATCCGATCCCGCTCTTCGGATTGACGAATTTAATATTCAACTTTTCCGCTTGAAATTCCGTTCCAGCTAGCTCTGCAGTCGAAAGGAATTCTTGGAAAGAACTTTCTTCCGTGACAGACTGAAGATTGAGACGTCCCCAATCATAGCCGTCATTTAACTCAACACTGTGGATCTATTCGAAGACACGACATTTAAACATCGAAATGTCTCAATCACATGTACCGGGAAGTAAAAGGTTATAAGTAAACTGCGGATTTTACGCATTTATGACAAAAGTGACTGGATGAAATACAAAACTGTGTAAACATTTAAAGAATCTAAAAATCTTACTGTACTACTTACAGTTCATTAAAATGATTGGAGAAAGAAATAAATGTCTGTTTTTGCGTCTTGTGATCAAGACAGACAATTTTTATTTCGCATAAAAATCCGCAGTCTAGTTACAAGTAAAGTCATTACCTTACCATAGTCATATCATCGTGTTTCTTATGTTTCACAGAACCGAAACGATCCCTAATCAAAGCTTTTCCCAAATTTCCACCTCCGCCCTTTCCTTTTTTACCCATTTTGTACAAATAACTTATGTCTCTCTCTCAAGGGATCATAACACGAGGTTAGCTTTTATCACAACACCACCACCAAACGTCGGAAGTAACGTGATACACAACGAACCAAGTGTCATTGTATGATCATAAATCTACCGAATAACATCAAATGCAGATAGTTCCAATATAATCAAAACATATATGTATTCGAATTCAATTCGACATACGGGGTGGAATGTTCAGGATAGAATTAAAATATATATTTATGCATTATACATTTGAACTATATAGTAGTCAATTAAACGTATATATCTATGATATTCATAAATTAAATTTGGGACAGAGCTTTAATTCGAATGATTCTGCGTCTTACTCCATTTTATTAATAACTGATAGGTAAACTGTTCTGGTTCACAGTTTTTCTTCATTTTTTTCCCTGACGACCAGCAACAATTACAAAACGTTCGACATGCTCCACATGCTTCTCTCCTTCCTTCATGTTCTCCATTCCTGCGCGCCCAATCGATCCTCAAATCGGAACAAGAAAGTTCTTTCGCAAGGCAGCTTGTGAACATTTTTTTTTCTTCGAGACAGCATTGGTGTCATTGGTTATTAATATTATATTACAATTCTTGCGATTCCCGTACGTCTCGTAGACAATTCATTATACAATTCTGCGCGATAGTGTTACAAGACGCGGAGAGGTCGCGCTTACATCGATGAGGTACCTCCCGTATTTAGAAATCTAGCCGTCTAATAATGGATAATCAGTCGCTTCTCTGGAAAAGGACAGCTCTCCCAAATAAAGTTCCTCCAAAAAAAAAATATATATATATACTTTCATTCAAGCACATAACGTCCGATTCTTTAACAGAGAGTACAAAATGGTTCCGCTATGCGCGTCCAACGTAGGTCTCGTTATTTTTACACTGCGATGCTTTTACAAGAATACCACCGTCCTACAAATTGTGATTCTTCATTCGGAAATTGTATAACCTGCATGGTACATGGCGGACCATGCGGTGCGAACGGCGATCTATCAACGTTTGCACACCAAGACTCTTCCTAATTCGTTTCAATAATTATCTCTTCCTCGGATACCACGTGGCTGGTCGCCGTCGCGTCCTCTGCCACGGTTGTTGTACCCGCTTCTGCCCATATTATTGTCGTTAGGACCCCGATTCATGACACGATTAGGTCCGAGCTTATTCCCGAAGTTACCGAAATTCGAGTTAAAGTTATTTGGCGTGTTCTGACCGGGATTTTGACCCCGGAAACCCGGGCCGAAGCCGGGTCTGTCGAAATTCGGGGGGCCGGCGTTCGGCCCCCTGAAATTTGGCAAACCTTGAAAACTATTGCCAAACGGTCCCTGGTTCGATCCGAACAGAGGCAACGGGTTTGGCCTGAAGTGCTGATTTGGTCCGAAATTACCGTTCGGTGGCCGAAAGTTGGGACCAAAATTTCCAGGCGGTGGTCCATTTGGACCAAACCCGGGATGCATGTTGGGATGATGCATCATGTGCATGGGACCGTCCATTCCCTGCATACCGGGATGCAAGGGCTTGTTCTGCATAGGATGCTGAGACATGTTCGGGTGTGGCACTAAACTAGGAATCGGAGGGGGCATGTTGGGATTAATGTTTTGCATATTATGGTGACTGGACATGTGGGATATGCTGTTGCTTAAGTGGGGCATATTATTACCGATGCCGGGGCCGATGCCCATTGGCATGTTATCACGTTTGTCGAAGTTGCTAGAGAAATTACCGTCCCCTTTCCGGGCACCGTCGTTCATTGATTTCTCGTCGTCCCATCGCGAACTACCGTCCCGATCTCTGTCGTCGTAAATGTCGTTGTCCAAGGGCTTCTTCAGCGGGAATCCGTGCGAACCTCTGAAATCTTTGTCGGCGTAGTTACCCCTTACATCGTAATCGGAACGCGAGCTAGGCCTGCCGGGTCCGCTGGATATGTTGAACCGCATGTCTTCGTCGCCGCGGTTCATGTTTCTCACGTTATCGCCGTGAGACAGTTTCCTGAGGTCCTCGTCTTGTCCGGCATGGAAAGAGTTGTTATCGTTGGAGTGCTGGTTCCCCTTGCTGCCGGTGTACCTTAAATCGGTATCGCTCGATTGCGAGTCTTCAGTCATCACTCCGCCGAAAACCGGCTGATGTATCTTGGACGTCCTGTCGCTGGCTCCACCGTCGCTCCAGCCGATCAACTGATCGAATTTTCGTTTTCCACCGCGATTCAGGGACTTGAGCAGTTCAGGGTTTTGTGCAAACTTAGAACTAGGCAACGGTGGAGGAAGTTCGATGTCGGGAACTTTCGAATAATCTATCTCGCCGTCGTCCTGCAGATACTCCTCCGCCTCGTCCACGTTGTCCGGTGGTCTAACGACGTCCCGTAACTCTTCTATGTCCCCAGAGAATACTAATTTATTTATGGCATCGTTTCCTTTACTAATCGCTTCCGCTAGTTTGGAGCCAGCTACAATATTAACAGCATTATGTAATTACAGTTGAACTCCTGACCGACAGTGAATTGTAAATAGTACTCACATTCAACAGGTATCATTTTTCCGTACAGTATAATACCATTAGGTGCGACTTCGTTTAGAGGTACTGCACCCGGCGTAGTTTCAATCAACTGATTCACAAACGCGTTCAGAGCCTCGACTTGCTCCATGTCTTCCGCTTCCATTTCATTCCATTGCGCTTGGAAATTTCGTGGAATAGGTTTACTATACGGAACCTTCTTGTTCGCGAATTTCTTTCCTTCGTCGACAGCATGATCCAAGTCCAATCCGGGAATGCCGCCGCTTTTGTCTTCCGGTTCACCGTCGGCGTTGATTCTGTCTTCTGGTCCCATGCCAGGTATTACAGCTGCTTCGTCAGCTACAATATATGAAATAAGTAGTAATAGCAATTCCTCGAGCCACTTAAATTCTAGCATACCTATTTCGTGGTCGTCAACACCAGCGGATCCCGCTGGTAACGTGTTCAGATTATACTTATCCCTCATCAAATCACCGGGCCTGTTACGTGTCCAGAACTTTGAAGTATGATCGTTGCTACCCGAACAAAGTATGTGCCCTAACGGGTGCCAAGCTAACGTCCAGACTATGCTGTCGTGAGCTTGTTCTATCGCACCCACCTCCTTGTCGGCTCTAAAAATTTATTGCGTTACATGAAGCATGTAAAGAGTATGGGATAGAGGTGTGCGAAAACTTGGGAATATCGGGACGGAACGGGTCGAGAGTTTTATTTGGGATTGGGTTCTCGAATGTATCGGGATTCCCAAGAATAGATCAGGACCCGATGCCTTCCCATCCCATTCCGACATTTTCTAGTTCTTGCACACCTCTAGCATCGGATAATAAACTATAGAGGTAGTCAGAAGCGTACCCAACGTGCCAAAATAAAATAGCTCCATCGCTACCGCCACTACAGAACAAGCCTTCATGACTCGGATGCCACGCGACGCTGGAAGCTTCTTTCTTATGACCGCGAAACGTTTGAACTTCTTGGCTTAGGTTCCTAAGGTCGAACAGCTTGAGCAAGTGATCCCGCGACGCGGTTACCAACCAGTTCCCGTTTTCATTCCACTTCACGTCCATGACTGTTGACTTGTGAGCATGCAGAGTTGCGAGCGATTGGCCAGTCTTTGGATCCCATAATTTAACCGGTTGCTGGTTGTCTTTGCTCCCAGAGATGACTAGACTTTTTTGAGGGTGCCAGTGCACACACTTTACGTCGGCACCGTGACCTAGGCAAAGGTTGAACGAATGAGTTCCTTTTCATTCTTGTCGAGTTATGTTTATATGATACCTCACTTGTTGCTTGAATAAATATTTATGGAAAATATGATTACTCGATTAAGACGTAACATGATATATACCCCTCAAAATTCGTTCTTCGTGACACCGAAGAAAGTCCCAAATTCTCACAGTTCCATCATCACTGCATGTTGCCAGCTTATGATCCGTTGGGCTGAAACTACCCGCCCAAAAAACAATAGTTTATATTCAAACACTACACTGTTATATGTTTAGAAAACAGTTCTTTATTTTGTGAAAGCTTATGATGAATAAAAGACTTTGAATGAAACAATTACTATAATAATGTGTATCTTAATTTCATTGTCTCGTATAAATACAAGTGTGAAGTAATAAATATTAAAAGAATTACACAGCACAATGAAATATTGACTGGGCTTTATTGAGTTTTATTTAAATTGTGTTTTTACAAGTGCAATAAATTCGAAACAATAGGAAGTAGACAGTGAGAAGTATTTATTGAATTCAATGGGACACTTGGTACACCTTGCGGACATTATTATAACATGACTTCAGGAGATGATTACTGCAAATTGAACTTAAAAGCTTACATTTATTACTGATTCGTCATTCTGTTCGTTAAATAAACACTACCGCATGCAATGCTCATATATGTATGAAACAAGCAAAGAATATTGTATTTCGTATTTATCTTCGTGGTACCTTAGAAGGAAGTTATTTATACATTTCCGTGTCTACACATGCAGTTCAAGTGATACCTAGATAATGTCGTACGTATGAGTTAATTCCAATCAGCATACTAATTCATAGTCGTAATTTTTTGTGTTTCAACGTAATTGTTTATAGAAAAAATAAATGTATAAGAAGCTGTTGTTATTGATGAATTTTATGCATCATTCCTCCTATAAGTGTAAGCAATTTATGCGCTGAAAACGCGTCTGACAATATGAAAAAATGTGCAAATAAAGTTTACTTTTGGATTAATTTCAGAAAGGCATAATGTTCTGTGAGAATATGCATCGTGGATGCTGTAACAAGTGCACCTTGAGGAATCGACAGACATCAGTAATAAAAGGAAGATCTATGTGTAAATATTATAAATAAACAAAAAACCATCTTCGACAGTCATATCTGGCACACAAGTAAAATTCGTCGCTCATTAAGCAACAAACGGTATCATTATATGGTAAGATTAGAATCTCTCTTTGATGCCACATGACCACCGAGTGATACACCAAGAGTAATATTTTTTTAAAAATTTAACATTTATTGCACAAAAAAAATGTCCGAAGTGTACATGAATTTCATTATATCTCTCTGCTAGTCTTTCTCTCTCTCTCTCTCTCTCATCTGCAAAAGGGCACAAGTGACACAAATCGAAGAAAAAATACTTTATTATCAGAACCATGTAATACTGAAACGTCTTTATTGAACTTTATTCAATCTTGGATGATGTAAGGACACAGGATATTTATCTTTATTATAGTTCAATGGGAGTCTCGACTAGGAATTACTGTATATGTTTCTTTTTTGTTTATTGGTAACTGTAGAATATACATCTTGACCCACAGCCTGACTGTATAAACTCACACCAAGAGCCATAAGGACCTAATTTTCTTTCTTTTTTTTTTTTTGGTTTCTTTCACTTCTCTTTCGGACTATTTCATGTAGGACAGTATAAAGTATTGGTAGGTTTTCATTTATCACAACATAAACGAATATGTAGATCAACTTAGGTCCCTAAGACTTTAGGAGTACAAATTAAATGTTTCATATTAACACGTGTACAACACTGTTGACAGAAAAGTTTATGCTATCCTTGCACGTTAACTTTGAATATAATTATGATCCGTGGAGATACAGAGAATTTGAAAAAAATTTAGCCGAATACCACATAATCAATTCAATCAAGATCAACTAGTACATTCATTGAAGCAATAACAACTCGAACTACTTGCATATTGTGTAGTATCACATGCTGTTCATTTCTATCAAATATTTATTTCTCATATATAGACTTCTCCAAAATTAAATTTGCTGCTAACGTGTACACAAAAAAAAATGGCTGTTCTCGCAATCGTCTATGCTAACGCGAACAAAGATACTGCAAAATATAAAAATTGAATTTCTGCGATAGAACTCGTCATGGAGTTACCTATTTGCACATTTCTGATGCGCCTCGTATTAGAAAATTGTTCGAAAACTACGAAATCTCTGGAAATCACCTGTGTACCCATACAAGAATCACTATTGTCATAGCAGAAGAGTCATGAAACCAGAGAAGGAAGAGAATGAGAGTCATGTCCAATATCTTAACTACAGCAAGGATGGACGGATCGTCTATAACAGTGGCGCAAGAGACGTAAGGACTAGTGTGGTGGATGGTATACCTGAGTCCTCTAATAGCTTCTTTGTGAGCTTGAAACATCTTGACGTTGTTCATGTTGCTCTGCCAATACTTGACGTAGCCTGCATGATCCCCTGTAACCATCCAGCTCTCGTTGTGTGACCACACCATTGTCCTCACTGGACTATCGTGTGCCTGCACAGAAAAATGAAAACTTTAATTAAACGTATCTGAAATTGGAGCGTACACTAAAATTGTATGGTTCCTCATGGATACCCTAAGAATTTTAGTGGATAAATATTTGATGGAGCATTGGATTTTACTGAATACTGCGCAAAATAACTTATAATTAGAATATTGTTGAAGCACTTTAGCATACCTGTAAAATAGTTTCAAAATTAAAAGTAAGGCCATTCCATAGAGTAAACTCTCCACTGGATGCACCAGTGACCAGGCGTCTGCCTTCTGGTGTCCATGCCATACAAAAGATAGGGCAACGCATTTTATTTGTTGCAGTCTTCACGAATCTTGTAGTGACTGCGTTTATCGGATTGTCAACATAACTGGGTGGTGGGAGTAAGTCAGGATAATACATTACATCTGGCTGAAGAGCACGTCTGTCCCGATAGTCCCTTTGCCATACTCGATTCTATGCACATAAGATCGATTGCATTAGACCCGTTTATCATTGACTCAATTCAATTTCATAGAGCAAATTAAGGATCCTACCTCTAAGCTTTTTATAATAGCAGAATTATAATCAACAGTTTTGCGCATAACAGATTTTCTAAGTCGTTTCCCATCGAATTCGTCTTGCAAACTATCTTGGCCGGCAGCAACAATTTTTGGAGCATGATATGGTCTGAATGGTTTGAAAAAACCGCGGGCTCCATCTCTGTGATTAGTGTATCGATGTTGATAGCTCCCAGATGTATTGATGGTAGTTAAATTGGGAGGTGGAGCTGATAAATTTGGAGTTGCGGGTGGTGGTACCGACATATTAGGCAAGCTTATGGCTGGTGGAGGATTCGCGAATTGAGTATTTGCAGACATAATGAAATAATTTATGGGATGCTACATTCAATTCAAATATATAAAAGAAAATATAATCTAAACGGGTAATATGGGACAAACATATTTGTTGCTTAATATATCTTAACGATGCTATGTTGAACCCATTGCAGTTATCAATTCTGTAAATAAAAATAAAATATAGATTTTATTAGAAGTCTAGTAAGCAATCGTGTCTAATTTTTAAGTTTGCATAGAAATGCATTTTATAAATGAGTTTTATTAGATTCGTATATGTATGTCATGCAGCACCTTTCCAAATTGACTGATGAGTGAAAATAAAATTAAATTCTGATTTGAATATTTGTAAGTGATATTGATCGAATACAAAAGGTACTGTTAATTTCAATTAATCGTTAATAATACGGTCATTGCGATAATTGAAAACATTTAATTGAAACATGCATCTATACATCCAAACATAAGAAGTTACAAAATGAACTTTCACAATATGTGAAAGTAAAATACGGAGTTTTTATCGATAAAAATTGTCCACACTTTATTTATCCTTGCAACGCACGTTTAACTTGTTTTCGACTGATTTATTATCGTACAATTAAGTATTCTAAACTCGTAAATGATCGATTAAACTTGCTTCCACTGAAATTGGAACGCTATCGAAGGTTAGATTATAATTTTCTAAAAAAAAAAATTGGAAAGCAACTTGACGATCGGAAATTTTATAGAAATCTAGAATTTGTTGTTGTTATAACTAGTGAAACACGTTTACAGAAACTGGTAAACAACCTGCTCATTAATTGCGAACAAATTTTCTTTGATGCTGTTCCACTGTAAAACCCTTGAAATGTACACAACCACTTCCTTGCACCGAATGTAACAAAAATGTCTTCGAAACGTTTAATGAAACATAGAGATTAAAGGAATCATTACTCGACGTGTGTATCGACAACTAGAGAATATCTACTTCTAATATGGAAATTTAAACACAACGGGCAAACAGTAGGAAAATTGTGTGTCCGCTGTGGACGCCATTACTCTTCTAGACGATGACATCCGTTTTATACGTTTCCACTTCCGTCGGTGGTTTTAGGGAATTATTAAAACATTTATTTAAAAATTAATATTACACATTGAAAACAATTACTATAGGCACGGATAATCAAGAATATGCTGCTTAAATATTTTTATATAGAAAATATACAAGACAGATTGAACGATAATAGGGATTTTTAAGATTTATTAACCTTGTTATACACGTCAGAGAGGTGCTCCTCTCTGTACACGTAATCTTCCCCGATTTTACAATTTAATTGTTAAAAAGAATTAAAACAAATTCATCATATAAATATGGATTATATTACACTTACTCAATGATATTCAGAAAACACTAAGGAACACCTGTTATGTTACCGAAATTGATTCAAACTTCATGCCATTCTACAAGCAAGCGCGAAGTTACTGGAGTTTTTGTAACTGCAGTTTATTGATGTTTGACGGCTACAACAATCGAGATATTAACGTTTGTTATGATATAAAAGCTTGTTGTGAGACTATTGATTGACTGTCATTGTAAGCGCTATATATATATAACTACAAAGAATTCGTGTTAATCATGATCAACTATAAGAACCAGACGATTAAAGACTACTATTTCTGAAAATGAGTAAATTGTTTAATGCATGACAGAAACATTAGATTTCGATTTTACTTGTGGTGTTATATGAGAAATACAACTACATACATATTTCCCTGTGACGTCATTAAACAAAAAAAAAAAAATACAGTGAAAGAAAATTGTAGCAAAGAACTATTATAAGTCATGAATGATGGATGCAAGATTACAAAACTTCCTCATCATATACAACAGAAGCTTTGTAATACGAGACCACCTTATAGACAAGGAAAAAGGTTGACATCCGTGAAGGTAGCATTGTGGACTTGTATCCTATTCAATATAACAATATACTTTTCTATTAAGCCATCTTTCTAACCTCATACTCTGAATAGGTTATTTTAAATTCCATTGTTTTTATAAACATTATGATTTCTAATTTTGTTTCAATTTAGATCATTCCAGTTTGCTATTAATACTTTGTAACATCATATAACTATGTTCTATTTTTATTGTAATATTTCCTTGACACGCCAGCTCTGTGTAACAGGTTTATACAATAAATGATGAATCAAAACATGTTATGATATGTGGAGTACCGAAGCTCCAATTAGGTGAAGAGGTAAAGAAGCTTGTTGAACCATATGGGGATGTGAAAAGAATTCATGTAGTCCCTGACTATCCTGCAGAAGAATTTACAGAATCTTATTATTTACAGTATGCACGCATACAGAGTGCAAGGTTTATATATTTTTTACTTTGATGTTACTGCATAATTAACTTTCCATCTTAACTGTGTTTATTAATTGGTATTATGCAGAATAGCAAAACGGTTTATTGATGGTAAAAATTTTTATGGAGGTTCATTGCACATATTTTATGTACCTGAGGTGGAAACTGTGACAGAAACCAAAGCTAAGCTTGCTCAACGCCATAGAGAAGTGGCTATACGCATAAAGAGAAATCAAAAAGATGCACTGAATCCAAGTACAGACAAATTTGTTCCCCCGTATGTTAGAAAACTAATTCTCTATAAAAACTTACGGATTAACGATTATTAGAGGTGTGCGAGAACCCGAAAATGTCGGGTCGACAATTTTATTCGGCATGGGAACGGGTCCTCGAAATTTTCGAGATTCTCGAGAATTTTCGCGTTCTTGAGAATTTTTAGGATTCTCGAGAACAATCCCGAAAATTGTCGAGAATCCCGATACATTTAAGATCCCGAACGTGCTCGGGAATACCGATATATATTCTAGAAATTTTCTAGAACCCGTCCTGATACCGAATAAAATTCTCGACCCGATATTTTCCAGATTTCGCACGGCTGTAATGATTATTTATCAAGAACGAAATAAAGTTCAGCAATAAATTTTAGGGAGCAATATCATAGAAAGAAGAGGACACCAGCTTTACCATTAACAGAAGAACGTCTGGCTAAACACTATCCTGGAGAAACGTTGACTTCCATTTATAATGGTATTCCACAAAACATAGATCCAAGACCAGTGTCTGAACCTAGTTTACCTTCAACCTCGTACAATTACCAAGATAATGAATCAATTACATCTGCCATATCACAAGCTCCATACAACATAGACGAAGCTATTATTCAAGCTACAGTAAGCAATAAAAAATTATCAAGGTTTGACGATGTGAGACGCAAAAAAAGGAATTACAAAGGACAACCTATTGATAGTAATGTAAAAAACAAAATAGTAAGACCCTCAATTGTCAACACAAGCACCATAGTAAATTGGGATGCCTCTGATAAAAAGATTTTTAGTAATCCCAAAAAAGTTGAGAGCAATATAACAATTAAAGTGATCGCAAAAAATGATAACAACATGAAGAGAATTATAATAAAAGATCCGAGGTGAGTTGGAACTAATATTAAATTTGATATCTCGATTCTCTATTTTTAATATATTTTTTCAGTGTGTCACAATTGGTGCAACCAAGCAAGGACCTTCAATTTTCCATTCAAGAAGCTAAATCGAAGATACGAGTTGCAATGCAAGCAAAAGACTCTGATAATTCATTATAATAACGTGAGAATAATAAATAAGTCAATTTTTTTAATAAAAACAATTTATTGTCGCTTTAAATAATTATATTCCGAATCTTTTTATACTTGTGCTCCCAAGACATAACTATTAATTTTTACAAAAATCTAAGGAACTTCCTCATTTGAGAAATTTCTATCTTATATTAACGATTCTAATAATAACTGTTAAATAATAACCGTGGAGTCTGGATCCCAATCTATACCTCTTGTTTTATGCTTTATAACATACTTGTGTGGCGACAAATTCTCCTGTGAAACTGTAGACTTCGTGCTTTTATTTCTAATTACTTGTTGCGGCGAATTTGTTGCTAAAATTGTTTGGATGTGTCCATTGTTTGACCGATTGCCAAGAGGAGTTCGAATCTGAAAGTAAAAACGATACATGTTTTTATTGTTTTAATACAATTGACAATATACTAAATACCTTTGTAGATTCGGTTACATTTTTATCATTAAAATTAAAAATTTTCTTTTCATCTACCATAATTTTGGTTTCTGGTTTGAAGACCTTCTTTTTCTTTTTATTTATATCTGCTCTTCTTTTATCGTTTTCACACTTAGATAATTTCAGTGATAGTTTAGCAACGCTATCGTCGTCAAACGTTATAATCACTTCTTCTTTTGGTAGTTGCGATATTTTTTCTTCATCTTTTTCTTCTTTTGGTAGTTGCGATATTTTCTCTTCATCTTGTGATTCAGTTGAGTCTGATTCTGCAGATTCGTCCAATATTAATGGATCTCTCCATATTTTTATTGTATCACTATCGGTAGCATGTACTTCCTTATGTTTTGTGTTCTGTTTAACATCATTGCAACTATCTGAAATTGTTTTACTTTCATCTTCGCTTCCACTTTCTACTTCTTTGTTTTCTGCTGTAAACATTTGTAGATTAGTTAATCTTAATCCTTAATCAGCTAATCTTAAGTTAGAAGATTCAATAACAGCAGTATCCTCACCAGAATCTGCCTCGGTTTGAGATGAACGATTGGAACTAGTGTCAGATTCATTTAATTTGCCATCGATTTCATTGTTCATCAAATTCAAAGACCTGACTTTACACATAGATAAATCAGGCAAGGCTTGTATTTCAGGGATATTGAACTGCGAGGAAGTTTCACAATAAGAAAACCTTGGATAAAAGGCATCTGTATAGCTGCAACGTCTTCTTAAATTCTCTCTGTGCCTAGCCTTTAAAAGATTCATAGATGCTGGCGTTAACATTGGAGTTCTATTGAAATCTGCAGCTGGTGATCTAGGGTCAATGCCTAAGACACTGTAACGCTCTTCCTGTATTGGTGTATATGCTCTTTCAGTTATCGAGCTATTCACTGGTGGTGTCAATTGCATTTCCATATTTGTGAATTTCTAAAAATAACTTACTTAATTTTTAAAACTTAACAAAGTAATACAATTGCTAAATTGTTGTACACTTTATAATTTACCACATCCGAAAAATCTAATTCTGTATCCTCTACTTCCGGTGCAGATTTCTTTGGCGATAAACATAACAGATAATCTAGATCTGTTTCTAAGTATGGTTTGCGTTGTAAATGCCTTGGAATTGCAGAGAGTACTTTTCTGTTTACTCCAACAGGTGTGGAATATACCTATCAATATTATTATATTCATTGTTTAATATATTCTGCAATGTTGGAAAAATTTTATCAAAATATTATGGTTCAAGAATTACCTCTATTGGTGTTCTGTTAATACCACTAGTCACTGATCTAGGATCAATAGGCAATGTTTTTTGTGCTACTGGTGTGTGGACATTATCATCAACAGATTTTTCATCCGTGGAAGCAGACTGTGCTTCTGTTTCCTCTTTCTCAGTCTCGGGATTTTGGAGAAAATACTTGTTAACATAATTCCCCATTGTTATTACTGCACTTCCATGTATTTTAATTCACTGTAATTTGGAATAGGAGAACGATATAAAAGGCGTTTAAATGCAAGCGTTCATTTAAAAGTAGAAAGTAAACATATAATGGACACAGACATTTCTCAGTGACCGAAACTGGTTCAACCGATTACCGATTATTGTTTAAAGCTTTATGGTGAAACTTACCGTACTTAAAAGTTTATTAAAGCTTACACAAAATTAGTTAGAATCGTTGACACGAAACAACTCAACTTTGAAAATTAAACCGACCAAGTGATGAAGTGCTACCAACCATTCCACTCTACCCTTCCCCTTCTACGGTGTTATTCCCCCACGCTTCCGTCACGGCACGGTCACGTGACGCATTTCGTCTCTGTCGTGCATTTGTCACAATGTCACGTGACAAACCCGGTACTGGCAAAGAGAGGGTAACTTTTTCCCCTCAATTCGACTCTATTACCAACGTGAAACTTTAATTTATAACGCGCACTAACCAACCAACCACCATGTCACACCATGTGACGTTAGGGTTAAACCATTGACAAAATACAAGAATAGACGTTCCACAACAATTCTGAATTACCGACACCGTTTGGAAATGCCTTTAAACTTATTTAAGTTTTAACTCTTACCGTAATAAGCGCCATGATCTATTTCAATGACGACGACATACTTATGTCATATCATTGTTTTCGTTGAATATATGTATGATATGCTTTTCAAAATATGTAAAAGGACGGTCTGTGCTACGTTTTTCGTAAATAAATTTGGAATATGCATAAGTCGCATAAATTCTGTTGACTGACATAGTCACGATCATCACGCATCGTATCTACGATTAATGGCAATTTACGTAAATACATATTTCTTAGGAAACAATTTAAATAATTTGAACCTTATTGTAAACATCAGTTGGTAGTGCAAGTTAATAATAAACAATAGAAAAAAACTAAATGTAAATAACATATTACATATGTACGATGATGTTATGTATTAAAACTTATTAGGTTATTTAGCCGTAAAACAAATCGCATACATTTGATCTGTTTTTACTAATAATTCTTATATTTGAGATCAATAACATTTTTTCGGAAAAAAAGTGAATCCATACGTTTAAATATACGAATATGTCAATCGGTATAAATTTACAAGAAAGTTGCAGGAATGATGAAACTGAAATGCAATTTACAAATTTTGCCTGTCCAATCTGTGACTTCTTGTTTACGAATAAGGAAGAATTTTATGATCATTTGCATAATTATGCTGGAGACGGATTATTGAAACAATTCTTAAAGATAGACATAAATAGCGAATCTCAAACGGAAGTAAAACATTGCAACCAAGAGAAATCTGATAAGTCGCACGAAAACGTAGCAAGGCCTTTCAAGTGTCAACAATGCGACTTAACGTTCGACCGAGCTTCTCAGTACGATTATCATTATCGAAGTATACATTTAGGTGAGAAGTCACAACTTTGCGAAATCTGTGGCAAAGGTTTCTTTAGAAAAGCTGACCTACGAACGCACTTAAATATTCATTTGGGAACTAACACTTGCATTTGCGAAGTTTGTGGGAGAAAATTCAACCACATATCTAATCTGATCAGGCATAGTAGAATGCATGCTGGTAATTATATTATTTATATAAGTAATCGACTGTAAAAGGAAAGATGAAAATTAGAAAATTATCTGAAATTAAATTTGTAGGGATAAAACCATATCCATGCTCAATTTGTAGCAAACGCTTTACACAGATTAGTTCTCTTGCCAGACATAAGCGTACTCATGTGAAACCAAAAAAGGATGTACACGAGGCACAAAGTAATATCACTAATACCAATGCTGAGAAAAAGGATCACACATTAAACAAGAATAAGGTGATTGAACAATATTGTATTGTATAATATCTTTCGACATCAATGTGTATTTCATTAGCAATGTATAGTCTGTTGAAGGTAATGCACTTGCTCAACAAAAGATTCTTAAAAGACAACACTATTGTAAGACTTGTGGTGAGAGTTTCAGTTTAATTTTACATTTGCGGGAACATGAGAGCACTCATTCAAAGAATGCAACCATTTCGGAGTGCAAGAATAACGAAATGGTAAGAATCGGATAGATAATGTTAACAACATTCTGGACCTGATTGTTTTTGCTGTTCAGAATTTTCAGAAAAATTCGGTACTCGAGGAGAATTTCGATTTTTTTGAAAACGAGGAAAATATGAAAAGAGTATTGCCATTGGAAACGATCATTTATATTACATCAGAACAGGTAAAAAAATATGGTCACAATTATATTATTTTGAAATAGATATTACATGTAATTTCATTTTGTGTGCAGTTGAAGAAAATTAATTTGGAGAATATTGAGAACACTAAGAATCATGTCGCACAAGAACACTTTTGCGATGATATTAACGAGAAAATTCCATTAATTGAGGAATTAACTGATTCTGAGAAACTGATATCCAATAATGAAATACTTCAAAACGTACTGTATGTGTGCGAAATGGATGAACCTGTTCTAAAAAGCAAATTGAATACAAAATTCTCGAACAGTCAGGAGTATTTATCATGTTCACAAACGTATGAACTGGACTTACAGAAATCAGAAGTACCACAAAATTATAATGCTTCGGCAAATATTTCTCTCAATGTTACTGATATGTTTCAAAAGATAGATTTATCAGAATCGAATATCGATGAACATGATAAGCTCGATTTAACTATTCAAAATCACCAAGAAATAAATGTGGAAGAAAACGCAAAGGTTGTTGAGGGTATAAATGATGAAAATAATGTTACAAATCAGGAAGAACCAATGCTACGTTTAGTACAGACAGAAACAGGGGAACAATTTTATGAATTTTTAATTAATAATTTAGTAGAAAAACTACCGAACATACAGTCCGTAAAAACGTCCGAAAATAAAGAGGAGACTACAGATATTTCCGAAAATGTAGCAAACATGAACGATGACGTCCAGCCTGAACAAAATATAAGAGACGATATACCCAGTGATCTAAATTATACGCAATACGAATTACAAGGGGAAGAGAAAAGTTTCGCCGCGAGTCAGATCTTACTTGATCCACAAAATGATTTTGATAAATACGTTGAAACGAATTTCGAAGTTTTTGAGCGATTAAACTATGACGACAGTTCCGAAAGATTTCTGAAATTCGTGGAACACGCAGGAGTTGAAAATCAAAGCTCCAAAATGTTAGAGTGCAAAGACAACGATCAACTCTTACAATTTCAAAATTTCAGTCAAATCGATTCCATCCAAGAAAATGAGAAGAGTGACGTAATTAACGACAGTGAACAGACTCTTTTGACTTCTCTTAATGATGATATACAATGTGAAATTAATACAAATAATGATCAAATTATTAATGATGGGGAGACACAGGTACAAACTGATGATACCATCAGTAATGACAAGCAAGAGGATCAACAAGAAGATTTGAAAAAATCAAAAGTATATCTGTTAAAATTCCAGTGTACTGTATGTGAAAAATCATTTTCAACCAGTTACAACTATAAACAACATATAGGTACACATTTTGCAGATCAGCAAAAGTTTCATTGCAAAGAATGCAAAATGTCCTTTGCTTGGAAATCTACGTTGAACAAGCATATTGCTAGCAATCACAGACCGGAAGGTCCGCAAAAGTTTGCGTGTGACATGTGCCAAAAAATTTACAATACTTCTTCGCAAGTAAATGTGAGTATATTTTCTTCCAAGGATACTTTGTAGTCCTCGTCTGAATAAATTTTTGTTATTGTAGGAGCACGTGAAACGAGATCACCTAAAACAGAGAAATCACGTGTGTTCTCATTGTGGTAAATCGTTTTTCAAAAAGTACGACTTGAAAATACACAACAGAATACACACGGACGAAAGGCCGTACGTTTGTCCAGCTTGTGGGAAAAGATTCCATCATAGAAGTCATATTATTCGTCACGAACGTATACATTTTTAGGAAGAAGATTACATTAGTTATTTAAACGTTAAAAATGTAACTAGCGAAACATATTTATGAATGGAAAACATTGTAAATTTTACATTATACAGGGTGTAAAACTAAACGCATTCCAAACCCTATGTTTCTGTTATATTAATCATTAACTATTTCACGTTAGAACTCTATGTGCTTTTAGTTTTACATTCTTTGATGTATGATAAACATTATAATGTAATTTGCATAATGTTTTTTCCTAAATATTTTTTTAGGAGATTATTATTTTTTTAATAAAAGAAAGCAATAAATGATAAACGTTCTTCTACGTGTTTGATTGCAAGTCACTACCTAGTTCATTGATAGTTTGTGCATTAGACATTCGCACTATGTACATATATATATAGATATGCATTACAGTATAGCAGTAAGTCCAGGCTTCAATATGGTCGACATTATGAGTGACGACGTGGTGAATATCGTGCAAAACCTGAATTTGAAGGAAGAAAAGGCATGCATATAGTTTAAATTTGATCAAATTTTTCTCATTTTCATTTTTAGCGTTAAAATATGTTGACGAGTTTGCGTATTTGCAGTTCTAGAAACTTGTATAATGTTTCGATGCGGCCACATGCTTCTTGGGTTGGTTATATAGTATATTGTCACACCGATACTTTGTTTCAAATTTCCGTGTTACGAATTTTTTCCATTTATTTGTCGTTAAAAACATTTATTGAAAAAATAACTACACGAATCGTTTTCGTTATACACATGATCATCCCATACTAGTGAAATCAATAATCTGATGTAATACAACAAAGTTTCGTTTGGATGAATGCTATTAACTCTGTCGTTGTATTTAGCGTTTTCAAAATATATGCAATATATTACAGTCGATAAATCTAATACCTTTTTTCCAAATTTAGGCGAAAATGAAGCCGTCGAAAAAAAAGAATGCCGTTACGGATGAGAAAACGGTTTCGGAATTAAATCCTTGGCCCAGTTATATTCAGGTATATCAGAGAATACTTTTTACATTAATAGTTTTACTGTTTACAATAGTAATTTATATCTACATCAAAACATGTTTCTAGGATCGTATAAAATTATGGGATAAACTAAAAGCAGACTACGAAACAGAGTTGGCATCGAAGCCAGTTACCGATATAAAGGTAACACTTCCTGATGGCAAAGAAGTTGTTGCGCAAGCTTGGCGCACAACACCATACGAAGTTGCAAAAAGTATTAGTCAAGGTTTAGCAGATAATACGGTCATTGCAAAAGTTAACAATGAACTGTGGGATCTGGATAGACCCTTGGAGTCTGATTGCAAACTTGAACTTCTTAAGTTTGATAGTCACGACGGTCAACAAGTCTTTTGGCATTCCAGCGCACACATATTGGGGGAAGCTATGGAAAGGGTATACGGTGGTTGTTTATGTTATGGCCCACCAATCGAGAATGGATTTTACTACGATATGTATCTAGGCGATAAGGGTATATCGAATCTAGAGTTTCCATTCTTGGAAAACCTTTACAAAACTATTGTTAAGGAAAAACAGCCTTTCGAAAGACTAGAAATGACAAAAGAAGAGTTGTTGGAGATGTTTAAATACAATGAATTTAAAGTTCGTATTATTAATGAAAAAATAAATACACCTAAGACCACAGTGTACAGGTGTGGGCCATTGATCGATTTGTGCAGAGGGCCACACATTAGGCACACTGGAAAGGTGAAAGCTATCAAAGTCACCAAAAATTCCTCCACCTATTGGGAAGGGAATGCCAATGCAGAATCTTTGCAGAGAGTTTATGGCATCAGTTTTCCCGACACCAAACAGATGAAAGAATGGGAGAAGTTCCAAGAAGAAGCTGCTAAACGAGATCACAGAAAAATAGGAAGAGAACAAGAGCTATACTTCTTCCACGAACTTTCTCCAGGGTCATGCTTCTTCCAACCACGTGGAGCGCATATTTACAATACCTTGGTGGAGTTTATTCGATCAGAATATAGAAAAAGAGGTTTCCAAGAAGTAGTTACACCTAATATTTATAATAGTAAATTATGGCAAACGTCTGGCCATTGGCAGCATTATGCGGATAACATGTTCTCCTTCGACGTTGAGAAAGAAACGTTCGCGCTTAAACCTATGAACTGTCCTGGCCATTGTATGATCTTCGATGTGCGTAATAGATCCTGGCGCGAATTGCCATTGAGAATGGCCGATTTCGGAGTGCTGCATAGGAACGAATTATCCGGTGCATTGACTGGACTCACCAGAGTCAGACGTTTCCAGCAGGACGACGCACATATATTCTGCTCGCCGGATCAGATTAAAGATGAAATGCTCGGCGCGTTAGACTTCCTGCGTCACGTGTACTCCGTTTTCGGTTTCACGTTTAACTTGTGTCTGTCCACAAGACCTGAAAAATATTTGGGAGACATAGCCATGTGGGATCAAGCCGAGAAAGCGTTGGAAGACAGTTTGAATGCATTTGGAGCACCATGGAAAATTAATCCTGAGGATGGTGCATTCTATGGTCCAAAAATTGATATAACAATCATGGATGCTTTGAAGAGACCTCATCAGTGTGCCACAATTCAATTGGACTTCCAACTGCCGATTAGATTTAATTTGTCTTATGTCAAGTAAGAGAAGAACGAGTAACTACTAGAGGTGTGCGAGAAACCGACAATGTGGGGTCGAAGCGGCACCGAGAATTTTATTCGCGATCGGGACGGGTTCTCGAATATTTTTGAGTTTTCGCACACGTATATTAACTACTGTATTATTTATGAATAGAGTCTGATTCCAATTACTAACTGAATGCTTCGAAATTTTAGCGAGGCCGGAGAAAAGACGAGGCCAGTAATCATTCACAGAGCTATTCTAGGCTCTGTCGAAAGAATGATTGCAATATTAACTGAATCCTACGCCGGAAAGTGGCCATTCTGGTTGTCCCCGCGACAAGCAATGGTCATCTCAGTAAGTTCTCTGTTCGACGAGTATGCTTTCCAGGTGAAAGATAAGCTTTGGGAAGCTGGATTCATGGCAGAGGTTGATACGGACGCGAGCGATACTTTGAACAAAAAAGTACGAAATGCTCAACTTGCACAGTTCAACTTTATCCTTGGTAATGTATCATTTTTTATATATTCTGAATTAAATGCCGGATTATTTTATTTAATAATTATACTTTCAGTCGTCGGAGAGAAAGAACGCAAAGCTGGTACAGTGAATGTTAGAACCAGGGACAACGTGGTGCACGGAGAGGTCGCCGTAGACGATTTAATTACGAAATTCAAATCGTTCAAAGAGCGGAAGGACCAGAATTGCGAGGAAAAGTTTTAAATAAGCTCTCATGAACAAATGGAATATTTATTTATTTGTAGGCTGTAATTCCAACGGTATCGGTTGTAACACAAAATCCATAAAACTAGATGAAATAACATTTTTGGAAATATGTTAAAACAAATTGCACGAGCTATTGAAATAAAAAAAAAAGACGTCACGCTATGGAAATCCTGTTTCTAAGGAAGTCCTAAAGATATTTAGAATAACTTTTGTATAGAATATTTCACACTTGCTGAGCAAGCTACTATACAGATTAACAAAAACAATTTAGCATTTATATCGATATATTCTGTTCCATGACGCATTAGGGATGCATAAAATTCATAAATGTAGAGGTAGTATACTTCGCTTTTACTTGGGAAGCATTTTTTTCTAAGGGGCGTACCTCTATCTACTACATCAAGGAGTCATCGACGATAACTTACTTTACTTAGAGGCTACAGATAACATTCAGTTACGCCCATCTTTGTAACAGAAACATTGAGTGTACATCATAACATGAAATGTTCATCTCAACGGCTGTGCTCCATAATTTATTGCGGATACGGTCAATGCTGTAACTGCAGTTAATGTCTTTTCAGAATAAACTGTTGTTGTAAATTGTATCTCATGTTCTCGCCAATAGAAAATCTCCGCCTTTTAAATCGCTTGTAGCAACCTTTAAAATAAAGTAGCACGTTCGTCTCAAATCGCTTTTAATTTATCTTACATTGCAAAAACTAACATATGTCTGCATAATTACCTCATTAACCAAGCGAATAATAATTCTTAGTGCACCAATTAACAAGATTTAACAAGTTTAATTATAACTTTTACTTCAGGAAACAATCTTGTCAAATACGAATTTCGCGCATGCGCAAATGTCAATGGTGATCTGAATTTATATTACAATATTGTTAAAGTTAAATATGGTACGGTTATGACAAATTTTACTAGTTCAGTTTCTATTTTAATCAAATTTGTTAATATATATTTCTTTGATTTATTTATTAAAATTTTAGAAGGAATTAAAGTATGCTCTCCCGAGCCTGAATGCATTTTGTCCTGTGGCGGTTGATTTGAATTGTTTGAATCAAAGAAAAAGGAAGCGTTCCTTTCCAGGTTTTCTATTTTAATTGATTAGTAAAATTATATAGAAAAGTCTGCCTTAGATGCTCTGTTATGTATATTTTTGATTTTTGTATTCGTTTACGGGCCAATTACTTGTGAAACATTTTGAATAATTTAATTTGATTTGCCCTCTCGCGGAGACCGCCACAGTCGGACGCGCGCATGCGTCAGTCAATGGAGCTCCTTTTCCGGGAAGAAGAGCAAACGGCTAGCAAGGGCTGGAGGAGTACTTTTCGGTTGTTATAAAATGACAGCCATTACAATTTCGCCGGCTTCCCACGGACTTATTCAAGTTGTAAACGAAAGTAATTTATGTAAAATCGAAAGGTACGTCTTAGAATAATAATGCTTGGCGAAATTTCAATTCGGTGGTTTCGGAGCGTCTACATGGCAACTATCGATTTTTTGCAGTTACCTTAATGACACCGCGTACAGGGAATCCATCGAAAATGCCTCGAATTATAACAGCCGATTGTGCAGAGAACGACGACTACGTATGCCTTTCCTCGATTCGCAGACAGGTATTTTTTACCGACACTTTTACGTGCTTTTAAAACGCTGCCGTTATCAAAGTTGTATAATACTCCTACACAAATCGGTCGCGTCTGTTTGAATGTAATCAGCATACATATCTCTTTGGTTTATACTCCTACGATTGTTGACAGTTGTAGTTGGGTAATTTATGATGCAAGTGACAAGAGACAATGGAATAAAATCATTTTAAAACGATTAGAAAGGGGCTTTTTAAATAAATCAGGAATTTCTGAGTCATTTCATTAAAATTCTATGTGAGACAAATACTGGGACCATTTAAGCCCATAAGAAGTTACAAGTTATTTGATTGGAAATAACATTTTTGATTAAATACTTTGTCCTTTTGTGGATTCGTGCCTTTTATTATTTATTACAACCTCAGTATTGTAATTTATTTATTACAATTCGCATATAAAGTACATCTTCCATGTATTTTATTGTTTCTATGCATGGTCCCAACTGGATTTAGCATATTTCAAATGAAGAATGATAATATAAATTAATTGTAAAATTACAGGCGTAGCACAAAATCATTCTTCGCTGTTTATGTCAGCAAGAGAAAGACTTCCAGGCTTGCTACACGGTCAAATATATACATATCCCAGTAAAAGATGGAGGAAAAAAAGACGTCAGTATTTAATGCACTATTTGCATCCAAAAAGAGGTCCCAGGGGAGACCCGGATGATGGTGTAGAAGGTGTAGAAACTGTAACACATGTAAATGATGATAGTAAAGAATCTGTTGCTCTTAAAGGTAAAAATATTTATAAAGAAATTACAATGTTGCATACACTATATTTAAGAAAATAATAAAAACAACAATTTCTTACAGAGGAACATAGTAAGGATGCCTGGTTCTACGACGAACAGGACATATTAGATATGGATGCGTACGAGGAACCGGATCCAGAAAGTGATTACGACTACGAAGAAAGTTACAGTAGTAAAAGGAAACGAAGAAAACCTCGCGGGGGTGGGCATCATCCTGCACGAAATCATCCGCCTTCCACAGATAGCCCAGGGAGCAAACGTACAAAGGTATGTTTCATTTACTTCATTGTTCTAAACCTTAGGAACTTAGCATTTATTATATAAGATAAGAAGCATGAATATACTGTGGAATATTTGATTCAACATGCAATTATATTTTTTAGTTTTATATATATATTTTTTTATATTGTATACTAAATTTTGTAAAACACTTTTATCGAATAGGGTGGGGGACGCGGGCGCAAAAAAACCAACTATGATGCTGTTGACACTGATAAGCCATTCGTTTGTGACCGTAAGTTTAACCATAGATACAACTACAAATGACCACTTCCTGTTACTAGTTTCATTATGATTATTATTATTAGTTCTATCAGTTGTTATTTCGAATAAGCGAACAAGTGCATTACGTTAGAAAATTTGTTAATTTTATTAAATAACTATATTTTTATGATGCCTTACATATTATTTCACAAGATTACGCAAAAGGTTACTATATGATATATTTAAAAAAAAAGAAAAAGAATAATATGGAAGCTCGAAATAAATTATTGAAGACTCTAGTCTTGGTTGCCGCATAATTTTACACTTTGGGGATGGTGATTGAACTTATAATGAACTTTATAACGTGGAGAGGTGCCCTTTTTAGACTTATAGTAATTTCATGTTGGACTTTAATGCTCTTTGCTCAGTGAGATTGATCAGTACCGTATTGACTGCTGTTTTCCTTCAAGTTTATCAATTTTGCAGTACACTATAGGATACTCCGATCCTTGTCGTATATACTTTGTGTTTGTATCAAACCTTGTACTCCATTTCTCTATTTCCTGTTTATCGAAGTATGAAGAGACGTGACATGATTCTGTATGAAAGGATAAGATTGACCACGCGTGTACAAAAGATTTCAATCCTCGCGCGAGAAACGTATGCAGTGCGTTCAAATGTTACACAGGCTGTGTAAAATTCTGTACACTATTTTGCCAATTTTCCAATCACTTGAAAAGGTAGTATACCGTGTTAATTCGCATTCAGAGAACCGTACGAATTTCTTATATCTGGTCATTGGTAGTTCGCGGGAAATAATTATGTTCACTAAAAAACAGAAAAGAAACAGATAGGGGACGCGTTTGCTCAGATCTTGAAGGAGTATAATAGTCACTACTAATTTGATCGAACTTTTCCAGACGTGAAGTCTATGAATTAACTCGAATGTGCCTGCCAATCTGTTTACTTCTTGAAACCACTCCTGTTAGACTAGCGGATGAATCTAAAGACATTTGGCCACGACCAGTAAGCCTCGATTCTAACCGCGCACTCTGTTCACACAAGCATACACCATTGACTAATTGATCGAGCTTACAGTATCGGCCAAATATCTTCGGACCAATATACTACCTGCCAATAACAGAGCAAGAATGTACTGGCTCACACTGTAGCGAGCTCATTCTGTAGGAGTATACAAGCATCAAGCCTTGCATCGTATTAGTTTTGCTTCTTGGGCTGGAACTCCTTCACTGCTTGTCCACATATAGATTCGTAGGTGGATAGGGATATGTACTGGTACGGAAGGTGTGCAAATGCTATCCTGAACCTAGTAAAGCTTCTCTCCTCGAATCCTTTAACCGCCATGTACTTCTCCAAACTGTAGATATCCAGTAGATACGATCTCGCTGTACGAGAACCGTCTTTCCGTTTTCGCTTTTTCATTTAACCATGTCACATTTGTATGGGACATATCCAACATGGCGGTTAGACGGCTACATCCTCCTCGATCGTCCAATCAACCTCGTCAAAACCAAGATCTCTCTCTGTCTCTCTCTCTTTCTCACATCATGGACGTTGCATTGGATGGTTTGTGGGAAAAAACAGTATTTGCACTTTTGCAGTATGCAGCGCACGGTATAAAACCAGACCTGGTCTGGTCTACCATTACGGTCATTCCCACTCTACTTCCTCCGGTGATCCTGCTAAGGAACTAAGTCCCAGTCCTGCTGAAGTTGAACCTAGGAGCGTTGCAGACACCGCTGCTTCGAACCAGCCAGGTTGGAGCCAAAATCAGCTCAGTTTTCTCACTCTCCTTTTGTGGCAGCCACCGCCGCCGCCGCTGAAGTTTCCCATGCTCCTGGACACCCTTACACAGCCCCTAGTACCCCGAAATCTTTGTCTCTTTGATCTCATCCATTCACGGGACCCGTTTTCATCCAGATATTATCATCACTATTCCCCCCTTTACTCGATGGAACTTAAGTATTACATTCTTTAAATGTGTTGCAAATGCATGCATTGCAAATAATGTAGCGTTCTTACCATTCTGTGTTCACGAATTTTTGTCCGTGTTACGTTTATCTACTTTTATCGATCTCTCTCTCTGTATTTGCACAACTTTTCTGCAGTCTCGATTATCATACCGAGACAGTTTCGTTAAGCCAGTATGATACGGTTCTGTTTAGCATCGTGTACACGTAACTATGTACACCTTGTGTTCTCATATATATATATATATTTATATACATTTGTTTCCCGATATACATATACATACGCGGGATTATCATTCATTTTTTCTTTTGGGGGGGGGGGTGGAGAGGAAAGAAGGGAACAGAGGAAAAGGAGAATAGCGAGTTGTTGGCGAATGTTTTGCAATGGCATGCTTCTGCAATCGCGTAATTTGAGAGTGTTGTGGTGTCGTACGCCGCGGAGAGCCGACCTTCTCATAGCTGAGGTAGAGTTGTTGGGCGCAGCCTCTCTCTCGAGTGTTTGGTATGCGTGTGTGTACTTTTTTGATCATGGTTGTTCTGTATTATCCTTTCGCAGCATGCCGAAGTTTGAGCTGAGTCTTTGTAATGGAGTAATCTAACGGCGTTTACAGTATCTATTTTTCTCTTCCGTTTTGCTCGTTTTCTCTACTTTACTGTACCTATTTTTTTTCTCTTTTTTTTTCTCTCTCTTTAACTTAATACGCTTTTGACAATCCTAGAGCGATTTTGGCTTCGATTGTTCCTCTCGCGATGATCGCCTGCAGCAGCTTCACTAAAGACATTTTTATGTATTTACATACCCGTACGCCCGGAGATTGATCTCCAGAGATTCGCATAAATGGTAGTTATTGCCGCGTTTGCGCCGCTGTTCTGTCTGACCTTGGAACGGATACTTCGACGTTGTATCGTTGTAATTGCTCTTGGTGATGGAATGCATCGATTGACGTAATTTGTGCACCTTGTTACGATTCTATACATACATATATTTATATATATATATATATATATATATTATATTTACATATATACATATATATTATTTGACTTTTCATTCCTCATTGTTGTGCCAGTTCCTTGTTTTAAACACTGTGACGCTTCGAATAATCGATTCTGGTTGGCCGAGTGATCTTGCTAACAAAATGATCGTCCCCCGGAAATTCTTCGATAGTAGCCAAATTTTTTAGTCGAAATGAGTATGTATAAGTCGCGTTTAGGGCTCGGCAGTCCCAGTGCGAAAGTAGTGGATGGGTGGTACAAGCGGGTATGGGGTGATTCTACTTGCAAAAACAAATGGAAATTCATGTTTCTCGAAAACGAAGTTTCTTGCCATAAGTAGCTAAGATGAGGCAGCTTACTCGTTACATTGTCATTTCATGGCTGCTTCAATTCTCTTCAAGCTGAATTTCACGACCACACTATTCGGGAGAAACAGAATTTATGTCAAGATACAGAAGCTACATAAATATTTCTATTTTTCTTTTCCGAATAATTTCAGTAAATTGAGATTAATGCAACAGTATTTTCAGATTCTATAAGCGCTTTCACCGTTTTGCATTTGATCCGCTCATCTCTTTCAACAAAATGCATAAAATCCTCACGACTTGTACAAAGGATCGAAGAATTGGGGGTCGTTCAGGGTACGGGGCCGTCGGAATCGATTATGCTGGTGGTGGTCACAGAACTGATTCTAAACTCATTGTCTCTAAGCCAGTGTGCATGGTCATTAGCTTGTGACGCAAAGCGCAACTGGGTATGTGGTCGGTTTGTGATTAGGTGGTACACGTCGGGGTCGTCAGAACGCGTCTTCATCGAGTACCTCGAGTCCGTCCCCCGCAGCGCCTACCGCGTCTGCTGCGGGGGCGTCGACGCAGCCCGCGGCACCATCACCGGCGCAATCCCAGCAGCCGGCTCAACAGGCTCAGCAGCCAGCGTCGTCTCAACCGCAGCAACCGCAACCGCAGCCGGCTCAGCAGCCCCAACCGTCGCCGCAGGTAGCGGGTGCGGCCCAGGCGACCACGGCGCCCGCGTCGCCGACGATCCCGTCGACGAAGGAGGACCACCTGCCAGCAGTATCGTCCCCGGGTACCGCGGTGCCCTCGCCCTCCTCGGTGAGAACGGAGGGGCCACCGACCCCCGGGACGAACGAAAAAAAACCTGGAAAATCAGCCCAACCCTCCCCGTACTGCGACTTCTGTCTGGGCGACGCTAGGGAAAATAAAAAGACCGGCGGCTCCGAGGAGCTGGTCTCGTGCAGCGACTGCGGCCGCTCAGGTAAGCCAGAGGAAAAGATCAAGCGCAAGTATACACGAAGAACGAATCACAATTAATGCAGGTGGCGTGTGTGTATCCGCCGATATATAGTCGGTTAATCGCGCGTCGTGTCGTTCCGTCGATCGAACCCTCTCTGGGTAGCGGAGGATTACTTCCTTTACTTTCCTCGGTGGTCTCTGTATCAGGACCACTGGCCATGTATACGGGGACGGACACACCCCCTGTCAGCACACAGATCCCTTTCAACAACGGCGGGAACCCCGCCGACTTTTGCTTTTCGTTTCGCGCTGTCGCGGGACCGATGTAAGTACCACGAAATCAATTCTTCCACGCATTCTCCAACCACCCCTCTTGTCGTCATTACGCTTTCAGATCTGACCTCGGGACAGGCACGTCCAACTTGAAACTCAAGACGAGAAACGCCTCCTAGCTAGAGGATAGACTTATAGTCTGCCCAACGAGACCAGTCAGTGGAGCAGCAGCAGCAGCGTGCGAGAAGTGTAACTTGTGCATTTGTTTACCTTTACCGCCTCGCCTCGTTGGACAGACTATAGACACAGGAAGATAGAGATGTACTGGACACTCTGTACTGGAGTTTCGTAGTCTTTCTCTCAGGTCACTTGACGCGTTTGTTTGTAACGGTACTGCGGCACAAATGTTCGTCATATCAATTTTTGATAAACCTCATAGACTGAAGTCACTTTTAGGACATTTTTATCGAGACCGGTCCAGATGAACTTGTAGCTAATATTTCGATTGTGTTCATCAGGGTTTAACCCTTGTGTCAATAACCGGCTACCCGGGTACGCACTTTCAATTTCGTTTTTATAACTTTTTATAACAATACCTAATTCTACATAGCCTTGCTGTTGTTCTTGTTTATCTTCAATTCTTGAGCCTGCAAGGACATTCTACTTGGACCTTTTGGAAAGCGTTTACAATTTAATCTGAATATGTGAGATTCATCAATCAAAAGGACAATTTTTAACGAGTTGGTAACGAGTTGGATATGCCTGTGACGAAGAGTGGAACTTTGGGAAAAAGTTCCTCGAGTAGATACAGTATGTGTTTCCTTGTTAGACGATTATTGTTGAAGAATTTTTACAAGCTACTTGATACCTACCCTTTTCGACATAACCAATGATACGAGAGCATGTATGACCAGGAACTTCTCTCGATCTTGTCCTAGTCAGATCCAAAGCTTGAGTTCTCGGGAACTCTTTTGAATTAGCCAGAGTTACTCGAGGGACTCAATGGATTTGTTTCCTTTGATGTTTGATTAGTCTCTCACCGTCTTCAATATTCCTTTATGCTTCGCCATTACCGCGTCAGGCCATTGTCTTCCTAAAATGTTGACTGTTTCCACTTACTGTAGCCACCGTAGTAGACCTTCCATGCATTAGACGCACTATTTTTCAATTACAATACGCATAAGACCCCTTATTAAGGTCCCTTGCTGATGCATGCTAGCAGTGCCTCGATAGTTACTCGCTGCATGGGACCGGCCGTGTACACTTAAGTCTGTGACTAAACTTGTCACATTTTTTGCTCTGTATTATCGATATCATGAATTCTGACGCCAAAAACGTGCGTCAAGTTTTTGGCTTTGTTTCGCAGAGAATCAAGACAGAATACAGCTCAGTTTGTAGCTGGAGATATTTTATATCGATTTCATCCAGAAATCTTATCCAATGGCATAAAAATGCTTGGATTCCGTGGCATGCACTTCATCAATGTTTGACCTACTTCTAACACTTATATTACAAAATATCTGCATAATTTCGTCAGCTCATGACCAGCGCGCGCTGCATTGAACGTTCCACTTTCGAACGAGCCCTTTCCCAGGGAAAAGTATTCTCGTATAAAGACGAAAAGTTGACGCACGTGAAACCATTTTTCGCTTAATTTTGTCGGTAACATTGTCACTCTACTTTATCGCGTGTCTACGCCACTATAGCGGCTTCCGTGGAAAGCATCAGCTTGAACGGTAACGCCACTATAGTGGCTTTTATGCCATCCGTGGCCAGGCGCGCCGTCCCTGGGAGGCAGAGTTGCGGACGAGCGCGCCGTGCTTAACACTAGAACGACCGAGCAAGACTGTGCCCATTCAGACTTCATACAACTTTTATTGTAATATGTGCTTCAATGAAGAGGTTCATTAAAAAATTTCCGATGAAAACATTTTTACCATTTCAGTAATTGTAAAAGAAAAAATTAGGAAGCAGTCATTTTGACTGCTCCGGTCGTTCTAGTGTTAAGAGGTTAACGAGGCGCGACGATATTTCCGTGAGTCGTGCTTAGGCTCGTTTTTATCGGGAGAATCTCGCCGATTCGTCTCCAATGAATCAAAAACAAAATGATCGACTAAAGAGGCACTATTGCGATGTTCCGAAACCGGCAAAGAGGTTTCCTTCCAGAAGGCAGTTTCAAGTTTTATTGAATCTGGACTCTGTTTAACGTTATTCCCCGCTGCTCTCTCGTACCCGGTTGGTCCTGTTCACTTGCTCGCTTCAGCCTTTTCGTCTTGTCCGTTGATATTTTCGCTGCTGTACTCGGAGTCCCCTTCACCAAGTCCCGCTGTCAGCCTAGAATTCTCTTGTTTAAACTAAGCGAACGTACGGCGACCTTAATGCAGAACAGAATATTAATGATTGTATTTTCCAGGTTCTATGATTTTCTTTCGGAACAATTGCTCCATTCGAGCTCTGGTGCATATACTTACTTCGGTCCCTTGGAAGGAAAACAGAAGGAAAATCGGCAAAAATCTTTCCCGTTTACCGTCCTCCTCGTATACATGGTCGGTGGGCTAGAACTTTTTTCTTTGTCGCTCTCCTGTGTCTCCTTTACGATCCGCGACTTGCGAGAGAGAGAGACAGAACACAGTTTTCGCGTATCAGTGAATCGGTTTCTCGGGACGATCGTATTCCCGTTCTTCCGAATTGTTGTCGGACTCGACGAGCTATTTTTTCATACCACCGCGGAGGATCGTAACGAGAACAAAGAGTGAGAGAAGAAAGAGAACACACAGAAAAAAAAGAAAACACTATTTTTGGGTTGAATAGGACGATAAAACAAAAGAGATAGAGAGAGAGTGAGAGAGAGAGAGAGAGAATACGAAAAAAAACGCTAGTTGCTGTACGACGTACGCTCGAGAGAATCGCATCGTTAAGGGTAAATTCATGTGTGCAATAATTAAGGAAGCTGCACGGTTTCAGCGTTCTAGAGAGGAAGGAAGAGAACAAAATAGAGAGAAAGAGAGAGAGAGAGAGTCTGGGAGCGAGTGCGTGTGAGACAGAGCGAGTGAAAGAAAGAAAGGAAAAATAAAAACGGTTACGAGCTTTACGTACACTAGTCAAGGCACGAAAAGCAAAAACATCAGTTTGTCAATGGTGCAACTTGTCGCATCTGAGCGATGGGAATTCCTCGATGATTCCTTTGCTGCACGGATCAACTGTGATTTATTGTAATTCAGTGATTAGTTTTTAAGGGGACAAATTTTTACGAAGAACAAAACAAACGAGTAATGTACAAAAAAAGGACAAAACGAGAGAGGTAGAGGGCCGGTTGGGTGGGGTGGGAATGGAATTCAAACACGAATCTCGGGATATCTCGAATGAGAGAAAAAAAAAGAAAAGAAAAGAAGAAAGGGAAACAAACGAGACGATAGGCGAAACTCTGCCATTTTTTCGGGGGAAAGAAACGTGCATGAAACTCGACATTTTTAAACCGAAAAGATAAAGAAATTCCTGTTGCACAGTATCACTAGAGCACGTATTGAAGAGGATGTGTTTGTGTTCTCTGTTTGACTACAGTGTAGATCGCGTTCTTACGTTATTGTGTTGAAAAATCAAAAGAGAGCAAAAAAGAAAGGAGGAGGAGTAGGAGGAGGAAAAAGAAAACAAAAAAACAATGAGATGCTTGCCCGCGAAGTAATCGTTCTATAATCGAGAAAATTTTAAGAGAGAGAGCGAGTGAGAGAGAGAGCTTATACAAACGATACGAATATAGACTTTATAATTATATTATCCAGCACAGTCGTGAATCGTTCAAACGAGAGCAACATATTTATATATATTATATATATATTATATATATATTATATATATAGTAAGACGGGGAAAGAACCATGTTTTCGAATATTTCTACGTTTCTAGGAGGAGAGGGAGAGAGTGAGAGAGAGTGAGGACAGTCTTGTAAATAATTTCGTTCTTCCTTTCGATTTGCGTTCTCCGTACTTCTATTTATCGATCTGCAATACACCTAAGAGGCGCAGCACATATAACGCTAGCTAAAAGTATTACCGTTCGAATACTCGTGACAAAATAGAGAGAAAGCGAGAGAGAGAGAGAGGGAGGGAGAGAGAGAGAGAGTGTGTGTGTGTGTAAGAGAACGAGAGAGAGAGAGAGAGAGAGAGAGAGAGAGAGAGAGAGAGAGAGAGAGAGAGAAAGAAAGAAAGAAAGGGTAAAAAAGAAACTCGGTTTTACAGTACGGAACAGGCATCTTCTCGTTGCATAGCTGCACTCGGATGGAAAACGTTTTACGTTCGCGATCGCGGCTTCGTACTCTTCCATTGTAGGACACCGGGTAGAACGAAAGAGTGCTCGATCGAAGCTTCCATTTACATAAGATCCGATCCTTCGCGCGAACGATGGTTTCGTCTTTCCCAGAAGAATCTTCGTGCTTCAGGTTGCCGCTGGATTCAGTTCATTATTCGAACCTGCACCGGAAGTGCGGCGAGATCTCTCCAACGAACCGCGTGCGATTTTACGAATGTGTCGCTCGATTCTAAAGTATTGTTTGCACTATGTTTTTATCATAGCTGCGAACAAGTTAAAACGCCACGAGTGATGTGGCCACGGATGTGCAATTTCACATATTTTTGTGAACGATTTTAGAGAAACAAGACTAAAAAACACAATTTATTAAACGTACCACTCATGTTCTCATTTAAATGGTTGTACACGTGAGAGTAAGGCAGCATTTTTAATAACATTTCGCCTTTCGTCGTGGTCGAAAAGCTACGGAAGCAGCTCGCGATAGAGCAGACGTCGTAAATGAATTTCTTTGCCTCCTGGAACTTCCATTTTAAAAGCCTGAAAATTGATTAAAATCAAGTAATTCGTAAAATCGAAGCAGATTGGTTTTTAGAGCAAGAAAAAGACTTGCGAATGCATATATGTATATACTTTACCTAACGAAACACAAAATTGCGGGAAAAAAATAATATACAAAAATCACGGGAATTTATTACACAATCCAATAGAAGAAGAAGTCAAAGTACGCGCTCTACACGCAAAGAATCAATGGAAAATGGTACCAACCCCGAAGAACGCGTTTTATGTAGATATGTAGATGGAGTCGCTGCTTGCCATGCGTCGAGCTCGCCGGAAGCGCTACCGACTCGAATTTATTTCCCTTGAACCGGTTCGATTGAACTAATTTTTTTTTTTATCGAACACAGACCCCGACGAATATTTCGTGGTGAAAATTTATCGAAGGGGGTGGGGGTAGGAGTATTCGATTGGAAATCCAGCAGCAATACGATGAAGGGACCGGTTGTTACAGAAGATTCTTCGACGCGTCGCGACTCCGGGATCATTTGAAATTCCGATGAAACCATTCTTCGCCGCGTTTCCATTTCCATCCGTTTATCCGTTTACACGCATTCCAGCGGGAATCTGCTGCCTCGAAAATCCTTCCGTTTCGTTTCCTTGGGCATTAATCGTTTTTCGCCGGGATTATTATAAATAGCGTGTAACACTGGTCGTTTGCTGTTTTTTGGATCGTCATCGAATGGCGACGGGATATATTTATTGCATATTTAAAGGGACAGGAAGAGCAAAGACAGGAAAACAGAGGGGAGAAGGTGAAAACGGGAAAAGAGAGAAGGAAAATGAGAACGATCTGCGAGCAGCGTGCGCTTAGAGGCGTGCGAAGAAAGAAAATGCGTGCTAGGGAGAGAGAGAGCGAGAGCGAGAGAGAGAATTATGCTACTTTTCCGCGTTCGCAATCGAGCTCGAGGTATCGGCGTGTCCCAGGAAGATGGATATGCGTGTCTTGTATCTTCCTTGCTGTAGGAGACTCGATGATAGCTTAGTTTTGTACGAGTTTTGCTACTCGCGCGGGTAAAACGAAAGAGGACGTCGCGCAGAGGCGGACAATTACGAAACGGTGACCGTTTATCACGACTTTCTCCTATTTCTTCTGCCAGGACCATTGTCATTAATACCGGAGACTTAATTAATAACAGCCGAGACCGTTGCGCTGGTAGCTTCACGCGGAGATTGTGCAAAATTGTTGTAAATATTCGGAGGAAGAACGAGAGACTTGAATTATTTATTTCTGAGTAAGAACGTGAAACTGACAGTTATATTACACTGGTGCATATAGAACAATTTCAGGAAGAGCTTGAAGAGCTTTCTTGCTCAACTATTCAGCGAAAGACATCAAATCAAACGACGTTTAACGCATAGAACAACCCAGTTAGCCAAATGCTGTTTCAAGCAAATTTAGCGCTATGTTGGCACCACACTTTGCGAGCAAAAGACTTGCCCGTTTGGTACCAAACCCTGCTTGGAGCAGAATTCCTAGACAAATTCCTAGTCAATCTCGGAGACAGATGGGTCGCAAATTGAGTGCAAAGTCTGCAGGCAAAACTCCATGCCAAATTGGAGCCAAACCCTGGTTTTGGTCAGCTTCGTTGTAGAGGGCAGGTCCGTTGCACTAAATGCGAACGTAACCTTATTCGCAAAAGTGGTGCGTAAACACCACAATGTGCCGTGAAAGACAAATCGTCGTAAAAAATGTGTTATCAAAACTAAAATATGTGTATAAATGTGTTACACTCTGATTTTGCTCGATATTTACTTTCAGAACAAGGTTAGGTTCCCTCTTAATGCGACCGACCTGCCCCCTATAACGAAGCCAAGGGTTGGCTTCAATTTGGCATGGAGTTGGCTGCAGACTTTGCATTCAAATACCGAGCGTAATGCGGAAACATGTGGATAGGAATTTGCAGAGAAATTTTGGCGCCAAATTCAAAGCAAATTGTTTATTGGGAATATTTACAAAGAAAAGAGACAATAGGAAGCAATGAAAACCGAATGGTTTCGGGCTGGGTGCGTGTAACAGAGCATTTAGAGAAGACATTTATACGAACAATTTACACACAAGACTAAACATTTAGAAAACAGGAGGGATGTTCTCAAAGACGCTTTCAAATTCATCCTGTGAAAAGACATAGACTTACCTCTGAAAACTGCCGAATACATTCGTTCTCCAACGGATAAGCTGTGATAGAAGGAATATTGAATACAATTAAGACGCATACACCGAAAGCGAAATTCTATATGCACCAAACGAATGTTCGAGTTTCGCACGAACAGACTGAGAACCGGCAGAACGTAAACGTCGCGATAAAAACAAGCCGACGAATAATGTTGAAGAGCCCCGGTTTCGCGGCTGCTTAATAATCGAGCAATCTGCGAATTGCGGTGATTTCGACCCAGATTTCCCGGCGATGATTCAACGGGCTTCCTGCGAAGGCCACGAGCTTCTGTAAAATCGCCTCTGCGCGGCTCGTCGACCGTTTCGCTGTAAACGATACCCTATGAGTTTTTCGGCCCGTGACACGATTCTTCGCGAGCATCTTTTCCTTTTTTTTTATTTCTACTGCTAACCGTTACATATTATCATAGATTTATGGTCACGAGAAGTTGTAACTCGCACGTACTCGATAATGATTTCCCCCTTGTTGTATATCGTCTCGATCACGAGATCTTTAATTAGACAGCTCTTCCCCGGACGCTCTCGACAATTATTAATTACGCACCCTTCCGCTCTCGATTATTCTCATCGATTCTGCCAGAAAGAAAACAACATTATTGACGGTTACTACGATCGAGCGTTCCGCGACAATTCATCCGATTATTATTACCAATAAGAAAAACTCACATGGTATAATAAGAGCGAGAGAGAGAGAGAGAGAAAGGGGAGAAAATGAAAAATGATACGAAAGCATGCAAATAGTTCCTCCTTGTTATATAAAAATCGAAGACTTGTTATTAGGCAATTTTTAATTAAGCAATACCCATGAGGCTTACAAATCTAGTATTTAAGTAACGCTAGTTATATATAAATATATATATTATATATATATATTATATATATATATATCAAATGTGATACGTTATGAGTTGTGCGAATGTGCGAGCGAAAGAGAGATTACTTTGAGGAGCAGGATGAAAGGGACGATTTATGAATGGGCGAAAGGGTGAAACGTTTCGTGCGCGTGTGTGTGCGAGTGTGTGCGATTATGTGTCAGAGGGAGAGTGTGCTGGTCCGCGACGTTTATATTGTGCTGCGCAAGAAAGAACGTGAACTATTCCAAGGTACGCACCGCTATTACTTTACCACCTTTACTATTCCAAATAAAATAACAATATGTTCAAGAGGTGACATCAAAAGAATCGCAGATATCATGAAATAAAGCATTCTGTGCGGAAACATAAACAAAACGTTATCATTATTCCGGACGTTTTTAGTGCTGAGGAAGGGTGAAAGTCATACAAATGCAATAAAGATGAATTCTGTCAAATAGTCGTGACGCGTTTCCAATGGAACAAAATTAGAAACCGAAAAAAAAAATAAAAAAAAAAAAGAACCGATTGACGATCTAACTGGTTTGACAATTCGGAATAGAAGCGAAAGTCCGCTTTGACGCGAGCGACAAAAAAAAATACAGATCGTAGTCAAAATTCGAGACAATAGAAATGTGACGAAATAGAACACGAAATAGCTTGGAGTTCACTGTTCTTCGGCACAAGATAAATGTCCTAGCACCTTTCTACTCGTCCAAACGCAAACTATCCTGCTCCGTCCCGAATATGCTTGTTCCATGACCTGCGTACGTTCTTGTTATAGGGCATCCGACTTGTTTGCAATTCACTGCGAACATGATCGTTTCTGTTCGCAAGTACAGGTGGCAGTGTATCGAGTGCAAATGCTGTTCAATTTGTGGCACCTCTGACAACGACGTGAGTATTTACCATCATTTATCGGGATCATACAATACGAACGAACGGGGACAGTCGTCCGCAACTACCTCCAACTATTTTCGCCTTCTCCTGTGCTCCCCGAAAAATTCGCATAATCTCCGTGCGTAACACAGTGAAGTCTTGATCTAAGCCCGATCTTCGGGTCCGTGATGTGACATAGATCGTGTAGGGCCGAACGTAGAAAAGGACAGCGCTTGTGAACACTACATACCGTCAACTAAACCACTAAATCGTGTTTAGTATCATTTTAATCAGAAAAATCCCACGAATAAGTTGGCGAAAATCGTATAAAAAAATAATGAAAAATACGGAAGTTTTGTAATTGGATTAGTAGTGGTTCACACCGATATATCTACATTTTACACTGGCATCTCGAGTTTCTAGGCCTTTCTAGGCCCCTCGCGAGGTATGCCCCCCCCCCCCAGTGGAAGGGGTAGGCAAACTGACTTGGATCGTGTAGCTCCGTTCGGCTTAGATCGAGACTTTCCTGTACTTTCTTCTATAATACAGAGTCTCCCTCGCTTGATTAGGTGACAAAACCGTTCGAATAATGGAACGATCATTTATTTTAGTCATTTCTAAAGATCCTGAAGACTTTTGGACGGCAAATCTACAACACTTTTCAAGTTGTAATTTTATGTAATTATGTAGATTTTATGCTGTATTGTCTTGATTAGACTTTGTTCGATTGGACCATCTGTCGAGGGATGTTCTGTTTGGATAACGGAATATCTGGAGTCTAGTATGTTAGTTTTGATATTAGTCGTTTCTTTTTGGGAATATCGTTGACATTATTGTTGCTATTGAAATTTTTCTGAACACTTTATCTACCGGAAGTTTATTATTAAGATTTTCAATGTCTTTGTTACATGTAGAAGGAGTTTAATAATTTTCTTTGAAACAGAAATTTTATCTATAACTTGATCTACTAAAAAATTCTCTACTACTTGTCTCCGATATTTTAAAGACTATTAATTACTTTAGACTTTCAATTATTTAATAGCCACCGGTAGGTAATGGGTTAAATCTGAAAAAAAGCTTCAAATCAAATTAAAAAATGATATATTAGGTCATCCCATAAGTCGAATTGTTCCACAATTATAGAACAGTATTTTTAAATTCTCTAAATGCTTTTACTACTCAAATTTGATCTACTGTTGTTTGCTATAAATGCATAAAATCCGCATGAACGTCCTTATTTAGACAACATTTTTGCAGAAATCTTTCTGTGTTACGAAGTATTTTTAAAACGACTTTCGAAATTTCGAAGTTTTTGCTTTTCAAATAAATCAATATCGGATCGATCAGTAACGTTTGACGTCGAAGTTCTTTTATCCAGAGCCCATGTAAATTTTTCAAAACGCAATCAAAAAGTTGATGGCCCTTGTTAAACATCGACGTGTGAGATGACCCAGTATATTGAACGACTAGCGTACTTCAGACCATTCAAAGGCGTCAAATTAGTTGGAGTAAGTAGTGCGCGACAGGCTGCCTCGATCGGTACTGAAATTACGCTTATCGATGAGCTATTGTTCAGTATGGCGGTGTTACGATTCAAGTTCCGTCCACCGTTTCTATTTAACACGAGAGATCGATTGGTATCGTATTGATTTTGAGTAAGTCCGCGTGATAACACTGCTCTGAGAAAAAGACGGTCAATTTAGAAAAAAAAAAAATAAAGAAAAATACATAAATAAATAAAAATTCGCGAAAAATACGACGTCGCGTCAGGTATCGTTGGAAGCTAATCTGAAACTGTTTCGCGAACTAAACTAGGATCAGCTGCTGTTCTGTGACGACTGTGATCGTGGATACCACATGTATTGTCTGTCTCCACCTCTTGCATCTCCTCCCGAGGGCTCCTGGTCTTGCCGTCTGTGCATAGCAGAATTTCATCGCCGTGATTAAAACTCTTTGTCTCGTAGATAAGTCACGGATTTTTTTTTTATCTGTTTGCTGTGGTGCAGCGGCCGTTCCTGAATTAGGAGAGTATATTCAGAAAGCTCGCTTTCCTTTTCGTTTTCATTTATACATATACGTATATATATATTTTTTTTTTTCGTTTTTAAACGTAGCAGTAATCCACGGGCGATACTGACGATTCGTCGAGAATCTTTGAACGTTGGCAGCATTAACGATTCTTAATCTTTTCTCCTTTATATATATTTTTTTTTACGGATCCCCTGTCGCCCCCCTTTTAACGTTTTTTTTTTCTATTTAAGTTCGCGGTAATAATTAAGACGAAAACGTTGACGAAGTATTCCTAGTACTGTATACATGCGTTAGTTGTCTCAGGCACTTGGTGATCTCAGAAAATTAAAAGTATAAATAATTGCGTATTTATAATTTTAACGAACCCTAGCTAGTTTACCCAATAGCTGTATGGAAATGTACCGTTGGTGGACTGTCCCGAGATATTTCTATAAAAGGAAAACCAGCCAAACAAAAAAAGAACATAAGAACGATATAGACGAACAGTCACTTTTTAAGCTCACTGTTATTACAAAAGCAGACGCGGAACCGAAGAGATACCTTTGAATATACAGTGATTTCTCTATATATGTCACCACGACCTGGATGATAAACGTCGCGGAATTATCCCCACTACCGAGAGCCTCGAGAGGCCTCGGACGCCGAGCAGTGTAAACATAACACCCGTGTTGTTGACATATATCGCGAATTTACTGTACCGATATGTGCTCCGACGGCGAATCGTCGTCGATCGATTGCATTTTTCATTGAAATGTGAGAAATATATTTTTTATTCGTTTTAGGATGACGCGTGGTATCCGCGGTGATATTACTATCGTAGAAAAATTCTAGCATTAGTTTCTTGGGAATCGAAACAGAGAAAAGTATAAACGTGACGATACTCTCCTAGTTCTAGGCCAAATTTACTTTTAGCCATTGACATTCGAAGTTCGGTTGCTTTTTACTATTTTGGAGAACTGCTTATATCGAAAAACGAATCTGGAAATCTCGAATTTGCGAAATACTCTTAGGCTCCTCGCTATCGACTTTCAGCCCAATACGAAAATGACAAAGAACCGAGATTCAGAAGAAAGCAAAAAAAAAAAAAAGAAAACGATAACGAGAAATTGATAATCTAGAGGAAAAAAAACATGATATTAATATTTAGTATCTGTTTCATAAAATAGCGATAAATAAGACACCGTCTATTTATCTGTACGTATCTTGATACTAAAGCTTTTACACTTAATGACACAGCCATTAGTAGCAGTATAGCTATGACATACAAAAACTTGCAGTACTGCTGAAATTAATATTCTATTATTCTTTTTATCGTTAGTTCAGTATTTTTCATATTTTATATATTGAATGTACTTAATTTAAGATACTGTGGTGATATTTGGTATTCATTGATGTAACTGTTTTTCTCCTTTTTTTATTTTATTTTTTTTTTCTTCTTTTTTAATTCAGTAATTTTAGGGTCACTTAATGACATGGAATTGTGTGTTAGGTGTCGCGAGAGAGAGAGAGAGAGAGAGAGAGAAAAAGAAAGAAAGAAAGAGAGAGAGAGAGTGTGTGTGAGTTAGTCTTACAAAACGTATTTTGAGTTTGACTTTTGATTCAACGTGATGAGTTTACATTTTATATCGCTTACTTTTTAACACACTGTATGCAAATTTGAATAAACATTAGTTTATATAAACCGAATCGCTAACTTTTAGACAGTCTTATTGTGTGCCATGGAAATTTTCTGAGTGCAGAAAGGATAATACAATGATAAATAACGATAGAACTTCTTCGGGTGCTATATTTCAGGGATTAGTTTCCCTTTTGAACATTTTAGGATTAACTTTGTAAGATCAGAAGTCATGTCATGACCAAGGAAAACTATATTCTATAATTATAATAAATAATATATATTTGCGAAAGTGTAATGTAAGGTATTCATAAGCAACAAACAATACTCAAGAAAATATAAGTTTTTTTATGAAAACAAACCATAGGATTTGTATAAATTTATGATTACATGTACTCATTTTATATTGTTCCACGAAACACAGCAGATATTCCGATGGAATGTTTGCTAGCAGATTGTGTTATTACATGCGTGTCACTCAGTTTCTACTAAGATATCGGATAGAGGTTTGCGTTGAAGGTCAGGCACAGTAGCATCCTTTGCTGGATATCCCACTGGCAGTAGTACAACAAGCTTTTCATTCTGAGGACGTCCAAGAAGGTTGCGGATAGCAGGTCCACAATTTAAAGGAGTAGAAGTCAGAGTTACCAAACCTGCATACTAGATATAAAGTTCATATATTAAGATCCATATTACGCATAGGTACACAGTATAAGAAACTATAGTATTATAATGTTAATACTTGTATAGCGGTAATGAGAATACCACATGCGATAGATGTGCTTATTTCATTGTAATAATGAACTTTTCTTTTTCCATTTGGTAAAACTCCATAAGTTTGTTTAAACACAAGTATCAAATAAGGAGCAGTAGTCAAGTATTCTTTCACCCAATCAGTTTTCAACGGCAGCAGATCCGTTATCCATTTCAACCCCATTCTTTGCTTGTAATTTATTTCTTCTTCTCTTTCAATGATAGACCGTATTTGCTCTTTCACCTTTTGGTTTGATACCACTACGAATGTCCATGGTTCTGTGTGTGCACCACTAGGCGCAGTGCCTAAAATAGACTCGGGTGTGTAAGGAGTTTTGTGAATGTAATTACATAATATTGTACCTGCAGCTTTTATTATGTCATGTATGACTTCTTTTGGTACAGGGTCTGGACTGAAAAATCTTATAGTTCTTCTAGCAGCTACAATTTTATAAAATTCTGAAGCCAGACGAAGCATCTCCGCTTCTGAGGGCCTTGTGTAATTGTATGGAATATGTTCTAAGTCTATCGGTAGTGCAGGTTCCTCATAATCTTCGAATCTTTCTCCACCAATGTCTAAAGATAATATTATCACTTGAAACCTTTTGCTTTAAATTAGTCTTAACCTACATTCTGAATAGTTATTGGAAGTATCTATTATCGTATAAGATGAAACATGATGGATTTGACATAATATTAAATTAATTTTGTATTCTAAATTACATATAGCTTTCAGTGAACTCTAGCATTACAAATTCCAAGACTGGTGGCAATAACGTGGGGATATTACCTTACCTTCTAGCTGCTCCGTAGTGTTATTCAAAATTTTTGAATCATGTTTATCAGTTTTTTCACGTACAGCACGTTCTTTCGAGATGTCGTAAAATAATTTTAAAAAGCTACAGGAAATAATACCGATCAGTACATGATACCAGTATTTCGTCCAAAATGGTAAAAGTTCGGAGAACATTTCGCAGTGCAAAATGCGTTAAGTTGTGAATCGTTATTCAATTCTTGTCACACAAGTGATGCGAGCGATCAACAAGTGCATATAAAAGAAAGCGGCAATAAGAGTGGTGGGAAGCAACTGACCTGAAATATCTGACTGTTACGAGTAACATCGCTCGCTCATGAGTTGTACTATGCAATGTTACCCCATCGCTGGCGCTAAAACATTTAATTAGTTTATTCCTGCCGATCATTTTACGATACAACGAAATACTTAAGTATATATACTTGTGTGTTTAAATGCATTATGTACCTATAACAAGTTTCTAATTTTTTAAGCGAGAACAATTATGACGAGAATTATAATTATTCTTATTATACGATTGAACGACGATATTACCTTTCAAAACCTTACGTTTAACGCAAGAAGAGAAAATAATGCGATCTATTAATACGAACGTTTAACTACATCTTAAGCAGTATGGTAACGATTTAATTATTCAGCGACAGAGAAACTCAGGCTATTAAGAATTACTATAAATCCATTGACGCTGGCTTAGACAATGACCTTTATTAACATCTTACTGTTGTTAAAAACTTGTTATTACGAATAAAGTCACTGTTTACTTTTAACGATCATCATTTATTTAACAACATTGGGGGAGAAACCATATTTTACACGCCTTTTTCTTTCGTACTCATTCGTTTCGAGTTATTCCATTTTTCAGCTGCGGAGATCGCATTTAATAATAGAGGATGATTAAGGTGTTTCGTTATAGCGGTCGAACAAAATCATCTCGTTTCTGCAGACACACTGCGCCGTGGAAAAATACTAGTAATACTTAAACATTTTTATTTGTATATTGTTTACAACGCAACTTATCATTGTTCCGTTATCGTACAATTGAAATAAGTAGAAATATAAAATAAAAGACTAAATGCAATATTAATAGTAACGATTTACAAGGAATTTATATAAAAGAGTTAATTAAGTTGATTTCTCTGAGCTTACTTTGAATACTTAATTTGAATTGGGACTCGAAGCATCCGTTATTGTGGCTTAAAAAAAAAGTTTTCCTGCTGGTGTAGATAACGGTATTGATGTGTCACACTTAAGGAATCTTTGTCTTATTATGGTAAATCCCACCATATTACAGACCACATTAGCCCGGATATGACCGGAAATAAAAAATGGCGAATAAAGGCTCTCCCAAATGAATAACGAATAACTCGAATGATAAATGATCGAATAACGAATGACTATTCTTCACTCTTATTCAAATCAAATTTTACTTTAACCCTTATCCGTCCCTCATTTTCGCAACTTAATGTGTCTCTCGCGTGTCAAATTGACACAATGGTAAAACATCGAATGAAACGGAACGATAAATAATTAACTTTGTTGATTATAATATTAAGAATAATGTTGCTCGCATATTCGCATTTCTCGATTTCATTTGCACGCGTTCAATTTCCCTTTGTTTCGATCTTATCGTTCTTAGCTTTGTCTCGTAACGACGAGAATACGTAACGCCTCTTCTTCTCCTCTTCAAGTTCACGACAGCTGATGATATTCAAAGCTATATACACGTCTAGCTGCATTCTGAAGGGGTTGTACAATGAACGCATATAATTGTCCTGTAACAATGACAAAACAATGAACTACCCGTCAAAGGACCAGAATAAAATAAAAATAAAAAAAAAGATATAAAAATAAAATTCTTTTCTGCTACTGCTTGCTAACAATTGAGAAATACATTTTTCTAACAAGAGTTAGAAATCGAGAATTCCAAAATTCGTGAAAGGTGGGTCTCTTTAGAGTTACATAACAAATTGTATTACTTATATTTCATTGTATGAAATAAATATTTTTATTATTTCGATTAATTCAAGATTTGACAAAAACATTTTTTTTTTTTTTTGAGATAGTAATTACATAAAGAAATAGTGATTTGAAATATTTTAATTTGTTGAAATATAAGATAGAAGTATTTACAAATCATAATATTTCCAATCAATTTCTATTTGAAATAATATTTGATTACGGAAGTATTTCTGTTTTTCGTATTTTATCCGAAACTATCTCAAATTTTCCCCAGTCCGGGATTACGGATGATTTTTTATTTCTCCGTGTATGTGATCCACGCATTTACTGTGTGTCGGTACGGTCGCTCTGCTCGGCTGACGCACCAACTAAAGGCAGTCGGTGTCGACCGTTGCGCGGTGCGGTTGCGCGGTGTCAAAACGTGCGTGTCTCTTCGTCGCCCGTCAAAACGGACGGACCGAAAACCGTGGTAATCATGTAAAACGCGATGTCAACGTGAATCCGTCAGTTCGGCTATCGGTTCCCGTGACGAATAAAACAATCGCAGTGACCGGGTGCCCGAGAACGCACGTTTTCGTTCGTTCGCCGTGCGTCAAAAGTAGAGAATCTTGTCGCGCGTGACCGCCGCTGTGCCCGACCGAATACGTTTTCGTTGAGACGAGGAGGGTCCGTCGTGCCTCGCGTTCCACGAAATGTGTTCTCTTTGAGAAAGACCGAGGATCATCGTCAGTGACATCCGAGTTTGATGATCAAGAGGGGAATGGAGAACGCCATGCAGCCACCACTTCCACCGCCGCCACCCCCACCCTCGGAAATCCTTGAGAATACCAGCACGGAACAGACAGTCACCCATGTCTTGACATTTGGTATGTTGCATTTATGTTTCTCACACATTCCGACGTGATTCCACCAGAGATAACTGGTTTATCTTCGATTCCGATAACGCTGCTTGTCGACGAGTGCCGTCGATAACGTGTCTTTTCATATATATGTATATATATATATATATTTTCTTTTTTCTTGCAACGAACGTGTAGCTGTTGCATCAATAGCATTCAATAGGCATTGTGAGTTCTATGCACCCACGCGAATGTTCGATACTCCAAATCATAAATATATTCGAAATCTTCGCTTGTCATTTCTACTACGAGATGGAACCAGTTACTTCAGGAAATTTAACCTTCTGCGGTATTTTAGAGAAACGTGTGAACCAATCGGAAACTGTCTATACAGCTATTTTAAAAGTCCGATGTTCCTTTTGAGTAAAAAAAATGTGCTGCCCGATTTCAAAATCAGTAGATTCCTATACCGTGAAGTTTAATCGTATTTTTATCTGTCTCTATAAATTAATCGTGGATAAGAATACGGTGAGGGACCCAATTACTGTGTCTATATTAATTATACTTATTTTGGGCGAACTTCGCTTCCTGGGACCTACAATTTGTAACTTTTTTTTATATAATCCTGTAGATCTTGACAAGGAAATGTCAAAAATCGAAGTTTTAATACGAGGAATTCACTGATTCAAATGTCATGCGTGTTGAAAGACGAGCGATTTTAAGCGTTTGACAGATAAGGGCGCTGTCCGCAGAGGGATTAAGGCGAAGTTTAACTGATTTTAACGAAAAGAATTGGATATTCATTATGCTTTAGAAATAAGTACGATTAACATAGGCACAGTAATCGGTACCCCCAGAGTAATTCAGTCCTTTACCCTATATTGTTTTCCTCTGAAAAATATTATTTTATCGTTTCGATTTGATTGATCGAAGATTACTCGGTGCAACACAATGCGCATCATATGTACCAGGTTATTTTTAAATCATTTCTATATATTATGACCGACCTAACACTGACCTGAGGTGGCTCGTGCATTTGTTTCTTGTTCTATTTCTAATTCCTCTTCGAGTAAAAAGATTGTAACAGAATACACGTCGATAGCTCACGAGGATGCTGCACGTGCAACATTTGCTCAAAATATTCTGGCTACGGTGCAATGTCATCGAGTCCGCGGCTTTTGTTAAAAGTAAATAAGGAATTTCCATGTGAACTACCTAAAGAACAAAAACCAATATGCGCGCGTGTGCGAATATTCTAAATTTAGTGGTTCACGGGCAAGTGTTGGCCGTTTAAGCGAACAACCATGCTGCCATGGCAGTGAATTGTTTATCACCTTTTGCACACAGCCACAAGACATTTTAAAATAACCTGGCTGACCTTTATAATTAGATTTGTGTAATGTACTTCACACATCGGTCACATTTTCGCGTTCGCGTTGCCTTCTATTTAGCATCGCATATCAAAACATAGTGTGCTATCAACTACTTAACAGCATGCGCTTTGCATTTTTCACGCATCCGTTCAATAAACGATACAGGCCGGTTGACGATCTGACTCGCAATATAAAATTAATATTTTGTTTTTTTTTTTTATATATAAACTTAAATGTGCAATAACTTGATGTTAGAGGAATCAAATTGAAGTAAACTTAGAAAATCATTTGGAGCCAGGGGAATCACAAAACATGACAGATAATATAAGCATCGTCTGTAGCACGCTTCTAAAAGAAGTATACTACGATCGTTACGTAATAGCTATGAAATATTCACGACCAGTTCAAGGAAATGGAATTCGTAGTTGCCTTAATAGATTTTCAGCTGAAACGCGGTTCTCGGTGTTCAAATGATTGTCTTATCGTAGGCGGGCGATTTTAATTGCATTATCTCTGCCCAATCTACGAGATTTGCTGCAGCTACAAACAAACGATTCAAGAATAATTGTATACAGCATTTAAAACACATGGTACATCGAGTTTCGATTATTCTTGTCGTTCGCACATAGACTATCTTTCAAACGGCTAGAATCAATTATACAGGGTGTACACACAGAGCGTCGAACACGTAACAGAGTGTGGCTTTATCGATCGAATCGACGCTCTGTTTATCGACGATCGATATTCATTTTTTAACGTGAGATTTGATGCGCAAACGACCGACCAACTTGTCTCAAGTGTGTTATAGACATTATAGGTATATTCTATTCGCTCTTCTGTCGATGGTTATCTGTAGTAATTACTGGTTATGTTGTAACACACGAATGATACGGCTCTCAACGATACGGTTAGGTATATGTATCATGAATCATAAACTTCGCTTAGTGCTCCTTGAAGGCGCATGCCTTCCACCGTGGTACTTTGAACTCTCTTCGATGTAACCCAACTGCGACACTTTCTTTATCCCCGGGACGCGAACCGACCAACATTATCTGCCCTCTTAAGTAACAACACACAGTAGGGGAACAGGTTTCGTGAATCTACGGATTCGCCCCACGCGTGCCGCAGCGCGACCAATCTTTGTTCGTCGCACTGCGATCGAAACTCGGACGTGAACGAATAACCAATAAAAATACTCCAATAAACTGTAACCAATTTGTCCAATAAATTCATCGAACTCGTGGCTGCTTCATTCATTCGAGAATCCTTGAAAAACGTTCCAACACAATTTGTAATTTAAATATAATACGTATCCGCTTTTCCATCGACCAATGCTCGGTGAAACTAAATGATAATTCTAATCTCCAGGCCTTTTTGGGAATGTTTTTTGAAGAAATTGAGAGATAATTTTCTATCGATTTTTGAGTGCCTTGTTTTCGAGAAAATCGACTTTGAAAATCCGCCGAGTTTGCGGGCCTAGTCAGAAGTAGAATTGGTTGGTCATGAGCAGACCTGTCAGACGATTCCTAGCACGCGTATTCGCCGAACTTTCAAACTCGATTTTCTCGAAAACTACCGAAAACTTTATTCCATATTTTCGACTTATTTGCCCACACAGAACCACCCCTTCCGCGGTTGCACCATTAACCGGGACTGTATAATTAATACAGGTCCTCAAAACGGATTTCTTTAAATTTTCAATATGGGCTCACGTAAAAAGTTGTAAAAAACAACTCCTAGTATTTTCACGGTACAGTCTTAAAAATAGTTATCGTCCGAAAATCATTAGCGAGCGAGTAAAACTCTAACTTTGGTTAAAAACGCTTTTCAGTCAAATTATCAAAAATGCCTAAGAAATCGTGAGGCCTCAAAATCCGTAAAGTGCTTAGGGCCTTTAACGGCCTTAATCCGGCACTGGCTCTCTAAAGCAGCGATTTCCAAACTGGAAGGCGCGAAAATGTTTACTTATAAATAAACTTTCATAACGTAACATTAAATTTTTAAGTAGGGGTATAATAACAAAATTCGAAAACCACTGCTCCAAAAGTTAAAGAAAAATTACTTACTGACGCGGAGTCCCAGCCGTCCTGATAATTAACACGTTCGTCGCCGCGTCACCCATCTGTGGGTGACGGAATTATTTGCGCAGGTGTTAAAATGAATTTTTACGTTGATATATTCATTGTACTAAACTTGATTAGGATCTGTAACATGCAAGAAAGTTGGAGGATTACTCGGTATCATACATTTAATTTTTTGCAATTTTTATTTTATTAAACAACTTACTTTGATTTTATGGAATTTTGGGGGTTTCCAGTTGGGCGTACAAAGTGTTAAAATGGTCCACCGCCTAAATTCGATTCGCTGGTCGACCGGTGAAATCGGATTAGCCGGTATTACGCAACGGGTCGGGGCACCCGGCGTGGTGTGTCCGTCACTGGGCGGGTCTCGGTGTTTTCCAAATCAGCTGTTAGTCGCCGGTGAAGGGTGACTCGTCGGCTCCGTAATGGTGGGGCGGTCGTCAGTCGACTTCGAGACTCGGGCCGGTGCGCATCGTGGCTCGTTATCGCGCACCTCATACCCGATCGTGTCGTTCGTACATACATCCTCCGTGGTGTATACGCTTTCCTGTACGCGTACAGAGGGGCCTCGTGCGCGTGTGTGTCTGTCGTCGTCTCGTTACGTGCCCGTCGAACGGGGAGCGTTCCGTGTTTGTGTAAACGTGTGCTGCTCCGTCGAGTGAAAGTGGAACGACGGGACACATTTTCGACGATCGGTTCCCGATCGTACTCCGCGCGTGTGTCACGCCGATCGCCAGACATACGTAACTGTTCCGAAGCGAGCCGATTTGCGTCGCACGGGAGGCCCATTAGCGAGATCGGTTCTCGCGAAACCATATGCTCGTGGCGACTCGCACAGCACGGCCACACCATAGTGGAAACTTCCGTGTACGTCGCCGAAGGGGAATACCGCAGTGTCCTGTTGCGTATTTAAAAATAAATACCAACGCGAAGCCCTTGCTCCTCTCCCTGGTGTCCCCTCCGCTCCCCCACCCTTCAACGTTTCGGCCCGTTTCGATCGGACGAAAAGGGACACCGTGATATCTTCTCTGTCCCTCCTGCCGCCGAACAACCAGAACACGTGGCATCGCGCAACGAGGGAATTTTCGTGTGTCGCCTATTTTTTTTTCGTTCTTCTTCCTCGTTTTCTCCACGTCGCACCGTGCGTATGTGCGTGTGTGCGCGCGTGTGTGCTGCACGCCTCTTCCCGAAACGGGGCGAGACAGAATCGGATATTCGCTGAAGGTGGCCAAGGCCGAGGCTGTGCTCTCCGTACAAGGTACGCTACTTAAGTGTGTCAGTAGGATAACGACGGCAATCCGTTTCGTTCGTGCCGACACTTTTGCCTGACTCGGCGAAGGAATTGGAACACGACTGCATAACCAGAGAAAGGGATTGCGACACCCGGACTTTTGACACACGACGTTTTATTTTTTCTCTCTCTCTCTCTCTTTCTCTCTTTTTTCCTTTTCTCTCTCTCGAGTCGAAAAATCGACGAGCCGCGAGGAATCGTCGTTCTGTCGCGCGAAGCTGGCCGCTCTGCTCCTCTCCTCGCGTCAACGATTGCGTCACGAGCGATCGACGTAAGACGAGAAAAATCGAACGAAAATGTGTTGCGTGAGTCGATCTCGACTTCGGAACACACGCACGCATATTTTTTTTTTATACATCGACCGGCTAGGAGGCGATTGTCGTACGGACGGCACCGGGCGTGTAACACGGTTACGGTTAAGCCGATACACATGTAATCCCATTAACCAGTGTGTTGCTCGGCCCTCGATTGTTTGTAGTTTCGACTATTGAAGACACGAGAGAGAGAGGGGGGGGGAGAGTCCGTTGCGGAAGCCCGATGCATGGTCATCGAATCGGTTTTTCTTGTTCTTCTTTTTTATTGTAGTCGCATCAAGGTCACCTTCGTTACTCCGGCTCCGATGCAACGATCGGACGCGTCTGACCTTTAGTGTTTTCGAAGTCGAATTCGGGGAGTCGGTGCGACACGCGTTTTCAAACGAACCGAGCCGAGCGATATTTCGCTGAATGTTGACGGAGGATTTAGCCATCGCGCAGCGGTACTCATTTCGTCGGCGATCTCGCTAATGAGAGCGCCTCTTTTAGCGAATTTGTCGCCAATATTGATGGAAGCGTATCTCGCGAAGGGACGGTCGGAAGTGCAGATTATGTATTCTTCGGGGAATATTCAGGAGATTGTAACGCGTGGAAATATATCTGGCGTTGTTATTAAAAACTCGAGGGTACGGCTATAAGTATCCATTGAATAATGATATCGCTATGTCGCGCAGGAATTATATTACACCTCGGTGAACTTCTAAGGTAATAGGTTGTTGAAAAATATTTGTGGGCGTATAGTTCGCGAGTGTCATCCATACTTAGCGTAGCTGTACGGTTGCGACATGAACATTTTCTTCGTCGGTTACGAGACACGGGAACCATATAATAAGTTCAGAAATGTTCATAAATCGAAAACAACATATGGACAAAAATATAAAAATAAAATCATAAATTTCAAAAATCGGCAGATCGTGTATCGCAAGTTTAGATATGTCGCTATTATATCTGAGCATATGCTGGGTCTATAGTTCAGCTAATAAGAGAATAAAATTGACCTAGTGCGGAACTGTTACGAACGAGTGGGCTGTAATACGTCTGTGCTATCACAACACTGATATGCGAATAGTGTGGCCAGGATTTAATGATTGCATCTATAGTGTTTCGTATTTTTCAGTTGACTGTGGTGATATTTTAAAGATGTAACAATATTGCCCTGTCACAACAATATCATACGAGCAGTCAAGGTTTAACGATTCTATCTATAAGTAGTTCTTAGGATTTTTGATTAGAGTATAGGTTGTAGTCAGTAACTCGAAGTCGTAATTATACTGCCCTATCACGACAGTGCTGTACGAATAGCACATCCAAGGTTTAATGATTGCATTTGTAGATAGAATTTTGTGTTTTTATAGTCAGTATTCTGTAGTCGTAACTATATGCATATGACTCTTCTTTTTTTTTTTTGACATGACAAGAACATGATTACTGATACATACGTAGATTGTATATTGACTGTACCACTTTAAATACGTCATTATATGAGATCGTATGGCAGGTGTATAGTTCCGCTAATAAGACAACTCAATCGACCGGTTACATGACCGTTGTACGAACGTGTCGTGAACGCACTGTCACAACAGTATTACAATAATGTTACAGTCGAGTCTATAAATTACCATCAGCATTCAATAGTTAAAACAAGTTGCATACGTACAACATTCTTCGCGAATATTGTAAAATCGTAATCACTCGCACGCAAGTGTAGCCAGTATCGCGGCTATTTCACGATGTTGCAAAATTATCGGTGTCAGCATATTTTACGACTATAACCACAAAGTATATTTCACTTCGCCTTTTGATTACAACGGGGAGTATTGTTACATCGCGGTGGGCGACTATAGCGAGAACGTGTCATTTACTGAGCGTACAGTCATCGGCATTTCGTAGCAACAACAGAGATTATTGGCAGGCTCGGCATCCGTCTATTAGACCGGAATTATACCGACCGAGCGTAATGACGTTCTTTTTTGCCGGCTAACTTTCTGCATTAATTATATTATTAGAGACAGCATGTAATCCAGCGCACGCAACCGTTCGCAAAACCGTCTCCCGAACGGTTTTACCTGCGCCCACCGCTAATCGCGACTTGTACGGTAGTGCCCACTTAAATTTCCACCCTTCCCCCACCACTTAGTGCCTCGAGGAGGTGGACGAGGAAAGAGAATGCACCTACCAAAGGAAGCGAGACAGACATCAAAGATCTGCCGCGACTCACAAGCAGTAATCATGCAACAGGGATAATTTCAATTTCAGTAGCTCTTGTCGTACCCTTTCAAAAATGGTACCGTTCGATTGCTGATAGTCTCCCGATTAAAACGAGTCCAAACACGACGTGCATCGGACTACTTTCATATTTCATGTAATTAACAAAATTAAGGACACGCTATGTGTGATGTTCGTAAAAGTAGACCGATTTGCGTCGTGTTTGGACTCGTTTCAATCGGCAGGCTCTCAGCAATCCAATGCTACCACTTCTGGAAAAGTAGGACAAAATTGCTGTGTATTTTACATTTCTTGCACCTGTATTTTCTCTATGCTCGACGGACCGAGTTTATTTCGCTTTTACTCAAGGATTTCAAAGTTTGCAAAAATTGAGCGCTGCTGTTCACACAGAGAGAGATAGGAATAGAGAGAGAGAGAGAGAGAGAGAGAGAGAGAGAGAGAGAGAGAGAGAGAGAGAGAAAATAGTAACCGTATTACCCGGATACTAATCGTTCAGCCGGCTCGCGGCTCGACGCATCCGGTTATCCGGTTTTCAAGACCTCCATTCTCTGTACACGGTACATTAGATGTTAGAGGAGCGAAGGGAAAGAGAGAGAAAGAGAAAGAGGGAGAGATGGACGTTCGCTTATCGACCAGTTCTTATCTGTCGACCAACGGACGACCAACTATAACGATACGTGGAAAACATGATCGGTTTTACGAGAGCGCCCCGGGATCGAACCAACAGAAACTTAGCTCCGGGTCCGGACAAAAACCGATGGAATTCGAGCCCCCGGCAAGAACGTGTTCCTTCTGTTGGCCCGTAATACACGAAACGCCCGTTTCTTCCCCTTTCTTTCTCTCTCTCTCTCTCTCTCTCTCTCTCTCTCTCTCTCTCTTCGGCGGCGAAACAACTGTTATGAATCAAGGTACTCGTTCGCCGACTGTTGTGGGACGTTTCCGCCAAACCGAGCTCCTATTTTAGTACCGTTTGGCCACAGAAGTATCGATAACGAGGCTAATCGGAGCATACCTGTCGGAAAACAATCTTTCGACCGCTTGTTTCTCTGCACCGTGATTATAGCGGAAATCAAAAATTCCAAAGTCAATTGTAACAAATAGAAGTTAGGTGTCGATGCATTTCCTCCGTTAACAATTCTAACAAATTGGGTGTAACAGCATCATTCAATTCTTCTCTTGTCCACATTTTTGTATCTGACCAATAGACTGCGGATCTTTATGCAAGATAAAAAATGTTTGCATCGATTGCAAGATACAGGAGCCAGATGAGAATTTCTTTCTTCTTTTAGTTATCTTATTAAGCTGAAACTGATACACTGGCGTCCTTAAATCTTTTTAATATGTCCACTGCTTTTGATTGTACGTGCCCATTTTTGTCATAAATGTGCGCAAAATCCGTAGTCTACTGATCAATCCATTTTTGCCATAAATGCATAAAATTCGACCTCTATTAGCCTAGGAATCTTTGTAATTAGCTTGTTCTGTTTCACAAAACTGTGAAAGATGTTAAATCGATGTCTTCGGTTCAAGTCTCTCGCAACCAGTAGCTTTCAACGTACATACGTTGTTGCATCAGATTACGCAGACCCATTGAAAGATCACGCTAGAGCAATTTAGCGCAACCACCACGTTCACGGTATACCTAGACATTCAAAAAGGTTGTATTTTAACGAGCTGCAAAATTTATTTGCTGTCATTGGACAATTATGCAGATCGACGCTAAGAATAGAGTAGCGCAGGAATGTTTTTAGCTGGAGGAGTCAACAAGTGGTAGAAAAATTTCCTCGTATCGAGAAACACTCGTCATTATGTTTGTTCTAACGTCTACGCTATAAATGGCTCCATTAGAACAATGTAAAAAGTCTTGCCAAAGTATAATTCTTTTTATAGACCCAAATAGAAATTTTTCCAGCTGCATGCAGAGAAAAGCCTGTACAAAATGCCTCTAAAAATTAGTGTAGACCAGAATTGCCAGGAATTTTAATTCATTTAAATTTACTCCGTTAGAACAATATAAAAAGGTCTTGTAAAACCATACTTCTTCTTAGAGACGCAAATAGAAATTTTTCCAGCTCCATTCTGAGAAGATTCTCTGTACAAAAATGCCTCTAAAAATTAGCGTAGACCAGAATTGTCAGGAATTTTTATTTAAATGTTCACTTGGCGTGGTCGTCGGGAACAGCCAGTGGACAAAGGTGTCGAAGCAAAGAATTCCGATTTGATTCGACAGACATTGTCAGTGAACGGTACCTTTCCCCACGTCTGCGTTACTCATCTATTTGGAACGGGGATTTCTGACGTTACCAACCGGCGAAACCGGCGACCGAGTTGCTGCCGGTTCAACGTTTAGGCAACTGTTTATCGTGGACAGTGGTCTATGGAGTTTGAAACAATGTACGCGTGTTTTTTCCTCTCGTCGCGTCGGGTCCCGAGCAATTTTATCGCTGATAGGGCGTATTGTTTACGAGGCCCGTTGCACCGTGGAAACGCGGATCCCCGATGTTTGCTCGGAGAATCGGCGCGTCTCGGGCCACTTGAAACGGAAACTCTGTCGCAGACTGTTTCATTTTCGAAGAGTCATGCCGCGTCGAAAGTATCTTTCCGCGATTATTGCACCATCGCGCGCCGTCTGCGCTCCGCTGTTTAGAAATCGTCGGCAAAATCGCACTGAGACGAAACCAAATTTACTGGCAGCAGAGCCGCAGACGCGCAGAATGTTGGCTGCCTCTAACATTCGCTACAATAAGTTGTAAATCAGGTTCAAATTCAACACAATAAAAAGAAAACATACTGAAAAATTTACAGCGATACAAAAATACAGTGAATTCTCAATATATGTCAACAACACATATACCGTCCAGGAGCCGTGTTATGTTTACACTCCTCGACGTCCGAGACCTCTCGAGCTTCGTGGCGTCTCACGGGGTATACCCCGTGGTAGTGGGGATAATTCCGCGACGTTTATCATCCAGGCCTTGGCGACATATATAGAGAGATCACTGTATACACCGTTGCATTGAAGCGGAGAAAATTCTCGAAAGTCGAATACGCGTAAAGATCAGTAAAAATCGCGAATCAGTTACCGAAAGACAAAACCGGCGTTGGAAAGTGTAGCCAATCGGCCCGTTACACGAAATCGTGTGCGAAAACGCAGTCGCGCGAGTCCAGTCCAATTCCTGCGAACAGTGTCGGCACGAGAAATCGGTTGACCATAAAAGGGGGAAAAAAAAATCAAATCAGCGGAACCGTTGAACGAGTTCGGGAGATATTAAGCAGGCTTGTTATTTGTGTCAAAGGATCGACAAGAAGGTGTCGGGCAAGGGAACATTGCCTGCCGATTACCGGCGAAGCGGTGTCAGAGAGCCGATGTTGACGATGCGCCAGTGGTTCGGTTGAACCAGGTTCGCCCATTGTCCTCTCGGACGTTATGCAGTGAGGGTGGAAGGAAAATACAAGAGAGAAAGATAGAGAGAAAGAGAGACGGGATTTCTCTGACATGTTGGAGTGTTGCGAGTCCCCGAGCACCACCATGAAGAACCCCGAGCACGAGAGCGGCTACTTCGAGGACGGCAGCGACGTCGAGACCGCCGTCGAGGAAACGATGGTCGCCGAAGAAAGGAAGTATGGATCGGCCTGTTACGGGCTGACCAAGGCCATCCACAACCTCGACGTCAGGGACTCCGGCAAGCCAGTTTCCGATGACTACGAGGACAGATTCAATAGAGGTACGGACGCGTTGATTTCCTCCAAACCGCTCGCGCTTCACATACCGGGTGGCTCTGCGTTCAGGGTGGTCCCTTATTTTTCGATTTTCGATTCTTTCCGGTATTACCCCCCCTCCCCCCTAAATTGCTAACGAAATGGCGCGACAAACATTTTGGAAGCAATCGGACAACAATCGGAAGTTTTACAATTTTAACCCTCCGAAAAACAGCCCCCCGAGTTAGGCAAAATCAGTGAAAATTGACAAGTTCAGTACACATTTTCTAACCAAGCCTCGCAATTTAGGGGATTGAGACCAAAAAATCTTTAAAAACAGTTTTCACCCCTAAGGACCACCCTCTCTAGTAGTGCTCGGTTAATGTTTATTTAGACTGGGAACTATCGTACTGCAGATTTTCTAAAATTCTGTAAAAATTTATTAACCCCCTCCACAACGATTTGTTTTGCGGTCGCAGTGGTTACAAAATTTGTTGACGTTCATAATTTCTTAGAAGGACAGCGAAGCTCTAGAGGCTTCGGTTCATGACCCCTCACAGGTATACCCCGCGGCAGTGTGAATAATTCTGGGACTTTTATCAACTAGACATTTGGGTCATATATAGAATAAACACTGTATCGACTACAAATTAGAATTTTCTTTGCATCTAAAGGAAATTAACCTGGGAGGACACTTACCTTGCTTCATACTATTCACGATATAAAATATTTCAACAAATTATTCGTCAAAATCATTGTGATAAAATGTTCGGAGGTACCATATAAATTTTTTCGGAGTTTCTTTAAGAGCTACTAAGAACTGCAGTACACATGAAAGCCTTTACAATTTGAGGTTACCATAAAAACAGTCTAAGGGTTAGTAACATACATATTTAGTATAGATTGTGTTCGAAATCTTGATCGCGACGTTACAGTGCAAGGAGTTCAGCCCTGGGTGAGGTGTATAATTTAAGGTGCATTTAGGTGTATAATTGAACACTGAAAGCCCCAAACGTTCCAAAGAAGTTAAAGAAACTTCGTATTCGCAATTGCTGCGCAGCAGTGAAAATTAGTGTTAGGGTCACGAGAGACCTCACGATACAAGCGCAGGGTTTTCACATGAGTCAGTCCCACTTTTCTCCCATCATTCACTTGTCTTCAGCTCGGCGAAGTTACCTCGGTAGGCATGACTAGTAGAGAATTAATATGTAATGTGAAAGAAGAATGATGACAAGAAAGGTGACCTTTTAGAAATTTAACTGCTGCTAATCCGAAAAGATGTAAATTTAACATTTTACTTCATTATTTTAACGAGCAAACGTTTATTGCGCAGACGATCTCTTGACCAATAGTCGCACAATAATATTTTCCTAGTACAGTGTGTGAATTGCGTCATGTATTTAGTTGGAGATAATGACCATTAGATTCTCTGTTGACGCTGAAGCCGCGGGACCCGATAAAATGGCGGCGTTTAAGTTTTTTGATTTATGATTGTTGGGATTGTAAAGGCGCATTTATTGACAATTATTCAATTTCATCATTACCGTTTTCACTCGTTGCGTCACACACTTATTTTCGTTAGAGATAGCGGCAATTAATATTACTGTTGATGTTAGAACTGCGGGATCGGACAAAATGGCGGGTTTACTATTTTCTGATCGTTGCGATTGCGAAGATGCGTTTATGGACGATTAAATATGGAAAGCAATATTTTCCCTGGCACTAAAATGAAACAGTAATTTTATAATTAATGCACCAGTGATGCAATAAATATTTTCAGTTTTTCAGTATTCAGTGGCCGTTTTTCAGTGAGAAATACTCAGTTCAGTATTTTCAGTGTACATTCTTTGAAAAAAAAAAAAAATACATTTAATCTCGGATCCTCTGCATTTATCTGCAACGATTTTAATTTCCCTAAGCTCTTGTACCGATGATCAGACAAAGGAAAAAACCCCATGATACGACGGGGGGTGCGACAGCAACGGGGCTCAGAAAGGGGTGAATATCGTAAGCTCGAAGATACAATCTTGCGGTCGGTTTTTTTTTTTGTTTAAATAATACCAGCGTATGAAAAGAAGAGGGCAATTAGTACTTGTTTCGCGAAGGACATTCAGCGTTTCTTGTTCCGAGGGTCGGTTTGGTCGCAAGATCGGGCACGCCAAAGGGCGGAGCTAATTACTCATAAGCCGAGCTCGACGAATGCGAGCTGAATGCGAACCGCAAGTATCGAATCCCCCGGTTGGACACCTCTCTTTTCAAAGGTCACGGTGTACTTCCCCGTGCACCGTGCGCGCACCATGGTATCTCGGGAGGGGGATAATGAGTCACACCGTGAGTGCGTGTTAAACGTCACGTTGGAACCCCGTACAGGTAGACAAACGCGGGCAATAAAACAAGGGTACGCTCTCTCCTCTCTTCGATACCGTGTTAGATACCTGCATAGATTATTATGCGTTCATTGGTTCCCTGATAAATAGACTGCGCGGTTGTTTACGCGTGTTTACGTTCCCGTTAAATGACTCTTAATGCGAGCTGAATATCTCGTCCTTGGGAATTTTATTCTCCAACTTGTCCCACCGGAGAATGCCAAATCTTCATAAATCAATTCTTTTCTTTTCAGTACATACAGCGACTCCCACTAATATTCGGACGCTCTTAAAAATCGCATAACATTGTCAATATTGGACTATACTATTTGAATTTTTTTTTGAGAAGTTAGAACAATTGGTTCGCTACATGAATTATACATATTCTGAATATTTCATCTAAATCGGTCAACGTTGCAATGAGCTACAAACGTTTAACGATGAAAGCTTAAGGGTGAAAGTAGCAGAATTTTGGCCTTGTCAGGGAATTTCGCCCTTATGGATCATTTTGGATCATCTGTAGCTCATTGCAACGTTTACCGATTTTGACGAAATTCTCAGAATATGCATAATTCATACTGATCTACAAATCGTACTTTCTAAATTTTCAATGTAAGTCCACATAAAAAAGTTGCAAAATACAACTTTTAGTATTTCTTCTGCAATTTCGAGCAATTGTAATTTTTGTAAAAAATTTGTTTCACTTTATATAGCAAACCAATTGTGCTAACTTCTTTTAAAAAATCCAAGTCGTATAGTCCAATATTAACCCATTTGCATCATTAGCGTATATATACGCTCAATTTATTTTTGCTTATAATGTTGAAATATCTTCATATTTCTTTAGTTCTTTTACGTGTAGTAATTTTTGTACTTAAATATAATAAAAAAAAAAAGTTTCATGATAAAGGCCTTCTTTTCATATTTCCTTATGATGCAAACGGGTTAACAAAATTTAACGATTTTTAAAAGCGTCCGAATATTAGTGGGAGTCGCTCTACATTCTTGTGTATTTTTTATTCGCTACTGTCACTTTTGCGAATTTTCTTTCATATTGGAAGGTGAATTACAAAAATCACAACTGCTCTATACAAACATTTTGTTTGTATTTGTGATTTTGTCGAGATTTCTTTCATTTTGGAAGGTGAACTACAATAATATAAACAATGACCGTTCCACGCGTCTTATTTCGTTGTGTACAGTTTTTGTTTCCGTTTTTATACTCTGTTTTGACCGTGTTCTCCGAGATCTCATTATTACGTTAGTTTATCTGTATGTTTTGAAGCGAGGCATCAACAATTTATCGATCGGTAGCGGTTGAACGCACTTCTTACCGATCACACAACCGTAAATACTTCTCTATCCGGCTCTGTTTTGGTTGCCGTAGCAACAACAATAAGCTACCGGTCGGTAAGCGGGAACAAAACTCCGATTAATAGGCTACCGGTCGGTAAAGTGTTGATATACAGGGTACGGTGTCCTTGTCAATGAAAGTCACGTCGATTACCATTATAAAGTTGGATCGTATCGACTCGAGGACCGATCGAAGTCGCGATTAACGATTCATATCGTACATCTGCGGAGCGGTTTTATTCTCCCGTACGTTTTTCCTCTCGCAATCTTGGAATCCTCCGTGTCGTCGTATTGTCTCAAGAAGAGGGCGTGTGTTTCTTCCTGAATTGAAAATGATATTCGAACAGAACGTATGTAGAAGCCGCGCGTGCACAATGGTCTCGGCTACAAAGAAACGACGAGAATTGATACCTGCCTCCCCTCCACCCACCACCGGTGTGCACGTCAACAATGATCTTATAGTAGCGTAACTTGTCGCTGTTGTTATAGACTCCTTTTTGTTTCCTATTAACCCATTTGCATCACTGGCGTATATATATACACTCAATTTTCCTGGTTACTGTCACCGGAGCGTATACATATCAATTTATTTTTTTTTATTGCATTTATTTACTTGGTCATTTTTGTACTTAAATATAATTAAAAAAAAAAAGTTTGGTGATAAAGGCCTTCTTTCCGTATTTCCTTATAGTGCAAATGAGTTAATCAGACCACCTTGAACTACCTCTTCAAGGAGACTCTCCTGCTGTAATCGGTTCTCGATAAACTCTGTTTTCAGCGATACGAAATCGTGCGCCGGTGACCCTTGCGTAATTATTTGACGAGTGTCCGGTTGCATAACCGCCGTTTGAACCGTGAATTACTATAACAGTATCGTCCTGAATCTGTACAAGCAAAATGCGTGTAAATGTTTCCACCGCAAAAACCCCGATCGAACCGAACTTCGAACGCAAGGTTTAAAAGCAATCTCGGTCTCAATAGAAAACCACTTAACGAGGAAGAAACTGTTAAGAAAAGAACGCGATTTGCATTCACTTTGATTTCTAATTACCTCGCGTACATGCATTACCCGACGTCGAATTGTGTCACGATATCGCGGCGACGTCAATTAATTATAATTGCGTTTATCGCGAGATAAATCGCTTCGCTCGACTCCCGAAGACTTCCGCCATCTTTTTACGAGTTCATCGTGGCGTTTCATCTTCTTCGCGATTGGAGAGAAAAAGAAAAGAAAAGAAAATGTGACGATAATCGGGAAGATAATTGTCCGTTTTTCTGGGATCACTGCTTGGGGACAGTGGTTCGAGGGATCTAGAGATCGCCCCGGGGATCTAGACCTTCGTGCTCCTCGGCGCTGAAGTTGCACGGTGAAGAAACCCGAGGACTCGCAGCTCGCCACATTGTGCGGTTTTTATTCCCCGCCTCGTTTTTCTTCTTCTTTCTCTTTCGCTGTCCTCTCTTTTTATGTTCGCGGTTTGCACGCACACGCATTGGACATCGATCCGGAGAACGTGTGTCGAGTGCTTTCTCATCCGCATTCTTCTCCGAACGGTCGAGCCGGGAGAAAGAAGCGAGAAAGAGCCGGTGCATATAATTTGGTCCAGTTTACAGGGCCAGTTGTTACAGCTGCATCGGGTGTCCGCAGGACATAAGGCATGCGCGCAAAGGAAAAGAAACCCGAGACAAGGATAATGCAACTGTTAGGGCAGCCCGTTATCCCTGAAACCTGTCTCTTTCCACCAGATGACGATTTTCCGTCACTGCCCCTCTTTTACACAACAATTTTCGACGAACCCCCCCTCCCCTCTCACATCGCAATTTATTGTTTTTCTTACCAGAGTAGCGATATTTATGTTTTTCATAGCAAACATTGCCAATCACAGTCTAACAGAAGTCTTTTAACCCCTCGGGTACGACAATTCTTTGATTTTTTATTAAATTTTTCATTCGCAGACTTTTTTCAGTGCCTAGAAAGCGAGCAGTAATAGATATTATCGCACTTGATAGTCTAATCTACTGTAAAAACCTCAAGAACGTTCGTTAGAGGCAGTATCTTGCACAGACGCCGTCCCTGAAGGTCCAAAATTTGTTGCAGCTTTGAGATCATTGATTATGGATCAAAGACGCTTATTGTGTAATCTCTGCCGCGGGATTCTCCGTAAAATGAGTCCAAACACGACGCAATTCGGATCATGTTTGCCTGTGCAGTTCACGATAGTTTGAAACCTCGATTATCCGAACCGGTGATACCTGAACGCCCCACTATCCGTGAATACGCGAGCATTTCGATTTAAAGCGATCCGTACACAACATGATTTACTGTACAAATAAATGAAGGTTCAATCTAGCACTGTAGTTAAGTACTGAGTTCGGATAATAGAGGTTCTACTATACAATGAATTAAATGAGTAAATGCGATCCGAATGGTGTCGTGTTTGGACTCATTTCAATCGGAAAGATTTCGCGAATATGTTGCTAACAGTTCCGCAAAGAAATAATTACTAACAAACAAATTTTATGAAAAAGTTTGTATTATCTCACCGATATACGATTATCCACGTTCGAGGCCAGCAGTAAGAGATTAAGGAATAGCGGGTGTACACGATATCAAGACATTGCTGTATTTATTATACATTGGGCAAATGTGACCAGGAAAATAGCGCACGTATATAAGTACACTAATAATACAAATGGATTAAAGCATGCTCCCAGAATGCTTCCGGTTTCGAGTGCCATTTCCTACCAATTTTGTCAGTATAACTCTTCAATTTTTGCATTAGGATTTTGCACACACATTTGTTTCCCATCTTAGTTTGTGTAAACATTTCTATTGTATTTCAAAAGGACGGGTAGTACCATAATTAGTGTCAATATGGGTTGAAACAAAATAAATTAAAAAACCTTGGTCATTGAGGAAGAGATTTGATCGGTTCATGAAACCTAATTGCCTCGATAATTTGTTTATTTATCGGTAGAAGAGAGATTCAATGTCTCGATTATCGTTCGCAGTTTCGAGGGCGGTCGTGAAAGTCGACGCTCCGCAAAATATTCGCGACATACGACACCCGAAAAAGCTGCTCGCACGGAGCAGATCATGAGACTTAATACCTCGATAATTGCTCGCTCTTTCGGGACGGATCGTGAGAATTGACGCCTTGGAGATCGCTGCTTCCTTCTTCGGGATCGTGATATTTAACACCTCGAAGATCGTTCACGGGCAAATGTTTCGAACTCGTTGCCCCGAAAATCCTGTGACGTCGATTCTACCGCGGCGATAACTCGGAGAACACATTGACTTTGGTATTCGCGCGTGTAACGGCCTAGTAAGATTTTATTTCCGTTAGAAATTGAAGATCAAACTACTGAAAAATTAACACTTTCGCACACGTTTGCGAAACCGTTTATCGCTGTCCGCGATGAACAATCGATATCGGCAAAATACAGGGTGTCCCAAAAATGTACTTCCTTGAAAGAGGTGATTCCCGAGGTCATTTGAAACAACTTTTTCCTTTGCGAAAATGTTCTCCGCGGCTTCGTTCAGGAGTTATTAACGAAAAACACGGACCAATAGGAGCACGGCTATAGTGAGAGATCCCGCTGAGCGCGGCGTTGGCATTGGTCGAGCCGGAATCAGTCCGCTGCAGCCGCGCTATGATTGGTCCGCGTTTTTCGTTAATAACTCCTCAACAAAGCCGCGGAGGACATTTACGCAAAGGAAAAAGTTACTTGAAATGAGCTGAGAAATCAGCGAAAAAAATTTAATCTAATTTGTTATTTATTATTTAAAATAAAATTTGCCCAACTCTGACTACATATCGTCAATAATTTTTATATTTGGGACGTTGAATTTCTGAGAGTAATTCTAAAAACAGCATAGAAAATGGCAGCGCGGATTCCCATGTATGTATTTTCCTTGTTTGCGGCCGACAAACCAAGGCGACAAGTGAGCAATATGGCTGGCATAATTGTAGCCGGTGCGATAGCTCGGCTCAGGTATGACATAATACTCTAGCGTATTACGTGTCTAACAGGTGCACCGAGTTTCTCGTTGCAACAGGATGCAAAGCGGAAGAATAAGAGGGGGGGGGGGCAGATTCGAGATGGGTCGCGATCGGTATTTCATCTTTCCATGGTTATCGGAGGGCGCAGGGAGCTCGTCAGAACGCTATAGCTCTCTCGGATGGTAGGGTACACTCGCGGCGGATACAAGGGCATTGTTGTTCGACGAGTATTACGCGGAAACATCCATAAATTTATTACGAGACTGCGAAACGCGACGGCGATGTTTGTCGAGCCGGAGCCGATATTATTTATCACTTTTGATTCGATGCACCGCCGCACACCGGGAATAGCTCTCGGCTCGATATTTGCGCTCGATTTCATATTTCGGACGCGATTTCGATCGGTCAACGACGAGAAAAGGGATCGCCACGCGACACTGTTGCGAACTGACGTGAGAAAACCGTGAACCAGGAGGAAGCAGGAATTGAGGGGAGGAAGCACGAATTGAGGGGACGAGGTTTCCCTCTCTCTGCCAGTACCGGATTAGTCACGTGACACGTGCTCGGCACGGTGGAGGGGATAGGCGAGCTTAGATCGTGCGCCTCCGTTTGGCTTAGATCGAGACTTTACTGTACTTTTCGCAACGTTCTGGTAACAAGTCCCACATGCTTCGCATCGACGCGACCTTGGGTCGCTAATTTATTTTCTACTAATTTACGAATGTAAATATTTAATATTAATGTAAGTATGTAATATTTAATATTAATGTAAATATGTAATATTTAATATTTAATATTAATGTAAATATGAAATATTCAATATTTAATATTAATGTAAATATGTAATATTCAATATTAATGTAAATATGTGATATTTAATATTTAATATTAATGTATATATTAATATTAATGTAAATATGTGATATTTAATATTTAATATTATCGTAAATATTAATATTAATGTCAATATTTTGTACTAATTTATTTTCCGACGATTTCTCTCGGAACTGATCGGGATTCGACTCGGCTCGATCTTGCGTCGAACAATAAATTCCTTGACGGTATGCCACCTTACATAATCCCGTTCTGCACAGGCTAATCTGCATCAGCGTTTACTGGAAAACAGTGGACGAAGCTGATTGCCACGTGGCATCTGCTCGGCACGTTTCCCCCCGTATAAATAGAATTAATACAATAGCCGGGCACGGGTATCGACAAGTGGCCGTTTAAATTCGTGGCTGTTCATTGTACTACCGGCACAATACGGATTATTATACAAGAGGGAACCACGAAAAATAATTACAAAACCCTTCGACGAAGCGCGCACAGTTCGTGTACGCAAAAAAAGGAGAAAAATCTCCTCCATTGTTCCCAACTGATACCACTTTTGATAAAAACCTCCGGTTTCCCAGAAATTAAATGTACATATTTTCCTCCGTTATCCGTCCATTTGTCTACTTCGTTAACATTGATTTTCTTCGTTTAACCCCTTCGTTTCGGTGAATTAACGCGAAACGAAAATTCATTATTGAATAATCTTTTAATTGACGTTTCCGTTTTCCACTGTGCTCTTGCTACGGGAAAACGCTATTTAAATTGCCGATCTTGTTTTTAGCATTTATTGTATAATTAAAAATAGTTGGACGGAATCCAGCTATTCGTTTAAGTTAATAAATGTTAGATTGGCTCCATTTTTACCCAAAATCAACGTCTCATTTAAATTCTAATTTTTGGGCAGCTACTTTGAATTACTAGCGCAATAACTTTTGAATCAACACATTCGTATCGAAGAAATGGGTTGAAAAATATGTTTTAAAAAATTGATACGTCAGGATTTGGATGTATTTTTTGTCGCGACTGGCATAAAATTTTCCAGTGTCTAGTAGCAAATTTTGGATGAATTGTCATCCAGAGGAACGTACTGAAATGATGTTTCGATTGGAACCACACGAGTCTAACAAAAGTTTTACAGGTTGCAGAAGGGTGTTAACACGGTTTCGCATTGCCCAGCAGCTTTATGGGACCCGGTTATCGTGTTACACGGGTGTTACGCGTATCGATCCGCAATAAAAACATTGATGATCGAAACGGTAAACAGCGGTATCTCGAAAGTGAAAACGTTGTCCCGTTTCGCTGCGCGAAACCACAGAAACGGAGCCAATTTCCCTTCCGGTGCGCTTATTAATAGGGCTCGAACGAAGCTGGTAACTTTTATCAATGAAATTCAATCGTCGAGCACTTAATTCCGTCAATCACTCCATTTCTGTTTTAACATCAATTTCGTACGTCAAGTCTCTGTCGTAAGAGCTCAATTTATCAATTTATTCTATGCGTATTCAATTAATAAAATATATTATTATTAAAATATATTTTTGTGTAGTGATACAATGATGGGAATACTTTTTTAATTAGCATTATCTGAGGAATTCAAAGCAGGATAAATATAGAAATAAAACTAGATTGTAATTTTTATATAATTTCCTCGGTTTGTTTTAAATATTTCATTATTCTTATGTTACGAATAACATAAATTTATTTTCAGTTGGCGTTCAGATCAAATAAATTATTTTCGAGTAATTTTTTATTTCAATGACATTGTTCAAATAAAATAAATAATTTGACCCGAAGAAGAGGTTATCGGATTGACGATATTAATTATTCAATTTAGATATGGTAATTTATGAGAGACCGTAGAGAAATACGTAAGCCTGTCGCAGTTGACTACTTTGACACGCAGCGAATAGAATTTTAGATAGCCTAGAGATTATTTGAATTCCATTTTAAATTCAAATAATGATGTAACGTAAAAAAGATCATTTGGCTATTCAAAGAAACTTACACACAATTATTTCAAACGAAGTGTAGCCAGATAAGATAATACACTATCTTGATTATTCTTCAAATAATTTATTTCAATGACGCCCAAGGCACTGTTAAATTCTCAGGTTTTGTTTCTTTCATACTAAAAGTACCGAGCACCAATACACTGCTACATATTACCTTATAAAATTGAAAAAACTATATTTGTTCCAATTTCCTAAAATTTTTATAATAATGCAAGCTTCAGTAAAGAAATTTATGGTTTCTCATAAATGTATTCTCACAATTTTAGTAATTGCAAAGATCAGAAGTTACTAAATTAATTTTTGCATTCAAGCATATGTTATAAAAATTGCGAGAAATCCAAATAAATTTTTGCATTCAAGCTTATATTATAAAAATTGCGGGGATATCTAAATGAATTCAGTGTTATCATTTTCATAAATGTATTGGTCAAATTTTGTACTCGGTACGGTTAGCGTTAACTTACCTCGATTCTGATACTGTTATAATTCGGCGTTCGCAGTGTATAATCTTTTCGTTGCACTAGCCGAATCAACGTTGCGAACTTTCCTTGATCCCGAGGGATCTACGCAACGGATACGATCACGTTCCGGCAACGTGCGAACGAGCGAGCGTGCATCCGCTAAATGTCCATCGAGCAACGTGTGCCGGTGTGTTGATATTGATTTGTGCGAATTTATATTTAGTTGCCGCCGCGAACTTACCTTGGAACGAGTTAATCATCCTTCGACGTTATCATCGATGCGCCAATTCGCATATTCGCGGACGCGTATGCCGTAAACAACAATTTTATTCCGATATAAGACGACGCTTTTTATTTCGAAATAAGAAAATCCTCTTCTTCTTCATCCGAAAGCCGGTCCCGAGCCATCGCCTTATATCGAAGGAAAACAGTAGCGAGATATCGGCGTGGGTCAGAAATGACCCCGGCGTAGGCTTCGAACTCGCAGGAGTCCGAGGGTTAATTCGGATCTTTTTCCTGAGGTCGTTTGAAGTAATTTTTTCCTTTACGAAAATGTTGTCCGTGGCTTTATTCAGGAGTTTTTAACGAAAAACGCGGACCAATCAGAGCGCGGCTTCTGCGGACGAACTCTGGCTCGGCCAATGGCAACGCTACGCTCAGCGGGACCCGTCGCCATGGCGGAATCTGTCTGCTGTAACCGCGCGGTGATTGGTCCGTGTCTTTATATATTGGAACTCCGTTTTATTGATTTTTGAAATTTATAAGCTCCGAACATGTTACATAAATATTTACAATCGGGAGTACCTGTAAAAACAAACTGAAATATTTTTTAGCGGTCATGCATTTGCAATAAATCTCAGTATATTGCAATTCAGTGGGCTCACCTCGGCTCTAAAACAAAACTGATAAAATTGACGACCCTTTGTACAAGATATCGACGGTTGTTTTATCACAAAATGGGTTCGTATATTTGTCCGTGAAAAATATCATGTTGTAACAGTTTATAATTAGCCAAACGCCGCCATTAATTCTCGTACATTTTCCGTTTTCAGTAAAATATCCGATTCCTCTTTTATTTTGTTACAATCTTTTTACAATTTCTGCTTATTAAAGCTTTTAACAACACAAAATAACAATACCAAACTGCAGGCGTTAAATCGACGAAAATCCATAATTTATTACTTAATTCAATATTTATAAAATACCACTCAGGAAAACGCGTTAAAGTAACATCCTTTCCTCATAGTGACGTGCTTAACCGGGGTTACTGTGTCGCACACAACCGGGGATGAGTCGGTCACACGTGACGGTTTTTAAACAAGTTGAATACACCGATGCAAATCCCAACTAGATAGAGATAGATCCGATAGTCCACGATCGAATCGTGCAACATTAATTAACATTAAACAGCGTCCCCTCCATAATGTATATTATTTCATAACGTCATTCCACGCACGCTAGGAACACGTTTTTTCAAACCATCGTCAAGCGACATGAAAGCAATCATTTCCCTTGTTGAATAGTAACCCACGGTCGCATTTCATTGAATATTATCAAGAATTTTTCACTAAACATTCCTTATTTCCCAATAACGATAAGGGGAAACCGGTTTCAGCGGGATTTCACCTGCGACCGCTTTGTACTATTCATTCATTCGTTATACAGGGTGTTGCGGCAATCGTGACACGATCATCGACGATGATAACGTAGCATCAAAAATGTAGAATCAAATCCGAAATTGTACATGTCGTTTTCAAGAGTCAACCATTTTTGTTCCTAATAATTCTTTTATGGTATTGTTACCAGCACAAACGTGACACTTTCCTGATTAAAACGATGCCAAACACGACACAATTTGGTTCGTATTTACTCGTTTAAATCACGATACAGTAAAACCTCGCTTATCCGAACTGATCAGTAGATCATGAGTATCAAAACATAATACAAGTTACTTAGTTACAGCGTTACAATAAATCTTTACATACGGATCACTTTAGATTGAACTGTTCACATATTATTCCTATAATGCAAAATTCAAACATCGGTTCGGATAATCGAGGTTCCACTAAATCGTGAACTAAACAAATAAATGTGCTCCGAATTGTGCCGTGTTTGGATTCATTTTACTCGGAAAAACGTGACAAATGTGTCGGTGAAGGTTTCATAAAAGAATGATGAAAAACAAGCAAGTTGCAACATTACTTTCGTCACAATTGTAGAAGCTTTCACAAACACGGTCTGTCCGGTGAAAAAACCTCGAAGAACGTTTTCTGGGTATCCGATACGTTTAATTTGCCTGTCGCTCGCAATGCTCGGGTTATTATTTATGCTCGTCCGCGTCCTTGGCGCGGAGGAGCGTAACGAAGGAGAGTTTCAGCGAGGCTGCCGAGCGCGGGTTGCCCTTCTTTCTTTATCTGGTCTTAATTAAGCGGCGCGCGATGGTTGCGTATACACGAAACTTTGCCCCGCACGTGTACCGGTACACGTGCACGATTTACCTGGGCGACGAGGCAACGGGCGGAATGCGTGTAACGCGCAACCCAGTACCGTACCAAATAACGGTCGTGCCACGGCAAACGGACCGTGTATATACATATATGTATATAGACATACATACAGATATGTACGGCCAGGTTTCACTGTTTTCACGAAGGGCGGGACACGCGGGACCGGTGCCATTAAAAGTCGTATTAAAAAGCAGGATATGAAATCATGTCGGGCCGAAATAAAGACTTCCCGTGACGACGCGAAGCAACTCTTTTTTTGTTTGGATAATTACACTGGGAACTACACTGTGACCACTTTCACGATTAACCCTCTGTGACCTTACCCCTTTGCCGTGGGATTAATGGCTAGATCGTAGCTCCGGCCGAAATTATTATTGCGTTTACCACCTTGCTATTTTATTCTGCTTCCATAATCTCTTGCACTACGATTTATTTTACTTAATTTAATAATAATTTAATTTAATAACGATTTGTTTAAATAAATTTGTATATTCTACAATGGATATACAGGGTGTCCCAAAAATGTTGTACTTGAAAGAAGCGATTCCCGAGGTCATTTGAAGTAATTTTTTCTTTAGCGAAAATGTTCTCTGCAACTTCGCTGAGGAGTTATTAACGAAAAACACGGACCAATCAGAGCGCGGTTGCAATGGACGGATTCCGGCTCGGCCAATGCCAGCACCGCGCTCAACGGGGCCCTGTCGTAGTCGCCCTCTGATTGGTCCGTGTTTTTCGTCAATAACTCCTTAACAGAGCCGCGGAGAAAATTTTCGCAAAGGAAAAAGTTCCTTTAAATGACCTCGGAAATCCATCCTCACTTTGAAGGAAGTACCACATTTCGGGACACCGGGAAATTAATAAATCTGAAAATTCTAAGTCGGTAAATTCTGCGTAAAAATAAAATATTTCACGGAACATGAAGAAGATAATTTATACCTAATATCTCCGAGGGAAAGAGAAAGTGGAACATGCGTAAAACCGACTGTTGCTATTAATCCAACGTGGAATTGATTACGTAAATTGTTTTATTACGAGAAAGAGATTTAAATCATCAATAATGTTCGTCTGTGTTCTTCAAATATCAGACGTCGATCTGAAACAAAGAGAGAGGTGCTTCGAACACAAAATATATTGCCAATTACGTAGAACAAATATTTTACTCGTTATTAAATTTCTCCCGTTTTACGTAGTCCAACTTTTATTGGAATTTTTATTGAGAGTTTGAATTACACCATTTTATACGAGTAGAATTTTTATTTTCATGACTTTTAACCTTCCGTATAATATTAAAATAATTTGGGGCTTTCACATGGTTTGTACGTTCCACATATAATAATTACAAAGTGAAAAATGTATCTAAAAGTGAACACGCTACATATCGATTTCGTTAGGTGTACAAATTAATTCTTAACTCGCACGAGTCGTTGGAACTTCGTTTCAAATTTAAATTTCTTACTACATTCGTTACTTATGTGTTACATAGTATAAATTTACATAGTGCATATTCTTGTGTATAGAAGACAATGGGAATTATTTTTAAGACTTGAATGTATTTTCGGTTGTTTGTAAATAAACAACGAAATGCCGAGAAGGTCACAAATAACTTGTACACCTAATAATTATTACAGCTTTCAAATCATTACTTCTACCGGGTGGCTCAAAAGTCACCGGACCATTTTAATATGAAATAAGCTTTTATTTTTAACCAAAATTATTTATGAACACATTAGAATTGTAAATGGTCCAATGTCTTTTTTAAAAACGCAAAATTACGAATGCAGTAATCAGTGTCAACTAAAAAAAAAAATTAATTCGTGTTTTAAAAATCGTACCCTATAAAGAATGAATCCAAAAATAGAAGATTGATATATTTTTACGAAAGCTCCCCTGAAAATGGTCCTCTTTGAACCGGCGCTGGATAACCCGAGATAAAGATTAATTTCTCGCGCGTGTCGCACCGCAATTAGCGCGATTAATCGGTCCGATTGTCGGCGTTCGATCACGCCGCCATTACGATCTATTTTCCCTTCTTGCGGTCGGTTTTTGCGAATCCCCGTTGTCAAACGAGGTTCCGAGGTGACGAGATAGCCAACAACTTCTTGCGGACGCCTTGTAATCAGTGTTGTAACACCTTATCGGTTTCCTTATTTTTTTGTCCTCGCATTTTTTTTGCAATTTCGTCTCGTTATCGCGTCGAAACGTCCGCGCGAAGGAAACAAACTTTGACAAACACGTTCGCGGATTGGTCGCGCGCTATCAGAGCGTTTCCATGGAATTGATTAGGGAGGGATAACGTCGGTAGTGTCCTCGATTAGCGCAAACTTGAACGACGATGTCGAGACACCCCTGATTTCAGGGTGTCATCCAGTTGATCACTGCAACTGCTATCCCGAGTTCGAGTGTCATTTTTAAACAATTTTTAGGAATTTTTCCAGGAGGACCATTGAACTTTTTGTATTGGGATTTTGTTTACATATTTATTGGTCTAACTAACGATTTCAGTCGATCACAAAGTCTCACAAAACTGGTTGAAAATGGTCCCAGGGCCGCTAACCAACCCGCCTCGTAAAACAACAAAACGCAAACTCCACCTCGGCCCGATCAATATACGTCATCGCTTTCTGCGAACGAAGTACAAGCAAGAGATGCTTCGGGAACACTAAACAGGGGGGATAATAATCGAGTAGCTCCATAAAAGCGGCATAAATCCAAACCTCTCTCCGTAAAGAGAAGCATCGGTGAAACTCGTACCGGAGAGCCGATTTCCATCGGTCCCGTGGCTCTTGTTTCTTCAACTTTCATAGCTCCCCGGATCGAATTAACGCTGATCACGGCGAAACGTGTCGGAAAAGTTTGATTTCCGACTGTTGGCAGCGGTTGTTTGATACACGGTTTGACACGGGATCGGATTACGAGCGCCACGTGTCGCCTGCTGCTCGCTCTTGCCGGAGAGTCCGGCAGTCGAACTCGGAATACATTGTTTGCTCGATATATGTCCAAACACGGGTCTGGCCACGGACATATATCGGCCAGGAGATATTATTCTTTGATCCACGCGACCTTACACTCCTCGGCGACTGAGGTTTTGGCCCCTGACGGGGTATACCCCTTGGCAGTGGAGATAGTTCTGGGACTTTTATCGGCTAGGCACTTGGGACGTATGTATGTCGGTCTGGAGATATTATACTTTGATCTTACACACCTCGGCGACACAAGGATCTCGAACTACTGGGCCCCTTACGGAGTATACTCCGCGGGAGTGGGGATAGTTTTGGGACTTTTATCGGCTAGGATATTTGGGACATATGTATATCGGCTTGGAGATACTATTCTTTGATCCACACGACCTTACACTCCTCGACGACAGAGGTCTCTCGAACTCCTGGGCTCCTCACAGCGTATATCCTTTGGCAGTGGGGATTGTTCTGGGACTTTTATCTGCGAGGCATTTCGGACATATATAGAGTAAACACGATACTCGGTTGCCCGTGAAAACTGGACACTTTTTTTCGCAATTCTCTGCGTTTTCACCTTTTACTTTTGCGAAAAGTCACCTCCTCTCTCTCTCTCTCTCTCTCTCCCTCTCTCTTTGTGTTTCTTCGTTTCCCTCGCTCCTCGTGTCCTTCGACCCGTGCGTTTCCTTTGTTCGGAGAGATCCATTCAAAAGCTCGCCGCCGCAATCTGAAAAAATTCACCGGCGCGTGGAAGAGCTATTTCCCTTTCTTCGTATCCTCCCCGTTCGCATTCGATGTCGCCGGGCGAGGAAAAAATGAGGAGAAGGAGATCGGTACCGTTCGCAGCCGAAGCGAAAACTGCCTCGCACTTTGCACTTCGCGAGCGAGCGAGCGCGCGAGTATGTTAATTCGAGAGCCAACTGCCATTACACGAGCAAACACGCCTCGATTTAGAAATTAGAGGACGCGCGACGGATTCCTGAAATCGTCCAACGATATGCCGAAATTGAAATCGGGAGGCGCTAAATTTAACTCGCAGAGACGCTTCGGCATTTTTCGATCGCGCTTTGTCTTGAACCCTGCTAACTTCAATTAGCTCTTGCCCCGACACTAGAACTGCCGAACAGGTCCGAATGACTTGCATCCGATTTCTTCAATTATTTACAGTCATTGAAATTATAAATATAATTTTTTCAGAATTTTTTGAACGAATTTCTTCTTCTTCTTGAATAATAATTTAATTGCACAGCAGGTTAAAGACGCGTTTGCACAAGAGCATCGATTAGTCGTTAACCGCAGTAAAATAATATTTCACTTAATGCCACGCGCAGGGAATAATGTTTATTAAATTTATTACTTACACGAGCCAGGCTCGTTGTTGTCGGACGGGTTAATAATAATTTGAAAGTAGCCGGTAATCATAATATGTAATTATTTCCGAGCTGCAGAGGCGACTGTTAAAACGTTTCAGCGCGCAGTGTGAATTCTCTTCGCGAAATCATTTGTGTACACGTTTATAAAACGAATTGCTCGTTCATAAAATTCTATGCTTCACCCACCTGGAGAACCCAAGGACGAGAGATGGTTTGCAGAAAAACACATTAAAAATGCAGAATGAAATTTTTCACGCGAGGCTCCATTTTCGAGGGAATGGGGTTTAAAATATTCATTGGGCCGCGCGTACTATTGAATAGCAGTGAGTGTCTGGCCATTAAGTCCGTTTCTACTTGCCGCGGACAAACGCACCGCATGAATTTTCAAAATCGCGTGTTTCAAGAAAACGAACGCCTAACGGAAAGTAACCACAATTTTGCTGTCATTCTTAACCGAGGAGATAACACTGAGACAGTTAAACATTACTTGATAAAGCAGCACGAAAAAACACCAGATGTGCGGACGAACAATGCAAAACTTTTGCGAGTTCAGCAAATTAATTAAAATGGTATTTTATTAACGCCAGATCTACCGAGAACTTGCATTACCTTCCGGAAATAACAAAAATGTGTTTACGCAGATTTTCAGAAATTTTTTATCATTTTTATCTCTTATAATAATACATTTACTCAGTGGAGGAAAATTGATAATAAAGCGTTCGTGGATTTCATGTTCAATATATTTATTTCCTTTTTATCTCAGAATAAAGACCGCGATTCGTTTACATTAAGTACTCATTTTTTTCGCATCAAATTATCTGACATAATCGACGTTCTTTCTGGCTCCGGATGATCGATGAACCGATTACTCCGTCGAAATACGATCGGCGAGTAATTTTTCTGTAATTAAGGATTAATTGTAGAGAGAGAGACGGAATTGCTTACGGAGTGACGTAACAGGGGTTTTTTTCTAGTTTCTTTTGTCCGGCCTGTATCGGGTTGATAACGTGGGCTTTTGTAAACGGATCCTTGCAAGTTTTTGATAGAGGGCGTTGCGAACAGAGATGTGCGCATACACGTACCATGAATGGAGTGTCGTGCGACGTTAAATGCACGTGTATAGCGGAGGCTTTCGACGAGCGAAAGAAAGTAGTCGGTCCCGTTACGAAATAGCGAGTGAATGTCGACCATCTGGGTCAGACAAAAGCGGAACTTCCGCGACTACTCCGAGGGCTGCTGAACCGTTTAACCCGAAGCACCGGTACAATTTTTTTTTACGAGCTATGCATTTCTCCACCCCCCCCCCCCATCACTTTCCCCCGATTTGCATTTCTCTGGAATTTTATTAACCCCTTGTAATAATGAGTTGCACTTCTGACGAAGATTTCAAACAGAGCCTACCAAATATAAATGGCATCAATTTTCATTAAGTGAGTATTTTGATTTTTCATTCTCAAAAGAATAAATTTTTTTATGCAAAAGGATTTGTTTGCAACTCAAAACTGATAACAAATTTTTTGAGCGATGGTTTGCATTTTATTATACAATAATTTTTCTTCGGCAAAAGATGTCATTTATCAAACAGGTTGACATTAAACTGAGTGCACGATTTGATTTCTGAGAGAAAGAGTATAAACATTTTTAGTAAAAAAAGACGTCTTCTTTCGGCACGGAAAAATACTTTAAAAGAACACAATGCAAAAAAGTAATAAATTTTTAAAACACGCACGAAGCAATCCCGATGCAAAGCACAATATAAAACCCAATTATGGTCTACACTTTACTGCAACAAAATTAATTGAAAAATAGAATCTTTCACGAAATAAACATTTACATGTAGGTATAATATCGTGAAGTTCAGAGACCAAAGAGCAACAAATAATTTGTGCTAACTAAAAAAGCGACGAATGGCACAATGGCCTGTGCGAGCATGGTCACGTGCAATATCGCAGTTAATTGTTGTTGCGAAGCAATTATTAAAATTGTATCGGCACAGTGGCGAAACAATGGCCGCGCACGCCGAACATGTGGGTAAATAAGTATACCGATGGTAATTAATAGTAGCACGTATCGTGTGACGTAATGGCGCGTTGCTTAACGTTTTCAATGGCGGACCGTTTCGTATCAGCGCGTTGCCTAACGCGTCCACGTTGTTACGATATCACTTCGAATTTGTACGGATTGTGTTTTAGTTTTGAACATTCATCGACAGGCTGTTGCCGGGCGGATCGATCGACTTTTCGGGGGCTTCGACGAAAATCGCCGATTCGCACCAGAAAAACATGTTATCTCACACAGGCGGTTTTGTTTTCGCACAATGTACTCGCGATTTCCGTTCCGACGTGATCCCCAGTTCGCCTCGAATTTTTGGTTCTCCGCTGCCATCGATTCGCTTGGCCGGAAATTATGCGTTTCTGCTCAATCGAGTCCGCGAATCGAAGAAAGTTTAATTAAAAACGCTCCGTTTCAATTTCGTTTCATTATTTTATAATTTTTTTAGTTTTTCTCGCGCGCAGATTCCAAGCATTTGAATTTTCTTAACGTGACGCGAGGTCGTACGAACACTATGGAATTTTTTGAATCGGTGATCATTCGTTAGCATTCATTAAAAATTTAAAGCTAAATACGCCAGACTCAATCTGCATAGATAAGAATCATAATGGGTAATGGGTGTTTCCAACATACTGAAAAATAACGATATTTTTCATATTTGTTTGCTTAGTAACTTATTCAAATTTAAACCCAAAACGGTGTAAGCAGCGTTCTAACATTCATAAAGTCTGTTGACTATTAAAGGATAAAAGGATAAAGGGATAAACTATTAAAGGAAGAAAAAAATTCTGTTTGGCCCCTATTCATCGTAATCGAATGAAATAATTTTTATTTTGGCCCAAAAATGTAATTCCTTGAAACAGGTGATTTCTAAAGTCATTTGAAGTAACTTTTTCGTTTGCGGAAATACTCTCCGCGGCTTCGTTAAGGAGATATTAACGAAAAACGCGGACCAATCAGTGCGCGGCTACGGTGGACGGATTCCATGATGGCGGCAGGCCCCGCTGAGCGCGGCGTTGGCATTGGCCGAGCCGAAATCCGTCCGCCGTAGCGGCTGCCTCATTGGTCACTTATTTTCGTTAATATCTCCGTAACAAAGCCGCGGACAACATTTTCGCAAAGGAAAAAGTTCCTTCAAATCACCTCAGGAATCTGCCCTCTCGAGGAAGTACATTTTTGGGACACCCTGTATTTTGCTGATAACTAAATATAGAAAAATAATTTTATTTAAATGTTCATAAAACGTCTAAAACCGTTGTTTGAAATATTCGAAATCTGGCAGCAGTAGGTACACAAACTTCTGTAACTGACGGTCCATCAGGAAATGAGTAAATGTTGAAAACACTCGAAAATGTAGCGCCGAGGTATAGCGAACGTTATGTTTTGCTGCAACAAATATTGATCGAGTTATACAATTTTTACCGCCAACGAACTCTCCACAATGTATTTTTCCGAGTCACTACTTCAATTAATACGGACTACGAGGCGCATTGATTTTTAGCCGTGGTGTATTACAGTCACGTCGACGTCCAATCATAACAGATTGTACTAACATCGATCATCAGTCGTATAAGATTATATTGACTCTCTGTTATATAGATTTTCACCCGCGCTGACTTTCAAACCTGCTGATTCTCAAACACATCGATTTCCTGTCACGCTCTAGTCAGACGTACGAGCTTTTAGTCACGATACTTTCCAAGGTTTACACAGTTCTAGTCGGATAGGTATAATAACAGGCATGTTCCATCTTGCAGTGGGTAGTTCCTTTCAAAACAAACTAGGCAACGACCACCTTAATTTACAATCACGTTGATTTCCTGTTACACGGCGTTGCAATCCTGCCGATTTCCTGTTACATAAATCTGTAATCACTCCGATATCTCGTTACATAGATTATCGATCTAATAAGGCTTCGTGGTCCCTCACAGTCGCGGAGGATTGCGATCTATTGTCTTCGGTTACATCATTTTCGCCGCATGATCGGAGAAAGTGCTAATAAATTCAAATGTCTATACAAATAATTGGGTTGTTGCTTGTCATGCACAGTTTTCTAAAGCTGCAATCATGTTAACCCTTGGACTCTTGCGAGTGGGTAATTTCTGACCCACGCCTATATTTCACTACAATTTTCATTCGATGTAAGGCGATGGCTCGGGACCGACTTCCGTCGTATTTCGAACAAAGAAAAACAAGAAGAGGGGATAGCAATTTTCTTATTTCGAAATAAGAATCCCCACCGCTACGGGTCACTAATGACTCCGGCATAGTATACCGAGGGTTAATGGTTACCCAGCTCGATAACTCGTTAAGTATGTTTTTAATTTAGAGCTCGTTAGTCTAATCCTAAACAAGATAAAAAATTTATTGCAAAGTGCACAAAACCCAAAATTTTCTGATGAGTAAACTGCGGATCTTTATGCAAAATAAAAAATGTTTGCATTCATTGCACGTCACGGGAGACAAATAAACAAATTTTTTCGTTTAATTATCTTATTAAACCGAAACTAACACGCTGAGGTCTTTAAATCTCTTCAATGTGGCCGTTGCTTTAAATTCTGCGTATCCCTTTTTATCATAAATGCATAAAATCCGCAGTCTCCCGATGAGCTTCAGTTTTCTATAGTTGCAATCATGTTAATGGTCACCCAGGTCATTAAGTATGTTTTTCAATTTAGGAATCGTCAGTTTTCAGGCGTTTTCGATCTTCGAAATCACGTCGAAATGTACATCGCACGGGTGTCCGAATGAGCGATCGAATTTTCGCCTCGGAGCTAAAAGGGTTTCCTCGTGAAATTAACACGCGGGGGTCCTTCTCGCGTGTCCCCGGCCCTGACTGCCAACCGAGAATCCATGTCAAGGTAGTAAAAGCGACCACGGACGAACGTCGAGTATCACCGACGCTACCATACACACCTTTACCTGTCCCTCCATGTATCTAGATTACTAGCGCGAGACACAGTGTATTCGAATGTCTTACGACCCACTTGCCGCTCGAGTTTTCACGATTTTCGTGGAACAACATTTCACTGTTCGAATTTATCTTTGATCTATTCTTGAACCAGCCCTCTCTCTCTCTCTCTTTCTCTCTCTCCTTCCGCGTCCGAATACCGCAGAAGCAAAGACAAACCGAGGAATCATCATCTCGGATGACCTACGTTGGACAAGGTCACGTCACAATTTTTTTAGCAAAATTTTTCAAAGGGTCAATTTGTGGGGAGATTGGCATTTCGGAGCAACTTCGTCAATTTTTACTGTGAAGTTAGGAGGAGCCTCGGAATTGTGCTTTTGGGTGTGCGTTTATTGATGCTTCAACGATGTTCGTGAATTTTTAGACAACGGAAAAATGAAAATTGAGCTTGTTGTGTAGTTATTAGCTGCTCAACGTGCTTATTAGCGGGCAAGGGCGCCCGCCCATGCCCGTGGGCAGAACTACGGGCAAAGCTACGGGCAAGTGACTTAGCGGAGTGGAGGTAGACCAGAGCACAGCCGTAGCTGGGCACGTAGCTGTGAAAATGCGTGTGACAAATACATCTAGCGAATAGTACTAAAAAGGAGGTAAGAGGGCTATTGAAGGTCAAAGTTCTCCGATGCAATTTCGGCGGACTCGAAATTTTTAAATTTACAATTATTAAGAATGCAAGGACGTACTTGTGTAGAATTGTTCAATACGTTCGTTTCTTTGAGCACATATTACAATAAAAATGGCTGGAAGTCTAAATAGCTCCAATTTGGTTATTTTTACAAATGGCAAAATGTAAAATAACGAAGCGTTAAATGTCGAGAAACGATTTCGCTCAGTGTCAAGCGAACGAAAACAAAAATACCGGGACGAAAGAGATCCGCGATTCCCCGAAGTCATCGGATCAAAGATGGCGGTCGGACAATGCGTCGCCGCGGGAATTGCCCTCGGAGACGATGACGGCGAATGACCATGCGACGACGTGCCCGATCTGTCATCCGACTCGGTTGCGGCTGCATCGCGAAATATCGACAATGGAATGCCTGTTATTCGAGGCGTTGTGCGCGCCAAGGTGGATGCACCTGCGGCGCGGCTAATATCGGCAGGTGTGCGGGCGCGAATGAGCGCTCGCGTGCATAAATATGCACCGCAAACTGTGTATTTAAAATCGCGGCGGCGACGAGAGCAACACGACCAATAAACGCGTCGTATGCCGGTTTACGATGCCGGCTGCGTTTCTCATGCAACGTGTTGTTTGTCCCTCGAAACGCGATTTAAAGCGCAGCTCCTTCCACCCAGCAATCATTGTCCAAATATTAAAAATTTGGGTGTTGCAACAAAGATTTTGGGTAGCTTATATCAATTTTCTTATACATATAAATATTCTAAATATTTTTATATAGGGTAAGGGACCCAATTACTGTGCGGGTGCCAATATTCATTATGCTTTAAAAATAATTATAATTAATACAGTCACAGTGATTGGGGCCCTTACCCTAAATAAAAATAAATGTTTCGTGGTACGAATGAATGAAAAATATTTTTCATTTTCCAAATAGGGTAAGGGACCCAATTACTGTGGGGGTGCCAATATATTCAATATTCATTTCACTTTAAAAATACGTACTTCTAATTGATACAGGCACAGTAATTGGGTCCTTTACCCTAAATAAAAATAAATGTTTCATGGTACGAATGAATGAAAAATATTTTTCATTTTCCAAACACGGTAAGGGGCCCAATTACTGGGGGGGTGCCACTAATTGAATATTAATTATACTTTAAGAATAAGTATATTTAACGTAGGCACAGTAATGGTTACTTCCACAGTAATTGGGTACCTTACCCTAACAGCAGTTTCATTTACAGCGTTATCTGACAATGAAAATTTGTTCCTGATCTTTATTAGGTAACGTACGAAAAGGAGAATTCGCATAACAGCTTGTCGTAACTAAACTCTCGGAATTATAGAACGCTTTTATGATTTCGGCTGAACTTGTTTTATTACTTCCTAAGACATTGCAGTGGCCTATTGTGCTTGCTATAAAGTCATAAAGGTTCGTGCTCGATGAATAAGTTTCCTTTGACGTTGAATTGCAAAAGAGACTGAGCCAGGATTTTCCGAAGCGGTCACTCTCTGCCCAAAGTACGAAACGACAATGTAACACCTAAGCTCCTGTTACGAAAAACAGGTCATTTTTCGGGCCCCAAGTCCCATCGTCATCGATCCAACAAATGGTCAAAACTGGTCTGAAAGGGGCCATTTACTATAACTGCTTTTCACAGCGGAAAGGTGTCGGTTCCGCACTATTATAGCCCCGCTTTGTCGACCCCCGGACCCGAACCTCGTTTTATGGTTCCCCCTAGGTTCGATACCTAAATACGTAGCTCGTTAGCCTTTGCATACAATCACCGTAGCCGAGCGGCTAATCATTCGTCGAAACTCGGGCAGCAAATTTTCCTAAATTACCTCGTGACTCGTACCAAAATGCGTCAATGGTGTTTTCTTACAGGAAAACAGATAAGGACAAGTAGAATTTAATTAAATTTCATTCTAAGAACGTTTTAATAGCTGCGTACGCTGTAATCGGTATTTAATGGACTACGGATATCTCGATGCGAAACTTTCTAAAGCAATTGCGAGATAGGAGAGCCGAGAAAAAATACATTTCTCCTCTTAATAGTGAGCCGAGGTGAATATAACAGTACTGCTAAATTGTTCCGAGGCTTTTACTAGTTTATGTCATAAACGCGTGAAATCGCTAATTATATGCGATTTACGTTAAACTGTAAAGACGTTAATAGAATTTCTGAGTGGTACACTAATATTACTGCTAATTCACTCAGGAAATTTAGAAAAATATAAAAATTATAAAGATTTTTTATTTTGCATGAATATCCACAGCCCACTCATTAACACTTTGCTTACAGGCAGCCTATTAGCATTACGTGTAGATACAAATTAATTCGCGGTTCCCATAGTTAATTGGAAATATATTTTCAATTCAAATCATTCAACCGCCATATTGAATTAATTACTTGTGCGACGGAGAAAGTGCATAGAAAGTGATTCAGATTATTTAGCAGAGTAAAATGTATCCTAATTGTTCGTAAATAATCAACAAATTCGCGAGGAATTAATTTGTATACATCTTATAAAAAAGGAATTTGAAATAAAATCTTGAAATAATAAATCTTTAAAAATTTATTAAATAGTTGCCGGCAAATAATATGTTAAAATCATTCAACGCAGAAATTTTTTTTGGCCGGAGCAAAGATCCGCAGTATAACCACGAGAAACCTAACGTATTGGCATAGTTATACAATCGTGTGCGAAGGCTAACAAAATTCATGAACGATCCGGTAACGGACGTTCAACGTTCGTCGAATCGTCGGACAAGGCGAACAGTGAAAGTCGACCTTTAATTCCGAAACTTATCGTCCCGAAAACCGCTCGATCATCGTTCTCCTGCAAGCGGAGACGCTTTCGTAACGAAAGGCGAAAAAACCCGGCATGAATCAGAGCAGAAATTTCATCGGGAAGACAAACAAAAAGATTCGAAATTCCGCGTCGGAGGAACGTGTTCGATTCCGCGAATAATTGAAATCCTGCTCGGCGTAATTGGCCACGGGAATTTTACCTTGACCACAGCTGCGTTTAGTCGCATGCTCGTTGCTATTTTCGCTTCATGCATTAACGCGACGACAAATGCGGTTTTCCTGGTTTCAGTCGAGGGCGAGATAAAAGAATCCATCGATCTAGACGTTATTCCGGTGTATCATTTTTTAATTTGCATTTTCTTTAAGCAGAAGTGTTGTAGGTTATGTGTGCGGAAGGATTTCTTTGAATTCGACAGAAGTAATTTCAAATTTCAAATTTTGTCATTTTTGTCTTACCTTTTCAAACGTGGTACCATTGGATTGTTGAGATTTTTCTGATTAAAACGAGCCCAAACACGACGCAAATCGGTCCACTTTTATAGATTTCACATATAGCAGTCATGCGTGTGTCCTTAATTACGTCATTAGCGTAAAGTATAAAACTAGTCCGATCTACGCCGTGTTCGTACTCGTTTTAATCAGAAAAATCTCGAGAATCCACTGGTCTGGGTTAGGTTTGGATTAGACAATCGTGCAATAAATAAAATTTCAAACGTAGTACCAGTGGATTGCTTAGACTTTTCTGATTAAAACGAGTACAAACACGGCGTAGATCAGACTAGTTTCATACTTCGTGTAAATAATAAATTTAAGGACATACGTGTGATTGCTATACGCGAGGTCTATAAAAGTAGACCGAGTTATGCCGTGTTTGGACTCGTTTTAACCAGAAAAATCTGCACAATCCATTGGTACTACGCTTGAAAAGTCAAAAATGACAGACTTCGAAATTTTCTTTATCCTCCCCTAGTAGTTTTATTTTTTTTTCGTTGTCTATTGAGATACTGACTGAACTCGAGACACTAAGTGATAGGAGAGGAGTGGGGATGGATCGTGCAAATTTAAGCGATACAGTTTTAGACAAATTCACGTGAACACTACCATGATCCGTCGAATATTCGAAAGTACGTACGAAAGTTAAGCCGATCGAAAGTCCGTCCGAAGGCATTCGAATAGAAAGTTCAGTTAACAGTATTTCGATAACCGTGTGTCCCGATGAAAGTCCCCGGTCGCGAGCTCCTTTTTCGTTTTGCCCGTCCAGGAGACACCAGAAATAGATTTATCGGGTCGATCGAACGGCCATTTTGTTTTATCGGTTAATAACTTGCTCGACGGAATAGACACCCTCGCTCCGGAGGATGCCTCGACGAGCTTTGCTCCTGCCCAACAACCGAATCTGTGGAGTCTGTTGCTATCCGAGCGTGGAATTTAAAGAACGATCGAAGGAGAATGAGCGAAACGATGCTCGAGCACCTGCACCCAGATATTTTCCTTTCCAGGAATAATTCACCGGCCGAGGTGACTAAGACACCGGAATTGTTCTGTTTGTTTTCGATCGTTCCGCGTCTACGGGCGGCGCAACAAGGAAAAAAAAGCGAATAAATAACGAAGTGATCTTTCTGGTTGCAGTGAACCTGGCAGACAGCGGAGGCCAGAGGGTAGACATGACGCACTTCGACTTGCTGAAGGTCCTTGGAACTGGAGGTACGTGGACGAAGTCCATTCTATAGGCTAAGTTCGTAACGAGGTAGTAGTTAATCATTCGAGCCATTACTTTCGAATGCTTCGGGTGTGAGTAGCGTTGTATCCGGGAATTTTAATCGGTGGCCACTTTGGCCGGGAATAGATGCTTCGTTATCGCGATTTCGGATCACGGTTTCATGTATACTCCGCAATGTTAATGATAGTACGGTCGGTTCTCGGATGTGGCAGAGTATAATCGCCGGTACGAGAATTACTCGTTGCTATTTCATATTTACTTTGTACTACTCCCTGTTACACAATAATGTTTATCGCTCGTTGATGGTATGCAGTATTATTTAGTACCACTGATCGTTATTCTGTAATACTCATTGTATACACTACTTGTAACTACTCAATAACATTTATCACTACTTGGAAATATTCAGTACTATACGATAGTACTCATTATTATTCTACACTACTCGTTACTACTTAATGCTTAACACTATTTAATAATATTCAGTACGTATTATTTACTCTTCATTGACTACTCATTACTACTCTACGCTACTCGTTACTACTCATTGTTACAGTATAATATTCATTACTACTCAATAACACTTATCAGTACTTGGAAATCAGTACTACATAATACTACTCACTATTACTATTCACTAGTCATTGCTACTTAATGCTTCACACTATTTAATAATATTCAGTAGGTATTATTTACTCCTCATTGACTACTCATTACTACTCTACGCTACTCGTTACTACTCATTGTTACAGTATAATATTCGTTACTACTCAATAACACTTATCAGTACCTGGCAAAATTCAGTACTACATAATACTACTCACTATTACTATTCACTAGTCATTGCTACTTAATGCTTCACACTATTTAATAATATTCAGTAGGTATTATTTACTCCTCATTGGCTACTCATTACTACTCAACTTTACTCATTACTATTCAATAACACTTATCATTATTTATTCACTGTTACTCTATACTACTCATTACTGCTCAATAACACTTATCACCACTTGGCAACATTGAGTATTATTTAACACTACTCACTGTTACTCTATACTACTCAATAACACTTACCACTATTTGACAACATTCAGCACTATTTAACACTACTCACTGTTACTCTATACTACTCAATAACACTTACCACTGTTTGACAACATTCAGCACTATTTAATACTACTTACTGTTAGTCTATACTACTCATTACTACTCAATAACACTTATCACTACCTGGCAACATTCAGTACTATTTAATACTGCTCACTATTACCTCGCTGCAATGTACGTTATTTTTCAGTAATACTCATTAGAATTCAATATTATTTGCTGAATATTATTCACCACTGTTCGTTAACTGTTGTTACTCACTGGTAGACTAGACTGCGGGTTTTATGGATTTCTGACAAAAACGATTAGATCAAAAGCAAAACAGTTGAAGAATTTAAAAATACCACTCCATTACTTTCAACTCGTTAAAATGATAAATAAACGAATATCTATATAGCACCTACATCTTACAATTAATGCGGACAATAGTTATTTTGCACGAAGATCCGCAGTCTACTCATTACTAATCAGTGATACCTGCCACTACTCAATCGTACCGATCACTACTTAATAGTGCCTGCCACTGTTCAAAACCGTGTTCGCTGCTGTGTAATAGCATCGAATACTGAATCGTCCGAAGATCGTTATTTAATAGTACCGGGAATCAATAAAATCGAATTTGCATCGCACATCACGCGTGTAACATTCCTAAGTAGTGGACAAGAGTGGCTCTCGGTGATTCTCGCGAATCGTCGACGATTCTCTCTCTCTCTCTCTCTCTCTCTCTCTCTCTCTCTCGTTTGTATCGTCACTCGAACCGTATTTTCCGACGGGCAAGACGCAGCCACGGGTATACAAGAAACAGGAATTGCTTTTGTGCAGCTTACGGAAAGGTGTTCCTGGTGCGAAAGAGGACTGGCACCGACGCTGGCCGTCTTTATGCCATGAAAGTCCTGAAGAAAGCGTCCATCGTGCAAAAGAAGAAGACGACGGAGCACACGAAGACGGAGAGACAAGTTCTGGAGGCCGTACGAGACAGTCCTTTTTTAGTTACGCTGCATTACGCCTTTCAGACGGACGCGAAGCTCCACTTGATATTAGGTAAAACACACACTGCCCGATTCCTCGGTCCGTCGACTGTTAATCGTTCGCGGAATCCGTTCGACGCGCCACCGGGGAGCAGACACGAAAAACAGTTGATCAAGTTGTTACTCCTGAAACGATCTACTTGACCCAGAAAATGTCATCATCTCCGAGCTTTGTCCCCTGTTGTACCTTCGCGCTTTCGGTATTAGCGTCTCTTTTCACTCCATGATCGAATTATCAGCGCAACAGTACCACATACAGTCCTACCCGATAAATGTCCCAAATATCTAGCCTATAATTGTCCCAGAATTATCCTCACTGTCTTCAAAATCGCTACAAGTCGATGATAATATTATTAGCGCAACAGGACCATATACAGTCTCTGCTCGATAAATGTCCCAAATATCTAGTCTAAAATTGTCCCAGAACTATACTTACTGTCTTCAAAATCGCTACTAGTCGATGATAATATTATTAGCGCAACAGGACCATATACAGTCTCTGCTCGATAAATGTCCCAAATATCTAGCCTATAATTGTCCCAGAACTATCCCCACTGGCTTCAAAATCGCTACAAGTTGATGATCACATTATTAGAGCAACAGGACCATATACAGTCTCTACCCGATAAATGTCCCAAATATCTAGCCTATAATTGTCCTAAATATCTAGCTTATAATTGTCCTAGAATTATCCCCACTACCGCAAGTAGCCCCGAAGCTCGAGATGCCTCAGTCGCCGAGGAGTGAATAGTTCTAGCGGATAATTGTCACTGGCCAGACCCATGTTTTGGACAATTATCGAGTAGACACTGTACCTATTACCCGTGTGACGGACAACGTTGTCGGTAGTGTCATTAAACGTATATATCTAAAGTTTAATTCTTTGTGGACGAGGATTTTTTTGAATATTGCAAACATTTTCATCAGGAAACGAAACAATATCTGAAAGTCTACAAATCTCCAGAAAAATATTTTCTGATCTCTTGTCACCGCGGTAATTAAGTGATCGCCCTTAAACAACAATTTCTTTATTATTCTATCTGCGCAATTTCCGATGTTTAAAAGGTAACGCTCGCGACGAATCTGTAATGCAAATTATTTACGCAGATATACGATCTTTATGACCTGATATAAATACGTAAGTTATGTTTCGTACGACTCTGTTGCTAAAGTATAAATTCAAAATTTTATGGATCCCGTTCAGACAAGTTTTATCAGATTGTAAGTAACTGGGAGAAATCGTTCGCACATGTTTCTCCAAGTGTAAATTTAAGAAGATTCTCTTAAAAAATCTGGTCGTAAATATGCTGAACAAGCTACTTCCAACTTTCAAGACTGATCGAAACAACAAAAGCCGGCAGAACATTTTCTGGGACAATCTAATCGGCGGGTAATTCAGCTTCGAAACGGTACTTCGAAGTTCAACGCGATGGAAATAATTGTCAGCCAGCTGCGGCGGGAGCAATTTCAAACAATTTCAAGTAATAACAATTCGTTCGAATCCTACAGCGGTATTCTGCACACTAACTTTTCTATCGGCGTTGCAAAACAATTATAAATTTATTTCACTCTGCGCTAATCAAATGGGCTATGTAATCAATTCAAAATAATTCTCATTAATCCGATCACTCTCGTTGCCCAATTTTCCGGTAAGTAACGTGTTCATTTTGCAAAGGTTAATTTTTAAGGTACAAGATTGAGTACAGTCTCTACTCGATAAATGTCCCAGATATCTAGCCTATAATTGTCCCACAACTATCCCCACGACCGCGGGGGGTATACGCCGAGGGGGGTCGCGAAGCTCGAGAGGCCTCGACCGCCGAGGAGTGTAAACATAATAACATAATGCCACGAATATGTTAATCCCATAAAAAAAAATAATGACAAATAAAGAAATTTTGTTATTGCATTAGTAATGGTCTCAAACCGGTAACTATGCCTCTCGAGTTTCGCTGTCCTTGTCTACGTTCGGCAGTGGATCAAAGGCATCTTCTAGCCGACAATTGTCACTGGCCAGACCCATGTTTCGGACAATTATCCTGTAGACGCTGTGCAAGCTCCTTCTCGTGTCTGCTTCTCGATTGTTTCGAGATCGCGATCGGGAGCGTTAGACTTCGATCGGCCGGTTGTCTCGCGAGAACAAAAGGTGAGAGAAAGAAGTTCACTGGTGCCGGAGCTGTTCCAGGAAGTTTTTTCCGTTCGGTGCCGTGCCACGGTTCTCGCGTATCTGATCGGCTATTTTAAGGTTTCGCGGGGATTCGCGCAAACAAACGCCTCCATTGAGCCGGCCGATCGCCGTGTCCCGTGTCCCGAAGTCTATCGTCCGTCGGTCCGAAAAGGTTAAACAACGAGAACTCTGCTTAACTTCCAGATTATGTCAGCGGCGGCGAGTTGTTTACGCATTTATATCAACGGGAACACTTCACCGAGGACGAAGTGCGGATTTATATCGGAGAAGTTATTTTGGCGCTAGAGCATCTGCACAAAGTAAATCCTACTACTGTTTTATCCTATATCTTCTCTTCATATCTCTCTCTCTCTCTCTCTCTCTCTCTCTCTCTCTTTCTTTCTCTATTTTTAATATTTTTAACCCTTTGCACTCGAAGCTTCTTCTGACTCCGGAATTCTGTCATTTCAACCGATCTTTCTTCACACGGCTTGCTCGACGAATGAACCAGAAATGTTATTTAATTTATAAATTGTAAATGTTATTTATAACTTGAAAAAAAGCGTTGGGTGTAGTATTGCAGTTGTTTTAATTATGGTGTATCAGTTTTTAGTGACGCATCGGGGGGGGGGGCAGTCGAGTGCAAAGTGTTAATTCAATCAATAAAGTAAATAGCGCAGCAGAATTATGATTGCTTCAAAAATCAATGGACTTGTTTCAGATTTTTTCTTTCCTATTGAAACTATAAAACTGTTTTTCATCTAATTATTACGAAGCAATCGGTCGCGTTTAGCACTTGGCAGTTTCAGCAGTCAACAATCAAAGTTTTCACTATGAATTTATTCCTAATTCTGCTCCGAGCTGCATTGAATTTTTAATCAGTAGAATTAATAGCGAAGCAGAATTATCGAACGAACTGTAAGTAACTCGCTTGAAGATTCGATAACTTGCTTGTCCTTCAGCAATAGAAATTTTGACGACTGATCTATTATTAATTTTGCGCTCGTCTGAACAGTATTGAATTTTTCATTGGTGGAATAAATGAAAAAGCTGAATTATAACTTTAAAAGTTGCTTAAAAATTCAGTGGTTTGCTCGTTTTTAAGCTAGTCAATTTTTAGCTGCGAATAAATTTTTAATGATTATCATTTGCACGTTTGAGTATTGAATTTTTCAGCAGTGCAATAAATGAAAAAGCTAAATTATTGAACGAATTATAACTGTAACAGTTGCTTAAAAATTCAATGGTTTGCTCGTTTTTAAGCTAGTAAATTTGTAGCTGCGATTAAATTTTTAATGATTATCATTTGCACGTTTGAGTATTGAATTTTTCAGCAGTGCAATAAATGAAAAAGCTAAATTATTGAACGAATTAGAACTTTAAAAGTTGCTTAAAAATACGGCGATTTGCTCGTCCTTCAGCAAATAAAAAATTTTAGGAGTTTGTATTTTTTGTCGGGGTTCGTGAGTGGATAAAAACGAATTAAAAGTTTCCGTAGGACTAATCAAGCGTTACCGACGTCTTGATCGAAGCATTCGTGTTGCCACAACTGCATAAAATTCGCAGTGTAGCCGTGACAGTCCATTTATCGGTAGATATTCATACTCTCCTCCTTCGTGATCAATTTTACGAAAACAACAGCTGTATTTCGCGCATAGCATAACGTTCAGTACGACGTTTTTCAAATGTCGAATAAAACAAAATTTATTTTGTTAATCTCAAATATACCGATCAGCAGTTCTACTATTTTTAACCGCATAATATATTTCCCATCTAAAAAAAAAAACAGAAAAAAAGTAAACAGCTACGATAAAGGCAATAATCAGCGATATCTCAATCTTTGAAAGATTGGTATTATGAGCTACGATATATATTGTCCAAACGTTAAAATAAAAAGATAAGGATTATTAACTTTTGACTGGTGAGAATCTTAACGTTTACCAAATTAGCAATTGCCAAATTAAAAGAATAAAAATATTAAAGATTCTGTGGAATTATATTATTATTATAGCTTCAAAAAATATTATTGAATTTCTGAAGAAAGTATAAAATTCCTATGAAGAATTTTTCTGAATCACAGTTATAGGATACAAGTTATGGAATACTATACAATTTTGCACCCAACGTAACTATAATATTTTAATTCATCTACCAACCGTAGCGATACCTGTTTCATTTTCCAAGCGTCACCCATCACCTTTCAAATACTTCTAGTCATTCAAATAATTACCAGCGATACCGTGGATATATATAAACATCATAATTCTCGACAAGATAAAAACTCTATCACATTCAACGTGCGTGCATTGCCAACTTATTAAGCAAAATGGTTGACGCAAATTGTTTTTCATATAAGAGGATCGATTAACTATAAATCCGATTCTCGAAACGACAAAAATTAACATGTAAACAATACAGTCAAACCTGTTTTTGTGCGGTGGATAGGGACCGCATAAAAGAAACCGCACAAAAAAATATTGAGAAACTTCATAAATAACTATAACAAATAATTTTTTACAACATATTAAAGAAAATTTGTTATGCGATGGAGAGGGACCGCATAAAAAACGTCTCATTTAGAAAATATGTCAAAGATTTACGAAATAGCGAGAAAGTGCTTTCCAAACGAAATAAATAATTAAATTACACATGGAAACATTTAAAAAAAATTTAACCCTTAGCACTCGAATGGCGACTGTAAGGCGCCACTAAAAATTGCTGTGTCGTTATTCAAAATATTTGTTACATTATTGAATTTGTTTGCATTTAATAAATCACTAAACGCTTCAGTATTGTACGAGTAAAGTGCACCATTGCACAAAAAAAAAAAATATATCGAAGGGAAATATTCTAGGTCGGAAGAAATGTTTCGTTTTCAAGTTAACACTAAACCTACCACAGCCGGTCAAAATGACCGTTCCACATTTTTTATTTTACAGTTACTGAAATTGTAAAAGTGCTTTCGTGGGAAATGATTAAATAAATATATTTAGGACAGAATGTATTATAATACGAACCGCACAAAATCCAAATAAATTCAATCTCGTGATTTTTATAAGACAACATGTATTAGTTGCTTTTAAGACTCGGTAGGTTTAGAAATTTTCAAAATGCACACAATTCAATACTACTCGTCGTAGTCCAAAACGCGCATCTTCTTGTGATGAGAACATGACAAGGGTGTTATAATGCCAACACCGTTGGCATTCATATACCGCATAAAAAAATCGCACAAAACAAATCGCATAGAAAAGGACCGCACATTAACAGATTTGACTGTATTAAATAGCTCGTTTCATTTGTCTCTCTATCAGTCAGGATTCGTCCGAACAAACTGTAGGCGGAACGATGATGTGCCCCCATAAGAGCTCCAAGCGACTGAGAATGTTTTCTGTTGCAGCTGGGGATCATATACAGGGACATCAAGCTGGAAAACATTTTGTTGGACAGGGAGGGGCATATCGTGCTAACAGATTTCGGGCTGAGCAAAGAGTTCCTGCCGCACGAAAGGGACAGCAACGCTCGTGCCTACTCCTTTTGCGGAACTATCGAGTACATGGCACCGGAAGTGGTACGAGGGGGCTCCGCGGGCCACGATATTGTGAGTCAGGATGAATTTACGTCACGATCTCTGTTCCCTTACCGTTCTTGGAACTTCGCTATCGCACCCCCCCCCCCGAGCCTCTCGTCACTGTCAAACACGATGTTTATCGGCCCGTTGTTTATTCCGATAATCGACGCGACGACGCCTGATTTCGTGAGACCAACCAACACACGCGTCAACATGGGCACGCCAACGTGATCTCTTTATCGTCCCGGTTGCCTTTCTACAAGCTCCGGCTACTCCCAGCAAACGAAAACGCGTGTGACCTAGTAGACGTACCAATGACCTTGACCGATGACCTCACAATCAACATTATTTGTATTGAACCGAAAAAACAAAAATTTATGATGCTCTCAGAGCCAAAACTCCGTAGATTCGCGATAAGGTAGAGTGACCAAGTTACCGACGAAAATAGGCAAAAATGGTTTTACGTGCCTCAACTTTTCGTCCTTATATGAGAATATTTTTTGCTGGGAAAGGACTCATGCAAATATCTCCAGCTACAAATTGAGCTATATTTTGTCATGATTCTCTGCAAAATAAAACTAAAAACTTGAAACACGTTTCAATACAGAGCAAAAAATGTAACAAGTTTAGTCACAGACTCAAGACCAAGACGGATCTTAAGTCAGTGGCTGAAAGCTGTGAACGGAAATTATGAAGCAGTGACTCTGAAAAAGTCACGTGACTACCCTTGGCTTTTCGTGCTGACATTTATACAGTAACATTCGGTTGCATTAAGTTCCATCTCACATTAAGTTCCTTAATATCGGCATTTTGCATACATGTTTATTTATACTCTATGAATACTCACCATTTTTTTTAAGTGAAAATGATCAAAACTGACGGAGTTACATGTCGTTGCACAGGGTTCGTTTAAAAAAAAAGGCTGACACGATTCCGATCGTTCTGCTTATCTGAAATGAAAAAATCAAAAGGATTCTTGATTAGCATGATTGTGATGATAGAAAAAAATTTTTTCTTAGTTTGTTTTAGCTCGCTAAACATGAAAAAAGCCAGGAAAAATTCAAAGTACCGCCATTTTATAAATTTTACCCATAAAAGAATATCTCTGAAACAAATCATGTGAAAACAGAGTCTGGAGTACTTCGACTCAACCAATGCACCAAGCACATTAGGAAAACAGCTTTCGTGACAGCCTAGTAGAGTGCATTCTCGATATATGTCAACAACACGGGTCCTGCCAGCGTCATGTATCGTCCAGGAAACATACCCGAGCTGTGTTATGTTTACACTCCTCGGCGTCAGAGGCCTCTCGAGCTTCCTGGTCTCTCACTGGGTATACCCAGGTAGTGGGGATAATTCCGCGACGTTTATCATCCAGGCCTTGCCGACATATATAGAGAAATCACTGTAATTTCTCTAACACTGCTGTTCTTCTCAGGCTTATAAAGAATGTAAAATTTAAATCATCGTAATAGTGTATTTGCACGATTTGGAAATAACACGGTTGAAAGCGTCTTTATAATTCCAACAATTCTAATAATTTGGGGTTGGTCAATTTGACCGGAAAGCTGGCACAGGTGTAGCGTTAAATACTACGTCAACGGGTTAGGAGCAATAAACAACAGGCTCCGCTAAATTCCCAATAAAACTATCGAATAAGTTAATCGAGGAGAACATCAGAGTTAAACGTTCCATTATGCATAAAGCTTAACAACTGCAGCGGGGCGATGAATTGAACACGAGGAAACGGGTGGCCGAGCTTTTAAATGTTGAAGCGCGGACTGCGCTCGAATTACCGGAATCGTAAATTCGAATCCTCGAATTTCAGCTTTGCACGGTCCGTAAAGCTACGCGCACGCTGCTTCTCGTATCCCCTAACGACGTCTAACGGAATTTCCAAGAACTATAGGCGGGATAGGCGTTCCGGTACAGCTATGTTCACGCTGAAGCAACAACGAGTACATAACTTGTGATTCACATCGCATGTGCATCGAAAAAATAATACAGGAAAAGGGAAACAAGATGCGACGAAGGCGACGTTGCTTCAGTGTGGACGCAGCTTAACGTGTTTCTGTGTAACGTAACCAGGGACTTAAAACCGGTATGACTTTTATACCGCTATTGATATAATATCGATAATAAAATAATACTGGCTCGAAAGATGTGGTTAAAAATACTTTGGAAATTATAGTAGAATAGGGAAACCGACAAAATTACCGATAAATAACGGCATAATACCAATAGAACCGGTATAATGGCAATATAATTTTCAGGCGGTGGACTGGTGGAGCGTAGGCGTGCTCACGTACGAATTGCTGACCGGGGCGTCGCCTTTTACGGTCGACGGCGAGAAGAACACGCAGCAGGACATTTCCCGAAGGATCCTGAAGACGGACCCTCCGATACCAAGCCACCTGAGTCCCACGGTTCGAGACTTTATCCTGCGTCTGTTGGTGAAGGACCCTCGACAAAGGTTGGGCGGTGGACCCGACGACGCCAAGGAACTGAAAGACCACCCTTTCTTCAGGAAAGCACCTCCTCCTTTCAGCTGGGATGCCCTCGAGAGAAGACAAATCACCCCTCCCTTTGTGCCTCGCATCACCCACGAGCTGGACACCAGCAACTTCTCCGACGAGTTCACGAAAATGATCGCGGCGGACAGTCCCGCGGTAGTACCTCCGAACTACGACAAGATCTTCAGAGGTTACTCGTACGTGGCGCCGTCGATCCTCTTCGGCGAGAACGTGGTCAGCAAGGACATCTTCAAAGAGGCGACGAAAGCGAGCACCGAGTCGCAAAGACCGTCCGCGTCGGACGTCCTCGCAGCCAGATTCGAGGAGTCCACCTTCTTCCAAACCTACGAGCTCGATCCTCGCGAGGAAGCGTTAGGGGACGGTAGCTTCTCGGTCTGCCGGAAGTGTAGACACAGGAAAACGCAGCAGGAGTTCGCCGTGAAGATCGTCAGCCGTAGGATCGACTGCGGCAGGGAGGCTAGCTTGCTGAGGACCTGCCAAGGTCATTCGAACGTGGTGAAGCTGGTGGAGGTGTTGCAGGACAGAGCGCACACCTATTTGGTGATGGAGCTGTTGTCAGGGGGGGAATTGCTGCGGAGGCCGAGGCCGTTCACGGAGCAACAGGCGAACAGGATAATGCGTCAGCTGGCGTCCGCGGTGCGGTTCATGCACTCGAGGGGCGTCGTGCACAGAGACTTGAAACCCGAGAACATAGTGTTCGCGCACGAGGGCGAGGACTCGCCGGTGAAGATCGTCGACTTCGGTTTCGCCAGAGTGAAGAGGGGCTGCGAGCCTCTGCACACGCCTTGCTTCACGCTTCCGTACGCCGCACCCGAAGTCGTGGCTAGACAAGGGTACGACCAGAGCTGCGACCTGTGGAGTCTGGGGGCCATCTTGTACTCGATGCTGTCCGGGAAACCTCTGTTCAGGACCGGCTCCCCGGACCTGGTAACCAGGATCCGGGCCGGGGAGATCGACTTCGAAAGCGAAGCCTGGAGCCACGTGTCTAGCCTGGCGAAGCAGGTCGCGAAAGGTTTGTTAACCGTCGACCCGAACAAAAGACTGACCGCGAGCGGCTTGGCCAATCACCCGTGGCTCGCCGAATCCAGTACTTCCGTCGACGTGATCACGCTCGATATCAACACGAACGCCTGTTTCCTGGAGAAGCCGGAGGGCTTCCGGTTGCGCGAGGTGGACGGGGCCAGGCTGGCGCAGCGCAGGAAGCTGCACAAGCGATCGACTTCCAGCTCGGTGTCCTCTTCGGCGTCCACCACATCCTCCAGCCCATCCGTGCAGCTGCTACGACCGCCGAGCGCGGCGACGAATCCGGCGACATCCGCTTCCCCTGCGCAGCCCAGCGCGTTCGACTTCGGCGAGGACAAGGTGAACGAGTACCTCAGCTCCCTCTCGTCTTCCTCCGACTCGAACTCGCCGAGGATCATGCAGCAGGACGCGCCCAAGAAGCGGCGCAAGCGGGACGCCGACGACGAGGACACCAAGTCCAAACGGCACAAGAGACACGGCGACAACGAGGTCTATAAAAGTAGAACCGGCCCGGTCACCAGGTCCAGGAAGAGAAAGCTGGAAGAGCAGACTGTCAACGACACGGACGACCTTGTGGTCTCGGAAGGATCGCACACAGACCCCAGGGACGTTCACCGGAAACAGAAGGCCGGCAAACGGCCAAAAAGGATAGCCACCATCATCGTGGAGTAAATCGTGTGCACCCACCTCGAATCGGTTCGGCAGTCTCGCACCTCCTCGTGTCTCCTATGCATTTGCCACGTGATTATGATAATGATGATGATGATGTTGATGAAGCTGTTGTAACGTTGCTGCCTTCGAAGCTCACGCGCGAGCGAACCATTGCGTCATTCCTATTTCCGGAACTAGGCCCAGGGAGCACCCTTTCAAATTTCGTGCGCGTGCGGTCAGCGTTGCACGATAAAGACAGACTTCCGTTTCACCGAGGCCCAGATGTCCATACTAATCGTTGATCGGCCACGGGCATTGCACCTTAGTGTACCGAGCGAAATGTATCGGGTTTCTCTGTTGAGAATGATTTTTTGCTTGGCCAGATCTTTTCGAAATTTGTATAGCTTAGAGCAGTGATTGGCTTCCTCCACCAACGGCTTTTTCCTGCAGCGCGCACCTTCGCTGTACAGCGTTGCCTCGTGGATGTGGATAGACGGCATAAGTCGTGCACGGGTCGATTATGGCAGGACGTACGAGGGGAGAGACGGAGGCACCGCTACGCAACAAAGATGCGCGCTGCACGAAAGAGACGTTGGTGGGGGAACCAGGCAGCTGAGGGGCCCCTACCGGCTGGCTTAGACCGGTCTTACAATTTGTAATGTAGTCTAAGGAATTATTGTGCAGACTCGGAGCACGAGATTTGGTGAGGAAAGAGTGCCTAATAGTAGATAGCGTGTTTCAGTTTTCTGTCTGATATTCTCCCACGGAAAAGATGATGTGTTTGTTTTGGAAATTGTTTACAACCCATTATGAGAAGAATTCATCTTCTTAGCTGAACGCTGCACGCCGATGGACTCGCACTCGGTTTTCATGGGCTCCCTGCGCGACACTGTTCCTTATTGCAATCTTTAAATTATTGTAGATACATTTTAATTTTATGCCATGCTTGGGGTAACGAATCATTGAGCGGAGCTCGGGGGTATAGTATTCTAAACAGGAAATAAGGAACGCCATTTCATTTTCGTTTTGACGAACCACAAATTTTCTTTATTTTATAGCAGTATTAACTTTTGAAGAAGAGGCACTCGAATGACTGAAATAGAACAATACAGGCAACATAGTTTGCCAATGTACCAGTAGTATTTTTGCCATAAACGCATAAAATTCATAGTGCAGTCACGAATAGTACCGTGAACTTTTTCTCCCAATCTTCTCAATTATTCTTATTCATTTTGTTTCCCAATATGTTCCAGGTGAATTAAAAATGAGGTTAAACAATGTTTTCGAATACTATGTCCTGTCAGCTCCGTGACGTCGATACCGCTAGGCATTTGTGTATATAATACTATATTCTCCTAAACGAGCGTCACCGTTGTTGTTGCGGGGGAACGTCGACGTTCCCAGCCGGATCCTAACGCGCTAGAGCCTCCTTCTCGTTGATTCTTTCTTTCACGTTGTCTGTGATGAACCGTAAAAACGTTGAAGCGCTTCATCGTTTTCCCTGGGCGTGGTTCCCGATGCCCGAATCGCCTTCTACTCAGCCCCCTGCCCCCCTAACGTTCCGTAAGACACAGGGTGGTCCATTATTAGCTGTTAGAACCTGGCAAACTGAGTGGACGACTTTGGGGGAACAGTCCGGCAGCATGAAACAAGAATACTCCTACTGTTACAATCTTTTCGTTGCTCAGCCCTTCCTTATTCTCAAGATATCCTCCATAAAATCATCTACAATCGAAATGACACAAATGGGTAACTCTTCGCAAAGAAAAAGGGTAAATAACCGAAAGCAATGCAAAAATGAATTTCTTTGTATGTACACGATGTTGTTCCTCCTTCGTCCGCCATCTTCTTTCTCTTCCTCCACCCTGCGTCCCCTAAAGTCATCTACACGGTGCGACCGTCAAACGGATGATCCTCGACGAAAGCAGATCGCTGCGAACAGAATGAAATCATTTCCGAGGTAATCGGCCGTGAATATTCCTCAAGAGCGCGTGTGTCATCGAGCAGAACCCGACGCCTGTGTCTGTCCATCGCACGCCGCTTCTACTTACTAAGTTTCAAAATGGCGGTCCTCGGGAAGCCATTCGTTCCAATACTTTCGCGCAGGATCGTCCTTTGGGTTGCGAGAACGTTCTCGGAGTCATCTTGTTCGCTAGACGCGAAGAGAGGAACGAGATCGAGAGAGAGACAGAGAGAGAGAGAGAGAGAGAGAGAGAGAGAGAGAGAGACGTCGTCCCGAGCGAGGACTGCTCGCGAAAACTCCCCGAAAAAAATTAGCAAAATGTGCCTCCGGAAGCTCGCAAACGAGAGCGAGTGGAAGAAAAGACAATTTCGCGGCGGCGTAAATACACGCGCGCCCCACCTCGAACGGTTCGTGAACGGCGAGGAAAACTTATTTATTTAACGGAATAGGCGTGTACTCGACTAAAGGGAGTGTCCGTTGTATGTGTGTGCGTATGTGTGTGCGCGCGAGTCGACGAGAAAAAGAGAAAAAATAAGTGAATGATACCCGCCGATTTTACAGAGTACTCGAAACGGTTCTGTTCACGAGCATATATCGACAATGCTATTCTTATACATTGATTTTTAGTCCTGAATCTTTATAAAAATATTATATATTAAAGTATATATATACATATATATACACACACACACACATACACACACGCATAGATATATATACATATATATATGTACTTGTACACGAACGACACACAAGAACATACATGTGTACATTATATAGGATGTTAGAGATTAGGGTCGACGAGGTCATCGAGTATTATACGTGTTTCTCGAAATTCCTTTCGTACGTCACCGCTCGAGACGCGTGGAGTCGGTTGTTCAAGGTCACGAAAATGATTCCCAGAAGGAATGAATTTAATTGTGCAATACTGCGTCCGATCCGACTGTGCCTAATTTTGCACAGCCAATCACGTTAAGCTAAGCTTGGTCTTCAAACTTCGCCGACTCGCGAAACCCTGAAGACTATAAATCTGTTTTGCGGATCCCCCGTCGTCTGCGGAGAAGATATTGTTAACCCTTTGCACTCTGAACATCCTTTGACACCGTTAACAATTTCGATTGTTGAAACGAAGCTCTCTGGAGAGCCAAAACATTTGACTCCGAGAAGAGCGAGCTGAAGATGTTGGTAAATTTATGTACTTTGATTTCTTTTGCTGACCTGCTTTGTTTTGATACCAAGAAAGATAGTATTGCTATTACTATTGTAATTATTGAGCAGCAGATTACGAGTGCTAAGGGTTAACACAAGCCTGCGAGAAGATAGCAATTTTTGTGTTTCAGTTCGTTCTTTTGAAAAGTCGCTTAACACGGTTTGAACACCGTTTAAACTACAGAGTGTCCCAAAAAATGTATTACCTTGGAAGGGGCGATTCCTGGCGCGATTTGAAGTAACATTTTCCTTTGCGAAAATGTTCTCCGCGGCTTAGTTAAGGAGTTATTAGGGAAAAACGCAGACCAATCAGAGCGCGGATACAGCAGGTGGATTCTGACTCAGCCAATGCCAACGATACGCTCAGTGGTAGCTGTCGCCGACCCAGGATTCCCCTATTATAGCTGCGCTCTGATTGGTCCGTGTTTTTCGTCAATAATTCCTTAATAAAACCGCGGAGAACATTTTCGCAAAGGGAAAAGTTACTTCGAATGATGTTAGGAATTAGCCTTTTCAAGAAGATACAACATTTTTGGGACACCCTGTATAATTATAATTGTATTCCCCGCAGTACCACAGTTAATGATCACATGGCATCGAACATCGGATTCGGTTCGTCCCGACCGTTTTTTCGATCGAACAAGAACATATAAAGAGCGATTTAATCGATGGAGCATCGAATTGTTATTGAAGATCAAGAAGGAGAGATAGTTGCACCTTTTAGAGAGAGAGAAAGTGAGCGAGAGAAAGAAAGAGAGAGGTTTCAGAGTGTGTAGAGGAGAGTCCGCGACGAGATTTATTTTCGTAGATGTTTTTAACGCAACGTTTCAACCCCTCGCTGGCCCTCGAGCCCCGCAATACGTCGACGAACACGCCTACTCTAGTCCAAAATTGCCGTCTCGTGGAAGCCGGTTCGAAATTCCGATTTCCGTCTCACGTGTCAATCATCGGCGAGGAGTTGAAACCGTTGCATTGTTGAGAGAGAGAGAGAGAGAGAGAGAGAGAGAGAGAACGAGAAATAGAAAGCTACTTCTTTAAATGGTGGTGGTAGTCCGTTACGTTTTGAGCTTCGTTGAACGATTGGTTGAGTGTACCGTGACTCGCGAACTTATTCTAACCCGTAGAGATCGTTCTGCAGACAAATCGAAAATGTGGAATAACATTTTCGCATACGGCGCTCCGTTTTCGAGAAAATTCAGTTTCAAAGTCTGGAGGGCGTGGCCTGCGCCGTGGGCGTGGCGTTGAACGCTCCTCGTCTTCAAATCCGATTATCTTGGGAACTAAGCGAGCTACGGGAAAAATTCTTTTCACGATTCCGATACGTTTCTTTAGCATAGAACCGCTGGCTGTTCTTATTGTTTCTGTTTGTTTTGTTAATATTGTATTATAAACGAAATTGTGATAAAAAAAAGGCTTAACCCTGTTCGCTCGAAGCTGTTCTGACCCCAGATATCAGAAACTTCAGCCTATCCAGAACATTTTCTAATGAAAAGATGGAGTTGGGCCTGTTTGTTTATATATCATTTTTATATAGTTTGTTTATAATTTTTAGCAATTCATTTTTAGCGAAGATTGTGTTATTGAATAATTTTTAGTGAAATCGTTTCGAATTATGATATCGTTATTTTCAGAGGCGTTTTAAAGTTATCTTCGAGCGGAAAGGGTAGAACCGAAGGAAGCTAGCAAGGTTCGTTAATTATTTTGCGCGCGCTTTAATGAGTCCGCGAGCTGCTGCGCGTCGATTTAACCTGTGCGAGACGAGAGGAAAGAGATGTCCGGGAAAATGGAGGACGTGTTTTGCGACGGAAATATGGCGAAGACTGAAATGGTTGTACACCGACTCAGGGAACAGAGAGACGCGATCGAGGATTCTCTAAAAATTCTCCAAAAGTGCAGAACACGAGGAATAGGCGTTCCACGGAGTGACGCGTGCTTCTACCAAAGACGACCGAAATGAAATATAAACAAACAAACAAATAAACAAACAAACAAACAAACAAACAAACAAAACAAACGATAAAATAGAAATTGCTCTGCAAAGACCAAAAATGAAACTCGCGCTTACCTTTGTCGAGAGCGTGAAAAACTGTATCGTGATTTATTTGGGCGTAAATAGTTATCACGTGAGCAAGAGAGAAAGAGGGAGAGAGAGAGAGAGAGAGAGAGAGAGAGAGAGAGAGAGAGAGCGACCGAGTGTGAAAGAGAATAAAAATAAAAAGAAACTAAAATGATAAAAAAAGAGAGAGAGAGAAATAAACAAATGATGATGATGAAGAAACAAAGAACTATTTAAATGAGAGAAATGAACAGATATAAAAGAATTATATATTTAATATAAGACTATACTAGATAAACAAAAAAAAAACATATTTCTTTAATAAGAGGATATTTCTATTTAGGATCGTAACGAAGTCATTAACCGAGTCTTAATGAGTTGAGTCAGTTGGCCCGGTCCGGCGGAGGAACTGATTTCTCTTTTTCTAGATACATATATCAACTGTTACGTTATTAAGAATGGTGAGGAATGGAACGGCCGAGCAATTCCTTGAAGAATACGTATATTTGTACACGGGACGTCGTAAGAGTCTAGTGCATTCTTCTCCGTAATTCGTATGTTTGATACCCCCATATCATCGAGGTTCCAGGTTCACGCGCGTCCGCGAGGTACACATTTATTTTCAGTTCGATGACGATCAACCAACACGAGAAAATATTATTTCATCCTGCTTTCTAATCGCATCCTCATCGGCGGATTAATGAAATTTTGCGATAGACTTTTGAGACATCCTACGTGTATGTATTATTATATACATATATAGTTATATACGGATTCCAGCTTGTACCATACGATAAAGAGTGCTGTTCTGTTGCTATAAGTACGTAAGAGAGACGAAATACCTTTGTTACTACTGGTTGTTAAATATATCATAACATAATATTTATTTACATAACCGGATTCTTATTCTGATTCAAACCCTCGCCCCCTATGCAATTAAACTCTCTTTTTAACTACTGGATAGGTTCAACTAATTGGTTTGTTTCTGTTAACATATTTGTTTATTGAAGCACATGTTACCGTAAAAATCGTACGAAATATGAATGAATTGAGTCTTGTTATGATTAGTAATCGTTTAGTAATCGGTTCTAGTGTTATGAGTAGTGATATTTTTTTTTTATTAATTATTCTTGCAATTTTACCACATAAATGGATGACGCTAGATAATTTGTCAACACCTCGAGTTAATATTACAATGAAAAAACGAGAAAAAAAAGAAATCGATCCTGCCAGGATTCGAACCTGGAATCTTCTGATCCGTAGTCAGACGCGTTATCCGTTGCGCCACAGGACCATGTTATCAACATTATTAATGTTTAAGTATTTAATCAAATACTGATAACAACAAGTAAGCTTATTATATTTAATCATGATTAATTTACCTAATTGTTTTAAAATTCTAGTTCAGGAACGAGTCCAATATTCTAACAGGTACGACATTCTACAGAAACATTACTCTAATCTGTTTAGAATAAAATACAATATTTATTTATGGATAATAAGATGCAGTATAAAGGATAAAAAATGAGAAATAAAACTATTTACAGCTGTACATAGGCAGATTTACAAAGTACAGTATTTATTCCTTGATAGTAAAATTAAATCTAAACGCAGTCTCAACATTGTTAACAGAGTGATCGTTTGTCTTTGCAGACACATTGTCACTGTCCAACTCCTGTTTCTCGTTTGTTGATTTACAAGCTGCTTTTTTAACAAATACATATTTTTCTTTTTGTTTGGCTGCGGATACGAAATTCATCGAACACGCTGTTTTCCCATGTTTCTGCTCCTCCAAAGCCATTTTTTCTCTGTAATTTCCTAGAGCATTTCTCATGACTTGTCTCTTTTTTACCAATGGTGCCATGTTGCTTTTTAAAACGTTTAAACATTTAGTCATATCTTGTGCCTGCTTGTCAGAAAGCTTGCCAGCGGTCAGACAAGTTTCCAATTGTTGAATGCACCAGCATAATTCAAGCTCAAATTGATCCTCAGCTTCTTGCGTTAAACCACTTGCGGTTTCTGCACTCTTACTTCCAGAACCGCTTGCAGAATTTGTTGCTTTTGGAGGACCAGTACTTTTCTTGGGCACAGTTGACTTTTTACTGCCCTGAAAATAATAAACACAATTGTTTAATATCTTGGAGGATTTATAAAAGAGGATTATTTCTTACACAATAATCAAAGAGGAAAATAAACGTACCGGCTTAGGCTTCGGAGGCATTATTAGTTAGTTAGGTATCAAGCTCATTCACTTTTCTAATCGTTAATATTCTGTTTCATAGTTTTGACTTTGAAAGTGTTGTTGTTTTTAACTGCAATTTCAGATTCAGGTTCATGTACCACAAAACGCTATAACTACCTAGCGGTTAAGGAATGAACTAAATTCTATATACCATGTAATGTGTAAGACAAGGAGAGCCTGAGTGTATGACAAGGATAGTGATATCATTGTCATGCCACCTCCTTTTGAACATTATTTCATACAGGCTTTACTAAGCCTGTGGCATAAATCAGAACTAGCTTCAACCACAGACGAGGTGTAGGAGTAGACCAGTCACCAAATGTATTATTTTGTCTCACGTCCGCGGGGCTCTAGAACACCCTTACCATTTCTGTATCACATCCTACTGTATCGGTCGGAACCTAATATTGTGGAGTTAATATCACAGACGAGATGTAGGAGTACACCAGTTACCTTATCACCGACGAGATATATTGATCTCGTCGGTGGTAGAGGGCGTAGGAAATCTAGTTGTTGTTAACGATGTCGGTATTTCAGATCGTGACACACGTCCTTCCTGACATTGGTAATGTAAATTGCTTGACTACTGGTTGCACTTGATGACTGCTAGATGGCTTTATTGAATTGTTATGTTCACGCTGGAATGTAAGGTTATGTTCTCTATATTTTTAAATTAACAGCCGCTTGTATTGCTGTTTAAACCATTTTCAACACAAAAATCGAATATAAACGAATCATCGAGTGTTAGATATTTAAAGTTTTCTAATTTAGCAACTACAAAATGTCCACTCGGTGGTATGTCCAATTCTTGTAATATAATAAGGATTAACTTTCTCAGAATGTTGATACAATAATTCTGTCTGATATTACTACTTGATTGATTTACATTATTTATTTCGATCTTTTAGGTATCCTTTGTATCAAAGGGGTAACCCACAGCTCAGGGTTTTCCTTCCAAACTTTTGGATGAAACTCGTCTCATGTAAGAATCAGCCAGAAAATGTTGTTAAGTTTCATTGTTCAATGGAAATGACAAAGTTTGATATTCAGAATTATTTAGAAAAGATTTACAATGTGTACCCGGCTCATATTAGGACTGCAATTACCCTTGGAGAAATGAAAAGGTGCAAATTTAGAGGGAATGTAATTAAAGATGACGATATCAAAGTAGCTTTTGTTTCTTTGGTAGGTGAAATGTTTGTTTCTATCTATACTCAATAAGAATGAAGCAAACTGAATTATATATGCATAAATGCCGTTTATATTTATAGAAAAAAGGTGATAAATTCACTTTTCCGGATCTGTTTCCACCAAAGGATACCACAGCTGATGATGAACACAAGAAAGAGTCTGAAAATGAATACAAAAAATACATAGAACCGAATCAAATGCCAGGTTTACCCACTTGGTTTAGAATGTAATAAATTCGCTTGTACATTACAAAAAGAAATAAAGTTTATTTAATCTGTACATCAGCTAACTTTATACTCGTATAAAAAATAAAATATATATCGGACAGATCTATAGCAAAATTAAAGAATATACTGTACATATAACAAGTGATATGCTTGTCCTGGATAGTTAAAGCTTCAGCATTTGATATACATAATTTAAAATTCAGTTAACATAAAGCCATAGGCTTTGCATTGCGGACACTGCGCAATATCAAACAAAAATATTGTCTGAAAAAGAGATAACAAACAGAGAAATAAATAACGCAAAGAAAATGATTGCTGCTAAGAATGAATTTAAAAGAAACAAACCTGTGGATGAATAGGGCAAAAGTAACGTACCCTGCCCTTTGTAAAGTATCCGCAAACATTGCATAGTACAGAACAATGGGGTCTGTTGCAGAGACATTTCTCGGGCGACAAAGTGCTTATAGCTATTCCTCTTCCTTTGGCCACCCTCGAGGAATTGCATTTACCAGACAGTAGATTGGAATACATTCTGCAAGAAACCGTATCTGATTAATTTATGAAATTATCAACACAATGATTATCAAAATATGAAGGGTCTGCAAAAAAAATGGGTATATATTCTATGTAGCATTAGTATACAACGAAAGAAATTGCAAATTAAGAATTCCAGTTTTTCCCATGGTCCCTTTGCACAAGTGTGCAACCAACAATTACAGACATTCAGCATCTCCCTAAACAGAGCAAAGAAAACTATGTTGGATGAAACGGATACTTTCTATATTATACATTCGACCCGTTTATAAACGGTTCGTTAACGAACGACTGCATTTCGAATCGTAAATTCATGACACAAATTCCTACGTGCGAACGTGATTCATTCTGTTCTATTCGTGACGCCTTTGGTACTCTTGAGCCGCGTTTAATTTCCGGCTCGTTGGAGCACCACTTGCGGACCTGTTGTCCGATTTCTTATCGTTCGTCTGTGCACTCGATTTAATAAGACACAAGTGCACCAATTCGAATGCATTCGTCTTCGGAAACGTTTTTGCGAACAGCTGACTTTCACGCGCGTTCATATTTTCACCGTAGCAGTCGAATTATGAGGTAGAAATTAAATCGAACCCAGACTCACTTAATTCGAATTAAATGAAGTTCGCAGCAAAATAAATGTTAGAATTTGTCGCATCGGTACACACGTATTTGCGGCGTGTGAACAACTCAGTCTACTTACTTGTAATACTCGAAGTCCTCGTAATATTAGACGTCAGATTTCATGTTTCCTTCGAACGTAAATATACACGTTAACGTACGCACTGCTCGCGAACAATCAGTGTAACCCTGTCTGGGACAAATGAAAGCACAATGAAAATCTCGTAGACACGGGAACGTGAATAGAAAATAGAATTTCTCAAGGTGGAAAGTACTTTGTAATATTTTCTTCTTGACAGAAGAACTTGAAGCTCGGAAGACGTCTTGTCGGTCGACACGCTGCCGCGCTTCTGGCGCGTGAATCGTGCCCCGATAAACACTTTAAAAAAGAAAACAAAAGCAAAGTAAACACACTTGAAATCAGCCGGCTATCGTGTAAAAAATAGGAATAGATAAACGAGATATTGCTAACCTATTGTACCACCAAAGACTATTCCATGTCTACACGTATTTCGGTCCATTTTTATATGCATCCTGCAATTTTGTTACAAATTCATCAAAAGCATGCTCGAGTTTATTCTGTTGGAATGTCTTGATTGTTATTGCTATGGCAAGAAGGTAAAATTAGTATTTTATCGTTATTAATACTGCTAATGCAAAATATTGTTAGAATAATACGTAATTTTATAAATAGATTGCGGATTTTATGCATTTACTGACAAAAATTAATAAATTGAATTTAAAACAGCAGGAAGATAGAAAAAATTATTTTCGTCCCGTCGAAATTATTGAGGAAAGAATTACGATTTCATTTGGTTACTGTTTTTGTCAAAATTGACGCAGACAATTTTTATTTTACATAAAAATCCGCAGTGAATTTATAATTCATATCTTAAAAGGATAATGTTACTGAACTAATTTTAATAATCTGTGGGTATAGTCTGTTGTAAGCGTAATGATCATAATGTTTAAACCCATCCGGAATCGGTTTATTCCTTACGTTAATATTTAACTATGTAATTAAAGACTAGTTTAATAGCTCTGCTAAAATTTTTATTTGTGACTGCAGATCGTTATGCAGTATAGTAATGTTAACAGAAGCCATATAGAAACTTTTTTTAAATACGAACAAACGAAAAAGGAAAGAATAAAATATTTGCAATATTCTTATTGTTGTTAATATTGTTTATATTTACCGGAAATTACGTGTTTGATTGAATCAAAAATGAAAATGAAGATCAATATTTATCCCTTGAACACAAAGCGATGCCACATTTTAAGCATAATTGCATGCGAGCTATGAAATATCGAAAATCCGCGTATCCACGGCGAATCGATCCAACTTGTGCTAACACATGGCGTCCGGTACTATCGTCGAAGGCAAACGTACTGCAAATTTAAGTTTATCTACCAATTATGGCAGGTAAAACGGGAACGAGTTGGTCAAAATTCATTGTAAATTATCTCCATCAAAACGCTTTTATTTCGAATCAAACTCCGCTCAATTATACCATCAAGAAACGATTAATTTGAGTCATAAGCAACATCCACGTGCTCTCTTAATTTAAGGTTGATTTAAAAAGTTCTGCAAAATTCTACAAATTAACAATCTATTTCACAGGCTTTCAATGCTTTGATTTTTTATTTATTATATATACTTTTGTTATTTTCGCTATTTAATTGCACTTTTAATAATTAATTTTATAATAAATAAAAAAACTAAATAATTATAAAGCTAAATAGTTATTTAAGAACTAAATAATTAATTTTTTTGTTGTATTTTTTATTAATTTTATAATTAAGTAATTAATTTAATAATAAATTTTATAATAAATAAAAAAAAACAAAATAATTATAATTCTAAATAAGATTAATAATTATTATAGAATTACATAATTTTTTTTATTTATTTTATAATTAATTGGTTAATTTAATAATTTAAGTAATACGTCAAGGAACTTAATTAACAATATCGTCTGCGGGAAATTTATTAATGGCCTTCAGAAGGACCGCAATAATTTACCTTCCAGGAACAATAATTAAAAAGAGCGTCCGATCTCGAGAAGAATTTGATTAGATCTTCTCGTTTGAGATCGTCCTTCGATCAACAATTTAAATCTCTATCGAAGACTCGATTAATAAACTAAGTAGTTTCTGTCAGCTGCTGTTAATCACCGACTTTTAAAAGGACATCGGTTAATTGTTTGTGCAGGATATCAGCTAGCGCGGCGGACAGAAAGATCGCGTTCTGCACGGACGTGGACAAGTCCATAATCGTGCACAATTTCGAGAAAAGAGGATGGGTACAGGTCGGGCCGGAGGATGACTGGAATTTTTATTGGTGATGTTGAAGGATGACGAGTCAATCTCTCTGATGGGACCGGACGAATAAATATTGACTAGCTATTGTTGTTACAGGGCGGCCACTCAGTCGTGTAGAACCATATTCAGCGTGGAAACCGGATACAGGATGGACGACAAACAGTGCGTTATTTTCCCCTTCGAAAATAGCAATAAGCATTGATAACCATTAAACCGAGTAACACGGGTACTATATCCTTCATTCTAGGATGATCAATCATTTCCCGAATCATTACGAGCTCACTCGGAAGGACCTGCTCGTGAAGAATATCAAACGGTACCGGAAGGAACTGGAACGAGAGGGAAATCCTCTCGCGGAAAGAGGGGACGGTCCAGTGAAATATCTTTACCTAGACTTCATTCCCGTCACGTTCGTTCTACCAGCAGGCAAAGTATAATTATCCACCGCGTTTCGTAGCTCGTTGTTTAGCGTTGTTTATTTCGACTTTATATAATCTTTATACAATAATTTAGTTATTTATTGAATCACATCCCATACATAAAATAAAGTCATTTTTGGGTCTCAGTATCATAATCGCCAGATAAGGGGAGGGAGCACGAAGCGAGGGGAAAAAGTTACCCTCTCTCCATTTCGACACAGACACGACAGAGACGGATCTCGTCACGTGACCGGAAGCGTGGGGGAACAGCGCGGTAGAAGGGGAAATTAGAGTGGGGGAACAAGTCTTGATCTGGCGACTATGCTTAGCATTAGGAATATATGCGACTGATTGCTCTGTAATTAATGTCAAGGTTGCATCAGACTTCGTGTAATTTTTATTGCAATATGTGCTTCAATAAAGAAGTAGTCCTTAATAGGAATCAAAATTAACTAGACTAATCTGCTCCGTAGACTACAACATGTTCGTGGAGGAGTACCGGAAGTCGCCACAAAGCACGTGGATCATGAAACCTTGCGGAAAGTCGCAAGGAGCTGGAATATTTCTGATCAACAAATTGAGTAAATTGAAAAAATGGTCCCGAGAAGCGAAGAATCCGTTCAACCCGAATTTGACGAAAGAGTCGTACGTTATATCGAGGTGTGCAGTCAATTTCCTGTTTTAATTGTATTTCTCCGAAGCTTAAATATTAATAAATAAATAAGTAATAAAAAAATAATATAAATAAATATATATAATAAAGATTATATTGATATTAATATTATAAATATTAATTTATAGATACATCGACAATCCTCTTTTAATCGGCGGCAAAAAGTTTGATCTACGATTGTACGTTCTCATCGCGTCCTTTCGTCCATTGAAGGCCTACTTGTTCAAGCTGGGCTTCTGTCGATTTTGCACTGTCAAGTATGACACTAGCATACAAGAATTGGACAACATGTACATACATCTTACGAATGTCTCTGTGCAAAAGCATGGCGTAAGTAAAAATATTGTTAGCTCTCACCTAGATAATATTTAGGATTTATTTTTTGGATAAATAGTCCCGAAATTGCTCCTAGCTTTCGCATAGAATTACTCATCAGTCCCGAACCATACTCTTGACCTTGACCATTTTGCTCACCGATCTCGAATCATGGCTTTGAATCTCTCGCTCAAATCATTGTTTTATAAAATATTAAACAACGGAATCCAACAATAATTGTTGCTTTCTACTTACAAAACTTTTTAGTTTGTAAAACACTTCGTTTGTTACAGTCTTTGATATCAGAATATGATTTTTTCTGTCTGCTTAGAAACCGTATTTAATTTTTACACTTGTGACAATTGCAGAATTATTCAGACACCGCGTTTATTTTTTATTCGAGTGCCAAGCTTCATCAACTTAGTAAGGATTTTTAAATATTTAATGACGGGTGTCGACGTATTAACGATGTTAGAATTATTCATTTAATTCCTAACGCTGAAAACACATAATTTGAATTAATATGATTAATCTTTCGTTCTTTTTCCCCCATTATTCGAGACTGCAATGCGTAAGCTGGCTTTTCTCGTCTGCGAAGGTTGAATTGTTTCGGTTTCAGGAGGAATATAATTCGAAGCACGGTGGCAAACTGAGCGTGCATAATCTGAGATTGTACCTGGAGAGCACCCGAGGAAAAACAGTCACGGAAAAGCTGTTCGCGAACATCACCTGGTGCATCGTGCACTCGTTGAAAGCCGTCGCGCCGGTTATGGCGAACGATCGACACTGCTTCGAGTGCTACGGCTATGATATCATCATCGACAACGAGCTGAAACCCTGGCTCATAGAGGTCCTTAATCATTTTTCTCGTTCACTTGTTAACTCCAGCCTGAACAGGGTGAAAATTTAAAAAATTAGAACCTCGATTATCTTAAATATATGACTTATTTATAAATAGTTCAGCCAGGAACGATCCATTTTATTGTACAACTAAATAAGCACTTTAAGTGCAGTGTTCAAATGGGTTTTTCCACAAATAATTTATTATTTTTAATTTATTTTTTATTATTTATTAAGGTTAAGAAAAAATTATTGGACCGATCAGCTTGAAATTAGGCAAGAAGATGGACTGTATATCTTCGGATTAATTTGAAAAAACAATGGGAATGTTCGTTTCTCTGATAATTAATAATTTTCGTTTCTTAATAATTCTCTAAAAAGTTCCAGCGTATTTATAATTTTAATTAGTAAGAACAAAGTACGAACAAAAATCTTAGGTAGTATAAAATAGTGGGTTCACTCTATACAGTGAATTTTCATTACGAGTCGGTGCCAACCTTACAATTTGGAGTCAGTGGAACTACCCACACCACCGCGGTGAGAGGCCGAAGCCCGAGAGCCGTCGCCGCCATAATATTGTCGGCTATATCGGTGTGAGACCAGAAGACCACTACTAATCCAATTGCAAAACTTCTTCATTTTTCGTTATTTTTTTATGAAACTTTCATCAACATATTCGTGGCATTTTTCTGATTAAAATGAAACCAAATATGATATAATTCCGATGATATTTACTTGTGTAATGAACGATGAAAGCTACTTTCCATAACAATTACGTTAACGGAAAATTAGTGTAAATGTGATCCGAATTATATCGCGTTTAGTATCATTTTAATCAGAATAATGCTACAAATATATTGGTGAAAGTTCCATAAAAAAATAATTAATAACATTAAAGAAGTTAAATTTTTTATTTAAAGGCCTTCAAAGAAAAATAACGAAAAATAAAGAAGTTTTGTAATTGGATAAGTCTCGCTGACCACTGCGTGGTCTTCTGGTCTCACACCGACATAGCCGACAATGTTGTGGCATACTCCTCGGCGGCGACGGCTCTCGAGCTTCGCTGTCCGTTTCTCCGTGCAACATTGTATCGGAGAAAGACATTTTGTATTTCAAATGCAACGCTCGGCGAGAACCTCCGATTTCGTACGCGTCAGTCAGCAGAACGACGGAACTACAATGTAACTCGTAACGAGAATTCACTGTAAACGAATTTTCTTTGTATCCCCGTCGCGTTGTCGAACGGCTAATATATCGGAAAACGCGGTGCACACTTATCCGAAATTTGTGAGTCAAACGACGGTCGTCGCGTTACGGGCGAACTCTGTTCCCCATTAAGGGAGGTCCTGTTTCCCCCAACGCCGAGTGTCATTAGTAAAGGACCTCTCCACTCGGGTCAGTTTCGAATTACGTCGGAACACGCGTATTTGCGTGAAGACGAGGGTGCGATGAAACGCCAACCGTGGACGCGTAAATATACAGCGAGAACTGGCTGCAACGAGAGAACAGATTTCGAGAAACAAAGAATCTTTTTCGATTTTTCTCAACGTTCTACAATTTTTCAGGTAAACGCGTCTCCGTCGTTGACTTCGACCACGGTGAACGATCGGATCTTGAAGTACAAATTGATCGACAACATAATATCAATCGTTGTGCCTCCGGACGGCGTTCCAGAGTAAGTTCGAACTAACGACGAAAGATTGTACAGTGAATTCTCGATATATGTCGACATCACGGGTCTTGTCAGCGTCGTGTATCGTCCAGGAGACATACACGAGCCGTGTTATGTTTACTCTCCTCGGCGCCCGAGGCCTCTCGCGGCAGTGGGGATAATTCCACGACGTTTATCATTCAGGCCTTGGCGACATATATAGAGATATCAGTGTAATTCATTTTTCGGTTGATTGGTTTGTCGTTTTGCAGCGTGAAGTGGAACAAGTGTCCACCTCCGGAAGCCTTGGGCAACTTCGAGCTGCTTCTGGATGAAGAAATCTGCGCCCAAGAGGAGAAAGAGTATAACAGCAAGTGTCGGGGATCTTCCAGCAAATGGAAATAGTTATCCGACGTGTAGAAACAATCGAGAAGCTTCTAACAAATATTTTTGATCTTTAAAAGCAGGACGATGGGGTGTCTGCAACTGCTAAAAGACACTTTGAACTTTGAACTGCCTGAAACAAGTAGTAGTACAAACATCAAAAGAATTTCAGAATATTGTTGCATTATTTTCAAGTTACTGAAGTTATATTAACAGTATTCCTACCGCTACTTGTTTCCACCCTCAAGGTCAAAACTCATTGGTTTTCGCTTTTCAAAACACTGATGACTGCTTTAAATGTTATAGGACGTTCGATTTCTACGTCTTGTAGGATGTACACATTTATTTAAACTGTAGCAAACGGATTGTTCATTTCACACGTTGATTGTCACGTCGATTACGTGTGCTACGGGTGACAGCATTCTTTAACCTGGATTAAAAATTAATTTGCGTTAGGTAATATTCTATCAAAATTATATTAAAATATTTGTCGTAGTGGATGTAGCGTGCAGGAGGATCAAAGAAATAATCACTTTAATTAATCTCGTAATCAGGAATTTCAATTTCCCTGATCCAATGACTGACGTTCTGGAATATTGTGGGGCTATGATTTGACAGGGAACGTGTTAAAGTGTGAGGCAAAAACAGATCCGTCGTTATGGAATTATCCTAGAGTTTATCATGGAATTGTCCTAGAGTCATTTATGGAATTATCCTAGAGTTTTTCATGGAATAATCCTAGAGTCATTTATGGAATTATTTTAGTTTTTTATGGAATTCTTTTGGAAGAGCGTACGATCAACCCCCGTCCCTTCCAATTTGCATTTTGCTATACTATATGGAATTATATTGTATGGTATAGTATAGTAAGGTATAGCATAGTATGGTATAGCATAATATAGTATAGTATAGTATAGTATGTTATAGAGTATGGTCGGCTTTAACGCGACTTTCACCAATATTTATGGAATCATCCTAGACTCATTTATGAAATTGTCCTACAGTCTTTTATGGAATTATCCTAGTCTTTTATGGAATTATATAGTATGGTATAGTATACGGTATCGTATAGTATGGTACAGAATAATATGGTATAGTATAGTATGGTGTAGTATAGTATGGTATAGAGTATGGTCGGCTTTAACGCGACCCTCGTCAATATTTATGGAATTATTCTAGAGTCCTTTATGTAGTTATCGTAGAGTCTTTTATGGAATGATCTTGGAGTCTTTTATGGAATTGTTCTAGTCTTTTATGGAATTATTCCAGAGTCATTCATGGAGTTATCCCAGATAATTATCCTCATCAACCCTCGTCCCTTGCAATTTGTATTTTGCGGAAAAATGCGCAGTCTACAATTTGCAGAATCGAGTCGAATAAATTGTTCATGTTTGAAACGAGATGCTGTGTGGACCGCGTGTCAAGAGGGGGTTCGAATTGCGAAGCATGCGTAGATGCACCGGGGGTTGCTGCGCGTTCCGCGACGATCAAAGCGCATGTACCAAAACTTCCAAATGCATGCCTCTCGGAGTGTTTTGCTTGTACCGCGTCAAATCTGTTGTCAAACCGAGATTCCCCGGAAGAACGCGTCGCAAGAGTCACGTTGTCAAGCACGAGTTCCACCGAGCAGCATAATCAATTACGTTGGCACCTCGCGGACGCGTTATGTCGAGCCGCATATAAGGGTGAATCTCTTGCCGGGGGTGGTTTAGATGTGTTCGAACCGGCGCTCTGTCACATGATCCGATAAAACGAAATTACGAACACAGCTTCCCGGAATCTCCGTCGAACGATTATTTCGATCTTCTCGATCCAATCATGCTTCTCCATTTTCGAATTGTGCGGATCGAACGTGCAGCCTCGGGATGTTAAACGATATTATAGTGACCATGGAGGATCTTCCGCGCCATCGCGTTTTGTCAGTGATTGTGAAGTTTCTGGTTATCGCCGGGATTTCTCGGACACACGGACATGCCAACGTCTCTTTGGGTAAGACTGTTTTTTGTCAATTTTTGTTTTGGAAATCAGGTAAACAAGTATATTCGATCTTTTTTCCGATAGAAATTGGAGTTCATCCAGCTCAATTTTTAAAAAATTCTTATCGCAAACAATAATCTCAATATTCAGAATTTTAAGACGTGTTTTTGATCAACAAAACATTCACTGTTCAGTCAAAGTAAATAAATAAGCGGTGTACGTAATTTCACCTGTTTGTGAAACATATGATAATGTTGCATTGGAGAAAGAACAAGTGCACAAAAATAATACTAGAAAATGATTTGAGTAGTTTTCAAGTGTTAAAAATATATTAAAAATCTTCTAGTCTAGAATTTACAAGAAAAATGTTTTTTAAAAACGAAAGTAAACAGCTTTTTCTGTTCACAATATTTTTCAAATTAATTTTGCTGTTATAGGGCTGCTTTTTTATGCCTGGCAATTTATCAACGCTTTATTTAAAATCATGGACTGCAAATTTTTATGCATGTACACCGTATACAGACTTGTAAAGCACAACAAAATGTCCGTGCGAAACAAAATTAATTGTATTTTTCTTTCATTAAGTGTTCTGAATTTCTTATTTATAAATAAATGAAGATAGATTACACTGTTGGGAATAATCTCCATCGCTTTCTACAAGTATTTATTTAATTTGTGTGTATTTACTCCATCCAATAAACAACTACAGAATCTTCCATATGTCGAATCTAAAGTAAAATTGACTGCGAGGTTTAATTTGTAAAATCACGAATTAACTTGTACATACACTTGAACCAGATGGTGCCTCAAAATGGAGGAAAAAAATTCTACACCCATCTTGATTTTTACGAACCAATTTACAAAAATTTGAAAACAACATTAACAAATGCATCCTGATTTGTATGAAATAATTCATAAAAATTTGCACGAAGGTCGATCATGCTACGCGTATACGCGGAAATAAAACAAAGAATTCATTGAATTTATTTGATCATCGAGTTCGCAGAATTAGTGTTTCTGTCAGAACGACGCAGCTCGCGAGTCCCTTCTCCCTTTTTTTCGGTGCCGCGAGCAGTTGCGCGTATGAAATAGTATAGCACGAATGAAATAATCATCGTTTCTGTGCGATTTGTTTCGACGACCACCGGCAAGCGGAGTGAATCGTCCATTCGCGTTTCTCGGATTGGGGCTGCTCCCGGGGACCCTTCGACGTTTCAATTTCGCTTCACCCCTTTTCTTTCTCCTCCCCTCCCCTCCACCCCCAATTTCTGCAATCGATCTCGCGCGGAATTTTTTTCCCCCGTTTACGTTACGTTGTATATCTCGGCGGCTTCTGGGTTTACGCAGCGGATCGCGGGGACTCCCCGAGGATCTACAACGTCGGTGTTCTGATGGCCTCGCATCTGAACAGCCCATTCGATCTCGAGAGGTGCGGTCCAGCCGTCGACTTGGCCTTGGCCGAAGTGAACGACTTTCTGAACGTCCATAACGTACAGCTGAGGAAAGTTCAAGGAAGGTATGGGGGAGAACTTCCGTTCTGTGTCTCGCGGGTTTACCCTCCGTACGCTGTGCCTGGGTCATTCGTGACCTGTCGCGGTGGGAATAAGCTCGAGCGACCGCGCAATATGTACAATTTTATTCCGATATACAGCGATTTCTCTATATATGTCGCCAAGGCCTGGATGATAAACGTCGTGGAATTATCCCCACTACCGCGGGGTATACCACGAAGCTCGAGAGGCCTCGGTAAACATAACACGGCTCGAGTATGTCTCCTTGACGATACACGACGCTAGCATGACCCGTGTTGTTGACATATTAGGGGTACCCATAAGTAATCAATTATTTGCAAAGAATTTGTTTTGCCCTTAGTTCTGTACCGATCGTTAAAGAGGAAACACGTATTCTTTTACAGTTTTCGGTAAAACAGCCTGTGTTTAAAATATTCTAAAAAGTATAATTTTTTTGTCCAACCCTGTAATAAAATGGCGGCGTCCGTACCTTCCGAGGATCATATTCGTCATTGCATACTTTTTCATTTTCATGCGGGATTTAATGCAACGGTAACAACAAAGAAAATTTGCGATGTTTATGGAGATGTATTGAAGGTCAACAAGTGTCACCGTTGGTTCAGGAGGTTTGCTGCTGGTGATTATGATCTCTCTGACAGGCCTCGAAGTGGACGACCAGTTGAATTTGATAATGACACCCTAAAATCTCTGGTGGAAACTGATCCAAAATTAAGTATACAAGAATTATCGAGAAACCTTGGTACACATGGTCAACTATACAAAGGCAACTATACGAAATGAGAAAGGCATATAGGCAAGGAATATGGATACCGCATCAATTATCTGAGACCAACAAGAATATTCGTCGATCAATTTGCGCTTCATTGCTATCCAGATTTCGTAGTGATCCATTTCTCAGCAGAATCGTTACCGAAGATGAAAAATGGGTTCTTTATGATAACATAAAGCGTTCCAAGCAATGGCTTTCTGCAAATCAAACCGCAATATCAACCCCTAAACCTAGCTTATCACTTAGAAAGGTGTTACTGTGCATTTGGTGGGACTGTCGTGGCATAATTCACTTTGAGTTGTTGAAACCTGGAGAAACAGTTACTGCTGAGTTGTATTGTCAGCAATTACAACAGCTGTATTCAGAACTATTGAGAAAAAGGGCATCTTTAGTCCACAGTAAAGGTGAAATACTGCAAATTGACAATGCCCAGCCCCATACAGCGAAACTCACTCAGGAAAAAAATCAAAGAATTGCAATGGGAAGTTTTACCGCACCCTCCGTACTCACCGGATATTGCTCCCACTGACTATCATCTTTTCAGATCTCTGGAGCATTATTTAAGAAATAAAACATTCACTTCTGTAGAAGATGGCACCTTGAGTCATATTTTGCTTCACGAACCCTGGATTTCTATAAGAGGGGGATTGGAAATTTGCAGGAAAGATGGCAAACTGTCCTTGACAATGATGGAGATTATACAATAAATTAAAAAATACAAACTTGAATTTACTACAAAGTTTGTTTCAGATTTCAAAATAATTTATTACTTATGGGTCCCCCTAATATGTCGAGAATTCAGTGTAATCCGTTTACTTCGAAATAAGAAAATCGCCTCTTCTTCTGCTTTGTCTGAAATACGACGAAAGCCGGTCCCGAGCCGACGCCTTATATCGAACGAAAACTGTTGCGACATATCGGCGTGGGTCAGAAATGACTCCGGCATAGGTCTGGAACTCGCAGGAGTCCGAGGGTGATCCCTCCACTCGGAAAAATGAAACAGGGAAAAAGGGGGCCGCGTTTTGTCCTAGATACCGACGACCCTGCGTAAGTTGATCCGCTTCTGACCACGCGTTGTACCATCGCTTCCGCGTCATTACGTTGATTCAATTGAACAAACGTTTGCATGAAAAAATCCGGGATCCGGGATTCTCTGTTAAGCTCTCCGCCGAGTGAAATCGTCCAAATTCTGCGTGGGCCTTTCGAATTTTCCGGTGAACAATTGTCAGCAGACCGAGGATTTTATTACAATGTTTCGCGAATTTCACTGCGACTTTACCTTTATTTTTATCTCTACGTAGCGCTCGATACAACAAACTCTATTTCAGTTCGCCTGAAATAATTCTTTTACGGATTCGAAATTAGTCGGGTTTCTTTCCTGGTAATAATTTCACGCATTTATATCGAAAACGAGTTCGTGCCATTTAATACAGTGGAAATATTCGAAGAATGCGAATATACCAATTTGGCAAGATGAGAAGAAAGGTATTAATTTGTTATTAACAAGTTAGCTTAATGGCGCAGTAATTGGGATAAATTCCCCAGGTGAGGATGATCCCAGAAGTTGAATATAATAGTCGTCGAAGTAAAGGGTATAGAGTATGGTCGGCTTTAACGCGACCCTCGCCAATATTTATGGAATCATCCTAGAGTCATTTATACAATTATCCTAGAGTCATTTATGGAATTGTCCTAGAGTCTTTTATGGAATAATCCTACAGTCATTTATGGAATTATCCTAGTCTTTTATGGAATTCTTTTGGAAGAGCGTACGACCAACCCCCGTCCCTTCTAATTTGCGTTTTGCGCAAAAATCGGCAGTCTACGATTTGAGGAATCGATTCGAATAAATTGTTCACGTTTGAAACGAGATGCTGTCTGGTTATTGAGTATGTATAGATGGTCGGCTTTAACGCGACCCTCGCCAATATTTGCGACAAACGTCTGCTTCCTTATCCGTGGTCGCGATCTTCGCCGGTCACGTGGCCATTTTCGGCGATGCTATGGGGAAAAAGGTGGCCCGAGACGATGTTTATCAGAGCCGAGCAATATCTCGGCGGAACAAGAGCAAACGGTTCGATTCGCTTGATGGATGATCACGTTCCGGGACGCAAACATTGTACGATCGAATTACCAGACCAGAGGACGGAGCATGGTCGCAAAACGTAGGGCAAGGAAGGGCGCTGCGAGAATTTGCGGATGACCGGCGATGATCGATAATTGGGGGTCAGGGAATGCTATGTCACTCCAGGTGTAACTAACAATTCGACGTAATGATAGATCAATCGTGCCGGTGAATGGGCAATGATTGCGTTCGACCGATGCTGAAGGAATTATCGTCTTCGACGTGACGGTGCACTCGTCCCTTCGCTCCCCTCGTTAACGAATCGTAACGCGACACCCGCTGGGAAATTAAACATTTCGCTTTAAAGAACAGCCTAGATGCGATCTTCGGATTAGTTAACTGATCCGCTTTTTATTGGGCTCAGTTAGCACCGATGGGTGGCTAGGCTTGCCGCTGGAATTGAAATTAAATGCGTCACGATTATCTTTCTGCAGCGCTGCGTAATTGTGATCGGTAAGATTTATGGGATTTTATGGTTTCGCTTTGTCATCAGAGAATTTCTCTAATTGCGAAACTTGCTGGTGGAATGACTGGTTTCGAATTTTTATAAATAATTTGAATAACGTTTGGTCAGAAGCGCGTGGATCCTAACCCTAAGACAGCGGCGGCCATCTTGTCGCAGCGCGTCAAAATGGAGATCGCCTAGCGACTCTGATGATTAATTCGAGATTATTTAACTGTATGCGATCAATCACGCGTCAACCACCTCTGAAAATATGCTTAAACAGTTAATAAACAACTAGTCAAATGGATCTAAGGATTATAATTTATAATAATCTTTGGAAACGTCCGCTTTCCGAGGATCAAGAGGTCTCCCAACTTCGGCGCTCCGACTACGCGGCAACTTTGGGAATTTTTTTCAAGAAAAGTATCAACTATAAAAATGCGACACTTGGTACCCTTATTAACCAACCATCGAGGAGTACACTCGAATTTTTCCCAAGCAAGAATAATGATTTTTTTCATAGTTACAGCGATGGTAATCAGAACTTGTTCTAAAAACAAGATCCATTGCTAGCGAACGTGGTTCTGACTATTATTAATGTACATTTGAGGTATGAAAATAGGTGTTGAAACCACGAAGTACAGTGTTATAGAATCTCATATAAAATATTTATAATCGATCAAAGAGAATGATTTTCACGAAGCATCAAAGTCGGAAGACCTCCTGCTGCAGTCTTTTGCCACCCCGCGCAGAAAAAGCGTGTGTTCCCATTGCACAATTGCGCCGAGTCAATTATAATTTTTGGGGGATGTTAGTTACCCGTCCTGCAGCGGGGCCATGGCACCAGGGTTGGCGGCGGACATGCACTTCCGGGACAACGTGCTAGCGTTCATAGGTCCGGCTTGCGCGTTCGCCTTGGAACCGGTGGCGAGGCTTGCGGCCTATTGGAACACCCCGATTATCACAGGAATGGGCGATCAAGTATGTTCCCACACGATCGATGCGATGAATAAAAGATCCACCGTTCCCGATTCTCTCAGATTATGTAATCGCAATATTTTTCAACGGACAAGCCACCGTCGGAAGGCGAGTTGTCTGTAACCTCCGGCATCCTCGGCAGAATCAATAAGTGGAAGAACGAGAGCTCGGTAAGGAGATGCGCTAGCCTTTCGATCTTCCAGTCTGTTTGCATGACTCTCTGCTCGTTAGCGTTAATCGATGGTGTTTCCCGTAATCATCGCGTGCCTGCGTCTCGCGAGAAAGAACACGAGACTCTTCGCTTTTTTAATGTTCCCCCCTCTCTTCATCTCTCTGGCTTCCTTGCGTATTTATGGCTCCATTAGTATTCTTAATTAACCGTGGCCTTGTTAAAATAACCAGGATGAGCCGGACGGCCTCGCGGTCTCGTCTTAGAGGTTTCTCTTCGTTTGCTTCTCTCGTTAAAGGGCATTTTCAAGGACAAGAGCAAGTACCCAACCCTGACCAGGATGTCCTACTGCCAGTGTAGACTGCGACTGGTCTTCTCCAGTATTTTTAAAGAGTTCGGATGGTCCCACGTTGCCTTGATATTGGACAGGTCCGATCTGTTCTCGTGGACCGTGGGGAAGAACTTGGAGTACGGTCTCAGGAAGAAGGGGTTGCTGAAGTTCGTCAGAGAACTCGACGGAAACTCCGCGGACGAGCCCTATCACTTTTACTTGCGGGACGCCAGCATGTACGCCAGAGGTGAATCACATAGACTGTTACAGTGATTTCTCTATATATGTCGCCGAGACCTGGACGGTAAATGTCGCGGAATTATCCCCGCTACAGTGGTGACATATATCGAGAATTCACTCTGCCTGATGTGAAAATAAAGCACAAGCTCAAGGTCACATTTCAGAATAATAGTTCTATCCACCACTACCTTGAACTTCTTTGTCGCGATTAATTTCCTGGAAGAAGAGAGAAGTTCCTATTTATTGTGTGTACGCTATAATGTCGATTATGTTTTCGCGTTCTTCTCAGTGTTGATTCTCAGCGTTCGTGGGACACTGGTCCGGAAGTTCATGTTGGCAGCTCACGATTTGGGAATGACGAGAGGCGACTGGGCGTTTGTCGATGTCGAGATATTCCAGGTAAATGGAAAGTCTGCGTATCTGGTTTAATTGGCCTATAATTATGTTACCAATTAGGGTTCCTACTGGGGCGACCACGATTGGGAAGTCGGCGACGAGGACGACGCGGTGGCCAGGAAAGCTTACGAAGCTCTGCTGAGAGTGTCTCTATTGCAACCAACGAGTCCGAGGTTTCAGGATTTTGCGGAGACCGTGCGACAAAGGGCGCAAACCGACTATAACTACACGTTTTCCGAAGGAGAGGAAGTACGTATCTGTGTACAGTGATTTCTCCCTATATGTCGCCAAAGCCTGGATGATAAACGTCGCGAAATTATCCCCACTACCGCGGGGTATACCCCGTGAGGAGCCGCTAGTATGTCTCCTGGACGACACTCAACGCTGGCAAGACCCGTGTTGTTGACATACAAGGTGTTCGCGATAATTTGTACCAGCGTTTCTTTCGTAAATGGTAAACATTGGAAAAAAAATCGAAGAGGAGATAGTTGTAGTATATTTTACTAGCAATATGATAGCGTATCTCAATTTTTTGTATTTTTAATATTTTTCTAGAAACGAAGGTGACCTTCATTTTATTTAAAATAGAATGCTACGTAAAAAATGTAGTGGCGACAAATCGGGGGATCTTGCAATCCATTTTATTTTACCTTTTCTCGTACGAGACATGTACTTCCAACAAGGCGGGGCTCCTCCTCATAATTGTAGATCAGTAAACCATTTTTTACATAACATGTTTAATGATAAATGGATCGGAACGTGCGGACCTATAAAATGGCTTGCAAGATCCCCTGATTTGTCACCACTAGATTTTTTTGTGGGGAGATATTGAAGATATTGTTTATACTACACCACCGAGAAATTTGGACGACTTGAAAACTAAGATAAATGAAGTCTGTGCGTCCATATCTAGTGCAACATTGGCAGAAACTATCAGGAATGTAGTCAGCAGAACTCAGAAATGCATTCTTGCTAATGGAAGTCACGTTGAACACGAGATGTAGTCTTATCACTACGACATACTAGTAAATACAATACTACGAAATGTTAAATTTGTTTCTTTTATTTCTGCTCTTGTATGACCCTGAAAACCATAGTATACTACATGCTGAAACTCGTCTCAATGTCCGTTTTTATTTGACGTAAACAAATATTCCATTTGCATTCCATTTAGAAAAACGAAGGTCACCTTTGTTTCTAGAAAAATGTTAAAAATACAAAAAATTGAGTGACGCTATCATATTCCTAGTAAAATATACTACAATTATCTCCTCTTCAGGTTTTTTCTAATGTTTACCATTTACGACAGTACAAACGCTAGTACAAATTATCGCGAACACCCTGTATATCGAGAATTCACTGTATTTTGTAAAAATATTTTTAGAAATTTTTAGAAAATGAAACGGCACAATAAAGCGTTGCTGAAATTAATGCTCGTCACGTTATACTACAAACACCGAACCTACCGAGTTCTAAAAATGATCAAATTGCCTCATAAAAAATTAGATTTACTTAGATCTTGCGCAAACTTTTTTTCACAAAACATACCGTAATAATTTTTCGTGGAAGTACACCTACAATAATCATAAGATGAGTAGAGCGCGGAATTTATGCATTTGTGACAAAAATGTGCAAGGTGAAGTTTAAAACTTTCAAAATGATGTCACATTATCCTCAACCTGTTGAACCTTTTAAGAAAGGAAATCAATTTCTATTTTAATCCAGTTTAATCCACTCTGTTTTACAATATAGTATAAATTGTCTAAAATCTCGTGTGCGACAACCTAACGCGCGGAGTACTAATTGCAAATAAATGAGTTATGAGTTAAAAAAGAGGATCGTGCCCTATTTTCCAGGTGAACTTCTTCATCGGAGCGTTCTACGACGGCGTGTATCTCCTCGGCATAGCTCTGAACGAGACGTTGGCAGAGGGTGGCGACATCCTGGACGGAATCTCGATCACCAGAAGGATGTGGGATCGGGACTTCATTGGTATTACGGGTCACGTGAGGATCGACGACAATGGTGACCGCGACGCCGACTACAGTATCCTGGATTTAGACCCTATCACTGGAAGGTCAGCGGCAATTAACCCGGCAATTCCTTCGACTGTTTGCCATGCTAATCAAGCCCCATTCTCCGTCCGAATAGCGGCGGAGATTCGGTTAGGAGTCCCATTAACATACCCTGAATGATGTTTGATTCGTTTGAAGCGGACGCGGATTAATACTCCATTGGGACGCGGGGGATTAATAAATAAGAAGGTTGTTTACCCAGGTTCGAGGTGGTCGCTCATTATTTGGGATTGAATCGGGAGTACAGCCCGGTCTCGGGGAAGAAGATCCACTGGCCAGGAGGCAGAGAAGGTCCTCCGGCCGACGTTCCGGAATGCGGATTCCTGGGGAACGATCCTGCGTGCACGTCGAGGACGGAAGCTTACACTTTCGTCGCTTATACGAGTCTAGCGCTCGCAGCTTTTCTGCTAGCTGCCGTGGCCGCCACGTGCGTTTTGTACAGGCAGGAAATATTTTCTTCTTCTTTGGTCGTCTCCGAGTCGTTGCCGGTGAACCCGTGCTGCTTTTCGAAATAGACTGCTGCTCCTCGTGCAACACACACATTGTCTGATCGTAAGAAATCAGGTCAAATTGTATTTCCACTTTTAATCATTTCAGTAAGTCGAAAAAATGGAACCGAAAAGAAATTAAATTAAATTCTTTCATTCTCAGTCAGCCAGAAGTAGCACGGACGTTGTAGCATACAGTGGATCCGCGATATACGTCGCCGAGACTTCTGAGTTAGTCGTCGCGAAATTATCCCCACTACCGCGGGCTAGACGTCGAGGAGTGTGAACATAACAGGGTCTCGTCCGCAGAATTTGCCCGCTGTGACTTTGACAGATAACTCATAGGACACACGAATTACGACGTGTTTACGGACCGCGGCGAACTGTAAATGGCAGTAAAGAATAGTGGGCTGCTGACATGTAACGCGGATTCGCTGTAGAACATAGAACCGGATAAAATTCGCAGTCTACTTGTCTTGGACACTGACATGAACAAAATTAATCAACGTTTCAGACACCTGAGATTGTCGGCGGATCTGAATAACATGTCCTGGAGGATCAGGCCCGAAGAGCTGTTGTTGGAGATAGGGAAACCGTTCTCGTCGAAGATCAATCTGCACCAAGCCATATCCGAGGTACGCGATTTTTTGTTGTGACACCTAGTCGAACGAACGAATGAATTGTTAAAAAATATGGTTCGCGGTGGAAGAATTTTGGGCTGGAACAACGGATTCGAAGGGGATCCCAACTCAGCTGCGACTCCTTGCCGCTGAACACAGTGTTCACCACGGTGGGGATTTACAAGGGCGAGAGGGTCGCTATCAAGAAGATCACCAAGAAGAAGGTGGTTGACATCACGAAGAAGTTGTTGTGGGAGATTAAACAAGTCAGAGATGTGACTTCGGAGAATACTGTCAGGTACAGTATTAATTCATTAGATTCGGCTGTCTGAAAGCAATAAAATAAGAATTTCTATTAGCTCAATGTCTATCTATAATAACAATAGACTGGTAAACGTGCTACTGTGAATTCTCGATATATGTCAACAACACGGCTCTTGCCAGCGTCGTGTAAATCCAGGAGACACACCCGAGCGGTAGACATACCCAGGGGTGCACCCCGCGGTAGTGGGGATAATTCCGCGACGTTTATCATCCAGACCTTGTCGACATATATAGAGAGATCACTGTATTTACTAGTAAATAATAATAGTAAATTTTTTCCTGCACTTATCTAGGTTTATAGGCGCCTGTCTCTGTTCTCCATCGCCGACGGTCCTGATCCTGACAGAGTACTGTCCTCGTGGGTCCTTAAAGGATGTCCTGGAGAACGAGGCCATCAAACTCGACTGGAACTTCCGGATGTCCTTAATTCACGACATAGTGAAGGTGAAAGATAAACGCGTTCGCTACCAGCGTCACGCATACGTCCACAATTTCTTAAAAGTTAGTCAATAAGAAGGAAAAAAAATTAAATTAGTTATATGCGCTTTCATATTTAAAATCAAAGTATACAAAGCACATTCAGAGAGTTCGCGACTTTCCTCTGCTAAATCGTTTTAATGTCAAAGGTGGTGCAACGATGAAATATTTTTACAATGCAGATAAGTAGCGAGAACGTATTAATTATTATCGCGTTAATTCGATTCGAGCGAGGTATTTCATTTTCAGGGGATGTCCTATCTCCACGCTAGCGAGGTATCGGCACACGGGAAACTCAGATCCTGCAATTGTCTGATCGACGGACGGTTCGTTTTGAAAATTTCGGATTTCGGATTGAAGACCCTGACTACGCCCTCGGATTTGATCATGGACGACGTTTATTACACCAGTAAGCGGAAGATAGGAGGTGGAATTGAATCACGGAGGGAATCCCCTTTCGATAAGAACTTTTTGTTAAAAATTACTGATACAATTTATCATTTATCAGAATTACTCTGGATCGCACCGGAACTACTGCCGTTGACCGTGACTCCCGGAAGCGCAGCGACTCAGAAAGGCGATGTCTACAGTTTCGCGATTATTTTGGAGGAAATCGTGGTCCGCGGCGGTCCCTACGAGACCGTGAAAGGGTTCATGACTCCCCAAGAGGTATAGCTTCGCGAAAAGTCGAAATTAGACAGTTGGTTAATGATTTGCGTTCGCACGATTACATTGAAGATCGTCAGCCGCGTGGCAGCGTCCGAAACACCGCCGTTCAGACCGGAAGTGGCGCCGAAGGACTGTCCTCCGGATATACTGTTCCTCATGGAGAAGTGCTGGAACGAAATGGCCGAGGAGCGACCCACTTTCCACGCTGTTCGTGGAACGATACGCGGAATTATGAAGTAGGCCTCGTATTTTCTCAAGATAAATTACCATTGCATTGAAATTGCAAATATGGAGGCGGGCACGAAGTGAAGATTTATAATTAGAGCACCGTAATTCAAAGTTAAGCGACACGGAAGAGGCAATATGCAACTAGAATGCAGATCTTTTTCATGCAAAATATTAGGGGTACCCATAAGTAATGAATTATTTGCAAAGTATTTGTTTTGCCTTTAGTTCTGTACCGATCGTTGAAGAGGAAACGCGTATTCTTTTACAGTTTTCGGTAAAGCAGCCTGTGTTCAAAATATTCTAAAAAGTATAATTTTTTTGTACAACACTGTAATAAAATGGCGGCGTCCGTACCTTCCGAGGATCATATTCGTCATTGCATAGTTTTTCATTTTCATGCGGGATTTAATGCAACGGTAACAACAAAGAAAATTTGCGATGTTTATGGAGATGTATTGAAGGTCAACAAGTGTCACCGTTGGTTCAGAAGGTTTGCTGCTGGCGATTATGATCTCTCTGACAGGCCTCGAAGTGGACGACCAGTTGAATTTGATAATGACACCCTAAAATCTCTGGTGGAAACTGATCCAAAATTAACTATATAAGAATTATCGAGAAGCCTTGGTGCACATGGTCAACTATACAAAGGCACCTACACGAAATGGGAAAGGCATATAGGCAAGGAATACGGGTACCGCATCAATTATCTGAGACCAACAAGAATATTCGTCGATCAATTTGCACTTCATTGCTATCCAGATTTCGTAGAGATCCATTTCTTAGCAGAATCGTTACCGGAGATGAAAAATGGATTCTCTATGATAACATAAAGCGTTCCAAGCAATGGCTTTCTGCAAATCGTGATTCATCGTAATTCACTTTGAGTTGTTGAAACCTTGAGAAACAGTTACTGCTGAGTTGTATTGTCAGCAATTACAATGGCTGTATTCAGAACTATTGAAAAAGAGGGCATCTTTAGTCCACAGAAAAGGTTTAATACTGCAAATTGACAATGACCGGTCCCATACAACGAAACTCACTCAGGAAAAAATCAAAGAATAGCAATGGGAAGTTTTACCGCACCCCCCGTACTCACTGGATATTGCTCCCTCTGACTATCATTTTTCAGATCTCTGGAACATTGTTTAAGAAATAAAACATTCACTTCTGTAGAAGATATAAGAGGGGGATTGAAAATTTGCAGGAAAGATGGCAAACTGTCCTTGATAATGATGGAGATGATATAATAAATTAAAAAATACAAACTTGAATTTACTATAAAAATTGTTTTAGATTTCGAAATAATTGATTACTTATGGGCCACCCTAATACAAATTTTCTATGAGTTGAAAATAGTGCAACAATTAAAAAAAAGGGGGGGGGGGTTACGTGTCTGATGAATTTAAATGAATGCACTGAGGGAGCTTCCAGAACAATTTGCGCAGTAGTTAAAAGGGAAATAACTATTTGATTTCGCAGGGGCTACTGCGAGAACCTGATGGACGACCTGCTGAGACGAATGGAGCAATATGCGAACAATTTAGAGGCTCTAGTCGAGGAGAAGACGGAGCAGTTGAGTCTGGAGAAGCGTCGCAGCGAGGAACTCCTCTATCAAGTCCTTCCTAGGTGGTTCTCCACTTTGCAATGAATTCCACATGCCATTTCCAATTTTTGTAAGAGAAAGAATAAATTGTTAAAAACAAATTCCAGGCAAGTAGCGTGCCAGCTGATGGCAGGGGAGCTTGTACAGCCCGAGCAGTTCGAGTGTGTAACTATTTACTTCAGTGACATAGTCGGATTCACCGCTCTTTGCGCTCAAAGCACGCCGATGGAGGTTGTAGACTTTCTGAATGATCTTTACAGCACTTTCGATAGAATCATCGAGTTCTACGATGTCTACAAGGTGCGTCACAACGCCAGACACGTGTCTGAATTCTTAACTCCGATACGAGATAATTAATTGAAGATAACAATCGCAGGTGGAGACAATAGGGGACGCGTACATGGTGGTTTCCGGTCTACCGGAAAGGAATGGCGACGGTCATGCTAAGGAGATCGCTCTGATGGCACTGACTATTCTAGACTCGGTTAAATCGTTCACTATAATGCACAAACAGAATGCTCAGTTGAGCGTCAGGATTGGGGTGCATAGTGGGCCCGTTTGCGCTGGCGTGGTGGGCCAAAAAATGCCTCATTATTGTTTATTCGGGGACACCGTGAACACTGCGTCTAGGATGGAGTCCTCGGGACTGCGTGAGTGCAACGTCCAAATCAGTATTTACAAGTGAAACATTTTTTACACTTTACCGACCGGTAGCCTATTAGTTTATTAGTCTACTAAATCTGCAGAACATGGTTACCTTCAGCGTCTGACCTGCCTAGTATAATCTGACCCTTAATCATGAATGATCGATAAGAAGTGTGTAGGATGTTGAACCGCTACCGGTCGATAAAGTGTTAAGTACATAATTTAATTATTTTTTAATAGAGATAAGATTTTTAAACTTCCATTTGCACAATTATTAGAGGCTTCCGGTAGATTTTGTTTTATTTTATTTTGGAAGAATACACCTGTGTGCCTTACCTTTAAATAATGACAAGTAAACGCGACACAAATATCGAAAGGGTTAATAGAATATTTGGAAAATATAAAATAAATTTAAAGGACGGATTTGCCGATCGAAATATTAACAATTCGACCGTTTGTTTGCGCAGCGCTGTGCATACACGTATCCGAGGCAACGAAATGCATACTAGACAAGTTTGGTACCTTCGACCTTGAGCTGAGAGGAGAAGTTGAGTTGAAGGGTAAGGGAAGAGTCACATCCTATTGGTTGAAAGGCTGCTCGGAAACGGATCCGAGGCCGCCAACTCCGAAATACCGAAGGCACAGTGCCAGCTCGCCGGAGAATAACTTGAACCCTTTGATCTTTCCACCGAACAACACGAACGGGCCGAAGACCAACAACAACACCTTCATTAATCTGTCCGAGCTACAATAGAGCGCGGGTTCGATTGTTTCTTTTAGATTCGAAGTAATTGTTAATCATAATTATAATAAATTTATTTAAATTTCGTCTATTACAATGTGTGGAGAATTAAGATGTTACATATACGACATAGTAATTTTTAAATATTAACAAAAAGATCAGTAACGACTCTCGGCCGACAGACACGCGGGTTGAATGATTGTCCGACTGATTGCACGGCTACATGAAAAATGTAATCTTCTTTTCTTTTTTGTCGGCGCAAACTACTATCAAAGAGACACCATTCATCCCACCTGTCCGACTGGACGGTAATCTACACGAAGCTTGCTTTGTCTTAGCCCAACGAAACGGCAAAGTGCGTGAACGAAATTTTGAGAATTGAACCGAATGATCGTTTTTTTTTCTTTCCCACTTTCGTTTTGAAATGAAACTTGCGTACTAGGTTTGTTACAACTTTGTGCCGCGCTATTTCTCGTATTAACACAGTGTACATTTTCAATGTATATGCGTGTATAGTCTACAGCAGTATTAGCATCTTTAGTTTCTTTATCGTTACGATTATCGCTACTATAATAATTGATTATAAATCTCTGTGATCTATGCTCTTATCGCTGTTAAATCTAAAATGTTGTGTCAATAAATCATTTGCCATAAAATCTTGACAACAATAATCGCTTTTTGAAACTACTTGGACGCCAGGAACATTATTAGTCTGGAAAAAGAAAGTTTATTTATGCAGACATTCGTTTGGCAATGCGGCAAAATTAATTATATTGGTCCAAAAATTTTTTATTCCCTTTTCTGCGTTTCGATAACGACCATACTACAACATACTACCATACCTTTAAAAACTGTAAGAATTTGTCTACTTTTAACTGCAAAGCCTATAGGAATGATTCTTGTATAGAACAATTCTGTATACTCTTCCAGATACAGTGGTGTATTTTTTTGTAACATTGAAAGCATTTAAACATGTTTCAAAAATGAACAAGATGCTCTTAACGCATAAATTCTCTCATTTTTCTGGTTATTTTGAAAATTAAGCATCCTTACGTTATTGAAACGCAAAATTAGTGTTGGACAGTGTTATGCGATGAAATTTTACCTGAAACTAATTGCCCTGGCAGCAAGGAGTCTATTGCACTCTGCCGTATCGGGTAAAGGTAGAGGTAAGTAAGGGCTTTCGTTCTCCTGGTCGGTGAACTCGAATCTGTGGATTCTTGGTTGTACTTTCATGTCTCCGAAAGGTCCTTTCAGGATCAAATAGTGAAGCGGTAATGGGTACGTTGTCTTTGTCTTCAGGACGAGCTGAAAAAAGCGCCACAATTAGTGGTTGAAATTTTGATTTTCAATAACAGGATTGTTTAACGTTTACTAAAATTGCATGCACATGTTAAGTCTTTATGTACCTGATAAGTCATGTCCCTTTCAGAGCTCTGAGTGGGATCACGTTGACTATTGTTGATCCTCGCTTTGACAACCCATTGGTTGTTAAACGCCGTAAAACGAGAGGTTTCGTAAAAGAGTTTGTGAACAAACTCGTCTGTACGATACGGCTTCATTTGTAAATCTATAAACGACGAAATTCTACAAATAGATTACCCCCTAGGTCTCTGTTGCGGGATGAGAATGGAAAGCTTGTGAGGGATAATTAATGTCTGAACGTTTTGGGGCAGTTAAAGCTAACGCGCTTGATGAAAGGGAGCAACTGTTCCTGCTGCTGCTGGACAAGGCAGAAAAGAAAGAAGGTGTAACAAACATATTCTGTGTCTCGGTTAAAGATAAATGGACGATAAGTTTTTAGTCAAATGAGAGATTCGAAGGCCTTAATACATGAGAAACAGATACAGACCGGTGAACGTGATTTTCTCGTAGGACAAAAGATCAAAGACATTGTCATACAGCCTACGTTCCTCGAGGGTGCGGGCATCGATGTCGCGCAAGGCCTCCATAACGTCCAAACCCGTACGATGAGGATGAACGCACTGCGCTTCGTGCTCTGGACGTTCGTGGTTGGGTCCACGCCATGGACAGCCGATTCTACTGTATTTACAGCTGGATATTCTGTAAACAAATAACAAGCATTGACATTAGTAGTGTTGTACGTTCATGCTCATCGGGTTTGATTACCTTTCTTCGCACATTGTCTCTTCATGACGCTCCAAGGAATTTCTTGGAAACTCCTTAGCGCAATACTGACATTCAGCTGGTAACTCAGACACAGCTTTCTCAACTGCCAGATTTCGAGATGGAGATGTTCTGCTGATCTCGATTCTGCAGTTGGGACACGTTGCCATTTCATCTCTCAGCCTGGCATCTGCGAGGACATGAGTGAAGCAACCGGCACACATCAAGTGTCCATTTGTACACTGTGAACATTGTTGCAGCATGTATTACTAGCATTCTCGTCTTGAAGCATCTTGAAAAAGATAAGCCTAGCTTTGTCGAAACATATCGACAAGTCCAAAAGTATTATAATTTCTGACAAAGTATGCACAACTGTATGCAAAATTGAATTCCATTCTTTATGCTCTCAAGAAAACGGTGCTAATATCATTTATTTTGCACAAGTTACCATACTATGCTCATATCATTTCTCAACAGATACATACAACCCTCTCAACAGTATTAATCAAACTAGAATAACAAAACTAATGCCGTGTATATTACCATGATTTTGATGTTTTTTTTTAAACCTGAAACACAAAATCGTAGTAGTACTATTAATAAGTCAAGTAATCATTGGTAAAAACCGGTAGGTTTAAATCATTGTTGAATGCCATCGTTAATGCTGCCAATATATATCAATAATATAAAGGAATAGAAAAGGATAATGATGCATGGGATAAGTGAAAAAGGGTATCATATGCGAAATAACTAACTAATAACCTTTGAGAATATTTATTTTGTTTAATTGCTTGTCAACTATACATGTTATACAGATCTTCTAGAAATACGCTTTCTCTCTCTCACTCTCACTCTCTCGCTGTTTATTATAAGCGATGAACATCAATTTCGCATGGGTCTACAATCACTTCTAGTAACTAGATTTTTGGATGTTTCCTCCATTTAGATTAGATTCTTACAATAAAACACAATACTTTGTAATGGGAAGATATCATCGTTATCATAATAAGTGCTAGTAACTATGATTGGTCTAGTGGCTTATGTGTCCCTTTTATCTCCCCGACAACTGACTTTATTGGAATACCAACAAGAATGAAGTTGAAGTTTGAATTACTTGTGCACACTTATAAAAATCAAATATTTTGTGTACTGTCTACGAGTCCACAGATACGTAAGTACAACTTGTGAACCATGGTGACTAAAAAATGGTACACTATGCACTGGACGGCGCACTGTAACTTACATGTAAGTGCCTCTATTGTGATAAGACAAACGCAACATTCCTCCCAGTGTTTTACAGTTAATGGAGACACTGAATATAGAATGCGTTACATATGTGTATGTTTATATGTATATATATGTATATTTCAGTTAATAGAATTTAAAAGGAGAACGACAGAAACAAAATATAATAGTATAGACAGACTGAAATTGCTACAAATTTAATGACAAAGGAGTGTTCTGTAAATAAATATTACTAAAAAATGAGACTGTTACTTGGGCATGCGTACATACAATAATTCTCTTTGCTTCATTTGATCCATGTAGGTTCTCAAAGATCACATAAATGTACATTCGTAACGAGAATTACTTTACATGCATGCATGGACAGATTGTATTGCAAATCAAACTCATTTATTTTTACAATACAAGCTTAATGCAGAAACTGAGGATTATATATGTAAAAATTCTACTTTAAAAATTAATTTTGTAAAGCATACTATATATATGTGATATATTGCCTTCTATAAATCAGTAGTTCTGAATCTCTTAAATATATCTATTTAACAACACAAGGTATTCATTAAAGTTAGTATTCATATTAAAATTAGATACTGGTTTTTCCTTGCTTTAGATGTTTCCACTAAAAAAAATATAGGTACCTACCTGCATCATTATTATCTTAACAAAATGATATATTGATAATAAATATATACATATATAGATTTCTCTTCTTCTTTAAATCTCTCTAAAGAACATTTTATACGATTACAACTAAAACTTATCCCCTTGTAACACTAGAAAAATAAAAGGATAAACTATTTAAAAATTATGTTGTAATCGTCAAGTGAAAAAGGAAGATAAGAAAAATGGGCAGAGTGAGAGAGAAAGAATCCAACATAGAAACATAGGTTTAACAACCATTGTCAATCAATCAAAAATCCAACTTAATTGTAATAGGATCCAAACCAGTGATACCATGTAGCAGAAATAAACAAATTGTACTTGGCAATAATATAGGGTAAAAGATCACAGAATATATTTTCATTCTTTTCCCAAATAGACCATTAGGCACCTTCATATTTATAAATTAGCCAGTGTAAAGATCAAGTAATAGTAGGATACACTGGAGCCCATTAACACCCAGTACCCTAACGTCTGCATATATAGTTAAGAATCTTTAACGAAAACAACCTAACAATGAGATACTATTTTGCATTGCAAGTTTATAAATTTTACAGTGAATAGAAATATGAAAAACGGAGAAGTTTGGGCATCAATGGGCTGAGGAAGTCCTAATAACGTCAACTGTAGCCTGTTTTTTGAAAGAAAAGACTCGAGGTACGTCGATCGTCATAATAACTGTCCTCTCTACTTCGGGCACATAACATGCGAGTTATAGGAATAGGACGAACATCTATTATGACCGAAGGTGTTGTTCCAAGTGTTTATTTTCGAAAAACAGATTACAGTCTGAAACGTTTAATGCAATTAACGATTACAGCTGAACTATTCCCTTGTAGGCTTCAATCGATTAACACCCTAACATTGCCGTCACGACTGATAACAGTCGAAAACAACAGAAAGCGACCAAAACTGTCGCGGACCATTTGTCTCCGATAATTTGTTCATATCGCGGTGTAATGTTTGTACACCGGGTGTTCGGCCAACAGGTGTAAAGGAAAGCTAACAAATGATTCTTTATTCCAACGTTAAGACGAAAATGAAAGGTAAATAGATTGCAGTATCGGCTTCGTTTTCATGTTTATTAACAATTGAACTCTTCGAACAGTGGCGCGCGCGCGCCAGCCAGTTCCCCCATTTTTGTTTCTCGTGTATGTATGCTACGCTACTGGCTGCGCTCTTCCTAATCTTACTTACGGGCTCTACGATTGGTCGATTCAGGGCGAATTTTTCATCGCGAATAAAACGAAAACGAAGGCGAGATCGTAACTTTTTTTACTCTTGACTTTCGCTTGGCATTGTCGGGAAGAATCAATCAGAGGGGGGCCAGGACATTCTCTTTCGTCCGTCGCTGGACACCCTGTATATGTGTCCGCTGCGGAACAACGAGAAAGTCGCTGATCGACCCCGGGTTGAAAATGTCGGATGGAAAGGGAGTATATCGTATCATAACAATGGGCACTGACACACGGGAAATACCGATGGGCGAAACCACGCACACGTTTCTAAATGATCATTCTCGCGATAGTCCAGCTCGTCAAACGATGCGAGAAAAAGACGTGGTGGGAACAAATGGATTCTAAATAGATGCGTGAAGACTTACCTGGTAAACGGCTGCCTTGGGCAAATCGAGGCAAACTGCGCAGCAGAGGATGCCGCCCAGGCGATGTTCCAGCTTTTGCTCGGTTTTCCCATCGTTCCTCGACGATTTTCGACGCTTTTTGTCGGGCTCGAGGAAGTCCTCGATTTTCTCGAGGTCGTCGCGGATTGGAGTGGCCGATGGAGCCTGCTCCGAAACGCTACTCGACGATGCAGCTTCGTTGCTTGGGTCCGCCATATTGATTGTTTTGATTTTTCCTCGGTGCGAGCGTGAGAAATGCGCAGATGTCAAACGCAGGCCACGCAATAGCCCACCAGGGCAGAGGTGACGACGATGCACTTGCTCGAGGGATTTTATCGAACCGATGGTCGATACCTGGTTCCGGTTTACCACTCCGGATGCCTATCGATTCTCATGCCGTTTAATTATTTCCTTTTCCAAGCAAACAGCGAACGCTCACGATCAAAACGAATGTCGGTGATAGCTGAGTCACCGTTATCCTCTCAACCGAATCAAAACGCACAAGCCTATGTATATTATGCTACGTCGCTTTTATTAAATCTTTTAACCAAACTCTTTCCCACACTATTCTTTCTATATTATACTAATAATAACTTGTTCGAACAGACGCTGTTTGAAGTAGTTGAAAGTTTGCAAGCAACTGGACGTCCAGCGGTCTTGCTGTCAGCTCCACTTCCGGTTGCATAGCCTTTTAAATGGCTTACGGTTACAGCTGATCAAAGAACCATTTCACACTCGGTCTTTCTGCGATAATTTAAATTAATAATGCTTATCGGCACAATCTGAAAATTTTTTTATATTAAAACACAATATAAAGAGATAGAGATCAATAAAGTATTAGCGCAGTGTATAGAAAACTGCTTTAAAAAGCGTAGATTAATTATCAATTTTCTTAAAATCTAATCTATGAGATTAATCGCGACAGTGATGACACATCGTCGATCGCTTTTTAAATGTCTGCAGTGGATTAACCGCTGCGATTCAGTTTTCAAACTTCAAGTATTCTGTCACTAATTTTACAGGGAAAAATTATGGAAGTTTCGAAATCGGTTGTTAATACAGCTGAATAAACAAACGCCTACGTGTCACGCCACAACGATAGTGCTTGGCGACTGAAGTCGGCAACAGGAGCTGGAAAGAAAGATAATGGCCGGATAATGAAATTTGAACAATCAATTCTTTATTCACACATCGACGGTGTCGTTTCTTTTATTTTGCACTCCGCAGATCCCGTTTATAAATTCATATAATTTTCATGGCGATGTTCCCCTCGTAGTCCGTCATTTAATAACCATATTCACTTATTTTATTTTTTTTTCATTTGTCCCTGTAAATGCAATCTTTCGTTTCTCGCTAGAATGGACGTACGTTTGTTTAAATATATCCGCAATAGCTACAATTCACTCGACGATTACATGCGTAACCATTATACAACATATCCAAGCAGAATACAGAGAAATCAACGCGCATCTTTCGTTTACATTATGCAAACAATATTTAGGGCGCATCTAAATTATAATGACGCTAATTAATGGCCCGTTACGGAATACAGTAAATACGAATTCAATAATGCAGCTCCCACTAACGTTTCATAAATTGATACACCTGGAGAAAGTACATTCAACTGGAAAAACGAACTGTAAAGTACAATCATAATTACAAAACGCCGAGATTAAACGATCAAGGTCGTTTCACAGTTCCGTTGAAATTCCAGTTTCGTGTAATTTTTCGAAGTATATTTGTACATTGAGATCATTCTGTACAAAGAAATCAAGACACATTTCCACTGTTTGTATTTCGGTGAAAAAATAAAACGAGAAAGTTTAGAGAATAACAGATCGTTTTGGCATTCCAGGTTCCCCATATTGTTCTACGAGACAACGGAATTGAAAAACAGTTTGTAACAATTGAAAGTTTGCTAAAATCCGGTCTCATCCCCGTTGACACGTTACCGGGACGTTTCTTTTACATTTTTTTGGCAAATTTGTGGCCTACGACTGATCTACAAACGGTAGAAGAGTAGAAAAAATGTCTCGCGATTACACCGCACGCTGGGTTCGAAACACGACGCGAAGCTTCGTCTTCGCGAAGGGACAAGTGTAAACACTCTTTGTACTTTTCGATGGTATATATCTGAAACACTTGGGTAGTTGCATCCTCCGATTTTCATTCGTTTCTCTCTTTTTTTGTTGTTGTTGTTTCGTCGTTGTCCTTGAGATACGCGTCTCAAATACATAGTATTCGAACATCTCAACGCAGTTAGATCAACGTATACGTTATTGCTCGTTACAAACAGCGTTCCCTAGCTCATGCTCGGACACGATTACTCGCTTCGGACGAACATGTGGACTGATCGTTCCGTTGCATAGTGAACATGATCCAGGGTATAAATATTTACCTTTCTATGTACACGGGACTTTAAACGTACTTAATTTATTCGTATTTACAAATACACACTTCCTCGTGCCTCTGGGAACGCAACCACTTCAACCGTGCAAGGCGAATACACGCTCATGCTTGGTCACCGCAGATTATGGGGTTCCTTTTGGCCGGTCTGTCGACGATTTTCTCATCGATGCCTCGTCCGGAACTACAAGATAGAATTGTGTTTATCAAACAGTATACAAGCTTTCGGAAACGGTACTTTTTCAATTTAAGCATGCAAAACCGACGCAATTTACAACACGTTTAGTAATTTATTAAATTTGAGTAAATTTAATCATTTTTAACGACGCCTCAAAGTCGCCACTCAAGTGCTAAGGAGTAATATGTACTTTAATACCTGTACTGCATCTGAAGGAAGTTTAATAACTTTTTTCAAAATAGCAATCCTAAAAAGAATAGTTAGACCGTGTTGCTTAAGATAATCTGTTATCTACTCTCGCTAAGAAGCAGATGAAAAAGAATTGTTTTTAAACTCGTAAAGGTGAACACTTTTCGAATAACAAGATATAAGATTAGCTTTCAGCTTTTTAAAACGAAGATAAATAAGAGCGTTACGGTGGGGACACTTGAGTTCAGCGTAGCACACAATGATTTCAAAGCTGTCCCCCTATGCACGTCGTCCGCCTCTTAACCGAGAAGTTAAATATTTGTGGACTCGTCTGACCAACCAGACGTTTACCTTTAAAATCAACTCACCTAACCCATTGCGATTCTGCTCGGTCGTCGCGTACCCAACGATAGACTCCTCCATGCCTCTCGCTTTATTCGGTTTCGGTGCTTGGCTGTCCGTTATTGCGTCGAACAACGGGGTCCTGGAATTTCTCGAGGTAATATGCGACTGTTCCAACAGTTTCACCCTATCGCTGAGATCTGTGTTCACTGTGTGGATCATGGTGACCTGAACAGTTGAATATCAGTTAGAAAATGTATTCCGCAAGGACAGGAGAGTCTGCGCTTGAATTGGGACGTACTTGGTCGTTCAATTTCTTGAAGAGAGAAGTGTTGACGCACTCTGTCTGCAGGGATATTACTGTCAAGTTGATGACCTGCGAGGCCTCATGCAGCAACATCAGTGTTTCCTAAAAACAAAATCATGGTTGGTAGTTCGCTCGTTTTTAGTGGTAGCGTTGCACAGGGTGATTTGCATTATTTGGGACACTAGCATAGGATCTCTTGACTGTTATTGAAAAAAAAATACGGAAAATAGTCCAACAATTATTGTTTTCCTTTTTACCCCGTAACTACCACTCCGGTCGGCATATAGGGTTAAAATTTTACACATGTTTCTTATTATGATGCTCTATCGAATGACCCATAGGTCGTTGGCTATACCCTTCAAGAAAACCTCAGCTGTAAATCATAGCTTTCTCGGAACCTCTGTTATATTTGAGCTTCAGAATACTTTGCTAATGGTCCAGGATCACGATGAGAAACCGTTTAATATTTACATGATCTTTCTTCTGATCTTCTGTGACCCACTTCACCGTGCTCGACAGGGTTTCGTTGACATGAGTCAAGTTGTTCGACAACCGTACTATAGCAGCGTTCAGCTCATCAGTCTTTATCTTTGTTTCGTTCGTGGTCACCATTTGTGGTCTCTGGGTAACGTTCGACAGTTCTGTTACCGTATTCTGTAACATGGAATAGAAGAAGTCATTTGTTAGGGCCAGACGTTCATTAAAATGATGAGATAAATAAAGATGTCCATTCATTAACCTTGATGCTGGTAATATTCTGCAACATGGTGGCCTGGACGTCTTGCACCCTCGCGTTGGACTCCTTCACGGTTTTCAAAGTGGCACTCAAGTCTCGTAATTGGCTGCCAAACGATGCTACACTCTTCGACAATGCTTTCAGGTCTGTAGGCACGTTTGCCAGTTCGGGTTCAGCTTTGAACCACTCTTCAACCTGATGTAGGTCACGTTGGATAGCTGCTAACTAAAAATCAAAGTGCTCTCTCAGGATCATTCATTATTCAGTAAAATATTTCATTATTCAATACATAATGTCATTGCTTGTCATTGCATTGCGCATTTATGACAGAAATGGATAGGTCTAATACAAAAGTGAAAATATATTAGAGAAATTTAAGGATGTTGTTACATATCATTTTAAACTTCACAAGCTGATTAAAAGAGAAAATACATTTTCATTTAATGTCCATTCTTTAAGCAGCTGCCTCTATTGTCTTTGGTATCTCTCAAATAAAATACTATTTTAAGAACTTATTGCAACAGCCAATGTTATTCTTCATTATTATATCGCACTATTTAAAATAAAATCGTCTATCTATACGTGTTAAAACACAATCAACCACTCATTAATTATTATTTGGAATATTTTACCCAGCATTATACTTCAGCTATTTTTAATCACCCATTTCCGTCGTTGTCATATTAAATTATTCCTCGGCTCTGCCTTCGAGAACGTTTAAGCACGCTAATAAATAATTCACTCTCTTCCGATAAATTAATACTTTCTTTCGGCAAACTCAGTTGGCTTTCAGCATCTACATTTCTCACCAACAAGATGTGCACAAACTATACTTCGCTCTGGAAATATACATACCGTCAGTCGATTGGAAGCACAGTGAATAATTTGTACATCCAATAATTGCTTCGCCGATTATTTCAGGTAAAAGGAGAAACGACATTATTTATTGATTGAGACTCGATGTCCCACGAGAGGCTTTCCGTTTTTACAGATTTATGTAAAAGTCGATCGAATACGTGTTTCGTTCTTCAAACTGAAACGGATTTTGTCGCCTTCAAGGTCACTTCAAGGTCATGGTGTGTGAACTCATCTTGATACCGATTAACACATCGCGTTATATAAAAAATACATATTAATATGCAAAAAAAAAAAGACGCGATGACCTTGAAAAAACCGTTGAAATGATCTTTACAGGATTTTCTTTTTATCAACGTCAGATGCACGCCTTAAAACCATATAAGTATTTATGTAGGTGCTCGAGTTAAAATTAACACCCGGTGTACAGCAGTCTCTCGTTACAGCTGCACTGCACCGAATTCATAATGCGCATAATAGAGAGTACGTAGTCATCATGATTTCGCGACTGTTTCAGCGAGCAATAATTCACTTCGTTGTGCGAACTGCAGCGTGAGCATAAATGAGGGAATACTGAAATTTTCCGGAAACGGAAAATTGTTTACCTGTGTAGTGAAATTATTGATCTGCAGCTTGAGATCGGACAAATGATTGAACATAATCGTTTGGTTGTTCTGTAGGTCCCTCGACAGAGAATGACATTTTTGCAGAGCATCTGGAACACTTTCGCTGCCGTCTATTACTGAAATGATTACGAAAAGATTATCTTGTAAAATGCTAAAAATGATATAAACTTACTATTCACGTAGGCAAAAGTAAATATGCTTGGTAATGCACTAATTGACGGTATGTTTTCTGCTTCGGCTAATTTCGGATCGCGACCGAGCCTCTGGGAACGGGGGAACTTTTAAAAAATTTAATTAAAGTGTTTCAGTCGAAATGATATAGGGAGTTTCGTTGCTATCTCCGTAAATAAAATTAATTTTTCAGAACTGCAATGCGGTTCTAACGACCTCGGGAATACCGACTAGGTATTGAATTATCTATGTCAGAATGATTTCCGTAATATCGAGCCACGTTCGCATTACACAGGACGTGTTGCGACGGACAGCTAAATCGAGAAAAATTCCATGTGCAATAACGAATTAAATGAAAAAAAACTGGGCTACTACTTATCGCTCATATCTGTCCATTATCGGCTATTTCTACTTCCAATAATCTTTGTAAACAGTGCTGATAGCATTTTCAGAGAAATCTTAACGAAATTAACGCCATTAAAATTAGCTCCAAGTAGAATCGGTCAGACATGACCAGACAATTTTTCTGGGTACTCGACGACTCGAATTTTTGAAGTTCAATTTTACGAAGACAAACTTTTATACATTCGTTATCAGTTTGATAATTGATTATGATGTTATCAATCTAAGTATGCTAATTAGCAAGCCACCAATTTTTATCACAATAGTCTTTGGTACATACTCTATGGTATTTTATAAAGATTGTCATAATGATTAATTTAAATACTTGTGTACACGAAATTACCACAAGCAGCAGTAGAAGAACCATCATGGGTGAAACTATGTACACATATACTATTAAATATAATTATTTCATGTTCATTGTTGCGCGCAATAAAATTTCGAATTTCAGAACAATCAATTTTATCTTTATCACAATGATGCAAGGAAACAAATTTGTAGGGAAAAATAATTTGCGAAAGAGCAAGTTTGATTTACAAAAAGGTGATTTCTAGAAAGGTGAATTCCGGTGAAATTAAAAAATTGAGAGGGTGAATTACGCTGGAAATAAAAGACTGAAAGCGTAAATTCATTAAAAAAATGAGGTTGTGAATTTCGGGGAAACTAAAAAATTGAAAGAGTGAATTTAAGTGAAATTAAAAAATTGGAAGGGCGGATTTCTGAGTAATTAAATAATTAAGGGAGTGCGTTTCGGTGAAAATAAAAAATTTAAGGGATGAATTTCTGTGAAGATAAAAAATTGAGAAGGTGAATTTCGGTGGACTTAAAAAAATTGAAAGACTGAATTTAGGTGATATTAAAAAATTGAGAGTGTGAATTAAAAACTTGCAGCAACCAACTTGAAGCCAAGCCTCATTAGAGAAAATGGCGGACTGATCGATACATACGCCTAACGTTTAGGATTCTGCGATCCTGCATCGGAATCGAAGTCGATTTCCATTCTGCTCGTTCCCGGAGGCTCGGTCGATTAATTCCGATCTCTCAACGTATTCAGCATACGTAATCCAATGTTTGTCAACAGACACAAGCTCGTGATCTTCGCCGGTAAACGTGTTAGAGTCACGCGGTAATGGGCGCGTTACAAGCAGATTATCTGGCGAGCCGATCTTATTCGTATTTATCAGCCGTAAAATAGCATAATCGGCCGCAAAAGACATACGTGATCGTTTGCGTGATCGTGCACACGCCTCTATTCTGGAACTCATAACTTAGGGGGCGGTCGATCTAATTTTTCTTTGCTCTCAAGGACGCAAAAAAATCACAATCTCGCGAAATCACTATAAGACATTGTACAAAACCATACAGGTCCGTGTTACGAAAAAGAATTGCCTTTCTCGTACATACATCGTTATTGTTCATTTTATGAGAAGAATTTATTGGTAAATTTTCGTTGCGAAATTTTCTACAGTATGTGGTTGGACGGGAATAATTCTACGCGTAAAAATAGGACGGAAAATTGAAATAACATTTTTTCGTTTGACACCTCGTTTTCGAGAAAATCGAATTCTGTCGCGGGCTCGCGTGTTGAAGTAGAATTAGCTGGTCGTGATCAGACGCGTCAGACGATTCCTATCTAATAGAATTCGTTGCACGCTCAAACTGGATTTTCGCGAAAACGAGGCGTCAAACGAAAAAACATTATCCCTTCTTTCGACCTATTTTTACCTGTAGAATCATAACCCTGGCCACATCCTCTATAAACAACAAATGCGACAAGCTTACTATTACTTCCGATATTATTACTACTATTACCTGTTCAATAAAGATCGTCTTATAGTTTCGTTGATAGGAACTATTATCAGCAGACTACGGCTCTTCGAGCAAAATAAAAATGTTCAGAAAGTCGAAATTTTCTTTAATAAATTCAATAAGCGAGAAGTCCACCGTTACTAAATTGTTCTCATCTCTCCAGTAATTTCTCTCTTCAATAAGATAGATTTGTATGGTTTCGAATACAGTGATTTCTCGATATATGTCGCGAAGGTCTGGATGATAAACGTCGCGGAATTATCCCCGCTACCGCGAGGTACACCGAGAGAGGCCTCGGACGCCGAAGAGCGTAAACGTAACAGGCTCAGGCGTGTCTTCTGAACGATACACGACGCTGGAAAGACCCGCGTTGTTGACATATATCGAGAATTCACTGTAACGTCTTATGGTGTTGTCGTTTCGGTTTCTGTCGTCGTTGTTTCCCGACCGGGGACGGATCGGTGGTCAGTACCTTGGTCCAGCTCGGTCCGAAGTGCAGTCAGTTGCTGACGAACGTCGATGAACAGCCAAATTAAACTAGCGGTTGCTAACACGGAGGCACAAGCCAGAAAGGCACTACAAGCTTTAAAAAATCCGGGACAAGCTCGACTTCGTCTGCCCCTGCATTTGCGGCCGTTTCTAGTCGATACGTTCCAGTATTCCGATCGTTCGTCGCTGCTATCTGATAGTAACTCCTAGAAATTCAGGGAAAATCAGTGACCGGCGTTCTCCGCACTCGCGAATCGCTCGCACACCCGACAAAGATAGCACACGTTCAATGTTTCTCAGTGGCAATGCACAATGTTTGCAACAAATCAGACGCGGCAAGATCAAGCAAAATCTAAGTACGCCCTCATTTAGTTTAGATTATAAACTTCTAACGAGTAATATAGCTTTTAATTTCTTTTGTGTGACTTGAACCACTCAGCAAATTTTACTCGTGAACGCTTCCGTATTGTCGCCAGCGGAGGGGAGGGAGCGCACGAATCGAGGGGAAAAGGTTACCCTCTCTCTGCCAGTGAGAGTCACGTGATATTGCGAAACAGGCACCACAAGTGGGGAACAGCGCGGTAGAAGGGGAAATTAGAGTGGGGGAACAAGTCTTGATCCGGCGACACTGTTGCGAACCGCTTCGACAAACTGTAACAATTCTCGATAATACCAATGTCTTACGAGTGTACAGAGATACGCATATTTTTATTACTAAAGTAGGTGAAGACAAGCTTTGCCGTGTGTACTAATATAATACCCTGTTGAGAGAGGTGGACTCATTATTAAACAAGCATTATTTGACACGGATTGCCGATGCCATTCGGTAAAAGTGTATTACTTTGCGAGCTTGGTAAGCATTTTGTGCTCGGAATAAATTTATGCTTGGTATAAATTTGTGCTTGCAAACACTTACAGATTTTGTGATTGGTATTGATTGTTGCAAAATTGTGCATTACCGAGAAATTAAAGTAGACGTGTGCGATCTTTTCGACGGAGAGTGCAACATCAATTTTCTTGAACTGTTGTACAGTCGTTTTTCAAAATTCGAAGGCGACTCTCTCGCTGGTTTGTAACGTAAGAAATGATTCTCGCGGAGTCGGATAAAAGGATTAAGCGGAGCTTCCGAGACAGAGGTATCAGATAGAATCCCTTTGCTAATTATCGTCGATAGCTCCTTGATAAAAGTTCGTCCTCGATCCGGGATCACGCGCACGGCTTATTCGCGAATTTAGCGGAATTTGCGTCGAGGGACTCGAACGAATCTCGGTAATTAGGCTGATTGCTGTTGTCGAAATCGAGCGCAGTCATGGCTGTTGTTGGAGACACAGCCGTTAATTAGCTTAAATTAACGACATCGGAACACCGTTGTCGAGTTTCTTCCAAGAAATGCGAAAATTTTGTCTCGTAGGCTGCGAAGCAACTAGACTGCTTCAGCTTTAAAATTAAAATAAATTGATTAATTTTTAATTGCGAGTCGAATTTCCGTTTCACTGTGAAGCAGCAGCGAAAGTTTTCCGTTTAAATTTTAGCAGAATTCTGCTTTCTTATAAAGCAAATGCTACGTTGGAATTGGAGTGAAAGAGAAATTCGAGACACGGATCGCGTTTCGAACGGAAAGTGCTGAATTCGATTAAACTGCTGTACAATTTTCAAGACAACTTGCTACAAGAATTACGCTTCTGTTTGAACTGCATGGCTCCGAGCGAAAGTAAATAAATGATAAAAATAGAGAACGTGAAAACGAGACTGGAGCGAAGATAGAACGATAGCTGATAACGCACGACGACCCTAATTGAAGATTACAAAATTTTATCAAGAGTCACAATTCCTCGTATCGAAGCTTGCAGACGTTCTTTCGCTTTCCATACTTCGTACGTTACAACCAGAAGAGTCGCGATCGAACAGAAAAAAAAAGATCGAGAAAAAAGCGGTTGCGCATGAAACGGCACGTGTCAACCTTCGCTCAGACGATGCCGGATCGTTTTTAATCTGTCATTGATTTGCGTTTTTATCTGGTTGATCTTACGCGTCGTATAGTGTTGCTTACTGTTCTCCAATTTTTTTTTTGTTACGCAATTATGTGCTTGTTCATTATTCTTTTTAACACGTCAAGTGCCCAGTCCGTTTTGCTTGCCGTGTTAACGAATGATTTAAAAAAATCCACACCTCTGTGCTGTAACATGAACCTACAATCTGTGGCCGGTCCTTGGTCCTTGGTCCCTACGGACCGGCGTGGCACTTAACGTGTTAAATATTCGCTGTTGCTCAAAAGTGTGTGCGTAAAAATAGTTCATTAATGAATTTTATTGAGGATTTTCACTAAATTTTGTGCATAGCTTCCGATGAAAATCTTTAGAGTCCCTCAAAAAACTCGTCGCTACAGTTTTAGCTGCAAATTGAGCAGCGAAATTAATCCCGGAGGCGATAAATGGAAATTCTAGGGAGTGTCATAAACGACCCGGCGTCGGCCACCCGATGGTTAAACGGGAACAAGTATTCAGTTCGCTTCGTAGATCGAAGATCGGACAACGAACGGAATGACGAGCCATGCTCGTCTCGCGTGACGCATCGATGGCATTGTCTGGCAATGTAGCGAGTATGGCCTTCAGGGAGGAGTCAGTAGAACGACGGAGGAAATGCGTGGGCGGTTAATAGAAAAATAGGGCGTGTACGTGTATGTGTGTGTGGATGAAGACGAATTTACGAAGAGAAATTGGACAGAAGAAAACAAAGGGAAGAACTCCTCCCTGAAGTATAGAATTTTCTTTAGATCATTCCTGCCTTATTAATCAAACTCCGAGTTGAAACTATAGATAGTGTTAAGGCGGGGTCAGTATGAAGCCACAACGGAAGTGTAAACAAAATGTTGTCAATAGTGATAGTAGGGTATACACAAGGAGGAGAGGGATCAGTAAAGGATTAGTAAACTATAGATGGTTCATTAGGGCGGAGTCAGTTTGAAGATTGGAAAAAGGCGTACACAAAAGCCGCCTATAGTGATCGTAAGGTCACGTGTATTTCCTACAGATATAAATTTTGCTGTGGCAAAGTATGATTTTATGGCGGAGCCAGCCGAGGGGCGTGGCTTTGTATGCAATGAGAAGGGGTGTAAATGTGGGATATATTATTATGGAAATTAAGAAACAGTGAGAGCCAGTGGCGAAAAATCAGATTGTTTTATTGACTACTCACTGAAACTGTCTATATCTGGATGGACTAAACACTCTTTTAGGGCGGAGTCAGTAGAAAGGGGCGGGCAAAATGTGAACGGTCTATAAAAGGAAAGAGATTGTACAAATAGAAAGAGGAGGCTGTATGTGTAGTCAGTAGAAAGTTGTCCCCTCTGGTTCACTACCTCATTGTCAAAATCGACTATTTTGCTTCATTAGACTATAGTTTGTTTTAGGGCGGAGCCAGTAGAAAATAGAGGGGGGCATATGGGCAGGCTCAAAGGGGAGAGTTATACAAATAGGTTATACAAAGGAGGCTGTATGTGTGTTGAGAGGAAGACTATCTTATATCCAAAACCCCAGCTGCACCAGATTATAGGCCATTTATAGGGGCGGGGCCAGTGAGAGGAAAGGAAAGATGTCCTTTCTAATCCACTGATACCCATGAAAATCGTTTATTTCATTTTGCTAGATTACAGATGATCTTAGGGCAGTGCCAGTCGAAGGGAGAGACAAACGTGGGTGGTCCGCAAAGGGGATGAGTGGAGAATAGGAAGCGAGTAGGAAAGGCGCCTCCTCCTTTTTACCGGACCATAGATGATTTTAGGCCGTGACCAGAGTCAGGGTGGGATGAAGGCGTAAATCTATCAAAGGAAAGGAAAGTGTACAAATAAAAATAAGAGACTGCTAGAGAAAGGTATCTGAATCACTCGCACTCCACTAAAACCGTCCACTCCATTTCACCATTCGACAAGCGGTCTCTCAAAGGGCGGGGCCAGAGGAAGGGCGGGGTGAAAGCGTGGGCGTTCCCCGAAGGAACCGGAGCCAAAACAACAGTAGTAACGGAAAACGGTGTAAACAGAGGAGGTTAAGGTCTACACGTCGAAATAAAATTGGTGTCCGTTTAGTTCGAGGATTTTCACCGGACTCCTCTCTGGATGCCATTCGCAGTCGGCTCCCCGGGGCCATACGTACTTGCGAGCTACGTTTCCCGGAGCTCCGTCTCGAGACGGTGTGCGGCGGCGCGAGCGCGTCGAGCTCCTTCCGTTTCTTCATCTTTTTCGTCGGCTGACGAAGTGGCACCGTCACCGCCACCGAGTCCATCTCAAGCAACACCGAGCCGCCTATCTTCGCGAACACTGACGACGGCTGATCGTTCGTTGCGGCGACCACCTCGCCCGTCTCGCTCCCTCCTCGAGCACCCTAGCACTGTTCTCCTTCGGCACCGACTGTTCGAACACCCTGCTGCTGCACACCCGGCAGGTTCATTTCCGCGGAAAACACGGCCACCACCTCTCATTCACGACTCCGTTATCGGCTCCGGCCTCTTGTTAACGATCACCGCGGGCCACAAACACTTTCGACTCACATCGTGTCGTCGTCACCGATTCTAACGGCCCTCGCACGCGACCAGAGGACGCCCGTCTGTATACACTGTCGAACAAACAAACCAACTATGCCAACAACCGTTTCACGGCTCGGAGCAAACCTCCCAGGGAAACAGATTGTCGAATTTATGGTAACCTTCGAATTCGCAATTACGCGATGCCAACCGCCTACCGGAGTTAGCCAGATCGGGGTTGCCTCGTGAATATTTTAACCCTTTGCACTCCATTAGCGCCGCTGGGGCCGCGTTCATTATCAGCTGGGCTAATTGTTAAAGTAGTCAGCCATTTCACTTGCCCGACTGAACCTTGCCGTGCAATTTTCTTCGCCGTAACAATAATTACCGGATTCTATGCATTTTTCAAGATTCGATCGAATGCGAAACAGTAAAAACATTTAGTGAATTTGAATATATTGAACTTTTCGAAAAAGAATATCTTCTATTATTTTCTTTGAGTGCTTAGAAGAGTTTTGAAAAATTGCTGATGGCGACGCAAAATGTTTGGAGCGCCAAGGTTTAGCAACGACAGCGAATTGAATCGTTAATTAGCTTGTTTAGAGCATTACAATCTAGTAGGATTGCAATCTCGAGAGAAGCTGGATTTGGACTAGCTCCCAAATTGAACCTAATTCACAGTGCATAGATAATTAATTCTATGATGCACGGCTTCTCCAAGATACATAGCTAAACTAGCATTATCAATTAGTACAATTAACACGCTCGATACCTGGGCTTGTCTCGGTAACAGTCTCAATTGTACTGTGTTTGTTGCAACTATACTGCGGATTACGACGTACAAAATTTTTTAATTTTGCACAAAAATCCGCAGACTAGTTACAACTTTAAACGACCACAGCTGTAAAATTAATTCAATTTTCGAAACGCGTTAGTAGCGCTTCAAATATTTTTCTTCCCCCAATATTGAAACTTGGGCGTTTCGGTGATGTAACTTAGGCTAGGCCCGGGCAACTTCTTCCCCGCTGTCGCTTCACGACTCCCCACTACCAGTATACCGGCCCCCCACTCTACGCTCCACAGGAGTTTGGTGGGGGGATCCGGAAGTAGGGAGGGTAGTCGTCGGTAGCTCGCGAGCCGCAAGTTGCCCAGGCCCGACTTAGGCGTTGGTCCAAACCTACTCTCTCCTACTTATCGATGAAATTAATTTCTCAGAGGATGTTTTAAAAATTCTCTTCTCTGTAAGGCAATCACTAAGCTTTTAACGTTGTTACGATTAAATATTTGTTCTTTCTTTTCTGGAAAAAATATTTGAATAATCACAGCAACCGGTTCCGCTAGGCAAAGCGTTAACTCCGAGTGCAAACGGTTAAAGTAATCGTGCGTCGGACAAAGTTATGTCAGGTGTTCGAGATCCGATTCCGTCCTTTTCGCACTTCGGGATCTCGAAGCAGAATTAGATCCTTCAGGCGGAAAATCATTCGCAGTCGCGAAGTTAGAGGCCGAGGTGCAACGTTCCCCAAGTTCGAGGAATAACGTTCGGAGGATCCGTTCCTGATGGGTTTGGATAAAACGTTAGCTCGAGAAGTTACGTCTATGTTTATTTTCGCAGCGAGTTAACTATCTCGCTGCTGCGTTACCGTCCACCGCGGCCGAGTTTAATCTAAGCCACCTGGGGGATTTAGGTGAATTTTACGTCAGGATACCCGGGGGATTAAGCGCAGAATGAAATAGCTAAAACGGTTCGCCGGGGGGGGGGGGGGAGATCTATGGTACCCTGATGAAAAGAATAATTAGGTTAACCGACCGGAATATTTAGAGAATTTGCTAACTATCTGCAAACTGATCCGATCTATCAAACTTCCAATGAACAAACGAATTTATTGACTGCAGAATTCATTACTTGATATTTTATATAAGTTAGGGTGCGAAGGAAAATCCTAATCGCATAAAACTATCCAAAATGAATTTGTAGATCTTCGTGCAAAATCCCTTTTTGCTAAAGTACCATCTAGAAGATTTTATTAACGTTCATGAAGAACCGGCAAAAATGGTTAGAAACAAATTCTGATAACTAGACTGCGGAAGTTTGTGCAAAATAAAAATCGTCCAAGTCTGACAATACGCTCTTAATAATTCTAAGTCGGAAAATAATATAAAAACCATCGTTCAATTCTTCTAACGTTTATACAATCCTGTAAGTGTCCATTTTTGTCGTAACCGCATAAAGTCCGCAGTCTACTTAGCCGTTGCATACATTATCGATAAACACACCTGACACGCTAAGACTAATTAATAATTCTAGCATTCGTGCAGCAGTGGAATCCACAAAAATCGGCGCACAAAAACCGGACATCCACACGGTTCACAAATCCACAAGAAGACGATCCCGGCGCAAAATCACATTTTCCCGAGGAACAATCTGAACTATAAAATTTCACCGGTCAAGAAGAAACTCACGTCGAGCATCGGTTCGCTCTTCATCCTGCTCGACGAAGAATCAGCAGTGTACGAGTCTGAGAACGTCTTACGAAGGCGACCGAGGACGAAGTGGCGCAGACTGGTACTCGCAACAATATCCGTAAAAATGGGAGCGAGCGGTGATAACGCGTTGCCGGAACGATTGCAGTCGATTTGAGTGTATCAGCGGTGCCGTCGAAGACACTCGAGGCTGATAAGAGAAGAGGAGAGGGAGTGTCGAACAATGCCGCCGGCAGGTTCGGTTCGAGGACTATCGCGCGCGCGTGGGTGTCGCCGGAAGAGCTCGAGCCGTTCGAGACTCGCGCGGATCGACCTGTCCGAGGCGGATTTCGACGATCGGCTCGCACCGAACGATAGTTCGCGCGACACTAAACGACACCGAGGCCTCCCGCTCGTCTTCGGTACCTGTCCGATGGTTGCGAAACTGGAGGAGGATCGCGAGAAAACCTGCCAATCCGCGCGCAGTGGACCGTTTCTACAAAATTGGCGGAATTAATTATACAATTTTCACCAAATTCGCTGAAACTCTTTTCGTAGTTGTTAAAGAGATCGAGCACCGAGGGTTAATGCCACGTTCTGTTTCTAGGCGAACATTTCCTTGCCAATTAAGAATTTTTATAGTACAGTCAAACCTGTTTTTGTGCGGTCCTTTTTTACGAGATTTTTTTTTTGTGCGATTTTTTTTATGCGGTATATTGCCTTGTAATGTTCTCATCACAAGAAGATGCGCGTTTCGGACTATCACGAGTAGTATTGAATTATATGCATTTTGGAAATTTCTCCATGTTTAAAATGAGAAATTAACACTAAACCTACCAGGGCCGGTCAAATTGACCTATTTCTCGTTTTATTGTTTTTTTTTTTCCAAGAAATGTTTGTAGCCTGTCCTACCTACCACGGCCGGCCAATTTCACCGCACGAGATAGTATGGTATTTAAATAACTCTTCTATTTTATAACTCTTCTAAACCTAAACAATCAGTACAAAAGAAAGGTTATTCTCAATGTGGCATGACTAGCTTAAAATAAATGAGCCGCCTTATTAAGTGAGACGCTATTAGTTACGCATGTGCCTGGTTGATAATAATGTTTCATAGCAAATGCATCCAAACCGCAAAGGTGGACAACACAGTACAATTTTGTAAATCGAGGAGAGAGCATCGCATTATGTTTTATATAATTGAAATTATATAAAAATAAATTTGTATCGTCATTTTATAGAAGTTGTTCATTTACTAATTTCAGCAAGAAATTGACTATTTATCTACGTTTAATTATATTAACAATAATTTTTTTTAATGACCGATCATTTTGACCGCGCACGGTTGGAATAGGTATACAAGAAGCGTCGGTAGGTTTAGTGTTCAATTTTTTAAAAATGTTCCACTGTGTAATTTAATTATTTCTTTTGTTTGGAAAGCACTTTCTCGCTACTTCGTAAATCTTTGACATATTTTCTATGCGAGACTTTTTTTTAATGCGTTGTAAAAAATTATTTGTTACAGCTATTTACGACGTTTCTGAATATTTTTTTTTGGTGCGATTTCTTTTATGCGGTCCCTATCTACCGCACAAAACCAGGTTTGACTGTACAATCATTTCTCTGTTTCTACCAAAACAAATTTTTATAAATTTCCTTATTTTATATTTTCAAGTCTGGTTTCTTTCCACTTATGCGGTAAAATATCCGCTGATCCATAGACAGTGGATTTTATTTATTTATGACGAAAATGAGTCGATGCTATTTCGAACAGACCAAACGTGAACAAAATTTAGGAAAATCAACTATTTTCAACCTGTTAAAATCGTCAAAGAAAGAAATGAAATTTCGATTGGTTTCTGCTGTAAATGCAGACAATTTTGTATTTTGCATAAACATCCGCAGTCTATTGCCTTACGACAAAATTGAGCCAAAGAATCGATTCGACCGTAATCATTTCTCAAATTCAGAAAGAATTTATTCATTTACGCCTAATAGATATATTGTTGTGTACAAAATTGATTTTGATGTTTTCATATTTCTCTCCGTTTACTTCTCCACCTGCAGACTGCCCACAGGTGGGGCAGCGTCGACGAGCGCTCGACCACCTACGTATCTTCCTCTCCTCTCTTTTTTCTTGTTTTGCCTTTTTTTTTTTACACTCCGCCAACAGCGCCGACATTTTTCTCTCCTCGGTGTGCGCGCACGCGAGCGATTCAAAGATATAAATTGAACGCGCGTGACCACGCGGCTGGCAAAGCGTGCGGGTGTGCATGCGGCAAACAATGTGCAATTGTTCCCGGAGACCCGGGGCCAATGGCGACGGAAACGAACGTCCTTTCGCTCGAGCCTCGGGCTTTTTCGACTGGATTTCGATTTCGGAGTGACAACCGGTCCCCGGACCGTGTTTTGACTAACGTGCGTTCCGCTGATGGCGAGGAAAATTCGTTTAGAGATTTAAATATCGAAATTGGTTAAACTTCACCTTCTGGGACCAAAAATTGTTGACTTTTTGAAATATGATCTTGTAGATCTTGACGAGAACATGCCATAAATCGAAGTTCCAATGCTAGGAATTCACTGGTGAAAAAGTTATGCGTGTTTAAAGATGAGCGATTCTATTTATTTTTAAGCAATTTGTTTGCAGGCAAGCGCAATCTCTTTCACATATATTCAGACAGTACTGTTGGAACAAGATTAAATCGTAGGGTAAGGGATTAACAAAATATGCGATATAACAGCCCCAAAATTCGCAACCTTTTCTAATTTCTTAGCGAAAAAAAATATTACATTCTATTTGTTGGGCCCGAGGTCCGATCCCACGGGAAGTTCGTCTCCGATAAACCGGCGCGTTTACGAAGCAAATTTGAGTGAGTTATCGCGCGTTCGTCCCCTTGTTTCCGCTGGAAAAGGTGTTTCGACCTAGAAGTGATTGTTTAACGAAAACACGTTGTCAGATAAGATCCCCGTGTCCGATTCGGTAGAACCTAAAAACAGTTTGCTGACTCCCAGCGGAACGTGTCGCACATCCAATTCATTTTCATCACGATTTTGAATCAACACGGTCCGAAAAAGAAAAGTACGTACGAATATACGATAAATCCAAAAAGTATTCGGACACTTTTCCCAGTCCCGGAGAATTGTGGATGTTTAAACAGTGATCACCTTGTGAAAACAAACAGTACAATACATCTCTCGGATTTGATCCAGTTATGTTTTATACAGGGTATATAAGAAGAAGTGTCGGGTGTACATAAAAGGATTACAGCGGCGTCAGAGCCAACATGGCGCCGGGGTCTGATATCTTATCGGACTGATATTGGAAATAATACGAAATTCGCGTGACTGTTGTTGGAGCGTAGGTTCGATAACACGAGAAAAATCGGCAGCGTCGTCGATCGTTCTCGATTTATCGTCAACCAGCCATTGTTAATTCCTAGCGTGCCGAATTAATCAATATTCGTCGCGGAACAACACAAGCGAAGAATTTTTTGATTAAATAAAAAATATTATTATTTTTCTATTTTTTTTTTTGTGGTTTTATGTCGCATCAACCGCTAGGTTATCAACGACATCATGGTGTAAGCGAGGATAGGTTGCATTATGCGATTTATCAATTTGGTTTCCTTAATAAATTCTTACACGCGATATCTCATCTGTTTCTTTTTACGTAAAAAAGAACACGGGGCTCCGTTACAGTAACGTAATCCGCGACGGAAATGATTACAGGATTACAGAGAGCCGATCGTCATCAATTCCGGTCCTCCGTAATGACCAGGTTGTTTCGCGTGTATTACGTGAAATTCAAGCCGTAATTTCGTGCGTCTTTTTTCTCGTCGAGATACCAGCGACAGCTTGTTCAACGTTAAACTAGTTTCCCCAGACCGCCGGGGAAGAAGTTCTCGGAGATATTTATGGAAGAAGGGTCCATTGTTTAGGATTCTGTTCTTTGATCGAGCGCTCCATTGTCGAACATCCTATTTCTCACCTGAAAAGACTCTATCTTCGGATACACCGATCGCGGAGATGACCCTAAGCTCCCACTTTACTTTGCATTCCCTTTGAAAGTACTTATTTAACCCTTGGACTCCTGCGAATCTAGGCCGCATATGCCCGGGTCATTTCTGACCCACGCCGATATTTCGTTACAGTTTCCTTTCGATATAAGGCGCCGGCTCGGGACCGACTTTCGTCGTACTTCGGATGAAGAAGAAGAAGAGGGAACAGCAATTTTCTTTTTTCGAAATGAAAAGCGTTGTCTTATATCGGAATAAAATTATGGGTCACGAACGACCCCGGCATAGCATACGAAGGGCTAACTTCTTCACCTTGGTTTCCCGTGTGTTACCCATCTGTAATTTCTTTTCTTCGCTCTTCGTCATTGGAATTGGCTGTTATCGAAAGCATGCGCAGGTTAAATATGGAGCTCAGTTTTTTCTTGGTAAACAATCGTCTTCCGCCGTAGATCAATTTTGAGCGCAATTTAGAACTCAATTTCAAGATAATGTCTGCTTTAAATCGCAGTGGATCCAGAAATTGTTGATATTTAAACTGTAATAACTTCGTAAAAAAAAAAGAAAAGAAAACAGCGCAACAATGAACCTGGAATCATTTTGAAGGCACGTTTTTATAAAAAAATTATACAAATTGCATGTCCCAGAAAACATGGAAAAAAATTGTTTCGTAAATGAATCTACCATGGATTTGAAGATTGAAGTTTCCTCTTTATAACGAACCCAAAAAACATGATCTACGATGTTTTTTAGCTGTTTTATGAAACAAAAATGGGGAACAAATTTAATGGTGTGAAGTTGGCAGTACACCTTCCATTGCAAGCAGTGTAGCCAGATGAGGGGAGGGAGCACGAATCGAGGGGAAACAGTTGCCCTCTCTCTGCCAGTAACGGAGCATGCGCGATGGAGACGGAACGCGTCACGTGACCCGGCCGTGGCGGGTAGAAGGGGAAACCAGAGTGGGGGAACGAGACTTGATCTGGCGACACTGATTCAAAGTTCAATATCTCGATCAATAAAAATCGTAGATCAAGTTTTTTGGGTTCGTTGTGAAGGGGAAACTTCAATCTTCAACTCCGCGTTGAATTCAGTCGAGAGAAAAATTTTTCAATGTTTCCAGGGACGTTTGAAATTGTTGTATTTTTGACAAGAAACGTGTCTTCAATTTCTCGCTCCAGATTTATTGTCCTACGACTTTTCTGTACCAAATTGCAACTCTTTAAACGTATACAATATTCCGAAAATTCTAAATTCCGAGCGCTCGTATATATTTTTTAGTCACTCTATGTTACGCAATGTGTAAATATCTTTTCCATTAAAAGGTGGATTGATATGTGTCCATTAAGGAAAATTACTGTTTCCGGGATGTCGTAATTTTGTGTCTTGCATTTAACATTCGGTTTTTGTGTTAATAAATTCTTTAATAACTATGCTACATGCAAATGAGCACTCGGGCTTGCGTTATAATAAAAATTCAACTCTCGATTTCCTGGATCTCGTGAGTTTTATATCTCGTTTTTCGTGCCAGCTGTGGTGTCAATAACTAATCGAAGCCCGACAAAAAAGAAATAAACGGACCGCGTCGCTGGAGATGACTCGTTGGTTTAAGATCGCTGTTGAAAAATTTATTAAACAGCCCTCCATTACTAACCGTTGACTTTTAAAAGACTGTCCAGTCATCGACGGTCAGCAGAGTCGGTAAACTGCCGACAATTATGTGAAAAATATCACGTCAAAATGTGACGCTCGATTGCGTCGTTGCTCGCTAGGCGAACGAATGCTCCGGTCAACCGGCATCAACTTAATTAAGCAATTATCCCTATCAAGTTATCCAACGAATATCGCGCGCGTCACGCATTTCTTTTGTCCCGCAATGTAGATATGATACCCCGAAGCATTCGTTCCCGTGATTCCCATAAATTCGATTTTTTATCCGTTTAGCGTACTGGTCCCGACAAAAGACATAGTCGAGGGGGTTCGTCACGTATGAAATTTCATATCTATTATACTGAAGAGCATTGTGCAGATAAATGGTGCTTTCGAGACCCTCGGAGCCGCGGCGATAGTCGTATCTAGTCGCTAAATACAAAACATCGACGACCGTGATGAACCTCTGTTAAATATTTACGACACAGTTTTGCATAAAACAGTTCGCTAATCGTCAAGCTTTTAACAGTGAAGGATACCGTAAAAAAAAATGCGCAGTCAATCATGAAGCACGATAACATTCTGCTGCTTTTTTTGTTGTGCTCGACTATTACGGATTCAACTATTACGGACTTTTTATTAATACGAAGGACATTGTATTTATAGTTGCAAACTGCGTCAATTTGTGCTCTTCAATTTTTAATTACAGCCGCACGGTGATGTGATGAATAACGTAAGTACGTACAAAAACACGATAATTTCTTATTTATCCATGTGCATTAAAAAACTAGTCCGAATTTGCTTCGAATGCATTAATGGAAAACGAAATCTTCGGGAGGATCTAGGGTTTAATATATATATATATTTTTAAAGCATAATGAATATGAGAAAAGAGAATATATATATGTCATATGTCTCTTTCTCAATATCCATTAAGCTTTGAAAATAAGTATATTTAATATAGGCGCAGTACAGTAAAGTCTTGATCTAAGCCGAACGGAGCTACACGATCTTAGTCAGTTCGCCTATCCCCTCCACTGGGGGAGGGAACAGGCCGTGAGCCGCCTCGGTCGCCGATACCGGGTGGGGCATATCGGTGTGAACCACTACCAATCCAATTGCAAAACTTCTTTATTTATCATTATTTTTTTATGAGACTTTCGCCAACTTATTCGCGGCATTTTTCTGATTAAACTGATACTGAACACGATATAATTTGAACTGTATTTAGCGGTTTAATGGACTTCAAACGCTGTCCTTTTCTACGTTCGACGCCGTCGGTGAGGTCACAAGAAAATAGTACGCCTATACGATCTATGTCACTTACACGGACCCGAGGATTGAACTTAAATCAAGACTTCACTATTCTTCTTTCATTTTTACTAGAACTTTCCAGTCGGTAAGATATAATTTCCCTTATAAAATTTTTTATAAAAAGCCTCGCAAAATTGGGAATCTGCATAAAGAACCGCTGTCTAATTACAACACGCGATTACTTTCATGAATTTATAAATCGCGCTTGAAGCCATCCAATTATAATAATTCATGGCTAGTTCTTTCAAGGGAATAATTAATATAATTTTCTTCTCAATCATGATAATGCATCCAAAGATCAAAGAGCTGGAATTTTCGAAAGGCGAACGAAGAGGAAATTTTTAAAGTAAACGAGAAAGGCTCACCCGATATATATATTTCGCGCAGAGATCGCAGTTGACTACATCAGTTTTTCCCTCGTAGAGCCTCGTTCTTCGAGCCGTTGCGAAGAACTCATTATTAATTTTAATAAGCCCTCGCCAGCTTCCTGGCGAATAGATTTATCAAACGCAAATACGATTTTCTGTTTCGGTTTGTTTGTTACAATTAAGGCTTTTTTCATGGAATAAATTTCGAACCATTTTTCCATCGGAAGTGGAATAAAATTTTGCGAAATTAAAAATGGAACGTACTGTTGGTTTTACGAAATCTAAATTTCCAATTTGTATTCTCGACGGAATATTGTTAAAGGTAATCTGAGCAACCTCTGATGGGAATTTTATACTATATTTACCCAATAAATTAATTTATTCAGTTAAAATTAAATTTGAACTGCCAGCAGTTTACGTAGGGACCAAACATGATTTTCTTATTAAATGCAGTACCCTAACCAGAACCATACTCGTTGGTTTTACGAAATCTAAAATTTCCAATTTATATACTCGACTAAATATTGCTAAAGCTAATCTGAGCAGCCTTCGATGGGAATTTCATACTAGATTTACCTAACAAATTAATTTATTAATTTAAATTTTAATTTGAACTAACTTCAGGTTATATAGTGAATAAATATGATTTTCTTTTTTAATACAACACCCTAACCGAGACCGTAACCATTGGCTTTACAGAATCTGAATTTCCAATTTATTTATTCGACCAAAAATTGCTAATCTGAGCATTCTTTGATCAAAATATCATTTTAGATGTCAAGTAAATTTCATTCAGGTAAAATTAAATTTCCAGTGCCTCGGTATTCAATTTATACGGCGAATATAATTTTCCTTTCGAATATAGTTGCCCACGAAGTGGCTTAATGCATCTTCCAAGCGAGGCGTCGTAATTAACGAGATACACTGAATTAACGCGCAACTCGAAAAAATAGAATCACTCCCAAGGGTTGAAGGCCCCGGTTCCCCCACAGCAAATTGTTCACCACAGGTCGGATCACTAGAGAACAGGAGAGAGAGAGAGAGAGAGAGAGAGAGAGAGAGAGAGAGAGAGAGAGAGAGAGAGAGAGAGAGAGAGAGAGAGAGAGAGAGAGAGAGAGAGAGAGAGAGAGAGAGAGAGAGAGAGAGAGAGAGAGAGAAGAAAAAAACAACTTCCGCGCCGTCGGAAGATGTTGCAGGAAAAGGATCAAGAGCGAGCTACTCGAGCAACCCTTCCGCATTTCCACCCCTTCGCGCCGACCACGGGAAACGAGACTTCCCGAACACTTTGTGAAACAAGTATAACCACTCGGCGAAACACCGTCAAATAAACAACATGGAGCTATTTAATATCCTAGATTGCAATACCGATACAGTGACCGTCTCTATGCATGTGAAAAATTCGGAACCGAAGTGTACCCTATTTTTGACTTCCCGCTGGTACAACGTAGAAAATTATTTATAGCAGTGAGACAATGCTAATCATCGTATTCCTGACATTTTCCCGATTAAAATGACACCAAACACGACATAAATTGGATCACGTTTGCTCGTTTAATTCGCGATACAGTGGAACCTCGATTAACCGAACTAATTAGTGGAACACTGTAATGGAATGCAGCCACGGTGTCAGATTAAATCTTCACCGATTTGTACAATAAATCGTCCGAGTTGAAATACGTATTCAGATAATCGAGGATTCAGATATCGGTTCGGATAATCGAGGTTCCAGTCAATCGTGCATTAAACGGGCAAACATGATCCAAATTGTATCGTGTTCGGTGTCATTTTAATCGGGAAAAATTGAAATAAAAAATTCTTATTTCGTAGGTATGCTTTTAACTCGTGATTAGACCGCGGATGTTCTCATCACAAGGAAAAATCCCAGAGACTAACAAAACCTCAAAGTAATCTCTCTCTAGCCCCTCGGAGGAAGCCAACATCCGCCAACTTCCGTTTAGCAAACCGTTGGAAACTTATATTGCAAAAATTACACCGCATCATTGTTCAACCCAACACCATAGACGAGGGTTATTATCGCCAGGAAAAATCCCATAGACCCACAAAGTCTCAAGACAGTCCCTCTAACCCCTCCGACAGTCTCCCCGCACCCCTCAAGTGTTTTCCAACAAACCATCGAGACCTTCTATTGCAAAAATTGTATACCACGATATAATACAACCATTCAACCCCAAAAACAGATTTCGATCGCAAGAAGAAATCCCACACACCGTCAGACAGTCCCCAAACGATCCCAAGCCTCTCCACGAGCACCGCCTCTTTCAAACCTTCATCGCCTTCCATCAAAAGCTAGATTTTCTCGTTTCCACGGACAGATGTTCCATCCCCTAAACGAGGACTTTTGACCCCGTGGTGGCCAGTCAGCTAGCAAGGATATCGCTGGAGAGGCCACTCGAGCTCGCTCGAAGGCATGCTCGTTGTTTGCGTGGCGGGGAGCAGCGGCAGCATAGCGTGATACGTCAGTCTATTAGAGGCACTTTTATGTGTTCCGTCGGCCGATCGGGAATCGATGTTTAAAAAAACCGTGCACACCTGTCGGCCACCGAACGGACGTGTCGACGAGGACGGGCTCCGTGCATGCGGAACTTGACCTAGGCGGAGGGTAAACTGTGCGACGGATCGATCCCGTGTGGACACCTCGAGGACGTGCTCGTTTCGGAGAGGCACCCCGTAATCGAGGACACGGCGAACGAATTCTCGCGGATGGGCACACCGTGACGGCGGACTGTGCCCGATCGCGGTACAGGCACAGTTTTACGAAAAAATTCGCGACACACGAATCATCACCGTGTCCGGGAGAGAGCTCGCAATGCGACCACTCGCGGCGTGCGCCAGATATCGACTGAACGAGGGTTGGTACGCGGCCGCGACACACGGGCTATCTGCTGCTAGGGGTGCCGATAACGCCGGATGTAGGGAATTTTCGATGCGACCGGGAAAAAAAAAGGGACCAGATAGCCACACCGCCGTTCAAACGCGGCGATCGAGAGAAACCGATGTCTTCCGGTTTTGAAAACATTTTCTGCGATCTTATCTGCTCCATTCAACCCTCAACCCCTCACAATTTATTTTATGGTTGCAGCGATAAGAATTTCTTTGGTAGTCATAATTTCTTAGAGGGAAGCTTTTATTTGGTGTCCTCCGGTTTTGAAAAATTTGTTGCTATCTCGTCTGCTCCATTCAACCCCTCGCGATTTATTTTATGGCTGCAGCGATAAGGATTTCTTTGTTATTCATAATTTCTTGGAAGAAGCAAGTTTATATTTATTGTGTGCTTATACTTTCTCCAACGACTGTGGCAATAACATAGAATTTTATTTCGGTTCAAAGGGAATTAACAACGTACATATTTAGTAGATCTTGGTGGTGAGTTCTAACAGTATATTTTGAATAATAGATTATATTAGATATTAATCAAGAAATAATATGTTTCATTCTCAGTGATTATTTCGTAGATTATACTACTTACGTTGTGAGTTATAAATAATTGTTTAGATAAATAATATCCGCTCCGCTATTATTAAAAACGTAGATGTGTGTTTATTTCGCGGAAACTCGTTTGATTTACCCGGGATTGCAACATCGATAGCTATCGAGAGCACGGCGACTCGATGTTGATACTATCGTGTAAATTCGAGATGCGTCGATAAGTGACCGAGATGGCCGCACATGTCGGCTATCGATATTATCGAACGAATATCGATTTAACCAATCGAATTTTCGAATTTAAAATTGCAGAATTGCAGAATTAAATTTCCATAGAATAAAACGTATCTCGTGCGCCGTCGATAGGTTATTTTAATTCCTGTTATTGATAATTACCGTGTTGATAATTGTCTTGATTAACAGTGGGTTAATACTGAGAATCAAGTGCTCCTATTTATAGATTAAGACTTTTATAACTGCCTTCGTGTATACACACTCGGCAGGTTCAAATTATTTTATAATGAACGACGATCTAAATTTGTATCGCCGTTAGCGAGACCGGAAATAAATATTTGTATGTCAGAGACTCAAGGATATTGCACCTATTTTAGTCCGATCACGCGAAATATACATAAACATGTATCGGGCTTCTTATAGAAAAACTCTCGTGTCTTATTTCGTTGCACCAAATAGAAAATAAAAGAGAGCAAAAGTAAACATACCAAATAAACATATTTTTTCAAGTAGGTATATGTTCTGAATATTTCATAATTTGTTTGCATTATGTCCCGTTATTAGTTCCAGAATAAAAACGGCATAAAGAAAGACCAAACTATTTTCTTTTTGCGTTGAATAAATAAAAAGGAAAAAGAGATGCAAGCGAATGTCGATCTAACGCTACTGTTATAGACGTGTAACAATCCGTTTACCTGATTTTATGGAGATGTCCATCATTTTAATTTCCCCGTAGAAAACAAACGTTAGCCAAGACAGTGCTATCAACCAGATTGTAACTAATATTGCTGCCAACCACAGGGATATAATTTTTACATCAGATTTTGCACATCCACAACCGTAATCCGGCTTCATTTTCACCGCATTTCCTCTTCTGTGTTTCCTTGAATTAAAAATGTCATTCAAGTGATATATATATAAATATAAACGAATTTGATTGTAAATTGTGTTTCCTTGTCATAAATTCTATTTTTATAAATAGTGACTAAATAAATTTTTAGCGCAGAGCAACACTTCTCGCATTCTTCATTTCAATAAATTTAGAAAAATAACCAAAAATACCGACGCATAAGTTAGCCTAAGGAATATATTCTTTGTACTATAACAATGTATTATAAATACTAAAGAGTGAACTATCATCGAGGGAACACTATAAATGTAAAATAATATTTACCGTTTAACTTTTTTCTTCTTAGGTGTGAGCACTAGGTCCGATATGTCTGTGTCGCTGTCCGACAGCAGATCGAGAAGATTTATTGTTTCTTTGTTGTTCGAATTGTTCATCTTGACTGCGAACACACAACATGAGCAACGAAAGTGACAGACTGACGTGAAAACGTTTTGACGGCCGATTTGATAACATAACCTCAACGATCGTCTTGTCAGTTATCAAGCTAACTACTTTTTCATTAACAGTCTAACGTCCGCTTTAATAACATCAACTACATATTACACGAACCTAACAATAGTACTTCGTGTGATTCTCACATAATATTGCTATGATACGGCGATGATCAAACGGCTTGTCTTTTCACCTCTTCTATAAAATAACCTATAACACGGCATTCTTACACACGCGCTTTCTTTTCGTCTGCTCTGACCTCTGACGGGAATAAATGAAACCGAAAAAATGCGCCCTAAATGATCCAATTTGTAATTAATTTTAGCATAAAATTTGATTGATTTGTAAATATTTAATTGTCTATTTTTCGTAGAAGCTCGAAAATTCCTAGGTAAATACAACCGTGTCATGAAAAGCCTTTCATTTATGAATTGATATTATGAGAAGACTAAGAAGTTGAAAATAAAAATTAGTAATTAATATTTACACTGTAAAATTTGATAAACTAGATATTATTCAGTATAGTATAGTTTAATCAGTCATATTGAGCAGTTAAATTAATGAACCTGTATATTACAATAAATGAGTTTCAATGAGTCTGTAGTATTTTATACGTACATTTTCAGTAATTTAATTTTAGGGTACAAAGCATAAATTAATCATTGACAACTTTCATTCATTTTTAGTTCTTTCAGTGCTTTTATCCATATCGAACAAGGCTGTTATTAATTTAAAACATTTTACTTCAGCTTTCATATTAAATTCGCCCCTGCAGTCACGCAACCCGCGTTGCAGCAGTGTCTGAAGGGTCTGCTACAACAGGGGCCGAAATAAAATAATCTTAAAATGGTTATAATATATTGAAATAATGAAAGGGGCAGATAGAAATGGTTTAAACGACTTCGAATTATTATCTTGTCCCTTGTAATGTCCTTTGTAATGTCTTCAGGATAAACACAAGGAGGGATCGAAAGAATTGTTCTTCTAATGTATTAATTAACGTGCTCAGCACGTTACGACGCTTTCCATTGAAGACGGCATCACATCCGGTAGAAGTTCGGTCAAAAACGATTTATGTGCGTCGCATATGATTCGCTGGACGTTTATAAATGAAAATCCTTGCCTGCGTCGATCGAAGTTGTCGAATCTAATCAAAAGAATAACTTCCATTCGCTAAAAAATAAATTTCACAGAAAGTACTACCCATTTTCAGAATTGATCACTCTTACTGTATTTTTCATCGAGTTCGTGACTGGGTCAGTCAGAACAGGACGGCAATATTACCAACAAAGTACTTACTACGTTCCAATCTCTTTTCCTTTCATATAGAACAATGAAACATTGAGGACATTTCAACGGTTGATGGAACAAATCACTGGTCGAGGCGAATGTCGAAGCTTGCGTTGATGTCCGGACGTTCGGCTGGCTGGATGTGACACAGCCGAATTTTCATAAACATCAGCTATGCCGACATCTTGCCTTCGAGGCGTCCAGTTGATTGCAAACATTGTTTTTCTACTGAAAAAAAAAACGAAAAAATAATTATGCATTCTTGTTCGAAGCTTAATTCGTAACAACGCGGATTTTGTTGCGCGAAATGTTCATGCGATTATTTGTTACTAAATTTTATGCGATTCTTCGAGCCATTCCGGAAAACGCAACTGATTCAATCGTATTACTTCTATTATCTAATCTCAGAATTTTTAAAATGAATGTAAAATGGAGCAACTGCGATACTCGCTCGATGTATCGCCCTCGTATGTATAAATATACAAAAATTTAAATTCCGAACTTCTCCCGCCAGAAACACGACAAGAACACGCTAGTCGCAGGTCGTTTCACAAGTAGCTTCTTTTACGTCAACTAAGGAAAATGCTGAAGACAAGAACGAATATCAAGCACACAAATTACCTCACACCTCTTCTTCATTCTACCAAAGGTTTCCTAGAAAGAAGAAGAAGGAGAGAGAAGCGGTAGCCAGGTCCACGAACGAAAATGCTGAAGGAGCAGCGACAGGTGAGAAACGCTGAAGACAAGAACGAATTCTAAGCACACTAGTTACGGAACGTCCTAGAGAATACCTCCCTGACAGTAATATATTCCTCGATAATTCCCTCGGAGGTCTCCGGCGGTATCGGCGAACGTTTATGCGAAGCAGCAGAGTGGCGGCGAAGCCGATTCCCAGTTAAACTCGCGAGGAAGGATCCACGGCGGCTAGAAAGTCGTAGATCGCCGCGTAATTCCAGACACCTGCACGAGGTTGGAGGCTCGCCAAATAACTGATAGCGTGGGCGTCGCGGCAGCGAAGACATCGGTGAACGATGCCGGATGTGGAGAGAAGAGCCGGACTAGCCTAACTCGAGAGGGGATGAAGGCTCCCCCCGGCTTCTTGTTCCATTGGTTGGGACCAAACCGATCGTAGCCTCTTCCTCTTCTTCTGGCCACCGTTCGAATAACTCTCTGTTCTTCCCGATCTTCGTATTGCCGGTTTTAACGTGTTACCACCTTCCGGTCGCCGCGAGGCGTTAATGAACATCCTTCTATCGCGCCACATAACACCTGTTTATACTCGCGAAACTGCTCGCAGCGCTGCTAACAATCGGCCCCCGGCCATCCGGTCGACATCCTAGAGCAAAGATCATCGGCATGGTTAAACATGCTCTAATTTTTTTTTTAATTCGGGGACGCTCTGTATACTGTATATGATCATCCAGATTTCTAATTTAATAGGTTTCAGTTTGTTTCTGGGTGGTCCCAGATTTGTCAAAAACTTTCTGTCGCCAAAAAGGCAACAAGAGTCGACAAACAGTTGCTCCAGTGTGGACGTAGCTTAAGACTTTGTATTTTCTGCAGAGACTCTAAACTTCCACTTTGTTGCAACGCAGTTACAAATACGTGACGTGCTTCCATTCTTTTAACAACAAGCGCGATGTTGTGCTTATTTTTATTCATAGGACGTTCGTCGTCCTTATTAATTTTCAGCATATGCAGCGAGAGTGATGACTGAGCCCAATGACCAGGAAAAGTATTCTTGGAACTTGGGGTATACTGAATACATGGACGATTAAATCAATTTTATTATTAGTTTAAACTGGAAGAATGGCGTGCATGATAAGTAGATTGCGGATTTTATGCATTCGTAACAACAATCTTCATTTACTAGAAGAGGGGACATACATTTTTACTGAACTTCTCGTAATTGGATAATTTTTAGTCTGCATAAAGATTCACAGTCCAACCTAAGCTTCACTCCATTACTCCTATACATTTGAATGGGCCTATCAGCGGTGTACAGCGTCTCCAAATTAGAGATTAAAAAAAATAGTGTATTAACAAGTTCACTACCTAAAATTCTAAAATTTTGAATTTACGGTTATTAAAATTGCAAAGATGCATCCACGAGGAATTACCCATAAAATTTATTTCTTCGGGAATATGTTATTTGAAAAAATGGCTGAAAATTTAGATAGCCTCACTCTCGTTTAGTCACTTTCGCGACCCTGGTGTTAAGACAATTAACTATTGTAACAATCACCCTACGTTTAAGAAACAACGGGGGTACTCCTTCGACTTCGACGAGGGATCCCGACCGATTCTACCTTCGTTCTCGGCGGATGGGAACCGGAAGTGGGTGGGCTCGTGCCCGAAGGTGGTCGAAAAACGTACTCACACGAAAATAGAAAGCGTGGAACGGGCCGGAGGCCCGCGGCACGCTCGGTAGGAACCCCCGAGGTCTCCGTGACTTCCGGTTCTGGACGCCGAGAGCGCGTGTGCCCGACGCTGACCGGATATGGCGAAGAACCGACTGACCAAATCGTGCGTCGCCGCGTCGAAGAGCCGGGCGGCTTCGTGTTCGCTTGGGCTTTTCATGCGAATCACGCGTTCCCCTGTACCAAATACCAACCTCGGCCCGGTGACATCATACTCATCGTACACTCGTACCTGTGCGGCCCGACGCGTGTACGTGGCGAACGTGGACACGCGTTCCTGCCTGCCACTACCAGCGTTCCACGTTGTTTTCGAGCCTCACCCTTCGGCCGTTGATGATTCCGATAGGGATATCATCGCCAGTTCCCCTTCCTCTCCAAACCGTATTAATCCCAATTCCTACCCCTTCGCACTAGAATGACGACTCTGCCCAGTTAGCCAAATGCTGTTTCAAGCAAATTTAGCGCAATAATTGTACCACAATTTGCGAGCAAAAGACTTGCCCACTTGGTACCGAAACCTTGTTTGGAGCAGAATTTGGTCCCCATTTTATACGAGTTTGGCACCCAAATTTGTCGGCAAATTCCTAGTCAAATTCGGAGACAGATGGATCGCAAATTGAGCGCAAAGTTTGGAGACAAACCTTGGCTTCGTTCGGCCCTCGTTATAGAGGGCAGATCCGTCGCACTAAGAGCGGACCTTCTTCGAAAAAGTGGTGCGTAAGCACCACAATGTGCCGTGAAAGACAAAGCGCCGTAAAAAATGTGTTATAAGAAATAAAATGTGTCTATAAATGTATTATACTCCGATTTTGCCCGATATTTACTTTCAGAATAAGGTTAGGTTCCCTCTTAGTGCGCCTGAGCCGGCCTCTATAACGAAGCTGATCGAAGCCAAGGTTTGCACTCAAATACCGAGCCTAATACGGAAACATATGGATAGGAATTTGGAGAAAAATTTTGGCGCCAAATTCAAAGGAAATTGTTTACTGGGCGTGGCGTATACTCGAAATATACATTATCGCTAGCTATTTTTGAAATACAAGAAAGCACGCATTTTAACAAACATTAATGACATTGCATGCATTGCTAAAATATTTCAGAACCGTAAAACTATCTAGACTGTAAAATATTTCGGAGACTTCTAAAGTATTCGAGCAAGTGCCCGAGGTGTCTTAAATATTTATTTTTTGAGAGGATTCTCCCAGTTGAGCTAGAATAAGAGAACGGCGAAGGGTGCAAGATGCAGAGATAGGAATAGAAAATGGTGGCGGATTAGTAAGCTGCACGGCGAACGCTCGCGGAGAAAGTCCATGGGGTTCGGTGGCTCTCTTCGTGGGCCACCGTTCTCTTCCTTCTCCTCTTTCAGGCCGATGTTATTCACGCAACGATCGACAGAAGAGGAGGAGAAGGAGAAGAAAAAAAAAAAGCCAATGGTGGACGAATTGATCGGTAAGCGGGACACGTATCCCCCACGGTTGCATATATAAGACCGTAGGGACCGAGTATGCTTACACGAGGAACCGGGAGGAACGGGCACGTATGCACGGCAACGACCACATCGTCCATCCGGTTCTGGATATTCGGATGCCTAATTTTGTTCTGCCGGAAAAATGGACCGACGGAAGCATCAAACGCGCGCCCAAACGAGCACGCACTGTGACTCAGAGCGGGACTTGACGTCACAGATGCTCGAATTTGTTATTCTAGACGAACTTTAATAAATCGAAAAGTGCAGATAAAAGATGCGTGAATAATTGTATCATGTTTCACAAATAAATTCTACAGTTTCTCAACAAATTCAATCTCCTGCTTCGATAAGAAATGGCAGCAGAGCGTGGTTTTGTTCAGAAACTGTATAAACTATTAAAAAAATGTATCCACATGTAATATCGTGGAGATTAAAGATGACAAGAAATTTAATTTACTAAACCATGAGGTTGCCAGAAAAAAGTTTATGAACTTCCCCCTTCACAAGAATATTATTTAAAGATTTTTTAGATTTTTTTTTCAGCAAAAATATATTGAGAAAGCGAACGATTGTTCGCTTTGTTCGTGCATATGTTTAGTAATATTCGAATGGCGGGCCGGCTAATTGCCCCGGTAAGATTGTTTGCTCTCGGTTGAAATGATGCCGGTTCGTCAAGGCCCGCCCTATATCGCGAGTAAAGTCAGCCTCCCCTAAACGAGAGAGAAAGAGAGAGAGAGAGAGAGAGAGAAACGAACGAAAGGCATAACGAAGCAGAAATCTCGGCGAGAAGTAGGCCGTGCAAATGAGGTAGCCTCTGTGACGGGGGGAAAAAAAGTCAGCCGGCTGCTAATTGACGAACAAACGGGTACAGTTCAGCGCAGAGATCGGCACAAAAGAACCCGAGCAACGATTTAAAGGTGCGAACGATATCGGTAAACATTTACAAAATCACCGGCGAGACATTATTTGAAATTATCCGAGAAGTATGGATCTCGTCGATCCGTCGGGTGGATCGATATATACAAACTTTACTACGTTAGAAAAAGAAAAATTATCACGCGGAATTCTCCTCGAGCGTGCCGATAATTAAAAATAATAATTAACTTCAGTTGAGAGGCCGTCGATAACCAGCCTCAGCTGCTAGATTCTTGACCAGCCAGTCATTTTACAGGCGATTCATAATTACACGATACTCTGATTTGCAAGCTCCCGGCGCAATTAACGCTTAGGCGATTGTGTTCGTTATGGCCGCCGCTCTAACTCGAGAAGACGCTCCATGAATGACTTGAAGCGATTAGAGAATCATCTGCTCGAGTTTCTACGTATCTTTTCTTTTGCAAACGTATATTAAACTATTCTCAATTATTCATACTGTTATGCGTCGCTTGCTTTAATATAAATTGGAGATAGTAATGTTTCTCGGTAATTTTCATTCATAAAGATACAACGCTCCGTCTATAAGCACTCTGACTGATCTCCAAGCCAATTAGTGACCTGCAATACTCGGTAAACAAACAGTTCTCAATTATCCAAATTAATGCAAATACCGTGGCGAAAAGAGTGCGTTGTGTACATTGGAAGTAGTATCTTGGTAATTTTCATTCATGAAAATACCGTCAAAGGTATCAATGAATAAATTCACCATTGCAAGCGTTCGCAGAGCTAGCCACCAAGCGCTGACCTCCAAGCCAATTAATAACCGATCAATGCAATAAATACTCGGTAAACATCTCCGACTGGTCGAAAGTAAGACGTCGGCTGGTATCGCGGCTGCTTCTTAATTAGTTCAAGCAATACCGACGAGAAAGAACGTTTCACCTGCCTTCTCGAAGCGTCCGAAAGATTCCTCCCGAGCAACATTGCGTTATCCTGTACGACCACTAATCACCAATCGGCGACGACTAGCCCGAAACTATCCACTCGACAAACTTTTGCGGTGCTATCGGCGTCGACGAGGATCGTTATCGTTTTTCGAAAGTTTCGAACGGGCAATTTCCATTAAGATAAAGTCGCGAACGATCGCGCGGCCGTGCAAGAAGAAGAATCCGAGCCATTGTTCCAGTACCGAGGCCCTCTTATCTTTTGATAGTGTCCCTCGTCGGCTTGCCACGACCGATAACGGTCGCTCTCGATCGCGGTTTATCAGAAGTACCGAGCGTCGCGACGCCTCGAACATTTGACGAGCACTTCCGGTTTCGATGGAGAACGGTCCTCGATCATCGACGACCACGACCCGTTTGCAAACCTGTGTCGCGACACGAAACGAAACGCGCGGCTCGCTTTAACCAGGAAATCGTTCTCGTCTTACAGGATGCCAGCGCGTCAATATTGACACGTTTCTTACGAAACAGAACGAGGAGAGACGAGGACGGAGAGAACAATCGGTCATTCGATCTTGCAAAACTTGGATCCTACGTGCGGCTTTGGAAACGGCTGGCGTGCGCTCCCTTATACAAATTTTCGAATTTTCATCTTTTAGTTTTAGGAAGGTCCGTCTAAACCTGATTACAAATTACTAGCATGTGCTCCCTCATACAAATTTCAAGATTTTCATATTTTATTTTTAGAAAGATCCGTCTAAACCTAATTGAAAATGACCGGCATGTACTCTCTCTCATATAAAGAACAACATTGAATTTATTTATTTTGAGATTTTTATTATAAGGTGAAGTCTCAAATAACTGCCTCTGAAGTTACATGCACGATTAAACTGAAATAAGAAAAATGTTTAAATTCTCCTCCATTTTACAGATACATTCTGTTGCTATTTTTCAGATGAAGCTTGTCTGTCACTAGTATGATTAATTGGAATCATATAGTTCTTTAATAATATCGTTTTAAATAATAATAATAGAAAAAGATAATTTGTGTCAGTAAAGATTCAGTAATAAAATTCTACTTTTTCAACATTTATAGAAGCAACTTTCTGCTTTTTCAGAATGCCGAGGTGTACTATTATTTTGACAGTGACGCAGCATTGAAAATTGTGTCACTTGAATTGAAACTCAATTTGGTAACTGGACCCTCCCATTTTCCACGTAACCAGCTCGGAAACAGGAAATCAATTTGGCGGCACAATAAGCGACGTTAAACGTTATGACTAACTCCAGATACGGTGCTGTAACTGGAATTACGAGAAATTTCTGCTTATCAAGGTGTAATCCTTATCTGGCATTGGAGCCGAATTTCAATCGATAAATCCGATAAAGCGAATCCCTTGAGCCATGTGGATTTTGCATCGAACCCGAGAACGGAATGACTGAAGAAACGTAGACTTAACTGTTTCAACTCCTTTTATTTTTCACTCGTGGGTTTCTTGCTCGATAACAATCTGTAAATTACAATAACATACGTATAGTGTATAATGTTATATAAACCTGAAACGGAACTAGAAACGCGTGGACGTTAAAATAAAATATTGGACTCATAAAAACAACGAACACGGGAGTAACAAAGTCTTCAAATAATTGGTTAAAATTATTTCAGCGTGATTAAATAAATATTGTATAACATAACACGAAATTTGCCTCGATACGTGGTACAAAACATAACGATTACGTTTCGCTCATTGTAGAACCGTAATCGTATCTATAACACAGTATAATTAGTAATAATTGATTCGTGTAGCGCGTCGTTATTCAGTAGAACGATAATAGATTGTGCGGTGAATTAACTTCACGAGATGAAATCAATTGATAGTCTAATTAAACCAGTAACAAAAATGTAAAAGAGACATCAATGTTTCAAATTAGAGACTGATTGAATTTCAAATAAGACCTATTAAACTCGAGTGTACAAAATTAAATTCTCTCGTCAGCACAATATACACGTATTAACTATTTACGTTAAATACTTTTCCCTTTTACGTATGTAAAAGTGTTCGTTTCTATGATTACCTTGAACTTACTTATCAACTACTAAGTTGGCTATCGATATTGGCAAAAATTTCTTACAGTTAGACTCTTTAAACGTGCATCATTTCAATAAATGCAACTGCGCTATCGTTTAAAATATCCGTTTAAAACAGCGCGATGGCCTTCGTTGGTATCATACGAGAACTAAACCGTACACAATTATTTAACAAAGTACCGTGACTTGCACAACCGTAGACAAAAAGATTAAATTTAAAATAAGTTCAGTCTCTTTGGAGTAACAACCCTAAAAGAAGACGGGTCGAGAAAGATAAAAGAAATCGCCTTTGAATTTTAACGATTCAACTTAACAAAGATAACTAAGAATTCCATAACAAATGATACACTTAAAACTGTACAAAACTGTCGGGTTAATTTAATTCATACAAAACACGCAATAACTACGAGTAACAAAGGAAAGTTGGTGCTGAATTAAATTAAGAATATATTCCCACAGACAATTGAAGATTTGTGCTTTTAAAGTTTGTATCTTCTATCACCTTTTATGTGTTAAATAATAAAGAACGACGCTTCGAAAACCATGCTTCAATGTACAAGTTACAAAATAAAAAGACAACTGTACGGCGATATAAATTTCTTACAAATTTCTATAAATCGTTACCCGCGAACAGTACCGTTAGCGATAGTATTAAATTTCTAACGCTTTAAAATTAAATGTAGCTATAATCAGTCTAAGGGTACGGGTACAACGGAGCTGCGATACTAGTGAAGAGAACGGCACTCTTGACGATCGACTGCTAAACGCTGCTGTCTTCACTAGTATGACAGCTCCGTTGTATTCGTACCTTAAGGCATACAATTGATATGCTAGGATCATCTTTTTTTTCTCTACAAGGTAACTGTAATTAATGAAGTATCAATTCGATAACGTAATATATATGTATGTATATATTACTCTCGTCTTACAACTACGTCTCGATAATGTACTAGTTAGAAATTTTTAATAAATAGAAAGATAAACGTCTCATTCATCAAACAGTTTCCTTTAATGATGATCGATGTATCCTGATAAACTGACGTCACGCGAAGTTAGCATGTATGTGGTACTCTAAATCTTAAGCTTATAAATTGCATTGTTAGGTATATGTCCTTTGAATCATATTGAAAACTATGCTAGCATACAGTGCCGTCTTCGTTAGGCCCTGTCACTGACTATTCTTTAACTGCGCATAATAATGGAATCGTTTATTCGATGCTTTTGTTAAAATTGCCACGAGGTGTATGTTGCTGTCCATGGCGTGACAACGGTCCATTGTGGAAATTGAGACAGAAACCGTTTAAATCTCAGAGACTTTTGATGCTCGCCGTGAAGAAAATGACCGCCCAATGCCACGGTCAAACATGGTGCCTTTTGTACATAAGGGACCTATACAAATAAAAAATTATTGTACATCTAGATATGCACACGATTATGACTTTCCTCATCGACAAGCTCTTTTCTTATACCATGTACAATCATTCTAAGTAATACCTAGTCGTTTAAACTTACATTTAATTCGACGGTGAACGTATAAGGAGTGCAATCAGATGCACAGGAATAATAAACAAAATATGTTTCCCTATCGTTCCATTTGGGTCCTTGTAACGGTTTTCCTCCTAAAATGGACCATTTTTCCAAATGAACACTTCTGTACGGAGACAAAATTATGCTTATGTGATCGGGACCTAGAAATAAAATATTTACGTAGTTTTTATGTTGTATAAGTGCTTATTATGGTGTATAAGAAATTACCTGTAACGTTGAATGTGAAAGTGACAATATTCTGTCGCGTAGACTTTGAAATAAGCTCCAGCTGTGTTGGAATGTTGATGAGCGGTGCTGGTCCTGGGATCCAACTCGTTTTCCTATAAGAAAATGTTGTGCGTTAGTTATGTTTTGATCCAATTATTGCAACAGGTTTCAATGATTTTTGGATTTTTTGTTCTGCAGTTTCACGATAGGTTGTATAATAGGTTTTCTTACCATAAGAAAGTTGTAACAGGCATAAAGTATGGTAGGCCACAATACAGCTCCTCTTCGCAATCCTTCAGAGTTGGTGTTGCCGCACGTACTTCAGGCACCATAATATCGACACTGTGAGGGCTGTTCATGTCTAGATCGGCTATCCAATACCCGGTTCCAGAATACCGTAAGTTACCATTAACGTCGTAATATTGTCTTTGCGCATGCTGTGAACATAACATCCATTCAAGATACAATGTTCGATAATTCTTAAAAAATTAGCTGTGAATATTGAATCATTTACCGCGATCATGAAACGTTCCGGTGCTAACCACGATGGATCACCACTATAAGGGAAACCAAATGGACTTAAAATTAATACTCCAATTTTTAACAAGAATAGTCCGACCAATACGCTTAGGACTCGTTCTGGATTTTTAATCAAAAGTATTATTGGTAACTGAAAGAGAAATAGTCGGTATTATGAAACTATATTCTAACAATTTGATTTGTGGTTTGTTTAAGGTTTCATACTCTACCGTAAAACTAAGCATTAGGCAAAAGAGGATAGCTAATGTGTTAGCCATGACGACTTCAGAATTTATGCTGCTACCAGACCGTCCCATTATAGGAATAAATAGATAGAGAGCACCGATCACTAAGTAAAATGATTGCATGTAAGGTATAAACATTGTAGCTAAGTAATACAATAGCCACTTCCAGCCTAGAAGAAAGGAATTCCAAAGATAAACAATTTTTATTGCGCATAAAAATTCGCAGTCTAGTTAGAAATAATAATTATACCTCTCCACTTGTTAAAGAAATGATGTCGCAGTAAATTTCCAACTGTAGGGAATACAACCCAATGTAGTGGTATGAAACCGGATCGTATCTCGAATACAACGCAGCAGAAAAGTATTAGCATCCATATAACAGAGTACGCGTCACAGTATATTTGAAACAAAGTCCATGCGGTTTTAACTACCTACAATAAATCGATACAATAGTTAGTTAAATATTAATTAATAAAATACTAATGTTGCTTACCTTCTTTTGTCGCAGTCCAACACATAAAAAGAACATCATTGATATGAAGATGGTTGGACACACGTATAAAAAGAACAACCAGGATGGTTTCGCGTACCAACTCATAACTTTACCAAGCTTGGTAAGAACAATTGCGAGCATTGTGCATGAAATCATAGACACCAGCCACGAAGCAATTATTGCTCCGATACACAGTAACACGTATTTGAAATATACCATTTTCTTTATATCTGAATAAGAATTGATAGAAATGAATTTAATGAAATTTTGATGCGAATTTTATAGAAGCAAATTTTATACGCAAGCGTACCTCTCCGCGCGTTTCGTGCATTCAGATATATAGAGTATACGCCAACCATTATGCTAACAACATTAATCGTACTAGCCACGTGTTGCGGCCATCTAATAACAAATGCACCTAAGAAATCAAAGAACACAAGATTCCCAGGATTGTCCTGAATAGACTCGGATAAATTATTATCCATTACTATTCCTTGCAACAAAGCAAGAATATTATCTCCAGTCCTTTGTAAAGATCCTAGAGGTATCTGATCGATATTGTCGAATTTCGTATGGTACACGTAACCATTGGTCGACCAAGCGAAATCAAGACCTAAAATTTTCGAATTATGTTAATCGTGTTGTTAATACTCGCACGGTCATCGGTAAAAATGTTACGCAGACGGACACCGGTGGGTCTTTTTAGAGCATACCAGAAACATTTCCAAAATCTCGAAATATTCGGAAATCAGTGTCTCCAGGCACAATACCACTTTCGAAAATTTCCTGAGCTAAGGACGAAGCGTATGGATAGGGGACAGACTTTGAATACACCTACAAAAACAAAAGCACAGATGACAAAATAGAATATGCGTATAGGTAAATGTAATTGTGTAATTGAACATTACTTGAAGCAACCAAGAACTGTCTGGCCCAGCCTGGAATAGTAATTCACGGCCGCCGGCACCACAGGCCTCCAAATTGATGAAAGCACGTACTTCTTTAGCCCAGGTGTGCTGCGTTATAAAACCGTGAGAAGCCTGGAAAGTACAAATGTATGTATCAGCTGATATATAACGTACCGAAAGAACAACAAATATTATACCTGCATTAAATTTTCTTCAGCGCCATTAAATAGAAATATAATATTATGCTTCAACAATTTTGAACTATGAGAGATCACGCGTAAAATTTCTAACATCACAGCACAACCAGCTCCATCATCAGATCCACCTATAATTGAACAGAACATGATTCACCAATTTGCTTGATTGTATGAAAAATATAAATTACATTATTTTATTGTGTGAGTGCAACAGTTCTGTTGGTTTCAAACAATCAAGCATAAAAACGTTTTCGAACGTTTAAAGTTATTGTTCGTGTATAAAAAAGAAAATAAGAATTGAGTTTTATGTTGTAATTAATCAAGACCATCAAAACTGTTGCACACACCTAGCAATTCTTACCAGGACTATCGGGGAAAGTATCAAAATGACAATTTAATAGCACGCTGCTATGTGTAGGCCTATGTGGACCAATTTTAACAATGATATTCTGAACATTTCTATAAACATTTGTCATTCCATCGAGGAACTTCAAAGGAAAAGCTCCACTATGTTTGGTTACATCAACTAGAACCTTATGGTTTTCATTGGAGTCCTTAACTATATTATTGATAGTGTCTGTTAAATATTTTATTGCCAATACTTCATTCTCGTAGCTTCCAACAATCCGTGGACCAATGGACGTGAGCTGTTCGAGATGATTACGTGCTCTCTCTGCTATAAACCTTTCAGGGTATAATCCTTCCTTGCTTATTGTTATCGGTTCAGGTAGCTTCTTCTCAAATACAATTATGATGATGGATACAAAAAGGAAAAAAGTAAAAAGGAAAAACAAGTGGTACGATTCATTCGGCAGTACTTCCTTCCTTTTTGAGGAGGCTCTGTCATCATACAGAACGTCTGCGGATGTTCTTTTCGTAACACGCTGTCGAAATCTTACTCCGTCTCTCTGAAAATTCATATTGTTAATACTCAGTTGACAAAAGACATAATACAGAAGCCATTTAAAAATATAATATACATTACCATTGTCGGTGTTGAGCAGTGAAAACTGTTTCAGAGACTGATGAAATACTCAAACTTGAGTGATAACACAAGCAATGACAGTCAACTTTGATCTATGCAATGATATGTGTACTCCTTGTTTTGCAAAAATATAATTTCCAACGTTCCCGAGTGAATCAAACAAATCAACAAAGTTGTTTTGTTATTTATCTTTCAATCGGGCTTTCGAGCTAAAGCGATACTCGTGATTGCAAAGATTTTGTACAACGATAAATCACTGTAAATGTCGATATCAGGAAATTTATTTGATAAATGAGATATCCAAAATGAGATTGATGAACCACTTTTTTCGTTGTTTCTCCTTCTCATTTAAGAATGCCAGACTACACGCTCGCTACTCCAGCCTTCCCTTTACATAATTCCCGGCTACTATCGCCGTTCATTATCATCAATCGATTTTATCTTTGCTGTAAAACATTTAGGTAAAGTTCGTCCACATGCATTCATGTGCCACTCATGTGCCACTACGATTAGATATGTTACTCACCTATATCACATTTTCTTTTAAACAAAGTTTGTGTATCCCACTCGTTTACTCGATTCTTACTAACACGAATTGCGACACACTTGAACGTGGCGTTCGACGGATCGAGTTAGTCGAAACGGGTTATTTGATTGTAATATTGTATGATTATGCGACAGAGTTAGAGGTTTCTCGAAAGGAGTAAGAGAAATATTAACCCGAAATAGACTGAAAAAAGATAAGACTTATCCGACGCTCGACATTCGTTTCAGATAAAAGTCGTCGGTATATAATTATATAGGTGCCCGTATACTTAGACGGCATTGAATACAAATTTGTTATATGTATTATTCAATTATTTCCTGAACGAACGCATGAAATTGCCATATAATATTAGGAAAATAAACAATGGACAGTATGTGAGACAGAAAATTGGTGAAGGGCATACGAGGATTGACGTTGACACGATTCAATTTCAAAAGTCTTCGAAAAGTAAACGGGACAACGCGCAGTAGTTTATTAGAACGCAATTGTAGCTGAGCAAATTGATTTTCAACGTTGTTCTGTCCTCTACGTGAACATATGTATATAATACGAGTATCTATATTTATTTCTTATATTTTGCGTTATTCATACCTATATATATTTGTGATTATTTTTCACTTGTTTGCATGTGTAAATAAGGGTGCAAAAGATTTCGGAACAATTATAATATTGTTTTTTATGAAGTACAGTAAAAAAAAAGTATTTATATTTTAAAAAAGCCAGCAAAAGTTGTGCGGCAATTCTGTTAATTTATATATCAAAGTATCGGAAAATCAAAATATTACAATACTTCCTCGTACTACTGTTACTTATTCTCTAATTTTTCCGAAACCTTTCGCACACTTATTTACGCGACAAACAAGTGAGAAATAATCATAAATAATTGTGGGTAACAGAAAGTATATGAAATATAAGTAGGTTCTTTTGATATGTATTTACAGAGAGAAAAAAATAAATAATTTTGCTCTCGCAGGTAGAATCGCGTTTTAAACCACTGTGCGACGCCGGCACGATCGTTTACTGCCATCTGTACGTAAGCGTTTCAAAGAGACATCAAAATTTGCTCGTTCGACGATAAGGTTTTTTTTCTGTTATAATGGTAGATGGCCGGGCTCCATAACTAGCAGACGACCGAGTGTAGCAGACGGCGCGTAGCTAGCGTCGTTCGCGGGCGGCCGAGTTTGCGTTTTAAAATCGAACGTCGTCGAACATTGAAAGACACGCTCCCCTGGAGGCCGACAGAGTTCTTGTGTAGCGTAATTTCTGTGAAAATCAGTCAAAATGGATCCCGAAGCATTCCTGGACATGGCCAATCAGTTCATTAAATTGAAAATGTACCCGTACTTCGACATCGCGCACAGCGTACTCTGTGCGCTACACGTCAGAGAGGATTTAGGACCCGGTAAGCCCAAGCCCACCCGAACGATTCTAAATTTAATCCGGTCACAGAGCTAGCTTATGCCTTTTCTAAGATTCTGCACTATCTCCTGAAACACCTCGTTCTTTTTTCCTCCTCGTCGATTCTGCCTGTGCGCGGAAATCTTTTTTTACTATCGAGACCATCCTGATTTTATAGTCTCGAATTTGCTCGTAGTATAAAAATACTCGCGGCGCCTCCTAATGATCATGAATCGAGAGAATTAGTTAATTTTATTTGACGATCGGTAATATCTCGTGTATTTTCGTACGCGCCACAGCCGTTTACTATTTTTAAATTGTTCTTTGGGAATCGACGGTTCGGCTTAATTTTAGCTTCTCCACCGTGAAATGCATAATTTCTAACAGCGGTAATTAAACACCGCGTGTTATATATGTATATATTTGTATGCTCTATTGCCACATTGAAAAAATGAAGATCCCCGATCAAGTATCTGTTACCATACAGTCTTTGGCACAATTATAATAATCTTATTTTGTAGCCATCACTGAAACTACCCAGCTAATCTATTTCAGTATACACCTTTGCGAGTAGGTCAGATTTTCTTCAAAATTTGGTCTTAGCTTTTGTTACATCCTCTATTTGAGCTTCTCATGTTACATTATGTGTATATATATGTTTTTGTCATGTCTGCTGAAAAATAAAGAATTTACAGTGTGAAAGTGTACTACAATGACTGTACAATTCACTAAGAAAGTTCTCTTTCAATGACTTCCTTATGCAATGAACTGTGAAGGATAAATCTGTAAATAACCAGCATTGTTTCAATGCCTTCCTTACTGTACCAAACTCTGAATAAAGAGTTTGCATTGTTCAATGTAGAAATAAAAAATTGATTTTTTATCAAAACAAATCGAACGATATTTTTTTAATATTCTGAATGTGTCTCCAATGTTTGAAAGTAGTATGCCAGGGCAACAGTAATTCTATGTTTCCGGTAACTTGGATTACATTTGTACGTATACGTGTGGATGTATCATAGTACACTTATAAGGATTCTGAGTGACCTAGTTGAATTAGCACACCCCTTGATATTTCATGGTGTATCAAATGTTCATCGAATCGCTTAGGAAATTCTTTTTCACCATCCTATTTCCCAAAAATCATTTTCCTAAAAATTACTTGATCTTTTATGAAGATCATTTTTTCCTCGATAAAAAGATATTTTGTTTCAATTCAGTGGACTGTTCTGAATGTTGGAGTTTATGATAAAAATGTAATTAAATTTTTATTAAGATCACTTTTTGCTCCATAGAAGGGTATTTCCCTAAAAACATTTTAAAGTTCATAATGTTTTTTTTTCATATTTTGGCTAAAAATAGGTGCCCAAGCATTCTCGAGAAAACATCCCTTATCATGCTGGCTTTCGACAATGTTGGTGACATTCGCAAGCGGTATGGTGTGCAATGCTCTCCTGGGGGAACCAGTTCTAGCACCTTTGAAAAATACACCACAAGTTCTAGTCGCAACCGTTGTTTGGTCAGTATTTATTAATCACAGAATTATGGTTCAAATGATATTTTAGACCATACTCGAAATACATTTATAAATGAACTTATCAACGTATTTAGGTATGTGATATTTTATACACCATTTGATATTGGATACAAAGTAGCCAAATTTCTACCAGTAAAAATCGTGTGTGCAACTCTAAAAGAAATATATAGGTAAATATAAGAAAAATCATTCTTATTAGTTATTTTATTATCTGTACTTTATTCTTCTCTTATTTCTTTTTTTAACAACTTTAGGTGTAAAAAAGTATACGACGGGGTAACACACGCAGGAAAACTTTATCCAGATGCATATCTAATCATGGTCATAATCGGCACACTCAAAGGTAAGCTTTAAATACTATATCATAGCTTTGATATAATGAAATAGTAAATTTAACTCACTCTGTTCACTTGTAGGCAACGGAGCAGGCTTTACAAAACTGTTTGAGCGTCTAATACGAGGTGTATGGACTCCAACTGCGATGGAACTGATGCAACCTAGCTTGTACGCACGAGTCCTTTCTTCCTTTTCTGTAAATCACTAATTTGTTTTATAATAAAAAACTAATTTGTTTCAGCCCTACGAAAGCCTCAATGGTTGCGTCGATCATCTTTGTCCTAGATAAAAAGACTGATCTCATTTCTGCACCTCATGCATTGGTTTACTTTGGCATTGTTATCTTCTTCGTGTATTTCAAGGTAAACATTTTTCTGGTCATCTAAATACTTGATATTGAATCAAACCTGATTAACGTTATTTCAGCTATCATCGATTTTGCTGGGTATCCACGATCCGTTTGTACCTTTCGAAAATTTGTTCTGCGCGCTGTTCCTCGGAGGAATTTGGGATTCGTTAGCCAAATTTCTGGGCCGAGGCCAAGCCAAAGACGAGAAAGCAGATGCCAAGAAAAAGGACTAAACGTTTGTACATTTTGTGCGTATACCCTTTAATAATACCATGCGTGCGAATTACGTAACTTCGTTACAAAACGAAGCATAGTAGAGTCGTATCATTCGTTCTAATCCGATTCTGTCCCGCCAATAGGTGCATAAAGTCTTCAATGAGATTCATTTTAACACTAGCAATAATTTGCTGACGAATCAATGAATGAAAACAATTTCAAATCTACATAACTGTACGATACTCGCATGTTGAAGCGCGACTACCGACAAATCATTGAATATCAGAAGTACAATAATTTATTATTATATATATTTTAATAAGGACGAGTGGTGCATACAGCGGGATAGAGTGACTTCGATTACTGGGAAAATCAGCAGTATTATATGTCTGTTAACAACCACTTGCCGCTAAAGTATAACTATACAATTTGGTCGCACGCTGTAATGAATCCGACGATTTTATAAAGAAAAAAAAAAGAAACGAACGTAATTTTAATATAAATTAGATCGGTTAGTTGAAAAATGATTGTTCGTAGAAACAATAAGATGTACGTGCAATACGATGCGTGAGCATTAGAAATATGTCTCCGGTCACTGATTTTTTGATAATATATATATACCTCGTATAAAGTTATAGCGATCGAATTTAAAAATGTTGTTGATACAGTGATTTTGTAGTGCAATATGCAATCTTCCTTACAATCTAAATGCATGTTAGGAATTATTAAGGCCAATTTGAAGTATCCTAACTTTGGCATGCATCATGTAGCGACGAAACACCGAATCGTCGTTCCATCGTGCGGTATCATACGACGAAGGTACGAGTTAAAAAATACTCAGGATGATAATGAAGTTCTATAGTTTCGACGAATATTTCAGTGATAAGATTTCGATTATAAAATACTTGACAGAAAATTTTAAATCGTGTAAAAAATGCTCGAGGGAACGTACACCTCTTTTATACTATTTTATTATAATATCAAGGGTTGGTACTTGCCACACGTACAGGTATCAAAGTGTTTGCCTTCGACTCAACGATGTGAACATAATTTATTATGAAAATTAAACTATTTAATTTTCATATAATGTTCCATTTGTCAGAACGTTGTACATTTTCATGTAATAAAATGAAGTTTGCTCTTCCACGTTTGTAGCCTGATGCACCATCCTTTTCGATTTACACAATAAACGAGACCAGTCTTAAATAGAGAGAAATCTTTTTATTAATATCTAATTGCGTTAATGATAAAAAGCCATTAAGAAGTGTCACGATGAAAACTACTCTAATAAAATTTCCCAGAACAATGCACAATGCAATGTTTATTAAACTCGAGAAAGGTCAAAAGGTAACTAAGATCAACCATTGTCAAGGACACATTTCGAAATAAAAGTTTGGACGATCAACTAATAGTTGTTTCTCGCAAAAGTGCATTTACGTGTCGTACATAGTGGAATTTTAGGAGTGTGCATACAGTTAAATGCATCAGTATTCGTTACGTCTGTCCAATCCTGATCACAATACAGTTTGCCTTTACAATTATCGTCGCAACGATCCATACTTGATCGTTTGCGATAATCACAATTAACTTGGAACTTCGGTTCTTCCTGATTCGAAGATATACAAATTGTGTAAGGCACACAAGTAGATCTACCGCATGTTTCTACACGTTTATCAAGGAACTTCTTCTCAAGGTCATCCTCGGTTTTTAAAGTTAACGTTTCTTTGTCAGACTTTTTAATTGCTTGGCTATCAGTACACTTTATCACTCGGACTAAGATAGGGTCTCGCTTCTGAGTACCAACAGTGATTCTGTGTTGTTTATCAATGTTTATTTTATTTGAACACACAGAATTATCCAAACCATTCTGAATACCCGTGTCGCGAGTCTGTAATAATGACCCATTGGTTCCAATATCTCTGTATTCGCAATGGGTGCAGACTTCTTTGTCAGCAACTAGTTTCTTTGCTTCTTTTAATGTAGGAGCCCCTTCGCTCCCATCCCCTTGGACACCTGTAGATCGGTAAACCAGCTTGTACGGATCTTCCCTGGTCATAGTTAATTTATTTACGCAGACGCTATGTGTTTCTGCGTTGGACAAGGTCTGTACGCACTCGTCTTTGGTAAGATCCACTCCTAAAGCCGTGATCGCGAATTCTTTGATTCTCTTCACCATCTCCGTTGCATCGGTTGCACAATCAGTGCTGTATTTTTTCTGCTCATCTAAAATCAATGATTCCCCGATGACGAAACGCAAAAGAGACAAGCTTAAATAACTTACAGTCGGTTTGTGACTTTACGCAACGAGACCCACGATTTATCTTGGAAGATAACATCTTGCAGAGTAGTTGTTGCAATGCAGTGGTCACTGTAGGGTCCTTTATCAACTCGGACATGTTACGTGGACATGTCTCCGCGTTGCACGCTTTCATATATGCCTCAGCTGTTAGAGAATAAAAATATTTCAATATTTGTCGAGGTTGCACAATCTCTACAGGATAAAGCCACTCTAGAGCACGGAAAACAAATCTAATTTAACTAAAAATCTATTTGCTGGTCTTTATTACACAGACTTTGAAGTGTAAAAAAAGATGTTTTTATAATAATTTTTATTCACACTTCAAAGTATGTATAACAAAGACTTGTGAATAGATTTTTCATTTCTTTCATTATATTCCCGTTGTTTTTCGTGCTCTAGAATGGCTTTACCGCTCAACCCACTTTCGCCTACTGCAGCTTCTTTGTAATCTTTCTGTCGGATGCAACCCTTTAAAGACCCATGGGACTTCGCTCGAGATGGGGGTACACACTCTCCACCAGTACCAACACTCTTATAACATACAGTAGTTACAGAACCGCTGCTATGGACTCTTTGAACAGATGATGATGTCTCAACGTCCCTCGTTCTTTCCAATGAAGACGAGCGAGCCGTACTTCCTCGTGATACGCAAACAGTACTCTGTGTTCCTTTCGATGCTTGGCCATTTACATTCACTGCTTTGTCCTCTAAATTTTGTTTTACAGTATACACACCCACTTGTTTTTCTTGCATGTGATTTATAGTTTGAATTGAAGCGCTACGTCTTCTCTCTTCTGGCAGGCATACTATGCACTGAGTCCCCCATTCCCTGTACTCAACTGTGCTAGTGTGCGCATCATTTTTCTTCAATTCAAGAGACAATTGTGTCCCTTTTGTACACAATTCTGGTTTCGAGCACTGGACCCCTTGAGTGCATTGACAAACACTCTGCGTCCCTACCGGTATCCCTCCTGAATTTTTCTTCGAGTCTGGTAGAATGATCTTGAATCGAGTACACGCTTCTATAGCACCACCCTCGAATGCATTCTTCTCTCCAGGATCCAGTTGCACCACTTGCAGCTGAGGAGACTCTGTAGTCTGTGTTTCCTTGTCTAATTTAGGAATTTTAGCTGGTGCTGGTTTGGAAAAGTCTCTCACGAAATCTCCAGAATCGTCTGTGTATGTTTCCGGATGGATGGTGCAATACGTTGCATCTGAAAAAGCAATGCTGTATTGTGACAATACATTACAGTGGCGAGCATGTTAATAGGGAAATGTAAAGGCGTCAATTTAATGTAGTGCAATCAAATTTTAATTTGAATCGATCTTTCAGAGATACCATCTTCAACTACATTTATTAAGCTTCCTAAATCGCATAAGTTTTATTCATTTTGTCAAAAGTCGATTCAAATTTGTACTATTATTTTAAGATAAATCAAAAACTTCACATTTTCTTATTTACATGCTCGTCACTGTACTTACATGTTCAGCATGTACCTTTAATGCATCCGCTACACGGTATATACTTCAAGCCAGGAGAGTCACTGTAGTAATTAGCGCAGGGAGTAATAGTTCTCTGGTCCTGTTTAGGTTTTTCCACACTACTCTTAACCGTTTTGTGTTCATCGTTCTCCCAACCGCACGACGGACACTTCAGAAACGGTGGCTCATACTTTTTGGTACTGTCTTTCGTCGAATCAGTGGCCATTGAATTTACTGAGTTAGACGGAGTCCTGGGGTACTCTGTTAAAAAGTGGATGCCACATTATTCTACCGATGCAAGTACTTTTCATGAAAACGTTGTACCTAGTACTTTCGAATTGGAGTCTCTTCTAGGTTTATAAGTGGAAAGTCTGTCTCCGTCTTGAGCTTTCGAAGCGTTTCTCGCTTGAGGACAAAGGACGTACTTCGTTCGTGCAGTCGAACGGACTTCGGTGGTTTTCCTAGGCATGTATTTGATGCTCGATCGAGCTGATCTACTTCTTCTTGCGACTATGTCGCAAGTCGCGTTGGTACACGGCTGAATTCTCGTTTTAGTCTCTTTTCTGTTAGAATGGCATATGTCGTCGCTGCTTAAAGATTTCAGGACCGATGTGTCTGGAGGCACAATCCTCGTAGGTCCCACAGAACTTACTTTCGCCTCATCATTAATCACTCTCATTAACATTTCTGCCACTATGTTGTACCACGGGACTGGCGACTTGTATTGTTTTTGCGTTTGCAGTCCTTTAATCGTTCGCAATTGTTCGTTCTTATACCTACGCCAATGAAAATACCTTCTTTTTATTAAATTAGATAATTATAATCGCTGAATATGTTGTAACCACGACTCTACATTCACGATTATTTAAAAGTCACACGGTAGATTAGGTTAAATTCAATCGTGTTCGTTTCTTTTTCGTTTGCGATTTAAATCATCGGTCGTACATTACTTTTCTCTTATCAGCTTGATTTGTTGTAAATAGTCAGTTACGGTAAAGCCAGGAATACGTAGATCGTCGATAATCCTCTGCAACGCTTCGTTTTTCTCATTGCAATTGTAATAGCGTCTGTCGTAAGGATTCCACAGGCACGGATGCTGTTTGTACACTTTCAAGAATTTCACAACTAATTTCTCGCTCCACTTGGACATTTTGATGACCGTGGTGTTCCTATTGACCGTGTCCCGACCCGATGATCCCGCGAGAACGTCAAATTCGATATCTTGCACGTTTAGAATTTTTCGCGTACTGTCATGATGGAATTTTTAACGGTTAAGAAACACGAGTGAACTTGATCGCGAGATCCATCGAACGAGAACGTTGTCACATCGCTTTACATCGTTCTGTTGGACCTTTCTTTGTATATCGACGCTATATTACATTCACCGAAACACGTGTAATTAACATTTTATATTTTTCACAATGGACAGCAACAGATTGGATTGCTTATTCGATAAAATCGTCTTCGCACATTCTACTTGCAAAATTCGCAAGACGCGTCGGCTTGAATTTTGATTAAGGGTAAACCGCAACTGCAAACCGTTTCGTTGCGTACAATTCTGCATTCACTACAACTAGAATTACAACAAGCCGCGTTAAAACTATGCGAGATGTATTTCATAGTGCTCAGACGTTCTTGTGCGATCAAGGCCTGTATACGTTTCTCCAGCTTGATGGCGGCTTCTACGAAAAAGTCATAAATTGAATAATAAAGCTACTATTTAATATTTAAAATGCAACATCATATTTACCAAAATTAATATTCCGCAACTGACACGCTATACTCTTCCCAAACATATCAAATTCATCGCAGAATATTTTTTTCCCTTCGTGTACCGCGTCAGCGTCCTCCTGAGAATATTTTTGACTATTAGATTACTGAGATTCTGTATTTTAATAATGATAATAATTCCCTCTTCTTTTTACCGAAATATTTTTAGCAACGTCGATTGTACAAGTTTGGCAGGCACTACATGTAGTTTTGAAAGCTGAAAGATCTGTTTGCATTTCATTTTCTGTAGTAATGCATTTCCTTGTGCTACAACCGGTATTAATCCTAGCTACTTGTGAATGCAAGTAATTTGTTCCTTTGTCATTGTTCCCGCCTGTCCAATATTTCCTGTGAAAATAAGTATGTATTAAATAAGGGATTATGTGGGAACCGTTCAAAGACTGCAAATACCTGCAACTTGTCCGAGGTTGAGTCCTGTACAATTCGTTGCAGCCACAGTTTGTATAAGGACAATTACAATGCCTTTGTGTTCCTTTTATTTCTACTATATTTGAATTTCTTAACTGGTTGGTTACCTCGCTACTGTGATAATCTGGGAGTAGACTTGTTTCCTTGTTGCATACCTGTTATAAAAGATTAATTACAATAAATATATAATATCTATAAATTATGATTTTATTTACCTTCCAACCGTAATTTTTGTAGCCGTAGGTTTTAACAAATGGAAATAGTAATTCGTGTATTATTGGAAACCAGTTTACTGTTGGTATATATATCTTTTCGCACGATATCGCCGCCGTAATTTTCGATAATTCATAACAGTACTGCGACTTTATCTGGGTAATCTTCTGTATACAATCGCAAACTGTTAAACAACTGTTAAACATAGACTTTGCGATGTCTTTATAAGCTTTGTAACGGCTAAATTTGTTTTTGAACTCGGGATGAAATGGATTCCACATACATTCGTGTCGACTATAAAGAATCACTAATTTCAAAGTTTGATTATCGGTCCATGCAAATGACATGATATTGCTTCGATTATTTTTGCATGATCAGGTTATTTCACCCTCTTGAATCAATTGCCAACGTATATTGCATCATTACAGCTTTACAATCGCATGTCCTGAAGTTGTATTGAAATCTATTGCAAGAATTTTCTTCTTGAAAGAATGCTATGAACAAATTACGTAAAATACATGAAGTAAACTAAATGTCCTTTTACGGGTCGTACGCGTCAAATTTAATCCAAGTAATTTATGTATTCAGTATTTATTAAACAATTTTCATCAAAACTATTTGCTCAACATTACAAGAAATAAACAATATACAAAGATCAAAAAGTTTATTCGGCCATTTTTGTTGTTAAAAGCATTATTCTAATATTATCATATACGTGGCATGATTTTAAATTATTTGTGCATGTAGTAATAAAATTAATTCGAATGATAAATTTGATTTAACATTGTTTTCCGTTACCGACTAGAACCAGCAATGTATTTAAACAAAATTTAATGCTTTGAAGCTAGTGTTATTTCTTATTTCTTTTTTGCACTACGAGGTATCTCACTTAATGGAAAATATTATTTTCTTTACTTAAAATATATTCGTTGAATGTGTATTACATCTAGTGGCATGATTGTAGCTTCAAAGCACCTAAGTTCATGGACACATAATAAAATGTTCATGTATAACCATGAATATATGAATAGGTACGCGTTGTACGTTCCGCAGATTTACATTTTAAAACGATCTAAGCGTGTAAAGTGAAAAATATTAATGTTCCGTGTATCGTACGTCATTAACAAAAATATACATTTCGCCTTTGTTACGCACAGGCTTAGATGATTAACTATATTACTTATGTAACATTATATACAATGATGGTTTTGTATGTAACAAATATAGTGTTACGAGTATTGGTCGAAGATCGCCCACGCAACAATATATATATTTATATATATAATTTGTTTTGTAATTGTTGTTTGTTAAGTTTATCTTACTATGCTTACGTTTATATTATTTACGCTACTAACATGGCTTTATGAAGCAGGCTCAATGGTTGAACATAACGTAGGTAGCTGTTGTGGTTCGAAGTTTACAACTTCGTGATAAACGAGCTCTGTAAACGAGAATGTCTTGTAGTTATTAGTTCACTTTAATATTGTCCCCGAGTTAAAATAAGAATCATACCTTTCCATTTTTCAACTGGCAAGTCCATGTCCTCGAAACTTTGATCGTATGGAAGTGACACTGGTTCATCCGTTGGATCAGCGTATTGAGCAAGATATGGGTGAGCTAACGCCTGTTCTGCTGTGATTCGTTTCTCCGCGTCCAACTCCAACATCAACTCAAGTAACTCTATGGCTGCAAAGCAACGCACATTAACTTAATTTCTGTTGTATCTATTAGGTACTTATTATTACTCAGTTCGACGGGTATTCAAACTTGAATATTTAGTAGTACTAAAGTTACTAAAAGTTCTCTAATTTATACTGACCTAAAGGATTAGCTCCTCGGAAAACATCCTTGAAATTCTTCTTCTTCAAAGGTGGTAAACTTTGTATATAATTCCTTGCCTAAAACAATGTTAACAATTATCTACACAATCTGTTTTGCTTTACAAATATACGAATTATGTAATAATTTTTTAAAGTTATAGATAGTATACATTATTTGTTATACCACACTCTTTGTATATTTTTAAATATCTTCTTCTTTATATAATGTAAACTCAAAGCAAAATCATATTGTTGTATGCAATTCATTTGATTTTCCTGATTGTATCGTTAACTATCGACAAAAGTGTAAAAGAATGTTTATCTTAAAAAAAAAGATTACCTCTTGGCTGCTAATTTTGCTTAAAGTTTCTTCTGTGGGTGTACCACAGAGTACTAAGACTCGTGTTAGATGATCAATTGCTGCTTAAAGTTAAGGTATGTTTGAAGCATAATTCATTATACAATGGGGAAGATTTGAATTAGTATGTATTATGTTAGAATTGCGTCTATTCAAAGCGGTAGTCTTCATTCCAAAAGAGGATTGTAACAAAAAGGATAGAACACATGGAAAATTAATATATGTATACTCACAGAGTCAATCTTCTAACGACAATCTTGCGTTTATTGGCATTTTTGTCAAGCTCAATATTTGAGAAATCATTCAAATGTTATCGATTTCGATGCCGTAAAGAAGTACATGCGAGGCATTTAAGCCGTAACACAGTATAAATTGATAGCATGCACTAGTAGAATACTCTATAGATTTCTATTCAACAATTCATGTATTACTCACCGACTCCGATGATATTTTTTGCATGAACTCGTCTCGTGGAGTACCCAAAATTTCCATTATTAAGTTCAGTTGATGTATATCTGCTCTTGCTAAGGTTCCACCACACCTTTTTCTACTTTCACTAGACTTTTCGTTGTTAAATGATATTACAAATAACGTGACTGCGCGCGTTGAAGCATATTAAAATACACAGGTATATATGTATATATATATATATATATTCCTTCTTTTTTAACAATTAGATTGCTTTTGCAGCGAGAGTCGAAGCTAAACAAAAGTAAAGAGTACCGAGAGGCAAATAAAAGAAATTGTATTATTGTATTAGCACCAAAAGATGTTAAAGCAAAACAAAAGCCATATGTAGAGCCTTAGCAATAAGCACGTTTTTCAATTCTGTGATAGTTAAAGATTTGTGATATGTGTTTCACAATTAGAAAATGAAGTTGGGATGTACATGTATTAGTACCGCATGATTAAACAGAAAGCACAGATAAATGACTGATTACTTGGAGCAAGTACTTCAAGAGCTTGAAAAGGATACGATCGGTGCCAGGAAATAATGTTCTTCCTGTTAATAATTCAGCCATTATACATCCAACCGACCATATATCAACTAAAAGAGAGAAAAGATTTAAATTCGATAGACGTGATCAGAAAATATTGGTAAACAACAGGAAATAATAATTACCTGTTTGATTATAATGCATCCAATTGAGCATGATCTCTGGAGCCCTGTACCATCTTGTGGCTACATAACCAGTCATTTCATTCTCTGTAGGCCTGGCTAGTCCAAAATCTAAAATCTTCAGCTCGCAATCTTCATTTACAGCTATGTTGGAAGGCTTTAAATCCTGCATATTAAAAACACTGTAGTTCAAGTCCTCTCTAAGGTTTAGAATAGTTTCAATAGCTTTGCACCTTACCCTATGTATGATACCCGCAGAATGTATGTACTTAAGACCACGAAGGATTTGATATACAAGAAACTGTACATGATCATCAGAAAGCTTCTGAGTCCTTACAATATTATTGAGATCTGCACCCATCAGATGCGTGACTAAATACCTATTAAAAGTGCATGATATTACTAAAACCTGGTACACAGAGCTTCATACTTTCTTGATCATTAAAATAATTACTAGACAGTGGATTATTATGCAAAATAAACATTGTTTGCCATTTAAGTGTCACCAATAATTTTGATAAGCTGGTACTTTAAAGATTGAAGTTTCAAAATTCTTTTAATCTATCATCTGCTTTAAATTGTGCCTGCTTATTTTCAGCATAAATGCATGAAATCCACAGTCTAATAATTACATTGATAAATCCATAAAAATACATACACCTGCTGAAAGTCTTCCAAAGAGGAAGACGGATGAAATACATCTAATAGACCAATCACCTGCAACAAATATTAATCAAAGCATCCAGAAAGCGAAATATATTCAATTCATTAGCTTGAATATTCAATAATAATCCGTGCAGTCTTGTAATTCAGAAAGTAAAAATAAAACTTAGTAGTCACAGATAACATAGATCTTCTTAATTCTTGGTGCCAAGACAAAGTTTCTAAATGCCTCTAATTCCCACAGTGCCAACTGCAGGAATGCATTATATATGTACATATATATGTAGTCCAATTTTCTTTACTCACATTTTCATGATTCATGTGTTTCAACATACGGAGCTCCCTATACGTTCGCTTAGCATGTACAGCTGACTGGAATGGTCTGGCTAACTTTTTGATCGCTACCTTATGCCCGGTTGTTGTGTCAACCGCTGAACTGAAACAATACATACACATTTAATGACTAACTACTTAGTCATACGTTAGAAAATAGTTTAACAAGCTGGCACATGTCTATTGTTGAAACTTCCATTGTTCCATTGGAAATGCAAGTTTATCGAACAAATGGCTTTGTTAGAAAACAAGATTATCCTAGCAAAATATCATACTTGAACAGTCTAATTTTAGTCAATTTTAGTTCTAATTTTATATATATACATATACATATACGTACACATATACATATACATATACATATACATATACATATATATAAACCGCTTTCTGCGTAACCTGACATTAGAAAAATTCGTAAATATAAAAATTAATTATCATTCAACAGCTTTCTATTAAGAACGTAAGTGAGAGAAATGCCAGAAATGTCAAGGTTATGATTGTTTCATGGTCAGGATATAATGCCGTGTTACTTGCGAGGTAAAAAGCGTGGTAATGGAAATTTCGAACGTGATGCTCGGAATCCCGAGATCACACAGATAATTGAGAAATGCGACCGTGACGTATTAATTATTGTCTGGCTTACCACACTTGACCGTAAGCTCCTGATCCCACTGGAGTGAGCATTTGATATCGTTCCGGAACCTCCCATTCAGTCCTATTTATTTCGACTTTATGAAACTGCGGCATGCTAAATACGCGCGAAATTCTTTCAGTACGGCAACAGAATTCACAGAAATACGGCTGAACGAACAACCACTATGCACTAACGTCTCGGACCGGGGTTTACAGACACTTCGGACATTTCCAAATTAGCCTACTATTAAAAACCACACGTCCATCGTGTGTAACACCACGGTCGACTATGACAATCGATAGCGCGCTGTTTTTTCATCAGCGAGTAATCGACTTCTCTGTTCGTCGATTTATTTAGCCGCCACGCACACACAGTTATACAGAGCACAAAAACATCTGTAGATACCTTTGTTCCACCACTGACTTTTGTCTAATTCAAATCCAGCTCAGTGATCCTCAACTTGCGATGAACGAGCGCGCTTACTTGACAGTATAGTTTCAAGCAGCCACATTTTATTTGAAATACAATAAGAAAAATAATAATTTATAGTAACCAGTAAGTGTAACAGCCGCAGTTTATAACAAAAAGATTTGCTCTCAAACTTGATCTTGCTTTAAACCTATTTCTTGCACTTTCAGCATAATTTCCATATAAATTCTAGAAAGACCCGTGTTCGATGACTTTTGAAACTTACAATTTATCGATAGTGCAACTTCGATAGTCTCAAATGTAAATGCATACGCATACGCATGTCCAGATTGTTTTCTATCCAATGATAAGGTGTAGCCCCGTGTCTTTTATGTTCCGTTGTCAGTACGTTCCCTATTTCGCTGGTGACTCTAGCAAATGACGTGCTAAAATTGTTTTTAAGCACGTAAACGTTTGTGTTTCGATGATCATGGATACGAATGACTCGGAGCCGGTCGAGTACGAGCCTTCCCTTGAGAATATCATTCAACAACGATCATTACGATGGATATTTGTCGGTGGCAAGGGCGGAGTTGGTAAAACTACGTGCAGGTAACCATAACCTATAAAATCTGTTTTTTTATTAGAAAATTTCAAATAATTGCGGAATAAGACAGAACATTAATTATGTTTTTTTAGTTGTTCCTTGGCGGTGCAGTTGTCGAAAGTGAGAGAAAATGTACTCATCATATCGACAGATCCAGCACATAACATTTCTGATGCTTTCGATCAGAAGTTTAGCAAAGTTCCGACAAAAGTAAAGGGTTTCGATAACCTGTTTGCTATGGAAATAGATCCAAACGTTGGCCTCACCGAGCTGCCAGAAGAATACTTTGAGAATGATTCGGGTAATCATTGTTACACGTAAACCGTATGGAACGTATTAATAATTCAATGAGTAAATGCGTCAATAGGTTTGTATAATCAGTTTCAGACGGAGAGGCAATGAGATTGAGTAAAAGCGTAATGCAAGAAATTGTAGGTGCATTTCCTGGCATCGATGAGGCAATGAGTTATGCAGAAGTCATGAAGTTAGTGTTAATTTAAATACAATAGGTATTTGCACATTGCACGAAAACAGGATCAATCAATTGCATAAGATTTCTCAATTATAACTCGTCCACTATTGGATCAAAGCTGTGATCAATGTGTACATGTAACAATACAAAGAAACAGATGCCACACAGCTCGGGTAGATTCGCATAAAGAATGGGCATTTGATTGGGAGTGCAATAAGCGAGAACCTACTGTATTAAGCAGTACACAGGAATTGTGCAGCTCTGTAAAATATGTAAATTTTCAGACTTGTCAAAGGAATGAACTTCTCGGTTGTTGTATTTGATACTGCGCCAACAGGTCACACTTTGAGGCTATTATCATTTCCACAAGTTGTTGAAAAGGGTCTGGGAAAGCTAATGAAACTAAAGATGAAAATTAGTCCTTTCATTACACAGGTTCGCAGAGGATATAGAAATTAATGTTACATCTATAATGTTGATCCTAATTTTCAGTATATTTTATTCCAGATAAGCTCACTACTGGGTATGACAGACTTCAATGTAGATACATTTTCCAACAAAATAGAAGAGATGCTTACTGTCATTAGACAAGTCAATGAACAATTCAGAAATCCTGACCAAACAACGTTTGTCTGTGTATGCATAGCAGAATTCTTGTCTTTATATGAAACGGAAAGGCTTGTACAGGAGCTCACAAAGTGTGGAATCGACACTCATAACATTGTAGTGAATCAGCTGCTATTTACACAAGAAAAGGATGCAACCTGCAGACTCTGTCTAGCTAGGCACAAAATACAAGACAAATATTTAGAACAGGTAAATTGTTATTATACCGATTATATCAAATGGAGTATACAAAGCACATTTTCATCTTGTATATTAAAACAAGCTTAATTCGATTAAATTTTCTCCAGATAATGGATCTGTACGAAGATTTTCATATAACACAGCTTCCTTTATTAGAAAAGGAAGTTCGTGGAGTTACACAAGTCAGAGAGTTCTCTGAGAACCTTGTTAAGCCATACAAACCTTAACGACTATAAAGTCGTGATATCTAATAAGAATCCGTAACTTTATATATAATCAAAAGTTTTTGTAAACTTATAAAACATATATTGCGAAATTTGTATAAGAGGTAATATTTTTATTTATGATATGTTTCTTTGCATGTAAAAGCTTGGCTTTGGTATCTACACATTAAATGTTCGCATTTCATTGAGATCGTGTGAATTTAATTTTTCAATGCCACGAGTGTGTTACTTTCTGTTATTTTCTGTTTCAAAATTTCGATGGGAAAAAAAGAGTATCAATTAATTACAGCAACGTCTCTACCGATCTGGATAAATGCATTTACAGCGTGCTCTATGTCGTTCTGTGTGTGTGCAGCACTGATCTGAACACGTATTCTTGCTTTATCCTTCGGTACAACAGGATAACTAAAACCGATTACGTAAATGCCTTTTCCTGCAAAAAGATAGATTAATGCTCAACCGTTCGAATGTTATATGTCGAAGAATGTATTGTAAAGTGCATACTAATCATCTTATCAGCAAATTCAGAAGCTAATCTCGCGTCTCCTAACATGACAGGGCAGATGGGATGATTATCACCGCTGATTGTGAAACCTGCAGCCTTCATGCCGTTTCTAAACATATTGGTATTGTTCTTCAGTCTGTCCAGAAACTCTGTAGATTCTGTTATTAGATCCATGACCTGTGCGCAAAATAACATGAACCTCGCTTAGAGTCCACATTATCATTTAAAAGATATGCAAGGAATCTAGACGAACCTTGCTAGCTGACGCGACCACGGGAGGAGGCAACGAATTCGAAAATAAGTATGGCCTGCTGCGTTGCCTTAGCAAATCAATTAATTCTTTTTTACCAGTCGTGTAACCACCAGCTGCTCCACCTAGAGCCTTGCCTAGTGTTGAATTAATAATATCAATGCTTCCTAGCTGGTTAAAATAATCTTCTGTGCCTCTGTAATTTAACGATTTCATACGCGTGTGAATATAATAATCGGGGACAAAATTAAATGGATATCTTTTAAAAACTGATAACTTCTTAAAAATTAGATCAAACGACTTGAATTTTCTTGAGATGTTAGAAGGATTAGTTTACTAGGTACTGTGTAAAAAAATCCTTTCGAAATAGCAATTGCTTGGGATTTCGAAGAAAATCACGAGGTCACGATTTGCTACTTTTTTATCTGTCCGTACAATGAAAATTTAAAATATGCTTTTTGTAGACCTAAATAAGTTATATACATGCACAAAGTTTCATCGAAATTGGTCGATAGAATCATTAGTAACTTTTAATTAATTTTCTTTATTCATTACCCAGTAAATTAATCCTCCTAATATCTAAAAAAAGACTAGTCTTCTGGTCCAATTTTAAAAAAGTTAGTTTTTATGTCCACTTAATTTTCCCCCCGAACGTACATGTGTAGAATAACTTTTACACGTGCAATCTTGATTTACATGTGCGCTTATATATAGAATTTGCTGTACCATCGGAGAACGTTCTCGATTTGCGGTTCCTAGACTATAGTTCCTTCACATATTGTAAACCGGTGAAATTAGGGTAACACGTAACATAACTACCTTCCATGTCGACCAAAAAATCCAGTAGCATGGCAGTCGTCCACAAATGTGAGGGCGTTGTATTTTTTCGCAAGCTCGAGAATTTTTGGCAACGGTGCGACAGTGCCGTCCATGGAAAAGACACCGTCGGTGGCGATGACGCGTAGGCGGGAAGACATGCTTTCTTGGAGCTTATTTTCTAAATCTATCATGTCCCTATGCTTGTACCTTTCTCATGGAATATAATTTGATGTTGTAGTCGTTATTAAAATAATACATTTACCTATATCTCTCACCTGTATTTCTTTGCCTTACATAGTCTGATACCATCAATAATAGAAGCATGGTTCAGTTCGTCGCTCAGTACCGCGTCTTCAGGCGTTAGCAAGGTCTCGAAGAGTCCTGCGTTTGCATCGAAGCAAGATGCATAAAGAATTGCATCTTCCCTACCGTGAAACTCGGCAATTTTCTTTTCTAATTCCACGTGAATCTCTTGAGTACCGCATATGAATCTTACAGAACTCAAACCGGCTCCGTACTTATCCAAAGCCTGCTTTGCTGCTGATATCACTTCTTCGTTGCTCTAAACGAGAAAGATTAGTTGTTATACATATGAAATAGTGCGTACAGATGTTAGGGAGTGCTCAAACTTACGGATAAACCTAAGTAATTATTAGCGCAGAAGTTGAGAGCTTCTACTCCATTTGTTAACGAAATTCGCGTGCGTTGAGGCGAAGCAATTACTCGTTCGTTTTTCCATGTACCAGCTGCCTTTATCGCTTGCAATTCTGGTTTTATGCACTCTACCAGAGAACTCATGCTTTTTGGTAATATCCATCTTTTGTAATTAAGACTCAGACCTGTTATATATATATATATAAGATAATTGAGTTATTCAAACAAATATATTTTTAAGTTGTTTAAGTAGAAATGAAACAAATACTTTTCTCAAAAATGGCAATCATATCTGGAAACACTTGGCTGTTTGTATACCTGAATCTATACTGAGTGATTACTGATCCAAGTGAAATGAAAGTAAGATGAACTAGTCAAACCTGTTTAGTAGTATAATGACTTTCAAGCTTGGCTTATTTTTATATTCCTGTTACGTGATATATGCTTGATCTACCTCGATAAATAACATTGGTAGTAGATTATGAATTTTTAAAAATAATATAACTGAGAAGAATAATATTTAATATTAATATTTATGTGAGATCGAGGAGAAGGGAAAAATAACATCACTACAAAAATTAGGTATTCCATTTCCATGAGATTTATTTTGTAATCATATGTCCTCCTCGTAATTTTACTTAAATTTCAATAATAATTATCAATTAATATTTATATTAATTCATTTAAGGACTTTGTTTTTTATATTCGTTAGTTTCTAAGTTTTTATTAGAAGCGCTTGTGTTGCAATATGACTAACATTTTGTTAAACATTATTTATTAGTTTTCATCTAATGTTTATCGAATTTCATCTATCAGAAAGTACTATTATTTGGAGCTACATTATAATATGAATATTGTATATTAACATAGCAACTGGACAGCAAACATGTTAAATGCATTGATTAGAATGCATTTCAATAATACTAACGTTCTATTATTCTATACAAGATTTGGAATTATTATTATTTTTATTATTAGAAATATTGTTACATTTAATCTCCTGTATTTGTTTATTCTTAAATCTGCCAGTCTTTTTGTCATAAATTGCATTCTGAAATCTCACTATTTGGTCTGTCATACTTGGTCTTAATTATCACGTATCTCTTACAGAATAATTTATCCTGAAGCGGCAAATAATACAGCAACGTAATATAAACATATAGTACATACTATATGTATATATGTGTATATGGTACATACTTTTACGAATTATTCCGAATATTTTTGCTAATTATTATTGGAAGAAGAAATAGGAGGATGAGAATTTCCATTCGCATAGCTACGCGATCTTTATAAATATCTACGATTGAAAGTTTAAATAAGATGTAGAATGGTAGATAGCTTTTAATTCAAGGTTAATGTGATCAAAATCAATATACATGTAACTTCGTATGTTCTCCAATTTACACCTATAATACTCGATATATATATATATATATTAATATTTCCCAAAAAATTGTTCGTATCGAGTTTATCTTTACAATAAAGAAACTTCAACGTTCGTGAACGTTTCATGATGCCTTGCTTTTGACGGAAAGTCGAGTTGCTAAGGAATATGCGTGCGGGAAATTGTGTACGATCACGTAAACCATTCCCAGGTAGATGATGATAGCGATTGTGAGAAAGAGATCAAACACAGCTGGTTTTACACTGAAATGTAACAATTAATTAATAAACGATGTTGTTTGAAAACGGTAAATATAATAAAAAGAATTTACCTGTACACGTTGAGTGTGGCTTTGGTAACATCATAAAATACAAATTCTGGATCTTGTTTATCAGGGGTGTGCAACGTAACTTTAACATCCACAAGATATCTGGCCATCGCCTCCTTTAACGTACTAATTAACATATTATTCTTGTCTGCCAATAAGGGAGCGGCTCTTGGCTGCGACGCTAAATAATCGAACCATAACGATAATGATTCTTTCGATATCTCCTGGAAGAATCAATAATTCAAATGATACAATCCCTCTTAATTCTTTTGTTTCGCTTAAGAGAATATTAGCGTACCAATGGATCTGTGAAGATCTGACTAGAGCTTAAGTTATATATGTGCCTTGCTAATGCTTCAGCTACAACTTGGGTGTGCTTATGAAGCCTATCTATTTGCCCTGCTTTCATTAAGTCTAAGATCGTTGTCCTAATTGGATCGTCGTGACTCTTGAGCGTGGATAGCGTTGTAGCTGGTAATCTTCTCATACTGTATCTTTCATGCTCCCAAGCCAGTGTTTTGTCAGCTAGGTTTATTTTCTTGTGTACTCCTTCCACGGTGGTTTTATTGAACGATTCCGAAACAGTTTTCAGTTCTTTGTAGAATAGACCGCCGGTAGAATTTTCTTTCGGTGGTTTCGACACGTGTACGTAAAGATTTTCATCGGTGGATACCGTGTCGAAGCAAATAACGTATGCTGCATCCTAACAAAAATATACACAACAGATTACACTGCCTCTGCGTGAAATAGTAGCGAATACTTTTAAAATGTATATTACTTGTATTATAGAGCCCTCGAGGCTATCCAGCTGATCCTCTAACCACTTTTTACTACCTTGATAATTAAGTTTTCCAGCACCGGTGACTATGAAGACAAGGTTGTACTGTGGCCTTGATCTGCTGGTAGAATACAAAATGGAGAACAATCTCGCTATTTCTAATAACATAGCTACTCCCGATGCATTGCTGTCTGCTCCAAAAGACAGCTCCTGTTTATTAGAAACATATATTTCAATTCCTATAATCCGTAATAGGTGCATTCTTATATTAAGCACACACTTACAGGTGCAACTCCTGTACTATCATAATGAGTCACCAGAGCTATTGTTGGTAACTTCTCGTCTGCTCTGGTGCCAGTCAGTCTACCATGCAGTGTAGCCACTTTAACGTCTACTTTAATAAGCGCTTGGCCAGATGGCACGACAACTTGGTAACCACTGGCGGATATAGAATTAAACATTGCTTCCGCAGCTGAACCAGCCTTCTCGTCGGTGATAAATCCGTTAGAGAGGTCGTTCAGAATTGTCTGCAGGTCTGGATGCCATTTAGAGAAGTAAACTGGTATCATTGTTTCCGGTCCAAATATCATGGACTCTTCGAGCATCATTATATGCTGGAATAGGAAACTATTATTTACATAAATCTGCACAAATACTTCTTATAGAAACATTGAAATATAGAAAAGAATATTTGAACTAAAATACTGCTGAGATTGTCCATGGCATTACAGGTGTTAATTCTGTGACTGTGTACAATATCTGAACGAGCCTAGCGTAAGATACTTGTCTAGATCAAACAAAGTAATTCTGAAATGTTTATGTTGTAACAAATGCTTGACGATAGACATTGTTTAGTCAGCTTGTCCACAATTCCTGTACAGTTGGAGGATTGAAATAAGTTAACATAATAACCTGTCTCTCCTCCGATGTCAGGTCATCGATCCTCTCCGGTAAAACGACTATGAGGGCTCCAGCTTTGTTTTTGATGGAATGGAACAGAGTTGGTGTGAGATCCAAGGCTCTCGCGACTACGCAGTGCCTGGAGGTGCTCCATCCAGTAAGAGACCTCGCCTCCAAAGAAATCGGAGCGCTGCGGCAACCTGAATGAGAAGTTCAATATTATCGCGACCATAATGTTCGCACAGAACAGAAAAATATGGAGATTACGTTACCGTGAGGTTCGCCGTGCAAGTCATACTGGTGCATCCGATACACGGGGAACTCGTGCGATGCCCCAACTGGGTTTACCGGGGAGATAATAATGAAGATCGGCAAAATGATCAGTAAATAGTACGGCAGATATCCACGGCATAATTCCGCGAAGCTGTCGCATTCTTCCAGCCACATCCTTACAGGTTTCTCTCAGGTGCTGAGCCCCTGATTATTTTCATTGACCTATTACTTACCACGCGTCCAACTACTCTCGACTTATTCGTACCTGTGGTAAGAATTACATACATATGTAACTGAAGAGAACACCAGAACGCTCATGCCCAGGGTTTTGGTGCATCTGGCGTAGTGCTGCACCAAGCGGCCGATGACGTAATTAGTGCAACGGCGCAGTACCATGCAGTACTTCCACTTATGCAGAAGATGGAGACACTAGAAACTTTCTTGTGGGCTCGGCTTTACCCCCGACCGATGGTGGAATACCGCGCCGACGCACTCGCCGTATTCTGGCCTATTGGGAGAGCCATATCGAATGCTCTCCCCTTACGTTTGAACTCACGAACGAATCGCACGTTTTACCGGCGCTCTCGTAATACCTCGAGTCGTATTATATAAGTATTCTTAAACTCGTGAAAGCTCCGTGCATCACTCAGATGCTAACTCGATAATACTGTCCCTCTCTGATTCCCTTCGCCACATTCTGTGCAGGGACTTGACGTAAATAAATCAAGTGTGTTAAATCTCCTAGTAGTTCTGATTCCACGTCGGGCATCAAGGAAAATCCTACATTGGTGACCCGAATTCCTACATTCTTTAAGCTCTCTCTCTCAATAAAAAGAATGTTTCTGTACCTGAGGCACAGACGAGGTATAGAAGTGGACCAATCACCCAATGTATTTTTTTGTCTCATGTCCGCGGGGCTCTAGCAGGCTCTAGAGAATAGTGAATACACAAGTTTTTATAACTAGCAAGTCTCAAATTCTATTTTACAGTGGCAAGATGGTCAAGGGATTGCTTGTTGATACCACTACCAAAAGAAATTGTTATAAACATTAAACAGCCAGAAATAATTAATTTATCAGTGAAATGGGTTCGATAAATTAATACGTGCGAATATTCATGGTTCAAAAGTTACTCTGTATCTCGAGTTCTATTAGGTATTTTTACTAAAAAATTAGATGGCAAGATGGTCAAGGGATTGCTTGTTGATACCACTACCAAAAGAAATTGTTATAAACATTAAACAGCCAGAAATAATTAATTTATCAGTGAAATGGGTTCGATAAATTAATACGTGCGAATATTCATGGTTCAAAAGTTACTCTGTATCTCGAGTTCTATTAGGTATTTTTACTAAAAAATTAGATGGCAAGATGGTCAAGGGATTGCTTGTTGATACCATTACCAAAAGAAATTGTTATAAACATTAAACAGCCATAAATAATAAATTTATCAGTGAAATGTGTTCGATAAATTAATACGTGCGAATATTCATGGTTCAAAAGTTACTCTGTATCTCGAGTTCTATTAGGTATTTTTACTAAAAAATTAGATGGCAAGATGGTCAAGGGATTGCTTGTTGATACCATTACCAAAAGAAATTGTTATAAACATTAAGCAGCCAGAAATAACAAATTTATCAATAATTACTATCGCGGCGATCGAACTCTGGCGAAGTTAGTTTGGGGTGGGGGAGTTGCGCACCGCGCACCGCGCACCCCACCACGGCGTCCGCGCTCAGTCAGTCAGTCGTGGTGCGCACTCAGGACGGAACGGGAGGGCTCCGGGACCAGAAGGACGAAGGACCTTGCAGTTGACCAGAGGTTCTCCAGGGCTGCCCTGGCCCACCCTGACCACCCTGGCCTACCCTCACCTACCTTCGAGTGGACCAGGGATCCTCCAGAGCTGCAGTGGACATCACTGGTCAACCCTGGTCCACCTTAAGCTGGTTCGCGGTCGGACAGCGGTTCCTGGAAGCCGTCTCCGCTCACCTTGGTCAACTTTCAGCAGTTGGTAAGTGACAATACAAATATACATTTTCTGTTTTGGAATACGTGATGATTCAATGAACGCCGTCAATTATTATTTGTGTATTTTTAATTCGAATTTGCTTCGGAATTTTTCACAAATTTCTTTTCTTGAAATTACATTGTATTATATTTTTGACATAAATTTAGTACTCTGAAATTTTATTATATTATATCATATTTTTTACATAAAATTGGTATTTTGAAATTATATTATATTATATTATATTTTTAACATAAAATTGGTATTCCTCCGATCGGAGGTCCCTCAAGGGGCTCACTCACGGGCCGGGCCGTGGGTGAGTACGGGTATTAGCGAACCCGAGGCGACCCTAGCTTGTAGGTCGTTGCGTCATAATTTCGCTATATTTATTTTTGATTAAAATTGTTCATCTTTCCGATCGAATATTTACTTCTAAACTTACAAAAGTCCCTCTTGTGAAATTTATGTATCTGATTTAAAATTGGTATTCCTCCGAATGGAGGTCCCTCAAGGGGCTCACTCACGGGTCGGGCCGTGGGTGAGTACGGGTATTAGCGAACCCGAGGCGACCCTAGCTTGTAGATCGTTGCGTCATAATTTCGCAAGAGTTATTTTTGATTGGGATTGTTCATCTTTCCGATCGAATATTTACTTCTAAACTTACAAAAGTCCCTCTTGTGAAATTTATGTATCTGATTTAAAATTGGTATTCCTCCGAACGGAGGTCCCTCAAGGGGCTTACTCACGGGTCGGGCCGTGGGTGAGTACTGGTATTAGCGAACCCGAGGCGACCCTAGCTTGTAGGTCGTTGCGTCATAATTTCGCAAGAGTTATTTTTGATTGGGATTGTTCATCTTTCCGATCGAATATTTACTTCTAAACTTACAAAAGTCCCTCTTGTGAAATTTATGTATCTGATTTAAAATTGGTATTCCTCCGAACGGAGGTTCCTCAAGGGGCTCACTCACGGGCCGGGCCGTGGGTGAGTACGGGTATTAGCAAACCCGGGGCGACCCTAGCTTGTAGGTCGTTGCGTCATAATTTCGCAAGATTTATTTTTGATTGGGATTGTTCATCTTTCCGATCGAATATTTACTTCTAAACTTACAAAAGTCCCTCTTGTGAAATTTATTTATCTGATTTAAAATTGGTATTCCTCCGAACGGAGATCCCTAAGGGACTCACTGCTGTGGGTGAGTACGGGTATTGGCGAACCCGGGGCGCCCCGAAGCGCCACCTCAGTAGAGTGAAGTTCTGACTTCATCTACTCTTAGTTTCTTGTCGGGTAGGCCGTACTTGTGTACGGGGTTTGTTTGGCTCTCGTGAGCCTGTTAGATTTGCACTCTTGTGCATATTAGGTAGGCCGTACTCGTGTACGGGGTTAGCTTGGCTCTCGTGAGCTGGTTGTAGGTTGGCTCTCGTGAGCCGGTTAGATTCGCACTCTTGTGCATGTTAGGTAGGCCGTACTCGTGTACGGGGTCATCGTTTCTTCTTTCATTACTTCGGAGTTCCTTCTTTTTGTGTCTAATTGTTATTAGTCTGTTTCAGTTAAATCACAACAGTTCAGCATGATCATCGTTGAACGAAAACAACCAACAGTAAGAAGACTTCACATTATTTATAAATTAGTATTAGTTGTCGAGCAATTATTGTGTTCGATTCATTTTGTTAGTTTCGCTTGTTGATTTGGGTGATAGCCTTCTGCTGTCACCAGGTGGTAGCGTCACCCTCGAACCAGAGCCTTCTGCTCTGGTTCTGTTCTTGCATTCTTGTTTTTCGTTAATCTGAGCCTTCTGCTCCATTTTTATTTTCTCTGGCATTGTTCAGAGACTTGTCAGATTTAGTTTTTTTTGCTCACAATAATTGCTCGACCTGAGTGCGTGCGTTAGTTGTTAAGCTTGTTCATTAGTATTGTATATATGTCGAGTAATTGTTGCCATAATTTCACTTTGCTCGGCTCGATTTTTGCTTCCGACACAGCCTTCTGCTGTGTCGGACCTTGCTTGTATGTACCAGACCGGTTGGTACCGGTGCTCGGCGTAGACCCATTGAGAGGGATGTTCGAGAGACCTGTTCACTCGTGTAAAATCCTCCCTGCCGTAAGTCCACCCGAGTCGCCTCAACGCTAGTCGTTGCCTGGCGACAGGTGGGTGGGGGAAACTTAGGGTATCGTTTGAACGCTTCTCTCGGCCATCGCTCTTCGTGAGGACACGTCGGGTATCGATGCTGGCTGGAGTTGGTTCTGCAAGCATTGTACGCGTCGCGTGACCCCTCGATCCAGAGCCTTCTGCTCTGGTTCGGTTTCGTTTCTCTCTTTGAAAGAATCAGAGCCTTCTGCCTGATTCGTTTTTCATCTCCCGTGAATCGGAGACTTCTTCTCCGACTCACACCTTTTTCTCCGCAATAATTACTCGACATACGCTGCGAAATTTAGTTTGTAAAACTCGAAAGCGTCGTTGTAAGAAAGGGAGTCAGAAGGAAGCGTATTGAATTCCTTCTGGCTTCCTTTCGGGTCTCTTGTGCAGCAACCTCCTCGTGGTGAGACCCGGGCAATCGATAATATTCTCTATTTGTTAGATCTTCTATTATCTTACAAATAATGAATAAAATCGAGCTAATAGCTGCTCATTTGTAATTTGCGATAACATTGTGAAATAAAATTTAAGACGTACTGATAATAAAAACTTGTGTATTTAATTGAATTGTGTCTGAATTTATTTTAAACTTGCATGGGATAGGCCAAGGGTCCTTCCTGCCTTCCTTCTCGCTTTCCTTGTTTACCCTTGGCCCACCTACGCCTTCTTGGCAGCTCCTTTTAATTATTAACCGAAACACACACTTCTTGTTTCGGAATACTTTTTTATTCAATATACATCGTACATTTTTTCTGGATTTCTAATTGAAATTTGATTCTGAACTTTTTAAAAGTTCCGTTTCTTAAAATTGCTATGACCCTAGCCTTTATGTCGTTGCGTCCCAATTTCGTTTGATTTATTTTCGATTGGAATTGTTCATCTTTCCAATTGAAATTTATTTCTGAACTTTCAAAAGTTCTTATTCTAAAATTTATATGTCTGGTTTTAAATTGGTATTCCTCCGAACGGAGGTCCCTCAGGGACTCACTGCTGTGGGTGAGTACGGGTATTGGCGAACCCGGGGCGCCCCGAAGCGCCACCTCAGTAGAGTGAAGTTCTGACTTCATCTACTCTTAGTTTCTTGTCGGGTAGGCCGTACTTGTGTACGGGGTTTGTTTGGCTCTCGTGAGCCTGTTAGACTTGCACTCTTGTGCATGTAGGTAGGCCGTACTCGTGTACGGGGTTAGTTTGGCTCTCGTGAGCTGGTGTTAGGTTTGGCTCTCGTGAGCTGGTAGATTTGCACTCGTGTGCATGTTAGGTAGGCCGTACTCGTGTACGGGGTCATCGTTTTGTCTTTATTTCATCGTCTTCTTATCCTTCGTTGTTCCTCCATTGTTTTGTGTCTAATCATTACTAATCTGTTTCAGATTGAGTACAACAGTTGCAGAAATTTATCATCGAACGAAGACAACGCATCGTACGAAGACTCGTTTCTTCTTCCATTACTTCGGTCTTGCTTCATTTTGTGTCTAATTATTAGTCTGTTTCAGTTAAATCACAACAGTTCAGCAGAATCATCGTCGAACGAAGACAACGAATTTTAAGAAGACTTCACAGTATTTATAAGTTCGTATTAGTTCTCGAGCAATTATTGTGTTAGCATCACTTTGTGATTTGTTAGACTTAGTTCTTTTTTTTTTGCTCACAATAATTGCTCGACTTAAGTTCATGCGTTAGTTATTAAGCTTGTTTGTTAGTATTGTATATATGTCGAGTAATTATTGCCCTAACTTGACTTTGCTCGACTCGATTGTCAACTCCGACACAGTTTCGTGCTGTGTCGGACCTTGCTTGCAAGTGTTGAACCGGTCCAGTTGCGATATTCGGCGTGGATGCATAGAGAATTGATGGTCAGGGAGCAGTACTCGCCAGGTAGAACCCTTCCTTCGTAAAATGTCTGCCTAAGTCATGTCAACGCTGGCGTGGCTCGCGCCGGGAGCAGGGGATCCTTCGTCCGTAAGTCTCTTTGTCGCCTTGTTGCGCCAGCGTTGCTCGTGGCGGGTAGTTGGGGAAGGTAGTTCTACCGTACGGTGGAGGCGTCCCTGGCCGTCGTTCTCTGTGAGGAAGCGTCGGATACCGTACTGGTCGGCAGATAGCTTGCAAGCATTGTACGCGTCGCGTCACCCTCGATCCAGAGCCTTCTGCTCTGGTTCGGTTTTGTTTCTCTCTTTGAAAGAATCAGAGCCTTCTGCCTGATTCGTTTTTCATGTCCCGTGAATCGGAGACTTCTTCTCCGACTCGCACCTTTTTCTCCGCAATAATTACTCGACATACGCTGCGAAATTTAGTTTGTAAGACTCGAAAGCGTCGTTGTAAGAAAGGGAGTCAGAAGGAAGCGTATTGAATTCCTTCTGGCTTCCTTTCGGGTCTCTTGTGCAGCAACCTCCTCGTGGTGAGACCCGGGCAATCGATAATATTCTCTATTTGTTAGATCTTCTATTATCTTACAAATAATGAATAAAATCGAGCTAATAGCTGCTCATTTGTAATTTGCGATAACATTGTGAAATAAAATTTAAGACGTACTGATAATAAAAACTTGTGTATTTAATTGAATTGTGTCTGAATTTATTTTAAACTTGCATGGGATAGGCCAAGGGTCCTTCCTGCCTTCCTTCTCGCTTTCCTTGTTTACCCTTGGCCCACCTACGCCTTCTTGGCAGCTCCTTTTAATTATTAACCGAAACACACACTTCTTGTTTCGGAATACTTTTTTATTCAATATACATCGTACATTTTTTCTGGATTTCTAATTGAAATTTGCTTCTGAACTTTTTAAAAGTTCCGTTTCTTAAAATTGCTATGACTCTAGCCTTTATGTCGTTGCGTCCCAATTTCGTTTGATTTATATTCGATTGGAATTGTTCATCTTTCCAATTGAAATTTATTTCTGAACTTTCAAAAGTTCTTATTCTAAAATTTATATATCTGGTTTTAAATTGGTATTCCTCCGAACGGAGGTCCCTCAGGGACTCACTGCTGTGGGTGAGTACGGGTATTGGCGAACCCGGGGCGACCCGAAGCGCCACCTCAGTAGATTGAAGTTCTGACTTCATCTACTCTTAGTTTGTTCTCGGTTAGGCCGTACTTGTGTACGGGGTTAGTTTGGCTCTCGTGAGCCGTTAGATTTGCACTCTTGTGCATGTTAGGTAGGCCGTACTCGTGTACGGGGTTAATTTGGCTCTCGTGAGCCGGTTAGATTTGCACTCTTGTGCATGTTAGGTAGGCCGTACTCGTGTACGGGGTTAGCTTGGCTCTCGTGAGCTGGTGTTAGGTTGGCTCTCGTGAGCTGGTTAGATTCGCACTCTTGTGCATATTAGGTAGGCCGTACTCGTGTACGGGGTTAGTTTGGCTCTCGTGAGCCGGTCAAATTCGCACTCTTGTGCATATTAGGTAGGCCGTACTCGTGTACGGGGTTAGCTTGGCTCTCGTGAGCTGGTGTTAGGTTGGCTCTCGTGAGCTGGTGTTAGGTTGGCTCTCGTGAGCTGGTTAGATTCGCACTCTTGTGCATATTAGGTAGGCCGTACTCGTGTACGGGGTTAGCTTGGCTCTCGTGAGCTGGTGTTAGGTTGGCTCTCGTGAGCCGGTTAGATTCGCACTCTTGTGCGTGGTAGGTAGGCCGTACTCGTGTACGGGGTCATCGTTTCTTCATTGATTACTTCGGTGTTCCTTTATTTTGTGTCTAATTATTATTAGACTGTTTCAGTTAAATCACAACAGTTCAGCAAGATCATCGTCGCACGAAGACAACTAATAGTAAGAAGACATCTCATTATGTATAAGTTCGTATTAGTTCTCGAGCAATTATTGTGTTAGAATCACTTTGTGATTTGTTAGACTTAGTTCTTTTTTTTGCTCACAATAATTGCTCGACTTAAGTTCATGCGTTAGTTATTAAGCTTGTTTGTTAGTATTGTATATATGTCGAGTAATTATTGCCCTAACTTGACTTTGCTCGACTCGATTGTCAACTCCGACACAGTTTCCTGCTGTGTCGGACCTTGCTTGCAAGTGTTGAACCGGTCCAGTTGCGATATTCGGCGTGGATGCATAGAGAATTGATGGTCAGGGAGCAGTACTCGCCAGGTAGAACCCTTCCTTCGTAAAATGTCTGCCTAAGTCATGTCAACGCTGGCGTGGCTCGCGCCGGGAGCAGGGGATCCTTCGTCCGTAAGTCTCTTTGTCGCCTTGTTGCGCCAGCGTTGCTCGTGGCGGGTAGTTGGGGAAGGTAGTTCTACCGTACGGTGGAGGCGTCCCTGGCCGTCGTTCTCTGTGAGGAAGCGTCGGATACCGTACTGGTCGGCAGATAGCTTGCAAGCATTGTACGCGTCGCGTCACCCTCGATCCAGAGCCTTCTGCTCTGGTTCGGTTTTGTTTCTCTCTTTGAAAGAATCAGAGCCTTCTGCCTGATTCGTTTCTCATCTCCCGTGAATCGGAGACTTCTTCTCCGACTCGCACCTTTTTCTCCGCAATAATTACTCGACATACGCTGCGAAATTTAGTTTGTAAGACTCGAAAGCGTCGTTGTAAGAAAGGGAGTCAGAAGGAAGCGTATTGAATTCCTTCTGGCTTCCTTTCGGGTCTCTTGTGCAGCAACCTCCTCGTGGTGAGACCCGGGCAATCGGTATTATTCTCTATTCGTAAGAACTTTTAGTATCTTACAAATAGAGAATAATATCGAGCTAATAGCTGCTTATTTATAATTTCCGATAATAGAAATTAAAACTTACTAATTATAAAAACTTGTGTATTCAATTGAATTGTGTCAGAATTTACTTTAGGCTAGCTCGGGATGAGCCAAGGTGGGCCTTCAATGCTTTTCTTGTTTTCCCCTATTCCACCTTCAGCTTCTTGGTAAGCTCCTTTGAATTACTAACCGAAAAACACAGTTTTTCATCGTCATCTTTTTTCCTGGATTTCTAATTGAAATTTGATTCGGAACTTTTCAAAAGTTCCTTTTCTTAAAATTGATATTTTTTGCCTAAAATTGGTATTCCTTCGATCGGGGGTCCTTCCATTTATTATAGGTATATGGTCTAAGCTTCTCGTGGATCTAGTTGCAACATTTGTCGTTCGTCAGCGTAGAGGGCGTAAGAAATCTAGTTGTTGTTAACGATGTCGGTATTTCAGATCGTGAGACACGAAACCCCATATGGCGATTGGTCTACTCCTATACCTCGTCTGTGCTCTAGGTGCCCCGCTGACGTGAGACAAAAAATTACATTGGGTGATTGGTCTACTCCTGTACCTCGTCTGTGCTCCTGTCCTTTCTGACTCGAAGTGCCTATGAAGACGTTTGAGACATTTTTGTTTAGATGGCGTGACGGGAGTCTTCAACTACAGTAACTTACTTTTTCCAACGTCGGTATCTCGGTGGTCAGAGAGGAACAAGAGATGTTAATCCGGTATCTTCCTCTCCGGTATCAGACGCATCTCCAACACTGATCTGCAAAGATACTTGCATTTTGAGTATTTCTTTTCATTAAATACTACAAAATGGAAATGAACAATAAATATCATTGTCGGACATATCCCTCGCCCTTCATTAAAGTCTCCAGCTCATTATGACTCTGTGTTAGACCCAAGCATAAACTTTACTGCGCACGGAACAATGTGCATCTCCCGATAAAAAGATCCCACGGATTTCCTGTGGATCATTGTTCATGCTCGGGAAATTTCGCGCTCAATAATGCGCGCACATCTTGTTTCCGCAAGAAAGTCGGATCGAACATAAAACGCGCCACTTAGAAACACCGTGACGTTATCAAGAATTTACAGACTCGAACGATTTTCAAAAATGTAGAATGTAGAATGACAAAATATTAGAAGTAGAATAAAAGAAGTAGAATGACGAAGTAGAATGTTTGTCTTTCACGCGGTTAGCTCTCCAGCTACCGATTCATGTGCTTCTAACTTGTTTTGTTTTTGTTTCACTTATTTATTTGTCAATAATAATTTCAAGAGGGTTCATCTGATTCAGCAACGTTTAATCAGCATCGTTTCAGGTCCACTGTGGCTTTCTCCCAATGTCTCTTTTTTTCATAAAAAAAGAGGAAACGGTTTAATGCTTTTCTGGGGTCTTGAATGAATTGTTTCTTTGAAAGTCCTGCGTCAATTAACCGTAATCTTTCAATTGCTCCATAAAGAGATGGAATGGAGGGAAATTGTTCTCGGACTACCAGAGGATACCGCGATTTCCAGCGATTTTCCACGACCGCAGATGGTTTGCAAATCCGACGGTTTTCTGCGGCGCTTTCCCACGAAATTACCGCCGATCTTGGGTTTCGTGTCGGCTAACCCTTCTTTCCGTTGTTTCCCGTTTAACGCACGCCCGGGCAACCGGCCGTTTTACCTGACTGGAAACATTTTCTACGAACGGCCATAACAGCCGAGGTGAAAAGAACCTCTCCTCGGCAGATCGGGGGAACAAGAAAGCGTTAAAAAAGAATGAAAGTTAATGCGACGGCGGTCTTTGTGGCGGCCCGACATTGAAAGTAAATGCACAAAAATTGCATAATTTCGTTCGGAACGTGTAATCGATCGGTCGTAACCATCTTCCGCAGGAACTCGATCGATAGATCTTCGTCTTGATTCTTTCGGGCATGCTGGTTTCGTCCAGCTTTCGAATTACGAACGCGTATCTGAAAAGTGAAGGAAAGTTTTTAGTAGAATTTTTCAATTAAAAATCTAAATTTTAGTTTCAAAGACGCTGATCGCAATGTCTTCGTCCATCAGATCAATCGTTATTTTGTTTGAAGGATTTCGGTTACACTGAATTAAGAAATCATTTGAAGTTCCGTAGAAAATAATGCTATTCTCAAGCTAAAAGTAGTTCATTTCGTACAGAATTCCAAAATGAGATGTGCCTAAGCCTGGGCGCTACTGGCGAAAGTGCGCAATCGATTTCACGATAACGTTGCTCTGGAATCTTACGTCCTATTACGCTCGCCTTGAAATCAGGGTAAAACGAGCTAAGCCTTGATACGCCTCGCGAAATTACGTTGCGATACACTCCGCTTCACAGACGGTCTACTTCTGAGAGCGGCCACTAATGTCCGATTTACATATCTAAACAGACTGAAAATCCTCTTTCCAGGAAAGTGTTCGCGATCCGACGAAATTTTTCGCGACCATTATTATTATTTTTGACATTCGAATTTTTTTTACAGCACCACCCAGAATTGTCCCAATTAATAAAAAGAAATCTGCGCCAAGTTACAGTTCGATCAGATAAAACGTGCCCCCTTTGGCCCTTAAACATTAAAATAATTAATTCATAAAATCGTTTCGAATATCCTCGAAATTGTTCATTGTATGGAAAAATATGTTCAACAAAATCTGTAGATCTGGACAGACTGCGTCTTTTACGTTCTATTACTTTCTTTCGTTAAACAAACGGTTTTCGAAAAAATTGAGAAAAATGTCGGAACAATTGGTAAGGAAATTCGCCATTGCTGGAGTAGCAGCTAATTTCCTTAATTATTTTTCCCTTCGAATTAAAATTGCTCTTTTTAATGTTCTGCTAAACCTTTTTGGAAATAGTCACTGAGAATGAAAAATATTCATTAAGTATTCTAAAAATATGAAAAATATGGCCAATTCAGAGTTTAGTTGTATAGATACGATCATCTGACTGTTTCAATTTTTATTGATTCTTTGTACAATCTCGAATAGCCTACGGGCACACACAGCCGCCGTGAGAAAGTATCCTCAGAGGAATGCAAATCTCAAGGGGAGACGGGACCGATTAGTTAACAACGCGATCTATCCATTTAAAATTGCACAATCCGGCGGATTCGTTGTTTGTCGAAGAACAAAGTGCAAACCACTTTTGTTGTAACGACAAAGGCGTGTCGTGTTTAGACATTGTCTAATTTCCAGGAGGAATTGCGTGCTGTAAATTGCCGGTCTTCCCCGATGAAAAATATCCCGTCGAGAAATCGCAGTCCGTTTGCAGTTAAACAACACGAGAAAGCGGGTTGTTTTGGGATTCGACGAAAAATAAGACCTTCTTTGACTTCCTGGCGGCCATCTTGGAATCTCTCGCGCACTAGATAATCATGTAAAATATAAAACTGTACTAAACCTTCCTATGTACCAGGCCTCCCTACTTTAAAAAAATTATATTTCCATAATTATGTAGTCATCAGAGCTGGTTATGTCCACCGGAAGTACTTTTGAGACATGAATTTCAGTTCTTCAATATTTAAAGTGAAAATTTCGTATTTTTGCAAAGCGTAATACTAATAGGAATTTTTTTTTCAAAAAGAGTTTTGGTGCTGTACTACTTAATTGATAGTTGAGCTCAATGCTACAATTCCAGAACGTTTTTAGCACCAAGAATTCCGCGCTGGACAAACAAATCGAAACTCAACGTAATTGGCCCGGCAACCTTTTTCCCTCGGTTCTTCTTGCCCGGTTTGCGAATCTATTGTTGCGGAATAACGTTCGAGGAAACATTGGGCAATCCGGTTCAATATCGATCGTCACGGTCCGGCAAATAATTGCAGATCGTTCCGCGGGTCCATCGATTCCGGGAGACGACTGTCGCAACTCCAGGGAAAAGATATTTAACGCGGGCCGAAGCCATTTTCCGCGTTCATTCGGCGACAGGCCATTGTTCGGTTTGGTGTGAACATCAATTGTGCACAGCCGCGCGAACGTTGACTTGGGGAAAGTGAATCCTTCGTTACAGGCCGGCTACTCCCTTATCTCCGTGACGATTCAAGGTCGGATTGCACTTCCGGTTTACCGGTTTTTGCACGGAACGATTTCACGGTAATTATTGCACCCAGTTACTCGCGCCAATTTGAAATTGACAGACTGACAAATGGGGAAAAAGTATTTAGACACGATAGACGCTGTATCTGATGTGATATTTAGCTAAAACCTCTTTACCACTTCGCGCTAGTGTATAACTTTTTGCGAGATGATCGGGCTGAAGTAAATAATGGTAACAGGATAATAAACTGCGGCTGAATTGCGCATTTATGGCAAAGCTGAGTAGGTGAAATTAAAAACAGAGATACTGTGAACTTCAAAATCGTAATTTACAATTTCAAGAAAATTCCAAATATGTTAAAAGTGAAATTACTGGCATCGCCAAAAAATGAGAAAATGGCGACGCAGATAAGCGGGTGCAACATAATTCTTTTACACTCGATTTCACTGTGTAAAGTGAAATGTGTATATAACTGCGTCCTCAAAAAAGTGATTTAGTTAGTTTTTATTAAGTAATACTACAGTGAAAACGCTCTTATATCGATTTTTTTGAAATGGCATCGATCAAACTCGCCGATTATTAATTCGATTGGCTTTAATGAAATTTTATATCGCATTGTTAACAAATGAAAGCAGAAGTCGATGGTGCGTGAACACTTCTTTTCCATTTGATTGATCATTATCTCGAAATCGGTTCGATTAATTAAGAGTCCTGCGTACGAGGCGATAGTATTGCGTTGAACGTTTAACGTGCACATGGCAAATACCGCTAGATGCAACCCGTCAGAACCATTCACTATTTTCCCGTTGCAAGTTGCAACGGACAGTCGGTCAGTCGGTGAATTTGTTCCTGATACACGACCCGTGGGACATGTTCCGTATCTGGGAACCTAAACAGGAATTATGCCAACAACGTTGCTGCAACTTCAGCCTAAGTCGCGCACAGCTTCGAACAGGATTTATTGTATATTCGAACAATCATCGGATAATTGAACCGTTAACACTGAACATTTATTTTTTTTTTAATGAAATACCCAGATTTAAAAATTGAAAATATTGACAATATTTTAGGCAACGTTATCACATTGAAAATTATATATTTTCCACACAGTGGTTTCAATAATTTTAGCACCCGCTGTAAACAATAGCAAATTGATTATGGCGCCACAAGCATTATTATAAGATTTTAGTTTTCGAAAAAAACATTGAACTTGTTATAATGTTCTTATGAGTTTTTCCTATGAGTTTATGAAAATATTTTCAATTATAATTTCTGCAATTTTTTGAATTGAAATTTTCAAAAGCATTAATTTACAGTTTAATTGTCCTCATATCGGACTCACAATCTTCCAGAACGAATTCAAGAGAAATTTTAACACGGTCACTTACGTTGTCCTTTGCCCCTTGAGTTTTATCTGAGATACGCTTGGACTACTTCAAATTGAGATAGTATCTGTGGCCGAATTAATTCCGGAGCAATTAAAAACTCGCGTATTCTCCCATGCAGCGTTTCTTTCGCGTACCAGGAAATTAGTACCTATTGTAATTAGCTTCTGGCTATAGTATTATATTAGGTTGTATTGGATTTTTTATAACTTCTCCCTAAATAATTGACGTTGAAATAAAATATATTTAAAATTGACATTAAATGTCTAAATAAAAAATGAAGATACGACCGAAAAGATCAACTGCGTGTACCTCAAAATGGTGTATAATAAACCGTATTTCCTGATCAAAACACTTCATAACGTTTCGTGTGCTGCAGCCTAATAAATTACCATTCTAGGCAACAACGCGGTGGCTTTAACAAAACTCGATCGCTGTAGTTTACGTACATACGAAAAAAAACGGTACTTTTGGCCCCACCCTATCGAACCCGATCCCCCATAAGCCAAAAGAGGTCGAAGGACCCGGATAGCCGGACCATGAAGATAGAGCATCAGCAACGTAGTCACGGTGTTTGAAGAGGTAGAATAAGGTGAACACGCCGCCGGTCCTCTTTTCTTCAAGATGATCGTTGAAAGTGTAACAGTAGGTTTCTCGTAGCGAGGCTGCCCGGACGCCAGGGGATCAGTCGCGGTAGCATTCCTCTTCGAGTGGTTCAAACTCGATAAGACTCCGGGTCACCTGGGTTCAACAGAGCAAGGAATTAGAGGTCGTGAAACCTGCAGGCACACGGTGGAAGGAGTAAAATAATAAAGGGAACCATTCAGCCAGCCACGCTCGATAGGACATGTCAGTGCTCGGTCCTCCGGCTCTGGAGAACAAGAGAGACCCTGCGCAACGAAGCTAGTGACACCCATCATCCAAGACACCCGTCATCAACCCAGGCCCATCATCGTCGGTGATGACCTGAACGATCGGGTGTAAAGAACATTTGAGAGTGTTGGAAAGAAAGGTGTTCAAATATTACGAAGTGTCTTTTCCTGCGTTGGATCGATTATGTGCACCGAACGATGAGCTTTCCTGCGAAACGCGTCGATCCTGTGAAACCAGGATTGTCGGTTAGTATTATGTGGGGCGAATTGGGAATGGCTCGTAGCTGATATGAGGACGCGTGAATCAATGAAGCGTAAGAGGATCAACGTCGCGCTGATTCTTCATGGACCAGGGACATCGCAGCCGATGGTTCAGTGGAGGTTCCTCTTCATCTTGTCGTTTGTGATACTTGTGTCATCGCCTTGTAGTGATAGTCGTGGTACGTAATATTACAAATTGTACAGAACCGTTTAACACTAAACCTATCATGCTCATACGACCGGTTTTATATTTCGCAATGATTAAAATTACGAAAATTCATTTTGGAAAATAATGGAACAGGTAAATTTCCTTGTCCAGGCATCTAGGGTAAGGGGCCCGATTATTGTGGGGTGCCTATATTAATTATGCTTATTTTGGCTGAACTTCACTTTCTGGGACCAAAAATTTTTAACTTTTTTTTTATACAGTCCTGTAGATCTTGACGAGAAAATGCCAACAATCGAAGTTTTAATGCGAGGAATTCACTGGTTCAAAAGTGATTATGGAAAAAAATGTTTCGCTCCTTGAAAATTTTTTTGTCACCTTTTGTTTCACAATTTCATCGGTTTCGTCGCTCGATAGTTTGCACGAGGAAAATTCTGTCTTTCAAATGGTCGATCGTGAAAGATCAGGATCGTTCGATCATCAGACCTTTCCAGTGTCATAACTGCACCGAGTGGCACACTGGAAACGGAAGTGTGGCTCACTTTGCAAGATCACGGTGCAACCAGCGTGAAGCGAAAGAATCCACGGGCGAGAAAACTCGGAAAAACGTGAGCTTTCGTGTACACGCGATCTCCTAAAAATGCATAACTTGAAATGCATAGATGCCGACGATGAAAATGATTATATATTTTATGAGAATTCATTCGGTAGTTGCATGCGAAATTTATGTTGGTGTAACTTTGAATGCGCAGCCAGGAACCCGTCGAGCATCCAAAAGATTGCGAAAACGCTTAAATCAAACAAAGACGAGATCTCCGCTAATTACATTGACGATGGATGGCAAGGAGGAAATCTTCTCGGTAGTCAGGATCAAGAGTCATGGGGCTCGGTATCCATGCAAAAGAAAAATATTCATACGCAGGAGCTTCCTTTTGTGAACATTACCCACAATGGTACGGAGGATTATCAATTAGTGTGAGTCTACCTTTTAGTTTTAATGTGAAACACTTTTTCAACTCGATTTAATAGGAAATATTGGTTCTTTTAGGGTACATAATGAAGAGACTTTGTCGCACAAAAGGATTAAGAGGGGAGTGATACATCTTTATAATATGCTAGTTTGTGCTACCGGCTGCAATCCTTTATCTTACAAAGGATATGGGTGTTATTGCGGTTTTCTGGGTTCGGGATACGTCATAGATGGAATAGATAGGTGATTTTTTTCATTTAAATCTTACAGCTCTTGTGCACCGTTCAGAAAAATGGATCTGTGCAGTCTAAAGATCATTGATCCCTTCGCAATATGCTGCACTTTTTCGTTTTAATTAAATAGGAACGCAAAGCTGTCTTCTGATGCGAATCTTACTCGCTTTCATAATTGTAAGTACGTTTACACGCTTGTAAATAATTCATTTTCACATGCAATACGTTCCTGAGATATTCAAGGAAGTTTCAACTATAAGACTCGCATGAAAAGTCTCGGAGTAGAAACATTTATATTTTGAGATTTAAATTAGAACACAGTTCACGTTCTATTTTAGCATAAATCTGCTTCTTAATTCGCGTGCAGTGTACACGAACTGTTGATGATAATTAGACAGCGTATCAGCAAGAAACATTTCAACTAAAAGAGCCATGCGCGAGGGTTGAAGATAATTCGGTAAATAATCGATAAGTTTATGAATCTATTTGCAACTGAAAATCGGTTTTCCCTAGGTGTTGCAAAATGCATGACTGGTGCTACGACGCAACGGATTGCCCGATGTTTTCGGAGTACTTTGTACCATATTATTGGAGGTGTTATCACGGCTACAAGCCGGTGTGCGGTTCGTCTCGTCAAATTGATTTAGCTTGCGAACTGTTTTCGATTTCGTATTTATTCGGCTGGTTCGTTTTACAGCTGTCGAACACGGGAACTGGGGCGGATCTGGGTCATGTGCTCAACGGTTATGCGAATGCGATCGTTCGTTCGCCGAATGTCTGAAACGTTACCCCTGCCCAACGACCAAAGCTGTGTGCACTTCGTCACCTTGGAGATTGGTGCAGAATCTTTTCATGACTATGTGATTGCCAACGGAATACCGAACCTTAGAAAGAACAGAAACACTGAAAATTAATTTATCAATTGCGTTAATATACCAAAGATAATACGATTCTTTTGTAATACTTCGTAAGTGAAGGATTTATTTATAATGAAGTATATATAAAAATAATATACCGTTAGAATTTATTTTTAAGTATAAAAATTTGTGTAATAAACTATACACAAGAATTATTAACAACGTTCGCTTTACAATATTTATTATTTACAAGTTGCTAATGCCCCCGGTTAAATGTACTACTCTGTTTTTGTACTTCTTCGAAATCTCTTGTTCTATCTGTAAATAAATGGAGAAAAAATTACTGAGAAAATATTTACGGGACAACTTTATAAATAAATATTTACAAATACCTGTGTTTGTAACTCCTTTGTCCTTTGTATAATACACTGTAAAAGGGGTTGAAGGGACTCTACTTCTTTCGCAGCATCTTTCTTCTTTTGTTTCATAGCGTTTTGCGAAGCTATCATCTTATCCACTAAACTTAATTTCTGTTTCAAGGTCGTTGCTAAAACGTCCATGTACCTGCCCACAAGGATGATATGTTAGCGTCGTTTGAGTATTATATAAAAATATTAGTGTCCCTTTCATTTACGAAATTATAGATTGAAGAATGAATGTTTGGTTTTTTGAGAAATGCTAAAATTTGACAATCCTCCTTTATCCCGTAGAACCTTCGTGTATTTACCTCGCAGAATGTTTAATGTTATGTAGGTGTTGAACCTTCGTATCCAACATTTGGGATAGAACAACTTGTACATTGTCCAACATATTCTGAGTGTTTTCCAAATTGGAATATTGCAGAACAGAAGATGAGTCATGGACCTGACTGAAGCTTAGGAAATTTACTGTATCATCGACTTTTAATTCGTACAGTCGTAATTTGAGGAACGCTTCCAGCTGCATAGAAGGAAACAGTTCAGACAAAATTTTGAATTCTAGCAATATCAATCGAATTGGAAGAAGAAGAGGTGTATACCTCAAATAATTGGTTCATAAAATCACTTCTGGTCGACGTATTGTCAAGAACTGTGTACGCTTCGGTACCACTGGCTACTCCACCTTCGTGACCAGCTGCTTCAACAACTATACCAGACTCTTCCAAGGAAACATTGAAATCTATATCCTCGTGTGCAACTTCTTCCACATTCCCTTCACCCCAATCGATTTCACCTCCACCTTCCAAATTAACATCGTCGCCCAAATCCACATCTCCGTTTAAGTCGATGTCCCCAAAATCAATTTCCTATCATTTCAAAAATGGTAAAACAGATCTGTTAAAATACACTTCCAAAGACCTTCGAGGGTGAACCTGCAGAAGACTGCGGATTTTATGCATTTACGATAAAAGTGAATAGTTGGAATTTGAAACAGTAAAAACAGTAAAAAAAATCATCGAGATTGGAGTGTAGCCGTGTTGGTTGCTGTTCTGCAGGTTCACCACTTCAGGGATCTACATACAGCATGTTCTGTGTCTTCAGTTTTCTTATTTTCCAAATCTTCGTCAGTTTTTACGTTTAAAGGTGGTTCACTAATTGATAGTGGGGGTTCTCCGTAAATCCATTCGTACGTAGTAGTATTCCCCTTCTCTATTAAATGTATGCATACGATATAATATGATATATTTCTAATAGACTACGGATGTTAATGTAACTGCATATTTTATAGAAAGTAGGAAAACGAATCAATTTTGCTTATTGCTTGCACACTATGACATAAAATTCGCATTAACATCAGCAGTTTAATTATTACATTCTTTCTAAATAACTTTCAGCATACCAATCACATATTTCAGCATGGGGACGCAACCACCATCATGCAATCTACCTAGAGTATAATTAACAAAACCTGAGTAGAACTCTATAGCCTTTTGTAATGATTTGGATTTTTTGGCAATGTTCTCATAAATTTCTGGCAGTTCTTTCACTTTCTCTGCTAGCTCTTGTTTAATATGCTGACCAGATATGCCTAATTGTTTGCAAAGTAAATTGAACTCTGACCGAGCTGTATTCTCTGACTTTTTGTACTCCGCTTCCTTCTTGTCAAAGTCCTAAACACATACTGCTTTTAACACAATGAAAATACATTTAATACATTCAATATATTTACTTACAATCTGAGTTTGTTCTAATTTTTGAATTTGTTTCTTTGTGCTAGGTACTTCGTAATTCACATTTCTAATAAGAATTTGCGCCACTTCTGCCAAATACACATTGTCCTTCTCATACGCCTTCACTATCTCTTGCCAGTCTTTCATTCTTTGCGAACCATACCTTCCGAAAACATTTTTTGTGTCCGCCTCGGTCTCCTTTAATATTTCTACTATTTTCAAACAGTGGAAGTAATTTATATCTGAAAAAAATGTAAACGAATACGAAGGTAATATGGGACGTCGGGATTCTAATGACATGCAAATTGATCAATCAAACGTTAAAAAAGTAACTCACATGTTCCTGACAATAATTTAACGATATCATCATGTTCAGGCATATCTTGAATCGCATTGTTAATTTTTCCTCTGATAACCAAAACCTTCGTGTGCCAGTCCTTATTACAATGTCGCCTGCTGATTAACCATTCTAATAATTTTCCAGTGTTGATGTCGATGGAAAAGTTTTGCTCCTAATTGATTCGGTGTTGAAAATAATTCTTATTAGAACGTATCGTAATCAATTTAAAAATTCGATATTTACCTCCATGATTCGAAATGTTTCCGGACAATTAATTAAATTTTCTCTTGTAGGTTATGTTATAACAGCTGTTGCTTCGAGGTTATATTATTATAACGTTACGAAGTGATTACAACGACCAGGATACGACACCGGCTGTCTTCGTGACACGTGCATTACGTATTTCCGGGAAGACGGGATTTAAATCTGCCATCGAACGTCATAAAATTGAACAGATATATGTGCCACGTATTCGAATTTTGATCAATGCACTTTAGCAGCAATTGCATCGGTAAGATGCACGCACAGACCTCCCAGAAATTTGAGATTTGTTATACTATATTTTAAAGATACGGAAACAAGGCGCGGTTCCCCGATGGATCAATAAGTACAATGCTCTCATATGGAAAAAAGTTTGCAATTTATTTCGTTAGTATATTTCCGTGTACAAATTTTTCATATGCGCTGAAGTACAATTTACTGATTGAAAAAACTACGATAATAGTTGTAACAGTACATCCACGAATGTACTTTTTATTTAACAATTAAACTGTTAAATACATATATAAAATATTCCTTATTTGTGAAAAACACTTATACAATTTCCAATGCTTCAAACGGAGAAATGTTTGTATCAAATAGGTTGGTCGACTTCAGCTAATTAATTTAGGAACATATTGATCGTAGAATGATTGAAAACAAGGAAAATGAATGGTCATGCAGGTAAACACAGTTATTCGCGCAGATACTTTAATTTATTATATTACAGTTTCACAGTAAGAAAAAATGTGTTTTCCCGCGACAATGTCCTTTACACTGCCAGTAGCAAAGTATAATTACAACTTGAGAATTTTGTGTAAGAGATGTAACAGTTCCCATTCTAAAACGGTCTATCCTTCCTATAACTTAATATTCAAATGATACACACATGAACGCGCATACACAACATTTTCATACACGAGGAAACAGAATTTATCTTCTTAGAATGTTCCGCCTGTTTGATACAGAGTTGTTCCGTGACGTACGATGGAAAGTCTACGTGTCAGAAACAACCGGCCAATGTTAACATGGCACCGTGACTGGTAGTTAGAGCTCGTGGTACGTTATTTATGACGCAATTATCACGTCGCTCAGACGGAGACGGTATTTTATTGTGAGCAAAGAAAATACTGTCATTTGCAAGTACACTATTGAATGCGCTAGGGCTTTCTCTCCGTGAAGAAAGTCTTTAAAATATAGACCTGCAACACGCATATAGTTACAATGGTAATTGTTTCTACGATGGACCATTTTAGCACATGGTCGTTCAGATCCTCCGCGTTTTTACGTCCCTGCGCTTCTCTCAGTCGATGATGCGTTTGATAGTCTAGAATGTTGTTTAAATGTTTATGTACTTCTTCCACGGAAGACTCCATCTAAACAAAACCATTTATTTTATCAATTGTTTTAATCATAGACATTCAATTTCGAGAATAACTTTTCTATTACCTGTGTCATGACTGTTACATGTTCTCCAAGACCAACTAGAGGCATCTGATTGCCCACACGGAAGTCCATGTAAACAAGCTTATGTGAAAATGTTGAGAACTCGTTACTAAAACAAGCCTTGTAAGGTCCTGTCATAGCAGCTGAAAATTGATGCGAATCGAACTGCGTCTTAATCTGCTTGTAGATGATTTCTTTATTCGGTGCTTCTAAGGTTACGTCTACATCATACTGTCCCCCTGTCACAACCTGTAAAACAATATTCGTACGAAATTATAAGCTAGATCATAAAACACACAAACCGTGTAACACACATTTCAGTGTCAACGGAACCACTAACAACTCGTGTCAGGTTCATAGTCAAAGTGCGAACGTGGCCAATACTATTGCGTTGCGATGAATGAAACTGGTTATACGGATTGTCTCGTAGCTGCGCGTTACTAAGAAAAGTATTTCGTTCGATCGTGTGCAAGAACGTACCTGAAATTCCAGCATTGCCGTCTCATTCTTCACGATTTCTTGATAGAAACACTGTTTCTCATTATCGGGAAGTTCGAAGGTTAACTCAACACCACCAGTGCGTAATATCGTGCCACACAACGAAACTAACAGCAAGCAGGTCGACCAATAGTCCATTTTGTTAATATTTTTGTTTTGCCGTTTGTGTACTATTCTACATACATTAAAGCTTAAATTGGTTTGCGAACCGCGATATTTTATTCGTCGATCAAGGCCCCGGCCAAAATTTTATCCAAACAAGCTATTTTAACGTGGCCGGATATTACTTGCGCAAAAACGACTGGTGCGACGTACGAACGGAACTGGCTACGCTGACGTCCGATTTTTAAATGTCTAGCAAACGCGTTTTATTTTTTATTGAATTTTTATTAGCTAACTTGGTCTCGTGTCATAAAACAGCAAGGAAATGATTTGAGTATATTCTATCGAGTATGTTACCACATTTGTTTCAAGGCTAACGCAATCCGAAGAAATTATACGGTACATTTGCTCATTACACTTACAAAATCAATATTACCATAATTAAAATGAACTTTGCATTTCGTGACAGAAAAAATCCAAATAATTAAAATAAACATCTGAAACTCAGCTTATAATTAACGCATGCTCATGGAGATATCGAAAGTTTTATGCGAACATTCTGAAAGAATTGTTTCATCCAGTATCGAAAACATATATTTTTTTTATATACATAGTGATACTGCAAGGATCAATAAGTCGCATGCGATTCCGGTATAGATATATATATATATATATATATATATATATATATATATATGTCCATAGATAAGCTTGCAAGTTTTGTCACGTTTTTGATTGTGTATTATTAAGTACATGTGTACGAGTTCGTGGAATATTTAATAGTTTCCTGTACGTGTTTCCTTTAGATTGCACGAACAAGAAAACCGGAAGTTTGTTAGAAGACTATCGGTTATTTAATGCTTGGCGTGCAATGAATGAACTAATTCGACTGGTAAGATGCACTTTCATTAATTTTTCAAATGATCAATCTTTAGAAAGATGTGCTCGGCAAAAAATAATGTTCACAATTTGAACGAACGAATAATATCTATATTGACAACTACAAATTTTGTAGAATTACAAGCGAATGCCTTAATTGAACGCGTTGTTTGTGTTCAATGAACGTTGTCAATACAAAATAATAGGGGTCATCTGTTTTTTCTAAAATTTTTGTTATATAGATTGTGGTGTATCTATACAGAAAAGTATACTACCTGACATTACGTTTCAGGCTATGAAAGCTGGTGTGTGTATATGCACATCGCAGTGTTTGCGTGAGGCGCCCTAAGGTCCCGCCCACTATTCTAATAGAGTCTCCTCGTCTGTCATGTTACTTATTCATGGAAGTGTGTTGTAGAACAAGTCGTGTGTATCGAGGGGCGAAGGGGGTAACCGAAAGAGAGGGAAACCAGTATAAAGGTCCTTTTCATAGTAAAAGAACACGGAGTGCGATAGGGCGTGCAAAAAATTATACACAGTCCCGAAAATCATTCACTAAGGACACGAGTGATATACGAGAAACAGCATAACTTTTTCTTAATGTATACAATAAATTCGTATTCGTAATACGAAAAATTTATATATATTCTTCAATTATATTATTATTATTTTATTATTGTTATCTTACTTATTCTATAATTATTATATATGTATATATAAATTTTTCGTAAAAAATTCAAGTTTTCAATGGAAAAATGAATCCTGAATGGACCCTGAATGAACCCTCTAAAGGTTAAGTAAAACATTTCTTATGATTATGGTTCGGTTGAGATAAAGGAAATAAAGTTACTATCGCATAAAGAACTAATGCAATTGCAATGCAGTATATGTATATACAGTCGGGTAACCACATATACCTTACGCCCGCCATCTGTATATATCTTATCACATAATCTTGGCTCTTTGCTGGCGCAGCAATAACCTCCGCGAATTTTTTGATAACCCCGCATAGCGTGCTTGAACGAACCTTAACGGTATCGAGAAATCATTCTAAATTTAGCGTTGCTATGTATATCAAGAACGAAATCGATACAGGCTGGTTTGATCGAAACCGAACTGCGCCCCTGCCGTTTTCCCGCGCAAAATTTTTGTGATATTTACGTCACGAAAACAAACTATATACTCTGCTAGCGATTGTAACTAGTTTCTCGCACCCTTGCAGAAATAATATAGTTATTGTAAAATGCGTGAAAGAAGTATTATGTAGTATATAAGGAAATGTAAACCGGAAGTCATCCGAAGCCCTAAGGCATTAAGTCAAATAGATAACAAAATAAAATTTCAGAAAATTAAAACGGTACAAATTCGTGGATCTCGCGGACCGTGCACTGAAGGGAAGACATTCGGAAAGTTAGTCAAGATTACAAAGAGATTCACACGTAAAATCGTGCAAAACTGCTCGATTGGTCGAACGTGACGAGAACGTTCCGAGTGAAAGTAAAAGTCGGGACCGAAAGAGCATCTCGGGTGCGTTTTAATTATCACATTTTTTCCACGCTTGGCGCACGTGTGAATTAAACAAACAAAAAGGAAAAGAGACGTCCGTGAACGGAGAAGTATCGATCCCATCCTACGGGCGTGAAATTTAAGAACGTCTTTTCCCACTGCACGTGCAGAACCAAGTTTCGGCGGGTCGGTGTGCGTCGGTTCTGCAGGTGTGTGCGTGCACGGTACACGTGTCCATGTGTACACGAGGAGTCAGGTTCGAAATACGAACAACACGAGAGGTTTCTACACCACGATTAACTCCACGGGAGTGGGGAGGAGGAGCACACGACCGCGTCAAGCTGCTGGGTACCGTGCACCATGAGTTTTCGAACGACAACGGTAGGAGGCACATCTCTTTCTCTCTGTCTTGAACCGGTGTTATTTTTACCCAGGAAATTTCCCTTTCGCGTACATCAAGAAAATTCATGCTGGGAATTGTGTGTTCTGTCCAGTGGGGCCCATAAGTCGTGCGAAAGGAGAAACGCGTTCTTACGGATCGGGACCGAAGATGATCCAGTGTAACGTAGGTCGGTGACTCGAAAAATCCTCGTGGCGGATGTTCGTAAGGTAAGCGTGCGATTTATAGTCGCATGAAAATTTTATTTGTACATCCGCCTTGTTTTCGAAACTTCCTGTAAATGAGCAGTGTATTTTAGCGTTTCGTTGTACGCGGAAAGAATACGCTCGGTTAGAAACGTTAGTAATTCCTCGTTTGAATTTCGTGACCCAAACAGTGTTTTGTACTTTGGTGTTTATAGTAGACGCACGTTTATGAGCGTCGTCTTATAAGAAAAGCATGAAAAAGTCTATTTGTAAGCTGTAGAATTAACCCCCTTTCACTATAATATCAGACTCGTGACTAAGACTTCAAATGGTATCTGCTGAATATGTATTAAATTGAAATGAAATTCTATTTTATTGAAGTCAATATTTAGTTAAGAATACGTAGGCATACAATAAATATAAATTTTCGGTTTTAGAAATTTCAAGTATTGTAATCGTAAAGTAAATCGCAGTGCAAGGAAATTTGATGTAGATCATGACCATGAATAATGAGAGTAGAAAGACACTGTTACGGTTTGTAGTATCGGACCTACATAAATCGATAGATCGATGGGAAAACGTACGTGTGACGTAAAACGTGATGGTGTGTAAAAACCATCAGGGTACAAATACTTCTTCGTAGTGTTTTCGAACAGTAAATTTCGAACTTAACTAAGCATAACAAATTCAGGAACAATTAATCTGACAAAATGGACGAATACTTTTTTTAAATCACAGTACATAGGGCAAAGCGTAGGTTGAATAGCTGTCAGATAAGCATACAACAATGAAAGGACGAGCGGTAGTAAAATGGGAATATAGTTCGAATGTTTGGCGGATGACAGATCGAGCTGTTTAGGATAATTAGCGAAACGTGACAGTTATTAATCGAATTTATCCAGTATAGAGCCTCGACTGGGTTAGATCGAACGCGATATTTTAATTATTACTGTAACGTGTAATTATCACGTAGTTACTCGCAATTCTCAAAACGTTAGCATCATAAAAGAGAGATTAGTAGTTCTTAATTGTACGTCTGGATCTAATTAACGGTTGGACTAGTGTAGGAGTGTTTCTAAAGAATTTTAATTTTATGCACTCGATGTTCTCGTTTATCGTAAAAATAGGACTGCGAATCTTTATGCAAAATAAAAATGTTCAAGTAAAGTAAAAATTTCTTTCTTGCTTTACTAAGTTTGGTACGTTGAAAATTGATGTCTCTAAATTCTATCTACTCATTCTTGTCATAAATACATAAAATTCACAGTCTGATCATAAATAATTTTCTTCAAAAGTTTCTACGAAATTTTCGGAACGCTGGAAGTATAACAAAAAGGTAGGGGAGGGGGGTTACCTGTCGGTTGTTTTGAAAATGGAGCAATAAACGGAGAATTCATAATAACAATAACCGTAGAAAAAGTGGTCTTGTGATGAGCTACCTGTTCAGAGTACAATAACCTTTAATTGACTGCAGTGGTAACGTAAGTTTTCAAAATGGTCAGTTACAAATTATTCGATTATATTTTATTTCCCTGATTATTTGAAATTGTAAAGGGCATTTACCTCGAATACTATTTAGATATAAGGTAAAAGATCCAATTACTGTTTTTATATTAATTATGGTTAAACTTCACGTTCTGGGACCAAAAATTTCAAGATTTGTTTATATAATCCTGTAAATCTTGACGAGAAAATGCCAAAAATCGAAGTTTTAATGCGAGGAATTGACTGGTTCAAAAGTTATACATGTTTAAAGATGAGCGGTTTTAAAGTTTTATTTTAGTCAGAAAAAGTGAAGTTCAGCCTTAACTATACTTATTTTTAAAGTATAATGAATATGAAAAAAGAGATGTATAACTGATTTTAATGAAAAAATTCAATATCTCTTTTTCAATATTCATTGTGCTTTAAAAATGAGTATAATTGATATAGGCGCAGTAATTGGGTGTCCCACCCTATATAATATAATTTAGAACCGTTAGTGGTAAATAATACATTGTGTACGCAAAATAATGATCAATTTGTAGATGTTGAATCGAATGAATCCTTACGATTATGATTAATAATCGGTATGATTAATAATTATTACGTGTAATAATTTGGTGCATTCTAGTAAAATATTGTCGACAGGAATTATTGGGTGGTAGTTTATTGTGTTTCGTTGATCGTGATTGTTTTAACAAGTGTCCGTAATTAGTTTGCTGGTATAGTTTGCTGCCCACTCGCCTCGTTTTCGGTTTCCCTCGAAATTTTCACGATCAACGAAGGAAAGCGGCGTTAGGTTATATGTATACGAGCGGAGGGTTGCCGTAACGAAAGTTAAAAATAGTCGAATATAGCAAACAAACGAAACAAGGTTGACGGACGCGATGCTGAAATACCTGGCTATATTAATAAATTTCCCCGTTGATCCTCTTGCACTCTAGTAAAAATAACGGTGACATAATATCCCCGTGCTCGATACAAAATAAATGTTAATATTAATTTCATCTCTCTCGTGCAACGTGTCAAATGTTTGATAGCAATTTCAAATTGGTGTTGGAGGTCACAGAAAGACAATCGCAATTGAATGGTTCGGGAAGTTCGAACGTACGACAATCACCTTATACAATGGAAATATCAACACTCGAATCAATGAAAAAAAAAGAGTTGTTCGCAAGCGAAATTCGCTTGGTCCTCTTTATATAATTCCCCACGGATCATACCCAAGACAACATTGCCAATACAGTAGGACGATAACAATGATAACCAATCGTGATAACGATAAACACATAAATACGGTCGCTAATTCTGTAGCAACATAAACCACTATTATCTGAATGATAATAATAATAAAGAATTCCGACGGCATGGACATCAGTTGCAGAAAATTTAACGAAAAATAATGACAGGAATAGATATGAAGTGGTATCATCGCGATAACACGAATAGTACAATAACAACTTCGATTTACCTAAAGATCATCCCCCTTCAAATTTCTGAATTTTGTGTTCAGAGTAATCTCCCCGCACACGTAACTATCTAAAATGGTGAATACGTTGGATTTCGAATCTTTGAAGTGTCATCTATTGTATACGAATATTTTGTCGAAGCATAAAACTAAAGAACTTCAATTTTCGTCACGAAAAAAACAGGTTTCCAAGCCAATGTGCACCACGCGACACGGGGGCGGTTGCAGCGAAATAAATTCCTCGCGAGGATCATAAAGGGTGCAGTACAGTTTCCGAGGACCCGGCCCGGCCCGGCCCGGCCCGGTTATATTCTCGGGAAACGATTTTGGCGTGAGAATGCCATAAAACGGCGCGCTGCCGACTGTCTAGACTCGAGTTCCACATAAATAGTGCAATACGCGGCTTCGATCGATCTTACTGTCCGGCCGATAAACCGTAGTTTTCACCGCGGCGACATCCGCCGAGCGGACAGGTCAACGGCCTGCGACGGATAATTGAGAAACGCTCGGTTAATAATTAGCAGGCGATCTGCCAATGCCGGATTGGAAGAAACGTGGCATTTGTAACGCACCGCTGATGCTGCCAGCTTTTATTCTAGGCAGACCAATTTAGCGAGGCGCACACGATACACGTGCGCTGCGCAACACCATGTAGAACCGTGAGCCCGAGATTTTTTTCTAGCCGGTTTCTAATTACCGGGATTATGCACTCGCAGCGATAGAACAACGTCGAATATAACGATTCACTTTTGAACAGAACGCCGCACAATGGACAAGAATTGGTCCTCGAAAGTCTGTACAGTGATTTCTCTATATATGTCGCCAAGGCCTGGATGATAAACGTCGCGGTATTATCCCCACCATCGTGGTGTACACCCCGTGACGGCCCTCGAACGCCGAGGAGTGTAAACATAACACGGCTCGTATGTATGTCGTGTTGTTGACATATATCGAGAATTCACTGTATTTGCATAACGATCTGCAATCTGATCGGCGTATTGTAAAAGTAAAACCATGAATGGCCTCTTGAATTCGTTTGAAGAGAGAAAGTAGTAATGGTTATTAATCTTTTCTGGAATCTAATTGGCGATGTTAGGAGAGGAAAAGTTTTGTCGTGTCCCGGGAGTTTTTTTTTAACATAGAACGAACACTATAGTACTACAGTTTCAACGAACTTCGCGTGCGCTTGTAGATCAACTCGGACTATGCTAATAATTTTTCAAAAGTTTCGAGAAAATTACACGTATTCGTAAAAATAAATTTTTACGCGAGATTCTTTTACGTGTTGTCGAAGTACTTTCATGTACCATCATAATGACAAGTATAGTAACGTCGACTACGTGCAGCAACATCGAGCAAGAACGTGTTCAGAATTTCGCTCGTGGATACGTTGTTAACGTTGAGCAACAAGCGACGGATCACGCGAAAAGAAGTTGTTCGCCCGAATAAAATGTCGTTTTTACGCGCGCGCGTCAATAAAAATATACTATTCCATATAAGGTGAAGCGGATGACCTTGAAACCTCGGGCCGAACGAAGAAGAAACCACGAGTAAATTCTTGACCGTGTATCGTTAACCCGTTCGTATCGGGTGTGCGCTTTCCTTGTAAATTTTTATTGCGCCATTAAAAACAATGCCGAGACGTTTAATCCCAGGTGAGTCACCCCTTTAGACTTTCTTTCCGCGTGATACCTTGTTAATCAACGGTGGCGGGAAAGAAAGGAAACCGTTCGAAGAACAGAAGAAGAGATGTATCCCCGGTGTTCGGTAATTGCTCTCGAAACCCCGGCCGCGCGAAATTAAGTAATTATTAGAACAATAGTCGGTAACTACCGCCGGCCGTGGTCTTTGGTAATTAGACGAGCGTACCGGATTGCATTGGAGCGCGGATTAATGAAGACAAACGGATTCACGGCGAAGGCCGTTGTACCGATCTAAGCAAAAACTGTGAAAGCGACACGGGCACAATTAGGCGAACAACCGGAAATCTAACGCATTATCTTCCCGCGGGGGAGAACTTTCTCCTGCCTCGTGCACGCGCGAAATCCTCGAGTTCCAATGCGAGCGAGAAAATTGTAATGAAATCGCTGATACACGCCGCATGGTGGTCGAATTTTTATTTACATAAACACATGCGGGCTACTGCGGACGATTTCAACGTAGGGATATTTTAAAAAATCATTATTGGTGCATTTGATCTTTTAGAGTTACTCACTATGGACTGTAGTTTCCCAAAAATGTACGTTCTTGAAATAGGCGATTCCCGAGGTTATTTCAAGTAACTTTTTCCTTTACGAAAATGTTCCCCGTGGCTTCGTTAAGGAATTATTAACGAAAAACCCGGACCAATCAGGGCGCGACAACAGCGGGCCGATTCCGGCTCGGCCAATGCCAACGTCGCGCTCAGCGGAACCTGCCCCCGAGGCGGTGTCCGTTCGCTGTAGCCGCGCTCCGATTGGTCCGCGTTTTCCGTTAATAACTCCTCAACGAAGCCACGGAGAATATTTTCGAAAAGGAAAAAGTTACTTCAAATGACTTCAGGAATCACCCGTTTCAAGAATCCACATTTTTGGGGCACCCTATGGCCTCTGTCTCTCAGAATAGATCAGGACAATTTTCATTTTGCACAAAGATCGGCAGTTTAATTATTATAATGGAGGACACTTGATTCGCCTGATCGAGTAACATTTGGATCGGATTTTATAATGATCGCTGAAAATGACTTTGGCATTACGTTGGATCCGAACGATCTCACCGAGCACGGCGTTTCGTTTTGTCCGAGTGCGTGGCAGCTTCCTGCTTCCGTGGCACTTGCACTTTTAACAGTCCTCCCCTGTCCCATACTTTAACTCTTTTTCCCAGACACGCCTAACTCGCGCGCCTCGAATAACTAGTTAAATGATGCGTTGCGTGCTGAAGTTGTTGTACAGGGTGATTCGCGCGACCGGGACACGTCAGGGAACTTTCCTGGTCGATGTGCACAGAAAACGTGTTCGGGAGGAAAGGTGAACGATTCTTCTACGTCAGTACTATTATTTTATTTTTATTATTATTTATTACCGCCTTGCCTAGGCGGGGACACGCCCCACGTTGTTCTTATACAATTTTATGTGCCACGAAACGAATAAAATGACGCATACAGTGAATTCTCGATATATGTCAACAACACGGTCATGCCATCGACATATATCGTCCAGGAGACATAACCGAGCCGTGTTACGTTTACACTCCTCGACGCCCGAGGCCTCTCGAGGTATAGCCCGCGGTAGTGGGGGATAATTCCGCGACGTTTATCGTCTAGACCTTGGCGACGTATATAGAGAAATCACTGTAATAAGTATGAAAAATTGGGGGGGAGTGTAAAGTTCAGCCCAAATGAATTTTGCAAATGGGAACGTAAGTCCCACAAATTTTGCAGGTAGATGTATTCTGAAACGCGGCTCAACAAGAAAGTCCGATTTATTTTCGACTATTTAGTTTACAGGCGAGATCGTTCCTTTGTTGGTTGCGCTGCGCAGCAATTAGCGAGGAACATGAACATCTCGTTACCGAGTTAGCCGAAGCAAAGAGGATGTTCTCGATCGGACGATGCGTTTTCTGTTTCGGAGAACGTTCCTGCACGGGATAACGAGATTCCGAAGGAAACGTCCAGTCCCATCTAATCCTGCGTGGACGGCTCATTTCCGTCGAACTTTTGCGCACTCGTCGAGATATCCCGCGTCGTTCTCGTAATTTCCCTCTTGGGGAAGAAACGAGGGGAAAGAGAGAGAGAGAGAGAGAGAGAGAGAGAGAGAGAGAGAGAGAGAGAGCCATGAGTGCGCACTTCATGTGCGTGCGTTCTCCTGTGTATACAGGAAATAGAAATCCAATACGTTCACGGCAGTCTAGACCGAGAGCAACAGCCCAGTGTTTCACCTTGCCCTGGGAATTAAAAGACGCTCGCCTCATTTTTATTAGATAGCAGACAAAGTTCGAATTCCAGGCTCGAGACGTCAGAAAATTTTTTAAACAATTTTTATTCAACGTAGAAATCACCGAATGTTTATAGATTTTTTTAGTAACGGTCTACGAAGCTTGTACGATTCGTTAGTATCGAGATACAACGATGTCTCGATATTTTGTGAACGTTTCTGGACCGAAATGTTGCTTGTAACGTGCACGGGCTCGTGTGAGGCAATACTAATTCTCCGGCAAAACTGCCGTGTTTTTAATCATTTTTTAATGAAACTTTTACCAACGTATTCGTGACAATCCTCTGATTAAAACGATACCAAACACGACGCATTTTGGATCATATTTACTTGTTTAATTCGCGATAATGTGGAACCTCGATTATCCGAACTAATCAATACAGAATTCTCCACTGGAGATACGAACCTGAAATTTCTTACTTTGCGCATCTACAAAAAAGAGCATATTATTCCTGTTCTATTTTTATGAAATGTTCTGTATCAAGAAATGAACATATTGTTTATTATAAAACTTATTATATAATTATTCGCATCAGCTTAACTGAAGAAATAAATTGTCTGACATATCGTTGGCCTGTAGTTTTCAATAAGGCACTGTTAACATTATATATGACAGCCCAGTTATTACTTAACCCGTTAATTCGCATAATTAGCGACGTGTTTAATGAGGATAGTATTGATCATCGTCGCGTCTCCGTAAGGAAAGTTGATCGAGATGCCTTTGATCATTTTAATATGCTCGTCCGCGATCGAGAGAGTCAGCCGCGCGATCATCTGGGTCACGTATTGGTTTCACACCTTTCGTGTGATACGGCCAACATAATTAATTGTTTATCAACGTCGGACCCATGGAGCTGTGTCTGCAAGAGGTTGTCTTGTCCGTTTCGGCTCGCTCGAAGCCGTAATTAAGCCTCGAACGATAACGAACCGCGCTTGAATCCTCCAATTTGCAAATTGCGCGCTCTCTTCACTTTCAATGGCCGGTTAAGTACAGTGTTTTCTCGATATATGTCAACAACGCGGGTCTTGCTAGCGACATATATCGTCCAGGAGATACTATTCTTTGATCCACGCTGAACGTCGTATACCCCTCACGGGGTACACCCCGCGGTAGTGGGGATAGTTCTGCGACTTTTATCAGCCAGGTATTTGCGACATATATCGAGAAAAGACTTCAGCCCCATAACTGCATGCAGATGGACTACATATAGACAAACACAATCGAGCACACGTCAAACCGTCCAATTTTTCCAAAAAATTGACCTAAAATTTAGTTTTAAAGATTGACCTACATTCATCGGGACGCGAAGACATATTTTTTTTGGCAAAGAACAATTCGGCAAAATTGATCGGTGGCGCACGAAGATCGACGAGACGACCCACTAAACTGGAAGGCGAAGAATTCCCCAAAGTTGTTCGAGTATGTAGGTGGTATGCGCCATAGTAATCGCATTCGGCACGTGTTCGCGAACGCGACAAGGTCTCGTAAACGTGCGCAGCTTTTCTTCATGACTAACCAGATACAGGTCAGACAACGAGCTTTGTACTTTTATGGTATTACTTGAAAACCGGTAGACATTCCCGCCAAGGCATCTTCTGTTTTTGCACCGAGCCTTGTGACTATAATTAACTGCAGGAGAATCCGTCGGTGTTTATGGTTTTTGCCGTCGCGATTATGCATTCCGTTCGTATTTATGAAAATCGATCTACGCGTGATTCAATTAATCCGATTTCTTTCTCTGGAAGATGCATTCGATTAATGCATTCGTCAATTTTCTTGTATCGATCTTCTTCGGCCTTGATGTTGACCTCAGCGTTACCTTCTCTCGTTATCCTTGCTGGTTTTGCAATTTCTGCAATTTTAGGCTGACAGTTTGGGAATGCAACCTTGTCACCAACTGCTAGGAAATTATATTCCCGACTCGGTCATTTTCGCTTTTGGATTTGTCCATTTTCGAAACACAAAGCTGGCTTTCAATTCTCAAATATTTTTGTCAAGTCGAAAATGGTATATTAAGTCTAACGAATATGAGTAGCCAGATAGAAATTACATTCTTCTTTCAGTGATTTTAATAAGATGGAAAGAATACATTAATATTGTTAAACTCGGCTGTTAAATTCGCTTTCTAGGACCAAAAATGTTTAACTTTTTCAAATATAATCCTGTAAATCTTGACGAGAAAATGCCAAAAATCGAAGTTTCAGTGCGAGCAATTCACTGGTTCAAAAGTTATGCGTGTGTAGAGATGAGCGATTAAATTCTTTTGATATTTTCAGTTTTCAAATGCATGAAATCTGCAGTCAAAATTCAAGAAAAATGTAAACGATAGAAAAGGGCGGGTAAAATTGAATTACAAGATTTTCGTAATTTAACTGTGATCTTTTTCTTGCAAAATTTTCGTCGAATCTAATTTACTAGAGCAAAAATGATTTTTTTTTAAGAATGGCAGGAAAATTCACCGAGTTCCGCAGACGGTATTCAGCTCTCCGAGATTTCTCGAGTATAATTGGTTATCCTAATGTTTGCTCATCTCGGAGTATCACCGTGTCTCCTTCTCGCAGGCTCGGCAAGGGGAGCAATTATGGGGTAGGAGATAATTATCCGCAGCTTATGACAACCTTCCGGAACAGCGTACGCTCGTGTACCTCTGTTACATGCGACGATATTCGCTGGTTGAAACGAGGAATGTGGGTAGCGATGGCCATTTTGCACACTCCCTCGCAAGTTTCCGAGCAATTTATCCGTGTAAAGATTTTATCGCGTCCAGATCCTAATCTAGGCGAGTTTATGCGAAAACGCCTCGGAAGTGGCAGTTAACTTAACGTTTACGCGAGATACAATGTGCATCAACTGGTAGCATTTTTACGTGTTTAGAACAGAATAGAATGTATTGGGTTGTCCGGAAAGTTCGTGCCGTTTTTCTGTAGGTGGCATTAGGATAGGTCTGAATACGTCAGAATGATTGAATACAAATGGTATGTGCACACAGTCTAAAAAAGGCGAACTTTCAAGCATCTTTAGAAAAAAGTTTGATTAGCATACATTAATTTTTGATAGTTTTATACACTCTTAAATATGGAAGGAGACAGAGTGAATTATAGGCATGGAGCTTGGTTGGGATGTGCTACCCCATTCACCCTATTAACCAGACATTACACACTCAGATTTTCATCTCTTTAGGTCAATGCAAAATTCCCATAATGACAAAAACTTTAACTCTTTGGTCGACATAAAAAATCATATTTAAAAGTTTTTCGCCGGAAAACGCAAGTTGCGCGAAAGATGGAGAAAGATTATGGACAAAATGGTACTTATAATAATTCAATAAATGTATATCGAAATTCGAATGTATTGCGTTTGAGTTTTCCTTAAAAATCGGCACGAACTTTCCGGGCAACTCGATAAATGCTTACACAACGAACAACGTTTTTCAATTGTTTCCATTAAGGTGGTCTCCAGTTATTGTTGCACATTGCAGTTGTATCCGTTCTTTTAGATCCTCCACACAATAAATAGGCCCGATATAGGCCCTTCTCCAATGAAGATATTTTTTCAAAAGTCCTCGATAATTAATAATTTGTTTGCCATTCTACCCCAATACTTTTTCACGTGGAATAACGAGAAGAATCTATCTATGTACAAAAAAGTATGCATTCCCATTAAAAACTGTTGGAATTTATTTCATAAATGTAGAACAAAATCAATCTATTATTTCTTTAAAAGGTAGTTGTCCCCGGCATGGGACCCTCGATCTTCAGTTGTTAATATTGGACTGTTGCTCCTCTGTTTCGATCTCTTGTGTTTCATTCGTAACGTTTCTTTCGTTGGATAAAGACGTGTCTCACAAAGTGCTTCTAGAGTTACTATTCTGTTATAAATCTTATTTCGTATTTTATAATAGTGTGGTTTTCTTTAATACCCATACTCCCAATAAAAACAATAACGCAATTATCGATTGCACACTAGGGAAATGAAATTGTTAACAAACACTGATAGCCAACTGTAGTAAGACAAGTTTAGACTGGTGTTTACACAGTTCTTCTCCTATTTGAAAGTTAGTTGACACGCGTAAGTCAAGATGAAACCACTTAGTGCAGATAAAAGAAACAGTATCATTTCATTGTGCGATAAAGGTTTTTCACTACGGCGAATTGTAGTAAAATCTGGTGTAAGTCATACGATGGTGGCAAGAATAAAGAAAACCTATGGAAATGTGTCAACTTCTTAAAGAAACGGTAGACCGCAATTTGTTTCTGACAGAGCTGCACGTGAATTGCCCATCGTCTTCGGTCTGAAAGTCATAAAACTCCAAAAATCTCGACTCAAGACATTGGAATAAATGCAAGTGAATGGATCATTCGCCGCTCCTTAAAGAGAATCGTGTTAAAAGCGAAAGAAAAGAAACGCAAACCAGCTCTTTCAGACAAAAATATTAAACTACGAAAAAAATTTGCTCATACATACAAAGAGTGGACAACAGAAGATTGGAAAAGAGTTATATGGTCTGGCGAAACACTAATTAATAGATTTGAATCTGATGGAAGGTCTCGGTACTGGACTCCATCCGAAAATAGTAATCAAGCAAGTAGCACAAAACAAACTATGAAGTTCGGTGGTGGCTCAATTATGTGATGGGGTTGTTTTACTCATAAGGGTGTTGGTCCCTTAGTTCGGATAGAAGGTATCACGTGGAAAGAGCATTATTTAAATATTTTGCAAAATAATTTACCTTCTGTAGCTAATTCTTTTGAATTTGCTGAAAATGAAGTAGTATTTCAACAAGACGAGGACCCTAAGCATACTGCAAAGATAGTAAAATCCTGGCGAGGGAATCAAAAGTTTTCTGTGATGACGTGGCCAGCACAAAGTCCAGATATGAACCCAATCGAAAATTTGTGGTCAATGGTGAAAAGAAGGCAAGCAAAATATGACAATCCACCTTCAGGTGTTCATGAATTGTGGAAAAGGACAGAACAAGAATGGTACAACGTTGAGCCGGAAATTATTAAAAATTTAATAGATAGTATACCACGCCAGACTATAAGCAATACAAAAAAGTAAACGAAAATGGACAAAATATTAATTTAAAGCTTTATTTCGACGAGCACAATTAAAGTGCAAAACTGTAAAAATTGTTTTCGATGAATATTCCGTATATTGTTAATATTAACGAAAATAAACTGCTGTGTTTTGTTTATCCTATTCACTTTGCAATTATTAGTACCTAATCTTTCTCATTCGATTGAAAAATAGGTTGTATTATCACGTTTTATGTAAAACTAGGGAAGTGTGTTTACACTTTTGCTCGTCACTGTATGTAAGAAATATGTTTGTTGGTCGGCGAAAATTCCGGTTTTCTCGGCGTGGAAGCTTTCTCACCCTGCTTTCGATTGCGATGGGAGTCCCTCCTCGCCCTGTACAGCCAGAAACGACACGAGGGGTAGTTTCTCCGGCACGATTAACTTCTATAGCGAGGAGTGGGGGTTCGGCAGCGTCGTGGTGGCGGCGTCGAGCGTGCACCATGAGTTTTCGAACGGCAGCGGATGGAGAAGGTTCTCCTTGTGTCTGGCCTTTCACTGTCGCGTTAATAACCGTCGCCTTTGTTGTCAAAAAACCCTCTACCCCGATCGCGAGCCAAAAGTGTGTAGTTTTTGTTGCCGGTACGTGGACTGTCCCCCAAAAAGAATTTGGAATACTCTTCAGGGAACGGTGAAAGAAATCATCGGTGAGTGAAATCATTCGAGCAGGTGTCTTGATCATAGCGATTCTCTCTTTCTTTCTCTCTCTCTCACTCGATTCGTTGCCATTCTCTTCTGAATGAGTTTTTTTTTTTTCTTCAATGGAACGAGAAAGTTTTCCGTTGATTCTAATGATTCCTTGCTGCGCGAGATTCGATGCGGTGCACGGCGAGATTCGTTCTCGCGGATCGAGAAGTATGTAAGTAAGTTGCATGTGTAGGAGAGACTCGTTTATGTTCGTTTTGCGAGATATAGCGCCACGGAATCGTGCGAGCCTTTCGTAACACCGCTTTGTTGTTAATCGCTCGCTATGTGTATGGTCGAATCGATAGAGGAGTATTATTGTTTAATCTTCCGGAGAACGTGACGAAAGTGTAAGCTGCTGAGAGACGAAATTTGTTCAGCGTTTTGTGCGGGGAATTTTTAGAAATTATGTAGAACAGATTGTGAATTTATTGTGATTTTTTCTTGTTGAGATTCTTGCCTTTTTTCCCTTGAACTTTAGAAATGGTATAGAACAGATTATTAATTTATCGTGATTTTTTGCTTTTTTCCTAGGAATTTTTAGAAATTATGTACCACAAATTATGAATTTATTGTGATTTTTTCTGGTTGAGATATTTGCTTTTTCTGGGAATCTTTAGAAATTATATAGAACAAATCATGAATTTATTGTGATTTTTGCTGGTTGAGATATTTGCTTTTTTCTGGGAATCTTTAGAAATTATATAGAACAGATGATTAAAAATGATTAGATTAAATGCATACAGTGGGGATATTTAGAAAAATTAAAAATATTAAAAAAATAATAAATTCTATATCTTCAAAAAGAAATGAATGTTTATATAGATCTTGCAAATATGCAGACAATATTTATTTTCCATAAAGATCCATGAAGTAATTGTTATACTTTCGTTGTTCACGAATGGCAAAGTCATCGTAAAATTGGAAAAATATCGCAGAAAGGTTAAACAATCGGGATAGGACTTCGCAGACCATTGTTTCAACCGCCATCGAATATCCACCTCACAATACCGTTTTACCTGCCCCACAATCTTGTAAATCATTAACAGCACGGGAACAAGGGGGGGGGGGAGGGGCTTGCAGACATTTACGAGGCGACGAACGAAAATGAACTCGTGGGATCGTCACCGCCGAACTTACCTGCAACTTTGCGATATTTGGAACGAGGTTGACAAAACAGTGCCATTACGAACTTTTCATAATTGTTTGGCACTATTTCTCAACCCTTTAGTCATCGAGGATAAGGGCGTCACTGACGAAAATACGATTTGACACGGATCTCGTCAGTCCATAGAAAAATTCACAATTTCAACAATTTTTTTAACAATCTTACCAATCCCGTTCATTCAGTGATATCAATTTAACATTTGAATTGAATTTTTAATATTTTCATTGAATTTATAAAAAGCCACTTTCACGAGAAACGGTTGAATAAATTTCTTGGTTATATAAAACGAGAATCACACGAGATCTAAATAAATTTAATCTCATCTTTGCGAGACAACAAATTACTTTAAAGGCTCGGTAGGTTTAGCGTTAAAGCCGCACAGATGCATAAGTTGTCGCGAGCAAAATGATGCGGCAATCTGTCGCACAGTTTTGTCGGAAGAAAAATTGCGAGGCTTTGTACTACTGGAAACGTGTTAATCAAAATTAGCTTAGCGCATCTAAGTCGTTCCGGGGCTTATTTACACGGTGGCGTTTGAGGGAACAAATGCAGGGGACACGGTTATTTGTGACGGAGTTGTCGACCGCATTAATAAATTCCACGTAATACGGCAAAGGGGACAACCGCTGTCGCGGCTATATTTTTGGAACACGGTTTTGGCATTAAGCGTCTGTAAAATGGAGTCTTCGACGGTGTAGTCCCTCTCCGGTCGCACACATTGCATAGATGACCTGGTCAGGCTTAGTGTTCGAGGAACTTCAGTGATTTTAGGGGCGTGATGCGTTGTCAGGCGGCCAAGCCGCTCGGTGAAATATGTATTTTGTCATCGGACAACCTGTTAACATCAATTCCGGGCCGACTTCGCCCAGGTAAATATTTATCATCCTGACTCTCGGCTTCCATCCCCTAAATCCCATTATTTCTGATCCTGCTTTAAATAATCAATGATGCGCCGGCTCAAAAATAATTAAGAGGCTCTAAGCGGCTGTAAAGAGCAATGGGATATTCAATATTCACGTAATTAACAGGTTCACTACCGAATATCAACCCTAAAAATCCAGAGAAGTCAAAATAATTTAATTAATTAGCGTTTACTCGAGATACTATTCTCCTCGTTGACCGAGGTCTCTCACGGGGTATACCCCCGTGGTAGTGGGGATAATACCGCGACATTTATCAGCCATGCCTCGGCGACATATATAGAGAATTTACTGTACATCGAAATTAGAAATCCTAACAAAATTTATTTTATTCTACCGTGTTGCTGTACAGATTAATTTCTAAACGTTGATCAGAGTTACCAATTGTTAATGTCTCACATATGCAACGAAATGAGTGTTAACCCTTTGCACTCGGCGCTATTTTCATTCTAAAACTAAATTTTTCATCCGTCTTAGAACGTTTTCATTTTATTCATAGGAAACTGATCCGATTACCACATATAATATTTAAATGTTTAGTAATCTGTTAAATACAAATTTTGTAATGTGACAAATATTGTGTAATATTTTATGTAATTTCTTCGAAATAATGCCACAACAATTTTTAGTGGTGCTTCAGAGTCACCACTCGAGTGCAAAGGGTTAGAAATTAATTGGAAATTGCAACAATATTTATTTCTACAACTAACCTTTTTTTTAAATTTTCGCTTTATGGAAAATGTAGGTCAATTAAATTTAGAATCGCAGTTAGAATAATACAGGGAGGATACAGTTTGTTCCATAAGGTTCTAAGTAATGCTCCAGGCTACCATAACAGAAGCATGGGATTCCTTTTGTAAGAAGCAAACGATAATTTTTCATTTATGGTAGACTGCATTTGCGTGTATTTTCTTATGAAATCCAGTATTGTAAAGAGATACGTTCCTGCTATCGTTGCGACAATGTATAATAAAAGTGATTAGCAATTGCACGTGATTATGTAAGGTTTGCATAATCCCATTACAAACACTGAAATGGTTTCCCGGTAAGAATCTGATTATTGCACTTGCCTATCGAGGCGTCTTCAACCGCGTTATCAAGGCACGGAGATACTGATTGATATTATCGAAGCATCCGTTGATAAAACAAACAATCTGTCAGATAATTAATTAATTAGCTATGCCAGATTATTTAGGATATTCATAATTAGACTGCGGATATTATGCATTTACGTGATTAGATAAAACACAAGACGGAAGAAACATTGGCAAAAATATAAGGTTATAAATACAATTAAACAAATTAAATTAAAACTATAAGGTATTGTTGTTTACTGTTTAAGATGATTGAAAAAGAAAGTACATTTCTACTTAGACTCGGATAATTTTTATTTTTACATAAAGATCTGCAGTTAGAATTAATACTGTGTATTTGTGTTGAGGTCTACAGTTCGTGTAACATATTTCGGTGTAAAAATGTGAAGAGGTGTGAGAAATATGAGGGATTATGTTACACCGGAGCAGCCTTTTCGGACGAGATACTTTATGGTCTAGTTTCTCGAGTCGTCACCATGGAAAGGGGTCGAAATCCTCTCCGGGGTTTTTTTTTCGAGTGAGAGACGCATTCAGCCAAAGTTTCTACCTGTTTCTTGTTGCGATCTAGACTGGTTCCAGTCATGGACCACGAAGCGAGACAGACGCGCTCTGGCAGACCCGCTACGCCTCCATTCCGCGATATTATTTTCTATGAAGTGTGCCTCTCCGCGTACAAAAGTTCGCCTAGGACTCGCAATTTCCACATTAAACGCGAACTACTTGTTTGTTACGGTTAGGTTTAATAACAGGAGAGCTTGCTCCTTAAATTACAATAGCCCCGGCATGTCATCCTCGTAATTACCGGAGTACGGATCTTTTTACATGGCGGCACTATCTCCTGGCAGCTGATGCCAGTGTCCCCCATGAGGTACAAAATGCAACGAACATGCATACAGCAGCAAACTGAATTTTAGGTCATTTACGCGTTTTTTCCATCATGTTGTATTTGGTTGTCCCCAAAAGTTTCTTCCGCAATGCGTTAAATAACCCTATCTAAACCAGTCTAAACGTGTCTTACTACAGTTGGCTATCAGCGTTTGTTAACAATTTCATTTCCCTAGCATTTGTGTACTATCAACCGTTCCCGATGAAACGTGCAAAACTGTAAACATTGCTTCAAATCCTTATTTGTGTAAAATATATATGTTCTTAATATTATCTAACATAAACTGTTACGTTTTGTTTATCACATTCACCATATAATTATTATTACCTAAGCTTTATCATTCAATTGAAAAATAGGTTGTATTATCACGTTCTATGTGAAACTAGCAAAGTGTGTTTACACTTTTGCTCGTCACTGTATGAAATGCCATAACGGTAACTTGTTCAAGTGTTTCTTCCTTTAATAATTTTAATACATTGAATGAAATTTAAATTTTAACCTCACTCATTTTCGTTACAAAAATCTACAATCTTCTCTGTTCATGGGACCTTATTTTTGAAAAAAGTGCAATGGTGCGTGTGCAATCGATAATTGAATTATTGTTTTTAATGGAAATGCATACTTTTTTGTACATAGACAGATTCCTCTCGTTATTCCACGTGAAAAAGTATTGGGGTAGAATGGCAAACAAATTATTGTGTGGAGGATCTAAAAGAACGGATACAACTGCAATGTGCAACAATAACTAGAGACCACCTTAATGGAAACAATTGAAAAACGTTGTTCGTTGTATAAGCATTTATTGGGTTGTCCGGAAAGTTCTTGCTGATTGTTAAGGGAAACTCAAACGCAGTACATTTAAATTTCGATATCCATTTATTGAATTATTATAAGTGCCATTTTGTCCATAATCTTTCTCCATCTTTCGCGCAACTTGCGTTTTTCGGCGAAAATCTTTTAAATATGATTTTTTACGTCGACCAAAGAGTTAAAGTTTTTGTCATTATGGGAATTTTGTATTGACCTAAAGAGATGAAAACCTGAGGGTGTAATGTGTGTTTAATAGGGTAGCACATCCCAAACAAACTCCAACAGCTTTTCGAAGAAAAAGGCATCAAATGCACTTTGTTTCCTTCCATATTTAAGAGCGTGTAATACTAACAAATATTAATGTATCCTAATCAAATTTTTTTCTAAAAAGGCCTGAAATATCACCTTTTAGACTATGTACACATACCATTTGTTTGAAAAACGGCACGAACTTTCCGGACAACCCAATACATAGCAATTGTTTTTATGAAAAACTAGGTTGCATCGCGTTGTCGAAAATAAAATGAATTTTGGGACACCCTAATATATGGATCGCTTTAGATATTTGAACGCGCACGGATAATGGAGGATCCAGATATCATCGGTTCGGATAATCGAGGTTCCAACGAATCGCGGATTTAACGAGCAAATACGATCCAAACTGTGCCGTGTTTGGTCTCGTTTTAATCGGAAAAATGTCACGGATATAAAAGTTTTGTAACGGAATAATTATAAACGTTCGTATCGGAGGTCAATTTTTCATTAATATTGCTCTCACATAGAGACTACCGAACTAATTTAGACCAGAATCCCGTTCTTCTGTGCGACGATGGCGACTGGGGGGGGGGGGCTGCGTGAGGATAGGTGGACGGAAATGGAAAATCGTGGGAGTAGATAGGAAAATGTTGGCCAAAAAAGATGGCGAGCGATGTGTATCGACTACGGTTACCATGCCTCGGAGCACGCACAAACAAACCGGTCGACGGTGGAGAGTGCAACTTTAGGGTTCCCTCTTCTGGTTCGCGTGCACGCTTTTCACGTGGTGTGCAAGTGCCGGCGGGGGTTGGAAAGAGCGGGGGGGGGGGGTGGGTGGTAGAAAGGGGAGGTTGCTGCATTTCCTCCCCCGTCGACAAAGGCTCTTTTAAGCACGAACGAGTGCTGCACTTAGCCGCACAGAAGCGTGCACACCCGCTGGAACAGAAAAGTCTTGCGATTCCAGCGACACCGTTGATTCGGAGTTTCTTGGCCGGTGAGAGGGTGTCGCCGCCCACACTGTCACCGGGTTTTTTTACTTTCGAGTGGTTTATTGTTCGAATTCGAAACGAGAGCCGCCGATTGTTCGCGACACCTCCGCGCAACGCGCGTGCGCTGGAACGCAAAAATACGCGCTCGACTGCTCTGACAACGTTTTACAGTGAATTCCCGATATTTGTCAACAACACGGGTCTTGCCAGCGTCGTGTATCGTCCAGGAGACATACTTCGTGGCCCCCCAAGGAGTATGCCTCGCGGCAGTGGGGATAATTCCGCGACGTTTATCATCCAGGCTTTGGCGACATATATAGAGAAATCACTGTATTCGGTTGCTTCCGACAAATTTTTTCCCTCAATTTTCGTTAAAAATTTTCTTGGCAATTATTCCTTAAAAAAAAAATCCCCGAGAACACAGTGTATTTTTAGACAGTCGAGGTAAAACCGACGCGATGCAACGCGACGCCAGCAAAAACGGAAAAAATGTTGGTGCATCGATATTGATTTTTCACCGGTAACAAAGTGGACAATATTTGCTTTTTCCTTTTGTTGCGTCGGCGAGAAGAGGATTTGATATTTTTCTTTGCACCGTTTACATTCGATGGTATTTACCGTTTGAAATTTTCGAAGTCGCCGTGGTGTGACCCGGTCCAAGAGAATTGCTGCTTTAAAATTGATTACTTTTTTACGACATTTGGAATCACTTCTGCGGAAATTGAGGCTCCAGATTGGATGAACAGTATTATGCTCTTGCTGGTAGTCCAATAGGCTACGTTGATGCGTCCGGAGAGAGGTCACAAAGCGTTTTTTAATTTAAAATTCATTACCGCATAATGAGGAAGAATTGTAGATGAGCTGTTGGCATAGGTCGATGATGTTTTCATTAGATTATTATACTTGGAAGGCTTCCCGCCCAAGAAATTAAGTTTACCTTTCAGCTTTCTTGCAGAATAATGTGGAACCTGAAAGCTTCATAAAAAGATTCACAATCTAATTAATACAGTATTTTAGAGGCCATCAGCGTTCTGATTGTATAAAAATGTTAACCCCTTTATCCGTTCAACGGACGATAATATTGGCACAGCATCGTTTACAAAATATTCGAAGAAAAGCTGCAATATTTTATTGTGTCTATTAAATCCATGGTTTTTGATACATACATTGGTGCAGAATTGTTTACCGATTTACTAGGTGTAAAAATTAATACGCGGCCTTCAAAATTGACAAAAGTTGTAGCTTTAAATCCAAATCTTGCATCCTTCGCATTAAAGATTCATTAATTATTTGTAAGGTGGAGTAAATGCACAAAATATGATGGACAAGGTTTTTAACAATCTACTGTGCGTGCCTCGTAAGAAGTCCCGTGAAAGGAACGCGGAGCTAATTGGTCAAAGGGGCACGCCTCTGGCTGTTCTATTGGCTAAAGCGGTCACATACTATACATAGCGTGTGACGTCAAAGCGTAAGCATTGGACTATTGTAGCGTCAGCGGTGGGGATATAGGCGAAGCGAGCGAGTGCCCTCTTTGCCCTTTAATCTTTAATCTTTTGTAAATAGTCAGTTCATAAAAAAAAAACTACAACGAATTTGATAACTACAAGAAATAAAAACCACTTGTACCCAATGATTTTACAATCGATTGATATAATTTTTTCGATTTCAATTGCGAAGAGAAAATCGCAAAAATCGTAATTTTAACCTTTTGCACTCGAGTGGTGACTCCGAAGCGCCACTAAAAATTGTTGTGGCACTATTTCAAAGAAATTACAAAAAATATTACAAAATATTTGTTACATTACAAAATTTGTATTTAATAGATTACTAAACGTTTAAATATTATATGTGGAAATCGGATCAGTTTCGTATGAATAAAATGAAAGTATTTTAAGACGGAAGAAAAATTTTGTTTTGGAATTAAAATAGCGCCGAGTGCAAAGGGTTAATTGTACAATGTTTTCAATGGATCGCAGTGGTATGACGAAGGTTTGTTTTCCCATTCTTTGTTGCAGAATTCGAATCGGATGGCTGTTCATGTAAAAGCTGGGCCCAAGGGCGCGGTGAAGGCGACAGAGCACAGCAATGACGCTTCCGGTATCGAACTATCAGGAACTTCTTATTCAAGTTCGCGAGCTGACCCATGAAACGATTCGTCTGCAAAGACAACTGTCCTCGGACTTGTTCGACAATGTCGACCCGCCGGACGTGAATCATAATTTCTGCCTTGGCCAGAAGAACTATGAGAAAGGTGAGCGCGATCGATCGTCGAACCCGGTGAATGAATGAAACGAACGCTTCGGCGCTGCACGTCTGTTGAAATTAGTATTCGCAAATCATTGTTTAACGCTAGGTTCACGGAGCACCGACTATTTTACGTTGCTTTATAAAAATTTTTTGTAATTCTCAGGGTGAGGCACCTACAGTCAGTCCCATAAGTATTCGTACGCTCTTAAAAATCGGATAACTTTATCAATATTGGATTATACTACTTGATTTTTTTTGGAGAAGTTACAACAATTGGATCACTACATAACGCGAGAAAAATGTTTGATTAAAATTGCAATTGGTCGAAATTACAGAGAAAGTACTAAAAGTTGGATTTTGCAACTTTTTTATGCGGGCTTATATTAAAAATTTAAAAAGTACGTTTTGTAGATCTGTATCGATTATACATATGGCACAAAAATTCAAGTAGTATAGTCCAATATTGACAAAGTTATGCGATTTTTAAGAGCGTACAAATACTTATGGGACTGAGTGTAAATTGATCACCTCGAGTAACTTATAAATTATGCGTTGTAGAAAAAAATTATTTCCACAATTATTACGTGGTGTCAGATGGAGGCATGATGTGGTGTGCATGACTTCTTTGCAAGTTGAGGCGTTTAGGAGATTTATAGGTCAACTTTGGTTTTTTAAAGAGAACCGTATTTTTTATTCTCCATAAAAAAGTATTAACCCATCCATGTTGAAAATTTGTTACTTTAGCAGATATTTGAATTTGAATATTGAAGTGCCAATATTTTGATCAATATTTACACAATATTTTTATTTTTTTTTTTATTTAACAGTATTTTCGTAATTTTGACGAATGGAAGAGGCGATACTTTTGCTCCTATTAATATACATTGCATATTTTTGTGGTGTATACACGTGATAGGAATGTACGCGCTTCTTTACTGTCCCGTGAACGCGACATTACCGCAAGTGCATTGAACTTGAGATAAACCTTAACGCTATACCGCTAGCCTGTCAGTGGAACACGTAAAGTAGGGAAAAAATTCATTCCTGGTGAAATTCACTTAGCGACTTAAACGTACAAACCATGCAGCAATCGCATAGCTCGCATGATTCGTTCGAACGTAGTAATCCTTATATCGATACCCAAAATTTTATACGACGTTCAAGGTCATCCTAGAAATTCAAAATCGATAAATATGATACTGTAATGGGGAAAGAATTTTTGAACTCGTTTTCTCCGTGGAAAGTAGCATTGTGAATGTAGATATTAAAAAATTATCATACAACGTACATATAAATGCTTATATAACGAACAACATTTTTCAATTGTTTCCATTAAGTTGGTCTCCAGTTATTGTTCCACATTGCAGTTGTATCCGTTCTTTTAGACCCTCCACACAATAAATAGGCCTGATTAGGCCCGATTAGACCCGATATGGGCCCGATATAGGCCCGACATAGGCCCGACATAGGCCCTTCTCCAATGACGATATTTTTTAAAAAAGTTCTCGATAACTAATGATTTGTTTGCCATTCTACCCCAATACTTTTTCACGTGGAATAAAGAGAGGAATCTATCTATAAAAAAAAATGTGCATACCTATTAAAAAGAATAGTGCAATTATTGGTTGCACACGCACCATTGCACTTTTTAAAAAAATAAGGTCCTACGTATGTAGTGCTGTTAGAACTAATCATTTATTCTCTTTTATATTTTTCTGTAACTGTACTTGCAACAAAGTTGGAACAATTTCCGAAACCACCCTGTGTTGCCCAATTAGGGGTTCAACGCGTCAACTGACAGTGATTTCTCTATATATGTCGCCAAGTCCTGGATGACAAACGTCGCGGAATTATTCCAAATGCGGCGGGGTATACCCCGCGAGGGGACGCCGAGGACTGTAAACATAACACGGCTCGGTTTCCTGGACGATACATGACGCTGGCAAGACCCGTGTTGATGACATATATCGAGAATTCACTTATCACCCATTCAAGCAGAAATTCTTGCATTTCTTGTTGAAATTTTCAGTTCTTTACCTTCAAGGTCATCCGAAGGTCATGGTATACTGGGTCGAGTGAATTCGTCGTGATACAGGCTACAATACTGTTAAGTCAAAAATACAAAGCGCCATTTAAAAAAAATGAAGGTGACCTTGACAATACTAAAAAAAAATTTTTCCGAACTTCTTTTCATTGCAATGTATAGCCAATCGAAAACTGATCAACTTTTGTTTACAATATTTGTTTGTCAGATTATTGCAAGTACTTGAAAAATCGTGAAAAGTGTTATGTGGGACACCCTGTATATCTCTTGGACGATATATGTCGCTGGCAAGACCCGTATTGTTGACATATCTCGAGAATTCACTGTACCTCTAGAATATACATCTCTTGGACGATATATGTCGCTGGCGAGGCCCGTGTTGTTGACATATCTCGAGAATTCACTGTACCTCTAGAATATACATCTCTTGGACGATATATGTCGCTGGCGAGGCCCGTGTTGTTGACATATATCGAGAATTCACTGTACCTCTAGTATATACATCTCTTGGACGATATATGTCGCTGGCGAGACCCGTGTTGTTGACATATATCGAGAATTCACTGTACCTCTAGAATATACATCTCTTGGACGATATATGTCGCTGGCGAGACCCGTGTTGTTGACTTATATCGAGAATTCACTGTACCTCTAGAATATACATCTCTTGGACGATATATGTCGCTGGCGAGGCCCGTGTTGTTGACATATATCGAGAATTCACTGTACCTCTAGTATATACATCTCTTGGACGATATATGTCGCTGGCGAGACCCGTGTTGTTGACTTATATCGAGAATTCACTGCATTCTGTGGCGCGTCAACGGAAACGGGGAAAAAACCTCGTCGAAATTTCCCGTACGTTGTCGCGCTTGATCTCATGGAGAAGTTCCGTCGCGAAGCCGGCGCGGCGTGTGCGCGCAAGATCCGCAGTCTTGTCGCAAAGCTTGTATTTCATTGCGGGCTCCTAAATCTCCCAGCGTCCGCAGCGAGCCGACGACATCGTTCCCAGTTGGGGTTAGGTGGCAAAAAACAAAGGAATCCGGGACACAACGGGCGCAAAGAGATTCGCGACGGACACGCAAAAGAAACTCCCGTTCCAGGTGTCGTCTAGCTTTTACTTTTGCCTGGTGACGGATCCGACGAGAGCGGGTTTTTCTCGTTCCCGGAGACCGCGCGAGTGCGCTTTCGGTGCCCGTCGTCGTGTGGCATCGGTCCAACTGCCTTGCATCTACCAGACACCACTTGCCAGACATAGCACACGCTTCTCCCATCCGTCTAACGCTGATAATACCGGTGAACTATGCCAGAGAAATGGGAAACGATCGCCTCTCGTCAAACGCACGCGGAAATGGTCTCCCGACACGGGAAGCCCCTTTGGCTTCGAGACCGATTCAAACCAGCCGCCAATTTCAATGGAAATTTTCATCCTTTCTCTATTCGGATTTATTTTGCGTTTCAGCAACGCATTGTAACGTTCCAATGATAACTGGGACCGATATATGAATTAATGTTGGAAAGTAATGTGAAACAGTGAAAAAACTTTGTTCATAATTAATTGTTTTCCAATGAATCGTTTACCATCACATTCGCGAGACTTTCCCGATTAATACGATACCAAACACGGCAGAATTCGGAACGCATTTGCGCGTTTAATCCACGATTCTTCGGAACCTCGATTATCCGAACTACTCTAGCGGAACACGGACATTACGTTAGAACAGTGCTCCGCAACCGCTGTGCCGCGAGGTGATCTTGGGTCTGGATCTTTCTTGGTTGGATCTTTCTCGAGAATAATTATAGAGCTATTTTATTGCGTTTTTTATCTAATAAAAACATATACGTAATATAATATTGTAATTTATGTGTTTGCAAGCTTTTATTTGTCGGGTGCTGCGGAATTGTCGAAAAACGTTGGTCTGCCGTGGAAGATGAAAGGTTTCGGAGCACTGCGCTAGAAGACCCGTTTAACCACTTGAGGGCTCGGGATAGTCACGTGACTTTTTAATTAATAATTTCCATTCACTGCCTTCAGACACAGACTTAAGATCCGTCTTGGTCTTGATCCGACGGGTCTTAAGTCTGCGACTAAACTTGTCACATTTTTTGCTCCGTATTATCGATATTATGAATTCTGACGCCAGAAACGTGCTTCAAGTTTTTCGCTTTACTTCGCAGAGAATCAAGACAAAATATAGCTCAATTTGTAGCTGGAGATATTTTCTAGTGCCCGCTGCTCTCGATTTCATCCAGAAAACTCATCCAATGGCATAACAATGCTTGGATTCCACGGCATGCACATCGTCAATTCTTGGCCTACTTCTAACGCTTATATTACCAAATATCTGCATAATCTCGGCAGCTCCTGACCAGTGCGCACTAGACTGAACCTTCCTCTTTCGAATGAGCCCTTTACCAGCGACAAAATATTCTTATATAAGGACGAAAACTTGAGGCACGTGAAACCATTTTTTGACGGTAATGTAGTCACTCTACCTTATCGCGAATCTACGAAGACTGGGCCCTTAATTACTGTACGCCACTATAGTGGTTTCCGTTGAAATCATCAGTTTGAACTGCACGAACCACTATAGTGGTTTCCGTGGAAATCATCAGTTTGAACTGCACGAACCACTATAGTGGCTTTTGTGCCGTTTGCGGCCAGGCGCGCCGTACCTGGGAGGCGAAGTTGCGGACGAGCGCGCCGTATTGGGAGAGAGAGTCGCGGACGAGCGGGCCGTACTTGAGTTAAATTCTTCGTAGCCGCAAAAACGTAGATCAGCTGCCCTAATCGCGACCAGCCCCGACCGCCAGTCGCGCAGCAATCCCGGCACTGTGGCAACTGAACGCTACACTTTTCCAGTTTACATAACGATGTTCAGTGCGGTTGCATAATTGTGTTCGCCGGTTGGTTCGCGAAACAGTTGCGTGTCACGATGCCGCCGCCGCCGTCAAAGCATCGAAATTAGAGAAGAAAGATATCCGGGAGCCGGTGTGTGCTGCGCGTCGTGTGCCTGGTCGCGGACGATTTTTCGGGGGTATATTTAGGCGACCATAATCGGCGGTAGGAAGGAAGCGTTCGGGCGTCGCGATAAATCTTGTCCGAGAGGATGAGCGGTCGACAGAGCGGATTCGCGGTCGTATGCGAGGCTTGTTAACGGAGGTTATCGCGTTTTCCTGGGAAACACGAGAGATGTGAAAAAAGGAGGAGTGTGTATCGCGTGCGACACGCACTTGGACATGATCGTATCTTCTCTGATGGATTACATAAGTGAGCGTGACGAATTTCTTCGAGAATCCATTTTTAATCAAACGTTTACTCCCCCCCCCCCCAATCGCGAACGATTCACAGCGGTGGACAAAATTAGTGGAACAAAAGGAGGAACAAATTTTTTAAAACTGGACGGTCATTGTCTAGCAAACTAGTCGGTCTAATACCTAAAAAACATTCAAGTCATTTGAATCAATCTTAAAAAACTTCTGTGATTTTTAAGAGTGTCCACTTAATATCGTCCCCGACTGTGTATCGAGAATTCGCTGTATTTTATTAGTTTTGATTGAACGTCTGTGCCCGATGCGTTCCGATAAGAAAGGGATCAATTGCCCAACACGTTTACTCTGACGAGACAGCGATGAAGACGGATATCGCGAAAGCTGATCGATCGTAATTGTTCTATTTAAAGATCACCCTGTGCATCGTTTCGTCTGGCGTGTAAGTCCATTCAATTACAGGAACGTGCGAATGCACTGCATATTTATGCGCTTTCGTCATCGATGCCGCGCGCGAAGATCCTAACGAGTATTAACATACAATGCGGCCCGGTAAAGGCTGCGATCAACGCATATTAAAGCAGGAAATCGGTCGTCGATCTATAAAACGAACGTTTAACTCGTACACATACCGCGTGCCCGTAAAAACTGGGATGATTGGTGTTGACTCCGTTAGAAAATTTTCGTGGAACATTCGTTTCAAACATTTCGAAGATTGTTACCCACTTCCTACTTTATATTTTTGAAAATAATACATAGTTGTGCGTGTTAATACCTTGACCGTTAATCTCCAAAATTCTTGCAATCAGCCTTAAGCTATGTCCACACTGAAGCAACATGTTGCCTCTTCTTTTCTTCGATTAATTTATTAATTTATTACCGAATAAAAGAAGAAGGCAACCAGGTTGCTCGCATGAATATAAAACCGTGAGGACGTTGGAAGAATTTAAGAGCACTATACTATTTTCAACTTATTGAAATTATTAAAAGAAGAAGTCCAGTTTTGTGTAATTTCTATGCCACAGAATGACCTCGAAAATTTTTATTTTGCGTAAATATCCGCAGAATAATAATCACCAATTTCTACACCTGGCTTGAATAACTAGATCACTAATTGTATTTATGATTGAGACACAGTATAAGCAATAATATAAAATCTTCTACTACATTTTTTAATAATTTTAAGTAGCGAAAGGTTCAAATTTTTGCTCGCATGAAGTTTTCCTCCACGGTTTCATTTTGCAGTGTCTCCATTTTTCGAGGACAGCCCACGCATTTCATGTTAGGCTCTTTTATCATAAACGCACGTCCACGTCTGATCCCATCATGCGCCTGCAGTGGCCTGCACCCTGTTTTTCGGTTCTCATCACTCGCGTCACTGCGCTTTTCTGCTCATCATCTTTCGACGGTTTATCTCTCTTTTTTCTCCCTCCCCCTCTCTCTTCCGCTTCCCCCACTCCAATTTGATTATTTTTGTGAAGCGTGCTGATAGGCGAAAAGGGAAGATGCAACGCTGGTCCGTGAAGTGCACTTTCGAGAGCCTCGAGGGGCCCCGGAAATGCTCGGCGCGTTGCAAAATACTGAACGATGAGAGGGAAAAACGCATTTTATTTTTTTTATTTGATTACGCTCTCGAGAGGACTGCGAAACGGACGAGCGATTTTTTCGGGGGGAAATTTCGCCGGACATCTGGAGGACCGTGTACCTGAAAATAAAAAAAAAATGAATCACAGAGTAATGTTTTCCCCCTGCAGTTTCCGAAAGTGCTCTCGTGAACGTGAAAGTCTCCTAGTCGAAGCAATTGTAATTTCATTTTGTGTGATTTTAGAATGACCTTACCTTGAATAATTTCTACAACGAGAGCCTCGTGGAGTTTCATTGTGCTCGTTAAATGGTTATTGTTAGAATGAAGTGGGGAGTGCATTTTGTAAATGCATCGATGCACTTTTTAAAACAACTGTGTTGTAGAGTTGCAATTTCTGCAAAAAAATGTTTTTAACGTTCAAAGTCAAAGTAATTATGATTTTGTTATAAATTAAACGCATTTTAAACCTTCGGTGATTTTATCTTGAATATTTACGAGGACCTCGTTCATTGTGTTCGTTAAAGAGTTCAGTACTGTTGGGATGTGAGCGAACGCATTTTGTAAATGCATCGATGCACTCTCGGAAACAACTGTGTTACAGAACGTTCAAACTAGTTTAGCATAAAATTTTCCTGGTAGGCTCCTTGTGCAGCTTTACGCGGAACGGTGCTGTAGCCTGACCCAATTATTGGAATTACCTTATATAATCGTCGCGTATAATTAGACCAGCTAATAGTAATCGAATTAGCTCCAGTGTTGCCGTGCAAACAGAACATTCGGCCCCTTGCTTCGTCTAATTGGTAGCCGAGCAAAACAATAAAGCGGACAGAAAGCACATTTTCTGAAAAATTGATTTTGTGCATTAAAGCAAGTGCACAAATAACTAGTAGACGCCTCTGCGCAATTTGTTGGGTTCTAATCAGAAATGAAATGATTGTGTTCCAGGGAAACACCTAACAGACACCGTGACAAGGCAACACGACAAAACCAAGAACAACGAGCCAGCGCAAAACCCCCTGGCCGAATACAAGTAAGTGCTGCATTAAACGCCGCCTTTGAAGAAATTCCCGCCCGTTTCCTCAACGTTCCATTCGCCACACCATAAGAGTGTCTCCTAACGCGAGCAATTATTGCCGGCACGACGTTCTGCTCCGTTTCATAGCGCTGCACGCCGAGATTCGTTAACGAGACTCATTCGGGACACGTAACGATTGCCTTCGTATTCGCGGAAACTTCAGGAAAAAATGAGCTTTGCAATTTTTCCTCCTCTCCCCCCAAGACTTTGGTACCCATTATACAGTGATTTCTCTGTATATGTCGCCAAGGACTCGATGATAAATGTCGCGGAATTATCCCCACTGCCGCGGGGCATACCCCGTGAGGGATCAAGACTAATAACACGGTAACATGTCTCCTGGACGATACACGTCGCTGGCAAGACCAGTGTTGTTGACATATACCGAGAATTCACTGTATTTACGGAACAGGTGCTCGGGAAAGTTCGAAAGTCGATTCAAAAAAATGGTTTTTGTTGCAGCAATTATCGATTTCAACCACGCTTCTGTCAGAACCTGGACACCAGCGAGGGCATATGCGCTGGAGAGTTGACCAGCCGTCTTTTAACTTGGAGAAACCGAAGTCACAGGCCGGTGGTTCTACAGGTGAGCTCGTCTCTCGATTTCCTCTTAATTCGGATCTGCATCGAAAGCGCACTGTCGCTGGGGGATCTTTAACCAATTATAATATTCCAATTACTGCAAGCCCAGTACGGTAAGGTCTTGATCTAAGCCGAGCGGAGCTACACGATGTTAGTCAGTTCGCGTATCCCCTCCATTGGGGGCAAATACCTCGCGAGGGGTTAAGAAACTCGAGGAGTGTAAACATAACACGGCTCGGATATGTCTCCTGGACGATACATGACGCTGGCAGGACCCGCGTTGTTGACATATATCGAGAATTCACTGAATCTCTAGAATATATATCTCCTGGACGATATATGTCGCTGGCAAGGCTTGTGTTGTTGGCATATATTGAGAATTCACTGTATATTTTTGCTCACTGGACTGCGGATCTTCATGCAAAATAATAATTGCATCAATTATAACAAGCCAAGTAGAAATCTTCTTTATCGACTTGAATAATTTAGAAATAATACATCCATATTTTGAAATTCTTTTGTTTCTCATTAATGTCACTATTTTAGCAAATTATTGCTCGCGAATAACAGAGTACTGCCAGCCTTTCGCCGTTCGTTTCCTAAATATCCAAGCTGCTTGTCAACTTGCGTATTAATGCACTTACGCTATAAGCAACGCACATGCCGTGCGGTGCATTAATGACCATGATACGCTGAAGTGGCGAACAAGGTAATACGCAGCATCCGCGTGCTGAAATATCCCGACTGGAATCTGAGACTTGTTCATACTTTCTGCTGATCAGAAGCAGAAATAACGTCTGTTGTCGATTGCAAAATTTATACAATCAATTAAAAACCGCTCCTCGTTATCGTAAACTTAATCAAAGTTAAACCGAAGAGAAGTTAACCCTCCGTATGCTATGCCGGGGTCATTCGTGACCCGTAATTTTATTCCGATATAAGGCGACGCTTTTTGTTTCGAAAAAAGAAAATCACTGTCTCCTCCTCTTCTTCTTCATCCGAAATAAGACGAAAGCAGGTCCCGAATCGTCGCCTTATATCGAAAGAAAAGTGCAGTGAAATGTCGGTGTGGGTCAGAAATGACTCCGGCATAGGCCTAGAACTCCCTGGAGTTCTAAAATTAAACTGCATGCATGAAAAATAAAAATGTTCTGCATGAATTGCAAAAACAAAAAACAAATAGAAATTTCCTCCTCTTTCCAATAATTTTAACACTAGGTTTACCGGGACCCGTTAAAATGACGGGTTCTAATATTTCTAATTTAAAATTATTAAGATCCTAAGGATGCATACATGAGAAATTATTTAGCAAATTTATTTCTTTGAGTACATATTATTTTAAAAATATTGCTAAAAATGTGGGTAGCGCGCTCTTGTTATTTTTATAAAGTAACGCAAAATAGTCACTTTTAGCGCTGCGTAAACCTAATGTTAATGACTTGTTCTTCTTGTATTCTTTCAGTTTTTCCACCATTTCAAATTGCATTTGATATTTTTTTTTTTAATGCAGAAAAATCCGCGGTCCAATCGCATATAGAAGCGGTTAGTAAATGATCCTCACTGATCAACCGGTTTATTTGCAAATCGCACGGTTCTTTGCCAATTAAGCGATCTATTTGCGCAGCTTCGGGGGTGCGTTCACGATCAAGGTCACCCCGTATCAATGAAGACCCGCGCGTACAGCGCAGTGCGTGCACTATTCGCCTGCACGCACTTCCGTGTATTTATTTCTCTTTTTTTCGCATGCCTCCCCTACGGCCGGGGAAACGGGGGCGAGTGTACGGCGAAATCGCGAGAAGGGGGTTGGCATTTAATTCGTGAGCATGCGCCACAACCATAGGGGAGTTATTGCAGAGGGGTTGCCACTCTTTGAGGTGGATGTTATTGATCAGAGCTTCTTCTGCCCTTCGAAATGGCTCAAGTGTATCACGCCATGGGGGCATCGAGCTCTTTGACTCCATGTTTGGCATTTTTCTTCCGTCGCTGAGCTTTTAATCTGCGCGCAAATAAAGAATAAATAATATCCTCCAAGCCCGCGAAAAGGCTCGACAAATTAACCCTGCACAGTGAATGGTACCCCCACAGTAATTGGGTCCCATACCCTACCAAAATTCGTAAAATATTGTCACCATTTTGTGTTCCAATTATTCATTTTTGTCACAAACGCACAAAGTCCGCAGTCCAATTGTTGTAAGTGATTTGTTGGCCGAGTACGAGTGAATTGTAAACGTAGGCTTTCTTGTACAATTATTTGCGTGCGAGGGTGAATGACACGTGTGCTTGCAAGCTGAACAAAGTGGAACTTTTGCGAAACTCTGGGCAAAAGTGTACGCTCCTTATTTATTTGTTAAATCCATGAATCGTCAAAGCTATTGTTGGCGGTTTATGGTTTGTCTGAAATGGTCTCTTGGAAAGGGCGTTTGCATAAGCAGCTGGGATTATGCTTGCTTGTACGATGACTTTATGCAATTATAGGGTACTTGAAGATGGGAAATGGAATACAGATGAACAACTCTGCAAAGGTTAATAATCTTTCCATGTTGATTCGATCGTAGGCAGTTTATCGTGGGGATACATGATACGTGGAACTGGGTTGTTTAATATTTGTCTAAAAATGTTGGTCTTTAACTTTTTTTATAGAACAGTATTTTTAATAATACAGAAATATTGTGTTCAACGCTTTCTAACAATTTTTATTTCATCAAATGAATTATTTTTGAGTTTATGGAATTTTTGAGGTTGCCAGAAATCGAAGCAATGAAATTTAAAGATACAAATTAAGAGTTCTGTTCAGATTAGAAGGAATTGAAATAGTTGAAAGATCGATCAATATGATAAATGTCAACTGCTCATTTTTTGTCTTATTAAATATATGTCACTGCAACGAAAAAGGAGTATTTCGTTTCGTTATTTTGATTAATTTTGCGACAAGTTTACTGCTGTTTCGGACACCCCGTTTCTACCATAAACGTCAAAGATATTTAGGAGGGTTCCCTCTTACGTGCCCCACCCAGTGTATCGATTTTTCATGCAACACGTAATTCAGGAACAATTTAGACTAACGGAGGTGTTTCGTGCACCCTGTGTATAGAAGTGACTCTGTGAGTACACTCTGTATTTGCACGAAAATTAATCATTCCAAAAATGATTCGCTCTAACGACTTTAAACTACGGATTTAATGATTTTCTAACAAAAATGAGTAGAAGCAACACAGAACAATAAAAACACCGCTGAATTTAATTTTTAATTCTGAATCCTTTACTGATATAAACAATAACACTTCGTAACAATGGTTAAAAATTAAAATTAAGAGTCAAATCTGAACTGCAGATCTTTATGCAAAGTAAGAACATCCTGACTCGCAGCAAACTGGAGTGAAATAGGTATTGGTTAAACTTCACCTCCAGGGACCAAAATTTTCTAACTTTTTTCTAATATAATCCTGCAGATCTTGACAAGTAAATGCCAGAAATCGAAGTTTTAGTGCGAGGAATTCACCGATTCAAAAGTTATGCGTGTTTAACCCTTAACGGACCAATGCCGCCATATAAGCGGCATGGCACTTTTACTTACTGGGTCCAATGCCGCGTATATGGCGGCAAAAATAAAAAAAGAATATAAATATTTTCCTTTCTACACTTCTGGCTATAAAGTTTCTCTTCGTATGAAAAATAGCTTGGTCCTGGTGGGAAGTAAACTTGAAATACTTCCGGTTCCGTTAACGGTTAAAGTTGAGTTTTTCTTCTAGTAAAATCTTACAAAATAATTCCCTCTCCCAAATGTGGGTAAAAAAGGCAACAGATACGTATTTCACTTCTTCGCGTTGCAAGTCAGGTAGGAAATGTTTGTTTCGCGCGAAAATCCACAGTCTAGACACAATGAATTATCGCGAAAGGAGTTCGTATTGCGCGTAAACACTTTTACGCGACCGCGGTGTTTATCACAGAGGAAAAACGGCTATCCGGGATAAGGAAGCGCTGGAAAGCCGCTGCCTTGATAAAAGGCAGATCTCGAGGAGGAAGACGAGAGAGAGAGAGAGAGAGAGAGAGAGAGAGAGAGAGAGAGAGAGCACACACCAGGAAAAGTGGTCAGAAAACGAAACGCGGTGATAAGGGACCGATATTGAATAAAGAGAGTCCGACTGCGCTTCGCTGCCGGGTGCCGGCCAGTTCGTAGTCTCCAGTCGACACGTAAAGGCCGGCAATCCGTTAGTTAATCAAGAAACTTCCGAGGAAAACTGGTCTTCCAACGAGTGGAAAAGAAAAAAGATGGTCTGATTGGATACGAGCGAGATAAGGAGGGTCAACGATCGCGAGATAAAAGAAATTTGAGAGAGGGAGAGAGAGAGAGAATCAATGGGAAAAAATTAGAAAGTGCCAGAAAAAGAAGATCGGAAGGCTCTTTTTTGTCGGGGAAAGGATACGATCGAATGATGTAGGCTGTTGTGTAAGAAACAGAATTTTTATCATTTAGTGCTCCCGTTCAATTCTTTTCCGATGGATATTAAGGGCCAGTGACTTTTCAATTAATAATTTCCATTCACAGACTTAAGATCCGTCTTGGTCTTGAACCGACGAGTCTTAAGTCTGCGACTGAACTTGTCACATTTTTTGCTCCGTATTATCGATATTATGAATTCTGACGCCAGAAACGTGCTTCAAGTTTTTCGCTTTACTTCGCAGAGAATCAAGACAAAATATAGCTCAATTTGTAGCTGGAGATATTTTCTAGTGCGCGCTGCTCTCAATTTCATCCAGAAAACTCGTCCAATGCCATAAAAATGCTTGGATTCCGCGGCATGCAAGTCGTCAATTTTTGACCTACTTCTAACGCTTATATTACCAAATATCTGCATAATCTCGGCAGCTCCTGACCAGCGCGTTCTAGATTGAACCTTCCTCTTTCGAATGAGCCCTTTGCCAGCGACAAAATATTCTTATATAGGGACGAAAACTTGAGGCACGTGAAACCATTTTTTGACGGTAATGTAGTCACTCTACCTTATCGCGAATCTACGAAGACCTTAAATCGTAAATTTTATGTGTTCATAGTGAACTCAGCTTTCAAAAAAAAAAAAAGAAAGAACAAAGATGCTGACATATCTTTGACATTATTATTTCAATTTGTATTTTCCTCCTGGACAGCGAACCAGTTTTATAGTTGCAGAAATTGATGCTTAATAATAATAATTGAAATTTCTGGGTTTATTTAGCAATTTTTTAAATATATTTTCGAAGGTACTGCTTCTAAACCCATTAGTCTGTTGTTTCTAATGTAACTCGTTTGATTTTACCGCTGGAAATTGTGTGACGATTTTTACACTGTGGGTCAAAATAGACCCGAGCATCGCTGACGGATGTCTTGCATAAAAATAATAGATTTCTGCTCGGAAAGTTGAAGATTATAAATAAAAATAAATCGATATTATATTTTCGGGAGCCAGAAGGGAAAATATAAGAACAATTCGCATAAGCTAATTTTTAAACGTAATGGTTGCATAAGGCTCGACGGAAGGAAACGTGTTGGAAGGAAATTCTAGCTTTCTAAAGAAGAATCGAGTGATCGAATGTAACATTGTTATTATTTCTTTTTTTTTTTGCGAAACGATTCATAATTATACGGTGCGTTAACATGTTTTCAAGGTATCGTTGACATATCGCTTGTAGTGTATCGCCCGGTGCATAGCTCGTTAACCACTAATTACTCTGAGTAGCGTCCATAGAGGGGACAATTCGAGGCGAATAATGGGGTAGGGAGGCGCGGTTTCATGCGAGAGAGGAGAAAAGCGAGCGTAATGTCGAATGACGTAAGAGTAATTCCGCACGAAAGATCAAGGTAAATCAATAATACGTTACGGTGCAACGCGGAAACCATGAAATTGCATCACGAACGAAAAGTGAAACAAAAACGGCTCGCCGTGCGCGCGAAGATTTTATTAATTCCGCGTTCAACGGAAAGAAAACACCTGGCGAAATCAGCGCGCGGATTTCGTTTTCGAACGGCACCGGAGACTATTCCGTCGGATTTTGTCGTAAAACGACGAGAGGGAGAGAGAGAGAGAGAGAGAGAGAGAGTTTATTATTGTTTTCCGATCAAAGGTCACCACTCATCCCTTTAAAACGAATACGACAAACAAAAAATAGCGCTCACACCGATCTCCATGGGATGACAACGAGTAATCCCGAACTCGACAGCGCAAGAGACTCCATTCGTTGAAAAACTGAAATATTGAAAACCTATACGCTCACCCAGGAAAAACAACAATGCGAGGATCGTCGATAACAAACCAAACCGAACGGGGAGTTCGGGAAATAAAACCGCAAATTCCGCGGCGAGGGACGATCGTTCCAGATGAACAAAACGTTAAACGCACCCTCTACAAAAAAATAATTCGCTCAATTATGCGCACGCGTGATCAAACGAACCGACCCGACGGAACGAATCGAAACAAATGCATCGAGAAATTCGCAGTGCAACAAAGGAATGAATTCATCTGCCCGGGGGAAAAAAATGAAAAATTTGTCGTCGAAGGGCCCACACAATACGCCTGGGAGGGAGTTGTTTTTTGGATGAAACTTTCATGAACGCGTTGGTGACGTTTCCCCGATTAAAATGAGTCCAAACACGGCGTCATTCGGAGCTTGTCTACTTGTTTAATACGTGGTTTAATGGAACCTCGATTATCCGAACCGATACAAATTTTGAATAAACTCCATTTACAGTTCGTTGTGGTACAAATTAGCAACGATTTAACAAAGCCAATTGCACCGTTGTGCAAGAAACTCTTTGTTTCCACGGTTCGGATAAGCGAGGTTCTACAAAATCGTGGATTAAACGAGTAAATATGATTGAAACTGCGTCGTGTTTGGTATCGTTCTATTCGGAAAAGCGTCGCGCATATAATTGTACAGGTTTCATAAAATAATAATCCGAAACAGAAGAGTTGTATCAATAAATCAGCATTGTTAAACTGCCGCTCTGGCGTAGATGCTCTGTTTTCTTGCTATTCTTTGACGCCAGCAGCAAGAGATTAAGGGTAGCGTCTAGGGTACCCTATTAGTGAACCTATTAAATCAACAATAAAAATTAACTAAAAAAATTGACTATTTTTTAAAAATTTAAATACTTTTTATTTTAGTTACAGTATTATGAAATGTGAACAATGTTATCTCAAACAAAATGCTCTAATGAGAAGAAGGAGTTCGAGAATCAATTGTAAATTTCGTACACAAATTAAAATCAAATCAATTACAAGTTAACGAGTTAACATAATGGCTCGGCGACTGGGACAAGTGGCCTAATGCAAATGACACTTCCATTTACTTGTTTAATACGTGATTTAATGGAACCTCGATTATCCGAACCGATGTTACTTGTGAATAAACTCCCTTTACAGTTCGTTGTAGCACAAATTAGCAACGATTTAACAAAGCCGATTGCACATTTTAAATTCTTTTTAATTTAGCTACAGTATTATGAAATGTGAACAATGTTATCTCGAACAAAATGCTCTAACGAGAAGGAGGAGTTCGAGAATCAATTGTAAATTTCGTACACAAATTAAAATCAGATAAATCATGAGTTAACGAGTTAGCATAATGGCCCGGCGACTGGGACAAGTGGCCTAATGTAAATGACACTTCGGACCCGATTTTTTCGTCGAAAAACAACGATCGGACGTGCCCGGTGGCGGACGAGTGGCGCCGATCCAGCGAAAGGGGCAGATCAAACACGGGAGACTTTCCACGGCGACCGAGAAAGACAGTGATCTAGAAAAAGAGGGGAACAATGTAGCTGAAAGAGAGAGCGAGCTGGATAGAACCAGCAGGAATCACTATCGAGGATGGCGGGGAGGGGGTGTGGAGGCAAAGGAGAGGCCTAATAGCGAGAGAGGGAGAGAGAGAGAGAGAGAGAGAGAGAGAGAAGTGGTCATGGTCTCTTGGATGAAAGGAGAGAGGTTGGATAGAGACCGTCGTGGGGGAACGAGAGAGGAGAGCGCACAAAGGAGGAAGTCGGAGAGAGAAGGAGAGAGACATTGAGTGAGTCAGTGATGGCGTACAGCAGCCAGGCCGAGCCCAGCTGTTCTTCGATCCCCTAACCTACGCCAGTTTATTTCAGCTACGAACACTACGTGGTCCCGTAGCGCGTCGTGCTCTCTCCGGGAGGCTCGTTATCAACCCGTTATCAGTCTCCAACCGCCGTGGTTTTTCGTGTTTTCCACCGGCTCGATCGTCCTCTGTACACCGGTGTAGCGAAACAGAGAAAAAGGAGGGAAAAAAGCACCGAACAGCTCCGCGAGAGAACAGCGGTCCGATTGTGCGAATTTTCGTGGTATCCACAGAGGGAGAACCTCCGTGGTGTTTCGACGTTTGAGATCGCTATGCTGCCTCGGAGTGCCGGTCCTCGGGGACTTTGAAGTCACCCTTTGCTCACTTGAGCCGCCAGCCGACCGAGAAAATAACGAATCGAACACGCCTGTGCCAGAGGATTGTTACGCGGGTTACCATACCGGAGAGAGCGTGTGACGATCTAGCGACGATCGAGGGTGGTTTAATGATCCGCGGGAGGGGAGAGAACCGCGGGTCTCGATGGGGGTTGAGGGGAGCGGGTTCGGTGCTCGGCTGTGTCGCGAATGATGGTTCCGAACCATGGTTCAACGTGTGAACGAGTTTTCGAGTGGACACCGTGAGTCATTCGATAGATCTCTTCTTTTTGTGTCGAATATTCGCTGGATCTCAGAAACTGTGCAGGATTTCGGTGGTCCAACATGTTCTTAAAACTGCTCTCGATATTTCGGTTTCATTATGTCTTTCAGTGAAACAATCAGTGGGGATCGATGAGAGAAAAGTGAACATTCGGAATCGAAGCTCGAAAAATATGACGTTAACTTGAAACGAGCAAGCTGATAATTTATTTTTTAAAAGAACCGAGTCACGGTGGAACGCGTTCGACGACGAAGGAAATTTGATCGAGTATCGTCGCTTGGTAAAGAGGGACCCAGCGCGAAGAAGAAAGATTTCCCTTCCTTATCACTCGCCGCAAAAGGTGCGTCCGGTCGATTTGCGAAACGAATGGAAAAACGTGGGCCGCCAACGAGCAACAGAGCGTACAGCTATAAATGGCACTCGCAGGCGCCGAGACATTGACGTCTGGTGTCGCAAGGAAAACTCAATTCGACCTCGAGGTCGGAGAAGAATCGACAGATTCCAACCACGGAACGACGATTACTGACGCGATCGTTCGGGGAAGCGATCTTTCGTAGAACACTATCCGCTCTGGTGATTAATTCGCCAAACATTGACTACCGCCAACGATTCTTGTAAAATCTCAACAAATACATAAAAATCCTCTTCGGGACAGGGGAGATCAAAGAGAAACAGCTACGAATTAAGGTTCTCAAAAAAGTGACTTTGCTTTTGATCTATCAAAATTGCACACCTCCAATGGTATTTCCGAATTAAGTTTCTCACAAAATTGACAAATTCGCGTCATTCAAAATCACAAAAAATCTTACGAAAACAGGAGAGACGCGCCTGAAAATTCCCCTGAGGACTGAAAAACCCCTGAATTAACACTAGGTTTACGGTTTTAATATTTTCAATTTAAAATTATTAAGATAATAAGGACGCATACATGAGAAATTATTTAACAAATTCATTTCTTTGGGTATATATTATTTTTAAAATATTGCTCAATTGACAAAATAGTCACTTGTAGTGTCCCGCAAACCTAGTGTAAAGATTCTCAAGCATTGTCAATCTGGGAGGTCCGTCACCCTCAAAATTACAAACCCACAGAAATCTGACCGAACACGGACCAGAAAAAACTTGTGAAAATACCTCCTCGGGATTAAAAATTTGAGAAAGGCCTCGCGAAAGAGAGTGCCCAAAAATTGAAGAGAATCACGCCGCAAGAAACACCCGTAAAAGAGAAAGTCCTGGAGTCAGCTGGTCGGGGGTAAAAGAGCCGGCGTGCAGATTAAAAAGCTGTCGCAAGGTAGACAATACGCGTGCGAAGAAGAAACGAAGAGAGTCGGCGAACTCCCCGAGGAGCCTCGTTCGCGCATCGCCGAGTCCTCGTAGGTAGCTCGCAAGGAGGACCGACTTGGGGAAAAGCCTGAAAGCAGGGAGGGAGAGAGAAAGGAAGAGGGTGAGAGACAGCTATAGAACGATAGAGATAGAGGGAGGAAGAGAGGGAGATCGCGGCAGAGCAGGGAAGGCAGAAATGCCAGAGGGACATTTTGAAAATCTTTGGTTCGACGCATGCGTGGGGACGCACTCGACGCCTGATGGAGCTGAAGCGATGAAGCTGCCCCTCGGTGGATGAGGAAGGGTCGAAACCCGGAGAAGAGTGGCTGTGTCTGATGGTGCGCCGACGTGGCTCGTGCCAGGACACCGGGCGTCGCGACGCGTGAATACCGAACCGATCGTGCATCGAGTTATTCCCACCGGACAGAATCGTTTTGTCCGAGCGGTGAGGATCGATTTCGGGCTCTTCGATTTCCCGAGGAACAATGCCAGGAGAGAAACAGCCTCTGCAGACAGCTTCCGGTGGCAGGCAGGACGCCTCTCCGTCGAAGACCAGCGACCCAGAGAGAACTCCTCGTGGCAGTTCCATGATTCCTTTGCCGAGAGCCGTGCAACATAACCCGAAGACTGTGAAGACCGAGAAGAACCGTCTCAGGCTTATCATGGAGAGCAGGGGGTTCACCGACGTTCTCGAGAAGGAGAGGAAGATCAGCGCCGAGGACAGGGCCGAGGACTATCGTTTAGGCTGCGGGGAACCGGCCACGAGACGATGCAATGTGTCCTGTGAGGAGTTTAAAAGTTCTGCCAGAAAGGTGATTGTTTCTTTGATCGTTTCGAGGGGAGACGGGTGTCTTCGATGGACATGGTTTATTCGCTGTGTCCTGCGACGTGTCCTGTGACATGTCCTGCTACGTATCTGATGACATGCCTGCTACGTGCCTCGTGACATGTCCTGTTACGTATCTTTGCCCTGTTCTGCTATGTATTTTGTGACACGCCCTGCTACATATCTGTGGACATGTCCTGCCACGTATCTGATGACATGTCCTGCTACGTATTTTGTGACATGACCTGCTGCGTATCTGGTGACATGGCCTGCTACGTATCTGGTGACATGGCCTGCTACGTATCTGGTGACATGTGCTGCTATGTATCTTTGCAATGTCCTAGTACGTATCTTTGCAATGTCCTGCTACGTATCTTTGCTATGTCCTGCTACGTATTTTGTGACATGCCCTGTTACGTGTCTGGTGACATGTCCTGCTATGTATCTTTGCAAAGTCCTAGTACGTATCTTTGCAATGTCCTGCTACGTATTTTGTGACATGCCCTGCTACGTATCTGGTGACATGGCCTGCTATCTATCTGGTGACATGTTCTGCTACGTATCTTAACAATGCCCTGCTACGTATCTGTTGACATGTCCTGCTACGTATTTTGTGACATGCCCTGACACGTATTTTGTAACATGGCCTGTTATGTATCTTTGCAATGTCCCTTACGTATCTTTGCAATGTCCTGCTACGTATCTGTTGACATGTCCTGCTGCGTATCTGATGACATGTCCTGCTACGTATCTGATGACATGTCCTGCTAGGTATCTGATGACATGTCCTGCTACGTATCTGGTGACATGTTCTGCGCAGTGTCCTAGAATACGTTCTGTCCAGTCACGTGACCGACAACGTGTCCTGCTGCAAGTATAGGTGTCTCTTGGTACAAAGTTGGTCTGTTGGCTCCTCGTAAGAGGTGCCACGCAGCTCTTCCAGCCACTCTTGCCTTGCTGGCCGGAGTTCTGATCGATCATCGATGAAAATAGAGTCTCCACCACCCTCCACAGGGGTGAGACCACGTCGACTCGAGTCGATGCTACGCAGACAAGTTTAATTGGTGGATCGACATCGCCGCGAGCCTCGTGTAGTGTTTGTTTCTTGACGGAGCCAGGCCTCGAGACGACCGGTACTGTCGGGGGGCTCGTTTTCTCGTGATATTTTTACGTTGACAGCGAATCAGAACCCTTTTACACGTCCTGGGACTTCTTTGCATTGGTGCGACTGGTTTGTTATTTTATTTTGGACTGAGCTCTCTCCGTTCCCTCGAATTTTAATGCCGTTGAACTGGAACGACGTGCGAATTGGAACTTAACAGGATGCAACGTCGTTTTAGTTGGACGAGAAATTAGTTTGCATATGAATTGAATGGAATTAGTTTAAGTTCATCTTTCTGTTCTTTCTTTTTTTATATTTTTTAATTATTTATGATTTTTAAGATTTGAAGATTAACATTAGTCGGTCGTTGGTAATTTACGGTGGAGTGGCTAATTTTAGTCACGAGGTCAGGTTTTAAGGGCAAATGGTCCTCGGTATGTAACTGGTATTTATTCATATGAGAAAAAATAAAATATCAGTTTTACTGTGTTTATGAAATGAACGGGTGAAATCTGAAACGGCAGAAAGATTAAAAGAATTTGATATTGTAATTTGGGCCACCAGTGTGCCAAGCCGTCCTCTATTTCATCGTCCTTCAATCTCGGACGATAAAATTTCAATTCGTCCCCTAAATTAGATCTTCTTTCATCATCCCGTGTGTCGCAAGACGACCAATTTCCCCGAGGAAAATTTGTGCAGCCTTCATTTGCCTTTGTGGCGCTGGGCATTGTATTTTCGGTTGTCTCCGAGAGAGTCGAGTAGTCGAGTTTCTTTCTCTTTCCTCAGGATTGCCTTTGTTCCCGTCGAATAATAGACCACGTGAAAGTCCACTCGACGCATGCGATTTCGTAAAAAAAAAAAAATACAGGGGCCTCCGTCCTTGATTTCTTCAATTCCCCTGCATCGTCTCTAATTCAGTTCGTTTGAACGGAGTACCTCGTCTATAGGCCGGCGTTCCTCTCGAAAAATATTCTCAACAAGTTCTCCTTCCTGCTGCAGATGAATTAGTCCTCTCCCTCGACTCGCACTTCGCACGTGCGCCTTTTTAAAAAGCAATTTACAATCGATCCGTAGAACCGGCGAACGTGAATCGCAAAGAGGAAACTCGAGCGAAATTGAAATTAATAATACACGCGTTAATTGATCGAGCGCAAATTACCTCGGCGAACCGTTCCTTCTCTTGCCTCTCGTGAACAGGTTTCGTTCCCTTTTGTTCTCGTCTTTTTGTTCTTTTTATTTTGTTGTCCTTAGATTGCGAATCTCTGTGCACAATTTTCTCCGGATTTTTTGCACACTGTTAGCTTTCGCTCCATTGACTGCATAGAAAATTTTGAAAAAAATCTGATATATTGCTGCGAATGAGTTGTATGTTCGGGATTTTTTCCGGATTTTTTTGTTCAGAATTTCTGACGAAATCAGTCAAATAAAATCAATTCTACTTTTACCAAGCAACACAATTGCAGATAAAAATTACACTGTTAGCTTTCACTCCATTTTTCCGCTGCGGTTGCGTAGAAAATTTTGAAAAAAATCTGACATATTGCAGCCAGTGAGTTGTATGTTAAAGATTTTTTTCAGATTTTTTAGTTGAGAATTTCTGTTAAAATTAATCAAATAAGTTAAGCTAAAAGACAATTGTGGCAAAAATAGCTCCGTTAGCTTTTGCTCTATTTTCCCACTGCGGTTGCGTAGAAAGTTTTGAAAAAAATCTGACGCATAAGTAGCCTCGAGATGTACGTTCAGTATTTTTTTCAGATTTTTGCACTGAGAATTGCAGCTAGAAAAATTATGTTTCCTGAGAAGTTCTTGAGAGAAGTTTCTGAGAAGTTTCTGAGAAGTCTCGGACGAAACGACTTCTCCGGCACGCAATTCGCGCGTGCGTCTTTTGAAAAGGCGATTAAGAATCGTCCCATCGGATACCTGCGTTTGATAATGAGTCATTCATCGGACACACCTTCTCGCGAACGTCGACCGGAAGATCGCACTCGTCTTTTTCGCACCACTGATTAGCGTGCTCTGTTTTCTAGCCGGCATTTCGGCGTCAAATCTTCGCGTACTCGCGGAAGATTTGATCTGGTTACTTCTCTGATTCACAAATGAACACGGGTGACCTGGTTTTCATTATTTGCTTCCTCAAAACGGCAGTTTTACGAGCGTCAAGCCGATACACTTGCTGCACCGCAGAAGTTATCCAACAGTATTAGCGACGCGTTTAGAGCGCTAAAAATAAGCTGCCGTTTGCGATTCTTTTTGAGAAACTACGAAGCGATTCTTTCGGAAACTTTCAGGACAGCTTATCGCATTCTCTAGGAGCATATGATCATTTTTTCGGTGGAAGATGCGAGGTAGGAATTAACTTATGCAGAAATCTGCGAAAAGAAATTAATTTTTCAACGTTCTAACACGTTACTGTTTCAACAACAGTCTTTACAGTTGCAATTGGTCTGCAAAAGAAAAAAAATGTATGCAAAATTTGAATTTGGAACTTGGAATTTTTATGCAAAAGCAAAATTTTCTGCACTGATTTCGAGAAATAGGAGTCATATAGAAAATTGATTCTTCTTTTAGTAATTTTAATAACAATGGAACTAATACATCGATATTCTTGAATTTTTTTAATCTTAATTTGTACTGTTTTATAGCACGCCGACTGAGTTTTGTCACAACTCATAAACAACGCAAAATATAGTCACAGAAAAGTTTTGAGTTTCCCTATGAATAGTTTTCACTGACGACGTGTACGTAATTAATTTGATTCTTTTCATACAAAATATGAAATTGTGACGCTAGCGAATGTGGCAAAAATGTGTTATATAATTTAATATTTCGTGTCTCGCTATTTTCACGAATGATAAACAACGACCCGGGGAGTGTTTCAGTTGTGCAATTCCGACCATAAATTTTCTAGTGGCGTGTAAAATTGAACGTGGACCGAGAGGGATCGGAATAGAAGCTCTTCATTAAGAAACCGTCCGCTGAAACGGTTGAACACGCTGCTGTGTCGCGTAGGCTCTTGATTGCTTCTCACGATGCCACCAGTTTCGTCACAATGCGCTCGCTTTTGTCGCTTTATTTCTTACAATTGGGTCGAAATAGGCCAAAGGAGAACATTCGTCGGATATACAATTCCGTCTTGACGACGTCGCGCTCGAGATCACTTCGACGAACTCGTCGAACCATTGATTCCTTTGTGAATCTCACATTTACTTTCCAATTTTCCCTGTGATTTTCCCCTTTTGGTGGACATTAAGGGCCCGGTCTTCGTAGATTCGCGATAACGTAGAGTGACTACATTACCGTCAAAAAATGGTTTTACGTGCCTCAAGTTTTCGTCCTTATATAAGAATATTTTGTCGCTGGTAAAGGGCTCATTCGAAAGAGGAAGGTTCAGTCTAGTGCGCACTGGTCAGAAGCTGCCGAGAATATGCAGATATTTGGTAATATATTTTTATGGCATTGGACGAGTTTTCTGGATGAAATCGAGAGCAGCGCGCACTAGAAAATATCTCCAGCTACAAATTGAGCTATATTTTGTCTTGATTCTCTGCGAAATAAAGCGTAAAACTTGAAGCACGTTTCTGGCGTCAGAATTCATAATATCGATAATACAGAACAAAAAATTTGAAGTATGTGTCTGAAGTCTGTGAATGGAAATTATCAATTAAAAAGTCACGTGACTATCCCTTAAACCATTTCAGATGGAGGTAGAATGGTCATTCAACGACACAATTGAATCTAGACCTAACCAAAATTCGTCGGTAAGGTAGAAATCCATACTAATATGATAAAAAAATTTTCGAATCGGCAAAAATCCTTTCGGGAAACATGTTTTTAACGGAAAATGAGGCTACGTGCAAAATTTGAGATCAATTCGATTTGACCGGTTTTCGAAAGTTGCACGTTCTTGTTATTCTTATAAAGTAATGCAAAATAGTCCGTAAGCCTAGTGTTCAAGTTACTGTTAAAAATCCGACGCTCCGTATGCGTCCCACGTAAATTTGATTAAACGCGTCACGCTCGTCGTCGCTCGCAGTCCGCGAAAAATTAGCATAATCGTCCGCAGTGCACTCGCAACGCGACCAATAATTTCGCGGGCTCGTTGGCAGCAGCGCGGTCGCGCCGTTTCCACTCGATGCCATCGAAATCGGGCTGTATCTTTATTTTTGACACGACCGAGCAAGGAAGCGTATTTCAGTCACGCGCCGCACGTATGCCGGCCAGAACACCGCACGTTCGTACCCGTCGAACGTTCCCCGGCTCCCGACCAGGCGAATCTTCTCCTATTATCGGAGCCATCCAGACAGAAAAAATCGAGGGTTTCCCGGGAAAAAGCTGTCCCCGACAATTGTGCCGCGAAAGATAACGGCCGCAGTTTCGTAATCTCGGAACTTGCACGGGGATCGGAACCACCGCGACGAGATAGCCGCGCGAGTTAATAGAATGTGATAAACGCGATTACGACACCGCAGCATCAGACGTTACGATTTCTTGGAGATCTCGAGATAAAGATATTTACCCAGCGCAAACATTTTTCGTAATCTTCGAATTTTTCCCTGAATGCGCGATCACTGCAGCTCGAATAGATGACTCGGCGCGATAACGCGATGAGACTGCGGATCTGTATGCAAATTCCAACTTTCACGGATTGTTTGGTGAACGTAAAGAATTTTTACTTTTTTTATTTTTTTTAAATTTTATTTTATAAAAATGTGAAAGGCCCGAGGCAGTAATTATCACCGTGAATGCGGATTTTTATGCAAAATAAAAATTGTCTGTGTTATTTTACAGCTATAGGAGCTACGTGGACAATAATTTCTTTTCTTAATAATTATAAAGATAATGCAACAAAATATTCAAATTCTTTAACACGAGGTTTAAGGAGCACTAAAAGTGACAATCTTGCATGACTTTATGAAAATAACAAGAACGTGCTACCCATATTTTTAGAAATACTGTGAATTCTCGATATATGTCAACAACACTGGTCCTGCCACCGTCATGTATCGTCCAGAAGACATACCCGTGTCACGTTTACACTCTTCGGCATCCGCGGCCTCTCGGTAGTGGGGATAATTCCGCGACGTTTATCATCCAGGCCTTGGCGACATATATAGAGAAATCGCTGTACTTTTAAAATAATATATACCCAAAGAAATAAATTTGGTAAATAATTTCTCACGTATGCATCCTTAGAATCTTAACAATTTTAAATTAAAGATATCAGATCCCGTCAGTTCTATTATTTTTCATTTGATCTTTTTATTATAAATGCATAAATTCCGCAGTGTTACTCTCAATTTCTAATTTTCGTTTTATAAAATGTTCGTCTCGTCAACGATGATTTCACCCAATTTTTTTGAGATCACCTGCCTCATGTATCACGGACAGCACATGAAAATTTTCTTTCGCGAACGTCTTCGTCCCCAGCTAGTTGAAACGATGCTCCACGATGTTCGAAGCGCAAAGACAGCAAATGTAAATTTCGATCGTAACGAGCCCGTCGTTAAGGCGTCACAACCGACGATTCAATTAGCATTTTCGCGTTCGCCGAGCATTTCCCGTTGCTCCTTAACACAATTCCCTTATCTTGATTCCCTATTCATACAGATGGACGTTCCCGGGCTATACGGAGGAGATACACTTGAAATCCGGATTTACGGCTGTGTACACGCGGCTTACGTGCGTGTTTTTACCGATGCGTCGGAGTCGTAAGAACAGCTGTCTATCCGCGATAAACGGTTTACCTGATCGCTCATTCCTCCCCGTCACAGACATGCTTCGTGACGAAACAACCTCTCTTCTCTGTAGCTAGGCGAGCACGTTTCCATAGAGCCGCCGCGCTGGCGGTTATCTTTCCAATGGCGGCGCTAGATCGCCGCGGATAACGAGCTGGAGAAAGGAAACGAAGCTCTCCGGTGAAAGCTAAATAAATAATGCCCGCCGCTGCTCGCCCGGCTATCATTTGCTTTTAACTCGGACGATTTCCTAAACAAGGCCCCCGATTCGCGATCCTGACGCTGAACCGTGACATTGAAAGCACATTTTTTTTTCACACGATTTTCAAGTAACCCCTTAAAACGGTATAGCTTTCTTAAAATCGGGCCGTACGACCCGACTTTTTTCTCAGTCATTAGGAGCATTGGTTTACTAAACGACGTGCAAAAAAGATTTTGAGAACATTGCAATTGGTAGGAATTACGTGAGAAAATAGAAAGGGCACTGTGTAGAACTTTTTTCGTTGAGCTGATCATGAAAATTTAAAATATGCATTTTGTAGATTTATGTTAGTCATATACACGTTGAGCAGGAAAAGACGAATTCAACGAGTACAATGACCGTACCGTTGCGATCATTCGATCTCGAGATATTCGTGTCTGAAAGAATTAAATGTCTTTCCTTTCAGACACGAATATCTCGAGATCGAATGATCGAAACGGTACGGTTATTGTAGTCGTTGGACTCGATTTTTCACGTTATTGAAGAATATCCAAGAGAAAATGTTTGATTTGAAAAACTATATGGATGACCTTGAAATTTCCTTTAAAAAAAAATGTATATTTAACTTAGCTCGGTCATTTTTTATCATAATCTGATCCATTTTGTGCCAGAATTCGACAAAAATGTATTCATATTTTTAGCGATTTTTATGATAATTATATGTCCACAATCATTTGCTAATAATTTGCAAAAGGGCGAAGAAGAAATCAAATTGCAAATGCAGGGATTTGTGTCACATTCAAACGATTTGAAATCCCTCGACAAGACTTTCGTGGGCCGCTCAAAAACACCGAGCTCAGCGGAGAAATTTAAATAAATAATAAAAGGGCAATAAGAGACCGAGTGGAAACCATCCGAGCGTAGGGTGAATCACGAGCCAGTTAAGGATGATTCAGTCTGCCGGTAGTGAATTAGCGCGTCGCTTAATATGCAACTACGAATTGAATAATACACTGCGTAACTAGAGATTACGCTCGATCATGAATTACGGCGTTCCCGTTTCGTTCATTTCACCGATACATTTATTGCGAAACGAATTTCTCGGTTCGGGACGATCCTGTTATGGAAATCTTTTACGAGAAACTTGTATTTGCTCGGCCACGGTTTGGCGCATTTTAAATTTCCCGCCTCGCAGAAGCGCGCCGAACGAAACGGAGGACGAATTTCAAATAGGACACTGTGTCGCCAGATCGAGACTTGTTTTCCCCCACTCTAATTTCCCTTTCCACCGCGGTATTCCCCACGCTTCCGTCGCGGCCCGGTCACGTGACGCGTTCCTATGACGCGTGGTACTGGCGGAGAGAGGGTAACTCTTTCCCCTCAATCCGTGCTCCCCTCCCCTCACCTGGCGACACTGGTAAAACATTGTTCAACACCCTTAAACGCAGTATCCATGAAATATTAGAAATGACTGACGTGTCTATTGCCTTTTAAACTCGATGTATTTCTTTATTGTTCATTTACGTTATCCGAGCGATAATCCAAAGTGGGATGAAAATTCACGAAGAGGTTTCCAAGTTGTAGTCTTCCATGCATTTTCATAAAAATGACGTCATAACCAAGCTCCTGTGAGAAGAGCATTCAGCGTAATTCAACGCATAATCTCGCGTCTTGTTACTCGTACAAATATATATGCGGAATAATGCAGCTCGTTAATAGCCGGCTGCGAATGTTTATGCAAATTCCTATTCCCGTAACTAGACTGCGAATGTTTATGCAAACATCTATTCCTCTACATAAATTCGAAGAAAGGGAAGCTAAAGCCGGTTTCTCATCAACGCTCGTTACCGTTAACTCATTTTTTGTTCGATTTTGTGCCCCATATTTCCTAAGAATTTTAATCAATTATGAATGTGTAAAGCTCCATGATATCGAATGGAATTATACAATTTTTCTTGTACGTCCTTGTAGAGCACAAAAAGACGAATCCAACGACTATAATGACCATACAGTTATGTTCGTTTAATCTCGAGATATTTCAAATCGTGGAAAATCAAAATAAGTTCCGTAGAGAACAAATAAAATCAATACAATGAATTCTCGATTTTTTGTCAACAACACGGGTCTTGTCAGCGTCGTGTATCGTCCAGGAGACATACCCGAGCCGTGTTATGATCACTATGTACCCCGCGGTAGTGGGGATAATTCCGCGACATTTATCATCCAGGTCTTCGTGACATATATAGAGAAATCACTGTAACTTGTAGAAAAATTTGTCAAGAATTTGTCAGAAAACGAAAAATGATAAACACAGTTGCCAGCTGTAACAGGGCAATTTAGATGATAGAAATTTCATTAGAATTCGCTTAGGGTTATCCGTCGAATCTCGGCGATAGTATCTCTCTTTCTCTCTCGGTCGTAAAACGAGCGCTGCAGATGTTCCACTTATTCGATCAACCTTGGCCACGATTTTCGAACGCAGCCGCCTCGTTGCGAATTCAAATACATTCCAAGAAATTATTCCGAAAGCAACGCGGCGACGGTGACTGACTTGCATAGTCCTCGGCGTTTCGCGTTGTTCCCGCGTTGTTCGCGGATAGAGCAAGACCAGAGAAAACCGGGTGAAAGTGCCCCGGAGATAAGCAGCAACAATGCCTGCTCCGGTGATCCGCGGTTCCTTTAATTATGCATTCGAACAGAAAACGGAGTTTTCAACCGGGCCGCGTCTCGTTATAATGCCAGACCCCGGCATACACGAGTTTTCTCTTTTTCTGTTCGCCGCGATTCATGGTTATTCACTTAACAATACGATTAACACGTTTCTCGCGACTGCCCGACGTTTACCAGGTCTCGAGTGCTTGCCTCGGATCAGATATAACAGAGAATTGAATTGCAATGAATCATTTGAAATTCCATCTGGTGGGATTATATCATATTTGGTATCATTTTCATTAGAAAAACGCCACGAATGTGTTGGCGAAAGTTCCGTAAAAAAATAATGAAAAATAAAGAAGTTTTGTTATTCGATTAGTGGTGGTCTCACACCGATACACCCGCTCCGTATTATGTTTACACTCCTCGGCGACCAAGGCCACTCGTTGTTCTCTTCTACGTTCGGCAGTCTGTTAAAGAATAGTATCTCCTAGTCAATATATGTCTCTGGTGATACCTATGTTTTGGACATACATCGGGTAGACATGCATATTTACACTCTTCTGCGGCCGAGGCCTCTCGAGCTTCTTGGCTCCTCACGGGGTATACCCCGCGGTAGTGGGGATACTTCCGCGACGTTTATCATCCAGGCCTTGGCGACATATATAGAGAAACCACTGTACATAGTGTAGACATGTATGTTTACACTCCTTGGCAACCTTGGTGGTCCTTTTCCACTTTCGGCAGTGTATCAAAGAATAGTATCTTCTAGCCGATATATGTCCCTGGTCAGACCCGAGTTTTGGACATACATCGGGTAGACACTGTACTTGACACGGAATAGGCACAAACCAAGTAAACAAACGTACACGCGGTGTTCTGTACCGAACGAGATTCTCGTCGAAAACGCACTCTATAAAAAAATCTATAACTCGTGTAGTTTTGATTATTTTTGTTTCCAAAAAATCGCACGTGTACTTCAGATACCGAAAAATATGTGTCCAAAATCCCAATGCCAAAGGTTCAGTAGTTTTTCTGAAAAAAAACTCGTGCGAAAATAGATCCCACTTTGAGATGAAACGAAAGTGACGAACAACTTAAAAAAAAAAAAAAAAAAATCCCAATCAAATTGCGAACGATTTAAAGTCCAACATTTCATAGTACACGACCCAATTAGACAGGATTGAAGAAGCGGTTAGGTCTACGTCGCGGTAGAATTACCATTGGACTGTTCGCATGCGAATTCCGCAGTGAGCCGTGTCCGCAGGAATGTCTAGGACTTCGTCGCGAATCGATTCGAGTCTCGCAGGACCGGCGAGGACCGGGCAGGTTCCGCAAGGACGACCTTTCGTTTCGCGGCAGGTTAATTGGTTCTTGCACGCAGCGTGCGGCGCACAGTTTCGTCTTGTCCCGTGTCGCGCGGCGCCTAACTCTCGTTAGTATACCAGTATTAAAATCGCGATCGTGTTGTAACGCCGAAACCGGGAAGCGCGTTCGGCGAACAACGTCCGTGAACCTGTGATGGAGAAAGTGCAGAAAACCGATGGACTTCCACCGGGTTTTAGAACGAGCCGGTTCGAACGTTCTTCCTTTCTCCGGGCGATGTTTGCTTTGCTCTGCCGAAAAAGAGCCGCCGAGGCCTCCGCAAACGACAAAGTCACAAAAATGAGCGAACCGCTCTTCGATACTGCAATGGTACAGTCTCCAGGAACACTGAAAAAATTCTTCTGATTCTGTAACGACGTAAAAACATTGTAAACGTTCTTTTTATCCCTTTATTATTAGAGGGACCCATAAGTAATCAATTATTTTGGAATCTAAAACAAACTTTGTAGTAAATTCAAGTTTTTATTTCTTAATTTATTATATAATCTCCATCATTATCAAGGACAGTTTGCCATCTTTCCTGCAAATTTTCAATCCCCCTCTCATAGAAGTCCTGGGTTCGTGAAGCAAAATATGACTCGAGATGCCTCCTTACATCTTCTACAGAAGTGAATGTTTTATTTCTTAAATAATGCTTCAGATATCTGAAAAGATGATAGACAGAGGGAGCAATATCCGGTGAGTACGGGGGTGCGGTAAAACTTCCCATTGCAATTCTTGATTTTTTCCTCAGTGAGTTTCGCTGTATGGGACCGGGCATTGTCAATTTGCAGTATTACATCTTTTCTGTGGACTAAAGATGCCCTCTTTTTCAATAGTTTTGAATACAGCCGTTGTAATTGCTCTGACAATACAACTCAGCAGTAACTGTTTCTCCAGGTTTCAACAAGTCAAAGTGAATTATGCCACGGCAGTCCCACCAAATGCACAGTAACACCTTTCTAAATGATAACCTAGGTTTAGGGGTTAATATTGTGGTTTGATTTGCAGAAAGCCATTGCTTGGAACTCTTTATGTTATCATAAAGAATCCATTTTTCATCTCCGGTAACGATTCTGCTAAGAAATGGATCTCTACGAAATCTGGATAGCAACGAAGTGCAAATTGATCGACGAATATTCTTGTTGGTTTCAGATAATTGATGCGGTACCCATATTCCTTGCCTATATGCCTTTCCCATTTCGTGTAGGTGCTTTTGTATAGTTGACCATGTGAACCTAAGGCTTCTCGATAATTCTTGTATACTTAATTTTGGATCAGGTTCCACTAGAAATTTTAGGGTGTCATTATCAAATTCAACTGGTCGTCCACTTCGAGGCCTGTCAGAGAGATCATAATCGCCAGCAGCAAACCTTCTGAACCAACGTTGACACTTGTTGACCTTCAACACATCTCCATAAACATCGCAAATTTTCTTTGTTGTTACCGTTGCGTTCAATCCCGCATGAAAATGAAAAAGTATGCAATGACGAGTATGATCCTCGGAAGGTACGGACGCCGCCATTTTATTACAGGGTTGTAAAAAAAGTGATACTTTTTAGAATATTTTTAACACAGGCTGCTTTACCGAAAACTGTAAAAGAATACGTGTTTCCTCTTCAACGATCGGTACAGAACTAAAGGCAAAACAAATTCTTTGCAAATAATTGATTACTTATTGGTACCTCTAATATTTTCACTATACAGTGACTGGAAATTTTCGGTCCCCCATACAGGCGTCTGTTTCAAAATTCCGTCATTTTTAATTGAATAAAAATTTTCTTTTTGAATTCGCGCATTAATTGAATATTTTTAACATTCTTCAATTGTGTACATTGCTTCTCTGAATATTCAAGGCGGAAATTATAAAGCGTTACAGCCGAATATCTCCAAAAATATTAATTATACCCAAAAATGTTTCCGGTGAAAATTGTTCAGTACCGAGGGGGACATCATGTGGTGAGACTTTTATTTTTTCCCAAATAAAACGATCACACCTTTTCTGCATTTCCCTGGAAGTTTGACCTTGAATGACCTTGAGTCATAGGTCATTGAACTCATCTGAAAACGCACTGTTTGATGGTGGATAAAAAAACATATCATTCCATTTAAAAGAAGATAGTTGACCTTCACCTCAGCTTGGAGTGTCCACCGTGAAAAATAAAAGTCCCACCGCATGATGGTTCCCCTCGGTACTGAACAACTGTCATCTGAAACATTTTTGCGCGTAATCAATATTTTTGGAGATATTCGTCTGTAACGCTTTCTAATTTCAATATTATACAGTATACCTAGAGAAGGGTAGAGGAACATCGAGGGGAAATCGATTTTTTATTTCGATAACCACGACGCACTCAATAGAAAAAAAATTTGATTGCACTTAGGCTGCTTAGGTTACTTATATGTGTCCAAAATCATCGTATATACTCTGAATATACTTAACCGCAACTGTTGTTTATGACAGTTAACATGAAGTTGTACACTGCAACAAAAAATAATTGACAAATGGACTTAGGCCACTTTCAAAATAAACGGTTCAAATGTTAAACGAAATATGCATTTTCCGGATTTTCACCCCGTGAAACGCGCTTTAACCACCGATTCCCTTTGTTGCAGGAGGACCCGGAGCCCTATCACAAGAGAGCAGAAAGATTGCTCTCGGAAGAGTGTTGTCGCGTTCCCCACGGGCCGGTAGGCGTCGGCGTGGAAGGTGTCGGCTCCTGGAGGGGCCAACGGCGCCCCCACGGCGTCGAGATACCTACGCCCCTGGTCGGCGTCGCGGCGCACGAGCTGGAGTCGTCGTTGGACGGCGCAGCGTTCAACCCCGTCGTCGTCGCATCGGCGGCGACATCCGCGAGATGCTCTGCGTCGAAGAACGCTCTGCGTACGGCAACATCGTCCTCCCCCGCGTCGTCATCCACCGTCAATGCCGTCAACTCCAGGCCAAGGTTCTACCTAGGCACTGCGATCGCTGAGACGAGCAAGGAGGATGCCATGGAGCCGGAAGTCAAGGAAGAGGACGAGCGAAGGTCGTCCACGCCGAGCCCCGAGGTAAATCGTCATCCCCGAAAAAAACAAATCCCGCTCTTCGTCGTCCTCTTCGTCGTCATCCCTTAATTAATTCAACCTCGCTTCGGCTTGCCTGGCAAAATTGATCGTTGTGCGCTAGCACTGGGCGATAGCTATAACACATCCCCCCGAGTGTCCGTGCTTCCGCCAGAAAGACCTGTAATCGACAAATAGAACAGGCTTTCTACCCCCCTAAAGATATCAGACCTGGTCTACGGTGGTCTAGCTACACCCTCGGTGGTTTCTCAGTGATTCTGCCCCCGGATCCTCGAAGTGTCAACATAGAGGCATCCGTTCGGGGCTCCTTGCGCAACCAAGTACAATCTCGTGAAATCTGTGCGTCGTGATGCAACCCTCTCAACGTGAATTTCACACTCTGCGAGAAGCACCCCTCCGAGTCCCCGCGAGCATTTTCGTGACGAATCAGATCCTCGGGATCGATCAGCGACTGGATCCGATCCGGAGACTCGATGTTTACGGAAACGTCGAACCGTTCTTCTCGATTAGGGGCTTCAGGTTCTCGAAATAACGGCATCGTTATGTAACCGACCGCTATAAAACGCGCATTAATTTGGTCGTTTAGTCGATGCGGAATGGCTCGCGGTAGATCGACCCGCAATCAGTCGATGCTTCTTCCGAGTTCTCTTTTTCGCCCGGACGTGTTCTAGCTGAAGAACGGTTGGATACCGCTGGTATATTGCCTCGTGCTTGTGGGCACACGAGCCCCCGCTATATACACATCTCTCCGCCAACGTAGCCAGCGTATTGATTTTACTGAGAGAGAGAGAGAGTGAGAGAGAGCGAGAGCGAGAGCGGATTTCTGTCTCTCTCTCTCTCTCTCCGTTGTACAGGTTTACGCACACGTACCGTGCATTCCCTCTCTCGCTCTCCGTCTGTCTTCGTATCTCTGCCTTTCTCTTTCGCCGCCCTCTAACTCGGCCCTGCCACCGAAAACCATTCCGCAAAGAATTTATTGTACACTTCCCTTCGGCAGGATCGGCCCTCGCGAGGGCGTTTTTCTTCCTCGCGGTTGGAACAGCATTTATTTTCGGTCGAGGGTACTGGATGTAACCTTGGCTTGATTCTCTCTCTCTCTCTCACTCTCTCTCTCTTCATCCGCGTCCTCGGGAAATCTGAATTGGCTTTTTATTATCGGAGAATCTGAATCGAGAGGATCCCCGCCATTGTTTGGACCGACTGTCACCAACCGAATTCTCCTTTTGTTGCACCGCAAGCAACTTTTATCACTTTTCTTTTTAATATTTTTTGTGTGTTTCTATCGAGCGATCTAGCTGATTTCATATTGGATTGTCCCGAGGGTTTCGGGGACGTGATGACTTCCGGATGATTTCAACATTTTCGACATTCCCTGTGTCTAGTAAATCTTCAGGTCTGAACGTTTGCCAGCGTTATCACTATACCGCAGAGTGTGTGTGTTTGTGATAAAAATGATTAGACGAGATTTAAAACAGTGGAAGGATTCTGACAGGTTGAGAATGTCGACAGATTACTTTTCGTTTATTTAAATCATTAAAGGAATAAAGAAATTCTCGTCTGGCTTCTGTTACTTTGACACGGGGAATTTTTATTTTGCGTATAGATCCGCTATTTATAACGTGAAATCGATTGTGAATAGGTGAAAACGTTTAGGGCATCTAGAAATACTGTTACATTATCTCCAAGTCATTAAAAATTATTAAACTGGGGAACGTCTATGTAGGTCCTGAATTCTGCATAAAAATTTACCAAAATCGCGAAGAAAGTTGAAAATTGTGGACCTAATTTGTTGATCAAGGGATGTGGTTTATATTGGGGTGATTTGAGGATGGATGTTGAATGGTTCGTTGGACGTTTTTGTTGAAGATTTACACGAGGAGGAGTAAACACTACAATGAGGGCGGTAGCAGTGAAGAAGACAGCAAGCCCGACACGTCCCTGCAAGGTCACAGGGTGCCGTCTTCTTATAGAGGAACTTGGCCAATCAGAAGAGACTTGTGGGCCAGTCAGCAGATGGGCTTCTCCACTCAGCAGAACGCGTCGACCACTGTACATAACGTGAGTCTTCTCATTTTGCAAATAACAAAGTACAATGAATTCTCGATATATGTCGCCAAGGCCAGGATGATAATCGTCGCGGAACTATCCCCACTATCGCGGAGTATACCCCGTGAGAGTAACGTATCACGGCTCGAGTTTGTCTCCTGGACGATACAAGACGCTGGCAAGACCTGTGTTGTTGACATATATCGAGAATTCACTGTAGTAGACACCTGACAACGATTAAAACGTCTTTGGCATTTGTAATTTCCTGGAAGAAAAAGAAAATTGTATTCCTACATTTTCACTAATGGTTAAATATTAACAACAGAGAAATAGATTTTTATCTCAGTTTATCAGAAATGAATAACGCACATATTTAAGTGATTTTTTAGTGATTTTTTAGTATCCACCACAAAATTATGCTTCAATCCTCGTGTCAATATTCTAAATTTTCATTGTAAAATATAAATTGTACAAAACCGGAATTAAATAGAAATTTCATTCTTGGCGTAATGATTTTAATCAGCTAAAATTGATATTTATAAATTCTTTTAATCTGTCCACGGCCTTAAATTAAACTCGCTCATTTTTATCATAAATGCATAAAATCCGCAGCTTAATGATGACATGCATGAAACAATTCCCAAATGGAAGACAGATAACCTCTAGCAGGATCTACAAGAGAGCTTCCTCTTCTTACAGCCTTTCGAGGAGCGTTTCGATAACGTTCAGCTTGTTCCTCAGGATGTAGCCAGCGTGATGAGCTTCTCATCGAATTCCGGCGGTACCCTGGGTTGTTCCTCGGAGGTCCAGGGCGATCGAAGGCTGGGGGCAAAGGTGGACGTGGTGTACAACCTGCTGGGGATGCTTGGCAGCACGGAGGGTGGCGAGGACATGAGCACCACTCTGCTCTCGATGAGCAACTCGACGGACAACTGTCTGATCATGAGGCAGTCGGGGTGTCTTCCGCTGCTGGTGCAGCTGATACACGCCCCGAGACAGGACCTGGAGACCAGGGGGAGAGCCTCGAGGGCTCTGCACAACATAGTTCACGCGAAGAGCGACGAGAGGGCTGGTCGTCGCGAGGCCAGGGTGCTCCGCTTCCTGGAGCAGCTGCGAGACTATTGCCAGGCTCTGCGATCATCTTTGGAGACGGGGCAGGTTCCCGACGACCTGGAGAGACACCCAGGACCGACCATAGCGGCGCTGATGAAGCTGTCCTTCGACGAGGCTCATCGCCACGCTATGTGCCAGCTGGGAGGACTTCACGCGGTAGCTGAGCTGATCGAGATGGATCACATGGCTCACGGCAGCGAGTGCGACGACCAGAACTGCATCACCCTGCGCAGGTACGCCGGCATGGCGTTGACGAACCTGACGTTCGGCGATGGGAACAACAAGGCGTTGCTCTGCTCCTTCCGCGAGTTCATGAAGGCGTTGGTCTCGCAGCTGCGGAGTCCCAGCGACGACCTGAGACAGGTGACCGCCAGCGTCTTAAGGAACCTATCGTGGCGAGCGGACACCAGTAGCAAACAGACCTTGAGGGAAGTGGGAGCGGTGACTGGCCTGATGAAGGCCGCGATGGAGGGCAGGAAGGAGTCGACGCTGAAGTCGATACTCTCCGCGCTGTGGAACCTCTCCGCGCACTGTAGTACAAATAAAATCGACATCTGCGCCGTGTATGGCGCCCTAGCCTTCCTGGTAGACATGCTGAGTTACAAGGCGCCGTCGAAGACCCTGGCGATAGTGGAGAACGCGGGTGGTATACTGAGGAACGTCTCCAGCCACATCGCTGTCAGGGAGGACTACCGAGCCATCGTCAGGGAAAGAGGATGTCTGCAGGTCCTGCTGCAGCAGCTACGATCACCCAGTCTGACCGTAGTCAGCAACGCCTGTGGAGCACTTTGGAACCTCTCGGCTAGGTGTCCGCAAGATCAGAGGCTGCTGTGGGACCTGGGCGCTGTGCCCATGCTCCGCAGTCTCATCCATTCCAAGCACAAAATGATCTCGATGGGTTCCAGCGCGGCATTGAAGAACTTACTGAGCGCCCGACCAGGCTGCAACAATCTTGTTCACCTGGACTCGACTGCTCGTGGCCTGGGCCTTCCAACGTTGCCCACGCTGGTCGCTAGAAGACAGAGAGCTCTGGAGCAGGAGATAGACCAGAACCTGGCCGAGACCTGCGACAACATCGAGCCGAGCACGTCTCCCACGAACAAGGACGACAAGTACCTCTTCAAGATGGACCACAGCTTCTTAGGGATCAACGCACGAGCGTTGCGCAACTATCATCTGCACAATCAACCGGGCACGTCCAGCGGGAAGTGCAACGGGGTCGCCAGGAGCGAAAGCAGGGACTCCATGCGCTCCATAACCAGCACCCACTCGGACACCATGTTCGAGCGGGTGAACCGCCATGTGCTGAACGGACTGTCCCCCACGGACATTCAAATTAAACAACAGTCATCTTCGCTTCATTCAGCGGTCGGCTTCGACACCGGCATAACCAGCGACAACCACGTGAAGACCTCATCCGAGAAGAAGTACACTTTGAGATACAAGAACGCGATCCCCGATCGATTGAAGTCCTCGGATGGCTATAATGATCTAGGCGACCTCAGGTGCACCAACTCCACCATCTCCTGGTCCTCCGCGCCTGATCAGGAGTCCGCCTGTTCGCAGAACTTGCTGCACTCCTCGGTCGAAGACAACCTGCCTCAGAGCGTGTCCTCGAAAGCTGGCAGTCAATCGAGCGTCTCCGAGGACACCGAGCTGATCGTCTGCCAGAAAACCGAGTACATCAGCAAGCCTGCGATCGACACGCCAGCCACCTTGTCGTTCAACAGCAACAACTCGCCCGGCAAAGACAATATCGGCAATATGTACGATAAAACGGTACTGCACCAGCATAATCCTCTGAACACCATACAGAAAGCCATCTCGCCGACTGTCAGCCATTGTACGGAGGGAAACTTGTTCAGCGACTACGCCGAGACCGATCTGGATCAACCAACAGACTATAGCTTGCGGTACGCCGAGCGTAGTCTGGACGAGGATAAACAGCATTCGCATTATTTCGCGAGCAGCGAACAAGAACTCATTCACGACGACACCTTGAAGACTTACTGCACCGAGGGAACGCCGCATGGCTCGTCGCTGAACTCTTCTAGAGCTGCTTCCGCGTCCGATCTGCAGGAGGATAATAGACTGAGGTGCACCATGAAGAAGATACAGGAGCAAAGGAAGCTGCTCGACAAACAGGAATTTAACTTGCAAGCGAACGCTAAGAACGGTGCTGAAGAGGGACGTTCTTCCGTCAAGGTCCCATCAAGGTTTGTATACTTGGATTTTAAATACTGTATCGACACGTTAACCCCTTGTCCTATAATTTATTTCACCGCTACTTTATTTCACTGAAGAGAATAACAACCTTGTTTAGTAGATTCGAAATTTTCGTCACGGGTCCGACTCGCTATTATAGTACAAAATATTATAGTATAAAAATTAATTCAGAAATGTAATCTCCTTTTCTGTGTTCCCTTTTCAAGGTTAAGAGCACCGCACACGGAAACGTCGCCAGACAACTTGCATTCCGACGAAAGTAATAACATGGCGTCCAGTTCGGGAAACGTGAAATCAGGTAACATAATGTTTGTATAAATTATAATGAAGTTCTACGTTGCATACTTATGATTGCTTGTGTGTGTTCGTTTCACAGACGTGGAAAAAAAGTACGAAACAGAGAACGAAATGTTCGGAAAAAACGGTAAAAGTTTCCCCACGAACGGAGTTAATTCATATGGGGCCAGTGCATTGAAAGCGTCTAACGATTCAGGATGTAAGGAATTTGAACTAAAAGGCGATACGCGTAACATGCCTTGTACATTAAATATAAACACCTCTTCCGAATGTTTAGATCAAGTCAGTGATGGGGATGAGGATGATGAAGATCTGCTTACAGCTTGCATTAATATTGGAATGCAAAATAATAGGTGAATTTTCAAAGAACCGACCGAAACCGGTTACTAATGGCGTGTGGTATAATAAACAGACTGTGTTTTTAACCGTCTTCTTCTGTTTTGTATTCCAGGCACAGACACTCCTTCATAGGAAACAATTTTGAAAAGCTTCCTCGGAGTGAAAGTAATCTAGCAAGGTATCAGACAAGCGTGGCGTTAGACCAAGTAGAATGCAACGTATTGACTGATTCCGCCATGAATAGTCTAGACACGAATCGAATAGAGTGCGAAGAGAGCAATGATACGATTAATCTGCCAAGCATGAATATTATCTGCAATTATAGCGAGAATACAGCAAACTTAGCTCGGAAGGTAAGATCATCTACAATCCCGTAACATCGTGTAATCTCTCGAAACTGAAAATACCGATTTCTTTTCCAGACGGTAGAAATTGTTTCAAATTCAAATATTTTACAAAATCAGCTCGAATACATAACTGAGAACGTCGAGCAGCACATTACTGGTGTGGGTGAAGATACTCTCTGCAAGTTCTCGCTGCCTTCAAACTTGAGGAACAGTCCTATTTTGCACGATACGGTAGTCTTCAATTCAGAGCCGAATCAGCAGCAGTATCTGTCTAGCATCGACATCGAGTCGAACGAGGACATGTCGTCCTTGGTTCACAATGATATTCTCGAAGACGAGAGGCTGGCGGAGGACAATGAGAACGACAAAACAGTGGAGACCTCGAAGGAGAAGATCGCGGAGAGCTCGATGCAGCAGTCGTACACGAAGGTAACAGACTCGGAGAGCAGCGAGTCCATTGATTCCGTCGAGCAGTCTGAACACGCCCTTCTGGAATTATGTATTCAGCCTGGGCTGACGAAACTTATCGACAAGACAAACAAAGCTGCGCTGAAATCGAAGGTCATGGATCGATTCGAAGAGAAAGAGGTTGACTATTCGAGCGGAAACAGTCGCATGGACGACACATGCGAGGTGGACGGTGTTCAGAAGGACGACGCTAGTGAGAAGCATAAACTGTCGCAGAGAAGCAACGACACGCCGAAACACGGGAAGAAGGAAGACATATACCGGCGGCAGAGAGACCCTGATGCCATGATCGCCTCGCTAGACCGGCTAACAGCCACGTTGGTGCAGCAGACAGAAGCGATTCGAGAACGCGACTCCGGTACCATGAAGCAGAGCATACTGAGCGACACTTGGAACGAGGATTCGCCCAACGAGGTTTCGTTCCCCAGCATCAGCATCAGCGCGCCGATTATCGCTTCGTTTAAAAGCGACGCCGCGGAAGACCCAGGCACCATCACCTCCGAGTACGCTACAGCCAGCAGCGAAAGCGGGCACATGACGAACTCGAAGATCATTCAAAGAGAAGCGATCAAACTGGCCGAGGCTGTGGACGCGGAGATGAACAAGCAGAACGATATGGACACGACAAGCATGACGTCCATGGACCTGGAGGCAATCAAGCCTCCGTCCTTGATGGGGAGCATGTTGTCTTTGATAGCGAGCTACGCTGGCTCGGGCGACTGCAGCGAGGCGTTGGTCAACAGAGACAGATGCAACTCCACTTCGCTTCCACCGATTCAGGTGAGGAACGCGTCCTTGACGGACTCGAGATGCTGCCGCAAGAAGTCCCTGCCACTCGGTGTGGTGGCTAAAAGAGCGTTAAATCAGAATCAAACGTACACCAGCAGCTTGGAGAACTTGTTGAACGAGTGCAGCGGCTCGCACTTGGAGAGCGTGAAGCCGCCGTCGATGATGGACGAACTGCCTGACGTAGGCGACATGGAGAACAGTATGCTCAGCGTGGCGAGCATCACGTCGGAGGTGGCGGACCCCAAGGAACAAGACCCGCAGAGTTTAACCAGCAGCGACGCTGTCTTCGACTTACTGAAGCCCGTGGCTAATGTCCTCTCGATGACGTGCATGCGATACGCGGAGAACATGCAGAGCAGCGCGAACAACAGCTTGAGCGAGTACCTGGAGAACATCAATCCACCGTCGTTGTTCAACGAGGTCTGCGAGATGGACGAGTCGACGGTGGAGCATGTCACCGAGACTGTCTGCAGCGACACGCTGTGCATCGACGCGGAATTACGCACGGAGGAAGCCCCGCATCCTATGGTTGTCGAGAAGATCGACGAGGTTGGCAACGATACCGACGAGGCGGTTACCCCGATCTCATCGGAGTACTGTGTCTCCAGCTCGGCCGAGTCGACGCCGAAGAAACGGCTGCACCGGAACCTCACGCCGAAGCAGAAGCGAAATTTGGCTAAGGAGAGGTACAAGACGTACACCATAGCCGCGGAGATGAGCAAGAAGGAGGCTGAAGCGGACAAGAAGGATAACGAGAACCGGGAGAACAAGATCCCGCGTGGCAAGTGCTCGCCGTTTTCCAAGCTAACGCCCAAGCAACGCAGGCAGGAGGACAGAGCCAGGTTTCGAACGCAGGTATTGGAGAATCCTTTCCCCGAGGTGAACCAGGAGCAACAAGAAACTGACAACAGCTGCGAGACGGAGAGCCCCGTGTCGTCGGAGCCGATGTCCCCTGTGAAATCTGCTATCCCCAAACCGGCGAAGTTGTCGGCTTGCAAGACGCTGATCAAGAAACGCATGGAGCAGAAGAAGAACAGAGAGAGGTACCGCACGAGAACGTTGAACGACTCGGAATGCATATTCAAGGATGCCGAAGGGAACGCCGTTGGAAACGGGACAGAGGAGAACTCGTCAGCCGTAACGCACACTATCCAGTCTGACGAGATTCAGAGTATGCTGGAGCAGAACGCCACCATCGTGTTGAACACGTTGAACGAGTCGAACAAGGTGAACCAGAACGTGGAGGAGCCGTTGCTGGACTGCGAGACCATCAGCTTGGTGTCGAACGAGTCGGAGTCTGAACGAAACTTGCGCATGCGATTTGTCAATGGCGTTTCCAAGAAACTGATAGGCGCTTGCAGCCAACAAATGGAGGAAGCGAACGAGGTCGAGGAGAACAAAGACAACGCCGAGATCGAGTGTAGGTCGCAGGAGGACGTCAGGTACGACACCGTGGAGAGTGACAGCGAGAATGAGTCGAACAATACCGAGGAGCAACCTCGAGAGACGAAAAGACCGCGGATAATCAAACCAGGCATGGTGAGAGATCCCAGCAATGATTCGAACACGACAGACAAGTCGGAGCCAGAGAGTCCAAAGGCCATCCGTGGCAGGAGGAAGGCTCTCTACTCGAATCCCATAACGAGGAAACCAACCCCTCAATCGTCTCCGTTGAAGCAAGTGAATCCTGTCAGCGGTATACCCATAGGCCGCAGCAACACGTCGCCTATCGTCAGAGCAACCAGAGCTACCACCCTTCGGCAGAACAACAACAGTTCGAACAATTTAACGAAAGAATCTCCAAAAGCTACCTTTCAGAAGACACCTCCATTAACGGACGCGGAGAAACGAGCAAAGAATGTCTCGTCAGCCGCGAAGAGGGCCTCGGTTCCTCAGAAGGGATCGTCACTGACCTTCACCAAGTCCGTGAAAAGACACAGCACGCCTCCAACGTGCTCCACGAATTTCCAGCAAGATGGTAAGACAGAGGTGGCTGTGAAACCCCTGGAGCGGCAGGGTACGTTTACCAAAGACGAGCCGGAAGTGGAGAACGCGCCTCTGGTGGTCTCTTCGTCCTCCTCCCCTATTAAAACAAAAATCGCGAAACCGATCAAGGGCGCCACCTCGAAGGTGCACCCGACGATAATGGTGAAGCCGAAAATCGCACCAAAGACCCTCCAAGCCCACCAAACGAAAGCCGCCAAGGTAAACGTCTCGGAGAAGATACAGTCGCCCCCTAAAGCGTTGCCGCTGTTAGTCGCACCGAAACGTTTGCCCACGGGAAAAGTAACGTCGGCCCCGAAAGCCCCGACCGGTGTACAGAGCAACAACGCGCAGGCGGAAAACGGTAAGGTTTTTCGCAAAGTAGGTCCCCTCGGTCAAAGATCCAATAGTAATTCCAGTATCGTGTCGAACTCGTCAACAGGGATGCAGACTAGAAAGCTAGCGAAGGAGGCGACTAGCAAGATCGCTAGTCTATGGAAAAAGGTCGAGGAGAGCAAGAACAAGCAACGGCTAGAGAAACCCGACACCAGACAATGGCTACAGCCGGGCAGTTGTGCCAATGTTGTGGACGCGCCCTCGCCCGTGGGTAACAATCCGCCGGCTTTTAGGCTATTCCGTAGCTCCACGTTCGAGGGTGTGCCCCAGGATAACGATAATCCCGAGTCCGCCTTGTACAAGAAATCGAAGAGACCTCTGGTAGTGGGCGTTCAACCCGGCAAAGTGAAATACAGGAACTCTTGTGATTTGAGCGGTATGAACGCGAACGACGCACCCTGCAAAATACCCGTGAAGGCCGGCGACACTTCTACGTATAGAAAGGACGGTGTCCAAGTAGCCGAAGGTTCGGTGATTTTACGGAAGCCACAGAACAATGAGTCTTCCCCGATGGAGGTAGACCCCACCAAACGAATATCACGCCTCGGTTCCTTCATAAGAGTGGACTCTGCGACCGCAGACGGTTCCGCACAAACGTACGTGAATGGCAACGGTGTACGCACGCCCGCGTCCGCCATTGTACCGCCCTTTAATTACAATCCGAAACAAGACATTCCTTCCCAGACAACCAAAGTTACACCGAACGATAGTGAAAGCAAATTCGGGGCGACGGATTGTCACAGCGACATCGTCACGGCTTCGACGAGAGTAACGACAGTATAGGAGACACGGTGCCCCGTTCTATTTAAAGAGTAACAACCCTTTTACGGTAGTATCGCTTTTTCGTTTTTCAGGCTAGTCATTGTACATTTGCTTCATGGTGTGCCGCGGCTACCGATGCCCGCACACGCTGTACGCATTGCAAGTACACAATAAGTAAGTTTAAAACTATTTTCATTTTACCTCATTGTTCCGACGGACACTGAAAACAAAACAAAAAATCTCCATCATGTTTCACTGGTTTTTACACTGATCGAATTACATAAGAATATGGTCATCGGACATGTTTGTTTGTTGCATCGTCTGGTGCAACGTTTTTTATGAGGTACGAATAAAGTGTGAAATAGCAGCTGGAAATTCTGAGATCATTCCTATTCACTTTGCGTGTTGTATATACATTAATATTGATGAAATTCCACGATTAGGGGGAAAAAAAGTTTGAAAATCTGTAGTATGTAGCAGTGATTATCCTTGATTATTTATTCAATTTTGTATATATATATTAAACGTGAATGAACAAACAAACAAACGAAAAAAAAAAATGAAGAAAAGAACAAAATAAAACTGTAGAAAGTTTAGTGATATGTATTACGACCCATGGATGTATGACGGCAAGAGATAAAGGGATTGCTGTGCATCTTCGTAATAGGTAAATTCGCAAGGAATGAGATCTGTATTTTGTTTCCATCGTAACTGATTTGTATTCTTTCGACGGATACAAAATCTGATTACTTTTTAAAGACTGATAGGAACACGACGAGGATTCGGACAGAAGCTTGGACACACCTTCAACACGACAGAATGTTATTGAGGAGAAGGTAGTAACATTTGTATCGATGTAGCGGTCTAAGTAACGCTAAAACCGACATTATATAAAAGAGACAAAATTTTGTAAACTTTTACTTTAAGTTTCTAGTCTACTTAAAAATTAACAAGTGAAGTAGCTTCTATTTTGGTCATAATGTACTACGTAAAAATCGAGATTTGCATGTAAGACCTGTCTACAGGATTCGACTGTTACCCTTTCTAAAATTCATATAGGTACGACTAGAAGTGTGTACGGATCAATTACGTATTTACCGATCTGAAAAATTGCGAAACTTTGGCATGGCGTTCACCATCTTTTAATTGACAATATATATTTTTCCTTCTCGATTTTCTTGAGGCAAAATTTTTCTGTATATCTGAGCAATTCAAGAGTATACATTTTTGTTTAGTTTTCTTCTATATCGCGTCATCTTTCCTTCTGCATGCGTCGAACAAGATTCGAGGGTTTCATCAGAAGGAAGATGTTTGACACAATATAGAATAGCTTTTACTATGGATTAATTTCAGAGATTTGTTATGCGTGATTCTTACCCTGTTCCAGTTCGAGTTAATTAGATTTAACCCTCCCAACTTGGAACCATACCAGGGTAGCTTTATGTTCTCCTTTTTCGCAAAGATTTGGTCTGTACACTGGATTCTGTTTTCTCCTACGGTTCATTTGTAATAATCATTGTCTTTTACTTAGATCTTAAGCGTAATTCATCTTTTGTTACATTGTACTTTAGATTTGGCAGACATCTTAATGATTTGTATATTAATAATTGCAGTACAATAAAATTTATAGCTACTAATATCTACTTTGATGTTTCTGTCACGGGGAGAATGATACAGCTCTGTGTCGCTAAAGCACATGTGTCAAAGAAGAGTAATACTAAGTAAATTGTAAAATACTTCAAGGAAAAACAATAAATATAAACATTTATTAATCTATCTTTATAAAACATTTATTTATCGTATTTCGGGCATTCATATAAATTAATGGACTTGTCGTCCGATACAGATACAAGCACATCATTCCTTTGAGGACTGTACTTGACGGCCCACACCTGAAATAACCAAATGAATTAAGTTAATAATAAGATAATAAATGAATTGATATTACATATAGTACCAATACCTGATCATTATGTTCACTGAAAGTATGTAGACATTGCCGTTGTGCTAATTCCCAGATTTTAACTGTATGATCAGAGCTACTAGATGCAAATTGTTTTCCACCTGGAGCAAAGGCAACACCGAGCACCCATGAAGCATGACCTGACATAGTTCCAGCTAAATTAGCATCTTTCCTGTACGAAAGGATAATTTCATTTGTCAATAGTAAATTTAATATGAACTTTATTTCGTTGCGAACAAAATTACTCACACATCATACAGCTTCATATGCCCGTCAGCCGATGCAGTAAGAAGCAGCTGAGAGTCTGGTGAAAAACACAGAGATCTGATAGGCATGGCATGACCTGAAATACATAAGTTTAAGTAATATCTTCAATGAACAAAAATTATCAAAAGAAATTTTTATATATACCTTCCAGTGTACGTAAAACTTTCCCATAAGTAACATCGAATATATTAATGATTCCATCTATAGCACCACTGGCAATGTATTTACCATCGGGACTCTGAAACAGGTAAAAGAGTAAAACAAACAATTGTTTAAAACCGAGTCAATTTAGCATAGATTAACATACATAGGCAACGCTCAATGTGAATTTTCCACCTCTGGTATCCAAAGTTTGTTCCCGTTTACCACTTTCTGTTCCATACAAATGTATTTTGCCAGAGTGACTGCCAGAAACGATGAACTTATCATCCGGAGAAAACACTACTGTCCAAATATCTACAGGACCCACATCGATACTTGATATTTTCTCTCCGGTTTCCAAATCCCACAACTTCAGGCTTGAGTCAAGCGAGCTTGATGCACATTCTACAAGTATTAATAACAATAATGAAACGTAAGTGATTCCATTTTAAAGTAATAATGTTTAATGATTTCAACTAACTACTTACTCGTGCCATCTGAACTTACTGCGACAGATAATACACCGAGGGAATGACCAGTTAGCTTATGTTTCTGTTTCAATTGTACAGACTTTTCTCTATACTCCCAAACTTTAACAGTATCATCGACAGACCCAGTTACTATGTATTCCACGATTTCCTCTTCATTAGATCGCATCGAATCACTATAACACCGTATAGAAAAATCAGATATTGAGGAGTACGAATAGCATATACATTATTGAAGGTTATGTACCGCGAATCTTCGTTGTCTGGTTGAGTTTCCTTTTTCTTCTTCGGGCAACCCCAAGCACAGGTCCAGATACTGTCTTCGTGAGCATTCTCTGTTTTACTAAGCAACGAGTACTAAAACAATTTCAAACTGTGCTTTGATACCGTCGCGAACAGTGGATAACCTAATCTCTACACATCTCGGTAATTAGCAAACTTATTTAGATTTCTCACCATTTTAAAAAGCGTCTATGATTTCCTAAACACTAGTTTCCTAACACTATAATCTTAATTAGGGATACGTTCACAAAAATAAATTTGTTTCAGCATTAAAAATCTTACATGGCGGTACAAACTGTACATACATGTATGTATGTAAATACAAACTTTTGTTTGCAACACCGGGCATTTCCCCTGATTTCCCCTTACCGTGCTGTGCTATAGGCGGAACACAAAGATCAGAAAAAAGACGAGAATTTCATTAGTTTATGACAAAAAGTTTTTTGCAGAATGATAAATTGTTTACGGGTCTCTCCGGCCACTGTTTCGATAAACAAATTTTCGGTGAACGAAGCGTAATTCAATATTCCATAAAATTAAAAAGCGCGAAAAGCGACTAGAAATGCCATCTTGTAAATTCGATGAAGTAAAATATTTAAAAAATGGAGATTTCTTAGCAATTAATGGTTCGAAATTAACAAATCATTCATTTTTTACGCCTGCTTATAAATCTGAGCGTTATTATAGAATACTAGAGGAATTATAGCGCTATTAGTATTTTTTTTTACATTATTGTGTATTTAGGTGGGAACACTGAATGTTATGTACATCAGGAAAGACTGGAGTGGGGTGCATAACAATTGTGTTTATAATTTGTACACTGTTGAACATATCATCACTTTATTGATGAATTGTTGAAAAATATACATAATATTTTGTGATTTCAGTAAAAACTACAATAAGCTGATATTGTACTGTAATATTAAACACACAGAGAGTGTATTTTAAATACACGTCGGTGTTAACCTAGTAGAAATAAAACGGCACTTCCATCCGCAAAGGTTATTTTCAAAAGTTATGTGTCACTGAATATACGGTAAAAATGTTGAGATCCCTAAAATACGGAAGGAAGAGTTACCGTGTGTTTCAAGAGACGGTGGTGTCAAAAAGATCATTTTTGTCTGAAGCATACCGGTGTACGGAAGCATGGCAAGCACGGCTTCAGACTCCATTATTGCAGAAGATTAAACCCAATGATTTTTTCATAGAGATAGATCACAAACAGACTACCACTGGTAAAGTCAGTGCGATCGACGTTGATATATTAGCAAATTCAGTACGGGATCAGTATCAGTTGGAAGAAGTATTGACCACAGTTTACAATTTGAGGTTATCTGAAGAAACATCAAATACATTGGACTCGACGCACCACGCTATCATTAGATATTTACTGGATAATGATTTTACGGAAGAGCTTATGACTGTCTTGCATGACAGACTTAATTACGGAATTTTCCCTGATTACATATGTTATAATATTCTTATGGATACGTATATAAAGAGGAAAGATTATGCTAGTGCTGCAAAAATTGCAGTGCTGCCTATGTTACAAGAAGACGATACCAACCCTATAACTAATGCATTATCCGTTTATTCTTGTCATAAATATTTAGAAAAACCAGACGACTGGGTAAAACCACAGCCACCGGAAGATACTGGTGAAGAGATTAAAATACGTGTACGTTTCATTAGAAATGATTACTTTGATGATCATTTTGATCTTACAGATCCACGTGATCTGGTTGGAAAAACTTTAGCTTTTTATGGTAAACTTATGAATAATACATTAGGAAGAACATGTCAGTTAAGGGGCTTAATATTATACAAAAAGTATGAAGAAATATCAAATATAATAGAACAGTGGCTGGAAGATGTCAAAGATGATATTGTATATGAAGAAGTTTTCGATTTGATAGAAAAGGATAATAAAAGCATAGCTGAGGAAGAAATAAAGAATGTAATGTCACAAGTGGACAGATTGAAAGCTCAGAAACTTTGTAAAAACAGTTTAATTGAAGCAATAGAAAATGATGTGAAATCTGCTGTTGATAAACAGGCGGATGTAGATATAGCTGAACAATTAAAGGTATGTATACCAACTTGAAAATGTTGGGATAACGTTGCCGAAAATCCTTCTTGCAATTATCATTTTAGTCGAATAAGAATATTCTCGAGATCCCGGTTCTCGCACACCTCTAATATAAACCAATAAATTAGTGTTTACTTTTTGATGTTACAGACATACATTGATTGGGGAGAGAAAAGGAAACTAATGTTGGAGAAACAAATAGAATCAAAGAAACGAAGCGATAGACTAGAAAATGTACAGAAAATAAAGAAATCTTTGCTTGAACAGGAAAGGGTATTGACATTCTTTAATGAAGAAGATAAGATTGACTTGAAAATAGATAGTTTGGAAACACAGGAAATAAAGGAAATGGAAGCTCTTCTTCGTAAACACAAAACTGAACGTAAACTAAGAAAATTGAAGGAAGAAGAAGTGTACAGACCACCCACACTTTGAAACTAAATCAATTAAGAGTCAGATGTTACTATAATTGATGGATAATAGTTTGTAGTTAAAACATTATTTAATAAATCGCGTTTAAACAAAATTTGTTTTTGAAAGGATAAACGTGGTAAGAGACAATAAAAATATATTACATATTATTTATCTTCCGTACTTTGTACATATTCACTTAGAACAGTTCTTTTCCTTTGTTAAATGTGTTTTACATAAGTTTATAGGAGGGTTTCTTCTCTCAAAGCCGCTTAACCTTAGGAATATGAAAGATAATTGTATAATTAAATTTTATGCTAAAAAATTATTAGGCTCTGTAACAAATAACGTTCCCTTTGAGCGTTAGTATCGAATCAGTGTATGTTCATATACTTGGCCCAATTTTAAGCACATTTAAAATTACATAACTTCAGACCAAGGTACACATTCAGCAATTAAGTCTCAACAGACTTGAAAAGACTGCATTATAGGCAGCTAGTGTATTCCAGAGACTTTACAGTACTAGAAAATTTGGTCTTCGTTTCCCAAATTGCATTTGTTTGCAAGGAATGTTCTGAAAACATAATTATATGACTTCATAGATTTTTTATGAAAGTTTGTTGATTTCTTTTTTAAATTCGTCGTATCCTTACCCGATCGTAATCATCACGACATGTACTATAGTACCATAAATTATATAACAATCACGATGATTTACTTTGCAATTGTACAGTTAATGCTGCTGTTTCTTGTTTCATTTGTTTCAGATCAGCAGTTATTCTCTCCAAGTTTGCTCCAACATTTTTCGTAGATTCAGAATCAATCTACGAAAAATAATGTATTTTATTTGGAACGATATGTGCGAATATTTTAGATTTTTAATGTTTAATATACACATATGCAACGAGTTATTATTTACCTGTTCTTCTAAGTCTCTAATTTCTCGTACAGTGGCGCCCGTTTCTTCGACTAAATTTACAAGTTCACTGCAATCAGAATGAAGCGTGGCCAACAATTTGTAAGCTTTCCTCGATGCTTCGTTTGTTCTTGCATCTCGAAATATTAATTCATCGACAACCGTGAACGATCTCTCTACTCTGCCCGTAAGCGTGTTAATCTCTTTCTGGATCTCCCGAGTGTCAGCTAGAACTTTGTTGATGTCGTCCTTCTGTTTCCTAACGTTATTAATTATTTCTAAAATTCGTTGAGTATACGCAGATCTATTCACTTCTTTCTGAAGTTTTTGAACTTCAGCGACCAATTGTGAGTATTGTTGATCTTTGTTGCAGCATTCTTCCCGAAGTTCTCTTTCCTTCTCTTTCAACAATTTAATTTCGTCAAGTTTTTTTTGGCTTGCACTCTGTATGTACAGAATTTGAATTTTAGGTATAGAATTCAATTTTCACGCTTGGCTATTCAGATAATACTTACAGCTTTCGTCGAGTGTTTCTCTCTTTCTTGTCTATACTTTTGAATCAACGGTACTCTGTGCTTTTCCCATTGATTGCCTAGACTAAGTAATTTGTTTGTAGTGGCTTCGATCGTCGCTTCCAATTTTTTAATATTCTCGTCACTGTCTTGCAGCAGATCGTAAATTCGAACTTTGATCTTTTTCTGTTCCTCGTTTATCGTTAACTCTTTCTCCTCGTTCTGATGATTGATTGTTACTTGTGTTAAGCTAGTATTCAATTTTTTAATTTCATCTTGCAACTCTTCCACATTGCTTCTAAGACTTTCGCACTCTACTTTGATTTTCTCGACTTCTAACTCCTGTTTTTTCACTTTGCTTGCAGTTTCTGGTTTTGATAATGTAGGTTTTGAACTGCTCACCTCCTTTGCTTGAGATTGCTAGAGATAAAATAAAAATCTGAATGGTGAAGTAAGATATTGTACTTGAAAGTAATGCGTGCTTACAGTTATCGATATTATTTAAAAAAAGCTTACTTTAGCCATTTGTGGCGTATCCTTCATCGAAATCCTACTGAGAACAGTAACTTCGCTTGGTGCACTAGCATCTGTAACTTTTTCAGCGTGTACTTTATTTAACCAATTTATTCGATCAAGAATATCCGTGGGTTGAGTAAGATGTGCTCTTGCGTTGTAGGATATCAAAGAAGGTAAAAAGGATTGTTGATTTTGCACTTGCTTAGGCACAGGTTGCAGATAGTGTATGCAATAGTCTTGATACTCTGCGACATTGAAATTTTTATCTATGTTGGTCAAGCATTCAAATTGTAGCATTAAATCACGTGAACATTACTTGTTACCTTCATCACTGTTTGTTGTTGGTACCTCTAAATTTACAGATACATAAGGGACACTTGCTCTGCCTTTATTTCTAAATCCCTTTGTGTGACAATAATGTGGCAACCATGGAGCTGAAAGGCCTTGTGATATTGCTGCCGCAATAGACTTCTCTAATAATGCAACATTGCTAATCGGTTCGTTTATAGTCTTATCATGTTCTTTTGGTAATTTATCAATGAGAAACATAAAAACTCTTCGCAGATCAGCTTCTGAACTATATAGAAACGTCTGGTAACCAATATCACCTTTGTATCCTAAGTCCTGAATTCATGAACTGATATTAATGAAAACTAAAAATATTGTTGCTCGAGTAATATTGATTATTATTCTTTCAAATCTTACTGAACACGCTTGAGCAAGTGTGGCACCCAATCGAAAACGGGCTGCCATATTCATAGGTAAAACTGTGGACACTCCAAGACCTGGCCTTATTATATCTATGCATCTTACTGTCGCTTCTATCACTAACTCTGTAGTGAAACCACCCAGGTTTGTTATACTGTCTTCTATGTTACTGAAATATAATTTTATTTTAATTATTAGGATACTAAAAGTTATTGGAAGTACACAAATGTAATACATACATTTTCTAAAATTTAGTCGTCGGTTATTAATTGTTATTCTTTCGTAAACATTATCAAAGTTAGCCGGTAAAATATAGACGAATTTAGCAGCATTCTACTGTTTCTGGTTCTTTCTATAAAGTATAGAGATTTCGAAGACAAAACAAGAAAACGCTAATCAAAGCTATCACGTTCTGCTCAAATAAACATTACCGCCCACTTTTGACCGTAACAAAACGAGGCCGACATCGAGTGTCAAACAAGATGAACCACTGTCTTGAAAATATGTAGAACGCTACTCACCAGTGTATTTGACGCAACGAATGAATAATTATATTGTCAACCTCCTCCATCATCCGTAAAAATGTGAAAATACTAAAATCTCCTACAGCGTGATCGTATTTTAACAAATTCGTGTCAAGTCACAGTAGCCTAACCTGTCCATGAGTGAACAAATATTTGTGCACTATGCAATTATGCAGATGGCGTAACAGACAGACCCTCCCAGTATTGCCAATGTCTTACACTGTGTTTCATCGTGAATCGACTTTGTGCAATAATTTTTAGCAAATATGGCCCCAAATATATATCGATATTCATTAGTAAAAATTCTTTCACGGATAAAACGTATTCTTTAAATTCGTATTATAGACTCATTTAAAAAAGGACTTTTATTATTCTCTTCGTGATTCTGATCAAAGCAATTTTTCTAAAGAATTGTTTATACTTGATTTATAAATGATATATTGATTGACTGATATATTGATCCTTCTAACTTCACAAAAAATTCAAATTGTTTAATCTAGAAGAACGTAATCTATTTCAAAGGGTATTTGATCAATTACGCCGAGGAGGTGTGAAAGGGTAGCGGCGCCGAGTTTGAATTTTCGCGCCGGCGGCGCCGACGGCTCGCGCGCATCGCCTCGCGGCCAAGTTCACGGTATAAAGTAAAGATCAATTATTCGCGGCGAGAGGCCCGCACTCCGCAGAGTCGTGCGTTGCGTTCGGTACGCGTCAACATCAGCTGTTGTTTCGCTCTCCCGTGAAATGACAGTTTCGTGGAGGTTCACGATGTGGAAATCGTTTTCGTGAGGGTGTTTCGTGTACCGTGCGGGTGAGCCAGATCCGATTCGCTTTCGTGAAAGATGAACGGGAGCCTGGGAATAATGCGCGGACCCGAGCAACATCCACAGAGGTTCGCGGATTATTTTGTCATATGCGGACTGGACAAAGATTCAGGCCTGGAGCCAGACAAATATTTCGGTGAGTCTATTCCGAATATTTCCAATATCCATTCTCTATGTCCCGTATTGCCAGGATGAATCTCGGCCCCGAGTGTTCAACCTTCGAACGAGTTCAATCTATGTATACCACGAGCGTTCGACAATCTTTTTTGTAGACAGCGTAGTGGTGGTGATGTTGCAATTTTCGGAATCGCCTATGCCTCGCAACGACGCGCTGATAACTGTTCTATGTGACCCGATCGGTGTTTACATCGATTAAATGTGATGTCGCGTTTGTCAGCGGATTTTAGGGACTCTTCTGAAGAGCGCACGTTTTATTCGACGTCGAGTACACTCCCGTACAACGCGACCAAAAAAATCGTATTAAAAATGCTGCGTACATGCATCTTTTGCTGTAGCGAGTGCACGGTGTTTTTAAACGACACGCACTCACCGTGTATTTTTCCTGCCACTTAGGACACATGTATACGGGCCTGTTAAAACAGTTTTTTTTTCGACCGCGTTGTACGGGAGTCCACTCCGTGTCCCTTTTGTCGCTCGTGGGACGTGATTTTCGTTTAATTTACACGCGATGAACACGTGAATTGTAATCGATGACAGTGCTGCTAGAAAATACGGTTCGATTGACAAACTCGTTGACAGCCTCGTCCGCACGCCTCATCGTCAGCCTCTTCCTGATACGCGGGATAATAATATTGAATATCGAACATCTGCGCGTCCCACGTTTGTAACACAGAACTGCTTACGCCAATGCATCGGGCTGGAAGCTCGACTCGCCCGTGCGTTTTCATACGTTAATTACTTACTGTCAACAAGCAATAACACAATGTTTTCGTTTACCAGAGGGGGATCGGTTGGTAACTGATTGGTTGATTAGTGTGCGTATTTTTAATTGCATAGTTTTTTTTTAATGTCAGTTCAATCGATATAGTCATTCGCTTATTTTTAATCCCCTTTTACTAAGTACCAACATCACAACAAAATGCTGCGGGCGCGGATGTTGTCCGATCTAACACGGCGTTATCCGACTATTTCACGTAATTGGGTAAGGGACCCAATTACTGTCAGGGTACCAATTTTTAATATTCATTATGCTTTAAAAATAAGTATAATTAATGTAGGCACAGTAATTGGTAGCCCCACAGTAATTGGGTCCTTACTCTATTTATTGTTTGTGATATGTATGTGGTACTCTTAAAATACTCAGATGTGGAGTGATGATATTTTATGAATGATAGTAGGAATGTCACGTAATTTTTAATCTTATCTATTTTGATACGCCTTAATTGTATTATTCGACCGAGAAATATTTAAAAAATTTGTGGAAAAATTCACTAGTTTTAATTTTTTTTTTTTTTTTTTTAGGAACAAAATTAGAAAAGGTCATAATCTAACAACAAGCACAAATTGTTAATAAATTTAGAGTTATCATAAGATGACACATTGATCGCTTGGAAATTCAGTATATATATTATTTGTCTTATCCCCCCCCCCCCCCCCCCACACACAGATTTTTATATAAATGGTGTCATTCATTGGCAAAGTTACTTTTCAATTGTGTAGATAAACATATTCGCAGCAACGTTTGTTTGTGTGGTATTGAATCTCGGTAAATATATTGTGCGCAATCTTTTTATCGGAAATGACTAATAGCACGCAATACAATAACGATCGATCAGTTTGCTATTGTATGCAGACAGTCACCTTTTTCACTCTGTGACATACATTCGATTATTTTGTGGTTGGCAACACTTGTCGCGTACGGGTCCCTTACACACATTTTTATTGTGTTAAGAATTCAGCGAACAACAGATAAATACAGACAACTCCTGTATCATGCAATTAACACAGTCAATTTTTATTTTGCATAAATATCCGCAGTCTACTAATCCTTCTAACTTTCAGAAGAAAATCAAACTCGTTCGGTCCACTTTCAAAGAATGTAGCAATGCTTATGCGACTCACGGTAAGTGCTGTAATGGGGTCACTTGCCATATTACAGTGTCATTAATATTTTAATGAATATTCGATTGGTGGGTGGGCGATGGTTGCCGTAGTAAAATATGGTTGCTTGTAAAACTGTGAACCTACTCGAAAAGTTTGAACAATGGGGGCGCAGGATGTCTTCCCAAAGAAGCCCTGTTCTTCTCCCGTTCGGTCCATTTTTCCGGGAACGGAGCTCGGATGGATCGTTTTACTGTCTTCGCCGGCTGTGCTCCTGGGAAAATTCCGCGGGCAAAAAGATACACGTGTCGCCTGATGGTTATGCTCGTTTGGTTAAACGGCCACTAGTAGTGGGAAAACTCCTACCGCTTGTTTATGTAATATTCGCGAGCTTCCTGCGACACTTGTTTCGAATTAACGTTGCGCCGCCATCTTGGCTTTCCGTCACGTATCGTTTATCCTTGCATCGAAAGTCTTTCATTTTCTGGCAACTGCCAGAACCAGCAAGTGATCTCTCTGTAAATAAACTAAAGCGGGACTTCGTTTGTTTGAAATGTTAACTGGATCGTTCGGATAATAGGAGTTCATTAATAACTGGATTTATAGTAACTTATTGGAATACATAAACCGTGGAGATTCTCAGACTTTTTATAAAATTAAAATTTTATGTAAAAGTACCATTTCCTATAAAAGTACCATTTCATACAAAAGTACCATTTTATATAAAAGTACCATTTGATACAAAAGTACCATTTTATATAAAAGTACCATTTTTTTATAAAAGTACCATTTTATACAAAAGTACCATTTCATGTAACAGTACTATTTCATACAAAAGTACCATTTTATGTAAAAGTACCATTTCATACAAAAGTACCATTTTATATAAAAGAAGAAGAGGGCGAGAAAAAGTTGTTCGATATTGCTTCAGTGTGGACGTAGCGTTGGACTCTAATAAAAGTTGCATTTGTTGCTCGAGAAAGCGAACATACTGTTACTCTTCGAATAGCGTGTGCGCGCAATTGTGTAAAAATGTTCCGGCAAATTATTTTGCAACTAACGGTATAAATTTCCAAAATTCGCATCGATGCCCAGGGAACGGTTCGGATAATTCATTGCGCGCGGCTGTTGACGCAGTTTCCCGAGCACGTGTGCTGTACTCAACGACCGTAGAATTTGTAGCGAAACAAGTGTGTCGTAACTCAATACCAGCGTATGTACTTTCATCGGCCACGATCGCCAGTTTTCAGGATTGAGTTACTCCGGGCACATCCTAGTGTAAGGACACTTACCCGATGGAAACGATACCGGCGGCGTGCTCAAGCGCCTGTGACATTACGAGTCCCTGCTTCCTTTTCCGGAACATAATATTCTTCGTTTAATCCGCAAAAGTAGCACACATTCCACATTCTTCGTTTCACAGTTTGTTCAGTTAATTTTTCGATGGATTTTTAAGCGGACCGTTCACGGCCCGAGTAATTCTACGTACTGCATTAATTATTGTGCCCCTGCCCCGGTCAGTATAAATTCTTGCGGTACACCCCGTACATTCCGCGCAGCGAACAAAGACTAATTGTGAACAATGGCAACAAGAAGGAGATAATTCCCTGCTTTCGTTGAATTGCGACCTTCGACCTCGTTCTCCCTCCATGTTTAGCCGTGTCGCGTAAACTGAATGCTATCGGCGGAGGCAAACTGCAAAGTGCATTTACGTATCCCCACTCGGAGCATTTGTTTTGTAAACCGGCTGCCATGCTCTAATTGGTATTTAAATCGGATTAACTGATTCAATAGTTAACCATAAACGTGCCTGATTTATCAATTCATACGCGTTCGCTGTAACATTATAATACAAGAAAAATCCCCAGAAGAAAATACGAGATTTATAATGTCGACATACAACAAAGCATTCCACCAAGAAAAATGTTCCCTAACATTTAACAAAAATACTCTAAAAATCATGGTCTTTCTCTACCCATCAATTCGCTTTGTCCATCGACAGGGATTGCCACAAAGGTAATTGATTGATGGATCGATCGGCTGGATAAACGCTCGATTAGGGCTCGTTCCCATGTAACCCAGCGTAAGGGAACTTCGTTTCCGAAAGTTCTGCCGATTAATTTCGTGTCTATGTTTCCGTCCTTCTCTCCTTCCGGGGGAGGGGAAGGTTTCACGGTTGCATTGCTGCATCTGTTGCAGCTGCTCTCACGGCACGAAGAAGTGTATCTTTAGAATCCTCCCTGGTTTCTTTGTCGCGGCCCCCGTCTATTCGGAGAGGGCCGCAGTTTTCAGAAAAACTGCGGGAAACTGCGACAGCCAGTACCGGGCAATCCGTCCGCATTGTGCTCCTTCTTTTCTCTTTTCGCTCGTGCTCCTTACACGCTTGATCCTGCGAGAAGGAAATCTATTCAACGAAACGAAATCATTTTCGACGGCTACAGCTGGTCCGTGTGGGTCCGGGAAATTCTTAGAACTTGACGGTGAACCAGAGAACATCGAGGCTTTCGACGAAAAAATTAGGATCGTTCATAGTTTTCAACGTCCTTCGTGTTTTCAGTCAAATCGAGCACAAAAAGTGACCCGCATTGTAAGAATGGCAAGGTTGAATTTATTTCGATGTTCCGCCATTTTTATCATACGTGCATCGAGAAATTTATTATTTCCTATGAAACGAGTCTTTAGAATTTGAACAATTTTAGCCCTCCCACGGCGGTGGCCGGGTCTATTTTGCCCCGGAGTATCGAGATAATTTGCGTATTCAATTTTTCGGCAATTGCACTGAACGAATAGCTATTGCATTAGGGTATGAAAATATATTTGAACAAATTAATGATTAAAGTTGTAAACATCGTCGATAATACAGTTCTGACAAAGGTCCGTAAAATGTGTTTGCTTCTCCAATAATTTTAGTCAGTCGAAAAAATATGACAATATTTCGAGGCTATAATTGAAAATAATTAATCGAGGTGACCCATTATATATCGTCGGTAAATGAGCTACTTCTTTTAGGAAAGTTATATGGAAGAAGCTGGGTGTACGAACACTTTTCTGGGCTGCTGTAAAAGAAAATGACAAATTCATCGGATTTCCATTTGCGCGAACAATTTCGCACGGGCCGGCCGTCTAAAATTGATCGAACTCGACGGACTTCGCCAATCGTACGTGTCTTCTGGCACACCGGGCTCGTACACTTTCCACACAAGAGCTTCCGCAATTTCAGGCTCGCCCATTCGTCAATATAATCTGTCGGTACAGTTGGACAACTGGATCGATTGAGTCCCGCGCGAACTTGAGCTATTAAGGGGGGAACGCGATGTAAATTGCCCAAAATGGACGAACACATTTCGGGAATTTACTGTCACTGGTGGATTGAACCGATCCTTTTCAAATTTCAGGGCTACTTTATTACGGTCTCGAAGTAACTAAAAATATTTTTTTTAGTCAAAACGCGTTATGCATATAAATAATTTTTGTGACTTGTTTGCAGCCCCTCAGCAAGAAAGGTGATTCGCGCAATGTAGTAACTTTCGGGAATTTATTGTGACTAGTGGATTGAACCGATATTTTTCAAATTTTAATGCTGTTTTACTACAGTATTAAAGTAACTAAAAATACTTTTTTCGATTAAACGAGCTACGCCAGTAAAAGTTATACTGGCTTATTTGTAGCCCATCGTCGAGAAAGGTGTCTCGGGCAGTGCAATCTAGTACCCTTTGGGAATTTATGGTAGCTAGTGGATCGAACCGATCTTTTTCAACTTTTAATGCTATTTTACTACAGTAACTAAAAATATTTTTTTTTTTCTAGTAAAAAGAGCTACGCCAATAAAAGTTATAATGGTTTATTTGTAGTCCATCTTTCAGGAAAGTGTCTCGAGCAGTGCAATCTAGTACCCTTTGGGAATTTATGGTAGCTAGTGGATCGAACCGATCTTTTTCAACTTTTATTGCTATTTTACTACAGTATTAAAGTAACTAAAAATATTTTTCCCTAGCCAAAAGAGCTGATCCCCTGAACCCGAGGAGAGACCATACCGAACCAGGTTTTCATAATTGAGTCCTGGCATCCATGTGTTTTCGGCAATTCTGCTCGATTAGGCTACCTCGGCACTGTTTCCCGAAAGTTTCTCGAAATTGGCACGAAGAGTCTCGGTCGATTCCAGGGGCTCGGGAGTTCGTCGAAGTTCGCCTAGCCTGAGTAATTTGGTTTCAAGGTTCGGTACCTCCGGACAGATCACTCGCCCTCGGTTGATAAACGGTAGTGACGTGTTATGCGATCTGCAACGTTGTTATTGCTATTGTGTGGCGCTTTCGAAAGCGAGTTGTGTTGCAGCGGTCTGTGATTTTCCGGTAAAAAGATTTTCCCTGTGGAAAATACTTCCAACCAGAAAAACATATAGTTCGTAGCAAAATAACTAGACCGCGGGTTTTTATGCAAAATAAAAATTGTCTGCACTCTTTGCAAAACATTCGGTCAGAAATACTTTTCAAAACATTGTACAATAATTTTATTGCGCGATTAAAGTTCGTTTTACCAGGTCGTCGTGAAAATAATAGCGATTTTGTCTTGTGTCAGCGTAAAATAGATTGTACATGCGTAAATATTTGCATTTAGACATTGTTGCAAGAAACAAATTCTTGATTGCACGTTGCACAAAACCGTGAAAAACATTTCTAGATGCTTCCTACATTTGAAAATGTTGGGAAAATTGTTACAATTTTGCATCCATGTCCGCGGTCAATAAAATCTCGCTCGATCTCGCGTTTTTCCATTTTTGCATCAACAGTGTCCGCAGTACGAAACGATGGAAGCAAAAACGATTCGCCCAGATCAATAGAGTGAACTGTGCGCTATTGGAGCAACACGTTCGACCAACAATTTATCTGAAAATCGTCGGGGAACGGTAAAAGCAAACTAGAGCTGCAATTATTTTTGCCACAAAATTTTAAAAAACGCAAGATGTGCTTTTTTCGTCGCACAATGTATTCGGTGGCATGACAATTTTTCAATTAATTCCACCAATTTTACAGAAACGACCCACCGTTCTCTGACCTGCGTATATCGAAATCGTGGTTTTATGGCTGGATTTCTGGGGGGGGGGGGGGGGGTATCGATTCCGCGGAAATCGGAGCAAAAAAACGTGGAAAAAAATACCCGATAGAAGAATCGTCGACGTTGATGCACATAATTCCGTACTTTCTCTTCCATTTCTTGTTTCGTTCGTTGCCGGCGGCCTTATCCTGCATGGAAACGAACGAAATAATTACCGTCGAGTATGCAATTAAACTTTCCAACGGTAATAACGGCCGAGGAAAAACGGGAAGAAAAAGAGTTTTAGGCGACTCGATCGGGCCCGATTTCTTTCGTTCGAGATCGTTCTAATTAGAAAACCGGGCAGGAAATGTAGTACGCTTTTGCCGATTCGCGAAAAAATTGTATAAGCGACCCCCCCACCCCCCGCTGGGCGTGTAAGAAAAATTGTGTGTTGAACACTACTCAAAAGATGTACATAATTCCCGGCGGAGATTTATGGTTAATTGTAGAAACACGCAGCTTGTAATCGTTGAAAAGATATCAATCATTCTTAATTTGTGCTGCACGCAGCGTGCACTGATAAGTCGGTGATCCATCAAAAATTAATGTTGTACGCATCTTCAATGTATAATTTTCCATTCGTATTAGTTTAATATTCTGTAGACGCAACATGTCCCCAAAAATGTTACGCTTTCTTGAGAGAAAGAGGTTCCGGAGGTGATTCGAAGTAACTTTTTCCTTTGCGGAAATGTTTTCCGCGGCATAGTTAAGAAGTTATTGCGGAAAAACGCGAGCCAATCAGAGCGCGGCTACGGCGGACGGATTCCGGCTCGGCCAATGCCAACGCTACGCTCGGCGGGACCTATCGCCGAGCCGGAGGTCCGCTGTAGCCGCGCTCTGATTGGCCCGCGTTTCCCGCGAATAACTTCTCAACTGTGCCGCGGAGAACATTTTCGAAAAGGAAGAAGTTACTCTAAATGACCTTGGGAATCGCCCATTGCGAGAAAATTTTTGGACATCCTGTATAGTTGTAACAATGGTCGGTCGTCTGATGGTTAATTGATAAAATATGGAACTATGAAGATATTGGACAAATTTATACAAATAAAATTTATTTTAAGATGGAACGTACATAAATTTTCGGACTAACCTAATAAAACGTATCTCAATCGTTCAATAATATTATTGTACAGTAGGCAACCTTTTTGAAAACATTTCGGACCGATCATCTAATTAAAAATATTAAAAATGTGTATAAACACGAGATGAATGGATCATACTGTACTTCGACGCCGTTAGATCATCAAATATTCATAACTCAATTACGCTCCGGTGCCTAATAAATGGATCCTTGCATTCCCTGACAAGATTATTAATTTCTCGGACAAGTTAATTATAAAATGTTATGCAAATTAGCCCATCTCGGACTTCTGAGCGAATTAGAATTCGATTTGCTCCGGTGTTACGCGCGTCGTCGGAGCAGAACTCGAACAGGAGGTGGAATAACAGGTGAGAAATTTGAGATGCATTAAAATGCAACAGGCCCCGATGCACTTTAATACCGCTCCCGGGGATCTCGAATGGAAACTGCTCGCGAACTTTCCAAAAATCGTTCGTTTACATGGATCGTTCACCAAAGTATCCGTTTTCTACTCGGCCGTTCGCGCTTTTTCTTTTTCTGCTGTTTTCTTTCGCGTTGAACGATGCGGCTCGACACGCTATTGTTCGTGTCTTCGTCGTTGACCATTCTGCGCCCTTTGCACTTTGAATCTTTTATCAATTTTGTTCCTCATCATTTTATTCAAAATGTACTTTAAATGCACCGTAAATATTAATTAGTACTAATCGAAGAATTCGATCAAAATCTGAATCCAGATTCAGAAATTGTTTCTATTCTTATTTTTATCCTGCGATATTCGTAAACTAACAGTATTAGAAACCAAACTAAAATTCAAAATTATCCAGATTTCCGTAACAATTGACTTAACGTAACATCATAAGTTTACATCGATTTATTCTTCACGATTAATTACGTTGAGATTCTTCAGGTCGTTATGCATTGCCGAGCCTGCGTTAGTGTAATGTTTGATAGCATCGATTTTGATTTTCTTGGCTTTCGAAATTCACCAGCGAAAGTTTTCTTCTCTCTGTTCGAATCGATCCACTTTTCCAGCACAAAGAAAGAGCTCGGTGATGCAACTTCCTTTCTTCAAACGGATCATCCTATCGGGGTCATCTGAAGGTCATCGCGCCACGCATGGTCGAATTCGTTTATCTACAAACACGATAACAAAAGCGTGTATGCGTAGACAAAAGCAGAAGCGTAAAAATCACAGAGAACATGGATTTTGAAGAAATTAGTTTTTTCTTTTCTAAATGTCTACTGTGCCAGAGTGAATTAAAATAAAATGTAGGTTACATGTAGAATTGGATGTGATTGATGGAATAAGGATCTTTGTGCAAAATAAATTTTAATTAATCTAATTTTAATTAATTTAATTTTAATTAATTTTCAACTGATAATTTTCGTCATATATTACACAAAATCTGCCAGCTATAGATCGCTGCTTTGTATTTGGCACACATGCGAACGCCATAAGTGTACGATATATTCGCAGCCCGCTGTTATTATAGGCCCTATAGTATAGGGGGTAAGTAATCGAGGTATTAGTGTCCAATATTTTCGGTGTAATTTGATAATGGATGGAAATTGGCCCACCATGCATAGAGCGCGCTGGGTCTACATTGATCGAACAAATATGCTGGAAAACTTCGTTATCCCTGCGAGATCCTGATCCAGGCGCAATAGGGGGCGTTGGGGGATTTTCTTACGGGGTGTTTTCGCTTTGAGGGTGTGGACAAAATCGAATTCCTCTGCTTCATTGTCTGAATCAACCTACACAATTTGTGATTCTCATATTCTTCAAATCCTCAAACTCATTTTTGTATACTACTCTTTCACCTACTAAGTAGACTGCGGGTCGTTAAGAGTAGAATTATTAAAAATTAATTTGTCAAGAAATATTTGTGAAATGCAATGCTGGACGTTCGATGAAATTTCCAGAATATGTAAAATTGATACAATTCCGATTATTTGAAATTTTCATACGATGTCAATTGTTTTAGCCTCTCAAAAAAAAATCCTAGTAGTACGGTCCAATATTACAAAAGTTTTTGTCTTTTTAAGAGTGTCCGAATATGAATAAAAGTCATTTGGAAATAAATTCAATGCTACACTGCGGGAAAAGAACAAAATGGGATGATTCGAGGTTGCTTTCCCCAATGTTTCTTTCTGCCTCCTTGTGAATACGGATGACGTCACCGTGCACGGGGTCATTTATGCGCGAAGGGGGTCCCCGTCACTTAAATGCCCGCTTAAAGGGCGGAAGTGTGGTTACAGAACGAAATCGTGCGGTGCTCGTGTGACCAGCACGAGCAATGATCGCCTTATGCTATACACGAAATGTTTCTATACTTAGTCTGTCGTGGTATAGTCTGCTCCAAGGAAAATACAGCTTGTTTAAAAAGTAATCTGCCGGGCACGAAAATGTACCTTCCATAAACAATTAAATACTAGATGCACTATATTGCACTAATGCTTGATGCACTTGATCAGTTATCGTTCGAGCCCATTTAATACAAAAGTGGTGTAAGTCAATATTTATCTGTTTGGTTTAACACGAAATCTAAAAAAAAATCATTGTAATATCATTGAATAGAATAATTGTAATATAATTTTAGCGGTGGCTTGCATAAAAGCAGAGTCGCCAGATCAAGACTTGTTCCCCCACTCTAATTTCCCCTCCTTCGCGCTATGCCCCCACGCTACCGCCATGGCCTGGTCACGTGACGCGCTCCGTCTCTGTCGCGCATGCTCCGGTACTGGCAGAGAGAGGGTAACTTTTTCCCCTCGATTCGTGCTCCCTCCCCTCATCTGGCGACGCTGTGCATAAAACAAACGTAACATCCTCCTATATTATTTATAGAACCTTTATTTAATACCTCGTTATCCAACTTTTTGGACTTATACCATTTTCGTTTTTGACCTATGTACAAAGTGCAAATTCAAAATGATATTATAATGAAATAAGTATCTACAGCGCGTTCAAATAAGTGCGCCGATAGAACGATAGCAAAAAGATAAAAACATTAAGCACGCATATTAATGGTTGAAATTCAAAATATTTTTGTTAAAAATCGTCTGGGCCGTTGGACAAAATCATCGATTTTGCTCGGAAAAATTCACTGAATTGGAAACTGAATTTTCCATAAAAATAGCCGTAATAAAAAAAAATTAAAAATTTACCATTTGTTACTCGGTGCTTGGACACTGCAATGGAATTGACTAATAAATTTTCGAAGTTGTACGTAACTACCGGCATCGTGTGTTTAGAACGCGTGTCCCTATGGTTGGAAATAGTGATTCTATTTTAACACATTCCGAATAGTAAATGAGCATCGGCGTGTCTATTCTTAAAAACGCGTGGTATAATATTGTTATGTCTGTGCCTCGTTATAGACACTGAGTCATGCCACGGTTGTTATCAATATGCGACTGCCGGTATGGATCCTTGAGTGGTCTTATTTTAAATATCATCGACCCCAATCAATAATAGATCAAATCCATACAGGAATACTTGCGCGAATAACAATTGTAAATACGAACTAGGATAAGGGACTCAATTACCGTGCCTATATTAATTATACCTAAAGCATAATGAATATTAAAAAAGAGATACATAACAGACTAACTGATTTTAATGAAAAAAATGTAATGCCTCTTTTTTAAAAATTAATACAGGTACAGTAGTTGGTACCCCCTCAGTAATTGGGTCCTTCACCCTACGTTCAATCGAGTTATATGACGCGGAGAAAAACAGCCCCGATACTTAATTTTATTCGCGAACTTAACAATTTTATATGCGTAGTACGCTCAATTTAATTATACGGTACAGAGGCGAACAGTACCTTTCAAATACTTCATAATTTTATTCTTTCATGCATGAACTATGTTCCATTTAATTTTACGATTCAGAGGAAAAACGGGGCTTGTTGAATGGCTCATAAAATACTATGTACAAACTGAGTGTATTCTATTCCATTTCAGAACACGGACAAAGACTGTGCCTTTTAGATACTTAATAAAATACTAACTTTATGCAGAATGTAATTGAATTTTTCCGCAGAGAAAAAGCGTTGCTTTAAAAAAAAAAATAAGTAATATGAAACGTGATACGGTTAGTGTCAAAACAAATTTACACGACTCGACGGATTCTAATGATAAAAATTGCCCGGTCAATTTTAATGAATCCGAAGTTGAAAAAGACGCCACGTGGCGCCGATGCGTCTAAAAATGGCGTCGCCGCGCAAAGGAGGATAATAGAGAAAATGGCTACAGTATTGGCCGAATTTGCGCTGGAAAGGTTAACCGGAGGTTTAAGATTAATTCGATTCATCGCTGTTCAATGACCCAATTCGATGATCGCGGCAGGGTGGCGTGGCGGGGGGGGGGGGGGGGGTGGCGGGGGGATGAATCCACAAAACTCGGCGTTCGACAAGGGGTGACCCTGAAATCGAGACGCCCGCTTGTGAAATAGCCCTCGAACGAGAATCGAATCATCGGTTCGTGCTCGCGGTGCTTTTCGCCTCTAAAAATAACGTACTCTCCTCGCGCGGTAATGCAACCCTTTCGAGCCAGCCGTTTTTTTTTTCTTTTTCGACGAAAGAGGGGCTGCGAAACAGGCCTTTGCGACAATTAGAGAATTTTCGCTGGCGCGCCATCGCCGGCAATTAACGCGATTTTACACGAACGCTAATGACATTCCGGGAAAAAACTGCGCTCGTTCCATTCGCCCGCGAAAAGTTAGGCGAAAATTCCCTGGAAAGCATTGATCGCGTTAAAACTCTGCCGAATTTTTGCTTCCCCCCTCATCAAATCATAAGTGACAGAACAGATTTTAAAACAATTTTTACTACAATTTTGAATTTTATGGATGTAGCATTTTGATCGCTGGACTGTGGATTTTTTATGCATTTACAATAAAAATTAATAGGTACTGTTTAAGATGGAAAGGATTATTTTATATGTGTGCAAAATTTGCAAAAGATTGACCAATTATTGAGATAGGAGCCACGAGAAGTGATACGCTGCTGGGATGGTACAATAATTTAAATGATAGTAAAGATCTCTGCAGAGACATTACTATAGTCCATGCACGTGTACAACATTTTGAAGCACTTGCTTTACAATAACCTAACTCTGAATGGGAAAAAAATTGAAATGGTTAGAGAATTATTTTATTTAATTGTGTGATTAATGGGGAGAATTGTTATTTTGCAAAATAAACATTTAGTTGCAACAGATTTGAAATACAAATTTATTTTCTTAATATGTTTAATGGGTTGAAAATAATATAATAGTATTTGGAAATTCGTCTAATGTTTTTATTATTTTAAATTATAACTCATTTCTTTCATAAATGCATAATTTCTTGATCACGCACTGTATAATAAATCCACGAAAGAAATTATTTGCGAACGGGAATTAGGTGGTTGTTTCTCTCGGGGCAAGAGTATAGATTTTCCTCGAGTTGCTGAAAGTTGGTTTGTTGGATTTCGCCGGTCACTATGATAACGACGCGCAAGGTTCGCATGAGTCATCGCGGATCCGAATGCCTCGGACCTATTGCATTCAGACAGTGAGTGGCCCTTTGCGTTCGTGAAAAATACTCGTTACACGGTGTCTCACGCGTGCAACATGTCCCCGAATCAATACTTTCCGCACTATACGGGTCTATCTACCGTTTAATGCTTCTTTTTCGTTACCCTCCACGAGCCTAATCTCCTCCGAGCGCCTTTTATCCCTCGTTTATCCGCCCTGCGCACGACATATTTCCACTGTACTGTCCACCGGCTCTCCATAAACTATTCTGCAAAATAAACAACACTTCCACCTTATAGAAAAATCTGGAAAAAATTAGGAACATTGCTTTCGACCACAGCTCACTGCTGAATCTATATCAAACTGCTGCACCAAATCTTCTGTGAGAAATAATTTTTTCGGGGATTTTCAATTTTTTTTTAAACATGTTTGCCCAATCCGAACAATCCCCCCAAAATAGACGTTAATAACCATAAGGGGACACAACTATCAAAATTATATAAGCGTGGTCATCCGATAACCGATATAAAATCGTAAATTTTAAGTTTCTGGGATTTTTAAAAAATCGGGTTTGCGGTCGAAAATTCGGAAAAAATGTTCATAAATCTTTCCGTATCTTTTTGTCAAGCAGATCGGTAGAAATAGAGCATAAACCCCCGTGCTCACCCTCTAACCAGCTTTGTGGTTGGGGTAGTTGTTGAGTTACAGTGCGAAATTAACCCCTGACTGATTTGTACAATAATTCAGATAATCGAGGTATTTTATTCGACTATGAAAATGTGAGTTTGTTGTAACAACGCGGTTTAGTTGTAACATTTAGATTGTTTCGCTGGAGGCGGACTGGGATTATGTAACAAGCGATACTTACTTAAGTGTTACATTTCATGCCCGTTTGAGGACACCGGTAGCACCCATCGTTTAACGAAGAAATCACCATACAATTTTCTCCGGTCGCTTAAGCGCGGTGACGACAGACGAGCATAACGTGCAACGCGCATAGAAAGTTCGCGTCCGAGGCTTTCTCCGTCGGCTGAAACTTTATTAACCACAATCTAAGCAATAATGTGGCACCTCTTCAGCGACCTCGATATTCCTCCAGAACTGCCATAACTTTCGGGGCTCGCGCCAAATTGCAGTTATTAGTTACTAGCGGACTTTTGCATTCGTAACTAAAGTGGGTAGAAAAAATACATGAATTTATAAATTTTGCATTATTTTCGATCCCTTAAAATCATTAACCCATTTGCATCATAAGGAAATACGAAAAAAAGGCCTTTATCACCAAACTTTTTTTTTTATTATATTTAAGTATAAAAATGACTACAAGTAAAAGAACTTCATATTTCAGTATTATAAGAAAAAATCAGAATTACTAATTTCTATTTTTTAGCTAACGGATAACGATAGTGACCAACAAAGTTGAGCGTATGAATACGGCTCCGGTGATAGTGACCAGGAAAATTGAGCGTATATACACGCTAATGATGCAAATGGGTTAAACGAATTTAATTTTTTTTTTGTTGTTCACCAAGATGCACAGTCTACTTAATTAAGAATGTGCGGATCTTTTTAATTCATACCTAAAATGTGTAGGAATTTAGAAATGTTCTTGTATTGCTATTACCGCCGCCGGATGCAAGGACTCTCCCATCAGGGGGTGAGTTGTCCTGGAGGGGTGAAAAAATGATGGAGAAGTGGAGGAAGAGGACGACGCTCGTCACGTAACATCGCCGACGGTCGATCCAGCCTAAAGGAAATAAAGGTTTTTACGGCGTTGCAACCGCGGCGATAACTGTCATGGCCGATGCAGCAACCCCTTGGTAATTTCGGCAGGGAACGATGCCAAAACTGTTCAGACGGACGTGCAATATTTCGGCTGGGAGCAGAACGCGATCAGAAGACGCATCTCCTTGGGAAAAAGCCGCCTCGACGGGAGAATTATGCAGATGCCTCGAGAGATTTCGCGGAAAATTCTTCGACGTGATTTGTTAACCTACTTCGCCTTTTTCTTCAACCTTCGAAATTCATTTTTCAACTCGTACTTCCCGATTTCGCCCAGCTTTGAGGCCCGCTGGACGTATGCGCCCAAGGAAATATTTCTCCATATGTTAGGGGTGCTCATAAGTAATCAATTATTTGCAAAGAATTTGTTTTGCCTTTAGTTCTGTACCGATCGTTGAAGAGGAAACACGTATTCTTTTACAGTTTTCGGTAAAGCAGCCTGTGTTCAAAATATTCTAAGAAGTATAACATTTTTTTACAACCCTGTAATAAAATGGCGGCGTCCGTACCTTCCGAGGATCATATTCGTCATTGCATACTTTTCCATTTTCATGCGGGATTTAATGCAACGGCAACAACAAAGAAAATTTGCGATGTTCATGGAGATGTATTGAAGGTCAACAAGTGTCAACGTTGGTTCAGAAGGTTTGCTGTTGGTGATTATGATCTCTCTGACAGGCCTCGAAGTGGACGACCAGTTGAATTTGATAATGACACCCTAAAATCTCTAGTGGAAGCTGATCCAAAATTAAGTGTACAAGAATTATCGAGAAGCCTTGGGTCCACATGGTCAACTATACAAAGGTACCTACACGAAATGGGAAAGGCATATAGGCAAGGAATATGGGTACCGCATCAATTATCTGAGACCAACAAGAATATTCGTCGATCAATTTGCACTTGATTGCTATCCAGATTTCGTAGAGATCCATTTCTTAGCAGCATCGTTACCGGAGATGAAAAATGGATTCTTTATGATAACATAAAGCGTTCGAAGCAATGGGTTTCTGCAAATTAAACCGCAATATCAACCCCTAAACCTAGCTTATCACTTAGAAAGGTATTACTGTGCATTTAGTAGGACTATCGTGGCATAATTCACTTTGAGTTGTTGAAACCTGGAGAAACAGTTACTGCTGAGTTGTATTGTCAGCAATTACAACGGCTGTATTCAGAACTGTTGCAAAAGAGGGCATCTTTAGTCCAGAGAAAAGGTGTAATACTGCAAATTGACAATGCCCGGCCCCATACAGCGGAACTCACTCAGGAAAAAATCAAAGAATTGCAATGGGAAGTTTTACCGCACCCCCTGTACTCAACGATACTTCTCCCTCTGACTATCATCTTTTCAGATCTCTGAAGCATTATTTAAGAAATAAAACATTCACTTCTGTAGAAGATGTAAGGAGGCATCTTGAGTCATATTTTGCTACACGAACCCTGGATTTCTGTAAGAGTGGGATTGAAAATTTCCAGGAAAGATGGCAAACTGTCCTTGATAATGATGAAGATTATATAATAAATTAAGGAATAAAAGCTTGAATTTACTACAAAGTTTCTTTTAGATTTGAAAATAGTTGATTACTTATGGGCCCCCTTAATATGTCGCATATAATATGTATACCTCGTGAGGGGCCACGAGGCTTGAGAGACCTCGGACGCCGAGAAGTGTATAAGACATAGTATCTCCTGAACGATATATGTCACTGGCAAGACCCGTGTTGTTGACATACATCGAGAATTCACTGTAAGTCTAAGAATAATATTAACTTTGTTTATCGAAGGGGACGAACGTGCTAACATTTCGCGACGAGTAGAAAGGAATTGGAGGGCTAATTGACACTATTTCGGTGGCTGTCGGCGATCGCCAAATTGCATGGCCCATTGGATTATCGTCGTTACTTCGTTCATGGAATTTCGAAGCGGAGATTAGTCCCGTGGAACGCTTGATGGTGGCAATTAAAGTCACCGAGTGGACTTAATCTTCCGCTGGGTTCCTTCGATCAATGCTGCGAATATCACCGACGCGGCTGATAACTTCTGGCTCGCGTGCGATATTGCTAATTCACGAGCACGAATGACTCGCCTGATTAGAGATTGGCCAATTTGCGCGGTGACGAGATACGAGAATCTAGAAAAAATCAAGAAATATTCATTTTTACGGGGATTTTCAATTTTTTTAAACATGTTCGCCCAATCCGAAAAATCCAAAAAAATACACGCTAATAACCATAATAAGACTCAACTACCACAATAATATAATCGCGGTCATCCGATAACTCCGATATAAAATTTCAAGTTACTGCAATTTTTGAAAAATCGAACTTACGGTGAAAAGTTCGGAAAAAATTCACGGTTGTCTGTGCCGTTAGATGGAACGTCCACTTTTTTCGTAATTTTTTGTTCAACAGAGTCGGAGCATTCGTTAAACATTATTCCGTTAATGTCATATTTTCGATTCGAAACGAATTCTGCTTCGCCGCTTTCCAGCGCGATATTATTTCCCGTTTGAAATATATAAATGTAAAAGCGGGGAGAATCGGCGGCGATAGAAAACGCGGTGCGTACGATGACGAGGCGAATGGCAGCATCGTGAGTAATGATGTTTGAGGAAGAGTCGCGGGATTGGCAAAACGGAGTAAAAGGCCGGGGCACACTTTTAAAATCCGGGGTGCCTACTTTCTGCAACCACTAGAAGTCACTCGGGCTGCAGAGCACTCGTACTACATCGGCTCTCCCGTGTTTTTTCTCCTCCATTTTTCTTGACCCCTGTCACCCTCCCTCCCGCCGCCCCAAGATAGAGAAGATCACTCGACGTGAAAATTTCTCGAATGAAAAAAGATACCTCCGTTAATCTCGCCCGGTTGTTTGCAAAAGGCCCGGCGATGGGCGGGTCAAGTATGACCAAGGACTATCTTGTCTCTCTCGCGATGGCAAATATTGATGCGTTTCGTTATGGCGACGCCATAACAGGGGATATTGTCGAAGCGTTCCGCGCGTTCGTTGTTTCGCTTTCAACCATGTTGTTCCGCATGGAAATTCAAGAGGCCCTCGCTTTGTCGGTTTTCCCGTCGCGTTTAATTTGCGAACGGTACACAATCTCTCCGAACCTTAAACGATTGCACCTGAAGTCTCGAGGACCTGACTACAGTAAAGTCTCGATCTAAGCCGAACGGAGCCACACGATCTTAGTTCGCCTATCCTTTCCACGGGGGGGGGGGGGCATACCGCGCGAGGGATATGCAAAGAGTGGACAGAAAATAAATTGGATTTTTTTGAAGCTTTTACTGCTATTGTTTTCACACGACATGCGAAACAAGCATTTTCCCTGTGTACGATAGCTTTTCCATTATGTATTTTTTTTTTGTCGACGGGCCGTATATAAACCACGCGAAACGAGGAACCAGTGTATTTGTTTTTAAAGGACGCTTTGCGAACGAAAGTACGAAACAGCCTCGAATAACGCACTGCTCGAATTGCGTGAAAAAATCCGGCGGAAAGCGTGGAGAATCGTAGAACTAGATCCATAGAATTTTGTGATACAGCAGTCTGGAATAACACGGTTTTTGCAATAATCCGTTTATTCGGATCAAAGAACGAGTCGGTGATCGATGTAACCTTTATGTCGATCTCGATGGGTAACATTGTAGAACAGCCAAAAGTACACAAGAAATAACATCTTTTTGAAAGAAAAATAATATAATTTAAATAAAGAATTTCACCTGAAACATCAAATAATTGTGACATCCGCGCGATTCGTTCTTGGAAATTCCGAAAGTTGATATTTAAACTTAAATTGCGGCGAAAGCATCTCGAAGTATCTCATGAAATTTTGCACAAAGCTAGATCCATGTTGTAACTTGCCAAAACGATTAGTTCCAGATCGAAGCTATTCAAAGGATTTTTTGTATTCCTCCACAAATAAAAAATAAGCGTAACGCAAAGGGGCTTCAGGTTAGTCCATACTACTTAATGTTAAACAACTTTTTTTTTTAAATTTTTTTGCCAGTTAATAGTTGAAGTCATTTGCAATAACCCATATGATTTGCAGACCCCCAAGTATTCAATTATAGGCGGAGTAAATACATAACTATCGCACTGAAAATTGATGAATTCCCAGGAGCGAAGAAATGGTTATTCACCATGCGTATATCTCCGTAAAAAAAATTTTTTTTCAAAAATCTGGCTTTGACACATCATGCGCGCACTATTAGGCTATACAAAAATAACTTTTTTTTGTTATAAAAATCGAAAATTTATAAAATGGAATTTTTGCCGCCTTGGCACCACTGTGCGTCGTTGTGTCTTTCCGTATAAATATTCCGGTCGCAATGAAATTTTCAAAGTCCGTGTCGTGTAGCATTTCCCGGCGTGTTCGATCATGAACGATTAACCCTGCACAAGGGTGCTCTTGTGTTCGCCGTGGACGAGGCAGCTGGAACATCGCCAAGACTTCAACAGTCTCATTCAGGTCGAGCTGCCTGGGGGATATGTACCACGTTCAATAACAAGTTGCCGACGTTGCCGTGGAGAGATTCTAATTTTTCCTAGCCGGGAAAGGCCAGAAGACGACGGACACCATCCCCTCGGCCGTTCCGCGTGTGTGCCGGTACACCAGCCTACCGCTTCGAGGCTCCAAGACGCACACGAGGATGCACTTAGGCCAGCCTCGCGCCGAGAACAATGCGGCCCACTGTGTTGCGAACACACGCGGCCCTGATGTAACTTCTTCCGAAACTACGGTTTTCTCCTTCTGACTAGCTCTGAAGTTGAAACTCCTGCACTCCGCTACGACGCGAGAAATCCTACGACATTTTAATTAGCCCTCCGCGGAGCTGGATCCAAGAGACAATCCTCGTTCTTGATGAGCTCTTCTATGGCCTTGCGTCACTGTTTACCGTGGACTACGCTAGCTCTAGATCTTAAAAATACACGTCGATTGTGGATAGCAGAAATTAATCATTTTCTCTTTAACTATTGTGGGACTTTGGGGGGGGGGGGGGGGCATAAATAGTCTTGAAATTCAAGAGGCGTCTTTTTTGGTTGAATTCTTATTTTTTTCAATTTTCTAATAATTCAGAAAAGTAAGACAGTGGGGGCTCTTTACAGAATGCAATATTTTTTCCCTTAAGGATAATTAAGTTTGAATATTTGTAAAAATTCAATAAATGGAGGTGAAAAAATTGTACGCTACTAACTTTTGGTACGCCAGATTGAGAATTGTGTCCCCACTCTAACATCCCCTTCCGCCGCGACCCGATCACGTGACGCGTTTCTCCGTCCTGCGTGAGTCACAATGTCACGTGACTAATCCGGTACCGGCAGAGAGGGGGCAACTTTTTCCCCTCGATTCGCGCTCCCTCCCCTCATCTGGCGACACTGTGACAGACAGTATCGTACAACGTGGCCATTTTGTAATTTTAAATATGAAAGTCAAGTTGTTGCTTAACAATTACGAGAGGAAAACATTTCTAGTTTTATTATTAATTTTAATGGTTTTTTTTTTATAAATTATCTAGTGTCACCGTACACCCCCCCCCCCCCCCAGTTTGGTATTCGGTAATAGCTACAACTGTCCGGAGAAAACTGTGCTCGAGAAATGGAAAATACGCGCGGCCGCGTATGCGAGGACGACTGCCTCAGATTCGACTTGAGTGCTCCCGTTAGTTGGGTAACGGAAAATGAATTATGAAATCATGAGAACTGTATATTTCATGAAAATTCGTTCGTGAAACTCCCGGAGTGCAATTTTAAATCGAACACATTTGCTCGGATCACGCATCCTTAAGCAGCTTGAAACATTTATGAGGCCTATCTTATTCGATCGTGAAAGAAATCACAGCGACCAATGGGAAAGACAAAGATTTACGTCAGAGGGACATACATACACATGCTTGAATATTTGATCGGAAAGTCATGGTCATGTTGCCCGTTGTTAACAATAAACTCGTCTGTTTAATAGTTAACAGTAAACTTATTTATTAGCAATAAGCCCATTGTTAACAGAAAACTCATTTTTATTTGGGTGCTTTATGCAAAATAAAAATTGTCTACATTAATTTCAAGCTAGAAGAGTTACGGAAACGTTTATTTCTTTTCTTAATTAACAAGCTGAAGATAATACGACAGTATATTTGAATTCTTTATACATATTTTTACTGTTTTGCATTCGATTAATTCATGCTTATCATACGCGTATAAAATCCTCAGTTATGACCGAAACGAGCCAGCAGAGAGTAAAAATGAATTTTAATCGCAGAACTTAATATCCGGAATTTAATCACAGCTAAATCTACTTCGGTTACCTCGAATTCTAACGAAGCGTCACTGTTTCTGTTTCAGGAGACTCATTGCAATGCACACCTCTGGACCGGGCGTACAAGAGTAAAGTGCTGGGACATCATCCGGACTCTGTACCATGGAACCATTTCGACGAACACGCTGTTTGCATGGTATTTTCTCATTTAAACCAATTTCCCATTCTTACTATTAAAAATCTCGATGCCATAAAATTACACTAAAAAATCAGCTAGATATTACTGAACATATTCGAGCAGAAAATGAAAATTTCAATTACCCTTTAGGGGTAGCTTTCCCTCTGAGAAATGATTTCTTTGCATTTTCTGGTATTTAATCCAATTTTCCATTCTTACTATTAAAAATCTCGATGTCATAAAATTACACTAAAAAATCAGCTAGACATTACACAACATATTCGAGCAGAAAATGAAAATTTCAATTACCCTTTAGGGGTAGCTTTCCCTCTGAGAAATGATTTCTTTGCATTTTTTGGTATCTAATCCAATTTTCAATTCTTACTATTAAAAATCTCGATGCCATAAAATTACACTAAAAAATCAGCTAGGAATTACTGAACATATTGGAGCAGAAAATGAAAAATTCTCAATTACCCTTTCGAGGTAGCTTTCCCTCTGAAAAATGATTTCTTTGCATTTTTTGGTATTTAACCCTTTGCACTCGGCGCTATTTGAATTCTAAAACAAAATTTTTCTTCCGCCTTAGAATATTAACATTTTACTCATACGAAACTGATTCGATTTCAATATATAATATTTAAATGTTTAGTAATCTATTAAATAAAAATTTTGTAATGCAACAAATATTTTGTGATATTTTTTCTAATTTCTTCGAAATAGTGCCACAACAATTTTTAGTGGCGCATCAGAATCGCCACTCGAGTGCAAAGGGTTAATCCAATTTTCCATTCTTACTATTAAAAATCTCGATGCCATAAAATTACACTAAAAAATCAGCTAGGTATTACTGAACATATTCGAGCAGAAAATGAAAAATTCAATTACCCTTTAGGGGTAGCTTTCCCTCTGAGAAATGATTTCTTTGCACTTTCTGGTATTTAATCGTTAAAGTTTTGGTAGAAATTTTCGATAAAATTTTTGAATAATCTTATTAACAATTAGCCAAGAAAATGCAAAAAGAAGAGAAATCAATTTTTTCAATGTTCTAGACTAGAAGACCCCGTTGAGGGGTAACCACAAACGTTCCTCTCGCACGAGGTAACGATTGAGGCCAAAGAAGTTGTAATAATTGCAGCGACGAGGATAACGCGAGAGCGGGGTTAATAAAGGTCCGAGGCTCTTCCCTTTGACAGTGGCCCGTTTGAATCACCGGTCAAAGGTCTGAAGTGAATCGATCGGTTCTGGAAAAAGCGATAGGCCAAGTCTTTCGGTATAATTCTCGCGAAGTGAGTCGGGCAAAGCGGGAGATTCTCCGCGATTCTGTGCGATCCTCGGGGGCGATTGTGCGGCATCGTCGCGGTCGCACCCCGTGCAACTAGGTCTTGGTGCTTTCTAGCTCTCTCCCCGTCGCCGCGCCGCGTCGAGGAAATAAAAGTAGACGCACAGAGGAATAGTAGGACGGTTGCGACGAACGGTTGCACAGTGGCGAAACGAGAGTTGTCCCAGTTGTGTGCCGCTGCAAGAAAAAAAAAAAAAAAAAAGAAAAACCGCGCGAACGCGCCCGGGAAATGAAAAGGCGCGTTCCGCGGAACGTATCCCGCCGGTGTGTGTATATATGTGTCATACATATCTCATCGGATATTCAATCTTTCAGCTTTGCCTGCCGAGCGGCCTCAGGTTCCGTACCCAGAAACACTCGGTGGAGCCTATGTTCCACTCGTTCGTGCTCACCAAGGAAGATGGCCACCGTACCTACGGGTTCAGCCTTGTTTTCTACGAGGAGTGCCGGAACCGGAAAATATGCGCCGCTATGCAAACCCTGCAGGCGATGCACATCACAGAACTCAGTAGCGGCCAAAACGGTACACCGCCAACGTGAGTTTCCCGAATCGACGTTTGCTCCCCTAAGTCCTCGTCGATGATCGTCCGCCGCTCTTCCATGCTCGCGGAAATCGAAGGAACTCTGTCCAAAATTCAAGATTCTACCGCTCCTGAAGAAAATTATTCGATCGAACATATCGAGCTTACACTAGTTTTCGGAAAAATATTTCACGCGTATTTCTTTTCCATGTCGAAAGGGCGAAACAGGGTGCTTCACCTAACTCGAGCATCTAAAATAAAACATTAGTTAGTTCAGAGGGTCAAATATTATGATAGCTAAAAAGATTTGTTCAAGGTTATATTTTTTGAGATTTCAAGGTCATCGAAGTTATTTTAAATGAAATGATATATTTTTATTATCGCTATATGGTAGCCAAGGTCAAGGCGAATCCAACGACTTGTAATATTATGACCTTCAATGTGACCTTGAGTTTGTTATCATCAACGATTTCGCACCATAAATTTACACTCTATGGAGACTGGTGTACAACTTGTCGAAGGCATTTCGGGTTTTCAGTGCACCAATAATGCATATTATGTGTATTCAGTTGTCCACGGTTAGCAAACAGTAGCTTGGTCGGTAAAGAGAACGTCATAAAAGAAATGTTCATTTCTTTGTATTTGCTGCAATGCCCATGTACAAAAAGCAACACGATTCTCAAAGTCGTTGCCATGAAACTCCTGATGTAAGGAAATATGGTATGGATGAAATTTATGACGTTGCAATATTCGGCAAACACTTGCTTCGGAAATGCCTAAAGAACGTCCAATTTTTCGACGACTTGTAGTAGGATCAGTATTGACTGCTGCCAAGACAAAAGTTTCGGCATCTTCTCCAGTAGCAGGCTTTGATCGTTTTCTTTTCAGTGATTTAATACTCCCCGTTTTATAAAACACTTGAACTATACGATGAAAACTTTGTCGAGAAGAATAATTTCTCTCAGGGTATCTTTCTCCGTACAGTTGAGATGCTTGTACTGAGTTACTTTTAGCCTCGCCATAAACTAAAATCATTTCTGTCTTTTCTGCATCACTGTACACCATCGTTTCAGAGAAGTAACGTTATCTTTCACAATCGGATAATAAATCCGATGAATTTCTTAAACGTACTGATTAGAGTCACCAAAGGAGAAGAATTTGTATCAGTGTTTACAATTTATTGTAAGCGTGTTTACAGTCATTAGTCAAGGTTCAAGAACATTTCTTGAAACCCTAGGGGGATCATGTCATCGTTATTTCACTATTTACATCAAGTGCCCTTTTCAAGTGCACTTTTATGAATTTTTCATACTCAAGGTCACGTGAAGGTCATAATATTACAGGTCGTTGGATTCGTCTTGACCTCGGCTGTCATATAACGATAATAAAAATATATCATTCCATTTAAAAAAACTTCGATGACCTAGAAATCTCAAAAAATATAACCTTGAACAAATTTGTTTTCCTGTGACATTTTTTTATCATAAAAAGCAAGCGAGATATTATAGATGCTCGAGTTAGGTGAAACACCCTGTATACGAATCAATCTTGTAAATAAAAATATAACTCCTAGAATTGCCGTGGAGATCTTGTTATAAAATTTTCCGTTTTGCAGGGTAAGGAAAGGACAAGACGGACACAACACGCGTTCGTTGCCGCGGCACTTCAAGCTATCGGCGCACTCGCCGAGCGCTGCGTTAGGCTACTATGACTCTACCAAAGACAAGTTGCTAGTGACTAAATCGATATCCTTGCTATGCCAGCAGCCTTACCTTCACGCGGCGAAAACGTTCCTCACTAATCTCTACAAGTAAGTAAGCTCCCTGGATCCTCATCATAACTCCGCGACGCCATCGTCGTGGTCGTCGGGTTTCAGAAAATAAAGGATCCTCTCCGAGAGGGTTTTGTCCTCCGGCTGGATTTTAAGATTAATCGGAGGGGCTAACTCGCCGTATTAAATTTCCTCTTTTCCTTTTTTTAAAGTCTCGGAGCCTCTCGGTTTATCTTCCACTACTTACCATGCCTCATAGTCACCTTAATATTTTCCAGCAAGAAAATTCAGATGGCCCTATGAAATTATTTTCCGCTCAGCCAGAATTTATTAACGTTTTACCTCGAGCATCGTGCTCTAATCATTTCACTCGGGATTGTTATGCAGAAGAAAATCATTAAGCTTCCTTTAGGTATAGCTTGCCCATTGAGAAACCTATAAATAGGCTCCTTGTAGGCAAAGTGTTAACAAGCTGAACCTTGGAGCCAAGCAAAATCTCTGCTGAGAAATAGTGTTTTCAACAAACTAGAAATAACTCTGCAAATTCAATTGCAAGTGATTCTTTGAAAATTCTTTTTTTAATACCGGTGCCGTACTGAAATTTTTATGCTAATATTTTCAAAGTATTTCAAACATCAGTTTGCGGTTATTTCGAGTTTTGCTTGGAAGCAAATTTTAATGAAATCAAAAATTATTTGAAAAATAATGTATTCGATTTAAAGACCAAATGAAAATTTTTCTGTTATTTATAAAATAGAGTAAAAAAAATGATGTGTCTAAATACTTTTGCTGTGTCCTTCAAAAGTTTCATCAAGGTCGCTTCGAGGTCTGAGTTTAGCTACCGTTCCAAAAAATTGAGAAAGCTGTTCTAACGCGACAACTGTACTCATTTCAGATGTGTTCCTAGACACCCAGGGCCCGGTCTTAGCTTAGAGTCCTACGTGTACAATCTCCTCTACAACGTGCCGGTACCATTGCCGGGGAAGTCGCTCAAGTTCTTCGTCCCGAACGACGAGCCGGCGAAACCGCCGTTGGAGCTGGTGATACATCAACCGACACCGCTGCAGGAGTTACCGATGCTAGATTACCCTTTGAAAGACGTTTTCACGTGGCTCGGCGCGGATTGCGTGATCCAGTTGTTCACCTGTGTCCTGTTGGAGAACCAAGTGTTGCTTAGGAGCTCGGATTTCCACAAACTGATGGTGGTGTCCGAGTGCATCACCGCGCTACTCTTCCCGTTTTCGTGGCAGCACGTCTACGTGCCCATATTGCCCGCCAGTTTGCATCATTTCTTGGACGCGCCGGTGCCGTTCATAATGGGCCTGCACGTTCAGAACGAGGGCGGTGTGCTGAAAATTGCCAGCGAAGTGAGTGCTTAGGCTTTCCAACCAATTCGTTTAATACCTCTAGCCCTGTGGACGTGGGAGTTTCGACACGCCAATTAGAATTCATCCCGTTCTACTCTTTATCGCGCTGTCCATGTCGCAGTGACTGGCGGTAATGTTCGGACACTGTTTAAAAGAGGCTAACTCTTTTAACACTCCAGCCGCGGGCAACTCACATTTCACTTATTTTATAATACAATATATTCTATCACCCCCTCCACGGTTGCACCATCAATACCGGGACACCCTGTATATGACACCGACACATGCCTACCAAACACAGTTTTCTAATTTTCAACACAGACCAGGATAAAAAAGTCGTGAACAACAATTTTTGAAATTTTCTTCAGGATTCCAACTAGTTGCAATTGTTTCAAATTTTTGTTCGCGTCAGCTAGTATATGTACTTCTTCTAACTTTTCAAAACGGTCAAAGTCGTTTGGTTCAATCTCAGAAACCTAATTGCATTCCCAAGGCAATTGTGACACATCTATGCCTTGCGAGAACAGTTTTCAAACTGTTCGGAAATTAAAAATGTAAGAGGAATAGAAATTACAAACCAAATTTACTTTTGACATTGTTGTGAACATTGCAATATATTAATTGTAAGATATTTGGCGGTTCTAGGCTCCCAAGGGCGTCCTATTTTTGAGATTGCTTTACACTCTTGTTTTCCGGTTGCAGGCAAACCTTTGTTATGTAGATATAGATAAACAGAGTACCCAATTTCCGGAGGAATTACCTGTGTTTCCTCACAAGATACAATTTATTGCCGAGATTAGAGCTCTCCTAAACAAGTACAAAGTACCATACTCAGGAAAGTAAGTCAAACGACGATTATTCCCCTCATAGAAAACCTATTTGATCGAGGTAAAATATCGAATTTACTTCTAGGACTGACAACATGGTCATCAATCATTACAATGGCGACATCATGACTAGTAGTTTGACGCTTCCTGGTTCTGGATTTCATCTTCCGCGTAGGAAACACTCGTTGCATGATGTCCTCGATTGGGATCGACCCGAATCAACACCGCCGTCTGATACTTTGCAGAGAATAGTCGATATCGTTAAACGAACAGGTAAACATATACAGTGGAAAGCAACTTTTACTATTTTCTTTGTAATTGACTGCAGCTAATTTGCAGCTGAATTAAACAATTGTATATATTTGTTTTCATTGTTCACATAGGAGTGAATGTGGACGACATTGAGTCAATAGAAGACAACGTGAAGGAGAGGGTACTAACGCCGCAGGAGGAGTATCAGGAGACGCTTATGTTTAATAATGCCATTAGGGAGATTTTTCTGAATCGTTTTGTACAGATTTTTTCTAGTTATGAACACTTTGTTATCCAACCAAGCCAGGTATGGACCAGAATTTTACACAGTGTCCTGTTTAAATCAGTCTGTCAAGCCTTCTTAACGTAATCACATTTTTTCGAATGTATTGAATGCATCATTCAACAGAGGGATTGATTTAAACAGGACACCCAGTATACTTAATTCGTCCACTGCAATTACATTGTAAGAGTAAAACGAACATACTTTCGGAACGCAGGACAAAGACGAATGGTTGAATAATAGGGACAGTATGCACGTTTTTGATAAGGCCACATTTTTATCTGACCAGCCCACGCAGCATTTACCATTCCTGTCTAGATTCCTAGAGACGCAAATGTTCGCGTCTCTGGTAGACAGTAAAGTTATGTCAACGTGGAGCGAACTTGACTTTAACATACGAGTTTTCGATCAAAGAATATCTAATCTGAGGTCGGTGTAATACAATCTCTTGAAAACAATGTAGAATAGTTTCTCCAACGTAATTGCGGTTATTGCAGGAAGAAAGTTGGCGAAGCCATAGTGAGATCAACGCGCTATGAGCCCTGCACAAGCATAGAAGAGTCGCAGAAGGTGTTGGAGCAGAGATTGACGAATGTGGACTTCGAAACAAATCCGCCCACTGAGATTCTTCCTCACAGAGCAGCGTATTTTCGAAGTTTCCCCTTGTTAGACTGCGTTGCGTTGAATAAAGAACCGGCTCAAAGGTATACGTCACACGCAAAAGTACTCTGACATACTATCGAAAACAACATACTAACATTTACTATCTTCTTTCCTGCTGCATGCGTAGCATACTTCGGTAAGAATTTGTCTAACATTGTGCACGTACACTTTGTGTTATAATACAAAATCGATTTTTTGACCCCGCTAGATGTAGCCCTTTAAGTCGACAATATTGTAGATTCAGTTACAAGAACCACCCTTCCCTTTTTCAGTTGTTCTCAAGACATTTTCTAAAGCCCGTTTGTGTTGCCTATTAATCTTTATTTTTAATTTTACTAATTTTCCCCTCGTTATAACAGCAGTCGGAGGGGACAGACTCAATGGAAGTATAAAATGAAATCCATGGAAGCAAACGGGAAACCACCTGCACCGCAAGAGACTCAGTCACCAAGGCCGCAAACTAAATTCTCAGCAGACATAAGTCCAGCGTTGATAGCGCAAGCGAATTGGACATTCGTTGAAAAATTGCTCAAGGTATCTAGAAAGCAAATCATTATGCTCTCAAATTTCGTAGAATGTTAAAGACCATTTTATGTCTTGCTGAAGGATTGTAAATCGAAGACAAAGAGGATGTTAGTTGAGAAAATTGGTTCCGAAGCTGTCGCATTGGGCCACGGAGGAGAGTCTTTGTCCGATGTAGAAGAGAATACTCTGGTTGCTAGTCTTTGCGATCTCTTGGAACGAGTTTGGAGCCATGGATTGCAAAATAAGCAAGGGAAAAGTGCTCTCTGGTCGCATCTCACCATGTACCAAGAACTGGAAGAGTGTAACGACACGACTAAAACCATAGATCCTAATTTCCTCTCTCCTGGTGAGTTGATATGTACCTGTGGACCCTTGTAAATGCTATACATATACATATATATATATGTATATATAAATATATACATAATTGTGCTTCATCTTCGAAATCACGAGACCTAATACATTTTATCACATTTGGTAATTCAGCGCTAGCGTGGTGCGTGCTACGGAAACGACTCGATTGTACGTGCCTTATTTTATTTCAAATAAAGTGTTAAAGTAGAGATTAGTTTCTCATACGTAGATACTCTGCACTGTATTTGTTGTAAGTGACCCAATATTGATAAACAATTTATCACTCTATATATACATGTTTTCCGCTGAGACTGCACAACATTGGCTGAAATACTTTTATACAGAGATTTATTTATTTGATTATGAAAGGTTTCGCTCAAGTCCGATGTAATTAGTATTGTTTCTTTAATTCTTATATTTTATTTTCGCTGAATAATTTGCCTTCTCTCTTGTATTATTTCGTTCTCTGTTTACAGTGATGCAAATATAACATATTTTGCAATTTAGAAATTGATCTGATTTCTAAAATGAAGCTTCGATACATTTATCACTGCATTAAACACAGAACAACGTTTCTTTTTCAGTTAATTTTTATTTGTTTCATTTCCTGTGTTGTAAATAGCCAAGAAACCTTCGAATAAATTTTTCGGATTACCGGACCGTTTAATTTCATCGTTTAAGAGCAAAAATATTTTTGAGATTGCTTCTTGTGTCAAGGAGAACTTCAATGGTAAGCCCCAGAGTGTCGGCTTGCCACAAAAGGCGTTGCTCAGTTAGCCTGACATTTAACAATACTTTTGCAATGCCTTTGATATCGTGATTGTCAGTAAGCTGCATGGACGCATTATTTTTATCGATTTTCTGAGAAATATGACACATTTTATTATTAATTCTAGTACTACTGTTTCTCATCATTTTTACTGTAAACCGTGTTAGTAGAAACAGCGTAAGAATTTATATGAACAACACTGTCCAACATATATCAATAAGGCATTTAACAAAATTTGCATACCAAAAATCTATAAAAATCACCTATTGTATGTCGAAACACAGAAAAGAAATAAAAATTTGTGGGACAGTGTAATCAGCATGCGATTCGTTGGAACAGATGGAAATGAAAAATTCGTTGTTGTTGTCCAAAGCATGAAACATCGTTTGCATGGATTGACAGAAATATTATTCAGGCGATGTGAAAAGGAGTAATTATTTTCCACGTCATCGGTCAACCTTTATCTAATTTAACTTCTTTATTGTTAAACGATAACAGATTTATCGAATCTGGCTTTGGAAACGGACGTTTCGCCAACGCGAGGGACGGACAAACACAAATCCCCTGGGGACAGAAAGATCGGTTCGGAGTACCTAAGACCTTTACCCGACTCGTTGCTCTTTGATATCAGAAATGTCCAAGCGATGACAGACATCAAGACACACATTGGATATGCTAGAGCATGGGTTCGATTAGCATTGGAGAAGAAACTGCTCTCTCGTCATTTGAAGACGTTATTATCCAACATTACATTGTTAAGGTAAATATTCCAAAATTAACACAAAAACATGTATCCTTACATTGTTTACAGAAAATAAGTCATAAAATCCATTATAGGTATCTGTTATATACTAACCAATTTTAAAACTTGGTAGATTTAGTGTTAAGAATCACTAATTTATTTAAAATGCAACAGTACAAACATTTCGCGTTTTTCCTTTCCTAGGAACCAATATAAGCGTTCAGCGTTCCTGCGTTGCGAAGAGGAAAAGGAACAATTCTTGTATCATCTCCTAACGTTGAATGCGGTCGACTATTTCTGCTTCACCAACAACTATCCAACCACCAAATTGCCATATAGGGTTGTTATATTTCCTAGTCGTAAAGCGAGTGCAGCTACCACATCTGCAAATAGCTGGATCGCAATCTCGGGCAGTCTTTGTGAAACGAATCCGGTTCCTATACCCAAGGGGGCTCTAGAATTTGTATTTCACGTATGCATCCGCTTCTTCTCAGATGTATCAAGTCGTTCTACAAGCAAAGTGTATTTTCCTTTCGTAATGCTTCCACTATTTGTGACGAATGAAGATGGTCTTCGATGTCTTGAACTTCTTCGACATCTCATACTGTGGTCTTACTGTCGATCCTAATGTAATAGTTATTCATTTAATTTAATTGCTAAAAACCGAGTAATTAAATGACGATGTCAAAGTTGGTCAAAATAGACCCAGACTGCGCCGTCTGAAGGTTAAAGAATATGAAAGGAACTGCATATTGCCCATAAGATGATCTGATGTTTACGCTAGCATATTCAGCAAAGTATGTTCATTGGTCCGACATGTTTCAGCATAAAAATTTGGGCGTACTATCAACGCTACGCATAGGCCACGATAACACCGGTCTCTCCCCTAAATGGATGGTAGAACATGTTGTGGTGAGGAACGAGGTCACAGGACATACGTTCAAATTTCCTTGCGGTAGGTGGCTTGGCAGAGGCATCGACGACGGCTCTACCGAGAGATTATTGGTAGGGGCTTTGGTACCGCACAGTATCGACAGCGAGGAATTAGTTGAATCATGTTCAACACCGCCGAGATGTAGGTCACCTAGTATTCCCAGGCGTCCGATATTATCTCAAGTTGAGTTGCAGCATATGTTAGGTAAGCGATTACCAACATCTATTTCCAATCCATAAATGTCTCTCCGTAGACCACAGATCATTGTACAAAACATTCTCTGTATCAATTGCAAGAAACAAAAGATATTTCTTTTCTTAACTCTGACACGCTCCTCAGAAATAGTTGCACAGATGATCCCAGGACAATATTTCATCCTCTTTTGCTTTACACGTTAAATCTACGATGGGGGATTAATAATTTAAAAATAAAATTTAAAGCAATGGCACAGTCTACCTATCAGTCCCTGTTGCATTGTAATTGCAGAATGTTTTCCTCTTTGTAGGAGAAGCTGTGAACGCAATCGTTAAATTCCACTTTAGAAGAGAGTGCCAAGATGGCTCCCTGACAGCCTTGCTCTGCGGCGAAGGCGGTCTTGTCCCATCGTTAGAACAGATATTTTTATTCGGTTTTAAAAACCAGAGGATATTCGGTAGAAACTTTTACGTTTGGGACTACCTTTGTAAGTCGTGCTTCTGTGGACATAGACTAAAACAGAATGCTGAAGTCTACTTACGTAAGTGATCTATGTTAACGTAATCTGTTTTTTAGTGCGCATAAAGGAGAACTTTGAGATTTCATTGTTGGAGGAGATGGACGAATATTCGCAACGGTTGAATAGAGATAGGCGAGGAGCACGCGTAGAGAGTAATCAGAGGTTTACAACGTTGAGATGCTACTGTCACCTCATCGATCAGATTAACATGTTTAGTCAGACCCTGGGCAAAGACGGGAAGTTTCAACTGTTTATCTGTTTGGCAGCGAGGTAAATTGCAATCTTGCTCAGGCTATAATATTAACATTTATGGTGATGCATATATCGTGAGCAAAATAATACATTTTAATGGGGTGGGGCGTGCGTGACCCAGGTGGTTTGAACGGAAAGTAATCGAAAATTTGTCCGGCACGGAACGTGTTAAATGGAGGAATGGAAGTTAATGAATATCAATTTGTAGGGAGCAACTTCTTCATGCGATGCTGCGGCCAATGAGCGAAGCACGTTCTACCGCGGACATGTACGAGGAGAACTCATTTCTGCGAAATCGTACGTTATTAAATTTTCTCATTCATATTCTCGAGCCACTGTGCGAGTTCCATATTGTCCTTGAGAAGAGTCTGACTCATGGGATTTCTAGTATATGTTAACTTGCAAGAGGACATTCCGCTTGATTAGGGGTAAGGTATATCTTCAAAGAACGAGCAGCGGCGCGAACGATTGAATCTTTCTAAACAATTTCATTTCTTGCAGGATGTGTTTCTTCGAAGCAGCACAATTTTACAAATTCTAAATAATAAAAAACGATGGAAGAATGAGAGTTATATTGAAGAAATGGGGAAGTTTCTAAACCTATTATTAAGGAACTAAAGAGGAATTTAATAACACAAATGAAGACTGTTGCAGAACTGTAAAATAGTCGTTTTTAGATGACAAATCATTTGACGAGAAGTTAATATGTGAGTGACAATGAAAATGAATAGATAATGAATCATAGATCTTGCTCTGTTTCCGAAAAATGATGACATTAATATATATATTAGGACAAGAGTCCACAGCAAAGATGAATTTAATTCGGCCCATCTTGCCGTAGGTATTCATATGAAGCAAATAGAGTTGAAACTGATGAATCGTGTACCAAAGATGTGATCCTATTAGTTATTAATATTAGTATTACTGATATCGTCATTATCATTAAGTCTTTAGATTTTTTTTACAGTCGTTTAGTAAGCAGACATTTAAGAGAAGCGCAAACAACGTATACCGCAATTGTCGTAAAAGTTGAACGAGAAAAAGAAACTATGGTTTGTACGCGTTCTATATCGTTGATTATTTTACTTGAACGATTTAGACAAAAATATAGGATCTTCTTCCAAAAGATATAGACTAGAGAAGAGCATTAAGTCACTCTCGAGCCCTGTTTCATGCATTACGATAACGTTCCCGAATTTCTATACGTTGTTTACTCACATGTATGAACAAATGCTTACAATGTTGCGTGATATACTCCTTTTTACGAATCTGTATATAAATATTCTGGAGATTTTTATTTTTGTTAGTCGGAAACTATTTAATCGTGTCTTTTTAAGTTGTAAGTGTATAACTAGAATCAGAGAATAGCAAACCGGTTCTCGTAGCCTCCCTTCGATTCAGTCATTCCCTGCATTTAATACTTTTTCTTCTTCGCGATATTGGATCACCGACCGGTGTTTTATAGTTCATAAAGAAAAAGAAAAACCCAAGAAACCAAAAACGATGTGATGCATCGCGAGAAACATTCGAATGCGTTTTACAAAAATGGACCAAATAACGTTAATCGTTTATTACAACTTCTGAAGCGCGGTCGTTCGTTTTTAACGTGCAGGGTACATGGCACTGGTCCCAAATGTCCTTCAAAGTTTTAAGGTACTTGATTGTCGCTGGAACCCGATGGTTCCACCGATATTTCTGCCGGAATAGTTATCAGAGTACAATTTTACCGTTGACATTTCACGTTCAATAACCCATCTCGTAGGTAGCAATCATTCTGTCGTCGTATTATTAACTCTTGTATTATTGCTCGCCTCTTGTACGACCCGGTGCGATGGGAATTTCGAGTTTTAAGATCTGGTCTCTGACTAACATCTCATTTTTCATATTTCATGAAATATTAAATATAGATCGCGAAAGAAATTCATTGCCTTCCAAATTTATTTTCTGCAAAAAATGATATTAATTACCTGCACGTTATTGCACGTATATTTCAATATCCATTCGCACAGGGCCAATGTATATATTCATTGTACTCATGTTGCTAACAAATACTCCTCCGCGAGTCGCATAATTTGTGAACGTAACAGTTAAGTCCTAATTTCTGTTAACACATTGCTTGTCGAGTAGAAGTGTTTTCCAGTTTCTTCTTTCGATATGGATAGCGTACCACGCGTATAAGTTATAGTACTTGTAGAAACGGTGCACGTATATGCTCCCTTATGCTAAAGTACATTTCACTGACTTCTGCAGGCGTATTTTACTTTCTGAGCCAACTTAAATTCTCTCTGACAACTCATAAATGGAAAGCAATGTGTTGACATGTGAAGAAAATGATAACGAGAAGAGGAAAAGGAGCGTAGATTCGTTTGGTTTACTATAAACTGTTTTGTAAGCGTTCGATTTACATTAAAAATGCAGTTGTTGAAGAATTACACTGCTACGTATCAGGTAGCAAAAGTAATAATACTCATGTAATGATCTGGTCGAGTTCCTTTTCCTGACTTTTAGGAGTAGAGGATAAAATCTGGTTTTCTTTCGTCGGAATTAATGTACGTTTAATCGTTGTAATGGCAATCGTCTTTTCGACTGAAAGAAAACAACGCGGAAAATGTTATGTTATTTGATCGTAAAACGTGTACTGTGATCGTTTTTAACTGGAGAGTCACGCATTGCATTTGTCATGTCAATGTTGTCACGTTTTCCATTTCTTTTATTGTTTTCTTATGCAACGGGACGAAGTAACTGTTATTATTTCTCTTTATACTTCCACAACAACAAAATCACTTTATTTGTGGATGAATAAATATTAGAGGCTATAAATTATAGTCGTTGTCTCGAATTGATATTTAAGAGCAATTAACAAACAAAATTAACATAGGAGATTGAAAGGAAAGCGTAACAGTTGAATCATGTCAACATCTCTGTACGACATCCACGTGCACTGGTTTATAATACTCAATTGGAAATAAGTTTATTTATAGATTCCGAGTTTCCAAAATCTAACTATTTGATCATCATCTATGTTCGATCGTTCCTCATTAAAAAAGAAACCGTTACTCTACGTAATTTGTATATAAGTGAGAAATTACAAAGCTTGATGTACCGTATAGAATCTTTTACAAAACGACCGTCATATAACAGAATTGTATATATACAAATGGCAAAACAAAATACAACATTGTACAGTAGAATAAAAGTTTAAAAACAGAATTGAAATGAGTCTTTATACCCCATTATCTCTTCAAAAGTTTCTTCAAAATTTATTTAAAAAGAAAGAGAGAGAAGAAAATGTGAGAGTTGTGAGAAAATGTCTTTAACTATACTAATATTATTCCCTTGAATAACTTTCACGAGTTAGAAGAAGAAGAAGAAGACTTAGAAGTTAGAAGAAGAAGTGGAATATTTAAATTACTGGATGGTAACATGTGCGATAACACAATCATTTTATGTGTCAATCATGATAATATGATAACACAATCATATTATGAATAAATAAAGACAATGTAATGAAAAGATATATTTAATTATTGAACCCTCAATTTTTCCCGAACGTCCTACTTGTCGTTGATTGTAAACTCGATTTTTCAAAAAATTTTGACAGTCTGACTTGTCGTTGACTTATACTACTGAATTTCGTGCCGCCTCCTTCGATATCATGTTCTAATACAAAGTTCGATTTTTCGGAATTTTCGGATTTCTAATAGGAGAACATGATAAAAAAAAAGAGGTGGCACGAAAATTTCTCTTAAAATTGGGAAGGAAGAACTTGTTGTAATTAATATTCTTTATTTCCCACCCAATAAATTACTATTGTAATTAACATTAATGTTACACGTGTACATATACAAAATATAACAAAGTAGAAGTAAAATGTAGCCCGTTTACGGGGCCGTTTCGCATGCAAGCCGAGTGGTAGTATACAGGTGATTATAGCTGCTACCATATGTATAGTGTTGACGAGTATTTCTTCTCTTTCTGAGAATTAATCTTCATACGTTCTACCTGAAGACTACTGGCAGCCTTCTTCCCTGGCCTGAGAGCTACTGAACGCGGGAGATGCTCGCAGGAATTTTAAAAGGAAGCCGCGCAAAGTAGAGTTGGGTAGAGCTTGAATTGTTGCTCTAATAATTTTTCTGGCTACACAACTCGTGAACTGTAACACGAAAACAGTGAAAAAATCCAACTGAAAACTATTTGTGAAAGTAGCTGAAAGTTCACTCTGTATTTTCTAATTGCAAATATCCCTGGATCGTTAATAATAAGCGAGTTATTAACATATTATCTCAAGAACTACGCAGGCGAGCGAGAAGGTCTATGTCCGTCCTTCTCTCTCTCCGTAAAGTACATATGTTAGTCTTCTGTCGGATACCACCTTTGTTATCATGATCGCCTAATACTTACCAGGGGATTAGAAGAGTCACAGAAATCTAGGTGGCACGAGCGAGATCTCTACTGTCCTTGTCTTATGCATGGGAAGGATAGGGAAAATTAGTTCAACAAATTGCCCTTGGCAGAGAGGATGATCGGTTGTTGTACCCTAGCTGAAACAAACTAATAATAGTTAAACACAATACAAAATAAAAGAAAATACAAATACAAAAATACAAAATGAAAGAATTCGATGAAAAGAAGATGAAATGATGTCAATAAAGATATGTTGAGATGTGACTCTAAAGCCCATACACGAGTACGACCTGCGACAGACTCTCTGGTAGGGTAGGGATAAAGTCACACACACGTGGACGACAGCATAGCACCTAACACTTAGCAAAAGTTCATGTAATAAAAATATTTATTTCTATGTTTTCGTCCAGGCTGTTTTATTAAAATTGTTGACGAGATACAGATGTTATGTTGTTTGCTGTAAAGTATTATTTTTCTGTGGAACTGAATCTTCGATACTTTTCCGTGAAGAGGTTATAAATTCCGAATACTTATTTCACATTTATTTTTGAATGACACATTCAAATTAATAGTAATACAGGTAAATACGGGTAACTTTAAACATGTAATTATATTATGTTGGTGAATAAAATGTTTTTTAAGAAATCCTTATATCTATATCTGTTAACTATATATATATATACTTAAAATTTTTATTTAATACTACTATATACCAATCATTTATGAATTACACTATGTATAATTAATGTTTCTATTTCAGAAGAAACATCTATATACGCTTCATGTAGATACAAAAGCAATTAACAATGGTTAAAGCAAAAAAGAAATGTTTGTCAGAGCTTTCTCAACAGAAACGGAATCAGCAGAATAAAAAACGATTGAATCCGTTTGAAGTGCACATAAACAGAGACAAGCAAAATGTTCTGGGGAAGAAAAGTAAAACTGATAAAGGACTTCCGGGTATATCCCGTGCGAAAGCAATCAAGAAACGCAAAGGAACGCTTCTTCATGAGTATAAATTAAAACATAAAGATAATATGTTTCTGGATAAACGTATAGGCGAGAAAAATGTTTCTATGAACGAAGAGGAGAAAGCTATTGCTAGATTTGCAGCAGAACGCATGAAAGCTCACAAAAAGAAAAATATTTATAGTTTAAATGACGAAGAAATATTGACACATAGAGGTCAAACTTTGGAAGAGATTGAGAAATTCGATGACCCAAAAAGTGACGATGAACTTAGCGACGATGACAACAGGACAGGAAAATTGGATGACAAATTTGTTGGCGGAGCCCACTTCGGTGGTGGTGTTCTATCGAAATCGGAGAAGTCTAGAAAGGATATTATTGATGAACTCATAGCTGAGTCAAAGAAACGTAAAGCTGAGAAACAAAAAATACGAGAACAGACAATAGACTTAACAGAGAAACTGGATACCGAGTGGAGAGATCTTCTTCCAATTGTAACTGCAGCCAATAAAGAACTGGAAGAAGTGCCTATCAAATCTAAAACTGACGATTATGACATTGCTGTGCGTGAACTGAAATTTGAAGCCAGAGGTATGCCAACTGATAAATTAAAATCCGAAGAAGAAATTGTAAAAGAGGAAAAAGAGAAGTTGGAGGCCCTCGAAGCTGATCGATTGGCAAGAATGAAAGGATTTGTAAATGATTCAAATAATGAAATCAGGCACAAGTCTGCAGATGATCTTGATGATGGCTTCACATTGGAAGCTGTGAACGATGAGGCTCAAGATGACGACAATGCTTCCAATAAAAATACAGAAGAGGCCTCTGACGATGAAGATGACGAGGATGATGAAGATGATGAGCATAATGATGATGATGATGATGTAGAGAACAATGGTGACTCTGATAATACACCTCCTGATGCTGAAGATGGGGAACCTATAGATGACCAAGAAAATAATGAATCAAATGCTGTTGTAACAAATGACATTCTTAAGAAAACAAAGGAAGCAACAGATAACTCTACTGAAAGTGCAACAAATGAGTATTGTGATGCAGAAACCAAGGACACTGTTGAAAAGAAAAAGAAAGTAAAAGATTCCACAAAAAATAAATCAGAAGAAACTTCCGATATAGAACACTCAGAAACTGAAAGCTCTGAAGAAGATAATTTATCAGACTTGAAAGAATCAGAATCTCCTAGTGAAGATGAAGCTGTGGAACGCAAGAAGAGCGTTTCATTTGCAAAAACTAATGACAGTGTCTTGAAACAAAAAGAGAATTCCGATCCTACAAAAATTAAATCGATACTAAAATCAAAAACTGATACAAGTGTCCCAGAGATGGAAAACAAAGATAGGCAAAAAGAAATCAGAGACGATTTATTGAAAAGGAAAGAAATTATGGAGAAAGCAAGGAGAGAATTGCCTTACATCTTTAAAGTACCAGAAAGTTATGAAGAATTGCAAAAACTGTTAGAGAATCGTAACGAGGAGTATCAGTCTGTAATTATCGATCGTGTTATAAAATGCAATCACTGGACATTGGACGGCAAGAACAAGGAAAAATTAGCAGACCTGTTTTTGTACTTACTGCAACACATTAATGATTGTGCTGCAGAAGATGATACTGAAAGTATAGTTAACTGCTTTAACATTTTCGATAGGTAACACATAATTCATAAATAACAAATTAAATTATTTAATTATGATTAATTGTATGTAACTTTTCCAGATTGTGCCCTTTCCTGTACGATTTAGCACACATGGATCCACTAAACGCTAAAACTTCTATACAAGAAATAATTAAAGAGAAACACGGAAACTTCGAGAAGAATAAAAAGAGATATCCTGATTTAGATATAGTATGCTCAACATATAATTATAATACGAGAAATGCTTTTGGTTGAGCCCGAATTTAATCTAATGTAAGCGTTTCTTGTTTCAGTTTGTTTTCTTCAAATTGGTTTCTTTGATATTTCCAACGTCTGATTTTAGACACCCAGTTGTTACACCTTGCTTGATATTTATGTCCCAGATCTTGCTCAGGTGTCGCGTGAAAAGTAAAGTAGATATCGCGAAAGGACTTTTCATATGTACACTTATTTTAGAGGTAAGAATGATTTTAAGTTTGCTTCGATCACATGTTTGGTTAAATCAATGCGCATGATTATAATTTTACAGTACACGGTATTAAGCAAGCGGTTCCCTCCGTCCGTAATCAATTTCCTGCGAGGAATAATTTATTTAGCCACGCCAAAGCATTTAATACAAGGGACGAAAATAATACCACCCTTCAAAAAGAACGGAGACTTAAGTAATTTGTTGGTACTTGACGGTGATCAAACTGATCTAGAAATCGAACCAAGCAACGCGCTTATGAAAGCGACGGATTTATCAGAAGGAGAACTGGATGATGAATTTAAAATAAGAGCCTTGTTAACAGCTATTAATATGGTGCGAGAGTTCAAGAACCATTTCGAAGAACTGGAAGCTGTATATTCGATTTTCGAACCAATTTTGAAGTTACTCAAAGCGAATGCCTTTGATAAATATCCACCAAACGTGAAAAAGCATGTTAAACAATTACGGAAAGAATTGAAGCAACTGAAGAAGAAGAAATTACAATATATGGTGGTTCAGAAAAAGAAACCAAAGCCACTAAGGCTGTATGAGCCGCGAATCGAGCCAGTGTATGTATTCATTTTTAAATTAAATTATTTCTATTGCTGTATTTTCAATAAATTATGTATATTAAACGGCTTTGCAGGTATGATGGCAAGAGACATAAAACGATGTCCAAAGAGAAAGCAGAACGAGAGAAACTGTTACACAAATATAAGAAGGAAATGAAGGGCGCTATGCGCGAGATACGTAGGGACAGAACATTCATAACGAAGTTACAAATTAAGCAACAAATTAAGAGCGACGAGGAACGCAAACGTAAAGTTAAAGAAATATTTGGCGAGGCCGCTGTGCAACAGAGTGAACTAAAGAAGCTGAAAAGAAAGAAGTAAAATTAACACAAAGTAATACTCGATACTCACAATTACTGTACTTGAAGACGCAAGGTAATGTGAAACCTTAGCTACAATGGTCGTAATACAAATAGTCGTAATCGCTATATTAGCGAATTTTATCATTTCAATATTTAACGAAATGTTTTTTGAATGAAAGATTTACGTATAAAGTATCTCGACTTTTTCACTTACTTCCAGTACAATACAACGATTGTATCAAACAGACTGATATCGTCTAAGACAATAAAGTGTACATAAATGTTGTAATTATAATAAAGCATTTTGTATAAGTGTACTTATTGAAAATCGAAGGACCAATTTTCAAGAGAATGCATGACGTCGGTAGCGGTTGAAATTGCATCTTTCTTCTTCATGTATGCTGGCACAACTAAACCTACATTTTTAAGACTACCATAAGCGTTACGTGGAGTTTCTGCATGTACAAAGCGAAAATTTTCGTTGTTCGCAACTTTGCGTAATGATTCCGAGTTGTTCTTTAAATAAATTAAAGATTGCCACTTGTCGAAGTATTCTTTTAAAATTTCAAAATTCTTGAAAGATCTCATCGCTGCATCTTCTAATTGCAAACAGTGTCGCCGATCAATGTTGTAAAGAGTGTTTTTCAAAATTTCTTTCAGTCCTTCTCGCAACAAGAATTTCTTATACACTTCTTTTGCTGCTTCGATGTCCTTCCTATTCGTTACCTTTCGGAAAACGTAATCTCTCCACAAGGACAAATGTCTTCCCAAAATTTTACGATTTATCACAGATTTTACAAAGATTTCTTTTTTATTCATTTCAAGTATATTTTGCAACTTGTCACGCCAATGTAAAACATATCTTTTTAATAAAAAATTGGAAGCAAGCTCGTTTAACTTTTTCTTACGAAGTTGTTTCGTTTTGTGTTGTTGAGAAAATTCTTTCCAGTACGAGAAGTATTTACGAGATAAATTTAGCTCCCAAAATTCAGTCGCTTGGCTTAATTTTTGTTTCTCTTGTACAACAACGCAAAGTGCTTTCCTCCATTTTTCGATATAAAATCTTTGCATGTTATTAATAATTGTTGCGCTTTTATTGTTTAAATAAGATAATTTCGCTCGCTTTTCTTTTCTATAAATAGTATAATTATAAAGACTTCTTATACCTTTAAACATCAATCTCCTTTTATGGAAATTTTCTGATAAAAACAGTTTTCTTCTGTTGCATTTTTTCTGGTACACATATAAACACCAATTCTGAAATGTTACACACTTTTTCCTATTATCAAATATCTCTTTAACTTCATTCATTTTTATTGCTCTTTCTACTTTTTCATGATACCAATTGTGCCATGCATAAAACATTTTTTGCAAGCATTTAGTACTGTAAAATACTTCAACTTCTTCCTGCGCCATTCTACTAGCAATAGATTCCTTTACACACTATTGTAAACATAAATCGAATTTAATAAAGACTAACTTCAATATTTATTAAAAATTAATTTCAGAAATACACTATTACCATGATAAAATGTACAAAATACTGCTTCAGTAGTTTTTTCTCACTATGTTTCTGAATTCGTTCATTCAGCAACAATTTTTTCATTTTTGAAGCATGAAACATTTTCCAATTAGCGAAATGTATTTTTAACAATTTATTTTCATAGTACAGAACTGCATTTTCTCTTTTTTTGAAAGCGAATTCAGAGATGCTCAACCAAGCTGTTATACACGCTTTTAGGATCTTAATTTTGTAAAACTCGCGTGCCTAAAGTGGGAATTATTTTGTAAACTATAAACAATAAAGATGAGTATTAATACCGTGTTAATACCTTATCTGTTCTATCTTGTATAAGTTTCTTTTCATGTTGATTGTTTATGTACATCTTCCAGTGTACTATGCACTTCTTTAAACAATATAAATTGTAAAATGCAATGGCCTTTTCTAATAACATGGTTTCATTAAATTTAATTGTAACAAATTGTTGTAATAAAGCTTTGTTAAGATGTGCCTCAGCTTTCTTACATTTCAGTTTCGAAATTCTTAATTTATTAGTACAGTCGTATGTAGAGGAGACAATGTTTTTCCATTTAAATAATACATTCTTGGATAATGCACTCAAAACTTTTTTTTGCAACTTCTTATAGTAAAAATAGTCTGCTTTGTATACATCTCTTCTTGCATGTAATTTATGTACGACATACATTTTCCAATGTTTGAAGACATTTCTTAACATTACTCTATTACGAGAGTTAACGTGTAGCCTTTAAATAAAAATATACATTAAATGGAATTAAGAAATGATTAACTAGGTAAGTAATTAACTTTTATGATTCTTACTTTGTAGACTGTTGAGTACTGATGTCTACAATATCGTCTTTGTAAATTGTATTTTGCATAATATGCATGACATTGTTATATTTAAATGATTGATTCTGGGATGGAGCACGTTTATACCAATAATGTAATGATTGCAATTCCAAATTGTACATGTAGTTTTTATTTGCTGTTCGTTCCATTATTTTATTGTTTTTATTAAATCCTAGATTAATTAGAAAACTAATTATTTACATACAATATATATATATATACAAACTAATTAACGCAAGTTGCATTGCATTGTTATATAAAATATTTAATTCTGAAATTTATTTATATGGTTGATGTAATTGAAGTTGTACGAATATTTAGGTATAATGGAATTATAAAACGATGTGTCTTTATTTCATTATAGTAATTAACGTTCGATTAATTACACACGAAGGAATAATTTATCAAACACATATTAAATGCGAAGAAAAATATCATAAAAATCAACGTAAATTAATATAAGATAAATAATTTTTCAAATCAAGGACACGAAAGTCATACAAAAATATGAGGAATTACTAACCAACACGATGCATAACAGTCTTCAAAGTCATATTTATATATTTATTGTAGATTGGTATTAGTGAAAACAATGTTCGTAATTAAATTATCTAATAACTATTCAACTGTAAAATAAACAAACTAATTTATATACGCAAACAAAGGGGAATGTAATAAAATAATTACGTCAAGTAAAAGTATAACCTTTGTAAGTATAAATTAGAATTTTGAATATTTTTAAATTATTTCAATGTTATTAATATGTTTCGATGAAATTAATTATATTGTAATTTTATTGAATTATCTGTTTTATCTCTAATAGATCGAAATCATTCAGAAATCATGGATGGCAGAATTTTGAAGGCAATATTATGCAGCTGTGAAAGTGCCACAGAAGATCTGAAGAATTCGCAGGACTATCAAGAATTAGTCAACGAAGACAAATTTTTACCAACATCTAGTAATATATTTAACGCATTATGTTTATCTTTGACAAATCTGTTGTCTTACAAAGTATCAAGGGAAGCTTATCAACGTTATACTGTGAGACTTAACGTAATTGTATGTTCTTTTGTGAGCAGAAATTTACACGCAATTTCATTACACTATTTTACAATATAAATTTCTTGTAGGATGTCTTGCGAGATTGTTGTAGGATTACTGAGGCCTTTAGAAACTTCAGTGTCTTTGTCGATGGAAAGCAAACCTCTACATTCCTCAGAAATCTGTTGGACAAATATTTAACAAACGATTTCTTCGACACTTGCGATTCAACCGAAAATCTGTTACCATTATCTAGTGCTTTAATGAGCTTGACGTCTATCGATTCGTATTACAAGTACCACGCAGAAAGACTGCTTCTGAAACTGGCAGAATTGTCTTGCAACGAGGAACAATCTTGCGATGAAACTAAGCGATTGTTATGCTATGCTGTGCAATCAAAGTCTAACTTGAATCTTGCACTCTCAACAATAGAGAACATATATGAGTCACAAAAATACAAATTAATAGAAGAACCATTGCTAGATCATTTTGTGTCATCTTGTACAGAGTTAAATAAAGATGATACGAGCATTTTAAATAGTGTTGATTTGTTGGATCAGTTGTTTGAATTTGTTGGCGAGTCTCCACATATTTTTCTCTTAGTCTGTGCTTTTTTGAAAGAACTGCTTCTACATTTAGATCATCATCCTACAGTGATAAGTTTCATACAATCGAGTTTACATCGCGTGAAAGTATCTTGTGAAAATCGAGGCAAAGATATTTTGGATCTATATCCAAGAAACTTGCAAGCTATTGTAATTCTGTTGCGAATAGAGCCAGTGTATCATACGGATGATTCTAAACATGCTACATTGAGAACATTGAGAGATATACATTCCGAGGATAAGAATACAGCAATAACTTTGTTGTCGCATTTCCCTCAGTGGTTGAAACTCTTTGGAGAACTACTTTCAAATTCAGATACCATTTAACAAACGAGATGTAATCCGAATTAATTAAAATTACTGCAGATTTCCGGTTTAGTATGTTCAAGAGCGAGAGATGTATTTTGTATAAGAATATAAAATAATAAAACGCAACGAATCGAAATGAAAAGTTGAATGTCGTTGTATCAAAAGAAAGTATCTTTATTAAATTACTATTTGGTTGCATAATATAAATTTAATATTTCTGAACAGAATGTAATAAGTAAATTAAGTTATTAATCGCGTACAGCAGGTGTTCTTATACCGTGTTTGTCTACCTAACTGTTTCTAACTTGGTGCTACGCGAAACACGGATCGAATCCAACCATTAACCAGATATGTTTATCACAAAACTTATCTATATGTTTCACACAAAAACAGGCAACGTTAATCTAACAATACCGGTCCATCTTTGCTAGAACAAACGAGAAAATAAGGAACAGAAACTCGTCTCTATATTTCGATCCTTTTATCTTGGGATTTAATTTATCTAATTGCTTCCTAAATTTAAATTTTCAAAAATACTTTTGAATTATACTCGAAATTTCTGTTGAAAAAAGTTACTTAAATAGATATTACGTGTATCATACAGAGACGTGCGACAATCCGAAAATGTCGGGTCGGAACGGGTCGAGAATTTTATTTGGGATTCCAAAGCGTATTCGAGAAACCCGAAATTTTCGAAAACCCGACCCCGTCCCGATCGTTGGGTACTCGTCATTTTCGGGTTCTCGCACACCTCTAGTGTCGTCATTTAAAATAGCGTTCCAATTGCGTTTTTTTGTTAAACATTCGAATCGAAAGATTGCTGACGCTATCAAAATGGCGGTTCAAATTCAAATTCGCCGCGTAACGTCGAGTCGATGGTACATGAATTTCCTCGGATGATTATTTCTATTCAATGGTATGCCCAAAAGAACGTTTGGTGGAACATGATTGCAGTGTCGACGAAACAGAAATGAAAAAAGTGAAATTTGAGAAAAGTTCGACCGAATCGAGTTCTGAGAATCCGTTGAGCACGCACGCGCGCCGTTCGCCGCGCTGACTCGAAACCTCCGCCATGTTTAAAACTAATCAAAACTCGTCGTTCATCAATAAGCAACTACTTTCGGAAAATCGGACGACGCACGACGAAACATTCGCTCCGCAAACTGTGGAACGTAAAAGAACAAATTGGAACGACAGACTTCGATCCCGCGCACGGTGTTTCGCTCGTTGAACAAAAAATTGAAACTTCGAAGTGCAACGCAGTTACAGAATCTTGGAACTTAGCTTGTAATATTACTTGGAGATTTGATGCGATCATACAAAATATTTATCAAGATCGAAATGACATAAACAAATAATAAATTCAGAGACAAAACAAATTACAAAAAGTCATCAATGCATTTATAACAAAAATGAAAAGAGATTTAAGAGAATTCAGGAATTTCGATACACTTATTTCAACATAGTTCGTGCAACTTGAAATTTCGGAGTGTAGTCATCAAACACAAATTATGATGTCATTAATTATAAAAAAAGAACAAAGGGTATGATTTGTAGGATTGAGAAGTAATGATTTTTGTCCCGAATGATCATACGAGAGAAACACCGTGCCGCGTTGCAATCGTACGCGCATGTAGGCGGCGCAGCTGGGACGGAGCATGCGCAGTTTTACACCTGAACCGTTTCTAAGCGCGGGACCGTTTGAATCTCCTGCGACGGGGAAGAACCGTTAGTAATGTGTTCTTCGGACACCGAGCTTTTGTTGGACGTTGTCACGCCGGTACCGGACGACATCGGTTTATCGTTGGACATCGGGGCTTGAGAGGCAGGAGCGGACAAGGATTTTTCAGGATTGACAGACGATGGTTCGGCCTGACGTGGCAAGGATTTGCGTCTTTTCAAAGATTCGCGTTGCCGCTGATCGGCCTGCCGTTTTTCCGTTTTGTTCTTTATGCCACCCAGCGGCTTCTGCGTTACCTGTTGAAGCCAAGAGTATAGTGTAGGGTCTCCTGTTGACGACTTAGGTAAACATACCTTAAAGAACCATTAAAAAATAATAACAAAAGCAACAGAGTGCGCCGGGAAGAACGCATTGATAATGCTCTTCTTCCCGGGAACTCCGTTGTACAGGATGATGCATACAATAATTTTATTACTTGTTTAAAATTAAAAAAAAAGTAATAAATTAAAGAAACACATGTTTTGCTTTGTACGAATCACCCTGTACGAAAGTAACGTGATCGAAGAATGGGCATTTATCGTTAAAGTCCAAGTAGTGTTACTCTTTTGATTTAATCAGAATCTTCACCAAGTTCGATTTCGAATTTCTCATTATTTCTCTCTCTCTCTCTCACTCTCTCCCTTTTTTTTTTCTTTTAACAGAAGCAATTAAAATCGTTAAAGTCCAACATTTAATTCCTACATTTTCCGTGGTACACCTTGGAGATATAAAATGTCCTTTTCCTAAAACTCGCGCGGACGTAAAGGGGCGAGTCGTGAGTATCGTTTTAACACCACTAAATGATAATTTCCATTTTTAGAATATCGAAGGCGAACGTTGAAAGAAGCCACTGCTCTCATTTTTTCGCGCCCTTTTGGGCGAGGAGAACGGAAAAGAACTACGGCTCGTGTTCGGGACCCGTTATCGCAGTAAGCGCAAGCGTTCCTCTATTTCGGTGCTGGAAACGAACATGTTCAACCAGGAATATTTATTTACCTTTTTATACTTTGTACAGATTTTGCGAGTCGAAACGATACGAAAGAAAATATCGTAGTTGGACCAAAATCGACCGTTCGACGTTTCTCTGACCGAATCGCACCGCACGTGATTGGCTCTCCGCCGAGCAGGAGTTGGGGGGAGCACGTGGCTGCGAAGCATGCGCAGAAGCGAGAGTCGGAGAAGAGGTGGAACCAGAGCGGAGCGTGGTGGGGAGGCGATCGTCTCGAGCATGATTGATTTCGTTCTAACAATACACCACCGTGCCGCGAGATTTGAATTGTCGGCGCGGGAAATTTGAATCCCCCGATCGTCGAAGGAAGCGCTTGCGGCTAGAACGCGTGCCAAACACGTGATCGCTCGTAGCACGCTTGCTTACGACAGAAAAAGAGGAGGTGTTTCGGGTCGTGGGGGCGGGGCGGGTAATTGGAGCAAATGGACCGCCTACTTCTTCCTTCTACTTTGTGAGAATGTCCGGGTGAAAGTATAGACAGTAGAAATGTTATAAAATGAAATGCTCTGTTACCTTGTAAAACGTGTTACATTTAACATCGAGGCGATGAATCTTATTTTTTTTTTGTTTGTTTAATGTTTTGTTTTTAAACGCGTGAGCCGTAGTAGTACTGTTTCTATTTTTTTTTACCGTTTGTTTTTTTCATTTTCTTTGTCTTCGTTCCTTTTTTTTTCGTCGAACACACAAGTCGAATAGACGGACAACTGTCATGCTTAAAATGAGTGTCGATTTCTGTTATCGGTTATTTCTGTTTTCTCTCTCACTCTCTCTCGCTCGCACACAAACACAAACACACACACACACACTCTCTCTCTCTACGATGGTTTCGTTTCTCTCTCTCTCTCTCTCGCGCGCTGCGAATTGCTTTTTCTTGTTAACTATACAATCAACTCAACAAATACGCGTGTACACGTGTGTAAGTGGTTCGTCTCGTTTCTTTTCGTCCTTCCGAATCGTAATTTTTTCGTCGACACTCTCCTTTTTGTTTCATCGATTTTTGTTTGTTTACTCTTTTTGTTCTGCATCGCGGGCGAAAGATCTGCACGGTGGATGGATCTCTACCGATCACAATATAGCGACTGCAATTTTCCTGCTTGTGCAACACACGCGGTCCGATCTTTCGCCCCGTCCGACATTGCTCCCACGTCTCCTCCCTCTCTCTCCGTTTCTTTAGCAGTTAATATATTAAAATATTACAAACTATAGCGAGAAAACGTCGATCCGAAGAAATCGTCGTTCATGAACCGTATCCGACAGATCATCCTCGTGCTCGTAACATCTCGAAAACCTTGACTTGATTAGTTTATAATAACAATTAATATTATGCTGTTATCGATCCTCGAAATAAATAACGTCGAAGAGCTGTGAACGATTTGAACGTTCGTATTGTGTGTTTCTGTTTATTTTTTTTTGTTTTTTTTTTTTTAATTTTTTTAACGTTCCACCGACGTCGGAAACAATGCATCGCGTAGTTCAATATCATTTTTCGAAGAGAACTTTGCCGCCACCACCCCAAAAAAGAAATCGTATTTGTCGCGAATGTTGCTTGGGAGCCAATCCGGTTGGAAGTCAATTAATTGGAAAACATTGTTCAAAGTCGATCGTGTTCGCCAGCTGACTTACTGCTGACTGATTTCCCTCGTAATCCGAATGCAGAGTGACAAAGTGTGTCGATTGGCGCTCATCGTAATCCCTTAGAGCTATTTACAAAATTCATTCACCGAAAAGCCTGTGTCGAAACGAAAGAGAAGAATGAAATGCAACGACTGATGAAAGGCACAATTTGCTGCACACGCGAACTCATTTGACCGCGTTTCAATAAAAGAAATGCTTTGCGCCCCGACACCAAACAATAATATTATTCTCCGCGGATCAAGGCCACGGAGAATATACATACATGTGTATATATATATCTCGGGCAGTGATACGGTAATCAGCAACCCTATTGAAATCGAACCGAGCAATACAGTGATTTCTCTATATATGTCGCCAAGGCCTGGATGATAAACGTCGCGGAATTATTATCCCCACCACCGTGGGGTACACCCCGTGAGGGGCCACGGACGCCGAGAAGTGTAAGCATAACACGGCTCGGTTATGTCTCCTGGACGATACACGACGCTGGCAGGACCCGTGTTGTTGACATATATCGAGAATTCGCTGTACACGGTATAGTATATCCTCTAAAAGTAAAACTCTACATTAACCTCTTGCACTTGGAACTTTTCCGCGCGAGTCGACCAGCAACTTCAGAAAAGCTTCAGAACTAAAGGCGACGGAACAATGATAGTGATCGTTTCAAAAATAATATTGTATTGAAAAAAAAAAAAGAAAAAATAAAACCGTCAGCGAAGAATGCGATCGATCAGATTAGCCAGATTTCTTTCAGGAATGTGTCGCTCTATAGCTTTCTAAGCGTGAGGTGTTCGAAGGTGACATTTGGAGGATGTCATGTTAAAAGCGCGTCTACTCCCCCGTAAGTGGGGTCAACCTGCACTCTGCATTCTGTGCGACAGTAAAAGCTTGGCCAGGTGATCGAGTAAAGAGTGTATTTTTCATATATAAAAAAAAAAAAAATAGGAAAGTCCGTAAATGCCTTCGACGGTGCATCATTCCCGTAATCGGTTCCCGTGATTGGTTCGTGATTCTCTCACTCTTTCTCTCTTCCGTTCACGAAGAAATAGCACGCTCCGTCGATTATTTCTATACACGCACGCATGCACACACACGAGAGCACGCTAAAGAGGAAGAAAAGAAAACGCCACGCTTGAGGGTGATTCCCTTTTTGTTTCTTTTTTTTTTTTGTTTCGGTTTCGAAAAAACGGGGTGTTGCTTGTTGGGGGTTGGAGATTGTGTGTTTGGCGATGTTCGGTTTATTCTACTTTGTCCGAAAATTTCAATCCTGCCCTGTCTCCCTCTCTCTCTCTCTCTCTCTCTCTCTCTCTCTCTCTCTCTCTCTCTCCGTTCGTCTTTTTTCCTGCCGTTCGGTTTTTCTTGCCGCGTTTTTCTCCCCCCCCCCTCCTCGCGCATAATAGCGTTTGCTTCGCGCGTATTATATACACGTGTTCTATACACCGAGCGTACGCCAGACCTGAGTGGGCCGATAGATAACAGTGAGAACTGAGATGGTCGAGAAAGGAACATATGGGGGCGTTTACAGTGTTTACTCGATATATGTCCAAAACGCGGGTCTAGCCGCGGACATATATCGGCCAGGAGGTATTATTCTTTGATCCACGCGACCTTGCACTCCTCGGCGACCGAGGTCTCTCGAGTTTCTTGGACCCTCACGGGGTAACCCCGCGGTAGTGGGGATAATTCCGCGACATTTATCGGCCATGCCTCGGCGACATATATAGAGAATTCACTGTATACGGTGGTGAACGGTGTGGGGAAGTGGGGAGGATATAGAGTGGGAGGTGAGCGAAAAACACGATCAGAAAGGAGAGAAAAAATGCGTCTATCGTTTCTATCTCTTACGTTAGAAAAAACCTCCCCCGGGGGAAAGAGTCGATCGTTGCAAGAAGCGTGTTCGAAGATTAACAAATAGATGTTTAAACAAAAAAGAAAGAAAACTAAAACAAAGTGGAAAAAGAAAAGAACGAGAAAACAGAAAAAAAAAAATAAACAAAATAAAAATCAGCCCGCTCGAGGCCGGTCCTGTTGATCCAACGATTCAGGACACACCTGCCGGGTGTTTTTTTTTCCTGGTAATAAATGGTACTAATAGTAATAATAGTAATTAATAAGGAGAATAATCGTAATGATAAGTATAATGACAATATAATCGTAATAATAATAATGATAATAATAATCGCAGCGAGCGCAGGGTTTGCATGCGGCGGCTCTTCTCCGTTCAATCTCATCGTCGCAAGCCGCGGCTGAACAGCTTAATCGCTAATTAGGGTTAAGCTTTCTGTCTCTTTTCCTTTAAGTCTAACACCGTTCCGCCGCAGACGGGCAGCTAAAACTAGCGTGAAGTTTATAGAATTCAATGAAAGGTATATCCATGCGCGCACGCACACACACACACTTTCTCTCCCATTCTCTCGGTTTGTTCCCTTTCTCGCTCTCCTTCTCAAATCGATTATTTTGTTATTAATTAGTAACGGGACACAGTATTTGGTTTTTCCTTTCTAACGCGAAACACGGGGGCACAGCTTGCGAAACCCCGAGACCCCGGCATGGAAACCCTGCGTGATAATAGCAAGTGATAATGATAACAGTAGTGGTCAAGCCCCACCAAATATAAACGTAGGCGTGGACTTCGGCTACCCTTTCTCTCTCTCTCTCTCTCTCTCTCTCTCTCTCTCTCTCTCTCTCTGTTTCTCTTTGACACCGTCGACGCATACCAGCAAAAAGAGGCTCGCCGATTTGCCAACCGTTACAATGTTTGTAAAAACAGCAAACGAAACACCAAGCTATTCTCTAACAATCACCTTCTCCGCTATATGAAAAAAAAAAAAAAAAAGAAAAGAACATTCGATAGACAACTAATGGTTCGATATAAACTGCGTGTTAATCCATGTGTGGCGATAGTAAATTTGTTCAATTTTTTTTTTGTCGTTTTACTTCAATAGTACTTTTCTCTCACTAGACACGATTCAACATATAGAAAGTTTATCGTTATTATTTAATAATAATAATTATCATTTATCATTTATAATTATTATCTTAAAGCTGTCTAAGGACTCGCTGCGTGGCAGGAGCGTCGTGTTTTCATCGTTTTCTCTCGTCATCATCTTCTTCTTCTTCTTCTTTTTTTTTTGTTTCTTTATATTACTTTGCTTACATCTTACGTGTCAGACGATTTTTTTTCCTTTTCATTTGTTTCCTTTTATATCTGTCTCTCTGTGTTTCTTTGTTTTTTTTTCTTCTTCCGTTTTCCGTATTATTTCCATCTATTCAGTTAGGTACGCTGTAGTCGTCCTCACTTGCAATAACGTGTATTTGTGTCTCTGAATTTTTCGTTTGTTTGTTTACCGTTTGTAATGTGTTATACACGCCGGTCGCGTACATAGGTGGACAATGGGTGTCCTGGTCACCGTGGGTGTACCCGTGTGTGTGTTGTTTTTTTTTATTATCTTACATATCTACTACTTGTTCATGTTTTGTAATTTTTTATTTTGTATAGATCACAATGTCATACCATCTGCGTTACTGAACGATTTTTCCTCTTTCCCTCTCTCTCTCTCTCTCTCTCTCTTTCCGTCCATCTCTTTGCCTCTCTATTTTTTCTCTCCGTCTTATGCCTTTTCATTTTGCCGTTTCCATCAAGAACGCTCGGTTCAGACAATTAATGCTTGTGCCACAGATCCGGGTTCACCGACCCCCTTGAACTCAACGAAAGTTTGATGATTCGCGTAGAGGTATACAAGCGGTCGACAAAAACATCGTCACGAGCGTGCAAAGTAAATCGATTCGACGGGACACAGTTAGCGTTTTGTTTTTTTTCTCTCTTTTTCTCGTCCTAGATTTTTTTCTCTCTCGACGTTTCTCGGTTGCTTCGTCAACGTGCGGTGCGTCGAAACAAAACAAAAAAAAAAAAAAAAGAAAAAAGGAAAAAAAAAGGAAACAGAATCACAATACAAGCGAAGAGTTAACAACAAGAGAAGAAAAAAAAGTTCGTACATATATGTATAATAAGACAATATTATGTAAATATATATATATGTGTGTGTATACATACATATATGTATATATGTATAAAGTTCAAACTACATACATTTCAAAATTGAAGAGGATCGGGGAATCTTCCGTATGTCTAGATAGTTCGCCCACTCGTGCGTATTCGAAAATTTGTTATTGTGATTTATATTTCATTTCTATTCATCAAAAATCCTACGTGCTAAGTAAATTCAGACCAGCCGAAATTGTCGATTTAGAAGGAAATGCAATCAAAGAAGTTGTCTTATCGAAATAGATAATAGGTTCATCGCTAAAAAATAAATAAAATTTTTACTCATCTCTCCGAACGAGTTTAAAGGGCGCGCGCGCGAGCCCGACAACGCACGGAACCACCGCGCGCGCGACCCCCCATTTCATTTCGTCTTCTTTTTTTACTTTATTATTATTATTTTTTTTTTTCATTCTTTCTTTCTTTCTTTCTTCATTTAATTAAATAGCACTTTATGCGTTCATTGCATCTATGCCGCGCGCTCACTGCTCGATTAATATTTTCATTCCGCACCAGCGCGAAATTATAACCTCTCACAATTTATTCGGTTCGGGTCCGACGTGCTCCAGCCCTCCCGCCATATGTTTTTCTTTTTGGTGGTTGGGGAGAGACACGCGCGCGCGCGCGAAGAACGGATAGATATCTCATCATCATCTTCTCTCCCTCTCTCTTTTTTACTTTTTTTTTTCTTCATCTTTATTATTACTTTTTCTTTTTTAATCATTGTTGATATTAGCACAGCGTTGCAGAATCAAAGCGTATTAAGATTTTCCTTATCCATTGAGAAATCAACGCCACACAAGAGGACTTGCGGCTTAAATTCTCCTCCGACTCGGTCGTTCGTTTTGAAATATTATCATTTACTTCCTTTTCGTTTCCCCCGTTTCGTTTTGTCTCGTAATTCATCTTTCTTTCTGCGTCCAGGGAGCTGGACCTAAGCGACTGTCGTTTCACCCCCGGCAACGCCGGTTTCAATTCGATTGATCGGCGCGCGTTGCGACGGGACGATGTCACAGTTGCTTGGGTCCACGGACATTGGCATTTCGTTACAATTATACAGTTATATAGATTCTATATAAATACCTAATATGCATTCGTATAATACATACCTAATATGTAAGTGTGTTAGAACTCGGTCGTCACTCAAACGTAACGCAATTACGTACGCGTGCACACCGTCTCTTGTACCGTTCATCTGTCATAATGATGGAATATTTCGTGTGTTCGCCCTTGTGTGCTGCGCACGTGTGTACGTGTGTATGTATACATGTCAGCTAATAATCCTTTTCGTCTTCAGCATGTCTTTCTCGGTTCGTGTCCGCACGCATATCCACGTCTAAGTACGTATATGCGCGTATATGTACTTGTTGTGTACGTATATGCACATGCATGTACGTATCCGTACCTGATGCGTACGTATTGTATCTGTATGTGTGTGCATGTATGTGTGTAGATTGGTCTAAAGTTTGCACGAGTACGTGTATGTTTGTGTGTATCTATGTACGTGTCGGTTTGCATTTATACATATTTATATGACTCGCGTATTGCATTCCGTGAATGGCGTCTCTGTAAATCCCGGACACCATACGCATCCGCGTCTGCATGCGCGCACGTTATTTTTTTCCCGCGCGAATCGATGAAACAAAAAATAACATAATTAACTTTGTATAATATACATATTATAGGGATTCGTATTCGCCTAGCATTTCTTTTTTTTTTCTTCTTCTTCTTCTTCACCTATGTTATATATTATTTCATAATTACTTTAATAGAGACATCGTCGTTCAGTTTTGTAAACGAGTGTGTGCGGTGTCGCGCGGTCGAGAGATTCTGCGCGTGTTCTTTGTCGAACGTTCTCACACTTGGCCGAGCGAGTGAACACCGTTCTATTCTCTCTCTCTCTCTCTCTTTCTCTCTCTCTCGGTTTGCGCAAACTTAAACCCCGAAGCTTGGGACAACGCGGGGCGCGGGCGCGTTCCGTGCTTGAATGAGAACACCGAGAACGCAAAAACAGGATGACGATTGTCGCGCGCGCGCGCGTCGAAAAGTAAAACGATATTGGAATCTTGGAACGTTTTTTTCAAGCAGCCGGCAGCATGGTTACTCCCGCGCGTTATTCTAGGGCAAAGTTGGCGCGCACATTGAAATGATACCGCTTTTCCACGATCAACGGGCCTTTGTCTAACGCGACCATCCACACCACGCTCTCTCCATTCTCCCCGCGATATAGTCGCTAATATAACAATTCATTTATTCATAAATTCTGAACGATCAAATTCAATTGTAACGTGATATCCACTACAGTCCATTTCCCCACTAAAGAACTCGCTTTTTTCCAACATTAGTTTTTTTCGGTATCATTTTTGAACATGACGCGTGCGCGAATAGGCTCTCGCGTGCATAGACAAATTTTCTGTGTCTCTCTCTCTCTCTCTCGCTCTCCAAAAAGAGAGTTGTATATTTTTCATGAAAAAGCGTACGGAAAACGTTGAATACAGAATGGACCAAACTGAATCTCGACGCGCAGCCACACGGAAATGCATTATACAGCCAGGAAATGAACGGTAGTACCCATAACGTTAATCGATGGCAACTTGTATTCATCTAAGGACATCGCGCGATTAGAGCTCTATATCCTCGATCCCCGTCGTTGCGTATTTTCTCTATTTTTTTTCCTCTCCCTCTCTCTCTTTTTCTCTCTGTGTAATCGCACGAGCGGCAGACTCGAAACTTTTTTTCGCGCACTCACATACAGACATACACACGCATGCACGCACGCACGCAGGCGCGCGTGAACGCGCATCATCATCTATCCTCCTCCTTCCACTATCCTTCATCGTTTTTTTTTGTTAACACCTCGACGTGCGTGGCCGATATATAGATCATTCGACAGACACGGTGATCAAGGTCGCGCACCCCCCCTCAGCGAATCTGCGTGATTACGATGATCTCTCTATCATAAGCATCGACGAATTGGCTGACGGTGGTTGTGTGATCCTTCGCGATACATGTATCTATATATATATACATATATAGATATATATGTATTTTTATAATAGATATATATTATATATATATAACCATTCCAAGACGAGATTTGGTGTTACCATTTTTTTTTTGTTTGTTTGTTTAGTTGACGACGAGTGACGGTGATAGTGACGGTGGCGATAACGATGACGGGTGACGGTGACGGTGATGGTGACGGTGAGAATGACGATGACGATGATGTCGATGTCGATGTCGATGAAAATGGCGATGACGATGGCATAGACTCTGACAAGTTCCTTTAGTTCGCTTAATGACTTGAAAACGAGTTACGGTTATAATTCCAAATGTTCGAGTTTAAATTAAAGCCTTTTTCACTTCATTAAGGGAGAGTCTAAATTTGGATTGGGGTTAGGCTGTTGTGAGGTCGATGGTGATGGTACCTGTGTCACCACCGAGCCCCTCCCCTCGGGCAAGGCGTTCCCTCCGCCGCCGCTGTTCATACCAACATTGTTGCCGACACCTCGTTCCCTCATTCTTTCACAATAATCTGCAAATATATCACGGAAATTCGCCCAGGATTTCTCCGGCACGGTGATTGCTGTTCTAAAGTGCGTCTTCACCTGCAAAAACACCGATCTCGATATTATTCAGCCTCCTGCAACCCCTACCGTTTCAAAAACTAAAATAAACTATGTGGAACCGACAAGGGAACCTTCGGTAACTCCATTCCGAACTTTCGAACCTCCGAGAACAACGATTTCTTTTTTTTTTATTATTATTTTAACGAAAATGACAATTTTCGAGTTACCAAAGTTCCCTATCAATGTTCATTGATAATGCATCGATGCATATGAAATTGTCCTTCGTGTGCACAAACTAAATACAGAAATAATGTTAGAGGATTTCAGACTTCTTGTAATAGTACTAATAATACGTACAATAATCAATTAATAGTACACTTGAGGGTCAAAAGAGAGAAAAAGTTATAATTCTCTACAGAAACACCGATAATGTATGAAAAGTTAAAAATATACACTCGGCTTTAGTAAAGGATAAGGGTGCGTTTTTAACTCACGACAATGCTCTTTTTTTCTACCCCATTCTCCATAGTCACCAGACCTGTTTTCAATAGGCTGCTGGTATTCTATATTAAAAACGATGAAAGCACAAAGGGCGCGATTTTCAGGAATTCGTTTGTTCCATCAAAGGACGTTAATTATTAAAATTCCTCATTAAAGACTGCACAGGCGTTGACGGAGATTACTCCAATCGAATACAATATTTCAGAAATATCTCATATGCAGAGTCGAGTAATTTCATATGCATTGACCTAACGGGTACCATTTTGCAGGCAAACAATTTAAATGTAAATTGCATAGCATAGACAGAATTATGGAAATATTCGTTCTAGTCGTAATAGATGTTATTCTTGCTATGCTAAGCAATGTATGGAGTCCTAAAAAGATTTGGAAGATTTTGAATGTGTGTCAGTCATTTTCTAATTGAGCAATAAACGTAAAGTTACTTCACAAGAGGAGTCAGAACAATATATCAGTTTCCAACTTTTGGAAAATATTTCAGAGCAGAAGCGTTACAATAAATTTCAAATTTAACAGTTGGAATCGTACACCGGTTTGTATAATTCGAAACATCAGTGACCATATTCATCCGCACTGATTTCGAGGGACGTATATCATGTATGACATTAACAACTACTTCTAAAGTGGTATCAGTTTCATGATGCAGCATCAATCACTAAAATTCTTATGGCCGGCAAAGATTACGCGTAGGCGTACACTTTATGCTCTAGACGAATGGCGGCTGTAACTCGAAAATGGGGCATTGCTCTGAATCCACCCTTGAAGCGTTGCTCGGGTGTCACACCTGTGAGTGTATCTTTAGTCCGATATGTATGCATAGATACCTCGGAAATTCTCATGTAGATACCACGGTTATTCTGGCCGATATCAAAATAGAAATTTTTACTATCCACGCGCATATATCGTCCATCTGGTAAGTCAATCTTGAAACCACCATCATCCGTACCATACTCTTCGAGGAGGTCCGTCAACGAGTCACGGAATTCGATCATACCCTGTGCTGGTATCGCGATCTGCGTCCTTTGTCCTCCTCGTGTGATCGTCTGCGATACCTGTGGAACAACCAATTACCCTGTACTAACGATTCATATGGTTTACTAACAGTGACTCTGTGATAGCCCGTGCAAGGATGATGCTGACTTTCCCATGTAAATGCTTCATACTAATCGATTTACAAATTCTCTTCTTTACCCCTAGAGAACTAAACTAACCCTGCATACAAATGACGAATTATTATACCACGATTTATTTTACGATTGCAGCGACTAAAGCTTCTTTGTTATTCATAATTTCTTGGAAGAAGAAGTCAGAAGATGTGTACTTCTTAATGCTGATATTTTTGTATAAATAACGGAACCCCCACAGATTCACTTATGTAAAATAGCATACTCAATCTCAACTCTACGTCAGACCATTCAAATTTTTATAGCACTGTTATTATTAACAGTATAGGTGCGTACTATTCGAATTAACATCTTACGTATGCGTTGGTGATTATAAAAGCACAAGTTAAAATTCCAAGCAGATCTTTTTGATTATTATGTGTTACGTATATTGATTTATCTAATACTTATATAATAAAGTGAAAAATTATAGCTATCATGGTGAAATATTTTGTTACCAAGTCAGACACACAAAAGTTTAAATATCTCGAAGAAAGAAGTCTTACTTTCACAATTACCAGCACATACGTGTCTCTCAGAATCAAATTTTTAAGAACATAAGATAATGATCAAATTCCGCTGACGAATTTAAACGGAGCATCTCATATGCGTTACAAAACTTGGTGTCTACAAATTTATTAATATCCTCTGTTTCCTGCGGTTGGAATGTCACTGGAATTTTTGTCTTCGTAGAATTGAGATCGAGCAACAATATTCTAAGTATTAAAAAGATAGTAAAAAAGGAAACACCTACTGTGAAGCAACTCACCCGCAAGAAACGGCCACGAGCATTTTCTTTAAGGTCCAAGTAATACCGCCTGTTATCCTTTGTCATCACTTCCGACTTTAACTTCCCATCATCTGGTACGTTCTCCGTGTTCTGTGGACCTGAACGTACAACGTTTTAAATCCCGAATGGAATATCTTAGCGTCTGAATATTTGCTGCATATTTCTACGGTCATACGATCAGGTTGTTGCATACGAAATGTGCGATTTTAAAACGCAAATGTTATAAAGCGTTTTGATCAAGAAATACTATCACAGTCTACAGGTTTGTTATATCGCTTTGAGTTACAATACTGATCATTAAGATCCTACTTCCCTTCTTCTTTCAGATACCTAATTTTATTTCAACCTCCATCGATGCAATTGTGCATTCTTTCTGTACGTGGAGAAACAACATATTGAAGATAGCATTGCGTGAATTTTCGTTTACAGTAAAACATAAATGACAAAGAAATTTAATTTCTATTATCAAGCAATAATCAATGACCGAGTAGTCGGCTATGCCAGCAAAATTCAAGCGCAACGTGGACTGATAATTGAAGTTTACCTAGGGAGGCATAAAAGTCACTAAACGACGAAAGATAGTTCCGAAATTCGGACGCTGTACTGAGCGCCAGGTAAATTTGGCTTCTCCTTCCGTCCACAGCAATCTGAAAGAGATACAAAAATATTAGTCCTCCTCCACAATTCACTCGAACGAATACTACACTCTGGCGACATAATATAGCGCTCTTCGAGAACCCTTGAAAGAAAAAAGAAACGTTCAAAAATACCTCGGCTACTTTGATAAACCTCCCACGTCTGTTCTGCTTTACATCGATATAGAATCTTTTGCTCTGAATGTGCAGCATTTTCGACGCCAATTCCTGTTCACCCTGCTGACCCTGCTGGCCTGTAACATTTCACAAACGAAATTAGTACAATCCCTCGAGCATACCACACTGAAGTCAAATAATTAACATATACAAATATCACATAAATTATAAATAACACAACATTTCGTGGGAAAGGTTCGTTAAGACACGACACAATGTGTTATAATTAAATAAGACATAATGATCCGCGGGTACAGTCGCTTTACATAAATTAAACGTGAGAACATTTTACAACCTCCACTTTGCAATTTTTAAATTAGGAACCTAGCGGCTCGAATTCAACAATTTTCTCTCGCAACAAAACTCGTCACTTGAAAACCCTCTGAACCAATCAACGATCAATTAATTCCCAAAGCATGTTTATTCGTGTGTAAAATTCTCAATCTCCAAAATTCAGCAATTTTCTCACACTAAAATTCTCTTGGTCACTCAATACCCTCAAATTAAAAACCTCGCAGATTAATACAAAATTTTCAATTTCCAAAATTCAATAATTTTCTCTGAAACTAAAATTCTCCAGGTACTCAACCCCCCGCCCCCTTCCCCAGAATTAAGAAGCCTCCAGATTAATCAACGATCCCGCAATAAGTTCCAGAAGGTCTATTAATATCTAGACAAAAATCTGAAACTCCAATATTGATGGCGGCATGAATAGCCAGGCTTCGAGGAATTCGGGTCATTTGATAAATCCGGGGGATCGAGGAGAGCGCATAAATCACGGTGGGACAAGAAAAAAAGAAGAATAAAGTTGTACGAGTTGTCCGGACGGTTATAGCAATCGTCATGGTAGTTTCATGGCGGCGATAGAGGGAGTGGCGAGGGTTGCGGGGGTGGAGGAGTCCCGGAAAGAGGTCACCCAGTCTTTATTGGGTCATCCTGCGCTCGGCGCTCTTTACCGGATTCCCCGAGGCTGCCGTTTCTGGGTCGAAGCTGGGGCGAAATTCAATGATTAGGCCAGGGCAAGGTGAATGCGACGGTAGGGGGGAGGGAAAGGGGTAGGAGGGTGGTGGGAATCATCGGACTCGACGAGATTCTTTTTTTGTTCGCGCAGGAGAGAACCGTTCGATCCTTGAAGGGACAGGACAAGGGCCGGCGTTCGGTAAAACGGCGGAGTGATGTTGCTAGTCCTCCCACCGATCAATAACAGCTGCACCGGGGGTCGATGACCTGTTTGGTACCCCACTACCCGGTAGATACACCACCACCTACTTCGCCGCGTTATCGGACACCCGTCTTATCCTTCCCGAACATCTTCATCTTTTTGTCTACACCCGGACACACGTTCGATCAAGTCGGCGCGATTAGGGGAATTTTCGCGGATCGAAGTTGAAGATGGGATGATGCGCCCTCCGGGGATGGCCGCTGTCACGTTCGCGCGACTGTTTCTTTGGGCGATACGTACACTTCGGAGTTTTTAAGACAATTTTGAGAAACAGAAACTGAAGGAAAATGTAATCCATCTTTTGCTTATTTAATTAACCAGTTAGCTGTGTGGCTCGATTTTATATGGTACTGCGAATTTTTACATAATTTATTGATCACCTTTACTTCGTCTGTGACCAATGGAAAATTAAAATTTTTTAAGACAATTTTGAGAAACAGAAACGGAAGGAAAATGCATTCCCCCTTTTGCTTATTTAATTAACCAGTTAGCTGCGTGGCTCGATTTTATATGGTACTACGAATTTTTACATAATTTATTGATCACCTTGACTTCGTCTGTGACCAATGGAAAATTAAAATTTTTTAAGACAATTTTGAGAAACAGAAACTGAAGGAAAATGCATTCCCCCTTTTGCTTATTTAATTAACCAGTTAGCTGCGTGGCTCGATTTTATATGGTACTACGAATTTTTACATAATTTGTTGATCACCTTTACTTCGTCTGTGACTAGTTTTCACACTAATTTTAACACAAACAGCAAGTCATCAATTTTATTCTATTATTCTAGTATCTTTACAGTCTCATTTCTCACCTATTCATTTTTGTCCTAATAATAAGTATAATAAATTATAATATTGTGATTCATAAAGGAATTTTTTATAAATAGGTTAGTGGTTATTCACTATTGTGAGATTAATGTTTTTGGCAATTTTTGAGGTAGCCATGTTCGCATCTATTCAAATTCCATGGTACGTAAAATTTTTCATATAATACATGCCAATTTGATTTTACATGTTTTTCTCTCGTTAGACCCAATATGCATAATTAATAATTTCAGTTTGTTGTTAGAAAATTGGAAATTAGGTAGCTTGCAGTCCCGGGTCAGAATGGACCCAACACTCGAAGATTAAATCAGAATAGACTGCAGATTTTTAAGTAAAATACATATTCTCTATGCTTGTATTTTTGACTCCTCTTATCCGGCTACGTCTCTTCAAAAAATTAACACCATTTCCAAGGAGACGAAAGAAACCCTTCAAAATTTTTAATAAAAATTTCTCGAGACTGCAAAGATGCAATTATTCGATAAAACCATTTCTTTGAATGCACAGGATGATCGGTAACTGGTGGTACAACCGAAAAGGGGATGATTCTACATTTAAAAAGAAACAAATAAAAATAGGTATAAATAAAACCGCGGTGGAAATAGTGTTAAGGATAATTTAGAATTTATTATAATAATTCTGTAGTCGTGGTTCATTCGTTCAACAGAAGAACCGGCAACCCTCCGTGCACCCTTGAAAAGCATCCTAACCCCCCACCGAGAACTGACTTCCCGGTCTGACACATGAAAGAATCTACTCGAGGACTCGGTAAAAGGAAAATCGCCCGATCCCTTCGATTAGTCAAAAGGGCGGGGTGTAGGGTGCCCGAAAGCTCGTCCCGGTTCGCTCGTAAGTCAGAGAACCTGAAGGATCGATCCCCTGCGCGAGCGGCGCGTCGAACGATCGATCTAACCGCGACGCAAAGGGGGTTTTTCTCCGATTGTTACGTACTGGACTGTTGCAGGCTGCCTGGGATCGCGACAGGGCTCAGGTCGCCCTGGAAGATCCTGCTCTTGAACATTCTGTCTATGCTACGAAAGTTCATGCACCTGTACATTCTTCGAGCACCCCTGCTCTCCACCCCCGGGTCCCATTTACAATCTATTTGTCTCCGGATATCAACCGACTATTTCCCAACTATGCCCTTTCCGAGAACACGTCCGGCTCTCGCGGGGGTTGTTGTCGTTCCGTGGCAGAGTCGTCGTTGCATCGTCGCCCTGTTTCAAGCAGCCATCAGCTGGAAATTGGGACAGGGTCGAGAACACTCCATGAAGAAAGGTCCTCCGCTTCGCGTCCCGTCAATACCTCGCGGCACACACCTCCCCTCCCCTCGCCCTTTCGACGTGCTCCTCTCCTCCGGCCACCTCGCCTACCCCTTTCCTCGTAACAGTCTCTTTAATCTCCCGGCACCAGGCACCGGCGCAAACGATATTCGATTCCTCGAGCTCGGTCGAACGACTTCGCATGGTTGTTCGTCACCCTTTCCTCGCCATCCCGGTCCTCGTCGGGCCTCGTCTAACTACTCCCAATACCGATTTTCCCCCGATCTCCAGCGTCCCCGGACACCTAACCATCGTCCTCTTTAGCCTTCAGCCTCTCTATTTCTCCCGGTGCAACCTGGCTCACTGTCCTGCATTCTCTCTGATCTCCCCCCTCCCTCTCTCTCTCTCTCTCTCTCTCTCTCCTAGCTCTTCTAGGTCACCATTTATACAGAAGAACATGACGGCAGCGACGACCACGGGTCGTGGATTAAGTTAAGAGGTTTCAACATGGCTTATCGGAGTGATTCAGTCCCGTATGTCCGCGCGTCCAGGCCCCTTACGTCACACCACGAGGTCCAGTCGCTCTTTCCGCGACCAATGAACTAGATTCTGGACTTTACGGTGCTTCTATCGCGCTCCCGTTTCGCCGATCCACCGGCGACGATTCCCGACGTTCTCGCGCAGCGGTTCTTCCAGTCCCACTTCCGAAGTCACCCGGCCGCCAACGTCACGAACACCACACGGCGTCCTACGTGGCCTCCACAGCATCCCCAGGCGTCCCTCGTATCACTTCCCAGGACTCTCTTCTTATGGAACCGGGCCGTGTCTCGCCCATCGTCGACCCGCGGGCCGAGCCTAACAGAGCCCGGGCATCGTACAGGCCGATTCCTGCCGGCGCGTACTCCTCGAGGTCCTGGTCCTGGTCCTGATCCCTGGACACATACCGGTGCTCGCGGATTTACGAGACGGACTCGACGTGGACGTCGACGAGCCACGAAGGGGGCGGCGGGTGCATCGATCTCTGCGCCTAGAGCGCGACTCGTGGCGCTGCACCGACCTGCCTCAATGCGAACTGCATATTTCCGCTTTTACCCGTCTGCCGAACCGCCCCCACGAGACGGAGAACGTTTCCATGAACGGCCGCGTCCGAGCACGGCTCTGCTTCTGCCTCCGCCTTCGACGAGACTCCGCTGCGTCGACGCGCCCCGGCACCCCCCTCGACCGCCCCTCGGTCAAAGGGAGCAACCGATTCTCTCCATTGGATCGGCCGAACAGCTCCTGCCCTCCTGCGCCGACGATACACCCGCGGAATCGGCGAGGCTCGAGGGCGTCAGCGCCGGGAAACTGGTTAACACAACGGGCAGATCCTTAGTCCCTTGGTCAACCCTTTGATCGATGCGTTTTGCCGTTCAGGAATTGGTACGGTAGGGTGTCCGACGGGAAACCTGGAACTTGGGCTCGAGGTTTATGTAGGTCGACCCTTCGATTGAGAAAAGTATACACGTCTCCATAGGTCTACTGATGCTACCAACCCTTCGGGGAATGGTTGACGAGGAATTCGAAAATTCTCGAGCGATCTTCTCGGTTTATGCAGGTTTGCCCTTCGATTGCGAAAAGTGCTCAATACACGTCTCCATAGGGCTACTAATGCTACCGACCCTTCGGGGAATGGTTGACGAGGAATTCGAAAATTCTCGGGCGATCTTCTCGGTTTATGCAGGTTGGCCCTCCGATTGCGAAAAGCGTGTTTAACACTAGATTTACGGACCACTAGAAATGACTACAGTGAATTCTCGTTACGAGTCAGTTGCACCGTTCTGGTGACTGACTCTTAGAGGAAATCTGAGGTTGTCGCCGAGCGTCGCATTTGAAATACACAGGGCACGCCGGAAACCTAAGAGTCATATCCGTCTACAGGTCATAAAAGCCTATGACTACTAAGCGATAGTGACAAGAAGACTGAGAAATGTCTTGCTCCGACACAATGTTGCACGTAGCTTGAGAAACGGCTCTCGAGCTTCGGCTCCTCACAGCCGGTGTGAGTAGTTCCACTGACTCCAAATTGTAAGGTTGGCACTGACTCGCAATGAGAATTCACTGTATATGTCAACAACACGGGCCTTGCCAGCGACATATATCGTCCAGGAGATGTATATTCTAGAGATACAGCGAATTCTCGATATATGTCAACAGCACAGATCTTGCCAGCGCCGTGTATCGTCCAGGAGGCCTCTATACCCCGCGGTACTGGGGATAATTCCGCGACGTTTATCATCCAGGTCTTGGCGACATATATAGAGAGATCACTGTATTCTACATTATTTTATAAAAATAACGAGAATTTATCTATCGAAATTTTTAGCTATTCCTTTTTATAGTATACACCCAAAGAAATAAATTTGTTGAAGAATTTCTCATGGATGCATCTTTACAATCTCGGTAATTGTAAATTAAACATATTACAACTCGTCATTTAAAGTAGGTTGACCCTTTGACAGCGAAAACTGTATGTAACCCACGTCTTCATAGGGTTACTATTGCTTCACCCTTTAAGGAATTGTTGACGAGTTGTTTTCGGTTTACGTAAATTTAATATAATTCATTTTATATTTATCAATTTACGGTATCGGAACATGTACCAGAATAATGAAATTTATGCAGGCCTTTCCTTCGTGCGTCTTTGTAATTTCAACAATTGTAAAATAAAAAAGTCCGACATTTAACGTAGATCATGAATGAATTGTATTCTCAATCTTCCTTCTTGAAGAATTTATGGACACGTTCTTGTAGAACTTCTCCACCTTCGGAGTTTCCCTACTTTGACATACTCTTGAACTGAATACGCTTGATTTTCTATTCGAAGGAAAACTTTATTGGGTGCGTGAATCGATGCAGTGTCATACTTGTTCTATGAAAATGTTTTATCGTACATTCTCAATGCATCTTCTAACCAGAAGCAAATCGTTGATTTCAAGGTTAGGACCCAAGGGTAATGGACTCAATTACTGTGGGGGTACCAATTACTGTGCCCATATTGATTATATCTATTTTTATAGCATAATGAATACTAAAAAAAAAGAGATATATATAACATACGTACTAACTAATTTGAATGAAAAATTTAATATCTGTTTTTTAGTATTCATTATGCTTTAAAAAGAAGTATAATATAGGCACAGAAATTGGTACGCCCACAGTTCTGGGTCCCTTGTCATAGCTCTTCTTCCAGAATTAAATACTAATTGTGGTCTAATACAATTCTCAGAATACAAACGTCCAAATTTCTTCAACAATGCACAAGAGTTAAAAATTCATCCCCTCTTGGTTACATAACAAATTGCACTCTTCAGTTCAGCAGTTTTTTCTTTAGAAATTACATTATCAAAATGAAAAACAGGACAGTTATCTTACACAAGCCAGAAGATTGCTTTCACCAACAATAAAATAAAAATCTCACTAATACCCTTTATACTCATTTCCCTGTATTTTAAAATTTTATAATGCGAAGCTGCATGACTATAAATAAACACGAATATATTAAAGGATGTTAAATCAATTCTATAATGATCAGAGTAATGAACTTATTAATTAAACGCTCTTATTCGCTCGTTGCGAGTTTTGATTTTTAATTGATTTCGATACCCAGCTCTCTTCCTGCCAATTGGCCACGGTTGCGCATCGCCGATGATCGAACACCGACACAAGTCGTGCGCTACGAACGCGCATCCCCGCTTATGCATGATTCATGATCGACACGGGCTCGTTGAGTTTTTTGTACCGTTAGAGGAGGAGGCAGACACGTTTTCTAACAATGCCGGCCAATCTGGATGCCTCCTCGCACTCCTGCGCAGCCTGTTCACAGCCTACTTATCACGCCCCGCTTCATCATACCGAATGATTCATCCAACCTGATCACCTCAAATTATTCGCAAATTGCACGTTGCAAGGAGGCACGCATGATTTCCACCGACGGGCAAGCTGCAACGACGACCCGGTTGCTTTTCTGCCTCGTGCGATCGCCGCGTCGTAATCGACAAGCTCCTTTATTTTCTATTCTTCGAAAGCTGTCTGTGCAATAGAATCTCCAGGAAATATGTCCAATTATATTTTTCACCAATGGACTACAATTCGAGCAAATTAGTAATATTAGGGGGACCCATAAGTAATCAATTATTTTGAAATCTAAAACAAACTTTGTAGTAAATTCAGGTTTTTATTTCTTAATTTATTGTATAATTTCCATCATTATCAAGGACAGTTTGCCATCTTTCCTGCAAATTTTCAATCCCCCTCTTATAGAAATCCAGGGTTCCTGAAGCAAAATATGACTCAAGGTGCCTCCTTACATGTTCTACAGAAGTGAATGTTTTATTTCTTAAATAATGCTCCAGAGATCTAAAAGATGATAGTCAGAGGTGCGGTAAAACTTCCCATTGCAATTCTTTGATTTTTTCCTGAGTGAGTTTCGCTGTATGGGGCCGGCCATTGTCAATTTGCAGTATTACACCTTTTCTGTGGACTAAAGATGCCCTCTTTTTCAATAGTTTTGAATACAGCCGTTATAATTACTGACAATACAACTCAGCAGTGACTGTTTCTCCAGGTTTCAACAACTCAAAGTTAATTATGCCACGACAGTCCCACCAAATGCACAGTAACACCTTTCTAAGTGATAAGCTAGGTTTAGGGGTTGATATTGCGGTTTGATTTGCAGGAAGCCATTGCTTGGAACGCTTTGTGTTATCATAAAGAATCCATTTTTCATCTCCGGTAACGATTCTGCTAAGAAATGGATCTCTACGAAATCTGGATAGCAATGAAGTGCAAATGGATCGACGAATATTCTTGTTGGTCTCGGATAATTGATGCGGTACCCATATTCCTTGCCTATATGCCTTTCCCATTTCGTGTAGGTACCTTTGTATAGTTGACCATGTGGACTCAAGGCTTCTCGATAATTCTTGTACACTTAATTTTGGATCAGCTTCCACTAGAGATTTTAGGGTGTCATTATCAAATTCAACTGGTCGTCCACTTGGAGGCCTGTCAGAGAGATCATAATCTCCAGCAGCAAACCTTCTGAACCAACGTTGACACTTGTTGACCTTCAATACATCTCCATGAACATCGCAAATTTTCTTGGTTGTTACCGTTGCATTAAATCCCGCATGAAAATGAAAAAGTATGCAATGTTGTTACAGGTTTGTAATAAAAAATTATACTTTTTAGAATATTTTGAACACAGGCTGCTTTACCGAAAACTGTAAATGAATACGTGTTTCCTCTTCAACGATCGGTACAGAACTAAAGGCAAAACAAATTCTTTGCAAATAATTGATTACTTATGGGTGCCCTTAATATATAGACTGTTGATTTTCACGCAAAACAACAATTTTCTGCATAAATCGCAAGAGAAAGGAGGCAGCTATACATTTATTTCTTTCATCATTTCAACATCATTGAAAATGATTATTGTTAAAATTATCTTAATTTTGTTTTACCTGAATTGGGAAAAACCATGTCTGCTATAAAATCCGCGGTCCCGTAATGTGTGAACCTTTTTGTCTACGATTGGTCGTTGGTATGGGTCACGCGAGACCAGGCTACCGGCAATCACGACCCTTTACACGAGGGTTGCACATTGTGCAGAGGCTACATCAGGTACATTTCAATTATATTGTTCGCGAAAGCAATGACAGATGGAGTACCGTTTACAGGTCCTTTCTAGAGGGAACAATACGGAACAATAAATTTATTCCGCTAACAATAAATGTAACACGGTGTGATTCATCGAAATTTGAGAAGCACTGCAGGTGGTGGATACGATTATAGCGTATAATTTGTACTATTTACCCCCCAAGGACTGGTAGTATTGATGTGGCAGGACCTGAGACCTCATGCTGAGCTCATGCAGGGTTCAGGCTTGTCCATAGTGCTAGATTTAACAATTCTCCTAATGGCAGCCTAGTACTAACATCTCCAATATCTGTATTACATTGAAAGGGACCTCCATAATTTTCGTAAGCAGTGATTCCAAAAGAAATGATTACGTTACCGATACTTTTATCGGTAATTTTATCTTATAATTTAATTTTAATTGCTACATCGCTGGTGGAAATTCTAATCAATAAATTGTTTGAAATCTGGAAATTCTAATAGGTAATTTTAAAAAATTTGAAATTCTACTCGGCAATTTTAAAAAATCTCGAAATCCTAATCGATAATTTTTAAAAATCTAGAAATTCTAGTCGGCAATTTTAAAAAATCTGGGAATACTAATCGGTAATTTTCGAAACTCTTCCAGAGATTAATTATCAGCTAATAAATTAAGCAGAAAAATTAAAACCCAGTGAAAGATTGAGATACAGGAAGTTCAACGTTACTACTTGATGAAATTGTGCAGATACAAGTTCGAAAAAAAGAAATTTCTCAATTGTGTAGACGAACAAATTACAGAGGCCCGATATCCAATTATTTTCCCATAATTTAAAACGTACCAGACGCGGAAAATAATTTAGGTCTGAGCGGAACCATGTACATTGAAGCCCCGAGTGTTACTTCTTACTGAAATAAGCTTATTATTCCCGCCATTAGTCTTGATTGTAAGTAAGACTGTATTTAACAATGTATACATACATTGGCTAGAATCGAGGCAATTCAAGGTCGTTACCCTGGTCCTACGTATATCGCAAGGAGACCCCGACTCTTTGTATTATGCTGTGTACATCATAAATACAAACAGCTGTAAACAATTGATATACAATAAGGGGAAAATGTTTCACGATGTTAAGTACAGAAGAATTTGTTTGTTTATTTATCTGTGGATCTCGTCTCGTTATTTATATTTTACTTATATAATTGTATGGCTAAGTATGACGTTCTATTGTATTTAAAAGTTAAAATTTTTAAATTATTCTTAAAGTTCAAAGAGCCAATAATACTTAATTGAAAAAAATAAGAGAAAATTTGTATAACAATCATTTTAATGTAATATAATACACGGATAAAAATGTAATATAAAATGGCCCGATGTAAATCATTTGCAACGACTAGTGTCGGTAGCGCAGATTGCCTGGTGACTCATATTGTTACTAAAATAACGTTCCTAGAAGGCTAATCTATTCAATTGAGAAATACTAGAAACATGACCTTAGTAACAATTTGTTGTAAAGGAATATAAGTAAAGAATTTCAAATAAATATTAGTGAAAAAAAAAGAACATTTATCACGATTGAAGTGTATGATTCATCACTAGCTTCGTCAGCGACGAGAGAAGTTATGTTCACACCAAATTTTTCGTTCTAGCTGAGCGAACGCGTAATTAGAAACGCGATTTCGTTATCGGGGTGACACTGGATAGCTAACAGGAAGTTAATATCTCAAAACGAGAAAAAAAAATATTGCCGACGATCTGCATTCTCCTCGTATTAATTTTATACAATATTACTGTACTGAAACATAAACATTCAGTCTGTGTCCATGAACAACGTCAAGAACTGCTCGGAGGATCTAGTTACAAATTTCTGACCAATGAAATTCCCCATACAAAAGCGCGCGCTCAAATTCGCTAGAAATCTCGAAATTAAATGAAAGCTTATTATTTCCATTTTAACTATCCAAACATTCGTCTAAAATATCGTTCTGTCACTCGATTGTATAAAAACATACGTCATTGACGTAACAAGCATAAATTGAGGAACATCGAAAAAAGTGAGGTTATATTCGATCGAACTCCCGTTTCGCTGTAAGTTTACGTCCAAAAGATAAACTACAACAATTTAAGGTACGCAACAGATGGAGATCACGTTCGACGTGAGACGCAATAACACATAACACTTCAATTTTGTCATGACATATCCGAGACACAAAAGCGCCAATGGACTTCCTCGAATTCCGCGTACGTTCCTTTTTCACGGTCGGTAAATTATCCTCGGGAAAGTTGAAAAAACTCGACAGGAAATCGCGAAGACTTTCTAATCGCTTGGAATTCATTATTGCACACTTGTCAGTGTTCTATATTTTATTGCGCGAGAGTTTTTAATTGTTTCTGTATCGTTGCCGAGAATCGAGGACGAAAGCGTTGTCTTCTCTCGCTCGATTTCGCCGTAATTTTATTTTTGACATTTATCGCCATAAATGAATCATCGGAGAAACATTTCCAGCGATGCGTTCTCGCTCGGCGCGTTCTAGAGTTCCTAGAACCTTTCTTTCCTATCTCGAAATGCCAACGTTTAAGAAATCGAAACAGCGGCTTATTTCAGTCTTTGCGTCACGCGACCTAACCTAGACCGTCCGCGCAAAATTCCTAGGGATGTTTTCAGATTGGCCGTTACGATGAATCGCGAATTAGAGCGTGCGCACTATTTCTCATATTCGGAATGCGTCCTTAACCTTACATTTTCCGAGCAGTTTCGAATTTCCATCTAACGACTCGACGTTGCTCGAAATGCTTGCAAAACGAATGATTCCTGTTATTTCCTCTATTCGAATTATTAATTGACCATACATGCGAACAATTAAGCCACTGAAATTTGTCTGTCACAGTGCAGCTGTTAAGCTTCGCTCATAGTTCAAATATATTTGTTACAGCTGAATATGCAGTTACGTGTGTGATTATGGGGATATCGGTTCACACCTATCAAATGTCACGTTACCAGAATTATTCAGCAGTAGCTACCTTCAGGGCACCAGTGCTGTATTTTTCCCATAGTGTCGCCCCATGCGTTCGTCGGCGCTTGTTGCGTGTCCCCTTGCGAAATTTCGATTATTTCACCCATCGTGTCACTTCGACGTAAACGCTACCGGTGCGAGCCACTTCAAAAACAAAAAACAAACAAACCCAAAAAAAAAAATTCGTCCCTCACTGCGAGAACAGACGGTCACACATCAAGCGTGTTTCTCGCGAGATTCTTCAGCGCACCATAGGTTCAATGTACTCCCGTAACCGAGAGATCCGACATGTCACTCCGTTATCCGAATAAATCCCATCGAGATTCGTCGGGAGATCCGTTCGAACGGTGTGTCACGATCGGACACGAAACGGGACACTCCCGGGCGGCCGTTTCTGGAGAAAATTGAGTCACAGATTTCACTCGCGTCGCCGTGAACCCGATTGATCGGCGAGTGCAACGAGTGAGTCAGTCGAGCTCGCGCTATCTTCACGGTGCAACGGACTTCAAGCCGGCGGCTGCGACTTCGGCTACGGATTCCAGCAGAATTTGTAGAGTAAATCCGCTCGGGAACTTTCACTCCGGTCCACGGTCGATCGCGAGGAGAGAGAACACTGTACGGAGAAATCGGCGGCGGCGATGATGTGTCGCGAAAACTGGGTGAACCCGTCCGGCGCAACAGCGGAATCATCGGCGGCCGATGACGCGTCCGTTAGTGGTGCAGGTCTGGGTCGTCCGAGGTTCTCTCGACGATGCACGTCCCGGGAATGCGAGTACGGGACATGTTGTCGGCAGAAGAAGAAACCGAGAACGATACACCGAGGTCGACGTCGATGTGTCGTCGAACGCGAAATCGTACACGAATGACGTGCCGGTCATTCATGGAGCCCGCCGTCATGCCGATGGAATGCGTACATCATGGTGGTGAAACCGTCCCGGCCAATCAGCGGCCGTCTAGCACCGGCTTCTGCGTCCGCGGGCCACAAGCGCCACGTGACTTCGCAGCCCGACCACGTGACACCGTTGCGCTCCCCCACCACTGTCGACCCAGGCTCCACGACATGATCGCGTGACGTCACACGACCAGCTGACTGCGCTAGTACGGTTCCCTACTCCTCTTCTTCCTCGACCGTTCTCTTTCTCTCTCTCTCTCTCGCTCTCTCCCTCTCCCTGCCTCTCCGCCACATATCCAACTCCTGCTCTGACGACGACTTCCATTTTTCGATGAATCCGCACCGAAATTGATGCGCGACGAAACGCGTACCCGGAGCCGCACCGAGAATAGGCTCGGGACGCGGTTCAAGTCCGAACGGCGGATACTCTCTGCTTTCAACCGAAATAAAATCCTCCTCGCCGTTCGAAAGAAACCCGGCCTTTTTCACGAGGAAGATGGATACCGGATTATTTCTGACCACCGACACGATCTTTCCTAGATTCGTTTTAGAATACGTTATACGGCCGTGTAACGCGATTAAACATTTTTTTTTAGAAGGACTATGTACGAGCTGTTTTATGCGAGACTGGTGCAAGTCATTTTGCCTACATTGACTTTTTGTTTTGTTTAGTCAACTTTTTTTTACTTACACCGTTTTTGCATCGAACGACTCATATGTATTTTACGCGGCGGTAAATGTGTGAGGAATAATTTAAGAGGACTTACTCACACTCACCACCGCAGAGGATACATTTATCAAACCAATTTCAAGTTTTTCATCGCGTTGTAGGCGAGCCACTCTACGTTCAGATAACGCAGCTTTATCCTAATCTCTAAGAAATTCAATTCTGAGAAAGACTTTTAGGTTTCTAAACTTGTACATTACAAGTAATATTACAAATATTTCAATATGTTTCAAGGTACCTTTAAACTAACAAGATACACAATTTTTGAACTTCGAAAAGAAGAATATCTATGACTTCGAATATATTTAATTTGTTATTTAGTGAGTAAAAAAAGTATCCTTAACCATTGGAGCATATCTGTTAATAAATAAACATTTTCTTTTATTTGGAGTTAAATATCTCGAAAACTTAAGCTGATGACGAAAAAGGTTTTCAGCTTCGTATTCAGCACATGAATATGCAAGAATCATCGATTAAATGTTAAAAGACGTAAATAGGGTTAAAATTTGGTGGGCGATATAATTTATGATATTCCGACAGTCAGAGATTCAGTGTTAGCGAGAAAGTTTGTTGAAAGAAGACAAAATAAAAATTTTATAGATATCCACATCGATTAAATAACTTATGGTATTCATTTCTTTTTCTTCATTCTAACCTACCAAACGTAGTTGAGTAAAAAGATGCACTTTACAATACTTAGATACGAAATTTAAAAGAAAATTTAACAAGTATGGCGGTTTCCACGGTTGAAGGACTCATTCCTACCTCCTAGTTTCCACTCTAAAGTTATTTCAATCTCTGGTTCCAAGAATTAAGGCGAATTTCCGTGAAATTTAGTAGAGACTACGAGTAAATTCTGAAATGGAGTTCATTTCATATTGTATCCAAATAATTAGTCGAATTCGTCGTATTATGTTTACACGGTGGTGTTTCGGTCGGGCTACGCGAGGAAAATTTTCATTCAAAATTAATGTCTCGCATACCGATATTTTGCCGTGCAGATCAGCCTTTATCTCCGCATTACAATCTATATTGAGATTTATGACCCTGGTCCTTTCGTATCGCTCGATAAATCCGGGGTCAATATTGTTGAGTGAAATACTGACCAAACTGATTATGTAATTTTGCGAAATATTGTCCAATTCGAGTTAAAATTACGCGAACCTAAACTGAATATAAATTTCCAGCTAGACATTACGATGTACATACACGAATTTGTAATTAGAAGGGAGGATGCAAAATGTCTCCAAAATTACGTCATACATTTTTCCTCACCCCGTGACTAATTAAGTCTAGTTCACAGAATGTCTTCCTTTTATTTACTCACCAGGGTCGAATTCAGTCCCTCCAGCATCCATGCCGCTTGGGTTTCCATATCCTAAAAAAAAGAATAGGTTCATCGTTAATAATAGCACAAATTGTACAAATTGTAAAATCAAGCGTCGCAAAGACTACATCGCAAACCGTTCACATCACGATAACCTAACCGCTAATAATCCTAACCTAAAATTTCGCCTTCAAATTCATTCGAAATCAAAAGAACGCTTCTTACGTGTGTATTATAGCTCCAAAAATCACGGGCTAACCAATTTTCGTGTTCCGAAAACAAATGGGACTATCATGTAAATCCGTGTAGGAGTACGACATTTTGAAATCCTATGGCCGCGATTAGACATCCAAAAGCGAGCCCCACTCGGAGATTAATCGTGACTTACCGACGAATTTTAATCGAATACAAGCTCTAACGATATTGTTACTAACTTTCGACAGAATAGTTCATCCAATTTCTCAACATACAAAATAATGTATTACGGTAATATTACGTGCTTCGTTAAGTGTCGTACCAGCGTTTCACGAAAAGCATTACATAATGTTTAACGTTATCACCGCGATAACATTAATCGAATACATTTTTCTGCGTTAATCTCGGCGAGGCATATCTCCGATCTCAACAAGTATACATGTGCATCCGTACGTCTGCGAATACCAATCAGCCATCGCGGTGAATCTACAGTTAGGAACAAAAGTATTGGTACAGATGGCTTATAATTACACAAACGCGCATAGTACATTAAAGAAACAATATTAGGTTAACTTTTTGTATTAGTCACAACTACTGGATCTGGAATTTTAGAATATTACCAAGAATGTTATATGGATTAATTACAAAACGAAAAAGAATAAAATAAGCCCAGAAGCTACAAAAAAAAAATAGTGCATTCGATGCCAGGCAGTTTGAAAGCGGTTATAAACAATAAGGGATTACACACGAAATACTAGAAAAATAAATATTAACAATAAACTTATAAGTAAACGTATAAATGTGCCAATATTTTTGTTTCAGTTAAAACTGCTTTCAATGTATAGGTTATCGTCCTTTTTTGTTTTGTAATTAACCAATATAAAATTTATTATATTGTTCATTTATATACGTTTGTATAATTAAATTCCAGGTTTAATCGTTGATCATTTGGGCTTAGTTTTTAGTAACAATTTCTAGTGGACACCGAGGGGGGGATCGGTGATCAAGCGGCGTCGTATCGATCGAGCATTTTTAAATGATAAATTGAATTACTCCCATCGCCAGTGGATACATGTCGTGACCGTTTTGTTTCGAGGCCAAGATCCACCAGCTCCTGGGGTGGGGATCGCCTATGGCACGTGTGAAATTTACGCGCATCGCGTAGCCAGACGGTTCCTTCGGTTTTGTATAATACATGCGACTATCTATCGGCGTATTGGTGCGGATTTTCCGTAGCTGTGTACGCCGTGCGTGTGCGCTAGATAGGTGGATCGGCAGGTTACATCACGCGCGTTTCATTCGGGACTTATTCCGGTTGTCTCTCGGCGAGCACGGTCAGGGTGCCTGTCAGACGGAACTGACAACGGCTCACGATTCCCAGAGGCCGCGACTTTCAAAAGGAACACCTGGGACAGAACCGGCATCGTGAGAACAGCTCTCGGTCGAGCATCGGCGAGTACCGAATGTTCCGGGGCCGAAGAGAGATGAGAAAAAAAATACCAGGGGACGAGACAGAGAGGAGACGAACAGGGGATTGGGGGAGGGGGGGGAGAAAAACTTAAAAAGCACGAAGCAGAGGAAAAAAGCGAACAAACGTGCACGGTGGAGAAGGAGAGAGAAAACAAGCGAAAAAACCGAGTACGAAGCGCGAGGTAAAGAGGGAGCCAGAGGGAAGAAGCGAGAAAGAGAGAGAGAGTGTGCGTGCGAGCGAAAGAGACGAGGCGAGCGGGAGGGAGAAAGAGATAGAGTAAGACGAAGGAGGAAAGAGGACAGGGTTTGTCTCTCGACCGATACGCGGCCGGCCATCTTGGATCCTGGGTATCGTTGAAAAATAGCAATTCTTTTCGGCGGTTGACAGAACGCCACGAGGGCCGAAAGGAACGATCGGGCGTGTGCGAGCAGCTCGCGATGCTCGCGGGCTGTGCGCGCGGAACAACGGCGCGTTCCGACCGCGACCGTGGGTCGTCGTGTTCGGGAAAGACGGTCTTGGTAACCGGAGAGGCGCAACACACGGGTTCCACGGCTACGGAAAGATGTCGGGCCGCGCTCGGAATCGCAACCACATATCGACGATCCCGCACCGGAATAGGGAACGAGTCGGTGCGTGTGTACGCGTAGAGCACGGGGCCCCGCGATCCTTACTTTGCGGTTGATCGTCCAGACTTTCCCGGTCAGACATTGCTCTTAACGCGGTCTCTTTCTTCGGTTCCACGCGTCGTCCCTCGACGTCTCGGCAACAGGCCCCCGCGACGACCAAAAATCCCCGGCACTGTCCGTGGCGCGACCCCGATATATCACCACTAAAACCAGCCCAGCTCTCTCACCAACCCAGCACACCACTTGCGAATTTTTCACTTCTTCACACACCACGGTCCGACCGCCGACCGACCGTCCGTCCACGGCACCAGTCGTCACCACCACCACCACACGCTCGCTCGCTCTACACCGTTCCACGCTCGCTGGCCCGACTCGCGCTCGCCCTCGCTCTCACTCGCTCGCTCGCTCGCTCGTTCGCTTCTCCTCGTCTCACGCTCCCGCTCCGCCACCCAATCCCTGCTTCGCGATACGAGAAAGCAAGATACCGCTATACTTACTCTACGCGAACTCACACACGCATCACGTACCGTCGTGTGCGATGCCCGTAGCCATCTATATAAGACTGCCTCATAGCCACGACACGATCTTCTAGCTCTCTCTCTCTCTCCGTTACACCAACGTTCGCCGTCCTTCTCCCACTCTACCGACACGTTCGCTCATTTTAGCGGTTCCTATGGTTTCGTCTCTTTCTCACCGATTGGTAAAGCTCGTTTTCCAGTCGGTTGGCGGCGCCACTGAGCGCCCGGTTTGTATATCGCTTTTGTATCGTATCGTATCGTATCGAATCGAATCGAGTCGAGACTAATCGAATTGTACCAGCCATTTTGCGCTCGAGAGGATTCGAGAGATCGAAACCGTTTTCACCGGCGATCTAAAGTGGCGCGAAATTTGAAACGGAATTGTAAAACGATGATTTGAATTGTAAATCCCGACGGCGAATATACTTGGAATAGCAAATGAATGATAGAGATATTGATTTGTACCGCCTGAATAGCGGGGAAACCATGTGTAAACCTAATTGAGATGAAATACTGTATATACTTTGTACTAAATCGGGAAAATAAAGATATTAACCACGTTCTACCCTATTCTGTTGTCTATAATTTCTGGAAATCTTCAACATTTTAGTAACGCAAGAATCACCGAAAGTCTACAAAAATTTCTAATTTTTTCTTTCACAATTACTGAAATTATGAAAAATCCGCGTAACAAGAAGTTCATAAAAAATGATACTGTTTAAAAATGTAACGGAGTAGGTGCATTGGATGAGGTAATTATTTGTGAGACAGGATACTGGAGATTGTATATTTTCGAAGTATAATGTTATTCGTGGTTTATACTTGTTCTTCTTATAACGAATGTTTCGGCAGCGAATTAATAATACTGTAAATTAATTGAGACATTTTATTCATATTTTTTAAGCAAAAACACAACAAAATTCAAGTACACTTATTCCTTACACGTTTACTTTTTAATTCAACTAAAATATAATTATACGATAACATGACTTGTGTAAGATGCAATGTTAATGTCTATATGCTTATGAATGTATGCACGTCAGTTGTAAATACATGAACACCATGTTAGTTTGATGTATGAAAAAATCAATGTATCCACATTCTTTTTTGTATGCATGCCCAGACAAAACCATCATTGCCGTGGAGCACACCAGCTCCGCTTCATCACTATCATTTTCATAATTTAAAAAATTTTTGCAACTGCTCACAAATCACTCGATAGCCTTTGTTCTCTCATCAAGATGAATGCTTTAAAATGGTTACAAAAATGGCAGCCGCGGAATAAGGCACACAATTGATCCAACGCGCATTTAATATAGCGATATATATTTGTTTGTTTTATCTTTAATGTAGTTCGGATGTCAATGAGCCTCTAGAAGTATATGAATCGTCCTGTATTAATTGTGTTTACGTGTATGATGCCTAGGGAATTCTAAAGCTTCGCAGGAACGATTGTGCTTACACCGCTGTTGTGATAATAGTTGTTTTTTTGTTGTTTATAATTATCGTTATTATCATTAACATTATCATTATTAATTATTATACTTGATGTCACTAATGCCTGGATGATCAGTAGTTTTGTATATACAGGTATCTTTGAGGTATGTTTCGCACCTTATGATATGGGGTGTCTATACACAGGGTGTGTCGTTTATCTGAAAGCGGAAATATCTCGTGACGCACTGAAGCTACGAAAAAAATTTGTTTACAAAAATTGTGCGGTATGAAGGGAACAATCTTATGGTGTAATCTTTTTTCAGGACTCGAATGGTGGTGGGGGAAATTTCAGAAGATCGATCTTTGTTTACGGTGTGCAGCTAATAGTCGGAAACCAGATATGTACTACCATTGCCTACTTAAGAAGTTACAAATTTATAATATAATTTCTAATGTTCTGTGACATTAAATAACATAATGTGATATATTGTTAAATTCATCTCGGAAAATGCTATCGTGTTATGACAAACAAAATATATGGTTCCATTTAGGAAAATTAATTTGAATTTGAAATTTCCCCCACCATCTTTCGAGTCCTGAGCAAAATTATACCATTATATAATTATACCAATTTTTGTAAACAAATTTTTTTTCGCGACTTCAGTGCGTCACGAGATATTTCCGTTTTCAGATAAACGAAACACCCTGTATATATACATATATATATATATACACACATACATATATATATGTACACATAATGTCCCATGTATACATAGATATATGTATCCATATATGATTTTCACGAACCACGTCTATCGATCAACTTACGTAGTATGCATCCTGAGGTATTCAACCTACTTGATACAACCCAACTAAAGCTTGAACTATGTTGTAACAAGTGCAACTTGTACATTATAATGTGTATGCGTGAGATGTGTTTCCCTATTCCTGACTGCAACATCTATTACAAAACAACATGCTCGTCTTTTACTCGCTTAACAAAAAAACCAGTAATCATAATCGAAAAATTTTCATTGAAAGCTTCGTCTATATACAATCCTTACTTTAGCTCCTGTAACAGCTATAGTATTAGTTAAATAGATCACTGCATTACCAATTCATTTTCTGTTCAACAACTACTCTGTACCTAATCAAAGATTCTACTGCATCTGTGTATACGACCGTCATACTTTTATTGTGTCTTTAAACATAGCGTTGAATCATCATCACTGAATGTCTGCCGCCAGTGTCTGCATTTCATTATTTCATTCTCATTCAGAATTGCTACTCCTCCTTTTTTTCTTTTGTTTAAACGTACAGTGCACGCTATATCGCAGATTACAATCCCTTACATGCTTTTATAACTTGCTACGGAGCAGTCGAAACTTCCCTAAGTGAAAGGCCATCTAACGTGGTGCGTGGAAAAACGCTAGGTGTTCTCTTCGTGCTTGTTTTTTTTATTTTTTAAATTTACGTTCTAGATTAGGTTTTGTAAAAAATATTCCTTAACCACTTTGATGTAGGTTTATTTCGTGTGGTGCCTATAAAATACAGCGAGACCAACAGAATAGCAACAATGTATATGACGCGGTTTCGTGTATGGTTCGGTGAACGTCCCATTCGTAGAATTCAGACTTCACTCTTATCCATTGTACTCATGTATTCAAGAAACGATTGATTCCTTTGTTATCGTTTAAGCTCGATTGCTTTGAAGAAAAACCATACTCGTGCAATGAAACGAAGAAGAAGAAGAAGAAAAGAAAAGAAAAAGAAACAAGAATATGTGCACCAAGTGTTACATCTCGTTGACAATAACGTCAAAAAATATTGTGTATATATATATGTATATATGCCTCCAAGCATATAATAATTTACCAAAAAAAAAAAGTCTCCTTTGCAACACGATTCGCGAGCGACCCCTTAAAAGCTATTTACAAAAATGAATAGCAACACACGTAGGCTTCTGCTGTATCAACCGTTGTCCTTGAGCATGCCCCTAAATACCATCCAGAACATCTCTCTAACTACCCACAGGGTTGTTTTTCTCAGACATTCTTTTAATGCAATGAAGAACATAAAAAATGAACGTGTACGGCGTGTGTATGTCCATCGATATACCAGCAGCGAAAGGAGTACAACGTCAGAGGCATACGTTGCTTAGAAAAGGACGGCCTTGACATCAGTACTGTACCGGGGACCCGGTTGGTCTCCCCTGTGGCAAAGTATTCGGTGTGAACGAACCTCATTGAATGTTACAACAAACCGCTTTGCATGGTATAGGGCCATCGGCCTCCTGTCCATACAACGTTCGTGATTTAAAAATCTTAGAATCGATGGTCAAAAACGGAGTCCGCCCGGTGTAACAGCTCTCGTACGCCTCGAAAGCCTCGTCGATTGGTATGTTACTCCCGTCGTTCTTCTTCTGCTCTGTCTTAACGACCATCTCCGCTCTCGAGTCCTCCGAACGATTTGGCACTGAATCTACGGTTATTTTGGAGCTCAGATCCTCCTCTATGCTAGCACTCTCCCGTGCCAATCTGTAGTATTTCTGCACGTAGTCCACGTTGACTTTAAGATCGGTGTTGTCCTCCTCTCCAGCCTCGCCATCGCAAGATACACCTCGACATTGCAGCATCTTCTTTGGGGTTATCACAGGTTCAATCGTCTCAGCCTCCCAGCATTCTAGGACATCAAGCTCTTCTATACTATCCAGGGATAATATACCGCTAGCGTTCTCCTCCTCGACACTGCTGCTGCTCCCGTTTTCCACGATCCCAACAGACTCTTTGGTTGTATCGCTCTTGGTCGCGGCTACCATTATCGCGGAACCATTGTTGTTCCGCAGCGTTTCGTAGACGGAAGTCGTCAACAACTTACCGTCCTCGGACACCACGATCTCCCCCTTCTCGAACGTCTTCACGTTCACAGTGTCCTCGACAATCGTCCCCTTCTCATTATTGTCGTTCTCGTCCTCCCCCTGCTTCGTTTTCTCGTTATTATTGTTCACAGGATCCCTGTTCGACCTCCCCGCTCCCTGTCTTTTCGTTCGCCTTGCATTGACCCTCTTGGAGTCCATCCGAGAGTTTGTTGCAACCCTCATACCTGTAACGCTATCCTCCTCAGTCAATTCGCAAACATCGTCAACGTCCTTCGTCGGGTTTTTCATCCTGACCGAGTCGTCCCGTTGACCACAAGAATCCGACGAAGACACCACCTTGTCCAGCTTGCCTTCGACGTGTCTGACCCGTCTCCGTTCTCCCGACCTTCTCTTGCCGTCCTTCTTCTTCCTCGACCCGCCGTTGTTGCCATCCGGCTGGCACAAGCCCTTGACGTTTCCGTTGTTGACCCTTGCGAATTCACCGCAGCTAGTCGCGCGCGACAACACGAGATTGTCTGCGCAACTATTAACAGATAGTGCAGGCATGGGGTTGCCTTGCAAGTTTTTTGGCGGCTCTTCCACCTCGTCCTCGTCCTCCGTCTCGCTGTCCGTAATGGTCGACGTAATGAACACGTCCGGCGAGTTCACACGGCGTAGCCATTCCGTCACCGCTTCCGTGATCGGATAATCGGAGTGTCTCGTCTGGCTCTCGAAACCCGAGTCCTCGTTGCAAGCCTCGATCGGGTCCTCGTTGCTCAGGTGATTGCACACAGTCTCGGACATGCAATTGCTGCTCGACAACTCGTTCTCGGTTTTCTCGCGTTCGAACGTCGAATCCTCTTTCGTTAGATCGTTCGGGCCCACGTTATTCATCAGGCTCTGCGTCGCGTCGTTCGTCTTCTCCAGCTCCGCCTCCGCGGCGTTGTTCAGATCCGGTCCAGGGGTCGGCTCCCTGACGAACTTGGTACCCTTCGTACTGTATTTTCTCTTTGGTAACGATGACTTAGCGTTGGTCAGGGTCTCGTTCTCCCCATTCTCCGCGTTATTCTTCCCAGTCTTTGGCGTACCCGATCTGGAACGTGTCCGCTCATCGTTGCGCAACGTCTTCGATGTCACGGTCGCGTCCTCGTTGTTCAGGTCAAAGTCCAGGTTCCCGTTCGTCAACGCGACCTCCTCTTTCATCACGCCGTTCATCTCCTCCGTGGATCTTTCGTGTATCATCTCGTTGCCGTTCAACGAATCGCTCGGATCGTTGTTCCCGTTGCTCGATAATTCGCCGGTGACGTTGTCCACGTTGTTCACCGACGACGGCTCCTCTTTGTCAGCCACGCAGTTCGTCAGTCTCTTAGCTTGCCCGTTTTGATCCGGAACTGCCTCCTGCGGACGCGATTTCGGCGACCTGACCACCTGGTTAGAGTTCTCGTGAACGACCTCGTCGATGCCGTTCTGCGTTTCCTCGCCGATCCCGTTGCACGACTCGCTCGTCTTGTCCGTGGACGCTGTATCCGACGGCGGTGTGCTCGCTTGGTTCGTCACGGAATCCTCCTCGGAGATCATCGTTTCGGTGGATGTTGGAACACCGGAAACCGGTGTGCCGCTCGACTCGACGATCGACCGCAACTGGAACTCCTTGCACTCGGGGTTCAGCGTCCTGCTGGTCGTTGTTGTTGTCGTCGTTGCCGCCGTCGTCGATGTCGAGCAATCGCTCAAAGGCAGCCGGGAAGCCAGTAGGTCAGTATCACATTCCGAGCTGTACTCTCCCTCCTCCTCGTACTCCGTGTTACCCTGGGGGTATAGAAAATTATGTCAGTTATGTCGACGACCTCCGATTCGTCGAGTCTCCCTCCAATGAAGTTATACTGTGATTAAAATTACGGGAACCAGATCATTCTTATTTCGAGGCTGAAGCGTTCTTTCTCCGCAGTCTAATACAGTGAATTTTCGATATATGTCAACAACACGGATATTGCCAGCGTCGTGTATCGTCCAGAAGACATACCCGAGCCTCGGCGTCCGAGGCCTCTCGAGCTTCGTGGTGGGGATAATTTTGCGACGTTTATCATCCAGGCCTTGGCGACATATATAGAGAAATCACTGTAATACGTTCAGAAATGTTTAGATGTCTTCATGAGAGACAAGATCTGAATGAAGCCATACAATATCCATTACCAGCCAGATTGACTTAGAGTTTCCGGAATTGGACTTCTAGACTTTCTTATTGTCTTGGAGGCGGTGTGTGGGCTTGAAAAGAAGCCCAGTATTTTTAATAGTGTTTAAAGTTGAACAAAATTTTGCAGGTGCAAAGAAGGAAAAAAAAAGGATACATGGACCCTCGGTAATGTTTTGTACTGGGAAGTGGGTGCTTTTGGACGTAAACAATTCTTTTTAATATTTTTATAATTGTGCGAGCTCGGAAGAAGTATAATTTTAGACTTTAACGGTTAGATTAGCTTGAATCTTTCTAGCAATGTTTGAAAATGATAGGACACAATGAAAGCTGGGACACTATGAGATAGCCTGAGACTACTTTGAGTGTACCTGGAGTGTAGTGAGTTTGAAAGTATCTCTTAGAAGACCCAGAAAAACAATTTCACTAAATGTAAACTAGAATGTATGCAATATGCCAGACACCGTGTGTTACAATCTAGCGAGTGTAAGAAAGTAGAATACAGTGAGTGAAAAAGGAAACATAAACAATAAAGAAATACCATGTGTGTAAAGCTTGAAGAATCGCAAAGTATCTAGAAGATCTTCGCTGTCTGAGCAACTATTTCATCGGAATGCTGAATTAAGGATCCCTTAAAGGAGTACGCTGACCTCCGCGTTTTGAATCTGACAAAGACAAATCTGTTAGGTCCACTACGTCGCAAACGTTCACCCGGACGGTATCCAACATCACTGACCCCCTAGGCTCTCCTACATTCGAAACGTTAAACCGCTATTAGACTAAGCTACCAGTTGCGCCACCAACTGCGCCACCAGTATTGCGAAAAAATCAACAATTGACGTCAGACGACGACTTTGACATTCGAAAATACCGACAAAATTTCACTTCATCAGCACAAACTTCATGAAACAATGAATAATACAATTCTTTCTCTCCTCTTGAAACTAGCATTGGATGTATATGCATTTTCCGATTCCTTCTCCTATTCTTTTTCAATAAAAGAGCAAGGAGAAGCAAACTATCGTTTCAGGCCATTTTCCTTGTACAATAGCGCAGCACACCGTTGCATCAACAGCGGAAATAAACACGTTTCTCGTGACGGTGCTACCACCAGTGGCCGATTTATTAAAGCCCTTCAATTCAGTGGCGCCACCAGTTTGCGCCCGGTGTTGCGCCACCAGTGGTCTAGTCTAATAGCGGCCTTAGCGTTAACTGAACTCTGATATTTACCGCAGCAAGTCTCTGCTTCATTCTTTTTTTCTTCTTTCTTCTTTTGGCACTGGCCGGCGACATAAACGGCACGTTCGTGGTTCTGATCATGGGTCCACCCTGTATGGTAACACCTTGAACAGTAGAAACAATAGGCGTTACACGAGGAATTATACTGTACTGTATTTTTAGGTGAACGGAAGCGACGATGAAGAAAAGAATCTCCGGAGTGTTCGACCAGGTTTTCGTCGATTTCGGAAAACGACGATTACGCGTCGAAGGGCGCCGAGACTGAACTTGGCTTTTCTCCTCCCCCTCCCTCTCCCCCCACCCCTCAGCCTCGTTGGAGAACAGCTCGAGCTGTTATTTCGAACCGAATCTATTTGGAGACACGGCCGAGCTCTGCCAAAATTCATTCTCGACGCCCCTCGGCACCGGCCAGATCTCTAACATTAAAATGTCGATGGAAACAGGCGGCGTCCCTCGTGCGATCGTTATGAGTCAATGGACCCCCAGGTGATAAACGCCTCTTCCCCTTGTGCAACGTGCGAGCCGTGCCGGCTGTGGAGAGTTACGTCGATATACGAACTGTATGCACATAGATTGGAATTACGGTGACAAAATGGTTGAGAGTATTAGACGTATGCAGACACACACACATCAGCGTGTACAGATATCTTGACTTTAGCTACGATCGTCGGATCATCGGACCATAAATATCTATCTACCGTGGTCTGGGGTCCAGAAAGATTTCCCTCGAGTTGTCTCATTTTCATTAAACCAGCGGCTGGTGTACGCTGTTATTGGCATAAGAAGACATACGGGTAATTTGGTTTTGACATTATTAGTATGTATCTCGTTGGCTCGATCGCTATCGGAATTATGATGAATTACAGTAGTGTGCGAATGAATATGAATATACCAGTATTTTTAATGTCTTATTAGTTTTTCAAAGTTGGCAACATGACTATGTCAGTCTTAGACCATATATACTTATAGACCTGGCGTAGGTATAGTATGTGTATAGAAAAGCTGAGAATCCAGTGAAGCAAAGATCTCTGAATTTGTGACATCACAAGATAATTCCTAAGATAATTTCAAAATGGCTGACACGGCAAACCGACGCCGATACTACGCCGCCACGCCATTACACATTGTTGATCGCAAGAAATATAGAAACCAAGTTTGTCTGACGGTCATTTTGTAAATAATCAAGATTTTTAATTTCTCTCCATTCATTAATACACAAACGGAGTAATGGCCACCATCGACCCATGTTTTCCCAAAACATGCACTATGAAAAAAAATGTAACTCCCGTAATTTTGACTATTTTTACCTAAAAAAAAAATCACACATATACTTCAAGTATCGTTAAATATGCGTGCAAAATCCCAATGCAAGGGGTTTAATAGTTCTCCTGAAAAAAATTCCTAAACGCGTGCAAAGACGGCCTCAAAAACCAGAGTACCCCTTTAAGTCAGAAAACTGAAGAACACCGGGTATGTTAATATCACTTTTATCTAAATCCAGTGAAGCAAGAAACTTCATTAAGAAATATTAACAAACATAGCTTCACAAGGTTGAAAAATCGCTTTGCAAACACAACCGTGTACAATAAATCGGATCGTTCGGCGCTTAGGCACGTTGCCTGGTATCCCGGTGAATGAGCCAGCAAGAGGGATGTTTGGAAAGTGGATGTATCAATGGTCCCGGTCCTTCCGCGATCGTGTCTAAAGAGAGGCGCGTCTCTTTGAATTATTACCTTTTACCTTGAATGTGGTAGAGGCACGTCGGTAATAAAACAGCAATGATGCCGATGGACGGGACAGCAGTCGTGAATCTGGGTATATCCCTTTCCCCTCGCCGCGCATCCGACCGACACTGTTCTCGTTTAACATTAGAAACAGGTACAATCAAACGTACTAACTGCTAAACTCACGGCAGTGGAGCGGGGAAGGAGCATTAGACGCATCCAAGGCTCGCAATACATCATCCGCTACTTTGTGTATCTTTCGTCCTCCGATAAATATAACTTGTTGGTGGCCGGGCGTCGGTTCTCGCGTGGCCCGGTATATTAAATCATGTTACGTAACGACCGTTTCCGACGTCTCTCGGGCATCGGCGCTTATCAATTAAAATCTGACCGATTGTCTGGTTGTTTTTCAGGATTTGGTGCGCGGGGGCAGTCGATCAACTGGTTGGAGGACTCCCAGTGGCTCGCATGAGAACCAAGATCTTCTTGTATTTAGGATCTTTGTGCAAAGCCTCCTTCTTTTATCACGTGGTAATAATTATAGACTGCGGTTTTTATGGGCAAAAATTACTCGAATCAAATACTGGACGTTAGAAGAATTCCAGAATATTGTTACAACACTCTCGACTTATTTATTATATTAATAGTGTGGCAATGAACAAGTATCAGTTGTAATTTATCGCTTTGTAATGAATAAAAAAAGGGATGCTTCATTTGTTAGAAAAACGACTGAAATTTTCATGTAATTTCTGTGTTGCTCACAGTTGACATAGTCTTTCCATAACCGTTGCATCTATAGAATTTCGTGCGCTGATTCATAGATTGATTTTATGCATTCAACACAAAAATGGAGTAACATTTAAATCAGCAGAAAAAGATTTTCAGAGCATCCATACATCATCTTCAACTTGCCAAAATGAATGGACATAAATACATTTTTATTTGACCCCTGTTTATTGCAATTGATGATGAAGGTTTTTACTTTGCATAAAGATCCACAGTCTGGATATCAAGTTCTTCTATTGAACAACATTATGAACGTAAATGAGACTGTTATAGGAGACGATAGAGATGCGAGCCACCGGTCACCCTGAAAAGTTGGTAGCCTCTGCCACCACAGGAAAGACCACACCAACATTACTATAGCAGGTACTATAGTAGGTACGCGCTCGTTACACGAAAACGGGGCCGGAATTTCAGGCAAGAGGTTTCTGCAACGAACGAGGAGAAATATTATTACTAGAAATACTGCCATTTCATATTTCAACGAAATTTCGCAATAGCATTTCCAGGAGTTGAAAATATACATTTGAAATAGCTATTTCTTCACGTAATTCCAGTTTCAACTTTATTTTCCAAAATTTAGTCTCACTCGAAATAACAAAAATATTCATTTCCATTTGTTCTAAAAATCTACTTTCCCCCAGGACCCAAGAACGCAAGAAGCATTTGAAGTGCGACGAGCGAGAACCTACTGGTGGAAACTGTAGCTTTCACGGTGTGTAGCGTACCCTGAGCAGGTTAGGGGAGCTAACCCAGTGAACTACCGTGTAGAATGTGTCAAGCGTTGACGAGTCAAAAGGGCGCAGGTCATGGGAGAGCTCATCGATACAGCCGGGTACCTGCGATCCGAAATGGATCACAGATTCCAGCAAAGACCAGGTCACCGTGATCGACCGCAAAGAGAGGCGCGGATTGCGCAACGTTGCGATGCACGTTGCTCCCTCCCCGTGGTTCGCATTTGCGCAGATTCTCTTAGCCGCAAGAAAAAGAACCTTTGCTTTGTCCGTCCGTTGTTCCGTCCATCTGTCCGTAAACAGAACGAAAGCTACGGGAGAGCGAGGCATAGTCTACGTAGTAGGGCAGCCAAAGGGTCAAGATAGAGACAGATTGAGAGACAGAGAAAGAGGGAGAGAGATATAGTAAACTGTTGAGAATCGACCGACGCTCGGTGGTGCTTTACGGTTTCAATCAACTAACCATTCACGTTGACCAAAGGCGGTCCGAACATGTAGTGGCCCGGGTACATGTACGGTTGCGGTACAGCCGGTATCACGTCCGACACGTGGACTGGCTGCTGCATCAGCATCGGCTTCAGGTACGGGCCGTCGTTCATCCCTTTCACCATGCATTGATCGTCGATGTATTGCTCGTCGATGTAGAACTCCTCCACCTGCTCCTCCGTTTGAAGATCACCATCCGTCTGGTTCTCCATCGAGATGGTCGCCATCTCCGCAGGTTGCTCCTCGCCTTCCTCGCAGACCACGCTTCCGCTGCAACTGGCACTTCCGGCCCCGGTGCCGCTCTCGTTGAACGTGTCGTTCGTGTACTCGAACACGGAAACGTCCATCGTCTTCTCTACCACGTTCCTGCTCTTCGTGCCCGCCTGTAATTGGTCATTGTTTCATCGTTAGTAAATATTATTAGTACAGTGGTAACAGTAGCGCCTTCCATATCCGATCTAATAGAGTGGTGTCTGAGATGGGCGTTCAGTCTACCGAATTTAACAAAATTGAAGTTGAAATATCTCCTAAATTAATCATTTTTCGACGTACAGTGATTCCCACTAATATTCAGGCGCTCTTACAAATCGCATAACTTTGTCAATATTGTCAGGGAAATTCTCAAAATATGTATATTTCATACAGATCTACAAATCGTACTTCCTAAATTTTCAATGTAAGTCCACGTAAAATACAACTTTCAGTATTTTCTCTGCAATTTCGACCAATTGCAATTTTTGTAAAAAGTTTTTTTCACTTTATGTAGCAAACCAATCGAGTTAACTTAAAAAAAAAAAACCAAGTCGTATGGTCAATATTAACAAAGTTATACGATTCGTAAAAGCGTCCGAATATTAGTGGGAGTCACTGTATATATATTTTTCTACAGATACATTTTTATATAGACTTTTATATATACTTTTTTTCAGAGAGAATGACGAGCTGCATCGAATAGAAAAATATATGTTTCCATTTGAAGAAAATGGAGGTGACCTTGAAATCTCCGAAACTCTTACAAAAGAAACTCTGATTGCTATATCGTAGTCGTCTTTATAGCGGAAAATTTTGGTCAATGAAGTTTCTTCATATTTTCAAAAAACGGCGAAGATAATGACGTGCTAATGGACCATCCTTGTACAGTTTGGAATACAGTGTATATGTCAACAAAACGGGTCTTGACGGCGTCGTGTATCGTCCAGGAGACATACCCGAGCCATGTTTACACCCCTCGGCTTCCTCTCGATATACCCCGCGGTAGTGGGGATAATTTCGCGACATTTATCATCCAGGTCTTGGTGACATATATAGAGAAATCACTGCAAATGAAAACTCGTGGATGTTTACCTGGTAGTTGATGATGCAGCACGGTTGGTTAGCCAATTTGGGCATAAATGCAGGATTGATGCACTCGATCGACCTCAGAGGCACCGGCTCGCAGGGTACAGCCGCCAGGACGCTCGGTCCGACCGGCGCCGGTACTGGCGCAGGACCAAAGAACATCACCGGGTACCCGTAATAGTAACCGCTGGCATGATCGTAAAATGCACCGTAGCGTAATTGCGCCCTGGGCGACGCCACCGGCGGGTTGTTGCCGTTTCCGCAGTCCCTGTCCAATAGCTGTTGATCCTCGGTCGTTTCGCTGCCGTCTGTATTATCAGGACGAATAAAATGTACCAAGGTCTGGGCTGATTAGGCTCACGAATGTTATTTACGCGTTAACAGTGTACTCCAGACTTCGTCTTGTTACTCGAATGCTTAACAATTCGGGACAACTTGGGAACGGTCCTTAATGTTCACGTGGAAATTTTTGTTATTTAGATTGCGAGACGAGATTCGACACACGACGATGTTCTTCTCCATAGACCATAGTCCATAGAAAATTATTAAAGGAGGAACGATGACTAAAGTTTTGTTTAAAAAGTGACCTCAAATGTGCTTCATGAAATAGTGCACTTCTGCCCTGCAGAGTTTTTTCATTAACCCATTTGCATCATTAGCGTATATATACGCTCGATTTTCCTGGTCACTGTCACCGGAGCCGTACGCATACGCTCAACTTTGTCAACTTGGTCACTATCATTATTCGTTAGAGAAAAAATAGAAATAGGGGGTGTTGTTCGAGATGAAAGTAATAATTCTGATTTTTTCTTATAATGCTGAAATATGAAGTTCTTTTACTTCTAGTCATTTTTGTACTTAAATATAATTAAAAAAAAAAGTTTGGCGATAAAGGCCTACTTTTCATATTTCCTCATGATGCAAATGGGTTAACAGAGACACCCAGGTGTCCTTATTCAAGGGGACATAAAAGGGCCATAACGGGATGAAAATGGTACTCGCATGTTTCCTGATTTTATTCCTAAATGAATGGGCCCTTCACTGAAAAATTGAGTGCTTCCTCTCTTCCAGCTTTTAACTGAGAAAATCCGTAATATGGGAGTGAGTGACAAAAAGGACAAAAAAGAAAGGGCAAGTTGATGAAGAAGGAGTACGAGGTAGAGGTGTACCTCTACTTGAGCTAGAATGCGAGAAGGTAGTCACGCTTTTTCCATTTTAAAAGAATGCAAAAAGGGATTCCTGTCTCGAGGAGGGCGCTGAGAGGAAGAGGGTGACAAGAAGGACGAAGGGGCCAGAAACTCGATGAAATACGTTGCGCATCTACCTATACCTCTACCTGCGGTGGAATGCGAAGCAGATTGGCTCTCGGTGGTCGACGGTGTCGCGCTCGTGCTGGCGTTCCCTGCCCAGGGCTTTTTCTTCGAGAAGTAGTCCTTCTTGAACAGCATGTCCTGTCGGGGTGTGGCGACCCGCATGTACTCGTTCTCGTTGAAATTCGACTTCGGCTGGGACGGGGACCCGGCGGACTCGTCTCTGTGGGAACGCGACCCGCCACCATGATACCCGCTGCTACCGTCGCTAGCGCTTCTTCGTGGTTTGTAGCCATCTTGCCGGTGACGCTCGAAATTGTGAGTGCCCGAGTCCTTGTCACGGCTCTTCACGTACCTGTTTCTTAATCGTTCCTCCTCGTCCTCTTCGCCAGGCGGTTCTGTCGACAGAGGGTAACACACCGGGGTCAGATTTTTGCGAGACATAGCTTAGAGGTCAGTTGTGGAGACAGTTTTTTCGCGAGACGATCCGATCCTACTACATACAGTGAATTCTCGATATATACAGGGTGGTTGGTAACTGGTGGTACAAGCGGAAAGGGGGTGATTCTACGCGAAAAAAGAAGTCGAAAGTATAGAATAAAAATTTTTCGTTTGAGGCTTTGTTTTCGAGAAAATCGAATTTAAAGATCCGTCGGGTTCACGTGCTTTAGTATGCGTAGGAAGTAGAATTGGTAGGTCATGGTCAGACGCAGCAGACAATTCCTATCGAATAACACGCGCATTGGCTGCATTTTGAAACTCAATGTTCTCGAAAACAAAGCCTCAAACGAAAAATTTTTATTCTATATTTTCGACTTCTTTTTTCGCGTAGAATCACCCCCTTTCCGCTTGTACCACCAGTTACCAACCACCCTGTATATGTCAACAACACGGGTCTGGCAAGCGTCGCGTATCCTCCATAATTCCGTGACATTTATCGTCCAGGTCTTGCCGACATAAATCGAGAAATCACTGTATTTGCGATTAGGATACACGCGACGGTCGATTTTTCCGAAAATGTGAGTAATAAATCGTTCACAGTTGTACTTAAAAACTCATTTTCATCGGTTTGTTAGTTCTAGTCTTATAGTTTCATGAAAAAGGGGTGACAGCTTTTGTTTACACGTCTGTAAAATCAACAATTTTTAAGATATCGAGAAATCCTTTGAGATTCGGTCAAAAGTCACCAAAGACTACAGCATATTCAAATTTGAACGAAATCTAAACAGTGCAAAAGTCAAATGGACAAAATAGAATGGTTAAAGTGAATGGCCAGAGTAAATGGCCAAAGAAAATGGTCGAATTAAATGGATACAATGAAATGGTTAAAGAAAATGGCCCAATTAAATGGACACAACGAAATGGTTAAAGTGAATGATTAAAGTGAATGGCAAGAGTAAATGGTTAAAGAAAATGGTCCAATTAATTGGATAAAATGAAATGGTTAAAGTGAATGGCCAGAGTAAATGGTCAAAGAAAATGGTCGAATTAAATGGATACAATGAAATGGTTAAAGAAAATGGCGCAATTAAATGGACGCAACGAAATGGTTAAAGTGAATGGCAAGAGTAAATGGTTAAAGAAAATGGTCCAATTAATTGGATAAAATGAAATGGTTAAAGTGAATGGCTAGAGTAAATGGTTAAAGAAAACGGTCCAATTAAATGGACACAACGAAATGGTTGAAGTGAATGACTAGAGTGAATGGTCAGAGTAAATGGTTAATTTAAATGGTTAATTTAAATGGTTAAAGCGAATGATTAAAGGGAATGTTTGGACTAGATGGTTAAATTGAAGGGTCAAAGTAATTGGCTTGAGTAAACGGTTAAAGCGAATGGTTAAAATAATCCGGTTATTCTCGGAGTCTCAAAGTGTTCACGGCAGGAACGGGATAGCATATCGACGTTTCTATTGAATCAACACAAAAGCTCGTCGCAAAGCGCGACGCCCTTGTCGCGCACGGAAAAACAAACCGTTCCACGCGGATTCCGTCGTTCGTGTGCACGGCGTTCCAGAGTTTCAAGTTTACCGACATCCGAGTTTTGCAGTGCTGACGGCACGGGCATTCCCCGAGATAAGAGCATAATTCAAATACATGGGGGGGCTCCGAGAGTCTTGTTACGGATGGAATTCGTCACCCGAGTATCTGAACGCCGCCAGTAGCCGTTATCTGCGAATCCGACTGTTTGCATATCAGGGGGTTGTTAATACAAGCAGCGGGAACGGTAATGCGCGCGATATACTATATCTACCCGATACCGATAAGAGAGCAAAGCACTCTCAGAGATCCAGCTCGATATTTTTCCGATCGAATGGGGCTCCCCGTGGCCGGCAATCTCTAAGAAGCCGTGTCTCGGCGACGGTGGATTGGCTTTCAGCGGATCGACTCGAGAAAGGTGCGATGGGAAATACTTCCCGAAATTATGTGCTCGCAGTACTCCTCCCAACTGGAGAATTACCATCCGCGAGATACAGTCATTTCTCTCTATACAGGGTGTTTCACCTAACTCGAGCATTTAAAATATCTCGCTTGTTTTTTATGATACAAGAAAATTTCAGGGGAAAACATTAGGTTTAGATAGGCAAACAAATTTGTTCAAGGTTATATTTTTTGAGATTTCAAGGTCATCGAAGTTTTTTTAAATGGAATGATATATTTTTATTGTCGCTATATGATGGCCGAGGTTAAGACGAATCCAACGACCTGTAATATTATGACCTTCACGAGACCTTGAGTTTGTTATCACAAACGATTCCGCAACATACATTTACATTCCATGGATGCTGAAATATTTCAGTACAATATTACAGGTCGTTGGATTCGTCTTGACCTCGGCCGTCATATAGCGATAATAAAAATATATCGTTCCATTTAAAAAAAACTTCGATGACCTTGAAATCTCAAAAAATATAACCTTGAACAAATTTTTTTGTATATCATAATATTTGTCCCTTTGAACCAACTAATGTATTCCTCTGAAATTTTTATCTATTATAAAAAACAAGCGAGATATTATAGATGCTCGAGTTAGGTGAAACATCCTGTATATGTCGCCAAGGACTGGATGATAAATGTCGCGGTATTACCCACACTATCGCGGGGTATACCCCGTGAGGGGCCCCGAAGCTCAAACATAGCAAACATAGCACGGTAACATGTCTCCTCGACGATATACGACGCTTGCAAGACCCGTGTTGTTGACATATATCGAGAATTCACTGGATTGAATTTGTTTTACGATTCGCAATCGGAGAATTACTTGTTATTCCATATTGAATTTGCTTTTCACGTTCGGAAAGAATTTATTAGTGGCAAAGTATTGAATTTGTGTCGCCATTTTTTACTCGGGAGGATTCATTAATTTCAGAGTATTGCATTTGTGTCGTCATTTTTGATTCGCGAGGATTAATTAGTTGCTTAACTATAGTATTTAACACGTCCAATTTCACGCGTTTCGCACGAGTCTCGCATAACGTGTCCCAATTGTCTCCAAAATTGTTGAACGGTGCTCCCGATCAGGAAAATTGCTATAATTTGGCAATTCCACGGGCAAAACATCGGAAACCTAATTCTTCCGCTGTCAGGTTGTCCATTTTCCCGGTGAACGGGTTTTCCGATTATCGCTTCCCAGCAATTTCAAATACAAAACGGCTTCGAGCGTATACGAATCCAATTAGGTTAATCCCCGCGGTGAACAGACTTTCCGAATCGAATATCTTGAAACCAAATTCCGCATCAACGAATCGAACGCATCCGATTAATCGGTTAACTAACTTTTCGATCGCGAACAGTCGGGGGCTATTAACATTCTTGATACTCACAGAGATTATTTGATTATGGAAAATGTAAACAGAGGCGAAGTAGGAAAAGTTACAGTGGAACATAGAGGTTATGAGTTAATTTTTTTTTTCTGTCAACTAATTACAGGGTTTATTCGATATATGTCCAAAACACCGCTCTAGCCACGGACATATATCGGTTAGGAGATACTATTCTTTGACCCACGCGACCTTGCACTCCTTGCCGACCGAGGTGTATCCCGCGGAAGTGGGAATAATTCGGCGACGTTTATCATCCAGGCCTCGGCGACATATATCGAGAATCCACTGTATTTCTGTTAATAGTTTCAGTCGAGGGCGTAAATTGTGAATTTTTATGAGTTTGTAAATTTTTGAAACTCAAGAATATGTTGGCAGTAATATTAATGGTATTTCTATTTAATATTTATATCAATTTTTATTTTTCTGCGAGTTAATTATTTTAGAAGTGAACTGGATAGTTTCAAAAGTGAATGAATGAATTTCATCAATATTTTCAGTAGCTGGTATTAACAAATTTCGGCGTTCTACGTCAGTGCTGTCCACGGATGAAAAAGCTTGCAGGCTTTGTAAGATAAGATTCAGGCTTGTATCTTGCAAACAGCAAAGTAGATAGTTTAATAGAAGTGATAATCGACAAAGACAATGACAGAACAGTTAGTCCAAACTATTGTATTGACTATTGTATTAACATTCTTTGCTGAAGCATGTGCATAGATTTCAACAGAAAGTTTAAAAATTATAATTTTGTTCGTGACTGTGCAACGCGGTATGTCCGTCGTCAAACAACTGAAATCTGCACCGATAACAATCGTCGTTGTCAAGGCTTACATGTTAACACCAAAATGAAATCATTTGCAGATCTAAATCTCTCTCTCTGCCACCGCCGTCACGCGCTGCCAACGAACGACATCGGCATCAGTGAGAGACAAAGCGCTCGAAGATGCTCGCAGACGGCTCTAATGACGAGATCTAATGACGTTACGCTCGGTTCGTGAGCGCGCCGTTGATTGTCTCCGACTGTCACGCTTAGCGACAGAACTCTTAGATCACTATCTCATTTTTCTCCCCTCTGTCAACTGTCCGACGGTTCAGTGAGGGAACCAAAGGCAGATCTCCAACTTATAATTCACGGAGTTAGTTCGTCAATTAGAAATTATAATAGTCTATCAGATTACATACAAAAAATATTGTAAACTAATACTCCAAACACTTTTTCTATCAATCGTTGGACGACTGTTTAGTAGTCGATCAACAGAGAAATTTTCAACCTGCAAATGCGATGACTAACAGTACGTTGCGGCCATTTTTAAAGGGACGATAACTTTCTTAATGTGGAACCATACGATTTGGATTTTTTCAGAACAATTAGTTTACTATACGACGCGAACAAAATTTTGAAAAAATTGCAATTGGCCGGAATTACAGAGAAGACACTGAAAGTTGTTGTTTTCAACCTTTCTATGTGGTCTTATATTGAGAATTTACAAAATACGTGTGTTAGATCTGTGTCAATTATAAATATTCGGAACGTTTCGTCGAAATGACAACAATACCCAATCAGAAGCCGAACACCGCCTCTACCCTGGACAGCACTGCTCTGCACTATCCTCTAAGGAAGCATCAAACTCTACAGAACTGTTCTAAATCGCCTAAAAACGGGCAGAAAACAAAAATCAAAAAGAAAAGCCCGCTCTACAATCCAGGATCAGCCTCTTCTTCAAGGTTCCGTACCGTCTTGGTACCTAGCTAAAAGTAGAACGTGATTGGAGGAGCCGATCACGTGGGTGACCCGTCGCTGTCGGCGCCACTGCATCCTCCCGGTTAGGCCCTCGAAGACACCGTGCACTCGGAACCCTGTCTTCCTCGGGATAGCGGTCCTCTTTCACTCTGGACACTGCTTGTCCCTCCCGAGGACCAAGAAGATCGATCCACCGAACGCGAGGGGACTCGTCGAGAGTCCCAAGGTCGTTCCTCTAGGTCCCCAGGTGATTTGTACGATGTGTCCTCTTCGGGGTTGATGCGGGATCGGTTGGGTGCCCTTTTTAGGGCAGTTGTGCCAAGAAAATCGGTATACCGAACGCGAAGGGTCTCGTCAAGCGTTCTCAAGGTAGCTTATCTGGGTCCCCAGGTGATTTAGATGAGGTGTCCTCTTCGGGGTTGATCTAGGATGGTTGGGTATCCTTTTCGCGTGATTATCCTTGGTCTAAGGGTAAACGCACTGTCGTCGATCACGCGTCAGATAAAAGGAGGATGTAGCCGGATAATCTGGCGCACGCGATGCCTCGAGAACGACTGCGGTTGACACAAGGTAGGGGGTGCAGAGGGGTACGAGGGGAGAGGAGAGGAGAGAGAGAGAGAGATAGAGAACAGCTCAGTGGCGGACGTAGCCCATTGGCCACCGTTCGGGGACTAGAATAGTATCGGAATTAGAATAGAAAACGGACGAGGACCAGTGGCCGCCGGCGCTGCGATAACCGTGCCGCTGAAGATGGCCTCTGCTTCATTCAATGACTTGACGAAGGGGTCGGCTAATGGCTGAGATCTCGCCCATAGGGTTAGGGGGATCACAGAGCCTGAGGTCGATGGGACTCTTGCTTCAATGGTGGAGAATACCCTCTGTTCTGATCCACCTTCAGAATGGATCTTTCGGAAAAATCTTTCTGTTACACTGATTTTGTGTTCCCTTATACAAACATCTCTGTCATAAAGTGCCAGCTTCTAGCTTTAGTTTGAGCCCTCAAACGTTAGAAAATTCCTACGACAATGCATTCCAAAATCGACTCGAAGATCACCTTTCGAATTGAATCAATTTTGAAAAGGTATCTCCTCTAATTGATTATTCGGAACTATAATTCAGGATAATTTAATTGATCGTTAACAATACGTTAAAGATCCTACAGAATACTGGGACTCTTATTTTACAAAATTATAAAATTATGAAATTGCATCTGCCAGAAGATAACAACAATTTTTACAGATAATTAACCCTCAGGTTGGGATAAGCTCGATCGATCTTATATCGAAAGAGAACTGTAGTGAAATATCCTGCGTGGGTCAGACATGACCCGGGCGTAGGCCTGGAACTCGCAGGGTTAGTCCGAGGGTTAATACGTGGATCTTTATGCAAAATAAAAATTGCATCGATGACGAGGAGCCAAACACAGAAATTTTGTTTCTTCAATTATTAATTTTTACCACGGATGCATAAAATTTGCAGTCTATCCAGAATAATATTAATTTATTAAGCCGCCATGTCTCGAAGAGAAACTATGAAACGCTTTCGTTCGAATATGAAAGCGCACAGTCGAAGATTTCGGTGTCCGTAAAATGACACCCGTAAAAATACGAATTTGCATACAGGCGAGCACTCCGTTAATGACAACGATTAGCATAGTTATCTCCATTCTATTTTCCCACCGAGAGAAAAAGCTTTCGGTGCCGCTTTGCCGACCGATGTTGGAGTGCACGCAAAGCCGGCCGTTCTAGTTTTAATCAGATTTGAGGGTTCAACGTACCGCGGCCGTATTTTAAGTAACAAATAGAAAGCACTTTAAATACTTCGTCCAGTTGAACACATTGTGCTAAACGGCTTCTAGCAGACCCGCCGTGCGCCATACATTTCCTACGGAAAACGAAATTCCTCTCACGCTGACAGACACCACCGAATGGTATCGTTCGTTAATTGTCCTGAAAATATTTCTTATTCATCGACGCACCATTTCCGATCGAGATTAGATCAAGATCAAGATCGTTCGATTTACCAAAATTTTGAAAACGAAATTTTTCTGCTCAATTTCTACTTCATTCCTGCTTTTTGCAATTAACCCAGAAAACGTTCATTCGCAATTTTTGGTATGCGATAGTTTTTTCCGAAATTTTACCCAACTTGATATTATTTTTTTTTACGTAATCAAAATGCAAATTAATATTAAGAGATCAGAGGAATAGTCTGAAGCCAATTATTTTGTTTGCGAAATAAAATTAAAACAATTTTTTATTCAATTTCAATTTTTTGGGGGGTGGGGGTATATACCCCATAAATATTCTATAACACTAAGAACTTGAAGTTTTATTTATTATTATTATTCCAGTGTAACGTCGGATGGTTCATTGAATACAGAAGAGACGTTAATCATTGTACGACGGAGTCTGGGTCCATTCTGACCCAATCAAAATCCTTCTTTGACTACTCAATTTCTAACGATTAATTGGAATCATTGCCTGTTCCATGGGAAGAAATAGAAAGACTGGCGTGTCTAGAAGGAGCAGGTTCAAAAAACGAGTTGAAAAGAAAAAATGGATGAAAATGGCCGACGAGAATTCCGAGGACAAAACCGTCGTCGATGCACGCGCCCGAATGTGCTCGCCGAGGGTCGTTTAGAGAGTGGCGTCAACGCAAATGAGCTGTACCGGTGCCGCTTCGTATGACAACTTCGAGAACACGGTACAATTTGGCCGACTGTCACATAACAAATGTCGCGGGCAACAATTGAGCTGACTTGTTGCCTATGTAAATAACCGGGCCTCACGAAAACGCGAAAGAAAAACCCGCGAATTTACAGCTGAGTTGCGAGTCGCCTCGACTGCCAAGTAGGTTGTACGCCGCTTCATTGTCACGTTACATAAAACGCGCCGGTATTTACTGTTTCCGAGAGAGAGAGAGAGAGAGAGAGAGAGAGAGAGAGAGAGATTGTTAACCTGATAACACTTTCCGCAAAATCAACATAACGCTGAAGCATCTATTAAAAATTGAGCCATTTGATGGAAAATTGGTGTAAGTCAATATTTGTGTCTTCATGGAATTTTGAGTCTGATTTGGTAAAAAAGTATTTTACCATGACAGCATGTAAGGGTATTCCAAAAATGTACTTCCTTGAAGGGGGTGATTCCTGAGGCCATTTGGAGTAAATTTTTCCTTTACGAAAATGTTCTCCGCGGCTTCGTTAAGGAGGTATTAACGAAAAACACGGACCAATCAGGGCGCTGGTTACAGCGGTCGGATTCCGTGACGTCGACAGGTCCCGCTGAGCGTGGCGTTGTCATTGGCCGAGCCGGGGTCCGTCAGGCTCCGCTGAGCGCGGCGTTGCCACTAGCCGCGTCCTGATTAGTCCGCGTTTTTCGTTAATAACTCCTTAACGAAACCACGTAGAACATTTTCGCAAAGGAAAAAGTTACTTCAAATTACCTCAGGAACCACCCCTCTGAAGGAAGTACATTTTTGGGATACCCTGCATAATGTGTAGAGCAATTATCACTAAAATCAACCGACGCAATATATAAGAAGATCAATTTTGTTATGGACACTCGGTATGCATGGGTCTCGCTTTCAACTCCCCCAGGTTTCGCCCCGCCCACCGAAACCATGGTTATATTTCCATAGAACTTGTTGTTTGCATGTATCGGCTAAAAAGAAGACGAAACAAGCGGAGCCTGCAATTTCTCTCTATATGTGCGTCGATGATTAAAGATCGCGGCTAGCTCGAGCGGTGAGCAGAAATTAGTGTCATTTAGTGACGGTGCCATAATTGCAGCGCATCGAAGCGTTGCTTCTCGTTCGTGACCTTCCCGCGTTTCTCGTCACATACGGTGCAGAATAATTGGCCACCGTTCGCGTTCTTAATCACGCCCGACGCTATAAATTAATCCGCAATTTATCGCGCGCGTGGCCAGACAATTCATTGAGAAACGAGGCATTGTTCGAGCGACGTTTCGCAGTCGAGATTTCGAAGTGTCGAAGACACATCTGTAAGTTTAAATAATTGAGTAGTATCAAAACTCACTGCGTCATATTTTTGAAAAAAAAAAGAAATAAATATTGGGAAATTTATTGCAATCTGTTTCAGTAATTAGTGTCAGTATCAATTATTATTAGTATTACAAAATATGTTCAAATTTTCACTTCAAATATTTAGAAACTAAAATTCATAAATATTCCAGAGATGCTTCTACTATAATATATAAAATTTTTTAGGTGGATAAAAATTCAAGAATGGCAATAAAAATGTGTTAGCATGGAATGCAAGTTGTCGCAATTTTTAAAAATTTGAAAGTTATTGAATTTTCCGGGGAAGAAAAGACAAGAAGACATTAAAAAGGGATTGTTTCAAATATTGTCAATTTAAAATTGTTTTCTTGACAATGTACAAATCATTGTGCACTTTTCTCTGTAACAGAGTCAATGTGTCTGTCTATGGCTGACCACATCTACTTCCAAGAAACGCGCAATCATCTCTCTCCCCTGGATCTTCCTATCACAGCAAATTGCATCGAACGATTGTACAAATCACGCAATACAAAGACCCGAATAAACATTAGTTAGGTCAACACACGTAATAATTAGCGCAAGCAGAAGTAACCAATAAACGTTATCTAATCTTCGCTGATCTGCAAAGCAAGCAGAATTAAGCAGTAATCACACAGTGAATCAGTGAAGTATGAGATAGCATATTTCAAACGATCCCAATCGATTGTTACTTTTTACAGAAACAGAGATCCGAACGAAGAGGCTCAAATCGCAATTTTCATTAATTTCCTTAAAAGTGAAAGTGAGGTGCAACAAATGCAATTGCAGTAGATGCAGTTTAAAACAGCAAAAGGATTAAAGGAAATAAAAAATATTATTTTCATTTTGTTGAAATGTCACTTTAACAGTGACAATTATTATTTGGTCCTTGTCTTTTACAATTGATGCAGACAATTTTTATTTTGCATAAAGATATTTAATAATCGCGCAATGAATCACTGTAATATGGGAATCGTGCGTATTTTGAACGGCCCTAATCGATTCGATGAACAGCAATAATTTAAATAGAGATATATAATTCAGAATTTTTATTTCTCCGAAAATGTGCTTAAAATTATAATTATTCTAAAATAAAGCGAACGTGTTAGAAGTAAAGTGTATAAATGCCAAGATAATCTGTGACAAAGACTATAAAGCTTACAATTTCAAATGAACGCGAACGACCGTCTTAGAAGTAAACAATACAAATGCCAAAATAATCTGTGACAAATACTATAAAGCTTACAATTTCAAATGAACGCGAATGAACGTCTTAGAAGTAAACAATACAAATGCCAAAATAATCTGTGACAAATACTATAAAGTTTACAATTTCAAATGAACGCGAATGAACGTTTTCGAAGGGAAGAGTATAAATGCCTAAATTATTTGCGGCGAATGAATGTTGTCAGTGACTATTCGACTGGTGACGGTATTATTTGGAGATGCTACAGACAGCAACATGACTTTCAAATGCGCACGAGAGCCGCGCAAATAGGTCAATTATCGGATGGACAGACGGACCGATACCTGTGCAAACAAAATTGCAAAAGAGGACGAGTGATGGGGATCGATGAGCCAAGTGTCGAAAGCGCATAATGGCTGCCAGATGATGGCTCGCGCAAACATGATCTTCAGTTACCCTCGACTATTTCGCCGCTTAAAAATATACCGAACTGCTCTTGAGCTATAGCAACGCGATCAGGATCTTTAGACTTCATCTATGAAAACCCCTATGAACGAAAACGCTCCCTTTGCAGGTAGAATACAGAAAAATTTTGCATTGTTTAACAAACTCGGTCTGTGCTAGTTTTTGCAGGAATACGTCTTGTATTTCAAATGGAACCCAAAAATTTTGTTTACAATAATTTATTCCTCCATTCTGAAGCAAAAGGCGTTAGGGTACCATGTCAAAAAAATTAATATTTCAAATGTTATTCAATATTCACTAACGTTGGAATATCTCGCGAAATATTGTTTACGCTAATTGATTCCTCGTGGCATTCCAAACGTTGAAAAAGCGTTAGGATACTATATGTAAAAAAAATAAATATTTTTTGAGATATTTCAACGGTAGAGGATTTTGTGAATATGAATTTTATTGCCATAGTGCTCTAACATTTTTCTGTTGAGAATGGAAGGATAAAAAAAGATTAATCTCATAAAAAAATAAATTGTTTATTAATTTAAAAAATACTTGTGGAGTTTCATGTAAAGCACAGGTGGAATTGCACTTAGCAAGTGAACCGACGTGTTCCCGTATTGTTTAGAAGTGTCCCATGGGTAAACAAGCAAAGAAGAAACTATCCCTGCGGCGTGTCCGAACAGACGCGATAAAAGACGAAAATCCTCGACCTGTTTGCCGAGAGGAAGCAAGGAAAAGTATTGGGTTGTCCAGAAAGTTTGTGCCGTTTTTCTGTAGGTGGCATTAGGATAGGTCTGAATATGTCAGAATAATTGAAACAAGTGGTGTGTGTACATAGTCTAAAAGGTGATATTTCAGGCATTTTTAGAAAAAAGTTTGATTAGGATACATGAATTTTTGTTAGTTTTATACGCTCTTAAATATGGAAGGAAACAGAGTGCATTATAGGCATTTGATGCTTTTTTCTTCCAAAAGCTGTTGGAGCTTGGTTGGGATGTGCAAATCCATTCACCCTATCAACCAGACATTACACCCTCAGATTTTCATCTCTTTAGGTCAATACAAAATTCCCATAATGACAAAAACTTTAACTCTTTGGTCGACTTAAATATGATTTTTTATAAGCTTTTCGTCGAAAAATGCAAGTTGCGTGAAACATGGAGGAAGATTATGGAACAAAACGGCACTTATAATAATTCAATAAATGTATATCGAAATTCGAATGTATTGCGTTTGAGTTTTCCTTAAAAGGAAAGGAAGGCCCGGACAATCAATGAAAAGCACCGGCATACCGGTGTGTACCAGATATGATCAAACGGCGGCTGTCCGAGCAGTTCTGAGTTGGAACGTAGGCTGCATGGGAATCTAGAGCGTGTGCGGATTTCTGCGCGACAAGGCGGTTCGAAGCGGTTTCGTTCCGTTTCGGAACGAAAGCCACTCGTCGTTTCGGGTGTCGGCAGCTTCCTTTCCAATAGACATCTCGTCGACCATTCACCGATTTTATTATTCTACCATCCTGCGTGCGGCGCCTTTCAGTTAGACAACCCCAAGAAGGGGTGAATTTAGTTGCAAAAAATTGGGAGTCGATCAGAGATCAGATTGTCCCAAAAGCAGGCCTGGGCAAATTTTATTTGAAATCAAAATGAGAAATAATTTATTTCGCGCCGTCATACCCAATACTTGAAAATAAAAATAATATTAACTCTATCTAAATTTTAATTTTTTCTTTTGAGATTTATTTTATTGGATATAAAAATAATATTGATTCTATGGGAATTTTAATTTTTTCTTTTGAGATTTATTTTATTGAAAATAAAAATGATATTGATTCTATTGGAATTTTAATTTTTTCTTTTGAGATTTATTTTATTGAAAATAAAAATGATATTGATTCTATTGGAATTTTAATTTTTTCTTTTGAGATTTATTTTGTCGAAAATAAAAATAATATTGATTCTATTGAAATTTTAAGTTTTTCTTTTGAGATGTATTTTATTGGAAACAAAAATAATATTGAACAATCTAAGTTTAATTAATCGACCGAAAAAAGTAAACGTTGCTTTCGAATTCTAGAATTTTTCCAACTTCCCATTTTTTTTTTTCAAAATAGGTTCAATCCCAAAATTTCTCACTTTTTGTATATTTGTCACTGTGATAGATTCTATATTGCACGCCAACAATAACTGCCGGAGCTGTCAGTCTTGCACGTCATACAATAAATAATAAGAGTTTAACTAAAAAAAAAACACTTGTGCATCTATTTGTTTACATCCCAAAAATTCCTACTTGCATATATCCAAAGGTTACTTTAAAAAAATTCTAAACCCCCCCTCCCCAAGTAGCTCGTCGAAGATAGCCACGTTGCAGGAAGAGGACGCACTCGTTATCATCGGTTACGTAACCGGTCCGTTATCACGCCCACCTATCCCCGTTGATCGTCTTCGAGGAAACGAATGCCGTGCAACGGGTCTCGGAGAAATTTCAGCCGCGTAACTATCGATCGCGATAACAACATTTACAGAACCGCCGCGCCGTTCCTTCATAATGCAGCCCTCGGAATCCCTTTAGCAGTCATACAGGGTGCTTTCGTGTAACCGATTCGAAGTATACCGCCGACCATAAATGTCGGAACATCTGCTCGTTTGATCGAATAAAGCGACATCACTAAAATCGGCCGAAGTTGCTTCTCAATTCTTCAAGATGTTAAGAATGTGTGACATTGGCAGACGATGTAACTAGACTGCGTTACTAGAATTTTTAGGCGAATTTGAAATTTTAACACTAAGCCTACCATCGCCGGTCAAAATGACCGGATCCAGATGTTTCATTTTGCAATTAGAAACCATGGTAGTAAATTACTGGAAGAAATAATTAAATAGTCATTTTTACCACTCCGGTAGAACTAGGTACAGTGAATTCTCGATATATGTCAACAACACGGGTCTTGCCAGCGACATATATCGTCCAGGAGACATATTCGAGCCGTGTTATGTTTGCACTCATCAGCGTCTGAGGCCTCTCGAGCTTCGGGGTATGCCCCGCGGTAGTGGGGATAATTCCGCGACGTTTATCATCCAGGCCCAGGCGACATATATCGAGAAATCACTGTATACGGCAACCGTTCAAGTGTTAAACGGCCAACACCTGGGAACGAGTTCGGAACAGTTTCGACGTGTGCACGGGCAGTTTCCTCGAACGTCCTTTAACGGGTTTCCAAGCGGTTGCGTCACCCGACGCAATTGCGCGAAACACGTTTCGCTGTTTACTCGCACGAGAGGACGCACTATGAATGAGACCGTAGCCGGCTTCGTGGTTATCACGTGCCGCTCTCACGATACCCGATTAATTCCCTGACCCGTCCTGCACGACTTCGAGGGAAGATTCCGCTGACTATTTTAGCAGATGCTAAAATAGAAGATAGTCGTATACTCGAGGCTTCGCAAGACGCCGGAGGCAAAACCGTGTAGAATGGAACTTCTGGGGTTTCGAGGGTTCGGAATGGTTTCCGTTGGCAAGTAGAATCTGTGCTCTAACGAGCCTGTGATCTACGAGTCCGGATCGAGAGGATCTTGAACTGTCCTCAGAGATTTATTAGTAGACCGTGGATCATTATGCAACATAAAAATCGTTGGCATTTGTTTGCTTCTTTACAATCTTAACAAGTCGAAGATATTGATACTCTTAAATGTTTTTTTTTACTGTTTTAACCCCTTGCACTATTTTGCGGTAGTAGTGGTATAGGTATGTTCTTAGCAACATTTACATTAAAATGTTACGCTAAACTAATCATTTTTCGACATGGACGGGTCAATACTTTGTCACGGAGAATAAAAAACCGCATCGACTGATGGTTCCATTAAAAAAATCATCGTTGACCTTCAAATCTCCTAAACGCCTCCACTCATAACGAAGTCATGCACGTTCGCATAACGACGGCTGGGTCTGCAGTGACCCGTGCTTGCGGGTCCCGATCAGCTTCTCGATTGTTGCATACTCACGGGTCCGGGTCACGCGAGACCCAGCCGCCGGCAGCAACGATTCTACGTACTTGCAACTTGCTAGAACCGATAAAGAGAGCAACAAATTCCTGTTTGGTTCTCATAAATGCCAATTCTCAGAAACAATGTTTATTTCGCATAAAGATCCGCCCAGTCGATTCGCCATAAATCCGAAGGTCAAACGAAGCCTTGCTTACAATGCAATGTCCGAACAGAAAAATTCCGAAGCTCACATTGGTCAAGGCAACAAGGTCACAGAAGAGGATCCTTTGAACCTCGGATCCGGAGATTCAAGGTGTCCAGTAATTCGATTCAAAGCGTCCAAGTGTGCTTGGACCCGAGATGTCCACGTATCGATACACAACGCCTCTATCGATTACGTCTCCTCGTGGCATGGAGAAAGGTTCGCGAGACCGGAAGCCACCGAACGTAACCGGGGTTCACAGAGAAGGGCAGATGGATGCGACGCGATTCGAAGATGAAACGATCGAGCGCAATCACCCGCGGGCCGCGACACTTCCGGCCAGCGTCATGATCTCCGGTGATGATCTCCTGACGGCGACGAATGCGTGACCGCGCGGCGTCAGCCAGCGTCGAGCAGCATGGCTCTTCCCGTCTGCTCAGGGACAGTCGACGGAAACCGGAGGAACCGGAAGTGAATGCTGCGCCGGTGTAAGCCACACTGCCGGCCTCCGTTCGATCCTCCTGCGACTGTGCGGCCGCGAACGATTTTGCATCGCCCACACCCCCCGCTGGCCACCCCCTTTTTGCGCACGCTTCCTCCCCCCTTTTTGCGAACCCCTCCGCTATAGCTAACCCGCCGCTGTCAACCACCCTTCACCTGCCCTGTCCCGACGGTCTACGCAATCTTGTTAGGTTCGTCTTCTTCCGGGATTTTATACTGCCCCTCCTCGACCCCATTATTGGATTTTGCAAAATTTCCCGAATTTGCCCTGCAATGAAGATTCTGAACAGAGTCTAATAAACATGTGCTTTATCAATTTCCTTTAAACTGTAATCGAATTCTATTCTGCTGTAGTCGACATACAGGGTGTCCGTAAAATGTACTTCCTTGAAAGCAAGGCGATTCCTGAGATCATTTGAAGCAACTTTTTCCTTTGCGAAAATCTTCTCCGAGCCTTAATTGCAGAGTTATCAAAGAAAAATGCGGACCAATCAGAGCGCGACTATGGCGGACGTTTTTCGGCTTGGCCAATGGTAACGCTACGCTCGGCGCCACAGTAGTCGGAAATCGCCATAACGTGGCCAAAATAGGAAGAAGTATTCCAATTTAGTTCAAAATCGATACTCTGGGGTTTTTCGGGTCGCTGATTATAAATCTAATGTAAAAATTACAAAAAACAAAATGGCGGATGTGTAAAACAAAAAAATGATTGAACTCACTTAAAAATTAGTATTCCCATATTTCTCGTGCCGTTGAATATGAATCTGATGTTAAAATTACAAAAAACAAAATGGTGGATACAATATGACAGGCGTATGTGAAAAAATAATTTGATTTGCATAAATATTTGGTAATAGAATGTTTTCGGTAACTCTGATGACCGAAAACATTACTGAAAATTTTTCTTCCGTGGCTTTCCCATAGTCATTACCTGAGTACCCGGTAAGGCAAGGGTCATGCGCCTAACAGAAAATTCATTGTTGGCATTTTTGTCACGTTTCAGCGTTTTTCACTGTGTGGCGGACGGGTTCGGCTCGGCCAATGGCAACGCTACGCTCAGCTGTAGCCGCGCTCTGATTGGTCCGCGTTTTTCGTTAATAACTCGTTAACAAAGCCGCGTAGAACATTTTCGCAAAGGAAAAAGTTACTGCCAATCACCTCATGAATCACCCCTTTTAAGGAAGTACAACATTTTTGGTACACCCTGTGTAGTATAAACAATAATTTTTATTTACTTATCGGTTGTATTTGTCGGTGCATTTGTATCTATTTCTTCGGACATTACAATTCATAATTTATTATGAATACGAATGCAATCGCGTTGTTTCTTTAAAATAATATATAATAGTAATTTCTAGTGTTCCATACAAGGGTGCAGTTCTAATGTTTATGCACCACGAATCTGGCACGGTATTGTGATGCAAGGGGTCGGTAACAGCGTTTGCAACAAACCTAATCTGATATGCAAATGCGAGCAACCCTTGAATAACATAGTTAATTGGTTCAGTGTTGTTCGGGACACAGTGTTAGACTTTTTCCTTATCTCGAGAGAACTTGCCACTTTGACCAATAATAACGTTTGGCAAATCATTGCAGCGCGATTGTGTACAACCCCCGGCTGAAAAATCGTTCGATCTTATCGACCGAGCGCAAGAATAAATATCACTGACGTAATGCTAGTTATTACCATGATCGATGGATCCTGATACTTTTCGTTGGGAGCAAACGCGATAACAACTGTTACACGTTCGTGAAACATTAACCCTCGGACTCCTACGAGTTCTAGACCTATGCTGGGGTCATTTCTGACCCACGCCGGATATTTCACTGCAGTTTTCTTTCGATATAAGACGATTCCTCGGGACCGGCTTTCGTCGTATTTCGGATGAAGAAGAATCACCGCTACGGGTCACGAATGACCCCGGCATAGCGTACGGAGGGTTAATGTAAAATTTGATTACCCCCCCATTTAGTATTGAAATTTTTAATTTAGTGTTACATTTAGCATTCAATTTAATAGCCTCCTTCTAATATTTTTAATATTAAAAATTATTACTAATTATATTAAATATTATTCAATAATTTTCCATAACTTTTCATTTGACACAGGGGTATTTTATATTTGTCGAAAGCATAGGAGTATACAATATTATTTCGTCGAAGTTGTTTGTATTCTACTCTGGTAATATGAATAGAATTCTGCTTTTCCATTATTCCTACGCGATAATAATTCTTTCAGAGTCCACGTAAACAGTTACAGCCGCCAGGGTGTATTGAAGCGCACATTTTCAATTTCAATTTTTCAAGATAATGCACCCTCTGAAAGTTCCACTGAATAAAGTGCTTAAAACTTGCATTTGAAAGGTGTCCATATAATAAGGGAGCGAAAATAAAGGGGACCATATTTTCTGTTCTATTGTCACCCATTTTCCACTGTCGTTGCATGAATGCTGGCAAAAATTATTTTCCCCACGGCTACCGAGCAGTTTTCACGAGAACTGGATTGTCCTTAAAATCCATAATGCACACACATTTCCTATAAACAAAATTATTTCACTGGTTTTACAGTATCGCTTACATAATTAACATTAACATAGTTATAGTTACAGTATTATAGTTACTCCAATAATAATTTACAACGAAATTGTGAAATAATATAAAATAACAATAAGATTAGAAGAATAACATTAATTTATTAGTCTCAGCTTGTTAAAATCATCTAAAGAAGAAACAAATTTTGACTGGGTTCTAGTAGCTCGTAATCGATTTGGAAAATTTTTATTTTGCATAAAGATCCGCAGTTCGATGACTATTTTTATTAAAAAGAAGACCAAGATAATTACGAAGACCACGAATTAATTTACCAATTATTCATTTCGTTGAACAGAACGGCTGTTATCTTGAACTTCGGACTTCGTTCGAACTCGGTTAGGTTCATTATCGGCGCTCGTGGGGTGGAAAAGATCATTCCCATAACCAAGATGCTAATTCCTCCCTCGTCGGATTCCCAGCGCATTCCAGCGATTTTTCCCCTCGGCTTTCGGCCTGTCTCTTTAAACATTTTCCCTCGTCAGCTCATCCCCGGCGATGCTTGCATTTTTTCCCGTCCCGTTCGCATTATTTTCCCCTGTCTATCCGCCCCCCCCGCAACAACCCTGGCTGCTCGGCCGACACCCCCGCACTCGCATGCGTGATTCCAGGCCAGTTCTCTCACACCCTCGACGAGCCTGCGCAAGACACAAGCCTTGTCGTTAGGCGAACCGACCGGCTCGTGTCTACGACCGCCGGCGAATATCTACAGGGTGATTAAAATATCACCGTCACCCTCTACCGCCCACGCGGTGCAATTATTTGCACACCGGCCAAAGGGGCGACGCGCCGCGCGGTATAATTAATTACGAGCCCGTCGATGGGGTTCCCGACATAGGCTAACCGCGGAGACAGGCAAACTTTGATTTTGCACCGCTGTTAAACGTTTTAGGTAATTTTTTAATAATGTACGTATCCCCGAAAATTATTTTAGACAATTTTTTAATTTTGTGTACAAGACAATTTACCCTGCAAAAGGATTGGACTAATTTGTCAGTAATTTGTACGCCCCTGTAAACCATCCTAGACAATTTTATAATAATGTATACACTTCTTTTAAACGTTTTAGGTAATTTTTTAGTAATATATGCATGCCCGTTAGACAATTTTTAAATTTTGTTTAAACAACCCTTTCAAACACCTTTTATTGCACTGTGTGCTACGTGGAAAACAACCCCTACAGTGTTTTCATAAATTCAATAACCTCTAAACTCCAGGGTATTACTACTTCAGAACGTAGAGGATTAAAAAAGGAAATTTTCAGGATTATTAAATTCGTTTCAATAATATTAATGAATTTATTCAGATACCTTAGGGGTTGTTTCTCAATGAACTCGACACAATGAAACAAGTTATTCAATGTAGTAGGTTTTGAAATCTCATCAGAACATGTAGGATCAAAAGAGAAAATTTAATGTATTATTAAAATCCATAAAAATATTTGGGTAATGAATGAATTTATTAAAACATTTTAGGAGTAGTTTCTCAGGAAGCAGACACAGAAACGTGTTATTTAAAGTAGCTTCAGAGCACATAGAATGGAAAGAGAAGATTTCATAAATTGTTAAAATCAATTAAAATATTTTGGGAAACTAATGAATTTATTGAAACATTTTAGGGGTAGTTTCTCAGGAAGCAGACAGAGAAACGTGTTATTTAAAGTAGCTTCAGAGCACATAGAATGGAAAGAGAAGATTTCATAAATTGTTAAAATCAATTAAAATATTTTGGGAAACTAATGAATTTATTGAAACATTTTAGGGGTAGTTTCTCAGGAAGCAGACACAGAAACGTGTTATTTAAAGTAGCTTCGGAGCACATAGAACGGAAAGAGAAGATTTCATAAATTGTTAAAATGCATTAAAATATTTTGGGTAAATATTAATTTATTAAAATACGTTAGGGGTAGTTTCTTTCGCAGCACACAGTGCACACCGCATTTATCCGTGTTCGAACCCTATCCGCTGCACGTGCACGTGTGCATCTTGCCGCCGTCAAGATTTCACGAGGGGTAAAAGAACAATAATCCGTTTAACGTCATCCCCCGCAGACGGATGATTTGATTATAGTGTTACAGTGAAATACCGGTGTCAACGAGCTCGCCGTCGCGAATCCACAACCGACGATATTTTCAAACCATTCTTCGCAGAACTTTTTTGCCCCGGTCGCATCGTCGCGCTATGAAATCATCAAAGTTTAATGCTCGAGGAAACGTCGTCGATCCGACGCACGTGAAACTATTATAAGCGGAAACAATGTCTCTAGAAAAGTTTGAATGCTTCGGGTTCGCTGTCGTACGTTCCACCCCTATATTAATGTTATCTCTCACGAGTTGCAACCATGGAATGGAATTCCTTCGGCGCCTATAATTATTGTTATAGGCGCCTCGCGTCGCGATTCTTCTTCAACAATCTTATTCTTTTAGAAATGCACAAAATAAGAATCTAAAATAGTAAGATGTAAAATAATTCTTAATATAATAATAATTTAAGATTTTTGTTCCTTGTATGATTTAACGATATTTTAGACAATTTTTAAAAATGTATTCAACCCTTTAACATTTTTGTCTTTTGTACAGTTCATTGAGGTTTTACAGAATTTTTTAATAGTGCATACATTTATGTGAAACATTTTAAACAATTTTTAATAGTATCTATGTACACTCTTGTTCAAAGTCTCGAACAATTTTTTAATAATGTATACACATCTGGAGAAAGTATTGATAATTTTAAGAAGATGCTATTGCTCAAGAGAAATATCTTTAGCTATTTGATTATTGCTGTTATTACGAACTGTTGTGCAGAACTATTATTGTAGGTATAGACGTAAAATATTTTATTTAATTTCTAAAAATCATTATTTAGTTGTCTCGAAAATGTATTATACTGCTATAATTATTAATATGTATATGCACATATTTACATTTACTATATTATGTAAATCTATATATTTACCAAACTCGGGTGAATGCAACAACTTATAGCGATGGTGCTTCTCAATATTATCGATTATACAGGGTGGGCCGGAAATCGTAGTACAAACAATAAGAAAAAATAAGAAAAAATTTCGTTATAACATTTTTCCATCCGTTCTGGAGAAAATCGAGTTTGAAAATGCAGCGAATACGCGTGCTGTATGCGTGCTTTCGTCCGAGGTGTCTGATCATGGTCAACCTAATCTACTTCCTGCATATACGGAAGCACGCAGACCGCCGCGGTGTCCGCTTGAACTACGATTTCCGGCCCACCCTGTAGCATAACCGTGTGTTACGTACTTGCGAGATTGTGGGTCACCAGTGACTCACCGAGGATCCTTCATTCATAAATGACATTTTCCACGGCGAGCCGCAAGAATCAATAACAGTTACGAAATGCACGCAGATGTCATTAACCGAGGCGATAATTGCGTGCGCGACGACCGGCCTTATCGTATCGCGGGTCATCAATGAATCCAGTGCAACCGTTGTCCACGCCGTTTAGCATTTTCCCTGTTAAGTCGCACGGTACAATATCTGCATGACGAAACGGTTTCGTATCGCCGCTGCTAATGCATATTTATCGCGCGCGAGCGTGTATATCTGGGGACTTAAGTCACTGCTGACCCACAGAGAACACGTTTTCTTTCGCCGGGATTAGCATTTGCCTGACGAAACAGTTCGTGTTTGCCAGTGACCATTGTAAAATTCTGCGGCACGTGCGCTTCGCTGGCCGACGGATTTTCTGCGAGCCGATCGAGCCTCGAAAATCGAGCAAACGAAATGGATTTCCTTTCTACCACGATATACGGTGCATTCTGGAAATTGTCCTAAATAAAAATTGATAGATGAAATACGCGGGAAGAACGTCGTAAAAAGTGGATTTTATTTTTTTTTTTTGTCCACGACAGAGCTCGCCGAAAAATCTGAGAAAATTCATGTACAATACTTGCACCTATACCCCGATACTGTAAAAATATAAACGATCTCGCTCTTAAACTTCGACGCTAGATCTGCATTTTACCGATTTTTTGGGGGTTATTGATTTTTCACAACCAGGATCTTTAACGTGAAAATCCGAATTAATTGTGGGGTATGTACCTGGGTATTTGACATCTGTTTGGTTTTTTTCAGAATTCTCGCATGTGACTAAACTGGGGAAAATAGGCCAAAAACTGCTTGCTACCAGTTCTTCACAATTTTTATTTTCCGTAAAGACGTGCAGTCTAATTGTTAACAAAATTGTTAGAAGAACGAACACATCGTCGTTGAACTTTCGGCATTCGCAACCGGAATGATAAGCGTCGGAACATTACGGCCAACAGAGCATAGGTGTCCGAGTAGTTTCGCAAGAGGACGCATCCAAGGTTGAAAGCTTCGCAGCATGATAAGCGTGGTTGTTTGTCGGAACGACTGGTGGAATCGTCATTGATCCGCAGCAAAAGACATCGGCGACGAGTTCAGCCAACGGTTACAGTTGAAAGCGGAAGAAGGTGGACGCAGAAAATTTCCAGGCTGCCGGAAACGCGGCTGCGCGAAGCAACGATCGGCCAGAGAGTGCAAAGAACGCGTCGCCTCGTGCCTTACGCTGCACACGGTGTAATATCTATTAGGGGTACCCATAAGTAATCAATTATTTGCAAAGAATTTGTTTTACCTTTAGTTCTGTACTCTGTAAAATATTCCAAAAACTATAATTTTTGTTTACAACCCTGTAATAAAATGGCGGCGTCCGTACCTTCCGAGGATCACACTCGTCGTTGCATACTTTTTCATGTTCATGCGGGATTTAATGCAACGGTAACAACAAAGAAAATTTGCGATGTTTATGCAGATGTATTGAAGGTGAACAAGTGTCAACGTTGGTTCAGAAGGTTTGCTGCTGGTGATTATGATCTCTCTGACAGGCCCCGAAGTGGACGACCAGTTGAAATATGGCAAACTGTTCTTGATAACGATGGAGATTATATAATAAATTAGTTTGTTTTAGATTTCAAAATAATTGACTACTTATGGGTCCCCCTAATAAAATGCGATTCGGGCACACTGCGTGCGCGCGCGACGGGCGGACTGCATCGCGGCGCGGAGAACGAATGCAAACGCGATACAGAGATTTCTCTATATATGTCGCCACGGTCTGGATGGTAAACGTCGCGGAATTATCCCCACTGCCGCAGGCTATACCCCGTACGTCTCCTGGACGATACAGGACACTGGCAAGACTCATGTTGTTGACTTATATCGAAAATTCACTGGACAGCTATTTTCCCTAATTTAGTCACGTGCGAAAATTTTGAAAAAAATTGAACAGATATTAAACACCTCGGTATATATACTGCAATTAATTCGGATTTTTACGTTAAAAATCAGGGTTATGAAAATTGAAAAACCTCAAAAAATCGGTAAAATGCAGATCTATCTTGGCATTTTAAGAGCGAGATCATTTATATTTTTACAGTATAGGTGTATAGTTGTAAGCATTGTACATAAATGTCAGATTTTTTGGCGAGCTCTCTCGCGGACAAAAATAAAATCCACTGTTTGCGACGCTTTTATATTTCATGCTATTCATTTTTTTCAGTTCATAGCTTCAAAATTTAAGGACAGAACCCGCAATTATTTCTGCACCGACCAGATACGGTTAGCGAACTGTTCCAATTTCTGGGGGCCTCTCGAGCGCGATTGTTCGGCAATCGGCATGCTCAAAAGTGGGGAAAGCTGATGATCGGCGGGCAGGGAGACTGGCAAAATGATCGACCGATGGAACGTGGCAAATAGGGGAACGGGTTGGAATCTGTTACCGGGTGCAGCCTCGAATTCGGTCTATGACCCGGCACTGTATCATCGATGAAAACGGAAAAGCGTCTGCGCAGTGGAACCGGCTGCTGGGAAAGCGAACCTGCCCTCGATACGTTTCCCGACCCCCTACCCCATCCTCCCTTTATTTGCTCCTTTGTCCTCCCCGGTTTCCTTACCCCCGTTTTCTTCATATCGCTTTCTACTTTCCAGCGGACTTTGTCTCGGCCCGAGTAGGCCCGACCCGTCCCCACCGTCCCTCGTCGCGCTCGAATATCCGATTCCACGATTTCGGAAACAGTTTAAGCGATAGTCTGCACCGTCATCCCTCTAAATAAGGGCTAAAACTCCGATCCACTCGTCCTGCAGACGAATTCGCTTACCGTGTTGTATTGGTACGCAACCAACTATTGGTACACACTAAATACGTAGCACAAAACCGGGAAAATAAAACAAAATAAAATACCTGCAACAAAAGGATAAAGAAAACTGTATTATTTCCGAGATATAACTAGTCACTCGTAGAAATAATCCAGGCAATTTTGTAATATTTTTAGGGGAGCATATGAAAAATTTTTTTGAGAAGTCAGACCAAGTTTACTGCACGATCTGGAGAAGAAATTCTTTTAAAAAATTGTAATTCGTCGGGATTGCAGAGAAAATAGTAACAGTTGTTTTTTTACAACTTTTTATGTGAACCTGTATTGGAAATTAGATCTGCGTCAATTATACGACAAAGTGTGAAAATTTCAACAGTACTGGTCAACTAAAATAATTGGAATCTGAAATGTGGATGCTTCTCGGATTTGCTCGGCAGCCCCATCACGATTTAGAACGCTATGATTTATGCAGAACGTTGAAAGCCAGCATCACCAGCAAGACAATGATTCTTTGTCGAAGATTGCACGGCATTTAACAAATTGTTTCTCTGCTAACCGGACTGCCTATCGAGTCCGGCTCCTGTGCCAGGGTTTGCCTTTACGTAACACGCCCACGCACCTAAATGTTCCGCAAGGAACGCCGTTTATCTATATTTACCGGGCTTATCTTTCTCGCGAGGTATAGTAAAGTAGCCTAACACGAGATCCATTTTTCTTTTTAAATCGCAGTTCTCGACTAAGAACACTTTCGTGAAAAATGACATGTTCCAAGGATACCACATGTATTCTTTTGGAACCTATCGAAAAACAGTGAAAATAATTCTGTTTCTAATATTTTTAATTCACGACTATTGAACCTGTGGGGTCCCATATTGGGAAATATTACTTTGTCAAAAATGCATGACACGCATAATTTTCGGTTTGTAACCTCTGCAGGGATGAATTTTTCAAAGTGAGAACAAAATTGTTTAATCTTGTGAGATTCTGTGATGAACAGTTCCCACACAGATTTTAATTTTTTTTCCGCTTGGAGTAATTTTAATTCAGAAAACACTGACACACGCGTGTGCCGGTTACATAAAGTAAATAAACGACCCTGTCTCTGCAACAAAATAGCGCGTTGCATAAAGCAACCAGCAGCCGCATGGAAAATTTTGGAAGTCGTATTCGCGAGCACGTTCGAAACATAATGAATTATTCGACTAGGAAACATGTACTTCGAACGCGTACCTTTTATCAGAACCTTGGCGATGATTTATGATCCGCATTGTTCTAATCAACGTTTGGCAACGAATATGAATTCAATATCGCCGATATCTCTATATTCTTTATCTGCCTATTAAATTCGGCATACCTGATAACGAACAAATGTTATTTCGTCTAAGTCCGTTAAAAACTTTTTGTTTTTCACGAGGTTCTATGTTTTTCGTTGTTAAACATTATTGATCGCTGGCAGGCTTATCGTTACAAGGAATTCCAGATAAAATCGCGATAAAACGTTACGAAAATAACATTTTCACAACGTGCAGAAATAAAATGTGTATTGCAGACATTGTTCGGTTATGGAGCACATTTTTTTAACAGATTTCTGTGCAAATTAATTAAACTTGGACAAGTATATCGATGCCCTGAATTTGTAAGATGTTACATATTAACAGAAAAAATATATTGAAGAAAGCTCATGTTGTAAACCAATTTTGGCTGAACTTCACTTTCTGGGACCAAAAATTTCGCACTTTTTTTATACAATCCTGTAGATCTCGACGAGGAAATTCCAAACACGCAAGTTTTAATGTGAGGAATTCACTGGTTCAAAAGTTATGCGCGCTTAAAGTTGATTTTAAGATTTTTTGAGGGAAGGACGCCGTTATATTGATTGTGGCGCCCTTTCGCTATAAAAAGCTTGAAATCGCTCAACCTTGTTTGTTGTAATCAATGTAGAAAATTTTTATTTTGCATGTATACAAAATAAGAAAATTGGCAATCTTTATTTAATATTTAAATTTCTACAACCGTTGTTGCGTAATTATTACGTATTTATCGGAAGTAAGCATGTCAGTAGCGTATTTAGGAAACTCGTAATTTATTTCTCCTTGAAGATTATCTGTCATTTGACTAGCACAAAGTCTATTTTCAAAAACACATTTGTGCCGTTTCACTTACGACCGATTTAGTTTCGAACGACCGTAACTATCGCTTTGACTTCCACAATCAATGATTAGCAGCAGTCAATGAGTTTCCCTGATAAGAGGTCTCTGCAGTGTAGATTAAATTAGACCGTGTATCGTGCTAAATCATTATCACAATGTTATGCAAACGGATTAAATCGGAAGTTTTGCTGCCGGCAGAAAAATCGTTCGATCATTTGACCGGAAAGGTTACTCGGTTTAAACGATATCAACGTCGCTTTGAAATTCGAAATTCAATTTATCGTGCTTATTATTCCCTCTCGATGTTTTTTCATTTTTTTGTGTGTCTGTCGTTTACCAATGAATTAATCGACGCAACAGATCAAACTGAAATTTCCCTTTTTGGAAAATGATTTTGGAAACTGAGCTTCGCTTTGCAATCTTAATTTTCGAAAATGGACCTTGAACAACAATTTCAGATAATAATAATATATAATTATTTCATCGTGTTACTGGTATTTGAGCAGTTCAAGGGGCAGCGAAATTAATTCTTGAAATTTTATTTTATCTTTTTAGGTTTAGAATTAATTTGATCAACACTAATTCGACTCATACACATCACTAGACATATTCATATCCTAGTAAAAATCAGTAAGTGAAATTTAAAACAGTAGAGAGATTGAAATAATTTACGAATATATTATTTTCAACCTGTTGAAATTATTAGATAAATAATGAATGAAAATTTTGTCTACGTATCTCTTCATCATAATGATAGGACTGGATTTAAGCAGATTTCGTACAACTTTTAGTGAAAGTGGATTTTTATGCAAAATAAAAATTTTCTTTCTTCTTTTCCAAAAATTTCAATAAACTGAAGATAATATATTGAAACTTTTAAATTGGTTTAATTTTGCCCGCAGTTTAGACACACGATGTCTTTGCACGTCAAGGGGTGAATAACACATTTCATCTAAAAACAGATGAGCTTCGTATCCAGAGATTCAATATGATCTATTAAAAGATTCCGTTCTCTAATTTTAAGGGCGCACATAAAAATAAGAGTATCTAAAATTTGTGAAAGGAGACCCGTCACTATCGAATCGAAAATCGATAGAGGGTAACAGGCAAGCGCGAGACTCTGACGATCGGCGATCCTCGGGGTTAGATGATCTTATAAGGCGGCTCTCGCGAGGAGACATAAGTGATTTGGAACGTGGGACTATTATAGAACCGGCTAGCTACATTGTCGAAAACATAGGCTGAATATGTCCCCTCTCCACCGGGAGAGGTGACTAGATTCGAATCCGTGACACCTTCGGCACAATTGCCACACAATCACCTTGCCAAGTCAGCTTCTTCATCATCCCCTTTGCCTCTTTAACCCTTTCGTACGACAACGCGGCGCACATGCTCGTTCGATTAACACGACGAACACATCCGACACTCTTTCCACTCGATTTTGAAAAGGCACGATCCAAAAAATAAAATACGTACACAGTGGATCCAAAAAATATTCGAAAATTTCCCATTCCCGAGAAATTGCCCATATTTTGATGATTTTTGTTCTGAATGCGTGGGGAATGATTAAACCCTCCCTTAAATTAATATCCAGTTTGTGCATATTAGCGCATCATTATCTCCGCCATTTTTGAAAATATGAAAAAACTTCGTTAACCAAAGTTTTCCAGTATGAAGAGGACTACATTGTAGGAATAACAGATTTTTTGTAGGTGAAAGAGTTACGGCGATTTCAAGGTCACCTTCATTTTTTAAATTAGGAACATGTATTTTTCTAGGCGCTATTCGATGCAGCTCGTCATTCTCTATGAAAAAGCATTGATCTATGTGTGTCGAAAAATGATTAACTTAAGAGATATTTCAATTTTGATTTTGTCGAATTTTGTAAATCTTATTTACCATATTCCAGTGTTCATGAATAACGCAATATATTTTAAGAAGGGAAATCAATTTTTATTTCACTTTGATCTGTGACATTTGAGATAAAAACTTGTTATTTTGCGGAAGTTTAGACTATATCATAAATTGCATAGTCCATTTCCTACTGTTGCATCAACTATGAATTCAAATGTGCAAGATGCGTCATCGTTTATTTAGGTAGTTATTTACATTTTGAATATTTAATGGTTAATAATCGCAACTAAACATATTTTCAAAGTAAAGTATTTTATTTGAAAGGGTTATTTTATTTACTATATGAGATTAAATTAAAATAAATTTGTATAAATAAAGCGACAGTCGTATAATATTAGAAATAAATATATGAAACTTATACATTGCGTGTATCGCTAAGAATAAATTAAAAAACATTACTAAAAATAATATTCAAGTTCTTATTGTTAGGTTTGCAGTTTTAAGCGTGCGAAGTGAACAGTTCGCGAGGAATTGTCTCGAAATTGGATTTTCTGAATTTTTAACGAAAGGGCAGATGGTCCGAGCGGTTTCGCAGGATGTCGCTAATTACAGAGCATAAAGGGCTAATTAAAACAAGCCTGCCGTTGAATTTCCGGGCAGTGAGAATAATAGATAAGCGGGTCGATAATGTATCTCGGTGGGCACCGGTAGCGTTCGATCGATTCGTTTGCACATGAAAAATTGAAGAGGATGCATGGATTCTTTCTGTCGCGGAAACGAGAATACTTGCGGAAAGTCGATGCTCCGCTTCGAAGTCTTTTATAGAAATGTATCGTCCGGCCGTTCGCGGACGATATCACCGAGGAGAAAAAGAAAAACATAATCGGAGTTCATTTCACCGGGCGTCAATTCATTATAATATCTTCTCCCTCGAAATCCAATTAAATATTTCATGCAGAACAGCTTCGTATTTTGTATTGTTCTTTTTTCCCCGATTTAAAACACGACCATTCGTGTAAAATAATAATATTCCACCTTCGAGAATATGGAATCGACAGCCAATTAAATTGTTTTATCTTGCACATTTATTTTTATTCGATTAATTGATTCTTTCATTCCTTTTGTGCACGTCAATCGATCAATTTACATAATTAATTCGTCAATTTATTAATAAATCCTGGAATTTGCGCTTTATGTATATTACATTAAGAATGAAATAACAATTCCATTAAAGTACTATTCAAGCTGTTATCTTATTGCTTTGACAGTGTCAATTCAGTGGCAATTTGAAAATATTTGAAAGTGTATAAAATTGTCTTCAAATTTATTGATTATTCATTGATTATGTCTAGTGCAGCCTAATGTTATAAATATGTATATGATCACGTCTGAAAAAATAAATCCATCACGCATACCTGAGGACATAAACTGCATTCAAGGTGTTTGATAGGTTAAGCAGTAGCCATGAGCTGTACCTCGTGATAAAATGACTTTGCAGTGCAAAGTTTGCACGCATTGATATTCTTTACAAAGGGTAGATAGATAACCTTGCCCACCTAAAACATCTCCGTTACGATCAGAGTCGCGATGAAATATTTACAAAAATTGCACCGTGTACCAGAGGGAGCATCGAATGGTAACGGTAAATTCGTAATGAACTTTGACGCGCTAAAAATGACCAGCAAACTCCTTTGCAACAGCACGCACTATGCTAAATAACGCCAGTCTACCATAAATAAACTACAGATTTTATGATAAGAATACTTAAGAATAATTAAGCTTTCAGCTTGTCAACATTATTGGAAAAAAAATTTCCTACATCTTGCACCTAATGCAGAAAATTTGAAATGGACTTCTATCGTTTTTAACTCATCTTTAAACACGCATAACTTTTGAACCAGTGAATTTCTCGCATTGAAACTTAGATTTTTGGAATTTTCTCGCCAAGATCTACGGAATTATATATAAAAAAAGTTAAAATATTTTGGTCCCAGAAAGTGAAGTTTAACCATTTTAACAGAAAAGTAAATAATTTTGTTGATCGAAGCAGCACCATTGTAAGCGACATATTCAGGTTCTACATTCATAAAATTGTCATCTCAATTTTATAGTTATTTTGCCATCGATGAATAGTGTTCTGCTTAATCACCGCAATTTGACCGAACATCGCATAACCGTTGATGTGTTGTTTTTCCACCCATATAAAAACAAGGCGCTTCGTAACATTAGCATTCTAAAATCGGACATTTCATATGCAACAACCAAATAGTTTGTTTTGTTAGTGTAACATTGACTGTGTCTCGATGATGACGATCTAAGTCGATACAATGTTGCAATGGGCACATTGTTGAACCGCGAGGCAGACTTTGTTGTTCGCAGGCTAATAATTGCGCTGGCATGGTTTGTCTTCCGCTTAGGCGACTGTAATTCTATCGCTTTCTGAATCGTTAATTATCTGCAGATCTGCTTGCAAAATAGAAATTGCTTACGTTAATTTCAAAGCTGTACTTTTTCTATTAATAATTTTAATAAGATGTGCTCTTAAATATTTCTAATGTCCTCACTCAGTTTCGTATTTTACCGATTTCGTTTGATCGCGAATGAATAAAATCCGCAGTCTAGCGGTGATTGAAATCCATGATCGACTTTCGATCCGTTCCGTTCGAATTCGCATTCAGTTTTCAGGAACCGAAGGAAATTACCGGTTGGGAAAGTGTCAGTATACTGGTCACGATCAGTATGGCCTGCCCGTGCTGTTTGTCGTGCACGAGATACGATTGCTGGCTCAAGCGACACGTTCCCGTAAATCAATATCTACGTCTGGCGACTTCCTTCCGTTTCTACGCGCGATCATGAAAAGTGCATATCGCTCCGGTGACCTTGAATTACCATGCATATTCACCGCAATAAAAAGCACCGCTCACAGTTTCATGGACTCCCGATTATCCCGCTGGTAGGTGTTCGGACACTTCTTGTAAAGTCGACTCTCCTCTTATTTCGAATTATGATATCTTTTGAGAAACGTAATACTAGAGGGTATTGAACTAGTATGTAATGCTAGAGTCATTGAACAAAATACAATTTTATTTCTCCCACGCCCGACGGTGCACGAAGAATGTCGATTCCGGCGTTACATGAACGCGAAAGCGCCGTCGCGGAAGATTCGCAAAAACGCGTAACAACTGCATTTTTATCGTTGCACATGCACTTGTTCATTCGCTTGTACGCTCTTCCAACGCTTTCCCACGGTCGCGCGTGACCGAGGGGATTCCTCGTGTAGCAATGGCATGAATGTTGTAGTACGAACATTGTACAAACGGTATAGACATAGACCATTATCACACGGGTATCGATATGAATTGAAGTCTAGTGTAAGGGGGGGTATGTAACATTTTTAAATACAAAAATATTGTACTTCCTTGAAGGGAGTGATTCCTGAGGTGATTTCAAGTATCTTTTTCCTTCGCGAAAATGTTCTTCGTGGCTTCGTTAAGGAGTTATTAACGAAAAACGCGGACCAATCAGGGCGCGACAACTGCGGAGGGACCCCGGCTCGGCCAATGGCAACGCCACGCTCAGCGGGGCCTGTCGCCGTCACGGGGTCCGTCCGCTGTAGCCGCGCCCTGATTGGTCCGTGTTTTCCTCTAATAACTCCGTAACGAAGGCGCGGAGAAGATTTCCGCAAAGGAAAAAGTTCTTTTAAATGATCTCAGGAATCACACCATTCAAGGTAGTACATTTTTGGAACACCTTGAGCATAGCTGCTCAGTTCTGTTTCTTTTGTACATAAGTTCAGCTGTCTGGTATCGTTTCTATGTCAATAAATATATTATTAAAAACTTGTATGTTACGAAATGTATCCTTCTAAATATATTATTAACAATTTGTGTGTAATATATTAGGGGGACCCATAAGTAATCAATTATTTTGAAATCTAAAACAAACTTTGTAGTAAATTCAATTCGAAATCTGGATAGCAATCAAGTGCAAACGTCGACGAATATTCTTGTTGGTCTCAGATAATTGATGCGGTTTCATATTCCTTGCCTACATGCATTTCCCATTTCGCGTAGGTGCCTTTGTATAGTTGACCATGTGGACCCAAGGCTTCTCGATAATTCTTGTATACTTAATTTTGGATCAGCTTCCACCAGAGATTTTAGGGTGTCATTATCAGATTCAACTGGTTGTCCACTTCGAGGCCTGTCAGAGAGATCATAATCACCAGCAGCAAACCTTCTGAGCCAACGTTGACACTTGTTGACCTTGAATACATCTCCATAAACATCGCAAATTTTCTTTGTTGTTACCGTTGCATTAAATCCCGCATGAAAATGAAAAAGTATGCAATGACGAGTATGATCCTCGGAAGGTACGGACGCCGCCATTTTATTACAGGGTTTTAAAAACAAATTATACTTTTTAGAATATTTTGAACACAGGCTGCTTTACCGAAAACTGTGAAAGAATACGTATTTCCTCTTCAACAATCGGTACAGAACTGAAGGCAAAACAGATTCTTTGCAAATAATTGATTAGTTATGGGTACCCCTAATGTAGTATGTACGGTTTTGTCGATGATCGTCCACCGGTTTCTAATTGCCCCCGTCCGTTACGTCTAATTATTCAATGGTCTATTGGGTTCGAGAAGTCGTAACTCACGGTGAACGATTGCACGAGATCAGTTGGCAGTGCTCGGGCTACTGGTCCCCTGTACTATTGCCAACGGAAGGGTTGGTTCATTGAGTTCATTGAGCACGGTTTAGCAACACTTCTTCAAATATTTCGGCGATGCTTGCCGCCACCGAAATAGCTGCATGAATTTCTGGCCGCTGTAAACGCGCCCGGACCGTTCGAACTCGACTCCGTGAACGATGGAATCGTTCGGCATCGCTGTGAATGAGTTCATTAACGTCTTGATCAACGGGGGGAGGCAAGCATTGTCCCGGCGAGATATTAAAAATGTTTCTGAACCTGGAAACGTGTCAGACCTGTTCTCCGTGTGGGAGAAATCATAATTACAATCTATCTGGCATTCTTCATTCGAAAACATTATGTTTTTTATTTGTTTGCAAATTTAGCAACGTGATCAACCCGATCAAAAAATAGTATTACTATTCTTGATTATTTTTACGTTGTGGATTAAGACATTTAACAAATCATCCCCTGGTTCAGAGGTTGCATTAAAAAATTAAGGAACTAGGAAAACAATTCAGACTAAGATGTTTAGTATAACAGTTTCTCACCCCTATCTTAGAAAGCTGTATTAAAAAATTAAATACAGTGACTCCCATTAATATTCGGACGCTCTTAAAAATCGCATAACTTTCTCAATATTGGACCATACTACTTGAATTTTTTTGAGAGATTAGAACAATTCGATCGCTACATAACGTGAAACAAATATTTGATTAAAATTGCAGAGAAAGTACCAAAAGTTGTATTTTGCAACTTTTTTATGCGGGCTTATATTAACAATTTAAAAAGTACGTTTTCAACGTGCAATTTCGACCAATTGCAATTTTTGTAGAAAATTTTGTTCACTTTATATAGCCAACCAATTGTGCTAACTTCTTAAAAAAAATCCAAGTCGTACGGTCCAATATTAACAATGTTATACGATTTTTAAAAGCGTCCGAATATTAGTGGGAGTCACTGTAATTCGTAAAACATTTTCGTCTACCAAGCTAATTTCTCACCCCTATTTTAGAAGACAAAAAAATTAAAGAACTATTTTATAGTTTATAGGTTTATATTATAGTTTGAGATATTGTTGTACAATGTCAAAAATATCCACCAAAATTTCTCTCGTCTCTCACCGCAGTGGTAAAACGGGCTGTTTTCGCCCCGAAATTTGTTCACGTCAGTGTAAAGTTTCATTAAAACAATCAATAAGGGATCCATAGCAAATCCATCACCTCGGGCAACTGCACATGTTGCTACTGTGCTTCTCGACAGTATCGAATTCGAAAACAGCCTGTTCACACGGTGGCGACTGTCAGCAAAAAAAAAAGGTCCTGCGACCGTTAATAAGGGTATTAAACGTCATTATTGGCTTGTACCATTAAGCCGGGTAAAACGACACCGAGCAGCAATCCTGCCGAGTGTTGTCACAACACGTCTTTTTCTCGCCACATGTATCCGCAGGACCCGGAGGGTGTCGCGTTACAGGGGAAGGGTCCTCGGGGCCACCGGGGCATTTTCACGTTTTCCCGAAAATCCCCAAGTATCGAATATCTCCCGTGGTTATTTGTTATTTCAGTCGGATACCGGCCGCTCGCGAGGACACTTGTCTCCACGAAAACGAGATTCCTTCGTTTGTCTCGCTGGGAAACACTGCCAACCCGAACATTCTGATTGCTACCAAACCTGCCGAAGTTCTGGGCCTTGGAATGTGTGAGAAAATTTTTTTTTTGTGGTCGCCGGGAAAGCATAGAAGGATCGAAATCGAGTCTCGATGATCAGGGAACTACGTGCTGCTTCATGTGCAACTTCTTGTTACTGCGTTCTTCATTTCATGGGATGCTTCAGAAAGTGGTAAAGTAAATGTCGGACATTTTTAATTTGAACCCTTTGCACTCGAGTGGTGATTCTGAAGCGCCACTAGAAATTGTTGTGGCATTATTTCAAAGAAATTATAAAAAATTTGTATTTAATAGATTACACATTTAAATATTATATGTGGAAATCGGATCAGTTTCGTATGAATAAAATGAAAATATTCTAAGACGGAAGAAAAATTTCGTTTTAGAATGAAAATAGCGCCGAGTGCAAAGGGTTAATATCGAAATACCTCCGAGATTAATCATTTTCAAGTCTAAACTATTACGATAGGTAATAGGATAGGATACGATAGTAAAAAGGACGTTTAAAATTATTGTTTTCATGGATCTTTCAAGGTTTTGTATCATTATGGCTATTTTCTACTGTTGAAGTCTTCAGTTTCGAATGAACTTGAAATTAATTATTTTCTAGCTTAAAATACCGCAATAATGTTTTACGATTACTAAATTTTTAACTATTATTTTTCATAAAACTGAAATCTAGACTTAATAGAAACTTTGCAGAATGTCAAAAATTGAAAAATATTTAACAGAAGTTTTCGTGTAGCCATTTTAATTGTATGGTAAAATAACTGTGGTAAAAGGACTGTTGCCATTTCTTCAATGTGTGTAAAATTGGTAAAATGTGTATACATAAAAGATTTTTTTTAAGTAGTATCTTTTGCCTAAATCGATCAAAATTAGAGTGCACGGCTCGAATAAGTCCCCCGAGAGATCAGATGTTTCTGTATCTAATTTGATTAGCCTGGAAAGAGACAGTTTGATCGAAGATATCGAAGGTTCAGCTAACTCGATTTTCTACAACCATCTATATCAATTCATTGATCAGTTTATTCGATTATGGGGTTATGTACGGCTCAGAACGATAACAGTACAGTTAGATTTGAGAATTTTCTTCTGGTCGTGTACAGAGCTGTATCTCGTTGATTAATTACCGCAACCGTTTGAACGTGTACAATTCTAAAATTAATTACTGGAAAACTTGGAGCAAGTATAGACTTTTCCAAAGAAAAGGAAAAAAAAGAAATTCTACGACAAATGACGGAGGGTTGCGCCCAAAATAAATGTCCAAAGTTTCCTAGGAGTCAGGTCATTAGTCTTCGAGACATTCTTGGTACCATTTTCGAAAACGCTGTCACCAGCTAATATATAATTGTAAATCGTTCACCATCTTTCGATTCTTTTGATCTAGATGATTTTTCTATCACCTACTCATTTATTTTGCAAATTGATAAAATTTGCACACAGTAATTTCTAGCAGGCTTAAAATATTTTTCATTTATTTTACCATCTATTATATTAGCATAACTCATTCGACAGCATTAGATTAATGCTATTTAGTTAATTTTTCTATCATGTACTATTTCTACTCGTTTGTTTTACAAACTACTAAATTTCGCAATCCGACTCACTTAAATTATTTCTCATTTAATTCAGCGTCTACATTAGCATAAATTATTTGACACAAAGTAACCATTTATCTCCCTCATTACAGTGTGTTTCCTAACAAAATATCGACATTCCTGAATTCTTTTAACCGGTTTTCAATTGCACCTACTAATTTTTGTGATGGGTGTCTAAAATCCTAGGTGTCAGTATTCGGAGAATTAACAAATAAGTTACACGATCACTCGAACGTTTACGAACGATTCGGAATGATTCTAAGCGCGTTCAGGAACTCGAGTTATTACAAGGAAAAACGTAACGCGTCGTGTGCATATAATATAACGCGCTGTCCGACGTAGAAAATGCGAGCCTCCAATTGGCAATGGAAGAGCCGTTTCTGAATTGAAATTAGACGTCGGCAGCTATGCAAACAGAAAAGCACAAAAGAAGACCGTTGAGGGCGACGGCAAGAGAGGGAGCGAGCGGACCGTGGCTGCTAGATTTGGCAAATAGTCAAAAGTTCTTCAACCTTTCAGGACAAGGTGGAGCGGAGCTGCGAGAGCTAGTCAGCATCCTCTAGTCTCCGTCCCGACGAGAACTGCCAAACTGCGTAATGAGAGAGAAATTTGCGATTCTTGTAAAAACACAAACATTTCGATAGAGGAGAATTGGCTGCGCAAATTGCAAAACTTTCGCTTTCCATTCCCGGCAAACAAATTTACCCTCTCCACGCTATGCCGGGGTCATTCGTGACCCGTAGCGGTGGGGATCCCCTCTTCTTCCTCTTTATCCGAAATACGACCGAAAGCCGGTTCAGAGCAATCGACTTACATCGAAGGAAAACTGTAGCGAAATATCGGCGTGGGTCAGTAATGACCCCGGCACAGGTCTAGAAATCGCAGGAGTCCTGCTGCAGGAGTTCATTGTTTACGCAGGTTTTCTGTATCGGGGTTAAACCGACCTTCCACTATCCTGTTTCTTCGAGATGTAATTATTTGAAAAAAGTGGTTTGTGATTCGATAACAAGCTGAGGAATATTTCTGTATGATTTGCCATTCTGTCTGATTGCTATTTTTGTTACGAAACATTCTGCAATGTAAATTTTTAAAAGAACTTATGGCTAGAGTAGGGATTTTTGTGCGGAATCGAAATTCTGTACAGTAATTGCGAAAAAACGTTAAATAGTAACTTTTTCCCTTTCTAATAACTTGAAATTTTAATAATTTAATAACCTTTTTAACCTTTTAATAACCTTAATAAACCTCTTAAATTTTAATAACCTTTTTAATAATTTGAAAATAATGTATTAATAAATAAATATAAATTATTTTAAATCGCACTTGCTCATTTTCTATTATAATTGTTTGTTTTTATATCTGAAAATATGGCTGTTTGTTATGGACACAACCAGTTGGAGTTTTCTAACGTCAGTTTGTTAAGGTTTAAATTATATTCGGACGCACTTCCTCAATATATTCATAGGCTTTCCACGTATTTGTTACTGATAAATGGAACAGTTAATTACGTAAACGTGTGAACACGTGAACGCGCTCTCTTACGTACGTTTACCCGCGTTGCATCGACTTGTGAAATAAATTGCAGTTATGTGGTCGTTGTCTATGCCCAAGGCTTTGCATAACTTAGATTCGAGATTAGATGGCTTATACATATACGTGAAATATGAATCAAGAGGAGCAGTTAATAATGAAATCAAACCCATTACTATTATTATTTCCTAGTCAAACAATAAACAAGAATGAGTAATGAGTACAGCATAAAATGTACAGTGACCTTCCTCAATATCTTTTTAAAAATTTAACAAATGTCTACATTTCAAATGGAAATAAATAAACACATTGAAAATAATAAATAAATGATAAAAAAAAAATAAATAAATAATGATAACAAAGAAATAATAATAATAAATTTGAAAATAATATGTATCTGCAAAATAAATTATTACTGAGATAATATGAAACACCACATTGTAAATATTAACCGTAACCTTCTCTTCTATATTCTATTCTAAACCATGTGGTCGCTAATGACCTAGCTGTTAATGCGACCACTTTAAAATACACGACATATATAATAATAATAAGTTTGTGAAATAGAAAAGAAACGGAATTTTAGTTTTACAGTCGTTGGAATAATGGTAAAAGATTATTTGATCATTGCGCAAACCTGAAACGCAGTTGCCAACTACGTTTTCCCCAAGTTCCATTGAAATCTGTACATTATACGATCCCATTATGAAATCAATCCTTCCGTTTCCTGCACCAAGTATGTCAGTAATAGGGCACTCAATTCCGATTTGCATTCGAAGTGCGCTAAACGTTGCTATTTTTAATTATTTTATAAAAATAATGTATGGTAATCATACATTTTTTCTTATTTTATGAGAATATATTCAGTCTGATTTGCGACTTTTATCATAATACATGTTCCAAGAAATACATTTTTTACAAATGCAACTTTACAATCCCAATAATTGTAAATAAAAAAATTTAGAACCGGTCAGTTTGATGGGTGCCGTTAACGCTTGTTAAAAGATATGAATTATGTCCCTAACGTCCCATACAGTTTTCTTTCGATACAAGACAATAGTTCGGGTCGCCTGTCGACGTATTACGAATGAGGGTGCCTGTTCACATTGTTCCTGAGTGAGCCGAGAGTTCATAGGTCCCATAAGGTTGTCATTATGCGCTAAACGTGGCTGTTTTAAATTATTTTACGAAAATAATGTATGGTAATCATAAATTTTTTCTTATTTTATAAGAATATATTTAGTCTGACTTCCAGCTTTTGTCATAATACATGTTCCAAGAAATACATTTTTTACAAATGCACCTTTACAATCCCAATAATCGTAAATAAACAAGGTCGGTAGTCGACGTATTACGAATGAGGGTACCTGTTCACATCGTTTCTGAGTGAGCCGAGAGTTTATGGGTCCCATTAGGTTGTCATTACTAATTGTAAGCGGTGTCGAGCGGACAGCAACAAAAGAAGGAGAGGGGATATTTCTTGTTGCGAAAAAGACGTCGTAGTCTTATATCGAAAGAAATGCAAAAACTCGTCACATCATGTGATTAAAAAGCGGAAAAGTTTACGCTTGAAAAATCAAATTTTGGCCAGGTTTTCGCGGCTCCTGATGAAGACGTCGGACGGTTTCGCAAACCGGTGCGGTAACCGTTCGCGAATGTTGGCCGCGGAAACCGCGGAACCGCGTGCGCGCACGTTCGTCCACCCTGCGCGCGGGATTCCCTCGTGTTCGGCGTGTCAAACGCGGCTCGGAGTTAAGTATAAAACACGTCTCGTGACGGCCGAATGATTCGAAAGCCGAATGGTACCGAGCATGTGACGGGGACCTCGTGGCCACTCACGTGCTATTCATAACCTGAACCCGAGGACGCTCGTTCCGCACGCAGTTTTCAGACGTATTAGAAACCAGACGCGTCTGTGCGCCTCGGCGCGTGCACATCGCCGGCCGTGCATCCGCGCTGCGTCGCGCACACCGGCACGCACCGTGCATTCCCACGTGCGCCGATTTTATCGCGACCAACGACCAAGGGTAACCAAATCGACGCTCTATCAGGAAACGATAAAAAATTATTTATTTATTATTTATAGTTATTTATTTCTTTAAATCTATAGCTTAATTTCTTTTTTTTTCCGTACTTCAGTTTGTCTGTTCGTGCGAAATGCACGATTTTAAATCGGAAATTTTATGAAGCGTTTTCGATTAAGAAACACAGTGAACTCTCGATATACAGTAACGAGCAAAACTGAGTCTACACTATTTGAAACAACATAACCTTTTAAAAATTAGATCAAATGACTTGGATGTTATTGAGAAGTTAGAAGGATTAGTTTATTAGACGAGGTGTAAAAAATTTTTGAAAAAAGTTTGTATTGGTCGGAATCGCAAAAGAAATAGTAAAAGTTGGTGTTTTTAGCTTTTTTATCTGAGCCCGTATTGAAAATTTAAAAGATGTGTTTGATTCGCTTGAATAAATTATATCCATGCTGAAAGTTTCACCGATATTGGTTAATTCGTTTACGAGTTATAAACGCTTAAAAGTGGAAAAATTGCCATTTTTCACGATTTTCGACTTAAAATCGCACTTTTAATCGTGCCGTGTTATGGTTACACTCCTCGGCGTCCGAGGCCTCTCATGGTGTATACCCCGCGGTAGGGGTGACAATGCCGCGACATTTATAATCCAGGTCTTGGCGACATATATAGAGAAATCAGTGTACTGTGTTTATTATACAGGATGATCCCGTGTACTTATCAGCGCAGCATTATCTCCGCTGTTTTTGAAAATATGAAAAAACTTTGTGAACCAAAGTTTTTCTTAAATTAATAATTTTTCTATTGTTATGTTTGTTGCGTGTAACGTATGTATAGAAATTACTCCGAAGAGATTTATACGTGCAAGAATGTTTATACTTCCTTCGAGGTGTCTGTACTCGAACTATACCTCGAACTAATGGAGAAGCTAGTTAAAATTGATGAAGCCTTCGCGCCAAAATTATAATTAATGATACACGTTGTATAATAGCACGAAATTCGTGATGTGCTTATGAACGTTACTTTATATCTCCTATTTCCTTAAACCTGTGACAGGTCTCTCAGTCGACTCATCTACCGTAACATGATTCATCGAAACTGTCCTGTACACATAACTTTATCAAACACTCTGTTCAAGACCGACTGCCAAAAGGATGACAGCTGGATCTCGCCAAGATCTCTCGAATCCGAATTTTCAAATTTAGATCTCATCCATTATGCTTCATTCCTATGGTACTCTGTTCTTTGAAACGGGAGATTGAATGAGCAAAAAAAAATTTTTTTTCTATTCTCTTAAAATTCTAGAAAATTTTTTTTCCATAAAAATTGTTTATTTCACCGTGACTACTAGTAGACTAATTTATAGACAGCAAAGTTGGGATAGTTTGGAGTTTTTGTTGAGTAGTCAAACAAACAATTTACCATTAATATTTCAAAAACTATAAATACAGTCAAACCTGTTTTTGTGCGGTTGATAGGGACCGCACAAAACAATATTCAGAAACTTCATAAATAGCTGTAACAAATATTTTTTTACGACATATTAAAGAAAATTTGTTTAAGCAGTAGAGAGGGACCGCATAAAAAATGTCTCACTTAGAAAATATGTCAAAGATTTTCGAAATAGCGAGAAAGTGCTTTCCAAACAAAATAAATAATTAAATTACACATGGAAACGTTTAAAAAAAAGTTTAATTTCTCATTTTAACACGTTCATATACCGCATAAAAAAATCGCACAAAAACAGGTTTGACTGTATATCTTCCAACTTTTAAGTATGTTGTTACCACTAAATTTTCATTTAAAAAATTCAAAACTGAGGTCCATTAAATATTTATGTTTAGACTGTTTCGATATACCTCTCATTTGTTGCGACAACTACGTGCTTCAAGGGCGTCCAGAGGTCATAACCCCGGGCGCAACGACTCCGAATATTGTAAATAGGACACTGATAACTCTGGTGCACCGGACGTTATCTCCTATCACAGATTTATATGACCCTTGCCCGCTGTGTTTGCGATAATCGGACCCAAAATTTAACCTTCTAACTTACATCTTCCGGGTACGACAATTAATTTAACTCCGACTAACTCTCTCGGGTAAATGTGGTTTCATATTTTTTATTTTTCATTTGTTTATCATTTCACGAATATTTTCCTAAAATACCATATGTGACTAACATTATTGGAAAATTTAGTGTTCAAATATTTTTTGGATCCGGTGTACTATGCTCATACAGTGAATTCTCGATATATGTCAGCAACACGGGTCCAGCCAGCGTCGTGTATCGTGCAGGAGGCATACCCGGGGGCGTGTCATGTTTACACCTCTCGGCGTCCCAGGTCTCTCGAGCTTCGGGGTATACCCCGCGGTAGTGGGGATAATTCCGCGACGTTTATCGTCCAGGCCTCGGCGACATATATAGAGAAATTACTGTATATCGAAGCGTTAACCCTTAACGGTCCGGAAGTATTTCAAGTTTACTTGCCAGTAGGTCCAAGCTATTTTTCATACGAAGAGAAACTGTGGACTCAACATTTTTATATCAAGTACAGAAAGGAAAATATTTGTATTTCATTTTTTTTTATTTTTGCCGCCATATACGCGGCATTGGACCCAGTAAGTAAAAGTGCCATGCTGCTTATATGGCGGCCCGGTCTTCGTAGATTCGCGATAAGGTAGAGTGACTACATTACCGTCGAAAAATGATTTTACGTGCCTCAAGTTTTCGTCCTTATATAAGAATGTTTTGTCGCTGGTAGAGGGCTCATTCGAAAGAGGAAGGTTCAATCTAGTGCGCGCTGGTCAGGAGCTGCCGAGATTATGTAGATATTTGGTAGTATAAGCGTTAGAAGTAGGTCAAAAATTGACGATGTGCTTGCCGTGGAATTCAACCATTTTTATGCCATTGGATGAGTTTTCTGGATGAAATCGAGAGCTATATTTTGTCTTGATTCTCTGCGAAATAAAACCAAAAACTTGAAGCACGTTTCTGGCGTCAGAATTCATAATATCGATAATACAGAACAAAAAATGTGACAAGTTTAGTCACAGACTTATGCCCCGTCGAATCAAAACCAAGGCGGATTTTAAGTCTGTGTCTGAAGGCTGTAAATGGAAATTATTAATTAAAAAGTCACGTGACTATCCTGGGCCCTTAAGGGTTAATATCCACCAAAAATCGTCTCCAGGCAATTAAATTGAGAAAGAAGCAACTAGTTGCGATTATGAGTGCGTTGATGCACTGTGTACTACATTGGAGAGCGTGAAACGAGCTTTGGGGTCGAAAAGAGACCCAGCTGCGGATTCGTGGCCGCTAAATCTTCCCTAGCCGATGGCACACCGTGAAACTCGGTTGCACACCGTGAAATCCGGTTGCACGCGAGAATACACGCGCCGCGGCTTGACGAGCTGCACGTAACCCGCGTAAAACTGCGCTTTATTACCGCCGGCCTACGAACTCGTTATGCAATCCGCCGGGGACAGCGTGCATAGACGGTCTACGATACAACGGGACACGTGCAACGTACAGAAAACGCTGTCGCCATGCACACCACAGAAAAACCAGCTTCCGGTTCTTCTTATCGGCCACCGGATCGGTCTCGCACTTGAGAAACGCATCTTTCTCCACGGAGTTTCTTCTCTACCCGAGAACACAGTCTATAATTTCGTTCATTCACAAGAAACGTGACATAACTCAAAATATATTTATAAAAAATATTATAAATATATAAACTCTGGTGCACTTTATATCTAATGTACACGAAGATTAACCCAGTATCTAAATAACAACAAATTATTTTACATTCCTAAGGTGGTTATATACGATACAAAAATTTGGCAATTTAAAAAATTTGACAATAAAATTTCCTTTTCTTTTTGGACTTATGTAATTTTTCTTATGAAGGAACGAATTTATCTACAATCAAATCTGTTTTTGTGCGGTCCTTTTCTATGCGAATTTTATTTTGTGCGATTTTCTTTTATGCGGTATATGAATGCCAACGGTGTTCGCATTATAACACCCTTGTAATGTTCTCATCACAAGAAGATGCGGGTTTTGGACTAGGACGAGTAGTATTGAATTATGAGCATTTTGATCATTTCTCCATGTTTAAAATGAGAAATTGAATTTTTTTTAAATGTTTCCATGTGTAATTTAATTATTTATTTTGTTTGGAAAGCAGTTTCTCGCTATTTCGTAAATCTTTGACATATTTTCTAAGTGAGACAATTTTTTATGCGGTCCCTCTCCACCGCATAAAGAAAATTTTCTTTAACATGTTGTAAAAAATTATTTGTTATAGCTATTTATGAAGTTTCTGAATATTTTCCTTTTTGTGCGATTTCTTTTATGCGGTCTCTATCTACCGCACAAAAACAGGTTTGATTGTACTTGTACCCGATCTTTATATACGTGCATGTTTCACGCGCGTTACATAAATAATTTAATACGACATTGTACGTTACGTAAATATTTGATCAAACCTTGGACCGAACAGGACTTTTCTTACATGGTTGACGGCCCCTCACGGGGTACACTCCGCGACGATTATCGTCCAGGCCTCGGCGACATATATAGAGAAATCACTGCATTTAAAAAATCCTTGTCCCCAAAGGGCTAACCCGAGGCCTCTCTCCGGTTCATTTCGACTGTTCCAGAAAAAAAGAAAAAATAGCCGATGAAACCGCGGATCGTTTCGGTAATTTATGCACGGCGAAGAGGGCATTGTCTGCGAAGATCATCGACGATTTTTTGTTTCGCGTCGAGCGTCGATGCCGTCGGCGCGCACCGTTGCATCCAACGTCGGGCCGAGCTATTCGAGAATCGATAGCGAGGCGCGAACCTAGACTCGGCCGGTTACGTAACGAGAAATGTGGCCCAACGTTCGGTCGCACACGTGCGTCTACCGCGTATTCATCCTCATATTCCTGCTGCTGCTGCTGCTTTGTCAATGTTATACTTAGCACCTCCTCTATCCACGCTGGCGACCATACTCCGAGACGAAAGTTCATGACTGACTGTCAGCCTGACCCGCGTTCCAGTTTTGGAGACAGAGAGAGAGACAGAGAGAGAGAGAGAGAGAGAGAGAGAGAGAGAGAGAGAAAGAGAGAAGCCTATTCGGATCTACCGGCGCGCTGGCAGACGCGTTACGTATGCCGAGTCGATGCACTCGCGAAAATGAAACGCAATCGGATCGATCATTTCCGAGGATTTCGATTATGAACCTTCTTTGGCGAATCCATACCCCGACACCTCGATCATGATACGATTTTCGATCAAGAAAGAGCGATTCTTTTTCATACGATTTTGAAATAGTCTTTGGCGAATCGATACCGCGACACCTCGATCATGATACGATCTTTAATAGAGAGGGAGAGGGATTTTGTGTTGTCAAAAAATCCTCGGGATTTTAAAAATTCCTACACAATAAAATATTCCTCACTAAACTTAATTACGGTTTTTTCTTTGTATATGTCGCCAAGGCCTGGATGATAAACGTCGCGGAATGATCCTCACTACCGGTTAACCCCGTGAGGGTATAAAAAAAGCTCGAGAAACCTCGGACGCCGAGGAGTGTAAACATAACATGGCTCCTGGACGATAAACGACGCTGGCAAGACCCCCATTGTTGACATATATCGAGAATTCACTGTATTTGCGTTTGCTCTGAATGAGAGCTGGAAAATAATGTATTGTACCGGCAAATTGGATAACTGAATTAGACTGCGGATTTCGTGCTAGTATTGAACGCCAAAAACTGCAATTTTTTTCGGATACATCTCGAAGTTCTGAAGGAAATTTCCATCCGCAAAAAGTCTGTGTAATGTTCCAGTTGGAATGCGATTGCGTGCTCGGACTGTGTTAAGAGGATTCTACCTCGCGCGAAAGTGAAACGCGAGTAGAATAGTAGACCGCACACCGGTAGATTCAGTAGTACAAGTCAGCCATTCGAGATGCTCATGGGTTCGGCGACAACCACCGCCATGGGATCGAGTCTAAAGAGGATTACGGGGCTCCATAATATTCCACGAAATTATCTGCTTATCGAACACGCTCATGAACTTGATTAATTACCCACGCTGCCTCGAAACATCAGTCACATGATTGCACACGCTTTACATTAGAATAATTTTTGTATGTATCCAGTTTTTCTGCCAAGCTGCAAGGACACTACATAACACATAACGTAAGCTTCGTAGAAAAACTGAAGTCGTTTCAGTCCACTTATAGAAAAGTTATTCTCGTTTGAGCGCGCTATGAATTATGTGACTGACACGGTCAAGCAATTATGTAATTGTGACTCTATCGATTCGTAATCATAAGAATATTCGAGGGCACACCCTTGAAATATTAATTCCCCAAAACGGAGGTAAATTGACTAGCACTTGTGCGATTCTCAGAGGATCACTTCATTAAACTTCGAGGTAACTTCTGCTGTATACTCGACTGCTAAGATCATTTCGCGAACTTAGGCCACTTAAGACGCAAAGTGAAACAGACCAGAGCGTAAAAAGTTCCGCCATTAATTCTACAACGGAGGCTGGGAATAAACCATAGAAATTACCAGGAATTCCATGGAAATTGGAAATTTCCGTTGTGGAATTGCGAAACTTGCGACTATGTTTTATCTGAATAAATTATCAGCAATTCCATGGAAATTTTCATTATAGAATGACCTGCGACAATACCTTCGTTTATGGCCAGTCTGAGAAAATCACATTGATTCTTAACAATGTCATGAACATTTTTAGTGTATAATTAAATTCTAAAGCTCCAGTCTGAATAAATAAATGTTATGGAAATTTTCCTTACAGAATCAATCGCCAAACTTTCAAGTCTTCAGTCTGTAGGGCTTGTCCGAACAGATCGCGTTAATTGTCAACAATTCGATAAATGTCATGCTAGAATTAACTGGAAAGCTTTGCACACTTTTATCCGTCTATAAGTTATAAAATTGTCACAGAAACGTTCTCACGCTTGTCTACGTTTCGTCTGACCGGCCCATTAAATTATCAACAATTACTAAATAATAATTCACAAAGTTGAAGCTCGACGTCCGCTTCGAACGATCGTCAACAGTCTCCAAGCTCGCTCTGCAAAAGACAGTAGATAATTGGCCGATACGTGTGTCAGCCGCATTCCCATAGGGATCAATGCGAACGCCATAAACTTCCACGGGGACCGTGCAACTCTCCTGGTCCGATAACAAAGGAGAGAATCCCGGCGTTCAGCTCCGAATCACTTTCGCTCTTTGCTCGATTTGGCACATCAATATTATCATACACTGTCACTCGGTAATAAGTTTCAATTCTGCTGGGAATCCCTGCGCTATTATCCCCACTTTCCCCCTACCCCCACCACCCATATACATTTGTAGGGGATCGAGTCGATGGCATAATATTCTTGTTACTGGTACCTGCACTTTCATGGTAGCATTCATTCCAAAGTTCGAGCACGACGACGATCGAGGCGCGACGGTCTCTCCTATTGATTTGCTTCCTCGACCACCCCCTGTTCTCTTCGACCATCCCTCTCCTCTCCTCTCCTCTCCTCTCCTCTCACTCTCTCTCTCTTGTTCTCCTTCTCTCACTCTCTCTCCTCTCTGGCAGTGCGCGAGGATTTTTGACCCCTCGGCAAGAGTGTGTTCGCGTAAAAAGGTTGTGAATGTCAAGGGTTTCAGATCCGAGATTGCTGGAGAACGCGTATTTCGGGGGGTGTGAGCAACCGTATGACGTCTCTGACGATCAAAATTGATCGGGACGACCGCCTAACTGGAATACAGTGATTGGAAAATCTGACAGATCAGATGACTATGCCCGGGACATGCGTGAGACGGTTTTGGGAATGAGGTACGATTTTGATTTGGGGTGAAGGTTGATGTTCTTTATGGTTGAGAGTGGTTATTTGAAAAATTGTTGAGAGCCTTATTCGGGGGTTGGAAAGAACGGTTTGATACCCCTAGCAATTGAAATTAATTAAGGGTGCAGACCATGCCGGAAGAATTCATTTAAATAACTGAGAAATTAGATAGGGAAAACATTGTGGTGTTTTAAAAAGAAGCTAATATAGAAGATGAAAAATATGTGCTTTTCCTCGAAATGATTGAAATGGACTAGAAGAGCTAGACAACTGAGATAAACTGGCACAGTGATTTCTCTGTATATGTCGCCAAGGCCTGGATGATAAACGTCGCGGAATTATCCCCACTACCGGTATAGCCCTGGGGGGCCTCGAAGCTTGAGAAACCTCCATAACATGGCTCCTGGACGATACATGACGCTGGCAAGATCCGTGTTGTTGACATATATCGAGAATTCACTGTATAGTTGAAAAATCAACTAAGAGAAGAGCATAGGGTGAAATTCAAAATTTTATTTGGGGGTTGGAAAAAACAGTTCTACACCCCTAGAAATGAAAATGAACGAAAGGGGCAACCCGTGCAGGACGAATTGGAGATAACGATTGGAGATAATTGGGAAATTAGGTAGGTGAGAAATAAATGGTGCAGAGTGTTCTAAAACGAAGTTAAGATTTTTACCATGGGGTGGAAAGCACGGACCAACCCCCTACAACGACCGAAATAGACTAGAAGTAATTGATAAATCGGATAAGTGAAAAATTAACTGCGCAGGGTGCCCCAGAAGAGAGTTCGAATTTTCATTTCGAGCATGAACAGGGTGGATGCTCTTGATGACCAGAATGGACTATAAAACCATCCGACTGGAATAAGCTAACTGAAAAGATTGGGTAATCAGAATAGGGGAGAACAGAGCTGAACAGGATAGTTAAATCTTTTCTGTTAAGATTTTTATTCGGGGTTGACGGTGGTGAACTGATATTTTTAATTACTGCAAGAACCAGCCAGTTGGAATAAATTGGCCAAAATAATTTAGGAATCGTAAGATCAGCCAATTATGATAAGCGAACTGAAATAATTGAAAAATCGAATGTGACAAATTAGCATTGTACAAGATACTTGTGAAAAAAAGCTTCACAATTTTTATTTGGGAGTGAAAAAATTAGGCTAACGATCCTGCTTGTTAAAAAAGGCTAAAACAGCTAACCACCTAGGGTAAATTGTAAAAAATATTTGGAAAAATATGAAAAATTCTTAAATTAAGAAAGTAAAAGTTAAGTTAAGTTAGGTTAGTTAGTTAATTATTGATTATTAAATTATTATTTTTTTATTGAAAAATTATGTGTACAGAACGCTCCAAAAGAGAATTCCAATTTGTATCAGTGTTTATATCAAGAATAAGAAAACGCTCCAGTTAGTTCCAGATAAGATAGGAGGCGTGTTGTGCAATTAAATTGGATCAGAATAGTCAAGAAACCGAAAGACATTATCATCGAGCAGTCGAGAAGGAATCAAAATCCAATAATACATATTTTATACATTGTTTGTTCAACACAAGAATTCCAATTTGTGTTTCGGGACGACAGGGACCATAGTGCCATAGTGCACCGGTCAGAAACTTGCCCCTTCACGAAGTTCGAAAATAGCCATTTATTAAATTCTGAACCAAATTTTAACTCATTCCAACTAAATTAATTTCAATAATAGTAATCTAGAAATAGAAATTTAACTGGGCAATTGCGTCACAACTGTGTCACACAGGATGTTCGAAAGCGGAGTTCATGTTTATGAAAAATGAATAAGTGCAATCTGAAAAAAAAATAGAAATATTAAAAAAATTTAGATGTATTGATGTATCGTTCCCAGCTTTATTGGAGTAATTAAAGAACGAAGGAAATTTTTAATTTGTATAAGTATCCGCGGTCTAGTTACCATATAAATGGAGACTAAATTATGCATATGCGTCAATAAATACCGTTCGATCTAAGCCGAATGACTATAATTACTGGAGGAACAGACAAAACGGAAGTTAATTACGCGGCTACTTCGAAGACAGACGACGAACATAATAAAAGACGCGTGAAAGAGAGAATGTTACACGTATTTGCAACATTCGCGGAATGTTATTAAAGGAAAGCGCATCGAAAATCGATTTCTAATTATGTGCCGCGGTATAATTCAACCGGAATTGTTCCCGATTCCAATACCGAATTAACTTATTCGACTGACTATTAATTTATCGAACAATATCTACGATCTTTTCGTCAAATAGCACAGGTTCTCTTCGAGCACAGGAAATATTATTAAAATGTACCAAAAATACTCTTTAATATTCTGCGGATGCTTAAGGCTATAATAATTACAGTATTCCCTCGCAAACAAATTAATTACTCTCGACGATGGAAAATTCCTATATAACCTCGCTTTTGATAATTAGAACGTCCGTTACTCGTTGGAAGTCGACTGTTACCAAATATTCGTCTCCCGAGACACAATTTAAAACCTAATGAGCACAAAGCGCGTCAGGAAAGTTGCGCGATCGTGAAACGTGTCGCGAACAGAGTCGCCAGATCAAGACTCGTTCCCCCACTCTAATTTCCCCCTCTACCGCGCTACTCCCCCACGCTTCAGCCACGGCCCTGTCACGTGACGCCGTTTCCTCTCTGTCGTGTGTGCTCCGGTGCTGGCAGAGAGAGGGTAACAGTTTCCCCTCGATTCTTGTTCCCTCCCCTCATCTGGCGAGCTCCAGCGACGCATGGAAACTTCTGGAAAGCTTTTAGACCTTTCTCTCCTCTCGAAATCCTCTTTCGTAAAACGTCGGCTTTTCTATGCATCGCTGAACTGTGGCGGTTCCAAGAGTATTTAAACAATGAATTTCCGATTTTCGGATAGCTGTGCAATTTGAAGTATCGCAGTGTGTACCAATTACATAAATTTATGTTTGAAGCATAACGAATATTGAAAAAGAGATATTAAATTTTTTCCATTAAAATCAGTTAATGTTAAATATTCATATCTCCTCTTTTTAAATATTCATTATGCTTTAAAAATAAGTATGATTACGGCACAGTAATGGGTACCCTCACAGTAATTGGGTCCCTTGCCTTAATTTGAAGTTGCCTACTCGCATGTCAAACAGTTTTATTCCGATAATATAAATAGATTTTGCGAAAAAAAAATCGCAAAAATTAGTTATCTTTGTGGTATTATCATAGTGGTATCTCTTGGTTATTAACTGAAATTTTTAGGCTGAAAGGATATCGGGACCATGGCCGAGGAAACCAAGGGAAACAGAAAGTGCAGTTCGTAACGTCACGACCCGCGGGTCAAATATGATAACGATCACAATGCCGCCATGTTGAAACGCGTACGATAGAGAAAGAAAAACGGCCATTAAACCTGTCACACATCGCCGAGTTTTCAAGATCATTCGAAACGACGATGTACGCAACATTGACTGCAGTTCGACACGCGATACACACACATACAACGCGGGGACCGCTGCTCTCTCCGTCCGTCGTTTATGTTTGTGTTTTCGTTAACACCCGTGACCCATCCTGTTTACCCGACACGAAACTCTTTGCGTTGCCACAGTGTTTCGTTTAATGCTAATTAGCCGGACATAAAACACGCGACTTTTTTACTTTACATTACATCATATTACGACCATTTATTTCTTATGAAATTACGTCTGGACTTCCAGCCGATAAAAATATCCGGCGTGGGTCAGAAATGACTCCGGCATAGGAGTCCGGAGGGGTTAAAATCAATATCAAGTTATTAAAATGAGTTTTCTATTTACCTTTTTGTATCTCGAAATTGTTACGATGGAAACTAACGGCGAAGGTACGTTTGAGTGTTTTAATCGATCCCGTCGATTATTTTTATTGTTTAGGTTACGTTTACAATATACAAAAAGCTGCAAGTAGACGATACACGTGTTAATAAATAAAATATTCGAGCTTTCTTTTATGGGACTATTATGGTAGTTTTTGTTTTACATACTTCAATGAGACACTACATTTTAATCTGTTTGTAGAAGAGTTTTTAGGTTATGTATTCGAAAAATATTTTTCTTGACGCCTTTGACAGCCACGACAATTTGTGTTGGGAAATTGTTGTTTCGCTACAATGAGACACTAAATTTTAAATTGTGTTTACAGGAATGTTTAAACGATGATCTATTATTAGATCACTAGGTGTCAATTGCTTAAGGAAATAGTAAAATTTCTTGAGAGATCGTTTCGCATACATCGTGTGTCGTAACTCTCAAGGATACGCACGGTAAGAACACTTTTATGACACTTTGCGGCGAAGAACTTGGCGGGATCGAGATCAGCTTTAACTTTTAGAGTAGTCTGTCGGGCATTTTCTGTTATACAGGGTGAGTAAAGAACGAATTCTTGCGAGATGCTACTGTAGACAGCGGATTTCGAATCAATACAATTTTTTTGTACCACATTGTACAAGGAGTGCATTAATTGTGAGGAATAAAATAGACCAACGTTTCAAATAAATTAACTTTCTAATAGGAAGACAGAAATCTTTGTTTCTGATAAGACGATCTAAAAAAGGACACATTATTCACTTTCCAAAATTATACAAAAAAAGATTTTTATAAGGAAGTGAAAAATCTGTGACGGATAATTAGACTATGCATTTATTGCAAAAATAAATGAGATATAGAACTTTGAAAACATTAGAAGAATATTGTTATGTTGTTAATTATTGAGATTATTACAAGACCAAATGCATTGTCGTTCAGATCCGCAGTCTACTGATATAATGAATCACTTTAACCTTTCGGTGGTTCGAGAATTAATAAATTGCAGTCACTCGACACCGACGCTGCGATCATTCGTTCCGGTATCATTACTTCCATCTACAGTATTTAATCAACGTAACACATCCCCTTAACGGAGTATTAAAAGAATGTGACAAAACGATCCATTTTAATTAAACATTAAGCGTGCTCAGCAAGAGAAGCTTCTGAATACTTGGAGTAAAATTGTCCTAGTTGAAATTTTACAAGTCATTCATTTCTGATTGTTTGAAGTAAGAGCTAAACAATTTTCAAAATCTGAGCTAGCCTAGTTCCAGCAAGCTTTTCAATTACAGAATAAAGAGCCGGAAATCCGTAAATGTGGCGAATCCGACATTTTCACCGTGGAAACCAATAAAAATTGATATCGTTCGCGGGATTAAAAATTCATAGGAATTGTTAGACATCTCGGTGCAAAGCCCTAGAGAATTATCGGGTTCAGATAACGCGAACTCGCACGATAAACGCGAGAAAGAGTATCTTCGTGAAAATAGGAGATAAAAAGTGCGAGCGATGCGCAAAGCCTCCGCGATAACGTTAGAGAACAAAGGAGTTTCCTGGCAGTTCGGCGGTGACTGTGAAAACCGAATCCGCGTGCAAATAAACAAATTCTACTTCTGGGAACGAATTAAAAACTAAACGGGATTAACCGATCGTTCAATGTTGCAATCTCCAAGCCGGAGATCAATAAAGGGCACGTTCCTGTTTCAGACGCATGTGTGCTCCGACTTACATGAACGCGGAAACGTGGGTCGAATCATGATAGCGGGTGGACATATTTTCTTCTTTATTTAAGCCGAGTTGTTCATACGGTTCCTTGACTGTCCGACTACGGTTCGACTATCTGTTAAAATCATCTTTAAACACGCACAACTGTTGAACCAGTGAATTCCTCACATTAAATCCTCGATCTTTGGCATATTCTCGTCAAGATCTATAGGACTACATTTAAAAAAGTTGAAAATTTTTGGTCCCAGAAGGTGAAGTTTATCCAAACGTGATTGAGATTTTCTGCGTAAATCCCAAAGAACAAAAACCAAATACCTTTTTTCTGTTTTTAATCATTTTACTAAGTCCATGTAAGTCCTTCGACTGCTCATTTTTGTTGTTACTAACTTAATATCAAGGTGATTATTTATAGCCAATATTAGCGCAGTATGTAATTCCACATATAACTATTTATAAGCACTGCAAGAATTGTTTGCACATTTTTTGTTAGCAGTGTTATGAAAATAGAAGCGCATAAACAAAGTGGAGCCCGCATCTCGTGCCTGGATAAAAAATTTTGGCACGCGCTCGAAAGTCTGTATTTAAACATTCTGCTTCGCGAGGACGCCGCTCGCCGGTTATTAGAAAACTATTAAATTATCTATAGAAAAATACTGAACTAACAATCTCACTACCTAGGTAAATATGCGAAGGGTGGAATGACCAAAAGATATTGTTGTTCGGTTCTATTTATACTAATTCTCTGTTCTAATTATAATTTTGCAGGCAATGCAAGCGAAAATCTAAGAGGAAGAAAGCGACACAAACGATTCTTCTAGAAGAATTTTGGTAGAAAATGTTTTCCTTCGACGCCAATATTTTTGGGCAACATTCCGAGCACTGTATCTTTCATTTTCCATAGCTCTCGTTCCATCTCATTTCTCAGACTGGAAGCCACGGCTTTTACCGAGTCGAACTTCAGTCATCCTAGAACGCGACCTTTGCCAGTTGGACCCTCCAAAGATAGCAGCAACCTACCTCGAGTCAGGGTTGCGTCGCGCTGAGCATGATTTAAGCAATCTAACTCCGCTGAATTAATAAAACGTCGTGGCTTTCGAGAAATTCAATTTAATGGTACTTGCGGACCAGAGTGCGAATCTTCACGCATTTACATAAAATATTAACATAATCGATTTTATAGAGCTCGACATTATTCCGCTCCAAACAATTGAAATAAAAATTGAAATTGTTTCTGAGTACTTGTACTCAATTATTTCAGTGATCAGCTGAGCCTTGATAATATAAAAGTACTACGCAAAGGATGAAATAAATACGTGCTAAAAAAAAATCAACTATACTTAAACAAATTTTCCGTTCCCAATGAACGGGCAAAAGTCATCGAATACAAGAACTATGGTCAAAACAACAAGCTTCACTTTACTTTCCAATTACTAAGACTGCAAAGAAGCTACTGAAGGGAACTACCGAAATTAACTCTTGAGAGAACCTTCGAAATGTATTTCAAAAATGCAATGATTCAATTAAATTATATTGAATATTATCTATATTTAGATTTAATCTCTATGGAAATTGTAAATTTCATCTAAATCCCCAAAAAGTTCTATTATTAATAGCAGAAAATATTTATTGGCATAAATTCGAGAGGGACCGCATCGGCTCCGATAGTTCGCTTAAGGGTTGATGATAATAAAATTCGAGGAAATGCGATTTCATCGGTTTCACAACGTGGTACGGATCAGTCAGATTCGAATTTTAGCGTTCCAGTGTTGGCATCGTCCTTTGCTCTCGAATTTACACTAGACATGTCACGATGTTGTGCATATAGATGGAAGCAGCGTATGTTGGAAGGGGTCATCAACGATGGAGATACACCTTCAACGAGCGATAAAGGGGGGCGGGAGACGAGAGGACCGGAGAACGTTCTTTCTCTTTCTGTCATGATAGAGAGAGAGAGAGCGAGGGAGACCGAGAATATGACTTTCTGTGAGAATCAGCTTGACGGTACGTAAGGTCGCGTGTAGAGCACTTGCTCTGGGTAGATAGGCACGTTGCAACTCAGAAGTAGACATGGAGGGTGCACGGATCGATGGTTGTCTGGGAAACAGCTCGGTCCTAGACAGAGTGGCCAATTTTATTTGTAATATTCGTACTGTCGTCAGATGAGGAACTGTCAGACCGTGTTCGGTGTGCTCAGTTCATTTGTACAACAATCGGTCCGGTTGCCCTTGTTTATCAGCGATCGGGGACACGCGTTTTTTAGCTGATCGTCTCTCTCTCTCGTTTCCGGAGAGCGACACACGGTGTAACATCTATACCCTAGACTCTATACCCAGGTGTTAGGCGCACACGCGCGTACATACACACGCTCGCGCGCGATCGGTTTCTTCGCGATTACGGAGGTTACGAATCTATACGGTTGATATTACGCGAACGGCGAAATGGCAATGCCTGAGAAAACAGCTGCGCTACCTGAGACAGTCTTGGGGAGACGTGTCACCGTCGACACGCGCGATTACCTTTACGATCATAATCGACGAACAGTTCTGGAACGTGGGTCCCCGCGAGACACGGGACACGCGCACGGGACGCCATGGTCCGGTTACGATGGCACAGGACACCGTGCGATCGTACGGTTTGACAAGCAGTACTCACCACCGATACTGAGAGTTCTCCATCGGGTTTTCCGCTTGGAACCCTTCTTGCCCATCTCTCGCGAAGATCGAGCTGGTCCGCCTCCCCTGTGTCTCTCTCGCCTTCCCAGCGATCTCGGCCGACTTTCTAGGACGAAAGCTCCGCCGAAATCATGTTGACCGCGACAGATATCTCGTCACTACCTCGGCGGTAGCATCTTATCGACTGTTCGCCGACAAATGAGTCCCGCCCGTCGCCCGTCTTACCCGAGAGAGAAAAAGCTTTGGGAACAAAACCACCGACGAAACGAGGCCTGACCGTAGCAGAAGACAACTCTAATACGTAATCCGCGCCGCACGAATAGCGACCGCACACTGCTGTCCCCACCTCACCCCTCCCTTACGGTCCCCACCCTGCACCTGATGTATCCCCACCATCATTCGCTGTCATCTTCGACGTGCCTGGCCGAGGTCCTCGACCTTCTTCCCGCATTTCTACAAATCCAAAATAAATCTCCCGTTAACAACATACACCGGTCGATTCCCCAAGCTCCGCCAAATGCCACGAAACCGTGAATGTCGAATGTCATTCGCGAATTTGCGTATGCGAGATCGATTTGAACTTTTTCTTCGCGATTCAAACGCTTCGAACGGCGGTTGTTCGGCGCCGGCGCCGGCGCGCTACGCACGCGATCGCCGCGCCGCCATTGGCTGTTACCATGGCGACCGGCGTAAACTGAACCGCGCCATTTTATCCGGCTGCGAGACCGTAGCCAGGCACACGCGACAGTGTTTTTTTCCGTTTTGACGTGCAAGAATTTTGGAACGCTTTTCCGGCGCGCAGATTCGACTTCGGTTTCTCTGCTTCATTCGCAACGATCATTTCATGATTCCGCTGGTCGATGACCGATTTCAGAGAGAAACATTTACGGTCTCTTGTGCGTTGATAGGTTATAAATAGACTGCGGAACTTTATTAGCGATTTTTATGTATTTTGGATCTACAAAGGCTATTCCCACTAAAAATAAAATTCCATGTGATTCCACTTTCTTAAAGTTTGTCTACTAAAATTGAAAATTGCCAAAACATCCGCAGTCCGGTTATAAAAATAGAGCGTATGCGAAATTAGTGAAGAATGTTGAAAATACTGTCGCTGCATGACTTTGACTCTCCTTCGTTCGATGATCTCGCGGCTGTCGGGTTCATTGCAAGGACTGTGCACTACTGCAGTCATGAGAACCTGCAGGACGAGCTGCAACCTTTCTCCAGGTTCGTGAGAGAGTATCCGGAAGCTTCCATTGCTCCAGATAGTCTGACGACACGGGAGACAGCTCGCACTATCTGTGCCGATGACTTGTTCCTGCCTGTTCACGATAGTATCTTCAAAAAGATTGCTAGCGTTTGGAGGGAGAAGGGAATGGCAGAAGCTATTTGCCTTGCTGCGTCCACGGATCCTGAAGAGGTCACCAAAATTGTACATTGGATTGCTACAAGGTTTTAGCATTGCATTTATGTTTTTACAACCTCGTACCTTTCTAAGACATCTATATTGCTTTTTTCATTTCAGGCTTAAATGGGCATTGGATTTGATGGACAAGGGCTTGTATCAAATAGAAACTTTGCCCACCAGTGGATCAGGGTCAGTCGCAGATGTTGTTCACACAAGAGACTGGGATGGAGCTCTCGTAAGGATTTATTGCATCTGAACTACCGAGTTATGTAGAATTTATGACCTACTTTTGTTGATATATTACAGATCAGATATCTTTCTTGGCATCCGCATTGCTCCCGTCTAGCAGTAGTCACAAGAGACGATCGTATACGTATCTTCTCCCAAGGAGTACCGGTAGTTCCAGTCCTAAGGCACAGTGCTCAAAAATCGGTCTGCTGCATAAGTTGGAGACCACTGGCTGGCAGGGAACTGGCAGTAGCGTGTCAATCAGGTGTCCTAGTCTGGACTATAGAATTAAGCGCAGCCAGTAATTCGCTTAGTCATGCGGTGTTACTGAAACAAAGAAATCATGTACCTGTTACAAGCGTTACATGGCATCCACAGGGTGATTTTCTGGTGTCGTGCTCGCCAACAGACACAAACATAATTATCTGGGATACTTCTAAGAAAGAAGGTGTTCCCCTGAAGCGAGTCGGAGGCGGTGGATTGTGCTTCACCCGCTGGTCATCTTCTGGATCTCAATTGTTTACTGCTTCGTGTAGAAATATATTCAGGTACGTTGTTTTACTTTTATCATTACAGTACAACAATTTAATATTCCGATTGATAATTATTAAAGGGTTTGGAATACGGGAACGGCAACAATGTGGCACGCAGATAAGTGGACAGTGCCGAACGGTCGTGTGGCGGCTGCTTGTTTTGGACCGAACTTAACTCTACTGTTTGCAACGACCGAGGACTCCGCGACAATCTTTGCTCTGCCCTTGCAAGACAACATCTTCGACGTAAAGAAACCGTCTCTCGACAATACGGTGGCCGTGCCGCTCATAGATCTAACGAAAGTCAATTTTTCGTCGGACGATGATTACGTTACCGTTGGTGGAAGGGTTGTTGCGATGGAGTGGGACCCTACCGGAAAATATCTCGCCATTCTCTTCCAGGTACGATCCTCACCGATGCATTCATTGAAAATTAAGCTGATCAGTTTTACTAATGCGCCTGATACTAATTTAGGACAGTCCTTTGATCGCACTGATTCAAACCAAGGTGGGCAACATGTCGCGAGTGGTCGACATCAAACCCTGCTGCCTCATCAAAGGATTCCCCGGCGAAGTACCCAGTTGCATGAATTTCTACCAGAAGCACAACAACCAATCGCCTGTCGTTTGTCTAACAATCGCGTGGAACAGCGGCCGCATACAACACTTCCCCATAGTCGAGAAAGATTGCATTCCAAACATGAACCTAACCGGCTCGTTGTTGTCGCACTCGTTCTCAATGAGACACGATATGTACAATTTCAACTTGAACACCACATACGCCTAACTTTAACGAACTCGTTATAGTTACTTATACTATAACTCGTTATAGTTATACTTAATATTTGTATATACGAATTCTAGGCGCAAAAGTATTTTTGTCAGCGTAAAGAAGCAATCGCGATACGAAAGCTGCGATCCGAAAGGAATTATGTAACGTTTCATAACCGACTCGTCGACGTGCTAGAACGGGGGGGAAGAAAGAAAAAAAAAGAAGAGGAATCATTGGTCCCGTGTTAGGCTTTCTAATGCTCTGGCCTCCTAACGTATGGGATATACAACGAAGACGGCTCGGGTTCGGTACCTAATTATACGAAGTCACATGCAGAGCGCACGTCTTTCTATTTTTACGTCGCTTGACCGAATGCTGAACGCCGACACGAACCGTGCGTGATGCGTCCCGCACTATTTCCAATACGTTCTGTCTACTATACCCGTACCGTTGCAACTCCAAACACAAATTAACCGCTCCATCGTTCTAGAAACCCCTCGTCCTAAATATATATTTCTCGGGCGTAGTCAATCATCTCCGACCGACACTTTATTTATGATTACGGGCAAAACGCACTCCGCGAGCGGAGAAATACAGAGGGAAATTCTATAATTGCGACTAACACTTTGGATTTATAGCGATGGAGTGTTAGAGGTCGTGCGCTAATGATGTCGGTCAGTCCTTTTGTCCTTTTAGGCGGGGAAAGCACTGTAACAACTTGAAAATTAGGTTTCCCCGAATTATTTTTAGACGAGCACTGCAAGTAATTCGATTCGTTGTTTAGTGTAATAGCCGACTATTGTTGAGTGTAAACAACATTTTCCAGATAACTTCAACCAGTAATTTCCTGTATACATCTTGTTAAAGTGAGCGTTGTATTGATTTGATAGTACCATGAAAGAAAGGGGAATATTTAGAAAATAGAAGTCGTAGAGATATAGCATGTCGAGATTTATAATTACTTTAATTGTTTCTTTTATATTTAGAGATGTCAATTTTTCTGTATAGACTGTAATAGACATAAGCTACTAGTTGCTAAATATTCTTCTTATTTTCCCTCTTTTCGATTAATGCTTTTGTTTTCTTTCTGATTAAGTGTTTGGTAAACACTGTCAACGCCAGGCCAAGGGTGTATACGTTTCGAGTAGGGGTGTAGACGAAACGGATGGTTGAATTTGGCTGAAAATTTTTGTGTACACTCCTCAACGAGACAGACATCAGCTGTGATAAACAATCAGTTTGTTTGCTTGCGATTCTCGACTGAAACAAATTCCCGAAGATACGTATTAGCGTTTTACCCCCTCATTGATCATACGTTCGTTGAGATACCTATCTGGCCTGGCCCACGCCTGCCGATTCTCTGTTATTGCATCCGTATGGGGTGTACGATCGAAATCCTTTTTCCAGTATATTTATTTTAATGTCAGTCGTACACATGCGGTGGCTATGGTACGGAACGGAGTTGACAGGTGCCTGGGCAAAAAAGCGTGGCCGAGAGCGGGCATAGTATGTATAATGTAAGCATAGAGGGCTGGCAGGCCACATGTGCCACTCTATTACTTATCTACCCGTAATATGACGTATAACCCGGCCATAAGATGCAACTGTGCGGGCATCTGTGCGCGCGTGTGCGTGCGTGCAGGAGTCAAGATGCACACGCGTGTGTACACAGGGGATGAGTAGGAGGATGCGTGCTCGCATGAAAGGAGCTGGCTGCAACAGCTTGCGAGATAACGCTCGCGCGAGAATCATTCTGAAATCATAACAATGCGTTTTCAATTAGCCGGTTGATGAATGGAAGGATAATTAATTCATGGGTCGTTTGTCTTCCTGGTGCGGGCGTAATGAGAGGTTGTTTCTGTTGAATTGTTAACGCTTCACCTACCGGATGGTGCTTAAGAGATTTTAAGAAGAAATTGTTGTAACAACTTTGTTATTGTCGCTTCAAAGAAGATTATTAAGTTTCGTATTATATGATTATTACTGTTAATACTAGGACTACATAACAAGACTGTATTTATTTTTCACAGTTTACAATATGTGAATACACTAATAAGTAGATTGCCGATTCTCATGCAAAATAAAAATTGTCTGCATTCATTTCAAGCTACAGGACATAGTGTTCTTTCCTCAATCATTTTACTAAGCTGGGACTAATGTAATAATGTTTGAATATTTTAAATATGTCTACCCGTTCGCATTCGGTCTAACCATTTTTGTTATGAATGCAGACAATCCGCAGTCTACTAGTAAGTTGATTTACCCAATAATTTTCCACGAAAGTATCTTCATAATTTCAGTGATCCGAAAATCTTAAATCAGTAATGTCCAGTCCGATGGTTCCAGTCCTAGTGTTAATAGGTTTTCGGTAGGTAAAGTGTTCACACTAAAATTTACAATGGGTTACGAAAGGAAAGGGTGGTAGCAACTTAACACGTATATACATATATACATTTGGGAAAAGGAATTTAATATTTAAGTTTTATATGTTCGATACCGAAATCTCGTAAAAAAAAAAAGAAAATTAGTTAGCACACTTGTGAAAATCACAATTTCAACTACCTCAACTGCCCTGTTCTCGCCTAAGCAGTTTGCCAATGATAAAACGATTAATTTTTGATAAATCTTTTGCCCCGCTGGTTTTGTACAAATTTCGGAGGATAATAAAAGTTGAATTAACTGTAACCCGATGTCCAGCCATAAACACCACCTACATATTTGAGGGTGAAGAGCAAAGGGGTCGAGGAGGTATCGGCGGTCACCTTGGTGTCCTTTTGGGAGATTGCAGGAATATTCCGAGGTGCGGGAGCCGCTACAGTTTTTGAAAAAGAGGAGGGGGTAGGGGGGCAGGAGAGGGTGCATAGGCCGATCTTTCGTCGGTCGAACCCCGAGAATCGGGTGCAGGGCAAAAAACGTAAAACCAGCTGCCGCACACGCGTCACTTATTAACAACAGCTTCTTCGCGCGCACACATGAGGGGCAAAGTCGTTCACTCCTTCCTCCTATTACAGCCTACTATTATTTCACCGACCTCCCCGCCTCTCCCTTCTCTTTTCTCCTTCGGCCTTTTACGCTTTCACGCGAATACAACTTCGCTGTATCTCTATAATACCCCGAGGGAGGGGGGGGGGTTACCCCTTCTTGTTTTGAACGATTCGCTTCGAGCGGTCCTTGACTCGCGCTGACGAGCGGATTTCGGGTTTCCGATGCTGACACGCAGTCAAGTGGTGCATTAGACGGGTACACATAAGTTAGAATGTTAATGTCTTCCAGACAAAACATGCCTCTTCGCTCGTTCGGCTTTTTTTTTCCCCCCCGACGGATTTTTGCTCCTATGCGCGAGCGGCAACCCTTTGGGGACGCTTCTGCGTGCACCGTCCATTAATCATTACGAGTTACGTGCGTGAGGGAGAAATTAATGTTTTACCTACTGGTCAGGAGTTGGTCCTTCTGCGCGTCTCTTAGGCTGGAAATTCGGCTGCCTAAAAAGATAGCCTGGAATTTTTAATTTCCTTCTGTTCGGGTTGTATTCCTTTCTCCCTTGTGCCGGTGCTAAAAAGGCCTAGCCGGTTAAGGGAGGGTACGTTCGATAGCTTAAAAAAAGAACCCTTTCTACCAAGTTTCAGCCCTATACCTCGTCCGTGGGGGTAGTTACGTGGAAAAAACGAAAAAAACAGTTTTTGCCCAATTTTTCCTGTTTAATCGTATCTAAAATTCCTAAAAAAATCTGACACATTTAGCATGTCGAACCACATATTCGAGAATTTTTTCCGATTTTTCGGTTGCGATCTCTGGTTGTGATAAATGAAAAACGTGAAAATACCCTCTGACTTGGAAAGTTAGGCGAAAACCAAAAGCTTGATCCGAGTCCGTTATTACTTAGAGAAATAAATTTGTTGAATACATAGATGAATCTTTACACTGTGAATAATCGTAAGTTGAAGATATTAGAACCCGTAAACCTAGCGTTAAAAAAAGGCGCCGAACTTATGCCCCCACCTAACGGTTCGAAAGGGCTGCGATCTAAGATTTCTGGAGGCCCGGCCACCCCCGGTGACGCAATCCCAATAATCAACAGACGAAACGATCAAAGAAGTTCCAGGAATCTATGCCCGAGGGAAAAAACCGGGGGACGAATATCGAGAGGAGGAGCACGGAAAAAGGGAGACGACAGACGTGCGCGCAGATGTGTGCCCCGCCACCCTGATGCGGCCCTAAACGGGGGCCGGCTAAAGAAGGAACGGCGGGCCGTGCACGGAGGCACAAGTGCACCGATGCACAAGTGCCCGGGATATGCAGAAGCGCATCCTCTCCTTCTTGGTTCCGAGGGGGAACGAAAGCGGCCACGCGAGTGGGCGGCGCGTACCCTTCTTGCTGGCTTCTTCCCTTGAAGGGTGGTGGGGATCTTCTCGGGCTCTCGTCGTGTCGCGTTGTCTGCTGGAAAAACGCGGTTCATGTCTTCTCCCGGCTGATAGTCTTTCTGGAGACGCGGGAACGGGTGTACTGGGACCTGGGACTCTCTCTCTCTCCTCGGGGTCAGTTACGTGCTCTCAGTTCAGCTACCTCAGCGTACCCTAGGATTGGCACCCTTCTGCCTAGTTGTGATTGTGCGGACTTGGACCTTGTGATTACGTTGTCGAACTTCATTCAAAATAATTCGACGATCTGTTCTTTCAACGCTCGACGATTTCTTCCTTGATGGATCATCCAGGGGAGTTGGATCTCTTGCAAATGGAATGAAGCCCTGGACCGTTTGACGTGTTTTGGTGGTTGAACTGCGCGGAACACATCATAGGTACGTACCCTAGTTGGCTTTTGTTGATTATCAGTAGACTGCAGGTCTTTATGCGGAAAAAAATGTTCTGTGTTTATTATAATATGTAGCTTCCACTTGAGAACGTTTTTTTTTTTTCTTTAATAATTTTACTAGGCCGAAAGTAGTATATCGATGCCATTGAATTCTTTCAATCTTTACACTGTGTCGAATTGCACTCATTTTTGTCATAAATGCACAAAATCCGAAGTCTATCAAATTCAGGTCTTGAGATGATTATTTAGTTGGTTTTATTAGCTTCTTCGTTGCACAGACTAGAAGAAATTAAAAATTTTGTGGCATAATTTTTCAATAAAAATGAAATTCTGCTTTTCACTTCAAACCAACGACTTGTGTAATCATAATTCCTTAATTTTATCAATATTTTCAAATACATACAAGCAGAAGTGAAAAATTTTATGGTTTCATTTTTCATAAAAAAATAAATAATAGTAATGTCTCCAGCAAGAGATGTTTTATATTAGCATTGTATTCATATTATTTGTTAATTTTTATAATTTTCTCCTGCGACTCTTTTACCATTTATTTTATTCATTATTGTCTTAATTCCTTATTGTACTACTAATCTATTATTGGACAATTTTTAAAATCTTGTTTTAAGACCTCTTTGCCACGCCTATGTTACTACAATCCCTTATTTCTATTCATTGTCGATTTTGAGAATCTTGTTTTAAGACCTCTTTACCACGCCTATGCTACTCAAACCCTGTGCACTGCATTATTGTCTTAATTCCTTACTATATTACTAATAATTGACAATTTTTAGAATCTTGCCCTCAGACTCCTGCGCAACGCATCACCACCCAACTTCCCTATGTCATTTCACTAACGTTCACTATCAATTTCCAGAACCCGGTCTGGAATCCCGAAAATGCATCTCGAGGACTATCACGAGGACAGAAACGAGGAGGATGTGCAACGGGCAGTGTCCAGGACCATCAAGCAAGAGAACTTCGGCAACTTACACTTCGCTCCGATCACCACAATGGCGACCAACCCCCAACAAGCCTGCTGGGCGACGTCCCACGCGGACACCGGACTGTCATCCCCTATCCTACCAAATAATTCGAGTTTCCACGAGTACACGGACTGGGAGCAGCTCAGTGCCGCGTTCCAGTACCCCTATCAACAATACTCGGTGACAGATCGGTCGCCCGGAAGCACAGGTAGCGAGGCAACAACGCCAACGTGGACGAACGTGGTCTACAGCGACGCGACAGACTGTTCGAACGGTCAACGACTGCCATCGGTGGGCTCTGCGTTCTCGTTCTCGCGAAGCTTCTCCAACACAGTGTACCCGGAGTATCAAAATTATCAAGAGTACCCAGAGTACCAAGATGACGTCACAGTGTCCTTGCCGTTGATACTCCATACTCAGCCCGAGAGCCAAAGCTTCACGGGGCCGATGCAGAACGCCACAGACGAGTTCGATCTCAGTTTAATCAGAGGAGATCCGACGTCTTTATTAAACAACGTGGAGTCTCCTTCTTCGCCCTCGTCCACCTACCTTGAAGAGCTTCAGGACCCTTTCTCCAATTTGAACGGATCGTGCTATGCTGTTGGACATTTGGTCTCCGGACAGCAGTCTTCCATGTCGAACATGACGTTCGTCAATGATGCTAGTCTCGCTGATGGCTTCGGCAATCAGGTCGTTCTTCCTAGGAACGAAGGCTTGCTACTCGCTGATCGACGTGTTCCTGTGGCGAAGAATGACTCAGAGACTGATAAACGAAGCAAGTCTTATGGTGAGTTCGAGGGTTTTAGAGGTTCCGTTGAGTGTTCAGTTTTTGGCTAGTGTAACCAAGGAAGGGTCCAAGGAAAAGAGGAAACCTCCCAAATTGTTAATTTTCTGTTAATACGAAACCAGGCTCAAAAGTGAATCAAATCTAGCCCACCAAGTTGCAATTTTCATTGTTCCAAAATTAAGACATTTTCTAGACAAAACTCGTCACTTCCCCAAGGGAACAAGTGATTCCAAAGTCTCAAGCCTTGCGCCCTTAGCATCTCTTGCAATCCAAAATCAGCTGTGGCTCAAAAATGACCCAAATCTAGCTTACCATGTTACAATTTTCATTGTTCCAAGATTGAAACACCTTCTAGAGCCAAAACTCATAACTTCTGCAAGGGAACGAGTGATTCCAAAGTCTCAAGCCTTGCGCCGTTAGCATCTCTTGCAATCCAAAATCAGCTGTGGCTCAAAAATGACCCAAATCTAGCTTACCAAGTTACAATTTTCATTGTTCCAAGATTAAAACATCTTCTACAGCCAAAACTCGCCCTTCTCCAAGGGAACAAATACTTTCAAAGTCTCAAGCCTTGCACCCCAGATATCCCTTGCAATTAAAAATCAGCTGTGGGTCAATACTGACCCAAATCTAGCCCATCAAGCTGCAATTTTCATTCTTCCAAAATGAAAACATCTTCCAGAGCCAAAACTTACCCTTCTGCAAAAGAACAAATGCTTCCAAAGTTTCTGAACCCTTGCACGCCTTGCATCCCTAGGACCCTGGCAAGCTTGGCAGCCGTTTAGGCATGACTGATGTTGTTTGGGAGAACCAGCTAGAAAAGCTAAACACAGACAAACCAGCACAAACTGTTTCTCGAGTGGTGCTCTCGAGCGCCACTTATTATAAAAGTAGCGTCCCCTTGTTTACACGCCTCTCGGACACTCGATGACACGTTTACCTTTCCGCAGACTGTTCGACGACGGAAGACAGCCTGACGTCGACGTATCAATGTCGGTGGATAGATTGCGGCTGCGCGTTCGCGGAACAGGAGGGCCTGGTTCGTCACATCGAGCGAAGACACGTCGAATCCTCGTCGTCGAACGCGCATGGGCATGGTAGGCGAATCCAGAGGGACAGGGATAAGGACAAGGACAAGGACAAAGACGGCGAGGGATACACTGGGACCGGAAGCGGGCAGGACGAGTTCGCTTGTCTGTGGCAGGGATGTCCTCGCGCGAGACCGTTCAATGCTAGATACAAATTGTTGATTCACATGCGTGTTCATAGCGGGGAAAAGCCGAATAAGTGTCCGGTGAGTAGCTATTTTGTTGAAAAATAGAACTTGGAGTTGACTGTTTAAACCTCGGTGTACAATTGAATTTTTCGAGGGAAATATTGTTAGTAATTTTTAGAAAATCACAAACATTCTACACAATATGCATAGATGAAAAGTCGATTATTTATTGACTGATTTTTATCATTTTTACAGTTCAGTGGATGCAAAAAGGCATTTTCGCGGCTGGAGAACCTGAAGATCCATCAGAGATCTCACACGGGTGAAAGGCCATATGCGTGTCAGCATCGTGGCTGTTCGAAAGCTTTCAGCAACAGCAGCGATCGCGCGAAACATCAGAGAACTCACTATGATACGGTAATTTCTTTCGAAATTTATGAAAAAGTAATTCACTCAATCAAGACATACTCATGGTCATTGGTAGAAAATACCGATTGGTTTAGTTCACAGTTTATGGCAATAAAGGAAATAAATTCCCATTTTTCACCCGAGTTTGTTGCTTAAAAAATTGCTCAATGTCTACCGTAATAAACAGTCTTCTAATTCCCTGACAAAATATATCGATTACAATAATGCTTGATTAGTAAGTTCTACTTGGAAAAAAATTCTTGTTCAACTTGATATTAACAAACTACTCCAAAAAATTTGCAGAAACCATACGCCTGCCAAGTGTCCGGTTGCGGAAAGCGTTACACGGATCCATCAAGCTTGAGGAAACACGTGAAGAACCATTCGGAGCCAACCACGCCGGTCCACCATCCCTCGGCAACGTCCGATCCGAAGAATCCTGCGAGCATAACCAGCAACGGGATCAATGGATCGCGACACGATCCGATTTCTACGACTTCGAGACAACCGGCGCAAACGGTCGTCGCTTATGCCGCGGAATCGAATTATCGGTCGTATAAGACTTCGGAGTCTTACGCGGACGAGGACGCGGACCTGTTCCAGACGAATCTGTGTCAGGTCGATAGGATTTCCATGAGCCTTGAGAGCAATCCGGAGTACGTTCCCATTGAGTCCGTGAAGCGTTATCTCATCGACGACGTCAGCAATTCCCACGTGGACGCCGCAGGTAAGACAATGATTTCGTATGAATTGTCTAGGGCGTTGGTAGACTGGGGATTTTATGCATTTGTGGGAAAAATTGATTAAGAGGAAATGGGAAATAGATTGGATGAACTGGGGGAGAATTTCGTGTAATTTTTAATATTTAAAAATTATTAGTAGACTGGGAATTTTATGCATTTGTGGGAAAAATTGGTTAAGAGGAAATGGGGAATAGATTGGATGACCTGGGGGAGAATTCTGTGTAATTTGTCATATTTTAAAATTATAGACTATTTTAGAATTAGTAGACTAAGTATTTTATGCACTTATGAGAAAAATTAGTTAGGAGGAAACAGGAAATAGGTTGGATGAACTAGGGGAAAACTCTGTGTAATTTTTTCAATATTTTTAAATAATTGACTGAGGATTTTATGCGTTTATGTGAAAAATCAGTAGACGGAATAGAAAACAGTACAAACAGATAAATTCCAGATCACTGTTCTATTGTTGTCTATGTACCACGATTGTTAAGGGTGGAAATGTATTTATTTCTTATTTCTCACCATTGACGCAGGCAATTTTTATTTTGCATAAAAATCCGTAGTCTAATGGCTACAGAGGGAAATTTCTATTTGGTTCCAATATCTTGCAATTGATGGAGACAATTTTTATTTCGCATGAAGATCCGCAATTTAATCATTGATGCCGCTGATTGTGACTGTCTTGTTAATTATAGCATGTTTTTGCTGATTTATAAAAATTTCTTGATTTGGACGATTATTTTTGCAACTTTTTTACAATGTGTCCTTCAGTAAGGACCTGCTGAATTTACTTAGACATTTTTGCAATTTTTATTGCAATGTGTGCTCGAATAAAGACCTACTGAATTTATTTAGATTATTTGCAATTTTTATCAATATGCTCATCTAAAGATATCTATGTAATAATTTCGTATGAACAGCTAATTTCAATAAGTGTTGCATTAAAAATCAGCAACTGATCATTAGTAGTTGTGTATTTCAGTCTGATCAGTTATAAGTTACTAATTGGGACGATCGGATTGGATGGATAACTATTATTCGTTATTAGACTGTGTGTTTTATGCGTTTATGACAAAAATGTGTGGACAAAACATAAAGCAGTAAAAACATCAATCGACTTCATCCCTCTGACGGCGGAGTCTGGGTCTATTTTGACCCAGACTATCAAAATCGTAATTTAATTACTCAGTTTCTAGCGATTAAATTAAATGAACGTCCGTTATATTAAGATCAACAAAAAATCTAATGTGTCCAGAAGAAGTACCACCAAAAATATGTTTAAAAAAATCGATAAACAAGGCAGCGAATAGTCCTAGAGATCGATTACAGAATTCTAAAAACGGTCCGCCAGAATTCCCAAAAATGATTTAATTACAAAACATCAAGATTTTTGCTGGATTGTTAATTGTCATCTGTTCTTAAGAATGGCTGAATTATATCCCCGAAAAAGATGTGTATCAAGAGATCAAGAAGACAATGCTGTTCTCACAGGAGATTTCGTTTCGAAGCGTCCATCAGGACTCGATGTTGAAGGGGTTAAATCTTGAAGTTGCTCGTTTCGCGCAAAGACTGTGTTGGTGTCCGCGGGGTTCGAGGGGAAATTCGAGCGGCGCCAAGAAGCGAATTTACAAAAACGGTACGGTTGTTCATGGTCGAAACGCCGTTGTTGTATCGCGGCCCCGCGCGTGCTGCCTTTTTCTGGGTTGGTGAACGGCCGATGATAGCGAGCGCGCTGGGCTCTCGGGGTCCTCGGGTGCTTAATCTCAGAGGAGGTTCGCCGCTTTATGCCTTTACCCCACACCGAGTCTTAAAATAATATTCCCGTGTTTTTTGGCCGGAGCACACGCACGTACGCACGCGCCAAAACATACGACAACGCTGCCACGTGCGACACACGCGTGCGCCCCTTTAAATTCCAGCCCGTCGCGGCCGCGATTCTTATCGGAATAAAAATGCGATTAAGGTCTTCGTAGATTCGCGATAAGGTAGAGTGACTACATTACCGTCAAAAAATGGTTTTACGTGCCTCAAGTTTTCGCCCTTACATAAGAATATTTTGTCGCTGGTAAAGGGCTCGTTCGAAAGGGGAAGGTTCAATCTAGTGCGCGCTGGTCAGGAGCTGCCAAGATTATGCAGATATTTGGTAATACAAGCGATAGAAGTAGGCCAAAAATTGACGATGCGCATGCCGTGGAATCCAAGCATTTCTATGCCATTGGATGAGTGTTCTGGATGAAATCGAGAGTAGCGCGCGCTAGAAAATGTCTCCAGCTACAAATTGAGCTATATTTTGTCTTGATTCTCTGCGAAATAAAGTCAAAAACTTGAAGCATGTTTCCTTTCAGAATTCATAATATCGAGAATACAGAGCAAAAAATGTGACAAGTTTAGTCACCAGTCGGATCAAGACCAAAACGGATCTTAAGTCTGTGTCTGAAGGCTTTGAATAGAAATTATTAATTAAAAAGTCACGTGACTATCCCGAGCCCTTAACCAGCAGTCTACTGTACACAACGCACTGAGGTGCATGCCCACAAGATGTCGGGTTGCTCTAGAAGCGGTTTTGTCAAATAAGGAAACGAAACCGTTCCTTTTTTAACACGCAATAATTTTTATCCGACGTATTTCCAAGTGATGCATGCTTCATGTATCGCTTTCCAAGCTTCGCGGGAGCTATATCACCCTAAGGATAACGTTTATGTTGCAGGATACTGCGAGGACGACGTACCCGATTTCCAAGAGCTCGGTTCCGACATAGAGCAACAGTTCCTCGAGCTGAGCAATCTGGATGACGCGGTGTTCATCGACGGTTGAAAACGATCACGTTCGCCATCGTCGTCTTCCACATTTCCAAAGGCCCGTTTCCCTTTTTTATACTCGATTTTCTTATACCATTGTTAAGCCTGATGCATTATATTTTTGTACATAGCCGTTTGTATATATCACGAAAGAAAAAATCCTATGATCTTGATTACCATACATGCTTCTCTCTCCCCTCCCCTACACCCGACGCACATGTGTCCGCGACACTTCGAGGGGCTGAAAGGAATACGAGAGATTTACTGCCTCGGTTTTTTGCTTTTGAAGAATGCAGCTCTATGTTTAAAGTCGCTCGATCGACCCATGCGAGTATTGTTCGGACAATGTTGCAGAGCGAATTCACGGTCGACGAAATTTCTGCGAGAACATTATGGTTTACAAAAATTGGTATGTCTTCGTTTCTTATAAAATTTAGTAGCATTTTACCCCATCCACCCCCTGTTAACATTTATCATGCATCTTAAAAATACGTTCCGAAAAATCTGGGAAATCTTGTAAAAAGAATTTTCATTTGTACGAAGGAGTTTTTTATTTTAGAACTTTTATTCCTGTATCGTGGGTTCTAAAAACGTACAGAAGTGTTGCTCCAATTTCCAAACACTCGACAATGATTCACTAGCTACAGTGGGATTTTTTAATTCAAGCTCTCTCGTACCCTTAATACTTTACCGACCGGTAGCCTATTAATCGGCTTTTGTCCCCGACACTTACCGACCGGTAGCTTAGTAATCGGTTGCCACGGGAACCAAAACAGAGCCGGTATCAGAGAAGTGTGCAGGATGTTCAACCGCTAGCGGTCGGTAAAAGAGGTACAGCTGTACATTGTTGAATTATACAATCGGTGCATTATTTTACAAGGTGCTCGTTACACCTGGATCTCATAGTCATAGGCGCTCATTGCTAGACAGCGGATCTTTATGCAAAATAAAAATTTCCTACCTAAATTGCAACAAACTGGAACGAGATAGAAATTTATTTTCTTCCCCAATGTGTTTAATAGGTTGAAAGTAATGTAACAGTATTTTGAAATTTTTTCTAATGTCATAAATGCATAAAATCCGCTGTCTATTACAATTCTGCCGCGACTCTTTCTATTTTCTTCGGATGAAGATTGTAAATGGCCTGCGATAGTGACCTCTCGAATGGACAGCTCCGGTGACAAGCTTTGTATAAAAAGCAGTGACCCACTGTAGAGAGCTTTCAGTGGCGACGGGGTTAAGCAATCGTTTATTTTCAAGCGGCACTGCACTCGGCCGGCTTCGCCTCCACTTGCAGATTGTCGCAAATTAGTTTCAGGAAGTTATTGTACGCCTTGTTTTGATTTTCCTTGGAGTACACCTGCGAACATTACGAGGAAAAGGTGATTAGCATTTGAAACGACATGGGCGCGTGCGCGGCCAGTAGATTGTTAACGACTCACTCCGTTGATCACTATCGTCGGCACGAAGGAAATCGGCAGTTTCAATGCTGCAGTTTTCTTCCCATGTTCCGCGAGCAATTCGCTCGATAACGGGCCTGCGATGCAGTCCCTGATGATGTCCTGCGTCTTCTGACTTGCCCATAATTTTTCTGCGCACTAGAACATGGTAACAGCGTTGTTAGATAATACGTAAACGTTCTGTTTCTACCGAAATGGAATCTGCGATTTTATGTTTTCTTAGAGGTAAAACCAAGCTATTTTACTGGTAATATAATATATGTACAAGTGATACAGGGTGGCCCAAAGGCACTGGACCATTTTAAAATGGTACTTAAAAATTCACATTTATTCTTTTATAGACAATCTCGAAATGTACACAGTGGCCCAAAGGCACCAGACCATTGAAGAATGGAATAATGGTCCTTTTACTTTGAAAAATTCACATTTATGCGTTTGCAGACAATCTCAACATCTACAGGATGGTCCAAAGATACCGGGCCATTTTAAAATTGATTGAAGAGGGGTGTACAGGCTTACAAGAAAATTTAATGAAATCGCTACCTTCTCGACCTCCGTCGGTGGGAACCTGGTTGACATTGCGCAAACCACGACAGACTCGGTGAGTTGTTGAACTCTGTCGGCGGGCTCCTCGTTCTTGATCGCATGGATCGCGCAAGCTTGGGCCTTGTTGCCGTCGCATTCGTCAGGGCCATGTTGGCAAGAGAAGGCCCACTGGCCGGTCGAGCTATCGATCAATTGCTGCGAAGGACGATTAAAATCATGTTCAAAAATTGGCGCCGAAAGCGCGTAAATTGATGATCCTTGCTGTTAACTTTTAAGTGAACTATTGGAGCCAGCGGCGGACCTAGGCATGGGCTTTATGGCCTGCAGGTCAGGGCACCCTTCGCGGTAAAAAATAAATAAAAACAAATTAAAAACTTAAGAACAAATAAATTGGGTAGACCCCCAAACAGTGTTAGCCCAGGGCCTGAAAATGAACGGTCCGCCGCTGATTGGAGCCGTCGCGACCCCACTAATTAAATTTGACTAACAGATGAATATTAAATATAAATGTAATTTAATTATTGCATTTTTAAAGTTCACTTAAACGTTAAAAAGTCGCACAATTTTTCTGTCCTTTAAATGAAATTGAATTATCTCGCTACGTTTCTACTATTTCGATAGAGATGAATATTAAATATAATTTCATTGAATCATTGCATTTTTACAAATACGGTTCGAAAGTCCATTATGGCTATTATGGCTATGTCACAGTAACAGAGTACTCACCGTTGCTTTTCCATATGGAATCAGATTGAGACGAATGTAATCCTTGATTACATGGTATGACTCGGCTAGTTGTACTCGTATCCATCGCTTGCTATCGGGACATAGTGACTCATAGTACACGTCCACATCAATCTTGTTCGACACTTCATCGGCGGTCACGGCGGGCTAAGTACCAGAGAAACGTTTAAACACTTCTACGCTTCTTGAGATAACAACGAGCAATCTGTTCAATCAGATGGTCTTTGATTAAATTTCCATAAAATATTTAATCAGACTCCCCCACCCCCCACCCCTTCACTTATATGATTATCAAACACTCTTCCTATCAAGAGCTCCTGATTTATTGATATCTAAAATTGAAACAGTTCAGGTACCATCTTTGTAAACAATTATATAATCTTCTGTAGATACATATATCCGTCTTCCATAAATAGAAAATATTTTACATACTGGAAATGAGAAAATGGAGTTCTGGTACCACTACGAAGTGAAATTATGGCAATTGAAACTGATTTTTTGAAGATCTAAAAAGTGAAAAACAAAATGTTAGGTTGGCCCAAAAAGTAGTGTTGCAATTTTACAAGACCTACTTAAATTTATTTGGAAAACCAAATTGATAAATCAAATAATGTAAAAATGAAAAAAATAGTAATAATTCTTTTTTTTTCATTTTTTTATTGATGCTGACATTGCAATAATTTCTCATGTAATGCCACGCGAATGATTTTTCAATTAGATTACAGATTTAATCGTTATCGATCTCGATGGGTTTATTGTTGATACGTTTATCTTGCATATGATAAAATCTTGATGATCAATTTTTTAAATTATCCTTCCACCAGTTTTTCACATCAGACACGTTTTTCGCTTATGTGACACACTTTTGCCTTTGTAAATATAAAGAAAATTGCTAAAAAATAGTGAGCTATGGCTTGCTATATCCGTTATGTTGATCAATGATTAATAATCACTAATAATCACTATTGGGTAGCAGTGAAAATATTTAAAAATATGCTGCCCTGTTATTTGCGATGTACTAAAATTATTGAGAAAAAGAATTAAATATATTATCAAAAGAAATAAATGTATTATTAAAATAAATAAATGGCTCCTGCATTTTGAAATGGATGCCGGCCATGTTTATTTAGCGTAACAATCCACAGTCCAATAATCGCCGTCCGGATAACAAAACGAAAAGTAGCGTGCATCAGTTCAGGCTACCAGGGACTCGCTCTCAGGATTATGAAAAATTATGGAAAGGCGACTTCCAAAGGAAGAAGGATATTAAAGCGATCGTTCAAGGACAATTGTCCTACTGTAAATCCTGTCAGACCCGATTGCGCCTTTAAAAGGCATTTATGCACAATACACGACGGAACATCCAAGGACGTCTCTCGCATCATGATCGTAATGAATGATGCCAGACGTGATGTCGACTCTCCTCCGAAGGACAAAGAAAATTTGTTTTCAAATCAGAATTGGGTACATTTAAAAATTGATTTTATCTGGCGATTTTACATTTGAGAATATCTGACAATATTTATACAATACATGCAAATTCGAAATATTTGAATAATAAATGTAAATGAGAATTTACATGAAGTTCAGTTATTATCAATGAGATAGAGCGTTGGCATAATGGTGGACTGTAACGACATTATCAGAAATGTGGACATTTTATGAACATTCAATAATTTCTAAATTTAATAAATGTTTGCTAAATTTCAATAAAAACGAATAAGTGAAATGAGCCGCTTACAGAGCGATTAATTTCACCTTTTAAACTTTTTAAATTTAATTACCGAAGCTTTTACATTTTATATTTAAAATAAATGTCTCTAATGTATCACTTATGATTATTTGTTGCACAAATAAATTGGCTTAAAATGTAGTACGACGCGTGAAAACGTGTTGGGGAAACCGGATTCGCCGACGTTCTAATGCAATGCGTCTTTGCAGTAGTATAATAAATATGAATGGCTCGTGGCAATAAATCTGATAACAGCTCAGTTGCGTTAGAAAGAAAAAATTGTTTAAAAATGTGTAGCAAATATGGCTGTAAAAAATATATGAAATAAGACAATTATTTTTAATTCTAATTCTATTCTGTATTTCTATGAATTTCTATGAATTAAGTGGTATTATCTTTTCAAGCTAAGTTTCAATAATCAGGGGAAGAATCAGAGACGGGTCAGATTTTTCTTTAACTCCTACAATTTTGGACGAAACGTGTTTAAAAAATGTGTACTGTTGCTCCAAACACGTCGAAATACACGTGTAAAATTTCAGCCTATTAGATTCGACCGATTCCCCGAAATTAATTCTGAAATATCGCGCTTACCCCCTCGAGCGAAAACCAATTTTACTATGCGAAGACAGACACGCGTAACTCGGCGTTATTTTCCGCCTACTTTCGAATTGAATTCGAGACGCAAAACTTGAAGGGAAAAACAAAGACGGTACCGCGGATGTGGAAAAATTTTTTGGCAGAATTTTTTTTCGAAGAGTTGACTAACCTTTTGGCCGATAAATGTGAGGACAACCAGGAGCGCCCAGCAGAACGCGAACAAGTGGCACCGCATGATTGCTGTGGTTGAATGATGAAGCGAACGCCGCTTTAAATTCACTGCCATACGACCAGTGTTGCCACCTCTACCAACTTCCCCGTAGATCCGCGGATTTCTCACCTTATCCGCGGATCTATAGATCTCAAATCAAAACCTGCGGATTTCTATTTTTTATCTTTTTTTCTTCCTGGACCTCCCTGCTTTCTGTTTGTTTTCAATTTTATCGTTCGCGTAATCGGCAATTTAATCGTCTTCGTTGAGCGACATCTTTCGCCGCTAATCGCATTCGTATATAACTAACAATATAGGCGCCCCTGCTTCTCTCACCATTTTATTTTTCTCTTTCTTTCACGCGGCCTGCATTCGCCGTCGAAGAACCGCGCGAATGCTGCCGGAAGGCGATTATGACAAATTTAAGGTTCCAATGTGTAGGAACCTCGGGACAGGGGGCTTTAAAAATGTTGAAGGGGCCATGCAATTGGGAGAAGGTCCAGGCCACGAGGACAGAAAGAAGAGTCAAGTTTGACCACACATTTGCACGCAGAATACATTTAAGTATCTACTTCGTTGTTATTCTTTTTAGCCACAATCTTTGTAGTACACAGAAGAAAAACCCGAATAAAGTTTACTCATTTTCTTTTGCTCAATATACTGATTTGATATTTCCAAAAAGAAGCATATATTTTCCCCAAGAAAATATGGTCACCATAAGTATAAGTGTTCTTGAACATGTTTTACGCAAAAATGGTGTAATGCAATTTTTACCATCTCTAAATAATAATAATAATTATTATTAAAAAAATAATAATAATTAAAAATGTATCAAAAAATTTCAATTTATAATAATAATTTCTTTATTGCAGTATTTATAATAATAATAATTTGTTCGCACACTGTACAGCTAAACAACTTATCCGAATATGTAAACGTTTTTATTCAGTACCAGCCTTGGGGAGCAGACGGGCGACAAAAATAATCATTTGCAAATAGATGAGATCGTTAATATTTGAATATCTTGGGACCCGTGGACCCGAGTCCAGCCTTCCTAGAGTTTTTGAGAACTGGTCAATCTGGTCGACAGCAAAAACAATTATAAAACATCCTTGACTGCGTTCAATGCTCTTGGCCGTTCAATCAACGCGAGATCATAGGACCGTAATCTCCCGGTCGAATCGAAACGTGCATGTATTTGCTTTGGAATATGTTCGCGACATCATTAATCAGGACCAGATATCTTTATTGACATTTCGAACAAGAAGTAGAGGAGAATCGCGCGCGGCTGTGCGTGCACGTGCAATCGTCTATAGAGAGTGAGACGTAATTAACGCATTTCTCTAGCCGCAACGTGAACGTACCACTGTTGTAATATCACCGTCGCGGTGGTTTTAAGTAACCTAACGACATAAGCGAAGAACGCGAAAGGTTTCTACACGACTTTCTCGCTGGGAGAGAATGTGTCGTGTCGCCAGTCGCCAGACTGCTTGCAGCATAATTGGGGACACCGCTAACCTAATCATTTGTTCCCAGGATTTCCAGAATCGATGACACTGGCCGATATCGTCTTTGTCACAAAGGACGCTCAAATTAATTCCTTTGCACTTTCTAAATACAAATTCTCCATCATCCTTGAATTTCCGAAATAAATATAGTTAAACTTTAAACATTTTTCCTGTTTTAACTATAAAAGGTTTTCGTTTAAGTTCATGGATACTTGAAATGTTTAAACAATACTCAATAAGATAATGTGTCTTCACACGTGGGATGAATCAGAGTTGGTGGAAAGTTAAAAACCTGAGAGGCAAAGTCTAACTATACATATCACGCGATAGAATAGATAACCTTTTTCCATTAGAAAACAACAGAAAAGTATACATTGTTTTGGATTGATAGCGTAAAATAATTCTGCGAGTCAAAGCATCGCCAGTGAACCTCGACCTGAATGATAACGTTGCGTTCGCTGTAGTAAATATTAATTGTTGTGCATCGTTGCACTATCGAAATTTTTATAAAGGCTGTACATTTAGTGAAATTATAGAACTTAGAAATTTTTAATTATGTCAATGGACGAATCTTTTTATGACCAACAATGTACGTGTACATTCATACTCACTTCACTTCATCCTCGATTTCACTTTCACTGGAAGAAAATCGACGGCAATGCTATGCTAATGGTTTTTATCACTTTTACACCATTAGCGACAGTCATTAGTACATTGCGTTAAAATGAGTGTACCAATTAGTCAATGATGAATGTTTTGGATCTGATTACAGTTCCAGACAAAAAGATACATTTCAAAATTTTTAATTGGTTTAAGATATTTATAGAAATGTAATAATAATAAATCAAGTAAAGTACTGACAAAGTATAAATTTTAACTCTATTAAAATCGTTAGTAAACAGAATAACTGCTTTAACTCTAACTGTTTTAATACAATTACCGCAAGACGGTAATGATTCAATATTTACTTAATAAATAACAGTATATTTAATGTCTTTGGTTAAAGGAAAGCCTGATATGTAAACATCTACAGCAATATTTATTTACAATGTTCAACAGTCTGTAATAATAAATTATGCTCATTATTCTATGCCTTGATGGAATTTCAGTTGTCTCTTGTTAGTCTGCAACTCGTGCAATAACTTCATGGCTTTATTTTTGAAGGTCTCTGCCATCACATCGCTTTTTTCGACGCCATCACCGTTTCTGTGCATTACAGACAAATTTGCACAAGCATAAGGATTTCCAGAGTCACAGCTCTTCATGGCCAGTTTATATGATCGTGGGAAGTCCTTTTCAACGAACCCTTTAATGCCTGCTATAAAAATGCCTGACAAATGGAAGCATGCTTTCTCATCGTTAGCATCGCAAGCTTTCTGAAGCATTCTAATTCCTTCTGCAACCTGGACAGCTCTGTCCTTTTCTAATTCATCATTAGTTGCGGCAAGAACACCTGCGTGATAACAACCCCTTGCATCGTTCTGATCACATCCCTTCTTCATATACTTGTAAGCCTCCATAGCATTTTTATCACATCCTCTGCCTGTATAAAAGTATTTTCACAATGTCATTTTGAATTTTGTAGTTCAGTGAACGCAAACGCTATAGCATAGCGCTACAGTCGGTCATCACAAGCTTACTTACCGACCAAGCTAAAATCACCATACTTCGTGCAACTTTTACCGTAATTCAATGTATCGCAATTCATTTTGTATACTTTGGCAGCCTCTTTATAGTCCTGTTTAATGCTCTCCTCATAGTCGCCTAACAGATGACATGCTGCGGCAAACATACAAAATTTGAATCGGGAGGTTAGGATCATTAGCGGCAGTGTGCTTACCTTCAGCATTTTTCTCGCTGTAACAACCGAATTTGTATTCAATGTGGAGGTTTTTCAAATACTCCTTCACCTCCTCGGGGTCTTTTAAGTTATACGGGTTCGCCATGACAAGCGGGTATAATTAATATTTAAATGGGTGGAAATTTCAAGCCGACACTCCAGAATCAGAACACCATGATACCCCACATCGATTACTGAAAATCAACAGTGAAAATGCAACTCCTTTCTTGTGATGTGATAGTCAATGGCTAAATTGCAGCACCAGAAGAAATACCATCAACAGAGAGGATACGAGAGTGCTCACGCTCGGGGTTTTAGTGTCCCCACTTTTCCTGCATCATCTTTTTAGTCTGGAACAGAATCTGCGTCATCTATTTAGCCTGAAACAGAACCTGCATCAACTTTTTAGCCTGGACCAGAACCTGCATCATCTTTTTAGCCTGTATTAGAACCTGCATCATCTTTTAGGCTGGATCAGATCCTACATAGAAGAGCCTCTTTTAACATAAAAGTAGCATCCACTCTAGCATTATTTGGAATCCGCTGCTAATGATGCAGGTAAGATGATGCAGGTTCTGGTCCAGGCTACAAATTAGACTAGGGGGCAGCACTATACCGGGGACACTAAAATCCCGGGCGTGAGCTCTCTCATTTCCTCTTTGGCCTGCATCAGATCCCAGAACCACGGTAGAGAGGATCCACTTGGCATCCAACAGAAATCACATAATCTTTTAGCATAAAACAGAACCACAATCATTTTATGTAAAAATCAAGAATGAATAAATAAAGACAATGTTAATGAAAAGACGTATCTGCGTATGTAATTATTGAACCCTCAATTTTTCCCGAACGTCCTACTTGTCGTTGAGTTATACTACTGAATTTCGAAATTTTTCTAATTTTATTAACTGTTGTACTATATTCTTTATTTCTCACTACATAAATTACATTGTTACACGTGTACATATAAAAAATGGAACAAAGTAGAACTAAAATGTATCATGGTGTGTGCCGTTTCTCGTGCAGAACGAGTGGTAATGTACAGGTGATTGTAGCTGATACCATATGTAATGTTGAGGACTATTTCTTTTGTTTCCGAAGATCGATCTTGATACACTCTATCCGAAGATACGTGCATGTATTGAGAAATCTACAAGTAAAAAATTTCGAAACATTTAACAATTTTACATTTGCATAAAAAATGTTAAAAGTTAAAAAGATTTGTGAAGAAGTCAATGAATATTCAGACGATTGTACAATATAATAAAATTATTTACGGTCGAAAATTCTATACTTAAAATTAAGAAGCAATATGCTTCCGAATTTCGACAGCTTCGGAAAGCAGGAAAGGAACCGGTCGAACGCTTTCGATGCGAACATTGACGGTTTTGTGCGAATATGAAGCGGCAACATTAAACAACATTAAACAACAACGCTGTAAAACCTAACTTCCTCGAACACACACATTTTCTGTTGCAACCTTATGTAGTTCATTAGCTGACTGTTCAATTTCAATAGAGTCCGCTGTCGTAATACTGAATTTTCTGCAGAGCCAGTAATTCAGATCTGTGTTGGATCTGATCGTTTCATAAAATTTCAAAACATAAATGAGGAAGCATTAAATTGTATAAACAATCACTTAGCACAATGATATTTTACCAGATAATAAAAAGGCAACATGCAGCTACATCATTGAAGTATTTTTCTTTTCTCCTTTCTTTATAGTTTAAGGATGTGATAAAGTCACTGTATATTGTATTGAAATAAATAAAATTATACATATTAGACATATCAAATATTTTATTAAAAAGGCGTGTGTGTATATATTATGGAAATCTAATGCCGTCGGAATTCAAACTTGGCGCAACGAACGATCCATCGAATACGACGATGCAAGAGGGGATTCTCGCTTGCGTAATCGAATCTTTTCACTCGGAGGGGGTTGCAAAACCATTTTGATCGGCGGCGTATTAAATTCGATAACGCAGAGCACATGCTTTCGATCCTATCCGACCAATCCTGTACCAGACAATTGTGCGCGAGCGCAATCCTGATTTTTCGAATAGGCGCGAGTCGACGAAGGTGTCAGTAATTCATAACATTGAAACTTGTGTGTCAGTTCAGCTGTGCCCGTCATTCGGTGCACTGTGAGTTTTCAATTAATTTATCGAGACACATGACAACGTATACCCGCGTGATTATAGAACAACTCGTATGTCGAGAAAGAAACTACGTGCTTCGTTGAAGTAAGTAGTGAAAAAGATAGACTACGGTTCGCCATTTCATTTATATAGTATCCGCTTTGCATTTACCGAGTAACGTGCACGTAGTGTTTGTACATAATTTCGATAATGTATTAACATTTTGAAATTGTATCGGAAACTAAGAATGAGCTTATTTGAAATTCACAATCGGTTACATTTCGAGTTGGTCAGGGTCCAATCGATTTGCAGCGTCGCAGTTATCGCGCCTAATAAATATTCTACAATGAAGATAATATTCTATGAAGAACAACAATGTTCTATAAATTTGTATTCATTTGTTTTGCGTAATAATAATCTACTTACGCGAAGAAATATATTTTTATGGTCGAGGAGAATTGGATATACTTTAAATCGTTATTTCACCGAATAGGTTAGAAAGTAGATAACGAAAATTTGATGGCGGGAAATGGCAAATGTGTTTCGTGCGAGTACGTGTGTTTACACGAGAAATACTAAATAAAGATTTTGTTTGGAAGGTTTGAAAATTGAAGAAAGATAAATATGCAAGATTCGCGTAAAAGTTTTAGTACCTACGATTCGAGTGATTGCTATAGGCACAGCTATAGAAGACACAGTATATCTTTTATTGGGTCAACCTTCAGGGTTTACTCGGTTAGGGGGTCGCCTTCTTATCTACCCTCCATGATCAGGATTCGTCTATATGCTCAAGTGGAAACACGTTGTGCGACGGAATGAACATAACAAGCGCACAACTTATACTCGAAAAACATCGTTCTTGACATTCCATTACTCGTCCATATTCAAATTGATAATTTCATAACTGTTCTGCAATTTGCCACGAGCGTATTACCGACATCGACATGATTAATATTTTCCCATTAATGCTCTACACTTGACCTATACTTACGCTAACTGGACTTCCTGCTGGCATACCTAAGTGCTATGAAAATTCGTGAAATATTCAGAAGGAAATTGTCTGGTTGTGTTTGTGTGCAAATGTATTAACTTTATTAAGTGGACAAAAATACGTGAGGACGCGATGTTTTCATGAAGTTTTGTATGATTTTATTGTAAGGTGTATGTATATTTTTTGTGTATTTTAGTTACAAAATTCTTTGTTTGTTGTACTTATATTTGAAAATTAATGTATATCAATACTTTCAAGGATATAAATAGAGCCAGCCTTGTAACTTGCTTATTATTCAGATTGTATGCTCTGTGTTTACTCATTTATATATACTTTACGTTGTACTATTCATGAACGTATGCTTAATTCATTATTATTATTATTTCAATTCTTATGTAAGCATCACGTTGTCAACTGATATTTCGAGAAAAGAAGATAAAAATAGAATGAACATAGAAAATCTACATAAACGTTTCTTTTATCAATAATTCATCCTTTGTCTTCAGATTTCCATTATGCAAAAGCATTTTAAAAATTTTAAAATGACTTCAGATTGATTGTCGTATAATTTCTTTTTACGAAATTATAATTTGAATATCGACGATTTTTTGAAAATTTCGTGTTCAAATGTTTCTCGAAGCGTTGCGAATTCGAAGAATATCGAACACAATTCGAAGTATACACGTGTTTCATCGTGATTGTAGACGTCATAATTCGGGGTGATTCAACGCGTAACTGGGTTCAAGGGCAACCCATACATTCCACCGCCACACGAATGGAATACTTAAGAGGCAAAAAAGAGAAGGCGCTCTTGAAAAGTGCTGTACTCATTGGCATAAACGGCAAGGGCGTCGAAAATTGCCCGTTGAGAACGAGACCCTTGATTAACTGAAATCGTGATAAGAATTAATCGGGGGGGGGGCGGGGTTCTATGGCGGCCACTGATTTTTTGATTCTATCTTCGCGGCAACAAAAGTAATAGGTACACATATATACACAACTAAAAAATTAAATTAAATTAAAATTAAAATAAATTAAAATTTAAATAAAATTTAAATTAATATTAAATTAAGTATTATTAATATTATCTGTAATATTAATATTAAATCTAATTTAACATTTGTTTGAAAAGAAAAGGCTCAATCCATTAAGAGTCAAATGAACAAACATGAATACAAGACCATTTATGTTCAGCCTCTGGTTCTTGCGAATCGATGCAGAAGATTTCGATTTTCCATAAAGATCCGCAATCTAGTAATCAGTATTGATTACATTTCTCATGGTCACCGAAACATCAGTTTCAGCCTCGCTACGTCACAACTTCTTGGTACTTTGTCATGTTTATTACTAGAATGCGGATTTTATGCACGTACGACAAAAATCAGTAGGTCAAGTGTAGAACAATAAAAACGTTGAAAGAATTCTAGCGTAGTGTTGCATTATGTTCAGCACACCAGCAGATTTTGTTTCGAAAATTTATGAATACGATTATGCAGTATTAAAAACGGCATAAAAACGGTTACGCAAGATCCGCGTAAAAAAATAGTTAGGTCTACGTGAGTCGGTATATTTGCAACCTATTTATGTAACGACCTAACACTTCGGGCCGCTATTCTCCCATCGATAATCGCCGTGACGATGCACGAGGAGCGCGGCTCGGTGCATTCATTCGGCAACCCCTCGAACGCGACCCGTGTCCGGTCTTTCCGTCAGGATTCCAGTTTTCAAGGCTGAATCCTGCGCGGGACCACGGTCCAGGAGCGAGTAACCGATCCTCTTTTTCTCTGTAGATGAGCGAGTCCGTGAAAGTGGCCGTGAGATGTCGGCCAATGAACGCGCGGGAACTGCAACAGGGATGCAGGGTACGTCAGCCGAGAGGAGAACGCGGAGAGTGCGTGTTGCATGATGCACGGCGCACGCTTCGCCCGAATCGTTAGTACCACGCTCGCACCTCGGCCGGCCCAAGTGCGACCGAATTGTTGTATGCACTTTCGCTTCTTCACCCGTTTCCCTTATCTCCTGGCTAAGTACACGGAAAACTGGTCATCGTCATATCGAGCGTGTTGTAGCCTAGCGACCATATCAAAACACACGCGCGGAACAAACAGCGTGCACATCGCAAACTGCACGGCGCGGTTGCGGTTTTCGCGGGGCACCCTTTCCTGCAGACGCCATTTCCTCCTCCGTGGTGAACGCTACCATTCGCGGTCCACAATGACGTCTTAGGGGTTCGAGAGTTCAAACAAAGAAATTTTTATACAGGGTGTCTCCCCCGATTTTGAAATCTTGATTTCTTCGCTGCTGTTCGTCCTACCGAAAAATGTTTCAAATAAGAATTGAACGGTGCCGAGTGAGGCATAATTTGGTGTTACTAGTTTATTCGTGGGTGAACGCGTTAAGGTCATATGAAGGTCAACTTCGCTTTTTTTAATGGAATTATATACTTTTTAATGCACCAATCGGTGCAGTTGGTCATTCTTTATAAAAAAAGTGTTAACCTATCTATATTGAAAAATTAGTAGTTTAGGAGCGAGCAAAAGGCGGCCATTTTGGTGCCAAGACCATGCTTGGAGCAGATTTTGGCCCCTATTTGCTATGAATCTGCCGTCAAAACTGGTCGACAAATTCCGAGCCTTACTTGCGGAAGCAGATGGTTCGGGATTTGAGTGCAAAGTTTGCAGGCACAAATCCATGCCAAATCCAAACCAAATTCGTGTCAAACCTTGCCCTCGTGAAGAGAGTAGGTCGGTCGCACTAAGGCCTTGCTCTAAGGGCAAAATCGGAGTAAACCTTGCTGCAGGAGGGAAAACGGAATTTTATTAAAACTTTTAAATGATCGAATTTTAAGTTTCATGTATTTTCAATCATTTAATTCCGTTTTCCCTCCTACAACAAGGTTCACTCCGATTTTGCCCGAGCAGGCCTTGCTCTCAGAACAAGGTTAGGTCCGCTCTTAGTGCGACCGGCCTGCCCTCTTCACAAGTGCAAGGTTTGGCATGGTTTTGCCATGGATCTGTCATGGATTTTCGAGCCTAATGCGGAAATGAATGTGCCGGAATTTGTCAACAAGTTTTGGTGGCACATTCATAGCAAATTGCTTACTGGGTAGCTCCGATTTACTCAGAATAAATCACCAGTTCGGATAATCGAGGTTCCAGAATATCGTGAATTGAACAAGCAAATGTGACCCAAATTGCGTCATGTTTGGACTCATTTCACTCAGGAAAGTATCACGAATATACCAGTAAAAGTTGCATAAGACAAATCGTTATTAACGAAAAAGTTTTATCATTAAACTAATATTTTCTCGCCGCTGTTCCGTTTACATTTGTTTACTTTGTAAGAGATTAACTCTGCACGATATAACTGACATTTCGGTCCCGAAGTTTTTGTGCAATGGAGACACTGCCGTATAAAGATCATGTCGTGTAAAACTGGACTTCCGGTCGCAGGGGGATTTGTACTAGAGCAACTTACTGGGTTAAAAACAGAGTTAGGCTTGGCCATCGACGGCCTCGTTCCATACTCCAATGCATCAGCACGCTTTTATCGGACGTCCATCAACGTTTCCCCTGCTATCATGGAACAGGCCATCGTTGGATTTACCATTTCATAATATATTCAATGAACTGCAAGTTGGCACGCTAGCAGGCGAATCGGTGATCGGCAAACACACGGCGCACTGGCGGCAGCCGTCGAATCGACTCGGAGTGAAACAGATTTTCGAAAACATTACTGAAGCTAATTATACTCTTCACTGATTGGGTGGTTTATTTTGTCGCTTGATTCTACGTTTTCAAAGTTAGATGCCCAAATCGTTGGGCCACAATACCATTATTCAGAAGTGCAACGAAAATTGCAATTGTTACATGTTGCCAATTACAGTGTATTAAAATGTAGTAAATATTTTGCAAAATCCTTTGAAAAACACTCAGAACATTTCTTAAGGGTAAAAACTACGGTATATAATTTTTTATCTGTGTCTGACTTTTATCGTTTATTATTTCTGTGATTATGATGGCCAGAAGCTCAACGAAAATTGCAATTGTTATAAAATTGTGAGTAACTTACAGATATCTGTGTGCAGATTTGTAGTTTCATAGAAGATTTTTAGGAAACGACTACCTTGTTTACAACTGCAACTGCAGATATCATGAATGTGTAGACACCATAATTCATAGATGAGAATCACTGCCATACTCTACACATTATGGTCAATTGGTTAGTGCTATTTGGTTCAAAGTATAGCAAAGCGTCAGCAATTATTATTGACACTGTCCATCCACGTGCTTATAGATGGAACGGAATATATGCCAAATCAATAAGAGTAGTTCGTTTCACCTTTCATACCTGTGTGCATGACAACTACATACTCGGCGCATGTGTGTCCCGCAAGCATTGAGGCGTACAACTAAGTAGACAATTTCATTCTTGGTATGTACATACATGTACCATATAGCAGTAGGTGTCAAATTGTTGCGCCATTAGCGAATGTAGCTGATACTAACTTCCTCGATTCATTGAATAATAGTTGTACCAATATACCAATATCAAACTGAACAACTAACTAATTTATTGGATTCAACTAGAAATAGCGATACGTAAATTGCAATAGATTGAACGAAATTAAATGAGATCAAGGTAGAATAAAATATTAGCAAGATAAAAATTTAGTAATTCAATGAAATCGAGGTGAAACTTAATCTTAATAAAATAACAGTGTAGAAATTTAATGAATCATGAATAGGGCCAGGATCCCAATAGCATAAACATTTAGAAATTAAATGAGATCAAAGAGAATAAATTATTAGTAAGACAAATATTTGTCACTTCAATGAAATCGAAGTGAAACAACATTTTAATAGAATAACAATGTAGAAATTTAATGAATTATAAGTGGACCAAGATTTCAATAGCATAAACATCCGGAAATTAAACAGAACCGAAGTACATAAAAATCCGATTTGAATGTAAACTTTAAAAGTCCATCGAGAAAATAATTCAGCGAAGTAACATCTTCGCATAAATCTTGCAAGCAGAGATAGCAGAGGGGGTAAGGTCTCGTCTATCTTTGGTTGGCAAAAGCAAATCAAAATCGATCGGTTTCTTGTTAAATTGCAATGTCCGACCGAATCAATTTCCGCGCAGCGCAGAAAAACCGTGCAACTATGTTTCCGGTGAGTTTAGTATTTCCGTGAAACCTAATCGATAACGTGCACGAGCCTATCGGCAAGTCGACGGTGACGCTCGTAATGAGTAACAGACACGTTCTGCTAATGCGCTCGATGTTGTTTTGCAAACCTGTGAAACCAGCTCTGCGATCCACCGAACGTAAATAGGGTAACCCGTATAGTGAATGACCATCTCCTAGCAAATTAACCTAATTCGCATTAAACGAATCGATGCGAAACGTCTAAAAGAAAAATGTTTTTATTTTTTTTTGTCACGGCGTAGCTCACCAAAAAATCTGAAAAAATTCACGAACAATAGTTATAACTATACCCTGACACTGTGATAAACGACGTCGCTCTGAAACTTCAATGCAAAATCTGTATTTTTCCGATTTTTTTTTTAAGTTTTTGAGTTTTTGATAAACAGGATTTTAAACTTAAAAATCCGAATTAATTGCAGTATGTGTACCTAGGTATTTGTCATCTCTTCGATTTTTTTCAGAATCTTCGCATATGAGTGAGTAGAGAAAATGGGCCAAACATTAATTTTTTCCATTTTGCCCTGTATAATTTACGACTAAATAATCCCAACCTCTTCAGTGTTCTGAAGAGATTAAAAAAATTTCTTATTTGCAATGTTACAAATAGTTAGTGTTCAGAAATTTTATTGGGGTCATAAGAGACCCCAGTATACCAGTTAAATATTGTTAGAATCGTGTTCTGGTGTGCAAGATCTTAACAATGGTCTTTTTATAGAAATAGCATAATTAAATAGCGACTTACGAATGCCAATTTTAATAGTTACCCAACCGAGGTGTTCGTTCACTGAACAGGTCACCCTATATAAAAATTAGTCATCGGTGGTTGTAATTTTAACGCTCGAGTGAATGATTTTACACGACCACCGAAATGATTTATTCGCGGCTGTTACGAGCATGTGCACGTCGTTTGCATCCATCAGAGCATGAAACTGTTAAACAAAAAAGAAGATAAATGTCCAAGAACGTGGTACGTTGGGAGATTAGATTGTAGATTACTAATCGCGTTTTCAGTGCTGGAATATTTCTAGAATAACTATTGACTGGTCCGTTAAACAACTTTTGTACCGTATGCGTATCTTTAGTGCGATTCGTTTAAATTTACCGCCAAATTTTTTTATTATTTTATCGCCGTAAGACACCGGAATATTGTAAGTGAAATTCTGAAAATATTGTGATTTATAGTTTAAATATGCAAGACAATTTTTTGAGGAATATGCAAACTACTGAAACTTGTATCACGGGTTGACTAGATTGACGTTGTTGACTTTTAAAACATTAGTCGGTAACTATAACGCTAATGGACAGGTGTATGAATGTTATTCGACCTACATTCCAACAGTTAGTTTAATTTAATTTATTCTGGTTACAGTCTGGCAGTTTTAATTTATTCTAACTGCGTAATTTTTATACACGTTTAATAAGTCCTTGCGACATAGCTTAAGTTTTGGCGCACTCTTTTTGTTGATAATACGTAAATATGTTGCGCCGCTTTATATTTGTGTAACAAAAGTAATGACATACTTAAAAATAGTCAATTAAATTTTTTAATGTTATTGCTATTGCGGTGGAGGAAATTGATTAATGTAGCAAATTACACGTGTCGTTGAAGCTTTCTCAATCATGTTTTATTTCTTCGTTTAATTGTGCATTGTTGAAATCACCTTTTCTTCGCTTCTACCATATCGTAATACATTGCACAAGCTTGCTGAACTTTCGAATTTTAACTAATTTTAATCTTGTCTCGCCTTTCAGTTTTTTGTACGAAAATTATAGAACGATTGAATAAATGGTTTACAAATTTTTATAAACAAAGATTCATTTTCTGAGATTTAACACAATTTCTATTTTACATAAATTAATTCAATGATTTCCTACGATTCAATCGTATCATTTTGAAAAATTATAGAGCAATTAAATAAATGGTTTGCAATCTTTTATGGGCAAGAATGCATTTTGTGAGATTTCACACTACTCCTATTGGAATATATGAATAAATTAATTAATTCAATTATTTCCAACAAAGCAATTTCTTTTTAAATTACATCTAATGAGTAATTTTTATAGTACTTTAATGGCATAGTCAAGCTCATAACATTCGTAGTATAATATAAGCAAACATTCCACAGACACTCTACCCTGCTGTACACAGTATTCTCTCTATAAATGTCGCAATGTCATCTCACCTCTGTTGGAACTGTCGTCCAGCAGACCCGGCGGCACGACAGTTACGGAAAGATCAGTCTTACCAGATTAAGACTTGCCTCCCACTCCAGCCTTCCCCTTCCACGACGCTATTCCCCTACGCATCCGCCATAGTCGGGTCACGTGACGCGTTTCGTCTCTGTCATGCATGTATCACAATGTCACGTGACTGATCCGGTACTGGCAAACAGGGGACAACTGTTTCCCCTCATTTCGAGTCAATCCCCCTGATCTGGCGGCGCTGCTGTAGACCCTTATACGTACATAACCTCTAATCTGCTTCGATTTTCGCAGAGCGTGGTGACGACCGACTCGATCACAAAATGTTGCACCCTGGAGTCCGGCGGGAGCGGCAAGGTGTACCAGTTCGACGCAGCTTTTGCCCCGGAATCCACCACCGAGTCCGTCTACGAGAACGTAGGCTCGGTGATCGTGGAGGCTGTCCTGGACGGGTACAACGGCACAGTGTTCGCCTACGGGCAAACCGGCTGCGGGAAGTCGCACACTATGCGAGGATTCATCGAGCGGGCCCTGGACCACATCTTCGAGGCGACGTCGACCGCCAGCAAGGACATGAGGTACCTGGCTCTGCTTAGCTACCTGGAGATCTACAACGAAAAGTTACGGGATTTGTTGCAAGATGGGAACAGCGATCTACTGATGCTGAAGGAAGATCCGAACCGTGGGACCTATGTGGCCGGCGGGCTGAGAGAGGTCACAGTCAAGGACGCCCAGGAATGCACGCGATTGGTCGAGCAAGGTGACAGGAGAAGAGCTCTCGCGGCTACCAAGATGAACGCCGCTAGCTCCAGAAGTCACGCGGTGCTGACGCTTTCCTTGGAAACGCTAGCTATCAACGACGATAGCCAATCGGAGAACAGTGTTAAAAGGGGCAGGCTGCATTTGGTGGACCTGGCTGGCTCTGAGAGGCAGACTAGGACCGGCGCCACCGGGGACAGGCTGAAGGAAGCAGCAAGCATTAATTTGAGCCTGTCCGCGCTGGGGAATGTGATCAGCGCTCTGGCAGCTGGACATGGACGTCATGTGCCTTACAGGTACCTTGAAGAACTTGTTTGCGTTACGTGGTTAGGGTAAATGGCTTGCCTGTGTCTTAAACTTCGTTTGAACTTCGTTTCCAGAGACAGCAAGCTGACGAGATTGCTGCGAGACAGCCTCGGCGGCAACGCGAGAACGTTGATGATCGCCTGCGTGAGTCCCAGCGACGCAGACGCCGAGGAAACTCTGAGCACCCTGCGGTACGCGGCTAGAGCTCGATGCATCAAGAACAAGCCTGTGATCAACGAAGACCCCAAGGACGCTCTACTGAGACAATACCAATTGGAATTACAGCGTCTTCGCAGCCTGTTAGAATCCAGCGATCAGTCTACACTGAAAGAGATACCTATGTCCAAGCTGGACAGGGAAGACGAAGAGGATAGAAACCAGGCGGAGTACCTGGAGGAAGTCGAGAGATTGAAGAAGGAATGCGAGAATTCGAACCTGTCGGCTCAGAAGCTACGGGAGGAGTTGGAGGTTTTGAAGTCTCGCTACGAGGGAATCGGACTGAACGGTATACCTTCCAAACCTGTCTCCCAGAAGCCGATGGATGAGCAGGACCGGGAAAAAGAGGAGAGGCGGAAGAAGAAGCGAGAAGCGGCTATGCAGGAGGTGCTGAAGAGATTGGAGAAGCTAACGATCGGAGGAGAAGCGCAAGGGAACGAGGAACTGAGGAGGAGGCGCGAGAAGAGGAGGAAGAAATTGGAAACTCTTGCTTCTGTCTTGGAGTCCAGCGCCCAGGAGGGCAATGGGAGTGTCTTCCAAGTCTACGGCCAACTTAGGTTAGAGGGACAAGTACACGCGAGTGTTACAGCATCTGGAACAGAACGTAGTACTGTATTAATAAACATTTTCCGCAACAGGTCCACAGAGGACGCCTTGAAGAGGATGGCGAAGAGGGTAAAGCAGCTGGAGGCAGAGGCAGCAGATCTCCAAGCTTCGTGGGACGCGGAACGACGGGATCTTCTTCGCAGGGAGCTGCTCACGTCCCAGATATGCGACGTCATGGTCCCTCATCTTCGACCCGGATGTCCCTTTCGAGATGTCGCCGCTGTACGAGCAATGGCGACCTGGTGCGACGAGTTGGGTCGCTGGAGGCTACCCGACACCTCGCCGCACATTTCTCTTCCTCCACCGTCGTTGATCCACAAGGACAACGCACAGTACTCCACCATTCTGCCTTCCAAACCTGATCTTAACAACAACAGCAACGGCAAAGACACCGAGGACGAGATCGGCAACGAAGCTGACAACGAAGAGAGCAGCGAGCACGAGGAGACCAAGAAGATGGACATAGCTGACGCGTACTTCCGCAGAAATAGGATCGATAAGTTACTGGCGCACGTTAGGGAAGCCAAGACATTCGGTGAGTTTAGGGTTCAGGTGAGCCGCCCTATATGTACATAAGTAAATTGTATATTTGCAACTTCAAAGTTGTAAGAATGGACGAGGCAATAATGGCCCCAGGAATTTTTGGGAGTGAGAACGGAGATTAAAAGTAGGATACTTTTGCAGATTCCAGCAGTCGAATCAGCAGGTCCGGTGGCTCCGAGGATTCGATCCCAATGGGAGGCAATTTCCTGCAGCTTAACGCCCTGAATCTGCAAACCAGCGCACCTGTGATCGGCGACATGGACACCTACAAGCCAACACCGCGTCTACCAATGAGTCGCTTCGGACGACCAGGTTGGATGTTGGAGGACACCTCAGCCACCAAGGGTATCTATCCTACAGCGATAAAGAGGAATCCTCCTAGGATACTGGAGGCCTTACCTTCGTACCCGCAAGGCACAAACGGGAGCATCAAGTTTGGGAACAAGGCTGTAGCGGAGAGGATATCGTCGAGGTTGATCCAGAATGAAACTAATGAAAACCGACCTGCTTTGGTCGGCCATGCTCGATCTCCTACCTACTGATGATTATGAGATTCGGGGAGGAGTCCAGGACTGAGAACAATAATGGAGAATGACTGTGATATTGGTGCTCAAATGGTACTTTCAATATTTTTTGGGGAATCGTAGTTACAGTGATCTCTCTATATATGTCGCCAAGGCCTGGATGATAAACGTCGTGGAATTTCCCCACTACCGCGGGGTATACTCCGTGAAGGGCTACGAAGGTCGAGAGGCCTCGGTTATGTCTCCTGGACGATACACGACGCTCGCAAGACCTGTAATGTTGACATATATCGAGAACTCACTGTATTAGGATTTTATGAAAAAATTGGTAGACAAAGTATAAAACAGTGGAAAGGTTGCAAGAATTTGGGGATACTGACGGAACCATTTGAAGTCAAATAGCATTATAGAAACACTGCCAGTATGTTTATGTCAACTTACCGCTAAAATTGTCATGCTACGGTTGCTGTAATTGGTTCTCCTTTGGTTTCCTTTTCTTTTGCGTTCATGTCCTTTTGTTTTTATGTTTTTTAATGGTGTTGCGTAAAAGACAATGTAACCGGGAGTCATCCGGAAGGTTCGGATAATGAATGAATAATAATAATAAAATTATACGGCAACCACCTTCGCATAAATTACACCGAACTTTTGCTATTTGAATCAAATCGTTCGCTGAATTCCATCGAGCAACTTTTTTTCGTCGACCTTGCCATTGAAATGGTCTGATAAATTAATACTAATCGCGGTTTTTTCAGGAAGCAACGTATGAGAACACGCTCGACGAGCAGGGAAGCCTGACCGAGATTCTATTCAAGAATGCAAAAGACTGGAACCTTGGACAACGACCAAACATTCCTAAAAAAATTAATCGCGTATGGCAGATGTAGGAAAAATTAGTATTTTCTTGTAATCGATGAGAGCATTGGCTCTTAGTAATGTATTTTTATCAATTTTTTATAAGCGATCGATTTCGTCTGCTCGCGCAGTTTCGTTCCGTCTCGAGTCTGTTGTGGGAGAATTCAAGGTGGTTCAAGGTCATGTCAGTTTTCTCAATTCGGCATCTGTAGTGAACCATTCAATATTGCAATTTGAAATCGTGCTGTTTTAATCTGTACGAATATACCAAATTGTTTAATATTAAAACTCTAACCTTTATTAAAAGATAAACGAAATACATATCTCTATTTTTGGCAACCTTTTGAAATCAATATGTGTACCATATTGTACAGCTTTCCATTTCATGCAATCGAAACCTGCAATAAAGTCGTGCAACTCATTGTCCGAGCACAACGACACTCTCGACAGCCGACATGTTACGAGTCTATAGTAATTAGAGTGTAATGGACAACTATGACGATCGCCTGTACACCTCGGGTGTCTTCTTTCGGAAAACAGACTACGGCCAGATCGTAACACCTCAAATGCTTGTTTTATCGACCGGTCCGCTCGATCGAACTTTTACCGTAATTATTCATTAAGTTTTCAAATTCCGACGCCTCTCTTGCACTCGTACGTTCGATTCTAATTTTGCTGTAGCACCGAACTATACTGGTCATCATAACTAAATTCTGGACTATCCGAATTTTTCATTGTTTTTCGACCAAATTTTTTCATTGATTATACTTCAACATCTAAGCATTCACGGAGCCATTTTTGTTACTTCAGAATTCACTGGACAGCAGCGTTTCAAAGAAAAAATGTCCAACTTCCACAAAGAATTGATTAAAAATTTGTTTATAAATTCTATAAAAAATGTTCGTTCACAAAATTATTTGTTAATACTTAGAAAATGCATCAATGAAGATATCCGTAAATTTTCATTGCAATCGCATCAATAAAAATTAAGACATCGTGCACGCCATTTTGAAAAGTGTCTTTTCAAGATGAACACGTTTCATTCTGCAATTTCGAAACTAACCAATATTTGAATTTTAAACTTACCGCATTTAATTCATGACACTTCAAATTATCACTTAGACCAAACGTAATCTTTTAATTGTTGCTAATTTTATGGCAATCCTACCCATTCAAAATGGCTCCGAGAATGTTCTGTAATAACTTGATGAAAGTCTGCGGAGACATTTACGCACATAGTTGCACAAGGAAACGATTTTGTAGCGGAAGTGCAAATAGTATGTTGCAAACTACGCGAACCTTTTAAATCAGCAGCATTTGTGGACACTTGTAATCAGAGAATCTGTAAAATTGCTTCATCCGCTATCTCCGGATTCGAAAGTATCCTTCGTTGACATTAAAACTACTCTGCAGATCAAAGTGATCGATAATATCCTATTCTCCAATTCAATTGAATTCCGTTGAAAATCTTGGTTACAAAAAATCAAAGATGTCGAAAGAATCGAATTATAAAAGCAACATTGCTCTCGAATTTTTTATTTTTTTTTTTTGTTCCATTATTTAACAATTATCTCATTATTATTTCAAATGATATTTCAAAAGTGTTCACAGGCATGGATGCAATTAAAAAGTAAAAGATAAAGAAATGAAATATTATGATTTTTTTCTATTATTATTTATTTGGAATACTATTTCAAATAAATAAATATTACAAATAATGTAATTTCTGAAGTGCCCAGGTCTGTTCTGGAGTTAATTGATTTGGTAAATGAGTGGCTTGAACGCAACCCAGGTCAGTGTGTCCAGCGTTGATGACGGATTTATTCATTTATTAGGTTTCGCTCGAAGCGTTGATTAGGGCAATGAGAAACTCCGCGACGGTGTTGCAAGCCGTAGTTTGACTCGACCGCGAAAAAAAGACCGTCGAAATTGGCCGCAACGGCCGATGCAATCGCAGGCGTAAAAAGAGAAACCGCGAGCAGGCGGGTCACGCGGCGTAGAAATCGTACAAACATTTTCGATACATTAGATCGGTCTCGTATGGTCCGATTAATCGGTCCGCGGTACAGCTTCTTGCGAAATCCCAGTTGCCGGGAGATTTAAAGTTTGCGAGCGACGGTTTTCACTCGGCGTGCAACACGCGCGTCGCTAAAAAGTGCCAGAGAAAAGAGTGGAGCCGTGAAACCGCGCTGACGGTTCTCTATGTACACATAGACACCGGTCAATCTTTATATACATACAGCATATAAGTAAATAGAGAAATGTGAATCCGTCGATTTATTTTAATGTAATAAATTTCAACCAACTTTTAAACACGCATCACTTTCGAACCAGTGAATTCCTAACATTTAATCCTAGATTTCTGGCATTCCTCGCCAAGATCTACAGAATTACATAAAAAAAAGTTAAAAATGTTTGGTCCCAGAAAGCGAAGTTCAGTCAAAATAAGTATAATTAATATGGGCACAACAATCGGGTTCCAATATTTTTGCAATAGTGAAGCGAGAACAGTGTTGCGGAGATCTGATCAATGATCATCGTAAACGGTGTGTCCTTTAAGCACGAGATAAATGCGACAAGTAGATAAAAAGGATAATTAATTTGTTTGTGAAGAACATGAACCATTGAGACGGTTATACACAACGAAATGTTTATGTGATCAACTTCATTTCCGAGAAAACGATGGTGACTTTGAACTTTGCGTAATTAATTCCGAAAAAAAGTTCTCATCTCTGAAATTGAACAACTTTCTTATCTGCTTGACGTAAGAAATAACTCAGTCTCGTGCAGCAACAATTTTTTCATTGAAGCGAGAAACGTTCATCTCGTCGACAGCATCTCCGCATAAGAACAGTTGAGGATCTAACATTAATAATAATCATTTCGTTGAAATCCGGATGGAAAAATTGTAAAGCCGGAAAAATGACAGCTCTTGCATACGAAAACTTATATATTCATTCTTCTGAGCCATCACACATTTATTTCCCATTATTCTCATGATAATTGTTATCTGCGTCGAGCAATTAACAAAGGCAATAAACGCTTACCTCGGTTCCACGTTAGTAGTATGACGTCGTTTTGACGCAGGAACAAACAACAATATTGGAAACGTTGAATATTGAATGATGACAATGGTCATTTAATTTCACGCCACAGCTAAAAAATGTCAACAGAAGGTCGTTTTCCTTTGAACAATTTTTAATGATTTCTTCACCGATTATATTATTAATATAATCGATAGCGATTATATTATTAATTTTCCAGTTATTGTGATCATTGAGTCGACGATTAACCGTTAAATGTTCAAATAAATGTAGGATACATTAGGTTGCTGCATAGGAAATTTTTGTTTTACTGTTAAATATTGTCACAGTCTACAGCAGAGCTGCTCAACATTGGCGTGCAAGGGCTCCCGTCGATACCAACACACACCTAACTTTTGAACTAGTGGCCTCCTATGACTGAAACTTGGATTTTCCGTATTTACTCGCCAAAATCTACAGGATTACATTTAACAAAGTTAAAAATGTCTGGTTTCCAGAGGCGAAGTTTAACGTATATGCGGAATATACAGCAATATACCCAATAGAATAAATACCAATTTTCCTTTTCCTCGAGGAACGGATAAGTTCCAATTAGTGTGGCCACGGGGAAAGAAATCGGAAGAACAAAGGATTAGACAAAGAGATTAAGCGGAATCCGCTGACTCGAGTTTTCCGTTCACGCAAATGGCCGAGAGACGCAGAGCGGTCCCGCGAGCCTCCAAAGAAATTGCTCGCGTCCGAAGTTCCCGGGAACAATAAAGTAGTTCTCCAGCGAAATAATGCGTTCACTTTCTAGCTATTCTACGGCGGGGAAAAAGGAAACCGTGAACCGCAACGAAACTACATAACCGATGCGCGGTCGTTCGGCCTGATAATTGGACTGTGCGATTACGTTGCCGTTGTGCGTTTTGACTCCTAGCTGAGTCATCCGATGATTTTCTAGTCGCGGGACTTTCATCCGCTGTAGCAGGATCGTTGTACTCTCGTCTCGAGTGCCGGGAGAAAAAGAGATTGGCCGAAGAAAGAGCCGATACACGACCCGAAACGAATCGAGCGTTCGTCGACGCTGCGAAAATGTTAAGCTCCGTTCACACCGCAGCATTGTCTGACCACTTTTCGTTGCCGCCTTCTTTTATTCGATAACAGGTGTCACTCCCATGACGCAACCTGTACTCCACGTGTAATTGCATGTCCCGCAATGTCAACTAACAGTTACTCGTTGCTGCTTCGGTGTGGACGCAGCTTTACGTTCCTGCGCGGAGAATTTGAATGCCGCTTTGTAATTATTGCTAACTAGCCGGCAATTTATGCAGCATTTCGTTAGATTGCTGAATACTAAATGTACGATTTTTAACGGTGACGTTACACTTTTTATGTGCAATTTATTATTGATCGAGTTCATCGTTTACACGTAGACTTTGAGTTTTGCGCGTTTATGGTAAAATTGGGTCGAACGCAAACCAAAGGAAATATTTAAAGCGTATTATTGTTCTATCTCCAACCCGTTAATATTGTTAAGGAAAAAGATGGATGTGAAAATTTTATTTTATATTTATCTAAAGGAGTTTTCCCACAAGCAATTGCGAACACTGCAGTTTAATTTACGTATCGGTCTTTCTACGTCAGCCTGGTGTGACGAATGCGAATTTATCAATATAATTATCTGCAATGACCCGACCTGCAACGTTACCGAAAATCTATCGACCTCTGATTTGCATACTTCGTTGCTGACTTTGCGAGATCGTATCGCGAATTACGAAAGTCTCTTTCCGAGCCGTTTGTTCGATTAATTAGCTCATGTTCATTAAAGGGGTATTCTGATATTCGAGACCATTTTTGCATGAATCTTTAGGAATTTTTTTAGAGAAACTATTGAACCTTCTGCATTGGGATTTTGCACACATGTTTACTGGTATTTGGAGTACACGTGTGGTTTTTTTTTAGTAAAAATTATCAAAATTACGCGAGTTACGTATTTTTTTATACGGTATGTTTCGAAAGAAAACAAAAGTTTTCGAAAGAAAGAAAATATGTGTATGTGTTTTTGAAAGAAAATATTCTATATGCAAATATCTAGAATTAAAATATTTTTATATGTAGATTTTGATATGTAAAAATATTTTTATATGTAAATTTTGATTTGTAAAAAATTTTTTGAATAATTGATCACGCGGATGTTGATCGGCAATAGCGAGCTCTAAAAATAGGCTCGGGTTACGATAAAGATATCACGATCGATTGCATTGCTCTTCTAAATTGAAAGATAATCTGAGTCTCGACTGTCGTGAATATTAAATTCTCTATCGATGAGTCGATCTTGTTAACTATTCGATAAATGTCGCCAATGAATATTATCGTTGGGACTATCGATCAGTTAAAAAACTTTTGCAGAAATCACTATACTGGCTCACTATATTGACTCTTAAATCATAGTACTCATTTAAAGTGTATCAATGTTCATCGAAACCGTACTTTTTAAACTAATTCTCCACTAGACAGCTAATTTTATAGTGTTAAAAATGAGTAGGACAAATACAGAACAGTAAAGACAACCAACGAATTTTTCAAAATTTTCACACTATTTTCAATCTGCTAAATCTATGAAGAGAAATCCGTTTTTATGCCGCTCTAGTTTGTTGCAACTTTTTCTCATAGACATTTCTTCTTCATAACAAAAATGTGAGAGAGAAATTGTCACTCGCCACATCAAATGACAAATATAAAATTTATTATTCCACAATTACCGAAGTTGTAGAAAATGCCAAATAAACCCATGTACCACGTGTACAATAAACATTTCCCAAAATAAAAGTAAACACAGACCCGTAATGGGTGTAGCGTTAACGTAATTTTATAAATTACAAATATAAATAATTTTATAAATTGTATAAATCGCGACGTGTAAAATACATTGAACGCTTAATATTAACGAATATGCGTTCACACGGTCCAAGAATTCGCGCATGCCATAATCGCGCGAAACTCCGCAGTTTATTAACAGTAATACATTTAAATGACAGTTATCAGACCATACCTGTCATTCCAACTATAACGAAGGCTATTAAATATTTTGATTCGCCATATCGGCAATTATGACCGCGTAAAGCATACCATTTGGCGAAATAGGTCGTATCGCAGTCGACGATCTCTAGTGTTGATTTCTCAATAGTGTGGCAAGGGAAGAACGAAAAAAAAATGAAAGAACTTCGTTCTACCGAAGTACTCTGCAATTTGCGTGGTCGCAAACATGTCGGAATTGCCGGGTTACCCAAGTCACCTCGTATGTTACCATCTGACCTATCTTTTCCTCATTATCATGGATACATACATCGTCATCATCATTACCGACTGGATGCGCGTGCGTGCAACACGCTCGCGATAGTTTTCCGCAGTCCTATCCCAGTTTTCCGCTTTTACGTGTCCGACGGATAAACGACAAAAAGACGACGGGAGTCAGTCATTGCAAAAAAAAAAAATGTCCAACCGTTTGCAATGCTGGCATAATTGCTGTTGTAAATTTTTAAATTGTCAACCGTGAGCTTAGAGCGGCACGCACAATGCCCGCTGTTCAATTGATTTATTCCGTGGACGCGTTATGCAAATATTGTAAAATTGATTTCTTCATTTATTCGACGCTCGGAGGAAACGTCGAGCACGAATGTAAAACAGCAAAAGAAAAAAAGGCTCGTACAGTCTGCAACAATTGTGTTGCCCAACAGACTGACAATCAACTTTTTCCAAAAAGAAATTCACAATTTTTCCAGATAAAATGCAATGAGCCAGTGACAATAAAAATTTGCAGATCGACTTTTGAGATGGCATTGGACAGGGGACAAAATGTTGTTCGATGGTACAGAATTTTTTCAATTCATACGAATTTCAAATCGGAAAGGAGGAATGAGTCGACTGCGGATTTTATGCGGTAGATTAAAAGAATTTAAGAGTTTCAATGTATTAATCTCAATAATATAATATATTATAATTAGACTGCGGATGTTTATGCATTTATGGGAAAAAGTAGTGGGTGCAGTTTATTTAAAGCGGTAGATTAAAAGAATGTAAGAGCCTCAATGTATTAATCTCAACAATAGAATATATTATAATTAGACTGCGGATGTTCATGCAATTTTTAATTTTTCTAATCAAATTTTAGGGAAGTGGAAAGAAATAAAATCTATGTTTCAGTGGTAGTAACCGTTGTAGATCTGGAATAAATAAAAATCGTGCTAAATTCCGTGGAATTTTATATTATAGAATTTTTTGAAAATTTTCAGAAGCCATAAATGTATTAATCTCAATAACAATCTGTAGACTGCGGATTTTATGCATTTATGACAAAAATGGGTAACCACAATTCAAAGCAGTGAACGTATTAAAAAGATTTAAGGACGTCAGCGTATTGGTTTCAACGTAACAAAATAATTAAAAGAAGAAATAAATTTTTATTTCGCCCCTGCGTCTTGCAATCGATGCAAACATTTTTTATTTTGCATAATAATCCGCCGTGCAGATACGAGTTTTGTCCGTGTGTTTGAGCGAGTTGATCGAGCTGTTGGGAAAATCGTTCGCGGATTGGAATGAAGCAGCTCGTCCGCTCATTAGGCGCAAATATTCGGCGAGAACGAAAGCGAACGATGGAAGAAACCAGCCTCCAGCCGATAGGTTTTACTTTTACTTTCTCTGTTTCGCACGCAAAGCAAAACGCCAGCGAAGCTGGTAGAGAACGAAAGGAGTCCGCTTTCCCTGTCGTCCTGGCTAGCAGCGGCCAGCGTCCGCTCTCAAAATCCTTCACGGACCGCGCGAATGTCACGACTAACACTTTCGACCGTGCCGGTGGCAACACGCGTAATGGCTGGACCGGTATTCTACCGAGCATTTCAACCCAAAGCCTACAAATCAATGTTAATGGGTTCACTGTCGTCTCTTTCTTTTTGATTCTCGACGCAGGGTCCACGCGCTCATTCATCAGATCCTGTTGTCACGTTGATTGCCACCTTTCGCAATAGTCCATGCGATCCTTCTAGCCGACAAAAATTCAAATTAGAAGGTACTTGAAAAAATTTATTTTTGATGCTTGTCACTGTCTGCTCTCGGAGACTAAGAGTCAATGTTAATGGGTTCACTGTCGTCCATTTCTTTTTGATCCTCGACGCAGGGTCCACGCGCTCATTCTTCAGATCCTGTTGTCACGTTGATTGCCACCTTTCGCAATAGACCATGCGATCCTTCTAGCCGACAAAAATTCAAATTAGAAGGTACTTGAAAAAATTTATTTTTGATGCTTGTCACTGTCTGCTCTCGGAGACTAAGAGTCAATGTTAATGGGTTCACTGTCGTCCATTTCTTTTTGATCCTCTACCAAACCCTGGAAATGCGGCCCGCGAATTAATTGTTTAAGTGTGTTAATGAAAAGTAATTATTGTCATAAATAAAGAACATTATAAAATTAGTATAGATCTTCCCCCTATGTTTAACTTTTTAATTTTTGTTTTTGGACCCCCAAATATTTTGGAATTTACAATTTGGCCCGCCAAGTATTTTGGAATTTACAATTTGGTCCAGGGAAAACTTTGGGAATCTCTATGCGTAGAGGGGGGGGGGCATCTTTTAGATCCTGACTTCGCGTTAATTGTCGCGTTCCATAATGGTCAATGTGATCTTTCTAGCTGGCAACAATTTCAAATTTGAAAGTGTTTTCAAAGATTTTGTAATACACAAGATTTTGTGTTTACTCTTTCAAAAGGAAAAATTGAGATAAAAATAATATTACCAATAATTTCAACGAGGCAAACTAGCGTCATGTTTGCATTCGCGACAGTCGCATAAAGGAAAGCATTGTTACAGGAGATTATACTAAACATATTCTCATGCAATGATTTATGTGTGCACGCGTATGATAAACGGTGTTTCCACTTGCGATGATTCAGAGAGACAGTTTTAAGTGTATCAACAATTCTGGCAAGTTATTCGAGGCTGTGGTAATTAGTTTGAAAAAGTTAAAATATTTTGAATTTTTAAACATGTTAATATTAGACTACGGAGCACTGGAAGTATTTTATATTTTGTTATTAATCTTTATTTTAGCCTCGCTAAAGTAGTTTATATTACTTTATAAAAATAACAAAAATATGTCGATCCAGGCCTTTACGTAGATTTTTGTAATATATAACCAAAGAAATAAATTTATTGAAAAATCCCTGATGGATGAATCTTTATAATCGTAAGTAAAAAATATTAAAACCCGTCATTTTGACGAGTCCCGTTAATCTAGCATTAAACATCTTTTTGCTTTAAGGCTGATGTGCTTATTAGCAATATGGTCGACAAACTCGGCCGAGGCTGTCGAAAAAGGTGGGATTAAACAAGCTTATTAATGCTGGAGACCTGTTCCGGACCGCGATCCTAACATGTTTTTTTCCATCTCAAGGAAATAAATGATAATTAATTTTTTTGGACATCGTGATATTGCAAAATACGCGATTAGAATGTTTCCTTATGCCGTGTCCGTGGCGTCATACCGCGGAATGCTATCTCGTTTTGAAACGGTGACATTATACAGTAATTTTCGTGCCGAAACGATCTGTCACTGGTACTTAAACCCATTGCAATTTAATTTCAATTAAACCCATTGTCCTGTTCACCATTTAATTTTGTATATTCTTTAAAACGATCGGGAAAATCGAATTTCACGATTAAATAATTAACAAATTCTAAACAATAGCCGACTTAGGAAAATATATTTTTCATTGAACATAAAATAAAAAAATTTTGAACAATTTCCTCAAATTGATATGGTAATACTAAATAGCTGTTCGTTGCATTAGCTTCTTTAATATTTATTGTAAAGTTATCCACTGAAATTGAAAAACTGGACGTCTATTCCAATTTGCCATAATTTTTCTACTTTTCACAATGTGCAAGAGTGATTTTCATATTCGTTCTAACAAAATGCACTATGTTGCGATTTAAACGTTTTGCAGCACGATGTCGCAATTAAATATGTCTTTTACATAAACTGACTATAAATAAACATTGCATATGACCGTTATACCCTTCACACCGGATGAGTTCGTAATTAAACCTCACGGTTAATGTCACGGCCCAAAGAACACTTCTTCTTCGAAAAATTAAAGAAACATTTTATTTACATGTTATGAAGACGTAAACAACTGGCAAATTGTTTTGATAATTTGTACGTCTCTTTACGATCCATATAAAAATGAAAAATATACTTACTATGTTTCGAAATTGCGAAGATATGCATGATTTTGTTCGCCGTTGCCACTTATCTGTTTCACGCACTGATAATTTTAAATGTTTCATTTCTAATCACTGAAGGCTTATTATAATAAGCAAAAACAACCGTGCAGATTTTCTGAAGTATACATTTTTTATATAATTTTTTACCGTTTTGTACTCTGACAATTTTAATTATAATTTAATTTAATTATTTCCAATATTATCTTGCCAGTTTAGCTACCAAAATGAAACTACAGTAAAGTCTTGATCTAAGCTGAACGGAGCTGCACGATCTTAGTCAGTTCGCCTATTCCCTCCACTGGAGGACGTTCCCCGCGCAGGGACATGAAGCTCTAGCCTTTTACGGTAAAATCATTTTTAAAAAATCACAAATAATTGAGGAAGGTAAAGAGTTGAATAGAAATTGCTTAAAAAATAATTAAACAGTGTCATCAAAGACAACTTGTAAGTTCGCGGCTAAAAATGCAATCGTCATTCAACAATCTATTAGAAAATCCTAAACTACTTACTTCATTTTTGAAACGCCATTAAGTCGTCCCCGTCGTTAAATAGAAATTACACAAAAAAGATTATTAAGCGACGTCACCGAAGACAATTTGTAATTTCGCGGCTGAACATGCAATCGTCATTCAATAATCTGTCAGAAAACCGTCAATTATTCTATTTATGAAAGACCATCAAGTCATCGCCGCCGGTAGGTAAACTGTTAATTCAGTGCTGCCCTCTTCAGTGTATCATTCAATCGCGAAGAGAAGCATGAGCTGCATTAGGCCACGAGCAGAAAGACGCTCTCGGCCGCCTAATGCGAATCAGAGCAGAGCACTGACCTTGTTGCGGTTCGCATTTCGCGATATGCTCGCCACGAGAAACGTGTATTGGAAAACGTTCGGACTTTAGGTTACTGCGACCGCAGTATCAAACTGTGTTTTCATTTCGGACGACCGTTTCCGTCGACAAGGTCGCCGTCATCTTGAAATTCAATGTTACGGTCACCTATGCCGTTACAGATAAACATTCTCCTTCAGGAAACTAAGAGCAAAGATTATTTTTTACAGTCCATTTGTCATTTTTACGACGGGACACGTTTCCGCTTGGCACGATTTCTAAAATCGCGTTTTTCTTTTTATTTTAAATACAGGGTGTTTCACCTAACTCGAGCATCTAAAATATCTCGCTTGTTTTTTACGATAGAAGAAAATTTCAGAGGAAAACATTAGTTGGTTCAGAGGGGCAAATATAATGATAGGCAAAAACATTTGTTCAAGGTTATATTGTTTTAGATTTCAAGGTCATCGAAGTTTTTTTAAATGGAATGATATATTTTTATTATCGCTATATGATAGCCAAGGTCAAGACGAATCCAACAACCTGTAATATTATGATATGGACCTTGAAATCTCAAAAAATATAAGCTGGACAAATTTTTTGCCTCTGAACCAACTAACGTTTAAAAAACAAGCGAAATATTATAGATGCTCGAGTTAGGTGAAACACCCTGTATATGTAAAAGGGTCTGGGTATTGTAGCAAACGGAATTGTTAGAGCGCTTTATTTTGAACAATATCGAACCCTTGATCTCCCGAAAAATAAACCAACAACGATTTCGAATTTCCAGCGAATGCCACCGAAAAATAAACAGACGACGACATATTTCTGTCGAGTTTTTTTGCCCGCGCTCATGTCACTGTTTACATATACTCTACTATCGACCATACTGCCGAAAATAGCCGCGCAGTGTACGAACGTAAACGTATCCGCGGGGCCGGTTAAATGTCGAGACCTACCGCTTAGCTACAAGATATATGTCTTTCAGCATCTGGACTACTCGCACACCTAGAAGAAGATCGAGCCAGCTAGATAAGTAGCTGCCTGAATTCTCGGAAAAAGTGTTCAGAAGACGCGAAGACAATTCACGGAACGGGGGTCAGTGCACGCTGGCCGGCGTCAGTAAAAGTCTGCATCCTCGCGCCGCACAGTGGGCAATTTGGACAAAATCGGATTCAAAATTAAGGAACTTTCGATAGGAATGAGGTAGAGCGATGAAATTTTTTTTAAATGAAAGCTGCAACTTTGTAGAATATAGGAAAAATAGAGGAATTGTGGTACGAACGTTTTTTAACCTCGAGAAAATTCGTTAAACGCGCACAAATTTCTCATAGATTTTTTCACGCTGATTTCAAATCTGGTCTCAAAATTTGTCTACGACCTCAGGATTTTGAAAAAAATAGATTTTTGTGACAAAAACTAATGAAGTCATTTTTTCGTTGAAATGATTGGATGGTAATAATCTCTCTATTTTTCCCATATTTTACAAAGTTTCAGCTTTCATTTAAAAAAAATTTCATAGCTCTACCTCATTTCTATCGAAAGTTCTTTGATTTTGAATACGATTTCGTCCAAATTGCCCACTGTGCGCCGTGGACGGTTAACGTTTCCATCGCACGGTGGTCTGGAAAACAACTTTTTCTGGTCATAACTCGAGATTTTATTGCGCTTCTTTCCTCCTTTTGTCGATTCTCAGTCGACAGTTTTTCGTGGCGGTTAATAACTGGGTACTATGGACAATTGTGCGGAAAAAATTTGTTGTTTGTTTCGTAAAATCGGAGCAGATTTGTATAATACAACATGCTCAGTTAGTTAATTAAAAGTTAGTTTAGAACTCTTGAGCGTTCTCTTAAGAACAAGTAACATGTAATTAACATGTAAGAAAATCTGCAACATCGAAGCTTTAAAATTAATTGTACATTTTGATTGCTCATGCAAATTTAAGTGCCGTGCTCATTAAAATGCTGTTACAAAGAAAATATATTTTAAAAGCTTTGTTCAACACGTTAAACACGGAGCTAATTTTGTCTTGCTTTCCACTTCAATTTCATGTAAATTTCGATGCAAAAAATAAGCGAAATACTTGCTTACCTTATTTCTGTTTAATCTGTCCCAAACGAATTTATTAAGACAGTGGACATGTTCGTCCACAAGAACTGACACAGCGTTTAACGTATTAAAGAGCCTCGTTGCTGAACTTTGACTGCGATTTAAGTATTGTTGTCACTATCGTTCCGCGAAAGTAAGAGTACTTACTCCACAGGACATGTCTGGGCAACTGGTGGCTCGCGAGCCACAAGGGTGTCATCTTCCCACTCCTGAGACTCCCCACCATGCTCCTATGGAGTGTGGAAAAAAGGGACACGGGGCAAAGAACCTATAGGGGGTTGTCTCCAAGAGAAATAAAAGCGCAGTAGGGTAATATGAAGTGGCTAGTGGTGGGGGGACCTATACACCGGTGGTGGGGGTCGTGAAGCGACGGCGGGGAAGAAGTTGGCCTGCTCTACGCAGTGTCGCCAGATCGAGACTCGCTCTCCCATTCTAATTTCCCTTTCTACAGCGCTATTCCCCACTAAATAAATATTAACCCTTAACGGACCAACGTCGCCATATAAGCGGTATGGCACTTTTACTTACTGGGTCCAATGCCGCGTATATGGCGGCAAAAATAACAAAAAAATATAAATATATACAAAATAAAATATAAATATTTTTCTTTCTATACTTGATATAAAAATGTTGAGTCCACAGTTTCTCTTCGTATGAAAAATAGCTTGGACCTGGTGGGAAGTAAACTTGAAATACTTCCGGACCGTTAAGGGTTAAATTATTTAATGTTTTATTTAATTTTTATTTGTGTATTGAATGAATAAAATATTGAATATCTATGAGTGCGTTGGTATTTTTAATTAACATTATTCTAGTTCCTTCTTTGCATTATCACTCGCTAAAAATTAGTTGACAGGCGAGTATTCTAATTGAGCAAGACGTGAGACGATTGTTTCTAATTTTCTTTTTTCAGGTGTCCATTACACGCAATTGTCCATTCTTCTTTTATTTTTTCCACGTTACAGGGCTGACTTCAACACTAAAATATGAAGATACTTTCATGTAAACGGAATGGCAATGACAATTGTATTTAAATCGTCGTCAAAGTCCGCAGACATACCGTGTCAGTGTGACACATCGTAAAATACCAGTCGCTGATTGCGTTTCCTGCGAGTGTTCTCTCAATGTTTTTATTCCTCGTTCATTAAACAATTAATAAGTTGTAGGGCGTGAAATCTTCAAATCTTGAAAGATCTTCAAATCTATGATAGATAATGTCACACTATCCTATTATAAATAATAGTAATTGGACTTTGGAATTATATCTTGTTAAAATAAAAATGTTCTGCATTAATTTCATGCAACACGAGGCACAGGGAAATGTGTTTCTTCTTTCAAGAATGCGGATGAGAGAATTTAAGACCCGTCGGGTCAAGACCAAGACGAATCTTAAGTCTGTGTCTGAAGACTGTGAATGGAAATTATTAATTAAAAAGTCACGTGGCTATCCCGGGCCCTTAAGTTCACTTTTTATTGTTTTATACTTGACCCCTCTAATAACGATATCTGCTAGCTAGAGCAGTCTGTTAGGATGGGGCAAAAGTCGTGTGCAACGTCTGCGCCTAAAATAAGAATTCACTGGATGCCATCGGAGCAGCGGCCGAAAGCCCCGAGGATCGCCGGACTCGGTTGTGTGACAGTGACATTTCGCCCTTAACCGTGTACGCTTCTGGTGAAAGGGGAAACAGACTGTGCGAGATATGGCGTGGAGAGGGGGGAGGGTTGCGCGCGCGCGAAGGAGACAAGGGAAAACGGAAAGAAAAAGGAGAGAAGACAAAGAAACTCGAGCCTGCACACACGCGGGAAGACGCATCCGCGAGACGCTTAATAACATGCTCAATCCACATGCAAGCGTAATCTTATCTCCGGAGCGAGGAGTGGAAGGTTGCGGATACAGTTAAGTAGCGGCACTTTGATCCGCAAATGCGCCATGTGTTCCCAGTTTCGAGCAAGCTGCCGATTCCAGCTGCGATACAACTTATCAATCGACTCGGAAATACGAACTTGCACTCCGTCGCGTTCGAAGCCATCAAAATTTCGCGAACTCGAAACGAATTATTGAATCCTCCACCGTCCTATCGATTTAACACACTTTTCCGATTTTTTAAATAAATATCGGCTCAATCGGTGTACGGAAATCTCTTATGCTAAGAAACTTTTCCTACTGTATATGTCGCCAAGGCCTGGATGATAAACGTCGCGGAATTATCCCCACTACCGCGGGGTATACCCCGTGAGGGGCCAAGATGCTCGAGAGACCTCGGACGCCGAGGAGTGTAAACATAACACGGCTCGGATATGTCCCCTGGACGATACATGACACTGACAAGACCCGTGTTGCTGACATATATCGAGAATTCACTGTATTCTACGATCACTGGAAATTTCAAGTTTCTGTAACTTCTTTGGAACATTTGAATTATTTAGTCTCATGGTACACGATAAAAGGGAGTAAATGAAAATAATTTCTGAGAAGTATTTAGTAACCAACGTGTGCATATTTTGCAAACTTGCAAAATATTTTGCAAAAATTGCATATTTATTATAGCGACGCCTCTCTCCTAAATCTTATTCAAATTTATTACACGCAATGTACCAAGGAAAAAAATTAATTAATTTGGAAATCTGGAGAGTTAATTGCGTCATCCATATATAGGTGACAGCGATCACGTTAGTCCTTCCACGCTGGTGACAAAATACACTGCGGTATCTAAAATTATAATGACGGTATTAAAAAAATTACATTTTCGAGTGATTTAACGTCATTTTTTAACGAGTAGTTCTTGGTTAAGCATAGTCGGAAAAAATCTAACGAAACACGACAATAGTGTTGTTGAAACTCCTATTTTTTGCTACTGAATATTATGCAATTGAAATTTTGTACCACGTATCGTTAACTATTCGAATATCATTCTTACTAATGAAGGAAAATTTCCAATCCGGAAACACAGAACAGAATAAATTACGTATGTAGAGCGTAACTATTACGCAATTTTTTGCTGGCAAATTCACTCCACGCAGTTAAAATTACCCACTGAAAATTTGGCTGTTGTTCGATTTTACTTTCTAATTTTCTAATTTGACAGATTTAATTGCAAGGAGTAACTTTGGTCTTGAAATATTTTGTACATTTTTTCCCACTGGATGGCAATGGCGCCACGAAAAATTTCGTTAATTTTCACCGCAGTGCCACCGCGTCCGTGCCAAGAAAATTGAAAGCCGTTTTAGAGCCAAAACTAGACCAACTGATCAATAAACACGACTACTGTCTGTTCAAACATTTCTATAGTTAACCTAGTACTTTATCATAGTCATCTACTTGTGTACAGTTGCCAATAACTGTACCACATATCAGAAAATATACTTTAATCACTATTGTCACTCCTCAAAATAATTGAAAGATTGGCTAACAATTACTTCCACAAGAGTATTAAACAATCTGGAGATAACGGCGTCAATATCGCATGTCAATAAACAAACACGGTATTGCACGATCATGTTTCTACTTTAACCCTAGATAACCAATCTCATAAAAATGGCGACCGAAGCAACCGTCTCTTCTGACATTGAATTATTCATTTGCAATAAAATACAACTTGTTCAATTCATCTATCCCATGGGCATTTTTGTTTGAATTCAGGCAAGACTGCCCCCACCATAGGACCCACTTTCCCCTTCCAGCGCCGTTACCGTGGGGCAACGAAGACGCCACAACAGAGGCTGGTGGGAGAAGCAGGCGTTTCAGGGGCCCCTACCGCGCCCATCACTGATCCATCCCGTTCCCATATACGGTAAAATACTTTTGGTGTAACTAAAATTCATTCAAATTGTTTTACTTGACATGCTCATATAAATTATTTTGATTAGAGTAGATTGTTAAAAAATAAAAGACATACAAACTCGCTGTCAGGGACACTAAGGGAATCCCAATTACTTTGGTAGAATAATTTAAAAAACATAAAAGTTGTTCGCCCCGGCTTGTGTACGGCTACTGGGACAATAGCCCTGAAGTTGATTGAAAAAAAAACTATTTTTGCGCTAACGTGCTAGAAACGGTCTCGGCGACTTTTCGAATCGACTGTACTCCGTTCGACCGTCGTCGTTGTCGTCGTCGTCGTCTATAGCTCGAACGATTCACAACCCTAGTGTAAAGCAATCCGTACCCTACAGTTTGGTTCCACTGGCGCGACCATCTCGATCGACGAATCGCGCGATCTTCCGGTTAGGCGTCCGAAGAGAGCGATACGAACGGTCGAGTGCGATTACGTTACCGCGTGATGCGTGCTATGAGTCACGCGGGCAGTCAACGTGTTCGGCTAAACGACACGAGCGAAGAAGAATTTGTTTTCGGCAACGAATAACCTGTGCACACCTACACACCATCAGACCCCGATAAAACGAGAGTTCGTCGAGGAATTACGGAAGATTGAAAGAGTACTTCAATTCAGAAATCTCACCGACCCGTGTTTAAACAGTGGGTTCACGGGCCCCGGTCAAAATGGCGGGTTCTAATCTTCATTTACAATTATTGAGATTGTAAAGCTCCGTGAGGAATTGTTCAAGAAAGTTCTTTGGGTGTATATTGTGAACAAGATGGCTACGAATTTTGGATAGGTGCATTCTTGTTGTTTTGATAAAATAATAATAGTCGGTTTTGGGGCTCCGTAAACCCCGAAACTTTCTTGTGCTCTAAGTGCTGTTCTAGTGCGCGTATATAGGAACACTCGGCTCCATTACGATGCGATCAAAAAATTATTTACACAGAAATTATTTACTATGTACAGTGCTGGATTAACCAACAAGCAAAGTAAGCACGTGGTTAGGACGTCAGGAGAAGGGGGACGCCATAGAAATTTTCTGAATTTTGCATCTTTTCCATAGTAATAATCCATAGTTAATATTAGTTTGCATAGTAATAATATTATAATATTAATCTTTCGCATAGTAATAATAATATTATAATATTAGTCTTTTGCATAGACAATCAATAATAACAATCGAAAGATCGAAAGAATAGAGAAAATTGTACATTTACACATTAATAAAAACCCTTCTTAATCAAATTATCGAAAATGCCTAAGAAATCGTGTAGGTCCACCCTGTATAAAGGGGCCTCAAAATCTCTCAAGTGCTTAGGGGGCCTTTAAAGGTCTTAATCCGGCACTGACTATACATATATTCATGGATCTCCCGTGGCAGTAAGAGTACAGTCTTTTTAAACAATTTTTCACCGTACTGTCACGTGGAATACACGTATTCAGTCCGTTTAAACAGTTTCTTTGATCGCGTTGTACGAGAGTCTACTGTACTCGATCCAAACGAGACCAGTCGAAACGTAAGCAGAGGTGGGTCGTCTTCGATTTTAATGTACAGGGTGTAAAGAAATGCTTGCTCTTGGCTGCCGTAGACGTACTCTACATCCTCGGATCGATGATGATCTGCAAAAACGGTTGCCGCAAAATTGTCCTTGACCTTGAATTTCACGGTAAAGTTTATGTCTAATTGCATTGTATTCTACGCGTCGTGTCGAAGTTTGATCATTTATAGGTCACTTATATTCACTTATGATACGGCTTATTATACTTTATTATTATTATATGCGATTTATTATAAATGTTATAGTTAACCCGTTGAATTACTATTCATTTTGTGGTTACAGTTCTCAAGCTCCGCATCGTTCAGAATTTCACAGAAAAAAAGAAAGTTTATAGTTATTTTATGCCTACGTTTTCTGCAAAGGCTAACATCGACTACAACAAAGTAGAATTTTATTTGATTTCGTTTTATTCGACTCTGTTCAGAATCTTCAACACGAGTCTGACTCGACATTGTCGGGCGACAGGTTGGCGTGTATATAAATGAAAAACCCTTCGCGTATATTACATTTTGAGAACACGGTAAAATGAAGTGTCAAGTGTTAAAAATAGTATTTGTACGTACTGCAGGCAACGTGTAACACCGATATTTTTCCTACCGTGGGCATTCGTTCCGCCGCGCAGAAGAGGTGCGTTAAAATCGGGGACTGGTCTCGCTGCGTGCATCTGTTTACCTTTCGTGACTTCGACTGCTCGTCGGAGCGAAGTGTATAGGTACGATAGAGATTCGCACGAAACGGATGACGCGCGGCGCGAGCACGGGCTCTCGGGTCCAAGTCCAGCGGCAGACAAGCGAACCGCTCTAACCGAGCAACCAGTCACCGCTGCCTGTTGCCTGCCGCGGCGAGGAGAGGGCCCAAAAGAGAACGGAGCGGAGCGGAGCGAAGCGGCGAACCACGGGAGACGTAACGCACGACGAACAACGGACGAGCAGTCGCCAGCTGGTGGCCGGTCTACGTGGATCGCCTCGCCTCGCCGGAGTTGTGCGGTTCTTTTCTTGGTTCGGTGCGTACCATCGTGTTCCGCGTGATCCAACGACAGACACAGAGAGAGAGAGCGAGGTGAGAACGAAAGAGAGAGGGACCCGTGTTAGCAACATGACGAGCCGCTTCCGTTGACAAAACTCGCAGTCGAACACGGTTCTCGCGGGAGCCTGTGATCTGCGCATCAGAAAACGGGAACGCGGCTGCAGCGGCGACGGCTGCTAGTGCGGCACTCCGGATGAGAGTGCGGCCCCCGGCGGCAGGATGTCGTCCGTGTTCTCGAAGCTGATCGACAAGACCTCCACCAAATACGGCATCAGACAAGAGAAGCTGACGCGCGGCGTCGTCGGTCTGGTGACGACGCTCTATCTCCTGAAGATAGGCTACCCGTTGGTCGCTTCCGGGATCGCGAAGTACCAGCAGAGCAGGAAGAAGCGGGACGAGGAGAGCAAGCGGCAGGGGCAAGCGAACAGCAAGAATTCGACCCGCCGCAGTAAGAATAATGCCGTTAACGGAAGAACTACCGTTAGACCCGCCGGCGGCGGCGGCAAGTCCAGCCTCGGCCTGGACCGCCAGTTCGTCAAACAGCTGATCGCCCTGCTGAAGATCATGGTGCCGGGATGGAGAACGCGCGAGGCCGGTCTTCTAACGTGCGCCACTCTGACGCTGCTCGCGAGGACCTTCCTATCGGTCTACGTGGCCACCCTCGAGGGACAGATCGTCAAGAGGATCGTTCTCAGAGACGTCCAGGGATTCTTCTGGATGCTCGCGAGATGGTTCGCCATCGCTCTGCCCGCGACCTTCGTCAACTCGGCCATTCGATATCTCGAGGGTCGCCTGGCTCTTAGCTTTAGGTACGTCCCCGTGGACACGCCGTGCGCACCACGCTACTTCTAGCAGGTGGCTCCGGGAACCTGATTCCATTGTGTAACGCGCGAGCGAGCGAGCGAGCGCGCGCGCACGCGGAATAACGTGTGTCACGTTTCCTGCTCGACGCTGCACGACAGAGCATGTTTTTATGCTCGCACGGTTTAGAATAAACTGACATCTACGTTCCCATAACCCAGCTCGCGAGTTCTTCTGGTCTGCTCGAGAGACGCTCGTATTTCATTTTTCTGTTCCGATTGTGTAATGTTTATTTGACCCCGTGATCTGTTTTCTTTGTCAACGGTTGTTGGGAATCGACTCTTCGTTGCGAGGGCATTGCTGCTGTATTTTGAACGTACAGATCGAGTGGGGTACGCAGAACAGGGTCCGAAAAATTCTGGAAGTCGTTCTTATCTTTTGCACGCCGTTGCGCGTATGATCTTCGATGAGTCAGATCTTTGTTAGACCCATTCGGTTGCAACAACGGGAACCGAGAACTTCGTTTCGGAAAGAGAAAATTTTTATGTAAATAATAGTAGCACTGCAAAGTAGAATGATTTCCTTTCATAAAAGGTTTACCATGTTGAAAACAACAGATCTCGCGTTCCTCTTATCTAGTTCTGTCGTAAACGCGTAAGAGTCTAATCAATATCAACAGATTTTAAATCCTGCGGTGACGCCAGTATGCAAAGGGTTAGGGGCCAAGTCTCCGTAGATTCGCGGTAAGGTAGAGTGACCATGTTACCGACAAAAATAGGCGAAAACGGTTTCACGTGCTCCAACTTTTCGTCTTTATACGAGAATATTTTTATGATTTTGAGCCCTTCAAGTTTTGAGAACTCCAAGGTTGAAAGCCTTTCTTTGAAAATTATCCAATTCGGTGTACAAACACTTGAACTAAACAATCCTTTCTGTTCTTGAAGGGGACGCCTGGTGGAGCATGCTTACAAAATGTATCTGAGTCAGCAAACCTACTATAGAGTATCCGCATTAGACAATAGACTCGGAGGTGCCGAGCAAAGACTGACAGACGATTTGTCTGAACTGGCGGGTTCTGTGGCGCACTTGTACTCCAGTTTGACCAAGCCGTTGCTGGATTGTGCCCTGGTGGGCATTGCGCTTATGTCTTTCGCGTCCAAAATGGGCGCCAAAAGAATGCAAGGTAAGGCAACCGCTTGGAAACAAGGAATCTATAGTAGTACTTTATTTTGTTCCCCTCGGGGTTACAATTCAACTATCCTCACCCTTCCTTCCTCGCGCCGCTCTTACCCTAACCTAAACCTATCTTAAAATTATCTTACTTTCTAACATCTGTCGACTTTGCAGGCCCCTTACTGGCATCCGCGGTGATAGCTGTGACCGGTCAAATTCTGCGTCTCACTTCTCCAAAGTTCGGCCAACTGGTCGCAGAGGAGGCTTCCAGACGCGGAAGGTTGAGAGAGGCTCACGCTCGCATTAGCGCCCACGCGGAGGAAATTGCGTTTTACGGTGGACACTGTACGGAACATCGGTATCTGACTACCGCGTACAAGTCCCTTGTCTCGCATCTGAGAAGAGTGTTGACGCTCAAGCTGTGGTACGTGATGCTGGAGCAATTGCTGATGAAGTACGTGTGGTCTGGCACCGGACTTCTAGTTATCGCCATGCCTGTTCTTTACACCGCGGTCACTTCGAGACCTTCGTCTATCACCGATGACGGCGACGGTACGTATTCGCGACTCGAAAACGATTGGGGAACGGCGATATTTCATGAAACTGCATTTTTTAAATAGGCGGGGTAAGCGAGAGGACCAGATATCTGACCACTTCGAAAAATCTGTTAAGCTCTGGCGCGGACGCCGTCGAAAGGCTCATGTCGTCGTATAAGGTAAGAAAATGAAGTCGAATTGACCCCTTGCCCTACGATATCAGTGACGAAGATTCTGAACACAGGGTCTAATGTGTGTTACTAATTTCCTTTAACACTAGGTTTACGGGTTTAGTCAACAAATTTATTTCTTTGGGTATATATTGTAAAAGGAATGGCTAAATATTTGGATAGATACGTTTTCGTTATTTTTATAAAGTAATGTTAGGCATATTTAGTGCCCCGTAAACCTAGTGTTAAATAATTTTGTTGTAGTTGATATACCGGGTGCCCCAAAAATACACTTCCTTAAACGAGGTGAATCCTGAAATCATTTAAAAGAACTTTTTCTTTGGCGAAAATGTTCTTCGCGGCTTTATTAGGGAGTTATTAATGAAAAACACGGGCCAATCAGAGCGCGACTATAGCAGAAGGATTCCGGCTCGGTGACAGGTCCGGCTGAGCGTAGCGTTGGCATTGGCTGAGCCGGCATCCGTCCGCTGCAGCCGCGCTCTGATTGGTCCGCGTTTTTCGATAATAACTTCTTAACGAAGCCGCGGGGAATATTTTCGTAAAGGAAAAAGTTATTTCAAATGCCCTTGGGAATCATCCTTTCCAAGGAAATACATTTTTAGGACACCCTGCACAGCCTTTAGAGAAAACATGGGCGTCAATATAAACTTTCTTTTTTCCGATGAAATTCTGAACGATGAAGAATTTCTAATCGCTATAACCACAAAATAAGGGCAAGAGGTTAATGCTAAAACTATGTATACGTTGTATGGAAATGTATGGTGTTTAATTCATTGCAGGAATTAGTAGCACTGGCAGGGTACGCGGCACGAGTCAGCGAGATGTTAGACGTATTTAAAGACGCGGCATTGTGTAAATATAGAAGAAATATTGTTAATAGTCCTATAAAACTTTCGAACGGTAATGCAACTAACGCGTCGGAGAGAGTAATCGAGCTGAAGGATGGCGCACCGGTGATCAAAGGTAAGCTTTCATGAACAGCTCGTAAAATATTCCATTATACAATTTCTAATAAAACGTATCATCATAGGAATCGTGCAAGAAAGTACAGACGGCAGTATAAGCTTAATCGACGTGCCAATAGTGACGCCGAATTGCGAAGTGATCGTGCCTAGGTTATCAATTCACGTGAGTAGTCGACACCTTTACAAAATTTCCGATAATCGAAGCATCAAAATGTTCTTTTCACAGATAAAACCAGGTGATCACATATTGATCACTGGACCGAACGGATGCGGAAAGAGCTCCCTGTTTCGCATAATCTCCGGCCTGTGGCCAGTTTACGGTGGCACCTTGATCAGGCCACCTGAGAACTACTGTGGAAGGCCGGCGTTGTTCTATATCCCGCAGAAACCTTACATGACGGTGGGTTGTCTGCGGGATCAAATCATCTACCCGGCGGAGTCGCAGACGGAGGAATGCTCGGACGAAGTGCTGCTCAAGTTGTTGGAGGAAGTTGATCTACGGGGATTGGCGGAACGGGAACCGGAAGGACTGGACGCCATGGGCGACTGGGACTCGACTCTATCTGGCGGCGAGAAACAGAGGCTAGCCATGACCAGGTTGTTCTATCATGCGCCGCAATATGCCCTGCTGGACGAGTGCACCAGCGCGGTCAGCCTCGAGGCCGAAGGAGTCATCTACGAGACCGCCAAGAGGAAAGGCATCACGCTGCTGACGATCACCCATCGCGTGGCATCGCTCGCGAAATACCATAAACTTTTGTTACGCTTCGACGGAGAAGGAGGCTGGGCGTTCGGTCCGCTCGACACGGAAAATCCGACGCTCCTAATCAATCAGGCCCCCGAGCAGAACCAGGACGATGTGAAAGCAGGCCACTATAAAATATTACAGGTAACCACCGCCCATCATTCGACGCCCGATTCGAAGGCGAATCACAGACTGTTTTTAACGCGTTTCGTTGCGTTTGCAGGAACTTCACGTTATACACCCGGAGGAATCAAGAGTGGGAATTAGTTAGACGCTCGGAGAGATGTTTTTAGTGAATTCATGTAGAAAACCGACACGGAAATTTTGTAAATAATTTTCTGAAAATGTATTTTGTACAGAGGTTTACAGCAATGTCTAGTTGAATACTCTATTTTTATATATATATATATATATATATATATATATATATGTGGGACACATGCTATTTAATGATACGTAGTAAAATAAATGTTGTGTGAACACGCACTAAATGTTATTTTTATATTGTAGTAGGCGGAGACGTTCGAACCAAACGAAATGCCTAGGTCGAGAGAATTCATTGTGATATGTACAATCGTGCTGCTTTAACCCTCGGACTCCTGCGAGTTCTAAGCCTATGGGTCATTCCTGACCCACGCCGATATTTCACTAATACAGTTGTATTCCTTTATAAGACGATTTATTAGCCCTCGGACTACTGCGAGTTCCAGGCCTGTGGGTCACTTCTGACCCACGCCGATATTTCATTACAGTTCTCTCTCGATATAAGACCATTGCTTGGGGCCGGCCTTCGTCGTATTTCGTATGAAGAAGAAGAGGGGATAGCGATTTTCTTATATCGAAATGAAAAGCGTCGTCTTATATCGGAATATAATTGTCCATATTGACGGGTCACGAATGACCCCGGCGTAGCATACGGAGGATTGACAAAACTATTTTTATATATTCGCGGACGATTATCGAAAGATTCTCAATAAAGGATGTTGTAACAAATTGACGAACCAGTTTTCCTCTAATTCATTCAAGGTACAACCAAAAATTTATATTCAGACTAAAATGTCCCGCAATCGGAAGAGTTGATTACAATGTTGGTCAATTTAGACAAATCGATAATGTACATATAACAATATGTTGTTGACGCTCGATTATGTAATAGTATCCTTATAATTTATGTTAGTATAGTTTCCGCACTATATAATTTCTTGTTCGCTATCTACATTCAATAAACGAACTTCTTAAAAGAATATGGTTACTTATATACAATATTACCTCTTATCTAATGCTACGTTGTGGTAAGATAACGTACGTAGGCGTGAGATTCGGTCGATAACAATGTATAAAAACAAAAGATACGGCGCCTCGCGAGAATTTTGTCGCCTGTATCGAATTCTGCGCCGAGGAAACAAGATTAAATGTTGCAAATCTGATTGAAATTTCAGATCAACAATTCGAAATGGAGAATTCGAGCAAAACAATTGGATTAAAAAAATTCTTCCCGTATCGATCCGTGGAAAAGAACTTTGAGAGCAAAACAATGATCAATTATCGACGACGATAGCTCTCGATGAATTTTGAAATTTTCTCGCGATGTTCGCGTTTCCTGGTCGATGATTCGAATAAAAATCGTTCGACGAGGGCTGTCGTGGATAGGGGAAGGGAGGGAGAGATTTTGATTTTTGAAGTAGGTAAAAATGGGAGGGGGGAAATGTAGGGAAGAAAGGGGCGGGGGGGGGGAAGCTCGATCGAAAGACGGAATGTGGATTACACTTTCTCTGTCGGTGGTGCAGCTGCGACGACCGGTGTGCCCGCCACGACGCGCGCACATTAATTTGTGCCGGACAAAAATTTAATTACGTGTGTTTCTTTGTTTTGAAGGGCCGGCAAAAGCGGCGGGGGCGATGCCAGGGGAGGGAAGACCCACAATTTCCGATGAGCTTACCTCTGGGAAACCCTGCAAACGCCAAACGTCGATACGCCCGGGAGCAGCCATCTTGGGGGGTTGTATACCTCTGTGCAACGTTCGAGCTAATGCTTTAAAGCAATTCCAGAATGCTGGCGCAATTGCCTGTTTCTCCGATACTGGCCTCATCATTTACCCCGATTCTATTCAACAATATAAATAAAAAGAAACGTTAATCAAAACTTCGGTCACATCGTCCGCAGCTCGATACGCCTAACCCCTTAATACGGGGTTTGCGATAAAACAAAAGAACATTTGGGAAAAGTTGTTTTTGTTTCTCCGACACTCTTACTCTCATTTTTCTGTGACAATATAACGTGCATGAAAGAAACGTTAATCGAACTTCAACCTTGTGTTTCTGCTAACCCGATGGGGTTGCTAAGGGTTAAGGGGTAAAGCAAGAGAACGTTCTACTCAACGATGTGAATAAGACGTTAAGAAAACTTTAATTACATTTTCTACTGTTCAAATTAACTACCCCCTTTACATTTTCTACTATACAAAATAACTACCCCTTAACACTAGAACTACCGGACGAGTCAAAATGACTTACTCCTAATTTTTTCTTTTAGAAATATTGAAATTATAAATATGTTTCCATGAGACAATCTTTTAATATACTTCTCTATCGAAGTAGATATTTAAACAAAACTGGTACGAAATGTAAACAAATGCTATTTTGTTGTTATTATAAAGCAACGTATGCCAGTTGCATTTAGTGCTTGGTTGTTCTAGTGTTAACACTGTTAATGGCTGAGTTATTTATTTATGTTTTTGAAGATATATTTGTATAATAAATTTTATTTTAGAAACGTTAGCTCGATTTAATTGCATCACGTTAAGAATCTCTTTTATTTATATAAGCATCTTTTTAAGGAAATATATTTTTAGGGACACATCTTTGGTCTATCGGAAAAAAAATTGATGAAAAAAATTGTTCTTAACAGTTCCGAACGAAGATGAAATTTATTTATCGTTTCGGAGTTGACGTTGTCTTTATGATAATTTGTGTATCTATTAGTTCCATGGCTGCACAGTCGTTAAATAATTATTCCAACGTATGGAGGAATTTGGCTTACAACTGATAAACTCGCTTGTTGCAAACTTTGCAATTCACCGTTATTTTTTGTTTCTTATCGTGCTGTTTAGCATAGATAAAATGTGTACGAGGCTTAAGATACGAAACCGAATGCGATGACAGAAAATTGAACGGTCTAAATATTGCAAAGTCGTGGATTTTCTAATACTGGTGTGTTCAGTGTCAATTACTATCGTTTAAAACGAAAAGTTAAAAATCTGGAAAATAATACAATAATTATTAAATTAGTGATAAAACTGTTAAATTTTTTTGTATAAAATAATTGAAACCATCGAAAAGATATTAAAAATAGTTTCATTCACTTTTATACTGAAACACATAAATGCTTCGACGCATGTCATTTGTATACATTTACTTCTCGAATGTCGTCCACAGTTTTTTTTAAGTGAATTCATGCTCGAAGTCACGCCATGAGTTTCCATCATTGCCAACCTAAATTACAACACGATCAGTTATTATTCTTTAAAAAATACTATTCGTATGCTAATAACGACAGACATGTAAGAAAATCTCCAGCGTCCCGCGACGTTTATTATATGCAACAAGAAATATTTTCAATCGTTAGAACGTTTTTCATTGCCACTTGAATTTATTTACGAGTCCACGGTCTGACATTTATACTATAAAAAGAGCGTATGCCTCAGGGGCTTCGAATAATTGAAAACGACTCTAACGTTCAAATACTTAGTATAATAGGAATTAAAAAGTGTTAGCTGATAGTTTATAATAAGCGTTGTTAAGACGCTCAATATAAATTCATTGACTGCTCAACATGCCAAATGCCTTAAGAATAATTCTGTGTCGTTTTAAAAAAACAATGGCAGGAAATGAGGTGATTAGTTATTCAAATGAGGTATCGAGACATAAGGTATAGAAGAATAGTTATTCAATGGTAATCGATGAAACTTGAGAATATTACATTGAATGTGCAAATGTTTCTGAAAACTCGAATTTAATACTGAATATTAGTATAATTTATTGAATAAAATAAAAATGATAAAAGTCACTATTGAACGAGATCTTGAATCATTTGTCATCCATTTTGCTTAGGCGAAAAAACATTGTACGCAATTAACGCTGATTCATTCACTGAATCATCTTTCCATTAACATCCGGAACAGTTTCGGTTGCACATTCAAATAACAAATTGCCTTCCGTGGAAGTGGATTATTACGCTGATTCATTTTTTCCTTTCCTGCTAACACTATAAACCACATTCCAGATTCATTTTTTTACCAGTGGCTGACAATTGAAAATAACAAACGTTATTTTTCCTACAACAAAATATTCGGAAACTAATTTGTTATGCCAAAAATTCGTTTCGTTTGCGATTAATGCGCATAACGCAAATTCAATCTGGTTTTTCAAGATAGCAATTTTGTGTGTCTATGTAAAAGGAAGCTTAGCTTTTATTTAACAATATTAAACGTTGCGAACGAAATTATTGGCAAAACCTGCTAAAAGGTAGAAGAGCAGAATAATTGAGTCTAGTACGTAGCAACGTCTAATAGTAGAAACCTAATCTTAGGATGCCGCAATGTGGCAACAAAACAATTGACGTCAGTGTGGCCACTAACCGCTGAAATTCACATGACGCCATTGTGGCGTCAGCGGTCGTGACAACGTTAATTGCCCGAGGACCTTCGTACATCCACACACCGAGTATTTTTGTACAAAAATTTTTACCTTGAACTTACGTTGTATTATATTAAAAATGTTTCAATCAAAATGAAAAATTTAAAAAAATCTATAATATGCAAAAGGATTAAGGAAACATAAAATAAAATATTTATGCCTTATTTGCAATAAAAGGAAACAGGAATTCGTATCTCTGGTTAATAATCTTAATTATTTGAAAGTAACGTGCCCATGCATTCTTCTAATATTTTTCATATTTCACATTTCACCTACAAATTTTCGTGAGTGCATAAAATCCGCAGAAACGAATGGCCGAAAATATTAGAATGTTATTTTAAACTGCCGCACCGTGTAAACCAAAGGTCTTTGTCACTTGAAACCGAGATACCATGAACTTTCTGTTGCCAAGTGTGCCACAGGATAAAGGGACCGACAAAATGGCGGCTGGAGGCGCGTGTCTCCGGGATCGGCTCGCAGGGCGTTTGCAGATTTGCAAATGCGGATACGGGGCCCGCTCGTCGCAAATCCCATCGGATGACAAGATAGCGATCGGAGACGCCGAGTTATTACGTTCTTTATTCCGGAGAGATGGCGGCCGTGTGCGGTGACGGTGGCCGGCCGGCTGGCACGCGCCGCGTGTAATTCAATCGGCTATTTCGTACGAACAGGACAGGGGCCGAGGGGATGCTAGGTGGACGAGGTTTTAATCCCCGAGAAACTGTTACGAACCTGGGGGCGCGAGGCTATCCTCTCGCTAATCATCCCGACGACTCTTGGCGGACTGTGTTTTCTTAGCCGGGCAGATGCTGGGCCCGACGCCGGACGGCTCCTTCAACCCCTTCTTCGAAACAACGAAACCGGATACGTCCTCGATGACGCGCCCGGTGCCTGCGAAAGCACTCCGCGGAAGAATAACAACGATCGTTGCTTGCTTTTGAACAAACAATCCGGTAGAAGACAAGCTGCTCGGACGAGCCTCTTCAAAACGTAATTTAGTGTTCAAATCATTTTCGGATTCACTGTATACAGTGATTTCTCTATATATGTCGCCAAGGTCTGGATGATAAACGTCGCGGAATTATCCCCACTACCGCGGGGTACACCCCGTGAGGATATATCGAGAATTCACTGTACAGGGTGATTCTGGGAACTACTCCTTTTCAAAGTAAAAATAGAACAAAATGATAGAGGACAAAATCACAATACGTCCTAACTGCCTATGACCTTAATTCTTACGCGGATGCACCGATGCACCCGGCAGTTGCAATTGCACTTTATTCTTTAGTCCACCCCATTTTTTTGTTGAATCAATCTTTTATTATCCTGCGTATGAAAGTACTAACCCAAGGTCATCGAAAGGTCGTCAATACTTCAGGAGAAACCTGACATTTTCACTAGACTGCGGATTTTATGACAAAAGTGAGTAGACAAAACACAAAGTAGTAAAAAAATTGCAGAATTTAAAATTATTAAAACAAGAAAGCTGACTTAAGGGTTTGCTCTAATTAATGTAAAACATTTTTATTTAAATTCCGCAGTCTAGTCATAAATTGTTGATTGGAGGGGGGAAGGGAGGAGCAGTGATCTTTTTGGCGGCTTTTCAAATGGAAAACCGCAAGACACCGTCCCCGTGTTACAATTACACGGATTCTGGCATGGCGACCTTGCCCCTGCCGCAAGAAGTGGTACGCCGCAAACGTAATTAAGCGGCCGTGACGTATTTGGTAACATCTCCATCGTTCAAAGAGGGGATTTTATCTAACCGCCGAAGATTATCCGATGGGCAATCACTTTTAGCGCAGGGAGATGGAAGATGGGACCCCGGTGCGGGACGATCGTTTGATCGCGAACAATACCGTCACTGTCATCTCGTCGCGATGGCTAATCACTCAACCCGGCGACGATCATCTGTTCCCCTGCGCGTGACTTCATGCCTGAAATCTCCCCGTGGTTGAGCCTAAGTTTATGGTTACCCGTTTCATCGATTTCATTTACGAGATCCGCGATACAATTTTTGATAATCGTCGGTTTGAAAATTTTACAATTAGGGATTTTTGGGCGAACTCAGACTTTATAATGTTAATGTTTTTTAAAAAACATTCTTCTGCTAAATGTTAATTCGAAAAGACATTTCTCCAAACAACTTGTTGGATTACGAATAAAATTGTTATTCCTATTACAAAATTAATCAAGAAATTCTTAAGTAAAACGTTGTTGTAGACAAAATAGTCATACTTATATTCTTTTAGTATTGTTTTCCTTTATGCTTGGGAAAAGAAAGCGCAAGATTAAAAGTGAAAAATTAGTGCAGACAATTTTCATTTTGCATAAAAATCCGTCAACCCAATTTTCTTGATTGTGGAGCAACGAATGTATTGAGAACAATAGGCAGTAATCAAAAGATTCATGTTACTCAATAACATCGATTTACTGCACCTTATGGTTGCAACTTTCTCACAGAACGTTCAAATAAAAAAGGATTTGAATAGAGGGGGAAAAAATTGTTGATTGGTGGATTTAATGTAATTACACACGGGTCTTAAAAATGTCGAACCAGTGTCCTCTTTCCAGGTCGACCCCGATGTTTGCCGAAAGTATTTAAGGAAGAGGTATTTGCCGGTCATCCGACGGTGCAACGTGCACACGTGATCGAAGCGGATGCGCGTACGATGCGCGTTCGCAACGATGTAATCGCCTCTTTGATTTCAGGTGCGAGCAAACACAGGTGTGGCTTCGAGAGGGTAAGGCTGGTTGCCATAGACGCTATCTGGATTTCCGAACGAAACGATTTCGGACCCGCAAATTGGATGCAAACAGACATTAGCGCAACACGTGCATCGACCACGCGCGACTTCACCGGTGCATCGACGATTCGGCACCCCGGTGCTTGCTGGTTCCATCGCTCTCGATAATTCTGACAACTTTGATACGTAGACAAATTTAAACTTCATATAAAATAAATTTTTTTAGTTTGATGTAAAATAAATTTTTTTAACTTTGTATAAAATACATTTTTTAAATTTAATATAAAATAAAGTAATAATAATATTGTGATAACATTTCTGAGGCACTCGAAAATATTGTTAGGAATTTACACAATATTGTCATAATATTTTTGAGGCGTTTGAAAATATTGTTAGGAACGGTGAAAATAATAATAATATTAAATCAAAAATTAGAGCAAAATAAAAATTAAAAATAAAAAATAAGATAAGAACTAAAAACTATTAGAAGAGACAAGTAATTTCTAATAATAAACTGTCGTTTGTAACGTCATTTGTCATGTGATACCGTGACATATAACATTCAGAAAATATTTTACTCCAAAGGAAGCATCAAAATTAATTGAATAGGGGTCGAAAAAGCTCCAAAAGGGTAAGGGAAAGTTTCTAACCTAACCGATCCCGTCCAAAACTTCGAGATCAAAATTGTGGGATGCAGTAAAATGGCTGCAAACGTTTTAAGGATTGCACAGAAGCACGCTTCCGGAACGCGGGATGGAGACAAGGTGGAATGGCGATTGAATTTTTTTTTGTTTTCCAGCGCACAGTTCCTCTCACGACCCAGGGCCGTATCCGACTATCGAATGTCGGCGTAATCGCGGCCGTCAGGCCGGACACCTGACTACGTAGTTCCGATGTGGACACAGGAAGAGGAAGTCAACCGCACGCGGCAGCGCTCTGGCGTCGACCGTGTGTCACCTATGTCCCGTACACCGCCGAAATACCTGGGATCGTGTTCTCGTCCCTTTTTCCCTCGATATCTCCCCGATACGGAAAAGCACAGAAATCAATCGAAATTACCGTTTTGTAAAAAACAAAGAAAAATACACAATTATTCCTTAAGACTTGTATAAGAGAGATCCGACTAAAAATTTTACTCGAATTTTATTCCTCTACAGGAAAAATATTTTTATCGCAAGACGCCCTTAAACAATCAAGTTTGGGCAAACATTTAAGATATTTTTTATAATTTCAATAATCGTAACGGAAAAAGTCAAGTACAAGTCGCGTTCTCTTGTAATTCTAGAGTTAATATTTGAATAAATTGTGCCTTGGTTATTTATTTATTATTAATGTTGATTGTACCTTAGAATTGCGAATTCCTTAGACTTGCAAATTAGGGGGACGAGAGAAAGAGTGAGAGGGCAGAGAGCGCAAGGATGAAGGGAGAGGGTGGAAAGGGCGACGAACAGAGAGGGGAAATAGTGAAGGGAGAGGGTGTAAAGATGAGAAGGGGAAGGGGAGGGGGTCGCGTAGAAGAGAGCCGAGCTCTCGCAGCACGCCGAGTGTACACCCTGGGTATTGGCTTACACTTCCAGCCGATTGGGCCCGTGGTATTTACGCAGGACCCCGTAGAAAACCGGACCCCGCCCTCTCCTGCCCTTCGTTCGTAACGTGCAATTCCACGGAACTGTAACGTTTCCAGGGACCCGGAGGAGTTCCTCGCATCGCGACATTCCTCGCCGAGGAAGGGGGCCTGAGACCGCTTATGGCAAACTATGATGTCGGTTGGGACTGATGATGGGTGCTCCAAAACTGGGCCTTACGAAACTAGGTCCTAATTCAATTTCTAAATGGAAAAAATCTGAATTCTTATCATTGTATGAATATGTTGGCACATTACACGTTTAAAATCAGTTAATATATAAACTTCACCTTGGCAAACCAGAAATTTTTAACTTTTTACTATATAATTTTGCACATCTCGACGAGGAAATGCCAAAAATCGAGGATTCAATGTGAGGAATTCACTGGTTCGAAAGTTATGCTACAAGTTATGTTATATATCCCTTTTCTAATATTCATTATGCTTCAAAAATAAGTTTAGTTAATCCTACGGGCAATATTATCCATCGCAACTCTGTAACTCTTTTTTTTTCGTGACTAAACTGTAGATTTTATGCATTTATGACAAAAATGAATAAGTGCAATTTAAACCACCCACCCACCATCCACCGACCATCCTTTTTTTGGGTTATTGAAATTGTGAAAGGAAGAAGAAATTTTCAATTTTGCTCCAGGTTGCCAGAAATATGGCAGAAGGAAATAGAACAAAATGGCCACCATCCAATAAAACTTCTAAATAGTGAAAAATCGTCCCTAGAAAAAGCAGAATTACTTTCAGAGCAACCGGATAGCAAGAAAAATTGCGTGGTGCTGCAATGAAATTAGGCTTGACCCAGGCGGAAAAGGAAACTGCGAGTACCGGAGGGAACGGTGCCACGGGGCGAGGAAGAGACGCGGGCGAGGCGGTTCCGAGCGATATCCATGTCGACGAGCGTGTAAAACGTAAGACGTTCTTCGTACACGGGTCGCCCGACGTCGATGCCGACGACACGGGATACTAATCGTTCATTCGGCGATCGCTGATCGGTGATCGGGGGCCTCCATTCGAGCCTGGTTCTCTGCTACACCGATATCCCCGGGTTCGTGAGCGCGGGACGGGGAAGTAGGATATTATTTTCTTCAGATACCATTACCACGCCGATCACGGTGGTCCTGCCTCGCAGACGAGTGGCCCCGATACCCTCGAGATCACTGGCTTGTAATGCCTTCCCTTTCGTGGATTATTGACCAGTGAACGGTGAGCCCGGCTGCGAAAGACCCTGACGCTACCTATTCCACTTGCCGGCACTCTACCAACCCCCTCCGACCTGTCCTCACCTTGCGAAATCTTCCCCCGTCACGGGCGAACCTTGAACCCTTATCCCCAGAACCCCTTCCGAGAGATACCAGCCGAAGCAGCAGATCTTCCGTCGCTTGGCATGGCACCGAAACGTAAAAAGAAACTGTTTAATTGATAATTGATTGAACTGATAATTTACCCTTTCACTTCAAACGGGTGATTCCCGAGGTGATTTCAAGCAACTTTTTCCTTTGCGAAAATGTTCTCCGCCGCTCCGTTAACGAGTTATCGAAGAAAAACACGGGCCAATCGCAGCGCGGCTACAATGGCTCGCGCTGAGCCCGGCGTTGCCATTGGCCGAGCTAGAGTCCGTCCGCGGTAGCCGCGCTCCGATTGGACCGCGTTTTCAGTCGATAGCTCCGTAACGAAGCCGCGGAGAACATTTTTGCAAAGGAAACAGTTACTTCAAATCACCTCCGGAATCGTCTTCGAGAAGGTGTAACATTTTCGGGACACTCTGTACAATCCAAGGAATAAAATTAAATAAATTGTTCTACATTTCACCCAGCCAATTTCTTCATAAAATAATCAGTATTAAACAAAAAAAAAAAAAACAAAAAAATAGCATACTCTTCCCTAACCCTACAGTCTAGTTGAAACTGAAAGTGCTGACTCGTTGCACTACGATATATTTTACAGTGATTATTTGTCGTTCATAATTTCCCAGAAGAAAGAGAAAATATTTATCAGAGGCCCGTGTATTCCCCAACGGCTGTAACAACAGTAAAGCGGAATTTCGTTTTGGTTTACGGCCCAAAACTTCGTAGATTGGCGATAAGGTAGAGTGACCAAGTTACCGATAAAAATAGGCGAAAAATGGTTTCACTGGAGGAAAGTCATCGTCTTTATTTTTCGCTGGACCACATTTTGTTTTGATCCTCTGAGAAATAAAACCAAAAACTTTCCTCCCGTTTCTGGCGTCAGAATTCATAATATCGATAATATAGAGCAAAAATTGTGACAAGTTTAGTCACAGATTTAAGGGCTCGGTTTTCGTAGATTCGCGATAAGGTTGAGTGACTACATTACCGTCAAAAAATGGTTTCACGTGCCTTAAGTTTTCGTCCTTATATGAGAATATTTTTCGCTGGCAAATGGCTCATTCGAAAGGGGAATCTAGTGCGCGCTGATCAGGAGGTGCCGAGATTATGCAGATATTTGGTAATATAAGCGTTCGAAGTAGGCCAAAAATGGACTTGAATCCAAGCATTTCTATGCCATTGGATGAGTTTTCTGGATGAAATCGAGAGCAGCGCGCACTAGAAAATTGAGCTGTATTTTGTCTTGATTCTCTGCGAAATAAACCGAAAAACTTTCCTCCCGTTTCTGGCGTCAGAATTCATAATATCGATAATACAGAGGAAAAAATGTGACAAGTTTAGTCACAGAGTTAAGACCAAGACGGATCTTAAGTCTATGTCTGAAGGCTGTGAATGGAAATTATTAATTAAAAAGTCACGTGGCTATGCCGGGCCCTCAAGGGAAACGCGTAACACGAGTGATTAGTGGAAAGGGTTGATCTGGCCGGAAACGCGCCCTTACGGGAGGAAGGAAAATGAAAAAGGTTCGCGAATCTGTGCGGCGGGACACCTTGCCGAGGAGGCTCGCACAGAAGGTTAACACGCGTCGGGGTAGGGGTACGCACGTGGAAGAAGAGGACGGTACACACGTGGAACGAGGGCGACCGAGGGAGAGGAGAGAAAAGAGAACGAAGAAGAGGCCGGCCCTATGGTGGAGTGGGGTCGGATGGCACGTAGTCAGTGTGTAAGGGGTGAGAGTGGGTGATAGTAGGTGGTAGATCTCTAGTTAGCCAAGACACATTGACAGGGCATCTTGCCAGCATGGCAGCACGCGGCACGCTGTCCCTTCGAGACCTCCTGTTGTCACCTCGGAATTAACGCGTCCCGCGAAAGACTCGCCCGAAAACTCGTCATTTTACCATAACGGATTCGACCTAACACCATCGTCCCGCCATAAAGGATTGATTCGACCGTCAGTGCCGCCAAAGTTCCCGTTACTGTGATCAGTGTTGTGTCTTCGTTAATACGGTGGTGTAATCGACGAAGATGTGAGGGAAAAAATGTGCGCAGACAGAAGTTCTCTTCGAGGTTCGAACATGTCCGCGAAGAAGATACGGAACTTGTACAAGAACAGGAAGAAGAGCTCCGGGGATCTCTGAAGACTATGTGACGACGATGTTTCTCGCAGTGTAGACTAAAACGAGACAGTGAGGAGTTCGAAGGACTTCTAGAGTCTACTAGCGGAGCCTTTGTTATATGTCGGGGATATCCAGGAATTTTGTTCTCTAGTATCGCGACAGTGATCGAGAATTATATTCGAATCCCCCGGATGACTCTCGACGGACAGCCGAATCACGTGGAAGATGCGCGTGGTTTTCAGGCTATGAATGAAAATATCTGGCAGATTTTCTGCAGAAGCCTTTAGAGGAAACCGGCAGGTCTTCCAAGCCATAAAGGTACTTCCATACGCTCGGTCCATATGCACGTGCATTTTCCTTTCAGTCATTCATAAGAGTCATTCATGAGACTCGCTGATTTTTTGTCATCTCGACCGGGTACGAATTTCATCAATTTTCCAGGAACACTTTCAATCGATTTAGAACGTTTATCGATCCTATCTCAAAGAAATTGTAACGGCGAGCAGTGTTTCGGAGATTTCGAACATTTTTCGGACTAGAATCAAAAATATTTTGTCGCTTTTGGGGATTAGTCGTAGGGAAATATAAAATAGTTGAAAAGAATTTTACGATGCAATGTCGGAGGAATAGTAACGGCGAGTAGAGTGTCTTAGGCAATATTTGTGACCAGTAGAATACAACATATGTTTGGGTGGATTACTCATAGAGGTATATGAAATAGTTAACAAGAATTTTACAAATCTATATCGGAGGAATAGTAACGGCGAGTAGAGTGTTTGGGAAATTTAGGTAATTTTTGTGGCCAGTAGAATAAAAATTTGGGAGATTTGGAAAATTTTTGGGACTAGTCCAATAAAAAATATTTTGTTGCTTTTGGGGATTAGTCGTAGGGAAATATAAAATAGTTAAAAAGAATTTTACAATGCAATATTGGAGGAATAGTAACGGCGAGTAGAGTGTTTTAGGCAATATTTGTGGCTAGTAGAATAAAAAATATTTTTTTGGGGTTTACTCATAGAGAAATATGAAATAGTTAACAAGAATTTTACAATTTAATATTGAAGGAATAGTAACGGCGAGTGTTTGGGAGATTTAGGCAATTTTTGTCACCAGTGAAGTCTAAAATATTTTGTTGCTTTTGGGGATTACTTGTAGAAAAATATAAAATACTTAACAAGAATTTTACCGTCCTTTTTAATTAAATTTTGAGGGAGGGGCTTGAGAATAAAGTTGATAGAATTGCGAGAGCCGTTAGAAGTTTCTGTATCAATTTGTATAAACAATACAGTGCCTAGTAGCTTGAGAATGATAATGGTTCAGTGAGATCGTTGATTATTGTAGAATACAATTTGCAGCTTGACAAAAGTTTTCAAGTGTTTCTGGAAATGTTCATGTTACACTTCGTTTCGGTGAATACAGTGTGTGACCAGCTTCTGAAATGTTGATGACAGAAACTTATGTCATCGAATCCTAATTTCATTATTGTTAAGCTGTTTACTTTCTTGGTAAACCTAATCTATAGAACGCGAATTGGACTTTACGAGTACTTAATGATACAAGCTTCTCAGTGAACTAAACCATTGATTTCTAATTCTTTCGGTTAAAAGCAATTTTTTTAAGTAAATCTAAATAATTTTGCTTGCATTGAACTTTATACTCGGATTACGAAATATTTTGCAGGTTCATGTTTTTAGAAATTAATTTACAGATTTGGAAATCAAAAATCTAGAATGCGAGACTCGTTGAATGATTCTAAAATTGTTAGAGTATTTTTCAGTGCATTTTGAGTATTCACGCATGCTTCGAATTCGTAGAATTTGTTCTTTTGGCTTTTTAGATATTTCTTGATCCAATAGCGATTTCGCCTTTTCATCTCTACCACGATCCGTGTATTCTGCAACCTAATTTTGGTCTTGAAAATACCCTTAAAAATCGATAGTGATTGTAACTTATTACTTAGAGTTTATCAGATTTTATAGTCTAAAGTAAAAATTATGCATCGTATTAAAAAAACTATACGTGGAACAATACTGATCATAGTAATCATAGTATTCATATTTTACTGGTTAGCCTGCTTCAAAAAAAGAATACACGATAATCATACATTAACAATAATGAACAAATTATATTTATTCTCTGTAGTATATGACCAAGTTAAAAAATAAGATCTGAATAATTTTTAAAAATTGTTTTGCATTCTGAGATCGCAGAAAATGTTGAACTCTTGCTACTCTATATACAGAAAATTCTTTGAAATTGTTTACGATTCACTAAATATTGTTAATGACTTTTTCATGTCAAACCTCGATTTGTTAAGAAATTCTTGAAAAAAAAACACTCTCGTCTCACGCTGCATTCAACAAAATTACTAATTTCGACGAGAGATCAATCTCAATCAATTACGAAAAGAAAAGAGTCGTTCAAAAATGAATATTACTCACGGAAAATGGTGAACCAGGAAGATAACAGTCTATTGTTTCACGGTTTCAGTATCACAATTTTCCTTCAGTTATGTAGTAACTCCAAGCATGTACATTGATTTGCACTTTCCCCGGTTACAAAATTAAGCCAACAAACAATCAACAGACTGCCAAGCTTGGTGCATTTATACTTGTCACGATGCACAAAGTTAAATCATTTCTCGTTGTATAGTTTCACATTACTTTTATCGTAGTTGCAACCGTTCTTGTATTTAGAAAATTAACATTTACTCGCGTCAATTTTCTTGGATTTTTCACTTGAAAATTTGGGACATTAAACATCTTTGCAATGAGGAGAACAACCAATTTTATTAACACTAAACCTACCAAGCACTAACAGGTATCTAGTAAATATTGCCTTGTAAAAATGGCAACCTTAAATTTACCGAGATTGTCCGTAATTTTCAATGTAATAACTGCTTAGACAAGGAAATTTGTTTCACTATTTTTCATAAATGAATTTTTATGGTTTCAATAATTGTAAAATATAAAACCGGTCATTTTGACCGAGGTAGGTTTAGTGTCATTTAAAGTAGATTCGAAAATATCCCAAAGTCACCCATCTCCATTGCAAGTCGCGGTTAAAAGGTTAACTAAAATAATTTAGAAAATTATTTCAATTTTATTAACACTAAACCTACCAAGTATTAGCAGTATCTAGTAAGTATATTGCCTTATAAAAATGGCAACCCTAAATTTACCGAGATTGTCCGTAATTTTCAATACAATAACTGCTTGGACAAGGAAATTTGTTTCACTATTTTTCATAAATGAATTTTTATGGTTTCAATGATTGTAAAATATAAAACCGGTCATTTTGACCGTGGTAGGTTTAGTGTCATTTAAAGTAGATTCGAAAATATCCCAAATTTGTCACCCGCCTGCATTGCATGTCGCGTGTGCACCTCGGAGACCATTCTAACGCAAGTCGCGGCTGAAGGGTTAATTAAATTTCGTGTTGCACATCGGTTGTCCTCGGCACGGTGCCCGCGTATCGGCGAATGGTTGATTCGAAAATATTGCACGATATATCGACGAAAAAGTTGGCGATACTCACGGAGCAATGTGCGGTTGCTAGGGCGACCGGAGGGGCTGGACCGTATCTCCGACGAGAGGAGGAAATCCGTCCGCGTATTTTCCAGGGAGGCGGGGTGAAGGGGGTGTTTCTAAGGGCGGCTGCGAGCAGAAATTTCGCAGAGATGGAGTTCCTGCAGAATCATCACACGGTGAACACCAACGAGTCGCCGTACACCCTCGGCACAGGTGAGCCACGAATCGCGTGTCACTGGAACAAACTACGCTAACTCTTACGCGGACCACGGAACTCGAGACGTTACGCGAAAGAAACGTTTTAATATTCCTCCTATAGTAGTCCTCGAAACGTTTTATTGTTCGCTATTCCGCGACGGTGCTCGGCCGCCATGTGTTCGCGGCTGCTCGATTCCTCAAAGGTTTCCTTTTTGAGACGAGCGAATTTCGATTCCGTGCCGAATCGGACCCTCCGATTGGGGGTGGTGAGCTGAGTTGTCGTTCGTGCAATTTTTTTATCCAAAGTGTAAAACGTTAATGATCCATCGCATAATTTATTTAACCCGCGAGTTCTACGCCGAAGTCACTTCTCACCGATACTACAGTTTTCATTCGATATAAGACGATTCCCCGGGACCGGCTTTCGTCTTATTTCGGACGAAGAAGGAAACAAAGGGGGAAGCGATTTTCTTATTTCGAAATAAGATTGTATATACCGACGGTCGCTCGAGCTTTGATAAAAAAGTAATCGATAAATGAAAATACTATTGCCACCACCTTTTGCGGAAATAATCGGAAAGAAATGGGATAAAATTCTGACAAAATTGGAGGCGCTTCTAGCCAATAGAGTGGCAACGTTAACGTCGTTTAATGTTTGTTTTTTGAAATGGTACAGGTTCGGTAGGAAGTATCGAGGCCACGATACCCTCCGGCCTTTGCACAGGACCTCTCGGGGTGTTGTCCAGCGAGGACGGTCTAACGGACAATCAGAACGAGGAAACCCTAGGCGCTTTGCAGGGCACTCTTCGTCTCCAAGACCTGCAAAGCTCCCCGGACGACATAGGTGCCGATCAGAGTCAACAGATCCAGAATTCTGGACAGAACCAGGTCGTCAGCGAGTTCGGGGCGAGCTTCTGGGTCGACGACATGGCCGGCTTCCCATTGCCACCTCTCGATTTGGACCCTCTGCCGCCTGGTCTGTTCAGCCCCTGTTCCGGGACTTATAAGTAAGTGGGAACGTCTCACAATTAAATTTCAATCAGAGATTTCAGGCTCCCGACAATTTCTCTTTTGTGGAACGAGGCTTTCTGGAATTGTTTTCAGAAGATTTTGCAAGCAGGTTCTTCAGATGTCGAAAGACACTTTGCCTTGCAATGCCTACATTAATATGCACTCAATTCTTTTTTTACGCGGTGAATATGTCCCTCAGAAACCGTGCAAAAAGATTAATGAGAACTTAACTGTTCTCAGATAAAAAAAGGATTTGATTGGGTTGTCCAGAGAGTTCGTGTCGATTTTTAAGGGAAACTCAAACGCAGTACATTTAAATTTCGATATACATTTATTGAATTATTATAAATGCCATTTTGTTCCATAATCTTTCTCCATCTTCCACGCAACTTGCGTTTTTCGGCAAAAAACTTTTAAATATGATTTCTTATTTCGACCAAACAGTTAAAGTTTTTGTCATTATGGGAATTTTGTATTGACCTAAAGAGATGAAAATCTGAGGGTGGAATGTCTGGTTAATAGGGATGAATGGAGTAGCACATCTGCTCTCTGGTAGCACTCTGTTTCCTTCCATATTTAAGAGCGTATAAAACTAACAAAAATTGATGTATCCTAATCAAACTTTTTTCTAAAAATTCCTGAAAGATCACCTTTTTAGCCTATGTACACGTACCCTTTGTTTTCAATCATTCTGACATATTCAGACCTATCCTAATGCCACCTACAGAAAAATGACACAAACTTTCCAGGCAACCCAATAACATAAAATTTCTGATTTTCGAGAAATTCACGATATTTAACCTGTTGTCATTTCGTAAAAAACAATCGTATAACAATAAACTACGACTCATTTTAAAGCTTGAAGATTATACTTTCACAAGGCAATGTTCATTTTCCTCTAAGATATTTTTACATGATGTGACAGATGAGAAACTGACGACCCATTTTTCCTAAAACATGCTATAAATTGAAACTGGTGTGAAAACGTTGAAACAATTTTTTCGCGGATGAATCTTCCACAGATTTGAAGATTGAAGCCTTCTCATTACAACGACGCCTTAAAAATTGATGTACGATTTTTTTTCACTGTTTTATGGAACAAAAAGGAGGACCATGTTCGGAGGTGTAAGGCCCTCGTGGCGTACCTTATGTTACTATAAAGTTAGCTGAACACTGTTCGTTTAAACCTTAATAAAACGAATAAAAAAAATAGAAGTTTTTGTGGCGTTGTAAAGAGGAGACTTCAATCTTCAAATCTACGGAAGATTCATCCACGAAAAAAATTTTTCTAAGTTTTTAGAGGTGCCGCAGTTGGTGACATTTTTTTGGGAGAAAGTATGCCTTCAGTTTTCCACCTGTCGCGTCGTGCGAAATTGTCTTAGGCGAAAATTAATTATGGGCAGCAAAAGTAGAAGTTTGAAGCTTTAAAATGAGACCAGAACTATTATTGTACTATTTTTTTTAACGAAATGGTCGCTGTTTGAACATCCACAATTTCTCGGGACTTGGAAGTTTAGTGATCAAATACTTTTTGGATCCACTATGATCCAGTATGATGCTGGATGATTAAAAAATTTTGATTCAGTATGATCAGACCTGCGTGCGGAAAGAAATTTTTCGTATTAAGTAATAAATAATTTGAGTAGAAATTCAGGCGTCTCAGAATACGAGTGTCAATAGAAAGAATTTAAGTTCATTTTTTCAATTAATGAACAAACTATTAAAATGAAAAAATATTCTCAATATTAATTATTAGCTCAAGATATTCCCCAAAGACGATGTCTCGCGTAATTTAAGTTCCGTCTGACTAAGACTCGGACTTTCTACTTGACTCCCAGTGCTACCGCGACGGGTTTATGCGAACGCTCATGCACCTAACTGAATTCTTGGTTTAATAAAAATTTCGAAGGAGCAAGGAACCTTTCTCGACAGAAAGTATGAATAAACAATTTCCATTTGGATGTAAGAAATAAACTAAGTACCAGAATTTGCGAATATTGTTGTTATACTTTCGACATTTCAAGACGATTAAAAATGAAAGTATATTTTCATTTAGCTCCAGTTTCTTACAATTGCCCTGGACAATTTTTATTTTGCATAAAAATCCGCAGTCGAATAGTGTCACCAAAAAAGAGAATCTCTTTGCTCGACCCTTACGTTGATAACCAAAATTTTCTACGATATTCAATAATGTTTCACTTTGTACTTTTAACGCATATTTTGAATAATCTTGCCATTTGTCAACAAAAATAATAAAGAAGTTTTGAAAAGAAATTGACAGTGGTTGTAGACACAAGGGTTACATAATTCGGTAACCGAATGAGGTGTGAAAAACAGAGGTGCGAGGGTGCCCGAAATTAGGATACTATTAAAAAAGAGATATAAGAGATATACTTATAGCATAACTTTTGAACCAGTGAATTCCTCACATTAAATCCTCGATTTTTGGCATTTCCTCGTCAAGATGTACAAAATTATATAGTAAAAAGTTAAAAATTTCTGGATTCCCAAGTTGAAGTTTATATATTAACTGATTTTAATGAAAAAATTCTCTGTTTTAATATTCATTATGCTTTAAAAATAAGAATAACTAATATAGGCACAGTAACTGGTACCTCCACAGTAATTGGGTCCCTTACCCTATTTGTATGGACAAACTTTCGTGATCCCGACCCGACCCGACCCGTCGCTCGGGTAGCCGCCCAGCCCTATCGAAAAATCTAAAAAGACGAGCGGTTTAGCATGTCCAATGACGGATGCTGACAGTCGCCATATTCGATGCACCGTGTAATTTTCAAGCGTCCTTGCAGTTGGAGCTGCACCAGAGGCGAATGCGCGCCAAGAACGACCAACGCGAACGGCGAAGGTGTCGCGGACGTCCTGCTATCTCTAAAACATGCGGTGGTCCATCCCGGAAGTCCCACGGGAGGTTACTACTCGACGGGAGGATCGAGTCATCATTATTCGCAAGATTACACGCAAAATCTCGGTCCACCGGTGCCGCCCACGCATTACGCGTCCACGCCAGCCATGTCGGTGAACGTTTCCATGAATATGACCATGAACATGAACATGCACTCCGGGTGAGTACGATTTTCGTGTAACCAATCACTCCGGTGTTCCTCGGCCATTCGAAATTCATGTTTAATTGCATTCCGGTAGCTTTGTCACAGTTACCCACAGCACACAGTAAACTACAACAACGTTTCTCTTTTTGTTCATCGTTTGTCATCTTTTCTCTCGTGTTAAAATCATTTTGTAGCGTCACGGTAGACCGATTAAACGAATTTCAGAGTGCCAATACAATATCGACTATTCAAATTAACAAACTTTTATTTGTTCCCAGTATTAAAATTTCTATTTTGGATAAAGCTCCACAGTTTAGTATGTCCACGTATTATTATTCATTTATTGCTGTGAAGTAATTTAATCAGTGCAGTAACAAGATATCAGTTGTGACGTTGATATATTTTTAACCCTTCGCACTCGAAGCTATTTTAACTCCAGAACGAAACATTTCATCCCACCTAAAATATTGCCCTTCTACATATTGTTTTTTCATGTTACACATACGAAAATGGTGCAACTTACTCATACAATACCGAAATGTTTAGTAATTTATTAAATACTAACAAATCTAATAATGTAAAAAATATTTTGAATAATGATACAGCAAATTTTAGTGGTGCCTTACAGTCACCATCCGAGTGCCAAGGGTTAATTTCGCCGTGATCGAGGATACAACTTCTTGAAATTATTTTGGAAAAAATTAAATGATCGCTATTGTTCTAAAAGTGAATTTGACGTGCAGCAAGGCGCAGCGTTCGCCGGTGTATTAATCAGAAACAAAGCAGATTGCGCAGAATATAGGAGACAATGGTTCGCCATTTTCTCTGCGGAGGGTTGCGCACCCCTTTTCGCGGGGGGTTGCGAGAGCAGAGTTATTCAGTGGTTCGTTGTCTGTGTGCAGGTACGAGCAGAGCTATTCGTCGGCTTGGGGCGTGGAACCCCTGTTAAGTCCCGCCCAGCAGTATAATCCGGTGGAGCAACAGACGAGGGTGAATCAACCCCCGGCCAATAGCCTGATCGGCACCGGCACCCATCCTCATTCTCATCCCCCGGCGCACGGCCATTCGAGGCTGCAATTGTCTAGCGAGCATGCGCTCTGCATAGGCGCCTCCGGGAACCCGGTCACCACCGACGACAATGGCAGACCTAACCTATGCAGAATCTGCGGGAAATCGTATGCGCGGCCCAGCACCCTCAAGACGCATCTCAGAACGCACTCCGGGGAGAAACCGTTTAGGTCAGTGACGGCCGGTAATCTAATTTACGCTGGCCGACAACGATTTCTTTTTTCCTGGCCTTCTCAACGATTCCTCGCGATCAATACACTGCGGATCTTTATGCAAAACACAAATTTTCACGAGCTCGCTGTGAAACAACAAAAATTAAAACTCAACTTTCTCGTCTAACCATTTTAATTAATTGAAAACGGAATACTCGTTTTCGAATGTCTTCGCAGTTTTGTATTTCGTCTAGTTATTTTTGTTATAAAGAATGCATGAATACATGAATTTTTTCATATTTTTTGAGTAATGAAAACTAATAAGTAGGCTGCGAATTATATGCATTTATGTTGAAAATGAGTACACCAAATGCGGAACGGTGACGATATTTAAATAATATAAAAATACTGTTGTATTATTTCAAGCTCAGTGAAATTATTGAGAAAAAAATTGATGTCTCTATAGCTTCTGCATCGTGCAATTAATGCAGACAATTTGTACTTTGCATACAAATCAGCAGTCTATTAATGAGCTTTCTTCGTTAAATGACTTTTAAGTTGGCAAATAGAATGAAACATTTTGTATACAGGGTGTAGACGGGTGGTACACGCATGAGGTGATTTTGGGTGCAAAAATGAGTGTAAAAAATCGAATAACATTTTTTCGGTTCACGCTTCGTTTCCGAAAAAATTGAGTATAACAGTTCAGCGGTTACGCGTGCTGTTGAATAGGAATCTACTGCCGTGATCATGGTCAACCAATTCTACTTCTCGTGACCGCCGAACGCGGGAATCCGTCGAACATTCAAACTCAATTATCTCGAAAACGAAGCGTGAAAAAATTTTATTCCTTTTTTCCCCTTATTTTTGTACGTAAAATCATCCCATGCTTGTACCACCTGCCCTGAGACACCCTGTATATAGAAATATTGAAAAGTAACTTACCTTCGACTTATAAACCGACATTCGAAATTTTCTTCTTCCTTTTCAACAATCCGTGTTAAAAAATGTTTTCACACAAAACTCACGCAGGTGTACACACGCACACACACAACAATGCCACAGAAATAAGAAAATATTAAAAGATTCAAACGAGAGGAGACAGAATATTCCAAAAGCATAATATTGAGTTTTTAAAATATTTTTTAATATCGAATTAAGACGAACTGCTTGAATTGTATCACTGAATCTCTTACAGTTTTTATAGTTATTTCGTGCAAAGTATACTTGTAATTCAGCAGAATTAATTACAATAATCATTAGACTGCGGGTTTCATTCATTTATGCATAAAATTATGAATTTATGACAAAAATGTGTCACAAAATAGTAGTATGCAAAATAGAAAAGAACATTTAAAGGATTTAAAAATACTGTGCTATTATTTTTAGTTTATTAAAATTGATAGAAAATAAATGTCTACCTAGCTTCTGTATATTACAATATTGAAAATTTTTATTTTGCATAGAAATTCGCAGACTAATAATTTGCGACCAGGGGCCAATAATAAGTCTTTCAATCCCCAATTTGTAAAACTGAAATTCGATTATTCTCGTTAACCCAGCTTCCATACGTTCGTAAAAAGAAAAATTGAAAATATTTTATTCAAGGTGTCACGCGTGTTCGAAAGCGTTTAGTCAAGCGGCGAACCTAACAGCCCATGCGAGAACTCATTCCGGAGAAAAACCGTTCCGTTGTCCGGTGTGCGATCGAAGATTTTCGCAGAGCAGTTCCGTGACTACGCATATGAGGACGCATTCTGGAGAGCGTCCGTACAGGTAATTATTGATTCGATGTATTGTCAAGCTTAAACCGTCTTAATAATTCTCAATTTTCTCAGAATTTATAGCCCCGTGCAGTTAGAATCGTTACAGCAATAATTCTTGCCGTTTGGTTAATCAGCGTTCGAACTATGAGCGGCAAGAATCTTTTGAGCCTGCGTGTTAGCGCCTACTCGCATGCAACCGGCAATACAAGCGTGCCGTGCGGTTCTGTGTACAGTCACTCGAAAAATCTCTGCCCAAGTGTAAATGTTATCTTCGGAATAAATTCAGCAAATTTATTTCTACAAATATATATTTAAACTGCAATATACGATCTTTGTTATATCGTTACAGAAATAATTCAATAGAACAAACTCTGTCTTGAAAATAATCCCTTACTTCGCTGGTCAGACACTTTTCTGAGAGACTGTACTTGGAAGTACAGTTGCAAAAACCTACGTTAGAGTGCGCCATAACACGATGTTATCTTATGGGGATTCCCTTCGGTACGAAAGCATCTTTGGAGCGAATTTTTAAATTTAACTCCCCAGAGAATTGAACAACGCACGGTCTTGAATTTTTATATGTTTTTACGTACCTTTAACAGTACAGAGATGTTTTTTTTTAAACGCTGTATCAATAATCACGTGCTGTAAGAACCACGGAGATCTCCGCAATCAGAATCTTGTTGAAAACTTTTGTTCATTTCTAATATAGAAAACGCTATCTTTTAATACTTATATACATCTGAATTTTAACCAGAATCAATTTTGCAAATCGCTTTTGTCAAGTTAAAAGCAATCAAGGATAAATAGTTAGAAGTAATTAATACTTTGCCGTCCAGAACTCAGTTAATAAGATTTTAAATGACCATATTACTATATCTTTAACTATTATATCAATCAATTATATCGAAAGAAATTTTAAAAATATTCTTTGTAATAATAATCCCCGAAAAAAATGATTAGACTGTGTTAATGGAAGTGGCTTCTTAATACACGATGAACCTCGCCATTACTATTGAAAAATTGATTAAGAAATCTTTCGCAGCGAACCATAAACTTTTAAAAATTATTTAAGTACTTACCGGTAGGTAATGTATTAAAAGCACGAATGAAATTGTTACGAGTATTAGAAAACTTAGTTGCCGTGTACTCGATTATTTATTTCTGACTTTTAAAAACTATCAACTGTCAGTAGATGAAGTGTCAAGCTCGATTTTTATAAATTTCGAAAATCAATTTCTGAAGAACTTACCACGTCGAACAATATCACCCCCTAAAGATCCCACAGAATCATCGTCATTTAGAACTCTGTGTCACTGACATACAACTCGCTAGTCAACGTGTCAAAAGAAATAAAATTGCTATGCTACGAGTATTGCACAATTTAGTAAGAAGTCCTCGATTGTTTATCTTCGAAATGATCAAGTAACCGCCAGTAGATGAACTGTACTCTCGTTGTTGAACCCTCGCATGACGGATCGTAGTTGTCGGTGACTGGGTCTCGCGTGACCCACGCTAGCCAAACTAGTACTGACATTAAAAATACTGGCTCATACAGTCAGGAACAAAAAGGTAGTCGAGATTCACGCGCTTGTGGGTCACCGCAGACCCAGCCATCGTCCTGCGAGGATCCCCACTACCGCGACGTATACCGAGAGGTAAACATAACTCGGGTACGTCTCCTGCACAATAAACGACACTGGCAAGACCCGCGTTGTTGACATATATCGAGAATTCACTGTACCAAAAGGGAGCTCAAAAATCATTTACCGAATAATCCCAAACAAAATGCTCAGATTACGTTACGGGGGGTGAGTTAATGCTGTTGAGGTATCTACTAAAAAAATTCCCTAGCCATGGGGCACGCTCTAAAAAATTATGGAATAATCGCCTTATGGATAATTAATTATGGAGTAATAGATTTGTTAAGCGCACCGTTCTCCTGTCTAGACATCGACCCTGAATCGAAACTTCTTCTCGCTTCCAGATGCCGGTTCTGCAAGAAGGCGTTCTCGGACAGCTCAACGTTAACGAAGCACCTGCGCATTCACTCCGGCGAGAAACCATACCAGTGCAAGCTGTGCCTGCTTAGGTTCAGCCAGAGCGGCAACCTGAACAGGCACATGAGAGTCCACGGGGGCTCCCTGACGTGACACAGCTCGCTCTCGATCATCGACGACAATCGAATATTGCCACGGTGTTGTCGAATACCTGTGATTCAACTTGGCCCGAGCTTACCGGAACGGATGTGAAATAAACAAAAACAAAACAAAAAAAGAAACGAGAACCAAGTAAACGAACTTGCGACACACAGTCGATGATGCTCGGTACGGAGTGGGGGGGAGGAGACTATTGTCCGTCGTCGCCTGACTGATATCTTCGAGAAACACGAAAAAAAAAAAACAAAACAAAACAAAAAAGCGGACGTTCGGGCGCCGAAGCGCTTCTCTGTTATTTAAGGGCTTACATTTGAATATTTTTTTAAACCGATATATAAGACCATCGACGATGATGATGATGATGATAATAATAATAATAATAATGCTAATGCTAATGATAATAACGATAATAATAATAATAATAATAATAATAATAATAGTAATCGCAGTACGTGCTGTATTCGTAGTGGAACCCACGCTCGTTGTACTCGTCTCCTCTCGATCGTGGTCAGAGCGAAAATGTATCGATGGGCAAACCAAAAAAAGAAAGAGAAATAAACAATGCGAAAAACGTGTCGAACGTTCCTCTACTCCTGAAGGATCGTCGTGTGAACATTCTTGTGTTTTCTTCCGGACTGGTTTTTTTGGCTCTCGTTTGTTCGCTACGAAAACGACTCCGGACACGGGTCAGGATAGGTGAGAAAACAGGGGATCGCAGTTTCAGACCTACAGCATCTACCACAGCACCGTTGATTATTGTACAAATATTGTATTTATTATAATTATTAATTATAATATTAATGTTGCTGTTTTTACCACCTTCAATTTTTTCATTATGTGGCATTTTCTTTGTCAGGTTGCTTCTTTTCTTTTTTTTTTCATTTTTTTTTCGTAATTGTAAAATGAAGGTGTTTTGGCGCCATTTTCATTAAAAAAAACGATTCTCTCTCTCTCGCTCTCTCTCTCTCTTTCTCTCTCTCTCTCTATATATATAAATATATATAGAATATACACTATATATTCTATATATATGTAATATATAATATATATAATATTCGTATGAGAACAACTGATTAAAAAACAGATGAATGAATATGTGTGTGAGTTTTCTTTTCTTTTCTTTTCTATCTTTCTTTCTTTCTTTCATTATATATTTTTTTTGTTTGTTGGTTGTTGTGTTGTTGTAGCAGTTGTAAATCCCACAGCATCAGGACCCACGTGTGTAGTTAAATTGGTTTCTTTTTTCTTTTTCTCTTGTGGGAGGAGGGGGTGAGGAAAAGGAGGCATTATGCTCGCCGGCTAGGTGGTAATTAAGTGGATAAGATATTGGTTCATCACGAATCCTCACATTAATTTTGCCTCTTTTTCACAATTAAAACTATATAAGAACAACTCTCTCTCTGTCTTCTTCTCCGTCTTTAGAGTGGCGTATCTCTCTTCTTCGCACGTCAAAATGATTCTCTCACTCTCGCTCTCTTTCTCTCTCTCTCTTTCGCTCTCGTTTTTTCCGTTTTTTTTCTCTTTAATATATAATGATGTATTTATAAGTAATAATATTCTTGAGAAAAGAAAAAAAAAAGAAGTATGTATAATGTTCCTACGTTATGTACTGGTACGACTGTGCAAGGACGAGCTGGTCCAGCCAACACCTCTACACACAACGCGAAGAGAGTGTCCTTGAAAAAAAACGCAAAGAAAAGCGCGCAGCTTCCGCGGACCATCTCGTCGAGCGACAGACGTTCCTCTAGTATTTCGTGTACGTAGCGTATTTCTATTTAAAAATGTATAATGTCATCTCTCTGTCATGCTGTATGTGTCTGTGATGCTTTATGTATGTATTTTTTTCTCCATTTTCTTCGTTCTCTCTCCTCTCTCTCTCTCTCTCTCTCTCTCTCTCTCTCTCTCTCTCTCTCTCGTTCACGCGTTTGCTCGCATTCTCTTCCTTTCTGTTTCCCGTTTTCTCTCGCATTCATTCTCACTCTCCCTCTCTCTCTCTCTCTCTCTCGTCGCTATGCATCGCCTCGTATTTTATCGATCAACTGTTGGGTTGGTAATCTGATCTCTACATCAGTTGGAATGGTTTCTTTTGTTTTCTCATTCTCTCTCTCTCTCTCTCTCTCTCTCTCTCTCTCTCTCTCTCTCTCTCTCTCTCTCTCTCTCTCTCTCTCTTCTCTCCTCCTTTCGCGATTTGAAAGCTTCGGAAGCGAAAAAAGCTCGTGTAAGGTGTACATCCCAGAGGCATCGATGAATACCAAACGATTCAGTCTATTATTCGCTATTTTTAGATTTTTCTTCCATTCTTTTCGAACAATTTCGAGTAACAAAGAAACAATTTTTTTTCTCTCGTAATTTTTGTTTTTTCTTTTTGCTCCCGCTCTCGTTTTAGCTTTATCCGGCATATCGACCACTGAGAATAGAAAATTAATTGTCTATACATATATCACTCCTCTCTCTTTCTCTCTCTCTCTCACTCTCTCGCTTTCTCTCTCTAGCGCAAATCGTGTTCCTGCGACCAAAACAACGCGAGTATACAGAGATTACGTTGTTTCGGTTCGTCAAGACCGCCGATTAATTTCGGAATAATTATACAATTCGATCGATTAAAGGAAAACGAAAGATCAACGACATAGTAATCTGTGACTATCTCCAAAATGAAATGACATCAAACCAAAGAGAACTGAATGGATGTGTGTATATGTGTGTATGTGTGTGTCTTTCGCACTCTCTTTCTCTCTCTCTCTCCCTAAAATAGATCTTTCATACTCTCTTCTCTCTCATTCGCTTTCTCTCTCACTCTCCCATTTTCTTTATTTACTTATTATCATCGTCGTCGCTTTTTCAATAATTTCTTCTCAAAAAAGTTTCCATTTTTCTTTACTTTTTCTTTTTTTAATGATTTATCTTTCGATAATATATTCAAGTGTTCGTAACATCGCATTATTTTACTTAATACAATAATTAATCATATTATAATTATCAATTAATAAAACTTGTTTCTGTTCGTTCTACCTTACGCGCGTGTATCTTACTTTTTTCTCTCTCTCTCTCTCTCACACACACACTCTCCCTCTCGCTCTTTCTTTCTTTCTCTCCCTCTCTCGCTCTCCTTCTCTCTCACTCCTTCGTTCGTTCGTTCACAATCTCACTCGCTTAAAGACTGCTATAACCGATAGGTATATATATATACGTGTATATATATATATATTTTTTTTTCCATTGAAAAACAATAAGCGGCTTTCGATTTCTGTCCCCGGATCGGAAACACAAAGAAAATACCTATTACATTAGGTTACCTACTAAATTTACGACGAATTCGAATCACTGATGAAGATGCTGCATTCAAGATGCTCGGTTCAAACGTCCACGTCAAGGCATTCGCGAAATGTTCCGCTCGAAAGAAGTACAAAAATAGATGCCACAAAATCGAAGATGATGCACATTCCTCCAGTTTTATTTCAAAAGCAACCTCCGACTTGCCGTACAGTCGCGCGACAGATCCGATCGATACCAACACATCTTTTGTTTTTCTTTTTTTTTTTCCGAAAACGAGCACAAGTATTCCACAAGAGAAAGAAGGAAGGAAAATATTGATCCCGGCACGGAAACAGCGTTCGCATCAAAACTCGTCCGTGTCAGAAATATATCTTTTATCCATTATCACTCTTGACACATATAAAAAAATAGCATTTAATGTAAAAGACTATATTTCTGTAACTGAAACCACGTCTCGTCTAAAAATACACACACAAAGATTCGGAACAGGCCTTTCTCTCTCGCGACAATAAAAATCGTTTTTCGTTTTTGTAAATCACACGTTCGCCAGGAACACCGTTTCCCTTCCTTCTCGAGGATACCGACGGCTCCCTTCGACATTTGCTAGTACAGTGATTTCTCGATATATGTCGCCAAGGCCTGGATGATAAACGTCGCGAAATTATCCCCACTACCGTGGGGTATACCCCGTGAAGGGTCGCGAAGCTCGAGGGGCTTCGGACGCCAAGGAGCGTAAACATAACACTGCTCGGGCATGTCTCCTGGACGATACACGACGCTGGCAAGACCCGTGTTGTTGACATATATCGAAAATTCACTGTACACGTTACATCGGCTAATTTAGACCCGAATACAAACGAGTTTTGAACAGGAGTTGCACGCGAGGCGGGAAGAAAACGCGTCTGTCTGCGTTGATATCGATATCGTGCCGAAAAATTCACCGCGAAAGAACGAAATTCGAACACATGCATTTTGTGATGATCTACTCAGTACTGCCAACGATTTCTCTCGGCGAGACAACGCGCACGAGAATGCCCCAACGATCACTCGCACGTTCTCCTCCATCGCAATTGCTCCGGTCATCATTGTCCATTTCTCTCTTTCTCTCTCTCTCCCTCTCTCTCGCTCGCTCTCGCTCTCTCACCGCAATAATTCTAATTCTCTCCCGACAATTTTTCTCATTTTTCTTGCTTCTCTATTCTCCACCGTGACGGTTCCCCCGTCACGGTGTACACGCAGCATTTCCATGATCTCGAGTGAAACATAAAAATGTATCTGTAAGCAACTACATTCCAGTTTGTTCGTCTGTTTGTTTGTTTGTTTGTTTGTTTTCCATTTTTCTGTGTTTTCCTCTTCTTCTTCTTCAATGCAATATACTAAACACTGAGAGGTTACAACGTCCACGAAAAGAAACAAAGTTTGTCAACGTTTACTGAAGAGTTGCCAAATCATTTTATATATATATATATATGCTCTCGGGAGTATGGTTCTTTTTTAGAAACGAAAACTAAAATAGCGTACGCGAACCCAAATACAGTGTGGCAAAATAATGCATGACCTCGCTATAAAACAGAAAAAGAAAACATGTTCGAACTCCATGTTTCGACAAAATGAAAAGGTACACGAATTAAAAGGCGTGATGTACATATATACATATATATGCTCGTATCGGACAAAAGAAACGTATGTTGTTTTTTCTCCTTGTTTTCGGTCGCGCTTATGTATATGGAGTACTAAAACCTATCGAGTACAGCAAGGTTTGTGGAAGTGAGGGGGGGGAGAGAAGAAGGTCGAGTACAAAATTCGGAAATCTACTCCCCGGTATACAATTCCCAAGAAAAAAGAAAAGAGATGTACAGTGATTTCTCTATATATGTCGGCAAGGCCTGGACAATAAACGTCGCGGAATTATCCCCACTCCCGCGGGGCCGCGAAGCTTCAGAGGCCTCAGACACCGAGGAGTGTAAACATAACACCGCTCGGGTATGTCTCCTCGACGATACACGACGCTGGCAAGGTCCGTGTTGTTGACATATATCGAGAGAATTCACTGTACATCCTGAATTTACGATTGACATGTTTTTGCTCTCCGGCTGGTGTCTGCCCAGACGTTCCGATGCGTCCATGTTCGATTTGTACTCTATGACTAGCCAATATTCATCGTGCTGTGAGTGTGTTCGATGGAAGAACTGATACATGGGGGTGGGAGGGGTGTGTGAGTGTGTGTGTGTGTTTCGAGGAACTGATACCAATTCGTTAGAAATTGCAAAAAAAAAAAAGAGACAAAAAAGCGACGACTGGTGTCTTCCGGTTTGGTCTAGAGTCGCGTGTGCTTCGGTCGGTCGGTTAAATACTACGTAATTTATACAAAATTACGACACAGAGAAAAAGTTCTTACCCACCGTTTTTGTTATTTCCTCCATAGCCATGGCATTGTATACAATATAAAGCCGTCATCATTACTGCCCAACTGTATTTGGTTTGGTCACAATGTTACATCAAATGCACTATTCCAGGAGCCCACCAAACGCAGACTCAAGCTCAACTTCCATTCGCGCGGCACACATACACACGGGGCATGCACGCAACGCACTGTGACGTACGCAGATGCGCGAGTACACGCAGCACGCACGCAAGCAAAGTATAACTCTTTCTCTCCCTCACAATCTCTCGGCTTTTGATCCTCGCGCACAAGCATTCTCATCATACTCTCCCTCTCTGTCGCTCGGTATCTCTTTCGCTCGATTTCTTACACACACACACTCTCTCTCTTTCTCTCTCTCTCTCTCTCTTAACTCTCGCTTGCTCTCTCTCCCCGCCTACCCCCCGTTTATCTCTTTCACTCGATCTCAAAGGATGGATCCCTTCGAGAGTTCCTTCGGAAGCAGCGGACATATTTTTTGGGGCACATCGTGCACGACACACGTTAGTCAATCGGCCATTTGTCGTCGGAGGTCGTGTGTGAATGGCTAAGGGAAATTAGATCGGAGGGTGGTGCTGGAGTGGACGTCGGGGGTTCAAGGTCAACGAGGGCTCGGTGCAGGTGGGCTTGGCCGGGGGTCAGGCTCGCTCACTATGCTGTGTGGTATACCGGTTAATCCAGCAGTAGGAGGAGCTGAAGCAGGGCCTCCAGCCCCACCGCCACCTACCGTTGGACCCGTAGGGCCTGTCGGACCCCCGGCGCCTGCACCGCCTGCAGAGGAGTTCGGTCCGCCACCACCCCCACCACCACCGCCGCCGACGACGGAATGCCCACCAGGAGGTGGGGGTGCAGAATCGTGAGGAGTCGTTGAATGCGCCTGTTGAACGGGCAGCCCCCCGGAATAGTATCCGCCGTTGATCCCCTCAGGGTAGCTGCTGGAGAAAGCGAAAAGAAATTGGCCACTTCGATAAATGCCTTTTACAAAGTGCCCAATCGATTCTTAGGAAATCCAAAGGTTCGAACGCTTCTAACCACGTTACTTTTACACACTCGATTCTCTTTCCATGTAATACGAGTTAACATCTGCTTGAAAATCTGTTTCTGTAAAAATTACGATATCTTTTTCCCCGGTGTAAGAGAAACAAATGCAACGATACTCAAAAAAGTTATACCCTACGTTTGTTTGTTTAATCAAGCTCAACAATATGTATATATACAATATATATGTTGTCCATGTATATCGTTATCCGTACACATTCATTCGCACACCTCACCCTAGCCTCCTCTATTCGTCAACCACCACGACCCAACAAAGCGAAAGAATTATTCTGAGATCTGAGATTGCTTCGCTTGATTCTGAGACTTGCATATTTTTATGTCATCGGCTACTCCTACTTTCAAAACGAAAATCTTGGAGAATGTTCTTGAATCTCTTGACTTCGATTCCTTTTGTTGGTCCGCTTTATTCATTTGTACATTTACGAACAGTAGATTGAGTGCAAAAGATTATACAGTTGTTCCGTTACAATTACCAAACTATATTCTGCTCTTGAAACTGATCTCACTTCCTGTACACTCGTTCCCAACTACTCATGGTACTCCGACAACGAGATAGAGATTTTGATGTAACAGGATTATTCTCTTCTACCTTTCGAGGTGTTTTCAAATGTGTATCAACCGAAAGACATTAAAGAGAGTAAAATAGACAATTTTCTTCTCAATTTCTCAAATAATTCTTTCATTTTCTGTAATTACATCAAGCATAGTGCTCTTTTCATTGTAGGGTCTGCCAGCCCCCAGAATGAAATTACAATCGAATTGTAAGGGTCACGAATGAATTTGTACGGCTAACATATACAGTATATGCATATATAGTCAATATATATATATACATATATGCTGCTGTGTATATATATATACATACATATACATATATACATGTACATAGCATTTGTTAGAATGAATGATGCTTACCCGGTTGAGGAAAGGAAGTATTCCTTGTTCACACAGTTTCGCAAGCAGTCAGGTATGCGACCGATGATAGCTCTTCGTATCTCACTGGCTGCCATCTCACGAAGTTCGGTGCAACTTGCATCACTGTAGAATGCTGCGTGTGGCGTGCACAACAGATTGGGTGCATCTTTCAAAGGACCTGCGGTGCAAACAAATTTGTACGGTTACTTTCGAGTATTAATACATTATAGATTTAAAATCGTTTCTGAGGTGTTTCACGCATACTGAACGAGTTCGTGCTATAAACAATCAAGTTAGTATGCATTATTTTGCATGGTAATGCGATTGATTCATGAATTCATTAATAAACTCATTAATATTGGATAGCATGCTTCGTTAGTGGATCATACAAAAAGTGTGACAGTGTTTTAATTGAATCGTGTGCACGAGTTACGAGATGCAACAAATTGTTGTTCGCTGCAGCTGTTAACCCTGCTGTGTCTTCGATTAAGCTGTACAGTCGAGGTGGTGTTGAGAAAGGAGGAGTGTGTATGTTAGTAACAGGTTTCTTGTACTTCTGTGAAGTACGCAGCTGTCTTTGAAAAAACGATACAATCGTAAAGATATTTTCAGAAATAAAATACGATTGGGGTAAGAAAGCCCAAGAACGCAACAGGTTTAAGTAGAACGTTACGTTTGCTGGTACTTTTACAGTTAATGATAAAATTTTGAGAAATTCAAATCACACTAGGAATACCGAATATTAAACATGGCTGGCTTGTATTATCTTTTAAAAATATCGATTATTGTAACTTAACATTTTCTTGTATTAGATTGCAATGTTTTTTAACGTCAGTTGCAATCGTTCCTCTAAAAGCCAAGCCACAATACCTTTAATGCGTGTACTCGATATATTACCCGACAGCAAAGGACAGGGATGGAGATGGGGGATATTAGTTAACTCGAGAGGGGGTTAGGTATGGACAGATAAAACTCACACTGCGAAGACTGACCCTGAAAGACGTTGTATGGCTCATTTTCGTGTACATCAAGTGCTGCTGCACGAATTCTGCCCTGTTTCAGCGCTGCGGCTAGTGCGTCATCATCTACCAGACCACCCCTTGCTGTATTGACTAAAAAGGCGCCAGGTCTCATCTACAAAAGATAACAGCAGAAGTTAATTACAACCAAATCAAGTGGATCAGTGTAAAACAACGTCCATTAACACTAGGTTTACGGGACCCATCAAAAAGACGGATTCTAATATTTTTAATTTGCGAATATTGAGATTTTCGACGCATCCAAGAAGAATTATTCAACAAATTCATTTCTTTAAGTATACATTACAAAAAAAGGGGCTAAAAATTTGGATAAACACACTCTTCTTATTTTTATAATGTAGAATAGTTACATTTAATGCTCCGTAAACCTAGTGTCAATAACGAAAAACATATGGGTTTTAACAAAAGAATGATAAGGTTTTATCCATAATTAGTTTGTAATACCTGTTTGATAGTGAATTCATTAATTAAATGATGGTTGTGCTCATTCAAGGTACAATGCAAGGATACACAGTCTGACTGAAATAGCAAATCCTGCAACAAATCACAACAACTTATTAGGTAAATCTGCGTACAGCAAGCAGAACATTCATTGCCATTGTTTGAACAAGTAATTAAAATCGAACCTGTAATGTGTAGACCCTGTTAAGACCAAGAGATTTTTCAATTCCATCTGGTAGATAGGGATCGTAAAAGATGACAGTGAAGCCAAATGCTTTGGCACGCAGTGCAACTGCAGAGCCAATCCTACCTAACCCAACTATTCCAAGTGTGTCACCCCGTATCCTTGCACACCCTGTCGCAGCTTCCCTGACCTGAAACAAAGACACGAGATTGAATTAGCTAAAGATAGAATAATATAAAGAAAGGTTTAAGGCAAGAGGCCGTCTTGAAATTCTTACCTGTTCTGGACCTGTGAATTTTTTTCCTTCGCGTACCATGTTTGCCAACCAATACGTACGTCGATATAAATTTAGAATAAGACAAAGGGTGGTGTCGGCTACTTCTTCAACGCCATAGCCAGGCACATTGCACACAGCGATGCCAAGTTCTCCTGCTGCTTTGACATCTATGTTATCTACCCCAGATCCAATTCTTACAATGATCCGTAATGTTTTGAATTTTTCAAGATCTTCTTTTGTCAAAATTATGGTGTGCCACATTAATGCTCCTACTGCTTCGTTTAGTACCTACAAATGCAATAGTATCTTTCTTTAACAGACATTACGAGCAAGTTTTCACTACTTTTCGAACGAAAACAAAGATTCGTACGACGGAAATGAAAAATTATGTTCCGTACCTTTTCATGAATTTCAGATGTAGACTGTGCGTCACAAAAGGCCACAGTTGCGACATCTTTGAGGATAGGCATTTCGATAGAGCAGTCTCGGCCATCTAACAAAGCCACCAACGGTCGTGTCTGAATGGGTCCATTTGCAATAGGACCCCTCAGGTTATCCATTCGAGGGCGTTTGGGCATCATCTTCCGTTTGTCCATCGGTCAAACAGCCCCCCCAATTTTTAAATTTTTCACTTGTACTCTCAGTGTCACTAAAAATATTTCTTTTCTTCCAAGGAAGTCCTATTGTCCACTAGTAAGGAAGCCTCTTCGTATGTCTTGATGTATAATTTTGCACTTTTATGTTTTGTCACACAAATTGCCTTTGTAACACAGACTTCTGGTCGGTTTTTGAGTAAGGACCGCCGAACCTCCAACGCATCACGACTTGTTGAACACCGTCTCCTGAAACCATTTAGAAAAAAAAAACAATATTTAGTACACACATTGATAAACCTGATTGCATAAAATTCATGTTAAATTATTAAACTCGCTATAAAATTACAATAAATAATAATAATAATCGTCTCATTATCAGAATTAAGCGTGTATGAAAATCGTAAACAAAACGTATTTTGTTACTCCAAACAAGCTTAACTGAAACGCCGTGATAGTGCTTAATTAACAATTGGAACATCGATAAAAAGGAAAAGATTGGAAGGTTCATAAAAGTTTCACGTGGATTTTCACTGTTGCTAAATACTTTCTAACACAAAGAAAGCAAAATGCGAAAACTACGGGGACTCCGGTTAATAAACATACATTTCGACGCCTTCATGAATTTCTTCATGTTAGAGAATCGCACGGGATACGAGGCATCGTCGCGATTATTTCGCACGTGAGCATAATACTCTGTATCGGATAATTCAACGGGTCCCGAGAAAAGGCCGATGTTCGATCAAACCGAACATTTTGCGACACGAAAGAAGCGAAACACCTAACAGCGTGTACAGAACAGAACGTTTTAGGTTACCTTGAAACGCGCCGGCTTAACCTGCGCACTGCGTTGTGTTCAGTACAGTGAGAGAAACGCACGGAAATCGCAGGAAAACCGAGAAACACAATCTCTGTGTTCCCCCGGACGAAAATACGAACGAACTTCCAGCACTTCGATGCTAAACAGAGTAAAAACGAATCGCACAGATCACACCGTACATTGAGAATGGAATTACTAGCTGGGGCAAATGTTTTCGGAACTGTTAATAGAGTGCCTGGCGTTGGTTAGTGGGTCGACATTTTCAGCCCATTTTCGGCAGCAATTGTAAACCAATCATAGTGCGTTCGTACGACAAATATCCCCGACTAACTGCCCGACAAATCCATGAATACGCGTCTATCGTGATTTCGTCTACGCCGAGGCGTCTACCGCACAGGCGACTATACGAAAACAGAAAAATATGCTGGATCGGAGTCGATTTAGTGCCCGGTGCTTTTATATGGCGGAACGGAAAAATGCTGAACCAGCGAAGTTCCATAAGAAAGTAGAGAAACTGACACGTGGCGCCCTCGTCAGACGCCGTCACCGCGCAATACTTAACCAAGATCGTAAAAAATAAATCAAATTTGCAAGGAAACTAGTCAACAGATCGTTCCGGCGATCGGAACGATTACAATTAACACGCTCGCTCGTTTATAATGTAGAATATTTATCCACTCGACATAACCACAAAAACTATTTCTCCGGATCATAACAAACCGAAATTCCGGATTCTTTCTACAAGTACTTTTGACAGATAAATTTAGGGGTTCCGTGCAAGAGGGGAGCTATGACATAAAATATTTAAAAATGAGATTATTGTTCATTCTGCTGCCTCCTACTGTCTAGTTATTATCACGCGATTTATACCTATACGGTAAAATTCCTGTCTCCACTATGATTGTGTATATGAATCATTGTCCCCCCTGTGTTATAACTTGTGTGCAAGAGCTATGTCACACTGAATGCCTAATGTTCGTGCGGCTATTTAAAAGTTATTCGTTGAGCGGTGATGACTTTAAATAATTTTTACAAGACGTATTTTTGTGACATGAATTATTTATTATTTTTTTTTAATTTATATATATATATATATAATTATTAACTTTATCGTTGTAAATTTATTTAAAAATTTTTTTATATTCTCTTAATAATATGTTGGGTTGGAACTGAAGTTCGTGACGTTTTTAAATTAATATTCAAAGATAAAATTAAGATACTTATTATATATATTTTTTCCATTCTGCTGTATTAATTTTTGCCATTTTTCAGGTAACTTACCATGCTATTCTAAATAAAATAATATAAGGACGATATTTGTAAAACTTTCAGACAAGCATACAGAAAAGTATTGAAATAAATTGAAAATAAAAGATTTTCCCAGAAACGCTACTTAATAAGTTTGAAAACGAAAATCTCACGAGATTCATATTGGAAATATGAAATGTGCTTTCCATAAAAAATTTTCCCACAATAGTACCCCTGAATTGTGCCCGCTGGGAAGCCCGCGTGTCTTTTAGCGCGAATCGGAAACGATTGTTAGCGCGTGTGTTAAAAATTGTTTGCCGAGAGAGCGGTCTCGGTGATTTGGTGGACGGGCACCGTGCGTCGAGCATGGCCCACCGAAGCAGGAGCATTCCACGTGATCGGGTTAACACGGGATAAATGATACACATTAAGATTCGTTTACGCACGGCCGTGACGGGAAAGAAGGGCACAGAGGAATGTTTGATCTGCCGGTCAATAGACACAAGTAATCGGAAACAGAGAGAGGCCCCCGGCCGCGGAGAAGGCTACAAAATGAGATCGGTGCTGGTCTCAGCGAAAGCGAGGATGCGATACTAACGCGGAGTGCAAACCCAAGCACTTTGACTTGGGCACATGTTGTGCCAACTCAGCGAAAATGTAAGCTCATATCATCAAAAGGAGGAGAGGCAAGGAGGCGAGATTAAGCCCTTGTTCGACAGCTGGCAGCGTATATCATACGTAATACACGGTTAGTAGCAGGGAGAGAGCAACGTGTCGAGGAAGTGCACTCAGAAAGAGACTCGTAACACTGTATGTATTTACCGTACGGTCGTGCATAGTTAACTATATCTCCGACGGGGGGTATACTTCCATATCAATTAGAATCCTTCCCCGATGTGTAGAAATTTCGTACCCGTAGTCTAGTTTCCCGGGGGCGGGGGGCTGTAAAGAAAGTTTGAATTATATTCGAACGGTTCCGGGCCAGCTCGAATCGGAACTTATTGTTCGAGCTGTTCGACAAGTTCGAACTACGGTAGTCCCTCGTTTAACGGAGGGGACGAGTTCCAAGAAACTGCTCGTTATGAGTAACTTTGCTGTCAGAGGCAAAAATAGCGTTAGTTCACAGCCGAGATTTATTGACAGCGTTAGATACAGTTACGTATACAGAATTAAGTCACCGAGATAAATTATTCGGAAGATTCGTTGCTCGGACTTTTATTGCTTTTCATTTAGTCATTCCGTATACGGGTTAATATCATTTACTGCTTCTACGGAAATCTGGGTCATTTCCACTCCTAACGTCTAGATCATGTGTCACTTGATCTACCAATTGGAAGTCGTGCACCAAGTAGAAGAACTATGAAGTCAGTTTTTGACTTCTAAAATCTTTTTCTTTTTACCTCGTTACGGACTCTCAACGAACTTATCGAATCAGTTAGCGAAAATTTAAGATAAAATTGTGGAAACGGAATTTTTTTTTTCTTTTTGAAGAAACGTGTGCTTCGAGGGAAAGCAAACACAATCGATCTTTTTCTTCGTTTCAAGGTTAAGAGACAGTCCCGCTTAAAAATTCATCGGGCTTTTAGAGCGGACGTTCGGGCTAAGCGGTCGAATTCAACCCCTTCGGCTTAATCTCGGTGTGCAACAGAGTTTTTCGAGTTACAGATACAGCTACGTTGTTGGCAGAATGGAGGGGCGGGGAGGGGGAGGGGGAAGAAGAAGGGCGACAGAGTTGAGGGTGGGGCTGCCGTTGGGATGGGGAGCTATGAGGGCGAAGTTATCCAATTATTGTCTAACCTGGGAGCAACTTTACTTGGCGGAGAACCGTCGGTGGGAGGGCAGCTCGTCCTGCTCTCGGCTCTCTCTCTCTCTCTCTCTCTCTCTCTCCCCCTCTCTCCCTCTCCCTTCCTACAATCGAGCCACGATAAAGTAAAGTTTGTTTCAAAACTTGCAGAGAGGTGACTAGGTTTTTGTTAGTGACACGTGAAATTCAAACGACTTCGCTTGCGATAATAATCGCGGCGGGCCTCTCCCCCTTCTTTCTTCTTCTTCTTTTATCGAGTGACCGAGCGGGGGGAAGGGGGGGAAGAGAGTCGATAGGGTGGGGAGGTATTCAGTCTCAAGAAAGACGGCACTGATTAAGTTAGAGGTTCGTTAATAAAACGCTTCTGGAAGTTTTTCAATGCGAACGTTTCGAGGAAACTGTAACCATTCTCTTGCTACGTGATGGACTGGAGAAATGCTATTAAAAGTTCCACACGCGTCGATTTGTTTGACAACTCTCGAATTATCCGGCCGCGCCGCCGGAATTTTTCGAACTGTCATTTTTGTTTCCCGGCGCGCCGTGCAATTATAAATATAAATTGTCAAATTGTACGCTATTTAGAATATTCTGGTTCCAACGACGGCACTCGTTGAACTTGTTATTATTCCTGTTGCACTGGCGGAATTTTCGAACCGCCATTTTTGCTCTCTTGTACCCGTACAATTATAAATATTAATTGTGAAATTATGTACTATTTAGAATATTCTGGTTCCAACGACGGCACTCGTCGAACTTGTTATTATTCCTGTTGCACTGGCGGAATTTTCAAACTGCCATTTGTGTTCTCTCGTGTACGATAATTGTGCACTGCTTACAATATTTTGGTTCAAACCAATGGTATTTATCGACTTTAAAAAATAGCACAGTATGATTCCTCAAAACTGTAGGATTGGAAAAATAATTTTACAGAACCGTGACCAGTTTTGTTAATTTTATTTTAACGCCGGACGGGTCAAAAAGACTTGTTTTTTAATTTTTTCCTTCACTTTCAGTATTCTAATAGAAATCGTAGGAAATCCAAATGAATTCAATCTTATCAGTCGCATTTAACGCTCTGTAGAGTTCTCGTGTCAACTAGTTCCTGCAGTCGCAAATAATTAATTATTTACATAACAAGGAAATTAGTACATATTCTCCTTCGTTCTCAGAACTGATGACGTTGACACGTAATCTGGCTCACTGAAGAAAATATATTCGATATTTACAGAAATCCTAATCTCCGAACAAGAGAAACGGGAGACGGCTCTGTATCTTATTCTTACTGTATCTAATTTCGCTCGTATGAATATTCATACGTAAATAGAACTATTATCATTCAATTAGACTCGGCATTACATTCGGAACGAGGACATTATCGCCGTATAAAAACCAGTTGATATCTCAAACGGAAAAACACGCAGTTTCTTGTAAATATAACTGAACCAAGACGCAAACAGAAGCAAGAGAAAATTGTCTTTTATCGGCGAAGAAGCGGAGATTCTTGAAAGGAAGGCGGCTACGAGGTTAAACGAATTTTCTACGGCCATTTGTTTTTTGTGTCCACGGAAGGACGGCGCTTAGAATGTTAAGTTTAGGCTCACGTGCGTATGCCGAGTGCGATGACGAGGAAGAAACTCTGCTTGTCTTTGCGAAACCGTGCGAATTCTGCAACGTATCATTCCGATATCAAAAATAATCGTTTTGTACGTTTTATTTTTAACCTGACGACCAGATTTTAGCGTCTTTTAATAGGTGGGTGCTAACAGATCTACTATTTATGATTGCATCAACATTTATAATATTTCAAGACACATTTCATTTTACGTATGATCTTTTTAAAGATTGCAACTTTTAACAATTTATTAACCCTCGATCTCCCGCGGGTCTAGGTCTATAGGTCATTTCTGACGCACGCCGATATTTCACTACAGTTTTCTCTCGATATAAGACGACGACACGGGACCGGCTTTCGTCGTATTTCAGATGAAGAAATAATTTTGAAATAAAAAGCGTCCTCTTATATCGGAATAAAACTGTACATATTCCCGTATCCCCCCGCGAGGGGTCACAAATGACTCGCGCATAGCAAACCGGAGGGTGAAATACAAAGACATTTAGTAATTCAGGAATAGTTTCGAATTATAATAATTTTCAGTGCCCCAGAGGGCAATGCAAAGTAGATTCCTAATATAAACTCTCAATTTCTAGTTTATTTATGTTACTTCTAGTTTAGCTTTTTAAGATAACATCGATAGTTTACCCAAAGCGATCGCCAAGCGTAAAACAAGATTGCGAGCCCATGTTAACACGACACACGAGTAACGTTAACAGGTTACAGTATCACGTTTCAAAAATAGCGCCACGAATGAAACAGCGATACACCGGCCGGTATCTGCCATCGCAAATCCGTTTAAAGCTAGAAAGCGATCAATTGACTTACTAATTTTTTAAAAACTTCTCAACGGTAAAAATCTACTGAATAGGGACTATTGTTTATTAAAGTACCTGTAGACAGAGAAAGTGTTAAGAACAATGGAATCCATTTAACACTGCAATGAGTCTCCCGTGACCCCGGTGAAATTGTACTGTGCACTGATTGCGCGTCGGCATTGCAAAAAAATAGTAAGTACAGTTGCAAATGATATATTCTTAAATTTTCATAAATCTCTTCTTCCGACAATCCATAAAATCCGCAGTCTATAAACAAGTTATGCCGGTTAACACGTTAAGTGCCGCGCGGCACAGTGTCGCGAATGGCCATTCTAGGAGGAAAAAAATCATAGATCGTTTCATGCTTCTTCAAACCGATTGAAATTTTCTGTCAGGTCATGAAATGAGGTTCAACATATGTAGATCCTTTAAAAATAATATTTATATTGAAAAATATTATATAAATTATAGAAACCAATATCAAAACAAATAAAAAATGTAATATTAAATGAGTATAACAATAATATCTAAATGTGACAATATAAAAATAATTAACTAAGTTACTTATGGGATTAGACGGAAGTTCTTGTTAAAAGTAGATCTAACACACCTTTCGGTGGCGAATTTGTATTTTTTTCCGGTGTCACCCTATAATAGTTTATGCATATAATTACAGCATTGCTGTTAAGTCGTAGTTTGTAGATACACGCGAATTCTTCCTTGTGTGAACAATCCTAACCTTCTTATGTCTTTGTTGCGAGTTTCTTGAGCCTCTTCAGACATCATGCCAATTGGTAATAGGCATGATTTACTTATTTCTACATTATGAAATAATAATTTGTGCACTGTACCGGGCATATAAAATCAAGAATATAAATTTAAATATATATCTTTTGTTTCGCGAACGAATTTCTCGAAATTTAGAAAATTAATGTTGTGACCCGAATGTAAAAAAATCGTTCAAGAAGTTCCTTATTAAGGCCTGTTATTTTCGAGGTTTTTGTAAAGTTTTTGAAGAAACGTCTAGCCGCGTTACCATCATTTGTGGAGCCACTTCATCCTGCTTTCCTAGAATGCCCATTCGAACCACCGTACGGCGTTACAAAGATTTAAAAAAATTGTAACAGGCAGGTTAGCAGATATTTGCAGCTGATTTTTGTCAGAATCCCTTCTATCTAGTTTGAACTTAATGCAATAAAAATTTCAAGATGGGATCTTTTGAAACTTTTTAGTTCTGCTATATTAAAGTCAACTAACCGGCATAGAAAACTGGTAGTTGAAAAATCTCTAGAAATTATTGTAAAGGACTTTATTAACGAACTTTGTGAACATCACTGTACATATTTACTTATGTTAATATGGAATATCGTGCATAGAAGCTTAAACATTCATATTTATTGCTCTCACATAATTTTCTTTGGAACAAATATAAACGTACGATTTCGCCGTATTACTGTTCGGAGTTTTCACGTATTGATTTCGATCCTTATATTAAATGAATTATTATGGGTATAATTAGGCTCAGTAAACATTCCGTAAGAAGAATATATGAATGTTATATCTGACATGACTCTTTTCCATCTGAAATGGCCATTCGCGACACAGTGGCGTTAGACTTTCCGGATCGGGCCCAGCCGGTCCTCAAGGACCCCCGAAAATATTTCAATAAATTTTCCCTCAATTTTCAGGAAGACCCCAGAGTGCGGTACTTGTTAGTCCGAGGGAACATCTCTTCCGTGTGGAAGCTGGATATCGCTCGACTTCCTAGTAACGATCAGCGGACAGAAATCGCGACGCCGAAGGGTTAAAAAGGATGCACAATAATCTGCTAAAGAGTGCGCTAAAACAGAACGGCCGAGCGAAGAGTTTGTTCTAAGTTGTTGAAAAACGGGACGGGAAAGAAAAAGGGAAAACGAATGAGGTAAGAGGAGAAGAAACTCGTCCAATTATGATGACGAGTATCGGTGTCGGCGTTCGGGCATTCTCATCCTTGGCCACGATAGAATGGTCGGAAAAGGGGTATAGAGAGAGAGAGAGAGAGAGAGAGAGAGGGAGAGAGAGAGAGAAAGGGAGGAGGGGGCAGAGGGGCTGTTGCTCTCCGGGTACCTTCCGCCTCCGCGTTCGTCTCTCCAGCGGGCAGCGAGCAAACGGCCATGGGTGCAAGAAGGGAGACGGTGAAGAGGGAGAGGAAAGGCGACTACTTAAAGTTGGCGGAAAGTTTGGTTCGGCAGCAAAGTTAACTCAGTTAAGTTCTCCGCTCCTAAAGCGAAACTTCGGTTCTCCAACGCCTGTGCCTGCCTCTGCCTCTGCCTCTGCCTCTGCCTCTGCCTCTGCCCTGCCTCTCTGCCTGCCTGTGCTTGCTTGCTTGCCCTCCGTCCTCTTCTCCCTTTACCTTCCCTTTCTCTTTCTCCGTTCGTCCAACACGGTCTTGGCTACCCGACCGATTCCGCCCGGTGCTACAGGAATAAGTAATGTGTTTTGGAATTAGCACTGTTCCGGCGGAGTCTTCGCGCGGGAAATCGATCGGCATCGATCGCCACCAGTATCACTCTCGTTTGATTATACCGCTGGCCCCGAGTTTCCGCATTCAGCAGCCGCGAGTGAAAGGAATCGAAGACTATTCCCGGCGAACCTGGGGTTATAATAGAGCACGTAGAATTTGTCAGTGTCGATAGAGGGTAGTTTAGACCTAATACCCAAGCTGCTCAGCATCCACGAACTCGATGGCACCGGGGGGCTAAGGGTCTATGGCTGCTGCTAGTTCCGTTTAATCCTCCTCAAAGAATCTACCGGATATGACATCGTCAACTACATAATGATACTTTGACACAGTGAATTCTCGATACATGTCGACAACACGGGTCTCGCCAGTGACATACAGTGAATTCTCATTACGAGTCAGTGTCAACCTTACAATTTAGAGTCAGTGGAACTACCCACACCACCACGGTGAGGGGCCGAAGCTCGAGAGCCGTCTCTCGAGCTGCGTGCAACATTTTCTCAGTCTTCTTGTCACTATCGCTTAGTAGTCATAGGCTTTTATGGCTTGTAGACGGATATGATTCTTAGGTTTCCAGCGTGCCCTGTGTATTTCAAATGCGACGCTCGGCGACAACCTCAGATTTCCTCTAAGAGTCAGTCACCAGAACGGCGCAAATGACTCGTAACGAGAATTCGCTGTATATCGTCCAGGAGATCCCAGGCCTCTCGAGCTCGGTAGTGGGGATAGTTCCGCGACGTTTATCGTCCAGGCCTTGGCGACATATATAGAGACATCACTGTACCGTTCCAGTTTTCACGCAGAAAATCGATCGCCACCAGTATCACTCTCGTTTGATTATACCGCTGGCCCCAAGTTTAGTAACCGCGAGTGAAAGAAGACATCTTGTTTCCGGTAAACGTGAAGTTATAACGAAGAGTGGGAAAACAGTACAGAGGTCCTAAGCTGCATAGCACAGGGGGCAAGGGTGACTCTTCGAGGAGTCTTCCAGATTGCTTGGAACAGTTCAGTCGTCAGCTACTAGATTGCAGTACATTAATAAAATTCCAGCAGAGTTTTCACGCGGAAAATCGATCGCCACCGGCATCACTCTTGTTCGATCACCCCGCTAACTGACGCTTCCGCATTGAGCAGCCGCGAGAGTGAACGGAATCGAGGACTATCTATTTGACTTCCGGTAAACGTGGGGTTACCACGAAGGGCGTAAGATTTGTCAATGTCGATCGTGCGGGTGCTCCAAATTGCTAAGTATAGTCAATTCTCGATATATGTCAACGCCACGGCTCTTGCCAGCGTCGCGTATCGTCCAGGAGACATACCCGAACCGTGTTTACACTCCTCGGCGTCCGAGGCCTCTCGCGGAGTATACCCCGCGGTAGTGGGGATAGCTCCGCGACGTTAATCATCCAGGCTTTGGCGACATGTATAGAGAAATCACCGTACCTGCGAACTGAACGACTCAGGAGCAAATCTAGCAGATCTAAGTTGCTGCTAGCTATGCCTAGTCCTCTCATTGTCGCAGTCTAAAGGTGGAATAAAGGTCGAATGGTCTAGACTGCTGGTAGTTCTATCTAGTTCTCTCCATGGAGTATCGTCTGACAGATTGTTTATGAGAGTACAATCTACACCGTCGTATACTAAATTGATCATAATGATGCATTGATGCGGTACCCGGCGGTCTTGCGATCGCAGTAGCACTCCCTGCAGGAATGAAAATTGAAACTTCAGGGGCGAAGAATTACGCGTGAAACCGCAAAAAGTAAAAGTGACTCGGAAACGGCTAGGTAAAACCCGTAAAGTTCGACGAAACGCTCCACCAGGAAGAAGGATGTGTCCCCACCCCCCCCCCCCCTCTCTCTCTTTGCAGAACTCCTTCAGCCACTCCGGCACCGATCGAAATTCCGAGACAAAGTTTGCGAAATTCCGAGGAAAGCGCGTGGTCGTTTAACGTCTCGCGTTACCCTCCTTCGCGCATGCACGCGTGGAAGCTTGTAAGCATCGTTTTGTAACAGATACCAGTCAGCGTGGTCGAGTACTGTCCCTCCTTTGATGGCACGGCCGAGCAAAAAAAAAAAAAAAAGAAACCGGTCCAGTCGGTGCTCCCTGCAAGGAGGTTTATCTTTCGAGATTCGCGTGCACCCGTTTGCTCGAAAAGAAGTTACGGGGGCGTTCCTCTCACTCCGGTGGGGGAAGAAACGGTTTCTAGTTTTTCGAGAAATGCAAAAACGAACTGCGCGTTCGGAGCAAATGCGCTTCCTGCAACGAGAAGAAACAGCGGAATAATATGAACAGAAATTTCCCGGTACCTGATTATTAATTGATCGATGAATTTTTGTGCAAAATAAAAATGGTCGATTGCAAATAAAAGGTGCACTCCTCGAGGCCTCTCGGTACACCCAGCGGTAGTGGGGATAATTCCGCGACGTTTATCGTCCAGGCCTTGGCGACATATATAGAGAGAAATCACTGTACGTACAAATTGATTTCGTATATCCGCAGTCTACCGATTAGGGATAATCCCTGTCCATAATTTTCAGGAAGAGTATCAAGCACCTACAAATAAAGAAAGGGCGAACAATGGCTTGCCGCAACAATTCTCTAAAAATACATTTTGCGCAACGCATGATCTGCAATGTTGCAGAAAGATACGAACAGGGAAACGAGGAGCGAAGAAAATGGGGGAGAAAGTATGGGGTCGAACAAGGTATTACTCGAACTCCGTGAATTCACACGGCCTTGAGAATGCAACCCGGTACACTACGAATGTCGATGCACATGCAACGCGCGCCTGTAACGTGGACTCCGACCGTATCCCTTCCTTCTCTGTTACGCACTGATCGATATAGGTGCACGCATTAATACCTCAGCGCTTTTACAGGGTGACACTTGATCAATTTGGCTCGCCTAGTGACTCATCACCGCCGCTAGGCACATAGAGTGCTTGACTTTGCAAGCTAATTTCAACAATATTTGCGTAATCGTTTCGCACGGTACAACGTATACTTATCAATGATTCGCGTTAGCCGAGAGTAAAATAATTCACTGCGCCGATATACAACAAAGCTGAAGAGAGGACGAGAATAAATAAAAATATACGTTGATCTCTTGGCACCATAATAATTAACACTAGAACGACCGGAGCAGTCAAAATGACTGCTTCCTAATTTTTTCTTTCACAATTACTGAAATTGTAAAAATGTTTTCATCCGAAATTTTTTAATGAACCTCTTCATTGAAGCACATATTACAATAAAAGTTGTATGAAGTCAGAATGGGCACAGTCTTGTCACTGTTACAAAGCAATATACCTCAGTCGCATTTATTGCTCGGTCGTTCTAGTGTTAAATTTGTCTGTAACTCTAAGAATTAACAATTCGCCCTCGGTACAGTGATTTCTCTGTATATGTCGTGCAGGCCTGGACGATAAACGTCGTGGAATTATCTCCCGAGGCCTCGGACACCGGGGAGTGTAAACACATAGTGTCTCCTTGACGATATATGTCGCTGGCAAGACCCGTGTTTTTGACATATATCGAGAATTTTAGGGGATTATTATCTCAAGGATAATTTTCATGAAGCACCTTGGTAAGCGTTAAGCAGGTGAGTATCTGAGACGAAGATGGTAAATTAGTGTTGTTCCCGTTCCCAGCGGAGTGTTACGAAATTTAAAACCCTCGCGATTCGGTCTGCTCAAGACACGGCAGTCGGTGCTGGCAAACACAAAAGAAGAAAGGTGCTCCTGTTTGGTCGAGTGTTCTTTTTCGGCATTCTATCTCCGCGCACGTGCTCGCTTAATTTACGATTTCACTATCTCTCACAGCGGTGGACGTACGTATGTACCCGAGGAGATCGTCCATACGCATGACTTCACCGTTAGGTCAAGAAGGGCTCGATCGAGCACCATACAAAAAAAGAACAATACCAGTACGCCCAAGACATGTGCCAGCTCATGTCCCCTATTCATGGTAGGGAACGCGATGAATATACCCTTGTTAAGTTTCAAAGTTACACACACTCCGCCGACTTTGCCAACCCCTCCTCTTTACGGTTCCCTATATCCTCTTCCGCTCTGAATCAGAATTTTCCACATAAACCGCCGACTAACTTTTCTTATTGTTTCCGCACCCGTTCTGTACGTGCTTCATAGATTAAATCGCGTCTAACGGAACGGGGATTGTTGCCAGTTCTACCTGCGACACACACAGCACGGTGCTCGCGAAAATATTTTCGGCATTTTCCTAAATTATTGCTCCCCTAAGCTCGATTCCAGTTGAGAAGAAACGTGTCTTATTAGTAGACTGCGGATCTTTATGCAAAATGAGAAATGTTTTCGTCGATTCGGAAGCTAAATAAAAATTTCTTTCTTGTTTTCATTATTTTGTTAAGCTTGGCAAAAGGATCAACTAAAATTCGAGGATGTAGCCTCAAAAATGTGTCAAAAATTCTTACAGTGACTTCCACTAATATTCGGACGCTTTTAAAAATCGCATATCTTTGTTAATATTGAATCATACTACTTGAATTTTTTTAAGAAGTTAGCACAATTGGGTTGTTACATAATGTGAACAAAAATTTTTACAAAAATTGCAATTGGTCGAAACTGCGGAGAAAATACTAAAAGTTGTATTTTGCAACTTTTTTATGTGGACTTACATTGAAAACGTAGAAAGTACGATTTGTAGATCTGTATGAATTATACATATTCTGAGAATTTCATCAAAATAGGTCAATGTTGCAATGAGCTACAGATGTTTCAAAATGATCACATAAGGGCGAAATTTTCTGATAAGGGCAAAATTCTGCGACTTTCACCCTTAAGCTTTCATCGTTAAACGTTTGTAGCTCATTGCAACCTTGACTTTATAATTTATACAGATCTACAAAATGTACTTTTTGAATTTTTATTATAGGCTCGCATAAAAAAGTTGCAAAACACAACTTTTAGTACTTTCTCTGCAATTTCGACCAATTGCAATTTTAATCAAATATTTTTTTCACGTTATGTAGCGATCCAATTGTTCTAATTTTTCAAAAAAATTCAGCCAGTATAGTCCAATATCGACAAAGTTATGCGATTTTTAAGAGCGTCCGAATATTAGTGGGAGTCAATGTATGTTAGGATTTAAGGGAATATAGCAAAGATTTTTAAGCATATTCAGCCGCTAGAGTCGACTACTGCATAATGTTCTAATCAGTCCGGTAAGATGACCAACACGCTCATAAAAGTAACGTTAATCCATCACTAACACCTAATGAGCTATAACCCATTAGGCACGCTGGTTACAATGGGAACAAGTTCGTCCGTGTGTCAGAGCACCAATTTGTTACTTCACGCACGCCTTGGTTCGCAGGAACGTCAAATGACCCGAGAGTTTGTTCTAAAAATTCAAACATTCAATTTCCATAACAACACTTTGGTTTTCGACAACAATTTAACGAAGTTGGCGAGAATTCGTAATACTGGATAATACGGTGAATTCTCGATATTTGTCAACAACACGGGTCTTGCTAGCGACATATATCGTCAAGGAGATACTATGTGTGACATATATAGAGAAATCACTGTATTATGTTTACACTTCTCGGCGTACGAGGCTTCTCGAGCTTCGGGGCCCCTCACGGGGTATACCCCGCGGTAGTGGAGATACTTCCGCGACGTTTATCATCCAAGCCTTGGCGACATATACAGAGAAATCACTGTACACCCTCAGACAGTTAAAATTGATTTTCAAAAACCAGACAAATGTCTTGAACCGATGATCCCTGATCAGATTCAGACCTCGGATTGTTCAAATTAGCCTGAAGCTATGTCCACACTGACGCAACGTCGAGCAACTTTTTGTCGCCTTGTTGCACCAGTTGCTTCAATGTGGACTTTGGATTAAACTGTACGTTCGGATAATGGAGAACTTAGAGCTCAGAGTTTCGGATAAGTCCTGCTGTAACTGATTCGAACAGTCGGTGGACCCGAAAATTGGCCAGGACTTAGGCGAGCACCCAGTATAGCGAGGTTCGCGGGACCGCAAAGTGTATACAAACGATTTTCTCTCTTCTGGGCGCGCGCGATTCTCTCGTGGAAACAGCGATGAGCGAACCCCGTACACTTGTTTCTCCTCGTGCTCGTACACCTACGCTCTTGGTTGCTCGTTCGCTACGTAATACGTACGCGGACACAAAAAAAAAGAAGAGTCGCGTCTTCTCGGTCTGGCCTCTTTCTCCTCTATCTGTCCTCTCTGTCTCTGTCTCTCACTCTCTCCCTCGTTCCCTCACAACGGTCGCGTACGCTCGTCGGCTCCGACCTATGCGCGCGCGGCGCGCACACCTATACAGAGTTACACAGCGGGTTAGGACAAGTGCGTAGAGAGCGGCAGAGAGTAGTTTCATGGAGTTTAGTTCCTCGTAGTGGATATGGCATCTTGACTCCTAGTAGTGGAGTGTGGCAAGCAATGGTCGGCTCGATCGATGTCTCGGCAACTTCCCACCCTCGACAGTCTGCCCCACTCTTCACGACACGTCCCCCCAGCTCCCAATCCTCCTCCTCCCTCCCGCCCGCCACCCAATCCTTCTCCTCCCCCTTGCTGAAACCCCCGCCATCGCACCCCACTCCAACTATCCTCATCCCAACCGTCAGATTCCCCGTCTCGCTCAACCACCTCCCGCTGTCCTCATCCTCCGACACATCGAACTAAATCCCGGAGCTGCTTACTGCTTCCAAGTCTGTTTACAATGGCGATGCGCTACCCCCATTATCCCGAGGTCGTACTTCACGTTTGAACTAAATCGCGTCGCTCGCTCCGGACGAACCTATTTTTTTTCTTCTCCTTCCTCTTCTTCTCTTCCTTCCCCCTCTACCCGCCAGACCCCGGAAGTCGCGTCTCTTCGTTTGTTTCACTTCGTTCCCCGTGTCCCGCGAATCCGTCGTTTCGGACGCAGGGTACGCGACTTGCTATCGAGGAATCTCGACGCCGTTGACGTGTCCACCGATTCGAAACTATCCAGCGCGTTGTCAAGATATCCGGCGAATATCGACTCGGCCGTTTATCGTAACGGGATGTAGCTCCGAATGGGGCGTGTTTTATGTGCTTTAATGCTGCGTTCACGCGTCGCATCGACGGGTTCCAATATTTTCAATTTACGAATATTAACCCATTTGCATCATTAGCGTATATATACGCGGCCAATTTTCCCGGTCACTATCACCGGAGCGTATATATATACGCTCAATTTATTTTTTCTTATAATGCTGAAATACTACGTTCTTTTTTACTTGTAGTCATTTTTGTACTTAAATATAATTTCAAAAAAAGGTGTGGTGATAAAGGCCTTCTTTTCATAATTCCTTATGGTGCAAATGGGTTAAAGAAGCATGAGGAAATATTCAATAAATTCATTTCCTCGGGTGCATATCATTTTCAAGATGACTATAAATTTCGTGTACACACATTCTTGTTATTTTTATAAAACTAGTGTTGGGAAAATGCGAAAAAAAAAGAGAAATCGATTCTTTCAAGGTTCTAGACCCCCTTAACAGGCTTCCGGTGTGTAGTGTTCGGTATCGATAACTTATCGATAATCGGTAGCAACCACTCATCTATACAGGGTGTCTCGGAATACTCGGACAAGCACCAGGCGATTATATGTGCAAAAGTATATTTAAAAAAAAAAAAGACATTTTTTCGGTCAGCGCTTCGAGAAAATTGACTTTGAGTGTTCCGCGTGTCCTACCCGTTTGCAAGAAGCAGAATTGGATGATCGGACGCGTCCGCTGATTACTATTCAACGGCACGCGTAACCGCCCAGTTTCCGAGCTCGATTTTCTCGGAAAACAGACCCGTCAACTGAACAAATTTTATTCGGTTTTCTTTTTGCAAACTTATTTTTACACGTGCAATCAGCAGATCGTCTTGATGCACACTGTACAGCAGAGCTGTCCAACATGTCCATTAGCGGGCAAGGACGCCCGCGGGCACAGCTACGGGCAACTGAGCCAGCGGAGTGGGGATAGGCCGAAGCCACGTAGCTGTGACAATACGTGTGACATATACAGTGTTTACTCGATATATGTCCACAACACGGGTCTACTCAGGGACATATGTATATCGGTTAGAAGACACTATTCTTTGATACACTGGCGAACGCAGAAAAGGACAGAGAAGCTTTTTGGCCCCTCACGGGGTATACCCCCCAGGGGTGAGAATAGTTTTGGGACATTTATAGGCTAGATAATTGCGACATATATAGAGTAAAGTCTGTACAATGCAGCCATGTCCGCCGTTCTGTGCATGCCCAGGGCAAGAAAATTGCTGCCCACACGGGCAGACGCCGAACAGCTCTGCTGTATAGCGCTGCAGCCCTTCTACGACCCGGCAGTAAACACAGGATTCGTGGCCATACTTCAAGATTACGTTTCCGGTCGTGTGTATTTGAGCAAACGTAAATTTCTGGACATTAAACGATTTCCGTTAGCGAGACACGGTCTCTCCCTCTCTCTCTCTCTTTCTCTTTGGCTGATGCTTCGTTGCGCAAAAGTTCGAGGAACTGAAATCTCCGCATGAAGGAATGCCATTCCGTCACGATCAAGTCAGCGTTAAATATGCGTGATCACAGGTGGCCGAGTTTCTAAGTGTAATAAATGACGGTACTGCTTTTGCGTGCCTCGGACGCATTGTTTCCAGTTATTTACGTAATACATGCGCGTTTATCTGTTATTATAGCCCATCCGTGTCCGTTTTCCGCAAGACCGACAGAGACGAACAGAGATGTATCTATACGTACCGAGTCCATTGTGCGCGGGGACATCGCAGGGAATCGATCAAGCTTGTAGCCTGGATAGCGTACACCCGGTAATTACGCTTTTCCTTATTCTCGAAAACAAAAATCAGTTATGCGTGCCCATAACACGGTTCAATCGTTCCGCAGACTGGTTACCCAGAATTGGCATGTATCGATATGCTAATCTACGTGACACGCTTTCTCGTTTATCGGAGACTACAATTTTCGGACGATAGCGCCGGGGAGCAATTAGATTTAATTGCTCGACGAATACTAATGCAGTCACTTGTGTACCCATTTACGGTTTTTTTTTTTTGGCAATACACAATCCTAATCTCTGTGTTCTAGCATATACAGGGTGTCCCAAAAATGTTATTCCTCGAATAGGGTGATTCCCAAGGTAATTTGAAATAACTTTTTCCTCTGCGAAAATGTCCTCCGCGGCTTCGTTCGGGAGTTATTAACGAAAAACACGGACCAATCGGAGTGTGGCGTCGCTGAGCGTGGCGTCGGCATTGGCCGAGCCGGAATCCGTCCGCTGTAGCCGCGCTATGATTGGTCTGCGCTTTTCATTAATAACTCGTTAACAAAGCTGCGGAAAATATTTTCGCAAAGGAAAAAGTTACTTCAAATCACCTCAGGAATCGCTCCTTTCAAGGAAGTACAACATTTTTAGGACACCGTGTATACGCTCCGGGACACGGTTTCTGCCTTCAAGGAAAGTTCGAGTTCACGAACGAAAACTGGAAACCGATCTACGGACTCTCCAGCAATTCAATTGAACTTTAATACTTGTGCTAAATAAAAATGATTTTACGACCAGGAGCCAAACGGTGCTTCTGTGTCTCGTTAATAATTTTCGTACCCTGAAACCGATATACTTTTCATTATTTTAATCCGTCTACTGGCTTAAATTGTACCTACTCATTTGTACCATAAATGCGCAATTTATGTTTATTTAAATTTTTTTAGAGAACGTGCACAATCCCAACTCCGAAGTCCGAGCATCTAGAAATCCCGGGACACGGTTTCCGGCTCCGAAGAAAGTTTGAATTTACGAAGGAAAACTGGAAAGGGATCTACGGATCCTCTGGCCCCGAGATAGACGCACCGGTAGATCGTAGCGTGCCCGATAGTTGAGTCAGGTCAGTTTGCTAGCCTTACACAAAAGCGGCTAAGTAGCGACCAAAGTGAAAGAGGATAGGGAAACGCTGTAAGATATACGCAGGACGAACGAAACGAATTTCAAGAGAACAGTGAAGGAAGAGGCATCGAAGCGAGGAGAGGGGACAGACCGAGTGGGGGCACCTGTTACAACGTCCAGATCGTTCTTTCGCTCTCTCTCTCTCTCTCTCTCTCTCTCTCTCGCTCTTTCCCTCTTTGCCGAGCACCCATCCACAACCAGATTCAACGTACACAGTGATTCTATAATAGCTGATAAAAACGCGTACAACTTTTTCGCTGCAACGCACAGTCGAGCCGCAAGGAAACTTCCTATGTCTTCGAATTGTACAAGAGGCCTTGTTTTGACCAAAAGAGACTTCACAAACTTGTCTACACCTTCTACGATTATTAATATTTTCAAACTCGAATTGTACAAGAGGCCTTGTTTTGACCAAAAGAGACTTGACAAACTTGTCTACACCTTCTACCATGATTAATATTTTCAAACTCCTGCGAGGTCTAAGCCTATGGGTCATTTCTGACCCGCGCCGACATTTCCCTACAGTTTTCTTTCTACAGGGTGTTTCACCTAACTCGAGCATCTAAAATATCTCACTTGTTTTTTATGATAGAAGAAAATTTCAGAGGAAAACATTAGTTGGTTCAGAAAGGCAGATATTATGATACCAAAAAAATTTGTTCAGGGTTATATTTTGACGACTGCTAGGGACCGGCTTTCGCCATATTTAGGATGAAGAAGAGGGGATAGCGATTGTCTTATTTCGAAATAAACAGCGTCGTCTTATATCGGAATAAAATTGTACATATTGACGGTCGCGCTCGAGCTTATCCCCACAGGTCACAAATGACTCCGGTATAGCATACGGAGGATTAATACTGGCTGCTGGGCTACTATTTTTATAAAGACTTAACAAACTTGTGCGCACCTCGTACGATGGTTAATATTTTTAATAGTGGCTCTCGTAGATTATTATCTTTATCTGCACACTGTTTCAGTAAACAATCCTCAATGCAAGGATAATGGACATATCTTTCTAGACTAGGCTTCTTCGGATTAATTCTTCATTGAAATTTAAATGAAAAAAATTAAAATAAATTTTAATAAACTCGGATTAATTTTAATCCGATGAAATTGGAAAAGCCTTTTTCTCTCAGTAATAAACTGTTCCTCGTGATTTCTTTTTACTTATCATTCAAATTTTGCTGTTTCACTTACTTTCACCTTAGTATCGTGAGCTTTCACTCCGTGATTCCATTCAATTTTGACAAAGAAGCTTGCCAGGAAAAATACTCGAGCGAAGAACAAGGTTCTGTGGATTCCTTCGAGCAAAAAACTGTGGGCATAATAGTATCAGTGAAAGTCTACGTTTGCCGAATAACGTTAACTGGTTTTTCGAGGCCCGCGGCGTCGGTGCAGACGGTGTTCCTCATTTGGGACAATCACCAACAATCCTCACCTTGAGAGTACGAAGAACGGTTCCACGGATAAATCTATGGAACGGTTCTCTCTGAGTTATAGCCTAGCTTTTGTTTGCGGCAGAGGTTTACAGACCTGGCGAGGGCTAATACTGGAAACGAGGAACTCCTCATAAACTGTTAAGAATGACTTTCTTCTCGGGGAGGAGGAGAGACACGGCCTCGCGCGCATTCCCCCTGGGGCATTTTCCATTTCGTTACGGAAAATCATGTATAGAATCTCAGGTAACTCGCACACCGACGGCGACCTATAGCCGGAAACTATGCAACAATGCTTTGCTTAGCGAAGGGAGGATGTGTTCCAAGAAACTGCTTCGTTAAGGGTAACTTTCTTGTCGGGATAAAGACACCCACTCGTAAAGAAAATTAGACACGCACGAAATTAAGGAACTTATTTCTTGAAACAGTTAGACTCTCTTTTTAATTGCTATTTATACTGGATCATATAATTTGTTATTTGAAAATTTCTACAAATTTCCTACTTTAAATACTTCCGTTCCTCGAAATGGCTAATCAGGCTTTTCTTCCATTTATTAACCCTGTATACTGGTCGACATAATTTTATTTTAAAACTTCTAGAATTTCACTAAGCACCTTAGTCTGCGGGGAATGCGAGACTCTGAGAAATTATGGCAGGAGGAACGATCAGAGTGGGGAGGATGTACGGTTTCTGTAATTGCTCCTGTCTGTAAAGTCCTAATAAAACCTTTGAGTGGCCGTTTATTATGGCTGTTTCGCGGCAGTAAAAAAAAAGTAGCGTCATTTTGCACCGGTAAAGAAGCTTTACATAACAAACAGGAATTCCTCCGAGAAGAAATTTTTCTGCCGACGGGATACTACACGGTTCTCCCGGGTGTTGACGGACTACTGTACCCGAAAAAAGTCTGGTTACTTATTTTAGAAACAGCATGTAGAACGACGTCGCGTCGCCTCTGTGTAGCCCGTGGACAATCGATGTAACCACTCTCTCGTGCCTTTTACCGCACTTGTACGGATCCCGGACGAAGTGTAACGATGCCGAGAGATCGATAATAACCGCCGCGGTTTGGTTCCACCCGAGCCTCGTACGAGACAGGGACACTTTTTCCCCTTTACCGCCCGTTCCTCCATCTCTCTCGTTCTCTTTCTCTCTCTCTCTCTCCTTCTCTCACATACACACAGACACACACACACATTCTCCTCATCCGGCCCAGCTGTCTCTTTTCTCCTCGCGACGATTTCACGCTTTAATTACGCGACGAAAATTGACGGAAGACAAGGGCCGACCAAGCCCACGAAAACTGCTCTCTGATCGTGTTGTGTTTTCACCCCATTCCTCCACTGTACTACAGATTTCGAGTTCGGGGCAACCTGATCTGACGGACAATTTTTCCGAGCAATTAATACGTATCCTTACCTGGGAACATTCGGACTGTTCGTCAATTTTTCCAGATGTATTTTCGAAAAACTTCATTCAACCATCGGGAGTTGAGAAAATAGAGTTTTGATAGGCTGGGTCAAAATAGACCCGGACACCGTTCTTCCAACAGTAGAGATAAAGATAAACAGATTATATTAGTCTTTGTTCGGATGATTTGTTAACAATTTTTCTGGATATATTTTCGAATATACTTCTCCAGATGCATTAATCACCTTGTTAGGTTTAATGTAATTAGCTAAAAGTGTAATTTAACTATCAAGAGTTGAGAAAATAGAGTTTTGATAGGCTGGGTCAGGATAGACCCGAGCACCGTTCCTCCAACAGTAAGATCCAGTATTAAGATAAACAGATTATGATCACATATAGCGTCCATACTCGGGACACTGCACCGTCGTTGTTCGGATGATTTGTTAACAATTTTTATGGACATATTTTCGAATATACTTCTCCAGATGCATTAATCACCTTCTTAGATTTAATATAATTAGCTAGAAATGTAATTTAACTATCAAGAGTTGAGAAAATAGAGTTTTGATAGCCTGGGTCAGAATAGACCCGAGCACCGTTCCTCCAACAGTAAGATCCAGTACTAAGATAAACAGATTATGATCACATATAGCGTTCATACTCGGGACACTGCACTGACACCGACGTGTGTATTTTCGTTTCATACAGTGATTGTTCAAACATCGAGTTACTTATATTACAACAATATCATTCATTAATTACAGTCCGCGAGAAGATGTACTTTGAACGAAAGTATGTCGGAAATGAAAAAGGATGACACACGTTTGAGTCATAAAAATATCCGAACTTATCAATGTCGTGATCCATCAATTCTAAGAAGCCAGTTGACTGGCTGAATACTCGCATTACAGACGCATAATGATTGAATACAAGTCTTAAAACGTACACCTTCAAATACTAACAGCAGAATGATTCGTAATCGGTACAAGCATTATGGAAGACATTATTGCTGTGCCGGAGTCATTCGTCAGCTGTTCACTCGAGCGACGCGTCAATATGTACGATTTTATTCCGATACAAGACGACGCATTTTATTTTGAAACAAGAAAATCGCTATCCCCTGAAAACTGTAGTGAAGTATCGGAGTGGGTCAGAAATGACCCCGACGTAGGGCTTGAACTCGCGGTAGTCCGCGGGGTTAAGAGAGCCATATAACAGCAGGCTTGTATCGAATATGAAAATAAATTGGCTATTCCCCGATGATATTTTAAACAAGATCAAATATTTGGATTTCCCAAAAAGATTTCATTGGAAATGTACATAAGATAGGAATACGAAACACGTTTAAGTTTCAACGAGATAACGGCACCGAAAATGGAGCTCAAATAGTGCTATAACATCTACTATACAACGAGCTACAATATTCAAATGAAATTATCATACATCTTCGACAATGTTTAAATAGAGTCATTTATCAAAATGAGATTCCACGAAGAATTGAAATCATTAATCATTTGAAGGACACCGCGGACCTTTATGCAAATTCCAAAACCATGGAACAAATTCGATTAATCAATTAGAAAAATTCTTACGGCAATAATACAGCAGTAATAGAAATACCACTAACATTTGTTACTGTACACGTTCCCTTGTAGTTGAAAAATGCACGAATACTATAAAGCATAAATGTGTTCAGTCTGATAATATCATGTCGTAGACATTATTCATTTTTATATTAATTATTTAAATAAATACCATGTGGAACGTTTCATTTTCAGTCTTACTGCTATCTCGAGCGTTAAAAGTTGCTCGAACAATAATGCGCGCATAACAAGAATATATTAAAAAAAAAATAAATATGTATACACTGAAAAAAAAGAAACTGAGCTACGATTAGCTCGCAATCGATCGTTTCTCGCAGGAAAATCAGAGACAGCGCGGTATCCGAATATTAATGCGAGTAGCTGCGCGCGATTCTATAAATATCGAAGAAATGTAAGATCGTCGAGCGAGATAGCCGCAGATTTTTCGCATTATCGTTCCATTATCAGTGCAGGCAGATAACATTTCCAAATAGGCAGTTACGTGTGTGCTACCCGGCACATCTGTATCCCATATATCGAAGACTTATGCAAGTTGTATAACGAATCAATTTCGCTCGGCGCATTACGTCCGGTAAAGGGAAAATATAATCAAGCGAGTTCTGCAAACGCTCCAAGCCGTGCTCTTATCTCGATCGTCGAGTTTGCTGTGATTAATAGGTATACGCCGAGTACGTACTTTCGCGATGAAGCCGCTCCGCCGATGCGGCCGCCATCGCTCTCCGCGTTACATTTTTAAACCGGACATCGCCGTCGAGTTTAGGCGGGCGACGCGCGCCGCCGTAACGCGATAAACAATCATTCGCCCGGGACAAGTATCTTTCCGTGCGAACACCACCGACCCGACAAACAATAACAGATCCTTCTTGGCGACCTCGTCGCTCCCCGTGAACCATGAATCATTGATAAGACCCCGGACCGAATCCGTTGCCCACGAAAAATTCTAGTTGAAACGCCTATCGGACTGTGCCGCGATTATTGAACACGATTACCAGCAGTGCCGAGACTCGATCGGCCCCTGGCAGACAACGCGACGCGGTAAAATTGAATGCCAGCGGTTTAGCATGCTTGCCAATGACGCACAGCAGTCAGAAATCGCCAAAACATGGCCAAAAAAAGGAAGGAGCATTCCAATCTAGTTCAGAATTGACACTCTGGGGTTCTTTCGGTCGCTGATTATGAATCTGATGTCAAAATTACAAAAAACAAAATGGCGGATGCGCAACAGATAAAATTATTGGACTCTCTTGAAAATTAGTATTCCCATATTTCCTATACCGTTGAACACGAATCTGATGTCAAAATTACAAAAAACAATGTGGCGGGTGCGTAACACATAAAATTATTGGACTCTCTTGAAAATTAGTATTCCCATCTTTTTTGTGCCGTTGAATACGAATCTCATGTCAAAATTACAGAAAACAAAATGGCGGATGCATAACAGATAAAATTATTGGACTCTCTTGAAAATTAGTATTTCCATATTTCTTATGCCGTTGAATACGAATCTCATGTCAAAATTACAGAAAACAAAATGGCGGATGCATAACAGATAAAATTATTGGACTCTCTTGAAAATTAGTATTTCCATATTTCTTATGCCGTTGAATATGAATCTGATGTCAAAATTACAAAAAACAAAATGGCGGATGCGCAACAGATAAAATTATTGAACTCTTTCAAAAATTAGTATTCCCATATTTCTTGTGCCGTTGAATATGAATCTGATGTCAAAATTACAAAAAACAAAATGGCGGATGCGTAACACAAAAAATTATTAAAACTGATCGCATCACCAAAGTGGTACCTAGCGGCAGTTACTTTTTCAAAATAATATAAAAGTATCAACTACAAATCTAAACAAGAATTTTTGGAGAAATATTGTGGAAAATACAACTTTTAGTATACATCTTTAAAATCTGTGCATCAAACTTTTTCTTTGCCTTTGTGCATTATAAACACTAATTAATGTAAATCCAATATTATTATTCTGTATAGTACTTACTTACAGGAATGGAATCGATCGTACACGGAAAACAAAAATTCAATTTTCTTGAAATTAATAGCGTCACACTTTCTTTTTGACACCGTAGTTCACGGCACGAAAACTGCGTGACGAAAGAACGCGATATTTGTACTCTCACCATTTTGCAGGTGTACATGGTAAAACCTTTTTACCGTGGTTTTTCCATAGAGTCGTTACCTGAGTACCCAGCAAAACAAGGGCATTTTGGCCACGTCTTAGCGCTTTCCGACCATTGTGTGAGGCTTGGCCCGTTATAGTGTTTACATAGTAAAAGGATAACGCTCCGTGTATTCTTGTGTACTTTTTTTCAAATTGACGAGGTGAATGTTTTCGTTACGTCTATTTTTATATAAATACTTTTTTAGAATACACATAACATTCTTATACAGCGATTTCGACATAACACGCTTTCCGAAAATCGGAAATAAATTAGGAAATAATATCCTAAGAATGCTAGCTCGGTGCGCATCGTAATAAGCTTTTTAATTTATTCGGTGTACAAACTTCATAGAAAAGTTAGGGACGAATTGAGGTGAAGCTACTCTCTATTATATCTTGCGAAGAAAACTTTGTTTACGTTGATATCGAGGGCAATAATAATAATGCTAACAGAACGGTTACATTGATTTTTGTTAAAACCCTTTAGTAAACAATATCGTACACCTATTATAACAACAATTTTTTTTTTGTAGATTGAATTCGATGATATTCATTTGTTCTATATCGAATATTACACATACTGCTTTATTTATGAACTTTTTGAAACATATTTTTGGAGGCACTTTTATCTAAATCAATATATTTAATTTAATAGCCAGCAACTGAGCAATTAAACAACGACTTGGACGCTTCGGGTCAAAACAGACCCAGGCTCTAGAGGGTAGAAAAGAATTTTAAAAAATAATGCATATCGGATTTCGCGTGCCGCCCCCCAAAAAGGGGGAGCAGATGCTGGTTTTGGAACGAGACTCGTCAATTTCCGGCGACTCATTTGAGAGTTTTGGCTTCTTTCGAGAGAACGTTTTCTCCTGTTTTTTCCCCCACGGAGGATATGCAAAGTGCGCAATCTTTTTGCAGCGACCAGTAAACGGCGACGTGACGTTTGTGTTTCACGGTGATCAATCAGCGGACGGGTTAATACGGGGGAGGCTGGTGGTCGGCAACGAAGATATTCGTTTGGCAAGCGAGAGACGGGTCTCGGCTGTGGAAAGAGAAGGACGAGAAACAAAGAGGACCGACTCTGTCGGTCAGTGACGGTGGCTCCGAGAGAGACGACCTCCTTCGTCAAGCCGAACGACTTAACTTTCTCGAAGGATAACACGTCTGCCCGTTTCCTTTCTCCGGGGCACGGCCGCGGGAGATGGATTTACGCGGCGCCAATGAGGAAAACGTAAATATACAGGACGCCCCGCGCATACACACCGGCGCGCCGCGACGGCCGTGAGTGGGTTTCCAGTTAAAAAGAAACAGCAAAGTGTCGCGACGTGAATACAGGTCACAACATCGCTGAATAAGCAACCGAGCGTACACCGTTGCTCTCCGCGCGTTCAGCAAATTACGTAAGGCCAGAACGGGAGCTCGTTTAAATACCGACACAATCAACGATGAATAAGTAAGTTACGTGCATGTGCCGCGAGCGTGCGAGCGAGCGAGCAAGCAAGCGCGAGCGCACACGAACACGCAAACACCGCGGTCGCCGGAACAAAATAAGGGAAACGTGCGCGACGTTCGTTCCATATTCGCGTTAAATTCGGCGAAAGTTGCGCAACCGACCATCACCGACGTCCTTTAGGACCTATCCGCAGCCTTCGAACTGCGATCGACGCCGAATATCCGCGAAACGACGCCGCGATCTTGCAAAACAGCGGCACGGCCGTGATTCCGGTGGGGGGAACTTTTGCGAAAATATTTCATATGCGTTTCTTCCGTTTGGCAATATTTATATCAACCCTCGGACTCGGATTCTCAGCGTTTATAACCAAAATGAGTAGATCAAATTAAAGAATAATACCCCGGGGATTTTTTCAATATTGTTGTGCTACTTTTGACTTGTTGCGATGGTTAATGCGGATAATTTTTAATTTGTATAAAAATCAGCAATATATATAATTGCTTTATGTATCAATTTTTTGTTGCAACAGAACGCACCAATTTGATTGCTTTTTGCAAAAATATTCGACACGCATTTCTTTTATTTACTTTTATTAGTGACTTTTGGACCACCCTGTGATCGCAACAAAGCTAGCTGTATCAATATATTTATAACACTGAAACAAATTTTTATATTTGGACGTATACTTTTTATATGCACAAAAATCAAGAAAAATACTGGTGGAATTTTATAAATAGTATAATTTTGCTGATTAGAGGTCCTTCTAGTTCAAGCAGATTAGAAATGAGTGCATGAGACACAAAACGGTAAAACCATTTAAAAAATACAAGAGTATCGTCATTTTCAAGTAGTTAAAATTATTTAAAGAAATAAATTATTATGTTCGCTCGCTTGCAATCGATGAAAAAAATTGTTTTTAGGGTCTATCACCCTCGACCTTGAGGGCCCTTCAACACGAGTTGTTGAACAGGTGTTCAACATGTTAAATCTATTTGCAATAACTGCATTCTGCTAATATTGTATCAAATTGATATGCTTCTTTCTCAATGGTACCTTTTGTATATCCCCCTCCCCCCGCTCCTCCTTCCCGCCCGATTGAAAGTCATTGAGAAACGTGTTCGGTCTCCAATATTTTACAGTCATTCGAACCGTGTAGTTCAGATTAGTAGGTCGTTAGCATGCTTTATCGCTTCCAACGGAAGCTTGTTAACCGAGTCCGGCGAGAAACATGGAACTCGTGGAAAACAGGGCCTACACGTCAATTTAGGTGTCGGCAGCGACAAACTTATTCTAGGATGCAATCACCGGCGATTTGTCATTTTATTAGAAAACTCGTTTCGCGTCGGTGCTCTTTTTCAAGAGCTCTCGTACACGGAATATGTGCAGGAGCAAATCGTACTTGTTGCTCCGAAACTACAGCTACCGTTATCGACACGGTAAAAGATTCGTTATCGAGAAGATGTCCCCCCCCCCCCAAATATATATACACACGCTTTAACAGCCGATAAATAACTCAATTGTTACCCCTTTCAACCGAGTCTGTTAACTCCAAAAAATAAACCATGTCCCCTTTTTTGGGACACCCTGTATTTCCGCTCGCATTGCTAAAAACAGCTGTTTTAATATTCACAATTAAAACCGGTTGGTAAATGGCGAGATGAATCATGTAAACGTGACATTGGCCGTCAACATTGTTAACGGAATGATTGGCAAATCATTATTGCAAACAGACAATTAGAGCTTGTACACTTCATCGATGATTCATAATGCTCGTATCGACTAGAGCGAATCGTACGCAACAATTTGTAAAACGAAATAAAATATGCCTGTAACGCTGTTACGAGGCAATTCAAATTATGTGAATAAATTTCAAGGTAAAAAATACAAGCATTATCGCGTGAAATTTTTGACAGTAATAAAAGAAGCTGTGGGCACCGAGACGGAGCCATCACCGACGACGCAAGAGGGGGGAAACATGTGTTGTATCGAATTAAAGGATGCGGGCCGTATGAAGATTTATTAAGGGTTCGCACGGCGGGACGGTAGGGGTTGATGGATGAGGTTGAGAACCGCGGGGCGCGACAGTGTCACCCAAAGCCACGAAGACTAATTCTCCCGAAGTTTACGTTCACGAAAAATAATACGCTCCGAAACAACCGGGCGGCGTAATATCACGCGTTCCCCAAATTACCGGCATTGTTTAAAAAAATTTCCCGACAATCGAGATCGCAGGAAAACCCGCGTCACACCGCGACAAGTCGGGGCTGTCGACAGAAGAGAGGCCAGATACGAATGACTGACATTCTAGAAGCGTCTATCCAAATGGCGGTCAGCCACATGACACGTACACTTAGCAGGATAATATGTGATTTACATCGGAGCCCGTACTGTATCAGGGGCGCGCCGATGTGGCCGAGCGAAGTTCGATAAATCAAACATTTTTGCTAACATGACTCACAAAATATCGAACTGGGATTCGTGCGAGCGGTACGCATCACAAATACGTGGATCTGTGAACGTACAGCACGAGAAACGATTGAAAATTCGGAAAAGTCATTTCTACCGGTATAAACAATGTAATTTCGATTCAACGGTGCGAAGTGCTGCCATCTAACAATATTTCACAACAATCTTCTATACTCGAGGGATAATATGTCAGAAAATTTCTCCCCCCCCCCACCATTTTACAGGTGCGCGGCCGCCACAGCGAAACGGAACTAGAGGATTACTTCCACACTCGATTGTTTAACGAAGAAATTCTATTTCGAGCGAACAATTATAATCTCCGCGCGCAGAGAAACAGAGGCCTCCAATTGTCCGTTGCAATACCGCCGCGACATCAACACGTTGACTGCCGCGGTCACCAGTGGCCCTATTTAACGATTGTCGTAATATTAGTCAAATGAACTAGAGCTTATAGCGTAGGGTGCACGCTTCTCGATCCGGTAATTAATAGCAATTGTTAATAATTCTGGATTGTTCGTAACAATTCGCCGAAGCTCAAAATCAGCTTGTATATCGTACAGAGGACCCCGTGCACGCAGGCGGCCACACGTTGGGCGAGATGCGAGGAGGATCGCGCGTGCACGCGAGCATTTCCATCGGAAATGGTCAACCGAAGGTCAACGTCAAGATACACCGTGCGACAAAAAGATTTACAGGATTTTAATTTATTTTCGCATTGCAACTGAAATTTATATTAATCATTACGCCACCATCTTCCATTTGGCGATCGTGCGGAATTTGTTGCTCCAGTCTCAAAACATGATGACAACAATTGAGAGTGTCAGGTGCGTCTAACAAACCTCTCGTTCGTAAATATAAACTATTTTCTTTTCACAAATTTTTTTTATTGATTTTACGTTGTTCATTCGAATAAGAATTCTTCTGAAATGGTCCCCTTACCAAGAGCATTAGTGTCTATGCCACTGTGTGCAATTTGCCCCGCAGTTACATTCGAAGTTGATGTATTTATTAATATCTTTTGCGAACAGACAGGATCTGCGAACGTCCAAAACTCTGTCTTTCCATAATTTTTGGAATCTTTCAATAAAATCCATTACAACTTTAACAGTTTCGATATATATTTCACGAGCACTTAGTTGCTTGTCACGAAATATTATTATACATTTTATCAACCACGCTCCATGTTCGATACTTGTCGTTCAGCGGCATGTGTACATTTTGTCCCATTTGCGTGCCAGAAAATTGTTACATTTGCATTCATAGAATGTTATTCAAGTGAGCATTACGGACAATATTTAGCCTGTTATACATACAGGCTTGACAAAACCTAATTACATGGAATTTGTATTTTTATCAGTTTGTATTACAAAACTTTAAAAAATGCACGATACGCTATCTTTTTTGTCACACAGTGTATGATTTCACACAGTTCACTGCGAGGGAGATCTCGTTCGAACAGCCGGCAGCGATCGGGTCTCGTGGAGTAGCGTGGACTCGGGATTTCGTGGAAGCTCGTCGAAGAGTTGAAAACTGGTGTTAAGGGTGTCAGAGAGGATACGATAATCGGGCCAGCGTCGAGCGAGCGAGCGGAGGGCCGAATAAAAAGAAAGGCGCGTGGCTCGGTGCTGGCGCGGCGTCTCCCGCCATATCACACTAGTTAGCATACTCGTACAGCCGCCGAGTGTCATATACACTCTCTCGCAAACACACGCACAGAGAGAGAGAGAGAGAGAGAGAGAGAGAGAGAGAGAAGGAGCGAGAGGGGGGAGGGGAGGGGAGGGGAGGGAGCGAGGGAGAGAGATACAGAGTGAGAGAGAGACGTGGAACGGTTAAACGAAGAACTAACGTATGCACCGTACACTGGTACAAGCACGGACGGAAGACAGAAACGTATACACAAACGCACACGCACGAACCCGCGGAATTTTCTCCGGTGCGTGTGTATGCACGCATGCACCGTGCACACCAGGGGCCGCGCGAGCGACGCACACGGCGTACACTGAGCTCTCTCGGCGGCGCGATCTACGCGAGAGAGAAAAACTGGAGAGCCGCTGCTCACTAACCTGTCGGAGGCGATTCTCCCTGTATTCCTCGGTGTCCACAGTACTCCCGGGGGGTGCCCGTGTATTTTCACCGGCTACACTGCGATCACCAAACTGTATTCACTCTCTCTCACACGGCGTTCGTACGGTGTGTCTCTTTCGGGAGTATACGCGCGGTGTCTCGGCCTCTGTATTCCGGATTTGCACGGACGGCTCTCCCGGCGTCCACGGGTGACTTCGAGCCTCCCGTGGAACGATACTCGCTCGGATACGGGCACTGGGGTCACGCGCGCCCGCCCGACGCCCCAGTTATTCGCGAAAATCCCTCGATTCGACGAAAAACTTGGTCGACAATGCGCGGAACTACGCTCGCGACTGTCTCCCTCACTGGAGGAAAATGGCGGCCCCCGGCCATCCGAGTGACTCGCGCGCGCCACCGATACTCTCCGTCACCGGCCGAGCACGGCCGAGCATCGCCGATCCCTTCCGATCCGGCGCTGCCGAACAGTTAAATATCGGCTGAATTTTTGTTAGATTTTCGAGAAATACTAAATTGAAGACCCTTCCCTCTTCGCCGATTTCGTCTCGTCGAATCGTACGATAAATCGAGCGATTTCTTTCAAAAGTTTTCGAGACGCTTTTAAATATTTTCCGCGAAGCTAACAGTTCTTTGCACCCCGCTGTCGTGCGTTCAATGTGTTCGGCGTTTGCAATAAATTTGCATATTTTTGTACCGGCGAGAACACATAAAAATCTCGCATTTAATTACTGTTTCGTATCGACCTGCGTAGAAATTACATTTAACCGTCGACGGGTTATTGAATTGAAATTTTTCTTTTTTCTTTTCGTTTTTTTTTTGTGTCAGGACGACTTTGCACGTGCGATTCCCGACGATTTCCCATTGTTTACCGGAAACTCGTGATCGCGACGAAGAGAAAAAAAAAAGGAAATCGGAGATAACTCACCCTTCGTGAAAATTTCCGGGATGTTTGCGAGGGAAACGTGCACATTACAATTCCAAAATATTCGACCACGCGATACGTTATTAGCGTTTTCTATTCGGTTGCGTTGCACTTGAGTTACACGCTCAAATTTCGCGATTGGTCGAACCTAAAAATTAATGCATTTCAGTGACCAATGAAAACCACCAAAAGGCCATTGGCAGGAATAAGGTGGAACGCATATATCCGATATGAAATCACTGCTCTAAAATCAAGTACCGTAACAACGTTATATATTTTTCAGCTTTTTTAAAAATATCATTCGGCATCGTGAATGACGTTTCACTTTGCGACAACAATTTTTGGTTGGTAACGAGTCATTGGATCACATGATTCAACCTGAGGATCATCCCTTATTTCTTTCGTTAATGGAGCCATCTAGATTTACATTATAATACTAACGTTTTCATCATGCGTAAACAAACTGCTGATTATCTTTGTTAAAAGAAGTCAACAGCTTTTGCTATTCTTGAAGACGGTTATGTGTCAGATTCGAGATGGACGACTATAACACGTAATTGTCAAGTACATTAGTTACTGTATCATAGACGTGATTTTGCTCCGATTTTTGAGCACGGCATTACACGTATTTAGTTTCAATATAACCAATATGTCAGACGTTAAAAGCCTTGAGCACCCAACGTTAAAGGTACCTATTGTCCTTTTATCGCATCGTGCTTAAAACGTCGCGTTTCTTATTCGAAAATAAACGACACGCGATCGTTGGTCATTTCCAACGAAATGTTACGATTAATACACCAAATCATTTTTTTACATAATCTCAAAATTTAATATTATGGTATAGTTTACCAAACCTTTCTATTTGTAGGTTCCTTACGAACTGCTTAATAAAAAATTTCGTTCAGCTCAGAAAACCTTAGACAGAGAAGGTTCGCATGTGCTAGCAGCGGCCAATGAACTATTAAAAAATGACGGAACTGGCGTTCCTGCAGGAGAAATAAGTAGATTATTAGGAGGAGTTGTAGCGAAACTTCAGGTTCTTAAAAGAAAAGCTGAAGAGTCTATTGCGGAGGAGTTACAAGCTGGAATGGTTTGCAAAAGACGATTGGACCATTTGAAGGAGCATGCTAATACAACTCCGAGCGTAGTAAACCAGTGGCGACGACAGAGACTCGATAGGATGTTGATAGAATATTTTCTTCGTAAGGGTTACTATAAAACTGCGACGAAACTAGCAGACAGCAGTGAACTTAGAGATCTAACGAATATAGGTATGCAAATCAATTATTGTACTTATGGCATGCAAATATTTTTTTCTTTCATATTTTTAGATGTTTTTATGGTATCAAGAGAAGTTGAAAAATCTTTAGCAAACCATGAGACTGCAAGATGCGTTGGATGGTGCCATGACAATCGGTCTAAACTAAGAAAATTAGGAAGTACCATGGAATTTAATTTACGTGTACAAGAGTTTATACAGTTAGTGAGAGCAGATAGAAGACTCGATGCTGTTAAGCATGCCAGAAAATGTTTTGCTAATTACGATGATTATCAGTTGCAAGAGATTCAGTGTTGCATGGGTCAGCTGGCATTTCCAGCTAATACATCCCTTAGTCCATATAAAGATCTATTAGATGAGAAAAGGTACGTGGATCTATCTTTACATAGAATGTACATAGACTCAGGATATTAATTAACAGGATCCGGATAAACAGAGGTCTACTGTATATTTATTTTTGTCACTCACCTTTATTTTTAACCAACTCCTAATTTTTTTTATTTATTTTTAAAGTACAGTCACAACCAGTGTGGGAGAGGTCACTATAGGTACTGCTAACATGATGTTGTTTGAATAATACTACAATATTTACAGATGGGACAGATTGATCGAACAATTCAGACACGAAAATTATAGACTCTTCCAATTGGCAAGCCAGAGTGTCTTTACAGTAGCTCTGCAAGCTGGTTTGTCAGCATTGAAAACACATCAGTGTTACAGCGCGAATAAAGAAGGCAGAAATCCGAATTGCCCAGTGTGCAATGAACCTCTTAATGAATTAGCTGCTCCATTGCCTTTTGCTCATTGTTCACAGTCTAAACTTGTTTGTAGTATTAGTGGCAAGCCACTAAATGAGTATAACCACCCAATGATGATGCCAAATGGCTACGTATACGGAGAACAAGTAAGTTAAAACATTCACTTTCACGGAGGAAAGAAAACAATTGGTTGTTTGTACCTTTAATGAACACTTTACTTTTCCAGGCATTGGAAAAAATGGCTCAAGAAAACAATGGTACTGTGATTTGCCCTAAAACCAAAGAAGTGTTTCCATACAAAAAAATAGAAAAAATTTATGTTATGTAAAGTTTACTGAATCAGAAACAACTTGTACCATACGCAATATATCATTCTTCTATTCTAATTCTGAATGTTTATTGTTTAATACTGTATACCATTATTAACAAAGGGAATAACATCTATTTTTAAGGAAATACTTTATTGCGAATTTTATTTTGTGATTACCTACTAGAATATAATGAGAATTGATATGAACAAATGATGTGTTATGAAATATGTTATACTTTTTCAATATTAAACGGTGTGCAGACTATTATAATAGAATTGGTTATTAAGTATGAAATCAAACTTGTCCTTATGCATTTATTTAACATCATTTTCTACAATATATTGAACGGTCAAAACAATTCCATAAATCTACGCTTTAAGACTTATCTGTAACCGTGAACTTTGTAAGTATTTTACAATACTTTATATTTGTATTTATCTTATGCATGCCCAAATATTTCAACATAATAATGGTAAAATCTGTATCAACGATACTGTAACTCGTTTGCTACGTTGTCGAGTCATTTATTGTAATACCATTTTTATGTAGAAACAGATGTACCATTTGCATTTCTTTCTTATAATCCATAACTTCGGTGTATTTTAATGAAAAAATGCCTATTCTATATAATACGATATGCATTAAGCAATTTTTGACAAAACATGTCCACGACTGAATCAATATAAAAATATCCCTTCTATGAGCTTTAACTTCAATGATGTTTCATTCAAGGGCTCTCATTGAATTTAATTTATAATTTATTGTCTGAATTGCTTTATGCAGAGGATTGTCCTTCTAGGAATTCGGATTCTATGTTTTAGAATAAAATTCGTGGTCAACTTGGGATACAACACTTGAGGTAATTTAAGTCTTTTTTCTTTTCTTTCACCAGCAAGATGCGTCGAAGTTCATGAGTAATATGATCGTGATAACAAATTTGAATCGTGCATAATTTGAAAGAGTGTAAGAGCATTGGTTATAAGTGTATATAAGTTGATAGAATTAGATGACAAACAGTATTATAAATGGTGAAACATTATAGCTTATAAGTTACGATATATAATAAAAATGCAAATTTGTAATCATCACATGTTACGAACATGTGGAAGCACTTAGACAATATGTACAAATTCTGATAATTATTCTTCAACGAAGGTTTACGTTCAATGATGTATACTTTTACTTGATCCTCTTTCACGCATAGGAAAATTTATTGTAAAACACTTCAGACTTGAGCCAATTTTGAGCAATGTGTTATTCAAATAAATATTCATTTCTGCTAATCATAATCACAGAAATGAAATAATCAAAGAGTATACATCATTCACAAATTATTCGAACAAAGACACAGTATTCCACATAAAGTATACAGTGTTTCACATTTCTGAGTCATGCATTCAGTAAACGTGTGTCAACAAATACAATATATCATATAAATGTACAGAAAGTTTTGTAGCGCAGTTTCATTGAGCTTGTAACATACTATAGAGAGTAAGTTGTTATGTCATTGTTCACTCACACATACTGTCTTGATCAGCTTGTTAATGCACAGATTAAAGAGAAGTACTTAGTAAGCATATAGTATTACATACTATTTTTATATACTGTTTTTAAATGTAAAAACAAATATGAGATTATGGAAATGTGTAAAACAATATCTCTATCAAATAGAAAAGAAATTTTATTGTCATGATCTATACTGAGTCTAGTAACAGTCAGATCGTTCCTTCATGGTTTGTTAGTTATAAGTTGCTTCAAAAGATAAGCATTTAATTCTTCGGTGTTCTACAATTATAAATATAAATTGTGAACACTGCGAAAAAAAACTGTATAAAATTAACATGAGAACTTACTTAAGAAAATACTTAAAAACTATACAATAACTTGTTAAAAAGTAGTACACTTATTATTCACTAAAAAAGAATGAGAACACATCTAAATAAATTATTATTAAAGTAGTCGTCAAACCTTGAAAGTTGTTCTGTGCAAGATTTGCGTAAATATTAGTGAACATAGACTGATGCACTTGTTAAATGCATGCGTGAGAATTTCACAATATTCTTTCGAGAATAAAAAAAGAAAATGATGCATTACTCATCATTTTGCGATATAAGTGATATACAAGCTCAGTTCTGAATTAATCGTATTATTAGTACAAAAAAGGTAACAAAGCACAGTCTTATCTTAAATTTGGTCTGTGTAAGTAACAAATATTAAATATACAGATTTTTGATGTGCTTATTTTAGCGGCTTTGAATCAACTTATATATGTGAAAAACCTAGCAATACGTGGTTAGTAAGGCTTATTGGTCCAATTCTAGATAGTAGTAGTTTCATTGGGGTGATTAAACATTAAGATCATTTACATGATGTAACGATTTCCGTTTCTTCATTTTAAATTAAAAAAAATTTTCATAATTCGAGCTCGATGGAATCAGGCAACTTCTACATCTTTTATTAGACATTGATACTTTCGTGCTCCTTTTTCTTTTCCGTTCATAAACAAAACAACTTTATATTAAGTCAGGTATGAATCAATAAATTAAAATCATGCGTATACCATTTAACTAAATGGTTTCACAATTAATTAAAACATTTATTCTCACTCTTATCTACCCTGATAATAAAAGATCTATAGAAATGAGTTTCTTTTTCCCTCAAAAATATAAATAGTATAATACAAAAATTAGATTGCATTGTGTTAATAAATTCTGATTTCCTTTTTTTATGTTGTTTCCATTTTGATTTATCTATTTCAGAAACATCTTCAAAAATCAATTAATGTTCCATAATCGAATAATGCACAGATTAAAACGATAAATTTTCTACAATACTGGGCATTACCGTGCCGAACAATATTCCAGTAAAAATTCCTGTTATTAACGATGCCCCGCCAAACATGCCAGCTGTTGAAGCATAATCTGAATCTACCATTCTGAAATTAAAATGTACAATTACATATCTTTGATTGCATTGACAAAAACATTAGTCATCTCGTTATTAAAATTTAAGAGGTTCACCTGGGACAGTACATCATGGCCAGCGACGAATAGTAACCGCTACTTACACCCATTGTTACAGCAATTACGAAATAAACCCAGTCGTTATTAATGTACACTGGTAGTAGTCTTGTAAGACCTTTTGGTCTATAATTGCACATTAAAAACAATGGTATAAATAGAACACGTAAAACAACTGGGATTATCAAATATTTTTTACTAGGCTGCAGAGAAAGAGAGAAAATAGAAATTAGGAAATAACTGTGTGCATTTAAAATTATGAAATTCACGAATAGGAAAGGAAAAGAAAACTTACCCACTGTGCCATTGATGCAATACAACTTCCAATCAGAGCGGTAATATTAAACGTAAGAAAACACATAATAGATGTGTAGTAATTTGTTGAGACTATAAAATTTGGATCTGAACGTTGTATGTCAGACTGTACAGAAGGGAACAACGAAAGAGTCACGAAAAACACAAAAAAAACGTTAAAACATTGAGGAAAACACTGTTTGAATATTTTCCAATATGGTAATCCATCAGGTTTCGCTTTTCCTTTATTTTCCAACTGCCTTTTATTTAATCCTTTTTGATGTAATAATTCACTATATCGATAAAACCTCTACAAACAGAAAGAGTTAATAAATGTTGCAGATCAGATGAAATGTTTAAAAGATTATGAATCTTACATTTATTGGAAGTGCAAAGTAAGTGTCGAAGCATGCCAAAAGAACGAAGAGAGCCGTTATGAAATAGTATATTGCAGCAGTTCGAGCATTTGGTGACATGTAATCAGCGATAAAATTAATTACGGCTGTAAACGTTCCGCTTAAATTCTGAAAATAACAGGAAAATAATATAGCTGTGTAAAAACACGCCACGTGATCTTCTTTATCATGAAATTTGAGGAGTTAGCGTTTACCGAGCCTAAAATAACAGCTCCTGTGTACTTTGTGGGTAACTTTGCAACCATACCATATACAGAGTTTTGATAAATTCCATTAGCAGCTGCAAAAAATTTATAACATACAATGATAGAGTACAAAAGACGAGATGATAAGAAAGAGATTGTAACTTCCATTAATCAAGGAAACTTAAAAACATTTTTCCTACACCATTTTAAAAAATAAAATGTTTCACATCTTACTGTTTAATATAATAACAGAAACCATGGTTATCCAGAAAAAGACACCAGGCCAACCAGAACTATCAGTCATTGCCAAAATAACAGTACATACAAATACCAAAACTTGTATGAAGATGCCCCATACTATACGTGTTGTCAAATTGCCACTAAAACAATCAGACACATTTCAAAGTTCTGAAGAAATTACGCTAATCGATAGAACAACACAAACATTAGACTCCAAAGTTGTTAGAAATACCAGAAAATATAGTGGAACACATACATCAAATCGGTATTATTCAAAATGTACATACCCAAATTGTATAAATATATTTAACCAATTAAATAGTAGATTTGGTATTTGCGCTGCGAATGCTAGATAAGAAAGAAAATTTTTGTCAAAGTCTGTCTCAATCCCTGTGTAATCCTTAGATAACTTGTAGTCAACAAAATACTAAAAGAATAATTAATGTAACTGTAAACATGTGATCATTATTATGCTGGAAACTAATCTTAATTGAATTTCTTACTTTTTTTGCTGTTATGAACATATTCCATGGCATCAAGGCACCAATTCCATGAAGTACCATTATAAGGAATACAATATTTAATCTGAATATATAAACATACGAATATAACAATCTTGCTAGAAATAGAATGTTAATAGACACCTAGTAGCTAAAGTGTTAAAAACATAGACTTGGGCTTACCTATCTCTCGGAGGATTCAATTCAAGATCTGCTTGATCCATTGTGATTCCTTTAAAATTCAATTCATCATCAGGCCTGCCAGTACCTTCCCATCCGGGGGAAAGACGTACAGGTTCAGTACCTATAATAAAAGATCCAGCTCTTTAGTAAGATTCGTAAAAACACGTACGCACACATACACACATACACAGTAATTTAATATGGTAGGAGTTAAAGCTATCTTGACAACACTTTCATGATGCTCCAATTTAAAGCAATTATCAATTCAAAGAAGACCCTAATGCGTAACGCAACATGTACAGTATACATACATCATCTCAGAATTGCATCCTGCACTTATGCGACGTAAAGATAAGAAATATTTTTAGACATTCAGATTGGACAACACAAACATTGTTTACACAATAAAAGAAATGAAACATTAATTACCAGTTGAAATGTGAACTCTAAATGTTTTATAGGAAGGTTTAATGCAACCTGTGGACAAGACATTTATACAAGTTTATTCTAGTTGTTTTCCATTTGGCTCTAAATTATATTCCTGTATAACATACATAATATTATGCTGTAAGCATGTAACATATTATGATGGTACTAAATAAAATGGCAAATAACATAAATTAATATAAAATCTGTGTATAATTGTAATTTTTAATAATCAATAATGATGATGAAGGTCATGATGATACAAAATATTCGACGCAGACATATGCATACAACTTTATCTAGCTCTTCTTGTTTACACTTGTGTCGGCAGAAAAGTTAGCTTCCTGACTGAAATAGGATTCTCGGATGATCACAGAATATTTTCCTTAATAATGCATTTTAATAGTGACTTGTATAAGCCCACTTCTATTCAAACATATTTCAAAGATATCTGAATTTTATCAAAGGAAATTGCTTTCTCAATTACTGCTTTTCATATACATGTACAGTGAATCACAGTATTATTTAGACACTCTTAAAAGTACGATAACTTTTTAAATATTGGATCATATGACTTGGATTTTTTTTTTAAAGTTAGAATAATTAGTTTACCACATGACAAAAAATTCTAGGTAAGAATCCTTAGATTTAATAAAGTTATAGACCAAAAATCGTGAAAAACTCCAATTTTCTACATTGACCAATTTTGATGAAATTTTCAGAATGTATAAAATTGATATGGATCTGCAAAACGTATTTTTTAAATTTTCTATATAGGTCCACATAAAAAAATGGTAAAATACAACTTTTAACATTTTCTCTGCAATTCCAACCACTTACAATTTTTCCAAAATATTTTTTCACATCATACAGCAAACTAATTGTTCTAGCTTCTGAAAAAAATTCCAAAAAAATCCTATATCCATTGGATATAGTCCAATATTAAAAAAGTTATCATACTTTTAAAAGTGTCAGAATATTACTGCGATCCAGTGTATATAAAATACTTTGTCTTATGTCAATGTATACGTATAAAAGAAGATATATTTTCAACGTTTCCATAATTTTCCTATTCCATTTAAAATATTCCTAACTATTAGACTCTTATGTCAAGATTCACATATCTATAGATAGGTAGGGCTATTTGAACATGATATGCTTCAGATAAATAGAACCTGAAGATTTGGTTCTTCAAATGTAACTTGAGTATGATTACAGAAATCAATTATCTTTATCGCGATTTCTTGTCAAATGATGCGATACCGGTTCAAGGATGAAAAGCAATTACTTAAATTCAGAAACACACAAATATGCATAAAGCTATGAAGTTCCAACATTTATTACACCTGAATATTTTTATTTTTGCAAATGATACTTAACATTTCATAATAAACATGAACTTAACACAGCTTTTTGAAAAATTCAAGCCTGGTTGAAGCACAAATCAATGTTACACACTAAAATTCTTGAGGGACTATCATATACAAAGCTGGCCTGTGTGAATACTCTCCATGGAGGGACCGGTTTGCCAAGTATTTGTGGTGAAAATAAAGAAAAAAAGAAACAAAAACAGTTCCGAGAAGGGTAGAGTCTCCGATATTTGAAATGTAGAAGCGGGGCAGAAACGATTAAGGTTGTGGAAGCCAGAAGGGAGAAAAAAAAAAGAAAAGGCGACAAAGAGGGGCAATATCGTATACCTTTCGCGGGCACGATGCGGGTCCCATTTGAATCTTTTAACAATGTCTGTTCCTCGCTGCCTACGCCGAATTCTTTCTTCGTGTAACTGCCCGCCATTTTTCCGTGTAGTTTTTTAAACTTGAATTCAATTAGAAGCTGTGCAGTACCGTAGGTTAATACATTTCACGTGTCGGTAAAGCTCTGGTGAAAATGATCCGTAGTTGTTTCGGCTGAATGCAACCACTTTTTTGTCTGGTGGACGGACGTTGCTAAAGCTTGGAATTATCGTTGGAAAATTTGGTTGCGAGTTTACGTTATTTAATCGTCATTTGTGGTGCGCCTTCCAGCAACGGACTCCACGATTTCTTTTTCGGAAAGGAAGGTCTCGATAGAACCCCTTATGGTATCACTGCATGATCCACTGGTTAAGGCGTGGAGTTATGAATAGAACTGTTCCCCAACGTGCACGACGTACCATGTTTCTGCTTTATTTTTGTAGGTTAAGATAAGACAGGGTTAGAGTTCGACAAGTTAGCTCCACGCTGCGCGGAGATCCACGAACTAGTCCGAGGCATTACGACGCGCGCGCGCGTCTGTGCAGATATTCAAATCAGCGTAAGAAAAAAAATCTTGCATCACGAATGCAGCTGACGTAACTTATCTACAACAGTCATTACTTTTCGCTCGAACCAGTTGAGCGGGTGTCATTTTGGGCAATGATATGTAAATAACATTCTCCAGACAGCGACACTTGCGATCTCGCTATAGTACGACGCAGACAGTCTGAAGATGCGACATAATTATTTTTATAATACACATATACGTATATCTAATACTTTAAGGACGTCGATCAAGAGAAACACTTGAAAACTTTACGAAGGGCGGCGCATAGTCAAAGAAAGTTTTACTTTTATAATTATTAATTTTTATTAAATTCTGTTAATTGATAAAAATATACAGGGTATTCGAGACCACCCATCTACCTCTATTATATTTTTTACTCCCGGTTCTGAAGCAATAGGACATTTTTATTGTAGATTTACGAGATTATTCTATCGACCTTGATACGACTGACGGAAGAAAGATGGAAATCTTATGGCGTCGTGCTGATCTAATTACTCTATGTTACGCTCGCATAACATGGCGGTCACGGTTGTACTCCCCACCCTTTTCCCCACTTTGGAATTTAAAAAATTTTGGCTAATTGTCTGTATTTTTCAGATTTCTCTTTATACTGCTTCCCTCCATTGTAATAATGGTGAACGGGCGATCTGGTACACCATATTGTATAATATTTGAGACATCATATTATTTACAAATTTTTAACAATAATTATTTTGGTGTTTATTAACCCCATGTTTCAACTTGATACCGATTTGTATTTTCTAGCTGTTTAATAAAATTCTCTGCTTCTTCCTTGGTGTGCCCTGCTTTCTCTTTCACTAGATCAACAAATTCTTCACGAACACAGTTTGGCATATTCTTAGAATTACCTGCTAAATAAATGCTACCATTTCTGTTAAGGAAGTCCCAACACAGCTGTTTTTGACCTCGTATAACATGCTGCACATATCTGTAATATTTGCAAGTAATAAAGTATAATTATTAGAAGTTCTCGCACATCTCTAATAATTAAACTGTAGCAAAATATAAAGTTCTATAAGTTGCTTACATTTTATGTTCTTGGTCCCTAGAAAATGCACAGAATAAGTTTAAATGCAGTTTCTGTGACATGTGTTCAAAATCATCTTTACAGTGATAATCTTTTTCTTTGTTTCTGCATCCGAAGAAAAGAACACAGTTGCTTAAATCATTCTCTAGTGCCGATTTATCTAACAGTACGGACCGAAATGGAGCAACACCTGTTCCAGGACCAATCAGTATCATTGGTCTATCGTATGTGAACTTAAAAGTTCCTTTTTGTATCCAAAATATTACTTTCTCTTCCTTCTGTAAACTAGCTAACCAGTTGGAGCACAAACCGTATCGTGGTTCAAACAATTTAGTTTTATACTTCACCACAGCAACTAGTAAATGAATTTCATTTTTAGTAACTCTCAAACTCGATGCTATGCTAAAAGCACGAGGCTTTATAGGAGCCATGATTTCAAATAAAAGCTTTACATTTAATTTAGTAGTTGTGTGGGGAAAATCGGCGAATAATTCTACAATATTTCTCCTTGGCCTATTGATGTAATTGTACAATTCTTCTTGGCCGCTTACTGTTGTAAACTCGTGGAACTTCTCTTTCTCCAATTCATTGTCGCTAATTTGATACAGTACTTGCATTGTACATCTTCTTGGCTTAAAATTTAAATCCCAATATTGTTCCACAATTTGTCTTAAAGTTAAAGGTTGCCTTAAGACTGTTGGCACTTTAACTTCTTTTTCTGATACTTGGATTTTCGTATCCGGATCTAATTGTACATTGTTACTACTTAATACTTTAAAAAATTTGTCAACTTGTTGCTTAGAATTCTTTGGTCTAACATACACCACATCCCCAGGTTGATAGTCAATATTGTCTGATCTTATCTGAATCAGTCTGACGTCCTGAAAATGGTCTTCGGCAGTGGTTTTCATATTTTTAATTACTGTACCCACTTTTCTTTCATTATTTGTAAGCACTTCTCTCATATAAATATTATTCTCTGAAGAACAGTCATTATTTACAGAATCTGTATGTATTTCAGAAATGCTAAATCTTTCAATTACTGTATCTTGATCGTTAATCAAATCTGTAGTATTTATATGGAACGTATCAGCAATTTTTATCCATAATTCTTGTAGCCAAGGATCAATAACTGCATCAATCCCTAAATCATGTTGATCATCAGCTAGTCCAATAGGCAGTATTTCTTTAGCACCCAATTGTGTCAACCTTTTGTTCAACTTTTTCGCTGCGAAATTAAATTTTGCATAGGAACTATCGCCCAAACCTAACACACCGTACTTTACATTGCTCAGCAATGTCGTTGGCAGACTCTTCCTTAACAGAAGTCTCCAAAATTGCCTCATGTTATTAGGAGGATCCCCCTGACCCGTTGTAGCGACGACAAAGACAATCATTTTCTCCGAATTAAGATTTTGAATATCATAGTCGTTCAGTGCAGAGACAGAGCTCTGTAAACCTTTCCTGAAACAATTAAAATAAGTGCACTGTCCAATGCATTGAATATGAAATCATATCAAGCTGTCTTTCACGGTATTGTTCTGTATGCAAAGTAGAAAGAGGACAATAACAAAACCTTTTGGCACTTTTCCAAATTTGTTCAGCTACGTCTTCAGCAGTGCCGGTTTCACTGCCGTATAATATTGTGACATTCGTATTAATCATTTTGACGTATGTCGACGTAGAAAAATTTCGAGTGCAGATTCACTGGAAGAAAATCGGATCGCGTTACGGAGAATCGGTGCAGCATTGGTTTCCAGCTGATCGGCGTGACGTCATCGGTCTTCGGTCAACGATATCTATAAAAACACGAGATTTCGTGGCCAGGTGAGTAAACTATAAAAACGAAAAATAATTGTCCACCCTAGTTGGATGTGTTTTACGTATGATAACAATCTCACTCAATCAAATGTCAAGGATAAGTGTCTAGGCTAAGTCCCATTTGGCCCGTGGCCCAAGATATTTATAAATAAAAAATAGCTTCCCGCGTATGTAGCGCGAACATGTTAGCTCTTAACTGAACATTTTGCATCTCTTAATCAACGCTGTCGGACACACGTACGAGATCGTTACTTTTCGAGAAAGCACGTATTCTCGGATGTCGAGTTGCCGAATATTTTCGAAATTGGCATCAAAGTGTCAAGGGTGACAGAAAGAAAGTGCGTGGTACGTCTCAAAAACCGGAAACGGACACGAGATTAATGTGTAACCATAGTATGAAAGCATCCAAGAAAGTTTGATCGTCTTCGTTCGTTTCTACGACGAAGATGATTTGTATGAGGATTCTAGCTACTTTCAAGGACGAATTCATTTAAAACAATGAATGAGTTAAGGTTCGGAGGAGATTGTGTGATGTAACTGCACACTTTTCACAAACTCGGTGACTATAGATCGCAGCGACTGAAATTAAGGTTAGAGGTAGGAAAGAGTGCAATTGCATTTTGTAATTTTTCCCCGGAATTTGTCGTATAGTAAAATGTTCAATAATTAAAGTATAGTAGAGTACTCGAACATTATGGACTGTCCCGCTAAAGGAATCCGACTCTATTAAAAACATTCATGAATCGAATGTTCTTTGTAGTCCTCTAGCGGTAAGTTCAGGAGGTACTGTTTACAAAATTCTTACTGTTCTATTGGTAATGTTAGCATGATGCAATTTTTTAAAATATTTTTCGATACCGGAATATTGAATATTTTCGATGCCTGGTTCGATACCAGATATTGATTTAAAAATAAATCAATGGAGAAGACACTTCATTGACGGTGGCCTTGAATAGTTTGTTGATTTCGATCGACTGTAGTAGACTTACGTGTACAGCAAAGTCTATATCTTATAGGAGATAGGCGCACTTGAATTAGCGTGCTTGATATAACTGGATTTATCATCTACTAGGATATCCCATTAAATGGCTAGTAACCGATTTCTCGGTTATTATTCCAGGGCAGGGATAATTCGGTTATTGTTAACCGGATAATATCAATTAACTGTAGGCCAGAATTGAGTAATATCTAATGGAATTAACAACTAACGATTACAATTAAAATACTTGTTTGTAAATTGCATTATTACTAGATTGCGGATCTTCATGTAAAATAAAAATGTGTTCTGCATCAAATTTAAAGGAATTAACTAAAAATGTATTTCTTCTACTAATTTTAATCAATTGCAAATAAGGTAACAATATCCACAAATACTTTTGATACTTTCTCTGCTCTGTATTTCACTTTACGCACTTTTGCTATAAATGCATAAAATCCGCAGTCTAATTATCGCTCTCTTTATCGCGCGATGAATATTTGAGTACGGTGATTTTAATCAACGATTGACAATTATGATTGATTTTCATAATCAGTAATTGACAATTAATCCCATCAATCGATTAAATCAATCATGATTTTTAACGATTAATTTTTTTTTAATCCATCGATACTTAATTGTGAACTAGGTCATTCAAAATTTGCATCGTATGGAAAATGAACTAAAAAATGTAGTACTCGAACATTAAGATATATTATATGCTTGTAGATCTCTATGGATTGAGCTCAGTTTCTAAGGATCGGTTAAGAATAGAACAGATAATTAGTTGGTATTGAATTCGAAAGTATGAAATTCGAATACAGACGTTTGAATAATTAAATCGAGAACCAGCGAGAATAGGTTATCGTTCGCGGCCCTCTAGCGGCGAGTTCGGGAGGCATTGTTACACGATGTTGGTAGCCCTGATATCTGTTTGCGGATGATTGTCAAAACCTACTTTCTCAGCGAAGTCTTCAGCTTTGCATGGCAGTTCGAAGGATAACATCATGACTGTATTTGACTTGTAGAAGAGAAAAGAGGAGCGAAGTGCAGCCAGAAGGGATACCGTGCGTCTATTTATCAAGGAGTGAGTGTGCATTGGGAGAAGTTCTCTTGTCTCGTTATGTTCGTCGCATTTCACCCGTTCGACGAGTGACGTGCCTCGGGTCTTCGTCGGTGGGGAAAGAAGATTACTTCGATTCGAACGCGAGGAGAGAAGGCGGGCTTTCGTTCTCGCGGATGTGAAATTGTTTTTCGCAGCTGTGCCTTAACCTTCTCTCTTATTTAAATGCGATTACAGTGGGCTGCTGGCCGTAGTGCGTGATCCTACAACTGATTCCACGTATCTGTCTTCACGTCAGGTTCACCACGGTCAGCCGATACATTGTACTTCGATGGAGCTTATTCGCGCGTGACAACAACTTTCGGGACACCAGGCTCAACTTTTGCCAGGTAGCCCCTCTTCTGATCTATCAGCCGTACGACACTTGCTTTGGCCCGTAAAATCCTGTCCACATTTCTCCTTGACGTGACGCTTGTGCGACATAAAAGCGCTAGAGGTCAGTCACATTTCAAACCTCTATTACAGTTTACCGCGTTTTAGTTTTGAAATGCTTAGTCTCGCCAAGGAATTTTGTATCATGTTACTATAGATTTTGATCGCCTCGCGTACTCTCATGTTTTTATGTATATGTTATTTTAAATGTATACAGTGAATTCTCGATATATGTCAACAACACGGGTCTTGCCAGTGTCATGTATCGTCCAGGAGACATACCCGAGCCGTGTTATGTTTATACTCTTCGGCGTCCTAGGCTTCTCGAGATTCGTGGCCCCTTAGGGGGTATATCCGGCAGTGGTGGGGATAATTTCGCGACGTTTATCGTCCAGGTCTTAGCGACGTATATAAAGGAATCACTGTATATATGTATACATACATGTAGATCTGATTGGAATCCAATTGTAAATATATTAGTTCCTGTTTTAGTGAGTTACCTTGTCTTATGTTATTTGTCAATGTAAATCTTGTTGTTAAGGTTATACAATTATATATATATATATATGTTAATAAAGCTAACACTTGTTTTTTTATTTAATCGATATACGTACTTACTTATTTACTTACTTACTCGTAAATAATAATCACTATTCCCACTGAATTCATACCTTTACGTTTTTTTCTTTGCAGATTTCGATAGCTGTCTGTATTCACGTTACTGTGGCAGCTTTTATTTTCTTATATCGAATCGACATGTTTACCACATGACATGAACTTCGTTGTATGACTAACGAATACTCTCACCAATGTTTATGGGAATCACCTTTTCGCCCTATCTTGTGACATGAAAATATGCAAAATTCAATTACCATAACCAACAATAAGAACAACTTGTCACGATATTCGATGTAACTTTCGATTTACATTTATGCTTTATAAATATATTTCATTTGAGCCTCGATATTAAAGTGTCTATGCATTAGAGACAATAGGATTTACACGATAAAAGGGTGATACAGAGAAAATGAGTAACAGGCTTGAAGAACGAGAGTCGAAATGGACCTGTGAATATTGTACATATGAAAACTGGCCTTCTTCTTTGAAATGCACAATGTGCAGAAGCGCCAAGCCTTTATTAGGGGAGGATATTTACCGTCTAAGGGATCCGAGTCCACAAAGATCTGGATCGAACGTCGCGTCTGGTCCAGTAACACATTTAAGTCCTACGGATTCTTATAATCTTAGTCCTCAGAATTATAGTCAGAATGTACCATCGGGTGGAAAGTGGTCTTGTGCAATGTGTACCTATCTTAACTATCAAAATACCACACGTTGTGTTCAGTGTGGAAATAAAAAACCCATGGGTCTCAATCAGTCTATACACTCCATAGCTTCAAATTTGCATGAACATCTAGCACCCCTTAGGCTAGGAGATCCGCCACCAAATTCAGGATCTATACCTCCTCCAATAAATTTACACCCGGAAAAATTTTACAACTTACAAACTAATTTGCATCCTGGAAAGTGGTCTTGTCTCGTGTGTACTTATGAAAATTGGCCAAAAGCTACGAAGTGCGTGATGTGTGGTAATCCTAAAGAAAAAGACAGAAGAGATAAAAGTACCAATAATGTGGGTGTTATTTTGCCAAGTCCAGAAAGAGATCATGGTCAACGCAACTTACCTTCTCCGCCGCACGTACCGTATATTCATCAAACTCAAAGGGATGAGAATATGGCTGTAGGACGAAGGTAAATGCATTTTATTGATTATTTTGATACTACAGACAACAATTTTAGGTATTGCAAGTCTTCTCATGTTGTAGGAGCTCGCATAGATATCCTGATAGCAGGAATGACAATTTATCGACTCCTCAATCTCCTAATAATTGTGACTATGAACGTAGATTAAAGCAGCTAAAGCGTCATACTGATTGGTGCTGGTTAAACGCATGTCTTGGCATTGTGGAAGGCGACAATGCTCCTGTCGAGGCTTATTTGGCAAGCGGAGGTGATCCTGCTCGTCAGTTGACGCACTCAGAAGTTCTGCTTCTAAATAGAAGTAGCGCTTTCGATGTCGGGCATACTCTAGTACATTTAGCAATTAGGTCAGTGAGAAACAATTTTAAACAAAGGATTTTATCAAATTTATTTCTGTTCATATATTCTTGTATATGTATATAGGGTGTCCCAGAAATGTTGTACTTCCTTCAAAGGTCCTGAGGTCGCTCCTGAGGTCATTTGAGTAACATGGACCAATTAGAATGTGGTTACAACGGCTTCTAATGGTTATAACTCCTTAACAAAGCCATGAAGGAAATTTTTTCAAAGTTACTTCAAATGACCTCTGGAATCATCCCCTTCGAGGAGGTACAACAATTTCTGGGACACCCTGTATATTTCTTTTGGCAATGTTTCAACTTCTTTGTGACATGTGTGATAAAATAAATATCATAGTATGTTATATAATGTATAATATTATTGTGTTAAACAGAATATTTTGCCGAGTATTGCTCATTCAGTTTATCATACCCTTAACAGATTTCAAAGAGAAGATATTCTAGCAACATTATTATCACAAATTGAAGGTTCAGGTTCTGGAGTAAAAAGGGTACCAAGTTATGTTGCACCAGATTTGGCTGCTCAAATACGCCGACACGTCACCAATAGTATCCGGTTATGCAAGGGTTCCTTTCCATGTTATTTTGTCACTGATATAGCTACATTCGCTTTGCCTGCTGAGGTTACTATAACATTATAATACTTTTCTTTTGGGGTATAATAGTTTGTTCAAGACATAAAATAATGTTAAGTTATATAAAGTCTACTTGAATACAAATCGAAAATTTTCGTTATCAGGTAGAAGATTTACCAAGTATTGTACAGGAGCAACTATTGGAGGAGTTATTAGATAAGGAAGCTCAACAGCAATTAGAAGGTGGTTGCGGAGAACCACCAGCACTAAATTGGTCTTTAGAAATTACCGAGCGTTTAGGAAGTCGTCTGCACGCGCTTTGGAATAGATCTGCTGGAGACTGTTTATTAGATTCTGCAATGCAAGCTACTTGGGGAGTTTTTGACCGAGACAATGCTTTAAGGAGAGCTCTGGCTGATTCCTTGCAACAAGCTGGTCAATTGTAAGTTCCCTGTGTCTTACATGAACAACTTGAAGTCATGATTTGAAGATGGATTCCATTAATTTGTTATCTCTTTACTATTTCAGCTTTTATCCCCGATGGAGGGAGTATGAGGCATCTCAAGCGTCTCGAATGTTAGATTTTACATTAGAAGAGACCCAATGGCAAGAAGATTGGGAAAGTTTATTGGCAACTGCTGCGCAGCCAGGAAGCGCGTTGGAACAATTACATGTATTCGCTCTCGCCCACATTTTAAGACGACCTATTATTGTTTATGGGGTTAAATATGTTAAAAGTTTCCGGGGTGAAGACATAGGTAATTTATCACAAAATCAAATAGAGGTGTGCGAGGAACCGAATATGTTGCCCGCCCTGGCTAATAAAAGAGGACTAATTTTGCTAAAAAAATTGAAGTTTTTTTATTGCAATTTATTATCGTACAATTACTAACACTCAAACACTGTGCATCGGGTACTCAACATTTTTGATTTCTCGCACACCTCTAAAACTAATCCTTCAATAGCTGTAGTATAAAGCTGACACTATATATTGAAACGATTCTTTTTACAGGATACGCAAGATTCGAAGGTGTTTACCTTCCACTTTTATGGGAACCATCGTTTTGTATTCGATCGCCTATTGCTTTGGGTTATACGCGGGGTCACTTTACAGCTCTCGTACCTATCGAACCATACGCGTCGTCTAGGATACCACCAATCTCATCGCACGGTGGCGTAGGATTAGTCGGCGGCAATAGTCCACTTCAGCAGTTGCAAATCGAGATGCAGACAACGTTTATGCCGTTGATGGACCGTGAACACAAACTGTTGCCAATCCATTTCTTGAGTTCGGAGGAAGTAGGTCGGGAGGAGACCATTTTGAAGGAGTGGCTCGACGTATGCAGAACTGAGGGTGGTGTACTTGTTGCGCAACAAAAACTTCATAAAAGACCTTTACTCGTAGCACAAATGTTAGAGGAATGGTTGAATCATTATCGAAGACTCGCGTAAGTAGAACACAGTCTTTCATTCGATCTTATTTTGCCAGTAGGAATGGGATCAAGTTCAAGTAAAACTGTTGAAAATCATTAGACAACGGATTCTATGCATTTGTGATAAAAGTGACTAACTGAAATATCACATTGCGAAGACAGTAGAAGAATTTAACACTAGGTTTACGGGACTCGTCAAAATGACGGGTTCTAGTATTCTTAATTCACAATTATCGAAATTGTAAAGATGCACGAATGAGAAACTGTTTAACAAATTTATTTCTTTTGGTATATATTGTAAAAGAAATGTCGAAAACGCTGCTTAAAAATCACAGTACATGATTTAGTACATGCTTTATCCCATCTCTATTTATAATTGTACAATGTTTGACTTTCCGGAGCATAATTGTAAGATTGTTAAACATTATAGTCAAACGAACAATGCACCCTTTCTGAGACCGCCCGTTCTACAAGATTACAGCAGCGACGGGGACACGGAGGACGAATAACGGGGTGCGATCGGTTAAGTTAACTAAATTCACACGAGAAGACTTTTTTCCATAATTTCGCTGGAGTGGCAATCACAAAACGCAAGATCTCTAAGGTCCGTAGTTTCCAGAACGTGTGGGCGAGCAAAGTGCGTGGACTTTGCGACACATTCGTATTTATTGGCGCTGTATTACTACTGCGTAATTTTTGTACATCATTATTGGTCGACGAACCAATCCGAATTCTTTTTGATTCGTACTATTAATTATACGGAATATTTATGAGTTAATTTGAGTATTTTGTAATAATATATTGATCTTCAGAGGCATCTATGATTGCGAGACAAAGTGATCATTGTTTCACCAAATTAGAATCCCGAGAGGTACGAGCAGTAAGTTAAGGGATGAAATTTCGTTGTGGTCAAAAGCGTTTTTTTTTTTGACTTTTCGATGGGTTCCTGTTCGACAAAGCGGGCACGTTAAACGAAACAACAACAACAACAAAAATTGAACTATGGTTCTGTACTATGTAGGAACTGTTTAATATTAATTTTCATAACGTGTTTATAACGAGAACGTTATAAACCACTAATCCACCGTAGATTTTCGGTTTGCTATCCGGTGGCGGCGGTGCGGGTATCGAGTGAAAACGAAAAAGATTTACACATTGGATTAGTGTAAAGTCATTAGTGATGCTTTCGGAGATGACTTGTTTCTCTCCGGAAACAGGGCATAAAGTTTATCCGCTGGGAGAAAGCGCGACGCACTGTAACTCTCGCGTCCAATGAAATTAAGGATAAAAGAATTCTCGGGTGTTAGTTGCGAAAAAGATGTTTGTTCGTGGATGAGCATAATTATAAGAAACGTGTAAAAATAGAGAGAGAGAGAGAGAGAGAGAGAGAGAGAGAGAGAGAGAGTGAGAGAGAAAAAAATTACAAGAGACCGTCGGTCGCCACTTATTGTCTGATCAAGCGTGAAAGTACTTGGTGACTCTGGTACAGACCATGTGATTTTTAAAGATTGTAAATAACGACCGAAGAAAAAAAACAAAAATATTCTGTAATCGTCTTTGAATCACTTGTTATCTTTGAGCTGTGTTAATTAGCGTAAATTGCGAAATAACAACGACACTTTGACTCTGACCACGTGACAGAGGGGGAGCGTTGTGTTTTCTTTGTGGCCGCTTCTGGGTGTATTAACGGAATAATGACGAAGTACCAGTTAAACTGTACTTTCTTCTTTGCGCGCAGGCGAAGAAAAAAAGTAAACGAGAAGAAAGAAAGATACGGGAAGTACGAAAGATCTAATTCTGCGAGGTGATCGTTCTCGCGAGGTGTGCTTAGTCATCGCGAACGTAGGTGTACTAGAACTTTTATAAAAGGGTGAAGAGAAAGTGCATGTGAGGGCAGAGAAACAAGTAATACTATTTAAGCACCAAGATTTGCCCTCGATACGTGCTTGTGTATTCCGCGAACGGACAAAGATTTATGGTAACTGGCTCGGCCAAATATAATGAACCGTAATCAAAAAAGTACAAAAAATCGTCAGAGGGAAAATGATGTTTCTTTTACGAATGCGCGTTACGTAGTTCGCTTAATATTTAGTCCTCGTTTTTACTAATTCTAATTGTAGCTTCTAGTCCTTTTTAGCACCGTCATTTTTTTTTGTTTTTTTTCTATTCACACGCGGCATGTGATTTAATTATGTAATTAATTAACTGATGGTCTCGGTGATGTTCGCGTAGGGAAGATATTCAAGTCAATTCCATGTTTTAAACGGTTGAACACAAGGCGCCGTGTTGAGAGAGCCCGGGAGGATCGAGAGACGATACGTCACCGTTACCGTGCTGTCTCATTAATTTCGATTTTCCCCACTTTCGTTTTAATTATCTTTTCTCTTTGTTTTCGTTCTCTCCCCCACCCCCATAATCTCGGTATGATTTTTATACGAACTTCGAACGGTAACGTGTGGATGTCAAACAGTTCTCTAATCGAAAGAAACTCTCTAGTGATATTCTCGGGCACGGCGTGCGTGGAATTACAGAAAAAGAAAAACGAGAAAAAGAAAATCCGAAGGAGGAAAAAAAAAAGAAAACAGAACAGAAATAATGTAAAAGTGACGACGCTCCGGTGGTGTATTTTATTTCCCCAATTTCATAAGTGTTTCTCGCTCGAGTCGCCAGAATTTACTCGGCAGGTGATACAAAACAAGAATATAAAGATTTAAGAATTTAATTGAATCAGATAGAAGTCTATATTAATATAGAATATATAAAATAGATTATATTAAATAATATATCGATGTACAATAATTCTAAATGATGATTTATTATTATTATAATTACTTATATTATTATTATTATTATTATATTATATTATATTATTATTCGTATCATTATTAAATCCGTAATAAGAAAATACCGACGTGAATCAATGAAATGCAAGTTACTTCATGACCTTCGAATTACCGATCCCGACGGCCACTCGTCAAGATATACATACATATACCGACCGAGTTGAAATCTGTAATTAAATCAGTCGATCTCTCGACACTGGATTAATTAACGCCTCGCTGCTGCTATTCGATTGACGCAAGTCCTTATTCTGTTTGCAAGACAAACTTTTGTTATCTGTGCTTTTAATCTTAAATAAGAAATCTTTCCCATCAAAACGGAATAGCTAATTTAAAATTGGACTAGGGTAAGGGATCCAATGTGGGGGTGCCAACTACTATATATTAATTATTCTTATTTTTTAAGCATAATGAGTATTTAAAAAGAGATACATAACATTAACTGATTTTAATAAAATTGAATATCTCTTTTTTAATGTTCCTTACATTTTATAAATATGTATAATTAATATGTAGTAATTCCCCACCCCCACATTGGGTCCCTTGCCGTATTTTGAAGTATTTTTTAAATTTTCATCACGGGTTCATATAGAAAACTTGTAAAATGCAACATTTTTTTCAAATAAACTACTGCTTGTGATGTCTCGAAAAACTGAAGTTGCTCGGTCCAATCGTAAAAAGTTATTTTATCTTAACTGTACACAACAAATGTTTATTTTCGAGATAAAACAAGCGACTTATGCAAGACGACCATTATCTAACGAGCTCTCAGAATTTGTTTGCGGATCGAAGCGTCGAGGGATCAAGGATCAGCAGCGAGATTTCGTTGAAAGATGTTTGTGTTTCGTTCCTCTAATTTCACACACATGGTATCACAGAAGTTCCATCGGAGTAGGATAAGGGACCCAATTATTGTGGGGCTACCAATTGCCTATACCAATTATACTTATTCAGGCCTATGTCAGAGTCATTTATGACCCACTACAGTTTTCTCTCGATATAAGGCGATGGCTACGGACCGGGTATCGTCCTATTTCGAATGAAGAGGAACAAGAGGAATAGCAAGTTTCTTATTTCGAATTAAAAAGCGTCGTCTTATATCGGAATAAAATTGTACATATTAACCTCGGCATAGCATACGGATTTTAAAGCAGAAAATTGAATATCTCTTTTTTTAATATTCATTATGCTTTAAAAATAAGTATAATTGATGTAGGCACAGTAATTGATACTCCCACAGTAATTGGGTCCCTTACTGCCTGTTTGTTGAACTGGTTCTGAAACGGTTCCTATTGTTACTCTGTGTGCATTGTTTTCGGGAAAATCGCTCGGACAGGTGCGGATCGTTGGTCGTACCGTAATCAGAAGTAAGAAAGACAATCCACGATGTAACGCTCGGTGTAATCTAATTGGTGTACTTTACGTAAGCGTGATCGGGAACTTACGTAAATCGAGGAACAAGTCCAGCCAAACGTTTTGTTCAATTTCCTTTGGTACACTATTTTTTTTTATTGCCCTATCGTGCGAAATCCTTTCGGGACATTTAAGTTTCTCCTATTGTTGTCCTCGGTTCGTCTCGAATTCGTCGCTTAGGTCGAGCTTGCTTCCTTCTTTCGACGTGACGTAGCTAAACACTATTGTAAATAGTTCGCGATACTCTCGATAGTAGAATTGTTCTCTTTAAACGGAAATGTACACTGTTTACTCGATATATGTCCAAAACACGGGTCTAGGCGCGGACATATATCGGTCAGGAGATGCTATTCTTTGACCTCGGCGACCGAGGTCTCTCGGCAGTGGGGATAGTTCTGGGACTTTTATCGGCCAGGCATTTGGGACATATATAGAGTAAACACTGTATCGACAAACAAGAGATGTAATTATACTGATTTTAGACTTCGTTTATTACTCACGATGTTTCCTGAACAAAATTCTAGTATTATTTTTCGAGTACGTCTCTTTGAGGAATTATGTGTGCCCGCGTGAGTGTGCGTGTGTGTGTGTGCGCGGTTTTTTGTTATTGTACATACATTCCTCGATCAAAAAAAAAAAGGTTATTTTGATATTTACTATCGTTCCAGACGAAGTTCAAAGTTCTGTTTTTCCTAGGCCATTGAAGTTTCCGGGGATTAAGCGTAAAATACCAATGAAAAATTTTATAAGAGAAATGTATATAAATTCTGATTGATGAGAGTAACACCGTGATTTTATTTTGTATGTATGGTACTTTATTAGATTTACGATTGGCAACGTATATTTGATCACTGTTACCGATTAGCTGAGCAAGCTTCTTCGAGTATCGTGCTCTTCATTACCGATCATATATTTAGTATGAGTGTACTCAAATGGAATCTAGGCATGTTACAAATTAAAATTGAATTACGCTAGGGTATTTGGAATTTTTCATTGTTCTCTTTTATGCGAACGGAGCTACTGTGATTCCTTTGTGTTATTTTACCATGTAAGGTTTCCTGTAAATAGAGTTTATTCTATGGAATTAATGGATTTCAGGAACAACTAATAAACTGCATAACAAAACAAAGGGTAGCATGTAATACCTTATTAATCTTTAACTTTCCATGTTAACACCAATTTACATTTGTATACGTGTTGTTGCTAAATGAATTACCGATGTATACATGTACCTGTAAAACCGTATTCTTTCTGTCACTTGAACGAGAGCCCCTAGTGTTCCATTAGGCACGGAGATGGTTCCATTTTATTGTATACTGTTAGTGAATTTCATTAGCTTCCCGTCGTGCAATCCACGGTGGTGTAGGGGCAACGTGTTTGATCGAATGTATTCATTTTTTTAAGATTTGTAATAAAGTTTTCATGTGACGAGATGATTTTATTTAGAGCTTACGTTCTCCAGCATAAGGTTGTTAATATTGATGACACTAGTACACTGTTATAGCAGCCATGAATAAACATTTATATTAATACACCGTGACTACTCATTTTTCATTCTAATAATCATTTTCAAAAGAATATTCTAGAAAAATTATTTTTAAAACAACACAGTGACAATTATTTTTATAAGATTATGCATAAAAAATAATTTTGAAAAGAACACTAAAAATAATTTTTAAAAGAACATCAAAAATCATTTTTAAAATAATATATCAAAAATAATTTTTAGAGAACATTACAAATCATTTTTAAAATAATATCCTAAAAATAATTTTTAAAAGAATATACTAAAAATAATTTTTAAAAGAACATACTAAAAATCAATCATTTCTTTATGCAAAGATATTTCTTTAGCTGTTTGCAAAAATACATTTAACAACATACCGTGGCTCTAATAATTTGATTACCAACTGCAAACGCATAAACACACTTACGATGGCCGAAGGATGTGATATAGACTGTGGATTAGGAAAATAGTTTGTGTCCTATAGATTCATCGATTGGCGATCGCTTAGTTACTGAGACGTTCGAATAATAATCAATTAACGCGGCACCCTGTAATGAAGCAGTCAATGTTTCCGCGCTCGCCAATCAGCCGTCCACTTCTTGAATGCTGTTTCCTAATTCGGAGTGGCACTGGAGGTTCTCGTAATTACTGTCGTTTTAATGATGGCCCCATCGTTCACACCGGCGACCCAATTTCTGAGTGGTTTTCGGTTCACCCTTCGCCGTCCTTCCCTCTTCTTCCTGTCCAATGGAATATAATCCACTTAGTTCTTTTCGCGAGAGATTCGCGAGACTCGTCCGGTTCCCGCAAACACGGAGATCCCTTAGTCGGTGGGTGCTCTGTCGATCGAGAATGCGTGGGATTGTTCAATTAGCGAGATAGTTAATGCTTTGCCCTCGGCCCACTTTATGCCTCGGTGACAGTCAACTTGACTGTTCCATGGGCATCGATAATCCCCGCTTTGTGCTGCGATTTTCTGTCTTCCGCGAATCCTCCGCAATGACTTTCTCTAAATGTTTCTAAATCGTACCTCGTGAATTAATTCCTAGCTATAGTACTCAATTTATTACTAGGTTCTAACGAAAATTAATTCGGTTGTACGTGGAATTTTATCCTTGTTTTAATTTCAAGAATTATATTGAAATTAATGTCTTTTTCTAAATTTTTCTGATTTACAGAATACCTCGTTTACAGTAAAGAAAAGTTGTCAAAGTCGTGTTAGCCTAAATCGTACCCTTTGAATTAATTCGTAGCTATAGTACTCAATTTATTACTATGTTGTAACGAAAATTAATTCGGTTGTACGTGGAATTTTATCCGTGTTCTAATTTCAAGAATTATACCCATTACTAGATCTTCATGTAAAGTAAATTTTCTGCAACCCCATGCCTTTTTCTAAATTTTTCTGATTTACAGAATACCTAGTTTACAGTAGAGAAAAGTTGTCAAAGTCTTATTAGCCTAAAATGTACCCCGTGAGTTAATTCCTAGCTACAGTACACAGTTTATTACTAGGTTGTAACGCAAATTAATTCGGTTGTGGGTGTTACGTGTATTTATTTCCTGAACAATTGTAACAAGTTGAAAGTAAGTAAGAAAACATTTTGAGAAAATGCGATGAAAATAAATGTTCAGAAAGCACAATAAATAAAATTTAACTTTTTGACTCTTCTGATTACGACGCTGGCAACTTTTCCCCTGGCAGATGACATTCTCAATTTATTAGTTGCCAAGGGTGAAAACTAATTTCTGCACGTATAAAGAATTGTAAGGGAATAAAGAAAGGCGATTATTTAAAAATATTGAACAATTTCGCAGGGCTGTGTCACAGAACCTAAAGTGCCATTAAAGCTTCATTTTCACATCGCGACGGCAGGAAGCGCGACAGCTAACGCGTTTAAATGGCAATTTGCATCAACATCCGCAGTCTAATGATTACAACTGATGGCCATATTGATTATCTGCTATGAATTAGTGGTTTACACTATGAATTTCAGCAACTGGATTTAATAGAAACTAATACTCAAATATCCGTCTCATAAATTCCGTCATGTTTATTCGTTCTTAAAAAGTCTCCTCCAACTAATTCACCTTTTAAAAATGTATTGTTCATTTCCTTATATTAATGACTCGATCAAATTACCGTGAAAGTCGAGCGAAAGTTCTGAACGTTTTAATTTTGGATGGTGATTACTATCAGACTGCGGATCTTTATGCAAAATAAAAATGTTCAACATTAATTGTAAAAGAACCATATATATATTTGTTTTTTTTTTACAATTTTAATAAGTTGGTGATAATGTACTGATATTAAATTCTTTTGATCTCCCCTTTTATATACTTCACCTAATTTTGTCAAAAATTATTCAAATCCGAAGTCCAATTATTATAATTTTAGTTTTGTGATATTACTGAATAAATGTTAATTCCAGTTGTAACGTATAAATATGTGTACAAATATTGTAATAGTCATCATCAGCATTTTCAATTAATCTTTCCAAAATTGATTGCTCTTCAAAAGTCTACTGCAAAAGTCGATAATTCAAACTAATTCTCCCAGATTCAATATAAAGGGATCTATAAAACCGCGAATTTGCGTAAACATGTATAAATAAACCGCGCGGCCGGTGGATGCTGCATTAAACCCCCAGTGAGAAAAATGGAGATTGCTATCATCGCTATTAATACCTTCGCCGACCATTAATAACGTCCTTTCCGTTTCCCGATGGCGTCCGCCATCAAGATTTCGATCGGGCTCGAGCGAATCCTCGCGATTCCCCGCTGTTAGATGGTTTCTTTGTCCTGCGAGGATTGGCGCGGCAGCGTGTCGATTGAAACATCAGCTCGATGGTCGAAGGAAATCGATATCCAGGCTCCGATAAATTCGCCTGACTCTGTCCAAACTCTGGCAAGCCGTTTCGAATTGATAAATGACTCGTGGTACGACTGCGTCCTCGCGCGCGCTCGCTTCCATTTTGCATGGAGCTTTTCCTGAGCCTTCGTTCAATCCGTCGATGTAGAAATCACCACGGATACGACGAATTAGAAGCTGTAAGCCGTGCCTCGATTATGCGAGCTGAGAGCAGGATCCTCTTGCTTTTTGCTGAACCTTCGAATATCCAGCGATCTGTTATCTGCGCTTTTTAACGTTCTGCTTTCAAATTGAATTCATTGCTCTGCTAAACTCTACATGGCCTTTATTGGTAGGCTCCAGATTTGTAGCATCCCGAGTCTTTAATTTACTGCTCCAAAAATACTGCTTTCTTTTTGTTTGGATTTAATAAATTACTAAAAATTTCAGTATTGTACGAGTCAATTCCACCATTTTCGTAGGTACAACACGAAAAAAAAATATATAGAAGGAAAATGTTTTAGGTCGGAAGAAATGTTTCGTTTTAGGGTTAAAATAACTTCGAGTGCAAAGGGTTAATTTATTGCTGTGGTGAGTGCTAAATTTCCTCTTTTGGTAGACTCCCTTTAACGTCCCGCTTTCAAATTTAATTTATTGCTGTGCTAAATGCCACATTTCCTTTACTGTATCTTTTAACTGAGTTACTGTTCAACCACAAATGCTTTAGGACAAAATTTTTGCCTCAATCAACGTAAACAGGATATAGCTTATAACAATGTGGAATTTAGTTTAGCAATAAATTGCTTTATTTTAAACGCCATTAAAGTTTGATGTTGCACTTGAAAATACCAAGCAACGTGTCAATGTTCTATAACTTTGGAAATATTATTAATTAACGTTAATAATAATGTACATACCTAATACATTATTAATATCATTATTTCTTACAGAGACGTTTCTAAAAAACCTAAATTACGAGATTCTGCGAAGGATCGATGATTTTTACGAAAAAAAATTCCTTAACGACTGTGCATTAGATCCTCTGTGGCGACGGATCAAAAACTGTAAAACATTTTCCGCGGTACAGAGAGGTTTACAAATTTTACGTTAACTTCGTAGAATTGCTTGCTGAAAAATGTCTCAGGTATTGCGGGACTGGAGATACGCGTTACTACGTAGCGCCGATCTATTTCGCGCCGTTTTGTATCGAACCATTTCGAAAATTTATGGAAACTTGCCCGGCGAACTTATTTCCCCGGAAAACGGATCGAGTACACAGGAGCCGCGTAATATTCACTTCCGAAAGGTGAAACCCCCGTGAATTTGTCTTCCTCCCTTGCGAATTCAACATCATTTTCATAATACCGGGACGCGTCTTGAGTTTCTTGTAAATCGGATTATTTACGCGACGGGGCCGCAGAATGTTCCAACAATTCCGAAATTTTAATGTCAAATGTAACATTTAATAATTGAAAATGACATAACTGTACTAACATCCCTGTAACATTAAATCGTCATTTCAAGTGTAATATCCATCATGCTACTCGACATTAAATTTTAACGTCAAATCTTTTGGTAATGTCTTCGTAACATAAATGGAGAACGATGAGGAATGTGGGAATTTAATAGTAACATTATTGCACATTAAATTATATTTGCTTCAGCTTCGTCGCCTTTATGGATTAATTCAGGGAAGCAGTATTTCAATAAAAATTTATTTTTCTTCCTATTTAACTGCAATTTAATTGAGAAAATTGTATAACTCATTGTCAGTTTTATTTAGTGGTTGTGATTGATATTTATATTTTTAAACAATTTATAATTTCAATTTCAACTGCACATTACTCAGTTTTATTCAGTTGTTGTGACCAGCGTTCAAATGATTAATAATTTCAATTTTTGTTAAGTGTACTGTTATTTCCCTGATAATCTTATGTTTTAGATTGCCCCATTCTTTAGTCACATTTATGGGAAAATTGAAAAATAAATTTTAAGCAGTACGTATAAAAGCAAAACATTTCACAAAGAAATTGTAATAATCCACATAATAAATATTTCATATAAGTATTATATTTCTTAATAAAGGTCTCCCTGTTAACAATCATCCTGCGTGAATAAATTCCTTTGATCTATACTTTCTGATCTTAGACCATTGTTCCTCGCGGTACAACAAAATAAATTGAAATATAAAGGAGCGTTTCGCCGTCAATCAGCCCAGAAGAGGAAACCCGTGTATTTCTTCAGGAATAAACTGGGACGGACCGTTGAAGACGGGCCAGAAGACATAAGTAACATCAGCGTGTCACAAATTACAGCATCATCCGTAAGATTTCCCCTTTTATCTCACTGAAATCAGAGAGAAAAAGTTGCTCGCTTACGGGGGTTGCTCGTCGAAAAAAATACTGACCGAAGCAGACGAAGATTTGAGTAATCCCCGTACAATCCCCGGAGTCCTGGAGGTCCACCATAAAAAGAAACGCAACACGCACTCAATACCAATAAAAATCCGTCGCACGGACAGACCCTCCTGCAAGAATGGTTGCCCGGAGCCATAAGTGGCAACCCCAGACGTTATTCTATTCCAGCTGTTTTCTGGAATGAAGTACAAATTGGTTAATTAACCCCGAAGCTCCTGCGTTAATGTTCCGTTGGCGTCGTTCAGTTGGATCATCTGTCTGATTAAACGCTTGCAGTACTACTTCTTTTTGCGCAGTGATTAGTACCTATTTGTATTTTGCCCTCCTAGTAGAAAAGGACGTTAAACTTTACTTCGGGAAACCAGCAATTTTTAACTAATTTTTATGCGATTCTGTAGTTTTTGCCGAGGAAATGCCGAAAATCCAAGTTTTAATTCTAGGGGGACGGTAGTTCAACAGTTATGCGCGTGTAAAGATATTAGATTCAATGATTAAAGATTGATCGAAGCTGGAACATTTGTTATAAGCAATTCGGATGAGGTATCACTATCGAAAACATGTGTACAAAATTTGAAGTAAATCGGAAATTTACTATATGGCAGTTCTAAAAATATAGTCTCGAGGAGAACGGAAAAGAAGGTTAAACTTCACTTCGGGAAACCAGCAATTTTTAACTATTTTTTATGCGATCCTGTAGTTTTTGCCGAGGAAATACCGAAAATCCAAGTTTTAATTCTAGGGGGGCGGTAGTTCAAGAGTTATGCGTGTGTAAAGATACTAGATTCAATGATTAAAGATTGATCGAAGCTGGAACATTTCTTATAAGCAATTCGGATGAGGTATCACTACCGAAAACATGTGTACAAAATTTGAAGTAAATCGGAAATTTGTTATACATCAGTAAAAATGTAGTCTCGAGAAGAACGGAAAAGAAAATTGTGACTTTAATCTCCCAGATACGGCGCGCTCGTCCGCAACTCTGCCTCCCAGGACGGCGCACAGTGGGCAATTTGGACGAAATCGGATTCAAAATCAAAGAACTTTCGATAGAAATGAGGTACAGCGATGAAATTTTTTTTAAATGAAGGCTAGAATTTTGTAGAATATGGGAAAAATAGGGAGATTATGGTACGAACGCTTTTTAACCTTGAGAAAATTCGTTAAACTTGCACAATTTCAAGAAAATTGTGGTTTTCCCAATACCACGCGCGGAAGAAATTTTTATTTAACATGCTACACATCATTTCCCATAGATTTTTTCACGCTGATTTCAAATCTGGTCCCAAAATTTGGCTACGACCTCAGGATTTTGCAAAAAATAGATTTTTGTGACAAAAACTAATGAAGTAATTTGTTCGTTGAAATGATTGGATGGTAATAATCTCCCTATTTTTCCCATATTCTACAAAGTTTCAGCTTTAATTTAAAAAAAGTTTCATCGCTCTACCTCATTTCTATCGAAAGTTCTTTGATTTTGAATCCGATTTCGTCCAAATTGCCCACTGTGCGGCGCTCCTGGCCGCGGATGGCACAAAAGCCGCTATAGTGGCGTTACCGTTCAAACTGTTGCTTTCCACGGAAGCCACTATGGTGGCGTTACCGTTCAATCTGACGCTTTCCACGGAAGCCACTATAGTGGTTCCAACATTTCCGTTTTCATTCAATCGTTTTTATTCATTTCAACCGTTTTCATTCATTCAATCGTTTCCGATTCAACCGTTCAATCTTTTGCTTTCCACGGAAGCCACTATAGTGGCGTACAGTGTTTCAGTGGTTATCGAGCGACTGAGAAAAAGTTTTCAGTGTTACCTTCGATCAGCAATCGCTGGCCTATATAGCGCCGATTCCGCGGCAGCAGCAAGGAAGATCTGTGCTGAAAGATCTCGAGGTAACCCCGGTTAATTGCAAATTTTCCGAAATCTGTGAGTAAAAGTTGAATTTCGGCCAGGTTTTCGCGGTTCCCGGAGAGCTGTGCGCCGAAAGCTAGGCCAGTCACCACCGTCTTCTTCGGGTGGGCGTCGATGGGTGGCGTCCGCGCAGGGGACGCCAAGGTGCAGACGCCCCCGGTGCTGCCGCCAGGGCGGTCGAGGGTGGCGGAAAGCGGGAAAGCTGCGAGTTCTGACCACAGTTCACTGCGGCCTCGCAAGCGGTTCGCACGACGACAGGGGAGGCCCGTGTCAGCCCCCGTGCGATCACGATCTCGCGTTTCCGTTCGCGATGTAAACAGAAGACAAACGAAAAAAAAAAAAGAAAAAATCCCTGGTTGATCGCAAAATCATTCGAAACTCGTTTCTGCTCGGTTCTCTCGACGGTTCGCGGGCTCTTTCGGACAACCCCGGGGGGCGGGCTTCTGTTCGCAACGAATCGATCCGTAACACAAGTCTCTACACACTTAGTCGTCGTGCGGCACGTGGCTCCTGGCGGCGATCATCCTGAAGTCCGCTGATCGTTGCCCTCCATCCTCCCTCCCCCACGTGTCCACCCCCTCGATTCATCCAGCCAGCTGATTGATAGTCGTGCTCCGATGACTCCTGATCCCCCGACCAATCGACTCTGACTTCCCGAAGATTTCGGCGAAGTGCTCTCCCCGAGGGGGTGGCGCGAGGTGGTCCCCGGGATACGTGGCACAGTTTAGCTGTCCGCAGAGAATAGGCGAATTTCCGAGTGCCTGTCGGGCTACGCTTCGGGCTGATGGACTTTAATCGCGGTTGCTGCCGTACCTGAATCGCCGCGACGCGTCGTCTTCGCCGGACTCCCAAGATCCTCCGTGGCCTCCGATCGGCTGGGTCCTCTTCAGTCGAACCTCCGAGGACGTCGCCACACTACCCTGTGCACGCTTCAAAGATTCCCCGCTGAAAATCGAGGAAACGGATTTGTTTTTCCCACGGTGGATGCTACTCTCCAACTCGGTTGGACCTAGATCGAGGACCTCGACGAAACCTAGTCTTCCGCTGGACGTTGAACGCGTGTCGAGTGCTTGACGGATTGGGAATAGTGTAACTGCGGATGTTACGGGTGCAGATACGTCCGCCGTGTCCTCGTGGACGAGCTACCCTCGCGCGGAGGATTTTATCGGAACTGCTTCGTGTTAAGTGAGGTTCGATGTTTTTCGGTGACGAAGGAACGAGGGGATGGGGTGAGCGATGAGCTCCCCGCAGGAAATTCGAAGGCAAAAACCGCGGATGAACGGATACCCACGGTCAAGTTGGTATCTATCGGCAGTCCGCGGAATTAATTATCGACAATAAGAGTCGGCGAAGTTGAAACGGTTTTATCGGGAATCTCGTTCGATCGACTGCTTCCTCGAACAGATAGTTTCTCTTTTTTCTTTTTTTTGTCTTTTTGAGTTTGGTATCGATTGAAATTTATGGAGGATGTACCGTTTTGAGTGCCGGGGATAACTGTGGTGTCGAATCTCGCGGAAATCGTGCAAGACGGTAAAGATTTTCGTGACGCGGATGACAGTCCGACGGCGCAAACCGTGCAACCATACCCGGAACCACCACACCTGTGGAACCCTCAGGTAAACATTCATTACGTTTAATTGGATTCGGTGGCTGGGTTATCAATTGCCTTTCAGATTGACCGTTCGATGTAGCTTGCGATGTTTGCAGTTTTCTCGTGAATAATACATTACCCTAAGTTAGCAGTTTCTGCGAAATTATTTTCTGCGTTAATTGAAACGTACAGGAGTTCAATGGAAAGTTCTCTCCATTAAACCCTTGCCCTGCAATATTGGGTCATACTTGTGATGAAGATTCTGAACAGACTCTAATAAATATGAGAGAGTCTAATTAGTACGTGATTAATTTCCTTTCAACTGGAACAAGATCCTATTTTGGCGTTGTTAATGTACAGCTATTGAAGAACATATAGGCATACAGTAGATATAAATTTTTTCCGTTTTTTAGGAAATTACGAATTACAAAAAAGTTCTGATCACTGAAACCGTAAAATAAATCGCAGTGGAGGGGGTTAATTCGCTCAAACCCCTTGCATTCGAAGTTATTTTAACTCCAAAACGAAATATTTCTTCCGATCTAAAATATTTCCCTTCTATATATTTTTTTCTGTTGAAAATGAAAATTAAAGATTTTCTATTGAAATGTTTAGTAATTTATTAACCCTTTGCACTCGAAGCTATTTTAACTCCAAAACGAAACATTTCTTCCGACCTAGAATAATTTCCCTTCTATGTATTTTTTTTTTCATGTCATATATACGAAAATGGTGCAATTTACTCGTACAATACTGAAATGTTTAGTAATTTATTAAATACAAACAAATTTAATAATGTAAAAAATATTTTGAATAATGATACAGAAATTTTTAGTGGCGCCTTACAGTCACCATTCGAGTGCTAAGGGTTAAATAAAAACAAATTTAATAATGTCAAAAATATTTTGAATAATGATATAGCAATTTTTAGTGACGCCTTATAGTCGCTGTACGAGTGCTAAAAGTTAATATGCTGGAAATAATGTATTACTCCCTCTGTGCCATAGTAATAGCAGCAGTTGATGAATTTAATTTGTCCCATAATAATAGTAGCAAAGGAAAATATAGAACGCAAAATTTATTATCAAGAAACTAGATTAAATTAAAAATATTACTCCTAATTTTGGTTTTAAATGTTCAGATAGTTTCTGGATTTTTCAATAATTTCGTTACTGTCTAGTGATAATATAGATGTCGTGTCCTATTGTTTTATAATTGATGGTTCAGCGTTTCTTATTCATGTTACAGTCGATAACACAAGTGCTTGGACGCCAGAGGCTTTCAATGTATTAAAAACTTTATAAATATTGCAATAAATTTCAGTGTTAAATATACTGGAAAATTAAAAAAGCTGTCGATTATAAATATTTGATTTTCAAAGCTTCTTATCAATGTGGTAATTCATCAGTCTGCTCATAGGTTTTCGATAAACAAAATATTAAAGCAGTGACAATGAAAATAGTGTGTACAGTAGAACCGCTCATTTGTTACAAATGGCAAAAATGGTAATAAGAGGAAACTTGGGAGAAAATAAAACAATATTCTTGTCACGTGCGCGTTGCGATAATACAGAAAAAAATGATAAAGAACTGGAGCATTTAATCGGAGCCGCAGAATTAATTGCTCGGCGCGGAACGATCTAATAAAAATAATAATAAAGATCGGTATAAATAGTCGCCATTCGTCATCGATTATTCAGAGAAAATTACACCCGTCGCCCGGGCATCACCTTCGGTTTCATTTTTCATCCACCGGTAGCATCATTCGCGATACAAACGCTGATATCATTCCTCTTCATTAATCACGGATCATTTACCGGACGACGACGGCGGCGAGCTTTCGATTACTTCTCTTCTTCTCTCTGGACTTTCTTGCGCGTTTCCGCCCGAAATTTCCGTCTATTCTTCTTCACGAAGAGGTCCACGAAAGCGGACGGCTACGCCGCACAATGGTCTAAAACGTGAAATTCAGTGACATTTTGGTATAACTTCTAAACTATTAAAGATATCGAAGTTTTATTTTATTAACAAGTAATATTTTTTAATGGCGCATAATGTACCATACTTTTTATTTATTTAATAGCTTTTAAACTATTTTTTAAGTATATTTACAAATTTAACAACTTTTAGAAACACATTCAGCTTAGTAAATATATTATTCCTCTAAATTTTTGAAAAATCGCTCTTTAAATAAAATTTAGTTTAGTGCCTAAAGCATTTTTTAGTCGTCAAAGAGTTCCGACCAAGAACTCGAGAACCTATGCGCATAGCCGCACGGACGCGGGCGACTTTAAACAATAATAACTTGTGATATGGGACGAGATGGGAAATAATTCTTACATGATTGTGTGGAGGAAAGTATGCTGAAAATACTCCATTTTGTAAAATTCTATGATCTCCTATGATACAGAAGATATTCCTTGCGAAGTCTGAAGAATTTTGAAAATTTTCTACATTGTATCTGGCATAACATGTTTAATACATTATGAATAGTAATTTTTAATCGACAATGGTAATGTACAGCTTAAAGAGAAATCTTTCATTTAAAACAAAATTGGAAGAAAAATATTAAAAAGGATCGTCAGGGCATCTCAAGTAAGAAAAGCAAGCAAAAGTTTAACCGTTATTACAGTAACAGTACTTATTAAATTTTATTAATTTTTTCATTTTCAAGGTTGATGGATATTTCGAAAGCAATAAACATTCAACATAAGTTAATATGAGACAGTTGATTTTTTGGCAAAATGTCACTAAATTTCGCGTTTTAGACCACTGTGCGCCGGTCCGACAGGCCGAACGAAGACGAAAAATTGTCGGGCGTCTATCTCGGCCGAGGAATCGTCGATACTCGGCGCGCGGAAGCGCAGGTGTCCGGGGATCCTGTGGAAATAGGATGAAACACGCCCCAGTTTGATCCTGCGTTCGCATAATAATGCCAGCACAATGCGAGCAACGCCATTATTAGTCTTCCGTGGAAAGTTTCTGGAGCGTTGCCGCGCTGATTTTGAACGCCAGTTAGCCTCTTCATCGAATCAATTAGCCTCTGCCGAAACGAATTTTCTAACGTGAAAAAGAATTACAGTGATTTTTCTATATATGTCGCCAAGGCCTGGACGATAAACGTCGCAAAATTATTCCCACACCACCGCCGGGTATACCCCGTGAGGGGCCACGAATCTCGAGAGACCTTACACGCCGTGGAGTGTAAACATAATATGGCTCGGGTGTGTCTCCTAGACGATATATGTCCCTGGCAAGACCCGTGTTGTTGACATATATCGAGAATTCACTGTATTTCTTTGTTTCATCGAAATGTCATCACTGCTTTCATACGTCGTTTGTTTTCGTCGCGGGAAGATTCCGGAACGAACAGAGTTCTCCAACAAATTTTATTTTTATAATAAAATAAATAAAAAATAAGTAAAGAAATTTGTTATAATTATGATTATAAATAATAGGTAGATACTTTACTTGTTCCCATCAGGGTTACAATTCTTATAACATCACCCACCCCTTTTTTCATTTTTTTATAAATAATAAAATAAATGAAAAATAAATAAATTTATGTTTTATAATTATGATTACAAATAATTGACTAAATGAAAAATAGATAAATTTATTTTTTATGATTATGATTGTAAATAATAAAATAAATGAGAAATAAATAAATTTATTTTTTATAATTATGTTTACAGGAAATTAAATAAATGAATAATAAAGTGAAAGAGAAATTGGAGAAATTTGGAGTGAATAGGCCATCGGCTATAGGCCATCTCACTAACTCACTTTGGCACCGTCCACCTCGCAACTTGTCAGTCGAACAAACAGCAGTGACGTAACGGGACCATTTTGTTCCGCCGCTGCTGCTCGAAACCTTTTGCTGCAGTGCTTCACAGTCGGACACTTAATTTCGGCCAATAGCTATTTTTTTCATCCAATTGTTGCTTAAATAAAGTCTTTACAACCAAGGCAAAACAATTTCTTGTTTATTTTCTAGAAAATTTGGATATCTGGACTGTCGGTCTTTATGCAAAATAAAAATTGATTTCTTCTCTTAACAATTTGAATTGATTGTACATAACAACAACATTAATTTCAACCGAATCTCTTCCATTTCCAATTTCTTCCATTTTATGTTTTACTCATTTTTGGTTCCATTTTGGTACTACTTTTGCTCTTAAATCTGGCGCAAATGTAATAACTATACTTATAAAGAGCATTATAACTAGAGATCCAAAATATTTGCAGGTACCCTCATCCGAAATACAACGAAAGCCGGTCCCGAGTCGTCGTCTTATATCGGTATAAAACTGTATCAGTGAAATGTCGGGGTGGGTCAGAAATGACTCTGACATAGTATTTGCAGGAGTCCGAGTGTTAATAAGGGTTAAATTCATCTGATGTTTTCGCAGTTCGTATTGCACTCATCTATGTTTATCATAATTTTTTATTATTAAATGCATGAAATGTCCACGGACGATCCACGAAAATCTTGCATTAGTTGCGACTGATTTGCAAGAATGTCGTCAACAAGATGGCACTCTCCATGCGTCTGGCTATTTTCTTCTGCACGTACTGTTAAAGTCGTTTCGCATTTCACGCGAGGAGAATTCAATTAATTTTACACGCGTCTGTGTTCAACGCTGCGACGCGTAGTGCAACATCCAGGAAGTTAATGGAGACTTCTTTTTTATGGTTTTTTAATGTTCCAAAGTGAGGATGCGCCGCGCTCACCGAAATATTGTAACTGCGCGAAGACTGTTGCGGAAAGAATGCTCTGTCGGCGGACGTGTTAATGATCCCTGAGCGGACTGCAGTAAACTTGTCAAGTCGGGAACGTGTTTAAATGTTTCAGCTGAGTTTATGGTTCCGGCGATTGCAAACAGTTGTCTTTTAACATCTTTTCTGCCGTGTTATGGTGTAAGGGACCCGATTACTGTGGGGGTTCCAATCACTGTGCTTTTATTAATTATACTGATTTTTAAAGCATAACGAATAATACAAAAGAGATATATAACATAACTTTTGAATTCCTCGCGTTAGAACTTCGATTTTTGGAATTTCCTCGTCAAAATCTACAGGATTATATTAAAAAATGTTATAAATTTTTGGTCCCACAAAGTAAAGTTCAGCCTAAATAAGTAGTTGGGTCCCTTACTCTAGTTTTTAGCTAGGTAACTATGGATTGGAGAAGTTATTTTATTATTGAATGAAACAATGTGTTTTTGTGTTTAATTAGTACTTGAACAAATGTGTAATTATTAGACTGCGGATGTTGAGAATTTATGATAAAAATTAATAAGTGGAACACAAAATAGTGACAATATCGGATTTTAAGAACTATAGTACATTATTCGTAACTTGTGAAAATAGAAGAAATTAATTGTAGCTCCTGCTACTTGCAGTCTGATTTAATTAAGTCTGGACTCCTTGAACTTGATTAGTCTACAGTCGATGTTTCTATGGTGAACTTTTACTTAACTGTTTCCATCTTTATGTACACCATACCAGTACCCTGCAAAATTACTGTTCGCGAAGAGAGTCATAAAAATGATTCGCTTGCTACGATACTACTTTCTCCTAGTACTTTAATATTTAAGAGAAGGGGCTGGTTTATGTGTGAGGACGTAAAACTGTACGTTGGACACGAGACCTGATTGGACAAGATGGTATAAAATCGTCTGAATTATTCTAGCCTTTATATTTGCACTCAGTTCTTCATTAGTTGATACCATCGTACACCCAGTTGCAGTTTTCAGAAACAACCAACTCGAAATGATTAATATTCTTTTTTAAACGCCTGTACCTTGTTCAAGTGGAGCACAATAACATTTTATAAAATAGCAACTCTGAATGAAAGTAGATTGCACTATTTCCAGATCGATTAAGTATAGTCGATTAATCTGAAATTCAGAGATCTTTATTATACATATTCTTCAAAATGGCAACTCCAAAAGAAACAGTTAGATTGCACCATTCCCGGATTGATTAATTACAGTAGGTTAATATAAAACGAAGGAATCGTCCATCTTTCTCAGATCGATTAAATATAGCGGGGTTAATAAATCGTTCATCTTGAAGTAGATAATATTCTTTTTTAAGACACTCTGCTTCATTAAAATGGCGCACAATAATATTCTTCAAAATGGCAACTCCAAAAGAAACAGTTAGATTGCACCATTCCCGGATTGATTAATTACAGTAGGTTAATATAAAACGAAGGAATCGTCCATCTTTCTCAGATCGATTAAATATAGCGGGGTTAATAAATCGTTCATCTTGAAGTAGATAATATTCTTTTTTAAGACACTCTGCTTCATTAAAATGGCGCACAATAATATTCTTCAAAATGGCAACTCCAAAAGAAACAGTTAGATTGCACCATTCCCGGATTGATTAATTACAGTAGGTTAATATAAAACGAAGGAATCGTCCATCTTTCTCAGATCGATTAAATATAGCGGGGTTAATAAATCGTTCACCTTGAAGTAGATAATATTCTTTTTTAAGACACTCTGCTTCATTAAAATGGCGCACAATAATATTCTTCAAAATGGCAACTCCAAAAGAAACAGTTAGATTGCACCATTCTCAGATTGATTAATTACAGTAGGTTAATATAAAACGAAGAAATCGTCCATCTTTCTCAGATCGATTAAATATAGCGGGGTTAATAAATCGTCCATCTTGAAATAGTTAATATTCTCTCCTAAGTCACAGCGCTTTATTAAAATGGAGCACTCTATCCTCTATAATAACAACTCGGTAAGGAACAATCGGATTGTGTCTGTGTTACTGGTGAATCGATTAAATAAATAGCCGTCGGTATCGAAAGTGGATTAAGAAGTCCTCAGCTTTTAACCTTAATTCGTGAAACCATTGCAACCGCCTGGCGGGTAAAACGTTAAGAAATGTACGAGGTGTGTTTGTCACCGCGAAGCACACGGGCTCGAGGAATACGGCCGATGCGCCAGGTGGTGTAACACGGAATCAGCTGTTGCAGAACACCAAACGACGAGAGGACACGACATCCTCTGCTCTACAACGAAGCAAAAGTCGTAACCGAACGGGAAGTGTACTTCGCCGGAAAATACAGAGAAGTGCTCCGGGCCATGAAGCACCGTAGCAATATCAATACACGCTAACGACCGAACCCAATTCGAAGCTCTTCCAGTCCATTTTTTTATTTTTCCGACTGACCAATCGGACTCGCCGGCGCGGCGTGGCGACCAGTGATCTGGAATAAAATATTAGGTCGTTCAGAAAATTTTAGAGATTACTCGTAGGAAGGATATTCAACGAAAGCATGAATATTAATATTAAAGTAATTGAAAATAATAATACATAGGAAGCCAACCGACTTTCATTTTCGTTTTCAGGAACTGCAACTGATTTAGCAATGGCTGCCATGGAATGTTAAAAATGTCTGTCTTAAAATATGAAATAAGACGAATATAAAAATATATTATATATACTTAAAAATATTTACTTAAAATAAACTATACATACCATTAAGTAACAACATGACCAAAATTAATATAACCTCCTTTACCTTTACTGGAAAAATGATAGGAGGGAATGTAGATAAAAAGGTAATAAAGAGTTGAGAAGAGGTAATGAATTGAGGTTAAGTTGGAGGCATTTTTGCCACGTTTCAGGTGCAACGGCGTATGCGATATTAACTTCTTCGAACATCTTGGGAATCATTGGCACCCGAAAAACGGGAGTACTAGAGTTCTCAACATGGCGAGCACTGCAATCTGCCAACGTCTCATTAAAAATCGGCGTAACACTTGGGCAGCTCTCCTCGTTAGCCTGCACGGCGGTTCGGGAACGAAACTTCTAGTTCATACATTACGTGCCAGTAGTGCGGCTCGACCATTTGTCTGGCTTTATAGGTTCCCAGTAGTAAAGGAAGTAGTTTCGCATACGCCAAGATACTGTTATTGAATCCCCCCCCCCCTGGGATTTGCGTTGCCTGCAAAGTATTTTCTCCATTCGGAACACATTAGTTTTCAATCCCACACATATACACTGTATTTTATAGTGTTGCATAGACATTTGTGAGAAAGCTGTCCTCCGCTTTGCAAACTTTTAGCATAACACTCCCATGCTCTCTTTCGATTTCGAAGAATGTGTGATCTGCATTTTATAGAATTTTATTATTGAATATAATTGCTATAATTGTGTAGCACGTGCACTTTGCTCTATGCTTTTGCGTTAAGTTTTTCTTAAGTTGTAAGAATTATAGTCTTCGCATTTTAGAATTTTATTACTTTGTTGCAAGCACAAAAGCTTTTATTATTTTTAATTTGGGTTGAGTTTACTTTTAAGTCAACTTTTCCATATTTTTCTGAAATTAAAAAACTTAAGGTGTGCAATTTTATGGAATTGTATTAATTTGTAGCAAGTACAAAAATTTGATTTTATATTCCTCATTCAATCTAAATTTTTTAATTTGTTTCACATTTCAGAAATTTTTAGCTTACAATCCGAATATATCGTCTCTATTTTATAGTGGATTTACAGCAAACACAAATATGCTCTTCTCTATTTTATATGTCGTCTATTTAAAATTAACTACAGCCTCGTTAAATTTTATCAATTGTCTCGATAAAATGGTTTGACAAGGAGTTTAGAGGCAATAGAATTCTCGATGTATTGAAACATTGAAACATGAAATCCGTCCAGCTTTAATAGAATATTTTTACGATCCCTGAGAATAATACAGTGAAGAACGACCGAGAGTTCGATATGGAAACGTAAAATATAAATCCTCTAATCAGAGACGAGAGCAATTTAATTGGAACAGAAAGTGAGGAATAAAGAATTCAGCAGGGTCGATCGATTTTTCTCAATAAATCGCGAAATGTTACATATTCATGCTATTTTTTGTTCATTCAGATTTCTCCGGCATCGTTTCGGTTTTGTGTGGAGGCTCGTTTACACAGAATCTCCATTGTAAATTATCACTTTCCTAAACATTTCACGAACAACCATCGAAAGCTTTTTCTTTCGCCCCACTTCAACGCATGACATAACATACTTTGTCAATGAAATACGTCGAATAAAATATCAATGAAAAAGAAGACCACTAACTATGTCAAGATGTTTTGGAATTTTTTCTGGAAATAAATATTGAAAGAAAAATATACAAAGGGGTAGCAATATAAAATATTGCAAAAGGGATAGCAAATAATTTCAAAATCAAAAAATGCACTTTATACAAAAATGCTGTTGCTCTTGACTCGTTAAAATTATTACGAGAAGAACTGAATATCTACGTAGTTCCTGTACCTCGGGGACAATTTTTGCATAAAAATCCGCAGTCTAATTATTAATATCCACGTAAAAAATAAGCAAAAAGTTCCCAGTTAAAATTTCGAGATTTATGAAGTGTTTCGTTGCAGGAAAAGTTTGAGCGTTTGCATTCATCAAAATTTCGCATTGGGCGGCGTGAGTATTGCCATAATTGTGTTCAGGCGTTCCCATTGGGGCGTTCGCAGCCCGTGCAAGCTCTTGACGCGTGTTCGAAATAAATTTCCATCGCAGTCGTTATCTTTCGGCTGTGCGGAATCCGCGCGCGTACGCGAAACAACGCGGATTCCGCTCTAGAAAGCCTCGCGGCTCCCGTCACGACACGATTTCTTTTTTTTTTTAATTGCTGCACCAGGTGCGCCGACTCCGCTCCAATATCCTCGGAAAATACACGGAGGATACGATCTTAATGAAAATTTAGCTCGCGCGCGACATTTTTCCCTTTAACGAGCAGCCGCGCATTTAACGGGTCGAGCCGCCATTTCTGCCCGACGCCGCACCGGTATACACTATTAATTAACGAACGGAACAATTTTAGAGTTTTTTTGGGGGTCGCGAAACCTGATTCTGCTATTGATTATTTGCTGGAATGAGAAACTACCCTCATAGGGGATGCTTCAATCATAAAGCTACCGTCATAGGGGATGTTTCAATCTGAGGAAATTAAACTTTGCTGAAATTGTCTGTTAAGGATATAGGACACTTGTTCCAGTTACTGTGCCGTTAAGTTAACTTGTTAATTCATGTATTAATTTATTATTTCATTTTAATTAACATTGCTGCAATTAGTGTCTCTTAAGGATATAGGATACTTGTCCCAGTTACTGTGCCATTAAGCTAACTTGTTAATTCATGTATTAATTTATTATTTGATTTTAATTCAATTTCTTGAAAATTTCTATCTAAGGAATTGAAACTTTTATGCAATTAATGTCTCTCAAGGACATCGGATACTTGTCGCAATTACTGTGCCATTAAGCTAACCTGTTAATTCACGAATTAATTTATTATTTCATTCTAATTCAATTTCTTCAAAATGGTTTTGAATTAATTCCACCTATTTTATAGAAACGACTCACTGTTCGCTAGAAGTATTGCACGGACCATCGAGCATTCCACACGGGAACGAAAGGAAGGAAGGAAGGCCCCAAGGTCGCCATTTTTCTGTCGCGTTACATTTTTCAATGAATTTAAATTGAATCGTCTCGGTCCGCTCCCGGGAACCGATTCGCCAACCGAATGGGAATCGAGCGGTTTCGATCTCGCAGAACCTGATCACCCGATTGCACAGCTTTCGCAATTATACTCCGCGGTAGTGGGGATAATTCTGCGACGTTTATCATCCAGGCCTTGGCGACATATATTGAGAAATCACTGTACAGTTATCTTTCGATATAAGGCGATGGCTCGGGACCGGCTTTCGTCGTATTTCGGATGAAGAGGCGATTTTCTTATATCGAAATAAAAGAGCATCGTCTTATATCGGAATAAAAGTGTACGTATCGACGGTCGCGCTCAAGCTTATCCTCACGGGTCACGAATGACTCCGGGATAGCATACGAAGGGTTAGGTTCGTTTGCTGTACGTCACGTTATCCTGATCTATTCGTTTTATTTAGTTTAAAGCAGAATCTGCGTGTTTTGATGTACGATCCGGGATAATTAACGAACCTTTGTTATCGAATTATACCTCTCTTAATTACGATCCTCGTTTGCCGGCGAAGAACCTGTGAATCGGGTCACGGTTCGCTTGGAATTTCTGATTTCGGCTGGTTTCATGCACAGGACGCGTATGTATACGCGGATTAGGTTCGTTGCATAGTGGATCCATCGAACTGCTTCGTTGGTTTCATAGTTTTCCCGGTTTTTCGCAGTTCCTACGGTTTTGTCAATTTTACCTGTCGCTTTCGCGTGTTTGTTATTTCGGTGATACTTTACAGGGTTTTTTCATTGTTTCCCGGTCGGTGGAATTTTGGAAATGTTTCATAGTGATCTTTGCGATTGTTGTGCAATCTCCGTAATTGTATTTGTTGAGGAACATAATAATCTATTCATTTTTCTCAATTTTTCTTGGTCTTTAACAAATTTGGAATCACTTATTTACCCTTAATTTGATACTTCTGATTAGAAGAACAATTTTTCCATTGCATGTTTTATAGTTATTTAGGTACAGGGGTTATGTACAAACAATGCAATTTTTATATAATCCATTAATTGTACACTTGTGTAAAGTAAACTATATATTCATATTCTGCATTTATTTCTTTTTAATATCTACCACCAAAAATAAATGTTAAACGTTTTGGTTTTTTTCACATTTACTACAAAAAATAAATATTGACATTTTTCTATTTGCTTCAATATTTACTGCTAAATGTGAATGTTTATATTCACTTTTTCGAGTTTATCCTCTGAAAAGTTATGCCTACAGAATACAAATACTTTTCAAAAGAAATGCATGCTGGATTCAATTTGTCTCAATGTGAAATCTTTAATTTTCTTTTTTTGCATTTATTCTTTTTATATTTACTACCGACAGTAAAAATTTGTATTTAATTCTCTAATATTTCGTATATCTATGGAGCGAAAATAGTATTGAAAATAAATCGACGATATCGTGGATTCAATTTCTATCGGTTTGAAATATGGAGTTTTGAATTTTTTCTCTTGCATTCGATCTTCTAGCAGTTAGCGCGTCTACAGCAGAAAAATAGTTTTAAAAATAAATTGTAGATCCAGTTTTTGTCGATTTGAAATATGAAATCGACAATTTCTTCTTTCGCACTCATTCTTTTAGCACTTACCACGTCCACCGCAGAAAAATAGTTTTAAATCGACGAAACCGCGGAGCACAATTTATTTCAATCCGAGCTTTCTTATCCGTCCTTTCGGTATCCGCAGCATCTGCCCAACAAATATTTTCAGAATAAATGGTCGAGATTGTGGTAACACGTCCGATAATTTGAATAAATGGACGCGACGATCCGTGGGAAAGTAAAGTTCGCTCGAAGCGAAAACCCGTCGCAAGATATCTCTGAAAATGAGCGAAATTTGATGGTAAACGTTTTCATAAACGACGCAGCGTCGCCTAAACGAGAAGACATTTCCATTTACTGTACCCTGATAAAAATGAAAGCCGCACCAGCACGGTCTAAGCATGGCAACAATGATCTCTGTACAGGGTAAGGGACACAATTACTCTGGAGGTACCAATTACTATGCCTATATTAATTGTATTCATTTTGGCTGATCTTCACTTTCTGGGACCAAAAAATGTATACCTTTTTGAAATATAATCCTGTAGATCTTGGCGAGAAAATGCCAAAAATCGAAGTTTTAATGCGAGGAATTCAAAAAGTTACGTTATTTATCTCTTTTTTAATATTCATTATGCTTTAAAAATAAGCATAATTAATATAGGCGCAGTAATTGGTACCCTCACAGTGATTGGGTCCCTTACCATATAAACTGTTCGTTCATCGCTGATCAACAGCCGGCGATTTAATTTTCCATTGTAATTGGGTTCCTTAATGAGATTCAAGACCGAAATGGAATTTATGAATAAATTTTCCGAGTTGAATATCTAGCCGGATCAGCATAATAGGTGTCACGAATGGCTGACAGAGGCGATTTTCGAAGCTTCCATTCGAAAAGCCGAACAGGCTAGGGGAAATCATGATTAAAAATACAGTCGGACAGTTCGATAGCAATCGCGGAGTAGGGCTTTTAATTTTGCATAATACGGCCGAGCATTATTTAATTTTGTTCCGCTGAATATATATCGGGATTAAATTATGACTCATCGACAACCGAAGAGAAAAATAATTTCATATTATTAACGCAGATTCTTGTTCGATATCCATGCAATGGAAAGGGAGAATACATTATTACGAGGCAATGAAGCGTGGTTTGTTAAATGTGCTGTCATAATTTTATTTGAATAATGTCGAGTGTAATGTCGCAACTGTATTTGAAATAACAGTTTAATTACATAGAATTTAATTTATCGATTGTATAATTTTTCAGTGCGATAATTAGACTGCAGACACTCTGTGGACACTCTGTAGAGACCCTGTATAGCACAATACCATTTCCCATGGTATCGTCTAGACGCAGCAATTTATAATTAAGAATTAATCTGTAGAAAAGGGTTCATTTAATTTTATTTAATCTTGTACATTCGGTATTAAATCGTTTTAATTAGTACGACTAGTTTAAATCGCCGGTACATAATTCAGTTCTCCGCTGCGTTGTAATATTCATCCTACAGATTTCTCTTGGATGTTAAATGAACAGATGTACCCCTCTTCAAAGTCTCATTACCCTCGCGATTAAATTTCGCGAATTTTCGTCTTATCCTCTAATTAAGAATCGCTGAACGCGAAACGATCTATCGAAACTACGGAAACTGGAAATGTTTCTTGTTGGATTCGCACCGATAAAATATATCTTCTGATCAGTAATTGACTAATGAGTATTGAATGAAGTTTAAGTCATGGTTGTGTTAACCCTCGCACTCCATATTTACCTTCAACTGTGGAATTCATATCATTATGAATATGAAAGTACTTATAATGCCAGCTAATCAGAACACACGTTTTCATATACACTATTTCGCGACAAAGCGATCGAGTAACGTAAAACAATTATGCGTTGCGACGCGTTATTTGCGTTCGTCATTTGTTTCATTGTTAATGAAACTAATACCAGAGGTTACTTTGCGTCTCTGTGGAATGTGTTGTACATGAAATATTATCTGATACGTGTTTCTTGTTACCTTTAATTTTGAACTTTTTCCCTCCTAATTTATCGATTGGGACCACTGTGCGTCCTGTATCGTCCAGGAGACATACTCGAGCCGTGTTATGTTTACCGAGGCCTCTCGAGTTTCGTGGCCCCGCGGTAGTGGGGATCATTCCGCGACGTTTATCGTCCAGGCCTTGGCGACACATATAGAGAAATCACTGTACAGTTGTCTTTCGATATAAGACGATGGTTCGGGACCGGCTTTCGTCGTATTTCGGATGAAGAAGAAGAAGAGGTGATTTTCTTATTTCGGAATAAAAATGGTCGTGTTACATCGGAATAAAATTGTACCCATCCTACTATAATTTCCAATAACAATTCCTATACTATAATTTCCTCACTACCGGAGACTTTAGCCAATCCGATCCCGTCACCTTCGCCACCCTTCGTCCCAAAAGCCGTCCGCGAGTATCGATGCATAACACAGTAGCATAACCGTAGTGCTCATTCAAATTTCAGGCTGGCACGATGCTGAAAAAGCGCCGGGGACCGCAGAGCCGTTCGTCCCGACATTGTGCCCAGATGAAAATCGAACTGGCGAGAGCACCGCCTGGAATTCAGCCAAAGGGAGCTACCCGGGGCCGCCATTTTGCTCAGAACCAGCATAGATCAACGTCGGCAACCATACGCTAGGCGTTCTTCGATAAACAGTGGACGCAGCTCGGCGAAGCTCGCCCTCCGAAAATGTCTACACGATTCTATCGAGCCGGGACGCTTTCGCCGGGATCCGGGTCGCTTATCTTCCGACGAGGTGCCGAGAGGTCAGAGGTCGCTGGTCCAACGGCGACGAATTGACTTAGCATCCGCCCCGAACCTGAATTTTCGATGGCCCGTCGGGACACGTTGGTGAGTCGCGTGGTCGTCGGGGGCGCTGGTCGCGATGAACAGGGCAAGGAAGATCTCGTTCGATCACGGTATCGAAATCAACGGAGCAGGTAGATAGCGTAGAGGAGGAGTCTCGGAAGCGAGGAAGATTCGGTGATCCCAGATAATAAGATGGAGCTGAATGGAACAATGGAAGGGGATCCTAGAAACGCGACGGAGCTCTCGAACATATCGAACGTCCTGATCGACACCGGCCAGAGTAATCGGTCCGGCTTCTACGAGAACGGCTCCCACGAGTTCGAGCACGTCCTCCTGTTGATACTCAAGGCCACCGTGATGGGCTTCATCATCCTTAGCGCCCTGTTCGGCAATCTCCTGGTGATTGTGTCCGTGATGAGGCACCGGAAGCTACGCGTCATCACAAACTACTTCGTGGTCTCGCTGGCCCTCGCCGACATGCTGGTCGCCATCTTCGCGATGACCTTCAACGCCTCGGTCGAACTGTCCGGCCGTTGGCTGTTCGGCTACTTCATGTGCGACGTGTGGAACTCGTTGGACGTGTACTTCAGCACCGTCTCCATTCTGCATCTGTGCTGCATCAGCGTCGATCGTTACTACGCGATCGTACAGCCGCTGGACTATCCGCTGATCATGACCAACTTTCGGCTGAGCACGATGCTCAGCGTGGTGTGGTGTTCCCCGACCGTGATGAGCTTCCTGCCGATCTTCATCGGATGGTACACCACCGAGGAGCACCTCGAGTTCCGCAGGAACTACCCGGACGTGTGCGTGTTCCAAGTGAACAAACTGTACGCCGTGATCAGCTCCAGTGTCAGTTTCTGGGTGCCCGGCATCATCATGATCGCCATGTACTACAAAATATACAGGGAGGCCGACCGACAGGAGCGGATGCTTTACCGGTGAGTGGATCCTTCAGGTTTTCCTATTATCGCACCGTGGGCTGTTTTATGAAAAAAAAAGAATAGGTGGGGTTAATTCACAAATTTTCATGTCATGAAATAGGTTAAACGGTTGACGGGGGCGATTCCTAAGGTAATTTGATGAAACTTTTTCCTTTACGAAAATATCCTCCGCCGCTTACAAGGGAACATATTCAGATGCGAAAATCCGATTTTGATGAAACTTATGGGAGCTTCTAGTTCTTTGAAAAATATTTGACACGTATTTTTTTTTTATCGGCAGACATCCACTTTGAAGGGGTGAAAACAGCCCTCAAAGTTGGGGTTCAAAACCACATTTTTTGAGATATCTCGGAAACTAGAGATCGAAAAAATTTGAATTTTTTTTTAAATTGTGTGTTTTTCAATGGGAAATGTAGTCGCGCAAGAAAATTTTAACAAAAGTTTTTTGTTTAAACAATATATTAAAATTTTGATTTTTTTTGCAGTTTCTTTTATTTATTGTTAGTTCATTTTAATGTAAACTTGGGTGTGTGATCTTTGATCCAAAATAGGGGATACATGTTTCAGGATTTTCTTTTTTTTTGCCATTTAACAATAATTATGCATAATGGAAGATAGTCTTGCACCTGGCGTGCGTAGGAAGGAATTCTGGCTTGTTTCATCGAAATATAAACATTTAGTATAAACGTGTATAGTATTTTAAAAAATACCATTGGGTTATGTGTCGTTTATTGTTTTATTAGCAAAGGTTTCATTAAAAAATCATTAGAAATGAAAATGTTGTAACCATCGGTAAGCTAATACTTTCTCGTACCATCAAAATCATGTTCTGTTTGACCAGCTTACCGCGTGGTCTACGTAAAAATCGATCTTTGTCGAGATATTATCTGTCTCATCGCGTAGGATAATCCGTCGCATCGCGGCGCAATATTTTTGACGCGATCGCAGAGATGGAACAATGTCGGCGATGCTTGATAACACAAAGCGTCGATGTAAAGCCTCTGATACATCAGAAAATCGCTTTTTTACCTCCCACTATTTACTTCATGCTTTATCGTAATAAATACGTGGAACAGAATCACCATGCATTTTGAGAAAGAAACATTGTTGCAGAATAGCTGGCAATATCGATTGATTAATTGCACTTCGTGTCTCGGTTAGTTGTACACGGCGAGTCATTTCTATATGTGATTTGAACACGTACGTTCACTTGATAACGTGTAAAAATGTCGTAAACAAAAATTGCGTAAAATATTCTTCTGTACAACAAATAGTTAACGAGTAAATTTAGGTGACACAGTTGAACATCCTGTATAAAGATGGGCGCAAATTTAGGGGGTGGTTCTCCATGACAATATAAGACGAAAATGAAGAATAAAAAATTTGCGATTTCGGCTTCGTCTTTTAGTTATTAACCATTAAAAATCCGCCTAAAATGCGGCAACCCGACGAACAGAGGTGTCCGTTGTGTACGTCACAGAGGCGCGCGACAGTCACGGATCAAGTGATTCAAAGTTGGTCGGGTTGCTGCATTTTAGGCGGATTTGGAATTGTTAATAACCGAAAAATAAAGCCGAAATTGAAATATTTTTATTCTTTATTTTCGTGTCATATTGTCGCGGAGCCGAATGTCCTGTATATCTTGAAGAAGAGAAATACAGTGTTACTAGCGGTACCAATTAACTATGATTGAAAGATTAGTTGCAACCTAGTGCCAATTTCTCTTGCAAAATTTAATTTACATCCCCTCGATCCGTGCCGTTCTAAGTCCAATTACTTAAAACTCTGCATCCACGTTTAACTAGCTTCGGCTCTACTTAGAATGGAGATTATCAAACAGTATAAGAGTTCCCTTAATCACGCCATAAATCTGTGTTACCGGACAAACGTTAATTAACTTTAATCCCGATTGCTTCGCATTTGGCATAAATAGGCGGCGGCGCACCGCGCAGGCCGTTGTCTATCCACGAGAGAATTTTGTTCGTAAGCAAAGCGTTCGGCCGTGCCCTGGAATCGGCGCCATTACATTTCATGAATAACCCACTAATTACTGTGTTCCGGTTCGCCATCCCATCAATTATTTAGCCGCGCAATTATGTGGGTGGCTCGTAGCTGCATCGAGATTTCGAGTGCGTTCGGACGTCTCTCGACGAATCGTTTCGCGTTCCCGATCGAAATCGAATGCTCCTCGAGAATATTGGATCGACTATGAACTTCTGCATTAGGTTCTCCCCGTTTTGCACGTGCAATTCTTATTACCTGCTCCTCGAGAGGGGAATCATCCCATTCGGCGTGCACGAGCTTTCTTTGAGATGCAAGGTCAGCCCTTTTTAGGTATTTGACAAGGAAGTTTTTAGCAATATTTCTTGTGCACAGACTATTTACACAAAAAGAAAAAAAAAACATTTTGTTTTACTCAGAATAATCACAAAAGTTCACTTTCTTAGCCATTTTTAAAGTTCGATTTATCTGTGTGTTCCGCCATTTTGTCGTTCTTGAAGTGTTCTCAATTGTACTCTATTGTTACTATTCATTTGAAAGGGCTATTTAAAATTTGGAGCTTCCCCGCAGGTTTATGTAAATTTGTATAAATAATTTTTGTTTCGAATTATATAAGACTCGCTATTTAAGAATAAATATTTTTAGCAAACATTTTTATTAGCCGTTTCAGGGCCCCGTTTGGCCGAACGTTAGGCTTCCCCTCCTTTGATCTGAGGTATCACAATTGGAAAATATCGTTTCCGGTCTGAGCAAGTAATTTCCACCGGTAACATCGGAAACATCATGGCTTCCCTTTTTTTTCGGCCATCCGGCAACCCCCGGAAATTGCATACGTCGACGGTGCACGGAAATTGTCGACGCGAAGACAGCTCTTGCCGAACACACGTTCCTCGCCATCGCGGAAGATTAATGTCTTTGCATCTGCGGGGGAACGCTTATGCAGCCCCTCGCAAGTACTTCGATTCGGGGAAAAATGGCGGAACGAAGTTCGAGGAGTGATCGACTTAATCGTAAAGATAACGAGCGCTGAAAATGTCTGTGTAAACTTGTGCCTTAAAACACAAATGTGACTTATATCGTGTAGAGATGGCTAATCCACTGACCAAGCATTGTTGTTTTTAATGAATTTTTAATGGAACCTTTGCCAACATATCGGCGACACTCTTCTGATTACAACGAGACCAAACACGACATATTTCGGATCGTGTTTACTTGTTTAATCCACGATTCAGTGGAACCTCCATTATCCGAACCGACTATGAACAGTTCAATCTAAAGCAACCCATGTGCAACACGATTCATTGTACACGTTAGTATAGACTTAATGTAACACTGCAGTCAGGCAAGGTTCTACCGCTTAGTTCGGATAATCGAGGTTCCACGGTATCGTGGATTAAACAAGCAAATACGATCCGAAATATGTCGTGTTTGGTCTCGTTTTAATCAGAAAAGTGTCGCGAATATGCTGGTAATCATTTAAGAAATAAATTATTATAAACAGCACAGTTTTACCAATGAATTAGTGCTGGTGTTTTGTTGTAGAGATGGCGGAACAGTGTTTGTACACGATATAAGTCACATTTCTGAAATTTTCGCACATATCGGGACATTGTTACATTGGAACAATATCGTTTTGGGTCTAGTAACGAGAAGAAAAAGTTCGACTTAACTACGAACCAATTAAGCAGAGGCGAACCGCCACTTCTGTAATCTTTTTTCAGCGTGACACACCATAGTTTCCAGCGAACGCAACAAACAATAAATTACCTTGCCACCGCGGCGTATCTAGATGAACGAAACTTTTAATCGAGACGTTGTAATTCGTTTTGACGAGTGCACGATTCAGCGGAAAATGGAATTGCATCGGCAACGACAACGATCAATTTCTTCTATTTTTTTTTTCTTTTTTTCGTTTCCTGTACAACGAAGGGTGCTGCAACGAACTGTACCACGGACGTGAAACACGTAAAAAGTAAAAAATCGTAATTAATCGAGGGAGCTGAACAACTGCCGTGACGTTCGCTTCGCGGAACGTTTACCGCATTCGCTCGACGTCGCGGTAACAATTCGCAGTTCCATTTACCAACTCCGGATGGTGCGGAATAAGATACGAAAGAGGAAAAAGTACTCGTGCATTGTTCCGCGATCGTCGGCTTTTCTTCTTTCTTTTTTTTTTCTTCTATGTCCCTCGAAAATTAGGGAGCAATTAAAAAGCAGTTGCTCGCTCCACATAAAAATTCTTGCGACGGACAGTCGTATTTTATTGCACTCGCGGATTAATTCTTGTAACATCTGTCCAATTTTTTGACAGCACAACGCTTCTCTATTTTTAACGAAACTCCAAATATTTATAAAATTTCAATTTCTATGCTTTTCTAAAGAACAAAATTTAAAAAGTCTCTGCGGAAAAAGCGAAGTGAAATGAAAGAATATTTTTGGAATTTTTATTTTATACTGAATCCTAATTTTTATGGAAAGGTTCGAGTAGGTGCACGTGCAGCAATCTGTTATTGCAGCGATATGCAAGCGAGCATTTTCGTGTAATCAGATGACTTTCGTGGCCAGAAAACAAGTTTTTTTTCTGCAATTCATCATTCCAGGATTTAATAGTCTTTTTCTTTGCAATTCATCACGCGAGCGTCCAACTTCATGACTGCGGTATTGCATAGTCATCGGTGCGCCAGGTTGCAATTTATAATAGATCATACTTTTGTGATTCCATCAGAGATATAATTACTGTTACAATTACTAGAGATAAAATTACGAAGTAATTATCTTTCATGAACTTTCGTTGCAATTGTATAGTGCATGACTTAATCATGAGGGGTTCAACTATTGGCGTTTACTATTGAAAGTACCGAGTTTAAGCAAGCAATAGAATACACACGCTTTTCACGTTGCTCCATATTGCTTTCGGAAAGTTTGTTTAGGAACTAGTTTCCAAATTCCTGGATATTCTTCGTTGTGTGTAGACGAATACTATCCATTACGCTTGAAATAAACCGGTGTGTTGAACATAAATTGAAATTCACAATTTCAAATTTCCTAATAAATTGCTTCGTTTACTTGTACTCACTAAAAGTTGAGAAACGAAATAATATTTTAATGGAAATAATATTGGATATTCGTAAAATTGTTGTAAATTATCCTTGAAAATAAGCACATTTTTTGTAAGATAATTATTCTAATATGAATTGAACAATAGTTCGCTATAATTTTCAACACACGAAAGTGGAGAAGCGATCTTCGCACTCCGCCATTTTGAATTTCAACCATTGGAGCTATCTGGTGGTATACTTGTCATAAGTGCTTCTCCAAAAGGACTATTTTAATAATAATAAAAGTTAGCAGCATCTTTCATGTCTTTCATTTCAGTTGAAGAACTTCCGGTAAGAATGATTAAAGTAAATAAATAAATTATATCGGTGGGACACGTGCCTACACAGGAAACGCCAATAACTAGTTTCAGTCCATTTATCCTCCCCGAGGATAATTTATACTGTCGATGAATATATGTCCGAATTTATTCAAGCCTCCCTGTACAATATACGATAAGATTTATGAAATAGTCCGGTGAAATTATAGCCAGTGCAAGGAGAGACTTGACCCAGTTCTTTTATCTCGACTAAAATATTTCATTACAAAAATTTCATTCCGGTAGTAAAACCACCAAAATCCATTTTATCGCAACTATCACTTCGGTTTATGTAACGGCTACACTGGCGCACGGTCATATATGTATGTAAATAGAATGTTTATAAATAAGGTACTGTGATGAAACGGAAACTTATTTACAGTGCCCGAGGAGTATATTACACTCTGGGAGAGGAGAATATCGTGACCAGATTGATTGAACGCTTCACGTAACAATAACAATAAGATAGTAGGAAATAATAAACTAGATGGGCACTTTGATTCCGGTAGTGATGGATTGTTTGTACTTTGTATGATACTTAGAAAGCTTAGTTCTACTCTTTATGATACTAGAGAAGCTTAGTTCTACTCTTTATGATACTTTAGAAGCTTATTTCTACTCTCTGTAATTCTTTGGGACCATACTTCTGCTTTGCATCATACTGTGGAAATTTAAATCTACTTTTGATGATACTTTGGAAGCTTATTTCTACATTGTATGATACTTGGAGAGCTTAATTTTAGTTTGCATGATACTCAAGAAGCACAATTTTTCTTTGCAAGCTTGATTTTTCTTTGCATGATACTCGGGCAGCTTAATTCTACTTTTTATGATACTTAGTAAGCTTTTTTTTTTAATTCTACGATAGTTTCAAGTTTCATTTCTACTTTGTATGATACTTGGGAGCCTTAATTATACTTTGTATGATACTAGAGGAGTTTAAGTTTACTTTGTATGATACTAGGGGAGCTTAAGTTTACTTTGTAGGATACTTAGAGAGCTTAATTGTACTTTGCATATTTTGGAAGCACATTTCTACTTAACAAGCTCGCTTCTTCTATGTATGATACTCAGGGAGCTTAATTTTAGTTTGTATGCTACTTAGGAAGCTTTATTCTAAATTCTATGATAGTTTCAAGTTTCATTTCTACTTTGTATGATACTAGGGGAGCTTAAGTTTACTTTGTGTGATACTTAGGGAGCTTAGTTTTACTTTGTATGATACTAGGGGAGCTTAAGTTTACTTTGTGTGATACTTAGGGAGCTTAATTTTACTTTGCATGATATTTTGGAAGAACATTGCTGCTTAACAAGCTCGTTTCTTCTTTCTATGATACTTTGGAAGCTTAATTCTGCCTTGTATGATACTTAGGGAGCTTCATTCGTCTTTGCAAGCTCGCTTCTTCTTGGTATAATGTTTGGCGAGCTTAATTCTACTTTGGATACTACTTTGGTAGCTTATTTTTAGATGGTACGATATTTTAGAGGCTTTTGCTACTTTGTATGGTACTCCGGGAGCTTAATTCTATTTTGTATGGTAGTTTTGAAGTTTACTTTTACTTTCTAGGATACTTTGGCAGCTATTTTCTGCTTTCTATGATACTCGAAGCTTATTTCTGCTTTTGAACAATCTCAACGATAAAATTAAGTCCAAAATCAGAAAGTACTTGGAATATTGCCGTCACGAGCCCGAGGTGTTTATTTCCTCTCAAACGAAGCTCTTCCGCTACCCCCGTCATCTTTATGTCAATCTTTTCGACGCTTGTGGAAAATTTTAATTGCATCCCCGTCCGACTCTGATTCGGGAACGTTGAAATTATGCTTTCCCGCATCGGCTTATTTATATTTAACGACTCAGGCAAACAATCTGTCGCCGAATCCTTGTTGCGTCATAGATCAGTGTGCACTCGGAGTTGCACCGAGGTGCATCCCAGCGGTTTCCAGAAATTTGTCTCGCGATCGTTACCGCGGCCGCCCTATTAGCACGGTAAACGACGGAATAAATGTAAGAAAGCTCCGGGAAACGACGGGATCTTTCGATTTCACGTTATTAAAGCGCGCCACCGGGAGGGGAACGTTTCCATGAATCACCGGGAGTGCAGCCATAAAGCCCGATACCCGAGACATCGATAAACCGGCAATTAACCGGCAATTTATCGAGCCAGTCTTCCTCGAAGCTTCCTTCTTTCCCGGTTTCCGAGATGTCGGCGAGTGTGTTCAACGAGCATACGAGACGTGTTTACGCGGTTTCCGGCCGTGGGAATTATTTAATTGGCCCTTGGCTGCAGACCCAGCCACCGTGCTCGACTGTAATTTATTTGCACGAGCTGTATGTGCTTTATTAATCGTCGCCTGGACGCCCGCAACTGATTTTCGTCTACATTAGAAATTTGGGGAAGGTTAGGTGCACGAATTAATTCGCGGAGGCAATTAATTGCAACTTGATTTTAAACTATGGACGAGACGGTCTCTGTGACAATTGTAGAGTTCCTCGGGACCATGCGCGGATTTATTTACGAATTTTTTTGACGCGTTTTCGAAGACTTGTAGACTTTCTTTGTGGTTTTTCTGATGTTTTAAATAGTGATAAAATAAATTTGCGAGCCAAATCCATACTTAAAAAATGAAACATATTAAAAAATTATTCGAAATGGTTTAACTTCGTTTTAATGTAATACGGAATAGTTTTCGTTCTCTCTAAATATATTTTCAGTGGAGGAGAAATTAACAATGGACTCTAAACGTGTTACAAGGCTGGAATATTAATGACACGAATATGAGTACGCGAGCATGGAGTTTATCCATGTTTGATAAAGCGAGAGAGCAACCTCGTCGCAGGTATGGACACTGTGTGAACACGATAGCCATTGAAAAATGTTAGTATATTAAATATAATCCCGTGCTATTCTCGTGCAGCATAATATCGGCACGGCGGCCGCGGAATCGATCGGTGTTAGTGTAAAATGGCTGAACGGGAGGTGTACCACAGACACACGATCATGATCGCCACCAGGCTGTCGATAAAATTCGAAGCTGACTCCTCGAAATACGTATCGATTTTCCGAATTTTAGGGCGTTCGTAACACTGATCGCCGATTTATCTCGCCCGGCGACACACGGGATCTTTTGTCAGCGGAAAATTGGCCCGGGGGAACGAAAATGTAGCTGGATTGGGAAAATAGGAACCGGAAATTCGTTGGAAAACTTGAAACCTCCTTTTTAGTGCTTCGACAAATTTTACTGTTGCGGACGGGCCAGATAATTTCATTTCGAAAAAGTATTTCGGAATTTGGTCAATTTTATGAAAAAATCACGGCATATTTGTTTAACCCCGACCACATTTCTCGCGATTCCGTTCATTGGACTATGCCTGAGCACATACCAATATGGCGGCGCCCTTATCTGTCAAAAACGCTGAAAATCGCACAATTTCACACACGCATAACTTTTGAGCTACTGATCTCCCAAGATTAAAACTTGGATTTGCAGTATGTTCTCGCCAAAATCTACTGGATTACATAAAAAAACAGTTAAAAATTTCTGGTTTCTCGAAGTAAAGTTTGGCCGGTATATCTGTTCTGCATCATATCTCTTGAAGATAATCCGTGCTGCGTGCATTAACACGAGACTGGATTACAGTAGACGTATTTCGAAAACGGGAGAACAGGTTACGGGCCTTCGAAAATTTCAGCCAGCGCTCGGAGCACGAAATTAACGGGGAAAGTCACACGGAAATTCTGGTTTTAATGAAACTCTGTGTGTACGCGGCGCGTAATGAAGCGTGCGGGGACGATTTTTTTCGGCGACAATGCGCTTTGTAGAGGCGAATTTGAACTTTTGTTAACTCTCCGACAATAATGATTTAACCTGTCGTTGTAACTAAATATTAACGGTGTGATAATCGTTGATGAAAGAGAAGCTGGAGAATGCGATTTAAAACGAATTTTCGGTATCAAAATTTTAGTCAATAATACAATCTACTCATTTGCATATTAATTTCATAATTTCGTGTAAATTTATTTCAAGAATATTAAATGTACCATGAAATTTTACTTTCAGTTTTTTTATATCCAAAATTGTTTATCTAGGATTTTTAATAATTATGCTGTACTGAGAGGAAGCTTGCAAATCATCTTTAATGTTATAGTCAGAAACCGAAATTATTAGGTTACGTTTTGAGGGCCGAGTTCTTCACAGCTGAATACTTCCTATTGTTCAAGGATCAACTAAAAAAGCCGTGGGTTTGAAAGAATTAAGCGTTAAGTAAACTTGCAATGAGATACGCTTTCTTTATAAAATTGTGGGGAAAGTTGTGGGTGAACACGATAAATTCTTGCGTGATTCGAGAAGAAAATATATTTAAGAAGACAATAGCAACCTAGAATGACCTTCACACGTCTAAATAAACATCGACAGACTGATGCCTCATTCTCATCACGCTTCGTACCTAAAATCAAGTCCGCAAAAGTGAAACGGAAGAATGAAAACAAATCGCAGGTAATCGCGGGTCTCATTCGACGGTAGTCAGATAAAAAAAAAAAGTGGAGACGGTCCCTTTAGCCGGCGAGTTAAAATGCAAAATAGAAAGTTACTCGTCGAAGGAAGAGGGGGCAGGCATGGCGCAGTAATCTTGAACTTCTCCGTCGAAATAACAATCGATTCCGCTACACAAAGTCCGTCGTGCTCGAAAAGACCGCGGGCCGAAGTTGAATCGCGTCCAGAAACTCCGAACACGGGATTTGCATTAACAATATCAAGACTCCGGGGCCAAAAAATAGAAGAAACAGTTCGACACTTTATTTCCCACGTTCGCGAAGCTCATCTCTGCGGATCCTGACAGCGAAAGTTTCGGACGAAGCTGCCGGGGGATAGGCGAACGGAAAGGAATTGGGAGTATCTGAAAATCGACGGAGTTTTCCGGTCAGTTTTCCTCATGGATTCATCTTCTTAACGCGAGACGTTCGGTACGAGCAACTTTTGGAACGTTGCTTCGGAAAATGCGCGAAATTTCGAGTGTCTACAATAAATTATTATAATTAGTGGAACGCCGGGCTCGTCGACGAGTTTCAAGAAGCTGGAATTATTTGGATTTCAATCGCACAGGTATTTAGCACGACTTTATTTTATGCAATTCGCTGTCAAGCGATATTACTTGTTTACTGCGTTTCGAACATTTTAAACGTTTCAGTATTGTCACAATTTTTGAAAAGTAAAGGTATTAGTTTACTAAATTTAGTTTTCATTTGATTTTGAACTCGATACCATTCCTAATTCAGTAAATACATGACACTAGTTTTTTTGCGTTGGTTTATTTTTTTTTTTCTAAAATCAATTTTTGATTTACAATTTTTATTTTATTTTAAACCTAACGAAGTCCTTAACGCAACAAATATTTTGCATCGATTCTTACTTGATTTATTGATTTATACAAATTTTCTAGAATTAGGAGTAACAAATACTTAAATTTGTGAAAATTTTTATTCTATTTTAAAAATTTGCTTATGTTATTTTATAACAGACAACTTTACAAGCAAAGGTAATTGAAAATGCATTCAAATAAAATTGTTTGGTAAGCGATTTCGCTTTTAATCGAGGTTCAGAAGTCATTTTCAGATAATTAATTTCAAAAATTTGTCTTTTATTGATAATTTCATAATTTCAATAAATATAAATGCAATAGATACTTGCAAATATTTGTAGCTTCTCGAAAGCCTTTCAAATTCTACGACCTCAAAGTATATCTTCATATTTTCATTTTCTCAATTTCCACATCATGCTTCGCAATAATATTTCGTAAAAGAATATTTCATAGCCGGAGTAAGAGCCGAATGATAGTAACCCAGCACGAAAGAGTATAAAATGTATAAAATGCTTTTACAGTCTCCCTTTCCAAGAAAATTGACTTAACATATTTTACTTGAAACGAGTTATTAACTCACTCTGTTTCTAAATAGACATAAAATTAAAATAGTCTAATTTACAATACAGTCAAACCCGTTTTTGTTCGGTAGATAGGGACCGCAGAAAAGAAACCGCAAAAAAAAAAATATTCAGGAACTTCATACATAGCTATAACAAATAATTTTTTATAACATATTAAAGAAAATTTTTTTTATGCGGTGGAGAGGGACCGCATAAAAAAGTCTCACCTAGAAAATATGTCAAAGATTTACTATATAGCGAGAAAGTGCTTTCCAAACAAAATAAAGAATTTTACACATGGAAACATTTAAAAAAAAGTTTAATTTCTCATTTTAAACATGGAGAAATGTTCAAAATGCACATAATTCAATACTACTCGTCGTAGTCCAAAACGCGCATCTTCTTGTGACGAGAACATTACAAGGGTGTTATAATGTCAACACCGTTGGCATTCATATACCGCATAAAAGAAAATCGCACAAAATAAAATTCGCATAGAAAAGGACCGCACAAAAACAAGTTTGGCTGTACGAATCATGTATATTAACAGTTATGAGGTAGCTTACGCGCGTACCCGCAGAAATGCAGCTCGCTTCTTCAATCTCGCGCTGCACGCTGTAGTCGCGAATAAAATTTTTATTCGGCCCTGTACGAATGTGTGCATCAGAATAATTTCCAAGGACCTACAAGGGGCTTGGCGCACTATGGAAATTCCGAGCTAGTCCCGTTTGCACGCTCTCGCGTCCGAGGAATTTCCTAATCCGATTTCCCCCGAAAACGAACTCCCGTATGAGAAATTTCCTTTTATATTTACGACAAATTTTTGCATTAAGAATCACCTCTCTTTTCGTTCCGCCGTACCTTACGTCACTTCCAGCATAGTTCCCGCGCCACAACAGGCAGAGGAACGTTGTCAGCGTAAAAAGCTAATGCATTCTTACATCTCGTGAAACTGGACCATAAAAATACTTGGAAAGTTCAGGATGTTTTGCACAATCTCTTATGGAAGTGTCAATTACATCGAATAATTCGTAAAATGATTTTTGACGGCGCTCTTGTCTGTCAAAAATGCTGAAAATCGCACATCATTGCATAACTTTCGAACTACCGATCTCCTAGGATTAATACTTGGATTTTGAGAATTTGCTGGCCAAAATCTACCGGATTACGTAAAAAGAAATTAAGAATTTCTGGTTTCCTAAAGTAAAGTTTAGCCTAGATTTTATTTATTTTAATTCCTGAGAATAATTTTCTGATGTTTTTTTTACCTTATTTGGTTCTTGCACATTTCTATTTATTGTTGTACCGGAAGAACCTCGCGTTTCCGTTATTTTACACCAAATCGATCGCGCAATTTCAAGGAGACGGTCCCGCATCGTCATTGTGCGCGAAACACCATGATATCCTCGCGTTTTTGCGAGTTTCTCGGAACAAAACTGCATTGTTCTCGCGACGGGTAGCATCCATGGGGAATTTGCCTAAAGATTCCATCGCGGCATTCACCGGGGAGGATAGAAAAAAAAAACGATGACACACAGCGAGATTCGATCTTGCGTAGCGTACTTGGAAAGAATTCAACCGAACTGGTCATGCTGCGACACAAAAGCCCTCACCTGTGTTTTCGATTTTTACGCTTTGTTCGAACGGGTCGTATCTGTAAACGCGATCGCAGCTGCACCGGTGGGTGACACAAGGTGAGAATTCCGAAAACAAAAGAAACAGAAAGCTGGTTTTTGCATTTATTCGCGTTTGCTTTCTGCTCCTTTTTCCTTCGACGGGCTGGCACGCGTTGATCTTGCTTTTGCGATTCAAATTTCCGCTTTTGAGAATGGGAAATTCTTCCGCGGTGCGTCTCGAGCCTGACGCCACAGTGCACACCCACGACCATAAGCTACCGGGCATTGATTCCGACGGGAAATAGAACGCCATCGATCTTCTGGAAGTTCACAAATTGAGAAGACAGCTCTTAATTCTCTGCAAAATTAATTTCTATACCGCAAGTTTCTTCAATGATTGGACCGTTTATCTTGAAAGTGATGCAAGTCCATTTTTTATCGATAAAAAAGAATACAAATGTACAAATTGTGCGATATCTCATTTTTTAAAAGAAATGGACTTACACCACTTTTACAATAAACAGTTCAATTATTCTCTAAACTTCCCTGCAGAAATTTTGTCTTGTCATTGCATTTAGTAATACCAACAAATTTCTGAATAATATAAAACGCGAAATCGAATAAAGAAAAATGTATATATTCCATATAAATTAAAAGACAATTGGCAGTATTTTGTTCGACGTATAACGCAAAAATTCTGAACAAATAGACAGGTTTATTAATATCGACAGGCTCCGGAATACTGCAAAACGCAAAAGCAAGGCGAAAAGTGTACGTTTCATTGAATTCCGCGCACTCGCACAATTCAATCAATTTGTAACAGTCACGGAGCCAGCGGAAGCCGCAGAAAAGTTGGGCGTGCAAGAAGAAGACGCTGTTTTACTTTCATATTTGAGACGGAACTGTTCGATTCCGATCGCTGTACCGTGAAGCAGGTATCGACGGCTCCACTCGATATCTGAGCTATTGAATCAACTGTTTTATTGAAGGAAAACCTCGGCCCGGAATGGCAAAGGTAGGTTCACAGTTCACAGCGGGCGAACGCAATATCGCACTGGGTAATCAAACTGACCGTCGCCGGCTAATGAAGCTTTTGATCGCGTTTGTCCGCAGACCCGAGGCCGCTTTTTCGGTTTCGCAAAATTCGATAACAGAATATATTACTGATTGTCAGCCGTGTTTGAAAACGTTGAAAACTCGGGCCAGAATTGTAGCATTAAAACCTGGAATATCGCTTCGTTTACTGTGCCCACTAAAGTTTTACTTCGCCGTTGACGATGATGAAACGGGCAAGGAAGAGTTCAAGCATTCATAAAATTTGCTTGGAGCATGCTGTTTTCAGCCGTGGAGAGCTTCGGGTCTAATCTGCAAGTCTGACAAATTGTTTGACCAAGATGCGAGTAAATTGTAGGATTTCAGTTCTCGAGACGAAGATCTCGCCATTTTTGAACATATTTAGACGCTTGGATCGATGATCTGGCCGCCATTTTGCAAGAATTTTGGCAAAGCATTTTGCCGCCTTCTTCAGAAAATCGTTTCTAATAATTTATATTAAAGACATTAATACTTCAAGAAAAATATGCTCCTTCAATTTCGTATTAGAAATTTCTAAAAATTCCTTGCAGTCTCATTTAGTACGATTTTTAAATATTCTATCTAGAACTTTGAAAAATTTTTTAATGCACAGCAATGAGTAATAAAAATGAATATTGTGATCTCTTTCTTCTTATCAAGAGAAATCTTTTCTTTAATAAAAAGTAGCTCACATGCTGTCCCTTATAAAATATGCAATTTCATGAATATGTAAATAGAAAGTTAATTAATTTGGTGGATTTAGGGTCGAATAAATTTTCAAGAATATTTCCGAGAAACGTAGAAGTAATTGGAGGATGAAATGCGCGAAACGTTCGAATTTAATTGGCCTGGTCAATAGGTTTACGAGATTGTTGAAACGAGAAGTAAAGCCAATTAACAGTCTATCTGCGATCGATAGGACAATTTCTTTCGCCGGGGGGAACATTGAGTCGAAAAATTGAAGTTCTAAGTTCCAACATTGTTACGAGACAGCGTTACGTCTTATTCAGTGCATTCAATCAAGCATTGTCTCGTTCGAGTTGCCCGATCAAGCATTGTCCTATTCTACTTGCCCATTCGAGTGTTCTCCTACTCTACTTGTCTCGTTATACCCAATGGAGATGCTCTATGTATGTTGAGAATATACCGAGGGAAGATCGCATAACTGTTGCGAGAAATATAAAATTTTGACACAGTTGAATATACCCTATGACAAATTATTAAACAATTTTAATATATAGCAAAAATGTTGGGGCGAGTTCAAACAATGACACAAAAGTCGCGCGTCTAAATTCGAGAACCGATCTTTAGATACTAATATTATTTTCAAATTTTAAGTCAAACGTGCACATTTTATTTATTCAATAACAATCATTGTGCAGTTAATATCGATGTTTACACCTTAAACTATAATCTAGTTGATTTCGGTGGCAACAGTCTATTTACCGGAAGTCCATTTTTAATAAAAAAATACCGTACAAAGAAAAAAAGGTTAAAAATCTCCTTTTACATAACAATACTAAACTTAATTATTAGATTACGTTCGTATGTTTACACTCCTCGGCGTCCGAGGCCCCTTACGGGGTATACCCCGCAGTAGAGAGGATAATTCTGCGACATTTATCATTCCGGACTTGGCGACATATATAGAGAAATCACTGTACTCTACTAAATATATTTACTTATTCCTCACGAAAGCATCTTTATATTTTCAGTAATTGTAAAGTAAAAAATCTGAAACCGATCATTTTCACCGGCGGTGGTAGGTTCAGTGTTAAAAGCGTGCGACGGGGAGTGAGGGGGTGGGGGGAAAGGTTGCGAATGCAACAATTTCGAAAATTATATTATGGGTTTTAAATCGACGATTTAGGGTTCCGGTTGGTCGATGTCGTTCGGATTGTCCCTCATTTATTCGGGCAAGAGTCGAATATCGGGACATCCATCTGTGACCTGGTTGCCGATGCGGAATGAGAAATGGGGTCGTTTCCGGCTCCTTCGGAAACGTAAGCCGATTCGTGGCACGGTAACGGAGGAATTTTAATATTCCACGGTCAAATAAATCGCTCTCTCTCTCTCTCTCCCTCTCTCTCGGTCCTCGAGATAGGTGGGTCGCCTCAAATAATAATCGCCCCGGATAATTGCACCGGCGCGTCTAAAGGAACTAGTGCCAAGGACGTTTCAGTGACCCAGTCACCCATAAACTCGCCCCGGAGGATCGAAGCGTGCTCGAAGCTTCTGGCATCGTTTCCAGAACGCAACAGGTACACAGAGGCGTTCATAATATGATTTACACCGTAATCCTTTCTTTTTTTTTCCATCCCCGATATAGCGGCGATGAAACCTTTCTAACCGTCGTGAAAATTTCGCGACGAAACTTTCAATCGTTAGCGAAAGTTCTTTCCCACGCCTCGGGACGAAGAGACAGCGCGTCTTAAGTTTTTCAAGGTTTTGTAATAAAAACTGGCAAAAATACATTTTTCACATGCTCAACATTGTCCAGAATGTCCAGCGAATGGACACTTATGCTGCGCGTCTGTTGAAATTAATAGTCTTTTCGAGTCAACTTCCTCCTACCATAATTTCCGGTATCAGCCAAAGGTAGGAGTGCTGTGTTACAAAATACATGGAACACCCCGTAGATTTTGCGGTTAAAATGGTCTTCGCTGATACTCAAAGGAGGATCCGAGATAGTAAACGCACGAGCACAAAGGGACGGCATCGATCTCTGACGTTTCATTGTTGACACACCGTCAACGTTGACGTACGGGGATCTTCAAGATTTAATATTTACTGTAATATTCAATTAACTTCGCCGTGCTCTTGTGACCTGTTCGACCCATTCACGATCTTAAATAGCGAAGCCATATTTGATGGGAGAAACTATTCCGAACTGTTTATTTTAGTTTGAAATAAAACATTTTAAGGACTTGTATTTCAATATTATACGAATCATGAAATATGATTTATGAGAGGGGTAATATAGATGCGCATTAATTCAAATTCATTGTTGAACATTCACAATTTGGTCCTCCTTCGTCACCTCTTGAGATAAACTTTAACTTAGGGGACCACAAATTTTGTACTTTTTAAAAATATAGTCTTGTAGATTTTGACGGGAATATGCCAAAAATCCAAGTTTTAACGTTAGGAATCGACTGGTTCAGAATTTATGCGTGTTTCAAATTGGCCGATTTCCTGCGTCTTCGACAGGTAAGGGCGCCGCCATGTTTCTAATAAGCGGAGCCGCTAGGTGGCACCAGAAACGCGCGGTGATTTTGCAAGCATAGTCCACACGAACCTAACGTTGTCCAACCTCCTCGCGGCTTCGCTCATTGGACGATGTGAGCATACCAATATGGCGGCGCCCTTACCTGAAACGCTTAAAATCGCTCAACTTTACGCACGCATAACGTTCGAACCAGTGAGTTCCTAACGTTAAAACTTGGATTTTCGTAATTTTCTCGTCAAAGTCTACTGGGTTATATAAAGAAGAATTCAAAATTTCTGGTCACCTAAGTTGAAGTTTCGTTGTCATTCGACGCCGGCAAACTGATCGCTCCGAAATGATCTACAAAATCCGGGTAAACCCGGGAGCAAGTCGGGCAATAAACTAAGAATGACCGACAGTAAGATTCTTAAAGACTTATCGTAATCGGATCACGTCGACCTTTTACTCGGAATAAAATCTAGCCGCCGGCGTTTCCGCGGCAGGCTTTTCAATAGAATCTGCGAATAGGAAGAAGCGAGTCTACCTGGAACCGTGGGCGCAAATATTGATCGTGTAAATAATCGGCAGCAGAATCCTCTCGTCGCAAATAGAAATTTTCCAGACATCAAACGACTCCCTTAACCGAGTCAAGTAGTCGTTTAACGATTCAAACCTGTTTAATGTTATTAACGGTTGTTTATCAACAACGGCGACGCGATGCAGCCTCTGTTACGGTTTCTCTTCGGATGAAGAATTAATAACGCGACGAACGAGCAAAGAAGTGGAAATGGAATTATGGGTTGGCACGCCATTAGGCGTAACCCCGTGGACCTTATGGGCTTTCTTGTTGGGTGGCCCGAGGGATCGAAAATATACTTTCCGGGTGTTCCGTTCCCGCGGCAAGGGAACGCAAAACGAAGAAAAATTACCGAACAAAATGGAACACGGAGGGCTATAAATTAAATGGGCAGAACTGGAAAAAGATTCCTTGTATTTTGCTACCTTGTGATTCCGGAAATAATCGAAGTTGTACCGCGGTACGTTGGCGCACGAATTCTGTCATGTTTCTTGCGTTTTTACCTCGAGGGACAATAAATATATCGGGTTTGCTTGGTTGCTACGTTGCTCGCGCACTTCTTCCAGCGCTTTCTGCAATTATTACGAGCTCCAGGAATTTTATACTGAATTTTTCTTTGGACTCTTAGCATTTCGTTGCGGGATCTTGAGCTGAGTATATAGGGGAGAGAAAATAGTAGTAGACACACTCTTATTTATGGAATAATTTATTGCTAAATTTATTCTACTTGAAAATCATTAGCTTAAATTTGATTTAACACATTTTTCCATTCATTTCTGCGAAGCGGTACTTTTTGCCCGGTGAAAAACCGAAATTTAAAAAATAAAATAAATTATTTATTATTTATTTTTCCTTAACCTTGACAATGTTACCAGCCAGGGCTGCGAGCAACGCGAGAGGTACGCGGACGAACCCAATGCGAAATTGGGTGAAAAACAAGGCCTCAGTTAGACTTTCGTTACAAGGGGTTAATGGAAGGTTATCCAGGCTACTTCCTATCAGAATATTAATTAACGGATGGTTTAGAAGTTATTATTTTAGAGCGTTAAAATGGCATTTTCGCCCACTGTGCGGTGCACTGAAACGCAAAATTTAGTGACATTTTGAGAATATTAAGAGGTAATCTTTTTTAATGGTGTATAATGTATCATACTTTTTGTTTATTTAATAGCTCTTTTACTATTTTTTAAATATATTTACAAATTTAACAACTTTTAGAAATACATTCAGCTAAGTAAATATGTTATTCCTCTAAATTTTTTAAAAATCGCTCTTTAAATAAAATTTGGTTTAGTGCCTAGTGTTTTTTAGTCGTCGAAGAGTCTGGACGAAGAACGGGCGACTTTAAACAATAATAACACGTGATATTGGACGAGATTGGAAATAATTCTTGCACGATTATATAGAAGAAAGTGTGCTGAACATATTCCATTTTGTAAAATTCCATGATCTCTTCTGTCTTAGAAGATATATTGAACTAATGGACAAAGTATAGTGAGGTATCCGAGAACCTATGCGCATAGCCGCACGGACACGGGCGACTTTAAACAATAATAACACGTGATAGTGGACGAGATGGGAAATAATTCTTACATGACTGTGTAGAAGAAAGTATGCTGAAAATACTCCATTTTGTAAAATTCTATGATCTCGTATTCCTAGCGAAGTCTTAAGAATTTTGAAAATTTTCTACATTGCATTTGGCATAACATGTTTAATACATTATGAATAGCAATTTTTAATCGAAAATGGTAATTTACAGCTTAAAGAGAAACCTTTCATTTAAAACAAAATTGGAAGGAAAATATTAAAAAGGATCGTCAGGGCATCTCAAAGAAGAAAAGCAAGCAAAAGTTTAACCGTTTATTACAGTAATAATATTTATTATATTTGATTAATTTTTTCATTTTCAAGCTTGATGGATATTTTGAAAGCAATAAGCATTCAACATAAGTCAATATGAGACAGTTGATGTTTCGTGCAAAATGTCACTAAAATTCGCGTTTTAGACCACCGTGCGGTAATTCTCGGTGATCCAGTTTCGAAATCACGTCTGAAGGAGCATCTGTGTATCGAGGTCCCTGGAAAAGGTACGATAACCGGGTGGTACGCGCGAGCATGTCGATCTAAAAACCACGACGGAATGATCCACGCGTCGTCGGCCCGGCATACGACGCGAAATCCTCGCGAATCCCCGCAGAAACGCTGGAATGAGTTACTCGAGTAGCGTCGGCGACGAGATACGCTTCGTTGGGCACGAGTTCCGTCGGTATATTTACAGTTGTTCTTCGGCGGACGAATGGAGCGTGAGATGACAAAGAAATCCTCCTAGGACTCCCCGCCTCTTTCCCTTTCCGTTTGTCCCTCACCATTTCTATCCCTCTCACTCTTTCCCTTCCTCCCAGCTGGTTTCATGCGAACTTCTCGATCCCCGAGAGTTCATTGCCAATTTATGGAGCAGTTCCGCCCAAAGTTACTGTACTTTGAGGATAGAAGAACCAATCGATCGAGAAGTGGAAAAAATGTTTTTCCATAAATCGCTTACCTTATTATTACTATCGGCTAAACTTTAGCTTAGGGGACCACAAATTTTCGACTTTTCTTTATACAACCCCGTCGATTTTTACGCGGACATGCCAAAAGTCGAAGTTTCAACGTCAGGAATTCACTGGTTCGAAAGTTATGCGTGTTTAAAGTTCAGGGATTTCAATCAGTGGTCCCTTAAGTTTTTTTCGATCCAAATTCAGACTAGTAGAAAGGCACGGGACAACAAGAAGCTTGGAGGAAAAATAACACGCGAATGATTGCCAAGAAAAATGGTCAAAAATAGAATAAATCTTGCACAATCGAAGAGAGGGAAGCTCAGAAAATAGTATGAACATTGAGGATATATCTCTGCAGAATTTTTCCAATGAAACAGTCACGTGACGTATGTTTTACGTTACGATTGTAAAAGCCATTGGTTTTCCCTCCGCAAATGCACGCTAAGAACGGTTGTTTGCCCGAGATCGCGGAACATGTTTTCTTCGGGAGAGGCGAGCTTTTCCACGCTCGCTGGGAAACGCGCGGCCCGCCCGGAAAACCGTTGAAAAAACAATAGTGTCGTGACAGCGTTAACCGGAAACCATCGAGGCGTGTTTTCGTTCGTCAACGAAAGAGCAATTTTCCAGGCCTGTTCCCCTACCCTGTCGAATTCCCCTTTGTAGCCGGAGAACTACCGAAGTTTGGCTTTCGCACGGTAATCGGCGGATATCTGGAAATTCGTGCGAAAATTCAATCACTGGAATCAAACGACGCAACTCCGAAACTGTAACGTTACACGACTTGAAATCACGTCTGTTTACGCGTTTATGACAAAAGTAAGTCGATCGGAATTTGGAAAAGAATATGGATACAGTGAATTCTCGATATACGTCAACAGCACGACATATACAGGGTCATCCGTTTTTAAACGGCCAAACGTCAACCAGCTATAGAGGACCCCAAATGAAACAACTTTCACCCGTAACACTTTTTTTGATTCGGTCTTGATTTTTAGATAATTGCAAAAACCCGTCACTTTTTGCGTTCACTTAAGATTAAATATATTAGGACTACAATTATAAATCTTGATGATTTTTCCTTTGTTTGGTTTAAAATAAATAGGGGCATCTTTTTTATTAAGTCAACTTTTTTGTATGACCTTTGGATCTTCGTTTTTTGACATGGTGCACGCCGTGGAGACTGAATGAAATAACTTCGAATCAAAAAAAGTGTTAGGGGTGAAAGTTGTTCCATTTGGGGTCCTCTATAGCTGGTTGACGTTTGGCCGTTTAAAAACGGATGACCCTGTATATAGCAATCACTGTACGCTGTTTTCAGCTTGTTCAAATGATTAAGGGAAAAATGATATTGCTATCCGGCTCCTGTTTCTTGCAATTAATGCAGAAACTTCTCATTTTGCATAATGAACTGCAGTCTAATTCTCATCAGCATGCACGTTTTTTTTAATTTTTACGATCTTGCACGTGTCATGCATAAAGAACAGCACTGTATTAATAAATGGAAATATATTCTTAAAAACAATAGGAATATATTATTTTCACTATTTTCACCGTCCAGTAAAACCCACGATGATATTCTTCAATTCTTTTAATCTGTGTACCGCTTCGAATTGCACTTAAATTAAATACATTCGCGTGACAAATGCATAAAATTCGCAATTTACTAATAACCAAACTGCGAATCTTTATGGAAAATAAAAATTTCCTGCGTTCATGACAACAAAGAGGAATCACATGAAAATTGATAATAATTTCTCCCAGCAATAATTTCAGGTAAATAATATACCAAATGTATTAAATTGGTGTTTCTTTCATTTTCACTAGTTCATTTTCACCAGAAACGAGCCACACAATTAACTATCTAACGAACTCCAAGGTACACTGAAGTAGAACAAAGGACTGGGAATCGATACGGAGGGAATTTTAATATAAATCTTCGCACGAAATTCCACGCCCGATTCGAAGCGAACGCGCAAATACCCGCATTTGCATAAACGTCGTCCGCAGTCCGATGACGAAGCAATAGAAACCGGAAATCCGTTCGCGGCGTTCAGGGGGGACTGCGCGTATTGTGGACCGTAAACGGCGGAAGAACCGGTGACAAACTTTTTCAACTACCATTTCGACGAAATTGAATGTGCGACACGCGACGACGCGACGACGGCTGAAATAGACCGGGTGGCTACAGTGGAATTCGATTTTTGCCGAGAACTTCCCTCGTGAACTGATTACCCACTTTCCATCCCCTTTTTCGCGACTACCCTTCCCCTCCCCTCCCCGCTTACATGTTTTATGAAAATTTCATCGCCACCCCTACGCACAGCCTCGTTCCCTTGAAACCGAGCACGAAATAGCTTAACAATCATCGTTTCCCATCATTTTGCAAAGCTACGTCTCGGGAACAATTTAACACCTTTCTGCAAAAATAGTCCGTTTTTCAAGGTTAAATAATTAACTAACAGAAAATTCCATTATTTTGTATGTAAGACTCTATCGATTGATACTGTCATCGATATGTTACCAATACTTTGATATATGAGCCGTTCATTGCACAAATCGATTAACTCCATAAAACAAAAAGTTCATCGCCTTTCTCATGAAATAATGTACATTGTTTTTTAAAATTCCCTTTATAATATAAATTCAAATAAATATTGTAGAATGCATAAATACAGATGTAGCTTTTATCTAACGGTGTATAAAATTAATAAGAAAGAATAGTCAAAAAATAATCGTCAGTAATGTTACAATTTTTATGTGACTGGTGGAGTTAATCGATTTGGCAAGTGAAAAAGTAATAAAGTTAAATTCAGTGCTTAAATTCGAACGACCTTGAAATTGTAGTGCTTACATTTTAATTCTTGAACTCGAATTTTGTAATTCGTAGGAAATATACATGTACGTTTTGCCAAGGGTAATTGTTTTAATTGTTACTGCGGTTATTGTACGTGGATATTTTCTCCTCCGCAGTATGCATTCCGTTTAATTGAATCGAGGGGTTTAGGGTAACTTGATTCGTAGATGATCGAATCATGAATTATGTCGAAAATGTCAGGGAATGATCGTTAATTGATATATTAACGATTTCATACATGACAAACATAGAACCGTGCATACGAAAATAATAGCATTATATGGTAAAGCGGGTAATTAGTTTGCCTGCAAATGAAATATAACGGGCATCCCGTTGCTGTGGATATGCAAATAGAATAACATCGCAGCGGTATGTAGTAACATAATTGCCGAAAAGGAGTGGTACAACTAAATGGCAACTCCGCCCGATTGTACGTGAACTCACTGTTTTAGAATACAAATTAGATACATCAATTCATCTACGAACACCAAGAAAATTATGTCAGGTCCGGAAATAACGTCTGAACGTTGTTAAATCGTGCCGCAGTTCAAAACTTGAGCAGATTTCAATTTCGACTAGGTGCAACACGATTTTACATTGGGAAATCTGCTACCGAATTAAATACACGTGAAATACAGTTGACAAATATTTTATGTTGTGGATAATAAATTTTATTCTGGTGAAGGAGAAACTGGAAACGTGTCGCAGCATTCAGAGATAAAATAAAATCAATATAATGACAATTATACCTGCAAAGAATATGTATCATTGGATATTTCACACGCGGTGGCAGAAGCATTGCGAATGTTCCTCAATTTTTATTGAACAATGTGGGGCACCAGGTATTACCGCCTGGATTTGCGTCATTATTATTAATAATCACAGCGAGAAATGTTTGGGAACTGGTGTTACTAGTGTTTCCGTAGGTGGACGCGACAAGGACATATGAAGGGCAATTTCTTCATTCGATTAAATTACGATGTAATTCGTAATTGCAATTGGAGTACAATTATAAAATACTTTGCAATTAAACTACATCAATTACGAGTTACGATGCAATTAAATTAAAATTAAAAATTAAAGAATAGAGCAGAAAAAGGAAACATGTGACTACTTTACCTAACAATAAGTTACGATATATATTAAAGGAAAAAATAACGACAATCATCTAATGAGACTCATTAAACAAATATTAATATTACATGTAAGTAAAATGAAATATATTATCTAATAACGAAAAACTGAAAAAAGGGACGTTTTTAGCTTACCTCTAACCAATAATAGGATCACTTCTGGGATATAGATAATTTGGAGAGCTGTATTTTAATTATGTTGTATTTCGATTACACATCTGATTAAAATAATTAGCAATTGAATTAATTGAAAGGTTTGAACTATGTAATTCAGTTACGACGTAGTTGAATTACTATATAATTGAAATACAATGTAATTCAATCGTGCAATTGAATTACAACGTAACTGAATTACCAGACCTCTGTTGTAGCTGACTTTAAAACGAATTCAACCATATATTATGACCTTGAGCGTACAAATAACGCTGTTATAGTTTTTGCGCGATTTCCCGGCCAAACACCCTATTGTGCGACGGCCAGCAAAATGCAATGGCGTACATGTCGCTTTTCGGGTTGCATTCTGGCTCGCAGTTATAAAACGATTTCCACTGAAATCCGCGGAACGCACAGCGGTTATTAATTCGAGAACAGCTGATTTGTAAAACAAAACAAATGCTAACGGTGACAGAATTGTGAACACGACATAGTAGCTTCCTGTGAGCAATCAACAGAATTTTCTGAACGACCTAATATCATGGTAAACGGGTATCGAGGATAAAGGGGTTCTGGGTGTACGGACGAGCCTTTTGATTTCTCGGGGCCGGGGACAACAATAGTCGAATTTCAGCTGTGTTTCGCGGACGTTATCGATGTCAGGGGATCCCGATCCGAGTTCCGATGTCTAAAAGCCTCGCAAATAGACCGGGGGAGACGGAAAATGCGGGCTCGGATGCACGGGCGAAGGTATAAAATCCAACGTGTTAAGCGCATAGATGCGTCCCGATATCTGAAAGCATCCCGACGTAGAACACCGAGAGGAACCGTGTTCCTCAAATATGGATAGGATCGGGAACGCGGAACCAGTTTGAGAAATGAAAGAAACCTGCCCGGTGTCGGTCCTCCGTTTCACTCACGATAAGTGCTTTTCCATTGTGTTCCATCTGTCTCCCTCTCTCTATCTTTCTCTCTCTCTCTCTCTCTCTCTTGGTCCAAGGTGCACATTTATTTCTTTCCTCCCATCCGCGGTTCATTTTTATTGCCTTCGCGCACGCGGTCGCTCGTTTGTGCGAGTTGCGTGTCGCCGCCGCGATATTATCTAGGGGAGAATAGGGTAATCGTGGTCAGCGAGCTACAATGGTATATTATTACGAAATGACACGTCTAGAGTTTTCAATTTTTCTTGTTTACGTCTCACTGCACGGTCTCCACTCAACCGTTGCCTAACAGCGAAGATAAACAAGCTGCATTCGATATAAGTCGACCGCTCGGGGCGGCTTTTGACGTATTGCGAACGAGGGTACCTATTGGGACACTGGAATGGGCTGAGAGTTTATGGGTCCCATAAAATGTATATCCCCGCCATCATAAAGTGATCGGCGGCGATATACAGTGATTCCTGTATATATGTCGCCAAGGCCTAGATGATAAACGTCGCGGAAGTATCCTCACTACCGCGGAGTATACCCCGTTAGGAGCCACGAAGCTCGAGAGGCCTTGGACGCCGAGGAGTGTAAACATAATACAGTGATTTCTCTATATATGTCGCCAAGGCCTGCATGATAAATGTCGTAGAATCATCCTCACTACCGCGGAGTATACCCCGTTAGGAGCCACGATGCTCGAAAGGCCTTGGATGCCGAGGAGTGTAAACATAATACAGTGATTTCTCTATATATGTCGCCAAGGCCTGCATGATAAATGTCGTAGAATCATCCTCACTACCGCGGAGTATACCCCGTTAGGAGCCACGATGCTCGAAAGGCCTTGGATGCCGAGGAGTGTAAACATAATACAGTGATTTCTCTATATATGTCGCCAAGGCCTGCATGATAAATGTCGTAGAATCATCCTCACTACCGCGGGGTATACCCCGTGAGGGGCCGTGAAGCTCGAGAGGCCTTGGATGCCGAGCAGTGTAAACACAATACAGTGATTTCTCTATATATGTCGCCAAGGTCTGGATGATAATTGTCGCGGCATTATTCCCACAACCTGGGGTATTTCTTGTGAGAGGCCACGAACCTCGAGAGACCTCGTACTGCGAGATTGTATTATAATTGAAGTCAGTACTAAAAGGAATTTATTTTTAACAAATTTCATCGATGAAGTTTCGTCTTTGAAAGCCATGATAATTAACTTTTCTGCACCCTGTGCACTGAAGAGCACAGGGGTTTCCCACGAAGCGTTTAGTTTTCATTAACGAAGGTTCACCGACGGCACTAAAATTTCGCTGGAACGTTCGAGTAGTAATAACATCAATTCGCAAAATGGCTGACGCAAATTTCCGGCCGAGTATAATGTGTAGTAACTAGACTGCGGACCTTTATGCAAAATTAAAAATATTTGCATTGATTGCAAGACACAGGAACGAAATAAAAATTTCTTTCTTCCTTTAATTATTTTATTAAGCTAAAACCAATAAGCTGGTGTCCTTAAATCTTTTTAATATGTCCATTGGTTTAAATTGTACTTACCCATTTTTGTCATAAACGCATCAAATCCGCAGTCTAATAAGGATAAAAATCAATTTTACAATATTGTCATCTGTCTACCGATCAATTCAGAAGTTGTGACATAACTTTTCTAAATATTTTGCAGTGATGAGACATACAGAGACATTAACAAAGGTTTACCGACGTCATTGAAATGTGATTGGAACCGTTTCTCGCGATAATAATATTTTACTAATAATTTTTTAAATAAATTTATGAAGTTGCAATTACTTGTGGGCAGTGTCAAGGTGTAGGGTTTCAAGGTGAAAAACAATGTTCCAACACATTTTCACCAAATGTTCATCGATCAAATGGCGTGGTTCCGCCTTTGAAAGCCGCGATAGGTAACTTTCCTCCATACTGTGCAACAAGAGGAGTTGGGGGTCTCCTTCGAAGCGGTTAATGATCATTAATCGAGGTTCACCGAGGCCGCTAAAAATTCATTGCAACAGCTCATTCCGTCGGAACTTTTTCTTTTGAAGCCGATGCAGCTTTTACACGACGGAGTATGTAATCGGCGACAGCCTCAGGTGTTTCGCGAATAGCGCGTGTCACGTGTGTTGACGAATGGTCAGCGTCCGAGCAAACGTGGAAAAACCCCCCGCGGTAGTGGGAATAATTCCGCGACATGTATCATCCAGATCTTGGCGACATATATGGAGAAATGACTGTATACCCGACCTGGTGTCGGATTACGCGGCATGTTTACATTTTACACTACTCGGCGGTTGAGGCAGTGGAGGGGATAGGCGAACTGACTAAGATCGTGTAGCTTCGTTCGGCTTAGATCAAGACTTTACCGTACTCGATAAAACTTTTCTGTTGTCAAATCATTCTCTGTGGATGTGTAAATGCAAAAATCACCGGGCAAGCGGCGCGCCGAGTGTCAGGAAGGTGTGACACGTAGGCCAAAGCCGATTCTCGGTGGAAAGTCGCACGTCGTTGGTGCTTATCGGTGCTCGAGCAGGTTCGAGTTTCAAGCAGGCCGAAGTTCCCGCCAAGTTCGAGTCCAAATTACTCGAAGAGCCATCATTATTAACGAACCGCCGTTGAATAATGGATGCACAAGCAGACCCGTTCCATCCCCGTTTATTATTCAGCGACAGTGTCGCTCGATAAAATTCGCGCTGACCCAAAAATGCTGCGAGACCGACGGCGACGCGCTCTCGAGCGGAATTTAAACCGCATCTTGTTAACTGCTCGCGACTTTCTCAACTTCGGGGATGCTCGAGCGTTATCGATAAGGTCACGGGCAAAGTCGGGCCCGGAAGATAGTTTGAAAAACGATATCCGTCACTTGACTACTTACCCACCCCGTGGCTCTCCCTCGAAAATCGAGAACTCCCGTGACCGGCATCCGGGTTAGCTTCAGTTTCCAACGAAGTATGCCGGAACTTCGATTGGCCCCACTTAAGTGACGCGATGCGATATACAGTGAGTTCTCGATATATGTCAACAACACGGGTCGTGCCAGCGTCGTGTATCGTCCAGAAGATATACCCGAGCCGTGTTATGTTTACACTCCTCAGCGTCCGAGGCCTCTCGAGCTTCGTGGCCCCTCACGGGGTATGCGGGGTGGGGATAATGCCGCGACGTTTATCATCCAGGCCTTAGCGACAAGTATAGAGAAATCACTGTACCGTGTTACAGTGTCAGTGTAAAAAGTATTTAAAATTCGACAAAACGGGTTCAGTTCTTTATTTGAGATATTAGGTAGATCAATTTTCTAGGTAACGTGTAAATAATTTGTTTTAAACATTGGTCGCAAATTCGAAAAAAGTGAAGGTCACAATTTTCAAGTTTTTTTATATGAGTTTCTAATGAAAATTTAGAAGGTGTCTTTGGTAGATCTAAGTAAGTTACGTACACGCACAAAGTTTCGTCGAAATCGATCAAGATTGTTATAAAGTATAATTTATTGAAAATAGAAAAGAATGTGTAAGTTATTGAAACGAACAATTTATTTATCTATTTAAAAATTTATTATCTGGCTGTTAAATTCAACTCTGAATCATTATGGTCCACCCTGTAGAACGCTCGAAGACAGCATATATTGTAAACGGGCTTCACAATTTACAAGAGGAGAATCCCCCAGCGTCGATATTCAGAAAATTATGAAACATTGAGGATATGTAGAGCATAGTGCTATATACCGTGACGGTATCAGATAAAGTTTAATGGCTTTGCGGCTCGCTTCTCTATGCCCTCGTGTATCAGTGTGCCAAATTTCATCGAGCTCTGAATATTCCAACATGTGCCATGAACAATTTAATAGAAGTAAGATCGTGGCTCTGCAATATTACTCTGCATCGGACCATTGAACCATCTCGAAAAACAAATTGCTAATCGATTACGATTGGACGATAGATTTTATTAATCGACTGGGGAATAGGGCCGTGGAAGGGGAAGTGTGGGGGAACAGCGCCGTGGAAGAGGAAGTGTGGGGGAATAGCATCGTCGAAGGGGAAGCGTGAGGGAATACCACCGAGGGGGAATTGCGCCGTGGAAGGGGAAGTATGGGGGAATAGCACCGTCGAAGGGGAAGCGTGGGGGAACACCACCATGGGGGAATAGCGCCGTGGAAGGGGAAGTATGGGGGAATAGCACCGTCGAAGGAGAATTGTGGGGGAAGAGCGCTGTGGAAGGGAAAGCGTGGGGGAATAGGGCCGTGGAAGGGGAAGTGTGGGGGAACAGCGCCGTGGAAGAGGAAGTGTGGGGGAATAGCATCGTCGAAGGGGAAGCGTGAGGGAATACCACCGAGGGGGAATTGCGCCGTGGAAGGGGAAGTATGGGGGAATAGCACCGTCGAAGGGGAAGCGTGGGGGAACACCACCATGGGGGAATAGCGCCGTGGAAGGGGAAGTATGGGGGAATAGCACCGTCGAAGGAGAATTGTGGGGGAAGAGCGCTGTGGAAGGGAAAGCGTGGGAGAATAGGGCCGTGGAAGGGGAAGTGTGGGGGAACAGCGCCGTGGAAGAGGAAGTGTGGGGGAATAGCATCGTCGAAGGGGAAGCGTGAGGGAATACCACCGAGGGGGAATTGCGCCGTGGAAGGGGAAGTATGGGGGAATAGCACCGTCGAAGGGGAAGCGTGGGGGAACACCACCATGGGGGAATAGCGCCGTGGAAGGGGAAGTATGGGGGAATAGCACCGTCGAAGGAGAATTGTGGGGGAAGAGCGCTGTGGAAGGGAAAGCGTGGGGGAATAGGGCCGTGGAAGGGGAAGTTTGGGGGAACAGCGCCGTGGAAGGGGAAGCGTAGAGTGGGAGACGCGTCTTAATCTGGCAACACTGGTTCGAGTAGCTTCTCCTTAAGTATTCCTGGGTTTAATCGCGACGCTAACAGGCACGTAGAAAAAGTGCTGACAACCGGTAACTCGAGCCGTCTCCGTCAGCATCGTATTTCTGCGTTCACAAAGGAATCTCTTCAGCAAGGGGCAGCCGCGTCGACTGTCACAAAATAATATTTAACGGACGGGAACTTTCGTCGAGCTTTAACAAGGGGATCGGGCTCGTCGCTTTGATGCCCGGTGACGAAGGGAGGGGGGGTGAGAACGTTTTCCGAGCGGACAACATAATTTCACTTCCCGTCGCGCTAATGGGAAAAAAGAAACAGAAAAGAAAGAAACAGAAAGCGAGAACACGCTTTTGATCGTCTCGGCAATATCCGCGTGCACGTCGCGGCGCCGACGACGCTCGCAGAACCGTTTTTATCGCTCGACTTCCTTTGGGAAACATTCGAGACTGGCGCTCTGACATTTGAAACATTGGGAATCGGAATATTGCATGTTTTAACAGTCTCGCGACGCGAGGGGACTCCTCTTAAAGTATCCTCGTTTCGAACCCGCCAGCCGACCAGGCTATATTTGAATTATCTATTTGTAATACCAGCGTGCATCAATCTTTCAACGAGCTGAATTCGAGACCGTAATAACCTACCTGTTAACCCTTAGTCTCCCACGATTTCTTTCCGAACTTCGCACGTCAGAGTTTTCGCGAACTTTTGCAATTTGTAACGAGCGTATGGAATATTCTGATCATTTCTTACTGCAGACCTTTGCAAAAGATCGGAGCCAGACATACATTTATTTGTTTCTCTAATAATTTTTACACAGTGGAGATGGTATATCGTTGGAAAAGTTAAAATATTCGAGGAATAACATTTTCTGCACCAATTGCAAAAGGTAGGAGCCTGATACAGTGATTTCTCCACATATGTCTCCAAGACCTGGATGATAAGCGTCGCGGAATTACCCCCACTACCGCGGAGTATACCCCGCGAGAAGCCACGGATGAGCCTATTTTGGATGAAGAAGAAGAAAAATTTTCCAAGTCGACTGTGAGCAACGGGAACAAAATGGAAACGAATTTTTCCTTTTAATAAATTCAATAGGTCAACAAAACTCTTCAATTTTTTTGTTTTTAAAAACGTGCAAACGGTGCATTGAAGAGAAATGTTAGGTGTTTTCAGTTAGTAGAATTTACGAAGAGTACGAATTTACTATTGGCGCGTCCATCTTTGATCGTTCAACGAACGTCTAACGAGCGTTAATCAATTATACGCAGAACGAACTAAATAGTCCGCCGTCACTTTGTTGTTCGCGAACGACTACCGGATCAATCACCGTCACTGCGACGGAAAATTTCACTCTGCACACGACAAGCGACCCCCACAGAAACCACCCCTGGCGGTCTTCCTTTTCGTGGATCGTCGCGATTCGGCTGGCAACGAGTGTCGTTTGAATTTTTGGCGAAAGGCCAGCCAGCATTATCCGGCTGGCCGTTATGCAAATCGATAGCAAACTGTTGCTCCGCTCCGTTGAAACGCATCCCGGATAAAGCTCCGTCGAAACGAAGGTCCCCTACAGACGACCTCTGCCGCCATGTTGCCTTTTCTTGTCTCCCTCCGAAGTTTCCTCGGCAGGAAAATCGTTTCCATCGGAATTGCGCGGAAGTCACGGGCCAAGATGGCCGTTCCTATGTATCCTTATCCTCGAGCAGCTTTTGAATAAGAACATGCAAAAACGGCCTTCTTCCTCCCACCCACCCGCGACGAAGAAGAAGTCACTTACGCGAACAATGGGAACGAGAACCGATGAGTCTGGCGATTACTCCGGACGAAGTTTATTATGCTGACCCACATATTTTCGAACGACGGAAACGAAGTCAATACTCTGAAGTAACTTTTTGACGGTTTTATGGCGGCCTTTCGTAAAAGACATGAATGTATCTATCGAAATTTGTAGCCATTTTTTAAATAATATATACCCAAAGAAATCAAGGCGTGAAATCATTTACAATCTCAATATTCGTAAATTAAAAATATTAGTTACACAGTTTCTTCTTCAGTTTACTTTTTCGAGACTAAAATTGTGAATAAAGCTCTTCGGGAGTAACATTTCTTAATCATTTTTACTGATTACTGGGAAATTAGAGTTTAGATGGTACAATTTAAGCGGAAAGACTATAAGGGTAGGAACATACAGGGTGTCCCAAAAATGTATTTCCTTGGAAGGGGCGATTGCTGACACAATTTGAAGTAACTTTTTCCTTTGCGAAAATGTTCTCCGTGGCTTCGTTAAGGAGTTATTAGCGTTATTATTAGGCGGACTCTGACTCAGCCAATGACAACGCCACGCTCAGCGGGGGCTGTCGCCGGGGCGGGATCCTTCTGCTATAGCCGCGCTCTGATTGGTCCGTGTTTTTCGCCAATAACTCCTTAACGAAGCCGCGGAGAACATTTCCGCAAAGGAAAAAGTTGCTTTAAACGACCTTGGGAATCACCCTTTTCAAGGAAGTATAACATTCTGGGACACTCTGTATTTTTTTCGTTATGTTAAAGTTATCAGAGGATGATATCAAATTGTATAGAAAACTAATTGAATTTCTAGCTCCCGCGGCTTGTAACAGATGCACAAACTTGTTATTTCGCACGAAGATCCGGAGTTTATTGATAACTGAAATTGATGACTGAAACTACGAGTACTCAGAAGTTAAATTGGACGCCCGTTTCAGCCTTGCGAAAATGGCCTCGGTTGTTGCGGAGCAATGAGAACTGATTCGTTAATGGACCCGTCGGCTTTGGTTTTTCTTGACTATTAAGATTAAATCTGTACGTTAACGGATTATCGATTTCACGCGCAAGGTCACGACTAGCAGATAGCATGATAAAAACAAAGGGGTTAGAACCCTCTATGCAGGATTATGTAAGGTATCCCTACAATGTCGGCGTAGTAAGCCTCGTTAAGCGTTCTTCCACCGACGCGTTGTCCCTGTGTTTCACCTTTTACGTGGCTTCTTTGCGGCAGTCTCGGTTATTTTTATTCCGAACGTGTCTGCGAACTCACGTTGCCATTGAAACGGAAAGTTTTCTTCGCTCGCCCTCGGTGCTCGGGCTCCCTTTCCATCCGGCGTTTCGAGTTGCTGCATTTTTCTCCGTTCAATTTTGAATCGTTACCGGTGACCTCACTATACAATAAACAGAAGATAATGTGACCCACCAGTTACACATTCTTTGCCAAAATCTGATTCATAACTCAAAGTCATTTGAATTTTTGCTTGAAACGTAGGTAAGCTGAAAAGGTTACACGTGCTAAAAGGCGAAAGTAACAGAAAAATAATGTCATTAAATTTAACGCGATAGAGGTTATGTCTCTCCATTCAAAGAAATCAAGGTGACCTTGAAATCTCCGCAACACCTCCGCGCACATAAAAAATGTTTACATCACAATATTTCCCCCTCCACACCATGCAACTTTCCTATGTATCATTTTTTCATACGTTTACAAGTAACGGAAATATTCGAGGCGCGATAATTATTTATTCGCATTCAAGTAAAATTTAATTCGAACAACACTGCACCCAATTTCAGTAGACACAACAAATTATACCGGTTCTCTGCTTACTGTGTTTGCTGTGTTATCAAAAATTAAAAAATAAATAAGAGTAACGAATCATTCTTTGTTATTCGCCATTCAAACGATCAATTATTCGTTACTCTTATCCAACTAAAATTTATCTCGAACAACACCGCACTGGATTTTATACGAGAAACAACTTCCGACATTTCCTCGACGTGGACCGAACAAGATGGCGGTCGTCGAGCGTCAATTTCTCGGGTGCAGCATTCGCCCGGTCGAGTCTTTTCCTCTGTGCAGGAACAAACGGCGACCCATAGACGTTCGTTTATACCTTCAGCCCGTGTATAGTCATCGAGAAATCCGGTTGTCGTATTTTTCTTTGGTCTCTACGTTGCGGTGTCCCGACGGTTCGACGTCGGACGTGTCAACGGTCTAGCCGACCGACCAGATGACTAGCTCGGCTCGTCGGCTGGCTCTCTCCTCGTGTCTCCGACCTTTATAGAAGGCTTGTTCCCTGCAAACAATGGGGGATCGGGCCCGATGTTGATCGAGTACTCATTACGTGCAACACAGGTAGCCACACACAAAGGGTGGCCGCGTTCCGAGCACAGACTGTCACGTGACACGGGGTTGCGTGAACCTGGACATATTGTCGTACAATGCAACGGACACGCGAGTTCCGCAAATAAGCCCCCTCTGCTAAATCGCCCCGGCGAAGGACGAACTGTTCGACGATGGCCAACGCTAACGTCGACCTCCATTTTCCTTCTTCCCTTACCCTTTCAAACCGTTGCACAGTGCGACGATCAATGGGCAAAAGTAGAAAGAGTCGTGGTATTGTAAAATACAGTGTTTACTCTATATATGTCCCAAATGCCTAGCCGATAATTGTCACAGAACTATCCCCACTGCTGCTGGGTATACCCCGTGAGGGGCCAAGAAGCTCGAGAGACCTCGGTCGCCGAGGAGTGTAATGTCGCGTGGATTAAAGAATAGCATCTCCTGGCCGATATATGTCCATGGCTAGACCCGTGTTTTGGACGTGTATCGAGTGAACACTGTACTAGTAAAGAAACGTGAATGCTACAGTACAATTGAATTATTCGTTGTATGAATTAATCGGGAGACGAGAGTGATCGTATACTTTTATCATAAACGCGTAACATCTACTGATAATAAATTATGTTGGACTATTCGGTTCCTCGAGTATACTCGGATTAAAAAATATTCCGAAGCAACGTGTAGCTCGCGGTAAATGTCAGCATAAACGGCGGCGGTATTTAAGAGGACAACGCGAAAATATTTGCGCTGAACGGGACCGGTGCACGGCGGGAAGATCGAGGTGGCTCGGTATTTTTTAATCTCGCCGTTTTAACGAGCCAAACGGTGGCCTGCTACCGTTCAGCTCGTAAATTTCAAGTTAATTGGTCGAGTTAAACCAGACACTTGCAGAGATCAGCCGGAAAATAACCGTTCGTCCGTGCGCTATGTAAACGCGGCCATTATGTGCAATCGCATGACAGGAAAGTAAAGCTAATGGAGAGTATATGTATACCCCGTAACGTCGCGTTAAGCTTTAATCAATATACAAATAGGGGGTAGGGGATAGGAGCGAGTAGAGGCCAGGTAAACTAGATAAGCAATTACCTTTCACCTGCCATCGTATGGGACAGATTAATCGAGGGCCTCTGGGCGGTGGGAATTCTCGCGGAAAATTCGGGGGACGTTGGAGGGGGTGGGGGTGGGGGGGATAGGACCGTCGACGTTATTAATTTTATTAATAGAGACGAATTCGAAAGTACGCCGTCGCAGGACTTTAACTCTTGAGTTGCGAAATTTCAAATGCTTTAAAAAATGTTGTAGATTGAAACCTCTGTAAAAACATTAAAAAAATTTTCTCGTGAACGAATTTTGCATAGATGTGAAGATCGAAGCCTCCCTTTCACAAAGACACCTCGAGAACTGATCGACGATCTTTTTTCGTCATCTAGCGATCCTAAATTTTGAACGGCGCTAAATGACCTTGAATGACCTTGGAAGACGAAAGTGTTGTAGGTCAGCGAATTTGCCTCGGGATAGGCAACACGCTTACCTGAATCGAAACATACATGGTTCCGTATAAGAGTGCAGAGGGCACCTTGAGATACCGGTGTGGAAATTCCCGATTGATTTCATACGATGACTGCGAGTATTAAAAAGACGAAACAATAACAATTCAACACTATATTTGCCTCTATTAAATGATCAATTCTTTATTTTACAATTACTGAATTTATAAAAACGTTTTTTAAACCTTTTATTTGTTTCTATAAGATTATTTTATTTAAATCATCGGAGTTTGATTCAGAGTTCGGGGCTTACAATTTCGATTTGGGTAGCAACGATAAACGAATTCGCGAGATAAATCGCGCGCGATCAAACGTGCCTCAGCAAAAAATAAACTCTACTGTTTGCTTTGATCACGCGAGATACACAATAGGGCTCGTCATTTTTTTTTTTAACTAAAAAATTCTGTCCGAGAAAACGACGTTCCCCGAACGCTGTTTCCATTTAACGGTAAAACATAGATGATTCCAGTGATATTTATGTGTGTGTGTTTTTTTTTAAGGATCTCGTGATTTATATTTCCGGCGGTCGACACTGATTCGTGTTTTCCGTTTTATACCGACACGTATAAAAATTCAACGGACGCCGCTAGCATTTCTATACCGCTTTTATTCATTTCTGAAGCTATGATTTGTTTCCATTCCGTGAATGGAAAAATCATTTAACTTGCGGACAAGTCTCGTTCCCTCCCTCTGTTCTTTTTTTTTTAAATTAAATGCTAAAGCTCGGTAGTTAACAAATTCGAAACACGACCTCCTATAATTAATAAAACATAAAGCATGCAAAATGAATACATATTTTAGTATTTTCATTGAATTTTTCCTGCATGGAATATACATAGTCGACAATAGGAAGTTGATCACTCTAACCTCTAAGAATAGAAGGTCGAATAGAGTGTCGCAGTCTGGTAATAACGTTAAGATTCTTGAATTTTTATTAGATTTACATTAAGTTTACATTAAGGTAAACATAAAAATCGGTAAAATTAAAATAATTTATAGCGAATAGTATATTGATCAACATGTGCCAAAACCATGTCGAATTATGACTCGACTGCGGATGTTAATGCAGCATTCGTTCTTTGAAAGCTTTCCAACGAGTCGAAACGCGAGTTTATTCTGGCGAGGATGTTTCCAGTCGAAAAATTGAAAATAATGATTTATTAGTTCACGCGCGAGTCGCTCTTTCCGTTTTGGTTTACACTGTAAACCGGATTCGGCGAATTTGTTACCCCGCAAACCTGATCGTTTCAATGCGATTCGGAATTATTGATAATGAGGGGCCAACGCGTGCCTTTATCGAAGAATAATTGTGGCCAGATAACAATTCACATCTCGTACCGTATTCTCGATTAACCCCGCAGGGATTGCTTTGATTAATTCACAAAATGCGCTGCTATCGAACGACCGGTCCGGATTTCAGCTTGTTGTCTAAAGAAATAAATGGACGGTCGTCCCATCGGCATTGCTAATTTCAGTTTTCGAAGCCCGACGGAACCAGTCCCGAATCAATCTCTGCTTCCGCGAGAGAATAATCGCCGTACAACGCTATGCAACAATTTGCCGACTCGCGAATCTCCCATAGCGACACCGTTCGTTTCCCATGGCCGACTCGTGGACGTGCTAAATTCAATTCGCAATGCTACATGCCGCGACAAAACTGTGAATAAGAAAATTCTTACGAATCCTACTAAAACGAAAATTGCTGGTCTTTTTACGTACAATAAAAACCCATAATAAAAAATATAGGTTTCCATTTGAAAAAGCAAAGTTAACCTTCAAATGACCTTGAAGACGCCACCCAAATAAAAAACTGATACTGCCCCCCTCCTTCCCCCTCGAAATCCTTGGACACGTGTTTCACACTTTTCTAATATCTTCCATACGTTTTGAAATATTCGGCTGGAAAGTTTTCAAATGAACACCCTGTGTATGTCGCCAAGACCTGGATGATAAACGTCGCGGAATTGTCCCCACTACCGCGGGGTGAAAGTGGACCACGTGAACCGAGATTTTTCAAGAATTTAGAAGAATTAGAATAATTATGATTAAGAATTTCAAGGAAATTGTAATTGTCAGGAATTGCGGTCTTGGGGTCTCTCATGACCCCGACGAAATTTCTGTACACTTTCCGCTACCGCGTCGCACGATAATTGCAAATATAAAGTTTCTTTAACCTCTTTAGAACGTTCAAATTATTTCAGTCTTTACACTGAAAAGTGTCAGGACATTTTAACAGAATTTTAGAAAAGCTCCACCATGGGACTCCGTAGTTTGAGTAAACATACGGTTGAGGGTTGAACTTGAGCTATTAATTTTTACCAGAAACGCAAAAAACTTGAAGTCCACTAGCAACGGTTTAATTCCCAAAGCGCCTTTCAGACGACCATCGTGCATTTGGCAAGCTTCCCCGGCCCATAATACCGAATTTTCCTATTCGATGGGGCGCGACAAATGCAGCTCGAAAAACGAGCATACGCGAACAATTTTAATTGTCAGTTTCGGGCGACCGGCCCTCGTTCGGAATCATCGGGCCGCTAGCGTGCCTCGACCGGAAATAAAAATTGTGCTCGGCCGAAGGGGACAATAACCGGTCACATGATTCGCGGTGAAATCAATTCGCCCTTCCGGTCGGTTCGGCGTAATTGCGTTTTCCGGCGGCAAGGAAATGGAAAACTCGGCCGAAAAACAAAGTTCCCTCCCTCTCTCCTCCTCTCGCCCTCCTAACCGGCCGAAAACACGTCCAGGAAACACTGTTAAAACCGGCGCGAATTAGTGTTATAAAGTTAATCAGAATCTATTCGGCGGGCAACTGCTCGGCTCCCTCCGACGTAAAAGCGAAACGGCGCGACGGAAGTTTCGAAGTTCGTTAGCGCACTTCTCGCCGGGACCGGTAATTAGTTTCTATTAATGCTCGGGGGGGTTCGTGGGAAGAATCGTGCCGGAGCCCTTCGCGTTAAGGGCGCTTCTCGAGATTTTCTCTTTTTCCTGTTACCGCAATTTCTTGATCGACGAAGCTTAATAGACGCGCTCTAATTCACCGATGTTGTCGATGTCTCTCGAGAAAAGCTGATCTTCGATTTAATACTCTCCGGAGAAGACTCTTTCGAAGAAGCACAGTGAATTCTCGATATATGTCAACAACGCGGGTCTTGATGTCGTTTATCCTCCATCCTTCAGTACACATGTATCATCGGAATTGTATCACTATTGGTATCATTTTCGTTAGAACACCGCCACGAATATGTTCGTGAGAGTCCCATAAAAAAATGATGAAAAATAAAGAAGTTTTGTTATTGCATTAGTAGTGGTACCTTGGTCTCACACCGATATACCCGACCCGTGTTATGTTACACTCCTCGGCGACCGAGGTCTCTCGAGCTTCTTCGCCCCGCGGTAGTGGGGATAATTCCGCGACATTTATCATCGAGGGCTTGGCGACATATATCGAGAATTCACTGTATCGACTTTAGCGAAATGTCAGTGAATCCAAAAAATTAAGAATTTGATATTTGATGATTTGAAAAATACAAAGAACGTAATGAACATTTTTAGCTTGATATATTACAAATAAGTAGCTGCGATTTAAAACAATAAAAGCATTAAAACTAGTTAAAAAATGATATTGCACTGTTATCAACCTATTAAGAAAGAAAATAAATGTTTAATTCACTCGAGCTCGCTGCGATTCAGATGGCAAATGTTCATTTCGCAATAAAAGTCAGCAGTCTACAAATCATACAAGGTACATATAAAACGATATGCTGCTTCTCACTCGACACTCTTTCCAGCATAAATCATATATCCGCAAAGGACGTTCGTTTCGCGGTACAAACTTGATTGTACAACACGCGTGTCCATCACCCGGGAGGATAAAATGAAAAATTACTCGTCCGTATGTTTGAACTGAATTAATTTCACGTTAGCCATTTTTTCGATTGCAATTTGCTACTTCGAACCAATGCAACGCGGTGTAATCTGATCGAAACTCGGCGCCGGTGGCAAATAAATGAACGGGGACGGGCGGGGCAGGTAAATATTATACGAATATACATTTCCCGGATCACGTTCGTTCGAAAATGTATCGGATTAAGGACGAGCCGGTGTATACCTCAGCTTTTCCCGTGCAGAAATCCGTGGAGTTGCGTGCGTACCGCGGAACGTTGCAGTTGTTAAATCACAAACGACAAATGTTGCGGTTGCCGGACGTTAAGGAACAGATCTGAAACCCGGGCCAAACGGAAACTAACTCGTTCGTCAGCTGCCATAACTTTCGAGCCCGTGTTCCGGAGCCTAGATGTTCCATTATTTCCTCGTTTACCGAGTTGCAGAACGAACGGCCCGCTAAACCGTCAGAGCAACTCGATTTCTCACGACGAATCGTGCCGATCCAATCGAATAAAATGCGGTTGTCCGAAAATGGCCTTTTTTCAAAATTGTCTAGACGGTGTACAGGGTGTGCAGAAATTATATGTCACGACTATCACAGCATGATTCTACACCTCCGGTTTGGGGGAAATTGGTGCAAGAAAGATGCCGCAAAATTGACCTTGAATGTCAAGGTCAAAAGGTCAAAACAAATTTTTTCACTGCATCGTATTCTACTCGCCACGGAGATAAAAGGTGCAAAAGGAACCGTGGGTTAAAACTCTATCGTTCTCTTAAAGTATTATTTTTTATGTACATTGTATTTTCATTCCTCAGTCCGATGGAGTTTATATGTATAGCGTGCTATTGTCGAAGCCGTTGGAAATTGGGTGAAATATGTCGGAAATGTCATATGAGCACAGTTTGTATAATGAAAAAAAAACTTTATTACAATTTTTTAAGAGAACGATTGAGTTTTGCACTTTTCATCCGTGTGACGAGTAGCATACAATGCAATAAGGAAAAATTGTTGACCTTTTGATCTTGAAATTCAAGGATCTTTGTAAACTGTTGTGTAATGCAATTTCTTAACAAATTCTTGACATCAGATGGTCCATCGAATGCCTCGATTAGAACTACTGAGCATAAAAAATGCTTCATAATGCATTTTATTTGACAGACCCGTCACCATTATAACGATGCTAACAATAGGCCTAAATGCTGGCCTCATCCACGTGCGTACACGGTTGGCCTATTCTACTTGCTTTATTTAACGCTCTCCCATTCTGCCATCCTCAATTCACAATCATTTTGTTCTCGTCTAAACAACAAGCATTGACCTGTTCTACTTTTCCAGTCATTGTCGATACAGCGACGCATTCTTTCCAGTAAAAATGTTATCCTTTGGAAAAGTTAATTAAACACGAGATCGATTTCACGATGTGTTCTGGCATCGTTAGAGGCTATTGTCGACGTGACTGTACAAAGGTTGTTCCATAAAAGTTTATGTCTTGACATAATTTAGTTGACATACAGTTTCATGGAAATTCTAAAAAAAAAAGAAAAGAAATGTACAGAAGACATTGTGCTTAGTATTTATTGTAATAAATTAATGAAGGTGACAGTAGTAGTCATTTGCAAAGCAGAATATGTTATAATAATTTTTACCGATGTTCCGGCATTGCGTTGCGTCGCTTTCGTGGGAAATATTTTTGCGGAGCACCCTGTACAGTCTGGAACGAAGCAGTTTGTTTAAACAAGTCCGACAGCACCGGGTTTCGCTCGATGATAATACTACGTTTCTGGAACGAGCGAAGTTTGGAACATTGTTGTCATTCTTGCTCACGTAGTTCGATCCTCTTACACAGTTTACATCACCAGCACACCACCATCTTGACACAGAAGGGCGTGAGCGGATTAAGCAACTAATCGTTGAAACAGAACATTAATTTATCTGACATAGTGGTTCCTAAAGTTGGCGGTGCAACATTGACTGTCATTCAAAAGTATTTCCATCTCTGTTCACAATTAAATTACAGTTTTACTGCACTGTAAATATACATTTGCGACAAAAATAAACAGATGCAACGGAAAACTAAGAACGTCGTTATCGTCGGACTTGAAAACTGTTAAAAGAAGAAATTTACTTTCGGTGCCTGTTTGATTAGGTTCGGGGGTGCAGGGGTAGATGTCACCTAAATCTAAACGAGACCAAACCCAGACAGAAATGAAAATAAATTAACGATATCAAATATCGTTTCGATGGAATATTTTTACCAATAGAATTTTTATAAAATTTTTATTTCTCTTAGAATAGAATATTCTTAGAATTATTATTTTTATTTTTATCTGCGTATTTACAGAAGTCGTGTATAATTGCATAATTCCTGACAGGAAGAGGCTTCTTTTAAATCACAATCGAAACACAAACTATTCATAAAAATTGTTAAACTTTGCAACTAGCCCGTTCGACCGCACCTCTCTTAACGGAACCGTTTGATCCGACTCGTTCCGCATTGTGCCGTCAGGTGCCGTCTCCGCGGAAGGAAATCGGCATTATGTAAACGACGCAATAATTCCAAAATAATAGACTTATTGCAGTTCGTGGGCTGCAGCTGCCGCAGTAAAGCGCGCGGGGATTAACAAAGCGTTTCGCGGTAAATCCTTGCAGAGGCTTTTCTTCTGGCTCCCGAGCCGAAGGAGCCCTCCTGGCTTTCGCGGAGCTGGAAACCTCGGACGAAGAGCCCTTTTGTGTACCCGGATGATCGATCGAGCACCGCGATTTCCGGTTCCGCCAATCTACTTTCGCGACGTTATCCATAATGAACTTGTTACGCAATCCCCCTCTGACAAGCGGCCATTAATTGCCTGAACCCCGATTACCGTGTCCGCAGATCCCAGGCGCTGACTAAGGCTGCAGTTTCATTGGATTTCTTCCCTGGCAATTTACTCCCAACCTCTTTTTTTTTATACGGTACGTCCCTCAAAAAACCGTGCCGAAAAGATACTGAAAACTTAACTGTATAATACAGAGCGGCGATGACATAGGGAAAAGTTGTTGATGACCTTGACAACATATTTCAAGACGAAACTTTTCACGGTTCCAGTGTAAACATTCAATTTAATTTAATCGTCATCGCAAGAGGCTGTTCTTCTTAAATAATTTATCATTTTATACGCGAATGTCATTTCTTAATGCAAAAATATTATTAACACTGAACCTAACAGGGCCGGTCAAATTGACTTTTTCAAACTTCTGCGTACAATTTCGTACGTACATTATCACATCGCTATTTATCTTTAAAGTATGTATACAATGTATTTTTCAGTATTTATTTCTCGTTTTATATTTTTTTCCCCCAAGAAATATATCTTGACCTACCTACCGCGGCCGGTCAATTTGACCACACGAGATAATATGGTATTCGCTCTTCTAAACCTAAAAAATCAGTATAAAAGAAAGGCTATTCTCAATGTGGCATGACCAACTCAAGATGAGCCGCCTTATTGAATCAGACGCTATCAAGTTACGCGTGTGTCTGGTTGATAATACTGTTTCAAGCCAAATGCATCCAAACTGCAAATGTGGACGACACAGTACAATTTTATACAATTGCAATTATATAAAAATAAACTTGCATCGTCATATTATGGAAGTTGTTCATCTACTAATTCATTCAACAACAAATTTAGTATTATCTACGTTTAATGTATTAACAATAACTTTTTTTAAGGATCGGTCATTTTGACCACGCACGGTAGGAACAGGTATGCATGAAGGTTTAGTGTTAATCGTATTATGGCAAGTAAACAAACTACGAGATAACTCGTAGTTGGCGAGGTTAAAATCGGCGAGGAATCGGTGAAGTGTAGAGGGTGTCCCAAAAATGTTGCACTTCCTTTAAACGAGTGATTCCAGAGACAAGCAGACAACTTTCCATAAAAATCCGCAGTCTACTAACAACGTTGTACGGTCACTTAACCGATGGTGGTTGCTGTTAACCCCTTATTTACTGAATTTCTTAAAAGTTTTTAAAATTTGTGCTAACTTTTGTACATACTTAATTTAGGTGCAAGTAAACACCCTGTAGCACAATTTTTATTATAAGTCATCACCAAGGTCATTAATTACATGGAAAATAATTTGGAACTTCGAAGTCCCAGCCATGAAATAGTATATAATTTTATAAAATAGGCTCATAAAGAGTTCATAACACATCAAATTTGACATTATATGTAATTAATAATGACAACTAAAAATTATAACTTACCAAAATGCAAAGCAAATAAGTATTTTATATATGCAAACACATGGAAGATTCACCATCTTGACCTCGCATCATCTTACATACTTGTCTCTAGAAAGCTTCCAAAGAGAAATAAGCTTGTACTGCCATCCAAAAATTGAGGAACAAACTTCATAGAAGTGGACTTCAAAGTTCCAGTGGGTCATGCGACTTATAAGTCCCGTAAGTAAATAAAGGGTTAAAATTATGGGGACACGGAGTTCACAGGGAGTTTGTCAGGTTCGTCCGATGAGGGGCCCGACACATATATACAATATAGGAGGTTGGCTCGTCAGGAAACGCGTCCGCCGTGACCGTAGCCTAAGACCGTTCCTCAAGGTGATCCACGTGCTCACGAATGAAAATTCGTCGGGTCTCTCTCTCTCTCTCTCTCTCTCTCCTCGATTTCGTAAACGAGGGACCCTGTCAGCCGCCGAACCGCGCGACCTTCGTCCACGAAATTGGCTCTCTTTTCATCGGGATGACGTTCCATGAAGAAATCCTTAATAGCGGATTTCTGTTCGAGGAAAATGAGCGAGGCTTCTCGGGCCATTGAGGAACATTTCGCTACGGCCGAGGCGTCTTGGAATTGTTGCGAATCGGGTGCTAGATCATTCATGAAACTGGAACAAGACTTAATGTATCTTTTCTTGTTGAAGTTGCGGGAAAAGGTTACTTCGTTGCGTAACTTCAGCGCTCTTGGTCCCTCTTGATATTTTCATCGGTTCAATGTGTCATTCTTTTTCGTTTAATTGAAGTTAGTTCAGATGCTTTCTCTCTTTCGTGCCCCTCGGTATTCTTTACGGTTTGTCTATGTAGACGTTGATATTAATAGATTGCGGATTTTATGCATTCATAACGAAAATTAATTGGTCTAGTCTTCCCTAACCTTCAAAACTGGAAGGCATCAAAAAATGTCTAAACTTTGTTACAATATTTTCGACTTGTTAAAATTATTGAAATGGAAAAGCACATTTTCAGGAAGTTTCTGATAATTGACTTGATATTTTTATTTTGTAATTGTAATTGTTCTGTTATTTTAGTATTTTTTTACGTCTTGTTTACGAGTACAATAGATGTTGGGTCGATGGGATTTAATGTCGAGAAAAAGACATTTATTGTGCACGCGACATTTTGCAGTTCGTCCTCCAAGGACGGCCATTTTGAATTACAGTAGACGTGTATTTGGCAGTCTCCGTTGCTTTAACTGCTCGATTAAAGTCAAACAAAAGGACATGTCGCTGAAAGAGAGCCCCGAAAGAAAAAGAACACTGCGCAGCTTTTAACTGGAAATAAAGGACACTTTTAGCCAAATTAAAAAATTTATGATGCGTTTCACAGTGGAAAAGTGGAATTTTCTAATGATGTAAACTGTCATGGATAATGCAAGTTTGTTTTTGAAATAAAATAGCGCCCGAAGCAAGCGACACAGTTGAATAAAAAATATTTCATCTAAGGACCATTAAGATTGTATGTAAATATAAATGTAGTTAATACCTTGAACAAATAGTAAATACAAGTATGAACACAACTTGTATTTGCATTATATAAGGTCGAAAATTTCATGCTCTATATATACGACCAACAGCAATAATATTATTTCTATAATTATTTACAATCCCCCGGTCATGTTTATTAATGGTTCCCGACAGTCCACTTTCATCGATCAGCTTTGAGGTTTTGAGGTATAATGAAATCCCCTGTGACAGGTTGAGATCAATAATATAGTGGAAATTACGGTCTTGATTGACTCTTCAGCATGGTCAATTGAATTGCGCCGAATTTTCCATCGCGCGAACCGGGGAATGAAATTAAATATTTATAAATTGAAAAAATATGTAACGTGAATAAAATTAGATATATTACAGTCTAAAATATTTATCTGTAACTCTAATGATCTTAACTCTAAATTAACCCTCGCTTAATAAATATTTTCTACTTATTAAAATGAGTATGATATTCCAGAATTGCGTTTTTATCGTTCCTTTTCATATACATTTATGCAACAAACATTTCGTGAGTTTAACGACAGTATTCCTTCATCATTGGTGCGAATAATGGAGTATCAATTAGCAGGTGCTTTCCTGTTCACCCTTCATTTATTTGCCGCCAGTGATCTGTGACACTATGAATGTTAATTACGATTGCAGCGCGTAACGAAATGATAGGGTCTTTGACGATTGTCGCATGAACGAGAATTTCATTGTATCCCCAGCAACGATAATTGAAACACAACTCATTTTCCGCTGCGACTTTTTATTAGCTGTCTGTTTTTAACAACATCAATAACTTGTTAACAGAATATTCCATAAATATTATGCAACATACTACCCGTGTCGAATAATTATACCATTCGATTTGATTCCTTGACCGGTAACGCAATTATGACCGTCACTGCATTTCTTATAGTTCTTAAGCAATGTGTCGTAATGTTTAGTACAATGAAATAAATTAAATTGTGAGAAGTTAAAATATTTTATTATTTTCAATAAGTATGTCTTTTTAGTGCTCGCCCTAGTAAAAAAGTTAATTGACTATTAATGATCCCCTAGGGAGAGCAGATACATTGTAATTTCGCGTTTATTGCAAAAGTTAAATTTTTATAATCACGGAAATAGCGCGGCACTCAAAACGGAATATTCCCTTTATTAAATTCCGTTTAGGGTGGTTGTAAAGCGTGGGTGGGGGGAGGGGGAGGGTCGAACCAGTAAAAATTCTGTGTATTTCACGAGCCCCGTTACGGTTATTGAATAATCCGCTTTTCTATCGCCCCTTAACAATATATTAAACCGTGAAAACGGCGCGGTGCGACGCGGCGCAGCGACAACCGTTTAATATCCTGTTTCGCAACACAGAAGTCCCGGGCTCCAGTAGAATTATCAACATAATCGTTCTTGAGTTTCAGCCGGCAGCTGCTCAGGTTTCAGTAACGCAAACTTCTTCGTTATTGCACGAACAATATTGCCGGAGAAGATTAACGTTACCCTTGAAAGGGTTCCGTTTCCCCGACTGCGACTGGTCTGGAGTTCCCATAATCGACGCACAGGCTCTCCCGATGTACTCGCGAACGCGACGCCGAGCCATACCTCGCTCGTTTTTAATAAGGTCAAGAGGCCCTGTCTACTAAAATGCGACTCGCTTTATACAACAAGTATCGGCTTTGCACCAATTTATTGCGAACTCCTATTTATTGCAGCGATTTCTTTGAACCGGTTATTCGGGTTTAAATGGCACGGAGTCCGTGCGTGTGGACCCCGATTCAGGAACACGATGCTAAAGTACATTTCTGAACTACTGAAGTGTTCTTAAAATACTTTTAGGGCTTGAATATATTTTAAAAATGATCTAAACACAATTATATTTATCATTTTAGTGTTGTACTTGATTTTTATTCTATTCGTGAGAATTTAATTCATCGCGTGCGAGGTTCAAGATCGACTAACTATTGAAGCGTGATTTTTAAAATACGTTCTAGTTGATTTGTATTTATTGCAGCGAATTCTTTGAACCGGTCATTTAGGTCTAAATGGCGCGGAGTCCGTGCGTGTGGACCCCGATTAAAGAGCACGTTGCTAAAGTACATTTCTGAACTACTGAAGTATATTTAAAATATTTTTAGGACTCGAATTGTACCTTCAAAATTATCTAAACACAATTGTATTTATCATTTAGTGTTGTATGTGATTTTTATTGTATTCGCGAGAATTTAATGCATCGTGTGCAAGGTTGAAGATCGACTAACTATTGAAGCGTGATTTTTAAAATACGTTTTAGTTGATTCGTGTTTATTTCAGCAATTTTCTTAACCGGTTGTTTGGAATTAAATGGGGTGGAGTCCGTGCGTGTGGACCCCAATTAAAGAGCGCGTTGCTTTACAAAGCTTTAATACAGCTTTGGGCTTTAATTATAATCGATTTAAAATATTATTATTGTGTATGCCTGTTGTTTCGACGGTATGCGTCGCGTGCAGTATTTTTCTAAATTGAAAACTGAACAATTACTTGTTCTGCAGCTAGCGTGTTAAACTGTTAAAAGAGTGTTTTTTGGAGTCGATGGAACTCTGTTCCAGATTTCTCGATATTCCTCCAGTCTTTCGGGGAGGATCCTGTGGTCACTGTCAGTTACACATTGCACGTGACAAGTTTGGGAAACAGACAAGACCAGTTTACCGTCAGCCTCGAGACGATTTGTGGTAATCCCGGATTAATCTTGACTGTCTTTCACAGCTCGAGAGCGAAACAAATTCGAACAGCTCATTTGCGAATAAAAGTAATCTTATTTCGTCTGCTTGCCTTACAATTCAACTATATTATAATTATTTTATACAGAGACGATAATAGTCTTAAATTACAATCACTGTTTCAAACAAATTTCTGCTCGCTATCATGATTCATAAGATACAGTGGAGGCCTGCATAATGCGGTAAAAAAAACTGTTTAAAAAGATATATTTTACAAAAATATATTTTTATAATATGTTTTATTATATTTTAGTATTTAGTATTTTAGTATATTTTATTATATTTTAGTATTTCTATATATATTATTTTTATATATTTTTATAATATATTTTTATATTTATATTTTAATTTTATCAAAATTATATATTTAATTTCTAATTTACATTTCATAAAATCTATAAACGTCGTTTTAAAAAACCGTATACTAGCTACCACAAAAGACACATATACAAAATGTTTTTTAAACAAATTTTTGATGGCGTTGTACGAGGACCCACTGAACAGATCTAACGTCTAAATAACTTGGAAGTGTTCAGTTGCGTGAGATGGGATAAAATAGTCTAAAATTACCTGGCACACCGAAATACAATTCCGATATTAAAGTTATAACATTAAAGAGCGATAGCATCTTATCGACGTGACACCTTAATTGAATTATAAATTGCAAATCGCTTTATAAATGCTCGAGTCTCTATGCGCAAGCGACCGCTTGCCGTTGCGTTATTCATAGTATAGTCATAAAAAGTTCACTGATACGTGTTTTTTGTTACCTTTAATTTGGACCTTTTTTCCTCCTAATTAATCGATTGGGACCACTGTGGCGGCGTATTGGCAAATTGATTGAAACCGGCGGATTGGTTCGTTTCAAAACTAAAAGGAAAACAGATTTTATGGGAAGCGAGACGCGAGACAGTGATATTACAGATCGACGGTTCATCGATCGCGCGGACGTAATCTATAGGACCATCGGGAACGTAATTACTCGCGTGTAAAACCGTTGATAGCAAGGGCACCGGATTGACGCAATAGTTTGTCGATACGTTTATCCATCGTGGGATATTTTTACACGCCTCGTTCACCGAAATCTGACGTTCACTGAAATCGAGCCGGTCCCTTCGAATCAATATCGCATTATCTCTTACCACTGGTCGCGTGTATGTCGACACATTACGAAATGGTGAACTAAAAAATGAAGATTCAACCGGGCTGAAAACATCGAGATCAAGATTTCGAAAATAGCGAGATTTTTGTTCGAACAAAAATTGCATCTAAACACATAAAATATTAATTCTTAAAATTTGTTTCTTAGAATTCGTTGAGAAATAATTTCATAATAATTAGATATTGATATAGCACATAAGAGAGTAATAATTAACAATGACGTATCAAATGGAGAGTTCGTTCAGATATAATGCCGGAATAATTAACATTGCTATAGCAGACAGAAAATTCGCTCGGTAATATGTCATAATGATTACAGTTATACAGCAGATCGAAAATTCGTTCAGCAATAATGTCAGAACACTTACCTCGGTATAGCGGATGGAAAATTCGTTCAGTAATAATGTCAGAATAATTACATTGATATAGCAAACAGCGAATTCGTTCAGAAATAATGCCACAATAATCACGCTCGTATTGCCGGTGAAAAATTCGTTCGGTCATAGTAAAAGCGAAATACGACGATAACGATTGCCCGCGTATAAATAGAACGGTAATAGAAAAATAACCATGTACGTTTCGCTACAAAATACAGAATTAGAAAATCGAAGACCGTTTCGAGGAAGCGTTCAATCATCTCCTGGCGTCGAGCAAATTATGCGACATCCTTTACTGTCATCTCTCTGTTCGTGGTCATGGTTCGCACGAACAGTAACTTCTTAAAAAAAACCTCTTTCCCGACTTCAGTATTTTCAAAAAGTACACAAAATATATTTTCTACCAGGAAATTATTCAGTACAAACAAGACCTACGGATTGTGAAGAAAATGACAATTACGAAATCAAAGTATTTTTTCCGTGGCGTCTCAAAGGGGACAGTCGAATGGAATACAGTGAATTCTCGATATATGTCAACAACACGGGTCTTGCCAGTGATATACAGGGTCATCCGTTTTTAAACGGCCAAACGTCAACCAGCTATAGAGGACCCCAAATGAAACAACTTTCACCCCTAACACTTTTTTTGATTCGGTCTTGATTTTTAGATAATTGCAAAAACCCGTCATTTTTTGCGTTCACTTAAGATTAAATATATTAGGACTGCAATTACGTATCTTGATGATTTTTCCTTTGTTTGGTTTAAAATAAATAGGGGCATCTTTTTTATTCAGTCAACTTTTTTGTATGACCTTTGGATCTTAGCTTTTTTGACATGGGGCACGCCGTGGAGACTGAATGAAATAACTTCGAATCAAAAAAAGTGTTAGGGGTGAAAGTTGTTCCATTTGGGGTCCTCTATAGCTGGTTGACGTTTGGCCGTTTAAAAACGGATGACCCTGTATATCGTCCAGGAAATAATATGTGTTTACACTCCTTGGCGTCCGAGGCTTTCTCGAGCTTCGTGGCTCACGGGGTATATATATCCCCCGGTAGTGGGGATAGTTCCGCGACATTTATCATCCAGGTCTTGGCGACATATACAGAGAAATCACTGTAGCATTTTCCACATCTGTGCCACGTTAACGAACCGGTAATCGCAGAAATGCAAAAATCTGCGCGAGCCCATTAGAAGAATCGCTTCGGCGGCGCGTAATTACGAAGATCTCTGGAATTATCCGATTCTGTATCGCAACAGAATCCGCGAGAATGATTCGGCGTGTAAGCCTGTAGCCGGACAGAGAGAGAGAGAGAGAGAGAGAGAGAGAGAGAGAGAGAGAGAGAAAGAGAGAGAGAGAGAGAGAGAGAGAGAGAGAAAAGAAAACGAACCTTTTTCAGCCCGGGACAATAATGAGCGGCTCTGAAGTCCACGCAACGTGCCTACCGTCGATATGTAGGTTAATTAGGCTCAGCCATCGCGAGGGTGCCGATTGAGCTAGCGGAGGCCGCCTGAAACAAAGAGGGATGCCTGTCAAATACTTCCAAGGAGCACCTTAATTTCTCTCGGCTCTCTAATACTCGCCTTATCGCCGTTTGTATCGTTGTCGGCCCGGCAGCTGTTGTTTAGCCGACGCGACGGCGCGACGTCGTTGCTCGTTTTTGTTTTCACTCGACAACTTGTTACGGTAATGCCTCGATATATGTGACGGTGACGCGCACGATACTTGTGAAAAATTCCCCACTCGTCCCGCAACAAGCGAAACACGAGATGGAATTAGATACACCGGCGAGACAATGTTACTCCGGTGACGAAACTTTCTTAACTATTTCCTCACGAGAAAAATAAATTTGTTTAACCAATAAGGTTATTTCCCTTTCAAACTTTTACCAACACATTTGTGACGCTTTTCTGATTAAAATGAGTCCAAACATGGTACAATTCGGACCACGTTTGCTTGTTTAATTCGCGATTTAGCAGAACCTCGATTATCCGAACTGATTGCGGAATTTTCCATTTTCACATCTAAATTATTCAATCTAGGGCAATCGATATACAACAGTACTTGTTATACAAACCTGTAAATGTTTAATCCGATACACTGTACATATTTCTATTATCCAGTGTGCCACTGATCAGTTCGGATAATCGAGGTTCCGCTATATCGAGGATTAAACAAGAACGAATGATCCAAATCGTGTCGTGTTTGGACTCATTTTAATCAGCAAAATGTGACGAATATGTTGATAAGAGTTTCATGAAAAAATAATTAAAAACAAAAATGTTATCACTGGATCTGTGTTGTCTGAACGGTGCTCTGGCGTCGATGTTTTGTTTTCTAGAGCCTCTACGAGATATAGGCGACATTTCAGTCCTGGAATTTTCGCATACGTCGGGACACATTACTGTACATCAAAATGGAAACACGATGAACAGCATCTGGATGCGTACTGGTGCGCGAATCAACGTTTCCCATTCCAAATAACGCGTGCCGAGCAGAACGTTCCGTCGCGAGATGACCTATTTAACTTTTCGTCGTTCAACGAATATATTCGAACACCCACTCGAAAACTTAAAGAAAAGCCCGTACATTTGCATATTTCGAACTGAATATTTTAACATAATACGCGTGGCAAACAAGCGTTTATTCGATCGAATGAATCGAGAGTCTTCCGTCATTCCGAATTGCCGCACACGGTTTTCGTTCGACTGCGAATTTTGTGCAATTTGCGACACAATTAGACGTAGAGACAATCACAATAAGACTTGGAAGTAATTATCATTAGACTGTGGATCTCCATGCGGAATACAAATTTTCTTCAATAATTTTAGAACGCTTGGGTTGAGCTCTGCTAAATGCAAGAAGGTCGGAAGAGTACTCTCGGCATAGTAAATCTAAACATTAAAATTTTTACTTCGTTCGGTACATTGTTTTTATTTTTTGGAATTTTTGAGGCGGCTAGGTTGGCACTCAAGAAGATTGGCACTCATGTATGACGAATAAAAAATTGCTTTTTGGGTCCAGTGATAGTAATTGAGATAGTCCGTGTACCTGTACGTTGGCCTAATTCTTATATTCTAGGTCCCGGTCTGAAGTTGTTATCCGATTAAATCCGATACAATTACAGTCCGTCGGGACGTTTACGGACGAGCCATAAATTTTTAAATGCATGCGGTTCGTTCGAATTGTTCGCATTAGTGCGGTCCGCCCAACGATTTATCGAGCCTGCGTGGAACGGCTGTAACGACGTGACGTCGACAGCATGATTTAATCGGCAATAAAAACGCTGGAATGAACGTGCAAACGTGTCCGCGACTGCCTACTATACTCTTCTCAATAACCATGCTACGACGATAATAAACACCGCGCGGAACCATACTCGCGTCTCCCTTCTACACCGACTATCAAAATCTCCTTTACAAACTTAAAAAACAGTCGAATCGCCTACAAAACTAATATTCTTACATTACTTCTAATTTTTCGAATATATCCAATGTATTATTATTCCATGTTAAATTTTTCTCGCGTGGCGACGGCTGGGTCTGCGGTGACCCAGAACATTCCTGTCGATCTCAACTACTTTTTTAACTCTGCAGTAGCTGCATTGCTGGTTCGATACGAAGAATATACGGTTCCAATTGACAAATCAAAGTTGACCTTCAGAAGTCCTTGACGCCTCCACTCAAAAAGAAAACAAAAAACACCGGTATATATATATATATATAAATCAAAATGGTAATATTTGGTGAGGCAACCTGTATGTTTTTCGTATATATTAATAGTACCGTGAGGGTTCATAAAATTGTTCAAAATGGCGATTTTTTATCAGAATTCTGTTAACTAAAATGGAAACAATCATCGTTAACCCCTTGCCGTACACTGTCGAGTCAGACCCGTGATGAAGATTCTGAACTGGGTCTATTAAATATGCATGTCATTAATTTAATTATGTTTATACAGTTATTAACCGAAGTAAAATTTTATTTTGTTGTATTCGATATGTAGCTTTCGGAGAAAACATAAAATAAATATAAATTTACGGGTTTTTTTCTATGAAATTCTGAACGATTGAGGATAGTCATTGTGACCACAAAATAAATAGTGCAAGGAGTTAACGAAGGGAATAAAATAAACAACGCGAACACCGCGAGAAACACGATAAGCTGTCGTGTAAAGCTGCAGCGATATCGACAGCGTTTTAACAGCGTCGTTATTCGATTTTGACAGTAGTCGGGTAAATCGATTAAAACGGGCCACTCGAAGCATCCACACAATTGAAACTGTAATGCTAGCACAAGCTCGAAGAACCTCGCCGAGAAGGGGAGAGAGAGAGAGAGAGAGAGAGAGAGAGAGAGAGAGAGGGAGAGAGAGAGAGAGAGATTGGAAAATCGAAATCCAGTTCATAATTTCCCATTAAGCCAGGCTAAAGAAGACAATTATCCCGGCCATGTTGCCAGCTATACACCGGCGAAACAATAATTCCACGACGCTCGTGACATTTCTGTCGATACTGGTAACTTATCCCGGCCGTTACCAAACGATCCTCACGATGTATAATGTAAGACCCATTCTGCATACACCCCGAATCTGTCGAGCATGCACGAAACCCGCCGATCCGGCGTACGTTAATGCACCGGGCTGAATTTTTCATTTTCACCGGCGACAGGAGGTAAGTTCCTCTACGAGTACAGTACTACTATGTACAGGTGCATTAGAGAAGTTTTACTTAATCTCTCGATATCGTGTTTAACGTGTTATATCGGTAACCGATCATCGAAGCGAAATAATCAACACTGGGAAGATTTCTTCTTTTGCAATTAGTGAAATTATAGAAATTTGTTGGTACACTTCTTTGCTCGAGCACATGTTACCCATAAAAATCGAATGAAATCTGTATAAACTCAATGCAGTTATTTCTCTATATATGTCGCCAAATCCTGGATGATAAACGTCGCGAAATTATCCCCACTACCAGGGGGTGCACCCCGTGAGGAGCCTCGAGGCTTGAAGACGATTTTATTTTATCATATAAATTGTAATAATTGTTTCACTGAGATCTTGGGTGCCTAGAAAAGTTCTATTAAAGCTTTGTTAATTGAATCAATTAATACTCGAAGCACCGAGCGGCCAAGTCGGTTTCATTTTATCACATAAATTGTAATGATTGTTTCACTGAGATCTCGGTTGCCTAGAAAAGTTCTATTATAGCTTTGTTAGTTGAATCAATTAATACTCGAAGCACCGAGCGACCAAGTCGGTTTGATTTTATCATATAAATATTAATAATTGTTTCGCCGAGATCTCGGTTGCCTAGAAAAGTTCTATTATAGCTTTGTTAGTTGAATCAATTAATACTGGAAGCACCGAGCGGCCAAATCGGTTTCATTTTATCACATAAATTGTAATAATTGTTTCGCTGAGATCTCGGTTGCATAGAAAAGTTCTATTATAGCTTTGTTAGTTGAATCAATTAATACTGGAAGCACCGAGCGGCCAAATCGGTTTCATTTTATCACATAAATTGTAATAATTGTTTCGCTGAGATCTCGGTTGCCTAGAAAAGATCTATTATAGCTTTGTTAGTTGAATCAATTAATACTCGAAGCACCGAGAGGCCAAGTCGGTTTCATTTTATTTTATAAATTGCAAGAATACCTGGTGTACTTCCTGCTTCGAGAAATGTTCTGGAAATGTGGAATTATAATTTATGCCAAAGGAAATATGGGAATTTCGTTGTGCAAAGAAGGAAGGTCGGGATATGTCAGAATCCATGACGGAAGTTAATCCTTGGACTACGGTGTCTGAGTCAGTTTCGGCACTGGCTTTCAAGATTCCCATCTAACTCCTTAGCTCTTGATAACTTAGCGGAGTCAGTAATTAATTTCTGCTGGGTTCACATTTCAGAAGTGCTGCAACACGCCATTCTAAGAACCGTAGTCTATATGTAAAAGAACGATAAAGGATCTACGTATTTTCAACCGTGGACGCAGAAATTAGAACAATCATGATAATAAAATGGAAAAACAATCTAAAAGGAGAACTAAAATTTCTATTCAAATCTCATGTAGTTTATAAACTTTTCAGAGTCAACACACAACAGACAAGTTGTCCGAAAAATGTACTTCCTTGAAAGGGGTGGTTCCCGAGGTCATTTGAAGTAACTTTTCCCTTTACGAAAATATTCACCGCCGTTTGGTTCAGGAGTTATTAACCAAAAACATGGACCAATCGTATCGCGGCTACGACTGAGCCTAGCGTTGGCATTGGCCAAAATACTGAACAGAGCCTGACACAATTTTCAATTACTTTTAATTTTCTCGAAATAACAATTGGAGAAATACAATCCATTTGATTCGAATATCTTTAAAATTGTAAATTTGTGTAAACGTCTACAGTTGAACAGTAAGCTGAACTAACATTTATATTATTTGTTGGAACGAGGATTCCAGAGAATTTTTTTGTGGCAAACGAGTTAAGAACTAAATGCAACGCTGCCTTGTATTTTTAGACGACAGTGTACACGGCAACGCAAGCTATGAAAAATGAATGGACAAAGATCGAACAAAATGCACTTGTCAGTAAGACATCAAATCGTACATACATATGTACGTAGTACGTAGGCGGAATTAAATCACTCAGTTCCATTGTTCGAGCTGAAAGCGTTTCCCTGTTTCCTGTTGCAGATTCCAGACATGCTCGCCAATTGTCAATTACCGTTCCGTTGGCTGGAAGGTGTAGCAATAAAAACTGTCGGCCAGTAGTCAATCGTGTACCCTGTGTACCAATTAGCCATAATTAATGTGCAACAGAAACATGCAACTCATGAAATTTTGATTATATTTATTCGAAAAAAAATCACACATATACGTCACACACCAATATGCAGGATGTTTAAAAAAAAACCGTTCAATATTTATATGGTACATAGAACACACTGTGGTGAGTAAAAAAGCCTTCGTAAACATAGGTCGAAAGGTCAACCGTTTTTGAGAGGTAAACATTTTTGTTTGCTCAAATATTGAATGGTTTTTTTTTTAACACGCTGTATATGTATGGAATACAAAAGATTCCATAGTTCTTCCGAAAAGAAAATTCTTAAAAATTCGTGCAAACATATAGTAAATATAGTAATAAAATATAGCATAGTAAAAAACAGTTACCAGTTACTGGGTCTCGCGTGACCCACCCTAGCGACTACACAGTCAAAGACAAACAAGTCGACCCAGCCATCGCCATGCATACTTGAAACAATCTACATACAGTGTTTTCTCTATATATGTCGCCAAGGCTTGAATGATAAACGTCGCGGAATTATCCACATTTCCGCGGGGTACACCCCGTGAGACGCCGAGGAGTGTGAACATAACACGACTCCTGGAGGATACACGACGCTGGCAAGACCCGTGTTGTTGACACATATCGAGAATTCACTGTATCGATACAATTTTTACTGTGCAAAATATAACTTATTTCTCTTGAGAAAATTGTACCGACGCAGGCCCTTTGCGAGCTTAGCATACTCGTTTCATCAGGCTAATGTACGAAGTAAATCCTACATTCGCAGCTAAGTCGAAACGAGGACGATTTGTACAAAGATCCCAGGTTCCGCCAACAAGAATTCCGCTCGTTTGCAAAACCGTATGGCCCGATTTAAATTTGTTAATTAGCAACGGTGGGTTCGTTCCGCTGTCGTCGTGGAGTTTGCCAGCCCCGCGGCTAGCGAAAAGGTAATCATCCCAGCCTCTCAGGAGTGGCTCGATTACTCAACCCCCGGTCTTTCTTTACCGGTGGATCTGCGGGGGCTCTTCGCAGCTTAGACTCGCCTAGCCAGGTATTCAACGCAATTACCGACGGCGCTTGCCGTCTTCGTGAATTTTATTCCCCGGGATCCGCGCTCGTGAAAATCCTCGGGACCTGCCTCTTAGCCGTCGGAACCGGTTCCTTTCAGCGGTTGAAATTGAACTCGTGTTATCCAGCTCTGGCCTTAATCTAAAGGATTATTGCTTGCTTCGTCCCTCCCGGGCTAGCGACGCCTTCGTCCCCGGCTCTCATTAATCTGCCCCCCCCCCCCCCGGTTTCTATCCGCCGAGAAAGAGAAAAACTAGCTGAAACGTCTCGAGAGATCCGATCGGAGTCCTCCGGATCGGTGACCACTTATTACCGCGGGCTGGGGAAAAATAAATTTTTTTAATCAGATAAATAGACATGAATATTTTTTTTTGTTAAATATTTCTTAATCCTAACTAATACAAATGCTAGTAATTTTTAGTAATACTACTAATTTCGATTTTTAAGCAGAGCATCCTGGTTACAAAAAGTACAAAAAGTCGTAACAATGTAGATTCCGCATTGCAGTTTAAGAGCGACACCATTTATATTTTCACTGTAGGTCTCAGTACTGTTCGTGAATTTTTTCAGATTAATTGCCCAGATGCGCCGCGGTAAAAAATAATAAAAATCTCATTTTTCGACATTTTTCCCGGGAGAAACGAATGCAAAAATAACAGTTCTAACATGTTATGTATGTGTATTAGTACTGACTATACTATATAATCCTGAAATCTACAAGGTATTGATGGTACAACAATGGAGGAGGTGATTCTACTTAAGAAAATAAGTCGAAAATATAGAATTGAGTTTGTTCTTCCGAAGCTTCGCTTCCGAGAAAGTCGAATACGCGTGCGACATGAATCGTCCCCTACGTGTCTGATCACGACGAACCAATTCTACTTCCTGCATATACTATAGCAGGCTTGGACGACTTGAGGCTACTGCTGGGTCCCCCCACCAGTATATTGTACACACGTGTATTCGCAGTCACGCGAGGCAAAGCATGTAATAGTTGATAGTGTGGGGGGGGGGGGTACACGAGTAGTGGGGGTCGTGAAGCGACAGCGGGGAAGTTGCCCGGGCCTGTACTATAGTACGTGCACCGGACGGATCTTTAAACTCGATTTTCTCGAAAACAAAGCGTCAAACGAGAAAAATTTATTCCGTAATTTCGACTTATTTTCTCCTGTAGAATCACTTAGTAACGCTTCTTTCAAAAGTTCGTTTGGCGCAGCGCTCAGATCCCCCGAATTCCGTGGGATCGCCTGAAGCCGGAGCTCCGACGGCCCGAGTCCAAGCCCGTAAACTTGTTTAAGGTCGATCCACACGACATGACGAGTGCCTTTGAATCGCCGGAACCCGGGGCCGCTTCGGAAGTCAAATCTGCCAACAGGTCGAGGATGAGGCAGCGGTAAACTTGAAAAAGAAACTTATTCGGGAAACTTTCGAGGTAGCTGAGCAATTAGTGCTCCGGGGGAAGACTTCGAATAGGATAGAGGGAGCCTCGTGCAGTTAGAATCGCAATTCGAATCGATTGTCTTCGAGGCCGAGTGCCATTTCAATCGACGCGCGGCGCAAGTAGAAACTCATCAGCGTTCCTCGGGATCGACTGGTTCTGGCAAGTCTGGCAAAGCCGGCTCTCTGATTGGAACGTCTAAATACTTAAAGGGAACTCAATTAGCATGTCGATTGCGAAGGATCAAAGCGCGTCGAACGATCCGCCCCGAAGCAAAATGGCAACGAATATCGGCGCGTACACGTGACGCCCGTGGAAAAACGAAAATCGACTCCGTAGGTAGCGAAATAAAATCGTTTCACCTCCAATAACGGACGATTGATACTCAATCGCTTTCGCAGTTTGCCGCCTCTTTATGGAGATTTGACGATGATCGCGTGTCGCGCGATTTGCCTCGAAATAAAATGCAACGTTTCATAAAATCAAAATCGTTCATGTCGAACGAATTACAGGGAATTCTTGATATATGTCAGCGACGCGTGTCTTAATGTCGTTTATCGTCCAGGAGTCGATCCGCGCCGAGCGTAGAAAAGGACAGCCATGCTCGGCGACCGAGGTCTCTCGAGCTTCTTGTGGTGGGGATAATTCCGCGACATTTATCGGCCATGCCTCGAAGACACATATAGAGAATTCACAAATAAAAACTTTTTTTTTTTAAATTAGCAACATTGGTTTACCAAATTGGTCTTTGTACAAATTGCAATTGCTAGGACCTACATGAAAAAGAAATATTTTATGTGTTTTGTAAAATTGGTGTTGTAAAATTATTTTGAAATATTCATCGTAAAAGAGTGAATGTATTCCGGCGAAGACATATGGATTAGGTGAATTTTCATGTATCATAGTTGCCGCACGGCTGGCGTGTATCGACCGCTGCACCAGCGCAATGCATTTTTAACCGAACTATTGCCGATTATCCTATAAATGGACGATCCTAGCTTTATATAGCCGAACCTTGACTGCAACGGTCGCAGCGTTATCGAGCTTATAGTCATTACGGAATTCGAAATAAGACAATGAAACTCCGGCCGTTCATCTCGGAAGACGAATAGAATGTCAGGAATGTTTACAAGTTCGTAACACATCGAAGTTTCGGAAAGTTTGCCGAGCCTCGGCCGAAACGAGAGGAATTCGAAACGAAGAAGAGTGGAGTCGTGTTTGAACGTTCTTCGCTGCAGTAAATGAGCCGCGGCGCTTCGTAAATTATTACCTCTCGGCGTATTTTTATATCTCGCATTATTTAGCGACGAAGAGGTTCCACTGGAAATTGTCTGCCGCGACCTACTTTACAAGAGACATTCTTGTTATCGTCGGAGCTATTGTTTTCAATAGTTTCATTACAGTTAATGCGCGCGTTGACATTTTTTGCCGAGAAGAATATCCCCCCCCCCCTTAACACTAGGTAATACTTTTAATTTTAAATTATTAAGATTCGAAGGATGCATACGCGAGAAATTATTTAGCAAATTTATTTCCCCGGGGTATATTTAAAAAATATTGCTAACAATATGGGCAGCACGTTCTTGTTATTTTTATTAAGTAGTGCAAAATAGTCACTTTTACTGCTACGTAAACCTAGTGTTAAGGAGGTATTGTGTTTTCTCGATGTACAGTGACTCCCATTAATATTCGGACGCTTTTAAAAATCGCATAACTTTGTTAATATTAGACTTCATGAGCTGGATTTTCTTAAGAAGTTAGCACAATTGGTTTGCTATATGAAGAGAAAAAAATTTTTACAAAAATTGCAATTGGTCGAAATTACAGAGAAAATACTAAAAGTTGTATTTTGCAACTTTTTTACGTGGACTTACATTGAAAATTTAGAAAGTACGATTTGTATATCTGTACGAATTATACATGTTCTGAGAATTTCATCAAAATCGATCAACGTTGCAATGAGCTGCACATGTTCCAAAATGATCACATAAGGGCGAAATTCCCTGACAAGGCCAAAATTCTGCGAATTTCGCCCCTATGTTTTCATCGTTAAACCTTTGTAGCTCATTGCAACGTCGATTTAGATGAAATATTCAGAATACGTATAATTGATACAGAAACAAATATTTTTAATACAAAAAATTTTGATACAAAATTTTTAATATACGCCCACATAAAAAAATTGCAAACTACAACTTTCAGTATACATCTTCTCGCGTTATGTAGCGTTCCAATTGTTCCAACTTCTCAAACAAATTCAAGTAGCATAGTCCAATATTGACAAAGTTATGCGATTTTTAATATCGGCTAGAAGAAACATCATCAGGCACCATCAGAACTATATCATATTTGGTATCATTTCCATTGGACAAAATGCCACAAATATGTTGGCGAAAGTCCGGTAAAAAAATAATGAAAAATAAGGAAGTTTTTTTATTGGATTAGTAGTGGTCTCACACCCATACACTCGATCCGCATTCTCTCGAATTTTGTTGCCCCTCACGGGGTATACCCCGCGGTAATGGGATAGTTCTGGGACTTTTATCGGCTAGATATTTGAGACATATATCGAGAAAACACCGTAAAGACTATCTAAAAACGTGCTGTTTCTCAAAATTTCCTCAGAAATAATAACTATATTTTCGATAATATCTTCTAAATATCTAAACTGGACTTTTTATGTCCATTTTGATGATTTTTAGTGCACAGAAAGACCTCTGCTACAACCTCGGGTAAATTCAAATTTTAGGCAAATAGGAGGCGCCGCTGGCTCGCGAGTAATTAAACACTGCTTCCGAGGCGACACCTGCAACCGGAGGTGACCCGATAACATTAAGGACACTTAACGCTGCGTTGCACGAGCCTTTACACCGTTCTTTTTTTCCTTTTTTTCTTCTTTTGCGAACCGCACAGGTTACGGGCGACGTTAACGCTGTGTAGCGTAGTTGTTCGTTCGGGTTTTTCCCGTCGAAAAACAGATTGCGCTCGGGCTCGGATCGTAAAAATGAGAAATTCTTTCAGTTCCCCGTGGCGTGGATAAAATCAGACCTCTTTTTCAAGAAATCAATTCCTCCAGTCACTGTCCGGGGGGGGGGGGGAGCAGCGCATTAGGGATCGATCTGCGATACCTGAGCGGCCCAGCAGGAGGAAGCGGCTCGCGGTCAGACGGAATTACGTTGGTGAATCATTGAACACTCGTTTATTGATTTATGCGCTGTGTATTGTGAGAAAATTATGAATTTTTCCGTCGTCGATCGCCCCGCTGGAACGGGAACCGGCGAATATTAACTCCGGTATTTTTATTATGCCGATGGAACAAATAATTGAGAATAAAGCCCCGAGTCGCGGGATTCTATCGAGCCGAAACGTGTCGTTACATAATGTCGCATTCATAATTCGTAATTTATTTATGGCCACGTAATTATTCCGTTTTTCGAAGGAATTCAATGTAGAAATTGTTAAGCGATTCGGATTTTGTTCCATTTTGTCGTCTTCATTTTTGAAAACGTTTTGTGCCGCAGATTTTCCAATTTTAAATGAGAAATAACAATTTCTATATTTATGGAGTGTTTATGTGTCAGAGGATTTGACAATTCAATTATATTTGTAATTAATTATATTTATAATCAACCGGTATAATTATTTGGTGCATCTGAAAGCAGTTTTTTATTTCAATTTTGTGACCAATTACCTTTTTTAGTATAAATCCAACACATTTTCATATAAATCTTTTTCATATATGTTTTAATATGAATCTTTCTAATATATTTTAATATAAGACATTTTTATGTATGTTGTAATATGATTCTCTCTGATACATTTTAATATAAATGTTCTGAAGGAATAATTTGTAAATTCATGACTGTAATAATGCTTTCTGAGGCTCGGTAAATTTTCAGAGATAATCGAATACTCTATTTCATTCATATAATTTCCGATAAAAAAGGGAAATAATATTTTTTATAGAGAGATTGGTAGAAAATATTCTCTGCTTTATATTCTCTGCTGTAAATAAAATATTTTCTGCTGTAAATAATGATATTTTGATTTTGCAGTTCTGCGACTAATATTTGGATTTAATGACTGAAAATATTGACGCGCATTTTGCATTTGCTCGAGCTACTGACTCGAGTCGAGCGAAATTCGTCCAAATTCTATTTCAACGAAGCACTCTGTGTTTTGATTCTATTATGTCAGGCCGCGGATAGGGAATACTGTAGACTATCTTGAAGGGAAATGTAAGATAATACGATTAGATATAAAATTACTTTCTTCTGAGGCGAGTCTGCCAGAGTGTTGGTGTTATAGGTGTAACGAACTTTCCGACAGTAGAAGAAAAGAAGAAGCTCTCGAAGGGAATTGAATTTTTCTGTCGAAACGAAAGTTCTTCGGCTGATAGTGGAAATAACGCGATTATTAACTATTGAAAGATAAGGGTGATAAGATGTCCTAAATCGAAAGGGTGCGGATCTGTATGCAAAATAAAAGTTTTCCGACTTTATTTCCTCCTTTGATATTTTTATTAAATTGAAAATAATATGTTTATTTTTATATCGAGTAGCAAAGAACATTTTATGTTAGAATGAAAATATTGAAAAATTAAGTATTTGTACAAGATTGTCCAATATTAAATTTGATTTGTTAAATAGCGTATGAAACTGTGAGGATACATCCTTTCTACATAAAAATGTGGTGATAAGTGTAATATAATTGATACGTTGAAACGTGAAAAGGTTTATATCGGACATGAAAATTTTATTTAAAATTTTAAGTGACTATAAACCAGATGAAAAATGGTTTAGAACTTCATCTTGGCTTTTAACAATTAACGTGTAGATGGATAAAACTGGTAAATGCATAAAATCCGGGCTCTAATAACAAGTTGAAAGCTGTAATTATTTAATCGTTCATTATTCTTCTATTCAATATACTCATTCTCTTCAGTCACTCATCATTGTCTGACTTGTGGTCGACGTTTACTACTGGAAATATTACATCTCAACGTGCACTTTCTATCAAACGTTTTCAAGGCCTAAAAAGTAAAATCGTAGATAGAGCTAAAACGATTAATAACATTTTACACGTCACTTTAATAATAATGAAACAATTATTATTATTATTATTAAAAAATCTATTTCAATCTCTTAAATCCAATTAGTACCGAAAATTTCACAATCTCTTTTGAAACGTACATAAATTGTTCGTCAAAGAAAATACTCATAATCTAGTGTTTGCATAATTGATGGATATGTTCGTTTCGCCGCGACGGTCTGATTAATAATTGAGCAAACCACTGAAGTCTACGTATAACACTAGCATTACGAATTCAAATAAATCCTCCGTTAATGTCACTTCTAATCTCATAGAATTACGTACAAAATTATGCATAATGTACACAATTACTTACTTCATAATTCTCGAAATAAAATAATAAAGAACGTACAGTGGCTGATGGAATTCTTAGAGCCTCACTGTGCTAAAAATATACTTATGTTCACTGTGAAAAATAATATTACCTACACTATTCTTAAACGTATATTTTCGATTTATCAACGTAAATATATCATTAAAAAATAGAGTTTTAGAAATTAATTTTTCAACCTGCAAAGTGCTAGAGATTTGAAACAATATTTCATACGGTAAATCTGAACGTACAAATTCTTTGGAGGTGGGCGCAATTTAATACAATTGATAATACTTTATGCGATTGGAGAATTTTAAACGGGCAAACAATTTGCGAATCTGTCGAATCGAAGAAACCACGGAGCCAGCATGGTTAAGCGATTCCTCCGAATCCCGAATCAGCCGGGATCGAAGGGGATCAAGGCAGAGTCGCCTTCTTCTCACGTTATACGGCGACTTTAATCTGTGCCCGTCGGACTCTCGAGGCATTCGCAAATCAACGAGAGGGGTCTCGAAACCCCCGAGTGGAGCGATCAGATCAGGCGGACGCGATAAAACAATCCTCTCGCTTTGGGAACGAAAGACGTCCTTGTACCCGAGATTCCCGATTCTCACTCGGTGGAGTATATCCGTCGCGTCGGGGAGGGGGGGGGGGGAGAAGGAGACCGGATTCCTTTGAAGCAGGGTTTGAAAGCAGGCCCGTCGAGAACCTCGCCCGCAGATTTAATTTTTCCTTTGAAGATGCTCCTCCGGATCGACGCTGTTCCGAAGATCGACCCGGTCTGCTGCTTTCGGGGAAATTTACCGAGTCGAACACCGATCGCCACCGGGCAAGCCTAAATCCTTATCAGAATCCTTCATCCGTTGCCATATTACAATGAATTAAAAAGAAAGTCTACGCTCCGATCCTGAAGTGGACGCACGCATTGTACAATCTAATTGATAAAGTGTGTGCGTCGTTTATTTGTGCTTATTTGATAAAAAGAGCATAGTACAGTGTTAGAAATGGGTCGTGGGAAAAGATTAAATGAATGTGAAATACATACGATATTGAAGTTAAAGGAAGAACAATATTCAGTTACGAAAATGTCAAAAGTTGTAAATAGAAGCCGAGAAGTAATTATAAACTTATTAAAAAGTCCTGAAAGTTACGGGAAAAAGAAGAGTTCTGGGCGTCCACAAAGTTTAACTGCTCGTGAAAAACGTGCAATATTAAGAGCAGCATCAAATTCGAGCATGACTGCGATACAAAGTGTTGGTGTAGACACTAACGTAAAACATGTACGTCGCGGGTTTTACAAAAATGCAAGCATTTAATGCGAAGGAAGTTGCAGAAGAAACCTTGGTTAAAGAAGGAGCGTATGTGCTCCGCTTACAATTTGCCGAAAAGCTTATAAATGTGGGAACAAAATGGCGAAGAATCATATTTACTGACGAAGAAAGATTTCATTTGGATGCACCAGACGGCCTAGGTTATTACTATCACGATTTGAGGAAGGAACAGCAATTTTTAAGCCGTTTTTTAAGCCTATCCACCGATTTTTGGATGTTATCCTAGTGCAGCAGGACTAAAAAATAGATTTTTTTTGTTATACGTATCGAAAATATTTCACAACTATGCATCTTTAATTTTATAATTGCATTCGACAAAATAACGACACAAATAATGCAAGTATACTTTGTACACATACTTTGTACTTTAAACAAATATTTGGTTTTGACTGCCATAGGCGTATTCTACATCTTCGGTTCCCTTGACCTTGAATGTCAAGGTCAAATTTTTTTTTAATTGACAAAACGCGTAGAATACAATGCAATAAAAAGGATCGTGAAATTTAAGGTCAAGGACAATTTTGCGGCAACTCTTTTTTTTATGGATTTTCATCGATCCGTAGATGTAGAATGCGCTTATGGCAGCCAAGACCAAACATTTCTTTACACCCTGTACAGATTGTTTTTATATTGCAATAATAGCATAAAATGCTTGATAGTCTTCGTAGACAGTTCTAAACATTTAAATTACCAGATCCTCGCCGTAAAAAAATTAACTTTTTGTTCCCCAAGGAGAGGTCTCTCCTTGTTTAGTGTCCGCCGTCATCTTCGGAAAGTCGATGACATATTTTCCGAGCATGTTCTGGAGCTCGCGCAGACCCCGGTCGAGGGATCGGCATCGTCGGTTGTTAATTTTTTCGCAAACTTTTCGCGTCCTCGCGATTTTATTAGACGTACCAGTTATGCTTCCGTTGTTTTTCTTTCGCCTTTGTTCGCCGTTCGGATAAACGTTGCCTCGCATTTTCCCGAAATAATTGGGTCACCGTTGACATCCAGTTAGCTAAGGGTTGTTGTTCGGGCGGACGATTTTTCCGTCAATTTCGTGACTTTCTCATTCGCGTCGCGAGCAAAATTTTAAATTGAATCTCTGAAATGTCCGTTAGCAAATAAATAAGTAATAAAGTAATCTTTTCAGGTGAATCGAAAGTTACCGGTTTTGGATCGGACGCACGCAGTTTTGTTTGGGGACAAGCAAATACTGAAATGGAAGTGAAAAACTTGCGTGCCACGTTAAAACGTGGGGGTGGTTTAATTATGATCTGGGGGTGCATGTCAGCAGGCGGTACCGGGAATTTGGTCTTCATAGAAGGAATAATGGATAAATACAAATATCTGAACATTTTACAAGAAAATTTAAAAGAAAGTGCAAGAAAATTGGATATGTAAGAGAACTTTTACTTTCAGCAGGATAATGATCCTAAACACACCGCAGGAATCGTTAAGGAATGGATCATATACAATACCCCCCACATGTTGATCACACCACCACAAAGCCCCGATATTAACCCGATTGAACATCGATGGGCAATAATAGGAAAAAGATTAAAAAAATTTAATATATCATCCAAGGCAAGTTTAAGAGAAAAAATACTCGAAGTGTGGAATTCTATATCTCCGAATGTTCCAGAAAAGTTAGTAAACAGTGTGCATACTCGCTTACAACATGTTATTCGTGTCAAAGGTGAACCTACTAAATATTAAAGCTTTAAAAGTTACCTGTTCAAATATTTTTGTGGCATCAGCACAGTTTATGTTTGTAAGAAATAATTCATAACTATTGTATACATATTTCGATTCACTTGAAACTTGAACTGTATAATCTAGAAAGTCATACCTATTTACAATGTTAATAATATTTCTGTAAGTATTGTATAATATACTTATTATAGTAAATAAAGTATTTCGTGGTAAATGTTCAAATACTTTCGTGAGTCACTGTACCTTCAGTTTTCTATTCTGTAAAAATTTCTCTCTTGTTTTTATTGCATTGTATTGGTTATCATGTTGGAATAAATCTCGTATGTTATTTTCTTAAAAAAAAAAAAATCGAAAGGGGTGTGTCGGCGGAGAGATGCAGCTCGCGATCGGGATGTAAAAGCAATTTTCCGAGGAGCTAATAAAAGTTGGCCCGATTGCGTTCGCGGTAGACGCTCGCGTTAAGCCCGCGTCCCTTTGACGCGTATAACGCCGAAAGTAACGTGTCGCGAACAGTTCCGACACCCCCTCGCCCTCCTCGTTCTTGTCCTGTTTCAAACAGAAAAGTCTCGCGTTAATCAAAGGAAACGCGAAGATCTTGCATCATTCATCCCACGGAGACTCTAATTCCCGTCTACTTCGCGACGAGTTATAATTATGAACTTCGTGGCAGGAAAATGTGTTCGTGGGAATGGGGAACTTCGTCGACGTTTCAACATCTACTCGTCTTTCCACGGACGTCTGATTAATAATTGACCAAACCACTGAAATCCAGAATACTATTCAAATAAATTCTCCATCAATGTCACTGCAAATTTTTATTCAAGGAAAAACTGTTGCTACATTGGAAATAAAAACAAGGAAATGTCGCAATTTGTATGCTACATTGAATAAATAAAAATGGCTAAGAAATTGTAAACTTTATAACGGTAGGAGTAATAATTCTGTTGCCAAGCAGAAGCGATACGACATGGAATACATTGTAATAATTTCGAATATTATTCGAATGTTATATAGAATTATAATTATTATCCTGATTGGCGCTCGGTGAGACAACGTTATTAAGCTTTCCAAATATGCGTCAGGTTTATTCCGCTTTAATGTCTCGCGTTTTCTATGTCGATCAACGATCCAGTTTCAATTTAATATGCGTTAGTGTTTCCATCGCATTTGATTAAAATGCAAGGCGGAAATTCCAACGCAAAAAGCAGCGTCGTTTCTTTGTTGCGCTTCACTATACAATGTATCAGCGCTTTCGCCTAATTGGAAACAGTGCTCGCTAAAATATAAGCGTCCCAAGCTGCAAATAGCAAGTAAGCTATTCTACTATTAATACCCAGTCGAAATAATCAACACTGCAACGTATTTTATAATTGGACCAACAATCATTTGCTTTTTCAAGCAAACGTGTCAAGTGTATTCACTTGAAATACAAACTTAATTTTGCGAACAAATTTCGCTGGCCAAACATTCTAAAACACTATTTTATCTGAGCTGCTCGATGCCTGAAATTTTAAATAATATTTTCACGCATTCCAAATCATTACTTCTAAACAAGTACTATTTGCAATGAATCCTCGATATGTGTCAACGACACGGTAGTGTGGATAATTCCGCGATGTTTATCATCCAGGCCTTGGCGACATATGTATATAGAGAATATTCACTGTATTTAGGCCTTTGACAGTCACAAAGATAATTCTGCAAATAAATTTCGCTGACAAAAAATTCGAAAACACTGAAACGAAATAACACTGAATGAAAAGTTTGCGATGACGGGGTCAGGACCGTCGTAGACGGCGATGGGAAGGGTAAAGGTATAGTTCTCGCTGACCGAGCCGAGCTTCACCGGAAAATTGGACGCTTTGTTGCAGGAGCAAGGTGGCGGCGGCGCTTCTGAACAAACATCTGCAGATCAACGGCATTTCCGCCGGTCTGACGTCGCTCCCGACCGTGGATCAATCCTCGCCGGATCCACAGCCGGAGGATCCACCGATCGCGAGCAGCAGTAAAATGAGGAGGGAACGAAAGGCTGCCAGGACTCTGGGAATCATCATGTCGGCGTTTCTGGCTTGTTGGCTCCCCTTCTTTCTTTGGTAAGCACTGTTCTCTTCTATGATCCGATCCGGTTCTCAATGTATACATACTCTTGATTCCATTTTCCCTGAATCAGGATTTCTTCGAGATCCCACTTTCTCTCTTCCTATTCAAAAGCCCGTATACACTTGCCTACGGAGATTGATCGAATTATTATGAACGCTTCGAAACTAGGTTGAAGTTTGCAAACAAATAGAATCAAAATTGTACTTAATAATTAGACTGCGGATTTTGTGCATTTATGACAAAAATGGATAGGCGTGTTTCAAAACAGTGAAAACTTTAGAGAAATTTTTTAATGCTGTTACATTATTTTCAACCTGTTAAACATATTAACACGTTAAGTGGTAAATATCATTCCCAGAGATTCTTACAGAATCGAAGTAATTTAATTAATGAAAGCGAAACTATAAATTTTAAATGTATTATAGGGGATGCTGTTTTAACCCTTTTGAATTCTAAAGATCTTAATAAAATTCGGTTTATCTGGATACGTCACAATAAAAATGAATGTCTAAACCTAGTCAAAAATCACTGTCAGTGACTGACATGACATTTAACGTTTTAAGAAAGAAGATAAATTTCTATTTCACTCCAGTCTGTCGCAATTCAGGTAGAAAATTATTATTTTATTTAACGATCCCGCAGTGTATTAATAATACCTCTTCAATTACGATTTTATGTATTTATACATTTTATATATTTTATATAACGATTTTATATTGTTTCATATTATTTTATTTTTTATACTATTTGCGAGTGAAAAAACCGACCAGAATCAATTCGATAGCAATTTACAGCATACCTCTTACACCAAGAACAAAGCATAAGCCTGTATTACAACGAAAGCATCCAAATAAACGGAATCCAATTAGACTATTACCGTGCCACTCCGACAGTATCCAATAACTGTCCACCTTTCCACACCCACTCCAACTTCCAAAGCAACCATTGTCCTCGCAAACTTTTCAATCGTATCACGAAATGATCTAAATTCTGTCATCGAATGCTCCGCGACGATGAACCGTCCGCCCCGTTCATCATTCTCGTCGAGGAATCGCTACAGTGGAAGAAACAGACGCGACTCGATTGAAACGCGAAAAACTTTGACAAAATTATTTTTTAGTTTAACACTAGGTCTATGGGGTACTAAGAGTGACCGTTTTACATTATAAAAATAACAAAAATGTGTTGCCTAAATTTTTAGCCATTCTTTTTAATAACATATGCCCAAAGAAATAAATTTGTTGAATAATTCCTCATGTATCTTTAGGATCTCAATAATCGTAAATTAAAAATAGTAGAATCCGTAATTTTCACTGGTCCCGTAAAACTATTGTTAAATTAATAAAAATGGTGCAATTTTGTAGCGGAATTCGAATTAATAATCACTAGACAGCGGATCTTTATGCAAAATAAAATTTGTCTACCTCACTTGCAACAAACCGTAGTGAAATAGAAATTTATTCTCTTTCTTAATATGTTTAGTAGATTGAAATTATGTAACAGTATTTTTAACTCATTTTTGTTATAAATGCATAAAATCCGCTGTCTAATAATCACATTTCGTTCAATTCGAAACCGAAAAAATGACAAGGTACACCGATATGCTTGCCAATAAAGATTAATAATGAAATTTTACATTTTCCTTTTGGTCGGAACAATATTTGCTTCGGTCGGAACAAAAAAAAAAACAACTCACAATGGCGACGCGACGCCTCAGACGTTCTTTATTTTCGTTTGAAAAAAAAAAACGGAAGCCGAAGGCTCCTATACGTTCCCCAGTCGACGCCCTTTGTCTGTCATCTTTCTTCGCCGAGCTTTTGTCTTTTAAATGTTCTCCCTCTCCCTCTCCCTCTCTCTCTCTCTTTCTCGATGAAAAAAAAAATCGAATACCAAGAGGGCGGGAAAGTAGGTCCTCCGTCTTGAATGGAATTTCGATGGGCCAGCCTCGAGTACTCGAGCACTTTCGATATTGCGGTTGCATCCCGAAATTTCTAAGGGTTTGAAGACGCGAAAAGGGGAAGAGACGATGCGAGGCGTGGGTGGCTCGCAGGGCCCGATCGATAGCCCGTCTCATGGAGAAAGAAGCCACTGTGCCGCTACGATCTCAAGTGGTTTGTACAGGACTCGACTCGCACGGGCACACGCTCTCTCTCGTGCACGGCACGGTCGAGGCTGGTTTCGAAATATTGCAACTGCAATCGTCGATCGGGCGACACCATTTTCTCGCGGTTCGGGTTCACGGCTGGTCGACCATTTTGATCGATCGTTTGATTATTTCGCTGTTTGCCACCGCGGGCCATTCTCACTCCTTTCCGTCCTCTAGATCTCTAAAATACAGTGAATTCTCGTTATATGTCAACAACGGGGGTCTTGCCAGCGACATATATGGTCCAGGAGATACAGTCTGTTTTTGTGCGGTAGATAGGGACAAAAAGAAACCACACGAAAAAAAATATTGAGAAACTTGATAAATAGCTATTACAAATAACTTTTTACAACATATTAAAGAAAATTTTTTTATGCGGTGGAGAGGGACCGCATAAAAATAGTCTCACTTGGAAAATATGTCAGTTTTTCGAGATAGCGAGAAAGTGCTTTCCAAACAAAATAAATAATTAAATTACACATGGAAACATATAAAAAAAATTTATTTTCTCATTTTAAACATGGAGAAACTTTCAAAATACAGATAATTCTATACTACTCGTCGTAGCCCAAAACGCGCATCTTCTTGTGATGAGAACATTACAAGGGTGTTATAATGCCAACACCGTTGGCATTCATATACCGCATAAAAGAAAATGGCGCACAAAAAAAATCGCACAAAATAAAATTTGCATAGAAAAGAACCGTACAAAAACAGGTTTGACTGTATTATTCTTTGAAAGTCGTACCCTCCATGTTTACACTCCTCGGCGCCCGAGGCCTCACGGGGTATACGCCGAGGTAGCGGGGATAATTCCGCGACGTTTATCATGCAGGCCTCGGTGGCATATATAAAGAAATCACTGTATCTTCGTTACGTAAAAGCGTGTCACAGTTTTCTCTCGATATAAGATGATGGCACGAGACCGGCCATCGGACCTTGACGATGCCTGTAAGGTAAAGTCCGTTCGTACCAGTCACACGACCCGCTACCTCGTTACTGGTCGTCGATGGGATTAACCCCGTGACCCGGAAAGCTTCTGGATTCTAAGATAACCTGTTACGAGTACACCAATGTCCGCGTTTCACGGAGCCGATCGGAATCGATGCTCGGGCTGCATCGACTGCCCTATCGCAACATTCGTCGGGACTGCACCTAGCAGGAGGAAATTGATTCAGGGTTAATTTCACATTAGCCAGACGACTAGTTAAAATTGCAGTCACAAGCCTCGATTAACCCTTGTACATTATCCAGGCAACTTGGACATTTATATTTTTGACGATTAAGTAGGGACATCGTTAACGATTAATTAAATGAAACCACTAATCGAACGAGAAATTGAAATAAGAATTTCAAGCTCTGATTAATTTTTGCTACTACTGTGATTTCTCTATATATGTCGTCGAGGCCTGGATGATAAACGTCGCGGAATTATCCCCACTATCGCGCGGTATACACCGTGAGGGGCCCCGAAGCTCGAGACGCCTTGGACGCCGAGGAGGGTAAACATGATACAGTGATTTCTCTATATATGTCGCCAAGGCCTGGATGATAAACGTCGCGGAGTTATCCCCACTATCGCGCAGTATACACCGTGAGGGGCCCCGAAGCTCGAGACGCCTTGGACGCCGAGGAGGGTAAACATGATACAGTGATTTCTCTATATATGTCGCCAAGGCCTGGATGATAAACGTCGCGGAGTTATCCCCACTATCGCGCAGTATACACCGTGAGGGGCCCCGAAGCTCGAGACGCCTTGGACGCCGAGGAGGGTAAACATGATACAGTGATTTCTCTATATATGTCGCCAAGGCCTGGATGATAAACGTCGCGGAGCTATTTCCACTACCGCGAGGTATACCCTGTGAGTGGCCCCGAAGCTCGGAGGAGTGTAAACATAACACGGCTCCTGGACGCTACATGACGCTGGCAAGACCCGTGTTGTTGACATATATCGAGAATTCTCTGTATTCGTGAAATTTGGAGATTTATATATTTGACCATTAAATGGGAACATCATTAACATTTAATTTTGTAAGAAATCTATGATGATTAACTCGCGTGCACTGTAAACAAAATGTTGACATTAATTTATATATTTCTGACGGAAATATTACGATTAAATAGAACAGTTTGTGTTTGCATCATCGACTCGAACGGAACACGGAGCTTCAAAAGGAAGTTAAATATTTACCTGCTCAGTATTTTATGAATATCTCCGACAAGTTTAAACGGGTTCGTTAACTGCCGTCAGAGCGTGGAACGATCCCAGGATTTGATTAATTTAATTGAATCAAATAAAACATGTTGCCTGGAAATCGCGATGGTACCCGGGACCTTTGCGTTGGCATTTCAATTTGTCGATGTAACTTGTTGAGCGAAACATATTTTATGGTTTCTGTACGCTGCTGCCAGTAACAGACCGCAAATGATGTTTGCAAAATGCAGAAATTCGTGGGGAACGTTCGAATTTATTTCTTCTTCTCAGAGTTCCATTTTATATTCTACAAATGGAATATTCCGTATACATTTATTTTTTACATTTTAAAGTTTTAATAAAACTTGGACATTACTTCATTTCTCTCAAAGGAAGAAAGGAGGAAACGCTCAATGAAAAGGCAATAGAGAAAAGGAGAATATGTAAATAGTAACAGGCAAACAGAAGTATTTAAAACAAATATTTTCTTTTAATGTAGGGTTTAACAAAAGATAGTGGGAGAGAGAGATTGATAAGAATGTGTGAGATAAGAAAAATATGCACAAGGTAGCGGTAAAGCAAATCAAAATTTCATGGCTGCAAGGCAGAAATATATTTTAATAATAACAATGCAGTGCATTCTCGATATATGTCGACAACACGGGTCTTGTCATGATTACACTCCTCGGCATGCCAGGCCTCTTGAGCTTCCTGGCCCCTCCGGGGTATAGCCCGCGGTAGTGGGGATAATTCCGCGACGTTTAGGCCCTAGGCCTTGGCGACATATATAGAGAAATCACTGTACTTAATTTCTCTTTATTCAAATTTGCCTATAAAAATATACAGGATGTTTCACCTATCTCGAGCATCTAAAATATCTCGCTTGTTTTTTATGATAGAAGAAAATTCCAGAGAAAAACATTAGTTGGTTCAGAGGGGTAAATATTATGATAGGCAAAAAAATTTGATCAACGTTGTATTTTTTGAGATTTCAAGGTCATCGAAGTTTTTTTAAATGGAATGATATATTTTTATTATCGCTATATGATAGCCGATGTCAAGACGAATCCAACGACCTGTAATATTATGACCTTCACGTGACCTTAAGTTTGTTATCACCAACGATTCCACACCATACATTTATACTCCATGGATGCTGGTGTTCAACTTGTCGAAGTCATTTCGGGTTTTCAGTGTACCAATAATGCATATTATGTGTATTCAGTTGTCCATAGTTAGAAAAAGTAGCTCCGTCCGTAAAGAGAACGTCATAAAAGAAATGTTCATTTCTTTGTATTTGCTGCAATGCCCATGTACAGGGTGTATAAAAATTATATGTCACGACCACCATAGTGGTGGAAATCTGTTAAAAAATGCACCGCAAACTTCACCTTGACCTTGGAAATCAAGGTCAAAGTGTCGAAAAATTTTCTTTTATCGCATCGTATGTGACATATAATTTTTATACACACTGTACAAAAAGCAACACGAAATTTATAACGTTGCAATATTCGACACACACTTGCTTCGGAAATGCCTAAAGAACGTCCAATTTTTCTACAACTTGTAGCATTATCAATATTGACTGTAGCCAATACAAAAGTTTCGGCATCTTCTCCAGTAGCAGGCTTTGATCGTTTTCTTTTCAGTGATTTAATACTCCCTGTTTTATAAAACACTTGAACTATACGATGAAAACTTTGTCGAGAAGAATAATTTCTCTCAGGGTATCTTTCTGCGTACAGTTGAGATGCTTGTACCGAGTTACTTTTAGCCTCACCATAAACTAAAATCATTTCTATCTTTTCTGCATCACTGTACACCATCGTTTCAGAGAAGTAACGTTATCTTTCACAATCGAATAAATCCCGATGAGTTTCTTAAACGTACTGATTAGAGTCACCGAAAGGAGAAGAATTTGTATCAGTGTTGACAATTTATTGTAAGCGTGTTTACAGCCATTAGTCAAGGTTCAAGAACATTTCTTGAAACTCTAGGGGGATCATGTCATCGTTATTTCACTATTTACATCAAGTGCCCTACTTTTATGAATTTTTCATACTCAATGTCACGTCAAGGTCATAATATTAGAGGTCCTTGGATTCGTCTTGACCTCGGCTATCATATAGCGATAATAAAAATATATCATTCCATTTAAAAAAACTTCGATGACTTCGAAATCTCAAAAAATACAACCTTGAACAAATTTTTGTTGCCTATCATAATATTTGCCCCTCTGAACCAACTAATGTTTTCCTCTGAAATTTTCCTCTATCATAAAAAACAAGCGAGATATTTGAGATGCTCGAGATAGGTGAAACACTCTGTATAATGTATTTGTAAACTATACTGTATGTACGAACGCGCGCTTGATTACGTTGGACGACTATGTAGTCAACAATACTTTTTGTAAATAACAATGACTGTTATTTAAAGCGCGTTTGCGGTAGCCTGAAATTACCGGATGAAAATCGATGAACCGCATGTCTGTTGGTTTCTCGGTTGTTTCTCGTATGGTTGTCAGCTATAAAAAAAAACCATCATTGGAACGATCTTTACGCGATCGCCTGCATAACTGCGCGGACTTTAATTGCCCGGCAATAATAATCCCGCTTCAGCCGTGCACGCACTTCCACATTATCGCCGCGATATTTTCTATAATAATTGTCAACGATCGCGGGGCGGAAGTTGTCCGTAATCCGGGGAAATGCACGGTGCAAATTGAAACGGACATTTCCATCAGGAAGCGAGAAGTAATCTACAACCGGTATCCCCAATTCGCAAACGGGCCTGCCTTTCCTAGCATATGGAAAACGGCCCGTGCCGTCTCGTTTCATTTCAATAACCCGCGCCGGGCCATTACCCGAAAACCTGGGAATGGTCCATAATTTCCCCGGATAGTCAAAAACGGTTTTCCCGACGGTTATTCGAGGTGGAAAAATTCAGCGGCCGGCTGAATCGCGAATCAAGAACGAAGCCGTTTTCATCCCTCGCGAAACCACCCCGATGGGACTATTAAAAAGACATCGCGAAACATTTTATCGGACCAATATCCATTCGTCGACGGCGCGCGATGATGAATCGGGATTTGAACGATACCTTTCCGCCATTGGCGAATCGTCGTGTGCCCGCCAAACCGGAAGGAAATCATTTACTCGTACAATTCGAGAAGCGCTCGAAGGAATTAAATAAAATTATTTTCACGTACACAATTATCTACCAGACTGTGGATTCTATACACTAGTTTAGTAGGTAATGTATAATAAAAATCAATTAATACTGTCGCCAGATCAAGACTTGTTCCCCTTCACACTCCGATTCTGGCAGAGATGTCAGTTCGTGCTCCCTCCCCTCATCTAGCGACCCTGCTCTAGTATACTAATTTTTCTGACATCTCAAAAAAGAAGAAACTCAAATCGTTTGGTCCCATTCTCAAAAGTTTATTAGTTCTTGAATGGTGTCCATTTCAATTTGGTTCTTGACTGTACGTAAAACTTTATCGAAACAGGGGAAGAGTTTTCACTTCCAATTGGTCACTTACAATTTAAACAGACAATTGTCCGGCAGTAGTTTACTAAAATTCCACAAATTCGCAGATACCATAAATGCGAGGAACCATTCTGGCACAGGAGGCAGACGGGTGGTATTCTACTCGGGAAGAGACGATTGTCGAGCACCAGACTAATTTCTATTGATGGCCGTCCAGTCCGAAGTTAAATGGAAATTTTCCATGCGCACGCAACGCGCGTCACGTCAGTTCCCCATGTGTCACGAATGATTTCTGCTGCGCGCATACCGGTGACGGTTTAAGCACAATTTACTGATGCTGGTATGCAGACGATCCACGGGAAATGTCCTACCAATTCTGACAAATGTATTCTGCCCGCTTATCATGGAACACGGACGCCGCCGCATACCAGATCTGGTTGGATCCCTCTGTTTATCGAATTTTCATTTCAAAGCATCGCCATTGTTCTACGCTCAAGCGGTCTGGATGTCTATGCTCGAAACCACGCTATGATACGGTTGTTAGGTTGACGGGCAAAAATCATTCGCTTTCGAACAGTACAAATCGAACTATTACACAATGGAATAACATGTTTGCTGATCTACATTGTGCACATCTCGACGTAGCTACTGCTGTGCGGATTGTTAAACGTGTTATTATTAAAATGATCGTTAGCAATCAGACTGTGTAAGATTTTATGGAATTTAATATTTTAAAGAGACATACTTTTACAATGACGCTTTATGTAAATTATTAAACGAAGAGACATCGAAGTGATCGTCAATAACCAGATCTTGAACGAAAGTCCAGTCATATTTAAATACATTTTAAAACCTAATAAAATATACGGGGTATCTCAAAAATGTATTTCCCTGAAGACGGTGATTCCCAAGGTCATTTCAAACAACTTTTTCCTTTACGAAAATGTTCTCCGCGGCTCCGTTAAGGAGCTATTAACGAGAAACACGGACCAATCAGAGCGCGGCTGCAATAGACGGACCCCGGCTGAGCCAATGCCGCGACGCCGCGCTCAGCGGGACCTGCCCCCGAGGCGGTGTCCGTCCGCTGTAGGCGCGCTCTGATTGGTCCGCGTTTTTCGTCGATAACTCGTGAACGAAGCGACGGAGAAGATTTTCGTAAAGGAAAAAGTTTTTCCAAATGATCTTAGGGATCGCCCTGTTCAACGAAATACATTTTTCGGAATGTGTATTAAAATAAATTCATAATCACCGGCACACATATCTTCCTCAACGGAACGTAGAAGCGGGAACGTAATTTATTAGAAACGAATGATAATTGATTATTTCGATTCCTGGTTCACGTTTCCACCACAGCGCGGAGCCGTAAAGTATTTTTAGGATATCTCGCCGCGCGAACCAGAAATGTGTTCCGCGGGTTTTACGAACAAGATAGTACGGCTCCGCGTTATCCGATAAAGACCGTAAACGATATTGTTCGCGTGAATCGCGACTTTCGAGCGCAAACATTCATTTCCCAAGCGTTTACAGCCGTCCCATCGAATCAGGCGAGGTCATCGCGGCTGAGGCAACGGTTTCTCGTTTATTTCGTTCCATCGTCTCTTCTTGAACCATCCGACTCCGGGGTTCTCTCCTGTGGGAGTTCCTCCTGTGCTCGCGTGACTTTGTTTTGTGTTTTCCGGACACGTACCGGCAGAACCGGATGAAACGTCAAGAAAACCTACATCCTTTTACGAGGAGCGTCCCCGCGTCCGAATGGAATTCAACTGAACGTTCAAGGACGTTCGTCTCGCTCCGAAGGACGCTCCCATTTATCTTCATCATCTTCCTATTTTTATTGTTTTCGGGGGACTATTCGAAAGTGTTGCGACCGCAGTGTTATTCGATTTAGGAGGACGAACCTTTTGATTAATGACCTCGCGCCCCTCCGGAGTCTTTTCTCTCGCCGTTTTCTCCGACGGCGGGAAGACTTTTTTTTTTAAACTCTGATGGCCCCGTTTTTGGTCGTCGGGCTGGTCCTGCCGAGAAGGATTACAGCTTAAACGAATTTATTTGGTCATTAGTTTCATAATATTGCGGGCGAGTTTACGCGCTGTCACTTAAAACTAGCACTAAGATCGACTATTTTACAGTTCTTTAGGAAAACAACAAGAATGTGTCCATTCAAATTTTAAGCCATTTTTTAAATAATATATTTTGTTGAATAATTCCTCACGGATGGGACTTTACAATCTCAATAGTTGTAAATTAAAAATATTAGAACTCGTAAATTTATCGTCTAGTGTTAAACATGTCAATGGTTTAATCGATTCTGCACAAAGAATTATTTTAACATACTTTCTTTTTCAGCTGAGAAACGCATTATATCTTATACGAATTTATTTTTTAAAAATGAATTACGGTCGAATCGTAGCACTAACTGAATACAAAACAGTCGAGCAAGAGTATTTTATACAGTGATAAAAGCAGTAATAAAGAATTCAATTTTCGTTACAATTTCTCCAATCCACTGCAAATGGTTTCCGGATACAAGCGAATCTAAACATGGTATACGTTCGATAATAAAACGAAGACTAGGTCGGCATTGAAAAATTTTACGCGATCCTCATTCCCAGCGAACGACCTGTTTCTTCGAGACTTTGGAAAATCTTCCGACACAGGGCAAACAAAAATAAATTTCAAAATTTCGTCTACCCTTCATTACGAAATTATCGAAAATAATATTTTCGATTTTGAAGCTTCGAGGGATCGTTACTAGGGGTGTGCGAGAACCCGATGTTCGGAGCGAGTCGGGAGAGGTCGGGTCAGGTCGAGTCGGATTCCCGAAAATTTCGAGATTCCCGAAAGAATCGGGTATCTCGAAAATGTCGATTTCCCTTTAATCCCGACTTTTTCGGGAATCTCGAAATTTTCGGGTACCCGTCCCGAGCCCGACAAAATTTCGAGTTCTCGCACACCCCTAGTTGTCACGTTATAGGACAAGAATTGTCACGAAATGTGAAACTCGAAAGTTGTCTTTGAAACGCGGGTTTCCGGGTCGCTGTGTGTGCCGAAATTTTTCTTCGGTTGTCGCACCGTGGCTGCGAGGAACGTTCACGGGACGAAGGGCGCGCAAACGGGCTCCTCCAGCTGAGAAATTCGTCTGCCTTTTCGTGCTCCGGAAACAAAAGCTTAGGACAGAATTATTTCTTCGAGCTGCGGGCAACGCGCGGGAGAAAGATGGGGAGGGGCGGGGGGATGGGCGTGGATAAAGGAAGCCGTGGAAGAAGGATGAGAACGCTCAAAGAATGTTCGCCGTTGGAACGGGGTCGACAGGAAAATGCCGCGATTCCGCACTCGCCGAGGTGTCAGACCGTGTACGTTTCGCTTTATTAACTCGTCCGTTCCGCCATTTCCCCCCTTTTACCGTCGCTCCCTCCCGACACTTCCAACGAATCGAGCGCACCAAGTCGAACGTCCGCAGTCGGGACCATTGTTTTATAGTTTTCCACCGTGCCGGAGTGTCTGATAACCCGGGGATTTCGCGCGGAGATTAACTAGTAATTAAGGTTTATACGACCCGCGACAAAACCGAGATAAGGAAATAGATAAAAATTAGAACGGACCCAAACAAAACTCAAATAAATTCTTACTAGAATACATTTTCCATTTATTTCCTTGTAAGTCACACAGTTTCGTCGCGCGGTGTATTGGTTCGGTGCGATGTATTGCTTCAGAAAAGCTGAACGAGCTGATTGGTTTTTAACCAATCCAATGTACTAGTTTTAAGACTGACTACTGGAAAAACAGCTTTCTGAATTGTTTCCAAATAATTTTCTATTTTGTAGAAAAATGCGAAAAAATAATTTGCAACACAAATTCTTAAATCTCCGAGGCTACTTGACAAGATGAACGTCAGATAATTCTGCATATAAAACATCCAACAAGTCCTTTCGCACGCAAAGGAGTAATTAAAACTGATATATTGCAAACTCCTCGAATACATAATTGAGCAAACTTTTCCTGACACGAGAGCCCGCCGTCAAAACAATTACAATAACTGGCTATACACTTTAATTAAAACATTAATCAGTTACGCATATATCGAGACTATTAGCTCGGGAATAATTACTTGAAAATTATCTCTGCCGTGTTATTATGAAAATTATCGAGGCCGGGGCCGAGTACACGTTACCTGAAACTGTTCATTCGAGCCTGCACGGTTAAATATTCTCCCTCTCTCTTGAACGCGAGCTAATCTAGTTTGAAATTTTAGCACCGTTCTGCCCCCAAAAACTCCGCTCACTCGATTAACAATTTGCCCGGAAAGTTTAGTTGGTTATTGTTGCAAGGTTCGACTCGAAACTGGTAAGCTATACAGAGAGATCCGTTAAAATTTTCGCGAGACAAGACCCTCGAAAATCTGCCCTTTTATTTGCGACGAGGGCTCTTCCGGGAACAGAATCGATGGGAGAAGGGGACGAAAGTCCGACAATTCTGAGGGATTGGGAAAGTTCTCGAGAGCACTTTCGTGGAGCCTCATTGGGTGTCACGGAGAAGTCGTTTAATGAGCAAGCCTCCTCCTTCGAGGCTTCCAGAGGAGCTCAGAAAGAGAACGGCGTTGGTCGAAGAAGAATTTCGAATGAAAATTTTTAATCACTCTTCAGAGTCGCGCGCCTCCGTGCCCCACGGCCACGGGACCGCCACAATGATTTATTATTCACATTCTCCTTTCACCGTTCGAAATATTCGAAATCTGCCTAGGCGAACGAATCGCTAAAATTTCCGCGTTATTAACACTAGGTTTACGGAGCACTAAAAGTACTAACTATTTTACATTATTTCGTAAAATTGACAATTTTACATTATTTTTGAGAAAATATTAGGAACGTCTTTGTGGTTAGAACTTGCGTGGTTTCGAGGGTGGCATAATTCCATGTTAATAGTTTATTTCTGCAGGTGGACGCGTAGATGACATACGAAGGTCAACTCGGTTTTTCAAATCGGAATGATATACTTTTCTGTGTACTATCTGACGGGGCGTTTTAAAACGCGTAGGGCGACCTACGACTCAAGGTCATTCGAGATCGTCGAAGGTCAACTGCGATGGAAAATATTTTACTTTGATGAACTTTGAGGCTTATATTTAACACTAGGCTTACGGAGCACTGAAAGTGACTATTTTACTTTGTAAAAAGTTATTCAACTTTGTTAAAGTATAGATAAAAAAAATTTTTATTTCTTTTTTAACACTAAACCTGCCACGGCCGGTCAAATTGACCCTTTCAAACTTCTGCGTACAATTGCGTACATACGCAACATTATCACATCGCTATTTATCTATACCACTTTTCTTAAAGTATGTATACAATGTATTTTTCAGTATTTATTTCTCGTTTTATTTTTTTTTCCAAGAAATATCTTGTCCTACCTACCGCGGCCGGTCAATTTGACCACACGAGATAATATGGCATTCACTCTTCTAAACCTAAACAATCAGTATAAAAGAAAGGCTATTCTCTATGAGGCATGGCCAACTCAAAACAAATGAGCCGCCTTATTCAATGAGACGCTATCAAGTTACGCACGTGCCTGGTTGATGATACTGTTTCATGGCAAATGCATCCAAACTGCAAAGGTGAACGGCACGGTACAATTTTGTAAATCGAGGAGAGAGCATCGCAGTATTTTTTATATAATTGCAAATATATAAAAATATCTGCATAATCTCGGCAGCTCCTGACCAGCGCGCTCTAGATTGAACCTTCCTCTTTCGAATGAGCCCTTTACCAGCGACAAAATATTCTTATTTAAGGACGAAAACTTGAAGCAGGTAAAACCATTTTTGACGGTAATGTAGTTACTCTACCTTATCGCGAATCTCCGGAGACCGGCTCCTTAATGATTGTAAATTAAAAATATAAGAACCCGTCATTTTGACGTAAACCTAGTGTTAAATGAATTTTCTCACTGACACAATTTCGGAAATAACGAAATCCAATAAAACTCGAAAACAATAAAGTCTCGCGTGTATGCAGATGTTGATTATTTTTATTTTATTGAGTCACTTCCCTTCAAGCATAATATAATTTTATTTTCCAGATTAATGTGTTATTTATAACTGTACGATCTGAATTAAACACATTCTAGGACCCAATGTGATAAAAAATCACTTGAAATTGTTACTGGAAGTCAGGATTGTTATTCTGGAACGTTAACTGAAACTGGAATGGACGATTACGACATTTCGTTCGTTCATAAGAAAAGTGACACAACTAAAAGATTTTTTAAATTATTTCTATAGGTTCACTAATTTTGAAGTCACTCTAACTTTTCATAGTAAGAACGTCACAACTCTAAGTCAACCTTTCAATGATTATTTGCAGGAGAAACGACATAATTCAAAGTATATTTATTAAAAAAATTATAATAATAAATATATAAGCTGTGGTGAACTTTGTAACTAATGTGCATGACAATGAACTCAGTACCTAAATAACAACAAATTATTTTACAATTCTAAGTTGATTATATAGAATAAAAAAAATTGGCAATTTTAGGTAATTTTCAAATGGCTCTGCTGTAAAACTCCCGTTTTTTAACTCATATTGCTTCTCTTACGAATGAACGATTTGAAAAACGTTTGAGCCATCATAAAATGGCGAATTTTAAGCATTTATGGAAAAAAGTAGGTGAACTAAAAAAGTGGAAGAAACAAAAAAGGAATTTAGTGTTACTGGTACATTGTTTACAACATTGAAGCATTAAATTTTTACGTAGGTCTCCTTTTTTAATAATTGCTGCAGACAACTTTTATTTTACAAAAGATCCATATATAAGCCACCATGCAATCCTCAAGTCGTTTTGTTTAAAATAGAACATACAACCATTTTACAGATCAACAAAGACAAAAGAAAATTTACAAAAGAGCAGTCGTAATTAAATACACTGTACAACGCAATACAATAAAACGTACTTGAAATCATATTATTAGAATAATGACCAAAGACATGTCAAATTGAATAGAAATAGAGACGGAAACCGTGCATCTCGAAGTCATTTCCGACCGAAATCCATCTTTGCCTAAAGTCCGACCGTAAACCGGAACTTCCGGCGACCGGATTCTAAAACACAGTCGAAGAAAAGCGACAACGAGTTAGTACCTTGCGGCGAGAAAATTTCGCGAACACGCGTGGAGGGGCGGGTAGGGGAGGGGAGGAGAGGGGGAAATTTCCTGCACTTATCCGGGGACGATATTTCAATCTCCGCGGACGTCTCGGGAGTTCGCGAGCGGAGTCGAAGCACCGCGAGCGAGATTCGCGAGAGTTTGAAACTGCGTTTCGAGGCTTTCGTCTGGGCGACCTATTTATTCGAATCACGTTGCAGGTAACGCGCCCCCGGGAAACGACGCCTGGGGAAAAGGGTGATACACACGTTGCCCCGTTATTGACGAGCGAAATCTCCGGGATAGCTACTGTCAGCAACTGCGGATCCGATAGATCTTCGAACCTCCTTACTCGATTGCCGCTGAAAGAACACCGATAGACCTATTCGGCCACTGGAACGGAAACAATTCCGGCGTCAAACACTGGTTTCGCTCGAAATTGTCCGTTCGTCCGATACAAGAAATGATTGGAAGGTTTTAGGCGAGGCTTAAACTTGCAACGAGCCGTGAAATGTTAGCTGCTAGCTTGTGTCAGGGCAAAGTAATTCACTACGATTTATTTTATGGTCGCAGCGAGCAGAAATTTTGCATCGTTCAGAATTTTTGAGAAGAACAAGAAAACTTATTTTTATTATGTGCCTGTGTATTCTCCAAAGGCTATATATCGACAATAAGAAAGTAGAGTTTTATTCCAGTTTAAAGGAAATTGAGAATTTCTTAATTAATTAAATATAAAAAATATTTTAAAATGCCTTAAATATTTTCACTGTTCTGTACTTGATCTACCCATTTTTATAATAAAACTTATGTATAGTATATGCCCGTACATTCTCCAAAGGCTATATGTCGACAATAACAAAATAGAATTTTATTCCAGGTTAAAGGAAATTGAGAATTTCCTAATTAATTAAATATCAAAAATATTTTAAAATGCCTTAAATATTTTCACTGTTCTGTACTTGATCTACCCATTTTTATCATAAAAGCATAAAATCCGCAGTCTAGTGATTTATTTGTGAGAAAAGTGGTGAAACATTATTTTAGACTCTATTGGATTCATTTTGGTTTAAACCATATGCACGCAACAGGTTTTAGCAAATATGCAGGGTGTAGTATTTCCACGCGATTCTGTATGTAAAAACATGCTGAAAAAAAGGAATAACGTTTTTTCGCTCGACGCTTCGTTTTCGAGAAAATCGAGTTTAAAGATCCATAGGGTTGGCGTGCTCCAGTATACGCAGGAAGTAGAATTGGTTAGCCATGGTCAGACGCGCCAAACGATTCCTATACTATAGCACCTGTATTCGCTGAATTTTCACTTTTGAAGAGTTCTGTAATATCACAGTAAAAACCGCACAGTTATTCACTCATTAATTATTTAAAGAATTTATTTATTTAAAAAATTCCAGAAAAGTTGGTTTAAAATTAAATTACGTGCAGCGGGTAATACAATAAGTCTAACCTTGATGTCACAAGTGTCCGTCAGCGTCTCAGAGTACCCCTAATTTTCTGCCTCCAGGTACATCATCACGTCTCTTTGCGACACCTGCGAGAGCAGCGACGCGGTGGTAGCGGTGGTCTTCTGGGTCGGCTACTTCAACAGTGCGCTGAACCCGTTGATCTACGCGTACTTCAACCGGGACTTCCGGGCGGCCTTCAAGAAGACCTTGGAGAGCTGTTGCGTGGCGATAGGGCCTGTTCGGGACCTTCACCAGGTCCACAGGAAACAGGACCTGGTGCACAGCAACGCGTCCTCGGAGCTGCACGTGAACAACCAGCTGAGAGCCAGCGAGATGACCAACGTGCACATCGAGGCCTGCATCTGAACCTTGTGGCTGGCCTTCCATTCGAACGGACCCTCTAACGTAGACGCTGGCGTCTTCTATCAACCGGGACAATCGTTGAACTGAAGGCGAATTTGCGCCTCTTCGCTTTGGATGTACAGGGTGGAAAGAAATGTTTGGTCTTGGTTTGGCCATAGGCGTATTCTAAATCTTCCGATCGATGAAGATCGGTGAAAAACCAAATTGCCGCAAAATTGTCCTTGACCTTCAGCTTCAAGGTCAAATTTTATCCTCGTTGCACTGTATTCTACGCGTCAATTAAATTATCGGATGTTTGACCTTGAAGTTCAAGGACAAGGAAAATTTTGCGGCAACTATTTTTTTACCGATCTTCGTCGATTCGACGGTGAAGAATACGCCTATGACAGTCAGGATAAAAAAATTCTTTACACCCTGCGGATATTCACAATGAATATGAAAGATGGAGAGCGTGGTATCTACATGTACTACTTCTTCAGTGATCGAGCTCAGTTCCCTAGTGCTCAAAATGAACCTAAACGATGAAAACGAACACCGTTCGTAAGCAATTGATGTTTCTTGGACAGGTTTAGACTTGTCACTGCCGTTCCACTGTTTCACTGTGGATGAAAACAATCTGTATATCTTTCATTGTGGACGAATCCTCTGAGATGTACATCCAAAGGGAAAAGTCGCAATTCGCCCTAAACCGCTGTTCTGTTTTCGTTCGTGTATAGCAGTGTTCTGGTCACGCGTCGACGCTAATCCGTGTCCGAGAATTCGAGAACGTGTCCGACGACGCAAGGTCGCAACATCTTCTACCGCTAATTGGAATCAAACGCTTCACTCGCCGATTCGCAGCGTCCTCCGATTTCCCTCTGAACTGCCATGATTTTTCAGTTCTCTTGGTGATTGGTGATCTTCCACAAAATGTACGGGGCGAGCTTGGTGAAACGGTTAGGGCAGGGCAAGGGCGCCCACCGTGGGCACAGCTGCGGGCAAATGTGACTGTGCCAATGCGTGTGACAATTGCATGCAACCTTGTCCGCGGAGTCGTGGCTTCGTGACCGCGGGGCGTGGTTTCGTGACCGCGGGGCGTGACTTTGTGACCGCGGGGCGTGGTTTCGTTACCGTAGGGGCGTGGCTTCGCGCTCGCCGTTCCGTGCATGCCCACAGCAAAACAGCTGAACAGCTGTGGCTTAGAGTTGGGATATATCAGGTTTTAAGATTCCGTTGCAACGAGTGGAGTCTTTGAATGTGTGGTGGTTTCAGTCACGGCAAAAAATTTTCACAGACAAATTTTCTTTTATTTAGGAAAAGTGGGTGTTCAGTTTCTCGCTCGAATTTCCCCGCGAAACTGTCAGCGTTCGAGCGAACAAATTAACGTCCCGACAGCGAGGACTTTCCAACTTTATAATTCGTTTCGTTGGAACAATCGCGAATAGAATTTCGGCGAATTCGGGACATGGGAACGGGAATTTGCAACAATATCTGGGTCGTTAGTCCTCTTTATCTTCGTCGGTAAGGCGAGAGCCAGTATGCCAGTCAGCGAAATAATCGCGTAATAGCGTCGATCGATCCCCGTAATCGTCTTACATGAGCCAAGCGGCTTGATTATAGACGGGGAATACTGTAATTACATGATTAGCTCGAATGAGACTGCGCAAGGAAAGCTGGGAAACGGTTTTGCGGTTGCATACGACTGTTCGTCATTCTCTTGTTCCTTAATCTACGGTGGAAAGTGTGTCAACATACTCTTTTCGCCGACGAACGAACCCTTGATTGATTCCTTAATCTACGTTACCGGCGAGAAAGTATGTCAACGTACTCTCCGCTGGAACAAATTTTCTTTCACCGAAACGTTCTTCACGTTCACGGATCCAACACTGTAAAATTGAATTTTCCAAGAGATTGTTTATTAATTTTTTATCAATCTTCTTAACCCTCAATTCTTCGTTCAACCGTGTAAATTTCGTATTGGGATTTAAAATTAATTATAATTAATTGTATCAGGTGATAATGCTCGATGGACGTTTCGTTACAGAACATTGAGAGATTTAGAAAAATTGTTCTGTGCTTCCACCAGTTTGTTTAAAAATTTGTTTCACGTACTTAACATTCTCATAAATAGAATGAATTTCTATTGAAATTTTCTAACTCGCATACAAAAAATAGAAATCAAATACGAGGTTCCCTTTTTCTAGGCAATAATTTTAATTTATTGGCAATAATATATATGGATTTAAATTCTTTTCCGAGTTGCAAACTATTTTTTCTATGGAAACGAGCGTTCTATTGTTCGTTTGTGACGTTCGAACAAGACAGACAAACAAAAGATTATCTATCATATTTCATAACATAGGATAACTATAATGATCAATGACGCGCACGAGTTACGTCAGGAGATACAAGAAACCCTTTGAAACAGAGGATAGCTAAAACAAAGATAAATGGTAAAGAAATAATAATTAGTGACGAAACGTGAAATTATTTGTGATTTTGAAAATATTAATTTTTTATTATATATTTATTTATTTACTTTTTATTATTCTGAAAACTTAGTAGCTGTTTGCCATTCAAATTTTTTATTCTCTTTCATTGACACACTGTATATTGATCATGTAACGAAAGCATTAATCAATTTCGGCATAACTGGTGACGTTTTCTCAAAAATGGCGATGCCACGAAGCTAAGCAAAAATCATAATAATAACATTATACTTAACAGTAATACTTAAAAACTACCGTGAGGTATAATCACCCTTTTCCTAAAACCAGAATAGTCCTAACACTCGTGAAGGTACACTATTCGTTAGGCGTGTCATTAATCCCCGTTTTCAGTGTACTTCGATTTTCGCTATGATGACTTGCATAACTTCGCAAAGTTTCGCAACCTTACTCATTTTCTCGGTAATTAATTTTCGTTACAAATTGTTCGGACTTGTATAAAATTTGCGCCAACCTGTAAGGAATCAATAACCCGGCAGGAAAGCTCATTGCGAGTGATTAATTAGGTTTCTTATGTCGAAAATAACGCAAGAAAAATGAAGAAATGCAACATGTGGAATTGATTAACTTCTGATGCATCTGCGATCAATTCGATCGCGTGCTTTAAACGACCCAGATGCACCGTTTATCCGATCGTCTTATCAGATAACGTTCTGTCGTGTAACGTTTAATCAAACCCTGTAACATACTTGATCGAGTTACAGAATATTTTTCAACCATTCGATTCTCGTTTTTCCAATCTCTTTAAGGATCGAGTACTATTCAATAGCACACGCAACTCTTTTCTTACACGATTTTTAAATAACACGGTTTCAAAAAAAAAATGTATACAGTGGATTTAAAAAGTATTCGAACACTTCTCTCCTATTTAGATTATATTTTGGATATATATCACGCGCAAAGAAATAATTGCAAGAGAAATGAAAATATAATATTAAATAAAATCAGTTTTATAATGAAAGAAAACTTCAGCATAACTTTTTGAGAGAACGATTGAGTTTAGGCCGGTGGTTGCTTTAGCTTTAGTAACAGAATACTATACAATTAAAAAGAAGTTGTTCACCTTTTGATCTTGAAATTCCTATAATTTCTACACACCCTGTACATGTCTCAGAAGTTATACAGTTGAGTTTTCATTACTTTTTTGCATGATTTTGTTGCGCAGATTTTTGGGGGACATATCCACCGCGTGAAAAAAGGATATATTTAATATGCAATACCTCTTCTGGTGAACGTTCAGGATGGAGTTAGGGTATCCTAAACATATCACGTCAAGTATTTGTAGCAATGAGAATCCTTATCGAGTTACTGTGTTTCGGTTAACAAGGAGAGCCTCAGGTTTGGTCCAAATCCCATTTCAATGGTATCTAGCTGGTCTGATAGCTTTGTGCGTGCACGCGCGACTGCAACTGCAGCTGCAGGTGGTCAGTCAGGTGTGAGACACCACCTTGTCAAATTCAGGTAATTTTTTCGTGAATTCTGTCGGAAAATAACGATGCCATTTAAAAGAGCGAATATTTGACGCTTGTTTAAATGAGTAATCGCCGACATAAACGCACGAATGTTTCTCAGTCTCCATTTTAATGAAAAATCAGATGCAAAAGCTAGAGAAATATTTTTCAACATTTAGATAAAGAATTGCTTAAATAAATAAAAGAATGTCTTTCAGTCTTCGTTTTAACGGGGAATTAAATTGAAAATAGTACGGAAATGTTTTTCAATTTCCATTATAATAAAAGATTGAACAAAAGAGCTACGGAAATGTTTTTCTGCCGTCACCTAAATAAAGAATTGTTGAGATAAATGCAATCTTCACTTTAACGAAACGTCAGATAAACAAAAATATGGAAACATGCTTGTTACATAAAAAATATATAAAATATACAAGAATGTTGTTGATCCCTTATTTAAAGAAAGAGAACGATAAAAAATCTTTCACTTAGAAACCAAAATTTACCAAAAATTCAGGAGAATTAGTTGTCAGAAAGATTCTTACCTACCCTTAAGTGAACCTTCAAATAAATAAAACTGCAATGATTCAGTTAAATTATATTTAATATCATGTTTACATGTAATATCGATCGAAATGGATGGATAACATCGAAATTTCGATATTATCTCCATCGGAATGGTAAATAGAAAGGCAGTGGCATAGCTACGAGTGGTTACATTATTAATAATTACACTTTAAATGATTGCTAGTATAACGAAGCAAGAATTCACTTAAGGGTTAAACTCGCGTCCCACGTATGAAGCCAATATCGGATATCTTGCAAATTTGACGAAATTCAATTCCAAAGTAATCACTGGGGATCAGACCCGAGTCTCCATTTGTAAACAAAGTCTGAACCTATAATTTCAATAATGAACACTGTTTATCCGTTCGTGAAACGATGTGAGATAGAGAGTAAACCGTCTCACGTCTAAAGTCGAGTGAAAAATTTTCTGTGAGGGACACTTTAGTATTCACGATAGACGTGTCGAGACAGCTTATCGCCGGAAACGACGTCTGCACACGTGCGGATGGCATCGGTGTCGGCCTGGCCAGATTATTAACACGTTGCCTGCCAAGACAGCATTCTCCGTAAAATCAAAGTACACTATTTGGCAAAATAAATATTTCAAAAATAAAATATATGTCGCTGAGTACAGTGATTTCTCTATATATGTCGCTAAGACCTGAATGATAAACGTCGCAGAATTATTCCCACTACCGCGGGGTATACCCCGTGAAGGGCCACGAGGAGTACGTCTCCTGAACGATACTTGACGCTGGGAACACCCGTGTTGTTGACATATATCGAGAATTCACTGTAGTCGCTCAAAATTCTTGCATCATCTAGATCTCGACCAAACGACCATTCGATAAGGCATCGAGAAAAAACATGTGTAAAATTTTAACCCCGTATCTCGACCGGGAGGGTAGTTAAGGGTTAAAATGGAAAAATTAGTTTTTGGCCTGTTTTCCCTAGTTAGTCGTATGCAAAAATTCTGAAAAAAATCGGACAGACGTCAAATACCCAGATACACATACTGCAATTAATTCGGATTTTTAAGTTAAAAATCCTGGTTATAAAAAATCAAAACCCGCAAGAAAAATCGGAAAAATGCAGATTTCGCATTGAAGTTGAAGAGCGATGTTATCCGTATTTTTACAGTATCAGTGTGTAGGTATATGTATTGTTTGTGAATTTTTCAGAACTTTTGGTGAGCTGCTCTGCGGTAAAAAAAAATAATAGTCCGTAACTAGGCCGCATCCTTTGGTGCGACTAGCCTAAAAATTGATTTTCCAGTCTAAACAAATAATTCCGTTGGCCGTGTAGGGGTGGCGTGTCAGTCAATGTGTTAAAGGAGGGGTTTAATGCCCGCAGGAGCGTCTTGAAAGGAGAAAATCTCGGCGGTCGACCTATTTTAAGGGTGGAAAGCCTGGCTGCTGCAGGCTTCGCGTCTATTTCTGCCGCGACGTTTTATCAACCCTGCAAATGAGGCGGCCGCCCCCGGCCAGATTGATCATCTGATTTCAGTAAAATTTTAAGATTGGCTTGATAACGTCGCCGCCCTCGGTGCCCTCTGTCCCTCGCTACTGTCCTCTTCTTTTTCGCTACCTTCGGGACCGACGAATTCCAGCCTGAATAGCGAGAACCTTTCAACGATTGGCCCAGCTGCTTGCATAAAACCCGCAGTGAATGTTTAAACTTTGTAAATTGGCTACCTCGAATGCTTCCCGATCCTTTGGCATTCTGCAGAATACTCGAGATGTGTACGGTCGCGGCATGATTGATGGGTAAGGAAAAGCGACCATTTTAAATAACTTTGTAAAAATAAGAAAACCCCCACTTTGAAAAATCTGAACAAATTATATGTTAACAACCACAACGAGATGCTAAAAGTGTAAAAATATAAACTTAGTATGCTTAGTGTTTTATAACTTGTACAAAAAATTGGTATTTCAACACTTTATCTATTTTTTAAAATTTGGTTTTCAGGCGAAAAATTCTGAAAAAATTCATAGATGTGCATTCTAGTAGCTAAAATATGCCTGATATTTTTCAAAATTTTCAATTGAAGAGGATAAAAGAAACGACGGAAAAATCTGATTTGCTCAGCCACCCCCCTTACTACCCCCCATGGCGATATATGGGGTTGAAAATTGGCACAAAGTATTTTCTTTGGATAAGCTATCGAATGGCCTATTGCAAATTCAATTTTGACCTCCTTATCCGGCTACATCCTTTGTTGAATAGATCCTCATGGACGGGTCTTCACAATCTCAATGTTCGTAAATTAAAAATATCGGAGCCCGTCATTTTGTCGGGTCCCGTGAACCTAGCGTTAACAAAACTACAAAGAATATTGAGAATTGCCCTAATTCAATGGCGAAGAGTAGGTAGAACCAAGTGCGGCCGGGTCGGAACATGAAAATTCCACCTCAAGTGTGAAAGTACAGAGTCCAGGTCGGTGTTGATAGGAGGAATTAAAGGATAAACGTGTCCGGCACGAAGAGAGCATGGATTAGTTCGAATCTATGAGGACACCTGTGCAGTTTGACTAATGGTGGAACGATAAAGCGTAGATTTGCAACGGGAAACGGTGCGGCGGCCGTTCGATAAATGCAGCCATTGCAGAGGCGGCGGCGGCGGCAGAGATTGCCCGCCATTTGAACTACTGCACTCGTTGACTTCGTTGAACGATGACCCGTGACGCAATTACTTTCGGAGCAAAGTAAAATTCTTGTTATCTTCCGCTTCCTAAGATTGGAATGCGATTAGAACGAGATTGCTAAGTGGATATCGCGCGGCCATCTTTGATATGGCGCACTGACTTGTTGACATTTTTGGATGATAGTTGGCTAGTTCTTTGGAGATCTAGTATTCATCTTTGCCGTTAAATTGTTTCAGACCTCATGGAAAGCATTTGGTTGTAAAATGTTGCAATTTATATCGTATTTTGTTGTCGCACTTGATCGAACATTGATCTTTTGCGTTAAAAGAACGTATCATTCGTTGTTGATTTGTTGATGTGTTTAAGTATTTGTTTGAGAGTTGAATTCATTGTTGCACTTGATCGAGCATTCTTTTATGTTAAAAGGGTGTATCATACGTTGTTGATTTTTTGTTGACTATTTATTTGAGAGTTTAATTCACTGTTATGGCATTTGAAAGCAATAGAGAGATTGTTGGAGAGTGTTAACGAATTTGTAGAAACGAGAGTCAATTCTGTTAAAAATCGTGACAGGAAATTGATAATGTTAAAAATTCATTCCTCACTTGTGTCAATTACACGAATTATCAGAGTACAAACTATTCCAACTTGTTATCCTCAAAAAACAATTAAACAATTTCAAAACCATAAAATTTAAAAAATTTCCGAGTACAAAAATCATCGAGTTACACAAGGATTAAATCCCAATCATTTCCTAATAATCAAACACTAAGAAAGGTGTTTTTAAAATATGTTTTGAATAACAATAAAAATAGTTTAAACTTCACAGATGTTTGAGATAAAATTACAACTCGGAGATGATCGGGTTTAACAAAATTTATAATCAAAATTAATAGATCGAATACAAAAATGAAAAGACATTATTTTCGTCTTCTTAAGAGTCAAGACTCCGTAGATTCGCGATAAGGTAGAGTGACCAGGTTACCGACAAAAATAGGCGAAAAATGGTTCTACGTGCCTCAACTTTTCGTCCTTATATGAGAATATTTTTCGCTGGGAAAGGGCTCATTCGAAAGAGAAAGGTTCAATCTAGCGCACGATGGTCATCAGTTGACGAGATTATGCAGATATTTGTTAATATAAGCGTGAGAAGTAGGCCAAAAATTGACGATGTGCATGCCGTGGAATCTAAGAATTTTTATGCCATTGGATGAGTTTTCTGGATGAAATCGAGAGTAGCACGTGTTAGAAAATATGTCCAGCTAATAAGTCTCTGCGAAATAAAGCCAAAAACTTGAAGCACGTTTTTGGTGTTAGAATTCATAATATCGATAATGCAGAGCAAAAAATGTGACAAGTTTAGTCACAGACTTAAGACACGTCGGATCAAGACAAAGACGGATCTTAAGTCAATGGCTGAAGGCTGTGAACGGAAATTATACAGCAGTTACCGACCTGCTGACTCTGCAAAAGTCAACTACCCTCAGCAACTACCCTTGGCTCTTAAGACGATTATAAAAGAAAATACGTTTTTGTTTAACTTCGGTTAAATTAAACTTGATTTTGTCAATTTTTATTTTCTATACAAAATTTACAATCTGATCGTGAGCGTTTAATTAAATTTTTTATTTGGTCGACGTTCACTGTCGCCCAGCTTCAATTAAAAAAATCTAAGGAAAAATTGCCATCGGAGGAAGACAAGACACTTCCATTCGTTGCACCAGAAAGCTTTTAGGAGGCTACGTTCATGACGACTTCCCTCGGCAAAAATGCAGCAGCCGCGCTCAGGAATATCTTACATTTTCCCAATAATGTTCGAGAGAGAACCGCGAGGAGACGCTTGTTTCCCGACGAACGAGGAAAACTATTTTTACCGCATACGAAAATTTAGATCGAGTCACGGAAGACGAATAGCGCGATAAACTTCTCACGAGCTGTTCTCAACAATATGGCTGATCCTCGGCGAACTCGTGCAAAGACTCGCGCACCACAGATGATAAACCTCTGTGCGAAAGTTCTCGAGATTTTCTTGAAAAAGATTCTCCCGAGAAGAATTGTGTTCGGGGAACCTCTCGTTTGACGATGCTTTTGTCGCTGGTTTCTTTGCATATGCTTCTTGTTATAACAAAATACGTGTCTCTTTTTGGTTTATGAAATTTTAAGAGAGGTTCGAGCACTAATAGATTTATAATTTTAAAATAATGGAGCTTATAGTTTAAATAATTTTATTTACTTTGTTTACAAATTGTGTATAATAAATTGGGATAACATTTTATATAAATCCAATCAAAAGCATAATTTTTTGTACTTATTTAAAATTTAATATGAATAACAAATTGGGATGAAATTTTATATGAATCCAAGAATGAGCAACGCTTTTCATGTTTATTTCACATTAAATGTGAATAACAAATTGGCGTAAAATTTTGTATAAATCCAAGCAGAAGCATAATTTTTTATACTTATTTAAAATTTAATATGATTAACAAATTGGGATGAAATTTTATATGAATCCAAGAATGAGCAACATTTTTGATATTTATTTCACATTAAGTATGCATAACAAATTGGGATAAAATTTTGTATAAATCCAGGGAGAAGCATAATTTTTTACATTTATTTCAAACTGAACGTAATATGAATAACAAATTGTAATAAAATTTAGTTATAGTTGTTGTTGAAACCTTGACTCTAAATTTTCGGAAAACACGTGGTTTTAAACCGAGTGACAGATATTTATTTTTATCAATATTTATGATATTATTGCGGCTGTGACAAATGCAATAAAGATTTTGCACGCTGAAGCTGTGTATACGCCATGGGTGGAACAAAAAATCAATATAGAGAGGCTATTTTATTTTCACCTCGACAATTATTCAAAGGATATCACGAAATGTCAATTAAACCCAGTCAATTTATTTATTTCATTGCACTCATCGCGTATGAGTATACTGAAATGAATAAAACCCGCAACGGACATGCAAAAATCATTTCCGATACTGTTAGCAGTACCGTTATGTTCAATAGCGCTGTGCATGATGCATTCGGTGGACGAGAACCAATGCTGAAAGTAATTAAAGATGAACGTAATTCGGTTTTACGTTTCGTATTTCGTAAATTTTCCGAAAGATGATTATATTACACGTTGTGAACTATGTCACGAATTGTTTCAGTAACAATGAACCTTCTTTAAACGTTATTGTTAAAAGTCAGATACTTCTGTATAGTTATTCTTTTCACCTTCCTTTTTATGTAATACTTCTATCATGGCAAAATTTTAAATATTTAAAGAATTTATTAAATAATATTTTCAATTATTATAAAAAGAAATAAATGTCTCCGTAATTAAAAAAAGTCCGTACTAACTAAAAACATATTAAATTGCACATATCACGGGAGATAAAAATAAAAATAAATAAATAAAAACCTCCCTATAATTTATTCGAAATCAAATTAAAAGAGGGTTGTGATGAACATACTGAACAACCACTGAAATAAATGTGTACATAAAATTGTACATAAACGTGTATATAAAAAATAAATACAAATGTTCTGTTTCTGGTAGAAAATGTTTGCCACCAAAGAAAAATTCGAGCACAGGGGACACGGCAAGCGACAGAATTATTTTCGCGATCAAACGATATCCCATTGTTCGACTGCTCCGGACACGATCGATATGGTTGTCGGTGCGTAGTGCCACGAGTCGTTCCGAATGTAAATATCAACAGCTGCTCGTAAACAATTATCGCGGGCCCGTTCGATTCGATTCGATTCGAATCGGACGCTCGGCGCGAGCCAAATGGAAAATTAGATTGCTCGGGCGCACCTGGACGAGATTTCACCGGGAAAATCCGGGGAAGCCTTTGCCGGGCAAACAGCCGGTACTTTCGAGAATTCGCTGATTTACGACGAGAAGCTGCCCGAGCGTGGATTAAACCGAGCTGGCCGATTCATCACAATCAACGGCGTTAGGGTGCGGTTATATTGAACTTTATAGCATGCGACACTTGCTTGTACCAATGCATTTTTAAGGTGACCAGAACCCCCCCCCCCCCCCCCATACATGTTTAGAAAATACTGCTGGAGACGCGCTGATCCACAACAGAATTTAGTGGCTCGGGAAACAGAGCAGGAAACAAGCCTAATTCTTCAAGAACAACAAAAATGTTGGCGAAAATGTTTCATAATAACAGTGAGTAGGTGAAACATAAAATACATAAAGGACTAAAAGTGTTGAGTAGAAATTTTCTGTATCAATTACGAGCTAATGGGAGCCAAATAAAAAATTTGTTTCTTCCATTAATAATTTTAGTAAGTTGAGGAGATTTGCAGTAACTTTTTCCTTTGCGAAAATGTTCTCCAAGGCTTCGTTTAGGAGTTATTACCGAAAAACGCGGACCAATCGGAGCGCCGCTACGGCGAACGGGCACCGCCTTCGGGGCAGGTCTCGCTGAGCGCGGCGGTGGCATTGGCTGTACCGGAATCGGTCCGCTGTAGGCGCGCTCCGATTGGTCCGCGTTTTTCGTTAATAACTCCTAAACGAAGACTTGGAGAACATTTTCGCAAAGGAAGAAGTTTCTTCAAATTCACCTCAGGAATCGTCCCTTTCAAGTAAGTAGAACATTTTTAGAACACCTTGTATATTTTGTGCTCGGATCTGGTCCAAGAGCCATTTCACTGATAGTCTAGCCCATATCATTGTCTCTAGACTTTAGAGTGGTACGAACGCATTAAAAACGCATTAGCGACGCATTGGAACGAGCAAGGCGATCAGTATGTGTCGCATGCGACTGAATATTTCGTCCAGTGTAATCGCAGCTTTGCCGTGGCTCCTGTTTGTCGGTGAGGATCCTAACTCTGTCCAAGTTTGTCGCTTGTTTCACGGAGAGGCGATTTTCGAAAGCGATGAAAGTGCGACGAGAGCTCCTTCGGAAGCGGATGAGCTTGAACGGCGACCTTTTCCTCTAATTAGTCCACGCTCCGGTTAACTGGTCTTTTTTATCCGCCTCATTGACGCCCCGAAAGTGTCTAATATCGAGATTCGTTCGCCGGGCCCCCGCGCGCGCGTTCATTCATAAAATTAACCCTTACAAATTGATCGGCTTCGTTTCCCAAAAACGTTAGGTTTAAAAGGTTAAAACTGGGACAGGTTGAAGACTTTTGAAAAAAAACGACTTTCGAATTTTAATACGAAGAAAAGATACTAAAATAGTATCATAGTCATCGTATTCGATCGCATTAAGTAACGGGTTCCAAAAATGATTAGAAGTTAATTGGAATTGCTATTAATTAATTATTACTAATTATTATTTGGATTAATCAGCCCTTTCAACCTGTTCAAATAATCGGCGCTTCAGATACTCCTAATTTTTGTTGGCATTAAAATTGAATTTTAAAAATTGCAGTATTTCATAAATATTTATCGACACGTACAAACGTAACATTCATTCGTTAGTCCATAGACTATGTAAAATAGTTGAAAGTACAAAGCTTCGAGTTAACCTCTTGCCTTGGAATATCAAATTAGGCACGTCGCGGCCATAATTAATTGATTCGAATGAACGTGAACATTCCCGGGTCGGTATCAATGAAAGGAAAAAATTTCTAAAGTAAAAAGGAACCTCCACGTTCAAAAGGAAGTACTACGGTAAATGTACACTCGCGAAAACTGCATAATTTATTCGCCTGCAGGGGAGCCATTTACGATGAAGTAACTCATGCGAGTCAAGTCACGAAGTGCATCGGAGAAGTAGACTGCGGCTGTTCGTGCATTCGCGGCGTATACGGCATTGCAAAATACAAGAAATCATTCGCATTGACGTTATTAACTAGCTAGGCTTACGGATCGCCAAAAGCAACGATTTTACTACCTTTGTAAAAAATAACAAGAATATAATCCAATTGTTTAGCCATCTTTTCAATACATGTACTCAAAGAAATAAACTTTTGCATACTCGTGGAAGAATATTTGCAACCTCAATCATCGTAAATTAAAAATATCAGTCGTAAACAACGTAACATTTCTACTCGATTAAAGAATTTTTCAAAACATATACAGTGATTTCTCTATATATGTCGCCAAGACCTGGATGATAAATGTCGCGGGATTATCCCCACTACCGCAAAGTATACCGAGGAGTGTAAATATAACATAGCTCCGAGATGTCTCCTCGACGATATACGACGCTGGCAAGGCCCGTGTTGTTGACATATATCGAGAATTCTCTGTATTTAAAAAATTGGAGTCTGCACAAAGATCTGCAGTTTTTGAGTTTATTTATCAAAATCGAAATAGAACAACAAAGAATGACTAATCACAGAATTAAAATTTTATTTTATCTTTATATTATGGCGTTTCCTACATCAAAAAATAGGATCACGTCAGGGTGAAATAAATTGCTCCAATTTCGCGAGATCGGCGGTGAAAGCGTTGACTCGCATCGTTTGACAAACGGAAACATACAAAATGTTTCAGCCGTGCGAGCCGATTTCCACGAGATTCCACGATGTTTTTTACCCTTTTTGGCAAAAGCGGGGACGCGTGCACGGATTCGCGGAACAGTCGGTGCAGTTCGCGACGCAGCAGCCTCGAATGCGGAACAATCATTATGGTGTAAGTCCCACGTAACGATCTCGTCGTCGTTCGAAACCGTTCCTCGGCAAACAACCGGAAGCCTCTGTACAGAAACACTTTTGCCTGAGGAACGAGCAGCGGCGGATCTAGGCATGGGGATCTAGGAACTGCAAAATAAAAACAAATATAGAAACAATTTAAAGTGAAAGCTTAAGAAAGAATAAATTATACAAAAATTTTTGGTACTCGAGTTAACCCTTTCCACTCGAAGTTATTTTAACTCCAAAACGAAAGATTTCTTCCGACCTAGAATATTTCCCTTCTATACAATTTTTTCCATGTAATACTTACGAAAAGTGGTACAATTTTACTCGTACAATACTGAAGTGTTTATTAATTACAAACAACATTATTACATTATTAACATTATTAAATACAAACAACTTTAATAACGGAAAATATATTTTCAATAATGATACAGCAATTTTTAGTGGCGCCTTACAGTCGCCGTTCGAGTGCTAAGGGTTAATTTGGATTAATCGGGTACAGTGTTGGCCCAGGGCCCCAAAGATGAACGGTCCGCCGCTGGGAACAAGGCAGTCGATGTTGTCGATATACATTTATCTCGACCCTTCGACGTCCCGGAGCAACTTCTTTTGTTCCGCGATAAATATTTATACAACAAACTTCGAGTTTTTGCTGTACGACATGCCTCGCCGAAGATTGTTTACCGGTTCTGCTCGTTTCGCTTCGTTCGAACACCGTTGTCGGGAAATCGAGAGCGGAGAAAAGTTTCTGGCCGAGCTACAGTGTGCTACAGTGACCCAAAATCAATATTGAATAGCTCGAAATCAATTTAAGCAACTCCGAAATGTTCCGAAGAAATATCATTGGGGATGTTTAAATTTTAACCCCTTGCAATTTAATTCCAGGGTTTCAGAACGAAACATATTTTTTATTTCATCTGACCCTCTAAGTACACATCGATGGATAATAAAATAATTTATATTAAAATCAATGTGAAATTGTTAGTTAGTTTATAATGGATAAATAATCAAATTTAATATCTGGAACCCCATGACGTCACTGAGATGTCATTTTAAAGCAAGGGGTTAATAACATACGCTGTCGTGGTTCTACGTGACGTAGGACGTAATGTATACAGTAAAGCCTCGATCTAAGCCGCACGGAGCTACACGATCTTAGTCGGTTCGCCTATCCTTCCCACTGGGGATTGGACCCGAGAATTGGGCTTAGGTCAAGCCTTTACTGTACTCCTATTTTTAATTGTATCGAGGTACATTATCACTGGACTGCGGATTTTATATATTTACAACAAAAAAGTGTACGCGAAGATAATTGAAATGGTCGAAGGATTCAAAGAACGATATTTTAAGATTTATCTATAATTACATTATCGATAACGATTACAATTAATAGACTGCGGATTTTGCAAACTAAAAATTGTCTGCGTTAATGTGCAAGATAACTGGAAATAATGCAGCGGTATTTTTTAATTCTTTAAACGTTTTTAGTGTTTTGTGTTCGATCAGTTTCGTCATAAATGCATAAACGCCGCAGTCTAATGATTACAAACGCGTTACTGTGGGAAAGGAACAATGCAATTATTTCTTCGCTTTGCCATTCCGAATGCAATGAGGTTTCGCAACTGAGAAGTAGACTGCTCAACTTTGCACGTTCGCGGCGTGGAAAAATCTTCTTCGAAGAATTGCGAAATGAGAAGCTCAATTGACTCGCGAATGCTGTTTCATTTTGTTCGTAATTTAAAAAAAGCCGGCAGTCGCTGCGCCATATAAAATATCATCCAAATCACTCTCAGATTTGTTAATGAAATTCTGAATTTTCGTCCTACTGTTTTTCATTTATTAAAGCTCTACAGTACACAGAATTTTATCAGGTTGCTGCACATGAAATGTTCGAATTTATAATGCAAATATTATGAAGCGTTTCGATCGAAAAATTATTATTGTAGCCTGCAGGTTTGTTATTAGACTGCAGATTTGGTTCATTTATGACACAAGTGAAATACAAAAAAGACATTAAACATTTTTTATGACTTCGTTATGTTCTTTCCGACTTATTAAAATTATTAAAAGAAATATATTTTCATTCGCTTTCTATTTGTCATAAGTATCGTAGACAATTTTTATTTTGCATAGTGATCCACAAGCTGTTTGTTATTCACCATTTTAATGATACGAAGCTAAGATAACAAAAAATATATACACTACCGGTCGAAAGTTTGGGTACACCTACTACACTTAGGCATCTTTTGTGTGGTTTTATTGTTATAAAAATACAATTATAAAAATTAATCCGATAGAGCGATGGATTAGATCGAGAAATTAGAAAGCATTGTCGAAAATTATTAAAAAAATGTAAAAGACCTCCTACGGAACAGCATATCAAAAGAAAAATTAGAAAAACTAGTTTCAAGAATGACAAAATTATGACAAATATTAATCAACAGAAGAGGTGGTTATACTTTGACGAGCGAAACGTTTAGCACTACATCTCTTAATTAATATTTTATAGATGATGTTTCAACTGTTATAAGTTATTTTGATCATTTTTGTATCTATGTATATAAATAAACAGAAATGAAGCATTCACAAAATCAACATTTCTTCCGACCTAGAATATTTCCATATGATTTCAAGCAAAGCAAAAGATTACAATTTTTCTAATTTTCCATTTTTTTAATGAAACCATTACCATCGTATTCGCCTAGTTTTGCCAATTCAAACGACACCAAACACGGTATGATTACGATTATAATTACCCGTGTAACGAACGAAGTTAAGAATTCGTGTACACCTCTACCGTAAATGACGAAACTTCAATCGCCTGTTACACAAGTAATTATGATCGCAATTATATCGTGTTTGGTGTCATTTTAATCAGAAAAACGAGCGGAATACGATGGTAAAAGTTTCGTAAAAGACCGTTTCGGCAAAGAAAATATTCCGGTAAAGAAAAAATTAATAATATTTCACACGTTAGCGCACGTACTCAAACTTTTGGTCGGCGGTGTAGCTTCAAGATTCAAGAAGAAAAACCGCGATTATTTTTGCTCGAACCTACTAATTTAGCAGAGCACACACGCCGAGTTAATGAAATTTTCAGTTTGCCCGTTCGTTTCCCATCAACGGTGCGCAGAACACGAAAGGGCGAAGACGCTTCCGGAACACGCGCGATGTGTCTCTCGTCGGAGATTTAAGGGACTGCTGACCTAAAGAACACGGTGTACAACGTGCGAAGATCGGTGTACACGATAAATTACCGATGTTATCGGGATCCCCCGGTAATCGTTCGATCGCCAATTAAACCCGATAATTAAAGCCGCGGCACGATTTTATCGTTGTCCTCGCGGCGCGCGCGGTCGCTCGACAAGAAGTGAGTGATGTATAGGGGATGGGGGCGAGAGCGTGTATAGTATTCAAATACGACAATAGCGGTCGAGCGGACAATTATTTTAACAGTATGTGTCGAATCAACAGACAATTTGACTAATTAGAGCATCGTTCCGAACGTAACTGACTGTCGTGTGCGCCTAAAACAGGCTAGAAGTATGCGAGAGTTTTCCTGAGCGACGAGCGAGTGAGGATCGACAGAGTGATCGAAATGTGTGATCCTGTTCTCCTGTAGCGACAGATGATGTTATGTACACAAGAAACAAAAACCTATGTATACACATATGTATAAATATATCGATTGGTCGTTTGAAAATGTGCCGAGCTAGTCGCGTAGAGTATTAATAATAAAATTTACAAAAAAGAAAACGTCCTTTCGTTTCGCGTTGTTCGGATCCTCGACGGTACCCGTTCCCGAATCTATACTCGCGTGAACCCTTCAATTGTGGCAGTTTGTCAATAGGTATAGAGTAAATTGCTCGTTTTTTGTTTTGGATCAGCAAAAAGATTTATGGCAATAGTCAACGCTTTCTGAAAACATATACTTTGTAAACAAATGTATAGCTCACGTAATTTTGATAGTTTTCACTTAAAAAAAATGTATCAACTTGAAATACCCATCAATGTGTGTGCAAAATCCTAACGCAAAAAGTTTAAAAGTTCTTCTATTTTTCTCTTCTCCTATTTCCTCAATAATAAATAAACTTTTTTTAAAATTAAAGTCGGATACGTAAATAGAGACCGGAGATAGGACTTGAAAGATTAGTTTTGTAGCTTCGAATGACATACAAGGTGTCCCAAAAATATAGCTCCTTGAAAGGGGTGATTCCTGAGGTCATTTGAAGTAACTTTTTCCTTTGCGAAAATTTTCTCCGCGGCTTTGTTAACGAGTTATTAACGAAAAACGAGGACTAATCGGAGCGCGGCTACAGCGAACGAACACCGCCTTGGGGGCAGGTCCCGCTGAGCGTGGCGATGGCATTGGCTGAGCCGGAACCCGTCCGCTGCTCCGATTGGTCCGCGTTTTTCGTTAATAACTCTTGAACCAAGCCGCGGAGAACATTTTCGTAAAGGAAAAAGTTACTTCAAATGACCTGAGGAATCTATCAAGGGAAATGCAACATTTTGAGACCTATTTTCTCTTTACAATGTTTCAAAATTTTATTTTCCGTGTCGTGAGTTAATTGTTTTAACTTCTCAAAAAGATCCGGGTCCTATCGTGCAATAATTTAAGAAGCTGTCGTCTTTTTAACAGGGTCCGAAAATACTATTGCGCGTGACTGTATGTGGTCACTGCGAATTGATTTAATTCCGTGGAAGTGTCGGTCCAGTGTCCGTTCGACGGAGTGGCCGCATTTGCATGAGGATCTACAGCCTGCTTAATCACTTTTGCAGCCAGTTAGCCAGTTAACAAGCGTCCGCCTAATTCCTCGGCCGGCAATTTGTCGTGCCCCGCAGACTTGGAGACTCCGTCAGTTCAAGGTAAGCCCGAAGGTAGAGTTGATTGAGATTCAGGGCGTGGGAACGATTGAAAGCGACGGGTAGAACAAACGAATGGCCGTCGGGACGCGTAATCAGGTAACAAACAACGGGATCAGAGCGCGAGACCAACTCGCCTAACTCGATTTATGCGAGAGAAGGCACCGTCCGCGGAACGGACACACGGGTGTCCCACTCGGTCGAGTTAACACGCCGGATTAAAGCGTATTAACGTTTGCCAGCGCAGCGCCGTTCTGCACGGTTCCGTGGAAATCCAACGAAACCGAAAAAAAAAACGACTAACACAAGCATTATCGTCGGGGTAAAAATGCCCGGTACTGCCCGCCTAACCGAGCACCGCCGAATTAACGAACCTAAGTGCGCGAGGCTTTGTTTCCTATTCGTACGAACGAGCCGGCTGCTGGAAATTGCTACCCCGCAATGCTCCTTAACACTAACCGTACCGAGCACGAAGTGGTATACGTTATTTTATAAAAATTACAAGACTGATGTGATTTAAAAATTAATAAATTAATGAGAATTAATACAAAATTTATTTGATAATTTCTAATGGAAGCATGTTAGTAATTTCAGTAATTATGCAATAAGAAAGAGTTGTTAAAAATGTTCTTAGATTGTTATAATGAATTCTCGATATATGTCAACAACGCGGGTCTTGCCAGCGTCGTGTATCGTCCAGGAGACATACCCCGTGTTATGTTTACACTCCTCGGCGTTCGAGGCCCCTCACGGGGTATATGGAAGTGGGGATAATTCCGCGACGTTTATCATCCGGGCCTCGGCGACATGTATAGAAAAATCACTGTACTAATAATTCATTGAAATTGTTACAAAAATATTTAGAAAAATTGTCTTCATGTATTCCATTTTTCAGAAATGGATTTAGCGAGTTTTGATATTACACAACTTTTGAGTAGAGACGTTCCCCCAAATTTTATATTTTAGGATTCTACTGAAATTATGGACAATCTCTTATGGCAATTGATTTTCTTTATAGAGATACATAGAGAGCGAACGAAATGTAAGTGAGTTCAATTTTGGGCATTTTCATGAGACAACGCAATTTGTTTTAGTGGTCGGTGTGTTTCGCGTTAAGTGGCGTAATAAGCTAATAAAAAAGCTTTAATCTTTATTTATAAGGTTAAAAGATTAAAGCGGATGCTCGTCCGAAGACGCTCTTTGCATCCGAGACCCTTCACGAGGTATACGGGGTAGTGGGGATAATTCCGCGACGTTTATCATCCAGGCCTTGGCGACATATATAGAAAAATCACTGTACACGATTCTAGAGAAAGGTGACAATTATAGAGAAGTTGCTTTACAAACTTAGATTATCAGACAATGCGATTGCTGGTATTTTATTTTCAAATCGTACACGATTATCTAATATCTTCCACACAGTGGCTTTGTTAATTAGGCCAGCCATTATGATTTTCCCCGAAATCGACTCGAGTAACTGGAACGCGTTCCCCCGCGCAAAAATCGTCGCGTCCGATTAACAGATTCCGCAGAGTAGCTTCGTTTCTCGGTATCGCGATCAATAATTACGATAGTAGGTTCTAGTTATTGTCCGCACTTTAATCCGGATGAGTCAAATAAGTCCGAGCAAATTCCCGGTATCGTTGTCATCGTCCGGCTTTAATATTAATGTAACGTCCGAGGGTGGTAGCAAACAATTTCGCTGAACGGTCGCGTCCACGTGATTGCAGTTCCGCGAAAGTCCGACGCTACTTTTCGACTGCATCGGCCGTTGCACCTCGGCGCAACCCCTTTTCCAGCAAGCCGTGACCCCCGGTTTTTTGCCAGGCGAAAATCTGGGTCACGCAGCCGGCGTGCCGTTTCTCGTTTCTACGAGGGCGTTTATTAAAAACAAAAAATGTACACAGCCGACGAGATCTCATAGTTCCATGAGTTCGTTCAAGCGAGATTTATTTAGGCGTGGACGCCTCACGGAAATACGCTGTTTGCTTTGCGAGCATACCCGTAGGTGGATTCTCTAAAGGTTACTCGATGGAAAGTCGATTCGAAGTTCAACAATGCTTCCTACGTATTCACGCATTGGGGCAAAAGGTTTGGTAATTAAAACTGGTGAGAATATATTTTCCATGTTATTAAATAACAAACACAGGAATACAAACGAAGAAGAATACAAACACAATAGTAAAATAACAATTAAAAAAATATAATATAAATTACATTTTATAACATAATGAAATATAATATAAAAACTAGACTGCGGATTTCATGCATCTATGACAAAAATGGGTAAGCACAATTTCAAGCAGTGGACATATTAAAAAGATTTGAGGGCACCGGTGTATTGGTTTCAGCTTAATAAAATAATTAAAAGAAGAATGAAATTTTTATCTCGCTCCTGTGTCTTGCAATCAATGGAAATATTTTTTATTTTGCATAAAGATCCGCCGTCTAATAATAACAATGAAAATAACAACCAAATTCTTTATAAATGGACCAAACATCACTTCAGTTTTTTCTCTCAAGACAGACAGATTAGTTTACTAGACATAATGAAAAGTTGCATCTGAATTTCCGGAAAAAATAGTAAAATTTCCTTTCTACATTTTTATTTGGGCTTATAACGAAAATTTACAAAATTTGTTTCGTAGGTTTATATCAGTTACATACATGCTGAAAATTTCATAATTATATTTACAAAATTTCATACACAACGACTCCCACTAATATTCAGACGCTTTTTAAAAATCGTACAACTTTGTTAATATTGGACCGTGCGACTTGAATTTTTTTAAGTAGTTAGAACAGTTTTTACAAAAATTTTTTACAAAAATTGCAATTGGTCGAAATTGCAGAGAAAATACTACAAGTTGTGTTTTCTAACTTTTGTGTGTGCACTTACATTGAAAATTTATAAAATACGATTTGTAGATCTGTATGAATTATACATATTCAGAGAATTACGTCAAAATCGGTCAACGTTGTAATGAACTGCAGATGTTGCAAAATGACCACATAAGGGCAAAATTCTGCGTAGCTCATTGCAACGTTGACTGATTTAGATGAAATATTCAGAATATGTACTTTTTAAATTTTTAATATAAGCCCGCATAAAAAAAGTTGCAATATACAACTTTTAGTACTTTCTCTGCAATTTCGACCAATTGCAATTTTAATCAAATATTTTTTTCGCGTTATGTAGCGAACCAATTGTGGAAGTTAGTGGAGGTCAGTTTATTAGTGGAAGTCACTATATATATATTTCATATAAGAAATCGATTTACGAGTTTATAAACAATTGCCCATGAAATTCGCCGCAAATTTAATATCCCCATAATAAATTTATAAATTGCGAAGCAAGATTCATAAAAATTGAAAGCTTATACAGTGAGAACATGAATACGAACGGAAGCTCCGTCGCAAAGATAAAAGAAAAATATGTTCCACATATTCATAGATACGACCGAGACCAACGGCAGACTATCTATTAATAATGCTACATTCGATATCTCGCTTTACAGTTTCCAATAACTCATTCCCTTGCTTTGAAATATCAGGTCATTCCACAAGTAACATTACCGTTGAATTTAATCTCAAGAGTGCAAGGTATCGTAAATCAAAGCTGCACACCAGGACAGACTTTTTATAACCATGATCCTGCTCTCGGATGATTTCTAATTTCTTCTTTCATATTATACGTATAACACAAAATTGGATGAATATTAATCGAGAACCTGCAACTATTTTTGCGCAGTTTTCCCTTTAAATTATACACGAGTCCCAAATTAAATTACTCCTACAATTATACAGGGTGTCCCAAATATGAACTTTCTTGAAGGGGATGTGATTCCTCAGGTCATCTGAAACAACTTTTTCCTTTGCAAAATTTTTCTCCGAGGCTTCGTTAAGGAGTTATTAACGAAAAACACGGAACAATCAGAGCGCGGCTGCAGTAGACGGACCTCGGCTCAGCCAATGCCGTCCGCTGTAATCGCGCTCTGATTGGTTCGTGTTTTTCGTTAATAGCTCGTTAACGAAGCCGCAGAGAAAATTTTCGCAAAGGAAAAAGTTGCTTCGAATGACCTCAAGAATCACCCCTTTCCAGAAAACGCAATATTTTCGGGACACTCTGTATTTTGTTAATTAGACCGCTTTATGCAAAATAAAAGTCATAATGAGTCGAGGACGACATATTGAGATTTTTAAATTCGTTTTGGCCATGAACTAATCAAATCCGCAGTTTGTTTATAAGTGTGTCGATGAAATAAAGTTTATTGACACATTGTTTCCTATACATTTAACTGCATCTGCAACCAAACATTTTAGGGTTTCCCTAAAATTTTGTAAAATTCGTCTTTTCGGGTCAAATATTCCACTGTGCGTTGGAGGGTTAATCCTGTCGGATCCTCTGACAAAATTCGGTTTACAAAATCATATAACAACACCAACCCGAAGCGGCAGTAAATTGACAAAATAAATGGACCATGAGGAGGAGGGTACTGCCAAAATAAATGGCAGCAGTGTGCGTTAATTTCGCCTGGAAATGTTTCGAAATGGCGGTCGGTTTATCCACGCGAAATTCGCGGTGAAGATGGCGGATGTACACGCGTCAAAAACGAAATACGGTCGCGCGCATATCCTATTTGGTTGTCTCTCCCCCCCCCCCCCCCTCTCACGCTTGCTCTCGTTCACTCTCTCTCGCTTTATCTCGACTGCAAATTCCGCGATAATGCCAAAGCAACTTAACATGCGGCGCGGTGTCGACTGTTGCTGTGTATGGCGTGTAACAATGGCCCGGGTGCGAGCCGTTCATTGTTCCCATGCAAAGGGAAGGCCTCCAGGGGCTGACTAGACGCGAAATTGCACTACTTTCTCGAGCAATGTGTCACGTCGACGCGTACCTACAAAGCGAGAATATACGGGAGCCGGCTTGGCTATCCAGTTACAAGTCAATAGCCACGACAACGGCTGAACAAGGTGTTGCGAAAGTTCATGCTCTTGCCTGTGCTGCTCTCGGTAACACGGCTTTCGGGTCGAACATGCGTCGAATTCGACCGCTGCACAGTGACAAGATTCGCCGGAAGTGAGCAAACATTTTCTCTTTAATGTAAAGATTTGTGTATACCATTTCATTTATGAACGATCATGAGTTTACACACTCGGATGAATCCGAGTGTGTACTCAATATATGTCCAAAAGACGGGTCTAGCCACGCATATACAGTGACTCACGAAAGTATTTGAACAGTTACCATAAAATACTTTATTTATTATAGTAAGTATATTATACAATACTTACCGAAATATTATTAACATTGTAAATTGGTAGGACTCTCTAGATTATACAGGTCAAGTTTCAAGTGAATCGAAATATGTATACAATAGTTTATGAATTATTTCTTACAAACATAAACTGTGCTGATGTGACAAAAGTATTTGAACAGGTAACTTTTAAAGCTTTAATATTTAGTAGGTCCACCTTTGGCACGAATAACATGTTGTAAGCGAGTATGCACACTGTTTACTAACTTTTCTGGAACATTCGGAGATATAGAATTCCACACTTCGAGTATTTTTTCTTTTAAACTTGCCTTGGATGATATATTAAATTTTTTTAATCCTTTTCCTATTATTGCCCATAGATGTTCAATCGGGTTAATATCGAGACTTTGTGGTGGTGTGATCAACATGTGGGGAGTATTGTATGTGATTCATTCCTTAACGATTCCTGCGGTGTGTTTAGGATCATTATCCTGCTGAAAGTAAAAGTTCTCTTACATATCCAATTTTCTTGCACTTTCTTTTAAATTTTCTTGTAAAATGTTCAGATATTTGTATTTATCCATCATTCCTTCTATGAAGACCAAACTCCCGGTACCGTCTGCTGACATGCACCCCCAGATCATAATTAAACCACCCCCATGTTTTACCGTAGCATGCAACCTTTTCACTTCTATTTCAATATTTGCTTGTCTCCAAACAAAACTGCGTGCGTCCGATCCAAAAACGTTAAATTTCGATTCATCTGAAAAGATTACTTTATTCCAGAATGCATTATTTTTACTAATAAATTCCTTGGCGAATTTTAATCTGTTTTTCTTATTAATATCACCAATGTACGGCTTCTTTCTAGGAACCCTGGCATGATAATCATTTTCACGTAGCACACTTCTACATAATTCTGGATCTACATCTTTCTTGAAGTAATCTCTAATTATCGTTGCAAGTTGTGTAGCAGAAATGTTAGGATTTTTTTTTATTTCACCGAACAAAGCTCATTCTTCTCTTTCCGTTAGTTTTTTTGGACGGCCTGGACGGTAATTGTTTTTTACAGTTCCTTCAGATTTCGATCGTTTAAGAATATAATGTATTGCAGATCTATTTATACTTAATAATTTACTTATTTCACCATACGTCTTTCCTTCGTTACGCCACTTCACAATTAATTTTCTCTCGTTTTCAGGAATTTCAGATGTTTTGGGACACATGTTCAATAGAATATTTCACCACGAACTACCAACAGTGAATGTTTATATTCAGTGCCTGAAAAACTTTGTTTTCGTTCATTCTTGGAGCTCATTTCTGTGTGTTCAGATACTTTTGTGGCATCAGCAATGTTTATGTTTGTGAGAAATAATTCATAACTATTGTATACATATTCCGATTCACTTGAAACCTGACTTCTATAATCTAGAGAGTCATACCTATTCACAACGTTAATAATATTTCTGTAAGTATTGTATAATATACTGATTATAATAAATAAAGTGTTTCGTGGTAAGTGTTCAAATACTTTCGTGAGTCACTGTATATCGGCCTGGACATACTATTCATACTATATGCGACCTTACACTCCTCGGCGACCAAGGTCTCTCGAGGTTCTTACGGGGTATACCCCGCGGCAGTGGGGATAGTTCTGGGACTTATATCGGCTAGGCATTTGTGACAAATATAGAGTGAACACATATTGTTCACCGATTGAATTCAATTCACCGTGGCACAAAGTGGCGGCAAATGGTGAGTTTTTTCTTTTGGTTTGTACCCTACTTTCTCAACTATAGATCGTCCCATTTCTACTTGACTGACTACACAACGTCTCTATTCCATCCGTCTGGCTACAGACCATTCCTACTCCGTCGGTCCGACCACAAACCATTCACAGATTCCTTACCTAACCACAGACCATTCCCATACTCTTTGTGCAACCACAGACCATCTCTGTGCCCCTACGTTCCTGCCCCAACTTAATACACAACATTTGAATGCAATAATTTCCTGGAACAGTGGAAACGGACTAAACGTCGAACGCTTGCATCTCCACGCGTGTTACAGACAAAATTATAATCTAATCGATTCATTTGATCTCAATTAGCAGCCATTTCACGCGCAAATTACTGTGCACTGTAACACGAAACGCGTTCTGTTCATGCAAACGTGACGAAATTGAACCTGCAATTTAGTCGCAAATATTCTTTTTTTTTATGGACAAAAACGTTTTGCACGTTTGAAGCTCGCTTTCGACCCGTATGGAACGTGCACGAAACTTACGTGACAGGTGTTCTTCTGAAACTGAAATCTTGTGAATTCCCTGTGAAATGGAACTTCATTGCTTTGTTAGCGGTAACACGTGTAACACGTAACCGTAGTTTAAAAATATACGTATCTAACAATTTCAAAGAATCGCTAACATAACAAGAAAGCAATTATATTAATACTTTATCAACCAGAAGGTTATTATCGATAGACTTCAAAGCACTGTACCAGATCGAAAAGGGACGTTGAAATTATTTTTCATACAATAAAAAAAAATTGATAAATACATTGCCAAAAAAAAAATATGTAAGTATTAGCCACCATCGCCGATAAACGAAGTGACCTAAATAAAACGCTACTTCTCAAAGCAAGTGGTTTGCCGTCCCACAGCGAAGGGACATTTTTAATCATAAAATTTCGTTTCGGAAAAATACTACAAACATCGTATAGTATACACGAATAAAAACACTTCGCTCGATAAATTTCCACAGTCAACCGAAAAAGCTCGAGCGAACAGAAAAACCCACAGCCTGGAGCTTTATAAATAAATCGCCCAAGTCGATTGACCGACAGTTGTTTTCGTAAAATAACACTGTACGATACCAAATTGGATTTGTCGTTTGGGTAAACGTTGCCAATAAATTCTCGCGAAACGAATTTGACTCGGTAAATGTTATTAATTCTCACGTACAGCTATCAAGAGAATCGATTTTCGAACAAGAAACATGAATTTTCAACTTTAAAAACCACTTGAAAATTAGTAATAATGTGATTGCAACTTGCACAGTTGTGTTCTGTGGTCTTACATTAGCTGATACAGTCTGATACGCAAAACATGTTTAAATAATTACTGAGACGAAGTGCCAGCTGAGAATGTGCCATTTCTTGTGAATATTTCACGACTTTATAAGTGTCCTGTGCTGTAACAGTAATGATAACACCGTTGTAAATTGATTAGCAGTATTCTGTGGACCCTCTTGAATAAGCTGACGGTCTAACATAACAATATTACCACGATAACATGTTTAAATAGCTCCCGAAGTGAAAAAGTACAAGCTTGTGAATATTTTTCGACCTTAAAAATGACCTGTGCTTCAACAGTAATAATAACATAGTCGTAAATTGCATGGCAATATTTGGACTACCTTGAATAAGTTGACACAGTTTAGCGTAACATTGTTACCACAAGACCCCTAAACTCCCAGAAAAAGACCCCTAAACGTGACATGTGGTAAAGACACCTATGCCGAAGTATTTTACGGATACTTTTCAATTTATCTCAAGAACTAAACATGCCAGAAAAAAACTAATTGCTTCGCGTGGACGAGTGATTCTCCAAGTTAGGAATAGGGTTGATAAAAATGAGAAGCCACGTTCCATTTTAAGAATACGAACGAGATAGTTGTGCAAGAGGCGCCAAAGTGTTACCGTATCCGAAAAAATGATCGCCGAACAGCGTAATGAAACTAACTTTCCGAAAGGTTGCTTGCAAAAGCGTTTTACTTGGTCCTTCGTCGAGCCAGCGGCAATGCTTTTTTCTTTATCGAAAATCGATCGGAAAGAGGGCGAGGACGAGGAAGAAATCGTAATCGTCCGAGGCACGCGGGCTGCGAAGGTGTTGCCGATCGATTTCGAAAGATCTCGCGCGGCTCTCTCGGGCCGGGTTAACTGAATCTCTATCTCAGCGAACAGGTTAACGAGGTTGTAACCTACATTCCGCATCTGATGCACCAGTAAATTAAAGCAATTATTGTAATATCACATTGAACTACATTTTACAGACTCGAATCGACTGGTGGGAGCGTGACGAGAGGAAGCGGCGACGTATTGTTCCGACGAAAATCCGCGCGAGAAAGTTTTTCGCGCGCCCTCGCGATTCCATCGGGCTCGCGAAGTCCAAGGTTACAAGGTTTGCACGCTCTTTCAGGGGACTGATCAAGTGGAATCCACTTGACCCATTCGAAGAACGAGAGCCGTTAGTAGCCTCGAAATCTTGGAAAATGTACCGCCGCCGTCGAAAAAGTATTTGTGGAACGAAAACCGGTACAGTTTATTCGCGTTCCTTTTGTTTAGAACGAGTATGTATGTATTGTACGTATGTTGTATGTCCTTTTGTATAAAACGAATCGTTTAAATAGTCTGCATTTTTTATTTTATACACGTAACACAAGAAAAGGTGAAACTTTATCCTAGGACCATTTACGAGGAGGCAAGTATTTCCGCGAAGAGTACCCGGGTTAACAAGGAGGGTAAAAATGTGGAGATGTTTCGAACACATTCGCGGAACAGGGTAGAGATCTATCTTTACTACCCTTGCGGACCGTTTCAAGGGTAAGAATAGACGAAAGTTTGATAAAGAGGGTTCGAACAGATTTCGCCACGTGGCATATGGGTTACCGGGGTCATGATCTAAATTGTATTTTGACGCTGAAGTGTAGTTTGACGGAATTTTTCAAAGCTTGATCAATTCTTCGGAATTTCAACCCCCTCAGAGACGCGAAACACCTTTCAATATCCCTTTTAATTGTGCATCTACCCGAGAAGGAACAAATTCTGAATAGTTGTTTTACAGTTTTGCAGAAGCTGCAGCAAGTTTTCCTGTAAACGTAAACTCGTGTGACACGACATTTTTCAGATTCTCACAATTTCATTAGAAAAACATTGACTCTAAGAATCTAACTTTGAGAGAAAATTGTGTCTGTTAATACAAATTGGATAAAGTTGGAACATATACAATATATGCATACGAACATATACATAATACATTATATTATATATAGTATGTTTTTAAATAAAACATTTACAATGTAAGTAAAAATGATTTTTGCCGTTTCGATCATAAAATGCAATGCAAATTCCGGCAAGCACCATTTGCTCCGTAAAAACTCAACAGCGCCATTCCACGTAGCGGCAAAACGCTCAAACCGGTAGACAAATGCTATCGACAGACGATCATTGTGTGAGTGTGGGGAATATTACCACAGACGAGGTATAGGATAGACCTAACATCACAGACGAGGTATAGAAGTAGACCAATCACCCAATGTATTTTTTTGTCTCACGTCCGCGGGGTTCTAAAGCCCCCTTACCATTTTCGTGTCACATCCTACCGTATCAGTCGGAACTAATATTGTGGAACTAATATTACAGACGAGATGTAGGAATAGGCCAGTTCAGTCATTTCATCTTATGCTGTTTCGTGTCGCACGAAATAAAATACCGTGAGAATTGTTCATGGTTTAAAAGTTATTCTGTACTTTGAATTCTATTACCTACCTTTTCTAAGAAATTAGGTGGCAACATGGTCAAAGGAGTGCTTGTCGACATCATTGGAAAAAGAAGTTGTTGTAAACATTACACAGCCAGAAATAAGAAATTTATCAGTCTATTGTGTTAGATAATTTAATGCGTGCAAATATTCATGGTTCGAAAGTTATTCTGTAGCATGAGTTCTATCAATTACTTTTGCTAAAAAATTAGGTGGCAAGATGGTCAAGGGAGTGCTTGTCTACATAGTTGGCAAAAAGAATTGTTATAAACATTGACCAGCTAGAAATAATCAATTTACCTGTTAATTGTGATCGATAAATTAATGCGTGCGAATATTCATGGCTTAAAAGTCACTCTACATCTCGAGTTCTATAATTTATTTTTACTAAATAATTAGATGGCAAGATGGTCAAGGGAGTGCTTATTAATATCATTACCAAAAGAAATTGTTATAAACATTAAACAGCCAGAAATAACAAATTTATCAACAATTACTATCACGGCGATCGAGTGAAATTAATTGGGGTGGGAGAGTTGCGCACCGCGCACCGCGCATCGCGCAACTGATCTCGGCGGCCGCGCTCGGTCAGTCAGTCGTGGTGCGCACTCAGAAGGGAGTGGAAGTGCTGCGGGACCAGAAGGCCGAAGGACCTTGGAGCTGCCCTGGCCCACTCTTGCCTACCTTCCAGTTGACCAGGGATCCTCCAGAGCTGCACTAGACATCACTGATCGACTGATCCACCTAAAGGTGGACCAACGGTCATTTAAAACTTCCCTGGTCCACCTTAAAATTGATTATTTCCGACCGGAGGTCCCTTCCTTTATTATAGGCACATATATGGTCCAAGCTTCTCGTGGATCTAGTTGCAACATTTATCGTTTGTCAGCGTAGAGGGCGTAAGAAATCTAGTTGTTGTTAACGATGTCGGTATTTCAGCTCGTGAAACACGAAACCCCAAATGGTGATTGGTCTACTCCTATACCTCGTCTGTGCTCCCATTTCCTCTCTGTGCTTACATGTAATGTGTATTAGGCGTCGGTAACCGTGTTATCGTGTTATGTAATTTAAAGCGTTACCTAGACTCGGGAACCAATTGGTAACAAGTATCCGGATTTAGTTGTAAGAGGCGCCAATGTCGTGCGGCGAGTCCTCTCCGTACAAGCACAGACGGAGTATAGGAGTAGAGTGGGCTAATTCTCGAGTCAGTCCAAGTTCCCGAGCCCACCTCGGGCTCGTACCATATGATAGTGATCTCTTAGGAATGAAATTTGGATTTTCGGCATTTTCTCGTCAAAATCCTGAAGTAAAGTTTAACCGAATTAAAGGAAAGAATGGTAAATGAAGAATCACATAATTATTTGTCTGTATAAAATACCAATACTTTATTTTTCAATCGACTGTGCGTCGCACCACGCACGGGGGATATGTACAATGTCGTTGCATCGTGTTGCAGCCGCATATCGGTGCAACCTCCAGCGCCTACCGATTAAAAAGTTATTTTACGTGCTAGGTTTAAAAAGTAACGCATAAGTGTTGTTTTGCTTCGTTTCGAAAAACGATTTTTTTCCTCTATTTTCTTCTTCTCGCCTCTCTCGCGTTTTCTTTCTTTCCCATTTTCTCTCTGTCTTTCTATCTTTCTTTCACTTGCTCCTTCAACTGCGACTGGTTTAAACACTATACAAAAAAAAAAAACATGCTGTTCCGAGCTGTGTATAATATGCGGTGCCTGAGGTATATCAGTGGTATTACTATTGCGTTGCTTCGGAAATCGAGAAAACAACTGATACAACAAATATATATATATATATATTATATATAATATATATAGTAACATAGAAAATCGATGCGAGCACTTGTTCATCGTAATTGGCAGTGAATCAGTTTCGTGCTTTTGCTGTCGAAAACGTCTCATGGCAGCGGTACTGACAACCTCCAAATTTCAATCACCCTCTACATTTGTTAACATTGTCACGATAAGAGCTCGGTAAGATAAAAAAAATTCTTTTAATTACGAAACGTCTCTATCATATACTATTCGAGCATACATCGAGAAAACATCGTTATTCAAATGCAACCTAACTTCTGATAATTGTCATTCATTATTTTCAACTCCCAAGAATGATGACAAAAAGAAAGCAATCGAAAATTTTCATTTCGCACAAAGATCCGCAGTCTATTAATAATACATGCATAGAAAAGTTATAAATTCTCCGAGTGTCTATGCATTACAATATATATTAACTAACGCGACGCGAATAAAATTAATTTCAATTTCCTTACGTGAAAATCGTAACGCTGAACGTGTTCGTGGAGACTGCCATGAGCTTTCGGACAGCATCGAAAGCGTTCAACCCTTTCGACGCTGAACCCGTTCCATCGGGAGCTGAATAATTTTCGGTTAAATTTGTTCGTAACAACATAGCTGGCATCGAAAGGGTCGGCATTTTGAGCACCGCGCGACGCCATTGCGCTTCCATTTTTGCAAAGTATGTCGGCGGAACGATTCAGCTACGATCGTCTAAATTACGTTTAATCAACGGAAAAAGAACAAATGGACTTTCGGGCGAGAAACTAAAGAACGCAGAGGTCGAAGAAGCAACGGAGAAGCGCAATGGCGTCGCCCGGTTTTGCTCGTCGCGGACCGAGTGACTCGCATCGAACGAGGAAAACAATCGAAAAGTCGGGTCCAGCGTGACCCGGACCAAATGAAAACTCGCTGTGACGATGGTTACAATTGTTGTTCGGCCGGTGAAAGGAAGGAAAGGGTGACGCAAGCTCATCGTGTCCTTACAAAGCTAAAACAGGGGGCGGAGACGCGGGTCGCACGGTCGGTGCCGAGAACTTAAAAAAATCATTTTCTTCCGCCTCGATGGTTGTCCGAAATTCGAGAGATCATTGCTCAATGAAAATAAATTCGGGTGCGAACACATTTTGGACTAATCCAAACATTGGATTAATTTAGCTGGTGAACTGATCCAGACTGTTTGCATAGTAATTAGTTAGCGATTCGAAGCTAATCTAATTCCAAACAAATCGGAAATAACGTAGACAAATCGAAAAATTAAACTTTCCACAACGGAACCGTGGCACCCTTGATGATTAATATACATAAATTTGCGAACAACAAAAATAAATAAGCAAACGTCACGGCTTAATATTAATAATACCATCGAAGACGTAATATGAACAAACGAAGAATAATAGAAATAAATATGTACTCGAGCATCGTCGAAACGATGTCGAGCGTCGTTGACCTTTCAAGGTTGAATTCGCATATCGGCGTCCGAGCGCGTGTTCCCGTCTCTCGCTCGTCCCCCGCTTTTTTTCAAGGTACATAATATACAGTGTAAAATAGGGTGCGTGCACAGAACGCGTTTACAGTACGCATGCACTAGTAGTACAAGTAAGAAAATGGTCAGCCGTGCGTACCCGGCCGGTGGATGATACGGTTTATATTACTTCGATCTCTACGTTGTACTAAGATTTGGTTATTGAAGAGTATGTTTACTAACTATTTTCGCTTTGTGGCACTGGGCTATTCCCCATTTGTTAGTCGGAATGCGAAATACGAGTCCCGCGGGGGGCCAGGAGACCGCGCCCCTCCCGGACGTTCTTTCGGCTCCGACGCGAAAGACGAAGAGGAACGCGGCCTCCCCCCGAAACTCCGTCCCTATATCGTTTACCCTATTCGACGCTTCTTTAAGTACTAACAGTTAATATTCTCTCCCTTCCGTTCTCTCGCGTCGTTTCTTATTTTTTTTTCTTTTTTCTTTTTTGGATGATCGTACACTTCGATCTTTTCTGGACGTCTGCAGACGGCCGAGCCTCGACCACCGCGACTCTCTCTCTCTCTCTCTCTCTCTTTGTCTCTCTCTCACTCACTCTCTCTTGGTTACTCTACGCTAGAACTGAAGCTGCTTCAGTCTTACATTTTTCCTTGGTCGAAGTGTTGTTACACGTCTCTACGATTATTCGGCGGCTTAAGTATAAACGCATATTAAAAACGGGTTACAGCAATGTATAGGCGTTATGGCGGTGGCTCGAGGCTCGAGGCTCGGCTGCTTCCGGTGCCGAGAGTGTCCGCAATCTTCCACGATCGTTTGCAATCTTTTTGGTGTGTTTTCGGGAACCTCTTGCTAGTCGCGCGGATCAAAGCCTCGCGGGGACCTCTGAAGTTTCTACCTTTTGACCCCGCGCGTGGTCGAACATGCTCGAACACGGGCGAGACGCTCAAAAATTATACTTCGATTCGTTCTTCGTCTATCGGGACACGAGAATTTGCGAATATCTCTGCGGAAAGCGTCAAAGCGTTCCATTAATCAAACGTAAAAATACAAATGTTTAATCGGAATCGACATCGGCTCGTTCCAGAGGTCCTGCGAGAGCTTCGCGAAAAAGGTCCAAGAACAGATACATCGTCAGTCCGTCGCACCGGAACGGCTGGATCCGTCCACGATTAAGCTTCTCGCCTAACTATATATATATCTCTCTCACTCTCTCTCTCTCACTCTCACTCCCTCTCTCTCTCGTAGCTTCGCAACGTTACGTGTCGCTTACATGGACTACGCGCTAACTCTTAATCGTGTACGCCTCGTATAGCTTACCTACGTATGTACAGCCGCGATATTAGGCGAAGGCTGATTGCTTGGAAGCCTGTTTTCGAGAACTGACTGACGCGCGTCGTTCGTCATTGCGATCGGGAGGAATCTGGCTGATCAAGACACGCCTAGATCTTCGATTGTTCTACCTCCTGCATTGATCTGGTTCTTGGACGAACTTAGCTCTTGCGTCAATGTAGCTTTTGAATCAATCTAGCTCTTGGATCAATCTAGGCCTTGCATTAATCTAGCTCTTGGATTAACATAGCTCTTGGACGAATAACATAGCGATTAACATAGCTCTTGGATTAATATAGCTCTTGGATTAAGCTAGCTTTTGAATCAATCTAGCCCTTGCATTAATCTAGTTCTTGCATTAACATAGCTTTTGGATCAATATACCGCTTGAATTAAGTTAGCTCTTGCATCAATGTAGCTCTTCGATCAATGTAGCTTTTGAATCAATCTAGCTCTTGGATCAATCTAGGCCTTGCATTAATCTAGCTCTTGGATTAACATAGCTCTTGGACGAACTTAGCTTTTGGATTAATATAGCTCTTGGATTAAGCTAGCTTTTGAATCAATCTAGCCCTTGGATTAACATAGCTCTTAAATTAATGTAGCTCTTGGATTAAGCTAGCTTTTGAATCAATCTAGCCCTTCGATTAATCTAGACCTTGCATTAATCTAGCTCTTGGGTCAATCTAACTCTTCGATCAATATAGCTCTTGGACTAATCTAGACCTTGCCTTGATCTAGCTCTTGGATTCATATAGCTCTTGGATGAACTTAGCCCTTTAATTTAGATCATGGATTAATCCAGCGTGCGAATCAATCTAGCTTTCGAATTCATCTAGCTCTTGGATTAACCCAGCTTTTGGACAAACTCAGACCTTGGATCATTTTCCTGGACATCAATTAAACAACGACAAGCCCAGGCAACCCTGACATCTTAATCAGCCAAAACCTCGTTTCTAACTTGTCCAACGCACAGATAGAGTAACCAACTAATCTGCTTTTTCCTCTACGTCGATTTTTGGTCCCACAGATTCTTTGGACACGTTTTGGGACCTTGCGGACAGCGATGAGACGCTTCGAAACACGTGAAGATTTATCAATTTTGTTCCGCCTTTCGGACTCGATGCAGCTATCAAGTTGGTCGAGTCTTCAACGAACAAGTCAACGAAATGCTTTTTGGCTTTCCAACCGGATGCAATTCCCGAGACTGAACAACTTCCAAGCGTTTCAACTGCGCCCGTTTCTCACACAATATTTATACACGCGCGAGTATGCAGACACACGGTATCTCACACATACGAACACCACACGTACTCACCGCGATTAGGGAACGGGTCCAGTCGCGGCCGACCTTAGGAACCGACTGGAATAAGCGATGGGCCGCGTGTCGCCGTCCCGCGAAAAACTATTTGGATAAACAATTAGCGTAGATACAAAAAAGGGACTACTACCGTTTCTCTATCCTCTAACAACGCCTTCCTCTCTCTCACTCTCTTTCTCGCTCGCTCTCACGAATCCTTGTTTACAATTTCGCGTTTACATTCTCTTTCGACGATCACTCTCTCTCTCTCTCTCTCTCTCATTCTCTCTCGCCCTCGCACACATATCCCGTGCATATATGTATATGTACACATATATATATGCATATATAATAATATATATATATATTCATTTTCCTCATATGTATACCTATGTACAAAACACTAAGTGACTCGACATGACTATGTGCATTTTTTCTCGTATTTTCCACAATTTTCTCTCGCACCCTCCTCGTCTCTATTTCTTTCTCGTCTTCCCCTCCGGTATATATTTCACCTGTCAATTAGAGAGGACATTAATTAACTGAATAAATCCTCCCCTCACATTTTCGCCCCCCCCCCCCCCCCTCGTCCATGGACAGGGAACGTTCTCTTTTTTTTCTCTCCTCTCGTTTCGCGATCGCAATCGGCGTGGTAGTTTCGTTAGTCGTCCGGCTAAAAATTAAGTGTATAATTCTAAAGCGTATTGCATTGCCTTCCCCCAACAGCACGCCTCCATTCGACTCCTTCCGGTTTCCTCTCTGCCACCACTGTTCTATTCGTTGCCGTCGAAATCGTCATCGAGAACACTCATTGTTTTACAGCGCTTTATCGCTGTGTCATTTTTATTTGTCTACTCTTCTACTTTCTTGCTAACTCAATTGGCGAGGTCGTTCTCTATGGAACTTCTTGTTTTAGCGAATACTATGGCGTCCTTGTCAAAGCGGAGGAACACTAAAATTTTGTTCGTAATGGTCGCAATCGATATGCTTAGAAACTTGAAAAGAAACTGTGGATCTTTATGCAAAATAAAAATTGTCTTCATCATTTACAAGGTACTGGAACCAAATAAAAATTTGTTTCTTCCTTCAATAATTTTGATAAGTCGGTGATAATGCACCGGTACTATTAAATCCCATTTCATGCTTCACTTTTGCCATAAATGCATAAAATCCACAGTCGACATTGAAACTAATATGGCTGATGATATTAAAATTTTAATTTTCTTTCCAAACAAGAGAACTAAAATTTCGTTTCCAGCAAACACAATTAGGCTGCCATTTGTTCATAAGCTGAAGTCTCAGAGAGTGTACCTCGCCAGTTGAGGTTCAGAAACAAACACGATTACACCCTCGATAAAGCGCAGACGTTCCCCTAGCACTGATCTCCTTCAGAAAACCGATTTCTTTCCGATCGATCGATCAACCCTCTCCCAAGGAATCATTGGAAAGCCGACAGAGAGGTCGCGTGAACGTGAAAGTCTGAATACTTGATCCCGAGTGTCGCAATATCACGGCAGGTAGCAATTACGCTGACATTTCCATCATGCTCCAAAAAGATTCGAGTTTCTCTTCTATCAGGAAAGGTACCGGAACGTTTCGGAACGAAAGACACTTCTCAGTTCACGAGTTCCTCTATTCCTTCTCTGATTGAAGGGGGTTCTCGATCCTCGATCGAAGAAAAATCGTATTCGTGTTCCGTCGACGGTCGATCGGCATCGTCGAACGAGCATAAAATTAAAAAAGGAAGGGGAGAAGTCCCTGGGACCTGTACGTCATGGTTCGAGACGGATACGAGATATTCTTCGAGAATAATCATCGCTTCGCGAGCAAGATCTCACTCGATTGTACAACGAAATAACAACGAGATCCGGTGCTCGGAGTCCGAGTGTTCTGCGCAGATGTATATCGATCCGACGGGGACCATGATCGATCCAGGACGCTGCGAATGCTCCTCTCGAGTAAAACTAATCTACCGAACAACTCTCTCCTCTCTTTCTCTTCCTTCCTTTTTCAACTAAAAACTCTCGCCGCGAGGACTACGATCGTTTCTAGACCCTCGGATTTAAAAAAAAAATAATAATAAACAAAAAAAAAAAATAAACGTAACACGCGGGTCCCGTGGTTCAGGTGAACTGTTCTTGGTGTCCATGGAGCCCCACACAGTGGATCTTCCGGATCACGGAACTAAAAAATATCGACGGTCTCCACTCTTTCTCTCTCTCTTTCTCTTCGACTGCGATTTTCTCTCTGCATTCCGCTGCGGGAAACCAAAAATTGTGTTCGTTTGTGCCGACGATTCACGATGGATGTCGAGCTTTTTACCGTTCGTTTCAAGCTACATTGTTCTTTAGGAGTCTGTCGCCTGCGTTTCGTTTCGCTCGAGTTCAACGCGCTGTCCGTCCTCTTCCTCGTTTAGCTTGATCCTCTTCGTGGCCGTGGGTTCTTCAGCGTCGTCTTCGTCGTCGTCGCTGCTGGCTAAACGTTCGTCCCCGGCCTCTAGGCTCAGCAGAGAGTCACCCTGGCCAGAGTTTCCCTCAGCGGCGTCTCTCAAAAATGGACGTCCCTCACGTCGGTCGGCGTGCCCGCCTTCTCGTGCTCCAGGATCTTCTCCTGGCTGGTCATCTCGTCCCCCAGAGGCCTCTGCTGTCCCCCCGTCACAGACCCGCTGGTCACCTGATGCGCGGCGCCGGCTTCCGCGTCCACGTGCGCCTGCGACACCATCTCCTCGATCTGCTCCAGACAGCCTTGAAGGTAGTCCTGCAAATCGAAAAAATTCAGTTCATCGTCGGTCCCTCCATCTTGTCGTCAAGGGACTTTTATGGATTTGCAAACATTGTCTTCGCTAGCCTTGAACTTGCAAGGTGGTCTCGAATGTACTCTAATGACAAAAATATGAAGGTTGTCCCGCAATTGAAGAAAGCAGCTCATCCTCAGTCGGTTTTTGACAGCCCTTACAGTGTTGTAGCATAGTTTAACACTTTACCGACCGGTAGCCTACTTATCGGCTTCTTGTCCCCGACTCTTACCGACCGGTAGCCTATTAGCTTATTAGTCTATTAAATTTGTCGACGGAATTTGGTTACCCTGTTTTCGTATCTAGCGTTTATACACCTTCAGCGTCAGACCTGCCTAGTATTACCTGTTGCCATAGCAATCGAAACAGAGCCCCGGTGTCAGGGAAGTATTTGCGGTCGAGTGATCGGTAAGAAGTGTGTGTAGGATGTTCTACCGCTACCGGTCGGTAAAGTAGTAACTAAACCGATTTTAACAGCTTATCGTTTCCTCCCTCATTGAGAGCACAGTGAATTCTCATTACGAGTCAGTGCGAACCTTACAATTTGGAGTCAGTGGAACTACCCACACCACCGCGGTGAGGGGCCGAAGCTCAAGAGCCGTCTCTCGAGCTACGTGCAACATCGTATGGAAGAAAGACATTTTCTCAGTCTTCTTGTCACTATCGCTTAGTAGTCATAGGCTATCATGACTTGTAGACGGACATGTCTCTTAGGTTTCCAGCGTGCCCTGTGTATTTCAAATGCGACGCTCGGCGACAAACTCAGATTTCGTCTAAGAGTCCGTCACCAGAACGGCGCAACTGACTCGTAACGAGAATTCACTGTGGCATGGGGATCGATTTGACAACGGAACGCGTGACCGCGAAAGTGAAAAGCAGTCATGTTGGCGGAACGAAGAGGGCCCAGACGAAAGTCATTGAATGCGTTCTCTCCATTGAAGGGGATCTCGCAGAGGCAGACACGAAGAGGGATAGTTCGCGAATCCAGCCAAGACGTCGCGCAAAAAGTGCCGATGAGGAGCCGTAGCAGGTGTCGGGCACATGTTTACGAGAGAGAATGAGAGGGAGAGGGGGGGGGGAGACGGCCGAAGAAGGCTAAGAGAGAGCAGAGCGCAGACTATACAGACTATTCATAATGCGGCGAACGCGCGAATAAAGTGCACGCGTGAATGGCTCGGCATGGGGTCCACGGCCTGCCGAGCGCAATATTTTGCGCCGGGCCGCATGTATTTAGAAGCAGGAAGGCTCTTCCGTGGAACTCTGTCTAGCCACCTGCATTCTCATTCATGATCTCGGAGCCGTCGACGCTCCCTAAGAAACGGCGACGAGTCACTCGTGGGAAACATCATCGATCTCGGGGTCGAAGATTGACCCCTAACTCCATGATTGTCTCTCTTTGCTCGCCGAACAAAATTTCCACGCGAATCGCACCGTGAATGAACAGGGTCGACAATGTCCTTGAAATTCTTTTTGGTTAATTTTCAACCATTTTGTATTGATTCTCCCGTAATAATGAATCTTATTCGTGGGGAAACATCATCGATCTCGAGGTTACAGACCATTTGGTTTCAAGGGGTAGTGGGGATAATTCTGCGACGTTTATCATCTAGGCCTTGGCGACATATACAGAGAAATCACTGTACATATTATGTTCACACTCCTCGGCGTCCGAGACCCCTCGAGCTTCGCGGCCCCTCACGGGGTGTACCCCGCGGTAGTGGGGATGATTCTGCGACATTTATCACCCAGGTCTTGGCGACATATATAGAGAAATCACTGTATTTCATTTGAATATAGTGGCGAATAATAGGCATGGGTGAGGGGTGCAAATTAAAATCTTTGAACATTTTTCCCCGAAAGAAGTAATAGCGAAATATCGTTTTTGAAAAGTTCTTCTATCGCTGGTATAATACCTTATGGAGGTTGGAGAAAATATTCGGTGGAACCCACTTTAGTAAACCGGGTGCGAATCAGGGTACGATTAAACCTATTCCTTGACACCGTCATCTTACACTAGGGTTTTTTGAGAAGCGCCTGGTAATAATATGAAGAGGACAAACCTGTTCGATAGCCGTGATGCGAGTAAGCTCGTCGAGGAGTCCGGCCAGCCCGTAACCACTCTTCCCAGTCCAATCGAGACCATGAAGAGCCGCCGCGACGCTCGCAGCCGCGATCATGCTCGGCGTGTACATCGAGAATTTGTACTCTGTAAACAAAAAGATCGCGAACGGTGGTTACAACGGGGCGTCCACGACGAGAAAACATAATTATACATTGTCACTCCCTTATAACGCCATCGCAGATATTGATTAAAATTTGGAATCCCTTGAATTGCATTTACGATTACACTGTACAGAATTTCTTTGTCGTTTATAATTTCTGAGAAGACGAAGAAATTCGATAAAGCAATTCATAATTGCTCTTAGTGCTCAATAGTTCTAGTGTTGACATCATTGACAACACTATTTCATTTTTTTTTTTTGTTTTTGACTGTTGCAAGATTTATTACACATTGAGCAAGTTGCTGGTCCACGTGAAAGCTCTCCTATCCACACATTCGAACATTTCTAATTTTTTCGCAATGAACAACTCGGGTCAAAAAATTTGAAAAATTCCCTAACATTGCTCCAGATAAGCATAACGCAACAGACATTTTTTCTCGGAATTTTTTCACACGACCCGACCTGGGAAAGCATAATGGAAACGGGTAATCCGGTTTTCCCAGTTACAACCCCTCCCGCCGAAGGGGTTAAAAGTTTCAGAGGTCGAAGCTCGGTACAAAATGTCTCCTCGAGAAGTGCTAGCAACAGTAAAAAAAAAAACATGCTCCCCGCTATCGTAAACAGATGTTGAATAGATCCGTCCGACAATGAGTCGTTTTAACACAACAACAGTCGTTTCGACGACCAACGAAGTCCCGACGGCAATACGTTCTTTGTCCTTTGTCCGGGAGTTACGATCCAATCGAAATTGCGTTTGCATTTTGAGCCGGCGATATTGTACCACTCAAGTTCGATTTTTAGAAACCGGAAATGCGGTAGACGGCTACAAAATCCAAACGTTTAACAAACTTACAGAACTTTATATTTGCAATTATCGTGGAATACGTCAGCAAAAAGCAGATACAAAAAATTTTGCTTGGGTCACGAAAGACCCCGGGGTTAATCTCGAAGTATGGTTCCAAATTGCAACGAAAATTTCTTTAAACCAGAAATTAGTTTCAATTCATTTACTGGGCTAATATACAGGGTGTCCCTTTTGTTCTACCTAACCTCTATAGCCTAGATTGGCGTCAAGGATTAATTGATTGATGAAGCACGAGGTATTTCAAGATTGTTCGGCCGTTTTTCACGATTCGCTCGGTCGAAACCATAGGAAACGTTAGGCTGCCGAGGAATCCGCTAATAGAAACTCGCAGGTAGATTCCGAAAAGGGTCCCGCGGTTCGCAGGGGCCAGATTTACGGGCGTTGAAAACTTGCCGATATCGGCGGACAGGGGGGAGGGGGCCCCAGGGGGACCACAAGTCCAAAGGTTACCGACAGCAAACACAACAGCCCGTTTGCCTTTTTATTACAAGTTCGAGCGTGAAAGCTTTTGTCACCTTGGGCCCGAGCAATTAGGCCAGGCCCCGCGAGGACTTGTCTTAGAGGCCCCGGGGACCTCAGGGTCTTTAACGGTTCTTGCCCGAAAACTGCGAACCCGGACTTTCTAACGCCTTTGTTAACTGGTCGCTCGTCAGCGTTGGCCAATCTGCTCAATCGAATAGTATAGTTGGCTGACCTGCTTTTAGGGTACTCTGGAATGTAAATGGAGGATTGTCATGATGGTCTTGGCATGGGGAGATGGGTTTTGGACGGGCGATCTGCTGGTAGGAAATTTTTAAGAATTTTTTTAAGGGGTTTGCTAATAGCTTGCAATTCATCATTGTTGAGATGCAAGTTATTAAAAAGATTGTATTTCCACATAAAATACAATTTTCTAAAAATGTCTGCTTTGGTTTTACTGACTTTTATTTAGCAGCATTTAAGCTGAATTTTTTCAAAAATTATATTGAAAGGATAAAAGATAAAAATTCACCTTATGGGATCAAAAATTTTGCACTTTTTTTTTATACAATCCCGTAGATTTTGACGAGAAAACTCCAAAAATGCAGGTTTTAAAGCGCGGTGTTCACTCGTTCGAATACGCGAGTGAATTCCTCGCATTAACGCTTGCATTTTTGGAATTTTCTCGTCAAAATCTACAAGATTGTGTGAAGAAAAGTGCAAAATTTTTGGTCCCACAAAGTGAAGTTCAGCCGAAAGAATTATATTAAGAATATTATAAGATTGTTTAGCAGCGGTGTACAGTCTAAGAATACTGTTTGTAGTTTATTATACTGGGATTACATTTTTCCAAAGAGTTCACACTTGCACACAGAAGAACAGATCTGTTTGAAAACTTTTGGTTGACGTATGTTAGGTTCGGCACTGTAAAAGCCCGATTTAATGGGACCAAGAATTCACAGAAACGTTTCTTCGAGCCCAGATGGGAAAAGGTAGGATAGAAAAGGATAAGTTGGCGGTAATGTTGAGGACTATACCGAGGCGAGGCAAAAAGGTGTAGTGAAATGAGGCGAGCAGAAGAAGAGAAATTAAAAGAGAGCCTAAGAAAGAAGAAAAATGGAATACGAGAAGAGGTGGATTGAAAAAGGCCGGGCAAGAGCGAGGCAAAAGCCCGAAGGAAGCCCAAGAGAAGATGAAAAGAGAGAAGGATATAGAATAATGAAGAATGAAACGCGTAAAAACGAAAATGGCGGGGGTAGAGACCAGAACGGATCTTGGGAAGACCAAGATTGTTCATCGAGAAGGAATTCTGCAGCCGAGGCGAAGATAAGTTTACACTAAATTCCGAGAAACGACAGATCGTCTTTAACACAAATATATTAACCTGTAATGCACAAAATGTCTACTTTCAAATCTGCACTGCTTTAAAATAGCACAGTTTCTTCTTTCGAGAAATTTGAATCTAAATTCAAAATAATAATTCGAAATAATTACTCAACTATGATTATCTTGGTAATTGGACTGCAGATTAATTATGACAAACATGAGTAGATGTAATTTAACAGAATTTGAGAATATCAATGTATTAGATTAAATTTGTTACAATTATAAAAGCGAGAATAAAACATCTACTTGGCTTCTGCAACAATTGCAATCGATACGAATAATTTTTATTTTGCATAAAAATCTGCGATCCAGTAATACCTAAATAATGAAATTCAAGGGGTGCACCCCCTACCGAACCATGAAACCATGGGAAACAGTAGTCACCATTTGATCAAAACGATTTCAAACACGGGGGCCAACAGTTTGCAAACGAAAGGCTGCACGACGAGGTTAGGCTTCTAATTGATACACTTTTTTTTTTTGTCAGCCAGTCGATCGATCATTTACGCGTGGACTTTAATGGAGCTCTCGTTCAGCATTCATCTCGAAGACGTTCTCGCGCGAAAGAATCGCAGAGTGCAGAAGTCGGTGCGCGAATTATCTCGACCGTTGGTGATCGATCGATCGATAGGGGTGGTCCAGAGTGCTCCGGGGAATGTCTTTGTCCGATAATAATTCCTCATACACGGTGGTTGGAGGACGCGCACCTGCGCTCGAGCGAACTCTCTGCAAATTTAAGAGCGGCTTCGTGGAATTCCGCTCTTAATGGCTTTATTACGGCCGTGTCCGTCGGTCTCTCTCTCTCTCTCTCTCTCTCTCTCTCTCTCTCTCTCTCTCTCTCTCTCTCTCTCTCTCTCTGTCTCTCATCCTCTCGGAGGCCCTCGGACATTTCGGTTGCCCGTAGAACCTGTTCCCCATCTTTCCATGAATGAATAGTCGGGGGTCCGGGGGTTCATGAAAAATCCGGACAAAACGCGTGTCGGTGCCCATCGTGCCGCGTCGCGGCTCAAGCCTCGGCGAATATACAGGGTGTTTCACCTAACTCGAGCATCTAAAATGTCTCGCTTGTTTTTTATTAGTTGGTCCAGAGGGGCAAATATTGTGATAGGCAAAAAAACTTGTTCGAGGTTATATTTTTCGAGATTTCAAGGTCATCGAAGCTTTTTTAAATGGAATGATATATTTTTATTATCGCTATATGATAGCCGAGGTCAAGACGAATCCAACGACTTGTAAAATGATGACCTTCAAATGACCTTGAGTTTGTTATCACCAACGATTCCATACCATACATTTGCACTCCATGGAGGCAGGTGTTCAACTTGTCGAAGTCTTGTTTTCAGTGCACCAATAACGCATATTATGTGTATTCAGTTGTCCACGGTTAGAAAAAGTGGCATCGTCAGTAAAGAGAACGTAATAAAAGAAATGTTCATTTCTTTGTATTTCCTGCAATGTTCATGTACAAAAAGCAACGCGATTCTCAAAGTCGTTGCCATGAAGCTCCTGATGTAAGGAAATATGGTACGGATGAAATTTATGACATTGTAATATTCGGAACACACTTGCTTCGGAAATGCCTAAAGAACGTCCAATTTTTCGACAACTTGTAGCATTATCAATATTGACTGTAGCCAACACAAAAGTTTCGGCATCTTCTCCAGTAGCAGGCTTTCATCGTTTTCTTTTCAGTGACTTAATACTCCCTGTTTTACAAAACAATTGAACTATGCGATCAAAACTTTGTCGAGTAGGATGATTTCTCTCAGGGTATCTTTCTGCGTACCGTTGAGCTGCTTGTACCGAGTTACTTTTAGCCTCACCATAAACTAAAATCATTTCTATCTTTTCTGCATCACTGTATACTGTACACCATCATTTCAGAAAAGTAACGTTATCTTTCACAATCGAATAAATCCCGATGAATTTTTGAAACGTACTGATTAGAGTCACCGAAACATTAGTCAAGGTTCAAGGACAATTTCTTGAAACCCTAGGGGATCATGTCATCGTTATTTCACTATTTACATCAAGTGTCCTACATTTATGAATTTCTCGTACTCAAGGTCACGTGAAGGTCATAATATTACAGGTCGTTGGATTCGTTATGTCCTCGGCTATCATATAGCGATAATAAAAATATATCATTCCATTAAAAAAAAACTTCGACGACCTTGAAATCTCAAAAAATATAGCCTTGAACAAATTTTTTTCCCCATCATAATATTTTCCCCTCTGAACCAACTAATGTTTGCCACTGTAATTTTTTTCTATCATAAAAAACAAGCGAGATATTTTAGATGCTCGAGTTAGGCGAAACACCCTGTATATTGCCGGCATAAAACGATGAATACGATATCGCGAGCACGCACGACTGATGATTGCCGCGTTCATTGTCGACACCGGAGCTCTCTTCGCTTTTACGATATTTTTATAGTCACCCCGCGGCGAGATTGAATCGCCGCGCAGCGCTCGAACTCTTATGGGAGTCGGCAGAAAATTAATAACTTCTAAACTAATCCGTTTTCGACCTAAGACCCTTCACAATTTTGCAAACACGACACGAAGAGGTGCACGTCGATCAATGGAAAAATTGCAATGTTGCTGAACGAAAATTGAAGTGATCTTTATGCTTTTATCACAGAAAAACATTTTTGTACATTTCCTTCATTGCAATTTATTATTGTGTCATTATTGACCAACTTTTTTACGAAAAACTTTTTTCATCGAGCTATCGGAAATGCGAATACAGTGAATTCTCGATATATGTCAACAACACGGGTCTTGCCAGCGTCGTGTATCGTCCAGGAGACTTAACCGAGCCATGTTATGATCTTCGCGGCCCCTCACGCGGTATACCCCGCGATAGTGGGAATAATTCCGCGACGTTTATCGTCCAGGCACTGGCGACATATATAGAGAAATCACTGTACATATTATGTTTGCACTCCTCGGCGTCCGAGGCCTCTCGAGCTTTCTGGCCCCTCACAGGGTATACTCCGCGATAGTGGGAAGAATTCCGCGACATTTATCTTCCAGGCATTGGCGACATATATAGAGAAATCACTGTATTATGTTTGCACTCCTCGGCGTTCGAGGCCTCTCGAGTTTCGGGGCCCCTCACAGGGTATACTCCGCGATAATGGGGATAATTCCGCGACGTTTATCTTCCAGGCATTGGCGACATATATAGAGAAATCACTGTACATATTATGTTTGCACTCCTCGGCGTCCGAGGCCTCTCAAGTTTCGGGACCCCTCACAGGGTATACTCCGCGATAGTGGGAAGAATTCCGCGACATTTATCTTCCAGGCATTGGCGACATATATAGAGAAATCACTGTATTATGTTTGCACTCCTCGGCGTTCGAGGCCTCTCGAGTTTCGGGGCCCCTCACAGGGTATACTCCGCGATAATGGGGATAATTCCGCGACGTTTATCTTCCAGGCATTGGCGACATATATAGAGAAATCACTGTACATATTATGTTTGCACTCCTCGGCGTCCGAGGCCTCTCAAGTTTCGGGACCCCTCACAGGGTATACTCCGCGATAGTGGGAAGAATTCCGCGACATTTATCTTCCAGGCATTGGCGACATATATAGAGAAATCACTGTATTATGTTTGCACTCCTCGGCGTCCGAGGCCTCTCGAGTTTCGGGGCCCCTCACAGGGTATACTCCGCGATAATGGGAATAATTCCGCGACGTTTATCGTCCAAGCCTTGGCGACATGTATAGAGAAATCACAGTAATGCGACTCACGTTACAGTGACCGTTGCATACTCCTCAAGAGACATTTTTTTAGAAATTGTATGAAATGTTTTTAGAATACTTCGAAAGTGGGAGTATTCAGCATTGTCTGGAACACTGTGCGCCATCCCGCCGAGGATGACAGTTCCGCCGACAACCGACGATGCCAACGGAATAACGAATCCCCCGGTTCGAAGGATTTGTTAAATTATATCTCCCAGGAGACGAGCTTACCGTACGAACACCCCTGAACACGCCCTTTGTGGCCGAGATAAAGGGACAGCCGACAGAGATAGGCTCGATGATTGCATTGTTTTGTTGCTGGGGTGACTGGGGGTATGCTCACTGATTACTAGACCGCGGATTTGTATGGAAAATAAAAATTGTTTCTACCAATTTTATGCCACAGCAGCTACATAGACATTTATCGCTTGTCTGAATTATTTTATAGAATTGAAAACGATGCAACGGTGTTTTTAAATTGTGTAAATGAATTCTTCAATTCTTTCTTTTTTCAAAGTTTCCTTCGATATTATTATTTACTATGAATAATTCAAGTTTTGCCTGTCGAATAAAACAATCGATACAAAAATCAAAATGAATAAGGCATCGAAAAATCTGCAGCAGGTTTCGTACTAGAACTTCTTCGCTACTCCGACTACTTCAATGTGTGAGAACTTCGTGTTCGAAAGCAGAAGAACCTGAGCAACATGAGATATAATTACAACACAATCCTTCGCCGTGCAGAACACTCTACTTGTTAGGAAGCAATTAGGTTCAAGGAACGATCCCGCGAAAATTCACCAAAGAAATGAAGTACCGGGAAGTTGAGGAAGAAGAAGAAGAAGACAAAGAAGAAGAAGAAGAAGAAGTGAAGGAATAATTACCGAAATCCGAGATCGTTCAAACACTGTGCACCAAGAGTAAAACGTCACAAATTCTTCGGTCTCCTTGGAAAACCTGAAAAGACCCCGACGGAGAAGCTGAAGAAGAAGTAGAAGAGGCCAGAGAAGCAGAAGTCAACGAACAATTACCAAAATCCGAGATCCTTCGAAAGCGGAGCAGCCGAGTAAGAAAAATCACAAATTCTTCGGTCTCCTTGGAAAACCTGAAAAGACCTCGACGGAGGAGCTGAAGAAGTAGAAGAAGCCAGAGAAGAAGAATTAGAAGTCAAGAAGGAATGAGTGGAAGAAGGGGAGCGTCCAGCACGATGGAATCGAGACACGTTTAAATCCCTCTTTGCCCGCTGCCAGTCGGTTGTTATTACAACCGTCAATGGGAAAAAGCGAGGACCATCGTCCTTCGTCGTCTGGTCGGCTCCGGTGGTTCCGGAGAGATGAAGGAGAAGGAGAAGAAGAAGGAGAAGAAGAAGAGGAGGAGGAGAGGCTAGAAGCGGGCCCAGCTCTCGGGCCCGGTTCGGGCCCGGCCAGGCCCGCGGAACGACGATGATTGTTTCTCACGAGCCAAACTAGGTAGTCGCCGGGGCCCAGTTCGAGTCGTTTGACCCTCTTTTTCAGCGGCGAAAAGAGAAGCAAACGGCGCCACGAATTCCAACCGCTTCCTTGAATCGCGGAAGGTCTCTGAACCTCTCGACGAACGTGCTCTGGGGGGCTTCTCTCTCCTTTTTTTCTTCCCCCCCCCCTCTCCTCTTCGTCTTTTATGTCCCGTCGCCTCCTCGCACTTATGGTCAACAAGGACACGACAATGTTCTGTGCTTCGACAAACCGTCGCAGAACTACAAGCTTGCCTTAACAGGACACTTCCGGAACGGGGCCAAACTGACGACGGATTTCCTTGATACACCCTACTCTTTTTCGACAGGGTCTTTTTTCGCACTACTTTGAAATGACACGGTCCCAAAGAGAGTATGCGTAAGTGAATCGCAGTAACATTTGGACAACTCTAAAAGGGCAAACATTTTTTCCCTATTCGACCATACTACAGCGATTTCTCTATATACGTCGCCAAGGCCTGGACGATAAACGTCGCGGTATTATTCCCACTACCGCGAGGTATGTATACCCCGTGAGGAGCCACGAGGCTTGAGAGGTCTCGGACGCCGAGGAGTGCAAACATAACGCGTAGTATGCCGCTGGCAAGATCCGTGTTGCTGACAAATATCGAGAATAAAGCATAATATACTGAAATATTATTTAAAAGGTATTATAAAAACAAAACCATTTCCTTCGCGATAAGTATACAAAAAAGGGGGTAGGTTTGCCCCCTTAGATTCTTGCGTGATGGCAAGATCCGTGTTGTTGACATATATCGAGAACTCACTGTCGAACACGACAATCAAAGCCCATGAAAACCTGTCTGAAAAACATTTTTGTCGATCGCGCATGTCGAGCACTGTTCTGATTCGTGGAGGTCGATTTTAGATTTTCAAATGCAGAATTAACTGATTCGGTCAAACGTGCATAAAAATGGCTGCACGTCCACATTGATTGTGCGATTTGGAACCAGTTCTTCCCATTGAAATGCAGGTTCTAGACCATCGAAAATTTATCCAAACGAACCGGTTGAAAACCGACCGGTGGCAATGTAAAGGATCATTTTCGTCGTTACGGTTTCGAGCGGAGCGGACATCGAAGGGAGGGGGGAGGAGGCGCGACCGAATAACCGTACCCTTGCACTTTCGTTACTTCACACACACACAAATACACAACCCCCCACCCCCCGTGCATAATTAGACGCGCGCATGACCCATTAAACGAAAAGAAAAGAAACGCACGGGGAATCGATTCGGCGTAGTTACGTGATGGTTTCCGCTGCGCCGGGTGCATTATACAACAGCCCGGGCATATTCATTAACGCCGCGGCGAGTTAACGATGCAACGCTCCCGATTGTTTACGACGCCGTGGCACGGTTCTAACGAGCCTGACAATGAAGGACCCGTGAGTAAGAATCGCATTTTAAATCGCGTTTACTACGAGGCAACGCCCCCCCCCCTCCCACCCAACGCCATTATAATTTCTAATCGCCGCGGCCGAAACGAGCTCGAGAAAACGTTACTCGGCTGCCGCGATCGATTCTCGATGTTAATCGAAACGTAAACCGCGCATCTCCGCCGGTTTATAGCCCATGTACAATTTACGGCAACCGTACGGCCATTAGTTTATCCGAATTATCGAGAGAGGTATAGTGTTGCTCGGAATTGTCACATTCTCGCGTTTATTGGCACTCGGCGCTGATAGGCCGAGCGTCTTTGTGCAAAATAAAAAGCGTCTATGTTGGTGTAAAAACAAGTACAGCGCTTTCTCGATATATGTCCACAATACGGGTAGCCGGGGACATATATTGGCCAGGAGATACTATTCTTTGAACCGAAAGTAGAAAAGGACAGTAAAGGCCTCGATTCATGGCCCCTCACGGGGACTTTTATCGGTTAGATATTTGGGACATATATCGAGAAAACACTGTATTAGCAAAATGTGCTTTTACCCTTAAAAGTTGAAATGTGAAACGGAACAGTCGAATATAAAAATTGATATCAAGAGAGCCACTCTATTATTAATTATTTAAAATTATATTCACTGCAGATTTTTTGTACTTATGGCAAAAATAAGTACATGAAATTTTTAAGACGTTAACAGAATTTAAGGATGTCGATTATTTCCATATTGTCGAAATTATTAAAGAAGAGATCGATGCAAACGATTTTTATTTTGCACGTAGAGCCACGGTCTAATATTAACCGTCCCCGATTTCTTCTTTCTTGTTTTCGCTAAAAAAGGAATGGCGTCAGTTAGCCTCGCGGCCGCTATCTTTTTAAACTATTCGACCGATCGGAACTAGAACGCAGTTTAGAATTGTACAGTTAGCTCGCACCGCATTCCACGTTAATCGGCCGATGCTTAAAGAAGCGAAAAGAACACAACACGAATTTCCTTTTCTCGTCGATTACCCTTATCAAGGCGGTCACACGGTATTATGAAAATTACGACTACCCGCGGAACTCGGCTCCACCATAATAACCGTTTCATAATCGACGAAAGTAGAACGAATTAGAATTCTCTTTCGTTCCGTTTATGGCCGACATTTACGGCAGATAGACGTTTGAATAATCGACAGTTTTTGTCCAACTTGAATATATCGACGTTCGACGCACGTACAGGGAATTTTTGTAATCGCGAGCTGTTGATAATTCCTAATCGTATTGACAGATTGCGAAACTACCTTGGAAAACTTTCAACTATTGCAAATCATCGAACCTGCAACTTGGTATAACTCAACTTTTGTCATGCTTCTGTGCATTTGCATGTGATTTCAAACGGGCGATAAATATCGAAATAAATATCGAAACAATTTTTTAACCCTCCGGCGGTGGAGTCCGGGTCTACTCTGACCCAGAGTAACAAAATCGTCGATCAATTACTCAATTTCCAGCGAAATAATAAAATGAACAGCCATTGCATTAGGAACAATAGAAAGATCAACGTGTCTTCAAGAATGGGTTAAACTTCACCTTAACAACCCAGAAATTTTTATCTTTTTGCTGTATGATCCTACACATCTCGACGAGAAAATGCCAAAAATCGAAGTTTCAAGGCGAGGAATTCAATGGTTCAGAAGTTATGCGTATCCCATCTGCACGAATGCATGAAAGATGTTCGGTAGCTGTCTATAGTATCTCACCTCTTGCGCTAAGGGCGATGAAGGTTTGCGCGTGTCTCCTGACCATCACAGGGTCCCAGGTACGAGGCATCGGCAGTCTGTTCAGGATGTGCATCAGGAAGTCACCGGGCGTCACTGCGGATAATTCCCACTTCAGCTTCGAGACGACCAGCTGTTCCCACCTCTGTAACAATCGTAGAAAAGAGACGCGTTTTAGATAGCGTTTGCGTGTGTTTTCGGGGTTGCGTGGGAACGAGCATGCACGAGATTACGCTGATAGCACCCCCTCCCCCTCCCCACACCGTCAGATTCGTGATTCTCGACGTTGATTTTTATCTGTGTTTCTAGCCGCGATAGTTTTTCGGGAAAATTGTTTGGGGAAATGGTGGCTGACGAACTGGAAATTGTAAAAGTGTCACGAAGACGGAGCAATTTGTTTAATCAGCCTTTAATTAATAGACTGCGGGTCTTTATGCAAAATAAAAAATGTTTGCATCGACTGCAAGACGCAGGAGCGAAATAAAAATTTATTTCTTCTTTGAATATTTTCATCAAGTTGAAACCAATACGCTGGTATCCTTAAATCTTTTTAATATGTCCACAGACTTAAATTGTGGTTACCCATTTTGGTCATAAATGCACAAAATCCTGGTAATTGAATAGACGATATTGGTCCTGATTGGTATTATTATTTTTATCTTGCTTCATCCTCGTAAGGATGATGAAGAAAATGAGGGATAATAAATGAGAAAAATGAAGACAACGATTACAGTGAATTCTCGATATATGTCAACAACACGGGTATTGCCAGCGTCGTGTATCGTACAGGAGACATGTTACCGTGTTATGTTTGCACTCCACGGTCTCCGATGCCTCTCGAGCTTCGTAGCCTCTCACGGAGTATACCCTGCGGTAGTGGGGATAATTCCGCGACGTTTATCATACAGCCCTAGCGACATATATAGAGAAATCACTGTACTCACATTTCGTTTAGTCGTGCACCTTGTGATTCGTGTAGCTTGTGCTAGGGACACTAGGACACTTCGACACTGACACTAACAGGGCCGAAGAATAAAAATATGCTTAATTGTCGATACCGGACTTGGATTCGTTGCCTTGACCTTGTATCTTGTGTGTGTCTCTCTGCAGCTAACAAAAAGTTCTGTCCTCTAATTTGCCTGTGATTGTTTATTGACTTTTGTCAAGGCCTACCTTTGCCAAAGGGAGGGTAACCTTGTGCGCGCCTTTACGAGCAATCTCACCCCCTTGGGAGGGAGGGGGAGGGTTCCGAGGTGGCCGCGTGACACCCTCACTCGACGGGCCCGGGTAAGGTGTTGTAAACCTGGGCCAGTTAGGGTGTTGTAAACCTTGTCCCGGGGCGCTACCTTAATTGCTAGTGCAATTGGAAAAGCGGCAGACCGAAGGTGAAACGAAGCCTGCCGTCCAGATGTTTGATATAATAAAACATCTGTTTCGTCTTGAGACGGAGCACATTTCGAAAAACGATCCAACCATTAAGACGCTATACAACTTGCAAAATAAATCATGGAACGCTCGGAACGATTAAAAATATGAATTTTCTGCGCCGTAACCTATCATAACGATGCAATTAAAAAAGCTTCGTCTCGTTGCATATTCCAGCGGCCCGCAGCTAATAAATGGTCTGCACAGGCTACTTAGCACCTTCTTCGCTGGACGGACAGGATATCCTCCTCTCGTCGGCCATCTTGAATACCTTCATATTAAATATGATAGACGCCGAGAACATGCGGCTCGCTCGTGTTCGATATCGTTATCAGGAAATTCGACGCACTGCTCGCTTCACGCGAGAATCGGTCAAATGTTAATCAAACCTTGCAATTTACGACTGCGTAACACCAAGTAGAAACGCAAATAGGAGCAATAAATTTTTGCAGAAAAATTATGGAACTTTTATGAGCTCGTTGCAGCGAGGCGACCTCAATCTTGAAATCCACGGTGACTTTGACCCGGTAAAAAATTTTGGAATGTCCGTGGAATCATTTATAACCCTGCCGTGTCGGTGCCCGGGTCTATCTTGACCCAGAAAAAATTTACTTAATTTTCAGTCTAATGAATCTACAATAATATATTCTGTTGTCAAGGTGTAACCATTAGAGACCAGGCACACGTTTTAAAATTATGAACAAAGAAAACCGTGGGAGCGTGAAATAAATCATAAGGGGAGTGGTTGGAAGTCAAGAATTTTCAGCGAAGATTTAGCGGTCTTTTAACTTTGCAAATCGGTGTAACCGATTGTTCCCCGTGTGCTGAACATGTTGGCCAAGACGAAGTCCGTTTAATTCCACCGGGTAGCACAACAGAGCTCGTTTCCTCCTCGCGTGTATCAAGCGATCGCCGGCCAACGTGCACACACGTTTCCACGCGCACACGGGCTCTCCCTACTACGTTTCCACGCCTAACCGCGGATGCGCTGCTCGCTCGAGTACGTCGTAGTACCCTCGTTTTCTCTCGACCATGAAATTACACGGCGGCCATACTACGCGTAGTACTACGTGTCCTTCGGTTTGATTAAATGTCCATTGAATTCGGTGGGTACGACGCTCAAGGCTGTGAAATTCTCTTACGAAACACGCCGCGTGACGTGTGGGCTGCGCGGCACGCCTAATTGCCCCACGCCGAAAATTATCCGGGGCCACTTCAATTCTGTACAGTTAAGTCCCAATGTTTCCTCAATCAACAAATCGTTGTGGACGTTGACCCCAGAATATATATATTTTTACTTAAATTTTACGCAATCGTTGGGTCGCTTTTGGTAAATAAATTTTTTTGCACATTCTCAGCTTCAAGAGTAGTTCCCCTTATTAATATCAAACTAAAAGGGCTGGAAGATCTCTTTGGTCCCCTTAGGGTTGACAATTATTACGCTGCTGTGTTTTAAACTAATTCCGATTTTTATGGAATAGTTTACGAAACAAACCATCATAGTTTATTAAACACAAACTGTTGGTTCAAGAATTCTTGAACAATATAAAAAGATTCATTACGAATCGATTAAAACTGTGTACGAAATCGATAAAAAAAAATTATTTAACGATAAACAAAAAACGTACCTAATACTTGCAGAATGAATATAATACAATACAAGATCTTATGCACCCGTAGGAAACGTGAAGGACATCGAAAAAAAAGTTTCAAGAAAATGGCACTCGGGGAACGTTCAAACACGGACAGCCAGATTCGGCAGTAAAATTTATGTTTTCTCCGGTGGAATATCAGGGAAATGTTTCCCAGGAGGTCTCTTTCCCTCGTTTCTTTCCCAGGAGGGCAGAACCAAAAAATCTGAGGCAACGATCGCCGAGCGAGAATGAGAATTCCATAGTTGGGGACTTGCGAGTCTTTGTCGCCGCACGCTTCCCCCGCCCGAACATTTTTTAATCTTATCTCCCTTTCCCTTCTCGCCCCACCTCCTCGATGAACCTCTTATCCTTGAGAGGGTGGAGCTCCACGCTCGAGTGCGTGCGTACAACACGCTCGTAACGCGACACGCAGCGCGCCGTGAATGAAACAAAGACCAGCGCAGTGGTAGAGCCATGATTTTTCTGCGGCGACGGCCAGTGGTCGTGTAAACGATAGCCGAGACGCGACCGGCTAACACATTCGTTTGTTCGATCGCGCGCGGCCGCCGATCTCCGATTTCAGCGGAGAGTGCCGGGGATGTTGTCGACAAACAATTACCTTCTTCGTCGACAACTATTTTTTGTAGGAATTTTTGCTATTAGAGAACCCTGTTTATCAGGTGAAGAACTGGCTGCCCAACTAGACCCAAATTACACCTTTAATGCGTACGTAATTACACCTAGACGGCGGATATGCAAAATAAAAATTGAATTGAAAATAAGAATTTCATTCTTTCCTTAATAGCGTTGTCAAATTGATAGTAACACATCTGTTTAATTTTCCCACTGTTTGAAATTTTACCTACTCATTTTCGGCGTAAACTCGTAAAATCCCGAATTAAATTAATTCATTCGCAATTAAATTGCAAATGTTACTGAAAAATGCGCAAGCGCGTCCGGGAACATTGTAAAAACTGTTACACTTTCTCCGCGCGAAAAGACCTCGGAAGGCCATAAAAGTCCAACCACATTCACGGGCCGAGGAAATAAAGTTTCCGGGAGCCAGTAGCAAACGGTTTAATAGATCGGTCGTACAGTAAGTTTGCAGAAAACGAAATCCCGGGTAATAGAAATGGAACGGGACGAATTTAATTACTTCGAGTTTATCGGTCGGGGCACAGTCTGCGGATCGCATGACGCGGAGTCGGTTGGTGCCGGAGAAGAGGCCGTGCGTAATATCTCGTCGGACGGTCTCTCGCAGGAAGGACTCTCTCTCGTCACGGAATGCGTGGCGGTGCGTGAGTGCGTCCTCGGGGAGAGGGAGAGGGAGAGAGAGGGAGAGAGAGGGAGAGAGTCTTCTACGCTCTGCCACGGTACGTTGCGTACGCGAGCGTAAACGTAACGATTCCGCGTGAGAGGCCAACGATCCGAGGAGATACGAGGCTGCTTTACTATTTATAAGTAACGCCGTTGCGATTTTCTTGATTGTCCAGCGATCGGGCCCTGGCAAGACAAGTGGCTCTCTCTCTCTCTCTCTCTCTCTCTCTCTCTCTCTCTCGCTCTCTCTCTCTCTCTCGCGTTTATTATTTCGCCTTGGTATATCTGGTGTCGAGTCCCTGTTAAATGATGCAACGCTGTTGCACCCGAGCATTTGCATTCCCCTACCCAGTTTCTTCCATTTTTCTTAGCTACCTCTTTCCCTCTCGGGACTCTTTCTCGTCGTTTTTGCTTGCGTTCGTGTTTTCTTTCTGGTTGATTTTTCGCCGATCGAAGCTTCGACTGTCAGCCTGTTCTCACGAGGACGAGTTCTGGAGGCCGGAATGCGCCGACTGTGACGACTATGCGAGCACGGTGCTTTGAGAAATAGTGACATGGGATTCTTCGGTTTTCCCCGGATGATTTTTCGATTTCGGAAGCGATGGGAGTGGTGGTTGGTCGAAATTTTTGAACATCTTATTATCCTAAGATGTACCTGATTTTCTAGAGCATCTGTTCTTGCTTAACTAAATGTTATTGTTACTAGCGAACAAAGCAGTATACGACAAAAAGGCTAAAATCGGCTACACACTCGTGAAGAACACACAGTTAAAATTTAGTTTGAATATGATTAACACACTTTCCCAGAAAAATCTGCTCAAACTGGAAATGTGCCATTTTTCTACAAAAGTGCCATTTTCATACAAAAGTGCCATTTCCCTACAGAGGTGCCATTTTCCTACAAAACTGCCATTTTCCTACAAAACTGCAATTTTCCTACAAAAGTTTTCTTCATGAAGTATTCCTTCATTCTTAACCAGATATTATTACTAAGAAACTCCTGAACACACACTTAAAATTGAGTTTCAATATACCCAACACATTCTACGAGTTGAGTGACAGTAAGTGAGCTAATAATTTTTGTAAACGGTTCCAAGCTCTTGATTAGAAAAATGCGAATGTACAGTTGGTACCGTGGAAGTAGGTAGGCAGAATATCACAGCAGGGTCGATATCGTTTTATTACCATTGAATCGAACTTCCTGCTAGCTTTCTACCGGCACGATACGCGTTATCGGAAATGAAATCGAGAGAGAAAGTCGAGGCGAACGGTGGAAAAGAAAGAAGAAGAAGGAGCATACCGTCAGACGTGGAATATTCGAGCTCTACACGTACGGTATCTGTACAGGTGCGAAGCTATGGGTGCTGTAATAAGTATGTAAGCAGTGACAGGGGCGTAATGTCGAAGGGGGAGGCCACGTGTCGATCAAGGAACAAAAGGAGGCGATTGAAACCCTGAAATTTTTTACAAAATTCTAATGTTCCCTTCTTGTCCTTCCAATTTGTATCTATTAATCAATAACGTAATTAATAGATTGCGGAACTGTATGCAAAATAAAAATTGATTTTCAAAAATTGCTTAAATTGCACAGTGTAGTAATTAATGTTGACTAACAGTCAGTTAAGAAACAAAAATTGTAATAAAGAAGAGCGATCTGTGAATGTTTATGAAAACGAGAAGAATTTTAAATTGATATATTATACAGTGCTGGTAATCCAGTAATTATGGTATGTTAATCTCGCGCAGTAATTACTATTATCGAAATGATGGAATATGGAGCATATTGTAATGCACGAAAACACGTTAGAAAGGGTAAAGAACGAAGAATTATGTATTGGGTATTATGTATTATTTATGACACGTCCCAGATGTTTCTGTATTGCTAAAGAGGTAAAAAATTTTCATTCATAACAAGGCACATTTATTCCGAGGACAGCTAAGCGACTATTAGCACAACAAACTCTAACGGCATCGATCATTTTGCAACTGCAAATCTGTTTTCGAAAAAATTTCCTGTGTATTACTAAATCGAATGTAAAAATATTTTCCATTAAAATTGTCTACTAAAAATATTTATGACAACACGAAAGTATTTTTAGTTATTGTGGACTAAATAATGATTCCAGTAATTAAAGCGATTTTCTTTCAGCAGAGAAGGAAAAGTTTTTTCTTTTTTAAAAAAGCTGTGACGATTGTAGAATTTTTAAAGTGATCCAGGTCTGTGAAATTCATTTTAATTTCCTGAATACGGTGAATTTAATCTCTCTTATCATTGGTTTTTATATTTCAAATTCGAAGATTTAATTTGCCACTGGTAAACAAATTTCACAGATCAATTAATCGATGTTAGTACACGAACGAAACGTATCGGCGAGCATCGGGCGCAGCGAGCGATAGTTCAAGGTACGATCGATGGAAAAATGGTACGAGGAAGACGACACCGTGGTCGTTTCAAAAATCCCGGACTGGTTCGGACCGGTTGACAAAGTGAGAATAGAAAAGCTAATCGCCCGGAGTCCGGAATGGTTGCATTCTACGGGAAGAAAGCGGGAAAAGGAATGAGAAAAATGGCTACTGACCATCGGAAACTTCTGGAAGCCACTTAAAGTCTTTAAAGTGCCGTTTCCATTACACGGGATATAATAAAAATTTTCCTACAAAATACAATGCCATTTTTATCAAGTAACACGTTTTTCAAAAAAATGTACAAATCACCCTAAAACTCCATCTTATATTCGATAATACATTTAAAATGCTCACTATCAATCAGGAATATCTAAGAACCTTTTCGAGCATTTAAAGTGCCATTTCTGTCGTAGATGTTTTCTATTATGGAATTTTTATTTTTCTCTCATCCTGTATTCGGATAAATCCAGAGATAGAAATTTAATTAAAAAAATTATGTTGAAAAATGTCTACCTAAAATAAATGTTGCATTGATTAAATTTATAGAAAGATATCAGCAAATATTAAATTGAATGGGAGTCAAAGTTTGACTGGATTTTTTGGAGAATTTCGAGACAGGAGTCTATGGGACTAGATACACCACTGGGTATTCATGCTCTTGCGGTAGTGCGTATCGTGTGTACGCGTACCTTGCGTGATCGTACACGCATGCGCACGCACCAGTGACGCAACGAACGTGCATGCGTGATCCACGTGCAATTTAACCCTCTGCGGTCTCGTCTGACAGGATTCGATACGCCGTCCTTTATTATCGTCGCCGTTGGTTCGGATTAAATGCATAATAATCGCGTCTACCTAATCAAATTATTCGATAACGGTAATCGATCGGGCCCGATGCCGTTTACTTGGGTGTCACTGTCACTCGAAACTGCGTGTGAAAGCGTATCCTCGAAATTAAGCCACTTAACAAATATGCACAAATCTTAATCAACCTCAATTCTTTCTTTTCTTTCAAATAATGAAAGTAAACAAAATTTATTATGCGTGTTCTACGTTGAGTTCTCCAATATTGAAAAATGGAGTACAGCAGACTGCCTTTTATGAATTTATAGCGTAGACAAATTTCGAAGAATTTGTATAATAAAAAGTGGAAGAGAAGAAAATACTACACCACATTTCTTGTTTCAGTTTTTTTGTGTGCACATGTTAAAAAATTTGATAAAGAAATATTGCGCCATTTCTTGTTTCAGTTTCTTGGTACAAAAATTGTTAGAAATTTGTTAAAGATTAAATGGAACAGAATATTGTGCCATTTTTTGTCTCAATTTCTTTAAATTTTTAGAAATTTGTTAAAAATTGAATAGAACAGAATACCGTGCCATTTTTGGTTTCAGTTTCTCAGTATACAAATTTTGAGAAAATTAAATAAAATGGAACAGAACACAGTGCCATTTTTTGTTTCAGCAAAATACAAATTCTCTTCATTGAATACAGCGCAGAGGAAATAAACACCAAATAAAAATGTCTTCCTCTAATCTTTCCACCGTTTCAAATTTTATGTACTCGTTTGCGTCGTAAATAAATAAAATCCTATGTATCCTATTTGCCTGGGCAATTTACACGGTTCCCAGGAACCAGGCAATTTTCCTCGAACAATTAGGCACACAGGATCCCGTTCATCGAACTCGAATTGCCATCGCTCTTGTCAGTGACACTTGGCAAATTGTCCGCGACATGTGTTGCGAGATAAGACACCGTGTGAAATCGGATAGCGCGCTACGATAGCGGGTCGCATAATAATTACAGTTATTAATAATAATGACGAAGGACTCTCTCGCGCAGATCCATCGCTTTCGACGGACGACGAATGACGGAGTCATGAATTTTGGACGTCCAGATGACGTTCGGGGGTGGTATCGGTGCGACAGATGGCAAACGCGAGGAGAAATGGTACTAAAAATTGGTATAAGCGATAGTAATTTTGTTTGAAGCTCGATCGACAAGCTATCATAATCTGTATCTTGTTAAAATAAACGATACAATTTTTATAGCCATTCATACGCGTTTCTGATCTGCCACACGCAGAAGGTACCATTTTACAATCATCCGTTTACCATAATTTTCTGTACACTTATCAATTCCGATTAATCTCCACTTGTTGGGACACCTGAAAACATCATTATCGAGTATTGTTATTAAACCGTTCCATCGGATGTTTTCCAGGCTGTCGAGCGAGGTTTCAGGGCCATTCCTCGTTTCCCACTTCGGTTCTATTTGCAGTTCTTATCTATTAGAAGAATTCCTATCTAGTATATATTTCTGCCTGTCCAAATGTTTGAACCCAATCTTTTTCAACTTTTCATCGATATCTCGCACCCTGGATCCCATTTTTCTGCTCTTTTGTAGATAGGTGCCATTTTCGTACGGTTGTATCCCTGCCGAATCGCGTACGTGTGATTTATTTTTTTACATTTTATTTTTCCTAAATAAGTCCTATTAATCAAAGCAAGCACGATTCCAGCATATTCCGCCAACAGAGTGCAATCACGGTAGAAATGTAATTTTTGATTTAACAGATATGTTATATTCATAACAATATTCTTAGATTTTTCTAATGTTTTACGGTCTCATATCTCACCCAGCCATTTTCTTCATAAAAATCCGCAGTCTACAGTGAATTCTCGATATATGTCAACGACACGGATCTTGCCGGCGACATATATCGTCCAGGAGACATACCCGAGCCGTGTTATCTGGCCGAGGCCTCTCGAGCTTCGGGGCCCTTCACGGGGTATACCCCGCGGTAGTGGGGATAATTCCGCGACGTTTATCATCCAGGCCTTGGCGACATATATAGAGAAATCACTGTGTTCATTTGCATTTTGAGAATCGGACACTTCGTGCGCAACGACCTAATAATTTTGTTGGTTTGCTGTCCTCGACGAGACCGAATTAGGATCGGTTATTGCGAGAACAGCGGAAGGTCGGGTGGGACCGGAGCCGAAAAGACGACCCTGCAGGCCGCAATCAATTTTTGCCGGACCGGAGAGGCCCGAATTCTAGACAGACCGAGAAACTACGACCGAAAACGGCTAACAAGACTAACGGACAATAGCTTTCCATGGGAGAAGAAACGCGGAGGGTTACGTCCCTGCCATTACCTGGCCGGTTCCGAGAAACGAGGGTCCGATTTATCTGGTTCGCAATGAGGAATCGATAGGAGGTGGCCTGCAACGAGAAGGTAGAGGCCGATATATACCGGGTGTATCAGAAAGACTATCCGAAGAAACTCCGCAGGTAGACTTTATGCGATCACGAGAAATCGAGTAATTTGAAACGGTAGAAGAATTTAAAAAAACATTTCTACGTTATTTTCAACCTACGAAACACATTAACACTAGATCTACGGAGCACTAAAAATGAGTACGTTACAATACTTTATAAAAATAAGGAGAATGTGTTTGTCCAAGTTTGTCGTCATTTTTTAAATAATATGTACATCAAGAAATAATTCCCTAATTCAGGTAGAAAAATTTTCTTCAGCACAAAGATCCGCTGTCTGTTCATAAAAATTGTATCTTCAAAGAAATTCGAGCAACTTGACGTAATTCATTAAGGTTACAACGATTGAATTAGTAACAATGTTGAAATCCCACGAAGGCCAACAAAAGCCTATAGCGAAACGGTTTGAGCACCACTGGCCCGAGCTTGGTCACTCGGGCGCGCAGGTGGCGGTATCATCGCCACTCGAAAACCGTCGAGTCACCCGTTAGGTGTTGCGCCGTAGAATCGTGCGACGGAGGAGAGCAAGAGAAAGTGAGAAGAAAAGGTAGAAAACGAGCCGACGGGAATGGAAGGCGAGGAGAGGAGAAAGACAAGGAGGACGAAGCGGCCGAAGAGAAAGACGAAGAAGAAGAGCGTATCCCGGGCCACCGTTCGCAGGAGAAAGAGGGGAAAGAATGATGCAGGATCGAAGGGCGGCGCCTGTGAGCAAGGTGTTTACCATTCCGGCTAAAAATAAAGTACAAAGGCCGGGCATAGTGCGAGAGAGAGAGGGGGGGGGGGAGAGGGAGAGAGAGATCCTTCTCCCGGCGTAACTGGCAACAAAAAGCAGAATCACCGTCCGCGCATTCTTTGCCCACCATGGGCGTAAGGCATGCTCTCTCTCCGGGAGAGGAAGGACCCCAGGAGAAGAGAGACAGAAAGAGAAAAGGGGAGAGAGATGAGAGTCGAAACGGTGCTCGAGGGGTCGTTTTCTGGTCCTTCTAGTAGCCATCTATAGCTGCGCTGGCCCACGCTACTTCCAGGAACCGTCCTACCCGTCAGGACATCTGCTCCGATTACAGGGGTACACGGGGTCCTTTTTCGCACGTAAAGGACCCTCCCAGCCTTCTTTGCCCGGTTTATCGGCCGTTCGATGAATCATAGCACCACGACACACCGTGGAAATTTTCGACCGTCTCGCAAGACTCCATTGCTTGCATCCCTGAACGTCTCCCTTAGCTACACTGTCTGACGATCCTTGAGAAAAATGGCTACCGACTGCGGCGTAGATTGGGGTGCGTGGAACGTAGTCTGGCTCTTGGAGGGATCGTTACGCAGGCTGCAACTCTTCGGTGTTGGTAACACCCCTTCAACCCCCCCGATTCTCATACACGTCCACCTACATGATAATGTGACGTGGGACAATTTTAGGATCAGAAACAATTTTCCAGATCTTTGATTTACGATCATATCTCCCTTTCTTGCCGTACAGTGATTTCTCTATATTTGTCGCCAAAGTCTAGATGATTAACGTCGCGGAATTATCCCAACTACCATCGTCATAATGTGACGTGGAACAATTTTAGGATCAGGATCAATTTTCCAGATCTTTGATTTACGATCATATTTCCCTTTCTTGCAGTACAGTGATTTCTCCATATTTGTCGCTAAGGCCTAGATGATAAACGTCGCGGAATTACCCCCACTATCTACGTCATAATGTGACATGGGACAATTTTAGGATCAGGAACAATTTTCCAGATCTATGATTTACCATCATATTTCCCTTTCTTGCAGTACAGTGATTTCTCTATATTTGTCGCTAAGGCCTAGATGATAAACGTCGCGGAATTATCACCACTACTGCGGGGTACTCCCCGCGAGGTGTCCAGAAGCTCGAGAGGAGTATAAACATAACTCGACTCCTGGATGATACACGACGCTGGCAAGACCCGCGTTGTTGACATATATCGAAAATTCACTGTACTACGATCGTAGACCTTCATACGAGATAAACGCAACAAAATTATTGCTGATACGTGCATGCCTATCTAGTTGCGAGTTGTTTTATAAAAATGATGGGATTTACTTCGATTTCTCGCAATTTTTCTGACAATATGTGCTTGAACGAAGAAGTTTCTTTAATAATATCTAACATATAAATAAATATACATATATAAAATACAGAATTGTGATCGGTTGGTAAGGTTACTGTTAAGAAACGAATTTTGATCCCTGTTCCTCTGAACAGCCTCAAAATACTTCGACCTCATTCCAATAAGCTGCAGTCGAATAATTAACCTTTCATCAAGTAAATTGTTCAAGCTATTGAAGCCGTCTGGCTATAAATAAAAACATGGTAAAATCGACCACATTTCTACGGATCGTTTCGTAAGCGTCGCACAATGGTAACACAATTTTCTTCTACTTGTCGAAGCTTTTCAAGTTCCCGTGCATATATTTGCTTAGGATCCTGAATGGAAGCTGTGTTCCTTGGACGTGTGTGCATAGAAGCTCGTCCTGCTGTCGATTCCTTTTCCAGAAACCCCGTGGGACATCTGCTTCGAATGCCGACTTCTATTTGTACATGTGCTTATATGCATCCTCCCCACGACCGTGAAACGTATCTCTCGTTTTCCTCTCCCCTCCCCCCTCTCACTCACTGTCTTCTCGATGCTCCACCCAGCCAGAAGAAATATCAGTGATATTCATTATCATACGACTAGACTATACTCGAACTAATTAGGTCCCCGACGCTCGTCGGCCATTTGAAGCTCTTTCAAAACTTATCTTTGCCTTCCCCGCCGCCTTTGTCCGGACACATATGCAAGTCAAATTCCAAGGAGAGAAAGACACTTTCGAATTTAGTCTCTTGGAGCCGCTAATGTCCCGTTTGCCACGAAATTTTGTAATTTAGGGCTTATTATATGAACTCTAAATTTATTGAGAAAAATCGACGATTCTATTATCGAAATTCGGAGAAAAACTTTTTCAAATAATAATAATAGTCTTGACAAACTTTCCTGATGCCTATTGACCCGCATAGCAATCTCGAATTTAACATTCTTCGTTCAGTCATTCATAATCGTTCATAAATAATTTGTTACTTGTTAAAATAATGACAAATTCATTTCAAAAATAAGATCAACAATTTTATTACTAAAACTGGCTGAAAATCATTGCCATTTCAATCAACAATAATATTAGTATTAATATTCTTCGTTTAATCGTTTCATAGTCGTAATATTTAAACAATGGTATGTGGAAGAAAGGTGTGGCTCGAATTCAAAATAGTAAAAAACCATTTAACGGATTAAAATTATGCTAAAAAAAGAAATAAACATCCGGCTCTTGTATCTCGTGCAGTTAACGCAGGGGATTTTTATTTTGCATAAAAATCCGCATTAATTGAAACCTTTTTGAAGAACAGTTAACTAGTTTCGTAGAAGAAACAGAACGAGTTGTTGTGCACTGCAGAATTTCGATTTGTGTGTGTGTGTGTGTGTTTCGGGAAACGATGAATTATTCCATTTAATCCTGTCAATGTTTAATTGGATAAAATATGGAAGAGGCCTCGGGATGGCGGAGGTTCCCAAAGAACTCGTTGCAACCTTGTCCGACTTGTTTCTACGTTCACTTTGGTGAAGAACGACGGTGACCTCATCGTGCGTGTCTGACGTGGTACCGGCAACGACTACTGATTCTCCTCGCGGCACGGCGGACGCACACGTGGTTCTCTGTCAGGATTTTCCTCGTTTCGTGAGAACTTTCCTTCATAACTCGTACAACGCTGTCGACACACCCTTTCCCTGAATTACGAAAACAGAAGGTGTATTCCCCAAGAACGGAATATATTTGCGCAACCTCTCTCTACGCGCACAATAAAATCGATCAGTTTAGTCGATTAGTTTTAATACTGCTTTATTCATCAAATTTTAAAACATATTTTTCCTAATTCCTTCACCCTAGTGAACCCTCGATTGCATGTATTTATAACAAAAAAGAAATAGGTGTTATATAAAATTGTGAAGATATTAGAAGAATTTGAGAATACTACATTATTTTCAACATACTAAATTTATTAAAAGGAGAATTATATTTGCACTCAACTTTTAGTTACGATTCATTTGGGAGATTTTTATTTTGATTTTTCTTTTACTAAAAATATAGACGAAGAAGAACACAAAAAATTCATTTTAATTGGTACAGAACAAGGTCTGATCAATTTTTCCTCCACTGAAAATTCCGTGACACTTGATCAATGAATTGTTACAGGAGCAAACAATTGGTTCTGCTTCTACTACAAATTTGCTTCCTCTAACATTTATCCTTTTAAAAAATACCACGAATGAGTGAATTAAAATATGTTCACAGTATCATTGTATGCCGAAACGAACTCGGGTTTCTCGGAAAGTGTCAATGCACCGCGCGTACCTGGGCTACGGGCGCCCACATGAGTCACGTCCGAAATTACGTTTAACCAGCTTGACGAAATTAAAAACGACTGTGGAGGAAAAGCGTAATTAAGATTCATATTGAGTGCGTTGGGGTCCTCCTGCCATCGCCACGAAACAGTTTTATATTTCAAGGGGATCGTTTCCTGTTGGAAGCTAATTTTACTGTTCTCGTCACCTGGATCTCTATATTTATTGTTTTTGTACATTTAGTGTTTAAATGAAAGTTACTCCGAGTAAAACGAAAAATTAAAAACTGTGGAACTATTTATTACCGAATCTCACAACAATAAAAACAAATACTACGAAAGTATTGTTAATGTTGCAATCAAACATAATACTAACCTCTTGCACTATGATGTAGCTTATGGTTACAGTGATTGCTAATCACTGATTAGAATTTTTTTCGTTCGAGTCAATAATACTGTCAACAAAACGGAATTTAATTAAAGGAAATTAATATAAAATTATAATTACAATTAGAATTGCAATTAAAATTAAAATTACAATTAAAATGGAAAATAAAATTAAAATTAAAATTGTAATTGAAATTAAAATTATAATAATAAAATTTAGTAGATTCTGTTAGAAATTTTCAGCCCGACTCGACCAGTACGGTGAAAAAATGTTGTTTTCCGCATAGAAAAATTCATCCCTGAAGAGGTTAGAAGAAAGAGTGACTAGGAGAGACGAAGAGGTCGTAGCGGAAGGTTTTCACCTAGAAATTCCTTACAATCCTCCATTCAGAAGATCGGATGTTTTAGGACCGGCCCGGTCTCGGTTAGGCTCGTGAACAGTCGTAGTTTCACCACGTGGTTCGATCCGACTATAGCAAGTTTCAAGCGTACGTCATATCCGAGGCTCGAGGTCGGAGCCTCGAGAAGAATCGGCCGGCTGTTGGCTTCTCGAAGTTAGAAAGCCGATTCTCTCGTATCTGGCCTTGGCTCGATCAATATTTACGAACATCCGGTTCGCGGGAAGATCAAACACAGGACCGCGGGGGTAAAACGCGAGCAAACGGCTTCTCATAGGTCGGTCGATATATTCGCGACAAATTCTGACGTAACAAGGTAGCGGCAACCGGAAGTGCTGCGATCAGCTCGGCTCAGCTCGGTTCGTGGAAGTTATTGTTATTGAATTTCAAGCCTCGATCGACATAACACTACCGCGTCTGATTTACGGCGGCCACCTCCCACCCAGGGGCCGACGGGTTCCGAGAAACGCGAACATAATACTTTCGAAGTCCTTTTTATTCGGAAAGAGATTGATAGATCAGAGGGCCGGATAACGGGACAACCCGGGATCCATAGATTACGGATTCATGCGATTGTTGGCCGCGATTTTTACCGGGTCCGAGACTTTTATTCGGCGTAATTATCGCCGCAATTTAGAAAATAATTTTTGCTTTTGTTCGTCTTGCCTCGACGTTGTTTTATTCATTATTGTTTCTAGTCCTATGGCGGCAAGAATATTTCTTTACTGTGCCGAATAAATTTTATTGGACGTATTACTGAATTGTTACAACTAAAAAAATATTTTGAAATCGTTGTTCAACACGGTATCATTGCTTGAATATATAGTTTCTGCACAAAATAATCGTAAAGCAATTACCGATTTTTAATCGAATTTTCAGGATTGTATTTAGCGGAGAAACCAATCTGTTGAATGATTTAATGCATCATATTAACTATTTACGTTTTTAGAATGTCTATAAACCTATCAAAAACCCCATTGTTTTGTTTTGTTATATCAGTTATTACTATATATTCGATAGCATTATTATTAAAAAATATGAAAATTTCCGTTTAATCAGAGATTTTCTTCCCAATCCAATTCTCAGAAAAGAAATGATTGAAATGGAAAATTCCTGAAAAATTCGCAGTATACCAAGAATAAAAAAAAGCTGTTTAAGTGTTCTTAACCTTTCCCGGTTCATTTTAGCACGAAAGAGTTGATTTACGATTCCCGGCCATAAAATTGCAATAATTCCGATACTTTCGTTTAACTACGCGTTTCAGAGGTTGCGTGTCCCCACCCTTTCCGGTTGAGAAAAAAATCGCGGAATACAATGGATTTCTCGCAGTATAATGCGAAGTAGCTGGCCCGAAAGAATAGTTTTGTGTGCGCGTACGGCAACGCTTCCTGGGAGTAGCGCCGGGTTACGAAATGTTAACGAATTCGTTCCCGTTCGCTCGTAAAACGATTATTTTCGCTGCCCGGGAGCCGGGCTTATTGTTCCTCGCGCGACAATGAACACTGACACATTACGCAAATTAACCATCCGATGCTCGCTCCCGACTCGTAAAACCTTCGCCACTCCTCCTACTAACTCTTATTCTTATTCTTCGACGGTTCGGTTTCTCGGCGGCTCTCTGCCTATCGGACGAGCGAACGACGTCTGTTCTTGGTCGACTCATTCTACTATCGACGCGTAGCGGGACATGTCGCGTTGTCGACGAGTTTAAATGGCCGTTCGAAAGCCACCGGCGACGAAAAAACAACGCTGGCCATTTAAATTCCTGCCGGTGAATGGCGGGACATTAACGAAACGTAGTCGAAACCTTTGCCAGCGGTGTCGTCGACCCTGCGAGAATCGATTACAACTCGCTATCGAGACGAATTCGAGTCGATTTCGAGTTCGCTTCGTTCGCTTAAACCAACGATCTGGCGCACCTAAGCATCTTCTCGGTTGAAAATTGTCACAAACTACTGCCTCCGAGTTACACTTCCAAGCGAAACTCGCTCTTAAATCACTTATAAAATAATTCAATATGCGACGCAAACAAATCCCACATCGTTCCACACGCATCACTTCTAAACTACCGGTCTTCTAGGATTAAAGCTTGGATTTTCGACATCTTCTCGCCAAAATCTACAGGATTACATTTAAAAAAGTTAAAAATGTCTGGTTTCCCCAAGTAAAGTTTAGTCCAATTCTTCAATTTCGCGAGTTTCAAGGGTTCAAAAAATTCCAGAAAATTCTCTGATCATCCCCGGATTGCTCCGATACCTCCAGGTAACATTTCCGAGCAAAACTCGCTCCCGAATCGCTTCCAAAATGATTTAATGTAGGACTCGAAGCGATTAGGTGAGTGAAACTTTGAAACCAGCGAGGTCTCGGTCGGATATCCGTCGATAGCCTTCCACGTGTAGTCCAGAAAAGTTTACACGGCCTCGGGGCTGGTCACCGCCCCCACTTCCAAACTATTTCTAATGGTCTGGTCGTGCTCGCCGACAAAATCGACTCCCGTGACGCCTCGAACAATAGGCAAATAGGCTGAATCAGGTACCGTGCAGCCATCCACACCACTCGAGGAACGCGTCCTCCCGGGTCCTATTGTGTTTGAGTTTCCTCTTTCCACCTTTCTCGGACTTTTTACATAACGACAAAAGGCCGAGTGGTTTTTCGGCTGTGCTCTCCGGCCGCGCGGTTCTAACGGCTCGGAGAAAGTTCTACTTGAAGGACCGAAAAAACCGGGATACATAGATCGGATCGTGGTGAACACGATGCTTGCTATGTAGGTTACCCTGTGTGGCAGAAATCGATGGATTACGGGCCGAGAGGTCGGTGATTTGTGAGCACCTACAAGATACATATGGATTCCACGAGAACAAAGACTTTGGCCGAAACCGGAGAGAAGAGAAATCGGAAAAGCAACGTTTCTTGCTAGCTGGAGATTCCATTCTTTGGCATTTTGTATATATAGAAAAAATGCCAGTTGCATTTTTGGGAGGAAAAGCGTACCGAAAAATTTCTTCGAAAATTCCAAATTGTGATCAAATCTGTTTCTGTTTGAAAAGTACAGTTTTAATTGGACGATAAACCTTGCATTTATTTGGTGAGTATTAAATTATTTTGAAAGGGATTTCGGGGTGAGTTTCGCTCAGGGTGCAAATTGGAAGTAGTAGAGCAATCTAGAAATGCTTAGTCAATTTTTGGAATTTTTTGTACCTTCAAGATTTGTAAAAAATAAGAAAGAGACCTGAAGGTTCATATTAAATTATTTTGAAAGCGATTTGGGGGTGAGTTTCGCTCGGGGTGTAGATGGAAAGTAGTAGAGCAATCTAGAAATGCTTAGACAATTTTTTGAAACTTTTTGAATCTTCAAAATTTACAAAAAATAAGAAAGAGTCCTGAAGGTATATATTAAATTATTTTGAAACCGAATTGGGGGTGAGTTTCGCTCGGTGTGTAGATGGAAAGTAGTAGAGCAATCTAGAAATGCTTTGACAATTTTTTGAACCTTTAAAATTTCTAAAAAAGAGACCTGAAGGTTCATATTAAATTATTTTGAAAGCGAGTTGGGGGTGAGTTTCGCTTGGGGGTGTGAATCAGAGGTAGTAGAGTAATTGAGAATGCTGAGGAAATTTTTTGAAGTTGTCCGAACCGTTGGAATTCATTCGAATGGGAAGATTTTCTGCACGAATTAATTCGGCTCGAATGAAATAAGTATAGAGTGATAAGTTGAGTTATTATAGCAATGAAAGTCGGATGGACTAGTGTGTGGAAACTGGTTTTGCCAGTGACCGTCTTAATTTATATCGCTGACGGTGACTAATGGAAATAATTATCACCTTTTGTTGAAATTCGTTTTTTGATCGCGTTGTACAGCTCAACTCGTCGTATATTAAACGGCCGAGGCGAACACGGAGATAACAAAAACGGTGTTGATTGTCGCAGAAAATTATGAATAAGAAGTACAATTGCATAAAGCGCTGCAAATCCTGATAAACAGATATTAAACTGCAGATTCTGGTCAAGCTAGAAACGGAAACAGGAAAATTCGAGAATATATAGAAAAACCAGGCGGACAATTAGTATTCCCAGATGTTATCGTCTTTCAAAAGACACGCTTTTAGAAAAATATCTTTTCACGTGGCGTGTGCACGTGATGCTCGGTAAGGAGGATGCACCTGTTGTGGCCCGACCTTACGGCACTCTATATCCAGGAAATGATCGATAAATTGGTGAAAGGAAACGAGCTACGTGTTGCGAATGCTACTGAAAATATTCCTCGGAACCGACACTGTTACCTTGTCCATTAAAAAGAAAAAAAAAAGTTAACCCTCCGCTTTTTACACAAAATGTATTCTGTGGAAAAAAATTTTGATTTGCCGATAAACACGCATTTGCAAGAATGCAAATCACTGTAATTAACAGTATTCGAGGTAAGGATATAACTCCGGTAACACACGTCATTAAACCTTTCTCTAATTATACTTCGCGATCTTAACCGTGATCGAACGCAATCTTCGAAATCATTCCAAAATGTCCGCTTTCTCGGCCGCGATTCTTTCGATCGGTTATTACAAAAAATTATATTTAAATTCGCAAAAATGTTGTCAGATGAGTGAAAATGTTGTCAAATGTTGAGTTTATAATCAAGCGAGTGTATTACTGGATTAATTATCTAAAATCGTTACACAGTAATATAAATGAACCAGACACAGGCTTCTATAGAATCACAGAAATTAGGGTTGGAAAAAATGTTGTCCCCCTGTCCTACTCTAAAGAAGCTAAGTGTCCGATTAAACTTCTTCAAATATTTTCCTAACATCAATTTAGAACACAAAAGCACAAGGACTCTCGGTCTATTAATATCCTTCAATCTGCCGCGAAGAAACTGTAATAAAACGTCGCCCGTAAAAACCGGACAGCGTGACAGTCGCCGTGTCCACTATTGTTACGAAAAATCTCTTTTTCCATGGTCGACGTCCCACGAAAGTGAAACACGCAGTGTCGAAACGATCCCACCGCCGAGAAGGGAGAAATCGCGTCGATGAAACAAAGTTTCCATCAGCAAAAAACCATAGCGAAAGAGAGTATAGCCTTCTCTCGTTCGCGTCGGCTGCCCCAGAGACGGAAGCCGAGAACAAATGCCCCGAAAGCTAAAAAGCCGGGGAACGCCATGGATTCAATTTCACGGGGCTTAGGGGATCGATTTAATTCCCGGTTTTCTTTCAGCGATCCTTTCGTCCCAGTTCCATCGGAACGGAAACCTGGCACGAACTACACGAACAACACCTGTCGCACAGTGTGCGGCTACTTTAAGGTAGGCCAGAAGTCCAGGAAGAGACGAGAGAGAGAGAGAGAGAGAGAGAGAGAGAGAGAGAGAGAGAGAGAGAGAGAGTTCATTGGTCAACCAGGCCCCGCAAGGTGCACGCCGCGAATGTCGTCGACAGGTAGCATGTGCTGATGATAACGCACCGGTAATATTTTCGGCACACCTTGCCGCCTATGGAGGCTTCCCGAGTGTAATTACCGAAGAAATTAAGATTTCATGGCTACGAGGCGACTCACCTGAGCTGCGAATCGGTCCCCGCCTTTGCGATCTTGTTATGCGAAACACGTGGTCTTCCGAGTGGGATTTGTATCCCCGATTTATATTTTCGAGGAATCACAAGTGTACTAAAGTATAGAATTTAGTGTAGAGCGGAGTATACATCAGTCTATACAATAAAATATAGAACTGAGTATAGAGCTTAATATAGAGCTGTGTAGAGAGCTGTGTAGAGAGCTGTGTAGAATAAACAGCTGAATATAGAGCTGAATATACAGCTGAGTATAGAGCTGAGTATAGAGCTTAATCTAGAGATGAATATACAGCCGAGTATAAAGCTGAGTATAGAGTTTAATCTAGAGCTGAATATAGAGCTTAATTAGAGCTGAATATAAAACTGAGTATAGAACTTAATTAGAACTGAATATAGTGCTGAATATAGTGCTGAATATAGAGCTGAATATAAAACTGAGTATAGAGCTTAATTAGAACTGAATATAGTGCTGAATATAGTGCTGAATATAGTGCTGAATATAAAACTGAGTATAGAACTTAATTAGAACTGAATATAGTGCTGAATATAGTGCTGAATATAGAGCTGAATATAACGCTGAATATAGTGCTGAATATAGAGCTGAGTATAGAGCTGAGTATAAAGCTAAGTATAAAGCTGAATATAGAGCTGAATATACAGCTGAGTATAGAGCTGAGTATAGAGCTGAGTATAGAGCTGAGTATAGAGCTGAGTATAGAGCTAAGTATAGAGCTAAGTATAGAACTGAGTATAGAGCTTAATCTAGAGCTGAATATACAGCCGAGTATAAAGCTGAGTATAGAGTTTAATCTAGAGCTGAATATAGAGCTTAAAAAGAGCTGAATATAAAACTGAGTATAGAACTTAATTAGAACTGAATATAGTGCTGAATATAGAGCTGAGTATACAGCTGGATATACATAGAGTCGAATATAGACCACACAGAGTAAAGTATAGAATATAGTGCAGAGCAGAGTATAAATGTGAGTATAGAGCAGAGTGTAGAGCAGAGTATATAGCAGACTAGAGTAAAATATAGAGCTGAGTAAAGTATATGTAGATCGAGCCCAGAGCATAAATCAGCCCACCCAGAAAAGCGCACATCATCCAATACAGGTCGCAAAAATAATTCTCCCCTCGAAACAATAAATTGCACAGATTTTTACGAGCTAACTGGAACCGACGAATACATCCAAGTCCGAAAAAAAACTGCAAGAATGAAGGAAGTGCTAAAAGGTATTTAATTCCTCAGGTAAGTTCCATCGAACATTCCTTCAAGCTTGATAGCACAAAGCAGCAATGAAAATAGAGGCCGAGGAGTCGGCCTCAGCTAGACCGCACGATAATTTTTCAAATCACAAGGCCGCCGGCTGGATCGACGCACGGACGCGGAACGAGTCGTCGTTCTTTTGCAAAAACAGGATTGCTATGTCATAGATTGCTATGCCGGTCTGTGTGCAGCGTGGCCAGCATGTTCCCCTCGGTGTTTCGATCTTTAAGGCACCGTGTTTGCCGGTTTCGAACGATTACGTTTCACTTTCTTGGTGGCACATTGTTATAACTAAATGAATTGCAGGCTATCCGTGCGCCGACGATGTGTTAATAGTAATTCCAACGCTCGGTAATCATGAATTCGTGGTACGCCTGGTCTATGGCCGCTGAGGGTCTGGCACAGTAGATTCAGACGCTCGTGGTCAGACGCGCTGATACTCTTCGAGCGAGCTATTGCTTCGTAATTGAATTCTGCGAATTAGTCTCTACTTAAATTTTATCCTATCAAGCTTCGAACATTTTACGACGTCGAATTAATTTATTTATCGAAACGAAATCTGAAAAATTAACCTTCTCAGTTCTAAAATCCTTCGTATCTTGCTTTTTTTTTTTATTTTTATTGGAAGAAAGTTTAAACGTTTAGCTGAAGTAACAATTGCATGTTAAATTGGTAACTGTAATATGCATTTCAAAATTTTTCTATAGAATACTCAAGAAAATTGGAATCAGCATAAAGATTTGCAGCCCGCTCAAGACCCTTCGAACCTTCCGCATTTCGTCCTAACTTAGTGCACTCAATGCGGCATAAAAACGAATAAATTTGTAAATAAAAATCTCAATAGAGACGCGAAGTTAGTTCGACTCGGCGCACAAAGGATTCGTGTGATCGCGATCGTCACGCGCGTGTGACGGTGCGGATTGCGCGGGTTTTGCAAACGACTCATTTAAATTTATTTCACTTTTTTTTCTGGTTCTAATGGAGAAAAAGTAATCTCTTCTCGGTCTCGTTGCGCCGGCACGCCCGATGCGACGCGGTGCATCGATGCAACCAGCCGGCCACGGCCCCGACCATCTGCCATCGCAATTAGGAGCCAGCACGCGAATCGTAAAAACTTACGGCAAAGGTGGTGCTTTCCACCTGTTTGCCTTTTTCTTCCCGTTTCCTTTCTTGCCCTGCCCTTTTCCCGTCGTTTTTCCATTGTCCGACGCTGGCTGTCGCGTTTTCTACTACGAGGGCTTCGCCGACATTTAAATTTCTCGTGGCGCGTGACTCGTGTAAAAGAAACATACCGAGGGTCATGGTGTGGATCCCCCGATTCCCATACGGGAGCTACGGGCACCGTGAACCAAGCGAACTCGAACACCATGAACATCGCGAGCAAATTATTAGAGAAGCTCGTGCCCAATTTTGGAAATAAGACGTGAGCGGTTACATTTTAAAGCAAATAGCTTCACTTTCCACTATTTACTTTCTATAGTTACAATTATTTCCCAACGTTTTATAGTAATTTATAGTAATTCTAGACTTCACCCTATAACTCTATCTGCTCTATTTGCTACTCTATGTTACGCTGTGTTATTCTATGTTAGTCTATGTTGGTTTATGTTGGTTTATGTTGCTCTATGTACTCTATGTTACTCTCTATGTTACTCTCTATGTTGCTCTGTGTTGCTCTATGTTGCTCTATGTTACTCTATGTTATTATATGTTAGTCTATGTTGGTCTATGTTGGTTTACGTTGGTCTATGTTACTCATGTTACTCTATGTCACTTTATGTTACTGTATGCTGGTCTATGTTACTCTATGTTGCTTCATGTTACCGTATGTTCGTCTATGTTACTCTATGTTACTTCATGTTATTGTATGCTGGCCTATGTTACTGTATGTTACTGTATGCTAGTCTATGTTACTCTATGTTACTCTATGTTACTCTATGGTACTCTACGTTACTCTACGTTACTCTATGTTACTCTATGGTACTCTACGTTACTCTACGTTACTCTATGTTACTCTATGTTACTCTATGGTACTCTATGGTACTCTATGGTACTCTATGTTACTCTATGTTACTCTATGTTACTCTATGTTACTCTATGTTACTCTATGAACTACTCTGACATACACATACATAATTCTACACCCCACGCTATAATCTGATCTATAAATTATTCTAGAATTCGCTCTACAGTCTCGTCAATGCTCTGGTCTATAGTCTGATGTATGCTCTGCTCTATATTGAGCATCTATATGTCACTGTACGTTACATCTATAGTCTAATATATACTCTGCTCTACACATACATTACTACATGCAATTTATACAACTCTGCTGTATGTACTGCTCTATACATTCGAGATAAAAATATTCCTAGCATTTTCGAAAACGGTCACTAGCGAGAGGTTAGAGCGTATCGAACAAAACAGCGAGAGAGTTGATTGTCCCGCAGGAACGTTAGGCGAGTCGCGTCGGACGTACCAGCTGCCCCTTGCCATTAGCTATGCAGATCTTGTCGCGTTTCCCTTATTAATAAGCGGGATTAACGAGCCGGGTAGTTTTCCTCCCGCAATTACGTTGCCTATTAATTACCAATTAATTTCCTAGCCGAGTTTCGTCGATTATTAGGCTTGTCACGCATAATTCCGCGACTTCGGGATGCCCGATATAGTCTGCTGCCGACGCGGATGTTGTCGAGCCGGCGATCGTTCTAGCCGATAAGAAGCTGAAAGCACCGGCCAGGCACGCGATAGTTCGGTTACGGTTAATCATACCACGCAATCCACGGCGATCGCGCCGAGTTTCTCGGCGGAACCGGGACACCTAAGGACACACACCGAGAGAGCACCTGCCTGCGGTTCGATTAGAAACGACGTGTCCTTCTGGCTCTCGAACATGATCGCGTATAACCGCACGTGTCGCATCGGTTATCGCCGGCACGGCTTCAACTGGAAATTCCGCTTCGCACCCCCTCCAGAGAGTCGAGGAATTTTAAAGGATCGTCAATTTTTCTTTAGCACTCTTTGCAGACTCTATAACGTGTACGAAAAATATTAAAAATATTATAATATTGCTGTTACACGCTACAGCAGACGTTTCAGCACGTATGGCAATTGATGAAATACGAGTGCAGGTATTCAAGGACGAATTATCGTAATTGTAGCATAGCGCTGCATTAAGGGCGTAATTGTGGCGTCCTGTACCTTCAAGTTTGATGAATTTAATTTCAGGCTTGCACGTCGAAAAATTTGGATAAGATCGTCTTTCAATGCACCTTTTAATTAGGCAAGCGATGGCATGTTCGCTGTGGTTTCGAATTTTGGCTGGGAAAAGTTGGCTTTATGGTTTCGAGAAACCGAGCTGTGCCCTTGAGGATTTCGATCGACAGACGCCGAAGGCAGAGAGAAGCCTAAAGGGTCTTCCTTGATACGACAAAAGCTGCAAAGAAGGGGTCAAGCTTCACAGCTGCTCCTTCTCCCACTCGGTAAACAGCAGGCCGCGGCTCGAATTTGCACGGAGAAGCGCGTGCGCGGGCCTTACAATGCGCACAGTTTCCGTCCGAAATTATTTCCTGCAAAGAATCATTCTCCTTTCAATAACCAGCGAATAAAAATATGAAAACCGCTTGTACAGCTTTACATCTAATTTTTTCCTTTCAATTATTTATCCTTTTACTTAACAAATATTAATATTGTTGTCTCTCGTGACTAGTCCGCGGATTTTATGCGTTTGTGGCAAAAATGGGTGAACGAAACAGTGAACATTTTAAACGAATTAACGGACACTTATCTGTTGTCTCCGTCGAGAGAGTAAGAAAATTGCATCAACTTTTGCGGCAACAATTCCATAGCACCGAACCAACCGATCGCTATTGCCCCGATCCCCGAAGATCAACAGGTGACGGTGGTCAGAGCAATTAAAGTGCACCTGGCGCATATCCGCATGAGCACCGTGTCGGATGTCGCGAGTGGACGTCGTCGGATGTTCGCAGTTTCGTTGTGCGGGTACGTCGGAGGGAAGCCGTCTTAAGTCGCGATTATACTAAACTAGTATTCGAACAGCTATCTCATCGATCAAACGCGTTAAAACAAACGGAGGCGGTCCAAATTCGTTCGCGTACGCAAGATGTTCAGATATAAAAAACAAATCTACAAACACTTAAAAACGTTGTTTATGACAATACTGAATTTTTATAAAACTGGTATCTCCATAAGACACAGCTATCACGGCAATTTAAACACGATCATCGAACTTTGATTGTTAAATCAGCAATTTCAAGATTTCGCAATTTTTTAAAAATCGATTATGCAGTCAAAAATTCGGAACAAATTCATGGTCGCATGTGCTATCAGATAGAAAGTTCATGAATTTTTTCGTAATTTTTGGTTAAGCAGAACGGAAGAAACAGAGCATAATTCATTAAACCGTGTTCACCCTACAGCTACCCTTGTGGTGGGGTGAAACTTTCCACGGAGGGGTTTCTTTGGGAGCCCTGTCGAATGGTACGAAGAGAGATCAATTTGGGGGTACGTTTGACCATCTTGTCCTGCCCTGATTTAGCATTCTACATTCAAAAAACGAGGAATGACCTGATACTATGCACATCCCTTTCCGTAACAGGAAACGATAAGCAACAATAAAACACAGGGGCCGCAAACAAAATGGCAAGATTGCACAAGGCATTTCTACGACGCAGTTGCCATTACAATCGAACATGAACGTTCAAGGTGTCCGAGGAACAGGTTCGCAAAGGTGAACAAAGATGTCTGTGCGCGAAGGGGGTTGAACCGATCGCTTCCTCCCGGTTGAGAAAGAATCGTCACCGGGGCCGGAAGCCGTGCACCTTCCCAGGGATCGCGAGCCCTTAAAACTGCACTCGCGGAAGGTTGCACAAGTGGGCCCCTCCTCGGGTTGTGTGTGTGTATGTGTGTGGGCCCACAGGATACGGCAGTGGTTGACATTAGATCACGCGAAAATATCCATAGAGGCGAATTCCGGCCGGCTGGCTGGCCCAGCGCGCACGGTGCACGCTGCGCGAGAGTCCCAGAGAGGAGGGGAGCAGGTGAGGGCCAGGTGCGTCCGTCGTCTACGTCGACGACGGTAACCTGGGCCCTTTTCAGGGCTGCACCGGGCCCTGGCAACCTCTCCGCGGCCCCGGGCAGCTGCATCTCTGAATGCGCACCCCTTTTCTTACGTGCAACAGCCGAGAAACCCCGCCGGACCTGCTGCTCTCATCTTCCTCGGTGCATACTGCATTCACGAATTTTGGTGCACACTGCGTTCGACGTTCTGCTCAAATTGACAAATAAAGCCAAATATACAGCTTTGAATATAAAGCAAAACGTCTAGCTTTAAATATAAACCTGACTATATAGCTTTAAATACAAAGCAAAATATATAACATGAAAATTCAAGAACACAATTATTTTTGCACGAACCTGATATGTGAAAAATTTGGGACCGAATTGTCACCTAACTCGTGCACCGATCTCCCGTTTATCAAGTTCATTGGTCTCTTGTCGCTAGCGTAGAATGTAGAAAAGGCTAGCGAGTCAATCGATACTGGTATCGATAAAAGTAATACCGATTCAGTGACGAAACCCTTTTCTGACTTTTTACTTTTACTGGCATATTCGTGACAATTTTCTAATTAAAACGAGTCCAAACACGGCGCAGTTCGGATCGTGTTTGCTCGTTTAATCCACGATAATTTGGAACCTCGATTATCCGAACTACTCAGCGCGACACTAGAGTGTGACACTACAATTCCAGTGACTATTAAAAATAAAAATGAGACATCAGACGCATCTAATAATTTTATTATTGACCTATAGAGGATACGAGAGCCCAGCCACCGCGTCGACAGGGTAAACGAGCCAAGAATAGGCGAGCTTACTAACAAGTTTCGAACGAGCGTGAAAGTCGGCGACTTCGTGGGCAAAATTGTAGTAATTTATGGTGTCAATCTGCCCCCTGCCCCCTTTTTACAACCGATCAACGACCTATCGGAGCAGGGGAGGGCCCATTTCCGGGTCGCCATCGTGCTCCGCAATTTCAGCCGGCGCGCGCGGGCGCACACAAGTGTGTGTGTGTTGATCGATAAACTTTTTCGTGCCTGTTGCACGCGTGCCGGTGCATGTGCATACCAGCGGCGTGTGGTGCAGGTGCATAACGCCCTCAGCTAGCACCTTCCTGTTTATTTTCCGATGATTAGTCCACGGCCATTCCTGTTGTTGCTTCTTCTCTGTCTCCGCCCCCTACCCTCTATGTCACTCCCTCCCTCTCTCTCTCTTTTTATTACACGACTCGACGAGCACGAGGTACAACAACCGGCTGCAACAAGTTTATTGCTTCAGGGGCGACGAAATTGGCCCCAAAACAGCAATTACCCTTTCAACGTTTCGACTGTTTTACGCGACGATTATCCAATCCCCCCCCCCCTTTCTCACCCCTTCTCGCTACCGTGTTTTGACCGCTTGTGCTCGCTGTTTGCGCAAGTCCAGTCGACGGTGAAATCGATTTTTTAGCGTTCTAGCTTAACAATAAAACTACCGAACATTAACCCTAGGAACACTTAAACGCCATGAGCCGTCACGCGAAAATCTAGGGGGGCAAACCCACCCCCTTGTATTGCAAATTTATCGCAAAGAAAATTTTTTACGGTACCTTTTATAATATTTAAGTATATAATACTTTATTCTCGATATATGTCAACAATACGGGTCTTGCCAGCGACATACATCGTCCAGGAGATACTGTGTGTTATGCTTACACTCCTCGGTGTCCGAAACCTCTCGAACCTCGGGGTGTACCTCGCGGTAGTGGGGATAACTCCGCGACGTTTATCATCCAGGCCTGAGCGACATATACAGAGAAATCACTGTATAAGTTTCTACATTGAATTGTTTAATTCTGTAAATTTTTAATTCTGCAGCCAGTTCTTTAACACTGCAAACATTTCGAGAAACTTTGGCCGTGTTTAATTTAACACAATTTCGTGCAACTGTAATCGAGACGTGTCGCGTCGACTGTACGTTTGTGGTCTTTCTTCTTAATCTTGTCTTCGCTGTTAGACTTCGAAGGATTTTTTTTTTCTCTCAGTGGAAGTTTCTGTGACACAGTGGATTGAGAAACGGACGGTTAAAAAGAGAAAGAGAAAGAGAAAGAGAGACGCGCGATAAACGTGCTTCGGGTAGAGAGAAAGAGGCGAGAAAGATAAGGGGGGTAGGCTAGAAATAGACGTTTAGGAGCAAGTGATGAAGATAATGTTCGACGTTTCCGTGAGGGCATTTTTAAAGCATGCACAGAAGTATTTAATACCATTCAGAGTGATTACTGGACAGTGGATTTGTAAGCAAAATAAAAATTGTCCTTCAAATTGTAAGTTGACCTTCATATGTCCTCTACGCTTTCACCTACAAAAAAACTACCGACAACAAACTCTGCCCCCACCCTACGAAACTATTCAACTTTTGTTCGAAACATTTTCTGTACAACAATTTCTTGTTTAAAATATTATCCGCAAATTGACGTCCGGCAATGTCGTTAAGTGATTCTGTTGTTCTCCAAGAAATTTTGATTTTGTTTCACTTCGAGTAATTTTAATTTAAAAAGAAAATACACGTGTGTGCCAGTGTGCCTGAGGAGGTGGAGCACAAGCAGACCTGACAAAATTGACTTTCAGAAGGTTAGCGAACCCTTAGATTCGGAAGGATTCGCGCGCAAAACCACCCTTATTAGGCGAGTTTGGTGAGAAGCGGAGTAGCGTAGGTGCCGCGATCGAGCGAGCCGAGAGTGGCTGGAAATTAAATAACGCTCCCCGGTATCAGAGCCGTTATCTATCCGAGCTTGCTTAGGCTATCTCTTGTTTGCCCGGGGAGCCCGGTTTACGCGCGTTCGTGTTCTCGAAAAGCGTGGAATTCGTGGCGCGAGACTGGCCATCGATCCTCCTGGGTTTCCTCGCGAGGAAGTATTTAAATGGCTCGGTCTTCGTAGATTCGCGATAAGGTAGAGTGACTACATTACCGTCAAAAAATGGTTTCACGTGCCTCATGTTTTCGTCCTTATGTAAGAATATTTTGTCGCTGGTAAAGGGCTCATTCGAAAGAGGAAGGTTCAATCTAGCGCGCCCTGGTCAGGAGCTGCCGAGATTATGCAGATATTTGGTAACATAAGCGTTCGAAGTAGGCCAAAAATTGACGATGCGCATGCCGTGGAATCCAAGCATTTTTATGCCATTGGACGAGTTTTTTCGATGAAATCGAGAGCAGCGCGCACTAGAAAATATCTGCAGCTACGAATTGAGCTATATTTTATCTTGATTCTCTGCGAAATAAAGCCGAAAAACTTGAAGCACGGCGTCAGAATTCATAATATCCATAATACAGAGCAAAAAATGTGACAAGTTTAGTCAGAGACTTAAGACCCGTCGGATCAAGACCAAGACGGATCTTAAGTCTGTGAATTGAAATTATTAATTAAAAAGTCACGTGACTATCCCGGGCCCTCAAATGGCTCGGTTTCCAGAGCAGAAGCTCGGCTCGATTCTTTATTTGCGAAACACTCCGGTTTCCCTGACGGTATGTGCTCGCGCGATTTGTTACTCGACACCGGTGCCGTTTCGGCGCGCGAATTATGCGTCCGCCATGGATAGAACGCGACTGTGCTGCTTTCAGAGAATTTTCTGGTTATTGTGCTTCAGAGACATTTATTATTGTATTCATAAAATTTAATCGGGCTGTCATAGTAACAGAAAGACTGTAATTAGACAGTCTTTCGAATCGCATAAATGTCGCTGAACTTAAAATTTCAAAAAACAGAAAAATAATTTTTATTTTTAATTTTTTAATTTCCCGAACTTTTCTCTTCTTTGCGAAACGGTTTGAAATTTCACTTGGACGGCAACAGTGAGCACCCCAAAATTTTTTCGAAAAAAATAGTCGCGATTATCTGTTCGTTAATGTTCTATTTTTCCCCGAACGTCCTCTTATTTAACCGTGTCATTTATATTTTAACTAGTCTAAATTGGCATCGAAGAGGAAACGGATGTTGGAATTTTAGATTGAATAGTTTTATTATAGCCGTGGTTTGCAGCATTCGTGGCATCGCGGAACAATAAAACAAACCATTTTAGGGAATTTAACGCCTCGGCATTCTTGTCTTTACATTAGCACTGTGATAATAAAATCCGCAACGAAAGGAGTAGTTCGTATTTAAATCTTTCTGCAAACTTGTTCATAAAATTGTGCATTTGCATAAAAATCCGCAGTCTAACGATGACTCACGTGCTCGATAGAGCTGCATAACTGCGACGGGAAAAAGGTGCAGTAGAAGCTCGGTTACCTGAACACTGATACCTTTTTTCCTCGAAACCATATACCTACACTGCAGCTCAAAAGTTTGAGATTATTTTTGACGAGGATAAAAGTTGGTTTCTTCTCAGTAGAGCGTGAATGAACGAAAACTATAATATGGGATTTCATGTTAATACCGATATCTGTAAATTGTGATAAAATTTGCAATTATCGCTCTAAATAAAAGTAAAAATATTTTCCAGAAAAAACAAATTGCTTAATAAGAAATTAATGTGTTGGGAAGAAACAGAAACAATTGAACACGCTATGGTCATAATCCTAAATGACTGAACACACAATGTTAATAATAATGGTGATAATTAATTGAATATCTATTTAATTTTGCAGTTATACCATATTTCTTTGGAAAAACGGGTTGTTCTAAAATAGATGGTGTCACTGGCTCCGTCCACGTGTCTCACCATAAAAAATCGACAAAATTGTGTAACACAGGCCACACACAGTTGTGTCTATGCGCTCCAACATAAATAATTCTATTCTCGAATCATCGAAACCCTCGAGGCACGGAAATTGAAAAAAATTTCGGTGACCAATATGTCAGTCTAAAATACGGCTCCACGGAAGAGGGATCGAGAGATCCATTCATTTCACACTCAAGCCACCGAACTAACCGATTCCGACTCCTAAAACAAAGTAACACAACTGTAACTCTCCCTAAGTAGGTGAGAGAATGTAATGAATGAATTTCTGTAAATTTGACAGCAATTTTTAGAGCGATTTTACCTCTACAGTAAATCCTCTCTAGCAATTTTGCCTCTACAGTAAATTATTTTTAGAGCAATTTTGCCTGTTTAGTAAATCCTTTTTAGAGCAATTTGTCCTCTAAACTAAAGAATTTCTACAGCAATTTTGCCTCTAAAGTTACGAATTTTTAGAGCAATTTTATCTCTAAACTAAAGAATTTTGGAGCAATTTTTCCTCTAAATTAAATCATTTTTAGAGCAAATTTTAGAGCAATCTTGCTCCTAAACTAACGAATTTTTAGAGCAACTTTTAGAGCAATTTTATCTCTATAGTAAATCTTTCTTAGAGCAATTTTGCCTCTAGACTAAAGAAATTTTAGAGCAATTTTACCTCTAAAATAAATAGAGCACTTTTGCCTCTGAAGTAAATAATTTTTAGATCGATTTTACCTCTAAAGTAAATAATTTTTGGAACAGTGTCCCTGACGCATTATGCAACAGAATGAAACGACAGTAGATATTTTCTCATCACGACAAAAACAAGGTATGAAAACGGTTAAACGTATCTATCAGTTCTCGGTACCGATATTAATAGAGACTCAAGATTCATCGATGCAGGAAGAGGAAAAACGGACGCATCGACGTCGCATAAACTGGAAGAGGACAACTGTTTTCGATAAATCAGATCTGTACAAGGTTTTGCAATTTTCAACGCCCCCAATGACGCCTCCAGTCGCACAAATCGAACCCGAAAACTATTTTCAGCGAGCCGTCCGACAGTTTCCTCGGGACACCATGACTCACAGAGAGCCGATCAACATCGTACCTCAACGAACACACTATTTCTCTTTCCAAGACGCCCTAATTTCCGTTCAAAAATCCCCAACATTTCTTCCATTTTATTAATTCACTGACAGAAAAACCTAACAAAAGAACTGCTCGAAAAATTTGGATAGCACGCTGGGATATTTCAACAATTTTCAAGCCGTCGATCGCTCGATTAATTAAGCTACATTGTCGATATTAATTTATCAAAAAAATCTCGAAAGCATATCGAATTCCGACAATAATAAATTCCGGACGATTAGATTAGCAATTAACCGTTCGCTTTTTCCATGTGGAAAAAGATTCTGAGTTTGTCAAGTTAAAAATAAAATAGACTTTGTTTCAAAAGTTTGAAACGACAAAACGCGATCTCTGGTTAAAATAACTGAGAATGAAAGGGAAAATTTCGGGAATTTTGTTAAAGAATTAATTATGAATAATGGGCCTCGTTGAGTCGGGTGATAATCGATAAGAGTATCATTGATACTGAATTGATACTTGAGCCATTTAATAATGGCCACGAGGAACCGACAGGAAAACAAAAACGTTAGCGCTCCGTTTCACTGATTTCGCCAAATGGCCACGAGAGAGTTACTGTACCGTAAATTTTCCCTATGAAAGTTTCATGGCATTACCATGCGCGATCGATACGCAGCGCGATACATTTTAACGGGAAAAGTAAATTCACCGAACAACCGGCTGCGTGACCCAGCTGACACTTGACTCGGTATCGTGATAAAACGCTCGATAAATTTCTCAGGCTCGAAATCGCGATCGAGAGAACAAGAAATTACGGTTTTTTCCACCGGGGACCATTTTCGTTTTCCTTTGTTCCAAACCTTTGCATTCAATTCACAAAAAATATTCTATAGCGAATCAATGTTTCCGATAAATGGCACACATATGCAATTTCTACCATCATAGACATTTTTAGTGTCCCAGGTCATTCTTTAGTTGTAAATCTCAATTTTGATATTAAAGTCCCAACTTCCAAACTGATGTATTCGGATCCAGAAAAAATAATAATTCTATTCTGAAGAAATTCAATAATTTTTTCTTCTGGTAAATAAAACAAAAATTGTAATTTTTTGTAGATTTTTTTTCAATTGAAATATTTTAATTTTGAATGTCACAGTTGTTGGCTTGCAAACTTCAATTTTTAAATTAAAGTCTGAGACTCTGAGTATCTTTGAATTGTACAGTTTGCCACAAGAGGATATCTTTCTATCGGACAAAACTGACAAACAGACGAAGATCCGCCAAAAAACCTACTTGCGATAGCACTATACCTGAAACTTATCGCCAACAAAGTACAATTAACGATAAGCCTCGGTAAGTTTCATTAAAGCAAAGTGAAACGTGAGAATGTTTGCCAACAGGATTTTCATTTTCCCCTAAAACGACGTTCGTGTATTTGCAATAACTATCTGCGATTCTCGAAGTCTACCATTAAATATTTATTATTTACTAATCCCAAATATTGACCACATCGTTCTCTCTGTTTAAACAAATTCTCTGGTGAGCTACCCGTAATAAGAAATTCGACGGAAAAGCATTTGTAAATTAAAACCATTGGAAAAACACTTAATCAAAAAACTATTTGAAAATTACAAATTACAGTGAATTCTCGATATATGTCAACAACACTTGCCAGCGTCGTATATCCTCCAGGAGACATACCCAAGCGGTGCTATGGTTACACTCTTCGGTATACCCCGCGGCAGTGGGGATAATTCTGCGACATTTATCATCCAGGTCCTGGCGACATATACAGAGAAATCGCTGTATTTGAAAATTCACCTTGATTTCAACATTTAAAAAGTTTTGAGATGCCAAAAATATCGTTTCAGCTATTTTGCCATCATCGCCAGGACAACGTTCGTCAAATGAATCCCTACGAAGTTAGCTATCCAAGCGAAAAAGATGAAATATTATGAAAACCAGGATTGGAACAGAATCCCCGTTCCCGGACTTCCATTATGATCTCCCGGCAGCATCATCCGTAACAGTCAGCGGTGGCTATTAATTGCTCACCCCCCATCTCGAGTTCCAACAGGAAATACGACAAGAGCGAAAGGTGGTGCACTTACCCATAAGTCATCCAGGGTGATGGAGTTGTCCGTGTGGAAGACGAGCACTTCGGCGGTGAGCGGCGCCGATTCTCGCAGCTTCGAGGCGAGAAGCAGGCAGGCGGTTCCCAGCAGCTGCAGCTGCGACTTCCTGATCGGGCAGATCGAAAGGAACCTGTCGACGTAGTTCATCGAGAGGGGAAAGACCTCGTCCTGGCACTTTTGCTCCTCGCATACCTGTCACCGATCATCGAACAACAGATTAGTATCGTCGATCACGGACCTCCGCGACTGAGCATCGTACTCGGTGATTCATCAGCTAATACACTGTTCTCTCCGTAACTGTCGTATCCTCGGGTCCGCCGAGCGACAGTTCTAGAAGAGCTACTTCATTCTTTGTAGTATGAGGAACGTGGACAGAGATAGCGATTGTAAAAGGAAGAGAGACTGGACTCGTGAGCCAGCTCAGGATTTTAATTTCAAAAATCAAAATTCCTTCTTCTTGGTTTTTCGTCGACGAAACTTTTACCATCGTATTCGTCTGGTTTTTCTGATTAAAATGACTCCAAACACGATATAATTACGATCATAACTACATGACTTGACATTTACGGTGGAGGTACATGAATTCTTAATGTCGCTTGTTACACAGGTAATTGTGATCGTATTTATATCGTGTTTGGTGTCGTTGTAATCAGAAAAACCAGACGAACATAATGGTAAAAGTTTCATTTAAGAAAATCAAAAATTGAAAAATTTGTAATCTCTCCCGTCGGTTGCAATTTAGTATGCAAATTCAAGCTATAGGTTAGAATCGTGTCTTTGCTACGTATGACGCTCAAAGATTAGAACCAAGGACCTAGGGGGTTGGTTTTAGGAATTTATTGATCCGGGGTGCGTTTATCCTCTCTAGTTTTTATTCTAGCCCACACTTAGGGGACTCGGTGCCTGTTAGGGCACTGTGTACCTGGGCTTCCGCCGATTGGAATGCGGGCTGTGTTATGTTACCTGCGCTTCTGGAAACAAAGACCCACGGTAGACTTCAGGAATACGAAGCACTAATTAACGCCGCTCTCCGGTGTTTAGCCAATTTTCTTCGAGGCTGTTACAGCCGATTGGTATTGTCTTTGCATCGGTGAAATGATCGAAATTTACAGGTAATTAAATATTTATAACAGACCCGTGGGAAGGGTATCGCTTCGGTGGACACGCGGAGTTTCGTTATTTTGGACACGTCTTCCTTTTGGAAAATGTGCTCACCGTTTTCGAATACGAATTAGGGGAAGAATCCCTCGCTGCATACGACAATAAATATCGAGTTTGTGAAACAATTCTTAAACGATGTAAATTCTACGAAATGAGTTTTTTAAAGGAATTGTATTAGTTGAAAATGTATAGGTTATTATTTCATCAAAAATTAAGCGAGATGTATGCAACCAAGATCAAAAAGTATTAATTCACAATTCATCGTCAACAAGCAGATACGACTTTCAAATAGCTCAAAATAGAATATCGAGTTTAGTAATTACAATTTGTGACTGCTTCTATTACCTAATACCTATGGTTCCCTTAATACCCCTGCTTCTATTACAATGCCTATTGTCAACGTTTCGTTAACGTGAGAATACCAATACCAATACAAATACCAATTTAGCATTTTTTAAATGACTCGGGAGACCCGCAATTTCGATTTCTCAAAACAGAAAAAATACGGCATAATTAACGTTATCAACGGAGAACGAGCGACGAGGAATCGGTTATGGCGGAGGGGACACTCGTTTCTGAGAACAAGTGCAGAACACAGCTCTAGGAGAACGTGTAGGGGGTGCGGTCACGGACCGGATTTCCTCTCATGAAAGTTAACATCGCGGCTTTGGCTAATCGATCACCCTGGGGCACAGGTCGGAGACCTCGGTTTTTGTTTTCGAAGCGTTCTCGAGGAGAAGATACAATCGATACTGTCGATGCTGAGGAAGGGTGTAACGAGCTTTCGACGTGGAATGGAATTCCTGCGGTTCTCAGTTCGAGTTTCGCTCGAATTTCCAACGAAATTCTCTTCCGGCAAATTTTGTCGAACTTCTATCAAACTAAACAAACCATTCAGACAGTTAACAAATATAAATCTACACCCAGTTACCAGCAGTTATTAAATATAATTGATTTTTCCGTTTTACATAAAAATTCCGATAAAATAAACGAAACACAAATGTTTTTATCTTATCCCTTCAATAACTAACAAATAATTCTATTATCCGAATGCCCGTGACGTTTCTCCGATTAAAACGAGTTCAAACATGACACAATTCGGACCATGTTTTCTTGTGTAATTCACGATTCAGTGGAACCTCCTTTATCCGAACCGATCATATGTGACCACTATCTGTTGCACAAACCTGTAAATGTCGAACCAATGCGGTATCTATATTTCCTTTATCCGAGATATCATGTTCCACTGATTAGTTCGGATAATAGAGGATATAAAGTATCACGAATTAAACGAGTGAATATTATGCAAAATGCGTCGTGTTTGGACTCGTTTGAATCAGAAAGGAGTCGCGAATATGATCGTAAAAGTTTCATAGAAAAATAATTAAAAACAACAAAGTTTTATTAACCTTTTGTTTACACGCTACTCGTTTCTACGGTCGAAGCTACCGGTAGGGGGTGAAAGAACAGTGTCCTACACGATACAAGTAACATTACGGTCCCGAATTTTTCACATACATCGAGATCAGTATTTCTGGATGCTATACCCCGATTATGGATGCACAGACTTCTCGTTAGGTAGAGCCACGCACCCTCGGAGACTGACGCGGCGTTTAATCGATGATAGGGCGCGGACTATTATTTCGTTAAGTCGGTGGTACTAATTGGTCGTGGTGCGCGCGTCATGAAGCAATTACGGGAAGGGGTGTTGGAAAAGGGTAGGAACGTTGGTCACGGTCAATAAGTTCCCCGCACCAACAGAGAGGCACCGGCCGTTTCGTATGGCTGCGCATACCGGTCAAAAGCAACCGGTGGGATCTCATTTCTGTGAACCCACGGTGGAAAATTTCGGTCAACCCCTATTCCGGAAATTGGGGTGCCGGCCCTGCCCACCACGCTACGAACACTTCGTAGACCCTGCAGTTTACCGGATCTCGTCCAGATCGAGATTATGTGGATTTATTCGCAGCTAATTGGTCGGCTTGAAACATTGCCGCGGGGGTGGCAATCGGACAGATATCTGTAGCTTAGCTTTCCGAAACTGATATTTTATGTATATTCACACTCCACTAATTTTCGTAAAATTTAGGACTTACATTAGGCAATTATTAGGTAAACGAACTGTTTACGTCACAAGTGTTTATATCAATGGTTCGGATAATCGAGGCTACACCGAAACGTCAACTGCACGATCAAAAATGCTCCAAACTATGTCGCGTTGGGGCTCATTTTAACCAGAAAATTGTCACGAATATGTTAGTGAAAGTTTCGTAAGAAAATAATGAAAAGCAAACAAGTTTTTTTAACAAAAGAATACTTCAACTAGTGGGAATTGTTTCTAAAAATCTTTCTTAAATCGATTCGTCAATTATCCAAAGTGAAATAATTTAGAAAGGCAGAGTTTATTTGCAGATCGCTCTTGGACAAACGTGTTTCTCATTACCGAATTAAAACGACTTTATTCGAGTGACGTCTGCGCGAGATGATCGTATGTAATCGGATTAATATATATTCGCGATCTGGAAGTCTGGAAACCCGAAACGGATGGAGCACGTTTAATTTGATGTCCGTTCTAAATTGAACAGCTAAAAGGCCATTTATTTCGATTAACGGTCCTTCCGCGATCGATAAAATACCTTGAAATAATTTCGTTCGGGTCGCTCTTTTGACTCCGCGAACGTTTCTCGGCGTTAAATATAATAAAGTGTTTATTATTCGGTATTTCGAGCGATTTATGCGACAATTACTCGTGTCGAAATTATAATGCGATGTGGATGAACTATTAAGTCGTCCCCTAAGTTCGTACCGTTTACTCTTGTACCATTTAAATTCTAAAAATAAAATATGTAATCACCCTTTCATTCCAAAACCTCATCTGACCTTTTTGGCAAAGGCATCATACCGTCACTATAAAATTTCTGCGGTTTTTCACTAAAATACTTTTCAATGGTGAATAATATAAACATATCCGCGGCACGAACTTGTGGGACGACCTAATATAATCGCTGTTCTCTTCGACTTAATGAGCACGGCAGAAAAGTTTCGTCTCTGTTGAATAAACAAATAAAATGGACAATCCATTTCCACGATAAAACGTAAATCAAAATGGATGGTGGAACAAAATGGAACAAAATTTAAAGAAGAAATTAAATAATTCAACCCATCTGTTTAAATTTTCTGGCTCGTTCGCTTAAACATTCGATTGTTTTAAGTAGCGTACAATTTTTCTAATAAATTTTTACCGAGTCGAAAATTCCGCATACTCCATTTTACCGTACAAGCCGCCGGTTCAGAAAATGGATTTGGGAGCTCCGAGATTAATAAAGTCTTCCAAAGGAAAGTAAAAGGAAGAAAGTGATTTACAACACAGCGCGCTATAGTGAAAGTGAATTCAGGTATTAAACACCCCCGGGTCTGGGTCCCAAATTTCCAGACTGTTTCAAGAAATTTTCGAACCGATCATATTACCGAGGAGGATAATGCATTTTCCGGATATTCAAGGTGGCCGTTTCTAAGAACTCGCTCTGGCCCTAACCGTACCCTCCGAGGGTGCCGATTTATGGCCGTTTCTCCGCGGTTAGGCGATGCCTGTCCCGCAGATGTGTCCGCTCCGTAATTAGATCTACCGTTATCTTAATCCTAACTCCTGCAAAAAGCGCTGAACCCGCATAGCAATTGCGACTGCATAGAAAATTACCCTACTTGGGCGTCCCGAATACCAACAAACAGAAGATTTATTCATACTGATAGACAAAAATCCCGTAAAAACTAGCTAACGAACGAAAATTAACATTTATCTTTAATATATATATAATCTATTACATTGTATTGAATAAATATTTTAATATATATATATCTTTAATATATTAATATTTATTTTTAACACTACATTTACGGAGCAGTAAAACTGACTATTTTGCATTACTTTATAAAAATAACGAGAACTGTGCTACCCACATTCTTAGCAATATTTTTGATATACCCAAAGAAATAAATTTGGTAAATAATTTCTCAGGTACGCATCCTTAGAATCTTAATAATTTTAAATTAAAAATATTAGAATCCGCCATTTTGACGGAAATATAAGAGTCGCAGAGTGTACGATTCTTTTTAGAAATATATGAAGGGATCTCGTCGATTAATTTTACTGTTCTGCGCTCAAAATATGAGATCGTAGCGTGTCTTATTTATTATAGTCCTTTCAAAAAAATATGAATGAAATTCCTCCTAAAAATCATAAGTTTTTCGACGATTGCAAAATTATTTTGGTTCTCTTCGCGCAAAGTAGATCACGGTCGCACACGTGACTTGGTCCGAGAACACGTTAATTAGCAACTCTGGTTTCGCTAGCGCGTCAAATAGGAAACGCGCTCTGCCATAAATTGCGTTCACGGTCGAAGGATCCTCCGTTCGATTTAAAAGATCGATCGCTCGAAGGCGAGAACCTCGTGACGCCCGAGTCGCACCGCTTTCTAATGATGTAATTCGCGTTAAATTAGAAACCATCGCGTGTTTCGTCATCGAATTACACCGAGATATTTAAACCGGAGAGGGGGAAGGGGGGTTGCACGGGTCATTTAATAAATACCCGATAAGAATTAGAAAATCCAAAAAGACTTTTATCTAATCTAATTCCTCATATAATACAGTCACGCTGAATCTCTGTTCCATTACATAATCAATTCTGCCGATCGATTGTCGGATTTCGGATTGTCGTGGGTTTAACGCGACGCTGTGCGATCGACAATTAAAAAACCCCGGCTATCTCATTACCGCCACGAGGTACACAATCGCTATCGGGAACTCGAAATTTGATATCGACGTGATACTGTACTTCCTATCGCTAGCAATAAAGCTCGCCGACAGCCCATCGATTATCGAACCGCGATAACCAGACACAATACCGTGATTTCTCTATATATGTCGCCGAGGCCTGGATAATAAACGTCGCGGAATTACCCCCACTACTGCGGGATATACTCCGTGAACGGTCACGAAGCTCGAGAGGCCTCGGACGCCGAGGAGTGTAACATAACACGACTCGGGTATGTCTCTTGACAATTATCAAGAATTCACTGTACAGTCTTTTCTCGATATATGTCCCAAATATCTAACCGATAAAAGCCCCAGAAGCGAGGAGCCTCAAAGCTCGAGTGGGCTCGGTCGCCGAGGAGTGTAAACTTCAAAGTATCGAAGAATAGTATGTTCTAGCCAATATATGTCGCTGGGTAGACCCGTGCTGTGGACATATATCGAGAAAACACTGTACAACTGAAATCTATGATTTCACGATAAAACATTCGGAACAGAATTCAATCGGATCCCGAGATTTTCAGATTTATCGTCGTCGAGAAATCTTAAGCCGTGTCCACAACGAAGCAACGCAAAAAGCTGCGAGATGGTGACTCGGTGTGGGCGCAGCTTTACGGGCAGACTCGCGCGATTAGAGGTTCAAGGCCTAGCATATTCGACTCTCGATTGACGGTTTTCACGCGATTAATTGCACCGATCAAGAGTTTGTAAAGCCGACCTTGAGGGATTTGTGTGTCCACGCTCGGCGAACTGTACCGTCGCCGGTTTCACTCGGCAGACGTTTAGGCCTTCGAGACGTTTGGACTTTTGGGAGCCTAAGTTTATGGGTTTTACGCGTTTGTGAGTGGAACAAATGCGAAACAGTGGAAACATTTAATGAATTTAATTTAGCTTCTGTAGGTTGGAATCAATGCAACCGTTAAAACTAGTACACCCCGCGGCAGTGGGGATAATTCTGCGACATTTATCATCGAGGTCTTGGCGACATATATAGAGAAATCACTGTATTTGAAGGTTCAAATTTCCCTAGGGGCATAGGGTAAAATGTTTCCGGTTCTTTCAAAATGGGGACAGCGTCGAGGTGCGCCGAACGAATTTCCAAAGATGCTAACGATAAAATTCCGTGGACTACTCGCGATGGACACTCTTCATGGACGCGCGCAATAGCAGATTACGAGCATGGAATTAGATTTGTCGAACTCCCGGGACTATTATTGGCTGACCCCCGCGTGGCAAACACCATCCTAGGCCCGTCTCTCTTTGCGTTTCCCCGGTCAGGATCGAGCGCGTCGAACGACGGATTAAAGTTTATCGAGACCAGATAACAATGTAGAAACCGGCTATCTGGTCCCTCCTGAACCGTACGAATGTTCGACGATCGGTAAACAGTTGTCAGAAGCTGCTCGGCTGAAGCTCGATAGAGAAACACGGCGCTGTCCTCGAGCTCTATTCACGAGTATACCAATAACTTCTGTTCTATGGGAGATAAAAGTAATCTACGGGATGAATATCGTGGGGGGGGGGGGGGGGAAGTAATTTACGATATTGATAGGGGATGGTGGTTGTTTCAATGGGGGTGGTTGTCGTGGATCCAATGTTGGTCCCAGGAAGAATAGATTCGATTTTTCGTAATCAAAGTATCATACTGTTCCGTATTTGTGTACAATGTACAGAGAATCAAAATGATTTATCGGAATCAGAAAATTGAATCCATCAAATTCTTTTAGTCACCCCATACAGTTTAAAGACAACCAATAGGAGAAGATCCGAGCTGATGATATACAGTGAATTCGCGATATATGACGCCGTGGCCTGCACGATAAATGTCGCGGACTTATCCCCACTACCGCGGGGAATACCCCGTGAGGGGCCGAGAAGCTCGAGAGACCTCAAAATAGTGACTCCTGGAGAATAAACAACATCAAGACCCGTGTTGCCGACATATATCGCGAGTTCACTGTACATTAAACTGTTCTTTAGTTTCCAAACGTCGAGCTTCATTTCAACTAGGCGTTGTTAAATTTGAATATCGTCGCGAGCAAGCGAAACGGGATTTGCGACCCCACGAGGTTCGGCGTACGGACTTGCGGTGCCCGGGTCTCTTTTGACCCAGCGTATAAAAATCGCCGTTTAATTGGTTCGTTGTATTAGAGAAATAGAGAAAGAGCGCAAACTTATCGTAACGGATAAATAAAGGAGATTTCATCGCATTTAAAACGTGTAATTTACGAGAAACGCTAAAACGCCGCGATAAAAGATCGTTTAAGAATATTTATTAGCGGAGGTGATTCGCGAACGGGAATAACGAACGGCGATCGATATCGGTCTTTCCTTTTTCGTGAAAGCTCGGAGCGATCTAGGTGGTCGGAATACCGGTGGAAGAAAAAGAGGATTACCGTTAGCCGCGTTGGCCAACGCGAACGAGGAAAGGAAAGAAAAAGGATACTTTCGTCCGGCGAAGCGAGCGGCAGCGCCGCGGAACACGCGTATTTCGATCGTGGCACGCATCCAGACAGGCATTTAAACATTCTCTCGCCGGGCTACATTGTCAGCGGGGCCCGTGGCGGCAGTCACGTCGACAGGAAAAACGAACGGCGGAATCGCGGAATTTGATCCGAACGCGAGGAATCCGTCGCCGCAGTCGGCGGCGACGTAAATCGAAATTTCAAATTCCCACCGGAAACGCGGTATCGAAAATGTCGACTGCGTCGATCGAATGTGTTTGACACCTTGACTTTTACAAATACCAAACATCCCGATTTCCTCCCCCGAGAAAACACTGTGGGCATCGATTGTTACAATGTTCGGAAAATTCATCTCAATTCTTAAGAAATTCTAAATTGAAATTAACCCTTAGCACTCGAAGGCGCCAAGATTTACATTATTCAAGAAATTATTACTTCACCGTTTAGGATTGAAAGCAGCAGTTCTTTTCAATGTTAAAATTTGCAACAAGAACATTTTATTCAATTATGTTTCGCTGTATCACTTTACAAATTTATTTAGATCAATTGTAGGAATGTTAACGAAGGAAGACTTGTAAGTCAAAAACATCGATTTAACCCTTAGCGCTTGAATGGCGACTGTAAGGCGCCACTAAAAATTACTGTGTCTCATTATTCAAAAGTTTTACATTAATTATATTTCAACACTTCAGTATTGTACGAGTAAATTGCATCGTTTTCGTATGTATAACATGAAAAAAAATATATAGAATGGAAATATTCTAGATCGGAAGAAATGTTTCGTTTTGGAGTTCAAATAGTTTCGAGTGCAAAGGGTTAATATCGTGGTATATCTTTTATCTTCTAATTTATGGTATAAATAGTATAGTGGTTGGAGTACTGTAGTACAGACTACTATAGTGTAATAGACACCTATTTTGTGACCACTGGTATACTTTCTTAATGCAAACAGTGCAATGTTAGGGATAGCTATATTGTTTTGCAATATTCCGGTAGTAAAATACTAAAATAATTCGATCACTCGAGTCATTCGAGTTCGGGGTGGCCATGTTGAATTCTCTAATGAGTGGATTGCGGATGTTCATCGAATTAGCATTTTTACGGCCAATTATGGAGAGCCCAAAGTAAAAGAGAATTTTGTTCTTACACAAATCAAGTTCCATGCTAATCTGCAATTGAATCTGAATTTAATTACCTCTCAGATAAAAAATTGTATTTCCTCATGAAACGAGTGTTCTCTAAACCTTACCGAATCAGAGAATGTTAAAAGTACAACAATTAATAGCGTACTGGCTACGAACGAAGTTAACTAATTATAGAATGAATATCAGTTTGATCCGGTTACTTTATAACTGTTTAACAATTTCCGCACGTTACGCCCAGGCAAAAATGAATTGCGAGCACCAACAATAACCAGATCCGTGTGATGCAATAAATATTTCCACGGTCGTATAAGCCGAACGCCTAGTAAGCATAAGCAAAAAGCAAAATAAAGGTCGGCCGGTTTCGTTTTTCAACACATTTACTACTGTGCGCAATCTACACACACACACACAAATCGCGTAAGAAACTTCGTGTACAAAGCACCGTATCTGACTTCGGTAATATAAGATCGTGCGCAGATGAACTCGTTCCTTTCCTGTTTAATAGTATCAAAAATCAGTATGACGTTACATGAATAAAAGATAAAGACTGACCTCTATTCATTCATGGTAAAATATTACCATCGCACCATGCCTTTTATTTTCCGTGAAATAAACAATGACCAAAATTGTCTTACATCAATTAATTTGTTTTATTGCTCTACTGTAACATAGAGTGTCTAAGATGAATTTTCTGACAAATAATTTCCTATCCACTTCTACCTTTTTTTCTTAACTCCATTTTCCAGGAAATAAACAATAACCAAAAGTGTCTTACATCAAGTAATTTGTTTTATTGCTCTACTGTAAAATAGACTGTCTAAGATGAATTTTCTGACAAATAATTTTCTACCCACTTCTACCTTCTTTTCTTAACTCCGTTTTGTATAAAACAAACACTGGCCAAAAGTGTCTCAAGTGATTTAATTTTTGTTTCATTGTTCCCCACTGAACCCCATCGTTTGAGCAATTGTAAAATCAGGGAAAGTGTCTGAAGCGAACGAATTTGTTTAATATTGTTTTCCAGCGTGGTTTCAGCAACTGTACAATGAAACGTCGAAAATGTCCACGCTGACAAATAATTTTTGGCACAGCTAATTAAGTCTCAAGAACCTATATCTAAACGTTGATACGCCTTATCAATGATGTAATATTGTACGACGAAGAATATTATTCGAAACTGTAATCGCGACACGAAGCAAGAACGAAATTCACGCGTCTCTAGCGGACCTTTAAATTTGTACGATTTAAAACAATATTTTACCAAATGACCATCTGAATCGTCACCTAAAAATTTTCATTCGATTAAAAATTTGAATAAAATAAGAACAGTTTAAATTTCTAAATAGCACCCCGAAGTTTAGGAAGTTTATTGCTCTATCGAAACTGTTCCCAAAAATGGCGGGCAAGGTCCGCGGCATCGAACATGCATTCCGATCTTAAACGAGGGAATATTAATTAATCCGTGATTAATATTTCGGGCGTGGAGGACCCGTTCTGCGAGGCACACAATGACGTAACCGTTCGCTTATCGTACCGACACGATTCGCCTCGTCAATGACTGCGAAACGGACGAAGAGGCACGCGCGGCCTGCGAAACGCGTACCTACGCAACGGTCGGCTATGTTTTTTAAATTTTAAAGGGACTCGAAAGAGAGAGAGAAAGAGAGTAGGAGAGAGCGAGAGAGAGGGACGCACGCGTCTCGACGCCCCGTGACGTCCGCTCGCCGCGTCCGAAAATAATCGTAACGTTCGCCGGCGGCGGTTGCGTGCGACTTTAAACGCGAAACGACGGTTAGGCTCGTTTCAAACCTGTTCGGTATCGGCACTCTCGGCTACAATGTCGCCGGGTAACGATCGCCCGAACGGAATTATACGTTTCGTCCACGAAACGAGCGCGACCGCCTCGTGGGCGGTCGAAAAGACCAACGACAAAAATCCTATATGTCCTATTGTGACACTTGCCAACGCGAATCGAACTCCTCCACCCCTCGGACTGGTTTCTAGCTCTGTCCCTTTCTGTCCTGGACTCGCTAAACGATACGTCTCACAGCCGCGGAGACTCGCTCGATGCAAATAATTGCACGTAGGCGGCCGTTGTGCGCGATTATGCAACTGGTTGCCGATAATTAACGTCTTCGGGGTACCTTAACCCCCCTAAGCTGCGACCAACGTGTCCAAAATTAATATGAATAAGAAACGCAAGGTTTGGCAAAATTGTTTGAAATTGTAATGTTTCTGAAGTGTGTGTTTGATGTTTAATGTTTTATATTTTGTGAGAAACATCTCCCTTTTTTTGTTCTACAGAGACGTTTTACTTCGAGTAACGAGCACAAATCGGAGGCGAAATTATTTATCCAGATTTAAACATGAGTTTTTAACACGTTCCCAATTAGACTGCGCAGTTTCGTGCAAAATGGTCCGTATTAATGCCTTTCCGCAATAATTTTACAATGTTAACCCTTCGCACTCGAAGCTATTTTAACTCCGAAACGAAACATTTCTTCCACCCTAGAATATTTCCCTTCTATATATTTTTTCCCATGTCCTATATACTAAAACGGTGGAATGTACTCGTACAATACTGAAGTGTTTAATACAAACAAAATTTAATACTGTAAAAAACATTTTTACAGTCGCCGTTCGAGTGCTAAGGGTTAAATGTTGTCACCGTTCCGCGGGTAATTAATTTTTGTCGTAAATGCGTGTAAAATCAGCTCGACGCACCAATTTTGGTTACGCTCCGTGAACTTCGCGAAGGTGTACGAGCGAGTACTATATAAATCTGGAGGTATAAACGAAGTTAAAATCCCCGGAGCGAATACCCGACCACGATAAAACAGTTCGAACCTGGTCGGGCGAAGAAAATCCGTCAACAGGAGCTTGTCAATACCGAGCGAGAGTGGCACAACCGCGGAGAGTAACGATCGGCGTTGACCGTGTCTCGCTGGAAAAGCTCGAGCTGAAAAAGCTCTCCGGCGGTGAAGCGAAAAATTCGAAGCCCGATCCAACGACCACCCGACAACGGATTCGCCGCGATACCCGTCGATACGTGTCGCGGAAAATCCGAGGAACGTTCGTGGTACCGTGTTCGCGTTCGAGGGGGTTCGGAAACCGTCGAAATTTTCGGAAATTCAAGGGCGACACGTGGACCGGAAGCGGGGGCTTACCTCCAACATCCACTCGGCGACGATTTTGCGCATGAGCGGCGAGATGTCCCTCTGCACGCACTCGAAGTAAGAACTGCTGGGCGCGTATCTTTCCTCGGTTTTCAGCAGGTTCTGCAGAACACGGTCGTCACAAAGTAGAGCGGGATCAGCGTAGGCTCTGCATTCTGTCTCGGTGGTCTCGCAGCACAGCAGATCCATGTTCTCCCGTGTCGCGTTCCTAACCTCTCGAGCACGCCAGCGGCTGCGGCCACAGCCTCCTCTGTCTCTCCTTGTCCCTCCTTGCGCGCTCTCGCTCCTCCTTTCTCGCTCCCTCTCTCCTCGCTGGGCTGGCTGGCTCGTTCTCCTGCGATATACCCACACACTCGGGAGGGACGAGAGATCGAAGGATTCCGGCGTTCTGTCAATAATTAATCACTCGGATCGGACTCCTCGTTCCTCCACGGTTTCTCGATCACCGACGTCGTCTCGACGTCTACGTCGTAGCTGTCCGCGGTTGTCTCACTTTGTTCACGTGCCACGTTGCCAAACTGTTTTTCGCCGGCGCGACCAGACAGAGCATGCACGAATCGATCGTAAAGATACGGGTGGAAAGAGAGTTCACACAGATCCGCACGGTGAAAGACGCTGGCCTCTTGCCGGCCCGGGACACTCAACACACTTCCAACACAAAAATATTACATATAGATAGATATATTTATATACGTATGTGTATATATATACCGTACACACCGGTGATTATTATGTGTACACGTGCACGGGTCGGGGCCTCTCGCGTTGTGTCTATGTGTACGATAGACACGTACAGGACCTTGGTCTCGGGCAATGACTCCCGTTTGTATCACTCGCCTAGAGGCCGTCTACGCGAAAACAATATTATGTACGGCGACGTACGTGTGTGCTCGCGGTAGGAAAAAAAAACAACGGAAAAACAAAAAAAGAGAAATCCTACGCGACCGGTTACGATGTTCCGTTTCCTTTCATGCGCACAATAATACACTGTCCCTGTCGTCGTCGTCGTCTCCCGTGTTTTTTTGTTTTTGTTTCCTCTCTCTCTCGAAGTGACGTACACACACGTAGGGTCCGGGCTTCCGAATTTTTCTTCCCCGGGGGATCGTAGTATCCTTCGAAGTTGCTCTCGCGGTCTCTCTCACCGGGGAACGTGTCTCGAACGAACTCCGCACAGCTAATCTAATAAATAAGAAACTTCGTCGGGAGAGAGAGAGAGAGAAAGAGAGAGAGAGAGCGAGACAGACAGACAGACAGACAGACGAACACACGTAGAATTCGAATAAATAAGCGTAATTCGGCCTGTTGCGTCGCCCCTCGGTCGTGGGGTTCGATAGTCCACGGATGGCGAAAAAAGTGTTGCGGTAGGTCCCTCGGGTCGAAAAGGAAATCGTTTTCCCTTCCTTTTTTTGTTCGAACAAGTCTGCCTGCGGCCGATTTAAATGTCCAACGACGATGCAAGACAGCCTACCGTCACACTCCCCTTCTCACGATCCGACACTGGCGACTTACCAGGTCAGAATACGGCTGCTCTTGCATTTCCACATCGGCCCTCCCGAAGGGGAGTAGGTGCGTCCCCACCGCTCGGTCCCCGCCGGTCACGTGACCCCGGATCGATCCCTACCACCGGGGCGCCAGCGCGTCACGTGAAACAAGACTGACTCCCCACCACCGGTGCAGAAGATGATTGGGGCGCCAGTGCCAGATTCGCATCGTGTAACTAGAGCCACGGGACCGTCTAGCGAGCGCAGGGTCGTCACCTCCGCAGTCTCGCGCCGCCTCAGAGACCGTGGCGTTCTAACCTGTCCTCGACAACCTCCGCACAGGATCTTTAAACCTGATGATTTGTTTAGTTAACGCTCCCAACATTTCTCCTCGCCTCTACGATACCATTATCTCTCTGACTGGTAAAATGTAAGTGGCCCAACCAGTATTCTTGTGCTTCGTATGCTACGATTACGCTTCGAGTCAGACTCGCGATGAACATTCCGAACGGGCTCCAGTACTTATGTGTGTCATTTAATTCCCTTCGAACCGAAATAAAATTCTATTTCGTTGCAGCCGATATATAGCCTTCGGATAAAATAATAAATATGAACTTTCTTTCTTTTTCCTATGAAATTCCGATCGCAAAATAATTTTTATTATTATAATTGCATAATGATCTACTATGATTCTAGTTAACGATGATGGTTTTTGTGGCGAAATTGGTTGCTTAAGGGTGTAGATTATCCTATGTTGGATTATTTTAGACGGTAACTGTTGCTGTAACAATTTTAGTAATTCTAGCTATTTTATCTTCTTATCCTCGTCGACTGATCGCTCGCTGTTGCCTCGCGATTGGTTGCGCCGCGAGGCGGTGGGGATAGCATTGCGACGCAAAGGAGCAGTCACGGCGCGACGCTACAGGGGGAACACTGTGTCTATACATTTTCAGCAAACTAATAGTTCGAATTTTTATGAATTATTCAGCAAGGACATCTCGTAAAATCTGTTTTTTTTTCATTTTATCTTGTTAAACTATTTCCATCCTGTATAGAGTCCTGCAATATGGACGAACTTTGTTTATTTTATTAGAATTTATTTATTTCTTAATTTTTATCGACGAAATGCACAAAATCCTCGGTTTACGAATAAACGTATAAGCTTGTAAACATAATGTTGACGTACACACTGAAAGACACGTGGACCGTTAAAGGCGTTTCCCTGTGAACCGAATTAATCCGACAAGTCTTGATTCGATAATTTATTGTTATAAGAGTTTGTAATGGTTCTCGAAGGACCTGTTTCTCTCCGGAACGATGGCCACGTTGAACGTTCAACAACGTGGCGCAGTGTGCCATTTACACGCAGCACGGCCGTAGCTCGAGCAAGTTCGAAGAATTACGGACCTACTCGTTTTAATTCGTTCGTGCTCGACTCCGAACTGCTCCACATTGACTTTCGCTATTCAAATTTTCGGTTCTGTACGGTTACAGGCTAATCTCGACTGTACAGTTCTAAGAAACTCGCCGACTCGTTGAGAAAAATGGCGTCGGAAAAGATCGGGGGAAGTCCGTGGAACGAAAGTCAGTTCCTCGAGGTGTCTCTGCTATGCGCGCGACCAGAAATGAGGAACCCCGTTTCTAAGAATTCGTCTGCTAACCAGACATAGTTAACACCTTTAAAAACTAACGTTGGTCGTAATAACAGTTGCGGAAATCCGATAAAAGTTGTGGAATTTAAAGGGGTCATCGCTGTGATCGATTTTAACTCTGAAGATATTATCAATTTCCCCCACCCCCAAGTCTTATACATTTTTTCGTACTGTTATTCGACCAGCCTGTCCACGTACCAGGGGCGTACCGTTAATTTTGGGGCCCTGGCTTAACGCTTGGGGCCTGCTCGATTGACCCAAATTAAAACGAAAAATTGCGAAATACTTTTGCATAATTCTTTCTTAAGCTACGAACTGAAATTGTTTTTAGGGGTTTAGGTTTTAGGGGACCCTGGGCTAACGCTTGGGGCCTGCTCGATTGACCCAAATTAAAACGAAAAATTGCGAAATACTTTTGCATAATTCTTTCTTAAGCTACGAACTGAAATTGTTTTTAGGGCTTTAGGTTTTCAGGGGGCCCTGGGCTGCTGACCATAAAGCCCATGCCTAGGTCCGCCGCTGCTGCGCACGTATCTTTTTCAGATCGTGTAAAAGTAGAGTTGGGTGCATTCGCAATGTTCACGTTAGGGGAATCACCCTCTATCAGGGAACTTGCTCTGGCCGCGTTTTATGGAACGTGCGTCAACACCGAGGGTGCAGGAAGGGCTCGATGGCGAAGGAATCTGAGATTCGCTGGCGCCTGACAATCAGATCCAGAGCGGTCGGTTGCCGTGATCGAACGAGCTTACGTCTTCCCTCGTTTCAACGAGAAATTGTTGGAGCGTGTATAGGGAAAGTAAGGGCTACTTCCGCCGGATAATTTCAACGATCCGGGAGAAAGAAACGGCCCGTGTAGGAGTGGGAATGTCCTTCGTGCACGAAACCCGCGGGTTCTTTTCTCTCTCTCTCTCTCTCTCTCTCTCTCTCTCTCTCTCTCTCTCACTCACTCTCACTCTCTCTTTCGTTTGCGATCGCTACACGCTTACTACGTCGACGTACGTGGAACTTACGCGACCGGATGTTGCCACCGCGCGTACCAGACGACGTCGTAACTACCGAACAATAAGTGTTACGCTGGAATACTACGAGCGAGTAAATCGGAACGGTCTCGAGGACTCCGGATGGGAGGTTGTACTCTCCACGAACACCGACTAATCAGATGCTCGATTGCTAGGTGCTCGCATAATAGATCGGGCCCGATTAGATCAGCTACGCCCACGGAGGACACGCGGGATAAAGTATTGCGAAATCAACCCCTCGCACTACGGTAACGAGCCAGATTCATGCTCGAGATTCCCGACTCAATTAACCCCGGAATGAGCGATGCTCGAGCCGTTATACATTAAAATATTAAGAGAGGCCTTTCTGAACTGTATGTCAAAACGTTGAAGAAATGATATTTATTATTTAACCCTTTGTATCTGATTCCAAAATGTAGAACTTAAATTAAGCATTTCTGTCCCTTTTCCCTGTGGGACAATTTTAATTGTTTCCGGTTTTAATTATTCTTTTAGGACACTCGTACCGACACATTCGTGACATTTTTCCGATCAAAACGAACCCCAACATGACGCAATTTCGAGCATATTTGGTTGTTTAACTAGCCATTCGCTGGAACCTCGATTATCCGAACCGACGATGTAAAGTGCTGTGATGATTTGTTGTATAAATCAATAAATATTTAATCTAGCATTGCAGCTAGGCAACTGGTCACGAACAAATGGTTGCGTCTTCGATTGTGCATTTTGTTAACTCACCTAATTGGTCATGCCTGCAGCTTCATGTCCGGCAATTATATCAGACACCATGTCATATTGATTGACTAGAAGCGCCAACTTTTCTTTTCTTCACTTTCAGAGCGCAGATCGTATCGATGGAATTTAAATTTCAAATTGTATAGTCAGTCGCATTCATTAACTTTTCGCTGCTCTGGATGCTATTAGTTCACCTTAATTAGGCTTTACTGTTATTTTTAGCCGGCACGTAGTACTCCGAGTGTTTCAAAGGCTCGCCGTGGTTCGAGGGAACCAACTGGTTACAATGAATGGCGTGTCCACGTCCATGGCGAATCACTATGGCAATTACAATTTTATATATATGAAAGGAACGAGGATTTTTCGTTCTGCTGCGTTATTGCGAAGTCTGGATCTGTCTGCTAATCATTTTGATGCTCTATCTCTTTCTTGGATCAATCCCATTCAAGCCTATTTCTCAACACTGACCTACCTATAAATCTATTTATAGACTTTCTAATGAGTAGATTGTGGATCTTATGCAGGCATAAAACATGAGCAGCTATGAAACATTAATGAGCTCATTATCCAAACAAATTATTGAGATTAGTTTCAGGAATCAATTAGGAACATCTCTAATGTTAATCTAGGATTTTTAAACAAATTTTAATACTTAGTGTTCATAATATACCTATAGAAAAGTAAACAAACATTGAAAAAAGTCGATTCCTTATTTTATCAACTATGATTCACTTTATATAAATCAAGGACATTGTTTTCAACAATATCTCACTTTTTTGGAGATTTTCAATTCTTTTAAACATGTTTGCCTCATCCGAAAAATCGGAAGAAATGTACACGTTAATAAGACACAACTACCATAAGAATATAAACGTGATCATCAACTTCAATATAAAATCGGTAATTTTAAGTTTCCGGAATTTTTCAAAAATCGATTTCGCAGTCAAATATTCAGAAAAAATTCACAGTCGTGTGTGACGTTAAGTAGAATGTTCACGAATTTTTCCGTAATTTTTTGTTAAGCCGAACAGAGGAAATACAGCATTATCTCCGTAACTGTCGCGGAGGTCTCTACCGTAGCTGTCAAAATTTTATCCCCAGCGAGGGGACGAGGATGGACTCGGTTTCGGCATGACCCGTTGTCGTTCTTTGTCATCGTTCTCGGCCATCGGCGATGATGCGTGCGATGGTAGTGGAGCCAGCATAGTAGTCGAGACCCCGTATACTCTTTGTCGGGCGATCTTCCGACGAACGAACAGTACTCGCGTTTCCGAAACAGCGTCCAGGCGGTTCTCTCGGGGCTGCGACAAAGTGGCCAACCTACCTGTTGCAACCACGTGGTCGGACACGTCTTCGAAGATTTATGCCGCTGGAAACCCAGGCGAATATCCTCGCCTCCGGCCGGTTTAAATGGCTTCGACGCTGCCCTATACGAGAGCCCTCTCGCCGCGCTAGTATTTAATTTCACTAGAGCATGAATGTTCCGGTCGGTGCTTACCCATCTTTTACGATACGCCTTGCAACTTCTTCCCCTTCGAACCCTCGTGAAGAATCGCTTCGGAGGAGCTTGCAGCGGCCTTCGAGAAATTGAATCCCGAGCGTGCAAGTCGCTTCTTTGTTTCACCTTTCGGGAAATATTTTTTCTCGAAGGATAACACAATGTTTCAAAATGAAATTTCTCCTTCAGAAATTAGTAGGACCAGCGGCGGATCCAGGAGCTTTATCCAGGGCCCCCATCGAGGTCCGAAAAATAAACATAATTAAAATTAAGAACTCAAGGAAAAATAAATTATTAGTGTTACTTCGGGTTCATTTGGTAGGCTTCCAAGGAGTTAGGGCGCAGGGCCCATTTCACGGTCAGAAAAATAAAAATAATTTAAATTAAGAACTTAAAGAAATATAAATTACATAAAAATTGTTGACACTTGAGTTGCTTCGGGTTAATTTGGTAGGCCCCCAAACAGTTGGGGCCCAGGGCCCCTTCGCCGTCGGAAAAATAAAAATAATTTAAATTAAGAACTTGATGAAAAATAAATTACACAAAAATTGTTGACACTTGAGTTGCTTCGGGTAAATTTGGTAGGCCCCCAAACAGTTGAGGCCCAGGGCCCCTTCGCCGTCGGAAAAATAAAAATAATTTAAATTAAGAACTTGATGAAAAATAAATTATAGAAAAATTGTTGGCACTTGAGTTACTTTGGGTTAATTGGGTAGGCCCCCAGCAATTAGGGCTCGGGGCACCAAAATTCTTCTTTGTTCTCTAATAGGGTTTTACATTTTATTCCTGGGGCTGACTTGTAGAAAATATATTTAATAACTTTTCGGATGACAATCAGGTCGTTTCACTTTTCTGGACATCTGCAGTCGCAAGCCCGGTGTCTAGTCGGCATCTTTTGTCGAGCTGGTTCGTTGTTTATCAGCGAACTATAATAAGGACGGATAAGCGTCTGTTGCATTTACAAATTTATGCGGTCGTGGATGCGGGCGTGCAAGAAGGTCCTGGCTATCTCGTAAATAATACAAATATTCTGTAGATTACCTGTTCAATAAACCATTAAGCCGATCTGTACATGAGAAAATGTAAAACTTATTTAAATAAAACACGGTTCGTTAAACGGAGAATTATTTCGGCTACGCGAGCCTCGCTTTCATTTTCGCAATTCCGTTCTGCAGAGAATGTCACTCGCGTTCAACGATATCTCTCTCAAAATAGGAATGATGTGTCCCTTATCGGTACAGTAGAAGATTAGTATAAAGAAATCACAATATTCGTTGCAAAAGAAAAAAATAACGGGACCGTGCCAATGAAACGAACCGATTACCGAACAATTATGTAAATTGCACGAGTGTAAACACAATTGCGCGCACGCGGAGAGGGGAATTTGTAAAATTTTGTTATCGAGACAAGCAATAAAGGATAAGGAATTATTGGACATTATGTTTCCCATAAAGATAAGAATACTAATTAAAGGTTAAGATGACATTCCGCCGGTAATCGACGTGAACTCGCTTATATAATTGCTTTTGTAATCAATGTTTATACAGATGGAACATGTTTAACTGCATTTCAGCGTTCTCAGCCTTCCGATGAGGGAGAACGATCTACTCTTTCGCAATAGTGATCATCGACGAATTAATTCATTCTACGGAATGGAATGTTAGCATTGCTGGGATGCGACGAAATTACATCTAACAATGCGACTAATAACGCAATCGAGGTCTAATTCGTGACAATTACCTACAAATAGTTTTCTGCGTTTGCGAAATAATCATGGTTGTCGTAACCTGTCGGTACAACACAACACTAAGCTGCCGTATTATGTCTAATTCATATGAAATCTAATTAATGTGAATTACGAAACATAACCTCAAAGGAGATTGAAATTGCTTGAATACGAACGAATTATACTTATATTAATTTGTATTGTAAACTCATGTCAACACCCGAACACCTAAATGACCACTTCCAATTTATTTTAGAAATTTGTTTACAGGTAGCAGAATTGCGACAGAAGCGTGTAGAATATTGTAACAATTTTAGTTTTTTTTTCTAATTTATGTTGAATTACATCAACATCCGAACACCTAAGTGTCCACTTTCAATTTATTTTAGAAATTTGTTTGCAAGTAGCAGAATTGCGACAGAAGCGTGTAAAATATTGTAGAAATTTTAGTTTTTTTTTTTATTTAATGAAGGTGATTGTTCGTACACGTTGATAGCGGACGAATAATTGCACATAAAAGGCGAAAGATTATGTGTCTTCAAATAAAACGTCCACCGTCCTTTGAAACGACGGTCGTCTTTATCGTTGGTGTTAGAAGGTCGCGAGACCAATTTTTCCTACTTCGGTAAACACGAGCATAATCGGCCGGACCCGAGGAACGAGCTGCACCGAGGGAGCAAAGATAGAATTTATCGTTTCGACAGGAGAATCTAATCTCCGCGTGTGGTTTGCGGTGATCGCGATGTAACACATTTTCGAGTGTTTTTTTTTCGGGTTCACGACGATAAACGGAGGTTCACCGAGCAAACCTCCGAGAAACGGAAACCTGTTTGTTTCCTTGGACGACGGGTCTACCGAAATCTACGTGCTCTGGCCTACAATTCTGCCTGACAAAAGCCGGTAAGCAGGCTCCCTAATTAGCATACCGCACTCAACATTTACGAAAAGTGTTAACTCTCAACTGCGCCATGTGTAGGACTAGTTCCATTTCTAGGCTCTGTGGTAATTTCCATCATTTATGACCATTCTTCAACTCCTCTTTTATTACTATTTATTATTTATATTTTTTATTCTACTCATTACTATTTATAACTATTTATTATTTCTATTTTTTATTCTACTCATTACTATTTATAACTATTTATTATTTCTATTTTTTATTCTACTTATTACTATTTATTACCATTTATTATTCCTATTTTTTATTCTGCTTATTAATATTTATTACTATTTATTCTCACTATTTTAAAAATTTTATGACTACTATTTATTACTTCTATTTTTTATTCTACTTATTACTATTTACTACTATTTATTATTACTGTTTTCCTACTTCCTTTACAGCATTCCCTCGATATATGTCAACAGCACGGGTCTTGCCCGCGACATATATGGTCCAGGAGATACTATTCTTTGATCTACGCTGAATGTCGTACTCGACCCTTATTCCGAGCTCCCTGGCCTCTCAAGGGGGTATACCCTGCGGTAGTGGGGATAATTCTGCGCCTTTTATCAGCCAGGAATTTGTGACATATATCTTGTAAGAACCGTATTACTTACAGAGACTTACTTAAGACTGTACTCGTTACTACTATTTTTTTATTCTATTTATTACTACCTACTGTTACCACTTTTTATTCTATCTATTACTATTTTTTTATTCTGTTATCATTACCATTTTATTAAAAAAGAAGAAGAAACGTTACATCATTCTGGACTTGTACTTCCGTTACTTGCAATCGGTTTGGACAATTCTTATTTTGCATAAAAATCCACACTCGTTAGAGATCGTAGAAAATTTTTGAAAATTTTTTTTAGCATCCCCGTTAAAAGATCCACATGGTCTCGGAGAGAAAGTAATTTTCCGACGTTTATCTGTCCGGGGCGCGTCCTTTTGTCCCCGGCGAAGGGTTTCCGGGATGAGAGTCGAAACTCTGGGGAATTGTCTCCTCTCTTAATTTCCTTTGTTTCGTCGACCGCGCCGAAATTGATGGACACGCTTCTCGCGTGGAAGCGCAAACACAAAAATGCCACACCGTGACCTGAGGCTCGTTAAGTGATTATTCGTCGGTTACGTCGAACAGGCGACTCTTCGACGGATCAACGTCCCCGTTTCTGTTACAGCAAGACCCGGCCAGACAAACTGAACTGCCGCTCAGGGCTAATTAGTGTTTAACTAGCGAAATAATCTTTTTTTTTCTCTCTCTCTCGACCGGTTCACGCCCCCTCGGCAAATGTCTCCACGGGCTCGTTCAAGAAGCTGCGTGTTCTGATCGCATGAAGACTTTTTCGATCGTGACACGCAATTATGCTTGGTACACGTGTATGGCGCATATACGGTATATGTATACAGACAATACGTATATCTATAGAAAATTCATGCTACGTAAAGAAATTTTCTACTGCTTCGTTAAAATAAGAATGGAAAGGTTTTACATTGAAAATTCACACACCGCCATATTTTTTGTCTTTGTCAGCCATTAACGGCATTCAGATTAATATAGTTTACAATTGTGTGTACCATTATGTTCTGGAAAGTGTTCTCTAATTTTTTAGCCTAGGTAGAACTGTTTACGGTTTTCGTGCAATACCACATTTTTCGAAAAACAGCCCGTTTTTGTAAGAGGATTTTTTATTTAAAGAAGAATAGGACTAAATCGTCAGTCTTAAAATAAAATAACAACCTTAACCTGTTCAGGCACGAATTTTTAAAAAACAAATTAGACGATTTTAATTACTCTATAATTAGGTATACTTTATGCAATTTAGATAACCGTTATTCGAACAAGACAAAAATGAAAATAATTGTGAATGCGTTAGAAAAAAATTTTTAAATCAAATTGAATGTATACATATGTATATCGTTGAAAAAGTTAATAAAATCGGCAAAATGTTTTCATATTCAATAGATTCGTACATATTCTAGTTAATAAACAAATTATTCGATTTGAAACACAATATTGCATAGTAAAAAGATCTACTTTAAAAATATTCAGACGTTCCTTTTTCACAATTTGTTTGTTCGAATAGTTCTATATTGGATTGAAACATTGTTGTAATGGCAATTAATTACGAATTATCTGAAGCATGGAGCACCGAGTGTCAACGAACTGACGGTTTATCCAAATCCATTTGCTGCTATCAGCAAAGTTGGGCTCGTGTAGTGGCGATCGTGTCGCCGAAGCCGCGGTCGCCAACATAGTTGCAAACGAGCATCAATTTATCAGTCCATTCACTGATATCTCCTGTCCCCATTCCTACACCACTCCACTGAATGAAGATTTAGCAACGGTTTCAGTAAACATCCTCGACGCAGTCAAAGAATACCACTATCTGCGAGCAATCGATTCCCTGAGTGGAATCAAGTGCAAAGAGCATCTTCGGACGAGCATCCGCTTCAATCTTTTAACGATAAGCTTATTTCGCCACTTAACGCTAAACACACCGACCACTAAAACAAATTATGTTGTCTCATAAAAATGCCCAAAATTGAATTCACTTACATTTCGTTCGCTCTCTATGTGTCTGTACAAACAAAATCAATTGCCATAAGAGATTGTCAATAATTTCAATGGAATCCTAAAATATAAAATTTGAGGGAATGTCTCTACTAAAAATTAGCGTAATATCAGAACTCGCTAAATCCATTTCTGAAAAATAGAATATATGAAGACAATTTTTCTAAATATTTTTGTAACAGTTTCAATCAATTATTAGTACAGTGATTTTTCTATATATGTCGCCAAGGCCTGGATGATAAACGTCGCGGAATTATCCCCACTACCGCGGCGTATACCCAGTGATGGTCCTCGAAGCTCGAGAGGCCTCGGACGCCGAGGAGTGTAAACATAACACGGCTCAGGGTATGTCTCCTGGACGATACACGACGCTGACAAGACCCGTGTTGATGACATAGATCGAGAATTCACTGTATTCCGCTTCGCACTTGAAATATTGAAAATTCATAAACCAATTATTACACAAATATTTAGAACAATTATTTTTAAAATTCAGCTTTCATTTTACATTCCATTTTTCAAAAATGGACTTAATTTTCGTTACTGCTTCTAAAGTTCACTTTAAGAAATTGTTACTACGCAATGTATTAGAATATGTAAAAGTCTTTTATCCGAAGAAGTGAACGGTTAGGCCAATTTCGATGTGCAGTAAAAATCGTCCTGTACCAATAACGCAACAATGATTACAATATAAGGATACGCAGCGATACCGAAAATTAAGCTGAACGAAACAGACGATCTTCAGAGTCTGTTCAAGCCATGAATGCTACCATGATCGGGGGTCCTCAATCCCGCGGACTCATTTAAATAGCAGCGGCTTCTCTTGATCGGTTCGCACATTTCCGCCAAAACGCAAAGCAGTTCCTGGAAACAGGTGTAACGATGCGCGATCGTGTTTATCGTGTCCAGGAGTTCTTTTAGTTTCGGAGCCCGCTCCGCGAGTTTGCCACAAGGTTCGCTGGAAACGTCCGTTAAGGTATAAGTGGCATTCCATTCCTCAGGCAGGATTGCTTCTGCCCAATGCGCGGGACTTGTCTCTCGATTGGCTGGGAACGAAATCCCGGGCGAGGTCTTTATAAAAATTCCGAAAAGAATTCCCCAAAGGAGCTATCTCGGTCACTGATCGGCCATTAATTGATGGGAAAGGGCCACCACGCTGACCAGACAAATCCGGCATTCTCCCCGTAATTGAATCTTATAAATAAATTGGACCGGTCCTACGTTCGGCTTTATCTCGAGAAAAACCGTTCTTCCGCGCGAACTTCGATCTTTTGATGTTCGGGCATCGCCGCTGAACAAATCCAAATTTTGTTCACTTGGAACGACACAAATTCGTGACGATAGACGTCGAAGTTGAAAACAGTAGAAAGATCTGTGAACTTACAGTAGAATTATTCTAGAGCGCCGAGATGTATACCTGCGCTCGGTGCTCGTTTCTGTTTCTTTTTTCGCTAGGCTTGCGTACGCGCGAGGCGGAGGTCGAAGGAGGGACAGTGGAGGAGCGTCTCAAGTTGTTTTGGAAGAGTTAATTTTAGAGCGAGGAGTCGAACGAGAAAAAGAGTCGAGCGTTGTGTGTAACCTAGCGAAGCTTCAGAGAGAGAGAGAAAGAGAGAGAGAGACAAGCCTGACTTCGTAGATTCGCGATAAGGTAGAGTGACCACGTTACCGACAAAATTAGACAAAAAATGTGCCTCGACTTTCCCTCCTTATATGAGAATATCTTTGAAAATCCTATGGATAGACTTTCAGTAAATAGTGGCACCTAACCCCGGCCAGTATGTACACATCTCAGCTACAATAATGATTACTTAACGATCACACAAAATTAAATTATTTTGGTTTCTGATATCGTTGATTTGCAAATAACGCAGAATCAAAAAGTATCTTTTCAATTATTCGACACTAACCACGGTCAAAATGACCGGTTGTCTATTCCACAATTATTGAAATGATGAAGACGAAAATCGTACAAAGTTTAAGTAAACTCAACATTGTCCCTTCTATAAGACGTGTCGCTTAAATATGATTTTTGCTTGGCAGGGTTCAGCGTTGAGGAGAGCCTCAAGTGTAGGAGAACTTCCACGGACAGGCCTCGGCCGGTGTTAATTGATTATCGGAGTAATTTATCCAGCGATCAATGCCGATAATCGCCGCCTCTCTGCGTCACGTTTCAATTCGATCGGGCTTTCGATTCTGCCACCGTGGCGACGACACTCTCGATGAAGGAGCCCCTCTTGGCCGAACGTTATTTGGCTTATCTGCTCCGTAAGTGGGCGTGCTCGATAATTCCGTTGCCTGCAGCCCTGACCGTATGATTTATACGTCGGTGCATAATGTGTCGCATCCTTCGATGAGCCTTCCGATTGCATAAGTGAGCACCGGGGTTAGGCGTCGCGACTGCTCGAAGCCTCGACGTGGCGCCAGCCTCTCGTATTGTACGAGACCGTCCACATGTAGCGACGCAGCGCGTGTGTCGCTCCGGCAGCCGGATGGATGTTTGCTTTACGACCCCTCTACCCGCGAACTCGCAACAATGCGAAAAGCCACTTTGAAGCGTGTTTCACCTTCGGGCTCCACCGAGCAATAAATGACCAATCAGAGACGTTGATAATTGCCTGTGATCAAGGCTAACTTCGATCCGACCTTGGCAGCCTTCTCATAGATAATTCCCGAGTTAGAGTGGCCCGCTGGCTCCGTTTATGCTCGCGCAAATTGATATTTTTATTCGACACATTTTTGTCCAAAGACAAATGCGAGATTTATTCGTCACTGTTTCTACTTATTTCGTTCTGCAACGCAGCGTTCATTTTATTATTTTATTTTAAATTATATTCTTCTAATGTCCTTTCAGTTTTGGAGTACCAAAAATGTTGCGATTCCTCGGGTAATTTGCAGTAACTTTGTCCTGTGAAAAAATATTCTCCACAGTTTCGTTGGGGAGTTAATAACGAAACACAAGGACCAATCAGAGCGCTGTTACAGACGGATTCCGGCTCAACGGCAGGTCCCGCTGAGCGTGGCGTTGGCATTGGCCAAGCCGGAATCCGTCCGCTGTAGCCGCGCTCTGATTGGTCCGTGTTTTGCATTGACAATTCCTCAACGAAGCCGCGGGGAACATTTTCCCAAAGGAAAAGGTTACTTCAAATGACCTCAGGAATCACCCATTTCAAGGAGGTACAACATTTCTGGGATACCTCGTGTAATTCGTTGCTCTTCACAGCTATACTGACGCATCAGAGAACCAACGCTCAATTACAGCGTTGAAATTGATTGTTAGGCGGCGTGATTCTCCGCTCCTACAACAACAACCGAGACCCACCTATAACAACGGGCCAAGATTAGCCGCGATCCCTTTCCAAATAGGTGAGAACACCGGAAATGATGGTTCCTGGTTCAACAAAAGCGCACCGCGCCCCTAATCAACGTGAAGTCGATCTCATTACCCGGTCAAACGGCGATCACAGTTCCCGTGGATCAACCCGTGAATCTCCGGCAATAGACTCTGTTTGGACACCTCGAAATGCGTGAACCGTAATCATCGCATTGTCGACAATTTTCGGGCCGGGTTCTACAAGGGCTGGGCCCGCAGCAGCGGCAGGACTAAAAGGATTCGGGGTTTGGTTTCACCCTGGAACGGGAAACCAGAATTCCAGCTGATGGGGGCCCGGGTACCTGAACCGTTAATGACCCACGTACCTGTCTCTTCGGGAAGCCTTCGAGCAATGGTCGAACATTGTTTCCCCCGTGGGGCGAGCAACCTCAAGGGTTGCTGAACGACGATAAACCGGTACAATGCCCGGCGAGGCTCCGGCACCGCCATTCACCCGAAAAAAGGATCTTCGACTTACCGTCGGATTTACTGCTTGGATTTACTACACGACGGGAACACGCTTCCCGATATACCTTCTCCGATCAGCTGAAGGGTGTCCCGCTGCGAGCCAAGATCTACCTGGAGCTGAAGAGGCCCTCAGAGAGTTCAGAGCAAGTCCCGCGAGTTTGCTTTCGGCTATCCTTGGTGTAGAAGTAATTAAACGACGGCGATTGGGAATCCTTGTCTACAAGGACCTCCGCCTCGAGGACTTCCTGTGCCCTTGGGGCGAATGTCGGTGACCGGAGTGATCTACGGCGGCGGGTGTAGAAAGTATTCGTAGTACGAATCTCGTACACCATTTGAAAACAAACTTTTTCCAAAATTGGACCACACGGCTTGAATTTTTTTTTTTTTTTTTGAGATGTTAGAAGAATTAGTTTACCGGGTAATATATAAATAATTTTTTCGAAACATTGTTATTGGTCTCAATTGCGAAGAAAAAAATAATCGCCACAATTTTTAAGTCTTTCATCTTTGCTGTGATGAAAAATTAGAAGGTACTTTTCGTAGATCTGAGTGAATTATAAAAATGTTCTCCCTCGAAAGGGGTGATTCATGGGGTCTTTTGAAGTGACTTTTTCTTTTCTTATCGAAAATTCGCGGCTTTATTTATTAAAACATTTTCTATCTGAATTCCAGCAAACTGGAGCGTAAAAGAAATTAATTTTCTTTCTTAATCTTGTTGTTTTTATCCCTGTTTATTAAAACTATTTACACGAGAAGGCTAAAAGATATAATTAACAAAACTAACACTACGACGGTAAACACCGAGGTAAACTAGACTTAGTATACTAATCGCCCGACTTGAGAATATAAAAGGTGGTTCTGTAATTATGTCTGTATGCTCTGTAGCAGTCACTTTGTTTTTCGGACGCGTCCTACTGTCTTATTGCGGTTCACCTCTTGGAGGTGAATCCGCGGGTCTACGACCTCTTTTCAAAATATTGTAAGCTGGCATGTAGACGCGCTCGCTGACTCTGGCCCAAGTGCCCACACACTCATACCTACACACATAACTTGTAAGTAATAACATAAATTGTAAGTAATATAACCGTATTTTTATATTCCTTTAATAGTTTTACTGTTTTAAAATATATTCACTTATTTTTGCCACGAATGCACAAAATCCGTTGCCTAATTATGAACGAAAAATATGGAAAGAAACTCGCTTGTCTTGTAATTGATGCAGTTTTTATTTTGCATAAATATCCGCAGTCAAGTCCTAAAATAGTTCTTAGTTAATAGAATGCAGGTAGTAATAATTTTCCAATTATTTTAACCCTTTGCACTCGAAGCTATTTTAACTTCAAAACGAAACATTTCTTCCCACCTAGAATATTGCCCTTCTATATATTTTTTTCATGTTATACATACGAAAATGGTGCAATTTACTAGCACAATACCGAAATGTTTAGTAATTTATTCAATACAAATAAATTTAATAGTGTAGAAAATATTTTGAATAACGATATAGCAATTTTTAGTGGTGCCTTACAGTCACCATTCGAGCGCTAAGGGTTAATTATAAAGGGGACAGTTAATTGGAAGTTAATTTCAAGGAAAAAATCGTGCAAGCGAACTTGTATTTTGCTTGTAGTTATGGAGTAAATATTGTCGATGTTTTATTAAGTATTGTAGGGTTGAGTGACGAGCATTGTCGCATCGAGACAGGGATGGTGCTCCATAATACGGTATTAAATAACCACACCCTTTTCACGATCTCCCGTAACTAAATCTATGAAATACTGGCGCTTATCGTGCACCGTGTTGATAAGTACTTCCGCTGCTCTTTGATAAAGGAGCGCTCGATACGAAGTTCTAACGGCGTTGTTTGTAAAAATGGGGGCTTTCATTGCGCCCGTGTCACAATCTGGTTGTATCGTTTATCGAATGCCTAACGGTCACTTTTTCCACCATGTTCAAATGACGTTTGCCCATCTCCTTGACTTGTCTGTGACGTCATATTACAAAACAAACAGCGCCGGGTACAAACTCAAATTCTTCCGCGATATCATTCTTCATGAATATTTAAACCAGAGCGTCTTTAATCTTCAATCTCGAAATAATTACTAACAATACAGTTTTTTTCAGCATTATTTTTAATCTAAAATTGTTAAATCAATCACATTCACTTAAAAATAAACCTTAATCGCCAGAAGTGTGATAAGAGTATCATGTGAGATGATTGAATGCCCAAAAAAAAAAGCGTTTCGAGATTATTTGTTTCCCCATTACAATTAATTATTCCACCAGCAACAGTCTAATAATAAATTAAAAACCAAAGTGTGATAGCGTCGTCGGTTACTAGACGAATTATAAATCCGATCACATATTTTAATGGACAAATCAAAACATTCTTCAGGAATTTTGAATAAATATTTTCAAGGTTGAAGCTTATTCGCAAATGTTTCTCCTTACTTTTCCCTCATTCTGCAACATTTCAGCAATCATTTCAAAAAGTTTCATCGACCTATGTCAATTCTACTAAAAGTTCTATAATTTTCTCACAAAATGCCGACCGTCAATTGTTTAGTCCCAAGAGGACTGAACCATTCTGAAGAAGGACCAACCTCAATAAAAATGTCCAAGGTCAAAAGTGATTCGCCAACTTTTGTCCGTATTTTTCCCGCATTTTGCAACTCTCTAGCTTCAATTTAAAAAAGGTTTCATCGACCTATCTCAATTCTACTAAAAGTTCTATAATTTTCTTTAAAAATCCCCGGCGATAGTCATCGACGCTTCGTTCCGTGTAACCGCGTTCGTAATTAGCGACGAACGGAGTTCCCTTACGCAATCTTTATTACATACGCGAGCCACGAGGCTATACCACACGCGTAATGATGATCACCCGGCGCCGGCGCCAATAATTGCTCGATTTTGCCCTCTCCGTTCTATCGCGTTGGCATAACTCATTGTATCTCACCCTCCCTCGATAGGGGTTTTTTTTTTGTTGTTCTTTCTCGCTTTCTCGCTATCGATGCGACGGCCGTGTCCCGTTGATAACGAGCGAGGCTCCTCGCAAGAAACAAAGAGTATGATGCGCCTAATGAATAGGCTGTTGACGTTTCTGCCAGCCGACTATACGTTCTGCCCCGAGAAAACGTATCGTTCGCATCAAATTTGAAATTAATTAAGAATTCATATGGAACTAGACCACCGGCGACGTTTATGGTAATTTTTGGAGAGGCGCTTTGACGACTAAGATTTTTGTAGTAATTAAACAGCTATGGAACAGTCGGGAGAAAATGTTTGCCTCGGAGTGGCAATTATTGAGAAGATCTCCTTCAAGAGACTCCAAGGTCACGAACACGTAATTTTTAAGTGTAGCGATTGGTACAACGTTATCGTGTCACGAGTCTAAACGTTTCAATTCTTGTTTCATGAAATAAATTATTTTTATGTTCTTCTATTATTTATAACAGAGTATAATGTGTTTTCTACAAAAACGAATAGAAGAACCACGAAACACTGAAAACAGAGGATTTTAGGTTACTTTCAACTCAGTGAAATTATTAAGGAGCCATTAGTTTAATAACCTAACAAATTACAACCTACAGTGGTTGCAACAATAATTATCCTTAAATAAATTTCTCCTTGGTTTCTTCTGCATCAGAAAGCTGAAAGAATGGAGGCCAGCAAGCTGAAATTAAACGAAACACCCTGTAGAATTGCGATCGGGGCACAGTCGTAGGTTCACGCTATGGTTCCCCTAATTACAATACGTAGTTAATTATAGAGTAAATGAGCAGAAATTTGTTGATCCGCCGGTGAGCGGCTACCAGACACCGTTTTGTACCCTGCGCCGCGATGGCCGCCTGTTTGGATTTCACATTCCTTCGGTGACACAAGTGTTCTTCATGCAAGGCGTGTCCCCCGTGTGTCACCGACGGATCCACGTCTCTTCCGTTGAACGAAACAACCCAAAATCTCGTTTATCTTCCACGTTCCACGTGGAACACTCCTTTTCCTCGGCTACCGGCCGCCGATTCCGAATACGCAGTCGCGTGAAGCTATGCAGCCGCTCATTTAAATTAGAAAAAAAAGTCGACCGACGGCCTGCTCCGTCGGGGTTGCCACGAAATCATCGACAACAGTTTCACTGACGCTGACTTCGTCGGTCAGAGTTCGACTAAATCGCGCTTAAATGCAGGTGACGTCATCCAGCCATTTTTCTTGCAACTGCTGCAATCGAAGCTAATTTATCGTTGTCGATCAACTATACTGATGTTCTGTATCCATTAAAGACTATTTTTATTGTGAAAGTTAAATTTTAATATCAAAAACGTTAATTTATTGTTGATAATTTACTGGATCAATGTCCTGTACACATTAAAGGCTATTTGTATTGTAAATTTTAATTTTTAATATCGAAAGCGGTGTCCCATTTTGCAATTGTTGCAATCACAGCTAATTTATTGTTGCTAGATAAAGTATATGAATTATGTTCACTAATATTACTGAACATAAACATTAACATTAACTGAAGAAAAGGGAAATATTTTCATAGGTTAGTTAAATATAGCTGGATTTTTTCGCCACGTGTGTCACTCTATGTTGAAGGTAGAATTAAAGGGAATTATAAGAACTACGTAAATATTTGTATCTTTTGGTCACAAGCCAACCAGCGCAGTGAAAGGACATTGACGTCGCCTAATGCTGTTGATAGTCAATGCTGGTGTCGGTCAGACATGATTTCCAGTGAAACCTGTGTCGTGATTTATGAGAAGTTAATAAGTGGTGCGCGATTGACGATGAGCACTAAAACTACAGTTATTCCGGAAGTCATTTTAGAGTATGTAGAATGGTGCTGTGTAGACCTCAGAACCATTTAATAATAGAATTAGATTAAGTTTAAAAGTTGATTGTAATAGAATTATGTAGATTAAATTTAAAAAATTGGTTGTGATAGAATTATGTAGATTAAATTTAAAAATTAATTATAATAGAAATATAAAGTATTGTATATTAAATCCGGAAATTAATTGCAATGGAGTTACATCAAATTCAGTACGTGATTGTAATAAAATCATATCAATTTTAAAAATTGATTGTAGTAAAATTAGGTCAAATTCAGGAATTGATTTTCATAGAATTACATTAAATTTAGGAATTGATTATAATAGAATTAGATTAATTTGAAAAATTGAATAAAGTTATATTAAATTCAGAAATTAATTGTAATAAAATTACACTAAATTCAGAAACATGCTGCAATTATATAATAATCGTTGGAGAAGTAAAATGGACAACTAGCGACGCAAAAACAGGATGGAACGCCAGATAGTGGGATTTAAAAATTTAAAGAATCGCAGGGGATCTTTAAATGCGAGCACACCCAGCGTATCTTGGATCATGGTTTTTAAATGCCATAAGTGTGCGTTCGAAACCGCGGTCGAAGGTTCTGATATTCGACCGCTCCTTGCTTTGCTATATAAACAGGCAATTTTTTCCTATATTTGGAAGATTAGATTTCTGGGGCACATGCATCGGATTCACCACTATACATTGTAAACAACGACGTTCTATTTCACATAAAAATAATTTCAAGGGGGAAACGGCGTCGAGTTTTCAAGGCAGACGATAAATTGTATAAACATGTTAGCATGAAAACGGTTTAGACATTTCGTAATATATTGCGACATTTTATGATCCTGACTATCAATTGAATAGCGCAAGAAAAATGTTTATTAGAACGCTACGTTTGAATGGTTTTCGAGAGCCATTCAGGACTGGGCATAATTCATTTCATGTCTTGCCTTATGTCAAAAATTATAATTTATAATATTAACTATTTGCTCAATTTATCTTCATTCTAAGGAAATATTTGAAATACAACATTAAAATATTTTATGTTATAAAAGATGTTTCGTTCTATTTAAGGTACATTACATTAAATTATACTTTTGAAATTTTTCATAAAATTTTCAAAAATAAGGAGAATATGTCTATCCAAGTTTTTAGCCATTTTTTAAATAATATGTACAGTGATTTCTCTACATATGTCGCTCAGACCTGGACGATAAATGTCGCGGAATTATCCCCACTACTGCGGGGTATACCCCGTTAGGGTCCACGATATATCGGGAACGTACCTAAAATCAATGTACCTAAGAAATAAAGTCGAGTAATTCCACGTAGATGGATCTTCACAATCTCAATAATGGTAAATTAAAAATATTCGAACCCGTCATTTTGGCGGATCCCGTGAACCTAGTGTTAAATGTTTATTCAGTGGACAGATCGCGTCCTAGTGTGAGAATTATGGTCGAGATTGGTATGAAATGTGATCGAATGGAAGGAAAAATTCCCACCACGGTGTTCGATTTCTTCGCAGCCCGCAGTGGTCGAAAATCGATAGATACTATGCCCGCATATTAGCAAACGCATTCAACTTCAAGTCGATCGGACGATAGATGCGTTCTGGAGTGCGCATAGTCAAGCGTATCTTATCGGATCTATTAATAATGCACGCTTCATAAGCCTTAACGATCCCTGTTAGCGTTCGCATGCTCAATTTTCTTTGTTTGCCACGGCTTTGGTCATGCAAGCCACTCGATACCATTATGTTCAAGTCATGCAACAACGTTACGTCTCTTAATGATTCAATGCCTCGCGCATGCCAACATCTATTTCCTTCTTGTTTCACATTTTACATTAGATGCTTCGATGTTCCATTATCTCACATTCTAAATCTCTCAATGCACGTCGAAGCAATTTTTAAAATTTACAAATATCGGGATTGTGAAGATGCATCGTTTGAGGAATTATTTAACAAATTGATTTCTTTGGGTTAATATTATTTAATAAATGGCTACAAATTTTCATAGATACATTCACGTTATTTTTATAAAGTACAGTGTTTACTCGATATATGTCAACAACACGGGTCTTGCCAGCGACATGTATCGTCGAGGAGATACGATTCTTTGATCCACGCTGAATTATGTTTATTATGCTTACACTTCTCGGCGTCCAAGGACTCTCGAGCTTCGTGGCCCCTCAGGGGTATACCCCGCGGTAGTGGGGATAGTTCTGCGACTTTTATCGGCCAGCTATTTGCGACATATATCGAGGGAAGACTGTAATGTAAAATAGTGATTTTTAGATTTACTTTTACTTACTCCCACCAATGAGAGCGCACTCTCAGAGGGGTACCTCCCTCCAGGTATGACTCGTCCCCCTCCCTGTATCTGCAAGACTGCTACGAATTTTCCCGATGCAATCTGCCCAAGCTGTTGATCGCGCCAAAGAAAAATCGATTTTATGCGGTTGGTCAATGGGATCCCCCCTTAACCTGCCCGCATCAGTAACCGAGGCATCAGTAAAATAGGAAGCGTCATGACGACAACGGCGACGGAACAAGACCGATGCGGGCGCGAGATGAACCGCCTGCTTCCTCCTTCTTTTTGAAACTGGAGGGCGGGGAGGGGAAGGGAGGGCAACGCAGGGGGATCGAGAGATCATGGTGCTGTAGTTCCAGGGGATCGCTGCAGGCTCGTTCGATCGTACACGGCATAATGCGGCATTTGGGGGAAATTGCGGCCGTTGATGGGGATCGCTCGAGCCGCGCCGGGGGAAAGTTTGGTATGCAGTTATGTCGAGGCGTGTACCGCATGATTCGGGGATAAATTGGTGGTATTCGGCCTGAAGAGGGTAATATGGGGTAAAGACGGGGGAAGAGGGAAATCCACCTCCCGCATAAGTATCTCTTGATTTAAATCGACGCACAGTGGTCCAATCCGGACAAAAATCATTTTGAAAAGCGTAAACTAAGTTAACGCTAAACCTACCTAGCCTTAAAAGTAACTGGTACATGTCTCCTTATAAAAATGACGAGATTGATTTCATTCAGACTTTGTGCGGCTCCTGCACGTGCTCCACCAAAGATACCTATACAATCTTTTCACATGAAATAATTCTTATTATTTCAATAATTGTAAAATAAAAAATCTGGAACCGGTCATTTTGATATGGTGCTTGTGGGTTTAGTGTAAAACCCACTTGCTAGAATATCGTTTATACCATATTATGTAGTTCCTTAAATCCTACAACTTGTGTCAGTAACATTTTCTCGTATTGTTTGAAATAACCAAGACATTCCAGTGGACAGAGTTCGTGTGACACACTGTACGTGAGAAACAATGCCCTGATATTGGTTCCTTTTTCAGTCATGCGCGTTACTAGGTTAAGTGGCACTGGGAAAATGTGCGTAACATGATCAAAGTATACCGAAACCACATACGAACTTTCAGCTTGATCGACTTCGCTCATCCCCTGATAAAAAATGTTGAAAAATCGACGCGACTCGTTAAAGAAAAAAGGAATTCCCCTGGGTAGGACCTCGCCTAACCTAGACTCGTAGCGCCGGCAGTTTATTGGACCCCGTGGACAAACGGTCCAACCTATCCTAACGTAACCGACCAGGCCCGACCGTCGTTTCGTCCTTGTTCCTCCCCTCTCCCATGGACACCATGGACTTCTCTTCCCTCAACCACTGACCCCCGGCTCTCCTGGCCGTTTCGGAGAAACCGTTCACGGACGGTACACACTAATGGCCACCGATCCTGGTGGGGACGACTCACGGACGTTTGTTAGCCCCCATTCCGTCGACTGGTGTGTCCGGGCTCTTTACTTATTTATTAACGGGTTGTTACCCTACGAGTCCGCCGCACTTGATTTTTATAGCGAAGCCTGGACCCTCTGTCCACCATGATCGCTGCTTATCCCCGTGTTCGGGGATTTCCCATTACCGTGTAATGCGTGGTACATGGGGGTCCTGTGCGTTCGAGGGAAAAATGTGCGAGTTGAACATGCCGCAGTAAAGACACCGAAGGAATTCACGAACATTATTGCAGAATTACAGTGTATTGCATTCTTATGCCTAGAGATATTTCCCTAGATCCGTTTACGGGGAGAAGATCGTCGAAATTTTTTTTAAATCACTTCTGAAAGGTTTTGAAAATATGTTCTCAGGGTTGTAGCCCGAAGCTCGACTCCTCGGACTACTGCGAGTTCTAGGCCTATGCTAGGGTCGTTTCTGACCCACGCCGACATTTCGCTACAGTTTTCTTTCGATATAAGGCGATGGCTCGGGACCGGCTGTCGTCTTATTTTAGAAGAAGTGGCGATTTTCTTATTTCGACGAGGCGATTTTATTATTTATATCCCCACCGCGACGGGTCACGAATGACTCCGGCATATCGTAGGGTTAATTCTAGGCGCACGAAAAATTGCAACATTGAATTTGTTTGCTACTCTTTTAGTAACGTGTGTTTTAGTAATGTGTTCAATGAATTTAATAATTCCGATGGAAGCATTCCTTTGTAATGATTGTAAAATGGGAAATTTGAAAAGTTTATTTTTATTTCTTGTTAAACCCGTCTCCTGCAAATAACAGTTTAAAAATCGCAACGCACGAACTGCTGGACAGATTGATTCGATTTTTTTTTATACACATATTTGGTAATCTCTGTTCATCACGAACCTACCCAATATTGTTTGAATCATTCATTTGTTAATTTAGCCTATGTACCTACTGTGCACATTTCTCTTCCGCAGGGTTCCAAACCGATTTGAAAGATGATCCGTGGAAAAAGGTATCTTATCTCGATGGAAGGTATTCCCTTACCAGCAACTGAATCTTTCCCTAGGGATGAAGAACGCTCGGTCGAATAGTGATGCGTTAATTAGTCGACCCTTCATCACCGTTCCGAGTCTTTAGAAGACAATGGCCAGGTCAGCAGTGGAGGCTGGACGAGAAGCTTCCGTGAGAAATTCTTGAGATTGTTGTTCTTATCGACATGTGGTATCTGGGCATACTCTTTCTCGTATAATTAAAGGTCGAACTGTTTTTATCCCAGATTTATTTGTTGTATTGAACATCGTGGGAGAAAGTTCGTAAAAATTATTCGTAAAAAATCTTTTGGACAAAGATCGACTATATAAGGAAAAAATAATTTGTAAAAGGCAATTGAAAATAGTTCGTCAGCGTTGAAAAATCTATTATTCTTGTTACTTTTATTTATATATTATTTATAAAATTCTTATTTTCGTTATACCAGCGAGCAAGTGATGAAAAAAAAAAGTAAAATGTAACCAAGGAGTTGTGAAGGCAATTCTCATGTAATTCTTTAGATATAATTTATTTAACCGCACACTTAAAAAAAAACCAAGTCTACTCTCCCCGCTGAAAGACGATTATTTAGAGAAGATACGTTCCAAGAATACTTGCTAAAAATTCTCATGCGGACGCGACTCTAATTTTGATATATGCGTTCTGGAAATCGATGAGAATAAAAAAATCTGATAGCGGCATGGCATTTTTTCGGAGTCGGCCGACGATAAGATCGTCCGATCGAAATTGTGCGATCGAGTCACGGAAAGAGAACGAAAAAATCGTTCCCAAGGCAACGTGATCTGCGGAATGCTTAAGCGGATGCCTTCCCATCTCCTCCTTCTTCTTTTTTTCTCTCGGTTATACGTTTTCATTTTCGTGTTCGGGGCCAGTGTCTCTAACGGGCTCTCATTGGTACGCGGCCAGATTAAAGGCGCTACCCACACTAATCTCGCTAGATTTAAAGCCTAGAATACGCCTCGTGATTCGACTGGCTTTTGCCTACCCCAACACGACCCTTCTTAGTCTAAAGTTCCAATCGAGTTCCCCGAAAGCCCCTGGCTCGAAAATCTTCCGGCGAGGACGCGTCACGAAACCCAAAAAGAACCCACCTGTTTCGTCGCGGCGCGGCGCGTCGGCGTGCCCGTCTTTTCCGAGAAACACGACCGATCGTTTTCCATTCGCATTCTACCCTTATTGTTTATCTTTTTGGTTATACTGAATACTCTCTTCGCCGACCGATCCATCCTCGCGCGCCGTATGTTAACGAGAAACATGTCCCCTGACGCTACAGCGCTTCGATGTCTATCTGCTTCCTCTTCTTTGCGGTCTTCAACCACTTTTAATTCCATATTAACCCTTATCACTCGAATGGCGACTCTAAGGCGCCACTAAAAATTACAAAATTTCAAAATATTTTTTACATTATTTAATTTCTTTGTATTTAATAAATTACTAAACATTTCAGTCATGTACAAGTAAATTGCACCATTTTCGTATGTATAGCGTGAAAAAATATATATAGAAGGGAAATATTCTAGGTCAGAAGAAATTTTTCGTTTTGAAGTTAAAATGGCTTCGAGTGCAAAAGGTTAATGATCCTTTAAATAATATTGAGCCTGTAGCGATTACCCTATTTTAAGTCCCATTTTGTTAGAAAATGGTGTATTCCACGAAATGGCGTCTATTGTGAGCTATAGTGTTTAATCCTACTTTGAATCCTACTCTGTTAGAAAATGGTATGTTTTACAAAATGGTGTCTATGTGCTTGGACATTGGTCTGGTCCTTTTCTTTGTGGCCTTGTATCATTTTTAATCCCATATTAATCATTCTTTAAATAATTTTAAGCCCGTAACGATTATCCTATTTTCAATCCCATTCTGTTAGAAAATGGTGTATTCCAGGAAATGGCGTCTATTGTGAGCTATAATGTTTAATCCTATTTTGAATCCTACGCTGTTAGAAAATGGTATGTTTTACAAAATGGTGTCTATGTGTTTGGACATTGGTCTGGTCCTTTTCCTTGTAGCCGTGTACCATTTTTAATCCCATATTAATCATTCTTTAAATAATTTTAAGCCCGTAACGATTATCCTATTTTCAATCCCATTCTGTTAGAAAATGGTGTATTCCACGAAATGGCGTCTATTGTGAGCTATAGTGTTTAATCCTACTTTGAATCCTACTCTGTTAGAAAATGATATGTTTTACAAAATGGTGTCTATGTGCTTGGACATTGGTCTGGTCCTTTTCTTTGTGGCCTTGTATCATTTTTAATCCCATATTAATCATTCTTTAAATAATTTTAAGCCCGTAACGATTATCCTATTTTCAATCCCATTCTGTTAGAAAATGGTGTATTCCACGAAGTGGCGTCTATTGTGAGCTATAGTGTTTAATCCTATTTTGAATACTACTCTGTCAGAAAATGGTGTATTCTACAAAATGGCGTCCGTTATGTGCCACAGTGTTCGCTACTATTTTAAATCCAATTCTGTCACAAATTTTTTATTTTGCTTGAAGATCCGGAGTCTAGTAAATACAAATGCATAAAATTAATGATCGTCGCAAGGAAGAGTGGCCGCGGTGCAGAACGTGTCACAGCATCGCCGCGGTTTCCCGAGAAACCATAAGCGTAATTGTAGAACCCACGGCTCGAAGTACTTCGGTCTACACCTCCTTCGATTTTTGCCCTATACTAAGAAACGCATTCCACAATGGCCAGTCATCTCATGTTAGCGCGGCATAATGCTCACCTCCCGGGACAAACGCGCGGTGGCTCGCGCGCAAAGAGAGGACTCCGGACTTCGTTAGCGTTAGCATGCGCCGGACCTTTGAAACTGTAACTTTTGTCATGCGAAACGAGAGACCCCGTCGCTGTTTTTTCGCCCGTGCCACCGGAGCACTTCGAACCTCGCGGCGAGAAACAACAAGCGGGAATTTCGTTTATAATTTGGCCCCGTTCCGTCTCGGGAACGTTTTGTAACGATCTCAAGGCGGCGCGGACTAGTTTCCGACCCGTTTGAGGCCGCCATGACTGTTAACATTGCATGTAAGTAATTCCCAACGTCTTCTTCGTCTTTAGAATTTCTAATACCCTCCGCTTCGTTCTTTAAGATTTATTGGACGCGAGGATATTTCAAAATACCAAGGTCAATTTAGACATTCTGGGAGCCTAATGGGGTAACCAACATTTTTTAATGTGCAATTATCTTTTACAAATATTATTTGTTTGACACATATCAAGACCTACAGACTACAAGAAGCTAATAATAATTCGCTAAGGTGAGAGGGTAATTTCTTCGCCACTCGCTAGAAAAAATGGTAACAGATGCCATATTTTTTCGAATTTAATTAAACGCAGCTTGGGACATATTTTCGAAGCATCATACTATCGATTGCTGCAAAGAAAAATCGATAGTTTTGAGTCTCTACGTCAGGATCACCTCTTAGACTCATTTAACTCCCATCACCTGGGTCAGCCACTTCTAGCAAAAGTGGCAAAAGTCGCCTCATTTTTCAAATTTCTTTAGACGCTTCTTGGGACATATTTTCGAAGCATTCTACTATCGATTGCTGCAAAGAAAAATCGATAGTTTTGAGTCTCTACGTCAGGATCACCTCTTAGACTCATTTAACTCCCATCACCTGGGTCAGCCACTCCTAGCAAAAGTGGCAAAAGTCGCCTCATTTTTCGAATTTCTTTAAACGCTTTTTGGGACATATTTTCGAAGCATTCTACTATCGATTGCTGCAAAGAAGAATCGATAGTTTTGAGTCCCCACGTCAGTATCGCTCCTTAGACTGGCTTAGCTCCCAACATGTGGGTCAGCCACTCCTAGCAAAAGTGGTAGGAGGAAAATGATAATGAAAACTTTTAGGGGAATATTGTGAAAGGTTTGCAGTACCGACTGAAGAAATCGATTATTTGTAACGACTACATCAGTCTCCCCTCCTTAAATTCCCCGTCTACCAGCAGAGCAGGCCAGCCACGCATTACGTCACGTAGCACAAATGACTTTAAATGCCCCTCTTGGCTGGCTGCGACGGTTGTCCCTTTCGATTTCGACGTATGAGTCCCCCAGCCATTCCTCTTTTGTATTTCTCGCTGGGGGCATCGCGAACAATTCGGCTCTGATAGAGGCCGGAAAGGAATCTTGTGTGGACAGTCGTCCGCCGATGGCGGACTTCTTTGCGGACTCCTCTTCTTCCTCTGCCGTGATTCCAAGGGCCTGGACAGGTGAGACGGAGAGAGCAAACAAGTTTGTGGAACTTATTCTAATTGCCAGATTGCGGATCTTTGTGCGAGACACGCCCAATTCTCTTCGTGGCACGGTATTTTTTTGCACGGTTTTGAAATAACACGGTCCCAAAAGAAATCTTCCGTAGATTTGCAGATTGTAATCTCCCCTTTACGACAATATTAAATAACTTGATGCACGATTTTTGTATCGCCTGTCTAAAATTCTGTAAAAATTTATTGAACCATTTTTCGGCATGTAATTTATGGACTGCGGATCTTTATGCAAAATAAAAAATATTTCCATTGATTGCAAGACACAGGATCGAGATAAAAAATTTCTTTCTTCTTTTAATTATTTTATTAAGCTGAAACCAATACACCGGTGCCCTTAAATCTTTTTAATATGTTCACTGCTTGAAATTGTGCTTACCCATTTTTGTCATAAATGAATAACATCCGTAGTCTAGTAATTTATGGCCGAAAAACTCAAATATTCGAAAGAGGTCGAAGAAAGTTCATATTTTCAATTGCGCAGTGCAGGAGCAAAAATTAATGTATAGACATTTTTTTAAGGGCAACTTGAAGGTATCTTTTAATTGACATTACGCGAAGTTGTAGTTTAGTAAATTGTTAATGTTTTGTTAGTGGCCTCTAACGATTCCTGTTTCTGTAGACAGAAATAATGTTGTTGCAAACCGCTTGGTAGTAGACATTACCAAATATAATGGCTCGCGTGCTGCTTTTTCCCTCCGATAACACGACTCGCAAATTATGTATCTCCAAGAAATATTTTTAGCCTTGGACGATAACGTCGCGTTTAAATAATAACAAATTATGATCATAGACTCATTCAGCCATTCTAAATGTTCAGGAATGTCAAGCCAACGAAGAAACTGTTCTCAAAGTATGAAAATGATTATATAGCACTTTGAGAATTCCCAATTTCTCCCTGACGTGACCCTATAAATTAAAAAATCGAAACCTCCATTTATTTTCAAGCTATTCCAGTTTTTTTATTCAGTTTACTCTCTCTCTCTCTCGGAGAAATTGTAAAGTTTAACAAGTAGGGATTGTCAAATCTTTCTAATTAAAAGGATTAAAATTAAAATTATTATTAAGTTGAAAAAACAAAATTTTGTCTTTACTCTTACTTCTTGCTACTAATGCCAAAATATGTATTTTCCTTACAGTATAGTAACAAATAGAAAAAGGATGCATTTCATGATCATCAGGTGCATCGAATGCACGTCATCTCGCGCGATGCTCGAGCAGAAGTCCTCGAGCGATTTCAAGTGGACGTCAAAACACACAAAGCACGGCCACGACTAACGAAAGCATCTGTTTTCGACTGGCTGAGATCTTTTTTTCGGCGGTGCGCGCTTCGAAGGTTTCGGGGATTCATATGTCCGGCCATATGCGGCCGACGATATAAATTCGACTACGCTCGGGCTCGGCTGTGTTTGTATTTTTGTCGTTTCACGCTCTTAATCTTCCGCTGATAAACGTGTCCTGTGGTCGGCCGCCATGTGCTCCATGAATGAATTGCGATCGCGGGCCTTATCGACCGGCGAATTTTGTTCAAGAAACCTTATCGGACCCCCCGTTCCACGATATTCCTGCGCGATTCGAACGGGTTTCCCGTACACGTGTACGTCGGCCATCTTGTTTAGACCACACACTTTCCGTCCACCTTCCTTTCCTCATATTAGGCAGGGTCTTACCACTAGCTTCGCGGCTAGGTTTTAGGCTTATGCTTGCTACAATTAACACACTAAACCTACCGACCGGTCTTCGTAGATTCGCGATAAGGTAGAGTGACTACGTTACCGTCAAAAAATGGTTTCACGTGCCTCAAGTTTTCGTCCTTATATAAGAATATTTTGTCGCTGGCAAAGGGCTCATTCGAAAGAGGAAGGTTCAATCTAGAACGCGCTGGTCAGGAGCTGCCGAGATTATGCAGATATTTGGTAATATAAGCGTTAGAAGTAGGCCAAAAATTGACGATGCGCATGCCGTGGAATCCAAGCATTTTTATGCCACTGGATGAGTTTTCTGGATGAGATCGAGAGCAGCGCGCACTAGAAAATATCTCCAGCTACGAATTGAGCTATATTTTGTCTTGATACTCTGCGAAATGAAGCCAAAAACTTGAAGCACGTGTCTGGCTTCAGAATTCATTATATTGATAATACAGAGCAAAAAATGTGACAAGGTTACGTCGTTGTACCTCAACACCTCACCGTGTACTTAACTTAAATAAAACTCTTCTCGATTTTATTGTAATCAGTTGTACTCGATTTACAAAACCCGGAATCCAACATAACTAATACATGGTATCTTATAAAAATGGCGGGATTGAAATTGTTTTTGCTCTCCTATGTATTTATTTAATTATTTCGCACGAAAGCATCTTTATAACATCAATAATTGCAAAATAAAAAATCTGGGACCGGTCATTTTGATCGGCGATGGTAGGTTTAGTGTTAATGCAAATCATTTTTATTTTGCATAAAGATCTAGCCATATAATTGTTTTCAATAATAACGAGATTATTGCGATTTAAACACGGGCAATATATTTTTCTGTTTTATGTATACTGTATTTTGTTATGCAGTATATATTTTTCAAGTCAGATATGGTTTGTTGAATTACAGTTACATAGTTAATAATTTCTACTTGTGCAGTTGTTAAGTACTATTTTTTTTATCACAGGACACTTTAAGTAAATACAAGAATAGATTAAGAGAACTTAAAAGTGTATAAAGCAAGAGTTTATGGAATTGTTTTGACTGTTTTGTTAATTATGTTTTAGGTTTGAGTGAGATATGCAAACGCAATATTTAAGTGTGCAAGAATTGTTTTAAATTCATGTATTCTCTATAGAAACGTCTTTGTATTATATTGTGAAAATGCAAGAATAAATTGAAGAACAATTTGACACAAACGATAACTTCCAAAGTATTGTTCAAATGTTTATTAATTTATAGACTATAACGAAGATTTCATTCAACGATTTTGCGAATTTAAGTGCAATTAAGAGAGCGATTGCAGAATAATTTCTTATCGCGTCGCCACAACCACATTGTTCGCAATCTCTCTGGTTGAAGCTAATAGTTTTTGATTAACAGAAACCAAAGGAAAAAGGAAACGGTGCATGAGAGGTGACACCATAAATTGTTGCGGTTGTCCGCGACGGATTCGCGCCTCTGATACTGCAAACGATACCGCGATGATAACCGTAATTAGCATTATAGGAAGTGGTTGCCATAGGCAAGTAACTGAATGAATAATTCTGATTAAGAGACCGGCTCCCCCCCTCTCTCTTCATTTCTGCTTCCCGCGACACGGACCTCCGATCGAGTATAAATTATATTGTTCCCAGTAGCGTTCTGTTCCGTTCGCATGATTCCTCGAATGCTTCATAAGACCGGTATTTATCCGCGGCGGTTTCGCGTGGGAAAACCATCAATTTTGTTTAACTAATTGGACGCCGGCGATTTGGACAGTGATCCGTAACGAGCTATTGATACACAGAGAATATCTTCTTTAATTTCGACAACGTAACAAATTTTTTATATTCAATTTCAACGGCGTTGTTTTCTTTTAAGTGTCCTCTTTTCTCGTAGGTTTGAAGGTCATAAATGTTTCTTTCTTAACTACATATATTTTCGCGTTGCGTCGCGCAGCTCATAAAGAAATACATACATTCGAATATTTACTGTGACGTCACCTTCAAATGACCTTGAACTCCGAAGACGAAGGTCAAACTTAAGTTTCCTTTATTTTCACTGAATCCCTACAATTGTATCAGAACATTTTGATCGTGCCGTTTGCCTGTGGAGTTTCGTGCACTTATGAAAAAGTTGGAAGACGATATACAAAACAGAGAACAAAATAATGGAAAAATTCAAGATTATTGTTACACCAATCCGAAGTCAATTGTAACAAAATTGACCCAACAAAAACTTTTCTAATTGTTACTTTGCTAAACAAATGCTAACTTATTAGAAATGCTAAGAACCTGACAAAGTCAATTTTTATGGAGCTTCCCTCCTCTACGACTGGTTCGGACCATTTTTATCCCGCCACTTTCCATAATTAACGGAGAGCACTTTGCATACCGCGCAAGGATCGGCAGCCTAATTGCAGCCTAATTACATTCTCAAATTTCCGAAACGCCACGAATCGGGCCGGCGTGGCAGTGGTGTCAATGTTTGGTTCGCGGCGGCAGCGTTGCATCGCGTGAGAACCGGTGCACACGCTGCACACCGCACACCGGTGCAGTGCACACACGTCGCCGGACAATCCCGTCGCGCGGCGAGCGCATACGTTATGCGAACGCGTGCATGTGTACGGGTCCAACGGTGGATTCAAGGTTCACGGTGTTCCGATCCAAGGTGCGCTTTGTCGCGAGCGTGTGTTTACGCGCGCGCCCCGTGAGTTATAGGCTTAGCGGTTGCACGTGGGTGCACAATATTGCATTCGCTCCCACACCCACCCGGGCGCAGCGGCCTCTGCAAAGGACCTGCATCGACGCGCTTTCGTTCGTTACCAAGACATTTTTCTCGCGCCGCTTTTCGGCCGCCCTCCATTTCCGATACATTAACACTAGAACCACCGAGCCCTAAACGTGACTTAGACTTATCCCTTTATAATAACAGCAAGATTGAATTTGCTCAGGTTTCATACGATTTTTATGGTAACATGTACTCCAAAGAAAACTTAACTTTCTCGTGAAAACGTTTTCATAGTTTCAGTAATCGTGAAAGAAGAAAACCACCAGTCATTTTGACTGGTTAGGTAGTTCTAGTGTTAAGGGGGTACCCCACCGTGCAAGCTCAAAACGATCGGTACCGATTAAACATTTTTTTCTCTTCAGTAATTGTTGAATAACATGGAAATATCTTCCTACGGGATATTTACCAACGCTTTGACTTTACTTCCATATTTTTTTTGTTATTCTAAATTAGAAATGGCGACGTTATAAATTATCATTGTCCAGTTAGGGGATACCCCACCGTGCAAGCTCAAAACGATCGGTACCGATTAAACATTTTTTTCTCTTCAGTAATTGTTGAATAACATGGAAATATCTTCCTACGGGATATTTACCAACGCTTTGACTTTACTTCCATATTTTTTTTGTTATTCTAAATTAGAAGATGGCGACGTTATAAATTATCATTGTCCGGTTAGGGGATACCCCACCGTGCAAGCTCAAAACGATCGGTGCCGATTAAACATTTTTTTTTCAGTAATTATTGAATAAAATGAAAATTTCTTCCTAGGGGATATTTACCAACGCCATGACGTTACTTTCACATTTTTTTGTTATTCCAAATTACAAAGTGGCGACGTTATAAAATATTTTGACCGTTAGGGGGTACTTCACCGTACAAGTTCAAAATGATCAGTACCGATTAAACATTTTTTTTCAGTAATTGTTAAATAAAATTAAGATATTTTCCTGGGGAATATTCACGAACGCCTTGACGGTACTTTCATATATTTTTGTTATTCGAATTTACAAGATGGCGACGTTATACGGTCTTTCCATTACACCAAAAGTTACTGAAAGGCGAAAGATTTGTATGCGAACTTAATTGAGAATAAATATTTTTCTCCTTTCTTAAATAATTTATTACTAATTCAAGAAAGTAACAAAATGGCGCCTGTTTTAAAGGCCGATTAATTTTTTTCGGCGAAGAATCAGCGAAGAAAGTCAATGACAAAATGAAAGCGGAATATGCGCTCGATAAAATTTGAGACCAGGACGAGGAGGTACAACAATGCGAGGAGGTAATCGACACCGGATTCCAATAAATAAAATTCGAAGACAAGGTAAAACCGGGGGACAGGATAATGGAAAACGACAAGTTCAACGGGCGAGAGAATGTCCGCTCGAGGATTTTTGCATATCCTTTGAGACACCGACTGGGCTCCTTTTACCGAGCATGGTCGAACAGAAGAAAATTTTCTCAACAATGCGGCAATTTCGCGGGCTCGGTTATTGTCGGACGGTTCTCGGCGCAATGATTTAGTGATATTTATTCTGTGGCAAAAGAACCTGCTCACGAACATTTTTCTTCCGTGGAGGAACGAACCTTTGAAAGGTAACGTAGGCGTGGTACCCTACCAGGCAGGAGGTCCCCGACTTGTTTCGAATTCTATCCTATCTCTTTCGGCGCATTAAAGAATCGGAGGATTCTCGGGCAGCGAAAAATCGAGCCCTTCCAGAGGGAAAGTGTGAGACCTAAAGGAATTATCACGGAAAGTTCGAGCTTTCGGCGTTTCGATTTTTTTTTTTAAGGTGGAATTCTCGCATAAGTGGTCGAAGAAATCGATTTTTCTTTGTATTCTATTTTATTGTATTATAATATTTTGAGAGCAACAATTACTTTCAGGCTATTAAAACCAAAGCAAGAAGGATTTCTTCTTGGTTCCTGTATCTTGCAACTTTTGAGACAATTGTTGTTCTGCATAAAATTCCGCAGTCTACGAATTTAATCATTAGACAAGTTAATAATAAATTCAACCGAGTAAATGAGATCTCCAAATTTTTGTTTCATGTTTAACACTGGGTTTGCTAGTTTTTAATATTTTTAATTTAAAATTATTAAGATTCTAAGGATGCATACATGAGAAATTATTTACCATTTCTTTGGGTATATATTGTAAAAGAAATGGCTAAAAATTTGGATAGATTCATTTTTGTTATTTTTATATATTGTAGAATATTTAATGCCATGTAAACCTAGTGTTAAATACTATTAGGAATATTTGTGAGTTCTACGCGTTCCTGCAGCAGTATTTTTCCGCGATCATAATTGTCTCCCTTTATGTCGTCGCCTATACAGAGTGGTCCTTTTACGTAAGGCCACCTAAATATAATCTTCAGGTTATTGTGATACAAAAAATATTTGTTACGTAATGTGCATGGTGTCAATGATGCCAAAATGTGGCAACAAAATTGTATTCCGAAGGTCGTTTTTTTCAGAGTTATCAAGGTCATCGGTGTTTTTTGATACACAACTACATTTTCGAAAAATACATTCAGCTATGTATAGTAACATGACCTTGAAGTGACCTTGATCTTCGAAAATTAAAGTTTTAGCTAATGCCGAGACATTTTCGACGACATTTTTACTTCGCAGAACGCTGCGGTCCTATAAAAGTTACACCGGGTAACTGTACACGTTTCCATACATTAACCCTTGTCGCAGACGAGTTTCATTTAAAATTCAAATCGAAATTTCCCTTTTTCCGTCATTACAATCCAGAAAAGAATGCCCATCCACGCTCGAATCATCGGAACAGCCCGAAACTTCCTGCTGGTCGCATGACGACAAAAAGGCTTCCGTGTCCTTTGACAGCGGGGTTCGTGACGTTTGTAAAAATGCAACGGCGATGAAGCTTAATATTCACTGCCAGCTCGACCGGTGTGACATGCTGCAGTTTTATGATCATATTGTTTCCTGCCGCTTTACGATCATTTACGGAACTGTACAATTGCGACGACCAAACTATTCTGATGGAAATACTGCATAAACAGCAACGTCAACGAAGTGGTATTATCCCGGTCTTTATGCGCGGACAGAATTTTTATCTTCCACCGTGTACATGCGAGCAATGTGCCAATTCCTACTAAGTGTTCAATTAAATAATTTATTCTTATGGGTGGTTTGCATAAAGGACCACCGAATATTTATTATTATTATTTATTTGTACAGATTTCATTTTTTATTTCGGTCGCTGGGCTTTATTATTGCGCAGATTGCAAGAATGGCCAAAATGGTCCAGAAATCGTTTCAGAGACAATTTTAAAATAATTTGCTAGTGTATCGACGAGTGTTTCCTAGTAAAATTGATTGTAAATCGGTACAATTATATAGGGGCCCCAACAATTTTGTACTTCCTAGAAAGAGGTGACTCCTGAGGTCATTTCAAGTAAATTTTCCCTTTACGAAAATATTCTCCGCGGCCTTGTTGAGAAGTTATTAACGAAAAGCACGGACCAATCAGAGCGCGGCTACAGCGGACGGATTCTGCCTCCACCAATGCCAACTGTCGCTGAGTTGGAATCCGTCCGCTGTAGCCGCGTCCTGATTGGTCCGTGTTTCCCTTTGATAACTCCTTAACAGAGCCGCCGAGAATATTTTTGTACAGGAAAAAGTCACTTAGAATTACCTGAGCAATCATCCCTTTCAAGGAAGTACATTTTTGGGACCCCCTGTATACAGGCTCTATACAGTTGAAGTCAACGCATATGATGGCTCAAAGCCATAGTAATATAGTAGAGAGAAGTAAAGTGGAGAGTGGTAAATATAAGTGGTAAATTCACAATTTATTGTCCCGTACAAGCAACAAATTGGAAAATCAATGTGAAATTAATTTGTGTCCGTTTCGCGTGACAAAAAGGTCCATTTTCGGGGTCTAAAATTGCTCGATCGAGGATAAACGGGCGAAGGTTTAATTGCTCCTCGGTAGAAGGTCGGCTAGAATCCGAGGAATCCGCGAAAATTTGACAAAACGACTGTCGCTGGCAGTGTCTGGCCACTCGGTCACTTTGGAAATGGCAAACAAACGGGCGACGGCAATTAAGCACGCACTCTGGGACGCAGGAATTCGCGGCGCGATGTGCGGTCCTCATAAGTTCGTCCGGTGTGCCTCGGCTCTCCTCCGTGCACACATCTATCGTCCACGGCCCCTGGGAAGAGTAAAGAGTGCCGTGCACGGGTTCAGGGACAAGTTTGTGCAATCAGACGGCATCGCGGTTAGAGCAAATATTGTAGGTCAAATATCGCTGGTGGTGCAATTGTTGCTGGGAGATCCTCTGCACCGGATCGAATCGCTCTCTCGCGGCCATGCTGGAATTCAGGGCTTTGCTGTTAAACTACGCAGAGGCCCTAACAACTTGAAATTGATAGCTCCCCGTAGACCCTGAGAGGGAGAAACGCAAAGTTACATTATTTTCAATGTACCGAAAACAATGCCCACTACCCTTAAACAATATTTTACTTGGATGAGTACAATGGAACAAAATGCGACACGTATCCGAGGCTTCTTCGTATGCAGGTGCTGTAACAATTTCACTCTGAGAAAAAGAAACATAAAGTTGGATTGTTACGAATGTGCCAGAACACAATGCCCACTTTCCGCAAACAATATTTTACCTGACTGTGCATAGTGGCACAAGATGTGACACGTATCTGAAACTTCTTCGCGCGCAGATGCTCTAACAATTTGAAGTAGAAAGCAGCAGCAGATTCTGAGGATAGTTAGATTATTTTGAATGTGCCAAAACAATGCCCAGTTTCCTCAAACAGTATGTTACTTGAATGTGCATAATGGCACAAGACGTGACACGTATCCGAGACATCTTCGTATGCAGATACTGTAACTATTTCACTATGAGAAAACGAAACATAAAGTTGGATTGTTTCGAATGTGCCAGAACACAATGCCCACTTTCCGCAAACAATATTTTACCTGACTGTGCATAGTGGCACAAGATGTGACACGTATCTGAAACTTCTTCGTGTGCAGATGCTCTAACAATTTGAAGTAGAAAGCAGCAGCAGATTCTGAGGATAGTTAGATTATTTTGAATGTGCCAAAACAATGCCCAGTTTCCTCAAACAGTATTTTACTTGACTGTGCATAGTGGCACAAGATGTGACACGTATCTGAAACTTCTTCGTGTGCAGATGCTCTAACAATTTGAAGTAGAAAGCAGCAGCAGATTCTGAGGATAGTTAGATTATTTTGAATGTGCCAAAACAATGCCCAGTTTCCTCAAACAGTATTTTACCTGACTGTGCATTGTGGCACAAGATGTGACACGTATCTGAAACTTCTTCGTGTGCAGATGCTCTAACAATTTGAAGTAGAAAGCAGCAGCAGATTCTGAGGATAGTTAGATTATTTTGAATGTGCCAAAACAATGCCCAGTTTCCTCAAACAGTATGTTACTTGAATGTGCAGAATGGCACAAGACGTGACACGTATCCGAGACATCTTCGTATGCAGATACTGTAACAATTTCACTCTGAGAAAAAGAAACATAAAGTTGGATTGTTACGAATGTGCCAGAACACAATGCCCACTTTCCGCAAACAATATTTTACCTGACTGTGCATAGTGGCACAAGATGTGACACGTATCTGAAACTTCTTCGTGTGCAGATGCTCTAACAATTTGAAGTAGAAAGCAGCAGCAGATTCTGAGGATAGTTAGATTATTTTGAATGTGCCAAAACAATGCCCAGTTTCCTCAAACAGTATTTTACCTGACTGTGCATAGTGGCACAAGATGTGACACGTATCTGAAACTTCTTCGTGTGCAGATGCTCTAACAATTTGAAGTGGAAAGCAGCAGCAGATTCTGAGGATAGTTAGATTATTTTGAATGTGCCAAAACAATGCCCAGTTTCCTCAAACAGTATTTTACCTGACTGTGCATTGTGGCACAAGATGTGACACGTATCTGAAACTTCTTCGTGTGCAGATGCTCTAACAATTTGAAGTAGGAAGCAGCAGCAGATTCTGAGGATAGTTAGATTATTTTGAATGTGCCAAAACAATGCCCAGTTTCCTCAAACAGTATTTTACTTGAATGTGCAGAATGGCACAAGACGTGACACGTATCCGAGACATCTTCGTATGCAGATACTGTAACTATTTCACTATGAGAAAACGAAACATAAAGTTGGATTGTTTCGAATGTGCCAAAACAATTCCCACATTTCTCAAACAATGTTTTACTTGAATGTGCAGAATGGCACAAGACGTGACACGTATCCGAGACCTCTTCGTGTGCAGATGCTCTAACAATTTGAAGTGGATGGCAACAGCAGATTCTGAATGATAGTTGGATTATTTTCAACTATCCTATATCATTGTTAAAAACAATGCTCAGTTTCCTCAAACAATATTTTACCTGACTGTGCATAGTGGCAGAAAACGCGACACGTATCTGAGACTTCTACGCGCACGAAGGGGCTGAGCTATGGAGTACAATAGTGAAAGGGTTAAGAGATTTTTGGCGAGTGGGATCGGATGGCGCGCAGCCTCCGCTCCGGAGCCGAATTATTTGCAACGGAGCGCGATCGCGCTGTGCACGCAAATATGCGGGGTCGCGCGGTGACGTCACATCCGGCGTCTCGTTTTTCGCGGTGCGCACTTATCAAGCCGGCCACCAAAGGGAGAAGAAGGACGAGGAGAGAGGAATCGCGCGGGAATCGGCTTCGCGTGCCCACGCAGTGGCCGAATGCGCGAACTGCAGCAACGGTGCGCATCCGTCGCCACGAAATGCAACCACGTCGTCGGTGTTTAAACGACCCGCGGCGAGCCTTTTCAATTCGGTTTTTGCACGCACTCGAAATGCTTCCGTTTCGACGACTTCGCCGAACCGAGCGAATTCGGCCAATTGAAAGGCATGCGAAAAGTACGAGCGTGCCCCGCGCGACGCGAATCCGGGGCTCTGCAGTTCGCGTTCGCTAATTAGCGGTTCCTTTGCGAAATTTCGGTTCCACGTTTCGCCGACGTTGTTCTTGACACTCGAACAGCGGACCGTTCTTTCAACTGCACAGTTAACGACGTTTAGGGCAATTCGCTACTTCATTTATCAATTTTTTAAAACAGTTTTCTACGGCTACTTCTTGCGAATACGTTCATTTAACCCGTTTGCATCATTAGCGTACATATACGCTCAATTTTCCTGGTATATATACGCTCAATTTACTTTTTCTTATAATGTTGAACTATGAAGTTCTTTTACCTGTAGTAATTTTTGTACTTAACACGTTCGCGGACGTGAATGCTATAGCATTCATTTTCATAGCGATGCAAAATGACATGGATGCTAAAGCATTCAAATTTTAAAGCCAATTTTTATTCATTTAATTTTATACAACCTGAAGTTTTTGTAATTAATATACATTTCAAAGTAATGACCAACTGTCATTACTAACGACAGTTAACTTATTATTATTGTTTATGTCTAATCAGAGTTTGGATAGTACAACTAATTTCAAGAAAAATTGCCTGTCTATTTTTGCAGCTCACTGAAATTTTTACTGACCGTGAACGTGTTAAATATAATAAAAAAAAGTTTGGTGATAAAGGCCTTCTTTTCATATTTCCTTATGATGCAAATGGGTTAATTACGCCGCCAGAGACTGAGTAATCGATTTTTATACTCTGGGTCAAAATGGACCACCTACAGGAAATTGTCTTTGGCGCATTTATATCGACGATGATGTTTACTGTACATTGTAAATACTTGGGTTGGTAAACTTCGAAACATGAGCGACCTAGAGGGTCAAAATGGACCCGGCCTTCGCCGTTGCAGGCTTAATCTCTGCATTAGTAAGTTGTTCTTTGACAACTTCAAAGCCACCGTTATATTATTGTCAATTTATCAGAACTACGAAAGGAAGTCGTTTTTAATTCGCCGACCCATAAAAAAGTTAAAAATGAGCACACATTGATTAAAAGTGCGAGCATAACGCGCACCATTTGAACACGCACGGCTCTCGAATGAATAATAAATTCGACAGGATAACTAATGGCCGCGGCACCGACGCACACGCATGAAACGAGCGCAATGTAGCAAGCGTGATGCATACATGCACATGGTACCTATGTACGCGGTATAGCAAACTTGACTACGATATGTATTTTTCTTTTTTTTTTTTTTAGTTACTAAAAAATCGAATACGCCGCCGGTGTAAATGACGAAGACGTCCCCGTAACTCTTGCACCGTTGTCAACCGGCTGGTGATCAATGGCGGGTAGATTAAATCGAAAACACGCAGCCGTGTTGCATCCGGTGCAACTTGAAAACCGAACGGGACGCGCATCTACGCGTGATTAACGGGTATCGTTGCCAAAAACGAATCGCCAGAGTCGCAGCACACCAACCCAAAGAATGGCAAACTGTTTCTGATCGACTGGCGGAAATTAAAACGTTTTTTCCAATCTAAAAAACGGCCTGCGAGAGGAACAGAAGAAAAAATCGACATCGGCGCGGCGAGACAATACTAATGCAGTGATAAACACAGTCTTATCACTTTGGTTTCGAATTATTTGCTTATGAAACGTTCACCGACACATTCGTGACATTCTTCCGATTGAAACGATACCAAACACGACACCGTTCCGAACATATCTACGCGAGTAATCCACGATAAAGTAGAACCTCGATTATCCGAACTAATAAGGACGTTCAGAAAATAGAACAGTTACTGCGTTCGTTACCGTGCTGGATTCAATTTTTACCAATTTGTACAATTAATTGTATTGCATAGAGATCGCTTTGGATTGAACTGTTTACGTATAGAACGTTCGGATAATCGAGGTTCCACTAAACCGTGAATTACACGAGTAACTATGGTCCAAATGGTATCGTGTTTGGGCACATTTTAATCAGAAAAATGTCACGAATACACTGCTTAGAAATTGTTTGAAAACCCTACGAAATTTAAGTACATCCCTTAAAAAAATTCAATCACAAGTGTTCAGCTATGGAACAGTTACCTGGCTACAGTGCAGGATTAAATCGTTATACTGATTCATACAACGAACCGTTTATTGTTTGGTACACGGGTTGACAAATGGTGTCGTGTTTGGCATCACGCAACGGGTCCCATGGAAATCACCGACACAGATTTTTCCGACATGGTTTTCACCGACAACATTTCACCGACTCCAGATTTGACCGACAATAGCTTTGGCCGACAACGTCTTTAACCGACAACGATTTTGACCGACAACGTATTTGACCGACAACAACTTGAGACGACCACAGTAATAACCAACAGTAACACGTTTACAACGATATGCATATAATGTTTACTAATAAGGATATGCTATCTCATCGATTATATACTTTTTCTTGATATAGCGAATGAGAGGACAGATTTACCAAGAAACACAGTGAAACCAAACCGAACAGAATGTATTTGTATATAATAGATATGTTCTTAAAGTATTAAATACAATATATTATTCTCAAAATAGCGAAAAGGAAGTCCATGTAACTAATAATGAATATAATAGAAATTTCAAATACATTTGATGGACTGTATAACAACAAAAACATGTATGACAACGAAAATATTAACATAATAAATAACAAAAATTTAAGCTTCCTTCAATTAATTGTGCGATAAAAATAATAGTTGCAAGGAGAATAATATTCCCGTTGTTAATAACTTGCCTAAATCAATATAGCAAAGATTTTAAGTACATTCGATAAATTGTGTAACAAAAACATTAATTACATTAAATTTATTATAATCTAATATTATGTGTAACAGCGTGGCGTCTCTTTTACGTTCACCCTGCCATATTTTGGAGGATCGCTTCAGGGTCCAAGATCGAGGCTCCTCGGCGGTCGAACGTCGCGCAATTACACGAGAGCGAGAATGTCGCGATAACAGTCGGTCGGTCGCGTGCGACAAAAGACAGAGTGACAGCGAAAAGGGGTGGTGAGGGGAGGGGAAGGGGGGGGGGGAGGTCTGGATGTCTGCAACGCTGCCTTTCTCGCCGATACTCTTGCTGTATCGACGAACCGGCCTGACCTTTCCCCCGTGTTCGTAAATTACAACGCATTCCAGTCGCGCGGCGCCGCGACCTCCAAATGTTTCGTCGCCAGCGGGCATTATTTTCGCGAGCAGATTGCACGCGGATACGGGCGGACACCTCGCGCGAAACGAGTTGTTCCGATAGCCGGCCGACTACAAACTCCATCTCACGAGGGCGCTATCGAAACAACCTCTAATTTCGACCGTTGCTCTTCCGTCAATTTGACGTACGGCGACCTGCCCTATGAGTCAACATATAATTCGTATTAACTCTTAAGTGTTTACTCAGATTACGAAATACCGCAGTGTGGATTCAAGTATTACCAATAATCGAGAAATATTTCATCACGACAACATATAATACATAATATGTTACAATATACAGTGAATTCTCGATATGTGTCAACAACACGGGTCTTGACAGCGACATATATCGTCCAGGAGATACTATGTGCTATGTTTACACTCCCCGGCGTCCGAGGCCTCTCGAGTTTCGAGGCCCCTCACGGGGTATATCCCACTGCAGTGGGGATAATCCCGTGACGTTTATCCTCCAGGCCTTGGCGACATATATAGAGAAATCACTGTATTATACTTACACTCCTCGGCGTCTGAGGCCTCTCGAGTTTCGAGGCCCCTCACGGGGTATACCCCACTGTAGTGGAGATAATTCGGCGACGTTTATCATCCAGGCCTTGGCGACATATATAGAGAAATCACTGTATAATTTTTGCGTCACTCGTATAATTGTTAGAATAATCAGTCGATGTAATACGGAATAGATAAACACATAAATTTTTTTGGAATTTTGACCAGTTTCACAATCACCGGCACATATATGAGAGTGAACAGTGGAGGTACCGAGCAATGCGGATGGTTATGATTTTATCGTGTAAACTATACAAAAATGTATTTATTCTAGAAGCGTTTACCCCGACCGGGTTCTCTATATTCCCGTGAGCAATTTGCTGCCAGATGTTATTACGCGCGGCCGATTACCGGGTCGGTAATGTGACGGTGTTTATGGGGCCGGCTTTAGGCGACCGCGATTCATATCTCCTATAATAAGATGATTGTTTTATAATTGATACCGACCGCATGGGTGGCACGTAATTCCCATTTTCTCACAGTTCCTGAAGGTTGCATGTCAATTACGATATAAGCTGTGCATGCCATTATAAAACGAGAATCAGTCATATTGTTCTGGTAAGCTTTTATCAACGCTAATCTTGATAATTCTGTTCGCACCAACAGATTGCATTAAAAAAAATGGTAACAACAAGGAAATTATAAAACACCGCAATGTGTAACCAAGAATGCACCTAATATGCACCCAATATGTACCCAATATGCAACTATTATTTTTATTTTTATTCTTTGAGATCCCAGGACCAATGCGCACCTAAGTTGCACCTAATATGCACGCAATATGTACTCAATATGCACCTACTATGCACCTAACACGCACACAATATGCACTGAATATGCACCCAATGTGCATCTAATATGCACCCAATACGAAACTGATTCTGAAACGCACCTAACGTGTACCCAATTTGCACCCAATATGCACTTGAAAGGCACCTAATATGCACCCAATATGCACCTAATAAGCACCTAATGTGCACTTAATATGTGGTGCCCTTTGAGAACGAATGTCGTCATATTGGGGACATCGGATCCATGCATTTAGGCCTTGCGACGACAAACAAATCATTTAGTTATTGCAGTGACAACAGATCGGTATACATTTTCATTTTTTCCCATACTCGAAGACCTTGACATAGGATTTATTTTTCAGCCAATAAAACAGCGCAGCAAGAGATTAACGTACGCCGCTAATTCGCGATTGATCCGGGCACAGTTTCCCCGTTTAGGATTACGAATGCAGCTATTACGGGAACAGAGTATGATCGCCGAGCCACCTACCACGAGGCAGTAACAGTCGTGGCAGGTCGAGATGCGCCTCGATCTTGCGCATGATAGAATTCCTGCGTCGTTGAATCGACGTTTGCGCCGCGCGGATGCGAGATACGATGCACGCCCATAGCTAAACAGTCGGAATGGCCAGTTATGCGCGATCGAGATAAATGGCAGCTCGTCGAGGGCTCTCGTGCGCCCTCCGATCGCGACTCCGACGAATATCGCGAAAGTTATGGCTCTATGAAACGCGACTCTCGTAATCCTTTTTCACCCCTCCTCCTCCTCCTCGCCCCTTTCTTTTCCGTGCCCACCGTGGTTCCCATCGACGGAACAACTCGTCGGCATTCGTCATTTTGGCCATCATCGATTATACCCAACTGAGATCCCCCTGATGGAATCATTTATCGGGCGAAGACCACGGGGACCTTTCGATACTTCTTTCGTTTCGCGCGAGCCCGCCTGTTGGCAGCCCTGCTAGGGTAACCGTACGAGAGACGCCACGCTTCTCGGTTAGGCCACAACAACAACTTTGTGTTCGTAGCAATTCAAACAATTTCTTCTTTATTATAACGGTCATCCATTTTAGAAAACAGTGTTACATAAGATTTTGCAATTTTGTTACATAAGATTAAATGAAAACAAAAAGAAGACTTCGGTACCCTGATCTTGTATGACCTTAAAGGTCGCTGTGTTGTGTACGAATCACGCGTTTTCATATGATACAAAAATATATATATGTAGTGTTCTATCGAAAAAATTGAAGGTCACCTTCATTTCTCGAAACATGATAGAAATATGCCAAATTGATGTACACTGTCCTATTGGTCATAAAAAAAAACTGTTGAACTATTTTTCTCTTTTCTCTATCATTTTTTTCGTATCACAATATTTAAAAAAAGAACGCTAGCTAGTAATGACGCCCTGTACAGTACATTAATTTTAAATATTAATTCGAACGGAGAAAATTGTCCGCCCAACTGAATCGCATTAATCTGTGTAGTTTCTTTGGAAATTATTTCTTCTAATTTGCATCATGTTTCGAGAAATGGAGGTGACCTTCAATTTTTTAAACAGAATACTACATATATTTTTGTATCATATGAAAACGATTTGTCCGGACAAATTGATTTGTACACAACACAGTGACCTTTGAGATCGTACAAGGTCAGTGTACCAAGGTCTTTTGTTATTTTCATTTATTTTTATGTAACAAAATCAAAAACTGTTTTTTTAAATATATGGACGACTGTTATAATAAAGAAGAAATTGTTTCGATTGCTACGAAAACAAAGTTGTTGTGGCCTAATACAGAAGCGTGGCGTCTCTCCTACGTTTACCCTAGCAGGGCTGCCAACAGCTTTTCTTACAGCCACCGAAAAATCTCGAGTTGCAACTGGTTCGTCTCAGAACGGTAAAAAGTGTCAGCTAGCCTCCGGACCAAGTGTTAACCAGCTAGAACAACAAATGGGACAATCAGCTGGGGAACAGTCGCAACGGAAGCTGCAGTTGCAGCAACCCTTCGGCCAGGGACCCAGGTCGCACCTTCTGGTTTCGATACCTGTAGGGCGGTACACTCTGTAACAAAATCCACGGGCGTTCGAGAGATTCTTTTCCGAAAACGTCGCTCCGAAGCACCTGTGCCGTGAAATTCCTGTCTGGCATCCTATGCAAGCGGCGGCGGTGCATTCTATGCGCCGTCAGTCGGCCGCGACGACGCCGACGACGAGGAAGAAGAAAGAGGAGGACGAGAGAGGGCCGACATAGTGGGAGTAAATGGTGCCGGCGAGGAAAGAAAGGAAGAGGAATCCGACGAGGGGGGACATGGTGGGGAGAGAAAAGGGGATGCTATCTCGCTCGTTCACAGGGCCATCCATTGACGCCCTCGGCCAGGCATTTATGAATGAAACCCCTCCCCACCCCACACGCCGAAGACCCCCACTCTATCCGCCGGGGCTTCGTTCTTACGCTCGATGCACATGCGCTCCGACGCGGTGCATATGCGGTGCATCCTCGTTGCGGATCGCGAGATAACTCTTCGGTATCGCGCGGCCACGCGGGACGCGAATCGAAGGATTTGTTGCATTCATTTAACGCTAGGCTCGAACGATGGGTTCTAATGTTTTTAATTTATGCTAGCGATACGTTCATGAGGAATTATTCAACAATTTCTTCGGGTACACTTTGGGTATTCTTCAATATATATATTGAAAAAAGAAAATTTGGATAGATACATTCTTGTTACTTTCATGAAGTTATGTAAAATGGTCACTTTTACTGCTCCATTCTTTTTTTTTTTAATTTTTACACTCCTCAAACGCCTACATGGGTCCATTTAGTTTTTCTAGGTTCGAACGATGGGTTCTAATGTTTTTAATTTATGGTAGCGATACGTTCATGAGGAATTATTCAACAATTTCTTCGGGTACACTTTGGGTATTCTTCAATATATATATTGAAAAAAGAAAATTTGGATAGATACATTTTTGTTATTTTTATGAAGTTATGTAAAATGGTCACTTTTACTGCTCCATTCTTTTTTTTTTTTATTTATTAAACTCCTCAAACCCCTACATGGGTCTATTTAGCTTTTCAAGTATGTAGGATCAATGCTACATAAAATGTTAAATTTTATCCAACGTATTAGTTCCTGCCTATCCAAATCATTAATTAATGATTGGCCCCTGTACATTGTTATCGATACAGACTGCTTATCTGCACTGCTTATCAAGCTCTAGAAAAATGTCTAGAAGAAGAGAAATGAAACAATGTGATCTGACATAAAGAATTTTTACTAATTCATCAAAACGGTTATGAACAAATAAAAACATGCAGGGACAAAATGTCTGACATTAATTTGAAAAGAGATTAAATTGAATATGAATTTAAAGAAACCTGACAATAATTCTTCCAAATAAAAAATAAACTTGAACAAGGAAGACTAAATAAAATTACCTTGCACGAAGAATAAACAACCCAACAAAACTTCCAATTACAAATAAATATACCCAGGGGAAAAATGTCTGACATTAAAAGAGATCGAATTAAATATGAATTTAAACAAACCTGACAATAATTCTTCCAAATAAAAAATAAACTAATAAAAGGAAGACTAAATAAAATTAACTTGCACGAAGAATAAACAGCCCAATAGAACTTCCAAATGCAAATAGGTGTACATCCAGGGAGAAAAATGTCCGACGTTAAACTGAAAGGAGATTGAATGGAATAAACGCTTGTAAGTGAAATAAAGGCAATCAAAGTGTGAATACAAAGTTATGTAAAAATGTTTTCGCGTATAGCATTGGTTTTGGTTCGTGTTCGTCGCGGGGCAAAAACAATCTCGCGGCTCCGGCGAAGACCACAACGGGCTCCAATTTTCGAAAATCCTGCGGTGTAATTTGCGCGCGGTGCAGAAATCGGTATCTTTTTGTTGAAAACCCCCGTGCTCCAATGTTACGTAAGAACGAAACACGCCGAGATGCGACGCGCGTACATTTGTCGAACCAGCTGCCCATCGAGATCTCAATGTTAATGCGTTTCTTTCGCAACGCGTGCAGAAACAAATCTTGCGAGCCGTCGGGAGATATCGGTATCGTCGCTGGAAAGGTGTTGGCACTCCTGACGACGCTGCGATTTCGTTAGGCTTTTTGCGACCGTTAACAGGATGCATTCACCGGTGGCGTAATTGGCGTCATTTGGGTCGATTAGCGTCAAATTGACCGTGTCCTCGAATCACGGTAATATCATTGATCGTTTGCAAATATTACGCCACGACCGAAATCACGACCGGCCGATTTTCTAGATAATAACGAGACGCGACGACCGATCAAGCTGGGAGCTGCGACGATCGATCGGAAATCGATCGATTGATTTCTACCTGGGCAAATTCTATTTCAAATAAAAATGAAAAATAGCTATTTAAGGGCCCGGGATAGTCACGTGACTTTTTAATTAATAATTTACATTTACAGACTTAAGATCCACCTTGGTCTCGATCCGACGGGTCTTAAGTCTCTGACTAAACTTGTCACATTTTTTGCTCTGTATTATCGATATTATGAATTCTGACGCCGTGCCTCAAGTTTTTCGGCTTTATTTCGCAGAGAATCAAGATAAAATATAGCTCAATTTGTAGCTGGAGATATTTTCTAGCGCGCGCTGCTCTCGATTTCATCCAGAAAACTCATCCAATGGCATAAGAATGCTTGGATTCCACGGCATGCACATCGTCCATTTTTGGAATACTTCGAACGCTGATATTACCAAATATCTGCATAATCTCGGCAGCTCCTAACCAGCGCGCACTAGATTGAACCTTCCTCTTTCGAATGAGCCCTTTACCAGCGACAAAATATTCTTATATAAGGACGAAATCTTGGGGCACGTGAAACCATTTTTTGACGGTAATGTAGTCACTCTACCTTATCGCGAATCTACGAAGACCGGGCCCTTAAAACAATTTATTTCGCACCGATATTTTCGATACTGTTATTTGAAATATGCATAATTTATTTGAGTAAATAGCAATTTCAAATGATACGTATCATTTCGTTATTATTTTATTTCAGATTCGATGAGAACAATAATCCTCAAAATAATGAACAATTGGTGTCAGTGTAAATCAGACTCAAACCTGATCAGGTCGTTTGATATAATTCCGAGTAACAATTTCAAAATTCTTTGAAATAATTATCACATAAAATAATGTTATTCCAAAAGTCACAGACGTGGAAGTAATTACATAATAAAATGTGATTGAAACAGAAAATAGCTACCAGGAATATTCATGAACGTTAGAAGTTCCTGAATAATAAGAGATAAATAGGAAAACAGTATTGTACACTGTTGCACAACAAATTGGTTCCAGGTATTACAAACCTGTCATGTACAGTCAGTCACAAAATCACTTCAATACAATTGTAACGTACAAAATGTGTTTAAACAACTATCCAACATAGGATCTTAGAACACAAGGTATAATATTACGAATAACTTCTATGGAATATACATTTGTACATATTTTTTTATAACAAGACTTTCTTTGAGGAGAAAAAAAATTAAAATAACCCAGGAATATCGTCACACCATTTTCAACTTGTTAAAGTAATTCCAGAAAGAATGAAATGTCTCAGCATTTGTCTCTTGCAATTACTGCAGAGTATTTTTACTTTCCATAAAGACCCAGTTATAAGATGACCCGCTGTCCGAGAGTCAACAAAATTGTTATCTGAAAATGAAACCGGATGTGTTTCATTTCCAAAGACTTAATTAAAAGTGCCAAAATGAGATATTAAAATTTCAATTGATTTCGCAGTTCTCAAATGACGGGTTCTAATATTCTTAATTTAAAATTATTAAGATTCTAAGGATGCAAACATGAGAAATTATTTACCAAAATTATCTCTTTGAGTATATATTATTTTTAAAATATTGCTAAAAATGTGGGTAGCACGTTCTCGTTATTTTGATAAATTAATGCAAAATAGTCAGTTTTAGTGCTCCGTAAACCTAGTGACAAAATGGCGGCGAACCAACTTCTTCTAGTTCTTCTAGTTCCTCAGCTACCGAAGAGAACTTCGAAGGGAAAGGGAGAAAATATTGTGTGAGAGAAAGGGTTCGGCGGTTTGCAGTGCACGCGTCCCTTTTTCCAGACGATGGTTTCCAGCCTCCGCTTGTTCCCGTTTTTTCCGACGGCGCGAAACGCGAGCGGAAACGCGGCCTCGCGCCACAATGCGATCCGCGCCGCAGCTCATGCTGCTTTGGCTGAATAAAAGAAAAAAGAAAAAATGGAGAGGGGGCGGTAGCATTTTTGTCAGTCTGGACACGTGTTCCGTCGACGAGGCACCGGCCATCGTCGCGTTGGTCCCGGTTTGTCGCGCGTTTGTCGCAGCCATCTGCGCCCATCGCGACACACTCCCATGTGCTCGATTAACCCTTTTGCCGAGACACAATTTCACCGACGACGGGAATCTTTCGTTGTATGCGTGGCGATGACCACATGTTGATCGCTAGACAGGATCTCTACTCAAATTGCCATTTTCAGGGGCCGTTTTATGAAAATCAGAAAAGAAAAGAAGTCTGAGTAAGAGATTTCTTATTCTAAGTGGAATTGTTATAATTAATTATCAACATATTTACGCTGGAAATTCAAGCATGCATTATAATAAAAATTGCACGAGGTCTTAATCAATTCAGTCGTGTCATTTTATGAAGCGACACGTGTCCGCCATTTTTAATGGACGGTAGGTTTAGGTGTTAAGACATGTTATTAACTGATAATTGCTCCTTTATGAAATATTGGAATAATTTAGGAAGGTCATGGACTCTTTGAATGGTCGCTCTGCATAATAAATTGACTATAGAATTTATTTAATTAATAATGATATTGATTCTTTTTGCAGACAAAGTAGAAATGAATGTTCGAGCCCTCGTCTAACTGAAATTGCAGTAAAAAATTATAAACGTAGAGAGTGCATTATTATTATTTATTTTTCTGTTCTTATCAAACTGGAAATTGATTAAGTAAATAAAGAAATATTGCCCTGGCTGATCAAATACTTTTCACAGTGGTTATAATAAGTTTCTTACAATATTGTTCCAGTTTCGAGTACTTTGTTATTAACATAGTGAATTTTGGCACAGAAGAGCAAAAGACAGTCGAGTTACATAAACAAGTGACAGATTAAGCGCAATGAGCACAAAAGATGGAGCTGCATATAATGGACAGTGAAAATAACGTAGCCTCATCATTGCCCACCAGTTTTTGCATTTCGATGACGGGGTTTTGGTCAATTTGTCTCCCGTTCGCGACCTCGATTTGCAAGATCGTGCCTCCGTTTGGGTCCACTGTCTCCCATAATTCGCACGATTTTTCGGAGATTGATTTTCCACAAAAAAAGGGGCAATTTGTCACGTTCGTCGGCTGTCACGCTGTCTTATTCGATTTAATGCCTTAAAAACGAGATCTCGACAATAAAACTCTCTCCGGGCCGTCAGAGAAGTCACGTAATAAAGAATTAACGAAATGACCAAGACAAAATATAACAAAGAAATATTTACAAATAACAATAGCCTAGGATATTTCGTACGCGACAACCTAATAAATATAAAATTTCAGAAAAGATCCTCGAGTGTATTGCTTCGCACTTTAATCTGAAAAAGCGTATTTCATTCGCAATTTTTTCTTTTTTCAACGAATTGGAAAGAAATGGATTTCAATCGAATTGTAAATGGACTCGTCGAATCGGACAAATTAAATATTTACAGGAATTTTCACCGAATGCATCATACCAGAGACATCAGAGAGAAATGAAACGTTCCGCACGAATTTTAAATACAGTAATGTCTCGATCTAAGTCAGAGCTACACGATCTTAGTCAGGTCGCCCATCCCCTCCACTTGGGGGCATACCCCGCGAGGGGCTGAGAAGCTCGAGCTGCCTCGGTCGCCGTGTAAATTGTAAACGTGCGGCGTCATAAGAAAATAGTAGCCCTACACGATATATGTCACAGCGGTGTCAAGACATTAAATAGTGAACAGGAATTTTAAACGAATTTATTAAATTAGAGACATTGAACATCTCACAGGAATTTTAAACGGATGCGTCAAATCAGCAACACGAAATATTTGACATGGATTTTAAACATTATAAAATAATTTAAAGCAATGAATAAAATCAGAGGAGAATGCAATATTTCAGAGGAATTTGTCTACGCGAAGTCAAAGAGGTATTAAACATTGTACAAGAATCTTAAACGAATTTATTGAATCTGAGGTACGACCCATTATGCAGAAATTTTAAAAAGTGCATAAAATTCGGGAGAAATCGAAGATTTCGTAGTCGGGAGACAGAAAGCGGGCGAAGTTAACGGAGCCAATAACGACACGCGAAAACGAGTCTTAATGATACGCCGTTTATAAATTGTATCGAGACTGTCATCGCGGAGGACGTTTAACGGGCGCAATGGCTAATGGATAATGATCGCCGTAATACACGTGAATCATTGCATAATGCCGGTGAGTCGTCGGGCGTGGTCGCATTACGCACCCCGGTGCAACGGGTTCGGGAAAAAGAGGTAAGAGTTGGAGGGGAAGGGGGGACGGGGAAGAGAAGAAGAAGAATGCAAGAAGAAAATCAATGTTGCGGAAGATCACGCGCGTTCGCTTTAAATATCGCAGCTGATAATCATACCCTTATCCGCGGCAATTTACCACGGTGCATCGTATATCATCGTCGTCTGTTATTTACAGGATGTCGGGGATTGCATCTGCGGCGGCGGCGTTCATGCGCGCGCTGTGAAAGGCCGGCAACAATGCTGAGTTACGCTGTGGTTGGAATGTTTAAAAAAAGGAACAAACTCGGCTTTTTTTTTTCTTTGAGAAATGAACGAAACGATGCCGCAGCATTTTTCTTGACAATTCTAGGAAACACAATCTCGTATGTAATTCGTTTCACTGGACGTGCAGATCACGTAATGAACAGGTACAGTATTTTCTCGATACATGTCGCAAATACCTGGCTGATAAAAGTCGCAGAACTATCCCCACTACTGCGGGGAATACCCTGCGACGGGCCTCGAAGCTCGAGTGATCTCGGACGCCAAAGAGTGTAAACATAACACAGTATTTTCTCGATATATGTCGCAAATACCTGGCTGATAAACGTCGCGGAATTATCCCCACTACTGCGGGGAATACCCTGTGACGGGCCTCGAAGCTCGAGTGATCTCGGACGCCGAGGAGTGTAAACATAACATAGTTATTTCTCCGTATATGTCGCCAAGGCCTCGATGATAAACGTCGCGGAATTATCCCCACTACCGTGGGGTATACCCCTTGAGGAGCCTCGAAGTTCAAGTAGCCTTGGGCGCCGAGACGTGTAAACATAATACAGTAATTCCTCGATATATGTCGCCAAGGCCTGGATGATAAACGTCGCGGAATTGTCCCCACTACCGCGGGATATACGCCGTGAGGGGCCTAGAAGCCAAGAAGCATCGGACCCCGAGGAGTGTAAACACATATTATCTCCTATACGATATATGTCGCTGGCAAGACCTGTGTTGTCGACATATATCGAGAAAACATTGTAGTGGCCCATGATTTAATGATTCCAGATTTTTTTCTTAAACGTGATTTTCGCCTGCAAGATTGAAGCATGTCAACCCTCGGACTTCTGCGAGTTCTAGGCCTATGCCGGGGTCATTTCTGACCCTCGCCGATAATTTCGCTAGAGTTTTCTTTCGATATGAAGCGATAGCTCGGGACCGCCTTTGCCGTATTTCGGATGAAGAAGAAGAGTAGTATTTCTTATTTCGAAATAAAAAGCGTCGTCTTAATAGAATTGTACGTGTTGAGCATACGGAGGGTCGATTCCGAATTTGAAGCGCAAAATTTTAATTCCGGTGCGTTGTCACTTCGTTCGAGAACGAGGATTCGTTGAAGAAGTAAGGAGAGAAATAAGCGGTTCCATTGAAACCGGAAAGTAGTATTCATTCTGTTTTAAAAGGACGCAGGACGAAAGAGAGGAACGTGAAGGGAAATTGTTTCTGAAAAGAGGAGAAGCAAGAGAAGAAAGGTGTTTTCTTTGGCAAAGAGCACACTAGGGAAGAGTAAATTTATTTTGTAACGAACGATGGAACAAGAGCAAAGGGCTGCTTTCTGGATACACAAAAGAAGAGGAACAAGAATATCTTCTTTGTTGAACAGGACCAGGAGACGAGCACGATTTTCATGCGAAAAGGCGCCAGGTTAGGGGAATGTCTGCTTTGTTCTTTGTTGGCGCAAGAAAAATTACTATCTCATCACCTGGAACGGTATCGTTTCTGTTAAATGATACAGAATTTTATATTATCTTTGATTTGGGAAATAACACTGATTAAAAAATGGAAAATTTTTAATGAAGAATTCTATTGTTAAATTGCAGGAATAAACGGAAAAACAGAATAACATTGAATAACCATCCTACATTAAAAAGGAACACTAATTAAAAAATGAAAAATTTTGAATGAAGAATTTTATTGATAAATTGATGGCATAAAAGAGAAGACAGAATAAAATTGAATAACCATCTTCAGAACACTAACTAAAAAATTGACAAACACTGATTAGAAAATGGAAAGTTTTTCTGATTAAATGTTTCTAATTGTTCTAATTAAATATATAATTAAAAAGCGACAAGAAACCTAAGTAAAAATATTATCGGCTAGTAACTAGTAATCTGGGGATGTTAATGCAAAATAAAAATTTCTTGCCCGTTTTAACAATCCAAATGAACAGAGAATAATACATCCATGTATACCGTTTTAAATTTCTACGTTTTTGTCGTAAACGCATAAAGCACGCAGTTGAATAATTAGCAATGAAGGATTGCATATTTTCGCAGCAACACGACTCCGCGTTCCTCGCAGACTGTTGACCTGCGAAGAAAGAAATATGAGGCCCGGGGTGCGCGAGAGAAAACACGAAAAAATGAGCGACGGGTTGATTAAACCAGGGGAAAAAACGGGCAGAATGTATCCGCTGAAGAAATCGAATCGCCGCCGTCTGATTATCATTAAACTTTGGGCCGTCGTCGGACGGTTTTCGACGATTTCAGCCTGGTAGCTACATCCATTCAAATCTTTACGTTTCAATCTACTTTTTATAGATTGTTCAACCCACTCCTTCGAGAGCAATATTAATTATTGTATCACCATTTTACCAATTATCCTAAATTTTTTACCCCTTCGATTCTTTAAAAGTTCGACAGAAAGTAAAATTTTAGTAATAAATAACTAAAGTAATTCTAGCAACAAATAAATAAATTTTAGTAATGCTATTTTGCATCACTTTATAAAAATAACAAGAACGTGCTACCCACATTTTTGGCAATATTTTAAAATAATATATACCCAAAGAAATAAATTAGAAATATTAGAATCCGTTATTTCGACGGGTCTCGTAAACCTAGTGTTAACAATTAATTTAAGAGTTACGTTTGTTTTGGAATATTTTTGCCTACTGATTACTCCAATCGCGGGAAAATACGTGGACCGTTCAGGAGGCGAGGAAACGATCGGGGTTTCGCTTGGAAAGAAGAAGAAAGGAAAAGTGGCGCGCGTTCTGAAAAAGAACGCGATGAAAGACGAGAGAGAAGCGGAGAAGAAGAAGGAGTCTGGCAAGAATTCGAAGAGCGGCATACGAGCATCTTATTTCAATATTTTAAGCGCACTCTGGGGTATCACGCATACCACGAGTGGACGGCCAATATTTGAAACGGACCACAAACGCCGACACGACCGGCCCTGGGAAAGGGAAACGGAACACAAGGTGCATACAGGGTGGTGACGGAAATCACGTACTGCTCATGCGCAACTTGATTTACCCCGGGAAAATTAACCTCTTGCATTAAAATATATTAGGGGTACCCATAAGTAATCAATTATTTGCAAAGAATTTGTTTTGCCTTTAGTCCTGTACCGATCGTTGAAGAGGAAACACGTATTCTTTTACAGTTTAAAATTCGCAGGAAAGATGGCAAACTGTCCTTGATAATGAGGAAAGATTATATAACAAATTAAGAAATAAAAACCTGAATTTACTACAAAGTTTCTTTTAGATTTCAAAATAGTTGATTACTTATGGGTCCCCCTAATATTTTACGGTTATTTCTTAGAAGAAGAAGGAAGTTTATATTAATTGTATACCTATACAGTCTCCAATGGCTGTACAATGCAGAATCGCCAGATCAGGGGAATTAACACGAATTGAGGGGAATACAGTTATCCTCTCTCTACCCTCTCACTTTGTGGAATATTTTTTAAAATATTAATTAAAGCTACAAGCAGCGTTTAATTTACATGATTAAGTTTATCTCAATAGAATGGAAGAAGTAAACTAACATCAAAATAACAAGTACATACCTCCAGTAACATACTCTATGTCCAGACCTGGGTAACTGGTGGCTCGCGAGACACATGCGAGTCTTCTCCCTACTCCAGAGACCCCCCACCATGCTGGAGTGTGGGAGACAGTGGTGGGGGGCTAGGGACCTGTATAGGAAGTTGTCTCCAGGCAGAGTTGTGCTAATTCAGTTACGTTGTAATTCAATTGCACAATTGAATTGTATTTCAATTATATAGTAATTCAACTACGTTGTAACTGAATTATATAATTCAAACGTTTCAGTTAATTCAATTTCTAATTATTTTAATCAGATGTGTAATTGAAATACAATATAATTCAAATACACCTCTCCAATTATCTATAGCCCAGAACTTTGAAGAATTTCCTCGTCCTTGTTCGTAATACCTCAAAGTGATCCTATTATTGGCTAGTGGTAAGCTAAAAACGTTCCTTTTCTTCAGTTTTTTATTATTACATATAATATTAATGTTTATTTAACGAGTCTCATTAGATGATTGTTAATTTTTCCTTTCATATATATATATTGTAACCTAGGTAAAGTAGAGACATGTTTCCTTTTTCTGCATTTTATATTTATGTTTGAAATTTTTTAAATTTGTAACGCGGAAGTTATTTCTGTTCAGATATTATAAATTTATATGTATTAAATTCCTTCTGTTTGAAACCTTCACATGGATTTGTCAACCTCTTATTATCTACTACTTTATTATACTTTAATTTTTAATTTTAATTTAATTACATCGTAATTCGTAATTAATGTAATTTAATTGCAAAGTATTTTGTAATTGTACCCCATTGTAATTACGAATTACATTGTAATTTAATTGAACGAAGATCTGAATTATAAATTACAATATGATTGAATTCCAATGTAATTCAATTACTTTGTAATTATAATTCCTGGAGTAATTCAATTGTAATTCTGCACAACTCTGTCTCCAGGAGAGATAAAAGCACGGTAGGGTAATATGAAGTGGCCAGTGGTGGGGGTCGTGAAGCGACGGCGGGGAAGATGTTGCCCAGGCCTGCTCTATGCGGTGATAATGAAAAGTTTGTCCATTGTCAATGCACTGTGCGACAAATTGAAACGAGCCAGTTGCCCAGCCATTTTCTCCTGTCCCTCAGCCCTCCCCTCCGAACTGCTCGCTTCTCGCGGTCGCTTTATTGTCGGGCGACTTATTTCGAGCGATTACGCAGCCCGTATTGGCCGAGATGGAATCGCTTCCTCGATAAAGTCGCCGTTTTTTTTTTTTTACGGGAATCGGGGAATTCGCGGAAAGAAAGGGCGCAACGCTGCATTCCCCGACCAGATCCGGGAAGGGAGTCTTTTTATCCTGTCCAACCAGCGATGGACCGATCCTTTCGACCCTTCGCCGTCCAAAGTGTTACCTCTTACTTAAAAACTTGCTTCATCGTATTAGGTCCTTCAGAAAGTGCCGCGGATCTTTTGTTAAAAAACATTTGTGCATGTTTCAAATACTTCTTTGAATTTAATGAAAATTTCGAGGAAACGGATTAGAGTTGGTAGAAACATTTTGATAAATTTTGGACAAATATGGGATTGTACTGACATCTAGTATACTATATACTCATTGATGACGTTAGGCGACATTAAAACAGATACTGCTTCCGTTCACACGAGGTATAATAATCACTTTTACTTCCGTTCACGAGGTATAACACCGCGCAAGCCCAATTACAACCATAACGGTCCAACCAATACGCACAAATTCAGTAAACATAAAAGTTTAATGATCTGCGTATGGGTTCATGACCCCTATTAGCGCTTCAATTGGGCCAGACAAGTTAACTCGTCCTCCACGACGTCGGCATCATTAGAATCAACCTTAAATATTTGAACAACCTAATCACACTTGCTCCGCTCGCAGTCCTCTTACACCTTGCGCTTGCTAATTCATTTTCCCACTTTTAATTACTAATTTAGACGACTGTAGTTTACGAAGAGTTCGCCACTTCGCTTGTGGGCTTCCCTAAAATTAACTATGTTAGATACAACATTTTTTGAACAAAGTCTTGCAGTGTTCAAGAAAGAAATTCCCAAAAAATCACTATGCGGTCATTGTAAATTTTCAACATTTATAAAAAAACATGGCAAAACAAATTTTCCTTCACTTCAAATTTTGTGAAACATATTTACGAAATTCAAGAAGCAAATTTCCAAAAGTTCCTATGTGGTCATTGTAAATTCTCAACATTTATAAAAGAATTTGGCAAAACAAATTTTCCTTCACCCAAATTTACAAACTTCGGGAATCAAATTTCCAAACATCCCTATGTGATTATTGTAAATTTTCAACATTTACCGAAAAATTTCTATTTTTCCTTCACCCCAAATTTTGTAAAACAACTTTACAATCTGGGAAAACCAAATTTCAAAAAATCTGAATGTGGTCATTGTCACACCTCATTTATTCTTTTTTTTTCTCCATCCCAAATTGTGCAAAACTCTTTGAAAACCTTGGCAAGACGCAAATTTGCAGGAGGACACGAATTTCCTTCGGCATCCGTTCGCGCGCAGCGTTTCCGCAACGACAATTCTATTCCGCGTCTACAACGAGCAGGACAATTTAATTAGTGTCATTAAACTACCCCCGGAGATGTTATCGCCTCGTTGCAACTCCGCTGTGCTATTCATCCCACTCGGATCCGCGTCGTGGTCGCCGAGAATACACCCGAAGGGCGTGCAACAATTAGCTGCTTTTACGTAAATAGCATCTCGTCTATGAACCGTCTAAGGAAACGGTACTAATTAACCGGTGGACTCGCGGCGCGAGGAAAAAACGATTTGCTGGTGGGCCAGGGAGAAATGAGGGGGACAGAGGGGCGAAAGGGGAGGGGGGCACGTAAGGCCGGAGCATGCGTCAGTCCTTGGCGGAGCTTAATGGAACAATGGGGGTGGGGAGGGGGCCCGGTGGCAACTCGAGGGCCCCGCAGTCAATGAATCTGCTGGCCTTTTCCCATGCTCGCGAGCAGCGCCGCTGAGTTCCCTCTCTCTGAACGACTCTTCGGGTCCAGTCGATTTTATTAACCTCTGACTCATTCCCTCTTTACTCCCCCGTCAGCCAGTCCCCTCTCGCCACTCTCAAACACCACGATTTTTCGTTCCTTTTTCGTGTTTTAGGTGCTCAAGACCGGGAACGTCATCCGGAAACCGACGAGACGTCCGTCAATTGACGAATTCGCGGATTTGGACCCGAGTAAGATAGCGAAATCTGCTCAACGTACAGCTGAAGACATATATTCAGCCTGAAGAGCCACGATGTACCGAAGAAAAATTGTCAGATCGGCTTGCAATGCGCACAGTTTCAGAAGAAGAAGAAGTAGAAGAAGAAGCAGAAGGAGGAGAAGAAGAAGTAAGAAGAAGAATGGTTACTTAAATTGTTAATTTTTACAATTGGCTCAAACAATAATTCAATGATCCTCTACAGTTAGCAACTCGGTAACGCTATTCAACATGCTAAAGGAACAGTTTCACCCTGAAGAGCCACGATGCACCGAAGAAGAATCGTCGGATCGGCTTCTAATGCGCCAAGTTTCAGAAGAAGAAGAAGGAGGAGGAGGAGAAGAAGAAGTAAGAAGAAGAATGGTTACTTAAATTGTTAATTTTTACAATTGGCTCAAACAATAATTCAATCTTCCTCTACAGTTAGCAACTCGGTAACACTATTCAACATGCTAAAGGAACAGTTTCACCCTGAAGAGCCACGATGCACCGAAGAAAAATCGTCGGATCGGCTTCTAATGCGCCGAGTTTCAGAAAAAGAAGAAGGAGAAGTAGAAGAAGACGAAGGAGGAGGAGAAGAAGAAGTAAGAAGAAGAATGGTTACTTAAATTGTAAATTTTTACAATTGGCTCAAACAATAATTCAATGATCCTCTACAGTTAGCAACTCGGTAACACTATTCAACATGCCAAAGGAACAGTTTCACCTTGAAGAGCCACGATGCAACGAAGAAGAATCGTCGGATCGGCTTCTAATGCGCCAAGTTTCAGAAGAAGAAGAAGAAGAAGGAGGAGGAGGAGAAGAAGAATGGTTACTTAAATTGTTAACTTTTACAATTGGCTCAAACAATAATTCAATCTTCCTCTACAGTTAGCAACTCGGTAACGCTATTCAACATGCTAAAGGAACGTCTTCAACCTGAAGAGCCACGAAGTACCAAGAATCTTCAAGATTGGCCTACAATGCCCAGAAGAAGAAGAATGGTCGTCTCAATCGTTAATTTCTACAAGTGGCCCTAACAATGATCCTCCATATTTTAGCGACTCCTTAATACTGTTGAATGTGTTGATGGGATGTCCTCGGCCTGAAGAGCTACGAAGTAGCAAAGAAAAATCGCCAGATCCAGCTACACTGCCTAGAGTCGGCAAAGAAGAAGAAGAATAAGGAGAAGAAGAAGAAGCAGATGAAGAAAGAATCCAAATTTTCGGGGATTACCGTGGTTCCCTTGTAAGCCGAGCTGTTTGTCTCGATGCAAACGATCGTGTGAAAGTCTCGCCGGCTCGTTAACGCCACCCTCCGTGGTCTCCGCGCAGGATGACCGGAGAAGAGGGAGGAGTCTTTTAGCCGGGCCCGAGAAGAAGCTGCCAGCCCGTAGAGGCCGTGGACACCGGGGAGCAAAGAGGGGGACACGAACGGTGCTGGGAAGAGCAAAGATTCCGGGGAACGAAGAAAAATAAACGGACGAAGACCTCTCCCGGCAAATTAGCTACTTTATCAACAGCCCGCCGCTTTGTTGCGAAGCCCGACCCGGACCCGAGGATCTTCTCCAGGCTCATCTTCTTCTCCCGGGGCTCCGCTCGGTGTTTATTGGTTTTTCCTTCTCGCTTTTTCAGATTTTCTACCGATACCGGTCGCTTCGAAGTCCCAACGTTCCGAACGGTAATCCTCGATCGGCCACCTTTGATGTCAACGACTCACGTCACGTGAAAGTGCTATCGCTTCTGAAGCAATGGCGGTTGATCGGAGGTTGAAATGCTCGGGAACGCAGCCGTTCGAAACTGTTACAGTTAGGTTACAGCATTTGCATTTAGTTGATTCTGAAAATGTGAACCGTTGGTTGTACTGTCCCTGGCCGAAAAATTAGAGCTACCTATAATTTGCCAAATTTTTCCCTCAAGGCCAGAACGTAATTAAATAATAATTCTTATTAACTGCAGAAGTGCGTACATGTACAGGGTGTCCCTGTAGATATTGCTAATATTGTATGATAGGGAAAAATGTCAGAGGGAAGCATTATTTTGTTCGAACGGGGGCAAGTACTGAAAATTTTTCTGAAGGTCATATTTTTCGAGATTCCAAGGTCAGCGGAGTTTTCTTTTAAATAGAACTACATATCTTCATGATCCGCGATACGATAGCTGTGGTCAGGCTGTATAGAACCACCTATGATACTATGACCTTCACGTGACCTTGAGTACAGAAAATTCAGGAACACTTGGCAATCGATGTAAATTGATTGAAATTGATTTGATTTATATTGAATAAACAGAGTATACCAATAATTTTTCAAGAAAATATATCCATATATGTATATATCAGTCTCGTTTAGGGCTCGGTACTTCCAGCGTTAAGGATTGAAGTGGATTGATAGGAGGGAGGGTCCCCGAGGTTCCGTGGATCTCATCAAGCGGTGTGGACGCGCGATCTCGAGGACGACCTTGACCCGAAATATTTCCGCCATTTCGCCGGGCCGAAGACATGATACGAAGTGCTGTCAGGTAAGACAGGAGGTGTGTTCGGGGGCGAGCTCGATGAGATCGCCGGACGAAGAAGATGCGTGAAGCGATTTTCGCCGACGAATGAAAGGGCGGAGGATCTGGCAGAGGCTCTGAGAGACTCTGAGCGGACTTTGCGGACTGCTCCGCGAAGAACACAGGCCTCTGGAACAAAGATGGCCAAGAGGCTCAGCACGCGATATTCACTATGCCGGAGCAGCGCGGCGCGGCGCGGCGAGAGCCGGGCCCTTCCAGGGCCTTGTCGCCGTAATCTCCGTGGCCCGATTCTGCCGCGAACTTCGTGGAACCCGGCCAAGAGGAGGGAGATTTATCGGATTTGCAAATAATGAGACTATGTTTCAAAGGGGGCCCGACCGACGCGTCCTTTTGTTCCTGCCAGATTCCACCGGAGCCGTCCTGGGACCCTTTTTTTCGCAGGGCGTCCCGCGTTTTCGCGCGGGGTCCTCGGCCCGCTCTAGTCTAGACCTTTAAAAATCCCTGCGTGTTTTCGATGACGAAAGTATAGGACGTAGCGAATGATCCCGCACCCCTTTAACAGCGCGATTTATTTTTCAGTCCCGTGGGTTAGCCACGTGAGGGCCTCAGCCGACTTTGGGCGCTGTTTCCATTAACAAGGACAATAGTGTTCTGCCAAAACAAGAGAGAACTAATCTAGGTACTGCACGCTACGAAAGTATGGAAACGTGCGTCTCCTTTAGTGGAAAAGTATATAGAATATACAGTGATTTCTCTATATATGTCGCCAAGGCCTGGATGATAAACGTCGCGAAATTATCCCCACTACCGTGAAGGTCACGAAACCCCTCCGACGAGTGTAAACATAATACGGCTCGGGTATGTCCCCTGGACGATACACGACGCTGACAAGACCGGTGTTGTTGACATATATCGAGAATTCACTGTACTGTACAATGATCGACTTCTAAAATCGTTTTGTTTTTATCCTATTTTTCACACTCGTCGACCACCGTACGGCGGTCGGGAGATATAATTTTGCCTCGGCCTGTACAGTACCTACGCTCGTAAATATTATGACAATCATTTAGAATTACCCTGTATTATAATCGCACAGGGGCTGTGTCCAGCTGACGGCGTCGGGGCAATCACGCTAATTACACGACAGAGGTGTTCTCGGGAGTATGGGAGGGGTGGGGGGAGCTCTCGTTTAAGCGAATTGTTAAGTATGAAAAGGTTACTTGAAAAATAGGGGGACAAAAAGCGTTCAGGAGCGTTTTTAAACAGGGGGCTGCCCGCCCCGAAAATCGACGGTGGACAACAAAGAGCGGCGTCCATCTGAATTTCGCATGTATGTAAATACGCGCGGTTTCCCTGGACGATATGATTGGCTCGATAATATGGTTCAATTAGTGCAGCCCGTTCCCGTGGCAAATTGCCGGGTCACGCGTGCTTCGCGTCCGACTACGGAATCTCTGCGTGAGAAACGCATGCGATCCTTTATGCCAACACGACCCAGTGCCGACTTGCCGAAAGCGTTCTGCGGAACGGAAACGTTCGCATAAGATCCCTGGATCCCGCCGAATTTTGCAATCCGTTCTAAATCTATTTCACAGGCAACGATAATAGCAATTATTCCAAAAACTTTTGTGCAACATTTGAAGGAGACGCTGCGCACCCTGTGGTCGATTTTTCGAGGTTTTTGGTTTTTTACGACCAGGATTTTCAACTTAAAAATCTGAATTAATTCCGGTATATATATCTGGGTGTTTGGCACCTGTTCAATTTTTTTCAGAATTTTCGCATATGACTAAATAGGGAAAGTAGACCAAAAACTGATTTTTTCATTTTACCCCATAACTACCCTTCTGGTGGAGGTACAGGGTTAACATTTTACGCAACATGTTTTTTCTCGATGCCCTATCGAATGGCTCGTACGCCTTTTAATTTTATCCAAGGACATTTAGTCTTTTCTCGATGTATGTCGCAAATACTTGGCTGATAAACGTCGCGGAATTGTCCCCACTACCGTGGGGTATACCCAGTGAAAGGTCACGAAGCTCGAGAGGCCTCGGACGCCGAGGAGTGTAAAGCAGAGTTTCACTGACTTTGCAGAGTTAAATTAATTTTTGTACTGAAAAGAAATTGTTTACTGTGGCCACACCCCTCAAACGGAAGACGTATGGTCACCGTAACTGTCATGAAAGCGTCATGTGGATACACAGAAGTGGAAACCCATGGACACCTCGGTGTGCGAACGGTAAGACGGATTGGGCCCGGTTAACAAGTGAAATCCATAAAAAAGCGAGAGACCGGGCATTCCGCGCGGCGAGAGAGGGGCGAGCGGCGCGGCAAAACGGATGCAAAACTAAACTCCCCGGCGCTCCATTAAATCCCGGCTTTCAATTCGAGTCGGGCCCGAAAGGAACCCATCAAGCCAGCCGGCCCATATTCCAAAAACCATCAGCCGGGGCCCCGGAGAGAAACAAGCTCCGCGAACGCGATCGTTCCTCGCAATCTACCGGCGTTCCCTCTAAACGCGGCCCCGAAACCCGAGCTGAACATTTTTGGCCCTCTCCGTGGCCGATCCTTCCGGAGCAAAAAGGATCTCGCCATATCCTTTGATCCTCGCCAAGGAGCCGTTCCCTTTCCTTCGTCTCTCTTTCTCTCTCTCTCTCTCTCTCTCTCTCTCTCTCTCTCTCTCTCTCTCTCTCTCTGGTTCGCGACGGGTTCCTTCCAGGGCCGGTGCTGGAAGGAAGGACCTCCCTGGACTCTGCTCGCCGCTTTGGAGGTCCCGTTCCCTCTTCGCCCTTTCCCCGCACCTCATAGGCAAAGGGAGGCTAACGGAGGAGCCCGGGGTGGGAGGCCGAAAGAACGGGCCCCGATGAAGACGAAGAGGCACACGGCGGGGCGAGCAGGAGGACCGCAAAGGACAGGGTCTCCTTTTACTTCGCCTCTCGAACGAAGTCGACCCCCTTCCTTCGCTCAGGTGCCTCATAGGACCTCCTCTAGCTTCGATTAGGATCTAGAGCCTCCCACAGGGTTCGATTCTGGTCTGGGATGCTGCTAGTTGCCCGCTAACTGTGGCGGATGTTGGAGAATTTTAACGCGTTCGCGGTGGTGCTCGGCGAGGAGAAAAAATACCCCCAAGGGGTGTGGCCACAATAACGGGTCCAGAAACATCATTAGCGCTAAACCTACCACGGTCGAAATGACCGGTTTTGTATTTCACAATTATTGAAACTAGAAAAATTCATTTATGGAAAACAGTAGAATAAATGTCCTTGTCCAAGCATTTATTATATCGAAAATTACGGACAATCTCAATAAATTTAGGGTTGCCATTTTTATAAGGCAATGTTTACGAGATACTGTTAATGCTTGGTAGGTTCAGTGTTAAAACAATTCTTTTCAGCAGAAAAAGTCGTGGAATAAAGGCACTGTGTACGTCTTGAGGTACTTCAACGACATTTCCAGAATTTCTTCCACACTTTCAACCAAATACAGTGAATTCCCGATATATGTCAACAACACGGGTCTTACCCGCGACATATATCGTCCAGGAGATACTACGTGTTATGTTTAAACTTCTCGGGGTCCGAGGCCTCTCGAGCTCCGCGGTCCCTCGCGGGGTATACCTCGCGGTAGAGGGGATAATTCCGCGACATTTATCAACCAGGTCTTGGCGACATATATAGACTTTAGTCCACCGTACCAGGGTCGATTTAAGTTGACCTAGGGACTAATGGGGGATGAGACTCGTGCGCGGCATAGGCACGGAAAGGTCGCCGCGTCTCCCTCGGCATCCAAAATCCGTAGCCACGTTGGTGTCCCATCGGTCAGCGGATGCGGCGTCATCGTCGGTGTCTTCTTCCGTGACCATCGAGCATCGCGAAACATCGTTTTCGACGTCGAAACGCGGCGAAAAAAATACGAGGTTGCCGGTTGCGCGCGATTTGACGTGGCCAGCACCGCGGTGTGCGCACGCACACTCGAACACCCCCAGACGTACCGCGGGTACGGCCACGACCACGAACCCCGTGGGCCCGTAGAACCGCATTCCAAGCTGGCTTCACGGATGGGGCCCAGATCGGGGGACCGAAGACCGTGAGGGGAGGGGAGGGGACGTCGAAACGGGCCGCGGAAGAGCGCAAGGTGGGGGAAAGAGGGGGCGAGACGGAGAGAGACGGGGACAGAGAGCTCTGTTCCGCCTGGCGAGGGAAAGAGAAAGAGAGAGAGAGAGTGGGAAAAGGGGCGGAGGGTGGGGGGAGAAAGAGAGGGAACGGGCTGGGGAATAACTCGATAAAGCGAAGGACCCCTTCTAATTAAAATGAGTTCCGCCGTGGGTCCTCGTGTACCACTCTCGCCGCGGTCTTATTTCGTCGCGAATCCCCCACCTCATCCCCGGATTGCTCCCTTCCTGGCATCTTCCTGGTCCCCTGGAATTCGAATGCCGGACACGTGGGAATTTCTGGTGGGGAGGGCTTTTTCTGACCGAGGATTGATAGCGGACGATTGATTCGGTTTTTCATCGGGTCGACTCCCTGCTCGCCGACCGGGGTGGCTTCGCGAATGCGGGACTCTAAACTGCGTAGGGTGTAGGGACCTAGGTAGGGGTCTAGCTCTGGTCTTGTGGTACTCTGGTCATAACAAACCAAGAGCTCTCTGAACGATTTTTGAAATAGTTGGTTTGTAATTTAAAGTGGATTTCGAATCTGTAGCTTTCAGATTTTAAGGTGTTGGGGTGGTTGGAGTAACTTTGGGGTGAGCATCGTGTCAATTGTTTGTCTGCGATCTTCGGTGGCTCAATGTCGATAAAATCTTATTTTAAAGATGCATTTTGTATATGGAGCGGTATTGTAGAGCCCTATTACAGTGTTTACTCGATATGTGTCCAAAACACGGGTCTAGCCAGGGACAAATATCGGCCAGGAGATACTATTCTTTCTGGGACTTTTGTCAGCTAGACATTTGGTACATATATAGAGTAAACACTGTAATTACTTTATTGTATAACTTTTTATATATTTAATAAATATTGTGTAAACTAGGTGGGTACCATCTTCAATTCTTAAATAATTGGGCGTCTTCGAAAAATGTAACGAGTTAATTTGACGAAATTGAATAAAATTGAAATTAAATTTTACTTTCTGAATTTCAGTCTAATAAATATATGTTATTGATTTCTTTTAAACCGAAATAAAATTCTATTTTGTTGGTAATACGCAGCCATTGGAGAACATATGATTCCACGAGATTATGAATTACAAAGAAATCCTAATTACTGCAACTAGTAAAATAATTAGCGCAAGGGATTAAGGCTAGAATACGTTAATTATTCGTCAGAAAAAGTTTAAAATTTGTTAAACAATTGCGGGACCGATCGCAGAGGTTTCGCATCGCCGTAACACCTCGCAATTCACAATTTGCAACCTGAAAACCGGAATATCATCTCTCTCACGGTACACGCCCGCTGGCCGGAGCCGGGTGTATCGATATTTCGACCTCTAAGACGATTCACGAGGGTCGATTCCAGTCGGAATTGCCCTCACGGCGACTTCACAGGGATCAACGGATTCGTTCCAAGGCTTTCAAGACCTTTAGGTCAAAAATGGCGGGTAACGATCCTTATTATGTTCAAGGCTCGACTTCCCATTCTATATTTTCCCGGCGTTTTTCTATTTTTCTTTCGATATTTACCAAAACAGGAGACACCTAATATTTTATATACGTACAGTACACGCGACTATTAAAAAATATTAAATTTCAAATTCATGATTCAATAGAAATCGACAGAAATTGTAGTTCCACGGTTTATAAAAATGTGAAACATGACGTTCTTATTTTGTTTGAACCCTTATCAAATTTCTACTAAATTATGTTACCGTATTACGTATTTCTCCAAATCCAACAATTTTCATTCATAATGTTTCCGCGTATTGTTTGCAATAACGGCGTTATCCGACATTAAATTTGCCTACACACCCCTGATAAATTTTCAAAGCATTGTTATTTTATTTGAACCCTATTAGAATTTGTATCAAATTATATTACCGTATTACGTATTTCTCCAAATCCAACAATTTTCATTCATAATGTTTCCGCGTACAACACGCAACAACACGCTTGATAAATTAAAAGCATTTCTATTTTATTTGAACTCTGACAGAATTTGTAGTTGCATTAAAAAATTGTAGCCTGTTCGGAAATGGTGTTTGGACAACGCGCAATATTTTGCAAACTTTTCCACGAAATCGGTCTAACTGGATCTCAACGGCAGCGGATCGCATACCGATTCCCCTTAATCTGTGGATCTTAAGGATCCAGCGGGAGGACCAGGTTGGGTAAACGACAGACGGTCCCTCAGGTTTTCGCGAATCCCTAAACACGTCGGCTGATTAAACCGGACAGAGGCCACGGTACAGTAATTAAGTCCTTATGGAGGATCCTGAACAGTCATTCCAGCGCAGCGTTCTATCGCACAATACATCCAATTTAATGACCCAATGCGTAAATCAAATCCCACCGCGTGCTGCTCCATCGAAATCCTGCTCTCTCTCTCTCTCTCTCTCTCTCTCTCTCTCTCTCTCTCTCTCTCTCTCTCTCTCTCTCTCTCTCTCTCTCTCTCTCCCTCTCTCTGCTTCTCTCTTTTATCTCTCTGTCTCTCTCCCACTTGGCTTTCTCCTTTTCCTGTTCTATTCCACGTCCATCCATTCCTCCTCTTTCACCACGTTGGAGATGGAAGGCCCTTTTAAAAGCAACCACCATCATCGCTGCCTTCGAAAAAGACGTTTGCCTTCCTACCGCAGACATTTCTAATATTTTGCAACCATAATCTCTGTTCAAGCCCTGAACGCTTTGACTGGTTGAAAAATTAATTTATAGAAATGCAATTAATCTTGGAAAAAAATTAAAATTTTCGACCCGAATTGTAACAAACTGGAGTGCAATAATAATTTATTTCCTTTCTTAACCCGTTTGCATCATTAGCGTGTATATACGCTCAATTTTCCTGGTCACTATCACCGGAGCGTATATATACGCTTGATTTATTTTTTCTTATAATGCTGAAACATGAAGTTCTTTTACTTGTAGTCATTTTTGTACTTAAATATAATAAAAAAGAAAGTTTGGTGATAAAGGCCTTCTTTTCATATCTCCTTATGATGCAAATGGGTTAATACATATGTTTAATCATAGTCAACCGGGATTTTCTTTCAACAATTTTTCACTGTTCCTCTAAAAACATTACAAAACGAATGTCCATTCTCGGTTCACTATTAATATCGATTTATAGTCTCAAAATAAGGATTTGTGTAAAAATAGTTGAATACTAAAGTTTTTGAATTGTCTATGCATTTTGGTCGGCCACACAAGGGTTAATAGGTTGACAATAAAACAACAGAATTTTTAAATTCTTCTAATGTTTTCATTGTCTTAAATTGCACCTACTCATTTTTATCATAAATGCATAAAATCCGCAGTCTAAATTGTAAGTAAACGTAAAATATAAAAAAAAAAAACATTTAAAGAATTTAAAAATGCTGTTGTATCATTTCCATTAGATTATTATTATTCAAAAACGAACGATGGCTGGTAAAAGTAAAAATCTGAAGCTTCAAAACGACACTAAGATAATTATTCTATTATTTGTTTTAACGAAATGGTTATTGTTTAAGCATTGATGATTTCTCGAGACTGGGAAACGTGGTGTTCGAAAACTTTTTCAAACCGTTGTTTTTGTTTTTGCGTTGTTTGAAAATCGTGTAAAGAAAAAAAGAGTTCGGTGTATTTAGACAAAAGCAGACTCTCTGTCTCCGGGCCCGCGCAGACGGTGATAATTATCACCGTGAGAAACGTCATGTATCACCCAAGGCGACCCACCTTACAGGAGATGGTGCCGATGCTGATGTCGGTGGTGGCGGCGACGGCGGCGATGGTGGTGCTTGCTTTCAAAAGGGTCTTCCACCTCCTACGTGGTGAAAGAGGAGGAACGGATCGACGTGGAATAGAACAGGAAAGGGAGAAAGCCGCGAGAGAGAGAAAGAGAGAGAGAGAGAGAGAGAGAGAGAGAGAGAGAGAGAGAGAGAGAGAGAGAGAGAGAGAGAGAGAAAACAGGATCTCGATGGAGCAGCACGCTCCACAGAAAATACAATTTATTACTAATTCTACTAGCTCTAGCCTTTCTAACCTCCAAATAAATTAAGAGCATTGTTCTTTCAAGTCGTTCTCTAGTAAAGGGCAAGAGACATTTTTATATCGAATTAATGTACAGTGACTCACAATAATATTCGGACGCTTTTAAAAATCGTATAACTTTGTTAATCTTGGACCATACGACTTGTATTTTTTTTTAAGAAGTTGGCACAATTGGTTTGGTACGTAAAGAGAAAAATTTTTTTTACAAAAATTGCAATTGGTCGAAAGTGCAGAGAAAATACTAAAAGTTGTATTTTGCAACTTTTTTATGTGGACTTACATTGAAAATTTAGAAAATTTGTTTTTTAGGTTCATATAAGTTACATACATGCTGAAAATTTCATAAATATGTTTACAAAATTTCATATACAGTGACTCACAATAATATTCGGACGCTTTTAAAAATCGTATAACTTTGTTAATCTTGGACCATACGACTTGTATTTTTTTTTAAGAAGTTGGCACAATTGGTTTGGTACGTAAAGAGAAAAATTTTTTTTACAAAAATTGCAATTGGTCGAAAGTGCAGAGAAAATACTAAAAGTTGTATTTTGCAACTTTTTTATGTGGACTTACATTGAAAATTTCGAAAATTTGTTTTTTAGGTTCATATAAGTTACATACATGCTGAAAATTTCATAAATATGTTTACAAAATTTCATATACAGTGACTCACAATAATATTCAGACGCTTTTTAAAAATCGTATAACTTTGTTAATATTGGACCATACGACTTGTATTTTTGTTTTTTAAGAAGTTAGCACAATTGGTTTGGTACGTAAAGAGAAAAATTTTTTTTTAAAAATTGCAATTGGTCGAAATTGCAGAGAAAATATTAAAAGTTGTATTTTGCAACTTTTTTATGTGGACTTACATTGAAAATTTGAAATTGAAAAATCGGTCAACGTTGCAATGAGCTGATGTTTCAAAATGATCACGTAAGGGCGAAATTTCCTGACAAGGCCAAAATTCTGCTACTTTCACCCTTAAGTTTTCATGTTTAAACGATTGTAGCTCAGTGCAACGTTGACCGATTAAGACGAAATATTCAGAATATGTATAATTGATACAGATGTACAAAACGTACTTCTTAAATTTTTCATATAACGCCGCATAAAAAAGTTGCAAAATACAACTTTTCGTACTTTCTCTGTCCGAATATTAGTTGGAGTCACTGTACGTCAGGTTAAAACAGATAAACTCCAAAGATTTTTAACACTAAACCTGCCGAGCCTTAAAAGTAATACAGTGAATTCTCGGTATATGTCAACAACACGGGTCTTACCCGCGACATATATCGTCCAGGAGATACTATGTGTTATGTTCACACTCCTCGACGTCCGAGACCTCTCGAGCTTTGTGGCCCCTCACGGAGTATACGGTAGTGGGGATAATTCCGCGACATTTATCATCCAGGCCTCGTCGACGCATATAGAGAAATCACTGTACATGTCGTCGTATAAAAATGACGCGAATGAATATGTATTGTATTATAACATGCTAAATATATTTAAATACATACATATATACATCCTAATATGCATATATACATCCTATAATATATACATCTTAAATATATTTATTAAATCGTTTCCCACGAAAGCATCTTTCAGTAATTTCAGTAATTGTAAAATAAAAAACCGGTCATTTTGACCGGCGTTGGTAGGTTTAGTGTTAAACAAATTTAAGATTTAATTATAGGATGCAGACTGCGGATTTTTATGCAAAATAAAAATTGCATGCATCGCAAGATACAGGAGCTACGTGGACGTTTATTTCCCTTTTTAATCATTCTGGCCAGTTGGAAATAGTACAACAGTGTTTTAAAATTTTTTAAATTTTTCCACTCTTTTGAATTTGGTGCACTCATTTCTGTCATAAATGCATAAAATCCGCAATCAATCTTGCACGAATATATCAAGTGGTTACATACTTGGTTGAAGAGAAGTTGAATCCATTTTTTCCTAGATTGCAAAATTGCGAATTTTTGTCCTCTGTGATAGAAAAAAAAAAATGGGTGAACATGAAAGCAGCTGATCGAAGTTGACTCGCCGAGAATTTAAAAATATCTGAACGCTATAATTTCTGAGTGTCGGTTCGCGATGAAAAAACGAAATGCAATATATTTTTTGAGCGATCGGTAAGTATGATTCTCGGATGCGTACAACGCGTCGGAGTCGAACAACTTTCCATCCTATAATGACACGAAAGTCGCGCGCAAACTTTCGAGTGCTCGAGATTTACGAAATTCATACATGCATACATACGTACATACACACGTACAGGCGTGCGAACCGCGTCTTCTCGTTAAACGATCCCGCATAAATCGAACGTTTTTTAAACACGCGACCAGTCGGGAGAAGAGTATCGAATAATGAATGCGTTCGCAAACTTATCGCCGAAATCGTCGGAAATTACGATTCTCGTTAAACGAACGTCGAATTTCGTTTCGCCTTTTCTTCGATTTTTTTTTCTCGGTTTCGGAACGAGCGCGGCGGTCGCGCGCGTTGTATAATATTCGCCAGCGTTTCCCACAGAGCTGATCACCTTGAAAAATGATATATCGCGTTCTGATTAATTATCAGCGTGTCCCGAAGAACAAAAAAAGGAAAACTTAAAAACGAGGAAAAAAACAAGGGCCAGCGCGGGGAGTCGTGCTCCTCGTAAATAAATGCCACGCTCCAAATACACGAATTTATTTTTTGTCGTTACGACACAACAAGTTTTTATAGCGTTCAAAGGGTTATTCATAATCACTGTGGATTTACTACCCGTTCGCCGGGATAATCGTAATTTCTTCCTTATTAATTTCGCGCTGTCACACGCGAACACGCGAGGCGGCTCTGCGATAGAAAAAACCGTGTGCTGTCCACCATTTTGCAGAAGAACATATTTTTTAAATCCGTTTTTAGCACCGACTTCGATCATGTCAATAGGTACATTTTCATATTTTTGTGTATATTTATTTTCTTAAAAGAGCGTGTAACATTATGAAGACAGTGATCATTTTGCACAAGAACATCTTTTTTTCTATTTATTTTTATCACCGACTTTGATCATTTTCATATTTTTGTGTATTTATTTTGGCAGAAGATCGTGTAACATTATGAAAACATTGATCATTTTGCACAAGAACATATATTTTAAATCTTTTTGTATCGGTGACTTTGATAATTTTAACAGGTACATTTTAATATTTTTGTGTACATTTATTGTGGTAAAAAATCGTGTAACATTATGAAGACAGTGATCGTTTTGCACAAGAACATAAATCTTTTTGTATCGGTGACTTTGATCATTTTGACAGGTACATTTTCATTTTTTATTTATATTTATTTCGGTAAAGGATCGTGTAACAGTATGAAGACATTGATCATTCTGCACAAGAACATATTTTTTAAATCTGTTTTTATCAGTGACTTTGATCATTTTGGCAGGTACATTTTAATGTTTTTGTGCATATTTATTGCGGTAAAAAATCGTGTAACATTATGAAGACAGTGATCATTTTGCACAAGACCATATCTTTTTAACACTAGAACAACCATGCGCTAAATGTAACTGGCATACATTGCCTTATAATAACAACAAATACAATTTGTTGGTACCAGTTTTGTTTAAATATCTACTTCGATAGAGAAGTTTATTAAAAAATTTTCTCATAGAAACATATTTATAATTTCAATATTTCTAAAATAAAAAATTAGGAGCAAGTAATTTTGACTCATCCCTTGGTTCTAGTGTTAATCTGTTTTTATCATTGACTTTGATTATTTCAATACATTTTAATATATACATTAAATATGTGTACATTTTAATATTTTTCTGTATATTTATTGTGGTAAAAAATAGTGTAACATTGTGAAAACAGCGATCATTTTGCACAATAACGTATTTTTTAAACCTTTTTATCAGTGACTTTGATCATTTTTACAGGTACATTTTAATATTTTTGTATATATTTGTTTTGGTAAAAGATCGTGTAACATTGTGAAGACTGCGATCATTTTCCACAAGAACATATTTTTTAAGTCTTTTTTTATCAGTGACTGATCATTTTGACAGGTATATTTTAATATTTTTGGTGTATATTTATTGCGGCAAAAGACCGTGTAACATTGTGAAGACAGCGATCATTTTGCACAAGAACATTTATTTTTTAATCTGTTCTGTAACGTGCATTCGTGAGACTATTTTCATTCGGAAAGAAAATCTTCTGCATCTTTTGTTTCGAAACATTCCTGGAATCGTGAAGGGAGATGCTGACTTCTCACGTTGATAATTATCGCCGTATCAGGAAGAGAAATAGGGATTGTGTTCTTGCGTGGATGCGAGCTGCAGTTTGCACATTCGTTCGCGCAATTGACGATAACGCGTGGAGTGCAATGACAAACGCTGCGCAAAGTGCAGCGTTCGTGCATCAAACAGTCCGCTAACGAGCATAGGCAAGAAGCTTCACGAACATAGTGTATCGTAATAATAATCTATATCAATAACTCGTTTTATTTTCACTGAAAATATTTCAACAGTAGAACTGTGGATCTTTATGCAAAAGTGCATCGATTGCGAGAAACGGGATAGCATTATGCAACAGTATTGCACATTTGTTTCTTCAGTGAATAACTTTAACAAGTTATTACGATTTCTTAAAATCGTCTGGTACTTTCACTATTTCGTTTGGAATTTTTCATTTGTGTCATAAATGCATAAAAAATTCATCGATTTTGTAATTTCGATGCAATTTCAGATGTTTAACAATGTTAAACGAGCATACTATACAAAAATATGATCATCTGTTCATGAATGTTTTATTTTTCCCAGGCTTCTTATTTACCCATGCTATTTACCTTTTTACAAATTAATCCGAATTTGCATGAAATGCATTAATAGGAAACGGGACGAACTTGTGGGACAACCTAATATAATTTACTATTGTTACTGGAGTACCGTCAATCGTTTCATTCAATTGCAGATAGATATTTTAATACTACAGTAAAGTCTTGATCTAAGCCGAACGGACCTACACGATCTTAGTCATGTGGCATACCCCGCGAGGGACTAAGAAGCTCGAGCTGCCTCGGTAAAGATGCCGGTCTCAAGAAAATAGTAGCCCTGCACGATCTATGTCACAGCACGGACCCGAGGATTGGACTTAGATCGAGACTTCACTGTTCATTGACATACCATTGTATTTCAATTTGAAAGGGCAACTTAGTATAAACGATGTCCAAAAAACCTGAACTAATCGACCCGCAAAAAGCAGACACGGAAACAATTTTTAGAGTGAATTTGCCTGATCCGGGCGAAGAATGCTGCAAAGATATGATCGAGCATTATCAACCGAACGCGGAAGGCAGGCGAAGAATTCGCATAAATTTCCAAGCGGCGGCGGCGCGAGAAGCGATATTTTCGCGATGGCGGCTAAAAAATCGAACCGGGCGAAAAAAAAAAAAAGAAACGAGAGAAACGAAAGGGAATGAAAAGAGTTCGTTGCCAGGGCGGCTAAAATGTCGGGATATATTTCGCTCCGGATCTCAATAAAGCAACGGCCGGTCTGTACACTTCCTTCGATCCTTTCTTTTCTCTTCTCTCTCTCTCTCTCTCTCTCTCTCTCTCTCTCTCTCTCTCTCTCTCTCTCTCTCTGTCTCGTTCGACGAAAAATAATCGGTAATCCCGGTGCGGAGGGCACTAACGAGAATTAATACCGAGCGGACTGTTTGTTTTGTGACTCGGCAGCCGGGCTTTTAAAGATCCGAGTCGCACATGAGAATCAGTTCGCGAGACCACGTCTGAATAAATTAAATCCTTTACCAGGAATCCACTAACGATCTGTACCTCTGCCGCTACACATCTCTTAATGCATGCTCTATTGACCCCACGATGCCACAAATTTCGACCCCGCCCACGCCATTTCTTCGCCAATGGTCGGCGGCCATTTTTAAAAAATTTTTAACCCGATATTTGAACTCGAAGTTCACCTACAGACTGTAGACTTCGCAGACTAATTTCGTAGAGTGTAATTTCAAACGATGGAACAATTTAAAGAATTACTACTGGAGTTCTACTATTGACGGTTGACGGAATAAATTGTTGTTTAACTTCGCGTTAATTTAACATCGAATGACACGAGTATTTAACCCTTTGCACTCGAAGCTACTTTAACTCCAAAACGAAACATTTCTTCCGACCTATGGTGGTGCAATTTTCTGGTACAATACTGAAGTGTTTCATAATTTATTAAATACAAACAAATTTAATAATGTAAAAAATATTTTGGATAATGATACAGCAATCTTTTGACTTGCAAGTCTTCCTTTGTTAACATTTCTATAATTGAGCTAAATAAATTTGTAAAGTGATATAGCGAAACGTAATTGCATAAAATGTTGTTGTTGCAAATTTTAACATTAAAAAGAACTGCTGCTTTCAATTCTAAACGGTGAAGTAATAATTTACTGTATAGAGGATATTTCACGAAAGAGGTTATGGGGTATACCCCGCGGTAGTGGGGATATTTCCGCGACGTTAATCATCCACGCCGCGGCGACATATACAGAGAAATCACTGTATTGTGCTTTTTCTTTCATTTATATGCGTCCGTATAATTAAAAGCCAGGCGTGCCAATACTTTTATTCCCTAATTTTGTGCCCTAAAAATGTCATAAATAAATTGTATAGGCACATTGTGTGTCTCGAACGAATACAAACGAAAATAATTGAATACACGACTCATCCAGTACAATATTTCCAAAATTTCGGGCAGATCCGAACGATTCAAATTTCTATAAAACATTGCTCGGGATGATTGGGGTTGAAAGCGTACGAGCGACGTTTATCATCCAGGCCGTGGCGACATATACAGAGAAATCACTGTATTGTGCTTTCTCTTTCATTTATATGCGTTCGTTCCCTAATTTTGTGCCCCAAAAATATCATAACTAAATTGTATAGGCACATTGCAATCTCGAACGAATACAAACGAAAATAATTGAATACACGACTCATCCAGTACAATATTTCCAATATTTCGGGCAGATCCGAGCGATTAAAATTTCTATAAAACATTGCTCGGGGTGATTGGGGGTTGAAAGCGTACGAGGGAAAAATTGCTGGAACCGCGAGTCGTTTTTCTCGTTGCAGGTTCCACGCGTCAGACCAATCGAACAACAGGGCCGTGTTTACAGTTTGATTGTGTACACCGGTGCAGTCTCGCACCGAGAAACGAATCTGTTGGCGTCCGAAGCGACGATGCAATGGGAACCGCCCGAGGCGTGTCGGTGCACCCTGCAAAGGCTCTCAATCGCAAGAATGTAAAGGCCAACCGGTCCCGCTCGATTCCGATCACAATTTCGGCCGTACGCGCCCGTAAACTTCGCTCCCCGGACCTGTATTATTTTTATTATCATAAACATATGTAAAGACCGCTTTACCGTCGACTCTCTTCCACGTTGGCGGGGGCTTTTCGTGTGGGGAGGTCGAGCAACTCGCGGATTATGGTTGACGGAAGCGAACGGCTTAACCTGAAAATGGTACGTAAAACATGCTTGTTGGCATTGTTGTACGTTCGACGTAATTATTATACAATTTATTTTCTTCCAAGAATTTCTTAGGACGAGAGCATTAACCTTGAAAGGACGTCGCGGTCAAAGGTATGCAATAATAATTTGTAGGTTAGGATTAGGTTAGTTGTCTTCAGTTCGAAATTCTAGGCTAGACTTCCATGCATTTTCATTTGACTGTAGAAAACAGGAATTAAGTAGAAATGTATTTTTCCGTTTAATTGCTTGGATAAATGCAAATTTAATTTTAAAATAGTGCAACAATATTCTCCCGACGTTTCCACCGCTTTCGTTTGGCCATTTTTGCCGTAAATCATCGCGATCTAGCGATTAATTAGCTTTTCGGAAGAAATGTAAAAGTCGGTGGCCATGTAGTACCACCTTTTCCCCCGAGATTCGCAAATCCGTTCCGCTAGGGGATGAGGAAGGTAGGTGGCGGGTTTCCGCGCTTTAAATGGCAGTGCTTATTACACAGATTGGATTAAAGGTCTGCTATGTCGGGCAGAGTGGTAGGCGGTGGTTGCGGGAGCGGGACGTTACGGGGGTCGGGGGATAGAAGGTGGTTTAGGTTGAGACAAGAAGAAGGAGGGAAAGGTATGCGGCGGGACGGTGTGTATGTACGCACGGTACAGCTTACACGTGTGCGTATGTACGTACATACCTGCGAAACCGGCGGCCCACCTTCACAAGGTGATTCACTGCGATCCTGCCGCGCGCTCTGCTCAGCCATTACGTACTTGCGAATCGTCGCAGAAACGTTCGAGATGCTTCGACATTATACACCACCGATCCCGCTCGACTTTTTAACGGCTAGACTCGGCGAAGCCATGATTTTCAACAGCTTTTTCTACACTTCAACCCAGATTTTACCCTCCCAGATTTTCAACTCGAAAGTTACAATTTTTTCAATTTTTGAAGAGAAATTTTAACCCATTTGCATCATAAGGAAATATGAAAAGAAGGCCATCATCTCTATCGGATCTTATTTCAATAATTCCTCTTCGTGTCAGTGGCCCAATTTCTTCTTCACTATAATCAGAATTACTACAACAACACCCTCCATTTCTATTTTTGAGCTAACGAATAATGATAGTGACAAATGGATTAAGAAAGTGGAATTTTATTCTTAGTGGGAACAGACTTTGTAGACCCAAAATACACAACAATCGTACTAAATTCTATCATACCTTATGTTCCCGGATTTTTTGAAAATTTTGATAAGCCATAAATGCATAAATAGCAAACAATAGAGAACATCGAGCTTCTAGCACACTCCAGCGCACTCTCTGGACTAACACAGCCAAAAATGTACCTTCACAATCCAATTCCAAAAACCCATACAACAATCCCGAGTTTCCCGGAAAACAAACACCGAAGGAACCCACCAGCTCGCACCCCGAGCATTTCTCAAAACAAAGTTCGCCGGCGATAAAATTTCATTAAAATGAATAATTGTCACTTCAGGCGTTCCCCGTCGAACGATCGATCAAACGGCGAGGCTCGTTCGCCGGCGTAGCGAGGAGATCCTAATCAATCGGCGAGAAGAAAGATCGAGGCCCGAGCAGGCCCGACGCAGGCACGAAATCCCGAAAACTGTACCCCGTGTTAGCCGCACCCCGTGACGGCGTATCCCGGACGAGCGTCGATCGAATACCGGGCCGAAACTAATTCCCATCATCAGCCGGCCGGCGTTTCATCACCGGCAAGGTCGCCGTGGCGGAAAATACCAGGCCAACGACACGATTCGATCATCGCCGGGGCCAGCTAACGCGACGAGAGAAGGTAACTCGAAGAGACAGACGGTTGCTGCCAGCAGACGGACAAGCAGAAGAACGGTGAGAGAGGGGGGGGGGGAGAGGGGGCATTGGAGAAACCAACATCGAAAGACATCGGGCGCAACAGCAACAATAACAACAACAAACGATCAACGCCGAGTGCGAAAGCACGAGCCCGTCCGAGCCGACAATGCGGCAGGTACCTACTCCGCAGGCATTCCATCAAGATGCTATCGAAAGTGGCCGACCGCGAGAGGGGTGGGGTGACGAGCCCGGGATGGAGGGGGGAAACGGGCCTCGGGCCCGGGGCCCGAAAGCGTGCGACAAAGAGGAGACGCTCGGGGGAGGGGGAGGCCGCCGAGAGATATTAAAGGATGCTGTGCCGCCGCGCCGCGCCGCGTCCGCGGAGAAGGGGAGGGGAGAGAGGCATCCCATGGCGCGGTGGGTCCGCAGCCCACGAAGGATCAGAGTCGGCTTGCGCGGCCTGTTCGGGACTCTCGGGGCCCGGGCTCCGTTTCTCCCTCCCGCGCCCCAATCCCCCCCGCGAACGCCCTAGGAAACGTAACTTTCTGCACGGCGCTGGCCGGCCTGATGTGGCGCGCCAAGGCGCACGCACCATCATTTCTTCTCGGGTCCTATGGGACCGCAGGATCCAAAGATGCTTCCGATGATTGCCGTTGGAGATGGGACCCAGTTCGATATGTGCGTGCGAAGCTCGGGAAGCTTGAACTGCTGCGTTTTCAAGCCTCGCGAGCTTCGAATGTTACTCGGAGGATACGTAGCTTCTCTTCTCGGGACCTATGGGTCCTATGGGATCTCAGGATCCGACCAATGTTTTCGATGGTTGCCATTGGGAATGGGACCCCGTTTGATATGTGCTTGCGGGTCAAGGTGAATTGAGTTTCGGAAGCGACACAGCTTCTTCATCCCCACTTTTTCTTGGGCCCTATGGGTCCTATGAGACCGTAGGATCTGACGATAGCTCCGATGGTTGTTACTGCAGATGGGGTCCAATTTGAAGCAACGGCGCTTGTTCATTCCCATTTCCTTTCGGGTCTTGTGGAACTACAGGGCCCTGTGATGCAATTTACACCCACGAAAAAATTCAGGGTAACTTCCCGGGTGCAAGTTCCGTTGGAACAGCTATTAGAGCCGATTCGGGAGCTTGCAACACAACGCAAAGTCGAATGGGTACGTCTGTGGCGGTTAGTGTTGGTGCACGCGAGCGTGCCAATCGGTCGGAACGTGTTTGCCGCGGGGGTGTGTGGGTGTACACGTGGTCTGGTCTGTGCTCTGACCCCAACCTTTCGATTTCGTCTCTCCGTCCGGCTGGTATTCACGGAGCGTTGTTGTAGCGGCTGCGGCTTTATGAGGATCAGCCTTAATGGGGGTAGCCGAGGAATTCCTTTGCCTCGTAACCCGCGATTTGCTGCTCGCGAGGTGGTTGCGTACGTGCGTACAATATCAGCCTCCGAAGAGAATAGCCTCCGTGCTTTATTGCTCTCTCTCTCTCTTTCTCTCTCTCTTATTCTCTCTCCCCGTCTCTCTCTCTTTCTTGTTAACCCATCCTCTTTCTGGCTCGAAAGCCCCATCACTGATTCGAAACCGCGATTGTTTATCTCGCCGACGCGTTTTCTGGCCTTTTCGCGCAAATTGTTTGCTAAATCTCATACAACTATTATGGTTATCGTTGGACCATCGAATTTTATGTTAGAGGGACCCATAAGTAATCAATTATTTTGAAATCTAAAACAAACTTTGTAGTAAAGTCAAATTTTTATTTCTTAATTTATTATATAATCTCCATCATTATCAAGGACAGTTTGCCATCTTTCCTGCAAATTTTCAGTCCCTCTCTTATAGAAATCCAGGGTTCGTGAAGCAAAATATGACTCAAGGTGCCTCCTTAGATCTTCTACAGAAGTGCATGTTTTATTTCTTAAATAATGCTCCAGAGATCTGAAAAGATGATAGTCAGAGGGAGCAATATCCCAATGATCGGTACAGAACTAAAGGCAAAACAAATTCTTTGCAAATAATTGATTACTTATGGATACCCCTAATATTTAGATTTTTAATGTGTATAAATTTTTGAGAGGTTATGGGGCCAAGTATTGGTAGAAATTGATGTAATCGTAGTTCGTTTTCAATCTATCGGAATCGTTACCGAAGGGAACATTTTATTTACATAATTACATTTTTATAAACGTTAATAAATATCACAAACGTACTGGCTATTTTCAGGTTATTCCAAGAACACAAGAATTTATTTATCTGCTTCCCGTATCTGAAATTTGAATGGTAGGTGTCTTTAACATTTATTCGGTGATCGAAGACGTTCGTCTCGGTATCAAGATCGTCTGTCGCGGCCATCTTGTCAATTCTGGACGCGAGAAGACGCGCGACGCGGACAAAAGGTGCAACGAGCAACAGAACCGAGCCCGTCAAGAACTGTGTCAGGGTGAAACGTACGACGCAAGGTGTATCGGCCGATTTGTACGAGTCGGCTTTCGTGATCCCGGCGTTTGTGTCGTCTGAGTTATGATAAAATAAAATGAAGATATCAGCGGCCGAGTGGACACTGCGCGTTGAGAAACGGTGAGAGAGGAATGTGGTCTTCTTCGAGTTCGTTGGACCCGTTTCCTCTCACCTTTACACCCCTTCTTACTCTCCTAAAATCTCCGAAAAGCACGTTCAACACGTTAAACATCAATCAGCGAACGAAACAATCGAAATACTATCGCGAGAACATCAACTTCGCTCTCAGCGCCTTCAGTTCAACCCCTAACCCTTCAACTGTGCCCTTCTGTGTAATAGATAGTATGGTATGACAAAATTGTGAAAATATTTTTTAAATCTTACTGTATTGCTTTCAGCTCATTAAAATTATTGTTAAAAGAAATTAATGTCTCCGTAGCTTCCGTGTCTTGCAATTAATACAATTTTTGTTTCGCATAAAAATCCGCAATCTAGTGACTAGGTACTCAGTTAGTACTCTATTTTGTATATTGGATTTCTAACTAACACGTTATATTCAATTTAAATCCGATGTAACTAAATATTCCATTCATTATTTAATTCATCATTTGCTTAACAATGCATTTCCGAATACATTCAGAACAGGTTTCTGTTTCTAGAACGATAACAGACATTTTACCGGTAATATTTGTCATCAACATTAAACAATCTTTTACTTCTACATGTAAAATCTTATAAAAAAAAATGACATGGTATAATATAAAAGTTTAATTTTCAACTTCTTCGATCCTTGTCTTTTAGGGTCTGCCGTGACCCTGGTACACTAGTTATCAGAAGTTAATTAAAATCGTCTTCCTTAAATAATTTTCCCAAAACGTCTGGTAAAATTGGTTGGCGGTTTTAATTCTGTTTTTTCGATTCGGCTAATTTTCCTAATGATTGTCGGGGGAGACAATTTTTTATCCGGAGGCAATTAAAGTTTAGCAACCTGCATCGGCTGGTTGATAGTTCGTGCGAGGGGGGGGGGAAGAGAGGACCCGTCGAAATTGCAACATAATCCTAAAAAAGAAGTCACGATAGAATCCAGTCTGCTGTCCAGCGAGGGTCGCAAATCCCGCGTTTTATTCGCCTCTTTCCAGGTTCTTTTACGCGCCATCGATAACCAGCAATTACCCCGTCACGGTTCTGCCCTTAGAACCCCATTTAATAAATTGTCGACTTACTCCGCCGTGGCTAGTCGGAGACGAACGGGAAAGCAATCGATTTCGCGGTCGATTTAAACGTGAACCGGAGCGTTTGTACACCGAAAGCTGGAACGGATTTTCTGGAGAGAAACGGCGAGAAGGACGGGGACACAACCTTAATCCTTCGCGACGTTGTGTCCTGGCTTGATACGTTGAAAATTATTGCAATAACTTTTCACTCGTTTATACAGGATCGCCCAGGAGATAGAAAAACATTTTACGAAAAATTGAATGGTTTCTGGCGATGCGTCGCGTGATGGATGTGACGTCAGAAGTGGGGATATTTCAGAGATTTCAAGGTCATTTTTGTTTTCCTAAACGGACTTTCAGTGGACGGCACCCTCTTGAAAAATGTGTTTCTATTCCTTTAGTTAGAAAATTATATCTGTTGCAAGATAATTTATTTATTGGACCATAAATTTTCCATCGAAAATTTAGAAACTTCTCTCGCACCCCCAGGTTAAGAGCTACCGTTATTGTACTATAATACAGTATTTTTACAAAAAAACAGCAAAATCATCGGAAGAATTAAAGAATACTTTTTCATAAAATTTTTAGAATATTAAAATTAAGGGAGGACGTCAGTACAGCGAATTCTCGATATACAGGGTGTTTTACCTAAGTCGACCATCTAAAATATCTCGCTTGTTTTTTATAATAGAAGAAAATTTCAGAGGAAAACATTAGTTATCATATAGCCATCATATAGCGATAATAAAAATATATCATTCCATTTAAAAAAAACTTCTGTGAAATCTCAAAAACATAACCTTGAACCAATTTTTTGTACTCACGGTAGTGGGGATAATTCCGTGACGTTTATCGTCGAAGCCTTGGCGACATATATAGAGAAATCACTGTATATAACTTCTCACAAAATGGAGCAGCTGTAATGCAAAACAGCAAAATCTCCGGAAGAATTAAAGAATACTTTTTCATAAAATTTGTAGAATATTAAAATTATGCGAAGACGTATCTTCTTGAGATATTTTTTGGGACTGACTTTTTGGGGAGGTAATTTAATAATCTCGAAATTAGAGTGGACACGTTAAGACGGAGCGAGAAACGCAATTAACTGGCAGAGCTGAGAGCTTGTTGTTTGTGGTGCGGCGCCAATAGTAATGCGAAATAGACACCGTCTGACGTGATTATAGTCGGAAGGAGAAGAAAGAAGAGAGGAGAGCGCTCGGATGGCTGGATCCGTAACCGCTCATCGGCAGTAAATCCCTCCGGATGGTTAGAGGTCGGCGCAGTGGCTTGTTACCTCAATATGGAATTCAATGGAGGGTGAAAAGCAACGACTAAAACGATTATCGGTCTCTTCCCCGGTATTACCACCTTCCCGATTTTCTCCAGAATAAACGGCGCAGTTGCTAATTCGACGATCCTCGTACTCGCGAAACGTTTGCAACTTTGTGCACGCTACAAAACGTTCACATTAACAAGTACCAGTTACGTTTATCGATCCCCTTTTACCCCCTGTTACCATAAGAAAATTTTCCACCTACGAAATGAATTGTTTCCAGTGTTTCTAGAAAGCCATTTCTAAAAATTTACATAACGATGTGTGTGCACACCAAATTGATATTTCTTCATACCATTGGATAGTGCCCTCACAGAAAACCCTCCATCGCACGTTTCAAGTCGCTACCCCTACCGCAGGGGTAGTGACAGGGTTAGGTCTGTTTAATGAATTATGCCCTATTTCTCCCGTTCCGGTCAACAAAAAGTTACGAAAAAATTCATGAACATTCTACCGGACGGCACACACGACTGTGAATTTTTTTCGGAATTTTTGATCGCAAAATCGATTTTTAAAAAATTGCGAAATCTTCAAATTTATATTATCGTGGTAGTTGTGTCCTGTTACGGTTGTTAACGTGTACTTTCTCTGATTTTTCAAATATGTTATGCAAAAATCAAATGCATTTTTTAAGCCCACTATAGCTGTTTCTTTCGTCGACGTTTTTAAGTAATTAAATTCGCGAAGTCTGCAGTCTAATTGTCTCGCTGGTGTCGTAAAATCTGGCGTAAATCGACTGAAAACGTGGACAGCATATCGAGTTTAAAGGTCCGCGAAAACTGCGTGTTACGAACAAGATGGCGAGTTTCTGGACGGATCAGCAAACGGGAGTTCGCGGAAAGCGAAATAGGAGAGCGGAATGTGTAACGAAATGCACATTCCCCGACGGGTATCCTCAGGTGTATCAGAATCACGGGAATCCAATGCCGCGAACGACGCCACGTTCTTTTATTTTTTTTTCTTTTTTCTGCGATCGTCTGCAGCGACGCTGGCTGGAAATGAAAATCACGGAAGTGGTTCTTCCTACGCACGCGTGCGCCATGTTGCATAACGTTCGCCGTCCGGGCATTTAAATTCTTAACGCATCGCAGCTGCCTGGTCACGTATTAATACGCCCTTCGTTAGAGTAGAAAACAAGTGCAATTAAAAAGTGAAACTCCCTCCGAGCAGATCATTATCTCGTCGCGTTTCTGTACGATCGACTTAGATTCATTACACGCTGTTCGAACATTTTGTTCATTTCGTTTCCCGACGAACAAATCCGATGTTTTTTTTTAAAAAAGCGTGCAATTACGAAGTGTAACGATCAGATTGTAATTGCACTTTCAAGAAATCGGCTCAGATCCATTCTGCAATTTTTTATACTGTGTTCGTTCAATTTTTTTGTTGGACAGGTTAAGAAAAGGTAGGATTAAAAAATGAAACTGGTAATGACGAGATGATCGTTGTACTTTTAAAAGATCGAATTAAAATTTTTTTCACGGATTGTTCATGCAACGTTTTAAGTTGAAGTCTCGTTAAGAAAAAATTTCAAGTGTCGTTGAAATGCAACATTCTGAGAATTAATGTTGAATACAATTGATTGATTCTTCCCAGATTAAGATTTAAAAAAAAAAATTAAGGATTGCGTTCTTTTTATTAATATAAACTAAATCAATGACCAAAAATTCTTTAACGTAGAGAGCGATATGTTTATACAAAATTTCTAATAAAAATGGGATAAATTGTTACACAAACAGGTTGCTCCACATTGCTGTCTAAGCGTAACAATTAAACAGGTGATTATTTAATCTGCGTCAGATTTCGAGAGATTGGGAACCGTATGGGACCCTAATCGAGGGCAGTTGTTTATTGTCTAAATTATCCGGACAGTTGAGTGTGCAGAAGTGCATGAAACGCACAGGTTCACTTGATGAAAAATTGCTTAATTTTAAGTTTCTTCATGGTATTCCTCACGAATTTCGGAAATCGATTGCACAACGCAACGAACGTGAACGGTTCCGATGGAAATCGGCACGGGCGATATGAAAATAATACTTCCGTTCGATAATACGTTCCACGGGGTCTGACTAAACAAAAAAGAAAAACGGATCGATTCACGACGGTTTATCGCAGCTCGTTAAGCGGCGAGAGATTAAATTATCGAACCGCGTCTGCACCCGCCTCTGAATATAATAAATCGTCGATCGGAGGTTGATCGAGTGAATGACCAGAACGAAACAGGGTGGCCCGACTATCCTGCGCTAATGATTAGTCTGTCCTTAGCTTATCTCATTAACGAGTGTTTCATTCTCTGTTGTCGGGGAACGATCCGCGAAACGCATTCCTCTCAACGCTACTCAACACCACTCAACATTCCACGAAAACTGGATCATACAGGGTCTTTACACATTTATAGTGTTCACTCATTTCTAAAATGAGAACGCTTATGGTAACCGGAGTCGCGAGACTTATCTCCCCACTCTACCTTCCCCTTACGCCACGCTGTTCCCCCCACTCTACCTTCCCCTTCCGTCACAACCCGGTCACGTGACGCGTTCCGTCCTTGTCGCGCATGCGCCATAATGTCACGTGACTAATCCGGTACCAGCAGAGAGGGGGTAACTGTATTCCCCTCGATTCGTGTCAGTAACAACCATCAACAACATTTCTGTTCTACTCTTACTGAGATTTCACTGAAGAATTTTTTGAGAAGTTAGAACAATTAGTCAAGGCTATTTTGTGTCGTTTTAAAGGGGAGACTTCAATCTTCAAATCTACGGGAGATTCATACACGAAAAAAATTTTTCAACGTTTTCAGTGATTCGTTATTGCACTAACGAAATGATCACTGTTTAAGCATTTCTCGAGACTTTTTGGATCCACTGTATATACATAGGTATCTCTTTTTTTGAGACCGTGTCATTTAAAAGAGTGTATTAAACGATTCTAAAATTTATAAATTGTTTTTAAGTCAATAAAATTGTTTAGGTACGGTTCTCCATTTCGGTTCGTGGTCAGATAACCCTATCGGGACCGAAACTTAAAAATGAACGATACCGAATATTCTTTTTTGATCGACGGAGGTGTGCACACAGTTGCATACATGGGTGCATAAATCGCACACCTTCCTGCCGAACGCAATTTCCAATCGCGATCGTTTTATTCTCCAACACGTCTGCTACGTGGATGATTATTTTGAAAAAAGTTTAAACATAGCTTAAACGACGATAACGAGGATCGGCGCGACGGGACGCACGGTTTGAATAATGGGCACAGTGTAACACAAACGTTTTTTGTTGAAAGTGTCGCGAAAATTCGTCGGGAAGAAAAAAGGAAAAGGGTTAGCGCGGCCATTACACGGCGAAGCTATAATTCCGGCGTCGTGAGTCTTTTCGGCGCGGTATGAATTTTTCATGATCCGCGTGTAATCAGAAAGTTATTCCGTACGTACCAATTAAGATGTTCACGCTTGAATCCTTTACAAGCAGATCCGCAGATCGCACGTACGCATCGCGCGGCCATAAAAAAGAGCTCTCGTTGAATTTTAATTGAACGAGCCCGAGAGCATAAATCGCGATATTTTCCGCCGACCACCGAATCACACTAATTGCGTTACACACCACTATATTGTATTTATCTATTGTTGCAGTCGTCTGGCTGCCTGCGTTCGTTGATCTGGTTTTAGGCCGGTGTCGTTGCACTATGGAGATTTGCGAAAATCTTGGAATGCTCAAAATCGAATATGCTTGCTAAAAACAAGAATGGAGAGGCTCCTATAATTATTTTTCTGGGCTGAGTGAAAGGTTTTTGAGATTTAAGCAAGCAGTCTTGCGGTTTTTGTTTACCGTACTGTTACAATCAAAATTATTCATCATCAATCATTCTCTAAAAAGATCTAGCCCGCTGTTGCATTTTATTCACCTAAAAAGATTATTGAAATTTTCACAAGATACAATCTCATTCATATTTAACACTCAGTGGTTCTCAAACTTCTTTGTCTGGCGGCACAGTGAAATTATTAAGGGCACCCATATTATTATTATTATATTTTGCTTTTTAAATATAAACAATTCAAAATTTCGCTCACCCTTGTAGCGTACTTGCGGTTCTCAGTTTGAGAACCACTGAAAAATCTGGAAAAATTCCTAAATCGAGATTACTACAATTATTTTGACAGATAATTTGTTCACAAATACTACATTGCAAATGAATGAAGCAAAACGCGCGAATTGTACAAGTCGTTTGGAATCGCCCGGGCACGAACGACCGCCTTTGGCTGAACTTCCGCTCATGGGACCAAAAATTTTCAACTTTTCTGAATGTAATATTACACAATTTCACCAGAAAACGATGGAACTCGAAATATTGATGCGCGGAATTGAAATTTTAGTGAGTGGAGTTCACTGGTTTAAAAGTCATACGCGAGCAAAGTTCCAGCGCGTTCCAGCGAGCAAAGGGCGCCGCCATATTGGCATGCGCTCAGGCATCGTCCAATGAGCAGAGAGATCCACCTGTCAAAAATGCTTGACATCGGCCAACTTTAACACTTTGATTGCCAAACTAGAAACCACAAAAATTCCATAAAATCAAAGTAAGTTATTTAATGAAATAAGAATTGAAAAAAATTAAATGTATGATATCGAGTAGTCCTCCAACTTTCTTCTATTTTACAGATCCTAGTCGAATTTGTTACAATGAATATATCAGCGTAAAAATTCATTTTAAAACCTGGACAAATAATTCCGTCACCCGCATAAGGGTGACATGGCAGTCAACGTGTTAAACACTCATAACTTTCGAACCAGTGAACTCTGCGTACTGAAACTAGGATTCCGCGCACTGGGACTTCAAGTTCTACCATCTCCTCGTCGAATTGTACAATATTACATTCAGAAAAGTAGAAAATTTTTGGTCCCCTGAGTGGAAGTTTAACCGCGCCTTTTATACTTCAAGTGTTAAATATGAATTCGTCATTGCGCCGCGTCCCGCAAACCTAGCGTTAACTGCAAATGCAAAACCGCGCAATTTATTCGCCAGAATATGATAGACGGTATATTCGAGCATGGCGATTGGTATGCAGAATGTTTTTCCACGATTTTCCAGCCGTGCCAGCGTTAACAGGTCGTTCGGATTTCACTTTCGCAAGGACGATCATTATCGGGGTACGAGTACGCGCACCGGGTCGAACAATGAGCGCTCGTCTCGCGCGAGAACGAGCCGCAAAAACGAGGCTCCGTTGCTCAGGGGTAGCCATATGGCGTGAATTTGATTAATTGTTCAAGCACCGCGTGGAACTTCACCTTCATTTGCAACGATACAAGACCGGCGGAACGGTCTGGTTATTATTCGCGAGACGGACGGATGGTCGATCGCTTTCTTTATCTCTCTTCTTCTCTTTCGTGCTTTCTTGCTCCTATCTGTTTCGCATCGTTTCGACCGCCGATGATCAAGCCCCGGTTATTTAGTAATCATGGGGATCGCGGATCGTTAGACCAATTACTAGGAGAATATGTTCACGATCTGCCTAGCATGTTCCGTGTTTAATTAACGGAAACCGTCGAGAGCGCGCTGAGCAAATTTGAGGAAGATATTTGCCTGAGAAGTTTGAGCAGTGAAGTATTTTAGCAGTTCTTTCTGTGGTCGTAATGATCCTTGCACGTGTGAAATAGTAAAACAGTGACAAAATAAATCATTTTTGTAGAATTTAAAATTGCTTTTATCGTATAGAATAGTAAAATTTTCTAAAAAGCAACGAAATATGGAATTTTGCAGAAATCTGAAACATTTTCGTTTCATAGTTTTGCATCTTCATAACTAGGTATCTTTAATCAAAATACTAATTGTTTACCTGAATTGCAACAAAATGGAGTGAAATGGAAGTTTATTGCCTTTCTTCGTATATTAGGTTGAAAATAATATGTGTTTTTAAATTCTTCTAATGTTTTTACTATTTCAAATTACGTCTGCTCATTATTGCCATTAATGCGTACAATCCGTTGTGTACTTGTGACAATATTGAATGAAACAAATTTTTTTTATATCGAGTCTTGTAAACCATTTTATAAAAATTTTGTCTCGAGTAGACAAGAACCATCAAATAATGTTGCAATTCAATTTTGTAAGCCAGTAGGTGTGATTATATTTATAATAATGTGATATTCGTATCTCTTATGATAATTTTTGTATTCTCGGCGGGATAAAAGTGTACCAAGTCTCCTTCGAGCGTGCTAGTGGCAGCAGACAATGTTTCTTATAAGCAGTTATAATAAACGATGAAGATAAGCGTAACGTTCACTCTCTGTTGAATGCATAGCTGCCTTCAAAGAGAGGTCAGTCATTTAATTTCTGCGAATATAGGATGTTCACATGCAAACGGCGAGACACCGCCTTTTTAATCATTCTAATGAGCTACATTCGCTTGCCTAAAGGATGCGCATATACTTTTCATAATTTCCTTCATATTATGTGTATAATGCGAATCATCTCCCAAATCTACTATTTTTATATTGCATTCGATATGCCAATTAAAAACAACATCGAATTCCCAATTTCAAATGAATATACACAACATTACCAAATTGATAGGACCATTTTTATTTTCTACTAATTAAGTACAATTTGCCCTTAATTATTCGTGCAAAATCACAAATTAGAAACACACGTGAATGCATACCATCATAAATTCTTTCATATTTTCCACGTTATAGAATTCAATAATGTATTAGCTCAGTTAGGCAGTAAATAATTATTTAATTCGGACGGTTCGATCGGAGACGTGGAAGCTTTAAATGTCGCACTCCAGATTTCTTATTCCAGATGCGTTATCCGGGGGAACTCGTTCTCAGTTTCCTAGTCAGGTTTCTTATTCGACGAAACTTGTTTTAAATTCCTCGGTTTAAGTTCCTTACTGTAAGGAATTCAGAACTTCGAATAACTTTGAATTTAATGTATCCTAAGTTTCCTAGACGTGGCTTCTTATGTTCTAGATGCCGACTTTCTACGCCAGATACATTCACTTTACAATTTTATTTCTCCACGAATCACCACCACAATAACTTCGTATTTCATATAAAAGAAATCTTAGAAAATTTCGTTCTGAATTATTTATTTGCAAAATTGTGCTATAATTGTCTAGTGATTTATCAAAAATAGCAAAATAAGCATAGTAACAAAATAAAAATGTTCTACGTCAGTCACGGCAAAGAGGAATTAAACAATAACATATTGTTTCTTAATCCTGTTAATAAATTGACAATAATGCAACGATAAAACTAATAATTATTTTATCCAGCTCATGTTTAATCCAGTTTGCAATACCAACTCGCCCGCAGCTACATTTCGTTCGATCAGAGAAATGGCTGCAATGTGTTCATCCCGAGCGCCATCTTGGTGACTCTAATCGCAAGATGGATGAACTTTAGGATCAGCCAGGTGTTTGGCACCGTCGAGGATGGGTACACCCTAGCGTTTCCTTTGCTCCATTACGTCGTCGAAGATTATCGAGGCAAGGACCGATTTCGTTAAGGGTGGCTGGTCAGGGCTGGCTGGCGACTTGCACCCTTCGCGAGGGCTCGTGCCAAGCAGATGTCTCATTGTCATGCTAAGGAATCACCCTTGTGCAACGTGTAACGTCTTTCGGCCTGTCGCCGTCGGTTTCAGCTTGTTTGAAATTATGTTTTTTCTTTTTCGCCGACCCGGAGGGCTGCTAGGGGGTTGCACCGGGTAACGTATACCGCGAGGATTCCCTCCCTTACGTCTCTCCTCCCTGTCTTGCGTGCGTGCACGTTACTCGACGAATATTATAGTAATCAGCAGGCTGGGGGTCCTTGAGCACTTATGGAATTTTTCCAACAGATGACACAGTCTATGTTAAAGGAAATTAATAATAATTTTATTTTATTTTGACGAGGGATCGACGTATTTCAAACACGAGAATAAGTTGATCGAATTTATCTCTAAGAATGTTTAGTAAACGAAAGAAATTTTTCCCCACTTTAGCAGCGTTGACAAAATTAATTATGGAAGAAATGTTCAACGTGTTGTAAAATGTTAAACGATTTGTCTGTGGTTGACATTTTTCTTCGATTTTGTAGTGTATCTGCAGCTTTAGCCAACGTGCATTCATGATGTTCTAATAATTTTCTAAACAACATTTGTACTAATTCAATTTAGTAATTAATTTCACATATTTGCAGCTCGTGTCTTAGTCTAATTCATTTACTGAATATATTGTATGTAACTAGTTATAATCGCAGATGATTTTGAATAATTTCCATTGATGTTAATAAATAGGTACTATTTGTTGGAGGTTTTAAATTCTAAAATTTTTTAAATTTGTTTAACTCAACGAAGGGGATTTAGATTATAAATAAAGTGCGATTGAACGGCAGTTTTAACGGTGTTTAAAGTGTAAAAAGGGAACAGCTTTGGAAACTATAGAGAAATTCTTATCAGCCATGTAAGATCAAGAGGCCTAATCTTTATGCTATTGGACTTGGTAGGTTTTCTACAGTTGGATGTTATCAGTGGCTTCGTAATAAATTAAGATAAAGTTGCTCTGTGAGAATAATAAGATAACCAAGTTTCGGAATTAGTAGTTCCTGGCATATTTACTATTAGTGCTTCCTGGAACCTTGTGTTCTGACATCCATAAGTTACCCCATGCTTACGATACTAGATATTGCCATGTAAGATGACGGTTATTGCAACATTAGACGTTATCGTGTTACGTACCATAATATTCACAAATATTTTATGTGAAATAACAACTCAAAAATACAAATTATTAATAATTAAACGCAAATGCAACGATGAGGAATAAACAACCCGCACATTTTCATGCAATTTCACATTTTTGTAATTTAGTGAAAAGATTTGTCTGTAAAAGTGTGAAAAAGAAAAATAAACATAAAAATACAGACATAAAAATTTGATTCAATCATTAATTTCATAGATTTAGATTTTTAGATTCTTCAGATTGTTATTTTTTTTTATATTTATAATTTATATTCTACATTTGCAAAAACTTTTCAGAAACTGAAGATACTATTTTGTTATTATTCATTTTAGCTTCCAAGTAGAAATGGCATGCGGAGACAGACACCTTAGCAACTGGTCTGGGAGAGGCGCATTTACAGCTAGTTATGCAAACTCTTAAAGTTCAATGAAATGGTTATTAAGGTCGTTTTACACTTGCAAGGTATTAGAGATTTGAATAAGAGCTAATCGATCGTCAAGTTTAATGGCTCTCTGTGGCTGAAGCGTTACGCAAGCTTTAATGAGCATAAGTGGAACCACACAGACTATTACTCGCATGGTTGCCTTCAGCTAAAAGAAAGGAAACTATTAAAAAGGAATATTAGAGTTAAATGAGGCTTAAACCAGTTCTTGCTTTCAGATTACGATTTGTCAAACGACGAACTTAACTGCTAATCTATTCAAGCTAAAATGGAATCACTTCCATTCGAATTTGTTACGTTAACAATTGCAAAAACTTCCAAAAATTATATTCTATTTTTGACCAGCCACATTTCCAAACAAAATTTTCAAAGTTATAAACACACAGAATTATCTAGTTAGAATTATCTATGACTTTTGCAATGACTCAATATTACATATTATTATTATTTTAACCCTTAGCACTCGAATGGCGACTGTAAGGCGCCAATAAAAATGGCTGTATTATTATTCAATATATTTCTTACATTATTAAATTTGTACGTATTTAATAAATTACTAAACATTTCAGTACGAGAAAATTGCACCATTTTCGTATGTATAGCATGAAAAAATAATAGAAGGGAAATATTCCAGGTCGGAAGAAATGTTTCTTTCTGTAATTACTTAATATCATTATTATTATTATATGGATCGTTTATTTTGAAAGTGGTGTAAGTTCATTCTTTTTTAAGAAATGAGATATCACATGATTTTTATATTTGTATTCTTTTTTATCAACAAAAAATGGACTTTTCTCTCCCATTATTAGTCATGTTCCATGTTTGTCTTTAGCTTCGGGTAAATTAGCTGTACCTCAATTGAGGTTTACAAAGCTTAATAAAAACGGGGAAAAAAATTATTTAGTCGACCGGACAGAGCGCAAAAATGAGTCGGAACTATCGATCGCGTTGGGAAATATCATTGGGCTCGGTTTGCAACGGTCGTTGTTGGCCCCTCACAGCGGTCCGCCAGCCGCAAATTTCCAACCCCCTGAATGCCGGCCGAATTCGCGGGGACAATGGTCTCGTGCCTTTGCCTTTTGATTTCACTCCCCCTCTTCCTTGTGTCCTGCAGTCGCCTGCAGGTCTTCGAACTCGAAAAATACTTTCTTGGCTCCTTGACAGAGACGATCTCGAATAAAAATCCCGCAGCTGCCTTCGGCTCTTTGTGTTTCACGGCACGGGCCTAGACGCTAGACTTTTGTTGTTACCTTAGGCCTTTGTCGTGGCCCCGGCTACCGTCGCACGACTGACTTTCGATCGATAAAGGATCAACGGGGCCCTCGAGGAACACGCTCGAGGACCGAGGAACGATTCGCGAAGGAAACGCGATACGCCCGAACGCAGATTTATTGCCGAGGACCTTCTCGACGACTTTCGGCTCTCGTTCCTTTCCTTTTCGCGAAGGAACGATAACCCATCTGATCACGAGAATTATCTTTCTTTTAAACGGTACTGATTTGTATTACCGAAGCTGAAACTTTCGCGTATAAAACCGGCCCAAAGGGAATTTTATTCTTGATCAAATCGCGTTTCTTCGTTTTTAAGCGAAGGCATTCAAAGGGTCCAGCAGGGTAAGCATGGACAACCACCCCCTGAGAAATAAATTAGATTTGCAATTTTTGCCGGAGCTTCCCCCACCAAGACGGGCCCAAAGGAAATTTTATTTTTGATAACATTGCATTTACTAATTTTTAAAGGGAGGAATTGAAAAGGTCCTGCAGGATAAGCATGGACAACCACCCGTGAGAAATAAATTAGATTTGCAATTTTTGCCGGAGCTTCCCCCACCAAGACGGGCCCAAAGGAAATTTTATTTTTGATAACATTGCATTTACTAATTTTTAAAGGGAGGAATTGAAAAGGTCCTGCAGGATAAGCATGGGCAACCACCCGTGAGAAATAAATTAGATTTGCAATTTTTGCCGGAGCTTCCCCCACCACGACGGACCCAAAGGAAATTTTATTTTTCATAACATTGCATTTACTAATTTTTAAAGGGAGGAATTGAAAAGGTCCTGCAGGATAAGCATGGGCAACCACCCCTGAGAAATATACTAGATTTGCAATTCTTGGTGAAGCTTCCCCCACCAAGACGGGCCCAAAGGAAATTTTATTCTTGATAAAATTGCATTTATTAATTTTTAAAGGTAGGAATCGAAAGGATCAGACAGGCCACACTTGAAAAATAGATTCTTGCCGAAGCTTCCTTCTCGAAGAGGGGCCGAAAGAAAATTTTATTTTTGACAAAATAGAATTAGCTAATTTTTAATCGTGAAAGTTGTTCTCGAGAGCAGGTCAGAGAAAGGCGGTATCAAAATTCGTTTCCATTTGGGACCTCGCGTATTTGCATCGCGAATTCCGTTGCGGCGCGGCGAGCCACGACCAATTCGGAGTACCTTACGTTTATTATTGTTCGTGAACGGCCAGGTGCCGCGGTCCTCTGCACCGGTGCAGTCACCACCTATGGCAGCAATTTTCAACGTATCGAGGTCGTCGTCGGACGGTGCTTTGGCCCCTGTTTGGGCCCCCCTTTGGCCCCCATTGGCCCCTAGCACCCCTCCGAGAAACGGTTCGCGGGGATACCCTACCGTTTCCTTTTCATTTCGCTTCTTCTCCTTCACCCCCGGCTCACTTCTTGCGCCACCGAAATAGTATTACGTTAGGCGATAGTCGATCGCCAGGTGTCCAAGTACCCTAAGCGCTACCCCCTGAAACGCAGGTGTGCCGGCACGCGTTCTCTCGCCCTCTTCCTCGGATCAACGTCCGATCGACTTTCGTCGTCTCTTTCTCTTCACGTTGGATCCGCGAACGCGAGAAACCGGCCTCTGACGCTTATCGAACGATGAAACGAGCCTCGTGTCAGTGGAGTTGATTATCAACGTCCACCGTTCAAACTATCTTTAGATTCCGCATCGTAATCAGTATCAGCGGACTGCGGATTTTGCGCATTTACGAGAAAAACGGTTTTGGTGCAGTTTATTGGTTTTTCGGACAGTAATTTCCTTCTTTTTTCGCGTGGAGATGGCGTTGCTTCACACTGGCACATAATGAATTAAAATTTTTTTAAGAAACGATAGACGACATAGAAGTTCTGGTCAGTAGACAGCGGACTTTTATACAAAATAAAAATTTTCCACCCGAATTGCAACAAACTGGAGCGAAATAAAAATTAATTTTCAATAATATAACAGTATTTTTAAATTCTTCCAATATTTTTACTGTTTTCAAGCACACCTGATTTCTGTCATAAAATAAATCGTAGTATAAGGGGTTAATGCCACCCCTGGCCCACTAATTACACATTAACATAAAAAATTCTTACAAACCCCAACAACAATTACATTACCACACGAAACAGCTAAGAAATCTCTAAAAATCGAATCATTCGTTAAACTACCCGCACCCCCAATGCCTATAAAAATTCATAAAGCCTGAAAGATCCCCATAAAAATCGTAACATCTGCCGAAGAGAGTCGCTCCTTCCTTCCGGGACCGAATCTGTGACTAATTTAAAAATCCTGTCATTAATTCGCCATTAAACTCACCCCTAGCTGGTCAGAAGAAGAACGTGGTACGATGACGGGGTGCGAAGAAAATTGATCGGCGGCCACTGTTACGCTAATAACCGTTCCCGTCGTCCCCATGGTCTCCGAGGCAAGACAATGGCCCGAAAAAATGTTCGTCCGGTGATTACGATAATTCAATTAGAAGTCATGTGGCCGGGGGTTGGCACGCGTGCAGCACGTGCGCCTTATGCTGTCGCATCGCCTTGCAGCCCGCGATACACTCTCGTGCACCCCGTGTTGAATAGGCCCGGGGCCTAGGAAACGAGTGACCGCCGCCTTATGTTCAAGACGGCTGTTCCCTGGAAGAAAAGCCGAATTGTTGAACGTGAAGCAGCCACTCGTTCCCCATTGTAACGTCCCGCCGGGTAAATTGCAGCCGGTGCGACGCTACTTTTCCTCCCTTACGCCTTGTTATTACGTTATTGCCGGATCGGCCCACCGGGTGGGGGAAAGTCCACCACCGAGCACGTACCGAGCCGTTTCTGCAAAATAGGTGGAGTTAATTCAAAAACTTTCATGTCACGAAATACAGGGTTTGCTCTACATATGTCCGAAATACCTAGCCGATAAAAATCCCAGAACTACCCCCACTGCCGCATGAGGGACCAAGAAGCTCGAGAAACCTCGGTCGCCCAGGAGTGAAGGACGCGAGGATCAAAGAATAGTATCTCCTGGACGATATATGTCCGCGGCTAGCCCATGTACTGGACATACATTGAGTAAACACTGTAGGCTGAGATTACAGTGATTTCTCTATACAGGGTATTTCACCTAACTCGAGCATCTATAATATCTCGCTCGTTTTTTATTATAGGCGAAAATGTCAGGGAAAACATTAGTTGGTTCAGAGGGGCGAATATTATGATGGGCAAAAAAATTTGTTCAAGGTTATATTTTTTGAGATTTCAAGGTCATCGAAGGTTTTTTAAATAGAATGATATATTTTTATTATCGCTATATGATAGCCGAGGTCAAGACGAATCCAATGACCTGTAATATTATGACCTTCACGTGAACCAACTAATGTTTTCCTTTGAAATTTTCATTAATCATAAAAAACAAGCGAGATATTTTAGATGCTCGAGAGGCTTCGGACACTGAGGAGTGTAAACATAACACGGCTCGGAGTACGTCTCCTGGACAATACACGACGCTAGCAAGATCCGTGTTGTTGACATAATATATATGACATAATAGATATAAGTTGAAATAATAGATATAAGGCGACGATGTTCCTTCCGAAATAAGAAAATCGCTACACGTCTTCTTCTCTCGAGGTTCCGCACCGTTTAGCGCCACAACGAGAGGTTATGTCATATTCTATGCATCTTTATTATCAGCCCACTCGAGAACAAAGTCGAGCCGTATAGGTGCCGTCGTCCGAAATACGACGAAGGCCGTCCGAAACCATCGTCTTGTATCGAAAGAAAACTGTATGTCCGATGCTTGACAGTGACAGTGTAAGCAGACTTACAGTGACCTCCATTAATATTCGAACACTTTTAAAAAGACGATAACCTTTTTTATATTTTTTTATATCTTTGATTATATATTTTTATATTTTTTAGAAATTGCGATCTTTGTATTTGCTCTTGTTTGACGCAGTTTCGCGGAGTTTCCGGTCGTGAATTTTTCCAGGGAACTATAGATATGGCGGCCTGTTCACGACAGCTTGATAACGAATAACGACTCTTGTCGGGCATCAGGAATCACCAGAGTGACAGCTTTCCACTGAGTGATCTCAAAGGTCCCTATCTTGAAAGCAACCGTCTTGAACATAAGGTGCTCCTTCTATGCGGCACGAGCTGCATATGCCCCGCGTCATTAATGCACGAAAGGCATGCGCCAAATGTTCTTTAATTAGTGGGCCTTGTTTCTTACCCGTTCCTCGTTCGCAACGACCAACGAACCACGAGGGCGAAAATATTCAGTTGTACACGCGTTTCCATGTTTTTCGAAGTTTTACAGCTACCGCAAGTGCACGCAGTACCACCATTAATTAAAATTGGTCGTTTTAAAATTTCACACATATGGTAAATGTACCAGTAAGAGTAAAATCATAATTACTTATAACTTGTTGCCTTTTGGCACAATTAAATAAATAACGATTCTTAGACTTACTTGGAAAAATCAGTTTTTGACCTATTTTCCCTAGATAATGATGTTTAGAAATTCTGAGAAAAATCTGAGACACGTCAAGCACACAAATACATACTCTGCAATTCGTGTCAGGTTTTTAAATTGAAAATCCTGCTTGTGAAAAATCAAAAATTTGAAAAAATCGAAAAAATGTAGATTTCGTATGAGAGTTCTAGAGATATAATATCTATATTTTTACAGTACCGATATATTGTTATAATTATTCTTCGCGAATTTTTTCGGATTTTACAAATTGGTGCGTGATAGTTAAAAAAAAAATAAGAACCGATTTTTTCAACGTTTCTTCCGCGAGAAACTAAGCTAACCTTAAAATTGTGACGTGAATCACTATTGAAACAATCTCTGGTTTCGAACGGGCGTTTGGCAAACAAATATTTCACGTTCTACGAGTCCTGGTTGCGTATCCGAAGATCTTTCGGAAGAAGAAACGCGATGAAGCTCGCAGGTACTTGCGTACGAGCTAATAAGAACGCTCTGCCGGGCATAATGGTCGTCCGAAAAACGCTCTGTAATTATGCTGTTCGTGTCGATATGCTGCGTGACTTGAGGTTACCCGGTGGCATCACAAAACGTTCTTTGTAATGCACACGTACTCTGGAAATGCCATCTTATCACGAACAGGGAGACCACCTCGTCGTATTCCGTTCGTGTGCGCGCGTGTGCGTGTGTGCGTGTGCGCTCACACTTCGATCTACACGATCGTAAGTTGTCCGATGATTTTTACAATTTGTAATGGCATTACGCTCGCGACGTTACTGTATTTATTGCCCACGCGTACCTACTTTTACAGAGAACTTTCAATTGTTTGTTTAAAATGCCAACTGCATCGAGAACTTCCATTTTTATTTTTGCTTAGCAATATAAATAGTGGATCCACTGTAAATTAAAATAGCCAGTTAATAAAGGGAATTTTGCATTTTACAAAATTCAAATACAAAGTTGAACTTTACAAATTTGTAAATTTGTACCGTATAAATTAATTTTCTAGTCATCCAGAGGGTTTACAATTCTAATGGTGACATGAAATTATAGTTCCAACTCAGTGTATGTAAATATTTTGATGGGACTGTTAAAGCAGATGTAAACAAAGTGCATTTATATTTATGAATGTGGTCCTTGTCTTATTTATAAATATGTAGCAATTGTGTTAAACTCGCTGTTGGAATTGTGAATACTTTGGACGACTAGAAAATTGATTTTTAAGATGAAAAGTACAGTCAAATCTGTTTTTGTGCGGTCCTTTTCTATGCGAATTTTATTTTGTGCGATTTTCTTTTATGCGGTATATGAATGCCAACGGTGTTGGCATTATAACAACCTTGCAATGTTCTCATCACAAGAAGATGCGCGTTTTGTACTACGACGAGTAGTATTGAAATATGTGCACTTTGAAAATTTCTCCATGTTTAAAATGAGAAATGAAACTTTTTAAAAACGTTTGCATGTGTAATTTAATTATTTATTTTATTTGGAAAGCACTTTCTCATTTTCTAAGTGAGACTTTTTTATGGGGTCCCTCTCCACCGCATAAAAAATTTTCTCTAATATGTTGTAAACAATAACAATAACAATAGCTATAACAATTATTTGTTATAGCTATTTCTGAAGTTTCCGAATATCTTTTTTGTACGGTTTTTTCTAAGTTCCCTTTATTAACTGGCTATATCTTAATGCAGAGTGGCTTCAATATTTCTATTTCTAAGCAGAAATAAAACTGAAAGATCGAGAAAATGTTTTCTTTAATTCTTGCACGGTTTATTGTCACAGTATTTTGAAGGACGTGTTTACCGTGTGAAACAAGAGTTTAGTGTGTTTTGTAAGTTTGTCTGAACCGTTTATCTCATTTCAGTTTCGCTTTCGTTCACCGCCGTGGCACGAGGGCGATAAAGGAAGCCTCGGAATTCGTTTCGCACACTCCGTTGTCGCATCTGTCCAGTTTAATTCCGCAGGCCATCGAGTTTCCTGCAAACACGTTGCAGATGGACGGATGTGAGCGGAAGGTCAGGGACACGTCCAACAGAATCGTTTTGGCGAGAGAGGGCAGCCGATAAGTGGGATAGTCCGGGCGACTGTCTTATCATTCGGTCTCAGCTGTTCACCCCCCCCCCCCGCCCCAGTGTCTCGATTCTCGGAAGGTCCTCGTAAAAATATCACAGGATGTAGACGCCTGCCATGCCAAAACCGGCGTGCTACGTGTACTGGCGTAGAACTCTCACGTTTCAGCCTTCTCGTGCCGAAGCATATGCCTCGATTTATAGATCGACGATCGAACTCTATCCTACGGGGCCCGTAAAACACGCTGCCGGCACCGTAGATCGATCATCTCGCTTTATCGCGTAGTTCCTAATCGCTCTGTTCGAAGTGTCGTTATTTATTGGAAGATACATCTTTGGGAATCTGCTGTTAAAAGTACGTGCTGTAATCATAAATAATCTTTTGTATGCGAAGTATTTATGCAAACCTCAAATAATATCTTATATTTGAAATATTTATGTAATTTTAACCCTTTGCACTCGAAGCGGTTTTAACTCCAAAACGAAACATTTCTTCCGACCTAAAATATTTCTATATATTTTTTTTTTTTCATGTTATACATACATGCGAAAATGGTGCAATTTACTCGTACAACACTTGAAGTGTTTAGTAATTTATCAAATACAAGCAAATGTAATGATGTGAAAAATATTTTGAATAATGGTACTGCAATTTTTAGTGGTGCCTTACAGTCACCATTCGAGTGCAAAGGGTTAATCCTTTACACTCGGCGCTATTTTCATTCTAAAACTAAATATTTCTTTCGTCTTACAATATTTTCATTTTGTTCATACGAAACTGATCCGATTTCTACGTATAATATTTAAATGTTTAGTAACCTATTAAATACAAAGTTTGTAATGTAACAAATATTTTGTAATGTTTCTTGTAATTTCTTTGAAATAATGCCACAACAATTTCTAGTGGTGCTTCAGAGTCACCACTCGAGTGCTTCGGGTTAAATAATCTCTTGTGTGTCAAGTAATCATGCATACCTAAATAATTTTTTATATTTGAAATATTTATGTAAACCTAAATAATCTTTTATATTTGAAGGATTTATGCAAACCTAAATAATCTTTTATATTTGAAGGATTTATGCAAACCTAAATATTCTTTTATATTTGAAGTATTTATATAAAATTAAATAATCTTTTATATTTCAAATATCTATGTAAACCTAAATAATTTTTTATATGTTAATTTAGTAAAATGATTTTATGGTTCAATGCTGAACAAATGGCATTTTATATTATTTTAAAAGTTTATTTTGGAGGAAACAATAATACTAACTATATTTCGATATTTTCTATAAAAAAAATGGTCTGACTGATGGTTTACTGATGGCAACTCGGTATGCACTGCAAAAAGAGTGAAACCATAGTCAAAATATCTGGGTGGGGGGCGGGGCGAGCATCCGCAGAAATTCATTCCACGATGCCTACGACATTTGTCGGAGCGTGAGAACCGGCTGACAAAATCCCTGTATATTTACATAAAAAGGAAAAGAAAAGAAGAAACCCGCGGGCCGGGAGTCAAGGATTCACGAAACACGCCGATAAACCGCAAGTTCATGGGGCTCCATTGATGCCAGAGCTTCTTGTCACATGGCGCCTGACCTACCGAAAGCGAGAGAGCATAAAGTTAAGAATGAAAACAGTTGGAATTTTATGAATCACGTCCACCGATTTTTATGCCGCTCGAGAAAAAAAAAAAAAGAAGACGTTGCTCAGCTTGCGTCAACCACCAAACGGGCTATTCGAAGCCTTTCGTCGCTGCAACCATTAACGTGACAACATCCTTACATCATTTTTCTTATCCGAAGGCGAGAGGAATTGCCATAAAGCTCCTCTTCGATTCTTTATTTAAATCAAAATTTAATACTGTGCGTGCCGTTTCTTAATCTCTGAAGGGCTGGAAAACCCTTATAAACCGGAAACCCCATATCAGAAAAAATTTAAAAATATTAATTTTACAAAATTCTCCAATTTTTTCTCCTTTGGGGACCTGGAAGCTAAGTGTCAATTAAATATTTCTTAGTTACAATAAATGAAATTCAAATTAAACATTTTTTATTTCTCTCGCTGTTTCCGTACTTATCGACCTCTAGCGACGTTGTTCCGTAACTCTGAAACGGTTCGCGTCTCTTGTCGAAAATTTTGGAGTTATTATTTTCGGTCCTTGATAAATACAATAAAATGCATCAGGCAGGGCATAGTGGTCTAAAACGCGAAATTTAGTAACATTTTGGTATAACTTCTAAAGTATTACAGATATCGAAGTGATAGTTGGGGTGTAGAATATTAACAAGTGATCTTTTTCAATGGTGCACTTTTTGTTTATTTAATAACTTTTTTTACTATTTTTTAAATATATTTACAAATTTAACAACTTTTACAAACACATTCAGCTTAGTAAATATATTATTCCTCTAAATTTTTGAAAAATCGCTATTTAAATAAAATTTGCTTTACTGCCTAGTGTTTTTTAGTCGTCAAAGAGTCTCGACCAAGAACCCGAGAACCTATACGCATAGCCGCACGGACGCGGATGACTTTAAACAATAATAACGCGTAACATTGGACGAGATTGGAAATAATTCTTGCACGATTATATAGAAGAAAGTGTGCCGAACATATTCCATATTGTAAAATTCCATAATCTCTTCTGTCTTAGAAGATATACTGAACTAATGGACAAAGTATACTGAGGTATCCGAGAACCTATGCGCATAGGCGTACGAACGCGGGCGACTTTAAACGATAATAACTTGTGATATGGGACGAGATGGGAAATAATTCTTACATGATTGTGTAGAAGAAAGTATGCTGAAAATACTCCATTTTGTAAAATTCTATGATCTTGTATGATACAGAGAAGATATTCCTTGCGAAGTCTTAAAAATTCTGAAAATTTTCTACATTGCATTTGGCATAACATGTTTAATACATTATGAATAGTCATTTTTAATTGACAATGGTAATTTACAGCTTAAAGATAAACCTTTCATTGAAAAAAATTGGAAGGAATATATTAAAAAGGATCGTCAGAGCATCTCAAAGAAGAATAGCAATTTTTTCCATGAGAAAAGGGTATCTTCAAAACTTCCAACGTTAACCGTTTATTACTGTAATAGTATTTATTAAATGTTATTCATTTTTTCATTTTCGAGGTTGATAGATATTTAGAAAGCAATAAGCATTCGACATAAGTCAATATAAGACAGGTGATTATTTGGAAAAATGTCACTAAATTTCGCGTTTTAGACCACTGTGCAGGGGTGAGATCATCAGTTTGAGAAAGATTCAGGAACGTTCGAATCTGGTGTAAAACGGGAGGCGGGTGTGCGACTGTTGCAATCGGCAGACGTTGGCCGAGAAGAGGAGTTTTGCGCTGTTCGATATCTGTGAAACGGTGCGCGTCCCTCCTCCGAAACAGCGAATATTATCGCGAGAAACGGTTAATTTAAAGCACGCTCTATCAAGATGATGCTGGCCACTGGAGGATCGAAGGGGCCGGTAGCGGGGGACGAGGTAGCAGACGGTGGGAAGGAAGTGCCGAGGAGGATGAAAGGCAACAGAAAGAAACGAGTATTCCCGTCTGGTGGGTCTTTGTACTCGGGACTGTTGGTCCGAGAGAGGCGAAGCCGGCAGAACAAGAAGAACCGGCGATGTTGGTGTGCGGATTGTCTTGGACCGGGCTCTCGTTCTGCCTCTCTTTTGCTCTTTCTCTCTCTCTCTCTCCCTCTCTCTCTCTCTCTCTCTGTCTCTCTCTATTTTGCTCGGCCACCCTGCTTATGAAACGGTTAATCTGACGATAATGCTCCCCAGCGAGAAACCCGGCCGGGGAACTGTCAATGGCATTCCGAATAGGCCTGGAAACCAGCGAAGGGATAATGATCGCATGCGAAATTGCGCCGCGCCGCGCCGCGCCAGATCCTCTCTCGATCCTTCGCTCCTGCGAAATCTCTTCTCTTCTCTTCTCTTCTCTCTCTCTCTCTCTCTCTCTCTCTCTCTCGTTCTCTCTTTCTTCTCTCCACTCTCGGCTCGTCCACCAGAATGGAAGCCTTTTCACCCGTTAGCGGCCCATGCCCATGGACTCGTCTCGTTTGTTTTTCCCTCGTTCCTCGGTACTAGCCGACAGGCGGCTCGGTTCTTTTCGTGTGTGCCCGCGTTCGCCTCTTTTTGCGGTTATCAGGCCCGGCCACGGATTCGTTTTATTTCGAATTATCGTCCTGCCACGCCGCACCACGGTCCAGTGGAACGAGCGTAAGCGAAATAACGAGACTGTTTTCGATTTTATGGCAAAATTGCATCGTGCGAATTCACTGTACATTTCAAACAGCCCCCCTCCCCTTCCCCTCTATTCGTTCCGTCGCTTTCGGCGGAAATTTGCAAATGCCCCAGATACACAGTTCTCTAGGTATTTTAACGTAGATTAGAAACAAATTCTTTTCTTAGGTTCCGAGAATGGTAGCGCCGCCATTTTGGATCGAAAAGATACACAACAGAATTGCTGAATAAACTCACTCGGTCGCCGAGGAGTGTAAGGTCGCGTGGATCAAAGAATAGTACCTCCTGCCCGATATATGTCCGTGGCTAGACCCTTGTTTTGGACATAGAACGAGTAAACACTGTACAAGTGGGCATCAAACTTAAATGGAACAGCCTGTATTTTCGAGCTTTCCATTTCCCCAGGAGAGTGCATGAAAACTGCGATAATTTGGCTCTTCTGGATTGCTGAAATGTCACCCCGTTGCCCGTGGCATCCCTTAGTTGCAGGGTCTGATTTAAGCACACCTCGGAACGGACGCGCGAGGAGTCTTTAAATTAAGCATCAACAGATTAACGAGCGGGGCTACGGACAACCAGAGAAAGAAGGAGAGAAAGAAAAGAGAGAGAGAGAGAGAGAGAGAGAGAGATTTCCCCGCGTATCGGGCCGAGGAATTATATTCTGTTTGCAGCAACAAAGTGCAAGCTTAATCCTCGGGACGCGGGGCTCGCCTCCGCGACTCGGAGGCTCTCGGGTTTCTTTGAATGATACACGACTTTCGTGGAACGCCAAAAAGAGCACAACCTCTCTCTCTCTCTCTCTCTCTCTCCCTCTCTCACTTTCTTTCTCACTCCTTCTATCGTCCTTTCACGTTTTCCTTTTCTTCTTCGCGAAGGTCTCCCGAGGAGAAACAGTGTCATCGTTGCGGCGAGCAACGCGCTAGGTGAAATATTCCCATCGGACCGGGACAGGCCTCTTCATTAATCTGACCGATGACTAGCTAATTTCGAGTTCGGATGCCGGACGGCCGTTCAAGCTGAGTTACAGGGGACGATGATGGTCTTCTTATTTGCGGAGGAAGTATCATTACGCGTGTACCACGGACGATTCGGGTGCGAGAGAACCTGCGCCGCGATTCCTGTGGGAACGGGACGCGATTTCACCGGTGGAATGCTGGCACTCGGATACCTGAGTCCTTTTTTCCTCAATCATTTTTGCCCGGTTTATACTCCGCTCCGCTACAGGTTGCTGCAGGTTCCTGTTTTACCAACTGTCGCTACAGTTGCCATCCCTGCACACGATGACCACGCGGTGGACGTACGAAGTGGTTGGAGTAGGGAGGACTGCTATTATCGCTGTATCTTGGGTATCTTCTTTCGAGAGGCCAGCTATAGCGGATTTAATGTTCATTGAACTAACCTAGACCTTGCGTTGAGGTCTTCTTTGCTCGCTATCCTAACGTCTGTACACGATACGAATGACGCTTCAGTACCAAGGTTATCGCATACAATCATCCGCCGCACAGTGGCCCCAATAAGAAAAAAAGTTCAAAATTAAAGGTAACAAAAGAAAGAACACGTATCAGTGAATCGTTCATGTACTATACACCCCACAGAGACGTAAAGTGACCTCTGGCATTAGCTTCATTAACAATGAAACAAATGACGAATCCAGATATTGTTCTGATTACCTGGTTTTATTATCAATGCCGACAAATTTAAAACGTATGCCTATGAAACAGCTGAACTTTTTGTTAAATTAAATCCATGGTACATTATGCCTGCATCCGTCCATAATGTTTTGTTGCATGGGCACGAAATAATCAAACACTATCTTTTGCCCATTGGAGATCTGTCTGAGGAAGCATAGGGAGTTCGGAATATAAAGATGTGAGGAACTTCCGTGAGCATAATACAAAAAAGTGTCGATTGGCAACAAATAAGGATTAGTTAAATAGATTCTTACTTGCATCAAATTGAAAAATAGTCATCTGTCCCCGAACGGGCAACCCGTACCCGAGCGGGCATCCCGTGCCCGGCGGGCAGCCTGGTAATTCCTTCAGGTGAATAACCATGTTCCGCCGAGTTATAGCACGCACTCTGTCTACAAAAAAAAAAAAAAATGATTTCTCACAAAATGGCAACTAAAGGCAAAAGCTATTCAATTTATATCAAGTACAGGAGTGTTACTCTTGCTTAAAAATAGTTTCATTTAGTAACATTTAGTAACTTGGGTTCTGCACTCCACAAAACGTGGAATAGCTTACAGAGGAAACGAAGACTATGAATATGAAGATATCCCGAAGTAGAAATAATAATATGAGTCACTAAATTCAAATAAATTTGTAGTTTTATATTTACCTTCAACTGTGGAATTCATATTATTATGAATATAAAAGTACTTTTAATGCCAGGTAATCAGAACACACGTTTTCATATACACTATTTCGCGACAAGCGATCGAGTAACGTAAAACAATTATGCGTTGAGACGCGATATTTGCGTTCGTCATTTGTTTCATTGTTAATGAACTTTGCATCTCTGTAGGATGTATAGTCATAAAAAATTCACTGATGCGCGTTTTTTGTTACCTTTAATTTTGAACTTTTTTCCTCCTAATTCATCGATTGGGACCACTGCGCCGGTTAAATTTCGATGAAATTGACTCGGTTATATGTCCGCTCTTGGTACCGCTTAGTATCACACCTACCCATTTTTTCCATAAATGCATAAAATCTGCTATGCGGCTATCTGCTACAGTTTTCTTTCGATATAAGACGATGGCTCGGGACGGCTTTCGAGGTATTGCGGATGACGGTATCTGGCTTGAAATTGTTCTTGGGTGTGTCGAGCGGATCCCATAAAGTTGTCCGGCAGACTATAAATTTCTGACACTAAGCGGTGTCGAGCGGACAACTTCAAAAGAGGAAGAGGGGTATCAAGTTTCTTATTGCGGACGAAACATCGGCGTCTTATATCGAATGAAAGCTGTGATCGCAAAAGGACACGGAGGGAAGTTGAAGAAGGTGGTACAGCCGTTCGATGAAGAGATGGTGGAGGCTGACCTGTAGGGAAGGACGGATTGTTTATCGTGAAAGAAGTGGCCGGTACTCGGACGAGTATGCACGACGAATGTGTCGCCCTTCGAAGGACTTCGGCGCGCACACATAGAGGCGTGTGCGGGCGGGGATTCGGGGCGAGCGCGTGTCTATGTTGGTGCACAATACGAATCGAGTTCCATTGAGACAATTGGCAATTTTCGACGCCGAATATCCGTCGGAAGCGGCGGTAGCGCCCACGGCCACTCACTTGGCAAATTGGAGGCCAGACAATAAATTGCAAACGGTCGCATATAGGCGTACACGGGACCGCTGGGTACAATGGGTGTACGGCGTATGTATACAGCTCTAGCTTGTGCCGGAGCCTCGTCATCGGCATAAGGACCGCACGCAGTAACATTACCATTCGGTCGCAGACGAATTCATTGGCTATGCCAGGGCGTCTTCCGTTCACAGGCAGAACGGTTGTCAGTCCGGTTTGACCCGACTTAGATCGTACGTGAGGAGCTGTTACGGTCGGCACTTATCAAACGCCCTGGAGAACGCGGAGCCCGAGAGTGCTCGTCCTCTCTCCTCTCCTCGCTTCTTCAAATCTTCTCTCTCCCCTCTCCCCTCCTCTCTCTCTCTCTCTCTCTCTCTCCTTCATCATAACCCGATCATCCTCCCACCTCTTCTCTTCACGCTCTCACCCTCAGGAGAGAGAAATGGTTTAGAGTCCTCGAGTGGAGGTGTGACTATCGATTAACAACACACCCGACTCTTTTTCATATGTCCCCCCAAGAAAACCGTGCGAAAAATATGTTCTAAGAAAGGTATTTGAAGATTTCCTACGCATCTTTGCATCAATTTTTATTCCCTCTATTGTTTTACTTTAATATTTAGAATGCAACATTTCGTGTGCAACGAATGTCAATAATCCCGGAATAAAAAATGCGACATCGGTCGTTCGACCGACGATAGAATTATCGGTAGGATTATTACCATTCCAGCGGGGCAATATCTCCGGATAAATAATGGCGGCTGGAGTGGAAGACAGCGTGGCCGAACTGTTCCAATTACCAACGACGCAACAGCAACAAGTTGTTCAACATCCCGGGGGCCCGATTCAGGCCCGTGTGTGTCAGGATTATCGATCGTTCGGATTTCCCATGGTATCTTCGGGCATCGGTTACCGCCGAGAGTCACAAAGACATATTCTCACCGTGGGCCGACAGTGTTGTCCCGGTGTATATCGTGATGCCGTTTAAAATATGGGGGCACGCACGATACGCATCTGTCCGCCTTTATGCGCAATTACAGCGGTGTGTGCCCGGGCATTGCACACGGATGCACCGATCCCGGGAAGCCCGCTAGGAGACGTTCTTCTATTTCGTGCCACTTTCATGGGGGCTTATTCAACGGGATTCTCGGTATCTTGTGGGAATTTCGTACCGCGACCGACGTGCCGAAACCATAAGCTTCCCTCGATCGCCGATACGGGAACTTCAAAACACATATTTGGCTTACCGTCAAAATCTGCCTTCTGTCCATCCTCTAACCGGAGGGCCCTTTCGGCCCTTCGAATGTGATAGGGCACGCGCTATTATCAGCTTTCCAGCAATCGGGGCAGCTTGTCTTTTTTGGAGTTAGAGAGAATGTCAGTTTCGAGAATAGTGCATACAGTGTTTACTCGATACATGTCCGAAACACGGGTCCAGCCACGGACGTATATCGGCCAGGAGATACTATTCTTTGATCCTCGAGCTCCTCACGGAATATACCCCGCGGCAGTGGGGACAGAGTTCTGGGACTTTCATCGGCTAGGAATTTTGGACATACACAGGGTGTTTCACTTAACTCGAGCATCTAAAATATCTCGCTTGGTTTTTATGATAGAAAAAAATTGCAGAGGAGAACATTAGTTGGTTCAGAGGGGTAAATATTATGATTGGCATAAAAATTTGTTCGAGGTTTTATTTTTTGAGATTTCGAGGTCATCGAAGTTTTTTCAAATGGAATGATATATTTGTATCATCGCTATATGATAGCCAAGGTCAAGACGAATCCCACGATCTGTAATATTATGACTTTCACGTGACCTTGAGTTTGTTATCACCAACGATTCCACACCATACATTTACACTCCATGGACGCTGGTGTTCACCTTGTCGAAGTCATTTCGGGTTTTCAAAGCACCGATAATGCATATTATGAATATTCAGTTGTCCATGGTTAGAAAAAGTAGCTGCGTCAGTAAAGAGAACGTCATAAAAGAAATGTTCATTTCTTTGTATTTGCTCCAATGCCCATGTACAAAATGCAACACGATTCTCAAAGTCTTTGTCTTTCCAAATATAATATGGATGAAATTTATGACGTTGCAATATTCGGCACACACTTGCTTCGGAAATGTCTAAAGAACGTCCAATTTTTCGACAACTTGTAGTAGGATCGATATTGACTGTAGCCAATACAAAAGTTTCGGCATCTTCTCCAGTAGCAGGCTTTGATCGTTTTCTATTCAGTGATTTAATACTCCCTATTTTACAAAACAATTGAACTATGCGATCAAAACTTTGTCGACAAGGATCATTTCTCTCAGGGTATCTGTCTGCGTACAGTTGAAACGTTCGTACTGAGTTACCTTTAGCCTCACCATAAACTAAAGTGATTTCTATCTTTTCTGCATCACTGTACACCATCGTTTCAGAGAAGTAACGTTATCTTTCACCGATTGTGCTGATTAGAGTCACCGAAAATAGAAGAATTTGTATCAGTGTTTACAATTTATTGTTTACATCATTAGTCAAGGTTCAAGAACATTTCTTGAAACCCTAGGGGGATCATGTCGTTGTTATTTCACTATTTACATCAAGTGTCCTACTTTTATAAATTTCTCGTACTCAAGGTCACATGAAGGTCATAATATTACAGGTTGTTGGATTCGTCTTGACCTCGGCTATCATATAGCGATAATAAAAATATATCATTCCATTTAAAAAAGCTTCAATGACCCTGAAATCTCAAAAAATATAACCTTGAACAAATTTTTTGCTTATCATAATATTTGCCCTCCTGAACCAACTAATGTTTTCCTCTGACATTTTTTTCTATTGTAAAAATCAACAATTTCAACGAGTCAACTCCTCGCCGTGTTATTTACTTCACAAATGCATTGTAAACTTCGATAATCGTACTGTAGCCAGTGCGGCCAGATTAAGAATTGTCTCCCACTCTATCCTTCCCCCTCTACGACGTTATTCCCCTATTTTCCGGCGAGAAATATCCCCACGTTACCGGCACGGATCGGTCACGTGACGTGGCGTTGCGTCTGCGTCTGCGTCGCGACTAACCCGGTAATGGCGGAGAAAGGGTAACCGTACTCCCCTCAATTCGTGACAATTCCCCTGATCTGGCGACGCTGACTGTAGCCCTCGATACAACCCTCTCCCCTGATTTCCGGAATTGAGAATCTCGATCAAAATGTAATTGTAGCGTCCGCAATCATAATTGTTGCGGCGTAAAATTTTCTTGAGCCCACGAGCGCAACACGCTCTCGGTTTCTGCGATTAGAAATTCAATTTAGATAGCCGGAGGCCTGTTATACACGCTCGAGCGATTACGTTATAGCCGTTTATGCCCTTTCTTTCGGCACGGCCCATCTCGCCGGTGGTTGTTTATCATTATTTACAGTTCATTTTAGAAATTCTCCGTGCATCTATGCAAGTGTTCCACATCTTCGGGACAAATAATCCCGCGGCCGGTGCACTTTATGGCGGTGCTATCTGAGGCGTTTCAGTCCCCGGCTCGAAATGTTATAAAAATAAACCGATTCGTAGAATTTCCCTTATTTTACGCCGACCCGGCAGAGTTATGCTCATGCGCGGACTACCGCGCGCCGGTGGTACTTGAACAACATTTTTCGGCGGGCAATAAAACATCTGCGTTTCCAGATGCATAAAACAGAAACATTTCCACGGTTTCTTTTTTTTTTCGCCAGAACGCTCCTATCAAATTGTTCTTCACGTGTGTTTCGGCCGGGCGCGCGGCGCGTTGCGTTATTTATTTTATGGAGTACGGTTTCCGTTTTACGAGGGGCTCGTGGACTCGGCCGTTCTGGTATTAAAACTTCTTTTGCTCGATTCCAAATTCTCCGGTGACGACTCGCGCCTCTAATTAGCTGTCTATTCAACTTCGCTGAAAACCACTGTCCGCGCGATCCGAACCGAAAATATTCCTCCGGCTCGCGGCGTTTATTAACAAATAAACGTGAAGGAAGAGCGCGATAAAACGACAAAGAACGGAGGTTTAGGGGACCTTCGAGGGTCCTATGCTGGTACTGAAAACGAATGCTGCGAAACAGGTATACTTTTGAGCGATCGTATAAAATTTTTCGACACTCGTGAAGGCTTATACTGCTTTTAAATTATTTGAAAATCATATCCTACATTGAGGATATTTTATATTTTTGTCTCATTGTAAGTTAATACCAGAGAAGAAAAAGCCTAAAATATCAAAATTCGAAATTGAAAATACGGCTGGAATCGTGTCAGTGAATAAGGCACTTTTTCAATATGACCCTCTTCAAGAAACTGCAGCTCCTACAGTTTTAAGTATTTCGATTTCAAAAAATTATATTGTATAGTCCAAATGATAGTAACTATGTTTGCAAAACCTCGACAAAAAACAACGGTCCGATTTCTATATAAAAATTTCCAAGCGAAGCCAAGAAAATGACTCTCCAGACCAGAAGAACCCCTGGAACGTATGTGCCATTTTGTTATTGCGAGTAATAACATTATATAGTCCAAATGATAGTAACTATGTTTGCAAAACCTCGATAAAAAACAACGGTCCGATTTCTATATAAAAATCTTCAAGCGAAGCCAAGAAAATGACGCTCCAGACCAGAAGAACCCCTGGAACGTATGTGCCATTTTGTTATTGCGAGTAATAATATTATATAGTCCAAATGATAGTAACTATGTTTGCAAAACCTCGATAAAAAACAACGGTCCGATTTCTATATAAAAATCTCCAAGCGAAGCCAAGAAAATGACGCTCCAGACCAGAAGAACCCCTGGAACGTATGTGCCATTTTGTTATTGCGAGTAATAACATTATATAGTCCAAATGATAGTAACTATGTTTGCAAAACCTCGATAAAAAACAACGGTCCGATTTCTATATAAAAATCTCCAAGCGAAGCCAAGAAAATGATTCTCCAGACCAGAAGACCCCCTAAAACGGCTGTGCCATTTTGTTATTGCGAGTAATAAAATGGAACTAGAATTAGGTGGTCAAATAAATTATAGTGGGGTGACAAAACGTGCTAATCGTTGTTTTCCATTATTCAATTTTCCCGGCGAATTCCCAGCAGGCACGTGCGCGAAAGGCGTGACAAGCGACACGTATATGACGCTCGTGATTACGAAACGGGGCCCCGGCGAAAAACGAACCCGAAGAGGGCATTGAATGCGTTTCCAAAAAAAAAAAAGAATCGGGAAGGAATGCGACACAGTGTTCCTAATGGAAGCACGCCCACGCGCGACAGTGCATTGACCGTGGGCAGGAGTTTCGGATGGCCCCGCGGTACCCTAATATTCCGTCATAAATTACCGGCAAGAATGCACGGGAAGACATTGTTTGGTTAACCCCTTAACGGCTCGCCAATCAGAGGCCCTCGCGGCCGTTTTAAATTGTAAATTGTAAATTGTTAAATAAACTGTCGCGGGCCGTCACTAGATAATCGGCCGTCGACGAACGGCCAAAAGTAAAAGTTACTTACGGCGCACTACTTTTATATTTTCCCGCTACGGAGACTGATAAGCGAATTTTTATGCAAAATAAAAATCGTTTCCATTAGTTCGAAAACAATGGATCCACATAGACATTAATTTCGTCTCTTGACGATTTTAATCACAATGTCGTGTTGGAGTAAAAGACTTGAGATTCCAGTGGTTCGGATAATCGAGGTTCTACTAAATCGTGAATTAAACGAATAACTGTGATCCAAATTGTGTCATGTTTGGACTCGTTTTAAGCGGAAAAATGTCACCAATACGACGGTACATGGTTCGTGAAATTATTTGCGTTAGTTACAGTGCTGGATTCCATTTTTGTTGATCTGAGCAACAAATAGCGTTGCATACGGTCCGCCTTACTAAAGGTAAAGGCATTTTGTAGGCAAATCGTTGACCCGTTAATCATTAGCCTGGGAGATTCACATCGAAGTAGACGTCCTCGAGATTCGGTCTCGTTCAAAATGGCGCTTCCGCGGTCCCCAGTCGGCAGATTCACACGGATACGCCTCTGTTTCGAGAAGTCTGATAAAAGGTAGGAGAGACCGAGCGAATCTTCCCCTGCAAAGAGAGGTTTTTGTGACACGGTCACAAAATCCGTGGTCTCGAACGCATAAAAGGCCGGAAGGAGAAAGAGAGAGAGAGAGAGAGAGAGAGAGAGAGAGAGAGAGAGAGAGAGAGAGAGAGAGGGCTAGAGGGAGAGGGCGAGAGGGAGAGAGTTCAATGGCTGATCGTCCCAAAGGACTCTCCCACGGTTCACCAAGGAATTCCTATCTGCTCTCCCCACTGACACTGATTTTTCTATTGCTGTTTGTGTATGTAGGTCACGGTGGCCACTCGCTGATCCATCCGCAGAGGAGAGCGTTCTCATTACCTGATGGGACCCGCTATCTTTTTGCCAGCCGAAGTCTTACGGGAAGCCGACTCAACCCCCCATAGACGTGGGAAACCCATCCCCTGCGATGCTCCCAAAGTTTCTGCCCCGCCATCTTCTTTTCCTTTCTTGGAAATGGGATATTGTTAACTTGCCTGGCCGTTCTTGACCATTCTTGGCCATTCTTGCGACAGAAAGCTTGGCGGACGCTTTGTCAAACATTTCAAAAAATCGAATTTGCAATTCGTAGATTATCTCAATTTCTTATTTAAATTGCATTGGTTTCGCCATTTTTAAGATAGGAAGCTTGATGGAGACTTTGTTACTCCATCTGAAGAAATTAATTTTGTAATTTGTGTTCAATCTGCATTATTTTCTTTAAAATAATTCCATTGGTGCGAGAGGGAAGTTTGTTGCAATTCATGACAAGAAGTTATGTTATGTGGCACGAGCCACATGAATTTTTATGATCGTCTACAATCTACATATAATGATCGGGATGATTGGGCAGGATGCGCCGCTCCCATACGCGAATCTCAATATTCAATTAATGAACCATTCCATGGAAAACATTCCAGAATTGAAATTAATTAATTAATTAAAAATTCAGTGAAATTATATTTAACATTGTATTTATATTTAATACTCGTCTCTATCGAAATGGTTAATAGAAATGTAGGGAGATGGTAAAATATTATCTAGCTCCACAAATAGTTGTATTATTAATAGCTACATATTAAATAATTATTAACAGAAATTTGAGTGTAGCTGCAGCGGTCCCAATAGTTTACTCAAGGGTTAATTTAACAAGTAGATAGCAGACCTTTCTGACAAAAGGGTAAATGAATTTGTTAGGATGACTTATTAATTTTTTATGTTACCTAAGGATTTTAACATATTGTTTAAGCTATCATTTCTGACAACCTTACTATTTTTATTTGTCCAAATGGAACAAGTAAAAATTCAGATCAGTTTTCAGAAACTTAATGTTAATAGTTAAATGACAATTTTCATAATCTGATACGCCGCTATCTAAATATTAAAATACAATACTAAACTGTGTGGAACAATATCGTATTTCACACCCTCCATTAAAATAATTCCTAAGAATTCGTAAGCATAGTAGACAAGTCTGACATTTCTGGAGATAACGTTCAAATAATTTTCAAGTATTTCCAAACGTAAATAACAGACTCGCTCTGCGTCTCCATTCCCAGGAAATAAATTAAATGTTCACGCCTGATTGCTTTCAAGGCGCCACTTCATCCCCATGGGAAAGAAACACGAATCTCGAACTAAAAAAGGAGCAAGATAAACTGTCTGTTTCCATGGAATCGAAAAAAATCTGTGTCTACATCTACGTCTGTATAAAACGTATACACAGTGTCCTACATACTTTAAGCCAAAACATAGTGCATCATAAATAAATACATTCATTAAGCCAACCGAAGATGATGTTACCCCGTTGCCCGTTTTATTAAAATTGAATATGTAAAATAAAAAAGTAAAAATTATAAAAAACAATATACAAATCATCTCTTAAAATCCTCCTGGCACTGTAAACGCATTTCACATGGAGTACAAAAATTATTATTGAATGAGGTTGCAAGTCACTGTGTTCATCAACAAATTATAAAATGTCGAACAGAGAAAAATGCACCTACAGAAATTTTTCTGAGCGAACCATGAAAACCACAATAATTCAGGGCTCTCGGATTTGTTTATTTTAAACACCAGTCGCAGTCGAGACAACAAAAGTGTCTTCGAGGTCTGAGAAAGCACAGTTTACTCTTCCGCTGGGGCAATTATTTCGTCTGATTTGACATTGTCCTGTATTATTAAAACATAATGGAGGTCCTGTTGCCGGTTCCGATAATTGGGACACCCAGTGCATCGGTGGGATTATAATTTCGGATTGTCGAAAGGGGGGAAGAAACGAGCCGGAAAAAAAGAGTGAAGGGTAGGGAAGGGGGGGGGGCAGCCTTCGGAATCGGCTCCTAAACACCCCTCTGGGGAGAATCTTTTTCTCGTCGGGGCATTTAAAAATATCTTTCCACTGCGAGGACACTTGAGGCCTTTCGGGTCCACCGGGATCCTTCGGATCCTTTGGAAATGGGAACACTTGCCGCGACTTCCTAGGAAATCCTGGACAAGTTGGAACCTGTCTGCACTCGGCCACTAATAATATTTAGTTTTGTAACTGTGACGCCGGGGACCACCTACTGGTCCAGACCTTCCTTTTTCCTTTCCCGAGATCCTCATCTTCTTCGCACATATTGAACGAGGATCAAATTTTTCACTGCCGGCATCTTTGCTGCGCAAGTTAAACAAGAAATATAAACATTAAGGAAAAAGAAACGTTCTATTGGCGAAAAGTTGAAAATTCGAACACGCAATGACGAATAATTAAAATTTAAAAGTAGACGGGAATAACATATATCGGCTCGAGGGGAAATTCCATTTGAAAACAAAATTGTAAAATTTGAAATTTAAAAATGATGAACAATGGACAAAAATAATATGTACAATGAATTATTATAGCACATGGATCATTTTAGATTAAACTGTTTACATTTGCAACCCGTATTCTGCGAATGAAGAGTTCCGACATCGCCAGTTCGGATAAGCGAGGTTCTACTATATCGTGGATTACACGCTTCAATATGATCCAAACTGTGTCGTGTTTGGGCTCATTCTAACCACAAAAATGTCGCGCATATTGTAGTAAAAGTTTCGTAAAGAAATAATGAACGAGAATAAAGTTATGTCATAAAATTCGCATCGTGTTACACGCCCCAACGACAGGACCTTTGGGCTCCTTAAAAATATATATGATACCCACAGACCCCGTGCACATGTTTGCCACAAATACCGAGGCATTACCGCACTTCAGAAATTGAATTGCGGCCAGCTTTTCGAGAAACCATGCCACCGCGCGCGATACTGGCACGCGAAAATTGTCGCGCGCCTAATTGCCGTTATTTCCTCGGCCGATTCACGGAGAGGTGGATACGTAACACCGTGTACTACCTTGATGGAAGAAAGCGAGGCTCCCCTTTTCCTTCGATAGTTATCGTTTCACGTCCGCGCGTAGTTAAACACCATATGGCTGGTTTTTGTTCCGTCGAGGAAATGGCGAAGGGAGGCAAGGTTATTTATTACATTACTTCTTACCTACGGAAGTCTGGGCTATTGCACCGAAGCCTATTGTCGCTCGGTAGAGAGGAGCAGGTTCTAAGAAGGGAAACGGGAGGACATTGTGCGTCTTGGGACGGTTTAACCAGTCGCAGGAGCTTTTGTCTTTTACTATGGCCCGGAACACTGCGAATTTGTTTTCGGCACTACGGCGAAATTAATCGCACGCGAATTTCGACGGGAAATCGGACGGTTGCACCGCAAATTGCCGTCATTACAGGGGTTGCGGGCATCCGACGACCCTCTTCTACGGCACACTTAACGAACATATTAGGGGTACCCATAAGTAAACAATTATTTGCAAAGAATTTGTTTTGCCTTCAGTTCAGTACCGATCGTTGGAGAGGAAACACGCATTCTTTTACAGTTTTCGGTAAAGCAGCCTGTATTCAAGATATTCTAAAAAGTATAATTTTTTTTACAACCCTATAATAAAATGGCGGCGTCCGTACCTTTCGAGGATCGTATTCGTCATTGTATTCAACTCGATGATCGTATTCAACTCAATTATCTGAGACCAACAAGAATATTCGTCGATCAATTTGCACTTCATTGCTATCCAGATTTCGTAGAGATCCATTTCTTAGCAGAATCGTTACCGGAGATGAAAAATGGATTCTTTATGATAACATAAAGCGTTCGAAGCAATGGCTTTCTGCAAATCAAACCGCAATATCAACCCCTAAACCTAGCTTATCACTTGGAAAGGTGTTACTGTGCATTTGGTGGGACTGTCGTGGCATACTTCACTTTGTTGAAACCTGGAGAAACAGTTACTGCTGAGTTGTATTGTTAGCAATTACCACGGCTGTTTCAGAACTATTGAAAAAGAGGGCATCTTTAGTTCACAGAAAAGGTGTAATACTGCAAACTGACAATGCCCGGCCCCATACAGCGAAACTCACTCAGGAAAAAATCAGAGAATTGCAATGGGAAGTTTTACCGCACCCCCCCTACTCACCGGATATTGCTCCCTCTGACTATCATTTTTTCAGATCTCTGGAGCATTATTTAAGAAATAAAACATTCCCTTCTGTAGAAGATGTAAGGAAGCACCTTGAGTCATATTTTGCTTCACGAACCCTGGATTTCTATAAGAGGGGGATTGAAAATTTGCAGGAAAAATGGCATACTATCCTTGATAATGATGGAGATTATATAATAAATTAAGAAATAAAAACTTGAATATACTACAAAGTTTGTTTTAGATTTCAAAATAAGTGATTACTTATGGGCCCCCCTAATAATTTGTATTCGGTGGTCCATCCACGGGTAGGAAACACTGGAATTTACTTTTTGCTACAATGACGCGATTTTTAAACTTGGTTGCTAAAAAAGAAATATTAATTTGGGGGTGAATATTTTTCATTTTTACTTGTGGGTTGTGTTGGGGTGAAGCTTTGAGGATGCTTCACTGAATGAGAATATGATCATTCGTCAAGAAAATGATGGAAGAAGCTAGAAAACGTGTTCTAGTTTTATTGTGCCAACAGGACGGTACTTAAACAAAAAAATTGTTATAATTGAAGAGCTTAGCGATGAACATGTTAATTAACAATTAAGTGAATTTGAGAAAATCAGCTTTATTAGGATGCATAACGTGCTCTACCAACCGGAAATCTCCATTTTCTCAAAATGTCACTCAATACAGTGATTTCTCTATATATGTCGCCAAGGCCTGGATGATAAACGTCGTGGAGTGGTTTATTTAGCAAGTACAATTGTTGTTCCATTTTCATGGTACTGGCACAGTTTGAATATGAAAATTGAAAAATTGTTATGACTGCGCCAATAAAGTGATTTCTCTATATATGTCGCCAAGGCCTGGATGATAAACGTCGTGGAGTGGTTTATTTAGCAAGTACAATTGTTGTTACATTTTCATGGTACTGGCACAGTTTGAACATGAAAATTGAAGAATTGTTATGATTGCGACTTCCACGGCTAGTCCAAGGTAATGAATGAACCATTCCCCAGGAAATACAGGTGCACGCGTACTACGAGCGTTCAGGTGCAGGAAGACGTAACGACGGGGACCCTGAAGGGGGGCAATCTCTCGCGAGGAGTCACGATCTACGAATCAGTTGGCAATTTTCCTTTATTGTTAGAGCAGCCTAGCAGGCACGGACGTGCTTATACATACATACTTCGTCGGTCAAAATACAGCAACAGCACGCGAAACGTCACACAACGCTGGCTGCGCGGTGGATTTTGATCTCCGGCGACTTCCTCGACACCTTGCGGTTACTTGGCCTCCCGCTCATGGCCTGATACGTCACTAATTTCGTGATTACCCTCGGCAAGAAGTTCGGTGACACACGGGGAACTCGACGGGCCCTTTGTTCGACGATAAAACGACACGTGTTCGCCGAGAGGAAGCCGGGCTCTCCTTCATTTTGTCTTTGAACCGCACTACCGGTTCGGGCACTTCATCGAATCTTAGATCATTACACAATGACTAATATATTTTCCATTTTTTCTATCTGCTACGAAATGAATGAGAAGAGTGCGTGATACAAAACTGTCAGCGACTAGACAGACTACTTTGAATTTAACTGTTCCCGAGTTTTCTTTGCGCCATTTTGTTTGCTGAAAATTATTTAATGCATTCGAACAGGGCTAAGAATATTGTTATACCAGTTTATAATCTTTACTTAATTTAATGAAAGATGAATCTCGATATTCTCTTAACGGGGTGTTAATGTAGTTTGAATTCCCGCTCTCGAGCTCGACAAAATGGCGCCGGAGTGTGAGGATCGATATCAGAAAATTGGAAAGCTGCCCCTTCCTTAAAAAGAAGTATTCAATTTATTTTGAACATTATTGTATACTCGTTGTTTTTGTTAACCCATTTTCTAAGTAAGATTTTGTTATTCTTTTTTGTCCATTTTGTTTAATAGTAAGATAATAAACACGATTTCGCACATTCGAAAGTATCTACAAATATTGTTGCACTGTCTACGCTCTTTACGTGTTGTTAATTTAATAGAAAATATGAATCGATCATTACTAAATAATAATAATTAAATAGCAACAATTATCAATTGTTCTTATTAAATAAATAATATACGTATCAAAGCAATTTCAACATGAAAAATTGTAAAAAATCGTGAAACTGTTTCTCTCTCTCTCTCTCAGAAATAAGGATTAAATTAGCTTAATGATTAGCCTAATAGTTAATTTCGAATCACCTTATGTACGTAACGTAACCTAACTTACGGTACGTAATAAGATGACAGTCATCGATTTTGTCAGCATTTCTTGGTCGACGATTGTGAACGGACGTTTCGGCGGGAAGTTTTTTCGCGTCAGAATTTTTTCGCCCGGAATTGCGAAACACCCAGTACATGTCGCACTCGGAGGAAGTGAAGATTTCTCTGAATGCATCTGTTTGCCATGCAGAAGCACATCCTAGCCGCGGCATTCCCATTCTTCTCCCTATAGCCTGATGACGCCGGCGAAGGAAGTCGCAGGCATTCCATCTTGTAAAAATCCCGTTTCCGATGCATAATGCATCCACAGAAATTTAAACGCGCACTTCCAATTTGCGAACGAAAACCACCGACCTCCTCACCGTTCACCGTTCGTCGTATTTTCTCAAGCAAAATAATGTAGTTCAAATACCGACGGAAAACAAACAAGGGTACGGGACCCAATTACTGTGGGAGGGGGGGGGTACTAATTAGTGTTCCTATATTAATTATACTTCTCTTTAAAGCATAATGAATACTTAAAAAGGGATATATAACATTAACTGATTTTAATGAAAAAAAATCAATATCTCCTTTTTAATATTCATTATGCTTTAAAAAGAAGTATAATTAATATAGGCACAGTAATTGAGTCCCTTACCCTACCGCATGAATTTCTTTTAACATCTTTGGGGCCCCTCACGGGGTATACTCTGCGGTAGTGGGGATAATTTCGCGACGTTTATCATCCAGGCCTTGGCGACATATATAGAGAAATTGCTGTACTTGACTTTTTTATGTCTTCAGAAAATTCTTAAAGTTTCTATTCGATTGTATTTCGTTGTGTGGCGTTTATTACAAAAATATAAAATTCCGAGGTCGGTTATTTAATTTATGTGTGTTTATTTTATTTTATATTTATTCATTTATGCTTCGGACAGATTTTGTTAAAACACGCTACAGTGTATAAGATGAATAAATTTTGACCAGAAAATGAGACCCGAGGCCCGCTTTGATCGCAATTTGCGTTTCGCGCAGCTTAAAATTGTTTCTTGAGGAACGGATTTCGAAATCTCGAGTGTGTAATTTCATTGCTCGTCATACGGTAGTGCATAGAGAGCAGGATGTGGTGCACCACAAAAGTTTATTGCTCGTTAAATTTTGACTGACACCTCGCGAGCTGACGCGCGTAATCTTTATTGTTCTCTTATACACGATTTCGAACAGCGTTCCGCGCGTTACGGTGACAATGTCTTGAAGCATAACTTTACAGTTCCTAAAATGTCTGTTAGTTCCATTGTAAAAACTCTGGGGGTCTCGGAAAAAAATATTTTATTCAAGTAAAATATAATAGTAAAATATTGCAAACAGAGAATTAATTAAATAAACATATTAGATGTACAAGATATAGTGCAACCTCCTATCTTTTCTTTGGAAGAGAAATTTTTTTCCAAGCATTTTTCATTTTCTTCTCCATTTAACCAAAAATTTATTTTATTGCGACACGAGGTATATTTACGCTGAGAGAAAATATTTGTAATGTTATTAAATTTGTCTTGTGTTATATCTCTTACAAGCGCAGAGAATTGACGGCAAGCAACGTCCCCATTTGCGCAAGGTAGAACTGGATTTCGGGAGCGACGAATCATGTAACTCAAACCGTTCTTAAATCGGTTTCGCGGCGGTCGTCGTCGTTAGGATTAAATTAACGCGGCCCGCTTATTTTTATCCGGCCAAGCCCGAGTTCAGTTAAGGCGAACAGAATTCCACGTAATTGGCGACGTTCGCGGATCAAGGGTTGCTCGACGGGACCGGACTTTCAAGCGTGAGAATATGGCGAAGAAGGGAGTAGACACGTCTCGGAACAGGAATTTAGATTAATCGGGGCAATGTCAGGAATTAGAGTTCGCCAGTAGGCTGCGAATTTTCACTCCTCTATACAGGGTGGACCCCTGGTTTTTGCCTGCATCAATATTTTTCCAATTGAACCAACGCACAGTGGTCTCAAACGCGAAATTTAGTGACATTTTGACAAAAAATCAACTGTCTCGTATCGACTTATGTTGAATGCTTATTGCTTTCTAAATATCCATCAACCTTGAAAATGAAAAATTAATGAAATGTAGTAGATACCATTAGTGTAATAACCGGAGTTGGAAGTTTTGAAGATACCCTTTTCTCATGGAAAAAATTGCTATTCTTCTTTGAGATGCCCTGATTAGCCTTTTTAATATTTTCCTTCCAATTTTGTTTCAAATGAAAGGTTTATCTTTAAGCTGTAAATTACCATTGTCAAAAATTACTATTCATAATGTATTAAACATGTTATGCCAAATGCAATGTAGAACATTTTCAAAATTCTTAAGACTTCGCAAGGAATATCTTCTGTATCTTCTGTGATCTCGTAAGATCACAGAATTTTACAAAATGGAGTATTTTCAGCATACTTTCTTCTACGCAATCATGTAAGAATCATAAGTCCGTGCGGCTATGCGTATAGGTTCTCGGGTTTTTGGTCGGGACTCTTTGACGACTAAAAAACACTTTAGGCAATAAACCAAATTTTATTTAAATAGCGATTTTTCAAAAGTTTAGAGGAATAATATATTTACTAAGCTGAATGTGTTTCTAAAAGATGTTAAATTTGTAAATATACTTCAAAAATAGTAAAAAAAGCTATTACATAAACAAAAAGTATGGTACATTATGAACCATTAAAAAGGATTACTTGTTAATATTCTACACCCCCAATATCACTTCGATATCTTTAATAGTTTAGAAGTTATACCAAAATGTCACTAAATTTCGCGTTTTAGACCACTGTGCAACCGAACCAATTTTTCCAATTGAACCAACGGAACCATTTTTCCAGAACATTATTTTAGTCGTCTGTACTTAAGAAACGATTAATATTTTAATTCACAGTTAATTCACTAGGTACAGTATTTTATTCTTGGCAGAATTTTGCACGTATCCAAAATATTAACAAAAAGATGTATTTAATATCCAAGAAACCTTTGATATAAAATATCGACAATAGTAAAATGTGTAAAATAACTAAAATTTAATAGAATTAGCTAACATTAATGTAAAATCATCCGCTTCTTGAATTCTATGGGACTCTCAATAAATACATAGATAAAAAGAAAAATGGTAAAACGGTTTTTGAAAAATGGTTTCATTGGTTCAATTTTGCTCCTGACTGTATACAACGTAAACAATAACATTAGAAACGGGGGAGGAAAAACATTCTTCGAATTCACGTTTTCTTAATTTCCTTTCGTTTTCTAGAACGATTTAAAAAAGGTATTAACAAAGATTGCTCTGTGAAGAAAATAAGGGACACCCGGTCGTCATTCACATTATCGATATCAATTTCAGGAAGTACAAAATAGATTGACTCCCGACACGTGAAAACCATTAGCCATTTGGAAAAGGGGTGCTCCCCCAGCTTATGCCATTTATCCCCCTGTGCCCACATTGTGTCGCGTGTGTTCAGTTACGGGATAATCCGATCGAAATAGTGTTCTACACGCTAAACCGCTGTGCATCTGTCGTTGGGGACTTTAATGCGTTCAAAGTTATCTTCCTCCAGATATAACTCGGCGCCGAATCGCCGATAAGATGACACACTGGAAAATATATTTTCGACGTCTGCGAGGAAAGCAGAAATTAACACCTCAACGCCAATCAACTCACATTTACGACAAATTGCAACTCAGATTTATTGCAATTCGTTATGTCCGCGTTCTAAACACTATGAACTCGGACAATTGGACCGTTTATTTTGAAAGTGGTGCAAGTCCATACTTTGTTGATAAAAAACAAAATACAAATTACGTGATATCTCATTTTTTAATAAACGGACTTACACAATTTGAAAAATAAACGGTCCAATTCTTCTCTCGTGGATCTTGCAAAATAATTTACGAAGTTCATAGAAAGATCCTTAATAATTACTTTCGTCTCATAAGAAGTTCAGCAGGATTGTTATAAACCTCCCGAACGACATCGTTAATTCCGTAACTGTCCGCTCCGCGGCGAGCCGCGAGCGGCCGCGCGATTCGACTCAATTAATTTAGCAATTGCTTAATTATGCGCCGCGCGGGCAGCCGCTGTTATTAAACGCTCCCGGGGCCGAAGTCGGAGACCACCGAGGTTTATTGAACTTCAAGTTCAGGCGCACACAGGTGCACACCTTGGGAAGAACGTAAGCTGCATCTTGACCGGGGCAGCATTCTTTCGAAAATGGCGGCGTAAATAAAAAGCACCAGGACATAGAAGGAAGGACGTGGGAAAAAACGCGGCGGAACCGCAACGGAGACGGATTTCCGAAGAATCTGATAACGAGCGGTCATTTTCCAACGAAATCGGACTGCTTCGAGGAGTATTCTGGTTTTTCATTTTCGGAAAATCAATTATCAATCATCAATTTTTCTACTTTCTTTCAGTACGAGTGTCGTGGAATGTGTGCGCACTCGAAGGAGAAATATTGAGGGAGCAGATATTTTAACGTTAGCAACAAATACTACGGGCAAACGCTTCTCGCGAAGCAATGAAACACTTCTTGCGAAGGAATCGTTTTTCAAAATCATATAGAGCGTTACTCAAGTGTTTTCCCAGGTGTATCGGACCCAACAAATGCTACGGTAGTGAAGCTTTTCACGAAAATTGCAAAAATGAAAAACTGAAGAATGTATCGACTCGCCCCGGTGTGCCCTGCAGTAAACCGTTAATTTCCCGTATCGCGAAGCTTTTCCAAAGGGCCGGTCGCCCTCTCTCATTTTCTCCCACCGGTCATAAATCCAACCCGTTCCACCCTTTCTTCCTCCACTTCTCATCTCATTTTCAGGCCTCTTCCTCCCTCCCGAATGCTCAGACACGACGATCCCTCGGGTTCTCCTGCTCCCTCCAGCATCTTTCAAGCGTACTGTCTCTGTTTCTGAGTGGCCGCCTCGTCTACCTCCTCCTCCTCCTCCTCTCTCTCTCTCTCTCTCACTCTCTCGCCGTCAGTTCATTGAGCACACGTCTGGTATGCGAGGACTTCTTACCCTGGATCGGGCCCCGGCAACCTAATGGCCGGCGAACGGAGCGACGCAGGAGGCTCCTAAAGGACCTTCGTGAGCCTGCGGAATGGGCCGGGCCGGGCCGGGCCTGGTCGGGCCTGGTCGAGAGAGCAAGCAGGATGGCCTTCAACTTACGGAGCCAAGGTTTGGGAACCTGGCGGGGCCTCCCATCAACAGGATACGCGTGCGGAAAGGAAGCGTTTCGACTCTCGAAACTCACCTCGGACAATAAGTATTATAAACGCGAGCGTGTGTCTGCGTGAGAGCACCGATACGCCCCGCACACGCACTCCCGAGCGCCGATGAAAGGACACCGCGAATTTATGATTGGCTGACAGGTGGCTGCAGTGGGTCCGCAGCCAGGAACCAGTCCCTGGGACTTTAAATTCGACTGGGTGTTGCGGGACCGTTCGATATCGGACCCAATACGTTCCCGGCTCGCCGAGTCCGCCATCGCACACTGACAACCCCGAAAAAGTCGCAAAAGGTAAATTTTGAAAGAATTTTTTTGCTTTACACTGAGAACCCTTCGAAGCTTCCAAATCCAAAGTATTATTCGTTTCAGATTACTCTGTGATCAGGCATAGCGTTTTGAAGACAAAATCGTACGATTGCGGATCTTTGTGCAAAATAAAAGTGTTGTGCATCGTTTGCAGGAACCAGAAACTGGCATTGATTTCTTCTTTTGATAATTTTAATTAGTTACAAATAATATATTAGAATGCTTAAAGAGACTTCTGTTTGGTTTCGGTGTGCCGCAATTAAAGCACAAAATTGCTATTGTGCTTAAAGGTCAGCAGTCTACTCGTCGTAGACCATCAGAATACAATGAATACAAGATTTAAAGAATGTCAAAATGTCAATAAACTTGTTACTACTCGATCGAACTGCAACGAAAAGAAAGAAATACTAATTTGGTTCCGGTGTGCCGCAATTCAGGCACAGAACTTTTCTTGAGCATAAAGGTTCGCAGTCTACTGATCACAGACTATCAGAATACAATGAATACAAGGTTTAAAGAATATCAGAATGTTAACAAACTCTTTACTACTCGATCGAACTGCAACAAAAAGAAAGAAACACTAATTTGGTTCCGATGTGCCGCAATTCAGGCACAGAACTTTTCTTGTTCATAAAGGTTCGCAGTCTACTGATCACAGACTATCAGAATACAACGAATACAAGGTTTAAATAATATCAAAATGTCAATAAACTTGTTACTACTCGATCGAACTGGCACGAAGAGAAAGAGGCTCCAATTTGGTTCCGGTGTGCCGCAATTAACACGTTAACTGCCACGTCAGTCACATATGACTGACATTGATTTGTGACTAGGTTCAGACATTCATTTTTATCGTGACATATCCAGATAAACCGAATTTTATAAAGATCTTTAAAATTTAAAAGGGTTAAAACAGCATCCCCTGTAATACATTTAAAATTTCTAGTTTCGCTTTTATTGATTAAACTCTGATTTTGTAAGAATCTCTGGGGGCGATGTTTGGCACTTGACGTGTTAAGGCACAGAAGTTTTATTGTGCAGAAAAGTTCGCAGTCTACTGACGCGAAACAGTGTTATTTCTTCGCGACGAGTCTACTCGTCGCACACAGTCGCGAGCCCGAGAAGAATGACCAAATGCAAAGGGATAAAAACGAGGACGGCTTGTAAACAATATGGCTGGCGGACGGCAAGTCGTACGTTCCGATTCGCATTGAATCAGCGAAATGAAGCCCAATAGCGAACGACGCGCGTATTTTCCATCGGAACGGCTTCATCGTTCGAGAATGACGCCGCTGCTGGTTCGCCATGAAAGCGGCGAGAGCACGACTGGAAAAAAATGATTTTTCAATCCCGCCACCGCCGAGGCGTGTTCCCGCAGTATAACCCGGCCCCGTGGAATTCTGCGTGACACATTTGCATGAATCCGCGGGCAACGAGATTGTTCATCGAGACTGCACATCACGACCTACGTGCAGGACACCCTGGCACGTCAATGCCTGCAGAATCGACTTCCTGAAGGCTATTCAACGGGGCACGTGGGAAAGAGAGACGGAAAAGCAGTCGGAGTGAGTGAGTGAGAGAGAGAGAGAGAGAGAGAGAGAGAGGGCACGAAAGCGAAAAAAAGAACGAAAAACAGCTGAACAAGAGGCGGCGAGAGGAAGTTTCTCGGCCACGGTCTCAAGATAGCCGGGCTGCCATATTTCTTCCGCCACAGGATTCGTGCTTCCTTTTTCTCGTTCGGGAAATAGGAAGCTATAAAGCCCGAGAACCGAGTGATTTACTGCCACGAAATTCACCGACGTTTGCCAACCCCCGGCGACCGTTTCCCATTTTCCTGTGATTTTTCATTTTTGCCATCTTTCCCTGGCTTTGGCAATTTTTTACTTGTTCATTGAGCTCGCTGTTCGATAATCCCTAATTAAAACTGACCCTTGCCCGACTGATCTGTGTCAATTTCAACCCCTGGTCTTGGTCTTATTAAATATAGAATCAGTAAAATTGTAGAACAGGCGGTTAAGACTGCATAAAAATTAAAATTTGAAAAGCCTGTTGTTTCATTAAATTGCGAAAAATGGATTTTCTTGCCACATAATTGAATATGTATATTTGACAATGTAAAGAGAGAGAGAGAGAGTTCAGACTTATAATAATAATCTACTTGAATAAATTGTTCTATATGGTAGACCTAGTGCAGCGTTTTGTTCCTGCCCGATGTACGAGAGCAGACATCTATGGCGGCCAACAATGTTATCTGGCATCAGGAGAAAATGAGAAACGGTCCACCTCCACTTCTCTGCGTTAAATTGTCAAACATTTCGTTCGGGGTCGCGGGCACAAAATTGTATATTTATTTCTTAATAAAAAGGACTGCAACAGCAGGATGTTCGATTCCGAGAAAACGGGGCCCAGCGGAGCTTCCCAGTAATGAGATACGTTACATCGCGGAATATCTGATACAATATAAACTTTACGTATTCGTCATCTCGCCGTTTATCATGTTTTGCGTATCACAGCCCACGTTGTGGGTATAAACTGGTACCTCGGTGATCACACGGGACCACCCGGGGCCCCGTTCCAGCCACGCGAAACAAAAAGAAACCCCACGGTTCCTTAACGAATCGCTTTTTAAACTTCCCTCTCGCCGCTCGACTATTCGAAATACCAGGTGCCCGTCGGTCTTTCTTCAGATTTTTTCATTGGCAAACATAAATTATGATCGAGATCACAAGCAAATCGATAGAGTCCACCGGAAACGCTGAAAATTTTCGTTCAAATTCTTCGGCTTTCGACGCAGAAAGTCGGGACGCATGCAAGCTGAAAATCAGAGTTGGGCAGTAATTAATTACATGAGCAAAAGTGGACTATAATTTCAATAAGAAAACGGTTAAATGGTCCAAAACATAAAAATTAGTGGTTTGAAAGAACAATTGCACTGGAGTAATTGTTAGACTCAATTACAATTACTGTAATCGTGTTAAGTAATTGCAATTACTCCTTTCAATTATTGTATTTGTAATTGAGGCTCTCCATTACAATTACTTCTTGAACGTAAGTAATTGCAATTATTTGTAATTTAAATTACCTTGTAATTGTAATTTAAGTCTTAGCAAATTAAAATTTATTGCAGTAATTGAATGACAAATACCAAAACAAATGAGTAATTCAACAAAAGTCAACCCGGCCACATTTCTACTCAACAACCTCTTGGGTTAAATACATAGGTATAAATAAATAAATAGGTATATAATTACCTTTTTTTAGTGCCATTTTGGCGTCAAGTAATTCCAACTACCAATTACAATTACTTGTAATTGCATTAAAAATACTTGAAATTGCAAAAATAAAATTACAATTACATACAATTGTAATTAATAATTGCAACTACATAAAATTGTAATTAGTAATTGCAATTGATTTGGCTCAATCAGTAGTTGTAATTGCGGACCACAATTACAATTACAGTGATTCATAAAGTAATTGCAATTACCAATTACCAATTACAATTACATGTAATTTTATATCTGCAATTTCAAATTGCAGTAATTGGTAAGTAATTGTAATTTTAATTGAAATTACGTTTTGCCCAACTCTGCTGTAAATTACCTATCTAATGTTGCATAATATTTCTTTTCGTGCGACCTGGATGAAGACACAAATTCAATTGAATTAAATACCCATAAAGCACCCAGTGTGCAAAATCCTAATGCAAAAGGTTTAACAGATTCTTCTGAAGGAAATTCCTAAAAATTGTTAAATGCTAAAACTTTTAAGACACGCAATGTCTAATAAATAAATATATTAATTTCCTTTGAACCGAAAGAAATTTCTACTTTGTTGTGGTCGATATTTGGAGAAAGCATAGGCATACGATAAATGTAAACTTTCTTTTCTTTTTGTTATGAAATTCTGCAAGATGTTTCTAATCACTTTAACCAGACAATCAATAGGAGTGGGTGAATTTCACCTATTCTATATACACCTATACTATTGCAGAAATGGCGGAAAGAGGCGTCGTGACGATACAGGATGTTTTGGCGAGGCTCGTGAAGGAATTGCGCGGAAAAAGACATAAAGGGCGAGGGGGCTATGCGGAGGGGGTGGCAGGGGTGAACGGGGGCCTCCCGTCTCCGTTTCTACCGGTTCGCCAGACAGCCTTTAGAACGTCGCGGCTACATGTGACCCGTGATGCGCACTCATGATGAATAGTTGCACGGTATTATAAATAGCATCGTCCGGCGTGCATCACTCGGGCTAGTCCTCAACGGTTCCTATTTCTCTTTGCGGGGCACGTTCCTCCGATTCGAGGTCAAGGTTAGGGCTTTTTCGGTGGCCCACATCCTCGTTCTTACCGCGGTACAGTCATTTCTCTATATATGTCGCCAAGGCCTGGATGATAAACGTCGCGGAATTATCCCCACTACCGCGAGGTATACCCCCCGCGAGGGGCCGCGAAGTGGATAAAATCGATTTTCTACTTGGAAACGTTTATCCCAGTAATTTTCGTGTAACTCGCAAAAATTCGAACTCGCTTGCCAGCGAGCATTTCCAAAATATCCTGGCATCGTGCGACGCCTTTCTCCTCCATTAGTACAAAAGCAACCACCCGCTCGCGATCACGCCGTCCCTGTGTATACACGCGGGTTTTATTGTAGAACGGAGGAGCCGCCACTGGGAGCCACAGGCTCACATGTAAATCACGTGTGCCACACACGAGGCGGGCTCATATGGGAGAACGACTCTGCTCAGGTGAGAGAAGAAGACGTTCGAAATCGCCGCGGATGCGCCGGACACGATAGATCGCTCGATGAAAGGAGGCGAACGAACTTTGCCCATTGAAATCGAAAAGTTTGAGGACTTCATTTTTCCCTGGCCTATCCTGTAGCGTAATCTTCGATTTAACTGTCACATTAATATTACTCAGTACCATTCACTTTATTTACAAATTTATTTTATTTTACACCTTTCCTTATTTTTCAGTTCAATTTGGCCACCAGAAATTGAGTACCCACGGTTTTACTACCCTCGGTCAAAATGGACCCGGGCTCCGTCGTCGAAGAGTTAATTTGAATTTTTCGCCACAATATTTGTTACATCGAATTTCTTCTTGGAAGGAAGCTTCTTCAGCTATGTGCCCGTATTTTTAATCCTTCTATAGATAAACAATTTTTCTAGTATATTTTTCGATTTTTTTACCACGACGCACCTGCCAAAAATCTGAAAAAATTCATGAACAATACTTACAACTATACACTGATACTGTAAAAATATAAATGTCGCTCTCAAGCTTGAATACGAAATCTACGTTTCTCCGATTTTTTGAGGTTTTTGTTTTTTCACAACCAGGATTTTCAACTTAAAAATCCAAATTAATTGCAGTCTATGTGTCTGGGTATTTGACATCTATTCAATTTTTTTTTAGAATTTTCACATATGATTAAATATGGAAAATTGGCCAAAAACTAATTTTTCCATTTTACCCCATAACCACCCTCTTGGTTGAGATATGGGGTTAAAATATTACACAACATTTTGTCTCTCAATGGACTATCATAGGCCGTTCAATGAAAAGGCTTACACCCTTTTGCTCCAGTAATCCAAAATAGACACGCTAAATTCCAACAGCAAATTGCCCACGTAGTATGGAAATGCCTAAAATAGAGGGAGGCGGTGGAAGCTAGCGAAAGGAAGCAACAAATATTGCTACCGAGTGATCAGTAAGAGGCCAGACAGGCCGAGCGAGACTAGAATGCATACCAATTGCAAGAATGCATCTTGTAAGTCGACGAGGAAGAACGTAAAGTTAATAGAATGACGTTCCGTGTCACGATACGTGAAGCTTCGTATAAATGGTGCCTCTGAATAGTTACAACGTCTTTCCGAAACGTGTTAGAAACATTAATTACGTTCCTCGTTGCCTCGAAAACCTTTCCACGTTTCCCTGATTCGAGATGCCTTGCTACGTGCAACAAACAACGCTTCTATACAAACACTATACATACACGTTGTGTACACCATAGTGTCGGAGATAAAATAAATAATGTTCTATGACATCCGAAATCTTATGATATATTAAATTATAACGTATTATTAAAATACAGCATTCTTTGATGTTTCATAAATGTTTCAAACTAGCTATACTTCTTTTTGAATTACGAAATTAACCAAATTTTTCTAAATAGATTAAATCATATTTTGAAATGTTTTGGTAAGTAATTGTTTGTAAAACATTTTTTAGGAAATCGTGTAACAGCGCTTTTTCATTTTTCAAACACGTTTCAAATTAGTAATATATTTTTCCTGTATTATAAAATGGTTTTTAATAGATCATTTCCTGCAAAATATTCGACGCATTTTCATTTACCAAACTCGCTCGCTTAATTGATGAAGACATTCGTCGTCACCGCGTTCCCGCCAATTAGCTCGGCGGAGTGCAAATCACGAGAACGAAGAGAGTGGAAGAGAGTGGAAGAAAGAGAAAGAAAGAAAGAGAGAGAGAGACAGAGCGAGAAACGTGAGACATCAGTGTGGGCGTGCACGCGCGTGAATGACGGTTGGCGGTTTTCAAAGAAAGCATCATCATCGACGCGGTGTGTGCATAATCAAAAGCAGAATTCTTCGGCCGGAGAATGGCGCTTGTTCGATTAGCGTGGCCCGGTCTTTATCAAATCCCATCGCATACCATACGACGTGTACTATAGGAGGATGGCTGCCATTCACCAAGCGAAATCTCTCGCCGACGATCTGCCAGAGATTCAGACAGGGCCTCGTCGTGTCATCCGGTGCTACATGCGAAACAATCGCGCCGCGTATCATGTTTTATTTATAACGCCTGCCTTATGATCTTCGGCCCATATAACGTTTCTGCGGTAAATCGTTTCGCCCTGCTGTCCTCGATCATTCTTCCTTCTTTCGGACTTGTCGAATTGCCAGAAGCAAAAGCTACACTCTACGGTCATTTGACCGGCCAAATTATTCCATGATTCTCAAAATTCCTGGCTTTTTTCGGAGAGCTACATTTGTTTAACACTTACACGACGGACGTTTCTCACGATTTCATCGCAGCCGTACCTATTAGTCCGGTTAGTTTTGAGGACTCCGCATGGGTGACTATAACTGCAAATATAGGTGAGACTTGAGAAGTTAATAATACTATCTAATAATAATAATACTTATAAATACTATCAGCTATCAGTTATTAGCTATCAGCTATCAGCTAAGCTATCAGTTATCAGCTATCAGCTTTTTACCTTTCGGCTATCATCTATCAGTTATCAGCTATCAGCTATCAGCTATCAGTCATCAGCTGCCAGCTATCAGCTATAAGTCATCGGCTATCAGCTATCATCCATCAGCTATCGGCTATCAGCTTTCAGCTATCAGCTTCAGCTATCAGCTATCAGCTATCAGTTATCGGCTATCAGCTATCGTCTATCAGCTATCAGCTATCGGCTATCAGCTATCGGCTATCAGCTATCGGCTATAAGTCATCGGCTATCAGCTTTCAACTATCAGCTTTGAGCTATCAGCTATCAGCTTTGACCTATCAGCTATCAGCTATCAGCTTTGACCTATCAGCTATCAGCTTTGAGCTATCAGCTATCAGCTATCAGCTAAGCTATCAGTTATCAGCTATCAGCTTTTTACCTTTCGGCTATCATCTATCAGTTATCAGCTATCAGCTATCAGCTATCAGTCATCAGCTGCCAGCTATCAGCTATAAGTCATCGGCTATCAGCTATCATCCAGCAGCTATCGGCTATCAGCTTTCAGCTATCAGCTTCAGCTATCAGCTATCAGCTATCAGTTATCGGCTATCAGCTATCGTCTATCAGCTATCAGCTATCGGCTATCAGCTATCGGCTATCAGCTATCGGCTATAAGTCATCGGCTATCAGCTATCGGCTATCAGCTTTCAATTATCAGCTTTGAGCTATCAGCTATCAGCTTTGAGCTATCAGCTATCAGCTATCAGCTAAGCTATCAGTTATCAGCTATCAGCTTTTTACCTTTCGGCTATCATCTATCAGTTATCAGCTATCAGCTATCAGCTCTCAGCTATCAGCTATCAGTTATCGGCTATCAGCTATCGTCTATCAGCTATCAGCTATCGGCTATAAGTCATCGGCTATCAGCTATCATCTATCAGCTATCGGCTATCAGCTTTCAACTATCAGCTTTCAGCTATCAGCTTTGAACTATCAGCTATCAGCTTTGAGCTATCAGCTATCAGCTTTGAGCTATCAGCTATCAGCTAAGCTATCAGTTATCGGCTATCAGCTATCATCTATCAGTTATCAGCTATCAGCTATCAGCTATCAGTCATCAGCTGTCAGCTATCAGATATAAGTCATCGGCTATCAGCTATCATCCATCAGCTATCGTCTATCAGCTATCAGCTATCGGCTATAAGTCATCGGGTATCAGCTATCATCTATCAGCTATCGGCTATCAGCTTTCAGCTATCAGCTTTCAGCTATCAGCTATCAGCTTTGACCTATCAGCTATCAGTTATCGGCTATCAGCTATCGTCTATCAGCTATCAGCTATCGGCTGTAAGGTATCAGTTATCAGCTGTCAAGTGTCTGTGTCACAAACGCACACGTACAGACAGAGTTCAATGCGCTCGTAAGAACATTTTCTGCGAATATCTCGGGAACTTGTAATTTCCGCCAAAAACAAAAGCCACATACGTATTCAGCATACCGAAACGAACAGAATGAACCAAAATAGAATGTAACGAACGAATAGAATGTACCAAAGGCTTGGGTGGAGACGATTGTAAAGTTCGGCCACATTCTACGATACTGGAATGAAAAAAATGGCAATCCAGTGACAAGAGCGACTATACCGGAATGTAGAAAAATGGTTGGCATATTTGGAAGGATTCCGCTCGGCCGGAAAAATTAGAGAAAAAGTACAATACCGTTTCGGGTTTGAGTGACCGTCGTAATATTCATGAGGGCCGACAGAGCGACGGGGGCCCTCATATCCGAAAGTTCGACCGTAGAATGTGTCCGGGTGCAAACAAAACCACTTTAATTTCCCGTAGGGACGCGTCCTCCTTGATTCTCGACATCTGTGAGACACCCTTCCCGCCGCAAGCTCTGCCGCCCCAAACTGCGCGCGTAAACAGCCGTAATAGACTCGGTCGGTAGCCGGAGGAGGGAAAACACACCCCGGGTTTACGATCCAGCGCCGTTATGCTCGTTTCCTCTATTTTTAAAGGCCTGGGCCCCGGTGCTACCACGTGTACACCAGAACGGAATTTCCAGAGTGGAACGCGAGGCGAAGGCGGCAAGCGAGCATCTACTATGTGGGTAGATGTGCCATACAAGCGCAAGGGGCACCGGCTACGGGCGCGGCGCGACGGTGCAGCTTTTTCTCGTATCTTCTTGCAAGGACACCCGATGTGGATCATCCTTTAAGGCGTTCCCCGGCCTTTTCTGATTCCCACATACATTTATTTCCACGCGGAACCCTTATTCGGAGGAAAATCGACGTAAATGGACACCGTGATCTCCTACGAGCAATGTGGATCTTGTGGAGATTCCACTTTTTCAGACGATTCTTTAATGACATCGATACGACCATTTTGTACCAGTGTTAGGATCATTTGAATTTGATCTGGAATTTAGTTAATTGCTTTTGCAGTTTCGAAGAAAATGTTCACAAAGCTGTAGAAATCATACGGTACAGTAATCTCTCGGTATTTGTCAAAACGGGACTGAAATGTGACTTATATCGTGTATATGATCTCTTGATCTGTTGTCGCTAGAACGTAGGAAACATCGTACGAAACATCGACAGCAACGTATCGGCGAGACAATACTAATCCAGAAACACTTGTTTGTGTTTAATTATTTTTTAATGAAACTGTTCTCTATCAGAAAAGTAACTGGCCACTCGTCTAATATTTCGTACAGGCCGGTGCCTTTCGGTCGCGTCCAGCGCGAATAGATTAACCCGTTTGCATCATTAGCGTATATATACGCTCAATTTTCCTGGTCACTGTCGCCGGAGCGTATATATACGTTCAACTTTCCTGTTCACTATCACCGGAGCCGTATGCATACGTGCAACTTTGTTGGTCATTATCATTAAAAAATAGAAATGGAGGGTGTCGTTGCAGATGAAAGTAGTAATACTGATTATAGTGAAGAAGAAATTAGGCCACTGAAACGAAGACGAATTATTGAAGTAAGTTCTTTTACCTGTAGTAATTTTTGTACTTAAATATAATAAACAAAAAAAAAAAGTTTGGCAATAAAGGCCTTCTTTTCATATTTCCTTACGATGCAAATGGGTTAAGCGACTACAATGTCCGCGAATAATGAACGCTAACAGCGCCGGGTGCAACGAACTAATTAACGCTAATTAAAAGAAGGTGCGTCGCAGCCACAGATGGAGAGGTTCTTCGAGAACGTTAGGATCTTTTGGAATAGCTATGCGCGAGTAACTTTTCCGATCGTCGCTCAACCTGTTCCTACGGAATCGTGAAAATTATGGCAAAAGCCGTGCGCGCGCCTCCGATCGAAATATTCAATCTAGACTAGAAACTGGACGAGCCTAAAAATCGTGCACGGCTACCAAAAGGATCGACGGAAAACTCGAGCCGACTGGTCTGGTTAAACCAGTTGCCAGCAATTTATACAGCTCCTTCGCGAATGCTGATTGCGGCAGAAAAATGATCGGCAAAACGGTGAATTTAACCGGTAGACTATCGGATCGGCGCGAGCGATCTCTCTGAAAACCGAGGACGAGACAGTTCGGGCTCTTTTGGTATTTGAAGCGTGACAGAGATGCGACTCGTTACAGGTTCGTCTCTGGAATCCTGCAGCCGCCGCTGGAGAACTCCTGCCACAAAACCGCGGTGGTTGATCTAATCGTTTTGCTCGGTTTTCGGCGAACTATCGTCGCTTCCGTCACGTAGACCGATGCCGCAGATTTGAAGACGCACACTGCTGTCCCGATCGACCGCTCGTAGTTGTTTCACAAAATCGATCGGACATCGCCTTTTCCCTCGCGGATTAGAAACCGGTCGATTTGAATCTCGGAATCGATTTTTTGGTGGACGTTTAATTGGGTAAAAATAATTGTATTAATATGCGCAGCGACCAGACTGGTTGTGTCCGTTATATTCAACGTGGAGAATGATTCCGCGATTTTGCAATGGTATACGTGAGAAATTTAAACTTTGTCCTCTTGTGGTTTCCTCGTTGTATTTTATTCCTTTTATTTATTTCGTAACTGACGCTAGTTTTGTCTGATTCCGTTTATTTTTTATATTTTTTTTCTGTTTATTTCAACCACATAGGTGAGGTATTTAAATAATTTTTTCAAAATATACCACCACTTTTTAGTAGCTAGTGGCTGCGACTTTACTTAGTGATTTAATAACAATTTATTCACCAGATAAAATAAAGGACAAAATTATTGTTACTTAATACAAAATCTTGTGTTTTTATGTTTAGAATCAATGTTCTTCACATTACCTACAAATAATCATAATAATATAATAATTACGACTGTTACGACACTGCTGTACTACTTTCAATGTATTGAAGTTATTCATTATTATGAAATAATTTCTGTTCAATCCGTATTTCTTGTAGTTCATGCAGAAGATTTCTCGTTTCGCATAAAAGTCCGTAGTCTACTAATGACAAATAATTTGGTGTGATAATACAGGAGATAGGTGCTTGAAAATTAATATGGTTGTAATTGTTGAATGCAATTTTCGAATGAAATTACGCACAGCACGAGGAAATTGCTGGTTTAATAAGCGCAGGCATCGGTGAAATTCCAAGGTCGGTCTGGTTGATGACTAGCGCTTTTGATATGGGTTCAACGACCCGTGCCACAAGACCGGTCAAGGTCACTCAAGGTCACACAACCGCATAACGAAGTAATCTCAGGAGTGCACCTCGTAATACGATTGCTCAATCGAAGCATACGCTACGTAATGTTAAAACAATGAGAATTTTACGCTCGTAACAGCGATTTCTTCAGAAGATTTATTGACGATTAAACGACTGAATTTATTGTACTCGAATTACAAATGTAATTAATTTATAGAGTAGACTATTAAATCGACTTTATAGCTTTCCTCGCGACACGTCTAATAATTTATCTTTCAACTACTCATTTCAATCATTGAGTCCAATGATTGAAAGATATGTCGTGTAGCTATTTAATTTGTGGTGATCAAATTAAATTGGTAGTTGTTCGATCAGATGGAATAATTAAGATCGTTATTTAAATATAATATCTCATAGTCAAAACTGGATTCTACGACCCCAGGAATAGAATATTTTACAATGAATAATGCATAGATAACAATGATACAGCAAACCCATGCCAAGTCCATGCCAAATCCATGCCAAGCCTTGCCCTCGTGAAGAGGGCAGGTCGGTCGCACTAAGAGCGCACCTAACCTTGCTGTAAGAGTAAACATCAGGAAAAAGTTAGCTTGTAAATGAGATTCAGTCGAAAAGACTTATCAGCCAGCCGTATTAGACATTAACGACTCAAATTACACAACAATTTTCAATCCATGAGATAATTTTTCTACATTTTTGTCCCAGTTTTCGCACTTATCGACTACGCGCAGCATCGGGCGGGGAAGGTGTTCGCCACTGTCGTTAGACGCGGAGCGTCGCGTTGAAAAGAAGGAACAGCGTCGCGCCGTAAGCCCCTATTACCATAATACGCGCGCCACTGCACATCGCTGACTAATACCGAAGTCAACTCGACCATGAAACGCAACACCGGTTAGAGAGGAACGTCTATTAAATCGACACCTGCTCCGCGGAATTCCTCGGGTTTCTTCTCGTCGCAGGCCACCGTCGCCGATCGCCGTACAGGTCGCGCTCGAAAAAAACTAGTCGAAAGTCGCCCCGACGCGGAGCGGCGACGAGGATTCACGCGTAAACAAGGAAATTATATCGAGCGATTAATCGGCGTTCGTTTACGGGTAACCCGTTTTCCCGCTAAAAGGCAAAACGAAGAGGGAAGCAGCGACAGCAAACGAAGAGGACGACGAAGAACGAAAAACAAGAAGACCGTTCCACGGGCCCGCGGGCCCTGTGTGACACCGGGGGGCCCTTTCGCGACGCACCAGAATCGGTTCGTGAAGGAAGTCGATTCTTTTTCCCTTTATCTTGATTTTTTTCCTTTTACTTTGGGAGCCGATTTCGCGGACGTCGCCGAGCTCGTTCGATCCGCTGCCAGCCAGCACGATGCAGGATTCCGAGGCGTGCATGGTAGCCACGATTGCGCCTCCCGCAATGCTGAATTCCAACCGGGCAGCGGTCTCGAATTGTCGAAACAGCCGTTGCATTCAGAGCACACCTCCTCCCTTGATCCGGCAATTAAATTAATAGTCGGACTCGGCGACCTTGCCGGCGCACGATCGATAACCTTTCTCGTCGGAGAACCGATCTGCTTCCCGATCGACGTCGCGCCTCTCCTTCCGCGGAAGACGCTGCGCTGACTGGTCTATGTACCCTAAACGTCGATTTACAGTCAAACCTGTTTTTGTGCGGTCCTTTTCTATGCGATGCTCTTTTGTGCGATTTCTTTTTATGCGGTATATGCCAAAGGTGTTGGCATTATAAAACCCTTGTAATGGGGATCCCCCGCAGGGATCCAGCTTTGCAGCAGATTGGAAAAGCATTTTCTTCAAATAGATAACAATTCCGAAAGAAGTTTGAAATTCCAAAAAGAGCTTCGATCGTGTATATCTGGCTATCGTGGCGTTTACAGGCAGCTGATCAAACGACCATCGTCGCAAAAACTTATCACTGACTTCATGGTAACAAAAATAAGTTGACTCTAATATCTTCAAGTGACGAAAGCGATTTTGAACCAGTTGTTTGAACATTTCTCCATGTTCAAAACGAGAAATTAAATTGTTCTAAAATGTTTCCATGTGTAATTTAATTATTTATTCTGTTTGGAAAGCACTTTCTCGCTATTTCGTAAATCTTTGACATATTTTCTGAGTGGGATTTTTTTTATGCGGTCCCTCTCCACCGTATAAAAAAATTTTTCTTCAATATGTTTCAATATGAAGTTTCTAAATATTTTATTATACCACACAAAAACAGGTTTCACTGTATACTCTCCGCGCTGACACGGAATGTAGGGGAGAATACGTAATGGCGGTCACTCTAGCAATAATTATGATAAAATAGGGTGAAATATTTTTTTGAAAAATAAGAATTTTCCACCCGATTTGCAACAAACAGAGATCAACTAGAAATCCATTTCGACCCTCAATAATTTTAATAGATTGTAAATAATGTAACAGTGTGTCATAAATGCATAAAATCCTCAGTCTGGTGACGAACGAATTCTGTCTTGGGAAATAAAAATCTCTTCCTTATCGACGCGACACATGCCTGTACCGGCTGATTTGTTTATCGATCGACATCGATCATTCCCCTTCCGCGTCATCGTGGCCATCTTTTTTAATTGCACCGACTCAGAACCGAGGCCCGTTCTCAGCGATTTCGACAGGCGTGTACTAAGTATCACTTTGTGTGTGCTCGATCGTACGGCCAATTAGTCGGCCCCTCTTCTTTTTGGACTGTTTTCGGACACGGCGACGGGTTGCTGTATCGGACCCCATAACCGGTGGTTCAAGAACCGATTGAAACACTTACCGCCGCGTTTCGAGCGAGCCAAGACCTCGACGAGGATGTCTTTTGATGCATCGACTTTTGTTGCGTCGAATTGCTCCGTGATGAATTTCGATTCGCCTTCACTTATGATTTATTGAGCGGATTTGTCCTCGAATTGCAGATAAACCATGGGACGAGTATGTGCAATTTATGCATTTTTATCTTCGTTGATTATACAGGGTGATTCTAGGAACTGGGACAGGTTACTGCTCTTTTTACAGTAAAAATAGAAAAAAAAATGACAGAGGCAAAAATCAGATGGCATAAATACGTCCTAAGTTCCTATGACCTTATTTTTTACGTGGATCCATCGATGAACCCGTCAGGTGAAATTTCACTCCACTGTTCAACGCAACCCTTTATTACCCTGCGTATAAAAGTACTAACCCAAGGTCATCGAAATGTCAATGCTCCACTAGATATTAATATTAATATTAAATACAGTCTTGATCAAAACGCTTCATAGCGTTTACATGCTAAAATCGGACACTTATATGCAACAAATATATCAGTACAGTATATTCCCGATATACAGTGACGAGGGACCCTAAGCATTTCAACAAGACGGGGACCCTAAGCATACTGCAAAGATAGTAAAAACCAAATCAAAAGTTTTCTGCGATGAAGTGGCCAGCACAAAGTCCAGATCCAATCGAAAATTTGTGATCAATTGTGAAAAGAAGACTAGCAAAATATGACAATCCACCTTCAGGTGTTCACGAATTGTGGAGTAGGACAGAACAAGAATGGTACAACATTGAGCCGGAAATGATTAAAAATTTTAAGTTTAGCCTAGAAGCAGTACAAAAAAGTAAAGGAAAATGGACAAAATATTAATTTAAAGCTTTATTTCGACGAGCACAATTCAAGTGCAAGGCTGTAAAAATTGTCTTCAATCCCTATTTTCGATAAATATTCCGTATATTGTTAATATTAACGAAAATAAACTGTTGTGCTTCGTTTATGCTGTTCACTTTGTAATTATTAGTACCTAATCTTTATCATTCAATTGAAAAATAGGTTGTATTATTACGTTTTATGTAAAACTAGCGAAGTGTGTTTACACTTTTGCTCGTCACTGTATGTCAACAACAGGGGTCTTGCCAGCGTCATGTATCGTCCAGGAGACATACCCGAGCCGTGTTATGTTTACACTTCTCGGCGTCCGAGGTCCCTCGCGGGGTATACCCCGCGGTAGTGGGGATAATTCCGCGTCGTTTATCATCCAGGCCTTAGCGACATATATAGAGAAGTCACTGTAAATATGTCGGTTCAGCAGTTGCACAAATGTGGAAATAAGCTGGCATACCTTCGGTTCTGAGCGCAGAAGCTTACGGCGCAGGGATTGTAGTCGCGCTTAACATTTTACTGACCCATTGAACCCTCCGTCTTCTGGAGGATTTCCCATTCGCTAACCTTGTTTGGTCCGGGGCTCCCTCGGATTTCCGAAAACCGGCGCGAGTTCCCGCGACCGCGCGTGTTTTGCGCGGGGCGTAACCCGATGGCGGGGCCCCGCGATCCATAGAAGTAACTCAGTTAAGCGAAAGGCACGCGCGGGACTGAAAACATTCGCAAAAACCGGGCTAAGTAATGCGGTTTTTGCCGGTGCGTGTACGAGGAAATCGGCCGGGCATGTTTTTGCCCGCGGCCAACATTTCGGGAACGAACGAAAGGGGTGGTTTGCGAGACCGCGGAACGAACAGAGAGGAAGAAGGAATTCAATAATCTCTTTACCAGGGTGTCACGTAGGTGCTGCAACTTGCCCCGGCAAGTTTTTTGCGTTTATCACGTACGAATCAGCGAGGCCTTCCAGCGGACCGTGGGATCAAACAGGATTTCCGACAAGGTGCGGTAACCGAATACACGCCGATCCAGCCCCGGCGTCCGTGTGGTATTTCGACCGAGGAAAGTATTCTTTTCCAATCCATTTAACGATCGCTGGGTCAACCCTGCTGGATGGAACTCTCCGGGCTCCCGGTTGCTAAACGTCCCCGGAGGAAAGAAGGAAGCGGGCCTCGATCCTCGGATAGATCGGATACTCGGGACCAATCGTTTGCTTGTCTACTCGATCGTTAGACTGTCCGCTTTTTGTTTGCTCGGATGGAATGCCCGACGGTTGCTGCGTTGTGCCGCCTGGCGGTATTTTTACGATAAATTAGCTGTGACACTGAACATTTCATTCTTACATCCTGAAGCTCTTTAGTAGTTATTTTGTTCTTAACAACCTGTAATAGCTTTGATGTACTGTGTACCGCAAACCTAGGCAACTTCTTCCCCGCTGTGGCTTCACGACCCCCCACTACCGATGTAGAGGTTCCCCCAGCACTGGCCACTTCAAATTACCCTACCGTGCTTTTATCTCTCTTGAAGACAACCTCCTGTTAGGTTCCTAGCCCCCTGCCCCCTTCTCCCACTCTCCAAAAGAGCGTGGTGGGGGTCGCAGGAGTGAGAAGTGGCTCGCGAGCCACCAGTTGCCCTGGCCTGATGTACTGTGTGGTGTTTAGGTGCAAGGAATTGCGATTTATGTGGAAATAGATTCCGCAATTTAGAACGTCTAATAAGGGATTGCAAAGAAACCGATAGAAGTATTAGTATAGAAGAGGTAGTGCCGGGAAAGATTATGATTGGCTGGAAAGGCAAAAGTACAGAGAGGAGAAAATCAAAGAATATTAAAGTGTGCAATACATGGGGCCACATAGGTTAGATAAGATAATTAACAGGCTGCGGATTTTATGCATTCACGACACAAATGAGTTGGCGCAATTTCAAACAGTAAAAAGATTCAAAGAATTCAAAAAGTTTATTAAAGTCAAGAATTCAAGTTATGTACCGCCAATAAGTCCCTATAAAATGAAGTATGATACGTCTCTATAAAATTTCCACTAAAATTTACTGTAAATTTGATTATAAAACTGTCCACCATAAAATGAAGAATTTCCAGCAGAAACGAAGTAATGTAGAAGCCCGAGTTCGAGACGATGGAAAATTTCTGCACACGACGAGCAGTTCGCATAATCGACAGCCATTAAATTCTCGGTTTTCTCACGGTCCGGTTTCGCGTGTCCTCCTCGATGGTCGCATAAATAACGTTATCGGTCCGCATACGTTCGCGAAACATGGTGTAATATGCACCGAAGAGGAGCACCGAAAGAAACAGTTTGAAATGCAATGTCATTGGCCGACGCGACGTGCGACGGCACTATCGGTATCGTTGACTGGAAGAAGCATAATACGAGCAAGAACAGGTTCTTAATGATGAATAGGTCAATGATACAGACGATAACATATTAGTGGCACGAGGTCGATTATTCGTTTTAGCTGTTTCATTCTTATCCGTCTCCCCCTCCCCCTTTGGTAATTATTAAATTGGATTTTTATGCGAAATAATACATAATTTTACGGTCCCAAGTAGCGTCAACTGAACAGTTATTAAAACCATTAGCGGTCCACTATCCAAGAGCTAAACAAGTTCTACACCCCGCAGAGATTACTTACGTAGAACCAATCCTGCTCACAAGGGACCAAAAGTTCGCCAAAAAAAAAAAACCCAGCAAAGTGCAAGTTCAGCATGATCTCTTGTTAAAATTCTCTACAAGACCAACCCCAAAACCCAGCGAAACCTCAGCAACCTATCCAGTTAAACTCCAAAAATCAGCAATTACAACTTGACCACCATGTTCAGTCAAGACTCCCAAGAAGCCTAACTCCAAAACTGTGCAAATTTCAGCACGATGCGCAGTTAAGATTCCCCAGAAGGGCACAAAACCAAGTGCGCAAAAGCACCGGAAAAACTCGGCCGTGCCAAAAGCGAACCGTCAAAAATGATTCCGCGTGTCGCCGCGTCGATCGGATCGAGCGGCGCAAACGGACGCACCACCTGTTGGTGCTGGCAGCGGCAACGAAACCTCGGAATCGTAAAAGGAGCAGAACGCCGAGCGCAAAGCCGAACGCGAAAAAAAGGAGAAAAACCGTATCTGGACCGTCCATTTGGAACTGGCCCGGCATTCGGTGGTGCGTGCTACTTTGTTTTCGGCGGGTGATCGGAGACATCGACGTGCTCGTGATGCTCGTGTTGGCGGAAAAGGCGGAGAGAAAGAGAGACGGCCGGATTAAAATTTCACGACACTCGGTTCGCCGGAACGACAATGTATCCGCGAAGAGCCTGAACACCAATTAAGACGTTACCTGCGCGGCTGAAACTCGATAAGGGACCAAAAGGAATGGTACCCGCGGCCACTTAGACGAGCCGGCCCGCACTCGCGTCTAGAAGAGGAAAGAAAACGAGGAGGAGTAGAAACCGTTGAGGAAAGAGAGAATTGGCCACTGTGGAATGGCGGGTTGATTCTCCGGTGTCACACATACGCCGCCCCGTGGCCCTCCTCGAGGCCGAAGCAGAGGCGAGGGCAACGCGAGCCGAGACCCCGGCTCGTGTTTCGGTTTTCGGCTTTCCGAGAATACGTTCTCGCGAGACTCGGCCCGCCACCTACCTAAAAGTCCCACCGCGTGTCTTTTTCTCGCTTTCTACTCCACGGCTACCGCGGGTAAGACATTGTCTTCGTGTCCCCGCACAATGAACCACCGTCCAGCACACCGGGTTGCTGATCGAGGATCGACGAGGTGGCCTCGGACCGTGGAACCTTCTCCACCCGGGTTCCTGTTAATCAGAGCCATGGGAAAGTCTCCCTGCCTGCGGGGAAGTTGCCGGGCTTCTTCCGGTTGATGCGAAACTACGGGTCTTCGTTTCTCGACGAGTTCTGGCACAGCGGGCAGCTTCGTTTGTGCTAAACGGTCACGGGGACACGGCGATTTAGATAACAGAAGTCCGCTAACTCCACCCTCCCTTGACTGACGTTTGTGTAACCGAACTTATTGCTTGTCCACAGTCACAACCGATGGCACACGCTTTAGGGCCACAATCCCTTTCTTGTGCACCGAACGATTTCACTTTTCGTGCCAAGCTAGATGGATTTGCTAGATGATGTGTAATGATAATTTTGGGAGAATCATTACCGCACGAAGTGCACATAATCTTGTTACAAGGCAACATATGCCAGTTACGTTTCAGGCTGGATAGGTGTGGTGATGTGAAACTAAGGGTCTTCGAGGAACTGATCTGTTTCTCGACGAGTTCTGGCACAGCGAGCAGCTAAATTTGTGCTAAACAGTCACGGGGACACGGCGATTTAGGTAACAGGAGTCCGCTAACTCTATCCTCAGGTGCCCCTCCCTCCAATGATGTTCGTCTAACTGAACTTATGCTCGTCCGCGGTCACAACTGATGGCACACGCTTTACGTCACAGTCCGTTTCTTCTGCGCCAAACGATTTCAGTTTTTCTGCCAAGCTAGATGGATTTGCTAGACGATGTGTCATGAAAATTTTGGGAAATGATTACCGCACGAAGTGCACGTAATTTCGAATGAACGATCCAAATAACAAACAAATACTAAAACCCGCGTTAATCCAGTGAAGTATGACAACCGTTAGGCGCAGGTTAGGAGCGACGTCAGCCTCTTGGAGAAAAGCTGAGCGTGTGTCATTTGTGCACGCGTGTAAACTCGGTTTCTTTGGAAATGCGACTCGCGGCTGTGTTCTGCCACCTAGCCACGGAAATAAACGGAGGAACGTCTGACTGTACAGTCGCGACGTGTTTTCGGAAAAAAACCGCTGATAACAGATTGTCGCAAAAAGGTTCAACCGGCGGCGGCGAGGATTTCTTTCCGCTCGGAGATAGCATGGTATCACGTCGAACAGGAAAGAGAGAAAAGAAATGAAACGGACAAGGAGATCTCGTCTGGTGGCGCCCGCGGACGACTGTTTTTGTGCCGTTGTAATTTGGTAGTGTACCCGAGCCGAGACGGTGGACCTCTCTCTCTCTCTCCGAACAGGATGCGCGGATGCCTTGCAAGGATCGCGGAGAATTCGTAGCGGCATCCGCTGAGAAATTGTATCGTTTACCATTTAAGTACGACGCCCGACGTAGAATTCCTGTTTGGGAACGGTCGAACCGCGGAAATATTTATTACACGACGGTAAACACCGCTAAACCACCGCCGAGCGAAATAATTGCGCGGCCGATTTTTCGTTCAGCGAAAACGATTTTTCCTGCCATTCTTGTACAGGGTGTCCCTCTCGTAGAAAAGAATTTATATATTAGGGGGGCCCGTAAGTAATCAATTATTTTGAAATCTGAAACAAACTTTGTAGTAAATTCAAGTTTTTATTTCTTAATTTATTATATAATAAGATTATATAATAAACGAGATTATATATCTCCTATCTAAGAGATTATATATCTCCATCATTATCAAGGACAGTTTGCCATCTTTCCTGGAAATTTTCAATCCCCCTCTTATAGAAATCCAGGGTTCGTGAATCTTCTACAGAAGTGAATGTTTTATTTCTTAAATAATGCTCCAGAGACCTGAAAATATGATAGTCGGACAGAGCAATATCCGGTGAGTACGGGGAGTGCGGTAAAACTTCCCGTTGCAATTCTCTGATCTTTTTCCTGAGTGAGTTTCGCTGTATGGGACTGGGCATTGTCAATTTGCAGTATTACACCTTTTCTGTGAACTAAAGATGCCCTCTTTTTCAATAGTTCTGAATACAGCCGTGGTAATTGCTGACAATACAACTCAGCAGTAACTGTTTCTCCAGGTTTCAACAAAGTGAAGTGTGCCACGACAGTCCTAGCAAATGCACAGCAACACCTTTCTAAGTGATAAGCTAGGTTTAGGGGTTGATATTGCGGTTTGATTTGCGGAAAGCCATTGCTTCGAACGCTTTATGTTATCCATTTTTCATCTCCGGTAACTACTCTGCTAAGAAATGGATCTCTACGAAATCTGGATAGCAATGAAGTGCAAACTGATCGACTTTGTATAGTTGACCATGTGGACCCAAAGCTTCTCGATAATTCTTGTATACTTAATTTTGGATCAGCTTCCACTAGAGATTTTAGGGTGTCATTATCAAATTCATCTGGTCGTCCACTTCGAGGCCCTTCAGACAGATCATAATCACCAGCAGCAAACCTTCTGAACCAACGTTGACACTTGTTGACCTTCCATACATCTCCCTAAGCATCGCAAATTTTCTTTGTTGTTACCGTTGCATGAAATCCCGCAGGAAAATGAAAAAGTATACAATGACGAATATGATCCTCGGACGGTACGCACGCCGCCATTTCATTGCAGTACTTTTTAGAATATTTTGAACACAGGCTGCTTTACCGAAAACTGTAAAAGAATACATAATAATTGATTAATTATGGGTACCTCTAATATTTGTAACAATAATGGGGAGACACAATGGGCGCAATTGGGTACAATTTAAAGGGGGAGTGCAAACGAATTTTGTAGCAGATTCTAAAACTGATACAGAAGTTTCAGATAATAATACTCATTATTATCGTAAAATAGTTCATCTTTTTCATAATCGCATTGCAAAAATTTATTTCAATTTTATTAGGCTACGTTCAGTATTGGGTATTTGTTATAAGGTGTTTTGATAGTTGCTATATGTTCCGATGTTCTAGGGGAATTTGAAGAATGAGCGGCGCGCATTACACCAACATGCACACGGATGAACATGAGCATGTCTCGCATGAGCAACGTTAATTTCGATTTTGGCGGGATATACTAATCGGAAATCGCTTCAAACGAGACCGACGAGCATTCCGGTGGTCATTTAGCGTCCCTTCCCCTTGAATCGGAGGAGAATTAAGAAGAACAGGCCCCGGAGAACAAGATGAAATTTGACGATGAAAAGTTCCTGGCCCGGTTGAAAGAAAGCTGAGCGCTCAGTGTGTCGTGGCACGCATAACAATGTGCGCGGGCATACCACGATTTGCGGTTCCGAGGGGATAAAAGTACGGTGCAAAACACTTCTGAGAAAAGTTCTGGCGGTGGATCGACGGGCGCACACCGCCATTCTTTTTCTTATCGGGAACGTTTTTGTAAAATACAGGGCGCGGGCCGCTCGAACCTTCGCCTTTAACGATGCCAGCCAGAAGAACACTGTGTAGAAGCTATCGATTAAATTAACTTTACGTGTATCATCATTTCTGTTCGAACAGTTGATGGCCCTATCAAATTTGTATAATCCTCGGGTAGATCCTTGTAGATCCTTCGCAAAAATAATATTCCAAACTTTAAAAGTTGCTCGAACCGAACGACACGGGCTAGATCTGAACAAAATTAATAAAAACAAAATTCTGATGAACAAATATATAATACTATTGTGATAGTTAAAGCACGGTATTAAAAGTGAGCTGATTGGTATAATAAACTGAGGTTCTATCCAGTTGTAAGCTACACACCTCTCATGACCGCTTTGGGCTGATGCACAAGTCTTGTTGCGTTTCCTTTGAACGCAGTTGTATCATAAATAATAAATATTAGTTGTTCTTCCCATAAAATTTATTCTTCCTCTTCCAAATGCACACAACCAACAAATGTTCATTTCCAAGATAAAATTCAAGCGCAATAGGACTTGTGAATCAGTCTAAAATTTTCGTACAGCTTCTTTTGCCTATAGGTTTGTTTGTTTTTTTTTTTTATGGGGATTGAGCCAAAGAAAATGAGCACCTCTGTCGACGAAGATCGTCTACTCGCCATGAATGGGACGGCTTCCACGAATAGTACAGGCCGTTCAAAAAACACGCGGTGTATACGACAACCGGCAACAACAAGCGGCACGGAGACGTGTTTTATGAAAACGTCTAATTAAGTTTCCGCCTCGTTACGGGGTGGAATTACACGCGCGATTCCCGACCGTTTCATTTGTTTCGTCTATCGCAATCATCATCGTGGCGTGTACCCGCGTAAGGTTAAAGCCTTCATTGACCCCGTACAAGCTACAAAGATGCGATGCAATTCGAAAGGATCGGCGCGAGTACTCCAATAAAATGAAAATTACGATCTACCGCTGTGATCTCTCCGCGCAATCAAACTGCCGATTTGCACGCACTCGTTTTCAATAAATTACTCGGAGGCTGCGGTATTGTACACGAATTACACCCGGACCCATTCGGTTAGCATGATTAAGTGGCCGGGCCGTCGGAGTTCTTCGGGGAAAGGCTAATTATTGCAACGTTTTCGAAAGGAGGAGCTGCTAACTCCTGAAATTTATAACGAAAAAGCGCTCTCTCTCTCTCTCTCTCACTCTCACCTTCTCTCTCTCTCTCTCTCTCTCTCTCTCTCTCTCTCTCCCTCTCTCTCTTTCTCTCCCTTCCTCTCTCTATCTTCCTCTATCTCTCTCGCTCGGTGTGCGAAGCCGGTTATAAAATTTTGAATCCTCAGGGCGGTTCATCGCGTCGTTAAATGTAAATTGTAACGACGGACCGAAGATCCAGAAGAAATTCAGCAATCTCTCAAGGCTGAGAATGATCGCTTTCGTTCGGAAAACAGGAAAATTTAATATCTTTTTGTGCTGATTTCACGAAACGTGTTTCTCAATTTTTTATCCTGGATACTGGATAATTTTTGCGATAATTTTCAAAATTTACAAAATATCCCATCCAATTTAATTATCTTGCTCATTGTGGACATGCAATAGCCGAAATCAAGACGAATAACCAGTAATATCATGATCTTCGTGTGACCTTAAGAACCAAAAGTGGATGAAAATATATGTAATTAATATTTAATATCGATTTCTTAATATTCGTTGTTCGCTTTTTTATGATTTATTTACCTTAATAATCATTCCTATTTCCAGGTATCTTTGGTTCTCAAGGTCGCAAGAAAGTCATAATGTTATAGGTAGTTGAATTCATCTTGACTATGGTTTTTCTCCGAAGTTATCTGTGAAGTGTCACTATCAATCGCTACGATTGAACGGTTAAACAAGTAGACACAATACAAAATAAACATTTATAAAAGAAAATATAATCATCTAAACGAGAACGAATTGACAAATTAAAAATTCAAAAACTAAGAAACATCAAAAGTGCGCTATCTCTTCCGCTACATAATTTGTAGGGAGCGTTGTTGGCGATCGACGCACCACCTATATTCCCTATGATGCACTTAGTTGCAAGAACCCTAGCTAGTGACACTGACGTAAGATCACTTACTGATCACTTACTGATCTTAAGTCTGCGTCTTAAGTCTCGAATTGCATGCAATGCCTGTAGGAATTTTAAATACGTGATCGTACGAAGCAGTTTCCAATTCTTTGAAGCTGGTTCTGATCCATGCACAAAATTGAAACGGGTTCTGTTCCATACTAAAAGTGGAAGCAGGTTCTGTTCTACGCTAGAGCGTTGAAATTCGAAATGTGGAGTCACCGACAAGATACAGTTAAAAAGACTGCCAGCACCGACGAGGTACTGTCGCAGAGGAGGTATAGGAGCAGACCAATCACCATATGGGGTTTCGTGTCTCACGATCTGAAATACCGACATCGTTAACAACAACTAGATTTCTTACGCCCTCTACGCTGACGAACGATAAATGTTGCAACTAGATCCACGAGAAGCTTAGACCATATATGTGCCTATAATTAATGAAGGGACCTCCGGTCGGAAATGATCAATTTTAAGAACAGGAAGGCACAAAATATCAATTTTAAGAACAGGAATTTCGGAAAGTTCAGAATAAAATTTTAATTAGAAATCCAGAAAAAGAATTGCCGATGTTCATTGAATGAAAAGGTACTCCGAAACGAAAACTGTGTGTTTCTGTTAATAATTGACAGAAGCTTACCAAGAAGGTGAAGGTGGGCCCAGGGTAAACAGGGAAAGCATTGAAGGCCCACCTTGGCCCATCCCAAGCTAACACAAAGTAAATTCAGACACAGTTCAATTACATATACAAGTTTTTATAACTAGAAAGTCTTAAATTTTAATTTAAAATGTTACAGCAAATTATAATTGTGCAACTATTAGCTCGATATATTCTCTATTTGTAAGATTAAGCATTTCCACAATGAAATGTGAATATAACTCGTATTTTTATAATCTTTTGTAATGATTGGCACCCAAAAAGACAAAAAAAAATGTATTTAATTAAGCATAGTAAGCAAAGACATACTTGAGTGGTACCAACGTCGACTACGCATAGCGACGGCCCTGGCGAGTCGCGAAAAGGCTGCAATGGCCGTCTGGCGCGAACGCGTCGCGCACACGCTGTCAATTAACATTTTCTGATCCTTCTCGTACATTAAGGGAACCAAATACTTTTCGTGAATGGTTTCTTTACCAGAAATGTCTGTAGAATGCATTCCTGTATAGTAAATTCCTGCTAGATAAAGGATTTTTCACATAAATACAAAAATAGAGCGTACAAAGTACCCGCGTCGGCACATGTTCAAACTTTAACAACCATTTACAACTATTAGGAAGTACATAAAAATATAATTGACTATATGAATATGTAGAGGAGAGTCCCCTCTATCTCTTGACTCAAATTTGAACTTTCTCGCGTGTTTAGTTTTTGCGTAACACGTCGTTTCGTATCAAAATCGGGAAATTTTACAAAAACCAAAATTTTTCGAAAACGTTGCGTGATGGAGCAATTCTACTTTCAGATTCGGTTTTAGGATGACAAAGTGTATAAGAATCACCCAACAGGTATTGCAAAATTTTTTTGGTGTTGGACAGTGTAATTAGACACGATGTTGTTGACGTCTTCGTTCGTCGTCGATGTTGTTGACGTCTTCGATCGATGTGTTGTCCTCCGTCGATGACAAAGATAATGACTTGTCGTACTCCGGCTGAAGCAGACAAATCATAATTAGTCACAATTCCATAGAGGTACAAAAATAGAAGGAAAAGATGAAAAGAAGACGAAACGTTGTCATGGAGAAACGACGAAATACAACTCTAAACCCCGTACACGAGTACGGCCTACCTAACATGCACAAGAGTGCGAAATCTATCCAGCTCACGAGAGCCAACCTATCACCAGCTCACGAGAGCCAAGCTAACCCCGAACACCAGTGCGGCCTAACCAACAACAATTGAACAAAAGTAGAAGAAGTCTGAACTTCAAACTACTGAAATGGCGCTTCGGGACGCCCCGGGTTCGCCAATACCTGTACTCACCCACGGCCCCATCCGTGAATGAGCCCCTGAGGGACCTCCATTCAGAGGAATACCAATTTTATGTCAAAAATGTAATATAATATAATTTCAAGGAGAGAACCTTTTGAAAAGTCCCGACGCAAATTCGAATTAGAAACACAGAAATAATAATTGACGGCGTTCGTAGAATGAACACGAATTCCAAAACAGAAAGTGTATATTTGAATTGTTACTTACAAACAGTTGCTGAAAGTTGACCAAGGTGAGCGGAGAAAGCTTCCAAGAACCTTGCCGTTTCCAAGAAGCCCACCCCAAAGTGGACCAAGGAAGTTTTAAATGACCGTTGGTCCACCTTAAGCTAGCTAAAGGTAGACCAAGGTCGGCCAGTGATGTCCAGTGCAGCTCTGGAGGATCCCTGATCAACTGGAAGGTAGGCAAGAGTGGGCCGGGGTTGTCAGGGTGGGCCGGAGCAGCTCCAAGGTCCTTCGACCTTCTGGTCCCGCAGCACTTCCGCTCCCTTCTGAGTGCGCACTTCGACTGACTGACTGAGCGCGGCCGCCGAGTTCAGTTGCGCGGTACGCGGTGCGCAACTCTCCCACCCCAATTATTGTCGGTAGATCTCAATCGGTAGCCATGATAGTAATTGTTGATAAATTTGTTATTTCTGGCTGTTTAATGTTTATAACAATTTCTTTTGGTAATGATATCAACAAGCACTCCCTTGACCATCTTGCCATCTAATTATTTAGTAAAAATAAATTATAGAACTCGAGATACAGAATAACTTTTGAACCATGAATATTCGCACGCATTAATTTATCGAACACAATTAACTGGGAAATTGATTATTTCTAGCTGGTCAATGTTTATAACACTTTTTGCCAACTATGTCGACAAGCACTCCCTTGACCATCTTGCCATCTAATTTTTTAGCAAAAGTAATTGATACAACTCACATCTTCAAAAATACACGTGATCAAATATATAGGTTTCCACTCAAAATTGCAATTGTAATCTCTACAGATCTTTTCAAATATAATCATCGTGTACTCTCTTCTGTATTCTACAACTTTTATGTCACATATAATTCTCGAGTAATGAAATCTTGTCGAGAAAACGGGCTTTTCAACGCACTGTGCGGTTTTCTTGTTACTAGCTAGGGAATATAGGTAGCGCATCGATCGCCGAAGTCCCTGCAAATTAGCAAAAGCGCGCCATCTTTAGAAGCTGCGCAGTGCAGATGCGCAGAGGGTCATTATATCATCGGCTGCAGCTACATACATACATAGATGGTGCACGGGAAGATGGTAGAAAGACGCCGCTCGTCGGGTTTATGGGCATGAGATGTTGCTCGTTCCACAGTTGTTGAAAATCTCCGGTAACAATGGCAAGTGGCATTAAGATCGACCAAGAGTCCTCGCTGTCTGTGCAGGAGAGGTTCGACATGGTGCAACGATTGCAAACGGGTGCACCGATCAGCCGCATAGCTGGTGAGTTTGACATTCATCCCAGCACTGCGCGCCGTATCAGACGGAAAGCAGTGACGGTATGCCAGCCGGCTGAGCAGAAGGATATAATGTGGATGAGAGAAAACACGAGGAAATTGAACGACGAAGATGTGGACGTTCGACTGTACTCGTGGGTCATGGAACAGAACGCTCTCGGTAAGACTCTTACAGACACAAAAATGTGGGAAAAAGCGGTGCAGTTGCAGAAGGAATTGGGTGGACCGACGATCAGCAGAGGCTGGCTGACGAACTTCAAGGAGCGCCATCGAGTGAATCTAGCCAATATCGAACCGGCGGGAAATTCGAATCGCTATACGGAGGTCTACGTGAAAGAGGAACCGTATGTAAAAGAAGAAGTAATGATAGACGAGGACGAAGACCTGTCGCTGGACGAAAGTTCCTCCAGCGAAGTAAATCCGGAAGAATTTTTGAAAACCCTCACCGACCGACTACGACGAGAAGGTGTCACGAACAAGAATATTTATTACTTGAAGGACACGACGCTCGCGTGGAAAGCGTTCCCTACAAAGCTCCTAAAACAGTGTAAGAGGAAAACGGACAAGAGCGCGAAGTTTAAACGGGATCGGGTGACCGTCGGCTTGTGCTGTAATGTTTCCGGGTGTCATAAGCTGGAACCCCTGTTTATTTATAAAAACGAGAATCCGAAAGCGTTGAAACATTGTAGAGATCGGTTGCCTGTGCTTTTTAAAAGTCAATCAGAAGCTCGTATGAATCGAGCGATGTTTGTCGACTGGTTTGAAAATCATTTTAAGCCAACTGTAAAGATACTACAGTTTCCCGACCGTGCCGGGAAGATTGTTCTACTTTTAGATGATGAGCAGAGGCATAACTTTGAGATTCCTAAAAATTTTGGGCAGACCGATGATGTTCGCATCATGTTCTATCCCGCCACTGCTACCCCTCTCTTGCAACCTCTCGAACAGGAGATAGCAGATAAGACTAAGCGAACTTACCGCCTGAAAATGTTGAGCCGTGTGCTTAATTTTCCTGGCGGCGTACGAAAATTTTATTTCGACTACGACCTGAAAGATTGTATTGATCTTTTTACCGAAGCGTGGACGGAAATTAGCATTACAAGCATCCAAGCCGCCTGGAATAGGATTGTTAACAAAATTCCTGACATTTATGCGCTAAAGGAGGAGCCAGTTGACCCTCTAGAACCTAGTCTCCAAGACATCATTGGCGTCATCTCCGGGGAGCAAGAGCCAGAGGAGACTGTCAATGAATTTCTATTCCGATGTGAAGAGGCAGAGAAGAATTTTATGCTGTTCGACGGGGTAGGGGACGATGATGATAACGACGATGATTACGAGGACGACGACGACACGGATGAAGATGAGCTCGATGGCGAGGCTAAAGCACCCACTGAACAAGTGATGAAGAGAGCGTTCGAAACTCTGCTGAGATGGTCGAAACAGCAGCCACAGTATATTCAGCTGCAAGTCGAGTATTTGAAAAACTATTATGAGAGCACTATCAGTAACAAAAAAGACTGAAACGATCACCGGAATGTGAGGAATGAATGTAATGCTGTATGAAACGACGAGAGACTTTGTACGATGCGCGTGTACATAAAATAGATTTTTATTTCGCTGTACATTATGAACATTGTATCATTTATGTTTTTATAATGAGCGTAAAAATTTTCCCGGTAAAATTGAACAGATTTTATTGAATCGATTTATTTCGTCTTTATCAGGAAAATTGAAACGCATGAAGGTTTTGTTTTTCATTAATAATACTCGTCATACCGCGTGCCTTATTGGTTTCCATTCACTGTTGTGGTGGGGATAGCGATGCTCAAGTTTCAAGGTTTAATAGAGAACATCGTTTGAGGCACAATTATATTTACAGTATATTATTGTTTTTTATAGTATTTTGTCGAGATAAGTATAATTAAGTCAACCTAAAAGAGTTATACCAACATATTCGCAATAAGTTATGATCATCTGATTTCGAAGAATAAAAGAGATGAAATAATTTTATCCGCTAAAGATCTCTTCAATCTAGTGATATTTAACCCTCACATGTTCCTTAGGTTGAAAATTCACCCATTTCCTTATTTTTACATACTGCAAAATGATTTATTTATTTATTTCTGTTTGTGTTGCCAAATGTTTTTCTTTAAAATGTGATGTTGTAAGTAGAACAGAATTTTTTCATATGAAGCGTAGAACAAAAATAGGTGAATTATTATCTCAGTCTCCTTTTGCAATTATTTTTTAGGAACATATGAGGGTTAATAAATCTTAAATAAATTGCGAATTTTTATTTCCATTACTCAAGATTGTTAGCCATTTACCATCGAAAATGTTTAATGTTTAAAAACACAACAAATGGAATGCAATTTTTAATATGGAAAATAAATACCAAGTCACACTATTACACATGAAAGTATTGAAACTCGGATAAAGGTAATAAATTATTTGTTTTTGAAACAGTTACTTTAAGACTTGTAAAAATCGGTTAGTGGTTAATAAAATCGATGTTATATTAATACGTTAATATTGTTTATTAACCGACATACTATAGTTTAAATGGTTTGAAATATTTGGTTATAAGTAAAAATTAAATTATAACGACAACAGCATTGTATTGTGTTTACACATTGAAAAATGCCTTCAATTGACATAAAACCTGATTGAACAATTCAAAAATTTAAATTATTAAACCGTGATCAAAAAATTCAAATTCAAATTAATCGAATGACAGGCTTGGCAATGTTGCGCTTTGGAGATTGCGCATTTTGTATTGCACGTGTGGTGACACTGTTTAAAGAGCAGATTCCACATCAGTGACTTGTGTTGGCAAACTCTAACCTAAATTGATCCTAACCTGAACGTTGTTGTGTGTTTACGCATTGCTAAATATTTTTGTCGATAATTTTATCGAATTAATTCAGCAGAATGTCGGAGCGAAAAGTTTTGAACGTAAGTAATACTTTGCATTATTAAAGAACGTTTAAATATTAGATAAAAGCCCATTATTTACACTGTGTTTATTTTCATGTGTACATATATTTTTACCGAATGAATTGCTTATGACTTCTACTTTTTAGAAATATTATCCGCCAGATTTCGATCCGTCGAAAATTCCTCGGATGAAATTGGCCCGAAACAGGCAGTACACGGTACGTTTGATGGCTCCTTTCAACATGAGATGCAAAACTTGTGGAGAGTACATTTACAAAGGAAAAAAATTTAATGCCCGCAAGGAGGACGTGGAAGGCGATGACTACTTAGGAATACGAATTTACAGGTTTTACATAAAATGTACCAGGTGCCTTCAAGAGATTAGTTTCAAGACAGATCCAAAGAATACAGATTATGAGATCGAGGCAGGGGCGACCAGAAATTTTATGGCCCTGAAATTGGCAGAAGAGCAAGCACAGCGGGAAGAGGATGAAGAGAAAGAAGAGGAGGCTACCAACCCTATGAAGCTCTTGGAGAAGAGAACATTGCAATCGAAACAGGAATTGGAATTATTGGAATCTTTGGAAGAATTAAAAGACTTGAATCGCAGGCAACAGACTATTGATTATGATCAGATGTTGGAACAGTTTGACACGGAAGCAGCTAAACAGAGAACGGAGAAGGAGCAAGAGGAGTATGACGAAAAGTATATCAAATCGATATTTGGCAAGAAACAAACGAATGGAGTTGTTGTAGAAGAAGAAATAGTAGAACTAGACGAGGAAGAAAGGAGTGAACCTCCAAAGAAAACAATGAAAACTAGTAAAAAGAAAGATAGCAGTGGTAGCAGCAGTAGCAGTGGTATCAGTGGTAACAGCGGCAGCAGCAGTAGCAGCAGTTCGAAGACAGAAAAAGAAAGTGTAAATGTAATTTTATTTTTCTATAAATCTATTTTTATATAACCTTACAAGCAATTCATGCAAATAATATTTTTCGTTCTTTTTTAGATTAAAGAGAGTCAACCTACAAAAACGTCTGATTCATCACTGTGGTCAGAGAATGTAGGATCATCGTCAAATAAAAAAAATTTATTGGGAATAGTCAAAAGAAAAACGAATTTAGGTGTAAAAGTGAATTCAACTTCCACACATAGTAGTACAGAAAAGGAAGAAGCGCAAGCTGCAACTGCAAAAGAACCTGTTGCTTCTACCAATGAAAAAAGTAATAGTGATACGAATGCTATCAAAACAGAAACTGGGGATAGTAAATCAAGCAATACTCACAATGCCCTGTCCTTATTGGGAGCTTACTCCGACAGCAGTGAGAATGACAGTGAATAACACAAAGTTCGATATTGTACATAAAATTTAATTTTATAAAATAAACTGTACCTACAAACTTGATACACACATATAAAAAGGTGTCATTGAATATACACATAAAATGGAACGTATCGTCGATTGTTGAGTCCAATAAATTTAGGATCTAAATGGCTAGTCCATTCGCATGTCTTTCTTTCATTACAAACATGGCGAACAGTTTTTTTCGCTTTGCACCGCGCCACCCACGAAATGCATGGTTGCATCACGGAATCCCTTCGAATTAGGAGCGCTCAATTTAATTTCATTCGGATTCATTTGTACTGATGATGTTTAGAAAGTTCCTTACAGGATGCTGAAGCCTTTGCCCCTAGAACACAGGAAACAAAATCGATCAGAGACAACGAAGACAACAAAAGGCTGGTCTGTTTCAAAGGCTAGGCACTTTGTAAGGAACTTTCAAATCAACGATACATGATTTTAAACACTGTAGCAGGGAGTACCTAGCCTATTAAATCAGACCATGTAAACAGAGCATTCAGATTTATTTATAAATGTACATTACATACGCTTCTATATAAAGAAAAACCACTATTAAACATGTGAATTTCTATCACTAACAGATGGCAACAACACACGACGATAACCGAAATACTGATAATGACTAAGCGCCACGCTTAAAACAGCGTTATATAGCTCCAGGAGCAGAGATAGCAAATTTTCTTAATTTTACTGATTTCATCGCACAGGCAAAGTAAGCAATCAAGATGTGTTGCCAGGACAATAACGAGCGAAGCTTCATTCCTACATGAATGAACCATTGGCCTAATCATCTGGAAACGATTCTACAGGTTCTCGTTGCGAGAGTGATGCCTATGAGTCGGCAGCAGGCGAACGTAATAGCGAAGAGCGTGCAAACGTTGACAGCCTCCCATTAGATAAGGGTCGTGCGACTCCCTGCTACTGTCGTACACGTTGGCAGATTCTGCATGGGGGCTGCTCCTCGAGGAGATGAAGCTCCTACCCCTGATCGCAGGTGAGTCGTAGTAAACGTTCTCACGAAAATCATTGTTAACCAAATATTGTCTCTTCCCTAGACTGGACTCATCTGTGAACCTGTTACGAAAAGACTCCTGGCCGTCCTCGTTTGAGCTCTCTTTGTTCGACCATTGTTCATCGTCTTTGCTCAAAGGTCCAAGCTCGCGACAACGTTCGCACACGTAATGCTGCTCCTCGTCGGAGGAGCTCTGTCGCGAAACGATCTCGAGGTCCTGATAGGACTGATTATCGTCTGTTTGCGAGGCTATGGTGCTGAGCGCAGCTTCCGACCTTTTGATCACCGAACCGTACGGGTTGGAATGGGGGGAATAGTGCGAGGCAAGAGAGTGCAGCGAAGCAGGCTGATCGGAATCGCTGAAACGATTCTGATCGCCGATTTCCTGAGACTTCATAGGGAGGGACAACCTGTCCCTCACATACCGCTGTTCCTTGTTCCTTTGCAAGGCCATCTCCAGCTGAGCGATCCGGTTCTCCAGGCGCGTGCGCTGCGCCTGGGCACGGTCCTGCTGGTCCTCCATCAGCTTCACCATCTTCTCCAGACGCATCACCTGCATCTGCTTGCTCTTCAGGGTCGTGTACAGCTCTTGGATCGCCTCCGTCTTCAGAGCTATCTGTTTATCGAGTTGGACACGTTAAATGCACTTTCATCGGATACATTCTATCTGGTATAAGATCATAAGGCTACATATAGTCACTAAAAACCAAGAAATTAATGTGACTTTAAAAAATCTAACATAAGAGCTAGTGATAAGATTATCCGTTCTTTTATACGAATGAATTTACTTAACCATAAGAAGTGCTAAAAAATAATTGCACAAAAGATCCCCATTTTCATTCTGCCCTTCAATTCAATAAATTGTATAAGTATCCAAATATTTGTTGTATCAGTACAACTAAAACAGATATTTACATTTTATATATAGGTCGACGATCCAGTCTCATATGAATAATGCCCAAACCAGCTGCCGCGCTTCGGCCACACTTAACTCCCGAACAAGTTATCGACAGTTATCGAAGCAAGTATTCGTATCGGTTTGGAATACCTGGTCAGTGTACTCGTTGTTCTCGTCAGTCTGCGAGTCACCGTTCTCATCTTGAGTCTTGCCTTTCAGAAGGACTAATAATTCGTCCCGCAGCTTGAGGACCTTTCCTTGTTCACGCATCACGATGTCACGCTGCTCCAGCTCCAACTGTTTCTGGGTCAACGCAGTTTCGAGCTCCTCCTTCTGCTGGAGAACTTCCGCCAAGTTATTGCGGAGATCGGAAACCTCTTGCTGCAGCTCGATCGCTTGGGCGCTTAGCCCAACTTTGCCACCCTCTTTTGTCTGCGAGCGCAGCCTCCCCTGGATCTCTATTAGCTGCTGTTCTAACGATCCACTTTTTTCTTGGCTGTGAATTGTTCCAAACATGAACTTGGAAACTCAATGATTAATGATGCTTTAGGAAACGGGATTTTCACGAAGAACATCGCCCAATTCGAAATTACCGATTTTAATCCTTTGCACTCTAAAACTAAATTTTTCTTCTGTCTTAGAATATTTTCATTTTATTCATAGGAAACTGATCAGATTTCCACGTATAATATTTAAATGTTTAGTAATCTATTACATAAAAAATTTTGTAATTTCTTTGAAATAATGCCAGAACAATTTTTATTGGCGCTTCAGAGTCACCACTCGAGTGCAAAGGGTTAATAAAACTTTGCTCATTCGTAGGGTATTGTAGAACATTGAGAACCAAATATTAATTAAAGAATTCACACAACAGAACTAATTCCTTGACAGTAAAAGGATAAATATGATTGCTAATGTAATGAACTGATAATTTTCAGTTGGACGATGTCTCTCGTTAGAAGCTTACGCGTTTTTTGCGATCTTCTTCAGATCCGAGTACTGCATCATCAGGTTCTTCAACTCGGTGGTCTTGAACACCAACTCGGCGGCCAGCTTCTCCCTCGAGTTCTGATCTTCGTCGTGATCCTGAGACCGCGACAACGAAGGAAACGAAAAAAGTACGATTAGCAATTATCGTCGATCATCGACAAGACCAGAAGAATAAACGAACGAAAGGATCTTAATCAAGCAGTTGTTAGGACTTATTCGAGGACATTTCCCGAAAGTAGTGTAAACTAACGGCCGCTTGGTGCATCACCGCCACGATCTCGTCTTTCTCTTGTTGCAGCTCCAAAACCAACTGCTTGTGTATCTCTAGTTCCTCTTTTGTCTCTTGCAGCTCGTTGAACAACCGGACTTCGTTATCCGAATGATTGCCTTCTAAAAAATTTCATCGATAATTTGCTATTAGATTATTAGAATATTGCGAAATTCTCAGCACAGTAATGCTTCGATTTATGTGAAAACAGAAACATTTATATGACAGAAAAATGTGACGAGTATGCTGGTAAAAGTTTCATAAAGAATAATTAAGAACAGGGTTTATTGCTGAATTAGTGATGCCTCATCGATTTCAAGGCGTACACCTCACTGCATTGGTGATCAGACACCTGTACAGTGAATTCTCGATATATGTCAACAACACGGGTCTTGCCAGCGTCGTGTATCTTTCAGGAGAAATTTCCCAAGCTGTGTTATGTTTACACTTCTCGGCATCCGAAGCCTCTTGAGCTTTATGGCCTCTCACGTCCCGCGGTAGTGGGAATAATTCCGCGACGTTTATCATCCAGGCCTTGGCGACATATATAGAGAAATCACTGTAATTATTTCTTGCGTTCCGTACCTGTGATAGTAAGATCCTTGGTCTTCTCTGCCATCTCGCATAATTGATTGCTTTTCTCTTCGAGCTGCTTGTAACGTTCTTCCATATTGTTCAGCGCTTCCTCGACTTGCTGTCTGTTCGAAATTAAATCATCGTTGTCGGTAGTGTACACTATCTATCAATTCTTGTAATTTAATCAACGAGATTGAAATTTCAGAGTTAAAATTATTCTATTTTATTATCTAACGACCTTAATGAAGTTCAGTTGTGCTAAACTATATTAACAGGAAAGAAATTAATTTTTAAGGGTAGAATTGTGTCAGCAGTTGTTTCGATGAAACAACCATGATTTCGAGGAGCAAGAAAATCGTCTGCAATTACCTTTTCTCTCTTTCCGCACCGAAGTCCCGGGTGACGGCGTTCAGCTTCTCAGACAATTCTTTGATCGTGTTCATTGTCTCGTTATCCTTCGCGCTCATCTTCTCTTTCAATTCGAACAATCTACGATAACTCGAGTCAGAAGTGGCCAGGAAAACTGCATTTCGTTGCCTTAGGATCTAGTTAAATGCTCGACACAAAACCCCATCGCCATATTTTTCATGAAATATTTCATCAGCGATCCTAATCGACGAGCATTTAACAAGACATTATAAATTTTGCAGCAACAAACAACCGTGTCTCGAAGCTGTCCCTCTGCTTCTCGACCTTGGCGATCAAGGCCTCGCTGCTCTTCAACGTCTTCTGCGTGTCCTTCATCTTCGTTTCCATCAGCTGCTCCTTCTGTCTCATCTGAGCGGTCAGATTCTTCAGGTTCGTCTGCAACGTCTGAATCTTTTCTTCGTTGGCAATCCCTTCCGCCTCCATCTCGCGTAGTTTCGTTTTCGCCTTCTGCATTTGCGAATCCACCTGTCGCAGACGTTCCCTGGCCTGGTTGCTCTTCTCCTTCTCCGCCTGCAGCTCCTCGGAAACTCTGTCCAGCTGCGACTGCAGCTCCGTTTGCTCCTCCATCTGCTTCAGTTCCTTCAACTTCGCATGGTTGGTCTCGTATGTTACTATTATACCTGTGAGAAACATTATACAGCCACATTAATTCTCTTCAAGAATATACTACATCAAGTACATCAAGCTTACCGCGAGCTTCCGTCAATATTTGCTCGATGATGCCCGCGCCCATCGCCTCGGCCTGTTCCAAACACGCTTCCAGGCTCTCGAAGTCCTTCTGCTGCGTCTCCAGCTGCGCAACCACCGCGAAGTTAGCGTTATCCCCGTCGGGCTCATTAGGGTCGGGCTTTAATCGTGAAGCCACGAATGCCATCAGCTCGGCCTGCTTGTTCAGTATGTCTCGACAAAGGTTCTGAGACTTTTGCGGAATGCTCTGCAGCTGCCTCCCCAAACGCTCGACGTAGTCACTCCCGATGGCATCCAGCGTCCGGTCGTTGGTGTCCGTTTTACCCGGGTCGGATGGACCCAGATGCCTAAACGATCCAACCTCGATCCTCAGGTCGTCTAGTTTCCCTGGATCCTTTGTACCGTTCGCGATCACTTTCTCGCGAAGCTGCGACACCTCGTTGTACACGTCCTGAGCCGCTTTCTGCGCAGATTCCGATTTGTTCGAGAGACACAACGTTTTAAGACACGGTAGGCAACTACCGGGATATTTGTGACATTTTTCTGATTAAACTGAGTCCAAACATGACACAATTCGATGCACATTTGCTTGTTTAATACACGATTTAGTAGAATCTCGATTATCCGAACCGATGATGTAGACAACTGTATGATTCATTGCACAATTCAGTGCAGTAGTAGTTAGCACTGTAGCACTATACCACTGTAGCTAGGTAACCATCATCCGAACACGCTCATGCTCCACTGACTAGTTCGGATAATCGAGGTTCTACTGCATCGTGGAATAAACGGGTGAATATAAGTCGAACCGTGCCATGTTTGGACTCTTTTTAATCAGAAAGTTGTCACGAATATGTTGGTAAAAGTTTCCATTAAAAAAATAATTAACCCCCGCCCGATTTCTTATTCCCTGGCTTAAATTTTTATTGTTCCAGGCTGTAAAAAATTTGTACAAATTCTGAGATATTCATTGAAGTCTCTAATTAAATATATATGTGACAGCCAAACGAAATTTTGAATTCTTTCTTTGTAAGTTTGGAAAGCCTATTAACTCTCTACTCTGCGTGGACTAGTTCGATTATTTTTGCTATCTGGATTGGAGATGTGGTTAATTATTGCTTACCTGTTTCTCCATTAGATCTTTTTTGAGTCTCTGGAAGCGTTCCTTTTTCAGTTGATACTGTTTCTCGAGTTTCAGCGCAGCAGTGACAGGCGTCGTAGAAGATGGCCTCTTGAAGGCAGTGGGACTGACCGCCATTTTCCCCGGTGAACGACGCGCGGAATTGGTTTGCGATTTTGTACTGCTCGAAGCATCGTCTGTCGTGTTACCGGTAAGATCCTTCTGAAATTACATTTTATTACATTTTACATTGCATTTTACATTTGAAGTCCAGAATTCAAATCCAGAAATAAATAGATAAAACATTTCTAATTATCAAGATTTTTGGTTTTACACTTTTATCAAACAGAACGTTGAAAATCTGAATCATTCATTCACTAAACTGTGGACGTTTATGATAATTCGTATTTTTAATGAGTAATCTATGAACAGAAAAATTCATAGGTACCTATTACTTTGATGAGGGTTTGCAAATATTTTTAAACCTGTTTTTAAACCTTAATATTATAAAATATTTAATTTCACTAAATTTTTATTCGTTCTTAATAGTATTCGTCGTAAATAGTTGAAGATCCGAAGTCTAGTTATCACTCCTACAATATTAATTTGTTAATACATATGATATATATTGTTGATACAGACATTAACTGCATTGCGAGGCGTTGCACTTCTTGGTGCTTTGGTCCTTTGCACTGGTGCTTTGATTCCTGCGCTGGGTCCTTTATTTCCAGTAGTGAACATTGCAATTTTTTCTGAAGAGATGGAGGGTCTCGCGTTTTCTGTATTTACAACACATAGTTTACGTTACAAATATGGTATAATCACTTAAATGAAACAATAAAAATCACAAATTTTGTAATGGTGTCCATCGACAAACATATTATTTTACCAACTGTAAATTCATTATTTTAAAGTCAGGCGACATATTTCAATTATTTCGCACCACTGCACCTACTATCGCAACTCTTCACTCCTTCATTATCATACCCTCGTTAAATTTAACCACAACAATTGGACCGTGGAAATTTATATGAATTCATATTTCCACAAACAAATTTAAACGGACAAAACTTCAAATGAAAATGTATCATATTCAAATTAATTTTGTATTTTATAAATTTTATCATTATTTTGTATAAGTATAATATATAATCTAATATTATATATTACTTCGTATTGTCCCCAAGTACCGTGACAGCTAGACTGCGGATTTTTATGGCAAAAGTGAGTGGATGAAGTGCAAAATGGAAGAAACATGAATTGAATATTATCGTTTCATTATTTACAACGTATAAAAACTATTAAGAGCTGAGATACATTTTTATATGATTCTTTTCCGTCGCAAATTGATCCAGACTATTTTTATTTCGCATAAAGATCCGCAGTCCTGATCGTAGCGTTTAACGTGTTCATAAATAACCAACGAACCGGAGGGTTGATGGGACACCGTTGATTGGCTCATTGTCGTCGAGGAATTCGGCGGACGACGAACCGAGTTCCGATGCCTGCGACACGCGGACGAATTTTGCGGTGCTGTTGACGGTGGAAGAGCTGTCAAGTTTCGATTTCATGTTCCCACTGGCCAAGAGACAGCGAGGTCGCACGACCGTCGATTCGTTTCGAAGACAGTCGACGACTTCGCGACGCTGACGGACGCCGACGGTACCCGGACGCGTCGACCACGGAAACAATTATTTTCTTGCTCGTAGAACTCACGGGCGTAAGGGCTCGCGTTTCAGATCATCGTTCGGCATAATAAGCGTGTATCGAGGTTCTCCGGATCGCTAATTGGGTTCCGTTTTACCTGTGGGTTGCTGGGACGGGACACGATAATTTACCTGCGGAACGTCAAACGGGGGAGAAAAATGACGGACGATGCGGTTACCCGCAGTTGTTTTTATCGAGGGTGGGTTTATTTTATTTTATCACTAGGATCTTCATGATTGCATTTTATTTCATTACAGGGAGCTTTATGTAAAATCAGATTTTATTTGTCCAACTTGCAGAAATTGGATTTATACGAAAGTATATTTCATTTGGAAATTATTGTTATCAATGGTGAACATAACATTTTATTTTATCACTAGGGTATGTACAATGTGTAATTTTATTTGGCTACAAGTGTTTATATGAAACAAAATTTTCAAATTTTTTTTGTCTAACTTGCAAAGATTGGTGTTACACAACAGTGTATTTTATTTGGAAATTACTATCGTCAAGGGTGAATTAAAAATTTATCGTACCGCCAGGATCTTTATATTAAATAGTATTTATACAGTTTTCATAGAAAATAGAATTTTCCTTGTTTAATTAAAGGAAGCCTTGCCGAGGCTGGACTGAATATTTAATATTGTTTTAATACCGCGGCGATTGCGTAAAATATAAAATAAAATTGTGATATGAAAAATTCTTTGTCCAGTTTTCTGTTTTCTTTTTTTTTTTTTTGTGGTAATATAAGAGAAGCTTTAGTCTCAATTCGTGTGGGATTCGGTGGCAATTGTGTCGAAGTGTTTAAAAAAGAAACGCGTTGGACGCGCGTCCCCACGAATGAAAAAAAGTTATGACAAAACACAGGCGCCGCTATAATTGCCAAAAACTTTCCATACGGACGCATCGCAATGAAACAGATGGAGCAATTTAGTCTGGAATAAGGTTGACCTAATTCGTGGGCATGCTTTTTTTCTTTGAAGGCCTTCTAGAAATACTGTGGATCAACGGTACAAGAGTACCGAATCTTTCGTTCTGGAACATTCCTTCAATCGCGTCCACTATCATTGACAAAATCGAATACCATTTATTACAATTAAAATTAATTTGTTTAAACCAATTTTAAAAAACGTTGAAACAAACGAAAAATGTATTTCACCGATAATTCCTTGTAGCAAAAATAAATTGCAGGTGTTATTGATCTTTGTTAACACATTACAAATACAATTATAAATGTTCGAGATGCGCATTATCTAATAATAAATATATTGAAGGGGTGGCAGACGATTAATAACTGTTGTTTTTAAAATTAATTTTAAACTGTGTTCTAAGAATAATGATCGTTATCAGATGAACAAAAGAAGATCTTAAAGAATTTCAGAATTATTTTCGAAGAATGTTCACTACTAGAAGAGTAAACAAATACTTGAATATAGTTGAACTTCGCTTTCTGGGACCAAAAATTTGTAACTTTTTTTTTTATATAATTCTGTAAATCTTCACGAGAAAATGCCAAAAATCGAAGTCTTAATGCAAGGAATTCACTGTTTCAAAAATTATGCGTGTTTAAAGTTGAGCGATTACACTTTGTTCTCGGATAAGCTGTCATCGACCAGTAATTAAAATGTAAAGAATTATATACGGGATCTGAAGGAGGAGGTAGAATCCAAGTTGGAGAGCTTAAAGAATGTCAGAATTAATTTTAAAGAATGCTCTAACAATAATAATCATTATTAGAAGAATAAAAGAAGGCGTTAAGGGACGTTGAAACAAATGAAGAATTTATTTCACCGAGATTCCCTGCAGCAGAATTAAGTTACAGGTGTCATTAATTTTGTTAAGTTGTAACGAATAAATTGGTAAACGTTAGAGATGCACAAGGATGTAGTAATAAATGTTTTGGAGGGATTGTAGGCGATTAATCGATTAGAGTGCCAATGGGAAAATGATTAGTATTCGATTCGGTTCCAGATGGGACGAGACGCGTCTGACCCTTACTGCTGAATCTCCTTTGTATGAGCAACGCGCACGCAAGTTCGCGCAAGCGTTGAGTTGTTATTAGCACGCCTCGAGAGCCGCAGTCAGTTGCCCGGAGTCTCGCGTACGCGACGAACCTTTCAGCCGTACGTCCCGATTGTGATACACGCACGTGACATGAGGCACGAAAGCCGATTGTTTTAAGTGTGGTGCACATGTTTCACACGTCGGTGTGTACTTTTCTCCGATAATCGCAATGGTGAGTACCATCACGTATTTCTTTAAACACAGCCACTTGCAGTTTATTTTAGATTCGTGTCAGAATTTGCATAATTAGTCGAGGTCGAAATAAAAGTAATCAATTCTACAATGTACGGGTCATTTAATGAACAGAATTGTTCAGTGAACTTTGCGTTATAAAATCTGCAAATTTATTAATACGATTGCAGCGCTCTAATAATGACGTAAACAAATGTAACTTTTAGTCATTCGGAGACGAAGTGTCATGAAGTGGTTATTATACTTGATTATGCATAACATACTGATTTGCAACACATTTGTTTACGTTTAAATGTTAATATTAATGTGTCGTTTTAACATATTTGTTTTCATTGTAATTGCACGAATGTAATCGTGTTTTTCTTTTATCATTTTATTTGTGGATTCATTTGCTGGCATTTTATAAGCAAAATATATATATTTTTAAAGAAAGCTGCAAAACAAAATTATATTCAAAATTATATTTATATTAAGTGTGCGCTTTGGGGGTGGTTTCCCCTTACTGTTTACGATGATTGGCAGGAGCCTTCTGCTCGTTAATTCATGAAATTAATATTCATTGCTTAACTACAAAATTCAATTAATAAATCTTGGGTAGTAAGAATTGAACAAAAGTATTTCAAAGCAGAGTGTAATGAAGCTTTACTAGTTTAATCATCAATCTCGGTTGCAATTAGTGTTTCAATTATATACTGGTTCTAATTAAAATTAACATCGTTGTTAGTATTATTACGTAAGAACATATTGTACGTACAGTTAATTTATTTTGGAATGTTGTTAATTTTAATCGAGGGGGAAGAATTGATACTTAAACTTGCACAAGTTTAATCGATATTTTAACTGTTGGCGAACTGTAGTCTCGAACTGATCAGCAATTGTTGATGTAGGAGCTAATGAAAACATTACAGAGTTAACCTTTAGAGCTTATCAATATTGATCAATAGCTCAAAGGTTATAAGCAATTTCTCGATTACTCTAATTCGGAGTGGACTTTTACTTTATGAAACAATCTAAAAATCTAAAAAATAAGGCGCAGAAAATATAAATAAATTGTAGAAAATTTTATTCGGTTGTTAATTGTATTCAGTAATTAAATCACATATTGTTTAACGTTAGAACTACTGTAGGTTTCAATTTACAGTAATTGAAATTGTAAAAATACATCTATAGGGAATTTATTTAATAAATTGAATTCTTTAGATATATACGTTACGATAAAAATAGCTGCATATTTTAATAAATAATTTTCTTGTTATTTTTATAAAGTAATATAACGCTGTTACTTGGATTGTAAAAATACATTTATAGAGAACTTATTTAATAAATTGAATTCTGTAGATACATATATTACGATAAAAAAAACTGCATATTTTAATAAATAATTTTCTTGTTATTTTTATAAAGTAACATGAAATAGTTATTTTTATTGATTCGTCGATCTAGCGTTAATGAATTGTATAATAAGAGATCGGTATAATGCATCTGATGCGGAGAAATAAAAATGCTGCACACGCCTTTACTGGCATTTCTCTTGCGCAAAAATAAAATGAGAATGTCATTTGATGGGCGTACACGATTTACCGTGATCTCCCGCAAAAGGTCAGCAGTGTGCAGAGGGTGCAAACCCCCAATGACCCTTGAAATGACTGCTCGTGAACGTCGCAGAGTATGTTGACATAGAGTACGTGATCCACAGCGATAAACAGTGATCTCTCGGACCCGAGTTTAGTCTAGAAAGCTGCAGCAAAATCCATATCGCATATTTACTTATTTTGATCGTATTATTCATACTTTTCGAACCATGATATGAATTTATATCTATCGAGTATTAGAAAAGAAAAATACTATCGAATAAAGTTATTCACCATATTCGCATGCACATTATATCACATTATACGTACTTGTTTATCTCCGTCGTTATTTCAGCATTCCTCGAAATGCATTTATTTGATATCCTCGCACATTATTTTATTTCATTCGAATTCTCACGTATTATTTAAAAGGTATTTATTTTTAATCGACGTTGGTCCCCATATTTTTATTGGACTTAACATAAATAGCCGATATTTTAAAAATATAAATCCCTTTGTGGAAGATGATAAAATAAATTTCCTTATTTTAAGAATCTATCGTAATAAAAATCACTCTGAATAAATTCGATATTTTTATTTCTCGGTCGGTTTAACGTTACAATAACTTCTGGAAAATTAGAATTTAGATGGAACGTCGCCACGAACCCAAAATGAACCCAAATTCTCCAAAATTAATTATTAACATTATGTGAACGATAGATGATTCCACGTGAGAACACTGTAGAATAAAACGTTTCTACAAATCGCTTAGTTTTCGAGAAAATCGATTTTAAGTACTCGCTGAATGCGCGTGCCGCGTCACAGGGCTCATGCTAACGCGTCTGTTCATTACATGCCGCTTCTACTTACGACCAGCATGAATGCGCGTGCATCCAGGGACGTTTTCAGACCAGTTTTTCCGAATTCTCGAGAAAATGAAGGGACGACATTTTATTCTACATTTTCGGCTGAGTTCCTCAGCATCCATTTGTTTTCCAATTAATTAACACATAGGCTGTATAAATTCTATGAAATTGCATAAGGATGCTTGATTGAATAAGGAAGCTTGAAGAGCTTATCCTAATGCAGACAAATAAACGCAGCGCGAAATTAGCAACATGCGCAAAGTAGCTCGTTTTAGTCGAACACAATATATTCAGTGTGGAAATGAATTCGTTCACAATTAATTAGTTCAAACTGTTTTGAACTCAAATTTTGTAAATGTATACAAAATAACGGAGATAATTTTTCTCGGAGACTTGAACACGCTTTGTTATCAATTAATTTGTGCACCTAATAAACATTACTATTTTTAATTGTTTTATTGAAGGAGAGAGATGCAGCGATATGATATTATCTGTGAACACAGTAGGTTCGAAATTAATGGTAAAGTACGAAATAAATTGATTTAAGTGATCACACTGATCACTTCCTACCCGAAATTGTAGGTAGGATGGTAAGCCAATTAATGCCACAATTGGATCGAGTGGAACAGTAAAATTAAGTAATTAGTTCTCGAATAATAATAGATAGTTGACTCTGATCAGTGTGTACTCATTAGAATAATTTTCGCATTAATGAAAGTGAATGATGAAATTAAGAGAAATTAGAGAATTAATAATTAGAAAATTAGAGAATTAATAATTACAGAAGTTCATTACATTATAGTATACAGTGGATATTTATATAAAATGCGATTTTTAAAATTTAGATAAAATTAATTTTGTTTTCTATAGTAATTAGATTACATCCTGAAAATAATATAAAAAACAATCAAATTCGTTGAAAATTGTTGTTGCATTCTTTTATGATTCGTCAGCCACAAATACATAAAAATTGGCAGAATGCTTATAAAAATTTTTTTCAAATATTTGAGCATCTTGTTTATGCACAAAAAAATAGTCCAGTTTCTCCCACTTTTTTGTAAATTACATTGTCATCGTGGAAAATTCGTGGCCTGAATTCGACGAGAAACAGAGCGAACGTCTTCGTTTGCGAATTCGACTCGCAGGAAGTCTGAATCTCGTATCGCTTGTAGAAATAAAATTTTCATGTTTCATTGGGCCAGGTTTTAAGAGGTGGTCGCCATTACAGGAGATATCCTTCCCCCTCTCGCCGTTTGATTACGTTCATCAATCACCCGGTGGTCGAGAACTATTTTCCGTGGACTTTTTACAGCAACCTTTAAAAACTTGTGGTGGATAAAATATCCCGTTCAGTTTACACAAGTTTGCGTTCAACTTTTTTTTTTCCCCTCCAGACAAGTTTGATGATAATTTATGGGACGAAACTTTATTTCGGAAGCGGAAGAAAAAGTTCCCCCGGAGAGCGGATGCAAAAAAAAAATGATTAATATTATGGGGGATGTTAACTGAAATAGTTCGTGTAAATTTTTAGACGAATTGAAATTAATTCCGCGGATTAATTGACTGCTACTCCGTCGTATAATTATTGAATATTTCATGGGATAATATGCGATAGGTTTGATGTGCCGGTAAATTTGCCGTTGATATATCTTCATTTGATTTCGGCTGGCAAAGAAAACATTAAATAATTGATAGATATTAATCGCTTTCGACGAAGTTTGACCAAACCAGATCAATATTTAAAGGTTACTCAACTTTCGAGACCGTAATATTTTAATCGGGGGAAACAAGATTTTAGATATAGTTATAAACAAATTCGAAACTTTCATTTCTCGAATAAACTTTTGTTTCATATTAGGGACATCAAGAAGTACTATTTCATTTAATATTTTTGACCAGAGACTCAATTTTTACTCATTAAAAATTTTTGCAATTTTATATTATTTGTTTATCTTATGATAATGTAATTTAAATATGTTTTTAATCTTTCACATAGACAGTAGAAAAAACGTTTCTGGGTATTTTATTCGAGTCTTTGTTATTTGCTAGAACAAGTGAAAGGAATGTTCCATTTCCTGTACAAATTAAATTGAACATTGTCAGTGATATATTAAATAAAGTGAATATATCATTTGCTTTGTTGGATAAAACGAATATTTTTACTTGTTGCACTAAATAAAATGAACATTTTTAGTGCTGTATTAAATAAAATTTGCTATATTGAATAAAATAAATATTTTCATGGCTACACTAAAAGAGTAAACAGTGCTATATTGAATAAAATAAATATTTTCATGGCTACACTAAAAGAGTAAACAGTGTTATACTAAATAAAATAAATATTTTTATTTAGTATACTGAATAAAATAAACACTTTCAGTGGTATGGTAAATGAAATGAACATTTTCATTGCTACACTCAATAAAGTGGACATCATATTTTCCGCACTCTGTAAAATGAATATTTTATTTACATTGAATCTGAGTAAAGAGTGTTTGTCTCTGAATTACGCGCAAAACGAAATGATGCCTTGAAACAGTGTTTGGTTGCGTAGATCCGTGGCATTTCGTTTGAATTTGTTTCAGCAGCGACTTTATATCGTTGATGCTCGAAAGTGTTAAGACAATGAAAGTTCTGTAGACATTAACTGGGCTCGAAACGGCGAAAGTCGGAGACAAAGAGAATTCTCCATTCAATTACTTTTCCCACGGGCGCCTCGGCGGTGCTTTATTAAACCATCAACCGAATGAAGACACTGCATTGTAGCATCGACAGCCACGAGAGCACAACACGAAATGCAATTATACCGCGACTTTTCTGTGTTTCAGTTGGCGCGCGTCGCGGACCTCGCACCGCTGCCATGAACAATATTGAAAACACACAGAGAGAAAGAGAGAGAGAGCGAGAGAGAGAGAGAGAGAGAGAGAGAGAGAGAGAGAGAGTTGGTTAGCTCCTACGGCAAAACAAAAACTCGTCTAAGTAGTTGGTCAACTGAGAATTTTCCATTCAGAGAGACGCTGCCGGCGTGATATTTTCCGGTATATTGCTGAGGAAAAAACTTTTGCAACGCGCGCGCACGCTTTAAGTGAAAAACATGCTTGCGACCATTAGCTTCGTGAAAAGTGGTGTAAAAGAAATAATTAAAATCGCGAAACAAAAATACACGTTTCGAGATTCCAAGGAAGTAGTTGCGCAAAAGAATTATTCTTTAATCTTCACGCGTTTTCGCCACACATTTTCATTCGATTCGTTGTCTTTTAAAACTCAATTTCTAGAAAATCGTATTTCAAAATTTAATTGTTAAATATTTACTGTTCGTAGGGAGGTTGTTGCAAGATTGAGTATTGTGTTGGAAAGTATGATTCTTCTTCTTTGTAATTCCATTCCGTGTATTAATTAATAAAATGCGCGACCGAACTTCACTTTCTGGGACCAAAAATTGTGAACTTTTGTTTAAGTATAATCCCGTAAAGGATGACGAGAAAATGCCAAAAATCGAAGTTTCAAGGCGAGGAATTCACTGGTTTAAAACTTACGCGTGTCTACTGATAAGTAGATTGCAGATTTTGTGCATTTATGGCAGAAATGGACAAGTGCAAAACAGTATAAACATTAAAATAATTATGAATTGGAATTCTTTCGAAAAATAAGGTTAAATTTGTCAAAGACAGTGGCATAGGTGTCGCGACAGTGTTACATTGTAAAAGTTGGAACAAGGTAAAGTTGAAGAAGGGGTGGAAGAGAGAGAGTGAGAGAGAGAGAGAGAGAGAGAAGAGAGATCGTTGAAACGTAGCCGCAGAATAGAACAACGATGGAATTGGAGAACAAGGTTACGTAAACCCGGCGCGATAATGTCGCGGGCGGACAGGAAAATCATGGTCGTGGCTTAGTAAGCTATTGTTTGAATTCCTGTCGGCGCTCTGTGGCCGAGGATGGCAACGAGAATGGCAGAACGCCAGGCCGAGTCAAATACCCTTGTCCTATCCTATGCAAGCCTTCTTCGACCGATATTGTATTGAAGCGTGGGAGGATTTATGGTTAGCCGACGGCTTATTATTCGGTTAGGCTAATGCTTCGTCGTGTAAACCGAACGGAATTACTCGTCTCGAGTGCTCGGCTAAAAAATACAGAGAAACACTGAAACTACGGAAAGCTTTGCGAACCCCATTGACTTCGTGACCGCCATGATGGATCGCACCCAATCACTCTTCGTCGCCGCCGAATTCAACAATAGCTGCTCGACTCGACAGTTTTCATTGTCACCCGGACTCTGCAGACTTCGATACGTTTCTATTTTATTTTTATGAAGCACAAACTGAAACTTGTTAACAATCAAAGAACACCAATCCTACGAAATCTGGAACTTGCAATTGTGTTACTCTTTTGCTTTCATAAGGGAGTCAAAAGTGGTCCCAAATCAAATTGAATTTGCAATAGACCATTCGATAGCCTATCCAAAGAAAATACTGTGTGCCAATTTTCAACCCTGTATACGGGGTAGTAATGGGGTGACAAAGGAAATCAGATTTTTCTGTAATTTCTCTTACCCTTTTCAATTGAAAATTCTGAAAAAAATCAGGCATATTTTAGCCATTAGAATGCACATCTATGATTTTTTTCAGATTTTTCAATTGAAGAGGATAAGAGAAATTACGGAAAAACCTGATTTTATTCGTTACCCCATTACTACCCCCCTTGTCGACATATGGGGATGAAAATTGGCACAAAGTACTTTCTTTGGATAAGCTATCGAATGACCTATTGCAAATTCAATTTTGTTTCGGTGCACTTTTGACCTCCTTACCCGGCTACTTTGTCGTTCTGTAACCCGCGGACTCCTGCGAGTTCTAGGCCTATGCCGGAGTCATTTCTGACCCACATCGATATTTCACTACAGTTTTATTTCATCGTATGATAAGATGTACATATTGATCTTTTAAACGATCATAATTTTATGCAAAAAAAAATATTCCAGAACTGTCCAAAGTGTCGTGGTCACTTTGTTTTCATCGATTTATGTACCCAGCGCTATTCGCGTGGGCGAAATCGCGCGGAACGTGGACGATCATTGTCAGTGGGAGCAACGCGACAAAATGGGAAACGAAATGGAAGAGAAAATACCGGCGGCGGGGTCGATGCAATCGTTTACAGTTGCAAGACGCCGCGGTACGGAGGCGTCTTGGCAAGCCGAGTCATTAAGTGGTTCGGCCGCGCGTACAGGCGCACCAAGTAGTACGAACACACGTTTTGTCGCACGTGTTGGCAACGCTTTGGCCCCGGCATTCACGTGCTTCGCCGCGGAACATTCGCATTCTAATTTAATAGAAGCGGCACCCGGCAAAGTGACACTTTGTGACTCAGGCCTGCTCCCTATCCACCGAATATTTATTGTTACACAATGTTCGTTACATAATTGCGCGGCGCGACGTGTACGCCGTGCAGCTTCTTTTCTAGCAAAACCTTTCGCTTGATGGATGCGTCTCTTTGTTTGGGCCGTGAGCGACACGCATTGGCCAAAAGTGAACAAAATTTCTTCTTTGTTTTAAAAATATGGATAAGAAAGAAAACATTACAAAATCAAAAGAACAATAGTTCGATTAAAGTAAAAATTTCAGAACGATTTTTAAAAATTGTTTGGCCCGACCATTGTCTGCGTTTCTGCAAATCGGTTTTGGTGGAAACGTTCGTCGAATTTCCCGAAACATCGACGTCCTCGTGGTTCCCCGCAGCGTTTCCGGGCCAGGAACTTCATGCGTGTTTTAACGTGTTTCAGATGCATCGAAATCCCACACATCAAACGGGAAAAGTGATCTATCCGTTGCGAAATAATCCACGCGTAATTTGGGTCAAACAAGTTTCAGAAATACGACCCGACCACGTTTTCATTTACCTGGCCACATTAATTTTTAGTAATAATCGTTCCGCGAGTAAGAGAAACGCCATTATTTCGAAAAGAAAGGAATACCATAAATGAAATACAATTTGTTTACCGCGTCCTTCCATTATCGTGGTTCTTTTGTCAACGATATCGTTCATTGACGGTAACAATTGCGTACGAATATTGCGAAATATATTGTGACCCGCGAAGTCCATTTTACTGCGAGTAGAAACATCCAGCGGTGGACAGGCATATTCACAAACCGTTCGCTCGACAAATTTTCAAATTTAATTTCTCCGAAAACGAACCTTGCGCGTGAAAAAAATTCATTCGGAACGCTCGTTGCAGTTTTATTCGCGAAATTGCTGAATTCTATTGCGTCGGTACGCGAATCCTGTCGTGTATTGTCTAAGTGCAATGTTATCTTGAAACTATGAATATTTGCTATGTGGGTTAACTTGAATTATACATTCTCTTTGATATCTGTATTTTAATTACTGTTCGAACTCTATATCTCCGAGTGTTACAGAAAAGTTAGTAAACAGTATGCATACTCGCTTACAACATGTTATTCGTGCCAAAGGTGGACCTACTAAATATTAAAGCTTTAAAAGTTACGTGTTCGAATACTTTTGTGGCATCAGCAAAGTTTATGTTTCTGAGAAATAATTCATAACTATTGTATACATATTTCGATTCACTTGAAATTTGACCTGTATAATCTAGAGAGTCTATTTATAATGTCAATAATATTTCTGTAAGTATTGTATAATATACTGATTATAATAAATAAAGTATTTCATGGTAAGTGTTCAAATACTTTCGTGAGTCACTGTATTTTACTGGTGACACAGATTTTTGTAGATAGACGCGTCAAGGACTTGTGCAGGTCAACTTTTAAAGTGGAACCGTACATTTTGTATGCTTTTTATTCTCCAGAAAATTAATTTTCTTGCGGCTCTATGTTTTATAAAGAGGTGGGAAAAATTTGCAAACAATTTGCAGAGGCACGATACTTTCGCAGCACACTGTACACGCGCGCATCTCGCTCAATCGACCGATAATGCGATTTCCTCTTACATAATGACCGCAGCTTATCGTATCATTGACGTTTGCCTTGATGAAGATCTTGGCCGTGGCGATCGCGAAAATCCGTTTACACGGCCGCGAAAGAATCGATATCGCGAACAGGGTCCCGCGATTTATGACGATTAATACCTCCCCTCTACTATAAAACGTAGGGGAAAGTGCGTGATGCGGAAGCTAATCCTTATAAGCTAATTTAATAATCATCAGTTTTTAAGACGTTTTCAACCGCCATTTATTTCAACAGCTTACTCGTACCGATCTCGCACACCCCTACCTTTTATACCATTTTCGCTCTGAGTATTGCTATCGAAACGTTTTGATATCAAACTAAACAAAACATAAATATTTGCGCAAGTTATTATTGCATGTCGTTTCACGTCAGCGACACGTGAACGATGTGGTCGACCACTTCGAACTTTCAATTTCAGACGGAGAACGAATTCGCGGCGCGAAATGAAAGTTTTAAAACGGAATCTTGCCAATTTTTGCGAATCGAGGGTTCGTGTGCGTTCTTTGCGGTAGAACGTGCGATTATCTTGATTAAAAAAGAATGAAATCGCTGGCCCCGAAAAATTCGCACACGGAATCCTGTATTCGGCCAATTTTTTCGCGGTTTTAATCCTGGAAGAATTTTCTCCAATTTTCTGAGTGCCCTTTTATTCGATCTTTTTGCACAGAATAATAATTTCATTGTTTTCCTGATTTCAACAACGTCTCTTTTCTTTGTTTCTTTCGAATTTATAGCACAAGTGAATATTACGAATAAATGACATCAAAAGAAATCTTTATTTTCGAAAATTATATTTTATATTATATTTTAGAAACATGTTTATTTCTCCCGAAGATCTGCAGTTTAATTATTAATGAATTCCTTTTTTGATAAACTCGAGGAGATCAGTAATGGATTAAACTGGTTCCGAATTAACAGGGGCAGATGTAAAATTAATTCGGTTGTCAATGAAAACAGAAATCCAGTAGAACGATGGACACAATTGGGTCAAACTGCTTGCGTGCTGCAACTGTTTGGGAAAACGTATCGAAAATTAATTTAATGTTGCACGGTGACAGGATAAAATCGCACACTCCGCACGATGAGAACTTGACGAGTAAAAGTAACGACTGCCATTTCGCTCGCACAAAATTGATATTTCGTCGTGAACGTGACTCGCAGGAGGAACAACAATGTTTACATCTCTGCTGTTTTAATTGACGAACACATTTATATAATTGGAAACAACGTTATCATCTACCCTTTGCATTCCAAGTTCCAATTTTAGCCTCCAGAAGTACAGTCAAACCTGTTTTTGTGCGGTAGATAGGGACCGCATAAAAGAAACCGCACAAAAAAATATTCAGATACTTCATAAATAGCTGTAACAAATAAATTTTTGCAACATAGTAAAGAAAAATTTTTTATGCGGTGGAGAGGGATCGGATAAAAAAAGTCTCACTTAGAAAATATGTCAAAGATTTACGAAATAGCGAGAAAGTGCTTTCCAAACAAAATAAATAATTAAATTACACATGGAACATTTAAAAAAATTTAGTTTCTCATTTTAAACATGGAGAAATGTTCAAAATGCACATAATTCAATACTACTCATCATAGTCCAAAACGCGCATCTTCTTGTGATGAGAACATTACAAGGGTGTTATAATGCTAAACACCGTTGGCATTCATATACCGCATAAAAAGAAATCGCACAAAAACAGGTTTCACTGTATCTTCTGATCTAGAATAATTTAATGAAATATGGATGTTTTTGTTTTATTCATTATATTCATTTTCAAAAATTCACATTTGCTCCTGCTAAAATTACGTTGTTAGAAATATATTCAACACAGATTTAGTACTGTAAAAATGGTTTTGGGTTATGGTGTGATAATTTTTTTTTTTTTATATGAAATATATTGAATTTAGAAAGAAATGCTCAGTTGTTACAACACAGAAATAATGGAAACATGATTGCAAACTGCGAATTGATCGCGAATTTTCTTTTGAATTTTTACATTTTCAAAGAGTTGTTTCGGTACCTTGTTAATTTTAGCAGGGCTCGTGTGCGTTTTTTGCGGTGAAACGTGCGATTATCATGATTAAAAAAGAATTAAATTGCTTGTCCCGAGAAATTAGTATGCGAAATCCTTTATTCGGCCACTGTTTCCACGATTAAAATCGTGGAAGAATTATTTTGATTGTCTTTTTATCTAATCCGTTTCTTATTCAATCCTTTTACACATAATTTTATCATTTTTCTGATTTCGTTGTTTTATAACTTTTCGTTTCTTTGGTTAAACTTCTCCTTCTGGGACCAAAAATTTGTAACTTTTTTTTACTCAATCCTGCAGATCTTGACGAGAAAATGCCAAAAATCAAAGTTTCAAGGCGAAGAATTCACTGGTTCAAAAGTTACGCGTGTGTAAAGATGAGCGGCTTTGTGTTTTTCACAGATAAAATTCTTCAATTACAGTCTTCAGTTTCAGTATTTTGCATTTTCATATTTTTCGCATTTTCAACAGGAAAATTGATATCGCGCAATACAGTAAGGAGCAAAACTGATTACACACTATTTGAAACAGCATAACTTTTTTCAAATTAGTCCAAATAACTTTACTGTTTTTGAGAAGTTAGAAGGATTAGTTTATTAGATAAATTTTTAAAAAATTTGAATTGTTCGGAATCGTGAAAGAAATAGTAAAAGTTGGTTTTTTCAGCTTTTTATCTGAGCCTGTATTGAAAATTTAAAGTTGACGGTTAAAAGTGGAAAAATTGCCATTGTTCACGATTTTCGACTTAAAATCGCGCTTTTAATCGTTTATAATTCGTAAACGAAGTAACCAATATCGGTGAAATTTTCAGCATGGATATAATTCATTCGAGCGAATCAAACACATTCTTTAAATTTTCAATAAAGGCTCAGATAAAAATCTGAAAAAACCAACTTTTACTATTTCTTTCACGATTCCGAACAATTCAAATTTTTGACAAAAATTTTTTACATCTCGTCTAATAAACTAATCCCTCTAACTTCTCAAAAACACTAAAGTTATTTGGACTAATTTGAAAAAAGTTATGCTGTTTCAAATAGTGTGTAATCAGTTTTGCTCCTTACTGTATACGTGCCAGAGAGCTTGATATACTTTCTTCGTGGAAAGGGAAAACCTGTATCGAAGGGAACATGGCGTCGATTGTTTCGCACACGTGTCGTGAGTCCGGCCAAAAGCGCGATACGTTCGAAACAGCCTCGGATCTCCCTTTCCTCGTCTCATCTGCCACCGGGAAAAGAAATACGAAATCCCCACCCCCACCCCCACCCCCTCCCTTCCTCCTCCTCCTCATCTCTTTCTGCCCACATAAAATGAAAACTCACCGTCTGCCACCATCTGTCGCGACTGTTCATGGATAAATTGGGTCAATCGGTTTCCGATCCTAATCCCACCTGCGACGCATCATGCTTATTTATCGTGCCAAGTCGGGGCGAGCCGCAGAAAATGACGAGCTTCGAAATAAACAAAAACTGATCTCGTGTCACCCGTTTGACGAGATGCAGTGAAAATGGCTGGCTCTATTGTACTGTCACATTTAGTTTTCATACAGTGAGCAAATCGTTGGGCCCGGTTACGCAAATTGACGCGTTTACATTAAAACAATCAATTTAAAAAAAAGTTCCATCTACACCGAATATTTTTCTTTTTATGAAATATTCATGTTGGCAAATTGAATTTTCTCAATACACATTTGGCAGCATTGCAGGAAATATTGTCTGTCATGGTGAAAATGTATTTTTTACACTGGGACTCTAATTTGTTTTCTATATTTTTTACTTATTTATTGATAAATGTAGATATTAAATATTATTTTATAGAGTATCTAGCAATTTACTAAATATTGTTTTTATTATGAGAAATTTTTGAAATATTACTCTGTAAATATAACTCAAATTTTGAATAATGTTTCCGGGGGGTCGTAACAATGTGTGCAGTAGTCTAGTCTAGTATGCGAACGGCAACTGTTATGTGATAACACGACACCTTCCGACAGTGGTCCTTGGCGTTTGCTCGAATTGAAGGCTTCAGCTTTTTCAAGGAGCATCTCACTGTAACTAGCGCTGTTCACTGTAGTGTCCCTGGTGATGATGAGATCTTAAGGGGCAGTCGCAACATTTTTTTCTGAGGGCATAAAGAACCTTACGAGACGATGAACCAAGCTAGAAACTAGGCGACCTTGCTGGAAAACGATATTATTACAACTAGTCTTACAACAAAGTTTATTGCCATGAAGTTCTCATGACAGTAAAGTTTACTGTAGCAAAGTTTTTACCTACTACAATAAAGCATAGTACAGTAAACTTTATCTCACAATAAAGTTTACATAATATAGTAATATAGTTTACATATCATATATGTTAATATATTTTTCAGTAATTAAATTTGTATTTCTATAAAGTTTGTATTAAACAGTAAATTTTGCAGTAATGAAATTTATATTTCTATAAAATTTGTATTACAATAAATTTTGCAGTAATGAAATTTGTATTTCTATATTTGTATTACAGTAAATTTTGCAGTAATGAAATTTGTATTTCTATAAAGTTTGTATTAAACAGTCAATTTTGCAGTACTGAAATTTGTATTTCTATAAAGTTTGTATTATACAGTAAATTTTGCAGTAACGAAATTTGTATTGCAGTTAAATTTGTTGTAACAAAGGTGGCACTGAAGTTTGCTGTAACGAAGTTTCCGAATAATCATTGATTTACTTTGTCATTTGAATTTAAAAATGTGTAGAGTACGCATGCGTACACGCATCCGTGCGCGTCAGTACGTAGAATTTTTCGAATCTTCATCCGAAATGGAGGTTCACGAGCGCTGACCCGCCATATTGGATTCTTCGGGTGTTAAGTTCCTGACGTGCATAATGCAATAAAATGAGAGGGTCACAGTTTTGACCTTGCACTTCCTTTTTTACAGAGGCTAAAAAGCTTAAGGGCCGTCCGCTGTTTTTTGTTGCTGCTGGCTGCGATAACGAGCACAAGTGCAATGAAATGCAACCGGCACATAGACGGGACCACCATGCCGCGGTCGAACGCCGAAGGGAAATATCATCTCTTCCTCACGTTGTTCAACCGAACGGAAACAATTTTTTCCTACATGCCCAATACCCGATACAGCGGTGAGTTTACTATTGTTTTGCATTCTAATTTATCTCCCTGCAGTTCGGTCCAATGCACTCCCTAACGCTGCATCCGACTTGTTCGATTTAATACCGAACTAAAACTACGTTTGTAGACAGACTAGAAATGTATGAGTGTCGATAGCGTTCTTAAACAAATCAAGTACAATTTAGCAATTTTATTTAAAGTTTAAAAAAGCTTCAATATTTTAACATAAATTTGTAGTCTGCAGTAGGTGTACAGTGGATCTAAAAAAATCTAAACACTACATTTTCCAATTTCTGAAAAATTGTCGATATTTAAATAATTTAGTAACAAGGATTCGATGCAGTTAAACGAATAAAATTATTCCTCAATTCCTAGGGAAAAATGTGTTTAAATATTTCTAAAAATGAAAAAAGCCAAAAGTAAAATTATTACATTTAATTCCTGTTGAATTTAATTTTCAGAAAACTGCCATCTCGGTTCCCGGATTTAAGATTAGACCGTTTCAACATGTTCACGACCGCCCGTAGGAATTAACAAAAATTGTAATGGCTGTGCAGCGCGGTGGTAAATCACTGTGAACAAATTCGGAAGTTTAAATTTAGCGCGCGCCGTTTGATTTGGGCTGAGTTTCGCGGCGGGGAATATATTAAAAAACTTCGGTCCCCGCGTGGCGTGGTTCGATCCGAGAATGATTAAATGCCGTCCACGAGGCATATTAGAAAAATTAATTCGCGCCAGATTTGACAAACGATAGCCGGTACTAATGAACTTTGCTCGGGAAGAAGTTGCGCGAACTTGATCCAAGTTCTGTTGAAACTTTTAATTCTCTTCGGGCCGACTTTGAATAGTTAGATGGATTCGCACCCGAGCTTACAAATTGCTTGTTTGTTTGATGTCTACGATGAAGGAGATTGTGCAGCTGCACTGTTGCCGACTGTTAATTAATTGCAGGAATTACGGAAACGGAAATGTACTTTGCCAAACGTGACTATAGATTTTATTCGAGCACCATTATGGCGTACATCGTTACGCAAATATCGCCATTAACAAGCTGTCCTCTCCGAACACCGTGTTTCTTATTGTTAACTCGTTAACAAACGTCGCAATCGTTATATTTCATTCCCAAATAACAGTCCCTAATTATCTTATTAATTACATTTATAAATTCTTTTGTTTTTATCGATTCTATTACTTTCATAAATCCTAAATTAATTTTTAAAAATTCTAAATTTCTTATTCGTACAAACTCCAAATTGGTCATTTCTATAAATTCTAAATTGGTTATTTTTACAAATTCTAAATTTCTTGGTTTTATCAAGTATTTTATGAAATATTAAATTATGCAGTCGTAAATTCTTCGAATGCCTAAATAAATTCACCTGTTCCAGAAATTCCAGTTAAACAGCTCTGTTATTACGGCTACATAATTATTGTTTAACGAGCTATCGATTTTCTCGGCGGATATTTATAATTCATCCGAATATGCGATATAATTAATGCTGCTTAATACGCTTCGCTCATTGAATACTTGTTTATGAATCATATTACCGGATAAATATTGAAGTCTCGCACTGTAACAAGTATAATTCCTGACGAGGTTCGAACTATCTCGACGGGGAACGTGTCTGTCAATCCGCGGCCGTAAATAATTCAACCGAGCGCCGAGGACCATATTTTACACTTTAACGCTATCTGGATTCACGGCTGCAATTCCTGGCGTTCGCGCAGAGTCACATTATCGATATATCTCGCAAGCGGACGTCGTTGAACTCTGAATAGGCCCCGGCGAAGAATAGGCTTCTTTCAGGGATAATGACGGCAATTATTGAAACAACCGACGATTCCCATGCATATTACCATTTTCGCGCGAGATATGGTTCAATTCTGGCCATTTTTAACGGGCCGCCATTTGTCCCGAGCACTCCAAGTCTTCAAAGCGTAGCCCGGCCTTTTCAGCGAAAAAATCTTTGTTCGCGAACCAAACTGGAAAATCGCTGGCTAATTTCTTCATTTCATATCGAGGACACTCGAGATTTTGTATTTGTGAAGAATGTTTAAACAGAATCGTCCATTCGTGTGTATTGTTTCTTTCCAATTATAATGGCGAACATTCAACAACTTTTCGGTCAGATCTCGAATAGGTGCTGGAAGATGGATTTTCTTCTTCTTCCTCCATTTTCTTCTCTTGTTCTTCCCCAATTTTCTTCTCTTGGTCTTCCCCAATTTTCTTCTCTTGGTCTTCCCCAATTTTCTTCTCTTGTTCTTCCTCAATTTTCTTCTCTTATTCTTCCTCAATTTTTACAATTCAAAGCAACTTTTTAGGTCTTTAAAATGCGAAAAATATTGAAAATTGGTATAATTATAATGGCTAAATTCAACAAAGGGTTCTTTTAAGTCAAATTTCTAACAGGAACTAGAATATGGATTTTCTTTTTCTTCATTTTGTTCTCTCGTTCTTCCTCTATTTTTCCAATCCAAAGTACTTTTTTCAGGTCCTTATACCACGAAGAGTATTGCAAATCGGTGTAATAAAAGAACAAGCTTTCTAACCTCGTACGACTTTTGTTGCTGTTTTATTAAATTTTCAACTCTTGTTGTCTGAACTTCATGTATAGTAAGTTGTTGACTCTTTACAATCAATTAAACTGCCAAAATAATCTCTATCACTTTCAGTGCATTTACCCCATGTTGTAAATAATTATAAGATGTCTAAATAATTATAAATAATTATAGAATAATTGGATTTAAAATACAATTACTACTGATTGATCCAATTAATTTGCACACGTAATAATTTAGTAACCCCCAGCCCCTTTGGTACACCTAATAAAGGGAGTCCCAAAATGACCTGACATTTTAAATTGCGCGCCATTAATCTTTAACAAATTGGAATCAGGAAGTATTGAGGTTTAGTCATAGAGAATTACACGATCGAGCAACGCATAGAAATTGTGAAAATTTACTGCGACGATTGTGAAGAATTTGCAGAGATGGTTGGAAAAGTCCGTTTAAAAAAAAAGTCCGCCGCGGCGATGTGAATTGGCCACCAAGATCTTGCGATTTGACGCCATTGGACTTTTTTCTATGGGGTTTTCTGAAAGGAAAAGCATTCCGGAGCTCAAGGAAGCAATTCGACGCAACATTACTGAAATTAGTCCGCAATTATGTCAAACTGTTATCGAAAATTTCGTCAAAAGAGTGAACGTTTGCAAACAGGGACGTGTCGGCCATTTATCAGATATTGAGTTCCACGCATAACCTCCATGTTTGTACGTTGTTTTAAAATAAAAATTATTAATAAATTAAATGTCATTTTGAGACACCCTTTACAAAATCGTGAGCATTATGCGCGCGTGACGCTTTCGGGGAACTTGTTAAATATTTGCCGTCAGAGCCACCCGACAGTCCCGGCCGCTTCATAAACGACAAATTAATCGTGCTTGTCGATAGCTGCACAATTTCCGAAACGATTTGAAATTCTATTAAGAAAGTATCTTTCCCCTCATCGATATTCCCGGTTATGTACTCGCGCGCACCTTGAATTGCAAAGTACCCCGCGAAACCGAACACCTTCGACTTCGACGTCCACGGAATCGAACGGGGAAACGAAAGACTGTTCGATAACGAAGAATTCATTGTTCCGCTGCCGGAAAGTCTATTATCTGCTGTGATTTTATCACCTCTTCAGCGTGGACGCGGGGGTTGCACAGCAACGTAAAACTGTGTTCGAAGTTTGGACTCGCACCGACATTTCACTATTACAGTTTTATTCCGATGTAAGACGATGCCTCGGGACCGGCTTTCGCCGTATTTCGGATGAAGCGGAAGAACTGGCGATTTTCTTATTTCGATATAAAAAGCGTCGTCAAAGTTGTGCTAATTCAGTTACGTTGTAATTCAATTGCACAATTGAATTACATTGTATTTCAATTATATAGTAATTCAACTACGTTGTAACTGAATTACATAATTCAAACCTTCCAATTAATTCAATTACTAATTTAATCAATTACTAATCAATTCAATTACTAATCAATTCAATTACTAATTTTAATCAGATGTGTAATTGAAATACAGTATAATTCAAAGACAGCTCTCCGATTATGTATAGCCCAGAACTTTGAAGAATTTCCTCGTCCTTGTTCGTAATACGTCAAAATGATCCTATTATTGGGGAGGGTTAATTGTTATTTACTTATGTTCAACTATTATGTCAGTACTCAAATTTTTTCACGACATTAACATTGTTCCCCATGCAACAAGTAGTCTCGTGCGCAAATAAATTTATAATTAACCGAGAAATTCATAGGAATTTTATTATTTCTGAAGAGGGAAATTCAACAAACTTTAGAAACGAAGGATATTGACATGAGAGTCAACACTAGATTTACGGGACCCATCAAAATGACGGGTAATTCTTTAATTACCATTATCAGTAATTCTTTAATTTACAATTATTGCGATTGTAAAAATGCATTTACAGGAAATTTATTTAACACATTTATTCCTTGGAACATATATTATGGTAAAAGCTGCTAAAAATCTGGTTGAATATATTCCTGATAATTTTATACAATAATCCGAACTGGCCACTGGTTAAATAGAACAATTATGTTATTTAAATGTAATGTATTAAACATATTATCGTTGAATTGTATTAAATGAATTGTTTAAACGGGGTAGTATTTCAGTACATGTGAACAGAATTCAATTAATTACGTTAACTAATTAAAAAGATCAAACTGATCATAATGATTACTCCTCCAATTTCTCTGCACCTTTCAGCCCCAATAAAATTAATTTTCGTCGATACGGTTGCGATGAAAATGAATTTCAGAACCTGATGAATAATAATCGATTTGGTTGCAGGAATGCAATTTTTGAAATCAGGACTCACCCGATTTTCGTACCAAGGTCTCCGATTATACCGGGGAACGTAGAAACGAACAGTGTTTAGGGGAACCGAGAGTAACGTGGTTTCCCTTTATATTTCTGTGACATGAGCAACGGCGCACGGTGCGTAGCGTTGCACTCGGTGCATTCGTTGAACTGCATCCGCGACGAGTTCTCACCTGGCCGTCGGCCAGCGTGTTACGTAACGCATTAATTCACCGACTCCGTCTACATTTGCATGAGTTAGCGACCCCATGGGATCCACGAGAGAGAGAGAGAGAGAGAGAGAGAGAGAGAGAGAGAGAGAGAGAGAGAGAGAGAGATAGATAGATAGATAGATAGATAGATAGAGAGAGAGAGAGAGAGAGAGAGAGAGAGAGAGAGAGAGAGAGAGAGAGAGAGAGAGAGAGAGAAGAGCCCTCGGCCCCGCTTAGCTTTCGATAATTCCACTCACTCGAATCGAACCCGAAAATCTTTTAAATGGCCGCCGAGGAAAAGCGTGACCAGAAGAAACCGAGAAGAGATGCCGAAAGGTTTCTGTAATGTTTCTTAGGACTTTATCCATTGGAAGCCTATAAATAACATTCTCGATCACGCTCGCGCTGCTGCTGTATCGGGAAGAAGCTTAGTAATTCTCCTTTAATTAAGCATCCCAAAGGAAATTAAATTAGGTTACTCCCGATGACTTTCTGGCTCGTGTAATTGCTGCCGCCCCGGAAAAGTTTAATGACTAGACACTTGGCTGCCGCTGATCAATATTTAGAAAAAGATGATTTTGCGGTTTGCAGATACTTGTTGTCAGCTTTGGACGCGGTTCGTCGGTTTTATTAGTCGCCTAACATGTCTTTCGATTATTCCCTGACGAAGTGTAAAGCTACTCGATTAAATCAACCACTATTATATACATTTGCAATTAGCCGTAACTAGACTGGCCGATCTTTACGCAAAATAAAAATTATCTTCATTAATTTATCAATTTGATGAAGTTGAGAATTATAATATTGATATCCTCAACACATAGAGAGAAGCAAAAATTACTATTCTACATTATTTTGTAAAAATAACAAGAATTTATCTATCGTAATTTTTAGCTAATTTTTATACAGTGATTTCTCTATATATGTCGCCAAGGCCTGGATGATAAATGTCGCGGAATTATCCCCACTACCGCGGGGTATACCCCGTGAGGGGCCGCGAAGCTCGAGAGACCTCGGTAAACATAACACGGCTCGGGTATGTGTCCTGAACGATACATGACGCTGGCAAGATCGGTGTTGTTGACATATATCGAGAATTCACTCTATTCCCAAAGAAATAAATTTGTTGAATATTTTCTCATGGATGTATCTTTACAGTCTCGGTAATTGTAAATTAAAAATATTAGCACCCGTCATTTTGACGGGTCCCGTAAACCTAGTGTTAAATAAAAATAATTGTAATGTTCCCGAACGAAGGGTGGAAGTTCTATGGTGTACTTTTTGGCGGAAAGTTCCGCGCGACGTTGTTCGAACGTATGATGGAAATTCTCTAACGTTTTTAGATGAGTAAGAACAATTTCTATCGCGCGGGCACGCGCGCTTTGATGTGCAGCGTGTTTTTGTAACAAGCCGCGGCAGTCTTGAGGAGGAGAACTTTTTAATCTTCTTTTGTCGCTCGAAAGTGCTTATTGTTAGTTTGCGACGCAGCCGGAAGAAGTCCAATGGAACAGGGACGGTGGAAATTGTGGTTTATGATCATCCCTCAAATCCAGACCCGGCGCAAAAAAAAAAGAGTAATGAATGGTGAGAGGACGTTGGCGCAAACTGAATTCAGCTTTTTTTTTCTTCTCCCCCGCGGCAATTAAAACCCACCCATTCTTCACGATGCCCGGCCATTAAAAATAAAACGTCCGGCGCAGTGTTGCTTAATAGTTTTATTCACGGACACGTTCCGCCGCCGTGGTATTCGATATTCAAACACGCATTGTTTATCGACGAGACCGGTTGAAAAATTGTTTTCTTCGTAAATAAATAAATCGTGCGTTGGCGCGTCGTCGTCGGTGACTTTGATCGAACGCTGCGCGACTTTATCGGCTAACGAAATTGCAAAGCGAAGGAATATTTTCTGATAATAAATAATGATAAATAATTTATTTCTTCAGTTTCTCGGCCGTGAAAAGGGACTCGGTTTACACTAACTTTTTCCTGAAGTCAAATGTTCATACTATACGTAATTCCTTTAACGTTTACGGACCACTGCAAGTGACTACAGTGTCTTCTCGATAGATGTCAACGACACGGGTCTTGTCAGCGACATATATCGTCCAGGAGACGATATTCTATGGTCCAAAGACTCTCGAGCTTCGTGACCCCTCACGGGATATGCCCCGCGGTAGTGGGGATAGTTCTGCGACTTTTATCAGTCAGGTATATGCGACATATATCGAGAAAAGATAATCAGTATACAGTCAATTTTCCTGGGGTCATGAGAGGCCCCGAAGTACCATTGCGGGAATAATTAATCCTCCGTGGGCAACCTAGGTCATTTATGTCCGGAGTGAAATTTCACTCCTGAATTTCTTTCGTTCCACCATTTATTTTTTCCCATTAATTATTTAAACATTTGACGTGTTCCGACGATTACATGTTAAAACGGAGACTTCAACACGTATTCCAAATTGTTTTTAGATTGTTTGAAAACCTAAAACATTAATGTAAAGTCCGATCGATTTTTCTTGTCACGTTCGCCATAAACAATTCTAGCATAAATCTGGACGAGGACGCGTTTAAGCGTCGCAGACATTGATATTCGGAACTGCGTCAGTATACTGACTCATAACCTCCCACGATAATTCCCATAACCCTGAATTAGAAGAATTAATTGTGAAAAACGGGTGGGGGAGGGGGGAGAGGAAGGGGAACAGCAAGTTAACTAAAGCCTTCATCGGGGTATCGCGTTTCCCACGCCACTGCGTGTAAAAATGGAAGGAAAGTAGTATGCAGCCTTGTTGATTGTCCCAACTGCGTATCAACAAATCTTATCGAAACGGATTAAGAAAAGAGTATTTCATATCACACTATTTACGTCGTCGGATGAGAATGAGTTTAAGTATCCTTTCCAGAAAAAGTCATGGAACTGAAGATAATGCTTAACAACTCCGCCATTTTGTAATTTTAAGCAATCAAAAAAATATGAAAAGAGAGCTAAGATGTTGCTAAATATTTCCAACAAATATCTTGGTATTTTATCAAATTATTATGATTGAAAAAAAATTAGATTAACCCCCTTAAGAGAATTGTTGTTAAGTCGAAATTTAGTTTAACACGAGTTTAGTGATTTTACTGTAACTATTGGCGACAGCCTTGGCAAATTGTATTAAAATCTCGTGCGAATGAAAAATTAAATAGAAATGTGAAATTAACTGCAAATGCAAAATATGAAAGTATGAGGTTGACAGTTCGATTGTCCAAAAAGCGGCAGACATTGCTTATTAAAAAAAAAACCGAGTCGAATCCCGTTAAGCTGAAAATCGATTCAATAATGCTCGCAATCGATGGCAATGTCTCGAGAATTTAGTTGTCACGCTGTTTGATCGCCACTCCGTTTATGTCTTTAGAAACCCTTCGAACGTAAATCACGGAGATTTGTTGTCTGCACGAACAGAGGTTTAATAGAAATCGCTATAGTACTTGCTTTCCATTTTTTTTCTCACTTTCATTCGTGCATTATCAAGTTTACATTAAAAAGTAATGAATTTTTAAAATGAAAGTGTAGCTACGCTGAATTTTAATTATTTTTACAAAATATTTTATGAATTTATAAAATTACAACTATGCGGTAAATTCTTGATGTTAATAATTTAATTGATAAATGTAAAGTGTACACTTACTTTCGCATGAAACAATTAACTTTTAAATAACAGTATCTTCTTAATCAACTTTGGATTTCTTAATCAAAATTTCGATCTTACTTCCGACATTCCCTTTCAGCGGACGAAAGTAAGTTAAATAATTAATTCCGGGCTTGCGCGGCTAAACGCGGAGCCCTCGGAAATTGAGATAACAAGGTTAGTGCTGATTCCGCGAATATTAAATAGTTCTTTGAATTTCTGTTGGCCAGGCTATTTTTTTCCAACCGGAGCAGCCACTTCCCTACAAAAGCAATATGACCTTATTGCATAAATTTCGTTTGTGCGAAAAGAAAGGCGGAGAGATAAAAATGGATCCCGTATAATTAATGAGTATCTTAAGAATCAATTACCAAGGCAATTAAGTTGTCTTCCTTATAAAGAAATATTTAAAATATTGTACTTTATTATTTCCCAACGAACAGATACATTCCCATTTATGGAAGAGTCCTCATTGTACACATGAAATAAAAATATCATTTAGTATTTAAAATCTGCTGGATAGTAATAAAACTGGTCATGTCCCTGATCAATTATTAAATATTAAACCATTTACCGTTTTCATAAACCAAACCATTTTCTTTGATTAAAATCTTTGGGATTGGAAATATGATGTTGATATAATTCTTCAGAATTGAAAATACGATATTGATACAATTTTTTAGAATTGAAAATAATATATTGATATAATTCTTTAGAATTAAAAATATTATATTTATATAATTCTTTGGAATTGAAAATACAGATATAATTCTTTGGGGTTAATTCTTCAAGTTGCAAAAATAGGATTTTCAAAGACTGTGTTAAAGAGGATCTTTTTGAAAAATCAAAAATCATCGCCAGGAGCCCCTCAAAGCTAAACAAACTCGATTCCCCAGTCAATCATTGGCTTTAAAAAAGGGAAGACTCGATTAACTGGAATTCGATTTCCTGTAAAAAATATTTGTCACCCGGGAGGGGGGGGGGGGTCTAAATGGCGGCTGAATATTTGATGCGGACGCAGTTCGCGAAGACCCATAATACTGGAAGCCATAAATGCTCCAAACATCTGCGTGTTACGACCCTGGTACACAGCACCAGTCGAAGTAAAATCGACTGGAAGGGACGCGGAACCTTTCTTGCGTCAAGAAAAATTGTTCACAAAAGTTTACATCCTCGTAAAAGGAGCATTCTGTAAAACAGACCACCATAAATCAGCGACATTTTCTGTATGAGACGCTAACATCAACGGAACCATAAAATTCACGATTTTCCCATCGACTTGACTTCGAGTGTGACTGATATCGAAAGTTATATTACCCATGAAAATTATTTATACACCTAAGAATACAGCAAATACATTGTTTCTATCTGGATCCGCGAAACTATAAAAATTGCTGTAGAAATATTATGTACTTCATGGAATGTCAATGTGTACATACCAACATGGCGGCGCTCTTACCAAAAACGCTTAAAATCGCTCAACTGTAAACACGCATAACTTTTAAACCAGTGAATACCTAACATTAAAACTTGGATGTTCGTAATTTTCTCGCCACAATCTACAGGATTGCATAAAAAGAAGTTAAAAATTTTTGGTTTCCTGGTGTGAAGTTTAACCAATTTTCCACGCTCCAGATACTATGAATTCATGCAGTCTAGTAGCGAGGAAACCTAAATTCGGAAGAGGGCGTCTAAAACCATGTTTTCAAAGCTTAATCATTTTTATTGTGATTTAGTGTAATTTTATTCTGTATTCGAAATAAAGTTTATTTGCTATGGTTTCTTTTTGAAGACGATTTTTATAAGAAAGCTTCGAGTTTGAAATCTCGTAACACAATTTCAGCGGAGAAGCTGAAATTAATTAATCTGGAGATTGTTACGGTGTGACCACAGTTCAAGTGTTGTAGTTATTCTTGTTAACGGGAAAAAATTCGTGCAAACCGCCGATACTTCATTCGGCTCGGCTGTACATCGCGTTTAATCCGAGTTATAAATAGCCGGCCACAGAACGGCGAGCTTCTATATTTCTATTTTAGACACACGAATATTCCTTCGATACATGGAGATTACGGGAACACGGGACCCGTACCTACAATTTAATCGATCCGAGATATCGCGTGTATCGCGAAAATAACCGTGCGGTATTTTATTCGGTTTTGCAGAGAACTTCAACGCGGATTTCACCGCGGTCGTTGCAGAAACTGAATTTCGGGCGTTAATTTCATTCGGATGAAACGCGTTTCTGTCTGTTCGGTACTGTTCTAACCAGTCAAGCAGTTTCCATTAGCAAATAGTTAATTGGAACTATTATATCGAATCAAAGTATTGACTTTTAATTAAATTGGAACGGTTATAAACTGAATCTCGTCGGTGTACGTTCACACGAGTGAATAAATGCTACATTTGAATTAAAATATCAAAAGAACAAGAGGACATATTGTTTTTCACTTTTAATCAATTGGCCAGTGATTTCATTAATGTGTTCGTAACATGAATACACAATCAATTATATAATTCCTGATTGCAAGTATCTACTTTTTAATCAATGTGATGTACATTTACAAAAATCAAAAAAAAAAATCATAACTAAATCGTTAAAATTAAAACATATTTTTATTTGCAGCCGAACGAATTTATATTACAATTCAATAAAAAATATGTACATTAGACAAAACTCTACAAAAATATATCTGGTACCGCAAACAGTGTTTTGAGAAAACGTCTGCGGGAAAATGGTTGCCATGTTCTTCTAGTTTAAGATATCTAGCTCAAATTTTCAGCGAATACTACTTAAATACCGCGGAATAAGATGTACATATTGATTTCTCAAAGAAACATAACTTTCTGTAATAAAAAAATTGTTGAATTTCTCTTATTCTGGAATCGTTAAAAGATACGTAACCTCTTAACTCGTAATTCCCGGTTTACGAAAATGGCTGCCACGTTCTTCTAGTTTAGGATATCTAGCTCAAATTTTCAACAAATACTACTTAAATATCGCACAACAAGATGTACATATTGATTTCTTAAGGAAACACAATTTTATATAATAAAAAATTGTTAAATGTCTCTTATTCTTGAATCGTTAAAAATTACGTAACCTCTTAACTCGTCATCTCCAGTTTGAGAAAATGGCTGCCACGTCCTCCTAGTTTAAGATACCCAGCTAAAATTTTCAGCAACTACTTAAACATCGTGAAACGTAAGATGTGCATATTGATTGTTTAAAACAGCATAATTTTAAATATAAAAAAAAATATCGTTGAATGTATCTCACTTTTCAACGATTCAAAATGACCCCTTAAGACGGTTCTGGCTCTTGGGTCCAAATACGTGAAATGTTAGCAGACAAAAGGTTAACGAGGATAATAAAATATTTGTTCCAGTCATTGTACAAGCTGACAGCAGCGGATTGATTCCCAGGAGGTTCACCAGGTTCCTGATATCCAGCGAATCCGAGAACGAAGACGATGGCGCCGACAGCGGCGTCTTCGACCTACAGGACGAGTTACTGTCGAGGTATTTGGAAGTTTGCCCGAACGCCGTTGTGGAAACATCGAAAGTGCCGAAGGAGGAAATTTCTGTGGCCTGGACCAGTCCTACCGAAGGTAGCGGTTGCATATTTATCAGGTGAAGGGATATTTTAATAAAAAAGCATGAACAACAAACATATTATCTATTCCTTCATTGACGTTTGCCTCGTTGAACTGTCTTTGAGTTGTCGCGGAACCAGGTGGTCCCAAGAAGTAATTTCACTATTTTCTCGATAAAGTGCTAGACTGTGTATGTTTATGCAAAATAAAAATTGTCTGCTTCTACTGCAAGAGACAGGAGCCAGGTATTTGACAACTTAAAATGAATACATTGGCGTACTTTAATCTCTCTACTGTTTTAAAACGCACCTACTCTTTTTTGCTATAAACGAATGTTGAATCATCATAAAGATATTCAGTACAGGTTGCTGAAGAAGATCGCCCAATGTTGCTGAATTTCTAATTTTCCCTCAGACGAAGGCTGGAAAATAGTAGATTACTGACTGATTAAGTCACCTAATTATTGATAGACTTTTCGTAGATTGTTTTAACACTAGAACTACCTAGCATAGAAACTAGTTAGAACAATAGAAAATGTTTTATAAAAACTGAGAAAATGCAATTGCTCAATAATTTTCCACAGTGGTCTCTTCCTATTTCCAGTAATCATAAAATAAATTTGAAGTCGGTCATTTGGACTCTCTTCTGGTAGTTCTAGCGTTACTAATGTTGTCCTTGGAATTCTGGCGACTATGGTTCGCACCAGCGTCGCCAGATCAAGACTCGCGTCCCCACTCTAACTTCCCCTTCCACCGCGCTACTCCCCACGCTTCCGCCGCGGCTCGGTCACGTGACGCGTTCCGTCTCTGTCGTGCATACTCCGGTACCGGCAGAGAGGGGGCAACTTTCTCCCCTCGATTCGTGCTCCCTCCCCTCATCTGGCGACGCTGGTTCCGCACCGCGCGAAAGTTTCGAACAGTGGTTCTCAACCGTGGATCGGCGAGAGAAATGGCAGAGGCGGAGTCTCGGTAACGCGTGTCCGTTTCTCGTTTCTTTTCTGGAGCACAGGGCAACGATATTGGAAACGCCGGATACGTGGTACATGGATGATCCGAACTTAGTTCTGAAGGTCTGTCAGGACTTGAAAGCGGAAGCGGACGATCAGGGCCCGGTGTTGCAGGATTGCTACGCCTGCGACGAGGCGAAGTACGAAGTTACTTTCGAGGGACTTTGGTCTAGAAATACCCACCCTAAGGCACGTAAGAACCTCGTCAAATAAAATCGACAGTCGGAAGTGCATGGAACTGCTGGGCTATCGATCCTCTCGCATTTTTAGGCTTCTCCGGAGAAGCGTGAAAAAGCTGATTGCTGCCTTCGCTTAGATATTAAAGACTCTCTAACGATGCACCAAACACAGGCTTTCTTTTTAACACTAGAACTACCGAGTAATAAATACACCCGACGAATATTGCTTTGTAATCATGACAAGACTACATCTATTCAAACCTAATACAATTTTTATTCTAACATGTGCTTCAATGAAAAAGTTCATTTTTATAATTTCAGTAATTGTGAAAGAAAAAATTAGGAACCAGTCATTTTGACTGGTTCGGTAGTTCTAGTGTTAAAGTATATCAGTCGTTTATTTTGTAAGTGGCCTAAGTCCATTTGTCAATTATTTTTTGTTGCCCGTAATTGCGTGTACAACTTCAAGTTAGCTATCATAAACAACATTTGCGATTAAATATATTCAGAGTATATACGATAATTTTGGGCACATAAGTTTTCGCAGTTAGTTCAATAATTAAAACCATTACTTTGAAAATGGCCTAAGTCCGATCCATTATTGATAATGTCCGAACGCAGTGATGAATGTAATTTTAATTAATTAGTTTTTTTTTTGGCATCATAGAAATGTCATTATAGAAAAATAATTTACTGTTCGTCCCTCAAGATTATTATAATGTTATCAAAAAGTGCCGGAAAGGTAATGAAAATATTCTTAGAAACGTGAGAATTTGTTTGAGAGTGTCTAATCTTAAAAAAAAAATGATTGGAGAGTGTTGAATCTTTTAAAAAAAGAAATTGTTGGAGTGTTCGTTCGTTTGTTGTCCAAAGAACGTAAACGCACGTTCTTCGTGGACAACGGCGAAATTGAGAGATTCAGAAGTGGTCGATGTAATTAACGGATGAATTGGCCGCCTCTCTACGTATGTAATTATCCGGCTACGGTTTCCTGAATTTGAGGAAATTTGTCAATATTTCATCGGTGCATGATTACGCAGTGCGACGAACCTTTGATGTTTACATTAACCAGAAATTCTGCCGTGTATTTCGCCGGCCACGTTCGCATTAATTTAATTCATAAACTCGAGATCGTAAGCTGATCGTAACAATTGAGAATCGCATAATAAAGTGCACTATATCGCACAGCAAATAAAAGCATTAAATATAATCGCTGACTCATTAGAGGACGGAATTATTTCATTTGCTGAGAACGTTGGTACACTCTGTCGTTCGATTATCGTTGTTAATGGCAGAATGAAAATGTAAATTTTACATAAGCTTACATAAACTTGACATTTTATTTGAAACTTTCTGTAGAAGAATAAATGAACAATGAATAATTTATGAACTGCAAATTTTGTTGGTTTTTAAGATTAATTTTATTGATAGATGATATTAGTTGATAAGTATTTTGTTTGAATAATTTTCTTGTCTCGAAACAGGATTTTCCGAGCAAGGGATGGCTGATTAGGTTCTCAGACGTGATTGGAGCCTCGCATACAGTCGATTATAGATTTTGGAGATACAACGGAGAGGCCAGCGAAGGTTTGCGACAAGTGGCAGAGCTTGGATCAACCAGAAAACTAGAATCCGAATTGAAAGAGCAAGTAAATGCTTCCAAATTAACCTACTACAAGGATTTTGCCTTTAATAGAATTTTGTTTTATATCTAAACAATTACTACCATAGCAATCTCATAACTTCAATATGAAAAAATTGAAAGCATAAAATAAAAACCTTTCCATCTCACAATATTTAAAATACCTTCCTAACAATTTCATAATTTCAATAATAATGCCACTGGAATCATAGAACTAGAAAAAATTGAAAGCATAAAATAAAAATAAAAAGGATTTTTATGCAAAATAAAAATTGTTTGCATCACTAGCAAGACACGGGAACCACATAGAAATTGATTCCGAATAGTTTTAATGAGCTGAAAGTAATATCCACTGTTTCACATTTGGCCGACCTATTTTTCTCATGAATGCGTAAAATCCGCAGTCCGGTAGTAAGTGAATTGTAATTTTTATAATCGGTGGAGTCTGATAAAAGTTCATTTGTATCAGCGAGTACGGTAACCCGTGAATTTTTATGTGTAGACGTTTTTTCATTTTTTCGTAGAGCGAGCACATCAGAACCATAATTAAAGCCAGAGGAATAAGTTACCCCAACGTGACTGGCAAAACTTTCGCGGTATTTCGCGTCGACCGGAAACACCATCTCGTGTCCTTGGTGTCCATGCTTGGTAAGATTATTACTTTAATACTCCAAAGAAAAATATGTAGTAACACATTTCGTTTCATATATGGTTCCTAGCACAATTAACGTTCATTCCTGTGGATTTTGTTTGTTCGCCATATTTATGCACACGTGCAATATTCAAACTTTAATATTCGTGTACTATTTCATACTGGTACAATAAATATAGCTGTTTTTATTTCCTCACATTTAATGTACACGGTGTTCGACTACAGGTGGGAGAAAATTTACGGGGTGGTTCTTCACGACAATATAAAACGAAAATGAACAGTAAAAAAATTGTAATTTCGGCTACAGTTCTTAGTTATTAGCAATTTAAAATCCGCCTGAAATGCGGCAACCCGGCCAACAGAGGTGTACATGCATACGTCATAGAGGCGCGCTACAGTCACGTATCAAATGACAAATACTCCGCGTGCCTCCCAAGAAGTCACCTGGCAAGAATTCGGTGTGTATACCGTCCGATTGGGTCATTCCACGCGCATCTTCGGTTCTAGCCGAATTATTGGCTAAAGTGACGTCAAAGCCTAACCCTTGGACGCGAGCAAGGACCCCCTTTGATACGTCACTGTCGCTCGCCTTTATGATGTAAGCAACGTACACCTCTGTTGGCTGGGTTGCCGCATTTTAGGCGGATTTTTAATTGATAATCAATAAAAAATGAAGCCGATATCGCAATATTCTTATTCTTGATTTTTGTCTTGCATTGTCTTGGAGAACCACCCCCTAAATTTTCTCCCACCTGTAGTCGAACACCCTGTGTAAATACAGCTCTTTTCACTTTGATATTTTTCATGTGTAAATGCCACTCTTTTTATTTTAATACTTATCATATATAAATGTAACTATGTCCATTTTGATATTTTTCATGTATAAACGCCACTCTTTCCATTTCGATATTTTTAACATATAAATACTTTTATTTCTCCTTTATTAATACTTAATATTTGTAATGCATCATTACAGCCCTCTTTTTATTTCGATATTTTGAATGCATAAATACATCTCTATTTCCTTTGATATTTTTCACATACGGATACAGCTCTGTTTATTTCAATGTATGTTTCATATTAATATTTCATAGTTCGTTTTCGACGTATAAATTCAGTACCCGTTCTTCTCATATTTTCAACGTACAGCTCGTTTTATTTTCACGCTTTAATGTACAAGTTCTTTCATTTCTCACGTGTCAAATTTTAATTTAACTGTCTCGCGACGAATAGTACTTGAAACGGGGACCGTCGAGCATAGTAATAAAATAAAAGAAAATAACAGACGTTCGAATGTTAAGCGTAGAAAATTTCTGCAATAGCGACGGGTGCCAGAGTACGGGTGTCGACAGTTCCGTAAATCGACGAGAATATCTCGAGGAAATCTCGAAAATGGACGTTTCTCCATTACGCGGGTGGACTTTCAAATTACAATGATTGTTCTGAAAAGTTTCGAGAACGGTTTGCATTTTAATTTGAAGTTCCGGAAGTTCTAACCAAGTAACCGGCGCTTATTGACCAGTGAGCCGCGTTATGGGATGTAAAAAATGATTTTACAGACCCGTCCCCGGATTGGATAGTCGGAGTTTCTGGTCTGGAATTGTGTCTCTCTAATGGTTCGTGGATCGAGCACAAGGAATTGAACCTGTATCCTTACGACGCTGGTACCGACAATGGACTCACATATTTGGTGAGTTGAATCACTACTTTCGAAGTACAGTGATTTCTCTATATATGTCGCCAAGGCCTGCATGATAAGCGTCGCGAAATTATCCCCACTACCGCGGGGTATACCCCGTGAGGGGCCACGAAGCTCGAGAGGAGTGTAAACACAACACGGCTCCAGGTATGTCTTCTGGACGATACATATGTTGACATATATCGAGAATTCACTGTATTTCTTTAAACTTTGTGTACGGTAAGCGTGCCAATAGGTTTCTTAATTGCTACGTTGTGTTTGAAAGAAGTTGAGAACGAGTATTTTTGAAAGTATTACAAATATTTCCCTGGGAATTATTGAAATCTTAAATTCTGGAAAAAAGAAAAGCTGGTCTTTTATTTTCTAAATAATTAAATTGTTAGATTGCATTTTTAAACATGAATCTTTCCTAGAAGGGACAGTGCTGTTCCTCTGAATAAAAATCCCGAAAGAAAATTGTATTAAAATAGATTCGACTTGAAAAGGCAGATTAAATATCGTCTGGGAGAATCGATTGAATCTATGGCACGGCTTTGCCAGCCGAAACACTTCAGAAGAACAAAATGAACGTCAGCTGTCGGCCGCAGGGAATCCCATAATAAAGTTGACGGGTGGCTCCCGATCCTAACAATTGACAATAGGGCTGCAGGTCTCGCGAAAATCGCTGACGACGCCATAGTAAACGTGCCTCCCCCCGACACTTTTCCGGCCGATCGGGAATTTTCCCTCGCGATTTTCCGTCGCGGCGTCTCTGGCTTCCGGTCTGTGAAAAGCGCGCCATTTCCACGCCCGCGGCCTCGCGCGATTAATGAGCTACAACCTCCGGTTAAATTAAAAAAAAAATCAGTTTCTCAAAAACACGTTACATCCTAAAAAATTTCATTTGGAAATTCGCGAAACTGCTGAATTCACAACTCCGAAAGTTCACTCGCGTTGCACACTGGTATTACCAAAAAATATCTGAAAAACTACTGGACCAATTTCTGGATCGGACTATTATTCAGTTTTTGACCGAGCGGATTTTCGATTCGTACATTTTTCCTCTTTTCGCAAACAAAAGAGGCGAAAAGTTTGGGTAAAAAATTATATATTCGATAGCTTTTGTAACTGTTCTAAAATTGAATTTATTATTATTGAAAGAGGAGCTTTTTCACAGAAAAGGGGGAAAGAAAATTGTTCATAAAAATTATTTATATACATAAACTTTATTTGATTCCCCTAGGGGTTACAAATCCGTCTTTACAAAAATTAAATTACAACTTCCATCGCCACTTTTCCATTTTCACTTAAACCTAACTTAATGCTAACTTAAACGTAAACTTAACCTAAACATAATTCTCTATATATATATATATATAAAGAGAGTATATTTACAAACATAAAAATTATTTAACTTTACCAATTTTAAATTATTTTACTTTATCAATTTTCGATTTTTGTCCGCACTGAAGGAACAATTTCCCGAATAAACTGATTGCGTAAAATCGAGGGGATTTTTCAAAAATGAATGTTACAATTTTCGTTGCACACAAATACGTGCAGTCTCCAGATTCGCCAACGGAACCTCAGGATCCCATTCGGCGGATAACTTCTTCGTTCCCGAACGATTCAAGGTCGCCGTTCTACGACCCGTTCGGTTTGGACATGAAACCACTGGCCAAACTTTATCTGAACCGGCAAAGACTCTACGAGAAGACCTGCGACGGTGTACCGGACGATGCGGCTGAAACAGGTGTTACTACTCCTCCGCCTGGCAATAGTCGCAAAAATAGCAAGTATTCCTTTTCGTTGTTTTCTTTTACGTTTTGGCTGTGAGCACAGGAACAGGAAGCGGGAATAGAGCATTTGCTTTCCCTTATAATTCTGAATGGGCATAAATGTATCAGAGAATTTCAAAATATCGAATCTCCAGATTCCAAAATCTTAATTTTTCCTTCTAACATTAGAACAACTATCAGTTTGGCAGGTTCCACATTTTTAAACTTACAACTGTAGAGATTGCACATTATGAAGAATTATTCAATTTTATTTCCTTCGGCGTATATTGTAATCGAACTCGTTACTCAGATCTAAACAAATACATTCTGGTTATTGTTATATCTAATATAAAGTACAGTAAAGTCTTTGTCCAAGCCCAATCCTCGGGTCCGTGCTGTGACATAGATCGTATAGGGCTACTATTTTCTTGTGGCCGCGCCGAACGTAGAAAAAGGACTTAGAAAACGAGGATGTAGGAAATATAGTTCAAATTATATCGTGTTCAGTGTCATTTTAATCAGAAAAATGTCACAACAAGTTGGTGAAAGTCCCGTAAAAAAATAATGAAAAATAAAGAAGTTATGTATCAGATTATGCGGCATATTTATCCCCCAGCGGAGGGGATAGGCGAACTGACTAAGATCGTGTAGCTCCGTTCGGCTTACATCAAGACTTTACTGTAGTCACCATTAATGATCCGTAAATCTAGTGTCGACTACCCTCTTGGACAAAGTATACCCTCCGTTCGGATTCATTAATTTAATAAAAATATAATTTCACCTCTGTATCAGAAATTTTCATTTCTTTGCCTTCAAGGTCATCCAAAGGTCATGGTACGCTAGGTCGTTGAATGCGTCTTGATACGGGCTGTAATACTGTTAAGTCAAAAATACAAAGTGCCATTTTAAAAAATGAAGGTGACCTTAACAAAACTAAAAAAAATTTTTGTCGAACTTTTTTTTATTGTAATGTATAGCCAATCGAAAACTGATCAACTTTCGTTGAAAATATTTGTTTGTCAGATTATGGCAAGTGCTTGAAAAATCGTGAAAAGTGTTACGTGGGTCACCCTGTATATTTGGTGTTATTCAAAAGATCTAAAAATTCGATTTCACTAGCGCGTTGCCCCGTGGAATACGATCTTTCGAGTAGAGGTTCTCCCGAGCGGAAAAAAATAAACTTCCGTGAAAAATCTGTTCCCTCTTGCGGTTTCTATGTCGCAGACTGTTTGCTTAATCCCTGCGAGAGATGTTCAAGCAGACACGAAGGAGATGGAGGTAAACGAAACCTGGAAGTAGACTCGAATTCTTATTTGCTTGCTTGTTTGTAGAAATTAGAAGGCGGTGGACCGTGAGCGATTTCCAGCTAACAAATAATCCGAACGCCGGTTTCCTGTGAAATTGCAAGAGATACGGATACAGTTGGCAAAAAGTTATTTACAAAATTTAGATTGTTTCCTGTATCGATCTGCGTTAACGTTCACGACCCAGCGCTCCGCCCCATTTTATGTATTTATGTTTATCCGAGCACCTTATTTATTTGTCCACTCGTGCAGAAGTGATCAACATTTATATTACTCACTGTTTTTCCCGATACACAAGCCGTTATTTATTTATTGTGTATGGAATGGTAGAGAGCTTTGTGATTTATAATTATTTAAGGAGCACAACGAAGGTGTAGTGGGTGTATATTCATTGAAAGAACACTTTTAATATTTATTTAGGGAGCAACTTATTTCCGATTTTTTCTAATGGGATGCAAACCTTTTAACTAAAAATGTAATAGACTTTTTAGCGTCATTTTTGGCAACAATGCGTCAAGTTGGCAGTCAAAATTCAATAAAACAATTTTGCAACGTATTTATGTTGTTTCAATTTGTATCATTTTCGAAAAAACATGTCATATCGTATAAAAATATTTTAGAAAAAATGGATCACGAATGCAATGGTCCCAAGCTTTGCAATTATAGTAAAATTGGAAAACTGTTCAAATACTTATTGAAACGACTATGTTTAATATTTGCAATCGAACATATTTATGATACAACCTAATGAATCTTCTCGTTGACAAACAATGTACTTTCTGACGTATACAGAAGCGTGCAAAGTGATGGAATGGGGTCCTTGGAGCGCATGTTCTGCGACATGTGGTCGTGGCAACCAACTGAGGCAGAGGCATTACCAGGACGAAGACGCTGCCAGGGCGAACAAGTGCAATGTTAAGCTAACTGACAGGGCAACCTGTCGTGGGAAGATCCTCCAGTGGTAATTAAAATAATATATTAATTACCCCTTATTGGTTGGTAATTGTAATGTTTTCCCAAAATCGTCAGCGTACTGTCAACAATACAGCGTTCATCACCAACCTAAAAAATGTGGACACTAAGCAACTTGTGTGCACAAATAATTATCTATTGTTTCACTCATTAGTACCTATACAGGGTGTCCCAAAATGTTGTATTGCCATATTATATCGTGCTTGGTGTCATTTTAATCAGAAACACGGGACGAATAAGATGACAAAAGTTTCCTGAAACAAACAATCAAAAATTAGACAAATTGCAATCTTTCGGTTCGCTTGCATTAGTGTGGGTCTCACCGATACTCGGCCCCTCGCTGGCTCGGTCGTCGAGCGTGTTTACCGCTTGACTGGTTCCGAGGGAGATTCCCCCAGTGGTGGGGATGTAATGTTGCCAGTTAGGGTGGAGATCTTCGCGACAGATACGGAGATAATACTGTATTTGGTAACAGTACAGCGGGGCGGAACTCAGGACTGTTGAACACCGACTTCTGCGCCCTGGACGATTGGAGCAGCTGGAGTTCGTGCACGACGACCTGCGGTCCCGGCAAAATGACGAGACGGCGGAACTTCCGGCACAAGAAGAACCGGAAACAGTGCAAGATGATCCCCGATGGGCCCGAACTGCAGCAAACAATGGATTGCCCGAACCACCCACCGTGTTCGGACGCGGATCCGGCCGCGGACGCCGAAGAGGTAAGCGAAACGCCTATCCAGGAGGAGGACGCTAACGATGATCAGGACACCGGTGAAGGAAAGGATTACCCAGGAGAGGAACCGGCGATGAAGGTAACCGAGGAATGGCTGCAGGTACAGAATATATCCGTCAGGCCGTTTGCCAGAACTTGCCACTAATTGACAAGTAACACCGGCGCTTATACTCGTTTGCGAACGTTGCAAAATGCATCGCATCACGTTAACAATAACAACCTGGTACCGGGCTCATCGAATGGGAACGACGCACAGTGCGCCCAAATCCGGATTTGCCAATTCGGCATCAATGTACAGTCGTCTCTCCTATAACACGGTTTCCAAAAGGTTTCCTAAAAAGGTTTCGGTATCAGTGTACAGTCATCCCACTTATAACACGGTTTCGATAGAGCATGGTACAAAAATTAAGACGGCCCTCTTTCGATGCTATATTGTTTTATATTGTTTCAAACAGCTTGAATTCGTTGGAGATGTTAAAAAGATTAAATTCCTGAGTAATAAATAATATTTTTTTAAGTGCTATTGATCCTATTTGCGAAGAAAAATTTTAAAAATAATTATTTATGCATTTCTTAGTAAATTAATCATTCTAACATCTCCAAAAACTTGAAGCAGTTTGGTCGAGTTTTAAAAAAATTGTTTGAAAATTTTTATGTTGCATAAAAATCCGCAGTCTAATATCGACAAAATAGTTTTTCGTTTTTTATTTTTCTCACAAAAGTGTAGCGTACTGTGCGGCGTTATTACAAGAACAAAAGATTCGTATTGAATAGCGATCAGCGAGATCTAATACGCAGATAATAATTTATGCGATATGTACAGTTCAATGTTTCATTGTGCATCGCGCATTCATTCTCGAAGAATCGAGCGCGGTACGATGATTATTGTATTTGCAGTTGTATAAATGCTCAAAACATGTTCGAACAGCTAATTTCTCATTGTTCACGAGAATCATTAACGACCGATATCGTGTTCTCTTTTAATAACCCGGTCGACGTTCGTATCATCACTAACGAATCTCGAATTTGTACGGACAACAACTTTATACGTCATACCTGCACCATTTCTCGCAGACGCATCCATGGCACTGGCTTCCTCACGTAAGTTGATTTACTCGGGAAGGATCGAAACGACGAGCGGTTGAAACAAAAGCGAAGATATTCGGCTAGTTTCATTTTGCTGCAGCTCAAATTTCAACCTAATGTCTGCCATTTAGATTCTCAAATATCAAGAACTGGCAAGGTTTCGAAAATGAAATAATAAATGTTAAAATAAAATAATGCTCACCATTGTTTATTTGATTAAATCATCTTTCGTTGCAGTTGATATGATTTTATTTTATTTTATTTTATTTCATGGTAAATTTATATTTATTATTTTCTTCTATATTTATTTCATTCACTTGTACCGTAATTCGACATATGTCAACAACACGGGTCTTGTCAGCGTCTTGTATCGTCCAGGAGACATACCCTGAGTCGTGTTATGTTTACACTCCTCGGCGTCCGAGGCCTCTCGAACGACCCCGCGGTAGTGGGGATAATTCCGCGACGTTTATCATCCAGCCCTTGGCGACATATGTACAGAAATCACTGTATTCCGTATAATCGTATTATTCTTTCTTTCGATCATTCTGCTCGTAAATGATAATTTTTTCATTTCATTCGAAACGTCACAATCTCGATTAACAACATGTTTCGTTCTTTGTTATTTCGCGTCGCAGTTGAGTATTATCATTTGTTCAGTGCATTTAATTTTCACGTTACGTTGCACTAAAATATTTGATCTCCCATCGATGCTTCAATTGTAATTCGTTTGCAGTACTTCATAATATGTTAATTGTGATTGTAAAATATTCGAACATTTCGGAAATATTTCAACCTTTTGCGTTGGTTCCTTTGCATCCTTTCATTATTGATAATTTGCGACAGATTGAGTGAATTCGATTGGAAAATCGAGCACCGGAAAAAAAAATGAATTTGTTGCTGTACTGTTTCTGGTGTGACATTAAACGCTGAACTGTGTTCAGCACCGCCAAAGCAAGCCGCTATCAAACTAAATTGAGAGCTAAACGAAATGTAATCTAATGTGAACATATGCAAAGGGTTGAAAGCTCAAGAAACTCTGAAGATTGATTAACCAAACGTGATTACCGTGAATTTCTTCCCTCGTTAGAACTGTTCCGAAGATCACTACACAGAGTGGTCACTGTGGTCCCCCTGCAGTTCCAGTTGTGGGCCCGGTGTTCAACTACGATCGAGGCTTGTCATAAAAAATTGGAGCAGTTTAGGGGACAACGACGAAGACATCAGCCCCGAGGAGTGCAAGCAGCAGCAAGCTGCCTGCATAGCTAACATTCCGACTTGCGATTTTTCGAAGGAAGAAGCTGAACGTGAGTTTCGAAGTTTTCTATTCAAAAATAGGAACAATTCCTTTCCACTAGCAACAATGCCTCTTTGTTTTCAATTATTTCTTTATGAAACCTGTGCCGACATATTTGCGACATTTTTCTGATTAAAACGAGTCCAAACACAACGCAATTTGGACCAGAGTTACTTGTTTAATTCACGATTCAGTAGAACCTCGACTATCCGAACTGTTGTCACCCGAATACGTGTTCCGCGTGTAAACAGTGCAGTATAGGTGTATTCAATCAGTAAAGGGTTAATCTAACACTGTAGTTGGACAACTGTCCTATTATCGGAACTATCAGACGCTGCACTGATTAATTCGGATAGTCGAGGTTCTACTATTTCGTGGATTAATCCGGTAACTACGATCGAAATTGCGTCGTGTTTGGTATCGTTTGAATCAGAAAAATCTCAGGAATATATTGGTAAAAGTTTCATGACAAATCATCAATCTCTGGACACGCAAGTGACATTTCGCTCCCAAAGTTGACGAGACCCCGACATATAGAGGGCGTTCGACTACAGGTGGGAGAAAATTTAAGGGGTGGTTCTCCACGACAATATAAGTCGAAAATGAAGGATAAAAATATTGTGCTTCCAGCTTCATTTCTGAGTTATTAGCAATTAAAGATTCGCCTAAAATGCGGCAACCCAACCAACACAGGTGTACGTTGCATACGTCATAGAGGCGCGCGACAGTCACGTATCACGTGACAGATACTCCGCGTGCCTCGCAAGAAGTCACTTGGCAGAAATTAGGCAGGAATGCGGCTGTAAACCGTACGATTGGATCATTCCACACGCATTTTCGGTTCCAGCCGAATTATTGGCTAAAGTGTGTGACGTCAAAGCCTGACCATTTGGTACGAGCGAGGACCCCCTTTGATACGCGACTGTCGCGCGCCTTTATGACGTATGCAACGTACACTTCTGTTGGCCGGGTTGTCGCATTTCAGGCGGATTTTTAATTGATAATAACTAAAAAATGAAGCCGAAATCAGAATTTTTTATTCTTCATTTTCGTCTTATATTGTCTTGGAGAACCGGCCCTTTAATTTTCTCACACCTGTAGTAGTCGAATAGCCCATATATCGAGAGATTACTATACACATCTTGGTCTGGCAGTTCATATCGAAATTGCATCTAGCATGACCCAAGGGCTTTCAGCCACCTTGAAGGTTCTTTTGTTCCGCCAAAATTACAGCGGCTCTCTTGTATACGACGCCTGGAAGTTATAATCCGGGAGCATAAGCCTGGAGTGCTAACATCTGCGGCTGCTGCAATTAGGTGGCGCAAGGCAGTACGGTGAACACATATCACAGCCTTGGGGAGTCGTGTACCTTGCAATTATCGGACTCTTTCACACAGTTTCCATGTTTCCAGTATTTTTAGCAAACACGAAGTTCTAAAAATATCCGCTTGAGAAATTAATACACGGTTGTTCCAGCATTCTCCGAAGGTCCTCCAATTTATTTGTCGTATTTTAGAAACGTCGAACACACCGACGCGTTCTATAATCGATAATCGACCGTTAAAGTAAACGAGTTGAATGTGCTCGAAAAAAATTGCAATTTAATGTTGAATCGATTCCAGAGATTTGCAGCGAACCGGTGAAGAAAGGAACCTGTAATGGCAACATTTTGCGAGCGTACTTCGACAAACAAGCGGTTCGTTGTCGATTATTCAGTTATTCCGGCTGCAACGGAAATCGAAATAATTTCCAGACGGAACAAGAGTGCATGAGCGTCTGCGGCGACTTCCAAAGTGAGTTCAATTATTTTTTTCTTCTAATACGTCTTCAATGGCGAAAGCACTTCGGTTGTCGTAAAAATCCTGTGAAACATTCGACAGCGTGAAATCAGTTTTTAACGAGATCTTTTACCTTACTTTGTACACGCTTGCTCGCGAAACAAAGGAGAGCTGAGAACAAACTCTTCGGCGGCGGTGAAAAACATTAAGGTGTCTCTCAGCAGCGTTCTCAGCTATCATATACCTGCGCAGGATCAACGCAGCTCGAAGACTAAACGAGCTCATCATGGTGACGCTGATTCTGAAACAATTGCTTGCCCGTTCAAAACCATTCAAATTTCCGCTGAACTGTGTCTGGCTATATTTACGCTTTTTCTACTTACGCGCCAGAGTCCTATAGAATGGTCTTGAACGGTCGAATAATCTTTATCCGGATTCAGTTTATATCAATTCGCATTTACTTGTTTAATCAACTAGGCATTTATTTAGAGAAAGATAATGATTACTTGACTAATAACACGCAACTGTTCTTGTTTATCGCATTATTCCGTTGGTACCAAAATGGCGTCCAGTTTCTTACTTGAAACTGACGTTTCTTTCTTTTATAACTTTTATCATTAAATTCTTTTAATATTTCGTCACACATGCATAAAATTTGCAATGTTGAATTTTAATTTTTTTAAGGTATTAGTTTTTATAATGGAACTTATCGGTGTCATTTCTTACAGAAAAATTACAATTCAAGGGGATGAAACCTGATAGTCAGGTGATTGAATCGTCGGACGATACGGAGAATTACGATTGCCAGGTGTCTGAGTGGAGTAATTGGTCGGAGTGCATAGGTTGTCAAGGATACACAATTAGCACCAGGGAAATTCTGGTAAATTATGGCTGTACCACTAAATTGTTTCTGTGAAATTGATTTCCAATAGGTGATTTTATAAAAATATAGAAATAATTTAGTGTATCCAAAACAGCAAATTTCAAATTTTTATCTTAATACTGGTATTAAAAAACAATTCTAATGCCGTTCTACTTATTGTTCCTTCTTTCTGCTTCTACGCAGATGCCACGTAAAGGCAACGGCAAAAATTGTCCGAAGAAGCTTCACCGTAAAAAGAAATGCCGCAAAATCCCACCGTGCTGTAAGTGACATGATCAGACAGAACAATGGGAATTAAAAATCTATTAGCACTAAATAAACTAATCATTTGTAGCGCTGCAAGGCGATGGAGTAGGACGACGCACTTATCGCGACTCAGCAGCAGAAGAAAATGAAGGTGAATGTTAAATATTGAAAGAAATATTGACTTTTCACTTTACCAGAAAAAAAATAGTCATAAAAAATAATTTTATTCGACCTCTTACAAAACAGTAAAAATTATTTAAAGGTTTTAAAATGTATTAGTTCCAACTGATTAAAATGATTGAGAAAAGAAATAAATTATCTAGCTCCTATGGTATTTTGCAATGCAGACACTTTTTATTTTGCATAAATATCCACAGTATAGTCATTGACTTGGTTGGTTCGATTTGACGGGGTTTTTTAAGGGGTTGTGAATTTTGTCAACCTATTAAGTCTATAATTAGGCGCGAATTTTAATGAATAATTAAGCTGTAATATGTTTAATTAGTTTCAGTTGACTGCAAAATGACACAATGGTCATCGTGGTCGCGTTGTACAGCCACCTGCGGAGAATCATCGCAATACAGGACAAGATCAGTGAAAATTAGACCCCGTGGTCCCAGAGGCAAATTATGTCCGGCCCTGGCAGAGTACAAAAGATGTCGCAGAGTAGAGTGTCCATAACAACAATTGTCTGCTTATTTTACACGTCCATTTTCTATTTCATTTGTACCATGAAAATCGAACGAATCTTAGATTTTATTTACACCATACCGACCATCAATAAATCAAGTGCAATTTATCATTTGTCGTCGAACGAAATTTCAATCGTTATCAACATAGAAATATTTAAAATAGAAATATTCCTAGATTTTGTTGTGACCTTCCGTCGGACACAATAGTTTTCTACGTGACAATCAGTAGAGAATTTTTTAAAGAAATTGACATGCATCTAAGGTTTCTTAATATGTACATCTGACGGCACTTGACGAATTGTGTCATCTCGAATTGAACAATTGTATTCTGTCTTTTCTATACTTTAAAATTATTTAATACAGTCACGTCAGTATAAACGAATTCTGAGATGATGGTTTATCATTAGATAATTAGAGAAATAAAATACTCTTTTTATTTATAGCATAGTCGTTAATGAGAAATATTTCTAACGAAGGTTTAGACCAATTAATATAACGCACAGAAAAATCATTTCACATTTCATACAATATGATTTTTTATCTTAAATTACGTATTATTAATTAGATATCGCTGTTCTTTCGATTCTAAAACCATTGAAAAATGTATCATTGATGTTTTACTTTCATAACTTTATTGTTTTCTCTTTATTCAAAATGGACTGCATTTCACTTAATTACAACAGAGTAAAAATCAAAATCAAATTACTGCTTATGAAAGAAACATAATTTATCAAGATTCCTAGAAAGAATGATTGTTTGTTAAGAAAGATATATATACAAAAATAATAATATATACGTTTCACGTGAAAAAATCACGATATCACGATATCAACGGTTTTTCACATGAAAAAATACATATTAAGTATTTAGAAATACAGTTTCTCGAATATTTTATCGACCAAAACAAGCCACTTGTAATAGTAATCTGTATTTATCTATACATATAAGTAGTATAAAATATATATTTGTGGCATTTATATTATAAGGTTTAAGAAGATATAGATCTCAATTTCAGACCAAATGTTTCAATTAGGATCTATTATAATCATACAGCTCTAAGATTTACATAAATTCGGTTAGACAAAGTTTATCATTTTCGAGGAAACATTTGTCAACAATAATTACTACTCTATTATTATATAGATAACATATCGATAGATAGTAAGATTAGTTTATCTATTGTTAAGAAAAAAATGTTATTACAATACTCTCTCCACTCCTATTTGACAATAATAATACTCTATGGAATATAGTACACATTGAAGTCTACAGTTCTATCCTTTTCTAATAAATACATTGACAGTTACAAAAGAAAATGTGATTGTGAAATGCAATTAAACTTTTCAAAATTGTTAAATTTTATCTGCGTGGTATTAGAAATATAAATTTTAAAGATTTATGAAATAAGTGCTATCCATTTCTTTGTTTAATATTCTGAATCGTAACACTGGAAATTTTTATTTGTATACTATTTTTTCTTCAATAAAGTAAAATCTATGATCTTCAAATATATATTACGCATGTAATTTTTGGATTTAATTTTGAAATTAGGCAACACTTGTTCATAACGCATTCATTCTATTATATTGTTATATTTGTAACATTCTTTGTTATTATTTACAATTCAACACTATTTAACGTCAACTATATTTTTGTCAGAGTCGCTACTCGTATTCAACAAAGGTAGATATATAAGCATAAAAGTGCTACCCTTTTTCCTCTCTTCTGTGAGCTTACCCTGAACTCTTTTTTTCAGACTTTTTATCACATCTTCCTGGAAAATCAATACGTATATGTGCCAAAGTTCAATTTAAATTGCTGATTTTTTATCAGTATCCCTAAAAGTTCTTCTTTCATAATACACTAAATTTGTCGATTCCTTTTACAATTTGCTATACTAAATTTATCACAATTTATTACGTATAAACCCTGGAGAAAAGAATTTTTAACAATTGAATGACTCTGTTACCTTCTCAGTATGTTCAGCAGGGAACATAATTGCAATTTTTATTTTATGATTTTTCTGTAGCAACTTATTGATATTACTGAGTTTGATTGCTAAATCATGTTCGTTAATCTTAGATTGTATAGGAAAGAACTTGGTATTCTTGTAAGTGACATTTCCTGCGGTATCCTCTTTACTTCGGTTTTCAAAGAATTCTGTACTATCACACAGTTCATAAACATCTCTGTTATCTGTATCAGTGCACTGTTGTTTCACTAAATGCAGATTCTGGCGTTTAGCAAGTTTTTGAGCTTCTTCCAATAGGCTAATAGTCACAGATTTATCAGGATGTATAAGCTTAATTTGAGGTATCCGTGTAGTCTTTTTCTTCTTCTTTTGTTGTTCTGCCACTGAATTTGTATCTAAAACTGTACTGAAACATTTTATTTGAGATTTTAGATGGTTAGAACATACATTTTGATAACCTGTACTTGATATCCTTCGTATAAGTAAATTATAAGTATAACACATAAATTTATTAATTTCTAAAGAACGTATCATTGTAGCAATGTCTCACACATTCAGTATTTTGAAATTCCTTAAATTTGATGTGCCACATAAGGTTATGTATATTATTGACTTCTATCATTCATGAAAACGCGATACCTTTGGCTTTATCCTCAACAGTTTTCAAACATTAAGCGACTAACACAAAATTGTTACATCAATAAAAATACTTTTATTTAAAATATTTTAAGAAGTACCAATCTATTTGCATGACAGTGATACCGTAATATGTTAACCTTTTTCATCCAACAAAATCAATAAATTATAACTACTAGCTACATAGAAATACACCAAAAGAGATTTACGGAACAAGTTTGCTTTTAAAATGAATAATTTCAATTTCAATTATACATTTAAACGATAAGTATAAGTTGATATTAAGACATAAATTTGTACTATAGTGCAGTTTCGTTTTCTATAAATCAAAAATACAATTTATTACATACATACAATAAATAAGGTTTGCTAAGTTATAATAGTCAAAACAATTTAATTACTAGTACTTCTGTTCGCATATTATTGATAACAATTCCCGGATGAAATTTCAAAATTGTGTATAAAAATTTTTTAATCAACTTGAACGAATTTAAATTTTCATTTCTCGAAATTTCTTTCAAACTTCCAGTACTTTCGTTTGATACGCATTTGCCTTCAGGTTCGATGTATATATGACAGCGTTGAATTCATTGATCCATCAGGCTGTGCTGCGATTGGATAAACTGTTTCGATCACGTTATTGCAGAGAAACCGACCAATCGGGAGCGTTCCTGTGCATGTGTGCGTTTACGTATATATTTAGAAACGGAAACATTGCCTAGTCGGCCGTTTCCGTCTTCCCAGTGCCTGTCAGCCATTACAGCTCTGCTCGCCGGGTCTTGCAGGGTAAGTTGCTTCAAGTATTTTCTATTCCAGAGATTGTAAATTCCTCTGTCATTCCGTACAAACTCAGTACTAAACAGACACACCATTCTTGATAATCAAAGCGAAAGATTTCTCAAGCGTTTGTTCTTATACGCAGGTGTAACTGATACAGCTAACATAGTTTCTGAAAAATCGAAGATTGTCCTTAAGGAACGGGTAGTGTGTCAGGAAACAGGTTCGCCTAAACGCTCGTCCAGATGTATAACAATAGTTATTCCAATAACAGTAGGTATGTAGTACTCTACGATTTTTCATATTTGAAATTGAATTACAATGTTAAATCGTGAAACCGAATAAACGGTTTTTTGCAACGTCGTGTTCTCCACCATTTTGTTCTCGAACACTCTTGTTCACTGATCGTATTCAATTATCTAACAAAACATTGGAACCAAGTTTAAAAATGTTAACAAAATCTGGTAATGGAAGATACGATGAGATTTCTTTGTGTCATCCTGAAAGTACATTTATGGATAATTGGACGAGGTGTGAAATTATAGCACCTTAGAAAATAAAAATGGCGACTTGGTTGCCCTATAAATCGCTGACAAGCACGCAGTTGAAACGTAAAAAGTGATTATCGTGTAAATGTTTATACAGCGGCGGACAAAATATTCACACAGCCTTTAAAAATGGATGACTTTAAGATTAGACCAAACGATTAAAATTTTTTTAGTTGTTATACATATACATACCTTGGATTTACAAGACATGTTTTAATTTTTAATCGTGGGCTCGGATGAGAAAGTTCAAAATCGTGAACTTTACTTTTTTATTCGCAATTCCTACCAACAGCGATTTTTAAATAATTTCTTTTATGCGTTATCTAGTCAATTAATCCTTGTAATCTGTCAAAAGTACTCAAATTGTTTGGTCCAATTTTTAAAAAGTTATTCCTGTGTGAATACTTTGATTCACCATTATATATTTTCTTTGCTTATAAACGTACAATGCAAATTATTATTTATAATTATTGTATATGTTAATGTCAAAATAATTAAAACAAATTTATATACTTAATAAAATACCTGTAAAAAAATTAATGTTATTTTTAATTAATATCATTTAAATTAAATCGATAAGTCTTATATTAATTGACCCTTTGATGACCAGCAACCATTATTAATTATAAAGAGGAACACCGCTGATAAATGATACTTTGATTTTCCTTCTCAATATAATTAAAAAAGATGTTATAAAAAAATTTTGTGTACATATCAAATAATGTGCATGCAATTGCATCATTCTTGCAAATGTCAATGTATATTCTTTTTTTTAACTGACCTTACACTACCATTATAAATTGAATTTGATCTCACATATATTGTAGCTAAAAATGTATGCAGATACATTACCTAAAAGATCTAATAAGTAATTGTTACTTCTGTTAATACGGACGTGTAAAACACAATATAAGCAATTAATAATATATATTAAATTATACCTACTAATATCTTGAATGATGAATGGTCCAATCAGGGTACAATATTAACCATAAAACCATATTGGCCCATTGTGAAAATGATACATTTTAGGCCCAGAGGTAACCGAGACTCTGGCAACCGCAATGGAGGCGGTATGTACTGGAACAGCCAGCAACAAGCACAGAAAGACAGGGCTGCCAAGAAACAAGCTCAAAGGAAGACACCGGGAGATCTGCTGAAGAAACCCAACTGGGATGTATCTAAATTGCCTGTGATCGCAAAAAATTTGTATATTCCACATATCAATGTTTTGAAGAGGACAACAGAAGACATTGCAAAGTATCACATTGGCAAGGAAATTACTGTCAAAGGAAACAACACACCCTCTCCGATCCAAGCATTTGAAGAAAGTAACTTCCCAGATTATGTAATGGAAGAAATCAGGAAACAGGGTTTTGCTGAGCCAACAGCAATCCAAGCGCAGGGCTGGCCGATTGCACTTAGTGGGCGCGATTTGGTTGGAATCGCTCAAACAGGGTCTGGAAAAACTCTAGCAGTATGTATTTCACTATCGTTTATTTACCTAGGTTTTTGAGAGACTAAAGTTATGCTCAGTAGTCCAGTGTTAACGCATTATCTGCCGGAAGTTTGTCAATAGACATTTTAACAATTATCACTGGCAGTCAACGTGTTAACACATCTAATATTAACATATTTGTACAAATACCTTTCAGGCCACTTTCGAATGATACTAACCGAGCATTGCTATGTGTCTTTCTAGTACATATTGCCAGCAACAGTGCACATTAACAATCAGCCACGTTTGAACCGCGGAGACGGTCCAATCGTTCTGATTCTGGCTCCAACGAGAGAGTTGGCTCAGCAGATTCAGACAGTTGCTAGGGATTTCGGTTCCTCGTCGTGCATTCGCAACACATGCATTTTCGGCGGTTCACCGAAAGGGCCGCAGGCTCGCGACTTGGAGCGAGGCGTTGAAATCTGCATCGCAACTCCTGGCAGACTGATCGACTTTCTGGAGAAGGGAACGACGAATCTTCGCAGATGCACATACCTAGTTCTGGACGAAGCGGATAGGATGTTGGACATGGGATTCGAACCACAGATCCGTAAGATCATCGAGCAGATAAGACCCGACAGGCAGGTGCTGATGTGGTCTGCGACATGGCCGAAGGAAGTACAGGCTCTGGCCGAAGATTTCCTCTCCGATTACATTCAGATCAACATTGGTTCGTTGACGTTGGCCGCGAATCACAACATTCGCCAGATCGTGGAGATCTGTTACGAGCACGAGAAGGAGATGAAGCTCTCGGGCCTGCTCAGGGAGATCGGCAAGGACCGAGGAAGCAAAATGATCATATTCGTCGAGACTAAGAAGAAGGTGGACGACATCACCAAGGCCATCAAGCGAGAAGGCTGGCCGGCCATATCTATTCACGGGGACAAATCGCAGCCTGAAAGAGACTATGTTCTGTCCGAGTTCAGAAACGGAAAGACCATGATCCTCGTCGCAACCGACGTGGCTGCTCGCGGCTTGGACGTGGAGGATGTGAAATACGTGATAAACTTCGATTACCCGAACAGTTCCGAGGACTATATCCATCGAATCGGGAGAACTGGACGTTGCCAAAGTGCAGGCACAGCGTACGCATACTTCACGCCCAACAACGCAAGACAGGCGAAAGAGCTGATCTCTGTTCTCGAGGAAGCCGGCCAGGTGATCAACCCGCAATTGGTTGTTTTAGCTAGCTCGATGAAGAACCAATACGGAAAAGGACGCCAGCGTTGGAGCCACTCCCGTTCCAGTAAAGACAATAACTCCGTGAGCCCCAGAAACAACAGCAGCCCGACCGCGAACAGCTGGCAGAATCAGCAGTGTCAGGCCAGTCAGCTGAACCACACCAGCATCAACAATCAGGAGAGGACCGTTGTTCGGCACCAGAACACGTACCAGAACAATCGGCAGAATAATTTCCAACCTACCTACCAACAACAACAACACCAGAGACAGCCAAACGCCTACGCCAACAGTTGTCCAACAAGTACCAGCAACTATCAAACCGGATACCAAAACGCCACGATACCTAGATACCATGGCAGAACCGGCACTTTCCAAGGCAACCGTTACCACAACAGACAGAACACGTACAACGGCAACCAAACCGGAGGACAGAACGTGTACTCGATGCCGCCGCAGTTCATCATGCCGACGAACGGGCACACTGATTCTGGGATGCAAAGTCTGGTAAACAACAAATTCTTCCAAACGAACCGGCCACCACCTAACACCGGAGCTTGTGCTTACCAATCGATGGGCTACGGCCAGTTTCAAGCTGTGCCGCCGTACAGTTATCCTTACCCGCCCACACCAGTGCAGCAGTGACGCGTTTCACGGTATAAATCGGTAAGAGTGCAGGCTAAGTAAGAGATCAATTTTTTCTGTCTACATTGGGCCCATTAATGTTTACGGTTTGTGTAGGTTGGGTCTCCTTCGAATATATGCATAACGTAATGTTTCTTCTTTTCTTTATTATTTATCATTTTCTGGAATGTCGCCGAATCGATCAACACGTACACACACACACACACACACACACACACACACACACACACACACACACACACACAGGGAACATGATTTTGTTTGTCCAATCAAGCACACGACGGCACAGTGTGAAAAAGTCAAAAGAGTAAACAATGTTCTCCTGGGTAAAACGAGTAATACCAGTCATATCATTTGCTTCGAAAGAAGACAAAGAAAGAAAGAAAGAAAAAAAACAGCAGAAGATTGTAACATTGAAAATCTCTCCGACAGGCACATTCTAGTTGAATTTTTTGAAGTAGTAGTAGTTGTTTAGGAATGGTACATTGATATAATCATTACTGGATGTAGGCTATGACCAGATATGTAGGTTATAAATAATGGTCATATCTCTGAGAAAAAAAAAACGTAATTAATCTTCTTGCGAATAACTATGTAAACGACATTTAATGCTTTCCTGAAATGCACGAAACATATAGAAGGGGGGTGGGTTAACGTTCTCGTATTTGATAATTTATTTATATTTTGCATATATATAAAATATGTGTGTGTAGCAGGTTAGGACGAAGAGCAAACCGGGCAGCAGGACACGGGGAAAGAAGATGGCGGACCGAGCTGCCCGGTTACCTCTTCATCCTAAAATCCTACATGTATGTACAGGCAATGCTCTTCAAAATGTAAGGCCTTTTGCATAAAAATTAAGCCGTACACCCGTTTTACAAAGCGCACGACGATATCAATCGTGTTCTCTGTTCTATAAACGAGATATACCGATCACAAACACCCCGACTCGACGGGTGTGTGTGTGCGCGCGTATCTCTCCGATATAGAGAGGGTGAAAGTAATCTCATTAATCGCGAAGAGACGGGAGAGAAAGAGAGAGAGAGAGAGAGAGAGAGAGAGAAAAAAGTAACATTAGAGCACGTTGATGAAGGATATCCAGCATAATTATATAGCGTACAAAAAAAACAAAGCGAGTATTTCGTGACCATCCTGGCTCGGTCCTTTTTGGAATCGGTTCGAGAACGTGAACCGATCACGGGGGAAAGATAAAGATAGAGAAAGAGAGAGACGATAGAGAAAGGGAAAAAAAAGGAAAACTTGGGCTTCAGGGGACAACTTAAATTAAGCATGTAGTCACAATGGCTGTGTACCTCGGCGCAAAGTTTGATACCTTATTTTTATAATATATATCGAAAGTAATTTGTTGTTAAACCAACGAATGATTATACGATGAAAAAAAATACTAATAATAATAATGAGAAACATTGTTGTTTGATGTTTATGCAATTGGCCACTGAGTGGTCTTGCCTATGCGCGCCCCCGTATCAATGTGTAGGCGTACGCGCAGGCTGACCGCGATCGAATGAATTTAGTTGTACCTGTTTTTTAGTTCGCGCTCGTCGAAATTTTTGCTATTTTTTTAAGGGAACGATTCAGACTTATCCGGGACACAATTTCTCTCCATTGAAAACGTTCAATGCGCTGTGTGAACATACTGAGATGTGTGTGTGTATAAAACGAAAAACGGGTTAGAGAAAGATTTAAGAGAAAAAAAAGAATTAATTAAACGAAGAAAGCGTCGCGAGCGTTGTTGTACGATCATACACGTACATATATATATTGCCATATATATATGTACGTATATGTAACATGTGTGTATGCGGGCATAAATAACGGCGTCTCCCGAGGGAAATTTCACGCGAGATGAAATAACGATAAATGGGGAACGAATTCTTTTTTAAGTACCGCCGCGAGCGTCAGGCGTATATAAATGAACTGATATCCGTTCGTTGACAGCGCATAGTAATTTTTTGCGGGCCTCCAGATTACTCTGTACACGTCACTACTCGAATAAACGAATAGTAGAATGAGCTGAAAAAAAAACAGAGAAGAATGCAAGACTCGAATACACTCGAGCAAGGACTCGTTTGCGAACGACAAATTATTGTGATAATTAACATGTAACGCTTTCGTGAAACGGTCTCTCACACAGTTCGTTACTTAATTACGCACAGTAGAAGATGTTGCGAAGCAGTACGTGTGGCATATGAACTGTTCTATTTAACCGGGTTTTCGGTCGCATACTTTTTTCAAAAGACAAAAAAAGAAAGAGAATAACAACACGGAGATTTCTAACTAATAATATTGAATTCGTTTCTAGGTTCACGTGCGGTGTAATTGCATCTTTCGGACTTCGAAAAAATGGGAAAACACACACACACAGACACTACAATGTCGCGAAAGGTTGTTCGGAGCGTTTGCGATATTATATATGCTCTTGTCTTTGCTCTTTGGACGTTGCGGATGCTTCACGCTCTCCTACTGTGTTAAAAGAAATCCGACTTGCACCGGCGTTGCATCGTCGGAGAGGCGAATAGTGATATAAATAATAGGATGCGTATGCTACGAGTATCGGGGGGGGAACTCTGAATACTCATACATTGCGTACGCCCTCTATTAAAATCATCCGGTTTACGAGATTTCGTTTCTTCTTGGAAGCTGCCTTCCCCCACACCGCTGCAGTCGAACAGAAGCTTATATTCTGACTCATTTACGCTCGAGCGTCGGCTCGATTGTTCTACCCTATCTTCATTTGCTGAACAGAAAAAGCAACCCCCGATATAACGATACCCACGTCGCTTCTTTCAATTGCGTGCATACACTGCAACATAAATATACCAGAACACAAGATTCGTCTGTTCGTATTCCGTGTTCAGTTCAAACAGCATTTCTTCCCCCCCCCCCTCTTTTTCCCTGGTTAATTAGCGGTTAAGAAATCGAATAAATGCTGACAATAAACTACAGAGTTCCATTCAGGCGGCTTTCGAGAAACATTCGAACCGTGACCCTTCGAACCGTAGGGTTATATACATTTCTTTCGTTCGTGTTCGTTTGTTCATTGTTTTCAATAGAACACACATATGATAGGACAGCATATTGCACAGTTGAGTTTTCCTGGTAGGGCAAATGTTTCCCAAAGTACATTGCGCATTTTTGAAGAGAAGAAAAAGAAAACAGAAAAATTGATAGTGGGTGTACGCGTAGCTCTGTGATATGTAAGGTGTAGCATATTTATAGATCTACCTATTGTGCATCATGATTAAAATAAGGAACGTATCTTATCAGTTTTATACATGGTATACAGATCATGTGATCCTAATGACGTGTACTGCGAGAGCTCATTGTCTACTTTAGGGAGGGAGAGAGAAAGAGAGAAGGAGAGAGGAGTACAAAAAGAAGTTGTCGAAAGCAAAAGACCAGTATTCCTTTGTTTGCTCTGCGAAAATTTCGTGTATCGCGGCAGGCTTCGAGAGACAAAAGGGAGGATGAAGGAATCCGAAGGACACGAGACGTGTTTGTATTGTTTCTGTTGAGAGGGAGACACTCTTCTTTCATAAGTATTCGCGCGGAAGGTCTTAGCTTATCGTTTATATAGTTTATGAGACGTGTTAGACTGTTGGCGTCCGTTCCACATAATTGAAATAGTTTGCCAGATTTTCCCAGTGTCTGACTGAGATTGACTTTTCGAGGAAGTCTGTATCGTCGAGGTTCTCTTCCTCGCTGTCCGTAGGCCTCTCTGTAATCATTGATGGCTAAGCATCGACAGGTGTTTCTTGTATTAGGAGCAATCGTGGACAATATGTTGTTCTCCGTGGCTACAGGCAAAGAGGATAGTTCCATTGCATCCGAGTAAACGTTTAACAAAGTTTCGTCGTCTTCCGTTATCTGAGTCGTTTGTAACAATGTCATGAATGATTTTTCGTTTGAGCAAATGCTCGTCAAGTCCTTTAGTGAAAAGTTCTCTAATTATTTGTGTTTCTTGTACAGTCATTGTAGTACAGTTTTGATCGTTTCTTTGGCTCGTAGCCAATAGTGTTCTCTTTGTTTTAGGTTTCTTGATTTTAGACTGTCTTGGATAAGTTTTGTTTAATGTTGTTTCTATTCTTTTAATAATATGGGGCTCCCAGATGAGGCAGAACAAATACCACAAACTACACAGCTTTGTTGGCAAAGTTTTTGCATTTGTTTTCTTGTAAAATGGTTCAGGTTCTTCGAAGTGGATCTCCTCGCAAGTAGTCGTTTCAGTAGAAGGGTCGTCTTTTTCTTCGTCACTGTCTTGGGGAAGTAACCACTGTGAATTACTGTGAGTACTATGTTCCGAGAGTCTTCTACTTTTTGATGCCATGTGGATTTTTTTTTTTTTTAAATTTTAGTGGTGTATGTTGATACGGTTGTAGTAGTGTTTCTAGACGATGTTGTACAGTTGCTCTTTCTTTGTGTAATTTCTTGAACTGTTCGCAGACACAGAACCACTGTTCACTATAGTGGCTACCTTCTGACGAAGAATATGGATTCTTGTTACTGAGAATGTCAGTTGTATTAGTTGAACTATTTCAGTCTGAAGGTTCTGTTTCCATCGAGCGTATAACTGGTAATATAAAGCTGTCAACAATAACACTCTTTTACCTCTCTCTCACCGTGACGGCCCCGTGTACAGATAGGTGTAGACCTCTGCACGATAGGCCCACTCCGCGAGCGAGTGTAAATTCGAAACACAGGATATACTTATTCTGTTCTTCTACTTCGTTTTCCGTACTCCGTGAATCCATTTTTTTCTTCTCTCTCAATTTTCTCGTTTCGTGTAAGTTTTTGTCCACTCGTTAGAGACACATCTTCTCGTATTTACATATTTATCGCTGGGATGGGTGTTTTTTTTTTTGTTTTCTTTACGCGAAATGTTCATGAGCAAACCGCGCAAGTATTTCCTTCGTTGAATTTCTCCTCGTTTTCTTTTCCATTTTTTTCTTTTTTCATTCATGACAAGAATCGTTTGCGAACTCCTGCGTCCATTCTGAACCGTACTAGATAGAGAAAAAAGCACGTCGGGGCTGGATCGTGCGTTTCCTGCGTCGATTGTCCTTCGTGTGACGGAAGCGTATGCGATATACATATATATATAAGCATACTCGCGAGAAGTCGAGTCGTATACAGCGAACTCTCGATATATGTCAACAACACGGGTCTTGCCAGCGTCGTGTATCATCCAGGAGACATAGCTGTCTTATGTTTATACCCCGCGGTGGTGGGGATAATTCCGCGACGCTTATCGTCCAGGCCTTGGCGACATATATGGAGAAATCACTGTATATATATATATATATATATATATATATATATATTTCTTCGAAGATCACTTCTATCCAACTAGTCGACAATTTTAGTTTGTATTATTATTATCAACTCCTTTCGTTTTCCGTCGCGTTGCGTTGTCGTGGAACAGGTAAACGGTCCTCGACAGACGGACAAAACACAAAAATAAACGGATCTTGCCGCTGCCACCCCCACTGTGTATTATCGTTGCGAATCGAGGACGTTCAAACACGTGTGATCGAGAGACGACGAACTCTGCCAGTTTCTTCGAACGGAATAAAAAATGGTTCCCTTTCAATTCTCTCGCACGATTTCTCTCGTTACCATGCGCGCTTTTCGTTTCTTTCTTTTGTTTTTATATATACATACATATATATATATATATATATTTATTCGCAAGCATATTCGACTAGACGCGCGCTTTTCGCTCTTCTCGTTTCCATACATCTGTGCGTTTACACTTCATTTCCTATTTGGTTTTTTTTATTTTCCAGCGGTGGCTGTAAAACATTGAACCGAGAGAGAGGGAGAGAGAGACAGAAGGGAGTTGAGTAGCTTTTAACCCTCAGACTCCCCTGCGAGTTCTAAGGTCTATGCCGGAATCATCTCTGACCCACGCCGATATCTCGCTACAGATTTCCCTCGATATAAGACGATCGGGCCGGCTTTCGTCGTATTTCGAATGAAGAAGAAGAAGAAGAAGAGGCGATTTTCTTATTTCGAAATAAAAACCGCCGTCTTATATCGGAATAAGATTGTACAGTGAACTCTCGATATGCGTCAACAACACGGGTCTTGCCAGCGTCGTTTATCGTGCAGGAGACATACCCTGAGTCGTGTTATATTTACACTCCTCGGCGTCCGAGGCCTCTCGAGCTTCTCGTCCCCTGACGAGGTATACCCCGCGGTAGTGGGGATAATTCTGCGACATTTATCATCCAGACCTTGGCGACATATATAGAGAAATCACTGTACACATCGATGGGTCGTTCGCGCTTATCCCCACGGGTCACGAATGACACCGGCATAGCATACGGAGGGTTAAAACGAGACATCCGTGAAACGCGCCTTCTATCCGGTGAAAAAAATTGGTTCGAGCACAAACGGAACCGTTCTCGTGGAGATTTTTCACGCTTGTACCAAGCACTGTCCAAAAAAAGAAAAGAAAATCGTTAACGGCTGATCGTTCGGTTCAAAAACGGAGTTTTTTTTTTTTGTTGTATTTAACTCGCGTCGTGACCGTTGTTTTCCTCGACGAAAAAGAAAAGAAGACACACCGAGATAGAGAGATGGATAGTCTAAAGGAAAATTAGAACGAACACGCGAAAGGAGAAAAGGTCCCATGAAATTGGCACAGTTATTCTACCGCGCCTATAGGTAGCCCCGACATAATACATATTCGTCTTTATCATGAGCTAAAGAGTCGCCGACCGACTAAATAGTTTTTCGGGAACACGAGTACCTTTTTAATAATGCTGAACGCTGTGATATCGCGTACATAAACATTTTTATTATTATAAACGTAAATGTGCATATTGTAATGTTAAACAAGGAAAAAAAAGAAGTGTTCTATCCTCCTTTATATGTGAAGACTGAATCTCGCCAACTTATACACAAGTTTAGCAGCCGCAGATACGTTCGTATACTGTAGACTACAGAATAGACTATTTGTATATTATTAATTATAACAATATGTTTTACGCGAAGTAGTGCCGTACGGGTCGGTACTATTATGTTATAGTTCGATAACGGGTGCGTGTTCGTATTGTGCATTTTACTGAGAGTAAGGGAGAGAGAGCGAGCGAGTTAGTAGCCTGGTGCATCGTGACGAGAATAGTTACACACGGGTCCCCGTTACTTCATCTTTTTTCTTCTTCATTAATATACTTTCTTTTGTTCGTTGTTTGTTTCTTCGTTTCGTCCCGACTCGGAGGAGGAGTCGGTCGCTCGATTGGGAAGCGTTCTCACACAACAACTTTCGATTCACGATTGCTCGCCGCGTTCGCCGCTTTCGATTTGTCGTTGTAAAATCGTTCGTGGGAAAGAACACACTGCAGCAACAATAAGAGAAAGAAAGAAAGAAAGCAGAACAAAAAAAAAAGAGCAAAATCCGTTTCATGGTAGTTCCTATATTGCATTCTTCTTTGTAACGTGAATGGGTTGCAGCTTAAATTTTGCAGATATGTTGAAGAGCTTTTACCTCGATGCGTAATTTGAAATACGATATTTAAATATGTATCCCCCGCTCGGAGAATATCAAGGGAAAGAAGAACCGAGGAACAAAAGAAGCAAAACGCGCGAAGCAGTCGCTCCGAGTGCTTTGCTATCTTCCGTACTACGCTCTAACTAAGACATGTTAAACTAGAGAAATTGTCCCGAGCATTTCTTCCGATCGACGGTCGATCAACGCGCGCAGCATCTCCCGTGCGCGTTGAATATTTGCGAAAATTGTAAACGACATGCGTTCCGCAAGCGCGCGCCTTGTATTTTAAACGTCGAGGCAGAGAAAATTTCGAGTCACAGCGAAGAAGAAACCTTTAAACGCGTCGAGAATTAAAGTTTAAGAGAATTAAATCTATAAACGATACACGCTCGCAACACATTGTACCATTTTCTTTTCTTTTTGTTCATTTCTCGTCTCAACTTTTCCGAATAAGCGTGAACATGTCTATTGTCTGTTTCTCTTTCAGAAATTCTGTTTCTTATCTATCTATATATGTTCTTTTCTTTTTTTTTTCTTTTTTTTTTTTTTTGTTAAATAAATTTTCATTCTCTCTTATGCGAAACGCAAGATTTGTACATAAGAACGTGTGTCGAGCACGACCGCTGCGCACCGTGCGATAAACGAAATTCACCGTGCAGACATTTTCCGCGACACTGCGCGCATATTCGAGACGCAGTTCGTACACAGAAAAGTAGTTTATAATTTTACCTGATGCGCCACACGACAAATGGTACATACATAAGCCTGGGCTATTCGGATGGAAGAACAGTATCTCTTCGACTGGTCTTAAATCTGCGTTAAGATCATTCACCGTAACGGACCTTATTTATTTCGTTCCGATGTTGATGGTTTCATGTTAGAAACACAATGTACAGGGGCTACCGGTTTTCTCCGATCGAACTTTGCCCAGTCTATTTTCTGTAGAGCGAGAAAAAATTGTTGCACGAGCATGGGTTCCTAAAGATTTTAACGAGCTATAGAATCCGAACAGCTGCTTTGTAAGAATAAATTGTCGGTTCATCTTACAACTAAAACTATTATTCGCTTTTATGGGTGCAAAACAGACCTGTTTGTAGACAACCACAATATGTTCTTATAATAACGTGCGAGGCTCTTCGAGACAAAGCATTCACTAATTATTAATTTCAAATCAAAATGAAACTTAACCCTCGGACTGTTGTGAGTTCTAGGTCTATGCCGGAGTCATTTCAGTCCCACGCCGATCACGACAGTTTTCTTTCGATATAAGACGATGGCTCGGGACCGGCTTTCGTCCTATATCGGATGAAGAAAAAAAAGAAGACGGAATAGCGATTTTCTTATTTCGAAATAACAAGCGTCGTCTTACATGGAATAAAATTGTACGTATTGACGGTCGAGATTATCTCCACGGGTCACTGACCCGGCATAGCACACGGAAGGTTAAAGTACAGGCACACGATAACAATAATTTTCTCTCGTTTCTACTGGTAGAACGTGCTGGTGAAGTTTTACGGTGAAAAGCAAAAGAACTCGAACACCCTGTATAGATAGATGAATAATCACGCACTGTAAAAGTTTATTTAATCATTTTAACGTCAACGTTCAAGCGGATGGACATAGCAATGTTTATCGGTTCTCTGTGCGCTCCTGATCCTTGTAATTATTGAATCTTTTTTTTTTGTAGGGTCGTTCAACTGATTTTTGTAATCGAATAGTCGCGAGAGGCGCTCTGCGTAAAAACGCGTGTCCTTGACCCTCCCGCCGGAAGGACTGTGCAGCAGCCACCGACGACCTGTTTCGCCGAGATTCATAGCGAGAGGGTCAAAGATGCAAACATCAGAAAAATATGTATACCGCGTTCAGTGTAGTAAAGGATCGATAACGTGTCAGGTGTTCGTTACGAACATCCGCACTTTTCTCACGGTTGATTTTTACGCGGCGGATGCATAACGGATCCGTTTGTTTGTTTGTTTGTTTGTTTGAGCGTACATTGTATTTATAGCCAAAGTATATCCAAACATATTTTTGGAGTCACAGGTTGTAACGAGCAGATCTGTATGAAAACGAACCTCACACGTGGATTTCGTAAACAACACGAGGACGGAAGTTGACCGAACGATGTTGCGAACGATTGTTAACAAAGTATAGGAATTATACGATCGTTGTTTTTTTTTGGGCGGGAGGGAAGGGTGAGAGAGTGGTGAACGCAGTACAGCACGGTAGACTTCCTGTTTGTTGGAATAGTTGACGCATCTGTTCCGATTCGCGCATCAAGAAGAGAAGAAGAAAATGAAGGCAGAAAAATGGGTAGTTCGAAAGACGCTATAATAATACTAGTGTATGCTAAATTATGTGGGGAAAGAGAGACGCGAGCATAACGATTCACTGTGCATGATTTCAGGCGACGCGAAGGCGAAAGTCTTACAGAGAATCAAGCCGCTGATGTCTGGAATGGTGTAAATTACAAAATATGTATACATATTTTGTAACATGTTTACGGCTTCATTGAATTATCACGCCTTACAATATGAAAGAGCTCGGCCAATGTCCAAGATATGTATACAAGATTGCAACACTCTTAGATTTAAAGAAGAAGAAGAAGAAAAAAATAACAAAAAAGGAACCGCTCCTTGGTCGTCCTCGGATCAATTTTAACGAACGTTCGAAAATTCTGTGAAACCGCAGCAGAGAAGACGGCAATATTCCATTCTTCTAGAATACGAGTAATATTGAAGAGTTCTCGAAGAACGTAGATTCGATGTCAATTTTGCTGCAAGGATTTATGAATTATTTGTTCGCATATATAACGTGTGTGTCTATATACTCTTCGTACAAACCGTGTCCTGTCCTCTGGTGCAACGTGGACTGTCTTGGATGACTTGTACAAGCGGCAGGTGTTATGGCTATGGGCACAGTCACAGATGATGTGGAAAAGTTCTCCGTGCCTGCTGATAATGGGATCTACGAAGTGATCGAAATGTTTCTTCGTGAGTTGCATAGTTTTTGATCCATGACAAGTTTTTTCAAGTCTTTGTTGGATTCCCTCCCTTGTAGAGGGAGTTATCCTGGGAGTCCTCATCAATTTTAAATAGTTTTTGTACTCTTCTTTTTGCCATCTGTCTAGCCGTCCAAATTGTTGCACGCTCTTCGCAAGAACCCTCAGGACATTCTGTTCCGATGGAAGTCTCCCATGACTCCGGACATAGAGAAGTTCCAAAGCGGTTCGCAAAGGATGGTGTTGCTTCCGCTCTAAACAAATTGAATTCGTTGGTTACTGCTTCACAGCATCCAGGACTTTCTTCCGGCCAGAAGGTTACCTAACCGATACGTTTATTTCACTACCAACTATGGAGGACACACTTTCAGACGCATATATAATTTATCGGATTCTGGGCAAGTATTCTGCCTCTTTCGAACAATACCTCTATTATCTTTGCTTTAGCTTGACCACCTCTTGATAAGGTTTCCTTCGTCAGGTCTTCACGTATAAACGTAGCTTATTTCTGATGTTGCTTGTCAAATAAGTCATCCTCTGCTCCCTTATTGACCTTCTTAAACTGTTCCGTCATCTGTGAAGAGGAAAAATATGATCCGCCCTTCTTCAAATTCATTTGCCCAATATCGCCTATAAGCGGTTTGGTCCAAGTTTTTCCCTCTCGATACTCCGTTCGCAATATACTCTGTCTACCCAGAGGGCAGGTACACTTTCTCAGCAGCCAAGAGGCATTCTTCATCCCCGATTCTACTTCGGCCTCCGCTAGGCTGACCCTGATTTTCACGGGATGTGCATCTTCAACGTCGTCATTTCTAATGGTGACACTCGAATCTTTGGGAGACAGTTTGCTGCCACCAGTTTACTCCGATCGAGGTTTTTAGAGACGAACGGCGGAGATGACGACCGGGACCTCTGACCTTCGGGATGCAGCTGTTGCCTAACTTTGTCGGATCGGTAGCTGAGACTGAGGCAAGGAGAACTTTTCATGTCTGTCTACAATGCGCCAGCCCTACACTACTTGTGAGAAGTTCGAAATCGCTCAACTACGTAGAACGCGACGCTTCGGGTTGATGTCGTGAGCGGGATGCTACACGTTTGCAACGATGGACCAATATTCGTAAGTTCTTTCTCGAACTCTGCGGTGGCCTCGTCGAACAATCCACGAAACTTCTGTTTCGTTTTTGTTTCAGGGGTTTTGTAAGATTCATCTGTGGGCGAAGACACGATTTTAATAAACAATTCTCAAAGCACGGTCGACCCTGTGCCTCTAGATCGTTACCATGGTTGTAGCGAATGCCCGCAATATTCGATGTACACGTATATAGACACACACGCATTATTTTGAAATGAAGGAAATATTATTGTAGGAGACGTAAATTCTAGAATATTTCCAGCGAAAAAAAGAGAAGTATTTCCGATTCTTCACGAGGATCGAGATGTCAGATCGAACTCGTGGTAGACAGACGGCAGCTAGACTGACGTAACATTTTTCTCAATTTCGCGTTTCTCTTGCAGTCGCAGATCCATCACTGGCGAAGCCAGTTGCTGGTTGGGCATGGTTTAGAATAGATATTCCTTTGGCTGCATTGTAACAGTGAAAGATCCTGCTCAAGCTCCGGAGGTCGTAGTTAGCAGACATAATCTCATTGACCAAAACATCATCCTCGTTGAACACGGAGCCAGGAATCGAGTTCTATGAGATGAGTCGTCTGGTTACCAAGACTCGCCACGGCATTCCTCAAATTGGAGATAAAGATGCGGCCAGCATATCAGTAGAGGAAACTTCTTCGTCCCTGGTGGCTACCACTAGCTATCTAACTGGCGTCGGTGTTTACAATTGATACTCCTACGCCACGAGTCGTGATTCGAATGGAATTTCTGTAACGGATCTGGCGTAGCATCAAGTCCAGCAACTTCTCTTCTCTCAGTATAATCCACCACCCACGCCAGACCCTCGACCTGGTAGCAATAGTATCCGGTCTTAAATCAGCGGAAAAAACCCCGACGCGATTGACTGTTAGACGAATAGTATATTTGAGATCCTCTACAACTTGAGCTGCTATCCTCGAGGATAAACACTCGTGTATCGTCAACAGTTGTTGCCGGAGGGTCTCTCGAAAATCACCACGCTCATTTGGACATGCAAGGACCGTGAAAGTGGCGATGTCTTCCGCTGTTTCGTCACGGAAGTCCCCGATGCTTCATAAGCATGAGTCAATAGCAGGTGGCGAAACTTCATTTCGCCGTTTTAAATAGGTGAGCAGTTTGGCTTTATCATGTTCAGATATTTCTCGTTAAGTTATTCGAAATGCCAGTCCTCAAAGATCTTCCAAATGATTGTGCGACGAGGCGTTACGCTTCGGAATCGTTCTACGTATTACGGCAACGTTGCATTGCATTTCTATAACGCCTCGCTGATCAATAGAATGTATTCTATTGTTTCCGTTTGGAAAAAGCAGACAGTCTTGTTAACGTACTGTTAAATACAAAAATATATACAGTCCTAGAATGGTTTCTTTTTGTGCGCATTAGGCGAAACTTTCTCTATTAGAGTGCCTCTATCGGGTATCTCAACTGGAATTCCTATTTGAACCATTGGTGGACCGATGGGCGAATGAACATTTATCGCACACTGATTCGGAATGACGGACCGTTGCATCTGAAATCATATTTCCAACTCCGTCTAGTTAGAAAGTCGAATTATAATGCGTGCCCACCGTAACCAATCGAAGCTTTTCTGAACGTATCGGTAGCATGCTCGAGTTACGAATGTTGAAAATTTGTTATTCGCAGCCAAGGTAACTCGGTGACAGTTGATCTCCAACATTTCTGTATCTTCATACATACGAGCTCGGGCTTAGCACCTGATTCAGGAGCCGGTAGTAGCGAAGCCACTCTGACAATCTCAATTTTGCTCCACGATTCGAAGCCCTTTTCTTTGTTGCTTCTTAAACGACAGTTTCCATGAAAGAAACTGTTTCGCCTGTACCTTCAGCTTCACTCGGCTCTCTTTTACGCGCGATCCACCAGCGATTCTAAAGAATTTTCGGGAAATGCGAATATCTTCTAGCGCGTTATCAACAGATTCACTGCTGCCTTACATTCGATAATTTACTGACTAATTTTAAGAGAGGATGAATAAAACTGTTGTAGAGGATATCCGTCACGATGAATTTGGCGGCAAACGTGTTTAAAGATGGCGAATAATCGAGTCAGAATTCATTCAGGCCGTTGATACGTCCGAGGATGTCGTATCGAAGCGAGTATCTTTTTACAGTGCAGCAATATTGATCGATTTTTAAGTAGTTACTGCATGAGTAACACTTTAACGGAGAAATGCTAATCTGTAGGAAAAAGAATAATTGATCCTCTGCTGTCATGCATTGATGTTTACCCTTGTCGTGAACATGTTTTGTCGCAGAGGGATGTTTCGCACATGCAGAAGATCAGTATTACATTTGTGCAACTGAGAATCTAGGTTGCGCGTAAATTTCATAGAGGTTTTCTTTTCCCTGTTTTTCACATTCTTCTTGAACGAATGAAATAACGTGAATGGAGATTTTACTTGATCCTATAAGCCGTTTTACTGCAAAAAAAAACAGTAATTTTTACGACCAAAGAGAGGCAACGAGGCAGTGGCTTGTTTCTTTTCTTTTCCCTTTAACCATGACACGACTTTCGAAAGAAAAAGACTATAAAATTGTAGCACGTGTATTGTCAATATATACTTTACCGCAATCTTCAATGAGTGATAGAAAACAAGTGACATTTGTTTAAAAATGTATGTTAGAATTAATTATTTTTATGGATTGCTTCTATTTAAAATAGAATTATCATTTTCTCGATAGGAAAAAAAAGAGCATACACAAATTATTTATTATAACTCAGCGTACAAAGTCGAACGATTTAAATAAAAAAAAAGATGAATGGCGTAATCAATATTAAGTAACAATTTACATTCAAATTCTCTTCTGTAGGTTTCATTAAAGTGCATTTCTTGTATGTTACACAGTATTATGGTAGAATGTAAGAAAATAAATATTGCAATAGTAATCCGTTTGCATTTCGATTATTACCCAGTATTAATTTTCATTTCTGGTACAGATTTGTTTGTCCCTTACTGTGAAACGCAAATGAAGCTCACCTACTTTTAAATATTTAGTTCTAATTTTTTATTTTCTCGTTAATGTCCTTTATATTTATTTACAATCGTTGAATGCCGCACGGGAAATTCAAAACTATGGAAAGCGCGGTAATATTTGAAACGTTGTATCGTAAGACACGACGACTTGAATAAATATTACTCGAAAACTTAATTATTCTCATTGTATGACATAGGTAAATAAAGGTTCTTATATATTTAAGAAGAATTTTATATTTTTATTTCTTTCTCATTTATGTAAATATTAAGAAAGTTGCATACTTTTGTACGCATGCAGGCATAACCGAATACGATATACGGTAGGGATGTTCGATTCCGATTCGATTCTTTTAGCGAAGAGATCGATCTTTTGAATCGATTCTCTACACCTCGATTTTTTGCAGAATCGATTCTGTGCTGAAAAATCGACCTTTTTTTAGCGGATTGTCAAATGCGATTCTCCCATATACCATCGATTCTTTTCATCGATTCTTGACAATCTCTTTCGACCTTAGGCCATATATACTTATAGACCCGGCATAGTTATAGGATATGCATGTGACGCAGAAAACCAAGATAACTGAGAAAGTGCCTACAACCACAGACGAGGTATAAGAATAAGACCTATCATCTCATGGGACTTCATGTCTCATGTTCTAAAATATCGACTGATATATCGAAAAAATCAGAGGTTTTGATATGCCCTCTACGATATGTTTTTCGGAAGTCCCTTCCAGCTCGTGTCGACCGTGTGTTTTCCTTCGTGTTTTCGTCGGACGGTGGTCATAAAGTAATTAAAACTCGTCGCAGAAACTAATTTTACGCTACCCTCATTTGTAGGGTTGACCAACATACCCGTCATAACAATTGGCCCGTCATAAAATTAATGGCTTAGGCTTACCGTACGGTACAACACCTTCTACCTGCATTTTATCGCCGTGCGTCCCATACCTATTTAAGCAGGCAATTTTGCTTGTAAATCAAAACGCATGTTGCTTTTACGTTATTGGGAAACAAGAATGGACAGGTTACCTGAAAGATGGCAACAAGTTCTTGTAAATAATGGAAATTATATCATTGAATAATATTAAACATATATTTTTATAAATTGATTCAAATGTTTTCTTTAAAATACGACAGAACTTTCCCTCCAACTTAATATATTTTTAAAACAGTTCTAGGTACCCAATATTTACAATTTTTGAGGCTCCGCGAATTAAAAAACGGAATTTCAAAGAGGAAGAATCGTAGAATACGACCCTATTTTAAAAAATTTGTTTACACTTGAACCGGTGGTAAAATTTGCAGAACAGATATTTCTAATATATTTTCATTAAAAAATTATATTTGCGTATAACATGATAAATTATTTAAGAAAAATTATATATGTATAATTTACGTATGATAAAATAAATAAAGGATGTGTGATGCTGTTTCACCAAGTGCCAGGAATAGTTTACCTAAGGACCTGTGGAGCCCTTAAAAACATTTTTTTGCCATGCAGAGCAGGGAACTGTCAACGCGCTCTCGAAAGGTCATCTGAAGAAGGCCCGACAGCCCAGAGAAGAAAATCGGTTTCGAAGCCTGGCAGGCTTGTCGGCTCCTAAACGCTAGATACAAAACCAGGGTTGTAATGTTGAGCCGACCGGCCTGGCCTGTGAGGTATGCATTGGCCTTTAGAGTGGTGAGTTTAGGAATTATATTGAATTACAGGTATCGAAGGCGTAGTTGCCAAATCACATCCGAGAATATTCGTCGCGTAGTTGCTAATTTACTGTTACTGCCGTGTAATGCACAGCGCGTATTTCGACTATTTTCCAAGTTACAGTCGCAATTCTGGAAAAGTAAACGAAACGAGCCATTACATTAATTCAACCTGAATATTTCATCTCTGTTTAGATACAATGCTTTCTGTTTCTACACTCATTTTAAAGCTGAATAAATGCTTTTTCAATTTATATAAATAAATTTGTTGTTGAAAATTGAAATACCTATTTAGTGCTATTTTTATCTTGAAATTGATTCATATAAACTGTTGTTGGCTTCTTTGAACCTTCTGCTATGAAATACAATTTTCAAAAGAACGGAAAAATATTCAAAAGATTGTCAACAAAAATTTGAATGACAGTTGTTATGCGAGGTTCCATATTCGTTACATGTTGCGGCGTGTCTGTTATAATATGTTAACATTACATATACAATTATTAGTGCTTTTTTCCAAATATTTTCATAAGTTGTGCAAGAATTTATTAATTATAAACAATAAATCTATATAAAATTCTGTTTATTGCTGATCTGTTCAGATTTAGTTGATCTTCAAACGGACGCGGACGGTGCGCGATTAATGAAACTAGGTCTACTTACCTAAGGGATTAGAGTCCCAAAATCATTGCCGTCGAACTATCCAGCAATAAAACCATCAGTGCAGTTCCGCACAATGGGGCATTAGGGATGTTTTGAACATTTCGGATAACCTGGCAGAAAAATGTTTCCAATAAAAGTTAATCGATACTCGGTCATCTATAAATCCCAATAGAAAAAAATTACAAAACATTTTATTAATTAAAAATGAAGTATTTTTTTATTACATATTATTTTATTTATTACATAGTAATGAAGTATTTTTTATTACATATTATTGTACCTGATGTCAAAACGAATCTTTTATCTACTGATAAAAATCTGATGATGAATCAAATATCTACTGATTTGCGGCTATTAAGTAAGTAATGTTAAGTTAGTAATGTTCATGAAAATTTTCATAAAAACCACTTGCTATGGAATGAACATATGATTTATATAACGATACTCTTGTTTATTTCTTTTCTTATTGTTCAAAGCAATGTAGTTAATCAATAATAGGAACAAAATTATGTCATCCTATAACAATGACAATACAGCTCTAAACAATGAATTTATTTGCGTATACATTACAATTAAAAAGTACATATTAATATTTGGCTGTTTACAACATTTCGAATTTTGCAGTTGAACATATTCTTTATTGTACGTACAGTTTCGTTAATTTATTATTATTTATTATTATTATTATTATTATTTATTACGGTACTGCGACTTTTCAACAGACTATAGCACTTCGCCCACAACTGTCATCTCGTAGATGATTTAATCTACGGATTAGGTTAGTAGTAGGGAGTAGTAGAGGGAAAAACTGGTATTGTCGCGACGCGACGGTCAGTATGTTGTATTATTTTTGACTTTTTAAGATGATTAAAAGACTTTCATCCAAACGCGTGAGAAAATATTGAATATCAAAATTTATTTGGATTGTTAGAGTCCATGGTAGCCTACTTTTTTATTTATTTAAGAAAAACCTCGGCTCTCTGTAGTGATGGGCATTATCGACTAAATTCAACTATCATAATTACTATTTACATAGTTACTACATACTATCGAATATTTAGTCGACTGAAATTTCGTTTTAGTGGTTACGTCTAGATTGCGGGCTATAGTCTATGCCTACTTATATCACATATATGGTTTATATCGCATAAATAGCAATAAGATTTTAACATCTAATATGAATTAAAGTATTGAAATATCTATTACATATTTCATTACTTGCATATTTGCACGTCCTGTCATAATCATGTATTTTTAACCTTTTCGTTTCATCGTGTGGACACTGACATTTGAAATTTCAAGATGACGACGTGTAAAACAGTCGACTGAAAATAGTAACCCAACCACTACTAAATTCAGTCGATAGTTTAAAAAATCAGTTGACTGAAAATAGTAGTTGGCTATTATCGATTTAGTCGATAGTTTTTAGTCGACGGTGCCCATCACTAGCTCTCTGGTAACCGGGTATTGCAAGTTCAGTACTAATAAGTACCATAATCCGCCGCATGGCGCGCGTCTATGTGACATCGCATAGTCCTTGTGGTTGGGGGACCTACTAGGGACTGAGGGACGTAGGGATTTTCTCTGCCATCAGCGGCATTAGTCTTGTGTTGACTGCGGTCGTGTTTACACGTGCTGATTTTCTTGTCGATTTATTTGTGTGAATAGAAGTTCGAAAAAATTATTTCGTTATAAATAGTGACATTACATAGAATTACATAGAAAGTTACTAATTTTCCAATGATCGAGTGTCATCGTAGTTGTAGTGATTATATTTCTAAATATAACCTACAATATTATCGTCGTTATTAACTTATTTACTATATGAATTTAATTGTTCATACACTTCACATTGTTCACATTGGTTGAAATATTTATCGTCAAACAGGACAGCAGTATGTCGAATGGAAAATTCTACAAAAGTTCTTCAAACATGAAAAGCTGTAAGTGATACTTTTTTCTTTCATTTTGGAAAGCTTTTTTTTATAAACTTTATTTAGGCTATAATACCAATAACTCCAATTATATTTGTTTGTTGCATACGAAATATTTGATTTTAAAATGCAAATGTTATAAAACGTTTTGATCAAGAAATACTATTACAGTCTATAGTTTATTGTATATCACTTTAAGGTACAAAGCTGATCCTTCAGATCCTATTTGCAGTTTTAATGTAGTTAACATCAATTGATGCGATTGTCGTGTACTCTTTTTGTATGAATGGAAAAACAACATATTGTGGATAGCATCATCTGATATTTGGCCAAAATGTGGTGATTAATCAACACACTATTTGTGATAGTAAAAAAAACTACAAAGTACTACAAAGATGACAATCTTGTAAATAAAGCACATGAATGACCAAACACTTCAATTTATACTGTAATACAATCAAGAAATTGCATTGTATGCTTTGATTATAAGAGTGCTTTCTTTGATCAATAAGTTCATTTAGAAAAGAATTGTGGTTGATTAATGTTACTGTTAAAATTCAGACATTTCATGTGCATCAACCTAATATTTAGTTATAAGATGTTACAGTATCTTGCAATAAACAATGTTTCAGATTCAGATGACAGTGAATTTGAAGTTACGAATAATGAGGATGACGATTCTGAAATTTGTGACAAGGAAACTATGGAAGAAAAGGAGTATCCGAGTTATTCCAAGAAGAGAAAACATTGTAGTAATGATACGTCCGTGGATGAGAATTCCGATTCAAATGGCAGTGATTACAATGTGAATTATTATGAACATTCTGATGAAAAAAATGATCCTCAATCGAGTTCACATAGTATACATCAAGATTTATCTTGCGAACAAGATTCAGCTGGTGAATGCAGCAGCCAAAATCTGCAAAGTAGACACACAGATGATACAACATCTAACTCTAATGACGAACAGGATGAATTAATAACAACTGGTATGGGATACGAGGCTCCAGTCAAACGGCAAAAACTGTTCACAATAAATGAGGGTAATGACGAAAAGAGCAACAATGGCGAAAAGAAAATTTATCACAAAGATATAGTTCAACGGATGATGCAAAAGATGGGATACACAGATGGTCGTGGTCTTGGTAAACATACACAAGGTCGCCTGGAGCCAGTGGAAGCAGCAAAACAACATGGTCGCAGAGGGTTTGGACATCATATACCTGGACTCGAAGCTTCTGGTCACAAATGGAATTCTTCAGAAGAGGAAACGGAAGTTATAGAATTGATGAAATGGATAAAAAATCCTCATGATGATTCACCAACTTTCGACGAAATGATGTCCTGGTTAAAAAAGGGACCTGCAAAGCTTATTATAGATGATGAAACTGAATTCTGTGATGAAGATATAGTTAGAAATGTTCTTAATGCAAAATCTATATTTGATAAATTAGACGACATAGAATTGCGCCGTGCGAGAACACGTAGCAATCCCTATGAAACTATTCGTGGTGCATTCTTCTTGAATCGAGCAGCTGTAAAAATGGCAAACATAGATAAAGCATGTAATTTCATGTTTACTAACCCAGACCTACAAGATAATGAGTTACTTTATTTTGCTGACGTGTGTGCTGGACCAGGTGGTTTCAGTGAATATGTTTTGTGGAGGAAACAATGGCACGCTAAAGGATTTGGATTTACTTTAAAAAATGAAAACGATTTCAAGCTAGCTGATTTTTATGCTGCTCCTTGTGAAACTTTTCATCCGTACTATGGGCCCTCTGACGATGGTAATGTTTTTGATCCTGCTAATCAAGAAGCATTCAGAGAGGTTATAATGCAACATACCAATAATAGAGGTGTACATTTTATGATGTCCGATGGAGGATTTTCGGTGGAAGGCCAAGAAAATATACAAGAAATTTTGTCGAAACAATTATATCTTTGCCAGTGTTTAGTCGCTCTTATGATTGTGAAAGATGGGGGGCATTTTGTCACAAAACTGTTTGATGTTTTTACTCCCTTTAGCGGGGGACTAGTTTACTTAATGTATCGTTGTTTCAACGAGATTTGTATTTTCAAACCAAACACCTCTAGACCAGCAAATTCTGAACGATATTTAGTATGCAAACATAAAAGGCCGAATACAGAAGCTGTTGTGAGATATTTGAAATACGTCAATGAAATACTTTTGAAAAAAGATAAAAATAACGATGTTACACACCTAGTGCCCTTTGAAGAATTAGAAAAAGAAAATCAGTTTTTGCAATATCTACGAGAATCTAATAACTATTTGGGAAAGAAGCAAATAACAGGTCTTCAGAAAATTGCCGCTTTTTGCGAAGATACTACTCTCATCGAACCAAAGCAGGCTCTCCTGCGTGAAGAATGCTTGAAGTTCTGGGATATTCCAGACAAAAGTAGGACAATGCCGAAACGTATGAAACCTCAGGAAAAATTGAGAAGTCTTCTTACAGACTCTACTACATTCCTTTCCAAAAATCCAAAGGTATTGACAAAAGAAACATTAAGTGCAATATCGCAACCACACGATTACTTTTGCGTTCCCTGCGCCAGTAAAAGCGACGACAATAGTAATGCCACATTTTACTTGGGCTTGGGACGAAGCCAAGTGTATCGTTATACGAGAGGTACCTGGGAGTTGGTTAAACCTAATATCATAGAAATGCCTGCTGGTACAATTTTGTATGCAGAACAAATTAACGAAATGACAAAACAACATAGGAATCAACGCAGATTATGCACATTACACATTATAGATGTACTTTTTTTGGGTTCCGAGGACGTTAGTAAAAAATGTCTAATAGAAAGGTAATTAATTATCTACAGTCGGCAACACCTTTTTTGATACAACATAAAACTGATGCAAAAAACTTTTTATAGGCATAAGCTCGCAAAGAAATTTTGCAAAGCTTTATGGAAACCTAATGGAAGCGGGTACACTCGAATACGTACCAAAGACTTATTTCCATTAGGTTTGGACATACGAGAAAAACTGCGTGTGGAAGAACGTATAATGAAAAATAGTCAACAAATTTTAACGTATGAATTGTTGGACACAGATTTGGACTCCGATTGTTCTGACGAGAAACCATATTTTATTATAAGCTGTGTCCTGTTCTTAAAATCAATTGCAGACCCGTGGTCAGTAAATGTAAGCAAAAGACATAACAGATTGTACGTTTATAATGCGAAAACCCAGGAGAGTAAATTTATGGAAGATAAGCCAGACTCAGCTGACGCAAGTTTTATTGAAACATTCAGTAATCGTCTTATTTGGCATTGGCCTAAAGATAAAACAATTTCTATGGACGATCTGATAAACCATATTTCTGATAAGTTTCGGAAATAATTAATTTTTACGTTACGATGTAATTACCTATTCGCTCTGAGATTCAACTTTGGTGAATGTTCCTTCAATATTTATTCTTCAGTATTTACTACGAGTTAACGTTCTCGTACATACTTGGCAGAATATTTATCAAATGGGAATCTCAGTTCAGTCAATGAATTATTTTTTGCCTTCAAAGTCTTAGATGGAGAATATAGATGGGGAAAGTAATTAGGCATTATAGATTTTAAGATTAATGTTAAATATATAATACCCTGTAAATACATATATTATATGTAATCAATGACAGTCTTAATAAAAACATTGACCGCATTAGGTTTAGAAGTTTTACTAGAGTGATCAATGCATCTCATTTCAGAAACAAATATGTAAACGGTATAGTTTATTTTTAGTAAGTACAATTAAATATTTGTTTGTAGCTGTAGCTCCCATAATGGGAAGTGCATCGATTCCTAAGTCGATGATCCACTGTTTTTCAACCTGAGCAGTCAATTCTGGCCTTTTATACAAAAAAATGTACCTCGTGTGTTCTAATATAGCCACATATGAACCATCTAGAAATATAGTAAGTTGAGATCGTTTAAGTAAAATGAAACATAGAAGTAATATGTTTAGCTAATAGTAATAACAATTGAATACTCACCATCTGGAGAGACACAGAATTTTTTATTACTTTTACTTGCTTCGACATAACCAAAACCAGGAAACGTATAATAATGCTCTATAACCCAGTTAATATCATCGGCTTCACCACTAACCCATAAACAACTATCATTATCATGTCTGAGACATATTGCTTGGCCAGATTTTGTTTTGTATGTAAATAAGACATGATTATTTGTCCCTAGCATAGCTAAATGTGTGTTCTTCTGTGTGACAAGATCAATTCTTTGCAACAGATTGTCTTTTCCTTCAAGATCACACTCTTCGAGTTGTTCAGAATTGAATCCTATACAAGGCTGACCATCCTGCTTATTATCTGTTTGATCAGTACACAAGTGTGCTAATCTAAATATAAAAACAAAGAATGAGAGTTAGAAATACAATTTCCCTGGACTTCAAAAATAATGAATATTTTTTCACTATCTTGCCTGGAATGAATTTCAGCAGCCAACGCTGCATTTGGTAAACGTTCACCACCGGTATCACCCTTAATTAATTCGCTCCATATTAAACCACTTTCGTGTTTAAATAATTCTAGTTTAAAAGTATCATCTTCATACTTCCATGTTGTTAAATTTTCATCTAATCTATGTTGGCTTTGACCCTGTACTAACACAATACCATTCAGTGTTACCGATAATTCTAATGGTGTCACATGTACTTTAATATCTTTCTGTTGTTCTTTATCCACTTTAATCCAAATAGTCAGCGAATCTTCGTCTTGCGACCAACAATACCTTGGAATTTTAATTTTAGATGATGTTTCTGAATCATCATTACTATCAACGGGTTCTTGCACTTTTGGACACTGAAATGTAATATAATCCTGGCAAATGGAGTGAAAATATTTGCCATCATTTTCTATATGTATATACTCGATAGCACCGTTGATTTTCAAAGATTCTTTATGGCTAAATTCAAAAGATTTCAATGCATCTCCCTCACTTTTCCATACGTACGTTAGTAACAGAAGATTTGTAAATTTCTTTTCACCAATATTTTTAATGTTGCACAACGCAACTATAATGGTTGACATTGAATTCACATATCTTGCATCTAAAATAACTCCAGGTTCTGTTTCGCTTAATGGAATAACTTTAATGTGCTCTTTATATTCTACTAATAATATGTTTATATAATCGCCACCATCAGAAATTACCACGATATTATTACTAGCGAAAACAATTGATGGATTGTATAATACATTTTGTATATTTGCATTATTATTATGTATTTGATGTAGTTGCTCTAGAGTACCATCTTCTCCAAGTCTCCAAACCATCCAGTTATCATCTATGTACCAGCAGGATGCATCGTATGGATTTTTAAATAAATGATTATGGAATGCAAATAAATGAGTTTCCAATAGAGAGTCCCGATTCAATGTTAATTCCAACCGACGTACATCTATAATGTTTTAAAAGGTTTTTGTAATATTATCACTTCTCGCGATATAGCCAGGATGAATTAGTAAACAGTAAGTATTTACCTGTATTTAGATCTATTTCAGTAGCAACCGGAATTTCATCATTACAAAATTGATATTTTTCGAATTTTGAATTTGTCAAATTCTTTTTAGGACGTAGTTCAATAATTTTCGTCATTTTATATCTTTATTCTTGTTCGCATCACTTGAAATCAAGAGCAACGAAGAAGGTTATTCAAGACTGATTGTTTTACAATTGTCCTGCTATACTTTTAATATATAAACTAAGATGGTCGTTTAGCAATATAACAACGCTGTAACATTAATAACAATCCTTGTATTATAACATGAAATAATAAAATCTTTTTAACAAAGATCAGGGCAAGTTACTCTCGTCGGTAGTGGGACGAACTTTATTTATGGCTTTCGACGACGCATTCACTCGAAACCAAGCCTGGTCTACTCCTATACCTCGTCTGTGCTTGTACAGGGAAGATTACTCGACGTTACCATGTGTGATAACACGGTTACCGACGCGCAATCCACATTACATGTAAACATTTATATTGTATTTTAACGCAATCATTTTATGTAAAAATCGACAATGTAATGAAAAGTCGTATCTGCGTATTTAATTATTGAACCCTCAATTTTTCCCCGAACGTCCTACTTGTCGTTGAGTTGTACTACTGAATTTCGAAATTTTTGTGCCACCTCTTTCAATATCATATCCTCTCCTAATAGGAAGCTCAATTCTTCGAAAAATTTCGGAAAATTTTGACGGTCCAACTTGTCATTGACTTAAACTACTGAATTTTGTGCCACTTCTTTCAATATTACATTCTCCTAGTACAACGCTTAATTTTCTCTAATTTCAAAGATGTTGCTGTTCCCGAAATTTTTTAAGATATTGCGGAAAGAAGAACACATGAACTGTTGTAACTAATATTCTTTATTTCTCACCAAATAAATTACAATGTTACACGTGTACAGGGTGTCAAAAAATTATATATCGCGGCCACCATAGTGTGATTCTACACCTACGATTTGGTGGAAATTAACATAAAAAACTCCCCGCAAAATTGACCTCGACCTTGAAAATCAAGGTCAAAACAACAATTATTTTTTATTTAATCGTGTTCTACTGGTCATAACGATCAACTTTGTGAAAGAAACCATGGGTCGCCTCTCAACCGTTCTCTTAAAAAATGATGTTGCATTTCTTATAATTTTTGCAGCTTCTCTCTTTCATTCTGTAGTTACGGAAATAGGAGTATCATGATTATGATAATTTCATACCCAACGAGATAGCTTACTGATGGTACTCGCTATATGATAGTACGCTATTTATTTATATATTGGCGCTGGATGTAAAAAATTTACAAATAAAGAAGCTGAGGTCCACTGAACGCGAAAGATGCTCGCAGGAACTTAAAAAAGAAGCCGCGCAAAGTAGAGTAGGGTAGAGCTCGAATTATTACTCTAATCATTTTCCTGGCCACACAACTCGAGAACCGTAACACGAAAACAGTAAAAAAATCCAACTGAAAACTATTTGTGGATATTAGTATTAGCAAGAACTGAATATTCCACATACTTCATTTTTACTACGTGTGTATAATACGATTTGGAGTCTGTATGTATTTGATCAGATTTGGTCGCGTTTTCGTGCATCTAGTTCCAACATTTATCGTTTGTCAGCGTGGAGGCTGTAAGAAAACGAGTTGTTTTATGTGAGACACGAAACCCCATATGGTGATTGGTCTACTCCTATACCTCGTCTATGCAAAAACCCCGGGAGTGAGCACTCTCGTATCTTTGATGCGAAACACTAGCGTTTTTTTTTCAGACCAATTTCGAGGGCGTATGCGTGTGTACAGGACAGAATTTATCCTATGTAGGGACATTTAGTTCGCTGGAAAAATTTTCGTTAACACCTCTTTACACTTTCGCAAAGTAAAAAGTTACTTCAAATGACCTTGGGAATTAACCCTTTCGAGGAAATATAACATTTTTCAGACATCCTATATATACTTATGATCAAAATAATTTATACGCTAATGAATGTCATTCATACTGTAGAAATCAATTACAATAACATTTAATTGTTAAAAAGATATATAAAAATTGTTCGCATTGAGATAAAGATTGATTTATAAGAGTAATTAAAAGATTTCGTATCGCGCAATTTTTGCTATATAGTTTCAATCATAAAAATTGATTTGCGAACCATACTGAAATGGAAATTGAAATACACACTGGAGAACTTGTGCAACCTGAGTACTTGAGTACCGCTTGAAACTATTTGCATTCTGGGAATGCGATTCAGCGGAATCACAAAAACACAAGATGAAAATAAATAATGCACCATAAGTATTTTATAACGTTACGTGCTACTCGGTTTCTGACTGAAATACCGTGAAACACTGACTGTTTAAAATATATTCGGAAATTAAATACAAATTCCATTATTTACCGATAACAGTGTATTGAATTGAAAAAAGACATACATTCAATGACAAGGAAGAATTCTGAAATACGGTATAAATAAATCCGACTTAAGTTTGTTACAATTAACGTATATGACTGATCCCATGATAGTAAAATAAAGATTTGACAATAAATACATGTTACCCTTTCTCAATGTTGTGCAGAAGGTATCATAACCTATACAGGTTTCGATGATTTATTGTTAATATTGTGTAGTGTTGATTAATTACATAGTTTTATGATAAAGTCTTATGATATGTTCTTTTATGATCACGACAGTGTAATGCGAAACGCGACGGTAGAAGTTAATTGTATTAAATAGGATCACGAGGAAACATTTTAAATAGTGTGTCACCATGACGCGCAAGTGTGTTATGTGTAAAGAAACCAATTACAGGAATAGTTACAGCTTTTTTTCTGCGCCCAAAGATCCAGGAACACGACAGAAATGGCAAGAAGCGATTGCAATTGAGAATTATACTGTCACAGACGACACGTATGTTTGCAGCAAACATTTTCACAGAGACGATATAATTACGCATTGGGTCAGTGGTGTTCCACCACATGTTATAACAGTAAGTAATATAAGTTCCATGCTTAAATCTTTATTTCATCTTATTAGTTATTTCTTATAAACTTGTCTTTATAATAGATCAAATACAAAAAGTGTAGATTACGACCAGGAGCAGTACCTGGCAGAGACTACCATGAACAGAACGAGGTCATAAGTCAAGAACATTCTGATAACTTTGATGAAAATAGTTCACCGTTCATATTAAGAAAAATGGACGCAGCAGAAATGAAAGGAAAAAATTTTGTTATACCTAGAACTGAAGAGAAATTAGAAATAAACTGTTATGAAAAGCATAGAATTATACCCTTACATTATAAATACAGTAGAGAATTTCATGATCACAACTATATGCCAAATGCGAAATCAGATACTATGATAGAAGAATTAGAGGACCACTTCAGTGCAGACAACAGCTCCCACAATGAACCTACAGGAAAGAATTTGAAGCAAGTGAAGAGAAGTAAAGTGGTACACCTTAACACTGAGACTTTTGCGGATGCTGATTTAATAGAAGGCACGAATTCAAATAATGAGGAGGTAGACCAACATGAAATCTGTACAGAAGATTTTCGTGCGAACGCCATTAAAGTAGAATTAGAATCTCCTTTGAAGGTTCCTGAGCTTCCCAAAGAAACTGAAATGTCGATGCAGTTTTGGGAGCACACAGTAATAAAGGAGGAACCGAAAGATAATAATTACGGGGAGAACGAACATTTGCCTCTAGAGAATCAAATAAGCAATAATTATAATCAGTTGGATGCATGCTCTACCGCATACAATGATAATGAAGAGAATGAAATGTTGTTCGAGGATTTACTTGAAATATGTACAGAAATACAATTACCTCGCAGTTGGTCTTGTTTGGTAACATCAACAGGCCATACAACAACAATAGTATACATGTATATGGCAATGACGAAAAGTGGTATGCCTTTCACAGAGAAACAAGTGTTTGTAAAGAGTGATTTGACATTACGTTGTGTCGCTGTAAATAAAGAAATAAATCCCCTCAACCACAATCTTATAAAAAAGGGGAGAAATTTAATAGTACAAAATTCATTAGATATAGAAGAACTTATTGAAGAATTTGATCAGAGAATGATTTGTCAAGGTACGTACGTTTTTCTTGCGTTTTTATAAATTAATGTTATAAGGGAATCTTAACCGTTTATTTATTTCTTATCAGGTATATACAATGCTGAAGGCTGTCAAGAAATTACTGACATTAAAGTAGCCTACAAGGACGGTGTAAGATGGAGACATATATTATGTCCATTGATAATGAATAATGGTTCATTACGGTGTACGAGATGTATTACTTTATCTCATAGATTACAACGGAGATCAAAAACTCAACATCCTCTTTCATACAACCTTTCTATATTCACGAAAAACCAACAAAAACTACACACACTTCGACAAAAATACAAACGTACGAAAAAACAGGCCAGCAAACATGGATTTATAAAAGTATCCAAGAAATAAATAATTTCAAATAAATCTCCGACGGAATTCGATTTTTAATTACGTTTATTTTTTTGCACTCTTTCTACGAATAGGTAGGATGAATTATTTTCGAGACAAACGAATTAATTCAGCGCAGTTCATGGGGGAAAAACAATAAAGATTGTACATATGTAAAAGTGTTTTTTTGTAATTTGAATAATTTGTATCTATTGAATTTACATTTTCATTTGGATTGCCTAAATATAAAACTGATGGTCATATTTTTATGTCAAATTGATTCACAAAGTACACAATTATTATTAAACCGAAGAATTCTACCTACGTTTCGGATTAAAGAAAGTTCTCTTTCTATATTTCTTGTAAGAATTTCCTTTCCATTGTTTCTAAAATGACCAAGAAATGCATAAATTAATAAATTTCTAAGCTTACGCTGTATCAAGAAAAGATTGTTCAATGTTTATATATTACTGTAAATAGTTTTACTTTTAAATACTATTTTTTATCAATTCAATCTGATCAATTCTGCTTTTTTACCTCGGACCATTCCTGTTGTAACTGTTCTAATAGCTTTGGCGTTAAAAGACCTTCGGATATTAATCTGTCTGTTAATTTACCCGAGCCGATATTCCACCGGGCAGCATCTGTAATATAAAGTATTAGTTTTCTTAGTTTGTATATAAAAATCTTGCGTAATCATATTTTTAGCATATAATAAATCATCTTTACCCTGACTGTGATTTTCATTTGTAGACTGACCCAACTGTGCTTGAGCTTCTGTTGTTCAATAGAAATGGTATTAGTACATGCTCCGTTTTTACATTCTATTTTAAGCATAATTACTTAACGACTAACATCGTATACCAAGATAACTATACCTGTTTGCTGGAACAGTTTTTTCAATTTCTTTACTCCTTCTTCAATAATTTTATCCAATTCTCTTTGTATCTCTCTAATCGCAATTCCATCGGGAAATAGATCGGTAAATCGATAGCTAGACAATAATAAATAATTATAGACATAAACAAGTGCATTCTATAAGTGACAAGTATTTTATCCTTAGTTGTCACAAATTCAATAGCGTATTACAGAATATACTATTGCGCACTGTTCATGAATAACAGAATTAATTTTATAACGAATAATTTTGCTAGCGGTAAAAAGAATAAAACGACAACTAGCAAGATGGAAGCAGCAAACAACTAAATATATGATAGAAATAATATTGTTATTGATATATTATTTACCTGAACCAAAGGTAAACATCCAATGCATCAAATACTGATTCCAAATGTACAAGGTCAGCAATATTCCCTGGCGGTTTCGGAGGCCATTGAATTTGTTGGCACATCCAGCTGGTAGTTATTTTTTCATTTTTACTACACTGTCGCGCGTACTGTAACACAAATAAGAAAATTTTTAATATGAAAAGATGACTAAGCGAGAATCATTTCATCTTACCTTTACGAGCATATTACACACGAATGCCGACTTTTTATTAACGGGTGCGCAACAGAATATGTATTGCGTTCGTAGACTTAAAGGTATATGTTGTATCATATCAGCCAAAAATTTAAAATCGTCTAAATTACAGATAAAGTAGAGGGAATCGTCAACTTGGCTTAACGCAACAAAAATATTCTGAAAAAGTAGAGAATATAGTAATTGCAATGAACTACAAATAATAATATATTAGTAAATATTACAATAAGATTCGAAAGTGGAGTGTTCGGCAGATAATAACCGTATAATTCGATTTGGTCACCAGTTGGATGCAATCCCACCTTCTCTATTTTCTCTGGGGTTTCACTTAATAATTTTCTCAATACAGTAAGATCTTCCGGTTTAAATGTCGTAACGTAACCCTGTAATGGAACAACATGCAGTTAATAACATTAGTTTCTAAAGGTGATTAAAATGACTTAATCGGTAATGAAATGAAACCCCTTACGCGTGGCCATTGTGAATTGAAACGACCAGCACGTCCTGCTATTTGTAGAGCAGTCGATACAGAAATAATATCCATTTCCTTGTCACCCTTTTCATTTACAGTTGGCTGTTGAAGGGAATAAAATATGATTCTGCGAATGTGTCTGAAATGGCATTAACAATTTTCGTCATTTGCATAATGTTAAAATATACATTAAACTCATTGTTTACCAATTATGTTTGTTTTACGAACTTACAAATTGAGACCCATCCCTATTGCATTGGTAGCTACTAATATTTTACATTCGTCATTCGGATCATTAAATCGAGCAGTTTGCGCGAGTTTCGTGCCCGGTGGTAAACTGCCATATATTACTGCTGCTTGTTTCCCCATTTTTTCGATAGTCTGTGACACATGAAATATGTCATTTTTATTAAAACAAACTATACAGTCTCCTGGTTGAACATTTGACAAAGAATTGAGTGCACTATCTTCTATTTCAAGTTCGGTCAATCGCTTGTATTCCTGAATTTCAACAGTTTCTCCTGTCGTTGCGCATATAGACTGTACCTACAATACAATATCAATTTTATATGGTAAAAGAAAATTATCACGAGTTCCGGTTAACAGTTTGAAAAATAAAAATGGCTGAATTTACAATAGATATAGCTGCAGATTCACCACATAAATGTATTTCATCCGCAGCAAGTCCTAAAAGAGCTCTCGTCCATGCCCAGCCTCTACTTGGGTCACGTAACAATTGAATTTCATCGATTACAGCTACTTCATCTGTAAAAGACCATTAGAAATGTGCAATTGACATTCTGCTATATGTAATTCCTGTACCGAAAATATCAAACCATGAATACCTACACAGATTCTGTACATTCACCATTTCTATAGAACATGCTACATGATCAGAAGGGTACATTTCACTCTTTGCATAATTTCTTTCTTCTCCGGTTATTAAATCACATGATGTACCCTATAACAATTAATGCTTATTATACTCATTGGAAGATTCATTCGATATTTCAATACTAACCAGAGAATTGCACTTATTAAAAACTTCAACAGCTAATAATTTCAATGGACCACAATAAACACCTGACTTTGCTGACATAAATCTTTGGAGTGCATGATAAGTTTTACCACTATTTGTGGGTCCAACGTGAAATATTATTTTTCTAGTTTTAGACCTTGCTGTGGGATACCTTCAAATAACGTGTAATACATACATTCTGCTATAACGAATAGATTACTAACACAATATTTATTTAAATATCAAAATCAATATTTATCGTTACCAACTGGGTGGATGTCGAAGGTCGCTAATTTTCTTAAGGTCGTCTAAGCAATCAATGTGCGGGTATGATTGTTTGGCATAACGTAAAAAATAAGGGAATATATCGCTGACATTTGCAGCCCCTTTGATAACGTCATTTAAGGTAACATGAAGATCTACAGGTAACGTTTCTGATGATATACAGTAATTTCGGAAGTCGGACAAAACTTTCTTCAACAAGCTATCTAAAAAGATCAGACAGCTATCATTATAAAATATGAATAAAATTTTTAATATGAATACCATGAAGCATTATAGTTACCATCAAATCCGTGCATAACAGCTAACTCCTTGATCGCTTTTTTGTTCACAAAGGTACTCATTGCTAATATAATATCATGTCTATGTAGTACACCAGTCAGTTCAGCACCCACATTTGTAGTATTTGATTCGGCTTTAACAGGAACAGGTTGAAACAACGAATTTACATTCATCTCATTCTTTTTACTTTTATGCCGTACACCTGGAATACTTGTCATTGCGGGACTTAATTGCCTAAAAACGATATGAAACAAACAGTTTATGCAATCATTTCTGAAAAATTCTTGAACATCTATAGTATAAGCTTCAAAATATGATTAATTAATGGAAACCTGAGCAATGGTGTCATTAGAAAATTATTGCGCCGTTTCAACTGATCTACGACTAAATGTTTCAGTGGAATCATTTTTCAAAACAATTTTGTTAGCTTTCATATTCTAAGATTTGTAATCAAGGAAACTGAACCTCGTGGGTTAACTTCTCCGAGGTTATTGTAGGTAGCGACACTACTCGCTGTATCATAGAAGTGGTAAACATAGCTAGGCGTCGCACAGACTTTGAAATACTATGTATGCACAGACCAAAGAGTAGGTAGTATCAGAGAGGATAGTAAATATTCTATCCTCTCTCCTTACTATATCACAGAGAGTATTCTATGCTCCAACTAAAAGAAGCGGCAACGCTGTATTTATGTAGGATCTCAAGGTCACTTATTTTGAAAACACGAACATCAATGTTTTCGATAAAAATTTTACTTCTATTGGTAAAAGCATATTTACCTAACTATTTTTCTTTTGTTTTCCTATTTAATCACAAATCAGGCAAAGGAATGCATCTAAGAAGGTTAAGATAAAAAATTTATCGTTTTTCTACAAATTTATAGTGATGTAACGGTAAAATAAAAATTATTTCGATATTTGTACATAGTGTATAGAGCACGATGGGTAAGTTTGCGCAACAATATGAAATGCGTTTTAAAGGCATAAAATAAAAAAGTGATATAGAAACATTACTGTTACAGAGGAAGCGCGTGCGACGTGTGGTCGAATACCCAAGACATGTAATTCGCAACAATGTTCAAGGTCGGGCATACCAACTTCGTCGGAAATTCGCGTTTGTTTAGGCCCGACTTTGGCGCAAGTATTCTTCCAATATAGTCACGATGACACGAAAAACCTGTTGGATTTAATAGCGCCGGAAAAATCACCGCCACCCTGTTTTACCGTTCAAATTGACGACAATAAATTAGTGTCGCTCGCACACGACGAAACCGTCAGAGCAAATGTGCACGAAGCCATACTAGGTGAAATACTAAATTAAATTGAATTAAAGTTTCCTTCGGTTTTAATATGAAAGCGATTCGTTAGAAATCGGCGAGACCCTTCTGCAACGTTTTCGGAAACAAATCGAAAATGAATTACGCAATGAGATAGAGAAACAATCGCAGGAGAAGTTTCACATGTATCAAGCAAAGAAACGTCGGGAGGCTGAGCTGAAATCACAAGAGTTGCATGAAAAATACGAAAACTATATTAAAACAGTGCAAAAAGAAATTCAGAAACAGATCGAAGTAATACTCGTTATAATTTGCATAGTATCTTGCTATACCCTGTAAACTCAATAACAAGAATGACAAATGAAAATAATGCACACGATACGCATCAGTACTCATGACTGTGTTATCTAACTAACAGAAACAACAATGGCGTCGAGCCTGGTCATATGATCAACGGTTCAGTATTAACCTTCCATTGGTTTATTTTTTAACGAGCTTGGGGAACCCCCCCTCCCCCACCGATTAATTCCTCTATTCATACCAATTGAACAACACGCTAAATGTCAACACTTTATAATGAATTATTACTGAAATAAGAATTAGCATGATTATGACATTTATTTATTTAATCGTTTTATTGAGTTGTAACAGAGCATTTAAAATTTTTTAAGTGTTTTTACTGTTTCTCAATTGATTTGATAATTTTCGCAGTCTAGCCCTCTCCCACAACTCTGAAGAATATTTGAAACTTCCATTTTTGCCGCCTAAATGATAAGATTTTTGCTCGTTCAAATGTTAAGCAATTTTGTATTTCTTAAAAGCTTATACAATTTCTCATCGATTAAGTCTATATTTATCTATACTTCAAGGAAAAGTTATGCTAAAGAGTATATATATATATATATATATATATATATATATATATATATATATATATATATATATAGAGAGAGAGAGAGAGAGAGAGAGAGCTTTTGCCTCTGTTTGATTCTAGCGTTGAAACTGCGCAACCGAGCGGGAAATCCCCCGCTTTCATGTCACGGCACAGTTATGCGGAAAATGACGAAACAATATATGAAAACATGATTATACCTTCCTTTTCTAGATTGAATGGGGTAAAGCCAGCGCCGAATGGGTGAAAAGAATGCAGAAAGCGGTTGTGCAAGAGCGAATGAAAGTAACCGATGAGATAATGCAAAAAATGCGGACCGAAATGGCTTACGCGATACAGATGTTGTATCACGAATTCGAGGAGTCATTTCGTGCTGAAAAAGAGACCATAATAGCCGATTTTAATGGAATTACGAGGTTAACATAAGAACTGTTCACGTGGTTCATACGAAACTAATAATTAAGGGGCTATTCTTGTTTTGAATAGCATTTTTTAACCAATTTTAAGAATTTTTTTCAGAGAAACTGTGTGCATGAACTTTGCATTAGAATTGTACACACGCGTAAAGTAGTTGTTTAGGTAACAAATTCAATTAGAAACAATTATACTTACACATTTTTGTATAGGGTATGCGTCACCCTATGTTATAGAGTAATGCTTAGGACTATAAAATATAACTAAATTAACTTTACGAATTTAAACAAATCCTTCGGTACACATGGTTATGAATACTTATGCTTAAGGAAGTTGCAGAAGAAATTTTCTTTTGCAAGTTCAAAACCAGAATTCCCCCTTAAAATTTCGCGTAGGGCAACGCACGTGAAACTGGATGAAGAAAAGAGAGAGTTCAAGGAGAAAGTGGGTAGAGAGTTGCATGTCCAGAAGCACCAGTACGAAATGCAAAACACCGTGAACGTAATTAACGTTCACTGTCTGGAACAGTTGCGATGTTGCAGAGAGAAGCACATCATACACGAACACTTCGAGGTAATAGGTTTTTCCTTATCACACCAGATAAAATACAAGCTGCAAGCGTCTGATTGAAAATTGCGCGTAAACAGAAAAAGATAAAAGGCTTGCGCGTGTTGATCGCTCGCCTAAACGACGTTATTACTGCGATGAGGGAGGAAATCATTAATTGCCACGTGGAGAAAAAATTGTTGGAAGAACAATTCTGCGAAGTGGCTAAGCAGTTTCAGAAGTTTATCGACTTCGCGTTTTCCGCAGTCCCGGAACAAGCACAGTATTTGTTGCCACTGGAGTTACAGCGATTGATAGTGCCAGACAAGGATAAAACAGAGGAGAATTCTTCAAAAAAATTGTAAACATACTTGTATCGTTTCTAATGTAAAATGTACATGTCTCGCTCGAGTTTTTCTTTTTTAAGAAACATTAAATAAGTTTGAACCGAGATTATCTCTAAAGGAAACTTGATTGAATAGAAATATTAGGTCAAGTCATTGATGAGTTTCATTTAGTATATCAATTTTGTTTATCAGTAAATCTATATATTTGCTGACACGAGATAAATGCATGATAAATGCATCGTTACAATTTGCTCTCCAAAACTGAAATCATTTATCACTCGACTTAATATATATAATACGACTCTGAGTGATATAACATGTGTGATAAGAAAATACAATTAAAAAAGTCTTTCAAAACGTTCAGCAATAAAGATGCCATGCGAAGAGACTTAAAATAAGATGTTGCAAGTTCGTATCTTTTCTATCAAGTTTAATACACTGTGTGAGGATAATTCGATTAATCCCGTTACGATAAACTATATCGTGCGCGCAGCATTTAATAATTTAAAAACTAGAAAACAGCACAGGGACTGAGATACTGTAATAACTGTTCCCGGACTTCTAACTTCGATATAATACTAAACTTTCCGAAAACTACATGAACAAGGAAAATTTATTTGGTTCAGAAAAATCTGTAATAAAACACCTGTTCAAAATTGGAAGTCACGTATTACATAGTAAAAATAATGCCTGCGTAATGTCCCATCAAGAAAAGAAAAATATTTATTGCTTCCAAGGAGAAACAGCATCAAATTTACATTGCTTCGAAATGATACAGTTGATGAAATATTGCGTGCTATGGAGGTTTCTTGTAGAGCAGTCCCGTTCAGCTATCGCCCGTGCGGGCAGAGAATTTGATTCTCCTGAACTACGCCTCCTTTCGATGGTTCAGCCATGACAATATTTTTCCCGCTGACGTCACAATGCCCTCAGCTATGGCCGCGGGCATCGGCGAGCGGCTTTGCCCGCCGCAAGGCTTGCTGAACGGGACTGTTTGTAGAGTATAAATTTCTGGCATTCTGTACAATATTCGCTATGAATCGCATGTCGACGGCGTGCGTAAACATGGTCGGTACCAGTCCGGTTCCCTCTGAAGACTCGATATTTTCGGGTGATAAAATTCCCGGATCATAACGTTCGTGTGTCCCACTCTACTTCGTGGCACAGGTGGATAATCCGAGAACCGCCATCCGTGCATCCAACTTGTGCAATCCGGATAATAGAACCGCTCTTCTGGCATATCTTTTAGTCTATCGTAATCAATGAACACGTCAACATAACAGCAAATACCATTGCTTAACGCTGTAGCTATCAGAAGCCTATTAATAGATTTTTTAGTGGCTGTGCTATATTTAATAGAAGCTTAACAACTTCCCTCTGAACCAGACCCGTTCAGCTATGGCCCGTGCGGGCAGAGAATTTGATTCCCCGGGCATGAGGGACTTGGCGTGCAACGAACCACGCCTCCTTTCGATGGTTCAGCCTATGATAATATTTTTCCCGCTGACGTCACATTGCCCTCAGCTATGCCCATGGGCATCAGCGAGCTCCCTTGCCCGCCGCAAGGCTTGCTGGGCGGGACTGTTCTAAACAATAATCTCCAAAGAAAATCCTTTAAATTCTATTATTACTAGAATGCGGATCTTGGTGCAAAATAAAAATTGCCCATGTCTATTGTAGATATATGTGTTCTCTTTCAATCGTCTGAATTAATACAACAAAATCCTTGAATTCTTTCATTGTCCTAACATTATTTGTATCTGACCTATTCATTTCTTTTATAAATGCATAAAATCCGCAGTCCAGTTATCACAAATAACTTGTCTTAACACGTTGACCGCCGACTCAGCGATCATAAAAATCAGATAACATTAACGGAGTTTATTCAGTAAAACAAGACCGAGAGATAAGATTTGCTCTTTCAATCTTCTTGTATTTCACGCATCGCGAAGCTTTAGTACGCGCAAACTATCAACGCAAGAATGAATTCTTAAGATGGCAGTCAATGTGTTAACCCTCCGTATGTTATGCCGGTGTCATTCGTGACCCGTCGCGGTGGGGATAAGCTCGAGCGACCGTCGATATGTACAATTTTATTCCGATATAGGACGACGCTTTTTAGTTCGAAATAAGAAAATCCCTTCTTCTTCTTCATTAGAAATACGGCGATATCCGGTCCCGAGCCATCGCCTTATATTGAAAGAAAATTGTGAAATATCGGCGTGGGTCAGAAATGACTCTGGCATAGGCCTAGAACTTGCAGGAGTCCGGGGGAGGAAATTCAGAAATTCGCAATTATTGTAAATCACTATCGGTATGTAACGCGTTAATTGACGAAGGATTATGAAGTAAAGAACCTTTTGTGAAAGTAATTCTCAGCAGTTATGAAACTAGGTGCATCTTGGTACAAAATAGCTCTAATCTGCGGATCAATTGGTTTCATAATGCTCATATCGATAGAGTCATCAGGCTCGGCGGGCCTCCAATTTGGCAGTGGTTTCAGATGTATCTAAAAATTTTAAATATCGTCTAAATTTCAATAAGCGACAAGTAGAAGTTTTATGCAACTCGTATGCACAATTCTCGGTTGTTTTTCCGTCTCAGGCGTGGCTGGTTCAACTGTTTTCGCGGGCTCGGTGATTTTCAACCGATCCAATAATTTCTGTTGATTTTTCAAAAACCATCTGATACGTCCAGCTTCCTCCCTTTTTATCATCGCAACGTGGAACGCCTGGCAACGAGCATCGCAAATACCTTTATTCGCCATACCGTGTAATTTTATCGCACGCAGTCAACGATGAACATTAATTTTTCTGCCAAAGTTACATTTGCAAAATTTTGCATCGCTCTGAAGTGAGACACCCAAGCCGACGTTTCCGGTGTTCGTATAATTTCCAAAACGATCCATTAGCATAGCAGGCAAAAGAAATATTGTTCTATCATTTACATACTTCAATGAATCATTTTATTTACATTGTTATTACATATAGTACACCTTATCGTATGCCGATAAATTATTTCTGCGTGAGCTATTATTAACTTACAAGATAATAATTCCAGTGGGAGCAATTTCTTCGCGTACAAATCGATGAGAATAGAAACTAAATCGGTTTCGAATTTCATTTAAACAACGCCCGAATAATTTGATTAGCCGTGGTTAATTCTTTTTTTAATATAAATATTCAATGTAATTAAAATTTTCAGTTCTAATGACAATTAAAATCGACGACTGGTATTATTATTATTATTATTACTTTTTTCTATTATTAACGAAGTGAGTATTTATTTAAACATTAGAAAGGCGTTTTACGTAAAAATTTTGCGCGACAGTCACACTAAAAAAGGCAAATTAGCGTAAACACAAAGTATACGTTAATTACACACCGGACGCGATCGCTTAAATATATTCGGTCATTTATCCGATACACACAAGTTTTAAAATTTATAAATATAACGTACATATGTATATATGTATTTACGTGTACACCTGGAGGTAACAATGCGTTAGGTTGCGACATAAATAAGGTCAGTTGCAAGTATAATAATGTTCTTATTCTCTGGCTCTAAAAAAAGTCACTTGTAGTCACCGATTATAAAATGAATCAAATGTAATTTTATATACTTCATTATTACTTAATATTGAATATAACTGTGTTCATTTATGTTACAACCCAGTAGTAACGTAATAAACCCAGCGGACCGGCAAAGAGAACTTTTCAACAATAAAGAAGGGGTATTATGGCAGTAGGAAAAAGATAAGTATTCCAGTGATGTGCAAAAGAGCCCCCTTTAAATCAATTTTCTTCCAACACAGATTCTGAGAACATTTGAGATAACTGTAGAAACATAAACTCGAAGGTCTTTGAGCGTTTGTTTAGGGTCTTGTTGGGTTTTACCACGTCACTTTGTTACTTGCAAGTATACAGAAAGATATATGTCGCACTATCTCGATGTCGTCATCGATGATAAGATTTTTACAAGAGACTAAAGTTTTGCGGCGCAGAAATAATCATTATGTTTCCATTTTTTTTTCTTTTCTCACAAAATACTATGTATATTATTGTGACACGGTTCTATTGAAAAATATTTCTAAAGAACGTGCGTTCCTGTGTACAATTTCTTTTTCGTTCAACGTGTACAAGGATCATTGACTTGTTAAGCAACATCAATTAATGATTTATTCGGTAATGATGAGTAGTATTATGGTGCCGTAATAATAAATAAATATGGCGTGAAATATGAGTTCTCACATGATATTACTCCCTCTTAAAGTCAACATCAAATGACCCAGTAATCACAGCCATAGGAAGCAATAGTTCTTTACATTTTAATGTTTAGATGCGATGTCGTTTATATTACAAACTGACTAAGGAGCAATTCTTAATTTGTACTTGGGTAATCAAGACGAATTGTACTTATCGTACTGTACCATTGCCATTTTCCTTTTTTAGCCTGTTCGTTCGTTCGTTCTGTACATACACGTGTAATATTAACTTATTTATACTGCTCTACAAAATAATTACATCATCCGCAATTGGTCTAGATAGTTACTACTACTACTACTAATGATAATAATAATAATGAACGATGTTTTCCTTCGTTATTAATATAAACTCAAAGATCTGCATTTTATAATGCTACAAATACTAAAATTTCACATGTCTGTTCCTAGCGTATGAGATTTTTCATGGTGAAATTCAAATTCAGAGCTTATCCGTCAATTACACTGACTTACTATTATATACAATGTTTTTTCTCTACATTTCCTACCATGTATCCCATTATTTTGCTGTTAATTTAAGTTTATGGTACAATGTTAAATATACAAGTAAATTCTATTCTATTAACTCGTTCAATAGAATTTTGTTGTAGCAATGTGAAATGTCCTCGATAGCCTTTTGTTTGTACAAAATACATGTATACCTCCTCAATTAAAAACTGAGGGTAACTCACTCTGAGGCACAATTATGTTTCAAATCTTTTCATAGATTAATCGATTCGTGAATATCAAAAAGAAGTTCTTGCAAATAAGTTAATATATACACAATCGTTTCATAAATAATTTAAACGAAGTTTGTATTTAATTCAGTAGAATATTTAATGATGTACTGTACTTACATAACAATGACATTTTTCATTTGATTTCCATAACAAACTTTTCCTTTTCTTCGTGCGGACATTACGTTCGTTTTAGTTCTCTTTATACATTGAATAACAGCTAACAATACTGATAAAAATAAATGTTAATTTTTCAAAATCGATTTCGTTTCTCTTTAAAAGCAGTAGACATTTTATCAAATGAAGTGTAGTAGTATCCAGACAAATTTTACAGCATGAAACAAAACCGAATACTTTTTGTTTATACAATTCTTGGCTTTGTGTCTTCACTCAGTTTATAGTTTGCTAATGTTGATGTTTTATAAATTATTATATTATTTGCTTTTTTGTGTCAGTACTTCTTACATGAGCGACCGCATACTAAGAAGTAACAAGAAATTTTCCGATACGTTCTCAATACCAATGGGCCTACGTCCTGCGCTTGGCTCAGACATAAATTTTCATCAATCGCGTCTTCAATTATTATACACATGTAGTAATACAACAACAACAGATGAATTAACAAAATATCACTTATCTTCGATAAACTCTCGTCATACGAAAAACAGACGCTTATTTTTCATCCAACAGTCTTCCAGTGTGATGGTAATCATAAGCAATTTAGAAATACCTAGCTGGTAGACACTTCGAGTAATACCGAGGTTGGGGCCGTTTTATTCAGATACACGCTCACATCCTGAAAGCGACTAGACCTAGAGCCAGCCTGGCTCTGATTTACACCACTTAAATCATTATCAGCTTCTGGTTCACAATATACATCATCTTGTTTTTTATGTAGTATGTATTTGAAAAATTCGTACCTAGAAAAGTCGTATCATAACATTTTATAATAGTATCTAATGGCATTCAATTCTCAATTCAGTCGTAAACGTTGTGATTGTTGCATTCGATTCTTAGAAGAAAATTTTTGATATTTAAACATTTTTCTGATCACTATAATGATACAAATACTTACGTTGACCAACAAATAGTGGTTGCTGGCATTTGATACAAAATGCGAGCATGTAAACCACGGAAGTAACCGCTTACACCTCCATACGCATAAACCTTTTTAAGAGCATCTATCATACCATGAGCATGTACGCCACTCTGTGTGTTTAAAACTGTTTTACAAACATCTAAAGGAGTTGTGATCGCAGCAGCAACAGCTCCTGCTAATGCACCTACAATTAATATGAATTTATTAGCAAATTTAATAATGAAACTTTTAGTAGGATATATCTTATAAGGTAATAACATTCTTAAAGTCAACAAATATATATTACTATTTCGAACGAGAACTCGTAAATACCTGATTTCATATGTGCTATAGGATTGTATATGTGTTCTGGATTTGTGAAGTTTTGTGCTACTTCGTACGTTATAAAATGGATCATTTGAAAAGGTACATTCATGGCCAGCTGGGTTGTGTAACTTCTGTAGAATGCCTTAGCGCCTTCGTTTTCATATACACTTTTTATACATGCTATGACACTCCGATATGGAGAGTTATACATTTGTAATCGTTGTTTAACCACTGCAACAAAATAATTTTGTTCTTAACAATGAGTAACAATAGAATTATACACGAATGTGCAAAATAGACATTACAAGATCTGTGGACAAATATTTTTACCTTCTGCTGGATTCATAATACCATCATGAAGGAGCGTCGCCACACAACCAGCAGTTCCATAAGCAACCAAGTTAAATTCAGAATGCGACCTTGAGGCTACTATTTTATTTTTTAAGAATTCGTAGCATGAAAAATATAAGGCATGTGCTGGACCAGCCCCCACAACCATTGCACTCATACCACGGATTGGTCTTAGGATGCCCTCTTGTCGTACCATTCTAGTTAAAACTTCTCCTACTCCTCCTCCCCCTCCTAGACCTGGAGTCAATGCCTGCATTCTTGTCTAAATATAGTCAGAAAATTAAATATACATGAATCACATATTGCAAATAAGTCTTTTACTTAATGAAACTATTTCTTTAGATAATTTCCAAATACATACTATTCTTTTATTGATAATTAAAAAATTTTATTGTATAAAATTACAAAACCGAAAGCAGAGACTGAATATTATTTTCAGTTTTCTTTTCGCATTGTTTATCATTTTCAATTATGTATAATAACAGAAAGATATCATGACATTGTCGAGTCCTGGTGTCAATGCCTGCACTCTCGTCTAAATACAGTCGGAAAATTAAATATACATGAATCACATATTGCAAATAAGTCTTCTACTTAATAAAACTATTTCTTCAGATAATCTACAAATACATGCTACATACTTTTATTTATAATAAAAAATTTGTATTATATTATATTACGAAACTGAAAGCAGAGACTGAATATTAAATTCGGTTCTTTTTTTTTGCATTGTCTATTATTTTCAATTAGGGATAATAACAGAAAGATATCATGACATCGTTTTAGTCCTGGAAGAACATGACTTGCAATTATATAAAGACATGATAATCATCAACCAAGAATTTTTACAAGTATTTAAGCAAATCTTAAATGAAACGAGATCAAAGAGATATATATGTATATATATATATGAGCGCACACTGCAAATAGAATGCAGAGCAAGTGTTTAAACTCCAAAGTTTCAAACTTATGACATTCTGTTTGCATGACATGACAAATTTTCATTCCAGCTGTAAACCATTACATATGTACTTTCCCATATTTATATATGAAAATAAATAATGGATAGGAATTATGGGTTAAAAGGAAATAAAATATACTGCCGACTACAACAGACATGTTATGTAATGAATATTTAAAACTCAGGTACTGTTTAAGGAATATAATGTCTACTAGCATTGTTACAAGTATAGTAAAAAAATTATACAAACAGGTGTTTGAAGACAAATTTAACTTTAATGTTATTTATATGTAATGAAAGTATTCATTTACTCATGATTGTTTACACTATACATGTATTACAACATGACATAACATTCAAATTGGACACCTCCTTTGCATAATAATGGAGCTAATACTACAAAAGTTGAATGCATAAACATTTTCTTTCAAGAATCAAGCGTTTTCAAGGAAAATTCATTTTGAATAACTTTGTCTTTTTATACCATAGATTAGCATAACTTATACACAGAAAAAGAAATAACATTTCGTCTGTTCGTTTAAAGTGTAATTAATGAAAATGTTACAAATGTTGCTACAAAGAAGATCACTGCGAAATTTTCTTGCAGCTTAAACTTGCTCGTCGTTATCAATCTAATAGTACCTAAAAATAATTATGAAATGATATTGTCTGAATTGGTTACACAATAGCTTTCCAACCGTAACATAAAACGCGAAAATATCAGTGAAATCGCGAAGCGACTGTAACTTCACTGGCTGACAGTGATTAATTGCAGTTATCTTAAACAATGTAAACGCCCAGTTATTTATTCAAGATCTCGACTGTGCCGGGACTTGTATAGCGTCACGTTGCTGGATGTCATTAAATCTTATTGGAATTGAATGGCGATCGAGTAACGTGTAACAATAGTTGAGGTTATGTAAAAATATCTTAGAAAAAGATTCGCAAGAAATAAAGATATTACCTTGACACTATCAAGGGGGTACATCACACAATGTTCCATTATTCCAGCAAACGCACCTGCTGTCATATGCACGACCATGGAGGATGTCGGCAGGCTCTCGTATATTTCCGCATTCATATTTTTGAAGAGGTGTCAGCGCGAATTCCAGTTTACCACTTTAAAATGCCACAATCGTTATGCAATCTGTCGAGGCGGATAACACGTTTTCGGTAGTGTCGCTTAATCATCGAAATGTTGCTCATTCGAATGGAATCGAGGAAAAAGTTCGTTCGTTCGGAGTGACAAGACGTAATCGTACACGTTGATTGCTTAATGGAACCTTATTGGAATTGAAAAGGCTGCTAACCCCGATAGGCAAATTTACAATGTACGATCCCCTCTCCACGTTCTCTCAGAGTAATGAAATTTCTGTTATACCAGGCTGGTCGATTAGTACAATGAAAAATGCACAAACGACCGGCATTTAGGCTCGACGGTTTGCTCGACTAGTCCCAGAACTTAATGCACATCGGCATTCTTCGCGGTGCGACTGAATCGCCACAAGTTGATATGGTGAGGTTAGCCGTATGCGCACGTGCCGCGCATGCGTCGTAGCCAACCACGTGGTTCGTGCGTGTGGTTTATATACTATATATATTCATACACACAGCTAAATAGTCTGATTATTATTTAAGCCATGTATGCATCTATCAGTTGCATAGTAATAAATTTATTTATACAGTTTTCGTGGTGATGATTTAACGCTTTATAATAAATCTTCCTTCCTTTGAAATTATATCGACTGTAACGTTAATTTATTACCACGATTTTTCGACTTTATTGAACGTAATGTATCAACACAGTCTGAATGTTTCAAGGTTCGTTGTTGATTGTAAAACGACGAAGTTGGATTTCAATAATTTAAGTGGAATGTAACTTTGATAGTATTAGTTTCGAAGGGAAATATATTCAAATATTGTTATACATATGTATGCTATAGCATTGATATGAATAATATGAATAATTATGCAAGAAATAACATTTAATATTTTATGGGGAAAGTATTCTTTCAGTCGGGCGGAATATCCGAAGTAAATTTGCGTTTTATGTATTTCACTGTTTTTATATAAACAAATTTATTCAAACTTATGCACAACTCGAAATTTATTCTAAGATGAGAATGCAAAAATTTAAACAACAATGTTGCGAAGTAACGACACTTAAGACTGAAATAGTATGAGAGTCTAACAAGGTAGTCAAACAGTACGTTATATTTTTTTGCAAACTGCACAACTCTGTGTTAGTATAAGTACCCAAGCAATAGTAAGAATAAATTATGCAATTTTTACGCATTGGAATTGTATATGTATCTTTGTTTACTTTAGGGTACCAATGATGAAAACCAAATATTTCAACATTGGCTTTAGAAAACAGTTGCTTTAGAAAAGTTTGACCCATATAAGAAGGTTGCAATAATATGTACGTTGAATATTGGAAACATGAGCGAAACAATGAAACCAAAAGATTTTATTCAATATTTACACAACGTGATCAGAGTTCATTGTTTTACACCATTCTCTAGATAATTCAACAATACCACAGATAATACACTTGTTTTATAAACACGTAGGAAATACGTAGCACACAATGAATTGTTCATAAATCGTCGTTTTGTTCATAAAAGAAATTTGCTATTATTAAAGCGCGTCCACGTGTACGACGTTGTAATTTCCAATTCTAACGAACGGATCGAAACATTGACATGAATTTTGCTGTTGACGCATAAGAATTCAATGTGTAACATTTTGAATAATACACGAGGGTCTTTGATCGCACTGCGTATGGATTTATGAGGCCCGGTTAAATGGCAAGGTCGATCGACGTAATTCCATATGAGTTAGAATTGAATGAGCCGACAGATAACAGAGGAATATCAAACATATAATTCAATTAATTAGCTAATAGACAGCTTCGTACATTATTGTGCGATATACGCACGCGTGTAATTCTTTTCATTTGCGGTCACGTATCGTATTATCGTTACACGTATGCGATTACAATTCTGTTTCGTCTTTATCATTCGCAAGATAAAGCGAACGGTTCTCTCATCTCTATCTAAAACTATACTTTTAATCGAGCAAATTCTTAAGTAGTATCTGTTGTGTAATACAATGTAACATCCTGTTTGACAGTTACAAATAGAGGAAGGTCTTAATATTTACGAACTTGTTTAACATGTATACAAAAAATCGTTTTATTTTAAGATAATCATAATAGTAATGGGCTTTATAAATTTTTTTCGCTACTATATTACATATGGCAATAAATATTTTAAAAAGTTGGAAAAAATATTCTACAATTATCTTCACAGTACTACAGTGTAATGTACTTTTTCGTTTATGTATATACATTTATACAAACTTATGCTTATACAGAATTAAAAACCTGCTTATTAATAAATGTAACATTTTTGTAAAAATTTAATAGTACAGTTTTCGATATTTAGTGAAAAAGTGATGTGATATACATACATTTATTAGTCTGGCAAAAATGAACGGTTCTCTTGCGTTACAATTTACTCGTTGGTATTTCATTGTTTTAAAAAAATTATGGAAGCTATTGCTCTTTTTTTTTTTTATTTTAAGATCACAGAATAACTAGTTTTATTATTTTTATTCTCATTGCTAAATTTAGTTGTAAAAAATTTTCCAACGCAACGCATTAGGTAGTCTAAACAATAGTCATGTTTTGTTTACAGCGATTCCCCGTATTTTTTAACGTATCAAACTTATATCCTCGGATATGTTCTATCAACATATGAACAGTAAGAAATAACAATTTAAAAAGAAAAAGTGCAATCTCATAAAATATCATATTCTGCAATCACATACAAAACTCTTACTTTAAAGTATAATTATTGTGTTAATGTTTTGTATACATATGTTAATGAAAATTGCACAATGTTAATTGTAAGTCTCTGTGTGTTATTTATAATAAATTGAGCTTTATACAAAAAGTTTAATTTATGTAGTTTGAAAAAATATGAATGATTTCAACTTTTCTCTTAACGAACAACAACCACACGAACTTATAGTGTACAATACAGATTAAAATTGAAATTAAATGTACATTACCCATGGCAATTTATACATTTGCTTTGTTGAAAAAATAAAATTTTACAATGAATTTCAATGAAATTGAAAAATACATTTCAATTCGATATATGTATTTACATACCTCATAACTAATTTCCTTGAACTTCCATAGTATCATATACATATATAGTACGTTATTTCTGAAGTAACTGTTTTAAATAAATGTCTAATTCAAAATATATATGTTAAGTGCGTATTCTGTTTAGAAAGATACATCAAGATGTTTTGTGCATGTTCACCAACATGTAGCAAGTATCAATTAGTGAACAATGGCGGATATACCGGTTTTTAAATTATAACAAAGAAGTGGTACACATCATTGTAGATCCAATTATACAGAAACCTATGAAGAGGTATAATGAAACACACAACAAAGAAATAATATTCTGCATGATAAGAGCGATACCCATTATTATTTTAAGTACTCCAATGAAAAAAGCAACATTATAATAAATTACACAATATAGCAAAAAAGAAAAGGAGTAAGATAATGCTCATAGATAGGGTTATCATATTTTAGAAAAGATAATTCAGGACATTTTGTGAAATACTAATTTTAATATTTGGAGAGTCTATTTTATTTGAAAATATCCACTTCCTTATCATCTCTCCAGTGATAACATTAATTAGCTTTCGTGTACCTCTTCTTTTTTTGTTTGTTTGTATACAATAACAATTATTCTCTTTCAACTTTTAAAACTATTTGTTTAAAAAAACTCTAGATCTGGATGTAATTAAGAATTTTGGACGTCTGGTAACCCTAGCCATAGGAGACAATTTTATAACTGTAAAAGTACAAAAGCTTACATTGGCTTCAAAGATTATTAGCTGGAAGATTATTATTGTTATCAATGTGCAAAAATTAATAAGAGAAAATGTTAGAATGTTATCTCAGAAAATAAGAAAAATTATAACACAAACAAAATATATTTTTATCGATATGCACCACTTTGTTTTAAGTATTAGGCTGAGCTTATTTTACACAACACCGACATAGAAGAATACATGGAAGTACCTATTTTTAATACTGAACTGGATTGAATATACCTACATAAATAGTGGTTACTAAAGTTATAACACTGTATTCGAATAAACGGTTTCGTAAAATATTTTACATTTTTTTTCAATTAAGTGCAATGCCAATTTCCTTCTAGAATTTTTAATTGGTTTAAAGAGCATGTCAACTCAGGAATTCATTGATCTTTTTGAATGCAACATATGTTTAAAATACGTTTAAAAATATTGATTCAAATGTTTTGCATATAAAATAATGTTTCATACTGTTATAATGTAAGTAATAATCTGTACACTTCGTTTGGTCACTTCAATATCGTATGTACTAATGAGTTTAAAAATATTTGTTTCAAATATAGCATGTTGTATATAATTAGAATCAATAACTAGAACTCCTTTTTATATTACATAAAGTAAAAGATAATTTACCACCTGAAACTACGTACTAATAGCTATGCCTGGTTAGATCTCCTACTTCTGCGAGAAGAACTTGCAAATAATGGACGTGGTTTGTATAAGTCATCGCTTGAATAACGTTGACTGCTTCTATGCCGGCTGCAATTACATAACAAACTAGTTACATCATGAAGAGTAAAGCAAGATTCGTATTTCAAAGGAAGTAATACTTCTATTCCTAAAAAGGAAGTATGTACAACTCTTTACACTGTATACTGTACATACTTTTAATTTTCTTTAGATAGGTTCCTAATTGTTTGATAAAATAGTTGCTCGTAAATGAAAAGAAAAGATTTAAGTCATAGAATATTTTTAATTTATTATATGTACAAAAATAAATGCTCCTAGGATTCTGTATGAAGAAATCCAGATTATTTTAGGATACAAGAATGTGAAAACAGAGGGAAATATTAACGTCAAAGATTATTATTCTACATACCCCTTGTCTTCTTTAATTAAATTTGATGATGGTATTTTTTCACTAGTTGCAGATACATCGCTTTCTGGGCTTAGGGGCATAACAAAATTTTCTCCATTTAGTAGTCCTTGTGGAGCACATATATTTGCTTGTAATCTTTGCTTTTTCGGTCCAATAAGTTTCCTTTTCTTTATAGTGTTCAAAACATCCTCGCTCGGTAAGTTCAGCGCTTTTTTATGGCCATCGTTGTTATTATTCGTGTTATTTAATAATATATCTGACAATGGACTAGTCGAAAGTTTACGTTTTGGCAAAGGAGGAGCCATAGCTTTCGGTATCGAAGATACAACTTGGCCACCTAAACTTTCTATTATGTCTTCTAAGGAACTATTTTCTACTAATTCCAGTGATTCTAAGAAATTAGAGAATTTTTCGGATTTCTCATTGTCTGCTTTGAAATAACGACAGTCTTCATTGTCTTCGGCCGTCATCGAGGTAGATTCTATAGCCTGAGATTCATTGTTAGCATGTACCAGATGATATTCTTCAGCTATATCTCTACATACATGTTTACCGTTTTCAGCATTTTGAAAAATACGTTCGTCTCTGGACGTTTCTATATCTTTTTTCTGTTTCAAATGACTCGTACAATCTTCTTCAGGACTTGGTGTATTTGCCTGGTCCATTGCTTTGTCTTTGTTAGTCTCCTCGGGAGTAGTACAAGAAGAATTTACTTCTCGACATTTTACACTTTTCTCTATTTTAGATGTACCAGCTTCTTGCGACATTCTTATCTTCTTGGAATCTACATTTCGATGATCATCCTTCTTAGACGGCGAAAGTTCTTCATTTTCCAAGTCTTCACCCTTTTTATCGCTGCTATACGTTGTTTGTTCTAATCTCTTATTGGGAAGTGTTTCGCACAATGATTTTTGTATGCATAGTTCCATGTCTGATAATTTCAGCTTCAAGTCAGAGTGCACTTCTAGTAGATTCTTTGCGCCTGCTTCACTTTGTAACATCATTATTGATCTTTCTTCTAATGTTAAATTAGTGTGATTTTCAGGATACGGCTCTTCATATTCTTCATCGGGAATTTCTATTATTTGAACACGTTCTTCATCTGGTACACTTTCAAAATTGTCATTATTCGCAGAGGTGGGTTGCGTTAGAGGTTCTACTTTATGTTGAAGTTTCTTTTCTATCTTTTTATTTTCTTTGAGCTTCTGCTTTTCTATTTGTTTTCTAATTTTCATTAACTTCTTAGCTTCATGTATATTCTTAGCAAATTTTGGTTTCTTCAGTTTCACTTCTTCTGAAGCGTCATTGTCTTTACTATGTAATGCTCGTTTCTTCAAAGGTAAATTAACATCGTTCAATTCTGATTCTTGCTTAATATGAGTTTCATAATTACTGCTATCATCTGTTTTGTACTCTGCATTGTCAAACTTATAATCTGGCTGTTCTAATGATAATCTTAAATCATTTGTATGTGTTTCTTCCATATTATCCGATGTTTCGCTACTAGAATTGCTAATATGATTTGATTCTTTGGACGAGGTCGACGAACCTGACTTATTACTGCCGATATTAGTACTAGAATTACTAGACTGTGAGCTTTTACTGCTAGACCCGTTTGAACCATCTCTGTCTGTCGAGCGTCGATCGTTCGAATTCTTTCTTAAACTAGAGTGATCATCTTTTGACTTGGATTTTTTCTCTTCCCTTCGCTTTTTGTCCTTACCTTGCGATTCACTTTTACTATCCTTTTTGTTATCTAGTTTTTCATTTCGAATAGAATTTTTATTTTGTATCTGATTCTTTGTATCTTTTTTGCCATTTATCTTCTCAGTGCTTGTCTTGACATCTTTCTTAACTTCAGATTTCTCCGTTTTCTCATCCTTCTCGGTTTTAATAATCTTTTTTATATCCTGTTTGTCAGATTTTTCAGTTAAATCTGATTTAGTACTTACATGATTTCTCGACTTTACATCTTTCGAACTACGTTTTTCATCCCGTTTACTTTTATCTTTTGATTCGTTTCTTTTTTCCTTTCCGTCGACCTTCTCCGACGATTTAGTAACTTTAGTTTCATTGGAGCTTAATGTCGAACTTTTGGAAAAAGAACTTTTACGATCTTTTTTATAAGATTTTTTATCTTTAGGTGAATCTTTCTTGTCTTTATTCTCCTTATTCGGTTTTGTTTCTCTGTTATCTTTGTTTAACTTTTCCTTCTCTGTTAATTCCTTTTTCTCTCTCAGTTCCCGAATTTTTTCTTTATAGAGATCTTTCAGATCTTTTCCTTCCTTACTAACACTATCCTTTTTATCTGTTTCCTTGATCTTGTCTTCTTTTACCTTCGTGTAATTATCCTTCTCCAAGTCTCTAGTTTTGTCAACGCTGTCCTTTGGTTGATCACTTTTTTCTTTAGACTTACTTTTCTCATTCTTATCATATTTTGTACTGCTATGACTTCTTTGCTTTTTTTTGTCGCTACTTCTGTCCCTATGATGTTTTCCATCTTTCACATGATTCTTGTCTCTTGATTTTGATTTAGATTCGCTGTCTCTACTTCTGTCTCTGTGTTTGTGTTCGTACTTATCTTTTACGCTACTATCTGTAGCATCACGAGAATTCTCTTTAGAAGATAAACTGTATTTATTATTTTTAGAATCTTTAACATCTTGTATATCTTTACTTTTATTTAATTCAAAAATATTTTTACTTTTATTCTTATTAGATTCATAGTCTCTGACAGCTTTAAAATTGTCTTTAACATTTTTAACATCACATTTGTCTCTATTGACTTCATCCTTCAACGCGTCGTGTATGGGCGTCGATGCATGGTTCGAAGATCCAAAGTCTGTTACGATCGACAATCGAGAGTCGGAAGAAACTTTGCTTAATTGTGAATCTTGATTGCTATAATCAAAATGATCTCGTGACAGTTCATTACAAAAATCAGGACTTCTAGATCTATGACTAGTTAATTCTGATATTCCAGATAAGTGTGAATCGTTGGAAATATTATATTCATTCAAATTCATAATATCTATTGGTTCGAAGGTAGGACTATCTTCTTCCTCCTCTTCCGTCTTATCATCTGATTTGCCAGATGTATTTAAATTTAAATTGCTATCAGTCTTATGAAGATTTTTATCACTTTCGAACAATGATTTTTCCTCGAACGAGATTTGTCCATTTTCTGAAGCATTATCTTTATTATTCTCATTAGAAACTTCTTCGTCCTGTAATTTCTCATCATGAAACAATTTCTCTTCCTTTGTTACCTCCAAACCTTCCATCGCATCCACAGACTCTAAGGATACATCTTTCAAACTATTTTTATCGGACTCCGGTGACACAGGATCCAAATCTTTGGGTAGTAAGTCTTTAAGGCCACAAGCACCATTTTTTTCTTTTGTTTTAGGTCTCTCTATGCCCAGATACTTGTACACTACGTCTTCAATGTGATGCATAAAAACCGAATAGACCTTTGGATGTACTACTTGATCTACTATACGCTCTACACCGGCATCCAAATAAGGAGCTTCGTGGATGTGTTTGCGTAAAGTCTCCCGTAGTTGGTTTTTGTTTAAATCTGGCTTCCATGATTGTTTACTAAGGAAGGAATTTACAGATCCTTCGACTCTCGTACGTAAATTCTGATATGCTGGCTGCAATCAAAGCAACAGGGATTGTAATGAAAAGTAATTTTACAAGATCAATCACTGAAAGCAAATTCTTTGATTTTCATTTAAAATATTAAGACATTAAATGCGGCAATACAAATCCACTTTATGCAATAGATAGAATGATATTAAACTCTTTAGTAAGCACGTAATATTTAAGCCGAAATTATTTCACCAGAAATGCGTAAGTGATTTTGCAACAATTGTACATTATAAAGGATGAATGTTAAAAAATGTATTTTATACCTTCGTATCAACATCAGCAATACATTCTTTACGAAACTGATCGAAAATCCCTTGGGATTTCACTTCTCCAACGATGTGATCAACTAATCGTAGATCACCCGCCAACAACGTGTTGGATAAGCCCAACTCCATATTAACAAGGCTATGTAAAACAATGATAATTTACTTGAACACTAAACAATTATACATTTTCATTGCTCGGGACACCTTCTGAAACAGTATGCAGCCATACTCTTCTGGCTTTACATCTAGGTTAAACACTGTACGCAGCTGTATGCGTAAATGAATAATAATCAGTGATACCAATCCTTCTGCTTTTTTTATTTACAACATTAAGTATATACGAAAACATAGAAGTGATATTTCGTTCAGTGAAACGTTTTGCAACTGCGTATTTATATTGACACATACGTATTGTAATAAAATAAAAAAGAATTAAAATCACTAGAGAAAACTATAGTATTTGTTATTTAAAATGTAAATTTTTAGATATTCCTATGTAACAATTTAGAACAATATTTAGAACAATTTAGAAATATTATCGTTTTATTTTAAACTTTTTAAATTTGTCGAAACGAGAAATCAATTTCTATATAACTCTTGTTTCTATGTATAAATGACTTCATAAAATTTTAGTTTTCGTATATGTAATAAAAATCGTGATGTAATATCCGAATATGAATAAATATTTTATATTTACTATTTATTATTATATACAGTAACATAATTCTATTGTTCGTATAAATTTGTATATTTTGTTAAAGTAAAGGTAGGTACATAGGTAAGTAGAGACTTTCATAAACGTCAGAGGGAACTCCAATAAACAATCGAGAGTGGCTTGTCCTGATCAGAGGGGAACAGAGAGTGCTCATGCCTGGGGTTTCGACACAGACGAAGTATAGGGGTAAACCAATCACCGTATGGAGTTTCATGCCTCACGATCTGAAATACCGACATCGTTAACAACAACTAGATTTCTTACGCTCTCTACCACCCGATGGCTCGGTTCTGTTCCATGCCAAGCTGCTCGGTTCTTTTCCATGCTAAAAGCTGCTCGGTTCTGTTCCAGGAAAAGCTGCTTGGTTCTGTGCAATGCTAAGGCTGAGCAGATGTCAGCACTATGTCGGGAACGCCGAAAACCCGGGCGTGAGCACTCTCCTATCCTCTCTGTTCGCATCTAATCGAGTAACTATATATATATAGTCTGTGGTATCGACTAGGATATCGGTTCAGTCTGTCACAAACATAGGATACGGGATTTTTGTTCCTTCGGGATTGCATTAGTCCTATATATATATATACAAGTGAATTTCTTGCCAGGTTTGCAAGTAATGCTGTCGTAACGCTCACTCGAAAAAATTGTATCGCGCGTAAGACAGCAATTTGGTTTCTTGCACTCTCTGCGATCCTCCCCTAGGAACGGCAATATTTTGTATGCACCAACTCCTTTGGTCATTTACGTTGTCCGAAACTACGCAGACGTGTGATCCGCAATGGCGGAAACAAATGGGGACGCGAATTTGAACACGAAAAATGGGAACTTTATCTGCGGCGTCGTCGAAGGTATAAAACCCGCTATTAACCGGTTCGAAATCGACGTATTTGGTCATCGTTTGCGATGCTCTCACATAGGAGGGGGAAACCATTAGAATACGCTACCGCTACCATGCTACATTCTACAAAAAATACAATTTTTTATTACAGGTTTCTATGGTCGGCCTTGGACCACTGAACAGAGAAAAGATCTGTTTCAAAAGCAAGTATCTTTCACTTACACTGATTCGCACACAAAGAATCAAATCTACTATATCAAGCTATCATTTTAACACATCAAATGCCACACCGGTACTTAGAGACCGGTCGTAAACTTTTCATTTATGCAGCGTTGGTTCCTAAGACATACTTTTATGTTTATGCTATACCGCTGCTCTAGCTTTGGTTTATGCATGTAGCATTCCCTACTTGATGATAAAATAGACTTGACATCTAATGAGTTAAACAATTTTCAGATTAAAAAAATGGGGAATGGATTCGTATCTGTATGCCCCAAAAGACGATTACAAGCATCGCGCGTATTGGAGAGATTTGTACACTGTAGAAGAAGCAGAACATTTGACTGGTTTGATAACAGCAGCTAAAGACTGCGGTATTACTTTTTATTATGCCCTGTCGCCGGGATTAGATATCACTTATTCAAGTACAAAGGAAGTTACTATATTGAAAAGGAAACTAGAGCAAGTCAGCCAGTTTGGTTGTATTGCGTTTGCATTATTATTCGATGATATAGAGCCAGAAATGAGTGAAGCAGATAAAGAAGTGTTTCAATCCTTTGCTCATGCACAAGTATGTATTATATGGTCTATTTAGTATGATATATTTTATTCATTCCTGACTGTGGTATTTTTTTCTCCCAATAGGTTTCTGTTACAAACGACATATTTCAACATCTTGGTCAACCAAAATTTCTTTTATGCCCAACACAATATTGTGCGACTCGTGCGATGCCAAATGTAACATCTTCAGAGTATCTTAATACACTCGGTAATAAGTTAGCTCAAGAAATTGATATAATGTGGACTGGTCCTAAAGTAATATCAAGACTTCTAACTGTTGAGTCTATAGAGGAAATAACCGAAGTTTTGAGGAGACCACCAGTTATATGGGATAATTTGCATGCTAACGATTACGACCAAAAAAGAGTATTTTTGGGTCCATATTCTGGTAGATCTCCTGATTTAATCCCCAAATTGAGGGGTGTTTTAACAAACCCCAATTGCGAGTATGGAGCAAACTTTGTAGCAATTCATACTTTGGCTCAATGGAGTAGGTGTAATATAGATGGAAAGAGAGACTTGAGTATGTATTTAATTATATGCAATTCTTAGAGGTGTGCGAGAACCCGAAAATGTTGGGTCGGGACGGGTCGAGAATTTTATTCGAAACCGGGACTTGTCTCGGCCCGATGCCTTCCCAACATTTTCAGGTTCTCGCATGCTCTTTCCACTAATTATTTCATGTTCTATAGATGATTCTGTGTCAGCTGATATAAGGTTAGAAACAGAAACGGAGGATGGTGTGCTTGGCGAAGATGTTCCCTCGACAATGTCGCCAAATATGTATCATCCCCGGCATGCTTTAAGAATCGCCATAAACGACTGGTTACTGGAATTTAACAAAAAACGAGCAGCATGGGGTGTTATAGCAAAACCACAGCCATGTGTGGCTCCAACGATACCAATACCAATCATTCCATCTGTAAATACATGTATGAGTCTTACATCAACTACAACGACCACTGTCTCTTCGACACCTGCAGCAGTGACCAATTCCAGCCATCTTCAAGCATTGGCTGAAGTTTGTTCAACCGTAACATCAACAGAGAATTTCATACCACCTCCTGGTCCAGTCATGAATTCATTAGTATCAGAAACAACTGTTATCAGTGAGCCTATAATTTCATCGATTTCTACTAATACAGAAAACGTGTCGACTACGAATGTTCTATCATCCATAGAACCTATGGATTGTAATACAACACCTAATAATTCTCCAGCACATGCAGCTAAGATTCAAGCAGAAGACGATGTTATGATAGAGAACACATCTGTAAGTCTATCCACATTTCAAAGACCACTTCTTAGCAGGAACATTACCGAAATGTAAAATACTGGTGTTATACCACTCTTTTTGGGTTATACTTTGAAACCCTTATAGAAACCGAAATACCGATATGTTTGCCTATATTTACCAATACTTTTTTCGGTTTTCGGTAATATAATGGTTTTGGTATTCAGGCATTTCGGTACGATATCAATTTCGGTATAGCTTTGCTGGCCTAATGCCGGTTTTAAGTCCCTGCTGTTTAGCAACAATTTAAAAAAAAAATGACATAATTCATTAATATTTTTTGGTAGACTTGCAGCGAAGCTTCCGGCAGTATGCAAGTTGAAGTAGACAGCACTTCCCCCATAGTGAATGGTACACAGATGATTGTGGAAAATGATAGTGAAAATCACGATACTACTGACAATACAGATCAAGAATCTCAAGATTCTATCGACGCTGATAAAAGGTTAACAACAGAAGACCTTTCATTACTATGTGATCTATTTTATTTGCCATTTGAACACGGTGGTCAAGGTATTCAGTTATTACAAGAATTTAATTGGCTAAAAAGCAATGCTCACGTCGTCATGAAAAAGGCAAAAGAGGATGAGAGTGTATCTCAATCAGATGTGAGTAACACAGCTTTCTTATTCGGCAAGTATTTTCGAAGTTCTTGTGTACGTGTGTGTGTGTATTTAATGAAATAAAATTTCAGGTTGAAGAGTGGCACTCGAGAGCGGCAAAAATGAACGATATGTGCAATGCCGTGAACAGACTGTTTCAGCGGCTTACATTCTGTAATAATCGTGAATTGCTATACGATCTCTATTCGTATGTTTGGGATATGAGAGGAGTCGTGTCCCTTTTAAACAGTTATGTGAAATGGTTGGGTAAGTTGCAATATCATTTGTGCATAATATTATTATAACAAACTAAATATATGTTTAAATAATAGTATATAGTAAAGTGGTAGATATATGTTTAGAAGTGAATTAAGAAGAGTATTCCAAATTAAGTCAAAATTAGTACTAGTAATGGTCCACATTATGTTTACAACATAATTTTCGATGTCAATTAAGCATTTCGTAATCCTGTAAAATATATAAAAAATAGCAGTGATAAAGTATATAAAGAAAGTTTGTTCAAAATGGTAATACGCTGGTACAATAATGTGAAAGTAGTTATTCACAACATTTTGCTAGAAAATTATAAAATGTATAACATGTTACCAATTTTTATCTTTTCCACAATTTTTGCATTGTCTTAACTAGAAGAGTGATGTATTTGTTGTGCTACAGATGAGTGCTGTTATCAATTTTTCTCAAAAGTATTATAATTTATTACCTATACTTATATTTCAGAACAAAAGTGTCTCGAGTATTGGTAAGTGTACTGTTCTATTCTTTTTTATCTCACTTAATTTGTCTTTTTACGAGGAGGATGTTATTATACCCTAAATAACGAAAACTACAGCAACAAAACATTTATAATAATTACAGTTTAGAAAAATGTTAATAATGTTAAAATATCTTAAATATACATATAATGTTTTAGAACATTTCTTTCTGCTTCCTATAGAAGAAATATTTATTTAAAATGTTACAGTGATTTATAGTATGATCACGCTAGACATCCTTGTAAAATGACATCATTATACAATCGTAAAACACATAAAAACATGAACTACTAACTCCGAAAGTTACTGATGTCTTGTTAACTTAATTTCAACTCAACCTCTTCTATTCTTTCGTATTCGCTTTGTAGACGTAATAATTGGACAGTAAAAAGTAAGTTTTTTTTTATCACATGTAAAATGTGTATTTTACCAGCATTACTCTCCAAATACTTGTTCTAATTCGCGGTACGTAAATGAATATTGTTGGACTACAGAAAAAATTCTAAAAGATCCTAAAGAATGTAATCAATTCCATTGTTCGATGCAATAGATTATCTTCTAAGCATCGAAGAAGTAAACAGACGTCACTAATAGTTGGAATTAAAACATTTCATGGATCGCTTATCTGTGAAATTGCATTTGTACATTTGTTTCTGCGCTTTAGAACCAAATGTACCGCGTGGCGCGCGAAAACGGACAAGCACGGTTGCCGTAAGTCAAAATCGAAATTAGCTTTTTAAGCGTAACTCGAATTTGCTCTTCTTATTTCTCAACATATCCATATTACCTAATACACGCACAGACTGTGTACACAATTGCTGAATACGTAATCTTTTGTACAAAACTAAAAACAGCAACTGAATAATTCATTCTACACTTGAAACTAACTTGATAATATTCTTTTAAGTTTCATTGTACAGAGATCTTTTCATGAGATAATTTTTTTCTTTCTCGACTGACGGCTTCCTACATATAATTCTGTTGGTATGAAATCAGGTCACAGCAGTTCTCATACTTTTTTTTAATGTTACCTAAAATTTGTATATGTGAATATTATTAACGATCGCATACCTATTTGTTTCCTAAAAATGAAGAGAATTGATGCGACTTGTTGGCGCGGTACTTGGCGAAACAATTTTCCGTAGCAAACACTTTCTGGAAAACTATTTAACAGCATCAATGTGGACCTGAACAAATACTGTGTTTCAAATAACCTCATGCCAGCTATTAACATATTGGCCGACTTTCTTTCACAGATAATGTTTGGCAGGAATTTATTCGTTACATTAACATTGCACACTTTGGAAATTTTTTTCTATAATTAAGAATGTGTGAAAGAGGGAAGTAATCTGTAGCGAATAACTTTTGCCAACAATATAAGTGTATGAGGAACAGTACAGCTTCAATTCACTGACTAACGTGCATTTCTGTGTTTTCTGTCTTGTTGATAGCGTTTGGCAGATTCCCGTCAACGATGACATCATTTACCCAGGGAAGCTACACATGTATGCGATTCACCAGTCTGAGTAATCCAACAAAAAGCGCGCGTCTAACAAAGCTTCATCCCGACGAAAACGATTGCATATTATTAGTTCGTGTTTGAAGCTTTGTAAAGATCATTGCAATTAATGTAAACAAGAGATTTGCGCGTAGAAGCAGCGTTCTGATGTCTAGAAGGATCTATGTGTACTCAACACAAATACCTTTTGTACCTAAGTTTAATAAAGTAGACACACTTTCTCATTCTGCAAAAATTATTAAAATCTCTAGTGCACGGAATGTTTATAAATGCACTTTGATTTTTGTTCTATTTTATACGATTCACTTATGACAATAATATGTTGTAATACATTCACTTTGCTACGGTACAAGATTTATATGTATATATATATATACATTTTTACATTTTTCAGACAAATAATTTTTCTCAATCGTGTGTATAGCGAAATTAAAATTTAGGACGAATTTTTGCATATAAAGTGGGTCTATCTGCAACTTCTCTGATATTGGCAAAGTTAAGACAAAACTTTGTGAACTAGTACGAGCTTTCCCTAATTATTTTACTAGTCACGTACAGCCTGCAAAAGTTGTGTCGATATATATTTTTTTTAATTACATCTCAAAATCTGCAAAGGTTTTTTTTTATTTACCATGATGGATAATATTTTTCAGAATTGATGTTTTTATTGGTTTTGTGAGAACATCTTATGTAGGTTGAAGATGACTAGGAAACATCTTCCTTTTGCCAACTTGCCTGTACTAATTTCTTTTAGTTCCAGAATCTATATTCTTTTCAGGAGTAATAGTACTTTTATTTCAGGCGCATTTTGGCAAACTGGATTACCATTCCACTAATCCCATTCTCCTTTCCACTATCCTAAAAATTTATCACTGCGCGAACTCTGGTGCAATATTCTTTAGAAACCATTATTTTGTTGTTGTATCATATTGATATTAATTCGTTAAAATTTAATGACAGCATATGATTATTTAATACTTACAGATTTATATGTATATATTTAAATATGATATACGTAGGAATGAGGTAGATATGAAATACAGTATCATAAGTCTGCCTCATTTATCTTCGTTCTAAAATTCCTTGTTATGTGGACGACTAATTGTTTCACACACACATATACAGTAAATATTTGATGTATTAAAATGTTGCACCATAGTTATTCGATCTGATGAATTTCTTTATCTCGCGATATTATTCTTCCTATTTCATGAATATTGCGAAGGACTTGATATAGCGAGTGAGATAAAGAAAAACGCGGCGCCGTCGATCGAAAGTATACTTATGCATGTACAAATTTAATTAAAGTTAGTGCTCAGAGCAGTGGAAGCCGTATCATACATTTAATAAACTGCATAATCGCGCGTACATAAGCCACACATTTCACCGTTTATTAAGTTTAAATACTGTATCTTTGGGATAGGGTTCTCGAATGGCTGGAAAGAAACTTTTATGAGCGGAGACCAAGAGCCATGGGTCTTCCGAGGAGGTCTTACAGCTGATCTGCAGGTATTTTAATATGTCCTTTTACATTGTGCTTGGTTTTTATCAAATTCTACCTCGAGAAATATTAAAACATGCTTATACTTTGCAGAGATTAATTCCAGTGGATAGTGGAAATGATCTATTCGTTTACAAAGCACCAGAAGTGCCCAGTAGTAAGATCTATACGATTAGGCCTTACTTATCTAGCGACGAAGAAGGAGTTTATGCTGTATGCAATAAACTTTATGGTTCTACAATGTCATCTGCATTAGCAGATAGGTACTTGAAACGTTTTAAAGTTTAAATAACCTCTGTTAATTATTATTAATCAACAACTATGTATCGCTACCCATTTTCACTGCAGGTTGGTCGGTGGTTTCCTAACTTTAAGTACAGAACTGTGTATGGTTGTTGAAGATGAGAGCGGTATAGTGGGTTATGCATTGGCTGCCTTGAACGTGAAGACTTACTACCAAAAGTTAGCGGTTTCTTGGATACCCGAGTTACGTTTGAAGTACCCACTAGATGACAGTATAAATGATATGCCACAAAATGTTCAGGTACTTAATATTCAAATAACGTTTTCGAAATTAATTTTGCTAATTTATTAATACCGGAAATATGTCTTTAGGATGCCATACGATACTTTCATTCATTCGTCCCGGACGTGTCTGAACAATTGTGCAGGCAACATCCGTCAACACTTTTGTGCACAGTGTTGCCATGTTTGACAGACCAGTCTGTCCCTAAAAGACTAATTACATGCATTCTCGCTGCTCTGAGAGCAAATGGTAAATACTCTATGAAGTTATTGTTTAGTTATTGTACAAACAGTCGATCTAACTTTATTACTTCTTGCAGGTTCATTCGGTGTACATACCACTATGTCAAGTACGGAGAAAGAGACGCAGGAGTTTTATAGCAAATTGGGCTTTGTCGATTTGAATCCAGCGCATGAGGAACAGTCCGGAATCAAAACTATGTGTCGAAGTTTCTAACAGAGAGTGAGCACACCAGTGATATTTGTGAATAAGGTTTACTTGCTCGGGTCATCATCGAAGAAAACTTCTAATGTTTAGAAGTATTCGAGATGGTATAGAAATACGATAATCTCTAGAACAATCCGTGGACATTTCTGTGTTTGTCCTATTTTACAAAGATAGAATATTATCCGTCAAAAGAAATTGCTATCGTTTTTCTGAGAGAAAGAGAAAAAAAAAAAAAGAAAAATCACGGGAGAGGTTCCGCATCACACGCCCATTGATAAATCGTACTCGCTTTCTGAGAACTGTCCCAGAACATCTGCCTTCTTGAATTAGAAAATCACCTAAATGTGTTTAACAATATACGCGTACATATGGTGTATATACCGTACAAAAAGAATAGGAGTAACGAAAGAGATCGCGGGGACAAAAGTGTGAAACGTGCAATAGTATGGATTACTGGAGGAAGGCGAAATGGAATAGAAAAAAGGAGAGTATGTTGATTTTATAAAAATTTGCATTTGTGTGTTAGATTGCTATGGAACTTTAGTGTATCTGGTATGCTTGTGTATTAAATAGATTAGATTTCTTAAAAAGAATGTATATAACGCGTGTTGAACTGTCTACGGTGAAAACAAATGCCAGTGTGTCTGTACATGTGTGTGTGCGTGTATGCGTGTGTGTGTGTGTCTATTCGAGTGATAAATTATCGAAGCTTTTTAACTCATTGAAGGATATTTTCTTATTGAAATCGATCACGCGCGCGGATAACTGTGAACAGAATGAATGGAAATTTAGTTTTTCGAAATACTTATTTGTTACAAGAATGCAAGGCACAAAATGTAGTTTTAACATCTGGTTCGAGTTTCTTAAAAAAAGGCTACCTAATCCCATAGGTATTTTACTGTCTCATAATTAAACATTTTACTGCGACGTGTACATAGTTGGTCCTTAAAACGCCCGCTATGAGGCCTTTATATTTTCAACATTATTATTCTGATAGTATTGTTTTTTAATCGCGGAGACATCGGTATTACCAACGACTTCCTAATTGGCTCTATGCTTGCAATATGTATATATACATATGTGTACATATTGCCACAGAATGTGATATGTAGGATTCTCTAGGAAAATAGTAATTATTTCATTACCACCCAAATGTAACAATACAGTTAACTATTTATAAACTGAATGAACGGGAGTTATACATTTTATATAATCATTTGTTTTAATATTAAGTTCGTTACCATCAGTAGTAACGGAATCCTGAAACGTGAAACAAAATCAATAAACATTGAAATATCAAGAAATTAATGAGCACTTAGATTGTTGCATCACTGATTAGAAAACTAACAAAAATTAGTTATCTGTACTGTTTTGAATGCATCAATGTATCGGATGTACAGAACCAAAAGATAGAAAGTAACCACAGATTTGAAAGAAGATATGCGCACACATGAAAATGGGAGAAATAAAATAAAAAATGAAGATCTTAGATATTTGCCTTATAACTACTAAACTACATAACACTACTATAAATACAATCGTATTGAATTGTACTAGAATTTGAAGTAGTGCCATGTACAAAGGGGGCATTGGATCATTGTGAAAATGATTTAAATCGTTCGAATCTATTTAAATTCGGTCCCCGTTTTGTAACCATTTGATACTCGCAGAATTTTCACGATGATCACATGAAGAGAAATATGTTACACTGACGGGAAGACTGGAAAACTATTTTCTTCTTTACATTTACCGTCACATTTACACGATTCTTAAGTACTTCTTATCATCATGTTTCTCGTGTACTAAGCATATCTATGTATTTATTATCTACAGAAAAATGAATAGAAATTAATTTTATAACACTACTGTTGCAAAAGAATTTTTTTTAATACATATGTTTTTAACTTTGACATTACTTGAATATCAAATCTTACAACAATATTTCCAGTTGTCTCGTCACGTATTCATAAGTAATATAATGTTTAGTTAACACTATGGAACAACATGTGATTACTACCGTTTTATTTAAATAAAAATATGAAGACTGATACTCGTGGCGTAGTCAAAATTGAAAAGCAATCAAGATTGCAATGGGATAATGATTTCAATACGAATATTTTAAATCTTCAGAGACGTTGTTGCAACGTCGTTATAGTTTTGTAACTTTTTGATTTCATTTTGAAATTGTAATATCTGGAATTTTAAGGAAATATGTCGAATTAGAAGATTCGTAAAATCTACTTTTCCTCTATAATGATCATAAAAAAAAACATTTATGAAAATCATATTGAATAAATACCTTTTCTATGTCCTTTTTCAGTAGACTTTGTTTAGTTCTCGGGCTTACCACATCCATGGTGGTTTTTATATCCAAATGATTCAAAGATTCCAACAATTTATTAATTGTTATATTAATATCTCTGCAACAAAAGTACATTTAAAATTAATTTCTAATGAAATACTTTATTGTTTGCTATTAGGTAGAATTTTTTACTTACTTTGGTGGATTGAATTTCTGTTTATCTTTCCCTTTTAATGTTGGAGTTTTCTAATATTTAAATAAATGAATATCAATTTTGACAAATTCGTAAACAAAAGTTATACATTTAACTTACCGATTTGGGTCCTTGCTTGAATATGGAATTATAATCTTCTAAATCAAATCCAAAAGGAATATCATCTACAAATTAAAAATTTTATACAATTTATTACCTAACAATAATGTAAAACAAAATGGTACCTCCGCTTCTTCTCATTGCCTTTTCTATAGCTATGTTAAAACTTCTTCTATCCTGCCTCCATTTTTTTAAAACATTTTCATCCCTAAGAAACAATTGAATTATTGCAATAACTGTCGATTGCGTAAAATATTAACAGTATTAGAATTCGTACTTTGATTTTTGAAGTATTAAAGCTTGTTTTGCCAATAAATCTCTTGCTTTGGAATACCATAGTATGCGACGATCCTTTGAAGCGTTTGCACCTTTGCTTTCACACCTAAATTATAATAATAAAAGATAGAAAGTGATTTTAATGTTATAAAGTGAATGGTGTTAATGGTATAAAAGATTCATGGTTGGCAAACCTTTTATTTCTCTTAAATTGTCTAATTCTACGTATATACATAACTATATCCTATTCATACATAATTTTTCAATTATATTCATAAATAAATTCACTACTCGTTTATTCCTATATAATTTTTTAAACATGATAACATCCAATCTGGATTATTCAATCTCATTGGGTACAGCTTAAATCTTTTTCTATCATTTGTAATAATGTCAAAACAATGCTCAACATTTCCAATGCTAACATGTTTCGTACAATTTTCCTCCAAAGAATAAGATTTTTCTGTCTTTAAAGGAACAAAGCATTCAGGTTTATTGGTAACTAAATTAACTCTACAATCCTTCTGAATACATTTATAATATGTTTTCAACACCTTTACATTCTGCCTAACATAAAGAGACCTTGGTGATGGACCCATTAATCGTAAAATTTTATTGTCAACTTTATCAGTTTTAGTATCAATACAACTGTCTATTTTACTTCTGTGATCATTCATGGTTCTCAAGCACGTATTCTTTGCCTGTTTGTACGTGTTTTCTGATTTTTCATCTATTTTTGTACCAACTTCTTTTTGCAAGCAGGAGTCACAAAGGATGGTTAAATTCTTTTTAAACAAACAACTGTTTATTAAAGTAGTAGATTCATCACTAGAGTACCTATTACTGGGTTTGTAAGTCTTGCATTTTTCTTTGATAGATGAATTTCTATTGTACCCTTGTAATTTAATAGGTACAATCTTCTTTTTGGAATTCCGCGGAGATTGGTAACAGAGAATAGTCGACAACTTCGGCTCAATTTTGTCTGAAACGTGAAATAAAAGTTGATGTCTTGTTAAACATCCAGGAAAGGAAATATATATATATATACTTCACTGAATCACTTACATTCCTTGAATTCTATTTGATGTTCAGGATGTATTTTGTTCCATTCTATTCTTAAAAATTCCAAAATTGATGTGATCCCTAAGGCTACAATGTCTTTTGGTGGTGTAACGAGTGGGTTTTGTGCTACCTGAAGTGTTTTTAATTTTGGTAAAGTACCTGAAATATAATAAGACCATATACTTGTCAGACTAAATATTCACTGTTAGCGTTATTGTGAAATACACTTTACTCAAAAGAAGATAAATTCAAACAAAAAGGGAACATAAAATAAATATTTATGCATTTTTCTACTTTATTAGATAACAATACGCAGTTGCATAAAATACTGCAAGTACTTTGACCTTGGAATGACCTTGATCCTAATCTCCCTATCTTCCTCTACATGGAAGAACTTTAAAAATTTAACACTATACACTATAATTACTATAATATGCATATGAAGCTTACACAATTCTAGTGGTAATTCCTTTATACAATTTGCCTGTAGAAGAAGAGTTTCTATACACTTGTGTGATTCAATACTATTTGGCAATGATGAAATTTGGTTATTTCTGATATCTAACCATTTAAGATGTTTCAAACAAGTGAACATTTCACCGGGAAGTTCAATTAAATCATTGTCACCCAGATACAGCATCTAAAAGCAAACAAAACTATATATTTAATACGATATAAATCAGTTTAATAATACTATGACCCATACATGATTAATTAAAAAGTTTTACATAAAGATTAAAATAATTTAGTGATGTCATTTAAAGAGAACAATACCCTTAATTGCGAAATTTCATTTAATATTTCTTTCGGGAATTGTTTCAGACCAGTGTTGGAGAAATCTGCAAACGTTTCGTTGCAGACAGGCTCTTTCTTTGTTACTGATGGCAAAGGTGAACTAATTTTCAAAGACTTTACTGATTTCTTTAACGTAATGCTGGATACAATGGAAGCATTATCTGGAAATGTGTCCTCCGCAAATGTTAAACTCGAGTCACTTTCGTTTGTGTCTTTGAAACCATCATCTTTTGTAGCGATGATGGGAATAGTTTTCGAAAATTCCGCGCGCTCTGTTCCAGACTCTGTATTTTTATGAATGTTGTGTTTAACATTTTGACTTGAATCAATTTCGTAAATAATCGAACTCTCATCCGAGTCGTATACATCTTCTATGTCATTGAAAGCTCTTGATGACCGTCGGTATATTTCGCTCTCGATATTCAGCTTCCGGTCGTCATCAGTATCCTTCTACGATAACGAATTATTTTCACCGTATATAGTAGCTTCCGACTTCTTCGAATCATTGTTTAGGATATAGTGTTTCTAAATGTACACAAAGTATTAAAATTAAAAAAATAATTAGAGTACCTGACACTCATCTTCGGATATATTCTCTTCATTAGTGGTGACTGACGTTTGTTCGGTAACCTGTTTCACTTCTTCACTTTTGACATTTTCAATAGATCTGTGAATAGATAAAAACTTTCTACCAGTTGTTTCGGAATTAAGTCCATAATACTGTGTTAATAAATTCTTCGCTAGATCAGACATGACAGAAATAAATCACTAAATATTTACGCTAATAATATCTGCTTCTAGACATTCGGGAACAATACTTTTGACAGTTGTAAGTTACATCGATAACAATTCTTGTTTCTTCATTGCCTAGGTTACACAGATGGTACGTATAATCACAGTGGTATAATACATTATTGTTATTACCACGAAAAGATAGTTTCGATTTCATTTAAAAATGCCGCGCGAAGTAATTCAAGTGACTGCTTCTTTTCATTTGAAACGTACGCATAGTTATGAATTATTTTTGAAAACGAGCTTACAGCAGACTTATTACAATGGTCTTAAATCGAACATTTTAATACCTTATTGGAGATCCATGGTAAATTGACAGGTATCAGGTATCATATACACGTATAAATGTATGTTTAATAAAAGGTTTAATTGTTGCCGTACGGTGGCACATATTTTGAAAAAACTGCAAAAATATGAAAGAGCCGACACGTTTGAAATAATATGTGTAGTATTGTAAAACTTCGCTTTTTATACTTGAATACACTTGAGTCGTCAATCAAATAAAATAGAATGAATGCTTTGAATAATACTTGTAATCACACGGAGTGCGTTTGAAAAACAGTTTACGTTACAACAATCAAAAAGGTCTTCTGTCAACAAATTTCATAAAATTAGTTATCGTTACAAACATAAATTATTTTATTTAAATTTTAAATAAAATTATGAACGATCCAGGAACAAGCGAAGTAATTACAGATAACCTCTGCAAATTGTAAGGGTCATGACAATAACCTCAAATTTACCTTATAAATAATATTGAATTATGTATATGTAGAAAATTTCGAATTCTGTTTAAATTCTGTTTTTAATTGCAGTTGCAGCTCAAATCCTAGAGTATACACTTGTCCGAGATGTGGTATGGGCTATTGCAACGTTGATTGTTATAAGTCTGAAGCACACTTGGAATGTTCAGAGAGTTTTTATAAACAGTGCATAGAAGATGAATTGAAATCTCAAGAGAAAGATCCAGAACTCAAGAAAAAGATGGTTGAAATTCTCAAGAGGGTGCATGAAACGGATGTCAACCATTTTGATCCAGGAAATAATAATGCGAGCGAGAATGAAGAAGATGATGAAGAATTAGAAGGGCAGTTGGATTCGGACGATGAGGAAGATGTAAATACAGTTTATATCTCTGAAAGTGTTCTTGTTCATTGTTGATTAACTTTACTGATTTTATTTATTAATTATAGATCCCAGATTTAGAGAGACGATTACACGATGTGAACTTGGATAATGCAGACGAGTTATGGTCAGTATTAACAGATTCTGAGAGACAGGAATTTGAAGCTCTAGTGAAAAATGGTGAAATAGAGAAATTATTGCCACAATGGGTTCCATGGTGGACTTATCATATTATGAAGAAACTGGTACAAGACATGGATGAAGAAGATAATGAGCAAATAATGGAATATCCTCCTCTGATTGATGTTCCTATATTTAACGAATTGCAGGTGACAGATTATATAATTTACTACATTTAGGTAGTTCTACAATTACAATCAATGTTAAATACTATTTCCTTATCTACAGAAAGCTTCCCCAAATGTTTATTTCAATTTAATAAATGTGGTATATGCGTATGCATACATGGCGAATTATTACAATGGCGACTATTCAAATTGTCCAGTAGAAGCTACAGTTGTGTTTCTTGATCTTTGTGATAACATGAAACTGAATAAAATATATGAAAGTACAGAGTCAGCAATAGCTGCTGTTGTACACAATATTGTTAATGTATGTATTATTGGATTTTATACAATCATTTTGTGCAATTCTGTTATATTTGTTGTTAAAACATTGAGAATTACCATTTTTTGCAGTGTAATTGGTTGCCTCAAGATGAACAAACTCTGCTAGGTTTCAAAGAAGCAGCAAATTCGATAATACAAGGACCAGAGGAGAAAAATAAATATTTCTACGTTGCGACTGCACTTTCTGAATTGCACAGGCTACTAGCAGCAGCAAAGGAGGAAGTATCCAAGCTGAAAAATCAAGCTGGGAGTAATGGATTCTCGAAAACGTTTGTGCAGAGATATAACAAAAATAATATAAATTTGTCAAAAAAATCTCTTTTCTTATGCTGTAAAAAGTTAGAATACTATCTGTCGTGGATTAAAAGTTGCTATGTAAACATGGATAATTAGGTATAAATAAAATTTTTCAAATGATTTTTAAATATCGGAATTCAAATCTTTTCCTTTACCAAGCATTCGACAAAATCAACGGTATTTCATATCGTGCGACACGAAACAGTATAATAAGGTGACTGGCGTACTCCTACATCTCGTCTGTGATATTGGTTCCACAATATTAGTTCCGACCGATACGGTAGGATGTGACACAACATGATAAGGGGGCTCTAGAGCCACGCGGACGTGAGACAAAAACATACATTGGGTGATTGGTCTACTCCTGTACCATGTCTGTGCTTTTGCCAATCTGTATTCATACTGTATTCATTTCAAAACATTTCAACAATTTTTATCATTTAGTTTAGTATATTTTATAATAAAGATTCTCTTCAAACGAAGTATTTTATAGTATACTGATAGGCCTGAAGAAAGTCCTGGTTAGTTATTGATTGCAGCCGGTGATTTTAAATTTAAATTTTGTCTTCGAGAATCGATATCTCGAGCAACGAAACGGTCTGTCAGTGGGACAAGCAGACGATATTTACACAGATCGTAAGCAAAAGGACGGTGGGCAAGATGGTGGCGGACGAGAAATTGTTTTTCTCGAAAGCCGTCCAACATTTGGCTAGATGTTTAGCTGCGATCAAACCTACACCATGGGAAAAGGTATGCGAATATCTATATCACATATTACCAATTAACGAACTGCTGATTGTGTTTATACGTGTATCAAAATTTGACATTTCATCAATGATGATTAGGTTATTTCTAAGGACCTGTCAGCTGATATCCTGACATGTCATCTTGTGATATAATAGGAAGGACTGCTTATTAACTTCCTTCTACGATAATTATATGTCAGTGGCTATTAATTAATATCACTTTAATCGAAAAGAAAAGGATTTGTCATGCTTCACAGATGTAATTGACTTACATGTAAAACTAGATTTACAACTGTGATTTTACGATTAAGAGAATAAATTATGAATGATAATAGATAAAATAAAAAAATGATAATGCTTTCGAAACAATGTTATTATTTTCGAAAAATCAATTATTATCTGGAGGATTTTAATTAATAGACAATTAATAGACAAGATAAAATCATGGAATTGTACAATAACAGAAAAAGGATAATGTTATCAAAGTTTAATTAAACGAGAAACATTTATATTTATCGTGCATGGGAGACTTCACTCTCATAGACTAATTAGACGAAGTGTAGAACATATTTTACTTAAAATGGCTAATAGATAGACTGCGGATTTTTATGCATTTATAACTTCTGAAAATTTTCAAAAAATGCTAAAATATAAAATTCTACAGAATTTAGTACGATGTTTATTCATTTCAGCTCCACAAAGGCTACTACTATTGAAAATAAAATTTTACTTGATTTCACTTTCTCAAAATTTGTCTACAAACATTGCAGATGTTTATACAATTTGCAAGCTACTAATAGCATTAAGATAATATATTCATGTAATTTATTAACTCCTACGATAAAATCAATTGCTAAATGACAAAGTTCATTAAATGAGATATTTAAAATATTTTCTCATAAACAAATTCTATTTTAGCTTGAACAAATTAAACTAAACTATCCAATTTTTGTGCAGGTAATGCAATTGTTTAAATTATGCCCACAAGAAACTGGTCAAGGTATATATCGGTTGGATCAAAGGGGTCAGGATGCAACTATCGCATTGGGAATATATTTTTTGGAATCTGGTCTACAACATCGGGACCGCATACTAACTTATCTCCTGCGGTTACTGCGTGGTCTTCCTAAAGCTGTTTGGTTGGATGAGATCAGATGTTCTTCTACTGAGCGTGTCCCTGTCGCTGAACGTTTTAGTTTTTGTTTGAATACATTGTTCAGCGATATCGCAGCTAGATGTGAACCAGCGCGTGAAGAGATCATAGCTACTCAAGTAGAAATATTAGCAGTTTTAACAAATTTAATAAGGGGATACAAAGATCAAAATGGGAGCCGAGGAATGCAAGCCAAATGTAAGTATACTTACAAAAGAAATAGATTTGTTTATCATATAGATTTATGATTTAGATACGTTTGAAAATATATTATTTTTTTTCCAGTGTCATTATGTAAAAGTATAGTCCCAGTATTAATTGGTTTGGCACGTTCAATGGGCCGCTTCGCCTGTACAGATCCGCCGCTCCTCTGTCGTATTTTTCCTCGACCAGAAGCACCTCTTACAGTATCAAGCTCAGAAACCCGTTTAACATCTGACAAGAAACAACACAGTTTCTCGAATTTTCGGCCAATTATTCCTCGATCCCTAAGTGGTAATCTAAATCCTCATCCAGCCATAGATAACACACCAAATCTATTAACCGGTGATCACGAATTACCCAATGCCAAACGACCTTCATTGCAATCATATTCGTCAGTACCCTACGATCCGGCCGTGTACTTCTTTAGTCGATATGGATCAAGTTTCAACCAGTTCCCCCAGATGCGATGTAACGAAAGTCCTGAGAGGAGAGCTGGGATGCAGTTCAGTGTGGTGCATCTTCAAAGTGTCTTAGCGTTAGCGAAGAAATTACTTACTAAAGAAATTCTAACGTTCCTGGATGAAGAAGCTCAACAAGTTAGGGTCACTTCTTGTATTGAAACTAGACTGCGGTTTTGTATGTAAAATTTATACGTTTTTGGTCATTTTTTTACTAATATATTTATGTCCCCTTCAGATATATAATTCTGGCCAGTTGCAAATCTTTCCCTATCGCACGTTCAACGAAACGATGAACCTCGTGATGGTTGCACTTTTACGAGAATTGTTGCAAAATCAACGTGATTTGCCTACCCCTTTCACAAGGGATGTGCAGGAGTTTGTGAAAGGTCTTTTCTTATCGGGCCAGACAGAATTGCAATCACGTCAACATGACGCGAGTGAGAGGGAAGACATGGACACTAATTTTCGAACTGTAAATAGATTTAAAGTGAACGTGATGGCTAATTCCGCGTGCGTCGATCTCCTAGTGTGGGCAATCGGCGACGAAACTGGTAAGCGGTAACAAAATTCCAAAATCGAGACTTGTATATACGCAAAAGCCTAATTCATTTTAGTAGTTTTGTGTAGCATAGTAAGACAGTTTCATTGAAATTTGTATATGTTACTGGGAAGTATAGGACTGTTACGTTATTTTTACAGTGAGAGACCAGTATGATTTGTCTGCGCTATTCGCAGATATCAGTTCAATGCTGATCGGCGAGGGTATTAGAATTTAGCTTGTGTTGTATTTCGATTGACTACCCTGTGTCTGAAATAACTTTCAATAGTTTTAACTAACGAATATACCCATTGGCTTAACTTTCATTTCATTGGCTGCAAGTTTCTTAATTTCACCTTAACCATTCTCTCGATTCGTTAATATAGAAACAAATAATAAAATGTCATTTAATTTTTGTGCATATCATCCCTCCGAAACACTTCGAATTAACAGTTATCCGATTTACGTAGTACTGCGTGCGTATTGTAGATTTTCAAATACAGTCTGTGCTAATGCCACTGTTTACAGGTGCTGATAGTTTATGTGGTCGCCTAGTTGAAAAGATTAACTCGAATCATGGACCGAAACTGGTGCTAGCGCATATGCCTTTATTAATGGTATGCCTCGAAGGATTGGGAAAGTTGGCGCAGAAGTTTCCCAATATAGCGAGTACTTCTATTTATTACCTTCGGGATTTTTTGGTTGTGCCATCACCAATTCTTCTCAAACTCCATCGACAGCATAATGGGAAAGGTAGCTCAAATTACACTTATTGCGAAATATTAGGTTGTCGCATATGAAGTGTCTGATTCAACAATCTGACACTATTTCCTGTACAATACCAACAAATATTAATATTGTTATTGAAGGAAAAGATATGCACGATTCGAAGCAGACAACGTCATCTATACAAACGGCTTTTGAGAAGTTACGTGACGCAGCTATTGGTAATCTCTGCATTGCTTTGGAGGCTGCACACTCTGTAAATCCAGATTGTGTGCCGGCATTAGTTGCCAGTGTCTCAAATAGATTATTCGCTGCTGACAAATGTGATGGGTACAATATTTTATACCGCTTAACTTATGAGTTTTAACACGTTGCCTGCCGACCCAGCAACCAATACAAATTTTTGACAATCGAAATCATTTATTTAACCAAACGAAGATTGAATAGTTTTGCATTGCAGCAGCCAACGTGTTAATTAATTCCGCTAAAGGTTTGTGTATTAGGTTTTATGATTTCTGATTTATTTTCAATATTTTTAGCGATTCTGATGAGCGATCGAATAGCGAGTTAATTTCCAAAAACATAGTAATCATGTTGGGACACGTTGCCGTTGCGTTGAAAGACACCCCAAAGACTATGCGCACGATATTTCCATTTTTTCAGCAATTATTTTGCCGTACACCGAGCGATCTTGATTTTCTAATCGTCGATCAGTTAGGATGCATGATAATCGCAAAATGCGAGTCAAAGGTTGAGTTCCGATAATAATAACAAAAGACGACTGCACAATTGATGCTATGCTCCTATATGATCACTGTACAACAAGCGAATGCATTCCTTTTGTTTTTTTTGCAGATTTACGAAGGGATAATGCAAATGTTCTCTATGTCACTAGGCTCGAGTACCGCTACGTACGCCGCAAACGACGATCGAAAACAGTATTGTCACGTAGCTAAAGCGGTCACGAACGCCCTCGCGAATATAGCAGCTAATTTGCAAGGTGAAACAGACCTGGACGACTTGTTGCTCCATTTGCTTGAGCTTTTCGTTCAGCTTGGACTAGAGGGTAAACGTGCCAGTGACAAAGTGTCGAGCAATGTTACTGCAACGGTAATTGAATTTACCAATTACAATCATGAATGCGGACTCTTACAGCTCAGTTTTAATCCGTACGTTTCCCCATCAGAAAGCAGCAAGTAGCGCAGGAAATTTGGGTGTACTCATCCCAGTGATTGCCATATTGGTACGTCGATTACCGCCGATCAGACATCCGCAGAAGAGGCTTCTGAAGCTCTTCAAAGATTTCTGGCTTTATTGCGTTGTAATGGGATTTGCTGGTGACCAAGCATCGAGATTATGGCCTGCAGAGTGGTATGAAGGGGTCAAGGAAATTGCTGTGAAATCACCTTACCTCATCTCGCAGACGAGCGCTCGCCTCGAGATGAGAGAACTGCAATACACTTCAGCTGTGCGCAACGACAGCGTCTCGTTGAATGAATTGCAAGAATTGAGAAGTCAAATATTAAAGTTGACTAATAGGTGGGCCTATCATTCTCGGTTAGTAGGTGAATTATAATTAGGCAGCGGGTTTGATGCATTTATGATAAAAAATGGGCGTACGCGATTTAACCCCTTGCATTGTAACATCGAATCAAACTCGTGATGAAGATTTCGAGCAGAGCCTGCTAAATATGTTTGTTAGTAATTTCCTATTCTACTTTCTCGTTGTCGTAACCGTAAAACAACTCGTAATGCAAGCGGTTAGAGCAGTAGACCGATTAAAAGAATTAAAGAGCTTCAATTTATTAGTTTTAGCTTATTGAAATCATTAAAGCAAGCGAGACATGTCTGTTCGGCTTTTGTTCATCACAATCAGTGCAAACAATTTTTATTTTGCATGAGGATCCGTTGTCTAGTTATAGTCTTTTGTGTTATATTGGTGGATTGTAGAATGAGAATGATTCTTGCAGAACCAACGACATATCCCAGTATGTAACGAAATTACAATTTGCTCAGTGCACGTACCTATTATCCGTTTATTGGCTGGAGACATTAAGGGTGGCAAACAGTCCCGAGCCGAGTTTGCAGCCAATCATGGAATACTTGTGCGATACCGATTTACAGAAAGAAAAGAGTGGTATGTGGCAGTGCATATGCTGCGTTGCTGATTCCGTATTTTCGAAATTCAAAGATGTAATGCAGCGTAAGCCGAAAGATGAAAGACGGGAGAAGGAACTCGAAACTCATGCTCAATTTCTTCTGGTGCATTTTAATCATGTACATAAACAGATTAGGCGAATAGCTGACAAATATCTCAGCGCTTTGGTAGATGCGTTCCCGCATCTTCTGTGGAACTGCAAGGTGCTTTGGAGTATGTTAGATATATTACAGGTGTGTATCTCATTGTAATTGTAAAAATGATTACGGGAATGAAAATAACATTCTATTTGGTTTCTATTTCTTGCAATCGATGCAGACAATTTTTATTTTGCATGAAGATTCGCAGTCTAGTTATTACTATTTTTTCCAGATTTTATCATTTTCCTTACAAATTGACCCCAACGAAGAAACACCAATTTTGAGGATACCTGGTACACCGTACAGTATACAACTTATGGACACGCTCGAAGCGAGAGAGGTATATACGCATTATTGCCATACATACAAGTCAATCAGGGATTAATGCTAATTTTTGTAACGTAGATTATTGTGAAAGATTTTACCGCAAGATGTAAAGGCATAGTGCAAGAAGCTATGAAATGGGCACCTCAGGCCACCAGGTCGCATTTACAAGAATACGTTAACCAAATACCATCCTCCGGACTGAAGCACCATTCTGGCCTATGCTTGTCCACAGATTCGGTCCTTGAATTTGTGGATCTCGCTGTACCGCAATCGGCTATGCCAAATGTAACATTGTTTCCTGCAGTATCAAACTTTTTCAAACGTTTCGATATTAAAAAACTTTTTTGTTGCATAGACTAATTCGTTAGACAAACGGCCACGTGGCACGAAAGGAGCCAGCACGTGGCTCTTGTCAATGATGTCCACACGGTCACGATACGCTGGCGAAATAGCGGGAATGCTTTCTTTAGCGGAAACGGAATTTTCTACTGGAGAGATACCTCTAGAAGAGAGTAGAAACAAAGTAATCGATCTGTTGATCGATGCTGTTTGGATGGCCTGTCGTTCTCGTAACGACGTCAAGCATCGTAGTGCACTTTGGCGTGCTACTGCACTATTAATCTCTATGCCAGGTAATCTACAATAAATCCCTGCGGACAGAGATTGGCATTATTCACGAATAATAAATAAATGGGTTTATTCGTCATTCGAAATAACTTTTGCCCAACTCTGTCTGTGGATTAGTGTTCCTCTTTTAACTGACGTAGGAAATCGATTTGTATTTTCAGGAATACACAGACGTTTATTGCATACAGTAGCTTCTTCGCAGATAGAATTATTTACCCCAACAGCCATGACGACAGCTGTCGAATGTTGGCAGTGGATACTCACTATCCGTCCGGATTTGAAGCTGCGCTTCTTGCAAGAAATGCTTGTCGCATGGCAATACACCGTGGACAAGAGAATGGGCCTATTCGCACCAGACGAAGAAGAGGTCAGTCCATTGGCAATGTACGAAGGCTGCAAAGTAGGGCCGAATCCTCCTCAAATAAAGCCTCACGAGATTTGGGTTACCTTCGTTGTGGAACTAATCGAGACTGCTAAGTATTGTTGTCAAGAAACGGTTGACATGATTGTTACTCTGCTACACCGGTCGCTGCCAATGACCGTGGGCGCTTATGGCGAAGAACCTGGAATGAGTCGTCACGTTGCTGCAGTTGGCGTGCGCTTTAAGTTGCTCTCTTGCGGACTGCTTCTCCTCCAAGGAGATATTTTACAAAGGTATCATGAAGGATGTAGTACCGTGTGATGAATGAACAGAAGGATAACGAGTTTCGTTCGCAGGACTTTAAGCAAAAATGTATTACGCGAACGCGTTTATTGTAATTGTTTGGACTATTTCTGTCGAGAGCGTCAAGTGCCTACTCAAGAACTCGAACAGCTTAGAGAAGACTTGGTCACGCTTATACGTTTTTGGCAGGTAATTCAATAATTATTAAAAATCTTACGTTAGATTCACGAACTCACATCTCTTAAAGGAACTCTTCCTTAATGAAATATAGTGAATCTAATTACCAGGGGATTGCAGTAAGGTTCCTTGAATTGGTTTATTCTAAAATGCTGATTCTAATATTGTCTTTTTGCCTTCGACTGTATTTTTAGGATCACTTATTACAACTCAATTTATTTTCTGCAGGTTATGCACAGTGATAAAAAGTATTTGGTAATGACTGGAAACGAAGGCGAATTCGAGATGTTAACGCCTCAGTATACAAGTAGCGGCTTCGTGCATAGTGAGACAATGGCCTCTTTGAGTACAGGTTTAGGTGCAACGAATACCGATTACTCGAAAACGTCGTCAAGTGTGTGGATTAGTACAGTCCCTATGTCAACCAGTACTAATACTCTTGGAAAACGTAGTAACCGCAGTAAGCGTGTCATGAATGCCAATGTTTTCGTGAAGGACTACATTAAGAAAAGGAACTTGATCCTGGAATTGCTAGCAGTTGAAATAGAAATGTTACTGGTAAATTTCGTTTTACACAATCTACTGGTGGTTATTTAATAATTTTTAAAGATCGAACACAGCGATTTCCAAACTGGGAACTAAGATAACATTAAATTTTAAAGGAGGGGTATTTTAAGAATGACTTTTTTAAAGGGAGATGTAACATAAAGTTTGGAAACCACTGACGTAACAAGCTATCCCCAATATCTAATAATTTCTTTTAGGACTATTATTTAAAATCTTGAAAATTTTATCAATGGACCTTCAGTGATTAAAATATTAAATTTCTTTTTATATGTATGTACATATATATTAATATGCAGGTTTGGAGAAATCCTGGTGGAAGACAGGAGCTTACGTTACCAGGTGAATCAAGTATTGCAGAATGGCGTGCTAAGGGAATGAACGATAAATGGCGTGAATACACGCGTCTTGCGTGGGAGATCAGTCCTGTTCTTGTAGTATTTTTACCGGTCCGATTGAAATACTCGGAGATCATTATCAAAGAAGTGTGCGGATTGGTTCGTTCGAAGCCAGTGCCAGTCATGCATGTCCCAGAAGCTTTGCAGTATCTCGTGACCACGGATACATTACTCAACGACGTACCTGAAGTGAGACGTCATTCAAATTTGATAAATTTTCTTATTCTTTAAATTGTTCAAAGTTATTAGAAATACACGATCATATTTCAGTTGGTATATATGCTGACATGGGAAAGAGTATCACCCATTCAAGCACTGGCATACTTCTCTCGTCAATTCCCTCATCATCCGATTTCGGCACAGTATGCGGTAGAGGTGCTAAGCAGTTATCCAGCTGATGCTGTACTTTTCTATATACCTCAACTTGTGCAAGCGGTGCGCCACGATTCCATGGGTTACGTGATAGAGTTCATTAAAAAGATTTCGAAACGTTCACAGGTCAGTGATCAAACATTGTATTTACACTAATTTGATGTTTGATTTGAACTATTGCTTTTATTAATCTTGTGTAGGTGGTGGCGCACCAGTTAATTTGGAATATGCATACAAATATGTATATGGACGAGGATAAACAGATTAAAGATCCAGTTCTCTTTGACGTGCTAGATTCTCTAGTGAAGAGTATTTTGGGCTCGCTGTCTGGACAAGCAAAACAGTTTTATGAAAGAGAATTCGACTTCTTCGAGAAGATTACGAATATCTCCGGTGATATAAGGCCGTACCCCAAGGGTCCTGAACGAAAGGCGGCCTGCTTAACAGCTCTGTCCAAGATCAAAGTCCAACCTGGTTGCTATTTACCTTCTAATCCTGAAGCCATGGTTCTTGACATTGATTATCAAAGTGGAACTCCTATGCAGAGGTGAGTAAAGGTAGACCTGACATTTTCGGGTTCTGGCACTTCTTTAATTGTAACCATTCTCTAATGTTATTATTGCAACCCGTAGCGCCGCAAAAGCACCATTCTTGGCACGTTTCAAAGTACAAAAATATGGAATTAACGAATTAGAAAACATAGCGTTAGCAGTGTCAAACGGGAAAGCAGACATGAAGAAAGAACCAGAGAAGGAGGCATGGCAAGCAGCCATCTTCAAAGTTGGCGACGATGTTAGACAGGACATGTTAGCTCTGCAAGTGATCAGTATTTTCAAGAATATATTCCAGAAAGTTGGACTGAATCTATTTTTGTTCCCGTATAGAGTAGTGGCCACAGCACCCGGGGTAATTTCATATCTCCAAATGTCATTCTACATCGTCGCTCAACAGTATCCTAATCAAAAACATTGTCTCATGTTTCAGTGCGGCGTCATAGAATGTGTACCGAATGCGACATCGCGCGATCAATTAGGTCGTACTACGGACATCGATATGTACCAATATTTTATTAAACGTTACGGGGACGAAACAACAAAGGAATTTCAGAACGTGCGTCGCAACTTCGTGAAGTCGATGGCTGCTTACAGCGTTATCACGTACCTCTTGCAAATCAAGGACCGGCATAATGGTAACATTATGCTGGATACAGAAGGGCATATTATACATATCGATTTTGGGTTTATGTTCGAAAGTTCACCCGGTGGTAATCTGGGCTTCGAGCCCGATATTAAGTTAACTGACGAAATGGTGCTCGTTATGGGAGGAAAAATGGAGGCCGCGCCCTTCCGGTGGTTTATGGAGCTCTGCGTGCAGGCCTTTCTAGCAGTGAGGTAATCATTTTCATAATATATCAATGAACACGCAATTATTTGGCAAGAGGTCATTACCTTATCCGACTGTACGCTTTTGTAATTTTATCTGAATTTTTAAACAGTATGATATATGTATAATGTTGTTTGTTCTTTGCAGACCCTACCAAGAGGCAATAATTTCTTTAGTTTCTCTTATGCTTGACACGGGCCTGCCCTGTTTCCGTGGACAAACGATAAAGTTATTGCGTAGCAGATTCGTGCCGACGGCCATTGATCGCGAAGCTGCGGCCTTTATGCTCAATGTAATACGTAGCAGCTACCTCAATTTCCGTACGAAAACTTACGACATGATACAGTATTATCAGAATCAAATTCCTTATTAAATTATATGTTATTCGAGAGGCTTCCGTTGTGTCGATTGTTCGTTCGCAACGGAGAAATTCATTGTTTCTGCGAAAGAATTGTTGAACGAGTACGCCATGTATTATATTGTTAGATAATAGCAGTATCTAATCTGCTATTTGTACAAACCTCTCAGTGTCAATGTTACTACCTAAACTCACAGAAATTTTATGGAAGCATTGTGCTCTGTATGTATGTAATAATGTATTATAAACCCAAGAATTATTGTATACGCCTGCCGGTCGCAGGAGATGTGTATATGAAAAACATTCCTCTGTTTATTATTTATGCACTGTTATCGATTAAACATTAAACGGGAGAATTACTTTAAAAAAGAATGTCTGCTTTATTTACAACAGTGTGATACCTTCATATACACGATTATTATTTAATAATTGTTTATTACATACTGCTATACCACAACTATCATTCAATGAATACTTTGCCGTATTCGCTCATTCTTAATGGATCTTAATGGCTTTACCTGGTGTAATTGCTTTAGGTTCAGTGACAGGTTCCTTCCTAAAATCAGTTTAGGTATTATTAATTAACGAAGTGCTATAGATTATTTTAAATACGTACTAAATTATTTAAATTCGAGCTGCTGTCCACATATTACAACCGAGACTAGAAAGTATTGTTTAGATTATACAGATATGAATATAATTACCCTGTATCTAATTGTTTTTGCCCAGTCAGCTCAATGGGTGGTTTAACAAGCCTTCTGGCATCACGTGAGAAATAATATACTTTGGAAGTCTTATGGTATGGCCCTCCAGGTATGTCGGGTTGAGGTTGTGTGCGTGCAGCAAGACAATCTGCGAACCTTATTCCATCTACAACAGGTTTCTGAAATACGAATGCTTTCACAAGTTAGTTGTTCTCATTTCTTTGCTAATATTGATTCGATTACGAAAAATGTAAAAATTTTAGCAGGTGATTTATATTTGTATATATCGGTGTTCATATACGTTCATATATATTCATATATGTTGGTGATTCATATTTGTATAGTATTAATTTTAAGGTAAAAAAGAAAGTAAACATATTCGTTTGGCTTTTCTTAAGTTTTGTTTTATTATTGCTGCAAAAATACAAAAATAGTATAAGCTACGAAAAAATATTCTGGAAGTAATCAACAAAGAAAGAACTTGGAAGTGTAATTAATCAACCCGATACGTATATGTCAAATTAAATTCAAAAGAAATAGCTTATATAATATTTATATATTGTTTTACATAAAAAATGTTGAGATTGATTTGAAAGTACACATAACCTATAATATTATAAGATTTAATCTGACATCAATGAAACCTATTGAATTTCGTTAAACGGTTCTTACAAATGACATTTGACAAAATAAACATCTAAGAAGTGTTGTCAATATAACAATGTACCAAAAAAAAACCAAAGGTTACGTAATTTCTAGAAAAATGAGCAACGTATAGAATATTGGTTACAGATTGAACATGAAAGGAATAATGGACTTACACCTCGCATAACATTTCGAAATACTTTCACTATAGGCGTTACAGATCGATGTTCAATAACTCGCGGCATTTCTTTAATTATTCAATTAATTGTTTAACAGTAAACAGATTCCCTTCTAAACATAGGCACTCAAGTTTAAGGACCGAAATCGAACACTGTCAATGTTATTAAATCGCAGCTGCGATATTCGATAACTGAATGATCGATAGTCGATTGCAGTTCGATATTAAAACAAGTGTTCATCGAAACTTAATTGATCAGTGTGCATTCGAAGTTTTTAATAAAATGTAATAGTGTACAATTAATTTGCGAGGTACGCTTTCAAGAAAGTTTATATCCTTGAGGAGGAAATTAATTTACAAGGTATTTGATCAAATTATGAATCCTTCCTATATTATATGATTAAGATATACCGTACAATAAATAAAATCAATTTTTAATTAAACTTTATAGTTTGTCTCTTCGAAATCTTTTCGATTTGAATAATGCGCTTCGGAAATAAAACGGTAAATTATGGAATGTTTAAATACGGAGGTCTTGGCAAGTTGGAAAGAAGAATTTAAATGTCTGTATGTAACCTATTGTTTTGAATGATCGCATGTGAGATGTATCTCGGATATCAATAATAGTGCTTACTGTATGCTATAATTATTTCACTGTATATACGTTGCAGTAATAACGCATCTAATTTAAATAGCCTAGTAGTTCATTGAAAAAAATAGAACTAGGTTGGTTAAATATTAAACGTTGTCCCTGAATGGAAATAAAGGAACATGATGCATATCTTTGAAGACCGCTCGATTTGTAACAGCGTAGAAATTATGGATCATGCGAGACTTTATACATATGCATAATCGAGTCTGTCTATTTAATCATTTCCGTTTATAACGTTATTGGAAACAAAAATGGACTGTCATACGAATGATTCGTATTATTTTCGATAATTGTATTATTTAACAAATGTATGAATATTTAATTAGACCAAACAAAATATATAAAATAATTAAGTAATAATAATTTAAAATAATACTACATTTACAAAAACACTGGAATCCAATTAACAACGATTTAAGTCCAAAATAATGGAAAACTAATTTTTTTATATAATTAAACAAATAAATAAATAAATAAATAAATAAATAAATATATATATACTTGAAATTTTTGCGGGTTCATTTTCATTTTAAATTAATTTTCCCGGACTAAGACAAAGAGACTAAACCAGAGCTGTTCAGCGTCTGCCCGTACGGGCAGCGATTTTCGGGAAGCCACGCCCCTGCGGGGAAGACTGCATATGTTTGTCACACGCATTGTCACAGCTACGTGGCAAGCTACGGTTGTGCCTACCCCCACTCCGCTAAGTCACTTGCCCGTAGCTGTGCCCGCCCTTTCGTCAGATCAAGACTTGTTCCCCCACTCTAACTTCCCCTTCTACCGCGCTATTCCCCACGCATCCACGGTACTGGCAGAGAGGGGGTAACGTTTTCCCCTCAATTCCCCCCGTAGCTTTCCCGCTAATAGGCATGTTGAGTAGCTCTGAGCTAAACGGTTCAATTAAAAGGTCTAATGATCGTGTAACGCCATCCATTCATGCTTTTTTCCTCGTATTGCATCAAGCTAATTAAATTCAATTTGTACGGATGCGGGCCGCTATCTCGCGAAATTGCTATTAAAACTCGGAAAGGAAATAGAATAGGGAAACTCGTTGCGATGATTTAGCGGATCAACTACTTCGCGGAGCCAATCGATTTTCCAGGGACGTACACCGCATGAATTACCAGCGATATCTTTTCCTCGATCTGGTGATCCTTATCACTTTTACTAAACGCCATGAGCCGATTCAGCGGCAAACAATACATAGCGTGTTACGTGGCGAATTAAAATGGACATGTACCCATTCAAGATAAGTGTCCCATGGTTCCGGCGACGGCCGACGCGATCAATCATTTACACAAAAGTTCCGCGTGCGTGCACAATTAGTCACACGAATTTCACTTGCGTCTGATTCCAGGTAATCATTTTTTGGGAACGTGCAAGCAAGCACGCAACGCATCCTTCGACCGCTATCTTTTAACCACCCAGTACCTCTCAGTGTTCCTAGAGGTATTTCGTGTCGATATATTAGTACCTGCGATGATATCACTTTTAATCGCCTACAGCCAGTCGCATAAAACTGCTGACGAACAAACAAAATTTTATAGATTAACAAGAGAGTCGTCAGCTTCAATTTCATCACCCACTGCAATTATTATGCTGCTTCATGCAGAATTTTGTTCGTTAATTGCAGCATCCAAGGACCAAATAAAAATGTCTTTCGCTTTTAATAATTTTAATAATTTTAATTGTCCACTGTCAATTTCATATTCTCATTTCTATCATAAATGCATAAAATCCACAGTCTACTTATAAATCATAAAGCTATTGATAGCGAGTCGATGAATATTGTCCATTAGGGGAGAACGGATTCCCCGAGCAAAGAATCTTTTCCGTGTTTACGGTAGTCCTATTATCAGTCGATCAATGAAGAAGTTCAAAACGCTCGATTGCTTGTTGATTGGGGATTCATTGATACTTGCTGTACGGGAATAACCTTACGATCGATCGGTGATGATCGTTACTGACGCAGACGAATGACGATACCAAAACGGGACAGAGCAAAATTTCGACGGGGATTTCGAAATCCCCGAAGGCGGACATTTTGGATGATCATCGAATATTAATGAGCAGAGTAAAATTGCTTTGCAGCTATTGCGAAAGATAGGAGCCAGACACACATTTCTGTGAGAAAATGATAGGAGCAATTCAATAGTATAACAAAGTAATAGAACATTTTTTAATGTTTGAGAACAATTGAACCCCCCCTTAAAAAACAAACATATTCGTTGTGACATTAATATTTTCCCTACATATGAAATGCTAACGGTAATATTTCCAATATTAAAAATATGAATAATTACAATTTTTGCTGGAGGCTTGTTTCAAGCCTGGGCACATTTTATTTATTACGGAAGTCTTATTACGCAGATCTTATCAAAGGTGCGGAACTACCCGCAGGTCTTATCAAGAATTATGTCAACGCATAGCGGGATTTCATTGATACTGGTTGGAGTCCTTGTAAGCTGCATTTGTTTGACGCGAATAGGAAAGGATTGTACTCATGGTAGATCGGATTTTCCCGTGGCGGATATGTTTTGGTTTACATTGAATCATGTTGGTGCCAAAAATGTAAACAAAATTGTAATTTATTGAGAAACAGGAAAGTTCTAAAGAAAAGTTGCGAATTTTATAACATACCGCGCACAGTTCACTGCAAATCTAATTTATCCACGTCATTCAGTCAAACGTTAAATACTTTCATACTTTATCGCTTTGTATTGAGCACCGAATAATTTTTGACAATAAATTCGATGCTTGAATTATTATCTAACAAGCGATATTTTTGATACTACGAACTACTGAAATGCGAAATCTCCTTGCAAACAAACGTCTTAAAAATCGTATAACTCTGCAGTCACCATAGGTGTATAGATGTCTTTTACGGCGCAGCGGTGTTTGTACAGTGATAAGTCACGTTCTTGTATGTCACCTGTATGCTTAGCGATAGTAACACGTTTGTACAACGTTTTCTATTAATTCGCGACACTCGCGAATGGGTTTTCCGCTCGATTGAATATTTGGAATCATGAGTGCGCACTTCGATTCAACACACATACCCAGAGCTTGATTCCGAAGAATAGGGTGTTGTCTGTTCCGACAGTTGACGCATCTAGAACCCCTGCAGTTGGACTAAGCTGGTTGGGTTTTCCCGTAGGGCTTACTTTGTACATGACTTCAAACTATCAATGAATTATGGCAATGGTCTACTTTTTGCAGTGGCGATGTGATAAGTAGTAGACTGCGGATCGTTATCGTTCATTTTTCTATTTAACTTTATGGAAATTAGGCTGAACGAAACACTCCTTCTGCTGATTGCAAACGACAAAATGAGGCAATATGATAATCAGTAACCACCCACCCCTTAACCCCCTTTTTGGGTTCGCGAAATTTAAAATGGCAGGGAAATTAAAGGAATCTAACAATGTCAGTATTTCAATTGCTTCAAATCATCAGGGGAAGAGAGTCCCTCGAGTGTTCTTCTTGGTTCCTGTTTTTGACAATCGATGCACATAATTTTTACTTCTTTAATGTTCTTAATTCACAAATGCAGACCATAATATATTCCTACCACCCGGAGGTCTCCAATTTTCGAAAAAAATGTCACTCTTCGCATATGAACGACAAAGACGTGTTAATCACTGCAACCATAAAATAAATTGTACTACAAGGTGTTAACGTGTTAATTTTGCAGATCGGGCTGGCATATTGAAAAGTAGCAAGTCACAGGAGTTTTCCGAGACCTCGTCATGATCCGTCCGCGTGAACGATCGGAACGTGAATCCCGGAAGGTGTCAATGAATCCCGGATTTCCAGACAACGTCGATCTGCTTGATTGGTAGCCCGCTACTGATTCCATTGTGAACGCGGAGAAGATCCCACGCCTGGGAAACCCGTCCCGGTGGCGTTTACCCTTATCAAAACGGCGTTATTGTTGCAGGGTCGGTGGGCCCGGAATTAGCAAGCATAGGGGATCATTGCGGAAACCATAATCGCTGGGGAAAACCGAATCGTAGCCGAATCGTTGGCGAAATGAACTGTTATCTGTGTGACGAGAGGCGACCAGTGGAACGTCCAGTAGGCGGGTTTGCTTTGGTGCCCGCGACCCCTATGACCGTCGCACCGGAGAAGCGGCGGAGAAATGCCGTAAATAGGAGTAGAGTACAACCGGGAGAGTGACTCAGTCGTCTCGTGGCTCTTGATCGATCCACACGTTGCGATCTTTCCTGCTGACTTGTATCGATTTTTGTACCGTCGTTCCCGCTCGAAGACGCGCCAAGAGGATCCTGTGGTCGCTGGACCGGCGAAGCTGTTTTCTACTTTTTCGGTGCTCGACGGCGTCCCTCTTAGTGAAACATCGTGACAGCCAGAGCTCTCGTGTTTGAAGAGAAGCTGCACTTGACAGGAGGACCATCGACAGCCACGCGGCAGAGGAAGCTGCAAAGGTAAACTAGCTGCTACATCTGCTCGCGGCGCCGCGACAGGTGCGAATTTGTCGGAACTTCAACGTCCCGTTACTGCTTTTTTGTTTCTTCTCAAAGTAGCTGAAGATTGATCGTGCTGTTGCGAACGTTTTGTCTACCGCCGGGGGTATTAATAGATTTTTAATGACGACGTGGGTGACAGGAGCTTGATTGGTTTCTTGCAATTAGCGGCCGCCAGAAATATTAGTCGATTGCGTTAACGGGGATATACATAGACGACTGTGTTACGTCTAAAAAGAGGCTCAATCATTTCTTTTTTAATTAAGCACTCTGAAAGAAATTGCTAGGCTATGTCAGCGAGGACGATAATGACTATATTATACGTAAAAAGAGGCTCAATAATTTTCTGACAATTTACTGTTACAAAAGAAATTTTTGAACTATGTCAGCACGGACAGTGATGACTATATTCTATCTAAAAAGAGACTCAATAAGTTTCTGTCAATTTACTACTACAAAAGAAATTTTTAAACTATGTCAGCAAGGATAGTGATGATTATATTATATGTAAAAAGAGGCTCAATAATTTTCTGACTATTTACTATTACAAAAGAATTTGTTAAACTATGTCAGCAAGGATAATGATAATTATATTATATCTAAGAAGAGAAAGCTCAATAATTTTCTGTCAATTCACTACTACAAAAGAATTTGTTAAACTATGTCAGCAAGGACAGTGATGACTATATTATACGTAAAAAGAGGCTCAATAATTTTCTGTCAATTCACTACTCCAAGAGAAATTATTAAACTATGTCAGCGAGGATACTGATGACCGTGTAATATCTAAAAACAGTCTCGGTAATTTTCTGTCATTTGTTAATGTCAGCAAGGATACTGACGACCGGGTGAATTAGGGTGATAATTGTTACTAGCGATTGCAGAAGCGTTTATGCTTCGATGCTAATAAAAGTCACTTCAAGTAACGCAATACATGAAAATTGACTATCGATCATCTACAGGTTGTCCAAAAAATGTCGTACTTCCTTGAATGGGGTGATTCCTGAGATCATTTCAAGTAACTTTTCCCTTTGTGGAAATGTTCTCCGCGGCTCCGTTAACAAGTTGTTAACGAAAAACTCGGACCAATCGGAGCGTGGCTACAGCGGACGGATTCTGGCTCGGCCAATGCCAACGCCGCGCTCACCGGGACCTGTCGTCGAACCGAAACCCGTCCGCTATAGCCGCGCTCTGATTGGTCCATGTTTTTCGTCAATAACTCCTTAACGAAGCCGCGGAGAACATTTTCGTAAAGGAAAAAGTTATTTCAAATGACCTTAGGAATCAGCCTTTCCAAGAAAATACAGATACAAATATTTGGGACACCCTGTACATTCGTTTCTTCGAAACTTCGTCATCAAACGCATGTCTCAACACGTATATGCAAAATGTATGACGAATTTGCAACGTGTACTATGAACTGGTTCCATAAAGACATGAATAACAATGTCCACGATGACAACGTTGGTGATTATCAATTTTTCTAGGACAGCGCGTTAATGACGGGTTACACATACCGTTCGCTAACGACAATACAATTCGGAACAATTGGTTTATTATTTTCTTGACCATGATTCCTTCCCTGAACACGATTAAGAGAATCTGCGCGAACCCGCTCATTCATTGTCGCCGCGTACGATTGTATTTGCGGCACAAATAAATATGCTTCGAAATTATCAACGTTCGATTACTTAGAAGCAACAACTACGTAATTGCGTTGATAATGTCTGCGGTGCATAGTATTAATTATTCGTCTCGACTAATTTGAAAGTTACGGCATCGGTATTGTTTTCACGTGTTTATTAGTACTTAATGAGATTTTCCTGCAAATAATGCAATTTTACGAGGTAGTGAAGTTGTGGCAATAATTTTTAAATTTTTTTATGAATGAATACTATCTTAGAGTGTTCATTGTTGCTTCACATTGATTAGTTTTTCCTCCATTAATATTTAATGTGTTTGAGAGGAGCATAAACGTTTTAAAATATATAATTTTACAAGTTGAAGTTACAAAATTGGCTATATTTTTGTAATTTTTGTTTCAACAATGTGTATATTTATACCTACTCGTTTAGGTATAAATATTAATGTGTACATTTATACGTATAAGTTTAATCTAAAATGCAGTTTTTTCGTGACCTTATCAGCATTTCATTTCTAATAAATTGAATTCATTTGAAAGAATTCAATCACATAATTTTAAACGTATAGACAATATATGTGCAAATCCTATTTACCATTGAAGTATGAACGTATGATAAAATCAATCTTCAGCATGATTAATAGACAATGTTTCTATCAAGTCGAGTGATGAATGACTTTCGCCACAGGCACAGGCCAATTATCATGGTAATAATCATGAGAATGGTTAAATGTAACAGCGATTATTAAGTCTGATAATCTCAAATGTACAGTGATGTAACAATTTTAGAATATTTTGCACCGACCTAAATTTGAAAACAGGGGTCCCTAAATTTGCATAAATAATCACAGTCTATTTATAGTTCTCTAGTCACATTTGCATACGTATCTAGTCTATTTGTAGCCATCTATTCATGCACGATTACAGTCAATTGCTGCGTATTCAAATTTGTATAGATATCGACAATCTGTTTAAACACTTCGCAGAAAGGAACAAAGATAAAACAATTATGGTCGTACTGCAGCTTGCGTTAACGCGATCGGAAAAACCAGGAGTCGTTACAGTGTCGAAGACAAACAAACCACCCTGAATCTCTCGATGCGCAACCAACAATAAAAATTAATGCTGATGCGCATCCTCTACAGGCCAGCAAAGTCAACGTCAACAGATTACAACGCCATTAATCATGCATCAAAAGTATTATCTTCGATCACATTCTACCGCGATGCGAAATAAACGTTGATTCCTCCGCGATGATACTTCCATTCCATAATGATCCTCCATCCGTGAAATGATGACTAACGCCGCTGGGGTCATCGAGCTTGCGATCTTCAGGGAATTCCGCTCGCGGTTATTGCAAAGCTGCGCATTATGCCAATGCAATACGGAGATGCGACACCAACAGTGTAGATACAGTTGGACATGAAAGCGCGTGAGAGGCCTTGGATAATTGAAGTACGGAGATTGGTTGTTACTCATTGGCATCGATTGTACATACATTCTCGCGAATATTCGTTTCTGCGGAGTAAATGCAATGCACATTATGGATTTTCACTGGAAAAAATACCTTAGCTCTCCAAGATATTTTATCACCATTATACAAGGTCTCCAGAGTTTTTAGCTGACTTGTTTTATCATTTGACCACGAGTCAATTAATTTATTCAATGATTTTCTGCAATGGTATCTTTGTAGGTTTGACAATTAATAGAGAGTTTCGGGAACCCGATGGTCGGGTCGAGTTGGGTTGGGCTCCCGAAAATTTTGAGATTCCCGAAGGAATTGGGTTTCCCGAAAATATTGAGACTCCCGAAGGTATCGGGTTTCCCAAAAATTTTGAGATTCCCGAAGGGATCAGGTTCCCTGAAAATTTTGAGATTCCCGAAGGACCCGGGTTTCCCAAAAATTTCGAGATTCCCGAAGTAATCGTACTCCCAAAAATTTCAAGATTTTCGAAGGAATCGGGTTTCCTGAAAATGTTGAGATTCCGAAAATTTCGAGAATCCGGCTACTATTTCTCGAACTACTCTGCAGTGCTGTAAAGTCCTGATCCCGAAAAAATTTCGTGTTCCCTACTCGACCCGACCTGTTATTTCAGGTTCTCGCACATCCCTACGAAAAGTCAAGATCAAGATACAGTAAGCTTTAAAAAAAATGAAAAACATCGAAACACGAAAGAATCTCAACTGTCGTTCGCAGGTTTTTGTTTCTATGCAAATGAAAACGCAGTTTCTGCAAGAATAGGAATCGTGACTACGATTCTAGATCCGTAGAGTTCAGATATGCTTATCGCGATTGTATCTACGAGCGTTTCTCTGACATGCACTATGGTGCGTTCAGTATTCATTGTTAATATTTTAAGGTTCTTAATATCGTTGCAAATAAGAAACAAACTGCATTTTGTTATAGCAATATTATAGCAATATTATCGAAAATATTTTCAGTTTAGAGTTCGCATGAATGGAATTAAAAAAATATTTTTTTATCCTAAAATTTTTGTTTAAATAAAACTATTTAATATATCTAAGTAAAAATATTTAAAATCTTATTTACCACTAGGATTCTAGGAATCCAATTTTATTTCAATTGGAAAGCAACGAACAGGAACAGAATATTGTAAAATTATCAAAGTTATTGTCGAAACAAATGCTGGTATCAGACGCAGAAATTTCGACTGAGTATACTAATCGCCTAAACGCTTCTCAACCTGTTCCTCCGGAGCCCATGAGGAGTCAAGGCCCGGTTTACATCCGACGTGGGTTTTCCCAGTGGATACTCTCATACAACCGCGACATTATCTCTTACATTGCCTACAAGGACCGGTGACGTATCCGTGGCGTCTCTCGCATTGTCGCGAAATTACTGGACATAAGTCTAGACAATAATGGACCGATTGTTCTGGCCAACGAACAAAAGAAATTCATTAGTTCTTTTAGCCCTGAGGCGATCCTCAAGAAATAAAATGAATGACGCAACATGGATTCCTGTTCTATAGAAATTCTATAGATTGAAATTTATTGGAAATTGATATTGGAATTCTATTTAGGTCCCTATATGGTTACAGAATTTGTAAACTATGAAAAATTATTGGCATTAAGGGTACTCGTTATTTCGCATTAACAATTTTAGTCTAAACGTAATTCACACGGTTGAAACATTAAGTATAAAAGAGAAGGATTTTTAATTAATTCTAGTTCGGACTTTAGTAACACAAAAAAATTTGTATCGAATGGATCATTAAATGGACTTTCATATTCTCTAAAAAAATGCGTAAAGCGCTTCAGCAAGATACTGATTTATCCATGCCATAAACGATCGGAATAAATTCTTTCAACTGATAAAAAAGGAATACCGCCGGAATGGAAATGATTATAAATACAAAAATCGTTCGTTTAAATTTTTTTCTTGCATTTCTGCATATTTGATTCCTCGTTTCTTAAGAGCTGAAAGCATAAAACTTCTGTACGACATTCGTTTATGAAATCTATTATGCCTACAATGAAAACCAATCGGAGTCCCAATAAATGCAAATTGCAATTTGTATAAAAACCTTGTATAGCGTGCCATCGATCATCTCAACGTGAGGATTCTTTAACATATTAATGATGCTTCTCACAGAAACCTAAACTGTAGAGTAAATACCACTATACTATTAAATACCGGGAAAAACGAGAGGTGAACAGTAATCCTCTACCATTTGCATAATCCAATTATTTATTTGCAACTTGGAAGCCCAGGCACGGCAGCCTGATCCCTACAATATGGCGGCGTTCGTTCTGAAAGTGTCGAAGACATAACGAACCGAATCGACCTCTTGTCGGACAATTTTCTAAAAGCTATAGAAAATTTATTTTATAGGTATTGATTTTTAGTTAGAATAAATATTTATAACAGAAAAATTTGCTTTCAACTTAAGAGAAGTGAATAACATACATATATCCAGCAATACAGTGATTTCTCTATATATGTCGCCAAGACCTGGATGATAAACGTCGCGGAATTATCCCCACTACCGCGGAATATACCCCGTGAGGGGCCACGAAGCTCCGAGAGGCCTCGGACATATATCGAGAATTCGCTGTATTTACAAACGCTTTTAAAATCCGTTCATTAACAGTTAAGGGTTTCAACAAATCACTTAGAACAATTTAACATTTTCTTTTGGAATTGTTATTATTTAAGAGAACACGATTTCCTCGTCGATACAATACAATTATCGGAAAGCGCTCTGGACAGGTTTCAAAAATTAATGGCAGGAAGCCGTGCACGTTTTCCTCGTGCGTAATTGTTTATGTTCAACGAACCAGGAACTCCGCACGTCACAGTGCACTCAATAACATTCCTCCGTGCCTTCACGGTCAGCTATTTGCGGTTTTCGTGTCGTTTGTCGTTGAAAAATTAGCGGAGATTGCAGACCGCAATCAAACAAAACAAAAAAACCGCGATAACGCGAGCGAAGAAGGAAATTTATAAGGCCTCGAGATGGCGTCACAGGAAAGTGGTTAATTGAAAGCTTTGTTGTAATTTGCATCGGCCGCTCTTATCGACAGATACGTTCTGCAATTAACACTTCCGGTTTCCGATCGCTACCTCTGACTCTATTTTCGCTGAACAATAAGATCTTCGTTTCGCAAGTGACGACGAACGTCTTCCAAAGGATAGTGATCTGAGAAACATCGATACAATAGTGTAACTAAGATACAGTATGTAAATCGTGTTACCTCGTTAACCCTCGGACTCCTACGAATTCTAAACCTATGCCGGAGTCATTTCTGACCCACGCCGATATTTCACTACAGTTTTCATTCGATATAAGACGATGGCTCGGGACCGGCTTTGCTCGTATTTCCGATGAAGAAGAAGAGTATTTTCTTATTTCGAAATAAAAACCATCGTCTTATATCGGAATAAAATTGTAATTAGTTAGGAGGGCGATCCAACATTCGAACCAGTGTCGCCAGATGAGGGGAGGTAGCACGAATCGAGGGGAAAAAGTTACCCCCTCTCTGCCAGCACCGGCGTTTACGCGACAGTGCCGAAACGCGTCACGTGACTGGGCCGAGGAAGAAGTATGGGGGAATAGCGCGGTAGAAGGGGAAATTAGAGTGGGAGAACAAGTCTTGATCTGGCGACACTGATTCGAACGCTAGCCATCTTGTCCATGAGAAAACAAGAATTATTATTCGAGTCCATGGCGGTAAACGAGTTTCATGATTTTATCTATGGAAAAATCAATGTGTGTCGATGATATTGGTTCCGATGGCTCGGTTCTGATCGCATTTTTTATACCTACTTGACAACTGGAACGCAGATGCACTTCTGTTATTTCCTCAACATAGAAACTCGGAAAATAACATAAATTTATTGTTAGACTGCGGATTTTATACATTTGTTATAAGTGAACTCTGGATCTCTATGCAAAATAAACAGTTTGCGCAACAACTGCAAAACGCGGGAGCTAAAGATTATATTTTTCATTAATAATTTTAATGTAGTCGAAATAATATATTAATACTTCTGAAGTCTTTTAATCTTTTCACTGTTTCAAATAGCATCCACTCATTTTTCTCAAAAATATATAAAACCAATAATAATGTCTATTATTTTCATTGTCTTGAAATTACTAAAGGAAGGATAAGAATTTGATTTGTCTAACATTTCTTGTAATTTATATAGACAACTGTTATTTTACATAAAAATAAAAAAATGAGACGTTTATACAATTTTATATTTCTTGTAGCAATTTTTATGTTTACTAGTAGCTTATATATTTAATTATGAGTGACACTTAAACAACTAAAAAATTAATAGTCAGAAATTGTCAGAAATTAAAATTCATTGAGAATGTATTTCTCCTTTCAGTGTGACAATATTCGGAAATTCTTCGCGTTTTTAAAGAAAGATGTTTAAATTACAATCACGTAGAAGTAGTTTCGATTCGCACGTTCTGAAATGTGGTTATTTAAATACTCGTCAATGTTTAGTCCATTTATCGGAATATTCTTGAATTGTTAATACCGTCCGAGAGAGACGCGAATAAAAATCAACGTTCTATATTTGATGATAGCGTAATAAAAGAACCCAACCAGCTAGTAGCGGTAAGATGGCAAACCGGTTTGTTGAATTCACAAATCTGCCTAAGTTATTTACATCAGACCTTAGAGTCTTTCCACCAGACCCTACAAGACTACAAAATCTTCTGTATCTTTAATTTAAACGTACCTCTTGAAATCCACGTTATTCTTTTTATTAATATATAATGGTATAATACAAATATAAATATTAAAAATATCCGTAAAATTTTTGAAATTTTTTGGAAGTACGAATTCTCTCAATGGGACAGAATTAATTTAAAAGAATGATATTCAGTGGAAAAGTTCAATAGTTTACCCCAACGTTTACATTGAAAGTACTGATATAGAATAATTGCGTCTTAAAATAATTTTCCCGTCTCAGTTCCGAATTGTTCACCAAAATAGAATAAAATCGCTGATTTCGCAATAACGTTATCTGAAAATCTTAATGCAATCGAACCCAGTTGCCATAATATCCGGTAGAAATTACCTTCATAAACGATAATTACATTGATAACTACACGGACGGACTGTAATACCAAACTGTCGCATAAATCTTGCATACGAATAATAAAAACAGTTCGGACAATTACCAGCTTCCTAAAAAGTCGAAGTACAATAGAATTGTACTCAATTAGTCGTTCAAGGCCAATTTTCTTAACAGCTTTGCATAAAAATTATGACGAGGCTGCTTCGCGACGACCTTGATGCGTTGAGTCGGTTTTCTGTAAAGGTTGCGAGAACATAACTTTCCTTTAAATTCGCCAAGCGGCCGATGCTAATTATAAAAGGAGGGCGTTGCAAAAGCACAGAAATTCTAAGTAAATACCAAAGACCAAAAAAAGAATTTACAATCCTCTTTTTCGTATTTTTTAAATTCCTGTAAATATTAAAGAGCGTCTTGATAGTCTCTTGAGTGTTGATAAATTCTAAATAAATTAAATAATCAATTAAATTCTTTTAATTTTTCTGTTTCAAATTACACCCACTAATTTTTCCATAAATGCATGAAATTCGCAGTCTAATTGTTACTAATTATTTAATTGTTCTTCTGTCGTTACAGACATGATGTTCAAACTGATGTTTCTTGGCCTTCTGGCCTGCACTTCCGGTCAGTGGGTCAATCCAGATGAGTACGAGAAGTTGAAGACCTCGATGCAAACTCCATTATCGTATTCTGCTAATCGTCCAAGTCCTCCGGTACAGAGTTCCTCTACTCCAATAAATTTGTCATATCAAACCCCACCTCAAATAATAGTTCAAGGACTTCCCAGAAGACCTGCACCAACACCACCGTCGCAAATAATAGTGCATGATTTTGCCACCAAAACACGAATACCGCAGCAATACTCTAGCAGTGCTGCAGCAGCTGCTCCGCAGCAATACTCTGGCGGTGTTCAACAAGCTGCTCCGCAGCAATACTTTGGCAGTGTTCAACAAGCTGCTCCGCAGCAACAGCCTATTGGTGCTCCAGCAGCTGCTGTAAGCGCACCTGATAACAGCGTACTGCAAGAGTGGGACGATCATGTAAGCAAATTCATAGTTGCACAGTTGCATGGGTGCTCCGAGCACTTTTTAGTGCATGCATACACGAAGAAGGTGGAAAGAAGCATGGAAAAATGATATTCATAAAAGTCTCTCTTTGTCTGATTGCAATTGTACTTTACAACTTTTTACTCAACTTTATCTTCACGAAGAAGAGAATTAGATAGTCACAATTTTTTGAAATAAAATTTTACTCTCTGTGCCAACAAGTTATGTATCATTTAAATACGGAATACTCTCTTCTAGATACAGTTCGTAGCATTATATCCAGATAGCACTCGGACGTTCGTACCGGACCTTCTGTACGTCCCAGATACGTCCAAATAACGTCCGTACAAAGGTCTCAGTTCGAACGCAGGACGTCCATAGGAGGTATCGTGCGGATGTCCTATGGACGTCCAAAACTTAGATCCTGTGGATGGCCTTGGGACATAAAAACGGACGTCCTTAGGACGTCCGAAATTCATTTACTTAAAACATGGACGTCCCTGAGACGTCCGAAAGTTAGGTCCCATTGGACGTCCGAAATTTAAGTCCCTCGGACGTAGGACGTGTGGACGTAAACTGGACATAAAACGGACGTCCTATGGACGTACGGTGCTATCTGGGTAATGATCGGTACGAGTACGACAATCGGTGATAGTTAATAAATTTAGATAAATATTAACTATTTAGACAAGTACTAACTATTTAGATAAATTCTAAATTATAATTCTGTTTGAATTTCAGGTAAACGATATCATCGTGAAAGGACTGATAAAGTTCAGTCTGGATGTCGACCGAGAAATCTCTAGGACCCAGGGTACTTCGTCGACCGTGCCACCAAGCAACGTAGTCTTCTCGCCGATCAGTGTTGCGGTAGCACTCTCGCTCGTCCTTGCGGGTTCTGCGGGCAGAACCTTCGACGAGGTTGCCAGGGTCCTTGGACTTGAGTCCGGAATTGACATCTCTAGGAACTCGGAGATTGTTCATCAGATGTTCGGCATAATGTTGGCTCAACTTCATAGCAATTTGGCAAACGTCGCAGGACCTCGTCTGGACTTTGCTACGGCCGCGTTTGTGCAGGTATGACCCTTCTGATACTGTCGTTTCTCCCGTCAAAATTAAAAAATGGTAGGAGACGATCCTCGACTAAATTTTGCAGAATTTTTTCTTGGAACTTCATCGAATTCCCTCAAAAACTAGGAACGAAATGATAAAACTCTTTTGATACTAATGATTTTTTCATGCAATTTTTACTATCATATTCCTGACACTTTTCCGTTTAAAATGAGTACAAACACGACACAATTCTGATCGCATTTACTTGCATAATTCGCGATATAGTAGAATCTCTATTATCCGAACTAATCGACGAAACAGTTACCGAGCTGCAATGCTAGATTGCGGCAAGTTTCTTTTACAAATGTCCATCGATCCAGAGGTTTAGATTCACCCCTAGGACGGATGACCATTGCTTTTGTTATGATTGATACGATTGAATTGTGTTAAAAAGAAATTATGTTTTTTAAAAAATCGTTCGATGTTGTCGATTTTTAACGATCGGAATTGTAACGAGCGAATGTTTCGGAATATAAAATCCCAAATCGAGAGTTAAAATAAGAAGAGCGGCTATAGTTAATTGTTCAAAATATTATAAACAATAAATTCATGTCTGTGCATTAGGACCAGTATCCGATTCTCCCGCAATTCAAAACAATCAGCCAAAAAGTGTACGGGAACGAAGTGATCAACGTAGACTTCGCAAGAAGAGGAAGAGCGATCCAGCAGTTGATCAATATGTGGGTAAAACAGAAGACTAGGGGCAAGATCGACAGTATCCTAAACGATGCGCCATCACCGGACACCACATTGATCCTTTTGTCAGCACTTTATTTCAATGGGGAGTGGAATCAGCACTTTTTGCAAGGCGCAACTAAGAGGTTCGTTCTTCCATTTTCAGAACACAATCGTTCGAGACATTTGTCGAAAATTTAATTTCGTATCATAATTGTCATTTCAATAAATAACTGTAGTATCTCCGAATCTAAATGAATCAAAATAATCCGTGAACGTTAACGAGAGATAACATCATACTCTATCAGAAAATCTGAAAAAGAACAGAAAGATGAACAAGAAAAAAAGAAAATGCCAAGAAGATATATGTTACCAAACAAAGAAAATTAAAGATTCTACTTCGAACCATATATATATTTTTGTTTTTAATTGTTCAGGAAGCCATTCTTCGTCGAACCAAACTCGCCCATCACCGTAGACATGATGTACAACGGCGGCCAGTTCCCATTCTACGAAGACAGACAATTAGGTGCAAAAATCATCGGCTTACCTTACAAAGGCCACCAGGTAAATATCTATCTATTTAAACGACATAAATCACTGTGTCTGGTCAAGGTTTATCGAATTTCAAAAATCAGGTGTAAGAATTTCCGGAGTTTTGGCAATGTTGGAATTGAAAAATCGGTCTTCCCAAAACTCGATTTTAGCATAATCCATAGTCCCGAGATAGTGGAAGCAAGATATACCAACAGCTCATGATCATTTCGAGTGCCTAAATGTCGGTATTAACACTAGGTTTACGGAGCACTAAAAGTGAGTGTTTTCCATTATTTTATAAAAATAAGAAGAATGTGTCTATCCAAGTTTTCAGCCACTTTTAAAATAATATATACCTAAAGAAATAAATTTGTTGTGTAATTCCACGTAGATGGATCTTCACAATCTCAATAATCGTAAATTAAAAATATTCGAACCCGTAAGCCTAGTGTTAAATGTCAACAAACTTGCTGAACCCGGCGATGTAGACAGTTACCATAACTCACAATCTACACTGTCCATCGAGCCCCTTGCTCTACAGTCCGCAGCCTATAATCACAGAATCTGCACAAAGATTCCGAGCAAACATTCCGACCTTCGCGCAGCCATCACTTCCGCGTGCCACTTCAACGGTTCTCATTCTTTGCAGACCTCAATGTACGTCGTTCTACCGAACGAGCCGGGAGCTAAAGCCCTGCGCGGTTTCCTGAACCGACTGAGCCTAACCAACATCGAGAGCCTGATAAGAAACATGAGGAACGAAACCTGCATCATCGCTCTTCCTAAAATGAAACTCTCCAGTACCCTAAGCCTGAGTGGAACTCTAGCAAACCTGGGTCTAACGTCTCTGTTCGACCCTACAACCGCTGATCTGAGCCTAATCTCTCAACCTGTGAATGGTGGTAGACAACCGTCAGTAAACACAACTATTGAGTCTCGTTTTATGCAAGGGTCCAACGACCCGCAGGACGGTGGTCCAACAGTTACGATACCACCTCACATGTTGAGAAGTAATCACTTCGCCTACACTGACAAGAAGTGGGGCTACACGGTGGAGCAATGGCCGACCGGGTTTTCCATCAAAAAGCAGCGACAGTCTCGCAGTTCCGAGGTCAGGAAGGCTCGGAAGACTGAAGAGAGCAAAGACTCTTACAAGGTGGAGGGGTCCGAGGCCGGAGAAGCGAAGGTCGTAAATCTCGAGGCGAACAAGTACCGTTTCCAGGCGAGACAAAGGACGAGGAGACAGAGCAGGCCGCTCAACCAGGACTTTCTCAACTATATCAAAGACCGGAATTTCCCTTCGTACGGCGTGGATGAACTCAGGAACTCCGCGAACCTGGTGAACCCGCATATCTTCGCGTCAGACGTGCTCCACAAAGTGGAAATCGAGATCACGGAAATAGGCACAGAGGCTGCTGCCGCGACCGGCGTGATCCTGGAACGTGATGGAAGCCAGAAGAGATTAGTGGCGAACCGACCGTTCTTCTTCTTCATCAGGCACGACGTCACGGGACTCATCCTCTTCTGGGGCACCGTGAACTCCCCCACGCCTAGCTACTGAGTGATCCAGTGATCTAAGGGACTTTTTGCGATTAAATGATCGCCCCAGAACGAATCTCGCCGTGCCTGGTCACGATTAGGGGGGAAGAACCGTTTTACAGACGTCTATGAACAGGAACATGCCCACTTGCAACCTGACGAGATGTTAGGCAACGGGGGTTTAGTAAAAACAGTTGTGAGTGCTTCCTTGAAAGGTCTTCCTTTGTTTGCAGGCATTCGGAAATTTTTATAGAGAAATCGGCCGACCGTTTTGTATTGAGGTTTTGCATACGTGTTTTCTATTATTTGAACTATACGGTAGAATTTTTTGAAGTCGAAATACTTGAAATTGCAGGAGTTATAGTTCCTTGAAAAGGGGCGGATAGAATGTTCCTCAATACGTTTACCAAGTAAACGCGACACTGAATAGGATTCTGCTAACGTGTCTGGTTATCGCTTGCTTTTTCTACTTACGTAAGTAGTAGAACGCTTAAACACAACTGTACGCATAACTGATAAGTAGACTGAGAGCATTTATGGAAATTTAACTGTAGCGAGAATACAAAGTAGAATAGAATTTTTATTTTACTTTTTTTTTAAATACAGGGTGGCCCAAAAGTCGCTAGACTGAAAATGGAACCTTTTGAATTTAAAAAAGTTCTGATTTATTCTTTTATGTCGAATAGTGTATAGTATTATGTTGGATTGCAAGTTGGTGTCCTTCTTTAAGTTGCTGGACGTTAATAATGACGATTCAAGCGAGAGTTCAAAGGCGTCGTACCTTGAAGACAGTATTGAGTATGGAACGACTATTACGAATACCAACCTGATCGTGACCTCCGCATCTTACTTTCTATTTAATCAATACTATTTGCCATTGCTTACCGCGGTAACTTCGACCATGTTTACGTGTGCGTCTGTCTTCATGGACACTGTTAGGCATGCGGGTGATTACCATTAGGAAACCGAGTTACGTGAGAGGATTGAGTAAAGCTTGCCTGATTCAGAGCGCGATACGATTGGGAGAGATGCTTCTATATGACTTATTTATACCATTTTCCTTGATTCGTCGCCATCGTAGATGCTACACGTACCGATACGACATTATTAATCTAGCCATAATTGTTTATGGTAGACACGTCTGTATTCCTAATAAAACAGTATTTTCTAAACGCTACAGACTGTCCGTATGCTATCCCATGCGCAGTTCAATGTTGCATCATTGAATGCTAATCTCAGTAGTGTCAACATTCAGTTATTAAAAGGATTGTTTTATATAATCGTGATGAATAAACGGTTTCAAAATACCATGCTGCATTAGTCACTGTTCCGACGATTCATATCTAAACATCGGTTGAGTTTAATTAAACGACGTAGAATTTATTGAGATTAAAAGTATTTGAACGGTCACAGTACACTGAGTTTTATTTATTTTTAATAATTATATTTTCTCAGGAAATCCATGGTTTAAGAACTAAACTTCCATTAAATTGTTGCTTCGTCAATGGTGATTATTATATCAGTTAACGTATCAACAAAACCAATTTAACCCTAACAATATAAAACGATTGATTATCTTTGATAACAAATCCATTCGACTGAGATACGTCAATTTTGTTCTTTTATTCAAGATATTTTACAATTGATAATACAAAGACTATAATCCGATGCAACAGAAATAAATTGAAAATCTTTGTCTGGACGGCTGTATAACAATTTATAAGAAAAATTTTCCACGTACATACATATATAACTTTTACAGGATATGTAGCCTCGAATCATACAAAAAATGTTATGCAATTAATTTTATATATATATATGCATAAGTACAACCGTCTCGCAATTAAGTAACTTTGTCTATCGAAAACAACATCTTTTTGCAATACACAGAATCGGGTTTAGTAATTTGTAAACTGAAAATTCTTTTATTCGATACTGATCATCCTATGACAGTAATCGATTATGAAAATATTTGTCCTGTGTATTTCAAGTTTCAATAGTCTAAAAGTTTTATAAACTTTGAGTAGTATAATATTCAATGTTTTTTTTTTTAGAGACTTTATATTATTGTGACTGTTCTCAAAAAGAACTTTTCGTTTAGGGCGTTAATACGCAGAACATCGTATTATCGAGACAATTTATTCCGTAATCCGAAATAATAGTAGTCGTAAACTTCATTCCTGAATAGAATCTTTGTTAAATACTTGGAACAAAAAATATTTATTACACTTTTTCTTGGCTTAGATTATATCATTTTTTCTTCGCGGCGCTATTATTTTGAACAATCCCAAATATGCTACAATTTTCCCCTGGACATTCGTCTGTACTAGATAGAATAAACAAAATGAAACCATACACGATACCGAACGCAACGTGTCTACACGATACGTATCAGGCTTAGGCACATTTTCTTTAGAATAAAATAGATAATAAATCAATATAAATAATTTATTATTTATATTTTAGAAATAACATAGAGAAACTGACTTAATTTTCTATAAACTTCAAATAAAATGACAAATAATCTCACATGAGAGGCTGTGATAAGGTTACCTGTTACTTTATTTGAATTTTTTCAAACTACCATTGTAGAAAACAAAAACAGCCTCTTAGCAAGACACAGATACTAGCTATATGTAGTGTTTTGTATTTGAAAAATTATTTGAGTGAAAATTTATTCAAATACAAACCAAGAAATAAATTAAAGAAATTATTTTATTTCACAGCCAAACAATAAAATAACATCTAGACAAAGAAAATCGAAGCCTGATAGGTACGCAACCGTTCTACGCCCATAAAACAAAACTATCTCGTACTCTGTTCACAATACCACGTCGAAATGTTCACGTAAAAAGATTGTTCCAAAGAGATCGCACGTAATTTTATGTTACTTACATTAAATGGGTATTCTAATCGCATATCACTTTAGAATAGCCGAACGCTTTATATCTTTGTAATCAATCTATAACATTTAATACTTTTTACACGCAAAAATTTTGTTCCGACTTATTGAATACTGCTCTGTGGACCTATCAACGGGAATATCTGCGTGATTTTACCGATCCCCTTGGTGCGACCCTCCCTTAACAATAGCCGCATACCAACGTGCAGATATTCCGGATGGTTGACGAACCTAAACAGCACGGAAGCTTTGTCGTTCGTCTGAAGACCTCTATCCTTCGCATCCATTATCCCCTTGATGATGCACGTCTGCCTCACGTTCCCAACGTGCACTGTCGTTTGGAAACCAGAGTATATTGCTGTCGCGTGGTACACTATTAATACAGTTGCCTGAAAAAGTTCCTTAATCAGAATAATCACCCAGGCTTTTGTGATTGGTTGCATCTAATTTTCAATTTCGATTGAAGAATCAATTAAGAAATTAGGAGTTGGAGTGAGGACAAAATTTTGAAATTACAGAGCAATGGTATCAGTACGCTGTAGCACACATACTTGAAAAAAAAGTGTCGCATGTGGCTGATCCCATAGTGATACCAGAACCATCCCCGGCCGAAGATGAGGCAGGGGAGGGCTGCAATTATTAGGCGGCGCTAACGTTAGACTGGCGCTTTGTGATGCTCTGACTAAGCAGCACGGTGCTTTATTGCGATGTAGACTGACGACCTTGACAGGACTGAACTCCCCATCTGGCAGTGGCCCTACCAGTAGTCGAGTGCCAGGAGCGATCGCACCTTTTACGAGCAATCCGCCTAAAACAGGTTCGTTTAAACCTGCTACCCTATAATAAAACAAACAAACAAACGCATTCCTTTTGTGATCTACCAACGGGAACCTTTCGATACAAGTATGCCTATGTACCTGAACGTTTCATCGATTTGAAACAGGCAGGATTCTGATTCGGAATCCGTGGAGTTCACGTCGTGCGGAGACAGATTCTTAATAAAGTTCGTCAAATTCTCGAGACCCTCTCCCGTGACGCAACTTACATTAAACACTGGTATCACATCCGATTCATAGTCCCACGATATGTGGCCGTCGTTGTACATTAATAACTGTTTCGAATAACCCTGTGCGCTAATCGCGTTCTCTAATTGAGTTATGGTTTCCGTGGTGTTGCAGAGACCAAGGTCAATTTTGTTTACAACTATGAAGATTGGAAGTCCTAGGGTAAGACACAAAGCCATGTGCTCCTGCGACGCTTCATTCATAGGTGGTGCTACGACTAGCATTACGTGGTGAGGTGAATATCCTGGAAGACAACGGCAGATGTCAATTCGATGAATTATGAACTCGACCGTTACAGAAATAACTAGACTGCGAATTTTATGCATTTATGAGAAAATCGAGGTGGTGCAATTGAAAACATTTAAGAATGCTGATGTAGATACTATTGTCAACTTATCTTTTCTCTGTGTCTTTGAATTGATGTAAACAATTTTGTATTTTGCATAAACGCAGTCTAGAAATAACATCCGAGATATCGTACCGGTAAGACCTAGAACCGTTGTCCTTAAATATTTACGATGCCCAGCGAGATCTATAAACGTCACCACTTTCGAAGCGTGCTCGCATATTTCTTCGGCAGTCGCCATTTCCGCATAATTTAAGACGTGTCCTTCGCTATCGAACCCTATGATTTCATGCGAAATCGAGGAAGTACGACCCGTCTTTATTTCGTGAAGGTGTCGCAGCATATTCAGCCTCGCTCTTCCTCTACCATTATCTAATTCACCCTGCGTCAGTACACCTGTATACATTGCGAATGTGTTAGCACTTGGGCTTCGGTTGCAGTGTTATCGACTTAGATGAGCAACAAGCGTGGCAGAGTAAACACTAAGTATATTTCTCTACCTTAAATGTCCTCTGCTAATCCTCTCACCTAAGAGAGTTGACTTCCCAGCATCCTGTGCGCCAGTCACAGCTAGTCTCAGATCAACGATACTATCCTGATCCTCTCCGTCCCCCTTTCTCAACTTTTTCACCAAGATTTCTGCCACACTCCTTTCCTCCTTCTTGTTACTGTGTGTGGATATATCTTTATTTTTAGAATTGGCAAGTCTTTCACGTAATATAGTTGTAGTAGCACCTAGTCTAGCTGCCATGTCGTTTAAAGTCTTCAAGGAAGCTTTCATGTCCTCTCTTGTTAGACCCGTCAGCCTTCCATTATCCTCCACACCTAATCATGAAAAGTGCAAAAGACGAAGCAATGAATGGATCATTCGTATTTATGTATAATCGATGGGAATGATTTAATTTGCACCAATTTGATAAATAGCCTCTCCATGACCCTCCCTAAGCCTCCACTTCATCTGCGTTACTAGGTGCTCAAACCGTTGACTAGATGGATTGATTAACTTGAGTTTGTACTCAATGTTGCCTTGTTCCGGCTCTGGTGGCAATCTTTCCTCCTGGTCATCGTCGGTGCTGGAATTCTCGCAATCTGACATTCCATTTTCCTCGTTTTCAGAGTCGTTCCATGTTTCCTTCCGCGTGTCCCTTTGACTGCCTGGACCAAACAGTTCCAAGAACGAGTCCATATCTGGAAAAACAAAACAATAATTCCTATAATATCCATTTCTAATGTAAAATAACTTTCTCTGGCAACGAACAAACATAATTGGATCTATTGGGAAGGTCAAAATACAGGCTATAGCTTGTGACATAATATTGCATCATACTTGGCTATTATGTCATTTACAATATATGATACATATTTATACAAAAGCTACTATTTAAACATAACAAACTGAACTCACAAATTGTTTTACAATACTTCTAATTTAGTAAATTTGTTATACGCGCTAATGGAATACTATAAATCTGTCAAAGCCATTTTGACATATGTAAATAACAATTGTAGTAAACTAGAATTTTACGAATAATTTCATTGTTAACCAAAATTTTTATTGTATCTCGAAGTGTGTAATATTCTACTGTGACATTTCCGTTGTATAAATGCATTCCATTGTTGCATCACAAAGCGTCAATGTTGACACAACGATTTCGAAAATGAGAACGAGTTCGATCTTTTTTATTTTATGTTTCATATCGTTTTCTTTCTTTTTTTTTTCTTACGAGGTGATATTAAATTTAACTTACTTTAGAAGTTCATCAGTACGCGCTTCGATATCCGGCGTGTATCCGCGTCTCTGTCAATCGCGATATTGCATTTAATTTGACGGTAAACAGCTCCCGTTATCGCATGTTTAGATCGGTCTCTTTTACACGGTATTCAAGGTTCAATCGAACTTGAATCGCATTCAAAAGGACAAGATACAGTGGAAAACGCTTGAGCGCGCCAAACCGACATACATATCGCATTACGCTTCAACAACTGCATACGCATGTAGTGGTGGCACTGACATCCCACATATATGCTTTCAAATATCGATCTAATATTGAATTGAACCGAAGAAAAAATTATCGTTTCTTCATTATCTTCTCAAGATAACTATTTTCCACAAAAGGTGATCCATGTTCCGAAATTAAAAATGTTTAATGATAAAGACCCTCATCACAAATGAAAACGATTGTAGCGCGATCGTTAAATTAAAAAAAAATTATTTGTTATTTTATAAAAGTTTAATTTTTTTCATTCTATTATTTATTTTTTTTTTTAATCGAACTATTTTCCTGTTTCTGTTATCAGTTTCTAGGAAAAGCCACTATTTTCATTGTACTATCTTTAATTCTTCATACACATTGTGCGTTATCAAATGTTTTGTATTTGTCGCAATAGAACGATTATTTTTATAGATATACCGTACTGCGCCTTTAATAAAATCGGTACTGTGATTGCAATGTATATTCCGCATTCTTATTCAAGATATTTCAGAATTTCTAAATTTATATAGTTATTTCTGTACAGATGGTCTTAATACTTGATCGCTGTAGGGCTAGTGCTAATAGCTATTAATTGTTATTAATTTCGATGAGCTCGGATAATTTTCATTGAGCATTCAGATATCGAATTTTTCAGCATCGTCAATATATACATTGCATCAGTCCCATCAGTGCCGATGTACTATACCGCGTAACACAGTGGCAACAAAACTGTGTGCAAACAAAGTACATATTCGTGGAACACAGACGAAGATCCAACTGCATATGGAACTGTGATGGAAAGCGATTGCGTTCGCAGAATCGATAGTAACTTGGATTCGAAAGAATACAACGTTTACGAGCGTCAATAAACGAAAAATGACAGCTAGACGACAGCGAAAACATTCGACATGACCGCGCATTTACGCACGACGATTTAATCAGAAAAATGTCCGAGACTTACTGCATTTTACAAACGGTAGTTTCCCTTGCCGTCTGCTGCGCACTCCCGAAAATGATATTTCGTTCAACACGTTCGGCGATGTTGAATAACACACGCACCTTTCACTTTCCCTCCCGTTTTTTAACACTCGACCGTGCGCAAATCGGTCGAGATCAGCCCGTTACCAGCCCGCTGTATCATCCTGAGCACGAAACAGACTTAGTCTCAAGTTGACGCGATCTTAGATGACGCTAAAACTTACAACAAATGGTTCTTGAATCAATCGACAGGGGGCTAGCAACGTCAGACATTTCCCGCTTGTACTCTTGAGTATTGTCAGTGGTAAACGACGGAGCGAATTTTAAAAGTATCATGAAAACAATCTAAATTCCACAGCTGGCTAGACAATCAATTGGGAAGTAGTTATGCAAAAGCGACTCGAAAAGAAAGAATGAAATTTTTTTGTTCGACGCCGTGTTAGTTATGCATGAAGTAGAATCGGTACGTCAGTCGAAAACGAAGCGTCAAATGAGATTTTATTCGTTCTTTTCAACTCGCTTTTGCATGTAGAATTATTTTCCAATCGATTGTCCACGATTACCTCGTTACTACCTCTGCTGTAATTATTGCAGTCAATGCTGTCGAGCATTAGAAGTGGTATTATCGGATAAATAAGTAAAAAAATTAATTTTCTGTTTTTTATAATTTATAATAAATTCTATTATTTTTTAAAATGTTACTTTCATATTTCCTACACCTATAAACTATCGATTATAAAACAATGATTACAATGGTGAACAATAAAGGAAAATAAGAAGGCAATAAGAGTGTAATGAAATTATACAATAAAAAATAATTATTTTCCAAGCAATTACAGAATGCATTATGCCAGCATTCTACGTTTATTTCGCTATGACGTTTCTTCCGTAATTCGTGGTATGTTTAGCGATGTTGGCATTTGAGATCAGTGATAGTTCCATGTTCTTAGTTCCACAACCGACAAGAGTATCTCGACAATGGGACCATTACCAAGCGCTCCCAGTACCCACCTGGGACCCACTTTGAGGCTCGCAGTTTAACACGAGGGCTGGCAGTCTTTATAAATACCTTGTCTGTGGTTCAAGTTTAGCATAGATTAGAAGCTTTAAAGCCATGTAGCTTTGCCATAGACGAGATATAAAGATAGATGTAACACTTGATAGGTTTTTTTGTTCCGGGTTTGTTTTACCGACTCGATACTTTTCGCACAAGCCGCTTGGTGCAGCAATATAGCAGTTGCATCCAAACCTACAGTATGAGCACTCTCATTTCCTCTCTGCGAATATAAACATAGGAAAAAATCGAAAATCAATTTTCCATTCAAGAGTACTTTTAGGAACATGTCATCGATATGTTATTTATACACTAAGAATTTAATTTTTGACATTTTTGTTCATAATAAAAATGAATCATATATATGCATATATTTCTAAATATATCTATACACAAACAAACATGTAGAATGCATTTTTTACCGAGTCCCGAATGATTGATTATCGTCATTTCATACTTCACAAAATATACGAGAAAAATCCACTACATAAGTAAATATCTGGTATGCGTACTCGTTCGCATATTTCTAATCAGCTTTGAACGTAATTGCATACCTCAATCAATCACTTACATTATTAACTGATAACATTCTTATATCAGAGTACTGTTTTCAATCGATTCCGCAAAATAAAATCAGATGTCGAAACTGAATTTTTCAATTTTTGAACGAGAGCGACGGCACTGTGGGGCGCCTGCATTGTGTCTCCACCTTTAGGGTAAAGAATTCATTAGTTCCATGGAAACGCAGGATAACAGTTTCTAACAGCCTCATTCCGGCCATCGGAATCACTTAAACAAACGGAACGCGTCGTTTGCCGATGATGCGGAGCATATTGTTGTTGCAATCGAGCTGATAAACCTAACCTTCGAATCCGTGGCCACCTATATACGATCGGTCACGGTGTCCGGGATCGTGGGATCGCGTACCCGCGCATGATCAGACGCGAACGAATCTCTCCGTGTCAGAAAAATCCTGTCGCTGTGTGTATGCCTTTAAACGATACACTGTTATCTGCGAAAGCGTCGCGAAACGTAAACAAACTATCCGGGCACGCTAACTCCCGTGCGGTTTCGCGCATTAATTCTCATGTCGTTGTCTCTGTGCTAGCATGACCGTCGTCAGGGTTTGTTTTCGTGCGACTTGGTTCTCTGTGCTCGCAACAATGCGTCGTCGGCTGCAGGATCGTGTTTGTTCGACGCGGGACGCTCGTATTTTCTAAAAAGAAATCCTACATCGGTTTGCGGCGATGATATGGAGGAGGACCGGGCCGCGGTGAGGAACGCACAGTGTCGTGATAAACTTTTATTTACATGTAGACGACGACGACCAAGTCGACGAGTATAAACATGGCCGTCGCACTTTGTGTTGATTACTGGTGTCAGCTCGGGACAGAACAAGTCCAGCCGGGATCGGAATAATGGACGGAACCCGTGCACCCGAGATATCCAGGTAAACGAGACGCTTCCGGATGTTCCGGACGTTACTATCGTTCGCCCCTCGGTTGTTACCACTTGCTTACATCGATTCGGTGCATCTTGCTGCTCGAGGGCCCGTGTGTGTACCCCTAACGTTAAATCTTCCTCAGCTTTTCCGCTGCTTTTCCGAATGGTTTTCGCCTTTTTGCGTGGCCGTGCCGAAGGTGATTGAACCTCCGTCGGCCGTACGTCATTCGTACGCATTGTTAACACGTAACGCGATCGCAATCATAGCTCAGCTGACTACTATTGACCTATCGGTGTGTTGCTGTCAGAGGAAGTTTTCAGGGCTGTTTTGTCATCGAGTCGAATTCGAATTCGAACCGCTGTTGATATATCTTCGATTATGTTCTGCTTTCCGACGCGATCCTTCCGATCGCTGACGATACACGATCGTTTCTTTTTCCTCGCTGCGCTGCATTTTCGCGTTGCATTCGATTTGAATAAGTGTGCCAGTGATGTTGTATCCGAGTGTCCTCAATTTGTGAGTGTTGCATTTTGCAGCAGTGCACACCAAAGCTGTCCATCTGTGTAATGTATACATACCTGCCGTGTGTATTTAAGCCGTGTTAGTTGATCATTATTTTATATATACAAATATTTATCAATCTTTGTTGTTCTTGATGATTTATTTCAATTAGTGGAATGTGTATTGCAGCAGAAATATTTATGTGTACAAAGATCTGTTAGTTATTCAATAAATATATTGGAAATTATATGTATATATACATGGGTTTATTTTTTGTTGCTTTCAACAACTCAATTTGTAGTTTGCAAATTTATTTTCAACGATTTTTTTTTGTATGTATTTGATCGAATCACATGCTTTTATGAGAACTACAAATTGTGTTCAATATGAAAATAAAATAAAATAACGAAATTTTGTAATGCGAAAATTATTAATTAGTTGTAGTAGTAGTAGTTACAGTAGTATTTATGTATATTGTATAGTGTTTAGCAGAAAATGATATTAATATCGTTTATAGTTTACTTCCTGCTACCTCACGCTTTAATCTTTGCTCTCAATGTATATTGGATATTAAAGGTCATCTGTACAATAATAAACACTGATAATGAGAGTATTCTCGGAGTTTTGAATGCATTGTTGATTTTACGTTTCAAATACGTTCCTCTTAGCATAAAAGCGCCTCTTTAAAAAACAACACTATAAAAATTGGTATTGATATTTTTAGAATTTTTATATTAATAATTTATCGATATACTAAAGTTTTAAGTGTTTTAATTTTTTTTTATGCATCCTTCTGTATCATTAGTAGCTACAGCATTGAATTTGGTAGTGATAATAACTTTTCTGAAAAAACCTCAGCACAAACACAACATTGTTTTCAATTAAAACATTTAGATATTTCGTGTATCAAATGAAACATTTTTGAATTGCACATTATTCATTTTTTAATCTAACTAGTCATAACGCGGCGAACAGAAAAGTTATTTGAACAATAATTAGTGTTTTCAACATTGTTTACCCACACTTGTTTGCGTGTAGTTATTTTTAAAAATAGTATTTATTTGCTGCCTCTGCACCGATTAACTCCTTAAAAGCATCGACGAAATAGTTTATCACTAGGATAATATAACAAGATAATCGTTATAAATAAATTATAAATAAATGTTTGAGCATGTGATGACATTCAAAAATTTATTCCTTTCAAGCTTCGATAATTTCGTCGGAAATGGGTGAAAAAATTGTCGGACATTGAAATATCCGTTTAAAAGGCGCTTCCGAATCAATGCAGAACACTTTCTAGGTAAATATCATACGTTAGCTAACAAAGTGAAAGTTTCAGATGCGATCGACGACTTTCGTTGTTTTTACGTAAACCGCTCGAAGCGCGTATCGAAGCTTCTTTAAAAAAAAGAAATTCCCGAAACACGACTGTTTCAAGTCATATTGAATCAGTCAATTAATAAGGATTTATCCTATAATTAAAAAAAAAAATAATACGAATTTACTGATTTTATTTTAAATTGTATATAGAATTACTTATACTGCACGTTAGTTACCTATTGTTCGTTTAAGAACAGAGGTTACACTTAAGGAAAGTCATTGTATTTGGCTTTGGTGCTCTGAAATGTTGACATTGAAAATTATCTGTTTGACTATCATCTTAAAGTATATATACACTTTGGCTTTTAAGGAACATTTAGACAAATTATTATTAATAAAGGAACTTCTCATATGCGTTCCTCGATAAAGTTATATGATTTTCAGCGATACAAACAAATTTTCAATGTCAAGGTTCAAGGTTCACATGTTGTTAATAGCAGATAAAACAAGTAATCCTCGAGACATGTTTATATTACCCTGGCGTATCAATGATTTCAGGCTGTTGTCTGGGTGAGCAATGAATGTATTCCGAATTTTGACTCCATGTGTATTGCAACGCAGACGACCGAAGGAGGCACATAATTCCGATAAAAGGGATTGCTGGTTTGTGAAAAGACGGCGGGGAGATGCTTCCTATATGATACATAGAATGGGTGCTTCTGCATCGTCAAGCATCACCAGTGTAGGTGGAGATTCAGTCCAAGCAGCTAGACTCTCATCTTCTGCTAATCCCGATCAACATGGCATTGCTATCAGGTAGTCAAACATTTACTCTCTTCATTATCTTGTTTACACTTTGCATTTTATAGCCCCCAATCTTTGCTGATACAGTCCCATATAATTAACCGCGGCTGTTGGTATTCTCAGAATCTTAACGAACACTTTTTAATACCGAACTAACAATACTGGAAAAAAATTCACTGAAAAAGCCAGGCCATCTGTTCCACTTTCAGGGAAAAGAAGAGGAAAATGACGGGGTTCGCGACGTTGAGAAAGAAATTCATTCGAAGACGCAGGTCTTCGAAGGCCTGTGACCATGGTAGAATAATCAGAGATTTGGTATCAACGTGGAGTCACCTGGAGGCGACGGCTCTTCTGGAAGAGTACGAGGCCTTGGCAGCATTAAAAGACCTCCATGTTCAAGCGGAATTAGCTAGGCCACCAGCAGCAACGTATAAGCAAGACTTGTCGATGTTATACGATTACAAACACTGCTCTGATGTGGATCTCGTTTACCGTGGAGCGTGTTTTCCCGTTCATAGAGCTTTGTTGTCTGCGCGTTGTCCGTATTTCAGGGACTTGCTAGCTGGGTGTCCAGGTATACATGTGTTTGTTTTTCATTTAATTTATATAGCATCTTTGTAAATTACTTTGTACGTTGAAAGCATGTTTGGAAGTAAGGGACGTCACATTGTCATTTGTGTTCACACCAAATATAAATACAGTCATTAAATATCTACTGCTAGGTCATGCGTGAACACTAATGTTTTTATTTGGCAACACTTCAACACGTATCAAAACACAAAACAGTAAAAGTGGTAACACGGTTTAACAGGTTTGGCCACCTAATAGCGAAAATTCCTTATGGCTCGAACGGAAAGTTTTAGCGCGTAGCGTGGCGTGTGCGAATTGATTGTAAAGCTAAGTGCTTGTTTTGCGTTTTAGGGTACGGTGCCAGGATATGTCTGGAGCTGAGAACGCCGAATCTCGAGGTTCAAATGTTTTCGGCTCTACTGCGATATCTCTACACGGGTGACATTTGCCCACACGACGCGGCCCTGGAGGCGAACCTTCTGCGGCGCTTAGGGGAAGAATTCGGCACGCCGAACCCGTTGGAACACGATCTCAGATATTTGCTGGACACCGGTGATTATGCGGACGCCGCACTAGTGTTCACGTCGGACAGTGATTATCAGAGACCAGATAGTGGAAGTTCAGAATACGGATTCCGGCCAAAGTTAGAACTGCCATGTCATAAAGCGATACTTTCTGCGAGATCTCCGTTCTTCAGGAACTTAATACAAAGACGGACTAGATCGGGGGAAGATCACACAGAAAGGGCGCTTCATATACCTACTAGAATAGTTTTGGACGAGAGTGTAATTCCCAAACGATATGCCAGAGTATTATTACATGCAGTGTATTTAGATACCGTTGATTTGTCGTTAATAATGAGAGGTAATGGTTGCGGAAACAGCGCCGGTAGTCTCGGAGAGGTAAATATGTTGCACATAAACTACTTCCTTTGCACTGTCTAACAAATACTTCACGCTTCAAGAGCCAATAGACGATTCTTGTATATTTCTGTACTCCGAACACAGTTTTGAAAAGATTTATTGTACTGAAGAAATTCGCATCTAGTTAAGGAAAATGTATAAGAATTACCTATTGCATGGTGAAGCACACAAAGACACGAAAATCCGTTGGACGGTGTTATCTAATCCCGAGCATTATGTTGTGCAGTATTTTCAAATGGGGTAACTTGTTTTTATTTTTAAGCCGCGTCAACTTATTCGTATGTATCTACTCCTAGGTTCAAGCTCTCACTCATACTGGACGTGTTCGACCAAGCCCTTTGGAGGAGGCAATGGAATTGTACCAAATCGGCAGATTTTTGGAGTTAGATATACTGTCACAGGGTTGTGAAGATCTTATTTTAGAATACCTTACCTTGGAATCGCTTCCAGCTGTACTGAAGTGAGTTTCTCATAAGATAATGTATAAAATATAAAACTAAAGAAAAATATTCAATATGTTTCATTAGTAGACTGCGGATTTTTATGCAAAATAAAAGTAAAATGTTCTTTCTTTCTGTAATAATTTTAGTTTTATACACCGATGTTTCTAAATTCGCTTCATCCTTTCACTACGTTAAGTTAAAATCCGCAGTTTATTCATTAGCGACCATGACATGCATATAATGGGTATTAACATCCTTGAACATGAACGATGGTGCTAAGAAAAGTATATTCGTAATAATTCTAATTCATAATCAATGTTATAATAATTTTGTTGATTATTGTTTGGTTGTTTTTTCTCAGATGGGGTAGCCAACCTCACGGATCCGCATGGGTACACAGACAAGCGTTGCATTACCTGAGAGAGGAATTCCAACCAGTCGCCTCTTCTTCCATCCTCCATCAATTGGATCATGCACACTTGGCGAACGTGTTGCAAAGTCATTTTTTGCAAGCCAGCGAGCTTGAAATACTGCAGGCAGTACTCAAGTGGGGGGAACAAGAATTGGTGCGCCGTATGGAAGACAGAGAGCCTAATTTACTTAGTCATACAGTGCACTCCGTGACAAGAAAGGGGCTGAAGAAAAGGGACCTAAGCGACATAGAATTACGAGAGATACTCAGCGAACTTTTACCTCTTGTCAGGATGGATCACATATTACCGCCTAACAGCGAAGCACTGACTCAGGTAGGAATCCCTTAATATTTCGTGGGCCAGCATTTTTTCATTGAAAACATGGATTTTTTAACAAAAAATTTATACATATATTATCTTGCCCCGGGCCACTATAGTGACCACCTCGGTCCTCTGAAGGTTGTAATCGTTGAGTAAAATTAACGAAAGTATTCTTTGCATTTAGGCTATTAGGAGAGGGTTGGTATCAACCCCACCGAGTCACATGATAGGGGATGAAAGAGAGAATCTTCGAATGAATGCTTGGATAAGGGGAGGGAAGAAGAATGGATTTTTTGTAAGGCCACGACTGTTTATGCCGTATTACGAGGAAATAAAGGTAACTATCATTTTCGTAGTGCACATTATATAGTTCGTCAACCTTTGGCTCGAAACCTCGTTTTCAGTATTCGTTCAGCGTTCCCATCGAGTATATGTCCCATTTGAGGTTTTGCACGTGATTATTTTCCAATTATTTCGTTGTAAACAAAAGCACGTCCACCTAGAGAAATATTAAATTGACAATAAAGAAAAGAAAATAATTAGAAACTGAAATTCAGCATCCCCTAAATTTTCGCAACCTCCACTGATGGACAATAGAGCGTACGTTAGGGAACCACGATGAAGACACTGATATTCTTCATTTTGTTGCAGTCTTTAGTTGAGGAACAGATGGTCCAAGAAGCAGATTTAGTGAGATTACGAAGGCCACGGTACGTTGCCGATATTCCTGATGCCTTGTACATGGTTGACGAGAAACCCAGACCAATAGGCACGGCAGGCGTAGATGTTCTTGCTGCCGCTTTTCCAGGTACTTTAACCGCAAATATAATAATGCTGTTTCTTCCTTGGAAAGAGCTTGTTCAGTTTAGGTTTTATTCAAGTTCCAGATTCGGTTACACTGGCAGCTATGATGAAACGCGAGCAGAAGTTGAGACAGTCTCCTAGTTGTCAGAGGGCTATCAATCTACCGCTGTCGTCGCGGCACGAGATCAACAGGCAGGTGCGGCTACGTGTTGTGAGGGAGTTCAACTTACCTGACACGGTGGCGGATCTGTTGGAGGTGAGTGCTCTTTTATTTCCTATACACAACTTGGAAGATGGAGTGCATTAAAGTATATTATGGTGTACATTGAAGTACTTACTACACTACTTTACTTAGAAAAATTATATTTTTCTTTGAACGTCGAAGTGTTCCATAAAAATGCATTTAGGTAACATATGTTCTCGAAGCCAAATTCTTCGTAGTATAATATTAAAACAGATTTTTCTTGCGTCAGTGAAAACAACAGAGTTACTTACGTACTAATGTTAGATAATGCTGTATAATAAAGTATACATGTTGAATCTCGTGACTTCAAATGACTTGTAAGTTATTTGTCGTGCGAAACAATTTTTCAAACGAATGTTGCATGGTTTCTAACATCATGTTGCTAAGATATTTGTTAAACAAATTTTATTTCGGACAATGTTCGCTTGAATGTAACATTTCTTTGCATAACAAATAACTTAGGAGTTATTTGAAGTGGTCACGAGACTCGCCGTGCGTATATGTAATACAAGCTCTAGTCATACTTAATGATTACAACGTTACGCTAGATACATCACGTACATTGTGTAACTATAATGTCGCTTATTGTATCATTATTCGAATCAAGAACGAAAAATAGTTAGCATCGATGTTTCTCAGTCGCGTTACATAAAATATGCTCTGCGAGAGGTTGCATCGATGAAAACCAAAATAAGACTTTGCTTGCGACATCTCTATTTCGCGTGACCACAAGTGTGTACTTAGAAAACGTGACTGCGGTATGAATTCAAAACACGTAACACGTATGAGTTAACAGACATTAAAACATACACCTGTGCATTTTCATAACAGTATTGTTCACTTAACAAATTACAATGTCTTGGACGATTGTCGAATCATAACATTCCAATACAACGTTTTCTTCCAAAAATAGATTTTATTATTTACATGTTCGTCTCCTAATTACAAGCACTGGAAATATTGAAAAGCACAGAGAAACGCTCTGCGAAACGCTTGTTCGCTTGTATATATATATAGATATGTATATCAATGTGCGTACAATTTATAAAGCGTTACAAAAATAATTGTTATATTTGGTCTTTCGGTCTGATGAATATTTCAAATTCCGTTTGCATTATTTATCCTAATGTCTTCTATATATGTACACTAACGTTCGTACAAATACAATTTACAAATTTCGATAATATAATACATGCGTTTGTTGCCATTATATTTGTACTTTAAGTATGTCCACGTATAAAAATAATCTTCAACAACTCTTCTAACAACGCAGTAACAATCTGATCGAATGCTATTCGATTAACCATCCTCGTTTGACGAACAGCTGCACGATGTGCAACAACTTCTGCCTGTACGCGCCATCGACTTTTCGGTTCAAGAACTGGTCGACGTCCAGGTTGTTCAACTCCGGGGTGTTGTCCTTGGGCGCTTGAATCACTTGCACCATCATCAGGCACTGGTTGAACTTGATTGGTCCACAGTGTTTCACTATGTCGTCGAATTTCTTCTTCCGGAACTTCTCTGTGTCGACCTCCAGCATCTTCAAGGACTTTATGAAGCTGCAATAGTAGTAATCAATCATATCGTCCAATTTGTGCTCCAGAATGTCCTTGCTCGCGCTCGACACCAGGAAGAAAAGCAGATCGTGGATACCATAGTCGTAGACGCACAATTGGAAGTCTACAATCTTCACGCCAACAAGCTCCCCGCGAGCATCGTGCCTGAACATCATATTGTTCACCCAGAAGTCATTGTGGACCAGCGTCCCCCACGGTTCTTCAGGCTTCGGAGCGATCTTGTTCACCTCCAAACCGTATTCGATGGTTCTCTCGACGCGATCCAAATAGGGCTTCACTTCCTCAATGTCTTTCACGTCCGCCTGCGCCTTCCTGATCATGTCAAGGACGCATTTCTCGGTCGTCTCGTTGAGAACGTCCATCAACACGTCCTCCTTTATCTTCTCGAATATCTGGGGCTTCTTCAGCTTCAACGCCACGGTCAGGGCATGCAATTTGGCCAGCTCTTCCAGCGCAAACTTGGTGTGCTTCTCGTCAAGTCCGTATATCCTGTCTTCGGTCCCGTAGCCGTTGTACTTCAGGTTCTCCAGAATGATGATAGCTTGTTCGTCGAACTTGTCCGGGTTGCGCAGACCCAATCTTCCTCCAAAATACTTGGGAGCTAGGATGCTCAGATCTTTGTCTTCTACTCCACATTCTAATTGAAGCTTCTCGAACTCTCTCGTCAGGGTACTGTAGAACTCCAGCTCCTTTTTAAAGGATACAGGACTGTTGAACAGCTCTAGTAGGTACTCCGATGTGGGTGGTAGCTTGGCGACAAGGTTCATCGTTTCTGTCTTGTTGGACCGGGTCACTGTCACGTTGATCGCCAGCATGATGCTTCCGAAGTTCTCTCCTGGGGCTGTTAGGGGCTTCCATTCTACATTCTTGATTTCAAAGTTTGGGCCGAGGCTGTGGACCAGCAGGGCCTCCAGGTTCTGGATTGGCGATGATTCAATGGATGGAGTCATGGTTTACCTGAAATTAATATTTGTGATGAAAATGTTGATGCTTTCAGGCTTGGGCTGTTATACTATCGAGTTTTATTTGCAATTTTTGCATCTCATGGATCAATTTAATATTTGGAAATTGTACAAACTGGGCTAGGTAACAAATGCTACAAGTGGCTCTTTCTGAAACCAAAGTGAGAATATCAACTTTATTGATTTTTAGTTAAATAATATCTTTCTTTAATACTTGTGTCAAAACCGGGTACCCACTTTCAATTTCTTTATTTTTGTTGGTAAATAGCAAAATTATTGCAGATCTTTATGTTCTTGGATGATCATAGATTAATTTACTTGGTATTGTGAATCATTTTAGTTTAAAATAATGACTTTGGATTTCCATAAGAATTATTTTGATAATTCACATCGATAGCGTAATCGAAGTATAAACAGTGATTATTTTTATTTCACGTTTTCCTTCATTACAGGAGCAATAGCCACATCACTTTATGTTTTATATAACTTCATCAAGGAAAATCATCTTGCCATTACTAAGCAAATTGTACACTGATTCGAATTATAGTAGAATATGTGCTTGTCTCTAAAAGTGTTTAGAATTCAATTGAATTTTTTTCCATAACTCTATCCGTGTAACACAAAAAAATATTTCGCATGCATTCTGTTCGATTAGAGCCAATAAAAAAGATTAGCACGTTATTGAAGCAAATTATGCTGTTTTCTTATTTTCTTGGCAGACAATTTAGAACAAAAATTCATACCAAATGATTCTGTGTCTAATACGATTAAAAATGATACAATGCTACTGCAAAAGTAAATTCAATTTATGGGAAAGATGTTCATATTTTGATTAACTGTAATTAACACCATATAGTTAACATTATATTCTAGCCAACAACAGCACTGAACAATTCAACAGTACAAATTGAACATGCTGAGCACACTGACTCCTGCACCACACAGTGGTAAAAATAAAAATTGTAATAAAAATTGAAATCTGAACAATTAAAGAGTACAAATTGAGCATTCTGTATACACAGTTAGGCTCTAGTTTTTTGAACGGAGAGTGCGTGTTTAAGCGGTTTTCCGTGTTACGAATGTCTGTATTTATAAATAACGCGACACAACATTAGTCATTCGCTTTGTTGATTGTTACCGGCATGTCGCGTCCAGCCATTGCATAATATCGATTGTCACCGAGTATCATCGTCCATCGTGATGCCCTCTGAAATCTTATCTACCCTCCCGATATTGAGATTTATCAGTTAGCGTTTCTAACAACAGCGTTTGCGGTCCGATGTTCACGAATAAAGTTTCAAGAACTGTTCGTTTCGCTACTTACTTCCTCGAGAGTCTCGAATCGTTGAATGGCAAGAGCAAATATCCAAGCTTTCAATCCGAATCCTCTTTGTGCACGTTTTACGCGGAAACACTAAATCCCCGGCGCGCTATACTCGACGAGCGAGTTTAGAATGCGTTATTGTAAGCGAAGCCAGGCGACAGACCGGCGATAACATTTATCGGCAATATTTATTTCCTCTTTTGCGTTGGTCGCTCATCTACTGATTAGGGTTATATCGACGTATTGTATTCAACTTTGCGATCTTATCGGTCGTCGAACGCCCGACGATTTTGCGATTACGGACCACTGACAAGATACTTTGATGGGTCGACCTCTCAACCCTCCTGCGAGTTCTATGCCGAGGTCATTTCTGACCCACGCCGATATTTCACTACAGTTTTCCCTCGATATAAGGCGATGGCTCGGGACCGGCTTTCGTCGTATTTCGGATGAAGTGGAGTATTTTCTTATTTCGAAATAAAAACCGTCGTCTTATGTCGGAATAAAATTGCACTCGAGGCTATCCTCGCTGATACCCAGTGTCGTCAGATTAAGATTTTTCCCCTACTCTTCCTTACCCTCCCTACGACGCCATTCCTCCATTTTCTATCGAGGAAACTGTTGAGGAAAGAATGATAATATAATTCAGCGTCAGCTTTTTTTTTGCAGTAGACTATTTTCGTTTTGCATAAAAATTCGCCGTCCAGTCGCAATAAATCCGCCGTGTCGAGTCAGAATTTTCGAAGAGTATTGCGAGACCAAGCGAATGATCGCAAACAATGAATAGTTGTCTGACGATCTTTGAATGTCGGCTGTCTTTTCAGCTTCCGAGAAATCCGATCGGTCAATTAAATACCGATGAATTATACGATCGATAGTGCGGAGCGTTCATGGGCGTTAATGCAAACCAGTATTAATAGTTCAACTTTTGCGATCGAGATAGATAAAGGTAGGGGCGTCGCAGCCGTGATCCGCGCTCGTCTATCGGTAATTTTGAAAAAACTTGCATCATCGGATTACCATGAGAACACACACACACACATAAAAGCCGCACGCGCGCAAGCCGCGTCCAATAGAGACGTTTATGCTTCTAACCGCGTTAAAGTCGATTGTGCAACGACGAAAACAAGCAGATGCGTCGGGAGACGTCGCCGCTTAAGGATGCTTAAATAATTTGCGGTTAATTAGAAATCGCCTAGTCACTCAAAAATATTAGCGAGCACGTGCCGAGTCCTCCGGCCGCTTCATTGAGTTTGCCAGTAGAGCTGACCTTGAGCGATGTTTTTTTCTGCTCAGAGGCGACTCGATCGTCTTTAATTTTGCGTTCAATTAGATAAATGTCGCCTCTATGTGGAACAATGGAATTGATATTTGAATTGTTTCCATTGTGACAGACACGGTCTTCCAGGAAACTGCGTGTGAATGATCATGGTGAATACAAATTGATTCGCGGAAGCCTCTGGTTTTTGCATTTGCGTATATTTGCATACACACGCCTAGGATACTTAAAATTACATACTCTAAAAGAACTGGACAAATTAATTAGAAATAAACGAGAAGTACTTTTGAATCATTAAGCAAGAAGCACATGAGAGTACAATGTATTTATGTTATGAATAATAAACAAGAGGATGAAGTATTTATTAATGAATAAGAAACAAATGAGAAAATGGAGCATTTACGAGTAGATAAATAAATAAATAAAAATTTGAAGTATATATGTGAATAGATAGATATACAGGGTGTCCCAAAAATGTATTTCCTTGAAAAGGGTGATTCGTAAGGTCATTTGAAATTACTTTTTCCTTTGTGAAAATGTTCCCGCGGCTTCGTTAAAGAGTTATTAGCGAAAAACACGGACCAATCGGAGCGCGGCTACAGCGGACGGATTCCGGCTCAGCCAATCAAACGCCACGCTCAGCGGGACCTGGAACCAGAACGCGCCAGCTATAGCTGCGCTCCGATTGGTCCGCGTTTTGCGTCAATAACTCCTGGACAAAGCCGCGGAGAAGATTTTCGCAAAGGAAACAGTTATTTCAAACGACCTTATTAATCACTCTTTTCAAGGAAATACTCCATTTTTGGAACACCCTGTACAGATGAATAAGAACATGAAGTATTGATACACAGATAAATGAATAGATAAGAATATGAAGTATTTATGAATAGATCAATAAATAAATAAGACTATGAAGCATTTATGAGCAAGTAAATAACAAACAATAGAGAATCTAAAATATTTGTGAGTATATAAATGAAAGAAGTAAGAATTATTATGGTGGAACTAAATTAAGAGAAATTCTAATAATAATTAAAAATTTTATTTTGAATTTATATATTTACGGGGGTGAACAATAAAAATTGAATAAAACGAAAATGGATAAAAAATTATTAAGATCTCAAATTGTTCAATGGCTTGTTAAATGAACTTTATAAATTGAAAAATGATACTGAGATTGAAACCTTTTTTGGAACAAATGTATGTTAATGATATTTCCCGATATAATGTAATTGATTAGTCTAATTGAGCCTAAGTAGCTGTCTATTCAGTTGTCTGTCACAAGCCGCGATGTTTCACGCGATAACGCTTCATCATCGATTTTACGGCCGGGAAATAAATTTCACGCAGTAATCGAACGTTAATTAATTAATGCCGAGGAAAAAGCACCAGAACAGTTGGCCTCCAATTTTTAGATCAGAATTGCATGCGATTAGTTTGCACATATGTTTAGAGAATGTTATTACTGAGATTGTACGATGAAAATGATTTTATTGTATCGCATAGGTGCTCGTTAGGCGCGTCACGTAGCATGCAATTACCTTAAATATTTCTCCATTGCACGCGGAAACCTGTATTTTCGATAAGCGGTTCGATATCACGGCTATACTAATTGAAACGTTGGCATTTCCATTCAAATTGAAATGTGTTCGCGCTTTCATGCCTCGGCAATTATTCAGATAAACGTTCTAAACGCAGAAAGCTTATGCTAGAGCTCCGATTTTATGAATCTGACTGCTATCGACTAATTAGGAAATTTATATTTTGAAATCATATTCACTATAGAATTTAGGAGACCGCAGAAGCAGTTTTTGAGTGTAATTTTGAATGAAGTGGAAATTTTTATCATTTTTATTTCTCTTAATTTTATTTTTATATTCTCTGTACAGGCGAGTTTCCATATTTTGATAATAATAATTGAAACAATTTGGAATCTGTCTAAAGCGAAAATCAAAGGATTAAATAAATTTAAATTTTCAATAAATCCGCCCGGATTGAATAAATAAAATCGATCAAAAGAATCCGAAAAATGTTGATTCAGAACCGTGGATAAATATAGAAATAATTGACAGAAATGTCACCAACGCTCGCGTGCTTCTCACTCACGTGCGAAATCTGCCCAAGCATGCGGCGATTTGCACAACAATGAAATACAGGTAGCTTCCTGGAAGAGATAAAAGCGTTGCAATATTTCCGGTCGAAAATTGCACGTGGAGATCAACGATTTTCGCCCGTCGTCTGTCCGATGCGAAACAACGCTGACAGATTATTTATAATGGCGGGGAGCAGCGTGCGACATTATCGCGAAATGACTTCCGCGATGGTCCTTAAACAGCGTTTCCACACGCGAGTGGGACGAAATCGCAAAAGGCCTGAATAAATTACTAGGCACGAGACGGTTCTAACTGTAGCTATAGTTACCTATAGTACGGTTCTAACTGTTTCGTATTTGTTGTTATTAAAAAAGCTCCATACATTGCGGTTGCAAAAACGCATCTGTAGATTCAGAAAACTATAAAAAAATGTCTGGGAAAACTAAAGCACCAAGCAGAATTTTATACAATCTGCAAACGAATTATCTAATTAAGATTGGCAATATATACAGGGTGTCTCAAAAATGTACTTCCATGAAAGGGCTGATTCATGAGGTGATTTCAAGCAACTTTTTCCTTTGCGAAAATCTTCTCCGTGGCTTCGTTAAGGAGTTATCAATGAAAAACACGGACCAATCAGAGCGCGGCTACCGCGGACGGACTGCGGTTCGGCGACAGGTCCCGCTGAGCGTTGCGTTGGCATTGGCTGAGCCGGAACTCGTCCGCTGTAGCCGCGCTCCGATTGGTCCGTGTTTTTCCTTGATACCTCCTTAACGAAGCCGCGGAGACGATTTTCATAAAGGAAAAAGTTACTTAAAATCACCCGAGGAATCTTCTAAGCGTTGTTAAGTAAGGACAACGAGTGCACTAATATTCATGAGAAATTAGATTTTTTACATGATATAATAATAATTTCTTACACCGCTATGATTCTCAGCCCGCCATTTGTCGAGATGATCGCATAACGATCATTTGTTGCATAACGCGAGCACGATGCGTGCGCGATTACGTGCACTATAAACCAGTGTTATCAGAAAGGCTAAACGATTGCTACGGATGGCGTCGGTTTTGAACGACTACCGTCTCGAGAAGATACAGTGGTACTCGAACAGTAAATCTCCGATTTTCGAAAAACCCTCCATATTTTATTTAAAAAAAATTTTTTTCGTTTTTTTTTCTCTTTTCAAATCAGTGGAATATTCATCCGCGAAACGGATTTTGTGAACATTTGAGAATTTTCGGATATCGTTTTGTCCATACAAGATACAGTGTTTACTCGATATATGTCCCCAACGCGGGTCTACCCAGGGATATATGTCGGCTAGAAGATACTATTCTTTGATACACTGCCGAACGTAGAAAATGACAGTGAAGCTATTTGGACCCTCATTTGTACCTCGCGGTAGTGGGGATAATTCTGGGACTTTTATCGACCAGATATTTGGGACATATATCGAGTACAGACTGTATCTCTGTGGCCTCCGCCACTATCTGTCCGAAAAGAGTGAATCCGTTTCCACAGATACTCTGTATATAATTTTCGATAGCAAATTCTACTTGAGTTAGAGATATTAAATTAGATTTCATTTTTTATGATAAATTTCTTGTCTACACGTTCATATTTCTATCTTATCTTGCCACCACGAAGGTGTGCCATATTACCGTACGACTAAATTACGATAACATAAACGAGCACTTGCAAGTCAGCGAATTTGTAGAATTCACAACCTTGGTATTGTTTAAAAATAGAAAAAAATGTTCCCACGCGAAACGCCGTGTCGCGTTCATTGTTTTCAGGGAGCCATATTTTCAGATTCGATCTTAGTTGCGATGACAAACGCGGTGACGATTTACGATTCTTTAGCTGGATCACCGAGAGTTCAGGAAAATGACAACAAACGAAAACAATACAGTTAATACGATAATTCTCGAGACAAAGAAAAATCGTCGTTATGTTTCAAGTGCTGATCACTCGGAGATAATTGTGTCATTTTTCTGAGATGGTTTGTAGATACAACCAGCTGATTACGTTCAGGTATAATTGATTTCTACTGGTTCAGTTTTCGACCTTGGTGGGCGTCGTTGCGTTATGGTGGAACAATGTTATTGTTCTATCGGAAAAAACATCGGGAACAGGAGTGACAAGCAATCGTTCCGCTTATCGAAATCAGATACCCCGCTTCCTATTGTTTTAATTGCATTTCCCTCATACATATTTATTCACCGACTGGCATTTCAGTTCTGCTTTAACAATTAATTTATCGCTCGGGAGGGAACGTGTCACAATTACTGTCCTCCGCATATTCCATCAAAGACTTCTCACGCTGGAATCATGCATCCTTTCACCCTCTGCGATGCGAAATCATTATCATCAATTGAAAACCGAATTTCACCCTTGTACAATGTTCGGTAGACCAGATTTTTCTTGTAGGAGTATATAAAATTAATTTAACATTGGCAGCTTGTATATATTGAAAACCGGCGTAAGAATTATATTTTTTCCCAGAATTGAGTGTCAATCCAATTTAATTTTCAAAGTATAAATGTCCCAAATTTTTTAAACACTGTTAAAGTGAGTTGTATAGTATGATTTAGGCCAACCATGGGCACGGTAGTGGCTCCTCAAACCCCTGCTTCTCCCACCAACCTCTCTTTCATGCAACGCGCACCTTCGTCGCGTTTTCTGGTGTCGCCAGATCAGGGGAGGGAGCACGAATCGAGGGGAAATAGTTACCCCCTCTCTGCCAGCACCGGAATATGCACGACACAGGCGGAACGCGTCACGTGACCCGGTCGCGGCGGTAGCGTGGGGAGTACCGCGGTAGAGGGGGAAATTAGAGTGGGGGAACGAGTCTTGATCTGGCAACACTGGTCAAAGGTGGAAGGGGAGAGTGGGTGCTGTGGTGGGGCGGTCCTCACTCAATTGAGACAAAAATGCCCATCCCTGGTTTAGGCTAACTTTAGTATTTTTTTACACAATAACTATAAAACTTTCTACTGTAACACTTTTGGGTACTCTTTTTAACAATATCCACAAATTTTTAGGTCAAGAAAAAATTAAAATTTAGCTTGTTATACCGACACCAAAAAGAGAAGAATGGATTTTTAAAATCACTGTGACTACTCTTAATTTCAGTAGTTATTAAATTCAAAAATTGAGAAACGAGGTTTTAGAACATTTCGACATCTTTCTTCTTTGAAAAAATTAATTCAAACATTTTTAGATTAAAGGACCAGTTAAAGTTCAGTATGACATCATCAATTTTTAAAAATCTGATTCCATGCTCATACGGTGAAACCATAAATGCGTATTTTTCAAAACAACATTTTCCAACTTTCGGCAACAATATCTCAGAATCCGGTGGTCCAATTTGTCTGGCATTTCGGAGAACGGTTGCAGTTCGGCGATCGTTTTTCTAGATTATTTCCGCTCTACTTGCAGATATTTTTTGTTTACGCCAAAAGCTACATTGACGCAGATTGAAAAATCTTTTTTGTTTCTCTTCGAGAGAACTGCGATGATCGTCGTGTGGGCCAATTTTTTCCTGTCAGAACGGCTTCAACATCGGACAGAGTTATTATTTTCGCGTAGAAACGTTTTCGCGTGTACTCGAACTATCGACAAACAAATGCTACGAAATTTTAAACCGAAGCGTTCTTTAGCTTTAGAAACGTTGATAATAATTTCTTCGCTTTGACAGCCATTATCGGTGCTCATTTGCATGGATAAATATTCAATTTATTCAGCTTATTCAAACAACCGAATACACGAGCGTAACAGAACATTCATGCTACAGTTCCTGCCTAATTACTTGCTTACTCAACTTCTTTGGGTCAGTGCATGGGTGCAATTGTGAAAGTTGGTTACGTCATGGTTTTTTAATTAATACTTGATACTCCTGTTCTTACACTTCTGTGGAAGCGACGAACTGTTAGACGATTGCAAAAGATCGTGTGCGATTTGCAAATAAAACAGTTGCATTTTACAAGCTGGTGGTTCACTTTTTTTTCGTAAAAACTGTTATTTTCAAAGAGGGTTTCGAAGTCTCCGAAAATCGGACACGAACTTTTGAAATCATCCAATATGTTTTCAATTCACGATTTAGGGCACTTTTATAACTATTCACCAACAATTTACTATGCAAATTATGCACATCGTTCTACTTGTACAATTTTGCTTTAGAATTAACTTTCTCTTTAAATTGAACACAATTTCATTATTTCTAGTTGCCACCAAACTGCATTATTAAACTTGCATTATTTCGTTAAATAAATATTAAAATCTTTTGCGAATAAATCGGTGGAAAAATAACTTCCATTTGTGAAACGCACGACCATCAAAGTGTTAGATTGTGGACGTCGATACGCAAAAAGTTCTTGTAAATTTGTGCAATGAATAAATGCATGATTTTGAAATCTGGCCAAATAATTCCCATTATGGGTAGTGTCCAAAGTTTCAGCTTGTGAACGTCGATGAGTGACACTTCAATTTAATATTTTGTTTAATGAGCTTTTAAATGAATGAACAAATTTTCAGTTAGGTGAATGAACATTCAAACTGACTCTGTGCAAAAATTGAATTTCAAATCTGGTCGAATAATTCCCATTTATAGGAGAGTAGCGCTCAAAGCGCCATGTCGTAGAAGTCAACGAGCAGAAATTGGTTTTTAAATTGATTTATTGAACTTTCAAATGAACGAATGAATTTTTACACGAATTCATGAACATTTAAATAAACTTCGCGCAGATATTAATTTTCAAATCTAAATTTCGAACAGAATGGCACTTGATGTGCCCTTTTATGGACGTCTAAGTCTCTCTTGCGTTGTTTTCTCTAGTCTACTAAATCGAAATTGTCTAGTCATTTCGAGTGTTCTAACGCGACTATCAGAGGCAGTCGGTTCATTAATCAACATGTCGGATCGATTAGAAAATGTCCACGAACGGTTTAGCACAGAAAAAGTACCTGCTTCTCGCGGCGTCTTCGGGAAATTGAAAAATTCACCTTTGCGCGCTGGACGCTTTCAATGACCCGAATCTCACGGAAACTAAACGGCAAAATGCGACCACGGCAAATGTTGAAAAAACACTGTTAAACATGCCGTCGTTTGGACGCCATTAAGGCCGCGCCGAAGCGGACTCTATTTATAGTTTGTGCAGCGCATCAAGGAATCTAACGTAACGCGATAAGTGTCGCACTCGTGGCGGGAAATTCTGCCGATGCACAGTTCGCTTCTACACTCTTTTGCAACATTAATATTACCTACTATCGTTATAAATTAACTATTTAATGTATACCCTACGACGTTGAGTCGAGGTCGAAATAGTTTAGCATTCGCTTTCCGTGTAGGAAAGAGTTTCTGGCTGATACTGTTATCAATGTTACAGTTTAAGATGCCATTTTCCACTAATTTTCTAAATGGGCTGATTCAATTGTTAATAATAATGTATAATAATTTATTCAGAATAATGCATTCAATGTCAATTTTTACCAAATAGTTTTTATTGTACTAACTCGTGGGTGTTTAATTCGAGGTACCATTTTTCGTGAATGTCCTAAATAGACTGGTCTACCATATGATCTAAATTTGCTCTCGAATGATTCATTCAATGTTAGTTTTTACGAATCTGTCTTTACTGTTTCAACTTGTAGGTATTTAATCGAAGCTGCCATTTTCCACTAATTTTCTAAATAGGCTGATCTTTTAAGTAAAATTGTAGAATGAAATCTTTTTAGTTATTGTCTTAAAGTTCCAAAAGCAAAAAGTTGTAAACCTCACGGTAACATTACCAAGGAAATTTGAGGTCTACCATTGAGGTTTGCCATTTTGAAGGACGCTACATTCAATGCATTTTGAAAATGAACCATTAGCACGTCACGTCTACATTAGAGGGCCATCTTAATCTACATGCGTTTGTATGCACAACAACTATGTGCTAACCATTTCAGTAATTAAGAACTATTTATGAATCATTACTTTAAACACATTGCTTTTAGCACGTAAATTGATTGTACAGTTTTACATGACGTGCGTACAGTAATTTTGCAAGTTTTATATTTGTCTACTATCTATTAAACAAAAATTACCACTGGACTACTAAATTCATACTGAACAATGACAAATAAGATATAGTAACAGATAAGCGTTAATAAAAATCATTTTCTTTTTCCCCTGGGAATTGATAAATTAAATACAGTAACAGATAAAGGTTAATAAAATTGAACAAATAATTTTCTGTTTATCCAGCGAGTTGCAGCAGCAAATAGTTTTTTTTTTTGCATTCACTATCAACCGTGCACGTTCGATATACTATCTCTATTTTCTTTCCTTTTTCATTCATCTTTTTGTATTTCATTTCCTTCGTTATTTTCCTTACAGTTCTATCCTACTTGTTTTATACCGTTTCCCTCCATTCCCATTCTATTTCCTTTCTCTCAATTTCGTTTCCATTTTCGATCTCCCCTTTCTGTTTTTCATTTTTTTTTTAAATCTTTATTTCACTACAGCAAATACGTTGTTGTTCCTCGATTCCGAATTGCAAACTAGCGAACAGCCAACATGGAATTGCATAAACGCCAGGGTGCTTTGATCGCTAGAGCGTGTGAATGAATTTCGTGTGAAGGAAAAGGCAGATTTGATATGCACCAATTTATCGTGTAATAAGCGAACTGTTTCTGACGAAACACACCGGAAGAAAATAGTAGTAGAATGCCACCGGTGCTTTGTATACGGGGTGAGTCAATTAACTGTGCCGTCAGAAATTCATGAGCTATTTGTTCGAAAATGTTTGATATTGACCCAGGCAAGTTTAGAAATTTTCGTAGAGAAATTACTATTTCGTATCGAGGTTTCGCATACATATTTTCCATTATTTGGACTATACGTTGGAATTTTTTCCAGAGAAACTGTCGAACCTTTTGCATTGGGATTTTGCACACATATGTACTGGTATCCGAACCCCACTTGTGATTTTTTCAAATTAAAAATAATCAAAATTACACGAGTTACATATATTTTTATAGAGTATGTTTCGAAAATCTACTGATACGAAATCAAAAAATTGTTTATCAATCAGCATGAGTGCAGCTATGGTCCGAATCAGAGGAGATTCAAAATTGACAGATTTAAAAAACTTTTGCAATTATGCAAAAATTATAAATTATTTTATAATTAAAAAAAAATCGGTTTTTTAGAATGGAAAACCAGACGACCCCCTCAAAGTGACTCACCCTGTATAGCCGACCGGAGCAAGAACCGATTAGGCTGACTTTCTTTCCCCGGTCGCGATTCGCCAATTATGAAGCCATTAAATCAAGAGAAAGTATTGGAAACTAGAAGCACGACCGGGGCTTTTTGTTGGTCTGATTGATAGTCTTCTGTTCCCGGGATCCGTTCGCGACAGTTATAGTGTTGCAGAAAATGGCAGTTTTATCGCGACGGATGATTCCAGGTCAAGTGTCTCTCTTCAGATTGAACGAAATAAGTCCCCGTTATCTTCACTGTTTTCCGAGTGACGGAGCGGTTTAATTAATCACGGGTCCTTATTATTGTCCACGATTGGGGTCGTTTATTGCTTTCATTATCGCGGCCGTTGTTTTCCCGATTGCAGCCGCGGCTCTCTTGAACGAGGTAAAACGCGCGGTTCTTGCGCTTCGGAGGAATTCTAATTAGAGGATTATTGCTATTCGGTGCTGTCCATCTTGTTCGATGATAGTCTTTGCGGTCACGGTTCGAGCGAAGATGAATTTCCGGTGCCTGAAAGGCATCCTGATTGAAAAATGTCTGAGAGAGTTGCTATTGTGCTCATTTTTGGTCGAAAGAGTTTTAATGCAGCCTACTTCGTTGGACTATGCTCTTGTGGAGTTAATGTACTGTTTTTTAATTATTTGGGTCAACTGACATTGACTGGCAATGTGTCGTAAAATATGCAAAGACGATGTACAGGGTGATTCACGAAATTGTAACAAGCTATGTCTTTGGTTTGGTTGAAGTTAGGCCAAATATGTTACAGGTCATATGAAGGTCATTGGGATTTTTTTAAACGGATACTAATGTTTTTTTCTATTCTGTATAAAAAAAGAGCTAGCATACGGCCGAAAAATAGATAATTATTACAACTAGAGCTACACTAATTTCCCTTTGTTAATCATTTTCAATGAATTGAAAATATTTTAAAATTCTTTAGGTGTTTTCATTATTTCGTATTTGATGATATAAACGCATCAATTTTGCAGTCTAATTATTATTTTCGGTGCTTTTCATTGGAAAGTTAATCAAACTGGGTTCGTTCAGCTTATGTTTGTTTCCATTGTAATTCCTTTTGCTAGACCTACGCCATTCTTTACGGTTTGCGTAAGATATTCGCTATCAGAGATTAAATATTTGTTCTTGCGAAAACTAGGCTTCAAGACAGCGAAATGGTTTTATTGTGTGCATTATATAAGACTTCAAACAATGAAACTTACAATAATTTGTTTGCACGTTGAGTCATCACACAAACGCAATTCCCGAATTGTTTATTTAATGATTCGCATGCCATTTTAATGGTAACAGTAAGGAAATGCACAATAACTAGACCGTGGATAATTATACAAAATAAATGTTTCCTAAATCAATTTTAAAAAATAGACGGGAATTCAAAATAATAATTATTTATTTATTTACTTATTATTGCTTTAAACCAAGTGGTTTATTTAGAATGAAAAATATATATCTTTTTTAAGCATTTTAATAAATTGCATATAATTTGGACAAAATGCATAAAATTCGCATTCTAATAATAACTGTACAAAATATTTTCAACTTCAAATTTTTTCATTGAAACTCGCATTATTTACTGTATTTGCAGATGTATAATAATTAATTGGAAACTGAATGATTCATTCGCAGATTAGAAATGGTACCATCCTTTACTATTAATTATATTTGTACCCGTCATTTACATAATAATTTTAATAATCAAATGATACTTTAATGATCGAATAAACACACAGAATAGGAGCAGCAAATCATATGTAAAAAGCAAATCGCGAGCCAATGTGATGTCAGCTGCACAAAATTCAATTTCTCTTGCGTCCACTAAAAGATATTATTAAATTAATATTCAATTACTCTTATTTTGGAAGCCTATTATAAAGTTGGTATCGCCAATAATTAGAAAAAAGTGAAAGTAAAATTATGCAACCTGCGAATGGCTTTAATTAACTCGTTGGCTGTCATAGTCAAGACAGTGGCGCCACGATAGTGATCGATGACTAACGCTGAAGTAGATGATCGAGATAAAAAAATTTTATTAACGCGATGACCTTTAGCAGTGTTTAATGCTATACAGGATGTTCAAATAATTGTATAACCATTGCACAGGGTGCTCAAATAATTGTTTAATCATTATACAGGGTGTTCTACGATGGATTGAACAATAGTCAACATTTTTATATTTTTTGTTTAAATTTTTATAAATTTTTTATAAATCTTTCATTGTGCAAATTTTCTTTTCATAATTAATTTCATGAAAATTAAAATAAGAGAACAACTTTGTCCATTAACTACAACATTCTTTGCAGCAAAAATAAGATGAAAATGTCAGTAAAGATTTTCTAGGATTTTAGAAATTTGCATGTACCATAAATGCATAAAGGCGCTCTGTCCAGTCATAAATAACTTTGACCGCAGGCATTGAAAAACGACTGAACGTGTATGACCTGGCAATAATGATGAGAATGATTAGCTGGAATATCAATTATCAAGTCTCATCGGGAACGTGAATCAGTCGAATGTTAATTATTAAGTATTCCACACTTTTAAATAAAAAATATAAAAAAAAGTATTCTACACCGACGTAAACTTGAGATACTTAATCATTATAATACTTAAACATAATATTTTCGGTTCTACCTAAGAAAATTTTAAAATACAATAACTATGAACTGGCTACAATGATGAGAATGGCTAGAAATATTAATTATCAAGTTTAACTGAGAATGTGAATTGAACAAATGTTAATTATTAAACATTCTACACAAACTTTAAATACCCAGAGGGATATTATCCTGTCGTAACATAACGTCGTATATTGTTTGATTTATGAACAAAGTGCAGAATTATGTCCACTCAATTATGTAATTTCTGCAATATAATGTCTCCAATTCGACTAAAATTGGCTTTTTGTTAATCACAGTTACGAGCAATTACGAACATCTACAATCAGTCACAACTGCGTTCTTAAATTTACAACATAATCGTATTGGCAAGAAAAACTACAACATAATATTTTTGGTTTGATTTACGCTACAGCAGACTCGCGTACAAAACATTCACACACATTTTTATTCCACAAATCAGCCCCAGAAAAACGTAGATGAAATTTTAAACAGTCATTGTAAAGGGGAAGATTCAATCTTTAAATCTGTAATACATTCCATTAAGAAACAAATTTTTTGGTGCTTTTACAGACGACTCAAAATGTAGCATTATCAACGAAAAACTGGACCTCAGTTTTTCAACTGTAGTATCATGCACAAGTATTCTAGGAAAAAACGGGTAATGGTCAGGGAAAGTAGAAGCTTCGAGCTTTAAAATGAGTTCAAATTTATTATTGTACTGTTATTTATAACGAAATTATCATGGTTCAAATATCGACAATTTCTCGAGAATCAGAAATGTAGGCGTTCGAGTACTTTTTGGGGTTAAACTTCACTTTGGCAACCCAGATATTATTAACTTTTTACTATATGATCCTGTAGATCTTGACGAGAAAATGCCAAAAATCAAAGTTCCAAGGCGAGGAATTCACTGGTTCAAAAATTATGCGTGTTTAAAGTCGAGCGATTTTACGCGTTTTTAACTTAAAAAGTTAAAAATTTCTAAGTTGCCAAGGTGAAATTACGCCCCTTCTGGATCCACTGTGTTTAAGCAATTTGTTATACATATACTGTACATTTACTGCCACATAAAACGCGTATAGATCGATTTTTTAAACAGTCTTTTGATCGCGTCGCGTGGGAGTCTAATCCAATTCGAAAGAACAGTGCATGTTTCTTCGGGGACATTCTTCTGTGGGAATTCTGTGAACGGTAACACGTGCGCCAACAGGAAAAGTATCTCGTTATTGCCGCAGGCGGTTCTACGGTAAACAGCAAACAGCTCGCGCGTTGTAAATTAACATTAATCATCATTTGCATGTGGAAAAGCGCCGCGGGAGAAGACGAAGGTTCCGCGAGAGTAGTCGCATTGTCACCAACGAAAATGCGGAAACCTTTCCGGCAACATGCGTACACAGAGAACTGTGTACATAATACGGCCCGCCGGTAGTTTTCCAATCGATCAGATGCCAATCTCGTTCATTTTGCAATTAGCTGACCGCGAACGTGCATGCTATTACGCGACCGAGCATGGATTCTGCTGCGTCAATGAACGCGCGCTTACGACGTCGACTATCCATATCGTCATACTACACTAGTACATTATAAATTCAGAAACGTATCACCGTCACGAACACAGTCAATCACAATGATGTTCGGACACTTTTAAAATGGCCGTAACTCTTTTTAACTGTGGACCCGGATTTTTTTTCAGAAGTTTTGACAATTACTACGCGACGCGAGGAACAAATTTTGAAAATATTGCAATTGGTTGGGATTACTTCTAGACTGATATAAATTTATATTTATTTTGTTTATTTTAGTAGGATTTTTATGTAAGAATATTAAAAAATATTGAGAACAAAAAATTAATAGTAAATTTTATGGAAATTTTATGTGCACTGTATACATATATACATGTACGTATGTGTACTCGAAATGGATCACATTTTGATTGTTAGATTACCGGTTCGAGATGAGAATACATCTAATCTTAATTAGAACAGAATGAACGGAAATGTCTCTTCCACCAATTAAAATGTTTCTTCAATTAAGCACAGGATGAAGATTCTGGATAAGGACATATTCTTTCGCCAATTATTTGCAAGCCCCATAGATCATAATTTAATTATTATTGTGTGACACCGAACACAGTTCCTGCTGTCCAGAGCATGATTTACGAGGACTCATTGTTTAAAAAAATAGAGAGTAGAACTCTCTAGCGAATATCTAGACTCCAGAACAAATCTCCTATAATTATAACGTAATCTGGGAATTAGAGTTTGATGAGATCTGCAGTTCTCGTGTTAGTTACTGTGCTCTGGCTCGAGCATGATCACTGTCGAGAATTACATTCGACAATTACTATCAAGGACTATTCTCAACTGGACACGTACTGTAACCCTCGGGAATGAATCTGTCTGTACCGGATGTACCATAATAACTGGACAATGTTTAACCTCTGAGCGGTTTAAAGTGTGCACATATACCTCAGCCTAAAAATTGATTAATATTTTATCGATCCCACTGTATAGATCTTCTGTGCAGTTTCTTTCATGTGAATTTTTGTCATTTTTCATTTACTCGGTTTTAAATATTGCCCAGTTATTATGATACGCCCTGTATAGTAGAGCAACATTCCTCATCCACAGCTGTCAATCTTCAATACCTAATGTGTCAGTTACGAAAGTTTATTCTTAAGCAAGCACAACCATGTTGGAAACTTAGTATAACTTTAGTAACTTCATTGCCAAAGTGGAATTCCTCACATAAATTCCAAGAGCAAAATATAGAGATACGTGCCATAATCTTTGATAGTACTGCAATCTTATGGTTATTATACAATTTTTGACAACTACATAGCTTCTCAAAAAATTTAATTTTTCATAAAGTAATTGATAGAAATTTAAGAAATTTTTGGGAGGAAAAAATTCACAAATAGGAGAGCTTTGATGCCAAGGGAACCAGTTACTGTGCCTATATTAATTATACCTATTTTTAAAGCATGATGAATATTAAAAAAAATGTAATATTTGTTTTTTAATATTCACTCTGCTTTAAGAATAAATGAAATTAATATAGGTACAGTAATTTGGTCCCTTACCCTATATTATGTATATTTTTTCGGAATTGAAAATATTAAAATAATCGATTATTTATTAAAAATAATGAAAATAATGTTTTTAAAATAATGAGTTCGGGCAGATGGTTAAGAAACGAAAGAGCCCGCGTTAAGAGATTCGGAAACAAGAATATTCTACATTTCCCTGATTGGTTCTCGCCTCTGATTGACTTTTCCCATTCGAAAAATTTCTAATTAGGAAATGTCAAAGATCCTACGAGGTCTCGCGAAAACTTCAGAATGTCGATAAAATCGTGATGAAAATATCGGGGTATTCGGACACCCGGAATCGAATTTGCATGAATTCAAATCGGCCCCAATCTACATTTTCGAGTGTAGGGTACGTTGATCAAACTTTCCAACAGTGGTCGAAATTCTGCATTATTTTTCGAATTGAAAAAGAAATCTCTGACAGGGCTTCCGGTTACGAATTTTCGAATGAAAATGTCCGAAAGGAGGCGCCATGTTTTAAATAATTTTAAATTCAGGTGCGAATCTCATTCTTTTAGATATATTTTATTGATATGGACTTTTATTGACTAATATAAACAGGATTTGAATCAAAATATGTTAGTGTAGCTACTAGTTACATTAATTGCTAAGTAAAATGGGAAGAAGAGAATAAAATTCAAATAGCCTTATGAATAGCCTTATAAATAAATTTAGAAGAATCGCTTTTGATAAATTACATTGTTGCATTTATTTTATCTTTCTATAAACAAGCTTTTAACCAATTGTATTCCTCGTGAGGCATTAAAAAAATTAATTTGAGTCAAATATGGGCTTAAAAAACAAATAAAAATGAAATAAAAATTATTCGTTAAAAACACTCTAACAGAACCATTAGACTGTGAACCTGCGCGCACTTATTATAAAATAAAATAAACGCGTAAGAGCGCATTTAAAATGACAATTATCAGTGGCATTATTTTATTTTTATCACAGTTCTGTTTATCAGCAAACCCTATTTCTTCTCAGTCGACATTTTATGAAACAAATTACCGCAGTAGGAACATAAAAATTCACAGTGCGAGGGAATTGCTATTATCTCGTGAATGATAATTATCTACAAGAGCCACCAGTAATTCTATTTAAGCCTCACTCTAAAAACAGTAAATAGTCGAGCAAACGACACAACTCCAGCGGCGATAATAAAAGAAATAAATACACGAGTGACTCGTTCGTTTCCTCGTTTTGTAAGCAGAGTGGGCCGGAACTGTCCGAAATAGTGTTCGTGGTATGCGAACGGTCAGTCTCGCGAATGCTACGAAGACTATAACTGCTTCGAAAGAGGACTCTTCGTGCAACAGGTCCGAAACATCGATTCCTCTTCCCTCGCGAATCGAAAGCGTTTCGAGAACTTACCCCCAAAATTCCGTCGTCCAGTTCGCAAAAATAACGAATTTACAAACAATTTCCAAAAAGAAACCTCAAACTTGATTCTCTTATTTTTAAACGTAACGGCTAATCTAGCAGATAATTGTCCTATCAATTTCGAACAAAGCTCCACCAGGTACTGTACCAACGATTATTTTGTATTTATAACATACTTTTTTTTTTAATAATATAAAGTAAATTTTTCAAGCAAATGTTACAAATTTTTGCATTCGCCTGACTTATGACATGCTCGATCAAAAAGAGAGCCGCACTGGGCGAACGTCATTGCCCGCTGTGCAACGAACAAACGAACAAATGGAAGTAAAAAAAATATGTTCTCGTAGCTGAAAGACGTATCTACGCATTGCAAAAAATTTCGTGTCCGTATTACGGACAGTTATCTGTGAAAAAATTCGTGAAGATCACTTACGTTTACTAGCTGTTACGAGACTCGACCCCCCGCTCTTTAAAGGGTCAAGCGTATTATTTCGGAGTCGAGCGTTTACGGGGGCGGTTGGTGGCCGCGTTAATTGGTCGGATCGTTCGAGGAATACCTGTTGCGGCGGTTGCAAGCGTTTCGGACAATCGCGAACGTGATCGGAAGAGAAGTCGAATGCACTCGACGCGGCCGGCTGGCGCAGCGAAGCCGTGACAACTGAGCGGAGCTTCGTTACCGTTTGACTTTGACCCCTATTCTCCCTCTTTTCGACGCTCATTGATGGTATCTCCATCTTTCAGCTCCGATACGGATTTCAGACCGAGCGATACGCGTCGCGGGCCCCGATTCGAAGGGATGCGTCTTGCACACTCCCACGCCGCCCTGGGGAACTCGACTCTGTCCGCGTAGAGATGGGAACGATACCCTCGCGAGTTAGGCTACCGTGCAACCTGCGCCGCATAGTGGTCTAAAACGCGGAATTTAGTGACATTTTGCCAAAAAATTAACTGTCTCATATTGACTTATGTTGAATGCCTGTTGCTTTCTAAATATTCATCAACCTTGAAAATGAACAGTCCCATGAACCTTGTATTAAACAGTCAAAGTTGGAAGTTTTGAAGACAGCCTTTCTCATGGAAAAAATTGCTTTTCTTCTTTGAGATGCCCTGACGATCCTGTTTAATATTTTCCTTACAATTTTTTTTTTTTAAATGAAAGGTTTTTTTTAAAGGAAAAATTACTATTCACAATGTATTGAACATGTTATGTCAAATGCAATGTAGAAAATTGTCAAAATTCTTAAGACTTCGCGAGGAATATCTTCTGTATCATACGATATCATAGAATTTTACAAAATGGAGTATTTTCAGCATACTTTCTTCTACACAATCATGCAAGAATTATTTCCAATCTCGTCCCATATCACAAGTTATTATTGTTTAAAGTCACCCGCGTCCTTGCGGCTATGTGCATAGGTCCTCGGGTTCTTCGTCGGGATTCTTTGACGACTAAAAACACTTTAGGCACAAAACCAAATTTTATTTAAAGAGTGATTTTTCAAAAATTTAGAAGAATAATATATTTACTAAGCTGAATGTGTTTCTAAAAGTTGTTAAATTTCTGAATATACTTAAAAAATAGTAAAAGAAGCTATTAGATAAACAAAAAGTATGGTACATTATCCAACATTAAAAAAGATTAGTTGTTAATATTCTACAAATATTAAAAAATTTTCCATTTAAAAGAGAGGTTATGTTATAATTCCACAAGTCATTTGCTATTTCTGTGAAAGTATTCGCGAGATTCGAATGTGTCGTCGTAACCATTGAAGATGAGAACGTCAATCTGATCAGGAGCTTTTACGTCACAGTTCAGCTCGTGACGTATTCGATTCGATGTAAAAAAGTTCAAAGGTTGTACACGAAGATAGAAGAGCGCGCGATAACTGAATATTCGGTTAATGGCAATCTAGAATTCTGCTATATTCAATTCCATGGCAGAGAACAGAAATATAAGATTTCACGTAAACCAGTCGGTTTGTTATACCGTGGGCGTGTAGGTCACCTTGCGATATATAAACCAACGCCCACGGAAGTTCCACAATAAACAATCTGAAACAATTGGAAACGAGAAACTCAAAAAATTTCATAATTTCATATATCGAAAAAGCAATTTTTATAACATTCTTTAACATCGAAACCATTCTTGTTCATTAAAAATTATAATTCCAAACAATTTGGAAACAGAGTAATATTGTTTCACAATTCTTTTTGTCGATCGAAAAAATTAAGCTTGAATTTCGAATAGGTATGCGTATTGTTCGACATTAAACAAACACGTTTAAAGAAAATTGATATTTAAATCATACGAAATGCACGACTTTTCTCTCTGTTAAAATTATGCTTGAATTTCGAGCAAGTGTCCGCATCGTTCGACATTAAACGTTCACGTGTAATTAAAATTAAAACGTACGAAAACAATTGAAAAATAATAAAATAATATTTTCTCGTAATTTCCCTTTGAACGCCAGAAAATTAGCTGCAACATCGTACACGTATACGTATCGTTCGATATTACACTTAACAAGAAGAAAAGTTTAAACAAAAATATCTGAAAAAAAATTTCCTTTGTATATCAACAAAATTGCATATTAAATCAACGCTCGAGCCGGGGCATATAATAATGTCAAATTAGTAAGTCCATTAAAACCACACAGATATTTCACCTTCGGTATGACGTTGCAGATGCCACGAATACGTAAATTACGCGGTCTGGATATAATTCCGAGTCTCGCTAAATACCTTGAACCTTTGGGTTAATGAATATCAGTGGTGGGTGTCCGCTTTTCTCGCTCGCAAACGTCCAGTTACCGGAGTTTGTTAAGTACCAAGAGTTTAGCTTCCGGCGCGAAGGGTTTTGGGTCATGTTGTCTCGTTAGGATTACAGTTTGTCGCAGTGTTCTGTCCTGAACGCGTCCAGCTTTGTCCCCAGTGGAGCAGCCATATTGCCGAAGGTGTTGTGTTCCCGCGTGTATCGACGCGTCGACGATTTCCGTAATCGCAAGAGAACAGCGAGGGAAGGATGCATTTACGTTGAAAGAGGCTAACTATGTTTAGGAACCTTGCATTATAGTCAATTGTTAGTGAGAAACAGTAACGAGCAGTCTCGAGGTAGTTTCAAATTGACATCTACCGCGAGTATTCAATTATTCGCCGAAATTGGAATTTCGAATTCAATGGAAATTTGCGCGCGAACATTTTCAACAATTTAATTATTCCTCTAGTTGGATCCTACAGGAAATTTGTTTATTTGCATATTTAACGGTGGGAACTAATTTCTAGTAGACTAAAAATAATTTCTTTTTTAAACTCAAAGTAATTTTTAGTGGAAATAATTTTTTTTTAAACTAAAACCAATTTTTAGTAAAATCATTTTTTTCTAACTAAAAGCAATTTTTAATAAAAATACTTTTTTTCTAAACTTAAAGCAATTCGTAGTAAAATCATTCTTTTTTAACTAAAAGTAATTTTTAGTTAAAATAATTTTTTTTTATTCTTTTAAAACTAAAAGTAATTTTCAGTACAAATAATGTTTTTTAGTTTCTTCTTAAACTAAAAGTAATTTTCAGTACACATAATTTTATTTAAACTGAATGTAATTTTTAGTAAAAATAATTTTTTCTAGCTTTTTTTTAAAACTAAAAGTAATTTTTTTAGTTTCTTTTTAAATTAAAAGTAATTTTCAGCAGAAATAATTTTTTTTGTTTCTTTTGTAACGAAGTAATTTTTTTTAGTATTTTTACAACTAAAAGCAATTTTTAATTTATTTTTAGTTTTCCCTTTTTTTTTTATTTCAAAGACGCCTACGTTCGGAAAATAAACGTTGATCCCTTATAACTTTGATACGGTTTAATCTAAAACGAAGTAGAGTCTCCTCGTGTGCTCCGCTTCTTCGCGAGAGTCGTAATGATGCTTTTATTTGTGCGTATACTATGCTAAAGGTCGCACAAAATGTTAACAGGAGGCACACTCTTGTCGATGGCCTACGCAGTGCAGCGCATAAGTTTTTGTTAAAGTCAGAATGTGTATGACATATCGAGTTGTTTATTTGTCTTCAGAGTACGCGTCTTCAGTTCCTGCGAACTTCCATTTTTATGCTTTAGACTTTAGAATGTTGCTCGATCATGTATTGAATAAATCTGACCAGACAGCATGACCTTTTAATTCAAGCAGTTTTTGCGTAGTGATGCGAGTTCTAGCGTCGTTCTGCGAAAAAGTTGCACATCGACGAAGCGGATTTTTCATTCGCCTAGAACAATTAAAACCCTTTTGTTTTTAATTATTTCTTTATGAAATTTTTGCTAAAATATTTTTGATATTTTTCTGGTTAAAATGAGTCCAAACACGACACAATTTGATTCATATTTCTTTGTTTAATCCACGAGATAGCAGAACCTCGATTGTCCGAACTACTCGATTCGAGTGTTCGGATATTAGAACAGCTACGTAGTCAGATTAAACATTTACTAACTTGTGCAACGAGTCCTATCGTATATGGCCCGCTTTAAACTATTTACGATAATGCTAATTTGCATACCACCGGTTCGGATGGTAGAGGTTCTATTAAATCGTGAATAAAACGAGCAAATATGCTTCGAACTGTATCATGTTTGGACTTATTTTAATCAGAAAAATGTCGCGAATATGCTGACAATAGTCTAGCGAAGAAATATTGGAAAAACAAAATGGTTCTCAAAGACAGAAATAGAACGATTTCTCGATGACGAAGACGCCGGGCCTCTCAAGCGGTTTGCGACGGTGTGGATGTGATCAATCGGCATGTGATCGATCGTTGATCATTATCGCGCCTCGCACGAAGGAAAAACGATAATGGGAGTCGGTTTCCATTCTGTTTCGCAGAACACGGCCGCGTACAACGTGAAGGAGCAGAACGAGAGACTGACTGACATTGAGGATATGGATTCTCCTGGCATGGGAATCAACGCGAGGACAGCACCGCCATTGTGTTATGGCAGGAACATGACATTCCCGCGACCAGCGTCGTCCTGCGCGCACAGACACGAGCTTCCAGCTATAGTCACCGAGGGTGAAAGCTGCAGGCTCCTCGCCGAGGTAAGAAACACCCGGGGAAACGTTCCCGTTAATTGGACACCATAATTCGGGATTGCGAAGAAACCTAACTGATTCGAAATTACGAGAAAACTGCGAGGGGCCATTCGTTTCCATTATCGGCGGCGGAAATCTTTTCGCCTCGCCAGCAGATTGGCTGGCCTTTTTCTGCGAGAACCTTCCGTGAGATATAAATGCTGGATCATTGTTCGCAAAAGGAAATTCTCTGGCTCGTGTTTTACGGCGTTAATTAAAGGTTGTTTCCAATAGAACCACTCCCATTTCGAAGAATATCTTAATACAATACAAATAACGAGTGGACTGCGGATCTGTATGCAAAATAAAAATATTCTATTTCAACTGCAACAATCTGGAGTGAAATTGAAATTAATCTTCTTTCTTAATATATTTAACATGTCGATAATTGTGTAATAATGTTTTTAAACTCTTCTAATGTTTTCACTGTTTTAAAGTACACCGTTTTTGTCATAAATGCATAAAATCTGCAGTACAATAATGAGATAAAAGCTTGATCAACTTGTTTCCTAATCTGTAGATCATCTACTAATGGAAGAAAAATTATTATGTCTGGTAAATAATATATAACTGATTTTAATTTGCAAAAACGGGTAGCTTAAAGCTTTTATCAATTTTTATTAACCGTGTTTATGTCTGTTTTGTCAATTTAATAGACACATAATATAGTTTCTAGTATCAATGTTCTACATGAGATCAAACGTTCTCAGAAATGACAGTGAGGACACACGTTGGCCTAATCTCAATTCCACCGACCACTTCTGACATAATTTATATAAGTACGATAGAATTGTGTTGGGGTGCACCCCTGTGATCCAATTTTAGATCTAATATTAAAAAAGAAATTATTTTATCCTTGAACAATTGCCTGTGACCATTGACGAGGTATATAAGCGACTTAATACAACATTATGAAGAATGATTACGTATTTATTGATTTTATTATGTTACATTTTGTATAAACGATCAAATTTCCTCCATTCATCTCCCGAAATAAAATGGAAATAAAATGACACAGCATTCTGACACGCTAATTTTATTTAATTTTTCATGTTGTCGATTCTTTGAACAACTTTTGTACGCATCCAAATTTTCAATGAACACATTGTTTTCGTAGTTTAGTTATTATTAAAAAGAATTAGTATAAATTAGTATAAAGAATTAATTTCAAACGATCTATACATGAATGATTAAAATAGTTAGCCATCCTAATCTCACCTTTTAATGTTCATATCAAATAGAGGAATTTGATCACAATTAATGGAAACATTTTTTTATAAAAAAACAATTGAAATAAAATAAATTGCTCCTATAAAACACGTTAACTGGAGTGACGAATTTATTTGGACTCTTTTCGATGAACTGATCGGACTCCATCTTGCAGACATTCCCCGATACTTTAAAAATTTTACACAATCAGTAAAAAGCGATTTTACCATTTTACATCATTTTTATCGTCACATTCGAGAGAACGTCTCTTGGCATTATTTTCCTTTCCTTGCTTCGAATCGATAAAACCATGTTATTGTCGCCGTTTATTTCGACAGTTACATCCGAAGTACCGACAAAACTTTCATACGACTTAGACAACAAACCGAAATGAAAATTTGATCTTACTTTATCCCCTATAGAAATGAATTTTCAGTGTATAAAGCCCGAACGTGAAAGTAAACTTCACGGTTGATCGAATTTATTTCCATCGCTCCTCTTATTATATTTTCGTATTAAGGAAGAACACAGGATTTTATGTTTCGTAGTATAATAACTTTTAATTAAATCCCTTTCTTCTCTATTAAGAATACTTGCTCTTAAGTTCCTTATCGCTGGGATCGTGTAAGATGCAAGCTATGAGATTTCTCGTTTAGTGGATGACAAGATAATACGCAACTTTGTAAAGGAGCGCACCGAACATGCTTTCGATAAATAAATTTCCTGGTTAAGTGAACCATCTTCTAAATAGACCGCGGATATTTATTCCAATTTATTCTTCACAAGACACGTGCAGAAATACTGATATTGAACGTAATTTCATTTTCTTAGTTAATGATTTTTTTAAATTTCAACGCGTTGTAATTTTGACGCTTTGAAACGTCGGCCCGTTGCAAATTTGATGCGCTAAAATGTCTACGCATTGTAATTTTGGCGCTTTGCAACTTCGACGCTTCGAAATTTCCACGCGTTGCAAATTCGAGGCTTTGAAATTTCAACGCGTTGTGATTCTGGCGCTTTGCAAATTTAATGCGCCGAAATTTCTACGCGCTGTAATTGTGGCGCTATGCAAATTTAATGCGCTGAAATTTCTACGCGTTGTAATCGTGGCGCTTTGCAAATTCGGTGCTTTGCAAATTCGACGCTTCGAAATTTCCACGCGTTGCAAATTCGAGGCTTTGAAATTTCAACGCGTTGTAAATGTGGCGCTTCGAAATTTCGACGCGTTGCAAATTCGAGGCTTTGAAACTTCAACGCGTTGTAATTTTGGCGCTTTGCAAATTTAATGCGCCGAAATTTCTACGCGTTTCAAATTCGGAGCGTTGTAAATTTGGCGCTTCGAAAGTGGGACGCATTTCAAGGTCGACGCGTTGCGAACTCATTAGGTTTCATCCTGATTGCGTTGTATCGAATTCGGCACTTCCGGAAGTTCCTTTTCGAAGTCGGCTCGAAAGTCAAATAGAAGATTAAAATGCTGTTTTCTGATCGCTCCGATTCTCTTTTGTTCCAGCAACAGGAGAGCAACTCCTGCAGCGACGGACAGCTGTCAGGCGTGATGCCGGATGTAGCAATGGCGACAGCGTCATTCGGAGCATTGCAGCTGATCGAGGAACAGGAGCTGGAGCTGGATCTCGGTGACGGGACGTCCCATCTTCTTCAGCACGTGTCACCATCCAGCGGTACCATGGGCTCTCACAGGTCTTCGCTACCCCATCAGCATCAGAGGCACTTCTCTGGACCGCCCCCACCACCGTACATGTACCACCGTGCTGGCACTGCCTTACCAAGATATATTTAAGATTTCTAACGGGATAAGCAAAGTGTATAGTAATCCGACTTGGACCCCTAATAGGAGTTCCTTCCCTGAATGAAAGTAGACTCGCCCCCCCCCCTTCCCCGCCTCTTCCCCCCAAGGTGTACTCTTCGTGTACTGCCATGGTTGCTCTGTGGACACTTGACACGGTTTCTAGGAACGCTGTTTCACGGTTTTTGGAGCAGTGTTAAACGAACGCCGCGTTTATATCGATCCATTGCGTAAAGTGTTTGGCTTCGGTTACTTTGCCCGAGAACTTGCCTGCAAGGTGCACACTTTGTGCGAGTACGTTTGTCTGCAGCGACTGATTACATACCGGCAGTTAGGGTTCCCATACTTAGCGACGATACTTTAACGTTCAGACCGACCGACAACCGCGGTCTATACACTTGTATTAGTTGTTGCTGGGCCGCCGGAGCTTTGCAACGATCGGGACTCGTGCAAAATCTTTCCGGTTCAAAACTGTAATCGAATTTAGCAGAACGTCTTGTTTCTGCTGACGTAGCACGTTGCCGACCAAGGGTCATTTTATTCAGCGCGTCGAGCGATTCATGATTTTCCCATGTTCGCTACGAAATTATTTGTGTTCATTGTCGCTTTCACTCTGTTCGGTTTTACAATGTTCTTTTTTCTGTGCCAAATGTGTTTGTAAGATTTTTCAGCGCTGAAATGTGGAATTTGCTGTTTCGGGCATCCGCTTTTAGTCAGCATGATCTTCACATGTGTTGCGTTCAAGGACACTTCGCTGAGAAACCCTTGAGATCTTTTAATCCTCGCGCATTGCTCTATTGGAAAGTTATCAAGAAAATAGAATTTGTATGCAATCTGATAGGGAAGGAGTTACAGAGTTAGGGACTGGTTAGTTGCAGGAATAGTCCTCTACACACCTATACACACTGGCATTGACATTTTATTGCCAACACTTTACTTACAGGAAAATTTTTGAGGCTCGATCGAGAGTTTCTCAATAAATTGTTCAAAGGCAACAGCAATTTCATTCATAATTCAACAAGCTGTAATAACTTTTCAACGAACAACAAGCAACGGTCGGAGATGACCTTGACAACATATACGAAGGTCACGATGTACCTAGACAACATTTTCACCCTCAAAACTTGTATGATAAATTAGAAATTGAAACTGTAGCAACTCCTTTAGAAAACAATGATCTAGCTAAATCCACTGCCTTTCGTTCTCGATCTTCATCGTTTGATTAGCTCAATTAACGAAACTTAGCAATGAACATATTAATTCCAGAGCTGTGCAGAAGCGTCCGCGGTCCAGCCTCCCCCATGATATTATTATGCTAATCGAGTTTCGTTTTTGTACATAAATGTCGGGGAAGCCTCCCGTCTGTTAAAGAGAGTTTTACGAAGGCAACGTTTTGCTCCGTAGGATCTGTAGAGTTTCACTGCCACTGATCATTCGACGACGGCTCTGTGCGACAAAGCACAACGATGCCTGTCTCTACGATGATCAGCTATTCTTCCCATTCTCGAAGGCTGCCGTGGCACACGGGGATGTACTGAAAAAAAACTGGAGTCTTCTTGCGTGTCAGGCGGAACCAGTGTCCGCGGGTTCGGAACCTGTCCACGGGTTGAAGGTCGCGGGGACAGCCCCGGGCCTGGGTTCTGAACGGGGAGTGGAAAGGTTCCGACAGTAACTGTTTCGAACCGTTATATCTTGCGCTCACTCGGCGAGCGTCAGTGCTCGATTAAATTTGCGAAGTTCGGCATCCGAAAGTCAAGTTCTTGCGTTACAGGGTGGTGTTTCTCTTTGGGGAAATCGTGTCGAACACAGCTCAAACGCAGTCTGTCGAGCATGAACGGCCGAGGTTCGTCACTACGAACGGATGCCGCCAGCGTAGAAAAATAAACACGAAAAAAAGAGTATTTCAAATTCAGTCATTTCTGTCTTACCTTTTCGAACGTGGTACCATTGGATTGCTGAGATTCTTCCGAGTAAAACGAGCCCAAACACGACGTGAATCGGTCTACTTTTACAGACTGCATATATAGCAATCATGCGTGTATCCTTAATTATGCTATTTACAAAACTAGTCCGATTCACGTCGTGTTTGGACTCGTTTTACTCGGGAGAATCTCAACAATTCATTGGTAACACGTCTGGGAAGGTAGGACAAAAATGATGAAATTTTGTTTATTGTATTATTGCCGTTTAGCGGCACCGCTTTGAAATACGTCTGCCTCCTTTCCTGTAGTAGTTTCATCCTGTTCCCTTGTCTACTGAGATTAGGTTTCACCGTGCTCGAGGCACTAAGTGGTGGGGGAAGAGTGGGGTTGGAGCGTGTAAATTTAAGCGTACGAGATTTAGCAAATTTAAGCGAGCACTACCGTGTACGACAGTTTGAAACGGTTATTTTCGGAAAGGTTTTCGGCCCCCAATTGTAAATTACCTTTTGGAGCAGCTTAACGAAAGTAGAGGACCCATGGTTTCCAGGATGTATTTATAATCGTAATCGGAATCGAGGGCGCACCTCGCGGAAAGTTCATGCTTATTAGGTACAATCACGTTATAGGTGTAACTTCTAGGTGCATACGCGTGCAGCTGTGGTTTGTAATGCGTGTGTCTGTATGTATGTATGTGTCTGTTTGTGTGTGCTTGTGGATATTGCGTGGCCGGTGTACGTACACGAATGCGCGTGCTCTCTAAGGTACCATATAAAATGTTAATTAGACGATGTTGCCGACGTTTAATGAGTGAGAGTTTGAGGCAGAGTGTGCTTGCGTGTGTGCGTGTGTGTGTAAGGGGGTGGGGTAGGGGTTGAAAGAGGATGAGGATGAGAGCCGTAGGCCATACAGAATGTGTACAGGTATATATGATCAGTGTTTTGTGAGCAGTATTGTTCTTTATTTAAAAAACAAAATGCCGCTGTGGGTATGATCTTTGCTAATTCATATTACCTATGATATTCAATAAAAATTATTTAAATATTAGCACATGCAATTCTACCTTGATCCGTGTGCCTCTTTTGGTTTGATGAGGCTGAACGGAATTTGGTCGTTCCGTTTTTGTGGTATCAGAAGGTAAAGAAAATTGAGAAAGAACTTTTTTTTCTTCTTAGTCAATATTGTTGATTTTTTGTCAATTAGAAAATGTACAACGTATATTTTTTTGTTTAGTCTTGTGAAGCAGTTGTGAAAAATTGTAACTACTTGAAATTTCTATTTGAAACTTTAGGGATAGATTCTCTACGTGTGTTGCTATTGATTGAAACGAAAGAATATTGATTGTTTGAAGTTGGTAAAAGAGATTACTTTTAATAACTCCTCAAAGTTTTCTCTGCACTGTCCATATAAATGGGGTGCAAGCTGTTGTATAGGTACTAGGATAGCACGATTGAAGTGAGAGTAATCCTGGAAGGATTAAAAAGGGGTTGTTTCAACTCGGTGAATACTAGAATTATATTGTTTTTCATCTGGGATATATTAAAAAATTATTTATTGTCGCTCGTGTCTTTAGGATTTTATTTTAGTAGAGATATTATTTTTCTAAAAGAAGAAATGGTACACGGGCAAACTGTTTAGTGTTTCAGGGGTGTATATAGTGTGTGAAAGATTAGGAAGGAGCTTCTTCAACAACGAATACTAAAAATGTATTGCTTTTTCGTCTGGGATATTTTAAAAAATTATTTATTGTCGCCTATGTGTTGGGGAATTTATTTCAGTATAGATATCGTTTTTCTAACAGTAAAAATGGTACACAGATGAACTGCTTAGTCTTCCCAGAGTGTATATAGTGTATAAAAGATTAGGGCAGGGTTTCTTCCACTTAGAATATCAAAAATATATCCTTCCCTTAGTTTAGTACAGTTTGAAAAATTATTTATCGTCGCTATCGTCTTCAGAACTTTATTTCTATAAAGATACTGTTTTTTAATAGAAAAAGAAAATAATGCACAAAGTGATTAGTCTATTTGCAATTCTTTACACAAACAACGGAACGAATTTTTCGTTCAATCCCATCGAAACGTTTAGTTTCTGCTAATTTTGCAAATTGAATGCCACACGTTTTGTGTTCGACTTCCGATGTATAACTAGTGTCCTTGAATAGGGGAAACGCTGATGTTTAACTGAAGGTAATGGCGGGCAGTAAATAATTCAAATATAATTCTTCCGCCGTACAACGATATTCATAGTTTCTGTCACACGGTTGAAATAAACTTACGTTTATTAAGAAAGATTTACATCTGTATGATTCAAAACGTCACTTGACAGAGTGATAAATTTCCTGTCCCATTTCTTCCGAGAAGCAGCCCGAAGATGGAACATGGCGGACGTGCAACGCAATGGCAGTGACAAGTAAAATACTATTTCGAACACTACAGAACAAATTCATGATGTTAAATTTAACCGTGTTAAAAACCCATTTAAAATTAAAATATTTGACGCAAGAAGATCTTGGGGCAGTTTTAAAAAATATTTTATTTGAGGAGTATTGAAAATAGTGAGACTGTACTCTAATATATTTTTAAATCAAATATAATTATAAATTGAAAAAAGGGATATTTTAAAATCAAATATAATTAGAAATTGAAGAAAGAAACATTTTACAATCAAATATAATTATGAATTGAGTAAAGAAACATTTCAGAATCTACTAGAATTATAAATTGAAAAAAGAAACATTTAAAAATCTATTAGAATTGTAAATAAAAATAACACATGTTCTGAAATCACATGTACCTATCAATTAAAAGAAAATGTTTCAAAATTTACTTCCAAAGGATAAGAATTTTGAGTGGTGTATTTTACTGCGTACGACTAACCACGCCTAAGTTATAAATAAATTTAATTCGCCAATTACATGAGTTTTTGCAAAGTATTGTTTCCTTATTGTACAATAAGATATAAATCATTTGCTTTCAGTTTCAGCTAATGGAATACGTTTCTTGTAATTTTGTAAACCATTACTCGATATGGCGCGACTCGTAAATGGCTTGAGCGCTTAGCTTTAAAAGGGAAATCTTAATTTACGTAAGATCGTGTCACTGGGAAAGTGTCGAAGACCATGCAGAAGAATGAAACGCAAGAAAACGAGTCGTAATACACGTAAAACAGCGAAAGAAGGACAATAAAACGTTCTTTGTAAGACCAAGGATTTATGTTCGTCGGTGAAATTGCCTATGGAGTTTATACCTACTTCACTGAATGCATTTTATTTGGTCACTATTTCTTCGTGTATTATCAACTATTCATGCACGAGTTCGTTTAACTTTTTGCCACGAGTAATATTCCGATATAAAAGTGAAAGACGAACTGTTTGGACGAATGAATAAAAGAAAAGTGAAAGCTTATTGTTGTGAAAGTACGTTGTTTCGTTTCGTGAAGATAGCTTTAGCAATAAATATACTCAATGTGCATGGAATGTGCAATATCATTGATTTTTGTTTAAAGTTTGAAATTTGGAAGGTAAAATTTTGCAACTGAATACACTTTACAGTAAATTGTCGATATATGTCGACAACACGGGTCGTGCCAGTGTCGTTCATCGTGCAGGAGACATACCCGAGCCGTGCTATGTTTACACTCCTCGGCGTCCGAGGCCTCTCGAGCTTCGCGGTAGTGGGGATAATTCCGCGACATTTATCATTCAAGCCTCGGCGACATATATAGAGAAATCATTGTATTTCGTTTCACAAAGCGATAACTGTATTTACTTATGCAATTATTGCTACGAGGTGCTCCAATTTCGTCATAGACGATAATAATATGAAAAAAAAAAAAATAACATTTCCTCATTACTCCGCGGAGTTTATTACCGGCTTGCCGGGAAAGTTTTTATGAAATTGGTGTGATAGAACTCCGCCTTGAACTTTCTTCGCTTCTGTAAAGTTGACGCAAAGTTGAATATCTTGATAACCAATCAAACACTTCGCAGTCCTCTGCAGTTCCCTCTATTTACTTTTACGATGGGATAGGAAATTACTGTTGCTAAAGAGTGGACGTTAAAAATAGTTGGAAAGCCGGTCCCTTTTACGACAAATTGTTTCATTGTTCGGTGGACTGGCCAGGATTTCTTCTTCGCAAACTTGGAGCACATAGTTCTGCAAGAGTGTCGAACCGTTTTAATTTTAACGAGAATTTTACGAGAACTTGCGAACAACATTCACGAGTTTTCCTTGAGTATGTTAATGGCATTAACATTAAAAGATCTCTGATTTACAGAGAATTTCTTAACAGATTTTTAATAACATTTTTATACTCTTTGGTACAGCAATATTTTTTACACGTTGACTAAATAATTTTACTAATATGTTTCTCACAATTTAACTTAATATTGACACAGTAATATTTTTGAGACGTTTATTACATAACTTTACTAATTTTAATTCGACTCACTAATATCAAATGATTTTACTAATACTTATTCCAAAATGGAATTTGTATTAATAATTCTATTAAACAATGTACGTTATTTAAAAAATTAAGTGCATCATAATAAAGCTCAGATTGTTTGTTTTATTCGAACGATTTAATTCACTGAAATAAGAAATTGTGTAAAAATGGTTTATTAGCATTTCATACGAGGTAAAGTTTATTTTTCCACGAATAAATTGGTTGATGTAATCTATTATTTTAAGCTGTCGTTTCTAATTTTGTTTGAAACGTGTTCAAAGCCCAGCGTAATTATAAATTTATCCCAGACGAGAATTCTTGCGATTAATGATTTCGAGCTCGTACACCTGGTTATTATTGAAATCATCGACACGTGCGACACGCTTATTGTGCACAAGACGGAGAGAAGTGATCGCCGAGGGGTTAAGTAGTTTCGCATCAGCCAAGTAGGTCAGTCAAGTAGAGTAGTCAAGTAGATCCGTCTGCCTCAGATTATGCAGACAATAGTAGCCAAGTGTTTCAATTGCTTCGTCTAGAAGCTCCCACCAAGCATCCTAATTCTCTGTAGTAACTGGTGCGAAGTTTTTGCGATTGCGCCATTCGTGGATATTGCCTTTAATTGTTGCAGGCATTTAAACTTTTAACGAGGGAAGTCAACTCAACTGAACTTGTATATTGCACAATTTTTATTTTACTAATCGATGATTTTTATCTTGCTTTTCGTGTAGTTAACGCTTTTGAAATTAATTTTGCACCGATACCCTCACGAGGGAAAACTAAATTGCATTTACAAGTTTCGTCAAATGTTTAGATATGTATTTAAAAAATAGTTGTATAATTTTCATCCATTTTTGTTTCCTAATTTTATTCCACCAATTTTGTTTCATTTATTCGCATTTTAAACAAATACGTCTAATTGCAACTCAAAAATGGACGAGCAACAAATTTTACACTATCTGAAACGTAAAATGGGCGAATTTTCATTCCCCTGGACCGTATGAGGAGTAAGTAATAATGCCAATAATGAATTAATTTTTTGATACACGAGTTTCGATGAAAAGGTCGGTACAGTTGAGCAAAAATGCAATGAAGAAATGAAAATAATTGAATTTACCCTAGCCGACAGAATGTAAGGTTTCTTGCATTGAATTTCTCAGAGCGGCTACGCTCCAATTCTCAAATTTAATTCTTATTTTCACTGATACGCCTTATCGTGCATTGTGGACGAACTCTTCACGTCGATAAAATTTCAATCTGATGCTTTCTGTTCACGATTCAATACTCCTGAGCTCGCAGATTTCACATTTTACAATTACCTATAATTTCATCATTCGTTTTCATCGAAGACATTGTTGCGTGACATAGCAAGTGAAAATATCAAGACACGTTCGCTCTACCAAAAATTTTTTTGCACGAAGGTTCGCAAAAGACAACTTTTTTATGCTAGTAAAAATGTATTCATGAGAAACTATTCAATTCATTTATTTCATTGGTTATATAAATATTATACCAAAGGGCATTTTTGAGAAGTTAAAAGACCTGGAAAAAATTTTGAGAAAATTGCAATTGGTCTGGAAACTTCGTTTCACCATTTCTTCGTGTAATCCACTTCGGTAAAGCTTTTGTAAACAAATATTTTGTAAATGTCCGAAATCGTCGTCGCTGCAAGCGATAGAATAGCTGCGAGATAATGAAGGCAAACATTTTAAAAATAAGCGTCCCGCTATCAGATGAACCTCCTTCATTAACCTGGCAAGGAATTTCGATTCGAGCCGCAGATACACCGCGTTGGCAAGCGTAAACGGTGTGCATGCAAACTTCACTAACGCGACCGACGTAACGTTAGCGTAGCATTAACGTCATCGCGATGGGGAGATGCTTAAAAAAAACACTTCGATCACGTGAGCAAATGCGGTTAAAAAAGAATCGTCGAACCACGCCTTGTCCGACCAATCGAGCCTTGATCGTGAAGGTACACCAGTGGCCGGTCGAATTTGCAAACTGTGGCATCCGGAAGTCAAATTCTTTCTTTACAGGACAGAGTTTCTATTCTAGGAATCGACTGGAACACAGCTCCACGAAGTAAGGGGGTAGATATAGTGATCGAAAGCGAGATAAACACATGCCAAAAGGATGCCGAGAGAGTAGAAAAAAGTAAACGCGCAAAAAAGAAAATTTCAAATTCAGTAATTTTTGTCTTACCTTTTCGAATGTGGCACCACTGGATTGTTGAGATTCTCCCGAGTAAAACGAGCCCAAACACGACGTGAATCGGTCTACTTTTACAGACTGCATATATAGTAATCATGCGCGTATCCTTAATTATGCTACTTACAAAACTAATCCGATTCATGTCGTGTTTAGACTCGTTTCAATCAGAAAAATCTCAATAATTCATTGGTAATACATTTGGTAAGGTGGGGCAAAAATGACGAAATTTTTTTTATTGTATTATTGCCGTTTAGTTACCTTCTAGTATATATTGTATTCTTGTAGTAGTATTCCTATTCTGTTTCCTTATCTACTCAGGACCCACCCAGCTCGAGGCACTAGGTGGTGGGGGAAGCGTGGGGATGGAGCGTGTAAATGTAAGGGTAAGCGATTTAGCAACTTTAAGCGAGCACTACCGTAGTCCTCGATTACTGCGAGAGAGGAGCTAAATAAGGGGAAAGCGAACGGTCTCCTTTGCGAGGAAGAAGGAGATAACAAACGGTGCTCGAAGAACGAACCAAGCAGCACCAAAGGCGTGACGGTAATTGTATATTCCTCAGTAAAAAAAGGGGTTACGTTTAGCAGATAAAATCAATGATAAACGACACGTCGTTTCGCCGGGCGAATTTCGTTGAAACGCGAGCAACCATGCTTTCCCGACCCTGAGCGAGCAATTATTCATCCCTGGGATCCCGTTGTCGTCGACTTAGATTGATTAGCGCACGCTGATTAACTCTTTTTCGTTTTCTACACTATTTCGGGCCATTGCTCGGCTGCAGACCGATCCAGACTTCTTTTGGGTATTTATAGTGATGGATATCGACGTGATTAGAAGACATATTTTTACAAGTTACACGTTTCACAATATTTATGGGAAACAGAAAATTTTGTGTCGCAAGTGCGACAGGCTGGAGTGAAACAGAAATTCATTTTATTTTAGGGACAAACTGGAATGAAATAGAAATTGATTATTTATTATACGTATTTGCGAAATGTGTGACATATGTTTTATGTAAATTTATTTTCTTTCCTAATGTGTTTAGTAGGTTGAAAATAGTATTTGATATTTTTTAAATTCTTTTAATGTTTTCACTGTTTTAAATGGCACCTTATCATTTTTGTTATAAATGCATGAAGTCCGCAGTCTGTGTTTTCTCTTTTTTTATGAAAACCAATAAATGGACACTGTCTTTTTTACAAAAAAAAAAAAAAAAAGAAAAATGTAACAGTAGACAAATATTAGAGCTTGTTTTTTCAATGTTTCAATTTATTTAATACAGAGTGCCCCAAAAGTCCGTTTACCATTCAAAATATCAGTAACTGTCATATTTTATAATAATTTATACTTTTATTTTGGTATACTAGATAGAATTTCTTTTTTTTTTGTAGACATTCTTTTTCATACGGCAGAGTCATAGATCGACTCATATTTTCAAACATTTCTTCCGATTCCTGTGCATTTTCTATTCATGAGAAAATTTATTGGATTTTCTATTCTAATATTTCCATTATAATTTAAATTTCATAGTCTGTTCGACCCGTAGTAGTCACATTTATATTCTCCCTATAAAACTATGTCTACATTAAGAATAAATCACCGAAGGCATCTATAAATGCATTGAAATGTATAAAAAGCAATTATAGAAAATTTATCACTGTAAGCTAAAATAATGCTGCACGTTAGGCTTGCATTTAGATAATTTTTTATGTTGAAAATGTTCTTGAAATTTCTACGAGATAAAACAAAGCTTATATATGTATTTTGTTTATTTCTCAAGACACAGAACAATGATAAATGTAAATAGTTATATAAAAAGAAACCTATATCAAACATTTTTACTCATTTCAATGAAGATTATGGGACCCCAAAATTTCTATGAGATAAAACAGTGCTAGTTGTTAAATACGACAACACACAGTACACTAATAAAAAGCAAAAGAATGGTTTCACATAGGAAGAAACTTATGCAAATTAAACATTTCAACTTTTCTCGCTGAATAAATTTCAGACCCTTCTTCCATCAGCCAGTACATTTACAAAATACTCATAAATGCACTACTTACTCATCAGTTGTTGGTTTTTATTGTTCCAAACACTGTGTACTGTTCTTCCTACGCCGAGGCGTGACACACCTGTCCTGGTCACTGACACGACGTGCACTAGCAATTCGAAATGCAAACGTGCAATAACTATGCAAAACGTGACCGGTACACAGCAGAGAGGTCTGCCAAAGGTGCAAACCAGTACTGATCGGCCCTGACGATTAGGTTCGGATAGTCCTGGCTTTCCGGTGATACTAATAAAAGATATTTTTTTTAAAAGCGTCCAACCTAAATCCATTAATTAAGACCACATTTCAGCGGCGAAAAACACGTTTGGCAACTTGCACCTAATGCCGCATATCGGTATTGCGTAACAGGTCACTTGCAATGCTCCCGCAAGAAAGTGGACGCATTTATACGGGGTGTTAAAAAGGTTCAAACCAAAGAACCGATCGGTTGCCCGGGAAAACTGTCTTTTGTAGATAAATTTTCGAAAAAATTCAATTCAGTCAATTTCTAAATGATATATCAGTCAATTTTAAATGATTGTACAAAATAAAAATGTTCTCCAATAATTGCAAGGCACAGGGGCTAATTCTTAATTCTCAATTATCGAAATTGTGAAGATGCACGAATGAGAAATTATTCAACAAATTTATTTCTTTGGGTAAATATTGTAAAAGTAATGGCTAAAAATTTGGATGGATACATTTTCGTTATACTTATAAAGTAATGTAAAATAGGCATATTTAGTGTCCCTTAAAGCTAGCCGTTAAATTTCAATCTTTTCACTGTTTTAAATTGCACCTACCCACTTGTGCCATAAATGCACAAGTTTTATCACTTTCGTGCGAGGCATTTATGTTTGCAAATTGCAAATGCACATTTAGCAGTGCTATACACAAAATTATTCATCGCGTGGCTGAAGTACACATTTCGGTACCGTGGCGGTGTAAATTCCATCACCCGCTGTATTCCCCCGCGGAAAACATAACTAAAAATAAAAGGCGTGTTTCATAGTCAGCTTCGCGTTGGTATTTATCGCGGTCATTAGACAACGGACGATTTTTCAGCGGGAAAGACATATCTCTGCATCTGGCCGAGGAGAAAGGACGTCGATGGCGGCTAAAATTGCAAGAAACAAATGGATCTCTCGGCAGCACGTGCAAGAACAATGCTTGTATATTTTCGCAGAAGTATAGTCTATAGCGGGGGCGTGCGGTATAGCGATGCGTATCGACGTGCTTAAACGGTGCGGAAGTCGGTATCGAGTTCAGATTAAGCTGGTGGTCGTGCAGCATCGGTATCTTGATTTAATAAAAGTAAGCCGTACAAATCGTCCGCCGTAAATCGAATCGACGTCCCGTAATACGCGAACAACGTGTCCGTGGTTTTTCCGGTGTGGCAGAAGTACAGTAATGCTTCGACATACGGGAAAGAGATGTGCGCGATATTTGTGACAAATTTATCCCCACTACTTCCGGGTGTCTTCTTCGAGAGGCACAGAAGCTCTATCGCCGAGAAGTGCAACACGATACCGAATTATATCGGCACAATGCTAATCCATCGAAAAAATTGTCTTGCTTTTAACTATTCTGTATTGCTTCTTGTAATTATTTATTTATGAAACTCTTACCAACATATTCCCGATATTTTTCTGAGTAAAACGAGCCCAGACACGATAGAATTTGGATCATATTTACCCGTTTAATCCACGATATAGTGGAACCTCGATTATCCGAACATTGAGTGCCCAATAGAACAGTTATCTAGTAGATTAAACCTTTAGTGATTTGTACAATGAATCCTGTAGGGTATGAATCGCTTTAAGATGAATTCAGATATCATCGGTTCAGATAATCGAGGTTCTACTGTATCGCCGATTAAACAAGTACATGTGATCCGAATTGCACCGCGTTTGGACTCGTTTTGATCAGGAAAATGTCACAAATAGGGTGGTAATAGTTTCATGAAAAATTCATTCAAAACTGAACACTATTGTTCACGCGGCGCGTTTTGTTATTATGATTGATAGGAGGTGGTGGGACAGTGAATGGTGACAAGACGGGAAAGAGAAAGAGAACGCGGTTAAATATTTTCTTTTTATTTCGGCTGAGGAAGTTCGATGTACAGAAAAGACTTCATAGTATTTTTGTTTCTCAGTCCTCGCTTGTTCCCTGAACACGAGCCCGCCTCAATCGCTCGGGGACTCGGAAAATCTGGCCGCTTACAAGTATTAAAATAACGCCTGACGCATTACAATCAAGTAACAAATACATTAATTAATAGTAGTGGTAGAATAATAGTGGTAGTTCGATGCGATGATTCCCTTTAACCCTTTGTTCCCGCTTTGGTGCCTCTGCAACAGAAAACACATTTTTCGATTACCTCTCACGATAGTGGAGGCTCTCTCCATTTTGAAGAAGTAAATGGAAACCACATCCGTTTTAGGTTGGTGCAAAAATAATTCTTCAAATAATTTTTCTAATAAATTCTACTGTTTTGTATGGTCAAATCCAAGCACATATTGTGCACTAGACCCTACGAAGTCGTAAATTATTTTCTTGAAAATAAAAATGAAATTCTAATGGTGTTCCATGTATTGTAAAGTGTGATTGACAGATTGAATATTTTATGCGTTTATAATGAAAATTAATAGGTGAAATAAAACGTTGTGAAGACGTCAGAAGAATTCAAAGACCTGTTAAGATTGTTAAACGGAAACGTAAATTTTCATTCGTCTTATGTGCTTCGTAATTGACTCGGAAAATGTTCATTTTGCACGAAGATCAGCAGTAATAAGTGGAATTCTTACTTCGTCAGGCTGCTTTCCTTGCGACCGACAATTTTGCACTTAGCACGCCCAACGATTCCGAACTGGTAATCGCACAAGCAATCCTCCTCGAGTTCTAAATTAGCAATGCCATCGGTGACCCTCTTAGCGGCCACTTGGATAAATTGCTTCTTCTGGTTCGGTTTGGCGTCCACGAAGTTGTCCAAACTGAACAATGCTCCTCCCGACTGCAACAGATTCGATTATTCCTTTCGATTGTGCATGCATATCTCGTCGAGCTCACCAGCCACAGAATAAAACATTATCGAGTGATGTGGCAAAACAAACCAGAGTTTAACACCCATGCACAGAAATAGTTCTTTAGACTTTAAACCAACAAATTACGCTTCATTTACTGCGCCAGATTTTAATCCTCGCGTGACGGATGGTGGTTGCCGGTGACTGGGTCTCCGTGGACCTGTACTACGTGCATAGCGGCGCCAGATCAGGGGAATTGGATCGAATTGTGGGGAAAAAGGTTACCGTCTCTCTCTCTGTCGGTACCGGATTGGTCACGTGACATTGTGACACGAGAGGAAGCGCGACACGTGACCGGGGAAGGGTGGGGGACTAGCGTCGGTAGAAGGGGAAAGGTAGAGTGGGAGATAAGTGTTAATCTGGCGACTCTGTATGTCCAGTCAGAGACAAAAATGTCTTGAAACGTTTGTAGCTCATTGCAACGTTGACCGATTTCAATGAAATTTTCAGTATGCATATGAGTTATCGAAATCTACAAAACGCATTTTTTAAATTATCGTTATAGGCTCAGATAAAAAAGTTGAAAAATCATAATTTTTTCATTTTTTTATCATTCCAACCAACTGCAATCTAAAAAAATGTTTGTTTACTGATTCTCTAGCAAACTAGTTGGTCTAACATCTAAGAAAGATTCAAGTCATTTGGACCAATTTTAAAAAAGTTATTCCGCTTGAAAAGGTGTCAACATACTTTCCGCCGCGAGTGTATATCTCGCAACACGGAAAGGCGCTTTTGCGAGGTCGATCTAGAAGAACAAGGTGTTCGGTTTTATCATTGTACTGGGTGGCAAAGATCTCTGTCCGAAGTGCACGGCTACCGTTTCTTGATCGGTATTGTCGATAGGTGAGGACCGCTTGTTGTACACTTACGGAAACTGCGAAGTCAGCGCAGACGTCAGTGGTCGGGACGACGAGATTGTTCTTGAGGTCGGCGCGTCCGGTGAGTGGCCTCTGCGCGTCGCTGTCAGCGAACGTGTACACGCTGTGTTTGTCGTAACCGACGATATTCTTTTGCGGTTTACCCGACACCAGGAGCTCGTTCGGGTAGGATATGTGGTAATAAGTGAGTCCGAGATTCCGGTAAGTTTTCTGTCCCACTAACAGTCTTACTTGTTGGAGCTGAAAGCAGAAAAGAGGATTCCCTTCAGCATCGACTGGGACGCACATTCATTTATCTTCGTTTTATTAACGCGTGGGAAGCTGACGATACCCTGGGTCAAAACTGACCCGGCCACCGCCGTGCGTCGGAATTGAGTATAATTCTGTATTTTGATAATAAATGGAAAACAGAAGACGACCGAAGCCTGGGTCAAAGTAGACCCGGCCTCCGCCGTGTGTCGGAATTGAGTATAATTCTGTATTTTGATAATAAATGGAAAACAGAAGACGACCGAAGCCTGGGTCAAAGTAGACCCGGCCTCCGCCGTGTGTCGGAATTGAGTATAATTCTGTATTTTGATAATAAATGGAAAACAGAAGACGACCGAAGCCTGGGTCAAAGTAGACCCGGCCTCCGCCGTGTGTCGGAATTGAGTATAATTCTGTATTTTGATAATAAATGGAAAACAGAAGACGACCGAAGCCTGGGTCAAAGTAGACCCGGCCTCCGCCGTGCTTCACAATTGAATATAATTCTGTACTTTGACAACAAATGGAAAGAAGAATACTATCGAAAAGATTCAGGACCATCAGCACAATTGAGAAAATTGTTCTACCATTTAATTAATTGGAAATCATGCTTACGGAAATAGGAATAGAACTCTTCTCGCAGACAGTCGCATGAACGCCGATGACAACTTTAGCTGCGCCAGGTCTAAATGGATAGTCAATAGCTTCTTTGTAGGCATCGGTCAGCTTCAAGGTGCCCAATTCAACGTCCAATTTCTGCTTCAGGTACTTGAGAGGAAGCAAGATTTTGTCCGACGATGGTTTCTTGTCCGTCGCTGCCTTTGTCGCTTCCTGGAAACGATCGTTTTCTTTCGTGAGACAGAAGCAATAAGAAATCTAATTAATACAGTGCCGTTTAAATCGAAGCTGAAAAGTTTCCTGAAACTCGGACACGTGATGACTCCGTCATGTTTGTCGACGCTCGCGTCTATTTTACGCGCCATTTCCATGCCAATTGGCATAATTAATGAAGTTTTTTCGTTCGCGTTCGGCTTACGAATCTGCAACATTTTGTAGCGACGTGGGAAATCGATTCTGGTGATCGAATGGTTTTTTACGTGGACTTTTTACATGAATTTCTTACTTGTAAACTCGCAACGAGTGACTCATTTTGAGAACGTGTCTAATCATAATATTAGCGAAAGCAATAAGTAGATTATGCTAATTTTACCTATTTGCGACAAAGATTGACATTATTAAAGAGAGAAGGATTTGGCTGAAATATTAATTAAGAGATTAAAGCACTATCATTTTTCTACGAAATTTCCGTACCATTTCTTTAATCACCCACTATTTTCAAGTTAATTTCTTTAGCCGAGACCAACTTGGTCAAAAGAAATTTTTTGTTAACGTTCATACAGAGAGGTCGACGTAGATGAAAAGACGCGAGCTTTTTGCATGACTAAAAATGTACACACGACCTTTTAAGACTCACAGTTTCAGAATAACAGAGGAAAATTTTCTTAAAATAAACTCCAAAAAAATGATATCCTAAGAGAAGCTGTGAAGCTGGTGTTTAGTGCATAAAAACGGCGATTAGACGAACGTAATCGGTCAACAGAGCTAGACAGATATTAATCGTGTTTGACGATAATGAACCGTGACTCAACTATTATCTGCTTTTTCACCTGACATCAGAACTGTTTTGCGTGGCCTGAAAAAGGAGGGTGATGTGTTTGGAAAATTATGAATCATGCTAGAGGAGAGGAGAAAAACATCGTGACAGGACGAGATTTAACTCTCGCTGCCTTTAATGGAATCGCATAATCACATGGTGATCTAACAACGCGTTACCAGAATGCTAATCGGACATTGATTACTTTTATAAGTGAATAATTAAGAACTTTGGAAATTCAATTCAAAAACAAATTAAATTATTGTCACGTCTATAAAAGCTATGAAATGATATTACCATGAAAGCATAAATATGCTTCGTATACTGAATATCGATGTGTGACTAGAAAAGAACGAAAGACGTCGACAAAATGGCCGTCCGAGTGGCCCAATAAAATGGCGGAGAAACAAGCCGGAAGAAGTAAATGAAGAAACGTTAAAAATACCATACTTTGATCAAAAGCCATAGTAATTTTCACATGAAAAATTACCTCGAGAGTGATCGTTGGTTTTTTCTCGAAGAATTTGATGTTCTTCACTGCGTCGCCGTTGATGTTGGTGTCTCCATTAACCGTGTAATGTTGCGGCCATTCTAGTTTGTCAGCGAATCCAATCAATCCGACGTGCACGTCCCTGTTAACGTTTCGATTGAATTTACAATCAGAGGTCGAAATAATTATAGAATTATTTGACAGGTAGGCAATAATTTTCTTACACAATGTGTAAATAAACATTAAAAGAAATGTCACTTACGTTATTCCTTGGGACTTCAGTTCATCTCTGAGCTGAGATATCAATGGCGTGACCAACTCCTTGAAGACCTTCTCGTTCGGTGCCAATTGTTCAACCACGATGACAATGTCGGCTTGCTTCTTAGGGATCTTCACGCTGAATGTGTCACCGATGCCGACTGTCCCAGCACCAACTTTGCAGCTTGCTGAAATCGAAGGAAGAAACGTTATTATTATAAAATAATAAATAACATCAATCTATCACGTATGGACCAGAGACGGGACCTGGCGTTTGTTTCGTTTACGTGTCGCGTTGCAGAACGTATTTCTTTTACTTAGCTATCTTAAGTAAATTCTATTTTATTTTTCCCACACTAATCTATTGAATTAATATCTGTGATACTGTGATAGCGTAGTTGATACTGTAAGCTCCTTTTTAGCATAAATTCTGCAGTGGATACCATCATTCTGCATTTGTTTCGTTTACGTGTCGCGTTGTAGAACGTATTTCTTTTACTTAGCTGTTTTAAAATAGTTGTTCAGGAAAGTCTATTTTATTTTTTCGATTCAATCTATTGAATAGAGCATTACATAGTTGATATCGTAAACTTTTTTTTAGTCAATTTATTCGATGATGGTCCGCGAGTATTCTGGTAAAATTCTGTCCGTTCTCGTTTCGAGTGACCCTTAGAGGTTGGAGAAGAGGAGAAAACTTACTGCAAGATGGCGGGATATTGGTGGTTAAAATGCCAGCCGCGTAACAGCTATAGTGATAAGCCGCGGCGATCAAGCAAGCTCCGTTCGATGGGTCAGCGGCTACTGCGTGGTCGCAGGCCTCGCGATATTGACTTGGGTTGACGTACTTGAAGCAGGACCTGTAATCACATTTTTCTCGCCGTTAACGGAAGCTCGACCCTTCATCCCCATTCGTAACTAGTTTCCCTGGGACTTCCCTTTTTTTTTGAAAGATTTAATGGATCCAATACCACGAAAAATGAGGGTTCACTCCAACAGCACACATTTTTATCGAACATTAGATGAAAGCGATTTTATATTTTATGTATTCCGTGAATTTTTTAAAGATTGTTTAACCCCGTGTACAGATTGGGTCTATGAGACAAATGTATTGAAATTGTACAGTCTTAATTTTCTTTAGCCGTCGCACGGCTAATCTTTATAACCAGACTACAAATTTTCATAAAAAAAGAAATTTTAATTAATTTAAAAATTAAAAATTTTAATTTTGTATGCAATATAAAAATTGTCGGCATCACTTGCAGGAAACAAAAACCGTCTAGGTAATTCTTCCTTTCTCTAACAATTTTGGTGGGTTGGAAGTACAGTGTCTACTCGATAATTGTCCAAAACATGGGTCTGGCCAGGGACAATTATCGGCTAGAAGATACTATTCTTCGATCCACTGCTGAATAGGACAGCGAAGTTCTAGAGGTCTTTCACGGGGTACACCCAGCGGTAGTGGGGATAGTTCTGGGACAATTATAGGCTAGATATTTGCGGCATTTATCGAGTAGAGACTGTAACATGTCGACAGACTTCAATTCTTTTAATCTTTCTGCTGTTTCTAATTATCAGACTCTGGATCTCAAAGAAAAAGTTTGTGCAACAATTTAGTAACTTTATAATAATTTTTCAATAACTTACTTGAGGGGAGAGTTTTGGCCAATGAAGTAATCCGTACAGATTGATGCACGATCTTTGTGATTGACCGCAGTTGCAGCTGGACAGTCTCCCTTCAGTTTGTATGCGTTTCCAAATTCGCTTCCACTTTCGGAGATCTGATAAAAAGTTTACAATACATTTCATCATAATAATCGTACAGAAAACAAAAAAATATATATATAGACTGCAGATTTTATATATTTTTAATTTAAATTTGCTCCAAGTCAGGAAAAATTTACAAACATATTTCTAGCACGTAAACCACATCTCGGAAATTTCCCGACGTGGTCTGCCGATAGTAACCGTCCATTCTCGAGTGGCAATAACAATTACTCGACAAAATATAATTTCCTCGCCGAGACGGATTCTCGAATATAACTCTAGCTCGCCGGGCGTATGTAACCCCTTAATCTGTTTATCCCTCTGACAATCAATCCCACGAAAGCCCCTGTGCGGACCCTAGGGGCCAATTAGCGCAAGGAACCGAACAGAACATTGCCCCTTGGAAGATCGGGAGATACAACGCTTCGTGGTTCGCACGTGAGCTTCGAATTTCCCGGTTTCCAGGAACACCGTGCCACGCTTGGAAAAGCGTGGAACGTAATTCGTGACTCGGCCGTTTCTTACGTACCTTTCCGGAGGGCAAGGTGAAGTCGTCGTAGGGCTCGTTGTTGCCGTCACCGAACAGACCGCGTAGTTTGCCGTGATAGAACCCGGAAACACGAACGGCGCAGACCAGGGGAGCCTTGCGCGTGCAAGAAACGTGTACACCATAATTGGACTTGACATCCGCGAATGGTAGGACCAGGTAGGCGTGCAGGTTCTCGGTGTTCGCTGGGTAATCGGCTCGTTTATTGTTCACCAGGATCTGCGAATATAATAGTAGCGACTCAACATTTTTCGAATTTTAGTTGACCCCTTAACACGATGTCTCAGATGGATTTATTTCGGGCGTCGATTATTTTTAACTTTCCATCATGTACCAACGTACACAGCCTAATTATTTTATTTTCTTACTCAATTTCGAACTCAACGAATTCTGATTAGTTAGATTTCCAATTAGTTTAAAACATGAATATGGTCGTTTTGGTACAATTTATACAGCTATGGACATATTTCGGTCATTTTTGTACGAATCAGCTGATCGTGGGGAAGCCATCTTTGTCTCCACCTCGAAGTTCAGCAGTTAGCCGCGAAGAGGTCGCCATTGTCGATCAATTTTACGTTAAACACTAAGCGCCACTGATTTTGTTTGAAATCATCCTTACAAATCTCACTCGATGCTATATGGCAAGAGGTTGATTAAATTCATTGGGCTTTCTTTTTATAACAAAATCCAATCGAATGAAACACTCTGATTTAAGTGGTTCAGAAGGAAAGATACTCACGTTTCCATTAGACTTGATGGTGATGCTTTCTTCAGGAGCTGTGATGGTGATGCTGTTCAGTGCCCCCTTGTTCAAGCTAGCTACCACCGAGAAATTGCCGTCCTTGATGTCCTGAGTAAGGATGTACGAGCAGCTGCCAGGCAAAGTCAGGTGACGACCGTCGAATGTGAAGATGTGTCCTCCGTCGGTGATCACACCCGATTTGCTGAATGGCGGAATGATGTCGCTCAGGTGGAGAGTTGGTCTGCAACGAGATGAAGATTTTCATTTCTCTTTTCTTTCTCAACCCTCTGTGAGCAACCTGGGTCGTTTATGTCTGTCGCGAAATTTCACTCTTCAATTTCTTTCTTTCTAATGTTTATTTTTTTCCCATTAATACTTGAATTACTTGAATACCTTCCCATGAATTTTGGGGGATGAAACTACCCTCATAAATGTACATAAAGTGAAAAGATAATTACAGATATTTTGTATTTCTATTGATAAGAGTTTGCCACCTGAATGGTTCATTCACAGAATGGTGAAACATGTTCTTACCTGTAAGTGTGGTACAGCTCCGAGAGCGACGGCAGCTCTTTGTTGCGCACCAAATTTATAAGGGAATGCTGGAGGGTAGGAGTACCGGGGATGGTAAACAGAAGGCTCCAATCAATCGGTGATTGGAGTTTGAGGGAGCTTAATGTGTTATCTGCACCGAGTTCCTTCAGGGGAGCGAGGATCGAGCGGATCGCGACTTCCGCTTGCGTGGCGATTTCCTTCAGTGCGTCCGAAGGATTGATCTGGAAACAGAGATAATAATGATAAGAACAAAATTGCTCCAATAGCAAACCGAAAATATTTATAAAATATCCCGACAAAAAGATCTCAGTAGAATAATGAAATGACTGGATCCTAACTTAAAAAAAGATTCAATAAAGAAAATTTCAGATTCAGTCATTTTTGTCTTACCTTACCAAACGTATTACCAGTGTGTTGTTGAGATTTTTCTGTTTAAAACGAGCCCAAACACGACGTGAATCGGACTAGTTTTGTAAATAACATAATTACGGCTATACGCATGATTGCTACGTATGAAGTCTATAAAAGTAGACCGATTCACGTCGTGTTTGGACTCGTTTTAATCGGGAGAATCTCAGCAATCCCGCGGTACCACATTTGAAAAGGTAAGACAAAAATTACTGAATTTGAAATATTCTTTTTTGCGCGTTTATTTTTTTACGCTCATGACGTCCTTTCGGAGTGTTACTGCAACGTTACTTTGCAAATTTAAGCGAGCACTACTGTATTTCTATTCTTCGCCACGCGTCTCGATGATCTTTTATGAACGCACCTTTTCGTGTTTGATGATCTTGGAGAGGTACTTGCAGAATATCTGCGCGAGCTGTTGGAGCTCCTGAGTCGGCAAAATGTTCTTCGCCACGGTGCATAATTCCTCGAGAGGTCCCAGAATGACGTCGGGCACCTTGTAGTTCTGCAGCTCCTTTAATTTCTCCTTGACGGTCTCGTAAACCGGCAAGGCCTTCACCTGACTGGCCAGCTGGGAGCTGAATTGTTCGACGTCGTGTTTGATCTGTTCCAAGATTTTGGACAGGGCCTTCGAGAAGTCCTGCGCCATGCTGGAGACCAGGCTCAATAGATCGTGCAACTCCTTTTTGTGTGAATTGATCAAATCCAGGAGTAAGTTCAGTTGGGTGTTCACCAGCGAGGCGATCGCGTCGACGATTTCTAAGTACTTCTTGAATATCCTCTCGTAGGATTCCTTCAGTTTCGGATAGATCGAGTTGCCGGCCTCCTTCAAGCTGGACAGCACCTCTGTAAACTGCTTCTGCAATTTCTGCGCGATCTCCGCGACGTCTTTCAGGATTTCCGCGATGGCAGCAACGATTCCGCCGAAGTATTTGTTGCTTTGAGAAACAGGAAAGTTACTCGTGAGATTCACTGACTAGCATCAGAAATGATGTAGCGTGCCAGAAATCGCTAGACCGTTCAAAATTCCCCATAAAGGAAAAAATGTGACTTTTTAGAAAATAGGCCCGACAGGGCCGCATAGGCCGTGACCTTTTTAGTAGGTCTTTTTTTAATTAGACTAACGACTCTTGGGCCACCCTGCAGGAGAAATCGGTCGAACACAATTATTAAAGAAAAAGATGTAATACGTGCTTACAAAGTAGCTTGGATCTCTTTGACGGTTTCGTCAGCGTTGATCTCCTGCTTCAATTTGTTCAATTCGTTTTGGTAGTAGTCCACGAGCGGCTTCAAGCTCGGCTGCGCTTTGTCCAAATGCTTCCAGAAGTCCTCGATTTCAAGTTTAAACGCTTTCACCACGTCCTCCTGAGTCTGTTTCGCTTTCTTAAGGAGCTCGAGCCTGTTATTCTTGGCTTCTTCCTGCAACATTCAAAAGCAACGTTTAACACCACCTAATATTACAAAAAATCATCATTCGAGAACGAATGTCTAGAGCCACAAGCAAATCGTTTAAGAATCTAAGTAATGGAAAGATTAGCACAGTAATGCCTCGATATATTGTGAAAAAGATGCGCACGATGTTTGTAACAAATTTATCCCCGCAATTGTACAGTATCTGTACACCGTACCAGCGATTTTTTGGTCCCGAAGTTTTCGCATATATCGAGTCGCTAATGTTGATATATTAATAATAATAATAATTTTGAACGCCACTTACGAAAGCTTCAACCACGTTCGCTTTGTCGTAAGTAATGTCGGGTTTCAAGAACTGTTTCTCGTCGAGATGGACCAAAATGCCGAAGAGTTTCTTCTTAGCGCCATCTTTGTACGAATCTGCATGAATTTCGGCTAACTGGCCGAGCACCACCTGGCCGTTGACTGTCAATTTATTGTTCGGATTGTCTGGAAACAAAAAAGAAACATTGAAAATAATGTAACAGTATTTTAAAATTCTCCTAACGTTTCTACAGTGTTAAATTACCGTATTAGGTAATTTATTTTTAATATTTAGATATTAAATTACCGTTAAGTTATCCGTAGTCTAATTATGACAATCGTTCTTAAGCAAGACAATAGCGGTCACCGGTGACCGCCACGGCAGTCAACAACATTGAGAAAATTGCAAACAAAGAAAAATCAATTTCTCCAAGGTTGAAGAAGGACGTAAGAAAGTTGACTCACCCTTGCGGAATCTGACGAGCTCGAAGCTGCTCAGACCCTTGCCCTCGATCTTCAGCACCTCGGTTGGCTGTCCGAGGAGGGTCAGCTCCCCGTTCAGACTCTGCGAATCCTTCGAGATCTGGAACTTCCATTCGTCCTTGATCAATACCTTGTCGGGCAACGAGACCAGCAGAAGAACGTGACTTTTATCCGCGGAGAAGAGGGCTTCCAGGGTCTTCGTCTTCTGGTGGATGTCGTTGTAAGAGAACGATGTGCCCAGCTCAATATTGCTGGTTGTGAGGACCAGCGTCGACTTCTCGTTCAACTTCAGCTGCTGACCGCGGCTGTTCACGTCGACGTTGCTGGTGATTTTGTAGCCGTCCGGCACTTGGTGACGCTGCACGTTCGCCGCGATCACGATCTTCTGGGACTTCTTCTCGAAGATGTCCAGGTCCAGGGTGGCGTCCAACAACTTCTCGTTGCCAAAGTGCAGCCTTCCCTTCACCGAGAGGTCCTTCAAAACGAAAGAGAAGCGTTCGAACTTCGAAGAATTGCAACACAAAATAGTGGAAACACTAGTTGCCACATTTGTAAGGGAAGAAGGAACTGTTTATGACAGTGCAAGGTTGGGGCCCCTTAAACGCTTGCTTCCCAGAGGGGGAGACAAGTCTTAATCTGGCGACACTGAATTGACTGCTCAAAAGCTGCTACCCCCACTACAGTACTCGTGCAAATGGGAGTGGGGGTGACTCCTCGCGAGCTGCTACCCCCACTACAGTGCTTGTGCGAGTCGGAGTGGGGGTGACTGCTCAAGAGCTGCCGATGCTCCAGCTGCTACCCCCACTATAGCACTTGTGCGAATCGGAGAGGGGGTGACTGCTCGCTAGCTTCCAATGCTCGAGCTGCTACCCCCACTACAGCACTCGTGCGAATCGGAGTGGGGGTGACTGCTCGCGAGCTGCCAGTGCTCGAGCTAGTACCCCTATTACAATGCGAGACGGAGTGGGAGTAGCGTCTCGAGCGTCGGTGTAAATCGATGAGACTGTACCTTGGATTGCGTTGGATAGGAGAATTTCACGTCTCCGACGAGGGACAGGGTGGTCTTGTCGATGTTTATGTCTCCGTTGGCAGTCAGACTGGTCTTATCGGATGGCTTATTCTTTTTGTCCAGGTACAGAGATAGGTCCAGATTGTATGCGCCGGTTTGCTTGGTCTTCGGCAAGTCGTGTATCAGGATCAATGCCACCTCGCGCGTGGGCAGGGTCAGAATGGAAGCTGCGAACGAGAACAATAATGGTATAGTGTGACTGTCGACAGGGAGAAATCGAAGTACGATGTGTGACACTTTTACCGAGATATTTGCGGCATTTCTCTGATCGAAGATCCGATACTAAACATGACACAATTTGGATCATATTTACTCGATTATCCCAACTAGTCAACAGAGAGTGAGTGTTCGGACAATAGGACAATTATCTCGAGACAGTGGTAGATTAAATCTTTACCGATCTGTGCAATGGTTCTTCAAGTTGAACTATTTATATGAGGATAATGGACTGTTCGGATAATCGAGGTTCTATTAAACCGTGTATTTGAGCAAATATGCTCCGAATTATGTCATTTTTGGACTCTTATTAATCAGAAAAATGTCGCAAGTATGCCAATGAAAGTTCCATAAAGGAACGGTTAAGAGCGCAAAAGTTTTGTTATTGGATTTTTATAAATTTGTAGATTTCTTCAGAGATATTGTGGACTTCGCATATATCGGGGCATTAATTGTTTCTGGTTAGTTACCTGACTCTTTAGGATGAATATAGAGCTGGTACGTGTACTCGGACTTGTCCTTCGTCGTGTGCAGGTACAGATTCGAGGAGTGGTCTAATTGAGGATACTTGTAATGTGTGTTGGTCTTCAGCCCAAACTCGGCCGGCACGTTGAACTTCTTCAAGTCAACTTCCACCGTTAGCAGATGCTTCAGGCTCGATTCCTCCGCTAACAAGGCATCAAAGAATAAGGAAAAACAGTCGTACAAGCAAACTACGTAAGTAAAACGAAGAGACGCTTGAGGTTAATTCGAACTTGTAGTTTACAATGGCGTTACCATCTACCTTAAGCTTCTAATCTTATATTTGGGTTCCGTTAACCCAGATGGAAAGTATGCAATAGTCTATCGTTACAATGCAATTGGCGTGCCATTCGGTTGGCGGTTGGGAAAGTGAATTATTTTTTGACAACTCACGTTGCGCGTCCAATGCGGACAGCAGTTTGAAGTGAGCACAGTCCTTGGTTTGTTCGCAGTAGCTGTTGAACACGTGGAATTCCTTGTCGGAAAGCTTCAGTTCGCCGACGATGGCCGAAGGGCCGAAGTTTGCGTTCAAAATCACGGCCACGCCCACTTCTCCGTCCTTCTCGTTCGTCAGCTGTTGCCGAGTATACTTGAACGACGAGCTTTTGGTGCTGTCGCCGACTTTCAGGTTCCCGTTGCCCTCGATCACGATCTTTCCTTCTTCGTCGCGTTTCTTGTAACTCGTGCTGGATAGACAGTGCAGTCTTAGTTCCCGAATATACCGGAACGGTTTTAGACCATCGCAAGATAACGGTTTCACGAGTTGATGGTGAGCTCGCTGATCTTTTAGTTTCAACGCGCGAACAGGCACGAGCAACTCGGGGCCATCTGCGACTCATAGATGCCATCGTTCCTCCCCACGGGCCACTCGGCCGCGCGAAGCCACGCCCTACGGTGGGAAACCACGCCCCGCAGTGGGAAGTCACGCCCCACGTTGGTTATTTTTGGGACAAAGTCGCTCAACTTTTGATAGATATAAACTTTTCTTTTTAAGAAAGAGAACTTTTTTTTTAAATTGAAGTTGGAATGCCGCTGCTCTTGGAGCAGTACTCATAATTACAAACGAGTTTTGCATGCGACGTAAATTTTGCAAGTTACATGCTATTGACTGTGTAGATTTACAAAGAATTAAAAATCATTCTGCTATTCTACTCTCGAGAGCATTTTTGTTCCATCATTTGCGAGATGCTGGTGCCTGACACGCAGATCGTCCAATGCAATGATTAAAAAACAAACTGTAACATTTTCTAGAAGCAATTATGATAAAATAATGAATAAATGCATCTCTACATGACCAAGAAATCGTAAAATCAACGGTAAGCGATTTTCTAATTTGTTGAACACACCAAAGTTTTGCAGAAGATGACAAAGATAGAGGGGCAAAGTATTGTCGAAAACATTTATGTACAATTTTACCGTCAACAACGTTTTAAAAATCACTCGAACTATAGCAATGAACCATATGAATTCGACGATATAATTTACAACTAATAGTCAATTAATACAACTGCTAACTAGACTGCGGATGTTTATGCATTTATGATAAAAATAAAAAGAAGAAATATAAAACATTCATTTTTTAAATTAAAATTCAAAGATAAAATTAAGATATTTATTCATAAATTTATCGAATAACATATTTTCCATTCAGTTCTTCTATTGTTTTTTGACATTTTTGGGATTACTTATTGAATAAACATATGAATAAATATCTTAATTTTATCTTTGAACTTTAATCTCAAAACGCTACGAACTTTCGTTGCAACTCAATACTTTTCTTCGTCAAGATACAAGCTAGTTGAGCCCAGCTGCAGCTGTAAATTAGACTACTCTTTCCTGATTCGATCGAAACAATGCGTTATCATACCTTCCGGTCACGATGTTCTGTCCGTCGCTGGTGACAGTGATGATGATCCTCTTTCCAGTCTTCGCGTTCGGCTTGTTGGCGATTTCAGCGTGGACTTTCCGGTACTTGGTCTTGTCACTGTCGAAGTTTGCGTTGATCACAAACTCGTCGACGCTGTCCAAGACGAGGTGAACGTCCGTGACGACGAACCCTTTCGGTGTGCGGATGTTCAATTCACCTGCGCGAATAAGAAATCGGCTTTAGGCGGCTCAGAACTAGACCGTTTCAATCGGGAGAGTCTCAACGATCCACTGACAACACGTATGCGAAAAGACAAGAATGACTAAATTTGAAATTTTCTTCTTCGGAAATGCTGTAATGCAAGAGTTTGACTTCGGGGTACCAAAGCTACTGCACACACAGCTAAGCCCTCCTAAGGGGGCCGGCAGGCATTTGGCCTTGACTGTCACGCTATGTTACGCCGTGCCTATTTTTCTAGACATTTTACGTCTTAAATAAGTAACTAATCAATTAAAAATGCATACCACCTTGTTTGTACATGTTTTTGCTGCGTCTGTCCGGAGCCTTTTTTCGATACCAACACTAAATCTTTCGAAATTAAGAGAATCTCTCAGCGGCAGCCATCTTGTGACGTCATACTTGCTTCAGAAAGCGAGTTTTCTGACGAATATTACAAATTACTCGACGATGAGGTATAAATTCGCAATTTGGGCTCTGGACAGACGTAGATTGGACTTTTAGGAAACACAAGTGACCACTTTTAAACTGCTCATTGCAATATTGAAGCGTCAATTTGTCAAGATTTTGACCCTTGCAAGTTCATATACGTATATTGCAGTAGAGTACTCGTCCCGGCAAAATCGCCGAGTTCTCTGCTAGATTACCTTTGTACTCGTTCGGTCCAAGTTTCTGGTATTTCGAAAGCAATTCGGATTTGCCTTGCGGGCAAGAGGTCACCACACTGAACAGATTCAGCCCCACCTTCGACTGGATCTCGCTGTTCAGTGTATACTTGGCGCCGTCAGCGTTCACCACGATGTCCGTGAGTAGCTTGTTTTCTGGTTTGTTCCTCTGAAAGACGACAGGAAAACGTTCCATTGAATTTCGGAGAAAATTTGTTTTTTTCCCAGAATTTTCAATTCTCTTATTCCCTCGTTTGTTTTAATCCTTCCGTCTGTTCGCGAACAAAAATTTGTAACCCCTTGCCCTACAGTATCGAGTGAGTGATGAAGATTCTGAACAAAGTCTAATAAATATGTATGTTAATAATTTCCTTGAAATTCTTTTGTTGTAGTCGATATTATAGTCTTTGGGGAAAACGTAGGCATACCCCCATTGAATCACTGCATATAACCACAAATAGTAGTACAAGGAGTCAACGTGGACACTTAATTCGCGGATACACGATTCCGTGCACACGTGTACCATCAGCAGTGTCGCCGGATCAAGGGAATTGACTCGAGTTGAGGGGAATACAGTTACCCTCTCTCTGCCAGTGCCGGATTAGTCACGTGATAGTCGTACCAGGGGAAGGGTAGAGTGGGAGACAAGTGGCGACACTGTCCTTCGGTGTATGCCCAACATTGTAGAGTCTACTTTCATGTAGATTTCGATGGCTCCACCTACCGTGTAATCGAGTTGCAAGTCAACGTTTCTGAACTTCTCGATGGGCAGGGCGCTCTTGACGTTGACACTGACAGTGGCCACGTCAGGTTTGTACACGTTGTTAGAAGTAAACGTGACCTTCTTGTCGGCGTGTTCGAACTTCAGTTCCACATCGGCAGTCTTCTTCTCCTCGGTGGGTACGTACTTGAAGCTTCCCTCCAGATTCAACGGCGAATGCTGGGCAATGTTCACGCTCAGTTTATCCTTGCCCTCCAATTTGCCAGTGAGATCGTCCTTCTCCGACTTGAACTCTGACTGCGCCACGATCTTGTTGTCCGAGTTGTGCGTCAATTTGACCAGCGTCGAAGTTTCGAAACGCCGGTCTCCCAGGTACGCATTCAACGTGGCGGTGTTTATCTCCACCTTGACGTCTTTCAGCTTCTCGAATGGCGACTTTAGTTCGAAAACCTCGTTGTACTTCACAGGTTTGTCAATTTGATCTCCCAGATCGTATTCAACCTTGTCCTACAAGCAAAGAGAACGTTAGAATGTTCGAATGTTGAACGTACAGTAGGGTCTTACACCCCCCCCTGGAAGAATGCTTAATATACAGTGAATTCTCGATATATGTCAACAACACGGGTCTTGCCAGCGTCGTATATCGTCCAGGAGACCTGTCCGAGTCGTGTTATGTTTACACTACTCGATGTCCGAAGCCTCTCGAGGTTCGCAGTGGGGATAATTCCGCGACGGTTATCATCCAGGCCTTGGCGACATATATAGAGAAATCACTGCACTTCAAATAGTTAAAAAATACGATATTTTCCCTTATAACATTAATAGTTCAATTGAATTAGACAAAATAGCGTCTCTGTTTATTTGTAAAAATTAATTTTTACTGCTTATTGAAATGCGGAAGCACGCTAATAGGGATAAGTGTCATAGTGGGGATACATTTTTCCCAACTATCATGCACACCTCTTTCCCATATATCGAGACGTTACTGTACTGTCTGACCACGTACCGACAATTTCCAGTCGTCGCCCAAGGAACCATCGATGCTGTAGTCTCCCGCCTGTTCTTTTTTGTTGAACTTGCCGGCCAATTTCACCTTCTTCGGGACTTTCGCGCCGCTCACCTCGAGGTCGAGGTTCTGCGATTTCCCATCATCCTGTTCCTTCGAGTCCAAGTTAACTACAACCACCACGTCCTTTCCTTCGGTGTCGATCAGCTTCAACGTGACGGTGTCTTGGAGCTCCTGGTGTTTCTCTTCGACGAACTTCCCGTTCTCTTTCAGCACGATCTTCGTGGACGGTCCGCCCTTCTGCTCGCTGTACGCCAGTTCGGAGTCCACGTTGAAATCGTACGTGTTGTCCTTCTTGACGCACTTCCGGGTCAGCTTGGAGTTGATGTTGTGTCCGCAAGGCAGAGTAACGTCTAGGCCCAGGTCTAACACGCCGTTGTTCAGGGTACCCTGAAGACCTACCTTGCCGTTAACCTCGAGCTTCTTTTCGAGCACCTCCAACACGTTCTTCGTGTCCAGCGACGTCTTCGTAATGTGGTTGTTGGTGGTCAGTTTGATCCGCTTGCTTGGGTCCTTCTTGGCGTCGTAGAGGATCTCCACGTTGCCGTTGTGTTCCGGCCCGTTCACTGCGAGCTGTCCCGTCGCCTGGATCTTGCGATCGATCTTCGGGATTTCGATGTTCAGGTTCGCGTTTCCTTTGCCGTTCTGGTACACGTACTGACCGGTGGCCGTCAAGTAGTTCTTCAGGTTCAGATTGAGATGGCCGTTCGGATGCGGGGTCTTCTTAGCCTGGAGCGCGATCTCGACGTACTTGACGCCGTCGACCCTCACGAAGACCAACGAGTCCAGCAAGTTTTGATTAGCCTCCAGATCGACGTGCGCCTTGACCTTCTTCCCGTTTAGGTTCGCGTCCCCGTTCAATTGCACGGTCGCGTTCTCCTTGGTTACGTTCCAGATGACCGTCGCCTCGGACTCGTACTTGCCACCCGGGGTCAGGACCAGCGAGTTCGTGTACTTGCTCTTGGACGGTTCCAGAATAGTGCGTTTCGACTTCAGCTCGATCTTGTTCTCCAGCAGCTCAGCTTCCAGCTCCACCTCGTAGTCGCCTGGCTGCTCTGTGCCTACCTTGCCGGACAGTTCGGTGCCGAAATTGAACTTCTCGAATTTGACCTCGATGTCGGTGTCGATCGATTTCGGGGTGATCTTGCCGTCGAGTTTCAGCTTCAGATTGACCGCGGGGTACGCGAGCTCGTTGGACGTGGACAGAAGCAGGTTATCCGGCTTCAGTTTGTAGACGGCGTTCTGCTTCAGTGTCAACTGGTTCACCTTGGACGTCAGATCGGCCCCGTGAACGAACACCAGGTTGTTGTCCAGGGAGCCCTCCTCCTTCTTCAGCTCCCATTCCAGCTTGAAACCGATGTTGGGGTCGGACGAAGGTTTCGCGAGCACGCTGAGCGCGTAGTTGCTACCGGGCACCGTCTTCCCGTTGATCTCCAGCTCCAGTAACTTGCCACCGTAGCCGAGCTTCGTCGCCACATCCAACGAGGTGGTCGTCCAAGCGACAGTACCAGCGATGCTGACGATCTCTTGATCGCCTACCAGCAGAGCGACCTTGTCGGTGGCGTACTTCTGCCCGCCATTTTGATCGATAACGTCCACGGTGCCCTGGACGCTGTACTTCTTATCCGATTTCGGTCCAGTACTCACGCCGGCCAGCCTCTGGATGTGTTCCGGTACGTTGTACTCCAACACCGGCTTATACTTGTTGCCACTGGCTTCGACACCGATGCGCCCGTAGTATTTGATGTTATCGTGAACAAGCTCGACCGACAGCGTCCGCTCTTTCTCGTTGTTCTTCAGGGCACCTTCCAGTTGGACTTTCTTGAACGGCGAGTTCAAGCGCAACAGGGCGTACAGGTTCGGTTTCCTGCCGACCTCTCCTTTCAGGGAGATCTCCCTGTTCGTCTTGCTGCCTGGCGTGTCGAGCAGGATCTCGAACGATTGTTTCGCGTCGTCCTCGTCGTCCAGATGGATCTTGAAGCGATAGGCGTTGGCGTCGACGTTCTCGATGGTCGCGGCGAATTTCGCCGGTCCGTTCAGAGGGTACAAGGGTTTCTGTTGTATGTTGGCGACGCCGTCGTACGGGAACGAGACCTCCCCGCAAACGGTCAGCCCGAGGATGGTGGAGAATTGGCCGAAGCAGTCCTTGTACTCCTTGGCCTTGGTCGTGAAGGCCGGCTTGTACTTGCCCTTGCTACTGACGAGAACCTCGCTGTTCACGTTGATCACTTCCTGCTTCTTCTTGGGTATGCTGAACTGCACGTCGACGCCCTTACCGTTCAGAACGTTGACGGACACGTCGGTGCTGGTGGCCGTGTGAAGAGTGCCCACGACCTTCAAGCCGGCCTCGACTCCCAACGCCTCGACGACGATGTTACCGGCGATCCTGACGGACACGCTCGGCTCCAGGGCGACCTTGATGGCTGCGTTCCTCGGGTCTTGGAGGATCTTTGCGAGATCGAATTTTCCCTCGCTGTGGACGCGGACCGCGCTCGTTCCTACCAGCCCCAGGGACAGAGAGGTACCCAGGTTCGTGGGGTAGATCAGCTCGGCCTCCAGGAACTGAATATAGTTCTCGGCGTCGTAGTTCAGGTTCTTGGTCGAGTCGATCGTTTTCTGGAGCTTCTCAAAGATCTTGTCGATGATCACTCTCTCGGGGTGTTTGTGCTCGATGTTGTCGCCCTCCAAGCTCAGGTAGGCGAGCTCGACGCCGAACAGCTTCAGCGAGAGGTCCAGGTCCAGGTTCTGGTCGACCTCGTTGCTCCTCAAGTGGACCTTCTTCGCGAAACGGTCCAGCTCGTTTTGCTCGACGGCCGCCCTCTTTCCTCGAACCAGCTTATCAAACTTCTCCGAGGCGTAACTGACCACGTCCGAAGCGGTGTCTTTGGCTTCTTTGACCTCTTTCTTCACGTCCTTCAGGTCGTGATCCCAGACCGTGCCCTTAGGACCGAACCAGTGCTCGATCACCTTGTCCAGGTTCTCCACGCGCGCGCTCAGATCCAGAAGGTTTAGGTTACGGCCGAATAGCTCGACGGTCACGTTCAGATTTGTGGACCGTGGCACGAAGCTGTCCTGGCTGTAGATGACGTTCTGTTCGACAACGGAGCCGAGGCCGAGAGAGTCGATTTTATAGGAGAGCTCGTCGTTGTACGAGAACTTGCGGAAGTCCTCGGGGAACTTGGTGCGTGGCTTGATCTGTCCCAAGTGGCTCTTGGCGTTGATCTTGCCGGGATCGGTGGAGGCTCTCAGGTTCCTCAGATGACTCTGGATGAATGATCCGACTTGATTCACGGGCTCCTTGTCCAGCGTTTCCTTCAGATGACTGGCGACGTGCGGACACGGACAGGCGACCAACGCCAGATACGTTTTGATCCTGATCTCGCTGTCCTGCTCTTTATCGGCCAGCACCTTGAACGCGATGTTCTTCCACTTCATTGAGCACCTGGTGGGAAGGGCTTCGAGGGCTGCCACGCGTACTCTGTTCCTCACGGTCTTGTCCGCGGCGATGTTCGCCAGCTTGGTCAGGGTGGCGTCGTCGAGGAACCGGGTGTTGCCCAACGACTTCAGAGCGGACACCACCACGTTCTCCTGCTCCCTGGTCTTGGTCTTGCCGTTGCCGACCTTCTCGCGGATCTTGTGCACCGCCTCCTTCACCTCGGGCACATTCTCGCACGGATGGTCCTGACAGTACTTCCCGATCACTTGGCCGATCCCGAGGTAGCCGATCCTAGGCAGATTAGGTTGGTCCAATAGCGTGGCTACCGCCTGCACTGTGGGCAACTGCGCGTGACGGATCAGAGCCAGGCTGGTGTAGAATAATAGGGTCTGCACGTCGGTCAGCTCCTTGTTCTTGACGAGCTTCACGCCGACCTCAGTAGCTTCGCCGTTCCCGGCCTGGAACAGACCGTCCAGGAAAACCTGTTGGCTAGCCTTGTCGAATCCCGCACCCGCCTTCACTTTCTGGTACGTGGACAGAATGTCGTTCTTCGTGCTCTGTCTCAGCACCTTCACCAGGTCCGCGAACTTGCTCGCGGCTTCCGGCTTCACGCCGCCGGCGATCTGGTCTTGGGCTGCTTTCACAGCGTCTACGATGTCCTTCGATTGGTATTTCGCGACTGGATGAGGAGCGTCGAAGATCAGTGACTTCGACGAAGTCACCGGCGCAGTAGGATTGTCGGCTTTCTCGCTCTTGAGGACAAGAGAGGTCTCGACCACTGTCTTAGCTCCAGCTTCCCCGTTGCTGAACGGTCGCAATTTGTGCACTTCCGTGGACGTCGCCGATTCCAGCACACCCTCCTTGAAACGCTGTTTGATCGATTGAGAGGAGGCCAGCAACGGAGACGATTTCAAGCCTGCTGCAGCGTCCACTGTTGTCGAGATCAGTCCTTGGTTCGAGTTCTCACGGAACGCACACTGCTCCAGGTTCCTCGTCTTCTCCACCAGCAGCACGTCGCCCTTCTTGTGGAACGAGAAGCTCGTCGGGCAGACACCTAGCACGTCGGTCTGCAAGCAAAGGTTGTTGTTCAGAGAGTTAACAGGGTCGGGAAGATTAGGGTCCTTAGAAGGAATTATAATATTAACCCTTAGCACTCGAATGGCGACTGTAAGGCGCCACTAAAAATTGCTGTGTCATTATTAAAAATATTTTTTACATTATTAAATTTGTTTGTACTTAATAAATTACTAAACATTTCATTATTGTACGAGTAAATTGTGCCACTTTCGTATGTACAACATGACAAAATATATATAGAAGGGAAATACTCTAGGTCGGACGAAATGTTTCGTTTTGGAGTTAAAATAGCTTCGAGTGCAAAGGGTTAAGGTAGCTCTTATTTTTAAACTTTCGATTTATTCTTAAATGAACCATTAAGTATATTTCTTGGTTGGTATTTTGGACTGGTGCAAAATTAATCGGTGAACACGCGTTTCGTTATGAACAAAAGGGTTAAATTCGATCTACAGTGTTTACTCGATATAGGCCCGCAACACGGGTCCACCCATGGACATATATCGGCTAGAAGATACTATTCTTTGAAAAGGAGAGTTCTTGGTCCCTCACAGGGTATACCTCGGGGTAGTGGGGATAGTTTTGGTACTTTTATCGGCTAGATATTTGGGACATACATCGAGTAAAGACTGTACCCATTTTTCTTTTACATAAAATCTGGAGTGTATCGATGAATTTCGAAATTTGGACAATTTGTTATGTTATCCTTTGTTATGTTAGGTTACAGACCTCGTGATGAGTCGCCACACCGCTGTCTTGCAGAACTGCTGATTGGAACAGAGAGATAACCGCCCTCTTGATGTTCAAGGAGGCCTGGGGGTCATCAGGTGTAGCGCACAGTTCCGTGTCGATGTGTCCATTATGGTAGTTAAACTGGATCGCATTTTCAAGGCCTGGCAATTCTGTACGCTGTAAGGTGAGTCGAGTGTTTTATAAAAATTTCCCTCCGTCGTTAATAATAACAAATAATAACTAACGAAATCGAGATCTCCAATCTCATTTACCCCAACAATGTGTGCGATTAACGTTGACATTAAAAATTGATGTTACTTCATTCGTAGCATGTTTACTTCAGTCGTGCGGCAATTAAACCGAGGTTACCTCATTGTTAATTTGAACGTCCTTTAGCCATAGTTGATGAATGCAGTCCGGCTTGACGGACAATTCGACGGTTGCTGACAGATCGAGCTTCGCGTCTTCGTGTGCCTGACTGACAGACGACACTGACGTTCCTTTTAGCTGGTATACGTATGTGTGTCCTTCTTGGTACCCTTTGTGTGGATGTACTATAAACATTCGAAAGTAGCAGGAACGTTAACAATCACGAAATCTGGCAGGGCCAAGCGTTCAAAATTTGATAACTTACTTCCACGGCAGCCGGTTGTGCATTTACCTGCAACAACAGAAATGTCACATATGAATAAATATTCGCGATTTTCACAGACACCTAATTTACAAAAGCAACAATCTCCAAAAGTGCTACCAAAACTACAACATACTAAAAAATCATCGCAAACGGCGAGGTGTGCCATTTTCTGTTCACCATTTTGAATAGACTGAAAATAATGTATTGGCATTAATTCGACTATTTTAAATTTCTTCTGAAATACTTTATGGATGCGATTGAAATATTGCATGTACAGTAAACTCAAATAAACATTACAAATAGTATTTACATTAGTACCGAGGGTAGATAATTGTTTGAAATTAATCAATGCGACACAGTTCGGGAAACATTCTCCGAAGCTGTTCGTATGCTTCATTTCGAATACTGTTTTGCCCAACACTATTTATTTCATTACTGGGCGGTCGGCCGTCCATTTCGGCAATGATTCACGGTCAATGAAGGCACAAAGTTGCATTGAACGAGAGACGGCCGGACCTTAAATCGGTCATTTGTTCCCGTCATTAATCCATTGGCGTCGCATGACGAGTTCATCTTGCGACGTTGCATGGCTCGATGTTAACCCTTAGCACTCGAATGGCTACTGTAGGGCGCCACTAAAAATTGCTGTATCGTTATTCGAAATATTTTTTACATTATTCAATTTGTTTGTATGTAATAAATTACTAAACACTTCAGTACCGTACGAGTAAATTGCACCATTTTCATATGTATAACATAAAAAAATATGTAAAAAAAATGAAATATGAAATGTTTCGTTTTGGAGTTAAAGTAGCTTCGAGTGCAAAGGGCGAATGCATAATATAGTCGCGGTACGATAGAACCTCGATTATCCGAACCGATGACGCCTGAAAAGTCCCTACTATCCCAACACGCTTCAGGTTTAACTCGATCGGCCAGAAACTGAATAATCGAATGACGATTAGGTCATAATAGTATACTCTGGGTCAGAATAGACCCCGACACCGCCGTCGGAAGATCAAGGAGAGGGAGATTTGTTTTGGACGGGCGCATGAGTTCGCAAGTCACCGCATAATAAATGTGTAACAGAATAATAACCGAGATAATCATGTCAATAAGCGCGTAACAGCATAATAACCGCGGATAATCGTATAGCAATCGGCCGGCGACGAAGACAACGATGCCTGGAACGGTATAGCTCGCTCTTCCGAAAATTAATCTTCGTTATTAATCGTCTGGCCGGTTATGCCAGTCCCTCGAGTGATTCTTTCCCCCTCGAATAAAACTTTTGCGTTGCCCAAGGATTTCGAAACGTGACGAGAGAGCCTAACACACCTTCCCCGATGAATTGGCATAACGCAAAAAACCCGGTGGACACCCCTCGGGCTTCGAACAAGTCGCAGAATTTGATACCCTATTCTCAGACTGGAATCATTAGGCTCGCCTAACGTAAGTGAATGGCGGCTGCTTTGTACAGTGACTCACGCCTACTGCAATAGATCATCAATAATTCTATTCATCATTTTTGCGCATAACTTTCGAACCAGTGAATTCCTCACATCAAAACTTGGATTTTTGGCATTTCCACGTCAAAGTCTACAGGATTGTGTAAAAGAGAAACGCAAAATTTTTGGTTCCAGAAGGCGAAGTTTAACCATTTAATCACGATAACACTGAGAAAATCGGTAAAAATTTTTTGGAAGTTTATTTCTTGATATGGAAACTTGGATAAACCTTTACAATTTTCTAGTCACTAAAATAAAATAGATTCATTAATTTATTAATAGATTACCTTCGAAGAAAAAGATACGACGTATTGAGAATTTTTAAAAGATGTAAAAGAATTTTAAAAAAGGGGTGTGACATTGTCGAGCAAGAGATTGGTATAAAAAATCAATTTTCAAGAACTGATCTCGTCCTTCATTTTCCAATTTGTAGCTTTTAAAATCAAAGAAAAATCTTGCGCCTAATAGACATGACATCTGAAATATGTTCACACTGTAATGACTAGACTGCGGATTTTCTTGGAAAAATAATTTTTTAATATTATTTTCTTGCTCTAACAGCTTCATCAGACTAAAAATAATATATCGATATTCTCAATCTTTGTATAAAATTGCACGTACCAGCCAGGCCAATTTAATCCAGAGAAACACAGTTAAGGTTTAAGTCGGAAAACGGAGCGTTTGTAAAATTGTTTTTGGCGTTAAAAAACCGATTCAATGGCAGCTTGTTTGTGAACGGAAGATACGATAAATACGCGCGAGTGATTTATGCGCTTGAGGACGCTTGATTAGGTATTATTGTCGATGGGCCAGAGGGAACGATCGAGAAGACGCGGTTGAAAAAATTCTTATTGACTCCGTTTTGTGATCGATAACGGTTTTTTACGGCAGCTGCTGATTAGCAACGGGAGAGAGAGAGAGAGAGAGAGAGAGAGAGAGAGAGAGAGAGAGAGAAAAAGAGAGAGAGGGAAGGCGTATATCCGTGCAGGGTGACGGTGAACTTCGTAGTACGGTCGCGTTGATAATGCCATAATCTGCGACATAGTTGACCCCCGATCTTGAAACGACTTATTTTTAGTTGACTCGCTACTGATTGCTACGATGCGAAATCAACGCCTCGCGAACTGCACGGATCGCGCGACAATCTTTTCCAAAATAGCATCGAACACCTCAGTTTCATTCGAGAAATTAGCATTGGTCTGCTAGAATGATGCCTGCAAAAAATTTTAAGAAAATTATAACCGGTTGAAAATTGCAGAAGAAAATTAAATTAAATTTTCTAATTATTTTGTTTTCTTCTTCAATTTTCTATCCGAGATTCTAATGAAATTTGAAAAAGTTCATTTCGTAAATTGACGCGCATGTAAATCAACATTCAACAAACAACAAATTGTTGATTTCAGAATTCAACTCGTTCGAATTCCTCTCACACTTAAAAAATTAAACTTCGAACGTTTTGTTGAATAAAACGCGCTTGATGGCATGTAATCTTGTTATGTGGAAATATTTTTATTCGTTGAGAACAACGGCTACATGATATTATTAATTCTAAAAATTAGTTGAATTATGAATGAAATTGTTAATATAGAAGATTAAAGGTACAAGCTAAAAGGTACAAGCTAAAAGGTCCAACGGAGTGAAATCGTCGGCGTAGACGGTATTAATTCCAATTTTCGAAAATCAGCGAGCAACGACGCGGTCAAGTCCAATCTGGCTCCGCTAAACGGGAGAAATGGCGGCGGCGGCGACGGCGACGATACGTGACAGGAAACTTTGAGACAGCAACTTTTTATTGTAATTTATCATGACCTTTCACACAAAAGAGTGCACGTTGCGGGTTATTTGCCACATGGAACACCGGCAGCATTCCAGACGAAAATGCTCACGGAAAATCGCTCGTATTGCGACAGATTGCACGAACAAAGCAATGTACTGTTCCCTTTCGCATAACTCTTCCGCAGGTCATCGTGTCGCTTACTCCAACGTTGTTGCGGCACAGATGAAGTGAAATAGCTTAGTAATTCTGCAAAAATTTGTGCACGAACCGGTAGACTTTTTAGAGGAGTATTTAACATTTACACTCACAACTTGGATTACCTAAAAAATTGTTCTGAAATTAAAAAATCCAAAACGATATTTCTCCAATAGTCGTCATTATGCCAAACTAAAATTCTCTAAGCCAATTGCAATAAATTGGAGTAATATACAAATGATTTTGAACCTCAACAAAATCAGTGTGGAAACACTATATAAACATTTCTGAATTCCTCTAATGCCTTTACTGTTTGTGTTTCTCCTGCCCATTTTTGTCATGAGTGCATAAAATCCTAACATATAAAATCTAAAATATAATCAATTTAAAATCAGAATAAAAATTTTCTATCTCAATCACAACCAACTGGAGTAAAATAAAAATTGATTTCCAGCCTCAACAGATCTATTAGTGTGAAAATAATTGTATATGAACAGTTTTAAATTCCTCCAATATTTTTTCTGTTTTCTGTTACTCCTAGCGATTTTTTAAACAAGTACATAAAATTCTAAATAAAAATATGAAATCTAATCGAAATAAAAATTTCCCACCTCAATGACAACCAACTGGAGCAAAATAAAAATTGACTTCTATCCTGAATAAATTCATCAGTTTGAGTATAGTGGAAAAAATATTTAATAATTCATGTAACATTCTTTACGGTTTTGAGCCTGTGTCTATTTGCATCGTGAGCGCAGAAAATCCGAATATTCTAATTAACCGATGACCACGAAGGAAGGGGGTAGAAATCACTTTCGATTCCGACGGGGAAACTCGGTTCAAAGGACCCTGGAAGCGGGACTGCGAAATTAATCGGCCGACCGCAATCGCAGTTTCTCGACACTTCCATTATCCGATTATATCAGAGGTTTGTTCTTCCGTGTTGACGTGCTGAATCGACGCGTTGCCGGTTACGCGTGGAAACTGCAAGTGCCGGCTTGCGGAATGCGAGCTATATTCTCCGGATTCCTGTTGCAATTTCCTCTTGCGAAATTCTGGCATGTCTTTCACTCGAAGGAAATGTCGATCGCGTGAACTCGGTATCGGGAAATATTTCATATTGTACCCCTCCTTCCTACCACATCTCCGAACCTGCTTCGTATTCTGAATTTCAACATCGCGATAAACTCGAGGAGAAAATTGCAATCTATAACCGTTTGTGCAATCAACGGTATACTAATTTATATCTGGAAATGTCGGTCGGACGTCTCCACATTACACAATATTTTATTGCACTTTATGTTACATTGTAAATCGTATTTAAATATATTAATATACAATAGTATACATAAAGTAAAATATAGTACAATTTTTATTGTAAATATTAGTAGTAATTTAAAATGCAGTAAAATATTTTAGATTGTCGGGGCGTTCGATTTTATTTGTTACTACATAAAAATTAATCATTTGTATTATTATAGTTAGGATATGCTAATTTAGGATAGCTAATTTAGAAACATTAATGTCCAGCAATAATAATTAGTTTAGTTGGAATTTCTGTTTCTCTAGTGAGTAGAAAAATACCTTCTTTTTATATTTTTATGGTGTAGTCAGGAATAGAACTTAAATTTTAAAACAGTATTTTTTTTTTAATTCTTTAACTGCATGTGCTTTGTTGTTTTACCATCGTCCAGAGTTTAAGAAACAGCCATATCTTCTATTTCACATACTTTAATTAATTTAAATATATGTTTTAGGAGCGACTAAAATGATTACGATCCACTGCCTTTCAAGAAGAGCACCACTCCCTTAATTAAGGAACGTTTAATTATTTTCATAGGTAATTTGAGTCACGCGAAGTCGTAAAAGTGAATTTCTCGTACACGGTCTCTACCTTAACCCGAAACTAATAAAGTTTCCAATTCAATTATCAATTTTCATTGAGGCTAATTCTGTTACTAATTATTAGATTGCAATGATAAGAACAAGTAGGTGAAATTTGAGAGAGTAAAATTGAAAGAGTAAAAAGATTAGCGGAATCGAAAATTATTGATACATAATTTTCAGATTGCTGGTGTTCTTAATAAAAGAAAGAATTTTTTATTAGGTCCCTATTTCTTGTGGTCATTTTTATTATTTATTTCACAAGCAAAATTTTTATTTCACAGAAAAAGCTGCTGTTAATTTTCATTTACATTAAATTGAATTTTATAGAATAGACTCTTAAAATTTTCTAATTTTTAATTATATAGCAATTTATAAATTAAGTAATAGTAATCTCTGTGTACAAGCAGATCCGAAGAAATGTTTCCGCGTCGAAGATCATTGTAAGAAGCACGATACGATGGGACGAAAGTGGCCCGCGAAATGATTTGCGCTTTCTCCGAAAAAGAAAGATGGTGCCGGGAAAATTGTTGTCTAGATGGATAAAAAGCGCGACGTATCGTATCGGATCTATTTTATTGGGACGTGGGGAGGTTGGATCAATTTACCAAATATCCGGTTGAGTGCGGAGATCTGTAATCATTTCAATGATACAGACCTCGTTCCAGCCGGTTATGCGGTTGCGAGATTCATGCGTGTGCAACAGTGTGCACCGATACACGCACACCACTCCGGCCGTGTGTAATCAGACACATGATTGTTTTGAGGAAAATGTAATTCGCGAAACACGTGCGATTCTATGAAACAATCTGATCGCTTTGTTTCTGTATACAGGGTGATTACTAAGCGACGGATCTTTGTGCAAATATGAACACAGTTTCCTGTTTTGCTTCACAAAGAAACGAACGATCACCTGTTTTGTTTTCTTTTTGTTTCGAGAGTTTCTCGAAATTAAAGGTAACAGGCAAATTTTTTTAGAATCTTATCGGAGTTCATCTCTTGTTTTAATTATCGCAAGGCTTGTTAGAGCTCCGCGATGTTCATTTCTTCGTTTGTGTGCACCGGAGATGGCTGCAATTATTGGACAACAGATGATTACGCGAACTCGCGTATTTTTGCAGATTGATTTATGAAAATCTTGAAAAATATAGAATTTCGTGTCTAGAAGTTGTCTTGGTGCCAAAAGCAATTAGAAGCTATTTATTTACATATACTAAATAAATTAAAGCTATTTATCTATAAGCCTACTCATTTACAAAATTATAAATCTGTAGCGACTTCTTTTGAAAAACATAATTTATGAAGCTACTTATTTACGAAATTATAATTTATAAAGCTACGTATTTATAAAATTATAATTTCTGAAGCTACTGATTTACAAAATTATAATTCCTGAAGCTATTTATTTACAAAATTATAATTTACAACGCTTTTCATTTACAAAATTACAATTTATAATTTATAAAGCTACTCATAATTTCTGAAGCTGCTTATTTACAAAATTATAATCTATAAAGCTGTTTATTTACAAAATTATAATTTCTGTAATTTCAGCACAGTAATTGGTTCCCTTACCCTATACGTTGATGCACATCTTGTTGTGATTTTCTATACAAATTTTTATTCGCAAGTTTAAAGCTGCAGTAAATAAAAGTTAATTGCCGTTCGTAGATACGATTTCAGTAAATAGAGGTAACACGAAACTGCGTTCATTTGATGTGCGCTACATCAATTTTCGAAGCCTGTTTATTCACAATAAAAATATCAAGTTAACTTGTACAGTCCGGTTGCATAATTTATATTAAGTTAAATGTCCTTTTGTTTTGCTAGATCGATTAGAGAGTAATAATGAAGTCAATGAACGACCATGATGTCGTCGTGAAATGTATGCATCGAACTCATTACAAGTTTTCTTGCTGAACAATAATTTCATTCATGAAAAACTTTGATCTCTTCCGCTTTCTTTCCCCCCTCCCCCGATTATACGGTATAGTACTCTATAGTACTGCAACGCGTTTAACTCGTTAACGAAACGACGTGAAAATGGCACTCGGTTATCATTAACTGGATCAGGATGTGCGGTGGCCACTTTCAAGGACTTTTTCGTTTTTTTTTGTTCATTAGATCTTGTTAGACAATGATCCAGTGTCTCTTTAATTTAATATTAACATTCACTGTGGATGATTACATTATTAGAGGCACTTCAAGGTTACAACTTTGCGTCGTCACAACGCAATGAATCATCACACTAAATTATTACTCCGTTCTCGACTTACTAAAATTATTTGAAAAATTGATTTTCACGTAATTCACAAAATAAAATATATTTTCTACCAAACTGGAGCCAATTGACTTGGCAAAATTTTTATTTTCAAATATAAATAATACAAAATCTCGAAAACTACATGACCGATTATACCAAAATCATATTTTTATAATTTATCATACTTTTTTAATTACAAAATTGCCAAGAATGAAATTTCGGAATATGCAATTCAAATAGTCGCCATTTTTTCAATTTCCAAAATAAATGATATATTTTGGTAGTAATCATTTTTGTTTTTTTAGTCCTCCCTGAGATTTATAATCATCCAACAAGATACGATGTTTATACATACAATTATTACGGACGAGATAGACGAGATAATTAAAACTGTATAAAAAATTGTTCTGTATGACGAGTAGCGTAATTGTTCTGTGAGTAGCTAAATCGATTGCAACAAAAAAATTAAAATTAAAATTCACAAAAATTATTAAATTTTGCAGCGTTTACAGACCCCCCTCCCCCCTAACGAGATCGGAATGTTTGGAGGTTCGTTTATTCTCGTCGAGTATCGTCAAATTGCCCGAAACGGAATTTTCTACGGGATCGCAGAAGCTAATTTGCGTCGTCAAGGAGGATGATTAATTATCAAAGGGAGGCCGTTCCGCGATAGTCGAATCTCGTAAACAGATTCGCGAGGATTCACTTGAACTTGAGTAATATTGTTTTCGACGATCGTCGCTCGCTCTGCCCCTCGCGACCGATAAGAATTATTTTCTCCGTTCGAAGGGGTTCGATAAACTCGTAGGATTATTAGCACGGGGAAGTTAACAACAACTGTTCCTTTGCACAGCTGCTGCGTAATTGATAAATTGATCGAAGGATAGGTTTCCAGTGTAAATGAAGTAATGGGCTCTCGGCCGTAGCCTGCGCTCAGCCTTTATTGCATTCGAGCGTGTTTCACCTTTCCTTGCATTAAACCTCATTACCAACGAACAGAAACACGGTGAAAAGCATTAGAAGTATTTTTAAATGTTCGTATATTGTCTTCGCAAGTCGTTGCGTTTATTAAAACTGGGAAATTCATTTTTAGTTTACTCCGAGTTCTGGTAACTGAGATAATTTTTATTTTCATTTCGTACTTTAGTTTCTTATCATTTTTAGTTTATTCCAGGTTGTTCTAGTTGAGGTGGAACATTTTTATTTTCATTTCGTATTTTATATTTTAAGATTTTATTTATTTTTTTTTATCAGTTTTAGTTTGTATTCCAGGTTGTTGCAATTCAGATGGAAAATTTTTACTTTCATTTCGTATTTTATGCAAAAAAGGGAAAAACACTAGAGGAATCTAAAAATGTTCATAGATTATTTTCAAACTGTTAAATACTATTTAGGCTGAAAATCAATTACTACTTCATTCCAGTTTATTGAGATTCAGGTCGCAAATTCTTATTTTGATTTTGTATTGATTATATATTATTTTCTATGTATACTACGATTTTTTATGCACTCGTGACAAAAATGAGTAGATCAAATACAAAATTTTTAAAGAATTCAAAAATACTGTTTCATTTTCATTGCTTTCCACTAGATAAAATTATTAAGAAAAAAATAAGTGTCTATATAAAACATACATTTTTGTGAAAATAGGTATCGTAAAATATGCTTCACACCAGTAGCGACTTTAACAAAATTAATACGAAAGTGTTCTCTCCAATTTTGCACTATTACACCTTGGAGGAAGATAAAGTTCTAATTAGCAGAACATGGTCTGCATTTCTATCCTCTAGACGATCTATTTTCGCGCCCTTCCTACGTGAACATTCTTAACAATTACTATAATCGCTATATCTAGATTTATTTCCTTTCCACAACTAATTTATTTCATGTTCTTATAACCAATTACTGACTTAGTTCAATGTTACTTAATAACAAAAATTAAAAGTGCTATTAATCAGCTGAGCACTGAAAATGACAATTTTATTTTATTAAAAAAAAATGAAAATTTGTTAAGATTTTTGGCAATGCTTATGACAATATATTCAGTAGATTCGTAATGTGGTAATGGTAGTATTAATTAGTAGTCTCAGTAATCAGAAATTTTCGTCTAATGTTAATAGTAACAGTAAAAAATCTTTTACTAAATAAAATTCTAAATGTTTCAATCATTGCAGAAACTAAAAAAATTGCAAAATTCCATCTTTTCTTGATCTGAAAATATTCTGCAAATAATTTTGCCGGTAAGGATTATCAATTAATTCCTCAACAATTCAGCAAACTCAAATGGCACAATTTACAAGTAGGCTGCGGATGTATATGAAAAATAAAAATTGTCTGCATTTTGACATACAGGGGCTACATATACATTTTTTTCTTAATTATTTTATTAAATCCAAAATAATAGTATTTCCAGATTGTTGGAATATTTTCACTATTTTATTTTTGATCTAACCTTTTCCGAGATAAGTGCCTAAAATCCACAGTCTAGTAATAAGCGTTAAACGCATTAAATACGGCTCGTTTCGCGAGCGAAACTGGGGCAGAAATATGGGAGAGACTGGCCATTATTAATAATTCAAAGAACCTGCGGGATAATCATTGTTCATCATCATCCATCTAACTTCATCAACAAATTGACCACGTAAATTGGAGGAAGCCTTTCATATCGTCGATCCCCCGCAGAATCTTCTCCGTGTTTTCACAAATATGTGTTATAATATTTCGACCGTGTTTGTAAATATTGCCGGGGACTTAGTGCTTTCCGAGGAAATTTCCCTTTTCGAGACATCAAGACGCTTCGCTTCGATCCGACGTGATGCGTGGACGATGAGTCCTCGGAGATACGACCCCATTTCTCCGTGGCACTCTATTTTCGAGATGGGATTTTGAAAAATTTATTCGAAACTACAACCGTCGATGCTTTTCTTTCCCTTTCGTTCCGCTGTGGTACGCGAATCATTCGCTTCGAATATTTCGTTGCGCGTGGCGTTTGTGCAATAACAAAAACGAAATAAACCGATTCTACGATTCTTTTAAAAAACACTGGCCCTCACTACAAAACTTAGGTAAACCGATATCGACGTTCATTGTTACAGTTCTGGCAGAAAATATTTGATCAAACAAATTATTATTATTATCACTAGACTGCGGATCTTTATGCGAAATAAATTGGTCTGATTGAGAAAAATAGAAACTAAACAAAATAATTGATAATTTTAATAGATGGAAAATAATATGGTGGCGTCTTCAAATTTTCTACATTTTCCTACAATTTAAAATTTCATCTAGTCAATGTTGCTGTGAATGCATAAAATGATTACAGTAAAGTCTTGATCTACGCTCAATGTTCCCGTGTCCGTGCTGTGACATAGATCGTGTAGATTACACATGCCGGATTACGCGGTATGTTTATTGAAGAATTAGAATAAATTTTTATTTTGCACTGCTGTAGAAATTAGATAAGTGATACATGGTAATTAATAAAATTAATATATCGGTAGAAATTCATTTAACATTTCTGCTGTTTTCAGTTGCACCCAATTTATTTTCGTCATAAATGCATAAAATCCGCAGTCTGTTCATGACGCCGTTACAAACGTTGGCGAACAAGAACGTTTAAAAACAAGTCAAACATTGTAAATCGATTCTACCTTTGGCGATCATTGTTAGGTAGCCATTTCTCATGGATAATGAAACCCCGAGCGTTGTTATTCCGGCCGGAGTTTCGTTCAAATTAAAATCCGAGTCGTTTCAAAGTTCACGGATTGGTCTTAATGATAATTACTCGCCAAGATGAAAAAAATCGTAAGCGGACGGAGGTCAGAGATAATCGTACACTCGGCAGCGACGCTTAACACGCTGTATAAAATTGTACAAATCATCGTTGCAAAGAAGAATTTGCCCTTCCCCTGTATACTGTTTCGATAAATTGAAAAAAATGTAAAAGTGCATTTAAATTTTTCTGAAGTTTTCACTGTGGATTTTTCAGCAAAATAAGAAAATTATTTCTTCTCTTAGATAATAATTTCCTGATGTAGTTGCAAGAAGCAGGCCTTAAATAAAAATTGGTTTCATCTCTTAACCGTTTTGATAAATTGGAAATAGTATAGAAATGTATTTAAATTCTCGTACACCATTTACTGTGGATATTTATGCAAAATAATACTGTTCTGCATCAATTCCAAGAAACAGGAGCTAAATAAGAATTTACTTCATCTTTCAACAGTTTTAACAAATGGAAAATAACACTAGAATGAAATTTTGAAATTTTTAGTTTTTAGTATTTTATTTTCCCATTTTTATCACAAACACGTAATCTATTTATAAACGTCTTAATCAGAACCTTTATAGTTTCAGTTATTTTTAGATCCGTTTCCAGCCGTGCTCGTAACGCAGATTAGTATCGTTTGATATTGTGTCTTATAGCATTGTCGCATCGAGCAGTTATCTGCATTACGCCAATTGCGCTCGCAGTTATTTAATATTCGAGCTTCCATCAACTACTTTCACGCTGGCCTTTTAACGGCAATGAACAATGAACCGGGCCGTGTCAAAGCATTGTAAACAAAAGAAATTCGATTCGGCGAAAACTGGAATTTTGATCTTTCATTAATTTTTGGATAGAACTTCACCTCCGGAAACCAGAAATTTTCAACTTTTTTTTATGTAATCCTGTAGATTTCGGCGAGAATATGCTGAAAATCCAAGTTTTAATCCTAGGGGATCAGTAGTTTAGAAGTTATGCGTTATAAATCCATACATCTGCAGTATAACACTATATTCTCTGTACTAAAATTTCTATAGTTTCGAATCTTGATGGAAGATGCAGTTCGTAAAGTTTAGAGCATTTAAAATATTGTTTACAGTTTAGTTGAACATTGTTAATAATTTGTAATGGTGGACGAGATAGTAATAATTAGACTGTGTATTGTATGCATTTATGGTAAAAGCGAGCGAAATAGTACATTTCTAAAAGAGCTATTAAAATGTTTTAAGAAGTGAAAAACAATTTTATCTCGCTTCTGCTTCTTCATTATACTCTATCGCACTTTGCGTATGTACAGTCAGTACCATAAGTATTCGTACGATTTTAAAAATCGCATAACTTTGTCAATATTGGACTATACTACTTGAATTTTTTGAGAAGTTAGAACAATTGCAGCACTACATAAAGTGAAAAAAATTTTTTACAAAAATTTCAATTGGTCGAAAGTGCAGAGAAAATACTAAAAGTTGTATTTTGCAACTTTTTTATGTGGACTTACATTGAAAATTTAGAAAGTACGATTTGTAGATCTGTATGAATTATACATGTTCTGAGAATTTCATAAAAATCGGCCAACGTTGCAATGAGCTGCAGATATTCCAAAATGATCACATACGGGTGAAATTCCCTGGGAAATTAAGTTTTCATCGTTAAATGTTTGTAGCTCAGTGCAATGTTGACCGATTTGAAATATTCAGAATATGTATAATTGATACAGATGTACAAAACGTACTTTTTAAATTTTTAATACAAGCCCGCATAAAAAAGTTGCAAAATACAACTTTTAGTACTTTCTCTGTAATTTCGACCAATTGCAATTTTAATCAAACATTTTTCTCTAGCGATCCAATTGTTTTAACTTCTCAAAAAAAAACTTCAAGTAGTATAGTCCAATATTGACAAAGTTATGCGATTTTTAACACTTTGAACGCCCAACTAGAAACCCCAAAAATTCCATAAACTCAAAGTAAGTTATTTAATGAAATAAAATTTGCAAAAACTAAATGTATGATACTGAGTAATCCTCCAACTTTCTTGCATGTTACAGATCCTAATCAAGTTTAGTACAATGAATATACCAACGTAAAAATTCATTTTAAAACCTGCACAAATAATTCCGTCACCCAGATATGGCTGACGCGGCGCCGAACGTGTTAAGAGCGTACGAATACTTATAGGACTGACTGTATATAAAATTACAACAGTAGAAGATGTGTATTGGATTTCGAATTATTTTTTCGAGGGAGTACGAAACTCCAATCCGCCTTGATGCATAATTCTGCGAGGCTGAAGGTAGAACGCGGAGAGTAAAACTGCAGAACAGAGTGTGCCACGTCAGGATGACGGATAGAGACGAATCCGGCATCTGCACTTTTCGCGAAATTTCTCTGTTCGTCTGACAATCCCCTGTAATCCTATCTTTTTTCGAGTTAATCTCCGTTTTCAACATCAGACTGCCGGGCATAATCTCTTCATCCTTGACACCGCCGAATAACCTTTTGATACCGTCCAACGTAGCTCGTAGACCTTCTCTATCATACGGCATATTTAATCGGCAAATTCGCGTCGAATCGACCGATAATTCCGCGAATCGAAAACGCTCGATTGCCGCGAGACACGAGAACTCGAGGTACGCGTTGCTGGAAAGTTTTCGATCGTTTCAGAATATTTGCCGATGCATTGGCTGATGAAAAATTCTACCTCTCCGTATGCTATGCCCGGGCCATTCGTGACCCGTAGAGCGGCGGAGATGAGCTCGAGCTGACCGTTAATATGTACAATTTTATTTTATTTTTCTTATTTTGAAATAAGAGAATCGCTATACCCTCTTCTTCTTCTTCATCCGTAATACGACGAAAGCCGGCCCCGAGCCGTCGCCTTACATCGGAAGAAAACTGTAGCGGAGTACTGACTATACTGTAATGAATTGTGACTCATCGGCGTGGGTCAGAAATGACCCCGGCATAGGCCTAGAACTACTCGCAGGGTTAATTGACAAATTTGCATATATTTAAGCGTACGTGCAGGGGTCACTCTAAATTGTTTATGAAGAGGGTATAACTCTCTATCTTCATTTTTCAAAAATTATTATATTTAAAGTTATCAAAGCGTGTAATGTTTCTTATTAATACACCATGGATTTCTGTGCACAATAATAATTGTGTAATTTTATCGAGTTGAAATTGACATGGTAGTTTAAATATTCTTACTGTTTAGCGTTAAAAGTTCAGTATAATATTTTGTCGTTTGTATTAAACGAAATAATTCTTATCGAATTATGTTCATTCACAGGGAGGTGTTCATTCACTGGTGAGCCAGTTGGTTGTACGAAATTGTGTGAAAAAACTTATTTCTAAACAACCTAATACTCTTGGCTTTCCTTACGAATGATACTAACCGAAACTAAGGAGCTATTTGAAGGAAACAAGGGAAAACTTTCTCTCTCCCTCTCTCTTTTATGGTGGCCTCGATAACAACGTCACCGTTCGCGATGGATGAAAACTTTTATTCGGGATACGTATCTGCGGGGGCGGTAGCTTATTTACTCGGTCCACATGAAACTCCTCGGAGACCTGCAAAGGGGTAGTTCCATGCATTTTAGAGGCGAGCGTACGGGAAGTTGGCCCTGAACAAACTTGAATGAAAATTTGCTGCCGCGCAGGGTTGCTCTCGCGCGCCATTGTAGCTGGCCGATGACTTTTCCCGTGTAAATTGAATCAGCACACGGCTACGGGCTGTTCGAAATATTTCACCGATTCGCGAGAGCCCCGTACCTCCACGGCTCCGGGGAGAACGTTTCGCGGGAATGAAATAACGCTATACCCCGATTTTTGTTATTTATTTAACGTCGCAGAGGAGTATTTGTCACAGACGACCACCCGGGGACTCTGTTCGCGGATTTCGCACAAATATATTTCGGATTCGCCTCTTTTCCAATTTAACGCATTCCATTAGAATCTTTTTATTATTTGTGGGTGATACGAAACATATAAATAGTACATGAATAATAAATATATCACATTTATCAAATATGTACTATGTGATAAATTAAGTACATATGTTTCAATGAATTCAATATTTATGAATTAAATGTGTCGAAATTAAATACAGTCTTTACTCTATATATGTCCCAAATGCCTAGCCGATAAAAGACCCAGAACTATCCCCACTGCCGCGGGTATATCCCGTGAAGGGCCAAGAAGCTCGAGAGACCTCGGTCGCCGAGGAGTGTAAGGAATAGTATCTCCTTGATGATATATGTCCGTGGCTAAATCCGTGTTTCGGACATGTATCGAGTAAACACTGTACACATGTTTCCAAATGAACAGATATTTTCTTCGTGTTATATTTGTACACGCGAAATTTGAGATTTACAGCAGTGCATGCTTAGTTACATTGTTTAGAGTTACGCGTGCAATCAGTTAGGAGTGCAAGTGGTGACAAATAAGTGCAGTGCGAATGGAACCGAGTGTAATCGATCTTGCTTGGACGAGATTACGTTTGCTTCCGAGTTATTATGTTTGCTTGTTAATTTAACAGTAGTCGAAACCAACACGGTTTAAAAGAAAAACTATGTACATTCATGTGGTATTCGTGCTGTTATGTTTTTGATGAAGAAGGAGTTCAGATCGGCTCTGGGGTAAGTTGCTTTTAATTTATAGGGAAAGTGGATCTTCCGTGTAATTATTTCCGTAGGAGGCGTAGGAAGGCTAGGAAAATTTTTTTAATTAGAGAACTTATGCATAAAATAATGAACAGCTCAGGAAAAATTGAATTGAACAGCTTTAAGTGATAAATAATTAATAAGACAATGTTTTCAGCGATGCTATCAATATTCCATGCAGTGTTGAATTACAAACTGGTTCATGCTACACCATAATATTAATAAAACAATAGATACTAATTTAATTTGATTTTAATATCAAATATTACTAAAATAAAATTCATTTTAATAGCTTTAACTGATAAATATTAAATTTTTAATATCTTTGTCTGAAGACAAAATTTTGTTTTTGTATAAATGAGATACAGTCTCCGATGTCATGTGATGTACAGAGATTCATTATACACAGGTGCGTCAGACTAGTACGTTCTATCTTTTATCTTACGATTATCACTTGCTCCCTACTGAGTAGGGTTGACGCAGGGTTTTTTGAGAAAATACTATCTTTTATCTCACGGGATCTCGTTCCGTCCCGACTTCGACCACTCTCGATTCCATTCTCCAGACATTTTTCTGTCTAGACAGTTTTATATATCTTCAGTGAGAGTTATTTAAAGGGATTGTTCTGTTAAAGCAACATTTATGTATGATTCAATTAATCTGAATTAGTCGAAGCGTAACAATAACTACACTACGAATTTCTATGGAAAATAAAAATTGTCTAAAATAATTCCAAGGAAATTTATTTATTTGTAATATCCGCTAACTCCAATAAATCCCCTGACACGAATACAATAATTAATAATCAATTTGTTCAAATCTTTCTATAGTCTCGTATAATCAGTATCGATTTACAATGTAACACAGTTGGGTTTATATCAATTATTTAGAGCATATCAATTACTTAGACCGAGAAACTTATAAACCACATTTTCCTAATTAAAATAAACAATTACTTTCTTCATCATAGCTTGAGACAGGCTGCCCTACTTCCGCGTAGAAAACCGAAAGAAAAAGCTTCTGAAGCGTGTTGCATCGGATTAATAAAGGGAAAATTTTTTGTCGAAGAAACTTCCATCCCTGTTAAAGTAAATTTTTAACTCGTCAGAGTACAGGGGTGTTACGTTAGTTGCCATACCGAGACTCTAAAAAAGCTGAAAAATGCCGGTAAGAGAGGGCATGACGTTTATTAGATCGTTGGAGAAATTCCTTTAATGCGATAACGAAATATGGCACTCGAAAATTTCCTTACCTCGCCGGAAACAAAGTGTCTCGGTTCGTTCAAGGATGAACGGAAGTCGTTATAACTTTTTAACAACTTGGCGAACGCTTAATAACGACTCCTTCATAAATTAAAACAGTCCGCATTCGTTAGGTGAAAACTGGACATTGTAACAAGTTGAAAGTGCAGATAATAATGTAAATATATATATAGAACGATCAATAATTGGAAAGAAAAGTTCACCATGCTATTATTGCTTATTCGATGTATGCTGATTATCGCCTCCCTTATCTGTCAAGAATGCTTAAAATCGCTCATTTCTAAACACGCATAACTTTTGAATCAGTGAATTCCTCGCATTGAAACTTCGATTTTCAGAATTATCTCGTCAAGATCTATGGGACTATATTTAAAAAAGTAAAAAATTTTTTATCCTAGAAGGTGAAGTTTAACCCTAGAAAGCATCTATATTATTAAAAATAAAGTAAATATGATATTTTTAATTTAATCTCTCTACAATAAATCTTCCAATCAACGAAGGAGATATTTTCCTGAAATTAATTTCTCAGAAAATCAACTATGAAAATGTTAAATTGTATAAGGATCTACAGTCGACTTCGTCAGTCAGAAAATAACTGGAAATACTACTATTAAAAAAATAGTAATATTAAACACTAGTATTTTTTACTACACGAATTATTTTTATAAAATAGAATCTAATAAGCTCCTCTGCTGTCGAGGGGTAAACAGAAAATCGTGCGAAAGAGGAGGAAGATCATGTGAATAATTAAACAGGCCTAAACTTTCTCCACGGTCTTCCACCACCAGCAAATACTCATAAATGGTTCACATTCTATCAGCTGCCCTTTAACACGCACGAACGGCCGACCCTTTCTGCCACGAAGTACCGTTGGCCTGTAATTTTTTGTGCTCGACAAAAAACTGTTTTCCCGAGGAGAAGAAAATCCGGCAGTTTTTCTCCGAAAGACGAGCGACCGGAGAAAAAAAAGAAAACGAAAACGAAAAAACGAAGGGACGCCGTTTGCTTCCCCTTACGACTCGCCGGTGTCGAAAATATGCTTCCTTAGGGAGTTGCATTACACATTTCTCGATATTCCCTCGTTCAAACGGATCAAATTTTATTGTCACTTTTAGTTTCGTGCGCGTAGAACATTCAGTCAAAGCGATTTTTCAAAATTCGAAACCTCCATACAATTTCGAACGGACTCGTGGGTCCCAGCGTAATAAATATCACAAAGGAACCCCGCGAGGGATTTGCTTAAAAGTTTAAACAAATATTCTGCACGTGGTCCGATACAATGCAGCGTAGGATTATTTAATATCTCAAATATTTGTCGAGATATAAAAGTTTATCTGTCAACGTAAAAAGCGATATTTCCGAGCCAACTCCGTTTCTAGAAACGATTGAATTTTTTTAAAATTCTACGCTACGTTTTGGACGATAATAAAAACCTTCTAGCTCGAGATTTAAAAAAATTGTTCATTTCAGACGGTTCAGGTTTTTGTCGCCAATGGCAGCCATCCATCAATGTATCGATAAAAGGACTTTAAAAGGATTTTAATATTTCGTTGTGGATAAAATGGAGAATAATAGTTAAGAGCTGTGTCAATACCACTGTAACAGACCGGTTTGTTACATTTATTAATTGTCCCGAAAAAAATTCCGAAGGGTCGGGTCAAGCCCCTCAAGCGATCAATGAATTTCTCCAGTTTTTCGAAAGGAAACGTATCGCCCGTCGTGCCGGTCGCGAGGGGATCATTTTTGCGTCGGTATAGTGTGTCCGCCCACCCTCTATTACCCGATAAACCCTCCGGTATTTTTTCGGAGAAGGTATATCATTGTTTCCCTAATTTCCTTTCCTCCAGGAGAAAGTTTCGCCTTTCTCTTCGCCGGAGTCACGAAAATCCCGAAACTTGTCTTAAAGGAAGACACGCGTGCTTCCTGCGAGAACAAAGATGGCAGATCGTCTTGCTAGAAAAGCTTCTTAACCTTTCACCTGTCACTGTGCCATAAATGGAACATAAATTTGAAAATTGGATTGATCTACTCCTCAATTTTTATGAATAAGATTTTAAGGTTGGAAAAATTTTTTGTAGTGTTTAACATGACTCCTTGACGTAAAATTTGTTCACTAATCGTTAATGTAACTTCATTTCGACATAAACGTTGTTTATGTGAGTTCTATGCCGGAGACATTTCAGTTTTCTCTCGATATAAGGCGATGGGTTGGGACCGGCTTTCGTCCTATTTCGGATGAAGAAGAAGAGGGGATATAAAGATTTTCTTATTTCAAAATAAAAAGCGTACTCTTATAACGCAATAAAATTGAACACATTGACGGTCCAATCGACATTATCCCCATCGCGTTAATTGATATTTCTTATTAACACTAGGTTTACGGGACCCGTCAAAATGACGGGTTCCAATATTTTTAATTTAAAATAATTAAGATTCTGAGGATGTATACATGAAAAATTATTTAGTTCTTTGGAGATATATTATTTTTAAAATATGGCTAAAAATGTGGGTAGCACGTTCTTGTTATTTTTATAAAGTAATGCAAAATAGTCACTTGTAGTGCTCCGTAAACCTGGTGTCAAATATATTCTTGTTAAAACTCCTATTAAAAGTTGATTACTGAAACCCTTCGAATCGCTCGAATGGCGACTCTAAGGTGCCACTAAAAATTGCTACACTATTATTTAAAACAATTTTTACACTATCCTGGTACCCAAGAAAGTCATAAAAATTTCAGTGTTGTAAGTGCGAGTAATAGACTAAAAGGAAATAAATTATGCACAACGGAGATATTCTAGGTTAGAAGCAATGGTTTTAGAACAGCTCCCGAGTGCAAATGGTTAATGTAAAAACCCATAGAATGCAAGTATGTAGTTCTAATAATTTGATCACTCATTGTAAATACGAAAACTATTTCACCGCGTTGACACGTTGCTAACACTTGATCTGGTGGAAGAAGAAATTGATATAACTTCCAATAATTGTGCTACACCAAAAGGAAGATGTCTCGCGCCATGGGAGTTGTGGGAAGGTCCACGATTAAAAAGTCTTGACCACGGACCACAGACTATGAAAAACTGCGTAGGTAATTACCGGTAGGCTGATTGGCTAATTTCCGGGTACGAGGAGAAACTTGGAAAAAGACTTTCGACTTACCGGACGCGTCGACCGCCGCGAAGATGAGGAAGAGGCATGCTAGGGCAGTCCCCATGAGTCGAGGTGGATGCCCCATGACGTCCCCGTAGAGAGAAGCCCGATCGTAGTAGGCCTGTCACACAATATCAGCTGGGACACGAGAGAAGCGGCCACGGTAGAACACCACAAAAGCTCCGATGCTTTTCTTCGTGCGTGCTTTTATGCTCTCGCGGGTCCCCTCTCCCTCTGCCTTCGGCTGGCTCTTGTCGCCGTCCTGTGTCCCCATGGCGGCTCTGGACATTGGCATACGGTTCGTGTGTACTCTATTCATCACGCTGACACTGAGATAACGAGATCCCGTGCGCCGTCGCCCGCAAAAGGAAACAGCCGTCAGCGCGGTTCGACGAGAACACCGGGTCAGGCTCCTTGAACGTTTACCTGTGAGTACCCGCGCGACGATTAGGCTATAACCCCCTATTGCGCCACAACCAGCCGCGGTAGACGCTCGGACGCCCGCTACCCCGTCATTCGTTTATTCGTCATGCTACTCGTGATCGTTCATTGTGTACAATATCGTGGCCTTCGGATTTTAGTGTCTCGATGACGGTCCGCGTGCTCGGTCAATCCTTCCAGAGATCATCGATATACAGTGACTCCCACTAATATTCGGACACTCTTAAAAATCGCATAACTTTGTCAATATTGGACTATGCTACTTGAATTTTTTTGAGAAGTTAGAACAATTGGATCGCTAGATAACGTGACAAAAGAAATGTTCGATTAAAATTGCAATTAGTCGAAATTATAAAGAAAGTACTAAAAGTTGTATTTTTCAACTTTTTTGTGCGGGCTTGTATTAAAAATTTGAAAAGTACGTTTTGTACATCTGTAGCAATTATACAGATTATACATTGAAGATTTTATAGGTAGATGAAGACAGTTTTTCATGGGTAGATGGAAAAATAAAATAAATTTAAATTTAAATGAATCTAATTTAAAATTGTTACGATTCTAAGGATGCATACGCGAGAAATTATTTAGCAAATTTATTGCTTTGGGTGTATGTTGTTTTTAAAATATTGCTAAAAGTGTGGGTAGCACGTTCTTGTTATTTTTAGAAAGTAATGCAAAATATTCACTTTTACAGTGCTCCGTAAACCTAGTGTTAATTACATTGGGCGAAAATTGTTCGGTTGTTCGCAATTTATTATTAAGAGAGGATACGCATTTGGAATTTGCAATGTGTGAAACGTATATTTTAAATTTTCTTTGCGCGTTTAGAGAGAAAACTGGAAAAAACAGTATTCACTATTTCCCTCGAAATTTTGTTAGGATTTTATTAAACATATAAAGAATTCTAGATTGAAAATAAAGTGAAAGAGTTTCAATATTTCCAGGAGTGCCATTTTCATAATTTGGCTCGTGAAAATTGGCATTTGTACGAGCAGTCCACCGCTTTCTTTGAAATTTTGTTTTATTGAACGTAAATTTGAAGGAATTTGTGTAGTTAAATTGTAAAGAATTCTGGATTGAAAATAAAGTGAAAGAATTTCAATTTTTCCAGGAGTGCCATTTGTATAATTCGTTCTGTAAAAATTGACATTAGTATGAGCAGTTCTCCATTTTCTTTGAAATTTTGTTTTATTGAACGTAAATTTGAAGAAATTGGTGTAGTTAAATTGCACAGAATTCTGGATTGGAAATAAAGTGAAAGAATTTCTATTTTTTCGGAAGTGCCATTTTCATAATTTGTGGTCAAACAAAATGTATAGATAATTTCAAGCTTTAGTATTTTACATTTTCTGTACAAATTCTTATTTTGCGACTATAGCGAAAAAATGAACATTCAAAACAATTTTGTAATATTTTTAGACATTAAGAACATTAAGAAATTATTGAAAGAAATATAGTGAATGGAATTTGTATTGAAAATTGGAATTTGTGTAAACATCTGGAGTCCAGCAGGGTTTAATATTTCAAAGAGCATGAATTTACTGCCACTGTTATTGTAAGGGATATTCCCTTCCCTTTTTTTTTCCCCAAAAGACGCCTACAGGTTCTTGAAGGAGCGGTCGGAGACAGTGTCAAATTTTCACCCACATCAACCACCATGGTGTCGCTATGGGGGTGCGCAAGGGAGGGCTAGAGGGAACTCCAGCAACTGGTGTCTCTATTGAGAAACGTAGGTTTTTCCCTGCCAGCATATTGTCAGGAGACATAAATAACCTAGTCTTGTCTTCATTAGTCGCCTGTATTTTGTTACAGAGATTTATGGGTGAAACATGAACCAGTAAAAATACTAAAAGAATTTATAAATATTATATCATTTGCAAATTACTAAAATTAATTTACGAATATTATATTATTTCCAATCTACTAAATTGACTTTAAAAATATTAGTAAACTATTTGTATTTTATTAAAATGAGTTGAGACATGTTATAATATTATTTTACTTATTCAAAGAAATTCAAGAATATCGTAATTTCATGGAAAAAAGAAAATCCTAAGTTCTTTCTACTTCGCATATTTTCTCAGTTCGTATATAAAATAGCAACATAATCGCAGAAGAATTAAGATTTTGCAGAATTTAAAATGAAAAATGCGCAGATTTTCATCCGTGGAGTCTGTTAAAAAAAGAATAAATACTTCCACTTTTCTGTCATGTGATGTTTTATATACTTAATTAAAGAACGATTAAAGAAACAGCAAGAATTTATGAGGCAGGTATTGCAAATACTTGGGAAGCCGCAAAAATGCACACCTCGGTCATGAAATCCGTATCTGGTAAATGAACGTGGTGTGCGCAATCTTCATGGCCATCTCCAAACCTGCAATTACACCACAATTCGCCGCACAATAGCCCAGAAACATTAGGTAACTCGTACATCTGTGAAACAATGCGGAGAGCAATAATAACATGTGTCGCAAAAAGAAGTAACAATACTCTTGATAATTAAATCGTTAAACGAATCCATATTGTATTCCGTGAAGTGTACGACACTTTATTCTATCCAATTTTGAATATGAATTAAGGAATTTATAGGTTTTTAATACGCTTCGCAATTCGGATGTTGATTATTAAATTACAATACTTTACAACTAAATTTGTAATTTCCGTTAATTATGTTTTCGTTGTTACAACAAAACATAGCATTTAACGACACATTTGTTCACTTAAAAGACTTTATTCGCTACGATATTATTATTTATATTTTAAAATTTTCAATATTTGGTTCTCAATGGTTAATGCATTCAGTATTATTAAAAAACTGTACGAATTTTGATAAAATGAAGAATTTCTCGCGTAAACAAATTAAAATCAGAAATTCGAAAACGTAGGAAAGAAATTGATTTTCAAAATGTGTTTTGAATGAAAAGGTAGCAGAATATAAATTGCTTGATGGTTTCATTGAAAATCTATTTAAACATTTTACACATTTCATGGAAACTGATTAATTCATTAATTTAAGGTTTACAGATTCTGAAAAATTAGTTATGTGTAATAAACATTAAAATGTATGAACCAGAACGAATAATATTTTCTTCGTTGTCATCATTAGCAAGATTTAAACAAATACCGAATTAACTGACAAAAATATTAGTAGTTTACAGATTAATAATTTATCATATCAGATATATCTTTGACTTTTTTAATTTAATATATCTTGTTTTCGTCTGTACCAGTGATATGTTTGAAAATAAAAGTGTAAACGTGTTTTTCGGTTCTGATCGTTGTGTCCTACACAGAATTAGTATTGGAATTGTTATCAGATCACTCAGAATTATTCACTGTACGCATACTCTACCCTAACATGGTCTACGTTAGTGATACGCAAGAACGCCAGCGCATGCACAGATAAGATTGACTTTTCCAATGATTCCTTCGAGTTATTTGCACTTGAAGTTTACGGAACAGACTATATGCAAATGTTCTCGACCTATTTCTATTTGTGAATGATGCATCTTTTGTTGCAGTCTATTATTCTCCGTGATAAGACCGTGTTTACAACAGTTGCACGAAAGAATGCTTCCGACTGCAGCCATAACAACTCACATTTGTTTATGAAGCAATCCGTGGTAAATATTTTATTAATTCTATTTTTTTTTAATAACATTTTTAATAACTATTTTTTTAATAACATTAATTTACTTATTATTGGCACTTTATCTAATTCTTTGATACATAAATAATAATCAATAATAAAGCAATAAATATAATAATGATAATCTTTTTTAATCAATTTCCTGGTAAATCGCGAAATCATTTTTAATCGTTCCGATTGAAAGATCGAGTGAGTCATTGATTACATAAATATAATGTTGAAGACACCATAGGCAGCGTAAGCAGATAATCACACATACATACTATGATCATCATAATTTACAAGACCGTGGATTTATATCACACGTGTCGGTTTTTTTTTTCTAAATAGTTGGTAGGAAATCTCTACGTTCGCAGAAACGCTGCAGTCATTCATGGATAAACAAGTATCTAATAGGGTGATAAATAGCACCCTACTCGCGATTTTTAGAATGCGGATTTTGTGCAGATCTAGCACTCTGAGAATCACGATCAACGATGTAGTGATATGATGCAATAGAATATAATAAAATATAATGCAGTGTAATAAAATACAATAAAGTATAATAAAATATAATGGAACATAATAAAATAGAATACAGTATAATAAAATATAATAGAATATAATAAAATACAATAGAATATAATAAAATACAATAAAGTATAATAAAATATAATAGAATATAATAAAATGCAATACAGTATAATAAAATACAATAGAATTTTCGTACAAATTCAAAACAGACAATGTCCCTGCCACAATAATAGACATGTTGGGAGCAACACTGGCTGCGAATATCAAACAGTATTTCACTTCAACGTCCACAATGTCAAATAGGACGTCTCTCTGCGTCAGGTGTTAATGTACAACGAAGTGAACAACGGGACCATTCGAATTTGCATTAAAATCGGATCAGGCGGCGCGCATCGCCATGGAAACCGCTGTAAAACGAACAAGACGAGACTCCGGGAAAATTAGCCGAAGTCGAGCTACGTAAAAAGAGTCCACGCTCGAGCCGGATTGCTTCGCCAGAGGGTTACGAACTACCTTTTAACAATTGTTCCACCAGATGAAATGCAATTCCGGTGGAACGGTTAGCCTTGCCGGAAATTACCCCCTACCCCTCCCTCTTCTCCCGCTGCCAACCTTATTCAGCGAGCGTGTTACAACGTTTTCGTTTCCTTCGCAAAAATACCCCGGGAGTGACGTACACACGGGATCCAGGGTTACAGAAAATTGTACGGAAGGTCGCGTGGGCTCAATGGGGTTCCGCCATTTTCTTCGAAGTTTCGTCCGAGACCTTCAACTTGCACCCTGCACTCGAGGAACGGATTGGCACTTATCTAGCGGATGAAGGATTGCAGTTTAACTTTGATACAAGACGATGGCCCGGGGCGTCTTTCGAAGTACAGTGATTTCTCTGTATATGTCGCCAAGACCTCTATGATAAATGGCGCGGAATTATCCCCACTACCGCGGGATATACCCCGTGAGGGTCCACGAATCTCGAGAGTCCTCGGACGCCGAGGAGTAGTGTGGATAACTCGGCGACATTTATCTGCCATGGCTCGGCGACATATATAGAGAATTCACTGTATTGTGGGGATACCAATTACTGTGCCTACATTAATTATCCTTATTTTTAAATCATAGCGAGTATTAAAGAAGAGATATTAAATTTTTTCTATTTCTATTATAATTTCTATTATAATTTAAAAAATGTATTAACAAAAAATTTACTTTCACGGGATTCGACTTTAGTTCATGTACAATGAGTAAAGCGAATTGAACTATACAAATGGTTAGACATCGTTCAACCTTGATGTGTGAACAACATCCATTGGAACACGGCAGAAGATGATATCAACTTACGTTTACATAAATAAAGAAAATTTCGTCGAGACCGAGCTATTTATGTGGTTCGATTGTCGCGTAAAAGTTTTTCCAAGGATATTTAAAATTATCGTACGGGTGGCAGTTCTCTCTCTCTCTCTCTCTCTCTCTCTCTCTCTCTCTCTCTCTCTCTCTCTCTCTCTCTCTCTCTCTCTCTCTCTCTCTCACACACACACACACACACACACAGTTTCGAGAAATAAATGTCAACTCCTAAGCGCAATCTTGATCCGACCGAAGGATGCAAAACGAAAGTTCGCTTACTTCTTCCCGGTCGCGAAAACTTAATCGAAAGTGAGCCATTTACGTAGTTCGACTTCCATTAACTCGCCAAGGGCTTCTAAAATTACTATTAGGTCCGCACTCTTCGAGAAATAAATGTCACCCATATAATTAGAACTTCGGTGTTCGTATAATCACATAAACATCATTTCTGCGAAATACAGAATTATTCGCAGTTTGATTACGCTCTAAAAGAAAACAAAAACAACGCGAATTTCATATAGTGAAAATTGCAATAACAAATTCATTCGATCTTCTCTGTTCTCAATAATTAAATAATATCTAATATATAGTCTAATATTATCATTTCTTCTTATTTATGCAATAAAAATATGATACCAAAATCGTTGACAATACTGATTTTTACAAAGTACATATGCAGCTTCAGACTCCAAAAGAATTTTTGTTTGAAGAATGATTGTTCTTTTCATCGTTATTATTTAACCGCATTTTAAACGTCGCTTTCAAAGGGTAAACATTCAAAGTAATATTTTTTTTGTCAGAAACTTCAAACGAGGCACTCTAGAAAAAAAGGGATGCTGTGCCCTCGGAAATTCAAAGTCAATTTTATTCTGGGTTGTTTCAGAGGGGATCGTAATACCGTGAATTTAATGTTTAATCGTGGCGCAGATAAATCGATTTATGATCGTCCCGTGTCACATGCAATCACGATTTTTTTTCTGTCCCGGAGGCCTGTGGCTTATCGCGTTACGCGATTCACTCTTTCTTCCTTTTTCTCCTTTTTTTTTTCGTTTGCACGTCGCTATTTCCGAAGCGAACTCGCGTTTTGCATTTAGCTCTAATTGCCGTCGGTGCAGCAACGGGGGGAGGGAAAAAAATAGATCAAGCTACAGGGAAATGCTTCGTTCATGCTGCACAATATTTTTGTTTAAAAGCTTGTATCTGCTTCGGGCCTTCATTTGTCGAACCGTTTTAACTTTTCGAATATGTACATGATAATGCGATCAATAAATCTGATAAAAATTCTCAATTAGTTTTCAATAGAAAATTTGCAATAAAAAATAAAAAAAAATAAGTTAAAATAAAATTATTAAAATTAACTTAAAATTATTTTTCTTACTTTAAATAAAATTTGTAATTTTGCATGATGCTCTTTCACCAAACAATATGTTGTACATGTTGCAAAATGAAGATGAACGGAATCAAGGGTTACAATGGCAAACGTTTCGTTCGCGGAATATTTTGAAAATCCTGCGACTTTGTTTTTCATCTGTATTCGTTTTAAATATCACGGCGAGGTGCGAAATTTTTGCACCTGGCTTATGTATTTTGGCTTCGGGCTTTGTTTTTGCGCCGCATTTGGTGTACATTGAAAATCGCTCTTTTGGCGCGATAGTAGCGAATGTAATATCGTGTCGCAAAAAGTTATACGCTTCTGGAAAAAGTAAATCTCGTTCACGATGGTTTCGCACTCACGCTCAAAATGGGATTGCGACTTTCAACGCCGGTATTTTCTTTTTTAGAAATTCTGACACGATATTTAGACCTGTAAATGGCAATTATTATATCATGCTCGAATGTGCTAGAAAACAAAACTGAATGGTGGCTTACGAGAAAGGGGCTTCGAGCTTTAAAATGAGGCACAACTAACATAATAATATAAACGTGGTCGTCTCGGCGATTTTATGCTTCCGGATTTTTTTAAAAATCGATTCTACAACCAAAAATTCTGAAATAATTCACTGTCGTGTGTGCTATTAGGTAGAATGTTCATGAATTTTTTCGTAATTTTTTATATATAATTCAGCCTACAACTAAGTGCTCACCCTATAACTACCCTTGCGGTAGAGTGATTTCTTTGGGATAGAGGGGTTTCTTTGGTGTGACCAAAAATCAATTTGGTTTGGGGGCACTTTTGACCCTTTACTCCCGTACTATTGTTTCACAGGAAATGATCATTCTTCAAATATTGGATTCATTAAAAAAAATGGAGTCCATTAATTTTCCTAGAAAAAATATTCCAGGGGTGTTCTTTTTTTTAGAGACCCTATAAAATTGTTAGATAAGTTGTTGGATTTTTCGCCGGGATAGAAGAGTGGCAAAGATGGCGGACCAAATCCCCCATAGCGGAGTTAACAAGTTTCATATCATCAAAAGTTTCTTTCAAACGGCGACACGCGAGATAAGGCGGATCGCTCGTTCCGGATCGGCGGAGCGCGTTACATAAATCCAAAAATACCTTGTAAGCACGACGAAAGTACAGATCCGATAACCCCGGGTATTCTAATAAATTATTATCGGCTCGGATATCGACATTGTTTATGCGAGTCGTCGGCGTTTTCGTTCTTCGGACTAGTTCCTCGGAATTTAAACTTCGCGACACGTAGAAAAGTCTCTAACGATGAATTGCACGCGATAATCTTCTAGGAGACAAGATTACGAGCTGAAATAATCTTCGGTACACCGAGGCCGGATGCGTAAACACGTTCTCGGCAGATAATTCGGAAGACACCGAACGAAAAAGACGGCTTTTACATTTTATGAAGTAAGCAACGTCGATTAGGCTCTTCGGAAATCTTTGGTAGCTGATAAGTTATGATTTTTCACTGTTTACCGAACCGAAAAGTCTTTGTTATCGGTTGGCGTTGGAAATGCAATATGGCGGCTTGCTCCGTCAACTTTTAAATACATCTTTTTGCTATTCAGAATTTTGTTCGAATACCAATTTTTATATTTTCTGTAACTCGTTTCGTTCATTGTTTATCTGCGTTACTTACATGTATTATGAATTGATGTAAGATGATGCAACATCACTCTTACAGCAAACATAACCTCACTTTTCCTGAACAGGTTCAATTTATTTGCTTGATTTGCTTGGTTCTAAGCTATGATGTAACGAACTTAATCAATAGGTATACGATATTGTTATTTAACTTATAATGCATGTCTTTATTATCAATTCTTGTGACTATCGAAGCCACGTACAAATGATTATGCTTTTTAAGTTTCAGCATACAAATCTGATTTGAGTCGTTCCAATTTAACAAATCACGTTTGCAATGTTATTTATAAACGTTCCTATTATTTTGATTTCTCTTTTGTTTCATTTTCTTTGAAAAACGACCATTTTTATTTAGAGAAATATAATTGATTAATAGTATGTACATTTACTATGCAACTCTGATTATTATTACGTTATTGGTCGATGAATAACGTATTATGTTTAGGTAAATAAATATTGTTATATATGCATTGACCCTGTTCGAAGAATAAACACTTCATTGCATTATCAACGAACCAATTAACGCATCGTTACGTTAACACGACTTCCTTTCCTTTGTGAATGGCTCTCGAGCCACGTGGCCCGCTGAAACAATGAATTATTATACCAATTGGAACGACTCAATTCGAACAGCGTCGCGCCCAGTTATTAATCCATTCGAAAATGACGCTGTGTGTAATCTGTGCATTCTTTCGCCGTCCGAGGCGTTATTAACATATTCCGGCTGCCGGATGGGCCCCCCCTACCGGAAATGGATTTTATGCCAGAGTTTGTGACGTACACGAGCATCACTGTCATCCAGATCATTGTTTTCACCGTGTGCTTGTTACACGGCTAATCGAAACTAACGAACGGCAGATTAAAAAGGGGAGAACATCTTTTTCTTCGTAATAGAGCACATCCATCTTTTTTGGCGTTTCTTATGAACAGGAACAATCACATGAAATTGATTAATCTGGGATTTGTCTGTTTGTACGTGCACTTTTGTGTGTGTGTATATATATATTTGTATATATTTGTACATACAAAATTTTACATATTTGTATATTGTTTGTACACATATTTTTGTATATGTTTTTTGTATCCATTTTTATTATACAACATTGATGCAAGAATAATATTGCAGTTTTTAAACATCAATGTTTACGTTGCAAATCGCAACATATTTCATGTGTATAAATAAGGAAGTTTTGCTGATATATAAATAAAAAACCAATGTTCATATTTTAGACGAAAGTATATTTTATGTGTACAAATAAAAATCTTTTGCATTCGCATAATATTGTAGACGAAAAACAAATCTGTTTTTTACTTCTGTAGGCTTAGAGTTTTGGAGATACCAAATGATTTTTTTTCTGTAAGTATCAAATGAAATTTTCTGGAACGTCTTCAGATACTTCTTGGTTAAAATCTTCTTTCTGATTGTTTTATGTTAAACTATATTGAACATACAGCAAGTACCAAAATTATAAAATTAAACATAGTCGATGTTGCCGAACAAGTGTCGTTTCCACGCGGTACTTTATTTAATGGTTGTTCAAGGAAATAAACTACGAACAAGGAAAAATTGTGTCAAAATGGACGTTTCCCGAGTAAGAATCATGGACTTCGTACGTTTCGATTCCTGAGTCATTTGTTTGTACCATGCGTTTGTCGATAGTGAAAGGACTCCAATTAAGTTCGACTAACGATCGTTTTGTTCCATTTAATGGCTCCTTATCGAATCGATTCGGTGTGTTTGCATTCTAATTGGTTAAACGGAGACAACATAACGGAAGTTGCACTAAAATAGAGCAATTATTCTTTTTTTATGCCACGGACAGCGTCGAATTTTTCTGAATGTAACTTGCCAGCATGAATCAGTTGCATAACGATCTCCGAATTCCAGAAAATTTTGTAATTTAAAATATTTGATCAAATCCTACACATTAGGCTCCTAAATTGGATTAAATACGGAAAATCTGAAAAGATTTTTACTAAAGCTTGTGCAACTTGTGATGCAACTAACTTGAAAATTTAGAATAATTCTTCGAGAAAAAGATTTTTGGAGAATTTTCAAAATTTAATATTTGATAATTTCAGATGTGACGTATACTCTGAAATTTAGAAAAAATTCTAAATTAGATTAAACACAGTATGGAAAATAATCTCTACCTGAAAATTCAAAATAATTTTTCGAGAAGATCTTTAGAGAATTTTCGAAGCTGGCAGAGCTATACTTATTTGTGAACGGATCAATTAAAAATTTGTGCAAGAATACGAAGCAGCTGAAGAATGCGTCAGCAGCTTAAATTGTAATTTCTAAATAGCAATAATAATTTCTTCCGATAACGATTGAAAGAAATACAGCCGATAACGATTTATCAGAACAGAGGATGCTCACGCTGCACTTCTGCAAATTAATCGTTTGCTATTTGTTAATCTAGACAGAGCAACAAATTCGAAGATGTTGCATAAAACGCAGGTGCAACGTATCCAATTAGTACAAATATATCGATAATGTTCGTTATTAATAGCACAGCTACAATGCTGCAATTGTTTAACGGTCATTATAATGAATCAACAATGTTATCTGAACTTGCAAAGTTGCATTTTTGATCGGAGATAACAAGACTGCGGATATTATGCGTTTATGATAAAAATGAGTAGATAAAAGGCAAAATAGATAAAGATACTGTACTATTTTCAACTTATTAGAATTGTTAAGAAAAGTAATGAAGGTCTACATAACTCCAACTTCTAGCAATTAATGCGGGCAATTATTATTTTGCATAAAAATCTACAGTTTACAGATAATGTAATTTATTACATACAAACGTGTATTGAACGCATTTAATAAATTCTACCTATCCTAAATATGGAAAAATAAATTCTGATTATTATTTAACGTGTGTCATAAAAAATGTTTGTTAGTAGACTGATCTTATACACTTATGACAAAAATGAATGGATGAAATGCAAAACCGTGAATAAATAAAAAAAAAGTAAGAATAGTTGAAGTCCCTTCAACTTACAAAAATTATTGAGAGAAAAAATAAATTTTTATTCAACTTCAACAATCATTATTTTGCATAAAAATCTGCTATCTATTTATAATTTTTAGATGCACAAAGCTCATCCAGAAATATTGCTACAGCTGAAATGTAATGTTGTACATTTTTTTTATCTTTTTGTTTATAAAAAAACGGTTTATAGATATTGTTCTATTTATTTAAAGCCGGTGATAATAAAAGCTTCTTCGAAGCGAAAAAAATATACAGCAAGCGAAATCGCATTCGGCCATTAATTACTAATGATTTTGTTGCTATCGACTATTATACAACCGTTTCGTAACGCTGCTACAATGTTTGTTACGATTCGTAACGCACACGAGATAACACGCGAAAGAACGAAATAAATGCAGAACACTAATTCTTCGAAAAATGATACCGCAAAAGTGTGACTTAGTTTAACGATGACCGAGGATATCATAACTCGTGAGTAGAGATTACGAGATGAATATTCAAAGCGATGCAAAACAAAATCACAATCTCATTGAAGATCAATAAAAATTTCTGTTCTGTGTTGAATTTTAGTGGTCAGACGTGCTATTTTGAAAACGATAGTATCTTTATTGTCAGTCAAATTATTATATTTTATTAATCGGGCTTTAATATAATAATAGTATTATACGTGTAGTATTTAGTATAGTATAGTACACAAATCAATGTAATATAGTATAATACGTAAATAAATGTAATATAGTATAATAATTAATACAGTATGTTACATAAATAAATGTAATCTAATGTAATAAATAATATAGTCTATCAGTACAATAGAATTTAACATAAAAATCTTACAAAATTGAGATACCTTTGTCATTCTTACATCATGCATAACCTTCTTGAAATTAGTATACATATGTGGATGTCGATCCATTATTTTCAATTCATTAAGATCGTTAAAGAAAAAAAAAATTTAATCTGTCTTCTGCTTCTTGCAATTGATCCAAACAATTTTTATTTTGCATAGAATTTTTATTTCAATCTGCAGTCCAGTCATGACGAAATATTTCGTTATACTCGTTTCAGCGGGATTCCAGTGCAACAGGTCCAAAAATCGATATAACATGTTTTATCACTGAGCTTGTCTTTATAATTAGTGGAAATATTTTTCAAATTGAAAATACGAACAATTCCAATGCTAGACGCTCGATTTGTTTGATCGAATAATTTTTGCCGGGGTTGGTACTTGTTTCTGGGGATTGTACAAGGATCGAAAGGGGAGGAATAACTCTGGGGAATCAGGATGAAAATTCAAAGATCGCGAAACGAGCAGCATCTCCAAGAGTTCGTGTCCACGGCTCAGATAACACCGTGACCGTTGCTCCGTGGAAGAATAAATAAATATTGGAGTCAAGAGTCCAAGCGTTCGCCAATCGCTCGTGTCGTCAACGGAACTCGGAAAACGTTTTTTCTGCACAAACATGACCGCGCTTCCGAATGTTCGCGAATCTGTCGCAGAACACCCGGAAATTGCGATGGTGACACATTGCAGTAGGGGTATAGAGATGTATTAGAGGTACCAATAAGTAATCAATTATTTGCAAAGAATTTGTTTTGCCTTTAGTTCTGTAACACGTATTCTTTTACAGTTTTCGGTAAAGCAGCTTGTGTTCAAAATATTCTAAAAAGTATAATTTTTTTTACAACCCTGTAATAAAATGGCGGCGTCCGTACCGTCCGAGGATCATATTCGTCATTCCATACTTTTTCATTTTCATGCGGGATTTAATGCAACGGTAACAACAAAGAAAATTTGCGATGTTTATGGAGATGTATTGAAAATTTGCAGGAAAGATGGCAAACTGTCCTTGATAATGATGGAGATTATATAATAAATTAAGAAATAAAAACTTGAATTTACTACAAAGTTTGTTTTAGATTTCAAAATAATTGATTACTTATGGGCCCCCCTAATATAACTGATATTAACTGATTTGCTTCAAATCATTGCTTCAATAATTAATATAGGCACAGTAATTGGGTTCCTTACCCTATTTCACGTTTTTCGATGCGCTGATGATTTTTGATACTTAATATGGGTTAATTGGCCCCCGAACAGCGTTAGCCCAGGGCCCCAAAGTTAACGGTCCACCGCTGCACTTTAATCGTGTTGTGCATTTTGCGGTCGCAGTTACAGGTAGAATTGAATGCGCCAGTAAGAAAGTTTTCTGTGAATTTCCGCCAAAAACGAAAGTCATATTCGCGTTCGGTGCGTCGAAACGAATGGAATGGAGTATAATAGGTGTCAAAAGGTGGAGGGGGCAATTGTAAAGTTCAGCCATTGTGGGGCAGCTGGTTGAAAAGCTGGTTTTCTGTGGCACCACGGTTATTCAATTTTCTGGGATCGATCCTCGAGGCTTCTTCTGTTGCTCGAGAGCACGCCTCGTGTCGGATTTCCGTGGCCGGCGGCGTGTCCGGCAGATCAAAGGCCGTGTCCGGCGCGCTGGGTATCGTTGGAAATCGTGTTGCGGATCGTCTCCGGCTCGCGTTTTCGAGGGGATGACAAACAAACGCACCTTTGTACCCTTTGATTACTCGACGGTACACCAGCCCCGATGGAGTTATCGTTGCTGCAACGGTGAAAGAAAATGGCACCGTATTGCAGGACAATAAACGCGCCGACACGTTACACAAGGGAATCTAGCAGCCTCTCTTTGACACGTCACCGCCTAATCAGAGAATCTCTTAAATTTCTATGAAAAATATGCATTTTTTCAGATTTTTTTCTAACATGTTTGCCTCATTCGAAAAATCTGAAAAAATACATGTTCATAGCCATAACAAGACACGACTACTATAATAATATAAACATGGTTGTCCGATAACTTTAATACAAAATCGGCAATTCGAAACTTCTGGAATTTCTGAAAATTCGATTTCGCAGTCCAAAATTCGGAAAATATTCACAATCGTGTGTACTACCAGGTAGAATGTTCGTGAATTTTTTCGTAACTTTTCGTCAAGTAAAACGGAAGAAATCGAGCATAATTCGTTAAACCGTGTTCACTCTGTGACTACCCCTGTGATAGGGGTACGGATTTCAAACTGGCCACAGACGGTTTTCTTTGGGGACCCTGTCGAATGGAATGAAGATTAATTAGGTTTGTAAAAAGGTATTAAGGTAGAATGGTAAAAAAATATATTTTAAGAAAATACAGTGAATTCTCGATATATGTCAACAACGAGGGTCTTGCTAGCGTCGTATATCGTCCAGGAGACATACCCGAGCCGTGTTATGTTTACCGAGGTCTTTCGAGCTTCGTTGCCCCTCACGAAGTATACCCCGCGATAGTGGGGATAATTCCGCGACGTTTATCATCCAGGTCTTGGTGACATAAATATATAGAGAAATCACTGTACTTTGATTGAAGAACATTTCGTAAGGCCGCCTCCTGGCCCGAGCCTCAATCTCGCATAATTCAATTTTATTTCGCGAAACATCATCCCCGGGATCCGGTACGGGGCCTGTGTTTAACGGGAGAGGGCATCCGGTGTAAAGCACGCATGCACGTTCTCGCCGTGAATCGTTGAACTTTAGGTAATGCGCCGCGACATTTCCAGTCAGCAATTTATATTGATCGAATAACATCCAGGTACGCACGCCGGCAGTTTTCGTCCGTCTCGTGTGTCGTTTTCAGAAACGCTACACCTTTCTTCTCGTTGACCAACTATAATCCGGCAACCGGATAGTCACGCGGTCTGTTCGCGTAATTAATTAAAATCAGCTGACTACAAATTATTGCTACTGACTGCTGGGTAATTACATGCCGATTGATTAGGCTCTGTTGCCTGATGTTGCCTCTTCGTCGATCGAATAGTTGGGACTATTAATTAAGATGGCCATTCGTGTTAATTGACAAGTGACGAATTTCCTGAAGTATTATCGATTGATTATTCGATGAGAATAATGATAAATTTCGGGCGACAATAGTTAATTTTTATATTGTAATGAGATTTTGATAGTATTTATTAAGGATTGCTATAAACTGACCGAAATATTAATTATTTTTTTTTTTTTTGGTTTTAATAGTATTTTTACTATTAAATTATTTTCTATGTTTATTTACATTTAGTCAAGCAATAGATTAACTATCGATGACGAATGACTATAACATTCGTTCAGACAAATGTGATTAATTATCCTACAATAAGTTGATGTGATTATTTGTTAAAATTCCTGTCACTGTCAACTGACATAAAATCTTTATAATAATATTACCAACAGTTAATACCAACAGACTATAGTCTGTATTATGTATGTATACATAATATTTTAAATTTTCACGTTGGTGTAATTGTTAATGTCAAATGATTACACACAGTTCATACCTATTATGCTTAAATCTTCACGCCGATGTAAGTGTTAATATTAATTGATTATCCATAATAGATAAATGTGGGAAATTTTCACTTTGATGTGGTGGTTGATGTCAGTTGACTATAAGCAATTCATACCTGCTATTGATCACTTAACTTCACTTGTGTTCGAGCAGTACAGTGTTATGCGACATTAGTTTCGTATAAACGATCAAAATAGTCATATTAATAGCTTTTAAATCTTGTTGACTGTAATATTTTATAGTATGCACTTTCAATGACCTAAAATGCCACTGACTCATTGTATGACTCATTATATTCGATGATTGACGTACGATTGTTATTTTCAACTGATTAAGGTGACTATAATTAAGTGTTATCTGTTAGAACGTGACTAGTAAACTGTAAAAAACCATAATAACTGAGCAGTCGAGATATAACTAATTAAAGTGATGTTAATAACGATACAATTAGAACTAGTCCAATCTTAAGCGCAAAAGTATTATTTAAAATATAAAATTTACGAATAAAAAATGATGACTTTTCTTATAATAGTTATGTTAGATAACTATTAAGAATATAAATTTATCAAACAAAATAATTCCAGTAAAATGTCAAACATAAATTTACCGAACAAGAAAATTTAAATGAGAAGTGAGAGGAACATAAAATACTCTAAGATAATTTAAGTAAACAATAAAAGGAACATCAAAATTGAATAAGACAATCTAAGTGAAAGGTGAAAGGAGCACAAAATAGAATAAGACAATTCAAGCAAGAATTCAAAGGAACATTTTATCGAATAAGAAAATTGATCTCCTTCATTTTCCACTTAATCTTTGGTGCTTTTACAATACAATTATCCTTAATGACAGCTTTATTATATTTTTCCACTCCTTTTATCAGAGAGCTTTTATCACAGTTTCGAAAGGAATACTCTCCCAGCAGACCGTTCTCGATTATTATCTCGCAAGACCGATTCACTTTGGTATTATTGTTCAACAATTTAGCAACTGCGCAAGGGCGGGACATTTGAAATCTGAACGATTACGGTTCCGAGTGTGTATTCGGATCACGATACATTCGACTGACGTCATCGTCCGTATAAATCTGTGTGAACGATATCGAGCAGTGACGTAATCGGACATACGTGATCCGAATATTTGCGTGAAATATTAAATGTAACATACGTGAACAGAAACTTCCGATCTGGCTGCATCAGATTGCGTGTTTTGCCTAATAATAGAAAGTTTCGCTATTAGTATAACGAATTTAGAATATTACTCAATGGTGTGACATCAGTAGCGGCTTCATCGATCATTGTTAACCCTTTGCATTTCGAAATTCTTCATCCATTTTACTCAATAAATCCTTATCATTTTAAGTGTTTTGTTTAAATTGTACTTCAGTTGTATCTTGATTGGTACTAATTTTTAATAAAATTTTTTACTGACTATATGTATATAAAAAAAAATATAAAATTTGATATGTGTATTGTTTATCTAAGAAGGGAACATATTCAAGTTACACAAGCCGATTCTAATAAAACTTTGTGAGATGTAGCTCTTAGAAAAATATTCGACACATGTTTTTTTTTATCGGCCGTCGTCCACATTGAAGTGGTGAAAACAACCTTCAAAGTTGGAGGTCAAAAACATATTTTCTTAATTATCTCTAATAAGAAATAGATCTGCGAAACCAGATTTCAAATATTTCAACTATTTGTTTGAAGAATATTTTAAAATTAAACATTTTTTGCAATCTTTTTCATTTTTCCTTCCAAATTGTTAATCGATTCTTATATAAGCTCGTATTATCTATGAATAAAAATATGGTTGTTGCGCTCCATCTTGTTAATTCCTCCCGAGTAGGATACGCCGTAATTAATAAAATATTCCATTGATGACAGCGAGCGTGTTAACAAGAGATATCGTCGCCAAGAATTTCTTCCATGCAGAGGTCGTAGCTGTAAGATAGTAAACGTTGTTTATGGTCGGAATCAATAGCTTGAACTTTAATGATGTCCCCCGAAGGGATGAAATAACGTAGGCGGGATGCAATGGAATTAACAGTAACAGGTGACCGGACAATGTCGTCACGTCGGGAACTATGTTAATGAACATTAGGCACGCGAGACTAAATTTTCAGAAAAGTTGCGGCGCTAGAACGCGTCACGTGACCCGGCCGCGGCGCAAGCAAGGAGAGTAGCACGGTGGAAGGGGAAATTAGAGTGGGGGAACAAGTCTTGATCTGGCGACACTGATCGAGTCAGACCAGTAATTGTATCTGTCATGAATGTAAAAGTTTTGTCAAATTTATGAATAATTGAGATGATAACACGAGTGAACAACTTTTTTTATCATATTATGCTACAATATAGCCTCTTATACAAATTATTAATTCTACCATTTTTAAACAAATTTTGCGTGCATTTTACGTATCCCTTGGAAACATTTTGTAGATTTAGATAATATAAAATTTGCATTATACAAAGCAATAGCACCCCTTGTCATGCTATATTCTAGTGTACGTTATTATAAACTAAACTCTGCTGTTTTAAATAAATTTCGCGTAAATTTCACGTATCCTGCGGACACATTTCGACGCATAACAATTTAATAAAAATCCGCCAGCAGTTTATCACAATATAAAAGTATCGTCGAGTGATACATTGCTGTTGGGGCGATTCGCATGAACGCGAGTGCCGACAGGAATGTCGGAGATTCGGGGCTTTAACCTCCCTCGAGTGGAATTCGATTCTCAACTACACGTAGAAATAGACAGTACGAGGCAGAACGTTCCCTCCACCTGTTGAGTAGGATTGCAGAAATGGAAAGGAGATATTCGAACGGATTTTGTAATAAGGGAATAAATCGCTTCTGCTGGGACAATTATTGGAAATCGTAATTCTCAATTAACGTCGCGAATTAATCATTCTTATCGCCTGCCGCGAAACCTTGAATGAACAATGGTAATACAGATTTTTCTAATAACCATCGCTTTGCATAAACCGAGTTGTTCGACCAGAATGAATCTTCACGGATTAATTTGCTCGAATTGGTGTCGCGTAGCTTCACTGTATCGTCGGTTTTATTGAGAAGTAGATACCCACCTGAGTAAAATAGCTTTAAAATAAAATTGCATCCGCAGTTATGGATTTCACGGATTCATTAACGCTTTAATGTAATTTAATTCGATTTAACCACTCGATTACCCTTTAACGTTTAAACTAGCATGTGTCACAGGAACCTAACCATTTCAGATTTTAAAACAATATAAATGATTTTGAAATTCAAATAATAATATTACAGGTCGTTGGATTCGTCTTGACCTCGGCTATCGTATAGCGATAATAAAAATATATCATTCTATTTAAAAAAACTTCGATGACCTTGAAATCTCGAAAAATATAACCTTGAACAAATTTTTTTGCTTATCATAATATTTGCCCCTCTGAACCAACTAATGTTTTCCTCTGCAATTTTCTTCTATCATAAAAACCAAGCGAGATATTTTAGATGCTCGAGTTAGGTGAAACACACTGTATATTTACAGGAATTTTCTCCTCCTCGTAGGAAACGATTAAAAACAATGGAGCTCCCAATAGCGTTCGAACAGGGAATAGATAAAGCGAAGGGTCAGTGAAAAACATTATATTTTAATTTGCCGTGGAAACGGTTGCCTCATGCTATAATATAGCATGATCAACGCCTCTCGGAAGATAATTTTGCATCGGAGGAGATACTCCAGTAAGAAATTTTCCGAGCATCAACAATGCCAGTAACAGTACACGTTGCGAATTGGAAAAATGCGGATAACGCTCATTGATAAACGGCACGTTCGCTCACGATCGAGTTCCCTGGCACGTGTTTCTTTTAGGTCGCGTTAACGCATCCACAGCGGTTTTTCTATTTTTCAATGATTATCTAATCGCGTCGCGGAAAGTCATTGAACAGTACGCGTACACTGAAACGCGAGCCCATTAAAATTCTGCATAAATGTTCGCGGCGAATGGGAAAAGCAACGTTCAACAACAATAATACCTGCTCCCATTTTCAAGCTCGAACCCTCTACTTCTCCCCTCCATCGTTCATTTTTATCTAATTGTAAGTTATTTTTTCATGACACAACGACTGGGAAACTGAAGACACTTTTATTGGCCGGAAATGTTACAAATTGAAACGTCTCTAAGAACATTGAAAAATTGATCTCGTGACTGAAACCACCGTAGATTTCAAGATTGAAGCCACCTCTTTAAAACAAATACTTAAAACTTGATCTACGAGTTTTTCTAATCGATCTATCCAGCTTTGAATCAGAGGTGTACTGTCACCTTTGTTCTTCCTTTTTATTCTATAAAACAGCCCCAAAATATCGTAGATTAAGATTTAAGCAGTCGTTGTGAAGGAGAAGATCCAATCTTCGAGTCTGTAATAGATTTATTAAAAAACAATTTTTAATGATTTTACAGACGGTCCAACTTATAGCATTTTCGACCAAAAACGTGAATGGCAAAAGTAGGGGCTTCGAGCTTTAAAATGAGTCCAGGTTCATCGTTGTACTATTATTTTTATAAGACCAGTGTCGCCAGATCAAGACTTGTTCCCCCACTCTACCCTTCCCCTTCTACCGACGCCATTCCCCCACGCTTCCGTCGCGGCCCGGTCACGTGACGCGTTTCGCCTCTGTCGCGCATGAGTCACAGAGTCACATGACTAATCGGGTACTGGCATAGAGAGGGTAACTTTTCCCCTACATTCATGCTCCCTCCCCTAACCTGGCGACATTGTGGACAGGCCCGAGAAACAACTAGTTAAAACTGTATAAAAAATTGTTCTGCATGACGAAACGGTAACCAAATGAATTACGAGACAAAAGAAATATATGATAACGCGAGACGTAGTATCGCTTTGGAAAATATTCATGAAAATTGTTGAACTTCGCAGCGCTTGCATGTGACCGTCTCTTTAAATAAACGATCGCGAGGTACTTTGAAACAGACATCGTATCACCGCGGAGGAAATTATTCGAATGATTTTTACGTTTACTTTCGCAATTACATGGGCGTCTTTGTGGAACGAGTACAATGTTTCAACTTCGCCGTCCGCGTAATTGAGTATTGGCATGGGAAAATTGCGTTTCTTGTTTTTAAGTTTGCTTTTGTCGTAATGATAAATTTATTCAGTGAAGCGTAGCAGGGAAAAGTACTCCGCTGTTGCGAACTTTCTTGCTCGGGATCTTTTGATTTCCGTTGAACGTCTGAAGACTTCATTAGAGCTCTTCAAATCTCTTACATTTGCTCTCTGTAGTTTGTTCTTCTTGTTGGTTGGAACTCCTGCTTTCGATATAATTCGTATGATAAATCAATAGACTGTGGAGTTTTATGTAAAATACTAATGTAACGTTCGCCTACTTGTTATTTGTAACAGACCACTAATAGACGGAAAACATTTTGTTAAAAGAACTTTTTCGTTTAAATCAGTCAATAAATCAAGATATCAAGATTAATCAATTAATATAGGCACAGTAATTCGGTCCCCTACCCTATACAGTCAGACAGTCTCATAATTAATAGCACACGCTTCATATTAGAATAACATTTTTATAAATTGACCAAAAGACTTCAGTTTTTTTACCAAGCTGGATTAGTATACTGGGTGACACGTGGTGAAAATTTTGGCAAAACTTCGTTTAGTTGTTTTGTTTAGTGTTTCATAGACTCGTATAAGTGACGTACATGATGAAAATGTCATCGAAATTGATTAATCACGTCTAATCATGTTTTATTAATCCCATACTTCTAAAAGAACAACTCGAACAACAAATGTATCTACAATATTAGGTATTTCGTCGGCTAAAGCGCGTTACATGGTTAAATTACAAAGATCCATTACTTTCCCGAAAGTGCAGTCCAAACAATCGTCAAAACTATTTTGCAATTTCTGAGAAAACGCATTTCTCCTCGCGTATGCACGTTGGGATCGGTGGGACTTCGCACTTGCATTTTGTACAAGCCGAATCGCGCGTGTTCCCTCCGTTCAGTGTGTCGCCAATGTGCATCGTCAGGTGACCGAGTTTACACACTTTACTCTCATCTGTAACACGTAAGTAGAGGGAAACAACTGATATTCGTTGCTATTTGAATGCACAATTAATCGATTAAATACACCGATGTCTACGTTTGCTTGAGAATCCAGTCGACTCCCTTTCGAGTTGTAACAGCTCGATGAGATCTACATAGCGGTCGTAAAATTGTGGGCGAGGTTCTCGCAGATTGGAATGTGTTCCGAAGTTCGAATCAGTTCCAAATTCGAGCTTGTAAATACCAGATTCCAATTTGATAAGTACCTTGCACAGGGTGTCAAGAAATTACGCGTGAAAACCGTTAACAGCGTGATTCTACACCGTAGAATCGGCGAAGACCTGTTAAAAACGTCTGGGGTAGAATTGACCTTGACAGACTTTCTCAATATCAAAATTTGTTGTGTTTCTATCGTGGTCCTCTAGAACGGTTCATTTTTTACCCACGATTCCGTCGAGAAGTTTGTTCCCCTCAATGAGTAGAACACGATACAATCATAAAGAATTTTGATCTCGAAAATATCGGGGAAGATCAATTTTGCAAGAAACATTTTTAATTTTATAATTTGCTGACACCCCGTACATGGCTCAGCAAGTTCGAATTTCCGGCATAATTTGACTTTGCGATGCATATTAATTTTTAGATTTCGTTTAAGCATGCTAATTATTAATGGCAGCTGATTAATGAAATCAAATGGAACAAAAGTAGAACAAAAATTTCAATATCAAATCAAATTGTTGATCGAAAAGCTTCCTTGCTAATCGGGTGCATTGTTGACAAGAAACGTACCTGTTTCTGATTTAGATTTACCATCGTGGCCGGGAACAACGACATCATTGTCATTCGCTGTAAGAATACGAACATTCGATTAGAAATGATATCTGCGCAGCATTCTGTTGATAACGTTAAAAAACTTACCGCATCTAGAATCGGGAGTGCAACCAATATGCACGGATTCAGTACCATCATAGAGGGGCGCGCATTTATTATGTATTTGGTCGGGGTCGTTGAACCGAGCATCGCAAAGTTGGCGATTTGGCATCTTGCAGAAGGGTTCTACGTTTTCACCTGATCGCGAGATTCAACATAAACGTTCGCGCATTAGGACGCTAAATCTGTTCGATACTGTTGCGTTACAGATTCAAAATAATATACCTGTGTATCCTGGCAAGCAGACGCAGTCAAGTTGCGGATTAGAAAGCGGTGTGAACAAATTCCCGTCGTTATAAACGTGGCCGTCTACTTCGCAAGTCGCTTTCACTTCACCCTCCTCCACTGAACATTTAATTCAATTTAATTGCTTTAACACACTTAACAACCCTTTAAATAAAATCGATGTCGTTTCTTGAACGGAATTGATCGAATTAAGCTTACTCACAGCATACCCGCGTTGTCGGACAACAGGTGTCTAACGACTGTCTGATGTAACAATTTTTTTCCGTGGGTTCTTCCGGGCATTCATTGCCCTTAGAGTAATGGAAGTAGGCCGCTCTATCGATAAATTAGAATAACGCATTACACCGTTATCGAAATAAAATAGCTGGACTGTGGGTGTAATGCATTTAGAACAATACTGAGTAGCTGTAACGGGAAGCAGTGGAAAAAAGTAAAAATTCACCCATTTATTATTTCTACATACTGTAACACGATCGATGGCTGTTGTTTGGCGTGGTAAGTTCTGTGCTGAGCACATTTGCCGTCGAACCAGCGTCGCCAGTTGAGGAGAAGGAGCAAGAATCGAGGGGAAAATGTTAGCCTCCCTCCGCCATTACCAGGGTATACGCGACAGAGAATAGCGCGGTAGGAGGGGAAGCTAGAGTGGGGACACAAGTCTTGATCTGACAACGCTACCTCAAATGCTTGCTTCCCCCACCAACCTTCCTTCGTGCAGCGCGCACCTTCGTCGCGCTGCCTGGATAGTCTCGTGTCTTCGTTGCCCGACCATAGGCAACCATACGTACCTTCATAGCTCCTCGCATTATACAAAGCACGTCTTTTCTCCACAGCAACGGCATTTACTGGAAGGGGTCAGTGAGCGCTATAGCGGGGTCGGTTTCGCCACGACTGAGGCAAATGTGCCCGGCACTGGCGTATTTCATTAAAATGAGACGCTACGAATGAAACGTAATTTGTTGATTTAAAGTGAAGAGCAAAAATGGGTGAATCCTTTACTAGGATCTTTCATGCGATTAATTCCATGGAGCGTGTGCGGATTAGGGGAATACTGCCCGCGACAGCTATAGGCATTCTTTATTATGCATTGTTGATTAAAACTGTTTCTTTAGATATACTGAAATTAAGGGAAGAAGGGCATTCTGAAGTATCCTCTATTATTGCTTAAAGGTCCGTTGTCTGAAAGTGGCTAACAAATATGGTTATTGATATTGTTTGTGAAACGACTTGGAATTACTATCCCACAGTACTAACCTGCCTTTTTCCCCTTCCACACATACAGGGCCGGTATCGCAAAGTAATGCGTCCTCGTCCCTCAGCTTCTCGCCGATACTATATTCGTGGCCATTTACGTAACACTTGTCCTTGGACATTTTTTCCAAATGGCTACAATCGTACGCCCATGCGCAACAATCGTCGGGATTCTTGTATATCGGCTTGCATTGGATGTTGTCGTAATGCCCCCGAGGGCCCGGGCACTTCGACTTGTCACAGACTTCTTTGGAAAGAAAATCGATCAGTAATAATCGGTGATCAATCGAACGGTTTTCACTCGTCGAGCGATCGATGTCTTACCTTGAGAAGCGCAGCTTGCGACGAGAAGCACCAGTAAAACGCATCTCGATAGAAACGCACGAGAGTCACTGTACGCAGTCATTGTTGAAAAGAACGCATACAAATCGGCGGTCTCAAGATCGTGTCGCATCTTTTATAACTTGAATCGCGGCCGTTAATGCGGAGTATCGCAAGGAGGGGAGGGTGGGGTCTTCTATGTCAAGGTCCTGGAAATTCCTATGCTGCTTTATCAATTTGTACGAGCCACGTGCGAAGTAAATGCTGTACCGAAATTACGTGTAATGGATCGGTGTTTGAAAAATTACGTGCAAGTTTGTCCTTGACCGGGGTTTTCAAGGTCAAATTTTTTATTTTTGCACCCTAATCAAAAGAATAAAAATTCTCGAAGAAACCAAGGGTCCAGAGGCGATCGTTCTCTTAAAGAACTTAAAGTTTCGTAAGTTAATTTCTATTGATTCCGTTCATCTTTTTCACACTGGAATCTGTTCAAAATCATCTCTGGCAGGAAGTGCTCTAGATAAGCTTTCGCTTAACATGTTTAACATATAAAAGAAAAAATTGCAGAAGTTTATAATTATTATATTATTACTAATAATCAGAAAAGATTCCGATGAAATTTGTAGCATGCGTATAAGTTACCGTGACGCACAAAATCCGTTATTTACATTATCGCTATTTGCTCAGCTAAAAAAGTAAAAAAATATTGCATTTTCATTTTACTTATCATTCTAAGAAATTACAATTTCTGCAAAAATTTGTTTACACGTTGTCTAGTACACTAGTCTCTCTATAATTTAAACATTTCCAGAAAAATTGTTTCTTTCTATTTTCCGAATGCTTCTGGAGACGGCTTCTGAACGTCCTTTATCTCGATGCTACTTTTCATACTACTACTGTCAACCTTTGCCACACTTACCAATAATTATTTTGAGAAGTAAAATTGTTGTATTTAACTTCTACGAACGATGTGTTTACGTGGGAAATAGCATTAAATTCCTGCTCCGTGTTTGTCTTTTTGACATTTGACGTTTTCCCTACTCTGCGTCGAGTCGCATTCGTAAAACTCCGTTCCAGTCAAACCGTGATAAAGTTCACTTTCGTATCAACAGACCCGATAGTCCAGTAATAGTTCTATATCGGTATTCAGTGACTGCTCTTAGACCCCACACTGCCAATGCGTCAACACCGAGCATCGTAGATAAAACTACCTTTTATTATACATTCAAACGTGAACCGGCACCTATAAACACATTTTAAACGGAATATGTTTGAGTTGTTTGGTAAATCGTGCAATCTTTAAAACCCTTAATTATTGTCCAATGTCCTAGTCTAGTAATTGAACGATCCCACACGAAACAATCTTACCGCTCGGATTGTGTCAATTAAATTATATTAGTTACGAGGCCTACTAACTATCCTAGCGACATCCTGATTTTGAAACCATATTTCTGGGGTAATAACCCGTCGCCAACAAATGATTCTATATGATCAAATACAGTGAATTCTTGATGTTTGTCACTAATAGGCGGAAAACATTTTGTCAAAAGAAAATACTTCTTAATTTTCTTAGTTCACCCTTAAGATGATTATTTTAAAATAATAATTTACAATTTTTACAGATGAACTGTGTTGGAATGCTTCAAAATGTACTATTTCAAAATGCCGGTTTCGAACTTCCTTGAACGTGGCAGGTAAACTTTTACTTTTCTGGTAATTTAATGTTTAATCCTCCCGGTGGAACGAAAATGGCGGAAAAGTAATTTCATTTAAGAGCCACGAACGTTGAATTAAAGTTGAAATATCTCACGGAATATTAACATTTTCGACATAGCATTCTAACCCTTTTTCGTTCAAAATGGCGGGAGAAGTAAATTGATATAAAAAAGTAATTCGTAAGGTTTCATTTTAGAAAACAAGTGCAATTGTACTTTGCAGATGCAGCGACGTGCTCCTTCAAAAACTCGCAGTACGCGATGATAGAACTCGTTGAACAATGCAGAATTTTCCACTACAATTTTTTCCTACCTGGAAAAGGAACTATGGTCCGGTTACTAGATCCATCCTGAACAGCTTTAAAATTCAAAAACAAAAACGCGTATCGTTGATTAGCATTTTTCTGAATTCATATGTTTGTTCCGGGTGATAATGGAAATCTGACACACACAGCCGGGCGTCGGATACACGTGCCCGTCATCGCCGCGACATTTCCGAGAACGTTAAAAATTAATTGTTTCCGACGCCGCGCCTGCGAACAAATTCAATTTAGCGTATGTTTGACGAGCAGTGCGGTTTCGTCCGCAAACCGGGATAAATGAGCGGTTCGCAGAGCAGAACTTTAATGGCAAAGTTCGCTCCGGTTTCAACGCTCCATGACATCCGGAGATATTAAGCTACGTCCACAGTGAAGCAACCTCGAGCGACCTTTTGCCGCCCCTTGTTGCCCTCTCTGTCTTTTATACGGTGAACATTTTATACGGTTTTCAAGATAAATCGATTAAATGTTCCCCGTTGTTGCTTCAGTACAGACATAGGGACCCAATTATTGTGGAGGTACCAATTACTGTGCCTGTATTAATTATACTGATTTCTAAAGCATAATGAACATTAAAAAAGAGATAATAAATTTTTTCATTGAAATCAGTTAACAAGTCAAGATATCAAGACTAATCAATTAATATACGCACAGTAGTTGGGTCCTCTACTCTATACAGTCAGTGTCATAATTGATAGCACACGCTTCAAATTAGCATAACTTTTTTATACATAAACAAGACCAACATCAGTTTTTCTGCCAAGTTGGATTAGTTCACTAGGTGACACGAGATGAAAATTTTGGCAAAATTTCGTTTAGTCGGAATTACGAGAAAAGTAGTGAAAGTTGCTGTTCACAACCAGTGTCGCTAGGTCGAGAAAAATCGAGGGGAATACGATGTACCCCCTCTCTGATGACCGGAGTACGGTCACGTCACGTGACCAGCCTACGGTCTTAGTGGGGGACGTTGAAGTGTGCTCACGGTGGTGGAATGGGATAGTGGAAGGGGAAAAGGAGGAGGGGAAACAGATACCCAAATGGGTATCACTTGGCGACACTGTATACAACTTTCTTTATGCGGGCTGGTAACGAAAATTTAAATAATGTGTTTCGTATTCCACCGAAATTGATTAATTGCCGAAGCGAGTAATGTTTTATTAATCACATACTTACAAAAAAAAAAACAACTTGAAAAACAAATGTATCTACGATATTAGGTATTTCGTCGGCTAAAGCGAGTTACATGGTTAATTTACAAAGATCCGTTACTTTCCCGAAAGTGCACTCCAAACAATCGTCAAAAGTATAGTACGACATCATGGAGATGGTGTTGTTGCAACTTTTGTGGCATCGCAGTTCTCCTCGTGCATGCACGTTGGGATCGGTGGGACTTCGCACTTGCATTTTACACAAACCGAATCAGGAGTGTTCCCTTCGTTCAGTGTGTCGCCAATGTGCATCGTCAGGTTACCGAGTTTACACACTTTACTATCATCTGAAACACGTAAGAAGAGAGAGACATTTTATATTCGCTTATTTGCTAGTTTGATCGAGAATCCAGTCGACTCCCTTTCGAGTTATAACATCTCGATGATTTCTACGTAGTGTTCGTGAAATTGTAGGAGAGGCTCTCGCAGATTGGAATGTGTTTTGAAGTTCGAAACAGTTCCAAATTCGAGCTTGTAAATACCAGATTCCAATTTGATAAGTACCTTTTGCAAAGTGTCAAGATATTACGCGTGAATACCGTTAACAGCGTGATTCTACACCGGAGGATCGGCGAAGACCTGTTAAAAAAATCTGGTGCAAGACTGACCTTCATCGACTTTATCAAGGCCAAATTTTTTTGTGATTGCATCGCGTTTCTCTAGAACGGTTTAATTTTTACCCATAGTTCCTTCGAGAAGTTTGTTCCCCTCGATGAGTAGAACACGATACATTCATAAAGAATTGTGATCTTGAAAAAGATGGGCAAGGTCAATTTTGCATCAAAGTTTTTTAATTTTATAATTTGTTGACACCCTGTACATGGCTCAGCAAGTCCGAATTTCCGTCATAATTTGACTATGCGATGCATATTAACGGTGACATAATATGTACAGTAAGATTTCGTTCAAGCATGCTAATTATTAATAGCAGCAGATTAATGAAATTACATGGAACAAAACTAGAACAAGAATTTCAATATCAAATCAAATTGTTGATCGAAAAGGTAACCGAATGTCGAACAAATGCTTTCGTGCTAATTAGGTACATTGTTGACAAGAAACGTACCTGTCACTGATTCAGATTTACCATCGTGACCGTGAACAACGACATCATTGTCACTCGCTGTAACAATACGAACATTCGATTAGAAGTGATATCTGCGCACCATCCTGTTGATAACGTTAAAAAACTTACCGCATCTAGATTCGGTAGTGCAACCAATATGCACGAATTCAGTACGATCATAGACGGGCGCGCATTTATTGTGTATTTGCATGGGGTCGTTGAACCGAGCATCGCAAAATTGGCGATTTGGCATCTTGCAGAAGGGTTCTACGTTTTCACCTGATCGCGGGATTCAACATAAATGTTCGCGCGTTAGAACGCTAAATCTATTCGATACTGTTGCGTTACAGATTCAAAATAATATACCTGTGTACCCTGGCAAGCAGACGCAGTCAAGTTGCGGATTAGAATGTGGTGTGAAGAAATCCCCATCGTTATAAACGTGGCCGTCTACTTCGCAAGTCGCTTTCACTTCACCCTCCTCCACTGAACATTTAATTCAATTTAATTGCTTTAACACACTTAACAACCCTTTAAATAAAATCGATGTCGTTTTTTGAACGAAATTGATCGAATTAAGCATACTCACAGCATACCCGCGTTGTCGAACAACAGGTGTCTAACGACCGTCTGATGTAACAATTTTTTTCCGTGGGTTCTTCCGGGCATTCAGTGCCCTTAGAGTAATGGAAGTAGGCCGCTCTATCGATAAATTAGAATAACGCATTACACCGTTATCGAAATAAAATAGCTGAACTGTGGATGTAATGCATTTAGAACAATACTGAGTAGCTGTAACGGGATGCAGTGGAAAGAAGTGAAAATTCACCCATTTATTGTTTCTACATACTGTAACACGATCGATGGCTGTTGTTTGGCGTGGTAAGTTCTGTGCTGAGCACAGATGTACGCGGCCCAGCGTCGCCAGTTGAGGGGAGGGAGCAAGAATCGAGGGGAAAATGTTAGCCTCCCTCCGCCATTACAAGGGTATGCGCGACAGAGAATAGCGCGGTAGGAGGGGAAGCTAGAGTGGGGATACAAGTCTTGATCTGACAACGCTACCTCAAATGCTTGTTTCCCCCACCAACATTTCTTTCGTGCAGCGCGCACCTTCGTCGCGCTGCCAGGATAGTCACGTGTCTTCGTTGCTCCACCTTAGGTAACCATACGTATCTTCGTAGCTCCTCGCATCATGCGAAGCACGTGTTTTTTCCGTATCAACGGCGCTTACTGGAAGGGGACAGTGGCGCTACGGTGGGGACTGTTTCCCCTCAACTGAGGCAAATGTGGCCGGCACTGGCGTATTTCATTAAAATGAGACGCTACGAATGAAACGTAATTTGTTGATTTAAAGTGAAGAGCAAAAATGGGTGAATCCTTTACTAGGATCTTTCATGCGATTAATTCCGTGGAGCGTGTGCGGATTAGGGGAATACTGCCCGCGACAGCTACAGGCATTCTTTATTATGAATTTATGATTAAAACTGTTTCTTTCGATTTACTGAAATTAAGGAAAGAAGGCCGTTCTTAAGTAGCCTCTATATTGCATAAAGGTCCGCAGTCTGAAAGTGGCTAACAAATACGGTTATTGATATTCTCTGTGAAACGACTTGGAATTACTATCGCACAGTACTCACCCTCCATCTTCCCCTCCCGTACACACAGGGCCGTTATCGCAAGGTAACGCGTCCTCGTCCCTCAGCTTCTCGCCGATACTATATTCGTGGCCATTTACGTAACACTTGTCCTTGGACATTTTTTCCAAATGGCTACAATCGTACGCCTCTGCGCAACAATCGTCGGGATTCTTGTATATCGGCTTGCATTGGATGTTGTTGTAATGCCCCAGAGGGCCCGGGCACTTCGACTTGTCGCAGACTTCTTTGGAAAGAAAATCGATCAGTAATAATCGGTGATCAATCGAACGGTTTTCACTCGTCGAGGGATCGGTGTCTCACCTTCAGAAGCGCAGCTTGCGACGAGAAGCGCCAGTAAGACGCATCTCGATAGAAACGCACGAGAGTCGCTGTACGCAGTCATTGTCGAAGAGAACGCATACAAATCGGCGGTCTCTAGATCGTGTCGCATCTTTTATAACTTGAATCGCCGCCGTCAATGCCGGGTATCGCATGGAGGGGAGGGGTGGGGTCTTCTATGTCAAGGTCCTGGTAATTGCTATGCTGCTTTATCAATTTGTACGAGCCACGTGCAAAGTATGGACTGTACCAAAATTACGTGTAAAGGATCGGTCTTCGAAAAATTACGTGCAAGTTTGTCCTTGACCGGGTTTTTCAAGGTCAAATTTTTTATTTGTGCACCGTAACCAAAAGTATACATATTCTCGAAGAAGTCAAGAGTCCTGAGGCAACCGTTCTCTTGAAGAACTGAAAGTTCCGTAAATTAATTTCGATTGATTCTGTTCATCTTTCTCACACTGGAGTCTGTTCAAGATCGTCTCTGTGCAGGCAGTGCTCTAGATAACCTTTCGCTTAAAACTTTTAACAAATATCGTAGTGTGACCTGATTTAATTGGAAGCTACAAGAACTAGAATGTGACCCTACGTCACATTATGAACATTATATACAGATTATAAACAGATCACCCTATTCATTTTGGGGGTATATAAACCCTTGCATTTTCACTTTTTTTTGGTCACTAATTGTCCAGTAACGTGTAGAGTCAAGTCGCACAGAGGAAAATATGACCGATTTGGACGTACAAAATTCTGATCGCTACCAATAATAGATAATTCTCTGTTACATGTATTTTATACACATTATGTAAGTATAAAGAATGCTAGTAGAGTCCCGTAAGTTTATTGAAACATTTTTTTTAAACAGTGCAAAAAAAACATAGGAATGAGAAATTTGTGTGAAATTCCGTTTTTTTACATAAGTATTATTTTCAGAAATAAAATTTACAATAAAAACGCAAACAAAATAATATTTACATCTCTAAGCATTATATTAACTAATAAAACAAAACATTACTAAAGCTTATAATTATTATATTATTACTAATAATTAAAAAAGATTCCGATGAAATTTGCAACATGTCCATTAGTTACCGTGACGTACAAAATGCGTTATTTACATTATCGCTCTTGAAAGAAATCGCAATTTCTGCAACAATTTGTTTACACGTTGTCTAGTACACTAGTCTCTGTATAATTTAAACATTTCCAGAAAATTTGTTTCTTTCTATTTTCCTAATGCTTCTGGAGACGGCTTCTGAACGTCCTGTATCTCGATGCTATTTTTCATACTACTACTGTCAGCCTTTGCCACGCTTACCAATAATTATTTCGAGAAGTAAAATTATTGTATTCAACTTCTACGAACGATGTGTTTACGTAGGAAATAGTATGAAATGCCTACTCCATGTTTGACTTTTTGACTTCTGCACTCCTAAATCGGCCGTTTTCCCCACTCCGCGTCGAGTCTCATTCGTAAAACTCCGTTCCAATGAAACCGGGCTAAAGTTCCCATTCGTATCAACAGACCCGATAGTCCAGTAATAGTTCTATATCAGTATTCAGTAACTGCTCTTAGACCCCGCATTGCTAATGCGTCAACACCCGGCATCTTAGATAAAACTACCTTTTACTATACATTCAATTGCGACATGGGCACTTGTAAAACACATTTTAATCGGAATATGTATGATTCCACATCAGGTTCGTCTGTGAGTCATTAAACCTCCCAGCGCAACGACCCCAATTTCGTATTGGGTTCGTCTGCGTTTGACTCCATTGCTAGCAGCTCTCTGATTCCGCATCAGTTTCGTCCGCGTACCTAACTAACAAATTGAAACCTCACGCTCGCAGCCCTGGCGTGTAACATTGGTATAAACGTGGTAATTAGGTCCCTTAACCTATACAGTCGGTCTCATAATTGATAGCACACGCTTCAAGTTAGAATATATTTTTTACAAATACACCAGGCCAACTTCTGTTTTTCTCCCTAGCTGGATTAGTTTACTAGGTGACACAAGATGAAAATTTTGGCAAAATTTCGTTTAGTCGGAATTACGAGAAAAGTAGTGAAAGTTATTGTTCACAACCAGTGTCGCTAGGTCTAGGAATGGGATAATGGAGGTGGAAAAGGAGAAGAGAAAACAGATACCCAAATGGTTATCCCTTGGCGACACAGTCCACAACTTTCTTTATGCGGGCTGGTAACGAAAATTTAAATAATGTGTTTCGCAGACTCGTATAAGTGACATACATGATGAAAACTCCACCGAGATTGATCGCCGAAACGAGTAACATGTTTTATTAATCACATACGTCAAGAAGAACAAATTGAACAATAAATGTACCTACAATATCAGGTATTTCGTCGGCTAAACCGCGTTAATGGTTAAATTACAAAGATCCGTTCGTTTTCCGAAAGTGCACTCCAAGCAATCGTCAAAACTATAGTATGACACCAGTGAAAGGTGTTGTTACAATTTTCGTGGTATCGCAGACGTCCATGCGCATGCACGTTGGGATCGGTGGTACTTCGCACTTGCATTTTGTACAAACCGATTCGAAAGTGTTCCCTTCGTTCAGTGTGTCGCCAATGTGCATCGTCAGGTTACCGAATTGACACACTTTACTCTCATCTGCAACACGTAAGAAGAGAGAAACAGCTGATATCCGTTGCTATTTCAATGCACAATCAATCCATTAAATACACCGCAATGTCTACGTTTGCTCGAGAATCCAGTCGACTCCCTTTCGAGTTACAACACCTCGATGATTTCTACGTAGTGTTCGTGAAATTGTAGGAGAGGCTCTCGCAGATTGGAATGTGTTCCGAAGTTCGAAACAGTTCCAAGTTCGAGCTTGTAAATACCAGATTCCAATTCGATAAATATCTTGTACAGGGTGTCAAGAAATTACGCGTGAAAACCGTTAACAGCGTGATTCTACACCGTAGGATCGGCGAAGACCTGTTAAAAAAATCTGGTGTAAGATTGACCTTGACTGACTTTTTCAAGGTCAAATTTTTATTTGTGATTGTATCGTGTTCCTGTAGAACAGTTCATTTTTTACCCATGGTTCCTTCCAGAAGTTTGTTCCTCTCGTTGAGAAGAACAAGATACAATCATAAAAAAAATTTGACTTTGGAAAAGTCGGTCAAGGTCAATTTTGCACCAAACTTTTTTAATTTTATAATTTGTTGACACCCTGTACATAGCTCAGTCAGTTCGAATTTCCGGCATAATTGGACTATGCGATGCATATTGACGGTAGCATAATATGTACAGTAAGATTTCGTTTAAGCATGATAATTATTAATAGCAGCTGGGTGATTAAATCAAATGGAACAAAAGTAGAACGAGAATTTGAACATCAAATGAAATTGTCGATCGAAAAAATAACCGAATGTCGAACAAATGCTTTTTTGCTAGTCGGGTGAATTGTTGATAAAAAACGTACCTATTTCTGTCACAGATTTGCCATCGTGATTGTGAACAACGGAATCATTGTTGTCCGCTGTAAGAATACGAACATTCGATTAGGACCGTCATCTGCGAAGCTTCCGGTTGATGACGTTAAAATACCTACCGCATCTAGAAGCGTAACTGCAGTCCTTTTGCACATTTTGACCAGCATAAAAGACGGGCGCGCATTTTTCGTGTATTTCGTCGGCGTTGCGGAACAGAGGAGAGCAGTATCCGTGGTTTGGCTTCTTGCAGAATGGTTCAACGTTCTCACCTAATCGCGAGCATCGACATAAAAATTCGCGCGTTAGATATGGTTGCGCTATAGGTACGAAATAATATACCTTTGTATTCTGGCAAGCAGTGACAATTAAGATCCGGATCAGACTTTGGTGTGAAGCTTTCCCCGTCGTAATAAACGATGCCGTCTACCTCGCAAGTCGCTCTCTTCTCACCCTCCTTCACTGAACATTTAATCCAATTTAATTGCTTTCACGCGCTTAAGAGTCCATTAAAGAAAATCGATGTCGTTTCTTGAACGGAATTGATCGAATTAAGCTTACTCACAGCATACCGGCGTTGACGGACAACATTTGTCGAACGACTGTCTGATGTGACAATTTTCTTGCGGGGGAAAAAACGGACAATCGATCTGAGCGCAAACGAAGGTGGCCGCTCTATAGATAAATTAGAATAACGCATTACACCGTTGTCGAAATAAGATAGCTGCACTGCGGATTTAATGCATTTAGGACAATACTGAGTAGCTGTAACGCGAAGCAGTGGAAAGAAGTGAAAATTCACCCATTTATTATCCTTACATACTGTAAAACGATTAATGGCTCTCTGTAGGTGTGGTAAGTTCAGTCCTGAGCACAGTTGCAGTCGACCCATCGTCGCCAGTTGAGGGGAGGGAGCAAGAATCGAGGGGAAAACGTTACCCCCTCTCCGCCAGTACCGGGGTATGCGCGACAGAGAATATCGCGGTAGAAGGGGAAGCTAGAGTGGGGAGTCTTGATCTGGCAACGCTACCTCAAACGCTTGCTTCCCCCACCAACCTTTCTTTCTAGTCTCGTGACTTCGTTGCCCCACCATAGGCAACCAGACGTACCTTCGTAGCTTCACTCATCATGCGAAACGCGTCCTTTCGCCATGGCAACGGCGCTTACTGGAAGGGGACAGTGGCCGCTACAGTGGGGGACTGTTTCCCCTCAACTGAGGCAAATGTGCCCGGCACTGGCGTATTTTATTAACACTTTGACTGCCAAACTAGAAACATCAAAAATTCCGTATAATCAAAGTAATTTATTTAATGAAATAAAAATTGAAAAAAATTAAATGTACTATATTGAGTAGTCCTCCAACTTTCTTACGTTTTACTGATCCTAATCAAATTTGGTACAGTGAATATATTAACATAAAAACTCATTTTAAAACCTGGACAAATAATTCCGTCACCCACATATGGGTGACATGGCAGTCAACGTGTTCAAATGAGACGCTACGAATGAAACGTAATTTGTTGATTCAAAGTGTAGTGCAAAAATGGGTGAATTCTTCTACTAGGATCTTGTATGCGATTAATTCCGGGGAGCGTGCGCGGATTAGGGGAATACTGCTCGCGACAGCTACAGGAAATCTTTATTATGCGTTTATGATTAAAACTGTTTCTTTCGATTTACTGAAATGAATTAAGGCGTTCTAAAGTAGCCTTTATTTTGCGGAGAGGTCCGCAGTCCGAAAGAAGCTAGGAATTATAATTATTGACATTTATCGAGAAATTACTTGGAAACACTGTCCCACTATACTCACCGGCCTTCGTACCCTTCTCTACACGTACAGCCTATATCGCAAGGATTCGCGTCCTCGTCTTTCAGCTTCTCACCGATACTATATTCCCGGCCATTTATGTAACACTTGTTCTTGGACAATTTTTCCAAATGGCTACAATCGAACGCCTCGGCACAGCAATCTTCGGGATTTTTGTATATCGGCTTGCACTCGAGTTCCGTGTAGTACCTCAGAGGACCCGGGCACTTTGATTTGTCACAGATCTCTTTGGAAAGAAAATGATCGATAGATAATAATAATCGGTGATCAGCCCAACGGTTTTCACTCGTCGAGCGATCAGTGTCTCACCTCGAGCGGCGCAGCACGCGACGAGAAGCGCCAGTAGAACGCATCTCGATAGAAACGCACGACAGTCACTGTACGCAGTCATTGTCGAAGAGAACGCGTACAAATCGGCGGTTTCGCGATCTTGTCGCATCTTTTATAACTTGAATCGCCGCTGACCATGAGTAATACCGCAAGGAGAGGTGGGTATTCTTCTATGTCAAGGTCCTGGAAGTGGCTGTGTTGATTTATCAAATTGTACGAGCTACGTGCGAAGTACAGGCTGTACCAAAATTATATGTAAAGGATCAGTGTTTCAAAAATTACGTGCTTTGTCCTTGATCGGTTCTTTCAAGGTCAAATTTTTTATTGATGCATCGTAATCTACTCATCGGGACGATAAAAAATCTCGAAGAGACCATGGATCTCGGGACAACCGTTCTCTTAAAAAACAATTTTAAAGTTTCGTAAGCTAATTTATTCGACATGTCTACAAGGCGTCCCAAAATGATGTAAACGTGGCGGGAATGTTTCTACATGAAAAAATATATCGAAAATATAACGGAAATTTTTCTCATTCGACATCTCGTTTTCAAGACAATCGGTATTAAAAATTCGAGTTCACGTGCCTAGCGTTTTTTGAGAAATAAAATTAGTAGGTCATGAACAGACACGTCGGACGATTCCTATTCAAGAGCACGCTTGTTCGCTGAATTTTCTTTTATTCCATGTTTTCTCATGTAGAATCTTTCCCACCACGCTTACACCATTTTGGGACACCGTGTATACATATGGAATAAATTAGCTTACGAAACTTTAAAGTCGTTTTATATGAGAACGTTTGCCTTGAGACCCATGGTTACTTCGTGACTTTTTATCCACACGATGAGTAGATTACGATAGGACAATTAAAAAATTTAACCTTGAGAAAACCGGTCGACAATTTTGCACGCAATTTTTTAAACATATCTCCGCCGATCCAGAGGTACAGAATCCTTCACTGTTTACACATTATTTTGGCACGCCCTGTACATCTGTCGACGCGAATGCGGGAACAGTAAACTATGTATTCGTCGCTAATTAAACATGTACGGCGGAAATATTGCAGAAAAACAATTCGTAGAAAACATCTTTCCTCAAGGTTAATCGGTCAGACTTTTCCGTTGCAACGATACACAGGATGAACGAATAGAATTAAAAATAACAGGATTCTGGTTGATTTATGTACGATACTAATCAGCGGAAGGCGTTTAAATTAATCGAACATAATGCGCGGCGTATAAAACTGGAATTACTTTGCAGCAAAGATCGCCGAAAAATATAGAGAAAGTATTTTTTCTTTTTCATTGTTAACGTCACTGTTACGTTTCTAAAATCAAAAGGAATTGTGAAGAAAGAAACCATATTTCCGGCAATTTTTAACCAATCAGGGCCCACGCCCGATTCTTATTCCGTCCACGTATGGTGTCACTACCATAATCTGTTGATGATTCAGATTTTTTTATATCTCTCCGTAACTGTTTTTCGTTCTACACAGAAAAGATGACACAACGTCCACTTGTCTTTTAAGCATCCAGAATAGTTTTCGTCGATGTGGAAATATGAAAAATGGCTTAACTTCACTTTGGTAACCCAGAAATTTTTTACTTTTTACTATACAGTCTTGTACATCTTGACGAGAAAATGCCGAAAATCGAAGTTTTGAGGGGAGGAATTCACTGGTTCAAAAGTTATGCGTGTTTAAAGTTGAACGGTCGAAGGACACTGATTTACACCAAAAATGTAAAGGTATTTCAAAGGTCTGGTGATTCGACGTATAAAAAGATTTAATCACAATCTCAAAAAGACTACGCTTTTGAACAGTCAGATGCTCCCTTTATGCCGCAAAAATATGCAGACAACCTCTTGAATAGAAGGGTGCTTGAATTACACGGAAATTCGTGGAATACGATAAAAAAAAATATGCAACTCCCGAATGACACGTTATTTCAGTTGCACGATTTTTAAAGTCCCCTTTCATCGATTCCATAGAGATGTTACAAATAATAAAAAAAATATAAAACATCTCGAAAAAACGTACGAAAATGACAAATTGAAAATTACAGTATTATTTTTACTAGAAGATTTTCACGTTGTTCATACAACAAAACATTGTTTAATTTGCTTTCTTTAGAAATGTTGTTAAGCTCGTCAATGATAATGAGTTATTGTTTAATATCGTTAATTTGTTATGGGACTTTCATCAACATATTTGTGACATTTTTCTGATTAAAATGAGACCAAACACGACGCAATTTGAATTGTATTTATTTGTTTAATTCACGATGTAGTAGGAATCTCTATTAGCTGAATCGACATCTGACTTCCCCATTGCCTGAATACGTAGTTCGCATCTGAACAGTTCAACCTAAAGGACATATTACAATACATAGTAGCTATATAATTGTTTGATTACTCAAACAACACACGTTTCACTGAAAATTCGGATAATGGAGGTTCTACTTTATCGTGGATTAAACAAAGAAATGCGATCCAAATTGTGCCGTGCTTGGTATCGTTTTAATCGGGAAAGTGTCAAGAATATATTGGTACGAGTTTCATAAGGAAATAATTATAAATAAAAAAAATTCTGATAATAGAGGCTCCACTATATCGTGGATTAAATATGGAAATGAGATCCAAATTGTATCGTGCTTGGTATCGTTTTAATCGGGAAAGTGTCAGGAATAGATTGGTACGAGTTTTATAAGGAAATAATGAGAAACAAAAAAGTTCGGATAATAGAGGCTCCACGATATCGTGGATTAAACAACGAAATACGAAACAAATTGTATCGTGCTTGACATCGTTTTAATCGGGAAAGTTTCAGGAATATGTTGGTATTAGTTTCATAAAAGAATAATTAGAAACCAAAAAGTTCCGTCACAAAATAAGTAGTGCCTCACCGACACGCTAGCGTTGATGTTTCGTTTACTCGCTATTTATTTTGCTAGCGACAGGAAATCAATGAACAGCGCCTGTACATGATATAAGTGACATTTTCGACTCGTAATTTGTACACATGTCGAGGCATTACTGTACTCTGATGCCTAGCATTCATTTCCAAAGTTGGCCAGCTCGTTTCGCCTCATCTTGAGATTTGAACGCAGCATGCAAAGAGATCGTTATCGCCGAGATTTAATGGTGCAATCGTCACTAAATTTTCGTTTCGTTGTTCTTTCTTCGTCTACTCCGCACCTGGTGGCGTGAAGAAGGATCTGGAGAATGGTCGCGCGGAACGGCATAAAATTTGCATAAGCGGACGCGTTACACAACGAACACGAACGGGGATGAAAAACGCGACGGGAACCCCCGTGATGTCTACATTATGGTCACCCGCTAAATAATTCCATTCCCACCCGCCATTGTGTGATTGATGAGGTCGCTTAATCGGGTTTTCTTCTCCCAACAAAACAGCAGGGCCAGTTGGATAATGACAATAATATTATGCTGTTAATTTATTACGCGATTTATACAAACAAAAAGCGCATGATACGGGCCATTGCACGCGTAACGATCGCCCTTTAATGCGCGCCCGTTCTTGAATATTTAATGGAATTGCATAAGCTTGCAAAACTCCGGGCGCACGAGGGAAAATTCGATACTTGCTTTCTGATACTCTGCACGCATTTTCTATTTCGAAAATCCACACGTGAATTCGCACGTGAACTTTAATGCTTCATTTCGAGAACATCTGCGGCGACTTTTAGACTTTCAGATTATTATAAATAACTTGCTCCATTTTTAAAGTTAACTGTCGCTAAACCGACGGAAATTTTATCGTGACAATGAAAAACTTCAGATTTTTCATTTTATCATTAATGTATTGAACTTGTATGAGTGCTTTCCTGGAAAAGTAATGGATGAATTTAATTATTCACACGTTTATTATTTTCATAAAATAAAAATAAATATTATGGTTTTTTATTCTTATCCGGTGATCCAAATGATTGATTTTTAGTACTGTGTTATTGTTGTATTAATATATCGATCTGAAATATTTTCTGTGATTTTTCAATTTTTCTTGGTCGTTCAACCCCTACTAAGGAACAGAGTAATGAATACGTAAATACGTATGAAAGAATTTCATAAACAAAATAAATACGTCAGGCTATGCTATCCTTTTTGCTGTTCTCCCACATATTTAATGTAGATTCAATATTGTTGTCCTTTTATAAGATAGATAGAAAAGATAAATGTCGCACAGTGTTTATTCGGACTTATGAACTAAAAGGATAACAGAGCATTTTCGTGTAATTTTTATTGTATGACCAGAGTATGTTTGTTAACTTATTTAATAATTTCTGCAAACAGCACTTTTATAATTAATCGCGGACTAACGTATATTCGCAAAATTCTTCATTTTATACTATTAAAATGTAAAAAATACATATTCGAAATCAAATTAATTAATCATGTACTTCCGTTATTGCTTAATACGCGTGACCGCCTAATCAATATTTTTTATCAACGGATGACGGATAAGAGGAAAACGATAATAAACGTATTTATTGTGTATAAAATTATTCTGATTTGCAATTCTTCGAGAATTAATGACACCAAAAATATTCAGAAAATTAGAAATTGAAGAAATTAAAATACTTTGAATTAAATCCGAGCAATATTAACACAAATATAGTGTATACCAAACAAAAATTTTAATAAGAATGTCCCCATTTCTTGGGACTAATTTGTGTATGAACAATCAGTTCAAAATTATCACATCTCTTTCAATGCGAATTTATAAAAGGAAATCTCCCCTTAGAATGACCTCTCAGAAATTGATCTACAATTTTTGCGGACTGTGCTATACTTCCAATAAAAGTCCGAGCAGTACAAGTACAAACACAGTAGATAATAATAAATTGCAATAAATATTTGAATGGAACCTCATTTTCTTATATAAAGAACTGTTACTGGAAGAAAATGGATTTATTGTACCCGCAATTAGACGGATTCCGTATTAATAAAGCCCGAGAAAAACTCAGGCGAAATGGCGGAAAATCCATCTGTAACCGTACGAGGAAGTCGTAAGGGAGAGAGAAAGAGAGAGAGAGAGAGAGAGAGAGAGGCAGCTTTTACAAAGGTGTAGGAAATAGACTCGGGGACCGTATTTCCGAGATTCATCGAGGGATGCTCGGTTAATTCTCAGCCGGAGGACGCAAGCTTCCCTTATCTTCCTCGAATCAGCCGGATGAGTGCCTGGAATCCTTTCAAGCCGAGTCTTGAGCCGCCGCTCGCGTGGACGGAACATCCTTATAGTGTTTCTCTGCTCGTGGCAATTTTCTGTGAATTGAAATCGACACGGCAACCTCCGAAATCACCCGTAATTGCGGATCGAACTGCTACGAGGATCGAAGCTATTACTTCCCCGTGCAACTTGTAACCCCCCTTTTCCGTTCCCTTTCAGATCGTAATCGATATTTTATATATATATATATACTTTTCTAACAGTATTTATATTTTTCTAACAGTATATACAGTGTTTCCCACGAGCTCTGTCCACTTAAATATTTTGGTTATTTCGATAGATTGACGTATTCCGAGTATAAAAGTGCTAAAGTGTATTTGTCCTAAAACTTACCGTTGCTGAGATATTTTATTGTTTTCATTCGATTACTTTCATTATGGAACGTATTCAAGGATACGCTCACTACGTCAAATGTAAACATCGGTAGGCTTTCGACGTCTCTCGACACACTGTATATATATAGTAGTTTTTTAAAAAGTATTTTTAATTGACAATTATTAAGATTCTAAAGATACCTACATTTATTTAAAAAATTTATTTCCTTGGATATATGTTACTAAAAAGAAATGGCTAAAAATTTGGGCAGCATATTCGTGTTATTTTTATAAAATAATGTAAAATACAGTGTTTTCTCTATATATGTCGCCAAGGATGGATGATAAATGTCGCGGAATTATCCCGACTACTGCGGGGTATACCCCGTGAAGGGCCACGAAGCTTGAGAGGCCTCGGTAAACATGACACGGCTCGGGTATGTCTCCTGGACGATATACGACGCTGGCAAGACCTGTGTTATTGACATATATCGAGAATTCACTGTAGTCACTTTTAGTGCTCCGTAAACCTAGTGCTAAGATATACTCGTTCGGTCTGGTGGAAAATAATTTGAAAGGCTATTGTTCGAAAGTGCGACACTTTCAAATTTTTCTCCGTGACATTTAAATAAATTAAAAATCGTTTTAAATTGTCGTTTTAAGTTGTACACTGATTTAAATTTAAATTAAAATCGAAAACGAATGGGAATTACTTTTGTCTTTTGATAAACTGAAATGTAAACTGAAATGAACACTTTTAAATTATTTTAATTTGTGCGTTGTTTGAAGAATGTGTAGGTCGAATTTAATAATACTATAATAATAATAATAATAATGAATATAATAATAATAATTAATATTCTGTAGATAATATATGGCAATTCAATGCAATAATTTGTACCATGAAAGAGGATGATTGCAAGAAAATAACATTACAGTATCATCAAACATGAGCAACGCGCAATTTTGAAAACCCTCGATCCATAACAATCTGAGAATTTGTTTCAGCAAAATTACTGCAACATCCCATCGTGTAACGTTTCACCTTTATAATTCCACTTTGTAGGCTCCTTTATAATAAAGCCGCCATTTTCATCACACCGTGGGACTCTCGTTCCCTTCCGTTATAATCATCGAGGGACATATTCATCGTCTGGGTAGAAAATTCCCGATAATGAATAAAAGATCACGGTCTGCTTGCCCAATCATGTTGAATAAACATGAGAACACGAATCATTGGAAATAATAATTTATTTTCTGAGCGGAATACTACAAAAAAGAAATCGTGCATAAACTTTTAAAAGTTCAAGGAGACCTACTATAGAGTAAAGGAAAAACTTGAATCTTTCAACTTATAATAAATTCAGTCGAAATCAAAATTTTCTAAAATTTTTTTAAACTTTCCAGATTATAAAATTTTCAAACAAAAAATTAGTTTCAATTCCTCACCTGCTATATCACCTGAACACATCTAAAAAAATGAACGATTATTGTGAAAGTATTTTTGGTACTTGATGATTTTTAATACTGTTATCGAGATATTTATTGATACGTTGCCATTAATTTTGACAAAATGATGAAACAGTCGCCAGTGAGTAATCCATTTTAATAAATAGTGTAATAAATGGTTAAGCAATATTTTTAACACATCTTTTCACGTGTTGGATCTCTATTAAAATTGCTGCTGCTATTAAGAAATTTGTTAAATACCTCGCCGTTAATCGTAGACATTTCAAAAATGATGAAACGGTCGCCGGTGAGTAATCTATTAAATATTCTTTTTGCCAGCGATCGGAGGGTACGTTTGCGAAACGGCGAAAAATTGCGGAACGTTGAGATTTTAATGTGGAAAAACGGTAGAGCGTTTCGCAAGACGTCGGGCTCGAGATCGAAGCCGGGGATGTAAAGCAAGCAAGCAAGCATCATAAATTTGAAATCAGTGGGGAAATGGAAAAAGCTTCCCGTGCATCATCGGCTCGGCGATCATTTTCGTCCCGACTTGGCAATCTCTTGTAATAACACAAGCTGCGTAATACTCTATTACGGTAAGAGAAGGTTGCCAGGTTAAGCGTTGATTTAAGGATCCGGCCGTGGTGTTTTATTTCTCGAGTAAAAATTATCTACGTGCTATACGACGCCCGTTTCGAAACAGCAAGGGGCCCAGGGAAAAACTTTCGACGATATTTCTCCCGCGTAACTTTCGCCGTGGCCGTTACTCATTATTATCTCAATAACATACAGGAGGGAGGAGGGAGAAAGAGAGGGTGAGAAAAAAAAGACTTGAAAATTCGAAGGAAAGTTCGCCGCGGAGGGTCCAAGGATTTCGCGAAACTTTCCCCCATGCTCGTTCTTTATTACCAGCACTCCGTTTTCTAGTTATTAATAGAAAAGTCCTTGACGGGTTCCCCGACGGGGGCCATAACTAACCCGAATGGAAAAGTCGAAGGATACATTTTTTTCGGGGATTCAAATAAACAATTATTTTTCTTTTTAATGAAAAAATATTAGGAACGTCTTTAAAAATTTTACTTGTAGCACACAAATGTTAGATTCTATATTTACAAATTAATATATTTTGTTTCAGCTGGACGCGTAGAGGACATATGAAGGTCAACTTTTCTGTGTACTATCCAACAGGCCGTTCCTACAATTCAAGGTCGTTCGAGATCGTCTGAAGGTCAACTGCAATGGAGAATATTTTACTTCGTGGAACTTTGAGGTTTATATTCAAGTATTATTACTTCTCGGTTAAAGTTGCTTTAAAAAACAAACAAGTAGAATAACTCGAGTTGCAAAAGGTTGAATTTGTTCTGTGATAAGTAGACTGCGGATTTTACAAAAGTGGGTAGGCGTTATTTAAAACAGGAAAAATATTAGAAGAATTTAAATATTCTATTATTTGATCTCCAATCTAGTAAACATAATAAGAGAGAAAATAAATTTCTATATCACTCGAATTCGTTGCAATTCGGGTAAAGAATTTTTATTTTGCATGGAGATTCACAGCCTAGTGATAAGGGTGAATTCGATTTGAAACAGAGGCGAATGAACCTGCGAAAGAGTGAATTCGGAGCGTAAAAAGACGACTACGATCTACGGAGGAAAAAGAAAAATTCGTTCGCCTTTGTCCACGCCTCGCGTTGATGGACAGTGGTATCCACCGCCATTAAAAACCGTGACTCCGGGCCGCATAAATAAAAACAGAAAATTACCGAGACACGTCAGTCCATTCTCCGCTCGCAAGCCGCTCACCCCACGGATCCCCGAGTTTGCCGTTACCCTTGATCCTTGCCAGGAGGCCAGGAACGAAAATCGTGACTCCGGTTTCTATTTCCAGCGGAACACACACCGGGCACAATTAACACGTTCCCCGGCAAATTCCTCGTGATATAATGGTGGCGTGTGATCGGGGCGCAGCGTGAACCACGCAGGGCTAAAAAGCGGCTCCGAGCCACCACGGAGCCACGCCCTGTGCCGATAGCTTGTCACGCGGCCGCATTCAATCTCGTTAAAAACGTGACCCTTTGATCACGCCGCGCTTTCATTAATCGTTTTTCAGCTGCCGGAAAAGTTCGAACACGGTCCGTGATAACCGCCGGAGACCCGCCTCGTTTTCGAGTTGCCACTGTTCGCTATAGTCGATGCCCTTCGGGCTTTGTCAGCGCTTGAAATCCTTGAGGTTGTACAATTTCTTTGGCTTTTGTTTGCGGAAAAGTTCGCAACCCTTCGAGCTCTGGTTTTTAATCCTTCGACTGCAACTTTATTTTCACTGACTTTTGTGCACTGGGATTCACGAAAGCGATCGAACACTCGCCATTGGAACTTTTATAAATAATATACAGTCGGTGTACGAGGTACAGTGATTTCTCTATATATGTCGCCAAGGCCTGGATGATAAACGTCGCGAAATTATCCCGTGAAGGACCCCGAAGCTCGAGAGGCCTAGGACGCCGAGGACTGTAAACATAACACGGCTCAGGTATGTCTCCTCGACGATACATGACGCTGGCAAGACACGTGTTGTTGACATATATCGAGAATTCACTGTATTCGTACAGCTTTTAAGAACAAATAACTTTTTTAAAATTGGACCAAACGGCTTGTTTTTATTGGAGTTGTTAGAAGGAATAATTTGCTAAGTAATGCATAAATAATTTTTTTTTAATTGCTGTTGGTCGTAATTGCGAGGAAAAAAGTAGAAGTCACGATTTTTAAGTTTTTTATCTGTGTCTGTCATGAAAATTTAAAAGGTGCCTTTTATTCCATCTCTGACATCTCTTCGTCTCTTTATTTCATCATTTTAGATATCTCCGGTTTATTTTGTTATTGCACGTCCCTTAATTAGTGCAAAGATTCATAGTTGACCGAATGGTCTATTGAAAATTATCGGAGCTGGTCTGGAGTTTAGGATATTACCAGTGGACCAGTTGCCCCAGTGAACTGCAAGGGGTTAAACGAAATTATAAGCTATCGTGTCTGACCATTGCTAACCGTTTCTACTTAGTATGAACGGCCGGCGTGTAGCTATCTTCTCCAGTAAATATTAAACGTACGTAGCCTTTGATTACATTCATATCAGTAATACGGATAAATATTACATATTGTTATGTACTATTCAATATTAAACGGTATGAAATATTGTTTATTTAGAAAAAATCGAAAAAGAAGGTGAGGCAAAGTTAAATACCGAATACTCTAATGGAAGAAATTGTCACAGTTTTATTATAGCATTTATCTTTTTTTTTATCAATTATTAAGCGGAATAGCGCAAAATTAATAAAAAATTGAGGCATACTACAACAACGTGTACAAATGAGTACTTCTAATCTGAAGAGAAAAATTAATAGAATAATAAAATTAATATTCTTTTAAATATTAATTTCCAACAACAATAATTATTAAAATTTATTAGCGTACTATTTGAGCCTCACCGAGTAGTTGCAAACAGACTGTCTAACGTGCCATGTCTTTGACCATTCAAGGCTCAAAGTCCACTGAAATCTTGCACAGGTTACGTCAACAGTTTAGGGGCGAAACGTTGTAAAGGACACAAGTGTTTGCTTGACATAAATCGTTTGCTAGCTGACGTCAGCACGTTAAAACGCATCCTCAACACCTCAAACAACCTTTATACCAGAAACCATTACAGCCATTTTGAAACTGTTTCAGCAGCCGTTCGAACACAATAAAAAATCGAAAAACTCCATTGAACTCTTAAACATCCTGCTTCTTTTCCAAATCCGGTCACTTTAAAAACCAATTAGATTTATTACAAATACACCGAGACCTCAATTATCCAAATTATATTTATCGTATATTTACTCTAACGGTAAAATATTGATAAAAGACACATGAGATTTTATTTATAAAATCTGCCGTCTAGTAATAATTATTGAACAGTGATTCCAGTTTTTCTGGTATATAAAAATCCAAATTGCCACTCTGTTTCAACTTTCTAAGTAAAATGTTACAAAATAGCAATAATTGCAAAATGGTTGTAAGAAGTAGAATATCTGAAATTCTGGTTGATTCACTAAGAAAAATGTGCCATCGAAAATGTAGCATACTTTACAAAATTTTCATTCCGTTTTCTCATTCATTGTGCTCGTTCAACTGTGTAAAGGTTTGCCAGTAGATAGGCGCATCTTATTTCGAAGCAATTTCTTTTCAGGACGGTTGATTATTAGGTAAGGGCTGAAACAAGGCATATTTACCTTAAATTCAATTTTCTCCCTTGTACAGGACAATGCACAAAAATCTTTTTAGTGCACGGCAGGTTAACCCCTTGCACTATAACCATAAATTGTTATTACTATACTCCGGATTTTATTCTGTTGTCGACATATAGGAGACTACACAGACATAGAATAATTTTTATATAAATTCAATTTCGAGGAACTCTTACAATAATTTTAAACTTAATTTTTCTATGATAAATAGACAGCAGATGTTTAAACAAATTTGAAGAAAGTGGAATCAAGTAAAATCTTATTTTCAGTGGTAGTATTCTTCACAGGTCTGAAATAAATCAAAATCATATTAAATTCTGTCGAATTTTATACTCTGGCATTTTTTGAAAATTTTCAGAAGCCATAAATGCATGAAGACCCGCAGTCTAATGATAAATATACATTTTCTTTTTCATCTAGGAAATGCACAACGACAAAGAATTTCTAATAAATAAATAAAATAGAAAAAGAACTCGCGTCTGTACTTAAAATTTTTCGGAAATCCCGCTGGAATACAACATTAGGCGAAAGTCTAGTCGATGTTTGATTGACCCCGGTAAATTGCCGATCTTTGGACCCAAACGTCTGTTCCCGGTCCCATCGAGTTTGCTAGCCGACTGTATCATTAGCTCCTACTATAACCAGCCGCGCGTGGTGTAATCTGTTGCACAGAAGTGTCGGACGAGCTGCGCCGGTGTGCGGTTTCCGTGCATAATGACGCCCTCGTGGATTATGGTCGTGACGCCGCTTCTCCGCGAAATATTCTGGAAGCTGAATCGATCGCGGACGAGGCCGTACTCTGTAGCCCTGGCTCTGTGGCCCTGCACGTTGCTCGATCGGTCTGCCCGGCCTCTTCCTTTTCCTTACTTTCACTATACCCACTGAAATTCGAAATTTGGATTTTCGGCCATTTTCACTTTTTCACAGAACTGAACAACTTTTCACTTTTCACTAGAACAACCCAGCACTAAATGCAAGTGGCATACATTGCCCTGTAATAACAACAAAATTGCATTTTTTCGGATTTCGTACCAGTTTTGTTTAAATATCCACTTCGATGGAGATGTTTATTACAAAATTCTCTCATGGAAAGATATTTATAATTTCAATATTTCTAAAAGAAAAAATTAGGAGTTAAATTTTGTGTTAAGGGTCGACTCATACACGTTAAATGACAAGGGTCATATCTCGCCTCCTCCCATAGAAAAACCATGGTTTTGCGGAGCATTATTGATCAAAGAAAGATACAGCGAGACGAGGATTTTTATAATCATCGAAAAATGCAAAATTTGACGTACGAAATTTCACTAAAAGCTTAGTCAATTTTAACAAGATTTTAAGAAATGTTCCACAGAAAACTTTTTCAAAAATCCACTATTAAATAGTAGTTATGGAAAAAAGTGACCCTCCACATCTGCAAATTCTATGAATTCGAGTTCGAATGCTATGAATTGAATTTTTTCTATGAATTGAGTTTGACCCATTTTTATTCTTATTCAAACTCTGTGTGAGTCAGGTTACCTGCGTGATCTCTTAAAAACTGTAATCCGAAAATTTGATTAGGCTCAAATCAAAATATTTCATAACGCCGGTATTATAAAATTAGATGTTTCATATTGCATATGTGATACACTTATTCATACTTCCTTCAAATATAATATAAATGCCCGTAAATCTGATGCCAAGTGAGAACCCCAGGTGAGGTTTATTTCACCTTTACATAGATATATTTACGCTATATATGCAAGCCCTATGTAGCACGAAATTTATGTTCCCAAAAATTGCCGTACCATGCAAACTCGCGTCACACGAAACAATGATGTAATGTACGATGAATTCGCGTCACAAATTATGAAGAAGAGAAGTAATTTAAAAATGTTGCTAAAAAAAATCTTTAGTGGAAAAATTAGCGGTACACGAGTTGTGGTAATTTGTTTGCATCGGTGGACACAAAAATAATTAAAATTTTACACAAAATAATCAAACACTAGTGAACTCGCAATAACAGCAACAATTTTTAAAAAGAATACTAATTGGCAAGATTAACGCAGGATATGCACTACATAAATGTTAATTTAAAGGGCAATCGAAAGAATTCACTCGACTAAAAGAATAATATTAAAATCGAATTAAATATTAAATTTAATAATACGTAATATATAATAATAATTACAGTATATGATCGAATAAAATAGATATACGGACCACGAACGTTTATCCAAATTTACATTTTAAATGCGGAATGCTAATGCAAAAATAAATTGGCATCGCTCGCATTAATCGTTTGGCAAAATTGCGTATGAATTATGCATAAATACACGAAAATTTATGAAACTATTAATCTTCCCAAGTTTTCATTAATATCAGTATGCATAAATAGTCAGGAACGTTTATTAGTTCTACAAACATTTTGCTCAATATGCAAATAGTTTCAACAGACTCACTTAATCCACACACGTCATTGTTTACTATTTTAATTACTTACCATATAAATCCATCCAATCGATTACTCCCGTTGGCAATGCACTGTAACAAACTGTTTACCATCATCTTAATGCAACACAATTATCCAACATTTTATAAACCGATCCAAAAACACGAATTTACGACTGTCGTTTAATTATTAAAAATCAGGAACAAGTATAGAGCATACAGGGTGTCCCAAAAATGTACTTCCTTCGAAGGGTTGATTCCTCGGATCATTTCAGGTAACTTTTTCTTTTGCGAAAACGTTGTCCGCGGCTCCGTTAAGGAGTTATTAAAGAAAAACACAGACCAATCGGAGAGCGGCTACAACGGCTCGCGCTAAGCCGGGCGTTGGCATTGGCCGAGCCGGAATCCGTCCGACCTAGGCGAGCGCTGATTGGTCCGCGTTTTCCGCTGATAACTCCTCAACGAAGCCGCGGAGAACATTTCCGCAAAGGAAAAAGTTACTCCAAATCACCTCGGGAATCACCACCTTCAAGGAGATACAATATTTTTGGAACACCGTGTATCCTGTTCCAGACGCGGTGCTGTAATTGAACGAAATCGCAATTTCGTTGAGAAAAATTGGCAAAAGCGGGCAGAATTGTAATTACGAATAAATGTTTCTACGGTAACGAGAAGAAAACAAAGTGAACAATTTCGCGTGCGAACTGTGCGACACACTCGTCTCGTCGGAACAATCGTAATCCCCGGGCCGTTTGAAATTAAATTATCGCGATATTCGCGAACGTTGTAACGCGAGACCGACGAGACTAAGCAGATTCGACACGCGCAGTGGAACGAATCCCTCATATGTCAGACGGACGACGCGTTTAATGCACTAATTCGGACATTTGCAAACGCCGTCAGTGAATCTAAATTGCAACGGCGAATTTACGGGAAATTAATTGTTCGCCGGCTGATAATAATTAGCGGCATGAATATTTCGTTGCCGCGGTAATTCGCGACGAGCTGGCGGTCTTTAATCGCAAAAAACGCGGCGAAACAGAAAACGCGGGGCGAAATTAATTAAAATTTTCAATTTTGGGTTTATTACCTTCGTAATCGCGGAAGCGAATTCTTTTGTTCGGGCGCTTGGGGCATGGTTAACATGAATACCTGCTGTACGGTTTTAAGTGGATTGTACTGTTGAGTTCAAGAGGTTTTTATCATAATATTTAAAAATTACGAATAAAGTGCTTTTGATGAAAGTATTTCATTTTTGTATTATATTCTACACTGCGGACTTTTACTTTTTCAAGTATAGGGAACGGGAGTTAAACAAAAATTGATTTCTTTCTTTAATAATTTTAATAAGTCGAAAATAAAGTAATAAAATTGTCACAGTTTTGTATCGCGCCTATTCATTTTTTGTCCTAAATGCATCAAATCAGCAGTCCAGTCATATACATATACAATTAATTTGTAGCGAATTTAAGTAGTTCTAATTATTTAAAAATTATGGGAAAAGTGTTTTTGACAGAAGTATTTTATTTTTGTAAGTGATGGTTTCAACGAAATAAAGCTGGAAGTTTAAACGGAAATATGAAAGTGGAAGGACAAATAGGAGGGTGCAACGTAAAAATAATGGAAACTTAAATAACAGCACTACATGAAACAAAATTCAATTGTTTCATTCTTTTGCTCTGTTCTTTTACAGCTGAACGTAAATGTTAACAAAGCACGGTAACATGTAAAATATGTATAACGTGTCAAAGAAGTTATATAAATACATACATCGTAATTTTTTTAATTTAATTGTGCCAAGTCTACCTTAAAAATAGAGAAACATTTTTTTTAAGTGCTTGAATATTTTTCTTGGTAAACATAAATATAAATATGCTATATTATGTGACATTTCATTAATCGATAAAATAAAATAGTGGTAAAGTAAATAATATTAGAATTTCTAGAATGCAGTTGAAGTTTTTAGAAAATCAATTTCAAAATGTTTTTGAATTCGATATTTCACATTTTTCAGTCAGTTTTATGTTTCATTCAGCGCTCGTAGTTCGCGAAGATTATGCGAGCATGAAACAGATGTTAGAGCATCGATACCGCGGTTGAAAGGTAGTATAAGTTTCTTTCAACAGCTGTTTGTCGATGGCGAGTAGCGTAGACTCGCACCTGAACTCGTGACGAGCCATCCTTTCACACCTGGTACACGTAATGTGAACACAGCTACATCGGTTATTGAATACGTCTCGCAGTCTACGCGTGGAATTGTGCAACCTGACGTCAGGGTCACAGAGAGGTGGACATGCGCAACGATGCCACTTGTTAAAGCATGCCATTTCACAGCAACCCCTACTTAGGGGTGTCTTTTTTCACTCTGCTGCGGCCCTCGATCGTTCTTCAAAGTACCACTCGACGTAATCATTTTTTTTTCTTCAAATTTCTGTTCTGCGACAGTCCCCTGCATTATTTTGTGGATCCAAAAGAATTTTAACATTAAATTTTCCATTTCTTTTTAACGAAATTATCACAGTTCAAATATCGACAATTTCTCGAGAATTGGAAATTTAGTGTTCAAACACTTTTTGGATCTAGTGTATGTCACTTATTAATTTTTTAAGTACAATTATTCTAAGTACAAAACAATTGCTTTTTCAGAGTCTTTCAACAATAACAACGCTCGTTGTATGCGAGCATGGATATTTTGATCAAACACGAAATTAATTCCCTTTCACTTTGAAAAATTAATTCCCTTTCACTGTTTTTGCATTTTACAGATCCAGAATTCCTAGATTAAATGTGACACACCAACTCATTTTTTAAATAATATTTATAAAGAATTCATTTTCTCAAGAGCCTAAAATTCGAAGAATCTCGACTGTTGAGTTAAGTTTCTGTTCTTGAAGTCTGTCGGAAGGAAGTACCTGGTGCACTTGAACGTCTCGAGGATCTTAAAACTTTGAAATTCCTTAAATTTGTTGAGAGGAGCTGCTTGGACAGTCTGATAGCCCCCGAAGCTCATAAGAAACCGTGAAGATCTCCGAACTAGTAGAAATCTTGCGAAGCTTTGAAAATCTCGTTGCGATACTCAAAGGTTTCGAGAACTCCGAAAGTTTCGGGAGTTGTGAAAGCCTCGGAGGTCTTTAAAATCCTTGAGAACCCTCTGAAAGCTTGAAATCCTGTTTCGGAAGCCTGGACACTCGTGGAAGCTCTTCCTAATTTTTTAACAAACCCAAAATCTTTCAGTTTTCCGAAATTTACAACCTTGAAATTTTTCAAACAGTCCTCCAAAATGAACAGCCTCGAAATCTTTCAGTTTCCGAAATTTTTAACCTTAAAATTTTTGAAAAAGTTTTCCGAAATTTACACCCGGGAAATTTTTCGAACGCAGCGAAGTTTAAACAGAAATAGCTGCAAACAATTGACGAATTATCTATATTACAGCGTTCAATTATTCAGAATCGTATAGCAATGGTAATTGATTATAGTCATCGCCACTGGCAGCGACGTTCTCATCAATCTCGATTTAATTCATAAAGAGGCCTGGAAATTGGTAGTAGCGATTGAGCTCTGTGAACGATTGATACTTCGCCAGACGTATTATAATTGATTAGCTCTTTAGGCTGCCACTGTTCCATCACCGTACAATTGTTACTTCATTCATTTCGAAAATATCGCGATAAATGTTCAAAAAATTAAACAAATTTTAAAGCGTTTATTAATACGAATTTATTACATTTTATTCAATCAATAATAATTTTCTGCATTACTAAATAGTGTAACGGTAATTGTAATTTAATAACATTCGTACAACTTTTTATTATTAGACTGCGTATTTTATGCATGTATGATAAACACGAGTAGGTAATCGCCAAATTTTTATTTGGCTCCTGTTTCATGAAACTGATACAAACAATTTTTATTTAACCCTGCTGCTTATTTAGTGCACATTAATGTGATAACAATTTAATTTATATTTTATTCCAGCCAATTGTTTTGTGGAATGGTAAATTTATTTTTACTTTGGACAGATGAAGATGAATAGATTGAAACAGTTCAGTTATTAACTTATTAAGGCTCTTAAAGAAATTATTATAATTCTTAAAGAAATGATAAAAAGTGGTTAAAGAAATTCTTAGAGTTCTGAAAAAATTCTTAATATTCTTAAAGAAATGATTAATGTTGTTAAAGAAATTCTTAGAATACTGAAAAAATTCTTAAAATTCTTCAAGAAATTATCAGTGTTGTTAAAATAATTCCTAGAATTCTGAAAAAATTCTTAAAGAAATTTAATCTTTCAGTACATTTATCAACCTATTAAAATTCTTAAACAAGGGATAAAATTTTTATTTGTGTCCTGTTGCTTACAATTATTGCAGACAAATTTACTTATCACAAATAACTGGAATTAATTTACTACATATAAATACAGTAAACATTTCTTGCACTTTGTACTAAAAACTATAATTTCAAATCAGTTCCAATTTTGCACTTTGTTCTGCAAAAAGAATATACATATGCTCTGAAAAGGTTCGAACAACAATTTCGGTTTTCTTACCGCTCGGAAAACGTCATCAGGCAAAATACATGCGGTTGTCCTTCGACTATTCATTTACACCCTCGGAGCGTCGATGACTCAATGATTCAATGTGTCCCGAAATCACTGTTGCCGACGCAACCAGCTCCGCGCGCATCGGTCTCGATTAAGTTCATCTCGAAATCGGGAAATTAGCAGCAGCTATTAATCCCGCAACTCAGTTATTAATTATCTCGGCATTTCGTCAGATACCCCAGTTATACCGAACACAATTTCAGCATTGATTCGAGGCTTCGTCAAGTCCTGAAACTTCTCCTTCATAATTGAGGAAGCCTCCAAATTAATATCACCGGCGCCCGAGCGCGTCGCTCGTGCTTCTGCTTTTTCTTTTGTTCGATTAAAATCCGGAGTTTCTCGGAAAAATATTTAATAACTTTCGCGTGGAGACAATTCAACCTGCGTGGGTTTGTTAGTTCTTTCTCTGAAACGAAATACACGCATTAAAATGCTGTGTATTTAAATTATCAATCATTCCTACACATCTATTATTTAACTTTCAGTTTTCAATTTGTTTAACACTAGGTTTACGGGACCGGTCAAAAAGACGGGTTCTAATATTTTTAATTTATAATTATTAAGACTCTAAGGATGCATACATGAGAAATTATTTAACAAATTTATTTCTTTGGGTATATATTATTTTCAAAATATTGCTAAAAATGTGGGTAGCACGTTCTCGTTAATTTTATAAGGTAATGCAAAATAGTCACTTTTAGTGCTCCGTAAACCTAGTGTTAATAGCATAAAAATCGAAAAGTTAAAATATTTGTGTACAGTGAAGTGTTGATCGAAGCCCAATCCTCGGGTCTGTTCTGTGACATAAATCGTGTAGGTCTACTATTTTCTTGTGACCACGTCGACCGTGCTGAACTTTGAAAAGGAGGCAGCTCGAGTATAGCGAACTGACTAAGATCGTGTAGCTCTTACAATAATAATAAAGAATAACCTGAAATATTTTTCTTGTAGAAATAAATGACCCAGAAAATATGAAATACTGGAGAAAAAGTTGCACCGATACTGTTCAAGCAGTTTAATTGTCTGCAACTTTATATAAGTGTCCGAAGTTATTATAGTACGTTATTCCGCTTGAAAAGGTTAATGCGTACTACAAGACTTTCGAATTACGATTTCTATATTTGATAGGAAAGAAGAGCACATAGACAATAAAGATGGATATAAATTCCAGCCGGTATCACTTAGAAATTCCACGTAAGTCCGCTCGTAATAATTGATCGATCCTTTGAGCATGGTTCAAAGCGTTGTAGGGACCACACCGCATTACTTGGAAATTCCACGTAAGTCCGCTCGTAATAATTGATCGATCCTTTGAGCTTTTTCCCTTTGAAAGGGAAAGGGACGTTATGGAGCGTGGCTCGATCTGAGAACTTCCGGTCTGGGTGAAATTCCAGAAAACTGCGGCTTAGGGCACGTTTATGCCAACGTAAAGCTTCGATGGAAACCGTAAGGCAACGGAAGCTGCAGAAAAATATATTTCCACGGTGTATTTAGAGCGATACAAAACAAATCTGCTGAAAATGTTGTACATTTTAAACATAAATGAACATGAGTGATTCTGAGGAAGAAACTAGAGATTTTTATGCAGAATAAAATTTGTCTATATTAATTGCAAGACGCAGGAGTTACGTTTGTTCATACGTGTCCTTATGCGAGCTTACCTTCGCCATTTTGTTGGCTCGTCGTGAAACAGAAGCTTCGAAGAAAGGAGATTTCTTCCTCAACGGTGGCCGGACACTTGTTGCTTTAAAAACCGCCATTATCTGTTTAAACGGACCGAGGCATTAGGTCGCCAGACGTACGCTCATCTACGTGAAAACTCGCCAGTCCTTGAATGCTGACACAAAATGGTGCATTCAACGGCCTAACTGGAATTAGGAGCTTTCAGACCCTAACCTTTCGCCCTCAAACTTTTCATTCTCACCGGATATTTGAAAATTAATTTTCGGTAGTACTAGGTCTACTAAAAAAAACTCTGTATTATTTAAAATTACGAATTTTAGTTCAACTTGAAGATGTGACAATTTTATAATTTATCACCACTAACTCGTCGATAAGAGCAAAAATGGAGTGCAAATTATTTTATACATGAACAGGATAAAATAAATCACTCTTTTCTATAGTAAAATAAATCGTTTTTATATATTAATATTTACGTGATAAACGATCTTCTTTCAAGCGAACGGTTGAATATAAATATAATATTTTTCAAATAAATCTTCATTCATGCGAACATTTGAAAATAAATCTTCCTTCGTGCGGAAACTGAGTTATTCGATTATCCGATGCGATACTAAATGACCCATTTCCGTTATTCCAAATCGACGCAAAAACCGTAACAATAATTAAGATATCAGGCTTGCTAGGGACTCATGTTCAATTTTAAAAATTATATTTTACACCGACTGCTGTGTCTGTCATATATGACTGACGCATATTTTTTAACAAACTTGAAAGTAAATTTTTAATGCGATCTATTAAGTAAAATCGATTTCATTACTAATGAATTTCTGATTAATTTGTATACCAACATTTAGTGTGCACATATAACTATTAATAATCCGAAAAATCATTTATTTTTAACAAAGTCGAAAATTCAACTTTACCTGTGCGACTGTGCGACGCAGGAACGCTTGATTTTGCAGGTTCGGTTGATCGGTAGCAAAATTATTTCCGGTATCCCACGCGGGGAATCGAGTTAACTGCGATACGAGCGCTGTCGTGTTTCCTGTGTACGAGAGAACGGGATCGAAAGCAACAATTTGACTATGAACTACAGTTATGTAAAAACTGTTACACTTAAAGCAGAACCGTTGACACCAAATCATCTCTAGTGACTCACGAAAGTGTTCGAACGACCTTTAGAACGGTATAACTTTTTTAAAATCGGACCAAACGACCTGACATTTTTCGAGCAATTAGAAAAAATGCTTTACCAAATGGCGTGCAAAAGAAGTAATGTCCAAATTAAAAATGGCACTTTCCAAAACTTTTTTATTTCAGCCCGCGATGAAAATTTAAAATACAATCAAACCTCTTTTTGTGCGGTAGATAGGGATCGCATAAAAGAGACCGTAAAAAAAAAAATATTTAGAAACTTCAAATAATTTTTTACGACATATTAAAGAAAATTTTTTTAGCGGTGGAGAGGGCCCGCATAAAAAAAGTCTCACTTAGAAAATGTGTCAAAGATTTACGAAATAGCGAGAAAGTGCTTTCCAGACAAAATACATAATTAAACACATGGAAACATTTTTAAAAAATTTAATTTCTCATTTTAAACATGGAGAAATGTTCAAAATGCACATAATTCAATACTACTCGTCGAAGTCCAAAACGCGCATCTTCTTGTGATGAGAACATTGCAAGGTTGTTATAATGCCAACACCGTTGGCATTCATATACCGCATAAAAAGAAAATCGCATATAACAGAACCGAACAAAAACAGGTTTGACTGTATGCGTTTCGTAGATCCGTGTTACTTGTACACATGCTGAAAATGTCATCGAAATCGTAGTGGGGATAATTCCGCGACATTTATCCTCCAGGCGTTGGCGACATATATAGAGAAATCGCGGTATCTTCACGACAAGTAATATCCAAGTTATTGATACAAAATGGAGACCAGAGAATGTGTTACAACTATAACCTCTGGGCGTGTCGCGAACTAATTCGGAGGCAATACACGCGGTCAGCCGAGCGCCGCTGAAGAATTCGGGGCCATTCATCGGCGGGTTAATTAAATTCTGACCGCGCCGCCAATTAACGGAGCCGAGTGAGAGAGAGAGAGAGAGAGAGAGAGAGAGAGAGAGAGAGCTCGCAACGAGCCTTGCACACCTACACCTGCGTGACGTTTACCTTCTACCTTCGCCCTACTACCTTCGCCTACCTTCACCTAGCCTCCGCGACCGCACGACATCCTTGATAAGCGTACAGGCCGGTGTTTAACGGCATTACGATTCCCATAAAACGCCCACCCCGGCGGTAATGACGCGATCGAGAACCTCGAGGCTGCGCTTCTTTAATCTGAAAAATTGTTTTCATTCGCGAGTGTAGGAAGCAGCCTGTCCGGGGGCTGGAACGGTGTAAAGAACACCGATGACGTTTTTAACGATGCAGACCTCTACCGTCAACGACTTCGACGCGCTTTTACGATGGTTTGCGGTAAGTGGCCTTCCGCGAGATCGCTAATCCATTGATCGAAAAGTTTCTTTCCAGGGATTATGTGATAGCAGCATCTCGGTGGTATGTGAAAACTTCGAAGTGTCGCTTGCGTCGTGTGCAGTCGCTGTTCAATTAATTTATTACCGATGGCGTCGAGCGTGGAAAAGGGTAGCTGTGTTTGAGAAAAAGTGACGGAACTTTTTTGTTTCGAATTATTTTTTTATACAACTTTTACTGGCATGTTCCTGACACTTTCCTGTTGAAGTTGATACCAAACACGATGCACTTTGGACTGTATTCGCTCGTGTAATCCATGATTTTGTAGAACGTCTATTATCCGAACGAATCAATGAAACATGAGGATATGGATAATAGAACAGTTAAGTAGCTCCAGTACTCTAGTTTTGATTCTTAGATCGCGTCAAATTAAAATGCGTATTGCATTTTATGTGAGATGTCATCAGTTTGGATAATAGAGGTTCTACTAAATCGTGGATTAAACGAGTAAATGTGGTCCAAATCGTATCATATTTGGGCTCGTTTCAATCGGGAAAGTGTCGCCGATGATTTGATGCTAGTGTCTTCTCTCTTTTATTTCAGAACTTGCTTTGTTGTCACATTATTTATTTACATATATTATATTCCATATACATATTTAAGTTTACGAACAGTATTTTTGCGACAACATGTCCCTTTATAGTTCCATGCAACTTTGAAGTCGCATATTGATGCATCAATATTTATGAGCCTTATTTTATTTTTAACAACAATATGCTAAATTTATCTTGTTCTATTGTGTCTCTTTTGTAATCAGTAAACTTGTTTCAAACTTTATTCTTATTTCACATGGAGTGAATTCAATCTTTTTTTAAATTGAATTTATTGGTAATTTATATCTAGCGGATATTTGCTGTTTTCAAGGTACAAGAAAAAGCGTTATATACATTTACGGTGAATTCGCGTAGCAATTAGTTTTTCGAAACATTTTGTAAAATACACACGTCGTTCGCGCAAACTTTCCTTGCATTTATACTTGGCGAGCACGTTAAGAGCTCCCTTCTCAATTAACAATTAAAAAAAAAGAAAAAACACCGTGACCCGGCTCATGAAATTCGCGAGGCAGGGGTAATTAAACAGCCATCGCGCGAAATTAAAATAAACTAACGCGCGTTGCACGGCAATGATTCGCGTGAAAGTGACTTCTGCGCGATATGCATTTTTCATGCATTCCGCGAATAAATTATAAAGCTGGACTGAATTTTAAACTGTCACTGATAAATTCGTAATTTATCATAATCATTTACCACAGAAATTTGCTTTGGATTAGCTATGCTTTGCTGGGGCACGGTCGATTTCGCGGAAGTATTCGTTTCGAGTTAAATCGCCGCCGTTAATTGGCCACCATCTTTTATCGGCAGAATTTCACAGCTGGTCGATAGGGTAAGGGACCCAATTACTGTGGGGTTACCAATTACCGTGCCTATCTTAATTATAGTTATTTTTAAAGCATAGTGAATATTAAAAAAGAGATATACATATAATGTATAATATATGATATGTGACATATAATATACGTATAATATATGATATATGACATATAATATACATATTAATATATGATATATGACATATAATATACATATAATATAGGATATATGACATATAATATACATACAATATATGATATATGATATTTATGATATGATACATGATACATGATACATGATATATAATATATGATATATGATACATATTATATAATATATCATATATTAACTGATTTTAATGAGAAAAATTGAATAGTCTAAGTTTAATCATTTAATTTTCATTTTGTAATATTCATTATGCTTTAAAAATAAGTATAATAAATGTAGTAACAGTAATTGGGTCACTTACCCATACCGTTGGCCAATTTATCTTCGATTAATGCTAGTTTCTAGGTATCCCCTAAACCGCTGTAACCTTTCCAGCAACTGTTGCCTTGATATTATTCCACTTTGAGGTAGTATCACATTTTATTGACATTATCATTTCGATATTATTTGTCTTTGGATGTAACATTACGTTTCCATTTAATTTGCATTAATCTCATAAAATTGGATTAAACAAACGCAGATTGTAATAAAATTCATTTAATTTCAATGTTAAACTTTAAACTTCGGTAAATATTGCGACGTACGCAGACCACAATGACAATGACCTCTGTATGATTTAATTGTGAGTAATTTAAAGTAATTAACATGGCTGAAGGTAAGCAGAGGTGAGCAAATATTGAGAAGTCGCAGCATTTTGTTATTAGTATTATAGTAAATGCTGGACCGGGAGAGGTAGAATGGCTAAATTTTATTCTTGCATATCTTTTTCTTTGTTAATATTTGTTATGTTAGGTTGGGCGAAGGTCTTCTCGTTTCGTTACAATGTGACATTTTCATTCTGATATAAGAATAATTGTGTTAGATAAAAACACTGCAGTTGAAACAAGTAAAATTTAACTTTCATAAAAGATTTTATTGAAAAGACTTTTTTAGATAATTTAATGAAGACCTTTTTAAAAAGATGTTCTATATTGTTTAAGAAAATATAAATAGAAAGTATAGTCTTTAAAAAATATAGTTTACGTTTCTAAAAAGTAGAAAAATATTTTAAAACAACTATTTTTCCTTTGTACTCCAGTGTCAAAAATAGAAAACACGTTTATTTCTCCGTATTCTGTACACAGAATATGGCGACCGAATTTGTTAAAGGGCTGAACAAATTCTTTTCATCGCTCCGTTTATTTTCCAACGTATCAGGAAAAATGGTGTCTTCATTTTCGTTGCCAAAGTGCAAATTCCATTGTACTGCGACTATATCTTTCAGCCAGCAAGGATAGAAAAATGGCGTTTTTAAAGATTAATTATTTGTGTCCGCATGCACAAAGGAAAAGAACAAAACGATTTAGACCCCACTGTCAAGTGGACACTTGACTAGTATTTTTCCGTAAAACACACTCGACGTGGGTGTATTGTGGGTAGAAGATATATAGCTGACTCCTCAAGAGACAATTCGAGGGACACCTAAAGCGTTTTTCGCTATTCATTGCAATTCCCCGCCGGACTAATGGCGACGATAATGTTCGATTTCTCTCGTGAACCAGTCGCAGACATTTTGTCTTCGTAACTGTCCCTTCGTCGAAAAATTCCAATCCTCTAGAGCAATTATAATGTCTTTTCCTGAATTTCTTATAAATAAACCACGAATCGTAAATATAAACGGGTTAGTGTAAAGTGGAAAATAAAATTTTCTCGTGTGATATAATGTAGTATAACACAGAAAATAAAATGAAACTAAAATTCCTTTGCCTTGTCAAAGGTTTTATCATATTTCAGAGAAGAGTCTCATTAAAATCCTTTAAACATTTTTCTACGCCGAGTTTCAGGAAATTAAAAATGTTGAAAATGCGTGAAATTTAGTTGTGAGGATCACAAAGGTGAGTTTGTAGAGATGTTTGAGTACAATATTCACACGAAAAAAAGTTAATTTTTTTGATAATTTCCAGTAACTACTAAACGTCTTAGCAATGTCCTTTTTTGATATTGTCAAGCTAAATTTAATTTGATATACCGTAATTTCATATAGTGTACACAATTTTCGTTTAAGTGCAATGCATAATTAATTTAAACCAATAGTAAAAGAATAAAAGTAGAGTAACACAATAAAAACATTAGAGGAATTTAAAAGTACCATTATAATATTCCCAACCTATTAACTATTAAAAATATATATTGTATAAAATATTGTAAACATCATACGTTGTATAATGAAACAAAAAATAAATTTCTATTTCACTCTAGGTGGTTGCAATTCAGGTATAAAATTTGTATTTTTACCTTCCCAGTCTAATCATAACAAATCGTTTAGCTTCGAAGTTCAAACAGCTGCAAACAGTTAACCTTTCGCACTCGATTGGAGGAAAGACAGGTACAAACAACGGTTACTCATCAATCCACAATGTCATTATCCAGCACGGTACACCATCAACGCCTCAAGCAATAACAAACAATCCCGCCAGCCTGCCATAACTTCTCTCGATTTACCACCGGTGCCACAAAGAGTCGCGTGTGCATTGCACGATCATCAAACGACACCTATATTAACCCTTTCCGAGCCAGAATTGACATTAACTTTTGCACCAATTACTCATTCTACTGATTTACATTACGTTCGTTAACGCTAGGTTTACGGAGCACTAAAAATGACCACAGTGAATTCTCGATATATGTCAACGTGTCATATATATGAACCGTGTTATGTTTACACTCCTCGGCGTCCGGCAGTGGGGATAATTTCACGACGTTTATCATTCAGGACTTGGCGACATACATATATAGAGAAAACACTGTATTTCACATAATAATAGTAGCAAATAAATATTTGAATTATTAGCGAACGCAGCTGTAAGTTATGTTGCAGCGCAAAATTGCGAATCCTTCAATCAAAAATCATTGTTTTGACACACCTTTCAATTTTTGGGTTAGCCTAATTATTACGAATTATAACTATTTTTCTAATTTCGAGTCGAGTATTTCTAAGATCGAGTCCTACCTACAAGTTTAAAATGGAGTAGCGAAATTATTGAAAAATCCAGAAACTATCTGAACACTCGAAATAAAAATTAGGAGTTATATTTTCAATTTATTGTTTAATTTAATTTAGTTTTTTATGATAAATGTTGCGTTCTACATTTAGTTTCATTTGCTACTACTATTACGGGACAAATTAAATTCATCAAGTACAGTATTGTTATGGGTAGGCTGCGGATCTTCATGCAAAATGAAAATTTTTAACCTGAACTGCAACGAACCAGAGTGACATAGAAATTTATTATTTGTTCTTATTATGTTTATTGGATTGAAGATAATATAATAGTATATTTAAATTCTTCTAATATTTTTCCTGTTCTAAATAACGCCTACTCAGTTTTGTCATAAACGCATAAAATCCGCATCCCAATTATGGGACAGAGGGAGTAGTTATTTAGATTTTCCGCCATTGTTATCGTAATATGTGCCCAAAGAATCGAGTCTGTTGAACAATTCCCCCCGGGTGCGTCCTTGCACTCTTAAAAATCGTAAATCTAAAAATTCACTCAATATCACTCGAATGGCGACTCTGAGGCGCCACCAAAAATTGCTAATACCATTATCCAAAATATTGTTTGCATTATTAAATTTGTACTTGACAAACGACTAAACATTTGAATATTATACGAGGTAATGTATCAACATTATATGCATAGACTTCAAAAAGGTCAGGTGAAATGGAAATATCCTCGATCGGAAGAAGTGTTTGGTATTTCAGTTGAAAACTGCATGATCGTTTAGGGGTAGGCAGTTCGCGAGCACCCAACCAGCTTCCGTCTCGCTTCGAACCGGCTTGGCGAAAGAGTATCGCGTCTAATGATCGCGCGGCGGGTAAACTTGTAGGATTACGCGCTGGCTGGCTCGCTATAGCCGGCGACCGGCCGGTCTGAGCCATTATCGCGGCTGATACATAATTTTTCGCTCGTTACATCCTCGGAGGGTAGGTGGTCGTCGCGGCATACGGAAACTTTCTGAAGACACTGTACATCGTAAAAGCTGTCGATCGACCAGCCGCGATGGCAGCTTCGAGGGTGAAGCTACAGGGAGACAGAGAGCAGAAACGAACGAGAGGAAGACAGCGCGGACAGACTGGGCAAGAGAGAGAGAGAGAGAGAGAGAAAGATAAAAATAAAATATTAAAAAAAAGCCCGTGGAGAAAAATAAGCATCAAGTTCAAAATGCATCGAAAAGGTACAAGGTTGCCGATGCGTGCGTGTGCGATTCGATGCGGAACGGAAATGTGCGATGCAGGGGGTAGCCGGGGCCGGGTTAGCACGAGCCGTGGCGACGTGGGGGTGTTGCAGGGGGTAGGGGGAAGGCGAGAGAAGGGAGGGAGAAGGACGGAGAGAAACCGGGAGAAGGAGAGAGAGAGAGGGAGCCGAGGGTCTAGTGAGGGGATGCGCGGTGTGTTAAACCCGGTGACTGTTGTCGCGCAGCGTGGGAGTTAGTTCTGGTGAGGGCGCCAGCCAGCTCACTCGCTAAACTAACCCACTGTCCCAACCCTTCGATCCTCCATCCCTCGACCTTCGGCCAGCAAAGCAACATCCACGGCCGCAACCTCCTTTTACAAACCGACTTGGCCGCCGCCTGCGTTTTTTATTTCGTCCGCGGTGTACCACCGACCAAGAAGACCGGACACACGGCGTCACGGGACTCTCGGCTGCCTCTCTCACCCCCGAGCTAGCCTCGCGTCTGCTAGCCTCGCGACCATAGTTCGTTCGAAGTATGCGAAAGTACGCGGCCGACGACGAGAGGGAAGACCCAAGCACCGCGACCTAAGTGTCCCCTAAGAGTGACGACGTTACGGTCGGAGACGTCCGAGAGGAGAGCAGAGCGAACGGAGGACGACAGAGAGACAAGAACGTCATCGTCGTCGTCGTCGTCGTCGTCGTCATCGTCGTCATCGTCGTTGTTCGTCGCCGGGCGACAGACACCGCGCGACCGGCGCCAACATGCTAACCGATCGTTCGCACCATTTTGTGTTCGTGTGATCGAGAAAGAACCACCGGCACTGTCGAGAAAGGCGATCAGCCGAACAGTGATTGTGAGAAGCCGAAGAACGACAGACGTGTGTCGTTTCATCGACAAAGTCGCCGCCGGGAGACCTCGAGGTAGCATGTGCGACCGGGAACAGGCGGTTTGATATCCCCTGTCTGGATTGTGCTCACTGTGCTTCGGGAACGGTTCCGCGGTGCGAGAAAAAGTCGAAGAGAGGAGCAACAACACCCGGACAGAGAAGCAAGTATACCGCACCATACTGCACCAAGCATTGTAATATTCCGCGGCTCTGCACCCCTTCTTTCTCTCTCTCTCTTTCTCTCTCTCTCTCTCTCTCTATCTCTCTTTCTCTACTTTTTCGCTGTCTTGTCCCCTGTGTGTGTATGTACCCACTTGAGAATCTCACTGCACACCCGTGTGTCTCGCGAGTCTCTCTAACAGTCGATCTCCGTGTCGTCTTCCGCAACCCCTTCGCACGATCTCTCGTCATCATCGAAGAACTCGCTTGAACACCGACGGCTCGCCCCGTCCTCCGGAATCTAATTAATCCGTTCCTCTCTGACCCGCGGGAGCACGGTTTTGCACATTTTTCGGGCACCTGTTGATCTCTCGTCCTGCACAGCCACTTTTCCGCACTCTAAAAACACGTCCCCGGGGGTGTTCGATGTCACCGTTGCACGTAGAGCACCGCACCGCTCCGACACCACCGCACGCAGACAGCCTCCTCAGCTTCGACCGGCCTCTCCGTCTTCCTGGCCGACGGCACCCGGGGAGAGGACGCTGCGAAGTAAGTCCCGTAGGATCCGAGGGATCCGGTTTGCTCGGGAGAACGTGGGGATCGCTCGGGAGCCGGGAGATCGGGAGTTCGTGATCGTCGATCGGTGATCGTCATGCGAGGGACCGGCGGCGGAGAAGCTAGCGGTAAGCGTGCGGTCAGGAGGACCAGGAGAGAAACACTCCGATTAGGATCACGTAACCGTGGCCGATCGATCGGGTTTCATTCTCGCCCCGCACTGTCGAGCACCTTAAAAGCATCCACGACGCACCGCACCAGCACCGTTGACACCTCCGCGGCACTCTGATCGCGTACTCCGAGCCGCACACGCGTCCCCTTACTAACCGCCTGATTTCAGGACACGCACAGCGCGACAGACACCGGCCCCTTTCGTCGAGCTTCCCCGCCGACAGGGAAGCGAAAAATGCGAGGCTGATTCGGAGCCTAATCAGGGCAGCGGAGTCTCGGTGTGTAAAGTATAGTTGGATGAGAGGAAGAGACAACGGGCAACCGGAACAACTTCTGTGAAACGCGTTTCTCATGCGAAACGGAAGCCTAGGAGGCGGTATCGATTGATCGCCGATCCTCATCGTCGCCGTCGTTGTCGTCTACTACTACTACTACTTTTACTACCCCCCGTGGCGACATTTCACCACCAACCAACCAACCCCTCTCTCTCTCTCTCTCTCTATCTATCTATCTGCGCTCAGCTAACGAAAAGTCGGCCTAAACACAGAGTTGTGCCTTTCGACTGGCAGCGAAGCAGTCCACGACCGAGAGGGTCGTACCCTGAAGAAGGAGCTCGGTGTCTCGTCTGTTAGTTTCGTTGCGTGGTGCGACGGCCCCGACGATCCCCACATATGATGGCAGTGTGCATGTTCTGGTTGCTCACGTACGTGGGGCAGGGCCTGGACCTGGCCGTGGGTAACCGGCCCATGATCATCATGCAGGGAGCACAACAGGAACACGACTACCGGCACGGCAGCAGTATCCGAAAGAAGAACGAGCTGAACACGGTCGGCAATAACCTGTTGCACTTCAGGATATATCCCTCCGAGGCATCCCACCGTGACGACCTGTCGAACTGGCTGCTGGTCAACGACGAGCCGAGGATCTCCTCGTGGACCCCGGCCGGCATATTGATCGACGACATGATCAAGGAGCCGAGGGAGCTGCAGACCGTGTTCTTCGCCCTGTCGCCGACCATGATGAACGTCCTCTATTCGGATTACCCGACCGCCGCGTCCGGACAACAACCCGGTGGCGAACAGCTATCCGGGCATCACGACGATCAGCCGAGCCACCTTGGCCAGCAACGGGGCAAGAAGCTACGGATAGATTGCAGACACTCGAGGAACACCGTCAGCTTGCCGATACGGGTGTGCGACGACGAACGCGGACGGAAAACGCTCCAGGAAACCAGACAATCCAGCTACGACGATCTACTCGAGCAGAAACGGAACACTGCTGCGAACCTGAAGACTGACCTGACCAGGGGCGAGAAGCTGAGGGACTACCAGACGAACGCCGGCTTCCTCGCCAGGCCGTACGTCCTCGAAGGCAACAAGCCGCCCGGAAAAAGGAACCAGGTGCCCGATGTCGGACGAAGGGCCATCGACCTTCCCGGAGAGCCTGCACCCCATCAAGCTCAACCGCCGTCGCCCCTTGGGAACGGCATCAGCGCCGCTCCTCAACTTCTGCTCAGATCCCCCAGAGGAAGCATGCAATACGACATCCCGCAGATACGTAAGTGAATACCATACTTTATCGGTAGTGTCTCCGTAAATGTCGGTCCTCGTCGAGCTAAGTGTCGCCAAGCACAGTGTTTACTCGATTTATATGTCCCAAATTCCTTGCCGATAAAAGTCCCAGAACTATCCTCACTGCCGCGGGATATACCCCCTGAGGGACTAAGAAGCTATGAAATAGTATCTCCTGCCCGACCTATGTCCCTGGCTAGACCCGTGTTTTCGACATGTATCGAGCAAACACTGTACAATAGTATCAACGTAACTGTCGTTCCGTCGGGTCTGCCTACATACGCCCGACGCTTTAACACTTTGACTGCCAAACTAGAAACCTCAAAAATTCCATAAAATCAAAATGTTATTTAATAAAATAAAAATTGAAAAAAATTAAATGTATGATATTAAGTAGTCCTACAAGTTTCTTGCATTTTACAGATCCTAATTAAATTTGGTACAATGAATATATTAACGTAAAAATTCATTTTAAAACCTCTACCAATAATTCCGTCACCCACATATGGGTGACATGGCAGTCAACGTGTTAATCGCTTTTTACACGAGTAATTATAATTGTAGTTGGATCGTGTTTGGCGTAATTTTTATTTAAAAAACACGGGACGAATGCGATGGTAAAAGTTTCATAAAAAAATTAGAAAAGTTGCTATCTTTTCGGCCGTCGCGTCGAGTGGAACTAAGGAGGATCCCCTCGGTGGTAGGGATGACACGTTGACAGTTACGATAGAGACCTTCGCGACAGTTACGGAGATAATACTGTAGACTTCGGAGATCCAAAGAAATATGCAAAAGAAAAATCTCCTTTCTTGATTGTAAGTAACAGGAGCCGGATTAAAATTTCTTTCTTTTATGATTTTAAAGGGTACAGTCAATTTAAACAATTCTTTTCAGTATCAAAAAATAATTTCATATCCATTAAAAGACAATCAGTCATAAAAGTCACCGTACATCCTTTAACATTTTTAAAAGTGGACTTGGTTTTATAAAAAAACTTAGAATAATTAGTTTCCTAAATGATGTGTAAAATTTTTTAAAAAATGGTAAATAATTCTACAACCTTTTTATCTGCCAAATGAGAATTTTAAAAATACGATACTCTCAAATAGAATTTATTTGAAACAATAGATGGAATAGCGTTTGCAAAGAGTGTCCGATCAATCAATTACAAAATGGCTGACTGTGAGAAGTTTCTACTTAATCACAGTCATCTACGTCTGCAATGAATCACGGAACTAAATCGTTAAAATTAAAACGTACGTATACTTGCAACAATTCACATCACGGACCAATAATTTAACCATAAAACGGAATAATATTTCCAAACAATATACGACCCGAGCGTAAAACAAAATAGTGTTTCCAAACAGTACCCAGCGAAACACTGTACACAAAATTTCCAAACAGTCTTTGTTCACCGGCATTTCGTCCGAAACTATTTCGAGCATTTCAACCACTATTTTCCACGGACCTGGGACACGTTCTGTGTGTTGTATTACAGCGACTTTTCCACGGACATGCTCGACTTATATGTTAACGAGCGTGTTACGCAGTTACGGAAACATTCGTGTCAGACGTTTGCAAAGTTCCGGGGCGGACAAATGTAATTCGAGGTTTACAGGCCGCATCCTCCGGGGGTACGACCTTTCCCGGCGTCGCCTCGCAAATTCGCGATCGTACGTTTTCGTGGCGTGTCGTCCGTGACCGACGTCCCGACGCCTCTAACTCGTTTCTGCACCCTCTCGTTCCACGTCCATACAGCCCCCGGTAAAATCTCTCTTTAGACATACTCATTGCTGAACCAGACTCCGCGGAAATGCTCGAAAGTTTTCAGTTTACCGGAAATTTCCTCCCACGATCGACGCTTCCGGAAATCAGCTCCCCTTTCGGCCAGCTTCTCTTTCTACCCTTTTGCGGTTGGGGCAACTTTTACCCTTTGGTTCTAACCGGTTCACAGTTGTTTGAACATTTTTGGAAAGCATCGTAAACATTTTACGCGCGTTTTTGTTGCAATTAACACGTTCCGAGCGGACTTCGTTCGGGCTAGTTGACATTTTGATTACAGGATAGGGGTAGGTTCGGGTCGAGTCGGAAAATTTACTCGGGATCGGAACCCCTAAAGTTTATGAAGTCAGGGTACCTGAAATCATAGGATCGGGTCGGGCAGGGTCGGACCGGGACCCCGAAAATTTGCAGTGCTCACAAAAATCACAAAAAGATTGAAAACACTAGACTGCGGATCTTTCTGCATTTATGGGTTATGAAAATGTTCAAAAAATGCTATGATATAAAATTCGATAGAATTTAGTACATTGTTTATTTGCTTTGAGTCTACAGAGGCTGTTCCCATGAAAAATAGAATTTTATTTCATACCATTTTCTTAAAATTTGTCTGCAAAAATTGGAAATTGCGTAAACATCTGCAATCTAGTAATCACATGTGTACAACGCATTTTCATAATATCCTCATTTAATTTCTTCATAAACACCGCATTTAATTTTTTCGTAACCTCCCCATTCAATTTTTCATAACCTCCCCATTCAATTTTTCTATAACCTCCCCATTTAATTTTTGCCATACCCTTCCCATTCCATTTTTTCAGTCAGAACCTCCCCATTTAATTTTGTCATAACCTCCCTACTTAATTTTGTCATAACCTCCGTATTTAATTTTGTCATAACCTCCCTACTTAATTTTGTCATAACCTCCGTATTTAATTTTTTCATAACCTCCCCATTTAACCACAGGTCCCCGAACTTGAGATCTAGTGATACTAATCACTGGATTGCGAATTTTATGCAATTGTGACAAAAATGAGTAGTTGACATTTAAAACAAGGAAGAAACTAAAAGAGATTTAACACTAGATTTACGGGACCCGTCAAAATGACGGGTTCTAATATTTTTAATTTGATATTATTGAGATTCTAAGGATGCATACATAAGAAATTATTTAGCAAATTTATTTCTTTGGGTATATATTATTTTAAAAATATTGCTACAAATTTGAGTAGCACGTTCTTGTTATTTTTATGAAGTATTGCAAAACAATCGCTTTTAGTGCTCCGTAAACCTAGTGTTAAGAATATCTGCTAAAAAATATGTACCTTAAACGAGCTATAATTTCGTGATCCCCTCGAAAGGGATTACAAAATTGAAGGAGCACATTCTCAAAATACCATACTTTCGATTTACGCGAAAAAAAATCGATTGTTCGGACCTGTTACGCCAGGGTACCGGCGGCAAGATGCTGGAAATGTCAGCGAGGAATTCCTTCGGCCATCGGCGAGTACCTATGTATCTATCGATTTTTCGAGTCGCGGTGGCTGCCCAGTCTTGTTTAATGACTTTTATCGGGTCAGGTGATCGCGATGGCACACCCCCGCTGCTGATTCTTCGGCGGATTACCGCGAAGTGACAATTTAATCGCAGGTTTTCTCGCGGTTCTCGTTGCAGCTCGACCTTCTCGTTTTTTATTGTTATTATTATTATTTCTGCCCGCGAAACGCGGGACTAAGAGTGATAAACAGCCGGGGTCACGGGATTAATTTTCCCTCGAGTGACCTTTGGGGATGGCTGCGATCTATCGAGTTTCGCACGGTTAATAGTTGATCACCGACAAAATGAAGCATCGCTAATTAAATAATTATTGAGGAACTCCCTCGTTCCGCCCGGTTTTCAGAATTTATCAGCCTACTTTTATTTTTTTATTCCCCCCCCCCCCCTTTTTTCAGCAACTGCGTTTTCTCTCTCTCTCTCTCTCTCTCTTCTCTGTCGCACGGGGTTGTAATTAAAATTGATATCGAGAACGAGTTCGCACGCTTCGTGCATAGGGGTGCGTGATTAATTATAGTGGTATTAATACCGGCGGCGAGTTTGTTTTATTTGCAACGCGGCGCCGCGCCGTGTTCCGACGCTCTTTTTTTCTCGTTCTCAGAATGCTTCGCGACCGGATTGATAGCAATTGGCAGCACACGTGACGTTGGGCGGCGTGTTTTTCAGACAAATGTATTTCATTAGGGTTTTAATTGGGGAGGCAAGAGTGGACGCTGAGGCTGGGTCGCGCGCCGGGGGTGAATTGCGTCTTCAAAATGTTGAAAAATTGAGGAGCTGTGGCTGTAAGAGAGAACAATGAATTACCAGTCTGAAAACAAAATCGAATTTCTTTTTTTTTATTTAACCCTAGGGCCTTTATGTCCGGAGAAAAATTCTTTCTTTTCAATATTTGTATTTTCTCATTATTAGGGTAAGAGACCAAATTACTGTGGGGGTACCAATTACTGTGCCTACATTAATTATACTTATTTTTAAAGCATAGAGAATATTAAGAAATACATATAACAAACGTATTAACTGATTTTAATAAAAAAAAATGTAATATCTCTTTTTTAATATTCATTATACTTTAGAAACAAGTATAAATTAATATAGGCACAGTAATTGGTACCTCCAGAGTAATTAGGTCCCCCCTTAGGTCTCCCATTCCAATCATTTGACGTTCCAACGATTATACAGGATGGTTCACCTCGATTTTCGTCATTATTATTATTCACAGCAAAGAATGTTTACATAAGTTTTAATGGTTTCAAGAGACGCATAGTTTGGTGTTGTGAGCTTTTTTGTAGGTGGACGCGTAGAAGAGATATGAAGGTCATCAGTATTTTCTTAAATGGGATCGCATGTTTTCCCTGCACCAATCGATGAAGCTTCGTATTCTCTACAAAACAGCGTTAACCTATTAATATCGAGAAAGCATTAGTTAAGGAGATCTTTTAATTTTAGTTAAACATTTGGAATAAACATTCTTCGCTATGAATACTAATAATGACAAAAATCGAGATGGTAATATCTGGTGAACCACCCTGTATATTGAAATAGGAACCTCGATAAGGATTCCAGAATTTTTGTAGATTTCTTTCAAACCCAGAACAGCGAAAAAATTAGTTGTGAATCGTGATGTCGTTACCTAGATATTATAGTTCGCAATATCATTTTAGTATCGCGCTACAGTGCAGTATCGCTCGTATAATATTCAACTATACGAAGATCATAACAGTAAAGACACAGCATAAAAGGTTACATAGTAGGAGGAACACGCTTCAATCCTCGCGGTATGATCGCTTCCGCGACTAGATTGCCGCAATAATCACTAAGAGATACCGAAATAATGACAATTACTGTGGTATTATTATCGATAGGTGATAGTCGCACCTGTTGCCGCTCACACACGAATGTGATCACCTGTATCATCACGCGATACCAATTTCTCTGTTCCCGCACGTCCGCCCGTCGGAAATCGGCTACGGCAAAAATAGAAAGCGCAACATTCGATGATCGAGGACGAGTTCCACCATATACTGGGTAGCTCGAAGGAAATGCAACAAAACATAAAAGTTATTCAAACATCCAACAAATGAAATCACATACCAACGAAGGTGTCGCGAGTCTTTTTGACCTTTGATTTTCCAAATACGAAAAATCCTGCTCGTGCATTCTTTAAAATTTTGCAACAGAAAAATTACTACAAGTTGTTCAATACGTGCACTTGTAACACTAGGTTTACGGGACCCGTCAAAATGACGGATTCTAATATTTTTAATTTACAATTATTAAGATTTTAAAGACACATCCACGAGGATGATTACCCAACACATTTATTTCTTTGAGTATATGTTATTTAAAAAAAATTGCTAAAGATTTGGGCAGCACGTTCTTCTTATTTTTATAAAGTAATGTAAAATAGTAACCCTTAAGAGACACATACATAATTATTAAGATTCTAAAGATACATCTATGAGGATGATTACTCGACAAATTTATTTGTTTGGTTATATGTTATTAAAAAAAAATTGCTTGTTATTTTTATAAAGTAATGTAAAATAGTCACTTTTAATGCTCCGTAAACCTAGTGTTATGTGACCCAGTCTATTAAAAAATAGATCTATTCATTCTTTCAGAAAAATTCCTAAAAGTCACATTTTCCTCAGATTGTTCATTAGGTATGACTCAACTCAGAGAGCACAAAACATCAAATTACTATGAGAATAATAACTAAATTATTAAAAATTTAGTAGAAAATACAAAGGTAATCTTATTTTCATTTTATTAAAGTTCTCACGAAAGTAATTTTTGTACCTAACTCTTGTTTCTTGCAATTCATTAAAAAAAATTTGACATACCTATTTTATACCAGATGTAGATATCAATTCTCTTTTCGCTTCAGTAAATGACTGTAAAGCAAATTCTAAGGAAAGGAGTCGATCAAGAATAATTTTTAAAAAGCCAGTTAAATTTAGAGTAGATGTATAAAGAATTGTTTAAAAAGACTGTACACTTATTGTCACAGAAGATGCGTTACAGTTTCTGTAAAGAATTTTTTGATCGCGTTATACAGGAGTCTACTGTAATTCAGAAACTGGTGAAACTTTTGTCGGATTGTTTTCGCCGACATTGTCGGGCGAAAAGTTTGCGGCACAGACAAGGCTATGAAAGAGTAAAATGATGAACGAGAGATGACCTTGCCGAACAACGATATTTCTGTCGATTCGTTTCGAGCGGACGGCCATACAGGGTGTGGCAACCCGATGCAACTACGAGGGCTACTGTCGGAAATAGTCGCGGTATTGTTGGCGATGTTGAAGAAAACGTTGCCCGGAATTTGCACCCAGAGACGTTGGAAATGTCGCTGAAAGTGGGGGACGTCTTCCTTTTGCCCGGCCCCTTTGTCTAACCACTATCCAGAGACCGACAAAAGCTTCATTACGAATCGATGCGCTCGCGCAAATTAATGCAAATCTTGCGTACTGTCTGTTCCATTAACACGTTACGGCCCGCCATTGTTTTAGGAAATCTTCCTCCGGGGACGGTGGGAAATTAGTCGAAGAATTTCGAACTCTATCGACTCGCTAACTTTCTTAGGATTCGCTGCGCACATTCTCACGGGATTAAAATAAACTAGTTGAGAGAGGATTTCCTTTTTATTTTCATGAAAGTAATTGACACTGTATTTTTTTTTAAGTGGGGGAGTGTGATCAAGTAATTTGGAACTTTGTGTAGAATTTTGTTATACTTTTGTCCAGTTGTGTGAATTTTTCCATTTCGATTTATTCATAAATACAGTTTTTATTTACAGTAGAACATGATAATACCTGCTAGCTTAATAACAAACTTTAAAAGCTGAAATATTGTGTGTCCAGATTGAAATAAAAATGACAAATAGTTTTCTTTCAGTTAAGGGCCAATTACGCGGAATAAAAGACGAAACCAGTTTATAAAATGTAAGAAATACAGAGATGAGAAAATAATTTACCTGCGTGTTTGGTCATAAATAACATCCGTGTATATTTTTTAAGTGCATTGTTTTCGAGGCCATTTTAAAATAAACCTTAATCTATATTATGTTCCCCGACATTATTAGAACAAATAATCACTATTTACATTAGCTATTTTTATCGCGGGTATTTTCTAATATTTCATAAAGTAGTATTTTCTGTATTTCATAAACTCTCGGTCAGTTTTCACCGAAAATATACGATTATTTATAACACTGCTCAATGAACGAGAATATTGTAATATTATTCGGTGACTCTCACTAATATTCTGAATCACTGTCTGAATCGAACAACTTGTTTGACCTCACTTTATGAATTTGCTTGAGAAGTTGGAAAAATCATTTTACTAGGGGACGTGTAAAAGAAATTTTAAAAATGTTAAAATTTGTGCGAATTGTGGTACAGAGAACAGTGGAGCTTTTTATAACTTCTTTATGTGGCTCAGCATCAAACGAATTTAAAAATATCAGAATGTTATTTCCTGCTTTAAAAAATGATCAAAAGAAAGGAATATCTGTTTTAATTTCTGGAAAGGATTAAATTCAATTTTATACAGATAAAAATACTCGTCAAAGCAAAATTTTTATTTATTTCTTGACGAAGAGTGTACCCGCCATGCTCGATATTCACCAATACGTTTTAATTATTGCAAAGCCTCGAATTCAATTATTTTTGGTCACATAACGAACACGCTCGTGAAAATAAAAACAATCTTTATTTCTCGATGACGAGTGTGTCCACGTGACACACGGCTAAGAGTTTTATACGGAGTCGACATGCTAGTAACGTACATTTGAAACTGATTGTGTGGCTTATAATTCGATATAAAGAACAGCCCCGAAACGCGGCGTCGCCATAAAAGAATGTCCGCAGAATAAATTCCGGTTTCGGAGACGCCGCGGTCGTAGAAAAACATCGAAATGTTATAAAAGTTCCGAATGATATCGTAACATAAAAGTATCAGAAAGTTGGGATCGGAGCGCGGGTAAAATAACAGTATAGTAAAATGTCACGAAGAGAGGAGTTGCGGATGGTAATAAGATTTCCTGTTTTTCTTTTCTCTCTCTCTTCAGTTTTACGGGGACCCTGGCGAGCGAGCGATGGAGGCCAATTCTGATGGAATTTTTAAAACCAATGGTCGTTTCGTTGCGTCCCACCCCGTGGTTCCTTATTTCGTTCTTTTATTGATGACGCTCGAGGTTTCGGGGATGATATTACCTTAAAGTACCCACCCTAATCGATTTGGGACAAACAAGTTGGCGACGGTCTGGTGACGAGAGTTTAAATCGAATGAATGTCGTTACCGAGGCCAACTTTCGGCAACACTAACAAACGGTCGATCCCTGAGGAGTTATACGCCTCCGAAAAATTAATTTCATTTACGTACTTCTTTCGTAATTATTCCCTTGGGAGGGAAATTCTTGTTTGACAACCATGGAAACGATTTTTTGAGAACTTTTCTTGATTGAACTCTTCGGAGACGAATTTTTACAAAATGAAAGATACATGATGTTATTTAATTAAAATATTATCAATAGTGAACGGTTCTCCAACAGATTTTAATTTTGCTTCATCTAGAATAATTTTAATTTGAAGACAATTAACCTGGCATGTGTCAATGCACCTGGAGAGGAAAATTGTGTATAAAATATAAACTTCACTTTCTGGGACCAAAAATTTTGCACTTTTTTTATATGATCCTGGAGATTTTGATGAGACAATTCCCAAAATGCAAATTTTAAATTGCGGAGTTCAGTCGTTCAAACGTTATACGCGTGTAAAATTGAGTGAAGTAACTTGAAGAAAGGAATAACTTCCTTAAACGCATCTTTACAGTCGCAATAATCGCGAATTAAACAATTCCGTTAGATGTTGAAACAGGAGAATGCGAGAGCGAAGTTCGCGACGAAGCTGCGCTGTAAAACGCGCGCTATAAATCGATGAAGCGATTAATACTAACCTTGGTATTTTCCCTATGGCTTTGAATTACATCGGGGACGTTTAAAAACGGCAACCTTGGCGGGAATTTCGCGTAAAGGAACGCCGGTGATCCTTCGGGGCCCGCGTCGATTTTATGCATAAAAATAGTACAGCGATCGATGGGCGCGAACAATGTAATAGAAAAATTATACGGGCCGTGACGGAAATGATGTTACAATAACACCGGCGCCGACGCAAGGATTGCCGAACGTGGAACGCATGGGAACGATCGGGAATCGTGAAAGTCGATGGAAATTGGCGGAAATTTATTCAAACGACTCACCCGGTCCTTGCACTTGATACGCCACGGGAAACTAAAACGTTCTGTTCGCGGGAAATAAAGGAGAATTACTACGGAACGAAAGGATCAATGATCGATTCAAGGAATTTTCTCTGCGAATGTGGCACCAACTTTCTAAACTAAAATGCGCAGCCTTCTTTCCAAAAATTTCTTTTGTCTCACGAAAGCCACCCCTATCATAAAAATTGTCTAATTATAATTTTCAAAAATCAAATTTCTAGACTAAAACACCCCCCTAATTCAAAACTGAGTCAGCTCCCTATGATCAATTCATACTTCCGCAACTTTTCTTGGCTCACCACCCCTTTTTAAAAATTTCTTTGGTTTAACCCCCTCTATAGGAAAACCATTCCTATCATAAAAATTGTCTACTTATAATTTTCAAAAATCAAATTTCTAGTCCAGAATGTCTCCTAGTCCAAAATATATATATATATAGGACTTACCACCCCCTTTTAAGAATTTCTTTAATTTAACCCCCTCTATAGGAAAACCATTCCTATCATAAAAATTGTCTAGTTAAAATTTTCAAAATTCAAATTGTCAGTCCAGAATGTCTCCTAGTCCAAAATATATGTAGGACTTACCAGCCCTTTTTAAGAATTTCTTTAATTTAACCCCCTCTATAGGAAAACCACCCCTATCATAAAAATTGTACAGTTATAATTTTCAAAAATCAAATTTCCAGATCAGAATGTCCCCTAATTCAAAATTGAGTGAGCTCCCTATGATCAGTTTATAGTTCCCCAATTTTTCTTTGCTCGCCACCCCTTTTTAAAAATTTCTATAATTCAACCCCCTCTATAGAAAAACCAGCCCTACCATAAAAATTGTCAAGCGTAGCTGTAACTTTCAAAGACCAAATGTGCGGACCAAACTGCACGACCCCTTTTCCAAAAATTTTGTTCAGCCCTCTCTTCGAGAAAACCGCCCTTAACGTCGGACTTATCGAGTGTAATAGTGATTTGCGAGTCTGGAGGAGTTAAATTGGAAACAAACAAAACAAAATAACTGGAAAGTGAAATTTTAATGTCTCGAAGTTCCGTTGAGCGCCCACAGGTGGGTGGTAACGACCGCGTCGCGAAACTATAGGTTAGAGGGACTCGCTGGGGGGTCGCTCAGGCACCTGTTACGGGTGACCGAAGAATTGCGCAAAAGTGTGTAGATTACTTTCATTGTCGGAAAGTTCGACGGCGGCGGAAGTTGTACTCGCGGAACGGGAGTTTTAACGAGGTGCCCCCGCCGCTCGTGTCGTCAACAAGTTATTGTTTCCCGCCGCTATAAATGGATAATTGGGGAATTTTCTAAATTCCAGCTGAAAGGAACGCTTCAACAGCTCCTCGGAAATCGGACTAACACGAGCAGAAAAATTCCGGCTTAATGACTAGCTTTAAAATCTTATCTCTTTCGAATTTTGTTGGCTTGTTTCGAACAGCCGACGATAGTGCCGCGACTTCGTTGTGCGAGAAAAATTTATTGCAACGAGGTATGCTGGATTGAAGAAGAAAAGAAGTTACGTTTTTACGCTCGACAAGCGAATGGAGATTAAAGTAAACTCTTATCTTACCTTTTCGAAGAAATTCTGCTCTGTTTCAACGTAAACAACGTACTACAGTTTCATTTAAGGAAATATGTTCTTGGAATTTTTATGGGAAGAATTATTGCTGTTAAAAAAAGTTCCATGGTAATGAAGAGAAACATACACACATTTATATGTAAATAAATGAATAGTAATAAATAATGATAAATAAATAAATAAATGAACATATTCTTTTTGCAAAACTAATCGCCATACAATGCTTCGAAGAGCTAATTTTACAATTGAATTCGCTAGAATAATTTTCTTTGTTGCAACGCGAGACCTAATTAATAACTCTCGGCTCAATCAATGACGCAGACGCTGCATCTTAGACTATTAGAGATAAATAGCGAATGACGCAATGATTGTCATTGGTTTCATCTAATTTAGAACCCAGACAGTTTTAATTATTCTCCAGTGAGGCATGATATCGCAGATGAACATTTCTATAAATTATACGCTATAACCATAATATAAAAATACAACTAAAATATGCAGATGTATGCAGTAGAATCTTGATTCATGACTTTTTGTACACCTTAGTTAAAAAGTAAGGAATCAACCATTCCAAGAAAACCATGAAGCTATACGAATTCAGTGACAAAACTTTTCTGTTATTAAAATTATTCTTTTAAGTAGCTTTTGCCAACATATCTGTGGTATTTCTCTGATTAAAATGAGTTCAAACATGACATAATTCAATGCTCATTTGCATGTTCAATACACGACTCGGTGGAGCCTAGATTATCCGAAGTGATCAGTTCGGATAATAGAGGTCCCACTATATCGTGGATTAAACGAGTAAACATGATCCAAACAGCGCCGTGTTTGGTATCATTTTAATCAGAAAACTGTGACGAATGTGTTCGTAAAAGAGCACATGTTACTTTTTCGTATGTTAATACCTAGAAATAAATATATAACTGTTTTTCTCCGAAAATTGTGACAGAAGAATGGTTGTACTCAACAGAGAAACGCGTAGAATGGTAGGATAGTGCTTGGACGAGTGTTGAGCTGTTCTAAAATTTATTTTCCATTTTTTTAATGCTTGCAGATTGTCCTTTCTCGGAAGACGGGATGGAAAGGTTCCCGTGTCCCACCCCGGACAGATTCGGTAGATATCACTGCATCGATGATCACGCCTTGTGCGACGGTTTCATAGACTGCCCTGAAGGCGAGGACGAGAACATGCAGGCGTGCCTGTTTTACAAAACCGTAAGTCTTTAATCAGCAACCGTCTGTCGTGATCAATTTCAGTCGCACCGTTCGCTCTCAATCAACGCTCTGTAATCTGCCTGCAATTCCTCCGCGACCCACACACCCCTCCGCCCCCCTAGGACGTCTATTTTCTGATTTCTCGATTCGAAAAAGTTCGAGCGGAACATTAGGTTGAACTGAAAATAACTTTTGCCGTAAACACAGGAAAAATAAGAGAGAAAGACGATTTAATTTTTCTTTTTATATATTTATATATATACGGTTTAATTAGTGTTCGCTTCCACGAAACTTTTCATTTCTTTCAAATCTTCTGTGAATATTGCAAAAAATGATATTCATAAATTTTTGTATAGTTGAGATATAGACAATGTTGTGTTGTTTTTAGGGGATGTATTTAGTTACTTTTTGGTTATGAATAGCAATTTTTTAATGAGTTTCAATGCATCGTTTCTCGTTGGCAAAATTGTTCCTCTCTGAAGAATAATAAATTTAGAAATAAATACTATTAGGTAGAACCAAAAGATTCTTAACCTTTTAACTGAGCGCCTTTTTATTACGAACATTTAGGGAGAAAAATAGAAGTGCCATAACAAAAATTGTGCCATATCCTACATACGTTATATTAGTATTATAAAGTCAAAGAATTGTTTCTTGAATTAAACTGAAAATAAACGTTTCGATTCGCTTCGTAACAAACTCTGAGCAGTCTGATCAATTTTCTGTTGCTCTACTTGCTTCACCGCGCTTAAGGTGTTACAATCGCTCAACTTTAAACACGCATAACTTTCGAACCAGTGAATTCCTCGCCCCAAAACTTCGACTTTTTGGCATTTTCTCTTCAAGATGTACAAGAATATATATTAAAAAGTTAAAAATGTCTGGGTCATCAAGGTGAAGTTTAACGGAGAAACATCACTTCCATCTGGAAATCATATTTGACAAACAGGAAAAAAACGAATATTTACGTTCGCTTCCTGACAAACTCCAAGAAGTCCGACAAATTCTCCGTTGTTCTACTTGCTTCTAAAAGAAAACGGGCAAAAATCGCTAGTCTGGTTAGGGATTGAGAAACAACCACCGTCTCAGTCTGGAAATCATGTGTGATCTATAAGGAGCACAGAAGAAAGTTGTTAGAGTCTCCTTTGCATAAAGTATCAGCTAGCCCTGTCAGTCGTACAAACCGTCCAAGGTATTCATAGGCCTCGATATCGCGGGCAGTTCATTAAAATTTTTATCGTGCTCTGTCGGGGATGACCTTTTTAAAGAAGAAACGCTTTCGATCTCCGGCGCAGCGCTAATTTTCTCGAGCAATCAACCCTTCCCCCCTCCACTCGGGGGCGTGTATAAAGTCGCGGCGAATAAACCTCGGCCTGGAAATCTCGATTCACCGGGAGCTCGGTTCTCTGAACGGGAGATCTGCTTAATTTCGCCGGTGAGAGGAAAGAGTTTTTCTCGCCGTGTAAAAACAAGATGGAAGCGAAAATTAAACCGCGAAAATCGAAACGAAAGAATGACGTTTAACAATATTACTCCATCGAGAAACGGGATATCGCTGAAACCCTCTGATACCAAAATTGAAATATTTCAATTCTATTCGAAAAGTATTGGAATATTAAACTTCTTTAATAAAATTAAATTAATATCATTAAATTATTAGAATTATTAGAATTATTTTTTAGAATTTGCCTACATTTCCGGAAAAAAAATATTTTTCCGTTGCATTTCTTAACATTGATCTGGCAACCCTTAACTGGTATATTGGAGTCTCTGGTGACCCAACAAAATTTCTGTACACTAACTTTCCCTACAGTATTTAGTACAAATTGTATACTTAATTCTAAACCTACCACTACCAGCGATTATATATTTTTATTGAAATTATGAAGACACCAGTTACAATTTTATTCCGATATAAGACGACGTTTTTTATTTCGAAATAAGAAAATCGCCTCCTGCTCTTCATCCGAAATAGGACGAAAGCCGGTCCGGAGCCATCGCCTTATATCGAAAGAAAATTGTATTGCAATATCCGCTGGGGTCAGAAATGACCCATATTCTTCTTCGCAGGAGTCCGAAGGTTGAGGGTTAAATTTGTCGAAAAACAATTCACGTGGTTGTTCGAGTATCGCCGATTTGCCATCATGTCACTTCTCAAAATATTTGGTAACCTTCTGTTTCTGATTTTCCACTGTCGATCGCGAGCTTCCGGCTGTTTTCGATATCCACACGTGGGCAGGGCTCGACAGTTTTTGCCGGGAACCAATTTCGGTATCAGTTTCCGAAGTCCGGCGTCATTGCGAAAGGAAATTTCGCTCGGAGCGGTTTGAGGAGAACGGAAAAAGGTGGTAATCCGCCGGAGCAAGGTCGAGCGAACATGGAGGATACCGGAGAACCTCCCATTCCAGAATCTCGATGAACCTTTTCTTTTAAGTTCGCTGTGTGGGCCGCCGCGTTGCCGCGATGCTCGTTTTTATCCACCCGAAGCCGCCCAGTTTCTAAACGGCAGCTTTATTGTTGTTAACGCGAAACGAAAACTTCCGAACAATGCCGGTACCGGAAACAAAGGCTGTCGCACGGTGTAGAATCGATAGAACGCCTCGCCGCCAGACAATCCTTATCGGAAGAAATTCATTAGCGAAAAGAAAACCCTGCGAATGGATTGCGCAACGCGACTACACTCTCCTGAATGCACTGGGGTTCGCTTGATTAAATTTGTGTCCACTTTTTCTGTAAATTAACAACCAAAATTAAGCTCTATTTAATTAGACTCCGAACATCCAACTTAATTCGTTGCCTAGTACTAAACTGAGATTATATAGTAAATAATTAACATCGTTCAAAAATGCAGAACTAAATCTGCAAATTCCTTGTAGTAAATAATAACGCGACACAAATATGCAAAAACTAAATCTGCAATTTCCTTTTAGGGAAATGAAAAATTGTGGCAGGATTAGAGGAGTTTAAAATATTATTTTACCGCAATTTTTCATTTCCATAGAAAACAAAAGTTAAAAGCGAGGAAAATGTGTCAAATAGACCAGAGGGAGAATTGAGTAAGATTGTAAATTTTTTCTTTGGGGATAAAAAATTATGATAAAATAAGGGTAGTCTTGGAATCGTCGCGTCGCAAGGAAAGGGTCAAACCCTGCACATTGCAACTCCTCGACGACTTTTCCACGAGTACATCACGAACACGCAAAAGGTTGCAGTTTATGCATAAATTTTCACGGTAAATAACGTTCATAGTGTAACGCTGATCGGAAGTTGAAAATTACTTTTTTTTTTCGCGATAGTCTATAGCAACTGAATCTTTTATTCGACGCTGAATGTCAGTAAGAACGTTGGAACACTTTGCCTCGGTGGAATCTACAGGTCAAAAAGAAATCTACTGTACATATTGTACACGCGTATGTTCGTTTGCTTTACAGTGGTGTAACGCAAAAATTACAATGTCATAGTTGGAATTGCCTGTGACCTTTTAGCAAGTCCTGTGAGTACACAAAACGCTACTGACTGAATTTATAGACAAAATAATTATATATTTTGATATGAACGGTACAGACTCGCCTACTTTTAAAATGCATAAAACTCTACTAATTTATAGACAAACTAATTATATACAGGGTGTCCCAAAATTGTACTTCCTTGAAAGGAGCGATTCCTGACACCATTCGAAGTAACTTTTTCGTTTACAAAAATTTTCTCCGCGGCTTTGTTGAAAAGTTATCAACGAGAAACGCGGACCAATCAGAGCGCGGATACAGCAGGCAGATTCTGACTCAACCAATTGAAACGCCAAGCTCAGCGGAAGATTCCACCGAGCCAGGATCCCTCTGCTATAGCCGCGCTCTGATTGGTCCGTATTTTTCGTTAATAACTCCTTAACGAATCCACGGAGGACATACTTGCAAAGGAAAAAGTTTCTTCTAATAATCCCAGGAATTATCCCTTTCAAGGAATTATAACATTTTTGGGACAGCCTGTATTTTGGTATGAACTGTACAGATTCACCTACACTAGTACTACCAAGCACTAGATGCAACTGGCATACATCACCTTATAATAACAACAAAATTGCATTTGTTTAGATCGGGTACCAGGTTTGTTTAAATATCTGTTTTATTTTTATAAGCTTATTACAAAATTTTCCCATGAAAACATATTTATAATTCAATTCAATTTACACACAAACTAATTGCATATTTTGATATGAACGGCACAAAGCCACCGTATGAATGCAACGACGAGTCGTTTAACATCGTGCAATTTTATATTACCGGAAACACTGTCAATTCGACGAGCCCATTGTTCCTGTGTACACGGTAGGTGTGCGCAGAACAGAAACGTTCCGTCAATAAACACGACGGCCAGGTTCCGGCAGCATGTTTATAGACAGAAGTATGTCAAATTTCAGTGGTTGGCGGCTCGCGCTCCAATTACGTCGACACTGAAAGTGACAGGTATTGAAAACGACCGACAACGGGGGATGCTAGAACGACGGAGGCAAACGGAGTGTACTCCTGTCGCTCAATGAACAAAAATGTATCCAGTGATCTGTCTTAAAAATGACGATGACGGTTGATGGCCGATCGTAGACATAACCAGGACAAAATATAATGTGGTCAGCTACATGTGGGAGAAAATTTAAGGGATGGTTCTCCAAGACGACATAAAACGAAAATGAAGAATAAAAGAATCGCGTTTTCGACTTCATTTTTGAGTTATTGTCAATTTAAAATCCGCCTGAAATGCGGCAACCCGACCAACAGAGCTGTACGTTGTGTACGTCATAGAGGCGCGCGACGTACACCTCTGTTGGTAGGGTTGCCGCATTTTAGGCGGATTTTTAGTTGTTGATAACTGAAAAACGAAGCCAAAATCGCAATTTTTTTATTCTTCATTTTCGTCTCGTACTGTCATGGAGAATCACCCCTTAGATTTTCGTCCACCTGTAGTCGAACACTCTGTATATATATACGGTAATGTAATTATTACCATTTTATGGTACAAAGCTGATCACGTATCTTAAGATTCTTAAACAAATTTTTTTTCTTATTTTTCTATCCAAAATGGAGGTGCTCCGAGGCTCGACACCTTCCACACTTTTCGACCTGGAATAAAAACAAAGAATTACCTTCGAATTTGCTAGAGAAGTACGCAGGGACTTTCGAAAATGTTCAGAAATGGCAGGCATTTGCAGTCACAGTTGCAATTTTCAAAATTCGGAAGAGTCTCGAATTAAAAATGAGTAGATGAAATACAGAACGGGATAATAACTCTAGAATAATTTAAAAATACTATAATATTATCTTCAACTTCTTAAACATGTTAACATTACAGTATCTATCAAACTTTGTAGCAAAGAAATCAATTTGTTATCTTTACAATCTCAATATTCGTAAATTAAAAATATTAGAATCCGCCATTTTGACAGGTCCCGTAAACTTAGTGTTAGAACGGAAAATAAGTGTTGATTTCACTCCGGTTTGTCGTAGCTCGGGTAGAAAGTTTTGCATGAAGACCCGCAGTGTACCAATCACTGTAACCAAAAAAAAAAAATATGTAGTTAAAAAATAGGGGTTAAGCATGTCGGTTTCGATTGGCTGAGAGAAACAATCCGTCGGTCGTGTTTCCGTGAGAACCACTTGCCGAGTCGGCCACGGGAAGGAGGTAGAAGAGTGGATGAAAGAGAGATTAAACGGGGCTTCCTCAAGAGAGTGAAGATACCTGTCCGATTCTCTGTGTGCGGGGTTCGTCTCGGTGAAAGGGGTGAAACGGAAAAGCGTGTTTCCAGGCGGCTCGGCTCGGCGCGGCTCGGCGCGGCTTGGCTAGGCGCGCGCGAAAAACGAGAGGGAAAGAATCGACCGGAGGGAAATCCAAGCCACGTACCGCCCCCTTCCCCATTTATCATCCATCGCATCCGGCGAACAGTTGACCTTTCTCCCCAGGCTGATTCCGACCTGGTCTCTCTTGCCTCTTTGAAATCGATATTCGCTTCTTTTCCTTCCGCCTGCTCGATCAGCCACTCGAACTTAACCCTAGATACACACGCTCGCCGCGCCGCGCCGACCCGCTTCCGCAACGCGACTCATTTGAATGCCTGGGGACCGCGACGTGCCGGGCCCACCCCCCGATAAATTCAACATCAATTATTCATGCCGAGAACGAGCGTCAATTATCGCTGGAAAATTCATTTCACTTCGCACGGTCGGCCGTTTCTGTAATACAAAGTAACAAGAATTAATCTCGAAATTTTCGTGTCCTCACATAATTCGAAACCAGAGCTTGTCGTAAGGTACTCGATCGAGATAGATCGCAAACGATACACGCGTAGGATCTCATTTGTTAACTACCGGCCCAATCAAAATGATTGGTTCCTAATTTTTTCTTTTACAATTACTGAGATTGTAAAAATGTTTTCATCGGAAACTTTTTAATGAACCTCTTCATTGAAGCACATATTACAATAAAAGTTATATGAAGTCTGAATTGGCACAGTCTTGTCACTGTTACAAAGCGATATACGTTAGTCGCATTTATTGCTCGGTGGTTCTAGTGTTAAATAAATAACAATCACGTCCAAACCTCTTGAGGGAGCGTATCAATGTTCTTCGCGTCTCGAGTGATAATTACTTATTCCAGGAGATAATTTATTATTAAAATTACAATTGCAATGAATAAACTAATAATAATTAGAAACGACAAAAACATAACATAATAATAAACATTTATTATTTTTTATTATGGTAATAATAATAATTATTATGATTATTACTATTATTTAATAATCATACTGGCTCTATGTACATTAGCCTAAACTATAAATTTAACACAATATTTTAATTGCATATCGTGTAGCAAATTGATGATTCTCAGAAAAGCTATTTTCCAACGTTCTTATGCCATTCAGTGCAATCAGTGCAACCGACAAAAGATGGGAATTCTTGAAGTGGTAATTCGAAGACTTATTTCCACACTAAAAATACTATCACAATATAATTGAGAAAATACTATGGAAGGGTTGAAGATTTTTAGACGAGAATTCCAGGAAAATAATAAATCACTTCGTTTCTTTACCATAAAATATTGGACTGTACTTTAGAATGCGAGAACGGCAAGGGACAGTACAAGAAGCATGATGAATTATTAAAACCCTTCTCATGCTTTCAAGACGAACGAGAACCACCTTACCTGTTAGATAATATCTTCAGTGCTCGGAGATGAATGAAGGTTGTCTCAATACAATCTTCTATTCTTTACCTTGTACTTTCGGAGGAAAGAAGTTCGTTATTAATGATATTTTCCGGGATGAAAAAGAGACAGTCTCTACTAACGTCCATTTCTATCATTTAAAGCATTTTGTCTACGTCCAGTGCGGAAATCATTTTTATAACAAAAACACAGGCAGTTCGATCAAATTTCTTTTGATTTTTTCATTAAATTGCGGACATATTAATGGGTCTATAATGATATTTGCTGAAATTAGCATCTACTGAAATTTTGCGGTAAATACTTTTAAATTAGTAGACGTATTTATGGGTCTATAATGGATATTTTGCTGAAATTAGCGTCCACCGAAATTTTTGGTAAATACTAAATATTAACTAAACTAAATATTAATTTACTAAAATCAGTTAACTAAAATATTAGTTTGTCTACTTAACAAGGCTTGTTTACTGCAAAGATGCATTAAGGGAAATTATTCAATAATTCTTGAATATACAGAATGATCGGTGATACAACCGAAAAGGGGATGATTACGCACAAAAAAATGATTCGAAAGAGGTATGCATGAAACTATTTTTGCAAAATAAAAATTTTCTGCGTCAATTGCGGAGTAGCCTAATCAAATAAATCTAACATTTTTTTGTCGGTTATAAAGATACTGTAAAAAAACGATTTTCTTGGGAAACACGAAGCAACGTTTCAACTTTATGTGCATACTGTTTTTTCGTTACATAAAATCACAAAATGGTGGAGTTACTCGGCTCAGCCGGCGTTCGAGGCGTTTCGATGGATCTCGTGGCCGTTTATCTCGAACGATGTCTCGTTCTCGGTTTCCCATTTTCTTGAAAACACACACACACCGGAACCAGGTGTCGTTGAAACGGAATCGACGGCTTGATCGAGGTGGGCGGCTTCGCGCGAATTGGACCACGTCGGAGTCCTCGTTTTCAACTTCGTCAGAGAAAGAAGAGGAGGGGAGGGTAGACATAGAAAGGGGGGGGGGAAGGAAGCCGGCGAACTTTACCCGCGAACTTTCGAAACGAAATTTTCGCGGATGACGTCACCGCTCCGACACGTCAGCCAATCGCGGATACGTCAATACCTTTTCGATGGGAATCGGAACCGAGTCTCGGCGTCCCCCATTCCCTCGGTATACCCCATGCCGGGTAACGTTGACCGGCAAGCGAAAGAACGCCGCTGCTGGAAATTCCGGTCTCTCTCGAAAACGATTTCGATTCTTTGATAAAAGGAACCCGATAACTCCCGATACCCGACGCGACGTTTCGACTCGAGTTTTCCAGAGGGAAATGGGAACCCGGGGAAATTCTAATCGTATTACTGTCAATCAAAGCGCTCGCGCGCGTTCGGTTTCTTCGCGATATTGTAAATTGCGTTTGCGGCGGATCGACGCGTCTCGGGATTCTTGGAGATGTATCGTCCGATTGTAGATCTTTATGCAACAAGCCTCCAGTTTCATAATCATGTCGTTCATTTTATTCTATTGGGTTGTCCGGATAGTTCGTGCCGATTTCTAAGGGAAACTCAAACGCAGTACATTTAAATTTCGATATACATTCATTGAATTATTATAAGTGCCATTTCGTTCCATAATCTTTCTCCACCTTTCACGCGTTTTTCGGCGAAAAACTTTTAAATCTGATTTTTTATGTCGATAGAAGAGTTAAAGTTTTTGTCATTATTCAGACCTATCCTAATGCCACCTCCAGAAAAACGGTACGAACTTTCCGGACAACCCAATATTTTCGCTAAAAAAGAAATGATATACATTCGAACGGCTGTGGAGACTTTAGAAACTTTTTATTCGTCACTGAAAACACCGGAGATTTGAAGATTGAAGTTTCCTCTTTACAATGACGCCTTAAAAATTGATCTACGATTTTTTTCAGCGGTTTTGTCGAGCCTTGAGTGATGTGCTGAAAACTTTACAGTAGTACAAGTTGCAGCATGCACTTGTTCGTCGTCTCAGTCCCATAAAGAAGTGAAAAAAAAATCGTACATCAGTTTTTAAGGAGTCGTTATATAGAGGAGGTTATCATCTACGAATCTATACTACTTTCAGTTAGGAGAAAAATTTTTCAGATTTTTGGGAGACGTTTGAATTTGAAGCATTTTTTAGGAAAAATAGGCATTCGGTTTCCCACCTGCTGCATCATGTAAAAATAGCTTAAAGGAAAATACAGTGTTTACTTGATATTTGTCCAAAACACGGACATATATCGAGATATACAAAGACACATATAAAGGACGGGGAATTATAAAAAATTATAGTTTCATTTTTATTATAATTATAGTTAAATAATTAAAATAAACGTACAGATCTGTTTTTACAAGTCTAAACTGTTTCTCCGGATTCTTGCTATTAATAAATGGCTATCTTTTGACCGTTTCATATACAATAGGTGGCAGAACAGACAAACAGTGGCCATGCATCAATATTACGAATAGAATTAGATTTGTATAAATCAATAGATCTATTTCTGTGGGTTTCAATTGTTGTCCCGGAATTGATTGAATTCCAATTTTTCATTCATGAGTGAAGTTTTAGAAATATATGAAGAGACAGCGGATGTTATGCATTTATGATGAAAACGAGTAGCTGCAATTTAAAACAGCAAAAACATTAGCAAAATTTAAATTATCATCAGTATCATTTTTATTTAGAAAATTTTTACTTTTAATGAATGTCGCTTTGTGTTTGAATAATTGTTTGTATAATGCCATTTGAGAAATAACTTTTTAAAAAAATATTTGGAGGGAGAACAATTTTGAGACCAACCTCTGATAGATCATACATTTATTTATGCATGCCTACAATAAAAATTATAGTTATGACTGTAGTTATAGCCATAGTTACTCGCCATCTTGGGATAAAAGAGAGTCCTGTTTTTTTAATTTTTATGAATTATTGTCACTGCAAAAATCTATTTCATCATTGTTAAATCATTGATTTTGTAAACTATATTCTTGAAGGAAATGCCAAAAAGATTTTCTTTAAAAAGTCACACTACATCACCCACCCCCTTAACACGTTGACTGCCACACCAAGGATCATAAAGATCACTCCAAATCAGATCAGCCAATTTAATAATATTCTATGGAATAAAAATAGTTCTCGCAGAATAAAAATAATTTATATAATGGAACCGCTCTGTAACTTGCAAATGTCTATCAAAATTTCTAATTCTAGTATAATATAAATATTAATATAAAAATTCTAATGTTCAATTAAAGGCTGTCAAAGTGTTAAACGCGCCGCTCGAAGCGATCGCTATCAACTTTCAACGCACGAGAAAATATTATTCTGTCTGTTTCAGACGAAATCTCACCTTGACGTATTGGCAGATGCCATTTTGCGATGGGCAAACGGACGCTAATTCCTTTGTTGACGATGAACCTCTGACCTATGTATAAAATCATAAGTCTGACGAGTTTACTTCTTTATACATTCACCTATATATATATGTATATATATACGTATATAAATATATGTATATATGTGTATATATATACCAAATATATACATACATATACAAATGTATATGTATATATACGTATATATATGTATATATATACATACATATACATATATACATACAAATATAAATATAAATACAGTATATGATATATTCCCGTGTATGTGTACGAGGACACACGCTCTCGTGTACCCGCACACATACAAAATGAAAAATCCCTATATATGAAGAAAAACAAAAACTTGGTTTCACTCACAGCGAGTGTTCTTCTTGCAAGTGACAGGCGCGAGGGAGGAACAAATAAACAAATTCACTTGTTCTTATTTTTTTTCTTTTTTTTTCCGGAAAGATAGAATTGCGATTTGTTTCGTTCGAATGTTGATTGAAAAAGCTGCTTCGATTGTTAAACTCAGAAAAGATTTCAGAACTTTAACACTAAATCTGTCAACCACTAAAATCCGACTGATATGCATTGTCTTATAAAAATGACGAGTTTTACGTGATTTTTGTTACAATATGTTAATTATGAAAGAAAAACTCTGAAACCGGCCATTTTGATTCAGCCGGTGATTTCAATAATTGTAAGATAGATCATCTGGAATTGTTTATTGACTGACGGTGGTGGGTTTAGTGTTAGAACGTTCAAGTAAAAGATTCACCGAGCTAAAAATTCTCGAACTGTTGTGAATCTGTCAATTTTTGAGAATTTTCTCTCGAAGCATCGACTCTGGAAGACTCCGCCATTTTGGCTCAGAATATCCTGATTCCCCGAGGGTCGCCATCTTCCAATAAATTCCAGATTTTTCAACACGTTGATGACCACACTACTACCCCCCAAAAATCTCATAAATTATTAATTATAAATATCTGTTCAATAATTTAAATTTATCGGCAATTACGTCTTTAACTCACAACTCCTAGCAACTTCGATTTCAAATTTGAAATTACTGACGCCAGGCAGGGAGTCTCCATCTTCCAAAAAAATGTTGATAACAATAAAGAAACGAGATGTGTATTTTATTTCGGACGTGCTGGAATCCAAAATCTCTTCGTCCCTGGAAAATTAAGCTTGGACCTCTCACCGTGAGTTTCAAACTTAAAGTAATGTCCAGGGACTCGACATCTTCAGTTCCGATAGAAAAAGGAACGTAACGTCGTGTCGAGAGGAATCTCTTCAGAATTCCAAAGTACAGTGATTTCTCTATATATGTCGCCAAGGCCTAGAAGATAAACGTCGCGGAATTATCCCTACTAACGCGGGGTATACCTCGCGAGGGGCCGCGAAGCTCGAGAGGCCTCGGACGCCGAGGAGTGTAAACATAACACCGCTCGGGTATGTCTCCTGGACGATACATATCGCTTGCAAGACCCGTATTGTTGACATATATCGAGAATTCACTGTAGTCTGTGCTAAAACGTATCGTCTAATCTCAGCACGATGATTGAACGCGTCCTCTCTGGTCCCTTCTCCACAACTTGCAAGGAGAAGGCTGGTTGACGAGAAAACAAACACCCTGCTCGCATTCTCCCCTATTCTCCCGCATCGTCTATTTTGCAAAACGTTTTCCCTTTCTCCCGCATGACTTTAAACGCATAGAGAAAGCGAGAGAGAGAGAGAGAGAGAGAGAGAGAGAGAGAGAGACGTTGAAATCAAACTCAGGGGAATGTAAAGATGAATCGTCTCTCGAGCAGCACCCAGCCCCGGAAACGGTCGATCCTCCGAAGGGTGCCGGGATTAATTTCCGACGTGTGAGCTCGTTCCAACACGTTCCATGCTGATCCAAACTGATTTTTCCAGCAAACAAAACTCTTCCCACCCGGCGAGGAATCACTATTATACATTAATACCAAACGCTATACGTTGCGAGAAGATGGCGGCGGGATATGCGGATCCGCGACAGAGCTTCGCCTAGTTTAATATTCATAAGGAATTTGAAAATTTTACTATGCCGAAGATAAAGTTGTCTTGAAGTTCCCGAATGTCCCGGGATCGTCTACCAGAGAGTGAGAGGGAGAGAGAGAGAGAGAGAGAGAGAGAGAGAGAGAGAGAGAAAAGTTGAGCAATCTTCGCGCGAAAGTTTGTCTTGTTTGTTCCGTTGCGAGAAGAATTCGGTTTCGGCAGTTCGCGAAACAAATTCGCGCTCACGCTGTTGCGCGTTTGTCGTCGACCATTTTGTTCGGTATTTTCGTGAACAGTACCTACAGTAGTTTGCGAATTAATGCAAACACACGAATATCTTTAATGTATCAGTTTTTTAAAGTTGGCAACATGACTATGTCAGTGGTAGCGGCCATTTTGTTGACAAACTAGTCTGAGCTGAGAGGTATTGACGTGTCGTTAGTGGATAAGTCTGTAACAAATTGTATAATTTGTAATCCTAACCCTAACCCTGACGACGCGTCAATACCTCCCAACAAACGTACAACAAAATGGCCACTACCGCTGACATAGTCGTGTTGCCAACTTTAAAAGAACTAATAAGACATTAAGAGTATTGCTGTGTTTACATTAATTCCCACACTGTACCTACGGTGACTACGAAATTTAAGCGAATCAATTTCGCATAAATTTTGCCAATTTTCAGATGATTCTTATCGGCGGAACGTTCTCGCGGACCTGCCTTAAACGAATATGTATCACAATGTCTTTTATTCGACACGGAATTATTCGAAAAGTGTGTTTGAACGGTGATACACATACATATATACGTAATACGATTTCGAAACACATTTTAGGGTAAACGGATATTGGATTAGCGTTTCTTCGAAGGAACTTCTGCGGAATGAGACTGCTCCGAACCGATCTTCAAGACAAGGATTATCTCGAATCTTTATAAAAGGGACAACCAGAGCATGATCAAACAGAGACGCTGAATTTGAACATAGTGAACGTAGAATGGTAATCGAAAACTTGTGGTCAATATTACTTGTACCTGAAACGCATCGTGGAATGTTACCTTTAATAAAAAAGAAAAAAAAAGAGAGAGAGAACTTTATCGAAAAAAAAAATAATTTATCCGAACTGAACGCTGAGCGCAGAGTCACTGTCGATGACTATACTGAACACACGATCGACCCTGTGCACACAGTGACCTAGGAAGAGGATTAGGATTGCCGTTACGTAAATTTGTGAACGCAAACTCAAAATGTTTATTTATATCTCGCAGATGGTCAATTTCAACCTACTCAAAATTAATAAAATGGAGCCTTGTGTAATTCCGAATTACTCTGCTCGGAAAAATTTCAATTTGCATGAAGGTCTGCGTTACAAGATTCGAGAAAAATTCTTTTTGCTTCTCCCTCGATTTATCGATCCTCTTTCTAGATCATTTTGAGCAGATCGAAAAGAAAAAACCGCTGCGAAGAGCCGTCTGTGATGTTCGCCGAGGTCGGTCACGGTTCGAATCAAAAGTTAGCAAATCCGGTGAAAAAATTCGCGAAATATGGCGGCACGCAACGCGTTGGACGAGGCTTAGCCCCCCCCCCCTCCGGTCGATGGCGATTTAGGGATCTTCAAAGTCAAAGTACAAATTAAGGAATGGGCCCGAGGTTTTTTCAATTGGGGAGATGTTTAGGGGTAAACACGTTCGCGTGCGGCGGTGTTCGATAGTTAGGCCACTGTAATACTCTTCAGTCTCCCGGAAGCACCGGCGATCGTTCGATTCCGATCGATCGGCCGTTTCAACATTGATCGAGCGATTCCCGCGCGACCCGAACAACAGACCTCAAAACTTTCGACGACTTTATTTTCGTACGACACGAGAACGATACTACAGATCTATCGAAGACTGAGAACGAGAGCCAGCCGTTTTAGTTGCGAGGGGACCGGATGGACTTCCGGTTACGCGCGGCCATTTTGTCGACCGTGCCCGGCGTAGTGTAGTGATCGAAATCGGCTTAATAACTGGACGACATTATTTTCTGTTCGTCTGTGGATCGAGCAAACATATTTATTTAATAAATAAACTATGGATTTTGTGCATTTATGAATTATGTAAATTTAACCCTTGGTATATTTCCATAGGTGACTCCGCTGACCTTTTCGGAATAGTTGAGGAACACTGAAGTTGTTAATAATAATAATATCTCGACATAGGACCTTGAAGCGTTATGACATGTTATTTTCGATTTATTAAAACGACTAAATTTTTCATGTGACTCCTAGTTCATACAAACGACATGGAATATTTTTATTTTGCATAAAAATTTACAGTCTGTCGGTAAAATCACTTTCTACACTCTGAATATTTTCTCGATTTTCTTTGCAACAACAACTCCTATCATTTCAAGTATTTCCGAAGTGAAAATGTATATCAAAAGACAGTCCCTTGATCGATACTAATTTTCAACGAGTCTGTTTCACTAATTATAGTAGCTAGATATATTGTTTATCTGGAAAAGTAAAAAGAAAATTGATATTGTAAGGTACACTGCGTGGTTGGACTAGACTGGATCGAATATGTGCATATTTAAAAGAAATTAATGAAATAAATAAAATGGGAGTTGCTGTGAATAAAATTGACGTCACATATTTATATTATGGAAACAATTAAAAAAAGTACTCTGAAGTTCGTTTGCTAACAGCTCGAATTAAAGATTCGAACAAACTCGAGGAAATCAGGCTGGCAACGCTATCGAGACATATCGCTCTGACTTGCTATAACCAAAAATGTCCTCGAAGCATCACCGACTTTTATCCAGTTCGAATCCCGATTTTGATCACTATGGAAGCGCCAGCGACCCCGTCGATCCCCTAAAAGCCAATTACGCTCGACCTGGAGCACGGCGCGCGTCTCGGAAGGTCGCCGAGGGGGTGTCGCCAGAAGAGGGGAGGGAGCACGGATCGAGGGGAAAAGTTACCCCCTCTCTGCCAGTACCGGACTAAGCCTGATAGAGACGGAACACGTCACGTGACCGGGCCGCGACGGAAGCGTGGGGTGTAGCGCGGTAGAAGGGGAAATTAGAGTGGGGGTACAAGTCTCGATCTGGCGACACCGCGCCCAGGTGCAGGATGAGAAACAGTGTACCACCTTCCTGGAACGAAAAAGCGAAGGGGAAAGACCTGGTCGCAGAATCGTCACCCTTGGTTGCCGTTTTCCAGGCGCCGCGCCGCGTCGCGACGCGTCGGATCGTCGCGTTCCCGCGCGCTGTTCTTCTCCGTTCTGTTTTCCTCCTCGTTAAAGTAAACATTAGCTTAGCGGGTAACTGTTTGACATTGTCTCGAGCGATACCTACCCTTTTTCTTTTTTCTTTTTCTGCAAATTACTCGGAACGAAGTGGAGAGGCGAGCTCGTGGGTGCTTGAACCTTGAGTGGAAAGATTCCCAGCCTGTGCGACGGGATAATTGTTTCTCGCTTCTCTCGAGGAGGACCTCGACCTTGGACTGGCTTGCGTCGAGCTTTCGAGTCCGAAAAATGGCCTGCTGAAGACTGATCTATAGCGTTTAACTTTTGGATTTTTTTCCGGGAGAGAGAATCGAGAGCACGAGAAGCCCCCCTCCCCCCGGTTATTATCCGGTGGATTAGATCAATTTCCTTGATCGGCGGGCTTGCGCAATATAATGAAGACACACATTCTTTCCTGATTGCACTTTTGTCTTGCAAGATGTTCATTTTGGTCGATTTGTAATTATTGAAGAGTGGATTATACAAGAGAAGCTGAAGACAGCTTTAAACTTATTAGGAGACCATAACCCGGAAATCTCCATTTTTTTTAGAAATGTCACCTGACATGGTCATGCACTGAGCTCTTCAATTTCACGTCTTTGAATGACGACTTTGATGCTCTGGGTCAAAATGGACCCGGACTCCGCCGTCGAAGGGTCAGTTTAGAGCTTGAATTCTTTTGGGAGTAGAGTCATTAATTTAATCAAGATGGATTTTTTATTTCGTAGTATCCATGGCTGGACCAATGAAATTTTTACAGAATAATTTTTTTTAAATTTTTGCACCTATTTCTTTGAGAACAACGTTGATCTTATTTAATTGAAAATATCTGAAGATTCGAACTGACTGTTGGAAAATTAGAATTTAGATGGTACGTGGGAACTCCGGGTCAAAGTAGACCCAAGTCCTGGCATTCTGACAGTCTGATGACTGTCCATTTGATCTGAAGCCTCTGAAAGCATGTTCTAGCTACTCAGCTCTTCATTTAAATTGTTCATTTAATTTGCTACCACCCGAGGATAAATAACGTTTAATCCACTTGATCGAAGGCATGCTGCTCAGATCTTCGTGTTCCATTTAAATTGTTTGTTCAATTCAACAAATGCTTAATTTTACCAAGTGTCTCCATTGTCTTATGCAACCCCTGTACCTGATTTCGCTAGTTTCCCTTAGACCAGTGATGGGCACGTTTCCCCCACCACCGTCTTTTTCGTACAGTGCGCACCTTCGCTGCGCAGCGATGCCTCCGTCTCTCCCTTCGTACGTCCCGCCATAACAGAACCCGTCTTATGCTGCCTTATGCTGTCTATCCACATCCACGAGGCACCGCTGCGCGCCTTATGCTGTCTATCCACATTCACGAGGCACCGCTGCGCCGCGAAGATGCGCGCTGCACGAAAGAGATGTTGGCGGGGGAAACAGGCAGCTGAGGGGCCCCTACCGTGCCCACCACCGCCCTAGACCATAGAAAGAGAACGATCCCTCGGTTAGACGAAGAAGTTAGTTCCTCTTCTACACGATGAAAGAAGCAAACGGGCATGCCTGTCCAGGTGTGTCGAGACACGATCGAAGTTTCGAGTATTCCCACTTCAAGGTCGCCGAAGGTCACCAAAACTCGAAGACCAAGATACAATCACCGACGACGAGCCTCTCGGTCGAACGCTCAGGCTGTCGATGATCGAGACGTCTCGAGACGCGATCATGCGTATCAAATGGACGATACTTTTTGGCGTACTGTCGTGTGTTTTCGCGTACGATGTTCGACGGATGAAGAAGAAGATGATGAAGAGAAACGCACGCGGTCCCAAGAGATTGGGCAGCCTTCAGAACCCGTTGGTTACATTGTAATCTCGTTTCGTCGACTAGACTTGTAAGGTTTTACGATTAAAAACATAAACAAACCAAAAAAACAAAAACAAAAACAAAAAACATACACAACTCTAGAATTAACGAACTATCGCTAGATTAAATATCTCGAGGTTTGAATGAAACGACGACGATGAAAAATGGGGAAAAAAGCGAAAAAAAAAATGAAATTGAAAACGATATTACTTAATTGGCAGACACCGACGAGGCTCAACTACGCAATACTGTGTAAGAGAACGATGAAAATATTAAGACAAAAATGTTACTCGCGAAACACATCAGGCGATCCCCTCTCCCCCCTACCCCTTTCGCAAGAGGTCAATTCAGTATTAAAAAAAAACACTGCGTCTAGACTGTACACATTGTTGAGAGGTTTCGTTTCGTGGTCGAAGACGATGGTCGGAGACGATCTTCCCAGAGGCTCGATCTGATCGTTGCTCAAAACTGGATCCGATCACAAACCGGATCAGGTCATCGGGGGACGACTTATTCGAGGATCCATCGTGTACCACTTCAACAATTCGTCAAGTGCCAGATTCGTTCGTAGACGTTTTTCCGTTTATAGAGGAGTCGACGGAGGGAATCGACTTGGTTGCGGTCAGAAAGCCGCAGGGGACTCTAGCAGTGAGCCGCCATTTTGTAAAAGATCAGTGATCGAAGTTGGCGTCGAATCTTGAAATTTTCATTCGCTTTCGTTGGCTATTTAGAATTGGATTGGCGAGCAGAAGAATATTTGGAAAATATGCCTGAAGGTGTACAAATATTTTATAAAAATATTTAATATTTTTTATTCACTCCGTTGCATATTTAAAACTGAATTGTACCGGAGAGCAAAAGAATATTTGAAAAATGAGCCTGTGAATGATAGAAAAGATTTTAGAAAAATATGAAAATTTGTCCGAAAAATATTCGTCCTAACAAATAATGGATAGTATAAAAATTATAAAAAAAAGGGAATATTTATCTTATTGTTGGGTTTTAATGCAACTAAAAATAAAGAAACGTCTGTCTTTTATTGAATTGTGACAAATCGTTGTATTTGATCAAAAATAGTTTGTATCAAACTTTTTCTTCGTTTTTAAATAGCATTAAAAAAGTATATTCTGATAACACAAACTTTCTTTTACCTACCAGTGTCAGTTTAAATCGAATTATTTAAAGTTTACCAAAAAGTGGTAATATTAAGTTGGCACTGTTCAAGAATATTTTCAGCTGAAAATCTGAAGCTTTATTAAAATCTCACGCATTTCAAGTCCACTTTGAACCTTGTAAAACTAACACGGAGAATACAATTCTATTTTGTGCGAGACGCTTTAAGGGTGACTTCTGAAATACAAATTACCATAAACCCAAGATAATAAAAAGAAACGCGACGCTTTCGCTCTCCATTACTGAACGCCGAGTTCTCCGCTTCTTAGCCGAGAAAAGAAAATGGCGGCACTTTCCTTAACGCGGTGACACAATTTTTCGTTTACAGTCGGAAGCTAATGTTTCCGGAGAGGCTGGCGAGTAAAATTAATTTAGTGCAATCATATCAAATTGGAGAAGTTTGAAAGAGTAACGACGGTGATACACACTGACTTTCTCGTATCATTAAGAACAAAGGATTTAAATTATACAGAAAGTTTCTCACGTTTCTTTAAGATTGTAGTGCGCCTTTGGATTTCACTGTCTCACGTGGGAACAAATTGGCAAAATTATAAAATTGATGATGCTTTTACTCAGATCAAACAAAATCAACAACACAGTGCAAAAATTCGATTGTATTACAACGATGGACGATGAAATACCAATGATCGATTTTCAAAAATTGTTCAAGTAGCCTCGAGGTTCTCCATTTTAAATCGGATCAAACAAAATCCACTCTGTGAAAATTTGTTTTTATTGCGAAATAAAATTGTATTACACTTTTGGTATGCAAGAAGCCAACAATTACCAATGATTAATTTTTAAAAATTCTTCAAGTAGCGTCGATGTCCTCCATTTTAAATCGGATCAAACAAAATCCACAACACTGTGTAAGAATTAGATTGTATTGCAAAATTATATTACACATGGTGCGTAACTTTTGATATGCACCAAGCCAACAAAATAAAAATGATTACAATAATTTTTTATTATTTGAAAAATTATTACAATTATTACAAATTTTACAATTGTATAAGATCGCTATACAATACCCTCGATATCGAGCATTTTAAATAAAACCAACTAAAATCCAGAAAGCAGTGTGTAAAAATTGAGTAAAAATTAGATTGCGTTACAAAATGAAATTCTAACACGCAACGCGGCCAGCAACGGTGTCGAAGAGGGAAACGCAAGGGAGCCAAGTCGATCCTTTCGCCGACCGAGTTATAGTAGTTTGACGTGCCTCGCGAAAAAGGAGCACGTCAGTCAACTTTGTTTAGTCGAATCATCTGAGAAACAGGGTTGTACCCTTAACCCTCCGCGACCCACGCGAACGTTCTCCTCTCTCGGTCGAGTTCGAACAATTCGGCAGACGGGAAAAAGGCTCGCGAGAAGAGGAAGAAGTTAGGTTTGGTCGGCCAGCAGCATGTTTTTCTTTCGAGCGAACGGCATCATCTCGAAGACACTCTGTCCTGTTCTGGAGGAAACTTTTTCTTCCGTGTAACCTCGACGGAACTGGGTCACGGAGGGCTGAGCGAACTGAACATATCAGAATCTACGTATTTTTCATCAGAACAGAATATTTTTAATATTCACCGAACGACGCGCAGACTTTGGAGGAGAACGCTTCCTGTTGCTCAGCGGTTGTCTCGAGTCTCGTTCGAGACCCCCTCTTCTTACCTGTACAATCCACCAAACGAACTATCATCCCTTCGGTCGACGATGGTTTGCTGCTAATGTGCTCCTCAATGTCAACAATGAATTTGTAAAACATATTATACGATGCGTTTTTAAGACGTTAAATTTAAGTAATTTTAAGACTATTTTGTTAAATTTGTGGATAAGGGTGATGTTCATACGACAGGTTCAAGCACGGTCGATCCTTGAACAGTACTGTACTGAACCTTAACCCCCGGACTCCTGCGAGTACGCCTATGCCGGGATCATTTCTGCCGATATTTCACCGATACAGCTTTGTTCCGATACAAGACGATGGCTCGGGACCGACTTTCGCCGTATTTCGGATGAAGAAGAAGAGGCGATGTCCTTATATCGAAATACAGTGATTTCTCTGTATACGTCACCATGGCATGGATGATAAACGTCACGGAATTATGCCCACTACCGCGGGGTATACCCGCTCGAAAGGCCTCGGACGCCGAGGAGTGTAACCATAACACGGCTCGAGTATGTCTCCTCGACGATACATGTTGCTGGCAAGACCCGTATTGACATATATCGAGAATTCACTGTGAACAGCTTCGTCTTATATCGGAATAAAACTGTACACTTTGACGGTCACGCTCGAGCTTATTCCCCACCGCTCTACGGGTCACGAGTGACCCCGGCACAGCGTATGGAGGGTTAAAGAGGTACGCTATTTCCTCAGGCGTTAAATTTAAGTAATTCGTAAGACGTTATTTTGTTAAATTTGTGAACAAGGATCGTGTTTCTAGAACAGGTTCAAGCACAGCCGATCCTTGAATAATACAGTACTTGACCCTGAAGTGCTACACTGTTTCCTCACACTGTTTGTTCAAGAAAAGCTAAAAATATTTCATATTCAGAATTGTAATGATGGTATATCTGTGTATAGCAAATTCTACGCGAAAATTTGTATGGTCGAAAATCCCGCTGGCCAGAAAATGATTTTTAATATCCCCACTTTGGCAGATCTAAAAAGAATTATTTTTCACAAACTCGAACAATTCTGAGACTCTTTTATATTCCGAATAACATGGGTTAAAATTAATAATTAACTGTGTTATCCCACAGTTGCCTGTACACGAAGTTAATCGGGACACAATGCATAAATGAAATGCATTTATACGAACAACAGGCACAGTGTCGCATGAGCCGGGAAAAGTAACGTAATCATTCTCCGCCGACCAGATTATGAGGATAAACTGAATAAAATTTTCATAATTGGTCGAGAATGTCTCTGTAACATTTTCATAGTGATAATTAGAAAATTACGTTTTACAAGTTGTGTCGATTTCGCCGGAAATGGGTGAAATATTTTCTGTACGTCGTGTGTTTTCATAAAAAAAAAATAGAAAAGAGTACTAAAATCACAGACAGTGGATGATCTTCATGCGTTTATAATATTGTACTAACCCTAGAAAAACCGAATGGGAACGTCTCTCTTAAAAATGTATTTGCACTCGAAAAAATATAAGATGTATGTTATTCCTATCGTCTAGTATGTTTAATAATTATCGTCGTGTCTTCAAGATTGCTGTTTAAAAAGTCGTACTTGATTCAACACTCTTCAACAATAGGAATAAATGAACCCCGAGGTTTTTCTAGGGTTAACTCTGGCGAAACACGTTCGAAAATATATCGAAAGAGCGAAACGACTGTCTTCTAAGGGTTAATCGTTCCTTTGGTGGATTCGCAGCTTTAGGATATTGTTGTTCAGCGTGCGGACGCTTCAACCTAATTGATTGCCATCGTTAATGCTTCGCCGGCCGCATTCTGTTCACAGCTGTCGTCTCCGATGAACTACACCGAGGCTGTAAACATGGCGACCGAGCGCATTTGTCACATGAAATGCATCTGAACTGCAAATAGAAACGCAACTGATCAATAATCCTTGCCAAAAGAAGGAAGCATAACTGTAGCAAACATAGGCTGAGAAATTAATTTTAAAAAGATCACCATTGAGAGTATTTTTCAAACTTACGTTCTCTCTGTCTATCAAATTTAATAATATTCTTATTTTTCTGCAACTTTGACTTTTGTCTCAACAGTCACTTTTTGAAGTCTTTTTACTAAAGAGACGAAATATTGTTTAACACTGTTTTCATGCGAAAATCTTTTGTTTCTCGTATTTAGTGAGCAAAGAACAAATTTGAAAAGGTTTCAGTCCTAACGAGAAACTCAATATGCAACTAACAAGTCTCTTTTGTTCAACAGAACAAAATGACTCTTTCAGCCGGAGACAATGACATTAACATTCGTTCGTTGAATTAACAATTGACGAATGACCTTGTTTATTTATTGTAAATCACGTTTCTCGATTGCAATACAGCCACTGCAAGTTTAAATTCGAGATTTTCGAACGGAATCCTTAAATACGTAAATTCTTAGATGATCTGCTTGGCGACAACAAAATGGCGGCCGGTCGAGCGATAAGATGGCAATGTCGAGGCGATGTAATGGAATGGCAGAGCGTGAAGAACAATCAGAACACTCACGTTTGACGACACCGGCAGTGAGTGATCGCGTAGAACAGAAAACATAGAAAATAACAAAAGAAAATGTCGAGGGGTGCGAAACGAAAACCATTTTTTTTCTTCCCATCAATTTAACGTTTACATTAAAAAGGAAATATTTACATTAAATAGAATGTTTATCTAGTTTCGAACATTCACACAGTTTCCTTTGAACAATTTCAGTTTCGAGTAAAAAAAATTCGGAATAATTACAAGAGGCGTCCCTTTTTTTTGTTTTCTAGTATGAAGGCTTTTATGGCGAAGTTCGTTTTTATTGCGAACCCCTCGACTGTCAAGCGTTATACAAAAATGCCCGTGACCGAGAACAATGCTCCGTACTTAAACAAAATTCTTTTTAATACGACTAGCTCTAATTTCAGAGGCCAGAGTCCAGAATTAGAAAGTTGTACAGAGGATACAGGCCAAGCTAACATTGGCACCAGCCTCGGACATATATTTTTAGATAATGTATCTGTATATATACACACACAGCCCCACGTACACACACACAGACGCCCGCGCGCGCGCGCATACAGACAGACACGAACACGTACATACAGACACCCACAAACATTTTGCGTCAATTGTTCGGCCGGTGACCCTTTTTTCTGCGACAGAACGACGTCGAATCTCGATAGAACTCGGCTGTTTTTTCATGCTTCTTGAATAAATGTACGATGCTTGTTTCATCAAACTAACCAAGCCTTCTCAATCTTCATCCCCTAATACGGTGTCCCTAAGATCGCGACGTAAAATTAACGCGTTCTGTGTTTTCGAAAAAATTGCGAAGTTCGATCCGATCGTTAAAATTCTTTACAAAGCAAAATTCAAGCTGAATTTGTTTTCACTAATTTGTTAAACGCTCGCGTTACCCGACGATTGTCCTGAAAAATGTGCATGCACACGAACAAAATTTACTGAATTTAATTTCCGAGAATTGATTTTTCGGTAATACTTTTATGCAACATCATTGCAGTTCTTTTAGTCGAATCATTTTTCGGTTCTAAATAATTGGGAGAACGCGATACAAATAATAAACGCAGAATAAATTTGCTATACTAATGAAAAGGTACTATACAGGGTGTTTCACCTAACTCGAGTATCTATAATATCTCGCTTGTTTTTTCTAGTAGAAAAAAATGTCAGAGGAAAACATTAGTTGTTCAAGGTTATAATATTACAGGTCGTTGGATTCGTCTCGACCTCGGCTATCGTATAGCGATAATAAAAATATATTATTCCATTTAAAAAAAACTTGGATGACCTTGAAATCTCAAAAAATATGACCTTGAACAAATTTTTTTGCGTATCATAATATTTGCCCCTCCGAACCAATTAATGTTTTCCTCTGACATTTTCTTATATCATAAAAAACAAGCGAGATATTTTAGATGCTCCAGTTAGGTGAAACAATGTCTACTCGATAATTGTCGAAAGCATGGGTCCGGCCAGGGACAAGTATCGGCTAGAAGATTCTTTGATCCACTGCTGAACGTAGAAGAGGACAGCGAAGTTCTAGAGGCCTGTCACGGGGTGTAACCGGCGGAAGCATTTATCATCCAGGTCTTGGCGTCATATATAGAGAAATCACTGTATTATCACTGTATTACCTCACTGTTTCCGTTCTTGTTCTCGAGCTGCAACGGAACGGCACAGGACGGAAACTGGCACGAAGAGAGATTTACTATCCTGCAATTTCGTGACGGCTGCGGCAACGGCGGCTGCGGAGTTTTTCCTGGCGGTTTCATGGGTTCTGCAGTCCGGGGACGTGGAATACTTGAGGAGTTTCAACGACTCCCAGTTCCTCGGGATATCACGGGAATTCTCAACGAGCCTTTACCGACACTCGGAATTTCCACTTCAGCGGCCGTCACCGTGAGTAGAAACGTCGAATGCAACGTCATCAAATCAATTTTGTATCATCCCCGGGGTAATACGAATTACAACATCATGTAACGACGGGAGCGAATTACGCCGTTTAATTATTAAAGTTTTACGGTTTTAATTATTAAAGAATCAACGCGGAGAATGGGGCGCGTTTATCGCCGCGATATTATCTTACAAGCTAAGTGAGATATAGACCCGCGAATAAGAGGATGCAAATTGTTGCGCAAACTTACCTGTGGCATGCTCGGCTTCGCAAAAAATTAACATACTCGCGAGTCGCGGGAAATTAAAATAACCGAGGCGAATATTTTCGGCGCTCGGGAACGTTAATTTGCTGGAGTCGAATAACGCGGATAGTTGTTAAAACGGCTGCGGGGTTTTACGCTGGAACTACCGAGACACTGAACGAGACTCGTGTATATTTGTTTATAATAATAGCAGCAGAAACAATTTAACAACTAAAATTCAACAATTGACATTTATAATATCATTACGGAATAAAATTTACAAATAGTAACAATTCTGAAGCATTATATATATATATAAAAAATATATATATATGAATTTATTAAAAGTGTTGCATTTAACGAAATTAATAAAATAAATTAGCAATAAAAGGGAGATTTATTTTCGAACGGAATATTTAGGAGAAGAAAAGCACAATGTTTATTCAACGGATCAACAACAAGATCGTTTCATAACGAATTCAATTTATTAAACGAACTCGCCGTCGAGTGCAACGAAATAATACCCAAGCAACAAAAACTTCAATTCGAAGCGAGAGAAGTAATTACCCGAAGAAAATTAATTACCTTTAGGAAGGAGGCGAATAGAAAATTGTTGTACAGCAAACGCGGAGTGAATTACGATATGTTTTGTGTCAACCCCTTAATGAAATCTGTCGAAGTAATATCAGAACGATGGATGCTTTGTCGAAGTATAATATTAATGGGTTACGGTACCTTTAAAGGGTTGAAAAATATTCTACAATTTATATTGTATATAAAATTATGTTTCTTTAAAAAATCAACGAGCACATTTTATTACATAATATTTAAGTAGCGTTTGCTGAAAAATTGAGTTGAAGATCTTAAATTTGAAGGACGTGGCAGCCATTTTTTTCTCTCAAACCTGGCAGCCATTTTTGCAAAACATTGTTTATGGTATTAGACAGATTTTCATGGGGTTTTGTCTAATACACATTTTTTAAATTTTACATTAAGCTGGACAACAAAAGTTCTTGTCGAAGTTAATCTGGATAAAATCAATTTTTAAAACGTTACAGCCATTTTAACTTAAATAAATGTTTTTTATATCTTTTGTTTGTAAAGAAAGGAGAAATGGAAGAATAAAAAATCCATTTCGTCAAAGACTAGTCTTGAGAATGTTACTGGAAAATTTTATCCATATTGGTCCAGTCTTTCAAATATTGGGTACCATTTTTAATAATTTTAATAAAACCGAATTGCAAGGTCTCATTACATTGACGACAAAATGTGTAAAATCCAGTAGCTTACTTTCCAAATAAAACCGTCAGAATATTTCAGAATGATTGTACCATCAGAAAATACCATTTTCGTAAAATCAATATTTTAATTTTACCAAGGGTACAAGAAGAATCACGTTTTACAAATTGGCGAGTAAAATTTTGTAAGAGTATTTCGTACTAACAGAAATTACCATTTTCGAAAAATTAATTTTATTATTTTACCAGAGATATGTAGCCACCCGTGGACGAGTATTAAAAACGAAAATGGAGGAACGTTGATCAAACGAATTCGCGAGATGCGAATACCGACGAGAATAATAGAAGTGAGCGAAATAGGAAGATAAAGGATGAAAAAAGGTAGTTTGAAAGGCAAATAATCGAGCAGTTAACATTAATTTATTTTACGGGGATACGTGTCGGTTTCGCCGAAGCGAGACTCATTGTTAATTAAACGCGTCCTCGGGGCGGTTCGTCGAATGCGCGTTCGAAGTAAATCCAGAATCACGATCAAGATTAAAGAACGAGGCCCCGGTGAACGATAAAGGCGCCTGTTTATTGGCCGGACATGCTCTCGCAGCACAGGGTTATCCGTTTGAAACGCAACCCTAAATTTAGGGGCTCGGAACGGTGCAAATTTTAATTTTAATATCACGCCGCTATTTTAAGCTAATTATCGATCAGCGAGCTGCCCTCGCCTCGAGAACTTTCTGTTCATCTTCCATTTCGATTCGTGCTTCCGTGTTCCAGACAAATTTAGGGTAAACGAACAGAACCGGCTTCGAAGTCTATCGAAACTCCAATCAACGAGATCCGATACACGCTGAATAGCTTATTAAAATATCATCCCTCCGATTAGTATTGTAATTGTGTTATACAAAATATTAAAAATTTCTGAACTTTTCTATTTTCGACTCGTCAAAATTTTCTACAGAAAAACTATACTTCCAGTGAACTTCTGCTTCTGACAATTAACTTAGGAAATTTTTATGCATTTATGACTGAAATGAGTAGGCGAAATGTGGAAAAACAAAAATAAAATAAAAGTATAAAATTATTAATAAAAATAGTAGTATTAAAATATCAATATTAATTAGTGTATCGGTAAATAAATAATATTAAAAATAAATTAAATAATAAAATAATATTAATAATAACATAATAATAATATTATTAATAAAATAATATCGATAATATTACAATTAATATTATCAATAAAATAATATTTTTTTCTTTTATTTAAGCGCCGTAGCGAAAGTTGCGAGGAATGATGCTACGAGAAAATTTACAATGTAAATTCTGTATGACGAGGAATATCCTATGCATATTTTATAGCACTCTATTGAAAACAAGTATCAAAGAATGCAAAAAACAATGTTCGTTTATATGGAAACTGCGAAAGCTTTTAACTGTAGCTCTTCGACAACCTCGCATAATACACCGTGTAAACAAGAAAAAGAAGTAAAAATTTTTAACATTTTTTAAGTACAATTTGATACATTTTTATCCTATCTTTGTGTCTCATATTTTCTAAATAACAATAATTCAGATGTATAAGAACAAATAAAGAAAATGAAATATACAGCTGAGGCAATCGTCAAAATTTTTGAAAATCGTGTTTGTTTCAACTTACAATGTGCAATGAAAATGTGTTTTTAATGTTTGCTAATAGTTGCATGATGAATATTAAAATTGTTAGATTGTTAGATTAAATAAAGAACACAGATTGTTAGATTAAATAAAGAACACAGATTGTTAGATTAAATAAAGAACACAGATTGTTAGATTAAATAAAGTCAATCTTTATTTCATGCACTTCTCGTTTATACAACACTTCAGGCGTAAAATCATTATGCCTGTCACTATATACAATACGTTAATACCTTAAACATTTCCACAATTGCAACTGTCATTGTTATTGTCAACTTAAATGGCATGAAGTTCGTCTCAATGTTGCAAGAATTGTTCATCGTTCTCTCATCCGAATATAAAGTACAATATCAGTGGTCACATTTAACTAGGAAACGCGCGCGCACGCACACTTTGACCAAAATAATTCTAAATGAAAATCGAAGCGGCGATTTTCCGTAAAACATTTCTGTCCGTTACTATTAATTAATTGGTACCTTCTGAAGAGACACACTAATCGCAATCTTTATCCAAACCTTGAAACCAGTTTCCGCACTTCATTTTCATGATGGCGGACGGAGCGGCAGCCGAAATCATATTCTATAGTCTTTTTCATGTTTGATTAGAAAAAGATCAAATTGTTACAGTGAAATATAGTTTCTAGAAAGTTGTTAGAATGTTTTGTGACACCTGAGCATGAGTCGAACAGCGTCACCGGGTCCGCCATTTTTGAAAATTGAGTGTCGGATATCTTGCCGGAATATTTATATAAAAGAGATTGATACAACAACTGATTTCATTTACAATTACCTTCTTGTGTTCGTGCACAAGAATAAAGTATTGATTCAACTGGTCTGTTAATAGTTCAATAATCAAAGTAAAATTCTCAATTTCCAGTTTTATCAACCGAAAACTTTACTTCAATCGACTGTAATAATATCGCGCAAAAACATCGTCGAATTGGTCAAGATTCAATTGCGAACAACCAAAGTTGAATTAAACAAATTGCATTCGTGCCTGCGAACATTTTTCTGAACCACTGAACGTTTAAAGGCGTCTGGATAAAATCATGCGTTTGTTGTACGGTCCCAATGTAAGCAACCAAAGCGCCAGAACCGAATGTTTCCTATTTTGCAAACAACTGTAAAATAGCTGCAGCGTTACAAAATCATTTCGCCGAGAAATCACCGCTAAAACTTACGAACGACAAGTTTGGAATAGAATTAATTACTACATAACTAAATACTCTGCACCGTTGCTATTCTCGAGAGTCTCGAAAGATTCGCAAAAATTGTATGCATGCTCGACGAGAAAATATGTAGCATATATAAATTTATTTAAAATCACACTTCTAATTTAGCTGGAGAATTTATGAAAAATTTGTAAAAAATATAGAAGGACGTTGCAGATTGTGTCATCGATGTATAAGCGAATTAAAATTGAAAAAGAAACACCCGATTGTTAAAAATTGTTAACAACACCCGACGGCGTAAAGAAAAATGAGAAACATTGTTCGCGTCGAGCACATTCTGAATCTTTCAAGACTTCCGGCTCCTCCATCGAGGAGAAACCTTCAACAAGTTTGCTAGCCGAGACTTCCTACGTCTCGTCGTTCTCACTTGGTCTGGCTAAAGTGAAGTCCAGGATCTCGTCTGACGTCAGAAACCTAACGTCGCTGTCCTCGGACAACGTGCCACCTTTCGTGCCTCGTTTGTAAGTCTTTCGCCTTCTTAAGATGACGATTGCGACTATGAAAGTGATCGACATCGCTGCCAAAATGCCGACCACCATCCCGATGATCCCCGGCTGGCTGAACTTCGACGTGCCGCCGTACACTTTACCCAGGTCCTGCCTTTCCACGTGCGGATCTACGAGGAAACATCTGTGTGTATAGTCGGCAGTTAAGATATAGGACATACCGTGTCGATAAACACCGTTCTTAATTTAAAGCACCGTTCCTAAAACCGTGAACCTTCGCGAACATTCTCGGGCCGAGCACGTCATTTTATTTTTATCTTAGCGAACTTATCCGACAATTTAAAACCTGCACCACACGCTCAGGGCACACCTACTTTACAAAATTCGCTCAACCCTCGGACTCCGGCGAGTTCTATGCCGGAGTCATTTCTGACCCATATGTCATTACAGCTTTCTTTCGATATAAGGCGATGGCTCGGGACCGGCTTTCGTCGTATTTCGGATGAAGAACAAGAAGAGGGGATAGCGATTTTGCTCAATTCGAAATAGAAAGCGCCATCTTATGTCGGAATAAAATTCGACATATTCACGAATGACACTATAGCATACGGAGGGTTAAATATACTACAAACATTTATAACTCGTGCAATTTTGAAAAATGATTTTCCGTGGATTCGAAAAACATTTGAATTTCCGATTCTCGAAAAACTGTCAATACTTTACGATAATTCCGTTAAAAAAAATAGTACAGTAATCAATTTTGACTCGTTTTAAAGATCTCTACTTTCGCAAACCTTCTTCAATTATTTTCTAGGTTACTTGACAATAACTTTTCTAGGTTACAAAACTTAAGAAAAATAATTTTCGGTGCATCCAAAAAGCATTTGAACACTAGATTTCCGAGTCCCAAAAACTGTCAATACTTCACGTCAATTCCGTTAAAAAAAAAATAGTACAGTAATCAATTTTGACTCGTTTTAAAGCTCTCTACTTTCGTAAACCTTCTTTAATTATTTTTCAGGTTACTTGACAACAACTTTTCTAGGTTACAAAACTTGAGAAAAATAATTTTCGGTGGATCCAAAAAAAGCATTTGAACATCAGATTGCCGAGTCCCAAAAAACTGTCAATACTTTACGATAATTCCGTTAAAAAATAGTAGTAAAAGAATAATAATTTCCTAAAATTATTTTTTCACGTTAGTAATTGTTCTAACTTCTCAAAAAACTCCAAAAAAGCAGTCCAATATTAGAAAATTCTTTGAAAGGGTCCGAATGTTCTGTGATTCTATACCCTCTTAGACGACAATGACTGTGCGCGACTTCCGTGGCCGTCGAACCACTCTAACCGTCGAACTATGAACACGATTAGGAGTTTTCATTACCGGGTGGCACCTCCACCGGGAGGTATTTCTTGGTGACAGTGGTCGTCTGCTGGAACGGGGTCTCGTTTGTCTGGACGACTTTGGCAGTTGCGGTGGTCGCTATAGTGCGTCGCGTAGTTTTCAATGTCTTGGCGACAGTGGTCGTCTTCGGGAACGGCGTCTCCTTTGTCTGGACTACTTTGGTAGTTGCGGTGGTCGGTATAGTGCGTTGCGTAGTTTTCAATGGCCTCTCGGTTTTCGGCCTAGTTACGGTCGTAACCGGGACGGCAGCGGCGGTCGTCAACGGTTTCGACGTGACCGGCTCAATATCATCCTTCGGGTAGATGGAGATGACTTTGTCCGGTCGCATTGTCGCGATATCGGTGACGTTGTCCTTATTGTCCTTCCTCGGTCCTCCATCGTAACTCGCGGTTGTAGATTCGGCATCCTCCGTGCTCGCATCTTCGGTGAAGCCTGAGAAATTCAAGAATTCAAGGTCGACATCAAGGTTGATATTTTTATATTTCGTTTTCAATCTGTATCACATACTAACACTTTACCGACCGGTAGCCTATTAATCTATTAGTTTATTAGTTTATTAGTCTTTTAAATCTGCAGACAGAATGTGATTACCCTGTTTTTATATCTAGCGTTTATACACCTTCGGTAAGACATACAACCGGTAAGAAGCGTGTAGGATGTTCAACCGCTACCGGTCGGTAAAGTGGTAAGAAGGGGAAAAGAATTTTTATTTGACTCTAGTTTTTTGCAAGCGAGGGTGAAAGCTTTTACTTTGCATAAAGCTGAAATAGAATTAACAATGACGTTGTAACACAATAAAATGAAAAAATATAAAATAAAATAGAATAGAAGAATAAGAAGAAGAAGAAAGGAAGAAGTGGTAGAATAAAATATATTAAAATAGAAGACAAAAATAAAAATAATGAATAAGATAGGAACAAAATTAACTGACGATGGAAAGACCGTTTACTGGCATACGATATGATTTTTTTTTTTTTAATAGTTACCTAAGACACAGTATTCTGCGTAATCCGGACAGCATATATAGCGTTCGGCACAGTCAATGGTACAGAGACACGAGTCAGTGGGTGAAGGTGGTAGGTAAGAAGTGAAATTGGTAGTCGCGACATTTTTGCATCGTCCACGGCACGTCAGTTGCGCATTCACCTGCTCGATTTGATCTGAAAAAGTATCACAGCGTGGACTATAATAAGAGGAACATTCTAAAGACCGTCTGTAGCTTCCCGAGAATTTTCCCATCCGAAAAGAATACAATTTCATACCTTTTCACAGCACTTTTAATCTACCGAAAGCATTTACACGAGAAATTCTGTTTTTCTTTGAATAATCTGAATCTCTTGATAACGACTTCATATTGAATTAGTCGGGAAAATTACGTGTTCTAATATTTTTAATTTACATTTATTAAGATTCTAAAGATACATCCATGAGGAATTATTCAACAAATTCATTCCTTTAGGTATGTGTTATTAAAAAAAATTACTAAAAGTTTGGGCGGAACATTCTTGTTATTTTTATAAAGTAATGTAAAATAGTCACATTTAGTGCTCCGTGATGATTTTTTTCTCGTTTCAATTATAGAGAAATGCTGCCAGACCCATAAAAATGCTGCCATATATTATCTGTTCCGGGAACTGTCCCTTCGTGTGGTTCATTCATCAGACCATAACCAATCGAATGATCACCTGTTCGTGTCACTTCAACATTATTGAGCCAATACAGATATTAAAACATAAAAGAACTATTTTTCCGAAAAGGGATTCATCCGAAAGATGAAAAAAGGGTCATTAACCTTCGCCCTTGGTAATTGACCAGGGTACTTCCAATTTGTTTTTAAAATTCTGTGTAAGTTTAAAAGTATGATTAAAGAAACAGTAGGGTAAAGGTACCAATTACTGTGGGGGTACCAATTACTGTTCCTATATTAATTATACTTATTTCTAAAGCATAGTGAATATTCAAAAAGAGATATATAACATATTAACTGATTTTAATGAAAAATAGGCACAGTAATTGGTAATCCCAATTCGTTACGTCCTTTCCATGTTTAAACAAATGAACAATGTCGGTATTCTTTGGGGAGAGGAGAAAGGAGCTTTCTTTTGAGATAAAACTGAAAATTACCGTCGTAGCTCTCCGTCACGCCCTCGTTCTCCGCCTTGCTCGCATTATTCGGGCAATTGTCGCCCTGCAAAATGGCCACGTCGTCGATCGCAATGTCGCTTACGTAACTGCTCCCGCGAACTCCCTCAATTATGATCTGTAATAAACGAGCGGAATTGAAAAGGGAAACTTTGTGCGGCGGAGCGCGGGAGTACAATGCACCTGGCTGCGAACTTTTATGAATTGTTCGAAGCGCACGCGAAATGCCACTTTGTTTTAAACCTGCATCAAAGCCCTCGTAGGTGTGCAAGAGGGAAGGGGCATACGTCACTCAACTATTATTCATTTGTCTAACCACGCCTTTCCAGCACCATTTTAAATTTTGTTTTCACTACTATCGAAGATGCTTTCGTGGGAAATGATTAAACAAAGAAATTTATTCCAGCATACAGGGTGAGGGTCGTCCAACGTTTTCACCTCAAATATCTTTGTTATTTTCAAAGATACGTTAAATGTCTTGAGAACAAAGTTGATTGGTAAAACGGGGCTCACACGATATCAAAAACATATTGTTCTCATTTTTTTGGAGATACCTAGGTCACCTTCATTCTTTTAAACGGTACCACCTTTTTTAGCCCACCTGCTTGTACCACGATTTCGGAAACACCCTGTATACAATTTTATTTCGAAATAAGAAACTCCGCTATACCCTCTTTTTCTTCTTCATCCGAAATAAGACGAAAGCCGATCACGAGCGATCGTCTTATATCGAAGGAAAACTGTAATGAGACATCGGCGTAGGTCAGAAATGACTCCGGCATAGAACTCGCAGGAGTCCAAGGGTTAAATAAATGCATAAAATTCGCAATCCGCTTATGCTAAATAAATTATTCTAATTTTCTTTGAACTATGGAACTATGCTCCCTATTTTATTGGAACTATGCTCCCGTTGTTGCACGGATTGTGGCGAAACAATTCTGCAGTAGAACGTGGCGTCGAATCCGAGTGTTTCGGGTCGTCTGTTCATTTAAATACGAACGCTACACGGGTAGTGTTCTATTTTAGAATGCTTTAAAGGGTTGCGAACGTAGGCATCAGGGGATGAATTTATAAGCGAACTGCGAGAATATATTTAGAACGGACACATTCAACACGTTACTTGCACGAACTGTTTTTGGCGAGAAACGAGGGAAATCCGATTTACTCTCGAGTGAGCCTTAAGCAGTTGCGCTGTATAGACCGCCGCCACCTCTTCCTTCCGTTCGCGATGCTGCTCACGAAGGTTATTTGGGCTCGCATTTTCTACAACTCGCTACTACACAAAATTAAAGAATCGCGAAATTACAACAGGAAAGTTGACTCGGTTAGTCACCAAATCGAGGCCTTTGTGCTCGCGTAACTTTGCACAACAAACTGCAACGGTCTAACTGTGCTCGTTTCAAGGGATTAACTCCCCACTTTCACACCCTCGAACTTAATTTCTTCAAGGTCTACTTCTGTTACAAAACGGACTGAGAAACTATAGTCACATTCCTTTTCCTTAAAATTTTTACATAAACATTTCTGCTGAATATTTTTTAATGAAAACATTACTACACACTCCTCAAGTATGAGACAAATTATCGTAAAAATTTCAGAACGAACCGCTCAATAGCTTTTTGACAAAAAAATCGCAAAAATCGTCTCATTTTTAAAGTTCTAAACCGAGCTCTTTCGTTAAGGGTTGAATCGAGAAATTTCGACGTGTCCTGCGTGTTCTATGCAATATGTAGAACGCGCGAATACCTTTGCCTATCAATAGGGGTTCGTTGAAAAGGTTTTTAACAACAAGCGATCGCGTTGTATCGCAACGTTTACCTGAAAACCCTTTTCAGCTTTCGGAAGATTAAAAATACCGTGCAGCCAGTAATTCCCCTGATTGCCCGCTTTGGAGAACATCAATTGAGGTGTGTTGTCCTTCTCTGGCTTGAAATAGATGTTCAAGGCGCCTATGGTCGCGCCGTACATGTGGTACCTGAAATCCCACGCCACGAAGAATTACTGGAAAACGTTTCTGTGTCATTCCGTTCGCGAGGAGCTTTGAAAAATTCTATCCCCCCGTGAAAATATCGTCGTCTAAATGCGACAGGCTTTCACCTCGTCTGACACGGTTTCCGTATGCACATACGTTTATGGTAAATCTCGCGGAGACGACGAAAATATTGCGAAACGCGAGACGACACGGAATTTCATGAAACGGCGATTTCTACGGAAAAAATACACCGCAAAAATGATTGGACTTTTCACTATCTGCCAACTCCTTGGAGAGGTATTATTACAATCTAGTAATATAAAGACTATAAAGATGTCTGGAATAGATTTTATGTTAATGCGATCCTTCTCAAAGGCCAGCTCTTAAAAATACGGTAGACTCCCTTATTACGCGATCAAAAAACTGTTTAAAATGACGATTTATATACACCTCCTGTGATAATAAGTGTACAGTCTTTTTAAGCAATTCTTTGTACATTTACCGTGCGTTTACTATCACGCAAAATATATATTGTATAGTCTTTTTCAACAGATTTTTTATTACGCTGCCCTGGAGTTTATCGTAATATTTTTTCAGAATCAATTTTCTCAAATGCTACTCGAATCATGAAAACGAAATTACCAGAATGAAAAACAGCCTGCTTCCGTGTACGACGCTTTGTAGATGGGAGAAACGATTCTCGCAGTGTCGTTCACCAATCGTCCGGACGCCTCTATGTATAAATAAAATCCTGAAAAACGACCAAGCACAGTTTGAAATTTTTGTTTCTATTATATTCTATTTATTTCTAATTGTTTTCTCGGTTTTAACTAGATTCGAGGAAAAATATCGGGAAAATTCGAGGAAAACTATTATTACATTTACAAAACTGAAAGCGATCCTCGATGAAAAAGCAAAATAACAAAAAACGAATTACAGCACAGTACGCCCCCGTGGAAATCGTGCAACATTCGTTTAAAAAGTTTGCTCGGCCAACAAATAACTTACGATTTGTTCGAAGTCGTCATGTTACGAAATTCACCCTGTTACTTTTTGCTCGATTTTTCATGCGCAACAGTTTTTCCTTTTACCGTTCAAAATCGCGGCAGAAACACAGCTCTCCGGAGAGAAATATTATTATTTAGTATAAAATTTGTAAAAATGAGGCTACACCTGTTCCCGAGAAACACGGGCTCCGAAATTCACCTATTTATGTAGTATGCTACGCTTGCGTCCGTGCTCCGAATAAGTAGAAACAGCGCGAAATGGTCAGACACGCCGACCACGTTCTATACGATGACACGCACACCCGGCGAACATTCAAATTCTGATTTCAAATTCAAATATTCCAATTCGAGAAAGACAGTCGTATAGACCGCATATCAAAATGATTTTATCTCGCAATTTTTTATTCATTTTCTCGCGTCTAACCAAATTTTTTTGTTCGCGTAATAACGAATTCAAACGAGTTGAATCATTCTGCGAAAGACGACTATCTTTTTAGGAAAATATTGTTGCAATTGCAGGCTATGCAAACAATTTATATCGTAGCTTTTACTACTGTCCACGGTTAAACTTCCACTCGGGGGACCAAAAATTTGCAACTTTTCTGAATGTAATATTATAAAATTCGACGAGGAGATGATGTAACTTGAAACTCTAGTGCGCGGAATCCAAATTTCAGCACGCAGAGTTGACTGGTTCAAAAGTTATGCGTGTTTAAAGTTGGCCGATTTCAAACATTTTTGTTTGCAAACGTAGTCGGGCTTACCTGACCCTGGACGAACCTAACCACGACCAACCTTCTCGCTCATTGGACGATGTCCGAATACATACCAATGAGAGCAACTTTACTCACGTGTAACTGTTAAACGAGTGAACTCTGCGCACTGAAATTTCATTTCCGCGCATCAGAACTTATAGTTCCATCATTTTCTGGTGAAACTGTATAATATTACATTCAGAAAAGTTAACAATTTTTGGTCCCCTGAGTGGAAGTTCAGCCCCGTCCACATACTTTAGACCGGCAATGTACAGGGGGTAAGAAAAGTAATGGCGACGACTCCGCACCTCTGGATCGGTGGACATTTGTAAAAGAAACTTAATAATGTGAGCAAAAATTTTGAAATTTTATAAACAATTTTACGGCGTGTTTCTTTTGATGCCGATCACTCTTCATACACCCTGTAGATGTACCGAAGAGAACACAGTTGTTTCAATTTCGTTTTTGTGTTACAGTGAGACGAATACCATCGTTCCCATGTCCCAGAGTGTGATCGTAGGTGGGCCCAGTTCCGATATGGGAGCTCGGTGTCTCGAAATTATGTCGTCGCCAGTCGAAATCATGCTGAGGATCCTGCTCCCACCAACAGAGGTCCGGTTTCTCGAAATCGCATGAAGTCGGAGCTTCGGCGGCGGTGTCTAGTTAGAAATTAAACGGAACGCTTAACAAATGCAACTTGCACTCGTTTCGTCGACAAAATAAAAACAAATAAAATTTAACAACTCGCGCCATTTTATTACAGGGTTGTAAAAAACAGTTATACTTTTTAGAATATTTTGAACACAGGCTGCTTTACCGAAAACTGTGAAAGAATACGTGTTTCCTGTTCAACGATCGGTACAGAACCAAAGGCAAAACAAATTCTTTGCAAATAATTGATTACTTACGGGACGAGTAAATAGTGTAAATGTGTATTACAAAAATAAGAAAGCAAAGGTGAGAAAAAAAGAAGAAAATTTACCTCGGCAATGTGGGGTTGTACCGTTCCACTGGCTTCCGTCGCAGTAAATTTCGGTCGGTCCAATCAGCGCGTAACCAGGCTCGCAAAAGTATAATAATATCGCGCCGTTATACTTCTTTGCCACTAACGCGTGGTCCGGGGTCGGTGGCATAGAGCATTCGGCATCTATTAAAGTATTTATTAGCGCGGCCGTAGTCGAGAAACATTTGAATTGCTTACAGAACACTGTTACGGTTTTATCAAATACGATTAGAGAAACTCGTGCTTACTGACGCATACTGGCGTAGGTGTATCCCACTGGTTTCGAATGCAAGTCGAATACTTGTTACCTACGAGAGTGAAACCCTCGTAACAACTGAACTTGATGATCCTTCCTCTGGTTCTCGCTCGGACCCTTCCGTTTTGCAGCCTCACCCCCGGACATCTGCCTTCGAACGAGAAGAAAAAAATGACAAATCGCCTAAATTCCATCGATTAAATACGTTCATTCAACAATTTACTTATCGGAAATTTTCAACAAAAATATTGTATTAAATGAACCATTTGGTTTAACCCATTTGCATCATTAAGCGTATATGTACGCTCAATTTTCCTGGTCACTATCACCGGAGCCGTATATATACGCTCAACTTTGTTGGTCACTATTATTATTCGTTAGCTAAAAAATAGTAATGGAGGGTGTTGTTGGAGATGAAAGTAGTAATTCTGATTTTTTCCTATAATGCTGAAATATGAAGTTCTTTTACTTGTAGTCATTTTTGTACTTAAATATAATAAAAAAAAAGTTTGGTGATAAAGGCCTTCTTTTCATATTTCCTCACGATGCAAATGGGTTAAAGCAATAATAATTAAATAAATTGAGGAGCTCCGTGCAAAAGGGAGCTATGCCACAAAATATTGAAAAAGTTTTGTGAATTCTGCTACCTCCTAATGTGTAGTTATTATCCCACAATTTCTACAGCAATATTCTTGCCTCTACCATGATTGAGTACACTACCGCTCAAAAGTATCCGGACACTCCGTGGTGGATACGTCGATGAATCTCGTATTTAATTATAGTGTAGTATTGGTCAATTTCACATACGTTATTTTGAATTTAACACGTTAAATATTTCATAAGAAACTAATGAAAATCGACACTAACTTTTATGCAATGCTAATAGATATTTCGCAAGGGTCCGGATACTTTTGAGCGGTAGTGTATATGAATCATTATGCCTTCTACGTGTTATATCTTCTGCACAAGACAGAGCTACGCCACACTGAATTTTTGCCTAATCTTCGTAACTGTCGTACACACGTTGCAGCCATTTAATAATTATTCGGGTTAATATTAATTTTAGGCGGGTAATAATAATTAAACAGGTGAATATAATTTTTGCCGAATTATTTAATGTTGTTTAATGTATACGATTACTAATTGTATTTATATTTATTTTAGAAACTTCTATATTTTTTGATAAAATATTATATTTTTATCGTCAAAGAATAATGTTATATTTATTTAATGTTCGTGTGCGTACCACGATGTTTAAAGAAATGTGGAGCACCAGAAGAGAGTGACAAAGAAGACGGTATGTAAAACAAGTTTACGAATGTATTTCTTTCAACTGTTCTTGTTTTTACAAAATTATTTTATTGTAGGTATATTCAGAATTTTCCCATATAAATGCACATATGTTTTGTCAAGTGCTGCACTTCTAAATAAAACACCCTACTATAAGAACAATGTTTGTAAAACTTTCTGTTTAAGCACACAGAGAAATATTAAAATAAATAACAAATAAAACATTTTCCCAGATACCCTACTTTCACATTAATAAACAAATTTTCTTACAAGATTTATATGGAAAGACTACTTTTCATAAAAAGATTAATATCCTGCAGAACTACTGTTGTGGGACGGAGCCTCTCAATTGTTCAAAAGCGATAGCAATTTCATTCATAAAGTCGACCTGCCAGCGGTGTACAGTGACAGCTAAAACCCTCCTGCGTCGGAAAGGAAAACGAACATCGCGAAAACATCGCCAATCTGTATTTGCTATCGAGTCATAGAGGCACTGGTAATCGGCTTAACGGCTCAAGCCTTATTGTTCCTTCGTTGTTTGCTCCTTTCGTTCGTTAAATCTTAAAACCGCTCGAATCGATCAGCGAAGCACAAACAAATGCTATTTCAACGAATGGAAACGTTATTTCGATTACATTAACAAAGAAATTACGTAGAGGGCTGTACACGACTATGAAATAAAGAAAACGATTATTTAAAAATAGATTTTCTTCGTCCAGGTAAAAATTTCCTTCGCTAAGCGACGACATATTTTATTTCAATTAGCTCAAAAAAGAAAACCGGTGTCTGGTCTAATTTAATAATTTGTGGCGGCTAAATTGGATTTTTTATAATAAAATTTAGTTTCTTAGGGTTCCAACATTTTTGCATAGGGTAAGGGACCCAATTACTGCGGGGGGTACCAATTACTCTGCCTATATTAACTATGCACAATGAATATTTAAAAAGAGATATATATAACATATTAACTGATTTCAATTAAAAAAATTTAATATCTCTTTTCGTCATATACGTTATGCTTTAGAAATAAGTATAATCAATATAGGCACAGTAATTGGTGCCTCCACAGTAATTGGATCCCTTGCCCCAGTTAAAACGATGACGTTGTGGGTCACTATAGATAAACAGCAAACTCTGATGATTTTATGCCCAGCGAAAGACGTGAATAAAATAAAATATAATATAAAATCGAAGAGACATCAGAAGAATTCACGGATATTGTTACGTTATCTTCGACGATGACATTTTTTTTTTATTTTGCGTAAATACGCACAGTCGATCCTGTGGGATTTTCAGGAAATAATTATTCGGCAGTCGACGCGCTAACAAGCGGTCGCTGGAAGTGACAAATTCGTTGACAATTTTAAGCTGACATTGGACGACTTACTTTGCGGCACCACGGAGACAACAGCCTGCAAGAAGAACACCAACAAAAGGAGCGGCGCTGAGACGGATATCTTCATGCTGAGGACGTTCACCGATTCTGGGTTACGAGTTGTCCACTGCCGTGCACATAATTCACGAACGAAGTCCTGAGAGATGCGTGCTTCTGCGGCGAGACGTCCGGTTATACTTCCGCGCGCACGTTGCCGCAAAAGTGGCTGTCGAACGGAGGACACTCGACTAATGAACAACAACGATCGGAGAAGAAGAGGCCCGGGTGCTTAACGAGGAATAAAAAGTCCCGATGCCGACCGTTTTGCATCTATGAATGGGACAGGGATGTGTTTCGGGGGTTTGCATACCGCTCGGAATGAAGGCGGGAACGTCGCTTCCGGCGTCGCGCTCGACGCCGTGATAGCTTTCTATCTACTTCCGGCCGCGGTTATCGTTGTCGAGCATTGCCAGGCCTTGAGGAGAAGTCCTACAAATTATTGCATTCTGCGCTCGAGATAAATGAATTCGGAGGGAACAGCGGGCTGCGATAGACACCCGGCAGGCGCCAGGATTCTTTCCACTCCGAGCCATCGTCATCGATGCATCATCGATCCGTTGGCCTTAACGCTTCGTCCCCGGAAGCCCGTTTTGATAGAATTCGTAATAATCAGTTATCTTTCGGCAAATTCTCATTTCGTTTAATTTCATTTTTTTTTTTATATACACAAATCTGAAAGCGATCCAGAGAGGAAAAGGAGCTATCCAGTGGCTTTGGAAAAATGGCCGCCACGATGTTCGATGGAACACCCTTAACGAAAGAAGAAAAAGTTTCTTTAACACTAGATTTACGGGACCCGTCAAAATGACGGATTCTAATATTTTTAATTTAATATTATTGAGATTCTAAGGATGCATACATAAGAAATTATTTAGCAAATTTATTTCTTTGGGTACATATTATTTTAAAAATATTGGTAAAAATGTGGGTAGCACGTTCTTGTTATTTTTATGAAGTAATGCAAAATAGTCGCTTTTACTGCTCCGTAAACCTAGTGTGAAAAGGATTCAAATTATTTATTGAAGCAATGGATCACTATGTTGAGTAGCCTCAACTCTTACTAATCCTAGAATAACAATAAAGAGCACGCTAATACGCATGTAAATACATCGAGCAAAATAAAGCTCCATACGAAGGTTAAAATTACAAGATAACAATAATGTCATTGATAAATCTCGACGATAGGCGAACGAGGACATATACACAAGAGATTATTGTTACAAAGGACGCAGCGCTAAATAAAACATTTTCTTTCAATAATTATACGATAATTTATTTTTTTATAAAATCGTGTTCTGTCATTATTCCTGACTCCATTAGAAAAAAATTATATACAATGTATTACGTATTTTCAATATCGAAATAATTTATGTTACAATATTCAGTATAACTCGCTTCGCGGTACACCTTAATGATTAAATAAGTCCATTTTACTATTATACAGTGATGTGATTGTGGTTAAAAATTTGTTGTGATTCTCGTTCCGCTTGGGATTCACGGCAGCCGGCTTTTCAAAATTCGATAGTATGTCCAGCTGCCTTGTGTTGCTGCCAGCGCATTCTTCAATCTCGGGTTGAGGTACTTTGTCGAATATAAACGTTTGTTTTATTCGATTCATGGCTTCTTCTGTCAAAGTAAAAATAAAAAACCGTCACGTTACAGTAACATCACAGTACACCCTGTGTACTGTGAAATAAATGACGAATAAAATTCTCGATAAATAAAAGTATATGGAAAACATCAATAATCTCTTTCTACGAGTGTGGACCAGTATCAATTCCTCAACTGATGACGACACGGAATGAACGGGCCAAGCGGAAATGAAAATATTTCTGGCGGTCCGATAAGTCGAGACGAAATTAAAGCTCGTATCGCGACACGAAAATGAAAGGAAAAAAAGAGTGAATGAGCTTATCAGTGAGGACAGAGTTTTAAAATTAGCATCGCTTCGGTAGAGCAGACACGCGTACACACTTACGTTCATTCTCGTGAAGGGAGAAGTCATCGAAGTTGCTTATGTTTCTCATGAACAAATGAAAAGAATCTTCGATGTCCGATAACCGAATTACGAAATCGGGATCGCATATAGCCAAGTGAGCGAGGAATCGAATACCATCCCTCAATATTTTCACTTGCCGCTGCTTTATAGTTGTGCAAGCATTTGTATCGGAAAATATGTCTTGATACACCTCGCATATACATTTCTTATTTCTTGTTCTCGGAGTAACAGAATGTTTGGAACAAATGCTCTTCAGCTTGCAACAATCTTTCTGTTGCAAAGCAAAGTGGTGGGAATCGAAATTCCCGATAGCACTCAAATTTGCCTCTGCGCACTTGGACAGAGTTCTCATAGTGAACCGTAGCAATTTCATACAGCAATTACATGATTCCAAGGTCTCGGACCTTAAGGGTATTGCATCGGTTTGCAACACGTATTGTACGAACTGCAGCAACGCATCTGTAATGTCTAGGGCGGCTATTATGTCAAAATGGTGGTTCTCCACCTGTGCCAGAAAGATTTGTAGCGGACAAGCATCTGTAATGAATAATCAATATTATTGTAATAGTTGCTTCTTATTATGATTATTAATGTGTATTTTTTCAAATTCTTCGGACGAGGCAGACATGTTTAAAAAAATTGAAAATCTCAAAAAATTTGTGATGCCGGTTGTATAAATCAAAAACCCTCTTAAAACAAGTTTCACTGTTCATACCTGGCGTAAAATGCAATGAACCCTTCCAATTGTTCACAGCCATCAGCTCTGTAAAACATTAAATATAATTTAACAAGAATTTTTTGATGAATCTCAATAAATTACATAAAAATGTACTTACGTGAATTAACACAGAGTTTCTTCAAGTATGTCGCAGACTTAATGAACACTACCATTATACGGCTAAGAAACGAGTAACAATATGGCAGAGGTCTAGAGAAGACTATTTCCTTGAATATCTGATAAACGTACTCCATCCTGAAATGTAAGAAATATTATAAAACCATAAATTCTAAACCAATTGCGCGATAGAAAAGAACATTATTCACCTACCCCAAAGAGCAATATTCAACCTTTTTGTGAACATTACATATAATCATCATGATTGCACACATGAGACCACTGAACTGATGTGCTCGTCTCTGATGGAAATAATATTGTAATTGTTAATATTATGCTAACGGTTGAAACGTTATATTACGCCCAATATTACAAAAGTGTTTTAAAAAGATTTTGTTTAACATTTTTAATGTGCATGTAGCATATAACTTTGAAAATTTGAAAATTGGAATTACCGTAGACCCAACTAAAATGATGAATTGCAGAATCATTTTCAGCATTTCGAAATCTTGACCCTTTTCTAACCACATTTCATAGCGAACCATTTGCTGCGAGTAAGTTCTATAACTTTCGTCCCTTTCAGTGAGCAACGGCGTTTTACCAGCGATATATTTGCTAAGATACGTCGATTCCAGCGTCACGTATGAAATCACGCCAAACACTCTTCTAACTTCGACACCGCGCTCGCACTCATGCCACGCATTAGCATCGCATACAGATTTTCCGTTGAAATCAGAGTTCGAGTAGAGGTCAGAAAAATAAATGTCGTTCATGTCTCGGATATCGTCGTTTCTCATAGCTTGAAAAATTGTCTGGAGGACGATGATCACGTTTAGAATCAACTCTCTCGCAGTGGAGACCAACTAAAATGTAAAAAAAAAACAGTAGAAATTAATTTAAAAGTTACCTGTTTACCGAAAACAAAATTACTTACTTTATTCATTATACATATCGAATTTTCTGACTCGAGCTCAGAATTCGTTTTGCGTTGGAGGGCTGCTATTTCTGGTAAAATAAATTCTATTGACAGTCTCTTCTCATCTACCATGGTCATCACGGGTTTCACAAGTTCCGGATTTTCTGTAAATAATCCACATGCAATCCTTGTTCGATTGTTTATAGCATGTGAAACAAGTTTATGTATTAAATTTTACCAAATATTCTAAATGTATCTTCCTCCTGTAAAATCGGTAAATTTCTTCGTCCAGTTTTCTCTATCACTTGAATATTGACTATTGATTTTTCTGGCTGCGGTGTGTCATATACTAATTTGGATATATTCGCCAACGGATAATCTGTAAGAAGTACATTTTTGCAAGACATCGATATATGTACAACATCATATGTTTATATTTTAATTACTTGCGGTCTACTTACAAGGACTCCAAGTTTTAAGTATGTAACTGTTCTTATCTTGTAAAGTAACTTGAACGGAAGATTCTCTTAGTTTCACTGGTTTTACTACTGAAATTGATGTCCTGCAAATAACAATGTCAATAAACACAGAACCTTAAGAACTAATTTTATTAAACAACTTCATCAAATACCTGTTCATTGATGAATTAAATTTACTTTTGTTCATAGAGGTATTTAAATTTATAGCACATGGTTCTGTTAATTTAACATTGCCCGTTTCTAATAATTTACAACGTTCCATAAGATTTCCTACTTCAAACGTCTGTAAAAGAAGTATTAAATTATATAGAAATATATAGAATTTAAAAACTGATATCTTAATTACAGAGTTACAAACTTGTAGCTCAAGTTGAGTCTTCAAATATTCCTTTTCTTTACAAATTGCATTCATTTCTGTTCTATGTCGATTCGCTTGCTCCTCAATGAAACGAGTCTTCTCCATTCGATCAGTTTCTGCCCGTAACTGAGTCTGCTGCAATTGATTGCGCAGAAAAACTGCTTCTCCCTCTTTTGTTATGAAATCGTTCAATAATTTTTTATTTTCAAGCTTCAACTTCTCTAATTCCTTGACGTGTTTCGATTCTGTAACAATAAATTTATAATTCACATACACATGTTACATAATTCTGTGAGAAATAATGGCATAATATATACCTGGTAAAATTACACTTTCTTCCAACTTAAATGTTGAATTATAAACTTGCCTATTCATTAATTTATCTTCAAAATCCTTGTAATCAGCGGACAATATCTGACTGATGTCCTTTGGTTTCTCCACTTCTCTTCTTTGAGTTGTACATACAGAAAGCCTTAATGCTTTATTGATGTTATTTACCTTAGAACCAACTTTGCTCGTAGATGGAAAGCTATTGTGTTTTGGCGTGAACGATACTTGCGGCTCTGCATTTGTTTGAGTCAAAGCAGTTTCTTCCTATAAATAAAGAAATCATAAAATACATTATTGTAATCTAGATCAAAAGAGATCTGCATTCAGAGGATTAAGAAAAGATAATAAATGAAACCTGTAAGCAAGCCTGAGAAGCAACAAAATCCATCTCTTCTATATCTTCTTCCGCAAAATCATCGCCCCATACATCATCAGGTTTCCCAAATTTTTTATTCATTCCATCTCTACCCTTTGTAGGAACACCTGCCACGATTCCTTTCTTAGTATCATACTTCGGTCGTTTAGCAGGTATAGAATACTCATTTTCTCGATTATTTTCTACTCGTTTGAACATGATAACACACTCTGCACAGTGTAAATAAATTACACTCAAGTGAACCTTTCCTGAGATTTCAATGAGTTACTCTCTGGATCTTAAACATTTACATCGTTCGTACAACTCCAATTAATGTTCACTTCTTAACGGTAAATACTTCATTCGAGGTAGTAAGTTTTATATCATCACAAATATTAATAATTTAATGAAAAACTCGTGACATGTCATTTCATCCTTCTGCATACAAATCATTCTCATCTGGTAATTTCTTTGGAGTTTCGGATCTTGATCAATACCGTAGAAATTATGTAAAAATCTAAAACGAGGGAAACATTGCTTTTCATAATAGATAAATATTTATTATGTATTTATGTGATTATGTGTTTATTATGTCGACCCGATCAACATGTAAACAAATTATATTGAATTAATTGCATGGCGGAAACGTCAGTCGTACCAGGTTAGGGATGTTCGATTCCAATTCGATTTTTTGGGCGAAAAGATCGACCTTTTGAATCGATTCTCCACAACTCGATTGGAAGAATCGATTCTTTGACCTTTGCACAGACTAGATTCGTCTAGATAGTAACTAGATAGAAATGATTGGACAACTGAGTTTGCCAATGGCTGTTCTTAGTCTGCGAATCGAAAGGAAGAGTTTTATAATCGTAACTAAAACGTTTATTAATAAAATCACTCGTAGGATTACAATGATCGAATCGATCGTATAGGAAGGGATATAATTTATTTTCGAGGACGTAAGAAGTGTTTATGCTTGAAAACAGGCTTAACATGGATCTGGATAACCAAAGTGAAGATGGAGAGATAAAGAAAAGTCCTTCGAAAGACATGGATGACTTTAGGTAATGCTCGATTTTCTCACCTAACCTCCATATTGATGTTGAATTACCAAACTGTCATACGATTTCTATCTGCAATGAAGCTTTTAGCATATATTACCGTTAGCAATCTTATTGTATATACTTCTATATCATTTCTGCAATCTTACGTTCGTAACATTTTTTTTTAAATCTTTTTTTGGTACCGGCTGTGTTTTGAGTCGTTTACATTTATTTTCGCTTATAATTATATTATTTGTATTGTGAATGTGATCATTGTGGTTTTGAGAAAAGTATACTTGAAGTTTTTCAGAGGAGGATGGTGGGGACACAGCAGATTCTTTGGATATAAAACCACCACAGGCTATTGTTCGGCATCACAAGTCTAATTCCTCCAGGAGAAGAGACAAACACGGGGATAGAAGGGATCGTAGAGAAGAGAAAGAACGTAAATCTAGGCACCATGATCGTGGGGAGGATAGACATAGAGACAAACACAGACATCGTAGGCACGGTGTGGATTTGTTAGAGAGATCGGATCGTTCAGATGGTTCCAAGAGGGAGAGGGATCGTATAGAGAGGCTCGAGAGATTGGAGAGTCATAGGGAAAGGGAATCAAGACATGACAGGAAAGAGAGGAGCACTGGCGATCGTGTGTTAGAGGATTTAAGAGAAAGGTATAAAATTTCTTTCTTTCATAATATTGGAAATAGTTTTGAGTTCATGAATTCAATCTTAACTAAAACATCGTAAGCCTATTTTTTAATAACACTTAACTTTCAGATTGCTGGACAAGAGAAGAGAGAGGAGAGAGGATTCCAGAGACATTCGTGACTACAAAGGAGACACTCGCCGTGAGATTCGTATAGACGATTCCCGCGAATTACGCGATTCTCGCGAACGAAGGGAGATACGAATAGAAGAGATAAGAGAGACACGTCGCGACATTCGTTCCATCGCGGACGATGTTAGGGAGCGTCGTGAAATCCGCATGGAGGAGCACAGACACATGAGAGTGATGGAAGAACAATATTCGGAAACGGAGCTCATTGAGCGAGCTGAGAGAAGCGAGAAACGCCACAAGAGGTCCCACAAACACGACCGTCTTCGGGACAGAGACAGAGAGAAAGCGGAACGGGAGAAAGAGCACAGAGAGAAACAGCTGCGCGAGGCCATGGAGATCGTTTCCGAGGAGCCTGACGAGATGGAGATGAATGAGATGCCAATACCGCCTAAAGATCCTAAGGAGATGACCGAACAAGAGCTCAGAAAGGAAAGACTCTTGGAAGCCGATAGAGAAATGGCTAGGAGAAAGGAGGTCTCTAGGATGGAGCTGGAAGCGCGACGAATGAAGAGAGGGGAGAAGCGACCTCTGAGTCCCGACAACAATCAGGATCCCTCCATCGTTGAATTGTCTGATGAGAGTCCTAGTCCCGTTCATTCGGACGAAGTTCGTTCCAAATCGGTGGAGTAAGTTGTTCTTATTTATTTCGAAAATTAATCCCCCATCCGCGACCCAGACGGTTATTGTTGTTGTAGTTACACTAAACGTGACAGGTAATGGACATTTTTCGATTACAGATCCAGACATTCGTCCGACGGTCAAAGGAGTATTCGTGAGAGGTCATCTGATAGACATTCGTCCGATTCATCCGAGTCTAGCAGCGAGGACGACGATGAATCCAACGATTCGAATAAGGGCTCCAACGCGGACTCGAATGATGGTTCTGACTACAATAATCCGAGTCCGTTGTCCGTAGATCGGTTAGCCAAGTCTGATCATTCCGATGGAGAATCACCAGGACATGTTGATTCGAACGGTGCACCTAAGAACGTGGAAGAAGAAGAGAAGAAAGAAGAGGAACCCGAGTTGCCCCCCTACTTGCCAGCGATTCAAGGTTGTAGAAGCGTAGAAGAGTTTCAATGTCTAAATCGTATCGAAGAAGGCACCTACGGTGTGGTTTACAGAGCGCGTGACAAGCGTACAGATGAAATCGTTGCTCTGAAGCGATTGAAAATGGAAAAAGAGAAAGAAGGTTTCCCGATCACCAGTCTCAGAGAGATTAATACTCTGCTGAAAGCGCAACATCCGAACATAGTAACTGTCCGGGAAATAGTCGTCGGTAGCAACATGGATAAGATATTTATAGTAATGGATTATGTAGAGCATGATCTCAAATCGCTGATGGAAACGATGAAGCAGAAGAAACAGGTGTTCATACCAGGTTTGTCTGACTTAATTATACGTTAGTATAAAAACATTTTATTTTGTGAAGAGAACATTGAAAATATTTGCCATTACTTCTAGGCGAAGTCAAGTGCCTTATGCAACAATTACTAAGGGCAGTCGCGCATTTGCACGACAATTGGATCCTCCACAGAGATCTGAAGACGTCGAATTTATTATTGAGCCATCGAGGTATCTTGAAGGTTGGCGATTTTGGCTTAGCCCGAGAATATGGTTCACCGTTGAGACAATACACTCCGATTGTTGTAACGCTTTGGTACAGAGCTCCTGAATTGCTATTAAGTGGGAAAGAGTATAGTACTCCCGTTGATATGTGGTCTGTGGGGTAAGCATACAAAAATCGACCAGTATGAATTTTTATATCATTAATCATATTGATAAAAAATAATATCTTGTTTCCAGTTGCATCTTTGCGGAATTACTAAGAATGGAAGCACTATTTCCAGGCAAATCAGAAGTCGACCAGTTAAATAGGATATTTAAGGAGCTAGGCACACCGAATGATCGAATATGGCCAGGATACAGTAAACTGCCAATGGTGCAAAAAATTCCATTCGCTCATTATCCTGTGAACAATTTGAGACAGCGTTTTAGTTTGTCTTTGTCTGATTTGGGCATCGAGCTCTTAAATAAGTGAGTCTTTTTAAGTCCTTTATGATTTCAGTTTGATTATACCGTTCCACAATACTTATAAATTGAAAATATATTTTCAGGTTTTTGACGTACGATCCTCAGCAACGAGTAACAGCGGAGGACGCGTTGAAACATGGCTACTTTACAGAAGCTCCTCTACCAATCGACCCACAAATGTTCCCAACGTGGCCAGCCAAGTCAGAACTTGGTATCAGGACAGCGAACGCCTCCCCTAAACCACCAAGCGGCGGTAAAGAGTATAAACAACTGGGCGACGGCGATGAAGCTGATTTAAGTAATTCCGGTTTCCACATGGGTCTCACGGAAGGTGGACGACAACCGCCCGTCGGCGGCGGTTTTCATTTAAAGTTTTAATTCTCCACGATTTTTGCGAGAGAAAGAAACCAATAAACTTTTTTACTACAAATTAACCATTGTACACTAAATTGGAAACATGCAGTTTCACACACTAGTTATAAATATTGAACGAAAATAGGTACATACAAAGTATTAAAAAACATACGCTAAAACTGTGTACTGAAATTCTTCCAAGCATCGCCAAATATCAACATTGAAACATGTTTCTTTTTGTTTGTTTGTTTGAGTATTGTGATCGATATGGTCGGTACTTGTTGCAGTGGGTGGAAGATCGAGGAGAAATAAACAGCCATGTACATTTTTACATTTATTAAGCCTGATACGTTAGCAGGTCCAGAAATTTGTTTAGAATGTACAAGATAAAATTTCATGAACCATAAGTTTGTAATACTAAACGATCGTAATACTAATTTCGGAATGGTTCCGCGGTAGCTCATTTTCCAGCGTTGTTCACATTTTTCGGTAGAGCCAGCAATGAGTTTATCAGTTCGGAGTTGCGTTTAGGGTGATAGAAACGTTGGGGCAGCAGTAGAAGTCTCACGAGTTGTAAATCGTCCTGCAAGTAGCGTTGTACAGAAAGTTGTTTCATTTTACGGATATGTTATACCATTTTATATTCATTTTTACCAGTCCCCCGCCATATGGATAATTCAGCCCCAAAATAGTTTTCTCCGCGTCCTCGAGTACTCCAATTGTCTCGTGTAACACTCCCAACATAACGAACAGGATGATTATGTGTTTCATTGAAGCCATTGAGATATCTTGATACACTGTGCCTACAACTTTTAATTATAACGATTAATAATAGAATCGTTTCAAGTTATAAACGCGGACAATAGAATGTTTGAAATTTTGTAACCGTTTACTTTACAGATAAAAAGTAATGTAATTACTTGTTGCTCTCAGCCAAAGGACTACTGCGAATGCTTCTGTTGGACGTGTAGCTCACTGTGCGCTAACTGCATCCAAGATGCGATACTTTTATATGCAGCAGAGCCCGTGGGGGATGAAATCTGCTGGTGACAGATGTATCTGCTTGCGACAGATTTAGTTCTCCCTTCGAGAAAATTCGGAGAAAATCATCTCTTAGATCCTTCTTTTTTCTTAAATTACGTAAACGCATAATGTGCGAATGACGGCTTCCTCATGATTTGTTTGAAACCTGTTCTTATTCTTTCTTCCGTACGACATTCGTTAGACATCTGCAGCTTCAGTATCTTTTTAGCAGTCATTCACCAATTCCTTGAATTAGATTCATTATTGTATTCATATTATATTGTGTTAAAAAATGATCTTTATTAGAACAGTATTTACTGTATAAATTTATACAGTAAAGTTATTAAGTTTATACATGTATAAACTGCAGTTATAAAGTGTATGCATGCATGCTGTTATGTTAACATAAATGACTTACATTAGTCGAATAAAAGTTTTATTATCATTGTTATTCATATCACAGAAGACTGGAGAAAGAGGAAAGTATTTGTACATCTCCGACTTTTAATAGCAATCAACAATGTGTTAAACTAATTTACAATTGTATCTTGATAAAAAGTAAAATCATTCTAAAGTAGACAGGAAATACCAATTTTTCACTAAATTATTGAAACAAATAGTCGGCTAATGAATAAATTCAATTGTTTCACATTTCTAGTTGTTTATTTATCCCATCACTTTATTGTAAATAATCTTTGCCGCCTTTCCTATAAGACACAATATAAATTTCGGCAAGAATTACTTGCTTCTTTCAAATGTCCACAAAGTAGTTCAACATTACCGACTATTGGTAACATTTGGCTACCAGTTTGAGCGTTTCGCTACTACGTCGAATGGCGCTGTGCGGACCTCTCACTGAGCTTTGAGATTTCGCCACAAGAGGCGCACTGTCATACATGTCGCCATGTATACATATGTGTGTGTATACATGGTATACATATACATGTATATTTGAAATGTTACTTACTCGCTCTCGCTTACTTGTTCTCTTAGCTTCTGAAGATTGACCAAGGTAAACGAAAAAAGCATTCAAGAACCTATGGCCCACCCCGAGGTAGACCAAGGAAGTTTTAAATGACCCTTGGTCCACCTTAAGCTAGCTAAAGGTAGACCAAGGTAGGAAAGTGATGGCCTTTGCAGCTCTGGAGGATCCCTGGTCAACTCGAAGATAGACAAGAGTAGGACAGGGAGGTCAGGGTAGGCCAAGACAGCTCTGGAGAACCTCTGGTCAACTCCAAGGTTGTCCATCGCCCTTCTGGTCCCGCAACCCGTCCACGGACTGAGCGCGATCGCCGAGATCAAACTCCCCCACCGCAACTATAATTTCGGTAGATCTCGATCGCCGTGATAGTAAATATTGATAAATTTGTTATTCCTGGCTGTTCAATGTTGATAACAATTTGTTTTGGTAATGATATCAACAAGCACTCCCTTGACCATCTTGCCATCTAATGTTTTAGTAAAGATAAATAATAGAACTCGAGATACAGAATAACTTTTAAACCATGAATATTCGCACGCAATAATTTATCGTACACAATTCACTGATAAATTTATTACTTCTGGCTGTTTAATTTTTATAACAATTCCTTTCGCCAATGATGTCGACAAGCACTCCCTTGACCATCTTGTCACCTAATCTTTTAGTAAAGAGAGATGATAGAACTCAAGATACAGAATAACTTTTAAACCATGAACATTCGCACGCATAATTTATTGAACACAATGCACTGATAAATTTATTATCTTTGCTTGTTTAACGATTATAAGAATTCCTTTTGCCAATGATGCTGTCGAATACCGCCTTGACTACCTTACCACCTAATTTTTCTAGTAAAAATGGCTAATAGCACTCGAGATACAGAGTAATTTTTAAAGCATGTCTTTAGCGTGTCTTAAAGCATGTCAAAGTAACTTTTATGCATGATTATTGGGTGTATATAAAATACTCGATTGTCACTAATATTCCCGATTTATGAGTTATGTTCTGTGTGCTGTGATCTAGCCACTGTCGAGATACTGTCAAAGACTGCCAGCCTTACGGAGTTTTGTAGAGAAGCTCTATGTCTGTCTCTTTCTTTCTCCATAGCTTATATATGTTTGTTCTTGTCGAATACCTCCTTGCTCATATGCTTCACGCGTACGTACCAGGGAATTCAAAGACCTACATAAAAGATGGTGGCACGAGCGTCGCTCTTTTTCTCTTTGTCGCACGCTGTCTCCATTCATGTTTTACACATTAGAAAGATGAGAGATAATTAATCTATTATCATTCTATACATTCCGCCTTCTGATCCATCGTAAAAATTCTTGAAAGTACTTCGCCGCATCTACCCTCCACTTTAATACTCGCAAGATCGTCTGCTCTTGTATGACCAATATTTAATATAGCTATTGGAATTCCAGCGTTATTGGCTTGCAATGCTATCCTATAACCGGAATACGTAGTCAACGTAGAACCCAGAATCAGCAATGAATCAGAATGCTTAACATTATATTGCACACTTTCGACCACCGAACGAGGTACATTATCTCCAAAAAATACGATATCAGGTTTCAGAACGCCACCACAATTCGAGCAAGCAGGAACAACAAATCCTTTTACTTGTTCCTATGGAAATTTAGAGCTTGTTATGTAGATAGAGTACTGTTAGCGAAACACGTGCATATAGTTACCTGCGATATATCTACATCCCCATCGGGCCTTATCATCTGACTAGTTGCGGTCATGTTTGGATTAAGACTATCTAATATCTCTTGCAAATAATATCTACAGATTTTGTGATCACATTTTAGACACATTACTCTGAATGCTGTCCCGTGCAATTCTATCACCCTCCTACTGCCTGCTTTGCCATGCAGATTGTCTACATTTTGAGTGACAATGCTCCTAACTTTCTGCGCGTCTTCTAATTTTTTTAATACTTTATGAGTTTCGTTGGGTTGGAGAGAGGAGAATCTAGAAAAACATATTATGTATAAACAAGTTCATATGCACATATATTCTGTGGGAAAGAACTTCAACCTTGGCCAACCAATATAATTCCTAGCCCAGTAGCGTTTCCTAATATCATCGCTTGCACAAAAGTCTTTATAAAGTACAGGTTTGCGATTGCTTCTCGCATAGAGTCCAACATTTTCGGATCTATAATCAGGCATGCCACTTTCCGTAGAAATTCCTGCTCCAGTTAATATGCACATATTGTTGTGACTATCGATAAATTCTTTCAATCTTGTTATATCTGAATCTTTGACTGCTTCACATTTTGGAACAAATGTAAAATCCGCGTATGACCTAACTGCAAACAATCGATAACAGTTCATTCATAATTAACATAATAAATCAAACTGCAAGATTTAATAAACTCACACAAATTCGTTGAACCTTCAACTTTATGTACAATTTTATAGATCTCTCGACGAATGTTCATCCTAATGTAAATATATATTTGTATTTATTAAAGAAATTTTTCATAAAGCGGGCAATTACACTTAACATTACTATTAAGTTTCCGTCGTTTCATTGTGGATACGTGACAACGAAATTCTCTAATACATTTTCGCGTTGAGTAACTATCCGAAGTTTCAAAATATATTATAAATACGTGTATACGTCATTTTCTGATATACATATAGACAAATACACGTGATCATCTTTCCATTTATGAGATAGGATTGCTGTCTCAAGCATGTTAAAAAATCTGAAATCATTCTGAAACGTTGGTTTTACGAAAACACGAGGTTTTATTAATGTTTTGATCATTCAGCATTTTTACAAAAAATTGCAACACACTTTGAAACATATTTATATAAAACTATATAGTTCCATTTTCTGTTGCTCCAAGATGGTTCCAGAATCTAGATTAGATCGACGAAGAGTGAAGATCAATGAGCTCGAACCAAACATAAAATAGCCGTTTTATTAAACAATTATAATAGTTATCGATCTTATTTAACCATTGTGATCTTTTAATTAATTTTTGACGAATTTTCTATTCTCCCGAGGCGCACCTGAGGAATTTCATTTTATAAATTGACCTGTAAAAATCCCTAGATTTCGTATTCAACTTGAACATCGCCCATGAGAGCGAGAGGTAGACTTCAGTCGAAGCCATTTGTGGAAGGTAACGTGCCGATACATTTTTGATATTGAGAAGTGTAATTCCATTTGAACGAAATGGCTGCGATCAGTTTATTAAATCCGAAAGCAGAATTCGCTAGAGCCGCTCAGGCTTTAGCGGTAAACATTTCCGCTGCAAAAGGAATCCAAGACGTAATGAAGACGAATCTTGGCCCGAAAGGCACCATGAAAATGTATGTATATTTATTCTCACGTGTCAATTTTACGATTACTTACCTTAATTCGCCAGCTAAATTACATGAACAAACTAAATCCTATGAAACTATAAAATCATATTTTATACCGAAAGTCTGAATACTTTTTGCTGAAGGCTTTTCGCTTTTATTATCCATATTAGGTAAGGTGCGTGATTCACGAAGCACCGGTACCAGCGCAGCCTAAAACTGACAATTATTCATTTCTTTTTCTACCATCAATTTGATAGTTTCAAGTGCATTTCCCAAAATTTCTGTCAGAATGTCAAAATCCAAGTTTTTATATCGGATTATACATATATATAATTTAAATAATTTTTTTAAGGTTGGTGTCTGGAGCGGGCGATATTAAAATCACAAAGGATGGCAATGTGTTATTACACGAAATGCAAATACAACATCCGACAGCATTGCTCATTGCTAGAGCGTCTACTGCTCAAGAGGATATGACAGGAGATGGTACAACCAGTACCGTGTTACTTATCGGGGAGTTGCTCAAACAAGCCGATATTTATATATGCGAGGGTCTTCATCCTAGAATGCTTACGGAAGGTTTCAATTTGGCTAAAACCAAAACTATGGAAGTATTAGAATCTATGAAGATTAATATCGAGCCTACAAAGGAGAGCTTGTTGGACATTGCGAGAACTTCTCTTAGAACTAAAGTTCATCCTACCATTGCCGATAAGCTAACTGAGATCTGCGTGGATGCAGTGTTAGCTATCAAGCAAAAGGATCTAGACATCGATTTGCACATGGTCGAATTGATGGAGATGAGGCATAGAACTGCCGCGGACACTAATTTAATTCGTGGTATTGTAACCGATCATGGAGCCCGGCATCCAGACATGCCTAAGAGAGTAGAAAATGCTTATATATTGACATGCAACGTCAGTTTAGAATACGAGAAAAGCGAGGTATATGTTTAACAATAAATTGATATTTCTATTAACTCATCATTTACAATAAGATTATATGTTTCAGGTGAACAGCGGTTTCTTTTATAAAACTGCAGAGGAACGTGAGAAGCTTGTAGCGGCGGAACGCGAGTTCATAGATAATCGTGTGAAGAAAATTATCGAATTGAAGAAGAAGTTGTGCGACGGAACAAACAAATCGTTCGTCGTGATCAATCAAAAGGGCATCGACCCACCATCTTTGGACATGCTCGCCAAAGAAAATATTATTGCTTTGCGTAGAGCAAAGCGCCGAAATATGGAACGCTTGTCTTTGGCGTGCGGCGGAACAGCCATGAATTCCTTTGATGATTTACAAGAAGAGCACTTAGGATGGGCTGGACTCGTCTATGAACACGTATTGGTAAATGTTCTCGGTGTAACATAATGTTTAGATAATTGTTTTCTACACAATGTACGATACATGTACTATTTCGTTTTAGGGAGAAGACAAATATACTTTCATAGAGGAATGTAAGAGACCAAATTCCGTGACGATATTGCTGAAGGTAATGCTATCGACATGTTATACTTTCCAATCCGATAAGCTCCACTTTCTAAAATTATTGTGGAAATGATCAGGGACCGAACAAGTACACTTTGGAACAACTAAAAGACGCTGTCAGGAATGGCTTGAGAGCTATCAAGAATGCTATCGATGACCGCGCTCTTATTCCCGGCGCTGGAGCTTTCGAAGTTGCTGCTAGTCAGGAGCTTCAACAGTACAAAGAAAAAGTCAAAGGGAAGCAGCGTTTAGGCGTGCAAGCTTACGCGGAAGCACTACTTGTCATTCCGAAAGTTCTTGGTAATATTTCAGATGATACTTTTTAATATTGCAATGAGTATCTTCTACATCACGTCTGTTTTCTTCGTTTAGCTATAAATAGTGGATTCGATGCGCAAGATACAATTGTAAAATTGTTAGAGGAAAGAAATGCATTGGGTGAGCCGGTGGGTTTGGATGTTTCAACGGGTGAAGCATTAAAACCTACTGACGCTGGTATTTACGATAATTACAACGTAAAGAAACAAATTATTAACTCATGGTAAGCGAATAACAGTTAAATAATGTTCGTTGTGTATTCAAAATTGTTCGTATCCTTTCTTAATAGTATTTTACTTTCAGCACGATCATTGCCAGTAACCTGCTTCTGATCGACGAGATAATGAGAGCAGGATTGTCATCTTTGAAAGGCTAAGTTGCCGTTAAGTTAATCGTTTATTGAAAATCCCATTCTTGGATAATTCATGTAATTTAATCGTCTCGTTTGCACGAAGCCTATCAAAACATTCGCATAACTCTTACATTTTTATATGCTTTCGAATGATACAAATGAATTGCACCGAATAACGAATAAAGTGCTATTTTTCAATTAAAGAGCAGGAAAGTAGTGGATATTTATTTCTTGTTAATCGTACAAGCTTCCCGCCAGTAACTAAAAATTCGATTTTCAAATGTAAGAAACATTCACCTCGAACTTTGTACAATATACTTTAAATAAAAAAAACAAGGTCAAATGGTTATTTATACGGCTATTATTTTTTCCCCATAGGGGTCCCATCGCGGCGGGACTGTCACGAAGAAGTGCAGTCAGGAATGACGACCAGTTTTATTATAAAAATCAAAAATATTTATGTGAAATTTTATGTTACACCGTATATACATTTTTTTACAAAATAGCATAGAGGCTACTGTAACTTCAGTCTTGTATTTTTTCTGTTCATCACCTTGTGCTTGATACGCAAATCGAAGGCGGAAATGATATAGTAAAAAATAAATTTCATACGCACGTCACGAGCATCTTACAACATGTCACCATACACGACGTAAATGTTAACACGCGAATTTCATGTTTACATCTGTGAATCTATAAAGTTTATAAAAGTATTTAAGTAATATTTCGATTTCTTTCAATTATGACAAACGGCAATTCCGGCAAACATTCTTAAAGTTACAATGTATGCACGACTATGTTACAAACGTTTCGCAACTTAACACAAATATGAAACTGTACTTGCCAGCATTCACGTCACAAAGGCTATATAATTATTTTTAAAAATTCTTCTGGTTCACAAGGATCGATCACTGTCAGACTTGATACAACAACATTTAACTTGATTCTTATAAGATTTAACAAATTATCCTGCCATATTGAAATTCGACAATGTTTGCTTTGTAAGTACTTATTGAGAAGTAATTCTATTACACGTCACTAATGGTAAAATCAGATACAATCTATATATCATGAAATTTCACATATCCTAAAATAAATAGATTTAATGTTTGCCTCTTGGGCTTCCTTAAACTAACGGATCTCACTTTTTAAGTTGTAACATTTTTAAATACATTTACAACTACCATCCCGTAATTGCTGTTTTGATCTGAAATTGTAATGATCGTTCACCAGAATATAGCACAATGCTTAGACCACACATATACAAGGTCTAAGGCATAATGTTTATTTCTTGTTTTAAGAATTGATTCATTATTTTTTTTTAAATTCATTATTCTTTTTTATGTTTGCGAAGTGTCTGCTATATAGTACAATGCTATATAGTACAATGACCTTCTTTTGTACATAATGCATTGAGATAGTGATATATATAATGTATATCGTGGACTGTATATGATAAGTTGAGTTCTGAACAATTTCTGCAACGAAAGTATCAAGTAAGCATTTTATACGTTCACATGGATTTATGATAGAAAGTATTTAAATCGTCTATTAATTCGATGAATACACGATACGCCTACGCGTATCCCTTCTTCCCGTTAAAACACGGCACAGTTTTTTGAATTTTATAAAAATTCACGTAGCGCGTCACAAACAAGTATGTCATACATGAACTTTGGTTATCGTTTATCGATATGCTACTAACGGCAAAAAAAAACAAATACTTATATATTCTATGTTAACTGATATCCTAACTGAAACTTAAAAGTTATTTTTTTACACCACCGCGACGTTCAAGCAATTTGCTGCTTTTTTTCTCTATTTACATACATAGTAATTAATTACTTCGACTTTTTAAGCGTTGCCGTGTCTGTCGCGTTATGTTTAAGATCCCGCAATATCACTTTCGGATCAATGTTTATCAGCTGCGAGAGGGTGGTACAGTTCACCTTCATTCGATGCCCTCCGACTACCATGTATGTGTTCAACTTAGCTAGATTAACAGGACTTCTGGGGATGCCATAATACGAAAATTGCTTGGTTTTCGGCGATTGTTGCTTGTCGCCGAGCTTAGGTGGCAAAATGTATCTTGAATAGGGATTGATACTTTTTCTGGCGACTGCTTTCACTTTGTAAGGCATCAGGTTCGGTCGAACAGTCGGCCTGGCCGTGGATTTCTTCGCAACTGCATGATTCTTTGGTCTCTGCAAAATTTTCTCTTGATCGGTGTCCAGGCGCTCAGTGGTAGACTTTTGCCACTTCATCTTATCCATCATTTTTTCGAGCAGCAACTCATAATTCTGTATATTCTCTATTTTGAGTTCCATGCCGGGGTGCTCTTCGTTGCTATGCGTGGACACCTGTGCCGACGAACTGTAGGTTCTCTCGCAATATTTACACTTGTACAGATTATGTTTGGTTACGTGGTTCTTCATCACATTGATGGAAGCAGTCGAGAATGAGCATTCGGGGCAATCGTACCCTCTGAGCTCTTTGGTCTTCTGCTGTTTCTTGAAGTTCAACGGCAGGTGAGAGTGAAACATCTCGTGATGAGTCTTCATCTTTACTTCCGAGTCACAGAATTCGTTGCACCACTGGCATATCCAGCCATCTTGCCTCGATCCCGACGCGTCTATCGGCGCGTCGCTGCACGATTGCTGCAAATACAGTCCGTAGGAGGACTTCGTCTCCGTCTTGGAACATTCGGGTTTCGCAGGCCACTCTTCCAAGTTTTCGTCCAATTCTATCTCTTCGTATCTGTACGGATAAATCGATTGGTCCGGCGGTTTATCCGATATCATTAATTCCTGCACTGTACTCGAATTGTCCTTTGAGTCGGAAACCTGTTCCTCTTCCATCTCGTCGCTGCAGTCGTCCACAAGAGCTTTCTTGTCCAAGCGCGTGCTTCCGGATTCGCTGGACGAGTCGAACGCCGCTGCGTCGGCCGATTTGAATGGATGATGGACCTCCCCGTGGTTCCATAACTCGGCTTTGGTCGCAGCAACGAAAGAACAATGGGTGCATTTCAGCGTCTGTCTCGGCGCGACGTGTACCCTGCTTATGTGCGCCTTGAGACCGGCCGAATTGAGAGCAATGAAGCCGCACACGTTGCATTTGTCTTGAACTTCGGATTTCTCGGATTTCTCGGGTTTCTCCTGGCCATCGTTTTCCCTGATGTTGTTCTCGCTCAACTTTCTCTTGCGTTTCCTGGACCGCTTCGGAAAAACTAATCCGTACTCTTTCTGCCAGAATTCGTCAGTCAACTCTGGCCCACCAGCGTCCGGATTCTGAACAATCTTCTCCTGACAACCAGGATGCTTGGAACGTATGTGCTGGCGCATCAAGCTCTCCGAATTGGTGCTACGGTCGCAGTAAGGACACAAAAACCCTAGTCGCTTCAAATGAGTTAACTGCACGTGCAATTTGAAACCGCGCCACCGCGAGAACGTCATCTTGCAATGCTTGCAGACCAATGGCTTCTCTCGAGACTCCTCGGCTGCGCCTATACGAAACATGAACGAAAATCAATTCTATTTCATTGTAGTCAATATTTATCCCTTTGAGAATACGCGGGTATACAATAAATATAAATTTTCCTTTTTCACTTGTCAATTGTAAAAGTCGAAGAAGTTCTAGTCATTGTAATTGTAAAATAAATCGTAGTGCGAGGGGTTAACATGATTCTTTACCTGTATCAGCGTCCGCAGTGCCAATTTCGGATTTGTCACTCTTCACTGGACTCTCGTCCATAATAAGGCCTTCGGTGTCTTTACTACCATCCTCCAACGGATCGACATTTAGATCGAGCTCCGGAATTTTATCGTCCTTTGTATTAGACTTATTCGTGACGTTTACAGCTTTCGTAGACGCAGAAGTTTTAGCAGCAGTATGCTTGACGGTCGAATTAACGGTGGACGTTTTAGAATTGTTTCCAGTGTCCGAACCACTTTGATTTTGCTTTGCTATAAATGCTTTTATCATCACCGTCTGCTTTGCCAGCAGCGTGCCAACCTACGATCGACAATGTCAACAATAAGTACAGATTCGAAACTTTTCGAGCAAACCAATCAGATGAAAATTTACCCAATATTCGATATCGTTGTCCGGCGACAAGGGCTCGTGATGAGGACGTTCCCCATTGTGGTGCTTCGTGAAGTGTTTGAGCAAAGCGTTACGATTCACCGATAAATATCCACATTCCCTGCAGTGCCACCTGTAACATGAATTTTCCTGTTTTAGTAAGATGACGGATTTATCATGCATTTATTGAACCGAATCACAAAGTGACTTACCTCGCATAGTTTAATTCTCTGTACAGATGGTCTCTCATGTCGTGTTTGTATTTCGTTTTAAATTGGGTACACAGAGTACAAACATACATATTACCATCGGATTTACCGTACGAACCGAATCTACCGGTATCTGACTCGTTCGAGTCATTGTCTTCGACTGTCTTAGTTTTCGTGTCCTTCGATTTGTCCGTCGCGATGGGCGTTTCGCTCGAGTTCTCTGGCTCGAATAATCTTCTCGCTTTTTCTTTCGCTGACTTGACGTCATCCGCCGAACCTAATTTCCCCAGTTTCATTTTGGCCGGTTTAGCCGGTTGCGGTTGTTCCGCGTCGGCCTTTCTCTTTCCTTGCTTCGTCGGAGACTCTGTGGACGTCTCGTTCTCCTCCTCCAAAAGAATTCCACGTATATGCCTGATTCTGGGCATGTCTCTCCTCCAAAGCGGCGTGGTGTCGAAAGGTTCCCCCTGTCCGCTTTGTTCAACGTTCTCACCACTCCTCTTGTTCACGCCCTTTATCCTTTGATATATCATCTCGTACTCCACGTTAGGATCGTTCGAGTGTTTGCTGTTGATGTGTTGTTCGAACATGATCTTTCCACTTGTTTTGAAGGGACACAAGGTACACTTGTACTGCGACTTTTCGTCGTGGACCGTCGAAGCGTGAGTCGCCATTTCGGCTTTGTACACGCACTTGTAATCGCAAATATTACATTTCCAGTGATTCCCGTCCGGGTCCGGAATCTCCTCTTCGTTCTCTTCCTGTGCGGACTGATTATTCTCGGTATATTCCAGCTCCCTGATCACTTTGACGAATGGTCTTTTCTCCGGGTGTTTGTCAGTCAGGTGTCTCTCCACTACGTGCCTAGTCAAACATTTATCGCTTTTAGACGGCATAGAAAATGAGCCGACCAAGCCGAAGACGTTTCAAACATCTGACAAGCGCATTAACCGTTAGCACTCTGTTGCGAAGACATTCTTAATCTGCGAGTTGCCAATGGCATAGAAGTAAGGCTCAGAGTGCTTACTTTCTACACTTGTCAAATGTTTCAAAACCATGTTAGCGCTCTTGAAACGGTCTCGGTTTATAAAATGCTGGTATACCTATGGTAGTGATGGTGATTGCAGTGGGAACATTTGTACAGCCTAGTGTCGTGCATTTTTAAATGAACAGCCATCTTGTCGATCGCTATATTCAATCCTTCTTGACCGGGTTGCGGTTGGGGACAGTGAGGGCATCTGAAATACTGCTCCTCGGAATGTAACGCTTTCAAATGACACCTCAACATTGCTTCGTCGACTGTCAAGTAATTACATTCGGCTACACCGCACACGTACCTGTTACGAATCGGGAGGAGAATGTGATATTAATGAAATGGAACGAAACAAAATCTAGTACATATACTTTTTTTCAAGAATAAAAAACACTTGCCTCTTGTGCTCTGGAACAAATTTCGGAATGAATTCGTCTTCGTCGACTTTGCTGGTCCCCTTCGGTTTCCCACCCATACGTCCATTCTGATGAGAGCTGCTAGCTAAATTCACCATTTTGTCAAACATTCGCTCTTTCTTGTCCAAACAAGGCACAGGATTTACGGGACCGCTCTCCGGCACAGTCTTGTCGTTTAGATGCAACGTCAAGTGTCTGATAATATTGGTCCTGACTTTAGTTGTGAACGGACACATGGCACATTGTACCACACGATTGTATATAGCCTGACGCGGCAAGGATTCTATTTCGTCCGGGCCGAAGGATAGCTTCTCAGAATCTCCCGTGGTGGGCTTATCACTCTCTTTCTCCATAGATTTGGAGCTTTTACGTTTCTTTCCTTTCCTATCTCCGGTTTGACACTGAACAAAAGTACACATGTATAGAACATAAATATACATAGGTGCCCTGGTGGGCACAAACCTTACGATCATATCTACCAGTTAAATAAAAATACACTTACGATAGGTTGCACGATGAACAAACCATCGACAGATGGGTTCTTCGGATCGGCTGGAACCAATTTGCTGACATATTTGTGCTTCGCTTTCATATGTGCTCTCACTAGGCTGCCAACCGCGCTCCTCATTTTGCACAGGGAACAACCGAAACGTTTCAATCCGTGCTTTTTCAAATGATCCAATAGAAATCCAATTTTCATGAACCGCTTGTGACAATGGGCACAGTTGAAGTGTTTATTATCACGCCGTTGAGGACACTCCTTCGAGTGAGATTCCAAAGCGGTTGCATTTTGTGCACCGTAATCGCAGAACTCGTAGCCACACTTGTACAATTTTGTTCCCACGAAACCGGTATCCTTGATATCTTCCAGAGTCAACGGCTTCTCAGATGACTTGTTCGCTGGGTTGCTGGGACTGTCTGTGCTTTCCGTAGACTCGATAGAGTTCTTCTTGTCGACGGGCAATTCTTCCTTCGTCTCAGCTTCGTCTGTTTTCGATCGTTCCGCTGTGTCAGGAATCTTCGTTTTGTTAAAATCCAGCGCTTTCGTATCAATTTTCGAAGAGCTGGTGTTGGAGTTCACGATGTCGACGATCTCGATATCGCTGTCCTCTCCTTTAGTGTCGGTCGCATCGTCGGTGAGTTTGCGAACAGACACATTGTCGAATTGATGACCAACATTTTTCAGAAAATCTGGATTATCGAGCAAATTGATATTCACAAACTCGTCGTTGCAGTTTTCCGGAAGAATATTGAATAACTTGGGAGTGTCCAGTAAGGTAATGTCCGGGGGATCGTTTTTGTCCTCAAAAGATCTTGGTGGCGTGGCCAACTCGGAGCACCTATCCGAGGGTGTTTTCTCCTGCGAAGGGGAACCTTTGGTCGGAGTGGTGTGCGGCGGGAATAAAGACGATAACGATTTGTTCAACGCTTCGTTTTCGTCTTTGTCTAGCATATGAATGTCTCCGAGCGAATGGGAGAAGGATGTCTCCGGGATAGACCATCCACTGACAGTGTCCGTCGCAACCGAGTCCTTGGTATTCGTTTCATCGTTGTCTACGTCGATCACTACCTGGTCGATCTTCGCGCTGTCGTCCAATATTCTCAAAGTCAACTGATCTTCGTGTCGAGATGACTGAAAAACGAAACGTACGATACAATGCAACTCAACAACTCGCGGCTACACATCGTTCATGTATTATAAATCTATTCACCTGCGTAGAAGGATGAGTTCTTTCTAAAACCTGAGGTAGTCTGTTACAATGATACATACTCAAATGACTGTACACGTCGTTCAACGAGTCAGAGCCGTTTAAGCAATACTGACATTGATACTTGTAAATCCAGTGAGTCTTGTAATGCTGCGAAATAATCATAGATTCGATTAAAAGTTTCCAACCCTGATACTGCTCGTAGATAATGGAAATGAATTGAGATCAGTTACCGTTATTAGTTGATCGATCTGCGAACACGTGGTAGTACACATATGACACTTGAATTTAGCATTTGTCGACCAATGTTTGCTTTTCAAATGTGCAACGAATGACTCGGGAACGTAGAAGATCTCGCCACAATCTAGAAAAATAACTTGCTCAATAATTGTCTCCGACTTCCGAGCGTTTGCGGCGTTAATCGCGCAAACGAGGTAGTATTACAATTAATCGCACCATGTTCGCAAATGTAAGGGCATACACAAGCGAGTATGTTCACGTTTTCTTTGACCGGCAGCTCTGCCACCGATTTCCCAACAAGAACACCGTGTAGACCAGGATGGGCAGCGGCCTGCGAACAAAATCAAAATTTTAAAGAAAACGAACGATTTCGGTGGAATCGTGGAGAATCAACAGCGCAACTCGGTACGGACCTGGTGTATCCGAACGTACGAGATTGCAATGGCTCTGTAAAAGCAATAGATGCACTGGTAACGACAGTGCGCGTGTTTCTCTTGTATGTGCGTCTTCATTTGGTGCCAATCCTCGCACACCGTGTAACAGTAGGCGCACTTCTGAAAATCATACGGTGGCTTCTGTCCCTCCTTCGTGTACGCGTCCTCGTGTTGCTGGTAATGCAGCTGGAATTGCTCGACAGCATCGGTCGTGAAGTGGCAGAGCCGTGCCATGCATTTGTACAAGTGAATTAATTTGGAGGTCTGCAGCATCGCGTTGTAAGCGTCCGCGGATTTCAGTTTCAATGCCGGATCGGGCGTTTGAACCATCTTCACGATTTTGTAATTCACGTTCGGCGATTGAGGAGACACTGACGCTACAGTCACGGTCCGGGTGGTCACCGGTGTGACCACTGTACTTCTCTTCACCGCGAGAGGAAACTGCAACTTGTTCTCGGCTTGTGCAGCTTTCGTTTTAGGGGCGATGGGAACGAAGTTTCTGATCATTTGGTTGGTTATCGGGATCAGCTTAAACGTGTCCGGCGCAATGGTTCGTATCGTTCGCATCGTGTTAACTTTTTTCACAGCTAAGGGCGGGTTATTTTGCTTGGACTTCTTCAGGATCGAGACGCCGGCTCTCTTCTTTATGGGAGGTGTCTCGACCGCTTTTCTAATATCGTTTATCTGCAAGAAAATATCCATATATAAGAACAGAACCGAAATTGCAATCGAAATCGAAGAAAATTTGATTCCATGATCGATCACTCACAATAGGACTTTCAGTACCGTCTTTGTTGACGCCCGGCGCAAGGCTCACCACGTTTTCAATCTTCAAGAACGAGCACTCCTCTTCTCCATCCGACTTTATCAATTCTTCCACCTTATCAGGAGATGTAACTTCGCCTACTAAGTTAAATCAAGTGGTTTGGTGTAGGTTTTACATTCTATTAACACATTCGCTACTAGCGTCTGTTTAGCTGCTCATCTTCATTGTTTAAATGTATTATTATATGCAGCGTGCTTGCAAGAAGAAAGGCAAAGGTTCTCTTAATATTATGCTGCGTACAATGGGTTTAAACAACAAAGTGTATAAAATTAATTTGACTGTCAGTAAGGGGCTATGCAAGATTGTGAACGTCACATGTTCATGACGGTGGTAGCGAACGTGTTCAGCACTGTTTGAACGCATAATTAATTGCTTAGAGTTCAGAGATTTGTTAGTGTTTATACGTACCAGGTTTAGAAGCGTGCTCGTCTCCTTGTACACCCAAAGGCTGGTTCATCGCGGACAACATGTCCCCGCTCAACCGTCTTGGCCTAATGAAATTCTTGGGTAGATTGGAATCGTCGTGTGTTTCGTGTGACATTTCATGGAACCTGTCCGTTTTATCATCAGATCGTTCCATGCTAGCTGTGGGCACTGTTTGTTCCGGTGGCTTTGAAACAGAACCGAAATTGAACTTTTTCTCTGCAGATTCTATAGGTTTAAAGTAACTCTGTTCTTTGCACGGTTCGAGAGGCTTCGTGGCTTGAAGCTGAGCAGCCAACCTCTGAATCGTCGTGAGCATCGGATCCTTGGATGAGGCGTTGATATTCGACGTTTCCTTCAAAATCATGTTCACATCCGTAGATAACTCCGTGTCCGACTGCTCGCTGCTAGAGTCGGATTCGTAAATCACAGTCGAATCTCTCGCGTTGTCAACGTCGCTGGTTTCCGCGTCAGTTTCGTCGTTTTTCTTTTGTTCCAACGTTGCCAAAGGATCTCTGATCTTCAAGTCCGTTTGATCCGCTTCGGACGCAGACTGAGAATCGCATTCGGTATTCGGCGATCGAGATTTTGAAACGGAGGCCTCGGACTGCTTGTTGTCCAACGAATCTTGGGAAAGAGACGTGTTTGTTTCTAGCTCTTCGATGGTGGATACGTTCGAACCAGAAGGTAGATCCGCGACGCAGCTCAGAGATTCTATCGAACTGGTCAAAGTAGCGGAATTGTCGAGAACTTTGCTAGAATCCGGAGTGATGTCAAATTCATTCTCGCTGGTTGTTGCCACCGCATTCGTCTTCATCTTGTCTTTCAGTTTGTCTATGATGGAAAGGCCTTTCTTGTACGCGTCCTTCTGCAGTTTAATACCAATGTTCTGAATGATCTCCTGCATTTTCCGTTTTCTTTCCAATTGTATCTCGACTTCCTTCTTCTCCAATTCCGGCGGGCAAACGAACACGCTTAGCTTGCCCGTTGGTAAACTGGCATCCACGTCCGAGCCGGACGGTCCTTTCGTTTCGTTCAATTCTGCTTGCACTCCTGAACGGTTTTCCTTGTCGTCCTTCTTCGACCCCTCCGAATCCTCTATCGAATCCTTTACCGAATCATTAACCGTTTTAGTTTCAGCTTCAGCTTCAGTTTCTGTTTCAGTTCTAGTTTCAGCTTTAGTTTCCGTTTTAGTTTCAGCTTCAGCTTCAGTTTCAGTTTCAGTTCTAGTTTCAGCTTCATTTTCCGTTTCAGTTTTAGTTTCAGTTTCAATTTCAGTTTCAATTTCAGTTTCCGTTTCAGTTTTAGTTGCAGTTTCAGTTTCGATGTTGCATACCTCATCATTCTGCACCGACTCTGCCATGGGCTTGGTCTCAACAATGGATTCCTTCCGTTTGACGATAGACGCCACGTTGCTCTTCGAATCTTCCTGACTTTCCGAACTTGACTGAGGCATTTCCGCCTTCACGCTTCTGCTCTCCAGAACGTTGATGGTCTCTTCCTTAACCGTGCCGAGAGACATGCTCACTTTGATAATATTCGTTTCGGAGCACTCTTTGTGCCAGAGCTGAACATGCAACTCCAAGTTCGACCTCTTCAGCTGAATATAGTTGCAGCTCGAGCACAGGTAGCCGTACACGCGATTCTCGTCGGGCACATCGTCCTCGGTGATGGCCTCGTTGAACGTTCCCTTGAATTTTCTACACACCTTGTAGTAATGCGTTCTCATCGAGGACTTGGCTACAGCCTGATAGGGACAGCTGTTGCACCTGAATCGGTACTCCCCGGTGTGGGTGGTGCAGTGTTCGTAGAACGCTTCGAGCGCCATCTTCGCGGTGCCCTCCGTGAAGAACGAGCAAAATCGACAGTGAAATTTGAAGGTCTCCTCCGTCAGGGGCTGCAACGAGAAATTCTCCAAATCGTTGTCCTTCGCCTCTTGGATCGCTAGCTGAGCATCGGCGAGTTTCAACCTTGAAATAAGAATCTCTTTGCCAGGGTGACTCAGCTTGTAATGGTGGACAATGTTCTTGCCTGTGAAGTAACAGAGCAAGCACTTGTACCTCTCTTGCCCGGTCCACGCGTAATCGATCAATTGATCTATGTCCAAACTGTCGAAAGCTTTGTCCGTTTCTGTACTTTCGTTTCGAATATTGGTTTTCGCGGTGCTCTTCGGCGGCTCGTTGCTCCCGGCGGCTTCGACAGGACACTCGAAAGAGCAGTCCATCGTATGGGACGTGTCCAGTTCGGAACTTGCATTAAGATCAGAGTCTTTCGAGGAACATGACGTTGGCGTCTTCTTCCTCTTCTTCTTCGACAAAATTCCCATCTGCCAATTGAACTTCTTCTTCTTCTTCTTCGCCGAGGATTTCTTGACGCTTTGCTCGAAGGATAGCTGATCGCTAGCGTCGTCGTCGACGTCCGCGTAGTTTCCTTTCTCTGTCGTGCTCGAGTCCTTGTCCAAGTCGTTCTTGGACTCGCACAATCCTACCAAAATATTACTGAGCAATTCCTCTTTGTTGTCACTGGTGTCTGGTTTCGCTGATGAAGCGGAATTGACTTTCTTACCTGAAGCGACGCTACTGGACATGGACACGTCCGAAATAATGCTCTCTTCGTCGGAGAACACGTCGTCCTTGTTCTCGCTGACGGACTCTACTACCGCGACGCTACTCTTTTTTCTCGGCGTCTTTCTCAAAGCACTCTGAACGGGCTTCTTCTTCTCGGGTGTATCCGGTTCGGGCATCTTGTCGGTATCCGGGCGTAGAGCAATGTCGACCACCGCCGTCAACTCGGAGACGTCTATGCCGAAGCTTTCGTCGGAAGAACTATCGAACAGTGCCTTCGAATAGTCCAGCTTCGAGATGTCGGTCTTCTCGACAATGATGCGCGGTTCTTTCACGACATCCTTGTTGTTTATGCGTTTGCTTCTACGCAAGGTGTCGGGCTCCTCGTCCTGATTGTTCGACGAGATCGATCCTTGAACACGCTCGGTTCGTAGAGCCAACGGTTCATCCTCTTCGCTGTCTGAACTCTGAGCGTGCTGCTTCGACCGTTGTCGAGTCACTCGCTGCACCTCCTTCTTAGACTTACTTTTGACTTTGGCGCTGTCTTTGTCTTTGACGGTATCCTTAACGCCGTCGTCGCCCATACGGGATTTACCAGATTTCTTCGATTTCGAGGAAGCTACCGAGGACTCTTCGCTGTCCGAAACCACCTCTTTAGTCGACTCGTCCTTCTTGGCAGTCGGCGTAACATTGGCGGAAGAGGTTACGGCCTGGTTCTCCTTTTGCGCTCGACACATCCGGTACCCGGTAGCGGCGATAACGTCGTCGCTGATGAACATCTCCCTGATATCCTCCTGGAGCATTTCCAAAGAGTTCCTCCTCTTCGTCTTTGCTTTGGGCGTTTTGCCACCGTTCTCGTCGGTCTGTTCTTCGCTCTTCGAATCCTCTTTGGTTTCCGTTCCAGTTTTCGGCTTTGGTTTCTTCTTGCTCGAGACATCACGTTCTTCCTTGGCCAGCTGCTTATCTTCGGGAATGTTCTGCGCGGCTGTATCCTCCTGCTTGTCTTCCTCTTTGGCTCCTTCGAGGTTGGAAGGCTCCGCGTCGAGTGACGTCGAGTTGCCTTGCTCAGATTTCTGTTGGCTGTCGTCGGAAGCATTCTTCGCGTCCCATGTGCTCAAGATGCCTGCATTGTCGGCTAGGAAATCGTCGTCCGAGCTGTCCGAGACGATCACTCGTCGCTTCTTTCTCATGCACACCTTCTTCATTTTCGGAGTGTCTTCCTTGTCCGAGCTGCTGCTCCCGGAATCTGACTCGATGATCTTCTTGATCTTCTTGAGCTTCTTCGCTTGGATCACTTCTCCCAGCTTTTGCATGAACTTGGCCTGTTCAACGAACTTCTTTCCTTCGCCGAACTCGAAGGACTTCCTGATCAACGCCTCGATTAATTCCTGTGTCACAGCCTCCTTCGGCTTGGATCCTTCCTGTTCCGGCTGATCCATTTTCGGTGAATCAACGGTGCCGGATGGCTTGGTGGAATTAGTGCAGGTGGTGATGGGATCCGATTCGTCCTGACTCGGCTCGACCTTGTCATTGACAGATTCGACGGGTTCGATAGGTTTGATAGAATCGACAGGTTCGACAGGTCCGACAGATTCGACAGATTCGACAGATTCGACAGATTCGACAGGTTCGACAGGTTCGACAGATTCGACAGGTTCGACAGATTCTACAGATTCTACAGATTCTACAGAGTCTACAGGTTCGACGTGTAGCGACTCCTCCTTATTCTCGAGGATGCCGATGTCAATATCCCCGGTCCAATCCTCTTCCGGCAGTATATTCGCGTCGCTGCTGCTGCTCACCTCGGCGGAGATGTCGTCCTTGTCCTTCCTACCTTTGCCCTTACCTTCGCGCTTCTCCCAGAACGAAGCGAAGGTCTTGATCTCCTCAGAGATGTGACTGGACGTGGGCGATTCCAACAACTCGTTGCGCTTGATCTTCGGGATCTTGAAGTTCTGTAGCGAGCCTTGCGCGGACTTGGCCTTCGTGTCGATTACCCCGTAGAGACTCTCCAGAGGCGATTGCATCTTATCTTTGGCGGTTTTCTCTTGGGACTTAGAACTAGAGTTGACCTCCGAGTCGGAACGACGATAACCGTCGGACGGTTTCGGCGACGACTTGTTCTTCTCCTTGGATTTCCTGAAGGGTGCCGAGAACGGCGGCGCTGTCGACCGTTTCCTCGGGTCCCTCTCGTTCAAACCAACGTCCTTGTTCTTGTTAGGAGGGAAGTGTTTGTCCTTGGCCAGCCGTGGATCTCGAACGGATGAGTTACCGCTGTCTCTCGACTGGTTCGGATTTTGGTTGATCGCGCCGTGTTCCATTCGTACTCTGGGATCACGTTCCGATATGTTCCTACTGTCCCTGGAAAACCTGTTGCAGGTGTCCCACTCGTTGTGAGTATCCCTGGACCACTCGGACCTCCTCGCATCGCGATTGAAGCTACTCCTCTGCTCCGGCCTGACCCTTTCGTTGTAATAAGCACTGCGACCTCTGCCCGCGCCGCGATCTCTGTCCCTGGTCCAAAGACAGGGGTTGCTGGGCCGGGAATACGGCCCAGGAGCATCCGCGGGTCCCTTGACTCCGCAGGGACCTTCGTTGTCGGGCCTGTAGGGCGCGTCGTTGGGTGGTCGGACAGCCTGCGGTTCCCACGGTTGCCTCGGATGCGAGTACTCCGCCGGTCTGTCGAATGGCGGCTCGTACGGTCTGCTGTCAGGCTGGAAGTTTCTGTACGGAGGACCAACGGGAAACCTCGTGGGCGAGATCATCGGCTGCGCGTTGGGTGCGTCTATGTTAGGCATGTCCTCGGGGCGGGGCATATGGTTCGTGTTGGGGCTCATCATCGGTCTGACGTTCATGTTCGTTGGGAACTGATTAGGCCTCAACGGCCCCTCGTTCACCTGATGCAGATCCACGTGGATCGGCTCTCTGGCCGAGCCCACGTTCCACATCTCCTGATGCATCCCCATCGGATGCTGGTAGTTCTGCGCGGGCGCGTTCGGCATGCCAGCGAAATTGGAAGACTGAGGCCATTGGTTGTTGCAGAAATCGTTCGTGTTCATCGGTACGTGCATCGGTGTCTGCGGGGGCGGAACCGGGGGTGGCGGTGGAGGAGGGGGAGGGGGAGGGGGAGGAGGAGGAGGAGGCGGCCAGTGGCCCTGAACCGGCATGTTCCTATTAAAGTACTCGGGACCTTCCATTCTGAAATCCGCGTCAATTCTAGGCGAAACCATCTCCGGGGCGACATTGCTCTGTCGTCTTTGGTACATCATAGGACCCCTCTCATCCAACATGATCGGCCCGGGATGAGGTACCGGAAGCGGAATAGGCGCGTCTTCGTCGGGTCTGCAGTGCGCATGCACGTTACCTTTGTCTTTGTCGACGACACCATGATTGTCGCGCACCTGACGCGGATGCCTCTCGTAGTTGTCGGCATAACGAGGCTCTGTCTTCGAACTGGGCGAAGGCGGACGACCCCTAACGTCAACCGTCTTATCCGAGTTGTGCGCCGAAACGACCGCTGCTCCCTTGCAGCCGGTCGCGGTCGTGCTCGGCAAGCATTTTCGACTGGTTAACTTAACTATATGTTTGTCTACCTCTTCCCAGCGCCTTTCGCTCTCAACATCCATTTCGTCCGGCGTTAGTAAAGAAAACTTGGATAGCTTCGGGTCTTTATCCGACGTGGCTACCACCTCCTTCCTTGAATTGAGTCGCGGCGTTACCTCGTCCTTGGATCTGTTCGGTTTCTTCTCCGCCTTGCTGCCATCGCTCTCCTCGTTCAGCAACTCTGCCAGATCCTCCATCGACAACGGAGGTTTGTTCGAGACTGGGGGTGGAGGAAGCAGCGGCGCCGGCGGTTTCGAGACCGGCCTGGTTTCCTTCGGCCTCGGAGATGCGATTTTCCGTTTGGGAAACAGGATATCGGGGTCGGGCGACTTCAGTCTGGCGTCAGGCACGTTCACTGGGGAATCTGGCCTCGTCTCCACCTGGATATCCAAGCCGATCAACCGGTTCTTCTCCAGCATCGACGTTAACCTTCTGGAACCACCGAGAGACGGGACCGGGACCGTCGGTATATGTCGGGAAGAGTTCAGCGACATCGAGGAACCGACCCTTCCGTCGTTCGGTTTCTGCGGCAGCTGGCTACCGACCATTTTGATCGTGGCGCTCACGTCGTCAACGGAGGCGACCGCGACCGGTACCGATGACGGCCAGGTTTTGTTTCGTATCTGCTGCGCCTCGTTCTCCTCGAGCATGTCCCATTCGGAGAAGGAGACATCGTCGACCTTGGCCGGCGTCGAGCAACGCTGCAACGAGCTCGGGGACAAGTCCAACTGATCGTTGCTCGTCCGCTCGGTGGGTATGATGATCGGAGTTTTCGTTGGCATCGTTTCGATCGGGTCGGGACTGGCCGGTTTACTGTCGACGTCGCGCTCGAATTCCACGTTGCGCTCGGTCGGGATTATTATCGGCGCTATTTGGGAACCGGAGTCGGGACTAACGGGAGGAGTCGGGCTAGCAGGCGTTTCGTTGACCTCTTTCCCTTTTTCTTTCTCTTTCTCGTCTTTCGCATCTTTCTCGTCGAACAGTTCCTTCGGCGGCTGCACTCGCTCGGCGACTCTGGCATGTTCAATGACCGCTACCTCACCGGACGAACTGAAAACCAAGGAACCGAATTTAGCAACCACCCAGTCGTCAAGATTGCTCTATGTTGTCTGTATTATTCTCCCCGTTTCCCACGATAGCTCGGTCTCTCGAGACATCTGCACCCGATTTGTTTCATATCTATCCCACATGCATCCACGACTTTATCTTCCAATTGAAACGCTGCAAACTTCTTTCGTGATACTTACGTCGGAATCTGCGCCGATCCACCGCCATTTTTCTTGTTCGGAAAATGCAATCCAGGAGTATTTCCCTGAAACTCGTATCAGATTAGAATGATTAAAATAACAAAACCATACATGCACTACGAAAGCCTGAAAACAACCAAAAATATAAAAGGTACAAGTCTCAGAAGGAACGTGCAGCAGCTAAGTTTGTTCAGAGTGAAATCAAATCGACCGAAACAAAGAGAATTTCTTTTTATCTACTGAATTATCTACTCTAAAAGCATCCACTAACTCCGTTGTGCTTTAATGTACATTGCGGATCATCGTGTGAATTTCAATGATTGCTCTTCGTGTCGCGTAATCTATTCTCGTGCGATGTACTGTTTTAGAGAAACGGTGTGCGTATGATGGGAAAATGTGAATACAGTATACACCAAAGTGGAACGAAACATACGCGACTCAAAACAATTAGGGGATAATTTGCTCTTGTCGATACAGCGTCGAGCAATTGTGCGTTTAACATTGTATTTGTACGAGTAAGTTGAAACCATTGAAACGCGAATACTAAATTTAAGTACAGTATTCTCTCGATAACTGTGAAAATCGTCTCTACCGTAACTGTTAAAATTGTAGCTCTACCACTGGAGAGATCTGTGTATCGGCGAGACTCGCACTAATGCAAGCGAAGCAGAAGATTTGCAACTTCTCTAATTCTTTTTTTATAAGAAGTTTACCATCGTATTCGTCTCTTTTTGTCTGATTAAAATGACATCTAACACGATATAGTTACGATTATAATACGTGTAATAAGCAATTAAGGTTTCGCACTTCACATTTATGGTAGAGACACGAATTTTGTAAATACGAAGTCCGAAGCTTGTTACACGAGTAATTCTGATCGTGATTACATCGTATTTAGTTAGTGTATAATCAGAAATCGAGACGAATACAACGGTCAAAGTTTTATCTAGGAAAAACCAAAAATAAAGAATTTCGATTTTGAAAGTTTAAAAGGCTGAGCTCGCACGAGTCGTTTAACGTTTCCCGAACGCCTCGAACCTCAGTCCTGCTTTCTTTTTCGATCGCAACCTCTTCTATAACTGTGACACTGCGGCTCCGTGGTTTTCACAGTTACGGAGTGAACGCTGTAGCATAATGCGCTTGTTTTATGGTCCGTAATTGTTTCGAGCGATGTACATACAAGGGTGCAACTAACAGAACTGCGTCTATGAAGCACGTGTCGAAAGTCAAAACCATCCGCGTTTTATGAAACGATATAAAGGAGCTGTTTCGATGATGACATCGTCCGAGTTTGCATTCTCTTATCTGTCGCCAAGAAAAATCAAGTCGATAACGTTCTAATTGATAAACCAACGTTTCAAATTTCTCGTTTATATCTTTCATCGGTGGGTAAAAACTACAAATCAAACTGAAGGACAGCGTGAGACTAAACATCACCAAATGGATCGCGCACTGCCAATGGGTCTGCCGACGAATTCAAATTTCGTGGAAACTTCGTTGCAAATTCAATCAGAATATAGGGTAAAGGACACAATTACTTCGGGAGTACCAATTACTGTGCCTATATTAATTATACTTATTTTTAAAGTATAATGGTTATTAAAAAAAAGACACAACATATATGTTGACCCGATTTTAATGAAAAAATGTAATATCTGTTTTTTAATATTCGTTATGCTTTGAAAATAAGTATAATAAATATAGGCACAGTAATTGGGTCCTTTATCCTAGTTCTCTCTTTGACAATGTTCTGCTTCAAAACAGAATGTTCGGCGTACCGTCGGCAGTGCGGTAGCGGTTCGTATGGTATAGTTACCTTCTCTACTTTGTTGTGCAACTTCTGTAGAATGTCTTCGCATCGCTGCAACGTCTCGATCTTCAGTCTATTTCATTGGGAAAACATTGTCATTAATTGCTGTTTGTGCGATAATTCCATGATATATTATAATATTCGAGAAATTTAGATATATCGTTTGTTTGTTCTTAATTGAAATTCAAATGTAACATTGCGTCGTTTGTTCGCGTAAATAGCGACACGTTTGCCGCCAATGATAGGTATCAAGTGCAACGACAACGAAACGCGAAACTGTTACTTGCATACTATAAGAGAACAAAAACAAAAAAAAAAGAAAAAGACAATGTCCGGAGATTCACGTGACGTACTTTCTCTTGCTGTTCGACAGAATCCCGTGAAGGCTTTGCATTTTCTGCAGCTGGCCCTCCCGCGACTTGTCCTTCACGTTTTGCAACCTCTCTATCATCGCTTCCAAAAACGGTATATACTTTTGCATCTCGGCGAACTTCTTGTCGTATTCGTCCATCTTGTTTTCTGTGTGTCGCTCACCTGTGTCGGGAGAAGAAAATCTTTATACCTTTTTAATTCCACCCGTTACCTCGTTACACGTTCACCGATTCGTTTAATATACACCGACGAACTGCTCGTTCGTTTCTACGCTCATCTATTTGTTCAACGTTCGCGAGAACCGCGATATAGGACGCGAGACGCAACTTTCAACGCGCGCAAACAGATTGTTACGATCGCAAACAACATGGCGGCCGGTAAGAATCAACGGACAACGGACCAGACTCGAAGTCTCGGCGTACCTGCGAGAATAAGCCAGCCGAAATAATTTCATACGGTGTTTTCATTCGTGAAGAATATCACAACAACCTCCCTCCCTCATTCCCAGTTAGCAATGATAAATAATAAAACCTCTAACGAAAATCCATATTGTCACAGGCGAACGAAAAGAAACATTTGTAGATTCAATATTTTCGACACAATTCGTCAAAAGCTGTAGTTGGTAATCTCGACATTTTATTCGTTTTTCGTGTTTAATCGCATGTGTTTAAGTTCGTAAACAAATATGAATGTCAAGCGAGATCGTTGACCTTGAAATTTTGGTCGACATCGATCCACAAAAATTCGCTGGAATTCCAAGTAGTTTGTCTCTATTCTGTTATACATTGTTTGCAAATTGTTGCGTATCTTAACCTTTAGCACTCGAATGGCGACTGTAAGGCGCCACTAAAAATTGCTGTATCATTATTCAAAATATATTTGACTTTATCAAATTTGTTTGTATTTAATAAATAATTAAACACTTCAGTACTGTACGAGTAAATTGTACCATTTTCCTATGTATAACCTGAAAAAAAAAGTCTATAGAAGGGAAATATTCTAGGTCGCAAGAAATGTTTCGTTTTGGAGTTAAAATGGCTTCGAGAGCAAAGGGTTAACCTGTTAATCAGAGGGTATGACACAGTTCTTTTTCCATGAGAATGATTCGTGTCGACCGTTACGTAAAGCACACGGTCCTCCGATAGTTATTATCGTTTGCCATAAATCCACACCAGTTTTCACGGTAGAAAAGTGACCCACGGTTAACAGGTTAATCTCTGCCTCGGCCGTTATTTATAGACAGTTTTTCCGTGTTAACCCGTTCGTAGCCCACGTGCATCCTCACTCGCAATCGATAACAGGAATCTAATGAACAGCACGAGTTACGTTCGAGCACGCGCGTACATCTGTGTATGTATGAAGGCAAAAAGTGTGCAGGTCGGTTCATTCGAAATTGCTTTATTCTCGTACATCGTGGACCTTACCCGCATGTATTACGTTACACGGAAACACAGAGGAACACTTTTCACGTGTGCTCACTCGGATCACTATACTCGATGCATCCAGCGTTCGTGTATCGTGCGACGAAACAGAATCGCGACAACTCGCGAACGATCGTACAGGCACATCGAACACAAAGTTTGTACAACACTACCGGGTAATTCTCACACCCCTTCCAGAGTCCTCCGTCGATCACTTTATCCGTCAGCAACGCGAGAAACAAGCGTACACGAAGAGAAAAAGTAACAACACACAAGGGAGCCCTTCGAACAAACACTTCACCGAAACGTAAGCTTATCCGCGTGTTTCAGTAGAAGACCGATTGACCTTCGTCTAGCAGACGTCGGGTCGCTTTTGACCTGCCTCCCGTGTACAGTCGGGCGAAAAAGTTTCTGTCCGCAACTGCCTCTTGCCGACCGAGGACAATGTCCCCGGCACAATAAGCTAAGCTCGAGACGATCTTGGTCCGCTTACGGTCGATTCAATATTTCTTTTCTGTGCTTCCCTTTCTTTTCCTTCTGTTTTACAACAGACGAGCCGACCGTAAGGATCATCGTTCAATTTTATTTCTCAGTAAACCTCGAAACCGTACGATCGGTTCGTAGAATGAGAAACAAATTCTGAAACACGAATTTCGAGAATGCTGGGCACGGGTCACGAATGACCCACCCACGTGGCCCCGCGTCGCTGTCACGCCGTTAAACGTTCCAGCGCTAAAACGAAGCTAGCACATTTTCGAATGTGCACTTTCACTCGTTGCACCACATTCGCGCGCGTATGCCTCGTGAAACTTACGAATCGCATTTTTCTAGCTTGTTAACCGATCTCCAGGCTTCGATTCCGCCATTCGAACTTCAGGCTGTCGCAATCAATCGTTTAAAAAGCTTCTTATGCCTCTAACCCTGGGATTGATTCGGATCCCGTGTTTTTCATTTCTCTTTTTCTTCTTCTTTTTTTTTTTTAATGATATCAATTTTTTCGATTTCTACAGAGTATTGTATAATCGTCAGTGCCTCTTTGTTGCGTCGTCTACCATGCATATTATACTCGCGAACGAATACTCGTACTCTCGGCACTTAAGGCGTACACGCTTTAAGGTTAAGCGTGTAGGTACGATGGTTTCGCCTTCGCGCCACGATTCGTCGACGTGTTTTGCGACGGGCACGGTAAAGGCTCGTTGTCGCCGTTATCGTTCACTTCCGAAAAGAGAAAAGACGAGATAACAGTGCCGGGAATGATAAATACCTTCGAATTTTTACTGAATATCCCAGGTACGCTCAGTCAGCAACCGAGCGTACGGTCGCGATAATTGACGGTGGTTGGCTGCGATCACGAGTTGGCTCGAGAGACGATTCCGCAGCGGTGATTCCCAATTGCCTGGACCGTTGGTACGCGGAGAATCTCACATGCATACTTCGTTCGATCGCACCTTCTGTCGTTCGTTGCAAAATCAATGAAACGGACGAGAGAAACATCCTCGGGAGGCGTTTCTTTTGTCGCGTTTCACTGGACTCCGTAACACGCGTCTTTCACGCGATCCTGCTCGAGAGGAAGTAGACGGAGCCACCGTCGTGTCGGGGTGACTCAAAAATCATCGACAGATAGCGGTTCGGTAGTGAAGATGGCAGCTTTTCGATACGATGTAACGCCGTAGCCGTTGGAACTCGTTCACCTGACTATTTCGGACACGAATATAGCGAGATTCGTGCGAGGCTCGACGATCGAACCGTAATCAATAGCACGCTACGATTTGTATCCATCGATAAAACGATCGTCGATCGCGATAGACCGACGCGTTCCATTATATGTATCGGTAAACTTAAATACAACGTCCCGTCCAAGGTCGAACGAAAGAAAATGGCTGTCGGTTGAGTATTCACAAAAATTAAACAAAGCGGTTCGTTGAATGCAATATCGAGCAATAAACTGCCTCGAACAATGACGAGCGACTAGTTTCGCGATTATGACTTAAGCGACCAACCACGCTGCATTCGTCGAATTCTTTAGAGCGTGCGCAATCGTATATGTGCAGCATCGCCGAATGTAAAAATTTAATGATTAATTGACCAGGCGAACGACAACGGAGAAACCCATTTCGAGCGCGTAAATGCGCCGCACACGGTACTGCCTGTAGACATAGTCCGCGTCGTGCTCCGTGTGCATCGGGAAGCATACGAATGTCGGTAAAGAACAATAAGCAACGAGAAACGTAGGCCCCATTCACGAGTCGCCGAGTTGTTTTCCCTTCTCCCGTGCTGTTCGCTTCACTGTCTAGGTTTTCATTTCTCCGTACCCTCCCTGCTTTTTGTCGATATTTAGTCTTCCTCCGCGAGAAATTAGCAACGATTTACGTTTCGGAACAATACATTTTTCCACGTAACGGCACGCTACACACCGTGCCATGGAACGCTTTGAACCCTGGGCCTCGTTGTTCCTTGCGTAAAATGGCTTACCGTTCCCAACGTACACGCGGTGATCGATTCGACAGATTGGCTATACGTACATATGTATATCGCGCGACGGGACATTCGTTTCTACGCGTGTCGTTGAAACGTGTTCCTGGTTCCGATGCACACTCGACGGATCGTGAAGCTATAGCAAGCGTTGCAGGCTGCCGTCCGCAAAGACGATTCCCGGCCCAACGAAACGAACGTAATAGACGATCTTCCATTCCTTACCAGAAAATAGATTGTCCGCTCGCGACAGGACACCTGATAAAATATTAGACAGTTGATAATCGCCGTACGCATTGGTCTTTCGGGTCCATGCTCGATCCTGCGTCCGAAGAGCCAGAGTCGAAGCCGAAACCCCGAAGCCGGAACCAGAAACCGACGAAATTAGGAAAAATATAATCCCGAGAGCGGTGTCGATGCACGGCTTACGTGCACGCACAGATAAACGGAGAATCGATCTCTTTCTCTCTCTCTCGACTCTCTCACGATGTCGCAGTTACGTTCGAACTGACACTTCCTTTTTTCTCTCCCCAAGGTCCGCAGCGCGCTCTATAAAATTCCGCGACACGGGAACCAGCTAGAGAACCCTCCCGATGAATAATCGAGCATCGAAATACCGATTCGATGGGTTCAATTGTCTCTAAAACGATCCCGTCACTTCTTACGATACACGCACAAAAGACGTCACACGGTCGATTCCACGACGAAAAAGAAGGATTTTCGTTCGCAGATGGCGAGATGTACTTTCCATGGGACCTCGTAGCCCTTGGCGATTGTCTGGTCACGATCGTCTCGAGAAACCGCGTCACTCTCGACGACCATTTAACAATCGAATAGCAAATTAGAATTATACAATAGTTTTTGCTTACTGTTCGATATCACAGTACACTTCGAGGGTCTTGTCTGCCGATGGTTCCAACGACCACCGTGTGTCCCTTGGTCCGCAACAATCTCGCATATTTGGCCGCTAATTCCCGAAAGTATGGATGCACGTTGATATGACCGTAAGCATAGAAGATCACGTAACCGCGTTTACCCTGCGTATCACAGCCGAATATGTCTCCTCCAAGAGTCCTGGATTACCTTCGATGTCGTCACTGCAGAGAACCCGACAACGTGCTCGGTAACAGGGCCGCTCTTGTCGGCGCAGAGCATACCTTTTATTAATTAGAATCTCACTGCTTACAAGAATACGAGCCGAATGGCAACCCTGAAGGGCGCACGGTACACAATGGCTGCCATTAATGGCGCTAGGCTAAATGATTTCGCATGGATCTGCCAATACATCCTACGCCATACGCTACCTATCTTTTCTCACGTTCGCATGCTCGCAACAGAGAACCTTCTGTTCGGTCTCCCTTTCTCCTGTTTTATTTTTTCGAACAACTAAATATCAGACGAGACAATAATGAAATAGGAAGGGCTAAAAGATATAACGTGCCCGTATTCGTTAAGAACGAAACGGTTTCTTTCTGTCGTCTTACCGATTCCCTCGCTCGAACTTGTCACGACACGACATCGATCCCGTTTCGCTAACGAAGTGTTGTCGATAGATTACTTCTCGCTTTCCGACGACCATTCTGGGACTCTGTGAATAAACGTCTGCTGCGTTGTCGATGTCGTGTTTCCCTTTCCGTCATTGCTAATTACGAACGAATGCTTGGCAATTATTTTATAAATAATAAATGAAGAGTCGGATATAAGTATGTGTGTACGTTTATTACGAAATAATGCGTTTTACGAGACTCGTAGACACAGGAATGCACATGGAACAAAATCTATTCTCAGGTCTGGTAATTATTCATGTCTAACAGGTCGCCACGGAAACACTAATCAGACGTTCGAGTAAACGTGAGTCTACTCTATTCGACGAGTTTTCGGTGGTGTTGCTGATGTTATATGTGGCCGAAGTTGTTAGGCGACACAGGACCAACGATGCACCTCGAACTACGATGATTCGCCATTGTACAAACTTCTGCGTCTCACGGAGCGGGTCCCGTGTCCGCCGTTCGGGAATTCTCGGGCCGGAGTCGCTAGATCTCGCGGAAACGGCCGAAGTTGATACACCGTTTACGAATATGCGACGTATTCGGAAATACAGAACATGAAACGCAGAAAAACACAGAACAGGCATGTAGGAAATGAAATGGAAACGAGTTTGTAGAATTGTACGATGCGTATTCCAGAAATAAAATACAATTGAAAAAAATATGTATACGCAATGATATTATTATAATTCTTTTCGTTAGCCTTCTTGCGAAGCAACTATTTTATGAGATCACCGAAGAGTACAAAGATAATAAAAATTACAAACCATAATAAAACAAATACGCCGTCGCTTTCAACTTCCGCTCACGATTTTTAAATGGAACTAAAATCGAACCTATAAAAATTTATTATATACGATATAGTAGAATTTAAACTAATTATTAATTAAAATTAATACTTTACAGAAGAATACATCGAATAGGTACCGAAGTTTATCGCTCTACCGATATCAATCCAATTTCACTTCAATAAATAAATGAATCAACTAAAATTACAATTACAGTTCTTTGTATTTATTTGTGACGTTTTTTTTTAATTTTCACATAATGTAATATTTATTAACTTTATTTACAAATTATCAATCCAGTAGATGGACTAATAAACTTTAGTCTGCATAGGATTTCAAATATGTACAAAAATTTTTTAATCATGAAACAATCTTTTTAAGTTTGCATATCTGTGGGTCAGAGTTCTTCACTGTTTACGATCAATAAAGCAGGAAACACTATTACTTTTTTTATTTCTTAAAAAAGTGAATTAAAAGTCTCTTACAGATTTTATAATAAACGTTTTTTTCCACCAAATATTGGTCAAGCATTACTAGTCTTAGACATGAGGTTTTAACATAAATGCATAATTTGCTTCATAAAGATCATTTCTTTTTTTAATTGTCCTTTTAAATTTTATAGATTTCAATTGTAATAGCCTCTCCTAAGTCAACAACGTTATTTGAAAGTGATATTTGAAAACAAATCTCACTGCCTATTTTTTTTTTTTTGGTACTTAATAACACTATGTAATACATTTGTTGTTGGCAGTACTTGTATTGTATCTTTTACATAGTATGGTTTCCACAGTTATGGACGCGGTATATAAGTTTAAACAGTGAACAGATATCGATTGGGCAATGAAAACTATAATCCAAGTGTTACACCCTTACTCGACATATCGAGAACTTTAGAATAATGAAAATATACAACATCGCACAGTCTCGAATAACGTAGTCATTAACTGTATTGGATGATACAATACACCATATATTCCACTAATTTTTGTCTGCTAATTAAACGAAAATTACATGCTTGGAGAGAGCCAAAACGATTAATTCAATTTTTCCATGGAGCATACGATTAAATCTGCAGCACAGTGCAGCATTAGGATTGTTACATTTGTGTCCGATTAAGTTGTTTTTGGTCTGAAAGTTATGCCATGTAAGACAATTGTTTTATTACAAATTATTTTTGTAATCAACATTTAATGTACAATTCTGTAAATTGTACAATAAATTTTCACGAACACATTGCTAGATTTTTCAATTGAAAACACATCGAACGAAATAGTTTACATGGAATCTTAAACCCATCAAATTTATAATCGACGATACAAAGAACATATTATTATAAAAATGTTGATAAGCGAAATTACATAATAAATTAACCCAAATTCGAAGCTTCATTTCATGTAGCAAATGGAGCCGTAAATTTTATGATTTCAAATAAAACTTAGGATCGTATAAATAAATGTAGGTAAATACTTTTTTCTGTCACATTAATTTTACGTTAGCTCTGTTTTAGATATTTCTTCTCGACTTATAAATATTTTAAAGTATACGAATAACTTTTTTGTTTTTCTTAAATCAACAGGAATTGTAGTTCCATGCAAGTGACGCGAGATTCCATTGCGAATTAATCATTAACTATATAACGGAAAAAGTGAAAAATGAAAAAGAAAAGAAGAACAAGTTTCTGCATTATTATTATTCATTCTATAGACTAAATATAATTATTATAATTGTACGAAAAATGTAATCACAAAAATAACAAGTTAATTATAATGCAAATGCGTGTTGGCAGGCATATTGATATTCGAAATCTTTTGAATTTATTAATACGTTTCAATTATTTTATCCTTCTATTATCGATGGAATGTTCTTTGTTCATTGAGTGTTCTCTTATGTGTTCTTTCCCTTCATAAATTATGCAAATGCATCTGTTATTATATTTGCCATGGTTAATCGCTAACCTTCGCTGTCAAACATGATAATAACACTGTACCCTCACACTTCTACAAAGTATATATTATATATTTATTTTTTTTTCTTTAATATACGCAAGACTTGGCGTGCTCGCTTTTGTATCGTTATCTTGCATGTTCATTCTGTCCGTAATAATATAAGTAGTATATGACACTTTTCTCTGTATATATAACTGTACTCCAAAGTGCTGCAAACTGCAACTTGTTTTCAGGTTTCGAGGATGCTACTCGTCCAAAGGACTTTGCAAGCTTTGCGATTTGATTTTTCCATTATATTAATTCGAATAATTTCCGATTCAGACATTCGTAAATCTTAGATCTCGAAATATAAATTAATTTGTAAATAATAAACGTATTTGCTGTCTGTGCTTAGATAAATAATATTTATATTTTGCCATTTAAAAACTATGCCTATAGTGAAATAGTATTTTTCTTCCATGTAGTCAATAGTAATAATTTCCATGTTTCTCAGTCTTATAAGCAACAAATGTTCTCCATAAAAAGCTGTTCTCGTTTAGACTTGTTTCTTTTTTTTTTCTCCTTTTGTTAATTAGTTTCAATCTTACATCTTATTCTGTGTCCTCTGTACATTTGTAACTTTTTCTTTTGTTAGTTAACACACTTTGTAAAATTTGTTACAAATAAGTCGTGAGATACTTAAAAAGAAGGACCTTCCCATACAAAAAGGAAATACTATTTAACTCATCTGTACCGTGTCCAAAAATATTTCTGACCAAGTTATATATATATATATATATATATGTATATGTATATATATACATATATATGTATGTATATACATATATGTATATATATATATATATGCATATATTACTTTGCTAAACCTTATTCCCGTTAAGGTTTATTACCTAAATGACTTTGTATATGCAAACAAGATTTCTTTTTTGTTTTGTTATTGTGTTACTTAGATAGTCTTTTTTCCTTCGTCTTCTTCTCCTTTTACTTCTTCAATGAGAGTGAGTTCTTCGCACTGTGTGTGTTTAATATGAAAAGCCATCTAATTTAAAAGATTTAATTTGTTAGAACAATAACTGCCAATGAAGTCCTCTCTGCTTGCAATTGTAAATATGAGAAGGTACAATATGTCGATCTAATTATGCACTGTAGTCGATGCATGTTGAAGTCTTTCTAATTCCTCCAAGGACAAAACATTTGTCTGGACAAGCTCCGGAAGCTTACCAGCCCGCGCCTGTGCAAGAAGCTCTGGACTAAACCATCGCGCCAATTGATTCGAGGTTGGCGATAGATCTCCACCGTTTGTACCGACATATCCTAAACCAGGTGACGTTTGACGACCTACGGGCATACTTATTTGCTGTGACCGCATTACCCGCCCATCTGTGGAAACAATAAAATCAAATTTATTCGCGGCACTATCTCGACGCAGATAATTATAATAGACGCAGATATTATAATATATAATATGTATATATATAAAATGTATACACACACATAAAACACAATGTATGTATACACACACATAAATATAAATATACATAAATTACTGGAAAACAAGACGCAATGGAATATGATTATATGAAAGGAAAAAAAAGAAAATGTTAGCGACTTAATGGAGATGTGTTGCATGAGAGAAATTAGGGCTGCCTGAAAGAAACTATTGGGTTTTTTACTTCTAGTTCGATCCAAAGATAAATGTTGTCTAGACTGGTATAAATAAGAGGAGCATCTAATGTGTGACATTTAATTACTCCAATTTCTGAACACCATTGCATGCAATTTGATTAAGCAAGAGGAAGACACCTGAAAAAGTTTCAGAACAATACAGTTAATACGATAGAGTGTATCAGGATACGTTTCTACGGTTGCACGATTAATAACAAAGGAACATACACGTTCACAAGGTTGTGGGGGATTGTACAACTATATTTAATCGTGCAGTATAGTCACTATTTTTGTTTTTTTGTATGTAGAACCGTTGTTGTTACCTGTACGATTGGAATTGTAGTTTTGATTCAAAACCGTTTGCATTTGCGAGTTAAGCGACCGCTGTTGTTGCTGTGGTTGTTGCTGTTGCGGTTGGTGTTGCATATTTGCAAGATGCGACTGAGCTTGTTGCACTTTGATTTGGTTGTTCAGAGTGTTCGACCTCTGGCTTATCATTGAGTTCTGTGCAATATTGTATTGCGACACGTTGTGGTGGGGCATGTTAGCAGTCATTGTATGCTTGGAGCGCACGGGATTACCATACACGCTTGCAACTGTTCTATGTTGTTGTTGTTGCTGCTGTTGCTGAAAATCTGAATTCCCACTGTATTGAAATTGGGTGCCAGCATTACCACCACCACCTTTCACTATTGGTCGACCTGTAACGAGCAACATGTGCTTAGTATTTGTTCGAAATAGCCGTTTGGAAAGTTTAAAACATATATAAAAATACCTGGATGTTGTTTGATGCTTGGATTCGACCATGTAGATTGTACAGACTGTGGCCGCAATGCATTATGTCGGGAAATTTGTGTCAGTAACTGAACTGCAGATTGCATATGCTGCATCTGCGATGCTTGCGACTGGTTTGCTAATTTCGATGGATCATTACTATTACCTACATAACAATAAAAAAAAACAGCATGTTAAGGAGATTATTGTCAACCATATAAATATAGTATACAATATTTACAACAATATATTGTATATTCACAAATAAATATAGAAACTTATTACGATACCAAAACTGAATAATAGATTTTGGAAATGATTTCGAGAAAAGAATAGTCCTTACTAATTATAGGTCGAAAACATGGTGTTATGGAACATAATTCATTGATTTAAAAATGAAATAACGTTGACTAAAAATACTACTATTTTTAAAATTTTTATTTTATGAAAACATTTAAAATGGAAATGGATCAATGTTTAGAAACTATCAAACACCATGATCATTATTGGTACTAACGTTATACGTCCCTCATCAACACATTGTTCATTCAATCTCCTAAACCGCTTAAAATCATGATGTCTAAAAATACTGAAGAAGCACATGCATCGAAGTAGAAACACGTTAAAACAAATTCACCAAAGGAAAATGAGAATGTGTAAAGGATAACGTAAAGTATGACATGTGTTTATAAAGCTTTTTATTTTAAAACTATTTCAACATACTTTTCTTTTGCAATACGTTCATGTATTGGTCTGTGCAAAATGATTCACTCATATTGTTCAGTGGTACCGATACTGTTATACTCGAAATTAAAAAGACTTATTCTCATGTGTATCATCTTGGAAAAATTACGGACAAATCAGCTTTCAAACACATTAAAGGTGTCAAGCAAGACAAAAAAAAATTAAAAGAAAGAAAGGAAAGAAAACAAAATTCTCGTTACTTGTTTTAATACAGAAAATAAAAAGTAATTTTACATCGGACAACAGTCATATAGAATAGTGAATTTTTTTTTCCTCCGTGGCATGAAGTTCACCGAACGCTCAACATTTCAAGTCAAAACTTCATCGTCCTCTGAATGCAACACATTGTTCTCTTCCGCGTTACCTATGGCTTTGTTAATATCGAATGTTACCGTTTCAAGCTCAAACTGTTTAGGCAAACATTTATCACGGATGAGAGGACTGTTGTTATTAGTATCGCTTATGTCTGTCACGGTGGTCACTTTAGTGGACGTGTCGTTCTCGTTTAGTATATTATTCGTCTCGTCAGTGAGGGAATCCCTCGAGGTATTCAAATTCGAATTATTGTTTGCATCTTTGTTCAGCTGCGAGAAAGAAAGATACTTTGTCTTTAACGCGGATTCTCCCGGTTCCACGTTGCCATTGTTATTCGCCTCGTGTAATGGGTCTGAAGAACGCGAAGCGATGATTTCGGTTACAGTACCATGCTCATTAGCGTTATCATTAGTGGTGGTAAATTGCGTTGCGTTGTCAGTGGAAATGGGTGTTCGTGAATCGGACCACCTTTTGCATTGGTTCGCGTTGCGATAATTGTTACGGTTTTCGTTAATTTTAGGAGAGTAGGAGAAAGCAGATTCTAATTTATGATTAGAGTGATTCGCACCCTCAGGCTCCTTATCGGCGGTCATTTTACGTAACACCGATGTTGGGGTAAAAGCGAGCGGCGTCGGGCTCATGGTCTGCTTCGCAGGCGAGTTAACAGGACTCGACGCTCTCTGTTGAACTTGCTGTTGCTGCTGCTGCTGTTGTTGTTGCTGCTGTTGCTGTTGATCCTGCCGCTTGCGGTAATTCTCACGCTGCTCCTCCAACTTTTTCTTAATTAGAGTATTTTGCATTATAGTCTGAGCATGCATAGCAATCTCCCGCGGCGAGGGAACTCTATGCTGCATCACTGTTAAATAAATAATAAAAAATCATGCACATATTAAAACCAACGGATCATCTTTAACGAACGATCTTCGAAAGAACTCTGCTGTTATGGATTATCTAATTTTTCTTTTTAATAAGAAGCGACAGTAGCACTCTTCGGATAATCTATATCTATGTTGTCGAATCACAAATAACTTCGATCGAAATTTTCTTATTCCGATTCTTGTGTTTTTGTAATTTTTTTAAAACAGTGGGAAAGTTACTTATGATTCGGTCTAACGAGGTCTAAACGAGTTTGAAATTAAAGAAAGGGGGTGATTCGAAGCTGTTATATTACAGTTACCCAGCTAGTACAAAGTGGCAACATAAAATAACAGTTAATATTATTAAAAAATTCTACCTGGATGCTGCACCGTTAATGTACTGGGACTAGCGGTCAAATTTGGAGATATTATCGAAGGTGGGCAATAAGCTGCATTCCAAATATCACCATACAGATTTGAACTATATTATATATATATATGTACTACGATGTGCATAAGTATCTACTTTTAAAGACACGTGTAATTAACGATAAGAAAAGTACACAACAATGTTGTACCTGTTCGTGAGAAGGTAATCGACACGATAAGAGATGACGAAAGTCAAATTTCACCGAGCGCGTATTGTCGAAAAGAAGAATGTCTCACTAGAGAACAACATTTACAACTCACCATTGTTCATGGGCGATGGAATCCTCTGTTGTTGCTGTTGATACAGCATCTGCTGCAAGATATGATCTTGCGGAGTGGGCGCACTGGGATGCGGACTTACGGTACGAGGAGTGGTACCACCGTACATTTTTAAAATATTGACTAAAACTTCCCTATGACGGTGCTGCATGGCTGGGTTCTGTACGATACATTATTAGGCGATAACAAACGGCTGGTCAATCATTTTTAACAATGATTGATAATCAACTAATAATAATGTCGAAATTATACGCAAACCTGTAATTGCTGTATAAGGTGCTGCCTAGTTATTTCTCCTTGTTGAAGACCCTGAATAATGGCTTGAGCTTCCGGTCTCTGCAGAAGTTCCTGACTCGTTGGGACATTGTTGAGCATCATCTGCATTTCCGGTGGCACAGGACTCACACCTAACATTCGTTGACCACCCATCATTATCGACAGCATGTCCGAATGTTGTTGTTGTTGGTGTTGCTGCTGGTGTTGTTGTTTTTGTTGCTGCTATTACAAGAATAGCAATTAATAAGAAATTCTGTTCTACTCCCCTTGAAAAACTTTCGCGATACCAACCTGCTGAATTTGCAACACTTTCATTAGGTTTTCGTGTTGCATTTGTGCCTGATGCGGATGCTGCGTTGGCCCAAGAGAACCAACATGATTAAAAGTCGGCTGAATTGGTTCTGGGACCGATTGCTGAGAAGCAATTGGTTGGGTTTTTAGTTGGGAATTAAGTAACTACAGAAAACAAAATATTGTTTAAAACATCGAACCAAGTGTTGTGTAACTGCGTAGCATAGAAAGAAGAACAATACGATGATCTTACTTGCATTAATGTTACCGGTTGCTTTTGAGAGATAGGTCCATTCGACGCTGGTATAGCTTGTCCTCCAGTCACTTGAGCAAGCTACATTTCGCATGAACAGAATTGAGAAAATTATATATTCATTCTGATCAAAGATCAAGTTAGTTGTAAAATCGTATTAGGATTACCAATTTTTTAAAAGCAGAGAGATCTTCAGTCTTATTCACACGAGGTTGATCGATCGCAGATGTAGGTGGAGGAGCACCACCTCGCATACGTGCTTCCAAATCCTCCAGGCTATGCACAACTTTTCCACCAACTTCTATAAAAACCGGGATCATCATTCACCAGCCTACTATATTATTCTACGAATTAAAAATGAAAACCCGACGAATCCTCACCCATATCTTTAATAGTTGTATTCTTCATTAACGGTACAACACTACTAGTCGCATCTCCTTGGCCGTTCTGACTCGGTTTATTCCCGCGTTGTAACATTTCCAACAATTTCACTCCGGTGGTGGATGTAGTCGTATTCGTAGTTGTATTGGCAGGAGAGATGGGAGCAAAGTACGTGTTAGATTCGGTTACCGACGGGATCTGAATATTTGGCTCTGTAATATCATTCAGAAGATTGTTCAATATATCATCCTGAATAGAAGTTCTGCGACTATCAACTTGTTGGACTGGACTCTCCCTCTTGAACCACTGACTAAATCGCGAACAAGTTCCTCCATTCGAGCCGACTCCGTTCTAGAAACGAGAGAAGAAAATATGAGCAAATTTGTAAGTAAAGAAACATAACGTTTCGTGTGTTCCGTATCTTACAGTTAACAGTCCAGGTACACCAGGGAACGTGTCAGACTTCAAGAAGTCATCGAGGTTGAAGTCGGGATGACTGTCCTCCTGATTTTGGTTGGTAGTAGTTGAAATATCGGTTGTCTCGCAGCTCGGCTCGGTGACGGCGCTTTCGATCGAGTCGTGGTTCGTTTTCTGGGCAAGCGAGGTCGATTCGTTCTGTTCCGAGATGGGAGAATGCGGTGCGGCAACAACGTTCATAGATTGATCCATCGTGGTCGGTGTGCTTCGGCCTTTCGGGCCCGCCGAATTTTCAGTCTGCTTCTCATCCTTTTCCACCGAATTCTTTTTCCCACGTTTCTTCTGCACCGGAGCCTGCTTTTTGTTCTTCGCGGTGCTGCTATTGTTCAAAACCTTCTCTTCAGGAATATCCTCGAATCCTCTCAGCTCGATGGTGTCGTGCTGAGAAGTCGGCCCGGAGCTGAACCACTCCGGCTCGTCCACGTCGTTGCGATTCTCGCTGTAAGTTCGCCTCCGATCGTTGCTAAATCTTCGCTCCCGTCCACGATCTTTCTCACGATCCGGCTGATGATTGCGATCGTTCCGCTCAACACCCCTGTCCCGATCACGTTCCCTTTCCCTGTCCCCATAGTCGCGGCCGAAAGATCTTCGCTCGTAACGCTCGTTCCTCTCGTCTCGATCGCGCAAATTATCGCGTTCTCGATCCCTCTCCCTCACTGTCTCTCGATCCTTTCCGTCGCGAGTGTCTCTATGGTCGCGGTCACGTATAGACGTACCCCCGGTTGCTCCAGCACGAAAAGTGAAATCCGTACGTTCCGGCTCGAGCTTTTCGTTTTCCGGTCGAAAGTTCCAAATGTCGCGAGTCAAGATCCTACCGCTTCCGATCCGTCGAACAGGCTCCCTGTGGCTGACCTGGAAGCAACTCCAGCAATAGCAACTTTGCGCTTTACCGTTAACTATTCTACTACGAGGATTAGCTCAGAAATACCTCCGTCTTCCCTATCGGACTCTCAGGGCGTCGATTAGAAGATTGATTGCATATCACATTAACGAAACAACCCGAATTGAAACTCCTACGCTGAGGACTCAAAACAATGCCGTCCTGTTCTTTACGGATCCGTTCACGGGGATCGCCGTTACGACGTTTAGCATGGTTCTCAGCCACCTGATCCCCTCGTCCAGCTCTCTCGTCTTTCGGAGGTGTATCGCTCCGCTTTCTACCCGAATGCCAACGTTCAGGATCCCATACACCACGCGAACTTAATATATTAATTCAAACAAATACAAAATTAGTATAAAAAAAGGCATAAGATAATAACTAATCAATATACTGTATTTTCTCCGTAACTGCGAAAAAGATCTCTACCGTAACTGTTAAAATTGTAGTCCTACGACAGAGAAGGGATTCTCCTTGGAACCAGTGAACGAGCCAGCAAGGTGACGAGTATCGGTGAAACTTACACTAACGCAAGCAAATCTGAAGATTTGCAACTTTTGTAATCGTCAACTTTTTCGTTGATGAAAAATCAAGAATAAGGATTTTTGATTTTTGAATATAAAAGGCTGAGCTCGCACAAGTTCTTTAATGCTAGCCGAACGCCTCGAGCGCCAGTCCCTCTTTCTTTTTCAATCGCTATCCTTCTCTGCGTTCGGAACACTACAAAGCATGTACAGTAAATTCTCGATATAAGACCCTACAAGCCTAACGTTTAAAGGTCCCTGAACCCTCCACACTACCGCGGGGTACACCCCGTGAGAGGCCGAAGCTCGAGAGCCGCCGCGGCCGAGGAGTGTAACATAACACGGTTGGGATATACCCAACGATATACGTTGTAAGACTAGAAGACCACTACTAATCCAATTAAAAAACTTCTTTATTTTTCCTTTTTTTGGGGGGAGGGATCTTTCATCAACATGTTCGTGGCATTTTTCTAATGAAAATGATACAAAATATGATATAATTTCGATGGTATTTACTTGTGTGATGAACAATTAACGATGCCATTCGGATCATATTTACACTAATTTTCCGTTAATATAATTGTAATGCGAAAAACTTTCATCGTTCATTAAACAAGTAAATATCATCGAAATTATATCATATTTGGTATCTTTTTCATAGGAAAAAATGCCACGAATATGTTGGTGAAAGTCCTATAAAAATATAATGAAAAATAAAGAAGTTTTGTAATTGGATTAGTAGTGGTGTTCTGGTCTCACACCGATGTACCCGACCGTGTTATGTTACACTCCTCAGCGGCGGCGGCTCGCGAGGTTCGCTGTCCTTGTCTACGTACAACATTGTATCCAAGAAAGACATTTTCTCTGCCTTCTTATCCCTGGCAGTATGTATGTCTTATGTTTAGGACATTCCTGGAGAAGGGTCATTTATGTGTAATTCATATATAGCGTTCGGCGTAGGGGACTTATATCGAGAATTTACTGTATGTACCTCTTCTGTAACTGTGACTCTGCGGACCGAAAGTTTTCACGATTACGGAGAGAATACTGTATCGCAGTATACGCACTTGTTATACGAAGTATCTAAGAAATCAGGTCTCCTCTTCGACAGTGGCAACGTCTTTATCACCATTAACTCCTCCTAAAAACGAGAAAGAAAACGTTTAGAGACGGGAGCGTGTCTTGTCGAATTACCATGCAGTATAAAAGTATGAATACAAGACATACCCGGGAATACTGAAATTGAGGTCTTGAACGGCCCACTTCCATAATAGAAGTGTCGGTTACCTCCCCAGCCACCGACATTGATATAATTGCTTCATCTCCTAAAAATTCAGAGAAATATAGAAAACAATTAGTTATAAAATTTCAGAATTATTTACAGAGTTGTTTGCACTATGCTTGTTAACCATCGTAAAATATTTGAAAAGATGCTGTTTTTCTTTTTTTATAAATTTTATAGACAAGTTAGAGAGGTGGAGAGGACAGGGGCTGGATCATTGAATTCAAAATTCAAAATAGAATATTTCGAGTAGAAATATCGCGAAGCAAAGAATTTCTATTGTGTTTGTGCGCGCGTGTATGTATATATATATATATATACATATTCCGCTGAACCGTTCAGAAACGAGTCTACCTGTCGGTTTGTGTACAATACAAAGTTCTAACGAACGTTGGCATTGGCGTAAACCGCCGGTGATTTGAACGGAAATTCGAAAAATCTGCGAGAGGAGATATCGGTACTTACTGAAGGTCCCCCGTTTAACAAAGCTGACAGATTTGTTTTTGCGAAACCATCGGCAGGATCTGGTCTGCGTGACCAGAGTCGCATCTAGAAACGGTGATCCGGTCGGTCCAACCAGCGGACGTTTCCGCGACCGTCGATACCAATTCGAACTGAGAACGTTACGCGACTCTAATTTCATTTTTCTTGTCAAATTTTCCCCTCGCGCGACTTTATCTCGCGGTTTTCGCAGTCGAACGTTCAGGTCGTTGTTCTAACCGGCCGAAACAGTCAAACAAATATTTATCGCGTCAAGGACGAAAAGGACGAAGATTTATCGTTCGAACCGATTAACAAAGCGTACAAGCCGAGCGAAATAAAAATATATATATATATATATATATATATATATATATATATATATTATAATGTACGTCGAAACGTATAACGTTTTCTCTAGGAGAAAATATTATATGCTCCCTTCTGATTATTTCACTTGGCGGGAATTAATCGTCGCGGAACTGCAAGCTTTGTGCATTAAAATATAACGAAGATAAGCACACGTGGCGAACAATGTAAAAATTCGACTCGGTCGAACTTAAATTCTGTATTTCGATTTCAGTAGAATTCTCGGCTACGAAAACAAGATTTTTGACTAGAAAAATTTGAATTCGCACGAACGTCTATCGATCACCTTTCGATCAACGGCTACCCGAAAATCGCGATACTCGCCGTGAAAATAAATCGCGAACAAAATTGAACCTTTTATATTTATGCGCCAGCAACGATGGCCCGTGTCGAACACGAAACTCTCGTCTGTTCTGTTTATGTCACCGTGTGTAACCGTGCGGCTAAGAAACGAAATTCTTAATTTTGATACTACACGTCGTCTAGCACGATACAAACTGAACTAAATGCCAGTGGTTTTTAGGTGGCAAGAGTTTACCCCGCGATCCAATCAAGTACGTCCCCGAGCACGTTATTGTCAACGTTCGGTTTCATTGGTTCTGTTTTCGGGAACGTTTAAACGGAATTGGTAACTGATGTCCGGGAAGAGGGACGGACGGTTCAACGCGAGACACGCCGTTGAACAATTAAATAAATATGTACTTATTTGTTTCTATAAATTAGTCGTTTATTCAACATCGATTCGAATAAACTTCGGATCATGTTAGAACAGCAATATTTTTTTAATCAACTATTTCTTAACAGAGCTGAAATTTCAAATACATGGTTCAACGCCTTTGGTGGAACACAGTGAAGGTATTTTATGATCTTTGACCTTCAATCATTTAGACATATCAACTTGTAAATCCGAAATTTAACGCGAGTGCGTATGAATATCTTTTAATATATAAAATATACGTGTATACTGCAAAATAATAATTCTGCCCGTGGTTCGAATATTTATTTATAAATTACGGATCCACATTTAAATGATATGTTGATACGAGATTATGTATAAATTAAATACAGAAATATTTGATGTGGGCTTAAACGAATAAATATACTGTGTAAATGATGTGTATTTTTATACATGTTCAGAGAATCTAGAAACACACAGAGTCTTTTACTGGACATAAACACTGATATGTTTAGGAGTATGTAGGTTGGTTCAACGTTTTCTCATACATCCTCGGTTTTACTGAAAAACCTGAAAACGTCTAGAATAAACCCATCTTATCAAGGGGAACAGTCGTTCTAACGACATAGGCAACATTTTCAAGTCGGAACAAATATATCTATCAGGAAAACAAACAAAAGAGGTTACTTCGTTCATAAAGGAAGACAGATCGAAACGAAACTTTGAGGATAGATATAAAATAGGGAATTCTTGTTGAAAGAGACATTAGATTACAGGTATAATCGAAAGAAACAGAAAGTAAACTAATTGCGAGAAGGCTGGTGCTGATACATACCTTCATCTTTCGGTGTTGGCAGTTGCTTGTCATTTGTCACAGACTCCTGAGACATTCTTCTGCTCTTGACCGGTTTGTTCCTCGAGCAAGGTAAAATTCACAGCTCGCACTATAACGGACTTAACGCTTTTCTAGATCCTTTATGTGATCTATCTACGTCTCATACGCCATACATACGTATATCTAATTGTCGCGTTTATACCTAGCTATATACCTTAGTACTGTTTAGTATCACAGATTGGTTTTCCCTTCTATGTCGCGAGTTTTCTTTTGAAGCGCAAGAAAGAATATTCGATATCGGGCGAACTCGATCGCCGCAATCGCCGATATTATGTCCCCCCTCCCCCCCGTAACAGTTCGAATATCGACAGATCGGGCCACTCTCGCTCGTTGAAAAGAGAAATGAGGAAAAAGTGTTTACGTGCTACGGGCTGTACGGGCTTACGCACGATAACACAGAAGACGAACGCGAAATGAGCTGATTCCGCAAGATTCGAGGCACGTGTTCCCGATAATCATTTCATTTATCCGAAAACGTCTCCTGTCGAATTATTAGCAATTCATCGATTTCTATCACACAAAATGTACACACACAACACTAGTTCACTGCTATGCAAAAATAGAAAATGGCGCACGATCCCCACTTCCGCCGTTGTTTCTCACTGCTTCCTTGATCCACAACGGAAAGCGTTCTAGCTTACTAGAATCCTATAGATAGCGCTACGCCATTTCAAAGACATTACTTTCGTCGTGCGCCATCTGCCGAAAGTTTCACCGTTAAGGTGTATTCGCAAAATTTTCATGACAAAAATTATAGGTGCATCAAATTATCGGGAACAACTGTTTCTAACCCACTCTGACCTCTAGCTCACGTTGCCTCCATGCTTTAAATTTACCACATGGCATATTAAAGGTGCGTTTTTACGCGACAGTAAATCGTGGCAACGAAGCAACCATGCGACAGAGAATTTCTTTGAAAGATTTGAAATCTAATGTACTAGGAAACTATGTTTACAAATATACACAGTTTTACGAACTGAATATTATTTGAATTGTATTATATGAATGTTTTTACATATTTAAAACAACTTTTCTGGAGTTCTATGCATGCTGGGCTTACTTATAAACGCATGCGCACTGTTAATTGGTTCTTGAAAAATAGAGTTTCTGCTGTGTGAGGGTTCTCTGAGGTTTTACCAGCAAATGAGTTGAGTTTTTATTGCTCAGCTTTTCTGTAACCAAAACTCTGCAGACGATACCATCTATTTTCATCCGTAACGAACACAAGAACCTGAGTTCTCTGTTTTTTATTATACTGTTGTCCGCTGTTAATGTTAGTAATGATTAGTGGAGGGAATATAAACCATGTAAGGGGCCTCGCCCGTGGACAACATTGCACTAACTAAAACGAGAGCACACCTTGTATAACGATACATGGCTGGTTCGGAACGCCATCGTTGACTTGTGCGAAAGACTTACTTACTTTTTGGCGCGAAAAATCAAACTGACTTTGTACAAAATTAATTTTGTAGATCTTGATAATTTTATAACATTATTTATTAAATTATTCATGTGAATATAAATATTTATTGGAACTTGAAATAACCTAATTATAAACTGAAATCACACACATCTCTGTCTTGTTGCATTATGATTAATTTCACATGTTGTATTTTTGTAACAATTACGTGATACATTCTAAAATAACAGTGTATACGCATTAGTTAACACACTATAATATTAAAAATTATATTTCGCTGTAGCGTGTTTTTGCATCTGAAAAGTTCACAACTTTTCCCGTCTTTATTTCCAAATAAAAGATTAATCTTGTACAAAAAATATTACTTTTGATATGATAAAAAAAGCCACTGATATTTTAGAATTAAATCTAATTTTATGTTCATAAAAACTCAAAGAGCCTGAATTGTTGATTATCCGAAAATAGTTATAATATTTTAACTGAAGTTCGAAGGAATCAACCATTCTTGATACAACAGTTCTAGTAAAACGGCGCATCAACAAATTGATTAAAAAAATTATATGATGTAAAAACCTTTGTGAACAATGCAAATAACAGTTTTGTGAAACAATATGCAACTGAAACGTATCATCGTGTTCTTATAGTGTACGTTTTTCGAGTTCTCTATAATTGAAAATACTCGTCACTATATTTTATCTGTATGAAATATATTAAAATATTAATGATATATTATATTAAGAAACACTTCAAGTAAAAATTGAATGTTCAGCATTAATTTTCATCACCTTCAATTAATACAGTCTGTACATCATTTTCATCAATTTCATCTTTAACCGTAATTTTGTAATCCTCTTTTACCGTTTCTAATAAGTTTGTGTCTTCCTTTTCAGAATCATCCTCCTTATGATCACTTTCGTCCAATGATTTCTGTATGTTGTTGTTACTAATTATTGTTTCTGTTGAATTCGATGTTTTCTTGCCCTCTGTATCTCCATTTTCTTCTTTTGTCGGAGCTCCCTTCTTTCCTCTTCCTTTTTTTGTCATATTTCCAGTCTGTTTAGTCGTTTGAGTTTTAGTCGATTTCTTTGGTTCTTCCTTCTTTTTGACATTTCTTCCTCTTTTGGTTAACGAAGTGGACTCCGGTTCAACCGACTGAACCTCCTCGTTTTCATCATCACTAACATTAGCAGCTTCCGAGGAAGATGATTCTTCTGCAGCCTTATTTTTGGCATCATTAAAGTGAGCTCTTGTAGGTAAAGCTCTTGGTCTTTTAGGAGAGGCTCTCGGTCTTTTAGGAGGAGCTCTCGGTCTTTTAGGAGAAGCTCTCGTAGGCTCATCGTTTACTGCTTTCCTTGCAGTCTTTGCAACCACGTTTTCATCTTCTACAAAAATGATATAATTTTCAATCTTATTACTAACAGCATTTGTATTATTATTGCTTATAATTTTACCTTTTACTTTGCCGTCAACCTGAGCTTTCCTCCTAGTTGTTTTGGCTTTTATATTATTTTCTTTAGGATCTGCCTTAGTATTTGCTGATCTTTTTTTCTTTGTAAGTACTGCTTCTGAGTTGTCTGTGCTTACAATTTTAGCTTTTGTACCTTTCTTCTTGGGCTTTGCTTTAGCTATAAATGTGATATAACAACGTAAAATTTAAATAATAATCTCGCTAGAAAAATAATTATTTATGAAGAAGAAATATCACAAGATATAAAATGACGATAAAATTTAACAATATTATACGTACCTGAATCCGTATCGGCATCCACTTCGGCTTCTTTGTCCTTTTTAACGTTTGATTTCGCCGAAGCATTTTTGGCGGTCGACGGTTTCACGGTTGTGTTGGCGGTTTCGATTTTTGCCGATTTCGCGGCTCTCGGTAATCGAATCTGTTTTTCTTCCTCAGGTTTACTCACGGGCTTTGCCGCGGTCTTCTTCCTTTTCGGCGGTGATATATCACCGGCTTCCGCGGCATTGTCTACAACCTCCGCATCAGCATGTTTTGCAATTTTTCGGCGTGCCATCGCACTTTATCAATCGCTTTCAAGAATCGTTTTCGAAACGAGCTCGATCAATTTCTTTATTTTAAATATTACTGGTTTCCAAGAACGACAAAATAACCGTTAAATCTTTCAAAGCTAAACTGTTGAACGTTGTCCGGCGACTCGCAACGTGTTACACTTCTTCGATGTTCGCAACTTACACGACTAACATAGTAGCAGATCGGCAGCCTCAACTACGCTGTTGGTTTGATAATCGACAATCGATCTTTGGATTGAGAAATGGCGCCTAAAATTATCAACCGACAATTTAATACTAAACAAATCTTTATTTTACAAAATTTCCAATTGATTTATAAGACTCGCAAAACTATTGGTAAATTGAATAAATTATTTTGCACAAACTTCTCGTAATACTTAAAAATCGAGCTATAAAATTTCGACCCTTTGTAACCGTTTTTCGAACCAACTGTGAATTGTGATTTGTCGTTTAATCGAGTTGTACTTATTAATATATATTTTTTTTTAGATTATTTTATCCCAATCAAGAAGAATATTTTTCAAACACCTCTGACTATAATTAGTAAAGTAAATAATGTTTATTGTATATTGATGTAGACGCGCGTAATAAAATTAAATGGACGATCTTTGCGAGAAAAATACGTTACGGAATTTCATTTTGTGCAACCCCCTTGCTTAATACCTCATTATGTAATAAAAAAATACTTTTATGATTAATTTGAAATTTCAATAACGTTCTAAATTTTCGCTTTTCTATGTTAATTGAAATTAGAGTATTTGATTTTTTAAGTAATCTTTCAGTCATCAATTGTTTAATGAATATATATTATTAGTCCAACAATTTGATGTATTTTCGCGTTCTTTTAGTGTCGGCAGGCATCAGGATTTTTAATTTATCCTAATAAACATATTGTTTAATAAATTAGTTTTTCATTTTCTCTTGAGTAACGAAAAAAATTGAGATTATTATATCATTTTGACGAAATTACATTCAACTACAACCAGATTTATAAACTGTATTCATGGAATTATTCGATTACTGGTTAATTGAATGAATTTAAATATACATAAAATTTCATTTGGAGAATAATATAATGAATTGATTGAAAATGGCTTCTCTATCGTGACTGAATATATGCTATCAAAATTTAGTTAATAACTAATAACAACATAGTCTCCCAAAGTTTTTACAAAATTTATTGAAAATGTAAGATTCAACGATTGCCATTCAAATGATGATAAAGCTGACATGAGCTCATAGACCACTGTGAAACTCCAACTTCGTAGAGCTGTCGATCGTGCAGTGTGCGTATAAACAAAAATTCTGTCGACGTATTTATGCACGAAAAATTAAGAAACTGTATCAAATAATTTTGTTGAACGGTGTAAATTAAGCCAAACGTTCGTATTTATAGGAATTTGTAAAGGTAAGCGATATCAGTAGCATAACCTACAACTGTTGTTTTTAGTTATTAATTATTAGTAAAGGCATTTTTATATTGTTTAAGGATGAACATCAACAAGAAGATCAATGTAAACTTTTCGTCCCTGGTGGGCCTAAAAGCAGAACTTTTAAGGAAACAGCTCGAAGTGAACGAAGTCAAATTAAAATCAGAATTTAATCGTGCTATACCAAAGGTTAAGAAAAAGCCTAAAAAAGTAAAGGAAAAGAGCAAAGAAGAAAGTACAGAGAAAGCAGAATACATTGAAGACGTGAATACCCATAAAAAGTCAAAGCTAATGCTGGAAGCAAAAGCAAGATTGTATGAACGGTTAAAAAAGTCCAAAAACAACAATGACAATTTCCTTGTAGATTTTAGGAATAAATCTGATGACTCAGAAGAAGAAACATTGTCGAATAGCGATAAAGAGGATAACAATGCATCGTTTGGCAATGACGATGATTGGGTGGAATACGAAGATTGTTTTGGTCGTACAAGGAAATGTTTACGCGAAGATTTAGCCATCATGCAAGAAAAGGATAATTTGTTTAAGCAACAAATCGTTAACAAGAAAGGTATCGATCCAAAGACCAAAGATAACATTGTATCTACACCTGTAAAAGAGGAGAAAGAACCTGAAATAGAAGTTATGAGAAGAAAGTGGGAAGAACAGACACAGAAGTTAGCGGACAAAGCAAATATACACTACCAAGATGTTCTGTATGACGAAGCTAGGGCTCACGGTGTTGGTTACTATGCATTCTCCCAGGACGAAGAAGAGAGAATCAAGCAACAAGAGAACTTATTTAATTTAAGAAAAGAAACAGAACGTAAACAGAGGGAAAGTAAGGAGACGAAAGAGTTAAGGGAAAAAATGGAACAGAATAGAATCAAAGCAGCTAGAATTCGACAAAGAATTAGGGCAGGATTACCAATAGAACCAGAGGAAGAAGAAGTTAAGGTAAAAGGAGAGACTGAGTCGACTCTGTGCTTGTTGGAACCAACTAATGTAGAACAAACAATTGAAAATACAGAAGAAAATACCAATAAATCGGAAGAAATAAAAGAAAGCGAAGAAGACAGAACCGTAGATAGAGAGAGCAAAATAAAAGCGTTAGGGGAACTGTTAGGTAAAAGAAGTCACTGGCATGAAATGTCTCAAGAAGAATGGGTACACAAATGTAGAAAAGCAAGGATTGACGAATTCGGACCAGTATACGATAATTTTAAAAGAGGTGGATACTTAATCAACGATGATAATAATAAAAAATCCGATTCTTCCGATACAATTACTCAAAATAAATTGGAAAGTAATGATAATGAGAATATCGATTCATACGATATTCCACTTCCTCCTACTTTGTCAAGAAGCAATGTTGATATGGAAGATAGTATTGTTCCGCAAACAAGTTTTTCTACCTCTCAGAAGGCTGAAATTACAAACGCTGCTCCTAACACTACAGAGAATCAAACGAAAGTTAACAGGAGTATAGACGAAGCAAGTATAGCAGCAGGTCTAAGATATTTGAGAGAGAAATTTGAAAAAAGTCGAAATATTTGAGATATCGTGTAACACAATAATTATCAAATATTCTGCTGTATATATTTGTAAATATGATTCTCAAAACGTGTATCTAAAAAAGTTAATTTTATTTATAACAAAAACATTCTGTAACAGAAGAAAGACGTATTGCCACTTGTAAATATTTATATATACATATATGGATTCGATATTTTAGTTTATTAAAAACACTGACTACTATATATGGCGTAAAATAATTTATTTAAAAATATTCTTTTTGCAATGTTATTGGGAATGTCTAAGAGGTTTGTAATTAACATTGTTATTGTCATTAGGAACTGATTAGGAAATTCAGTTGTGAATTATAGATTTTTCGGAACTATTAAATAACTGTCGGTAAATAATGTATTAACTATTCCTGTTTCTCAAGTACTTCTTGGTGGATCTCTGCGACATGCTCGCGTCTTTGTCCGACAATGTTGCAAAATTATCTGTTGTACCTGTACAAGACAATTAACAGAAATCAATTGCAACGATATATTGAATTAACAATTCATGACAAATAAAAATATGTTACCACAGAAGTCGATGTTTGGCAATACTGAATGGCAAGTGGGACAAGTAACAGAATTGTGAACTGTTGCATATCGCTTCAAACAGTGTAAATGTAATAAACTTTGGCAACTATTACATCTTTCACCCTATAGAAAATAAAGAAGGTTTTAGCTCTAAGTTTAGTTACACGATTGTACACAACTGTTAACAAAAACTTACATGAAAAATTACTTGCTTACAAAGACAACAAATACTTAAATTACCCTCGTAGGTAGCTCTAAAATATGGCATTAATTCTGTTATACTTCTTACGCCCATATAATAATTACCATACTGTAAATAAAACATAAACACAGCATAAACAAAGAAATGATACAAAAATGTTATTTCTTATGTAGTCATTACCTGGTAAGCTAACCATTTTCTGTTAACTATGGCATTTAAAAATTCTTCCGCTTCTCCTTTCGACATCTTAACATCCGGCAAAGAACATAAATTAAGGCATACTGTACTTTGAATGAACCCATCGCTCGATGTTATGATTTCAGAAAATATGTTCCGTAATAAAGCCAATTGTACTTTTGAAAATTCGTCTTGGAACCTAAAGTAATTAGTAGTTAAAATAGACATTAACATCGAGATAATATATATCATATACCTGGTTACTTCATCGAGCAGTGTGCTTATAAAAATCCAATACAATTGACCTGTAATTTCGCATTGACATCTTTTGATTAACATGTTTAATGGTTGTAGCTGCTCGTTTATCTGATTTATTACCAACGATACGTTATCATTATCTAAAATACATAATTCCATTTACATATACGTTATCGGGTGTATTTTACGAGTATCTAAATTAAACTAATTGAAAAATAACACTGGCTTACCAAATAATTTAATAACCAAATCTTTCGCCTCATTTTCATCTAAAAGACCTTTGTGTACGATTGTCTGTAAAAGTATTTTGTGCTTTTGCGTATAAACCATCTTTTCGTATTGTTATGATTACTCCAGCTGTTGATATTCATCAAGTGCATATATGTGTATATGTATGTACTTTTCGGCAGCTATGCAGTGTTTAGATTGCAGCATAATTGCCGCATAAAGGACGCTTCTCATTTATACGATTTCGCAAACAGAATTCTAAGCCCGACATGCTTTTTATTGAACTTCAAAGTTGTTAGTATGCAATTTTGAACACAACAAACAAATTTTTGCAAAGTTTGCGCGTAAAAATAAGCCATCAACGTTTACAAATAATTTGGAAACGCGTTCCCGTTTCAATGTTCTCATCTTCCGACAGGAGTTTTGCCTGCAATGCACTCTATAGCGATGTTGACACGATTCTGGAAAGAGTTTGAGAACCTCTGCTGCGGCGTACTTCCACCGCATTATTATCGACAGATGAAAGTTATATAGATTCAAATATTGCAGTATCCAGCAGTATCGTGAGAAAAATTGGGGAGTGACGAAATCAAACCGCATCGCCGATATATATACATATACCCACATATTTACTATTTACGAATTAATAGACTTCGGTCATACGGTCAATAAAATGTCTTATGACAGTAAAAAGAGTATGCAGTTAATTAAAGAATAGGCGAATAACGGCGTGAACCTAAGAAGAAAGATTCCATTCACGATCTTCTTACGTTTATTTATTAATTATATCGTTATCTCCGAGTATACGTGCATAATTATCGAAACGAGCATACTGCAGTATGTATTCGCCGAACTTCGAGGCGCGGGAAAATTTGAATGACAACAATAAGGGTCTTCCCTGCATATATATATAGTTAATCCCGCAGGTCTGTTAAATAACAAGCGAGAATACCGCATAAGTTTGAGATCCTCTATCGGTGAGTTTGCGAATCACATCGGTAGATTCGCCATAAAAATATGATCCGTCCGTGAATTAAGATATATTTATTGGAAACGATAAAAGGGAATGCGGTTATACGATAAAGCAGGGTAGACGGAACATAGAACCAGCATACATACACGTACAAGTACATGTATACGTGGGAGGTATCTGGTTGTATAGTCTCTCGGTCTCGGGTGTACAGCAAGGGCGCGAGGCCGCGACCCTGAGCCCGATACAGGCGACGCGGAATAGAGCGTTTCGGTAGCGAAATAGTGCGCGGATCGAGTACGTGTCAAACACGGTCCACGAATACGAATACGAATACGAATACGAATACGAATACGAATACGAATACGAGTACGAGTACGAATACGAATAAGCGAAGAAGCGAAGAAGCAAAGTGGAGCATCGTGCAAGCAAGTGAACACACGGGTGTGCGTTATCGTTTACGTGCGTAAAGGTCGAGAGTTCATGATCATTCGGCAACTGACAAACGATGATCTTACGAGGCGTTTGACGACCGTCTTTCCCCTCTTCGTTCCTCACTGACGAATGATCGGAGCCTAGAACTGTAGAACCACCGCGGCGGACCTGCGGACCAGGAACTGAAAGTTCAGCCAATTTTCGTAACGTGAGCAGATAACCTGTCTGTGTCAGCTCAGCAGTCGGCAGCTTGTGCGATCAACGAAATACGTGAAGGTAGTCGGACCAGCAGCCGAACCGTGAAATACTGCGGTAGCAGATAGACCGAGAATGCCGCTTTTTGGTAAAAAGGACCCGAGTAAGAAGATTAAAAAAGATGAAAAATCCCCGTCCGTTGAGACCAAATACGTCCTGAAGGAGATGCTCGGAACGTATGTACATATTTTGCATATAGATACCACGATAGAATTTTCGATCACTCCTCGCAACAAATAAAATTCAATCGCACGGAAATATTTTCTAGGATTATACAGTAAAGTCAACCACCATTTATAGCACAAATTTGTGTGCAATACTGTTAACATTTTATATCTATATATATGTGCACATATTATTCGATACATGTACAATATATTATATCGCATATAAACGTACATCGACCATCCGAAACTTATGCCAATGATATAAATAATTCCAAGTCCTTTTCAACGTTCGCATTTTTCCGAAAATAATTTCCTCCGCTGCTTTAATTAAGTCTAGCTTCAGTTAAATATTATTTTTTTAATATCTTGATATTTTCTAACAGCTTAGCTACCGATTTTTCATATGGAGAAAAGAGAAAGTGCCATATTAACATCATTCAAGATTCCTGGCAGTAGAATGTTTCACATATGTATACATATATATTTAATGGCATGAGCGATATCAATGTTTTAATACTGCTGTACTAAACACTGATAATGTGCTATTTGTGGTAATTAATAAGAGAATGTAGATTTTCTATTTGCCATTTAATTGTTCATATTAGGGTTACCATAAAAATATGTGTTCATTCACAAATTTGCTGTATATCGGTATTCGTTTATCAAAATATGCTAAAACTAATTACATACAGACAGTCATTAAGCAAATAGTCTGGGAATGAATACACGACATATTGCAGTTAATGAGCAATTAGAAATAATTGCATAAGTACACTTGCATCGAAATGCGGTGTGCTAGCTTATTATAATTGATTCATGTGCTGTTGGTCCTTTCAACTACCTTTGCATCCATTATTTAAAATTAAAAACATTTATACATTTTATAAAAATTAAAGATATTTCACATTCTACGAAAGAAAAAGTTTTGCGAGTATTAAGACAAAAAACATTTGTTTGTAATTTTATTAGTACAACTTTATATTTTAGGGGTGCATTTTCTGAAGTACGCCTGGCAGAAAGTAAGGAGAAGCCTGGCCAAATGTTTGCAGTGAAGATTATCGACAAGAAAGCATTGAAAGGAAAAGAAGATTCTTTAGAAAATGAAATCAAAGTGTTAAGAAGGTAAAATATTTCACCGGCTATACAACTCTTTTATGTGAAAACATAACATGAAAATAATTTATCGTATTATTTCCTTATTACAGGCTAACACATCCAAATATTGTTCAGCTACTGGAAACGTTCGAGGACAAGCAAAAGTTTTATTTAATTATGGAATTGTAAGTAGTAATTTTGGTTGTATTTGTTGGAAAGCCACTTTGGTATAAACTTGAAAATTCTTGTATTTCTGTAGGGTCACGGGTGGAGAACTTTTCGATAGGATCGTCGAGAAAGGATCCTACACGGAAAAGGACGCGTCGGGATTAATAAGGCAAATCCTCGAAGCTGTGGACTATATGCATGAACAGGGTGTCGTACATAGAGATCTAAAACCTGAGAACCTTTTGTACTATAGTCCAGACGAAGAAAGTAAGATTATGATTAGTGACTTTGGTCTATCGAAAATGGAAGATTCTGGTATTATGGAGACTGCATGTGGTACTCCAGGATATGTTGGTAAGCTCGTAAATAGTATTTACAAAACAATAGTAATACATATTATATGCATATACATTATAGGGCAAACAATAGAAAAATAAATCTATTTGTTTCTACAGCTCCAGAAGTCTTAGCGCAGAAACCGTATGGCAAAGCCGTCGATGTGTGGAGCATAGGAGTTATTTCTTACATACTATTATGTGGCTACCCACCGTTTTACGACGAGAACGATGCTGTCTTATTTGCACAAATTATAAAAGGTAATGCGATCATGTTCAGGAGGAAATTTATGGCATTTGGAAGGACTATACTTTCACTTCGATTTAGTTACTACTTTTAGGATCGACAGTACACGCAGCAGTACATTAACTTGAAATTTTCATTTTTAAGGTATTATTCTAGTTTTTGTATGCTGCTGTATACACGCTAGTGTAGTAAGTAAATGATAATCTGTGTTCGACCGTATTTCTTTTTCTAAAACCTGTGCTAGTTCTTAATTCTGAAAAAAAAAAGAAACGGGAAAAGAGGGAAAAAGAATACGAAAAATTTCGGTTTTGCTATTGTATCGCTGTGTAATTTCAAAGTAATAATTATCATGAAGATTTCAACACGAGTACAGGTCGATGTTTTTCTTATGCAAAGTATGAAGCTAACAGTATTTCTTCCAAATAAATTGTTTCATTTAAACGAAATATTTTATAATTACAAAAAATCGTCTACTCTATAGCAAAGAGCTAACCAGACTGTTATAGGTGAATTTGAATTTGATTCGCCGTTCTGGAACGATATCAGTGATTCTGCAAAGGATTTCATTCAGAAGCTGATATGCGTCAATGTCGAGGAACGCTATAGTTGCAAGCAAGCCCTTGCACATCCCTGGTAAGATTTCAAAAATATTTCACGTAATTTGTCATTTGAAGTTACATTTTTGTTTTTCTCTATATGAATATATATAATAATACAGTTATACAGACAAGTTAGCATCATTTTATAAAAGCTTCATGAATATTCTTAGCTCTGAACACTTCGAAAGTCCTATTTTCAAATTCAAGCGATAAAGATATTACAGGAACAGAATTGTGTTTAATAATAAAGTAAATATCTGGAATTCAGTAAGTAAAAAGATTACATTTATCTTGTCATCCATTAACTTAACACATTCTAAGAATACTTATATTCCCAGATGTACACAATAATGGACAGTGTTTACATACCGATGATAAAATTACCGTTATCCCCCTGCATAAAAATGATAAAATATCCTCGAGTGAACAAAAGACTTTCATTCCTTAACACGAACAAAAAGAATCAACAAACGAATCCGCTTAACACGTTTACTGCTGGCCGCATGTTTCTTCAACACATTGACTGTTATATGAATTTTGTGTTTCACACAGCAATAAACGTGTTGATAGGAGAGCATATTCTATAACATGTATCGTTTGATATAGTATGTATGTTTATTCTGATGTGGAAATTGTGGAATGAATTTTTCCAGGATATCCGGCAACGCGGCTAGCAATAAAAATATCCATGGTACTGTATCGGAACAACTTAAAAAGAATTTCGCCAAAACTCGGTGGAAGGTTAGTATGTTTGAACGATTATCTGGTTGCTGATTGTATGTGTTTGCCCGCTAGGCTCCGTAGGAAAGTCTTCCTCATCTCTCATGGTTGCAGCAAGCCTATCACGCAACCACGGTTATACGTCAAATGAAACGACTGGCGCTCAACAGCGGCCAGCAACAAGAGGGATCAGGATCAACAGGCCCCTCCAGCGGCAACCTCACGCCATACCCAGATCAATCGCAATCCAACAACCCCAGTCACCAAGCCAGATCACTGGAGTCTCAGAGCAACCTGAATTGAAGCAAACAGTTGAGCCATCGTTGCCCGTATCAAGCTTGGTGACCACGAATCCTATTCCCATTCCCATTCCCATTCCCACTCCCACTTCCATTCCCATTACGACCGCCCCAAACTCACCACTATACGTACGCAACAAACGCTTCAAGCTGTGGGGTAGCACACGCACCGCTCTGTCTACTCTGTTCCAAACGAATATGTCGTATCTTAGAAAACAACGGAAATACAAAAAAAGCTGAGTCACGCTGCGAACCGTTTTCGCAAATTACGAGACACTTATCCGAGGAGAAGCCGTTGGACATGGCGTTCTTTTTCACCCTCTAGCCAATGCTACTTCGATTTTGGCAGAGGTTTGTATAGAATTTCAGCTAATCTGCTTTTTAATCGGTGGTTCTCCTGTGACACGGTCTACCACCATCTATGTACAATACCAATACAGACCTATGTAACGGCCCGCGCGATATAAGGCGATGTTCCGAGTATTTTTCATTTTGCTGGTTGGCTCTATTCGGATACTCGTAAATAGAGGTTTCACTGTGTTGAAAATATACTATATTGTGTATATAATCTATATATACATCACATTACATTACATCAAAACAATAGATTCAAAATACTTGTAGCCATCGATAGAGGTTTTCGTGATGATCTGTTAATAATGTTGATTTGATCGAGTAAGATACAACGTTAGTCGCGTGTTCAAATTATGTTTACACTTTACACACACAGAATGTGTGGGATTTCATGACACTTATCAAGAACTTATCTTGCTGGGTCAAATCTAAGCGAATATGTATAAACAAGGAGAAGGACTAAATGTAAAACAGTACAACGACAAGTTTTTATCTTTTATAAAGTTTGGAATAACGGATAGTGGCTGTTTAGACGATTTTTTGCAAGGTAATAGTCTTATTATATCCTGGCAAATATGTTTGAAACTTCGTGAGTACAGCTTCTTGCCCGATACATCTAGAGAGCATACGGTCCGATGGAATGTAGCACTTTTTGAGGTAGCATTTTGATAGGTACTAAAGAAAAAAGAAAAGACATAATTAGCCAGAATGCTATTCGTGAAACAGAATCGCTCCTACCTATTGCTGCTAGGTGAGATCCTGCTGCACGGAATCGTGTTGCGAATCTCTATAAGATCTGATTTCTATTATCGTTAATTGTTCTTATATTTCGTTGATAATCAATACGTGTAATATATTTTAGTTTGATTTTATACCACAGATGAACACAAGTGTTTATACCAAGACATGTACAGTGCATTGCATTACGAAATGTACATTCTGTGCGTAGTATACTCTTTTCGTTATATAGTGATATTACTACACGTCTAAGAATCTTAAACCGGATCTGTTGGACTACATTTAATGTGTATACATGACGTATATATTGTTGTACTGATACTTTTTAACAATACGTTGCACTAAGAATTTCAGCAAGCGTGTACATAATATATCTATACACGATATTCTATATCCCATTTGTCGGTTTGCAAGATGCAAATATAAAAAGCAAATTACATATACATACAGTTTCAAATTTTCCATTACTACATGATCTCTTGAGAGCGATCGCACGACAAGTATCTTTACCAAATCAATGTTCCTTGTTTTCTTCTTTTTTTTTTTTATTGTTTCACGTATATACTTATACTTGTTTCGAAATCGAACTTTTGCTCGACTCTTGAACGATAGGAAAAATAAAATAGGAAGGAGAAAAAGAAAACATGAAAGATAAATTGTAAAGCACAAACTTGATGTTTGAATAGTTAAGCCATTCATCGTCTATGTCCGATTATACTTTGCGAAAAGGGTGTACACCATTAATAATGTACACATTTTTTTATGTAAATGTGTAATTAAACACCATCAATACATTGTGAAAATACAACTATTTTTGTATTTAATACTTCTTTATATAATATCAAAAATTATCATATAGAGTGATGTCATCGCATAAGTTGCAAAAGTTGATATACCATGATAGCTGTTTATATTTGTATCTTATTGCGATGTCGAAGTACATTGAACGCGATACGACAAGTACTTTAAACTAAACGCTTGGGGGAATATACTTTATTACACAGTGGCAACTTTATTTTTTTATAAATGATTGCAGTCGAGTGCAATAATACCGTGATCTTGTGATAAATAATGTTGTTATGGTTACATTCGATACCGCATCCATATTAATGTTAACGATGAATGTTAAGAATTTTAATTGACACGGAGCAGTCCTTTTAATTGAACTGTGTACAATGATTTTTTGGAATAATCGACGTTAGCGTTTTGGAGTATTTTTACATAAATTTAAAAGCTTCGTTATACGAGTGAACAAGGAAGAAAACGATCTATAATGTAGCGTGTAAAATTGTATCTAAAACGGAAAACAGTTCGATGTTTTTCGTGTCCTTTGAAACGTGCTTTTAAATAAATTTACATCGTATATAATCAATTGAAATGAAATCATAATATTCTATTTACTAACGTAAAACAAGAATTATTGCTGTTTATCGAGCGGGCACACATTTTACTATAAACTATTACTACTACTACTACCACTACTCTACTTCTACTACTACTACTACCACTACTCTACTACTACTACTATTACTACTACTACTCTACTACTATCTCTTCTCCTTAACTTTTAAAGCTATAACTATAAATATGATAGTAACTTTGGACACTATCACATTAGACATCCGTCCGTATACCGGGCACTATTCGTATAGCAGACAAAGTGTGAACAAAGTTGAAGGAACTCATTAAACGCTGTAAAATAATTTTCAGATCGATAATAATTTTATTAATTATAAGGTAGCTAATTATATTATTCTTGAAACGAGTGTTACATAAATTTAGCGCAAGAACATACGTACACACACATATATATATATGAAGAATAAGATAAAAGCAGCGATGATCGTTCATTCTTTTATCGAAATGCTTTCGTATCAAAATTATAATACTTAAATTCAAATTAATAAGACGTCGTTTTTAAAGTGCCTTGGATGACACGATGGTGGAACAGTAAGAAGAAATATATACATAAATGGAAAATATTTTTAATAAAAATTGCATTTAGATTACTCCCTCGAAATTACTCAGCCGCTTGGTGCTATTTTGTTCTGTCGAGAAACTCTCTGTCATACTTTCCACTTTCTCTTATACATAATAATGCACTTCAAAATTCTATCTTGATTTAAGAAACAATATTAAATAAATCTTTTCAAATTACCAACATCGTGTTATCTAATAAGAGTTCGTTACGAATAACATGTTTTATGCTGACGTTTGCGCGCTAGTAATGAGCTTATTATTTTGAAATTCTAAAACAAAAACAGAATAGCTTCGATTTTGGAAAGTTTTCCTCCCCGAAAAATGAAGTGGAAAAAGACCGCGCCACACGAATAAACATATCGGCAGGAACATTACAAATGTGATGTAAAAATAAGCTGATTTTAAATAGGAATGAATATGTCTTGTAACCAGAGTCTTATTTGAAAAAACAATATATAAAAATGCCAGACTGATAGAGTGTGTATGAGAGTGAAAGAGGAAGAGTATGAAAGAATTCTAGAGAAAGAGAGAGAGAGAGAGAAGGAGAGAAAATGCTAGGAGAATGTACTGTTGATTAAACAAACTTTCAATTGTTGCCTATATATTTGCCTATACTCCAATATATTTATTAACAGGAACAAACTTCTTCCTATTGTACTTCTCTGATTGCATAAAATTTGTAATTGTTATGCTTGAATTTATGCATGTGGAGATATAAGTATCGAATGTCTCATTGTTAAATTGTACATGTTAAGAAAAGACTTTCTAGTGCTTCTAGAAAGTTAACGACACAATCTACCATCACACCTATGACGAGGGATATTAGTAGTCAGGATAAACTTGATCTAGTTTACAGTGCCAATGTATCCGAATTCATTGAAAAAAAGAAGAAACTGGTAAAAATTACTAGTTCGAAGTTTCTATAAAAAAAAATACTTGTTCACAAAGCTGGCTTGTGATTACGAGAATTATTAAAACTAGACATCATTCACTCAACTTTCAAGTTTAACAAATTTTTATCAATTTCTTGATTGTGGTGCTACATCATGGAATGTTGATGAATATAAAAAACATAAATATATGTGTATGCAGCTGATGTTTTCTTTTTTTGTTTGTTACATTTATCACACAGTTATGTTTTGTTACAATCTGTAAAAAGAACATAAAAGACTCCCTTTTGAAAGAGAAAAGAAAAACATGCTTGATGAAAATGATGATGAGAATAATGATATCTCTTACAAAATTATCTATGTTTGCGCTTAAAATTAAGTTGCCGTTTTTATTTAAATCACTTTCACAGTATTAGTAATTAAATGCCTTAATTTATAATTCTTAATTGATAGCTTGTAGTTACAATAATTTTACTTCATCTTTGTTTTTAAACATAAATTCGGCGATTAATCAAAGCATCGTAACTGTTTACATTATATATTCTATACACATTGTACTTATTACACATGTAATTGATTTTATGTTCAGTGAAGCCATTACTATTATAGTATTCATCCTATAATTTGTCATACTACGGTACAATAGTGTTATATACAAATGCTTATTAAAATATTATGTACCAACATATTTTTAACTGTAATATACGAGGAACTAATAAAATTGACAGACACTTTACGTTCATTATAGAATGCATGTAATATAAATTCTTACTGTGTGCTTTTGTTAATTCAGATTTAGTTGTTAACGCTAATACTAATGTATAATAATTTACCGATGTACTATATGTAAAATTAAACTTACGTTTCAAGCATATGTTAATATCACGTAACAAAGCATATCGTTGATATTGTGTGTATATAATTGTATTATAACAAAGATTTCGCGATTAAAATTAATGTAGAAAATTCATCTATACGGTGGATGTTTAAATTTCTAAAAGTAGCAACCACAGAAGATTAATATTAATATTGACACGTAATATATTACTATACATCCTTAATAATACGTATTCTTTGAAAACTGCAATCTATCTTTTCTGGTCCAGTTGAATAGGATTTTGTTTATTAATTAGTGTGACAATACTCGCGTATAAAACTGAATTAGACATGAGAAAACACTATAAATAGAAAATATACGAGATGTATATGTATATGTGCATACGTGCATAACCGTTATGTATACGGGCATATGTATGTATGCATATACGATGTGACTTTTTGGTACATCTAAAAAGAAAAGCTGTTGAATCCTTAGAATTCAACTTGCATAATTCTTCATCAAATAGATCTTATCAGTGATCGAACATAATGTACATAAAAATGTATCCACAAATATTGAATCACGTGCACGATTCAGTACGTCCTTACTTTATACAATTCACGCTCTTTAAAGCAATGTTCGTGTTTCAATGTTATAAATTCATAATGCGAACGGTATTCTCGAGCAAATCTTTCCTGTATCGTGTAATAGACATGAAATTCAGCTTTCATATGCATGTAACGCTTCTCGTAATTTATCGACAATTTTCTGATAAAACGTAATTTGCTCCGTCAAATGTGTTTTCATGGCCTGAGTTATGTGTATCTCTTGCTCTGTCTGAAAATGCGCTTCTTCGGCGAGAAGTGCCCTTGCTATTATATCCGTTCGATGAGAAAGGTCTCGTAATTTCTGGGGTTCCATTTTGTGTTCGCTTACTAGTTTTTCACAGTCTTTCCTCTTTTGAACAGCACTCTGCAAAAGTAAACGATCAGTCGATTAAAATTTACTGTTGAAAATTGTACATCCCTTTTATTTACCTTGTGTATACTGATTACGTCTGGGAAACTACTGATAATTCCTCTATAAATATGAAATTTATCTGCCAGTGGTTCCCAATCAAACTTCGATTGTTCTTCATATAACTTGCCTATATCGTTATAAGCTTCGCCTGTTACTTTCAACGCGTTAGTCAGATTTCCTGGACAGTTATCATCGACATCCAGCGCAAGGCTCAGAGAAATAAAAGACTGACCGATTTTCTGAAATTCTCTTTTATAGAGATGTTGATTCTTTTTTGCTTGATCGACAGCCATAGCCATGAAATTTTTCACTACAGGATCTAGACAGCTTATGAATCTACTGTAACCATCTGTCTGTATTTCTACTTTGATAGCATCCAATGGAGTTTCAGGGCATTGAATGGCATGATAGTAATTGTCGCCTAATAATTCGTCTTTCTCTGCTTGCCTCTTGCCAGCTTTCCATCTTTTCTCGTCTGTACAAGTTATAAAGTGTTCCCAAACACGGCTACGCGCTAACACAGGATGTCTACAGACGTAATCAACGAATTCCTGCAATTGCGAACGTCGATGTTCTATAAAATGTCCTTCGTATCTTCCCGATATTTGCTTATCAGGCAATGGTGGAATGGGGATGAAACAATACTTCTCCTCTAAACGTTCGTGGAGCCAATCGAAGTGTTTGTATCTTCTTGAAACTTGAATGTTGTTAAACTATCATAGAAAACTAACGTTAGTTCCACATATATTAAATAATTCAGAAATAGGAAGAGCAAAGCAGAATGCATTTAAATACCGTAGGTGTGAGTTGATAGACTATAAAACTTTTAAGACCCTTCAGTTTGGATTCCTTTTTAGGAGATGTGACCACGCAACTATAGGATTCCCCTCTCTCAGACCATCTATATTGTCCACCTTCTAGTTCCTCGATATATACTTTCTCGCTATCAGGAACATTCATTATTCTCATTCCTAATAAAAAACCATCCTCTCCCGATTTTATTAAAGTAGAAAACTTATTGTTTTTCTTTGGTACGTTGGGTATAGGCCTCTCAGGTATTGCGAAATTCATGGCTTGCATAGAAAATGCATCGCTGTAATCACTGGTGCTATGTTCTTGCGCTATTTGTATATTATGTTGTGATTGTTGTTGTTGTTGTTGAGGAGGAACATAGGCCTGTGTTTGACCAACCTCTGAATCATCATCCCAATCGTCATCCCAAAAATCACCAGAACTTTGTTGAGATGACGTCATTGCACCTACAGCATTTGATTGGCGTAATAGTTATAAATAATGCGCTTAAAACGAAGAATTCTACTACATGTAAATTGATATTACTCGATGCAGGTGTTGTAGCCTCTACCACTTGAACGTAGGCTGCTGGGAATAGCCCACATTTTCCACTTTGATTGAAACCTTCGCACCATCCATCCCCTACGTTGTCCCTCATGACAGTCAATAGTTCTCCTGCCACGATGGACAATTCTGCTGTTCCTGGTTCTCCAGTGAAGTTGTACAGTGCCCTTACCTAAACGAAAAAATCCAGAAATCAGATACGAGAATTTCAAAGTAAAAAATGCAAAGGATTATATTTCGACTGCCACATGAAAGAGTGAGTCATAACATGTTGATCAAACATTACAATGGATCGACGAACCGCGATAAATTTCAATATCCTAGACGGGTTTACATACCTGGTGACCCTCCATCATAGATACATGCAGCAACAGTTCTTCGAGATACCGACCGCCAACACGATAGAGTTTTGTCTCCCTAATTCAAACAGTTTAATTGCACCCGGTCACATACTTACACCAATCTGCTCAACCGTATGACTGACATTTACGTATTTGTGTATGGACGTGTGTGCGACTCTGTGTCACATAAATGGAAATTTCAAACAACTGTACAGCTACTGCCTGTGGCGCGTAACACGCTTTCGTGATTTCGAGAAATTATGCGTCTTACGAACGAATTATATCACCAGAAATGTTTTATAACGATCTGTATGTTTCGAAGATAGTAAAAGAGAAACTGTACAGACGTATCCGGAAAATTTGAAGATTATTATACGCTGTTCGAGGTTAAACGCGAAAGCACAGGGGGCTCGAAATCACGATCCGTCACTGAACCTTGGATCCGCCTTTGTGAATTAATCGCGTTGAACTTTTACTCGAGTCTGTACAACCTAACTCACCGAAATGAGTAAATGTCTGATTTGATTACAAATATTAAGAGAAAAATGTCATCAAATCATCGATATGTTCTCGATAATCAAATGACTCAATAATGAATCACAATGTGTCACAATATTAATCAATATAACATTGCTCAATAGCAATCGGTTTCTGATCGTGAATTACATTTTTATCAAGGTGAAAAAAATATACTGCGTTATTTTATCTTTCTTTATTACTTACGGATACTTGAAAAAATTACTTCAATAAATTAGCAAAATCAAGTTACAAAGCAAATAAATATATTTATATCAAATGTTTGATGGGAAAACAAGATTTGTGTACACTGTTTTATTGAAAAATTGTATTATTTTTCGGTCGCTTTTTTGTTGTTAATGTTACAGATATTCAAATTATAGTCACATTCAATTAGAAGATTTTGACTCCTTTGCATTTTGAAGACTTTGAGTAATATACAACTTTGCTAAGCTCTGAGCACAGAATTGAGAAATGTGCTCGCTGTACGTATTAATTTGGCCAGCCACGATCATTGGATTAAGCCTGGGAGGAACAGGCAAAGGTCTCATTAATTTGTTGATATCATCGTCTGGTAATGGAGGCTCATCTTTAGCAGCCCTAGCTGCATTTTCTTGGGCTCTCTTAGCCAACAATCTATTCTTTTCTTGTTGTTGACGAACAACCAACTGTTGATACCTATTGAATTTCATAGCTTCCTGATTTAATTCGTCTACACGGTCCATCAGACAACGTAACTGATTTTCTAGAACCGTAGCTGTCCCTAGATCCAAGTATTTAGTACCTTCCTCTTCGGGAACCATTTCTTCAAGTTCAGACATCATTATGTTCGTCAAATTACTGTTTTTTATTACCACTGGTATTTCAATGAACAAATTCTCGTAACCAATTTTTAAAGTACGCAGGGCTTCCGGTGTAAATTCTCCTTCTTTGTACATTTGAATAGCTTGAGGAGTAAGTCTGTAAGCTTTTAAGGTCAGAAAACCTCTGGCTGACTTGGCTGTATCGTATATAAGAACCACTGATTCCTCTATTGAAGTTTGGTAATGATACTGCGACTCGAGCAACGAAACATTTAAGAAGTTTCCAACATCCGCGCTCTGGTACCAACCGACATGAAAGTGATCAACATTTACCCTGTAAAAATATACATTTAATTTTTTGATATGTAAGGACATGTATTGTTACCATATTATTTTAACGTTGATTTACCATCTGAGACGTCGCATCATCGCAAGCTGGTACTCTTCTTCATCCATAATTTCATCGTTTTTAGGAAAAGGAAAACAATTTGTGATCTCGAGACGGTGTTTGACTACCAAACCGAGAAGAGCACCTTGAGCAACATCCATGTTGCTTAAAGATTCTTCGTGACAATGCTTCACCATTTTCATAACAACTAGCCCATCGCATTGAACATAATCTATTCGCGGTTCCGATTCGGGAATTCTTCTTGTCTGCGTTCTTGAGTTCATTTTTTCAATGAAAAATAGCTACAATACTGATTGCGAATTGCGGTTAGCTTTCTGTCAAGCAGGTTAGGAATGGAAAGAAAAGCTTATCCTTTTCACAGCATGGTAAAGCATAAGTTGATTCTATGTATAGATAGTTAACACACGCTACCACAGAGCACTTTTACAGAAATGAAATTTCAGTGGACAATTTCCAGCGCGCATGCGCTTGTAAGTAGGTCTCATACAAATTAGCCTGTTGCGTGATCACACGAACGTACTTATACAGGGCGTCCCAAAAATGTTATGTTTCCTTGAAAGAGGTGATTCCTGAGGTCATTTGAAGTCACTTTTTCCTGTGTGAAAATTTTCTTCGCAGCTTTATTAACACGGGGGCTGACAGTCTTTATAAATATCTCATTGGTGGCGTGAGGAAACGAGTTGTATTTGTTTGAAACACGAAACCCCATATGGTGATTGGTCTACTCCTATACCTCGTCTGTGGTTTGAGCGTTTTTCCGCTGCGTGTATTAGCGCTGTATGAATATTTGAACGGAGCAAATGATTCTTGCCAATGTTTCCATTGCATCTTATGGAACAATCGACAAGAGTTATTTTCACTTAGAGAAAAACTAATATTTCAATGCTTTCGTATTGTGTTTTTTAAATTTTTATGTGATCAAACTAAACCTGGAGAAATTGAGTTTATGATAGATGAATTGTGCTTTGGAAATAATTACAATGCCACACTCAAAAAGCGAAAATAACGATTGACCACTCCACGGAACCCTAAGAGTGCTCGAAACAATATTCTATACGTTTCGATTGGAATTTCAAAAAATTATGAACAACTACTTTTCCTTTCATTCCTGAATCGTTTACTGAATTCGCCACTTTTTATTACGGTACTTGGGATTTATAGTTATCAATTAAGATTTAAAATCTTCTGTTTCAAACATAACGTACTTATATATAGACTTCATAACACATATTGTATTGTACATTTCTGCCGCGCAAATGTGAAATGATCTTCAGAAAGGTTGAACAGTGTACATAGATACATTATTCGTTAAAAAACTTTAATATTTATTTCAAGTAATGACTAGTATTGAAGAGAAAATTAAAAAATGGATTTTATTGATTCAAGCAGAAAAACTGAACGAAGTAATAGAAGGCATACAGGTCAGTTGTATTCATCTAAATCAATTTCAAATACTCTTTTATAATATATTTACTACTTATTTTGAAATACTTTTTCAGATAAGCATTTGTCCAGACCGAACTAATAATGTTAACAAACATATTTTTAAATTGTTGTTATATTTGTCGCACACTGCAGACAAATGCAGAAAACAGAACTGTGCTATTGGCATGGAGATTTACAGATTGACTTGTTTGTTATGTCAAATTCTGACTGAGATACCTGACCACAATAAATTTGCTTCCAGCTTGTTTCACATAGTTCGATGTTTATTAACTGTAAATATGTACAAGGAAGCATCCGAAGTATGTTGTTTTCTAAGCACAGAAGCTCTAGGCTCTTCTGATTCCAGTGTAAGCGATATACTAGTAAAGATAGCTAATTTATGGCACATTGCTGTCAATAATGCATTTAATCTGTTACAAAGAGATACTTGCAATACTAAATATTATTATGAACTGAAAGAGATTGTGAAACATGAATTAAAAATAACACAAATAATGTATAAAACATATACGAAACACTTACTTATGAAGATAAGTTCATATCTAGACAAAATAGCATTAATAAGTGAAGCGTCAAATGTTTGTTTTATAGAATTTTATACATTTGTGATCGCATACTTGAGGCAAACTAAAGTATTTTTAGAGGAAGACGAAAAACACGTTATATTTCGTCACATGCTTCACATATTGAGCAAAATCATGTGTGAAAATCTTAATGAACAAGGGCTGAATTTTGCAATACAGATTTTGGATAATTTAAGCAGTCATTTCAAAATGGCTTTGAGAGGAGACAAAGAGTGTTACAAGTGCTACGAACTGTTTGAATTATTCTGCTTAGCAGTTGTAAAACCGATTGACCATATGGTAGAAAGTAATGTCAACAACATTCATGGTTTCTGCAACAATTACGAAAGAGTTATAAGGAAATACGGCTACATAGGATCCGTTAAATGGATTACATTCAGTATTGTACAAATTCTAGAGCCATTATTTATATATTGGGAAGCATGTTTAAAAAGAGGAAAGAAACCATTTTTAAAAAATGGTATACTATTAGAGATCATGAACGTGATTGTTTCTACAAGTGAATACTTTATTCATCAGACATCCAACAAATGTAAATCCTGCCAAAGTAAAGAATGTATGGTGAGAAGAGACATATACAATGCAGTAGTGATAAAAACGAGATGCATCAATTTTATCAGCAAGCTCTCCACAAACGATTTATCGAAAGACATCTACAGATTTGCGCAAAAATTTTTGGAGCAGAATGTAGCACATATTTATGAAATGAAAGAGTTTAAGTGCATGTGCTGGTCACAATTGTGGTCCACGAACGGTGCTTTGATTTATAATTTAAGCATAATGGCAGAATGTTTCTACCAGGAAAATGTATCGCTGCTTTCTTTGTTATGCACATCTATCGTACAGTTTGAAAGTATTCAAAAGAAATCTATGTATATTAATCTTCAGTATCCCATATGTTCCACATTGCATAGACTGTCTTCTCTTCATTATAATCATGCTATGTACAGAGAAGCTATGACTGCATCAGCATTAAATGCTTTATTAAGTTATAATGATCCTGACTCGAAAGCTTTTCGCATGTGGGCAAATATTAAACATAAATCCATAAATAATAAGAATATAATGGAAATGACCATACTATCCTGTTTGAAGTCAGATAGGACAGTGATAGAGGAATTAGGGTTGTTCATTGAATTGTCCCAGTACAATCTCATTGAAATATGTTTAAGAGAGGCAAGAAACTTACAAGAAGCAAAAGTGAATCTTTCAGGCGCCATCCGTAAAGTTCTGGACGAAATGTTAATGCTAAAAGCAACTCCAGTGCAGTATGCTCGTGTTGTTCAAATGTTAGCGTATCATTTGCTACATTTTGATCACAGCGAAAACACTGTAGACTGCCTGAAGCAAGCTATTTCCAATTTAAAACAGATAGAGTCGAGTAATTATGTTTTGTGCTTACAAGCCAATTTGGAATTTTATATCTTTGTCACAAAGTTGTATATTGCCAATAAGAAAACCCAAATAGAAATGGAAAATACGAAATTTGCTCTGTATGCACCGAGAATGTCAGAAATCGAAGAAAATGACACCCGTGATGTGGTACCAGCTTATACTATGATAAATATTAAAGAAGGTTCCAAAATGATGATGTATTTAGAGACACCATTGAAGAAATGGAATAAATGCATCAAACAAAATGTTGTAAGTGTAAATGCTGTAAAATTAAATTTATTTCATTTTCAAGCGCTGCTTTATGAATTTACTTTTTACTTATAATTGATAGGAAGAAATTGTTAAAGGCAATGAACAACTGATAATACTTCACACATTAATAATTGCCGGTGAATATGCACATTTATATCGTTATGAGAAACACGAGATAAATATATGGAAACTTGCATATAAGGTGGCTTCAGAATTACAAGACGATCGAGCAATCATTTATGGTACGACTATTTTCTTTACAATTAGTCGCAGAAATGAAAGATATATAGAATTGTAATTAAACTTTCCTTCTTTATTAGTGACCGGTAGAAGCATTTCGTCAAGATACATTAATCAGAACTGGATTACAACAGCCAAGAAACTCGCCAACAAGTTTAAAGACACCAAGGATGCAGAAATGATCTACGCAATCGCCGTTTTTTGGATAAGTTTATCAGACTTCTACTTTGAACGCAATATGGTTGGTCAATTATTTATAAGTTTTTACTAGTCGTACAAATATTTTATAGAAATTTTTGTTATTAGCGCGATGAAGCTAAGAAGTTACTAGATGAATCTAGGAAACTGCCAGGAGTCTCTTTCCTTTCTAACATAGCTGTATACTTGTACAGCTTGGACAGGCTTTTGTATAATTGTTCATTGTATAAAGAAGATATCAAGCACGAGGAGTATACACGTTATATAGTCGAAACTTTGTATACCTTAGTTAATTTAAATGAAGAGTTGTCTACAAAAAAATGTAAGCATTTACTTCATGAATTTAATAATTCATGTCTTTTTTCAATTAATAGAATTATATTTTTGTTGTCAGGGAAATCTCAAGACAAGCATCTCTTTAGCTATGACATACTCCTGTCTGCGACAATTAACTTGTCCTTACGAATGAACAGTTTACTGTCATTCCGAGAAATTGGTGCCCATTTAGTACGGCGATTGAAGACAGCACAATCTTTGGGAGCTACTATGAGAGTTGCAGAAGTATTAAAATCTCTCTGTTACATCGACTTGTCACGTTCACAATTACACGATTGTGAAATAAAGTTACAGGGACTGGAGCACATCTTAAATATTGAAACGTTTAAAGCGTCTATGAGTAGGAAGCCGATGAAAGTGATTACGGAAAGTGTATCGACTCCGATTCGAGTCATAGAGCATGTTAGAGATATTCCACAGAATGATACATCACCGGCTCTAAGAAACAAATGTTTCGATCTTCCTGAGTTCATGCGCCATCAGGATTGTAGTTGTTACATGTGTCAAAATTTATCATACAATTATTTAATATTTGCAAGCACTCATATCAGGGCCCAGTTGTACGCGCTTCAAAACAATTTTGAAGGGTCGTTACAGCATTTTACAGGCGCGTTTAAGATAAAAAAGAAATTAATGAAAAAAGAAAAACACATGCTCGAAGACGAAACTGAACACTTTTCTTGGCAAGAACGTCTCTACAGTACAGATTATATTCTTCTGTTAATCAACTTCTATGTCTTCTCGAAAAACTATCTGAAAATAAGACACGATAGAAGTATGAATATTCTTCTGTCGGCAATTCAGTTATGCGACATATACAAACTCACAGGTCATCCGGTTTACATGTCGGCTAAAGAATTGTTGTTCGATTACAGTTTCCAAAAGATAATTGATAAGATAGACTATTCAAGTACGTATTTCTTAAAAATATATTACTATTGAATTCACACGACTAATAATTATTATTATTTGTTATAGCATTTACAGTCCCTGACACCTCAAACATCGACATGTCGAAATACGTGGAAAAATCAAAAACTGATGACACTATTTGCGTTACACCTACTATTAACAATATTCGAACGAAAAAACCTACTACTTTCAAACGAATCCGAAATCCCCCTCTTTTAAAACTTAGTAAAGTTAGTATGAACTTCAGCGACGACGAAGACAACATTTCTTCACCGAAATCTGAATATCGGAGGACAAGGTCCCGTAGCAAATTAACAAGAAGAAAGATTTTCACTGAAGAATATTCGGACAATCTGAATAAAACAAAAGAAGAAATGAATGAAACGCGAAGATCTAGTTCGCAAGAGTTGTCCAAGCAACAAGAAGAAAATGTTAATAACGTTTCTATGAAAGACGTGGTAAATAAAGTGGCATCATTGGTACCCGGCGTTTCAGAATATTTGTATAATTTTACAGATGAGTTGGAGGAACCTGCGACAAGTAGTAACATTCAAAAATTAATCAAGAAAATAGAAGCCCTTAAAATAAACGCGATTTCGCAAAGAGCTACTAGAAGTACAAGACATTCGAAACAAATCACTACGATCGATTCTACTAAAATCGACGAAGTAATAGCATTGTTTAAAGACTTGAAAACCAACGAGCGAAAGGATAACAATGTTTAATAAAAAATTAAATAATATCTAACCAAAGGAGAACGAACAAGGAGGACAGCGTCGAGAGATTGGAGGAAAATAATTTGTGTTAACCAGTACAGTGAAATAGAAAATTTAAAGAAAATACCAGGTCACGAATTACAAAAAAATCCGTGAAACAAAATACAGAAACGCATAAACGAAAATCAAAATAGTAATAATTTTAATATTGTAAGTGTAATGAAACTGCCAAAACTGTACTTTTAATGAAGAATTTAGGAAAAATATTATGTATAAATATATATTTTGTAAAGAACTGAAATTTATTTTTAATAAAACCAATATCAAAAGTCAATAGAATTCATTTCGCTTCCCTTAGTACTCGAGGAATAGGCAGTAAGAGTCGATAAATGTTAATTTTGTAGAATTTTAGAAAATATTTATTAAAATATTTCACATATATACATATTCAGTAAAAAATCGGAGTTAAAATTACTTAAAGATTACAAATGAAGGTCGCCACTCTATTCTACCCATTACTTTCTTTATACCTACAGCTATATTTTTATAAATAATAACCATATTTGTTCCAATTAAATACTTTACAAACTTTAATATTTTTCGAAAACAAATTTTCTTTGTTAATTTCGTTTGTTACCATTCTAAGTATCACACAAATTTTTAACTGTTATATAGTATGGCCGATACTAATAAATAAATTTTTGCATTATTACCTAGAAGGATAAGTGATTTATTTAATGTGTTTTTTAACCGTGTAGAGTGGAAGCTCAATCGTAGAAAATTGTATAATAACGCCTTGATCATAGGTTACATCGCTTATTACACAAAGTATTTGATTTCTTGGAATTTAAATAATATTCATATATCTGCAAAATTACCATTATCACATGAAGCATATAAAAATTAACGAGATATCGATATCATTATTTTTTATATGTTTGAATAATGAACAATACAATTTTCTATAATGATTGATAATATTCATTATCAAGGAAAGTTAAAAGCAATCATGAAATATTGTTATATTTCCGTGTTACATAAGGGAATATTAAGAATCTTGGAAAGTAGAATGTTTACGGAATATTAGGGAGTAGTGACAATTTCCAAAGTTTCATATAATCGCCTTTCAAAGTGAATAGTAATTAATATAATAGAAATAATATGGACTGTTAAAAAAAATTCTTTACATTTATCTCCAACAAATAGATAAAATGACAATTTGAAAATGTTCACTACTCTTAATATTTATATGAAGACAGTAGTATGTAGTTTTGTAGCAAAATGCAAATAAAAGATACATATAGTAGATTGTAAACAATAACGTAATTAGAAACTGATACAAAAAAATCTATTCAATTGTGCAAGAAGAAAAATAGAGATAAGTCTAACCAATGAATTTCTTTTGTTTGATTAATACATGATTAACTGCATTTTGGCAATAAATGCATGTTTATTTGTTTTTTCTCTGCCATACAAAAATAACACAAATGAGAATTGTAATAGCCATTGATCACAGTCTATAAGTGGGTATAATTCAGCTCAGAATTCTTAGAGCAATCGTCCTTGTTCTGTTTTAAGCTCACAGCTCTCGTCTTTTCCTGATTTTTAGCTAATTCCATCAAAGCTAATGCACCCAACCATTTCTGACTGTCTTCAGGAATTGGTAACGTTATAAGATTATTTTCCTGTTTAACAACAACTACTTTTGTTGTCTTAAACTCGACTGGAATTACTTTCGACGTATTATCTTTATTATTATTATTGTTATTATTACTATTAATGTTATTATTATTATTATTGTTATTGTTATTATTGCTGGAACTTCCAGCTAACATTAAAACAGTCGGTCTCATTATATTCTCGCTAACACGAGATTGCAGGAAGGTATCCTGCTTAACTATCTCTTTTTGAGCAAAACTTTTAACTTTTATGTGAGCTTGATTCGACAAAGACTTAGAATTCTCTTTAACTACCTCGTTATCCCATTCGTATTGAGACACAGGTTGACTAACATTGCTTTTAATTTGGTGTGTGTTATTTGAAAAATCATTGATACTACTCTGAGAATCCCAAGCAGCTTGCGTCAATGTGGTCGGTGTCTCAAGTGCATAGATATGTTCTTCCTTTACAGATTTTGTCAGAGATTCGTTATTACCATTAGTTATGTCCCATGATCCTACATGAGACTTCATATAGGCTGGATCCGGCTCTGATTTTGCAAGTTCAATTTCCTTGCATGCGTTCAAGCAAGACGCGTCGGTAACGTTAGGAAAACTATCGGTCGGTGCGTTCCAATGTATCTGACTATCGCTAGTTTTGAACGAAGCAGTCACAGATACGCTAACAGGCTTACTATCCCAATTTAAAGGTTTTGCTAGCTGCTGTTCCAGACAAGCTTCTCGTAGCCACCTTTTCTTTGGTTGAAGTCTGTCCAGGGGTCTCCTCAGCGGGGTGATCGCCAACTTGGTAGATATTTCCTCGTCCTCAGATGTTTGCAGTATATTACATGTTTCTGCTGGGTCTTCGTCCTGACTATCTTCCTGACTATCTTGACTTTCCTCACAATATAATCTTTGATTAGAAGCCTTACAATCTAAGTTCTCCTGTTCACCTGTTGCATCCATCATCAGGCCCTTTCTGGACTTGACTCTTCTGTGATTTTCAGAACTACTCTTCCAGGTTTTCTTCTTGCGTTCATTCTTACTCGTGGGTGTTCTATCCTCTCTCTCTCTGGACATCTTGTAACGTTCCAGCCATCTCGTAACATCGTGAGGTAAATCTGTATTTTCGGATACAGGCTTCAAAACAAAATCATCCGAACGAGTTAGTGTAGCGTAAGGATGATCTGGGCAATGTCTGTTCGCATGCGTAAATCTCATTTCACAGCCTGGTTCTGTACACAAGAATGGCTTTTCTCCTGTGTGCAATCTTTGATGAGTTTTCAATTGCCCCGACTGGGTGAAAGCTTTTGTGCATCCTGGGTAATCACATGGATACGGACGTTCTCCTGAAAAGAAAATTATTTTCATTCAAGACCGTAATTTAAAAACATTTCCTTGAAAACTCTGTTTAAGAACATTCTTTTCGGACAATTGTGAGCACATATTAAAAATAATTATTCACAAGTAATTCCAACTACGAAGAATTTGACAATTTGACGGAAAGGACCGTGTATCGTTTCATTCGTTTCAAACAAAGACTCGATCGAATCGATATTTAAAGAAAAAAAAAAAAAAAGAATACGCCTATTTACAACGGAGAAATAATGATCATTTCCGTAACGACGCGCACTAATGAACAAGAACACGTAGCACGGCTTCATTTAGCTATAGATTATTCGTAATTTCCACGAGTAAGCCATTTAACTATTTAAAGCACGCATGATGGCGATTGGCGGGACGCGTGAGAGTGCATGAAGCTTGCTGTTCTGCGCGAACCTCGTTGCAATCGTACAGCTGTACGCATCGTTGTAGAGATATATAAGGATTTTCCTCACAGAAAGTTTGAACGAAACAGCGCGTACAGTTCGGTGGGCGAAAGAAAAGTCAGGATAACAACGTAAAACCAACAGAGCCGAAGCATACCTGTGTGGGTACGCAGGTGTGCTTGGAGGCTTTTCTCTCGTGGGAAGACTCGGTTGCAATAGGTGCACTTTATACTGCTCGGCGAGGTGCTTCCCTGCATCATCAGGTTCGAGAGAGCATCTGCTCGAGGCCGTCCACGGCGATGACTTTCGGAACCTCCGGAACGTGACCGTGATCCCGTCCGCGCGGTTACCACGTTATGCTCCCGATATTCAGGCGAGGAGCAAGAGCTGCCCGGGCTTAGGTTCACATTTCTTGCCTCTTCGCCCCAGTTCCATGGATAAAGCATGGTATCGCACATCGGCGGGCTGCACGGCAACGCTTCCGTCAAAGGGCGCGACTCGCGCTTCGGCGTGTGCAATTCCATGTTGAGTTTCTTACTTCACCGCGCAGCTTGCCGGTCACCTTACAAAATCAACGTTACCACCAACCACCTAATCTCTGTGCTCACACTTTCTCTCTCTCTCTCTTTCTCTCTAGCGTGCGTTTGCGCGCTTCCTCTCTCTCTCTCCGCTACCCTTCGTGTGCCGCGTGCAACTGGTAAACCGCCAAAACGAATCTGTCCGGCGCGATATACGATACGCGTGCGTGACTATGGCGGCTGCGACCAATAACACCTTGAATTATTCGTTGATTCTCGCAGAAAGAAAACAATAAAAATTCAGCAACAAATGTCTCTCCTTAACACAACATCAACAACGTAATCACGTTTCCATCCGCTTGTTGTATCGTTGGCATCGTCGTAACGACTGCTTCTACACGCGGCTTCTGATCGATGCGCGCGCATCCCTTCCTCGTGGTAGCTCGACCAATCACGAGCTCCCGGTTAAAGGAACTTGTGCTGTGTGAAGTTAACTTTTGTAATTGCGTTGTTTGTGTGAGCACATCCATGTACAATACAATGTATTTAATTTTTATACAATGAGATTCGAAATTGTTTCTCTATCCTTATTTATGTATTAATAAATTGTTAAATTTTAGCTAAGAAGTTCAGTATCCTTCAGCTAGCTTTGTTCGCAAAAGTTATAAAACATTCACGTTGTATTCTAATTTCTCGATCATTTTGAACAAATCATTTTAAACGATCATTTGTAACAAGTACATGTATCGTTTTCAGTTGGTGAGCTCATAATTAATCAATTATCTTTTATCACATGTTGACGAAGTTCAAAATTGATGTTTCATGGACATGAGAATGCGGCATAACGATTGTTTCGATGGGCTTATTCACAATAAACTTCACGAACGATTTAGTTACTGAAAAGTATATGTATTTTATATTTATAAGTGATTACCGGTGACGCTTTTATGTTTATTTGTCACCGGTATATCGTTCAAAAACTTACAAGACTTGGAAAAATCTTTGCGCTTTCTTTCGTGTGGTACAACACATGCAGGATTTTATACTAATGACTGCAAATGTTTGAGAGTATTATTATAATTTGTACCTTTAACGAATAATTTGACCGCGTAACGCGTGATACGCAATTAAGCACGAGATGTTGTAGGAAAGTAACTTTGATACATGTCTTTCAAATGTATTTTTTCGCGGTACGAAGATGTATGAAATACACTCGATTCGCGGGCTGCATAAAATTTTGCAAATTAATGTTGAAATCTGTTAATTTTTACTACCCTTATAAATACTGTATAATAAGAGATAAATCGAAATTAACGTATGCTCGTTGCATTAACATTACTGCAGAACATTAAGATAAAGTGTGAACGATAAGAAAATCTATTCATTCGTGCGTTAAGTAATTCATGGAAATAATGCCGGTTCCTTTGAGAACTACGTCCGCAGAAATTGCGCTGCTTTACCGCCGGAAGAGTGGTATTTTAAAAAGATTATAGAACGAAAATTAAAAACTCGAATTTAGACGACGTTTTCCGCCTCGAAACTCTCTAAAATTGTTATTACAAATAATATTGGTGGGGGGATGGCGCGCTGGGTGCAAGACAATTATGCGGTCCCTCCCTGAGCGCAGACCTCGTGGTGAACTATCTCCGGACTCGGCCATATTGAAATATTGAATGTCTCTGTTACACAAGGGCTCAAGAGTAGCCGTGAAATTTTCGCGTGATCCTCGACGAAGAGAGGATAAAAGACATCATGGAGTCCATGTACAGCATTAACGTTACCAACAAGTTCTTGGTACCGTTGTTGGCCGACGATGCGGATCTGCACGAGATAGTGCAGCAACGGGAACAAGAGAAGGAAGCTAAGAAAAAGGAGAAGCTTTCGGAGAAGGAGAATAAGAGTAAGCAGCCGGACGCGCCAAAGCCTACCGGCAACAAAACGCAAAAAACCCGCGTGATTAAGGACACGCAGCAACCAGTGTCGAAGATTCAAGATCCAAAGAAAGATCAAGGTTAGTAATTTTTCGTTAGGATCGTTGCCTCGTGCGCGGTATTATGGCCGTCGCTTTGGTCCCTCGTGGGTCCATGTGCTTTTGATATTTCGTCGCGCTTCGACTGATTTTTCTTACCCTTGAACATTGATTTTCCCCAATTTCCCTGTCCAATTTGCAATATGCGCCGGTCGTGAAACTATTTCTATAGAAATTGACCCTCCACTCTTCATATTTCTTCCAAATCGTCAACAATTTCTCATGCCGCATAGTGCGGGGTTCATTTTGTATCGTAAAAATAGAATTTTCTAATGGTGACCCCACGTGCTGTTTAATGAATAATTTTCTTACAATTCTGCGATTTATTATGAAAACTTTATGTTAATGATAGAACGAATAGCGACGTTAACATTTCGAGAGTATACGTATTGCTGAATAAAAAAAAAAGTGTTTATATATCACAGCACTGAGTAGGTAGTTCTATTAATATTTTTGTTGCATATAATCGATATACCGCTTTTGAATTATGTTAATACATGCGGATGTGCGTTATAGATAAAACAGACAAATTGATGTATCTTTCTTAATTATACTTAAAAAAAAAAAGAAAAAAAAATATCGAACGAAATAAAATTAGAAAGTATTGTCTGTAATGTATAAAAACTTCTTTTTGATAATAAAACATTTATCTTTATGTTACCCATATTCTTGAACATAATTTTGAACAACACTGTTTCTTATCATAGTGGAAGAATTTTTTTTCTTAAATATCTCAATAATTTCACTAGGAGAAAAGAAACCGCCACAAGTAAGAACCGGTGGAGGAGATCGCAATGTCAAGTTCTCTGGAGATAACAGGGAAGAACGTTACAACAGACGTAATCGCGAAGAGGGAGAACGAACGCCCCGTCCTCAAGGAGAACTGAGACGTGGACCTCCTGGGTTTGTATTACTATGAAACAAGTTGCCCCATATTATTTATAGTACACATATTCTATGTATGTATATGTATAATACATATCGGAATTTGCTAGCGAGGGCCGTGAAACACGAGAATTCAGAAATTCGAATGATACTCAACGTGCAGACTACGGAGAGCGCAGGGGGCGAGGTGGAATGCGTGGGTTGAGCCGCGGACGCGGAGGACCACGTGGTGGCCGTGGAGGATACGATAACCGCGGGAAACGTGAATTTGATCGTCAATCAGGCTCTGATAAAACGTAATGAATATTCCACAGTTCATTCCTAAATAATACAATCTATATTTCATTTAATTAATCGCGTGCGTATTTTTGTGGACAGCGGGATTAAACCAGTGGATAAAAAAGATGGTGCTGGTAGCCATAACTGGGGTACCCACAACGACGAAATTGAGTAAGTTTCACGATAAAAGTTTTTTTTTTCGACTTATCAATGATATCGCTGGCGCGTTGAAGAAAAAGAAATTAATTGCGAATTCTTTCCTGGAAATTCTTAGAGAAAGTTTGAACCAAGAAAGTCAGGAATGGCCTACCGAGAAACCCGAAGGAGATGCTCCCCAAGCATCCCCGGAAACAAAAGAAGGGGACGCAACAAACACAGATACAACCGAGGAAAAGCCTGCCGAAGAGGAATCTCGCGAATTGACATTGGACGAATGGAAAGCTTTGCGCAATAATAGAGCGAAGCCTCAATACAATTTGCGCAAAGCTGGAGAGGGCGAGGATATGACTCAATGGAAGAAAATGTACGCGCTCCAGAAGAAAAAGGAAGGCGGTGAGGACGACGATGACGACGAAGAGGAGTATGATGCTGCGGCGGAATATCCTCAGCGGGTTGGACGACAGAAACGTGTGTTAGGCATCGAGATTCAATTCAGTGATTCCCGACGTGGTGCCGGTGGACGTGGAAAAGGACGAGGTGGCCGTGGTGGAGAACGTGCCAATGGTCGTGGATTTGGAAATCGTGGTGGAGCTCCTAGAGATGGAGACACGCGCGGTCCCGTAAGTATTTTCATCAATTCTATTGTATTTGCTAATACAGTTGTCACCGTTGCACAATTATACAACTAATAATACATGTTTTTTTTTTTAATTAAATTTTTAGCCGCCACAAGTCGAGCAAAGGTCGCCTCGAAGACGTCAGAATGCTCCGAAAGTAGACGATGAGAACGACTTCCCCTCATTAGGATAGGTGGTTTCGTTCGTCATTCACACACTATCCCACCATTACCACCACCATCAAGTACTACTACCACAGATAAAATTACCACTATTACTAAAAAAAAATATTACTATCAACATTTTTGCATCAGTGAAAACGTTAACGCATAATACAATACCCTCGACGCAAAACATTATTCGTACTATCAGGAATGCGGGAAGTTATATCTAGGCAACAGAAAGAGAGTCTAGTGTTTTTTCAGGTATTTATGGTTGTACAGAGGAAGTTTCGTCGCGTCAAGGTACACCCTTGCAAAATGAGATACGTAATTTATATAAATAAAAGAAACGTGAGCGCTTGTACGCGCTCTTGCATATTGGCACGTTGGCGCAAGCATACAGGAAAAAAAATGTCGCATCATATGAATACTGTAGATCACGATCCTTTTTTTGTACTTGTAACAAATCGGTTTGTCCATAACTAGTATTCAGGGGCTAGTTTGACAGATAAACAGTAACAAGAACGAGGCTGGATGTTCATGGACTTGTTAATAATCGTGAATTTGATCAATACTAGACTAAAAAAAAAAAATATGGATGAAAGACTTCAAGCGGACCAGCAGAATGTAATATCAAAAAGATATATTCACTTTACGATGACAGTTTGATGCTGCTTAAATCCGTGTGAAAACCCAGATAGTCCCGAGCTGGAAATGAAATATATAATTCCATCTTCTACGCAAGAAGAAGTTAAGGCGTTCGCCTTGATTTTAATTTTGATGTCGTATATCGAAGGCCTAAGGAGGCTGGCCATAGCACCGACTCTCGAGAACACGTGTATAATAACTTGTTAGGTGGTAAATTTTAAACATTCTTTCTGTTTTATAATTTTTATACGGTGTTAGGAGAAGCCTTCCTTGTAACGGACAAGTCGTCGCTTGTCTTACGTAAAACATAAGAGACTTTTTAAAGCGTGTATTTCTATCCGAAGAAGACGAAGAAGAAAGAAAGAAAAAAAAGAACACATCTCTGATATTAAAAGTGTCTACTTAGGTATGCTAAGTTTGGCTTATATAGAACTATATAGAGATTTTTCCTTTGAAAGATGTAACCGGTCTGTAAGAAATTTAACATTTAAGTATATATTAGACACACTGATACACAGCTTTACCTATATATTGTATAACGAATTTAAGAGAGCGCGATCGAGACACGTTGAGAGGGACGATAGTATGAATCCAGTCTTATTATAGTTACGTTATACGTCAATCATCATGTTCTATGACTCGCTACATTAGTTATCTATTGTATTTGTTACATGTAAAATGAACAATACCTACAGCCAAATGAAACAAAATTCAAACCCTCTCCATATGAAGAAAAAAAAAAACGTTATAAAGCTGTTCGAAGCTTAGATATATGTGTAAATAACATGATATTTACAGTAATAAATTGTGACCGTTCGAGTCACTTTGGACTTGACTACTTAACCAGTCGACTTACGAAAGAAAGATAGAAAAGGTTTTTATTTGTGTAGTATGTAAAGAATGTGAGTACAAAAGAGAGGAAGCATTGAGAAATGTGTACCATCTTACATCGAAGCCTTTCGTTTTGAGGCGTGATGAGAATTGGGCGTCATTGAAAGCTACCTATAGGAAAAAAAAAGAAAATATGAGGTGCTGTACCCAATAAAGTTATGAGTCAAATTTCATTGTGACATATTATTATTATTATAATATATATGTTAATAACACAGCACCGTGCATTAGGCAGGATAAATAGGAGTTTGGAATTTTTCTGTTAATTCAAAAAATTTGTTCAGATTTCTGCGCAAGAACGTCTCGTATTCTAGAGGCAGTAACACACGTTCATCGTGTTCCTTTTTCAAATTTGGAGCGGTTTCAAGTTGGTGTGATGGTGGCCATTTTGCTAAATAAAGATTTATATTGTAGCATTTTCTTCGTACAAGTTGAACGCATTCTCTGCACAGTAGACTAGTTATCGTGCTCCTTTCGACCTCGCTAACTCGCGCGAGACAAAAGTTGGTCTCGGTCGACGATCGTTCGGCTGTAACTCTACGAAAATTTCAACGGTAAAACATTTCGTACAGGCGTATCGTATCGTTTTATCCATTCAAGAGAAGGTTCGAACGTTTCACCGCAGGAGAGCGCTGCAGTGGCTTCGTGTACCAGGGAGAAAGAAAAGGAAAGTCGAGAGGAGAGAGTGATGGAACTAGCCAAGAAGAGACACTGAACCGTGGGAAAAGCGCGACGAGAGCGCGGCTGAACGAACAAGCAAGAGAGGGAAAAGGAGAGTAGGATAGAGCGAGAGAGAGAGAGAGAGAGAGAGATAATGAACAAGCGGCGCATGCCGTAGCCACGGCCCCCAACTTGCTCTAAACTCGTGCAGCCTGTCGCGCTGTCGGTCGAATTTTAATGGCGGCTCATTCCGATCTTCTCTGTTTAGTAGTGTTGTTGTAAAGCGGCGGACGGTATTTGCACAGCTTTATATGTTACCCAGGGGAACGATAGGAGGTTCCAGTGAATCTCTGTGCTCGGTGTTTCGTCAAGTCCGAGGACTTGTATCGGGCCTTGTATCAAGGACATGGTGCATATCCGCGATGTGTCGTAGCGACCCTCGCGTACGAACATTCCATCGTGCGGTCGTGTTGTACGCTTTGGCCTTTTCATGAAAAACGCCGATCGCTAGAGCGACAAATCGAGGGGTGTAACAGTGTTTCATGTATTATTTCATCTACGGAACGTATATGTGGGTCCGTCGTGAAAACTGACGAGAGCTGCACGGGTTGACCGATGATCATATCAGAACGAACGAATCGAAGCTGCGAGCTTTTTTCATCCCGGAGGTAATTCTTTTTCTTTTTAAGCGACCGCTCGCTTGCTCGCAATGTTATATCCTAGCCTAATGCGTTTCGTATTCGATTTGCTCGCGTGTTTTATTCGAGAAACTCGACTAATTCGCTTGTATGCGCGTTATCGCTAGCCGATTATCGACAGGGAGCAGAATATCCTTGGCTTTGTGCGAAGACACTGGTCTTAGCTGTCAAGTGCAGCTATGCTGCTCACACTAATGAAGGGCGGTGTGTGCAACGGTGTTACTCGAAAAGTGTGGAGCCATCTGTCCTACCCTGACATCGTCGTCGGGATGTTTTAATACCGAAATCGGTCAGTGGACACGTTATTTATGTTTCTCACAGTTTCCCTGCGGATTTATCTTGGCTCGTTCGTCTTTTCACCACGCATGTACAGCTATTTTTTTTGTTGTTGTTGTTGTTATTAGAAAATAACATGATACGCTCGGTACATAAGCATCCGAAGTATTCTAATTAGTATTTCGGCATTTCGTCATTTTTCCGTGAAATCTACCATGTCGATAACAAAAACAGTTTCGCTTTTGAATTCGAATTTTTAGCAGAGAATCAAAATTCGTGTTCTTCTATAAATTGTTCAAGTCGTTTTATTTGATTTCATTTCAGATTTGTTACATTGACATATAGTATACAATGATATTCATTCACTAGAACTTAAAGCTATTATTATAGATCTATACTATCAATATTGGTTTGATTTATTAAGAGCTGTTGTTGACACACAGTTAAGAAACTGTGTCTTTAACATGGATCATATTTTCTATGAATTTTCTATGCTTTTTCTGAAGGTATTGTCACATTGCAAATGTTACCACATATGTAAAAATGTTAATGTTTTTTGGTTTCATTGAATACTAAAGTATCACTTTTCCTTCTGTTTCCTTTTTTAAATATGATTCATAGAACCATGACTCTTTTATTGCCGCGAGCCTGTCTGTTTTATCTGGACATTCGTATGACAGATAAAAATGAATCATTGGTAACGAATGATAAAAATATGTTTTATCGTTTTATGCAGTTCAGAGCTATAGGAAAGTAAAGCACGCGAATAATAAGAGAAAGCAGTGTTTGAATTTGTTTGTTTATCATATTCCAGAGTAATTCTATGTTTGTTTACCAAATACGATTGTCTTTGGAATGTTTCAGGGGTACCAGGCAATGAGCATCATGACCCTGCCTGGATACATACGCAACTGGTAGTTTTGCAATAATACTGGCTCTCTACCAGTGGGACTCGCAACCTTATTATACCTTCTACGCTTCCTACCCTAGACTTGTACACGCACAAACGCACACGCACGGCGTGTGCGCATGTGCTTTGTCAACTACTGTCCACGCATCATGAGATTCTTGGGATTTGTATCATTTTCGACTTCGCCTATGGTACCATCATCTCCTAAGCTGCTATTGCAGTCGCGTCCATTATCCTTTTCATCCATGTCTATTGCCACATGGTTTCTGGTAGTATTGGTAACCGCAGCCATAGACACACCTACGAGTACCGTTCCACCTGTACAAGAAAACAGATCTCTACATGTGATAGCACAATTTCCTGCGGGAGACGGCCAACGATACGGATTCTATCCACTAGATCCAAATGCAACGAGAGAAGGTGCCCTCCGATTTAATCATCTTACTATAGACCCTGCTACAGGAAGACTGTACGCAGGTGCCATTAACAGACTACTACAGTTAGATTCTAATTTGAGACTGGAAGAATATGTTTCTACAGGTAAACTATTGTTCTACGGTTACCTTAATTTCTACAGAAAAGTTGCCAAGAAGTAATCGATGTTTGTTTATCTTTTTCAGGACCAAGACTGGATAATCCTCAGTGTCATGCGACAGGCTGCCCTTCCAGAGACATAACAACGTCTCTAATGGACAATGTGAACAAACTATTAATCGCCGACATCGAATCACAAACGTTAATCGCTTGTGGTTCTCTTCTTCAAGGTGCTTGCGAAAAGTACAAAATGTCTAACATATCCCTTAAACCAGAGTTCATTCCCCATAGCGTAGCAGCAAACGATGAAACTTCGTCTACGTATGCTTTCATCGGACCTGAGAGATACAATGCATGGGGTCAAACAAATATTCTGTATGTCGGCACTACGTTTACTAACAGGGGGGACTACAGGCACGACGTGCCCGCCATTTCTAGTAGAAATCTGCACAATCTAGAGTTTGCTGAATATACGTTTAATAAGCAGTCAATAATATATATCGATGTAAAATACCGAGATCATTTCCTGGTGAAATATGTGTACGGTTTCAATGCAAGCGACTACGCGTATTTTGTATTGGTGCAAAAGAAATCTTTTCTTCCCGAAGAAGAGGAAAGGGGTTACATCTCGAGACTGGCTCGAAGTTGTATCAGCGATCCAAATTACGATAGTTACACAGAAGTGACGCTGGAGTGTACCGTCGACTTGGGAGACGGAAAGCAGCACTATTACAATTTAGTGCAAGACGCAAAAGTTGCACCGGCTGGAAGCGATATAGCCATGCAACTGGGAATTTCCGTCGGCGACCCTATCTTTGTCTCTGTATTTTCACCGAGCAGAAGCATAACTAACGAACCGCTATCTCGTTCAGCAATTTGTGTGTACAGTCTGCAAGATATTGAGATGAAATTCAACGAAAATATCCACATGTGTTTCAATGGTAGCATTAAATACAGAAACATGGGTTATGTCAGTGGTCCTATACAGGATGGAAAGTGTCCTACAGCAGGAGTAAGTAAAAATGTAATAACATATTGTTTCTCGCTCATAATTTCCTTTTCGTTTTTATCTTCTTGCTAATTTCCCCATTCGCTTCGTCTCGAATTCAGACAACAGGAAACATTCTGAACTTCTGTGAAGTGGGCTTGAAAATCTCTGGATCGTCGCCGATCGTAGGACAGGCGATTTTACATTTTCCTGACGAATTTATCACCTCTGTAACAATAGCCAACACGGAAAGCCATACCGTAGCGTTTCTGGGAACCAATGAAGGCGTTCTTAAGAAAGTTTTACTTTCTGGAAGCGAAGCGTTCGTGTACGAGAGCATCGTGATCGACAAGGGCAACAGAATCATGCCGGACAGTTTAATCTCGCCGGACGGAGAACACATTTACATTTTATCGAGTTCGAAAATCTCAAAGGTACAAGTAGAGCATTGCAGCAGCTACACCAATTGCAGCAGCTGTCTCGATGCGAAGGACCCTTATTGCGGCTGGTGTTCTCTAGAGAAAAGGTATTTCATTATTTATCTTTAAAAACTGACTTCTGATCCGTTTCTTTGTTTCTCGCATTAGAATTTCAATTTGTGCTTCATAGGTGCACGGTCAGAGGAGACTGTCAAAAGGCGAGTCACAGCAGTCCAAGGTGGCTGTCTCTAGGCACAGGTCAACAGTGCATCGATTTCGAGCAAGTTCTCCCGGATCGTATGCCTATCAATCAAATGACTACAGTTCATTTGACTATCAGAACCTTGCCCGAGTTACCATCAGGCGCTAATTATAAGTGCGTGTTTGGTAACGCGGAGCCGATCGACGCGTTGATGACTGTTTTCGGTTTGTCGTGTCCCACACCGCCTGTCGGGGAGAGACCTAATATACCCGAAGGAGCCGATCATGTACTGGTACCGCTCTCTGTACGTTCCAGCGAGACAAACAAAGACTTTGTATCTCGGAATTTCGCCTTCTTCGATTGCTCGAGGCACACGGTGTGCACCGAATGTGTAAAATCTCAGTGGCCCTGCAGCTGGTGCGTATACGATAACAAGTGTACGCACAACACGAGCTGCCAGGGTATTATTTCAGGCGAGAATGTGAGTACTTCTTATGCAAACATGTAACAACATGTAAAACAATTTATACGTAAGAAATATTTGCATTTCCAGAATCAGGCTCATCTGGCTGCGCACGGTGTGCAGTATTGTCCAAGATTCGTCCAACGCAAGGAGCCGTTGATGTTACCGAACAGCGTGGCTAAAGAGATAGTCCTCGAAGTGGAAAATTTACCTCATCCTCAAGTTGGTCATAGCGGTTTCCAATGCATCGTCACTATCGAGGGCGCCAATATGAAAGTCCCGGCCCGTGTCGATAGCAGTCGCTATATAGTTTGTGACAACACGGTTTATTCGTACGAGGCGGTCACCGGCGAATACGAGGCGGAGGTGACGGTCGTTTGGAACACAAATCACCACGTCGACAAGACCACCATTAAGCTCTACAAATGTGAAGTGTTGGGTTCGCATCGCGAACACGCAGACTGTTCCCTCTGTGTGACCAGGGACACCCGCTTCGAATGCACGTGGTGCAGTAACAGTTGCATGTACAGTGATTCGTGCCTCCATTCGCCGTTCACCGAGTGTCCGAAACCGAGGATAGACATGATAAAGCCGCTCAGTGGACCAATCGAGGGTGGAACGTTGGTGACCATCGAGGGCAGCAATTTGGGTCTGAAAGAGAGCGACGTGGAGGGGAAGATACACATCGGCAACACGCCTTGCGCTCTGGTCGACTACGAAGTCTCCGTACGCATAGTTTGCCGCACCGGACGTCACGAAGCTACCGACGCAGCCTCCGTGGTGGTCGGCAACGATGCCGGTTACACCGAGAGTGCTGTTCTATTCAATTATAAAGACATACACCTGTCCGGTGTCTATCCATCCGTCGGTCCGCAAAGCGGTGGCACGCAACTCGCCATTACCGGCATGTACTTGAACATCGGAAGCACCATCTCGGCTTACTTAGACGAGCTGCCGTGCCACGTGAACGCGACGCAAGCCAGCAGCACCAGACTGACCTGCGTGACCAGCAAATCCGACCGGGTCAGAAGAGTGGAAAGATTGACGTTAAGCATAGATGGAGCGAATCGGACTTTGATCGGAAACCCTTACAATTACACCCACGACCCCACCATCATGGAGATCAAGCCATTGACGAGCTTCGCCTCGGGTGGCCGTATGATCACCGTTCACGGCACCAACTTGGACACCATACAGAAACCAGAGATGGAAGTCTACTTCGATAACGAGCTGTTGCCGATCAACAGAACGGTTTGCACAGTGTTGAATCCTACCCAGATGGAATGTCCAAGTCCCAGCGTAGCCAAACGGTTCATGTCCCTGAGACGCAACAAGCGAACGGCCGGGACTGGTCAGAGCACACCGGTGCAGTCATTGAAATTAAAAGAATCGCAACTGTCCCTAAGGATAGCGTTCATCATGGACAACGTGGAGAGCGTGAGAGACTTGGACAAGCATTTCCAGAATCTCAGGAATCGTTTGCTGTACGTCGAGGACCCGAAGTTCCTCGCGTTTCCGCGGAACATTAAATTGTACAAGGGCGACACGTTGGTCATCGAAGGGGAGAACCTGATATTCGCCAGCGACGAGTCCGACGTGAACGTGACGGTGGGAACGATGCCTTGTAACGTGACCTCGCTCGCGTCCACCCAATTAGTCTGTATACCGCCTGATCAGCAACCCGCTGACACGGACGAGCTTGGAATCAAGACAGAGACCGGTCTGCCGTTGGTCGTCGTCAGAGTAGGGAAGAGTCTGCGATTTCCCATCGGACATCTTCGTTACGAAGTAATCAAATCGTACCCGATCCCGCCGGAAGCGATCGCTGGGATCGCAGCCGGCACTTTTAGTCTGGTGTTTCTGTTCGTTCTGGTGTTGATCATTTATAGAAGGAAAAGCACGCAGGCGGAGAGAGAGTACAAGAGGATACAGATACAGATGGACACGCTTGAGAGCAACGTCAGGATGGAATGCAAACAGGCGTTCGCCGAACTGCAAACGGACATGACCGATTTAACAGCCGATCTCGAATCTTCCGGTATCCCGACATTGGACCACAAGAACTACATCATGAAAGTATTTTTTCCCGGTGTCACGCATCATCCTATATTGAACGACCCGAGGTCTCGCAGCAACGTGTCACGAACAAATTACGACGCTGCTATGATCCAGTTCGAGCAGCTTATAAACAACAAGTACTTCGTGTTAACGTTCATAGAGACCCTGGAAGCTCAGAAAGACTTCAACATTAGGGACAAAGTGAATGTCGCGTCTCTGCTGATGGTGGTTCTCATGGGGAAGATGGAGTACGCTACCGACATACTGATGAACCTTTTACTGAGACTGATCGAGAAAGCCGTGAATACCAAGCACCCGCAGCTGATGCTCAGGAGAACCGAGTCCGTTGTGGAGAAGATGTTGACCAACTGGATGGCGTTGTGTATGTACAACTACCTGAAAGATTACGCTGGTTCCTCGTTATTTTTACTTTTCAAGGCGATCAAGCACCAGATCGAGAAGGGACCCGTCGACGTGATAACCCACGACGCTAGATACTCGTTGTCGGAGGAGAGACTGCTCCGCGAGCAAATCGAGCACAGCGTGGTGACCTTGCACGTGGTCCAGGACGATCTCGACGAGAAGATACAGTGCAAGGTCCTAGATTGTGATACTATAAACCAAGTGAAATCCAAGATCCTAGATGCTCTCTATAAGAATACTCCTTTTTCACTGAGGCCGTCCGTGCACGACGTAGATCTGGAATGGAGACACGGCAGGGGTGGTCACTTGACTCTTCAGGACGAGGACCTGACGACAAAGTGCAGCGGAGAGTGGAAAAAGATCAACACTCTGGCGCACTACGGCGTAAAAGAGTCGGCGGTGATGTCGCTGATACCGAGACAGAACGACGGGTTCTCGGTCGCCTGTAAACCACCCTGTCATAATTGTAAACCGTCGCATTATCATCACCAACAGCAGCAAACGGTTCACCATCACTCGCATCACCATCATCTGCACCGGCACGCGAATCATTGTTCGTCCACGCATCTTCCATCCACACCGAATCACAATCTAATCAGTCCTATAATGTACAATCATCCTGTTAGCGGTATGTATTTCGAATCTCAGCACTCGCCGCCGATCATCACGGCGAACGGCGACGTGGAGAGCGGCCACGGTGGCAATCAACGACTGTACCACTTAGTCAGGCCTATAGAGGACAGCCAGTACCCGCCGGGGATGGGCTTCACCGGCAGCAAACATCATCATCATCCCGAACGAACGCACAAAGCCATACCGGAGATATTTTTAACGAGACTGTTGTCGACGAAAGGCACCGTGCAGAAGTTCGTGGACGATTTCCTGAACACGATATTGTCCGCGAACGAGGCACTGCCAAGTGCCGTTAAATGGCTGTTCGACCTACTCGACGAGGCTGCTAAACAGCATGGCATCGTCGATCCCGAGGTGCCGCACGCATGGAAATCGAACAGTTTGCCGCTTAGATTTTGGGTGAATTTTATAAAGAATCCGGACTTCATGTTCGACATCAACAAATCGACGACGGTCGACTCGAGCCTCTCCGTTATAGCGCAAACGTTCATGGACTCGTGTTCGATGTCGGAGCACAGGCTAGGTAAAGACTCGCCGTCCAACAAGTTGCTATTCGCGAAGGACATACCGCACTACCGAGAAAAAGTGGGCCGTTTCTACACGGACGTGCAGAGATTACCGCAGATCACCGATCAGGAGATGTCTAGTGCCATGCAACAGTTGAGTGCGTCGCATGCTAATGAATTCGATGTGATCGCTGCGCTGAAAGAACTTTACATCTATGTCAGCAAGTATTATGAACAAGTAAGTGTGTTCACGGTAGTTTAGACTTCCTAGAACCCACTATCGATTTATGAATTTAATTGTACGTACTGTGAAAACCGACAAAACTACTCCCTCTGTTCCGTATATTGTGGTAACGTGACATGTAACATTATTTAACATCGAATTAACACGGTCTGGCAATTTATTTCGAGATGGTCGAATGAATTTTATATACTTTGCCGTTTCAAGTCATAATACACAAGATAACATTTAGAGAGTTCATGTTTTTGTTCTATTAAATTGCTTCGATATTTCACAAAGGTGATACGTTGCATTTTGTAAAACATTTTAACACAGGAGATAACCAACGAAACAAATACTGTTAGTGAATGCATTGACATAGACTGGTTCTGTTTGTTACAGATCCTAGAGGCCTTGGAGACAGACGCTGGCTGTCGCAAATTACACCTAGCCCATAGGCTAGAGAACGTGGCGTGCACACTGGAAGGAGAAGAGACCAGTGCCTGCTGACACAACCTGCTCATTGCCATCCCAGGACCCGTCAATCTCTCCAAAAACACTGACTAGTGCCTCCACTTCATATGCATCAGATACACCTCGTTACATATGTACAAATCTTACACGTCGTGTGAATAACAATGCCGTAAATACGTGCGATTTCGTTAAGGCTAGTCAGGCGATAGTTCTGCAGGATAAATTAGTCCTGGTGTAGTAGTTTGCGTCTTTATTGGTCGTGGCCGTATCGAAATACGCTCGTGCACACGTACAGATATTAGCGAACGGCGAAACAACGCGGACTCTAATCCTTAAACTCGATCTGTTTTTTATTAATATTGTATATTACATTTATTTATGTATATATATAGTATACATAATATATATGTATATGTATATATGTATGTATATATATATACATATTTACATTGAATCGCAAAGGATTGAGAAAGTACACGTTCGATTATTTATTGCAACGTCGGAGGAATGTTTGTATTATATTTCGTCGATGATGCGCCTAAGTATTGATCGCGTACACGTTTAAGGATTCGAGATTGCAAGCCCGTGCAAAATATACATACTTATTAGAAAGGGACATGAGAGGAATACAAGACTCTCAACACTTTCGACTTCTTGTTGGCCGAATGTCTATACGTGTATACGTAAATACGGAACAGATAACGTAACGTAATTAAGAGGGAAAAAGAAAATAACGTGTGTAAAAGTAAGTGAGAAAGCCATAGTCTCCACCAGACTGTCTGTACAGAGGGAGTACGGCAGCGAGTAGTCTGTGATCCGAGCACGAGTGGCTATGCCTACTATCTCCATTACGATATATATATATATATAATTATGAATATGTTATATATTATATATATTATATATACATATATATACATAAGAAAAATATGTATATGTATATGTATATATATAAAAAGCAAAGATCACGCAACGTACACCTCCACGGATTGTAGTGAGCTAGTTAGAGAGGGTCTATATATGTATTATAAGTTTGAAGGGAAGCGGAGATCCCTTTCAAAGAGAATAAGAGATAATATTAAAGTAAGGTAATTAAAGTAATGTTAAAACAGAGAAAAGAATTGAAGAATTAAGAATTGTGAGTGAGCGAGCGAGAGAGAGAGAGAGAATGAGAGAAAGAAAGGAAGAGAGAGAAGGAGAGAGAGAGAATAGTTCTAACTACTCTTGGCCTATCTACGTAAGTTTATTACGTAAAAGAATCACTTTTCGTTTTTGGTACAACAATTGTTCGTCTCTCGGTCTCTCTCTGATTACTTTACACGATTACGCTAAGTACGATTGTTGCTATGATTTTTAAGGGCATCGTGTGGACCACACGGTAACTTTTTACGACTTTTTTTTTATGAATCTTACTTATTATAGCTCTTACTATCATCGCTATGTTGTATTATTATCCATGTATGTACACACCACCGCATCGGTTATCGACGTATATTGTTAGCCATAAAACTCTTTAATAGACGAACAAAAATGCAACGTCGACAAGAGAATCGCTAGACATTTTTCGATCGTTCGAAATTCGAATTATTGAAAAGAAAAGAAAACAATTTTGTATGCACAATTGCAGCCAATGTTTTGTTTTTTTTCTGTCTTTTTACGATTTGCTCGGTGGATAGCACAGGTCGAGAACGCATCGAAAAAAAAACAAACATTAATAGATCGAAACAACGACAAACAGTATTTCTTGGAATTGTGTCTCCATTATTTAGTATTCGCATAAGACTGTCTGATTTGCTACAGTGTTGCATTTTGTACGGGGCCCGTGGCCCCTCGTAATCTAATTATTCCAAGCGAAACTATGAAACGTTTATTAACGATTGAATTCACTGCCCACCGCGCACTGCCAAGTTTCTCCATGCGCTTCGACGAACTATTTTTAAACTCTATTAAGAGGAAAAACAAAACAAAACAACTTAACCGTTCGATTAAGTCGCAAAGAAAAGTATCGTTTGACAATGTCCTGCCAGCGTAGGTCTAGGAAGACTGGGGACACGCTCACACTTGTTTGTACTTAATTAACGTTCGTTTCGCGTAACTTCTCAACTACTCTAACAGGGCCCCAGGTTTCCCCGTTTTCTGACCGCCAACCTATGTGTCTCTCTATTACGTGTATTGTATTTATTTATATCTTACAGAGAGAATTGTACGTCAATCTGTCCTATGTGATTTAGTATATCAAGTTTTTTTTCTTGCAGTTTCTTTTTTTCCTTTTTTTTTTTTAACTTAAAAGTATGCACGAATATTGCATACGAAGACTGCGCGCATATTCCTGTACTTGTTCTCTGCTTTTCTCTATTCAAGTTCTCCCAGTCGAACGGACAGAATCAACTGTCAGGAACCGTGTAATAATTTAATTTTCTATACGTTGTAATCTCTTTCCAGTGAGCTTTTTACGGAAAATCGTGTCGCAAACAACGGAGGAATGATAACAGAATGAACGGTGGTCGATCAAACGTCTCGGATACTAACTATATGAACTCACGACTGTACAACTTTATTCTGTTATCATTTCGATTTTATTATATTCTAAACGTTTTTTATATGTATTTAAAGTAATGACTCGTCATAAGGCGGTTAATCTGAACTCTCTTGTATATTGAATATATGAAATAGGCGTACTGTAAGTAACGGGGAATTATTTTGCAAAATATTCTTATTTGTTGAACATATTTTTATTTGTACACTTGATTCGATTTGTAGAGAGTATATAGCGATCATTTTTGTTTTGTAATTTAATGCAATGTACGACACGCGGCGAACTTTCTGGAACGAAAAAGCGCTCCGTGTATATCATTGATTCCATTTAAGAAATGTAAAATGAGCTGCCTAGCCCGAATCTATTAGTCATTCTTCGAGTAAAGATATTATTTCTTACGCAGCCGTATCTGTGAGAAAAGAGCAAGCGAACTATGCCGCTCTTGTGTAAAAAAAAATGAGTGTATAGTGGTACCGACGAAAACATGGACTATATTTATAAAAGCATCAAGTATATTCTTCTTCTACTTTATGTGTAGAGTACAATTCATACCAAGTATATAGGAATTTTAAACAATCGAGAAGATACTTGTCTTTCCAAAATATTAGAAGACATTATTCACGCAGCAGACCTTCTGACTTTTTTCTTTTTTTTTACCGTATTTGTAATATAGTCCACACGAAACTTGTATTTCTTTCGATTGTTATGTACCTTTGGATAGTCTTCCTACATTGAATGAGATTATAATCTGTAAAACGACATTTATCATTCATTCGAAGTAAAACGTACTTGTTTCTATAAGTCTGATAATCGCGATCTCGCGACGCAATTATTTATGTTAAATTAAAATATACTGTGCAAATAATGTATCCTTTATATACACAGTTTAGTTGTAAACTGTATTAAAGTTTTTTTTCTTTTTTTAATTCCGCCATTAATTAAGTTATCACAATTTTACTGCCCACAAAATTCAAGGAATCATTTTAAATATAACTTAACGAGCAACTCGTCTCCCCTTTTATCACAGTGATTTTAAAGAGTACCACCGATTCAATGCTGAATTCTCTAGGTTTTCCGATTACATTTTAATTGTTTACATATCTTTAGCTAATTGTATGTGTATATATTTAAAGGAACGTACCGCAAACCCCGAGATTGTGTAAACGATACATGTACATTCCAAAAGAACGTTTCCAAATGTCCGTCGGCTTTGCCATATTAATGTAATATTTTTCTATTACCGAATACTACCCGGAAATGATTTGCACTTTGAACAATAACAAACACACTACTAGCATTTTAATCGTTCACGTCGCATCGGATAAAAATACGAATCGACAGAAAAAAAAACGTAGGGCATGTTATTTGCCCACGAAGAAAGGATCAATTGCTCCGAGAGCACACGAACAAATTGTTCATTTACACTGTTGTGATTGTTTATAGCGCAGATTGACGTACGCCTACGTGCGCGCATATTTATATGTATACGTCTCGTTATTTATGTAGAAAATCGGAACATTAAGGATTTCTGACAAGCGTGCGTGGCACATTTAAAAAAAAAAAGTATTCGTTCGTTTCTGAGATTCACGCAAATATTCTATAATGTACGATACACCTTGTGCATCGTACGCTCTCGAGCGCAATCCGATGGAAGGCCAGTGCAACAGGCTGTATTTTTTAACGCCTGTATGCACATACAAATTTCGACGGAATTCTGCTGCGTTTGTTCCAGTATTGAGACTTGGAAAATCAGAAGAAAGAAAGAAACGAATTCGATTTCGATCGTCGAGACGATAATTTTTCTTGGATCGTGCATCATTAAGAAAAATGAAAGATAGTTTATTTTGTTAATTAGTTCGAGCGTGGCGATGCCGCGATAACGTAATAGAATTTCCCGATGTATTTCGTATACGCTCGACAGTCGACTCCATCCATCTGAAAAGCTTGTCAATTCTGCATTCAACGTATGTATTGTATTGTAATTACATTGAAGGGATGTTTCAGCGGTTTACAAGTCGAATTAGTATGTCATGCTTCGTAGTGTAGACGGACCCGGGCGTTGCGTCGAGTTAAAAATTATTCTTTGTTAAGGCTTCGGAAACGATGGGGGGATGATCTTTGTGTCCTGGAAGAATAGACTTAAGTGTATTCGTATCCGGGAGCGAACTGTATGAAAATAATATACATATAGTGCGGGAAACGTCTTTAATCCCGCGAATCTCGAGTGTATCTTTTTCTTGTTACGTAGCCCTACACGTAATGTGTGTATGAGTATGTAGAACTAAGGGCGAAGATGTGATAAACCCTTGAAGCCCTTTAACTTGTTTGTTGACGTCCACATAGGGAAGGAACTCGTACAATTATTTATCTTGATTGTCGTTATAGGAGTCTGTAATTCAGTGATACGATTAATAATCATTCAGAAATTTACATTTAGCGCGTTTATACGAGATCATTTTCTTGAAGGGTTTATCAAATCGTTTCTACCGGAAGCGTGCGTCACTGCTTTACCCGTATTCGCGTGAATGTGAATTTATTGATGTATGTGCGCGTGCGAAATGCAAAAACAACCCCTTTGTAAATATTACTCAGCCCCCCATCTCGCATATAAGTAGGTTTTAAGCGACACTTGAGAACGAAATGACTCTTGCCAAATTTTCAATGGGACGTAGGGACAAACAAATAAGCATTTGGAAAATTGCAAAAATATATTGGTATTATAAATGAATCTGATCCTTGAAATACCTGTGACCGATCACGATGGTTGTTAAAAAGCATTCTTCCATGTGAACTATATTTGTATTTAAGTCGAACATACATCTGTACCAAAAATTCTATTCTTCTAGCTTTAAAAACTATAAATAACAAATCACGCATCGCGGTCCTCACATTTATCAATTTAAAACGCTGCAGCAGCGACGGCGACGGCGACGGCGGCGGCGGCGGCGGCGGCTGGATATATAAAATTGATATACTTCGTTCAAAGATTATTCATATGCTCTTTGGCATCAAGCGATCTTTCGTTTTTTCGTTGACTATGTTTCCGATGTTCATTGTACATTCCTACCAACTCTTTTCAGACAGTTGATCGCTTATAGTCGTCTCGTATTATAACATTCATTTAGATTTCTTCTATATTATAAAATATTCTCACGATAATCGTATACGGAAGAATTTCATTCTACACCCGATTTTATTTTATATAATAGAGATTTCTCCTGAGATTTGGTCGACGATAACGCTGGCAAATTGGACGAGGAGTTCTTTGAACTTTGACTATTACTTGTACTTCGTTTATCCTGCTTTGCTTTCTTCATCATGTCTTTTAATCTCCTGTCTGCGCTTATTATATTGATATTAGGTATTTTAGTTCCACCACCTATTCGGAAAAATCAAAAAGTGATTCAAGACAAACGGATTTATTTGCGAATAGCTCGCGGATGAAGCTTACTTGAATTAGGTTTCTTCTGTTCTTTAGATTTGTTTTCTGTCACTGTTTTTGGTGAACTCCTTTCTTTGGAGACCTACGAATAAAAACGAGCATACTTTATGAGGTATCGTTTGAAAGTATCTTCTAGTTTTTTGGTGGACGAAAGAAAACAATCATGGTAGGAAAAAATAATAAATTATAATACGAGTGAATACACACACCTGAGTTTTCGAACAATTCGAACAATACCACACCAGGCCTGGAACGTCTATTTGGGAGTCTAAGATATGTGGAACATGACATTCTTGATGATACAAGGAATGACACTCCTGACACTCCACGAGTCTGTTCCTAGCTCCCACATCCATTCCTTTACAAATAACACACGTAAGATCGTCCTCTAATATTTCTAACGCCAAGGTGTTGTCGGTTTGTATAATATCAGGCGGGGTGTCTCTCGTTGGAAGATTAACGGGTGAACTATTTTTACTGGATTTACTAGAGTGCTTAGAAGAAGAGCTCTTGCTCTTTTTACTGCTGCTGCTGCTGCTGTGGTCGCTCAACACTGGTTCTTCCATCATATACTGAAAACCAAGAAACGTAAGATTGCTGATTCAAGGAACATGAATCGTTATTAGCGCATACAGAGGGGTCAAGTACTGGATATCGTTTTACGTAAATCAAATCTTCTATGTATGCTTCACGAGTACCCTGATATCAGAACTAAATCTGTAAGTACAATATTTTAGTAAATATCGATCGCTTCGTCTCAAAGGATTTTTCTTCTCATCCGATGCACGGCGATCAATTTTACTGACGTCCAATTACCTTTTTATGCAGCACGTTGGATAACATTTTCGACGGTCCATACTTTTGTTTAATCGCCTCGTCTAAAAGTACTCGCAATTGTTCCGCTGAGTCTTTATTGGTGGAATGTAAAAGATGTAAACCTTGCGTAAATTGAGGGTCTAGTTCTAGCTGTGACATATTTCAACGAGCTTGTTTAACCTGCGAAATAGAAAATATCGTTGTAACTCTTTCATTATATATCTAAGATAGATCTTATGGACAAAATTGTAGGTTAAATTTGTTTTGTATAATTACAACACATTTTATAAAATTTAAGCAAGTTCGAAAAATTTGTCGATTCGAAAATACATACACGTTGTCGAGTGTCATATTTACCTATGGTTTTTTTTCTACCGCATGTAATAAGTACGACGAATTTATAGAGATTAACCGAAAAATCTTATTCGTGTGAAACGAGGAATTTTGCTTTCATTGGAACGAGACGGTCGGTAGAATTCCCAACCCCAACAGCTTATGAGATTTTCGGTTTTCTCCTGCTCATATTCTTGTGGCCAATGCCAACGATGCGTTCATCACGAGTTTGCATGCATAACTCGAACGTTCGAGCACAAGAAACGGAGAAACAACTTTCTCGTAGCTATATTTGCCCGAAATTCGGATTTTTTCTTAGATTCGAATCGTTCCGAATCGATTCCGAATTTGAAAAATACCGCCTCGAAAATATAACCATATACGGAACGGTGTCGTTCGGCGTGTGCGATAAAAAGTAAGTAACGAAAGTGAAAAGAACCGTGAGGCACTAGCGCCAATAGGTTCGCCCCTGTCCTCTCCTGTATTCCAAATTTAATTTCCGAAAGTTTTGATTCTGTGGGCAAAATAAACGAGTTGGCCCCTGATCTAGGGAGATATCGGCGTGAAATTCGAAGTCGGTGTTGGCCGCGGAACAGACAAAGGTATGCGCTCGGCACGCAGATACTCGCGATAAAGGTGCGAAAGAATGGTGAAAATACAAGCAAAGAAAGGACCAAAATAGTAACCCTGCGGGCGATCGAGTGTAAGGGAACGAGTGAACGAGTCAAGTACGGCTGGGTGCGCTCTTAGTTCGGTCCTCGTCCAACGGTGGTGGTCGCGTATAAGTCGATCCTTGTCGTTCCGAGGCGCGTTAAAACGATGTCTAACTTTCGACGGGTGGTTGGCAGCCGTGCGTAAAAGAAATAAATAATCAAAGCGACCATGAAGTGACAAATAAAGTTGGAGAACAATGCTCGCGAACGGCAAGGAAATCTGAGTGCAGCGTGCATTGGCCCCCGTTCTATGTTTTGGACACGTCTTACGCGGCTACAACGTGGTGTTCCCAGCGACATTAGAGCCGGAGGCGCGCTATGTGCTCGCCGCGAAGACGAGGCTGACATTTCGAATATTTTTCATCGTGTTACCACCGTGGTGTGTTGCTCTTGGCTGTATTGTGTTCCTGTATCAGTCGCCCGCTGACAACCGAGATTCCTCCATGCGTAGGAATCCGATTCCGCGGTTGGCCCGGATTAAATGACTGAGAACAAGCGGAAGCGACGGCCGCCAGAACGTTTGCACGGGAACTAACAGATCCGGACGGACATGACTTCGACGAGAAGGGTATCGTGCACCGTTCTGTGAGGATTCGCTCGCACCACGGCTACCGGTCGAGACGATCCTTCTCGTTGTTAACCTCAATCAACTGGTTCGTGTGCGTCGTTAGATCCGCGCGGAGCGGACCATAGTGGCCATGCGTCTGATTTTTTCACAGCTGACCACCGTCTGACAGAATAGTTCTCCCAATAGCCTCCAAACATGAAAACAGAAAAGAAACCGAACGAACCGAGTTGCGTGTCCACCACTGTAGTCAAAGAGGAGCCCGATACCGATCCGGTTAAGATCAAGGAGGAAGGTAGCGGAGCGAACAACGATGACACAACTGGAGAGGATACCACCGAATGCCCAAGAGATCCTTGTCTGGATCCTACCAACGGAGAGAGCACGTTGTCGGGGGAGAATCAAAATAACAACGCCAATCAACCAATCTTGAACTCGGTGAAGCAGGAAGGGGATCATAACAATCCGACGGATGATTTACCTGGTACGCGTAGGTTTCTACTTGCTGCGTCTAGGTTTATTGTATACATCTCGTGTAACTATGCTATGTTTTGCCTTATTTATAGATTGTAGCGGTAATGTGATTACCGCGGATGGAATTCAGCCGTTAGTTAGTAATGTTCTTGGAAAGCAAATGGGAACTAATACCGGAAGCGGTGAAGCTCAATACATGCAACAACAAAGTCAAATTTTTGTATTTTCTACGACGTTAGCGAACAAGGGTGCGGATGCAGTATTGCAAGGGCAATACCCGTCAATTATTGCTTATCATTGTGCGCAACCAGGCACTAAAAAGTATCTAGAGGTACGTCTAAGAACGAATGACTTGTTTTCATCGTGTCGATTTACGTGAAGAGATAAGTTTAATGTTATCATTTTAGAAACACCCGAACAAAGTGAACCAATTTCGTCAAAATCCTGCACAGTGGTTGAATAATTTTGCCATGATGAAACAGAAGGGTCATCAAGGGGGTACCAACAATACTTTTCCAACGGAACAACCTCCGGATCTACCGGCTCTTGATCCCAATGCTCCACCATTTTGGAACGAACAACCTAATCTGAGGAACTTGAATGGTGGGAATTCTCTTGGTAATTCCGAACCATCATTGGATGATGCAAATATAGACGTGCCTTGCCTTGTACCAAATTCACCTGGTAACACAGGTAATTATGCATTTAATGCGACAATCGGAAAGTCTTGTTTTCGGGAATTAAATACGATCGATCTGTATTTAATGCATAATGTATTTTCTATCGCAGCAAATCCGCAACCTCCTAATAGTACGACGATGGGGCACAGTCCCAATTTATTGGGGGGCAATACCAGTCCAGGTCCAGGGAGTTTGCAACCATCCCTGCAGGGTGTTAAAGTTCCCGATGAAAATTTAACCCCTCAGCAAAGGCAACATAGAGAAGTTCAATTAGCGACCATAAGGAAAATGGAAATGATATTGTTTCCTGAACACAAAGAAGAACCTACCAACACATTAGATACAACGCAAGGAACAACAGTGTCGTCGTGTCCGCCGACGAACGTTCCTCCAGTTGTATCGTCGCAGTGTCCTCCGAGCATGGACTGGCACAAGTTACAGCACCAATTTCTCGATGGGAAAACCAAGGTAGAATAATCGACAATATAATACGCTCTAGACTGGTAGCTCATAGTACGTATTACAGGGCAGCGTAGGAAGTCCTGGTACAGGAGTTTCATTACGAGCAGCTGGCATGGTCGGAGTTCCCCGGAGTCAAGGACCACCACCGCCATATCATCAAACAACCCGTTCTGCGAGCGTGCCGATCGCAATACAAAGTCCAAATCCTTCGTCGCCGAACAATCCCACTAGTAATTTGTCGTTACCGTCACCCCGCGCAAGTTCAGCGCTAAATTCACCGGCAGACTGCAATAGGCAGTTTCAACTCAGCAATCAGAGAACAAACCACCTACCTGGACAGAGTCCGACCAGCCAGGATTCACCGAATCCAACAGTTGGCAACGCGACAGCTGTATCAACGACAAGGCTAAACCACAGCAATCCGGGAACGCCGGTTTCTCATTCGCATATCTCGTCGTTGAGTCCGAGCGGACCGGCTGCCCAAAAGGACTCGCCTTTGGACTTCCCTAACAGCCAACCACCGAACGGTAAGTTTCCGAAATTTTTTCTCAAAACTAACTAATTAATACATTTCACGTTGAATTGCTCACAAAGGATTTCAATACTAAGTAAACCTGTAATATTATGCAGCAGACTCTCTCTTAACTGGCCGATATGGAACTCGACCTCGGGCTGGATAAACCGAATCATATATGCAGTGAATCCAAAAAGTACTTAAACACTATTCCGATTCTCGAAAAATTGTCGATATTTAAATTGTGATAATTTGGTAAAAACAAATAGTACAACCATAAGCTTGGACTGATTTTAAAACTTAAAGCCTCTATGTTCCCCTAAGTGGGAAACTGGAGACCCATTTTTCCTAAAAAATGCAGCAAATTCAAACGCTTTCCAAAAACGTTCAAAAACATTTTTCTCGTAAATGGAACTTCCATAAATTTGAAGATTAGAGTTTCCTCTTTGCGATGACTCCTTAAAAATTGATGTACGATTTTTTTCCATTGTTTTATGGAACAAAAATGAGGAACAAGTTCGGTCGTGTAAAACCGTCATGGTGTAGCTTGTACTACTGTAAAGTTGTCAACACACCTCTCATTCAGAGCTCGATAAAACGACTGAGAAGGATCGCACATCAATTTTAAGGGTGTCGTTGTAAAGTGGATGCTGCAATCTTCATCACGTCTTCAGTTTCTTGCGCGCTACATCGTGAAAAAATATCTTAGAATAAAATGAGCGATGGATTACGAAATTAGAGGCTTCTAGCTTTAAAATGAGTCCAAACTTATTGTCATACAGTCATTTTTTACATTTTGTATGGTCAGTTTAAGTATAGGTAATTTTTCGAGAATCGGGTATTTAGTGTTCAAATACTTCTTGGATGAACTGTATGTGAGTTTGAAATAAAATGAGAACTATATAAAATATCATGTAATAATATACATATAAATATATTGTCGATTGTCTTATGTCGAAGTTCATTAAAAGAGTGACAATTGACAACAATTGTGAGACCGGATAAGAGGGAGTTTACTGTGCGTAGTATCTGTATGTTAAAAGTTCACTGCTGTAATATTGTGCGGTGAATTGATCGTGTTATATGTTACAACATAGTGGATGGTATGTTTTGCCGCACGCTGCAATCCTTAGCCCAACAAAAGCAGCAACATACTGGAGCAGTGAACGCGGCAGGCGTTAAGGAAGCCAATTTGATGCCGGTCCCGAGCCCGCAGCAAATTCAGTATCTCAACACGTTCGAGGGACAGGAGTTGACTATACAGAAACAGCCAAATACGAGTCTAAAGGATGGTAACTTGTCGACGTAAGTATGCCGAATATATTTTCCAGTACATATTTTGACTTATTGTTTCGCATTAGCGATTCAGTAAGAATCCTTTCCCGTTTCAGTAACACCGCCAGCAACACCGAGATATCGAACAGGATTCTACCCGGAAATTTGGACAATGGTAATCAGTTTGCTGCTAGATCCGAGGGTGCGAGTCCGGTTCAGATGGATAGTATGAATCGCGGTTTCACCGGTTCACTGCATAGTCCACACACTCCTCATACTCCGCACACGCCAGGCAATGGTGCTCCTCATACCCCGGTCGATCCTGGGAAGCCTGGCAACAAATCGAGCGCGAGTGCGCAAAGTAGTCCGGTGCCGCACAATACAACCATACAAGACAGTATGGGTCCTCCGAGAACGGTACCAGCATCGCCCACTACAAAACCTGATACATCTCCGCCTTCGACAAAGGATACGCAACAACAGCAGCAACAACAACAACAACAACAGCAGCAGCAACAACAGCAGCAGCAGCAGCAACAACAGCAACAGCAGCAACCATCACAGCAACAGCAGCAACAGTCTACGGTAGTGAATCCAAACAATTCTGGAAATACAGCTGTGGTGCCTCCGTTAGGTGGAGGTACAGCCAGCTCGTTCCCATGCGGTAGACCTTCCATAAACGTGAGTCAACCTTCAGACAATGTGCCTCTAAATCCCAACAATATCGGAGGGCGACTCGGCAGTTTAACCGCCATGAGTACAAATCACTTCGACCCTATAACTTCCTTGGCTCAGATGAGTCAACAACTGACCAACACCGCGGCCAGTAATTCGTTGGGTAACGACGGACCTATCCACTCCGGCAATACCGGAATGATGCAATTCGGGAATCCGCACAGCATGCACATGATGCAAATGGGCAGCGAGATGAATGGGAATTGTCACATGGGTGGCCCAACCAGCGAACCAGGCGAAGTAGGAGGGATGTGCATGGGTCTACCGGGACCACCGACCAGTTACAGTCCGACGACGTCGCACACAGGAAGTCCCGGTGTACCCAGCAAGATGGGACATCCTATCATGGGCCACGGCATGATGAGCAGCCATTCGGGTAATGCAGGCGGTGCGTATCCGGGTGGCGATCCGCATGCACCACCACCGAGATTGATGACGGGACACGTGACCGGTCCAAGCCCTTATAACGGAGCGAACGTTCAAGTGAAACCCAGTGCTCCGAACACAATACAATATTTGCCAGCAAGACCGAACGTGGGTCACACGCCGCGGGGACCGCCAAGCTTGGACTTCCTTCAGCGATTCACGAATCCTCTGTCCAATTTAGAATCGAAGATGACCGCGCCTTCTGTAAATCTTCAGTACTTCCCGAACGGTTGTGTACCAAACAACATGGGTCCGCACGGTGGTATGCCATCGGCCATGACCGGAGGGCTTCCCAGCATGGGAGGCTCGCCGAGAATGGACGGTCAGTCGATGAACTCGTCGGTCGGTGTGCATCCATCGATGAGACCCGTTGGCAACATGAGACCCCAGCCAAATCTAATGCGAATGCAGCACATGGTTGGGGGCGGTGTCTTTCCAGGAGGTTCGATGGATCCAGATAAAGTCTTCCCGCCCGAGATGGTGTCGCAAGTTCCCAACCAAGCTAACCCTGGTATGTACGTATCCGGCAGTAAAGGCAGCCCCATGGGGTTAGGACCTCCTCCTGACGCAACCCAACCACTACCGCCAAGCATGGGTGGTGCTACTAGTAATTTCAAAAATAGCCCTTTCGTTGGTAGTGGACCTAGCATGTCGGACCCAAATTATGCTCAACAATTCCATAACTTCCAACAACAGTTGTACGCCACCAGTACTAGGGGTAGCGGGCCACCGCATCCTAATTTACATCCACCGCCGAATTCGCATTCGCATCAACAGTTCTTCATGCCCAAATAAAAAGTATGTAAGATGGCGAGAGAGAAAGAGAGAGAGAGAGAGAGAGAGAGAGCGAGAGAGAGAGAAAGAACGCGAGCGACTGAGAGAAAAAGCGAGAGAAAGAACGAGCGACCGAAAGAGAGCGAGAGAGGCAATGAACGACCGAGAGAGAAAGAACGAGCGAGAAAGGGAGAGAAATGGAGAGAGAGCGAGAGAGAGTGTGTGTGTGTGAGTGTAAGAAAGAAAAGATATATCGTAACGGCGATGTTTACGATTGTGGTGGCCTTTGTTGTGGTGTCCTTTCGACGACTGCGTTTACCCGAGGATATGACCTGATCCGATGACGAGTACGAAAATATTTCTGGAGAGTGTACACACTTTTATTATTAAATTAAGCGATCTTGTAAAGGACAGAGATATGTCGACTTTGTTAAGGTTCTAATGTTGATGTATTAATTATCAAGAGTAATTATACACGTGACCATTTTCATCGCGATGGTCACACGGACTGGCGTGCGATAAGAAACGCTTTTCTCGTTCAATTCTTTATTTACGGTGTTGTTTCTGTTTTATACGTTAGAACCGTTTAAGCGTTTCTCTCGATGTTAGCGAGGATAAAATCGTTCGTGACGTCTGCCACAAAGAAGATAAAGCAAAACGAAAAAAGAAAAACGTTCTTTGGTAGCAGAGATTTTTTTTTTTGTTTCTTTCCATTCGTGACGAAATTTTCTCTCTGTAAATTTTAAAGTTTTACGAGACAAAAAAATGAAAATTAATAAGAGAAAATAAGCGCATAAAGAACGTTGTTCACGCGATCAATGTAAATACTAATGTAAAATCCGGTTTCTTCGTAGTGATCGTTATTTCGTCGATCGGAATATACGGTAGTGACTAAAAAGAAATACGAAAATGTTTCTAGAAAATCATCTTGAAAAGAGATAAAGTATAAAGGAAAAAGAAGAGAAGCAGAAGCGAGCACACGGCGTACTGCCATCCTCCTTTTTCTTTATCGTTAAAACAATTACTCGTGATAAAGTAATTGCGCGAGAATCAAGGAAAAGTATTTCGAAGGAGTGGGAATGAATACGCCGGTGAATACGCCATTCATCATCCTTCCTTTTTATCATTAAAATACTTGAAAAAAAAAAATGAAAAGAAACGCAGTCAAGCAAGCTCAAATTCATAATTGTACATATATACGATATACATATTATATATATATATATATATATTATATATATACCTGTTGCAACATACTCCTTGCAGTATCGCCCGTTCCTTCTCACATCCTCTTCCCCTCATCGATTCCCACGTGACCAACAAAACTGTGCATAATCATGACCCCACGTAGTTTACGGATAATAAGATAAAAAAAACGAAGAGTAACTGACTAAGAAACAATTATGTTGTTGATGAATGATTTTTATTATAAATGAAAAATAAAGATATTTACAAGAAGTCAGTATATCAGAATTGATCGATAAATGGGTTCTCATGGTGCGGTGTCAGAGAGCGGGCGGTGGAGGATTTTCCTTTTTTTTTTGTTTTGTCTCGATACATTTACCGTTTTCACTTTTGCCTGATCGCGAAGCAAGCGCAGGCTCTGACATGTTCAAACGAAAAAAAATCATGTCATAACTTTCAATTAAGCAGGCTGCTTCCAGCTTACTCGGATCTGTGATAGTCAAAGCAAGAACATGTATCTTTTTTCTCTTCATTCCGAAGACATCAAATACATATCTGTATTCATTAGGGAATGATTCTTTTTTTAATACTACATTACGTTTTATTTAATTGTTAGTGGTTTACGCGTTGAAAGAGAGAAAGAGAATGAGAGAGAGAGAGAGAGAGAGAGAGAGAGAGAGAGAGAGAGAGTGTGTAAAAGTGAAAAAAAAACGAGAGAAAGAGCGCGAGAGTCAGAAATAAACTATGGAAGAAATGAAAAAAGAAATAATTTTTGTCGAAGCAGCTTGAGGCAATCGTAAAGCGAATCGTGATTACCAGAGCGTCGTGCGTTTGTGATATCATAATTAGAAGTCTTAACGATGCAGCGGCGGCGGCGGCGATGATAGAGAGCTATTTACGAATACTTGATACGTTCGAATTAATTAGAAATAAGATTTCTTCTACGATTTCGTAATGCAGAATTGTACAACGAGTCGCGTAACATCGTCCATAGAGTTATAATTAGAATTACAATTTTTCGTATCATTTTTTTTCGGATTTTTGTTTCTTTACGAGCGAAACACGTTCTACCTGCGCCAAATACTTTTTACGGCTTCTCCGCATTACTAGATGCAATATTTTTTGAAAACAATACTGCGCGAACAGGTAACCTACATCTTTCACTTTTCCATCCATTGTATCAACGAAGCTATATCGGAGGTTCAATCACAAAAATGTAAAGCTTATCGTTAATCGATTCCCTTTGCAATAAGGGTGCGTTTATGTTGGAGCTGCGATAAACGAGCAGAGCGATGATAAGGAGCGAACCGCCAAAAATACATTCTACCATGTTAAATTGGAGTGTTTACGTTGGAGCAGTTTAAAGTGTTTTACACGAATGAAATCACGCTATTATCGCAGCTCCACTTTAAACATACCAAAGAAAGAAATTTTTTCGCAGTTTTTATCGCCGCTCTGATCACCGCGCTCATTGCTTTTGTCGTAGCTTCAACATGAACGCATCCTAAGTCATAATATTGTCCATCATCACTTTATCCAAAGGTGCTTACTAAATCACTAAATTTTCTCGCGTTGCGTGAATCTCTTTTAGGTTTCACCAAGATATTCTCGCCCGTGTGGGGTTTCCTCTCACCTGTAAAAAGATCATTCACTTAATAAGCGATTCTAGTTTAATCCCCTCAGGTTTCGTTAAGTCTGTGTATCTTCCTCTTTGACCATGCCATTTTTAGAATCTAACATCTACTGGTCTACGATGGAATTATAGTAGAGATTACACTGTCTAAAGTTACAAAGCAATAGTGTAATTGCAATTCATCACTGTCACAATCAATTTTATACCCGAAACCCAAGTCAAACCTTTCCTTCAGCGCAGCATCTCTCAGTGACTGGATGTACCCGAATCGCGCCAGTCGTCTTTATCTCTGTAAAAACGTTACGAACAATGTATAAAAATCCACTATTTGTTAATACCTTCTCGGTTCTTCGATTAAGTAAATTATATACTTTTTCGAATTGTTTAATTAATAATAAAAAAATTGTCATTAACTACACGCCAGCAAAAATCTCCAGAACTGTTACAGCTTGTTCGTTTCTCTCTCTCTTTTTTTTTTATTAATTTTGTTCTTTATATGATTATCGTTATTACCTTGATCGCTCTTCCGAGGACGGAGTGCTCCCGTTTGTACTGAAAATTAATAATGTATAGACTGCGGATTTTATGCATTTATCAAAGAAATGAGTAGGTGTAATTTAAAACGGTAAAAACATTAGAAAAATTTCAAGATATATACAATTATTTTCAATCTATTAAATATATCAAGAAAGAAATTAAAATTTTATTTCACCCCACTTCGTTACAATTCAAATAGAAACTTTTTATTTTGCATAAAGATCCGCAGTCTAATAATGTATAATACACCGATTGTACAGATATACTAATATTATGGAAATTTACTTTTTCTTTAATGCAAAGTCGTCCCATTCACTCAAATCGTATTTCGACAGATCTCCATCCTCATCGTCTTCTTCTTCGTCTTCTTCCTGAAACGATAGACGCGAGAGCGATCGATTCTTTGGTCTTTGTTCTCGTCGTTGGTAATTCGCATGTGAAATAATTAGTGATTTAATTACATTTTCTTCGTTTCGATCTTCGTCCTCGTCTCTCTCGTCTTTATTTTTAGATGTATTACGCACGGGGCTACTATACCTAGAATCTTTGGAGTCATCGTCCGAACGGTTCTCAATTTTCCGTTTCTTTTTACGTCGCCCGAACTCATCATAGTCATCGTCGTCGTCTCGTCTTTCTTTATATTCGACAACTCCTCGGTCATTATAACCACCTCCGTACCCTGTACGCTCCTCGATCTCTCCGAACTTTGGCGCATTACACATGTTGCACTGCTGTCTGCGAGCCCAGTTTACGTTTCCACATTTACTGCATTGCCAATCGTCCGCGCTGAAACGTTGCAGAAAATCTTGGCGTGAAATCTTAAATATTTATCATTGTTATCCATTGATTTGCATTATATATATATATACATATTCTTTGTAAATATTCTTTAAAAATATATAACATATAAATGTGTGACATTCACCTGAATAATCCTCTACTTTTCTCCGCGGCTGCTTTCCCAATTTCTTGACCCAACTTTTTTTTCTTTGGGCATTCTCCTCTATCTGTGTGAGAATACTTTTTGTTAGTCAAATAGCCTAACACATGGACCTAAATACTAGCAAAATAGCTACAAAATCATGGCACCAGTAACCATTCACTGGTACAATGTTATTTTAAGCAATATTATTAAAGAAACTGTTCCATACATTACCATATCAAATGTCATATACCTTTTCCACACCGATTACAAGAGTTTCTTCTTGCAAAATTTATATTAGCACACCTGGAACATTAAATAGTGAGATCTACGGTACGCTATAGAATATGCATCGAGAAGTGAATATATCTTTCCACGCTAAATGAAATTCTTTTTTAAAATGAAAAATCATCTTGTCTAATGTTACGCTGTTTTACAGGGTCAACAATGGACAATACGATTGTACATAAAGTTTGTTCTGTATAGAGTGAAAGGTAGTCAAAATCACTGTAGAACAGATGAACAGAAAATTACATACTGTGTATCAGGGCAAATCCAGTCCCCTTCATTAATATTACGTTGACTGTCCTCGTCTACTTTACTTGAGTCCATATTGCGTCCGATCTAATCGTTCGAAAGTAGACTCGGTACTGGCTAATTTATCAAACTTACATTTGATTTTCGATTAGAAGATGTTCTTTCCTGGTGCATCTAACCTTTACACCGACGTACCTTTTTTATCGTTCAAGCCGTACAAAAAGAATGATTTTGCATCAGGTTTTCATGGGTACAGCTCAACGGAACCGTTTGACGTGTACGAGGATTATTGCATTATGTTGATGCAATTTAATGCACCAAAACCCTACGGAGTTCAGCACACTACCAGTGCAACATTAACGACACAATCACAACGCTCACGAAGCGATGAGCTGTAACGTGGCGGTATACAGCACTACATACAGTCACAGTCACCTACACCCTACACCTACACCTACAGTCTACAGTGTTCGAGCGATGACACAAAGATCCATCGCTAGGTGGCCCACAAGCAACATTTGTTTCTCGCTTTTGCAACGTCGCAACTATTAGCTCAGATTTCATGTAAAAATCGTTCAAATAATACATGTTCCATGAATTTGTTGCCTCCGGATCATGTTAAACGCTGATGACAGAGATTAAGTATACAGAATACATACTCGATTCTCAGTAACAAGCCGAAACTTTTGATTTATCAATAACGACTATTGTCACAAAAGAATGTTAATGGAGGCTCTAGGTAGGGCCTCACGTGCGAATGACAGAAAAATACATTCGCTCTGGCTCTAGCCCTACTCCTCTACTCTGTACTTTACTATACTCTCTATCTAAAATTTGCCTGTGATTTTGGGTCGCCGCGTCACAGTGACAGTGGCGTCATCTACGGTGGCGGCTTTCTAAACTATTTTTCCCTACCTCTCCCATGTGCAAGACAAGGACAGAGAACGCGAGACTTATGCCACCTACTTTTCTGCGGCACTTCGAATTCCCTGGTAAGTATTAGGCGAACATGATATACGAGTCGGGTATCCGACAAGGACAGACATATAGATTTACCGTAGAGAGAGGACAGATATAGAAATCTTTTAGAGTGTATCAACCTTATAGAGAATGTAGAAATAACTTGATTGTTTCGATGATTTCTAATTACTCGCAATCAGAGAGAGCATGAAATAGACCTTCGGCAACTTTCGCACAGAATTTCCCGTTGGATTTTCTGTCTAATTAAATAGTTATTTACACTTATTCGTATCAACCAAAACCTACGTAAATTTAACAGGTTCCCCGTAAACAATTAATTAACCAACTTTTGAAGTTTGATACTTTTAGGGCTGAAGAATCTGGAGTAAAGACTAGACTATATATTCTCGTTACGTTTTTACCTTGACTCTGATCTAATTTGTTATTAACAATTTTTGGAAGGGTGTGGATAAGCAGAAATTACATTTGTCATAGATGAAATATGACATTTTGAGGGCTCAAAAAATATTCGGAAGGCACGAAAATGTTGAGGAGAATTTTCTGCGACCATAGGTACGCCAAAAGATCCATTTGTTATTAAAAGTATAGAGAATATTGAGTATTTACATTACGTCCATTCATTCATCCTTTTTGCTTTCCAACACCATTTCAGTGATGTAGTTCCTCGGTTAGCCATCGTGCATGAGAAGAGGACGCTGCGATCAGTCGTAGAATACCGAGTCGGTAAAACAGTCAAATTCGGGGCATGAAAGCCAATAGGGTTAGGGTGTTATGTCTATTGGTATATCACGTATGTGTCTAGATAGTCCATATCAAAAAATCTTCGGTTAATCGCATTTCTAAGTATACTTCATTTTGCAAGCAAAAAATGTTTATCCAGTTCGAAGAAATTCAGATAAAGCTATGATAGTCGCTCTCTAAGGAGGTTACACATGAACAATAAACACACAGTGTCGAGTTTCAGACAGGTATCAACATTGTATTAATCCGTAAAACGTCTGTTACTCGAACAAATCAATTTTACGATTAACATTCTACTAAATATTTTGTATAATAACACATATCTTCATGCTACATCAATATCAAAATATAGTCCGAACCGTTCCGTTCCCGTTTCATTAATCGTAATCTACAAGTACTCCGCGAACATTAAATAATCCCAGCTAACATGCAACAATTTCAAGCGAATGGAAAACAGCAAATATCGAAGCGAAAGAATGCCTGCGATCTACGAGAATTGTACGAGTCTCGGCGTTGGCGGTGCAGCTTCCTAAAAACCGGTGGGCGGAAAAAGAAGAAGACGATCGCACCGCCGAGGGTTAAAAATACATCGGACCTGAAGCGTACAATTCACAAATACCCTTTAGGAAACGGCGAGACAACATCGACTATAAAACAATTTATCATCGATAAGACGCGATAAATGAGAAGCAGCAAGGATCGTCGATCGATGCAGAAGGATGTCTACGATCCGCGTTGATACGGATCGCGGTCGCCTCGGCGACGCCAGCGCAGCGCTTTGCTTCCTAAAAACCGGCGCACAGTGGGCCAAAAGCGCCAAAACGTGGCCAAAGTAGAAAGGAGTACTTCAATTTAGTTCAAAATTGATACTCATAGGTTTCTCGGGTCGCTGATTATAAATCTGATGTCAAAATTACAAAAAAACATAATGGCGGATTCAATATTGCGGATGCGTAACCAAAAAAATTATTGGACTTTCTTAAAAATTGGTATTCCCATATTTTTCGGGCCGGCGAATATGAATCTGATGTCAAAATTGCAAAAAACAAAATGGCGGATTCAATATGGCGGATGCGTAACCAAACTATTGGACTTCCTTGAAAATTAGTATTCCCATATTTTTCGGGCCGGCGAATATGAATCTGATGTCAAAATGATAAAAAAAAAACAAAATGGCGGGTTCAATATCGCGGATGCGTAAAAAAAATGATTGGACTGTTTTGAAAATCAGTATTCCCATATTTTTCGGGCCAGCGAATATGAATCTGATGTCAAAATTACAAAAAACAAAAATAAAATTTTTTTTACACAATAAAAAAATTATTGTTAAAAAAGAAATTGTTGTATCAGAAAACTCTATAAGTGGAACCATACAATGCTTATTTAACAAATTTTATTATAACTTCTAAATTTCTCGAGAAAACATGCTTGTATTACAAGGCTTGTAACTAGTACCATGACTACCTCTGCGTGACAAAAATGAATCGCATTACGAAAGGGGCAGTTTTGGGCAGCTACTTTTTCAAAATAATGTTAAATAATAGTATCTACTACAAGACTCGACAAGAATCTCCGTGGAATATTGTGGAATATACAACTTTTAGTACACATTTGTAAAATCTGTGCACTAAGTATTATCGTTCACTTCATACATTCCAAACATTAATTAATATAAATCCAATGTTATTATTATGTATAGTATTTACTTCCAGGAATTTCCGTAAAATTGTAAGCTTGACACCTTTCTTTTCACAACGTAATTCACTGCACGAAAACTGCGAGACGACTGTATGGAATATTTGTACTCCCACCATTTAGCAGGTATAAGTAGTAAGGCCTTTTTACCTTCGGCTTCTTATACAGTCATTACCTGAGAATCCAATACGGTAAGAGCCATACCCCTAACGTGAAATTCATTTTTTGCATTTTGGGCCACGTTTTGGCGCTTCTGGCCCACTGTGCGGCGGGTGGAAAAAGAAGACAACGAGCGCGCCGCGAAGGGGTTAAAAATATATCGGAACGGTCCTAATTCAATGACCAGGCGGCGGCGGCGGCGGTTGCGGCGATTTACATGAACGGCGACTGCGGAGAGGAAGGCGAGCACAGTCGGCGCATTGAGGAGCCAGAGAACCAAGAAGGCAGAGAATCGGGTAGGCAAAAGCAGAGGAGCCGAGGAGCGAAGAACGAACCAACGAACCCGAGGAACGGGAGACCGAGCGCGAGCGGCGCGTTGGTATGGGTCGCTGTTGCTGGTGAGCTGTTTGCCGATTCGTTGACTCGCCGGGACGGTCGGTCGGGTCGAGGGCTCCCGGCCCCCGGCTCTCTCAGAGTCTCAGTCCGTCTCGCGACCGCGTGCCAAGGGGATGGACGTCGTGTTGTTTCGTCTCCTCGTCCCGTGATCTCTCGATCAAGATCGGGCCGGACAGAGCGGGACATCGGGAACAGGGACCGTTGCCGCGCGCGCAATGCGACCACGCAAGTCCCGAACCGTGAGACATCTCGTGCCCATTCCTCCTCCGCAGTGAGACAAAACGAATCCTACCGGTGTCCTCTCGGTGTCCACGGTGGTTTGGTAAAGATCGCGAGTGTTTTGTTTGTTACAACGAGATGGGCAGTGAAGCCGACGCCGAGACCACGGGTACCAACGCCGTCGATTCGGACGAGTCCGATAGCTGGGAGAAGTTCTTCGGTGAGCGATAGTATCTTTTCTAATCTGTAACAGACGTCGCGCCGTGTACCTTTTTTACCCGTTGCGGCCCCTGCATCGTTGCCGTATACGCAGCATGTCGTTTTTTATTTCTCACTGTCGCTGCACCGATAGTTTTCTGCTCGCTATTACCGAACTGCCTTCCATAGCCCTTCTATCGCCGAACGACGATGTATCATCGATGTATCGACGACATACGTATATTTCGGTTGACACTAAAAAGGTTAACCCCTTGCACTGTCAGTTGTTTTACGGTTACAGTTGCGGTGATAGTTTCCTAGAAGATGTTCTAATCATTCTCTTTCTTCAGCGTTGATGATTTCCTAGAAGATGGAGAATATTTATATTTATTATATGTCCGCACATTCTCCAACAGCTATTATATCGACGACAACAAAATAGAATTTTGATTCTGTTCGATGTCATAGTGCAAGGGGTTGACACATTATATGCGAGGCACGTACTATTTTATAACAGTCGGATAACAAGCTATGACTAGTATCATACATAACTCTTAAATGAATCCATTCAAACACAAATATGTATTTTATGATCTACATATTGTGCGTTATACACGTATATTCCACATCATAGCACATACAATAAATTATGTACGTTCTAAACAACACGTACAATTCTTTCAATCGGATAACAACGTACTATTTTATAATGTTTGGCTTTTGACGAAGATTATTGGAAGATTATTGGCTGTAGTCCATAGCGGCTAATAAGTAGACCGCGGATCGTTTGTGCAAAATAAAAATTGTTTGTATCAATCGCAAGAAGCAGAAGACATTAAAATTTCTTTTTTTTTTTCTTTGACAATTTTAATAAATTAGAATATCGACGTTTTTAGACTGTTTTAAATTGTACCAGCTAGTTTTTGTCATAAATGCATAAAATTCGCAGTCTAGTAATAATTAATTACAGCTAGGATATGGTGCCCAAATACTGTGCCTATATTAATTATAGTTATTTTTAAAGCATAATGAATATTAAAAAAGAGGTGTTCAATTTTCATAATTAATTCTATTTTTATCAGTTAACATATGTGGCATGTATCTCTCTTTTAATATTCATTATGCTTTAAAAATAAGTGTAATTAACATAGGCACAGTAATTGGTACCCCCACAGTAATTGGGTCCCTCACTCTATTCTTTAAAATTGCTCTATTGAAAAATCGTGCAGACTAGCCCGCGCATAATGGTAAATACACGCGGCAGGTTATTCATAGAAACAACAAATTACAAAAGTACAAATTGCTGAAGTACGTGGCTGTATTTTTTTTTCTCGTAAGCGAGCGGGTTAAGCGGAGATCGAATGTAAATAAGGGTGTTTATTTTGACGAGTTGGGACCGCCGAACACCATAGATCAGACTACACGGTCTCTATGGTGGGGTACGGGGATTGTTATGCTTCGAGACATCGGTATTGTTGCTCGAGGTTATAGATCGGCCACAGCTTTTAGGTTTTTCTCGGTAAAGCGGTGGTCATAAGAATGTTCGATTATTATTACGTGGCGTATCCACGGTGACATTCCTTTTCTTTGACCACCACTGCGTTTGCGTGGCTCGGAAAGCTGTTATCGCGAATACGTGTAAATACAGGCTGCATGTTAATAAGTGCTAGGAAATGCAAATGAGGCGTAGGTTTTCGGGACGGAGGTCGCAAACGGAAACAGTACTTTTGCCGCGGTTGGTTCGATCGGCTCGTTCCATATTCCTCACGACACATTTATAACGCAAATGGCTTGGTGAAATATAAAACTGTGGAAGGATTAAAAGCATTTAAAAGCGTCAATACGTTATTATCAACCTATTAAAATGGCTGAAGGTCGAAACGAATGTTTACCCAAATTGTATTGGGTTGTCCGGATGGTTCGTGCCGATTTTTAAGGAAAACTCAAACGCAGTACTTTATTGTAGCAGTCATTTATTGAATTATTATAAGTGCCATTTTTCTCCATAATCTTTCTCCTTGGTTTACCCAACCAAGCTCCAACAACTTTTGGAAGAAAAAAGCATCGAATGCCTATAATGCACTCTGTTTCCTTCCATATTTAAGAGCATATAAAACCAACAAAAATTAATGTACTGTAATCAAACTTTTTTCTAAAAATGCCTGAAATATCACCTTTTAGACCATGTACACATTTGTTTTCAATCGTTCTGACATATTCAGACCTATCCTAATGCCACCCACAGAAAAACGGCACGAATTTTCCGGACAACCCAACAAATATTTTCCCCAGTACCCTGCAGTCGATGCAAACTGTTTTTCTACAATTCCACATACATTAACAGGTTCACTGTCTAGGCCAGTACCGTTCAGCGAGCCTCGCGGCGGGCAAGGGCGGCCACCGATGCCCGCGGGCATAGCCGAGGGCAATGTGACGTCAGCGGGAAAAATATTGCCATAGGCTGAACCAACGAAAGGAGGCGTGGTTCGTTGCTCGCCAACTCGCTTATGCCCGTGTTGCTAAATACTCTGCCCGCACGGGCGATAGCTGAACGGAATTGGCCTAAGGTCTTTAGCGTCGCGAGATAAAGCAGCTTGTAAGTCACCTAGCTTTTACCTGGTTTCGCGGAAGGTTGCGTGAAAAAATTGGCGGCAATCTGTTGGTCGCGTGCAGTTTGTGTTCATTGTACGCGCGAGAGAATTAGGCGGAACGTTTAGGCTGTGAAAACGGTTCTCCCGAAAGTTGTCGTATCTGTCGCGGCGATCGTAACGCTTCGTGAGCGATGACCGCGCGATGATTGCGCCTAATGCATTCGCGCGTCTTACCTCGAGTGGATAATACACCCAATTTAAACCGAGGCTAACCAGAGGGACAGCGAAAGTCGATTAATTATCGCGAACGATACGACGCGTAGAACGCGTTATCGTAATTGTTACAATCCACGTGACTCAAAGCCTATCTTAAATTAAGATCGAAGAACACTCGAGACACAATACAAATCTTTTTGCAAAAAAAAAAAACAAGAAAATCATCCGATACGTTTATCGTTGCATTTTCTATGCCTTGTGTTACAGTCGCATTTTGCTAGGGAGATAACGAGCGGTCGGTTATCGCGTGTCAACATCATTTTGTAGACGAGCACGCGAGCGCAATAAGCGAATCGACGACAAGACGAGAGGCATTAGCGGATTCCCCGTGGTAACGTTGATCTGTTTTTTCGTCTTCAGGAAATCGATTTTTCTTTCAGTATACGAAACGAAAATGAAGAAAATTTTCACATGAAGAAAAATCACGCGTTTAGTTCAAGTACCGATGAACACGTGTGCAAGATACGAATGCAAAAGGTTCGATAGTTTTCCCGGAAAAATTTGCCCGAAACGCGCGCGCGGAAGATAATCGCTCGCGGAAACGTAGAAATCCGTGTGCGACAGGTCGCCACCAGCAGTATACATATTCGCTGACACAAGTGTTGGTCCCTGGATCGAGTGCTCGAGCAAACATTAATCGGACAGATTGAACAGCGCGCAGCGGTTCCCAATCGCGCGCGTGTTCTCTCGTGGGCGGGACGTTTAAATCGTTGGAAAAATTCGATTCTGTTTGGTCGTCGAACACCGGATTTTTCGAGAGTTCTCCTTTCGAAGAGAGCTAGCTCCCACAAGCGACACGAAACAAAACCAAAAAAGAAACGAAAGAAACCTCTCTCGGGTACACGTGAGCCCCGTCGGAACGAAGATAAGCGAGATACACGAGTGGCAAAGCAACAGTACTATATTTCACGGAATTTCACGTGGAAGAGAAAACGTGAACTTCTTACGATTCGATTTGTCCGCTAGATCAGCTATGGCGCAGAGGCGCGCGAGCCTGATACACGCGTGAAAGTGACGTTACGTCCTGGCCTGGCCTCCCTTATCTCGGATCTATATCGTAATTTTTCAACTCGTTGCACCCGATCCGGGAATTTATGAGTTTTTACGCGCGGCCAGATAAGCCTGATAATTATCTCCGAGCTCCTACAGAATCGTGCTGTCCTTCATCCTAGATACTATTGTAGAGACCAGCTGTCTCTCGTTGCAAAAGATTTCGCTAGTCTGCGGATCTTTATGCAAAGGAAAAAATGTCTGCATCGATTACAAGACACAGGAACCAAGCAGAAATTTCCGTCTTTCTCTAATGACTTGAATAACTTGGAAATAATAGATCCACATTTTGAAAATTTTTTAACGCTAGATCAACGCTAGGTTCTAATATTTTTACTTTATGATTATTGAGATTGTGAAGATCCATCTACGTGGAATTACTCAACAAACTTATCTCCTTAGGCATGTATTATTTAAAAAATGGCTGAAAACTTGGATAGACACATTCTTCTTATTTTTGTAAAGTAATGGAACATACTCACTTTTAATGCTCCGTAAACCTAGTGTTAATTTCCTGTTCTTTCGAATTGTGCATAGAATCCTAGGCAATCATGTGCCTAGTTATCGTACCGGGCATAGTCGCCAGATCGAGACTTGTTCCCCCACTCTAATTTCCACTTCTACCGCGCTATTCCCCCACGCTTCAGCCACGACACGGTCACGTGACGTGTTCCGTCTCTGTCATGCGTGTCCCAACGTCACGTGACCAACCCGGTACTGGCAAAGAGAGAGAGGGTAACTTTTTCCCCTCGATTCGTGCTCCCTCCCTTCATCTGGCGAACTACCGGTAAATAGTAATAAATAGTAATTATTGAAATTATAAAAACGTTTTCACAGGAAATTACTGAATTGACTTCTTTATTTAAGCACATAATGAAAATCGTACAAAGTTCGAGTGAATTCAGTCTTCTCTCTTCTATAAAGACATTTCACTGTTATAGGTTTTGTGCTTAGTATGTGTAGTGTTAACGCTTTGAACGCCCAACTAGAAACCCGAAAAATTCCATAAAATCAAAGTAAGTTATTTAATGAAATAAAAATCGCAAAAAATTAAATGTATGATACTGAGAAATCCTCCAACTTTCTTGCATGTTGCAGATCCTAATCAAGCTTAGTACAATGAATATATCAACGTAAAAATTCATTTTAAAACCTGCACAAATAATTCCGTTACCCACATATGGGTGACGCGGGGCCGAACGTGTTGAAGAAGAAACGGAATGTCTATGCGGTTACTGTTTCTCGCAATTAATGCCGACGATTTTGATTTTGCATAGAAATCCGCAGTCTAGTAATGATTAGACTGCACTCTACGCGGAATGCCTCGAAGCAGAATTTTCGCTTTCCGAAGAGGATGCGGCGGATTCGCGAGGGTCTGGTCGTCGCCTTTGCTCGTGACTCTCGTGAAAATTCCCGATTTTCATTTGCATGCTCGTGCTCGCGCACGACAGTCACGAATACGCTCGTCCCGGCAGCTCGCGGGACAAGTGGCGAACTTAAGGATGCGATACGACGCGCAAAAAACACTCGCTCTGCCGGATGCAGCTTAGAGAGACGGCTGAGAGAGAGAGAGAAAGAGAGAAAGAGAGGCCTGTACTTTCCTCGGACCTGTGTGCGTGTCTCTGGTCGTCGCCGCGGAGAAACAGAGACGAGGCTTGCTTGCGTATCACGTGTGTATGCCCGTCCCGTGTGCACACGCCCAAAAATCGAGCAACCGGCTCTCTCGTCCCGTCTGGATTTTTATGGGCCTGGCCCGGATATGGGCGACGCAGTCGAGCCGCAAAAATTTCCCAAAATTTCACAAACAGGCTCGATCTAGCACTAGAAACAATGGGTGGGCGTAACCCTTTCGGTCCTACACGAATCTATCTTTTCTCAAGTATTCTCCATTTTAATAAAAATTCTTCGACTCCTTGCAAAGTGGGAGTCGACGATCTTCAAACTCGACCAGGCCTTTTCAGGAATTTTTTCGCAGAAAAACTATCGATCCTTCTGCATTGCGATTTTGCACACACATTTACTGGTGCTTAACACTAGAACTACCGGACCAGTCAAAACGACTGGTTCCTAATTTTTTCTTTTACAATTACTGAAATTGTAAAAATGTTTTCATCGGAAATTTTTTTAACGAACCTCTTCATTGAAGCACACATTACAATAAAAGTTGCACGAAGTCCGAATGGGCACAGTCTTGTCACTGTTACAAAGCAATATACGTCAGTCGCATTTATTGCTCGGTAGTTCCAGTGTTAAAGTACACGTGTGATTTTTTTCAAGTGAAAATAATCAAAATCACACAAGATATATACACTAACGAGCAAAACTGAGTCTACACTATTTGAAGCAACATAACTTTTTAAAAATTAGATCAAATGACTTGAATTTTATTGAGAAGTTAGAAGGAAGAGGTAAAAGTTGATTTTATCAGCTTTTTTATCTGAGCCTGTATTGAAAATTTAAAGAATGTGTTTGATTCGCTTGAATAAATTATATCACCGATATTGGTTAATTCGTTTACGAGTTATAAACGATTAAAAGTGCGATTTTAAGTCGAAAATCGTGAAAAATGGCAATTTTTCCACTTTTAAGCGTTTATAACTCGTAAACGAATTAACCAATATCGGTGAAATTTTCAGCATGGATATAATTTATTCCGGCGAATCAAACACATTCTTTAAATTTTCAATACAGGCTCAGTTAAAAAAACTGAAAAAACCAACTTTTACTATTTCTTTTGCGATTCCGACCAATTCAAACTTTTTTCAAAAATTTTGTACACCTCGTCTAATAAACTAATCCTTCTAACTCCTCAATAAAATTCAGGTCATTTGATCTAATTTTTAAAAAGTTATGTTGCTTCAAATAGTGTAGACTCAGTTTTGCTCGTTAGTGTATATTTATAAAGCGCGTTTTGAAGAACATGAGGCCGGAATACGTCTCTTTAGATCCGAAAAAGTTGCTCCAAGGAGAGAACTAGGCTGTTCTGCTGGTCTTGAAAGGGTTGAGTCGCAAGACCCAGGAATTTCTGGTCCCGCAAAGATCATCCTACACAGAGGCGTAGGATCGGATCGATCGGGCGACAGTAGCGATCGTTGACACGGAAAAGTCGCAACCGGCAGAGATCCTTGGTTGTTGACAATATCAGGCGTTGTCTATCCTGTGCCGACATCCGGGCCGGTCGCCTGAGAGGCGCATTATTACACGAGCGGCTCATACTTATACATTGCGCCGCGCCACGCCGCGCCGCGCGCCGGCACGCGGACTATGGGACCGGGAGAGATTGCGCGCATCTATCTCGCCCACTTGTTTCCAGCCTATGATATACAGGTTGTCTCTTCCCGGTCCCTAGATCTCGGACACGTTTGCGTACACGAGTTACTCGCGCCGCGAGCTCGGTCCTATGTAAACCCGCCGCGAGAAACCACGGGGGAGACACGTCTTTTATCTTCCACGTCTCACAATTGGGAGACAAATTTCCATAGGCCAACAAGGATAACAACTCTGGCCCCTTTGATCGGAGAGCTCGAAACGGGGTTAAAAATGTACTCGGAAATCAAAGGGAAACTGCGTTGGAAGCTAATAGTTAAGCTATGCCCACACCGAAGCAACGTCCAGCAACGAATAAAAAGCTTTTCTCCCGGATTGTTCGGGAAAGGTAGAAATTCTCTGATCGAAGCAGGCGGGCACAATTGCAACCGGAGGCTATTTCATTGAAAAAGAAAAAGGCTCGATGTCGCTCCAGTGTGGACATAGCTTTAGAATCTCCAGTTGCAATCGTTGCTGCCCGCTTCGATCGGAGAGAATTTCTTATTTCTACTTTTCCCGGACAATGCGGCCCCAAGAAAAATAATATTCGTGTATCCAGCGAGGCTCGGATAAATTCTGGTCGGGCTGTGTCCCCCGTGGAATAACAATGGCAACTTTCACTGGCTTTTTGACCCGGGAATTTGACGTCTCTATGATTCCCGGACACGTAATGTCCACAGTAATAATAATTCTGGCAAGTTACCGGCGACTCGGGAGTCGAGCAGCGTTTCCACCGGTCATAGAATCGTAATGGTACCTTTCACTGTCTTCTTCGGCCCCCAGAAATGGGTGTTTGAATAGCTCCTAGACGCGTACGTGGTCCCCGTAATAACAACAATGATCCGAGGATTTTTGTTGTTCGGTTTCCCGGCGATCGAATAGGCGCAGTCGTAGAAATCGAATTGCGTTTCTCTAGACCCTGGGAACCGCGCACGCGCGCGCGCGCACGATGAATAATAGTGCAAGCAGCCCGCTGAAGGATAAAGAGCGTGACGCGTCCCGCGATAAAGCTCGGAGCCGTTTTCTTTTTCGTTTTTAAACGGGCCGCGATAAAGGCCGAGTCTCGTGTGCTTACAGGTGACTCACTTTACAACTGTTACACCAGTGAATTTGCTCTCGACGCCTTTGTGTAATCCCGCCGGAAAGTAATTACGCGTGATCGTAATAAAAGACGCGGGGCTAGCTCGTGTCGAAAGTTTCGGATTTTCTTTCGGCTTTCGTAACATCGAATTCACCGCCGTGAATCAGCCTGTAGATGCGACTGCAAGTCCCTGGCACAAGCACTTGGCGTTACAAATGCAACCAGGGAACCACGATACGCCCACGCCATGGTGTTGCCGAGCCCACACGAGGCCGAACAACCGCCGCCGATGCGGTGACCCAGGTGTCACATCTCGGAATGTTATCTATCAAAATGTTAATAAACCCCCGTCCGAACGGACCTACATTCAATTTATCCTCGGTGATCTCTCCACAATAGCCGCCACGAAAACAGTTCGTTGTCCCGAGAGCGTATAACAGGCGTTCTTCTTGCATGGCTCCCCTAAGTGCAACCGAGTCACCGGTGATCGGTTACCGACGGATTTTAATCCCGTATCTGTCGACACGATGCACCCGGAAAACGCAGGCAAGCTTCGACAGAGCTTGGACAGCCCGTTGAACCTCGGAAGCCTTACTATGAATATGCACCGAGAAGAAGATGGCTGCAACGAGAGGTTTACCCTCTATCAGCAAGGGTTACTCGAACCCCTTAACGAGGCGCACGGTGTTGCGTTACTTCGGGGATGTTTTTATATACGGGGTGCTCGGAAATATTGACACGCTTGGCTCCCGACGTTGATACTCTACGGCAAAAACGCATTCCGGTTGACCCTGGCTCGAGGAAAGCGTCGATAGCGACCAAAAATAAATTCTTTCCAATTGTTAGGGTGGAATAAAAATTTTACTAGAAAATTAACCCTTAACGGACCAATGTCGCCGTATAAGCGGCATGGCACTTTTACTTACTGGGTACAATGACGCGTATAAAAAAAAAGATAAAATATAAATATTTTCCTTTCTATACTTGATATATTAGCGGTACTAGTGTTCCTGATATCTCAACATTTTTCATTTCTCGAGAAATGAGAAATAAGACTATATTTCTCGAAATTTCTCGAGAATTCTCGAGAATTTTTTATAAAAGAAAAAAATATTGGGAAACTTATAATATTTGGAATATCGTTAATAATATTTATCGACAGGGCAAAAAACTTTAACTCAGTGTTTATTCCTGTTCAATATGTGCATAACTTCAAAAACAAGGAAAAAATAGACGCTAAATATAACCGATAAATTTATTTATTTAAAACCAAACTTCTATAAAGTGAAACATTACGCTTTTGTTTTGAAATGACTTCTTAAGAAGCGTGATGCGTCTAATGTAGAATCAGACAATCTACTTCTCTTTTTTTTGTAACAAAATCTGTAGCCGTAGAAAAATTTCTTTCATTTTGTGTGGATGTTGGCTTTATCGTATACAGAACACCCAAAAGTTGCTGAAGATTAGGTGTCCTTTTGGGTGTGCATTACCTCACACCGACATGCATTCGCAACAATTATTATAAATTTTCACATTGCAAACATGCGTACGTAGTCATTGATGTGTTGCCTGTAGATATGCTTATACGTACGCGATTGATTAGTAATATGCAATTTGAGTTAACTGAAAATTCATTTCTGAAAATATGTTATAAAATAAATGAGATTCATAAGAATTTTCCTAGATTTAAATTTCTCGAGAAATACTGCAATTTCTCGAGAAATGAGAAATAATCAATTATAAAATTTCTCGAGTAATTCTCGAGAAAGAATTCTCGAGAAGGAACACTAAGCGGTACCCATAAGTAATCAATTATTTGCAAAGAATTTGTTTTGCCTTTAGTTCTGTACCGATCGTTGAAGAGGAAACGTATTCTTTTACAGTTTTCGTTAAAGCAGCCTGTGTTCAGAATATTCTAAAAAGTATAATTTTTGTTTACAACCCTGTAATAAAATGGCGGCGTCCGTACCTTCCGAGGATCATATTCGTCGTTGCATACTTTTTCATTTTCATACGGGATTTAATGCAACGGTAACAACAAAGAAAATTTTCGATGTTTATGGAGATGTATTGAAGGTCAACAGTGTCTACGTTGGTGCAGAAGGTTTGCTGCTGGTGATTATGATCTCTCTGACAGGCCTCGAAGTGAACGACCAGTTGAATTTGATAATGACACCCTAAAATCTCTAGTGGAAGCTGATTCAAAATTAAGTATACAAGAATTATCGAGAAGCCTTGGGTCCACATGGTCAACTATACAAAGGCACCTACACGAAATGAGAAAGGCATATAGGCAAGGAATATGGGTACCGCATCAATTATCTGAGACCAACGAGAATATTCGTCGATCAATTTGCACTTCATTGTTATCCAGATTTCGTAGAGATCCATTTCTTAGTAGAATCGTTACCGGAGATGAAAAATGGATTCTTTGTGATAACATAAAGCGTTCGAAGCAATGGCCTTCTGCAAATCAAACCGCAATATCAACCCCTAAACCTAGCTTATCACTTGGGAAGGTGTTACTGTGCACTTGGTGGGACTGTCGTGGCATAATTCACTTTGAGTTGTTGAAACCTGGAGAAACAGTTACCGCTGAGTTGTATTGTCAGCAATTACCACGGCTGTATTCAGAACTATTGAAAAAGAGGGCATCTTTAGTCCACAGAAAAGGTGTAATACTGCAAATTGACAATGCCCGGCTCCATACAGCGAAACTCACTCAGGAAAAAATCAAAGAATTGCAATGGGAAGTTTTACCGCACCCCCGTACTCACCGGATATTGCTCCCTCTGATCTTTTCAGATCTCTGGAGCATTATTTAAGAAATAAAACATTCTGTAGAAGATGTCAGGAAGCACCTTGAGTCATATTTTGCTTGACGAGCCCTGGATTTCTATAAGAGGGGTATTGAAAATTTGCAGGAAAGATAGCAAACTGTCCTTGATAACGATGGAGATTATATAATAAATCAAGAAACAAAAACTTGAATTTACTACAAAGTTTGTTTTAGATTTCAAAATAATTGATTACTTATGGGTACCCGCAATAAAAATGTTGAGTCCACAGTTTCTCTTCGTATGAAAAGTAGCTTGGACCTGGTGGGAAGTAAACTTGAAATACTTCCGGACCGTTACGGGTTAATTGCAGACGCTTAATGACGCCATCTTTACGACAATTTCCATTAAACGGTGTAAATTATGCCTGGAAAGACCTCATTTCCACAGCTAATAAACGATTGGAATTCGTCTCGCTTCGCCGGCGAGATTAATCGACATTTTTGCGATCTCGTCGGCGTTGATTCGGCTCGCCTTCAAACGAAGACGTCACGCGAACGACGTCAGGCGAATGATTTTTGCGTCGCGTGTCTGCGAGAATCAACTTGTGGGGGCGAACCTCGCGAAAAAATCCGAGGAGATACGGGGTCCGGGTGGCAGAACGAGGTCCGTAAACATCCTCTTGGCGAGTTCACATTTACCAGCGCGAGGGGAAAGGATGTCGCGCGATTCCGTTCGGATAGCGATAATTCGTCCGAAAAAGCGGAGGGAAAGAACGAACGGTTCGAAACGGTTTCAAACGGTTTCGTACGGTTCGTCTTTGGTTTCTCGGCCGGGGGTATCGCGTCCGTGCCCGGCGGTCGAGGGTAACGGTGTTTGAAGCAGCCTGTACGACGAGGAGATTCGATCTACTATAATCAATGTATTAAGTTTCGATATAGAAACTCGGTTACGTAAAATAATGAACATAAGAGACAGAGGTGACCACAATGACAATACGAGCAACGGAGTTCGTGGAACGGACTTTCCACGCGCGATTCATAACTCTCTATTGTCGCGATCGGAAAAGACGGCGCGCAAGATTTTCATGGAATTCCTCGGGAGAACCGTTCGTTCGATCGGACGAACAAAACCTGTGGAACGATCGAGAGAGATCGCGGCGTGCAATGCGAAAACGTGGCCGTTCGATGCCCGGCCGACGCGACGCCATTGAACTTGATTTCCCGACACCGTGGATCCTCGCGAGACTGCACGTGCAGAAACTTTAAAGGAGAACGACGCTGCACCTCGCCGGCGTCTCACGTATTCTAAGCCTCGAATTGCATATGGATCTTGGGAACGGGTCGCGCGAAGGTCTTGCGGATTTTCAGGCTTCTTTCCCCTCTCGAAAACGTTACGCAATCGTTCGGAGCCTCTTTGCCATGCGTTTCGAATTGTCGGAATGTATCTCGAGAGAAGCGATCGTTCTTTTCGACGCTGCAGAATGCGATTCGCGTCACGCGAAATCGTGTGCTATCCGCGTTACACATACAGAGGAAATAATATATTCGGAAATCTGCAGTCACTCTGAGAATGTCACGTGAAATTACTTGTTCCCACGTGACGCGTGTGCCTTGATTCGCGAAAAAGCGATAAAGTTTCGAAGAAGGGGAAGCGAGCGAGCCTAATCGATCTCGAGGTGCGCGTTCGCGCTTTTCACCGAGCCGACGTCCGTTGATTCGAAAGGGGGCGCTTTCACGGTCAACTCGTCAATTACACTCGGCGTTTAATCGATCGGTCTTGTCGCACGAATAAACAAGGCGATACCGTGTCGATCGGTGAACAGTTAGCCGAGTGGTCCCGAAGGGTGGCGAATCGGCGAAAAAAGCTGTCCCGATGTGTCCCGATCGGGTCAGCCCGGCGACCCACGCTCCTCGCGAGTCCACAATTGACTCTTGTTGCAGCCAATATGGCCGATCAAACCGGATCTTTGCTTCTACACACGGGCGAGGGGTTAAAGCTGAAGCGGTTGGCTCCTCCGCTGCCACGTAGAGATACCCGGTGTACCCGGCTCGGACGGTGCCTAATGTCGTTACTCGTTACGATTCCCTTATATGTAACACGTGCCGCGGGAACGCGGATTCAGATAAAGGTTCGTTTACACCGTGCCTCGTCCTCGCGTTGCGGCCGATCGGCTCCGATGATGCCGTTAATGAGAAAAAAATTGACCCGGTAACAGGAAGCCCCTGCTGCTGCTCCCTTTGTGCCGGTAGTCTTCCCTTGGACCCCATTGTTTCGGCCTTTAACGCCGCTAACGAGTCACCGATGATAATTATTTCCCTGCTTCTTAATCGATTCAAACTTATCTCTAAACTTTGTTCACCGGCGACTAGGTATTTCATAATTTTTTTTTAATCTACCGCTCCATGGCTAAGCATTTCGACTGAAATTGTTCTGTAAAAGAAAATTTCTAAGCTTCTAATAATAATTATTAACAACTCTGGCTGTTTATAGACATGAAATAGGCAAGACTCCGGTGAAATACACAAAATCCAGTGGACGAAGTGTTACAAATAGAAGGGTTAGTTGCCCGCGAAAATCTAATAGTCGACCGTTTATTTCGAAAGAGCGTCCGCCACCTGCTGGCGCGATAACTTGTCAGTACTATCTATAGTTGCACGCGTTATCATCGCGATAGTATAAAGAACGATTCCGCGGGCGGCAATAAGTTTGTACAGGGTGTAATACATTTCCCGTCGAGTTATTTCCGTTGATTGACGACTGAAATCGTTGTCGGAGGCCTCGGTTACGCTCAGGAAGGTTTTCGTGTCAGGTATCGGACTGGTGTAAATGCATCGACGGATTTATCACGGGGCCGCGTTACCCTTTATCTTTCCGGGCCCGTGCCGTGCAACGCTGTAACGTTGTAACGTGTAGCGCGCTGCCACGCCAAGACGCGTTCTGACTAACGCGACAAATATGTGGAGCAGAGTTGAACGCGCAACGGTGTTCGGCTCGTTACTTTTGCAATTTGTTATCCGTCGTCGAAAAGCCGTGTGTCACGTCCGCGTGCCGCGATTTCTGCGGCGTCCGCAAAACTTTGCGTGACGTTACACCGAAACACGCGAAACTAAACGGCGTTGCGTCACTGTTTCTTTTATGGAAACTGAATTTTCCCTCAGACGGAAAGTCCGCGAATTGTTGTTCCCTGCGAAGATTAACAATCCACGGTTTCAGTATCGGTTCTTTGTCAGTTCTGTTTTCTCGTACAACGCTTGGATATTTAGCAATTTCTGGAATGCAGAGGATTTTAATAATAATAATAATATTGCTTTATTCAGTCTTACGGCCAAGAATTGGACTCGGTTTACAATAACATATAATTACCACAAAATATCTATCTTATCCACGCATTATTCTCTCTCTCTCTCTCTCTCTCTCTCTCTCTCTCTCTCTCTCTCTCTCTCTCTCTCTCTGACTCACCCATCCCTACCCTGACTACTCTACCTATATTCTGCCTATTCCTATTCTTATTCCGATTATTGCACCATTTCCTAGCAGAGGAATTTAATAAAAACTTTTAATGGCGCCTCGGAGAACGAAGGACTAGGAGCCCGCAGCTAAATTGTTTAATATTGCTAACGGGAGAATAGAATTTTATTTTGGCGAGGGGTTAACTGATGGCTCAGGATCCGAGGCGTCTTTATTGCTGGGAGAATTTACTTTCAGGAGCAAGGAGGCTGCGAGCGGATAAAACGAGCGTGAGAGTTACGGAAACGATTTTAATTTAAAATTAGCACCATTGTGGTTATTATGCGAGCGGCAGATAAATCGCATTGTATCTTCACGGTGGTTAATCGTCGTCCAGGCGAGATTAAACCCTGACGAGAGAGGAGGCCTCTCCTCCATTGTGTCCGTCTCCGAGAGAGCAGCGGAATGGCGGCGGTTGCAGCGTCGTTTACGTCGCGTCGGTCCTAATATGCAGCTAGAGTGTGAATGAACTCGTAAATCGTGAACGTCGGGACACTTTTCTGTCCGTGTACGCATTAGCGGCGCACGCGTTCGCTCTAATAAGGGTACACGGTACGACGAGCCTTTATGATAGCATTACCACGCATTGAAATCACCGACGCAGCACGCTCGTAACTCCGCGGGGCCGTAAAGCCTGCTCGCTTGGGAAATTGATCGGGATACGGCCAGATAACGCTCGCAAATATTCGGTGTTATTATTTATTAAATTACCCGGCTTCCATTCTTCCTCGTTGGACATTACTCGTTCAAATTTTCTACGAATAGGAGACGACCGAGGACTCCTCGAATGGAAAATATCGAAAAAATGCTAGTCCTCTCATTTCGAAAAATTTCACGAAATTATCCATTGCGGCTTCGAGATTCCTACGAAATTTTCGATTTTGGTTCAATACGGATGTTATTAAAAGTACAAGTCATCTGTTTGAATAACTATCGTCCAACACTGATCTCTTCTCGATTCTCCATCGAGTATAATTCAATATATAATACATAATACAATCGAATGAACTTCTTTAGTGACGCACATATTACAATGAAAATTGCACGAGGTCTGAACGGATAAATAAATGTTTACGCACAGATCGAGGTAGCACAGTGAAAATGAAAAATATTGGGTTGACCGGATAGTTCGTGCCGTTTTTCTGTCGGTGGCATTAGGATAGGTCTGAATATGTCAGAATGATTGAGAACTATTGGTACTTGTACATAGTCTATAAAAAGGTGATCTTTCAGGCATTTTTAGAAAAAAAGTTTGATTAGGACACAGAGTGAATTATAGACATTTGATGCTTTTTTCTTCCAAAAGTTGTTGGAGCTTGGTTGGGATGTGCTACTCCATTCGCCTTATTAACCAGACATTACACCCTTAGATTTTCATCACTTTAGGTCAATACAAAATTCCCATAATGACAGAAACTTTAACTCTTTGGTCGACATAAAAAATCATATTTAAGAGTTTTTCGCCGAAGAACGCAAGTTGCGTGAAAGATGGAGAAAGATTATGGAACAAAATGGCACTTGTAATAATTCAATAAATGTACTTCGGACAACTCAATAGCTTTTCTCTGTGGACAAAGCGCGAAGATCGAAGGATCCATCGTTCGATGGAGATTCTCCTCGGCGAGTTGCACGTGGCGGAACCGATCTGTACTTTGCTCGGTCGGTTCCGAGATCGAGCGCAAAGACGTAAATTTCCATAAACATCGTCGGCGATAGCGATCGGCAGGGACTTCCGTCCGCTGATAGAGCAGTCTAATTCGTTCCGGGCGATTGTGTCGAGCACCAGGGCGACGTATCAACGACAAGCCAATTATCGGGATCACCCGAAGGGAGGATACACGGGACGCAGGATCGCGATCCTCTCGGCCAGTCAATACACGGCCAGTTTGTCGACAGGTAAATTTGCCGCGGTTGCACACGAAAGAAACCGATGGAGACAGAACGAGAAGAGAGAGAGAGAGAGAGAGAGAGAGAGAGAGAGAGAGAGAGAGAGAGAGAGAGAGAGAGATCGAGTTGCTCGGGTAACGAGCGCCTCTAAATCAAGTATGCGCGCGTAATTGTGTACCAGGGCTCGATTTCTATGGATTGTTTCATTTATTTGCCCCCTGGCGCGGTATTCAATTATCCTGCAGCCGTGCAATTACCCCTCCGCGAGGGGCGACGATTTTATTTCCGTGACGGCTGATCGCTCGATACTTCTTCGGGATCGATCGCGCGGGATCCCCGAGATCGACGTTTCAAAGAGACCTAAATAAATAATTAAGCTATGCGTGTCTACGCTTTCAATTATTTTCAATAAAATTTTTACAAACAGAGTTGCGTCTCTCCCGGAATTACCCTACAATTTTTCTTATAAACGCATAAAATCCTCGGTTCAGCGACTGTCGATGGAAGCGCGGTGTTTTCCCAATCTTCCGGAAATCGGGATCGCTTTCTAAATCATTGCGGCGATGCTAATGAGCATGACTCAAACACCGGAATAAACGGTATTTTCAGCCGCGTAATCCAAATAATGCCGGCGGTTCGACCGGGGGGCGGCGGCGCGCGCGCGTGATATTTAAAATGGAAATGAAGTCGTTCGAACGTTTCACGGTGTCGATGGAAAACATAAGCCGCTTAGGCGGTCGGTCGGTCTCCCGTGTATTAGTTACGAGGCGTCCTACGCGTTCGCGTTCGCGTTCTGCTACACTGAGCCGCGATAATTAGCGAAGCAGAGCGATAGCACGCACGGTCCCCTTTGCCCGGGGCCGGGGCCGAACAAAGAATATCTTATTCGAGCCCCTTCGCGCCGCGTTTTCTCGAAAATCGTTCGGCGAATCGCGTCTTGAACACGCGACGCGACTCCTTGGTAACGAGCACGTCGAAAACGTCCAATGAGAATTTTGCGCCGGGCGCCTCCGCTTCGAGATAATCGCGTTCAAACGCTGGAGTGTCCTGCTTCTTAACCCTTTGCACTCGAAGCTATTTTAACTCCAGAACGAAACATTTCTTCCGACCTAGAATATTTCCCTTCTATATATTTTTTTTTCATGTTATACATACGAAAATGGTGCAATTTACTCGTACAACATTGGAGTGTTTAGTAATTTATTTAATACAAACAAATTTCAAAATGTAAAAAATATTTTGTACAGTCGCCATTCGAGTGCTAAGGGTTAAATGACGTAGTGTTTCGTGAAGAATCTGTTACGACGAAAATGAGTGGGTGCAATTTGAGAGATGCAATTTGAAATCTTTTAGAGATTTGCTCGTTTTTCCTTCGTTTTGGAGAAAATCGGAAAAAACGAAACGAAACAAGTTTTCATTTTTGTACTTATTTATTTACATTCTATTTACGTTATCGGCCTTTTGCAACAATGCAAGCATTACATCTAGCACTGACTTAATAAATTATTCGCGTATTCAACATTAGAATATGTACACGGCATTGTAGCTGAAGCTATTCACTCCAATATATCTGAGTAACTGACTAAAGACTGATTAAGGAATCATAGAAGAAAGCAAGAATATAAACAAACGAAAGAATGCAAAGGATAACAACACCAAGCGACGTCAAGTGTTTACATATCTCACTGTCACAACTCACACAACAATGTCAAAACAATCACAAATGCAAGTGTATACAACAACTCAAGAGAGCAACTGACAACGAGATATTGAATTTTTGCGATTTTCTCCAATTTTTGTCTTAACTTTTCTGTCCCCTACACGCTCCTGAAGTTTTGCCATTTAAATTCGGGACACCCTGAAACAATAAATTAAGAAATACAAACTTAAATTTACTACAAAGTTCGTTTTAGATTTCAAAATAATTGATTACTTATGGGTGTCCCTAATAAAAATGTTGAGTCCACAGTTTCTCCTCGTATGAAAAGTAGCTTGGACCTGGTGGGAAGTAAACTTGAAATACTTTCGGACCGTTACGGGTTAATTGAAGGGAAGTTCGTTTTAGATTTCAAAATAATTGTGTACTTTGGTCCCCCTAATATTATTTCTAGATTATTGGAGCAGGGAGGAAATCTTAATCTCTTCACAAGTATCACCGATTCTCTCGCTCTTTACTCTTCCACTGCCAATCGTACGATGTTCTGTCTCGCTGCTACCAACCCTGTGGAAACGAAATTTCTAATGTTACTCTTTCTAGTCCAAGGAAATTGTTGGTCCAGCAGCTTCGAGGTCGAGCAGAATTTTTAATCGGGGTTTTCGACCTCTTTCCCGATCGATCGCGCATCTTGTGCACGCCAGAATCGAAATTTCCTTTGGCAGACTCGCTTTCCGCTCGACGGAGCTTGCACGACCTCCCAGGGTCTGTCGATGCCGGTACGAATTGAGGTCGGGGCTCTTTGAGGCGGTTTCGAGCCCTTCTGCGCCGAAATTAACTTGGAGTCGTTCTTCTCGTAAAGAGAACACGGGTCGGGCCGGGCCGGGCCGGGCCGGGCCGTTCGATAAACGAGTGATCGAACCGAAACCTTTTCAGGAGGATTAAATCGTGTAGCGATACGGTCCCGAACGTGGACGAGCGGTCGTAACTCACGGCTGTCGTCGTTGTAATTCGGGATAACGATTACAGCCGACAGAACGTGTTCCGCGGAAGACGAGTCGAGTCCCGAGGAAGAAGGTTGACGCGCGTGGCCACCCAAATGCACGTTTCTAGGAATGCCCGCGCTAGGCTCTTGCTCAAAGCGTTCTGCCAAAAGGCCGAGCGATTTCCCGCGAAGCTTTTGTGCTCGATCCGGTTCGTGGGCGTTGCTTCTACAAACGGCGAACCCGTTGTTCTGCTCGGACACTTCGTCGGAATCGTCACGAATTTTAACCCGAAGCGAGGCTTCTCCGGAAATTTCGAGGTTTCGTGGAAAATTGTACACCGACGAGTTCTGCCGATTCGGTGGAGTCTAAAATACCGTATCAATACGTCGCGATCCTACACGAGGATGGTAGTTTGGCAAATAAATTAATTGTAGCGCGTGGGTCCCCGCAGATGAGCAAGTATCGGGGCAACGTCAATTTCTCCTGATTCTCGTCTCTTATCCAATTGAGCTCGGAAACGTGTCACGTTATAGTAAAGATCTGTAGAATGTAAGTACAGTCAAACCTGTTTTTGTGCGGTCCTTTTCTAGGCGATTTTGTTTCGTGCGATTTTTTGTTATGCGGTATATGAATGCCAACGGTGTTGGCATTATAACACCCTTGTAATTGAGATCCCCTGCAGGGATCCAGCTTTGCAACAAATTGGAAAAGCATTTTCTTTAAATAGATAACAATTCCAAAAGGAGTTTGAAATTCCAAAACGAGCTTCGATCAAACGACCGTCGTCGCAAAAACTTATCACTGACTTCGTAGTAACAAAAAATAAATCAACTCTAATACCTTCAAGTGACGAATGCGATTTTGAACCAGTTCATCGCAAGAAGATGCGCGTTTTGGACTACGACGAGCAGTATTGAATTATGTGCTTTTTGAACATTTCTCCACGTTTAAAATGAGAAATTAAATTTTTTAAAAATGTTTCCATGTGTAATTCAATTATTCATTTTGTTTGGAAAGCACTTTCTCGCTATTTTGTAAATCTTTGACACATCTTCTAAGTGAGACTTTTTTTTATGCGATCCCTCTCCACCGCATAAAACAAATTTTCTTCAACATGTCGTAAAAAATTATTATAGCCATTTATGAAGTTCCCGAATATTTGTTTGCGCGGTTTCTTTCATGCGGTTCCTATCTACCGCACAAAAACAGGTTTGACTGTATGAAGAGCATAGACGTTGTTGCACAAGACTTGTGAAATTACAATGTGGCATTTAGGAGATACCGAGAAACGAGGAAAGATATCTAAACTATGGTCGGATTGAAATATTTGGCGGACAAAGATGTACCGGTCACAAGATTCTTCGAATATTCTGGTTCTCTCGTCACGAAAGATCAGTTATGCAGAGGATCAGTGTGAATGGCCCGAAGCACGCTTCGAGCCGATAAGACGGTTTTTCACGTCGTGTGTCGCGATAAGGGAGCGCGTGGAGTCGACACGATAAGGAGAACGGGTTGCCCGGTGTTTTGATCGAAGGCTGGAGTTTTCAGTCGCCGCAAGATCGGAGAAACGTCTGCCCTCGCAAAGTTTCCCGGGAACTCGAGGAAACGTGAGCGAAGCCGCGGCGACAGTCTACCGAGTCGTCAACGTGTGGGACTGTAACAGGAGCAAACGGAAGCCGTGCCCTTTAACGCGTGGGAGGAAGACAAATTGTAAATAAGACTCGACAATGGGTTCTCACAATATTCATTAGGCTATCGCCCGGGTGCCGACACCCGTTCGACCTCCGTAACTCTCTCATCCCTTCCCCATTAGGCGTATTTCTCGTTACCGAGCTGATAAAATGGACCCTGTTTCTCGGATGGGACTGGTCTCTGTTCGATACGCCTAATGCCTTCCACTTAGGCCATCTTGTGTTCAAGAGCTAATAGGCTGTTCCACAAAATTACGGGATCGCTAAATGTTCAGCTACGTATAATTGTCTAACCGCTGCAACTTTAAGAAGAAAAATTACACGGTAGCCTAACTGGGCTCGTTTTAACCTCCGGACAACGGGCCATTCTTGCAACTACATAATTGGTGATATTTGGGACCACTCACTGTATTGATATTTCGAAACATATTTGCGAAGGTACTTGTTGTAGACCGATTAATCTGTTCCTTATTCCTAATGCCAACTGAGTAATTGAACAACAACTGGGTCGACAGACAGAAATGACCCGTATGTATTAAAAAAAAAAACAGTGGAAAACTGAAGTAGGTTTCGTTCTAGAAAATTCGAACGAACAGTTTCGACAGAAAAGGAACAACTCGTCTGGTCTGTTCAGCAGGTTAAGAGGAAGTGTGGCGGATAGGGAACAGCTTTCCATCGTTCGAATCACGTCCGCGTCATAATGCTGCCGGGACAGAGGCAATCAAAACACGAATGTCCGATAGAGGTCTTTTCGGGAAAAAATGTTATTTAATACCGCGTGGGCATCGGTGCGCCAGTATTGCGTCTATCTCGTGGATTATATGGGTGGAAAGTGGGCACCACGAGAAAAAAACTGTCATTCGACGGCCGGTCAATGGGCTTGGCAGCTCATGCGCGTTCTGTATTCACCGACTTGATGAGGTAAGATCAAATAAAACCTTTCCCATTTTCTGACCTATTCTCCCATCCCTCACTGTCGGAAGCTTAGGCTGTGCCCTAATTAAGCTTTGCACAGCGACAGAATCGGTCTTCAATTTAACCCTTAACGCTCCGACTTTTAATTGCGAATATCGACCGGCAACTCCAACTTATTCTCATCATACTTCGACTTGCAACTTCTTAAGTGTCAGATTTTAAATGCTACAATGACGTGTAAATAATAATATTAAAGTCATTCAAAACAATCTTCATTCATCTCGGAAGTAATATAATTTTGATTACAATATTAGAGTAGAACGCCGCCAGTTAACAGAGATCGTGGACTGTTCTTTATTTATTTCTTGTCATATTGTTAGTTCGAATTTGTGTGCGAGAAATTTGCGAAAAAGAAAAACGAATCGAGAAAGAATGCTTGTCGAGGGCTTTACCCGAGAACAGCGTCCCTGGTTTATAAAATTGATAGAGAATTAATGGAACGGTAAATCGTGGGATCAATGAAGCCAGAGTCGCATCTGGATCTCTCGTTTTCACAGACCGCTGGTGAATAGCCCGATCTTAGTCCGGCGACTATTAATAGACGGAAATATATGTCAGGCCGGAACGGCTCGGTTAATCAGAAAATCTCGGTCCCCGAACACAGAAACAACGAGACGGAATATTACGTTCCGACGCGAGCTCTCGTGTGTCAACCTCGTTATCCCGACGACGACGACGACGATCGTTTCTTTGTTCGCGAACGATAAGCGACACCAGAGCGACGACGCGATTAGCGTCGCATTAGCAAAAACCTCCGACGCCGCGGTTTCCACTTTCAGGCTTCGGCTGAGCAACCGTTGATCGCTATCCTCATTTCCCTGGCGGTTAAATGCAGCAGCTGCTATCCCCTGTTGCACCGAAATACACTTATCCAAATCTCACCGATCGCTAGAATGAATCGGGACACCTGCAACTGATTTCACACGTCCTCTGATCTGTCGGTTCGGGCAGTTTCGTAGGGTCCTCGGCGAACACGGGAGAGTTGCCCTTTTCGCGAGACTGTAGTTCCTTGGAAACAGTGAATAAACGAGCGAGCGAATATCGAAGGTTTACGTAAGGCTCGGTTAGGAACTGGCTAAGGGGGTTGATTCGTTTCCTGCAGAGAAATCAATCCGGTGTGCATGTCCGGGATTTTTCGCGGCGCGTGTACGGTTTTCCCAGGAAACCGCAACGGGCCTGGCGATTTCCTGCGATAATGTGCGACGATTCGATGAGCCGGCACCGCTAGGAAGACGCGGCAGCCTTCTCTCCGCGGAGATGGATTCGCCTAACGGTCTCTCTACCGTCTACCCCGCCATCTTGTTGGGTTTACCGACGCGTCGCAATACAATCGGCCGCCGCGGATCTTTCCTTTCTATTCCGTCGGGGACTGTCGTCGTTTTCTTTCGCTTCTTTCTCGGTTAGCTACGCCGTCCTTTTGTACTGCAAACACAGCCAACGGGCCTGTGGTGATCTCTTCGGAGTGCTTCCGGTTCGGTCACGTCGATACACTCTTCACCGGGTCGTCTCGCGACCGGGGACTTCGACCAGAAACCTTGTAACATCACGATCGATCGATTTTCTAAATCGACAGACGTTCAAACTGGCAGAATCACATCTCTTTGAATCGCAAAGAAGCTCCTGTTTTCGGTGAGTCGTCTAGCAGCCATTTTATCGGTTTCAAAATGGCGGACGCTCCCTCGTCCACCTCGGAACTTTAACGTTTAAAATCTTGAAAATCATTCACGGTAGAACATTGTTCTTGCGCGGAAACGATAAGTCTCGATGGCATCGTAGCATAGTACGATGCAAGTAGGAAAATAGTTCGATACCGTGAGAACAGGCGTGAATATTTACGACGAGTCGACCGCCATCTTGTTTCTCCTAGCCAGTGTCTCGGTCTAACGTTTCTCAAGCTGTATTACGTTGAGAACGGTGCGGGTGCAAGAAATTCTGTCGATTCGCGTGGTCAGAGCAAGTCGTCCATCGTTTAACAAAATTGCCGATATTTAGTGACTGAACAGCACGCGATTAAGGTGTTAGCGACTCGTTCGAATATGTATGCCGGGCATAAATATCTCGCGACCAAGTGAATTTCCTGTTCAGAAAGAGTGTTCCGCGAGTCCGGAGGTGCGTAGCCCGAGGCGCTCTCTCGTTCGGAGGGATGGAACGGAAAGCTGGCAGTAACTCAGAATCATGTACGCGGACTATTATCGGTTCGGACGTCGTCGGAACGAATGGAAACGGCAATGGGCTTGACGCGGGTCGCTTCATCTCCCGGCCGCGGTCCCGCGCTCGCGCTCGCGCGCGCGCATAAAGCGATCGCTTTTAATAACCCGTTTCACGTTTCGCCGATAACGAGCGAGCCGAACCGAACCGAACTGAACAGGTTTATTCGTACGGTGTCCTTCTTTTCCGAGTTTGTTTACCGGTTACGCCACTGTCGCTGCTCTAGGATCGCGTTTATTTCGCCTCCCACGTGCTCTGCGGCCGGTACCGATCGAAATACCAGCGATCTCGAGCGGAGAAATCGCGCGAGCAGTGTGAGCACGAGCCAATTATATGACAAATCGATCCAACCTCCGAGCCACGGCTCAGACGGCCGAACAATTCATATACATCAACGATTTCTCCGGTTGTCGCGGTCCCCGTCGACTCTAGGTCAGCTGTGGACACCGATTGCCCTCCGGGCCACTGTCTTGGCTCCGGGACAACCAAGAGCGACACGGCCACGCCCACTCGGGACCTATCCAGAAAGAAAGAGCGAGATCCAACGTCTTCTGACTTCGATATTTAAATATACAGGGGCGGTTCAACTCACTTTCAATTTCTTTTGAAAACTTCTTTAATGCTCTCCTTGACATGTAACAAAACTATTATAGATTTTTGGGTGATCACCAGACTGCGGATCTTTATGCAAAATAAAAAATATTGGCATTGATTGCAAGACACAGGAGCGAAATAAACATTTCTTTCTTCGTTTAATTATTTTAGCAAGCTAAAACCGATATATGCTGGTGCATTTAAATCTTTTAATGTGTCCACTGCTTAAAATTGTGCTTACCCATTTTTGTCAGAAATGCATAAAATCCGCGATCTGATGATCACAGATTAATTTACATTCGAGGCATAAGGGTTCACATCTGTTCCTGCTACGGAGCATTTTTTTCCACTTAAACCGAAACGTTCTTTATCACTGTTGAAAAGTTGTACGATTCCCTCGACCCTCAACTTCGGCGAAGCATCGTCGCGGGTGCAACAAGATCCCGGCAGCAGCTGATCCCCGATCCCTATCGAGCGATCGATCCATCGATCCGGAGCGGTTTTCAGCGAGCGAGCGATCCGCGCGGACTCGCTGGTCGGTTGTTCTGCGGGGACCGGTTCTTCTAGCCGTGTCCGAGCGGAGACAGAAAAGTTGCGCTGCGAAACGAGACCGCACCCCGTGGCTCCGAGGTGGTATTCCTGTCCCACGTGAACCTTGCGAGGTCTCTCCACCGAGTGCAGTCTAGAACTCTCCCGCATCGGTGCATCCTCCTTCAGTGTTTACCGCGACGTCTAGCCGAGCTGGCCGACCGTGTCTCTTTTCCGTGATTCATCTCGCGTCCTCCGTCTCTGCAAAGTCCTGCTGCGACTCTTTATGAATCCATCGCCTCGATATCTGGACGGTGCTATCCACGCCCGTTTAGCAGAATCTTTCATCTCCGAAAGAAGGCGAGAAGCTTGTCCGCTGAACATTTTAGGGGATGGGACACTCTCTAAGTCAGTGAACGACTCGACGGTGTACGTGGGATGATTAGTTCGATCGAACCAGTGAATCCACTTGGCACCGTTGTTAACAGTTCTAGTTCCAAGGATGACAATCAATGATTCGGTTCTTTGTTCTGCTTGCATTGGAATCGCGACAGAACTAGGCGAACCTACTTGGCATTTGCTGCGCTGTGGCACATTTTCGATGGATGATGATTCTACCCGGTCAGTTCGAACCTACGCAATGAATCTGCCAGGCAGAAGTACCCTATAGTTCGTCTGCTTAGCATTTTAGAGGATAACGACTACGATCCAGAGGATGTATGTATCGCCTCTACGGGGTCGGTGGCTTGAGATTCTTAGATTAAAATTCTGAAGACTCGGTTCCCTCGGGACACAGCGTCAACTGTCCACGGTAAGTGTGTCCAATATGTAGATCGGGCTCTAATTGCAGTAGAATGTCTGCAAGACACTGTACGACGCAGCTAATTTCGCATTCCCCGCGGTGACAGGCTGGATCGTGTTGATCACGGATGAATATAGTCCGCGATTGTCACGGGGACCGTGGGCGATCCGTCAAGGTGTCGCTGCGGGCCCGTCCGGGGCCTTATTTCGCCGTTTCTGCGCGGCGTTGTTATTATTGTTAATAACGCGTGCACGCGTCCTCGATGAATATTCAAGGCTCGCGGGCCACTAAGCGGGAGCTTCGTCGTCTATGGCGATCGTCGGCCGGCTAATGTTTCATTCATGCCGCTTTCGCGTCCGTGTCCGCGAGTGGGTCAATTTTCTATTTGTTGTCGGGCGCGGGCCAATAAATTCTCGATGGAGACGCGTGTGTGTTCCGCGCCTGCAAACTCGTCGGCAACGGCGCGGCGCGCAGTGCTGCCAAATGCCCAAAAAGCGGCAACAAAATCTGTAAAAACGAAACTATCCAACGAATTTGTTTGAAAATTTGTGGAGAGATTGCTACAGGTACGACGCTTATTTGTAAAAAAAAAAATTTTTGTAAAAAGTTGTTAACATTAAGTAATATGGGCTAATCGAAAATCTCTGTTTTCTGCTCATTTTTTATTTATGAAAGCATACAACAAATACTTGAATAGATTTTGGTCTGGAACTAATCGTTTTGGCAAGGTGTAATATTGATCTAACTTTGTGCAAAAAATCATGAGACCCTTCGAGACCCTTTCGCCGCAATTTAAGTTTAACTATCAACTTTCAGAATTTCCAAGAGTGAATCGTGCTGAAGTTACGATTATTTGATGTTCCAGGTGATATTTTTTAGGAATATTTCTAAGTAAGATTTATTAATTTTTTATGTATAAAAAATATTTAATAACAATTTTTTTTATCTTACATAAATTATTTTTATAGCGTTCATTGGAGCACTATCGAATAATACCTGTTGCATTTCTGCGACAGTGGTCCAGTGAACGAAAACTTTGTTTATTTAACGTCAAAAATTGTTATTAAATATTTTTTTATATGTATGAATGTCACATTTTTTTTATTATCTGATATGTATCCCTTAAAAATTTCACCTGGAACATCAAATAATCGTGACCTCCGCGCGATTCATTCTTGGAAATTCCGAAAGTTGATATTTAAACAATTGCGGCGAAAGCATCTCGAAGTATCTCATGAAATTTTACACAAAGCTAGATCAATTTTATAACTTGCTAAAACGATTAGTTCCAGATCGAAGCTATTCAAAAGATTTTTTGTATTTCTCCATAAATAAAAAATGAGCGTAACGCAAAGAGGCTTCAGGTTAGCCCATATTACTTAATGTTAAACAACTTTTTTTGAAAAATTTTTTGCCAATTAATAGTTGAAGCCATTTGCAATAACCCATATGATTTGTGGACCCCTAAGTATTCATTTATAGGCGGAGTAATTACATAACTATCGCACTGAAAACTGATGAATTCCCAGGAGCGAAGAAATGGTTATTTACCATGCGTGTATCTCCGTAAAAAATTTTTTTTTCAAAAATCTGACTTTGGCACATCATGCGCGCACTATTAGGCTATACAAAAATAATTTTTTTTTATAAAAATCGAAAATTTATAAAATGGATTTTTTGCCGCCTTGGCACCACTGTGCGGCGCGGCGCGGCGACGGCAACGAAACACGATACAAAAGCGCGTCGCGCTTCGAACGCCTCTGCGCGCCCCGTGAAATACAATATTCATCCGCGCTTTCACAAAACGAGCAACGATCGAGCGAATTTCGTGGAACGCGTCCGTCTTCCGCGTGTTCGATCGAAAACTCGGAAAAATCGACCGGGGAGAAAGCGGTCCGACGTTCCCACGAATTCAAGATCCCTAAGAAATGTTCGTATCCCCTGAAAACCCGGTTACAAAGGTCGCAGTGGCTCTTTGCTTTCGATTGTTCCATTCCCGTTCGAGTCGCACAACCTTCTGCCGAGGTTCCGTGGGGTATAGTGGGCGTGGCTTCGTTGCCCTCGCAATCCATACAACGAATATCGCAACGACACACGAGTCTAAACTCGCCCGCTTTCATTGGAGTGTTCTGGTTCGAAGGGCGGACCCACCGGGCAAAGAAGGCGTGGCTTCGCCAGCTCCGAGCCCCGTCCGAGCCGCAGCGGTGCCCCAGAGGGCAACGAGAACCTCCGTTCTCGGTGTAGAGTGTCCGTCGTGCGGGTGTCGTTGAAATTGAACGGTCGTCGACACGGTATTAGGTCATTACTAAACGCGTGTCGGTTTTTCTTCGGACCAGCCGCGACGACGGCGATCGGGACGAGGACTTTCACGCGCATACATTACACCGGTCCGAAAGAGCCGCGCTGTAAACACAACGCGTTTCGCAACCGGTGCTGCAACCGGAGCCGCGACCACGGCCACACGGGCCCGGCTATCCGGTAATTTGGAATTTCGGGTTCGGGGTATTCTTTCGCGCTTGACATTATTCGAAAGCGATCCGACGAGCAGAGTGGGAGAGCCATAAGAGTTGTTTCGCGTGTTCCACGGGTAGCTCGTGTCGTTCGTATAACTCTCGCCGCGGGATCTCTTGTTTGCGTAGGTTCCTCGACGTTGAACGATTTTCTGCACCGGCAAGATCATGCTCTATCCAAAACAAACAAAGGTCGCATCCGAGCGATCTTCTGGGAACAGCTCTGTGAAATTTTAACGAAATCGCGCGATTCCTAAAGCCACCCAATTAGATACTTGAAGTGTTAAGACTTGTAAATGAAGTTGGATAGGACGCAGAATGGAAGACGCTTGAGGGAGTACTTTCAGTACACCTTCATGCTCCAGGAAAAAGTCGCGAGACCCGTGCGAGTTCAATTGTTCGGATGACTCGTCTCTCTGGAGGATTCCGTAAGGTTCGTTGAAGGTTTCGTTTCTAAAAATGGTAACGGGGAAAAAGGCGACGCGTGAGAAAGCTCGAGAGAGCTCTTCTGACTTTCTGGCCGCTGCAACTGCATGATTACGGGCCGTTGTTGTCCGCGTAGGACACTCGAGAGCTGGCCGAAGGTACTTCACCGGTGAATCACGCGTTCGAAAGGCTCGACGCTAAACATGTGTTTTTTTGATCGCGACGTCGCGTCGCGTCGCGTCGCGTCCGGAGTGGAACCTTCGACGGTAAACTCTAGAACGAAGACAAATTTCAAAGCTGTCTGCGACGCTTGCGAAGCGTTGTGAAAATGATTCGAAAAGGACATTCTGCCTGCGCTCGAAAGCCTCGACAGGGATACCGTACCGGACCGTGGTCCGTGAAAGCCTCGAAGATTAATGATCTCACGGTGGAATATCGGGTCGTCCCGATAAGTTGGCTCGGTTTCTCGCGATCGATCATAATTTCACGTGCCGGTTGTTTGCACTGTCGAGACGCGGGGGCCCAGTTTCCGAGTAGCCCGAGGCCCGGGAGTCACGTTAATCATCTTCCCCGTCTTACGTACGCGCCTAAGAACAATGACGACCAATTGCCCGTAATTAGAACGGCGCGTTTACCGTGCGGAATCGAGCGCAGCTGTTCGCCGAGCGAAACGCGCGCGCGCGCGCGTGCTCGAAAAAGTTTTCGCGACCAGAGGAAATCCTCGGAATATTTTAGCAAACCGAGGAGGACAAGAGACCGGAGGCAGAACCCCCACCAGCGAACGTTTCTCTCTCTTTCTGTCTCTCGATACAAAGACTCGAATCGAAGTCGAAGTGGCCACGGTGCCCCGGCTCAAAGCTAATGCACCCGGCGCAAGATGGAATGGAATGTCCTTTGTGAACCGGCTGTTTCACCTCCATATATGTACTCGGCGAGCTCGCTTAGCTAATGTCCCTTGAACCAGGCCTGAAAGCTGCGGACCCCGAAGCGTGTTACATCGTGACGGTCTTTCTGGCAATACACGTGGTGTCTCAGAAATCCACTGGGTCACCGGGACTCGACGAAAAATTCGTCTAAAGCGGTCCATTCGACAACTTGAAAGCTCAGCCATCTCCTGCGAATAGCGTGGACCCTTTGAAGTCGACTCTGCTCAGCTGCCAGCCCACATAACTCTGAGCCCTGTGCGTAACTTCATTACTGGACTGCAGATGTTACATGCAAAAATGCTGCACCTCGGTTGCAGACAATTGGAGCAAAAGGCAAATTGATTTTCTTACCTCACTGCACTCGAACGACGAGGTGCCACTAAAATTTGTCATTGCTTGAAACAGTTTTTATATTAACCCTCGAACGACGAGGTGCCACTAAAATTTGTCGTTATCTAAAACAGTTTTTAGATTAACCTCTTGTAGTCGAGAGCTGACTCTCAGCCACTATTAGGTTTGACTACTCTTTAACACGTTCGGCGCCGCGTCAGCCATATTTGGGTGACGGAATTATTTGTGCAGGTTTTAAAATGAATTTTTACGTTGATATATTCTTTGTACTAAACTTGATTAGGATCTGTAACATGCAAGAAAGTTGGAGGATTACTCGGTATCATACATTTAATTTTTTGCAATTTTTATTTCATTAAATGACTTACTTTGATTTTATGGAATTTTTCGGGTTTCTAGTTGGGCGTTCAAAGTGTTAAAAAACGACAACTTTTTAAATACCGGACCATGCGACTTGAACTTTTTTGTAAAGCTAGAGCAATTAGTTTACTAAACGGCGTGACGAAAAGTTTTTTCAAAAATTGCACTTGGTCGAAATTGTGGAGAAAATGTGGTTTTATATTGAAAATTTAGATAGTAAGTTTCATCAAATTGGGTCAACGTTGCAATGAGCTACAAACGTTTAAATATGATCAAAATTGCAGTTTTTCGCGATTTTGGCCCTGTAACTGCAATGTTTTTACATATTTCAATGCCTGTCGTTTTTCTCCGCACCAACCGATTTCGATGAAACTTTCAGAATGCACAATATGCATTTAATTATATTGTAATTCACACAGATCTACGAAACGTATTTTTTAAATTTTCAATATAAGCCCACATAAAAAAGTTGTAAAACGCAACTTTTAGTATTTTCTCTACAATTCCCTGACCAATTGCAATTCTTGAAAAAAATTTGTTTCACATCATGCAGCAAACTAATTGCTCTAACAACTTCTCAAGAAAGTTCAAGTCGTATGGTCCAATTATATAAAAATAAAATTGTATCGGCATTTTATGGAAGTTGTTCATCTGCTAATTCATCCAGCAACAAATTGACTATTATCTACGTTTAACACGTTCACGGACAGTAAAGATTTCAGTGAGCTGCAAAAATAGACAGGCAATTTTTCTTGAAACTAGTTGTACTATCCGAAATCTGATTAGACATAAACAATAATAATAAGTTAACTGTCATTAGTAATGACAGTTGGTCATTACTTTGAAATGTATATTAATTACAAAAACTTAAGGTTGTATAAAATTAAATGAATAAAAATTGGCTTTAAAATTCGAATGCTATGGCATTCATGTCATTTTGCATCACTATGAAAATGAATGCTATAGCATTCACGTCCGCGAACGTGTTAATATATTAACAATAACTTATTTTAAGGACCGGTCATTTTGACCACGCACGGTAGGAACAGGTATACAAGAAGTGTCGGTAGGTTTAGTGTTAAATGTTCGATTAAACGTAACGTATATCGTTACGATATACTCTCGATAAAATAGTAGAAAATTGTCGACTCGACTAGACGCCGAATTAGCGTCGAGATTCGATCGTACGTCTTTGGTTCGTAGAAACGGGCTCGATCCTCGTTGAACTTGCGCGGTCCCGCCCATGGCAGGTCGAGGGGGTCAATTTTTTCGAGATCCGATCGACCCGTCGAGGATCCAACGGCCACCGGAAGAGCAACGATTAGGATTGCTAAATACCCGAGATAAATGTGGCGAGCCGCTAATTAAGGACGCCGATAGATCACGCTTCGGCTAATGTCGAATTTTGCATACCGCCAACACCACTCTGTACCGGCTCTCTGTGGGAAAGATCGATCGCGATGCAGCAGCCGGTCGGCTCCGCTAATTATAAGAACCAACAAATTGCCGAAGTCGCGAGGCAGACGCGGAGAGAACCGTGAGTCGAAACTATGTAGACGAGAGGCTCCAGTTTCGGAAATAGAATCGATCTCGATCTCGATCTCGATCTCACGAGCACCGGTAATATCGACGGAATTGGCGCGCGTTCCTAATTGGTAAGCGGGACTTTACGCGGAATCGCCGCGCGTTAAACGGCAATTTGTTATGCGATTAACTCGATTACGCGAGACCGAACAATTGAATTGCAACGGCCGCGGCCCTGTTTGACAGCGAAATCCCCGTCGCGTCCTCTTACGCGACACGATATTTCATACTCGAGGACGACGGGAGACAATGAGCTTTGTGAGCGGAGGATAATTATCGGTCTCGTTCTTCGATCAGCTTCGGCCGGCTCTCATTGTCTTCGTGCCTTGAGGCGCTATAGTCGCTCGACCGATCGCCCCGTTCGTTGCGAAACGTGGCATTTCGTGCTTTTTTCGAATTTTGATGAACTCGAGCTCGCACACCCGGAGCTTTGACATTTGATATTTGAAAAACTATAATGGTAGATCGTTTTTCTCTTTCGCAGAAATAATAGCTTTCAACGGCACTGTAACACGAGATGCGAGCGAAGAATGGAGACGTTGCAAAAATACGAGTAACAGTCGGTCGCCATATTGTTTCCCTTACAATGTCCCAGCTCAGATTTTTCACATTTAATATTTCCCAATATATTCGAATTACAGACTTGACTTTTAGTGGAAACGTTAGATTTCGAGTGAACAATTAAGCACTACAACGTAAAAATCATAAAAAGCTTAAAGTTTCCAAGAAACAATGGAGAAACAATTTCGCGAAGATCGAGCGCCATCTTGCGGAAGCTGCAGTCCCACTCGCGGGCATTAGAAATTCAGAAAATCCATCGCCGAGACATAACAGGAGAAATGACTTTCATCGCTCCTGTTTCACGGTGTGCGCAAACGGAAAAGAGAAGCGCCGGAAAGAGGGAGAGAGAGAGAGAGAGAGAGAGAGTGCTCGCATTCGCGTAACGAGCCGATCGAATTACTAAGAGTCGGAAACTGCTTAGGCTAATTTCATCCGAACGACCAGTTTTCTATTTCTCCGCTTACTTGCTACGACGGTGCGTTGAACCACGCACCTAACCCAGACCTATATAGTCGCTTCAGGAAGTTCAGTCGACTGTGACACGTTGGAAACGAGGAAAGGGTGGCCGCGCGGCGTTTCATCGACTTCCTCTCAAGGGGAAGAAGCCAGTCGATCGAATTTCATTCCACCCGAGACATCGTTTCGTTATCGAATTTCCAATTTCGAACAGCATTTTCGGCATTCCTAGCCGATCCTCCACGCACTCGCGAAAATATTCCCGGTTCGGTTGTCACATGTCCCTGCGATAGACTAGCGAGCAATAAAAATCGCGACGTTACCAATTGCCGTATTTATACGTCCGTAGAGCCAAACCATGTTTCCAGGAATGAGTCGGATGGAAAGGATCGTCGATCGGCATCGAAAACTAACGCCGTTTCTTTTCGTCCGTCGACGGGGATCGTTAAAACGCGGCAGCGGAACGTATCGCGCACTTTTGCCCGGGCGAAAGTTACGTTCACTCGTGCGCTTTTTATTCTACCGTCCCGTGGAAAGGTGGAAAGAATAACAAATGGTCCGCGGCTCCGTTGTGATCGATGGTGTGTCCCGGTGCTCTCGGATCGAAGGGTTATCCGATCGAGATCGGCCGTCAAGAGCGCAGAATTCGCGGGGATCGGCCCGACTGCTTTGAACGCTCTCCGATCGATCCGTTTGCCGCGGCGTTTTTCGAACCAGTTCTCCTAATCTATCGAATCGAACGATCTTTCTTTCTCCGCTCCGATCGAACGGAGGCCACCGCCTAACGGATCCGTGTCTGCGGCTTTTCGAAATTCCTCCGGGTCTCGTCAAACAGTCGCGAGTTGCGTAACCGAGCGCCGTAAAACGGCCCCGAGTCCAGGACGAGGTGAAATTTGTCAAGGAAAAAAGGGCGCGTCACTTTCACCGGCGCGGCGTCAGACATAATTCGGGCCCGTGGACCGAGCATCTCCCCGCTACCAACACGCCACCGAAATGAATACGAATCGATTTTTCGCGGCACCACCTAGCCGCCGAGCCGCGCCGGTTTCCAAAAATGGTCGCAAAGCCGCCCGCCTCGTTAACCCACAATCACGAAAGCCGGTCACCTCTTTCCAGCCACCTTACCGAGGCCCGCAAACGGACCGAGCTGGCCCGCGGAGGACCGCGAATGGCCCTCGGCTGCGCGAGCTCGTCGCCGGAACCCATCGAACATCGCACAGTGGGACAAAAGCGCCAAAACCTGGCCAAAATGCAAAAAATGAATTTTCCGTTAGGGCTGATGCCGTATTGGATGCTCAGGTAATGACTGTATAAGAAGCCGAAGTTAAAGGGTCTTACTACTTATACCTCCTAAATGGTGGGAGTACAAATATCCCATATAGTCGTCTCGCAGTTTTCGTGCATTACGTTGTGAAAAAAAAGGTGTCAAACTTACAATTTGACGGAAATTGAATTTCATTTTGAGCGTGTACGATGGATGCTGTTCCTGGAAGTAAGTACTGTACATAATAATAACATTGGATTTATATTAATTAATGTTTGGAATGTATGAAGTTTGACATCAAATTCATATTCGCCGGCCCGAAAAATATGGGAATACTAATTTTCAAGAAAGTCCAATCATTTTTTTGATTACGCATCCGCCATATTGAATCCGCCATTTTGTTTTTGTAATTTTGACATGAGATTCATATTCGCCGGCCCGAAAAATATGGGAATACTAATTTTCAAGAAAGTCCAATCATTGTTTTGATTACGCATCCGCCATATTGAATCCGCCATTTTGTTTTTGTAATTTTGACATGAGATTCATATTCGCCGGCCCGAAAAATATGGGAATACTAATGTTCAAGAAAGTCCAATAATTTTTTTGGTTACGCATCCGCCATATTGAATCGATTAACTCCACTTTTTGAAAAATCTTAAATTTAAGTGTGAAAGCACTTGGTATAGTCATGACTTTTTATATTTATAATAACTTTCCTGAATAATAAAGATTAACACCATTAAACGACAAAATTTTTCTGGCCATTGAATAATAAATGATTTATTTCAGAGGCCATTTTGATTAACTCCGTACTCTAATGTAAATCGTTGCAATAATGCAATTCAAATGCAAGCGCTGAATGATAACGGTAAATTTTTTAGTGCGTTCTTATCAGAATTAAAGTAAAATAAATTAGTCAGTCACAGTCCAATTGCCGCAGGATCAAGTACTTGTGTAGTCAAATTAATTATTATTAAGAATAAAGTTTAATTGGGTATGTTTTAACTCCTACTGTATACTTTACCAATATTACACGGACTACATATTTTTTAAGCCTTTTCAACATCACTCCCAGATCGTATTTGGGTTTGAATTATTATAAAGAATTTTTTCAATTTGTCAGTGGTTTTTAAGAAATAAATATTATACCGTTATAATCAAGATGAGTGAGACTAATAACAATGTGGATGTGGAAAACAGTGAATCATCTGATGATTCTTCAATACGATTTATCAAGAGAAAGTCTGGCTCAAGAAAACGTTTATGGTTTTCTTCGGATTCTTCTGATTGCAATAGTAAAAATATTGCAAGAAACACATTGACTGGGAGGAAAAGAAGTTGCAATCCTGATAATTGGCCCCGAAATTTACAAAAGCATAAAAGAACAAAACTTAAAAATTTAAACACTGAATTTAACTTTATTACTTTTTTCACTTGCCAAATCGATTAACTTCACCAGTCACATAAAAATTCTAACATTACTGACGATTATTTTTGGCTATTCTTTCTTATTAATTTTATGTACCATTAGATGAAAGCTACATCTGTATTTATGCATTCTATAATATTTATTTGAATTTATATTATAAAGGGAATTTTAAAAAACAGTGTACATTATTTCATCGCATTTCTTAACTTTTTGTTTCATTTCGATTTGTGCAATTAACGGCTCATTTGCTGACACTCGTATATTATATTGAGGAGTTATGTCACTCATGCGAGGTTCGAATATTATGCTGTATACTGCGACTTTGAATAACGATATTAACCCTTTTCACTCGAAGCTATTTTAACTCCAAAACGAAACATTTCTTCCGACCTAGAATATTTCCCTTCTATATATATTTTTTCATGTTATACATATGAAAATGATGCAATTTACTCTTACAATACGGAAGTGTTCCGTAATGTATCAAATACAAATAAATTTAAGAATGTAAACATTTTTTGAATCATGATAGAGAAATTTTTAGCGGCGCCTTACATTCGAGTGCTAAGGGTTAACAACAATATTAACCCCTTACATTACAATATAGAGTCATACTCGTGATGAAGATTCTGAACAGTGTCTTAATTTCCTTTAAACCGAAATAAAATTCTATTTTGACGTTGTTAACGTATTGGAGAACATATAGGCATACAATAGATATAAATTTTCTCCTTTTTTTTTTAGGAAATTAAGAATTACAGAAAAGTTCTAATCGCTGAAACCGTAAAATAAATCGTAGTGCAAGAGATTAATTCGACTATATTTTAGAACCACATCGATGCCATTCCGACCAAATGCTGCCCGCCGCAAAAAACACTCACAAATTTACATAAAAACCAATATCCCAAAATAATTAGAGACATTTTAGAACCACATCGATGCCATTCCGACCAAATAATTCGACTATATTTAAATTTCAAGATTGTTAACACTAGAACTACCAAACCAGTCAAAATGACCGGTGGATGATTTCTTCTTTCACGATTACTGAAACTATAAATACGTTAGAAATTTGTTAACATATCTCTTCTTTGGAGTACATGTTACCATAAAAATCGTATGAAACCTGAGCAAATTCAGTCTTGCTGTTATTACAAAGGGATAAGTCTAAGTTACGTTTAGGGCTCGGTAGTTCTAGTGTCAATGTCCGAAATATAGCATTGAATAAAACTCCAACAGTTTCAACTTCCGAGACACGCAACGAGATTTTTCTCCGTTCGATAAGAATTCGATCCGGCCGATCGACCGCATCCGCAAATAAGTTTTTATCAGACAGCGTCGAGAGACGGACATACTCGAAAGAATTACGTCAACGGGGTGCCGGGTAGAAGCCATTTATAGAACAACGTTACGTGGGGCCGTGGACCCCATAATCCGAATAAGGGTTAAAGTATGCCTTCTGCGCCCTCTGGCTTCCTTTGTGTCTCTCAGCTCGCTTCTTTCGTTCCGTTCACCCTTGGACTCTCTTCTTCGTCGTCGTTCCTCCGCGTTCTCAGATCTATTGTCTCCCTTTTGAATCCTCTCCACTCCTCCGCCCCCCCCCCTCTCTTGGCGGATCTATTGTCTCTGTTTCTACTTTCTCTCTCTCTATTACTATTGTTTTCTTTCTTGACGAATCCATCGTCTCTCCGGTGCATCCTCTTTCTCGGCAACCACCGCGTCCGATCGATTGTCTTCTTTTCTCTCGGGCGCGCAGCGTCTTCCTTTCTCCGCTCGAGTCGCGGCTCTCTTTCTCTCTGACAGCTCTCCTCTCTCTCCCTTTCTCTGTGGGTGCTCTCCTCGCTTTCTCTCTCTCTCTCTCTCTCTCTCTCTCTCTCTCTCGCTCACTCTCCGGGGGATCTTGGCGGTGTGGAACGGCGACGCGAAGCGGCGTCACGACGGAGAAAAGGAGGACGCGGGGCGCCGCGGACTGGCGCCGGCCTGCTGCACGCATTTTTCCGCGTCGATCGGTGCCGCGGCATGGCACGGCACGAGGCTTCAGCCCGCTTTCTGGGAGAAGCTACGCGCTGGCACGTGACCGAGCACCGCCCGATTGAATTCCACTCGGCCGACACACCGGATCCTTCGGATAACAGGTTGTCGCGATTAAGGGGCGCCGAGATACGGCGCGTGCAACGTACGCCGCACATGCGACTTCCCGCGGTCCGAGGATCCATCGCGACGATCCATGAGCTATCAACCGCTGAGTCTTCCGAATCCTCTGAAACGTCGCCTAAGAATCAATAACCAACATTTATATTTTTACGCCTGGAGAGAATCTGGGAAGTGTTGGAAGATGAAGGAGGAGGTGAGGAGTGGATGAGAAAGGCGGATGAGTGGAGAGAGGAAAGAAAGGAAAAGAATGTGGGCCCAAGTTAGGGAAGGGGGGGGGGTAAGGGGAAGGGGTGGAGACATATAGAATTATGTTTAGGTTAAGTTTATGCATAAGTTACTGTTAAGGTAGGGTAAAGAGTAAATGGAAAAGCGGCGATGGAAGAAGGAGGTGGATAAAGGATTGTAACCCCTAGGGGAATCAAAATAAAGTTTATATATATTTTTACGCCCGAAAGATGAATTAATAGTAAATCATCCGAGGACAAAAATGTTGCTGTTTGTCGACGACGAGGGGTGTCAAAAAGAAATTAAAGTCAAATGGTTTATGGTACTTCAAACAGCTGTTCCACGTTGGATAGGGATCAGGATTGTTCGGAGATAGGCTCTCCCTTTCGGAAAAGCATCGTCTTCGAACTGCCTTCGTAGAAGAAGCTTCAGGTACTCCTCGAAACTCCGAGTATTTGCAGTTGATTTTCAAGTGCAGCGATTCCAGCGGCACGTTTCATGGATCGAGAAACGGTTTCGGGGGCACGTAGACGGACTTCTGGTAGGCGCGATAACGGGTGCCGTTCGAGCGATAGATCTCCCAGCGTGGAAAGTATGTATCCCGGCTCTCTCGGGATCTAAATAAAGCGTGTCGGGGCATTTTCACGCGAGCGGCGATCGAGGCGTGCACGCCTCCGCCGTGAGCGCCGCTTAAACGACGCGAAATTATAGTTTCGTGTCCACTCGGCCGCGCGGTGTTAAATAATCCTCGTAAATAACAGTAAAGCCGCGGGAACGAGATGCTTTATTAGCCCCCCGGGAACTACCGTGGCACGGCGCGCGGCGTGTGTGTAACGCTCTCGAAGGGGCGGGCCTGATCGGGGGCCCGATTTTTTCGTTGACCTGTTCCAAGGGAACTTTAGCGTGTGAAATCGAGCTCCGAGCGGCCATTAACGTCGCGCCCCCCTTGATTGAATACGCACCGGCCTGTAATACACGTTAATGCGGTCTACCCGACGTTGACCGATCGTCGCGTTAACAGCCCGCGATCTATACGGGCCCGATCGGGCCTGACGGGATCGTCTTCCGTTGCCGGAGACAAGCCGAGGAACACCTGGATCGAATAGCACCGAAAAATTCAAACGACTTTGGCAGAAATAGGCTACGGAACACTGCCCCGGCTCCGTTGAAGTCGAGAGCAGCGAGGCCACGCCTACCGAAGGCACTTCAACGCACGGAGACAACAATATTATACTCTTCAGAGGTTGAGGTTATTCTAGGAAATATAGAATCTCTACCAGCTATACGGGGGGAAGATTGCCGTTTGGGGCACTGTCCCAGCTCCACCCAAAAGAGAGCAACTAAGCCACGCCCACCGGGGGCGCTTCGCGTCTCGGAACCGTCAAAATGTTACCCTCGAACTGAAATACGCGATTCTAGCAGGCTTTAAGAATCAGCGTCGCAGAAGTAGTCCGGGGCGAGCGATGTCGTTCGAGGATTCATGGGTGTTCCCAAGATACCAATCGGCAATAACGGACCTTGTCCCGGGCGTGTCACTGTCCCGGCGCCGAAGATGCACCCGGCTCGAGGCCAGAATTCACTTGGAGGCGGGAACAACCGTGAAAAGTCGGGTTTCACGGCACGAAAAGAAGCAGGTTTCAAGTGTACCTTCGACGGGGGCACGGTACGCGCGGGAGAGGAGAGGAGAGGAGAGGAGAGAGGGAGGAGCGTCTAGTTTCTTTTTCAAAGGAACGCTCTCCCGCTCTCGCATACCGTGCCAATTATTCCCTGCACGGAAGTTCCACGGCCTGGCCTCAGAGATTGATGCAAGTCGATGCACTCCGCGCTGTGCATGTTTTATTCATACCTTTCACCGGACCCCCCCGATAAGAAAATTATATTTAAACCGAGATGCCCGGCGCCCCGCGACGTCGCCGGAGACGAGAAAACAACCGAAACGTCCGGCCCTGTTCCACGAGGCGGTCCCAAATCGGGATCGAACGGTTCCGAACCGATACCAGTCAGTTTTTGACGAGTTCAAAAGATGCATCTGTCGCGGAAACGTTTCAGACATTCTAGGACGCCGCTGCCGCCCCGCCGCACCGGTTCGAGGATGAATATTACAGGAATGGGTCAACAGGATGCACTTTCAAGACCAATTCATAGAAATGAACTTTCGTGGAGATAATCACCGGTGGAAGCGTGCCGAGCGCTCGCAAATACTAATTATTTCTACGGAACACGTGTTGCACAGGTCTCCGTTGCACGCGCGCGAGACGCGACGCGACGTGGACGCGTCTTACGTGCATTCTTACGATCATGGGAGCCGCCAAGCTTTGCCATTCCGCCGCGAGAAAGTCTTACGATTGGGAGCAGAGTTCGGCGGGACTGTGCTCGCGCAACGGAAGCAGGTTTATTTGCAGAATAATCTTCTGGATGGCTTTGAATAACGACAACAGTCCAATTCCATTAGCTCGACGGGCTAGGCAGGGTACTAGCAACTCTGGAACCTTGGTTTTTCATTATTCCCACGTATGTGGGCGGGTCCAAGCGAGCAGTGGGCGTGGTTAATCGAAGAGTCGTATCTGTTCAATCAACTCGTCGTTTCAAGGACTATTACAATTCTGGCAATTTAGTGAACCAATCCATTCTTCAAACTTTGATCTACATTTGTGTTCATGGGCGGGCCCAAGGGAGCAGTGGGCGTGGTTAATCGAAGAGTCGTATCTGTTCAATCAACTCGTCGTTTCAAGGACTATTACAATTCTGGCAATTTAGTGAACCAATCCATTCTTCAAACTTTGATCTACATTTGTGTTCATGGGCGGGCCCAAGGGAGCAGTGGGCGTGGTTAATCGAAGAGTCGTATCTGTTCAATCAACTCGTCGTTTCAAGGACTATTACAATTCTGGCAAATTAATGAACCAATCCATTCTTCAAACTTTGATCTACATTTATGTTCATGGGCGGGTCCAAGAAAACGATGGGCGTGGCCAAGCAGGGAGACGTCGAAGGGGGTCAGTTTCCCTCAAACATTGACTCGAAGAAGGCACTGTTAATCTCGCGAATTCGGCGTGGTTTCGAAATGGGCGTGGCTTCGGTGCCCCTGGCTCCTAGCGAGCGGAACCAGTGCCCCGGAGGGCAACTTGTGCCGACGCGCGGTGATCTAGCACAGTCTGACGTCGACGAGTTCCCTTGATTACTCAGTGGAGTCGATTAGGAGCACTAGGAGTCCCGTTAGCATCTCTCAGCGGGTTCTTCCCAGCGCTGCGCGGCGCGGCGGACGAAAGTACCGCGGAAAGTGCATCGCGTGTTCCGATGATTCACAAGCGGTGTTCGCCGCTGTAGGGCCACGGTGTTCTCGAGAAGGACGCCACTCTTTTTCCTCCGTGTCTCGAATTCCTCGGCCGTGAACAGGGCCCCGGGGCCTGGCGAACAAAAACCTTAGAAAAAAGCCGATCGGCCGGCCACCGCTGCAGCTAGAGCACCCGTAGTGAGTCACTCTCGGTGACTGGCTCGTTGTAATTCATTGCGATGATTGAACCCCCCACCATCTTACACCGAGTACGGCTTCATTCACATCGGAGGAACGATGACCCTGGACCGGCAGCGTTCCTCCTCGGACCCTAACGGGATCCTTGCGTCTTCGGTCACACATTTCCACCGTTCGCTTTGCATTTCGAGAACCGAAAACCGACTCCTCGCATCGACTCTTGAGAAACTCATTTTGAGGGAAAATATCAACGAACTTTAACCGTTTGAGTCCCATGGGTCATTGAAAAAACATGGTCGAAAAACGCCGAACAGCGCTTGTCTATGTCGATTGCGAAGAGGCCTAAGCGGCGCGATAACAATGAAATACGAAATGTTTAATCGTATTATTTACATTTAAAAAAGCGATACTTCGACAGTCAGTTGTCCATAGCGTTCGAAATGTACTGGGACTTTTCGACACAAAATCTGAAATCTGCTTGGCACTCAAACGGTTAAACTTTGTGAATTTTTTACGTAAACTGATTCTGTGGACTCCGCCGAATGCAACGATATATATTTTTGTAAGATTACGAACGTTTAAGCGCGTTGGACAAATATTTGAAGCGAACGGGACGCGAGTTGATGCACTCGTTCTTCGAATGCTTTTTCATTTTCTTCGAGAATGACGTTCTGAGGTAAAATTCCAGCTACGCCAGACGATAGAATAGTACAGCTGATCAATCATTATTCGTGCTTAATTTCAGTTCGAGAGTCTCCTGACACGCTCCGACTGAAAACATTGCAATTCATGCGACGCGCGGCTCATTTCCGAGGCAAGATTCTCCGAGTCTCGCATGATTCGCAAGCCGGTCGAACGGTTTAAATCGGGTCAGGGCATCAAGGATTCCCGATGGAGACGCAACGCGGCGACGTCCCGGACAAATTGCACGATAATCGTAACTCGAGTCGATCCTCGGGACGACATCCTCTCCGTCGCGATTTGCTAACCTTCTCGTTACGTGGAACGGTCGCTTTGCATCGCGTTGTCTCGCGTCGCACGCTCCTCTCATTTTATGCAACTGCGTTACACCCGTTGAATGATTAATAAGGCCGATAAGGCCGGCGACTCGGGCACGCGGTGTCCGGAGAACGGGTTTCCCTCGCGTGTCGCAAGTGTCACGAAATTTGGTAATTCATGCGACCCCTTCGCCTTCCCGATCGACTTGCCAAATTCCGCTTAGATTTACGCAAAGCCCGGGAATCACGGCGCGCTTGCGTAACCGCTCCATTACGGTCTTATGCTCGTATTCCACGGATTGTTCGCGGCTCACCGTAATTTCGAGTAATCCGAAACGACTTTACGTAAGCCCGATTCCATTCAACCGCGGAGGGCCGTCGTTAATTTTGACTCAGGTGCATTTAATTCGTGGCTTGACTCTCGGCGGTTGTGCGCAACGGCGTTTAGCAACCAGCCTCGCTTTTTACGCGCAACAAATATGCAGGTACTCTCTGCAATCTTCCGTTACGAACAGTTCTTGTTCTGCGTTTTACAACACTGCTCCACGGAATTTTCAACGACAGACACCGATCACCGGCGCCAGGAGGAACACCGTGATCTTTCCATAATTTTGGAAAATCCATTTCCCATTGCTAAGGATTTTTCAATAGAAAATTCCTCTGCGAGGTATAACACTTTTCAGTACCACGCTTCTGTTTCCCTCCCACGTTGTCGATCTCCATAAAATCATTGTCCGGCAGAGCCTTGTACTCGCAGAGTTCCTCGCGATCGCGACGAGGAGCATCGCCGAGAGAAAGAGACAAGGCCGGAAAGAAGATCGCCGAGGCTGCAGCGTACAACAAAGCGCTCTGGAATCCGGTGGACGGTGACACACGATTATTATCGGGGCGATTGTGAACGTCGCTTTAAGCCGAGCGGCGTTCGTCGGCATTCGGATCCGTCTATCCGAGTGTGCCACTACTCGCTCGATTCCCATCTTCGCCTCTCTCCCCAGTGGCCAGTGTCTACCTGTTGCTCGAGCAGCGAAGGCTACGGGCTCTCTACCTGTTTCTCTCGAGCGAACGTTCTTCCCCGACGACGACGTTTTCCCACTGAAACGTTTCACGCGAGAAAATTCGCTCGAAATCGTCCGACGCGCGTTTTCTTGGTCCGCGGATTCTCCCAGTGATCGATTCGACCATTCCGCGAATCGTCGATCGTTGGATACAGTGATCGTGACGGATGTGATCGTTAAGCCTCGTTGAGCTCCAATCAATCGGTCCCTCGGTGGACCAGGCCTCCAGTATTCGTCGCCGGATCAATCTGGACGGGCGGTGCATGTGCACGCCGTTCGACAAACCACCGGTGAGTGTTTTCTCTTCGGTTTTCGGAGAAGCCCGGGTTCGAGGAGCTTTAACAACGGATTAACGCTCCTGGAATGCGCCCGACGAGAGCCGAGCCGAGGCTCTCTCGTTGATTTGGTGACTTGACGAATCGAGTCGAGGACCTGTGCTGGATAGAGCATCTTTCTTGTACCGGTCAAGTTGAAACGGTTATTTTCGAGAGAGATGTCGGTAGGGATCTGTTTCAGGGCAATTCACTTATCGGTAGACCCCGTGGATGGAGCATAGCATCGTCGATCTTAACACTTTATCTAGGAAAGTCTTTGATCCATGCCTAAGGATTTTTTATCGTAAACCGACGAATTACCTCCTATGATATAGAACCTGTATTTTTAAAGATTTTTAAGCTTTCCCGTGGCACAGCACAATTATCGAAAATCCTGCTAACAGGAGAAAGAGTTTTTCAGCTGCATGGTTAAACTTGAAACGCTTAAAAATTAATTTTCGGGGAATTAAGGGCGTTAGAAAGATCGTCTAATCCTGATGTGAAACGGGTATGAGTCTAGCGAACAGCGCACTGAGTAATCAATGTTGAAATACGTAGATATCAGAGCCTTGCACTACTATTTATTTTGTGATGATAATGATTAGAAAAAGCAGATAGTTTATATTTATCGTACGCCTATGATTTCACCAAAGGATATATAAATCAACTACGACAAAATAGAATTTTATTTCGGTTTAAAGGAAATTAATAACATACATATAGACTCTGGTCAGAATCTTCGTCACGAGTCTGACTCGATATTGTAGGGCAAGGGGTTAATAGAGTTCCTCTGCTCTAGCGTTTAAATTGCTCTAACTTCCGCCGAAATTAAAGCTTATGGAATTCCGATGCGAAACAGTAATAGAGCTGAGGTTGATTAATCTCGAAGCGGGGCGTTAGAGTACCACCCGGTGTACGGGATATCCATGTTGAAGTGCTTATTTCGGAGAAAGTAGGGGCAGAGAGCAGTTCGAGGGGAATTAGCGATCAAACTGTTGATAGATCGATGAGTGTGGAAGTGGGGCAGTAGAGTACCCAATAGGTACTCGCGGAGCCTCTGTACACTCCATTATTATTGAATTATCGAGCACAGACTTGGAGAGAAAAGACGTCGTAAAACCGTGGTTTTATGAAAGAGCAAACAATAGCGCGGTGCCAAGCGGAATAGAATGAAGGAAAACAGGACATCGCGTCGCCGTCTAAAGTTCATTTCGCGGACGAAATGATTCATTCGAATAGTTGCCGAGTAATCGGTCTTTAGTGGGCAGACCGTGATACCGTGCTTCCTCCGAGCACGGTTATTATTAGGGGGACCCATAACTAATCAATTATTTTAAATCTAAAGCAAACTTTATAGTAAATTCGAGTTTGTATTTCTTAATTTATTATATAATCCCCCTCATTATCAAGAACAGTTTGCTGTCTTTCCTGCAAATTTCCAATCCTCCTCTTATAGAAATCCAGGGTTCGTCAAGCAAAATATGACTCAAGGTCCCTCCATAAATCTTCTTCAGATGTGAATCATTTATTTCTTAACACTAGATTTACGGGACCCGTCAAAATGACGGGTTCTAATATTTTAATTTAATATTATTAAGATTCTAAGGATGCATACATGAGAAATTATTTAGCAAATTTATTTCTTCGGGTATATATTATTTTTTAAATATTGCTAAAAATGTGGGTAGCACGTTCTTGTTATTTTTATGAAGTAATGCAAAATAGTCGCTTTTAGTGCTCCCTAAACCTAGTGTTAAACACTTGTTGACCTTCAATGCATCTCCATAAACATCGCACCTTTGTTGTTACCGTTGCATTAAATCCCGCATGAAAATGAAAAAGTGTGCAATGGCGAATATGATCCTCGGATGGTACGGACGCGGCCATTTTATTACAGGGTTGTAAAGAAAAATGATACTTTTTAGAATATTTGGAACACCGAAGTTTCCTCTTCAACGATCGGTACAGAACTGAAGGCAAAACAAATTCTTTGCAAATAATTGATTAGTTACGGGTACCCCAAATAACACGCGTCGAATTGAACGTCGACCGTTCAACCTTCTCCATTTTTCGTTGGACGCGAACGCGCGGGAAAATTTCCATAGAGAAATTATTACAATTAGGCGTAATTCGCGGGTCGAGATAGTCGCTCGTTCGCAGAAACGCTACCTAGCTATTATCTTGCGGACACGGCGAGGTTATCCGCGTGTTATCCACCTGTACGAGCGCCAAATCGAATCGCGTTATCGTCGTTCAAACACCGGATCGCGTAGATCCTCCGAACAATCGCATGAGACGGCAGCGAGTTCTCGCGAAATCGACGCGCAACGATTCCGCGAAAAATGTTTCCGATTACCGCAAATCATCCGCTCCTTCGACCGAACACTGTTTCATTCATACGATCTCCGAGAAGCAGCGATTGGTACTCTGAACAACTTTCACACGAACGCATAAATCCACGAGGCAATGGCGGTTGCGGTCCTCGAGGTCCTCCGCTTTTGTTTATGCGACAGATGACTCACACTTGGCACGTAATAAATTGAACATTATTGACCGAGCCTGCGGATCGTTATGCAATTTAAACATCGCGCGAACCTCTTGGAAATCGATACGGTCTTCCGAGACGTTTATCATCTGTCCCTCGATAAGATAAATCGCCGATCAAAGCTTCGTTATGAAGTCATGCTTTTTGGTTCGCGAACGCGTTACATGCAGCCATTCTTTCGTAATCGGATCCTCGTGCAACTGTATGGGATATTAGATCGCAACGAAGCTAAAAATCTTATTGACCCCTTGCACCTTGTAATTCGGAATTTCCTTAAAAAAAAAAAGGAGAAAATTTGTATCTATTGTATGTCTATATGTACATTAGCAACGCCAAAGTAGAATTTTGTTTCGGTTTAAAGGAAATTAACCCTTAGCACTCGAGTGGTGACTCTGAAGCACCACTAGAAATTGTTGCGGCATTATTTCAAAGAAATTACAAAAAATATTACAAAATTTGTATTTAATGGATTACTATACATTCCAATTTTATATGTAGAAATCGGATCAGTTTCGTATGAATAAAATGAAAATATTCTAAGACGCAAGAAAAATTTAGTTTTAGAATGAAAATAGCGCCGAGTGCAAAGGGTTAATAGTATACATATTTATTAGACTCTGTTCAGAATCTGCATCGCGAGTATGACTCGATATTGTAGGGCAAGGGATGAAACTGTTTTCAGTATTATTTCACCATGCTGATGAGTGTACTGCGAATTTTATGCATCTACAACAAAAATGAATAAATCGTGTGCAAAACGGTAAAAGCGTTTAAAGAATGTAATAATAATTTTATTTTCGACCTCGCGGCCAAGAAAATGAACTTGGTTTACAAAACTTACGTTACAAATCTCTCTTGACCATTAATTCCATGAACACTTCTGCTTCATGCATGTTGCATTGTTTGCAATTCTATCAAACGAGTAAGAGAAGAAACAAATGTGTATGTAGATCCTGTACGTTGCAATTGTTTCGGATGATTTTGATTTTGCATGAGAATGAGTTTCGTTAAACCGTGAGGAATTTTTCTTCACAGTAAAATGCGTTCTGTTGTCGATGATTGTGGAGGAAAACGGTGGCAGAAATCTAACTCGTTGACGGTGGATTGATTTTTGTGCCAGAAGTGAGAGTTCTTGGGATTTCTCTGTTTAGAAGCGGAGTGCTCCTAATCCTTTCTAAAAATACTCGGAAACACGGTCGTCTTATCGATCGACGGAGCGGAGAAAAAGCGAGCCCGAGATTCTACCGGTCGAATACCAGACATTTTTCATGGGACTGGCTAACGTAATATCGTCACCTCCAGCCGGCCGTATTATTCTGACAATCAAGATTAATCCTTGAGATACCGCTCGACCGCAATTGGCTGCAGTTCTTGCTCCCGAGCGGCGCAATTAGCGTGTTTCTGGGCTTTAATGGAAAAGGACCTAATTGTTCGATGATTCGTGTCCACACGTTCATTCTTTCGGGCCTCTTTCATAGTAAAATCGCGTCAGCTCCGTGACACATCGAACTAGAAATCGGCGTTTCGATGATTCAAACGATCGTAGCCCCGAGATCGAATTAAGAACCGAGCGTTCTTTTCGAAGATATTTACTTTTTTCTCTTCAGGCTTTTCCGAGCGTCGGCTATCGATTTGAATATCGACGGGATATTTGCTCGTGGGCGGCCACCATCGATCGAGATCGAAAGGTTTGCTTACAGTTCTCGCTTCCGACGTTATCGCGACCCAGTTCCACCCGAGTCGAGTGTCGACTTGAATTTTTATCTGTCCGATTGAATCGAGACCGACGGACGTTTCTCGGCGAGAAGCTTTTGTTCGAATCGAACCTAAATCGGCGCAAGAAAGAAGATCAAGAACAAGCACTGACTGAAGAGGCAGGAAAAATTGCCCGTGTCTCGAGCGGATACTCGATTCAGGGCGACGTTTGCAACGTGGAATAGAATGAAAGGATTGTTTAAATAATGATTTCTCGGAAGAGTGTCCCTGGTCGTCGAGGGCGACTGGGGATGAACCGTGTACCCTGGGAATTCGAAGGGCAGGTAAATGGTATCGAGGGGAAATAGTTTGCAGCGCGTTTGGCACCGGTTCAAGCGTTCTCTTGGGTATCGGCTAATGGGTAGCCGCAAATCCACCGGTCGCGAACCAGCTCACGTAGAAGGAGGTGGTACTCGTGTCGCGTCTTGCGTCTTGCGTCTCTTTGGAATCGCCTGTGGACTCGCGTCGCGTCGGGTCACAGGGAATGCCGGAAAAGCAGAAAACCGGCGACCAACCAGAAAAGGAACGAGATCGCATTCGGCTCACGTATCCGCAGCGAGAGAGACAAGTACGGTGATCACGTTCCGCCAACGTGAGACTCCTCTGCCCCGGAATTCCAGGCTGTCGCTGTTTGCTTGCCTTTTGTGCCTCTTATCTGTTCCCGGAGATGCACCCGGAAATGCAGGCGCATTCCGATGCATGGCATTCCGGGGGACAGACCGAGAGCCGATCGTGAAATCATTTAGCACCGGGAACGAGAGACAAAGGGTAGCCTTAGTCGCGAGCAAGCTGGCCGTTGCCCTCCGGGGCACTGGCTTGGCTCCGCCTACGTCGGGGGCGACGAAGCCACGCCCATCCAGAGTACTCGGAACACAGAGAAGGAAACATTGACATTGAGTCTTAAGAGTTTTTAGAGGGTGTAGAGTCTTCGTTAGTTATAGGAGCATCCGTTGCTCTTTGTGACACTGTCAGAAAGAACCCACGCCCATTTAGGGCACTCGACAAAAAAAAAATATCGTGGTACTCGGAGCTAGATTTTTAGATGATCCAGAACATCTACACCATAATTGTCCATTCGGATTTCATTCTGGTTCTGTAGAAGCCAGTAGCAGCAAGCCACGCCCACTCGTGTTTCCCACGCCTACATTTCACCCGAAATTAGCAAGATTATAGTCTCCGAAGATGGGTACTTGTACGATACAGAGTCGAGTCCAGTAGTTATCGTACCTCCCGACCAATCATCCTCGACGATGGGTATTTTGTAACGGATTAACCATGATTCGAGCTTATGTCAGCCGGCATGATCTGCGCCGAGCAAATAGAAACCGCGCGCGCGTCGCCTCGAAAAGGTGATTTACCAGCGTCACCAGTGAAAGTGAGCTCCTCCGGGTAGGTGTTAACGTTAGCACAAATTACATGGCAGTCGATGGCGCCTGTTAACGGTATAATTACCTGGGAACGTGGCGCATATCCTGTCTACCGATCGCGTCGATCTCCTCAGGAAACGATCTCCGATCGACCGTGGATTTTATCTCTTTACGATCTTGGCGCCGGATCGCGTCTTTTCCTCGGAACGAGCCGGAAAATCGTTCCGATCGAGATCGACGGAAATGACGACGGAAATCGGCGCGAAATCGATCCTTCGAACGCTGGCGCGCGCGCGACAGAGACAACTTCGGAGCAGGTTTCCGGGTACATCGGGCCCGGAGATAAGGCCCCGGAACGCCGAGGGAAAGCCGTCGTGGATCGTGTTTCCTCGGGGGAGCGCAATAATCCGACGAATGGCGGCCGATCGCGCGACTCGGGAGATTCGCGAGCGCGATTCCGAAGACCGGCGACGATAACGAGACAGTTTACGGCCGAGCCAGTCACGACCGAGAGACGTGCGTGACCGAGAGACGTTTAGGTGGACGCCGAGCGCTGGCACGTTGACCCGTTTGCATTTGAATCCGCTAATTAACGCCACGGTCTCGAAATCGCCGACGCCTTCCACGCGACGAGTTTCCTGCAATCGCGGGAATTTTAACGGAAACCATTTCTTCAAACTCCACGTCTCACAGCTGGAGGATCATTCGACAAATTTTTCTACAGCAATGAGCATAAACTTGTTCTGGATGCGAAACATTCATCGAGAACTCAATTAGTACGCTCAGAAATATTAGGGGTACCCAAGTAATCAATTATTTGCAAAGAATTTGTTTTGCCTTTAGTTCTGTACCGATCGTTGAAGAGGAAACACGTATTCTTTTACAATTTTCGGTAAAGCAGCCTGTGTTCTAAATATTCTAAAAAGTATAATTTTTTTTACAACCCTATAATAAAATGGCGGCGTCCGTACCTTCCGAGGATCACATTCGTCATTGCATAATTTTTCATTTTCATGCGGGATTTAATGCAACGGTAACAACAAAGAAAATTTGCGATGTTTATTGTATTGAAGGTCAACAAGCGCCAACGTTGGTTCAGAAGGTTTGCTGCTGGTGATTATGATCTCTCTGACAAGCCCCGAAGTGGACGACCAATTTGATAATGACACCCTAAAATCTCTAGTGGAAACTGATCCAAAATTAAGTATACAAGAATTATCGAGAAGCCTTGGGTCCACATGGTCAACTATACAAAGGCACCTACACGAAATGGGAAAGGAATATGGGTACCGCATCAATTATCTGAGACCAACAAGAATATTCGTCGATCAATTTGATCTTGATTGCTATCCAGATTTCGTAGAGATCCATTTCTTAGCAAAATCGTTAGATGAAAAATGGATTCTTTGTGATAACATAAAGCGTCCCAAGCAATGGCTTTCTGCAAATCAAACCGCAATATCAACCCCTAAACATAGCTTATCACTTAGAAAAGTGTTACTGTGCATTTGGTAGGACTGTTGTGGCATAATCCACTTTGAGCTGTTGAAACCTGGAGAAACAGTTACTGCTGAGTTGTATTGTCAGCAATTACAACGGCTGTATTCAGAACTATTGAAAAAGAGGACATCTTTAGTCCACTGAAAAGGTGTAACACTGCAAATTGACAATGCCCGGCCTCATGCAGCCAAACTCACTCGGTAAAAAATCAAAGAATTGCAATGGGAAGTTTTACTACAACCCCCGTACTCACCGGGTATTGCTCCCTCTGATCTTTTCAGATCTCTGGAGCATTATTTAAGAAATAAAACATTCTGCAGAAGATGCAAGGAGGCACCTTGAGTCATATTTTGCTTCACGAACCCTGGATTTCTATAAGAGACAATTTGCAGGAAAGATGACAAACTGTCCTTGCTAATGATGAAAGAAATAAAAACTTGAATCTACTACAAAGTTTGTTGTTTTGGTTGGGATTTGCCAAGTTAGGGACTACGTTAACGTCCGGAGTTTCCTCGGTATTGAGGAGGCCCGATCGAGTTTTGGCTTTGGCAGCCTGAGCGTAAGATGTGTATGTCACGGATAGTGTCGGACAATTGGATGAATTCGTAAGTGTTTTGGTTGGGATTTGCCAAGTTAGGGACTACTACAAAGTTTGTTTTAGATTTAAAAATAATTGATTACTTATGGGTCCCCCTAATAGATTAATCGCTGCTCCGCTATCCTCTGCCGAAGCTGTTACGAAACTTCTAAGGCTAAAATTGCAGATTTTTCCATTCGAAATTGAAAGAGACTTTGAACGAGCTTGAATGTCCGGTAACTACGTGCCCCTCGGGGTCTTTCTGATTTTTCCCGGGTTCAGGTGAGATCGGATACCTGCGTGAGGTCCTCGCGGTTCCCGAGGAACGGGCTTGGCTGTGAATGGATGGTTGCTCGTTCGCAAAATTAGTCGGCCAGCGAAATTAACTGGGATTTATTCGCTTTTGTTCGATAGCCGATCGACCCGGCGACGGTGTCGCAACCGGGGTTTGCTAAACGGCGTTTCGGTGAGTGTGCCTCGCACCTGGACACCGTAAAACACAACCGCACGTGGCCGTCGTCGTTAGACCGTTTACGCTGCGAATGGAGCGGAGGGGAGAATGCATTCTTTTCGACATTGTGAGCGCGAAGAAAGCGTACGATTTCGTAACGAGAGCTGCAGCAAGCACTGCCGATCCCTCGACACCCTCTCGGCGCGCGTTCCACTTTGTTCGCGGCTGACAATGGAAAAAGAGATAGGCGGTCGTTAACTCTTTCAGAAGTTATAATGCACTTTTCCGTGGAGCCCGGGCACCACCGGATTCGGATCTGGGTTAGGCTCGATTAGCTTCAGATCGAGCACTACTTTAAGCACAAGCGTAGACCGAGGCCTGTATATTAAGGTTGCATCAAACGGCGATGGTAATCGCGCCTCCATTACCACGCATTCAAATCGCCGGAACCGTAGTTTGTATTAATGCGCGCGCGACCGTTCACGGTTTCATTACGCGGAAACCGTACGCATTATCTCGGGCACGATTTTCTCTCCATGGGACCCGGTAACACACGCACGCGTTCCCGTTCGTGCCGGTCGAAATAACTTGACAGCAGATTTTATTTTAAACTCTGACGCCAGACCGATAGCGAGCCGGTCAGAGTTCAACTCCGGACACCGCTCGTTATTCGTTTGTGGCGCGAGTTTATGGGGGATCTATTTACCAGAATAGCCGGCGTAAAATCTCTGCCGGCTATCTACAGGGAAATCATATTTCTTTCAAGTCGCCCCGTCAGTTTTTCGATCGCGATGCAAGAGTCCCTGGGATCGGTCCTCGACAAGTAATTAATTCCCGAGGCAAATTACGGCGAGTTTATTCATTTATTAATATTCGAACTGAATCCCTCGCTAACTTCCCGTGATCGAATCTAATTTATTTGAAACGGTCTGATCGAGTACTATCGTTCCATTCTCAATTTCTAACCGCAACTAACTTGAAAGATAATTTCAATGTATTAAAACGGAACATTCCACGATCCAGCCTCGGCAAAATGTCTCCCATTTTGAGCACACGTGCATAATACAAACAATCATATTACAAACAATCAACAATGCTGGTTACCGCGAACTGGAAGCGTGTTGGCCGCGAGGCAGTTCGTCATCGATGAATGATCCCCGGCGCGGTATCGCGAGAAGCATGATCGTTCGAACACAATGCGCGTGTTATTATAATCCCGGGAGGATCGGCGATGGTATCGTCGAGCGGGGCGAGTGCAGCGAGGTGGCCGGTTGCATAGAAACGCGCGCAAATGAGACGCATCTCCATATCGAAAGCGCGAGTTTCCCATCGCGTGGACGCGCGCGAGTCTTTCCACCCGGGCTTTCCGAGCAGAGGGAGAGCTTGAATCGTCAGCTTTGTTAGCGATCCTCTGTCCTCGTCGATCGTCCGGCTGTCGGCTAGCTGGCAGTGAGTCAGAGCAACGTGGACGGCGTGCGCAGACCGAGGCGGGACGAGGCGGGGCGAGGCGGGACGAAGCGGGATCAAGCGGTCTGGCCGCTCTTGAAACTTTTCAGCGGCCGAGCAGCTCAGCTCCTCGTTGCTTTTCGTCAATGAACGGACGTTTCCCTTTCTTTTCGGCCCCACGTACGCTATTTTTGCCCGGCACGGCGCCACGCTGCCCGCCGGTTCATTGAATCCGAATCGGGGATAGCATCGAACGAGACGCGCGCTTCCAAACCTGAATCGATCTCGATCGATCTCGTCCCGCATCAATTTCTACTCCCCGCGTCTTCATAATCACCATAAATGGACAAAATTGCGATCCACTTATTATGGGGCTTCCACTTACAGCGTATTCTCGATATACGCATTTTCCATAAAATGGCACACGGTACGATCTACCGATCTCTATCAAGTACTGCGGATTGTAATCAATTTCCTTAACACTTAACGACTGCTACGACAGCAGCGTTCATAGTCGCAGCATTCTATTAAATACAACCCCTCTTAGAAAGTACGGAAAGATGTATTGCCACAGGGAAATTAAAGATTCTCCGAATTGTTGTGTCAACAACACGGGTCTTGCCAGCGTCATGTATCGTCCAGGAAACATACCCGAGCCGTGTTATGTTTACACTCCTCAGCGTCCGAGGCCTCTCGAGCTTCTTGGCCCCTCACGGGGTATACTCTGCGGTAGTGGGGATAATTCCGCGGCGTCCCATAAGTAATCAATTATTTGCAAAGAATTTGTTTTGCCTTTAGTTCTGTACCGATCTTCGAAGAGGAAACACGTATTCTTATATAGTTTTCGGTAAAGCAGCCTGTGTTATAAATTAAAGCCTGTATTCTAAAAAGTATATTTCTTTTACAACCTTGTAATAAAATGGCGGCGTCCGTACCTTCCGAGGATCATATTCGTCATTGCAAACTTACAGCCCCGTACAGCGAAACTCACTCAGGAAAAAATCAAAGAATTGCAATTGGAAGTTTTACCACACCCCCTGTACTCACCGGATATTGCTCCCTCTGACTATCATCTTTTCAGATCTCTGGAGCGTTATTGAAGAAATAAAACATTCACTCACTGGATTTCTATAAGAGGGGGGTTGACAATTTGCAGGAAAGATGGCAAACTGTCCTTGCTAATGATGAAAGAAATAAAAACTTGAATTTACTACAAACTTTGTTTTAGATTTCAAAATAATTGATTACTTATGGGTCCCCCTAATATATAGAGAAATCACTGTATATGCAACCAATTCTTCAGCGAACAGTTTTCGAACCCTTTGCGGACTTTATACATTGATTGCAAGAATGAGTTCCTATATAAAATAGGAAGAGGACCGAAAGAATGTTCGTCTCGTTGAAATGCTCAAAGAAGGAATGACAATTGTATTTGGCTTGCGTTTCTTGCGATTCGAGCACACACCGCAAACGCAGAAAAATCCGCGGTCTACTTGTTACACCTGTGGTTCTCGTTGCACGCTACACGGGTCTGATGTCCGTTCATCCTAATCAGAGATTTGAGGCTGTCACGGCCGTGCGTCATAAAAAATTTCTGTTAAAAGGCAGCGATAAGACGCTTTACACCTCGTCGAGGTGAGAGCGATAACTTTATTATCGCATAAATTAGCGGAGGATCGTGCGAGCAGTTTCTCGCGCCATTTACGAAACGCGGAACTTTTAGAAAATCCGCGGCGGTGGCTCGAGAGAAAGAGAGAAATAAAGAGAGAGAGAGGCCTCTCCCTTTCTCTGTCGGCGCGCCGCTTTCCGCTCTGCTCTGCTCTGCTCCGCTTCGCTCGTTGCTGGCCATATGCGTTCCTCCCCGATCGCGATGTTGCACTTGGCTGGAACTCGGCTAATAATAGAACCGGGACCAACTTTCGTCTCGGCCTCGCGTGCACCAGCTTCCTCCGGCCTGTCACGTTGGAAACCGATGACACGGTTCGGCCTTTTGCCGCGTTCGTCTCTCTTTTGCCGAGCCGTCCCATAAACGAATACGCTCACGGTGTTCCCGTGTCTCGGCTGTCGAGGCGAGATCGCGTGTTCCACGAACACGGCCGTTGTTCCACGGGCCGTTTAGAGAACCGAGCGATTCGGTAGATCGCACGGAACGATCGGGGGAGGACTCGCTCCAATTCGAGGGGAAACCCGAGGATTTTTCGATCCCGGTCGTGGGAAGAGTTGGAAATCGGCTTTGCCCGCGAGTGCATTGAACCTTAGCTACCACCACCGCCGCCGCCGGCTACGGTGACATTTAGGCCGTTTTTACCGTCAAAGGACTCATTGCGACGGGCTACCGGCTGCCGCAGAGTCCCGGGCCCTTCACTCCGTTCCCATAATCGCGCCATAGAAACGAATCCCCTAACCACACCGACCCGAACCCATCTAAATCATCCACAACACCGTAGACACCGTTTTCAACGAAAAACAACCCTTGCACTACGATATGTTGTATGGTTACAGCGATTGCAACAAGAAAGTTTATATTTATTGTATGACCGGGTATTCTCCAGTGCCTATATGTCGACAAGAAAACAGAATTTTATTTCGGCTTAAAGGAAACTAAAGAATATTTACATATTTGGTAGATTTTGTTCGAAATAAACTACCTCGAATAAAACACCGATTCTTATTAATTTTTTACGATCAATGATTCTGGATTTCAATGAAAATATTCGTGATTCTAGGGTAAGGCACTCCTCAGGAAATGCTCCGGTTCGTTCGGTTTTTAATCTACAGCTTTCATCGAAGACCGGGCACGGTGTTTCCCCGAGTTTTCCAAAAACAAACGATTCGACGCCCGGCAAAACGAAAGAGCGCGAGGGGAACAACAAACCGTTCCAGTTTAGCACTTCCTGCGCTGTAAACCTGTTTCAAAGATGGCTAGCAACTTTCGGAAGAACAGCCTCGCGCCCGGTTTTTGCCGTCGATACGTACACAAATAACCGACCGGGTAAATCGCTACAACGATAAATCTTACCCCGCAAAAATATACCGTGCTTTCTTTGCGTGCTCTTTATGAGAGCTGTTTGCGTTCGCGGCTGACCGACAGCTGCGAATCCCGAAAGAACAACTTCCTCCCTCTAGTCCAGCCATTTTCGCCCTTATTATAGGTCCCTATTATAGATCTACGCAGAACTATGCTATGAATATGACAATTTTCCTAGTGTGTCCGATAGAGTCACAGTTTCAATCTTGGAAATTGTTGTACAAATTTTCTCACCGTACAATCGGTCTTCGGGGTAATCCATTTATTTAATGGGCGAACGAGAAGATGCAACTGTCTCGTTTGGATCGTCCTGTAGTGACGCGCGCCGCGTGAAACGCAGAAGCGTCGGAGCACATGTTGCCGTGGACAAGTTCATTGCACGTTGATTCACGTCTGCCTCGAAGGGGAATCGGAAACCATCGGCCCGCCCGTTTGTTTATACAATATCTTCGTGTTTCGCGGGTCGCCCGAGTAAACGGGCTCACTGTTTGCCAGGCAGACTGCATCGGCGTCAGACACGCGATATTCGCAATAAACAAACCTCCCGATGCGAGTAGAAAAACGTGGTTCCCCGTAATGGAATTCGACGCTCCCTCGACTCCAGACCCCTTTGGGCTTCTGTAATTTGCAATATCTCGTAGATACGTTAAACGCCGAGCCTCGAAGCGTTTCTGCGATCGTTCCGGTCCACGATATTCAATTTTAAAGACTCGCCTCGTCCAAGTTCACTCGTGATCTCCATGTCTGCAAAATGCTAGCCCCCCGGGCTGCATAATCCTCGAGTTATCGCGTATCAAACTTGCGAGGCGAAAGGTCTTGGCAGAGTTGCCAGATCAGGAGATCAGGAAAATTCATGTCAATTCCCCTGTGATCTGGCGACTCTGCCAAGACCTCTCGCTTCACAAATTTGATGCGCGATGGCTCGAAGATTATGCGGCCCAGGAGGCTAGCATTTTGCAGACATGGAGATCACGAGTGAACTTAGACGAGGCGAGTTTTTAAAATTGACACGAATCGAGGGGAAGACGTTACCCTCCCTCTGTCGTTGCCGGATTAGTCACGTGACGTTGTGACACATGCGCGACAGAGACGCGTCACGTGACCTAGTGACACTGGCTCTAGGAGCCAAGTGGGCGGGACAACTGTCCTCCCCACTTCGCGATTATTAAGAAGAGCGATTCGCCTAACCGTTTGAAAATTTGTCTGTCGCAGGGTCGAGCACGGACCTGGTGCCCCAGATGCTGGGGATGTACGACGAGCTAGCTCGTCGCGGAAATGGCTACACCGACCACGTGGTCCTTCCCACGGTGCTTCAGAAGCGCCTGAGTCTGGTATCCCATCGAGGCTCCATGTTCGGCCAGTTCTGCTCCGAGGTGTCCAACTCTCAGCCCGAGGAAATCCCAGCAATGACCTTGGACGAGGGGTCGCAGAGCCGGGTGGAAGTGATCGTGGCCGAATCTCAGAAGGGCAGCGCCGTGTACGACACTCTGGAGAGTCTGCAAGAGGATCGAACCGATTGCACGATCGCGGAGAAGCCTTATCGGAGAGAGAGCAACGGACTCTCGCCGTTGAGGTACAACCGAAGGTGCAGAAACGCCGGTCGACCTCTCTCGGGGAGCTCCGTAGCGTCCAGCACGTCCTCCAGCGGATGCAGCAACCAGGGGAACACCTGCAACGTGAATCCTTATTTGGCGTCCGTCGAGTCCCTGGCCGATACTTGCGCCAGCTCTCAAGGTAAACGCGGGATTTCGATTCGAAATCTCGAATAGAGCGGTGCTACGACAACGTGCCAGCTAGCCACGCCCAGTAGCCCTCCTCCGAGTCCGAAATTTTCTAGATCCTTGACAACAACTAGCTTCCTCCTGCGATCATAGCAACATTTGAAAAAGTCTCGTCGGTACCGCGGAAGCTCCTCCCATTGTATCGCTTGGCCACGCCCTTTGGCTCTCCGTGGAGCTCTTGGGGTCGCATTCGGAGCTCCGAACTCGACCAGTTTCTTCTTTTGTTTCACTTTCCCCGAGACAAAAGGGAATTACCTTTTATTTACGAGGTTACGCGCGTACGTAGATCTTTACGGCGCGCATTTTCTCGAGCCGCAATTCAGGCCGCGGAGCAGCCACGTTTTCCTCGATGATCGCGGAACGCCGAGAGAGAACTTTATTGCCAACCGTTGCTATCATTACTGTCATTGCTGGTTATTACGCTACGGCGGAGAGAAAGTCGGAGTCCTTGGAATCTCCTCCGACCGATGCATTGGGAAACGGATTTCTAAAATATTTCTGGCTTTGGATCGCTTCCTCCGGCGTTACGTTTCGGCCGTACGAGCTCTCAATTAGAAGAGCCGGACTAATTGCTCGCGAGCTAGCACCGAGTCGGCTCCGGGCAACCGATCATTTCATTGAAATATTCGATCGACTTCCTTGCGAGAAGCGACACCGAACCGTTGCGCAACAACGACTATCGGCGTTTAGTCGACGATTAGTCGAATCGTAATGCAACGGAAATTTTCTGCTCGGACAGGTTCCGGCGACAGCGGCGTGGTCACGGTTTCAGAATCGAACTGCCGGATCGGAAACGATGGCACCGGCCAGAGGAGGAACAGCGCGGAGGAGGACCCACCGTTCTACAGGTCGCGATACTGCGATCCCCATCGAAACCCCATGGAAAGGGTGCTCCTCGAGATTGTCGACACCGAGGCGATCTACGTGGAACACCTGCGACAGATCATCCAAGTACGTTCGTCGTTCTTCGTCTTCAGAATCGTACGGAACTTGAACTGTATGCGTTTTCCAGGGTTACCTTATATTTTGGAGAAACGATCCGGCATCGTTCGCCCATCAAATGCAACTAAGCGACTTATTTAGTAATATTGAGGATATCTTCGAGTTCAACAGGTAACGCGATTTTCCTTTGGTATTAAAACATTCATTCGAGATTCTCGGGGACTAATGGCGACGCGATTTCGTTTCAGTCAGTTCCTTCAAGAAATAGAGAAGTGCGGCTTGGACCCTGTTTGCATGGCAAACACATTTATAAAGCACAACTCAGGATTCAAAGTGTACACGGAGTATTGCACCAATTACCCAAGGTAAATCGCTGGGGGACACTCGGAACGATTTGGGGGGTGCAGACTATGATTGCCAGGTACTAATACAGCCAATTTCAGGACAGTTTCCGTTTTGACTGATCTAATGAGTCAAGAGGATGCTGCGAACGCATTTCGAGAGCGGCAAGCGGCTCTGGGACACGCGTTGCCTCTCGGATCTTTCCTTCTGAAGCCTGTCCAGAGGATTCTCAAGTATCATTTACTCCTGGAGGCAAGTCGCTACTGTAACTTTGTACCAATGGCGGCTTTGACGGTCTTCCACCATCGTTTCATCGCTGCCTATCTTCACTGCCTGAACTATTTTATTAAACACAGTGCACCTTGACTGTTAAAAATAATTTAATACAAGACAGTCGAGTCGAGTATTATGTCGTGTACTACTATTGTAAACAGCGAACTGTATAAAATTGAGATTAGATTATCTTTGAGCTGAGTAGGAGATTGCGGGCGTCACACATGCGCGACGGTGGTAGGGAACGTGTTAATGGGTCTCGTTGAGCAATATCTGAACTTATTCGACGAACTGTTGGCTCCGCAGAACCTGTCGAAGGAGTACGGAGCGTACTGCGATTCGAGGGAAGACGAGGCCGAGGGTAGGAAGGCGATCGAGGCGGCGTTGGTTGCGACGACTGGCATCGCGAAGCACATCAACGCCATGAAACGACGGCACGAGCACGCTGTGCGTGTTCAGGAGATCCAGTCCCTTCTGTACGGTTGGCCCGGTCCAGATTTAACCACCAGCGGAGAGCTGGTGGCTGAAGGCCGATTCAGAATGCGAGGGGCGAAAGCCCCTAGGCATGCCTTTTTGTTCGATCGTATGCTTCTTCTCACCAAGAAGAAAGAGGATGGACTTCTAGTCTACAAGGCTCACATTATGGTACGATTATTGCCTCCCTTCTTCCACTGGAAAAACGCGTACTTCAGCGGCAACCATTTTTTAAATCGTTTGCTCAAGAATAAAGCTGCTCTACTAAATTTTACTTCGTCGTTGGCGATATAGAGCTATTGAAGAACACGTAGACATACTTTTGTATTCTTTTTTCTTGTAAGAAATTACGAACGACAAAGTAAATTCGATTTACTACGACCATAAAATAAATCGTGGGGCTAACGCGTTATCCATGCATCTGAAAATGTCTTTCGTCTGTGAACAGTGTTCCAACCTGATGCTCATCGAAAGCATACCGGGAGAGCCGCTTAGCTTCCATGTGATTCCCTTCGATAATCCTCGACTGCAGTATACCTTGCAGGTAAGATGCACCCGATTAACCCCGCTCGATTTTTTACATTGTCTATCGACGATGCTAATAATTCAATTTTAACCAGGCGAGAAACTTAGAGCAGAAAAGAGAATGGACGCTGCAGATCAAGAGGGTGATCCTCGAGAACTACAATGCGGTGATACCTTCTCACGCGAGGCAGTTGGTCCTGCAGCTCGGCCAGACACAACCGGAGGGTAACTTACATCTTTGACGGTTAAATCCACAATTTAATTAACATTCGATTAACCAAGACGCGATGGTACGCTTACAGATGACGCTCTGGCAGACAAAGGATCAACGAAGAAGCAATACTCCGCGCCGCCAGAGTACCTAGAGAAGCGAAAGCAGGAGCGAGAGAGGCGGCGCTCGGAGACCGGGCTTAGGCAGAAATTTAAGAAGAATGGCAGAAAGTCTGAGATTACAACCGAGGTAAGAGAGTCGCCTTAAAAAGGTAAGAGAACTGCACCTCCCTTCAACGACTGTAACCGAGTGCGTACTCTTCACAGGATTCTCCAGCATCGACGAGAAAGAACCAAAACGAGGAGTCGAGCGTCACCGACTCTAGGGATCAGGGTCTCAGAGCCTCTGACGGACGGGGATTGAAAGTGAAGGTATAAGAATTTTTTCCTTATACGCCCGACACATGCAGAAATCATTAATGTTCAAGATGGACACATACCTCCTCCCACAACAACGAGAAAAATTCGGTTTATATGTACACATGTTACGCATACAAAATCAACACGCGAAAAATTACTCTGTCCTCAACTGATCCGCGACTGCTTACAGTATTGCGCAGTCGAAAGGTTAACCAGCAAGCTAAACGTAACATTTGTTCTTCAGGATCGTTTCACCGGTTGGAGGAGGAAGTCGGAGCCCGGCTTCCAGTCGTACGTCTGCCTGATCCAATCGGACGAAGAGCAGAAGGAGGACCTCCGCGACTCGGGTTCAGCCGCCGTTGAGACCAAGATGACCGAGAGCGATCAGCATACGTTGAACTCCCCTCCACCGGAAGCCAAAGAGCCGAACACCGAGCAACAATCCCAAGCGCAAACGGTGGAGGAGATAGTTGGCCACATCCTGATGCAGAACCAGGAGTTCCAAAAGCTGTTGGAGAAGCAACGGACGAACAGCATCCTGAACGTCAGACAACAGCAGCGTTTCAACAAGCACGTGTCCGCGGACACGTCCGACGACAGCGACTCCGAGAACACGAACTACATCGCGGAGAATTCGAACAATAGGATGGCACGGCTCAGAGCGGTGCAAAGAGATAGGCTAGTCAGGACGAACAACACGTGGAATTCGTTGTCCAGGGACCATCAGCCCACGCAGCTGCAGCTGCTGTACGACAATTTGAACAAGATTGAGAACAAGATGAACGATGCTGGCCTGAAGAACAAGGTGAACCGTGTGCAAGAGAAGAAGGCGCTGTTCGAGGCGTTCAAGAGGCAGAGCATCGTCACGGAGAGCAAGGTGATCAAGACTGCTTTGAGGATACGGGAGAATTCGACGTCCAGGAGCGAGGAGCCTGCTCCGGTTCCGAAGGACGCAGAGGTTCCGACGAAGGAGAACGAGAACGGAGATCGCAAAGATGCTGGGGAAGAGACCGGCAATGGGTTCGGCAACTATGACAACTTGCAGCACGTCTGGGAAGGTCTCCAGGAAGAAAAGGACTTGGAGAACAACGATAGTCCAACTAGGCCAGCCGTGTGGCTCACCAAACGCTGCGAAGGTCTGCCCACGTCTCCTCAGAAATGCGGCTCTCTACCGCGCAGCTTTCAAATCAATCCGAATTCGAACCAGAACGTAACCAAGTCCCGGTTCCTCCAGAGAGACGGCAAACCCATGAGCGAGCGACCGTTCACGATAGCTTCGGACAAACCTGCGGAGATCAACCTGGAGGACATGGAGAGGTACGTCGGTTTCGAAGTGTTCGAAAGAAGTCCGGGACTATTGGAATGAAACTAACCTCTGCTGTGTCGGATTGCTTTGACGAGATTTGATGCACGTACTAATGCTTGTTACAGTTAATTGCGGGCACGTTTACGAGTAATTTGAAGGGGAAAAAGTTTTCTGCATGTCGAGAGTTGCTTAAGTCGCGCAGCAATGAAGGTAGTCCCGAGGAGCGCGCTGTAAAATTTTTGCTACGGAGAACAGTGATCAATTTTATCGTTTATCTTTTATCAACGCTTTGCACTGAAACCTCTTCGGAACTCGGAAATCACGACGATCTTAGAAATTATTTTGTTCGTACCACACTTCAATATTATAATGGCAACTTATTATCACCGTTTTGAATTGCGGTACGATCATTTTTGTTGTTAACGACGCCTCGGAGTCGTCACTAGAAGGCAAAGGGTTGAAACTAACATTTTCGAGAGAAGCCTCAAGAACTTAGCCATAATCGTTTTCATAAAATTTCCGACAGGTATGCCTCAACGTGCCAGCCTCAGGGACGGATCGCCAAGTTTCCCACGTCCGTCTCCACCTCCACGTCGACCTTCTTCTGTTCCCTGGACGACACCTTGACGGACGCCTACTCGGAGATTCACATGTCCTCTTCCACGACCACGAACATTCACCCGGACCACAAGATCTACAGGGCGAACACCAGCGGCAGCTCCACCATCTTCAAGAACGTGCTGTCGAAGGCTGGCAGCCGTCTCCAGGGGCTAAGAAACACGATGAGCACGGAGACCCTGGAGTGCAGCGAGGAGCTGGAACGTACGAAGTACTTCCGGTCGTTGAGCACGGGCAAACTGAAGAAGAAGGGCAAGCTGAAGCACTCGAGGGAGTCGTCCTCGGACGTCGAAGAGCTCGTAGGCTGTGCTGCCAGAGGATCTTCGGATTCTAGAGTCCCGTCGCTGTATTACAAACAAGGTAGCTCCTGTTTGGGTGCCCGGATCGCTCAATCGGACTACGCGGATCCTTCTGTGCTGTTCTCGGAGAGCAAACGACTTCAATCGGCGATCACGACTGGCGGTCAGACCAAGGAGAAAGAGGACGAGGAGATCGTGGAGAGCAGGGAGAGCGAGACGGACAGCTTCTACGAGCGGTCCTTCGAGACGATAGAGAACTACGTGGACGCGGACGTCGACGACGCGTTCAGAGACAGTGCAATATTCAGCGACATCGAGGAGGTTCTGGTGGCTAGACCCTTCTCAGGACACGAGGAGGCGTCCTTTAAGAGCAAAATAGCGCCTCCGGTTCCCGCGAAAAGGAAGACTGAGACTTCCACCTTGACAGTGAACCGGGAGACGTTGAATGTGAAGTGCAAGCCGAACGTCGCACAAAAGCCAGACTATTTGAAGGCGAAGCCCGTAGTGAAAGACTTCGATTACCCGAACTCCCGTTTGCCTGATAGTGCAGCGTGTCAGCACTCTAACATTGGTTTGCATGTTAGTTGTAAGGAGAACGGGGAGGACAGGGACGACGTGTCTGCGGGCCAGAGCCAGGCGGGTTGGGTCAGGAAGATCGTGGGTCAGCTGCAGGGTCACGTCGAGACATAATTTATACCAATGAATGTGTACAAAACCCCGCCGCGTGGGGAACCTTACACGAATTTCACGTTTGTCCGCGTTCTTAACCCTTTTGACATTGACGGACGTTCGCTGATGAAAAATTTGGTTCTTTTTGTTTTGATGGGGGATGGTCAAGGACGGTGGAGACGAATGTTGCTGTATAGGACATCTTGAAAGGGTTAAGAGATCCATGTCCAGATCAATAATACTCGCCAAAGGGGTTAGAGAGTTTGCGATAAAGTACAATGTTTGAGATTATATTTTATTACGAAGGTGGGAGAGATTCAAGGTGACGAATATACTGTGGATTTTATGTGTTTGAGAGAGTTTCATGGCAAAGATAATTTCTGCATACAAATCCGCAGTATCGTGATGGGTGCGAGTTCTTTGAGAGTGAACGAGTAACATTGATCTAGACGACACTCGGATACTGTATTGGCAAGCATAATATGTACATACATAGGTAACATTTTTTATTTTTAATTTGTCTTTTCCTCTTACGAATGCCGCGATACCTTTCTTTTTACGTTTATCAATGATGCCGCAAAGCGTTTCGTACGATCCAGGAGGGAAAAGAGAAGATCGAATAAATAGTCGTTATGTACACATTACGTTTCCCTTTATGCTACTTGTGCCTTACATCAACTATTTCTCACGCAAACATGAAGGTCCGGTGTTCGACCGCGCGTACGCTTGTACAAGATCGAAACGAATACTGCCGTACGATTTTTCTCGTATCACGTGAGCTAGTGGTAGTTAGAAGAAATGATTTATAAGTGATAATTTTCATTTTAACGTTACATCGTATTTAATCCTTGTCATACGGAAATTTTATGCGAATAATACAGGGGGTAATTATCGAGGACTCTTAATGTTGATCTCGATCAGAAATTTAAATATCGTTGCGTTGTTTGTTGTTATTGGAACATTTCTAGGAGCTTGATGTGGGAGGAGTGTTTGTTAACGAGAGTTCTAATCACCCTGTATTGTTACCCTGAATTTAATCATGAATTCTGTTGCTATCGGGTCGTTGGTCGGACTTATCCGTAAATCGTTGCATCGACTGAATACTGTAAACGTCGATGAACGTTCGAGTAACTCGTTAGGGTTTCGACGAGTCGCATTATCCCCGAACAATAAACAGGCTCGTTCAAGCGAACGCAAAACAGCGATGCAAGCAGATTTTTATTTTTTATTTATTCGGGAAACCCGACGAGCTCGTTGTTTGTACTGAACTCGTAAGTTTAATTCGCGACCAATCAATCGGATTATTATCAGTATTCATTTGTTTGTCATTTATGTTTCCAATTAAAATGATTACGATTCAGTGATTCAATTTATTTTTTAGAACTATACCTGCGCACAGTGTTATACACGGTTGGCAAGAACTATAGTCGACAGTTTCGCATAGCGCAAGTTGTATGCGAAATTCGTTTAGCACCTAAGACGACCGAATACTTTTACGATCAACCGAGAGGAGATTCGACGAATTGCACCTGCTGGGAAGACGAGGATTCGCAAGAAGACACGAAGATTACTTCAGGTAGGTTTTATTACGAGAGTGTCTATTTACAGAGGTTTGGCTAGACGTGCTTACAGATACAAGTGAAATGATAAATAAACGTTCATAAATTAGCTACGCAATACTGTATTTATAAAAAGGAAAAGTGAATTGACTAAAGGAGGTGTGAGAAGCTTCGCGTGAACTGAAAAAACGATCCACTCGTTATACACATTATATACAATCGCAACGACTATGGTACACTTAAACCGTACATTGTTGCTTCTCGAATCGGAGCGTGCGCGTCCGACGAGGATCTTCCAAGCTTCTTTAGTCCCGGTTACGAATATAAATATAAAGAATAAATTAAGATTCTCGTTTACAGAGTTTCCACGGTCGCCGAGACGCGTTTCGCATAGGCATCGATCATTCCTAAAATCAATCCTCGACTTCTCCGCACACCCTTTCGATACGTTGTGTACAATTCTGGTCCGTTTCGGTGCGGAATTATTTCACTGATCCAGAGAAAAACCAAATCGAGAACTTTTGATTCTCGATACTGTTCGGTTTCCCGTGCTTTAAACGTGGTGTTTCTCGCATCGAAAGGGTGGAACCAGCGTTTCTCCAACCCTTGGCGACCTTTCAAACTTCTAATTGGAAATCAAGAGGCCTAGGACACCAAAGACATAAGCGCAGTAGTTTTACGATGCTTTAATATTTTTTTCCCGAGGGTCCGCCATACAGGGGAGGGGGTTGGAAAAAGTTGGTAAGATTTCCTATGCGACGTCTCCTTAAACCTAAAGTTCATTTATGCGATAACAACGCGCGGTCCTCCTACTCCACTTGTAAGAATAATTTCGTTAATCGTCGTACCTATTCGCAGCTAAAGCTTTGGTTAATAACGTGCTATTGACATATTGACAATCTCCTCGTAGTTCCTTAAACTGAGCGCGAACCAACCACGAAATCGTTTCCATCCTCAATCCGCGCCGATTTATATCTCTTTTACACTTCCTCTTTAAAGAATTTTATTAAATATATATTTATATAATATTTGTATTCATATATATATATATATATCTTTTTCTCTGTTTCTTCTTCACGTATTTCTCGTTTTGTTTCGTTTCCTCTACGCGCCAGCTCGTCGTGTCTACAATACGAACTTGCCTCTCAAAAGATTCTTTTGCGTTAGCCCACTTCCACCGGAAACATAATACACACAGCTGATCGAAAATCGAGGGCCAATCGAACAGCATCTGTGACAACTCTGCACCCTGACTGCCAGAATTACAAATTAACGTCTCCCAGTTAAAATTTAGTCGACTCGAATCTTGATTTCTCGAAAGAAAACCGTGCGGAGTACAAATCAGAAAGTTTTACAGGATGTTTCTCCCAAAGTTAAAGTGTTTTATGCCAGCCTCGCTTCGTCCACTTTGCTCGGCTGAATATTGTTAAACGAATGCAACAACAGAATGTTCGCCTGCGCCAACAGTGGAAGTATCCTGTAATACCGAAATCATTCCGTGTGTAGAGGCAAGGACATCGATCTGGTCAATATGGACAGGTACATGTTATCGCTGTACTAATTGTCCTACTGCTACAGAGATCTACAACTTTGTTTCAACTGTACGAATGGTTCAAGAACACGGGAACGATCAACCTCTCAATTCCATAAGCTACTCTTGCGTGGAATCGTCGACTTGATCTGAACGCGATACTCCGCTAAATACACGCGGCAGGCACAGAAATCATGGCAAAACAGGACTGTAGACAACTCCACACGAAGACAAATAAATTTGAATATACTTTTGAAAAAGTTTGTGCATTGAGTTTCTAATTTTTCTAAAGATTTTCGTTCAAAGGAACCTCGTAACGTTCTTCGGATTGTCAAAGTCAATTTTCTCAGAAACCAAAGACCGTACGATAAAATTCCAAAGCAGATTTTCTGTTCGTTTTTCCTCCGTAGAATCGTCTAGGTTGTGGCCACGATTTCTGTGCCGCCCGGTGTACGCGTCATAAGACGATAAAAACGAAATACACTTCAGCTATGCACTATATTCAACGAAACTCTATTGAGGGATGTGATTAAAATTTTGTGGTCGAGGTGTCAGGTTGTCGGAGGGATTTCGGACCTTTGTACAGAAGTCCGAAGTTCCTCCGACCACCCAACGGAACACGGATATGTAGAATCTGCGTACGAGACGTGTCAGGGAGTACGATATACTCTCGTCTTCGGTATCCTGTTAAAACTCGCACTCCTCGTCGTATTCTCTCGCGTCGGACGTGGCCGATCACATTCCGCCGAAACGCGCGTGCTCTCGTCGCTGTGAATGAAATTATTGTCTTGATAATGATACAAAACTTTGCCAGGTAACATTGCAGAGTGTAGCTACTGACGACGTTATTGAAGTAGATTTCTGAACTCGGTTACACGTACGTTCCACGGTAAAGAAGAAATATCGAACGACTACGTGTTTCTCTCGTGAACGCGCGTCGAGAGTATCGGTAATATATCCAGGAGGCGAATAGTCCCGTTACATTCCCCGAGAAATCATTTTCCACCGAAGAAACGTGCGAGCAAATTGTGCGTGAAACCAGCTGAATAATCGTTAGAGGGGCGCGATCGAATGGTGTCCTGGTTATATTACCAATGCAAATGTATCCTTTGTACATTACACACTATACACACACTTCTTTTTCCAAGCGCATTCGCCAGACTCCTCGCGTCTTGAATTGGTTCCAATCGCCTATATCACACCGTTACACATCCACCGGAATATTTCCCACGTTTTGCCGCTCCGCAACCGTTATTAATTCCCCTCGGTAATAATTACGCATTACACGAACGCAGGATACGAAACGCGTTTGGCGAGCTCGGTGTGCTCTAATTATCGAAATATTCTGTGCCGTAGAGTGCGCGTTTCTCGCGAACAAAATTGCAGATCACAGCTCGGCTCCGCGAACAGTTTTCTGTACAGGCGAAACAGAAGAACGAACGTCGGCGACTCGGTTATTACAAAATAAATGATCTCCTTCTGTATAGTGACGATACAACGTCTCCTAATGGTACACAAGTCGCGGACACAGGGAAGACATCTCTTTACACCGTTTCGCTTTTCTTTTTACAAGGTCCGCCGACACGATCCAACATTCTCTCTCTCTCTCTCTCTCTCTCTCTCTCTCTCTCTCTCTCTCTCTCTCACTCCACAAGTTGTACAATTTGATTACAAGTGTTTTTTTCTCGGTTTCTTTTCTCTACAGCGTTTGATTGCTTAAGCACTGATTGTAACTGCGAGCTAGCCGTCGACACGCGAATATACACACCGCGACGCGGACCTGCTTGGTTCCCTGAAAAACGTCTCTGTCGCCTCTAATGCCACATCGACGTGTACAAACAGCGTAGAATCGTCTCCGTCTCTATTCGATCGTTTGCTCGAGCTATTTCGTTCAGTTTGTGCGTGCACGGTTCGACTCTACTTCGAGTGCTTCGACTTTAACGCGTCGCCAGCCTCTTGCGCAAGCTGCCCCATGGAATGACGACATCGGGCTGATTCTACCGGGGAAAACTGCGTCGAAAATGTACAGCGAGATTTTTCCGTTCGAGACTTCGTTGTCGAGAAAATCGGGCTTGAAGATCTCCCATGCGCTCGCAGTAGATACGGTCAGCCATGCGCTCGCAGTAGATACGGCCAGCCATGCGCAGACATCCGACACGTTTCTCTGGAGAACGGAGCCGTATAAAACAATTTTATTCTACACTTTCGACGCAGTTTTTCACGGAGAATCGGCCTGCGTTAAATGACTAATTGTTTTCTAATTAATTAGGTCTATCGATTTTTAAGAAATCAATATAAGGAACAGATATGGGGCTAATAGGCTTTTCGGGACGAGGTTTGGGTAGTTGTCTTCTATTTTGAAAGGCTCGCAGCTTGCCTGGAGGTAGCCGACGCGTTACCAGAACGTGAAACGTGCTAAAACGTCGTGCTTGAAGAAACAAGCGCGTCCAACCGGCCTAAACTAAGTATGCAAGACAGGAGTGACATTCGATGCAGCGAAGTGATCTATCTTGGACACATTCTGAACACAATCATTTCAATTTGTTCGTCAAAAGAATCGCCAGCGCGTTATCGCTCTATCTCGAAACGCAACGCATGTTCTATTTTGCAGTAACAAATCCCGCGATACGACCGTGTCTCGGCATCGATGGCGCTTCTGCCGAGAGAACTATGCCCAGCCACGTATCTTCTCCAATGTTCTCTGTCGTCTTGGTGAGCTTTCGGGCATGAAAGTTGAATCGACCATCGATGCCTCGACACTGAATACACAACGAATGTAACGTAATTAGTTACCGGTAATAAGCAGTCGGATATGAGACTATCATAGTAAACATTTAATAGCGTAATACTTTCTTTAGTAACCTACTTCCTATTTACAGAGCAAATCTTCATATAAAATACCAAAATATCTCAACATTTCCAAGATAATTTTACTCTGTCCATCCGTCTTTCCTAGTTCAATTTTTACATCTCGACTCTTGCTGTTTGCAAATCAGTGCGGTCTGTCGGTTTGCAATCAATGTATCTACAATGGATGGAAAAGTGCCAGATACCATAATTATTACAACACTGCTAATCTCGCGTCCGTGAGAGGGCACGGACGCGAGGATCGAATTCAATGGAATAGAATCGGTATCAAATCATTCTCTATATATATCGTGACAAGCTGTATACGTGTGACGAATCGTTAATAGATCTCTTTATATTTAATTATACTTTCTAATTATTCGTTATTTACCTAATATTTTTATTTCTCAAAGGCCCAATGAAGAATTACGTGATATCGGATACACACTAATATTAAAATAGAAATCTGCATTTAGTCTAACAGAATTTGTTTAGCTACACGAAAAAGCATTGTTCAATTAATCTCCTTAATCGTTGAAATTCTCAACATCGAATGTCTTGCTTTCGATTAATTTGATTACGTTGGTAGTTAGACGGCTAACAACCTAGATTACACGTTACGACTTCAACTTTTTTTTATCGATTACGTCTAGATCCGTCAGAGGATCTCTTCAGACGTTTCTAAATCCGATTAATGTTCTTTTCCTTTTTCCAAGCGATCGTTAAAGCGAGATCTATTATTCTCTTGTTAGCTTCGAGTGTTGTTTTTCCTCTCACGTTTAAGAATCATTGCGTAACAATCGATTCGTTTAAAATTCTAGAAACTTAAATTTCGAAAGCTGGTACCTCTAAACCTAACGTAACAGTAGTAGGTAATACAATTATAAATCTAACACAAACGTACAAGCGCTATCTTGTCTTTTATTCCATGCGAATTGCTGCATGCAACTCATCGTTAATTTCTCTATTTATACGCGTTTAAATTCATCGTCTTGACGTCTGTCCCGAGCAAGACTGCATTACTTTTCCGCGACGGAAACGTGTTAAATGAGTATTATTAAATTACATAAACAATATAGACAGTTCCCTCGATAAATAAAAAGGTCTATTTACAAACGATTAAAACGTTACTTCTAATATCAGTGCAGATTGAAGTTATTTTTTCGTTTCTTCTTTTTTCTTCATATTTTTCGGACGAACGTTACTTACAAACAGAAACTATATCGCGCGCTGCTCGTGCGAAGGAATATATCACATAGTGTCGATTAACGCTAATTCAACGTAAAGTCATAGTAAAATTATAAATCAACGTAAAATCTCCAACTCGGCGAGTTGTAAAATACTGCGTGCAATCGTTTCCCGACGATAGAGTCAACGTAATCTCGACGATCAAGAAGCGAAACGTAAATTCGAAAATGCGCCGTGCAACTCTCGCAACAATGTTTTACTCTGAACTATACATCATCCAGCACTCTTCCTCCTGAATACACTGTCTCGCGTATTTAAGAAAGTCTTTCGCGAATAAGAAATTATTATTTCTCCCCAGTCTTAGAAGCCAATCACGCAACTTCCCGTCGTCTCCGAAGAAAAATACCAACGTCTCATTGATATATATATCTGCAGGCGTTCCAATTGTCGGAACAAAAAAAAAGAATGTTCTTTTCCCCGAAACGCATGAGACGCATGATCGTGTTCATAAAATACATACTTCCTTTCTTTAAGTGAATCTTAATCGAAAGAAACACGAGGTGTGTATCGTTTCTAATTTTTTCGTTTAGGATTGATTATCAATGCTAAGAATTAATCACGTAATTGAAAATGTTCCACGGTTGTACATAGATTAGTCGGTTTATGTACTAAAACGCTCTTCCGGATCTGATCAAACGAAGAATCATTTGCTAAGCCGTTCTCCCACATATACGCTTCTTAAAATAAATCATTTATGATTGCCATCATAAACTACTTTGCCGTGTATACTGTATTTCCATAGTACAATTGTCCAAAATTAGAGACACTGATGAACGCAATGTCTTATTAAAATAACTTTGATGCAACAGCCCGATGCCTACCAAAGCAAAACTTATACGAAACAATCGTGATTTTCGACAGTTCATTTCCACAGAAATAATACACCGCTCGATCCGAAGTCCCGTAAAACTGGCCATCCCGTGATTAATTTCTATTTAAATCGTTGTCTCTGTTGCTGGTCTATACTACTTAGACTATCTTTGGCCAATACCTTACTCCGCCTTCAATGAATTCGTGTCCAGGATGTAAAGGATTTTCCTATATTATGGTACAGTCTAAAAATCATTCTAAAAATATAAATATTCGTATATCTACAACTGGCCGTGCGCGTTAGACACGGTTCTCATAATTTTAAAATGTATTTATACGATCAGATTGAGTTGAAATTCGAACGGATAATTTTAAAACGAATACTCGAGTCTACAGATTTCTGCTTGGCATGCTATTTTGTTCCATCCAAGTGAATCGATCGGTATAAGCTTTATTTTGTCAGGCATAAGGGCGAATTTACACATTACTTCAAATATATTCCTGCTTCCTTTCGATATTCCATTCTCTCTCACTCTCTCTCTCTCTTTTTCTAATTTATTTTTTTGTGTATTTTAGATTTCGATCCCTAAATCCTAAATCTCTTTTTCGTTTAAAAATGTCCTCGGTAAATAACTCAGTTTATGGAGCATCGACTATATCGAGAACAGTGACGAAAAAACGTGCACGCCGACTCTTGCTCTCTTTCTCTCTCTCGCTCTCTCTCTGTCTTGTTCGCTTTTAAAAAGAATAATGAACAATATTCTCTTACCAACGTCGACCACTGCCTCTATCAGTACAGTCTCGTTTTGTTTTTTTTTTTTTACTTTACACGCAGTCTCTGTGACAATCACGAATCACTTGCGACACACCGATCGAGCGCGTTCACAGTTGGAAGACGCTGCTTTCTAGTAACTGGCCTCGTGCCCAGCAAGTATGTACAAGTCCGCTCCCTCAGATTCTGTCAGCGTGCCTGACTGGACCAAGTGACTCTCCAACATCACCACCCTGTTGACAAAAATTTGTCAGTCAATCACGATCGACCGTCCCCTAAATTTTTCCACGTTGAAAGAGGCATCACATACTTATCGGATCCTAGCAATCTGTACGTTCTACTTGGGTCGCTGATCTCTTGCGTAACTTCGCCATTCTTAAAACTCCTACCTTGCATACCATGCTTGTGGAATGCTAGTACGCTATCTGGCAAGCAGACTGGAGCAAACAGTTAGTATGCGTTGTTATTAGACTGCGGATCCTTGTGCATTTAGAGCTAACAACTAGATTTTACGCGCTTATAAAACGTCTGGTTTAATAAGACTTTTAACTTTTGACAGGGCAAACAAATTTTGCATAGATTCTATTAGGTCAGTGCAACAGTTCGTGCCCGATTCCTTGTTGTATCTTGATATGAAATAGGTCATAAACTGTGGCACCGACCTGATATTTTCCGTAATTAGCTACCATATTACTTAAAAATCTTCTTTATATTTTCCATTAAAAAATGGGAAACTTACTGATGGACTCGATTTGAAAGTTGAAATGCAACTCCGACATTTGCTTTCTTGTCGATCTGGGCTTCCCCTGCAGCGTCACCACTTTCACTACGTCTAAAAAATCACGGTTCAAGTGACAATCGAAGTACAATCTCGCACAAAGATTATTTCCATACGGAAAGTATACACTTACTGTCGTAACACACTAGTATAGCATTTTTCTCCAACTGAGTTACATTGATGACATGAAGGTTTTCTCTTCTTGGTATCACAGTGGCTACAAAAATACGTCTCGGTTAGGTTTTCGAGTTGTTTCAAAGCGAGAATCGAATGATTAGAATAAACGGGAATATACCTGAACCATCCATGTCTTCCAGTTCGTCGCTGTGAAACCAGCTCGCCCCCGAATTCATGTTGATCAAGTCCAGTTTCAATTTGTTCTGCTGATATGGTTGTTTCACGGACACGCACACCATCGGATACTCCATCTCGGGCGTGATAATAATCTCGAACACGTTCAACGGCGAGGGGAGGGGGCAGTCGAAGTGCTTCAGGAGCATGAACTTGTTCAGCGGGTCGTACCATTGCATCAGGAATATTCCCGTGGGCATCGCACCGCAAAGATACTTGTACCTGCATCATTAAACCTTTCAATGTTATCGATCTGCGGTCAGTCTCACAATTGATGGCACACACTTTCAGAGTAACTTTTTTGACTGTACAATACCGACTGTATGTGCGACAAAAAGTTCTACACACCCATTGTACGGGTTTCTGCCAACGCAACACTTGGTGCATCCCTTGGTGTCTGGAACCTTGGTGGTCAGCGCAAACTTCCTCGGGACTAATCTCTCTGGTATTTTGTTCATGTGCAGTGAAAACCTGTGGCTCTGTTTGCTCTGCATTGCTAATAAGTCGTGTCTGTATAGTTGCGGGGTTTTGCCTAAAAAGGTACATTCACTTTTAGAGATACGACAAACTAGTTCTCGCTTCGATCAACCAAGAAATATCGTCTTACCAGACAAAGACATGAGAACGTCTTTGATGACGTACATCCAGATCGTACGTCTGGGGTACAGCTGGTCTATAGCAGTTTCATGGAGCTCGTTTAGGTTCAAGTTGTAAATTCCTTCCTCCGCTGCGATTAGTAGGTGCTGATCCCTTGTGTCTGGATGGATCCAACTGGCGGTGCAGTGTATTCTTAAGGGACAGCCGTTGAATACCTAATTGAAAGGTTCTTCTTTAATATAGCGTTACAAATTGATTAACACTGGATTTACGGAGCACTAAAAGTGACAATTTTACATTACTTGATAAAAATGACAAGAATGCGTTTATCTAAATTTTTAGTCATTGTTTAGATAATATATACTCAAAGAAATAAATTTATGAATAATTCCTGTAAATTAAAAATATTGGAACGCGTCCCGTAAACCCAGTGTTAAAAAGCAGACAGAATAAAGATGAGGAGATCACTTTTGAGAAACACGCCCCCATGTGAACTTTGGGTGTAGGCGGCAGTCCATTGCTGATGGGTCTGGGCGGCGTATGGCGTTTCCTGTCCCTTCTTCTTGGTGGGACAGGCGGAGTGTCCGATAATAAGTCCGGACTCATGCCTTCTCTCTCCCCGTCACCCGGCGTCTCGTTTTGGCCTGGCAAAACACTTTTCTGTTAACTGCGAGTCTCGTTATTTCTCTTGGCCGATTAGTTATACAACCTACAATTAATAGACTGCGGATTATATGCATTTACGATAAAATTGAACGCGTGAAAGAGTATAGTCGGATAAGGTGGTAATAAGACGCAACTACCGTGATAATATGAACGTGGTAATCCGATAATTTTAATATAAAATCCACAATTTCAAGTTTCTGGAATTTTTTAAACGTCGATTTTGCAATCAAAAATTCGGAAAAAATTCACGATCGTGTGTGCTATTAGGTGGAATGCCTATGAATTTTTCCGTAATTTTTTGTTGAACAGAACAGTTCAGTATAGAAGTACAGAACAGTATAACTATCCTTGTGGTAGGGCTACTGACTGGACTATCGAATGGTACGATGGAAGATCAATTTGTTTTGGGAGCACAGTTGACCACGTTATCCGTCTATGCCCTTTAGAAACAACAATTAACTGTTGCACAAAGGTCCACAGTCTAGTAATTACTTACATTAATTAATGAGTTATACCGTACGAGAAGTCCAACAGTGGATGGTCTGACAAAGAATTGTTAATTGAAATCTGGTATGTACAGAAATGATGAATAGAGTCGATGCATCGTTATGGTCGTTATCTTAGGAGCTAATGGTACCTTGTCGAGTCTGTTAATGGTAAATGTGTGTCCATGAAAAATGAAGTTCGATGGGCATGCTTTTGAGTTAGCGCTGGACTATTACTTCGAGAAGGAGGCGAGATGACATTAGGGAGGTCTAGAGAAAACGAACTCGAAGATTGTCGTGCTCCTACCATTAGACTGTGAGGACTCGTCTCTAGGACCACTGTCCGAGAGAGACCGTTGACGTTGTCCATTGGCAGCAGTTAGGGATTGTGAACTGCTCACCAGACCATACAACTCGTCCACAGAGCTGTGACGCCTGGGGCTTGCTTGAGATCCTAAGCACCGAACCTACTGTTTATACTACCGCCACGGTTTGTTAAAACCTGTTCAGAACCTCCACATCATTCATGTGACGTGAATCTATGCGTTACAATGCTCTGCTGTAGTTTTTACAGATATCGATGGAAAAGTGTTCGTATGTACAATGCCGTTGTTTGATATGGAAGTCTTGAATGTAGTGTGCTATTTTGTACACATTCTAGTGTGCTAGTAGTATGTACCAGCAACGAATCTAGTTTCTCACCTGACATATTGTAGTACGGGCAGTGCAATTCGCAATCATTCGATGACTCTCCCAGAGGAAGCGTAGCTCTGGAAAAAGAAATGTGTAGACGATATTAGTACGGACGAAGGACATGTGTTTCCTTCCAAAATATAGGCGTTACTGGGTTAGTAAGTAATAAATGATAAATGAACATTAACTGATTTGGAATTAAAGCTTGGAGACAATTTCACGAGACACCAATTATTGTAAATGAAGAAGGTGTAATAGAGAGTATTAGCGGATGAAAGGGAGATAGTGCAAACTGATTATAGTATTAAAAGATTGTACGTAACGCTATAATGACAATTGCTAGATCCGATTGTTTAAGCAGAGGAATGAGACGTTCAGGGAGAGAATGTTACACAAGATAGTATCGTTTAAATGTACAGGACATTTACTAGTAAGCACACTTCGTGGTAAAGCTCGACAATTTACGAAAATATTTCCCCATGAAAGTGGAACTGGGGAACGCAAAAATACAGACGTATTACCTATGGTTAAGTCAGTACATTATGTCACCTTAATTGTTAATGATATTGCTCGTCCGACCGGGAACGGATTGCAAGAGGCAATTAGTGTAAAATTAGAAATCTTCAAGGGATCGAAGCCACACTCTCGCGTACACGTTTGCCGATCGTTCGTTTTTAAATGAAAGCCCATTGCGTTACTTTACAAATAAAAGTAACTAAAATAATAACTGAGCTGTATCTACAACCAAAGACGAAACAATCTACTATTACATTTGGTCAATTACTTACTGCAGGGAATATAGCTGGTCGCAATGCCCACCAACCATCGACATTGCATTCCCCCTGCACACATGAAACTATAATCATATACTATAAAACGATTACATAATTCTTGTCTTAGAAATTCTGTTGAACTTCCGCTCGTTGATATTGAATTAATTACAATATATACGTAAATTCCTGTACACTCCTGCAATCACTATAATAGGCACATGAAAACTTCCACCACCAATATGGTCAACGGATTCGAAACGGAATCGTCTAATAAAAATCTAACATGCAATGAACAGCGTTAACAATACCCTTCTTTCATTGAAGCATACTCTGAAAATGTGAAATGTCACGTAAAAGTATCTGTATATGTGTGACAAGTATATTAATATGCTTGTTACCGTTTCTCGGGGTGTGTGTACAATGCGAATCGTAATAATAATAATAATAATAATAATAAACAAACGTAAAAATGAAGTAAACGCATAATGCAAAATAGCCGAATCAATTCAAATGCTCCTCGCTACGATGCAATAAAAGAAAAGTTGTTAAATGGACGTTGGGGATATCAGTCGATAAATTAACGTGAAGCGCTGCGATATAAAGAAAGTAAAATTCAATGCGTAGCATTAGGAAACGTAAGTGCGAGGTGCAAGGTGCAAGGGAAAAGGGTTACCTGCCAATACCTTAGCAACAACTCCTCATCAATGTACTGCAATAGACTCCTGTTGGGAGAAATTATTAAAATTACAAACTGATCAGAGAAATTAGGTATTTATGATGTATTGAAATAGGAACAAGTTGCGAAAATTAAATCTGGGCAAGGACCAGGCGTAATATAAGAGTCGAGTATCAAGTATCTTGTGTTACATATACTGTGTCAAAATTACTATGTAACAACCACAAAACGAGAATTTGAGTTTCAATTGCGCTTACGCAATTTAAGATAAGAATACATGCTTCACATCCGGTAATCAACTTTTCTTATGCTTTACAGTGCCAATAGTAATATTTAACTTGTTTTCTTTTTTACCGGATGTGCAACATTTATGTAAAAGCTGTTCACAAAATGCTGTTGAACGAAGTAAATGATATTTCCCGTACTTACGTAGAAGGTGCACTCAACACAGCAAGACTTTTTAACATTTATATTCCGAACATGCGATATTCATTGCAAATGCACTGGCATGCATAATCGTCGTCAAATTGCACAAGCAAGTTTACGTAATTAAAATGAAGTGTAAATAAATCGTAAGTATAAAATGTTAAGACGATTGTGCTACTGTCGTCTCTCCACATTAATGACTTTCAATCGTGCTTGTATAGAATAAAAGAAAACAAAAGAAGGATTTTCTACAGACAATTTCCATGTACTGGTTCTCTACAGTTTTCAGCTTCAATGTTTGTCAACAAGGTACCATGCCGTTACATACACATTAACGAAAAACACTTTACTCCAAATTGAACAGAAACGATACGATCTATATTATCAAACATTTCCAACAACTAAAACGTTAATTTGATTCGAGAGTAGTCTAAAGCTGTGTAAAATGTCCACACCAAACTACTTGTACCGTATGCAATTACCTTAAACTCATATGAAATATTTCTGTGCCTGTTTTGCTTCGACGCGATTCTCTATTATCTGTTGTCTCGCTAGCGGCAACAATACTGACACAGAAACAAACTATATCATGTTTTGGGAGAGTACAGCGCTGAATAAACCGAAAGGAATCGTTTTGAAAAAAATTGAAAAAAAAAGAGCAGGTAATGCGCTACCACGATTTAATATTAACACGGATTTACATCTCTTTTGTTTTTATAGGAGACGAAAATCGTTCCTAACTAGTGCAACATATGCAAAGCAAAAGCAGACGTGCCGTATGCAACTTAACATAACACTGCTGTTTCACTTGACTCGCTTCCAAACAATACTGTAATTAATTTTGCGCTTCGGAAAAATCTCTCCTGCAAAGCGGGACAAGTTCTAATTACAGACGATCATTGGACATACAGTGAAACAGCAATTACCATATTAGTGGAAGGACTTTAAAGCGTCAACCCTCCTCCCCACATTTTAGAGTAACATCAAGGGCTACAGTATAATTAATACACATCTGTCTTAAAGGTCTACTTACTTCTCTTGCTCGTCTTCGAATGCAGTACCGATACCACAGTCTGGATGTGCATCACAGTTATGAACAGTCTACAAACGTGGATATGAAAGTAGAATTCATCGTAAACATTAGAGAGTAACGGCACATCAATTCGGAGTAATGAATTACGATAAAATTAATAATAACGCTTCAAATATAAGAGGTACCTTTACATTATTCATGATATCCATAATATCCCATGCTGGACTACCATCTACAGACGGCGATATTACTTCCCTTTGTAATGTTCCATCTAGATTAATTTGATCTAGAACGCGTACGAAATTTATTATTAAACGAGTAATTGCATTTAGGGTCCTACAGTCTCTTACCGTCGCTATCTAATTGCGGTATGGGGCTTTTTGGTCTAGGTCTTGCAGTATGACGCGAAGCGATCCTCTGCGGAACGTTCGGTACGGCTCCGTCTTCATCAGCTTCTAAATCAGTAAACATATGACTAGGATTCGATACCTTTTGCAACAATTCCAAAGCTAAACGTTTGCTCATCTCGCCTTGAAAAAACGCGTGCTGCAACAATAGTATTCGTTGACATTGTCATCCGCGCAAACGTACTGAATTTCTTAATGCTTGTAAGAAAACAGAAATTGTAAAAGAAAGAATAACCTGTAGGAGTTTCTCGGCTGTTGGTCGTTTTTTAGGATTCTTCGTGAGAGCGACCTTCACGAAATTGTGGAATGTCGGACTCCATTTGTCTTTGTCTTTTAATGTCGGCGGCTTGAAGCCGGACTTCGACATGAGAAAAAGCGCTCGCATAGGATGCAGATCGAACATGGGAGGCTGCAACTCCGCCAATTCTATCGCGGTGATACCGCATGCCCAAATATCACAAAGTTGATTGTAGCCGCCTTTCCTTTCTACAGCTGCCACCTGAGAATCATAGACGCGTAAATTTTCTATACAAATTTGGATGCATTTATGCGCTTAATAAACAAACCGAGACTACCTCTGGTGCCATCCAATAGGGTGTGCCGATAAAACTTTTCCTTTTATTAATAGTGGCTGTAATCTGTGCTGAAACTCCAAAGTCGGCTAATTTCACATCCCCAGCTTCGGTTAATAATATGTTGGCACTTTTAATGTCACGATGCATCTTCCCCATACTGTGCAAGTAAGCTAGTCCCAATAGGGTCTCTCTGCACATATACGCTATTTGTATTTCTGATAATGGTCCAGTTACTGTAACCAATTGAAATGTTAAAAATGAACAATGCAAATATTAGGCTAAAGAAGATGCAATGATAAGGATCATACTGTGATATATATCCTGCAGGGAACCACCTCCGCAGTATTCCATACAAATCCATAGTTTATCCCTTCTCAGGTAGCTCCCATAATATGCAATTATGTTTGGGTGCCTGCAATCCTTCATCATCAGGATTTCTTGCTGAATAATTGCAAAATCATCCCCTAAAATATACAAGCGAATAAGAATTAAATAGATGTGATATATTTAGTCGATAGATGTGGGATGCTCTACTTATTGTATTGAGACTATAGGACTCTAAAATGGTACGAAGAAGCAAGGACCAATAGGAATTGCCTTGTATCGAGTACAGAAGAAAGTACGAAACTGGGAGAGGAGTCTACGAATTCGGTGATGTGAATTATGGGTGGGAGGTCAGTAAGGCTGTAAAAAATTTGGGACTGCTCACCTGGTTCCAATTTGATAACCTTAATAGCGGCGAGGTCATTCATGGAAAGTCTTTTGGCCTGCGAAAATAAGTCGAATGCAATGTACGGCGACTGGTCACGGTGTTCGATGAAGAATATCAGGGGTCACAAACCTTGTAAACGTCTCCGTACGTTCCGCTACCTATCCTCTGGATGAGCTCGTACTCATCCTGAGGATTTCGTCGGCTTATGTCACTGGACAATGCGTTCGCGTTCAAAGCCATCGTCGAGCAGAAACGCGTCCAAGCGAACACCTAACGGGCGTGATTAACATCTACAAAGAAGGAATTAACGTTAACGCGTGGACACACATTTGTTCGTCAGAATGTCACTTTCGTCGAAACGTCGCCATTGTTCACAACAGCTCTGAGGTTGGCCGCGTACTCGACCAGCGGTTCCGCGATACATCGATCGGGACCGCGATCGATCGCGACCTCCCCGGGGAGGTCCAAAATTTAAATTGAATTTTTACCGAAATGAAAAACTTTCAAATTCCCGTCGGTTCGAGGGGTTCGAAATCGTGTCCAGTCACTGCGTCCGATGTTTCAGGGGAAAACAATTCGGGTCGCTCCGAAGAGATAAGCACATTGTCGCTGATAGATAACAGAAATTGACAGATTAGATTGCGAAGATCTAAATTGAGAAATTATTAAAAGCTCCTGAATACCATATTTGCGCAATATTCACGCGTTTAACGATGAACGATCCCGATTGAAATGTTTTTTTCTAACCGATTAACGATTAGATTTTTCATTGTATCGATGCGTAATCGAAATTAATTGCGATAAGAACTATGCAGCCTTAGGTCCCCAGACTTAAATTTAAAAGGAAATGAAATTCTCTTCATCGAGAATTAATGGATTTAGCAATTAAATGAATAGGCATTAAATAAAGGAAGACAAGTTAATGTTGCAATCATTGTTGTAATGCGAAGCGAATTGTGACTCGTTCGTCGCTAATAAATAATATAGATCACGAGGAAGATTCGACGTAGCATATACTTTGTCGTCTGTATACGTGTGCGTGCAGGTTTTCATTCATAATTAAATTTTCTCACGATAGGCAGCGGTACTTTGTCGTGAAATCATTTCTCAAGCACATAAAATGAGTTTAACTGAAAACTAATCACAAGACAAAACATTATTCTGCGGGCATTTACCCCAACGTGTTCAAGAATACTTTAGTATATATATTGATACCGTCTTCATTTATAAGATAAAAAGATGATAAACAATAAATCGTTCCAAACAATTATCGGGACTGTAAGTTTCTGTGAATAGAATGACTATCCAGTATTGCTATGCCGATGTCACCAGTAGCAGAGTAAATGAATCCATTGTCGGATCATTAGCGGAGTCACTTGTTCCTCGATAAAGGAACGATTCATTGGTCGCTTAAGACTACGTTTTCCTTTATCACAGCGATGCTTTATCAACTAACAGTCAGTTAAGTAGTTAGTATGCGTCACGAGTGGTATAATTTTGTATAATAATCAAAGAAGATATGAGAGTGTTCACGCTCGGGGTTTCAGCGATCCCGATACGGTGCTGCCCCCTATTCATTTTTAGCGTGGAACAGAACCTGGGCAACTTTTAGCATGGGACATGTAATAATAATAACAGCCGAGAGGATAGGAGAGTGCTCACGCTCGGAGTTTCGGCGTTTCCACTTTCGTGACATCGCTGTTTTTAGCATGGCATTTTTAGCAGGGAACAGAACCGAGCAGCTTTTAGCATAAACCGAACGGGGGTTGGCATGGCAGCTATGAAATAGCTGTTCCATGCTAAAAAGTTGCCCATATCACCGACCAGAATCTGAAAATAGCGCCATTCGACGTAGATACTTTTATATAATTATAATGTGTTATTTGTATATTCTAACGTCAGTTTACGTACTTTAATGATTATTTCAATATTTTAACAATTTTATTATAAACAATAATCTTCCAACAGCGTCACTAGGACTTAGTGGCAAACTGCTAAAACTGTTAGCCAAGCGTTATTGATAGTGGATATTTTTTATTTTTACTTGTGGCGACATCTATCAGTTGAGTATGATATCTACAGTCGATAACGTTTGACTAACAGTTTCAGCGATTTGCCACTATGTCCTAGTGGCGCTGTTTGATGATTTTAGCAGAATATATAAGTGGCGCCACCTATGCGAGAGAGCTGAACTAAAATTGGCTAACAGTTTGAGCGTTTCGCCACTGCATCGAATGGCGCTATTTTGAGATTTTACGGAGCATATAATTCGTGCCGTTTTACACACTGCTCCTTATGATGTGCGCGGCAAAAATCATTTGCGCACGGACATTTGTCTATAATAAAATTGTTATAAAGCACGTAAACTGACGTTAGAACCTACAAATAAGACATTATAATTATATAAAACTATCTCAAACTGAATGCACAGCAATATACAAAGACAAAATAGCTATTTAATCTTGGGAGAAAAAATACTTAAACTTACCTTATAGTGACAGCAGACTGCCCCTACATTCAAATACCAAACCAAGACGAATTTGATCTCGTATAGTTTATTAGAAAATTATTTACATATAAATATTTACATGTTGTGTACGCCAGAAATAAGATTCCGTATTAAAAGAGTCTATCATTCTCCTTTCTCTTGGAAATCGACTGGGAGACGGGGTAACTGAGAATACTATGACGATTCGTGGGAGGGCCGTCCACTGTCTGGATGGAGGAGAAAACCCCGGTTGACGGTGTCTCGCTGGCTAAACACGATATAAAGAACACATATAGAGCAAATGGGTGGCTAAGCTCGTCGTAGCATGGCATAATGATAACACGCTCGAATAATAAGGATAGCTGCAGAGGAGACAGGGTTGGATACGCACGCGTGGGCCCGCGTTTGGGGCCCGTCTTCCGCTTCCACGCCGGTGAACGTTCTGGCTTTAACTCCGGCTCAGTTCCACTACGTGCCCCCGGTATTGTATACGACGTCCTAGATACTTCGTTTACCTCGACCATCTATTTCTCTCTCCTTTCAGTCTCTCCGTACCCTTTGTCCATCGCGCACATCCATTCTGTTCGAGCGAACGCTCCTCCCTGCTACCCAGACAGTCCTCACTGTTATCAAAGCTGCAGAGCTTCGAATCATCAAACCAAAACAGTCGAGATCTACTGGGTTTCTAGGCCCCTCCGTTACCGCGAAAAAAAGAGAAACGCGTAACGATCGAAGACAGTGTTCGGGAATTTCTTCGAAAAAACGTTGGAACGACGGATTTTTAATTGGGGGCGAATTTTTGATGAACCACCGCGTCCCCGAATGGTAGCAAGTAGTGTCGTGGATCCCATAATTCACAAAAGGGGTAGCGAGTGGAATTTGTGTCGATCGATGCTGTGATTTCGGGGAATAGGTGATTTAGTTAACGACTTTTAAAGCTCCTGTAAGATATACCGAGTGTTTTGCTGCATGTCCAACGATGCGGAAAAATTTGGGGGTTTGAGGTCCGCGAGGGGTGCACCGGCGCTTAGGGGAACCACCGAGGATGGCGCTGCAGGGGTTTCACCGCCAGCGGAGTTTCGTTCGAATTTCACAACGGCTCACTCGGTCTTAAGTTCCCCTCGAGAAGACTCATCGAGGACTTCGACACGATTTACACCGAGAAGAACAGTGCTCGTATACTGTACAACGATTCGCCGATTGTCCGTAAACTAAACTGTAACATCTCCGCTATTTAGAATCAAACGGGATAGACTCTACCGCCGAATCCGCGAGTGTTCCCTCGAGTGCACAGTGTCAGTGAAAATACCCGAAGAAGAGAACTTGCGCGATAAAACTGATCGATTTTCCGTCCATAGATCCTGCTATTTTTTCCAGCCTTCGCAAATGGGACAGACTTTATTCGCGCAAACTCGGCCGCTCGAAAAATAAGGGATGAGGGTATACGGACTGCCAACGAAAATGAGCGCCGAGTAACCTTTCAATTTCGATGTCCGAAGCAATATCGTGATAGACGAAAGTTCGCCGAAATGAAGCTCGTTTTCTTGCAATTGATTTTGACGATCGGCGTGATAAGGGGCGAGCAGAGATTCGCGGAAACCCCCGGATTGTACCAGGAGGTCTCCTCGGGGGACGATGTGCAGTTGCGGTGCAGGGTGCAGGACAAGAGGGGCCAGTGCATCTGGCAGAAAGACCGGAAGCCGGTGGGCATGCACCCGGACAAATACGAGTGGGCCAGCGGTCGCGGCAGTGATTGCACCCTCCTGATCAGACGAGCCTCCCTCGACTTCGACGACGGCTTCTGGGAGTGTCAGGTCACTTCTGGCGACTTTACGCGACAGGATGCGCTGACATCGTTGATCTCGCGGCTCCTTGTCAGAGGTGAGACTGCCATTCGATCATTATTCTTCAATCCATTCAAACGGGATTCCTAAAACATTCTTCAACCCTTACGGCGATAAATAAATTAGAAATCAACAGGAAATTTCTCCACGAGAACGTTCAAGTTTCGAAAAAAAAATTGAAGTAGGTACCCGGGGTATTGGAATTGTTAGAACTTGATACTAGAGACTGCCTTTCAATCATTATTCTTCAATCCAGTCAAACGGGGTTCCTAAAACATTTTTCAACCCCTACGGCGATAAATAAATTAGAAATCAACAGGAAATTTCTCCACGAGAACGTTCAAGTTCCGAAAAAAAAATTGAAGTAGGTACCCGGGGTATTGGAATTGTTAGAACTTGATACTAGAGACTGTCTTTCAATCATTATTCTTCAATCCATTCAAACGGGATTCCTAAAACATTCTTCAACCCCTACGGCGATAAATAAATTAGAAATCAACAGGAAATTTCTCCACGAGAACGTTCAAGTTCCGAAAAAAAATTGAAGTAGGTACCCGGGGTACTGGAATTGTTAGAACTTGATACTAGAATTACCAAGAAACCTGGCCGGCCTGAAATTCCTCTGTTTAATCCAAGTATCTGAAACAGAAGCACCGAAACTGGATATCTCGAGACGGCCTAAAAAAGCAGTAGCCTCTAAGAGGTATTTCCCAGACGCACTAGTAAAAAGTGTCACCGTCTGCGTTATGCCGCTAATCGGAAGAATTGTGGAACAGAAAAATCTTTCAGGCTCTTGAACCACTCGCGTGTGATCCCGCCGAGCCGCGCCGCCGAAGAAACGAAACAGACCGCCAGATCTCGTGTGAACGAAGTCTGAGAAGCCTCTTGACCGCCCTGGTTTAAGCTTTTCACGCTACAGTCGATCACTAACCGTTTCGTATCGTACCGAAACGAGAGAGCACCATCGAAAACAATTTGAACGCGTTCTCGAAGCTCGTCGAGTGGAAGATGGATTGAATTCGAAGTTAGGCGTATCAGCGTTCGAACGGAGAACTGCTCAGCCAGCGATTATGGGATCAGCTGTGCTCGCGTAACAGTTCCCGCAACGAGACGTTAACGCGTTAAACGCGCCGTTTGATTTTAACGGAACGTTGAGCGTTTGCGTCATCGCTGGAAAAGAATCACTTTCCTCGCCGAATCATACGCACACACCTAATCAGATCCGAAAGCCTCCTCAATGGAACAATGCAGATTTTGCGGGGCCAACTTAAAATTCGCTAAACGCGACCGGGCAATGATGCAATGCTCGTTCCGTTCTACTTTTCTCTCTCTCTCGCTCTCTTTTCCTCTTTCTCTGCACGAGAGATTTTTGCAACACTGATTTCGAACGTTGCTCTGCAAACACCAATTCCAAATCCGTTCGGAGAATAAATAACATTAAATAAGGCTAAATCGTTTCACAATCGTTCCGTTAATAATCGCGATTAGACCGGCAGTTTTAGCACGTTTATTGTTGAAACGTTTCTCTGAATTGGCGAGGAACTTTCTCAACGACCCGTCACCGGTGACAGTGCATTATTCACAGCGATTCGGTTTCGTAGTTAGATTCTGCCATTTTTATTCTCCGAATCTGCGCGAAGAACTTTCTCAACGTTCCGGCACAGGTGACGGTGCACCGTCCGAAGCGATTTGGTTTCGTACTTTGCTAGTTTTATAACACCCGTATCGCTCACGATTCTCCGAAGCTGCGGAGAGAACTTTCTCAACAGCCAGACACGCAGATGACAATATTCGCAGCGATTTGGTTTCGCATCGGTGTCGCAATTTCTGTGAACACGTCCGACACATTTGGGACACGACTCGCGAACGAATTTAGAACAGTGATAGTCACGTGACTTTTTAATTAACAATTTTCAGTCACAGACTTACGATCCGTGTTGGTCTTGATCCGACGGGTCTTAAGTCTGTGACTAAACTTGTCTGTATTATCGATATTATGAATTCTGTCGCCAGAAACGTGTTTCAAGTTTTTCGCTTTATTTCGCGGAGAATCACGTCAAAGTATAGCTGAATTTGTAGCTGCAGATATTTTCTATTGCGCGCTGCTCTCGATTTCACCCAGAAAACTCATCGAATGGCATAAAAATGCTCGGATTCCACGGCATGCGCATCGTCAATTTTTGGCCTAATCCAAACGTTTATATTACCAAATATCCGCATAATCTCGGCAGCTCCTGACCAGCGCGCTCTAGATTGAACCTTCCTCTTTCGAATGAGCCCTTCACCAGCGACAAAATATTCTTGTGTAAGGACGAAAACTGGAGGCACGTGAAACCATTTTTTGACGGTAATGTAGTCACTCTACCTTATCGCGAATCTACGAAGACCGTGCCCTTAAGCGAGCCTGACCGTTATTGTTTCTGAGCGGCCATTAAATCACGAATCGCATTATTTCCAGTGAAACCCCGGAAGCCGCGGCTGGAATACGGGGGGACAATTTTGGACAACGCCCTCACGCTAAGGGAGGGCCAGGAAGTTACCATTTCCTGCGTATCAAGATATGGAAACCCGCCGGCGCTCATCAAATGGTATGTCTGGCCAATTAATTCCGCTGCACCGGGGTGAATACGATTTCCCCTGATAGAATAGAAGGCCAATAGAACATGCGGCCGCGTTCGCGAGGAAAGCCTTCGGAAAGAAATTCATGAAAAACCCACTTACTCCTCGCGTATATGCAATTACGCTGATTTACCCGAGCATCCCCAACGCAACTGCCCAGAAATAGCTCTGAACGTGTCAAGCTGTTAATTTATTTAACGCGCTAAACATCCCGTAATTGCTTTGTTTAAAATACAGCGCGGCTTTATTAGCGTTCGTTTCTGACCTGGAGCCGCGAAACGCTCTTCGTTTGCTCGTTGCATTTATTCCGTTTCGACAACTGCAACGAAACACTTGTTCTACAACGGTACTGGTTTATGGTCCATTCCTACCGTTTTTGCAATGACTTTCGTTCGGAGGAATGCGAGCCGCTGCGGGGAATATATTATTGTTTCTGCCCGATCATTGGAACGACTCTGTAATACGCTCTGTATCTCGCTGCGTTCTAAACGCGATCAATTTGTTTAACAGCCTCTGAATTCACCGTTGAACCGTGTTACGGACGCACAGGGGGAATCGCGGAAAGCTGGCCAGAATTCACGTCTCTGTTAATTATACATTGTTAACCCTTTGCACCGAAAGCTATTTTTCCTCCAAGATTTGCACCGTATGGCCTGTTTTATTCTGACCATACAAAATCGAGTATATTTACCGTGCTTGACCCTTCAGCGATTCATTGTTAGACTTCGGATTTTATGGAATTTGCACATATTACTTGCAACTTGGTAGAGCTAACAAAGACAGTAATAAATTCCCGATTGGTTCCTACGAATTGCAATTTTTATTTTGCACAAAGATCCGTTTATTAAAGACAGTTTTTAAAACCTGTTTTTGTGCGGTCCTTTCCTATGCGAATTTTAATTTGTGCGATTTGTTTTGTGCGCCCTTGAAATGTTCTGATCACAAGAAGATGCGCGTTTTGGACTACGACGAGTAGTATTGAATTATGTGCATTTCGAAAATTTCTCCACGTTTAAGATGAGAAATTAAATTTTTTAAAAATGTTTCCATGTGCAATTTAATTATTTATTTTGTTTGGAAACCACTTTCTCGCTATTTCGTACATAAATCTTCGACATATTTTCTAAGTGAGACTTTTCTTTTATGCGGTCCCTCTCCACCGCATAAAAATTTTCTTTAATACGTTGTAAAAATTATTTGTTATAGCTATTTATGAAGTTTCTGAATATTTTTTTGTGCGGTTTCTTTTATGCGGTCCCTATCTACCGCACAAAAACAGGTTTGACTGTATATTCATTTTTAGAATGAGAGCGGATATAATCCTGTTCGGGAAAGACCTAGTTCGAGCCTATTTCAAATTTGCGAATTAATTCCGCCTATCTTACAGAAACGGGCCGCTGCGCAAAATTACGCGTTTACCTTTGTCTTCGCGGATACCACGGTTCCATAAAAAAGCGTACCTAACGGGGGGAGGGGGAAAAAAAGGGAAAAAGTAATGGTTCGCAGAGGCGAACCGAGGCAAGAGCGCATAACGCGGCGTTTATGCAGCGACGAAGTCGGCGAGCGTCTTTTCGTTTCATGGTCTAGCGACCATGCTAGCTGCTAGCAATAGCCGGCCACACCTCATCTAAATTCTTCTAACATAAAGCCTCGCTCCGTTCTGATCATCACCATCGCATGACCGGTGTTACAATTTCCCTGAACACCGTGCGATTTTCACGGCCGTGAGCGCTCGCGATACGCTGCCTGAGAACGCACCCCCTTCCACGGACGCCATTTGCATTCTCCGATGACGAACCGCGAGCGCTATAACTCGCGCGTAATAGCAAACAACGCGGAGGAACTATCGCGGTACACCTCTGTTTCGTTGTCCGGCCGTGTTTTGTAATTTATGATCTTTTGGCCCCCCCTTCAGTTCGCTTTTGTTTTTCGTGCGTCCATAGAGGTGAAAAGTTCGCGCCCGATTCCTTGTTGTGTTCCAACGCGAGATCGAGCGGGAACTTTTGCAGAGACCTAATTCATCGCGACAAGTTCATCGCGACGGGTCGTTAATCGGCAGTTAGAAAGCGAAAAACAATTCGGACGAAAGAGGAAGTGGCGTTAAGCGGGGACAGGTTTCACCGCTAATTGCCCGTGAATCATTCCCGAAATGGACTTTCATTATATGTGGAATCTGGCTCGTTACAGTGTTACGTTAAAGTCATCGTAAAACGCTAACGAGGCCAGAACGCATTATACTTCGCGTTTCCTTGAACCGAGACACACTGGGAAGACACGTGCACCCAGAAACGAGCGTGTGTCGTCACGATCGAACGTACTATGACCACACCAGTCAGTGTAGATATAGTCCTCGCTGGACTGCGGATTTTATGCATTTATTTGAGACATAAATACAAGCCAGTATAAATATAGTCCTCGCTAGACTGAGAATTTTATGCATTTATTTGAAAAACAAATACAAGCCAGTATAAATATAGTCCTCGCTAGACTGAGAATTTTATGCATTTATTTGAAAAATAAATACAAGCCAGTATAAATATAGTCCTCGCTAGACTGCAGATTTTATGCATTTATTTAAAAAATAAATGCATCAGGTAGAAAACGGTATATGTGATTAACCAGTTAAGGGCGTTTGACGTGTATACACGTCGGACGAAATCTCTATTGCGGCGCGGTTGACGTTAATGAATTGTTAATTTCTTATCGAATAAAAATGTAATTGTTTCTCATTTTGCGTTACTTTTTCCGTAAAATTTGTAATAGCGCCATTTGGCCTGCGTTCGACGTGTATACTCGTCATTGATTTTAATTCCGTGCCAGTGAGGGATTTTTAAAATTAAACACCGCAGTTAACTGGATAAAGAGTTTGAAAATGTACTGTATCTAGCTCATGAAAATGATCAAGAAGAGATCTAGCTTCCGCAGCTCGCGATTTTTATTTTACACAAATATACGCAATCCAGGGTTTAAATTACCTATTGTAGGAGCGTTTCTCCCAATTTCTATTGTTGCTCCTAAACGGGAGACGCGAACGATCGTCGAAGAAGGCTCGCGCGCCTAAAATCCGCGGGAAACGGCCACGCGTTCGCGAAACAACGTTCGCGCCGACTCATTTTTCCGCGACGCAACGAATCGAACGTGGAACGCGTCGAAAACAGTTCCTAATTCCACAGATCGCACCGCGCTCGCAGAAATTCTACCTGGAACTGTTGCGGAGCAGGCAAGGTTCCTCTCTTCCTCTTTTACTGCCTTTAATAGGCACGCTGCCTAAATAGTTCTTCCGCGGTTTTTTTCGCTTTGCCCTCGCCGAGCTCCGGAGCTGCAGTGCCAAGCATAATTATGCAGATTGCACAGTCTCCCCGTGAATCACTCTAGAAAGGGTACAAGCCTCTCGGGACGCTGGCAGACCGCTTTCCGGAAACTTTGGCGTCGCTATTAGTCGAATTAATCTTCTGCAACAGGATTCCGTTGCATTCCACTCCTAACAAATCAAGCCGGAGAAATTTATCCACTTGTGGAGCTCCTATCGCTGGAAAAGGAAAATGTTTCTTATTTATTTGTATCTAGTGCAGACCTCACGTTAAGCAATACAAATTAGTGCCACATCAATACAACTAATTTAACAATACAAAAATAGAAAAGGTAACATTTATCGTAACAATGAGATTTTTGTAGTTTTAAAGTTTTCATGAAACAGGATTTATAGCGTTCACAAAAAGGTCAAGAGTATTGCCATAGACTGGACCTCTCCTATGCAGGCGTTGAAGTTACCAGCGCCTCGGAGAAGGAACAATGCTGCTCGCTTTTCGCGAATGTTATCGAATCGTTGCAAATTGATATTGAATTGCTCATCTTTTCGGACAGGTACATAGGCGGAGACGAAGTGGAATCCCTCAGGGAACAGACTAATGTCACGGAAAACGACAACCCGAAAACCTGGGCAGCCCACAGCCTCCTCCGAGTCCGCGGACAAAGGGACAACCATGGTCTGCCGATTCGGTGCATCACGATTCATCCATCCAGTATCGTTCCAGCGTCCGCGCAAACACTGCTGGACGTGCATTGTATGTATATCTGGGATTTGTATAACATAGTGAAAGGTCCATTGAAACACCGGCCGCGAACGGAATTTACAATTCACGGCTAAAAAGAGGATTCGAGAGAGCCTTATTTCCTACGTTTCCGTGACCCAGCTTTCTTTGCAGCACTTTCATCTCGGGTCGTAAATTGCGAATTTAACCCTCGACCGATTGCATTGTCCAAGTAAAACTGTATTTCTCAAATCCTTTTAACCCCTTGCACTACGGTTTGTTTTACGGTTTCAGTGATTAGATCTTTCTTGTAATTCGTAATTTCCTAAAAAAAAAAGCAGGACATTTATGTCTATTGTATGCCTACATGTTCTTCAACAGCGGAATATTAACAACATACATACATATTATTTATTAAACTCTGTTCAGAATCTTCATCACGAGTATTTTTCGATATTGTAGGGCATGGGGTTAATCGTAAATTCACAGTATACTTATTATTATATTAGGGGTATCCATAAGTAATCAATTATTTGCAAAGAATTTGTTTTGCCTTTAGTTCTGTACCGATCGTGGAAGAGGAAACACGTATTCTTTTTTACAACCCGTATATTTCTTTTACAATCCTGTAATAAAATGGCGGCGTCCGTGCCTTCCGAGGATCATATTCGTCATTGCATACTTTTTCATTTTCATGCGGGATTTAACGCAACGGTAACAACAAAGAAAATTTGCGTATTCACCGGATATTGCTCCCTCCGACTACCATCTTTTCAGATCTCTGGAGCATTATTTAATAAATAAAACATTCACTCCTGTAGAAGATGCAAGGAGGCACCTTGAGTCATATTTTGCTTCACGAACCCTGGATTTCTATAAGAGGGGGATTGACAATTTGCAGGAAAGATGGCAAACTGTCCTTGATAATTCACTACAAAGTTTGTTTTAGATTGCAATCTAATTGATTACTCATGGATCCCCCTAATAGATGAAAAAACAGTGAAAACATTTGAATCATTTTTGAAAATACTGGAAGCGCATTTCGTCTTCGAATAATGTTAATAAGTCGAGAATAATATAACTATTTTGTATTTGACCAACCTATTGGGTTGAACGTAATTGTCTGCCCTTACGATCAACAGATTTATTACTCGGAGAAAAGTCATTGGGAAACCATGATTTTCGAGACGCGATCGTTACCGTAACAAATAAACGATTTTATCGTCTCGATCGGGTCCCCTCGTGGTCGGTAGTGGAGGAACGAAATACTTATTGCGAGTTTACGACTCGCAATTACCGACTCGGAGGAGGGGGCCGTAAAATCTAATCTGCCAGTGGCTTCTAACGGCGTCGAATTTCAGATGTCCCGGAGGTGCGTCTCGAGACGAAACCGCGGCTGCTGGTCGCGGCCCTCGAGGACTCGGCGAGCTTTATGAGCCTGAAATGCTTCGCGGATGCCAATCCCAGCGGAACGATCAAGTGGTTCAAGGATTCAGCTCCCATCACTGTGACGGGCAACGTCGTATCGCTGATGTTAAACAGAACGCAGCAGAACGGCACCGGGACCGGCTCCGAGCTCAGATTCGAGCCGGTCAAGAGAAACGACGCCGGTCTCTACTCTTGCAAGGCGGTCAACGTTATCGGTGAAAGCGCTCCCGCTAACTACAGGCTGGACGTACAATGTTCGTAGACTTTTACCGTGACGCCTACTTTTTCGCGACTCTCGGGGGTTCGCGATATAAACACACCAATTTCCTCTAACTCCGAGTTTCCGTTTGATTCCGAGCCGCCACTCGAGCATTAACCTGCTTTTGCGACCGAGCCACCCCTCGGCCCACTGCTTTCTTCTTTTCACGACAATTAGCCCGTTAACCGAGGACGACCAGCTAACTCGCGGTTCGCCAATGCCTTTCACCAGGAAAGGACACCCTCTTCGATTTCAACTTCTATCTACCTCACTTATTCATCTTTTTCCCGATCTTTCGATCGAACAGACGGATCAATTTCAATTCGATCTCTCTTCCCCAGACGGTCCGCTCTTGAAAGAGGACAGCGCCGACAACAAAACCGCGCAGAAGTTCGAAGAAACGACTCTTCTGGGCGCGAACTTGGAGCCCTTCGTCTGCGAGGAGTTCGACGCCAACCCTCCGGCCCAATTCAGATGGATACATCTTGGCGGGGGCGTCACGAGATCCATCGAGAACCCTCTTCAGAACACGGACGGAGGGAAACGTCTGCGTCTGGAGAACGTGATGTGGTCCGACGAAGGGGAGTATCGCTGCTTGGCCTTCAACATCATCAACGGCGTGAGGAGGGAGATGCCCAGCGAGGTTCGCCATGTCCTCCACGTGACCGGTCCTCCGGAGATACAGGCTAGCAGACCTTCGTCGGGAAGGAAAGGGTTCTACGAGTCCCTCGGCTGGGCCGGAGAATCGGAACATGTTCTCAAGTCGAAGTTCTGCTCGAGACCGCCGCCGAAAATCGTCGCCTGGCAATGGGGAAGCTCGCACATCAGAGCAGGTATGAATCATTCGCCCGTTGATCATATTCCGGTGATATCGAAATGAGTCACTCGGGTGAAACTCGCGAGGGATGTTGGCCAAGTGTCCGTGAGACTTGCGGGAACCGACTCGGAGTTGATTAGAGTGCGGGATCTACGCGTTTATGGGAAAAATCAGTGAAATTAATGTTACCGGTTCATTATTTGCAACCTACTAAAACTGGAGCAGAAATCAATTTTCAATTTCTTCCTCTCGCGTAAAGGTCCGCAGTCTATTGATGGTCGTTTGCAAGTACAGTCTTTCCTCGATATACGTCCCAAATATCTGGCCGATAAAAGTCCCAGAACTATTCCCACTGCCGCGGGAGATATTTGGTACCATTTTTATTAAAAAAATGCCACGAATATGTTGGTGAAAGTCCCATAAAAAAAAATAATGAAAAATAAAGAAGTTTTCTTATCGGATTAACCCGTATTATGCCCGTCAAAGAATAGTATCTCCTGGACGGTATATGTCTCTGGGTAGACCCGTGTCGAGGACATATATCGAGAATAGGTTGTAGTCCTCGATATTAGAGAAAATTCCACAGGAGTAACATCCTTGCAGACGTCCCTGTCGTGTTCAAACGATGACCTAACAGTTTCTCTTTCGATCAGGCGAGAGCATTCACCCGAAGTACGAAGCGATGCCGCTGGAGCACGTCGCGGAGGACAAGACGGTGACGAACTGCTACTGGGCGAAGCTGGTGATCAAGGACCTTCAAAGGGAGGACGCTAGAGTGTATACCTTGCTGGTGGAAAGCGAGAAGGGCAGAGACTCCACCAGCGTGAAGCTGGTGATCCGGGATCCTACGGAGATGAGGGTGATAGCTGCAGCAGCAGCGGTCGGTTTGCTGTTCCTCCTGCTCCTGATCTCGATAGCGGTGTACTCTGTGCTGAGGCTGAAGAGTCGGCGGTATCGCAGGGAAGAGGAAGAGGGTAGCATCGCGGCCGACGCGTTCTACACGAACACGGGAACCACCGAGAGACAAAAGACTGCGAACAACGGCACACAGAGCAAGGTCTACGGGAGGAAAACCAGCCCGGAGGGCGGGCTCGCTGTTACGTATGACTATGATCAGATCACGAAACAGGTGCGCGCTATGAGTCCGGAGGCTTTGAAAGTCAGGCGTGCACCAGCTGTTCTTCAACCGCCGACCATTGTGTAACTGTTAACGTGCTCGACGCCGTGACGGTCATCTGTGACCGTCGGTTTCAGGCTACTCGAGGCTGACACGATGTCGGCTACCGTTCGCGTCACTTGCCAAAGTACAATGCAAACACAGAGCAAAGTTCAAACGTTGTGTGCGAGCTACTTCGACCCCCCCGGGCATTATTTGCGCGTCGCCATTCCTGAATATCTGGACTGAGAGGGCCGAGAGCTCTCCGAAGAACCGAGGAGTATGACAGACCGCGGATATTATGCCAAAGATGAACAGCTTTAATTCGGATCAGTGGAAAGATCAAAATGATTCAAGACAGACGTTTTTCATTCTTGTTTCTTGCAACTGCAAAACATGTTTGCATAAGGATCCGCGCTGTCTAGCGTTGTTATAGGATAAGGTCGTCGATGTTAACGAACTTTGTTTCGCTTCTAGCGGATAGCGAACTATTTATTGTTGTCTGCCGGCTGTCGCGTTCAAGTGTCCTCTTCAATCTCCGCCAGCGTGGTTAATGTTTTGTACTATTCGCTAGCCTAATCTCTTTTGTAATATACGAATCTTCTCTGTTCGTTGGAGTTTTATGTATTGCGGATTGTTCTTGGAAATGTATCAGTGTTTTATAGCTGAGAGTACTGTTAAACGTTCGATATGTGTATACATATTAATTACGTGTAAGATGAGAACCGATGTAAAAAGTAACGCTATAAATTTTCACCGTGTTGATGTCAAGACCCGTGCAATAATTTAGGGATGCACCAGGTGCAAATGAATTTTATACATGGATTAAGAATAGTGTGTTATATGTAGCGGGAGACGAATAAAGCGCCCAGGTTCTTGAAAAATATGGTTCACATGATTTTTATATTTTTTTTTCTCTGTTTATTCGTTCAATCTGTCTGTTTAGTTCTCGTTCGTCGACTCCTCAGCACGAAAAGGAGTACCGTGTAACTATAGAATAACACTGACAAGTCTACATAATAATAATAATAATTGATGCAGTATATTAAATACACTTTACAAATTGTAGAAGTTCGTTATAAAAAAAAAAATGAAGAATAGTCGTTCCAGAACATACAATTTCCCGTTTTCTTTCAAAAATATGATATATCTCTGGTTTCTTAATACATTTAAAGATCATTGGTCCCGGACAGGCATCCTGAAATATATAATATTTGCAACATATATTATGAAATCTACAACTTAAACGTTACGTTGCACACGTATTAGCATATGTTCTTCTTCGTACGTTCCATTAAAGTCAGGTACACTTTAAATAAATTTCGATCGACATTTCTTAAAAAAACATAAAACTCTGCATCTTTTGACCTCGTGAAATCCATATGTTGCATTACCGAATCCTTTCACACCGAAGGATTAAAACTTTACAGAAGAATCTGTGCTCTCTCCCTCTCTCTTTCTTTCTTTCTCTCTCTCTCTCTCTCTCTCTCTCTCTCTCTCTCTCTCTCTCTCAGAAGAATATATCTCGAACCCACATTCCAATGGGTCTAATAGATAAATCTGTATCTATATACTTTGCAAAGAATTCATTAACTGTGCTGAACAAGTTACAAAACTTCTTAGAAGTTATCAGTATGTATAAAAAAAAACGGTGCTCAGTATTTAAGATCCATTGAAAATGATTTCTTCTTCCGTTGCAGCTGTTTCTTCAATTAATTATGTATATATTTATATATATATATATATTTAACTTATATGATCAACTCAACATACATCGCGTTATCAAATAACGCGAATAATAAATCTCTACTCAGCGTTAAACTTGTATAGTACATAAAAATAATTTACAAGGGATGTTAATGGTAGCATATAGCAATGATAACCTATACACATATGTCCTTCCTAATCTCTTCAAAGGAACTACTTGTCGTCCACCGTGGTTTTTCGGCGACGACTTTCATACCGTTTACATGGTTTGTGTAAACTCATGGTACACATCGATTACGACTGAGACGGTTTCTTGCGTCTGCCGAATAGGTTGCTCAGAACAGAACTCCTTTTGTAATCCCTATCCTTGCGACTGCTACCCACACTGTGCTCGCTTTCCGATCCACTCTCGCTTGCCCTTCTTCCCTCCATGACTGTAACGTTTTGTGGGGTTTGTGGCACAGCTGGAGGTGCCACGTACGGTGGCAAAGATACTGGTCTACCCGTGAACGAGTTATTTTGCTGCAAACCCTAAAACAAAAGCAAAGTGTTCAGAATATTCCTCAAACGTTCAAAGAGTACTCTAACAAAGGACGATCTCGGAAGTGATCTTAGTGAAACTTTGGAAGGACGCAGTTCTTGCAAAAATATTTTTTACACACATTTTTTCAGCAGCCATCCAGAGGCCAGCCGATTCAGTTGTGCATTTTTTAATAAAGAATCTACCATTTAAACGTTAATCCATTTTCTTGAATAATTATGCTTGAGAAGTGCATATCCAAATATAAAATACGGATAAAATAGAATTTTGATTTTTGCATTTTAAAGATTACTCTAAATATTTTGTCAAAAGTTCAGTTACCTGTCTAGTATTTACGGAGAGATTTCCATAGGCTGTAACAAAAAACATTGTTAATGCCTTCCGCGTGTTTGTTCATTCGCGGATAAGTGGAAGCAAACTTCGCATGGTCGTTAAACTGCGGTATACATCATGAGAAGAAGATAGGAAAAGTGTGTGTGTGTTAATTAAGAAATAAAATAAGGGCGAATCTGGGTAAGCAGACAGAAGATAAAATAAGTTGGAAGGTGAGGTATAACATGCAAGAAGAGCGACGACAGTTCACAAACAGCTGACAACGACTAACCGGGATCATGAGGGGCACTCCACTGAGCCATTCTGGTTGGCGGAGGAGCGGTCGATGGCAAGGGAGGTGCTAATTCTATAAAACAATTGACGAGCCTTTAGATGGAAGAGGATCGTTTACACAGACACACGTATTCGCAATGTAATCCCGAGAACAGATCCGATACCTTGATGTTGCGTTGTCAGGTCCACGCTGCTTTGTCTCTGCCAGGCTGGATTCGTAGGATACTGCTGACTGGACCCATTATGGTTCAACGTTGCACTGCGTTGCTGGTAGAAGCCTGGTCTCCCTTGTGCATGGTCTGGTTCTGTAAAAATAATCCAATTTCCGTTACAATCCAGTTAACTCTTAAGGGGTGTTCTTGAATTTCTGATTAGTAGAAAGATTGGAATTATGGCGACCGCCGAGCCATATTTTTCAAAACATACTCCATAAAAAGATATATAACTCACGTAATTTTGATTATTTTTACTTGGAAAAACTCGCACGTGTACTTCAAATGCTAATAAATATGTGGACAAATTCCAAATGTAAAAGGATCGCTAATTTTTCTAAGAAGAATTTCCTAAAATTCGCACAGAAACAGCCTCGAAAATAAAAATACCCTCTTAAGTGGATCTAGTATTTATGACAAAACCGTGATAAGTACCATCTCGTCTGTACTGCGGTAGAGCCTCGGTGCTTGGCGAGCGTATAGGAACGGGTGGAGGCGCTCCCCTCGGTGGAATCGGGGGTTTGTCCCCTGAATTGGGCTGGTAGTGCTCCCTTTGGTTAGCCAACTGTTCCTGTTGTATGATCATCTGCTGTTGCTGGGCGAGCAACTGTTGCTGCCGATGCATCTGCAGGAACTCTGTCTGCGTTTGAGGCGGTTCTGTTCTTTGCGTGATCAAGAACTCATTGTTGTTTTGAGGATCGCGTCTCTGCTGGTTCTGCCTGTGCATCTGGAGGAACTCGATCTGAACGTTGCTGGGGGTATGTTGGTTGGGCATGTCGCGTCTGATCACGGAGTTCTTCCGCTCGAGTTCCGGAGTGGACGCACGGCTGCTTCCGGTCGATAGATTGTCGTCAGCTTGCTCCGCTGCTTCAGCATTTTGCAATCTTTCCAGGCCCTCCTTCTGTGACTCGTCGTAGCTGAGAAGCTGAAGGCTGGGGGGTAGCTTGGCGTGGAAGGATATCTTGTTGACCCAGTCTTCCATCTCTTGCTGACAAGGTGCAAGGAACAGGAACTCGGATCCGTCTGTACACTTCAACCTGAACACGTTCTTCTTCTTAGTGTAGTCGTCCGCTTTCTCGCATATGGCGTTGAAGATGGTGATAGGAGCAGTGGCGGCCTTGCTCAGCCGGAAGTCCTCCGTGTCCTTGAAGAAGCACAGCAGCTGGCCGCACAGTACCGTGTAATACTGCTTCCAGGATCTAACTGCTGCCTTTTTGCCAGCGCTCTGCAGTTCATGCTTCCTCTCCAACAAACCCTGAATCTCCACCGGAGGCAACGTGTCCATGTTCTCCATCCTCTGAAGCTTCCTGAAGCTCTGAGTCCTTCTCCTGGTCGTGAAGCTGGGCGTTCTTCTGGGTTTCTTCGTGTCGACCTTCATGCTCTCAGCCCTCTTGATGTCGGGAGTTGTTCTCCTTAGCTTCTCGCCGAACACGTGAGAAATACCATGCGCCTTTTGATTCGGAGTTGCGTCCAAATTTTCCGGAGAAATGGCAGCCTTCAACGGTGATAGTTTGTTGATGGACTCGTGTTCGTCCGTCGTGCCATTGATCTCATCGTGAACGGTGCGATGGGGACTATCCAGTAGTCTTCTTCGTTCCTCTTCGCGCTTCCTTTCTTCGGTTATCCTCTGTACTTCCTTGCGTTTCCTCTCTTCCAGGCGTGCTCGCTCTACTCTTTCTTTCTCGGCCTGTCTCGCCGCCATCTCAGCCTCCTGTTGCTTCTGGAACGCCTTCTCCAGCATGGTTATTCGCCTGAGGGCGCTGAACCTGTCTTCCTGAGCCTCAATAGTCTTCTCGAAGTCCTCGTGTTTTCTTATCAGTTCCTCCACCTGCGGAATACTCTCGCCCAACGTCTCGTCGTGCAACATAGGCTCTCTACTGACTATCCAGTTTTCCAGCGTCTCGGCTTCCCGTTTGAACAGCTGCGTGTCCAGGTTCTGCTCGTATATGCGTCTCCTCTGTTCCCACGTGTCCTTGAGGAATTGCTGCCGGTGCTGTAACACGGACACCTTCTCCTCGATCTCCTTCGCCAAGAAGTGGCCTTGCTCTATCAGCTCCTGGCCAGTCTTGTAGAACTTGTCGAACGCCTCGTTTCGCGTCTCGATTTCGGTTTTATACTCGCTGTGTCTGGTTATCAGAGCTTCGGCGCCCGGAACGTCTCGAGCCAGATCCGGAGCAGTCACCTTGGCTACCATCTCGTTGATCCAGGACATGAGGTCTCTATATTCGCCTAAGTAGGACTGCAACTGCTCTGCTTGAGATAGTTTGCTTCGTCTCTGAGCAGCCTTCTCCAGCAGCTCGTTCCAAGCTGCTTCAGCTTCTTGGTGTTTCACGTCTATGTGCGTACGAGCATCCGGGAATAATTCTATCAACCTAGAAGCCTCTTCCATTAATAATTCCACCTGAAAAGCAAGGTCATCGTTATTATTTCATTAGTTGCGCCAACATCGTCATTTATGTGTAACATAAACGAAGGAATACCTGTTCCTTGACTGCACCCAAATCCGTCTCGAAACCTTGGTGCTTCCTGACTAACGCCTGAATAGTCTCCAAGTCGTGCCCATAGCCATCGGAGCTGAGAGCTGTTTCCTTCTCCTGGATCCACGAGATAGTTTCATCCGCGGTTCTATCGAACATGTGCACCTGTTTTGCACCTGCCAACGCGTCTTGTCGTGCGTGCGCCAACTCCTTTATGTCCTCCCATTGCTGCTTCGTTTCATCGATCTTCATCAGGATTTTACTTTTCTCGGGATTATTCTCTTCTATCAATTTCTGGCCTTTCTCCAGCACCGCGGAGACACGACCTTCGCTGGTTGTCAAGCCAGCTAGGAAGTTGTCAAACGTTTGAATCAATAGCTCGACATGTTCCACGTCGCGACCATAGTCTTCCGAGGCCGCTACCTAAAAAATTATAAGGCACATATGTATGTATTATATTATACAACTTATGTATACGATGAAGAATAGTGCAAATCTTACTGTAGTTTGATCTCCAATCCATTCGATAACTTCGTCCGCTTGTCTAACAAATTTGAAGAACTTCTCGCTTTCTCTGAGTCTTTGGAACCTATACTCCTTCAGCTTCTGTAGTTCTTTAAACTTCTGTTCGATCTCAGTCTGTTTCTGAGTAATGTTCTTGCTATCGAAGTGATGCCTCTCTATCAGTCCGTGCGAGAGTTTTCTCAAGTTGCCAATGGTATTCTCAAAGCCGATGAGGTCACGTTCGATCTCCTCCAACTTCTTCAGTAGAGATTGAACGGAGTCTTCGTCTTTCCCATAATCCGTGGACGTCAACTGAGGGTACTTCTCTTTGATCCATTGCTCGGTCTCGGCAGCCTCGGCGTAGAACTGAAAGTATAAAACCGACGTGAAGTGTCCCCGATAAATTCAATCGTTCTAATTAATTACCATTTGCGATTCAACAGCGTCTAGCAAACGCAACTTGCGGACGCTAGCCAGGTCCCTGAGATGCGACAGTTTCTCCTGCAGCTCCTGCGACAGTTTCTCGATCTTTTCCGACGCGAAGTGCCCGCTTCTCATCATAACGTTCGCTCTGCTGACCAAAGAGGTGACCACAGGCTCTCTGGATATTAACTCAGCTTCCAAGGAATGATGCTTCTTCTGCAGTCTCTGCACGGTTGTCAGTGAACTGCCCAGGTCGTTGCTAGCCGCCAGAGGCTCCTTCTCCGACAGCCAATGCATTTCATCCTCAACGTCCCTCGCGAACTGATGCAACAACTTCGCGTCCTCCAAGTTATCTCTTCGTATCTGCATTGGTTCTTGCAAGCCATGGTATCTGTTTATAGTAACCATCGCTCTCTCTTGAATCTCGTCGCACATGAAATGATTCGATCTCTGGAAACTAGCTGCAGTTTCCTTGATCGTTTCGCAGGCATCGTTGTGGCCTAGAATGTCGTTCTCCAAGTTGGTGTGTCTTTTCAGCAAATTGGCTACGCTGGACAGGTCTTTCCCGTGATCCTCCGACTGCAATTGAGTCTCCACTTCGTCCATCCACGTTTCGAACTCGTCCAGAGTACGACCGAACAGTAGAGCCTGATAAGCGTCGTTCAATCTGCTCTTCTTCAGCTCGCTGGTCTCTTGAAGATGACGCCATTCCGCTTCCAGCTCGTCCAAGCGTTCTTGGATGCTGTCCGAGGCGTAATGATTCTCTTCGATCAAAGCCTCCCCTTCGCCAACAACGGCAGCGACTCTGCCTTTATTCGCCATCAGTTCACTTTCGAAAGCAGCATGCTTCTGAATCTTGCTTTGCAGATTCGACGAGTCCCTGTAATTCTCGTCGCTGGCCACCTGTTGTTTCTGATGCAGCCAGCCCTCGACCTCGTATATGTTCCGTAGGAACTGATGCAGATGATGACTCTCCATCAACTTCTTCCTCCTTGCTCTCGAGCTGTTTTGCAATCTATCCCTTCTGGCGCAAACGGACGTCAGTCTCTGTTTGATAGTACCCGCATCGGCATGATCTTTGAACAAGATTTCGTTCGCAAATTTTTCTAACTCCTCGATGCGACCCAACTGCGACACCAACATCTTCTCGAACTCTTCGTGCTTTCGCAATAGCGCCTCAACGCCGGACAAGGATTCACCGAGATCGTCGTTGTTGAGAAACGCTTCCTTCGTAGCCAGCCAGCTGTCGGCTTGATCAGCCTGAAAGAATCAATGTGTTGATCAGTCGCTTTATCTTTATTGTAACTGCATGATATGTTAACGCTAACACGATCAACGCGCATCTAGCGAAGCTAAGAATTGCATTAGGTGCACCTACCTGTTCCTTGAACAACTGCAGCTGGTGCGCCTGTGTCAACTTCTGCCTTCTATTCTCCCAAGCACTGACCAGCCCCTCTCGAAGTTCCTCCAGATGTTCCAGGTTCCCTTTCACGTCCTCGTTGATGGCAAGCAGCTTCTGGCCGTGTTCTTTCAAGGCTTTGAACGTGTCTTGTCTTCCATCGATCTCGGCTTTCCTTTCTTGATGAAGTTCCAACAGAGCTTCGGCCTCGGATATCGTGGTTGGCGGTTCAGACTCGTCCATGCGTTTTATGGTGTCCGCCACCCAAAGTTCCAGCTCGTGTAGGTCGGCTTGGAACTTGTGCAACGTGTACGCCTGGTTCAAAGCTTCGCGACGATGCTGTGTGTATCGTTGCAGGTCGTCCCAGTTGGACTGCAGCTCCGATAGTATTCCATTGATCTGAGGAGCCTTGTCCGGGTACTTCTTCGACAATTCTCTAGCCTCTGCGTTGTGCTCCTTCAACTTTCCTTCGATGGCAGTCATATCTCTCTCCATGGCCTCCTGCTTTCTCTGCAAGTGCTCGACGGCCGGCAGATCTTTCCCCACGTCCGACGTGTTCATGGCAACGGATTTCTCGATCACTCTCTGACTCGTGTCGTCTATGTCTCTGTTGAACAAGTGGATCTCCAACGCTCCAGCTAACGTCTCCCTGTAGGCGCTCAACGCTCCCTGCAGGCCCTTCCATTTGTTATTGAAATTATCCCTGCGCTGGTGAATCGCTTTCGATTCGTTATCCCTACCCTGTTTAATCAACTTATCCGCCAAAGCGTTAATAGTCTTTATTCTAGAGTCGTCCACTCTCATGTCGCTATCCACGTCATCCAGCTTTCGTTGCAGACTCAAGCAGTGCTCGTAATCCTTTCCAGTGTCTCCAGCTTGCACCATCATCTCCTTGTCTCTGATCCACGCCTCGATCTTCTCCACCTGATTGTTGAACTCGAGGATATCCTGTGCCTCTTCCAAACCTCTGCCACGATTCCCAGACTCGAATAACAGCTTTCTCCAAGAAGCATGCAGGTGTTCCAGTTGCTCGCGAATTTCTGCGCTAGCTGGATGCTTCTGGGCCAGTAGAGTCTCCCCTTTAGCTTTGATCTCCTCGATTCTACTCTGGTTCGCGGCCAGCTCTGCCTGGAACGCCTGGTGCTTCTGCAGTTTCTTGATCTTGTCCTCCAAACTGGACACCTCGCCCTTCGACGCTTCAGCTTCTAATTTCTTCTGCTTCTCGCCGATCCAGGATTCCGCTTCAGCCACGTCTCTGACGAACTGTGCGTGCAACAAACCCGCTTCCAGTCTCCTTCGCCTGGCTTCGCACAGGTTTCTAATTCTCGCTCGCCTCTGCACCACTTCGTTCAACCTCTTCTCGATCGTCGGGGAATCGAAGTGATTCTGATCTAACAATTTATCCCCGTGCTCCTGGAGGGCTGTCAATTTCTCTTCCTGGGTCACTAACAGTTTCTCGAATTCGTTGTGCTTCTTGACTTGGGCGTCCACTTCTTCCACAGAATCCCCGAAGTTGTCTCCGCTGAGCGCAGCTTCCTGAGTTGTCGACAGGTTGTCCAGCTGCTTGGCGTCCCGCAGGAAGAAATGCAGGTCTATCAGTTGATCGAGATGAACCTTCTTCTGTTGCCAGGCGGTGTGCAACTTTTGCCTTTCGTCGAGCAGTTGGTTACACTTCTCCTCCACCTCCAAAGCAGCGTAATGGCCAGTTTGAACCATAGCTTCTCCCAGATCGAGGACAGAACTGAAACTGTCTTCTCTCGCCTCGATCTCCCCCTTCAGGGCTTCGTGCTCAGCCTTCAAGATCTGAGCACTCGCTGCATCCCTCACTTTGTCTTCGGTCGACATCGTGGCACGCAGTCCTGCTGCCCAGTTCATCAAGTCTCTGACCTGAGTCAAGAAGCGCTGCAAGTCGCAGCTAGCCTGCAGCTGATCTCTTCTGTGAGCGGACCTCTCTTTCAGCTCGTCCCACTGAGCAACGACGATCTGCTGTTGCTGATCGATGTGCACCGCGTTGTTTCCCGGATAGTGCGCTTGCAGTCTCGATGCATCCTCGACCAGGACCTGCAGCTGCGCCTCCAGAGCGACTAGATCATTTTCAAAGCCCTCGTGCCGCCTAATCAGCGCCAGGACAGAGTTCAAATCACGTCCTAGATCTTCTGGCAACGCTGCTTCCTTCTCTTGGATACGAGAGAGAGCTTCGGCGACGTCGCGATGGAATCTATGGATCTCCCCTGCTGCTTGCAATCTTTGCTCGCGGTTCCGAATGAGACCAAGAAGATGTTGCCAGGATTCCCTAATGAATACAATCGATATTAATATGTTGTCGCACTGTTTGCAACCGTCGGCGAACACGAGAAAAGCCACGCTTGTAACAACCATTACAACAGCCAACAATTATACAGCTCACGCATTTACTTACAGCATCGCATTGTGTTGCTTCCGGACTTGACTTACAGGGTCATCGTCGTCAGCTCTGTATTAAATATATGTGCAAAAGATAGTTTTAGTGACCCAACACCGTTATGGTTGCGTAGAAAAATGTATCACCATCGTAATTCTTCCATTAAATATATATGTATATAAGTAATAAAAAAAATTCGAGGAAAATTTTTTAGAAGAAAAAAAGGCGTTCAATAGAAATTTAGTAATTTATGCAAATTTAGACTTTCACCTGGACACTTCTATCATACAATTAATATTCTAATACACTTCTATCGTCCTATAATGAATCTAAGTAGGTGCCAGTCTATTAGAGCCAAGGTAAAAATTCTACATGCACCCCAAGTGAACGTTCGAAAGAAGTCTCAAAACCAAATCAAATAACCACGAGCTCTTACCCTAATTGTTCCTGTCTTTTCTCGATGTCTTGAATATAAGGGCTCTCGTTCGCGATCAGTTTTCTGGCCAGTTCCTCGCACTGATTGAACCTCTCGGAGCCAGCCTCTATTCTGTGTTTGAAGTCGTTGAACTTGGCTTGCAGTATCAGCAAGTGTTCATAGTCCTGTCCATAGTCCTCGGACGCAGCTGCTTGTTCTTGCTCCTTGATCCACTGTTCCAATTCCCTGCTTTCCAAGAAGTATTCGTGGCGATACATGCTCTCCATTAAACGCTGTTGCCTCACTGTGGCTAGCCTCTGAAGTGCCCTCATCTGCTGCGCTATCGCTTGCTGCTTGATTCCTATCGCCTTGCTGTCAGGATGTTTCGCATTGATCATGGCACTAGCTGTGTGTCCCATTTCTGTCACTATGCCGTTGTAGGTGTCCAACTCTAATTCGACAGCCTAAAAATAGCAGATGCATTAAACGTGAATATTGGTAATTTAGCTTATCCTCCAGGAATACTTTGTTTTATCATACCTTGTGCTTTGTTAATAATTTTGTAGCAGCGTCACGGTCTCTGCCATAGTCCGTCGAGCTGAGAACATCGTTCTTCTCGTTCAGCCAGCTCTCGACTTCACCTGCTTCGAAGAAGAACTCCTGCGCCTTCAAGGACAGATCCAAAGCCTTGCTCCTTTCTCCGGCCTTCTCTTGCAGGTCTCTCCAAGCGTCGTCGAGTTCGTCGCATAGTTCTCGTATCTATGCACCAACGATACTTTGTACATGATTATATTAAAAGAAGAATACGAATGCAAAACGCTTAGACGAATATATACAGCTATGACGAAAAATGTATATTAGTTGCTATAAATAAAATTTCACTAATCACTATAGGTGCGAATTCATTATTAGACTGCGGGCTTTATGCATTTATAATAAGAATGAGTAGGCGAAACGTAAAACGTTAGGACGATAAAAGGAATTTAGGAGTATAAAGCATAAAGATCCGCAGCCTATTCATTATCATTTCTGTCTGAACGATGTAAGACAAGCACATGCATGCGTTCGGAAGTTTCTTATACATCCTCTTCGGAAAATGTTTTGCTCTCCAGTATTTCGATTAAATTAAAAAACTCCTGTTAAAGACTTAGTATGTTATCACGGTAAATAAAACAACATCATCCATGCATTTGTGCTAACCTTACCTCTGCATACCCAATATTCTCCTAATAGTCCCAACTGTGCAAAAATTGTAAATCTTTATTTTAGATGCTGCGTGTGACTATGTAACAATTCTGTACCGATCTGAAAACATCTGTACGCGCATCTGTAGCAGTGGGCCTTACCTTTTTCTTTTCTGGATGGGCTTGATCGATCAGAGTCTGTCCAGAAGCTAAAGTCTTGTCGATCATAGGTTGATGTCCTGCAATCTCAGCCTCGAGCTTTTTGTGCTTTTTGTGCAAGGTCTGCGCTTGATGCAGATTCTGCCCGAGCGTGGTCGAAGACGCTTGTGGAAGATGGTCCTTTATCCACTGCAACTCGGCGTCCAATTCGAAGCCAAACTTGTGGAACCGCAAGCTTTCTTCCAACGCTTCTCGCCTCCTCTTGGCTGGCTCTTTCAAGCTGCGGAATCTGCAAACAAAATTGATTTAAACAATGGTTCCTTGATAATATTATTAAATATCGTTTACCAAGAAATGCTACGTACTTTCTCTGAGTCGCTTGGCTAGTCTTCAAGATATTCGCAGCATCAAAGTGTCCTTCGTGGGCCATCTCTTCACCCATGGCGACAAGATCGTCGACTTTCTGTTCCCACTGGCACATGTCACTCTCAAGTGTCTGGTGCTTCTTCAGCAACTCTTTGCAACTTCTAAGGTCCACTCCAACTTGTTTGCTCTGCAGACAGTTCTCTATTTCCTCAAGCTTCAACCTAGCATCTTCCATGGTTCGGTTGTAACCGTGCTGAGAGGCAGCTTGCCTCAACCTGCGACCCTTCTCTAAAGACAACGCTACCAATCTGTCCCATTGATCGTTCAACTCCTTCAGTGTTTTACCCACGTCGTCTGATCGATAATTTTCCTCGGATATCAAAGCTTTCCCAGCTTTGTTTACAGCTCTCAGTTGTCCCTCATTAGCTCGCAGTTCTCTCTCGAAAGCCTCGTGCTTCTGAAGCTTTCGTTCCAGATTATTTAGATCGCGGTAGCTTTCGTCGGACGCGGTTTTCATTTTGTCACCCAACCAATCTCTCAGATCGTCCACCTCTGCAGAGAACTGCTGATAATGCTCAGAGGCCTTCAGCGCAGCTTGACGTCGCTGGGCAGCGTCCTTCACCGCCATTCTCCTCGCCAGGACCTGATTCCTCCTCTCGTTGATGCTGGAAAAGGCAATCGATCGTATTAAAGTACCCTTGTCACTCCTACTCGCATCGGTCATCGTCAAGACACTTACTAGTCTCGGTCATAATGATCCTGAGCGATCAGCTTGTCAGCCATGTCGCTAAACGCCTTCAGCCTATCGTCCTGCGCTTGGAGAGTGTTCTCGAACTTTTCGTGCTGCTTCAGCAACGCTTCAACGTCGTCCAGAGACTCTCCCAAGTCGGTGAAGTCGAGGAACGCTTCGTGGGCGCTGGTGGTAGCTTCGATTTGATCCGCTTCGCGATTGAACTGCTGCAGCTCCAAGCACTGCTGAAGCCGAGCCTCTTTGGCCAACCAATCCGACGTCACAGCTTGGTACAAACCAAACAACTTATCCAAACGTTCGCTGACGTCCACCAGAGCTGGATTGCGGTGTAGCAGTTGAGTTCCGAGTTCCTCAACCTCTCGGAACCTAAAGAACGCGCAAAATTGAAGAATCAAAAGAATTAACAATTCAAATAATACAAAAAGACTCTCTCTCTCACTCGTCTTCTCGCGTCCTTATTTCTTCCCCGAGCTCCATGTGTTGCTTCCTCAGTTGCTCAGCAGTTGCCACATCTCTAACAGGTTCTTCGACCTTCATGGTTTCTTGCATATCCGCAGCCCAGTTGATCAGGTTCTTCGAACTGTTCATGAAAATCTGCTGGCCCACTGCGTCCTCCAATCTGGACCTGCGTTCCTTAGCTTTCGTTTGGACTTGATTCCACAGTTCCTTGATCTCGTTTTGCCTGGCGTTCACGTTGTTCAGCTCGTGCGGATAAGAGCTCTTCACGCTGTTAGCCAACAGGTTCACTTTTCTAACCTGGAACAAGGAATTTAAATGTTACACTTCCATCTTTTTCATAAAACTTACAAAACACACTGCGAGTCAAAGATCGTACCTTCTCTTCAACCGGCGCCAGCTCCCTCTCCAGGTGCTGATGCCTCCTCTGCAGGGCTTGGACTGTCTTCAGATCAGGCCCAAGTTCTGCCGTGTCCAACTGTGTGATCTTCTCCAGCATCCAATCGTGTGCTTCGTCGCAGGTCCTGTTGAACAGCTCCACGCTGGACGCTCCCTCCAGGCTCTTCTCCTTCTGCGCCTTCAACCAGTTCAAGTGATCCCACAGCTGATGGATGTGCCTCTGCCTGGCCTTGACCTTGTCCAGCTGACTGTGACCCTGCCTGACGAACTCGTCCACAGCGGAATCGATAGCCTCCACGCGTTTACCGGAGGCTGACAAATCAGTGAGGAACTTCTCGTACTTCCTCTTCGCGGTCTCGACGTTGTCGCGAGAGTCGTCAGCCCTCAGCATCTTCTCCTTGTCCTTGATCCACTTCTCGAAATCGTCACACTCACGATAGAAGCCGTACAATCTAATAGCATCCTCTAACAGCGCGTGCCTCTTCACTGCTAGCTCCTGCAGCTCGCTGTAAGTGTCGTTGATCTTCTTCTGTCGTTTCTCGACGCTGTCGCCGTCGCTGGCAGTCTTCCTCTTGATCGGCTTCACCGTGGACTTGATGGACTTGACCCGTCTGACCGGTACCATCTGCTTCACCATTTTCGTCTTCTTCACCCTCTGCGAGACCTTCACCTTCTCCGGCCTCCTGACCTGCACCTGGATCACCTTGGGCTCGACCTCGCGGACATAGTTTGCTGGCACGAAACCGTCGCTGCCGTCGGCTTTCCTAACGCTCCACCAGTCCGGGTTGGTCTTGTTCAGCAGGAACATTATCTCGTTCTTGACCATGTGCATACCCTGCCCGCTGAACGGGTACAAACTCTTTACCTGGGGTACCAGTCTGTCCTCGAGTACCGTTCTCGGCTCCATTCTCTCCACAACTTCGTCGACCCACTCATCCTGAGGAACCAGCCTTATCTCCTTGCTCCATTCTTCCTGTTCCAGCTCCGCGACAGGCTCAGGATCAGCGGACAGCTCGAGGGTCGATATGCCAGACTTGATCAGCTTCTCGGCCTGCATGTTCAGCGACTGTACGTCTCCCTTATAAGCGTTCAACTCACCCTCCAGGTCCTTGTGCCTCTGCAGCAGCGCTTGGGCACTAGGCTCGTCCACGCCGTAGTCTTCGGAGGCCACGAGAGCCATCTTCTCGTTCATCCAAGAGTCAGCCTCGTTCGCGTCAGCGTAAAACTGGAAAGCTTCGGCCGCGTCGTCCAACTGTTTCTTCCTCAACGCTGCCAGCTCTTCGAGGACCTTCCAGTGTTCTTGCAGCGAGTCGATACGGTTCTGAATCTCCAAAGCTGACGGATGACTGTCGGCGATCAGTTTCCTACCAGCTTCGCAGAGCTGCTCGGATTTCGGCCTTCGTACTTTCATCTCGTCCTGCAGAGCCTTGTGCTTTTGCTGCAAGGAGATCACGGCGCGCAAATCTTTCGCCGAGATCCCAGCCTTGCAGATCCTCTGCTTCTCGATCAGCCAGGATTCCTCGTCCTCGTGATCTTGCAGGAAGTGGAAGAAGTTCCTGGCGTCCTCCAGGCGAGCCTTGCGCTCCTTGCTGTACTCCACCAGCTCGTCGTACGCCCTGTTCAGCATCTCCAGCTTCTGTTGCAGCAGAGGGGCCTCCTTGCTCTGCGGCTGCGACAGATGCTGGCCCGCCTGTCTACCCAGCCTCCTCTGGGTCTCTCCTAGAGCCGTGACCTGCAGCTCCTGCAAGCTGTGCTTCTGCAGCAGATCCTCGACTCCCAGCAAATGCGGACCCACGTCGGTGCTCTGGAAATAGAGCTGCAGCTCCTGAATGGAAGCCAATGTCGTGTCGATCTCCCGCATCAGGCTCATCAGAGAACTCAGAGCAACCAGGTTAGATTTATGATGATCCAGCAGAGCCAACAGCTCCTTCCACTTCTGCATCACCTCCTGCTCCCTGACTCGCACCCTTTCCATCCCGTGATAATTCTCTCGAACCAACTCCTCGGACATGTTCGTCAAATCGTGGAAACGTTCTTCTCTAGCTAGAATATCTGCGCTAATAGCTTCGTGCTTCTTAACCGTGGCGTCCACTTGAGCCAAATTACTGCCGTACCTGGGGTCCGTTAACACTTGAATCATCTCCTTCAGGTAACCCTCTCGCAGGACACTCTTCCTCTCGAATTTGTAGTTTAATTGCTCTAGCCTCTCCTGTCTCAGCAATTCGGTTCTGAGAGCCACCTCACGACGATGCTCTGCTCGCTCCAACTCCACCCAGTTCCTCTCGATATCGTGCACCAATTGGCCCTCCTGGGGTGTGAACGCGGGCTGGTTCAACGACTTCAATTGCGTGTTTATGTGAAAGTACAGAGCCTCGATCTCCGATCTCTCCTTGTACTTCGGCGGCTTCTCCACCGTTCTGTACTGCTTGAAGGCGAGAAGCTCTCGCTGTATACCCTCCAGAGAGTTGGGAAAACTGCGGTTCTCCAGCACCCCTATTTTCATTTTGATCCACTCCAACAGATCGGTGGTCAGCTTCTCGTAGTGGATCTTCATCTTGTCGGCGTCCATCATCTGCCCCACGATCTGCGGACATTGATAAATGTTGTTCAAGGCTGATGGAGATTGTTCGAAATTGCTCAAGGTTGTTCAAGGTTGTCGAAGGATGTTCGAGGTTGTTGAAGGTCGTTCAAGGTCAGCAGGAATACGAACCAGGAAAATGAGAAATAAAATACTGATTGGTGTACATACATTAGCGATTCTCTTGCCACTCTTGATTTCGTTCTTCATCCTGGCGAACGTGTGGTAATAGGAGGCGACGTAGGTGATGATGGACTTCTCGTCGGGCCTCGCGGTGTCCACGTCTTCGGCATCCAACAGCCGCGGTATTCCCAGCTCGGAATTAGCAACGTCGAATGCATAGTTGAGGTTGTCGATGTGTTTGTTCTGCTGTAACTCTGACCAGTTGACCAAGTCTGGTCTGTGAGCGTGTATAAGGGCGTTGAAGCCCAGCCCGCTTCTCCAGGACCCTTTGAAAAACAAACTTCACCTTGTAAACGCTGTACGCTGTCACGTTTAACGCGTTGACTGCCGCATCACCGACAAGTGTGGACGACAATTGTTTTCAGAAATTTTGGGGTTAATCATTTATTGGGGTTTCTCGTTTGTTCCCCGTAACTACGGGTGAGGTATGGGGCTGAAACTTGGCAGAAAGGATTCTTTCTCGTTAAGCTATCGAACGAGCCATTTCCGGCCAAAATCGGCTAGGCCATTTGCTGTGTAATTAAAAAAGTAATTGATATCTGAGATGGCAGTCAACGCGTAACCAGATTTATTTTCTTTTAATGTACCAGTGAAGTCCTGGATGTTAACACCAGGATAACCATTGGTCTTCCTCTGGCACCAAAGCAGGAGCGCATCCTTCGCCGACTTCTTCTCGCTACTGTCGTTCTCCTCGTCCACGTCGATCTCGATCTCCTGGATTTGGAACCTCAGGATGATCGTCCAGATCAGACCCAAGATCAGTCTCGGGTTTCCATCCACAATATCCTCGGCTCCTATACTCTCCAGTCGAACCTGCAATCATAATGTTTTGCGATCAGATCGAGAAGAACGTTCATAGATAGCGTGATCGACGGAGGACTCGTGAGTTACAGGGATCTCAGCAGGTAGCTCCGGGAAGATCGCTTCCCGGAGGTGTCATCGGGGAAAGTTCATACAAGTATAATAAAGAGATTCCGATCGGTTCTCTCGCAGGCATAAATTACGTTCGACGATGAAACATTCATTAGCCTCCGGACGTTTCACTCCTTCTGCGCGTTTCATTAAAACTCGCGCATCCGTTCGATGCCATGAGTTCTCGGCGCACAGTCGCGGATCAGGTGAATGCAACCGCATAATGCGCTCGCAGAATTTATGGGAAGGGATCGGTGGACTTCTGGTACAATGATATTCGCATTCCATCGTGCACGCGCCTGTCTGTGTGTGTGTGTGTGCGAGTGGAAGCTCGCGCGCACGCGAGTTCGCGGAGGAATAAAGTAAAAGAGCGGAATGCACGCGCTGTCCATTGGTATAACATCGTTGCGTAAACACACCAGGTTTTAATAGTCAGCTTGCCGAGTGAGAGTCCGTTGGATGAATATCTCCTTGCTATGATAAAATGGTCTTGCATCGGTCGGTTGCGTCACGAGAGAAGCAAGAAGTGCAACGCGGCCTTGGGCTCATGATAATATGGTCACCGGGAACGAGAAACCGAATGCTGTCTTCTGCCGGCTCCGCAGAAAACAGGACCTTCGAAAACGACTCGGCTAACGCAAAACTTGCTAGACGAAGTCGGAACGAAAACTGGAAAGCCAACATTTTGCGGTGTTAATCGGCAGACTGCGGATTTTTATGCAAAATAAGAATCGTCTGAATTCAAGGTACACGGGACTACCATAGACATCCATCTCTTAACAATTTTAATGGGCTGGGAATAATGCAATAGCGCCCTTAAATATTTCCTCTGTTTTGTATTTTGACCTTCCCGTTAATGAGAAAAATTAACCCTTAACGGTCCGGAAGTATTTCAAGTTTACTTCCCACCAGGTCCAAGCTATTTTTCATACGAAGAGAAACTGTGGACTCAACGTTTAGTATAGAAAGTGTAGAAAGGAAAGGAGGTTCTCAAGTGTAGAAAGGAAAATATTTATATTTTATTTTATTTTGATTTTTGCCACCATATACGCGGCATTGGACCCAGTAGGTAAAAGTACCATGCCGTTTATATGGCGGCATTGGTCCGTTAAGGGTTAAATACAGAAAATTTTTAAGAATCTCTTCAGACTTATCTAAATTATTAAGAAAAGAAATTTAACTCCTCCGTACCTCAGAACGGATCCGACAAAATTTTTATTTTGCCTAGCAATCCGCAGTCTAGTAATTAGTCTTAATCTGTTACACGCTAGCTCTGTCAGCGCGAGAACGATTTCTCGAGCGTTAATCGCAATTACCGCGTCAGGAAGATCGAGCGTCAAATTATAAATAAATAAATGAAATCGAGGTTGAAAGCAAATGCGTTAACGAGATCAGTCAGGTAGTAGTACTCGTTTCAACGGGCTGATGAAGCGCAGGGGGTTGAGATACAGGTTCCGCATAGGATACAAAGTGGATGCACTGTTAGGCCATTAGCCACACCTGATTATACACCGCTCGAAGAGTGCAATGCGTTAAGATACTGATGTCATCGTTAATAAGGAAACAGGTGTATTACGTTAAGCTATCTATCCTCGTTATTGCGCTCCCGTTGCAGCGTCTGCACTGCGTTATGTCATCGGCGGTACCTGAACAGGAGAGAGAGAGAGAGAGAGAGATCATTGTTTCAAGAGGAACCTAGTTCAGTAGTGACATACAGTAAGGAGCAAAACTGAGTCCACACTATTTGAAGCACATAACTTTTTTAAAATTAGATCAAGTGACTTGAACGTTATTGAGGAGTGAGGAGGATTAGTTTATTAGACGAGGTGTAAAAAATTTTTGAAAAAAATTTGAACTGGTCGGAATCGCAAAAGAAATAGTAAAAGTTGGTTTTTTTCAGCTTTTTTATCTGAGCCTGTATTGAAAATTTAAACAATGTGTTTGACTCGCTCGAATAAATTATATCCATGCTGAAAATTTCATCGATATTGGTTAATTCGTTTACGAGTTATAAACGCTTAAAAGTGGGAAAATTGTCATTTTTTACGATTTTCGACTTGAAATCGCACTTTAATTGCAAGCTGGAAAAGTTCGAGGCATACGCACCCGACGAAGCAGTTTATTCGTCGTTGTTTAATTTTAGGGTGGTCGCAGTGTTTGCTGTAAGGGGATGGACGGGATCTTCTCGGATAAAATTTAGGGGCGGCCGAGCATCTATTTGCTCGGTGGCTGATAAACGATCGGGACCTAAAGAAGCGGTTATGGGCCAACAAACAACCTCCCCGCATTATTATACTGAATCGCAGTGCGTGCCCCGTGGCACGAGGTTCTTGCGACTTCTGGAATGCCGTCCGATCACTTGTGCCGGTCTATCAAGGCCGCGGCGAAATGAAAATTATTGTTCTTTCCAGAGGGAGGTGGCGGGGGAGGGTGGGGGGGGGAGGTGGCATCTCGCGGAATGCAAAAGAAACCAAATCGACGGTAGGTAAACACGGGTGCATCGGGCGACCTTCGCGTGTGACCGTGCAGTTTTCAAGTAAAACTGCACACGCTGCGCCCAGGAAAACAATTTCATAATAACGTCCGATAAATCTAGCCTTCTACAAATTCTATCGTGCTCCACTGCCGAAACTAAACAAATTGACAATCCACGCGAACCGGTACTTTATCCCGCGTTCGCGAAACTCCGGCGGGAAATTCTAACGCTGTTCTCAAACGTTGCGGTATCATAAATCCTGGAAAATGAAGGCGATCGAGGCGACTTGGGTAATTTTCTGTCGGGAAACCGGTGTTTATTATCGGCCGACTGAAAATCCCGCTTCGGAATCAATATTCTCGAAGTCCCGTGTGATTACCCCGGGAGGAAAGTAAACAAACGGACACGGGCATTATGGTCGGGGTAACGCGAAGCTCTTCCTGTCGCGTAATTTGTAACTACGGCGCGGCGCGCGGGTTATGTGTGCGCAACGCCGGTAAACTGCGGCAACATATACAATATATATCCGAGAGGTGATCACTCGATAATAACAGATCCTCGATCTGCATAATGGACCTCAAGGCGGGCGTCGACTGGACGACCGTCTCGTCCATCATCCCTGCCCCCTTACCCCAACCCTAATGCACCATTAAAACCCGGGGAACGGCTGTCGTTCATGTTTACTCCGAAGCAAAGACTGATCAACGAGGATAAGTGAATGACGCTACCCGATCGAACACAGTGACGATTCTATCATGCGATCAACGGGAATCGCGCAGGGCAAGCGTGCTCGAGGTGCGCCCTCGGCTAAAACGAGATACATCAAGCACCTAAATCCTTGTCAGGACTGGTATTAAAGGCCGTATAGATGTCGAACTTCTTGCCGGCGCTATCATCTCTCTTTGCTACTACACGAGATTCAATCGTTCCGCTGAACACGTTGAAGCTACAGTGTTTCAGCCTTCATTGCACGATGCAAAATACACTTTGAAATTTTTTGATCCTGCTTTCTCGGCCCGAGGAACTGAGAGTTTAACCCTTTGCACTCGAAGCTATTTCAACTCCAAAACGAAACATTTCTACTATATTGTATATATACAGTGACTCTCACTAATATTCGGACGCTTTTAAAAATCGTATAACTTTGTTATTATTGGATCATACGACTTAGTTTTTTAAAAAGAAGTTAGCACAATTGGTTTGCTACGTAAAGTGAAAAAAAAATTTTTACAAAAATTGCAATTGGTCGAAATTGCAGAGAAAATACTAAAAGTGGTATTTTGCAACTTTTTTATGTGGACTTATATTGAAAATTTAGAAAGTACGATTTGTAGATTTGTATGAATTATACATATTCTGAGAATTTCATCAAAATCGGTCAACGTTACAATGAGCTACAAATGTTTCAAAATGAACACATAAGGGCGAAATTCCCTGACAAGACCAAAATTCTGCGATTTTCACCCTCAAGCTATAATCGTTGAGTGTTTGTAACTCATTGCAACGTTGACTGATTTAGATGAAACATTCAGAATATGTATAATTGATACAGATGTACAAAACGTACTTTTTAAATTTTTGATATAAGCCCGCATTAAAAAGTTGCAAAATACAACTTTCAGTACTTTCTCTGCAATTTCAACCATTGACAATTTTAATCAAACATTTTTTCACGTTATGTAGCGAACCAATTGTTCTAACTTCTCGAAACAAATTAAGGTAGTATAGACCAATATTAACAAGGTTATGCGATTTTTAAGAGCGTCCGAATATTAGTGGGAGTCACTGTATATTTTTTTCATGTTATACTCGGACAATACTGCAATTTACTCGTACGATGCTGGAGTGTTTAGCAATTTATTAACTACAAACCAATTTAATAATGTAAAACATTTTGAATAATGATACGGCGATTTCTAGTGGCGCCTTACAGTCGCCATTCGAGTGCTAAGGGTTAACCTAAAGGATTATCCTAGGTCCTCGACGTTTCATTCAATTCCCAGAGAGAGGGGGCGAAGGAAGCGGTGGCGAATGCAGCAGCCTTGGCGTATTCTTAGAAAACTGGAAACGAAAACTTTTCACGAAAAGTGGGCGATTCTAAATAAAAAACAAGTATGTCGAAATTGGTATAGTATTAAAAATTGAATGATTTAGAGGTTCTTCTTCGTCCAAGGTTTTCTGGGAGTCGACAAATTGCGGTTGATCGCGACGCAGTAGGATGACAGGTCAATAAACGTGAGTCGAAGGTGTCGGTCGAGGGAGTCGTTTAAAAAGTCGTTCGGCGAACGATCCGCGGATTATGTTCGGCCGAGGTCTGCCGTTCAAGAGAGTGTTGTACGGCGATCCGTTAATCGGGCCCCGGGCCCCGGGTCGGGCCGGGTTGGGCACGAGGCTCAACCTTCGAATTTTCAGCGAGGACCGGACTGCATACGCTCACGTTATGAGCCGGGGTATCAGCTCGGTGTATGAATAATGAATGAACCCGCGGACTGCATAGTAAGATGGGAATGACGGTACTGTTACATCGGCTGGGAAGGGTGGGGTACAGTTAAAACTCGTGCAACGAGACCGGCCGGGCCCCGATAAGTGGCATAAAGGCAACGACGGCGTTAAATAACCGGTACTCGTTCTCCTCGCCGCCAATTGCTTTTTGTTGCAGTCGGTCGCAGGCCACGGGGCGCATTCAAAGAGAAGGGAGAGAGAGAGAGAGAGAGAGAGAGAGAGAGACTCGAGAGTGGCTCTCTCAGCGGGCGCCGGAGCGGTGTCCTTTTTGCCAGTCGGATAAATTAACGAGAATGACGATCGACGGCACTCCTCGCTGATTAGATCGTGTCAAAGAGACGACCGACATGATTTCGACCGAAGGAAAGACACGCGCTCGTCACACCGGTCGCTAAAGTGTTTCCTGCGGCTGCGTTAGGACACATGTTTATTTCACGGCTGTTAGCAGCAAATACCTCGGTTTTACGGTTAATTCTTCTGACGTCATAACTAGCTTCTGTTTCGTCTGGCAAACTGCCAGCCAATGTCGCAAGCGCGTAAAATCTATAAAATGGCAATAGCTGATTTTGGAAATTAACCCATTTGCATCATAAGGAAATATGAAAAGAAGGCCTTTATTATAAGAAAAAATCAGAATTACTACTTTCATCTCCAACAACACCCTCCATTTCTATTTTTTAGTTAAGGAATAATGACAGTGACCAGGAAAATTGAGTATATATACGCTAATGATGCAAGTGGGTTAATAGAATACAAAACTGTATTAATTTCAAGCTATAAACACCATATAGACATTTCTTTTCTTAATGATTGTAACAAGCTGGAAATCATACAACAGTATTTTTAAATTCTTCGAATGCGTTTACCGTTCCGAGCATAAGCGAACAAAATCGGCAGTCTACTGATTAATTATCCCAACAGGTGCGCGTTGCTCAAATAATTCTCTCTTCGGTTACGGCAATTTAATCGTGATCGGAAAAGGAACGAGACTGCTCTCCATTGTAGCCCCGTTTATGATTGTTCGCCGACCGACCCAGATATCGAACGGCGCCGAGAGGAATCTGTTTGACGGTTATCCCGTGGCCGGGGTAAATTAATTAACAAGATCGGTATCAGCGTCGCAGATCGCGCAAGCCGATACTACTTACACGAGGAGCAACTAAAACCCGAACGCGCGCGTTGATCAATTAGCCTCTCTGCCTCCCGGGATCTCCCGGCTTAGCAGCTCTTCGCTTCACGCACTATTTTCTCGTTGGACAGGTTGCTCCTGGTATCCTACTTAAGCGGCCCGATGTCCTTAGAGATACCGTGGTGTGCCCGTATTACCCGTCGAATCATCCGTTCACCCATTTCCCGTAATTATCTGCACCGTTATCGTTGCGTCGACGATCCGATCGATCCGCTAGGCGGGAAGTTTGCTCTCGGTCGCACGGTTTCGATCAGCGAGTATGCGAACCCCACCGGAGAGATCTCTTCCGGACAGTGCGTACACAATGTAGGAACCATTTTTTGACAGTGTGAAAACGGTAATTAATGTTCACGTTGCCTCTTTCCGAAGCGCGATCACGTTTTCGCCTGTTTCCGAAGAAAGTGTGCTCTTTCGCTCGGTTTCTAGAATAAATAGCGAAATATCAGAGAAAATTGGGTGAAGGCAGCTCGCTGTTTTCAATTATTGTTTAAACATACTTGAAAATACACCGGTGTATTAGGAGTACTCATAAGTAATCAATTATTTGCAAAGCATTCGTTTTGCCTTTAGTTCTGTACCGATCGTTGAAGAGGAAACTTCAGAAGGAACTTCAAAATATTCTAAAAAGTATCATTTTTTCTTACAACCCTGCAATAAAATGGCGGCGTCCGTACCTTCCGAGGATCATATTCGTCATTGCGTACTTTTTAGGGGTGCCCCTAATATTTAGGAGAGTCTAGAGAACAGTTCTAAGCAAGAATAATTGCCCGTTGGAATTAAAGCAGAATAAATTCTCAACTACGTACAGTCGACACCCACACGCTCGTAACATGGACAATGCCGGGGAGATTATTTCGCAGAGTTTGATTAGACGCAGTTTCACAAGATTCAACTTCAGCGAAACGTTAGCTGCTCGACGACAGAGGTGGCGAGCCGCGAGTTCCATCGCGCTAATGGAAACGTTCGCGGAAATTAATTCCATCAGGGTTGCAACGGTCGACCACGAAGGCCTCGCGAGGAATGAGTATAGCATTCTTAATGTATTTAGCGTGGAATGCGACTCCTACGAGCTGCGTTCACCGTCGGAAGTCTGCTATCGCCGGGCAACGGTCGTTTCTTTCATCTTCAACCACCATAATGTGCCTCCTAACCGCGCAAAAACGCGGACACTGTCGTTTATGCGGCAATTAAACTGCTGGGTGGCCTCGTTCCACGAACAGTGGCCCGTCTGTTCGAATTTTGGCAATGGATATTTCCCTTGAGAATTCAAATATTCACGTCGCGCATAATTATTAACCAATTTGACAGATTACACTGGCCCGTTTTCGAACCAATCCTCAGGTCTTTCTCGTTCAGGGAGTTCGACAATAGGAACCCTATTCGGTTCCGCGGACGTACCGATTTAGATAACAGAGATTCGAGGCGGTGATCCACGGTCGGTTTTGTAAACAGACGATCGTCTCGCTATCAATTCAACTGACAAAAGTCTATCATCTTCGGTTAGGAGGTGAATAGCCCGGCATTTAAGTCTGCAGGCCAGGCCAGCCATAAATCAACGGCGCGCGAGTGAAAACAAGCTATCGGGAATGCTGAAGGATGAACACAGGGGGTTCGTTGAAAGGCATGAAATCCGCGAACCACGGGCAATTTTCATCCAGGGTCGCGGATTCTCCCGTTCCCCTCTCTCCTCTCTTTCGGAGAGTGTGTTTAACCGGCCGGCCGCGTAGCGGTTTTCCTACGGCGTCGTTTACAACCAGCATTCTTGGCAGGATTGCGGAATGTGGATCGCAGGCACGCGAATGACAACTCCGAAAGGACATTCCTGATCGTTGCTGCTGTGCACCGTCGGCGAAAGATTCCCGGTGTTTCGTCATCGTTTAAGGAATCAACCGGCTACCGCCTGTCCAGCTTCACCGTTAAAACCTGTACAGCCTCCGGTCAACTGTTCCCGATGATCTAGGAGGCTCGTTTTCTCGTTTAGTCCGAGGATCGAGCGATCCCGCGCCGTCCTCCGAGGATCAGCAGCTCCTTACGCGACGCCCTCCAGCTGGAAACCCTTTCTCGAGGATCTGAACATACCCTAGATCTCTCGACACAGGCTCCAAGAGCTCTTACGTCTCCCTGACGACGTAAAGTCTTAGCTAGCGGATCAAACAATTAAGCACTATAACAAATTCGACGAATCTTACGTGCCTCAGCGCTAGGAGTTACGATACTTCCCTGTAACATTCTTCGGCGAAAAAAATGCTGACAGCGAAGGTGTTAAACAATGAAACAAAGCAAAGTAAAAATCTTGCGAATCAGTTTCAAGCGAACAGGGGGCAAACAAGAAGTTGTTTTTCCCAAAATAATACGTTGATGTTGACGATTGTACATAGCTACTCATTTTTATCATAAGCGCATAAAATCCGCCGTCTAATCGCGAGAAACCGAGACACCGGGTAATCGAACATCGAGAACTGGTTCAAGCGCGGAGGAGAATCATTGTTTTCCAAGAAGCTGTCCCGATCGATAATAAAGTTCCTGTCCCTGAATCGATCGATAAAGATATCTGTCGTGTAAATAATCCGCCGAAACGAGGATGCTATCGGACGCGGCCGGCGATAGCATACTCGGGAACGATCGTTTCCAATATCGCGGCAATAAACGAGGCTTTGGTACTGCGACCGACGCACTCAAGATACGAGAAGTCAATGTGTTGCGAAACGTTTCTCTCTCGCTGAACGCCGAGACTTATCTTTCGGGGACGTAATTAGCCGTTTATAACTTCATCGTTCGCCAACATGGCGGACGGCGCCGAAACGGAGACAGAAAAGTTTGGGGAATAGATCGGAAACGTACAAGGCCGAGATGAATCTCTCGGAGGGGGACAGAACGGAAGCAGGATCAAAGAAACAAAAAGAGAGAGAGAGAGAACGGGAGAGAAAGACTGCGAGGCAGAGAGAGAGAGAGAGAGAGAGAGAGGGACCGAGGGAGAAAGAAGGGTCAGCGACCGAAGCGAAACTTGCTAGACCGTGAGCCCCGCAGATGTGAAATGAAACCAGACGGCGGCAGATACGTTGCCCCTGTGAGGATTATTTCGCGTTAGATCGCTCGAGGAAATATTTTCGACTCGGGACGAAAGCAAGAGTCCCAGAAGACGCTGGTCCTCCACGATCTTCTCTCCTCCGAGTCGATTGGTCGCGACAGCCTGATTCTTAAGAGCCAAGAGTAGTCACGTGACTTTGCAGAGTCAGCAGGTCGATAACTTCTGTATAATTTCCGTTCACAGCCTTCAGCCATTGACTTAAGATCCGACGAGTCTTAAGTCTGTGACTAAACTTGTCACATTTTTCGCTCTGTATTATCGATATCATGAATTCTGAAACGTGCTTCGAGTTTTCGGCTTTATTTCGCAGAGAATCAAGACAAACGTATAGCTCAATTTGTAGCTGGAGATATTTTCTAGCGCGCGCCACTCTCGATTTCATCCAGAAAACTCATCCAACGGCATAAAAATGCTCGGACTCCGCCGCAAGCGCATCGTCAATTTTTGGCCTACTTCTAACGCTTATATTACCAAATATCCGCATAATCTCGTCAGCTGATGAACAGCGCGCGCTAGACTGAACCTTCCTCTTTCGAAAGAGCCCTTTTCCAGCGACAAAATATTCTCATATAAGGACAGGAAAATTTGAGGCACGTGAAACCATTTTACGCCTATTTTTGTCGGTAACCTGGTCACTCTACCTTATCGCGAATCTACAAAGAAAATTTTCTCATTTTCTATGCCGCACAGATGGAGACGATACCGGAGGACGTTGAATTATTAAGTTGTACAGGCCGCGACAACTCGAAAATTCGGCGAACCCCGAATGACAATTTCGAAAATTAGCATTTCGATTTGAAGATTTCACTCAAGATTTGTACGATATCGTCGGCTTCTTCGGAAGAACTCGGTGATCGGGAGCTGCGTTTTGAGCCGCCCTGTAACAGCTAAACTATGAGTTTCGGTGAAAGTGCATGGCAGAACGTGGCATTTCTTCGTAATTATCGTGGAAGGGAACCGGGAATCGACACACGGCAGCGTTACCGATTATTCGTCGCGAGCAAAATGTCCCACTTCGCCGACGATAACCCTTTTCTCGTGTCTAAGTCGCGATAACGGAGCAACTGTTTGACCAGAGGAATAATTGGAGCATGCGAGACAACCTTATCAGCTCGCGAATTAATGTCGCACCGCGTCTGCAAATAGCCGAGATAGCGCGATCGAAAAATTTCAGACGAAGGTCTGGCTACACGCTGTTCCAGAAATCACAGATTTTTTCTGAGCTTCAGATTACCAATAAGACTCCGGATCGCCGTCCTCGGTCTTCGAGAATTTTTGCATAGAATTTTAGAAGAATTGCTTGAATCTAAAATTTTGAGTAGTTGAAATATATTTTAGAGAGTCTTGAGTGCTATAAATGCATGGAATTTCGCGGTGCTTTCTTGCCAGCCCGATTTCTCACGCGGCACCATGAAAAATTAATGTGTATTTGGAGGGGGGATCGATAAATATTTGGTTTTCAAGTTAACCGCGTTTTTACACCGGCGACCTCGTATGCATTTCCCAGGTTTCTCTTTTTAGCGCCGGCCAGAGAAAGCAGTACAGGGTGTTGCAAAAGTACGGACGCGAATTTGAATCGAGGAAAATCGAAAATGGTATTTTCAGTTCGACACTGTACATTAACGGAATCGCGACTCTGTTTAAAATCTACACAATACATTCCGGCAATCTAACAGAAAATTTGAACGCACAAGAATCGCGAGAAATTCATTGAATAATACACGACCGTTCAAAGATGGGGGTCACGGGGCCCATTAAAACGTCCGCCGAAATTTACTGTACCAGTCGGAGGATATTTTTGCCCGTTTTACGGTCGTTCCGTCGTTTCGTTCGTAATTGACAAACCACTTGATTACATTCGCGGTACAGGGTGACTGTAAGATACGCAACCGAGACCGTAAGTCCAGCGAAACGGGCGCCGCGCCGGTATGAAGACACTTTTGCCGTGTTTATGGGCATTTTGTTCGAGCGATTAACACCGGTCCCCGCTTCTGGAACGTCCCGTAACGCATCGGGGACCCTATTTCGAGTTTTCTTGATTTTACAACGACCGTGAGCGAGGAGCAGCGGGAGTTCCCTTGACAGGGAATCGCGTAATGGCCATCGGGGCCATCGGCATCGCGAAACAGTCGTAAAACCAAAGGACGCGGCCCCAACCTCCTAACGGAGCGGACGCGCAACGGCGTGTCCATTTTCGTCGTCGAACTTCTCTTTTAGTTATCGCCGGTGCCGTTGCACGCCACTTATTGTTTACAGTACCCGAGGCTTGCCCCACTTTATCGCCGTTTGCCGGAATTTACTGCCGGATGCAAATTGGAACATTTTCTTTCACTCGCGAGCTGCCCGTTAAAAAGCTACAAACCGCGCTTGCAGAAGAAACTTCCAGCTCGTACTTTCCACTGTTATTAACCCTTTCGACTCGAATGGCGACTCCGAGGCGCCACTAGACGTTACCGTGCCGTAAATCACGACAAATTTTACGTCGTTGAATTTGTTTGGGTTTAATGGATCGATGAAATGCTGAGTGTGGCCGTCCTGCAAGTCTCAGAAGACTGCGTATGCATTTGTGAAGAACTCGAGAAGATGAAATTGAAAACACTGATGAGCAGACTTTTATCATTAGGAAAAATAAAAATGTTCTGCATCATATCGCAAAAAATAGGAACCACATAGAAGTATCTTTTATTTTATAATCCCTTCGCTACACAGTGATTTCTCCATATATGTCGCCAAGGCTTGGATGATAAACGTCACGGAATTATCCCCACTACCACGGGATATACCCGGTAAGGGGCCACGAAGCTCGAGAGGCCTCGAGGAGTGTAAACTCGTCTCCTGGACGATATATGTCGCCGACAGGACCCGTGTTGTTGACAGATATCGAGAATTCACTGTATTGTGTTCGGAGAATTTTTAATTTTCCTGTGACGATATATTATATCTTTTCGGACTTTGTAAGAGGGGTTGTATTTAATAGCATGCTGCGACGATGAACACTGCTGTCGTGGCAATCGTTAAGTGTTAAGGAGATTGATTACAATCTGCAGTACCTGATAGAAATCGGTAGACCGTACCGTGTGCCATTTTATGGAAAACGCACGCTTCGAGGAACACGTCCGGCAATTAACGGACGATAATTGTGGAGCCGGATGATAAAACGACGGCATGGCACCGGTTCGGTGTGGGGGGACGTCGAGAAGCGAAGAAACAGTTGACAAGAATGAAATATTGACCTCTCGAAGCGCAATTTGTCATCGTCGCGCGTCGTGTCGCAGCGCGGCGCAGCGTGTTTGCACTTCGCGGTTCCGCGGCATACCTAACTCGAGTCGCAGCCGCCGCGACGCGCGACGGTATCGAAAGTACCAGAGTTTACCGTACGGTGTAGCTTTAATTGCTCCCCAAGCTCGCGTCCGCGTATTTTGCACTTTTTCTACACGATTAGCAACATGTTTTACGTAAGTGGCTGCACCGCTATGGCTCACGTAACAGAGTATGGAGCGGCGATACACGACACGCGGGACGTGTCTTTTCCGTGAATAACTTTCCACGGTTGGATCGCGATCCGATCGATTGGTCACGATCGTCCGCGATCGAGCGTATTCCCCCGGAGGAATCCTGTCCCTCGAACGGGAACCATAATCTCTGGACTGCGGATCTTCATGCGAAATAAAAATTCTTGGCATTGATTATTTCTCGTTTTGGTGGCTTCGTTAAATTGTAAGAAGGATGCTGATATCCTTAGATTCTTTTTTAGCACTTGAGTGCCAATGCCCATAAAAGTCACGCAGAATAATACAGTGAATTCTCGATATATGTCAACAACACGGGTCTCGCCAGCGTCGTTTATCGTCCAGGAGACGTACCGAGCCGTGTTATCTGTACCCCGCGGTAGTGGGGATAATTCCGCGACGTTTATCGTCCAGGCCTTGGCGACACATATAGAGAAATCACTGTACAAGTATAGAAAAGACAATGTATATTGTAACAGTAACATTTGTAACATTTTCACACCTTGTAGATCTGAATGAAATTTAGTTTAATTAGTAGATCAAAAAATAGTGTAAATGCTTCAACTCCGCAGTCTAATAATCCCCGATCTACTGTCGCGAACAGGACACCTAACCCGGGCCGAGGAACCGCGAGACGAATCAATTCGCAATTGGGACCATAATTGCCTCGCGAGATCGATGGCCAAAAAATCGGCCGATAAACCGAAATAACGGCTTCATCGGGCTTCGTTGCGGAGTTGTTGATCTCCGAGATCCATCCGGAGGCAATAACACTTAAAGTCGGTGCTCTCGTGGCAGCCACGCCCAATCGCGCCGAGGATCGATCATCGTCGACTTTATCTCTCGCGTAACAATTAACCTCGCGATTGTAATACCGAAATTCTGATTATTCTACAAAGTTTGCCATCTTCCCTCCTTAAGGGCGCACGATTTTTCTACCGGATGAGATCGCGAGAGTTCTATCGTCTTCGTCGGCACTAAAACGCGATGCTAACGAGGAAACCCATTTCTAGGCGTACCTTTGGGCGACTTTTATGTTGAAGCTGCAATTAAAGAAGAAAGCGGAGCGCAGAGAGATACAGTCTATTGTTTTCCAGCGGAGGTGTTTAGATTAAAACAACGTCAAGCAAATGAAATATTACTTTTTCCTTTATCGCCGCTCTCATCGCCGGTATGCAACCGTATTAACCACGAATAAGGGAGAGTGCAAGCCCCTAGAAAGTCGGGGAAATTTGCGAAAGTGCTGGAAAGTGTTGCTCAAAACTGTCTTTTGTTTGGTTTTCACTTGGCACGAGCGCAACACGCTATCGAATCTGCATCGTCCTCCACACCGAGCAGGCTTAATCGATTAATCTAGTTTATCTGCGATCTATAAACTGGTAATATTAAAACAAAATTCGAGTCGAAAGTCACCGAACCAGTTGGGGGATGGTGTGTACGTTCGACTCGAGATAGTTTTTTTTCCCGATGAAACGACAGGTTTCATAGATCCGAAGCGTTCACGAGAATTCCGCGTAAGGTCGCCGCGCAATGGGAAAACCGAGTGCCGGAGCGACGCGACGACGGAACGTGCTCCGATCTGGAACACGTGAGACCGTGAGACAGGGAACGAGACGTGGGACGGGTCTGCGTAGCTTCCGGTAACAGGAGAATCCGATGACGACCGTCTTTCTTGATCGAATCGAACGGAGACGAACCGGCTCGCCTGGTCAACGTTCTGCCTTCTCGCCTTACGTTCCGCCGCAGTCTCTACGCCAGCCGAGAAAAATCCAACGCTATCTTGTAGCTCGTGAAATTCTGCACGGAAAACAGCCGAACTAATCTTCCACTGGAAGCTTCCCTTTTCCTGCGAATCGAGCTCGAAGCGCACACCCGAGCAAGTCGCGCGAATACGAAAATGCCAGCCGCCCCTTTGAAGCGGATTTCCTGGAGAAGGAAGCCTCGCAGGGAAAAAATGTTCTATACTGTCTTGCAGCTCGGGAAATTCTGCACCGAAAATACCGGAAGTAATTTTTCTGTGGAAGCTTCCGTTTTCCTGCGAATCGAGCTCCAAGCGCACACCCGAGCAAGTCGCGCGAATAGGAAAACGCCAGCCTCCCCTTTGAAGCGGATTTCCTGGAGAACGAAGCCTCGCAGGGAAAAAATGTTCTATACTGTCTTGCAGCTCGGGAAATTCTGCACCGAAAATACCGGAAGTAATTTTTCTGTGGAAGCTTCCGTTTTCCTGCGAATCGAGCTCGAAGCACACACCCGAGCAAGTCGCGCGAATAGGAAAACGCCAGTCGCCACTTTGAAGCGGATTTCCTGGAGAACGAAGCCTCCCAAGGAAAAACGCTCTATACTGTCTTGTAGCTCGTGAAATTCTGCACCGAAAATACCCGAAGTAATTTTGCTTTGGAAGCTTCCGTTTTCGAGCCAAGCGAGCTCGAAGAGACAGATACGCGAGAGCCACTTTGAAGCGGATTTCTTGGCGAACGAAGCCTCGCAGGGAAAATGTTCCTTCACGATTTCTCTCCGTTTTTTCGCGTAGAATGATTCGATAAGAGTTACGATAGGGGTCGAGTAGGCGGGTATCGAGTTACGAGCAAAGATGCGCGTGAATTATCGACGTTGCCGTGCGTTCGGCCGGTTCCAAGTGTATAAACGCGCTACGCCGGGCGTTTGCGATGCGTATAAAACTATTATGTCATAAGCTACGAGGCACAGAGGCCATTCACGGGGAGTTTACACTTACGAGGCTTCGTGGGGAGTTCCGCGTCTACGTAGGACGTCGCGAAACTGCGAGCCTCGTTCGAGAACGTGCACGTAAATTCGAAAGAAATTGCGCCGACAGTATGTTAACAGCTCGTTCTTGATTATTACAAGTATAACAATTTGTTCGATTTATCCACCGAGGATAATCTCTGGGATTATACGTGCCCCGGGAATAAAGAAGATTGTACTTTTTATGCCTCGAATGTAAATCAATATAGAATTGTTCAACAAAACAGGAATCTACAGCAATTTTTCTACTTGTCAACGGGAATACACGCAAGGTGTGGACAAGGAACTTTAAGTTGCAAAATAGTTATTTGCACTGACAAGAGATAGATGTTGGCTAATCTCTGGACCGCACCGCGTGCGCAAAAATCGCAGAACCGAAGGGGTACCGGCGATCGGTAGCGACCGAGCGATCGATCACCGGCTAATAGTCGTTTATTAATGTCCAGGATCGCGGAAAAATTGGTGCCGGAGAAAATTTCAATTTTCGCTTATGCAACCCGCGTTCCTTACATAACGTCGCCGCCGAGAATGTTGCTGGGACAATCGTGAAAGCGTGAGAATAATTTTCTGGCTTCTCCTCCGCGAACAATTAGATCTATCGACGTAATGAATGAAGCCGAACCGAGGAGCTCCACGGTCCTTTGAACGAAGCGATTTAATCTTCCAGGAATCCGTTGCGATTTTACCGGTGTACAGGTCGTTCTAAAACTACCGTAGCGATCGCGTACCAACGGTTCTGACGAACTGTTTCAGCTGCTTTCAATGGACTAATTTTTAAAGAATCGCCGTAGGTGATCTTACCTTGGTGTGAAGAAACGCCAGAGACTTGTTCACGTTCTCGATCTTGTGCACTCGCATGCGGCCATTGTTCGGCTTCGCCAGTCGCTCGCCAGAGATGATCTCGAGCAGCTTCAAAAGCTTCTTGCCGTCCGCCAGGTCCGTGAACAGGTCGTCCACTTCCATGCGCGCCTGGAAAAACAATTCTTCGATCAGAATCAGGTGCGTTTCGAAGGGAGCGATTTAATTTCAAGGAGTTACACTTTGAGATTCCAGGAGCGCCCCGGGGTCTCTGGAAATTGTGGGGGGTAGTGCTAGAGCCCTAGGAACGCTGTGGAGTCTTTGGGAGCACTATGGATCCTTTGGGAGCACTATGGAGCTCTTGGGAGCACTATGGAGTTCATGGGAGCACTATGGAATCCATGGGAGCACTATTGAGTCCTTGGGAGCACTGTGGAGTCCTTGGGAACACTGTGGAGTCCTTGGGAATACTACGAAATACTTGGGAGCCCTGTGGAGTACTTGGGAGTCCTGTGGAGTACTTGGAAGTCCTGTGGAGTGTTTGGGAGCACTGTGGAGTTCTTAGAAACACTATGGAGTACTTGGGAGCCCTGTGGAGTACTTGGGAGTCCTGTGGAGTCTTGGGAGTCCTGTGGAGCCTTTGGGAGTACTATGGAGCCCTTGGGAGCACTGTGGAGTCCTTGGAAATACTACGAAATACTTGGGAGCCCTGTGGAATACTTGGGAGCACTATGGAGTCCTTGGGAGCCCTATGGAATTCTTAGGAGCACTATGGAGTCCTCGGGAGCCCTATGGAATTCTTAGGAACACTATGGAGTACTTGGAAGCCCTGTGGAGTCCTTGGCAGTCCTGTAGAGTCTTTGAGAGCACTGTGGAGTTCTCAGAAACACTATGTAGTATTTGGGAGCCCTGTAGAGTACTTGGGAGTCCTGTGGAGTCTTTGGGGGCACTGTGGAGTCCTTGGGAGCCCTGTGAAATACTTTGGAGTCCTCTGGAGTCTTTGGGAGCACTGCGGAGTCCTTGGGAATACTATGGAATACTTGGAAGCACTGTGGAGCCTTTGGGAGTACTATGGAGCCCTTGGGAGCACTATGGAGTCCTTGAGAGCCCTATGGAGTTCTCGAGAGCGCTCCGGACTGCCCTCGGGGCCAGAGAAAAATTGATAGATCGCCAGGAGCATTACCTTGAGGAGGAACGAGTTGATCCATTTGGTGAAGGTCTTCTTCTGGATGTGCAGGCGTTCCTCCTGCAGGGCCTTGATGCGGCCCTGCTCGAACTTGAGCACGTCCTCCCTCTGAGTCATTCTCTTTTGTATGCCAGGACCACCCCTGAATCGGTCGGCTCTCGTCGGTGGATAGTTCGGCGTGTACTCGAGGTTGAAGGTCCTTTCTTGGGGTGCGGCGCCAAGCCCAGCGCCGGGCACATACTGCGCCCCTGAAAGCCGAACATTTCGCTCGAGTTAGAACAGACTCCCTTGCAGCAGAGGGACGTAAACATCCTCGATAGGAAACGGAAACGGAAACGGGGAACGAAACACAAACCGACGCGGATGAAATATTTTACGCCACGTGCGGCACCGTGACTGCGTCGTTAAAAGTCCCGGGCCTAAGAATACCACGCGACACCCCTGCATAATATACATATGAGCCTATTCCTTTAAATATCTACGGAACTACCGCCGATACAGAAAAATATTTCAGATAAAAGTTGAATGGTTTTAAAGATTACATAATTTAGTGTGTTTATATTTTGTACAAATGGACGCGTAGAGGACATACGAAGGTCAACGATGTTGTCTCAGATAGGATAACATATTCTTTAACGCACTGGTCGAGGCAATCAGCAATTCTCTACAGTCGCAAAAGTAAATGTGTCATTTATCGAACTAGCTGTAAGAAGAAAATGAAGAAGTGTTCTACAGCAACATTGATATTGGTTCGGACACCCAGTACATGAAGAAAGAGGATGCTATTCCAGGACGATTCGCTTGGTTCCGCAAATCGTAATAGCGATTTACGTCCGCGTCCACGTCCGTCCGTCCGGCTGCCCCTGTATGGCGGCGAAAAATCAACGGGAGACAATAAACCGTGGACAATGATCCTGTCGAGTCATCGCGCCGGCAACAGCCTCTGCGTACACCTTCTTCGCGGCACTCGTTTCTTATTTGCCGCGCGTTCTATCACTGTCCGACGACCGACCATTTCGTACCGCGCGTTTCCCCGGGAAAAATTACAACGGAGATACGATCTTCGCGCGGATCCAGGATCCAGACTCGCCGTCCGCGACGGAACGCTTTTAATTAACACTTCGTGGAGACTCGTTTAGAAATGTTGCGCGCCGATTTACAACGTGTCGGTGTGCGCTCGCTCGACTATCTTTTCCCGTGGCTCGTTAACTACAAAAATACTGTTGATCGCGAGCTTTTCCTCTTCCGAGGTAGCTCGCAGATTCGTTTAGATTTTCAGAGGAGTCTGAAGAAATTTGGTTGAAAAGAGTTGTAGCTCGGATTAGAGAGAAAACGAAGCCACGGATCAACGCTAAACCGGGGAGCCCTGTAACGATACGATGACAATTTAACATGCAAAGTTCGTTCACGCGAAATCCGACGAGAATGGTTTACCAGGAGGAAAATGAGAGACTAGACGAAGAGGAAAAGGAAATTGTAGCATGATAGTCGGGGTGCTCGCTCGACTATCTTTTCCCGTGGCTCGTTAACTTCAAAAATACTGTCGATCGCGAGCTTCTCCTCTTCCGAGGTAGCTCGCAGATTCGTTTAGATTTTCAGAGGAGTCTGAAGAAATTTGGTTGAAAAGAGTTGTAGCTCGGATTAGAGAGAAAACGAAGCCACGGATCAACGCTAAACCGGGGAGCCCTGTAACGATACGATGACAATTTAACATGCAAAGTTCGTTCACGCGAAATCCGACGAGAATGGTTTACCAGGAGGAAAATGAGAGACTAGGCGAAGAACAAAAGGAAATTGTAGCACGATAGTAAATCGTCGAGACTATTTCGAGCTTCCGCAATCTCGCGGAGTGATAAGGTATCATGAAAAAAGCCGTTTCCAGGGCCTGCGAATAGGAAAATGCTGCACGGGACGAGATTGCCCGTGATCAAGCGTTTTCGATGCTCACGACATTCCCAGTTTGCTGGCACAGAGAGAGGGAATATCTCGAATTCCTACTCGTGTTCCTGATAACTTCTTCGATTACCGGCGCAATCACGCTGATAACACGCCCGTGGAAAACTGCTTTGAAGCTGGACGTCTTCATTGTTCTGGAAGTTTTCCAATTCGACGATTTGTTACGAGACGCGCGATGCAAACAATTCTGCGGGGCTTCGCCAACTGAAAACATGCTGGATTAGGTTTCACACTTGTGGAACATCCGCTCCGGAACTCGGCTGAGCTTGTTACCGTTTCAAGGCTGAATGGAACGCGTTTCGCGGGACTGTTTCGCGTACGCTGCAAGCTCCAGATTTAAAACATCAATTCCCCAGCAATTAGCCACGGCTAATTCATTAAACTCCGGAGCACAAAGATTTCGGCGAAGCCGGTACCGGTTACCTTTTTACGAAAAGCCATCAAATCGTCGATCAGCTTTTTTCCACCGAGCAACAAAGGATCCAAGAAGCTGATAAATAAATCCCCGGGTCGAACTTTTTGCGAGCCGTGTTTGTTCGATTAAAACAGGTTGAAAGAGGCGGAGGCTCCGCGGCCTCTCGTTCGTCAACTTTTTCGCGGGATAACCAGAGGGGGAGGGGGAATCGCGAGGCAATTCCGATTTTCTGTTTTTTCACCGGCGCGATAGATCACGACGGAAGAAAAAAAGTTGGTCGGTCAAGTTCTTAAAGCCCGGCCGATTTGCATACAATTGTCACGAGCGAGAAGCTCGAGGGATCACGGGCGCGTCTGAAACCTGTCGGACACGATATGCAATTTAAATGACGACTCGCATAATCGTTCGCGATTAGTTCGTCGATGGGTGAAACACGCGAGACCGTCTGCCGCGACCATCGCGTTTAAATAATTCAATCATTAATTGTCGGCGAATCTATCCGACGAAACACGGCTGCCTCCCATGGCCATCGAATCTCGAAACGCGATTATCATAATCGGTGTTCTTGTATGCTTTTCCTATTCCGAATATTTATCTTCGCGCGCAACTGGTTACACCGTGTCGTGCGACTGTAATTGGAAATACATCGCGGAGAGATTTCCTGTAGCGCCAAAACGTGCGCCGGCACGTTTCACAGAAATTTCGGAAGTGCACGCAGTTCCTACGCCAGTGCGAGCAATTAACTCTTTCTCGTGGTCAAAAACACGCTCGCGGTCTAATTAAAGTCGACGATTTTAGATTAGGTTCAAGGCTAATGGAAAATCCCCCGTAAACTACGCACGGACTCGAATATCCGTGGTCTAATTAGAAGTCACAGTTTCGCATTAAACTATCCAGAGGCGAGTGTAAATTGAAATTTCGAGAGTATCTCTGCGGAATCGTCCATAAATTTCACGGAAGAGGTTCGTACACGCTATCGATGGGAATAGGAAAGACAGCGGAGAATAGAGGCATCGAGAAATGGTCTTTGTAGCCTAATTGTAATTCGTGTTTCAAAATCGAGCTCGGTAAAAATAAATACAAATTGAAATTTCAAGACTATGTCCGGTGAAATCGGATAGGAGAGGATCCAACGCCACTGGGGGGCGTAAAGGCGGCAATAAAGAAATTATACAGGCAGTAGAAAACGTGTCAGTAGCCTAACAAAGATTGTTATCTCCGTATTGAAGTCGGTAAAAACGAATACAAATTGAAATTTAGAGAGTATCTCGGTGAAATCGGACGGGAGAGGGTCGTACGCCACTGGAGGACGTAAAGGAGCATACAAGAAGCCTGATAAAGCCTGACAAAGGTGTCAGTAGCCTAACAAAGATTCTAATCTCCACGTGGAACTCCAGCCCTTCAAGCACAATGACAAGCCCACAGCATGAGTGAGTGTCTCAACGACCAAAAGACGACGTAAATAATTACAAGTCTTATTATATCATCACAAAGCTTACTTATTCATCTGTAATTTGCAGTTACAATTTTGAGAGGTTATGTTAGATTTCGGTTTCTGTACAATATCAAACATTAAACATTAAACATTTGTTCCAATTGTCGTTAAGCAAGCTAATGGTCCAATTTAGGAAACTAGCGGTTCAATTTAGGAAACCGGTTTCCTTATTTGGACCGATGACACGATTTTTTTTTAATTCATTTTTCACGGTTATAAATGTTTTTTTTTTTTAATTTAATAGATGGTATTATTTTGAAGGTACACTTAGTGAGTTTCTTTTCTACTACCTAATTTTTATTAACACTTCTTATGTGTCTCTCTATATGTCCAAATTAAGCTACCTTCCCCTATCCACACTCATGTATTGCTAATGCAAAACATTGCTAATGAACTCGAAGTTCGGACTGTGACTGTTGGCCAGGTATAAAAAAAACGACCTTTTTGCTGTTTACTTAGAAACACTCTTAGAGTAACCAATCCCATAATTAAAACTTACCTAGCTGAAAGTTCATATTTTAGATTTTGGCCACGTTTTCCGGCTTTGGGATCACTGTGCGACGGTGGTCGGCGCGGGTGCGCGCGCGAACCAAGAGGGCAATGACAAGCAGGTAACATCGGAGATTCGATTAGAGTACTTAGGCGGACTCGCGGGGCCGGTCGTTTCGAAGCCGCTGGAAACCACGTAACGCGATTGTGCCAGCCACGCGTGTTTGCGAGCGTGTAGCATAGTCATAGCAGTGTACACCAGGGATTCCTCGAGCGTGACGGCCGCAGGCGCGTACAGGTTTGGTGTTTTCGCGGAAATTATGGTCGCAAGGTGAGCGTGGAAACGCATGGAACGCTCCTTCCAGGAGCATAGATTGCCGTGGCTCTCGGGAAACAGGGATCCCAGGGATCGCGAAAGCCGACTCTCAATTCCGCCGCCAGAGAACCATAACGAGCAGCCTCGATCCACTCGTTTCCACGAGAAGAATCTCCCGAGAAAAAATTTTCAATTACTCCCGGACGGTGTTCGAAGTCTTGGGAGATCTCCGGAGATCCTGGAGAAGGAGCCACGGGTCGATCGAGGATTCCCGAGACTGCCGATCCTCCCCTAAGGGCGTCCAAGTCCCGAGCGGGAGAAGGCCCTAGAAAGGGCCAACAAAAATAGCTCTCAAGGTCCACGAGCCGTCCGAAGCGAAGGGAACAGAGTCCTAGGAGGAATTCAAGAGGGTCCTCGGGATCGAACGATTTCGGATGGTACAGGTATTCGACGATCTCCCCAAGGAATTTTATAGTTCTTCTCTACGAGACGCAACCGGAGCGGCTCAACGTCTGCAAACAGCGACGCCGAGACCCCACCCACAAGGTCTAATTACGAGGAATGCGAAGTGCCACGCAGTAGAGGCCACTATCTTCTCTGATAAAGTCAACAAAGAGGTGGAATTGCATCGGTGTTGCCTCTATCGACGATCTAAACATCTGTTACGTCTTAAAACACGGCGAGCAATTTCTGACGGATCGCAGTACGTCAACGAGCAGAATTTCACCGAAACATGTACCAGGCCCGGTTCGCCTACCCAGGTCCTCCATTTTAGAAAGATAAAATTACTTCGCCGAACACGTAGACAAACATAATACTGATTTCCCAGAGAACCCCGCCTTCTTGTTTTTTAACGATTAGCAGACTGCGGATTTTACGCATTTCGAAGGAAAATCAGAGCAGATTTGAAGCAGTACACGATCATCGTTAATCGTTTGTGATGTAAGACTCGTACAGGTTTTCTTTATCTACTAGAAAATTATAAAATAAATCGTAGCGGTTGATTACTGTCCTATTATTTTCCACGTATCACGACTGTTACCGGTGGAAATATTCTCCCCTTTCCACAATGGACGCAGAAAATGATTTCACACGAAGCAGTCTAATTGATCGGCACTAGTGTTCCTGATTCTCAACATTTTTCATTTCTCGAGAAATGAGAAATAAGACGATATTTCTCGAAAATTCTCGAGAATTTTTAATAAGATAAAAAATATTGGGAAACTTATAATATTTGGAGTATCGTTAATAATATTTATCGAAAGGGCAAAAAACTTTCACTCGGTGTTTATTCCCGTTCAATATGTACATAACTTTAAAAACAAGGAAAAAATAGACGCTAAATTTATTTCTTTAAAACCAAACTTTTATAAAGTGAAACATAACGCTTTTGCTTTGAAATGACTCCTTAAGAAGCATAATGTCTAATGTAGAATCAGACAATCTACTTCTCTTTTTTTTTGTAACAAAATCTGTAGCCGTAGAAAAATTTCTTTCATTTTGTGTGGATGTTGGCTTTATCGTATACAGAACATCCAAAAGTTGCTGAAGATTGAGTGTCCTTTTGCATTACCTCACATCGACATGCATTCGCAACAATTATTATAAATTTTCACATTGCATACATGCACACGTAGGCATTGATATGCTGCCTGTAGATATGCTTATACGTACGCGATTGATTAGTAATATGCAATTTGAGTTAACTGAAAATTCATTTCCGAAAATATGTGATAAAATAAACGAGATTCATAAGAATTTTCCTAGATTCAAATTTCTCGAGAAATGAGAAATAATCAATTATAAAATTTCTCGAGAACGAACACTAATTGGCATGTAAAAAGCGTCGTTCCTATGTCGACGGTATTCGATAAAATGATCCGCGATTCGATTTACCATAGTTTCTGCGGGACATAGCGTCTAGAATCCTTCACTGGTCACCGGTGGCCACGATCATGGTTCGCCTGGAACGATCCCGGACTAATTAACACCGATAAATTACTGTCGGAGGCGTTTTGACGTTCGCGAATGCCGACACCGGACTGATTCAGCGGTTAATGGAAGACCACTGGCACAGACTGGGCCCCTGTTATCGCCTATCGCGAGCCCGTTGTCACCCAGCCTATCCTCGCTCCTTGTCCGAACAACCGAACACCAAACACTGAACGCGAGACCGTGTGCGAGAACGAGCGTGAGTTAGCGGGAACTGTTCGTTCGTTCGTTCGTTCCGCTGGCAGTGGTTTCGACCAGGCGAAAAAAGAACACCACGGTCGTCATCGTCTATCGATGAAGTTGGGCCGTGTTGGGAACGGTTAGTGCTTGGATAACTGGACGTCCGGCCGCCCAAAGAACCCATCGAAATCTCCCTTTCACCCAGGCCAACCGGGTCTCTCCACCGGGAAGAGAAACCGGAGGCTGAAGAAGTCATCTCGAGAATGATCGCCGACCGACAGACTTTGTACTCTAACGATTCGCCTAACAGCGAACCGCTCAAACACGTCCAGCAAATCAATCTCTTCTGGCGTTTTTATCCGACGCGTTCGCTGCCCGAAATTGTTCTGCTGCTAACAATTCATTGGTGAAATATTTCATCGAGTATCGAAACGATTTAGAACGAGGCCACAGACATCATTGTATACTATGACTTCACATAACGAAGCGTATGCAATTAATTTGACTAGCTTCAAGCAAGAGACAGTGGACGTCACGTATCTGTGACAGTGGTAGCGGTCATGTACAAAGCAAAATTGTTGAGCTTCTTTTACGTAAACTAGTGTGCCACGGCATAGAACGATTTTATTGCGTTTTTTATCTAATAAAAAGATACACGTGTTATCGTCATTTATGTATTTTCAAGCTTTCGCTTGTGGTGTGCCGCGGAATTGTCAAAAATATTTTTGATAAATATTTTTCCAAGTTTTCCCAGGTTAAGTAAACGATTGGTAACTTTGAACGGTGTCGAGGTTTCACGGCAAATGTTTGGGTTTCCAGATTTTCGCAACGAGCGAAACAGCATTAGAAATGGCGGCGAAGGCGTCGAGTTGTTCCGCAGCCGATCGGCTGTATACAAATTGTGTTTAATTACCAGTCGCGACGGTCCTATAAGAGGCATTGATACATCTGACGTGTGCGGAGTTAGAATCCGGCTTACATATGTTAATTGACGAGCGCCGCATTGGCGTAGGAGTTCTCGTCCCGACAGCGTTTCCGAGAAGGAACAGAGGGCACCGTCATCCGTGACTTTGCAAGCGTGATGTCACGGTTTTAGCAGACTTTTTTACGGCGTTTGTCATTGCGTGATGCAACCGGTAGACGCTCGGAATTGTCGAACCGTTTGCAAACGCGACCGGAAGCCGTAGATCAGCGTGGTTGCACGGTGAACGGGGACGAGACATTCCTATAGTTCGGAATTAATCGATTGTAAACGCGATCGCCAGCGGATGACTTTAACGAACGAACAGAACCAGAATACTAGCGTTTCTTCGTTTCGTCGACGATATTTTATCCAGCTGAACACGCAGCTACCTATCGCAACAACTCGAGAACTCGACTACTCGTCTTCCAAAGGAACGTTGACCACAGGAATTTTCTAGATCGTATACAAGAAACAGGAGCAAAACATCAACTTCTTTCGTACTCGAAAAATTGAATACAGTTCGAAATAATATATCGACATTCTTCAACTTGCTTGATCCCTTCACAACTTTTCTCCAGAAACGCATAACATCCGCAAACCGATACTGGACACGATGAAATCTAATCAGCGAGAAAGATTTTTCCATGGATTCAAAGTTTAGAAAATCGACCACGGAAATGGAAATTCGCAACACGAAGTTTCGTTTTGAGGCAGACGCCCGTAGCCAAGGGTTAGGAATCAAGTGTAAGGATCGATAATTAATTAAGGCAGCGTAACCCTAACCGGTTCCATCGATAAAGCGTTTTGTAATGGGCCCGCAACAATGGATTTCGCCGGCGCGGCGGAAAGCGTCGAGGATCGGCGCGACCGATCGATTGCGAAAGAATTCCAGTCTGTATCTAGATGTTGCGAACCCTTCGGGAGTTTCTCTGTTTCTAGCGTGGCGCATGCACCGTGCTTCCGGTGGAATCTCGACGCTTCCTATTCGCCAGGTGAGCAAACAAGTTCGAACGGTACCGGCGCGGCTCGGCGTCCGCGGAGCTCAACGATGAAAGTCGTGGAACGGCTCTCCTCCAGGCCGGTGAAAATTGTTTGCCGGCGAGCGCGCACCGATTAAACATTTACAAGATCCGTCCCGGAGATACGGGCTTCCGTATTTGTAAATAAAATTAGCCGTGCCCCTACTTTTCGCTTTCTATCGCCCGATCTTCGCCGGTTCCTCGTGAAATTAACCCGTCGACGCGAAGAAACGTCAGGCGATTTATTCTTCTTTTTTTAAACCATTTTCTTAGATCGTTTGCACTGTGTATCCTTTTCCTTCTCGCAAAATAAAACTTGCCTAGATTCGTAGATCGATTGCAAGAGACCAGGAGCAAAGTTCGTTACGTTCTTTGAGAATGTTTAACAATTTGTTTGATCCCTTCACAGTTTTGAATGTCATCTACTGGAAATACATGAATGATATTCGCAGTTCAAGCGTAATATACGTACAGAGATTGGCGGAGAGATCGGAACGATGCTAGCGGAAAGGGAAACCTTTTATGGCCGCGTTTTACAGCGAAGGTGTTTGAACATCTGGGCTTTATCTGATACGCGAGGTTGACGGTGGTAGTACGACGAATTCATAAATCATAACGTCACCGCTGCTTTTACCAGATAATCGTGAGGCGACGAGACAACCCAGCGAGAATTCTTGACGTAATCGACACAGCCACTTCTCCGCCTTCGAAACACGGTACTTTTCCGTGCGGGAACAATGACCGAAATCGATAATCGGCCGACGAAGCGAATGATTCTCGCCGCTGGCTACACAGTCGCTTGCGATTTAACCGGCAAAGATCATTGGGAGACGGGCATTCCTCGCGGAAAGCAGACAATTGGCTGAACAGCACGATTCGTGTCACTCCGTTGCTGCTTTTACGGGCAATGTTAATCTGCTTTATCTGCTGGAAGCGTATCAGTGACCGAGCTGTATGTAACAGAGACTCGATAACTTTCTTTTAAACACTAATGTCAGAAGAAACTGGTACAAATTTTTGTTAACCCTTTGAACTCGAAGCTATTTTAACTTCAAAACGAAACATTTCTTCCGACCTAAAATATTTCCCTTTTATATATACGGGTAGCCCTCCTACAACACGGCATCTTATAACACGATTCATAAATTGCGGGAGCCCTCCTACAACACGGCTACAATTAAATTAAAGTTGCGTTAAATTAAAATAATATTTTTTGTTTTGTATTGTACATACATTTATATTTTTAATAAAAATTAAGTTGTTTATGTAGAATTTAAACAAATATTTGTTTTTAATGTTTTCGGATCGTAACCCCCCCCCCCCCCCCCCCCCGTTGTACTGGCTCATACAACATGGCATTTTCTAGGAACCTATCTACCGTGTTATAGGAGGGTTACCTGTACATATTTTTCGTGTTATACATACGAATATGGTGCGATTTACTCGTACAATGTTTAGTAATTTGTTAAATACAAACAAATTTCATAATGTAAAAAATATTCTGAATAATGATACAGCAATTTTTAGCGGTGCCTTACAGTCACCATTCGAGTGCTAAGGGTTAATATAATTTCTGTATTTACGAATGGAATTGTTGTCGCTTTTGGACAACGCATTGAGAAATCGTGAATCGTTGATTTTCAAGAGACTATTCAAAAGTTGTAAATCAAGTGTTCGGGGCTAATGTTAGAAAATTCGAATGAAGCAACGTCGAGAACAAGGAGCTTTCGCGTTTCTCCGTTGCGTCGGGTTGAATGGAGGTGACGAATCGTTCGATAACGCGATCGCAAAGGCCGCAGAGACTATCAAAGAAGGAAGTAGAATAATTCTCGCGACTTGGACGGAGTTGGGGGTCACAGCTAGGGCAGGAAGCCGAAAGCAGGGCCGGAAACACGGTGACCACGCCGGAAGAGGCCAGAAACGTAGAAGACCGCCGGGGCCAGGTGAAATCCGAGCCGTATTATGATCGAGGCGCGTCCCGAGCCGGCTGGAAAGGGACACCACCTACTATTTGACATCGATAGCGCCGTGCAAACTTTCGTCTACCGTGGCAGTCGGAGGGGGAAAGGATGCGACAAGGTCTGGCAAGTTCAAACGATATGACGACACTCCTATATTTGGTCGACTCGCCTCGCGATCCACTGTCGCCGTCTTCTTCTTTCCAGCGGCACTTGTCGGAGACTCTTCCTTCTTTCGACCCCTTAAAGGCACAGGGTAGTCACGTAACTTTTTAATTAATCATTTCCATTCACAGACTTAAGATCCGTCTTGGTCTTGATCCGACTTGGCACATTTTTTGCTCTGTATGATCGATATTATGAATTCTGAAACGTGCTTCCAAGTTTTTCGCCTTTATCTCGCAACAGAATCAAGACAAATTGTAACTGTAGCTGGAGATATTTTCTAGTGCGCGCTGGTCTCGACATCAGAAAACTCATCCAATGGTATAAAAATGCTTGGATTCTACGACATGCACATCGTCAATTTTTTGCCTACTTCGAACGCTTATGTTACCAAATATCTGCATAATCTCGGCAGCTCCTGACCAGCGAGCACTAGATTGAACCTTCCTCTTTCGAATGAGCCCTTTAACAGCGACAAAATGTTCTTATTTAAGGACGAAAACTTGAAGCACGTGAAACCATTTTTTGACGGTAATGTAGTCACCCTACCTTATCGCGAATCTACGGAGACCGGCCAACTTTTTCACATCGCTTCAGGATCAGAAATGCGATCAGAAGAATCAATCAATCCAGACGAAAAATTGGATGAAAACTTCGAAGTGAACAGTACGGTACAATTCTATCAAACGCCAGTTTAACTCTTTACGGTCCGACGTGGTATCTCTCCTTTATTTCAGAAAACATTAAGGGTAGCCATAAGTAATCAATTATTTGCAAAGAATTTGTTTTGCCTTTAGTTCTGTACCGATCGTTGAAGAGGAAACACGTATTCTTTTACAGTTTTCGGTAAACCAGCCTCTGTTCGAAACATTCTAAAAAGTATAATTTTTTTTTACAACCCTGTAATAAAATGGTGGCGTCCGTACCATCAACACATTCGTCATTGCAAACTTTTTCATTTTCATGCGGGATTTAATGCAACTTAATTTATAATGGATTATAAATTATATATGTGACAATAATGGATTAAAAAACTTGAATTTACTAGAAAGTTTGTTTTGGATTTCAAAATAATTGATTACTTATGGGCCCCCCTAACACCAAAATTGTATGCCCGAACAGCTGAGAGATACCACGATTGTTACACACCATGAAATTATAGCATCATTAATTACAGTAATGTAAATGAGTGAAATAATAGAATGGAGAAAAGGAAGCACCGTAGGCGTTTGAAACTTGCGTAAGAAGAGTCTATGCCGTAGAGTTGACATAGGTCGTGTCCAATTTCTACTTCACTGGGGCCCCCGATTGTTCTATCGATTATGTCAAGAGTCTCTCAGCGATGATTACCAGGACCACGAAAACAGGAAGAATTGCATCTTTTTGCACAACGACGAGTCCGCGCATCCAATATGGCGGCTGTGCTGCGCAAACTCAAGACGATCGGCTCATGGTGGGCTCGGTTCAATTAGACCGGTGAATTAGCACTTGGGAATTGAAGACTTTTGGAGTCCCGAGGTAACCGAAGCCGGGAATATGCTCGTTCGAAGGTTTCCTCCTCCGACGGTCCGCCTCTCTTTTCCGTGTTCGCCACCGTGTAATTAGCGCCTCGCGTGTGAACCACCGTTCGCTGATCAACGAAATTCGCGGACGGGCACAGGAAGGCGTAATCTTTTTACGATACCGTGCCGCGAGCCCTTCATTCATCTAGCATAACAGTGCCTGCCCCCGGCCGGAAGCGTTTCTTCTTTATGGGAAGTGGAACAGTGCCGTGCCACTGTGCGAGCTAGCCCGTCACGCCTGCGGAGAAAAGCTGCATCATTTTTTCTGTCCGTACCGATTGCGTATTCATCGTTTCTATATTCGTCGATTTTCCTGGTCGCGATTCAGCTATGAAATCACTGCCGCGTTGAGCAATATACAATCGGATCGAGTCACACGGACGATAATACGCGCGGCAAACAGCGAGGATAAGAGTGCGAATTCGTTTACATAAACGTTGTGAAATTAATCGCGCGACGCCTCGTTATCGCGTTATTATTCTATCCGCGAGAATTACCGAATCTACCGATTTAGAAATGATTCAGAATCGATCGCGGGAAGCTTCTCGATCGCGACTTCCACGGCCGATGACATTCGTTCTGCTTGAACAATAGGCTCGCATGACTCCCCATCGTTAATAACGCCAGAGGAACGTCGGAAGTCGTTTACCGCCGGTCGCTCCGGTGCTTTTTAAAACGTACTCTGAAAAATATATGTAGCTCGAGTAATTTTGATTATTTTCACTTGAAAAAAAAATCATACATGTACTTCAACTACCGGTAAATATGTATGCAAAATCCCAATGCAAAGGGTTCGTTAGTTTTCCAAAATTCTTAAAAATTTACGCAAAAACCATCCCCACCCCTTTAAACGTGAAATTGCGGAACACTGTATTTACATAACTGTGAAACAAGATCATGGTGTTTGCCTGTCGGTAATCCATTTAGCCAAGTTCATTAATCGAGATGATGTCATTGGTTTCTCGGAAGCGTCGATCCGCCACCTCCGCGAAAAAATGTCGCCTCGATTAGTGTTTTTCGCTATAACAACTTCCCGTCGTCATTCTTGAACATGAACTCATACGTTTTTCTTTCGGCTTGTTACGATCCGCTGATTGTATATATTGATATAATCCACAGTCCGGCGATCCCCGTTTGCACAAGAATCGTCGTCTTACGAGACCAACGAATGATTCACTCGGTTTCCTGCGGACGTTAATTGTTAAATTATAACTTTCACGGCGCGGATTGGGCAACCAGTTGCATTATGCAATTATCTCACGGAATCGGGGACCAGGCGAGCTCGTATCGCTTTATCGAACCCTTCATTAAACTGGTTCTCTGGGAAGGAGGATCGTTTACGGTGTCGCAGGTTTTCGTGAACTCCGAGCTGCTCCCTGACGAACGTCAACCTTCTACGAAACGTATGCGAGCTTTCTACCGATAGTTCCATTAGGCTTCGGATTTTTATGCAAACTAAAATTTGTCTGCATGTAGACATTTATTTCTTTTTACAATGATCCCAATGTGCTGGAAGTAGTACAGTGAGAATTTTAGATTGCTTAAATGTTTTCACAGTTTTGTATTTCATCTGGTCATTTTTATCATAAAATCCCCGGTCTACGGTTAGTTAATTAGTACTGCTAGTAATGCTCCAAGTAATTTTCTTCTGCAACGATTCATAATAAATCAATATACTGTTAACATCTCTGCAGATATTTTCCTTTTCCCACATTGTATGGTGGTATTTTTTAAAATTACGTTTGTGGATGGTGGAATCGAAGGGAACCAGGTGTCATGATGTTTGTTTGGCACGTTTTAGTGAAAAGTGGTTTCCCGCCTCACGGTCAAAGATTCCGCTTGCATTATGCGGAACACGCTGGATGTCAACGGGTTACGAGGGGCGTGACTGAATGAAACGTATTATGCCGCGGAAAATGCTTACAAGCCGGCTATCTGCTTCACGCTATCTACACGCTCGCATTCTGATCTACGGGAGAACGAGTAGTTTGCGGTGTCCTTTGTAAGTTTCGCGTTAATGGCTGCCGTTACTCCCACGCGCCACATTAGCTCCGTCGTTCCCGAGCTTGGTTGCATGAATTCTCGACGGGGAAATGTGCAACAACCATCTGAATACAATGGACATCATCTAAGAAGTCCCTCGGCTTCGGGGCCTTCAAATTAGGCGATTTGAATTTTCATTAATGGACCGCCCTTTCTTAAACCCCCGCGTCGTGATTTATTTTACGGCTACAGTGACCAGAATACCATTGTCGCTTATAATTTTCTAAAAGAGACAAAAGATTTATGGATATTGTATTTCTGTAGTTTCTCCGATATAATTATATTAATGAAGTAACAAATTCATGACATTGGCGATCGTGTCATTGGGCAATTAATGCTATCAGTTGTAATTGCATTAACTCTTTATAAATTCAAATAAATTGCCACAGCAGGAGATGCTTTATTCGTTTTTTAATTTTCTCATGTTACCTGGCTTGAGTGACAAGTACCACCATAAGGCATTTACAAAATAAATGTGTGACTTTTCCACTTGTTAGCAAAGAATAAACATAATTATGTTTGTTAGGTGCTGTTGTAGAGATAGCAGAAATGATTTCGAAATTTGAAATTCAAATCCTGGGAACGTCTACATATTTATTTCAATTTGAATGTCTAATGGAGCAAACTTTGTATTAAATATTAATGGATTGACACCGCACTACTCTTGACAGACAATGTTTGCTAACATGTATGCTAGAGGACACTACCGGCAAGATGGTATTTCGATTTGCGGTCAGATGACACTTGGAATGTAAATATAAACATAATTAATTGATAAACGTCGTTGTAGCACTGTCAGGGTAAGTCCGGAATGTCTAATTGTAATTTCAATGCATTCACATTGTTATTCATCTTCGAACTGAAATATCAACGATATCGAGTCACAATAACATAACCTATAAAACAAAGATTCAATTGTCAATCGAGTAACATCTGATAATTCTAACAATAAATGTTGACTGAGTAAATGATGTGTCTTTTTTCGATGACCATTCGAATCTACAGATCATACTACCATTTGTAAATAAACTGAACAAATCGTATTGTTTGTTTACATGATTTGTCAATGATTACAAACAAACGGTCATACAATGATTTTTATAAAATCCTATATAACTGAGTCAAATGAACAAATTACATTCTGTAAATGTTATAATAAGAGCTTAGAATGTTTCCACAATGTCTTTATACATTTATGAAATTCCAATTGGCAGAGGAATTTAATTATCAAGTACATGCATACTTCCTCTCGGAAAACTATTTATATTCGCTCAAGGAGAATCATTTGTTGTTGCACAGATGCCATTAATTGGTGTGTTGCTGGTAGGTATACACCAAGTAGGTCATGACCATCTAAAAATAGTTTTCCAGTGCTTGCTCATTACAGAGTACTGGAATGTTTGTTACAGGATACAACCTTCTCTATGATCCGAGCGTCTAGGTATGTCAGGAAAAAGAAAAAAAGTAACCTTAACCATACAAAAGAAGCTGGAAGCCTTATTTAGAATTGACAATGGCGAATCGCTGAAAAGAGTAGCCATCGACCTGGGGGTAGGGACCTCTACCGTATCGGACTGGAAAAAGAACAGAAAGGAAATAGAAGACTTTTGCGCTAAAATGGTGTCCAGGGACGGCTTGGACAATAGAGGGACAATAAAGAAGGCAAAAAATGCAACATTAGATAATGCTCTGTACATTTGGTATGTTCAAGAACGTGAGAACGGTGTTGCCATCTCAGGACCAATGCTGAGAAAGAAGGCTCTCAGCCTTAACGAAAAGCTGGGTGGAGATCCCACCTTCACCGCAAGCGTGGGATGGTTGGGAAGATGGAAAGGCCGCCATGGAATAAAATTGAACCTCTCTAGCGAATGCTTTTTGAGCAATTCCACTTCTAGTGAGAAAACAAACTGCCGTCCATTGTTGGAGGATGACTATGAACCAGAGAGGATGGTCATATGCTCAGTAACAGAGGATGAAGAGGACACTCAAAGTTCCCTGCGCAGTAGATGTGAAGATTTGAAGAACTTGGACCATGCAGAGGCAGTGGTAATGCTTGAGAAGTTGATTACATATTTTGATCGACAAGGTGATACATTGGAGGCTGAATTAATTACACTGCGACGTTTATTTGATCGTGCATCAAAGAAGTGTTAATTGACTATAGAACAGGGCTTGAAGCAGTTCCAAAAATAACAGTTATTCACGGTGTACAGTTGTAAATTCTGCATATACACGATATTTTTCTACACTTCTACATTTTATTGAATCGTTGTGGCAAAACGTGTAGGATTTAATGAAGAAGGGGCTGCAGCGATTATCCTACTTTTCGCGCTATTAATCCGATGGCTCGAATCTAAAGGAAATACCATGTAAGTACCTGGCATCCTACCTGAAGTCCTCGTTTTAATCTGTTTTATGTAACCGAGCTATTTACGACGAGCCGATGATTCTTGTTTGATGATCGTCATCCAATTACAGCGCTGATAGCAGTTTAATTTAATAGAATACCAAGGTGAACATTCTCTACGAGATGCTAACCCGGGGATCCCCGGGCCTCTTGGGAATCGCGGCAATTCCAATTTCCGCTCCGTCGCTCCGATTCGCTCGACGGACCCTAAAAAGCCTTCAACTCCTAACGGGCCATTGATTTTCAACAAAATTATGCGCGCTCAGCAACGAGGGAAGACCGTCATCGATGGCAACCACCGTTAGGATCTTCCAGACGCAAGAATCCTTCGAGTTTTCCAACCGTGAAGCTATTGCATCGTTTCGATACGATTTGGTGAGTTTTCCGGGCCGCGTTCCATCAACGTTTCACGATTCTTCTCAATGAAAAAATACTTCTCAACTCTTGCCACCATGGAGCAGATTTATCTCGTCCATTACAGCGAAGGGATTGATCAAATTAGCCGGTCTGTTCGCAGAATTTCACGCCAAGTTCATGCGAACGCTACAGAACGCAATGAACTTGGCCCCTGGTGGCTTTCGAAACGAGTTAGGGGCACGATGGTTGCGCAAACAGAAGCGGCGTTCACGCGAGGCGAAATCGCCGGAAAGTGAAATGAAACTTGTGTGTGTACACGATTTTTCTATTTGCCTCGGTACACGATGGATGCATATCGATAACGAGCCGGCGTGCCTCTCGTTACGAGGTGAAACTCGTTGCCAGACCGTGTAAAGTTCGCGATGGTTCAATCGCCGAGAACAAAGTTGAAGATAGATCTAGCCAATAATAGCGTTTCCAAGTATCTCGCCCGAACCGAATGCATTTCCAGCATATTTTCATGTTACGGTATCTGTGGGAGGGGGCCTCGAGTAATAACTTCACGCTGACAACTCTGAAAAGCCGCGATAGGAGTGCTATGCCGAGCCAATTGAAAACTATTCGCTCCTCTATCTAATCGCCATTCCTGCATTAATTACACACGGAATCTTGGCCGATAGAGCCGGCCATTCATTTGTCCAATCTCCGCTTTCGATTCTCTTTTTATCTCGTCGGCCCGCCGACTTTTATTCCATTTCTTTGTTAACGCTTTGAATGCCCAACTAGGAGCCTCAACAATTCTAGAAAATCAAAGTATTTCATTTAGCGAAGTAAAAAATGGAGAAATTGAGGTGTATGCTGTTGAAAGTGGTATTTCGACCTTCTTGTATTTTGTTCACGACTAATTTTTTTACTGTTCTAGGTTTTAAACAAATCTATACAAATTCTGGAATACGTATTGAAGTCTCTATTCGAATATATAATCATTGGAACACCAAATGTTTAAAGCATTAATGGGAAAAAATGAATCTTGGAAAGAAAGAAATTCAAGAGCGAAATTTCGCACTGGACATAAACAACCCAGGTTGCCCGCAGAGGTTTAACACTAATATTAAGACAAACATTTCCATCTCCCATTTCTGGAAGGAAATGTTGAAGAAGTTCTAAATTGTTGTAGATGTAAAGAAAATCCTAGTGCCAGGGGGTTGATTAAATCACGGAAACGTAACATTGGTTCGAGGGTTGGAGCGGTGAAAAGTTGACCCCCAACGAAGATGTCGAATTTTCAACGGCGTTAATGCATTCGGCAATGATCCCCGGTGACGTCAGAGGCGTGTAGAAAGTTGACAAGAAAAATCTACATTCCTGCATGCGTTCCGGCAGTTTTACATTCACCGTCGCCCCGTCGCCGCTGCCGGCCCGACGCGGCGCGGCGTCTAGGTAGGTACTAGAAGAGTCTGGCCGCGTGTATGCGCCAGATACGAAGACCGCTCGTTCTTCCTTCATATCGTATTCTGTCGACGCGTACCCAAGAGGGGTCACGTACCGGGGACATGCAACTAATTACGGCGATCAGATGTCGTTAGGGATCTACGACGAAAATCAGCCCCATAACTCGTGCCCCTTTCACCTATACCTCTTCTCGCCCCCTCCGGAACCTTTCCCTTTCGGCCCACCGTGTTCTCTATCGCGTTAAAATGTACAGGGTGGTCCAAAGAAATTGTTATACTCAAGGTCGCGCCAAGGTTCTCCGAGAATTCTTTGCTTTGTGCAGACGTAGAAATCGGAAACAATATTATTAGGTCATCCCGTAAGTAGCGTCTAGAGTGCGGATTTTATGGGTTTATAACAGCAATGAGTAAGTCGGATGAAAAGTAGCGAACGCATATAAAGAATTTAGTATTGTTACTTTTGGCGTGAGCCAATATTTTGTAACGTTACAGCGATGGTTTGTTTACTGTTCGATGCGGACGAGTCTGATAACTTTGAAACCTTTTTGGAACAGGTTCACCCTGTAATGGCGGCACGAATCCCGACGGAACGAGAGCACGCGTACAGATTTTGCCCGATACGCATAAATCGACGATTGATGGAACGCGGGAGTACGCGCCAAGCCTTGAAGTCTGTAACCGGAGTCGTTGGTTCGCTCGTCTTGAGTTCCAGGACTCGCCAAGGATCTTTCTCTCTCTCTCTCTCTCTCTCTCTCTCTCTCTCTCTCTCTCTCCCTCTCGCTTCTGCTCGTTCCTCGGACTCTCCACGTAGCGACGACGACGGCGAAAGGAGGAGGGGATGCCCGGAGAGCGGTCCAGCAACTCCCCAGAAAACGTGATCGCGCTCGCGCGCGCACGCATCAGAAACGTACTTACGTTTCGCCAGCTAGTACTCCAACTAACGTTTCCTAGCGATGGAACCAATGCGCTACTACTGCTCTAATCCCGAAGAATCTTATGAAAACAAGAAGAAGGCCACAGAAACAGAGGCATTAAACTTTTTTAAACGGACGATAATCCTGCTGTAAACTATCCTTATCAAAGCGATAAACGATCCGTGGATTGTTCGTGCTCTTTGCACTTGATAACGATTCAGAAAATGTGCTCTTCGGGTATTCCAAGAGTTGTACGTTGAAGATTCGGGACTGACGTAATTTCCTAGAATATGATGCATACGTTGCGAAGTTGTCGACAGCGGAACGAACTTGGAAATTGTTTTAAATCATCATGGGTCAAGAAAACAAAAGAACAATCCACCGTCTACCGAGTTCACTTTCAACGTGTTATCAAGGCCACGTCCGTAGGAGGTTCTATCATCTAGCAGTAGTATCTCCTAGATAGCGAATCAAATAATCCTTGTAAATCCCGAGACCAATGATTGCCTTCGACTTTTATAGACCCGGCAAGTCGGAGCCCTACTTGCGAGGATGCCATCGCTATCTAGGAGTTAAGTCCGCCCTGTCGATCTCGGTAGAGAATCGTAGCAGGTTGATAACGCGTGGTGCAACAAAAGAGTGGATATCCGATGCGATTTGTTCTATTGTAAAATGGAGCGCAGCGAGAAGCAGGCCGGGTCCTCGCAGGGTCTTTTCACTTTCTTTCATTGATCGAGGCGACCGGGAAGATCGTTCTCTGTTGGATCGAGTCCATCGCTAGCCGTGGCTTCACACACGCGCTACTTTCGCCCGTCGGACGGTTCGAAATGCTTTGGTAGTGGTGCAGCGACGCCAGGGGGGAGGGTTGATTGGTAGGGGCAAGAAAATACGAAGCGAGAAAGGGAGAAAACGGAGAGAAAGAGGCAGAGAGAGGGAGAGAGAGCGAGAAAGAGGGGAAAAAACGACGTCCATTGAGAATTACGGTATTCGTCGAGTAGAGGAACGGGCCAGCCAGGTCTGGAGGGGCTCATTAGAAACTTGAGGCAACGGCGCGCTCGCGCGAGCACGCGAGTAATATTATTTCCTCGTGGAACGCAGAGGCTAAGGCCGATCAAATGCCGGGTACCGTTCAGCGAAGGATCGAAGTCCGCTCCAATTTCATGTGCAACCAACGCTCTCGACCCGTTATAATCGCCATCCGATGGGAAACTAGTTCTGATAGGCGGAAGGAAAATGGAAAACTTCCCCTCCGACGCCGGCAATCCAGATGTTGCAAGTCTTCACCCCTCCGAGACAGATGTGGACCTCGCAACGCGACAAGATCATTCCAATTCGAATTATTTGTTCGGGAATTCCTCTTTTTATAAGAAGTTGCAGCCCCTGGAAGGCGGGGAAAGTTTATTGCTCGAACATTTGCAAAGGTTAAATAAATCAGAAAGTTTCACCCTCCTTCTTTGGTTTAAATGTCCTGATATTCTCGGTTGTCGATTAAATACTAACCACATCAATAGCGACTATACTTGAACAGTCCGCCAAGGGCAGCGAGTCCGTCAGTTGGAAGTTTTGAGACTGTCGTTCGCGTTTTTTTTTCTGCACAACTTTCCAGGTACCGAAGGGCGACCCTTCGTTTCTTTTTCGCTGCCGTCCCTATACTTTCCTAACTCGGTCGAGCAGTCCCCCCGGGTTTTAACCAGTTAGCTGTTGCGAACTCTTTGAACAATGTGTACCTAGATTGCGTCGCAGAAATTAACCCGTTAGCTGTTTCCAACGAGTATGCTCGTCATAACAGAAAATATTGCCATTTCTTTATGACGAGTGTAACTCGCCAAAAACAGTTAACTGGTTAAAACCGTTTCGCGAAAGCACCGTTCGCTTGCTGTACACTTGTTTCGCTTTTTGTAAACAAGGAAATCTCGTTTTCAACGAAAAAAGAAAAAAGTTAGAATTATTCTGTATTGTCGAAAATATGGTAACCCTATCGCAGACAATATAATATTATTTTCGGGATTTCAACAAGGTGGACAAAAGGAATGCGGAGAAAAAAGAATGACCAGCGGAATCAAAACATGCGCGCAAAGGCGTCCACGCGTGTTTCTGGGGGGGCCCGAATTTGAATGGACGCGACACACTTATCCCCTAATCTCGCGGAGATCAGCCTTTCTCGTCGGAACAGGCAATTTTGCGAGGAATTCCTCGGTCGTGACGGAACACGGAGCCACGAAAGAGGATCCGGTGTGTACGAGAATCATACATTTTTTTCCTGGCATCGACGGATCACTGAATCTCGCGTACGAAATGTCCCACGTGACCCGTCGACCTTTGCGCGCGTAAACTTTCTGTTTGCCGATCGAACGTGCCGAGGACGATAAACAAACTCGGCTTCTGCGACGATCGCGGCCGTCCACGCGACGTCGGTTCTACCATTGAGAAAGAGCAGACCGTACGAAATTCCATCGGATTTCGTTCCCATCGAGCGAACGCGAACGCGAAAACGAAGGGCAGCCGATCGAAAGCAGCAACAGGCTGACCCCCAATCGATTCGCGGAATCGTTGACACAAAAATGTACGGTACGTACCTTTTCGGTGTGTGTACGAAGCTTATCCAAAAAGCGGGGCCAGCCACTTCGCCTCGATATCTACACTGTGTCAAACACTGTCGAACCACACCGAACCCACTGAAAGTACACACTCTCGGCTCTCCCTTGTTCGGATATCTATTCGGCTTGTTACGAACTTGATAAACACACGCGCACACGGACGATCGAACGGTGAAAACGCACGCGTTCCAACTTGATCGGAGCGGTAGCGTGTCGCGCGAACCCCACCGAGATCTGCGCCAATGCGTTTGCGGCTTCGAACTCCGACTCGGAGCAGTTCTTCGTCTCGATCCCCCCTGCCCGACAATATAGGGATTCCTTCGCATTCTACCCCCTCCCTTTACTACAAACGAGCTAACAGGCCCAATCGAAATCACCTTGAAACATCGGACGGCATCTATGAGAATACACGGGAACTTGTCCGAACTTCTTCGTGGCGTCATCTAACATCAATGCTTGAAAACACGAAAACAGAAATATTTTTCTTTAGATAAAGCTTTAGGCCTAATTTGGCCCATAAGCTGTAAACAGAGATATTTCTCTCGAGAAAATCATATATATGGAAAATTGTCTGCGGCTTCGTAGATTCGCGATAAGGTAGAGTGACCACGTTACCGACAAAAATAGACGAAAAATGGTTTTACGAGCCTCGACTTTTCGTCCCTGTATGAGAATATTTTTCGCTGGGAAAGGGCTGGTTCATTTCGTGCGACACGAAACAGCATAAAATCTCGTCCGTGATATTAGAGTTCCACAATATTAGTTCCGACCGGTACGGTAGGATGTGACACAAAAATGGTAAGGGGTCTCTAGAGCCCCGCGAACGTCAGACAAAAAAATACATTTGGTGATTGGTCTACTCCTGTACCTCGTCTGTTCTGTCGGATCAAGACCAAGATGGATCTGTGTCTGAAGGCTGTGAATGGAAATTATACAGCAGTTACCGACCTGCTGACTCTGAAAAAGTCACGTGACTATCCCGGGCCCCTAAGGCCCAGAAAAATATTCTGAGAGTACAGGAGTATTCAGGGGAATTTTCTGCATCTATAGCAGAATAGAAAATATTGATTATTTATTATCGACGCAAATGATTTATGTCGAGTTGTCCTTGCAAATAGCGACAGGAATCATCTGGTTGGAAAATCTGAAAATAGCGCCATCACACGTAGCGGTAGACGAAAGTTACCGACAGATAAGACCACCCGGCACTACATCTAGTGGCGATGTTTTTACATTTTACGGAACAGATGATCCGTGCCGCTTTTTACACGGTTCCTTACACGAAACTCGGTAAGAATCCTTTGATTTCTTATTTTTCAGTAATAAATGAACTTTATTCGAACAGCAATGACGCAGAAAAGTCTCCTGAGCATTCCTATACCTTCAAAATATTTGTTCAACCCTTAATTTTCCAATTTTTATCACAGTTACAGATGTCTAGCTCACACAAACGAATGTTCCTCGATAATTATGCACACACACCCAAAAGTGCATTTCATGAAGCATACCCGCGATTTACATCCTCAATGCAATCATTAAAATATTAATTGACCAATTAAGAACCCGACGAAAGATGAACTCACAGGTCAGCTTAGTTGAATGATCGCTTTCTCGTTTCTATGTTCTAAATGAGCAGGTGCAACGAGTGCGTGCAACCCGAAGTTTATGGTGAATTACCATGGAAACCCATAGAGCACGGAGTCACGGAATATATCAGCTTCGTGATCGATTCGCGTACGTACAATTAATAGAGGCTCGTGATTAAATCGTTGGCACCCATGAGCGACAGTATCGTTCGCAAATCTGCAGAAAGGAATGGCTCGACGAGGAGGAGAATGCCCTCCGCGGAAAGGGAGCTGTACCTGAAGCCGTTGCTGAAGCTCAAGCAGCAGGAGGACGTGATCGAAAGGGGACTGGTCACCGCGATCGAGAACATGAAGATAGAACCAGCTTTGCTGCAGGATATTGTCCACACCCACAGGAACTTGTCTATGAAAAGGTACTTCCATTAATTCACTCACTGAACAATGGCAGTTCGACTCGCGTTTTTCAGGGAGGACTTCGTAAGAGGATTGTACAGACGCATGGAGGAGATCGCCAGCGATTTGGAGTTCGCCAGGAACGTTACGAAGAACCCGAAAGAGATCAAGAAGCTGGGTAATCACTATTATACCTCCGATTTTCCCATACTCATCACCGAAGAATATAAAACGATGATTTTGTTATGTTTAGACGTAAACACGTACCGACTGAAACTGTTCAAACTTTCGCAAAAGATCCAGGATTTGACGGGATCCTGCTCGGTTCGCGAGACGTTGGCACAGGAGCAAGCTGCGCTCGATAACGAGCTGCGGGAATTCGCACCCCAGCTGCAGAAATGCGAAAAGCTACGGGGGAACGCGTTGTCGTCGTCTCAGGATCGAATAGAGATCACAGCGGAGAAATCGGATCACAGAGATGTTCAGGATTTCCACGTGTTGGTGGCAAAAACAGGTGACCGGGTCGTTCGAACGTCGAAGATGGCTCCACTAAATGTATTTTTTATTTTGCGACAGGGCACACGGAGAATTGGAGTATGGAGGATCATCTGTATTTTCTGAAGACGCGGCAGAAATGCGAGAACGTGCCCGCGTTGGTCGCTGCCATTCAGAAGAAGTGCCCGGACCTGTCCACGGAGACCATAGTAAATCACGAGGCGTGGTACAAGCTGTACCAAACGCTGCGCGAAAAGCAGAAAATGGCGGTGGAGGAATGGCGGAGGAAAAGAGAGCTGGAGAAGACGAGATCCATGGAAGAAACGGATCGAATCGTCGAGGATCGTCTCGTGGAGGACGACGATCCGAAAGAGGATGACAAAAACGATAAAACGACAATGCAAAAGACTACGCAGCCGGCGAAGAGGGTGGCGACGAGGTCGAGCAGCAGCGCGGAGTCGAACAACAGCGAGAAGAAAGAGTTGATTCGGAAATGGCGGACGGAGAAGGAGAACAAGAGCAGGATGGACGATGAACAATTGAGACTCAGGGTGAAATTGAAGCGGGAGATGGAGGAGAACGAGAGGAGACGAAAGAAGGAGAGAATCCGAGGAGCCCTGGAGGAGTACAGGAAGAAGAAGGCTCTGGAAAGCGCGTCCAGAGAGTCGGGCGCGAGCTCCAAGGAAAAATTCGACTCTGCGTTGATCAAAGCGTTCAGGTAACTTCTGTTTCTTGCGATTTGGTCAATTTTTATTTTGCATAAAGATCCGCAGTCTACTAATTAACATCGACCATTGCAGAGAACAAGACAAAGAGTACGCGAAGAGGAGGAAAGACCGGATACTGCGCAATCAGAGGTTGAACAAGATGGAACTGCCGACGACGAGGATGTCGGACTTTCTGAAATCGAGAGACTTCTCCACGCTGCTGGACAGCACGGTCGTCTGGCGGGAAAAGTGCAAAAGCTCGGAGAGACGTCCCAACGAGCCGCAATTCATCAAAGACGTTCCAAGAATGTGGGTAACCGGAGCGTCGCTTTATTAAATCGCTTTTATAAATCGTCATTTTAAAGATTTACACGCGAACCGTGTTACAGGTGCGTTCGATGGCGGAACGAGGAGTCTGCCGATCTAAGGAACTGAGAATCCGATGTAGAATTGTGTGCAATAAGACTGGACTTAGAAGCCTGGGGATCTATCCGTCGCGTCTCTGCCAAAGAAACACGTGGATCGCGTTTTACAGGCTGAAGAACAGTGAAACTTACCAGTATTTTTTTTTCTTCTCGAAAGCAGTTGTACTTGCTCCGGGATCTGAATCGAGAGAACCGATCAACGGTGTCGTGGGTGGAGAGCAGGAATAAACGAAACCGATTGATACATACTTAATTGTTTATTTCTTTTTTTTCTTTACGAACGTACCGGTTTCTTCAGACGATGTACATAATAAGTTATTGAGTAAACGAGGCTTGGCCTGGTCCAGGCCCGGGCTCCCGAAATGGACCTCGATATTCGATTCCCCGACTCCCATCTAAGCGGTAGAACAAAAAGAAAGAAGGAACAAAGCCCCTTATAAGTATATAAAGATGATCGTTTATTGTGACCCGTCCGGCGTCGTGGACGACGCCAAGCCTCAGGATCCATTTACTCAAATATATAATATACTTTCTATGAACCTTCTGCTCGTTAATTCGATATCCTTCTCGCTCTCTCTCTCTCTCTCACACTCCCTCTCTGTCTCTCCGCCGACACTGTCACTCTCTCCCATTCTCTCGCGTTCGCGCTCTTGTTAGATTACCAAATACAAAAAACATAGGTGATACAATTATATTTATATTTATATATGTATAATGTTATAATACAAATGTGCCTCCGTACTGTGCTGAGTACGATGTGACGTATTCTTCTCCTCGTCTCACACACACGCACTCACTCTCTCTCTCTCTCTCTCTCTCTCTCTCTCTCGCTCCCGACATTTTTTTCCATTTATTTGTTTATTCGCTTATTTCTCGTAGTAATTTTTACGGTTTACAATCACTCGATTCGAAACGCGGACTTCACAAGATATCGATTATCGCTCCTCCTCCGTTCCACGCTATGTATACATACATATATACCGGCCTATATATGTATATATGCACATAGAAATATATAACTGTTTAGAATTTATAATGTATACGTTCTAGAAGTTTATTACAACGAACAATAAAGTGTTTAATGAAAAACGCTCCAACTTGTCCCATACGTTCGCACGCACTCGACCTCGTCGACTTCTCGTCTTGATCCATCTCCAATACCGATCATCGCACCCTCTCCCTTCGTTCAACCTCGCCCCAACCTTTTTCGGCTATCAGACACACACACGCGCGCTCTCCACACTCGATGCAACGAAACAACGACACAACCTCCTCGCAGCCCAGGAATTTATACATACAATAATAAATATGTACACACACGAACATTTTGTACAGCCAAAGATCCGTCCCTCCCCCTAGACTCTTCAACCCTCCTGCGTTTGTCGTCAAGCCCCGAAACGGTGTCGCACTCTCGACTGATCCGATCCGAAGCGCAACAAGTGACAATAAAACAGAAACTCTGCTAATACGCTTTGGTTCAATCGATCAAAATATCAATAGTGTGCGGGTATTCACAAACACGAAACAGGAAACAAGTAAATATTTCATTCTTTCTTCAATGGCGTCATTAGGCCAAATAATTCATCGATTTTCTCAAATTGTTTTAACCCCTTGTACTACATAATATCTTCGAACTCCTTTGGATCGAATTAAAGTTCCATTGTCTCGTAATCAATGCGTGGGTATACAATAAATATAAACTTTATTTTTCCCTAGTCGATTATAAACGTCGAAGAAGTTCCAATCATTGTAATCGCAAAATAAATCGTTAGTGCAAGGGGTTGGTCTCGCTGTTTTTTTAAAATTGCATCCAATCAAACCCGCGATCTAATAATAAACTTCTCGTTCTCTCCGAGAATTTGACGCGAACTGAATGTAAGAGATTGCCGGCGCGTCAAGAGCGAAACTTCGGGAAATAAACTTTGCAATTTTCTTTGATTTCTGGGCGCGACGCAGCCAGCGTTAAGTACCATCAACGGAAAGGAATCGAGCCGCGAAAGGGGTCCGGCGAGCTCGCAACGAACGCACTCGACCTCGGGGTCCGCTCTTCGGGGGCGGAAACCACGCGACCCTCGACCTCTCTCGCTCGAGTTTGCAGACTCGAACGGCTGCTCCGCGGAAAATGGTTTCTCTCTAACTTCTAACATTGCACATTCTGGGGACGGTAGAGATTCGAGATCCTAGATCGCGAGGCATTTCCATCGCAGAAAGAAAACGAATCCTCGAAGCGTTCCGAGCGAAAGGGGACGCGCGCGTTGCCGGAGACTTCGAAAACGGGAAACGCCTGGGAGAATCGTTGGAACGATTCAACATTGGAGTTGTCGCCCAAGACAATCCTGGGAACGAATACTTAGAATTACAGTCGATCCTCGACACAATTGACTGTGCACTTCTCGCGTCTCTAGTCTGTACCGAAAAAACGAAAAGCTACGAAGTTCGGAACCATCTGGACAGAGAATATAAATAACTTTCTCAGTAGATTGATCTTCGAAGGACAACAGTCCACAGTGCTTGAGTACTAAAGAAGCATGCTCGTTCGATCCGTCAAAGAGATCCAAGGAAACGATTCAGTCGGTAATAAAAAGAGCGGACGGTCCGGTCAACGGATCGAACGGTCTCCGGACGTTTCCCATCGAGCAGTTTCGACTCTTAATAGCTAATCGAATGAATCCGTCGACTTGTTTTGCTGCCAGATTTATTGAAGTGATATAGATGAATGTACATCTGGGCCCGAATAGAGTGCTACTTTTAAATGGTAAAACGAAAGAAGCGAATCGCCTAGACCTCGCTCGCCTGCGTTCGTTAACAAACCGCGCGGACCGACCCCCCTCACCTCCCGGACCCATCGGACGCTTATCTTCGATCCGGTGGTCTTTCGCGACGCCGATACCGCTGAGAAACGATAGATCCCGTCGACCACCGTCTCACGGAGCTCGAAATCAGCGTCCGATTGGATCGCGCGGCAGTCCGGAAGTCTTGTTTCCTCCTCGCGAAGGTCGACCGTGAGTTCTCGCGACTGGTATAGGAATTCGTTCGAATTCTGGTTCGGAACGTGTTCCGCGAGTTGGCCCGCGCGTCGCAGCCCGGGATTCCAGCCCTGTTCGCGTTCGAGTTGCTTTTGTTAATTGTCAACGGTAGCCGGTGGGGCTCTATAAACGTATAAAAAAGACGATTCATCGCGATGGAAAGAGCGATCGGCGTGTATCGAGCGATCGGTCGATCCACGAGCACGATACCAGTGTTTCAAAGCCGGTACCGGGTTCTGAACGAACTGTATCCTTGGATGCGCGTGCGAGGCTCGCGTCGTCGAGGAGGAAACAGAAAAATTGACAGACAACCGCGCGACTCGATTACTTTACTTCCTATCCCACCTTGTCCTTTTCTTTTCTTTTATAGTTTGTTCTACCTCCGACGCTCTTTTTTCGTTCACTGTTGCTCCTTCGTTTCGCAGGTCGGCCTGTTTCACGCATACATTCCTTCTCCGCACACGCGCGTGCTCTCTCTCTCTCTCTCTCTCTCTCTCTCTCTCTCTCTCTCTCTCACTGCCTCTCTTTCCACCCCCCCCCTCCTTTTGTTTCCCGGTCGAGAGTAAATTACTACAATTATTTTACTCCTAAGCTTGTATAAAAACGATACTTTTTTGTTTGTTACTTTTCCTTTTCATCCTTCGATACACCAAAGACGAGTGCATAAAGCAAACTATATTGGGACAACATGAATTCTGAATAAATACTTAATATTACAACAAAATCTTAAGTATTCTTCGTTTAAATGTCACCGCTATATAGTTTGTAAGAAAATAAGATACTTTACTTGAAATTTGTATGTACAGATATTACAAACAACATTTTATTTTTCTCTTTCGTTCTCGCTCTCTCTCTCTCTCTCTCACTCGCTCTCCCTGTCTTTCGCATTCTCTCTCTCCCTCACTCTCGTAATGCATAGGCAATGTGTTCCTTTAACTACACACGTTCTATTATACACGCCGTGGAGCAAGTTTAACGGATCCGCCAGGTTTCTTTTTTTTTTTTCTCGTCGTGTCCCAAGTTTCGCTTTCCTCTCTCCTCTCGAACGGAAACAGAAAATTTTGCTATTAGTCGCTCGTTTGTTCAAAGTCGGCAGCCGGCTCCCCTGTTCCCGGAATTCTCGTCGGTGAAATTTGGTTTCCCCCCTCTTCGTAAAAAAGAAACAATTAAATACCTAATCGTGATCAAATGTTATTGTTATTATTCGATAGTATTTACACCGCGGTGTACCTTTGCAATTTGGTTCGGACTTGTTGCAGAATAAACCCGCTCTACGCTGCCCCGATCCGAGAAACGAGAACGAAGTGTAAGAAGCGGAACAAGGAAGCGACTGCGCCATGTTCCATCCCGCGAACGTATCTGAACGTGCACCCACCGTCTCTCCGTGTGTGTATGTGTGCGTGTAAGTGTGTGTTGTATGTATTCGTCCTAGCCAACAAGATTAATCCTAAAATCGTTATTTAAAATTCTGTGATTCTTTCTCCCTTGATTCAATCATACTTGTACGGAACGTTCGCGCTTGATCGCCAACCGGCGTGTTCGTCGTAAACGTTAAATACACGGGAAAGCTGAAAGAGACGAAACGGTACCACATTATCCTGTTTCATATTTCCCGCGTGCGCACCGTTCACGATAAAAACGGTGATTCGCGATCGGCGCGACCACCCCGTACTCCCTTTCTCTCTCACATTCTTTCTCGTTATAATTATTATACATCTCTCGCATGTCACGCACTCACGTCGAGCACCAGCGTTCTCTGTACACAGTTCACAGAGCACTCACGGCTCCGTCGGTAAAACAGTCCGCCGCCATGTTGCGAGCGTCCGGGCACTGGTGGTTGCGGGTGTTTCGGGAGATGGCGAGTAGGCAACCCGCGAGGCACGACGCGTAGAAACGTGTGCACGCACGCTGGCACACTCACACACACAGCGTATATATATGTACACAGGGGCGCGGACACCACCGCACTCACACCAGAAAGTCAGGGTCACTGTAGTCCTCGCCGCTGTCGCTGCTGTCGGAGATTCTTCTCCTCTTCTTCTTTTTATGCTTCTTGACCTTCTCCGTTTTGTGCGAGCGGTGCTTGCGGTGCTCCTTCGCCTCCGAGTGCGCATGTATCGTCAGCTTCGGTACGCGCGGTTGCATCTGCGGGGGCACGGGCGGTGGATGCATTGCCTGCATGGCTTGCATGGCCTGCATGGGCACTGGTACAGGTCCGGAACCGGCCACGGAGTTCACAGAGTTGTTCGCGTGCTCGATCGTCGAGTTCACGTTGCCCTGGTAGTTGCCCACCGCGTGTCCGTCCCTCAGTTTACCCTCCATCTCGGAGTGGTGCGTCATCTTGACGTTCTCCGCGTGATGCTTGCCGCTCGTATCTCCGTCGTTGGCCTCGTCCTCCTGCTCCTCCAGGTCGAACTTGAGCATCAACTGCTTGAAGTCCAGATACTCTTTGACCAACTTCTTCCTGCCCTCGGCGTCGAGCTCCTCGTTGTTGACGTCCTCTTTTAGTCTGTGTAGGGTGGCCTTTGGTTTGAACAACAGGTTGCTCTTTCGGTTCACGGCTTTCTCGTAGACCTTCGCGGCCTCCGTGGGCGAGTACTGGCCGATTTTCTGATCCGAGAAGCCGTACAGATCCTTCAAGTGCTGCCTCAGCGTCAGCAGTAGCAGAAACCCTTGACTCGCTGTGATGTACTCTCTTAGTAGAGTGGTGTCGCCGGGTAACCTCGCCAAGAGGACATCCTCATCTTCCTCGTCGTCCTCTTCGTCCTCCAACACCGACAACAGTTGATCCGGCCGAGGCTGGCCGTCAGGGCCCAACGGCGTTTGGAACTGCGTCTGTTGTAGCTGTAGCTGTAGCTGTTGTTGTTGCTGGATCTGTTGACCGCCTTCCTTGGGTAGTAACGCCTCCCTGAACGATTGCACCAGATTCGTGCCGGACATCGAGATGATGATGTCGATGTGATGGATGATGAACAGCGGCTCGTCCTGTACTTGATATGTAAAGTAAGCGAGATTGTCGGCCAAATACAGCATCTGTGATAGGCTCGTCTTTGCGGATTCGTCGAACTGTTTCAGGAAGGACAGCACGATCGCCCGCCTCTGCTGCTTCGTATTCCTCAGGATCGTGTAAAGAAAACCGTTCAACGCCCCCGGGAACTCACCCTCCTTCACCCGCATACCTCTCACCGTCATCTCGTTCTGCAGAATCTTCTGCAGCCGATAGCTCAGCCTGATACCGAGCTGCGACTTCATATGGATGAAGCCGGGATACTTCTTCTCGATGTCCTGCAGCTGTTTGTCCGCGCTGTGGCTCACCGCTTTCTCGCAGTCCGTGCTCATGCAGATGAGATACGGTACGATCTGGACCGGATGGACCAGGCCCTGCGCCAGAATCAACTGGATCACCTTAAGGGCAGCGTGCCGAACGCTCACGTTCGCGTGCAAAAAAGCTTCGAGGATCTCCTTGACGTATAACTGGATCACGGTGCTCGCCATACCCGAGGACACATCCCCCATCTCCTTCAAGTTCTCCTGCTTGGATCTCTTGGCCCACTCCATGTCCTGCTTGATCATCCTCTTGTCCTCCTCCTGCAGGTACACCTCGACATTGTTCAACACCTGGATCCTCATGTGAACCAGCGCGTTCTCGGACGTGAGCAGATGATGGTAGAGCTCCTTTAGCTCGGGCAACAGCATGAACTCGTAATGCCGTATGCAAAGGGAGCCGATCGCGGACAGCGTGAACTGTTTGATGTCGTCGTTGTCAAGGTTCACGAAGTAGTTGAGCGTCTCAAACACCTGGTCCTTGATGTTTTCCGCCAGGCCCTCGATCACCTCCGGGTCGGTGAAATTGAAGTGCCGTAGCAACAAGCCGACCGTGAACAACGCCCGCCTGACGAACGGCCTGTACTTGAGGAGCATCGGATTCGTCGGATCCTTCTCGTAGAACGATTTGTACTCGGTCAGATGTCCGTAATATTTCTTAAAGCAGTCCCGTATCAATTTAAAATTTCTCGTCACGTTGTTAACTATGGAACCTAAACAGGACAAGCAGCTGGCAACGACGGACCGGTCGTGTTGCAGGATCAGCTTGACGGAGTCCTCTTCCAGCTGGGCTAAAAAAGTCTCGCTGGGATGCTCCATCAGCGGCACGACCAGCTCCAACGTGTGCGCCACGCTGCTGATTATCTGATAGTCGCCCTGCGTCTGACACTTTAAACTTAAATAAGGCTGCAACGTGATCGCGTGGTTCACCAGCAACTGCGGCCGTATCTTCGCGAACAAGTAGAGAGTGGTCAGACAAGCGACCAGCCTCTGTGAGGAGCCCTTCTTCTCCGACTTCTCAGCCTCCTCCAGATTGGTCTCCTCCAATCGGAGAACGTTCTCGATCAGGCAATCAACAATCTGCTTGCACGCAGTCAACAACGCCTTCGGGGGCTCGGTTTGCATTTTTGTACTATCGTCTTTGTCCTCCTTCGGTTTGAACAAGCTTACCAGCAGCTGTTCGAACCACTCAAGGCCCATGTCTTTGCTAGCTGCCACGACATCCGTGATGTTCATCACCTTTCTCAACAACGACTCGGAGTCCAGGGTGGGACGCTCTCTGACCGGCGTGAACCACATGTTTTGAAACACCTCCATCACTAATTTCCTAATGCCTTCCTCGTCGTTCACCCGTCTAATCATCTTCACGCAGATCTCCGGTATCTTCGGGAAGTCCGGGCACTCCATGCAGATGTCCTTCAAGATCTTGATCACGCGTTTCCGGACGCTGACCCCGGTGTCTAGGATCCTCGCCGACAGCATGTCGTAATACTTATCTATTAATTCCGGCCTACTTAGTACAAATTTCCCTACCAAGTCGACGGCTGCCTCCCTCACGGACGTGGCGTGATCCAGGAACGAGTGCTTCACGCCCAGCTGCATGTCTCCTCTTGCCAAAACGCTCGGATCAGCCTCGACGATCATCGTCAGACACTTCATCGCCTTCGTCCGGATCGCTATCGACGACTCGGTCAGCACGTGCAGGATCTGCTTCAGGTATCTGTCAAAACTCTGCGAGAACGGCCTCTTCGAGGCGAGGTATTGCGATATCAGTTCCGCCGAGTTGTAGTCGATGTACGTCTGAAGGATGTCCGGTTTCGTGCCTGTGCTGTACGGTCTTATTCTACTTATAATGTACTTCTTCTTCTCCTCGATGATCCTGTATGCCTCCGAGTTCTTCTGCTCGTTATTGTCGTTCTCATCCGGGTCCGGCTCGTCCAGATCGGATTCGGAGTCCTGGTCGCTCGAGTGATGTTTGTTCTTTTTCTTGACCCTCTTCTTGTGCATCTTCTTGCTGGGGCTGTTCTTAACCTGGCCAACCTTCGACTTCTCCACCGCGCAGTCCCTGTACCACTGCGCCAGATAGAAGTGACGAGCGTAGCCCAATGCGGAGTCTTTTGTCCCGTTCACGGCTAAGTAGTCCAGCAATACCTTCTGTAAAAAAACAGTCCTCTCCTCGTCCTCGCTCAGCCCGTGGATTTCCTTATCCTTGACTTGGTCGTAATCAGAGTCCTTTTGCTGCTCTATCTTGATGTCCTTGATGATCTGATCGATGGTGGACAATTTACAGTGCGAGCTGACCGCATCCTTTCGCAGTCTGGCCGCGACGACGCCCAGGTAATCGATGGATGCCACTCGGAGCGACATGTCCGAGCTTTTGTTCGAGAAATGTCCTACAAGCAGGTTCCCGAGCAGACTAAGAAGTAGCTCGGCCGCCGGCCATTCTGGTTTGTTCACGGTAGCGAGCAGATCTTGCACGAAGTTCTCGAACAGCGGTCTGTAGTCGATCTCCTCACCTTTGCTGCCGCACTTGTTCAGGAACACGGTTAAAAAATTGCCCGCTATTCTGGTGGCCGTCTCGTACTTGTTGATGATCAACACGTCTGCGTCCACGAAGCTCGGCTTCTTCTCCTCCTTTTTCTCTTCCTCTTCCTGTGACTTCTTCTGCTGCGGGATCGCATTGTCGGATAGGACGACTACGCATTGGATCAGCTGCAGCACCAAAGCCGTCAACATCTGTATGTGATCCTCGGAGTTCAATCTGTACGTCCTCAGGCTCCGTTTGCTGCTTGGTAGCCGGGCTATCGATGCCAGTATATCGTCTAGCAACAATCTTCTGTGTTTCTCGTACTTCGTGAAGATGACAGTGACGAGCTTCAGCGCGCTCAGCTGAAGGTCGCTGACGGACTCAACGAAGAAGGGCGCAACGCCCAGTGTGGACGCGTGCAGTACACTGGTGTCCGTCAGCATCTGTATGTTTAGCAGCTCCGCGAGCAGACCGACCAGCTCGTGCATCTTGTTGTACACCTGGAGGATGCTCTTCTCGCGGACCTCTTTCATGTGACCTCTCTTCTTACGGCCGCTAGAATTATAATTGTCAGTCTTGTTTTTCGTGTCTATCTTATAAACAGGATCGAAAGAGGGATAGATGGTGTTCTGCAGTTGGAACTTCATGAACAGAACTATTCTGTCGATCACATCCTCCAGGTAGACCATCTTCGGCATGTTGTTCGACGTCATGATGTGTAACGCGATCAGAGACGCATCCACCGCACGCTGCACCCTCTCCATCGCCAGCTGCATCCACAGTCGACTCTCCTCGATGTCGTCGTCGGGATCAGCGAGCGGTGAGACCTTCGCACCATCGCGAATGTTCTTCTCAAGGATGTTCAACAGTCTGACTAACCTGTCCGCGGGGATCGATTCCATCGCTCCTAAGGCCTTCAGTTTAGCCGCCTCCGTGCACAGATCGTGCAGCTGGTACTTGGGGATCAACAGCTCCGGAGGCACGTCGCCGTCGTCCTCGAACTCCGCGTTGGTCGTCGCGTCCTCTGTATTCTCAAATATCGTTTCTATGGTCGTGTTGAAACGCTGATACGTGTTCGTCTCCATCAGCTCCTCCACGCTGAGCTTGGCCAACACCGGGACCAGCTTCTTCTCGATTTTTCGAATTTTTGGCTTCGGCGGCGACAGCTGATCCTTCTTCTCCTCCTCTTCCTCGTCGTCGTCGTCGTCCAGTACCCTCCTTCTCCTGCGCGTCTTTTCCTCGGTCTTCTTCCTCTCCGCTTTCTCCTTCTCCCGCTGCACCTGTCGTTCTTTCGCACGTGCCTTAAAGTACTTATTGTTCTTACCTATTTCCTCCTCACTCTCCGACTCGGACTTAACCTCCTCGCGATTCGAGATTCCCATTTTCGCAGCGCGACTCGGCGATTTCTCGGCGAACGCCGCTAAACTCTTCTGCATCAGAGCCTGGTCCGCCAGGGACAGTCTGTCTAGCATTACCACCGGTTCCTTCATTTTCTCCGGCAGGGGAGGACCGGGCATCTTCAGCCCCTTCTCTGAGTTGTTGTTCTGTTGATGCTGTATTATGGGTGCTGGATTACTGTTTATAGTGTTCACCATGTCTCCAGCTTCCATACTCGGGTAGGACGTGGTCTGTGTCGTCGACAGCAAATGCTGCGTCGCGTTGTCTATGCTTTGTTTCGCTTCTATGTTCTCAATCGGCAAGTCAATGTCAGGAAGACCTGTCACCGGGTCCAGTAGAAACTGCGGGTTCTCTTGCACCGTGTTCTCTATGTTCATCGGTTGATGCGTTCCGAGCGGATGATGCACTTGCTGGTTCATCATCGGATCGTACATATTCTGCTGCATGTTCATGGTTTGGTGTTGCTGGATAGGCATGTTGGCGCCCATCGAAGTCGCCATATGCATGTTGTGCTGGGGCGTCATACCAGCCATGTTATGGTGTTGGGGTGTAACGTTGCCGAGAGTCGTTAACGGTGTACCGGGGGAACTCATATGTGCTGGGGAGTACATGTTCGGCTGCGGTGTCATGTTAGGCAGGGGGTTGATGATGCCGGTTGGCGGAGGGAGCACCGTTCTGGCGGCAGCGGGATGAGCTGGACTACCTTGCGGCGTCTGTCTCGACCCTGAGGAACTCGAGTAGGAAGGGGAGAACCGTCCGTAATTCGCAGACGTTTGATTGCTGTGCATCATAGGCGTTCCTTGGGACCAGTTTCGCGGTGAATTGTACTGAGGACCCTTGAATACGTGCGGATTTATCTGTAGAATTGCCTTCAGCAATTCCGGAGTGTTCTGTTCGGTTTCCAATGGCTGCACCGTGTTCGCATAATTGTCTTTCAGCTCTATGTGATCCGAGGACGTTTGCGACAAGGACAGTATCAGCTGCGGGACCAAGTTCTCGTTGCGGACACTTAGCAGTATTTGTGCTTCCTCTGCTACTCTCGGATGAAACAGAAGGGACTTGTTCGTCAATGTTTGCGGCAGCGGTGTTGGAAGGGGCATTTCAGGCAACAAGTCGGTGAGACTCGCGATACCAGCGAGAGTTGTGATTGGCACACTCGGTATAACCCCGTTCATCTTGAATTTGATTTGTTCTGGCATTACAGCCTGGACAAAAAATATTATTAAAATTAGGTCCAGTGTCCTTACGTGTACTCTGAGGTTCATAGAATTATCGAACGTAACGAACACCGCACTGACATGTAGAAAAAATGTTTTTCATTCACAGTATATGATAAATATAAATCAACAGAACATATCTGAATGCACTGTTCTCACAAACGTTCAAAGAAATCATTGTTGAACTTTTTTGTTTTTCTTTTACACACGCATGTTCAAGACATTCTGATATAAGAATTGTTCCACCATCGAACAGAATTGTATCTAACGCTTGTCAAAGAACACTAGCACTAAGGCGTATACTGGGAACTTAACAAAGTCTCTTTTAAGTTCCCATGGTGCACCAGAATGTATCAACCAAATTTTGAAGAAGCTCGAGGATCCTCCAATAATCGATCCATTGTTAGTCCTAATTTTTTGTCCTGAAATACAAAATATTTTGTTAACACGACTACGTATAAAAAATGTAAAAAAAATATCAAACATCAATGAAATCCAATTATTTTTATAAAAATTCCATTTAAATTGATAAGTTAAATTTTTTATATAAATTTGCAATAATAAGTACTCACAATATAAAAGAATTTCATTAAATGCGACTTGAACTATTCGTGTTTTGTATTAAAATATTTCAGAATGGAGAAAACATGTTAACTTTTACACACAGGTTAGATTAATCTGATACAATATATTTTTTGAGTAAATTTTGAAAATACCAGTAAATAACGTTTAAAATATGTTTAAATTACGTAATCTCTCATTTATGGACCAAATTAAACGTTATTTAATTCGTAGCAATGCCAAATCAATCAGTACCTCAATATTGTATGGTCAAAACAGTGCAACAATTCTCATTATTATTACCAGACTTCGGATTTTATGCATTTATGATAAATACTAGTGGCTGCAATTTGAATATTTGGATATATTTAAAATATACTATTTGCGACTTACTAAAATTATTAAAAAAAAAAAGAATTTTTACATAATTCCTGTTTCTTACAGCACATGCAGAATTTTTTTGTAGCATAAAAATCCGCAATTTAATGATTACCATTATAAAACCACTTATAAAAATATCCACACAATGAACTTTTCGGTTGCCTTATCTCATGGAATTAGTGGTTTTGCTGTGCTTGCACAAAACCGATATCATTACCTTCACTTTTAAAATATCCACCATCCAACATCATATATATGATAACATGGCCTCAGGAGTGGATGGTACAGGCTGGCGAGCTCCCTTATAGATGGAATTCTGCTAATGAATAGAATCGCTGTGGTCAGTAATGAGAACAAAACTGGTTTCACACAGAAACAATGAAAAAGATGACACTTTCAATTAATTGGCTTACCCAGCTATATGGAACAATTATTTATTCTGCAGAATGGAGCAGCAAATGGTTGAACGAAAGCATCAATGTCGACACTCTTCACCAGAATAAACGGTCCCTCCGTGCCGAAACTGTCCACATAAAAAACCAGTTAAATTATATAATATCTCGTTTACATATATAAAAAGTCATATAGCAATAACTATGTCACAACAAACGTTGTACGGTCAAAACGGAGCAACGGTTCTCGATAATATTGCAATTAATATCCATGAATCCGTTAAAATTCACATTCACCGAGTCGACGTAACACTTTCTCTAAAAACATCTGTAAACACAGTATAGTCCATATAACCAATGAGGTGTACGCATTGTATGCACTGCCTTGGCAAAAACAAAAACAAACTATCCGCACGTTGAAACCGTGCCCCTTTCACAGCACAACTGTTTAGATCTGTGATTCACTTGGTCCAATGGAAAAGGCACGGCGGTGTCACTAAGTTTGCACAGAACTGATATTATTACCTTCACTGGTAGGATATCCACCATCCAACATCATATGTGCGATAACATGGCCTGGGGAGTGGATGCTACAGGCTGGAGAGCTCCCTTGTGAATGGGATTCCGCTAAATAATAGAATCGCCTTGGTCAGTGACGTGAACGGAAACAGTTTTACGGGATATCGACGGTAACAACGAGACTTCGTGTCGAAGTTTCGCGTTGGTTGGCTTACCCAGCTACGCGGAACGATTATTTATACTGCAGAATGCGAGCAGTGAATGGAATTTTGGCGGGAGGCGTATCGCAATCCGAGATCCCCGGGCGGCTCGGTGTGCGAAAACCGTCAATGTTCACACTGTTCGCCAAAACAAACGGTCCCTCCGTGGCGAAACAGTCCGCGAGAACTTCTTGTCGCGGAGATATTCGCTCAATTGTCATCCGTGGTTGTGGCCTATTTGGTTGGACACGTTCGGCCGTCGTGAACCAGTGAACAAGCTCCGCTTGCCGGCACTGCGCGATTATCACTCGCGTTTCTCGCGACACCGCGTAAACATCGCCATGTCAAAGGTGGTGCATCGCGGTGAAAACAGTATTTATAGTGCGAACACGAAGAAAACAGACACAAAGGCGTCCATTTTGCTCAGCAGCGAGTTAGCGGAAGTTGCGTAGTAGATACGGGCCAGATACAGGTATACCGGCGCTACGGCGTCGCGTTTCAAATTGTCGTGCGCTATTCGCATGAACGCGATGAAATTTAATCCCGGGTTTTGGTCTATTTTATTAAATAGATCAGACAAATTAACCTCTCTTACGATAATATTATAATAGACTGTTGCTATACATTCATTTTATTCGCATTATATATACTTTCTATTCTGATCGAACAAAATCTGACATTTAGGGAAAATATTTATGTGTTTTTTATTCGATGTAATTCTTCGTGGCAACTAACCGAATTAAATTACCTGTTTTTATTTGATAAAGAAGCGGTGTAAGTGGAACTGTTAAAATAATTTTCTCTTTCATGAAAACGCAGGATAAATTCCACGAACAAATTTTTAAAAGGAGTTTCGTGTCTAGAACGAAGCTGCGTACTCGGTGAGCCAATAAAAATGTTCTTAGATGGCGCCACCGACACTTCTTTAATCGTATAATCTTTCGGTAATTAACGTTTAAAATTATATTTATCAATTAATCGCGGCATCAATTAACTCGATTACAGACTATACGAATTAATAGACTCAATTGTCCTTCTCGATTGCCCTTTTCCGAGAACGATAATTGCTGCACATGAAATGTTCGATAGAAATGGTCGCTTCATTATTTAACCAGATTTAACCTAGTCGAAAATAAAATTGATCTCTAGGAAAATTTAGAAAATTGTTTTCTATCAAAGTTGCAGCTATTTTGCGTTTTGCGTGCGTGTTAAATATCGATATTTACTTTAAGTAGAAGGTGTTCGTAAAATTTTTCATCTTTTTTATAAGCACGAAATAAAATTCACGTAATGTCGTAGCATATTAATAACTTTATTAACTGAGCGTTATGTGTTAAATTGATTGAATAATGCGGCATTTCTTAGTATTACCGTGCATACTGTTTCATGGAAACAGTCGGAAATTTTTCGTGCACTCAGTGTTTGCCTCTCGATCTGTTTCAGGCGTTCGCTCGGCAGAGGGCGGCGTGCTCGAAGCGATTTCGGCTCTCATGCTCGAGGAAAAATAGAATCCTGAGTAAAAACTCCAAAATGGCGCGACTGCCGAGTGTAAACACCCAGTTTTGATGTTAACGAGGTGCACCAGCCGCGAAGAGTTCGCGTGAAAATCCGACCGGTTGTTTGGTTCATTTTTCTGTGTTAACGGTGTGACGAACAAATCCTACCTGAATGTTCACTGTATCTACGATCGCCCATTCGATACCAGGTAAATATCGAACCTGTTTGACATTGAAAGCGTTTTCTGACGGAGTCAATTAATCGCACTGGGAAATTGCACGCGAAACTTTTCAATGAAACTACCCCTCTCCGATCGATCGTTACCGTCCCAATAATCCCGGGAATTTTCAATTAGATTTTAGATAGGTCGCGCGGTATAGATGCTCTTTTTTAAGTGGGACACTTTTCCGGAAGCAATTTTCTATGTAAATGCTGTGCAAATTGTTTCCTTGTCCCTTTACGCAAGCCAATCATTCTGTAATTTGTTGCTTTTGTTTCTACTATTTATTAGCTTGTATATTAGAGCTTGTACGTAGCCAAATTTTAAGACGGCTTGGATTTCTTCGAGGTGGTACGAAGTACAGAGGAATTTAACGCATTAATGTAGTCTGTGTAAAACAAGTAGATTTATTCACGAGGGATTTCACAATCTGAGGAACATTGTTTAATTTATATTAGATCATAAATGTAGGAATATTTTCTCAATTTGATAGAGAACGGTAGACATGGGTTTACGTTAAAGATATAGGTATCGATTTAGGTAGGCTAACAAGTAGATTTAATCATAGGATTAGTTAATATACAGTTCAGCAAGATTTTAATATATTGTGGGAGTCCCAAATTTACTATTATTTTTACTGTTGCAGGGAGCGACCCGAGTAAAATGACTCAGAAGCGTAGTGCTGGCCTGGCGCACATCGGGTATGTCCTACGTTATTTTTACTCTTTATTGCATGCGTTGCGTTTAGACCTTCATGCAAAAGGTCCTTGTGTGCAATCGGATATATTAATAACATAAATGAGAGTCATGTTACATGCAAGCAGATTTTTGTATGCAAAACAAATACTCGTTGAATAGTATTGTCCAAGTAACATCCAACAAGTAGGAGTTAAATCTTGCGAACGTTGCAATAAATTTTTTATAAATAAATTACAATAATTCATAGGAAGTACAGATCAAAAGTACATTCCTTAATGAAAGTGTTATTAGAATATATAGCAAAGAACATTTAGAAAATCATTTTGATACTATTTTGCCAGAGTCAAGGCAGTTCTTGAACGAAACTAAAATTAATTAGCCTACGAGGTCTCCGGTAATTAATAGGTTCAGTCCAGCACAATGGTGACCAATTTCTGAGCCACTAATGTTCTTTCGTTCTGGCCGTTGCGACATCGCGCAAGAAACATTTCGTTATCGTAAGCGGCACGACTTTTACCGTTCAGTCAGTCTTTTGCAATAATTCTTTCCGGACTCGATCTCCTCGACAAACTTACAAATCTCAATACAAAAATTCCCAATAAAAATTCTGCTCACAAATTTCTCAAGCTGATATCCTACCAAACAAATGTTTAATTACGGCGCAAAACTAAACATTTGCAATCTATAAAATTGAATACACAGTTGCCATTCGCGAGAGGAAAGTAGTTTCAGCGACCAGTTGCATTTGAAATTTGCTAGTCATAATTGTCTGTGGCTTCATATGAGACAAGTCCCATGTCAAATACTTTCTTTTTTTAAAAAGCCTTCTCTTATTGTAATTATAAATATTGCGGTACATGAATTAAATAATTCATAGGAACTAATTAAATTACGTACATACGCCTATTAATATTAAGGGCTGAAACAGGGAAATAGCTGATTGACTGTATAAATGCGTACAATATTTAATTTTGCTTATAACACAAATGTACTGGTTATAATTTAAGAATTTAGATTTACGAAAGGTTTTAAATTTTCATTATAGACACAGATAAAAAACTTGAAAATCGTGACCATTACTTTTTTCATTGCGACCAACAGTAATTCAAAATAAAAATTATTTACTCATTACCTAGTAAATTCTAGAATCTCAAAAAAAAAAAGAATTCAAGCCGTATCATATTTTTCAGTTCGCTAAAACTAATTTCGCTAAAAATAATATATAGTAAGGTCCAGTTTTAAAGAAAGCTATTCGTTTTCAAAGGGACGCAAAAATTTCGTCAAAATACGGAAAAATTGAATTTTGGCTAATAAAATAAAAGAACGGGTTTCCAGCGGTTCCACCGTGGAGCGGTTCGCTCGCATGGTCGTCCTCGTGGGCGCATAGCGTGCGGAACGAGGACGATGCATCCCGAGTTAAAAGTCATGCTTTACACGGTGGCTGTTCTGGGCTCTCTGGTGGGAGAAGTGATAGTCCTTAGCGGGGTATAGCACGGCGGCACATTATGCGGCTATGGTGGAATCAGTCACTGGCGAGTTGTGGGTGGTGACTAGTCGGCGACCCATCCGTCCGAGGAACGTGCTTCCGCGTTCGTACGTTTCGACGATTCCGTGGCCGATCGATCGCGATCTACGGGCTTATCCGTCCTCGGATTTTGCTGCTGGTAACCACGGCGACCGACCGAAACCATTAATCGCGTGTAACGGATCGGAGACGAGTAGAAAATGAAATCGGCGAACGTTCGGTCGCGATTTCGAGGTAGGTCGGTCTAGAATCATCGCCGGTTGAGATCGCTGTACTCGACGATCGAAAATGACCGAGCAACCGGCGCCGCGGAGGGATCGATGATCCTCGATTCGGGACACTGTTGTGCGACCGATGGAGGCGATCGGTACGGGTCCCGAGTGAAACTATCAACGGCGTAGCGAGTGTCAATCGTTCGGATTAGTCTTGCGGTCTCATTAGTCTCGGCTGGCCGGCGTGAAAGCGATCCACGGTTGTCCCCGGCGCTTTCGAAAACGACCGACGATGCCTGTCGTCGACCTCTGAACGATCCCGGACGATGGTTCACCCGGTGCGCTTCTTCCCCTCGGACTTGGTATCGCCTCGGGAATCGTGATGTCCGAGGAAGCGTCGTTCGACACACGGCAGTGCAGTGAAAACCGTCGAAAGTGATCGGCCGGTGGGGTCCTTGGCATTCGGTGGAGGTGTGCGAAAGTGGAAATAAAGTCGCGGGGGGAGAAAAAGATTTCTCCGTCGACGGTGAGAACGCAACGGGTCTGGAATATATCCGAAGGCGTCAAGTATCAGAGATTCATCGGGCATAGATCTCGGGGCGTAAAGCCCCGGTAACGAGATGACCAGATACCGATAGGGTGAACGAACGGTTTCAGGGTTCCAATAGCCGGGGATCGTTTCCCCCGGCTGATCTCAAAGGGACTTCTCAGAGGAGAACCCTGTTCCTCGAAGCTGCCAGACTTCAGGTGTTCCCAACTTCCCCACCGGCCTTTCAGGTGATAAAAGCTGCTCGGATGTGCCAGCTAATTGGATGACGCGCCGCGCGCGGACCTCCCGCGAGCCCGTCGAACACTTCAATGGCCAGAACTTGTTAGAATCCTTAGAGATCTCCTATTAGAACTCGGAGATCCCGGGACACGGAAAGAGAGAGATTATAGAGTGCTCGCTGATCCGAACGAATAAAGTCTTCTTCCGTCTGTCGTTCTCTGTGTGAGAGAGAGAGAGAGAGCTCGTTCCTAGATATGACAAAAAGATCGAAGACCGTCGGTTGAACGTCGCGAAATCGGGCTCCAACAGACCCGAATCGCAAGAACCGATCGGATCCGACTCGTTCCTCCGCAATCTTCTCATCTCGAGGCACCGAGATCCACCGATAACCACGGATCAGGACACTTGTTCCTCGCTCGAACATGAACTAGCCCGGTGAATCTCCTGCAAAACACAAGTTAACCATCGGGACTGTCCCCCGCGTCGAGGTTTTTCTGCCTGGAATCAACAAGTGTCTTCCTGCGACCGGGAACGCTTCTTCATCGTCGTCGGACGGGCCGTTCGGGCTCCTCGACCCTCGCAGGACCCTGTGACCGCAGTCGAACAGGCATTAGATCATAAGTCGCGTCGTTTACCGACGCTTCGACCGGAAAACACTTGCGTTCGCTTCTACGCGTTGAACGTTGTTTTTAACTATCTGTCTATCGGTTTTCGATGCATACAGCACGCTAAAAACGGATAGTTTGACACTCGTTCTATGGCTGTATCGAAATTGAGAAAACGTCTGCGTATACGTTTCAGTCTGACGAGAGAATTCTCAAGGAGTCAGGGTGGTGCGACGTTCGTATAACCGACGAAAATGAGTAATTGCTATTTACCATAGTAGGAAGATTGAAAGGATCGAAAGGGTATCGATGTATCGCTTTCGCATTGCTAAAGTTATTCGAGAAAGAAAGGAACTCGTTAGCGGCCTCTGGATCGTGCGACAGATGCTTAACATTTTCATTTTGCATGAAGATCCGCAGTCCAGCGGTAAGAAGCGACAGAACTCGCGGGAGAACCTAACACCGTTCATGTTTGTCGAGTGCAGCGTCGAAGGGACTCGGGTGAAGTGATACAGTGACGAAGGTTTTTCGGATACGACTGGTTCGAGTGATCACCGCGAAACAAAGTATACAGAAGCTGCCGCTGGAAAAAGTGTTAGTGAGACCAAGAGGCTGGACATTTTCATCGTTGCGGGCGCGGAGGATAAGATGAAGAGATAACCGGTCCAGGCGATCGAACGTCTCCGGGGGATCGATAGCAGGGGGTTCAGCAGAGGGTCCCGAGAGATCGGCAAAATAGAGTACCCCGGCGGCAGTGGTATGTACGGGGGTGGTGCGGGGAGCGGCGGGTACGGGGTCGGTTTGGGCCCGGGCCCGGGCGCGGGCCCCTCGCACTACATACCCTCCGCTTCCTCGGTGGGCTACCAATTGGCCCCGCCGCCCCCGCCACCTCCTCCAGCCTGCCCCACCGCCGGAAGTCAGCTCCTGTCTTACGGGCCCACCCTATCGCCCCATCATATGCAACAGACCCACACGGACGTGCAACAGTCCAAGAGACGGAGGTAAATCACCCTAACTCAGCGAAACGCGTTCGTGCGAGCAAACCAACCCTCTATTCTGCGACTCATAAAGACAGTAGCAAAATTCGGACCGGCGCACAGTGGTCCCAAATCGCCAAAACGTGGTCGAAACCTCATAACTTATTAAAAAATTATTGGTTCTGCTTGAAAATTGGTATTAGGCCGTTTTTGGGGTCGCCGATCACGAATCTGAACTTGAAATTGGAAAATTCGCTGTCTTATATTGACCCGAACGAGGGGAAACACTAATTCTCAGGACAGCAAACTCTACCCTTTGTATTGTATAAAGTAGGTATTCTATTCGCACTTCATAGTTCCCAAAGAAGAAAGAATTGAAGAATTGCTGGTCTTTTTACGTACAATAAGATCCGATAATAAAAAATATAGGTTTCCATAGAAAAAAACAAAGTTGACCTTCAAATGACCTTCAAAACGCCATCCAATGTTTTACACTTTTTTAATATCTTTCATACTTTTCGAGATATTCGGCTGGAAAGTTTTCAAATGAACGGCCGGTATAAAAACAGCGTTCGTGTTTGAAAAATATAAGCAAAAATTCGGATATATGATTCTTTATAAAAAAACTGACATTCTATTCAAAATCTGTTTAAATTTTACGGAAAGACTTAGTGGATATCTCTCACAGTTTGAGAAGAAATGCAAGGAAAGCACATAAAATACCTACTCTGCGTTACAAAAAACAGTGCTAGGACCACAGAGGCAGCTAAGGGCAGCTAATTTTTTTTAGAATTGCAAGATAATACTATGTAGTAGAAGCTCCAACAAGTTTTAGCGATAGACCGTGCGAGACTTGCAACTTTTACTCTAAATCGTAAAAATGTATGCCTTCACTTTTACTCTCTCTTTGCATACATAGTTATCAGTTAACAGTAAACATTTGACACTAAAAACTATGCAACTTACCTCCACAAACAGCATCCATAACGCACAATTAAAATCGAAACGTTTCAACACAATTTGTACACTGTGCGCTTAAAATTCGCAATCTGCTTCACAAGCTTAAAAAGGTACGGTCTAATGAACTCGAAGTTCGGACTGTGACTGTTGGCCAGGTATAAAAAAAAACGACCTTTTTGTTGTTTACTTAGAAACACTCTTAGAGTAACCAATCCCATAATTAAAACTTACCTAGCTGAAAGTTCATATTTTAGATTTTGGCCACTTTTACCGGCTTTGGGACCACTGTGCGGCGCGGCGTCCAGCTCCTAATTTCCATAGTCAATTAGCAACACCGAGAACACTGTACTCTTCTCCTCCAGGATGTGCAGGGTGGAACAGATACAGTGTTACAAGCTGTTCTTTTCCGAAGCCGTTGCAAATCGTGCATTTGCATCCGTAAGCGGAACGCGCACGACGACTCGATTGACCATCTCGAATTTAACACTAAACCTACCACGGTCAAACGACCGGTTTTAAACACGCTTTCGTGGAAAATTGTTGAAGAGCTTTCCTCGTTGAAGTGTACACTTCAATAGAAATTGCGCAAAATTTTTTAGAAAGCAATATATACTCACTTTTCTGGTTGGCGGGTTTAGCGTTAAGAACCGAGTCTCCCATTGTAATCGCTCTTTCCGGTTCGTTCGAGCTGAATAGAGTCCCACAGCTGTGAAAAAGGGGTTAAAGTGTCCGTTGATCGATGAAAACCGGTGTCGCAGAGGGAATCGTAACGGCCGTTCGATAAGCGCTCGGTGTTCGGGCTCTCGCCGTTCGGGCGCAGGATTCCAGGAAGCGGGAAGTTATCGAGCAGCGAATCGCAAGCTCGCTCCTCCCACTTTTCGTTCGTGGTTCCCGTTGAGCTGTGTGTTTCAGTAGCTGGTTCTAGAGACAATTGTTGTCTCTGGATCGTATTGGGAACCTCTGATCCTCCGGAATAAATATATCCATGATTCACTCGGTTTATCACCGTTTTCAAGGCGAGAAGTTCCGAACGGAGTGCGACGGCGCTTTGTTTATAGAACGAAGTTATCACGAGGCGCGTGATCGCGACGCCTCATAGTAATAAACACTATGGAACTCGGAACTCGTTTTCGAACGAGAGGTAGCGAGGACGGATGATTATATTCTTCTTGCTCCGTCGGTGTTATTCTACTGGTTGTTTCTTTTTTCTTTTTTTTTCTTTTTTTAAATTAAATACGCCAACTTTGCGCGTATCTCTTGATCGTGACGTCCGCGGAACGGGAACGGGATTTCTAAATTGTAAATGACCGGTCGTTGCATAGTTAACGAGAAAGAGGGGAACGAAGGAAACCAGAAAAGAAAAGAGAGGCTGGAGCGTTACAGCTAGAAACCGTGTTCGGTCTGGTTTAGTCCCCGGGAGTCGTGACCGTCGTTCCTTACAATTGCTTATTGAAATTGAGAGGGCCGAGCGTGTACACCGCTCGCGGATTCGCAATTCCCTTAAATCAATAGCGACCACCATCCGCGGCAAGGGGGTGGAGGGGGGCACCGTACCATACGAGGGGACACGGGGAAAAGCGTTCTTGCGGTTCTTGCCGCGGAGATTTTCTTCCGTCCGACCATTATGTCGCGATTTACGCGGCGCAATTGGACAATACGTGGCTCGTGGGTCAACGATTTGCGGATTATCATAAAAGTGCATCCAGCTTTCCAGTCGGATCGACCGCGAGCGTTCCTGCGTCGTTAGAATAACAACCTCGATGCCCATTGCGAGCCCTTTTGCCATGATCTTCGAGATCTTCTACATTTTACACTGCCAAAGCGACGCACGAGCGCGCCTCGTCGACGCCGTGTACCGGAATGATTTTATTGCCGACAAGAACGTTCGTTTTCAGAAACTATCGGCCATTTTCTTATCCCGTTCGCGGCTACTTTGATCCTTAAATCCACCCCCAAGGGAACCGCCCTCCTCGAAAAGTCGACTACTCATTTATTTTAATTTTCTAACGATCGACATTTACTTTTTGGGAATTTACATTTTTCTCGAGTAAATTTTGTTTACTGTTATAGGCTTTATAAAAGTCGTAAATTCGAACGTCGAACGAAGATTCTGAACAGAGTCTAATAAATATGTATGTTATTAATTTCCTTTAAACCGAAATAAAATTCTATTTTCGCGTTGTTAACCCATTTGCATCATTAGCGTATATATACGGTCACTTGAGCCGTATGCATACGCTCAACTTCGTCGGTCACTATCATTATTCGTCAGCTAAAATATAGAAATGGAGGGTGTTGTAGGAGATGAAAGTAGTAATTCTGATTTTTTCTTATAATGCTGAAATATGAAGTTCTTTTACTTGTAGCCATTTTTGTACCTAAATATAATTAAAAAAAAAAGTTTCTTTTCATACTTCCTTATGATGCAAACGGGTTAATATACAGCTATTGGAGAACATATAGGCATACAATAGATATAAATTTTCTCTTTTTCTAGGAAATTACGAATCGCAAAGAAGATGTTAAAAGTTAAAAGAGAGGAAAATTTCGCTCCGGACATAAACGACCCATTTTGGGGAAATTAAATTGGACCGCAGTTGGCATTCGATTCTGCGAGAAATCTAGCTGCCAGCTCGAACAAAATTTAGCCCCAAAGCGTGTAGAATCTGTCGACGTTAAATTTATTTGTTAGAACGAAAAGCGAAGGATTTTTGAAATTTTCGTCGCGATTTCCCTTTTCCGAGAACGATAATTTCTGCACATGAAATGTTCCATAGCAATGCTCGCTTCATTATTTAACCAGATTTAACCTAGTCGAAAATAAAATTGATCTCTAGGAAAATTTAGAAAACTGTTTTCTATCAAAATTGCAGCTATTTTGCGTTTTGTAGAATCTATCGGCGAGAAATCTAGCTGCCAGCTCGAACAAAATTTAGCTCCTAAGCGTGTAGAATCTGTCGACGTTAAATTTATTTGTTAGAACGAAAAGCGAAGGACTCTTGAAATTTTCGTCGCGATTGCCCTTTTCCAAGAACGATAATTTCTGCACATGAAATGTTCCATAGAAATGCTCGCTTCATTATTTAACCAGATTTAACCTAGTCGAAAATAAAATTGATCTCTAGGAAAATTTAGAAAACTGTTTTCTACAAAAATTGCAGCTATTTTGCGTTTTGTAGAATCTATCGGCGAGAAATCTAGCTACCAGCTCGAACAAAATTTAGCTCCTAAGCGTGTAGAATCTATCGACGTTAAATTTATTTGTTAGAATGAAGGACTCTTGAAATTTTCGTCGCGCTGTTTACGAGCGCAGGCAAGAAGAAAATGAAAGTGTTTGAAAGCGGCGGAGGGTTGTCACGAAAGCGTCCCTGCTCCGTCATTCCCCGTAGCCCTCGCGGATTACTCCGAGTCGAAAATTTAAGCTACGTCAGGTTTAATAACAGCTCTTGCTCTGGGAGGCCCGCCCTCGCACGCAACTTCATTATTTCATTTTACCTCGTTCTCGCGCTAATCAATTTATACTACTCTTCTTTCTCCTAGAAGCTCGTGGTTGTTCGCGCTGCACAACATGCTCGATTCGTTCTCGCTCATAGCATCCCCCAAGGTCCTCGCTTTGCGCGACAGACATATTTAATCTGTCGCCGGCAACATCGTTTAATATTTAATCGACAACTGCACCGCGAATCCGCTTCGAATTCAATTAATCCTCGCGGATCGTTAGAGAAGTCCACACCTTTCCCTGAGGCGATCATTCGTTCCATTGAAACAAATGTAAACAATGGCGTGAGCGTATTATTCGATGCCAGGAGATTCTTAAATTTAACTGTAAAGTTCAGATATTTTATTCGACCTGAAACATTTTCGTGGTGCATGATTTTTATCGTTTCGTGCATACGAGACTGTGTGCATTTGCCCACACCGTGCAGAGATTTTTAAATAAATTTAACCCATTATCCGCCAATGTCCCATTTTTGGGACACTGAATAAGACGAATATGTAATTTTAATTTTGTTGTTTTAGTACACTATAGTACATTCCGCTAATGTCCCAAAAATGGGACGGGCTTTAAATTTTATATTTAAATAAAAACAATAACAATTATGACAAAAATAGTTGGTTAGTATGAATATCATTATACAGTTAATAGAATTTTCTTGTGTATTTTTGAATTCCGGCGGGTAATGGGTTAATAACGTAGGAATTCAGTCGAATTATGATGTGGTAATTTTTGACGCCGCAGAGTCGCCATTGGAGTGCGAAGGGTTAGTACAATAGTTACGGTTTCTTAAAAATTGATGCGGAAAATTTGCAATTTTGCTAATCGGTGCAAACCGAATACTTCGCTTCTGTCATTAACACGTTAACTGCCACGTCAGTCACATACGACTGACAGTGATGGTTGACCGGGTTTCGAAATTAATTTTTATTATAAGATATCCAGATAAACCGAATTTTGTTGGAGTCTTTCGAATTCAAAAGGATTAAGACAGCTTCCCCTATAATACGTTTTAAGTTTCTAGCTGTGCTTTTATTAATTGAATTACTCTGATTTTCTAAGAATCTCTGGGGTTGATATTTGGCACTTAACGCGTTAACAGCAGATTGGGAATTGTTCCCTGCGGAGACGAGGAGGAAAATCGAAGAAAATCGTGTTCCCGGGAGTCCCGTGTTCGCGTTCCCGTTGGAATCGATTTGGATAGAGCCAGGTTGGGCGTCGATGGTTTCGCCGATTCGGACTAGATAATCGAAGATAAGAGCGTCAGATCGCGCACGTCGTAGAATTTTTCAGCGGATACGTCGATCTTTGATATCGTCCGCGATGCCACGAATGTCAAGTTCTCCATGAAATTTATCACGTACCGTTTTATCAGCGTGAAAACATTCCCGACGTATCGGTCATAATTTGGTCGTGCGCGATTCGCCGGGAAACGAAACGAAACGAAACGGCAGTGGCTACCTTTGCATCGAGATAGCTCGATTATCGAGCACGGCGTAAAAAGGCCGCGAGCCCTCGTAAAATCGCTTTACCGTCACCACGCGGTCGGAAAACGGGAAAATCAGAATTTCCGGGTCCTCCTCGACGAGATTCCGTTCTCCTGCTCGGAACCGATTCGCTCATTTTCAATTTCGTTTCTCTCCCTTTGTCCGACAATGTTACCTCGAGACGCGCGCAAACGGGCGTTCAAAAACCGAAAACCGGCGTCTCGAAATTCTTCTTCGTCCTCCTCGAGTTTCGCTATGGTGGGGATTTTAACGCCTGCGACGTTATCTGCAGCGCCTGGAACGAGCATGAAAAATGTGGCTCGCGACCCGACACGTGTACGAACGAAAAAGAATTTTTCGCGACTATAAGCGGATCATTCTGAGCAAGTTCATTTGACCTCGAGAGAAGGCAAGCGGCACCGGGATTTTATAAAGCATTCCGCTTCTAAATTCGTTTCATTTCGAGAAAAGTGCTCTCCCGGAGGGGGGGGGGGGATTTTCTTTTAGATCGACGTGCAGCGATCGTTTTACGCATTCGCGGCAAAGAGCGGAGATAAAATTCTATTTGATCGGCGCGCGGAATACATTTTTGCCTTGGAGCGAGCGTCGAGGAACAATGGCCTGGGTTGTTATTACAAGATCGGCAACTTTTTCCCCCGGGGGAACGCAAACACGTCGACGCCGCGGATTATAAAATAATGTCACGTTTCGGCGGAAGTAAATTGCTTCATTATTGTACAATGTCTTGCGTAACCGAGCGCAGCCCGACTTCATTGCACATACGAAACCGCTGGAAAACGTATGCCCGCTACATCTGTATGTGTGCACACGCGACTTCCTCATACTTCGGCCGGGGGGTACATAATGTTTATGGCGTGACACTTACGCGCGCGGTTCGTTCGATGTCCTCGAGAATCGGCGCCGGTTCGCAAAATTTTCTCGTAAAAACGAGATTACGAGTCCGTGTCGCGCGGAAACGTTCGCACAAAATTATGAAACACCGGATTCGCCCTTGAAGAACTCCGTCCTTGATTTGCTGAAAATATTGTCCAGGAAAAGAAAAACAACGCTTTGAAACTGTCAAGGCAGATATAAGACCACGGATTTTATGCGTTTACGATAAAAATGATCAGCTACAATTTGCAACGGTAGAATTACAAGAATTGAAGAGTGTAGAATTGATGGCCAATATCGTTAATGAAAGAAGGAAGCTCCTAGGTGAGTCCTAGGTTTCTCGTAACAAATGAATAAAATTTGTATTTAGCAGTCTACTAATACGCAAAATCCGATCGTCACTTGAATGAACGAACACCGGAACACGGATTAAGCGTTAATCCGAGTTTCTCTGGAGGTGCCAAGAAAAGTGCAAACCTTCTCAATCTTCTACGGTCTAGTTGTTGCAATATTGTTGCGTCAGATAACGCAGAATCATTAATAGAGCATACTGGTGCAGCGTAGCGAGCAATCCAGAACGTCCGAGAGTAAAAATAAGAGCGTGTGGTCAACGGAGAGGTTCGTTTGTTTCGCCGAGGACAAAGGGTTCCGGGACCGTAAAAATCGGTTGCTCGCGAAAACAGAGGTCCCAAGGCATCCCTACGATCGCGTAAAAACTCGATCTATCGAAGGGACGAGTTCCGTCGCCGGTGGCACGGCGGACTCCCGTGAAAGCCAGGCGGTTTCTTTCGCCCTCGGCTCGGTCTCTTCACGGGTTTTTCTTTTGTCCGGCCCCATTATCTTCGTCGGTTTATTCTCACTTTCGTCGAATCCCGAAGTCACGCTCCATTTCGCTTCGTTCTCCTCTTGTTCTCGAGTTCGGGACATTCTTGCCGTTCTACGTTCGACGGATCCCTCTCGTTGGATTAGCAGTTCGGCTCGTTGTTTTTACGAGATCACCGCCACGGTGATCAGGCTTATTCGATTTCCCCGCTGCTTTTTCCCACTTACACCGCCCACCTCGTTAACCGGCGCTCTAATCAACTCGGCCTAATCACGGGCCCGGAATATCCGTCGATCAACCCTTGCGCGCCTAATTGAACACCTTCGCTGTCTTCTTGCGTTAATCAATCGGTAATATACAATTGATTATTCGTCTTATTTTTAGCGGTACCATTTCAGCCTTATTTGTGTTACGAATGTTGGCCCGCGCTCTAGCGCAGAATTTACAATATTATTGATAAATAGCACCATCCCTTTTAACCCTTAACGGACCAATGCCGCCATATAAGCGGCATGGCACTTTTACTTACTGCGCCCAATGCCGCGTATATGACGGCAAAAATCAAATTAATTAATAATATAAATATTTAAATTTATAATGTGAGGGGGAGCCATAAGTAAGCAATTATTTTGAAATCTAAAACAAACTTTGTAGTAAATTCAGCTCTTTATTTCTTAATTTATTATATAATCTCTATTATATACTCTCTGTTTCTTATAAAACACTGAAGTTTCCTCTTCAACGATCGGTGCAGAACTAAAGGCAAAACAAATTCTTTGCAAATGATTGATTTCTTACAGGTACCCGTAATATAAATATTTTCCTTTCTATACTTGATATAAAAATGTTGAGTCCACAGTTTCTCTTCGTATGAAAAATAGCTTGGACCTGGTGGCAACTAAACTTGAAATACTTCTGGACCGTTAACCCTTAGCACTCAAACATCGACTGTATGGCGCCCCTAAAAATTGCTGTATCATTATTCAATATATTTCTTACATTATTATATTTATTTGTATTTAATAAATTACTAAACACTTCAGTATTGTGTGAGTAAATTGCACCATTTTCGTATGTATAACATAAAAAAATATGTATAGAAGGGAAATATTCTAGATCGAAAGAAATGTTTCGTTTTGGAGTTAAAATAGCTTCGAGTGCAAAGGGTTAAAGGTTGATCGTTGGTTCAAGTGTTTTCTCTTTTGGAATTTGTCGATCTGCTTTTCGCGCAGTGGATAAAATGAACGAAGCTCAACGGTCAGCGACGGAAGCTTATGGCAGGGCGGCTGGAACAAAGAGGCCAACAAAAGGGTTGGGGCGGGAAAAAATTGTATGCCGCAGTGGGAAATGCGAGAAATGGAGATTGTTTTCTGTCGGATCGCGACGATCGCAGCCGCGAGATGTCCGCCTAATGCGACGAGCTTAACGTACTACGCCGAACCACGTGCATCGAACGTGCTAGGCACCAAACAAAACCCACTCGTCGCGGAATTCGTCACGTACCAGAGATTTGCGGCGGTTCGCGAATTTACGCGGCCGGTTACCAGATCGTTACGTCGCGTAATTCCCGGGCACGCGTGATTCTACGGATCCATTGATCCGCGACCGTCCGAAACGCGTATGCTTTCTTCTTCGAGGACCTGAAGACCGGACACTGTCCGAACTGTCAACCACGTTTTCTCGAAACGTAACGCAAACATCTTGTTAAAATTGTTTGCAAAATACAACAGCGTTTAAAGAACGATCAGAATATTTGTTTGGAAACGCTGGCATGCGAGAGCGAGCGATCTGGATATTTTAAAAAACAGTACCAACGACAGGATCTTATTGAGGCTTGCTTGACCTGTAACTGGATACTTGATCTGTTCGTGAAAAAATTTGCGAGGGAAGAAATGTAAAGTTGGAAAAGTTGATAGCCCGATCAGTAGACCGCGGATTTGATGCACATTTGTGACAAAATAGGTTCCCGTACCTTTGAATGAATCGTATTAACGAACGATGTACAGAGAGGATGCAATTATGAATCAGCGTAACGTTCGCCGTGAATATGCAGCTGTTAGTTTTCCAGCGCGTGCAAGATATTAGAAACGGAAGGTTTTCTCGCGAGAAGGCGTTGAACCGGATGGCCGCGCGACGAGGAAAGTATGTTTCGAGAGTGTGGCTCGCACACTATTTTCGTTCGTAATTAAGACCTTATTAGTTACGCTCGGTACACGCATCGCGCCCGTATAATGCATATTTATGTCATACAGTATCGACGTGCATCTTCACGCAACTTGTTCGTTACACGAAATAATACATCGGCTGGTTAACGTCCCGCGTTTCTGCCTTTCAACGCGTCGTTAATCCAGAATTAATCGTTCTACTAGCTCGTAGAACACGTTCACGCGCCAACGAAAACTAAATTCGATTGCTCAATCCGCGGCTATATAATCTGAACTCGATCTACGCGGTCGATCCACGCCGGATCTAGGCCCGAGATCTATCGATCGTGGCTCTCGAGCCACGAGAATTTTCTGGGGGATGCGCGCTACCCGCGCGTTGAAGTCTCCGGAACGCTCCGCGGAGACGCGACTATAAGTCATGCGAATTCTACGTGCCACTCATTACTTATTTGTTGCAATCGCTGTTATACGATTCAGCGCAACTCGGAGTACTTGGTCGATGACGATTAGGCTGCTGATTTTCACGGAAATTCTCATTTTCGGAGGTTCTCTCGTTAAACTGGAGGATGAACGACTAGCAGATTTCCTAAATTGAAACTCCTCGGACTCTGCAAGTCTCCAGATATTGTAAATGCAGTAACAACAATTAGAGACGGGGGCAGCTTGTAAATTTAGATGCGATCTAGAGGAAAGCAAAAAGAAGAGAATGATAACGATTCATTGTACAGTTACATAGGCAATGAATTGTACATTTTAAGAACCGATTCTCTCTCTCAAAATTCGCGACAAAAAGTCTCAGAGGTTCCTTGAACGAAACGAATGCTCGTCTACGATTCGAAAATCATTTCTGCGAGAAGGAGGAGGTGTCTGGCATTGGCCGAGGGTCTCTGCAGGATGAGAAATGTGACGGCAGGCCCAGTGAAGCGTCCGTTTTATTATGTCGGGGCCGGTTTTCGGCGAAGGGCGTGCTCGGCACGCGTTCGCGCCCCTAATCGTGATCACCGTCGGACGAAGTCGCTACGAAAGGGACCAGCCGGAGGACAAGCCGACCAGTTACACGGTGACTGAACAGGAGTACCAAACGGCGCTCGCGCAATTAAGTAGATTTCTTATTTCCTCTTCCTTTTACGTTTTGGTCGCGTGACTTCCCGCTCGAGGCGAGCCCGCGAGCCCGCTAGCCCTAAACAATGAGGGCTCCCTCAGGCGTGAGAATGTTCGAGTTCCTCATTCGTTCCGTTCTACCGTGAAACGACCGGTCCGCGGGACCTTTTGCTATCTTTCGTCGGAATCGTTCTTCGACTCGGTGAAAACACCAGTTTCGTTCCGTTTAACTGAAAATCTGTTTCGCCAGAACACAATCGTTCAAACGCGAGCAGTTCGAGTCGTTTGTTCGAATTTCATTGAATGGAAGGATCCACGAGAAAAAAGAAAAACCTCAGACGTATTTGGACTCGGAGAATTTTTCATCTTTCTGTGACAATATTTCTCTCCACATTTCATAAGAGGATGCATTTAGTCAAATGTTGTAACCGTGGAGACTTTTGTTGAAATGCACGCTGCTAGCGGACGCGTTAACCCCTTGCACTAAAATTTATTTCATGATTACAATCATTAGAACTTCTTTGATGCCTGTAATCTACTAGGAAAAATAGAAAATATATATTTATTGTATAACCACGTGTTCTGAAATGGCTGAACATCGACTACGATAAGATAGAATGTCATTTCAATTTAAAGGGAATTAACCCATTTGCATCATAAGGAAATATGAAAAGGAGGCCTTTATCGCCAGACTGTTTTTTATTATATTTAAGTACAAAAATGACTACAAGTAAAAGAGCTTCGTATTTCAGCATTATAAGAGAAAATCAGAATTGCTACTTTCATCTCCAACAACGAATAACGATAGTGACCAACAAAGTTGATCGTATATATACGCGAACGATGCAAATGTGTTAATAATATACATATTTAGACAATTCTGTTCGAAGTCTTCGTCACGAGTCTGACTCGATATTACAGTACAAGGGCTTAAGGAATTTTGAATGAAGCTCTGTGTAGCCTGGATTTTCTTCTGAATTTACAAATTATTTGTCTAGTTTGCAAGTGGCAAATATTCTTGTGATACGAATCAACAACAAATTCGGTTGAGAGAATAAGGTGTAGCGTTTCGGTCTAACGTTGAGCGACTCGAGGAGCCTGTTGGACCATTTTCGATTGCAGGGACTTGCGAGCATTCGATTGTCCGTTGTTCCGGTGCCATTAGTGGATCGGCGAGGAGGACGATCAGCCGTTGATACGATACCGGTTGCTCTTGAATCACGGGGATCGTGAGTCGCGGGAAAGTCTGCGCGGAGGATCGGTAGGAGCGATCGAGGAGGCGGTGACCAATAAGGTCGGAGGAGAACGGATAAGAGACCCGGAGTCGGAGAACGATGGACCGCCTCCCGTCTGCGCGCGGGGCCCGTTCCTTGGGCCCGCCAATAGCTACGCTCTTTCCTTTTAATATGCTAACGCTCACCGCCGGCATTGCCGCTCTCCTAATCAAAAAACTCGCGCTACCGTGCTGCTTAGCCGCTTAGTTGTTAGCTGCTTAGGTGTTAGATTCCTGGCTCGAGCTGTGTCGCGAGGCTCGCCTACTGTCTTTATCTTTTTTTTTCTCTCTCTCTCTCTCTCTCCGCTACCCTCTTCTGGATTCTTGCTGCCTGTTCCGTACCATCTTAACGACGCATCTTCATTCTTCGCTCAATTATTTCCATTTACACGCCCTACACGTTTCTGCGTACTACCGTCTCTTTGCGAAATATTTCCAAAGCCTCGCCGAGCCTCTTCGACTCCCTAAACGGCAATGTGTGATCATGCTGCGGCGAGAATTGCTAGGAAAAAGTCAATTGGAGGGATCGCAGGTCTGATTGATCGTTAGGCAGAGATAATTTGATTGAAAAACTTGAAAAACCTCTTCTTAGTTTGAACCTTAACCCTCGAACGGCGGATCATACTTATAACTAGACTGCGGATCTTTATGCGTTTGTGGCTTCTGAAAATGTTCAGAAAATGCTGTAACATAAAATTCTACAGAATTCAGTACGATTTTTATTTATTTCTACAAAGGTCGCTACCACGGAAAATTAAATTGTATTTGTTTCCACTTTCCTAAAATTTGCCGACAAAAATGGAAAATTGCATAAACATCCGCAGTCTACTTATAACTATGTAATTGATAACGTTTAGGGCCACTCGCTGCTTTATTTATCAATTCTTGAACACCTAAAATCTCATCTAAAATGAACGCAGTCCATGTTCACGTAAATGAACGCATTCGTTTGTTCCGAACGAATTTCTCTATTGTTCCTGACGCGACAACTGTTCATTTCATTGATTCTCCAGAAACTGAGTAAGTGGACGATTTTTCTAGGTCAAAATAGACCCGGAATCGGAGGGTTGCATTTACAGCTACGGAGGGGGTAGTAAGAACCTGCGAAAGTGTCTACCAATTTACATCGATGAGCTGAAACTGATCTCTTAATTGCGCGGTGTGTTTCGAGCATAAAATAAAAAGGCGGTTCGCAAGAACGGAGCGTGACAGAGCCCATCGAGCCTCGTGCCGCCTCGTTAACTGTCGCGGGGCATTGGTTGCTCGGCTTTCGTGATTATTCGGATCAAGCGGATTCGAAATTGATCCTGGAACTAGGACTGGAGTGTCGAACGATCGACGTTCAGAAAGCGAGAACCGACGGTGACAGTAGCCAAGTCGAGCTATCTCGGGATCGAAGGAAATAACGGTAATGGAACCAAAGTGGTAACGGATGTGGGAATCACTAATTAACACTTTGACTACCAAACTAGAAAATTCCACGATCAAAGTAAGTTATTTAACGAAATAAAAATTGAAAATAATTAAATATTGAGTAGTCCACCAACTTTCTTACATTTTACTGATCCTAATCAAATTTGGCGCAATGAATATATTAATTCATGTTAAAACCTGGACAAATAAGTCCGTCACCCACGTATGGATGACTTGGCAGTCAACGTGTTAAGGGCCCCGGGATAGTCACGTGACTTTTTAATTAATAATTTCCAATGACAGCCTTCAAACACAGACTTAAATATTATTGATAAACCTCGAGCGGTAAAGGTGTATCTATGTGGGAAATACAAGTTATTGGAATTCAAAAGTACGTGGAAATGAGTTTGGAGTCTTGTATGTTTGACAATAATATAATGTAAAAGTAATAGGGGTCTAGAATTGTGTATTGTGAATAGTGTTCCTGATTTCTCAACACTTTTCATTTCTCGAGAAATGAGAAATAAGACTATATTTCTCGAGAATTCTCGAGAATATTTAATAAAATAAGAAAATATTGGGAAACTTTTACCAAACTTTTATAAAGTGAAACATTACGCTTTTGTTTTGTAATGACTTCTTAAGAAGCATAATGCGTCTAATGTAGAATCAGACAATCTACTTCTTTTTCCTTTGTAACAAAATCTGTAGCCGTAGAAAAATTTCTTTCATTTTGTGTGGATGTTGGCTTTATCGTATACAGAACATCCAAAAGTTGCTGAAAATTGGGTGTCCTTTTTCCAGTGGACTCAAAAATTTGGAATTCCTTTGTTAGAGTTCGGAATTTATTTTCTTCTGCCGCTAAACTCTTGACACTAAATTCTTGAAGGCTGTCTGCAATTTCTAATTCCAACTGTTTTTCCAGTGATAGTTCCTCATTCTGAGAATCTGAAAGTTTTTCACTATTTTCATAAGAAACATTCTTATATTTTCCAAAAAGTCTGCTTAGAATTTGTTTTGCCATTTTATACATATCTGCCTTGGATGTTAAATAAAACAATGTATCTTCTGAATCTTTTTGCAGAGATTCTGGATTATGCAGATACTTTATAAGGGATACAACAATCTTGTCTCTGCTTTTACATATTTCTTCTCTAATAACTACAAGAAACACATTACTCAATTCAGTATTCAGTTTTTCTAAAGTTTTAAATAAGAATTTCAGAGAATTTAAGAATTTATACGTTGTAAAATAAATGAGATTCATAAGAATTTTCCTAGATTTACATTTCTCGAGAAATACTGGAATTTCTCGAGAAATGAGAAACAATCAATTATAAAATTTCTCAAGAAATTTTCGAGAAGGAACACTAATTGTGAAGGATTGTCGCGGATACAAAGTTCCGTTGCTCTCGATTTTGACGCACTGAGAAATGCGCGGGGGTTGTGTTAGCTGACTTCGCTTGAATAACGGGCTGGAAATTTCGGTTCTTTCGATCAGGAGCTTCGTGTAACAGTTTCGAACTGGTCCGCCGTAGGTGGAAGAGTCGTAGACGACGAAGCAGCGACCGGCGGGAAAGAAATCGAGAAAGAGGAGCTGCGTCCAGGTTACAGTGGCGCCTTTTTGCATTTTTACCGGCAGCCTCGGGAGTCACGACTTTGACCCCCCTGTTTCTCCCCCTTTCTGCTCGTTGTCTGCGATCGTCCTCGTACATTTACGTTCGCCATTCCTCTACGTCCACGTGTGTTACATCTACCTAGTCTTCCTGTAGTCGGACACTCGCGCCCAGTCGTATCTGCTGCCTAGCCGTGTTGCTTTCGACGGTGCTGATCTATCCGGTGTACAGGGCCACGCAAACTCGGTGTCCCGCAGGACCAGCGGCTCTCAACTTACTCCTCCACCAATCAAATTTGAACCCCCAAGCTTCGATCAACGACCTGTCGAACCGTGGAGGATCACTATAATCCCCTTCCGTGAGACTAAGCATGGTTCTTCAAGCGAAAAGCGTTTTTAACTCTTTTCATTCGGAGATCTTTCTCTTTTCTATTTCTTCATTATTTCCGGGAATAATTACTCTATTTACCGCTCAGAAGGCGGTTGTTCATCAAATTTTTTAAATATATTTTTAATAGTATTCCATCTAGATCCATTGGTCTCCCTATTGCATTCAATTGCAAAAATTTTGATTTAAATTCATCAGCAGGAAATGGACGGCTAGGTGCCTTAAAAATACTGGGTCTACACGGACCCGGGTCCCACCATCCAAGCGTTAAATCGGAGTTAACAATTTTACTCACACGCGCAGATATTGTAGGTATCATAATTACCAGCAATCTTTTCCTATCCTCTTCAAAGAACATTCGAATGCAGTGTTGTAAGTCTGTTGAGAATCTGCTGGTCCATAATTGGGTTTCAAAAACTTCCACTGGACCGTGCAATTTCATTTTGGAAAAAAACAAGAAGCTGCGCATGGCGTCCTCCGCCATTCTTCTCGGACGTTATCGGTCTCCCGAAGGTAGCAGATAAGTTCTGTACTATGATCGCAGTCGCAGCACACGTACAAAGGACGAGTGGAGTAGTTTCGCGGTAGGTGCTCGAAGCCGGTGTTAATTAGGTAATGATAAGTGGTATCGTCGCGAAATTATCGGCCGTCCCGGGCCGAAGTATCCGGCCGCGGCCGCGGCGGCGATTGCTATTCGCCGCGTGTTAAGATTGATTACGGCCCATGTAACGCCGCATCTCATTAACGAGGATAGTAATAGAAGAAAGCTCTGGCCGGCGATACGCTGCCGCGGGAGAGGGTTATCAAGACGTTATTGCGATCGTTATACGCGAGATAATGGCCGATGGAACGTGTGCTGTAGAGAGCCGGATCAACGAAGTCGCTGTTTGCCGTTTGCGATCGTTCGCGCGATCGTCGAGGGTAATTTATTTGCTCGAATAAGTGGACCTGTTCCAAGCTAATTTCGTTCGAATTCACGGAGTCGGACGCGTCTAGAAATTTGCACGAATCGGTGGAAACTTTTCTGTCCCCGATAGATCCTTCTTAAAGTGAAAAACATAAAAGTTTGTTCCGATAGAAACAGATAAATTGACCGAAAAATCCATTTCGAACGGGCAAAGAAGTATACATTGCTTCAGGAGACTTGAACTTGATTATGAATTATTTAACAATTCAGCTCAGATAGAAGTCCGTATCCTGTTCAGATCATTGTGCGAAATAAACATTTTCTAGGTCAATCGCGAATAATAAAAGCCGAATAAAAAGTCCTTCCGTTCTTTAACCCCTTGGCATACAAATTAAATGGAGAGATCCTGCAGCCTTTACGTAAGCTTATTGGCAATATTTATTGTTAACCCCTTGCCGTACCTTTTAGCTCGGAAGAATTCGGGCCCAAGCGCCAATTCATGTTTGGTTTGAACTTTCGAATACGAGTCAGACTCGTGATATTTATGTTTGACATGATGTTACGACTACGAACCTGACTCGCAATGTTAATGTTTACGTTTGGTCCGAAATTCGCAGGACGAGCCAGACTCGTCAAAGTACGGCAAGGGGTTAATAACTTGAATAACTGGAAGATAATGCGTCGAAGCTCCCGAATTCTCGTCATACATTTTCTGTTTTAAATCGCGCCTACTTGTTTCAGGTCTAAGTATTAGCTTACGAGAAGACCCAGTTTTAGCCGATTTCGCGATACGGGCATTTTTTCAATTAGCTCCGCCGATTTTATAGAGCTGTGCGACGTACAGATCGTTGCGGAGACAGCGTTTTAAAGGACACTCGAGTAATTTGTAGACACGGGATCCGTGGGAACGACGGCGGCGGCGGCGGCGGCGGCTGCACGACGATTTTTCTCCTGTTCGGTCGAGATACTAAATCACGAGAGCGGCAACGATACATCTTAACGTTTTGAACAATGAGTTACTGCGGCGCGCGTGCGATCACCGCGGGTTCATAGATTCAACAGTTGAACGACGATCGATCTCTCCCGAGTCGGCGCGGCGCGGCGCGGCGAACGAGGCGGGAAAATCTAATTGCATGTCAAATTGCGTTTGTTTAACCACGACGCGAAATTGTATGCAAATGATCGGCTATCCGTGACCGGATTGCCTTAGCGCGATTTTAATTTTTCCTCGTCAGTCTTGCCCGGAAGATCGCCACGCTCTTGTCGTCGTTCTCGCGATCGCGCGTGGTTTATGATTGAATATTCCTTGTGTGACAGGTCTCCCGGTCTAGGAATTCCAAGTAGGTGATCGAGGTGGATGATCAAGTGTTCCGAGGGTAACTATAGTCTGCGAGATGCGTGGAAGCTCTTGGGAGCCTTAGAGCACGGGGATTAGGGGTCCCAGGACTAAACAATTGCTAGACAAATATTCAAATATGTTTCAAAGGTCTCAGGGATCCAAGGATTGTCAGTGATCCTACCAGTCTAAAAAGTCCACAATTTTTCAGCTTCCGAGGATCCGAGGGGTTTTAGAGTCCTAAGGATCCAAATATGATTAGAAGACCCAGGGCCCAGTAGTAATAGTCAAGCGTCCTGTGCCCACCAGAGTCGAAAGTTTCCCAAGATTTCAAGGGCCCAGAGATGCTCGAGGTCCCCAGAAGTCGGGGTACTTCCGCGGAATCAAAGAATCTCGAGAGCCCCGAGGCCTCGAAAATTCCGAGGACTGCGCGAAGTCTTCTCTATGGGTCGAAAATGGGCCTGGCGAGGAGGGAGCTTCCGAGGGTCAGCTCGGAGTGTACGGAGCTCGGACAGAGAGCGGCGGGTCTTCTCTTCGCGGAGCGTGCATATACGTATCTGTTAAGTCGACATAATACCGCGGGGCCGCGTCATTATGTACTCCATAAGTCTCCGGGGGCCCCGTGGCCCCTCTCCTTTTCCTTCTCGTTCCGCTCTCGGAGTCTACTCGTAGTCTCTGGGAGCAAAAAGGGGAGAAGAAAAAGGGGCGCAGAGTGAAACGGGTGGCGGGGGTGGTGGGGGGTACCCGGATACACTCGCTGCGGGCCCTACACCGCCCCCACCTCGTCCTCGGAGGCCCATGGGACCCGCGAGGCCCAACTCGCGAGGTAGTGGGGGCAAGATGCTGGCTGTAGCTCGGTGTGGCGTTCACCAGAGCAAAGAAAGAGAAAAACACCGTCGTGGAGGGGGAACGGGGGCTCGGGGAGATCAGAGGAGTGGGGGGCTCGGTGGAGATCGGCAGTGGGGGGGGGGGGGAGGGCGAGAAGGGAGGGGGATTTTTCGCTCAGGGTCAGAGGCGTACATCACCCGCGCTCGCGCTCGCGCTCCCCGTAATAGACTGACGATCAGCCGGATTTCTATGTGCTGCACCGCCGGCCCCGCAATGAGAGCATAATTTTCTATCGTGCTTAATAGCGCCCGTTCGCGGGCTAAGAACACGCCGGTAACGAGACGCCGCTGACGGATTTACGGCGCTCGCCGTCGACGTCGTTGCTCGTCTAAAACGCGGTCCCTGCTGCGCAAAAATCGAAAAATAAACCGACTGTTAACACGCTGGTCTCCCGTTAAACATACCCCCGGTCATTTGTTTCTAGATTGTTACTGTAGACTGCGAGTCCTTCACGCGTCTACGGCATAAGCGGATTTGTAAAATGTTAGGGAACGTATACGTCAACGAGAACTAATCGCATTTATATTTTATCTCTACAATGAGTATATATCCTGTGTCCCCACCGCAATCCTTACGTTACGAGGTTTAATTGATTTCATAAGAAGTTTAGTAAAATTGGGAAGAACGACGCGGTAATCGTTGAGAGATAATTGTGCGATTATTAGAACGGATAAGGGTCAAACTTTACCACAGGAAATGAGAAATTGTTTACGTTTTTGATGCAATCCTGACTTCTAGTCGACGGAGGGAATTTTTTACCAAATAACGCATGGAAATTCGAATTTGCATGTGGAGCTGTCTAGTTATCAGTCAATTGACAAACCTGTAAATGGTGCTTTCCATTTACTGCTTACCAACATTTACTGGACAACAATTTATGGATTCCAGATATGGAACCATGAGTGTAACACTCGGTCGCCGTAAGGATTTTGTATTTGACTCTGTTGGAGTGGCGAGGAGGCCCTTGCAGTCTGCTAGGCGAAACGTGGACGCAGGTGCGAACATAGTTGGCATCGGGTGCCGCGTTACAGAGCACCGTCCACCGTGAATATTGCATGAGCGACTTAACTGTTACACCACGCTCCAGATTTGGGGAAGTCGGATAGGCGACCGCCAATTCCGCGCGACCCGCCGTCGCGTTTGGTCATCCGGAAGCGATTACACCTCGCGTATCGGCGACGGGACATTTTATTCAAGACCCTGCTCGCATACTAACCAATACTACGGGATTAAACGCTCTTACAGACCCTTTTCTTTCGCGATGTCTCGCTGCAAAATCAAATCGATCGATAAACTTACGTTTCAAAACTACGAGCAGTTTGTTCACCTTTGTTTGTTCTCCCCGTTTAACCCCTTTACGACTCGGCCCAATCACGATTTAACTACCAAGCACTAAATGCAACTGGCATACATTGCCTTATAGTAACAACAATATTGCATTTGTTTAGATTTAAATATCCACTACTTCGATGGAGAAGTTTACTCAAGAATTTTAGCAATGGAAACTTCATTATAATTTCAATATTTCTGAAAGAAGAAATTAGGAGCAGGTCATTTTGACGCATCCGGTAGTGTTAGATCTAAATAAAATTCGATCTTGTTGTTGTCGATGTGTAGCGATTAATGATACAATAATTCATTCTTCTAAGAAATTATAAACGGAAAAGGTGTTCTGATCACTGCAACCGTAAAATAAATGATGCAAGGGGTTAACCCTTGGCACTCAGAGGACTCTGAGGCGCCACTAAAAATTGCTATAAAAAACAAAAATATTTGCATTATTCAAAATATTCTTTAAATTATTACATTCGTATTTAATAAATTAGGTGCTGAACATTTGCTTGATATTTAGCATTGTTCAAAATAATCTTCGATTTGTTACATTTGTATTTAATAAATTAGGTGCAGAACATTTGCTTGATATTTAGCATTGTTCAAAATAATCTTCGATTTGTTACATTTGTATTTAATAAATTAGGTGCAGAACATTTGCTTGATATTTTGCATTATTCAAAATATTCTTCAATTTGTTACATTTGTATTTAACAAATTCGGTACTAGACATTTGCTTGATATTTTGCATTATTCAAAATATTCTTTAAATTATTACATTCGTATTTAATAAATTAGGTGCTGAACATTTGCTTGATATTTTGCATTCTTCAAAATAATCTTCCATTTGTTACATTTGTATTTAATAAATTAGGTGCTGAACCTTTGCTTGATATTTTGCATTATTCAAAATATTCTTTAAATTATTAACTTTGTATTTAAGTAATGTAATTTGTATTTAAGTAATGTATGGGGTATTATATCAGTTTTGTATGCATATGGTGAACGAAATCGTATCGAATGGAAATATTCCAGGTCAACTGTTTGGTCCTGGGGTTAAACTACGAAGATGTCGACGTTGATTTTCCCGGGTTATATGTTTATTGGGAAAAGAACCGCGTAACGAGGGTGAACCGAGGAAGTTACCGTTCCTCGGTAACGAGTACAGTGGCAACCGACTATAAAGTGCGTTTTCGTTGCAGATCGGACGAGGATGATCCCAGCGGGTGTAAATATAGGAGGCTGGAGGACGAGAATGTACAGGACAAAGAAAGATTTGCGAGGTGAGTGTCAGGCTCGACGTAACATGCATGCTCTCTCGGGTCTTAACGATAAATGAGAGAGGTCAGTGAACGGGTTGAACCTCCTTTTTTGGAGGGAACACGCGTCCGAGAGGAACCGAACAGCTATTACACAGGACGCACGCGAAACTTCGCCATTCCCATTCCTAATTGCTGGAAACAAACTGATTTAATAACGCTCGCAGAAAGAGACTAATTACAGCTATTTCTGCTCTGGCCGCGTATCACTGTGTTCACCGCGAAACCGTGCGATCGCTATCAAAAACGCGGGAATCACAGTCCTTTAAACCGCAAAACAAAAATAGTTGGTGGACATTTTAAATATACGCTACCGCTCAACAGTATCCGGACACTTGCGAAATATTTATTGCATTGTATACAAGTTATTGTCGATTTTTATTAGTTTCTTACGAAATATTTAACGCTTTAAATTAAAAATTACGTGTTTGAAACGTACCAATACTACACTAAAATTAAATACGAGATTCATCGACGTATCCACCGCGGAGTGTCCGGATACTTTTTAGTGTATATATTGGGTTGTTCGGAAAGTAATTTCGTTTCTTTTTTTTAATGAAAATGAAGGACCATTTTCTTATAGGGTATAAATATTTTATTTAATTATATATTCTCCATTTTGGTGCAATACCAAAGTACCCAATTACCCAATTACCCAATGTTGTCTTTATCAGCTTCAACTGGCCTTCCAGAACGCGGTGCATCTTCAACATCAAAATTGCCGGAACGAAATTTTGCAAACCAGTTTTGGCACTGGCGTTCTATCAGTACATCTTCTCCATGCACATCAAATAATTTTTTTCTTGCTTGAAATATGTCGAAATATAAAGTATGTCGAAAATGCTGCTTTCGACTTTCCATATTTGATAGGCCACCAAACCAAAACTATTGCGCAGAATCAAACATACTTTTTCACAAACAAGTGTTGCTATATCAGCTGTCGAAATATATAATGACAATGCGGCTTAAATGTGAAGCTGGCTGCGAAAAAATACAATTACGCCCCTTACACCTACGAAGCGTGAAACACGGGGTGAAATAAAAGAATTCCTGAAAAATCCTTTTTATTATAAAATGAAACCTCCGGTGACTTCGTGAATTTTACAAATTTCCTGAGAGTATGAAATGTTCTACGATCGAATAAATATGTTTCAAAGAATATCGAGATTTCACCCACCCAGGTGTATCAGTCGTTGGAATCGTCCGCGGACCTTTTTCACCGTCTGCCATTTCTGATCGAATCGATTTCCCGGACAACAATCCTCGAGCGTCATAGCGTTCGAGGCGTCGATAAAATGTTAAACAAGTCGCTGTCCAGTTGGGAGGGCTTGTTGCTCCGTCGGGGTTACTTAAAAAATCATTTCACGGCGATTCGCGCGGGTCCCTATCTCGTCCGAAAAATCAGTGAAGCCGGTTTCCGACGTCGCCGTGACGGCATGGGGACTGTATGGGGATTGTATGGGACGGTACGAGACGGGCCCTAAATCGTGTCTCTGATCCCGCGTTCCCTCGGTGGCGTCTTTTCTGAGGTCCGTGCCGGTGACGGCACTTGTTAATTCGTCTCACGGAATCCCGGGCCAATATGTTCCGCGGCGGTACACCCTGTACATGGCGGGGGCCGAGTACGAAGATACATACATACCTACATGATACCCGCCAATGTGAGTCGATAGCGGAATGGGAAGCCCTCCAGGCTGCTCCAGCGTGGGAACATAAGGTACTTATACGCGCGCGTTCTCCTTCGTTGCTGTTCGCTCTCCTCTCGCTTCTCGCTTCTCGCTTCTCGTTTCTTCGTCTCCTTCGGCTACGTCTCTACACCGAGAACGCCGCATATCGTATCGAGATCCTCGATCGCGATCCTCTCCCGTGTTGACACGACGCGATCCGCGAAATGAAATACGACGAGCGACGCGTATTACGCCAGACAATGCACGGTTTCTATGTATCGTTGCCTGCTGCGACAACCAATCGCTCTAAATTCCGGATTACCTTGTTCCCGGATTCGTCCGAGAACCTTAGGCAATTTGTCCCTGGGAATCCACCGTAATTTCCCACCGTCGCTAATTTGTATGTTTTCCCTATCGTTAGGTTTTGAATTTCTCAAATTGTTCATTACTCGCCTTCGATCTCCGGGAAACGATCCAGAATCGTGTCTCGAGGATACCAAGAGAAATTTGAGTACACCGATGCCTACCGGGAAAATGATTCTTCCCACTGACAAATCGCCAACGTCAAAACTAAGTGCAGATCAAGCATGAGTCAGACATCAGTCAGCGACGATGCGTAATTACGGCTCGGCTTTTGTCTACTCTTAATACCAGCCGTTCCGATTACACGTTTCACGGACAGAGAGTCATGCTGCAGCTCCGGGCTTCGAACATTGTTGTCTAGGCGCTCGTTCTAGCTCGAATTATGTATACTAAAGACCTCGATCTATTCTGTGCTCCCCTAACTTCACTCTTGGTAAATTATAATAAAACACTAGGGGATTCATAGTTGAATTTCTTCGATGGCAATGGTGTTGCATTCGGGTGTTACGAGTAGACTGTGGATTTTATGCGTTTGCGAGAAAAACGAGTACAGCTTAAAACAGTAGAAAAGTTGGACAATGTCTGTTGTATTCAACTCATCAAGATCATTAACCCCTTGCAATACTATATCGAGTGATACTCCTGATGAAGATACTGAACAGAGTCTAATAAATGTTATTAGTTTCCTTTAAACCGAAATAAAATTCTATTTTGGCGTTGTTAATGTACCGCTACTGAAGAACATATAGGCATACAATAGATATAAATTTTCTCCTTTTTTAAATCGTAGACTTAACCCTTTGCACTCGAGTGGTGACTCTGAAGCGTCACTAAACATTGTTGTGGCAATTATTTCCAAAAAATTACAAAAAATATTTGTTGCATTACAAGATTTGTATTGAATAGATTACTAAAAGTTTAAACATTATATGTGGAAACCGGATCAGTTTCGTGTGAATATACTTTCTAAGACGGACGAAAACTGTAGTTTTAGAATTAAAATAGCGCCGAGTACAAAGGGCTAATCAATTGTAGTGCAAGGTGTTAAAGAAAGAAGCTTCAGGGCATCTACTGTTTTGCGCAATTGATGCCGATAATTTTTATTTTGCGAAAAGGTCCACAGGTCGATCGGCACGGACGACTGACCGACACTACAAAAAGATCTTGACGGCTTAAAAAAAAGTCTTTGGGATCAATTGACCTGTCAGATCGATCGCTCACAAGGTCGTTCACCCCTTATTGCGCCCCGAAATGCACATTTCATGGAAATGGCAACGGAGGGCTCGGATGTCGCGGACGCCCTCCCCAGGAACCTCGCTTTTAAGTTAATAACGCAATTACGGCTGCTGCGGCGAGTCCCAACCCTTTTGTCCCCCTCGAGGGGCCCGCGTTCGGGGCCCGATCCTCTTTTTGTCGGTCGCGGCGCGCTAATGCGAACGGTACCCGGCGTTTTTGGCAGCGGCCGGCGATTGTTCCGCGAAACCGCGGAATCGTCGCCGAGAAACGCCGCTTCTCTCTGCTTTTTCTGCCCTTTCTTTCCGCGAAAATGCCGCCATGGATGCTGTAATTTCCTGCGTGGGTTCATCATAGCGACCGACCCCTTGCGGTGCCGCAAATCCCAATGTTTCAACCATCAATCGCGCTATCGCTGCTTCCTCACCTCGATTTTTATCCGAAAAAATTGTTCGAATGAAAATTCGATCTCGCGTTTCTCTGCTGCTTCTTTAATTAAGACGAACACTTTCGACCGGAAGCCCATGAATAGGCTTCCTAGTGACCAAGTTTCCTAGTATGTAAAAGAAGTTCGATAGGAATTTTTTAGATAATAATTTCAGGAGAAGTTGTTACATTGCTCTGGACAATCGTTGAGTTCTCAACTATTTTTAGTTTTTAAAAAAGTATTAGAAAATTGCAGGTAAAGTTTTGACACTGAATCTGCTGTTCCAGTCAAATCTCTCTTTCGGATTTTGTAGTATTGTTAGGAATGTATTATAGTTTGGCAATTATTGTTGGAATCGAAATATCGCGCTCGAAAGAACCGATTCCGGTGATTCGAACGCACGGCGAGGACACTAACTGCACGCTTGCAGCGTGTCGTGGCTGAAGAATTGATACTTTTCGTACACGAATCACTCGCAGAGCGAAGTTTATGGTTTCTCGGTTGCACGAGTGAAGTTCGAAGAATATGATACTCCGGAGGGATTAAGGAAGGAGGGTACGAGCACACACCGATTCGACGATTACGCTTACACGGTAGTAAACGTACCGGGAGTGAATTTATCGTCTAACGTTCTCGCGTCTCACCCGTGATTATAATGTCTTCGTTCGGAAATGATTTAGGGGACACTTAACGAGCCGGCCGCTCACGATGAAATCACTGTGCCAGTCTTTTATTATTTTCCGCTCGAGAGCCGCTCGGGATGAAAGCTGTCCGAACGGGGTGGATGTTCATGCAAATCTCCTGGATCTGCCATAAAATGGCTGCTTGAGGATGCGATACCCCATTTCGCGATTGGTTGTTTTCCTGGTAAAAGTACAAATATACGATTTACTAGATTGAGAATAGTAAACTCGAATGAAACCGGCTATTCAGATGAATAATTTCTTAAAAACTTCGAAATTAATTTAAAAATTAGTTTAACCCATTTGCATCACTCCACGGAACTTCAGAACTTCATATTTCAGCATTATAAGAAAAAATCGAAATTACTACTTTCATCTCCAGCAACACCCACCATTTCTGTTTTTTAGCTAACGAATAACGATAGTGACCAACGAAGTTCAGCGTATGCATAAGGCTCCGGTGATGGTGACCAGGAAAATTGAGCGTATATATACGCTAATGATGCGAATGGGTTAATACAACACCGGCAAATATTAGTCGGGATTCCCAAACAGAGAAATCGTTTTGGAACCACGGAACCCGGAAGTCCTTTCGCAGCAATAAAATTGAATCGGCGTCCCGTTTCGGCTCGCAGGCCTAACATCTGTCCCCATTAGCATGCGGGAATATTAAGATTTGGCATAAATCACTGGATGCTCGTTAGCATACGTCCGCCCGGTATGTTGCGCGCTCGGAATATATTCGATAACGAATACGATCGCATTAAACGATCGCTCGATCGATTCATAATTCATTTCATTGTTCCGTTCGCTGGCTAGAAGATAGAGACGGCGGGAGAGAGAGAGAGAGAGAGAGAGAGAGAGAGAGAGAGAACGAGAGAGGGAGACAGACAATCGTTAGAACTTCTATCGACAGTTCGTTCGTACGGTCGTTAGACGAATCCATAATTCACCGCGCGGACGTTGTCATTTATAGGATCGCAGGTACGACGTGTACCGACGAACACGAACCACGACGACCAAGACGACGATCATCATGATGATGACGATGATGATGCCTGCGACCGATCGCCGCGATCTCCTTTTCCTCCTCCGTGTGTCCAGCCTCTTCTTTACCCCCCGAAGAATGATTTTATGTGTGCGGTACGTGCGGAGATCGATGTACAGGGTGTACCCGTCAAAAATTGGTTCTTAACAATTCCATCGTAAAAGCATTTTCAAAGATTTACTCCAACGCTTCGAGCTCCTTTTTCTTTCCAGTCAAACAGCCTAACAATGTCTTCCCATTGTTCGCATCATTCGGACAGTTTTCTGAAACTTGACAAGATGGTAGCTACATCCCGTTCCTGACACAACATGGCTGCCGACCGAACCTCTTTTCTTATCTTGCCGATTTCAGGTGTCCATACATTTTTCTCCCCTGTTCGATAAACTGATCGATGGCCGCGGACTAATTGCTAAAGATAACGAAGAAATCGATGGCTATCTTGAATCCTAATAAAAGAAGCTCGATAAAGCGCTATCGTTGCATTCACCGCGTCGCCTCCGCCGTCGAACGTATTAATTAATAGCTCAAGTTGTTTCTGCCGAGATTTGCTGCAAAACAAATTGATCAGTTCAAACGTGTCACGTATCTTTTTACGAAAAGATTGTTGCTCGATCTGATTTATTGTTTGCCAATTAAAAAAGGGGATTATTCGATCGATCAAATTTCAGGATATCAGTGTGATAGCTTCGGCTTATTAAAATTGATAAAGCGAGAAGGAAATTAATATTTCGTTCCTTTCTTTCGCAATTGCGAAAAAGCTCTTGAGATTACATTTGCATCAATGGATGGAAATCATTTTTATTTTGCCTAGAGGTACACGGTGTGTCAACGATTGTGCCACAGTTTGATGTACTTGTTTTAGAATACGAGATTGCAAAGGAAAAACAGCTGTACGAACAAAAGTGCAAAACGAGATGTAAGCTAGGATAGGATAATTTTTGTTGTCGGCTGGTTTTAGAATTGGGTCCGGTAGGATCGAGCACCCTGTATAGCCTTGGCTGGACCCACGGAGCGAGCGGGCAACTTCGGAACGTCTGACCCTTGACCCAGGAGTTCTCTCCGTCCTGCTCCACGGATCGCGTTCCTCTTCGGCCCGTTTCTCCTCGTGTTCTTCTACCGTCCTGCACGTTACATACCCTGCTTTATACTTGCGCTTTAAGCGCCCTGGCCTCTTTTAAATAGCGGGCCTGCTCGAGGGGCCCACGCCGCTCCACCGAGCACCGAGCACCGAGCACCGAGCAGCGTTACCGATCCTCCTGGACTTCCAACCAAATGGAAGGAGGATCCTCCTGCCTCCGAACATCCACCTGGAATATCATTACTGCATCTCCTCCTGGGCCTTCGAACCTTCAAAAACCTAGCATTCTTCATTCCTGCATTTTACGCTCTTTTGTCGGTTACCTTTGTCAACCCAACTCCATTTAAACACTCGTTGAATTTGTACAGATTTTTCTATATTTGCTTGAACTAAGCAATTCTCGAAATCTGGACTCACCATATTTTTGCTCTTCAATTACCGTCTCGTGAACTTATGGCAGAAGTGGCCAAGTGCGCTTCGAAAGAGCAGAGGCATTAATAAATTTTAAGAATTATATTTCCTTGCTTGTCTTCTTTGGTGAAATATTTTATTAAATTCCAAGTATCTACCTCCTTTAGGAAATATCAACAAGATTTAGTAAAAGAAAATCGTGGATTCTCTGAATATGTGTACCAGAACTTCGAACAACAAACTGTATAAACTGCAAGTTTTTGGAACGTTGGCATCAGTTGTGTAGTCGGTTTACCACCGGAATGGTTGATAACGAACCGGGCATTTTAATCAAGATGGCGTCGCCAACTGGAGAACGATTTTACTGAATGGGGTCGCGGTGCTCCAGACGGGGTGGACGTCCTGGACGCGGAACTTAACGAGAGGTCAATGTTCACGACACGAAGACATTACCTTGGACATAAATCTAAACAATATCCTCCCGCAGTCACGTTTCATTTATGCTCCAATAATGACGGGCCGTTGCAACGCTGCAGCGTGAATGTGCCTCGAATTTTCTACGATACTTATGCTCGATTATACAAACACATATTTGACATTTTATCCGAGATCTCCTTCTCGAGAACAATTGGTTACACATTTAATGCTTCTCTCATTATCCGTTCGTCGCGGTATTGTAATATAGTTCGCGGTGTTATTCGGCCGGAGGAATGCAAATTCGATCGGGACAACGCGGGGCGTAATAAAAGAGGGGAAATTGAATGAAAGATGCCGCGGCATCTCGGGATTTCGATGCGCTTTCCCGTGTATTTACATGGACGGAACGAGACCCGTGGTTCCGAAGGCAGAATAAGTATGAGGTAATAGTTCCTGATGGACTCGGGATGAGATGGAGGGTCTTATCTCGCTGCTAGACACAAAAGGAACTCCTACCTCGCGATTCCCAGTCGCGGGAGCATCCTGGATGCCAGGCAAATTACCAAACAGAAATTCCCTTACTTGCGAATATTTTCGTTAAATCGAATATATTAGGGGGGCCCATAAGTAATCAATTATTTTGAAATCTAAAACAAACTTTGTAGTAAATTTAAGTTTTTATTTCTTAGCTTATTACATAATCTCCATCATTGTCAAGGACAGTTTGCCCTCTTATAGAGATCCAGGGTTCGTGAAGCAAAATATGACTCAAGGTGCCTCCTTACATCTTCTACAGAATGTTTTATTTCTTAAATAATGCTCCAGAGATCTGAAAAGATCAGAGGGAGCAATATCCGGTGAGTACGGGGGGTGCGGTAAAACTTCCCATTGCAATTCTCTGATTTTTTCCTATTTTTATATTTTTACCTTTTCTGTGAACTAAAGATGCCCTCTTTTTCAATAGTTCTGATTCCAGCCGTTGTAATGGCTGACAATACAACTCAGCAGTAACTGTTTCTCCAGGTTTCAACAACTCAAAGTGACTTATGCCACGACAGTCCCACCAAATGCACAGTAACACCTTTCTAAGTGATAAGCTAGGTTTAGGGGTTGATATTGCGGTTTGATTTGCAGAAAGCCATTGCTTCGAACGCTTTATGTTATCACAAAGAATCCATTTTTCATCTCCGGTAACGATTCTGCTAAGAAATGGATCTCTACGAAATCTGGATAGCAACGAAGTGCAAATTGATCGACGAATATTCTTGTTGGTCTCAGATAATTGATGCGGTGCCCATATTCCTTGCCTATATGCCTTTCCCATTTCGTGTAGGCGCCTTTGTATAGTTGACCATATGGGCCCAAGGCTTCTCGATAATTCCTGTATACTTAATTTTGAATCAGCTTCCACTAGAGATTTTAGGGTGTCATTATCAAATTGGTCGTCCACTTCAAGACTTGTCAGAGAGATCACAATCACCAGCAGCAAACCTTCTGAACCAACGTTGACACTTGTTGACCTTCAATACATCTCCATAAACATCGAAAATTTTCTTTGTTGCTTCTGTTGCATTAAATCCCACATGAAAAAGTATGCAATGACGAATATGATCCACGGAAGGTACGGACGCCGCCATTTTATTACAAGGTATTTTTAGAATATTTTGAACACAGGCTGCTTCACCGAAAACTGTAAAAGAATACGCGTTTCCTCTTGAACGATCGGTACAGAACTAAAGGCAAAACAAATTCTGTGCAAATAATTGATTACTTATGGGTACCTAGTGTTCCTTCTCGAGAAATTCCAGTATTTCTCGAGAAATGTAAATCTAGGAAAATTCTTATGAATCTCATTTATTTTATAACATATAAATTCTTAAATTCTCTTAAATTCTTATTTAAAACTTTAGAAAAACTGAATACTGAATTGAGTAATGAGTTTCTTGTTGTTATTACAGAAGAAATATCTAAAAGAAGAGACAAGATTGTTTTATCCCTTATAAAATATCTGCATAATCCAGAATCTCTGCAAAAAGATTCAGCAGATACATTGTTTTATTTAACATCCAAGGCAGATATGTATAAAGTGGCAAAACAAATTCTAAGCAGACTTTTTGGAAAATATAACAATGATTCTTATGAAAATAGTGAAAAACTTTCAGATTCTCAGAATGGGGAACTATCACTGGAAAAACAGTTAGAATTAGAAATTGCAGACAGCCTTCAAGAATTTAGTGTCAAGAGTTTAGCGGCAGAAGAAAATAAATTCCGGACTCCAACAAAGGAATTCCAAATTTTTGAGTCCACTAGAAAAAAGACACCCAATCTTCAGCAACTTTTGGATGTTCTGTATACGATAAAGCCAACATCCACACAAAATGAAGGAAATTTTACTACGGCTACAGATTTTGTTACAAAAAAAAAAAAAGAAGTAGATTGTCTGATTTTACATTAGACGCATTATGTTTCTTAAGAAGTCATTTCAAAACAAAAGCGTAATGTTTCACTTCATAAAAGTTTGGTAAAAGTTTGCCAATATTTCATTATTTTATTAAAAATTCTCGAGAAATATTGCCTCATTTCTCATTTCTCGAGAAATGAAAAATGTTGAGAAATCAGGAACACTATGGGCACCCCTAATAATTCTTTTTTCTTTTGGTATAGAATTGGAGCGAAGGGCGTTCGATCAATTAACAAATATAATTCCGGTGTGTGCAACTTCCAAAAGTTTCTCGCGCGCTATCCAGACCCGGGGAATTATCAGGAATTAAATGCCATTAAATTTACGATTGCTCGCCGACAATTACCGGCGCGGCACACCGAGAGGAGACGTGTGTTCGCCCATTGCTCGCCTCCCTCGCCCGCTCTGGTAGCGTAATAACAGGGAGGCAACCCTGAAATTGTGGTCTCACCCGATATCCCGTCTCTCGATGGGGCATCGTTTCAGAATTTATTGGCGGCATCGATCACGAACACTCTTATCAATGACGGTCGCTCGATGGAAATTCCTACGCGCCGCCGGATTCCTTCAAACGCGTCCAACGCGTTTCCGCTTTCGTCTCCGATCGCAAAAAATTCTCCAACTACCCTCTACCAACTCGACAATACCTGCACCACCATTTTACCCCGATCCGTAGCGGAACTTATCTTTTCATCTCGTCCTCATTTCACTTTCATCTTATCCCGATTTTTACTCTGAAAGCGAGTACCAAGAAATTCTTTGCCATTTTTCACCACGAGAGCCACAGCAAGAGTGAAATATAATCGATGGATTCATAAATTTAAAGGACGGTGGTTCCTTTTCCCGTTCCTTAGGCCGTTCACAGATTTATTTAACAATTTTTTAAAGGTATTTTTAAAATTAATTCTTGTATTAGTTTGTTTCTGTAGCTAGACTGCGGATTTTATGCATTGACGACAAAACGAACAGGTACCATTTGAAACCGAAGGAGAGTTGAAATAATTAAACACCATCGACGCAGTATCGTCGTCTTGTTAAAATTGTGAACGAAAGATTGAAATTTGGCTCTTGCGATTAAGGTAAACAATTTTTATTTCGCAGAAAGATCCGCAGTCTAGTAATTTTCTTGAACGACTCAGCAATGAATGCGACCGATGTTTATAGCTTTGTCGCAAGCACAAGATTGCGTTTGATTCAGACTTCGCACAATTTTGTGCTTCGCAAAAGTGAATTTTAAGTAACAACTGTCGATCAAATGTGTTAAGATTGGGATTAAACATTGCTGAAGAATTCTTCCCGAGGTTTTTCGGGACGTTCTCTCCGGCGGATCAAGCAATCCCATGTTTCCCCGGAGTTCTCGCGTGTAATCTCGGATCCGGCGGGTCCCCGTCGTTTACGATCGTTCCCGCCGTCAGACGAGAACCCATTCCTCGAACTATGCAATTACCTTGGTTTTGTCTTGCGACTTACTGCAGGGAGAATCATTGCGAAATCGAGCGGCGGCGGCGCAACAAGATGACCGCCTACATCACCGAACTATCGGACATGGTGCCGACGTGTTCAAACCTGGCGCGGAAACCGGACAAATTGACTATACTCAGGATGGCGGTCGCCCATATGAAGACCCTCAGGGGTGAGTACCTTCTCTTGCTACCTTCCTATTATCCTCGATTGAGTCATCGGGAACGCGAATCGCACCTATCTCCCAAACCACTTACCATCAATTTTCTCGTTTCACAAATTTCACCTTCGCGCAATACTGAAAACAACGACGACCTAAATCGCAAAGTTCGAAAACGGCAGGCGAGAGATCGACGAGCTTCTCCGTCCAAACGTTCTCCGTAATTGTACAGGGAAGAACGAACAGTATCGGCCCAATTCAGTTGATACTAATTTTTCAGCGTCAGTTTTCTGCATCCAAACGTTCTACATAGTTCTACAATAAAGAAGAAATAACATTAGCTCCAGTGAAGACCAATAGACTCGCGGAGGAAACGACAAACGCTGTCTGTCCTAGCATACTAATTTTTCAGCAACAGTTTTCTACATCCAAACGTTCTACATAGTTCTACAATAAAGAAGAAATAACATTAGCTCCAGTAAATACCAATAGACTCGCGGAGGAAACGACAAACGCTGTCTATCCTAGCATACTAATTTTTCAGCAACAGTTTTCTACATCCAAACGTTCTACATAGTTCTACAATAAAGAAGAAATAACATTAGCTCCAGTAAAGACCAATAGCGGAGGAAACGAGGAAACGATTTCTATCCTAGTATATTAATTTGTCAACGTCAGTTTCTTACGTCCAAACGTGCTCCATAATGTTACAGCGAAGAAGAAACAATATCAGCTTCATTAAAGGCAAGATCTTGCTGAAGAGGCGAAGAAATGCTTTCAGTTCTCCTATACTAATTTTACAACTCCAGCCTGGAATCATTACAGTTCTACCGTTGAAGAAGAAACAACGCTTGAACGAAAGCCATGAAAGTACAAAATCCTGATGAATACACGAAGAGACGCGGTCTTGTTGGAAAGTTGTCTGTAAATACACTACCGCTCAAAAGTATCCAGACACTCCGCGGTGGATACGTCGATGAATCTCGTATTTAACACTTTATTAATCGGCTTTTTGTCCCGGACGCTTACCGACCGGAAGCATATTAGTTTATTAGTTTAATAGTTTGTTAGTCTATTAACCCTTTGCACTCGGCACAATTTTCATTCTAAAACTACATTTTTCTTCCGTCTTGGAATATTTTCATTTTATTCGTACGAAACTGATCCGATTTCCACATATAATATTTAAATGTTTAGTGATCTATGAAATACAAGTTTTGTAATGTACCAAATATTTTGTAATATTTTTTAAATAATGCCACAAGAATTTCTAGTGGTGCTTCAGAGACGCCGCTCGGGTGCAAAGGGTTAAATCTGCCGACAGAATGTGGTTACCCAACCCTTAATCGGTTGGAAACAGAGCCGGGGTCAGGGAAGTATTTGTGGTCGAATGATCGGTAAGAAGCGTGTAAGACGTTCGACCGGAACCGGTCGGTAAAGTGTTAATTTTAGCGCAGTATTGGTAAGTTCCACATAGGTAATTTTTAATTTAAAACGTTAGATATTTCACAGGAAACTAATAAAAATCGATTTTAGGCACTGAAGTAACCTTTATGCAGTGCTAATACATATTTCGCAAGTGTCCGGATACTTTTGAGCGGTAGCGTGTGTACTTCGTCAGCCTTTTACTCGGTGGTTCTTTAAAGTATTCCAGTGCAAAGCTATGATATCCGAAGCAACGATCAACCGCGTAGATTCTCAAAGTTCAGCATCGATAGTCGCAGTTGAAAAGGAATCGAGCTCGCTCGGCAGGGCGTAATTCAATCGCCGCGCGTCAAAACTCGAAGATCGCGTTGCCGAAGTTATTTCGCTGCCCGTGACGGATAACTCAAACACCACGGGGACGTAATCGTCACGTCCGTTGGCTGGCTACTTTGCGTCCACTTTATCGGACACACCTATGTGCCCGCGGTGAAATTGTATTTTCCGCACCGTTCGATAATACCGTCGCAAATTCGAAACTTTGATTAGCGAACTCCTGCGGGGTTCGGGCCACGGTAGACACAACCGAGAGGACGTTGACCGGGTTCGACACTCGTGCCGGACGTAATCCCACGTGTACCATTCGTTCGATCGTCATCCACGAACCGGCATAATCGAATCAAATCGGAACTGTTTTTCTCGAGCTTCTTTTCAAAACCAATTACATTTTTGCTGGACGAACAGCGTCCTTGCCAGAGGAACTAAAAATATCTCGGGAATCATCGAATCTATTTGCACGAGATTTTGTATAGACGTTCTTGAGACTGCGGTTTAGTATACTCTATTCTTTTCGATTAGTTGTTGAAATTTGTTGCTCAGAATTTTTAACTAGATGAATTGTACCCTTGCTGAAGCGCCTAAAAATGTCCTGAAAACCAGCTGATCTATTTGCACGAGATTTTTTATAGACGTTCTTGAGACTGTGGTTTAGTATACTCTATAAGATCTTTTCGATTAGTTGTTCAAATTTGTTGCTCAGAATTTTTAACTAGATAAATTGTACCCTTGCTGAGGCGACTAAAAATGTCCTGAAAACCAGCTGATCTATTTGCACGAAATTTTGTATAGACGTTCTTGAGACTGTGGTTTAGTATACTCTATAAGATCTTTTCGATTAGTTGTTCAAATTCCTTGCTCAGAACTTTTACTAGGTAAATAGTACCTTTACTGAAGCGACTAAAAATGTCTTGAGATCCAGCTGATCTATTTGCACGAAATTTTTTATAGACGTTCTTGCGATTTAGTACTCGTTGTAAGATATTTTCAATTTGGTGCTCAGATTTTGCCCAAGAAAAAGGTTGATTTGTATCGGACGAAGTTGCTGCTGTTTTGGAAAATATTTCGAGGATGTGTGCTATTAGCACCTAGCGTCGCAGAGAATCGTTTTTGACTGTCCAGTTAATTGTCCGTGGAAATGGTCCCGGTACCTGTAGCATCCAAAGGGGGATGACTATAGTCGTGCCACGAGTTTGTCCGGTTGTTGTCAGTCTCGGAGAAGCCATCCGGCCGGCGGGTTGCACCGGAACGGTCGTAATTCACCGAAGGTTTCGTCGGTTGTTGGTCATATCGAATGCAGAAAGCGCGATTATATGCTTCCGGTGTAAGAATGGGTGGAGTTGCTCGGTCGGCTGTCCCTTTAGCCCCGGACGAGCGAGCGGCACGGCTCGGCTCGGTGAGAGCTTAGGCTCTCTCCCGTGCGTGCACACACGCACTCAAACCCAGCACACATGCCCCGTTGTCCCCTTCCCCGTTTCTGGATCGGTGTGCGTGCCGTGATTCCCAGCTAAGTATTGGTGGTGCGTCGCATTGTTTATAGCCACTTCTCCTCTTTCCCGACAAGAGGGCCGCTGAATACAAATTGCTCGAACCGGAGAGCCTCTCTCTTACCTGACCGGGAGGAGAGGCTATCGCCTCCGGGATACGTCGACGATCGTTCCCGCGCCGCGTTCTACACGCACCCCTTGTCCTCGTTGCGCCCGACGCACCTCTCGGGCCCGGGTTCAACCTAAACCTTCGAAACATCAACCAAATTCAGACGATACCACCGATTTTTCGAATTGTTCAATATCCTGCTCATTCAAGTCTCATCGGGGACTTGGCTGGTCTAGTGACAAGCGATACGCAGGTTTAGGGGATGCTAGACCCATCGGTAGCTCTCCTTCAAATCCTCGTCGAAGACTAGAACACCGTTACAAAAGAAAAATTCAGATTGGAAGACCACCGTTTATGTCAATAGCTGGTTCTTCGGAGGACATTTATAGTCTAGGAAAATCAACGCCGAATTTGATACGAGTATACTGCCTAGAAGGTAGCTGGGAGTTCAGGGAACGCAGGGTTCAGACGGGGGTTCCAGAGAAAACAGAGCACCATGGAACACTTTATCTACCGGCAAGCCTGTTAACAGAATTTTCAATGATTCTGCTGTTCCAAAAGGAGAGCTTAAAAATCTATCACCTAATAATACCGAACGAAACGATTGAATCGCTAAGGATGACGATTGAAGTTGTTGCTGTCGAATGATCTGTTAAAAATTCGGAGGAGATAAAACCTAGAAAAATTTGTAGGAACTTGAGGAGGTTCCTGAAGTTGAAGAGAAATTCGTAATAGACTTTTATCAATTTTAATTTTAAATTGGAGGCTTGTCTAGAGACAGGCAAGAGACACGAAGAAATTCGGTGCCGAACCTCCGTACCAAAAATGAGGACGGAGCAGCTCGGCAGCGCAGGTAACTATCGAGGTGCAAGATCGGAATTGCAAAGCGGACAGGATCCCGCGAGGCGGCAGTGAACGAGACAGCGAGGGAGAGAGGGAGAAAGAAGGAGAGAAAGGGAGAGAGAGAGAGAGAGAGAGAGAGAGAGAGAGAGAGAGAGAAAGAGAGGGGCGCGATGCGATCTTTACCCCGATATACGGAGAAATTCCGGGAAGAGGTACTTTAACGACTTCCAAACAAGATCTATGGAAGACCCCGGGTGACCTTCGTTACCATTACCTTCCACGTGGAGAACGTCTTCGATGGACATTAATGCCGCGCGATTCGGTCGGGTTTCCTCTCCACGAGCGCCCGGAGACGGACGATCCAGCGTGCCGGCCCGCCGGCGATCTTAGCACGCTCTTGATCTCGATCTATATACACTATTACGTTTAGTAGCGACGTAAATCATAGCGAACCCGATGGCTTCACTTCCACGGCGATCTTACGATCTGCTCTCTCCTCCGAGCCGTCCGCAACGGGCTTCTTCTTGCTGTCCTTCAACACGACGCTGGAATATTCTTCGTTGAAACTCTGCCGTGGCCTATCCTTCTGCAAAGATAATAATAGTCCCAAGGGGCTACGTACACTTTCATTTTTGCTTCCTGAAACGCCATTTGTATTATAAAACGCGGTACGCGGTAACCATTGCAACTTCTATCGCTTTATCTAAAACGACGTTGATTTTTCGGAACATGGCTGCTATTTCAATTCCGAAGTTTGATTTTTCGGAGGAAGAAAAGCATGTTTCTTTTTATTTTTGAAGTCTGAAGAAGTAAGGGAAATTAATCTAAAAGTGTACCTGGTGCTAGATCCTGAGCTATGGTCCTCGGATCTAGACCCTGAGACCTAGGCATCTTAACGAAGGAAGAGAGATACCCGGTAGAGGATCACCGTGATCTTCAAAGCTAAATCACCAAGAGGCATTTAATCTAGCCTCGCTGGTAATTACCCAAGGAATCCTAAATGAAAATTAGACTCGCGCTAGACAAGGACAACCAGAGTGAAAGGCGCACCGTGGCTTTTTGGAGCTAGAGCTCGTTGGATAAACGGTCCAGAGACCCCAGATCCCAACGAATAAAGGTAACTATCCGGCAGAGGGTTGCCGTGATCTAAATTTTTAGGGGATGCGGAGCTCGTCGATCGATAGGGGGTTGAGATGTTCAACAAAGGAACTATTAGATCCCAGCACCGGAGCGTCTTGAATCTTCACGTACAAGGGCACTCGTTCATTCGTCCCGCCTGGAAAGTGTTACTCGATACACGTGTAACATTCTCTCTCTCTCTCTCTCTCTCTCTCTCTCTCTCTCTCTCTGTCTTGCGACTAAAACTTTCCGATCGACATTGGTCGTTTACAAGATACGTGATTCGCCACGGTGTCCTTCTTGGATTCAGAATCGACAGACATTCTTACGTTAGCTTGTAATTTAATTTGTCTCAGGTACCGGAAGCACGGCGACGGACAACGCGTACAAACCTTCCTTCCTCACCGACCAGGAGCTGAAACATCTGATCCTGGAGGCGGCCGACGGATTCCTGTTCGTGGTCAGCTGCGATACCGGCAGGATCATCTATGTTTCCGATTCCGTCGCACCTGTTTTGAACTACACGCAGAGCGACTGGTACGGGACCAGTCTGTACTCGCAGGTCCACCCCGATGACACGGAGAAGGTGAGGGAGCAGCTCAGCGCGGAGGAGCCGCAGCACGGAGGCAGGGTCCTGGATCTGAAGACGGGGACTGTGAAGAAGGAGGGCCAGTGTGAGTGGACGTGGCCCCTTTCGCGAAGAAGTTAACTAGATTGTATTAGGGATACCCATAAGTAATCAATTATTCGCACAGAATTTGTTTTGCCTTTAGTTCTGGTACCGATCGTTGAAGAGGAAACACGTATTCTTTTACAATTTTCGGTAAAGCAGCCTGTGTTCTAAATATTCTAAAAAATCCTCTTCCGAGGATCATATTCGTCATTGCGATCATCAATTTGCGATGTTTATGGAGATGTATTGCCTCGACAGGCCTCGAAGTGGACGACCAGTTCAATTAGATAATGACACACTACAATCTCTAATGGAAACTGATCCAAAATTAAGTATATAAGAATTATCGAGAAGCATTGAGTCCACATGGTCAACTATACAAAGGCGCCTACACGAAATGGGAAAGGCATATAGGCAAGGAATATGGGCACCGCATCAATTATCTGAGACCAACGAGAATATTCATCGATCAATTTGCACTTCATTGCTATCCAGATTTGGTAGAGATCCATTTCTTAGCAGAATCGTTGCCGGAGATGAAAAATGGATTCTTTGTGATTACATAAAGCGTCTGAAGCAATGGCTTTCTGCAAATCAAACCGCAGTATCAACCCCTAAACCTAGCTTATCACTTAGGAAGGTGTTACTGTGCATTTGGTGGGACTGTCGTGGCATAATTCAGTTTGAGTTGTTGAAACCTGGAGAAACAGTTACTGCTGAGTTGTATTGTCAGCAATTACAACGGCTGTATTCAGAACTATTGAAAAAGAGGGCATCTTTAGTTCACAGAAAAGGTGTAATACTGCAAACTGACAATGCCCGGCCCCATACAGCGAAACTCACTCAGGAAAAAATCAAAGAATTGCAATGGGAAGTTTTACCGCACCCCCCGTACTCACCGGATATTGCTCCCTCTGGTCTTTTCAGATCTCTGGAGCATTATTTAAGAAATAAAACATTCTGTAGAAGATGCAAGGAGGCACCTTGAGTCATATTTGGCTTCACGAACCCTGGATTTCTATAAGAGGGGGATTGAAAATTTACAGGAAAGATGGCAAACTGTCCTTGATAATGATGGAGATTATATAATAAATTAAGAAATAAAAACTTGAATTTACTACAAAGTTTGTTTTAGATTTCAAAATAATTGATTACTTATGGTTCCCCCTAATAGTTTAAAGTGGGAACTCCGTCATCAAGTAATTGAAAATTGTTATCGATAACGCTGATGACTTCCACGAATGAAATAGTTTCTAACATGTCGCTAGCGATAGAAGGAACGGATTGTTGAACTGTTGGACGTGTTGCAGCGTCCATGAGGATGTGCATGGGGTCGAGGAGGGGCTTCATCTGTCGCATGAAGGTGGGGAACCTTCAAACAACCGGCGACATGGCCGCCGCTCATGGCCTCCACCGTATGAAGCAGAGGAACTCGCTGGGCCCGGCCAGGGATGGTCAGAATTACGCGGTGGTCCACTGTACAGGATACATCAAAAACTGGCCCCCCACCGGTGAGTTTGGCCCCTACGGATTCTCCAATGTTTCGTCGTTAATCGTCGGACATATAACGGTCGGCACCGCGACGTAGCGCCAACTTTCTATTTTAAAGCGAGGGAGACGGCTCGCAGGTGGAATATGAACGAACCCGCGCCTGGCTTCGTAGAAATACGGGGATAGCGACGTTTGTACTATAAATTAAGAGCCGCCGGTGGCTAGAGCCGGAGACAGACCACGGACGGATACCGTGCGGATCGGTTTATAAGAATGAATGGAATCGTCTTGACCTAACAGCCGACAGACGGGCCGGAATACCGATAACTATGCCGGGACACACGGGCTTCGATGCGGAATTCGTATGCCATGTCGCGGCCCCCGATACATAATCAGAAAGACCGGCACTCGATGCTAGTCGTTTTGCCTCCTGGCAAACGAATTTGTATAGACACCTTTCCTGGTTCGCCCAAGCGGGAAATTTGGCGTTTCTCACGTTCGAACCTATACTGAAACTTTAACCATGATTAACTGAAACAGTGGAAATTGTAATTCGAGATTGCATGGAGCATAAGCTTTTTGGCAAACAGCGTTTATGGAGGCATCTCTGAGCCCACAATAGCATGTCTGAAAAAAAGTTCACTCATTTAGAACGTTGTCCTCGTTTATTTTAAGAATATGTTGTATTTAATAGTCTCCAAAATGACTATTCTCTACATACATATACTAGTGAAGGGACAGAGATGGCTCGATCCGCGCAGACACAAGTCCAACCCAAAATAGTATAAGTAATTGTAAGCCTGACACACTTAGCACGACACTGTAGTACGCATCAGCATAGAAATCACAACCAGTGAATGATTATGAGGAGTCATAGACTGATTCATAATTTTACGCTGTAGGTGATTTTGTTCCCCCATGTGTACCAGGTGTGGGCATAGGTGACAGGGGGCCTGGTAGTGTTCAAGCTAGACCTGACGGTGTAGTTGCAGATGAAAACACCAGCAGCAATTGCTGCCTGGTTGCCATTGGACGACTACAGGTCACTAGCACACCAAATAGTAGCGATTTAGCAGGTTCCAATAGCAATAATGGTAAGCGAAAGATGAAGTACCATTAAAACCATCTTGACTGAAGTACCTTGAGCTTTCTAATTGCGAATGATTTTCAGAATTTATCTCGCGTCACTCGGCTGAAGGTAAATTTACCTTCGTGGACCAAAGAGTCGGTGGAATTCTAGGCTACACACCTTCAGAACTCTTAGGTCACCCGTGCTACGAATTCTTCCACCCGGAAGACTTGACGCACATGAGAGAAAGCTTCGAGCAAGGTAAAGTACCTGGGAACAGGGCTTGAAACGGTTCTGATAATAAATCTTCAAGCCCTGCGTGGAAAGAACCGATTGTCCTCCTGTTGATTGTCGTTAACGAATACTCGTCTCCGCAGTGTTGAAGCTGAAAGGCCAAGTGGTGTCTGTGATGTACAGATTTCGAGCCAAAAATCGCGACTGGGTGTGGTTAAGGACGTCCGCATTTGCATTTTTAAACCCGTTCAACGATGACGTCGAATACATTGTCTGTACCAACACGCATGCAAAGTAAGTATTTTCACGTGTCCGTGACCGATACCCATGGCATTTCTCAATCCAAATTCATCCTAACGGATGCGCCTATTCCTTATTGAAGATCATTCCATCCTGGCAGCGATGGTCACACAGAGACCGAAGCTGTACCTGCCTATGGACAACCTGGCTTGGACTATTCTCTTCAAAGACATCCTGCTAGGGATCCTCTGTACTCGGGGCATCACATGATGCCTCAACATCCAGTGACTGTAGCTACAGCTGGTAAGCCATCCAGCTTCTTTTTCAAAGATGAAGCTTCGGAAGCCTGTTAAACACCTGCACCATAACATCGTGTCAGACCTGTGATGAAGATTTAGGACAGAATCCACTGAATGTTCATGGATGCATCTTTGCAATCTCAGTAGTCGTGAATTTAAAAAACCCATTGTTAATGCGAGTCTGTTCGATAGGTCCTCAACAGCCCAGGCCGTCCAGCACGCAAAACGTGTATCAGGGTTACGAAACCACCCAGTCGCCGATAGCTTACGGCTCACCTGGCCAGCAGAGTGCATCTTCGTCGGTTTTAAGTAGAATCCAAAAGCCAGCAAATACATCGCCGACCCCGGTGCAGCAAGCTTGGGCTATCGGAAGACAGGTGAGTGCATCCGTATCAATTTCCTTTCACAATTCTCAAATTTGGTTACTAATTAGTGTGTGGGTTTCTCAGCAGCAACCGGTAACAGAAGGATATCAGTACAGTCAATTAAGTCCATCTAGGTCACCGAGCGGACCAACTTATACTCAATTAAGTAGCGGTGCTAGGACACCTGCTACACAGTATCATGCAGTCACCACAGTGCCTAATAATCCGGGTAAGTATGGCTATCATTTTTGTACCGGGTCTCTTTCATCTAATGTTAATCCTTTGTCTACCAGAAGCCTATTAATAGAATTTTAAATAAGATTGAGGATCTTTATGCTAAATACAAATTTTTTACCTCAATTGCAACAAACTGTATTTTTAAATTCGTCTAATATTTGTATAGTGTTAAATTACACGTACTCGTTCTTGTCATGAATGCATAAAATCCTCAATCTAATACAAACGAAATTATTAGATTACGTTACCACAGGTGAGTCGTTGGTTTACGATTGAATCCGCTATTGCTGCTGACGGATCTATTAAAAAATCCTTAGGAATGGACCATAGGCTTTCGAAAATTATGAAATAATTGCCAGTATATAATGTGTTCACAATATGGTAGCTAACACTGTTGAATTTGTTAGGTATGTGGGGGTGGCAGAGCCAACAGCATCAAGCACCTCAACCAGACGGCGGACAATCAAATCCTCAAGTGACTGGACAAGCGCAACCACCCCATCCTGCTCAGGGTGGACCTGGCACGCAACCCCAAGAGCTCTCAGACATGTTGCAGATGCTGCAAGACCAGGGCGGAGCGTCCGGTTTCGAGGAGTTAAATATGTTCAATACTAATTTCGAGTAGCGACAAGGAAATAGCATCGAAGATTGTTTACCTTAAAGTCACTTTAAGGTTCGAAATCATTGGCACACTGTCTCGAGATCATGCCGAGCATCATAATCAGCACTTTTACTTCAGCAATTAATTGAAAGTTCGCAATTAGCACCTCACGTATTAAACTTTGACCCGAATCGACGGTGAGGATCAGAACGGCCTAAATTCGTCGGTTCGTTAGCGTTTCGTTTCATGAGAAGTTTCATTCGACCGCGTCGAAGGAGATACGATGGCAAAGATCGTACGAGATGTTCGGACAATTCGTCGGAAATTCATGAATATCATTTTGTGAAAGTGCCATTAGACGTGTTGTTGGTAAAAAAGAAAAAAAAAACAAAGAAAAAATGGTCACTTATAATACGCACAGATGAATCACAGTGGAGGAGGTTTAGGTAGCTTTTTAAAAGAAATACACGGACTTTATCGTGGGAGGATCGTTCGAACGAGAGCTATGATTTTACTTTTAAGTTTGTTCGTTTATTTTTGTGGTTAAGGATCGTGTTGAATGAATCATTGTGGAAATCATTCTTCTTCTATTACTTCCCGTTGTTGATCTGATTTTAGAGCGTAAGAAGAGCATTCTTGGAAACGATGTTTGTAAATTAGAGATTAAACTGTGAACTCCCCTCGTCCTGATTTTTAACAAAATAAACGCAATTATGTAGGTAAGTTATATTTAAATTGTACATGGAATCGAAGAACGATAACTCGCGGGGTTTCGCGGAGCTATTGTTGACTGGATGTAAGTATGTATAAACTTTTGGATGAGACAAAAATACGTGTGAGGTCTGTAATTGTTCGGAGAGCGACGCTTCGTTAAGATTTCGGACTATTAATTGAGATTGCGTGTATCGTGTACGATTGCTATCACCTTTTACATTGTTATAGGAGTTGAACATCGCATCTGTGCTTATTAATAAGTAATACGGGATAATAGTCCTGATTTTATTTAAAAAAAGGAAACGAGAGAGCACTTCGACTAAAAAAAAAATAATACTAAATTTAACGAGGTGCATCCTAAAAATTAAGGGTGAAGAAAAGTATTTTTAAAACTTCTCAATCAAATCTATACAAATCACGGTAATTTTAATACCAGCTTATCGTTAGATTTCTAAGGTTAGCTTAATTATTTTAATTTAGATCTTTGTAATTATAAACAGTGCAATCATAAGAATCAACACTCAATGGACAAAAAGAAAAAAAAGAGAAAGGGAGATTGTTTGAACTCGACGATGTACAAAAAAAATTATGTAATCCACTTTTGCTTCTCTGTGCAAGACACCATTTTTAGATATTCCTAAAGAAAAAATATAGATAATGTTACACATACGAATAATTGCATTTATAAGTAACCACGTGTGATTTAGCGCATTTGTACATGTCTAGAGAATTCTGATAAGCAAAGATCGAAACGAAAAATTGCAGCATATCATAATGAATTGGGAACATTTTTACTAATATATAAAAAGTATTCAACACACGCGTACGATTCTTTTTAATCATCCTATGTCGAAAGTAGTTTCACTGACTATTGCTCGGACAATAATTAACGTGTCGATGGGTGCATCGATATGTATACGCGAACGATTAATTAAATTGCAAATCACGCCTGTAAAACATTTTCGGGGCCCTTTATCCTTGATCGTTTCCGATCATGCTCCTCCACCGTGCCCTTTGTGAAAGTAAGATGAGTTTCGAACTTGATTTTGTGCAAAAAAAAAAAAGAAATAGTTACCTGAAATTTCTATTATGGAATTATTTAAAAAGAAAAAAGAACGGAAGGATAATATGCGCTCGTATGAAACGAAATTATTATTTATAGATTCCTCCAGTGCGCTTATTATATTACATAAATATAAAAGTTGTATGAATCACGGAACAATTGGTAATATAAAGTCCACATTCGTGTTGGAGAGCTGGCGTAATTATTGAACCCTTCGCATTTTTTTGTTTTCGAGGAGCTAATAGAAAATCTAAACAAGTGAAACTGTACATCTTCTCCTGTATTTAAAAAGCTATACAAAAGTTATAATTTCAGTTTGACTGCGGACAAAGCGTCCTTCTGCTTTTTCTTCGAACGTGCGTCAGTCTTGGATTTGATGTGACTCTTCACTTGGTCCTGCAGTTGATTGAAGAATGCAGTCGACGACTTTGGAACCCTCTGCCCCGTCTCATCCATTTTGACAATGTTCCGATTGTTGATTAACTTTTTCGTCAGGTCCGTTGCCTTGTCCTTCTTGTATTTCTTCGTTATTCCGGGTTTCATCGCGTTCAGTTTCTCCTTCTTCTCCATGGCTTCTTGTCGGGCACGCTGCTTCATCTTCTTGTGCCTTCGTTCCCGTTTCATATCCGTCTTCTTTCTTTCTGCTCTGTCCATGAGATCGCCTCGTTGTTTTTCTGAAAAACACGTGAAAAATATCAATAAATACTGAAAAAATCGAAACAAGTTTTCCCCAATAAAATACCTACCTTTAATTTCCTCCGGAGCCAATAAAGCAGCATCGCTGACCGCTACCGGCGCCACTTCCTCCATGTTAATTGCCGGAATATTGCTGATGATCTTGATTTCCGGTTTGGCCTAAAACAAGTACGTAAGATTTGTAGAAAATAGCAAGACGAATTAGTGGCAAATTTTGTTATTATTTTACCGGTTTCGGGGTGTAGTGGAAGTTGGACAGTGCATCCAATTTCAAGAACACGGAGTGCATCATCTCCCGGATTTCCGTGTGCAACTTTGGCTCCTCTTCCTCTTTCTCTTCGTTGTCTGGATTCAGTGCTTGCTTTTGTTTAAGATATTCGTTCTCGTAAATCTGAGACAAGCTTTCTTTGCTCTTTTCCTGGTTCAAGACCAGCTTCTTCTTGTACTCCATTGGAGTCTCGACTGGTTTGAATTTCTTCTCGACGTCGTCCCAAGCTTTGTCCTTTATCCTTTGTTTAATTATATCCTCCAGTTTTACAGTTGTTTGCTCGGTAATGATAGGAGCAGGCCTCGTTGTTATATCAAACTCGACAAACTCTTCCAGCAAGGAATTCTGCGGCCTGTTAGCAGCGCTAACTTCGCCCTTTAATTGCCAGGGTTTCTCTGCCACTGCTTCTTCTTCCAACTGCTGGATCCTTTCTAATAATCTCTCTTGACGAGTTTCAAGAGAGGATTTAATTTCTGCATCTTCCTTTCTGTTGTCCGATTTATTTTCTATGCTGTCCGTGTCGTCGGAATCGTTTGTAAGATTGAAAGTAACTTTTTTCTTGGAGGATTTGCGCTCGTCTTCTTCCTCATCCGTGTCCATTGCTTCGTCTGAATTATCGTGCAGAGAATCATCATCTAGGTCTTTACTATCAGCGTTTTTGTGCTGTACAGAGTCTTTGGCTTCCTCGTCATCGCTCTGTGGACTATCAAAGAAGTCCGTATACTTCACCAGCTTCTCTTCACCACTTTTGCTCTCCTCGTCATCTGAAAAATCATTGAAGAGATCCACTGATTCCTCGTCAGAGTCTTTCTCATTTTTTTCATTCTGTACTTCCTTCCTTTCTTCCTTGGTCAGATATTCGTCTAATTCTTGCAATTTAAAGAATTTGTCATCCACTATGGATGGCTTCTTTCTCTGCTTGCTCCTGTCTCTCTTTTGTCTCTTTGAATCGTTTTCCAGTTCCATCTCACTGTCCAAAACATCTTCTTCAGACATGTTTTCTTCTTCTTCGTCATTGTCTGCCACAGTTTCTTCGTTGCTATGTACAATCTCTGGTCTTCTTGCGCTAACCGGTATAGTCAATTTCTTACTCTCGGCTAGAACCTTTGAGACGCCTGTAATAAAATGCATAAGTTCACCTTCATTCTGTAATTCGAGTTGTTGCCAGATCTGCTCTTCGTCGAAACCCTCTGTTACAAGCTCTGGCAGTGCATTTGTGTTTCTTTTCGATTGCTCTTTCGCGAAGTCGTATAAGCGTTTCGTTGAATTCTTGAAATCTAATGCTGCTCCATTTTGTACGCTATAATATTAGTGAATTAATTGATCGCAACTGCGATTACTACAAATACGTATTAGGTTACGTTATTTAAATAAAACGAAGTACGAAGGGCTTACCTCAAAAATAGTTCCCGTTTTCTAGTATTATTATCAATTACAGATAAAACATTCTCAAGTATTTCTGTTTCAGACATTGTAAATGCACATCTATTTTAAAATTGTTTGAATAAAATTTTCATCGAAAGGTTATGTTTATATCATGTATGCACACCACACGCATGGCTGGAACATCGAGGAAATTGACAACTACCATCACAAACGAAATAGAAGATAGACCTAACATCTCATGCGCTTTTGTGGTCACGTGTTATGCTTTACCGACTTCAACATTGAAATAAAAATAAAGTTGATAAAATAATATTTTACATTACCGACATCTCTACAGAACTGGTGTGGCGCCTTCTAGTATCGACCCGTAGCACTGACGAGGTACTGTTGAAGACTGCCAGCTAGGTACTGGCACCACAGACGAGGTATAGGAGACTCCTATACCTCGTCTGTGATATTGGTTCCACAATACTAGTTCCGACCGATACGGTAGGATGTGACACATCCGTAGTGCTACAAATCGAATGGGTTTTTACCTCGTCAAGCAGATGGCGCCATCGACAAACCCCTACAATTATCGACTGTCGGTATCACGTGGCTAACAGTTTGAACGTTTTGTCACTACGTCCAGTATCGCTAAATTTACATTTTCAGGAGCATGATGATTCGTGCCGGAATTTACGTTGTCTTATAGGAAACGCGGCAGTCACTGCATCTATATTAAAACGTTTCTAAATTCCTTCGGAACACGTAATAATGGGATGGAAAGACAAATGGTTCTGGAGAAGGGGAGGTTGCGATGGATGAGCGAGGAGATCTAGGAAAGGAGTGGGAAGGCTGATCAAGGTATGGGTATGGGAATGGTTTCAGGGGGTGTAGAGAGGAAGAGGGAAGGGAGATTTTTGGGAAAGGAAGGTAAGGGCAGATGGAGATCTAGGAATCTAGGGAGTGCTGGTGATCTGGAGAAACAAAGGGTAATTGAGCGATCCAGTGAGATGACGAAGATGATTTTAAACTGATGAAAGGGTGTCGTCCCGGGTGTACCATTAAATTAACGAGTGAGACTACATAGTAAACCCTGTATTAGGCTCAATGTTGTTAGCATTGTCAATTCGTCGACGTATACGAATCCTCGGTGTATTAATCTCATTTGTTCGTATTTCATAATTTTTTGAATTTGCCCTCCTGCGGAGGCCGCCACGGCGGGTCGTGCAGTGCCTCCACCTGACGGCCGGCTGGGGGAATTCCTTTCCCTACCAAGATCCCTAGCAAACCAACGACTACATTCACGCTGCGGCGGAGCATTTATACGGGTGGACTGCAACCAGGCGCTTTAGTCTCTGTTTGGGATGCGAGGCGTGAGTATGGGGTACGAGTGCAGCCCGCCAGGCGTGAACTGCATCGAGAATTGAAAACAAAAACACCCGGGGAAAAGCGAGATCGCGTGTATGACGACGTGTTCGACCGGCGCGGAATCCCATCAAAACAAGAAAGCATCAAGCTCGCATTGTCCGGGCAGACACGAGCCCGTTCGCGTGTCAACCCTCCGCTGCGCAACCTTTTTTCCCTCCGTCGATTTTCCCGTCTCTGTCAGTGAGTACTCGAACGCGAGCTGTCACTCGCAAATGTACGGTTAATCGATCCGCGTGCAATAACGAGAGACCGGACCGCGTCGCTCGATGCTTGGCAGAGCAACGCGGCCGCGAACCGATCCGCACGATTCTCGATTCTCGAAATCGGGGGCTGAATCGTTCCTCGTCGATGCGACACTGTTCGCCGCGTGTGCCTCCTAGGGATACGTGAACGGGCAACCATTCACAAACAACAGTCACTGGTGGATACGTCCGGGCGAGGTGAGTCTGCACCGACTATTTTATTCTATTTTTTTTTTTCATATGCAATTCTATCAATTCTATTAATGCTGGTTTTAATCCCGTAACTAGTAACTAAAATCAGAAAATTGATTTATTCACATTTATAGCAACCATAACAGGAACAATAATGAAAATAACATCTTTCGGAGTCAGTAGCTCTTCCACCCTCGAACGACATTATTCGGAAACAACACTTTCATACCTCGGAAATGATGTTCTACAGAAGGGTTCAATCGAGGGTTGACCAACGGTTCACATTACTATAATTGACGCGCGACCACACACAGTAGAAATACATTTTACAGAAACTGGGACGAAAGGAAGATTTGTTTACCCGCGTCACAGATTGTCGCTGTGTGCACAAATATTTAGAAACGAGCTGCTATCGTGTGCATCAATATTTACGTGGATCGCTGTACCATTTGTTCAAACATTTTTCCTCGATTAGGCCATATTCTTCCAAGCTGTTTTCGCTCGCTGCCCCCGTTTAGCTTTCTTTTGTCTAGCATCCACCTCGGGTAAATCATCTCTACTTTAACAAAAAGAAAAAAAAAAGTACAGTTTTTGACTGTTAGAAAGTGCGATGGTAAAGAAAGTAAAATAAGTAGAATAGAAATTTAAATGATCCGTGAATCTTCTCAGCCGAGAAGACGGCCGGGGATCGACGGATCGTAGAAAAGAAACGCGAGGGAAAATACAAGAGATTCTTCTAGATAGAATTGAGAGATGATACACGGTTACCGAGGAACATTTTGTCGGTGGTCGCATGACACTTGAATGGACCGCGATGATAGGTCGGATTGCTTTCTATCGGAGAAAAAGTGTATTGTTTCGCTTGGTGCGTGCCCGTAGAAAAGAGGTTCCGACCGAGATTCGACGAGTCTGTCATAGATTATCGCAGTGCAGATAGATCGTCGGGTTCATCGAGTCAGAGACAATTAGCTTGCGGCGAGCCGCGTTTATCAATGGGAGGAAGATGGGAGATTAAGTTTTCGGAACTACGCGTCGAACGCTAATAACCGCTATACACGAGAACAGTTGATTAACTAGGCTACTCTGGAGTAGTATCGGCCATAGTTGTGCAGAATTACAATTGGATTACTCGAAGAATTATAATTACAAAGTAATTGAATTACATTGTAATTCAATCATATTGTAATTTATAATTGAGATCTTCATTCAATTCAATTACAATGTAATTCGTAATTGCAATGGAGTACAATTACAGAATACTTTGTAATTAAATTACATTAATTGCGAATTGCGATCAGACTTGTACAGATTTACAATTGAATTACTCCAGGAATTATAATTACAAAGTAATTGAATTACATTGTAATTCAATCATATTGTAATTTATAATTGAGATCTTCATGCAATTCAATTACAATGTAATTCGTAATTGCAAGGAAGTACAATTACAAAATACTTTGTAATTAAATTACATTAATTGCGAATTACGATCAGACTTGTACAGATTTACAATTGAATTACTCCAGGAATTATAATTACAAAGTAATTACGTTAATTGCGTTACGTATTATGAATAAGGACGAGTTAATTCTTCAAAGTTCCGGGCTGTACATAAATTGGAGAGCTGTATTATAATTATATTAAATAAATAATTAGTAATTGAATTAATTGGAAGGTTTGAATCATGTAATTCAGTTACGACGTAGTTGAATTACAATATAACTGAAATACAATGTAATTCAAATGTACAATTGAATTACACCGTAACTGAATTAGCACAAGTTTGGTATCGGCTACGGCAAATGTTTTGTTAGAAAATATTTATCTACCGAGGATTATCGAGTCGACCAACGGTCACTTGTATTTATCGGCTACTTGGTTGATTCGTCTCTTCGAATGCCCGTACAATGAGATTAGAAGTACAATACTGAGATTGCGAAGAGAGCATTGTTTCGCTCTCGCTTATCCTATTTTCCCGCTACTCATTATCTGACAATAGCTCCTCGAGTCACTCAAAAATTCGAGTATAGCTTTCGAGAGCTTTATCAACGCTGGAACTACGTATGAATCAAAATACCTAGATCTGTTGTTGTTTACAATCACTCGAATCGCGAAGCTCTGTTTGCAAAGGAAAAATTTATTTACAATATTCTGGAACCAGATAAAAATTGATTTTATCTTTTAGTATTTCTGATAAGTTGGTAACTTGTTTCATTTTTTTTTTATTTTCATAAATGCATTAAATGCACAAGTCTAATTGTAAAATCAGAGTCAATGCAGTTTCGTTTATTGATGCTCGACGGCTCTAGCGTTAAATAATTCGGACGCGCGGTCGCTTTAACGTTCACTTCTGTTTTTGGTGAAAATTGATTTCGGAGCAGGCTCCTTGCCTTTTTCTCGTTTTGTCATTGAAGCATCGGGTCTATTTTTAAGCCGGCGTCGCCATAAAAGTCCCAATAAATTTTCTCAAAGTCCGGCCGGTGACTCACCTGTCCTCCGCGCGGTTTAAAACACGCTTAAAAGGCAAATGAGGTGATTAATGTATCGGCGTGTAACAGCTAGGAACAAATAAATCGCACGCAGAAAACGATCCTCCACGCCGCAAGGTTTACAATCACAATGCAATCTCGTGTCTATCTTCTTCGGGCTAGATCGATCTCGTACGAGACATTCCGGCTAGGCTCTTCGGGACGACCTCGAGATAAGAACACGCTCATTCTTTCCGTATTTCGATTTACTCATCGTGATTATCCGCGTTTCGCAATTACTTACTTACAGATTAGACTGTTGCGGCGATAGTCTAATCGCTGCGCGAACAAATTTTGCGTGATTCGGATTAAACATTCCCGGAGAACGCTTCCCGCTTTTATATTTAACCTTGAACGATTCCGAACGATCCGAGTTTCTTAATATCTTTCTCTTTCGGTATGGCAACAGTTACGGACACAACAGCTGTTTCTAATAGCTAGATTTTATGCATCTGTGCGCACATGGTTTTCTAAATTCTAAAAGCAACGAAAGCGTTGATAAGCTGCAGAAATTTCTCTTCTGATCCGTCGTTCTCGAACCAGCGTATAAGATCTCCAATTCAAAATTATAGAATACACTGAATTATTTATTTTTATTCGATTTGGAGTCTTAACAGGACTTCTCACAATTCATGGAGACTGATTCTAATGTTTAGAAAGTACTCGCCGAAACACTGTAAAATCGGCAACGCGATCGGCAACTGAACCTTTAATTAAAAATGGCAGGAGAATCTTTTCACATTTTATGAATTGGAGAACTCTAACAGAGCCTTTAGTGGCCTATAAAGAACGATTCTAACGCCATTAAATAAAAAATCGGCGGAAAAAGGATGCAGAAAAATCGGCGGAAAAATCGTACAGAAGAATCGTCAGTGAAATCATACAGAAGAATTGACGGTAAAATTATACAGAAAAATCGGGACAAAAATTGAACACAAAAATTGGCGGTAATATCATATAGAAAGATCGGTAGTAAAATCGTACAGAAGAATCGGCGGTGAAATCATACAGAAAAATCGACGGTAAAATTGTACAGAAGAAACGGGGTGAAAATTGAACAAAAAAAAATGGACGGTAAAATCGTACAGAAGAATCGGCGGTAAAATCGGCGATAAAATCGTACAGTAGAATCGTCAGTGAAATCATACAGAAGAATTGACGGTAAAATTATACAGAAAAATCGGGGCAAAAATTGAACACAAAAATTGGCGGTAATATCATACAGAAAGATCGGTGTTAAAATCGTACAGAAGAATCGGCGGTGAAATCATACAGAAAAATCGACGGTAAAATTGTAAAGAAAAATCGGCGCAGGAATTGAGCAAAAAATTGGAGGTAAATTCGTACAGGAAAAAAAAATCGTCAGGCAGCCCGGCGACGGCGACAGAGTGTATTCAGCACGAAGATCGTTGGATCGCCGATCTGGTTCGTTTTGAGCGGGCATTGAAATCGGCCGCGATACGCGCGCGTCGGATAAGGATAATTCGCGGGGATATACGATGTCCGATCGGCAACGATAGTTCGCCGATGATTGAATTGGCAACGCGAGGGTTGGCCGGGGTCGGCTCGGCGCGCGAAGACGATCAAGATTACCAGAGAAAGACAAAGGAGATCGTTTACCGATAATGCGAGCCGCGCGAGACCAAACGAGACGGGGCGATACTAAACGAAACGAAACGCGAGACCGCAGCACCCGGACAGACAGATGCTCGCCGGATTGTTTCGATGTAACTTGGATGTACTTAGCTGCACTTAGCGGAGATGCGCTTTGCCGATAATCGGCTCCGTGCAGGTTTCGAAAGCGTATATCCACGGCCTCCCGTGGAACACGACGCCGATCGGGATCGCGATCAACGATTTGTCGTGGTTTTCGTGGACAGTTTGCGTGATTTAGGCTAGCCACGAGCCGCACGGAGGTTAGTCTGATCGCCACTCGACCGGCGGAAGCCTAATCCCTATATTTTTGACGCTGGTGGCTGAATTATTCGCAATTTTCTCGGACCGATGGATTTTTACGAACTTGGACGCGTTTCTGATTGAGAACAAGCAGCAATGATCTGTTAGATCTCTTCAAATTCATCTTCGATTCTTTTAGGACTAGGAGGACTTACAAAGGACGTTTGTAGGTCATTACAAAAATGGATATCCGAGTATCATAAAAAATACTAAATACAGTGTAAACCATCCGATTAATTAAAATCAAGGGTTAAGACACTAGTCAGCAATCTAGCCGACAGTTTCTCTCAAAGTTTAATTACGCGGGAGGTTAAGAGTTAATGCTAATCGAGGTAACGAATCAGCGAACGGTGTTCAAAAGTCGTAAGAGTAACTTTTCCTGGGAAAATGGCGAAGCCTCGGAAACGTAGGGCGATCGAGCATCGGCGAAAAGGTCAGCCTGAAAAGACCTAACCTGCGCAACGCGTCGAGAAGATGAAAGTTCTCGTCCACGAAATAAGTATAGAAGTATAATACCGGGAGCGTCGAGCATTCGCAGAATCGTCCACGGTGGATTTTCGCGTTTGATCGCGCGGGCACAATAGAGAAAGCGGAAAGAGATTAATGGAAACGGAGAGTGAAAATTCAAATAAATAGCGATAATAAGACGAAGAGGAGGCGCCGCTGTCGTGGATGGGCTGGACGGGCTAGATAGTCCGCGAACTTATGGCACAGGGGATGGTGGGAGAGCAGGAGGGGCAACGGGACATTTGCATATTATGTCTTGATACACGGGTTCCGGGAATGCAAATGAGGCGGTTAAGAAAACTAGTAGGCAAGCGAGCGCGCTTAAACAATACCGGCCGCAACTATTTCTGCTGGGTAGAAGAGGTAGAAGAGGCTGCAACGGGAAAAATCGCGTAACATTATCCTACGGAGTAAACCGGCGGTCGTTCGCGAGAAAAGAAGAAGAGAGATCATTCAGCAGAAACGTCGCTATATCCTTCACCGTCGAGATTCTAATCTCTTTTGGTCCGAGATCCGCATAAATCACACTTACGCTAATTGCGTTCGATGGGCGCGTCGCTCGAAGTACATTTGCGTCAGGGGTTCTCCATCCAACGTCAGGGTTCCATCAAATTTTTCATGGCTGTGCAAAATGTTCGTTAGAATTGACTCGAATCGAAAGGAAAAAGTTACCCTCTCTCTCTCTGCCAACACCGGATTAGTCGCGTGACATCGTGACACATGCGCGACAGAGATAAAACGCGTCACGTGATCGGGCCGTGGCTGAAGCGTGGGTGAATAGCGTCGTAGAAGGGGAATTAGTGTTTATTTTTTACTTCCTTTTGCCGTAAAAAGCTCCACTAAAAGTTGCCCATTTTTGTACTACACAAGCAATTGACCTTTGCAAAAACCGGGCAAGTTCTTTTTCCCGTGAAATTAATACTTTGCTGATTGAAGTAGCAAAAACAATTTCCCGAAATCAAGACTTGCCGAATTTTTACATAAAGCCACGTTACCGAGAACTTTCCGAACAGTTGAAGAAGATTTCCATCGTTAGCACACAATTTTCTTTCGAATAAGTATGTTTAACGCCCTGCCCTATGAGTTCCTCCACAGCTAGGATGATGGAAAATTTGTTGTTTTTAATCTTGTGCCGAAAACAAATGGATACTCAGATGTCGACAGCGGTAGAACAGAATTTAAGAGCCAAGACTCCTTTGATTCGCGATAAGGTAGAGTGACCAGGTTACCGACAAAAATAGGCGAAAAATGGTTTTACGCGCCTCAACTTTTCCTGTCCTTATATGGGAATATTTTTCGCTGGGAAATGGCTCCTCCGAAAGAGAAAGAGGAACCTTCTTTTTAAACAAATCTGTCTATATAAAGGGTCCAAGTTTCCGTGTTTGGTCACGTGACTATCCCAGGCCCTTAAGAATGAAAGAAACTTATGAAGGAAAATGGTACTTTTGTAGGAGAATGGCACTTTTGTAGGAGAATGGCACTTTTGTATGAAAATGGCACTTTTGCAGGAAAATGGCACTTTCGTAGGAGAATGGCACTTTTGTAGGAGAATGGCACTTTTGTATGAAAATGGCACTTTTGCAGGAAAATGGCACTTTTGCAGGAAAATGGCACTTTTGTATAAAAATGGCACTTTTTTCGCGAAACCCACCCAGTCATACATAGAAATGTAATAACGATTTGCGAATTTCAACGCAGCCGAGTGCTCGTTTACTGGACAGGTCAGCCTAAGGCGACTGAAATGAACGTTTGCATAATCCGACAGAGACATTCCACGGATTGTAGGGCCACATAGAATCTGGGCTGGCAAACCAAATTCGAAGCGCACGGCGCAACAACGCTCGGCCGAAAATATTAATTGAATTCCGGCCCGCTGCGCAAATGCGAAATTTAATTATGCGACGCACCGTTCGCCGCAATTATTTCGACCGAAGCCTACGAACGAAAAATCCCGATTCTCTGGAACTGGATATCTTAAGTCAGTGACTGAAGGCTGTGAACGGAAATCACGTGACTACCCTTGGCTCTTAAAGGGGGTGTGTTGTATACGACGCAGGTGAGCATCGAAACAAATGATGACAGGGCTTCCCACGGCTCGGCATTAATTTCTCAGCGAAATTCTGGATCTCCGAGCAGGTAGATCTTTTTTGGAAATTTGTCCCGTGTGTTATTCGAGCCGCAGGCGTGGAGATAGGCGGTTCAGGGGCCACGAGGCTCGTCGGCTGCAGCCGCGGCGCTCCGGTTAAAAGTGAATGGGGAACCCCGCTCCATTCACAAGATTTTCCTCTCCGGTCAGTTTCGCCAGGCGCGTACCGGGCTGGTTTGCACACGAGCACACGGAACACACAGCACACACCTGGGCGAGCTCGTGCGGACGCACGCGCGGGTCTCCACCACTGCGACAAATCGTCGTCGGAGACCGTCGTTGCACTCTCGCAGCGAAGCTCGCACGCGAACGCCCGTGTCCTCTTTGGAAATTCCTCGCGTGCCCCGAGCTGTCTGTCCTCCGCTCGCTATTTTCGGCCCCCGCTCCCGACATTTCTCACGACTGACTTTTTCCCTTTCGCTTTGTCTCCTGTCCTCGACCCCCTCGCTCGCCGATAAGATCGTAATCGCGTGTCAAAAATCACCGGTAATGATCACCAACCGCCACGGGCATCGTTTAACCTTTTGCACTCCGTTGGCGCCACTAGCGAACACTAATTTATTACTCAGGAATAGTGGATTTTATGAATTTGTGGCAAAAATTAGTTAGAACAATTTCAGAACAGTTTAAAGAAGAAATACATGTTAATCAGTTCACCCGTGTGTATGATATATTTATTATCGCGCGTTAGAATAAAGCGGACCAATAAATGAAAACACAGTCAAGAGATTCATAAACGTCTTCAAGTTTCGATTGACAGAATGAAATTGTTGGCTCACGAGATTTTGCGCTCGGAGTGTTAAATTTTCCGTTCCTAACAACCACTATTTTGTTAATCTCTTTGGATCAGGGTTGTTGAGAGATTAACGGCTTGACAAATTGCAACTCCGAAATAGACAGAATCAATGTTTAATGTTCGGAGTGCATGTAGACCAGCGAAAACATTTCGTTTCGTGTAGCAAATTATAATCGAATTGCGGAGGAAGTTTGATGAATAAACGAGAGAAGTCGTGGGTGAGACGGTGAACGAATGTGGAAATATAATAAAACGATGTGAAAGTAATTTATACATTTCTGTAGCGGAAAATGAGATCAGAGAGCGAGGTTTTCCACGGAGCAAAGATCTAGAAGCTGTAAAGATTAAAACGGTTCTCGCAGCAACGATTTGGAGCAGCTAAAAGAGAGAGAAAGAGAGAGAGATACAGGCTGGGTCTGTATTGTTGAATAATCGTGTTACGAAAACGATCGTGGCCGGATTACATACATCCTCGTTGCAATCACTTTTCCTTCGATGGCTTCTGAGCGTTTATCGCGGGCATCGCGCATAATTTACAGGCGAAACGTTGCCCCGGCCTCGTAAAAATCCTGTTCACGCACGAATGTGTGGCGTGGCGGTGCGGCGCGCGCGTACGAATTCCGCTCTGGCGCGCGACGTCTAAATTCGTATTTGTTTACCGCTCGCGATCCGATCAATCATCCAGTTTCGCCGCTCGGAGGCCGCTTATCGTGTCTCGGAATATTTTAACATTTTTCCGAAGATTTTTCCCGACGAGCCAGAGCCGTCGAACGCCTTTCTATTCGCCTTCGAATATCGACTTTGCTTCGGATCGCTCGTGGTCTCAAAATTCTGATCGACCCTGCTTCATTTTGAACCCCTGTCGCTTATCATTATAAGACTGCTGATTTTATCAATTCATGGCAAAACAGGATAGGTGACATACCAAAGTGCGAAGACACTAATGGAATTTAAGAACAGTATTACATTATTTTCGACTTCTTCAAATTATGGGAATAGATTTTCTTTTATTTTCTACTCCCTGCAGATGACTTGGGAAATTTTTAATTTGCATGAAAATGTTACAAATGGTCTGAAATTGTTACTAGAACCGTGATCTAGTAGTAGGGGAGAGTAGCCTAACACGTTCACGGATAGTAAAAATTTCAGCGAGCTGCAAAAACGGACAGGCAATTTTTCTTGAAACTAGTTGTACTATCCGAAATCTGATTAGACATTAACAATAATAAGTTAACTGTCATTAGTAATGACATTTGGTCATTACTTTGAAATGTATATTAATTACAAAAACTTAAGGTTGTATAAAGTTAAATGAATAAAAATTGGCTTTAAAATATGAATGCTATAGCATTCGTGTTATTTTGCATCACTATGAAGATGAATGCTGTAGCATTCACGTCCGCGAACGTGTTAATTCGAACCAGTATGTAGGTTTACCCACCACGTACTTTTATCCCTACGTGATTGTGAAACTAATGGGTGATTATTAATAGGATTTTATTTTGTTTGAACAGAAATAAATAATAATGAACTTGGTGTAAGGCAAGTGGTAAACAGCATGATGAAATAGAGTCGACTTGATCTCGCGAAACGGTTGCAAACCATTCCGCCTCCGCAGGAAAGAACAGAGTCTCAGCCGACGAAGTAAAAAAGAGTGAAATTTCATGGTAACGCCCCGCCGTCCACCATAATTGTCCGCGAGATAAACGATCTCCGGGAACACGGAGATACATGCGGCTCTGAAATCAGATACTTAATCGAATTAAGGGTCATTTCGAGACGTGTTTGTGGGTTTCTGCCTCTAACAGAGCCATTAAGATCGAAATTACGATTGGTAATATCCAGGCTGGCTGCCCCCCTGTCGTACCGCCACGAATTTACGCGGTTCTTTCAATGAGAGTAGAGCCTAACCAGCCTCGATCGATAAAGATCTGCCGGTCGTTAAGAATAAGGACAACTTTGCATAATCCGATTCACGGGTGAGCCGCGATTGTGTCTGGAATTCGTGTTTCGCTATTCGGAGCAATCGTTGAACGCGAGCGCACGCGTCGTCAAAATTAGCTTCGTTCGCCGAACGAATCGAAAGAATCCGCCGCGATTGCAAGCTCCTAGATTCAAATGGAGCAACTCAAAATTCAGCTGGACGCACTCACGTTCGTCTAGAAGCTCCTAAGATCAACTGGAAGCTCCTAAGCACAACGGGAAGATTCAACTGAAAGCTTTAAAATGCAACTAGGAGCTTCAAAATGCGCCTGGAAGCTTCACAATTCACTCGGAGGTCCTTAAGTTCAAGTGGAAGCACTTGGAATTCAATTGGAAGCAGTCAGATTCGGTTCGAAACAATCAAAGTTCAACTGGAAGCTCCTAAGCACAACTGGAAGATACCAGATTCAACTGAAAGCTTTAAAATGCAACTACGAGCTTCAAAATGCACCCGGAAGCTTCTCAGTTCACTCGGAGGTTCTTAAGTCCAAGTGGAAGCACTCGAAATTCAATTGGAAGCAGTCAGATTCGGTTCGAAACAATCAAGTTCCACTGGAAGCTCTTAGATGCAACTGGAAACTTCGAAATGCAAATACAACTTTCAGAATGTACCCGGAGACTTCACAATTCAACTGAAGGCACTTAGGAGCCAAGACTCCGTAGATAAGCTAGAGTGACCAGGTTACCGACAAATATAGGCGAAAAATGGTTTCACTGGAGACAAATTTTCGCCTTCATACGAGTATATTTTTCACTGGGGAGGGGCTCATTCGAAAGAGATTATGCAGATATTTGGTAATACAAGCGTTAGAAGTAGGTCAAAAATTGACGTGGGATCCAAGCATTGTTATGCCACTGGACGAGCTTTCTGGATGAAATCGAGTAGAACGCGAGCTAGAAAATATCTCTAGCCACAAACTGAGCCATATTCTGTCTCGATTCTCTGCGAAATATAGCGAAAAACTTTCCAGATTCCACAGGGATCTTCTAAATTCACCCGAAAGGATTCAAAATCTTCTAAATGCAATCGCAATGCCCAAAACTCGAGTGCAACCCCACGCCTGCAGCTTCGCCGGTTTGCAATTAATTTGGACGGTCTGTCAGCGCAATTTTTCGGATCGTCGGAAGGTCGACGAGAGAGGGAGAGAGAGAGAGAGAGAGAGAGAGAGAATTCGAGTCGGAACTAATAGAATCGGAGCAGACGCGAGGAGGTCCGATAAGGGAGCACTCAGCCAAGGCCGATTGGTTCTGAAGAAAGCGGAGTGGCGCGGCGCGATGACAAACGAGGCCAGAAATGTTCCGGACGTTATCACCGGGTCCCGATACGGCCGGCAGATACGACGACCGCGGGTTTCTTCGTGTTCCTGAACGGCTCTCCGCGGCATTACCATGCAGGTATTTCGAGCGCACCCATAGGCCGCCGCCGAGCCGTGCAACGCCGGTGCACCGGCAAACGCATTTGCATTTGCATTTCGCGGCGCATGCCGGCGACGTACGTCGGAACAGGTTCATTTTCTCTCTGTGTTCCGTCGCGAATGAATGAAATCGTTAAGCGTTACGACACCCGAGGGGTGGAACGCTTTATCGGGCCACCTTACATCTTCCAAGGAGACCCCTTTTCCGCCTGCTACGCTCCTAGAAAGTCGCCGTAACTTATCAATCGGGAGCTAGTTGCGCCCATACTTTCGGAAACTCTACCCTTTCGTATATTTCGATTCCGCGCCCGCGAACTGGAATGCAACCGTCGCGACTGCAAATTATAGCTTTCAACTCCGGGCATGTAACGAAATCGGCGCTACCGAATTCAGATGTATACCTTCACGTTCAGATCCTTGCGTTTAAACTCACCTGGCGGCATCCAAAATCATTAGCTTCCGGGTTCGCGTCGGATCTCGAAAAATGCAAATTCAATCCGCGCAATGAACCTCGCGGCTTTGAGAATTCATTCCTGAAGGGGTTAACGTTTTACGCCGGTAATATTACGGTGTAATGAATTCTGGAAAAATCCGATGCACGATGGGGCGGCGCGCGTGCTCGAGCGTAATTATATATGCGTTCCTCCCTTGTTTCCTCTTTCGCACCCCCACCCCTGTTAGAACTGTGGACGGTCGCAGGTAGGACTTTCGCAGATAAGCGGCCCGTGGTATCGAATGTCTTGGGAAATCGCAAGTACTCGGCTCGCTCTGCATAAATCGGTGGTATTATCGCGAAAGGGGAGGGGGGTGGGGGAATTTTAATGGGACGGCGCTGCGTGCCTCGAATGCGAAGGGTTGATAAGTGGTCGATGGCTCGGAACGAAAAGGAGAAATTTTTCTGCTCTAAATGGTCGCGTTGCCGACTTCGATGTTCTGGAAAAAGTGCTGGGCGCAAAATTAATTTCAAGGCCGCGAGCATCGATCTTAGCCATCGTTAATAGCCATTGAACACCTTGGTGCTAAAGCAAGCCCTTTTCTTCTATTATTTTTACCATTTATTATCGCCGTGCCTGTGAGCTTTGGCGAGGACTCGACTCATCGTTACAACACATTTTTATATAATGCTGTTTAAACAAACTGTACCAACCATAAACTGAACCGTAAAAATTGAAGGATTTTTCGATTAATCAACTTTCTAAGCAAGCGCGTGTACTTGTTTCCTCCGAAATTGCTCCGGTTTTCAGCGAAATGATCCGATCGTGTGTTGTACGTGCACGAGCGAGACACGTTTGGTGGAAATACAGTTTCCCATGAAACTCGTGCGCCTCGCGTATGGAACTTTCTCGATCTGGCTCACTCTCCGTTTCTATTTCCCATCCGGCGGACTCGGGACACGCGGTTCGGCTGCTCTTTCGCTCTCTTTGCGTGTACATCGTATGCAGTATACCGTTACAACGAGCAAAGCACGCCTTTAAAGTACGCTCACGTAGGTAAACTTACGAACGGGCTTTCATAAGAGGGACCCATAGGCGAGACTCACCTTTTGATATTCCGTCCCTTACACGCTTCCGTTCAATGGAATAATAAAAACCCTCCGGGCCTGAACCCTTTACCTCGCGATCCCAGGGAACGGGCTTGTCCACCGGAGAAAATTAATGCTGGGACGTGCCACCAGACAGAAAACCTTCTTATTTATCGGTACAGCTTGGCCATTAAACATTTCTCGAACGGTACACAATTATATCTCGCTCGCGGACAATTTTCCTGCAGGTTGTTGCGTCGCGTGGTTTATTTTATTGTAAATAGATCTGGGAGTCAAGATTTGCGTAGAAAGTACATATGTTCAAAGAAGCTGGAAATCCTAGATTGGAAGCAGGATTGTAATCTCGAGTACAACGTTCGCGTTTGAAACTTTGAAATTGAACTCGAAAAGTTCAAGTTCGACTCGAGCGCAGGATTAAACGACCGCGCGTGAAAGTGCCTATATAGCGTCTAATCAGTTTATGGGTCGTCCGGCAGCGTAAATCGCGGCGATCATTAATAAACCGATAATTTCAGGAACGCGAACGAGCGCCGCGGCTCCGGCGCCCGTATAATGCCCGTTTCATGCGCTCCCAATGAGGCGCGGCGCACAATTAATGGTCATTTGCTCTTTTACAGCCCATTAAATGTCAACTAGAGTCGCCTCTTTTTATTTCGCATTGCCGCGGATCCCTCAACCAGCGCATTATGTTCTATATAATTAGTTGCGGCGTGTCGGGTTCGCGCAATCTACCGTCCCAGTACATTGTAATAACCATTAATGGACTTCCTCTAGAAGAATTACGCTTGATGACGTTCGATCCCCTATCAACGCTGTCCTCGAGAAATTTATTTCACGGCAACTCTGTCTAAACTACCGGTCACACCCAGGAAATCCGATCTTCGATCTCTTTATCCCTCTCGAAATTCCTCCTCCAACATAACCTCACTTTCCCAAGCTTCTAGCAATTTTTACGACAAATTTCTACTTGTTCTACAATTGAAATCATAAACAATAGCTTCTTTTGTAGATTTTCTTCCTAAAAATACACAATACACGCCATTCTTTCTCTCAGTATTAGGATTTCGATGGATTTAGAAGGCCGACAAGATGGCCGTCAGGTCTTCAAAGCCGAAACTCACTTCGACGCGCGTTTAATATTACTGATGATTTATTTACCGAAAAGAATAGTAGAGGTTATTGTTTCCTTCGCCAAGGTTTTTAACGACCCAGAACGTGAAAACAAGATGGCAGCCGTTCTTCCGGACCGCGACGTTTTCACAGGCGAGAGAAGTCCTTTCGCGAAATAATAATTACCGCGCCGGAATCTTGGGAAATGGTGGTCGCCTTGCCCTCCATTCCTTCATTCATCCATTCATTTCCGATTACCCTCGTTACCCGGAGCCTCGGGGTGGAAACACAATGGCGGGCCATCGAATCCGCTGGCCCGGGAACGTTGTTTCTCACGCGAATTTCCAATATGTTTCTTTTTGGTCGTCGTTTCTCCCGGTAAACGCGCGAGGAATTCAGCCGAGCGGAGTTTATGGTCGTGCATTACGGTTCTTGAGAATTCTGACAATCTCGCGTCATTTCATTAGCGGACTGCGGACGTTTGCGCATTTATGGTAAAAACAGAGCGCAACGTAAACACCGCATTAGAATTATTTTCGACGGATTAAAATTACCGGAAGAGTAAACACTATAATTCGGTCCAACTTCCGTTCCGCACGATTCAGTTAGACAATGTCCAGTTGAGTCCGATCATCAGAATCGCCAGGCATTCGAGCTGCCTTTCGAACGCTCCGCAACGTGCAAAGTTTACGGCGAATAAACATTTTTCCCAGATTCCAACGTTCCTCCATAATTTTCTTCCGATCGACGTGACGCGCAACTGACGCACGTTCGATTACTCATGCGTTGGAACTGGATTACGCGTTTCGTAATTCGCAACTGGTGCCTGCGACACGGACGAAACAAACGCGCGAATAGTTGGAAAATGCGTTCTCATATTTATGGACTGCGGCGTGTAAGTATGTTGCACGTGCCGCAGCCACGCGGCGACGTACACACACGACGTGGGACGTGATCGCGACGGGGGGTAAAGGGGGAGGGGGTATCTGGCCACGTGTAATCCGCTCTTTACGAGGTGGCCGCGTCTGATTTTCAATTCTCGCGATTGAATTATGTATGCGTGTAATGGAAAACCCGGGAACTCGGCCTCGGGACGGATAACTCAATCCCGAACCCGCTGCGCCGCGATCGACGACCCCCCTCGGTGATCTACAGCCTCTTGCTCCGCGTATCTACGGGTACGATAACCGGGTGACGTTTACTTTTTTCGACAGAGAGAGAATTCCAATTTTTCTGACGTCTCCGAGGCAACGATTGCCCCACGGAGCACCGGTGTGGCTGCTCGTAGGGGCGCGGGGCAGCGAAGCCACGCCCACAAATGTCACCGCTTCGGGTTCGTTAACAACTCGAGGTGATTGCCGGGGATAATAGCGTAAAAGCGTTAAGCGCGTTCCATCGCAACGGATCGGAAATAAAGCGGCGCGGGAACGTTCTCCCGTCGAGATCAAAGTCCCTCGGTGCAAATGAATTTTCCTCGAGGACAATAGAGAATGAATTCCCGTTCTTTGTTCCCGCGGAGGGAACGCGTCGAACACGGGGCCCCGACCAGAGCGGCGATTAAACACAGCCGAACCCGATGAATTGCTTGTCGGGTAACAGTTGAGGTAGTATACTCTTTTCGAAAGCCAGGAGCGTTCGCGCGACGCTCGCCAATGCAAACTGTCGGCATTTTAACGAGCAAGTATCGGGGCCCCGGTGTGTGTCGCCAATCTCGCCCCATTAAGATGCCGATAGGCCGCATTTGTCGCATATTTTCCACGCAGCTTTATTTGGCCACGGGCTGTCGGAATCTCCGCAGAGGAGCGTCGATTATGCTGCCCGAGTTTATGCTCCATAAAACTCTCGTCGACTTTTAACAATCGTTCTTTGCCCAAAGCCGAGCGTCGCTCTCTCGCGGGCTCCTCTTTAATTTGCCAATGGTTTGCTCATTTTATATCAGGCTCCCGTCGGACACCTTGGAGAATTGTATCGGTGACCGTTCGTAGAACTCTCTGCGATTGGGTTTTTAGCACCGAGGGCGAGATACGGTGTCCCATGAATATTGCATGAGTCGGCGGTCGCTTCTGGATTTATTTGATATTCGGTACATCAGTTCGGACAACTAGTGGCGGTACGCCGTTTCGGAAAAATCCTCGAGCTTAGTAAATCGAATCGGGATCAGTGCGAGGCAGAGTGAGGGCAAGACGAAGGCAGGAAGTATATCGCCGGTGTAAAACGAAACGCGCTCGTTTCCATACACCTACCCGAAGGCAGGCGCAAAGGCTCAGGACTTTCACGAGTCGCGATCGCTATCGCCTCGTAATTCCTCTCTAGGCTCTAGGCTCGGCTCGGCTCCGCTCGGCTCGCGCGAGCATCGTCCGAATTTTTCCGATCCGGACACCTCTTGCTAAACGGACGCACACAGCACAACACGCCGCGACTTAGGCGACTCTCGGCTCCGAGTAATTGGCCGGGGATCGTGTTGTGCCGGTCGCGAGGCCGCTCGTAAACCTGTCATAAACTCCGTTCAACGCGAGTTAACTCGTCATTTGTATTCCATTATATATTTTCCCTCGATGATTTTCCGCCGTTTATCCGCGAACGCACGCCCGGCAACTTTACGGCCGCTCGAAACGTCGCCGGAAACGAATCGGCGAGTCTGTTCATTGAATGCTCTCTGCCTTTTCGTGTTAATCGCGTTGATCATTCGTGTTGATCATTCGCCGTAATTGCCCGACTGACTTGATCCGGACCGAAGACCCGCAACAAAGTCATATATGTCATCGAACAAAATTCTAACAGAGCCATTAACTTGTTAAGGGTAGGGACTGTGTTTGATCACCGATAGACTGTGTTTGAACATTTATTTTAGAAAATGCTAAATAGGTACAGGCAAAAAACTTTTTACCACATCTTCAGGCATCTTTCCAGGTACTAAACAAAATTTTTTTTCACATTCTGTTCACCACTGTTTATTGTATACGATGCTAAGCGACTCGGTGACGGAGAAACACCGAATCTATTTATAGAATAAACAACGCCAAGCTGATGCAATTTTTACCCTATATTTTTGCACCCTTCTAAATAATAAACAAAATTTTCCGTCGCATTCTGCTTACTGTTAATTCCATTTATCACTGTTTTTTGTATACGGTGCTAAGCGACTCGGTGACGGAGAAACACCGAATCTATTTAAAGAATAAACAACGCCAAGCTGGTGCAATTTTTACCCTATATTTTTGTACCCTTCTAAATAATAAAAAAAAATTTTCCATCGCATTTTGCTCACTGTTAACTCTATTCACCACTGTTTATTGTATACAGCGCTAAGCGACTCGGTGACGGAGAAACACCGAATCAATTTATAGAATAAACAACGCCAATCTGTTGAAATTTTTACCCTATATTTTTGCACCCTTCCAGATAATAAAAATTTTTTCCATCGCATTCTGCTTACTATTAATTTTAAACGGCGCTAGCTGTCCCTTTAACAGGACAGGACTTTTATTGGCCGCGTTGATCACCGTTTAAAACCGTTTCCCCATGTACGGTCCCGACCGATGCGGCCAATCGGTCGCCGCTAAAATATGCAAATTGTGGAACAGAAAATTGCTGATTGTTGCTGGAAATCGTCGCTCGAAAGCGGTGAAGTTGGGAACGAAGCTGGCTCGTGAAGGTTTACAAGGGTAGCCAAGGGACCAGGGTGCAGCGATCGCGATAGGGCACGGTTTCAGACACGTTATGGGGTGGTTAAACCGGCGCGGTAACTAGGGGAGAGTTTCTGGGGCGATCGACAATATGAGCCGCGCCGGACCCATTGTCTTGCAAATCCTTTCTGATTTTATTGCCGGTCCGCGATACATTTCACGGTGACGGCTAATACGCGAATCTGTCGGACGGCTGATCGCATGATGCTTGGGGACGGCCCTGGGAATACGAGCGAATTTAATCGTTGGACGCGTGATTTATATTCGAGTCGGTGTGCGGTCGCGCATTCGAGAAACTGGCACAGCGCACAAGTAATGGTAGTGCACAAAATTTGCACGAGCTAGGGAACTAGTTTATTTCCTGCTGCATGGGCCATTAGCTTTATTTTTATATTCCGAACCCGATCAACTTCGGCTTCGATTCGTTTTATTTGCGGACAGAATTAACCCTTTGCACACTCTTGCTTATTAGGTCGAATGGCGCCTCTGAGGCGGCAAAAGTATTTTCGTTATGTATGTCAGTACTACATACATTTTCTGCACAACCGTTTAGGAAATTTAAATTGTAGTAATGCTTGCAAACATTCGCAAGCCAGCACGCCACACATACTACATTAACCGTCATATTTTCGCTTCAGTACATGCAGCGCAATCAAAAACGAAAACTAAACCACATTATTATTCTCTAGAAGAATAAAATCATTTCGTTGAGCACAATATTTCTTGTTTAATATTTTTACTCAACTTTGTAGCACATAATCACGTTTTATACGAACAATAGACCCAGCGAGAAATATGGTTGAAATAGTTTTCGACCGCAAAGAGTTACGTCTTCGCAAGGTGTATAGGTTCTACAGATTCTTTCAAATAGTACAATCTATTATGGCTACACAACCTTGGTCGTTGACGGCCAATGTTTATACTCTCACAGGCTTTCGAAAAATCTAAAAAGATTCTGAGATAACATAGAATCGTCAATTATTTGAAGCATTAACAGGCAAAGAAAGAAATTGAAATTTCGCTCCGACATAAATGACTCAGGTTGCCCACAGAGAGTTAAACTTGGGCTTTCTTCCGAGAGAAAGACTGAGGATGAGTGAAGGTCCTTGGAGATTGTCCAAGATTTGTCATTTTGTCTCGATGAAGTCGGAATGATATCAAATTTTCGAGGCGATTCGATTAAAGGTCGATTTTAATCGGAATTTAACTCGGTTTTCAGATAAACGAGGTCCAAGATGTCGGTCCTCCTGGAAGCAAGGTCCTACAGGCCGTTCAAGTCCTCCGAGGAGTATCTGGTGGCGATGAAGGAGGACTTGGCAGAATGGTTGAACGCGCTCTATCCGGAGCTGCGAATCAACGTTGACAATTTTATGGACAGACTGGACACCGGCGTCGCGCTATGCAAAGTACGTAGCCGACGAACGATTTACGCATTTCTAGAACCATCAAATCTGCTTCTCCGAGCCGAGATCAGAGGAACTTAGTGCTGCAATGTGATCGTTCGATGCTCTTTGCCGGCGACGCGCGGGAAATATATCTGTAACAATTCCGGTTCCCATTTCAAGAAATTATTTTCTCCCCTAGTACGCACAAATGATTGAACGAAAATTGTTGAAGACTAGGGAGGGACAAATACCAAGCGAAATGAATTCTGCTTAATTCACTTTACTTTACTTTGGTCCATTGTACGCTCGTGGTACGATTCGTTGAAACGAATTCGCGGAGGGGAGATTCATTGTTGAAGAGATAGAGCAAAATATGACGACCCAGTGTTCGATAGTTCGTCGAAAGTCGAAAGGTTCGTCGGTCGTGTCGAGTACCGAGAAAACTTGTTGAAGATTCCGGCGGCGCGCGTGACGCGTGTAACGCGTAAAAGCCACGCACCTTTCTTCAAGTTCGTGGCCCGTTGGAACAGGGGAAGGGAAGGATGCGTGTGTGACGTCCACCGGAAGCTGTTGCCTCGACGTCGACGCCGGCTGAATCGTGAATCAGGCGAGCCGCGTGTAGGAATCGCCGTGACGCCAGCGAAAACCAAAGAAATCGCGCTGGGAACACGGGAAAAACAACGTTCCTGCTTCCCTTTCGCGGAAACTCCTTTTTCCATGACGAACCCATTCACGGCGGGCTGAAATTCTGCCAAGGGAAACCCACCTTGCTATTATCCACGCACGGGGAACACAAAGATCAAAATTTTGGAAACCCAAATTAAGCACGACATTGCGGACTTACCGCGCTCCTTGGGAAATGCTTTACAATTATTACTAGACTGCGTTTATGGTTGAAACGAGTAGATGCAAATTATGGAGAATTACGGATTAAAAATATTTCACGGCTCCAGCGTATTAATCTCAGCTCGTTAAAATTATTAATGGAGCAAAGAAATTTCTGTTTGAAACATCTTAACCAGTGAACTGCGTTCGACGTGTACACACGTCAATCCAAAACTCCATTGCGGAGCGGCTGACGTTAATGAATTCTTGATTTCTTATCGAATAAAAATGCAATTCTTTCTCACTCTGCCTTACTTTTCTCGACGTGTATGCTCGTCATTGCTTGATTTTAATTCCGCGCCTCGTGAGAGATTTTTAAAATTAATCTCCGCAGTCAACTGGTTAAATTCGAATGATATTCAAAGAAAGAAGGCCTTTATCACCAAACTTTTTCTTTTTATTATATTTAAGTACAAAAATGACTACAAGTAAAGGAACTTCATATTTCAGCATTATAAGAGAAAATAAATTGAGTAGACTAATGCCGCAAATGGGTTAAACATACTTTACAGCTCGCCAGTTACCGCGGTCGACGGTGAAATTAATTTTGAGCGTAAACAAAAGCTCGCTCGCCTAAGTGCGATTCGCACACGAAGTGGAATTGTAAAGCGAGTGCCGTACTCCGGCAGTAATCTCTGTCGGTCTGGTAAATTTACGAGGAATTAAACGGCGATCACGCGGCGCAACGAACGCGTTCGATTCTAATTTTATTGGCGGTCGAGCGGGTAAAAACGAGGGGACAGTTCTCGATAGAGGCGAGAGAGTATATTTAACAAGCAATCTCGCGGACGGTAGCCGTGTAAATTGGTGTTTTTCGATTGCTCCAGTCTTTTTCTCTCGACTTCCAGCGGACAGTCCGGTTAAATGAATTCCCCGGTGTGAAACGCATAATCGCGAGACCCGGATCGCGCCGCTGAAAAGACACGCAAACGAGTTTTCCTCCGGCGCGTACACTCGGATAAGCCCCGGCCTCAGAGAATGTCTTGCCTACAGATACGCACGATCGTCAATGTATCGGTATGACAGTCGCGAAAAATGGAAAATGTGTCCGATACCTCGCTGTAAAATTGTAGTGTCGGTCACGTGACGAACACTTCCGAAATTAAAAGGTTACGGTGAAAATGCTGTTCCCTTCTTTCAAGCTGGAATTAAGAGCCAAGGGTAGTATTTTCTAGAGCATACTATCCCTTCTTTCTTAACTAAATGTTATCGTTACTAGTGAACAAAGCAGTATACGACAAAAAGGTAAAGTCGACTGCCCACGCATGAAGAACACACAGTTCAAATTTAGTTTGAATATGCCTAACACTTTTCCGAGAAAAACCTGCTCAAACTTGAAATGTGCCATTTTTCTACAAAAGTGCCATTTTCCTGCAAAAGTGCCATTTTTATACAAAAGTGCTATTTTTATACAAAAGTGCCATTTTCATACAAAAGTGCCATTTTCCTTCATAAGTTTCTTCCATTCTTAAGGGCCCGGGATAGTCACGTGACCAAACACGGAAACTTGGACCCTTTATATAGTCAGATTTGTTTAAAAAGAAGGTTCTTCTTCCTTTTTCGGAGGAGCCATTTCTCAGCGAAAAATATTCTCATATAAGGACAGGAAAAGTTGAGGCACGTAAAACCATTTTTCGCCTATTTTTGTCGGTAACCTGGTCACTCTACCTTATCGCGAATCAAAGGAGTCTCGGCTCTTAAATTCAATTCTACCGCTGTCGACATCTGAGTATCCATTTGTTTCCGGCACAAGATTAAAAACATCAAATTTTCAATCATCCTAGCTGTGGAGGAGCTCATAGGGCAGTGCGTTAAACATACTTATTCGAAAGAAAATTGTGTGCTGACGATGGAAATCTTCTTCAACTGTTCGGAAAGTTCTCGGTAACGTGGCTTTATGTAAAAATTCGGCAAGTCTTGATTTCGGGAAATTGTTTTTGCTACTTCAATCAGCAAAGTATTAATTTCACGGGGAAATGAACTTGCCCGGTTTTTGCAAAGGTCAATTGCTTGTGTAGTACAAAAATGGGCAACTTTTAGTGGAGCTTTTTACGGCAAGAGGAAGTAAAAAATAAACACTGTAGGAGTAGATTGGGTACGGTCACTTGTGTGAGTTGTGGAAGTAGAAGCGATCATTAACGCGCGAAAGAGGAAAAATGTCTGGCCGCAGACCGGAATGGCGATTGTTATTAACTGTAGTGGCTGCGGCGGCGGCGGCGGCGCGATTATTGTGATACCTGTTTACGCGGAAACGTTCGCTCGAGTGGCGCGAGTCGCGGGCGTGTAGAAAGTCCGCGGGATCGGGATCCGCGATAAATTTCGCGGAATTTACCGTCGAGATAAATTGAATTTCCATCGGGGCGAAAATAGCCCCGCGCCGTGTCTATAATGGCCTCCGTTCGGAACGGCCGCATAACTTCGGCTGTTTTATAGTCGGCGCGCCGCGCGACTTGTCCCAGACACGCCGGAATAGTTCGAATAATGTCACAACCGGCACCCGGCGATACCTAAATCCTGAATGGACGACTGGAACAAGCCGTTTTCGGCTTTCACGCCTGTGCCGCCATTTTAGTCGGAGATCCCTCGTCAAAAGTCTTGGAATAGAGCTTGTTTGCGATCCCTGTCGACCGTATCTCAGAACTTGATGGTCCATTTTGATGGTGGTCGTCGCTGGTTCAGGTGTCTATCAATTAAACGCAGGTATTCGCTTTTCATCGGAATTTCACTTGTCGATCTTGGACTGCCAGCAGGATGTTTGCTATGAAAGCAATTAATTTCGATCCGACAACTATTTGTCCAAGTGTCCAGAAGCATTTAGGAAGCTCCGGATAGGTAACCATCCTAAAAAACAAAATCAGTTCGAAGCTAATGACAACAATGAGAAGAACTGTCCTAGCATTTAGAATAGGTAACTCCCTTCAGTCGTACTATATCAATAGTTTATTTATAACAAAGATCCTCAAAAGCTAGCCCTATGTATCAAATCCCACTGGAGCTCTAGCCAGGTATCCATTCCAAATTCTGGTCCAAGCCTAGAATACCTTAATATAGTACTCCTAGATCAATCGAATAAAATTCTCAGCTAATTACCAAATGCTCTAGATCAACACAGTCCATTTTTCATCTGAAACTAGCAAAGATCCTCGCAATCTAGTCCTAAATCAAATCCTAACAAATTTCGAGCCATCTACCAATCCGAATTTCGACGCAGTGGTAGCAAAGGGTCTAAGAATGCCTTAGCAGTCTTAGAGCAGCGGAGACCGAGTAAAACTCTCGGGAGCTAATTATCAAAGGGCCTAGATCAACACAGTCCATTTTCCATCCGAAACTAGCAAAGATCTTCGCAATCTACCCTAACAAATTTCGAGCCATCTACCAATTCGAATTTCGACGCAGTGGTAGCAAAGGGTCTAAGAATGCCTTAGCAGTCTTAGAGCAGCGGAGACCGAGTAAAACTCTCGGGAGCTAATTATCAAAGGGCCTAGATCAACACAGTCCATTTTCCATCCGAAACTAGCAAAGATCTTCGCAATCTACCCTAACAAATTTCGAGCCATCTACCAATTCGAATTTCGACGCAGTGGTAGCAAAGGGTCTAAGAATGCCTTAGCAGTCTTAGAGCAGCCGAGACCGAGTAAAACTCTCGGGAGCTAATTACCAAAGGGCCTAGATCAACACAGTCCATTTTCCATCTAAAACTAGCAAAGATCTTCGCAATCTACCCTAACAAATTTCGAGCCATCTACCAATTCGAATTTCGACGCAGTGGTAGCAAAGGGTCTAAGAATGCCTTAGCAGTCTTAGAGCAGCGGAGACCGAGTAAAACTCTCGGGAGCTAATTACCAAAGGGCCTAGATCAACACAGTCCATTTTCCATCTAAAACTAGCAAAGATCTTCGCAATCTACCCTAACAAATTTCGAGCCATCTACCAATTCGAATTTCGACGCAGTGGTAGCAAAGGGTCCAAGAATGCCTTAGCAGTCTTAGAGCAGCGGAGACCGAGTAAAACTCTCGGGAGCTAATTATCAAAGGGCCTAGATCAACACAGTCCATTTTCCATCTAAAACTAGCAAAGATCTTCGCAATCTACCCTAACAAATTTCGAGCCATCTACCAATTCGAATTTCGACGCAGTGGTAGCAAAGGGTAAGAATGCCTTAGCAGTCTTAGAGCAGCGGAGACCGAGTAAAATTCTCGGGAGCTAATTACCAGAGGGCCCGGAGCACGCGGCCGGCTAATCTGAGCAGACAATCAAAGTGTCCGAGTGTTGTTCGACACGATCGGGCCCGTAGCACTGTCAAACTAAATTCTGAGCGAGCTCGAGCCCCATCGGGCCGGCTGCCGGTGTGTCGAAAGAACACGAAGGCAGTCTCGGTTAGAGTCTGTATAGTCTGTTATATACGTGTACGACGTTTACGGTGTGTATTCAGTGATCGCCTGTTGTGAATGCGTGTGCCATTCAACGACGCCGAGATAGAGTAGTCTCTCGCGTGTCGGATTGGCTGTCGCCAGCGCAAACGGAGCAGCCGTGGAACGAGCCACAGCTGCCGGGACTTTCACTGATCTACGAGGAGAGCCCGGGCCCGGTTGGGCCCAGCCGGGGACCGGCAGTCCCCGGTCTCGTTGGGAGAGACTCGACTCTACACCGGCTGTCTCTCGCAGTCACGCCGCCGCGTAAAATCGGATCTCTCGGATATATCGGTGGGGCCCCATTCATCGCCATGGGCGGAGTTCGGCCATTACTTAATGAAACTTTTGCTTAAATGCTCGTTCGTACGACCGGGGATTGGTTATTATTTCTTGCGAGGGATACTCGCTGCTCGCCCTCGGCAACCGATTCTGATAGAGAAATTTCTGAAACCCAGTCCCCGGGTTTTCGTTCCTCCGTGAAGATGCAAACGGGACCAGCTCTGTTTGGACAATAGACAAATCTGTGGACGATGCATCGTTCTGTCGTACAGGGTGTCCCAAAAATATGTACTTCCTTGAAATGGGGTAATTCCCGACGTTATTTCAAGTAACTTTTTCTTTTGCGAAAATCTTCTCGGCGGCTTTCTTCAGGAGTTACCAACGAAAAACAACGACCAATCAGAGCGGGGCTACAGCGGACGGATTCCGTCTCGGCCAATGCCGAGATACAGTCCGCTGTGGCCGCGCTCCGATTGGTCCGATCTACATTGCTTGTCTTTACAAGCGACTATTGTTACTCCGTCTAAGTGCACGCGTACCTAACGAATTTTCAAACTCGATTTTCTCGAAAATGAAACCCCGTATGAAAAAAGTATATTCCTTATTTTCGACTAGATTTCATGCGGGGAATCATCCCCTTGAGGAAACACCCTGCATCGAAGCACATTTTTCTGTATTTTAGGAGCTTGCGCGACCCCTGAAGAGTGAAACTTCGGGAGAAGAAATTTGTTTCGAAGTCTTGTTTGAGTAAAAAATGCTCTTCGGAGTAATGTCGCGGTCCGGACCCGGATCGCGGTCCGTTTATAGACATCGCTGGCTATCGGTGCTCGTTATTAGCAGCGGCGCGGCGTCGTCGTTATAAATTCATGCCAGAGAAATATTTAGAGTAGGCAGGACGATAAAAGCGAAAGGGAGAAGGGGGAACCGAGAGAGCCGGTACATCGGGTACGCGCCCCCATTGCACAGCCAAAGGATTACGGGCCTATCTGCTTACTCTTTCTCTCTATGGTCTTTGCTTCTCCCCTCCCCCCGCCCCCTCTCTCTTTCTCTCCTTCTCTCTCCTAGCGTGTCTCTCTGTACCGTGGAATTTCCGATCCTGGGGCCTGTTCGCGAGCCACCTTTTGCGACCATGTCGACTTTACGAGCCGTGACGAGAGCCAGGGCACCGGAGAAGGGCGCGGTACGTAATAAGGTACGGGCCCCGGACCGCGATAAGGACCCCCGGTGCTCTCGATAGTCTCGATACAAGTCCCCCTCCCCTCCCCACCCCTCCCTGCTGACACGTTTTTCACCGTCGCTGAATAAGGACGCGCCACCGGACACCATTTCCATCTCTTTACATCTCTTTCGAACCCTAACCCTAACGGATCCCCCGTCTTCAACATTTTCGAAGACACTCTCGCATTATCCGTGGGCCTAGTGGTTAGAAAGAGGCCGAATACAGGTGCTCGGTTTACTTCCGTGTTCGATGGTGCTAAATATAATTATTTGGCTCGTGGGCGTTGGATAGACTGTCGCGGGCCGGGTCTGTTCCGCGGCGCGGTATTTAATTTGCGATCGGGGAACGGTGATAAATCAGGAACGTTTTTTCACCGGCCGACCCTTATCGGGCCAGTTAAGGATCGATCTGCGGTATATATCAGTCGATATCGTACGCGATCTACAGGCGAAAGGAGCTGGGAACGCTTCGGCGCGGCCTTTCCTGTCGGAAATGACAAATACCAGGCGCCTCGGCCGCTGTGCCTTATATGGGAATCCATCTTCGCCAGTGTGTCGCCTAAACGTCTTTCAACCATTCAGCTCTGGACTCAAACCGGCATAACGCTCCTCTTCAATTTTTCATAGAACACATAAATCGTCAGGATCCTTACGCTTCCTATTCTGAGTCCGTTGTGACCCTACCCTCATCATTCAACAGCTTCCTTGTCGTTCCAGCTTCGTAGCATTGGTAAATATTTTCTGTGAAAAATTTGGGAAGAGGGCAAAATATAATAGAAGTTGTCTGAACTAGTTAGGGGGGGCATAGGTGTTCGAATAATTATTTATTCGCAATGCTTGATTAAGCCTTTATCGATTTGTACGATAATCGTGTACATGTACAGATCGTTTTAAAGCTATTTAAATGGTCAGCTCATGGTCGAAATTTTTGTAAAAGAGGCTAGATTTAGAAAATGGGGGATCCAGTGGATTGGAAAGTGGAAAAGAAAAGAGCGTCGAGAAGAAATTGATCATGGAATCGAGAGATTTCTGGTCCGAAGATGGAATAAACGGTGGTTTTTGTTGTTGTTGTTGTTGTTGTTGTGACCGTGGGACTCGCAATCGGACTGTCGCAGTTCTTGCGAGGAAAGTACAGAAATCGTTGATTAGATCTCTCTCCGGTTCCACTTCTTTATAAATAGGAAACGGCCTGGCTAACTTCTAGACAGCCAGAACGGACGAGGTTGTCCGGACCGGGATTAATTAAGCACAATTGTCGACATCTGCTTTCCTTGTCCCTTCTTGCAGCTGAATTAGAATTTACGGCGGCTCCATCGGGGTCTCGACTTGCCTAACGTGTCCCCCTTTTCAGCTTCCAAGAATCGCTTTCCTGGACAAAGATCATTTTTTTTTACCAATTAACCGCGCCGCACGGAGACTCGTTTTGGCCATAATTGGGATTATACATTCGTTGTCTCTCGGGCGCTTTGGAAATTGGCAAACGAATGCCTGGACGACCCGATTCTACCGTTTCTACCACTCCGTGTCCCAATCCTCGACCCACTTTCCGCCATTCAAATGCTCCAAGATCGTCCTACGAATTGTCATATTCCTCGTTATTTAACACTAAACCTACCGCGGACAGTCAATTTGACCGCACGAGATAATATGGTGTTTACTGTTCAAAACCTAAACAGTCAGTATAAAAGAAAGACTATTTTCAATGTAGCTTTGAGAACTCAAAATAGATAAGCCGCCTTATCCTTCCAACGTAATTTCTCAATCTTAAGGCTTCGTCTATTTTGAAACAAAAATTGTTTACACTGAAGATCCAGGGTCTCAAATTTCAAGCTTTAATTTCTCCAATTTTTCTACTTGCAAATTTCTGCAATTACGAGCTTCCTACCACCGCAATTTTTCAATCTCCAAATTTTCCAGGCTTCGTCTATTTTAAAATAAAAATTGTTAGCTGACACTGAAGCTCCAGGATCTCAACTTTCGAGCTCTCTAATTTCTCCAATTTTTCTACTTGCAAATTTCTGTATTTACGAGCTTCTTTCCACGGCAATTTCTCAATCTTAAAATTTTCTAAGCTTCGTCTATTTCTAAACAAAAATTGTTTACACTGAAGATCCAGGGTCTCAAATTTCAAGCTTTAATTTCTCCAATTTTTCTATTTGCAAATTTCTGTATTTACGAGCTTCTTTCCACGGCAATTTCTCAATCTTAAAATTTTCTAAGCTTCGTCTATTTCTAAACTAAAAATTGTTAGCTTACACCGAAGCTCCAGGGTCTCAGCTTTCAAGCTCTTTAATTTCTTCAATTTTTCTATTTGCAAATTTCTGCAATTACGAGCTTCCTACCACCGCTATTTTTCAATCTCCAAATTTTCTAGGCTTCGTCTATTTTAAAATAAAAATTGTTAGTTGACACTGAAGCTCCAGGGTCTTAACTTTCGAGCTCCCTAATTTCTCCAATTTTTCTATTTGCAAATTTCTGCAATTTCGAGCTTCCTACCACCGCTATTTTTCAATCTCCAAATTTTCCAGGCTTCGTCTATCTTAAAATAAAAATTGTTAGCTTACACTGAAGCTCCAGGGTCTCAGCTTTCAAGCTCTTTAATTTCTTAAATTTTTCAACTTACAAATGTGTCTGCATTTACGAGCTCCTTTCCACCGCAATTTTTCAATCTCCAAATTTTCTAGGCTTCGTCTATTTTAAAACAAAAATTGTTAGCTTACACTGAAGCTCCAGGGTCTCAGCTTTCAAGCTCTTTAATTTCTTCAATTTTTCAACTTGCAAATGTGTCTGCATTTACGAGCTGTCCTGTCCTTCTCTAATCCATTTCCGGATGATCTCAGCCTCGTCATCGAGCAGGCGATTGTTTGCTCGAACGATCGTTCCACGCACGTCCCGCGAATAAAAGGAGCGGTAACAACAAATCCGGCGAGGTTACGAGAGCGACTCGTAATAAAGATACATCACCGTTTCGCGATCCGACCGCCTATCTTCCCGTCGATCTTGCAGTTTCGCGCAGGAATCTAAACGCAATGTTCGCGGCCGTGTCTCGCGACAAGCGTAACCACGTTTCCGTTTTCCATATATTTGCATATAAGGGGGCTGGCCGTCCTTGGAGCTGATTATACTTTTCGGAAGGCCAGACTCGATTTTTCTGTCGGCGAGGCAAGGTCGAGCCTAATCGGACCGCTATATTTCTCTCTCTCTCTCTCTCTCTCTCTCTCTCTCTCTGCATGTGTGTGTATCGACCCTTCGGACACTTTATTGCGTTGTTTCTGCTTGTACACGCGTATCTGCTACGCGCAGAATTTACGGCCGAATGCGAAATTAGATACGCGACCGTGTACAGCCTCCGAGGAGCACGATACCATTGACAAATTGCTGGTTCCGATTATGGCTGTGCCCGAGGACCGAGGACAAAGAGTTTTTAACTCAGAAAACGCGAAAAATCGGGGTCGTTAGGCTCGAGACCGGATCTGCCTCGCGAAAGGCAATGTTTGCAAATGCACGGACCTGAAAAAGGAGATCAATTTTTAAGTAGGAGAAAAAGTAGGACCAAGAAAACATTCCTGAAAGAAACGAAATTAGAGGAAAAATTGGGGACGTCGTCGGGTGAGGTTCAAGGTTGACGACCCTCGAGACAGCTCAACAGAAAGACGATGCGAGCACGGAAGACTTAAAAAGAACTACATAGAAGAAACATTTGAATCTAAATTTGTGAACAAGAAAAAGATTTAAAGTTGATATTATCAAATTTTCAATTCGAATGGAAACAAGTTTGCAGAATAATTAGATCCGCAGACATTATTAAATTGTACGAACAGTAGAGTCCACTATAAAGAAGTAAAACCTTTTTCACATCTTGAGATCGGCGACAACAACCTTCTACACCCCACAGGATTAGCAGAATTCACCCAATCGGAAGAAGATTAATAAATCCTTGATCCCGGAAATAGAGTCCGGACTCGCCCCTAGGTTCTCGTAAGCCTCGGAAACAGAGCCGTCCGGAAGGACTCGGCACGAAAGTCCCGCATAAAAATCGCTGGAAACTATGTAAATCCTTCGAGATCCTGGAGCAAGCTTCCAGCCATGGTGGCGATGGCGCCCGAGTCTATTTCGATCGGTTGTTTTTCCAAGCGCGCGCGCCCCCGTGCTCGTCGGCGGAATATATTTAGACATTTTCGACGGGAACCGTGAAAAAGGCCGGATGGAAGGACGGCCGCGCGTTTATTTTCGATCGGGACTATCTTCTACGAAAAGAAAGACAGGAGCAGGGGGAGGGGGAGGGCATTGGTTGCATTCCTGGTCTAGACGAGCCGATAAATCTTCGCCGGCGGTCCGAGGGGGCGGAAACGGGACGCTCCGAGCGGAAACGGGGCTGCTACGCGAGAGAAGCTTTGACCGCGGAACCTTTGAACGGTAGCGCCCCCTTTCGCTTTTCTTCTTCTTCCTCGTCTTCGTTTTCTTCGTGTCCGGGCCGTCGAAACAAATTTGTCGGTGTCCGACGCGTCGCGTCGCGCTCCGTTCGATACTTGTTGAGCCACCCTCTTCGTTAGGAGGCTCGAACCCCTCCCTACGCGATTATGTTATCTTTGAAAGGCCCTGAAAACTTGCAACACCGATCTCGGTCCTCGAAGTAGTCATAGACCGCGAGTTTTATGCGTTCATGGGAACATTGAATAGATTTTTAAAAATTTAACCGTTACATTATCAGGGATACCCATAAGTAATCAATTATTTGCAAAGAATTTCTTTCGTCTAGTTCTGTACTAGTTCAAAATATTCTGAAAAGTATAAGTTCTTTTTACAACTCTGTAATAAAATGGCGGCGTCCGTACCTTCCGAGGAACATATTTTCTCTAGAAAATGTTTAAAGCGTTTAACATATTTTTATTTGGCTCCTGGTTCTAACGACCAGTACAGACAATTTTTATTTTGCATAAAAATCCGCGGTCCCAGGCACGGAGAGCCTGTATTCTTGATAATCGTTCGCGAACATCCGATATAGTTTTGCAAGGTCTCTTCCGCATAATAATTCGTTTTTTCTCGCTGCAATCGGAATCGGTCAGAAAACTCCTCGAAGTGAAGTTAGTATAGAACGATATTTGGTTTTTTCCGTGGAATGTTTTGCGTTGTCCCCTGGACTTTGTTTAATGGCCGCCTCGTGACGCAAAGACCGCGTCGAGGAAAAATGGCTGAAAGTCGATCGCACGATAGCCACTTGTCCAGCGAAGAATTTTAATGAACACCGGAAGCGATTCGCTTCCAGACATATTGCTTGTCTTCGATCTCTCAATCCTTGTTTATTGATCAATCTTCGTTATGCCTCGATAATTAAGATTAATCGCCGCGATCGACGGCGAGCCGTGTACACGTTGCAACTTCTTGCGATCGATCTGGTCTCGGTATAACGTAATAATAGGTTCGCTGAAATTGAAACCAAATCTGTCATCTGTCCTCCACTTTTTTCCTCGGTTTTGTAATTGCCATCGCGCGTTCTCCCGACTGCATGATTATTTTCTGAGAACTTTCGATTCCTGTTTTAATTCCGGCCGGGCCTTTTTTTGCTCCAGTTAGGAAAATTGAAAATGCATTTCATGAGACTTCGTTTCTTGTCTTGCGTTACTCTACCGCGAATAAGAATGGTAGAATTGTTGTCATTGATACGGTATGAGGGGGATGTTGATTGAAATTTCAATTTTTGTTTTGTGCTTCTGTTCCAATTTAATTGATTGTGATTACTGCGGTTGAGGGGGTGGCGATATTTTGGTTCGGCGAGTTAGCAGCGCTTTTTTCCAGATTCCGAACAATTTCTACCGATGCCCACAGATGTCGGAGGCTCGGTTGTCACGGAGACTCGTGTCGCAGCCCTTTGTGGTGCTTTTGAATCATTGAAACGCGACGGGGACCGGCTTCAAACAGTCGAGCGGACGGATTAGCCGATGAAAGTGCACTTCGTTCCCCGCGAATGCCGGTCTCGCTCGTGGCACACAGAAACGAGACACTTACGTTCGCGGATTTCACGCGAATTTACGCCTTTACATCGTTCCCTTTTATTTCGCTAACAAAACATTCGACATTCCGCAATGCACCTCGAACGCTAATCGCGTCAACTCCCAAAGTACCGAAATCTATATTATCACCATTGAACCGCGGATGTTTACACAAATTTCAATATTTGCAAATCGCTCTTCACACATTTTCTCCAAAAACCTGTCATCTTTCATAGCATTCATTCACAATATTTATCCTCACACTAATTACACGATGTATATAATATGTATATACATATATATGAATAATTTTAATCTACTTCAAGTTTATTGTTAGACTGCGGATCTTTATGCTGAAGAAAATTTTGGTACATCAGTTGCAATCTACAGGAGCTAAGTAAAAATTTATTTTGCTGGTTCCTGCTCTTAATAATCTTAATCCACTTCAAGTTTATTGTTAGACTGCGGATCTTTATGCCGAAGAAAATTTTGATACATCAGTTGCAATCTACAGGAGCTAAGTAAAAATTTATTTTGCTGGTTAATAGTTGTTACATGTTAAAAATAGTATATCGACATTGTTAAACTCTGTTACTGTTTTGAATTGTACCTACTCATTTTTGTCATGAATGCATAAAATCCGCAGTCTATTTATTATAAATAGACTACGGACCTTTTTGCAAAATAAAAATTGCAGAATAGAAGTTTCTTTTCTCCTACAATGGTTCTAAAAAAATGATAATAATGCATCGGTATTTTTTAGTTCTTTCGAATTTTATCTGCTCATTTCTGCGATAAGTGCGTAAAATCCGCAGTCTAATCGTCACACCGAGAAAAATGAGACAGCATTTTGGGCAGCTTAGGCTCCGACGGTTCTCCGAACAATGAACGTCAAAGGAGGTCTTGCAAACGTCGTTTGTACCGGCACGGTGATTTTGCGGCGATCTACGGTCCGCATAGATCCGGTGGAAATCGGTTTTCCCAGCCGTGTGTCGGCTGTCATGGTAATCGACGTCGGCGCGGGGCTATTAAGTAATTGAGAACACAATTGCGAGACAAAATAATCCGTGCCTCAATTAATGGCTACATACTTACCGGAGATAGTGTATCGCGGCCTTGCCGGATTAGCGTATCAATATAACGGTGTCTGGACGCGGGAAAACACGCGGCTCCTATCTGTGCGTGTGCATGTAGTGGGTATTAGTAATTGTGCCTCTACCGTAGTATAATAATACGCAGTAATAGTGCACGCACACACAGCCTCGCGACCGGCTGCGATGAATAAATTCCAATCGGGAACGAACACATTCGCAGAAACTCTGCATCGAAGCTGCTATTCCCTTCGATTACTGTGATTCAGAAGGCCGAGGCGTTATTCGTGAATCGGTTTCTTTTACGATAGATGGGAACGTGACTAATCGTCAATGTGTTCGAGTCGGTGCAGCTCGTTTTGCAGCGAGATCAACTCGATTTAAAAATCATTCGACCATTTGTTGCGTCGAGTTTTCGACAACAGTGGCTCGCAACTTGTAAACAACATTTTTGGTATCTCCACTTCTCCGTTGGCTCTCGGAGACCATACAGAGTCTTTCATTTCCAGGCCTGATTTCTTCTTGTTCAGGAGAAATCTGAAAACTTTCTGACATAGTTATTGTAGCGTCTAAATTATTCATTTGCAAGTCGGATTTCAGATAAGTGTTTAAACGTTTTCCCAATGAAAATAAAAATTCGACTTACCGACAGAGGGTTAAAGTCGCTACTTAGGTACCCCGAATGTTATTTAATCCAGTTCCACAAAATATCATTCTAATCAGGAGAGTCTACAGAATCGTCCTACGCAAGAGACATTCGCGTAGCTGATCGAGTTTAACCTCAAAAAATTCCCAAAGTTCATTTTCCGTCTGAAATTCTCAAGTTCATCGAATTTCTGGGCTACTGGGATAGCAGGGGATTTGAGAGTTGACGGGAAATGAGGATAGAGGATAGAGAAACGATCTCCGGCTTCGCGTTGATCGCATCATGATCTCGCAGGCAATTAATACTTCACCGCGATTCCTTAAGAAGCGTCCGACGCGCAGCTTTCTCCGCGAGATTTTTCCCGAAAATTTCACGGCCGTCGTGAACGGCGGAAATGTCTCCTTGACAATCGGCTTTTCTATTTCCCGTTCTCTCGGCTTTGCGTTGTGGATTCGTGGAAACCACGGTTTCCCTTTTCCCATCGTGTAAACCTCGCGGCTCGCCTTCGGGCATTGTGCGCAGTCGTCGTCGTCGTCGTCGTTAATTACGCGAGTCGCGTGCGTCTCCGTACAACAAACGAACAACAATCGGAACGACAAAGAACGGAGCGTGTTCAACTCGCGCGCGCTTCGTGCCCGCCGCCATTATCCACGGGACGCGTTCCGCTTGCGTACGAATCAGCTGCAACGGGGACCGTTGCGTGCTACGCTGTTAAATAGAAATGAATCATGCACGATAAACGCTTTTTCTTCCGGAACTATATCTTGGGTAAACTTACGACTATTTTTAGACAATATTCCCGAAGCGGGAGTGGTGCGGGATTGACCTTGAAACGCTGCTTGGTCAAACAAACGATTCCCTTCTGATACGATGTCTCTGCGATTAATGGATTGCCTGGAGAAACTGACGGTGTTCTAGACTGTAAAGTTTAGGCGATAAGTGAACGCTAACATTAAAATTGACACTTGGATGGACCATTTTGTTTGTTCTTGGTACCATTTTGTTCGAGCATTGTCCAGTTCGCCAGCTTCTCAGGGATTAGTCTCTGCGTTATCACTGTAATATTTCTTGCTGGAATATACAGTAAATTCTCATTACGAGTCAGTGCCAACCTTACAGTTTGGAGTCAGTGGTACAACCCACACCACCGCGGTGAGTGGCCAAAGCTTTTTACTTTATTTTTCGTTATTTTTTTATGAAACTTGCACCAACATATTTGTGGCATTTTTCTGATTAAAATGAAACCAAATATGATATAATTCCGATATGATATTTACTTGTGTAACGAACGACGATAGTTACTTCCCATTCCAATTACATCAACGGAAAATTAGTGTAAATGTGATCCGAATTATATCGCGTTTGGTGTCATTTTAATCAGAAAAATGCCACGAATATGTTGGTAAAAGTTTCATAGAAAAATAATGAAAAATAAAAAAATGTTGTAATACAGCCGACAATTTTGTGAAAGACATTTTCACAGTCTTCTTGTCACTAGCGCTTAGTGGTCATAGGTTTTTTATGACTGCTAGGTTTCCAACGTGTATTTCAAATGCGACTCTCGGCGAGAATCTCCGATTTCGTATAAGAGTCAGTAAAAAGAACGGCGGGACCGACTCGTAACGAGAATTCACTGTACACATTAATTGAAGATCAACAGGTCGTACACTCTTCACAGGACTAGAGAACTTTGTTCTGCAATTGAATCTGTATTACTGTGATCCAATTCGATTTCCTGAACGAAAATTAATCGCAGGTTGTTTTTAACGCACCAGAAAGATCGAGCCTAAACACCTTCAAGAATATTAATAAAAATGACAAGCTGAACGATGAAAGAACCAAATGCCTCCGAGCACTTCCGCTTTGCGGGTCTCAAGTTCCTCCTGGTTAACCGCTGCCTTCAACATCGAGTGAAGATTGCCCTTCCGCGGCGCACTCCGAACTTCCAGTGAATTGTTAACGACAATTACCGGCTCCAACGAGCACGGTCCAAAGGAGGAATAAGGGAGCAAGGGTCGGAGAAGATGGTAGAAAGTTCGGGGGTCGATCCGCTCGGCGGCGGAGGCCCGAAAGCTCGAAGCGTCGTTGGCGTTCGAGTGGCAATCGAAATAAGCGACGAAAAACGCGGGCTCCGGGCGGGCCTGTATGAGAGTCACTGAGCGAGAAGAGGAAGAGAAGCGTGCAGAAGAGCCGAGAGAGAAGTGGCGCGTATGGTAATATACCGGGCAGATGAGAGTTTGACGGCAGGATGTCACATTATGTGGCCTCTGACCCCCTCGTGTCTCCGACTCCTTCACTACCGTGGGCAAACGGGCTTAATGAAAATGGCTGGTGCACATTCAACATCGTAAATTAGAGCGGCTTTTGCTCGCGCAGCTCGAAACTCGCGAAGGGGACGGGCAGGCGCGGCGTCGTTACACCATGATGCCGCGCGGAGAAAAGCGTGTAACGCGATGCAGTTTGTTTTATTTGCCCCTGTTAGTTACATCAGCTGGATCGCGTGGTTACGCTCGGCTCGTGGGACCTGCGAGCTTATCCCTTCTTCATCCGAACCTCTTCCGGCCCTCCGTGGGAATCTTCGAGGCTGTCTTGGCCTCAGATGACGGCGACACTTGTACAGAAATTCGAACGAACCATTGCCGTTCGTTTAGATGGGACAGATTTAGGGGAACGTCGCTGTGTGACCACGAGGACCATTTTTGCTTTCCTATTTGGCACTCTAGTTAACCGAATCGAGTGAAAAGCAGAGCCGCTATTCGTCTGATCAGTTGCTGACGACTTGGGGTGCTTAAGGGCCCGGTCTTATGCCTTTCAGATTTTTCCATACCCCCACTGCCTTCTTTTTAAACAAATCTGACTATAAAACCGAGCGATACGCGTCGTGAGATCGGGTTCATAGTCCCTTTCGTATCAATTCTTTAATCACTACCTCCGTTATTCAAGTCAGCTAACACAACACCCGCATTTCTCAGTGCGTCAAAACCGAGAGCAACGGAACTTAATATCCGCGACAGTCCTTCACAATACACAATTGTAGACCCTTAGTACTTTTATATTATATTATTGTCAAACATACGAGACTCCAAACTCATTTCCACATCCTTTTGAATTCCAGTAACTTGTATTTCCCACATAAATACACGTTTACCGCTCGAGGTGTATCAATAATATTTAAGAATGAAGAAAACTTTTGAAGGAAAATGGCACTTTGGAAGAAAAATGGCACTTTTGTAGGAAATGGCACTTTGGAAGAAAAATGGCACTTTTGTAGGAAAATGGCACTTTTGTATGAAAATGGCACTTCTGTTGGAAAATGGCACTTCTGTTGGAAAATGGCACTTTTGTATGAAAATGGCACTTTTGCAGGAAAATGGCACTTTTGTAGGAAAATGGCACATTTCAAGTTTGAGCAGCTTTCCTCGGAAAGTGTTAGGCATATTCAGACTAAATTTTAACTTTGTGTTCTCCATGAGTGGGTAGTCGACTTTAGCCTTTTTGTCGTATACTGCTTTGTTCACTAGTAACAATAACATTTAGTTAAGAAAGAAGAGATAGTATGCTCTAGAAAATCAGGTATATCTCAGGATAATCAGGTGTTTAAAAATTTCGTCGCTGGTAAAGGGCTCATTCGAAAGAGGAAGGTTCAATCTAGTGCGCCCTTAATCCGGGCCCTTAACCTGATGATTACTAGACTGGGGATTTTACGCAAAATTTAATTCAGCTCCAGGAATCAGGAATCGTACTGTTACGCCGTGAAGAAGGAAGGATAGGATTCTCTCGAGAAATAATCCTTGTCTTCTTGATAACTTGAAGTTTCTATTGAGTAGGCCACACACACACACACACACCAACAGATTGCTTCCAAGAAACTCGCGCTTACAGAAATTATGCGTCCGTACAATAGAAGTGTTAGCTCGGAAGTGATTTTCGTTCGATGGGAAGACTCATTATATGGCCCTCTTACAAAGACCTTTGGCACCCCAATATGTGCCACCGGACACGTAACTCCGCCGTTCCTAGTCCAGTGAAATAAGCGAATCAGCCGGGCAAAAAGGGCGAAGATAAGGTTGGAGGATGATGCGGCATAACAGTACACTTCAGTCGCTTGGATGACGTTTCGAGCAATTTCGGGGCTGTGGAAGGTTCGTTGCGATAGGGTCGCGGGCCAGCGGTTCCCGACGGGTTAATCGCGATTTCCCGGGGATAAAGAAGTCGTTCTAAGCGTCTGTCAGGCGGCTGCACGGTGCATCCGCGTCCCGAGCTCGCAACAACCGTGGAGAATGCGTGTAACGCGGCGTGAAGAGGCCGACGGTTGCTTGGCGCCGCGCTGTCTTGCAATTAGAGGGTCCGGTCTCGCGCTCGAGCTCGCGCGCGCGACACTGGCTGTTAATTTCACAGGAAACGGTAAAAACGACCGGACACGAGAGCCCGCTGGAACTCGGAACGGCTGATTAATTCGTAATCATCGGGAGAAATCCGGTTGCTGCCGGCTGCGACAACTGCCTCGCATGATTCCTGACGCGCTCGTGCCCGCGTAACGATCGCCTCTGCGTGCTCGGAACCGTGTTCGCGGTGTCGTTTCGCCGCGAAATTATGCGCAAAGTAATTGCTCGTAGACAGTTTTTCCTGTACGTGCTATTATGTAACAATTTGTTGTACGGTTTGTATGTTTAATGGGGCGAGACGTACTCGTTCAATCGATCAACCACTTTTTAACTTGGAATAGCTTTTTCAATATTGCGCCAAGCATTTTGAGATTTTTTGAGAAGCTTGGAAAATTAGTTTATTGAATGCTGTGCGGAGAAAATTTGGAGAAAATTTGATCAGAAGTGTGAAAGAATTTTTTAAGCGGAGGTCCGCTGTGTGTGATATTGTAGTTTCGATTGTATTAACTTTGGGAATAAAATCATTTTTTAAAAGGACTTTTAGTGTCTTTCTTCGAGAACGACCATTTTCATTAAGTCGCAGGCTGGTCCAAAGTACGGGTCCGAAGAAGCGAACTAAATTTCTTGCCTCGCGGTTAGAGCGCATACCTCGAGAAGTTGAATACACCGTGGTGTGCGTTAGCATTTGAAAAGATGGTCGATTTTCCTCGGCCAATAGAGCGGCGGAGCCTCCTCCGCGCGGTTTGCATATGAAAAGCTGTATACAGTAACGTAACGGTTCGTAACATGTTAATTGGTGTCGCGTATTTGTCCGGTTGAAATGTTTCCTCGTGTGAAACCTTGTGCAAATTGTCGCCGGTTAAATGTTCCCGGACAGTCGATCATTCGCAACAATATCCGCTAAGAATACTCATTACCGATCCTCTCAAACAGAATTAAACATCTGCTTTCAATTCTCCAGAATCGATCGCTCATTCGTTCACTGCGTCTCGCGACTGTTCAAATATTTAATCGATCACCCAGATCGTCCGACGGAATAAGAAATCTATTTTCCGTTCGCGTTTGCGAGTGATTTCCTAAACATTTACGAGGTCTAAAGCGTCCCGCGAGAGTTTCACTTATGGTTCGAAATCATTAACGAGACTGCCCATTTGCTGAAACTTTCGCAATGCGAGCGACTGTTCGGCGCGGGATCGCTGTCAAACTAGCAACAAAGTTTACGAGTCGATCAGCACGTTTCAGCCGGCACACACGGGCAACGGTGTTCGATCACCTGATTTGCAGAATCCACGAACGGAGCCGAGCACGTGTAAATAGCCGAGAGAAAGCTAATTTCAGGAACAGTTATATCCCATTCCGGCGTTATCGATCTCTCTCTCCCTCTCTTTCTCTCTCTCTCTCTCGCTGCTTCTCTCGTTTCCAATTTTGTAGCCGTTCGTTATAACACGTCGCAAACACGATGCTTAATCCCCGTGCCATCTCGAAGTTCGCTTCAGTATCCATAAAATTATGTTATTATAGATGATCGGACGTAAATTGGTCATCAATGTCGCAGGGTAGAAATCGAGTCGCAGAGGAGGAAAGTGCCGTTCCTTCGTACCGCGATTTCGATTAAACTATTAATTTATATAATTGTTGCGCTTTCTCGGTGAACGGCCCGAGAATATTACAATCGGCTAATAACGGCGAAACACCTCTATCGGCGCCGATAATGCGATTTTAATGCGTTCGTTGCTCTTCGCGCCGCTCAGAATATCATCGGGTTCAGACCAAAAAAATCGGTTTAAAAAATCCTCAGGCCACACAAAAGGGAAAACTCAAGCAAGAAAAAATTGCCAGAAGTATCCTTGGATTTCCTAATTACAGCCACTACGCCAAAATACCGATCCCAGTGATTAGAATCCTATGGAAAAATTACAAACGTTGGTTCTTCGTGAAAAATGGTGACATAGAAAATTTTTATTTTCTATTTATTTATTTACGTTTATTGTAATTACCCGATTATTTCGTCTTGAAAAAATTAGCAGCATACATGTTCTCCTTTGACACGATTTTGCAGAGAGAGATCGAATAAATTAGATTCGAGAAGATTAATCGACGACGAGGACAACAAAAATGAAAAAAAAAAAAATGGCAGAAATTTCCATCGAAAACTGGGCAAAGAGCCATCGGCCCGAAATCGGAATAGGACATAACTGTTCCTCGAATTAATTTCCGGACGGCCATCGGGCGTCGAAGGATTTCGGAAATGGCGGCCCGATCGATGACCCATTTCGCCTTGTTCGCGATCGCGAGGCGGCGTAATCGTTTCCTTCGGGGATCGACTTTAAACGAGCGGCTCGTGTCCGCGGGAAATGGATCGCTCCGGGGTCAAGAACGAGCCTCTCGTAGACTCGCAATTTGTTTCAATTACATCCGTCCAGGATTTCGACGGCTCCTCCAGACGCTGTAACAACGTTTGCTTCTTGATCTCGCGGCGCGTTTAATTGCGATCCCGCGAAGTTGCAACCGCGCCGGGGATTATTCGCACTTTCTCGGTGGCGGGGGCTGTCTAAAAATAGTGAAATCGTTAATTATCAGAAATTCAACTCTCCCCGTGAAATTTATTTCACGCTCGCTCTAGTTCGTACAGTAATTTTCGTGGAGAGTGAAATTTCTGAAAATAGATGGTTCCACGACTGTTTTTAGGCAGCTTTCTAGACTCACAGAAAGCATAACAGCTAGTCGACCACTGCCGCGATAAATCTGTCGACGAGAACGACAGCGAAGCTGCAAGGCAGCCTGTAAAAATCAGTCATTGTCACAGATTGGAACAAAAGTGGAAATACTGGACGGTCGATAAAAAGTTCTGTAAAATTGGATCGGCAGTTTGTCTAAAGATTGAGGAGGCGTTATGGCGCGCCGCGGAGGCAAACAGAACTGGAAACGGTGGGGTCTGTCGACGGGTGTATCTTGTTTTCAGTGGTCCGGCTGTGGGCACGCACGTGGATCCCATAAGGCGATGGTATGCGAGACAGAGAGGCACACGGCGAGCAAGAGAAGCACGATGGGAGAAGCGGTTCGGAGCCGACTGGTGCACTCGTAAAAATTCTATCTAACAGCATCCGGTCGACCGTCGTCCCAGTCGGCTCGATACCACCCCGAGGATAATATAGAGATTAGGCGAATGTGTCAACGGCCTGGTTGTAACGAGCCAGCAACCGTTTCGCTTCGCCCTCGCAGCTGGAAATCCTGCCTATCGAATCGGGGAATCGAGTAGGCGACGCTCTTTTTGTCTCGAGCCTCGAGTCTCGACGCCGTCTCTTCGACAGCGAATCGTCGATAGTCGATACGGAATCGGCAGACCGTGAGACCTGCTGCACTCTCGCATTTCCGCTGCGACAATATTCCGCGTGCCCTACCATAATTTCCACATCGGCGCTCGAATCGGAAAATATTCATCACTGTATCGCTCTTTTAATCCCCTGCTCTCCACAATTTTTCTGTGCAGAAGAATTAAAACTTCTTTATCATTTATGATATTCCAGAAGGAAAAGAACGTTTGTGCTTCTATATTTTTAGTAACGTTTTAAAAAATTCCATTTTGGCATTCTTTAGAATGCAACTCTGATGCGGTAATTTTCTTTTCGTTTCCAATTTTCATGAATTTCTTTGCACGATCTTCCGCCGTCTGCACCCGAGGGCGCGACGCCATCTTTGATTCCGAATTTGGCACGAAAAGGACGTCCAGCTCTCGGCAATTCTTTTATAGTGCATAAAGATTCGGAGATACCGAAATCAGAGAGTATTACCCACGCATTTAATAAAACCATCGTTCTTTATAGCGTTTTTTTTTTTGCGAACGCTATAAAAGCACCGACGCCATCTTTGATTCTCGACTTGGCTCCAACAGCGTAGCCAATTCTTACCATTACTGTACATAAACTTCGAGCAAACATCCTATTCCCCCTTTTAACGCATTACTATGTCTCAACATTTGCAGCGACCGTAACGATTATAATAAAATGCGATATCGCGAAATATTCTCCGCAAGATTGATTAAAAATCGAGAGAGGAAGAAGCGATGCTTGTAAATGATACTCTCCAGAAGATTGATTAAAAATCGAGTTAAGACGAAGCGGTCCTTGTAAATGATTTTCTCCGAGAAGATTGATTAAAAATCGGGACAAGAGTATGCGATGCTCGCTAACAATTTCTCCAAGGATAATTATTATTAAGCATGTAGCAAACGGTTAATGGGGGCCCGGATCAAGAGGAACATCGTTTCAGAAGGCGTTAAAGCGTCGGCGTTACGTAACGAGAGTGTCGGAGCAATTAACTCTGACATTTCTTTTAATCCCGGAGCCATCGTCCCCGAGATAAATGGCGGCGCTTAAAAAACGATTCGTAAAGGAGAGAATCGTCCGGTTGTATTGGTTTCCCAGAAGGGTCCGGGGGTCCCGTTGTACTATACTATACTATATACCGTACCGTGTAACCTCTTCGACGGGGCCGATGGTGGTAAGGCGGCGTTGAAATTCATAGTAGCGTATCGAGGCAGGAAATGAAAAATTACGGAACAATCGATCAGCGTCTGCGGGCTGACCTCTTTAACTGTTTTATCAAGTCGCTCGGTTGGATTAACAGTGGCAGTGGCAGATACGCGTCGTGAATCACACACCGGTCGTCCGTTCCGCTGTAAAACTGCTGCCATAAACCGTCCATTATTCAATCATTGCTTATTACCGCGAAAGTTAATTCTCTCCCGTGGCCCTCCAATTTTATCAATAAAACGCTCTCGTGTCGACGTTCTCAAAAACTTGCGAACAACAAAATCAATTCAATCGTAACGCGTAGTTAATAATTTTAAATTAATAATTACACAAAAATGAGTAGGTACAATATGTTAACCCTTTGCACTCGAAGCTATTTTAACTCCAAAACGAAACATTTCTTCTGACCAAGAATATTTCCCTCCTATATATATATTTTTTTTTCACGTTATACATATGAAGATGTTGCAATTTACTCGTACAATACTGAACTGTTTAGTAATTTGTTAAATACAAACAAATTTAATTATGTAAAAAATATTTCGAATAACGATACAGCAATTTTTAGTGGCGCCCTACAGTCGCCATTCGAGCGCTAAGGGTTAAATATATTAAGCAGGAAAATAAATTTCTATTTCGCTCCAGTTTGTTGCAATTCGAAACGTTTGTATTTCCCGTGAAGATCCTCTGTCCATTGATATTAAAATATTTATAGTTCGTTCTGAGCACAGTCTTATGGATGCCAATTATGGTAGCAGATGCTTGCATAAAGGATCAGAGAGCAGATTTGATTTGCGAACCGAGTCGCGGGAAGTTTGCGAAGAGTAACATTCGAGAATTCGACGGAGTTTGTTTCTCTATTTGTTTTGTGGAGGCTCCGCAGAGACAGCTTGACGAGTATGACTTCGAAAAGTCTAAAGTCCCGCGAAGTGCGTCAGTGGTACAGTGAAAGTGAGATGAGGAGGCAACAATCCACACGTGACACTGACCTCGTAAGCGGCTGAATTAGCCGAGGGGAAAAAAATGTATACTAAATTTCGCAAGCATCGCGGGCTCCCATTATACGGTGTATCTCCGATCTTCGATACACGGGGCTCGCTTTTTTTTCTCCCCTTTTCATTCTTTCCTTCTATTTATAAAACCGCCTCGGCGCGTGTCCTGCGCGCAATTTCCGACGTGAATGGGCTCCCGTGTCCGGTTGAAAACTGCGAGAGCCTTCTGTGGATGCGGTGGAAACCGCACGTGTCGATAAAAATCTAGTTCCGTTGTGGACCGAGTCTAAGGTTACCCATAGCGCGCCGAGCTAATGGAAATCCAAAGCTGCATTGGACATTTTCCAGCCTCTGTTTTTACAGCCTGGCTCGGACCCGATCTTCGCGAATTTACTCAACGAGAACCGTAAACCTCCCGCCCATGAAATTTTGCGCACATGTTCGCGCGGCTCTCGAGTGGTACTCGGAATTTTTTCGAACATTTTTGTCGAAGATTTACAGAGTTACAGCCGCTGACGTAAGCCACGGTCTGAGAAAGATTGGTTTTCTCGGAAGCGTCTGTAGCGGCTGTTCCCGTCATGCAACGTAAAAAAGATGGAGCTTGTTTGCATCCTCGTGAGCGCTGCTATTGTCCATTCTTCGATCCTCTAAGAAAAGTAATGATTAACGAGATGGCATGGCGGTACGTGCAACTTCCGTTTTGAGAAAAATTTTGGCTTTGACGGTGAAATTCATTTATTTCTGTAAATATTTTTGGAACAATTGTTATGGAAATTGTTGGTGGCAATTGTAGCTGAAGTAACGCTGAACACATAAATTACAACGGGATCCGATATCCGTGTAGGTCCGAAAAGAGACATTTTTTGGAAAAAAAAACGCGTCCACATGTACAGCTTCGCGAACTTCATTAACTGCCTTGCGGATACATTTTTGTGTATGCATAGTGGATGCAGGAAATTCGAGTCGGTGCAGAAAAGGGCCGTTTGTTTGGCCAGGCGGTAGCCCCAACAGGAAAAAACACTCTTTTTTCAACGCTATGAAACGAACGAAAATATTTGCGCAGATCGTCGAATAATAGAGGACGGGTCCCGTTCGTCCGTGGGCCCGCAGATGTCCCACGAACCCGCAGAACGCAAGAATCGCCCCATTGATCGGATTCCCGTGTAAACAGCGCGTGTACACAAGCGGTCGAGATAGGGTTGCCAGTGTGTAAGTCAGTCGCGGCCGGCAATAAATCAGAGCAGGCTTAATGGATCAAATAAAAAGGCAAACAACGTGATTCATATCGGGCTGGACGGTTCGGGGAGTGAATTAAACAGAAAGAAGCACGCTCCGAGCGTTTCGGCGGGCTTGGTAGGGCGTCCATCACGGTTCTTGGACAGTTTCGGGGTTCGCATGGCTGGATCCAGGGACTGCAGCCGTCGTGGCCGATACTTTCGACCATGAACTCAAACTGAACTGTGGATTGGTGCGTTTTGATGATCGATTATATTGAGACTGATCAGGGGAATTTAGAGGAATCAGTTGACGGGTTTCGGGGTTCACAAGACTGAATCCAGGGACTGCAGCGGTCGTAGCCGCTTCTTTGGCTCGTAAATTCTAAAGTTGACGATAGAACACGGTGTTTCAATGACCAATTGACACCGGGGGATTCAGGGCAACGGTCGACGGGCATTTTGAATTGATTAAAAATGGCCGGCACCGTGAAACCGCTGCGGAAAATAATAGATCCTACGGTCGGTGTCAAACGAGCGAACACAACGCGCGGTGAGAACCTGTTATTAGACGCTGACGGAACGGCGCAGCTCATTTACATCACCCTCGATATCCAATTATTACCGGCGCAGTTGCTTAAGCGGCTCAAGAAACGATAATAAAAGTGCATCGCGGCCACAGCGTCGTCGTCGTCCTCGTCGTCGTCGTCCTCGTCGTCGTCGCCGTTGCGACTCCGGTATTTATCGTCGCTGCGAAAGCCAGAGGTCCCTGCGGCCAGCACCGCCGCTTATTATTAATGGAACAATTAGCTTCGCGGGTGTTAAGATGCTATCGGTGTCTGTTTGACTCTTTAATCAGCGCCGGGGAACGAGCCACGCTCGATCGTGCACCGCGGCCGCGGTGAATGTCAGCCGAGCATGCCGAGATTCTTGTTAGAGATGTGTCCGAGAACACTAATTACTCGATGGAAAATTCGAGCCGACCACTTTCTAACGCCACGACGAGAGCCTTTCTGAAATCCAACGTACCTGACAATCCACGTGATCGATACATTAATCGTAGCGATAAATTCGGTATCCTTTTACGGTGATTTTACACGGGGAAATTATCAATTTTCCGACTCACGAGTTTCCCAACGAAATGCGCGAGATTAGAATTTATTTATATTTTTCAACCGTACGAGGTGGACTTTTGACCTAGAAACAATTACTGGTGATAGGCCAAGCCTTCTAGATTAATATGCAAGAAGTCTGAACCCGATGCGTCTAATAGTTTTTGCTGCATAAATTCCCGAGTACAACCTATTTTCACGAGAATGAATTAACACGAATGAGCTCAAGATTCTGTATACAGTGACGAGCAAAAGTGTAAACACACTTCGCTAGTTTCACATAAAACGTGATAATACAACCTGTTTTTCAATTGAATGATAAGAAAAGAATGAAAACAAAAGTCTTCTGTGATGAAGTGGCCAGCACAAAGTCCAGATATGAACCCAATCGAAAATTTGTGGTCAATTGTGAAAAGCGGGCTAGCAAAATATGACAATCCACCTTAAGGTGTTCATGAATTGTGGAAAAGGACAGAACAAGAATGAATGGTACAACATTGAGCCGGAAATTATTAAAATATGCCACGCAGGATAGAAACAGTACAAAAAACTAAAGGATAATGGAGAAAATATGAATTCAAAGAACTAAGTGCAGAACTGTAAAATTTAAAGAACTTTAAAGTGCAGAACTGTAAAAATTGTCTTCAATCCGTATTTTCGATAAATATTCCGTACATTGTTAACGAGAATAAACTGCTGTGTTTTGTTTATCCTATTCACTTCGTAATTATTTGTACCTAATCTTCATCATTCAATTGAGAAATAGGTTGAGTGACACTTTTATATATCAATAGGTGGGTTTACACTTTTGCTCGTCACTGTGTCTTCTCGAGGACTTAACACACTATCGGCGGGTAACGCCATGAGCTTGACTCACACGTCACCTCGTTGCTTAACAACCTGACGGTTGCTTACAAAGAGTTGTGCAAAACAAAATATTTATTACATGAAAAAAGAAAAACAAGCATTGGTAAGTGCTTTACTAACACTTAGCGTACGTTCTGCATAAAAGGTATTAATACCCGACCCGCCGATTGGCGCCAGTCTGTGGAAAAGGTATCAATACCCTTCCCGCCGATGGTGTGTTAATACTATGACTTAAGGTAAAGGTATCAGTAGTTGACCAGTTAAGAGAAGTTTTTCACGCGAACAATAGTAACCGCTTGCTCTGTCATCAAATAGCGACAGTCGATGCCTGAAGACACTCTTTAAGTCTTCTAGATTATGTAACAATGCCACTTTTTAAAAAAAGTTTACTTATACAAAGTTAAGAAACATATTTAAAAATTCTGTAATTGCTTCAGAAGTTGACCACTCTTAAACATGAAAAATCTAGTAATTGACCTTCTCTTCGTTAGTAGTTGACCATTTATACTAGAAAGAGGGTTAAAGCAACAATGTTGGGAATCATTTTAGTATCATTTAGTTTCAACAATTACTAGCACAAATTACAATTAAAGAATAAAATAAGAAATAAAATAAATCAATTCCATAAAAAGTTCAATTCAAGAACAGAGTAGACGTTGCGAGTTCTGCTCGATTTCGTGGGCTCATTGATATGAGAAAGTACAGCCTTCCACTCGTAGTCCAGTACATCAGGCTTGTCTGGCCACTTCCATAATCGCCCGTACATTTTCATGGACGAAATATGTAGTCGCTTTTGTTTTAGTTACACGAAGAATTTTTCAAAAAAAAAAAAAAATGTCATCGTCTCTTCAGAATAATTTCTAAAGGAGCCCTTGATAGGAGGCATCTCTCGATAAGTAATGAAATAACTTCTGAAATAAATAATTAAATAAATGCATTTTAATTTTCCGTTGGTATTTATAATGTCACGCACATGGCTGTTTTAAAAGACACTGATCAATACTTGACCGTGAATGCAATCAATAGTTCACCATGTGGTGATCCTCTAAAACACAGCATGCTACAAAATTTATAATTATATTTTGTACTCTTAACAATCGTAGATGTAAAATGGATACATTATAAGTCGTAAACAAATTTAAATGAGTCACGTTAGTAATTGATCACGCCTGTCAACTTCTAAAAATTGTTCAAAAACAATATTCAATATTTGACCACCTAATAAACTATTGTTTTTCAGGTTAGAATAACAAAAACAATGCATGTATCACTTATAAAACTCTGTGAGAATATAAACAGCAAATAATTCGGTCGCGAAAAGTTCCCCAACGTATAGATTTCTTTACCTGAACCGTACAGCTTTTCTTAACAGAAACGTTAAGGAAATAGAGATATATCAGCATATTACTAACCTTAATGAATTCAAACGTCCGTTATTACTATGCATACTTCACTTCGCATGCAATTCATTTGAAATTTAAACAGCAGATAGCATGGCATCCGAGATTCACTTTCGTCAAAAGTGCACAGCTCATAAAAACCTTATTTTTTATGTTTTTCTATAAAATGGTCAACTACTGGTGCCTTTACCTTAAACTTCCCCTAATTTTGCAGGAACTATACGGTGCTTGATGTTCAATCCCTGACATCGTCGTCAAAGAGCAATCCGTTCTAGCCTCGTCGCGCAGAGTATAAGTTGGTATACGTTCGATTAACAGAGTTTGGTTTTGTTTTGCAGCACGCGAACAACGTGCGAAAGTCGGCGGCGGAGTACGTGGCGCGTCGTCAGGCCCGCAAGATCTCGATGACACGTTCGATAACCTCGTCGCTGGCGTTGCCGATGAGCCAGCTGAGCGACGTGGCCTTCCTGCCGAACGCGAAGGCCGGCACGTTCTTCGCCCGCGACAACGTCTCGAATTTCATCGGCTGGTGCCGGAACAGCCTCGGGATCATCGAGTGCCTGCTCTTCGAGACCGACGACCTGATCATGCGTAAGAACGAGCGCCACGTGATCCTCTGTCTGCTGGAGGTGGCGCGAAGGGCCGCGAAATTCGGCATGCTGGCGCCGATGCTCGTGCAGATGGAGAGGCAGATCGACCGGGAAATCGCCGCCGAGAACAAAGCGGCGAACGGGGCACACGGGAACTCGCAGAACGAGGAAAGCGACGACGAGTACGCGGACATGCATCAGGAGGAGCCCTGCCTGATCTACGGGCCCCAGCCGCAGATCGTCACCAACGATCTGAAGAGCCTGGACGAAATGGTAAGTCCGTTAAAGATTCTAACCGTCTTCTTCCACCGCTTCGCTCTTTAATTAGCGACTTTTCACTTTCGACGGAGGTCGGACTCTTTCTCCGGGTGGCAACGCGTTTAACACTGTTTCTGCCAAAGGTGTCAAACGGCAACTCTTCAAATCTTTAATAGGGTGGACCTTATTTTTCGACCATCTGATTTTTTTATGCGACCCCCTAGATCTGTTCCAGATCCAAAAAAAAATCAAGTTCTGCAGAAGAAGAACTCAATTGGACAACGGGAAAGGGTGTCGCAATCGGTTTGAAGTTTGAAAATTTCAGTAATTTCCCTTTAATTTTACATGCAACTCAAATTTTATGTTTTAATGATAAGAGTTACTGTTATAACATAAAAATATCATCTTTTGGTTGTATAATAAGAAATTTTACTTGAAAGTTTGCTTAAACAAATTCATTAAACAATTTAATTTTTGCTTTGATATAATAAGAATATTTCATTAAAATAGTGTTTAATGACCAGTGGGATTGAAAAAATGTGTACTTTTTCATTTTTCGCAAAATTAAAATTTTTTGCATAAACAAACTCGTTGCGACACGTCTTCCCTTTGTCCGATCGACTTGAAATTTGGAGGGAATTAGTTTTTTACCGAGTAGAACAGATTGCAAGGGTCGCATCAAATGAATTAAAAACAAAATTTTGCACAAGAGCAACTAAGGTCCACCCTAATCTTTAATGAAAATTGATCGGGGCTGCAGAGATCCGTTAAAGATCTGCAAAAGAACTCTTGTAGCGACCCAATAGATTTGTCGAGCACACAGGATGATCGGTTACTGAAAAATGAGTCTAAGTCGCTAGAAGTGTTAATGTTTTCATAGGAACAAAGATGTGAACCTCGGTGCAACTGTGGAACCTTGTGCCAAACCATAATGTTCCGCGTCCGTTGCAAGGTACGCTAGGAGGCAAACACAAATTTCCGTTTCTGATCCGTCAGCGAATCCAGAGGAAAAATCGTTCGGTAATCGGTCGAACAGTTCGCGCGTGCACGAGCGGCGTATTTGCGACCGGCAACCGGGGTCCCGATCGTTTCCATCGGTCAAACGGAACGAGCAATTACGCCGGTTCGGCCCACGGTTGCATTGCCCGACGCCGGTGCGTAACATTTAGCGAGTGATTTAATGCTCATTATCCATTTAGAGACTGGAAACGCTTCGACCGGGAGCCCGTGTACCTCTCACGAACGGTTTTTGCCCGGTGTCATGCTAATACGATTTACGAGTAGCGCGCGAAACGACTGCCGGCATGGCACGCCGCTCCGGAAGAAAGTTATCATGGCGAGCGTTTAGACTGTCGTTTCTCGTGTACACAACCTATTAACCGGGTGTACCGCGAACCCCTGGACCACCTGGAAACCGAATTACCCGGCCGTGGACGGGACCGTTTGTTTCTCTCGAAAATGCTTCGTCAGCCGTCTGACGAATCGATCCGAATGATCGCTGAAAGGCAGCCTACGGTCAATGTACCATATACGTCTCCGCGGCACCGGTGATTCCTATTAATTCAGATTTCTCTGAATTCATTGCTGGAAACGGTACCAACGACCCGAGTTTAATTAGTCTCCCATCGGAGATGAAAGCGGGGTCTATCAGGGGTTCACACGCTTTCGATCAGGGACTTCCGCGTCACCTCCGGGGTTCACACGTCCTCGCGCACGGATATCTCCGCAGGTAATTGACTGTAACTCGCGCGTATCATTTGCACTTGCGAGGCGCGACGAATTAATTTGTAGCTATAATTTGTTCGCGTCTTGTTTCGCGATTTGAGGAGCGATCCGGTCGGACGGGGCCGCGGTTGGCCACCGATAAACATGAATTATGGAACATGAATTATTAGCGGCGCGAAGGGGAACGGTTGTTTTGCCTTTCGACGCTCTCGGATACGGCCGGGCCGGCCGCGCGGTCTCTTATATTCTCCTGATCCGGTGATATTCCCGGTCAGCGGCGAACCACACAACGCCATAAATAAAATCCGTCGTGCATCCGAAGAGCGGCGACTTATTTTCGCGGGTCGTTCACACGCGTTACAGTTTCCCGAGCGAATTCCCACGGGAGGAGGATTCTTTCTCGCCGGTCGCGACGATGCACGGCGAACGAGGAACGAACAGGGAACGCCGATAAAATCGGGAACAGCGACGTCGGAACGGATTAACGAGCGTCTCGCGTTGCTTCGAGAGACGCGGCCCGTCTTTTCGCCGTGTTGGAACGCCGAGGCGCCCGTTAGTTCCGCGCTGAAAGCCTCGGAAACACGGCGAGAACGACGCCGTTTTCCGCGACACGCGTCGAACAACGCCGGATTCACGTGGACTCGACTTTATCGCGGTTCCCTTCGGCACAGAGAACGATTCCAGGACATTTGGTGACCGGTGAACGTTGCCTCGAAGCTTACACGCGACCTTTCCGCGGATAAATCTCGTGTGCATCGCGGCCGCGTGCAGGCCAAGACGTGTCGCAGTTATTCATTAACCGAGGACCTCGATCTTATCATCGATTTCTGGCCCATCGATCCCCTAACTCGGCCATCTCCATAAAAATTGCACAAAGAGGAAACATTCTGCAAGCATTTCCCCTCGAAGTTTAATTCTTGGCAACTCTTAGTTGACAGGTTCACTAACATCGTCGCACGCATCTGACGTTCACAGTGTCGCAATTTAGATAGTCAAAGTAATTTTATACACATTGCTGTCTAAAGTTGTAGTAGTCAGCAGAATCTCCAGGGTCTCTGAGACTTTGCTCTGGTAAATTGTTATAATATTCGGTAAGGTGTGTATTCTAACAAAATATTAGGAGGACCCATAAGTAATTATTGACCCTATAACGAAAGTTACGAACGAAAGTTCGGAACGAAAGTTCGTAGCGTTTTTAAATTAAAATTCAATGATAAAATTAAAATATTTATTCATAGGTTTATTCAATACATCTCCATAAACATCGCAAATTTTCTTTGTTGTTACCGTTGCATTAAATCCCGCATGAAAATGAAAACGTATGCAATGACGAATATGATCCTCGGAAGGTACGGACGTCGCCATTTTATTGCAGGGTTGTAAACAAAAATTACACTTTTTCGAATATTTTGAACACTGAAATGTCCTCTTCAACGGTCGGTACAGAACTAAAGGCAAAACAAATTCCTTGCAAATAATTGACTACTTATGGGTACAAATGTTTCGAATTGCAACAAACTGGGGCGAAATAGAAATTTATTTTCCTGCTTAATACATTTAATATATTGTACCTACCCATCATACGTTACGATTGAATTGATTTTGCGGTTCGCAAGTTTTTGAGAACGTCGAAACTGATGGTTGGCCGGCGATGGAAAAATCACGTAAATCCGCATGCGAACGTTTCTGCGGCGCTGTCGTCATCGTCGTCGACCCCGTAGAATTTTCTGTCCGGCGAAAGAGGATCCGCAGTCTTCCCCGGCTGAGTCAGTCGGCGAGAAGTCGTTTTCCCAGGGAAACTGCAATCGGGTCGAGGAATTAAAATAACAAAGCTGTCCCGTTTCGTCACGTCCGCCGCGTAACTATCCGCGGCACGCTCTTTAAAACGCGCGCCGGCATCCGAGGGATTCAGCCGTTCGAACATGGTCTCCCCTCGACCCCTGACTTCGTGCTCTCCTCTCCTCTCGCCGACTATGGCGATCGGCTGAACGGGAAGAGAGCAGTCGCGAGAGAGAATTCATATACAGATGAAATACCGGCCCCGAGATCTGTCTATCCGGCGCGGCGTCTAACGGGTCCCGGATTCATTCGAGGCGGGAAGAGATTAGAGCCATCAATTAGACACAATGGCGGATCCCACGGACCGCTAGATCCTATTCTTACGCGGTCGCTGGAAATCGTATTACTGGAAAGTGCTGGCTCGACTAATAACTCCCGGTGAAACGCTGCCGTCTCGACAGAAGTTTAGGGCACAATACTGCTTGTAACGAGGCAGCTTTGAAATCATTCTTGCTCTACTGGCATGACAAACGTTTTTATTTGTCCTCGGTGCGGTATAGACTTGACTGACTGCTTGCAGCCTGCTTCTGCAATTGTAGCAAAAAGGTCCCGTGCCGGGACAGCGTTGCTTCTGTTTCTGTTTCATTGGAGTCTAGAATACTTCGTCGGGCTCTAGTTCCTTTGAAAAGGTTGCTGCCGGCTTAGCAAGTTCGTTAAACAGCCGCCTGCTTCTACGAATGTAAGAGGAAGGTCCACGTACAGGGACAAGTACCGAGGCAATGCCAGCATTGCTTCTTTTTCTGTTTCAATGGAGTCTAGAATAGCTCGTCAGGCTCTAGTTCCTTTGTACAGTTCATTCGCTGCTTAGCAAAATCGTTGAACAGCTACCTGATTCTGTAAAAGCAACAGGCATGTTTACGTACAGGGACAAGTAGCGAGGCAAAGCCAGCAGTGCTTCTTTTCTTACATCATTGGAGTCTAGCATGGCTCGTCTAGCCTCCTTGTACAGTTCACCGAGGATTAATTAAACAGCTTCTCGCTTCTATAACTGCGCCAAAAAATTCCCCTTGGATGGACAACTAACGAGGCAACGCTAATACCGCTTGCTTCTCGTATTCTTCGAGCTATAAGCTGTCTTTGTGTGCTCTAATTGCCATGTACAATGGAATGATGGTTCAGAAAATTTGTCAAATATCTCCCTGCTTCTGTGCTTGTCCGAACCGGGTCCCACAACGGATCTAGTAGCGGGGGAATGGCAAAACGGCGTGTTTCGCCGGCAAAAGGAGCCGAAAATCGTTGTCCAGGCTAGGCTCGCGTTCCCAGCGCAGAGTCGCACGGTTGTTCAACGAATTTGCATGCCGGGGAACGCCACATGTTGCGGGGAACGGTTTCTTAAGGGGGCACGGAGGATCATATACGGAGTCGCAGCTGCATTGCAAGGAGATTTATCCCCGGCGCGGTTGCGTATGAATGCGAACAGCAATGCGCACCGCGCACACGGTGCAGAGGCAGTGTCACCGCGTCCCATAAAGGGCAGAAACGAAAGGGAAATCTGCACAGGTCGATCGGTCCCGCGGCGAACTTCCAACGCGTGCTCTCCTGTCCACGTGTTCCAATGTTCCCCTGTTGTCCCCCGTATTCCCGTGATACCCCGTGGGAGTCTTGTACGGGTAATTAAATTCACCGTTCGCGGACCAGGCGATAAACTTTCCGCCGCCGCTCGAAAATTGCGAAAGTTTCGCGCTGCTCCGAGGGTGCGCGTCAAGATGGCCGACGGATGCTCTGTCCGACACGCAGGTCCGCTCGAATAGACAACATACCGGTCTTGGGAAGCTCGTCGACGGGGCAACACTGTTTTTCGAATTTTAAACCACCCGGGATATATTTAGTTACCTTCGATCCGCGCCCCTTTTGGAAATTCACATGCGCGTCGCAAACTTCGCAGGTTTACAACTTCACAATGTTGCTCGAACAAAGAATATAAAAACTTTCAATGTCAGTTTGCCCCTTCGCTTGATAAATCTAATTTTGATAAATCGAAAATAATGTAATAACATTCTTAGTTCGTTTAATGAAAATTTGTCTTCTTCATGCCGTGATAGAACCGTTCGAGAAACCACAGTTCGCAAAAATTAATGTTTGCCCAGAGATCCGCAATGCTGGTAGGCGTATTAGCTTGCGGAGGCTCTCAGAGACTTATGGTTTTCCCAGGGGGTTGCCAGGAATTTTATTCGACAGAGAACGCGAGTATTCTCTCCCGATCGAACGCCCACGCCCTACAGCTGTGCAATCAGCTGTCGACTCGCGAATTCCAGCCAAGGAGGAACTCAGGCGCGAGTCGGTGGTATCGATTAGAAAAAAGGCTGACAAGCAACTCCCATATCTTACCACGAAACGGTAAAACACGATGAGCTGGTTGGAACTACGGTGAATCATTCGAAAACCGTCCGAGCTTAATGAAATCGCTGATCAATGTTTGCAGGGATTCGCCGGGCTTGTACACGATTGAATACCTTCGAAGGCTCGTTCGTTGAAACGGACACTCAAGGCAGCCATTTTCTTGCACTAAAACATCCCCCAAGAGTAGAATCAAAAGTTTATGAAATTGCCCGGCAGCTTTTATTTCACAGATTTATTGACAGTTCTCTAAAAACTACGAATTCTTCTTAAAATAAAATATTATAAGTCTCTGAAGTTAGTTGAGCTTTAGGTAGCCATTTTGATTGTTTGGAGCAAGCACAGGGGTCATGATTAGATTTTTATGCGTAATGGAAATTATCCGTGTTAATCAAAATGTCTCCCTTCTTTTTATTTTTTGGCTATTTTAAGTTTAGCTCATTTTCCGAGGAGACCAGCTTTCGAGATCGATTGGAAACAATTTTGATGGCTGTGCCCAATAGGCTCGCAGGAACGTCGAGAGGTGTTTAATGGCGGATCCGATAATTTCGCATGAGAGGCGAGATTATGGAGCTTTCGAGTCAGTTCGACGAGCCTCGAGGAAGAAATCAATCCGTCTAGACTTTCTTCCGTTGTATTCACGCGTCTATGGAGATTCCCATGATGATAGCCGGGCATGGTGGAGCTTCCAGGCTTCCAGGGTGGTCTCTCCGCAGGCCATGCCAGCCGGGAGCCGAGCTTCGCAAGCGCCGAAAGCTCGTGTATTGATCGCCGTTAGCCCATTTCGTATCAAGTTCAAGCGCAAAGTCCTCGAACTTTCCACGAAGGACGAGGCTCCTTTCTCCTCGGGATATCGGCTGACCCGGCTGACCGTGGCCCCGTCCTTCCTGCGGGAAAAATTCCGGGCTTTCCAGCTTTATCCAGCTCGGAAAATGATTTCACTTCTTCTGGTTTAATCGGAAAATTTTCGAATATTCTGGTACTAGGTGAGTTTCTATTATGAATATTTGACAACGCATTAAAGTCATTTCTTGTTGAAAGATTTATCTCATTAGAGACGGCACTAGATTTTCTATTGCAGATGGCGCTCCGCCTAATTTGAATAATTTTGTTAGGAGAGTAACGGAAAATACAATGGATTGTTTTTCGGTAAACGTAATATACTTGGTCAGGCTACTTTTGTGTCACGAAGATAAAGATAAAGGTGTGTGGGTTACGTGGCACGAAAATAGAACTCGAATCGCGATCTCGGTCATTCCAGAAATGTTACGAAGACACACGTAACCGCAATCTCCGTCGCATAGTTTCGAGAACGACAGAACCCGCGTTATCCCCGGATCTTCACTTATCAGGAAGCGTCTCATTATCGGCGGGAAAATATTTACCCAACTTCTTTCCGATATTTTCTGCGGATATTCGGTCGGCGCTTCATTTCCGGCGATAAGTATGCGCATGTTCCGGCCCTCGATATTCCAGCAGAGGATCAGTATATTTTTGGGTGCTCGGAGAAAACGTTGAAAATATTTCTCTTCCGGAAAGAGAACAAAAGCGAGGTGAAAACAAGCTTGGTCAAATTATTTTTCGTTCCAGTGAAACGGAAGGTCTCGGGATTTTGAGAATTTTTTTTTCATTCGACTCTAGTCTTCGATAGCGATCTAGATGGATCTGTAAAAATTGAATTAGTCGCTAAGATGCGGGTTCCGAGGAGACCGGAACACAGCTCTCGAAATATAATGAAACAGGCGGGCTTCCGAGTAACGTCGTTAACAGTGACGTATCCTGTATTCTGGAAAGGCGTGCATGATTCATTTCAGACCTATCTGCGCGGGTTCTAAACTTGGAATGGTCGCCTCTGTATCTGCGAACTGCCGCGTTATCGTAAATATGAATCTGGCCTCTTAGTCAGAGCATTTGTCTCTCTATTTTCTTCCGGTGGAATTATCACTCTGAAACGCGCTGCGAATCGTTCGCACCTGAGCACAGATCCGAACCCTAGATCCTCTGCACCTGGGATCATCTTCTTCCTTTCGAATCTCCTTCGAATTTTCAACGAAGACCTATCTCCCATGGATCTTCAATTATAGCTTCGAATCTATTGATCTTTATGAACCGAAATTTTTTACACATTCTGCTCAAACATCGGTAAGAAGGACACAAAAAAATCTAAATTGTACAGCGTCTCTTTCCACCGATAAAAAATTCAAGAAACTTATCTGTCTTCGGAAGTGAATGCCAGGGTTTTCTTCGTCGCGGTTGTTTGGTTATTTAAGGCGTTTCAAGATCGATGGACTTTTATGGTGGTAATGGAGAGCAGGGGAGTCGAAATTACAGCTTTCAGGATTTTCGTTTGAACTGTCCACCGGTTTGAAACGCGGAGGGTTCACAAAGCGTTCGTTCTCGCTCGTAACTATTGACCCAAAATGCGCGCGGAGTCATTAAGCGGGCAGCGCGCGTCGTAAGAGCCGAGAGCGTTTGAAACGACTGCAACCTCTTAGGCGAGGAATTCCTCGATCGACACCGTCCCCGGCTCGCGAGTAATTAACGGTGAGTAATGACGGGAATACTTGTCTTGCGCGCTGGTGCGAATGACCCAGATTTCGCTCGGACGCGAGCGCCGCGACGAGCGAAGATTTTTGTTTCCCCTCCTCTGCCGAGAATTTTCGCAAATTCCCCCTCCCTAACTTTCTCACAATTAACTTGTCATCAAATCGATACCTTCAGATATTCTCTGAAACGAAGCGCGCAAGATCCGGTAGAGTTTTTAACACTCGGTTCATATTATATCAATGAAAATAAGGAGAATGTGACTATCCAAGTTTTCAGTCATTTTTTAAAATAATATATACTGTAAAAATTAAATTGAGGATACAGTTTATTTCGACGCCTAGTTAGAAGTTTGCCAATTAGAATGGAGAAGGAAAATTGCAGAAACGGCAGAGATATTGACATTGGCGTGGAAAAAGAGGATCATGAACGTCCGAAGGGCCGGCGATTGTTCGATCCCGTGCTAAGGAGAAAAGAAGCCGAGCTCGCCGGCTGCGTCCGCGAAACAGCCATAAATGGCGTTGAAGTCTTGGCGGCGCGTTAGTTATTACGTGCAATTAGCCCGGGATAGCGAGAGGAGAGAAGGCTACCGATCCGTGCAAGGTCTGGCTGCGGTCTGAGTCTTAGCTAATCACTATTTATCGGCGACTTTCAACGGCGAGTCGCCGCGACACTTGCCTCCGTGGCCCCTCGCCTCGCCGAAGTACTATATTGTCTCGCGTCGCGGCTGACAGTGAGTCACGTCTGTCTGTTTCGGCGTGAAAAAGTTCCTCGGCGAACACAGTTGGCCGATTCGAGCCATTCAGCATGCAGGCCGTTGTATTTGGTTGCTCGATCATTCGGTTCGGAGGTATTCGGAGAAAACGTCCCCTTTGTCTTCTTATTCGAACGTTTACCAGGATCGTGCCAGAAATTGCTGATTCGCGCTCGAATCTGGAGGAAACGCGGGTAAAACGGTCCTGGCGTATTGGTCCGCGTTGGTTCAGGATGCTAGAGTGCTCGGAAAGTCTATGGTCGTCCACGAAAATTGATATTTAATGGAGAAATTTCGAGAAAATGCGAACAAATTCAGGAAAACAGTGCAAAATACGTCGAGTTGTATTGGTTCGGCGACAACCGCTCTAGAGTGGGTAAGAGATCGTAGGGGAATCTGTTGCGGGACCACCCGGTAGACATTCCACGCTTCGCGAGGCAAGTCGCAGCAAAGTCGAAACTCGATTTTGGTGTTTGATCATCAGCGGGCTAGGGAGATGAAAGAAAAATTCTGACGGTCGCCCCAGTAACCCCTATGTCCGTGGCCCTCCAACCTCCTCTTTCTCTCTCTCTCTTCTTCTTCTTCTCCTTCCCTTTTTCTTTCTCTCTCTCTCTCGAGGGTCCTGAAGCGGAATTGACGCTGTTGGCACCTTTCGCGCTGTTCGATCGCGACATCTAGGTTATTCCAATAAAGTGCACTCGAAGTGCTTCTAAACGGCTTTGATTGCCCGCCACGGAGGCTCGTGGCACTGTGTCGGAGGGTGCAGCGACCAGAAATCTGATTTCACCCTGGACAAAACATCCTCGACCAACCCTCCACCACCGTTCGTCGAAAAAGCGCGTGAAATTTCCTCATTCCCCTAAAATCTCTCGAACTTTAACCCAGTTTCGTTCGAAATATTAACAGACCCCCGATTCAAGAGCAATGAATTCATCCAAAATTAATCCATAGTCTTATTAACCAGTTAAGCGCGTTTGACGTGTATACACGTCATCCAAAATTCTATTGCGGTGCGGTTAACGTTAATGAATTGTTAACTTCTTATCGAATAAAAATGTAATTCTTTCTCCTTTTGCTTTCCTTTTTTCGTAAAATTTATAATAGCGGCATTTGGCCTGCATTCGACGTATATATTCGTCATTGCTTGATTTTAATTCTGCGCCGTGAGGGATTTTTAAAATTAAGTTCCACAGTCGGTTAATCTACACAGTCTGGAAATGATTAAACTGTGTAGAAAGTTTATCACTGGACTGCAGCTTTTTATGCAAGACGTGGGAGCTACATACGCAGTTGTCTTAATCATTTTAGCTAGCCGAGAATAATGTAACAATATTTTTCAATTCTCCGAATATCTTTAAACACATAAAATCCGCTGTCTAATTGTTACAGTCACTAGTAAATAAAGGAAATTTCTACTTGTTTCTCGCCAATGACGCAGACAATTTTTATACACGCCTGTGAGAAGCGCGAACTCCAAATATTACTGTTCGCGATTATAAAAGTTTATATCGAGTTTCCGCGAAGAAAGGAGTAATCTGAAGAACGATATTTTCTGCGAGAAGAAAAAAGAAAGCGCCGGGGGACTTTCAGGAACTTTCCGCGTTGCCAGACGACTTTCCGAGAAATGTTTACCCGATTGTGTCCTCGCCGATATTTTTGATCGAGCCACTCGATTAAATTCGAATCACGATTCCCGCCGCTATGAAGGGAGGGGCGGCGCGATAAAACGAACGTTTTGGTAAAAGGGTGCGAAGAACCTCGTGTGCCTCGAGGACACGTTCCTGCTGCCGAGCTTTCCACGGGAACAGAAGCAGAACGTCTGTCTTATGCGGGAGACGCGTAATTCCATTTGAAAATGTGTCTACCAGAACCGGAAACACCCTCCGCCGCGTGCCGAGCACTACCCTTTAATTCTGGAGGGTCGTTCACCCCAACCCTGGCAATGAATTCCTCCAGACGCGACATTAAAAGTCACCGTCGCTCTTCCGATACAATGTTCCCGACGAAATCGCCACTTTTCAAAAGGTACCGCGCTTTTTACGTCCGAATTAATTGTTAATTGTTACTGGATTTTATTCGTTCACACCCTTTTCAAAAATTCCTGAAAGGCCAAGAAAGCAATGATAGCAATGTACACACGTGGACCACCCTTTCACCCCCTAACCCTACTGTGATAGGAAAAATTTGAGGGTGAAAACCTATCATTTTTAGTCCAACTTACATATCCATTACACTGTAATTGTTAAAATTTCAATTTCTATATTCAGGGACGAAAGGGTTAAACAGTAATCGCAAAGGGTGCTCAAGCTTTTGTGGCTAGAAAATCGTTGAACTATGGAGATACAGTAATCGCAAAGGGTCTAGTTTTCATTTTTTTTTATTGCTAAACAATGTTCTTTGCTCGAGGGACTATTCTGTAAAATTTTAGATCTCTGCACCTTCGTTTATCCCCTTGCACAACGATTTATTTTACGGTTTCCGTAATTTCTTAAAAAAAGGGAGAAAATCTATATCTATTGTATGCCTATATGTTCTTCAATAGCTGTGCATTAGCACTAAACCTACCACAGCCGGACAAATTGACGTTTTCAAACTTTTGCGTACAATTTCGTACATACAACATTATCTATTTACGACTTTTCTTAAAGTATGTATACAATGTATTTTTCAGTATTTATTTATCGCATTATTTTTTTTTCCAAGAAATATATGTATCATGACAAATTGACTAATATCCACGTTTAAGTATATTAACAATAATTTTTTTTAAGGACCGGTCATTTCGACCACGCACTATACGAACAGGTATACAAGAAGTGTTAGTAGGTTTAGTGTTAAGAACGCAAAAATAGAATTTTACTTCGGTGTAAAGGGAATTAATAACATACATATTTATTAGACTCTGTTCAGAATCTTCGTCACGAGTATGACTCGACATTGTAGGGCAAGGGGTTAAGGGTGATACGGGGGTGAAAAGCTTAAACTGTAACGTTCACTTTCTCAGTGATTACTTGCGATATTTAGATGAAATAACGGCGAAAATGAAGCTACATATTTGCATTGTTCGGCACATTTTTCTCAGAATTTCGAATCAGTTGTTAAGGTTTAAGAAACTTTTGAGTGACCATAGTGGACCGGTGGAAATCCAGTAGAACCTCAGTTCAAATGGATCACGTCAGTGTTTGAATAATAAAACAGTAATTGGATTACAGCGTTGATCTAAATCCTTACTGTCAGAAAAGTAGGAACAACCACTTTAGCCTGAATTATTTATTGATCAATTTGTGGAGCATAGTCGAATAGCACGTGGAAAATATTTACGGAGGTTTTACTGAATACGGCGGCGTTTCGTCGAACGTTTTCTTCGGAATTCGCAAGGTATCGGGGCGCACGCGGCAACGGCAGGTGGATTCCCGCAAACACTCGCAAAGTCGCGCAGGTTTTACGGCGAGGCCGGCAGCGTCGCGGCGCCGGCGTCTCTGCAATCAATACGTCGCGGCGCAACGTCCCGTGAGCTCCGACCTCAGCTGTTCGGTTGCGTCGACCCGCGCTCCTCGTCTTCTTCTGTCCAATTCGCTAAAACTTCGGACCTCCGAACCTATCGACTTTAATTAGACATTCCCTCGTTGATTACTCGACCCCTACATCGCGACCATTTCTTCCTCGAGCGTGGCGTTTTGTTATAGTAATCGGAAACGTCGCGCCGTTCTTCTTTCCTTTAATCGGGTTAACACGCTGAATGTCCCAGCAATGGCCTTGAAAGTCACACAAATTCAGAACCACTTATACATGTAATACAAGAATAGAAAAGACAAAGTGTATCGTAGAAATAATATTTATTGGGCTGCAACGAAAGTTCGTAGCGTTTTTAATTTAAAAATCAAAGGTGAAATGTTTATTCATGGATTTATTCAATAATACGTTTTGCCATTTTCGAAGTAACTTATCATTAGACTACGAATCTCTGTGCAGAATAAGAATTTTTACCTGAATCGCAACTAGCAATTAGTTAAGTATAGCAACTAAAATAAATATTTAATTTCTTGCTGTATATGTTTAATAGGTTCTTCATATGTTTTTACTGTCATAAATTAGACTTATCCGTTTCTATCATCAATTCATAAAATCCGCAGTCTATCTTCATGTTATTGAATAAATGTCTGAATAAATATTTTCATTTTATCTTTGAATTTTAATTGAAAATTGCTACGAACTTTCGTTCCAACCCAATGTAACATTCTCACACCTTGCAGATCTTAATAAAATTTGGTTTACTCAGTAGATTGTATTAAAAGTTGATTTTGGGGTTGATTAATTGAAGACTTTAATACAAGAACCGTGCAAATCGAGAATATTGTTATCAGATCGTGGGTTATCATTTTTAATGTATGTAACAACGTTAATATTTCACCGTTTGAGTTGCTTTTAACACTAAAACTACCGAACCAGTCAAAATGACTGGAGGATGACTTCTTCTTTCACGATTACTGAAACTATGAAAACGTTTCAACCAGAAATTTTTTAACACATCTCTTCTTTGGAGTACATGTTACCATAAAAATCGTATGAAACCGGAGCAAATTCAATCTATTTTATTATTATAAAGTCTATGTTATTATAAAATCTATGTTATTATAAAGGGATAAGTCTAAGTTACGTTTAGGGCTCGGTAGTTCTAGTGTTAAATAGCAACATTCGCGACAAAGGGGCTCGATTTTCCGTGTGAAACGACTGGTACGTGGGTTTTGCGGGATACGAACACATTCTGGGCAGCCGATGAACGCGTTAGGCTGGCTTTCCACTGGTTGGTCGAGCCAAAAGTCCTGCGACCGTTCTCCCACGGAGAAATCGGAGCGAGCAGCTCGAGATCGAGCAAACATATAAATCCTCGGGTAGCCGTGTACCGTGGCGTCAAAAGCGGCGAGTGTCTCTCGCCTCGACAACAACTATAATATCTCCTGCCGACTCTTGCTTTACAAGTCCACGTATTGGAGGTCCACGTGGCCCGAGAACGACCTATTTTTCCCCGAATTTTCGCAAAACCTGGTCGAAATTCATATCTCTGCGCAGACAAGTTCGAGTAGAATTTTCTGTCGGAACGGGAGACAACTGGTTATTTTTATCTATGCTTTTTAGATAAGCTGTTGGCTGGCGTTACGACCCGATTTCGGTGCGTTGCCACCGATCGCGATTGCGAGGAAACTCGGCCGGTTCTTTTCAGCGACAGTTTGCTCGGCTTATCTCGGCCGGTGTTGACCGGGCGGCAATCGTTTCCAGCTTTTCGCGAGGTTGCGGGGCCCACGGTGTGTGGAAAATCTGCTGCGGATCGGTGCCCCTTCCGCTTCCCCGATTTTTGCTCGGCCGCAAAACCGCAACGCCTGCCGGCGGCGCGGAGCGGAGCGGATCGGCGTCCTTCTTTTTGCGATCCCGCCGCGCCGGCGAACGGGAAAGAAGAAAAGGGTCGGTGTGGGCGGGCCACGCCTTCGTGTCCGTACGACTTTTAATAATCGGCCCGATTTATCAATGCACCGGCCCTAATTAGTAAGCAGCTCCGTTCTTTTCGCGTGCACGCATTGTCCGCGGTCGGCCTTCTTGCTCGCTCGATTCTCTCTCGTCTCCTCTTTCTTGCTACTTTTCTCTCTCTCTCTCTCTCTCTCTCTCTCTCTCTCTCTCGCGGCGAAGAGGCGGCCTCCACTCCGCCGGCTTATTCCTTCTAAATCAAAGAACGCCGTTCCTCCGCGCCCCCGGGGCGATCGATCCCCAACGAAAAATCGGCCGTCCGCGTACTATTTTTCAACGTCCGCCGCGGGATGGATCGAATTGTCCGCGGGCACGTTGCGAAATCGATTTTTCGATACATCCCGAAATTATTAGCGGAGATCGACCCTTCCATATTCGAATGCGAGAAGACTCATCTCGATCCAACGGGTTGTCGAGTTGTAAATTTCCGTGCGCAGCATGTTCCTCCGAGATGAAAAAAACGCGAACCGTAAGAATTCGCTTGCGATTTTTAACGTTACAAAACTCATTCTTCTACCAAAAAATATTTATCACGGTTGCTTGAACTTTCCAGATTAAAATAAAAAAAGGTTCAATCCGATCCGACGGTTAGGTCTCGAGATAAAAATTCATGAGTAGAGCCTCAGTCTCGTCGAAATGAACAAAAATCACAACCTGAGAATTCGAACCAATTCCTCGAATTCGTTTGCAATTTTTAGCGTTACAACTTCAATTTTCCCACTGGGAAAAATCATTCACTACGGATTAAACTTCCCAGATTAAAATAAAAGAAGGTTTAATCCGATCCGACGCTCAGTTCTCGAGATAAAAATTCAGGAGTACCGTCTCTTTGAAATGAACAAAAATCACAACCTGAGAATTCCTCGAATTCGTTTGTAATTTTTAGCTGGTTACAACTTCGATTTTCCAACTGGGAAAAATCATTCACTACGGATTAAACTTTCCAGATTAAAATAAAAAAAGGTTTAATCCGATCCGACGCTCAGTTCTCGAGATAAAAATTCATGAGTACTGTCTCTTTGAAATGAACAAAAATCACAACCTGAGAATTCCTCGAATTCGTTTGTAATTTTTTTAGCTGGTTACAACTTCGATTTTCCAACTGGCAAAAATCATTCACTACGGATTAAACTTTCCAGATTAAAATAAAAAAAGGTTTAATCCGATCCGACGCTCAGTTCTCGAGATAAAAATTCATGAGTACTGTCTCTTTGAAATGAACAAAAATCACAACCTGAGAATTCCTCGAATTCGTTTGTAATTTTTAGCTGGTTACAACTTCGATTTTCCAACTGGGAAAAATCATTTACTACGGATTGAACCTTCCAGATTAAAATAAAAAACATTTCAACTCGATCCGACGAATACCTTCCGCGATAAAAATTCGCTAGCAATTTTCCGTGGAAACAGTCGAAACGAGCAAAGATCGCAAACAACAAAGTTGCGAGTGGACTTTTTAACGATCTCTCTTGTTTCCGCTTTTCCCGAAGTGCCGTATCGCAGCGAAAGAAAACCATAGGGAAACTGGATCGATGTTATCGCGTGATCGTTAATTGATATTCAGCGGATACTATCAGGCTATCGATTGATGCTCAGCGGACCATATCGATCCAACAAGAGAACTCGAACCGATCGAACACAGCTTCGCGAGAAACTAAAACCCAAACGAGTTCACGCCTGATCGATTAATAGATGCTGCGATGGTCGCCGTTTCGTGGAAACGATATGCTATTTTGCTCGCCGGTTCTATGCTCTTGGCGACAAAGATAGTTGGTCGTTATCTGGAACAAATTGCAAATGAACGCTGTGTCATTAAGTATACAGAAGTTCGAGCACGCGGGAAAGCAAACTGCACCGTGTTCCTTGATCATACGAATTTTTGTAATTGTGATGAAGCCTTAGGAGAGTGACCGTTCCCAATGCTGGAACAATATAACACGTTCTCAGCGTAATCTCCGATTCCATTTGAGTGATTACTATTATTCAGCGGTTTCCGAAGCTTCGAGCCTCCGACGAATTCATTTTTACCGTCGATCGGGATCAATCTGTGAAACTCTGTAATGGAATTAACTGCAGCTTCTCGGCGACGTAGTATTTATTGGGAAATTAACGTCGTCGTTTAGAACTGGATATGCAATTATCGTGTACCTCCTCGCCAGTGACTTTCAACTCTCTTCGAGGAACGCGAGCCACTTCTCTTTTCGCTTCCTTTCGTTTCCTCTATCTTTTTCTCTTGAAGATCCAAAAATCCGTAGATTCGCGGTAAGGTAGAGCGTCCAGGTTACCGACAAAAATAGGCGAAAAATGGTTTTCACATTGTACGCGTAATACAATTTTTATCTGATTACTGGGACACCGATAAGATCAAAAGAGGACCAAGATGGCGGTAAACTGGCGGACAGCTCAATATTTCAAACGGCGCGAATATTTAAGAGCCAAAAATCCGTAGATTTGCGGTAAGGTAGAGCGTCCAGGTTACCGACAAAAATAGGCGAAAAATGGTTTTCACATTGTACGCGTAAGACAATTTTTATCTGATTACTGGGACACCGATAAGATCAAAAGAGGACCAAGATGGCGGTAGACTGGCGGACAGCTCAATATTTCAAACGGCGCGAATATTTAAGAGCCAAAAACCCGTAGATTCGCGGTAAGGTAGAGCGACCATGTTACCGACAAAATAGACGAAAAATGGCTTCACGTGCCTCAACTTTTCCTGTCCTTATATGAGAATATTTTTCGCTGGGAAAGGGCTCGTTCGAAAGAGGAAGGTTGAATCTAGCGCGCGCTGGTCATCAGCTGACGAGATTATGCAGATATTTGATAATATAAGCGTTAGAACTCTGAACAAAAATTGTCGTGGGAGTCGACGAGATAAGAAGCTTCGCATCAATTTGCCCTCAAAATGTTTTCCTGTTCAAAGTTATAGATTTCTTCTTTCTTTCTTTTTCGAGGCATACAAATACGCGCTGAAATTACGAAGTCTACGTTATTGGACGTTGTAGAAAGTTTCGAGTAGAATCGGGAGAGGGTCATTAAAGAGTTTCACGTTCTCCGGAGAATATAGGCATGTAAAGAGCTTGCCGAGGGCGATCGTCCGTCGAAAATATGATATTCGATTTGACGTTCGAGGGTGCACAGGGCGCGCTCGAGAGCTCGCACAGATCGAACCCCATCGCGATTCCCGTCGAATGCCTCTCGAATTCCTAAAATCGCTCGAAGAATTGGTTGGGAGGCTCTGCCATAATTGAAGCTCTGCCGGGGCTCGAATACGTCACGCCGAAGTATTTCGCGTGCTCGCCTAATCGATGGACTCGTATATTGGTCACAATGTTGCGCCATTATTCAACGCTCTCAGACCCCTCTCGGATAATCGCGGGGAATAATTCGCTGCGTAAGCATCGAATTAAATGATATCAATTTACTCGCGCAATTATCTTATCGGACGCTCGAGCAAGCGCCGGCGATTTAACTTTCGATCTCGAGGCCGGTTTCGATGCAACTTTGCTCGCAGTTATGCTCCACTGTTCTCCTTTTATCGTGACTTCTACACGAGTTTCATTAAACAAATAAATCGCTTTACACTTCGCTCCTTTTGCTGCGACGTATTCCCTGAATTTATTTATCGCAGCGAATTCCTCGAATATTTTCGCCTGGGGCAAGGTGATATCAACGATCGGAGTAATTGGTATTGTTTGTGAGGTACAGGCAACGAGCTCACTGAAAAATGGACCAGAATTCTCGGGAACAGTTTTTTGTAAATCGTAGATGGCTAGACTGCTGATTCTTGTGCAAAATGAAAAGCTTCTGAGCCAAGTTTGAGAGGTAAAAATGAAATAAAAACGTATTTCCTGATTTAAGAAATTATATGACTAGATTGCGGATTTTTGAAAAAATGAGTCGGTGCAATTTGAAGTAGGAAAAACATTAAAATAATTCAAGATCCTCGATGCCCCATTTTTAACGTTTTAGAATGATTGAAGAAGGAAGGAGCTTTTTCTTTGGCTTCTGTTTTTCATAATCGGTGCAGAGAATTTTTATTTTCCATGAAAATGTAGATATCCTTATGTTCCACGAACGCCATCACAAAAGTAGAAGTGCATCTCTTTTCCCAAGGTATCGTCGAAGTCGAAACGATGCTGTTCCTCGTCGGAAGATGAATTTTCCTGTCGATTCTGAACGTTCTAGCCGCAGGCGAGTTCTAAAGAACATTGTCCCACGATCTTGAGACTCGACGATCCTTCTCAAACGGGAAGCCCGAAGAATCGCCGAGAAACTTTTCTGTTTTCTCTCTCGTTTTTCCACGGGTATTCGAAGACGGAAGAGGCGAATTAGTTTTTCAATATCCAGTCCCCAAGCTTCTCCTTTCAATGCTTGGACACGGAACGGGCATTTCCATTTTCCATCGATCGGAAAAACGATCGCTCCGAGCATAAATCCCGGTGGTCTCGTCGTGGTCATCGCGTAACCGGCGTGCACGGGACCGCGTAAACAGCAATTACCAGCGATACGAGGAATTATCCGGTGCCATTATCCGAGGTTACCTGAGGTACACAGCCTTTCATTTACCTGCGAACGCTTGTCGCTCCCTGAACACCGACTTTCCCTGAATCTGACGCAACTGGAAAACTCCGGCTCACCGCTTCCTATATTTCGTCGGCGATCGATCTCGCTCTTTTCACGGTGCAAGATCGATCTCCCCGGCGACCAGAAAAATCCCTGTCTCAGCTCGAACCTTCCAGAGTCGAATGCAACAACCCTCAACTGGATCGGATGCACCGTTTCCGAGATAAAAATTCTTGACTGCAACGGTGTTCGACCCTCGCCGGACACGTAACAGAGATCGCGACAAATATCAAAAATTCTTTTATGTTTTTCAACCGCTACAAAATCAATTTTTCAACTGGAAAAAATTTGCTACTGTAGTTCGAACATTCTAGATTAAAACAGAAAAAAGTTCAATGGAATCGGACAGGTATTTTCAGAGATAGAAATTAGTAACTACGACGATGTCCATCCCTCCAGAAGGATATCGACAAAAATCGCCGAACAAAAATCCGTTTAAAATTTTCAAGGTTATAAAATTAATTTTTCAATTGGAAAAAATTTCTACAATAGATTGAACCTTCTAGATTAAAGCAAAAGAGAATTCATCCGAATCGGATACACGGTTCCAGAGATAAAAAATCCCGAAGTAAAGTTCTTGTAAAAACGAGCATAAGATCGAGCAAAAATCGTTTTTGCGAAAAAATCGAAGCGATGACTCAACCTCCCCCCCCCTGATTTCGCGTGCAGAACATCGTGTTTCGTTTAGCCGTGGAACGGAAGTCGGGTCGTTGTTCGCCGAACGATAAAAGTATGTTTTTACCCGGGCCCGGGGGCCGATGATCCTGTCACGATCGACGCGAGAACACGGACACGGACACGGACAACGACAACGACAACGACAACAAACAACAACGGCTACAGCAGGATCCTCCCGGTTACGTCAGGCCAGCGAGGATCGACCGTGAAAAAATGTCGCCGGCATTTATTAACACGGTGTACAAACCGGCGGAGAAAGTGATGGAACACCGCCGCTCGAGATCCTGATCGCTATCTCGGCAGCCGGTATCGCCGGCAGCCGATCTCTTCCCAGGATGATCCGCGGCGGGGGAGGCTCGTGGGAAGGAGGAGAGACGAACGATCCACGGTTCCGTGATCAAGGCTCCTCGCGTGGAAATCTTGATCGTGGAAATGAGTCGGGCCGCACGACGAGTCCTTTCCGCCGAGATGAAAGTCCCTTCGACCGATCGTGAACCGGTCATTCTTAGCTCGATCCTCGACGGTGTCTCTTCCAGAAAGATCATCAACTGCCCATTTTCCTTAAAACAAAAAAGACCAATACAAAACATTCGATCCTTGCAAAAACTTTTCCGAGTACCCGAGGACCTGAGTACTCGGAACATACATTTTCTGCATTTATGACAAAAACGGCCAACCACAATTCAGAGCACTGGACATATTAACAAGATTTAAGGATTTCGGCGTATCGGTTTCAACTTTGGTTATATAGTATTGGTTTATGCAATTTTTCATTTTTCTAGGCTAGGCGTTCTAGGCATTCTTTTTCTTGTATAACTACCGTGCGTGGTGAAAATGGCCGGTCCTTAAAGAAAGTTATTGTTAATATAATTAAACGTGGATAATGGTCACTTTGTTGCTGGATGAATTAGTAGATGAACAACTTCCATAAAATGACGATACAAATTTATTTTCGTATAATTTCAATTATATAAAAAATACTGCGATGCTCTCTCCTTCATTTACAAAATTGTACCGTGTCGTACACCTTTGCGGTTTGGATGGATTTGCCATGAAATAGTATTATCAACCAGTCACGTGCGTAACTTGATAGCGTCTGATTCAATAAGGCGGCTCATTTATTTTGAGTTGGCCATGCCACGAATAGCCTTTCTTTTATATTTATTGTTTAGGTTTAGAAGAGTAAATACCATATTATCTTGTGCGGTCAAATTGTCCGGCAGCGGTAGGTAGGACAAGATATATATATTTCTCGGGAAAAGAAAAATAAAACGAGAAATAAATACTGAAAAATACATTGTATACATGCTTTAAGAAAAGCCGTAAGGATAAATAGCGACGTGATAATGTTGTCCGTACGAAATTATACGCAGAAGTTTGAAAAGGTCAATTTGTCCGGCCGTGTTAAGACAGTGGAATCATATAAAATCTCATTTTCAGTGTCAGCAGTTTCTGTAGTTCTGAAATGAATAGAAATCGTACTAAATTCTGCGGAATTTTATATTCTACCATTTTTCAAAAATTTTCAGAAGCCATAAATGCATAAAGTTCCGCAGTCTAGTAATAGAATAATTAAAAGAAGAAATAACTTTATGCAAGCATTTCATATTTTGCATAAAGATCCGCAGTCTACTTACGATGGAGACTTTTGGGACACGCTAATGTATTATGTTTAGTAAAAATTGTCTTCCAGTTTTCTAAGAGCTGGCCGCACATGTGATTTACGATACCGAGAAGACTTCAGTAGTCTAATCTTCGAAGTAGGGTTTCGATTGACGAACCGCGGTAGCAACGCAGCCGAAGACAGCAAAATGGCGCGGAAAGGTTAACTTTCTATTCTTGGTCTGAAGGATTTCAGGAGATCCTGCGTACCATTGTAGCCCGAAGGGGAGGCGGAGGGGCAACGAGACGAGGCATCATCGGTGGCAGGCAATAAACTTGCAAGACACTTCTCGTTTGTTGAACGAGGGTCCGGTACCCGTGTCGCGGCCCGGTACTTCCGCGTGTCGACGTGTCTATTAACATAACAACGCGAAGAAAACTAATCCCGGCGAGCGCCGGTCGCCAGGACTTTCCTCGCTTCCCCTTCAGGCCCCTCAGGTTCACCGTGACCCCCCTCCGTACAGTCAGCGTCTCTTCCTGCATCAGCTGTCTCTGCGAGGATCCTCTCGCGAGCCTGTCAAACGGGATCGTTGTACCCGCTTATGCCTCTTCATTAGCTTGCGAGCATGCGCCGAAAGTCGAATTCGGAAGCGTGGAGGATGTCGCTGGCTACAGTGATTGATTCACTGGATTTCTAGCAGTGTTCCTGATTTCTCAACATTTTTCATTTCTCGAGAAATGAGAAATAAGACTATATTTCTCGAGAATTCTCGAGATATAAATAGGGAATTATTATATATTGGGAAACTTTTGCCAAACTTTTATAAAGTGACACATTACGCTTTTGTTTTGAAATGACTTCTTAAGAAGTATAATGCGTCTAATGTAAAATCAGACAATCTACTTCTTTTTCTTTTGTAACCAAATCTGTAGCCGTAGAAAAATTTCTTTCATTTTGTGGACTAAAAAATTTGGAATTCCTTTGTTAGAGTCCGGAATTTATTTTCTTCTGCCACTAAATTCTTGAAGGCTATCTGCAATTTCTAATTATAGCTGTTTTTCCAGTGATAGTTCCTCATTCTGAGAATCTGAAAGCTTTCACTATTTTCATAAGAATCATTGTCATATTTTCCAAAAAGTCTGCTTAGAATTTGTTTTGCCACTTTATACATATCTGCCTTGGATGTTAAATAAAACAATGTATCTTCTGAATCTTCTTGCAGAGATTCTGGATTATGCAGATATTTTATAAGGGATACAACAATCTTGTCTCTTCTTTTAGATATTTCTTCTTGAATAACAACAAGAAACTCATTACTCAATTCAGTATTCAGTTTTTCGGTCGGAATTAATTTTTGTTGAACGAACAGTGATACAAAAGAAAAACAAAATTTATTAATTCTTTTTTAAACTTTACATGTATGTAACACAATGATACGTTTTAATTTTACGTAAAAATTATATTTTATAGTTCTCCATCATTCAATCTTCTTTATATGGATTCTTTATATATGTTTATGGGGGTAATGTAAGATCAGCATGGTTCTTTGCTGTGGTGGCTGAGAGCAGACATAAGACTGGAACGGTAAAAAAGTTTCGGTGGCTGAGAGTAGACATACGACCGCAAAGGGTTAATTTTCAGTAATTTTATAAAATCAAAGCAGAGTTCTTGCGATCGATTCGCAATTCGTTGAATTCTGTTTTGCCTAAGGACTGTATTGTGTTTTTCATTCCTCCAATTTAATTCGTTCGATTTCTTGATAATTCGATGAGTCTCGACGAAGTCCTTACTCGCTAAATTTTATTGCCATCCATTGCTTCCATATGTGTCGCTACCAAACTGATTGCTTCCATGAAGAAGTCAGGATCAGCGAGCAGAGGAAATTTGTGTTCTGTCAGTGCATTTCGTGAAATAGTACGTAACCACTATAAAAGTCAGCGGTCCCGTCGGTCTGTTCGGCACACGGCGGTAGTTAGCGGACTCTCGACGGAGTAGAGGGAAGAGTCCATCATCCACTATCACGGAAGAATATAATTCCAACTGAGCCGCGATCCGCGGAAAAGCGTGTCAAGCTATGAGACGCTCGCGAGAGAGGAAGACACGGGGGCAAAGAACAAGTTGTCTCGACGAGCCACTGGACGAGAACGAGTTTACTCGTCCACAAGCACTCTCGGAACCCTGGAATAGTACAAAGCGCTCCGTAAAGTGTGCCTCTAGTTGCCAGACTTCCTCGTAAAACATATTTTTACCGGGGAACTCTAACCCACATATCGTCCTTCCCGCAGGAGGAATTCCCTTTCGATGAAACAACATTGTCGTTTAACAATTTCTCCACGTCCTTGTGCTCCGCCAATTGGCTCGAGATTTTTTTACACAAGATTACCAACACTATCTTGCATACAAGAAAAATTTCAACAGCATCCTTACATTTTTCAACTTCTAAAAAATTATCTAAGCTCCGTCGGGCCGAGGTAGAGCATTTCGCCTTAAATAATTCCCCAGCATATTGTTAACGAACGGATGCTAACGAAACTTTTTATACATTTACTTGGACGTTAAAGCTATCCTATAAAAAATACCCGAGCACCTTATTTCATTCCGAGCAAAAATACAATGCTCAAAAAGGCCGTTTCAAGGAAAATCGTAAGCTCCGTCGAGCCGAGGTAGAGCATTTCGCCTTAAATAATTCTCCAGCATATTGTTAACGAACGGATGTTAACAAAACTTTTTGTACATGTACTTGGACGTTAAAGCTATCCTATAAAAAATACCTGAGCACCTTATTTCCTTCCGAGCAAAAATACAATGCGCAAAAGGCCGTTTCAAGGAAAATCGTAAGCTCCGTCGAGCCGGGGTAGAGCATTTCGCCTTAAATAATTCTCCAGCATATTGTTAACGAACGGATGTTAACGAAACTTTTTATACATGTACTTGGACGTTAAAGCTAACCTATACAAAATACCCGAGCCTCTTATTGCCTTCCAAGCAAGAATACAATGCGCAAAAAGGCCGTTTCAAGGAAAATCGCAATTTCAGTCGAAAACAGGGGCGTTTTCTCGGAAAGCAAAATTGATTTAGTATTCCATGGATCGTTGCCAAGAATAGATCGGTAATTCCCGTCGCGCGGGACCGTAATCGTGCAGTAACATCCAGAATTTTGTCGCTGCCGTGCGTCGTGGATATCCCGAGCGGACACCGAGTGTGGCGCATTGCAGGTGAGCGGACAGGATGAATGGTTATGATGCTATAATGCAAGGCCGCCGTGGCTTACGTAACGGAGAACCCAACCTAGCGATACGGAGCACGGTTCGTGATCGGTTCAATCGTTCAGAAACAGGAGTCACGTAACCTGGGAGGAAGTTTGTTTACCCCGGCAGTTGCACCCCGTCGATTTGCACCCTGTGTCGCGGGGTTGCTTTCTGAAAAACACACCCACCCGCCTATCGATCGCTCGAGATGCGCTTCTCTCCGAAACCAGCTTGGAAACCGGGTACTCTCGCCTGTTTAACGAGTCCCGTCAACTTTATTCCGTCGTCGACGATAATTAGTTTCTATCCAATTTACTGCGGACCTGGAGACCTTGGGGGTAGTATCAGTCTCGGGGTAAAAACTGCCAGAGAAATTAAACTAGGTTCTCGTGGTGGGGGGAAGATAACAGTGTCCAATTTTAGCTCAGTTTTCCTAACTTTTTGATTCCTGACAACTCACTCTGAAATTAGTGTTGGATTAAATCAGACAATTTCTTCATAGAAAGGGGAATTTAGTTTTGACACTCTGAGGTCCCCCGGCGATCACAGAGCAATTTTCTTCGCACTGTTCTTCTCTATTGAACCGCAAGTTAATTATAAATAGATTCTTCAGCTTCTCTGGGGCTTCTAAATCTCGCAGCTTCGAGTTACCTCGGTGAATCATTGCAGAGGCTTTAGAGAGACCCGGTATATTGCATCTCGAGGGCCTAGGGGAACAGTGTGCCAGGGCGGGAAGGAGTTTCCAAGGAATCGAACGTGCTCCAGAAAGAAAATTGACTGCCGAAAGGCTCGACACTCGGCCGAGGTCGTCGGAGAACAGAGAATAACGTGGAAAGTACACTAGGGAAAGGCTTCTGGAAAAATCTGAATGCAAGAAGAAACAGCCGGACAAAGTGAAACAGGGACGAAAGAATGGTTGAGGGGGTGGGTGGGGAAATGAGAAAGGAAAACGGCGGAGAAAAGGCGAACAACGAGCGAGATGCTGCAGAGAGAGAGAAGACCACAAAGAAGAGAGCGGAGAGTGTCGATCAACCAGGAAAATGCGAGTGAATGGAGGGCCGAGGAAGACAAAGGGGGGAGGGATAAAGAGGGATAAAAGGGGGATAAAGAGGGTGGAGGGAGGGAGTAGAATGGAAGACGTCGAGGGTCCCCGTTCGTCGCCCACGCACACACACAACCGTCGAATTAATTCCTTGATTTTTCTGCCGGCAGTTTCGCCTTACCCGCGGAATTATTCCGAGATCGCTTCTCCCAGCCTGCGCTCGACTTCCGGTTGTAAAGCGCGCGATTTGCTCCGGCGACGTTTCCTTTCTCGGATCGAATTCGCTCGGCTGACGCAATCGCCAATTAAACGACCGGCATCCTCACTTGGACGACCATACTTTCTTTCACGGCTCTTCTCTAAACATTCGTCAATTTTTGATCGATCCTCCCCGCAACGTTTCTTAATTTTTCATGTTTTCTATATTTTTCGTATTTAGAAACGGATTTTCTAAATGAGCCCCTTAAATCTGTAATTAGTATTACTTTTCTGCATTCTTAGTTAATTGGGGCCTCAGGGACCACCTTTTCCAAGCTTTTCCGACATTTTTGGGACGGCCTGTATATTTATTTCTGTTCTTAATCATACAAGGAAGTACCAAATAATAGAATATTTTCCCTGTTTTGAATTCCGTCTACACGTTTCTGTCATAAATGCAACTTATTGTGTCACGTAGCTGTCCCAACGCATACTGTTTTAATATTCCATCTGGCAATTTTTAAACAATCGTATAAAATATTCTACTGGATGTACTGAGTGTCCTCCTCGCAACGTTTCTTAATTTCTCATGTTTTCTATATTTTTCGTATTTGAAAAGGGATTTTCTAAATGAACTCCTTAAATCTGTAATTAGGCTGCGAATTTGTATGCAAAATAAAACTTTTCTCCATTCTTAGTTAATTGGGGCCCCAGGGACCATCCTTTCCAAGCTCTTCCGACATTTTTGGGACGCCCTGTATATTTATTTAATATACTTAATAATAAAATATTTTCTCTGTTTTGAATTCCGTTTACACGTTTCTGTCATAAATGCAACTTATTGTGTCACGTAGCTGTCCCAACGCATACTGTTTTAATATTCCGTCTGGCAATTTTTAAACAATCGTATAAAATATTCTACTGGATGTACTGAGTGTCCTCCTCGCAACGTTTCTTAATTTCTCATGTTTTCTATATTTTTCGTATTTGAAAAGGGATTTTCTAAATGAACTCCTTAAATCTGTAATTAGGCTGCGAATTTGTATGCAAAATAAAACTTTTCTCCATTCTTAGTTAATTGGGGCCCCAGGGACCATCCTTTCCAAGCTTTTCCGACATTTTTGGGACGCCCTGTATATTTATTTAATATACTTAATAATAAAATAATTTCTCTGTTTTGAATTCCGTTTACACGTTTCTGTCATAAATGCAACTTATTCTGTCACATAGCTGTCCCGAAGCATAGTGTTTTCCCGTAAACAATTATTAAACAATCGCATAAAATATTCTACTGTATTTACCGAGTACATCGCTGAATAGAATCGAGAAAGGATTGAACAACTAATGGTAAAAAAGGGCACGGAGTGGTGCAACACGGACGGTCATGACCCGCGAGCAATTCTGGCGACGATTTCCGGCCCGGTGAAATATAAATCGTGGATCGATCGATCGGAATTCTTGGCCTGTCTCCGGAACGGTTTTATCGACGTTTCAGTTTGCGTCACGTCGCTCCAAATATTTCATTCACGCGAAACATGGTCACGTCGAGAGTCCGACCTGCCACATAGAAACGACTCTATTATGCTGATCAAGGAAAGAGTTCTTGAGTAATCGCGACGTCATTCACGCACGCGAAATCTTGCAACCCTCGTCCTTTCCTTCTGGCAATTTGACACGCGTTTTCTCGATCCTTGGAAAGCAGTCTCCTCTAGTTATCGATTTTTGCAAAAAAGAAAACCGGGCTACGAAATCGGTGGAATTTGTCAGCAGAGAGATTAAGGTACCGGGCGATCACCGGTGATCGCGTGGATCTTTTTTCACGCGAAAAACAGTTCGAATCGCGGCTGTCAGCGTCGGTTCTAATAATAGTCATCCGACTCGTCGACCTTTTCTAGCCCCTGTCTTGCGACACACGGCAATTGTCTACGATCCGCTAACTTTGTAGGCTACATATTTCCTGCTTAGGAGTAGCCGTTCACGTGACTCGCGAGCCTCCGCGCTGACACCAGCCTGCCAAACTTTTCCGCGAGGAATCTCCAAAACTGGAAGCTTCATTACTGCTCTCCAAAAATCTCCAATCTCCCTCAAATTATTTCGCACGATCGCGAAAAAATTGTTGCGAGAATTCCTGGTCGAACTGACGTCCCTTCCCAGAGGGCAATTATTTCCGTAAATGCAATAAATAAATGCTGGTAATAGGTTAAAATTCTCCGAGTAGCAAACGGAAGAAACAAATCGAATATTTCGCTGGCGGGTTCGCGCAACGACAAACGCCGGAAAAAATCCGCTCGCAGAGAAGGAAAACTGGCTGGGATCTAGAAGAACGGTTCGCGGGATCGAGCTGCCAATTACCGGGATCGCGGCGTTAGCGAAAATAAGCGGAGCCCGTTATCCCGCGCGAGCGGGCTTTCCTCTCTCGGAGTATTAAGTCGCCCGCGTTATTGATTACGCTCTGTTATCGGCGCGGCGAATCGGCCGGTATAAATATATATCATTTACGTGCGAACACCCACAGGCAGGCATTTGACAGTGGAACGGTGAAAATTATTTATCGCCGGATCACAGACGGGCCGCGAGCGAGCGAGCGAGCGCGTGTTTGAGCGCGCAGCGATGGCTACTCGATGCTCTCGAACCTGTTCAAATCTGCGGAACATGTGCGCTATTCATTCTTCCGATTAATATTTACCCATTGGAGAACCCGTGGGTATATATACAGGGTGTTAACGAAAAGCACTCAATATTTATAGTACCGAGTAAAAAAGCTTTAGTAAACACAGGTTGAAAGGTCAAACCTCAGAAAGGTTTGCTAACCTCATGATTCATTTACTACTGGCTTTTTGATATTTATAGAAAATTTTCCGCGTGTTATGATTTTTCCGTCTACAGAACTGACCGATTCCGCGTGAAATCGGCACTTGAAGGAGGACATTCGGAACGCGGTTTGTAAACACTGAAGTAAGCATCGCATGCGATGGAAGTAAGTTGATCATAATGCTAGCAATAATAAAGCTAACAATAATGTTTATATCTCAGAAACTGTTGACCTTTTGACGTATGTTTACCGAGGCTTTTTTACTCAGCACAGTGTGTTCTATATACCGTAGAAATATTGAATGGTTCTTTTTACGCCCTGTATCGAAAGGCCAGTAGTAAATGAATCATGAAGTTAGCAAGCATAAATGTTTATATCTCAGAAACGGTTCACCTTTCGACCTACGTTTACTAAAGCTTTTTTACTCAGCACAGTGTATCCTATATACCATACAAATATTGAATGGTTCTTTTTACGCCCTGTATCGAAAGGCCAGTAGTAAATGAATCATGAAGTTAGCAAGCAAAAATGTTTATATCTCAGAAACGGTTCACCCTTTCGACCTACGTTTACTAAAGCTTTTTTACTCAGCACAGTGTGTTGTATATACCATCTAAATATTGAATGCTTTTCTTTGAACACCCTGCATATATAAACCTTCTTTTTTCACAGGAGTCCTAATCATTGTAACCGCATGATAGATCACGGTGCAAGGGGCTAAGATAGTTACAGAAGGGAGGAAAGCTCCAATTCTTAATCGATGCCAACAATTTTCGCTTCGGAAAAAGATTTTGCTGTACCTGGCAGGTTGTAAATAAGTAAAGAGAGAAGGTTCAGGGTTTGTGGGAATTTGCAGAGGACGCCGCAAAACCCATCGCTAGAAACGCCACCGGATTTCTCCTCCCTCCCTTATCTGTTGACGACATTTTTCCCCGTAACAAATCGGCGCGCGATTCGCTGAAATTTCGCGGCGCGGCGGTTTCCCCGCGGCTGATCGATGACCAGACTGTAGAATTGAATGGTAAACAGATTTCAGCTGTGGATAGACTCCGAAGATGTGGAGTTTAACAAGACCGGGTTTTGTAGTACTAGAATCTCGAGAAATTGTTGTTCTGCTTGGTTCAGGAGAGATCCGAGAACCCGGAGATTCGCGAGATCGATGCGCTTCCGCTGTTGCGAGAAATTCGATCGAACAAGTTGGCAAACAGATTCCGTTTCCCGCTATACTTAAGTCGGCGCGGGATCGAGGCCGATCAAAACACGGACACGCGAGAGCCCACGTCGCGGCGGATAATCGATCGATCATTCGCCATTATCGCCGCGTTAAATCGTTCACCTATCCGCGTATTTACCTGCCCTTTGCCTGGATGCTTTCACCGGCGTCGATGATCAAATCATTTATCAGGGGGACCCGGTTCCGAAGGAAACTGTCGATTGAATATTGAAAACATCATTAGTTTAATGAACGACGCTTTGTGGGAGCGATCGCTAACAATTATTAATGCTGAGAAAGCTTCCATATTGAATGAAGATGGATCGCCGCGGGTGATGGACGGCTTCACCGGCGAACGGTCCTCGAGGGTCAGGGTTCGTTAAACGTAAAAAAGAATAATCCGTGTGAATCGGGCCCGAGATTTTTCCATAATTCACCTCATAGAAACCTGAATCAAGGGAAATATTTATTTAGCGGAATCCTTGCTCTTCGACTTGGGATAATTACATCTATCTCTCCTTTATAACTATGTTACCTATCAGTGCACTGCAGACTTTGTGCGTTTATCACGAAAATAGATTGGTCCGTCTCTTTAATTACTCTTTTCCACAATGAACTTGGACAATGTTTATTTTGCATAACGATCCTACTTAACACTTTGAACGCCAAACTGGAAACCCTAAAAATTCCACAAAATCAAACTAAGTTATTTAATGAAATAAAAATTGCAAAAAATTAAATGTATGATACCGAGTAATCCTCCAACTTTCTTGCATGTTACAGATCCTAATCAAGTTTAGTACAACGAATATATCAACGTAAAAATTCATTTTAAAATCTGCACAAATAATTCCGTCACCCACATTAAATTACAAAGTCCAGTTCTTTTTCTTTTTGTTTCCATCTGAAAAAAGTGTTTGCGTCAAATTGGCGGTAGATTGCTCCATGACAATTTTGAGGAGTAGTTTAAGGCTAATTACGCGGTGGAGTAAAAATGTCTAGAAATCAGGAAGAAGGAAACGAGCGTCTCCGTCGAGTGATTAGAATAAGATCTTAGTTTCGCTTATCAGAACGTTCGAGGGATCGATTAATCTTGGTCTCGAGGGGGAGAATAAAAAGGGGAGCGTTAGTCGTAGGAAATTATGTGCGCGAGGAAACGTTGATCGGAAAGAACGGAACGCTTTCGAAAGACCGTCCTGCCTTAATAATCTCCTCATCGGATTGCGTGTGTACCCTGTCCAACGGTGAAAAATCGGCCGGTTAGGTTGGCCGCGATCGCTGAAAGGAAGTCTAAGCGGGGCCGTGACGTGCACAATGAAATTAACAGTCGATTTAACGGGGGGAAAAATCGCGTCGAGCCACGACCGTTTGACGGACGGACAGTCGGGGCGCAGTTTCTGCTTTCACTTCGCGTTGAAAACCGGCAAAAACGCGGACATATCCGAAGGCGAGCCGTGTTCCACTGCAATCCCCGGCGGAAACTGTTGCTCGCTTTACTTTATTCGTCTGGGCAAAATCATTTGCATCGCGGACTGTCGCTAATTCGTGCTCTCGCAACACCCAGCGAAACCTCGTACCGTTATCTCCGAGCATTTATCTGCCGATTAATTAACCTGCCACATGGGAGCTCTGATCATTTTTTCCACGCCTTTGTACTCTTCCGTTTGGGTCGGTATTTTCTCATTGGACACGACTCACATCGAGGTACACGCCAGAAAATTTTCGTCGATGTACCGTTTCCGGTAACGTTCTTAAAAATTGTTCGTTTCTGCACCTTTGATTTTTACCTCGTCTAGAGAATCTTTAATTTTCAGTGGTAAAACTCGTGGAACGTTTAAACCAATATTTTCAAGTGTGAGTCTCCGCTCCGGTTACAGCGGGCATGCCATGGAACATAATCCAGCCGCGTTAATTCTAATTGGACCAATTTAGAGGTTTCTCGGGCCATTCTCGAGACAGTGCGTCCGAAGAAAAGGCGGAGGAAAATGGTAAATGTTGGAGTTTTCGTTCCGTCTGGTGAAACGGCAAGAAAAGGGAGGAAACGTCGGGAATATCGATCGTCGTTTAGCGACGCGAAATGCCAGACAATGGGAAGAGACGTCCGGCGGTTTCTTGGGCCGCGTTTGTCACCGGGACCCGGGCAGACGGCGTGATAGGTTCCTTGACATTTGGTCAGGGGACGACATGCAACCGCGTAAACTTCACGGTGCGCAGCCTTTCTAATCAATAGCGGCTCGCGCGCGGGCCCCATAAATCCTGCGCAACAAATACGGGTCAGAGCCGGGCCCCGGCGTTGTCAGGCCGCTTTGAAAAATCGTGTATCGTTCGAACGCGTCGCCCGACAGGCCGGTTTAATTAACGGCACAATGGCCCCTAACAACTGCAACGCGATCGAGCTCTGTCGCTCGTGGTGAAATCGCCTTGTCCCTTTCGTTGAAAGCTCTGCGGAAAAATCGATCGATGTTTCATTAACCCTTTGGAGACTAAAAGCAATCATGCTCGTTAAATTTTTGACGTTCGTCGCGTCCTATAATCAAATTTCGCTTCGATCGACAGCTTTGATCGAGTTTGCTGATGGAACTTGGTTGTTCCTATCTCTAATCATTCAGAATTATACCGATCGTCATAGTAATCGACACAGAACCAACAGACGATGATTCTACGGGGAAAACTGAGTCGGAAATGTAGAATACATTTTTGTTGTACTAGGCTCCGTTTGTGAGATAATCGAGTCTGAAAATGTGCTAAGTAGAAACGGCCAGCCATGATCAGACATCTCGCGAATATTCGGGTCCAATTTTCTCGAGAACGGAGCCTCGTATCAAAAAAGTTTATTCCACACTTCTGGTCCAGTATTTCACGTAGAATCGTTGTGGTGTTGGTTCGATATTTTTCAAATAAAAATTTCATAATTTACAATGGTAAAATCTTTGACAGACGTATAAAGGTATTTTTGCTTTCGGTTACAGGTTCGAGATTTGGTCGAGAGATGCACGTGCCCGACACAGTTCCCCATGATCCGTGTGTCCGAGGGCAAGTACAGGATCGGAGACACAAAGGTGCTCATCTTCGTGAGGATTCTAAGGAGTCACGTTATGGTTCGCGTTGGCGGAGGATGGGACACCCTCAGCCACTATTTGGACAAGCATGATCCCTGCCGGTGCAGAACCTGTGAGTATTTCTATTCTTCGCTGACACTCCTAGATGAAATTCGAAAAAGTTTCGCCCGAGTCGTGGACACCATAAATAGCTGAACGCTATTGAATCGCGGTCGAATAATTCTGTCAAAGGGGCTGCGGATTGAAATGGTAAATTCCGAAATGACACACAATACGTTCATAAACAGCAGTTCCGCTAATGACACTGCTATGCGAATGGCACTTTTACAAATGTCACGTTTGCACACAATACTTCGAATCCTCGGCCGAGCAGAATTCCCTCGCCGGGCTTGCCATTTTGCCACCGGCTCGTTACGCGATAACAACGCACATCGAGACTCTTACGAGGAGCTTAGACAAACTTCGATTTATGCAGACCGTGAACTGGCACTCGATCATAATCGACCGAAATTGCAAATTCATGAAAATGTGCTTAAATCTTGATTATATGATAAATATAGGATCTTATGACATACGTTTGAGTCATAATATTTTATCAACACAATTTTTGTGGTTTTGTAAACCGAGCAGTCAATCAGTGAATTTTTTCAAAGTTTGTCAACGAAAAAACCGTATGCTCGATCGTCGCTCGATCAACGTCCGGTTCCATCGACGAGAAAAATAAAAGAGAGGAGGATAGAACAGAAAAGAAGAAGAAAACAGTCGTACCGATTGCACAATGATTATTCTTTTTTTCCCTCGTGGTCGTTTTGTCGCAGCGCACCGCTCGATGATCTCAGCGAAGCTGATTCAAAAGGCTGGAGGGTCCTTCGACCTTGGCAGCGCGCAGGTGCATTACGAGAGGTGAGTAATTTTCTGCCTCTAAGGTGTCATTTATCTGTCGACGGCGAGCGAGAGAGCCAGAGAGCCAGCCAGCTCCCATGATTTTTCCCCGGATGGGAACGCTCTCGACGGGGATCGGGAAATTATACGTGGCGTTGATAACCGAGAAACGTGTTTGATAGTCGCTGACACGCGCCGGGAACGCTCCGATGACAGAGCCTCGCGGCTCCGCTCGCAAACTGGTCGCCGGGGACCTCAACTTATTCATTAACGATGCGTCCAGCGGTTTCTGCAAACCTTTATCATCGAGCATGCACACCTTCGCGCAGTTCCCAACACCTGCGATTTGTAAGCGCTCGCGTCCAACGATTAGGGGCCTTCCTAGAATAATTGAACGCAGAAATACTATCATCGCGCGCTGACGACTCCAGCGCTGCAACAATCCCGGCTTCGCTAATTGATTCGGAGAAGCCTTCGATTGCATAAGGGATGCTGCGTCTCAACCTTGAATAACTAATCAATCAAATACGGATCGAATTGAAAACTAGTTTTGCTTTCGCGAAGATTTTCTGGGAACCGTTTGCTATCTCCTAGTAGATACATTTCAAACCTGGTAAGAATAATAACTAGACCGCGAATCTTTCCGCAAATTTGTCTACATCTGTTTCAAGTCACAGGAGCCGAATAGACATTCTCGAATCGACAAATCGGTGTTCTTAAATCGTTTCAATCTGTTTTAAAATACACCATTTTGTCCAGAAATGAATAAAATCCTCGGTCTACTAATCTCGTATAGCACAAGGAAAATCCTGTTACTAACAGTGCAACTAACGCAAGAAGAGGGGTAGGCAAAGTGTCCACGAGAGAGTCAAGTCCACATTTCTGATCAGCTTTTCTAACAAAATTCCAAATGATACGCAACCGTGAGAGCACGTTTACGGAATACGTTTACAAAATTTCGTGTGCAACCGAGAGAATACTCGAAAGAATCGGGATCGCGATTCGAGTTTACCGACAGATCGTAGAAGGGTCCCCAGCGTGGACAACTTGCCGCCCGAGCCGCGAGACGTGAAATCGGTTGCTGATCCGCAGATCACCTCCTAGAACTCGGCGTAGTTCGGCGTCGAGCGTCGGATCCTGCGCGGGTACGATGCAAGGTCAACAATCGACGCAGCTGCACGCGGCCAGGAGCATCTCGAGCAATCGTTCGCGATCGCCCACGCCCCACCAGCCCGCCGGTAAACAGCCGGACGAGCAGCAACAGCAGCAACACCAGCAGAAGAAGACGAATCGATCGAGGAGTCCCACGCCCCAGAGGAAATTCCTCGGCAGTCCGAGTCATCAGGTCGATTTCGGGAAGCAGCGATCGAGATCGCCGACCCCGAAGCCACAGCTCCGATCCAGCAGCCCGACCACCAAGCCTGGGTCGGATTCGCCTAAGAGGTGCATCAACGAGGATGCGAGGTCGCCGACCCATCATGCCAAGCATCAGGAATCTAAGGTCAGTTCCACGTACTTGATTCGACGATTTATTTACCGAGTGCTCGGGATTCCTGACCTCGGACCCTCCTGGCAGCTATCCTTCAGGTTCAACGCGTCGAGTACCCAGCAGTCTCAAAATCGAAGTAATTTTGAAAATTCGTTCACGTTAGTATGGGCAAATAATTCCGTCTCCCGTTTTTGGTACACGCGGTGAAGCTTTAGAGACCTTCTAAACCGAGGAACTTTTCAGGAGACTTGGTCTAGATCCACCGTAGAGCCCCTAGGTAGCAATCTTCGAGACTATTGCGCTTTAGAGATCCTTCTAACCGTGGAAGTTTTATGAGGTCCGCCGATTGGTTAGATCCACCTTAGGTAGCTTCAGAGACTTAACCTTGCTTCTCTTAGAAGAGGTTCCTGTTCGGCAAATGAACTCTGAAACTGATGGACTGCTGAGAAAATGATTTCCTAATCCCCTCTGTGCAGGATGCTAAGAAGGACCTCCACCAGGAGATCCGCGCAAAGGTGCCGTTGTCCGAGGAGTTCACGAAGCGATACGTGGTGGAGGGCGGCGTGGCTCGTCGCGCCGTGGAGAAGGAGGACACGCCTAAGTACGAGCCGACCATCTACAATTACAAGTGTCGCGAGGATTCCAGCAGCCGTAGTCCGACACCCAGCCCTCCGGCTATCAAGGAGGAGCCGGTGCTGGAGAACTTCGGCAAGGACGTGACAGGAAGCCAACAGTACACGAAATCGCCTCACGGGGATGGCGAGCACTCGGACAACTGCAGCGAGGTGTCCGACGAAGGGTACAGGAGTTTGGGTGCTGTGCAACCACCCACCAGCAACGGGACTACGGGGACGCAAGGATCGCCCACGGTTGCCGATTGTCAAAGTGAGTGCTTTCTCCTAATTTAATAGAGTCCTTTGGTTCGAGCGGTGTTTTGGGATTTGTAGTTGACGATCGGTCGGTTTGGGATTCATTTGGGAATGCCATGACACGGTTGTGTCGACAATAAGAGAATCCACCGCTTAAGGGGGCCGGCAGGCATTTGGCCTTGACTGTCACGCTATGTTACGCTATGCCTTTTTTTCTAGACATTTTACGTCGTAAATAAGTAAGTAATCAATTAAAAATGCATACCTCCGTGTTTGTACATGTCTTTGCTATGTCTGTATAGAGCCCTTTTTTCGATACGAACACTAAATCTCGCGAAATTAAGAGAATCTCTCAGCGGCAGCCATCTTGTGACGTCATACTTGCTTCAGAATTCGAATTTTCTGCCGAATATTACAAATTACTCCACGATGAGGTAGAAATTCGCAATTTGGGCTCTATACAGACATAGATTGGACTTTTAGGAAACACAATTGACCACTTCTAAACTGCTCATTGCAATATTGAAGCGATAGTTTGAAAAGGTTTGACCCATGCATACGTATACGGATTTCAAACCCTGCCGGCCCCCTTAAGAGCCAAGAGTTCGTAGATTCGCGATAAGGTAGAGCGACCAGGTTACCGACAAAAATAGGCGAAAAATGGTTTTCACATTGTACGCGTAAAACAATTTTTATCTGATTACTGGGACACCGATAAGATCAAAAGAGGACCAAGATGGTGGTAGACTGGCGGACAGCTCAATATTTCAAACGGCGCGAATATTCAAGATCCAAAAATCCGCAGATTCGCGATAAGGTAGAGTGACCAGGTTACCGACAAAAATAGGCGGAAAATGGTTTCACGTGCCTCAACTTTTCCTGTCCTTATATGAGAATATTTTTCGCTGTGAAAGGGCTCGCTCGAAAGAGGAAGGTTCGATCTAGCGCGCGCTGGTCATCAGCTGACGAGATTATGCGGATATTTGGTAATATAAGCGTTAGAAGTAGGCCAAAAATTTACGATGCGTCAATTTTGCGATTTTTGTGCCATTGGATGAGTTTTCTGGATGAAATCGAGAGTAGCGCGCGCTAGAAAATATCTGCAGCTACAAATTGAGCTATATTTTGTCTTGATTCTCTGCGAAACAAAGCCGAAAACTTGCAGCACGTTTCTGGCGTCAGAATTTATAATATTGATAATACAAAGCAAAAAATGCGACAAGTCTAGTCACAGGCTTAATACCCGTCGGATCAAGACTAAGACGGATCTTGAGCCACCGGCTGAAGGCTGTGAACGGAAATTATACAGCAGTTGCCGACCTGCTGACTCTGCAAAAGTCACGTGACTACCCTTGGATCTTAATCTAGGCATCTGTCGTGTCGTTTGTTTTTTATTAAAACTATTAAAAACCTGATCGCTCGTCAACGGAGCACATTACCTGGATCGTCCGATTTCGATCCGTTCGTCTTCTCACATATTAGGAGACAAATGCTGCTCGTGACGTGGACGTGGGCGTCGAAAGAGAGTCAAGAATTCGAGTCCTGTGTAGTTACAGTGGAAGATCGTTTAGTTCGACGACATCGAGTGCCTTCGGAAACCCGACTTCTCCTTTAATTTCGAGCCACCCACGCGATGTTTACGAACGTCGAGCTCTTTCTTTGGCAGTCCCTCGGACCTCCACGGTATTTTTGGTGATGTAACTGTCCTATGATTTCGCCAAAAGATCCAGAAACCCACGACTGTCCCGTTGGAAACCACTCGTGTTTCGCCTTTGTAACAATTCTGTCATCGTTTCCCATTAATCATTCTCAAAATTGATTTGCCTCGTTAATATGCCCAGTAGATTGAGAATAATATTAAGGGGACCCATCGGTAAGCAATTATTTTGAAATCTAAAACAAACTTTGTAGTAAATTCAGGTTTCTATTTCTTAATTTATTATATAATCCCCATCATTATCAAAGACAGTTTGCCATCTTTTCTGGAAATTTTCAGTCCCCATCTTATAGAAATCCAGGATACGGGAAGCAAAATATGACTCAAGGTTACATCTTCTACAGAATGTTTTATTTCTTAAATAATGCTCCAGAGATCTGAAAAGATCAGAGGCAGCAATATCCGGTGAGTACGCATTGCAATTCTTTGATTTTTTCCTGAGTGAGTTTCGCTGTATGGGGCCGAGCATTGTCAATTTGCAGTATTACACCTTTTCTGTGGACTAAAGATGCCCTCTTTTTCAATAGTTCTGAATACAGCCGTTGTAATTGCTGACAATACAACTCAGCAGTAACTGTTTCTCCAGGTTTCAACAACTCAAAGTGAATTATGCCACGAGAGTCTCACCAAATGCACAGTAACACCTTTCCAAGTGATAAGCTAGGTTAGGGGTTGATGTTGCGGTTTGATTTGCAGAAAGCCATTGCTTCGAACGCTTTATGTTATCATAAAGAATCCATTTTTCATCTAACGATTCTGCTAAGAAATGGATCTCTACGAAATCTGTATAGCAATGAAGTGCAAACTTCGACGAATATTCTTGTTGGTCTAATTGATGCGGTGCCCATATTCCTTGCCTATATGCCTTTCCCATTTCGTATAGGTACCTTTGTATAGTTGACCATATGGACCCAAGGCTTCCCGATAATTCTTGTATAGTTAATTTTGGATCAGCTTCCACTAGAGATTTTAGGGTGTCATTATCAAATTGGTCGTCCACTTTGAGGCTTGTCAGAGAGATCATAATCACCAGCAGCAAACCTTCTGAACCAACGTTGACACTCGTTGACCTTCAATACGTCTCCACAAACATCGCAAATTTTCTTTGTTGTTACATTAAATCCCGCATGAAAATGAAAAAGTATGCAATGACGAATACGATCCTCGGAAGTTACGTACGCGCCATTTTGTTACAGGGTTCTCAAAAAAATTATTAGAATATTTAGAACACAGGCTGCTTTACCGAAAACTGTGAAAGAATACGTGTTTCCTCTTCAACGATCGGTACAGAACTAAAGGCAAAACAAACTCTTTGCAAATAATTGATTACTTATGGGTACCCCTAATATTAATAGACATTTATTCAGAAATAAATTATGATTTTGTGTCTATTCAAAATAAAAATTGCGAACGAAGTAGGAATTTATTTCTCTCTGAACCAACGTTGACACTCGTTGACCTTCAATACCTCTCCACAAACATCGCAAATTTTCTTTGTTGTTACATTAAATCCCGCATGAAAATGAAAAAGTATGCCATGACGAATACGATCCTCGGAAGTTACGTACGCGCCATTTTGTTACATGGTTGTCAAAAAAATTATTAGAGTATTTAGAACACAGGCTGCTTTACCGAAAACTGTGAAAGAATACGTGTTTCCTCTTCAACGATCGGTACAGAACTAAAGGCAAAAGAAACTGTTTGCAAATAATTGATTACTTATGGGTACCCCTAATATTAATAGACATTTATTCAGAAATAAATTATGATTTTGTGACTATTCAAAATAAAAATTGCGAACGAAGTAGGAATTTATTTCTCTCTGAACCAACGTTGACACTCGTTGACCTTCAATACATCTCCACAAACATCGCAAATTTTCTTTGTTGTTACATTAAATCCCGCATGAAAATGAAAAAGTATGCCATGACGAATACGATCCTCGGAAGTTACGTACGCGCCATTTTGTTACAGGGTTCTCAAAAAAATTATTAGAATATTTAGAACACAGGCTGCTTTACCGAAAACTGTGAAAGAATACGTGTTTCCTCTTCAACGATCGGTACAGAACTAAAGGCAAAACAAATTGTTTGCAAATAATTGATTACTTATGGGTACCCCTAATATTAATAGACATTTATTCAGAAATAAATTATGATTTTGTGACTATTCAAAATAAAAATTGCGAACGAAGTAGGAATTTATTTCTCTCTGAACCAACGTTGACACTCGTTGACGTTCAATACATCTTCATAAACATCGCAAATTTTCTTTGTTGTTACATTAAATCCCGCATGAAAATGAAAAAGTATGCCATGACGAATACGACCCTCGGAAGTTACGTACGCGCCATTTTGTTACATGGTTGTCAAAAAAATTATCAGAATACTTAGAACACAGGCTGCTTTACCGAAAACTGTGAAAGAATACGAGTATCCTCTTCAACGATCGGTACAGAACTAAAGGCAAAACAAATTGTTTGCAACTAATTGATTACTTATGGGTACCCCTAATATAAAAGCGTCGACCGGCGACGCACTGCGATTAGTAGTGCATTCCTGCCTTTAAACGCGTTTCGCAACAGCGCGACAGCGAGACGAAGGACGCATGTTAATCGTGCGACGAGAGAAATCGCGCGTGGATCGCGATAATCCGCGTCCCGCTGCGGAGAAAACGCGTGTACCACGGGGCTTTCCGATCAAAGCCAGTCATTCAGTTTAATAGGAACGAGGCGGCGGGCATGGGGGTGGTGTATCGACGAACAAACGCCACTATTGTACGGTTCCTCTTCTGTTTCAACTCTCCCGGGGGCCGACGGAGATCCAACGAGAGAGTCGCCCCCCCCTCCCGTCCCCCATAGCCCCCCTCGATGCCCAGCTTTTTCTCTCGTTCCTACTTTCCGACACGTTCGAGGAGCGGCGTGGTTCGTTCAAGCTTGAAACGCACTTCACTGAGGACGCCGCGTCGCCCTAACCGTTTCGCTTTGATGTTGATTTTTTTCGGGAACCCAGAGTGGCTGATCCGCGGCGCCTACACCTTCTTCGGGAACGTCGAGACAGGCTGCCGAAGGGGATTCGGATCTTAATACCTCGGGACAAGTGTTTATCTTCGCTCCTCCATCTCGGGACGAGCCCGAGCTCGTCTCGCCGTCTGCAACTCGGGATCGAATTTTCGGTCAAAAGCAATTCTCGGTTAATTATTCGAAACGAGACTGCGTTAACCCTCCGTGGGCGACCAGTGTCGTTCGGAGCGATATTTGTTTTCTTCCATTGATGCTTCAAATATTTGACGTTCCAACGATTCTGTATTAAAATAGGGACTTCGACACGTATTCTAGAATTTTTGTAGATTTCTTGAAACCCTGGAACAGTAAACAAATCAGCCGTGGACATAAACGACACAGTATGCAGTCGCCGCCGGCGACGATAAAAAGAAGGTTGTGAACGAAGGGCTGAATTGCATCGAATATCGAGTGAGTCAAGCTATTTCGAAATGTAGCGTCTTTGTATTGGGTCGTCGAAGGCGGAGCGGTGGTGTAAGGAAAATTCGGGTCGCTTTTCGCGGGGGTCAAAGCTCGAAGACACCGTGGAAGAAGGAGGCGGGCTAGAAGCCTCCTCGGAGCAGCCGGGAAGCCCCTCTCGAGGCGTGAAAGATCGCCACGCGTCAAGTGCGTCAAGCGAGAGCGCTCGTATCCGAGCTGTGTTCGATCCGAGCGTTATCGAGGATCGACCGGCGATTGTTCCGAGGACAGGTTGTTGTTGGAGATCGCCTACGCTCCTCAACACACCGGGATCTCTCTCTCTCTCTCTCTCTCTCTCTCTCCCCGGCCCGTATAATCCGTCGGAGCCGGCTAAATGTCAGTCCGGCCTGTACGCGTTCCCGGCAACGTGTGCCGAGTGTACTTTGAATATTAATCGGCTACAGGGTGGTCCAAAAGCGTCGGCCGACACCAAAGTGCCCAACAACACGCCGAGATCGAACAAGACTGTTGTCGAGTAGCACCTTCCTCTGAAATGTCACTTTCGTTTTCGATCAGTTGCCACAAATTTTAGGAGACAATAATCTCCGTAGCCTTGCATTCGATCGAAACCATTTTGAAACTGAATTGAGAATATGAGAATTCTGTAGCCCGAAAGATTATCTGTAAGATGTAAAATAACAATTTAAAAATAATACAAACAAAATAAACATTTTCTATCTCAATTGCCACGAACAGGAGTCGGATCAAAATTTCTTTCCTCTTTTTTTTATGACTTCAATCGGTCGAAAGTAATCTATAGAGATTCTTAAATTCTTTTAATTGGTGTACTATTTGAAAGTTCTACTCGGTTTCACCATAAGGCCGATTTCCTAATGTTGAACCGCCTATACTCTAGAACACAGAGTCGTTCGTGTTCCTAAACAGACGGGGCCATGCGTCTCTAATCTTCCTCGGGCGCTCTGTAGCGAATCGGATTTTATCGGCCGCGGGTCAATTAGCAGGTCCAGCCGCGAAACATCGCAGGTGCGTCACGCGCCGATCGAAAACATAATAAAACTCCAGCGTCGATTCTCCGGACTGGTTCCGTTTCTCCAGCTTGCCCACGCAGCTCGCTGAAACGAGATGTGTCTCCGGTGCCTAAACTGCTGAATAAACATCAGCCGGCGAAAAAACGCGCTCCATAACGCTCGCCTTTGATTATTATTATATAACCCTGGTTACCTAACCGGTGCTCCATCGGTCAACAAATATTTCTGCCAACTGCTTCGCAAACATACGAGCAGTTTTTAAGATTGACCAAATATGACTACGATCCGACAGAGTTCTCTTATCAGCTGGCAATCTTGGAACAAAGTCCATATTCCTTTGGACAATTCGAACCCCTCTTTCAAAACCGGCCGCAGGCCAGCATCCTATCGTAAATCCTTTGAAGACCACTGGAAGGTCGCTAGAGGAGATTTGGGTCTCATTTCGTGGTAGAGGGGGAAGCATTTATAACTGATACCAATAACCACAACTTTTGTGTAAATCATTATTTATTGCTAGGAATGTAGAAGAATAACAAAAAATAAATATTATAATTATTTTTATCATAGTTAGAAGTAACTGAAGAAATTTTTTTCAATAACTAATGTCTCCTCGTTTAGCAATGACGAAGAAAATAGATCGACTCGGTTTCCCACCGGTCCGTAGAAGAAATGTGTACGTGGAATGTTCTAGTAGTATGTTTACATCTAGCACTTTGGTATGTATGTTTACAAAATATTCTACATCTTAACACTCAGTTCTTCGCAGTCAGTCGAACGGAAAAGCACGCAAGTGAAGTAAGAATAAATATGAAATCAATTGCTTCAAATTGTTTAAAAAAAGTAATTTCTCTTTTGAATAGCGGTTTGTCAACGCGTAAGACGGCGAACAAAACCGAGTCAATCTATTCTTTTTTTGTCATTGCTAAACGAGGAGACATTAGTTATCGAAAAAAATTTCTTCAGTTACTTCTAACTACGATAAAAATAATTATAATATTTAGTTTTTGTCATTCTTCTATATTCCTAGCAATAAATAATGATTTACACAAAAGTTGTGGTTATTGGTTGAGTTATGCTCCTCACTGTACATCGTCTGGTGGTAACCCTGCTGACGAGCAACCAGTTGCCCAGGCCTGGCGTGGTTGATCCAAGCCAGAGAACTAACCTTGACCGTGCTCGCCCCTGTTTCAGAGCAACCCGCGAAGCCGGAGCCGGAGGAGCGTTCCTGTGTGGAGACGGAGAGCATCGAGACGGGCCTGCGCAAGACCCGAATAGGCCCGGCGAGTCCCCTGCGAGCCTCCCCTTCTAGAAGCGTGGCGTCCTCGTCGGGGGACAGGACTCCCCGAGCAGGATCGATCGTGCGCGAGAACAGCAACGTGTCGAGGGCCTCATCTGGCAGCAGGACCCCCCGGGAGAGCAACTCGAGCCCGGAAGGCAGCCCCTTGAAGCGCGGCACCGCTCGGACCAGCCTGCGGAAGCCTCCGACGGGTAGCCTGAGCAAGGCGTCCGCTGTTCCGAAGTCCTGCCAGTCGCCGGTCAGCGGTAGCAACACGTGGAACGGCCGGCAGGTGCGTCAGAGGCCTAGCATCCAGTCGGACACGTTCCTGAACCCCCAGGGGGCGGCAACCTGCGCGACAACGGGCAGTTTCGCGCGCAAGAGCCCCGCGAGACAGAGCCTGCCGCGTCAGAGCGCGAACAACGGGGTGCAGTACGACAGGAATGGCAGGCGGATCAAGCCGTCGACGTCGAGCACCACCGGATCCTTGCAGTCCTCGCCCACCAAGGTGGCGAACCCGTTGCTCGAGCAGATACTGCAGAAGGTCGGCCACCTGCAGAACGACCGCGAGGTCGTGCAAACGTTGCAGGATCTGTTAAGGGACTATCAGAGCCACGGAGCGGACGGGGTCGCGAACCTAGAGTTCACCAGGGCCTGGATCGACGGGAACGGGACCGTGGTGCTGCCGCAGGAGAGCCAGAACACCGCCAGTCCCAGAAAGGACCCGAAACCCGCCTCCGAAAGAGGAGGCTACTCGAGGATACCTGCGCCCGTCTACAAGAGGCCGATGTCCGTCGCGTCCGACAGCGTCTGAGACAGGCCTCGCGGCCCGAGGAAGAGGGCGAGTACGTCTCGATGAAGGTGTCCCCGACACCTCCTCGGGCGGGCGTCCTTCGCGCCCGGGACTCTAGCGTGTTTAAGCCTCGCGAGTGATGATCATACCCTACCGTCGAGGCGCTCTTCAAACTCCGGACCACGAACAGTCGCCGTGCGATTGGTCCTTGCAGGCTGGTCATGCTGTTCGGAGATCGCCATTGGTAGGTAAGGGGGTCGAGACCAGTGTCACCAGACAGGGAAAATTTAGGGGAACGTGGTTGCCCTCTCTTTCTCTCTCTCTCTCAGACGCAACGCGAATTGGATGCGCGCGTCACGTCACGCGACCGGTCCGTGGGGATGCCCGCCGTCCGAGAATGGGGGAATGGCGTCGTAGAAGGGGTAAACTAGAGTGGGAGAAAAGTCTTGATCCGGCGACACTGGTTGAGTACCCCCTTGTCCGCAATCGCATTTTTTCAGGTTGTTCCAATTGCTATCATTTCGGGGCTGAAAGATTCGCAGGGGATTCGAATCTCAGGGGTTGTCAACTTGTAAGAATAGAATCTTAGTTTTCGAGTAAATTTAGACAGAGTTTTCGGAGTTCGCATATACACTCTTTGGACAATGTGCAGCGACAAGATGAGAACCGCTGGGTTCACCCAGAGAATCACGTGTTCCCCGCAACCTTCGCGTTCTACCGGAAGAACGAAACGGGTCCAGAGCAGAGGTGGTCAACCTGCGGCTCGGGACTCTTCGTCACGATAGAATTAGTTTTCGAGCGAGTTTAAAGGCAATTTTTCCAGAGTTCGTTAGGGGAAGACAATCTCTTTTTATCAAAAGTTGTCTCGCGCCAGCGTTGACAGCCGCTGCTCCACGGTCAGCTGATCGAGGCTCGAACGGCTCGACACGGGTTTCACGGGAGAACGGTTCGTCGCAGGTGAACGCTTCCTTTTCGACGTTCTATCGTTCGATCGCGTAGAATGCGAGGAAGCCGAGGGAACACGGGTAAGAATGCGAACGGTGCCGAGAGGCATCGCGGCTGCGATCGGAGGCTGTCCGTCAGAGTAACTCTTGGGACACGATTATTCGCGGCGGAGAACGGTCCACGGGGACGGTTCGAGGCGGCTCGGACCTAACAGAGCAATTAAACGAGGGCCGTCGGTTGTCGCGTGGGCGGCCGATGAAGCCTGCTGGGCTTTGGGCGAGGCGGCCTCTCGTTGTGTAGCCAGACCCGGGAAATTCGGGTACAGTGACGACCCTTTCTCTCTGTCATTATCGGATTAGTGACATCGCGACGCGTGCGCGACAGAGAAGAAACGATGTGGAAGTGGGGGTTGTCGTTGGGGGCGACACTCTTCGCCGTAGAAGGTAAAATGGAAGAAAATCGTTGATCTGGCGTCACTGGTTGTTGGTTCGCGTCGCTTCTGGCCCCCTTGTTCCGTGTCGCGCCGCAGATCGAAGGCGTCCGATTAGAGGGAGAGAAGTTAACGGGCCTTAACGGTACGGGGTCGATCAGTTAGCGGCCCCGTGTAGGAGTCACGCGTAGAATCGGGGTGGTGCTTGGAAAGATTGGTGCTCGAAGAAGAGATGAGGAGGGGAGGGGAGGGGGGAGGGTGGGAGAGATCGGAGGGAAAAAAGTTGAAGAGAGAGGTTGACGTCTCTCGCGATCCGCGAGAACAGATTGCCCACAGGCCGACAAGAAGACCGAACAGGAGAAAACGAAAATAAAAAGAACCGGGACGAATATAAGCGGAGAACTCGTCCTGGATCCTGGCGGGGCGGGACAGGGGTTGGGGAGGGGAGGGTGGGAGCGCGGTTTCAATTGGTTACCACAGAATTCAAGCGGGCAATTAGCCGGCGCGGGGTCTTGCGTTAATGGCTTCCCGATCGATTTGCTTCCAGTCTGTTAATTGCGCCCCGGCTGACAGCTCGTCGATTGATCCGAGACGAGAGATTACACCTTGCGACGCGGACACGCGATACCTTCGTCTCCCGTGACTCGCGAGATCCTCTCGCTGGTTCCGCGTGATCGATAACCGTCTCGTTTTCGGCGAATTCGCGCTCGGAAACGCTAACTTGGTGAAACCCATGCTACACATGTTTCTTTGTACTTTAAAAATTCGCACGTGCTGTATACACGCATCAAGTTCAATTATCGTTGATCTATTACGGAAAGAATATCCCTGTACAAGACTCGATCGGTGACATTCATCGGACGAATAGAAACTGTCTGCAAGAAAATTTTCCAAGCGATCGGCATGCTTGCTGCCGAGATTGTCCAGCAATTAGTCGAGACTTTCTAAGCGGCCGAAACCGCGATCGATCACGCGGACCGTCGAGATCGTTACCGAGGGGGAAAAAAGTATCCCGTGGTCGCGATTTCTTTAGCTTAGTATCCGCGATCGACGAGGGATCGCGATTTCTCGGCGCCTTTTATCCGAGAAATCGAGCACCGAAATCCCGACGCGTGCAACGTTTTATCGATCGAGAAAGATTCGACGGACTCGATTTGATCGAGCGCAGATCGGACAATTAAATTTCTTTGTTAGCACACCTCGCACGAGAAACGTTGCGCGGGTTTGGGGATCGTACGATCCGCTCATCGATCGTCGCGAGCCCGACTTCTACGTTTCGATCGTTCGATCACGGCAAATTATTTATTTATATAGTCTATCGGTTGTATTTATTGAAGACGATTTATTTACGCGTTGAGGGAGGCTGGGAGGAGGAGGAGGAGGAGGAGGAGGAGGAGGAGGAGGGAGGGTTGAAGGGTTGGAGGACGTCGAGGATCGAACAGGGTCCTTTTTCAAGATGGCGGGGCGGTGGCCCCGCGCGAGTGACGAATCAAATAACCCCGGAGGAGGACGGGAGAGAGATGGAGAACATTTAAAACAGACTGCATTAATGTAGATAGCGACGTCGAACGAAATGCCATTCCAATGTTTCACTGTTTTTTATACCAAACGCGAGCGTAGCGCCATTTTGTATCAAGTGTCTTGCCGGGAGATGGCGGCCGTGGGCGGGGCGTTCCGGGCCGAGGAGAAATTCCCCTGGAAAATCAACGCAGACGGTCTCTCTCGCTCGCTTGTAAAATTGAACGTGGTTCGAGGGATCGGAAAATTTTCAGGGAAAGACGCGCGGTATATTCCTCCTTCCTCGAGAACAGAGGTAGTGTAGTCGAACGATTGTCTCGACATCGAAGCTGTAGATTATAGAAAAATAAAAAAGAAAGAAAAATCAATTTTCGCTAGACAGGTAGACACGCTCGTTCTGCCGTACAAAAGTGTTCATGCTCCTCAGGTAGTCGATAACTCGGTCCGTTAATTAGGCTAACGTCCGCTAGGGACGGGGATGTTCAGTTTTGCAAGCGCGCGAGATCGAGATCGAGATCGTTTCTAAAATACCGTTTCCGATTCGAGACCGGACCGATCGAAGGAAGGACGTCGAACGCGATTCGACTCGATTTGAATAAAATGCGACGGAGCTTGGGAGCTCGAGCGGAGCACCGGCTTCGATTCCACGCTGCCCACGTCCAGAATCTTTCGAAACCGGGCCCGACACGCGCGAATGAAACTTGGCAGGCTCGCGAACAAGCTCAAACCGTCGAACAAATATTTTTTATAACGCCGCCTCGGCAGAGAATCGTCTCCGGCCTGAATTCAGCCGCCAAGTTTCAAGATCCTGCCGCCATATTGCGAACCGGACATTGGCGGGGACAGTCGCGATCCATAAACACCCCATAGGAACCAGGAAGATCTTCTTCTCTGCGTTGACGCGCTCACGATCTCCACAATTCCACACACGGATCCTTTCTTCGAAAAATAGAGTATACCATCATTTTAAATATCTTAAAACAAGAATTATTTATTGTATTTTTGTATCATATTTGTTGACTGTTAAAAAATGATTAGCCCAACGAACATCCAGGTTTCCTCGAGTAACGAAGCAAAAATTCTGCAGCCCGCGGCAAGGACGAATTCAATGATTTTTAGAAACATTATTAACGAGAGGATCCTGTTGAAATATTTTCTGCATTTATATTGACGTTCAAGTTTCTCTGTAGAACAATTTCGAGCCGATTGAAAGAGTGCAGGTGTGCAGGGAAAATGGAAAAGACTATGGCAACGTGTTTCTAGATTCTGGACGACGCCCCGCGAACGGAACCGAATCTCCCGCCGATTAAAAGCGTAGAAGAGGCCGACTTCCGTCCCGGAAGCGCGGCACAGATGAGAAAGTTTATTTTGTTGACGAGATGTTCCAGCAGCGATCGCTAGAAAGCGTGGGACGAGATTATTTTTCAGTGGGGCGTGTTTTAGATGGCCGACGGCCCGTCGCCGTGGCCTCCGCGAGGTTCGAATTAGGCGTGGATATTTTTCTTTTCGCGTACAGTCGCTGAACACGACGACGAATTTTCCGCAGCGACTTTTCTTCACGGAACCGTATGGACGTTCGTAAATCGTTTATTTGTCCGGAGACGCCCGTAAAAAACCGCCCTTTATGTCAGACAGAGGCGTCCTCGGCAGAAAATTCTCACCGATCAGCCGTCCACGAAAAGTTCCCAGAAATTCGAACGAGAAAACGCTGTTTTTCGACGAAGCGCTGTTTTTCGAACGGGCCATTCTAATGGACGAGAATAAAAATGGCGGAGGCCGCGACGACGTTCCGGCGCGGCGAGTTAAAAATTGCTCGTAGATTTCACGATTCGCGAGGGGGTGGGTTTCCCTTGGTAGACCCACGCCTCGACTTTCAGAGCCTATGCTTCGTAACCCCAGGCTGGTGCGGCCAGCACCGCGAACGACGAATAACAATACCGACGATTACCAATATTAATATTATTATTGCAGCAGATGCAACTATTGCTATTATTATTATTACGATAATTATTATTATTGCGATGATTATTATTATTATCATTATTGTCAGGGAAATAATGATAATTGATTACTATGATTATTATATGCAACGTTGAGTATGTTACGTTATCATTTTATCTACGAGAAGTTTGTAAATTGAGAGGAAACTCGCATAAGGAAACAAAAAAACAATAAAAAGCTTTAACAAAAATGCCCTTTCGTCTCTATCTTCCTGCGATCCTTGAATTATTGCTGCGTCGTTATTAGACTGTCAATTTTTATGGAAAATTACGATTTTTATAAATGCATAAAATCCTCGATGATAAATTTTCGGGCGACAAGGCTCGACAATAAAATTGGCAGGGAAATGGCTTCGCAAGGGGAGCCGAAGTTTACTGCGCCAACAGCCTCGGAACGGGACACTGCGGATCGGGGACTTGGCAGCGCATCGGTGCATCGGCGCATCGGCGCAGCGCTTCACCCTCTAAGCGCAGGTAGGTGCACGCGCAAGGCCCGTTACGAGGCCCAATGCACCACAGCGATCGGCGTCCTTGCCGCATATGGCGAGACGGCTCTCCTTCTCGGACACGGACGACCGACCAACAATGGTCCCCGCTCGTGTGTGAGTCAGCGAGAGCACGCGAGCACAAACGCAGGTTTGCTGTTTGCTGTTTTCGCTTGGCCGGCGGGTTCGCGGGCACCTTTAGGAACGGAGCCATTTTTAAAACGTCCGGCCGCGATGCCGGAGATTTATGACGGGCCCTGGTAGCCTCGATAATAACAGTGACGACGACGAGCGTGCCATTTCCATCGGCTCCGCGTGGAAACAATGCTCGCGAGCACGAACCATCCCGATATTTAGCTCTAGCGTCCCTTCAAGCTGGCCCTCTGTCCTGAAGCTTGTTTTGGGACCTCCTTCCCTTGAATTCGCAGATACAATAGTCGCAGCTAGCTCAGACCCTTCGCAAAAGTCCCTTTGCGGAGCCTTGGGAAGATAATTCTTCCAGGGAAGGAAAGAAAGACTGAATTTAGTTAGATTTTGTGCGATTTTTAATATATGTATTTACTTGGATAAATAAATCTATCGAGCCAACTCTGACGAAAGTATCTTTAAGATTTGAATAATTGTAAAATAAAAAATTGGAAACCGATCGTCTGACCAACGGTGGTAGGCTCGGTGTTAACAGCGAGATCTATCCGTGTCCCCTCGTCCTGATCGCAGATCCTGAACGAAACGAGTCCACACCCACTTCCCCAAGGGCCAGGCGTCCATTCTACCTTGAGACCCACCAAGACGCGAGTTTCTCGAAGAGCGCAGGGACATTAGGGACACCGGGCCTCTCGTACCCTTGCTGCCATTACCTTGATTCCCTTCAGAATCCACGCCAATTACATCCATAATGAACAATGCCCGAAGGAGATCAGCAGGCATAATGGTGAAGTCGAGAAACGACGGAAGAATAAATTGGATAATTGTGATTAATGCGGGGGCCCGCGATGCGCGACGTAAGGTGCACCTCGTGGATATAGTTGGCGGGCACGAGGCAGTCCCGCGGGACGATTTGTCAACGTTTGGAATTTTAATGGTCTCGGGCCGGCAGAGGTCTGCGCTTTCGGTATTATGTTTCCGCGGCTTTTTTTCCCCCTCCCCGCTGTTTGCGCAGCCGACGTTTCGCGCACCGGCCCGTAATAACGCTCGCGCGCGCGTCCAGGTGAAAGTACTCCCACGCTCCCGCGTTGATGACCTTAACTCCGAATTTACGTCACAATTTTCGTGCCGCAGCCGCGCGAAACGCGAAAATCCCCCCAGAAATAGAAACCCAACACAACGAGCCGGGATTTCACTTTATCGGACATAAATTCCCCCCTCCTCCGCTGGTTGCGCAACACGGCGCACAGGTGCGCCTTTTGTCTCTCTTTCTCTTTCTCTCACCCCGGTCGTCTTTCGTTATTTTGAGACGCGTCGATGGGAAACCGTCCGCTTTTCCACCGCGCCGATGCTATCGCGTCCCCCGATCAAATTTAATGGCGACAGCGCGCGGTAAACTTGCCCCGAGAAATTTCGCGCGATAGAACCGACCCTTGCTCCTCCTGGCATTTTCAACGCGACCAACAAAGTATCTTTTGCAACTCTGTGCTTTTAGTTCTGTATCGATTGTTGAGGAGGAAACATGTATCCTTTTACAGTTTTCGGTAAAGCAGCCTGTGTTCTAAATATTCTAGAAAGTATAATTTTCGTTTACAACCCTGTAATAAAATGGCGGCGTCCGTACCTTCCGAGGATCATACTCGTCGTTGCATACTTTTTCATTTTCATGCGGGATTTAATGTAACAACAAAGAAAATTTGCGATGTTTATGGAGATGTATTGAAGGGCAACAAGTGCCAACGTTGGTCCCGAAGGTTTGCTGCTGTTGATTATGATCTCTCTGACAAGCCTCGAAGAGGACGACCAATTTGATAATGACACCCTAAAATCTCTAGTGGAAGCTGATCCAAAAGTAAGTATACAAGAATTATCGAGAAGCCTTTGGTCCACATGGTCAACTATACAAAGACACCTACTGGAGCATTATTTAAGAAATAAAACATTCTGCAGAAGATGGAAGGAGGCACCTTGAGTCATATTTTGCTTCACGAACCCTGGATTTCTATAAGAGGGGGATTGAAAATTTGCAGGAAAGATGAAGATAGAGATTATAATATAAATCAAGAAATAAGAACTCGAATTTACTACAAAGTTTGTTTTAGGATTCAAAATAATTGATTACTTATGGGTCCCCCTAATATTACACACCCCATTGACACGTCCCAACGATTGTAATATGAAAATAAGACCTTCGATACGTGTTCCAGAATTTTTCTAGATTTCCCGAAAGCCTAGAACAGTAAAAAAATTAGTCGTGGACATTTGCAAAGTTGGACAGTTGCAAAAATTATACCAACGCATTTTCGAGCTGCTTTGCGTTTTCAGAGATATTGGGTTGCCCGAAAAATTCGTGCCGTTTCTCTGTAGGTGGCATTAGGATAGGTCTGAATATGTCAGAATGATTGAAAACAAATGGTACGTGTACATGATCTAAAAAGGTGATCTTTCAGGCATTTTTAGAAAAAAAGTTTGATTAGGATATATTAATTTTTGTTAGTTTTATACGTTCTTAAATATGGAAGGAAACAGAGTGAATTATAGGCGTTTGATGCTTTTTTGCGGTTGTGCTACCCCATTCACCCTATTAACCAGACATCACACCCTCAGATTTCCATCTCTTTAGGTCAATACAAAATTCCCATAATGACAAAAACTTTAACTCTTTGGTCGACATAAAAAATCATATTTAAAAGTTTTTCGCCGAAAAACGCAAGTTGCGTGAAAGATGGAGAAAGATTATGGAACAAAACAGCACTTATAATAATTCAATGAATGTATATCCAAATTTAAATGTACTGCGTTTGAGTTTCCCTTAAAAATCGGCACGAACTTTCCCGACAACCCAATACAAAAATTTGTATCGGAACAATTGCATTACTCTTTTAGCAATTCCGTCGAGCCCGGCCCGATGCGGACCGGTCCCATCGCCGGTCCCTTTGTCTTGCCGAAAAGGTGGAAGAGGAGAAAAGAGTACCAGTCATACGATACAAACTTCCTGCAGTCGCGGGTTGCTACTCGACCCGCGTGCGAACCAGAATCCACCGCGAAAAACTTCTATGGACCCGTTTCCGGCCCGTTGGCCGCAACATTGCTGCGCCGACTGACTCCGCAGTCCGCCGCACAGTGGGCAATTTGGACAAAATCGGATTCAAAATCAAGGAACTTTCGATAGGAATGAGGCAGAGCAATGAAATCTTTTTCAAATGAAAGCTGCAACTTTGTAGAATATGGGAAAAAATAGAGAGATTATTACCATCCAATCATTTCAACGAAAAAATGACTTCGTTAGTTTTTGTCACAAAAATCTATTTTCTGCAAAATCCTGAGGTCGTGGACAAATTTTGAAACCAGATTTGAAATCAGCGTGAAAAAATCTATGCGAAATGATGTATAGCATGTTAAAAAAAAATGTTTTCCGCGCGTGGTGTTGGAAAAACTAAAATTTTCTCGAATTTGTGCGCGTTTAACGAATTTTCTCGAGGTTAACAAACGTTCATACCACAATCTGTCTATTTTTCCCATATTCTACAAAGCTGCAGCTTTCATTTTAAAAAAATTTGATTTTGTTCAAATTGCCCACTGTGCGCCGTGCCGCGCTGTTCAGATTAATGAGCGACTCCTGCGCTCTCAGCTCCGCTCAAAATTGAGCTGCGTCGATCGGAGCTCGCTTTCCGTGTTTCACTTTTACCTGTTTGCTGCTTCCGTTAATTCTAGAGTGCACGGCTATGCGCACGGATCTCTTGAAAATTTCCTGTATCCACACTTTCATTTGACATCGCGGAAATCTTGCCGAATTCACGGTGCCATTAGCAGACTAATATTCAAAGTAGACTTTCGGCGATTAAATCTTTTTTTTTATGCAAAATGTCCGATTCTTATTAGTAACGTTCAATGAACACAACGTTTTCTATATAATACTTATTGATTAATAAACTGCAGATTTTGTGTACAGGGTGGTCCACGCAATTGGTTCAGGTCATATCTCCGTTGTTAATGCATTTACGAAAAAATATCAAAAGAGAAAGATAAATGGTTCGAAGAGCACTACATTCGTAGGCGCTTAATTTTTTTTAGGTGCAACTGTGCATGTGCATTGGAGAATTGCATCATTTCTTTAAATAGAAGTGCATATTTTTTGTCGCACTAATCGATTCGTCTGTTCATTCTACGGAAAAATTATTAGTTCTCGAGGTATTTTCAAAACCTGTGTCTGTTATGACAACAACGTCGAAACGGTGTTTAAATTTACTACATTGTCGTGAAGCGCTTAAGCATCTTCTTCAATAAAGACAGGTCTTGAGTATTTATTATTTAGGTCTTCTGTATTTATGACAGATACGGATTGCAACTTAAAAATGCTACTAAAAAGAGAAATAAAATCCTATTCGGTTCCTGTGCACTTAACCTACAATCAAAGAAAACAATTTTTATTTTGCATAAAGATGCGCAGTCTATTGAAAACTGGAGATATCAGCTTGTTCAGTATCGTGCTTTAAGACCGCGTATAATAAACAAGTATAACAGTATTTCTAGATCAAAGGGCTCCATGAAATTTGCATTCTAAGATCAAACATTTCATGTGCATCAACTCGACATTTAAAAATGGCACGAAAATCGAATAATCGTGTACGGTCGCTCCGCCATGTTGTCTCGATTGGAGCGTAGCTTTGACTCGTAAAGTCCTGAAAATGTGTGACAGTAGGCCAAAATTCTGCTCGCGCTCGATTAGGGAAAGAAACGCTATTAGCGTCTTAATTTATACGGGTCTATAAAAGCATAGGCGAGGCTGTACCCCGCAGAAAGCGTTCCTCCGATACTCTACGACCATGATTGAGTTACGTTTTGGTAGAGCTGCTCTCCCGGAGAGAGAGAGAGAGAGAGAGAGAGAGAGATGTCCTTGGTGGGCCAATTAGATTTACCGAGAATTTCACCAATTAAAGCGGAGTGGTTCGCTGCCGGAGATACGGCAGCGCATTAACCGACACGAAAACGAAGATACAGAAGTCCGTGGCAGAGTTATTAAGAAATTTGCATGTCCCGAAGATTGCGCCCACGTGTTATGAAACCGCCTGTACCCGCCTTTACCCGCCTGTACCCGTCGGCCCGCGCCGGGAACCGCTTATTCAATCGCGTTGAAGATTGCCGCTTTCAAATCGCGCGAGTGCGATTGTCCGGCCGGCGATAATTCGCGCGGCAGAGAAAGCGAAAAACTGCCATCCCGCGATCGTCCGTCTCCGTCTGTTAATTAATAAAATTTATACAATATTGAGACCCGTGAAATCGCGCGCGATATTTACTGAAAGCGTCGATCAGTCACCGGCGCGCAGAAACGAACACGGGAAGAGTAGATACTTGTACGTACAGATGTAAGAAAACGTCCACGTCGATGATCGCTGATGACATTTCAGCTTCGTGTTTACCCTAGGGAATATTCGAGAGGACGAACAATTTTTGGTTTCATCTTGATCTCTGCTGAGCGATCGAATCATTTTACGCGGGCACCTACGCAGTTTAATTAAAACAAATCCGAGAATTTGTCGGCTAGGAAGTGCTTCTTAACACTAGATTTACGGGATCCGTCAAGATGGCGGATTTTAACCAGTTAACGGCGGAGTTTAATTTTAAAAATCCCCCACGGCGCGGAATTAAAACCGAGCAATGACGAATATACACGTCGAACGCAGGCCAAATGCAGCTATTATAAATTTTACGAAAAAAGTAAAGCAAAATGGGAAAGAATTACATTTTTATTCGACAAGAAATGAACAATTCGTTAACGTTAACCGCACCGCAATAGAGTTTTGGATTGACGTGTATACACGTCAAACGCGCTTAACTGGTTAATATTTTCAATTTACGAATATTGTGATTGTAAAGATGCGTCCGTGAGGAATTATTTAACAAATTGATTTCTTTGGGTATATATTACTTAAAAAATGACTACAAATTTTGATAGATTCTTGTTGTTTTTATAGTCATGTAAAATAGTTATTTTTAGTGCCTCGATTTTTATACAAAATACAATTATCTAACTTAATTTTCAGGATACGGAGACCACACAGATATTTATTTCTCTTTTTAATTATTTGAATGGGCTCAAAATAATACAGTACTTTTAGGCCTTAATATTTTCGCTGTTTTGTATTTCATCTACTAATTCGCATCGTAAACGCATGAAATCCCTGCAACAGATTGCAGATTGAATTTGAAGAGCGCACACACGCGGTAAGTAGAACTGGTGAGCACTGATCAGACCAGTATCTAAAATCGATTCGCTTAGCAGGTGTCAGGATTCCTGTCGCGACAGGATTAACCGAGTTTCTGTCGTACAAAAGCGTCGATGGAAAGTGAAAGGATTAACCTGCAGGATTTTCGAACCTCGAATAACGAACAGTTTAAAACGACTGTGATTCGTGGCCTTAGGGGACGCGGAACGATCGAATATGATCCTCGAGTATGCAGATCTGTCTATTGGTCCCGTGTACAGCAGAGCGACGGGAGTCGAGCTATTTGGGTCAATAGCAATGCAAACACAGAAACGCAATACGTCATCGGTGTCTCATTAATACCCTCGCGCGGTATCTTTCAAAATCGAATACCGGATTGATTGCGGCTCGGCCGTGTCGAGCGTCAAAATCCGTTGCGGTAGCTCATTTACTTTGTAATTCTCCGGGTCCCGGTTGAGTAATGCGACGATATAATTTAATTCACCGTTAACGGTCGCCCGGGCAAATTGTTCATAAGGGTTTCGCAGTCGTCGAAGCGAATTAATGGCGCAAAGTAATGGCGGCAATTAGAAAACCACTTAAATCGTCCTAATGATTCTCATTTAACACGTCCCGGCGCGAGCACCGCGGAGCAGAGCCGAGCGAGCAACAGCGAGCGGACACGTCCCCGTTCATTTCGCATTCTGAACGCACAGCGGTGCAACAGAGGCCTCATGGAAATTGCATCGTACGTTTCCTACGTACACAGAAACGGGCCTCGCGATGCATACGAGCATTTTCACGTTTCGTCGCATTCCGCTCGGCAGCGCTCGGGGAACGGGGAACGCATTCCGCGATGGGTGAGATCCTATTCGCCAAGATTAGGCGAGGGACCAGTTCCTTCTTGTAATCCAAACGTTTCTGGGACGGGCTCGCTGAAATATATTAGGCGGGCCCATAAGTAATCAATTATTTTGAAATATAAAACAAGCTTTGTAGTAAATTCAGGTTTTTATTTCTTAATTTATTATATAATCTCCAACATTATCAAGGACAGTTTGCCGATCTTTCCTGCAACTTTTCAATACCCCGCTTATAGAAATCCAGGGTTCGTGAAGCAAAATATGACTCAAGGGGGCCGGGAGGCATTTGGCCTTGACTGTCACGCTATGTTACGCTGTGCCTTTTTTTCTAGACATTTAAGAATTAAATAAGTAAGTAATCAATTAAAAATGCATACCATCGTGTTTGTACATGTCTTTGTTACGTCTGTCCAGAGCCTTTTTCTCGATACGAACACTAAATCTCTCGAAATTAAGAGAATCTCTCTGCGGCAGCCATCTTGTGACGTCATACTTGCTTCGGAAAGCGAGTATTCTGCCGAATATTACAAATTACTCCACGATGAGGTAGAAATTCGCAATTTGGGCACTGGACAGACGTAGATTGGACTTTTAGGAAACACAAGTGACCACTTTTAAACTGCTCATTGCAATATTGAAGCGTCAATTTGTCAAGATTTTGACCCTTGCAAGTTCATGTACGTGTATTGCAGAGAGGGTTGTAAAAAAATTATTACACTATTTTGAATACAGGTTGCTTTATCGAAAACTGAACACGTGTTTCCTCTTCAACGATCGGTACAGAACTAAAGGCAAAACAAATTCTTTGCAAACAATTGATTACTTACCCCTAATAAATTTCGCCCATTTCCCTATTTACTTTATTTATTTATAACTGTGGCAAGTGCTCACTTACATATGCATAAAATTATGAGAATCAGACAGAATGGAAAGACTGTGGCAAGTGCTCAATTACATATGCATAAAATTAGGAGAATCGCACAGAATGGAAATATTCTAGGTTAGAATGCCGTTGGAAAAATTGGGTGCTGGAGTTAAAATTCTCGAATGATTCCTGCGTCTCATAGCGAACGCAGAAAATTTGTATTTCAATTAATTGGCAGCGATAAGCGAGATCCTTGGGCTCTTTGCTGCGCGGCGAGTCCTTAAAATTTTGGGATCGATCGCAGACAGCGCGAATTGGCCAACTACGTCCAAAGACAGTTAGCGTTTCAGCTACCAAGACGGGTACCGGAGGAGACGCGTCCGCTCGGCGAAACAAAGGCGCATAAAACTCGGGGCAACGAAACGATGTTCGATCATAAAGGCCGGCCATTCGGCTGTTCCCGAAGGTGCAGAGCGGTTACCGTGAAGGGCGTAGGCAGTTGTTACGCACTCGGGACGAGTTGTAAGAGGAACCGGAGGCACCTGCACGCCGCCCACGAGCTCACCGTCCGGGGGACAAGTCCCAGACACCGGAGGCCGGCCGATATTACACGGGAAACGAACATCTTAACCCTTAACTGGCTAATATATCGTGCCACGCATCCTCCGCTCTCGAGAATACAACCACTCCACGCTCCGGAGTCGGGTCGTAACTGGGCCGCCGGTACTTTATGCGTTCGTTGCGAGAGTCTTGAAAAATTTTCGCTAAACCGAGCACTGCAATCCTTTATTTTTAACACTCTGAAATTATGTATTTGGGAAATAATATCTCATTTAATTCCGACTCGTTTGAACATATCTCAAAGGCTTTCTGAACAGTTTGATAAGGTTCTGTGCCGAGCACTGCAATCCTCCATTTTGAATTTTCTGAGATTATACTTGTAGGAAATAATATCTCACTTAATTCTAATTCGTTTGAATATATCTCAAAGATTTTGTTAACAATTTGATAGGGTTCTGTGCCGAGCACTACAACCCTCCATTTTGAATTTTCTGAGATTATACTTGTAGGAAATAATATCTCACTTACTTCTAATTCGTTTGAATATATCTCAAAGATTTTGTTAACAGTTTGATATGGTTCTGCGCCGAGCACTGCAATCCTCCATTTTGAATTTTCTGAGATTATACTTGTAGGAAATAATATCTCACTTAATTCTAATTCGTTTGAATATATCTCAAAGATTTTGTTAACAGTTTGATATGGTTCTGTGCCGAGCACTACAACCCTCCATTTTGAATTTTCTGAGATTATACTTGTAGGAAATAATATCTCACTTAATTCTAATTCGTTTGAATATATCTCAAAGATTTTGTTAACAGTTTGATATGGTTCTGTGCGGAGCCCTACAATCCTCCATTTTGAATTTTCTAAGATTACACTTGTAGGAAATAATATCTCACTTACTTCTGACTCGTTTGAATATATCTCAAAGATTTTATGAACAGTGTGATAAGGTTGAGCACACAGTGCTATAAAATAGGGATCGGTAAAGATTTAGGCCAAATTTCACCTAAACAGAGTGACTGCCTCCAACGTTCCACTATGTTATACGAGACGCTATGTCGCCTGCCACCTTGGAGAATGAATTTCCGGGGGAAGAGTGTAGAAAAATGAGGTAGGAACGGAATGAAGCAGCAGAAAAATGGTGCTTCAGATTCCGGGTTGGCTGGCCTGTCCCGCTAAATCATCGTCGCCGGGAATTCCTCGCGAGTTAATTACGTCTCGCGGGCTAGATGGGTATCGGCCCGGTTGAGTTAGGCTCGGGCGAGAAATCATTTCTACGGGTCTCCCATTCTACCGGTGCCGTGAACAGTAAACAATGTCGATACTCCGCTAACAGATACGGCGGCTCGTAAACCTACGGGCCGGACACATTGAGTGATTTTCAGGCTGGAAATCGCACCTGGCCACGGTTTGCCACGAGTTTCCACCACGGAGATTGTAATACTTACCTCGAAACCGCCGCCAGATGTGGTACACGGCACCGGACAGATATTGAAATGCATGGGATATGCAAATAATCGTTGGGAACACTGGTTGATGACTGTACGGGGACACTCGGACTCGGCTTAGAGAGACAGGCGATATCGCGTGGAACGCGGGATCGTTCGCGGGAGATTGTCCATGGCGAGAGAACGAAAGAGAGAGAGAGAGAGAGAGAGAGAGAGAGAGAGAGAGAGAGAGGGAGAGAGAGACGGAGATGGAGAAGGAGAGTGCTTCTCCCACGACACGGTGAAAAACACGCTGCCGTTTTATATCATAATATGTTATCGGTGTTTACTGCGACTCGCGTGCAGAGACAGTAAACTGTCCTAGTTGCGGGACACCGATCTTTCTCGCCCGGATTTTTCCGCGAATTCGCTACGAGCTCCCATCGACGCGCCATTGTCGCTTCCGGGTAACGTGGGTCGCCCCAAAAAAGATCTCAGAGAGATCGACATCAGAAAATAGGTTTCCGATAGATAAAGAGCCTTAAATCCACCGGCATCCTAACATTTGCAAAGGAATTCACCATGATGATCCGTGTACTCGGAGAAACCAAGGAATGTGTCTTTGAAACAAAGTCATGTTGGAAGTGAAATGCGCAGCCTTCGGTTCCCGTGAAGTTGCGACTGTTGTTTCGTGGTTCCTGGCAGACGCGTGGTCATAGTTCTCCTGAGAAAGACCGTCAGGGACGCGGTTGACAGGTCGTAAAGGATGAGGCTCGGAGTAGGTTACGTGCTTGCCATATCAGTCGGAGGAACAGGTAACCTTGGAGGTCCTTGCTCGAACGAAGGCCCGCGAAATCGCAAACAACCACCGATCGTGTTACCTGACAAACCCGGCGAGCCATTTTTCTCACGCTCGAACATTTACCATTCGAAATTGATCGTTTACCCAGTCTGAAACGAGAGCCTACCATATTCGATCCGTCCAGACCGATCTACACTCTGTTGTATCCCTTGTTCTTTGAATAAGCAAGACGTTAAAAACGTTCGCACATGCTCCCGGTGCGTAGAAACGTCCGCCATATTGAATCCGTTACGATCGAATTGCAGGAAAATTCGTTTTTAAGAACTACGAATGAATGTACTCTGGTTTATATGCGCATATTTCTACTTTCTCCCTTCTCTAGAACATTTTCTGTCCCTTTTTTACAAATTTTAAAGGCTTTAACGATGCTGGTAGCCATTTAAAATTGCGAGGTGATGGACGGGCGACCGCCATATTGAATCCGTTACGATCGAACTGTAGGAAAATTCTTTTTCAAGAATTACGACTGAATATACCTTGAATCATTCGAATATTCGCGTATTTCTGCTTCCTTCGCCATGCACAACATTTTCAGCCGCTCCTCGACGAATACTAAATACGCTAACGATGCCGCTAACGATTTAAAATGGTGAGGTGGCGAAAGAGCGTCGACCATATTGGATCCTCTCGGATCGAAGCGTTTAGAAAGCGAGGTACCGGCAAAAAGCGGAATATAAATGACAGGACGGCGGATCGAATTGCAATTAACTGAAACGGAAGAAAGCCGAGATATTTTCTGGCGCGTTAGAGGGGTCAGGGGTCACGACCTTCCAATTAAAATGTTGACCCAAGCTATCTCCTCTCGCGAAAACGCGCCCCGGTGGCGGCTGAATGGTCTTGGGGGCTGGGTTTCGCGGAAAAACCGTCGGCTGGTCGCGTCGCGACGCTAATGAGAAGTTAATGGCGCGGTTCGCGACTCTGTCTGAACCGTACGAGTGGCGTTAGTTCTTCAGACTGGGCCGACGAGCTGGCAGAGGAGCTCTCTCGCGATGAACCCCATCGCGAAAGCGCCTGGTCGGCTCGAGACACGGACACGTCGAAAGCCCATGAAAAGTCGTCTGCGAATCGGGATGCTCGAAATCGAACGCAGCCATCGCGCCGCCATCTTGGTTGATCGGCCGAGAGCCGTTTACGCGAGCAAATAATAAAATGGAGGTCAGAGTCGCGGGCTGATGGTGATTAATCGTGATCCCCGTTCCTTTCAATATCCTAAATTATGGCGCGCAGATTCGAAGGGGAAAAATGTCGGGATTTTAATTGCAAATGACAAGATACGCGAGTACTCGCCACGCTCGCGCGCGCGCGCGCGCTATAAAAAAACGCACGCACCGATCGGCGGAGGACGATGATTAATAACGATCGCGGTTCCACGTCGACACACGTTTGTAATGAACCTTTATGCGGTTTATTGATGACTCCGTGAATCGCTGCGCCTCGGAGGAAGCTTTACGTGTCACGCCGAGGCGAAGGCTGCATCGGGCCGAGTAAAAAACACTCGGGAACTCGAAGTTACACGAGCTGGCCGTGCAAGATCGTGCCCGAGATTTACGAGCGATCGCTTCATTCCGATTCCGTGTCGCCGGAGTAATTGAACCGCGATACTGGATCGCTCCGAATTCAATTTCACGCGATTCGTATTCGGACGAAATCCTCGATTTGGAAAATACACGAAATTATCGTCGTGTAATTTTGAACGAGCGCAAGAAAAGAAACGCGGCCAGCGGCAACGGAAACAGAGGGGGGGCCAAAAGCATAGGGAACACGTTTTCGTAGCCCGACCTACGACAAATCGATGTCAACGACCCGACGTTAATCGACTTTGCATGATAATAAGCCGCGGAACCGTGCCACGTTTGCCTCCTCGAGAAAGTTCGATTCGTGTGCAAGAAAGTCGATTACCCGAAGAACCAAGACTCTGGCTTGAAGACCTACAAAGGACCGTAGTCCCTTTTAAGCCGGACTGAACGAGACTTTTCCACCGGCGTAAGCATCTTTCTACGACTCGTAATACCCCGCCGCTAATTATTTGAAGGTGATCAACCACCGAACGAACCTGACAAACACACTGCAGCCGACCGTAAGACAAACTTATTTCTTTCAGTAGATTTTACGCGTTTCTCACAAAAATGAATAGGTCAAATACGAAACTGTAAAATCCACAGTCCAGTGATGAGTTCGCAGTTTTCGTTGGAGTTGCTAAATTATTAGGGGTACCCATAAGTAATCAATCATTTGCAAAGAATTTGTTTCGCCTCGATCGTTGACGAGAAAACACGTGTTCTTTTACAGTTTTCGATAAAGCATTTTTAACGATAAGCATTAACATTTAAAATATTCTAAAAAGTATAATCTCTTTTTACAACCCCTTTTTACAACCGGCCCTATACAGCGAAACTCACTCAGGAAAAAATCAAAGAATTGCAGTGGGAAGATTTACCGCAGACCCGTACTCACCGGATATTGCTCCCTCCGACTATCATCTTTTCTTTATAAAACCTTGCACCTTGAGTCATATTTTGCTTCACGACCCCTGGATTTCTATAAGAGGAGGATTGAAAATTTGCAGGAAAGATCGGCAAACTGTCCTTGATAATGATGGAGATTATATAATAAATTAAGAAATAAAAACTTGAATTTACTACAAACTTTGTTTTAGATTTCAAAATAATTGATTACCAATGGGTCTTCCTAATACTTTGATTTTATTGGATTTTTAGGGGATGATTGGTCATCAGTGAAGGATACGATGTTCGGACAGCTCAGCGATTTTTTCCAGTAGCAGCGCGACCGCGTCGGTTCAGGAATTCCTCTCGGAGTCTGTTTCTGATTCGATCAGCGTCCCGACGCCCGCGAAGAGGGACTGTAAAGTCGAGAACGCCCGTGGATCCACGGATTCCATAAACTCTTCGGATTGAGTGCTCCCAGGGTCCCCGGTTGTCGGCGTAAAGTCCGGCCACGTAGGACTGAATGACTCGTGACTACCGTGGCGGGTAAGTTACGAGGTAATCCCGACGAGGCAGAGCGAGGCAGGGCGAGGCAGCGCGAGGCGAGCACTCGCTGCGCGGCGGATCGTCCCGCGAGCGAAATCCGTCCGGGGGAACGCGATTTCCTCGCCAGGTGCCTGGGAATGATTGATAAACCGTCGGCGGAGGCAGCGAGCGAGATTTTCAATGACTATTTTCAATGAGTTGGCGTCGCTCGCGCAATTAGAATTGACGGACGGAACAATGGCGCGCGGCGGAGAGCCCGTGGAAACCGCCCACGCGGCCCCAAAGGATTTCGAATTTTTAGGCAAACGATCACTGGTGGTGCCTAAGTGTATCGTAATCCAGTTACAACTCGGGGCCGGATATGCCACCGAGCCAAGTGCCCAGGCCCTGTCCAGAGACAGCCACCCAGTTTTATGCGCTAATAACAGGTTCCCCGGCGATCGTAGGAAGCTGATTCCGATTGATCTCTCGCGGTTTTTATCGCCGACCCGGAACACTGGCCGCCGAGGATTAAGGAGAACGTAAATGGTAGCGAAACTCGGCTGTGATGAATATCTCAGCCGGCTTGGTCGTGTCCGAGTTCGTCAAACAACCCTGGAAATTTAGCTCCTCGGTGGGTTTCGAACCAAAATCCTGAGGTCCCAATAACGCTTAAACCTGGTGGAGCATGGCAGAAAGGTTTGTTCCTTGTCCCATCGTGATCAACCATGTTCAACGGATTAAACTCAAGCATACGAGACCCGTAAAAATTAAATTGTAGCTCCCAGATAGGTTTAACATATTCGATCCAGGATCTAGAAGGCCCTACTCTATTTAAAAGGCTCTAGTTCATTCAGAGGACCCTAGTTGAGTTAGAAGGATTCGGTGGGTTTAGAAGGCTTGATTTAGAGAGCCCTTGTCGATCCTGAAGCTAGGATTTAGAAGACCCTAGTTGATTTAGAATGTCCCAGCTGATCCTAAAGTTAGGATTTAGAAGGCCCTAGTTGATTTAGAAGGTCCCAGTTGATTTAGAAGGTCCCAGCTAGTCCTTAAGGTAGGATTTAGAAGGCCCTAGTTGATTTAGAAGGTCCCAGTTGATTTAGAAGGTCCCAGCTGATCCTGAAGTTAGAATTTAGAAGGGCCCGGTTGATTTGGAAGATCCCAGCTGGTCCCGAAGGTAGGACCTAGGGGTCTAAACAGTATCGAAACTCGCACAAAGTAGTAATCCGTGACTATTCAGGTTTAAATCAACCAAACTCAGTGATCGAGTTCACTTCTTGATTGCTTGTGTCCCGAGGATGAAGAAATTTGCAACGCGAATCTCGTAGGTCCGGTAGAGGATCCCGAAGCGGATGAGAGGAGGGATGCCTCATCCGCGTCAAATTTAACGGGCCAGGTTGCCGTGGGAACGAGACAGCTCGCAGCTGTCGCGTCAGAATCGCGTGGAGCGATCGCCCGTTGCTAAGGATAGGTCTAGATCCGTGTATCTTCCATCAGGATTTCAGACAGGTCGGAGCAATTAGTCCGGCGAGCGAACGGTTCCTGCCAGTTGGCTACTGGCGAGAGCGTAGCCTCGCTTCAGCGAGCGAGCGCGGGCTGAGTCATTTGTCCGGGGCGAGACTGGTTGCACGCGACGCGACGACGGATTTGCGTTTGCGTGCGCGGAGAAGCGGTCTTCGGAGCGGAAACACCACCTCCGCGCGGCTCGCTCCTCGATCGTATTTATTATCGAGCGCCTATCGACGGAATAAATATCCGCCGGGACGCGCAGGGATCGGGGAGCAGCGCGTCACTCGCCACCGCATACATCATCGATGTCAATCAACGCGTAGCACGGCAGCCGCGATCGAGAGCATGCTAACTAATCGGCCGGTATCGGCGACGGTTAATTAACAAACACGATACGGAGCGGACGTGCCGTGGAAATCAATTTTTAGAGACCGTACGGAGTCGGATCGACGATCTTCCCGGTGGGGTGGTGGCGAGCTTGATCGTTGTTAGGCTATGCTCACACCGGAGCAATACATCTCATCCTTTTGTCGCCGTGGAAATCAATTTTTGAAGATCGTACGGAGTCGGATCGACGATCTTCGCGATGGGATGGTGGCGAGCTTGATCGTTGTTTATGCTCACACCGGAGCAATACATCTCATCCTTTTGTCGCCGTGGAAATTAATTTTTGAAGATCGTACGGAGTCGGATCAACGATCTTCGCGATGGGATGGTGGCGAGCTTGATCGTTGTTTATGCTCACACCGGAGCAATACATCTCATCCTTTTGTCGCCGTGGAAATCAATTTTTGGAGATCGTACGGAGTCGGATCGACGATCTTCGCGGTGGGATGGTGGCGAGCTTGATCGTTGTTTATGCTCACACCGGAGCAATACATCTCATCCTTTTGTCGCCGTGGAAATCAATTTTTGGAGATCGTACGGAGTCGGATCGACGATCTTCGCGGTGGGATGGTGGCGAGCTTGATCGTTGTTTATGCTCACACCGGAGCATTACATCTCATCCTTTTGTCGCCGTGGAAATCAATTTTTGAAGATCGTACGGAGTCGGATCGACGATCTTCGCGGTGGGATGGTGGCGAGCTTGATCGTTGTTTATGCTCACACCGGAGCAATACATCTCATCCTTTTGTCGCCGTGGAAATCAATTTTTGGAGATCGTACGGAGTCGGATCGACGATCTTCGCGGTGGGATGGTGGCGAGCTTGATCGTTGTTTATGCTCACACCGGAGCAATACATCTCATCCTTTTGTCGCCGTGGAAATCAATTTTTGGAGATCGTACGGAGTCGGATCGACGATCTTCGCGGTGGGATGGTGGCGAGCTTGATCGTTGTTTATGCTCACACCGGAGCATTACATCTCATCCTTTTGTCGCCGTGGAAATCAATTTTTGAAGATCGTACGGAGTCGGATCGACGATCTTCGCGGTGGGATGGTGGCGAGCTTGATCGTTGTTAAGCTATGCTCACACGGGAGCAATACATCTCATCCTTTTGTCGACTCTTGTTGCCTCTTTCTCCCTTCACCGGATAAAAGAAAGTCGTCGAACGATGAGAGGACATACAGGCATACGTTTCCTGATCACTAATTACTGCAACCGTGAAAATAAACCGTAGCGCAACGGATTAAGTTCGTTTGCGAGAAACAAAACCGTGACGTATCAGCAGTCTGGTTTTTCGTCGCCGGTAGGAGCGATTTGAGGCTGAGGAATTTTTTGCGGGACCGCGAGGCGTCGTCGTCGGTCGATTTAAATCGAGCTTGAATCGCGATCGCGGCGCGGCGCAACGATGACACGGGTGCGCTCGAAGGTGTGTGTTGGTCGTGTTGGCGCCGGTAAGCTCGTATATGGCAGTCGAAGGTCCCGGCTGTGTCTCTCATGCGAGGCGGCTTCGCGCGCGCGCGATGACGGGCGCGAGAACGCGAGAAACACACGCCGGGAGGAGACGATATCGAGAGAGCGCAGGGACGGGGGAAAAAATCAGAGGAAGAAGAAAGAAGGAAGGGACACGCGGAAGTGAGGAACCTTGGGCTCGCCATTTCGGGACGCAGGCCTCGTGTCGCGCCGTATTAAGCCTCCCGATCGCGAGACGGCTCACCTGACGCCGTAATCTCGCCTAGAATTAGTTCCCGCGAGGGTCAGCCGTGCCGTTTTTTTCTTCTCCTTTGAAAAACGACTGGGGACCCGAGCCTTTTTCACCCGAAAACGCGTGGCGTCCGTCTGGGGCCCGAAACACGCCATTTTCAATCGGATTTATGTTTTAGATCATTTTTCTTGGCAAGCGTGTAAACAATATATTACATAACTCGTATGACCTCTGCTGTTAAAGTAACGTTAAAAATGTATGTATGGAAAGAAAATCTAGATTACGACGCTGGGAAATAGTATTTCGATGCTGGGAAAGTAAATTGGATTGCGACTAAATTCAATTAAAAATGAATGAAGTAAGGAACTTCGTTAGCGCCTCGGTAAGATTACGGGTAACGTTAACGTGGCAAACGTAGACGCGGTTCGATTCCGCGGTTCCGAGCCGCGCAGTTAGCGTACTTTCGACCAGCGAAAGGATACAGGAAGACGTGTCGGAGCGTCTTTAAATATTGAGCGTCGAATGGAATCGATGGGGGTCGTTATCCAAGAGGAAGCCCGGAATGATATTTCGTTAGATTTTTCGATCCCGTGCAGAGAGACCGTCGGCCGTGGACATTACGTGCACGATGACATTCTGGCCCCGTCTGATAATCGATTCGTTCGACCGGCAAATCGAAGCCGCTTTCATCGCGTCGGTGCAGCAGCGGTGCAGCGGCCTCGCCGACATTTGCGTGGCGGAGCGAAAGAACTCTCTCGATGCACTTCCGGCACGCTGCGCACCGGCCGAGAGTATGCGAAGTCGCACTTTGCACTCCTTTTCGTCGTTCTCCTTTTGGCACGCCGCGTTGCATACGCCGCAGGTCGAAAGTTCGTGCGACCGTGCTCGATTATTTTCAACCCGGAACGGCCGGGCCTATAGAATACCGGCAAGGCGACGTCTCGTCAGCCGGGATCCTATCTTACGTTCATCTCCGCGGTGCTAGAGACGATCTCGGACCGTCCCGTGCCCCTACGGGAAACGATATGACCTCGTCCGATGGGGATCCCGCTCAATCGTTTCGCAACAGAAACGTTTCTATCCCCTAAACCCCGGCATTCCTCAAACATCGGAGATACTTAAATATTCGCGCCGTTTGAAATATTGTGCTGTCCGCCAGTCTACCGCCATCTTGGTCCCCTTTTGATCTTATCGGTGTCCCAGTAATCAGATACAAATTGTATTACGCGTACAATGTGAAAACTATTTTTCGCCTATTTTTGTCGATAACCTGGTCACTCTACCTTATAGCGAATCTGCGGAGTCTTGGCTTTTAAATATTCGCGCCGTTTGAAATATTGAGCTGTCCGCCAGTCTACCGCCATCTTGGTCCCCTTTTGATCTTATCGGTGTCCCAGTAATCAGATACAAATTGTATTACGCGTACAATGTGAAAACCATTTTTCGCCTATTTTTGTCGGTAACCTGGTCACTCTACCTTATCGCGAATCTGCGGAGTCTCGGCTTTTAAATATTCGCGCCGTTTGAAATATTGAGCTGTCCGCCAGTCTACCGCCATCTTGGTCCTCTTTTGTTTTTATCGGTGTCCCAGGAATCAGATACAAATTGTATTACGCGTACAATGTGAAAACCATTTTTCGCCTATTTTTGTCGGTAACCTGGTCACTCTACCTTATCGCGAATCTGCGGAGTCTCGGCTTTTAAATATTCGCGCCGTTTGAAATATTGAGCTGTCCGCTAGTCTACCGCCATCTTGGTCCTCTTTTGATCTTGTCGGTGCCCCAGTAATCAGATAAAAATTGTATTACGCGTACAACGCGAAACGTTCAATTCTCCCGATCCCATTACCGTTGAAAACTGAGAGATATTGAAACGTGTATATTCTTACAACTCGGTCGAATGTCCGAGGTGTCCACTCGACATCCTCGCCGCCATTTTGACCACCCCATTCCAGCCGTCCACGTTGTTGCTTCGCTTAACGCACTCGTATGTCTCAGAAACGCATAAAGTCCTCCGTGAATCGATTCTCTGAGCCGCAAGAAAATTAACTAACCACGTCTCGGAGATACAGTAGGTGGGCGCAAGAAAGAGAATAATCGAATAAACTGCACCGGGCGCATCAAGACCCTTTGCAACTACTTAATTAATGTTCACGCACACGTAGCCGGGAACGCTAACCGGTACAACGGATCGACACGCGATGAAAACATAGCAATAATTCTAACCGACTCGTTGGACGACAAGTCGAAGAAGGCGCTCCGTGCCACCTTGCATGGTCGTTCAATGAAAATCTATGCACACCCGGCAGCAGCAGCAGTTTTACAATCTACCAGCGGTAAACGTCGCAGCAACGGCGTAATAATAATTTCTAGCGACTTGTCGAACAACGCGCAACTTTTTTTCAGCCCCCGGTCTGTGCACCTTCAATTAACCGGCGTGTTAATCGCGAGTGTATCGTTTCCCACGTTTCCCGCGAACCCCTGTAAAGCAATAAAGTCGCCGCACGAGGGAACCCGATCGAAAAGAAAGAAACGACGACGACGAAGACGACGACGACTACGGAGAAACGACGTAGACGACGGTGCACAGACCGGAGTCGGCCTAATTAACATACTCCCGATTTAATATCTTCTTTTAACCGTGGTCCAGGTGTCACGAGGCTACGGGGACCGGTCCGGGTCTCCACTTGTCGCCGCGCCGCGCCGCTCCGGCAACAAATCAACGACAAAGTAAAAACGTCAATGGTCGCCGGCCAACAGACCGTGTGATCCTGTTTGCAAACAAGTTTTTCCACGTCGCGGGCCGTTTGCCACGAGCGTCCACCACCCTGCAGACCCCCTCGAGTTCCCGTTGGCTCCCCTCGGTTAGGTCGCAAAATTTTGCTCGGCCTGTTGCGTCTACGCAAGAAAAAAACGACTACCAGAATATCGTCTCTGGCCAAGGGGTTCCTTCTGGTAAAAATGGACCCAGTTCAGGGGGGCGCATTGAATCGAAGAACGAGCCGAGGAAATTCAATGAAGAACGGCGATCCAGCTGGCTGTACAATACGGACCTCGCGGGCAAGAATACCAGTCGGAATCGATAGCTCCGAGGGTATTGTTAGACTCTGGGTTACTGAATCGAGTGCAACGCCTGTACAAGACAATCTCGAGGGGATTTATTCCACTGCTGCTTTTACAAGATTGTCCAGCGATGATAGTCTACTAGAAATGGGTCTAACTGACGAATAGAGAAAAGAGATGCGAATAGAAGCCTCAAAATTTTCGGTCACATGTAGGACCTTTATGCAAAATGAAGAGTTTCCAGGTCAATTGTAGGGAACAGAAGACAAATTAACTCTTTGCCCTCGAAGCTATTTTAACTCCAAAACGAAACATTTCTTCCGACCTAGAATATTTCCCTTCTATATATTTGCTGACATGTTATACATACAAAAATGGCACAATTTAGTCATTTTTACTAAAAATTGATACAGCAATTTTTAGTGGTGCCTTGCGGGGATCATTCGAGAGCTAAGGGTTAAAATATCCTCTTTCTTTTGTACCGAGGAAATTTCGCAGGAAAAATTGTCTGAATGGCGTGGAAGCAACTGGGAGAGGATAAGGGTTGGTTTGACCCTTAGTGGCTAATCGCAACGCGTCGGAGTTTACGTAGTTAGACCTGGCTGGTGTTTGAGGGGGAAGCAAGAGGAACCGGCGTGGTCGGCTGCGAAACGATCGGCGCGGCGTCTCGTTCGTTTCGCAAGTGTTGCGAGCTCTCCGGATATTTCGGAAGTGACCTTGAATGTCCGCGGAGCGCCGGCAACGAGCAAACAAGCGGCGAACGAGGCTCGTTGCGACCGGTTGACCCGCGAGAATACGCCTTAAGCCATATACGGGCCGGCCACGGTGGCGCTAATAGGAAGCGTATCCTTGCCAGGTGATCCGTTCTCGGCCTCCGGAGCTGATCCCGCAGAAAAAAAATCCTGCCATCTAGGGGAGTCCTAAGGACCCTCTCCAGTCCCCTCCCGAGGACCGAAACCGGGTTCACCGTGTCCTCCAGCCAGGTCGAAAGAATCGCGAGCGATTCTTAAAATTAGTCACTCGGCCAGCGCCGCCGCGCGAAGGACGGCTTCGATGACTCGTAACCGACTGTTTACGCTAGCATCGCTCTGCCTACTACAAACAGTGTCGCGCAGCAGCAACAACATTAGTCACCTCTAACCCTCGGCACTCCAACGGCGTCGACCCTGGGTAACCGAGCTGTCATACCGGTAAACAAGAGTCGAATTCTCCTCGCTTTGCAACGAAGTAGGCTAAACAAAACGACAACGTTGGATGCAGCAATGAATTTATCAACTGCTCGTCGTTGTATCGATCGGAACAAAATATTCCCTAATCGATGAACGCGTCAGTGAAATTGTAAGAACAGTTCAACGACGTGTTTGCACGATATTCAGTAAAACTATGCGATCGGTGAGTCACGAAAACGATCACGCCCGTCGGCGTCGAATAGAGTTGTTTCCTTGGATCGAAGGTCGCCGGAAGGGCACCGTAGACGCGGGTAAAGGTCAACAAGGTAGGAAACGCGATCGACGGCGTTAATATTGAACGACAACGAGAGGACGCCGGGGAAAACAAATTACTCATTATCGCTCCTGTTTCTCGTTATCTGGACAGCAGTCGTCGACGGGGGGGGGGGAGGGGGGGGGGGGGGGAATTGCTGTCCGATCAGGTCGGCTCATGCAATTCGATGAGAGATTTCTTTATTCCGCGACGCAACGACGCTGTAATGGTGAACCAGTCCGGTCCGGATCGTTAGGTGATCACGGCTGGGTTGTCCTTACATAGGTGTCTCGAGCACTGTCCGCTGCCGCCTCGGTGGCTGCCACTTTGTTGGGTGTTCGCACCCACAGATCTTCTAGTTACACTATTTATATCGATCCCGGCTGTTTTTTTTTTTTTTCATTGCCTCGGCCGTATTAGGCGACGGCCGGCGGCGTGTCGCGCTAATTTCAAAGCGGCAAGCTCGAATAGATCTGCGAAATCGTCGCTGGGGATCCATGGTGAAGACAACGAGGCGCCGGAGATCCCTGGGATGGGCATCGATTAGTCGGGCCACCACACTTTGTAAATATTTTAGTCGCTACCGGGGAATCAAGATGGCGGTCACTGTTCCCATTTATTCAAGAATCCAGGGAGATCGATCCCCAGTTGTTTAGAAAGTAGGAAGATCTAATGATTGCTCCGTTCCAACTGCCAATTTCTAAGTATACAAGCAGTAGAATAAAATTCAGCTGGGAGAGGAGTATAGAAGGAAAATGGCGGAATCTCCCCTACAAATTGCTTCAACAGTATTTGTAGTACTTGGCAGGCCAATTTTGAATTTTTTGAGCTCCAAGCATAGCAGATTCCGTCCTCTCTTAAGGATAGCTGCTTCGTTCTAATTGCCAATTACTAAATAGCAGCGTTAGAATGAACCTCGGCTGCGAACGTTCTATAGAACCAAGATGGCGGTAAGGAGCCTTCATTAAAACGCTCCGGAGTAACCGGGAGAGGAACGCACGCGATCCCCGAGACGGTGCTTGCCTTATTTCAAGCTCTCATCGTGGACTTGGCCCGAACGGCGGCGATTTAAAAATAATCTCGAAAAAATGAGTGGAAATCACTAGGTTACCCCGCCGCCAAACCGCATGGCGCGCGGCGTCTCGCCTCATTTGTCGCGATGCGCCAGGGGTCGCGGTTATAATGGCACTCGACTCGGCCCGGAACAGGGACAGGGACAGGAGCCGAGCGGGGCAGGGGGTTTTAAAGCGAGTGCCAATTATCGCTCCTCCGTCCTGACGAACGTTTCTCTCTTTCTCCCACACCCTCCCCCCGCCCCGGCGACTGCTTGTCCCTCTGCTTCTTTTTCTCCCCCGGTCCCAGAGCCGTTGCTCCTTTTATTTCGATTTAACGGGACGAGGCTGTGCCGGAGCTCTCTTCTCTCTTCTCTCTTCTCTCCCTCTCTCTCTCTCTCTCTCTCTCTCTCTCTCGGAGCTACCTTCGCCTCCTTAGCCTCGTGTATCCATTAATCCGGAGCGGAATGCGAAAAGTCACGGTCCGGGAAAAGGGGGAGAGACGCGCGGCTCCTCGGCGCGGTCTCTCTTAAAATACACCCGGGGGGTAATTGAAGGGCACCGATATCGCAAGAAACGCCAACTGCTCGGTGACTGTTTCCCCCCGTGGTTCCCCTTCGTCCGCTCTTCACCTGGGGGGGCAGGATCGCGATCGTTAGCCGCACCGGAAAAACCGAAGCCGCGGAGGAGACCCTCCGCCGCGATTTCCCCGGCAGATCGTTCCCCGATACCGAGACGCGAGGGATGAATGGCGATCCCGGGGATCCGAGGTTTTTTGCGCGGCCGCGCGTGGCTTCAAATGATCTCTTGATTCGAACGCGACGCGCCGCTTGTCTTCCCTATGCTCTCGGATATACGCGCGGTTTTTGCCGCTTGTAAAGGATACCAGAGAAACGTGTACCATGCTCGCGGTAATGAGCGTCTTCCCGCTGATCCGCTCCGCGGCTTCCGCGAGTGCCTCCGACCGACAAGCTCGCTCGCCGGGGACACGATGCTCTTCCCTGCCCCCGGTGATGAGTTTCAGCTAGCGATCATTCACATACAATTCCGAAATATTAGGCGGTACCCATAAGCAATCAATTCTTTCCTACTTGACATCCATAATTTGATAAACTCCTACTTCACGGAATCCAAGAAACTGCTTCTTTTTTGGATCCCTTCGCATATTGGAATCACACATAATGAGAAGGTTGACTTGCTAGCTAAAGAAGCATCCTCGTTGGCCATTTCTTCTAATATCCTGGTTCCTTACTCTGATTTTTCCCACTGCTTTAGGAAGCAAGCTAGAGAGCTAACCAAAAACTTTATTCTCGCTGAAGCAGGATTCAAGGGCACAACATTTTTCAGCTCATTCTATCATTCTCGGCCTAAACCTTGGTTTACTCACCTCAGGCTCCCTAGAGAATTCATTTGCTGGGTTAATAGACTTCGATCTGGACACTATCAACTAAGGGCTTCCCTTTTTAAGATTGGACTTGCTGCTGACACAGGTTGTCCATGTGGTTGTCTGGTACAGGATCCTAACCATGTGCTATGGCAGTGTCCAATCTTTGAGAATAACAGAGACGCCTTGATTCGCAAACTTTGCAACAAGGGGTTCTTTCCACCCTATACAATAGACTCCTTTTTGTGCGGACCCTTTCTTTGCCCTCTGTTTTTCATACACTCATTTCTTAAATCTCACTGTTTATATCTTTAATGTTAATTTTGTACTCGAAAATGCTCATTATGTTGTCTCGATCCTAGTTTTTAAGTCACCTATGTATTGTAATGTTAGCATGCACAGCCATGTGCATGCTGCTAATAATCCCATGTGGGGTTCTATAGCTTAATAAAAAAAAAAAGTAATCAATTATTTGCGAAGAATTTCTTTTGCCTTTAGTTCTCTACCGATCGTTGAAGAGGAAAGACGTTTTCTTTTACAGTTTTCGGTACGGCAGTCTGTGTTCAGGATATTCTAAAAAGTAGAATTTTTTTTACAACCTTTTATAAGAGGGGGATTGAAAATATGCAGGAAAGATGGCAAACTGTTCTATGTAATGATGGGGATTATATAATAAATTAAGAAATAAAAACCTGAATTGACTACAAAGTTTGTTTCAGATTTCAAAATAATTGATTACTTATGGGTCCCCCCAATATGTTGGTATACTTCTCCATTCGAGTACATGTTACGACAAAAATCCCATGGAATCCGAACACAGCGAATTCCCGATATGTGTCAACAACACGGGAGCGTTATGTTTACACTACTCGGCGTCCGAGGCCTCTCGAGCTCCGAGGCTCCTCGTGGGGTACACCTCACGGTAGTGGGGATAATTTCGCGACGTTTATCACCCAGGCGACATCTATAGAGAAATCACTGTACATTAAATCCTGTTGTTATTATAAAGGAATATACACCAGTCCCGTTTAAGGCTCGGCAGTCCAGTGTTAACCCTAGAGTGGTCGCGGCCGGTCTCACAGACCGACTTTATTTACTCATAACCGAAGGAGAGATTGTTTATTCATGAATATGTAATAATTTCCATTATTGTACATCTATTCCTTCTGAATTAAAAACAATGCATTATATGTGTCTTGTTATTTGAACCCGGTGACATTTTTAGTGAGAAATAAATAATTTTCGCGTTACGAAAATTCGCGGGACCACCCTAGGGTTAAGGACATCACGCTTTTATCCAGAATTGCTAGGACCGAGGATAGCTGTGAAGAAATATTGATGGGTCTAAATCAACAGACTATAGGCAGGTAATATTGAAGGAGTCTACCAGAGGAATCTACTAGATCGCAAAATGCGCTCAGAGGACCCTAAATGACTCTAGCTCTATAAAAAGTGTCTAGTATCAAGGCCAAAAACATTAAGCTTGCAAACGTCAGTCTGCAGATTGCACCTTCGGAAAGACAGCAGCGGAGCCCTACAGTCCTAGCAAAACTATCAGGACCTTGAATACGTTCTCGCTGTTTCTTCAAAGATAGCAGTAACAGTACCCCGTTCGTGGAATTTCGAATGGTAACACACATGCAAGGCAGTAGTGTATCTAACCTTAAATTTCAGTGTATGGTAGTTCACTTTAGTGTAAACAAAGTAATTTTTTCTTAGTTCTGAAAATGTCTACTTTTGTGCCAAATAAAGTGTATTTGCGGGGAATTTTATTGCACTACTTTATTCAAAAGAAATCTGCAGCTGAAGCACATAGAATTCTTGTTGAGACTTACGGTGACAATGCTTTGTCGGATACGACATGCAGAGACTGGTTTCGACGCTTCAAACATAATGATTTTGAACTTGAGGATAAAGAACGTTCTGGCGCACCGAAAAAATTTGAAGTCGAAAAGTTGGAGGAATTACTCGATCAAGACCGATGTCAGACGCTAGCAGAACTTGGAAAAACATTACAAGTAGATGAGTCAACTGTTTCAAAACGTTTAAAAGTTTTAGGAATGATCCAGAAGCAAGGACATTTGGGTACCGTATGAATTGAAGCCGAGAGACGTCGAACGGCGTTTTCTCACGTGTGAACTACTGCTTCAACGGCAGAAAAGAAAAGGTTTTTTGCACCGCATCGTGACTGGCGATGAAAAGTGGATACACTACGATAATCCAAAGCGTAGAAAATAGTGGGGTAAGCCCGGCCATGCATCAACATCGTCTGCAAAACCAAATATCCATGGTTCGAAGCTTCTTCTCTGTATTTGGTGGGATCAGCAGTGTGTAATTTATTATGAGCTGCTCAAACCGAATGAGACTATCACGGGGGAGCGCTATCGACTTCAATCGATGCGTTTAAGTCGAGCCTTAAAAGAAAAACGGCCGCTATACGAGCAGAGACACGACAAAGTGATTTTGCTACATGACAACGCTCGGCCTCGTGTTGCAAAACCAGTGAAAACCTACCTGGAAACGCTTCAATGGGAAGTTCTACCCCACCCGCCGTATTCACCTGACATAGCCCCTTCCGATTTTCACCTATTCCGTTCGATGGCACATGGCCTAGCTGACCAGCGCTTTCATTCTTATGAAGAAGCTAAAAAATGGATCGATTCTTGGATAGCCTCAAAAGACATGTCGTTTTTCCGACGCGGAATTCATATACTGCCAGAAAGATGGGAGAAAGTGGTCGCTAGTGATGGGCAATACTTTGAATGAAATGTTTTTGTTCCTTATAATTTAAATAAAGCTTTTATTTTGTAAAAGAGACAGCGAGAACTTATTCAAGGTCCTGATAGTCCCATCCTAGCAAGTCGTACCAGCGAAAGCGATCGGTATAGTGTTCTATGTGCCACTATTTTGTTGATCCTGGCTAACGAGCTGGTCAGGATGACTGTCGAGTGTCCAGTCGACGATCGGAGATCGAATGATTCCGCAGACGCGGCTGCAGAGAAACAGCGGGAGAGAGAGAGAGAGAGAAAGTGAGAGAGATAGTCGGGGCGGCATGACAACGATCGAAACGGGCGATCCATGGACCCTTGCCGATATTACGAACAGTTTCGCGGCATCAAGGCCGCCTCCTTACCCGAGATCTTGTCTCGCGATGACTCACGCCTAGGCTCCTGCCTCCTGCCTCGTTCTCCGGCGCTCGCTTCCTTCGCCGTGTTCTCCGACGAGAGGAGGCCGCCGCACGCGGACCAACGACGGATAAATAGAGGCCGATCCCCGAGCACACCGGGCCGTCCGGGAAAAAGTGAGAGCGGTTCCCTTGCCAAGCTTACAACGTTTAACATAGTTTATAGACACATCGTGCCGTCCCTCGAACCCGCCACGCCGCCGATCCCGAGGAGCTCGATCGATTATGAAACCGAGCGCTCGACCCGGGACAGAAGAAAGCTCTCCGCGGAATCGATGAAAATCGCCCCTGGGGACGGAAGTTGCCGGAGAAGGTTCTCCTTCTATTCTCCGCGCGAATTCTGGGCCGAACGACGACGGCGATCTGAGTTATCTGCTTCCCGATTCGAAACGCGCTGGTGCACCTTCCGGGAACTAGGAAGCAACGCTTTCCGATCGACCGGCCGATCCAAATTGTGTCTGGGACCTCTCGGTTAGAACACAGGCACATCATTATCTCTATCTTGACCTGCCCCGACGAGCTCCAAACTCTGGACCCATTGAACCTTCTTACTCCCAACTACTGCGTCGAGATTCACCTCTGACTAAATTGTGTCCCTTTTCATCAGATTCAAAAATTAATTTTTGCCATCAAGCGTTTGAGTGAACTACGCTTTGTTGGGGTGTGTGGCACGCAGAAAAACGAAAGGCAGCGGATCACTAATTATCTCGGTGGATTTTTAGGGGTTGTAACTCAGCAGTCAACCTGTTAATGATAGGAAATAGGTATTAGGAAACACAGAAGGTCTCGCGAAGGGATGCTGTAGGAGGAAGTGGGCTAAGAGAGAAGAAAAAAGACCTATCCCACTGAAATCCGTCGGGCCGTTTTGCCCGAGCTGTTGCGTCACAGATCCCCACCAAGCCGCGGAGAGTAACGAATGTCCCCATCTCTGTGACAATACGCGTATGTGCCAACTTCGTGGGGGAGGTGATAGACTGTCGGACGTACCCCATGCGTCTTTACGGTTGGGGGTTTCGCAACGGTTCGCGGAAGGTCGCCGAGGTAAAGGATCGCGTCCCGTGTGCTCGGATTGTGCCCGTCGCGTCGCGGTCGGAACGCAGGTGTTTTCCGACATGGACGTCGCCGCGAGAAGGCTGCCCACGGGCCCCCGTATCCGGTTCTCCGCGTGCTCGGCCGAGAGCAGATTTGCCTTTCGCAAGGCCGTCTCTCCTGCGAGTTAGACGCTTGCTAGAAAGCGACAGCTCGCGCACAAGCAGGGACGCGTGCGTGCGCAAGCCTTCGAGATAGACTCGCACGCGCGTTCCCGGATTGTCTGGCGACCGGGGACAACGGTTCGCTGACGGAAGTCGGGAGAAATGGATCGCTCCCTGCGATCGCTTAGATCTCCAACTGCCTTCGGAACGCTCCCGGGAACCAGGAAACACAGCTCGAACGCGTTCGGAACGAGCGGGGCAGTCGATAGAGAAGCCAAATTGCGACTGACGCTTAGGTCGGAGATAATTGACACCGTTGATAATACCGTGAATATTCTGAAAGATGCGAGGCCGAACCTTCCCCCAAGTGTCGAGCGCGATTCAAAATTGTTCCCACTTATAAACCCAGATCGGACACCGATTGATGTTGAATTCCGCAAGGGTGCAAGGTATCCCGTTCAACACCTGTTTAGTCGCCTAAGTGGCTTCGCAGGCGGCGGCGAGCCGGTCCGGGAGAAAGGCACGCGGTTTCGATTTTGATGCGGATCGGATCGGGGAACGGGGCACGTGGATTGCGACAAAAAGGTGGGAAAGTACGCGGACAGCCTTCGCCCGCGAAATTTCGCCAGTGTCCAATCCACGGGGCAGGTGGGCCGTGGCAAGGGGACGCGACGCTTGTGCACGCCGCGCCGGACAAAACGTCGTCGTCGAGGCGACGTGATCGCGCATACGAATCGCCGTTTTACTCGAGATCCTCGGGGTGCGACACCGGTGGAGACTCGCTCCGCCGATTATGTCATCAATCTTGTATTCGTGCGCGTTTGGGGAACGTGAACTTGTACCGTTTACCGTGAGAAGCGCCCCGGCTCCTTGAAAACGAAATGACGTTCAGGAGAATCTGGAACTCGCATACCTAGACATGATTGTGAACTCGAAATTGTGACATTTTTCAGCTATTAATCGTGTATCCTGTCATCGGTCACGGTGTCTCGGTGTCACGCAAAAGCAGTTTGCGGAAAAGGAAGTCCACTCCCAAGAGCCATTTAGAACGCACTGGATCGGGAATATAACAATTATAGTAACAATTTTAGCGGAGTGAGTTGGGTAAGCAGGAGGAGAACAAAAATTTGGAGATGACCGTTTGAGGCGGGCGATGAAGAGATACGTTTCGCGGACGTCACCTTGTTAAACTGTTACGGGCTGGCAAAAAGCAATGTAGGTCCAGGCTGGCCGCTGCAAATTGAGCAATTCCGATGCCGAATCGCTAACGAGCCTATCCGTTTCCCTGCGCGTGCCTTTTTTCGGCTTGCGACCGCTTTTTCGTCCCCCCGGTCGGGTCGCGGCGTCGCGTTTTTAGTCATAAAACGCGCGGCGGGTGGTTGCCAGCGGATAGAATACGCCCCAGCAGAGGGCTCGTCGTAAATCCTCATCGGGGGAAAATGAAAACTGCTGGATACCCCGTTGGCCCTCCCGAAAACAACCTTTCCCGAGCTCGGCGTGCCGTTACCGCTTCGCTGAAACAGAAAGCGGGTCGGAGTTTCGAGTATAAATTGAATCCTTAATTTTGGGGTCGTCGGAACCGGCGTGATCCGATTGGATCTCCTCGAGAAATTACGGCACACCCCGAGGAAGGTGTAAGAAGCTTCGCGGGACCGTTTTCTAATTAAACTCCCTCCGGGAGCGAAGTCTCCGAGCACCGGGGGCTAGGACCCGATTAACTATGCCTGCCAGCGATTCTTGGCACTTGAAACTTTGAGCCTATGGTGTGACTTGCTTCTTCGTTGGTCTAGTTGGTGCCCCAGTTGCTCCGGATTCAGGCAACCTCGAGATCGGAAGCTCGCAGGCATCGCGTCAACTCGATTTACCGAGTTTCCATTGTCGTGTCTATTGTGATCGCTCGGAGTCTAGAGAATCGACTGGCATTGTCCTACGGTCGATTCGTGTAAACGTATTTGTATTTTCACTCAATTTTTACAGATAGATCGAAGAGTCTCGTGTTAAGGTAGAGCGTGTATAGCGAATATACATTAAATTACAGAACAGTGCAAAGCAGTGTACCTCGTTCGGCTTTTCGCGCGACAGTTATGCGGAAACGTATGTATGTACAATTTTTTGGCACGTAGAAAACGGTTGTTCGCATTTTCTCATCGGGGACAGTGTTCTATCAGGGTGAAACTGGCGAAGCGTTTTACGTCGGCGGGAAGATCTTCTCGAACGGAACGCGACTGAAAAAGTCGTTGGCCACTTTCGCGAAAACGATGCCGAACGTCTCCTCGTAGGGCGACTGGAGCTCTTTGAACAGCAAATCGGAGTTCTCGTTGATGAAACGGTTCATTTGATCGCCTGGAAAGAAACGAGAATGCATTATATGCAAAGCGTAAAAAATTGTCGACCAATATACAGTGCAGAAAGAACTATATTTGGAAAAATTGCCACTGCAGATCATTTCCCAGTGACGCAATCTTTTTGCCGATTAATGAAATAAATGTTTAATACTAGTGGCGTCATCCGTGGTAAATCCCTCAAGTTATCAGCCAATTAGTACCAATTTCTAAAAAATAGATGGCGCAAGTGGACAAGAACGTAACCACGTGAAGAAGGTGTATGTGGCGCCATCGGTGGCAACACGATCAAGCTATTAGCCAATTAGTATCACCCTTCATCGCTGGATGGAGTCGCAGTGTTGTTTAAAATGTGAGAAGAGGCTGATTAGATGATGTACGATACAGGATGCATATCTTTGAATAATTATGTGGAAAGCTGGGATTTTAGTGCCCCGGTATATTAGCCTGGACCAGAAACTGCATCATCTTTTTAGTCTTTTTAGCCGTCCAGAACCTGCATTATCTTAGCTGCATCATTAGCAGTGGATTCCAAATAATGCCAGAGTGGATGCTAGTTCTATGTTAAAAGAGGCTCTTCTATTTAGGCTCAGATCCGGCTAAAAAGTTGATGTAGGTTCTGTTCCAGGCTAAAAAGATGATGCAGGTTTTGTTCCAGGCTGAAAAGATGATGCAGGAAAAGTGTGGACTGTGGACACTAAAACCCCGAGCGTGAGCACTCTCATTTCCTCTCTGCCGATATAATAAAAAAGAATATCCTAACATTGTGCTCTTTCGCAATCTAGCGTTTGGAAATTGGTACTACTTGGCGAGTAACTTGAGCATTCCGCCACGGATGGCGCCACCTCCTTCAAAATTGCGGGACAAACGAAATGCTGATTAAAAATCCATCATAATTAACATGTCATTGCACACATTACCTGGCAGGAAAAAGTAAAAGATGCTATTTAGGTGCGTTACAAGATATTAGATTGTCGCTAATGAGGTGATTATTGGTTATGCATCATGCATGATTTTAATGCGAGGTGGAATCGCTTTCAGCGACTATAAAGAAGATTAGTAAGCTTATAAGTAGTTAAACGATGAGAATACTGAAATAAAGTGACTTAATAATCGTTGAACTACAAGATCTTAGATAAACCTTGACCAATTTTTTACATTAATTTTGGTTACATAAAGTCGCGACTGGAATCGATTTTCCATTTAATTGGGGCAACTATACGGAAGTTGTTACATACCTAGAATAGTATCACCGTTGAAAAGATTCTCGAATCGTATCGATACTCGACCGGGAGTGAATTTAACGTCGTACTTCGTTATCCTGACGTACGGCACTCCGTTCTTCTCGTACTTCTCGCAATAGATGTTATTCTGCGTCTTCAGGTCGTCTAAAAACGTCCCAACGAAATTAACAACAGACCAAAGAAAACACGTATCCTAATTTCGTCGCTTAGTAATCGTTATTTAATTGCAATCGTAACTGTTCCTTTAAGAACGACCGAGTCCAGAGGCTGAGTCAACAACGATCCGAAGGAAAACTGTATTCTAATTTATGTCTGTTTAATGGTCGTCTAATTAGTGTCTTATCATTCTGTATCTTCTAGGAAACAGTGAACAAGAACAAAATGCTAATCGTTGTAAACATTGTTAACCGAGAAACGAACGGATATTTACACATGGTGATGTTCGATTTTCCTGATCCCTTGACCGGCAACAACAAAATTTTTCCATCGAGTTTGTAATCGGCGACAAAGTCCACCTGAGGATTATACGACTCCGACGTCAGCAGACATTTATCCCAGTCGATGCTGAAAAAGAGAGGAAAAACATTTTTCACATTACGCGCTTTTCAGCGTTCGTACTTTTTATCAGTTTTTCATGACGCCTGTTGCACGTTCGTCTGACTCACTGGCCGAACAATTTATGCGAATGACACTGATTGCGCACGCCCAATAAATTACCGGCGACAACGCATCCGAGAGCGCATTCCGAGATTCATTTGTAAAGGCAAACGTAAATGTGAAACATAAACGATTACGCAAACGAGGCTTGGCCGTTCTCTCCGTTCTATATTCACCAATTGTCCATCAGGTTTTCCGCCATTATATTATGGTCCATTAATTGCTAGACCAACGTGCAAGGTAATAAGTCGTAACTCAAATCATGCGGTTCGGCTCGCTTCGATGAAGAATATTCATCGACTTTTCCTGTAGCATACTCACTGGTAATTCTTCACCACGAGCCCCTTGGTGAGTCCGTGCAGCTTGATGTTCCTGTATTCCTGTCTTAGAGCCACCGAGCCCTGAGACTCGCCGATTTTCACGCTCTCCACTGCCAGCGGTTCGATCGGCAGGATCTTGAAGGCCTTCAGACCTGCAGCAAATAAGGATCTTCTATAGAATTGGGCAGACATTACCCTATGGGACACTGCGGAGCTCTGGTGATGAAACCGGGCCTAACTCGGAGCAAAAGTTTTAATCTGTGTCCTTAGCATTGAACCCTCTTGCTACTCCAGACTTTAATGGCAAAATAGGTAGATACAATTTTGAAGCGTACAATGATAAAGAGCATTTCAGTATAAATGTCTTATTTTCAGCTTTTTGAAGTAATGAAAGAAGGAGAGAAATTTCTACTTTGTTCCAATTTCTTGCAAACGATGCAGACCATTTTTAATAACGGTCGCAGTTCATGGTCCTTCGGCATCCCGAAGGATCAATTTTCGCTCCGTAAATGTTCTCCGGGGTTAGAAGCGATTTAGGATGAACTTGTACGCACGCCTCGTGCGGGACGATTTTTCCCGAGCCACGGAAAGCGAAGGGAGACTATCGCCGTCGAGCCAAGGAGAACTTCTGCGAGAATTGCCACGAGCGATTATCTCGGAGAAACCTAGCTGCGAGGAAACGCATTGCTCCGGTGAAATCGGCGGAAAAGTGCGCCGCAGTCTTCGCAAAAACCCGAAACCGAAGCGCTCGCGAAGAAACTCGAAAGGCTCCCCGGAAATCGCGTGCTCCCCGACGGACTTCCAAAGAATCGATCCTCGAGTTTCTCTAACGACCCGCGACTCTTCCGTAGTCGAAGCGAAAACATTTCCTCGACAATTAGTCCGATTGTCCGGATGATTCGTAGAAAACCGCGACCGAGCGAAATCACCGTGGGGAAACAAAATGGCGGAACCGCCGTACCCTCTAACTACCAAAGAAGTTTCTCTTTACTTTCCCTTGGACTATCGAACTTCGGCGAGACTGATTGTAGACTAGACACCGTGGCGATCCTTGAAAGAAAATTGGAAGAGTCAGCGGAAAATGTTGGCGAGTCTTGTAAATATGTACACGGCTGTATCGTGCGGGAACGAAAGCGACGGAAAAGTGTAACCGCGCGACCAGTAGTAGAAGAAGAAATTCTCGTTTCTCAATGAAAACCGTGTTAGAGAACGGAGCGGGGCGAGATCGGTCAGGTGAAATAGTTATGTAACGAGTTAAACAGCCAGATAATGACAACCATCGGCGCGGTAACTTTATAATCGCGTGATCGCGGCGACAATCCGAACGACACGAGTGGCCTGCAGCGCCCCTAATGACTCGGGCTCCTGTTACAAATTTTCTTCGTGGAAGGCAAGTTTACCTTGCCTGAACTAAAACTTTCTTTGATCAAAATTGAATCTCGATTCGATACATATAGATTTTATGCATCTGTAGCCAAAAATTTCACAGAAAAGCATTTAAGAATCTCAATACACGTTTCCCCTAATAAAACCACTAAAGAGGGAAATGGCTCGTACGATTTGCAATTAATGCAAAACGATATATATTTCGTATAAAGCTCCGCAGTCTAAATATCAATAAAGTCTCCGTGCATCAATTTACGGAAACCGATCTGTAAGTTGTTAAACGGAAAGAAAGAGAAATGTTGGATCTCACCTCCGGCCAGAGAGACGACAGCGTCCCTCGCCGAGTTCGAGATGCACTGGTAGTACTCCGGGTCCGGTAGCGTCCTGTTGCACACCTTGAAGCTGCTCGCTGAAAAAGACGGAACGAGAACGTCGGTGAAGGAAGCAGAAGAGAAAAAAAAAAATAGGTGAAAAATGTCGCAGGTCGCGTTGTTACGTAACCCGGCTTGCATTGCAGCGGGGATCCTATAAACTGCGGCGGCATGGCAGGCGATAGGTATACCGTGACACCGAACCGAAGCACAAGGGGACACGTTGACTTTCTCTTTCAGTGGCCGGCGCGGCGCGGCGCGCCGCGGCGCACCGCGTCGTCTAACAACGTTATAATTTTGTGGATCGGCGCGCGACCGACACATTCCGCCGTGGACCACGACGATTCCCATCCCGTGGACCATTTTTCGCCGTTGACATTGACCTTAATGACCGGCTCCGCGAAGCGTGCCACCGCGTCTGACGTAAACCGATCGGGCCCAAAAAAGGATTCAAGGGGTCGTAAACGGCGCATGTCTGGGCCAACGCGGGCCCGCTCGCCTTTCACGTCAACTCTTTCATTGAACAGAGCCGAAAAGCGTGCGGATAACGATCGTTACGAACTTTATCACGCTCGTTCATGGGTAACGAGCGGTCCCAACGCTTTCGTAACACGCCCACCTACCCCCCTCCCCGCCCTACACCCTCAGGAATTTTGTTTGACAACAACCGATTACGTTCCTGCTGAAAATTTTCCCTGGGTCTCCTCAAACTGGACTCTGATTGGCTGGAAAATGTTAGGTGCCGTTTTCTTAATTGTAGGGGACCAGTTGAAATTTGGAACGGTCTGGATTACGAAGATTTTAGAAATTGAAGCTTTAAGGGGGATTTTTAGTCCTTGTATGCATTGCCCCATAACTCGAAACCATAGACGCATAAAAATGACTATTTTCCAAAAAATTGTAACTCCTTTAGTGCAAATGCTGTTGCATCATAGCACTAGGTTTACGAAGCACTAAAAGTGACTATCATACACTACTTTATAAGAACAGAAATTCTTTTTATAATATATATCCAAAGTAGCTTCACAATGTCAATAATCGTAATTTAAAAAGTCCCGTAGTATTAAACACTACCTTGTGTAGGTACCTACAGCTCGAATCACTTTTATCTGTCACTATGATTGCTGTTGACTTCAGTGTCCAATGTCCCAGCGATGTGACTTCCTTTTTTAAGAAAGTCGTGTGTTAATAATTTTCAAAATACTGCCGCTACGTGTGTACCTATTGTGTCGGCCGGGAACGGTTTCCAATGAAGCCGACAAAATGACGCTTAAACTCGAGTAAAGTCGCCTCGAATAAAGGGAAAAATTCAGAAATACTCACGCAATTCGAGCGCGACCACGCCAGAAACGGCGGCCACGAGGGCCACCGCAAGAACCGCGATAGTCTTCATGTCAGGATCAAAAACAGACTCGAACCAGGGTTCACGGCGGTCGGGTTCGTCGATGAAGAAATTACTTGGGACAGCTGAATGTGAACTGGAAGAAACGGTCATTGATGCAGTCTATTTAAGCAGCACGACCGCCCCACCATTCAGCCGAGTCTCGGAAAGTACATACACGTGTCTCTTCAGACAGTATTACGCGAAAACAAAAAAATTCCTGGGTCATTATGCTAAGCGAGGGCAGAGCCACCACGTGATTCATGCCCGTCTCGGCTCCACCGGCGGGCTGCAGGAAAATTCTTTCTTTTCTGCTGGCTATTCACGGTCGATTCAAAAGTTTGCTTATACCCCCTTCGTTTTGTTCCGCGACGGTCCTTCGGGTTTTTTCCTGTTCCCCGTCCCTAACATTTTCGTTTATTTTCATCGTAGAACGCGGCGCTGTCGCTCCATTATTTGCCAACTTGCCGCCTTCACTTTGAAAGTAAAAGTATTTCGCCCCCTTTTCCCGCCTCCTCCGTTTCCCCGCGATTAGGGGAACTAGCGTTCTCCATTTTGCCCTTTTTTCCCGTTGTTTTATTGTCGTCTGGACTTCGTTATGTTTGTTTTTTGTAGAAGAGAACGCAATCCAGACAACAACAGGAAAGAAGAGAGGAAATTTCCAAACCCTGAGAAAAAGATGGCGGGCGGGAGATCGGTGAACTTCGGAGACCAAGGCCGGTGATCTTTAGGATTTGTGCGTTTCAGTGTCGTTCCGATCTTCGATAAGATTCAGGTCTTGGTTTTTTTTTTGCCCGGTGAGTTCATCCAAAAGAAAAAGATTTTGTCGTCATGTAATAGGAGGATGTTGCACACAAAACGTTTTTACAAATGGATTTACTCGTTTATGGGCCAATTTTGAGATCGTAAAATGGTGGATAATTTGCTTGATCAGAAATAAAAATTTTTATTGATCCCCCGACACAAGATAATTACGCGCGATTCAGCCCTAACACCATACGGATCGTATTATTATGCAGTCTCAAACCTATAATCAACTTCGAGATGTTATTTGATTTAGCGAGAATTCAGACGCGGTTGTGATATTCGCGATGCAAATGAAATCCCGTTGAGCAATTACCGCGGGATATTTTCCGACGTCGTATATTCTAGGGGGACTAATTACTCTATCGAAAACCGACATCGATCGTCAATTAAGAGGAGCCATCGAATCGCAGATGTCCGATGTAGGACAGCGCTTCTTTCTGCCTCTCGGATTGTAGAAACGCGAGGAGCGAGAACGGTCACGAAAATGGTCACTGGGAAATTGGTTCGAGAGCGATTACGGTTGCTCCAGATCCAATTTGGGTAACGACCGTCTCCATTTTCCAACATGGAGATGACGCATTATCTCCGGAGAGAATCTCGTGTTGCTGTCTTAGCAAATCGAGCAAACAGTTCGCAGTCTAGCCCCGGAATGACTCGATGCATCGCAGAGACTTCTTTTAATTGTTAATTACTCTTGTGAGGCATTGTAAACAGGGTTTGAGGTAAACATTGCGAACCTATTCAAACGTAAAATGCTTCCCGCGAACGTGTTGACAAGGCGAGGACAACTGTTCGTCTCTAAGGCCAGGACTATGCGAGCGTTTCGCTGCTAGAATATTCTTTCATTTTTATTGTCGTATTATGCGGATCAGTTTTTCATGGTATCATATTCATGCCGCGTGTAGTCCCAGCCTAAGATTTTATTACCGTCCGAGTAAAAGTGACAAAATGTTGAATGTCACCGCTTCCAACCTTGGTCCTACGGTGTTCTTGGTCCGTTGCCCTCTGGGTCCCTTCACTTTACCTTTACGAACCTCTGGCACCTTCCACGACAGGATACCATAAACGATTCGTCACCTTCGCTCGAAATCCTCCACGGTCAATTCACACTTTCGAACCGGAAAATTTGATTTGGAATCTCGATCGCGGCAAAAACAGGATAAATCATTCCCTCGAGCTACGAGTAACTTCCCTTGCAGCCGATTGCATTTGTATGATCAGCAATTATGTCTTTACCCCTCCGACCCGACGCGCGACACACTCCATTCTGTAATTATCGATATGCATATATACATATTTGGATGCATTTCCAATTTCAAATTCCGGTTTTTTCATGGACGTTTCTCTCAAATCAAAAGATTATTGTGTAAAATATTAAACATATCAGGACGTACACCGTACGGTATACGTCGTGCGGGTTGGAGGGGTTAATTATATGCAGCGACTGGTTTAAATACGCTTTAAATACGGCCGAAGGCGGTTCTCTTGAAAGGACAACGCTTGTTAGTTAAACAAAAACTGTTGTGGAAGTGGCGTGTGTGCATTAAGAATGATTCACAGGGAAGTAAACACGCTCGCCGGTTTAATTTATGCAACAGCGACGCACCTTCACGGGCATTGTTGGACCATCCATTTCTTGTCCGCATAAAATTAAACCGGAAGATAAATGCTCGCTACGATTCGAGAAAACCGCCGGTTTTCCTTCCGTTATAGTGTCCCATCACCTGAACGCGTTAGCGACCAATTCCTAGCGCAGAAATTTCTCAATGCTTTTCCACACTCGTAGAAACCGTCGATCATCGGCCGCGATCGATGAGTCTTTGCCGGCGAGGTCGATGATCCTCTAGCGATCGCTTAATTGCCCGTGATGCCATCGCTGGCCATTTAGAATGACCGTCGTTGCACAAGAAGCGGCCCGCGATCGACGTTTCGACATTGTTTGTTTGCATTGTTGAAACGTTCCGCGATCTACGATCCATAAACGCGAGGAAAAGATGAAAAGGTTCGACGCGAAACTTGCGTCAACCGGTATTTGTTTCTACCTGGCATGCAACAACGTTTCCGGCTGCTGCGAACCCGTCAAATGGTCCACGACGCTTAATCCTATTCAAATCGCATTGTTCCGCATGCTTTATTCAACAGCGATTTGCATAACGCACGCTTGAACTCGTTAGAGGTCGCCAGGCCACCGGGGCCACGAAAAATGAGCAATCGGGTTCCTGCTCGTCGATGACATCGTTCAGATCAAAGAGATAGATGTCTGAATCATTTTTGCCATTTTTACGAGGTACATTTGCATTTTATTTAAATCAGGAAATTACTCCTAGTTGATTCATAGAGGAACTACCGAAGGATGTAGCAGCCATTTTGGAACCAACATGGCGGCTTTCCTTGGGCTCCCTCGGCTCGCTCTTTTAGAGCAACTTATCTAAATGAAAATCGAAAGATTAAGTTCTCTATTGAGAACTTAACTCTGGCAATTAACATGCCGATTTTATTACTTATACCGCGATTTTGCATATTAATTACATTGATTGCCTACATAGCGCGACATTTTTCATTCCATTACGAGTAAAGTCGAACGTAATGTAAACTCTGTTCTTTATTTATCTATACATGATTTTGCTGGGTGATTATGCGATAAAAAAATCTTTCCAAACTTTTTTAGCCATCGTACTAAATGCTATAAAACGCGTAGTTTAAGTAATGTTTATTGAATCGTCTCCCATCAAGGTAGTCGCTTCTGGTACTTTAAGGCCAGGCTATTCAACGGTGGCCTCATCTTCGTAACACCAAGATCTATGGCGTGACCAGTCAAAGGACAAGTCTGGCAGCGCTTCTTCTTGTAATTGTTGCAGTTGTTCTTGTCCTGGCGGACGATGTAGCGTGGGAAATAGTGGATCCGTTTCCTCTGTAGCGTCGCGCAGGCCGGCATCGTCACGACCAGGTCCTTTTTATGAATAGTCCTTGACGGTTCAGGGAACAGTCTATCGTTCAGCAGGTACTGTTCCAAGGAACCTGAGGATTTCGACGAATGTAACGTGTGGCTGGAGCCGTGGGTATCAAAGTAGTTCTGTTCGCGGAATTTCCTCAGCTCCCTCAGCTCGTTGTCCGAGATGTCCTTGTCGTTGCTTCCAACTTGATCCAAATTGCTGACGCACACGGTGTGCTGATAATCTTCCGAATCAACATCGTCGTTGTCCTTAATGCTCCTAGCTTGTTGCACCATTTTACTACCATGGCAGCAGTGACACACAAGTCGTTTGTTCTTCGTTGAATCCTTTGGACTAGATTTAGTCTTGCTTGAATCAGATACAGGCTTCTTAGAAGTTACGGTCCTTTTGGCTAGATATTTTCTCGACTGCTTCGGAGTCTTTGAACTTCGCTCTTCGTCGCTGGTCACTAGATCCGTTGCCACTCTGGGCACGGTTCTTGACATTGTCAAGTTCTCATTTTGTGATTCTCTAGTTTGTGGCCGAGCTCTACGGCAACAGGGAGATTTGGGACACGTTTCAGGGCAATCTCCAGATTGCAGTAGAGTGGCCTTGCTCTGCACATTGCGGAGGAATTGCGACTTAGGAGCATAGTCTATTCTTTGGACCCTCCTCAGTGTCTCGCAACTGATTGGAGGGCTCGCGAGCGACTTCCTGGGACTGTCTCTAACGATTGCTGGCCTGAACTCGATGTGGCTTTTGCAATACTTGCAGCCTGGGTCAGGTTTGCGCTGGGTCCTCGTGGACCTCAACTGTGTCTTCTTGACCTCAGAGTTGCAGTAGCATTCTCTCACAGGCTTCCTGTGCACAGTCTTCAGTGGCTCAGAATGTTTCTTTGAAGATATTACTACTCTCCTAGCTGTTCCTAAATTAGGCATTGAGGCGGATGATTGACCTGAGCTGTCTGTACTATAGTCTATACATAAAGCTGCTCCCACACCGCTGGAATCATTTCTCAGGCGCCAAGATTTGATGTTCCCGCTGACACATGAAGTTCTGTTTCCTGTGCAATGATTATCTCTCGATATTCTATAAATGAAGAATGATGTACAATGCTAAAGGTACTACTTGCTTCATTCTTGTGGTACTCACAAGCTTTGTGAGTATAATTTCTTATACTCTTCTTTGACCCTCTTAGAACTCTGATCTACTCGGGCCAGCAGAAGTCTGCTTCTTTTACGCAATTGCTCTATGCATTCGTTAAAGCTTTGCTCCATGCGGCCATTGTGAATTCACCTATCGATAAGAAGAGCTTTCAGCTTCGTATTGTCTTCTGGAGTATCTAACTACTTAATTGTTTGCTATACTCGATTAACTGGGAAATGTTTACATAGTACGGATGGATTGTAGACAGTAGAGGTTAGGTTTCGGATAGGTGTAGGACAGCTAAGACAGCGATTAAACAAATCAATAAAATCGAATACCCTTGTTAACAATGCTCGACGTCATTCACTGACAGTTCTTCGAATATTATTAACCATTCTTTAATTACTCCAAAACATTAAATCTTCCTTTAATTCCAAAAATGTTTATGTTTTTACCACCGTTTAAAATTTCTATAGAGATATTACCTCTGCGTTTACACTGACATCTATTACTTTCATTTCCTACCACTAATGGCGCTGCGGTGCAATGTCAGCGACAATCGATAACAATGATCGATCATCGATATATATCGATAGCACCATCGATAGCGCTCCACCTCTAGTAAACAGAAAGACGTTAACCAGGCTGGCCACCGCAATGAAGCAACTTTTTTCTTGTCTATTTTTTTCAATTAAATCGGAAGAAAATCGGTGTTTTTTGAATTACGTGTCCACGAGAACAAACACCGATTTACAACGGGAGTGTAGAGGAATAGATTGAGTGAATTTTGAGGGAGTTACTCATCGATAATTGGTCGAAGGTAGAGCAGCGTCGAAGATAGTGCTTTAGCGCGGCCATGTTGGAGTAACGCGTAGGACGCGGCGTTCGTTACGATGTTCTAACGGCGGAGAAGTGTTTTTTAATTTGATTAACACCGTCTCGTGGGTTACGTGCCGATGCTTCGTCGGGCGAGCAGCTTGCGGTTTCGAGGGACAAAGAAAATATGAGTCTGGACACGTGATCGTGAATCGTCGGTCTGTGCCACTCGGCGGCGGATTACTAGAGGTTAGAAACGCTCGCATGTTTTAATCCCGGAGACGCTCATTATCTCTCGGCGAAATGGATTTCTCCGGGAATAACGTTCTCCAAGGAATTCTCCCTCAGTTCGCGGAGCTCACGCCCCGATCCATTTCGGATTCCGCTCCGAAATTCACCGGCGCCGAGAACGTTCACGACGAGCAAATCACTGTTTACACCACTGCCGGGCAGAGTCCACAGAAGCAATCTTTGCTGGTGAGAGTCGCTATTACTCGTTCTCCCTTTTCTGTTAATACGTTGAGTACGGCGCTCTACTCGCCCAACGTGCTTTCAGAGCGTGCACATTTTTTAGCATGCCAGAAAAGCTTTGTACAATGTGTACATGTACTTTTTTAATTCACATTTATAGACTCTTTTGTCAGAAGTTACCTCAAGACTTCATTACCTTGGCAATATAACGAACCGATCTAACTGTTTTTAATTCATCGATTCGTTGAATATCTTGTAACCAAACCCCAACGTTCGGTTTGCGTTAACACTTTACCTACCTGCGTTGACTTACTAGTCTTTCAAAAATTGTAGATTAACAGTTGCGGGCTTCTTAAAAGCTGCAGATCAATTTTCCGATGCTGACGTAACTTTGGGAATTTTTGATGAGGAAGGTACCAAGTAGTAATTCTAAACTTGGTGGGTTTATTAATTAACATTGTAAGATTGTATTCTAATTTTTGGGAGTAGTAAAAATTACTTCCTTCAAAGTTACAGCAGTAGAAGTAAAAGAGTACGAGGAAGAGATTCTGTATTTGTTTCTGAAAGCGTCAAGTAGGGTATAAAGAATTTGATTAACCCTATGTTATTTCTTGGGATTGCAGGCAAACTCAGCGAACAAATACGCAGGACCAATAATCGCCTGGCCAGACCCGAACACTCTGATGCAGTTTTGCGAGAAGCAAGGCATCCAAGCGATCAATATTCCTAACTACAATCAAAACAACTCAATCATAGGTGTCCAATCCAATAGTTTGCCTATGAGAATCGTACCTAACTTGTACTTGCCTTCTACCTCTCAGCCAGAGAACAATAAAATGGAGCTACACACGAGGACTGACACTGATGCCAAGACATCTGCCATGGTATTATATTTTTCTGCCAGATAGATACATACATTTCTAAGTACAAGTTATGTTGACTAAGGAATGTAATAATTTTAGCAAGAATCTCAAGTTCAGCTACAGCAGCAGAGCACCATGGCTGAATATTTTCAGAAGTTGCAGGCTACTACTCTTCCGCTCACGTTGCAACAGTTGATCAAATTGCAATCAGAGCAGACGAAGAAAGATAAACTTGAGGAGGAGAAACCGGAGCACACTCAGAATAATATTTTGAACATTCCCAGCGTTCCGGTTTTCAGGAACAACCAGCTGCAGAATGATGCTAGCTTCATGACCACAGATCAGATGATAGCGATCAGTCCAAACGATCTGAACGTGCCCGTGGAGGACCATCAGGAGAACGAGAACACTGTGCAAAGCATAAAAGTGGAGCAACAGGTCCAGACGGATTCTCCTAAAACTGAAAAGAAGATGAAGTTTAGAGCCAAGACTGGGGAGATTAAAATCAGCGTCGGGATCGACGGCTCAACGTACTATTGTTGTCCAGAGTGCAACCTTGCATTCCAGGTCAAGACGGAAATAGATCATCATATCCAGGCTCATATACGGGTGTGTACAACGTTGCAAAAATTCATTATGGGGATCCTGTTTTAATGCTAGGATGCCTAAAAATAATGCATATTGTTGAAAAAAATGTTTAAAAATTCGGATAAACATTCTCATTATTTTTATAAATCAATGTAAAATAGTCGCTGTTAGTGTTCCGCAAACTTAGTGTTGAAAAACATGATATTGATTGCAGGAACGAAAGTATCAATGCAAAGAGTGCGGCGCAATGTTGAAGAGGAAAGAGCACCTCGATCAGCATATGCGCGGCCATTCCGACGAGAGGCCGTTCAAGTGTCCCGTTTGCCAAAAAGCGTTTAAAAGGAACGAGCACTTGACCAGGCATTACGTGATCCACTCCGGTGATAAAAATTTCACTTGCTCGGTGTGCCAAAAGGCATTCTCGAGGAAGGACCACCTGAACAAGCATACTCAAACGCATTTAGGGATAAGGAGGAATCGGACCAAGAAGGATTCCTTCTTCATGGAGCAGAAGGAGTCCTTCGAGAAACCGAACGATGCTGGCATGATGCCTAAGCAAGAGGTGACCTTGGTTCTGAAGGACGGGTTTATGAAGCAGGAGCCGAGCTTTTTGCAGTACATTCAGAACCTTCAGAAGGATCAGAATCTGATACACACGTTCTCCTCGTTCAAGGAACAGGCGATCAAGGAAGCGAACAGCCTGCAGCAACAGGCTGTTAACATGAACGAGATCCTGCCTCAGAACACAAGGTACTTAATGCCGTCTTAGTCGTAAGTCGATCCGATATGTAAGTCCAAAGCAATAAAGGCTGTTTACGAAGTGTGTCGAGAGGTTAGCACAAATAGAAAATTTGTTAGACACATTAGGAATTGAAGAATACTCTAGGACTCGAAAGAAAAAGATTTTGGGGACTGCAACACTGAGTCAGGTGCAGTTGAAAGAATTTTCTCATTGACGTAGGACGACGGAAATTCGAAAGTACAGGGCGACTTGGTGGCCAGCCATTTTTCCTCCCGCGGGGGTAACTGGTGCCATGATATTTTGTAATCCACTGGACAATTAGTATTCCGTGAACAGTACCTAAAACTTTGTATTCTTAGCGGATGCACGCTGAAGTAACAGCTATGAACTGTGGCTAATGGGGGGACATGTTCACAACTGCAGTTGCGCAAGCCGGCTTTGTTGGAACTCATAGATGATATTTAAAGTTCTCCTTTTCTGAAATTTTTCTATGCTACTAAATGCCCAGATAAATTAAACAATATTTTTAATCCCTCCGAGGATTGTTTTTAAATGTTGACAATGGCCTCTGTGCAACTTGAATATGTTACTCTGTAAGTTCCATTACTTGCACGAGATTGACACTCGACTCCTTAATACTTTATCTACTGGAAGTTACTCAATAGTTCTTAAAAATCAAACAATTTTTTAATGAATTGTGCGATAGCCATAGAAGTTTTATTCCTAAGAAACAAATTGCCTGAAGTAGTATAACAATTTCTCTTGAAATAATCGTTTAAGAGCATCTTTGAGACGCAATTCGGTCGTCGACGAGCCTCTTAACGAATTTCGGTGGTTAAAGTGTTAAGTTGTATCCGGTACTTGCGCGAAAGGGGAAGAGATCATTTTGTATAGATGCACATCCTCCGTTTTATTTAAATTAGCGTTAAAGAAAATAGTTTCTTTGTTGATTCTAGTCTACGGTCACAACAATTACGATCAAATAGAGGTCCACGGGGACCTTGGTAGATCCTCTGTGGATCGCGTTCGCTCGAACGAAACACTTACAGCCAATCTGCCATTAGGATAACAACTTCTCGAACCGAGTACCAATAGCAAGTAATAGTATACTGCCGATTATCGTCGTTATACAGTTTGTAGAATAATTCTGTACATAAGATAAGATACAAATTTTACCTGAAAGAGACTCGGTGGATACGTTGTTCGAACTTGATCTCTGATTCGTCCGTGTTCATCTTTAGCGAGAGAAGCGTAGCGCGTGTTTCTTTTATTATTTTTTTTTTTTAGATAAGCGTTCGCGTCCTTACTCATCATGTTTTAAACTGATCTTATACTTTTTAGCTTTTTCATGCGCGCGGTTTCTTCCGTATCGTTTTCAGTATTCCCCACACGTTCGTTTTCACACCGTCATTTTCCATTCAAGGCAAAAGCAATAGGAATTTTTTATTAATCAAAGTGAGTCGTTCGTTCATTCATTTCGCAGCAATTCGTCACTCGTGATCTATTGTTTCGTAACCAAAGTTCGAGAAGCGTGATAGAGTCGCGGTGCTCGAGGTTTAACCAAAGAATACGGTTTGGTTGAATAATCGTTTTTTAATATATTCCTTTGTTTTTTTTTTTAATATATATATATGTTTAGGTTCCTTTATCGAGAGTTCCCATTACTTTTGCACCCCTCGTTTCTTTATCGATCCTCCAGAATTATGCATGAAAGAGTTAATGCTTTTCGTTGGCCTTTGCGAATCACTCTGAAACATTCTGCGAGTATGTGTATCCGGAACGATAAAAATTGCTCAAAATTTATTCGGCAGCGAAAACTGAATCGCGTTACATCGCTGACGATCGTCTTCGTTGATCTGAGGGTACGAGCACAACGGAGTTGCGATACTCTCTCGCAGCTTCCAGGTACTGGTACTCTAAGTCGATGGAAGATCGGTAGAACGGTAGCATTCACGTTCGAAAAAATATTTCTTAAAAAATCGTATCGTTTACGATGGTAAGGTGGCTTTGACGTTAGTTTTAATCTTCTGAGAACGCTCTAGACTACGACACATGTGATTACGTTCGGCTCTGGCAAAAAACCTTTCAAACGTCTATTAGGTAAACTTTAGAACAAATGGCGCTAACATGAGACTCGAGAGCCACGGTTTAATAGAACCAAAGACTTTGAATGTACGAGGAATAGCAGTATTTTAACTCTTCTTCCTAAACTCCTTTCGATTTCTCGATTCCCTTAACCCAGGCCACGAACAAATCTGCAACGAATCTCGGGCGAATCTTCTTCCTCCTCTCTTTGTCTCTGTCTCTCTTCTTCACCTGGGTTAAGGGAACGGCGTTTACCTTCTGGATAATGTTAATTAATTACAGTTGTAAGATTTTCGATGCTCACCGCCGGTGACCGTCGTGTGCGTAAGGCGATACAATGATAAAGTATTTTAACAATGAACTTGCATTTATAATAAGGTGTTACTCGACGGGACGATTGTTATTGTATGATAAACAATGATTGCCAAAAAAGAAAATAAGAAAAAAAAAAGAGAAGAAGATTAAACAAAAGGTAACACATGTATTTTTCAGACCAAGATATTTTTGAATAAAATAAGTGTAAAGAATCTGTCGTCCGATCTCGATTAATTATTAGACTGCGGGTGTTATGCACATTGAATAAAAATGAGTGAAATTCGAAGCAGAACCAAACATTTCGCTTGTCAAATTGTCATTATATTGAAATTAGTGGAAATCATTTTTATTTTGCATAAGGATTCGCAGTCTGCAACACTTGATCCAGATCCTGTAGAAGGTTCGGATTTCCCTAAAATCCTAGCAAAGAAAAGATCCTTCTTTCCAAAAATCATTCGTCCTTCAAGGGGCAAATTAGGGGTTGAAATCCAAGTCTATCGTGTGACGTATCGAATTAAAGGAAATTTCAAGCCGAAGAACTTGCAAATTGCTCTAGGTGTGAAATTACTTTTTATGACTCAAACAAATCCAGTCAAAGAAAGTTCTCCAAAAAATTGATTACAAATTAGGGGTTGAAATCCAAGTCTGTCGTGTGACGTATCGAATTAAAGGAAATTTCAAGCAGAAGAACTTGCAAATTGCTCTAGGTATAAAATTACCTTTTATGACTCAAACAAATCCAGTCAAAGAAAGTTCTCCAAAAAATTGATTCCAAATTAGGGGTTGAAATCCAAGTCTGTCGCGCGAGGTGCCAAACTGAAGGAAAAACTGTGCAAAAGAGTATGAAAAAGACGTTCGGGTTAGAAGATCGAGTAAACTACGGTATATTTCAAGTACAAAATTTCTTGTCGTGCTCTCTCCCACCTCGGTAGTTAATTACAATCAATTATTCGGTGCCGTGGTATTACTATAAATAGCTCTGGCGAGCTTGGAATAGACTCCATAAGTAATTCCGAGGAGCGATCCGAGCCAATCGACGAGGTGTCTGCTTATGGTGACGGGGAACTGTAGACTGGGTCTCGGGGTGATGAATTCCACCTCGCTCTTCTTGTCCCCTTCCTCATCTTCGAATTCCAGCGGGCCTAGAGGCTCCAGCTGGTCCACGGGTTGAATATCGTTTGCCCAGTCGTCGTTCATTAGACGGAAAACGTGTTCGTGTCGGGTCTTCTCGGGGACTTCGATCTTTTTCACCGGATTTTCGTCAGGCATTCGATTCGACCAGATCGTCTTCAAGGCGTCAACGTCCGGATCGGATGCGTCCTTCGATAGAATTTTCTCCACGTTGCTTGTGTTTTCCGGATTTCGGAAAACGAAGTCGTAGGTGGCTCGCAATTTCCCCAGAAGCCGATCCAACGGTCTCGTCTCGTTCATAGCACGCTGAGGATGCTCTACGGCCTCCTGGACCGGAAACAGCTTTGTTATCTGCGGCTTCGATCGCGCGGTTCCCGCGAGGAGCTGCTGAAACACGCGGATTTACCGTTCGTTATTGAAATTGGCATCGTCAGGCTTCATTTCGGGACAATGCCGGAGCTCAAGGGCTCCCGCTCGTCATTCTTGCGCGAAATTGGGTCACATTCAACCCTTTAGCTCCCGGAAATCGACCTCGGCGTTTGATGGATTAATTATGGTTCTTCAGTGCCTGTTCACGGTTTTCGATTTTTGGGTATCTGTTCGAGAGAATCGGCCTGCTTCCCGCGGAATATACTTTGCGCATGAATTCGCGAACAAGGGTCGGACATCTGTTAAACTAGCTTTTAATTATACAGGTCGATTCAGTTGTAATTTGGTATATGAAAAAATAGTTGTAACGAAAGTTGTATTGTTTCGAGTGTAGCATACCAAGCAATGCTCAGTCTTTTTCTATTTTGCCTTTTCATCGAGATATAAATGCTAGCTCGAGTTTATTTATTGCAGAGGGTGAGTTTTAACACTAGAACGACCGGAGCAGTCAAAATGACTGCTTCCTAATTTTTTCTTTTACAATTACTGAAATTGTAAAAATGTTTTTGTCGGAAATTTTTTAAGGAACCTCTTCATTGAAGCACATATTACAATAAAAGTTGTATGAAGTCTGAATGGGCACAGTCTTGTCACTGTTGCAAAGCAATACACGAACTGAGCCCCGAATGAAAAACTGTACGGGTATACGGGGTGAAAATGTAAACGATTTTTGATGGAAGTAATGCGCAAAATGTTCTCCATTACGATTAGTACATTTGTGTGATTTACGCGTGTTATTTTCAGGATTGTGTTGAGCAACACACTCGGAATTTTCCGGCACGGACGGAAGAGGGGTCGACAAAAAGGCAGCACTTTAAAAGAAACGTCGGTCTCTTCTGTTTCCTTCGTCCGCCATCGATTTAATTACTTTAAATGCACTGTCCGCATCGTCCGACCGTTGGAATTCTCCCCGGAGAACTCACCCCCGGATACGTGTCCCAGATAACCTCGATTAATAGTCGACTATTTGTCAGCGCGTCAATCATGCTGCACATTAAATCTAACTAAATTAAATCAATGAAGTCCGACAGTCCTGTGCCCGTGCTGCAAATATTAACACTACTGACGAAACGTTTGCAAGTGAACTCGGAACTTCTCTACAGTAGTCGATGCTTCTGGAAAATGGGGGAGTTTATTTTAAATTGAAAAAGTTAAGCACCGGTGAAGTGCTCTCGCAGGGGAGATTTAAAAGGCGGATGGTCGCGTGGGTTGTCTGCTCAAATGTGCTTCGTGAAAATGGCATGATCGAGTTGATTCAGTGATGGTCTCGCTCGGAAATGCGGGGGACCACGAAGCTGTATTTTTTGAATCGCGTTTTCAATGTGTTCCCGATGGAATTTTCGAACACGCTCGAGGCCTTGGAGAAGATTGCATTTTAAACTTGATACCTGGTAATTTACTATGAAAGCGCCTCTATAGATTATACTTATTGTTATATTACTACTTATACTTATTAAATTATATTTATTATGATCGTCTACTGAATTTTCAGAGAGATTCGAGTAAAACATCGTGGATTACAAAGACGAATTAATTGAGGATGATGGCACTTACGCAGAGGAGCCAGAGCGCCAGAAAACGCGTGCCCATGTCACCCGCTCGATTATTCCTTTCGATGATGGCAGAAACGAACGACTGAAGGACCCATTGATTTCAAAATCCATTTATACCAGCTCGGTGTTCAGCGGCGTAAAACCGCGAGGCCTTTGGCTCGTGGCATCCCCATTGTTTTTCGTCTACGCCATTGCCCCCCACACGAAACCATTGACACAGAATTGCTTAACGATATATCGCTATTCGGGACACGTAAACGCCAGCTCCGCGCGGCCAGTGTCCACCCATATCGTCCCAGCAATAAACAATATCGCCTCCCCGGTCGCTCGTCGGGTCAAGGTAGATCGCTGAAATTCGCGGAATTTTGGCCGACGATGAGCGCACGGTAACCCGACATTCGAAATCATCTGGTACGATCATAATCGACACCGTCCATATACGATTTTCCATTCGACGTTCAAACGTTCAAACGTTCGCGACACGTGAGTCAACTTCATTGTATTCGTAATCGATCCGAGTTGCGAGGATCGCTGCGGTTAAATGAGTCAACCGGTTGATCGTATGAATCATTTTATCGGGAGCTAATTATACATGGTGTTTGACATCCCCGTTGGCATCGATCTCTTTCATTTTTAATTCGGCTTTCTTAGCTTTGTATCAACATTCGACACTTTCTCAAAATTGACCCTAGATCATTAGATTGGCTTGCGCGGAAGTGACTACGTTGAATAACGATGCAAATATAACTGAACTCCTTCGATTCAACAACAGAGATTCGGGTGCAATTCGAAAGAGTAATATATTGTCTTCAACTTGTTGAGGTAGTTAGAGAAGAAACGAAAGTAGCCAACTAGTGTCAAAAATGTTTATTTTCCATAAAGATCCGCAGTTTAGTAATGAGAAGGTCATGTCTATTATCAAATTTATTAGTACATTTGTCGGATCGTCTGTCCTCCTAAAATTCAAACATTCCGATCATCATTCTCATCAAAGGTTAATCAGTCATCCAGGGTTAAAAAGCGAGTCACTCGACGATCTAGAGTACCGATTGCAAATTTAACCACCTCATCTTTGCTTCAGTTCCATTTCAACCCGCTAATCAATGTTTCATCCGAAATTAAAGAGAGACGTCGATCGATGAGGACTAAAAAAGATCCCAAGCGGGATCAAGGGCGCCGATCGATTAGGGCGAGTATCTCAAGGGTAGTAGGGGCCTCAGTTCCCTGCTGAGATTGCTGGAGGGGTTGTCCAGGTCCTTGACGGCTTGCCTGGTCCTAGTTTTCGCGTCCTCTCTCGTCAGCTCGTTCCGCTCCAAGACTTTCTCCAAGATCGTCTTCAATTGGGGCGCGACGCCGCCCTCCGCGGACGTCTCCAGGGTGTTCAGCACCTCGTCCGAGTAGCCTGTGTACTTGCCGAACCCTTGTTTCCTGGCGTCCTTGCTCAGGGAATCGTAGAGGTTCGCCAGTTGCTGAAGAGTCGCGCTCGGCGGCACTTTCGCGCGTCTTAAGTAGCTGGTTAGGCTCGGCCTTGGCACTTGCGTTACCCTCTCACCTAGACGAGTGAATCTACAAAGAAACCTCGGCTTTAAGTTGCTCTAACACTTAATTCCGGTCCCTCTGACCGAGATGTACTATTTAATTGCACTAGATATTGCAATTGTAATCTTTATCTGTTCAGCCTCGCGGCTGGGAATCGGATTTTACAATAGAACTGAACCGAAGCATTCTACACATTTACACATTCAATTACCTTATATAAATCTATTCTATCAAGCTTTACTATTCTTTGGTGTTGCCCCCCTTTCTTTGCGAAACCTATCCAGCCAAAGAAAAACCTTTATTTAGATATACCAATGCTTCTATTGGTCGGTTTATCAATTTTTCCTAATTCTACTGACCTGTTCTCGTCGTCCTCATCTTCCAGCGTCTCCAACTTCTCCACAGAGACACCGATAGCGCTCTTCGACTCCCCGACAACGTCATCCGCAAGTCCCGAAGGTGTAGGCTTCACGATCTCGTACACTTCCCGCACCACGCTGTCGATCGTCGGCTCTTTCTTCTTCTGCTCGGACCGAATTATAGATCCCGAACTCGAGGACGTCCCGGAGACGTCTATCGATTCCGTGCTGGCTTCCGGAACGATCGAGGAAGAGTCGAGCTCGTGATTTACTTCGGGAACCTCCTCGTTCGTCTCCTGCGCAGAGTGCTCCAGTTCCGGCGTCTCGTAATTAGTCTCTGGCGTGGCGTAGTTTAGTTCTGGTGTTTCGGCGTTCACTTCTGATGGCTCTGAGATAGACTCTGGGGGCTCCTGATGACTCGAACTTACTTCCGTAGGCTCCTGATGGCTCGAGCTGGTCTCTAATGGCTGTTCGTCGCTTAGGCTAGCTTCTGGAACCGCTGGATGGTTTAAGATGGCACCTGGTAGATCGTGATGGCTCGCGATGGATTCTAGGAGCTCCAGGTGGCTCAGGAGAACAACGTCTGGTGGTAGTAGCCCTTGATAGTCTGGGGTAGCTTCTCCTACCTCTTGACTACTCAAGGTAGCTTGTGGCAGCCCTTGGTAGCCTAGACTAGCTTCCAGGAGCTTTTGATCGTTCGAGGTAGCTTGCGGTAGCTCCTGATAGCTCGGACTAGTTGCTAGTAACTCCTGCTGACTCGAGGTACCTTTTGTCGACTCATCGCTAGGTTGCAGCGCCTTGGTTGTGTTTTCCACGCGATTCGTCGTTTCTTCCACATCCGCGGAGCCTCCGTCTTCCTCCTTCTCCTCGTTAGCCTGTCCAGTCGTTGCTCCCACAGTAGTTGAAGACACCTTACTCTTCTCATCCGATTCGGATAGGCTGATCGGCGTGGTACTGCTGATGGCTTCTCGCGCGTTATCCGATTGGGCCAGCTTCAGTTGATCCACCGCGTGAAATATCACCTGCGCCCAGGTGTCATTTAACCATTAATTATAAGCGCCGTATTTTTGAACGATTTTATACAACAAAAGGTTAATAGAGTTGCTTCTCGAGAGACGGATAATATAATACGCGACGGAATTGTTCGCGGGCATGAAGCGCCATAAATCTCCGCGAGCAGCCTGGGCTGGCCGAGGGCTGGCGTGATTAAGGCTCATTTAATTAAGCGTGGCTTACCTGCATGGCCGCCGGCAGATAGGAATCCGAGTACACGGGCTTCGAAAAAGCTGGCGGACTCTTGACTGGGCCGCCCATAGCCTGCGGGAACGTCGAGCATCAAAAATAGAACACGATCTATTCGAAACTGCAATATTAGATCGTTAACAAAATTCTGCGAATTTTTCGCCTTAACCTTTCAAAATTTTAAATCCGTTCGGATTTTCTGGCAGCTAGATCCAATCGTTAGCAATTTGCATTGAGAGAGGTTCAAGGGAAAATTTATACGCGAGACTTCGCAATGGATATACATAGCTGAGATCATGACTGTCATCGACGATATCGTCCAGAAAGCAAGAACTGGTACTTTTACGACTTTACAGTCGATCTAGCTGGTATTGACTATCATAAAATCGTCAATATCATCCATGTTGGAAGGACTAGTACTTTTTACGACTTTACAGTGGATCTGGCTGGTCATGACTATCATAAAATCGTCAATATCGTCCACGTTGGAAGGATTAGTAATTTTTACGAATTTACAGTGGATCTAGCTGATCATGACCATCATAAAATCGTCGTTATCATCCAAGTTGGGAGGATTAGTAATTTTTACGAATTTACAGTGGATCTGGCTGGTCATGACTATCATAAAATCGTCAATAGCATCCACCTTGGAAGGATTAGTAATGTTTACGAATTTACAGTGGATCTAGCTGATCATGACCATCATAAAATCGTCGTTATCATCCAAGTTGGAAGGATTAGTAATTTTTACGAATTTACAGTGGATCTGGCTGGTCATGACTATCATAAAATAGTCAATATCATCTACGTTGGAAGGACCAGTACTTTTTACGACTTCACAGTGGATCTGGCTGGTCATGACTATCATAAAATCGTCAATATCATTCGAGTTGGAAGGATTAGTAATTTTTACGACTTTACAGTGGATCTGGCTGGTCATGACTATCATAAAATCGTCAATATCATCCACCTTGGAAGGACCAGTACTTTTTACGACTTCACAGTGGATCTAGCTGATCATGACTATCATAAAATCGTCGATATCATCCAAGTTGGAAGGATTAGTAATTTTTACGAATTTACAGTGGATCTAGCTGATCATGACTATCATAAAATCGTCAATATCATCCACGTTGGAAGGACCAGTACTTTTTACGCCTTCACAGTGGATCTAGCTGATCATGACTGTCATAAAATCGTCAATACCGTCCACCTTGAAAGGTATACTCTGTGACTTACATTTCGTTGAAGAACAAGAAACAATAGCACACAAATTACATCAACTATAACGCGATCATCATTAGACCACGTATTAATATGCATTTATCTATTTTATATGCACTTGAAAGTTATCGTTGCAAAGTAAACTTTTCTTTCGCATAAAGATCCTTAGTCTAATCATCGCGTACGATCCACAGAACTCGACGACTACACGAAGAATTCTCAAAGTTCAACGAACACTAGTACGTTCTGCAAGGTTTGGCTCACCTGGTAGACCAGGAGGGCCGCTAAGAAGCCACGAACAGCGTTCATGACGACGTCCCTCGTACACACTAACCACCGAAAGCCTTGTGCTATCAAAATCAACTCTCGGACACCACTCGGTAGATCCTTTCTCCGACTCAAAGTCCGAGACAGACGGCAAACCGACGTTCGATTCGGCTAATGGTCAGTCCCATCAGGGTCCGTTGTCGTTCTCGAGCTGGTTTGGTCCTTGGATCGGCGCGTGGAGAGGTCGGTACGATCTCCGATCAGCAACTGGCCAGCGGGGACCGGTCGAAAACATGCGAAACCCTCGGATTCCTCGGGTTTCCCTTGAACGCTTCACGAATGTCTCGATCCGCGAGATCTCGGGCGAGCGTTCGCACGGGACTGGACAGAAAAGTCGGGTCGTAACGGTTCCAGGCTCGTCCTCGGCGCCGCAACGCCTATATTCGACGCGAACCGTGCAGGAGCGTCGATCGCGAGCCAACAACGAAGACGTAGCTAACCGATTCGAGCTCTCGTGACACTTAAATCGAGCCGATCGATCGGTATGCCGACCGTGTCCCTGAACCCGGACGATCGTTTCCCGCTATGCAACCAGTTTCGCGGATGTCCGACGCCGTTTATGGGACCGGCGCGGACCTCCGTTATCGGAACCGAACGCGAACGACCGGATCGCCGATCTCTGGACGCTGTAATTCTATTTCTCTTATACGTAACAATCTTATCTCTGTATAATTGTTCCACCTTCAACTTGACAGGTTGTTCTCGATTCAAATTGATCGAATTGAGGATGAAAATAAAAAACAGTTGCGGCTCGAAAAGAATTAAGGACCGAATGCCGAGGATCCACAGATGAACGCAGAGGGAGATTGGCCGAAAGTGAGAAGGAGTGGAATGGGAAAAAGGAAACATAAGATGGCGGTCGACAGGAGGAACGCGATCGGGACTTTCGTTCTCGAAAGACCTGCGACCTTGCCCAAGGTCACCGGTAACGATCCAACGGAGAGAGGAAAAGGAAGGTGGGACTGCATCCTCAAGGTGATTCAGTTATGGAACTCGATTGGACACGATGAAGGGAAAAAGGCGGACCGGTTTCGTTCCTCTTGATACGGTTTATAGCTTTCTCTCTCTCTCTCTCTCTCTCTCTCTCTCTCTCTCTCTCTCTCTCTCTCTCTCTCTCTCTCCATCGCTATGGAATGAATCAAATTAACGCCTCGCCTGCTTGTTCTAGTTCCGTTCAAAGTCAACACGTTTGTCTCGCCCGAAGAGCGTTAATAATACGTTTCCCGGGGCCGGAAAAGCATCCGGTTGCACCGCGAAACTGCATTATTCGGCCTGATATAAAGGATCCTTTAAATCTACAGAGTCTCGTCGACATTAACACGTTGCGCGTGTTGTACGACGCTAAAATGGCATACGTGTGCTAACATGCTCCACGAAATTCAATTGAGCTTGGTTAATGACCACAGGACTGCAAAATCCAGTGGTCCCAGTCGATGAATTAGGAGGAGGGAAAAAGTTCAAAATTAAAGGTAACAGAAAACACGTATCAGTGAATTTTTTATGACTATACACATCCCACAGAGATGCAAAGTGACCTCTGGTATTAGTTTCATTGACAATTAAACAAATGACGTACGCAAGTATCGCGTCATAACGCATAATTGTTATACGTTAATCGATCGCTTGTCGCGAAATAGTGTATGTGAAAACGTGTGTTCTGATTACCTGGCACTGTAAATACTTTTATATTCATAATAATATGAATTCCACAGTTGGAGGTAAATATAAAACTACAAATTTATTTCAATTTAGTGACTCATATTATTATTTCTACTTCGGGACATCTTCATATACATGGTCTTCGTTTCTTTTGTAAGCTATTCCACGTTTTGTGGAGTGCAGAACCCAAGTTACTAAATGTTACTAAATGAAACTATTTTTAAGCAAGAGTAACACTCCTGTACTCGATATAAATTGAATAGCTTTCGCCTTTCGTTGCCATTCTGTGAGAAATAATTTCTTTTTGTAGACAGAGTTATCCACTTGAAAGAATTAGCTCTTATGCAGTCGACTATGACCAAGAATCGTTATACACACATAAATTATTTCAAGAAACAGGACGAAAAGGAAACGATAAGTCCCCATCCTCTTTACAGCCTAGGGGATTTTGTGCTCCTTTTTCCTTTCTCAGAGCCACGGTGGATAATTGGGGCCGCACCCATGATCTTCACACGTCAGTCCTTGCAATTGTCTCGTTTTGCCGTGCCAAACCTTTCTTCCTTCGTCTCATGCCATTTGCTGTCGTCACGCCATTTTCAATGTCGTGAAACAATGTCAAGCTTACTTGACGGACGTCCGAGAAAGATCAAAACCGCCCGGGCACTGGATGCCCGCCGGGCAGGGGATGCCCGCACGGGCACTGGCTGAAAAAAGTAACTTATCTGACGAAGTCAAAGTGAAACAGTCAAAATATGTGATACTGAAACTACACTGCCAATCTCATTTACAAATTTCGTCGAATAACTCTGCCTCCCAATTCTGGTAGACGCGGCGCTCGAAGTGTTAAAGCAATATTGACCACTGTTGGTCTACCGACGTCGTGCTGCATAATCGTTTATATTTGAATAGCTGTCTTGAGAGTGTGGTGCAGGCTGCACCGTGCAGCTAATCGAACGTGACTGCGTTATGCAGAGCAGTGGAAAACTTTAGCCTCTCGAAAGAGAACCAACTATCAGATAAATGTGATAGACAGCGGATCGTTATGCAAAATATATATTTTCCGCACGAATTGCAACAAATCGAAGCGTAATCGAAATTGATTTTCCTTCTCAATATGTTCAATAGGTTGGAAATAATATAGGAATATTTTTTAATTCTTTTACTGTTTTTACAAAACGTAAAACATTTTCTTCCACAGAAAATTACAAAACATTGTTTCAATGTAAAATCCGCTGCGATGCAAATCACTGTTTAAATACAGTGTTACGGCATATGTGACATTTTGCGTATCACATGTCGTATGACAGTATAATTATAATATTTTCTTAAAATGGTGGTCACATTTATGTTCATTCTATATTTCCCGCGTAAAAATCGTCGGAAAAATTCAATTAACGACTAATTGTCATTTATGACTAAACCACGGGACACGACAACAGTGATTCACAAAGACACGGCAGTTCACGATAAAGAAACTTTTACGCCGGTAAGAATTCATTAGAGTCTCGTAATTAAGGGGCCGTTAATGGGTTAAAAGTGAAACGAAATAAAAATCTGCTATCTAGTGATACAAATCGCGGTTTAAATACAGTGATTAGCAAAGACGCGGCGGTTCAAAATACAGAAACTTTCACGCCGGTAAGAATTCATTAGAGTCTTGTAATTAAGGGGTCGTTGACGGGTTAAAAGTGAAACGAAATAAAAATCTGTTGTCCAGTGATACAAATCACGTTTTAAATACAGTGATTCTCAAAGACACGGTGGTTCACGATAAAGAAACTTTTACGGCGGTAAGAATTCATTAGAGTCTTGTAATTAATGGGCCGTCAATGGGTTGAAACTGTAACGAAATAAAAATCTGCTGTCTAGCGATACAAATCACGGTCTAAAGACAGTGATTCGCAAAGACACGGAGGTTCACAATAAAGAAACTTTTACGCGAGGAAAGAATTCATTGAAGTGTTGTGATTAGGGGGCCGTTAATGGGTTAAAAGTGAAACGAACGCGTTACGCACAGGTTCCCAAGGCTCCCAGAGTTACCCAGGCGGATGATCGTACAATTTGGTAATTCCGTCGGTATCTGCGAGACATGTGGGTGCCCCCATACGATAAAGAGCACGCCAGGAAGCGGTATATATCGAGTACCGCGTTCACGTCTCGCGGAAATTCCGTGAAGCTTCTGGAGACGCGGTTTCTCGAGCCAACAACAAACAACTGTTTCCAAGAGGGTCGTCGCGATGCCGTCCACGTTGATTTTCCTGTTCGTGCTGATGGTAACGTTTCGTGCAGCCCCATTGATCCTGAAAACGGCGGTGCCCGGTTCATGAATCTTTTATTCGAATTTCCAGGCTGTCGGGATATCCTCGAAACCTGTGGATCAGTCCATCGACGAGACCAACGGCGTAATCGACGATGGAATCCACTCAGGCGGGAAAAATGGTGATCAGGATACTTTGGCCTCCCTTGCCGTTACCGACGCCGTCACCGAGAACGTGAGTGTTGAATTTTTATTACTGGAAATCCTTACATAGAATTCTTTGAAGCATGGGGTTACATTTTCTTCTTTCGAGTCGCTCTTCGATCTGCCATTGATCGTTGCAGGGACGCATTGGTAGATTTAACTTGCAAGTGATAGATGCTGTTTAATTACTTTCAAAATCGCAGGGCGCAGGAGTCGTACAACTATTTATTTCTTGAATAGTTTTAGTCAGTTGAAAGTCTGGCGATCTTGGATTCTTTTAATCTCTGAAAACTTAAATAATCCTTCCATCTATGATCAAATTGTCGTGGGTCGCAAAGAAACGAAGCCGGAAACTTCATCAAGAACAAAATCCCATAAGCTGCACAAATATCAAGTTAACAAGTAAACAAACTATAGTCAGCCAAACCAAGAAGTCTTCAACCCTCACTCGAGAACGCAAAATCCAGTTTCTGGCCAAACAAAAATTCCCAGGGGTCCTAAAATCGCACACCGGGGTAATGCCTCGGCTTCCTAACATTTTTGGAAAGATTTTAGTATAAAAATGGCCGGATTACGGCCCGATTTGCAGGCCGTCGGATCGAGCACGTCGAAACCGAACCTGCTGTCCTGGTTCCTGGCCCCGCTGTCGCAGAACTTGCAGTTTTCGCCACAGTCGTTCATTCGGGACCGTGTTGTGCAGTTGAAGGAGTCTCTGGGGAACCTCAGCGGGGCCCAAGGGGAACGTGGGCCTGATCGTGGCAAGCAGCTCGGGCCCGGGAACGGTTTGCTGCAGGTGGCAGGCGTGAACGATGGCGGATTTTACACGAACCGACTGGAGCCGGCTGGGTTTTTCGGAGGAAATGGCTGGCTGGCGAACAAGGGAGGCATTCTAGGGGGTCCGGGGGCCATTTTGTCAACTGGCAGCATCCTCACGGACTATCCTTCGCCCTACAGAAGAAAGTAAAGACGAAAATCAAGACAAGGGAAACGCGTTGCCGGTGAAGAAACGCGAGATATCGAGAGGAATTTCGTTTATCAGCGGCGAAACGGCGACGGTAGGGGGGTAGGGGGGGATAAAAGGATCCGCCCGGGCGAATAGGGAACGTGTAACGTCGATATTAGATGTCCCCCCCCCTCTTCTCTCTCGTCCTCTCTCGCTCCCTCCTCATTGGACCGGCAGGAAATGTCGACGGTCGAAACGCGTAAACTGCGGGCTCTGTGCATTCGCTGCGAGCGCGAAATTTTGGCAGCGAGCAGCCCCGAGAATCCTTTGTTCCATTCGCCAGCCAATGAAACCCTCGTTCCACCGGTCCCGGCTCGGTTTAATAGAATTTTATGGCCGCATAGGTGTCCGCGGTTCGATGCTCGAAATTCGTGGTCGTTCCCCCATTGTTTCCCGCCGCTGTGGGATTTTTTTCCCGGGAACAAAAAATGGATTTGGTTTTTATCTGGCAACTTCGTGCGATCCTTTTGAAACACGTGGATGGAAAAATTGTAGAGAAAGCTCGGCAAATTATGAGAACTGCGATGCGTTGAAGCAGAGCCTGGATGTCGATCGATAAACTTGTGTTCTTTATTGCTTTCGACGGGCTGTCTGCTGTTTCTAGGATCGAAAATGGATTTAGTTTTTAGCGGAGAATTCTCTTCGAACCTTCTGGAATCGGTGTGCGAAAGAATTTTTGCGATATCTTGAAAATTACGGAAGTTACGATGTTTCAAAGGCGATCGCGCACGTCGATCGAAAATCGTGTGGGACCTTTATGGTCTTCGACAGACTATGGTACTTCTTCCGAGGTAAAAATTGGATTCACTTTTTACCCGGTAATGTTTCTCGAGCCTTGAGAGGTATACGTGTGCCAGAATTTTGTAAATATCTTAAAAATTGTGGAAGTTATGATACTTTAAAGTCGATCGTGCGTATCGGCCATAGATATCCGTCCAATCTTTCCCCTCTTTTAAATAAATTCAGGTTCGTCCCATATTATACATACTGTAGAATAAGCTTTTATATTAAATTAATAGAAATAAGACCGATATTAATTCGTAAAACGAGTCTCTCCGTTTACAATTCCATTTGATCAATTTTAACCGGTTAGCTGTTGCGACCTCTTTGAAAAATGTGTACCTAAGTTGCGTCGCAAAAATTAACCGCTGTTCGAATTACAGCTGTTTTGACGAGTATACCCGTCATGACACAAAATATTGCCATTTCTTCATGACGAGTATACTCGTCAAACACAGTCAACTGGTTAAAAGTGCTCAGTGGCCAATACCGATGGAAATTAAATACTTGACCATTTCTTTTGCGAAGAAAAAAATATAGTTTTCCAGTTCGAAAAGCTATCGGACCGACTTACGGCAATTTGTGTGAGAATTGCCAATTTCTATGGGCTTGGGAAGCGATTTTCCGCGTTCGAGGGAAGAAATAGCCGCGAGCGTGGCTGCGAGATCGATTTCTATTGTTTCAAATGGAATTGGGAAAAGGGGTAATTTTCGGTGGCGAAAATTCTCGCAGCTTCCGGCTGGAATAGCGGCGTTCGCGAGGATAAGCGCGTCGATATCAAAGTTTTAACGAGCTGTCCGCAATCCTCTTGTTTCGAGCGGCGCCAGTGCCCGGTGCATTTTGTATTATGTGCACGCACCTCTCGGCTCCGGCCGCGACGCATCACGGGAAACGCGCGCATCGTTCCCGAGGATCAATTTCGGGCAAGTTCTCATTAGCGGGTAAAGCTGGTCCAGAGCACGCGAAACAAGTCTAATTTTTAGAACTTTCCACGGGAACGTAATGAAAGAAACGAAAAAATTCACAGATCTCTATTATTTAATAAAGTCTATCTAGACTTTGAGAACGAATTTTTTAAAAATAATTTTCTTGTAAAATACCTCCGCCATTCTAGCTTTCATTATATTATATTACAAGACGAGAACGCATCGAAATTAAAGGAAAGCTCCACCGCACTCGGTGCACGGAATGCAGAGTAAAATTGCTATAAATTCTCGAGCTTCTTGTGTTTAGTTGTTTTTTTTTAATATTTTTGCATGTTATGAACGTGCGCGGTTCCGCGGTGTAATTATCATCAACGAAATAATGGACGCGTAGGAGAAAATACGGGCTTAATGAACCACGAGCATTTCTCCCCTGCGCTTTCATTAATACTTTATTTAATAATAATTTACCGTGCGAACGATTCGCTGCCTCGAGAATATAATTCTACCGGGCTCGCAACATTTCACGCGATTCCGTCCACGTATATTCCCTTTCGGTTTTTAAACTCGCCACGAGAAGGTACGTTTTATTGGCCCTGTCTTGCGTCACCCTTTCCCGATCCGCGAACACGTCCCTTTTGAATATTCCACAGTTTTTATCCACTTGACATTCGCAGCATTCTGTTTGCGCTGCGCGATACAGCGTTCGAGCAAAATTAGAGCAAACTTAATTATAATTATTTAAATTTCGAAATGTCACATAAAAGCGGAACGGACCTCAATTTTTGGATGGAAACGTGCAAACGCAAAATAAAAGAACAGCACACGCAGAGGCACGAGCAGAGGTATTTTTTCAATGGGAAATTTTGGTTGTTTCGCTTACGCTTACGTTTCCAATGTCCATTTTATTAATTAATTCCAAGCGCGGAGATAAAAAGGAAAATAAGGCGTCTCCGCGGCAATTCCTTCCGCGCCGCACGACGAAGCTAAATTAAACCAAACGGAATGGTAATTATTTAAATTCAAAATGTGAAAACGGAACGGACCCCAATGTTATGATAGCAGGAGAAAAAAGGAAAATAGAGGAATGAACGTCGGCTGAGGTATTTCCCAGCGGAAAATTTCTGTTTCTTCACGAAAATTCATTATACTAATCGCTCGTTCCGCGATGGCCTGCCCGCGGTGATTACACAAAGTTTACCTTGTGCCGCGTGACAAACAGCGACGTCTTAATGACGTACGCATCAATCGATACCAGTGATCAGGTATGTTTTCCAACGGTTCGAACGGTTCTTACTTCGTCGAGAATTTCATCAGGAAAATATCCATGGCTCATTTGCTATGCGATTAAAAGCATCGATCGCGTGTGCTTTGACAGTAAACTGTTGAAAATCTCACTTGCGCCGAGTTCTCTCACAGTTACCAGAAGTGGGACTATTTTGCTGTTATTGCAAAAGTAGGGCGTTCCTGACACGTTGGTAAAACCACGGAAGAGAGAAATAAATTCCTACTTCGTTCGTAATTTTTATTTAGAATAGACACAAAATCATAATTTATTTCTGAACAAATGTCTATTAATATTAGGGGTACCCATAAGTAATCAATTATTTGCAAAGAATTTGTTTTGCCTCGATCGTTGAAGAGGAAACACGTATTCTTTTACAGTTTTCGATAAAGCAGCCTGTGTTCAAAATATTCTAAAAAGTAGAATCTCTTTTTCCAACCCTGTAACAAAATGGCGGCGTCCGTACCTTCCGAGGATCATATTCGTCATTGCATCCTTCTTCATTTTCATGCGGGATTTAATCCAACGGATGTTTGGATCTCTGACTATCATCTTTTCATATTTATCATCAAATAAAACATTCACTTCTGTAGAAGATATAAGGAGGCACCTTGAGTCGTATTCTACTTGACGAACCCTGGATTTCTATAAGAGGGTGATTGAAAATTTGCTGGAAAGATGGCAAACAGTCCTTGGTAATGAGGGAGATTATATAATAAATTAAGAAATAAAAACAGAGTTCGTTTTAGATATCAAAATAATTGATTACTTATGGGTCCCCCTAACAAATTGTTCCGAATTTGCCGGCGAGTTGACAGTCGGTTTAAAAGCCCGAGCCCTTCAATTAGCCTGAAAACGCGAAAAATGGAGACTCGGAATGGTCTTAATACTCTGGGCAGGGGCTTGCGAATGCGCTCCGCTCGTAATGGCCCCGGAAGTTCCGCCGAGTCAGGTCTGTTCCGCTGCTTAGCCTCGCGAGTAGGTACGTCGACGGATTAGCCGCGTTACGTAGAGAAACGAAGACGCCCCCGTCTGTCATTATCGCGTGGAATTAGCGGAGAGTTAGACAGCTAGCTTGCTGCTCGCTGCCCTGGAATTTGCTTGCATCTCGTCTGCTGTTGCAACAGCGTGCGCAGCCGCCGCGTTACTGCGTCGTCAATTACGCGAGACATCAGTCCCTTGCTCCCTTGATTATTCACACCTGACGCTGTAAGGTCAGATCGTTCCTCTAACACCTGGCTCCGTGATCTGCCGTGCATCCAGGATAATTAGACCTTCTCTTCTTCGTTTGCGATTTTCCAGAGGAGGAAAGGGAATTTTATGTTTGCATTCCCATACTTTCATTAAATATGGATCGGGTGAAATCGTTCATTTTTAACCCCTCGCGTTGCTCATGATTTTCCGGAGGAGGATTTTGTCCAATGACATATTGAGCCGTAACAGGAATTTGTTATCTTCACTGTGATCTCGATTTGCGAGTCGCAACTAAATCGTTCAAATACATTTGCAATCTGGACGAATTTATTTGTTGACGCGTGTTCGTTTTTGTGGATTTCGCGTATCAGTTTGGCACAATGGCGGCTAAATTTTCCGCTTGAGCGCATTATGTAGCAATAATCTGGTCGATGTATTTCGCGTTGCTTTGACAGCTGAATAAATAGATCTTGCCGGTGAAGAGTTGCGTAGTTTTATTTTCGGATGATGCGGATCACTTCGACGGTACTTGGAGCTTTATTTTTGGAATGCGTTTAATTCTCGCGGCGAGAACGTGCTAAGTTTACGGAAAATTTCACCTATTTTTAGCCAGGGAAAATCGACCCCCGCGCGTCAGTACATTTCTGAAGAGAAAAGCCTCCCCCTACTTAAGGGATGCAAGACACCCTATCCCTTCGAGGGGGCTGTGTTAACAAATTCAAAGGTGTCATCTTCTATAGACTGTTCCACAACCTGCGTTCATCATTCTGGACATTAATTTTCTACAATCTATGAAAACATTTTTTGCCCACAATAATCTGCTTTCCGCACGTGTAATTCTAACTGACAAACTGGTATTCACATTCATAAATGTCAAGTCGAATAGTAGTGAATATATATATATATCATCAAAACCAAGATAGTTCTTCCGACCAAAATATTTCTTTCATTTCATGCGAAACGGACCTTAGTTTTATTCACACTATTTTATTTACTGATTCAACACGCTTGAATTTGTAGCGATGTGTTGCACAAAAACAAAGGCAACATTGCAATGGAACATTGATACGACAATTTTTAATTGCGCCTCAGAGGCACCCGTTCGTGAAAGGTTAATTTATCAATTGGAATATTTGATCGATCACCTGGGAAAAGTTGTCCAGGGTTGAATGAAGCACGGATCGAAATGGATTAGTGGGAAAATTCATTCGGTCATTTATCGGAGAGCAATAAAATAATTGTTGGATCAGTGGCCGGGGTTGTTTCGTGGTGGCTCGCGCCACGCGTCATGGGTGGTCCTGTAGATCGCAGCCCTATATATCGCGACGGGGATGGGGGTGGGAGAGCGAGTTGGTGGGGGGTTGGAATAAAACGATTCAGCGTACGGGGAGCGGAGACTCAGTCGATCGAGCGACGCGGCCGCGGATGGTCGGTCGTTGGTCTATCTTCCAGGAACACGCGACGAACGTGCGTTCTCGATCGTAATCGAGCAATAAACTAGTGACACCGACGAAATCAAATAAAAAAAAAAAAAAAAAAAACAAGACAGATCGTAAGAGAAATATTCGAAAGGTTCTCCAGCGAAATTGAAGTTTCTTTTTCCCGGTTGCGTTCCATTTTCCGTTTGTGACTGGCTAAACTGGGTTGATCGACCGCCTCGATCCCTTTCCCTTTCGACCGCAGAAGGGTTCTTCTCGTTTCTGCTCCGAGGAGAGCTCGAGGGATGATCGAGCCTTGGGATTGAACCTGCGACACACACCGGCCATTTCGTCTTCCATCGGTAGGCAGAGCTCACTGTTATTGTTTTTGCGGGCCACGTGTGCTGCCGTCCTGCACCCACCTAATTTTGTTTCATGCAAGGCTGGGCAGGTTCCTTTGCAACGGCGAACCATTTTCACTGTTTTATTACCCTTATCTGGGAAATATCGCGGGAGAAATTGTCGGTCGTTTTTCTTCTGGAATTCGTGTGCTGGAAATAACAAATCGTTTCCGCCGTTTTGTTAGTTTTGGCGATATTACGCGAAGGAGAATCGATTGTTTATGTTTTATAAATAATGTACTGGAAATAACAAGTCGTTTCCATCGTTTTATTGCATTCTATCTTGGCAATGTGGTAGGAAAATGTTGTTTTTACGTTGGAAATAATGTGAGAAAATTCATTTTTAAATTCTCGCGGGAATGTAATCAAGCTTTTACGAACAATATTGCGTGAAAGTAATGAATTGTTTACGCCGTTTTCCCTTTTTCATTTCACCTCGCGAAATAGTACTGTTTCATGCCAAACGAATCGTTCATTAACGGTCCGCCACTCGAATCAATTTGCTCGAATAAAATTGAGGAGAAACCGATATTTTTTATTTCATTAAATAATCACCGATTATTCAATTATTCGAGCAGACAGCAATTTTCTTCTCGAATCGAATGGAAGCACTGACGCTTTTAAAGCATCATCGAGCAAGATAACATTATCCGTTGGCCTGTGCCACGTGATACTTTTGACAGAATTTTCGCGCTTTCGAATTGCGTCACGCGAGTCAAAAGTTTTGTTGCATTGACCGTCGCTTCTCGCTTGAGTGTGAAATCAAATACCCTGTAAATTAAATTCCGGAGAATTTTCTCGAGCTACTGCGCAGATTTCTGCGTCCATACATCAGTACAATATCGCCCTGTGTATCTGTAAGAAAATGTGCTTGTTGAGCTTGAGAATTCGACGCAATTAGGGTAAGGGACTCAATTACCTATTTTGACTATACGTATTTTTAAAGCATGCTGAATATTAAAAAGAAAGAGAGAAAGAGAGGGAGAGATAACGTATATATTAATTGATTTTATTGAGAAAAAATTTTAAATCCCTTTTTTAATATTCACTATGCACAGTAATTGGCATCCCCGCAGCAATTGGGTTCCCCTACCCTACTTAACGCATTATCAGCACTTATTCCAGCAATAATCTTCATAGTACAACATGTACAGAGGCATCGTCACAGAAAAGTTACAGACCGCGGATTTTTACGTATAATAAAAATTATCTCTATTAACGACACAGCACAGATACCGCCACGTTTACACGTTTTTCCTATTTTGTATTCAATTTACTCGTTTTCACCGTAAACGCATCAAACTCGCAGTCTAATTATAAACAACGACAGACGGAAAATGAATTTATTCGTGTGATATACAGAATCGTCACAGGCACGAACGTGTTCAGAGACTGAAAGCGACAAATATGAAAAAACGATGATGCGCGAGATAGAATTCCGTCTGGCGTTGCGAAACCAATTAGAATACTACGCTGTTGCCAGACAGGTGGATTGAGCGCTGAATAAAAGATAGATCGTGGAGATATTCCGTAAAAAGTTGATTAATATGTAGGAGCCTGTCGTTCGTCGATAAAAGAACCGCGCGATATCCTGCATCGTCGCAAACTTCTACGGGACGCCGTTAACGTTCCACGTTGTAAATTATACACTACGTCGATACCTACATTCCTCCGTCCCGGCAACGAATCAGAGACATTTGTTGCCGACGATGTGTTTATTGCTATGGAATTTCATTGCGGACCGTCGCGCCGCGACGCGGTTGAATGGCGTCTGGGAAATGGCACGACGTCGTAAAACGCGTCACGGGGATTATAACTTTATTTCGAAAAGCGATCCGGTCGTTCCATTCTTCCCCGTTGCAATCCAAAGCTTTTTCGCTCGATTTTTCTTTATCCCACGAACATGGTTTTACCGAGTCTTTTTCAGATCCGAATTCGCCCCTTTCAAAGCTCTTCTTTCGTGCGACGGTGCTTTTTGGTATACCGTTGCTGCTATCAACATCTCCGCGGATGAAGTAACTGGAAACTGAAATTTTAACGTCCTCGAAATCTTCTCGGCGCCCACGTTCAGAGCAGAACTCGGATTTCTTCGCTGAATCCACGGCTAATCCGGAGCACCGCTAAAAAATTACCATGTTACAATTTTAACCTTTGCGAACGAATGACGTTCCTGCGACGGCAAAAGAATTACTCTCAAATATTTTTCTTTGGGCTTACGTCTGCCCTGAGTAGGGCCGTGCGAGAACCCGAAATATCGGGTCGGGAAGGGTACCCGAAAATTTCGAGATTCTCGGAAGTGTCGGGATTCTCGAAATTTTCGGGAACCCGACCCTACCCGACCCGACCCGGCCCGACCATCGGGTTCTCGCACACCCCTAGCGCTGAGTTCTTCAGTTTTTAGTTCGACTCGTTGAAAAAGACTAAAATTCTCAGCTGCTGAGAGTTAGAACAATTTTTATAATAATAAATTTGTTTGTACCGAATGGTTAAAGATCGTGTGAATTATTGTAGTTCGTGAGAAATTTCTAGAGTCCCGAATCAAAATATTTTCGAGTCCGAAGGGTTAAAATTGCTAAAATTCTGAGACCGTTCAGAGAATTGTAATTTTTGGAAGAAGATAGGAGCTTGAAGCTCAATTTCGGGCAGGTTGTTTTTCTTGGGAGAAGATAGGACAAATTTTGATGAGAAAATAATCTCGGAGTTTACAGGAGCGTTATTAAAAATCGTCGTAAACATGGCGACTCTGTTAGCAGTTACAAGATAAAAAGTTCGTCGGAACGAGCGCTTCATAGCATCATTACGAGCGACGATAAGGCTTCTACTAAAAAAGTTTACCATCATTGCAATGCTCTCTCTCTCTCTTTCTCTCTCCCTCTCTGTGGAGATCAGCCGGAGCGCAAGCTTTTCTCGTCGCCATAGAAATTTTTAACATAATTTCCCATCGAAAGAATTCTTTCGGTAATCTTGATTTGTTTCGGAAACATTGGGAACGACGAACAAGTTTGAAACAATTTCAGTGTACGAACGAAATCTATGCAACGAGAGTGGTTAATGCACGTCTTCTCGACGTCGAAAATTGCTTTGGACGGTTCGAATTCCATTTTCTGTTTCGCCCGATGAAATTCAAAATTCTTTGAAGCAGCGCAAATTGAAGGAAGCTGAAAGAGCTCCGCCGGGAAGTTTAATATTGCGTTAGAACCTACATCGAGGAACAAAGTGGAACTGTAACTCATTCAGAAACGCAATTTGGCGACAGCTCGTTCTTTTTTTTCGGAAACGGAAGGAGGAATTTTTCCTGCGGAAACGGAACTTTCGAACGTCGTGCTAAGACCCAAGCGGCCAGGTTGAAAGTCGAACTTTCCGCTGCGAAAAATCGTTACGAACGCGCGAACTGCGCAACTTTTCTGGATTAAATTCGATAATTTCGATGTAAATGCGATTCCCGATTCCGAAAGTTTAAATTCCGATGGTGGGAATCGAATATTTAAATTTTTTACGCTTCCGCGCGAGTTCGAAAATCGAAATCCCGTCGGCCGAATTCAGATTGCACGAGTTGCGAATCCCACGATTTAATTGTAACTTCAATATTTGATTGGAGAATTTAAATTTCGATGGTAGGATTCGAATATTTAAATCTCGAATGTTCAAAGTTTAGAGATGAGGTTCGAAAATTTTAAATTTGAAAACGAAGCTTGATTTGTAACGCTTAAATTTTGTCATTTAATTGCGCCGTTAATTTTTCACTGAAAATTTTAAATTTTAGGGGTAAGATTCGAATATTCAAAGTTTAGAGACCAGGTTCGAAAGTTTAAAATTCAAGGGCAGAGCTCGATTTACGAAGCTCAAATTTTGTGATTTAATTGTAACGTTAATTTTTGACTGAAAAATTTAAATTTTAGGGGTAGTATTCGAATATTTAAAGTTTAGAGACCAGGTTCGAAAGTTTAAAATTCAAGGGCAGAGCTCGATTTACAAAGCTCAAATTCTGTGATTTAACTGTGCCGTTAATTTTTCACTGAAAATTTTAAATTTTAGGGGTAGGATTCGAATATTTAAATCTCGAATGTTCAAAGTTTAGAGATCAGATTCGAAAGTTTAAAATTCAAGGGCAGAGCTCGATTTACGAAGCTCAAATTCTGTGATTTAATTGTAACGTTAATTTTTGATTGAAAAATTTAAATTTTAGGGGTAGGATTCGAATATTTAAATTTTGAATATTCAAAGTTTGGAGATCAGATTCGAAAATGAAATTCTGTGATTTAATTGCGTTATTAATTTTTGATTGAAAAATTCAAATTTTAGTGGTAGGATTGGAATATTTAAATCTTGCATATTCAAAGTTTAGAGATCAGATTCGAAAGTTAAAAATTCAAGAGGAGAGCTCGATTTACAAAGTTCAAATTTAACAGTGCCATCAATTTTCGATTGAAAAATTAAACTTTTAGGACCCGAATATTTAAATCTCGAATGTTCTTTGATAGCCAGAATCGACAACGTAAATGCCAAGGGTGAACTTTTACGAATAGAATGCGACGATTGGAATGAACTTTTCGGTAGCGCGTTGACAAAGGGGTTTGAAAATTCCGGAATTAGCTGTTCGTCGGTGATGTTTGAGTGGAAGCTCGCGTTTCAAAGGTCGTTTTCTCGAGGCGATTTCTTAAATCCGTTGTAGCTCGAGTTTAACAAGTTCAACTGTGTCTTCGGGCAGGTAAATCTCCCGGGCAAACTGTTTCAGAGCCGGGACGGTATGTTTGAAGGTTTCACCGTGCTAAACAGAATCTTTATACGTGCAAGAGTAGGGGCGTGGGTGGGCACTCGACTCGAGGCGAGGCGAGGCGAGGGTATTTGCACGGTCACGCGACGACTGAATACCGTGTCGAGACTTTCGTCGATGGTTAAACAGAGTTCCATCGGGAACGAGACCTGTTCGTTAATTCGCCGAACAGCCTTTCTACTTTTTTCTTTGCCCCCTCTCTCTTTCTCTCGAACCGGTATCCGTCGACGATCTATTTTTCTCGCGGGTAATAAGTCTCTTTCGAAAATATCCCGTTTTTCAATCATTCCCTCCCGCTTCCGCACTCCACAAAGCGAAAAAGGTCTCATTAACGCGAGATAATTGCTTGCCCCTCATTCGATCTTTCACCAGCGAATGGAAAAACGCGAACGGTCTTCTAAAAATACCGGGGAGCGCATCGCGAAAATCCGATAATGACGCGCGAGATTATTAAAAAATGCGCTGAATAAATCATCGCCGCGCTTTATCCGTGCGCGTTTGCTTTCCGGAAACCAAGATGGCGGCCCGCCGAGCAGCGCGTTCGAGGGAATTCATTTTTTCAAGGCTTTGCGAACGAAACACTGCTCGGAATATATGATATGAAACTTTTGGAAACCTGGTCGAGGCGTTCTAAAACAAATTTGATATAAGTTTCTACTTGATTTTCCACACGTACACCACCGCTCGAAAGTATCCGGACACTCCGCGGTGGATACGCCGATGAATCTCGTATTTAATTTTAGTGTAGTATTGGTAAGTTCCACATACGTAATTTTTAATTTAAAACGTTATGCAATGCTAATACATATTTCGCAATATTTTATTTTTGTCCGGATACTTTTGAGCGATGGTGTACATCTTTTACAGAGCCTGTAGACGATTTTCGTCTTATCTCGTTATATTTTTCGTCTTTTAAATGCCAAACCTTGGCATTCAAATTGCAGGAAGCATATTAAAAGAACGACCAGCTTTGCCCGATCTTTACGTGGATTAATCAGCAAGAAAACTACATGGAAGATCGCGTTGTGAGTGCAGAGTAGTGTGACGGTCAAGATTACGTCTAATCACGTTGGCACTGGTCTCGAGTTGAACGATTGTCCGAAAGTTTCCGAGTGCGTTCGAGAACACGATTTGCAAAATTGTATGGCGAGCTCGATCAAATCTTTTCGCCGAGCAAACTTTTTAAGTGCGGTTTTCTCGATCCGGTCACGCAACCGCCGCCGCCCAGATAAAAATCGTGGTTGGTCGAAGGCGAAGCTTAATTCACTGTAAATTGATAAAGTTTAGCATTACAGAGTTATCCGGTTTCCGGCAACGACCGATAGCTTTCCTCAAGTCGAGCAGAAAGTATGCCGGATGTACCCTAACCGAGATACGTTACGTCCCCACGCGCGGACCACGTAATCTATGCGGTTTGCCGTTCTCGAACAAACGCGAACGCAAACGATAACCTTTATGAAACCATGTTCGCCGGGACGACGGGACCAACACCCGCCTGTGTCATCGAGCATGAAGTCCTTTCCGGATGATATTCGGCGACATTGATTCCCTCCAGGGATAGTTCCACTCCGAATATTCTGGTTTCAAACGTACGAAATGAAATAGAACTCAAAGGAACCCGCGTTCAATCCTGCGAATTTTCGATTCGCAAACATTCTCGAAGCCCCACAATTTCTTCAGAATCCCAGATTCTTTTCATAAGTCATACAGTATGTTCGGAAGCTCCGCCATTTCTTCGGGAGGCCTACAATTTTTTTCTGGAGACCGTACAATTTTTTGGGACCTCCGGATTTCTTGTAAATTTTTCTCAGGGTATTTCTACGATTTTTTTCGTAGCTCGTATAGAGTTTCTGGAACAGGTACAATTTCTTTAGCAGCTTTAAAATGTTTCTGGTAACTCGATAACTTTTTCGTAGCCCATACACAGTCTTTAAAAGGTGTACAATTTTTGTGGAAGCTCCTCAGTGTTTTTCGGAAGCCCTACGATTTTTTTCGTATCTCGTATAGAGTTTCTGAAACAGATACAATTTCTTTAGCAGTTTTAGAATGTCTCTGGTAGCTCGATAACTTTTTCGTAGCTCGTACACAGTCTTTAGAAGGTGTACAATTTTTGTGGAAGCTCCACAGTGTTTTTCGAAAGCCCTACGATTTTTTTCGTAGCTCGTACAGAGTTTCTGGAACAGATACAATTTCTTTACCAGTTTTCGAATATTTCTGGTAGCTGCATAACTATTTCGTAGCTCGTACACAGTCTTTGGAAATTGTGCAATTTTTGTGGAAGCTCCACAGTGTTTTTCGAAAGCCCCACGATTTTTTCCGTAGCTGCGTAACGGATCTTTTCTTCGTTCATTTCAATTACAAGATGGTCGTAACCGCAGCGTAATATTTTACCAATCGAATATTATTTCGAGTTCGTCGAAGCAGTTAGCAGAAGAAATACATTTTCATGTAACTCCCGCTTCTTATAATCGATGCAGAAAATTTTGCATAAAGATCCGCTAGTCGCATCTCGTTACGAGATCTCGTTACTTTGATAAGTTGAACTTTTGTCGTTCGTAGAATAACATTTCAGACCTGGGTAAAATATCCGTGTATCGAAGTCGGAGCAGCCTCGACCGGAGAGATTACCTTCCGAATTTCCGAATTGAAAGGAATTAGGTCGATTCCGGCTGATCCGACGGAGGAGATAAAATTGTCGTTGGCCGGGAAGGAATGTTTCGGGATTTATGGCGTTTCCTTTGTTTTGCTGGTTCAATCAGAAATCCATCAGCCGCCCGGCGGCATCAGTCAGAGCCGAGGTTGGTTTTATTACAAAGTGATGTATCACGTAAGAGCCGGTCGGAAGCGAGAAGAAATGCGAGTGTAACGGTTGTCGAGATGGATAGGTTTCCCTTGGAAGCCCCGCGCGATCGCTAGGACAATCCTTTGGCCGCACGAATCAAAATAAAAAACGGGACCGTCGATCCACGATCCTCCCAACTATACACCACACTCTACAGGTTGATTTATGCTGAACGATCCCGGGCAGACGTAAACCGGCCGCGGCGCAATCTCATTCAATTATTCAAATTCGGGCTCGTCTCTGTCCGACGCGACGGCCAAATTCGAATATTCATATTTCAACTGTCAACATTTATTATTCAGGCGCCGCGCCGGGTGGACAGATGCGAAGTTGAGTTCGCGATCGTTGGACTTAATCGTCCAAATATCAACGGTCGGGTTCGACATTCCTCAGAAAAAGTTCCAACGTTCGGACTCTCGAGTGTGTTCGGATTCCAACGCGGATTGATTTAAAATGCAGTTCCAGCCGGGTCAAAAGAAAGTTGGTTATTGTGGAAGGATCGAATTCCTGCGGTCGCATTGAAATATTTAAAATTCGTATGGTCCGTCCGAAACGTTGAAATTTCCGGTCGACGAACGTGACCGTTGCCAATACGGGATCGATGGCTCAGAAATTTGAACGTTCGGTCCGGTTGAAATATTGAGATCGGCGTGTGTGTCGGGGGGCCATTGAGAAATCGCCTGTTCGTGACTGGTTTTCTCGAGTCTATTCAATTATAAAAGAAGGTCCCTAAATACTTGACCTTCGGACGTGCATATCCGGTGGGCTTATCGAGTCGCGGCCGACCTTGCACGGATGAAACTACTTGTTTGAAGGATCCTCGAGCACTCGACCCACGGTCTCTCTCTCTCTCTCTCTCTCTCTCTCTCTCTCTCTCTCTCTCTCTCTCTCTTCGCCGCCCTCGCCTGCTGTTTTTCTTTTCTCTATTTTTCTCGTTTTCGTTTCTTCTCTCATAGTTCTCTCGTCGAGGGACAGTCACCTTTCGATCGACGATGCTCTCTCGCGTCGTCGTCGCGTGCTCGATACACGCTTGCGTCATCGAGCAAGCCTCCTTCGTCTTTTGTTTTGACATTTGCCACGGCAAATAAAGAGGCCGTACTGACGTAATTCATTGATAATTGAACGCCGTTCGATCGGCCGCCCCCCGCGGCGCAACGAGGCGCAACGAGGCAAAACGAGACGAGGCGAGGCGAGGCGAGGCGAGGCGAGAACCGTCACAGCACGGCGGGCGCTTCGATTGCCTCTTTCGTATTTGTTATTTTGTTCCGCCGCATCCGCTCTCTTTGTATCGCGCGACTGATAGTTGTCGATTCCATCGGCGAACAACCCAGAGCAAATGGAACCCGGCTGTGTCGCACACGAAGTATTAGTTTCCCCGATCGACGGCAAACTTTCCAATTAATATTAGCCCTCCCCGAATTCCTCTCTGTCTCCCGTTCGCTCTGTATGTATCACTCTGTATCCCGGCACACTCGCAAACTTATAACTCTACAATCCCTTCGGACAATCTGCTATTGTATCCGAGAGCTCGGTAAACGTTTGGGGGAGCCACAATTTTATTGTATGCTGTACACATTTTTTTTTTTTAAAGCTCAGCAGTTTTTTTCACTGGTCGCACAGAGCCTCTCGAAGCTTTACAATTTTTTCCGAAAGCATCGCTATGTTTTTAGAAGCTTCAGATTTTTTTATCAGTCTTTAATTTATCATGTTGGGAAGCTCTACGATTCCTTCCAGAGGCTTACAATTTTTGTGAAGGTTGTACAATTTTTTTAAACACTCAACAATTTTTTTCTGAGTTTTACACAGTTTCTAAAAGCTCTACAATTTTTTCGGAAGCTCTATCATTTTTTATTTGGAAGCTCTAGATTTTTTGTAGGTCGTACAGCATCGTTGGAAGTTCCACAATTTTTCCTGTGGCTCCAATAAATTTTTCGGAGGCTGTACTGTTTTTCTTTTTTTTTTGGAGCTTTATAATTTTTTTGTAGATCGCACGCAGTCTCTTCCGGAGAGCCTGCAATTTTTGTTGAGGTCGTACAATTCTCTCTTAAAGTCTTAAATTTTTTCCAGAGTTTGTATAGGGTTTCTGGAAGGTGTACAACTTCTTCAGAAGCTTTAGAATGTTCTGGTAGCTCGATAATTTTTTTACAGCTCGCATGAAGTCTTTGGAAGATGTACTATTTTCATGGAAGTTCCACAATGTCTTCGAAAGCTCTGCAATTTTCTCCTAGCCCTGACAAGACAGTATAATCCCGGTCGCAGCACAGCCTAATCTCGATATTTAATCTCTCGATGTTTCTCTCTATAAACTACGAAGAAATATGCGGCGTCGCGTCGGTTCTCTGCGATTCGCGGCACGATTGTACCACCGTGTAGAGCAAACGTTTATTAAGGATCAACGTTAATAGAAATAACCCAGGAGATGTCGTTGATAACCTCCTCTACTTGTTAATTGTAATTGAATCAGCCGCGGGGAATCCTTCGCGCTTGTCTCGTTCCCGAGGAAAGAAATAGCCGCGAGGAGTTCGGAGGGATGAAGCTAACGCATAATCCGATAATGAAACCGGCTTAATTGCTGAATGAACAATGCAGTCTATTCACGGCGGTGGGCTAACCGACCGTTACAGCGTTCGAGGCTCCCAGAGAGATGGAGCCGGGAAATCACGTTGATCTTTCGTTCCCGCGGTTTTTCTCCCATTCGACGGCCGGAACGATATAACACAGATTGGCAGGGCAGCCTTCCACCGAACGGAACAATTAATTTAACCCGCTGCCGTATTTTTCTTCCGGCCAGGCAGTTGATTCTACGTCTGATACGGGGCCACTCCGTTTCACTTCTATGAATACGAATTACTAACTCAGGCGAATTCGCTGAAAATAGAGGAAATAGAGAAGAACAGCGGAGGACGTATTTCTTCGTTGTGTCTGGTTACGAACGACCAATTCTACTTCTTGGAAGAAACATTGACGACTTCCACTGGGGAAAATTAGCATTTAAATAGACAATTTTCGATAATTGATCTCTAGACTTTTTTGACGGTCACGTAGTGTTCCAGGAAGCTCTGCCATCTTGTCTGGAACTCTGACAAATTTTTTGGAAGCTGTACAATTTTGTTAGAGGCTCAACCATTTTTTCGTGAATCGTGAACAGTTTCTGAAAACTCTAAACATTTTTTTTTTTTTTTTTTTTTGAAAGTCGGGAAACTGTTTCTGGAGACTAGATTTCTTTGTGGGTCGTGCAGCAGAAAGTTCTACAATTCTCTCTGGGGATCTGAAAAATTTTTTGGGGGCTGTACAGTTTTGGATAACAGTGGCACAACGCGCTATTACTAGCGTCAAAAACATTCAACCGTTTGCACTCCTTTGTCGAGCGTGACGTTGACATTTAACAGGTGTTTACAAAATTCCGGAGTGCAAAGGACGCGTTCTCGTATTTTTAATTTACAGTTGTTGAGATTGTAAAGTTTCATCCACGAGGAATCATTTAACAAATTTATTTCTGTGTTATATCGAAATGGCTGAAAATTTGTAATAGACAGGTTCTCGTTGTTTTTACAAGATAATGTAAAATAGTCACCCTCGGGGCTCCGTAATCCATGAAATGGAAATAACAATTCCGGACATCGTCTCTTTCTCTCTCGTCTGACCACAACACGCCCTTTCCACTCGGCCGCAAACCACGCGTAATCCATCCGTAGATCAAAAGGATTATCTCTCTCGGAAAGAATCCGAGAGGAGAACGAAATAAAAGAACGTATCTGGGTTAACGAAAAATAAAGAGAGCAAGATATCGCCGCGTTGATAACGAAATGCCCGGTGGCCTGTGTGTCGCCGTGTGCACGGCTGCAAACGTAACGTTCCGCTTCCAGTCAAAGCAGATTCAAGCGTTTCAATCCTCTTGGTCGGGGCTTGCGGCAAAAGAAAAGGAGCGAGACTGACGTCTGCGTCTCCTCCCGGCTCGTGGACACTTGGTTAAACAGCGCAACACGGTATACAGCAGCTGTATCTGGTCGCGAGGATACCTTGGCTGCGTCATTTGCATCGGCTCTTGTCGCGTATCGGGCCTACTCGGCTACACGGACTCGTGAAGACAGGCTGGCAACGTGGTCCGGAATTTCACTGCATATCCTTGAACCTTTCCCCTCTGCCGCGCATCGTGCCGCGATAATGCAGTTACGTCGAAGAACACTAGCCGCGGCGCGGCTCTTTTACATAAACAAAACTGAACCTATGCCTCTATCGACCTGTCTCTCCGATTCCATCGTGTTGCAGATTTTTACGCGAAATAAAAATTGCACAAATTGAAAGGTGTAGGAGCTGCATTTATTTCTTTGCTTAATAGTTCTAACGTGATGAAAATACCTATATGACCAGCCCTATGTAAACTCAGTTTTCCTTGACACTCGCCAGTATCGGAGTGTCTTCAACCCTGATGAAGCCAGCTGCAATGACGGCGGAACGTTGGGAACAAATTCCTTTTTGGACACGGCTCTCTCCCGAAAGCCACTCCTCGCGTGTGATGAAAATAATAGGAAAATCTTTTTTAAAATATGTTCACTGGCTCGCATTTGATCGACTCTAGAAATCTACTCTAAAAATGTCTGTTAAACGTAACCATTGGGAATGTTCGTGGTTCTCTTTCGAAACCCGAGAAAGGCGAAGTTTGACCCGCCAGGGTTTGGTTGGTTGAATTTCATTATCGAGACTCGAATGTCGCAGTCTGAATATATTCGAAGTCGTGTTGAGATTGAATTAATTAAGAACGACGCGGTCAGGCATCGGATTTGGCCAGTCGGGCGCGGTTTGTTCGAATTCGTTGCGGAACTATTAATAGACAGCGGCTTCGCCATTGGAATTATGCATTATATTACATTCTCCTTGGTTTCCACGTACCGTCGCAATTTAATAACACATTCCAGCACAATCGTGTAAAGATTGCTGGTCGCCAGCGCCGTTACTCGAATAAATCGAGGTTAGGCTGCGGCGATGAGGCACGCGAGGAGGCGTCCGCGCGGACGCTTCCTGATAAAACAAAAGAATTTACACCGGTTACGCGTTGACCGTGTCATTCATTTCTGACACTTCGAAACGCTGATTTTCCAAACTCTGCGGAGCCCTCTCGAAAAGTTTGGATTCTCGAGGGTAGCGAGCGAGGAGCAGCGGAATATTAAACCTGGCAGTGTCGCTAAAGTGAATACGTCGGGTGCTAATTGGTTAGCCCTTCAGCGCGCACTTACCGGGCCGCATTTCCGCTTTGGCAATTCCTCCTCGAAAGTTCTCGAGGGCGGGAAGAGGAGGGATCAACAAAACCAAACTGTGTCAAGTTGGTAAGAAAGTTTCGCACAGTTCATTCAACGAATAAGATGTCTTAAGAAAATCGATAAGCTCGGGCTGCGATCGTCAAGGACGGCATGCGTACTTTCATCTCTCGATGTTTGCTTCCATTGATAACAATCTCCCCTCCCCCAATCAATTATTCAGAATCAACCAAACGTTTCAAATATTCACGCTCGAACCGAAACGATAATAACTAAATGTTTCGCTTGGAATGATCGGACTTAAACATTCATGCGGAACTGTTGAAACTGGAATGATCACGTCTGAGGAATATTTCGCTCGAACATTACCGAACCTAAACGTTCGAACCGAGAAGTTGGAATTGGAGTGTTTGTAGGGGATCGGTAACGTTCCGACTGCGACGTCAGAATAAAAATGTGTGGACCGGACCGTTGGAATTTAATTATACCGACTGGAACGAATTTGAACATTTCAATCAGGACGATAGAATTTCAATATTCGAACTGATGCTTGACGATTTAAATATTCAAGCAGAAACATCGGAATTTGAACATTCGAACTGAAACGTTAAAGTTTAAATAATACAATACTTTCGACTCTAGAAAATGTTTAAAGCGTTTCACATATTTTTGTTTGGTTCCTGGCTCTAACAGTCGATACAGACAATGTTTATTTTGCATAAAAATCCGCGGTCCCTCTCCCAGAGAACCTGTATTCTTAATAATCGTTCACGAACATCAACACAAACTGTCCTTGATGATGTTGGAGATTGTATAATAAGTTTAGAAATAAAAACTTGAATTTACTACAAAGTTTTTTTTTTAGATTTCAAAATAATTGGTTAGTTATGGGTCCCTATAATACTTGGATCAAATCAAATCAAATTGAAACGTTTGAACGTCAGGAAAGGTAGAATTTAGATACTTGATCTGAGGCTTCAGGATTTAAATACTATTCCGAATGGCACCGGTAGCCGATCGATATCAAATTTGGAGTATGTTACGAGGAATGTGGAACGACCCCAAATATAAAATTTTAACCTCGGGAATTCACCTGTCAAAAAAATACAGGTACTTTAAGAGAAACCGCTCGATCACTGTGATCGTTTGCTTCAGACGTGTTATCGTACTCTTTCACGACTTTGTTTAAATAGAAAGTCGTCTATTGTTTTGGGGGAGCCTAACCCTAACCCTAAATAATAACTCACGCATCACGATACGACTCGAACTGTCTCACAATTCCGTAGGCATCGCGTTTCCAACGGAGAAAACATAAACAGATCACACTACACCATCATTCATAATTAGACTGCGGATTATCATGCAAAATAAAATTTTTATTCATCAATTACAATCTATAAGAGCAAAGTAAAAATTTATTTTGCTCATTAATAATTTTTATATGTTAAAAATGGTATATCGACATTGTTAGACTATTTTAATCTTTTCACTGTTTTGAATTGCACCTACTCATTTTTATCATAAATTCCAGTATTTCTCGCGAAATTTAAATCTAGGAAAATTCTTATGAATCTCATTTATTTCATAACATATAAATTCTTAAATTCTCTTAAATTCTTATTTAAAACTTTAGAAAAACTGAATACTGAATTGAGTAGTGAGTTTCTTGTTGTTATTACAGAAGAAATATCTAAAAGAAGAGACAAGATCGTTGTATCCCTTATAAAATATCTGCATAATCCAGAATCTCTGCAAAAAGATTCAGAAGATACATTTTTTTATTTAACATCCAAGGCAGATATGTATAAAATGGCGAAACAAATTCTAAGCAGACTTTTTGGAAAATATAACAATGATTCTTATGAAAATAGTGAAAAACTTTCAGATTCTCAGAATGAGGAACTATCACTGGAAAAACAGTTAGAATTAGAAATTGCAGACAGCCTTCAAGAATTTAGTGTCAAGAGTTTAGCGGCAGAAGAAAATAAATTCCGGACTCTAACAAAAGAATTCCAAATTTTTGAGTCCACTGGAAAAAGGACACCCAATGTTCAGCAACTTTTGGATGTTCTGTATACGATAAAGCCAACATCCACACAAAATGAAAGAATTTTTTCTACGGCTACAGATTTTGTTACAAAAAAAAAAAGAAGTAGATTGTCTGATTCTACATTAGACGCATTATGCTTCTTAAGAAGTCATTTCAAAACAAAAGCGTAATGTTTCACTTTATAAAAATTTGGTAAAAGTTTCCCAATATTTTCTCGAGAAATGAAAAATGTTGAGAAATCAGGAACACTAGTCCTTCCCTGTCCCCCACAATACCCACCAAGATTCATCTCGATCGGCCACCGGTGCCTTTCGCAAGTACAGGTAAAGAATCATCGGAATTTGAACACTCTGCCTGAAACATTAAAATTGAATATAGGCTCGTTAGAATTGAAATATTCAAATGATGGAGTTTCAATAATTGAATTATCAAGTCGGACATGGAACACGCGAATCGCTTGAAACAACGATCGCAGAGATCCAACGATCACAGCCTGTTTTGTCGACCCGAAAGATATAAAGCGACGTCTCCGTGTGGCCTGCTCCCATTTCGACGCGTTCCGAAGTCACAGTTGGCTGCGTTCGCCTAAAGGGAAGCAAGGCGGAGGAAGAATTGTGTCTTTCGTTGCCGCGACGTACGAGCACCGTGGCACTCGAGATTTTTATGAATTTTAATGACGCCGGATGTGCAGATCGGAGCGGTTACGGGCACGCGTGTCGTACCCCGTTGTACCCTGTTGCGCAAATGAAATTATTTCCATCGGTGTATTCTAAAGACCGACCTGTGTTCTCCGCTTTTGAAAGCATTTCTTCTGTGATGTTTCCCCGTCTTCCTGCGGAATCTCGGTATTTTTCTTCAGTCGTTCTTCGATTGAAGTGAAATTAAAATGTCGGCTTATTCGTCCCGGCGGACGACGGGATAATTAAAACGAACACGGCCCGACGAGTCCCGACCGAGGCTCGAAATATTGGACGATCGACGAACAAATTGACAATAGCAGCGGGCGGTCGGCGTCAGACGATCCTTCCCCGTTCTTTTCTTGCTTTCGAACACCGACAGCTCGGAAAATCTTCTTGGACCTCCTGCCAACGAGACGCGTTCATTTATTTATTATTACGTCGCGCAAAGCATCGCAGATCCGCAGAGGTTTCCGTGACCTTCACAATTTTCCGGAGGCCCTGCAATTGTTTTGAAACCTTCAGATCTTTCTCGTAGGCCATTGAATATGTTCAGATTTTTGTTCTACGGACTTGGAATTTTGTTTAGAAACTGTACAATTTCGTTAGAGACTCCGCAATTTGTTCGCAAATTGTACACAGTATCCGGAAGCTCTACAATTTCTTTTTAAGCCCGTGCAATCTCTTTCGGAGTCTCTACATTTTTTTGCAGATCGCGTAGGATTCTAGAAAGCTCTACAAATTTTTCTGGTCCTCTGACATTCTTCTCGAAGATCGTACAGCGTTCTAGAAAGCTCTTTTCGGAACCTCTAAAAATTTGGTTGGAGCCCGTGCAGTTTTCGGAAACGTCCGTATCATTCTGATTTTCCACCGCCGAAAATTGTCCGTGTGATTACCGACGAGAGGCGATCTTTATCGATTGCGGTACACGTTCCGAGCCGGGAAAGGGAGCATGAGAGCTTGGCGCCATGATTAAACAGGCCTAGTTCGTGCACGTGGACGTGCCGCTGAAAAAGATAACGTTCCGAGGACGTTAGCCGGTGACCTCGACCTCTTCGTTGCCATTTCTTGCGTTTGACAGTATTGTACGCAGTAAAAGATACGAGGGGACGGCAGAGCACACATACACACGGACACGCAAACACACGGAAACGTTCGTACACACTCGGGAGAGACGGGGACGCGTCTAGATCCGAGTTAGGGGACGTCGGAGGGTGACGGGGCGGGGGTGGCTCGCATAAAAGGGGATGAAAGGGATGTTTGGAAACGGAGCATGGAGACAAAAGACGAAGAACTCGTCCGGCCATACGATAAAGGACACGGGCGCAGGGAAACGGCGGGATATAAAAAGTGTTAGGGGTGTGCGGGGGTGGTGTTACATCGTGGAACAGCTTTTGTTTACCGGCTTCGCGATTGGCCTGCCGGCTCTCCGCTAGGATTTATCTTCCATCCGCCGGAATAATTCTTCTTCATTGACAGAACGAACCAGAAAACACGAAACCGCCTTCGGCGATAACTCGAGACATGATCGATCGATCAGAAAATGATCTGAAGTGTGCCAAATTGTACAGTTAACTACTAGACTTGCTACATCACGCAAAATAGAAGTTTCTTACATTAATTGGCCGAAGCTGGTTCCGGATTTCATTTTTCTTGCAACCATTTTGTTAAACTGGTGGCAATATTATACAGGGTGTCACCAATCTCCGAACCTACATGAAAACATAAAAAAAAAAGAATAACGTTTTTTCGTTTGAGGCTTCGTTCTCGCGAAAAAATCAGTCCCAGAAAATCGGGATTTTTCGTTCGGAGGCTTCGGTCGAAATAATTGCGGCGAACGGTGCGTCGCATCATTAAATTTCGCATTTGTGCAGCGGGCCGGAATTCAATTAATATTTTCGGTCGAGCGTTGTTGCGCCGTGCGCTTCGAATTTGGTTCGCCAGCCCAGATTCTTCGTGGCCCTATAATCCGTGGAATGTCTTTGTCGGATTATGCGAACGTTCATTTCAGTCGCAGTAGGCTGACCTGTCCAGTAAACGAGCACTCGGCTGCGTTGAAATTCGCAAATCATTATTGCATTTCTATGTATCACCGAATCAAGACAAAATGTAGCTGAATTTATAGCTGAAGATATTTTCTAGCGCGCGCTACTCTCGATTTCATCCAGAAAACTCATCCAAGGGTATAAAAATGCTTGGATTCCACGGCATGCTCATAGTCAATTTTTGGCATACTTTTAACGCGTATATTACCAAATATCTGCACAATCTCGTCAGCTGATGACCAGCGCGCTAGATTGAACCTTCCTCTTTCGAACGAGCCCTTTCCCAGCAAAAAATATTCTCATATAAGGACAGGAAAAGTTGAGGCACGTAAAACCATTTTTCGCCTATTGTTGTCGGTAACCTGGTCACTCTACCTTATCGCGAATCTACGGAGTCTTGGCTTTTAGAGCTGCACAACTTTCGCTTTCGTCTCGAATCGACAATCTCCAGTGCGTTGTATAATAAAATTGAACAGGTGCAATTTAAAATAGTAGAATAGTTACACAAGAATTCAAGAACGTCGATATTTTCAACATATTAAAATTATTGCCTGATATAGCCTGCTAATCACCGTGCACGTGAGCAGAGACTGTCGACCTCGCAAGTCAGAAAATCACATCGCCGTTAACGCAATTAATTAACCGCGAGGCGCGGCGAACGAAAACGGATTTGCGGAGTTGGGCAAACGGAGTAGAAATAATTGTCCGTAAAACCATATTTCGCTTATTTTTGTCGGTAACCTGGTCGCTCTACCTTATCGCGAATCTACGGGGTCTTGGCTCAACGCGTGCCTCGGGCTCCGGGGCTCACATGATCGGATTTCTCCGGAGAGGAACACTCGAATGTCCATAATGCTTTCGTGGCGCCGTGTCAAGTGTGCTGCCCCGTTCGACCTTCCTCGCGAGCTTTTGCAAGCTTTCGTGAGCTTTTCGCGAGAGCGTTCCACGGAATGCTAGCTCGCCTCGGGATAGCTTTGTCCCGAGCGTGGCTTTCGCTAATGCCGTGAAAACGCGGGGGCGGAGGTCGATTGTCATCCAAAGGAGTTGCTTCTCGTCCCAGGTTCAAAATCGCACGATTCTAGCTCGGGAAAGTTTAACGTCGGATCGTGAAAGGTATGTACACGACACGACCGTGCCTGATACGTGCCCGAAGTCAAATCTCGTATCGAGAAATTCGTGGGTCGGCAAACATTTGAACTGACCTGCTAGCATGTAAATGTTCGAACTGACTCGTTACAATTTACATATCTAAACTGATCCATTAATAGTGAAATGCTTCAACGCGAGTGTTAGAATTTAAATATTTGAACCGGGATGCTAGAATCTACATATCTAAATAGGTCAGGGAACATTTGAATACTCAACCTGATTTGTCACAATGTCAATTTCTGAAGTAGTCGTACGTAAATGAGTAAACAGTGGCGATAGAATTTAATATATTTAAACGAGGTCGTTTGGAATTGAATATTTAAATTTGAACATTAGAATTAGAATAATTGAATAGTAGGCGCGATAAAATTTAAACGTTTAAATTTAACCACAGTTTGAATATGCTAATCCGTCAATTAAAATTTGTGTACTCAAATGGAATCATTTGAGTTTAAATTTTTGAACTGGAGCATTAGAATTTAAATAATTTAGTAGGCAATCCATTAAAATTTTTCAATGGATCGTTTGAAATTTCTGAATGCTCAAATGGAGTCGTTTGAGTTTAAATTTTTGAACTGGATCGTTAGAATTCGAATAATTTAATAGGCGCGACAAGATTTAGATATTTACACTGGTCCGCCACAGTTTGAATATGCGAGTCAGTCAACTAAAATTCGAATGCTCGAACGGAATCGTTTGAGTTTAAACATTTGAACTGGAGCATTAGAATTTAAATAATTTAAGTAGTAGGCAATCCATTAAAATTTTTCAATGAATCGTTTGAGTTTAAATATTTGAACTGGATCGTTAGATTTTCAATAATTTAGTAGGCGCGATAAGTCCATGAAAATTTGAAAGCTCAAATGGAATAGAGCTTAAATATTTGAACTGGAATATTAAAATCTAAACATTTCAACAGGCTGAATTATATATTCGAAGTGGTTCGTTGATAAATGGACGTGTCAAGCTGTCCGAGGGAATAAGTAAAGAAAAAAAGTGTCTGTTCAAATTCGTCAATATCGCGTAGTTTCGGACGATTCGTTAAACATTTATGAACGAGAGCGACTCGTCGCGACCAAGTTTATTCCCAACGTTTGAAGTTCGCAGACGGGTTCGCTGATTTGTCATTCTAATAGCATTTCATTGGCGTTTATCAACCTTGTTCAGCGAATATCGGGTTGTCGGACGAGCTTCGACCGCATCGCAAATGTTATTATATAAGCTTCGTTTACATCGTTGCTGAAAGCCACAGCAGCCTACAGGTTCTCCAAAAAATAGCGGTCACGAGAATCCTAATCATCGGCAACACGGCAAAACGGCAACTTTAATCGGTTCGTGCCATTTTTGTCGGCAACTTCCTTGTCTTGTTCAAATCTAAATAGCTCAATGAAAGCATTGAAACTGAAATACCCTCGAACAGGATCACTACAATTCAAACGGTTGGACAGCTCCGTTGGCATTTAAATGTCCAATTGAATCCCTCGGAGTGCAAAAAAGTTGAAGAAGCGACAAAACAAGAAGCTAAACAGAATGCCACCGCTTCAACTTTCTTTTCACGTTAGAATTTAAATACGTCGGCGAAACCGTTGCAAATCTAGATCCTCGGACAGGATTGTTACAGTTTAAACTCTTGAGCAGCCCCACTGTTTAATTAAATCAATTACGAGTTCAGAGAAACAGAGAGAGAGAGAGGGAGAGAAGAGAGAGCTCAAGAAACGGCGAAGCACGAAGCTAAATAATATTCCACGAGAATTCAACTTGCCTCGATACTCTTTCACCGGGAAATAAGATTTTCCCCGAGGTCGTCAATTGGTTGGCAGAAACGGAAAATTGCGGAGCGAGTATGTCCGACGCGACGGTCGGGTGATAGGAAAGCGGGACGGATAAACGCGTCTCCGGTCCGTTACGATGGTTTTTACCGAGGCCACGTATCCGTCGGTGCTCTAGGAGCTAATCCTGACAGATATCCTTATCCCACGTAAAACGCGGCGCGTGTAGAATGGGAATGGTCGCGAGATTGCCTTCCATGGAAATCCGTTCTTTCCTTTTCGCAGTTTGCACCGGATTAACCGATTCGGCTCGATCCGAGGAAAAAGATTAACCACTCTGCCGCCAAACATTATGTCCTCTTCATCCTGAGCGGCAAGATGGCGAATACGCCGTGACAAGTATCCGGGCCAATCGGAAATAATTATGTTCGTCTAAATATTAGGGGTACCCCTAAGTAATCAATTATTTGCAAAGAATTTGTTTTGTCTTTAGTTCTGTACCGATCGTTGAAGAGGAAACACGTATTCTTTTACAGTTTTCGGTAAAGCAGCCTGTGTTCCAAATATTCTAAAAAGTATAATTTTTTTTACAACCCTGTAATAAAATGGCGACGTCCGTACCTTCATCATATTCGTCATTGCATACTTTTTCATTTTCATGCGGGATTTAATGGAACGGTAACAACAAAGAAAATTTGCGACGTTTATGGAGGTGTATTGAAGGTCAACAAGTGTCAACGTTGGTTCAGAAGGTTTGCTGCTGGTGATTATGACCTCTCTGAGAGAGTTTGTTTGAAGAAACTCAAAGTTTGTTTTAGATTTCAAAATAATTGATTGCTTATGGGTCCACCGAATAAATTCTTAATCTATAATTTTTGGTCTTCTTCCTGAGCGACAAGATGGCGGACGCGTGACGACCGGTATCTGGCACAATGGGAAATAAATTGATACTTTAATCCGCGGGAAAGAAAGATTTTGTCAAAGTGTAGCGCTTCTCGGGAAAAATGAAAATTCATTATTTAATCTGTAATTTCAGTCTCTCTTTTGCGCGACAAGATGGCGGCTCCACAAAGCCAATTGTCTTGGGAGAATTGGTAATAAGTGAACTCTTTTATCCGGGAAAGAAATCTTTCGTTCGCGGTAGGTATAACATTCGTTGGGGAATGCGGTTGAAATTACCGTTTCCTATTTCTTCCATGAACTCTTCGAGTATCACCTTAACAACGTGACCGGTTTCCTTTTCCCGCTTTTCTTTTTGTTTCTCTCGTTTTTAATCTGGAGCAGGTGCTTGGACAAACGCGCCCCAAATTGCGTTCAATTGCGTTCAATTACGCGCGACCCAGCTGGTCGTTTTTAATGATCGATACGTCTTTATCGACTCGATTTTTTCCCTTCGTTATTCTCGCACCGTTTCCGCGATTTTCTCAGTTATTATTATTTTTGTCCGAAGGGACACGATCCTTTGGAGATCCCGTTAATCGGACAAACTACAATAGGGAAACAGAATTCATTCTGTTCATTCATTCTTCTTCAGAAGAAAAAATTGTTTTGCAATTATCTTGCCAGACGTTGTTGGTTCTTGCTTCCGGAATAAACTATTTTCCAAGTCCCAGCAGGAAACGAACCGCGCTCAAAAGGATTCCGCCCTGTCGAGGCAGTTTCCAAGTATTTGCAAATTTTATGCGATACGCGCGTCGCTCTCGCGATGCTGTTTTCGAGGGCCGGATATAAAATTGTGTAACGCACCCGGCAACGATATTACTCGTCCCGGTCGTCGAATATTTATCATTCCTGCGCCAAGCTCCAGAAATCCCGAAACACGGCGCGTCTCTAATGGTCGGATACTAAGTTCGTCTAATTGATATTTTACGCGAGTGGCAAATGATGTTCAAAGGGCGCGAAAAAACGAAACACTGGGATAAAATTCCCGAGGTTAAAACATTGACAAATTTTTCCAATTTCAAAGCTGAACCTACCACGCTGTAAATAACCGGTTTCAAATTTTTCATTTCGCAATTACTGAAATCCTAAAGCTGCTTTCCTGGATGAATGATTAAATAAATTTAGCAGTACATAAATTCAACCTTGTCAATTTTCGTGACACAACATAAATCACTGTTACCGGCTGTGGTCAGTAGATAGCACAGGCCGATTCTAACTCAGCGGTCTGGGTGTTCCGGAGCATGAGGAACCCCGGAGACCTAACCGCAGGTGGGGGAATCCTGTAAACCTAATCGCGGTGTGGGGAGGACTCAGAGTGGTGCGGAAGTTCTCATTTCTTATTGCAGTTTTGGCTGCAATGTTCTATTATCACGCGGATGTGTCGCTTTCGATTGCAATGGTCTCACAAAGGACTTAGATCTCCGATAAGAACGTTGCAGCCATAACCGCGATAAGAAATGTGAACTCTCCCCACCACCTGGAGTTTCCTCTACCTGCGGTTAGGTTTCCGGTGTTTCTCTCGGGGCCACTGATTTGGAGCTGACCTCTACTATCTACATTCGTGTTAAAACGCGTCGAGATTGTTTACCGGTTCGCAGATCGCAAAAAATCGGCGTCGTTCACCGTTATTGTTATCGCGGCAGTGTGCCGAACAGCGGAATCGTTAATTAAACGCGATACGGATGTTTAAACGGGAATCCGAAGCTGTGTTTCCGGCGAGAGCTTCCGCCCCGGAGTTTCAAACAACGAGAACGTATTTTCTTTGGCCGATATATGTACGGTCCTGGATGTTGCCGTGCCCGGTAATGAAACAGATATCCCAGGTGAACCCGAAAGCTTCTTCGGTTTCACGCAGCGTTAGACGGTGTTGGATTGTTGGTGTTGGATGGATTATTTAAACATTTTTCTACCGTGTTTACACGACGAACCGCCCCACAGTGTGACGAATGGCCTTTTTAGCTGGACAAAAGTAACTTTCAAATCAACAAAAAATTAACTGTGCTAATATAATCTAAACTAACCATGTATTAAAACCCTTGAATATTAAAACTTAAAATTCTTTTGTTGTATGTTTACAGAGCGTGTAAACTTCATCTAAAAGACGAACACCTAACCTATAAATGAATGGGCACATTTCCATACGCGCTAGAAATATGTTAAAATGTACTAAGGAGTGTTTAAATTTCCTGTATATGATGGATATAACATCTCAAAACATGTATTTTCACTTTAGTAATTCCAAATTATCGAGAACATTCCTCTATTTTTGTAAATTAAATGTCAAAGACGGTACTTATTTTTCCACAGAAACGCCCATGTTACTACTCTTCGTTAATGAATTAGTATATGCCCCACGTCGCCCCACGCGATGATTTTTACATATAAATATAAAGTAGAGATCCTCTACTTTATTTTAGTACCAAAATTGGCTTGCGCAACGTTGCGCAACTATACTAATTTTTACAATGAAGTTACGTCGTTTTACGTACACGCTCGTGACAATCATAGCTCGGGCCGGGCGTTTCGAACGCAGCCGATGCCGATTGTCGTCGCCACTTATTGTTAGCGGTTTGTTTAGTCTCATTCATTGTATATTGAAGGAATAAACAATGACAAGATCCCCGAGTTTTCCTCTGAACTTTCTTCGTATGAAAATTCGTTTCTTCAGTCGTAAACCCAAACATTTGTCGTAACACAAATACGTTTAGATATATTCTATTTACATTTGTTTATAAGTTATTAGTTTTAGTTATTGGTATATAAGTTATTTGTTTTTAGCAACCGAACGTTTCTATTGAAGACTTTCATTTTGATCTCTGTTATTTCTTTTGTTTTATTTATATTTTCATGTTATTATATTTTTATTAGAATAGTAAACAATAATACGAAACAGAGTTGTTATTTATAAAGTGAAACCTTATACTAAACCAAAGAATAATTCTTTCCCGTTAGAATATATCTGAATCTCCAAAAAGTAACATGTACTATAATTTTTCCAAAATTTCATTGTTTTTGTCCCCAATTAAAAATGACGTCTTCTTTGATAATATCTACTACTTGTTAAATCATTCTGTGTTACACAGATCCGTTACTAACTTTGTTGTATTTTTTATTTAATTATAAATCACTTAAAATATATTGTTTAATTAACAAAAACCAACTAAATGTTGTAAAAAATTAATAATTATTCATATTTTATACAACTGTAAACATATTAATCGATAGATATAGAAAAATAGGCGATTTAGAGTTTTGTCCAGCTAAAAAGGCCATTCGTCACACTGTGCGCCCACGCGAACACTGACAACGAAGCTCGCGATGTCATTTGCGATCGAAAAATCCACGTATTTTTAACTCTTCCGACACTTCTTGTATAACTGTTCCTACCGTGCGTGGTCAAAATGACCGGTACTTAAAAAAAGTTATTGTTAATATAATTAAACGTAGATAACAACTTCCATAGAATGACGATACAAATTTATTTTCATATAATTTCAATTATACAAAAAATACTGCGATGCTCTCTCCTCGATTTACAAAATTGTACTGTGTCGTCCACATTTGCGGTTTGAATGCATTTGCCATGAAACAGTATTATCAACCAGGCATGTAACTTGATAGCGTCTCATTCAATAAGGCGACTCATCTATTTTAAATTGGCCATGCCACCTTGAGAATAGTCTTCCTTTTATACTGATTGTTTAGGTTTAGAAGAGTAAACACCATATTATCTCGTGCGGTCAAATTGACCGGTAGGTAGGACAAGATACATATATTTCTTGGAAAAAGAAAAATAAAACGAAGAATAAATACTGAAAAATACATTGTATACATACTTTAAGACACGTCGTGAAGATAAATAGCGATGCGATAATGTTGTATGTACGAAATTGTACGCAAGAAGTTTGGAGAGGTCAATTTGACCGGCCGTGGCAAGTTTAGTATTGAGAAATTGTACAATGCCGTAGCGATAACTTGAAAACGCGTTACTTGGGAACACTTGGAATGTTTTTCCGTGCCACCTCTCTTCTGTTAAACAGCACGATATTTTCTCGTACCTCTTAAACAGGATTTATTTTCTTATCAGACCGTAGAAATTGTTAGAAAATCATACATGTTACACTGACAGCTTGAAAGTATCTGCAAGCTCTTTAAATATCTTTCTGGGTCGCCTGCACTTTCTTAAAAATGGGGTACTGTAATTTTTTTATCGTGTCGTACGTATGTGCTTGCTGTGGATCGATGCGAACTTATAAGTAGAATGGGAATCTTTATGCAAAATAAAAATGTTCTGTGTCAATAGGTCAGAAGTTGAATAAAAATGTATTTCGTCTAAATTTAACAGATTTGAAAGAATGACCCGATATTCTTAAATTTTTCTAATGTTTGTAATAATAAATCCACAGTTATATCCGCGATGTATATAGGATTTAGAAGAACAGAAAGGAATATGAAGCCGTTGTTCTAGAGACTCGACTCGCAATGTTACATTTTGTTTATGTTAATCGCCGGAACGCACAGAAGCGAGCGGTTCCTTTATTAATAGCTGCTCGTCGATTCTCCTCAATCAGCACAGTGTTTATCGCAATGCTTCTGTACACACACACACACACACACACACACACACACACACACACACACACACACACACAGTCAGAGACAGAAACAAACCTCTTCACCGTCGAGTGTCTAGTGACGCAAGCTGATCAGGTTCGCGTATCCCTTCGATCTGTGCCTCGAACGTACTAAATACGCGAAATTCCAACGGAAGAGTGACGAGACGCGTTCACGGTTCTCCGCCCTTTCCATTGAATCAAGCTGCCTCCTAATCGATATTCATAATTCATTAATTCGCGTCGGATAGGACATTAATTTAAACCGGTTCGCGGTGCGCTAACTCCCAGGATCATGTCTCGTTTGTTCGCTGGCGGATTTAGGGCCTCGAAGTTTGTCGTATCTGGCTTTTGTTCTACCACGGTTCGGGATCCTCTTGTTTGTTGTTTGTCAGAACTTTGCATCGTGGATCTTAGACCCGTCGCGCTATGGTTCCTATTAAAATTATGTCGGGAAGATCCTAGTCGGACCTCCTCAAATATTGTCCTTTCAAAGGAGAAATCTACCCACGCCTCCGGCTAGTTGTTTATAAAACAGGTCGTGCGATCTGAAAATATAAATTCTTGTCATCTTCAAGTGATAAAACTCTGCTGAAATGTACTGATGACAATGAACGTATACCACCTAGAAAGATAGACTCTCAACGTTGCTGTGATAGGAAAAATTTGAGGGTGAAAACCTATTATTTCTAGTCCAACTTCTCATATCCATCACACTGTAATTCTTAAAATTTCAATTTTCAGGGACGAAAGGGTTAATGCATATCGGTGCCTCTCTACATGTTCAATAGAGAATTCTATAGAGAAGCACCGCACTGTAACATATTTTCTCACCAAGTTTCGGACCCCATTGATGTTCTTAAATCATCGGACGTCTTTTGAACGATAAAGTCTGAAGTCTGCAGCGACTTTCCGCTGTTAGAGCAACATTGCGATTGTTGGAGGTACGGCGACGTTCTATGGGGGTTTGAACGGCGACGCTCGACTTTTCTGTTCCAGTCTCGCCGAAGTAATCCCTTGGAGCATCTCGCCGGAAGAGAGAGAGTGAGAGAGAGAGAGAGCCAATTTCCGATAGGATGACCGCTCGGGGCTCAAAGGCGCCGCGTGCCTCGCCGATCGAGGGGAATCGTGATTTATTGGCTGCCGGCTGCTCTCGGCTGGCCGTCCGATAATTCGATTCGCGGGACGACGTTAATCATGGCCTGGAGCGGACATCCGCGAGTCGCGCGTCTAACGAGCGCGATCACCGGTCGGCCGAAGCGAAAGGAGACCACGTAGATGTCGAAAACGTACCCCGACCACCACCGTGATCCAGTGATCCAGAGCCAACGAAGCGAGCCGGCGACGCTCGGGCGATGATCGAGCCTCGATATCCTGACTGATCGAACAAAGTGCCTGCGAACGGCGACAAACGCCGCGCCACGCGAGCTACTACAACGAGGGACCACCCGAAACACGTACATCGAAATGAAGCTCGGCGATAACATGACTATGGAAGGTAAGATCCATCTATCTTGTAATCTATCCCTTGTTCCTTGGTCGGCACGCGTTTCCAATGAGCCGTCGCACTGGAGGTGGTCCTTGTCCGTGTTCATTGTAGTTCCTTTATGATCTTAACGTTACCGTTAATCTATCTGTTTCCGCAAATCTATCTGCCTTCGTCTCTATACAATCTATCTGTATCTTGTATTTATAATGGCCATTCGTGGTGGTGATCACTTCTCCGTGACTCTGATCTTTGGAGTTCATTCATGGTTGGTAAATCTGTGTTAATCTATCTGTTGCCACAAATCTATCTGTTTTTCATCTCTATACAATCTATCTGCACCTTGTATTTATAAAAGCCATTCGTGGTGGTGATCACTCTTTCGTGACTCTGATCTTTGGAGTTCATTCATGGTTGGTAAATCTGTGTTAATCTATCTGTTGCCACAAATCTATCTGTTTTTCATCTCTATACAATCTATCTGCACCTTGTATTTATAAAAGCCATTCGTGGTGGTGATCACTCTTTCGTGACTCTGATCTTTGGAGTTCATTCATGGTTGGTAAATCTGTGTTAATCTATCTGTTGCCATAAATCTGTCTGCTTTCATCTCTATACAATCTATCTGCACCTTGTATTTATAAAGGCCATTCGTAGTGGTGATCACCCTTCCGTGACTGTGATCTTTGGAGTTCATTCGTGGTTGGTAAATCTGTGTTAATCTATCTGTTGCCATAAATCTGTCTGCTTTCATCTCTATACAATCTATCTGCACCTTGTATTTATAAAGGCCATTCGTAGTGGTGATCACCCTTCCGTGACTGTGATCTTTGGAGTTCATTCATGGTTGGTAAATCTGTGTTAATCTATCTGTTGCCACAAATCTATCTGTTTTTCATCTCTATACAATCTATCTGCATCTTGTATTTATAAAAGCCATTTGTGGTGGAGATGACTCTTCCGTGACTCTGATCTTTGGAGTTCATTCATGGTTGGTAAATCTGTGTTAATCTATCTGTTGCCACAAATCTATCTGTTTTTCATCTCTATACAATCTATCTGCATCTTGTATTTATAAAGGCCATTCGTGGTGGTGATGAGTCTTCCTTGACTGCGATCTTTGGAGTTCAAGGTTGATAAATCTGTGTTAATCTATCCGTTGCCACAAATCTATTTGTTGTTAGTCTCTATACAATCTATCTCTATCTTCATGTTCACGAAGAGCAGTCGTATAGAAGACAATTTCTTATGTTCTGTGTTGATCTATCAGTCATCGTGCATCTATCTCTCATCGCCCTTTGCCGAATCTGTGCTTTGTATTTCTAATGGTTTCAGATCGTGTGAACTCTGTAGAGGTCATCTCTAAATTTACAAACTGAATTTAATCTATTCGAATCTGACGGTTACTAATCGATATTGTCAGTGCACATAGTTTCTTATGGAGACCACTTCTGTATGAATCTGTCCCCTTGAAGTTGTAGGACACACGTTGGAACACAGATTCATTGACAGATTGAGCTCGCTTTCACTTCATCTGTCCCTTATGCAAAGCAGATTTGGATGTCAGAAGTTGAAAGATAGATTCACCGACGGATTTGGCCGAATTATCCACGAATCGGTTTCTCCCGAAATTTCCATTCCACGTGAGAAATCGGAAGGCAGGTTCGCAGGATGAACGTGTCTCCGCGAAGTCAATCTATCTCTCCGCAAATACGTCGGCCGCTGGTTAATCGCTTCTACCTTGAAGCCGCATAATCCGTCCATGCCCGCTGCGAAGTTAACGAGTCTTCCGTCTACAATTCTATTAATATTAATCAGCAGTCGATGCGACGTCGATCGGTTTCGGGCTTATGAATCTATCCTTCCGCGAGGTTAATCTACCCGTCGAGGACGACGAGCGATACGTCGACGGAGAAGAGAAGAAAACCGGAAAACGCGTTGGCAAATTGTTATCGCGAGCAACAAGCGGGTTCTATCTAGTCGCAGCCAGTATTAATTGCACGTACACGCGTCCCTCGTCGCGGCGACGACGTTAACAATTCGATGCTTCGCTCCGGCGTAGCATAATCTTTCATTCGACGTTGTACGGCTCTGTTAATCCGCCGGTGTCTACTCCGAGCAAGATATTCGAGCAGCGTGTCTGGAGTGCTGCGAACGTAATCAAACGTAGCGGTACGGTTTATTCTAAACTCGCGTAACCAACTCTGAACGCGAAGCACGCAACGCTCTATCCAGTCGAGATAATTCTATCGCGTTCGTAAACGGAAACGAGGATGCGTTAGGTGTGCAAACTACGGTGCAATTCGACTGACTGCGACGGTGGGACTTACTGCAATTTAATTCGGAAAAACCGCGGCTCGTCGGCCAGCGTTGCAAAACTCGATTGCCTTTCCGTTTCACAGTAATTTTCCGGGGCTTGATCGAACTCTGGTTCCAGGTCAGAGCTGCGGACAACAAAAGTAATGCTATCAAAGACTCCCGGGGGGCCTTTCTCGGTTTTCGAACCAGCCGCGCTTTTTCAACGGAGAACCCGACGCCTCGTATCGAAGGAGCTTTGATCTCGCGTCTTACGCGGAACAAAGTTACTCGCGCAGAGTTGTTTCCCGAGGTCGGAACGCGCTCCCCGGGGACGCGGCCAGGGTGCAAAGGGTTTAAAGGGCCCCGGAGAGCAATCCGACCAATCGAATTAGAGGGAGTCGCGTCAATGCAACACGGGGTCGCGTAATCATCGAGTTCGAGCCTGACTGCTCCTTGGCATGATCGCGGCGAAATTATCGCGAGATAATCAACTGCGACCGGACTCCTCGATGGTGCACGCCGTCGGATTAACAAGCGTGCACCCGTGCTCATCGATACGTAATGGCACGACTGATTATATTATCGGCAATCCAATCGGACAAGCGCATCGCTCGCCGGACGATCGATTCGCTAATATTAATTAATCCGGAACCTTCAGACTTTCTCGGGAACGGGAGCGCGTTTCCATCGACTTTACGTCGATCCCCGACAACTTCCGGTTCGAGGGACGCCTACAATCGTTTAATCGCGACGTCTCATAAATATGTTAATCACATTTGATGAAACAACGACCAAAAAAAAAAAAAATCGTAGATCAACTTTCGAGGGGTCGTTGTAAAGGTGAGACCACTCTCTTAAAGGTCACATGGAAATGAACGTGGACAAAAATTGTTTACCCTGGGTAGAGACTTTGGAACTCGGTAATGTTTCATAGTAGAAAAAGCAACTTCGGTTTCTCTGAATATTTTAACAATTTCATGGACGAAGTTGTAAGAGTGTTCACAGATAAACAACTTTTTGGGTATAATTAGACAACGGATCTTCATGCAAAATAAAAATTGTCCACCGGAATGGCAACCAACTCGAGCGAAACAGAATTTTATTTTATTTCTGTTGAATTTGCTTAGAAACGAATCCCATAAAATTGGTGGCATTGAACATCAATTCGTATCCGTTAGCCAGAGAACGTCCAGATTCGTCAATTGGCTGATTTTTCGCGGATCTGCGAGGATATCGTCGCGTCCTCGACGTTCAAACAGCGGGCGGAGGACAATCCGGATTGGTTCGAGCTTTTACGGTCAACGGAAGTAAATAGATTTTCCTCGGGAGCGCTGAAAAATTTTCCATTATCAGATCAAACAGCGTCGGTCCGCAAACAATGGCGGCCGCCTGCTTGCTGGTCGGAGAGGGCTTCCGGTTTGTAGCGCACAGCCGGTGTAGAATCGCGCCGAAACACGCGACATTTCCGATTCCCATTGCGATTCCGATCCCACTCCCCCGATCCTCGACGAGGTCTTGTAAACACCGGCTTCATCAGCGAGTATTTGGCCACCGATTCCTCTGTTTGCGGAACGTCGACGCCCCGGATATTTTCCGGAAATCGATATGGCCGGCGATTACGGCCGACCGATGAACAGGACAATTATTTCTGCTCCGTTTGCCCCTTTCCGCAAATCCGTTTTCCTTCGCCGCGTCTCCAAGTTTTTCCTTCAGTTTCCTTCTTTACTCGGTTAATTAATTGCGTCAACGGCGATGGGATTTTCTGACTTGCGAGGTCGACAGCCTCTGCTCACGTGCTGATTAGCAGGCTACATCAGCCAATAATTTTAATATGTTGAAAATATCGACGTTCTTGAATTCTTGTGTAACTATTCTACTATTTTAAATTGCACCTGTTCAATTTTATTATACAACGCACTGGAGATTGTCGATTCGAGACGAAAGCGAAAGTTGTGCAGCTCCAAAAGCCAAGACTCCGTAGATTCGCGATAAGGTAGAGTGACCAGGTTACCGACAACAATAGGCGAAAAATGGTTTTCACATTGTACGCGTAATACAATCTGTATCTGATTACTGGGACACCGATAAGATCAAAAGAGGACCAAGATGGCGGTAGACTGGCGGACAGCTAAATATTTCAATATTCAAGAGCCAAGACTCCGCAGATTCGCGATAAGGTAGAGTGACCAGGTTACCGACAACAATAGGCGAAAAATGGTTTTACGTGCCTCAACTTTTCCTGTCCTTATACGAGAATATTTTTCGCTGGGAAAGGGCTCGTTCGAAAGAGGAAGGTTCGATCTAGCGCGCGCTGGTCATCAGCTGACGAGATTATGAGATTATGCAAAAATTGACGATGCGCATGCCGTGGAATCCGAGCATTTTTATGCCATTGGATGGGTTTTCTGGATGAAATCGGGAGTAGCGCGCGCCAGAAAACATCTTCAGCTACAAATTCGGCTACATTTTGTCTTGATTCTCTGCGAAATAAAGCGAAAAACTTGAAGCACGTTTCGGAATTCATGATATCGATAATACAGAGCAAAAAATATGAAAAGTTTAGTCACAGACTTAACACCCGTCGGATCAAGACCAAGACGGATCTTAAGTCAGTGGCTGAAGGCTGTGACCGGAAATTATACAGCAGTTACCGACCTGCTGACTCTGCGAAAGTCACGCGACTGCCCTTGACTCTTAATGGTTAATTGGTTGTGTTGATGTAGTTGTTAGGGAGATCCAGGTAGTGTTCGGTAGTGGATAGGAAAGGCGTTTCGCCGGGGTGGTTTTCGAGGCGCATGGATATCGAGAAATCCATTAGCGGGGACTGTAGCCGACTTGGCGAGCTGCGACGACATCGAGTCGGCCGCAATTACTCTGCAGACGACGTTCCAGGCGCACAAGTCAATTGTTAAATCGCCAAGGGACCACGAATCGTTTCAGCGCCGGCCGGACCCGTGTCTGCATTATCTCGGTCATATCCTCTTTTCAGTCTACACCCGGTGCCGGCTAACTTCACCGCCGCTCGACTCTCTTCTCTTCTGTTCTGTTCTGTTTTGTTTTGCTCTGCTCCACTGACACAAACGATATCGATCCCGATGTCGAGACCTACGATGGATTAATAATCGTTTGGGACACCTATCGCTCCACTTAACCACTTTCGACCTTTCATCGTTTTGATCCGCTTCTCTTAACCCTTTCCACGATGCCGCTGCCTCGTTAACAATGCCTTGACTTTATTAGATTTCCCGAACGTGTCACCGGGAAAAAATTGTGCCGGCTGCACACGTTTCACGCGAGAGTTAACACGTTAATCCTTGTGTCAATAATCGGCCACCCGGCTAACCATTTTCAATCTCTTTTCTGAAATCTTTTCTGAATTCTGCTATAATTTTTCACACTAGAATATAATCGTGAATTGAAAATAACAATGTGAAAGCGAAGAAAAAAAAATCGTTTTATTGATATTTATCATTTACATGGGATTGTAAGCTATAACACTTGTTTATTCAAGAATAAAATATAGCCTTTTTCCGTGGAACAAAAGCGCAGTATATGAAAAATTGATTTTTTTCTGGCCGGTTTTTAAACAAAAAAACTGTGCGTTAAGGGGTTAATGTTTTTGTTGACGAATAGCAAAATTATTGTAGATTTTTAAGTCCTTGGGTGATCACAAAATACAATGCATTGAATACAAGGCACACGAGATGGATAAATATTTATTTACTTTTTGTAATAATTTTAATCAGCTGGTAGCAATACAGTAACGTTTTTAGATTCTCTAAATGTTTTCGGTTTCGCATTTTGTCTAGTCATTTTTGTCATAAACGCATACAGACCGGTAATCCAGCGAGCGCAGATTAATTTCCACTCGAGGCAGAAAAATATGCGTTGAATATCGCAGAAAATTTTTATTAAAAATCGCATGCGAATTTTGTAATCGACGATGGTCCAGTTGGAAAATGTTTATCGATCGGCGGGATATGGAGACGAAAGGGATTGAAAATGGCGACCGCGGCCCTCGAAAAACGCGCCGTCGCTTTTCTGTCCATTGGATTCGACGTTCGTCGGCAGTCCGTCCAAAAAATACGAACAACTCCGACGGCCATCGATCCTCTGCTGGATTAATTATCGTTTAATTACCGCCGGTCGGTTGCGTCGACGCGCTAACGAAATTTTGTTCCACAACGCAACGCGTCGCGTCGGGCTCTCTGCAACAGGTTCACTTCCGGAGGACGCGTTCGAACGTTTTTAACGCGATTAGTCGCAACGAATCCGATCGAAGGGAGACCGGAATCTGAGAATTCAATCAGCGAAGGATTGTTCGAGATTGCCCGTACTGATCGAGTCGAATTCTTTCGTTATTCGCTTTTTTTCCCCCGGGAAAAGCGCAACCCGATAATGCATATCGCATTGCGAAACGCAGCACCAATTTAGAGGGAAGTCCGAACGTAACAATAGGTAAGAGAAATCGGCGAAATTTTTCTTATCAGCCAGAAGATCTCCGAATTCCTGTTCCGTGTCGTTTCATAGAAAGTGGAAACGAGCAAACAATTCTTTCGTCTGCTGCGAGACACCTCGAGCTCAAAATCACATTGACATGCTATTCTTAAATATTTCACAAACCTGCGTGTATTGTAAACGGTATTGTGTGCTTTAATTGAACGAGAGATTCGAATTACAACGCAACTGAACGCGACGTAATTGAATTGCTTTGTAATTATGATTCTTGGAGGAATTAAATTGTAATTCCGCGCAACCGTGATTGTTAGACTGCGGATTTTCATGCGGAATAAAAATTGTCTGCCTCGATCCTGCGAAACAGGAGCTAACGAAAATTGTCGTCCTTTCTTCAATCATTTCGGTAAAATGGAAATCATTTTCTGGAATTCTTTTAAACCTTCGCTGTTATACTCGTTGTTGTCATAAACGCAAAATCCGCAGTACAGGAAAATATTAGAAACGCGTCGGGATCGTCGAGGTCACTAATTTCGTGTGTGGATTGCCCCCCTCCAAAAGGGGCTTTTACGACCATAACACCATCCAAGGATCCTTCAGTCGATCGATGAACCTTGCTCAACGTGTGTTAAACATCATCAAGTGGTTACAGTGCTGGTTCGCAAGTTCGCGTATTTATTTTCGCATATGGAACGGTGTTAAACAAACCCGCGCGACAATTCTGTGACAATTGAACGGAGCCGGTATGTTTTGCCGCGGTTGTCAACATTTTGGAAATGTTTCTCGGGTGGGGTGTCAAACGAGAACGTTTGCGCTGTTCTCGGTGAATTGTGTCGTCGGAAACAATTAAACCGTTCCAGTGAAAGTGTGTCAACGAAAGCTCGGCGCGGATCGATCGCTCGCAATTAGGAATTACGAGGCCGGCAGAACCTTCCGTCGTTGCGCTTTTAATTAATTGCCGCGAAACGCATCGCGCGCCGTGCTACTTCGATGCCGTAGAAACATTTCTACGAAACCGCGCTCTCGCTTTTCCTCGAACGGGAATACTATAGCTCCACTTTCTCCCTCTCTCTCTCTTTCTCTCGCTCTCTCACTCACTCTGTCTCTCTCGATTCGTGCAAATGAAACGGAGCTTCCTCGTGGAGTTTCCTCGCGCTGGCCGCCGTGCAATTATTCCGGTTCATTTGGAAAAATACGTTCCCGTCATGCGAGATGTTTTATTTGCGAAAGGAAACATTGTTCACATTCGAACGGTCCGGGATATCACGAATTGAAAGCCGTTCCTGTCTAATTAACAGTTTTCCACCGGAACATCGGCGGATTCGCGGAAAATACGCCGCGCTCGGAAATTGTTTTTTAACTGAAACTTTGTTTCGCAGCCGGCAAGTTTTCGAGATCGGTTCCCGCTACCATTTTCAACTTTTATCTTCCCCATCTCCGCTGTACGATAAACTTCGTTTCCGACGTGGTCTCCAATCGAAAGCCTCGTTGGAAAATCCAGATTTTCATGGTCGTGTCCCGTTCCTGCAATTGTGCAGTGCATCAAACCGTAGAAACATTGGGTTGTGACACGAATTCGTCCTTTTGCAAATATAATGTAATTTGTACGATTTCGATAATTTGTAGATAGATTTATTTCGATGAAAAATCGAAAAGACGTTAGAATGATTCAAGGATATTGTTACAATATTTCTGACTTATTACACAGGGAATTTTACCTGGGAAATCGTAGCGTTGCAAATGCAACACCGCATCCGTCAATCATTGTGTGAAGCAAGGAAAACCGTATTTCACCTATCTTCCACCCAAATGGTTTTAAAGCTTTAATTTGTTTATTTATATATGTTTCTTCACTTCTTGATATTTCATCTGTTTCGCGAAGCCATTGTATCCTAACGGGCCTACAAAATCGTATGGATGAAGGCGTAGGATTTTTGCACAAATGTTGTTATAACTTTCGCAGCTGCAAGCGGCTGCAACCAATTATTGCCCAATCACCTTCGATAGGTTCTAACGAATACATCCGTGCTAGATCCATCGTAACCCAGGATAAATGATTTTTTGTAGGTCCAGTTAAATCTTAAAAAGTGTAAAGGATATTGTTTAAATGGTTAAAATTATTGTTGTCGCTTTCATCTTTTACATACGTGTAGCTATAAGGTTGCTCTTTCACACTACGCGAGTAGATTTGAACTATTTCCAATCAATCACAAAATATAATGAGGCCAACTACACCAACTTCAGCTGGACGCATAATCCTTCTTTTTTCGCTGTTTTCAACGCTCTGCAAAAAAATTCTAAGTGACATAGAGCCATCCACATGCATGTCAAAAGTGACTTCAGACATATAAGAATTTATAAAATTTCAACGACATTGAAAATTCGACTTTAGTTTTCGAACCACTGTACGATGTCGCGTCCCAGTCATGCTACCACAGTCGCATCCACAACTCAACAATTTTGCATAAAAATCCGCAGTCTAATGACCCATTGTAAATGTGAAAACATAACCGCGATTGAAGAGAAGCCACTTGCGATCTGCCCCGTATTAATGAACAAAAATAGATATCGATCACAGGTGAACCGTCACAATCCAATACAATTTTACCGCAAACTGGATTTCCAATGTAACGAGTCGAATCTCGCAATTTCGCAGATCGTCGGGCGAGTTACCTTGCTAGCTCGTTAACCGATGCTTATCGGCAACGATGCGTCGGTGTCTGCCGTTCCAAATCGGCATAATCGATCCGTCGGCAGCGAGATTGAAAGGGAAAGTCGAGGCACGATTCGAGAGAGGCTGGTTCACCGACTCCACGGCTGCTTTCGCCGTCCCTTTTCATTCGCGGGGCTGATCTCGTTGATGATTTAATTACTTCCAATCAACTGGCGCGTCGCGACTCCGACGCCGCCGTCGTCGAAGGAACTCTTGACCTTTCCCCGTCGATCCAACAATTATCAATCTCCCGATCGATCGGTGCCCCTTCAATCCTTCGCTAATCTTTTTCAGCTGCACCGAGACCGCAAACTTAAATGGAATTTTCGATTTGACGGTTCAACCTTTGATTTTTCGACCTCGGACCGCTCGAACTCCTTCTGGAATAATAACAATTATTATTAATTCTCGAATGGGTCACTGAAGCTTGTGATTCTATCACTCATTTCTCAGTTTGCGACCTCTGTGTGACTTAAGAGCCAAGGGTAGTCACGTGACTTTTGCAGAGCCAGCAGGTCGGTGACTGCTGTATAATTTCCGTTGACAGCCTTCAGCCACTGACTTAAGATCCGTCTTGGTCTTGATCCGATGGGTGTTAAGTCTGTGACTAAACTTTTCATATTTTTTGCTCTGTATTATCGATATCATGAATTCCGAAACGTGCTTCAAGTTTTTCGCTTTATTTCGCAGAGAATCAAGACAAAATGTAGCTGAATTTGTAGCTGAAGATGTTTTCTGGCGCGCGCTACTCTCGATTTCATCCAGAAAACCCATCCAATGGCATAAAAATGCTCGGATTCCACGGCATGCCCATCGTCAATTTTTGCATAATCTCATAATCTCGTCAGCTGATGACCAGCGCGCGCTAGATCGAACCTCCCTCTTTCGAACGAGCCCTTTCCCAAGCGAAAAATATTCTCGTATAAGGACAGGAAAAGTTGAGGCACGTAAAACCATTTTTCGCCTATTTTTGTCGGTAACCTGGTCACTCTACCTTATCGCGAATCTACGGAGTCTTGACTCGTAAGCATAGTTGCTAGAGTAATTACTGTCAATAATAACCATTGCAGCGGCAACCCTTGATTACCAATTCGTCGATCCTAGAGCGTCTCGTCTTCTTGAACAATAGTTACCATTATGATTAATCCTTGTGTAGACCCTTGTATCTTTAGTTCTCCCGAGAGTGACCTTCTACAGCAATAGATATTATCAATCGTTGAACCTAGAATCTTTCATTTCTCGATCTCAGAGTGCCCTAACTTCTAAGAGTTTTATCAGCCCGTATCATCGAATTGCGCTTATTCTACGACGAAGGATTGGCACGGAAGTTAAAATAAAAATTGCTAGGGACAAAAAGAACTTCCGGAGAGGAATGCTTTCCGCTGTTTCCGTGGACAGCGTTCCCAGTAAATATTGTTCCCCGGAGTTTCGTTTGCAAACTAAATACCGATCGGATGATAAAGATGCTGGCCGGAGCGTTCGGTTTAATCGCGGCTCATTGTTGCCACGTTGCACCGCGCCACGCCGAGAACCGCACGACGGTGCATCTTCCATTCATTGCATCGATCGCGCGGCTTCACAGGCATTTACTAATTATAAAGTTCACCCTTTGAACGGTTCCGGTGTATATACGAGTGCTCTCGGCCACTTAGACTTCGGTTGAATCGAGTTTGCCGAGTTCTGCTCTCCGGTGCGTTAGTACTGCTCCAAGAAACTCGAGGCTTCGCTATACCCGGTGTCGCGGGATTCTTCGGACAATTTCTCCATGGAAAAATTTTCAGTTCACGCTGATCTGGACGTGTCGTATTTCTAATCTCTATTTTTATTCGTACGATACTTCGATCGATAACATTCGTCTGAAGGCAAGGGAGCATGCTCGCAAATTCGAAATGGGTTTAGGTATAGCGTTTGATGGAAACGTCGCGGCGGATTAGAGGTGTCGGCTGATTCGATGATTGTTTGCAAGCGCGGGGCGGAATGTAGCAATCATCGAGACAGTCGGTTCATGTGTAACGATCTAATAATAGTATCGTTGCTCCTTCCGTATCCGCCAAAGACTGGGGAGACCCTATTATTGCGTTATCGCCCACGCTAAGAGGTAATTGATTAAAAGGTCCGATGGTGGAAGTACCGCGTTTCCTAATCGTATTACAACCGTTACGTACGATGAAAGTAACCGGGACGGAACGCCGGCGATGAAACGTTCATTTCCTGCGCGAACGTCTCGGCTAAAGTCCCCAGACGACGCTCGCCATTTGCAATTCTTCGAGGAGCAACAAACTGTCGAAAACAACGGTAGTCGGGCGCTTGCAACCGGGATCGTTTCTAATGGGGAAACGGCCGAATTGACTTTATTTTTTATTATTTTTCAGCGTACAACGTATGGGGAGACGTTCCTCCGCGAAAATGTCGGCCACCGAAGATCGGCGATATACCCAAGTGAGTACGCCATATTTCTTTAGTAACGTTACTAGGAAAAAATAAGTTCAAAAACGTTTCAATACGCAGGCTGTTTCACCTAACTCGAGCATCTAAAATATCTCGCTTGTCTTTTATAACCGGAGAAAATGTCAAAAACAAGCGAGATATTTTAGATTCTCGAGTTACGTGAAACACCCTGTATAATAGATGCTAGGACAAGGAAATTTAGACTATTATTTTCGAAAAATGAATTTGTACAAGTCGTTGCAGAATATAAAACCCGTCAGGTTTAATGTTCAACCCTTGGTTGGTGTTGAATATAGATTTACACCGCTTTTTCATTAAACGGCTCGGTTGTAGATTTACGAAATGCACGCTAACGAATATGGGAACGTGCACTTGCGTCGTGCTTCTCTAAAAGCGCGCGGGTCTTTTCAGGAGTTCGACGAGCGATTGCGGGGGTTGCGCGGGGTTGGACTAAATGCACGCGCGTCGCGTCGTCGCCCATAAATCTCGCTTCGATTAACCCCGACCTTCGAGGGTACCGTCGTCTGTTCCATCGTCGACGCGAGAGAAAATAAAGGGGGTGCGCGGTGGTCGAACAGGGGAGAAGAGAGGTGGGGGGTTGATCTGACGGGCAGAGGCAAGAACCACGACCTAATCTGCCATAATGCAGCCCGACATGCAAATAGATATTTTTAACCTTGTCTCGAAGGCGATCGATAGCCGCGAAGGCGGCACGGAGCTCGTCTAAATAATTGCTCCTCTTCTCCACCCCTTTGCCACCCCCGACGTCAGACACAGGGACTCTTCGTGTTCTTTCGCGCTTGCATCAGAAGGGATTCTAATGTTTTTTCCGTCGTCGTGTCGCTTACAACCCCTCTCCCCCTCTCGTCCCTTGTAGACCTCACTACCCCACCCCCTCCCCGGCGATCCGTTATCCATCGAGCGTATCGGGGACGATGGTTTTTACCTCTTCGCGGTTGCGTGTTCCATTTTTCCTCTTTTCTTCCTTCTCCCTTAACGTATCCAGGAGGAGGGGGGAGGGGGGGGTCTGACGACACGGAGAACTGTGCCAGAGGGTTGGGTAATCATCCGCCGATGATGAATGCGCGACGAACAGGCGAAAAACACGTTCGCGACCAGTGTCACGTATGCGTGACGATTTTGTATATTGCGCGAACAGAATCAAATTCATTTTATGCGTGTATCATTCTAATGCGTAGCACGATATCCGGAGAACTAGTAACTATTACATGAAGGCTAATCTTTTGACGACGATTGCAAACATGTAATTTAATTATAAGACCAGTTGATAATGCTCGTTAGCTTCGAGGTGGATATTCTGAATATTTTGAAGGATCCTTAGAAGGCTGGAGAAATACTAGAAGAGATTGTAGAAGCGACCGAAAGGGGCATTTACACCAGCATCGGGTACAGTCGAGCGAAGGGGAGGATAGAAAAATATTGGAACGCGGTGTAGAAGTGGTGGAAAAGGATTCTTCGAAGCCGGAAGTTTGGGAAGGGTTGGTGTGCGTATCGGCGATCGCAATAGACCGGTGAAAATCAGGGTTGGTCGGGGATCGCTTCGGATAATCCGTGATCAATAATTGTGCGGGCGGTGCAGGAGCACCGCGCGGGACATACGGGGATGATTCGTGGGGTCGTACGCGTCGGATCGGGACGTGGAACAACGTATTACGAAACCGAGTGTGGGCGCCGGGGTGGTCGGAAAAGCCGCTCGCGTCGTTTATAAACGCGGAACCGACGGACACTCGGCCCTCGGCGGAACTCGCGAAGCGCGGGGGGACGCAGGACGGCCATTTTGTCGTAGCGCGTGAATTATTGCGATCCGACGACTGTTGTCTCGCGAAATTGTAAAATGCGCGCGGCGTTCTGGTCCCTGGCGAACCGCTGGACCGGCGATTGTTGGCCGGTCGCCAACAGGACCCTCGAAACCGTCGCTTTAGGGCTATTAGAACTCGGCTTCCGTCGGGTAACACGGTTCCCGGAGTCTTCGGGATTTATGTCCCGGCGTATCTGGGATGTTGCGATAGCGGGTGAAGGCTGCCGGCGTCGTTAAGCATTGTTAACTTTCAAACGGTCGGCCAAATTGAATTCTACCGGCGCAACAACTGGCTCGACCAAATTCTCTTGGATTTTTACCGATTTTTACCGATTTTCCAAGCAAACGTTCATTCTCTCTCGCTGTGCCAGAAAGATTACAGTCTAATCAAGGATTAAGGGTTGTTGAGCTTGGCGGTGAAACACAGAGCGGATCCGTTTATTGGTTAAATTGTTTGCAGTTCGTACTGTTAAAGTTCTTAAATTGTTTTGGAGTAAATTCATTTTGTTTTCACTCTGTTACACCTGGGGACGCAATCCCCTTTCGGGACACTAAACCTTCTCCTGCATGCTATACCAGTACGAGATGCGCAGACCCACGGTGCAGCCAGAGGAAATTTCATTTCGAGAAAGCGTTCGTGGGAAGCCTATTTTATAAAACCAGCAGGACTCTTGACCGTGTCCCCGGTCCTCGCAAGACTCAATTTTAAGCTATCAGTCACGAAGTCCTGTGATATCATGAGAGAAAATTGGTTCTGGTGGGAGGCGGCGTATCTGGAACACGAATCAGCCACTTAGAATGCAAGGCGACCCTATTTTATAGAACCGAGAGACCTCTAAGCAACCCCCTTTTATCGTAGACTCGATTCCAGACTGTCGACCATCAAGTCCTACGGTACATCGAGGGAAAATTCGATTTTACGGAAAGCTTGGCTGGTTGGAATTCAAATGGGCCACTTCGAAAGTAAAGCAATCCAGTTTTATGGAGGACCATCTCGTTGGGTGAATTTTTCGTTCTAGGTACCAAGACCGTTACAAGTCCTAAGCAAGATTTTAGCCTAACGACTAAATATTAGGGGTAACCATAAGTAATCAATTATTTGCAAAGAATTTGTTTCGTCTTCAGTTCTGCGCCGATCGTTGAAACACGTATTTCTAAATATTCTAAAAAGTATACATTTTTTCTACAACCCTGTAATGAAATGGCGACGTCCGTACATTCGTCATATTCGTCATTTCATACTGTTTCATTTTCATGCGGGATTTAATGGAACGGTAACAACAAAGAAAATTTGCGACGTTTATGGAGATGCATCGAAGGTCAACAAGTGTCAACGTTGGTGCAGAAGGTTTGCTGCTGGTGATTATGATCTCTCTGACAAGCCTCGAAGTGGGCGACCAATTTGATAATGACACCCTAAAATCTCTAGTGGAAGCTGATCCAAAATTAAGTATAAGTATATAATAAATTAAGAAATAAGAACCTGAATTTACTACAAAGTTCGTTTTAGATTTCGAAATAATCGATTACTTGTGGCCCCCCTAATATTCTACAGCGCTTGTGACATAAATCGACTCTGGGACTAGCAGAATCCACAATTGAAGAAACTTCCAGCAGAATTTAGGTTAGCAACCGGAGGTGTTGCGAGCTGCGGTGCCGTAATTGGGCACTCCGAGCCATCCGGATGCGGACGACCGCTATCGAAATAGTATTCTACGAGCTGTGTCGCGTCCCGACAGCCTCTGGACCGAAAGTCACTCGGCCGTGGAACAAGAAGTAAGAGGACCAGGGTGCCGGGTGTGTGCCGGAGGGTGTGGGTCGATGAAAAGCTCGGTTTAACGCGGTCCATCGAGCTAGAAGCTCCGCGGACCACTGCAAGCTCAGCGAACCAGAGACCGGCGCAACATGCACGCGGTTAACCTCGATGCATTTCGTCCTCTTTTCTATTTGCTCACCTCGCCGGCACGCCTAGCGCCCGTCCGTGATTAAAACCCGTCGGACCCATGGTCCGTCAACTCTGCGCAGGTGTGCAGACCTCGGGACACCTTTCGCGGCGATTATGGTCGTCCGGAGATGAACTGGATCAGGTTCGATTCACCCTAAACGATTTCACGCGATCCGAACTGTTAATCAATTTACCACACGCTGTGCAGCCTCTCGGAACAGTGTCAGTGTAAAATTTTTAGAAGTTTGAAGATATCGTGGTAGAATAAATTACTTAACTCGCGTGTCGTATCAAAACTGTTTAATACAAAAAATGGAAACTGGGAAAATGCTACAACGAACGTCGAAAGAGCAAGTCGCAAGCGCAGCACGATGGGTTTTCTCAGAACGAACGTAACTTTCTGATTTCTGCTTTCTGTGGGCGCGTTGACGAAGTTCCAGAAACCGTTCAAATGAGGGGTGAGGTTTTCCACCCCCACAAAGGCATGGAGAAAGTTTCCTCCCCCAAAACAATGCATCTGGAAACGTTACATTTTGCCAAAAAATCAACTGTCTCATATTTACTTATGTTGAATGCTTATTGCTTTCTATATATCCATCAATCTTGAAAATGAAAAAATTTAATAAATACTATTACTGTAATAAACGGTTGAAGTTGGAAGTTTTGAAGATAGCCTTTCTCATGGAAAAAATTGCTTTTCTTCTTTGAGATGTCCTGACGATCCTTTTTAATATTTTCCTTCCAATTTTTTTAAAATGAAAGGTTTATCTTTATGCTGTACATTACCATTGTCGATTAAAAATTACTATCCATAATGTATTAAACATGTTATAGCAAATGAAATGTAGAAAATTTTCAAAATTCTTAAGACTTCGCAAGGAATATCTTCTGTATCATACGAAATCATAGAACTTTACAAAATGGAGTATTTTCAGCATACTTTCTTATACACAATCATGTAAGAATTATTTCCCATCTCGTCCCGTATCACAAGTTATTATTGTTTAAAGTCGCCCGCGTCCGTGCGGCTATGCGCATAGGTTCTCGGATACCTCAGTATACTTTGTCCATTAGTTCAGTATATCTTCTAAGACAGAAGAGATCATGGAATTTTACAAAATGGAATATGTTCAGCACACTTTCTTCTATATAATCGTGCAAGAATTATTTCCCATCTCGTCCCGTATCACAAATTATTATTGTTTAAAGTCGCCCGCGTCCGTGTGGCTATGCGCATAGATTCTCGGATACCTCAGTACACTTTGTCCATTAGTTCAGTATATCTTCTCAGAAAGAAGAGATCATGGAATTTTACAAAATGGAATATGTTCAGCACACTTTCTTCTATATAATCGTGCAAGAATTATTTCCAATCTTGTCCAATATCACGCGAGTATTATTGTTCGAAGTCGTCCGCTACAAAATAAATGTTTACGAGTCCCAGTGTTGTTTCCCTCATTTTTCTGACTTACGGGGCTTGGGAAAATTAACGCACACCGTAGAGTCTCTCGGAGCAACGTTCAACTGAAGTGTCCTGTTTGTGGAAATAATTGTGAAGAATTCCAGCGTCCCCCTTACTTTACAAGCATCAATATTGCTCGAGGAACCACTCCTGACAAACGGCTCGTTCTTCTCCCCCGAATGACTGACTGAAAATTCCGATAAAACGAACGAGGTCGACTTCCAGCTATAGTTTGCTTTCGGTTTCGCCGAGGTGTCCCACGTTTTTACTCGGAAGATTCGTTAGGAGTGGCTCTTCCGGGAACGTTTCGGTCAACGAAAACCGCGAGAACGGCGCTGTTTCTCGAAAACTCGGCTCGTATCTGGGAAGTCCTTGCCTCGGACACAGAGCTCGCCACTCAATTAGCTTAATGGAAAGAGCTTCGAGTAATCCACAATCCGCGGCCCGCGAGACGGTAATTCACGTTTCGCAATTTGCCAGTGTTTCATCAAGACCCGGCCGGCTCTCTTGAAGGAACAACGATCGCGTTGTCGAGAGAGGTGCGACATGGTTCTTGTGTATGTGTGTGCGTGTGCAGGATAATGTCGACGCATGGGGTCCGGCTGAGAGCGGATTCTGAAAGCGGGTCTGTGTAACCAAGCGATTTACAAAGGTAAAGTTGTCTCGCGGAGCTCCTTCGATTATTCAAACACGCCTCTCGCCTCTCGCGCGACGACTGTGCTCCAGATTCCCATCGATTCGGCTCCCGTTCCCTATTTTCGCGAAACCAGGAGAGATAACCGCTCTCTGCAGCTCATGCATTCTGCAATTTTCGAAAAATTGTACTTCCTCTGCCGTTTCGAACTTGCTGTCACTGTTGAATCTGTCATTCGGGAAATTCTAAGTTGCGGATCTTTGGATGCAGACGCTTATAAGTCAAGCGAACGATGTGAATTCTGTCTTTTAGATACCCCCGCCATTGTTCATAACGATTAGAATTACCGGACGCACTGTGCCCGGAAAACGCTAAAACGTGGCCAAAATGCCAAAAGATAGCGTTTTCATGGTATAACCTCTATTGCACATAAACTATATACACAATTTTACGAAACATTGCATCAAATTTCGATAAATTATCTTATTAACAAAATTTTAACTTGAAAATTTGAGAAGAGTCAATTAGAAATTGAAATCATTTCGTTTTTTGACATTTTAAGTTGAGAATCGTAGAGTTACCGAAATTATACTGTTACCAAGTATTTATGGAAATCAAATCATTTTTTCACATACCCGTCCGCCATATTGAACCCGCCATTTTGTTTTTCGTAATTTTTACAGTAGATTCATATTCAACGGCACGGGAAATATGGGAATACTAATTTTGGAGAGAGTCTAACAATTTTTTGTGTTACGCATCCGCCATGTTGACTCCGCGATTTTGTTTTTTGTAATTTTGACACCAGATTCATATTCAACGGCACGGGAAATATGGGAATACTAATTTTGGAGAGAGTCCAACAATTTTTTGTGTTACGCATCCGCGATATTGAATTGGCCATTTTGTTTTTCGTAATTTTGACACCAGATTCATATTCGACGGCACGGGAAATATGGGAATACTAATTTTGGAGAGAGTCCAACAATTTTTTGTGTTACGCATCCGCGATATTGAATTGGCCATTTTGTTTTTCGTAATTTTAACATCTGATTCATAATCAGCGACCCGAAAAACCCCAGAGTATCAATTTTGGACTAAATCGGAATACTCCTTCCTATTTTGGTCACGTTTTGGCAATTTCTGACCACTGTGGGTCGGGTCGAGACGACTTTGTTAATTGTAAAATTATGGAAATTATACGAGATTGTATGAAGCACACATTGTAATCAGAATCGTGTGAAGCTTACATAAATCTACTTAATCTTGTCGTCGTTGTAAAGCATTCGGTCGCGTTTATTGTTCGATAATTCTAGTATTGGAAAGCATGAATTTATGAGGCAATTGAATTTATTGTTCGAAACATTTGATTGAACGTCTCCCAAGATTCGAACGTTGTGATCGTCATTTTTATTTGGTTGAAAAATATTCGTGCGCTCTAAAAATCGATCAAATTGATCCATAGTGTTAGCAAACAAGATTTGTTCGCCACAGAAAGAGAGGAAAGACTCGATTCGCGTGAATCGAGCGTGAATTACCGGCTCGGCCAAGGGGAGCCAATAATTAATCACTTCGCGACCACGGTCGAGTTATCTCGCGACGCAATGTCGCTTGCACTGTGCCACAGACGAGTTATCTCGCGACCAAGTTTCGTTTGCAAGTAGTCCTGCACGATAGTAGATGGAGATGCCACGTCGATGTAGCTTGTAGCTATGTGTGGATCCACGTTTCCAAATATTTCATGTAAAAGACAAATAAACATCATTCTTGCTAAAAATATTTTCAAATTGAAACTCTCGTCCCCATAATGAACGAACGAAACTTGGTCGCGAGATAACTCGTCTGTGGCATGGCGCAAGCGACATTGCGTCGCGAGATAACTCGTCTGTGGTCATCGTACGAACGGTATTTCGTCGCGAGATAACTCGTCCGTGGTCGCGAAGTGGTTAAGAGCAGTTGTAGCTGTTTTCTCTAGTGCAGCAGTTAGGGAAGAATGATTGTACGATAAATTCCCGTAGCGTTCGCGCTCGAAGCGACCGATGCAAATGATCCTTGTAATTCATGAAAATTTACGAGCCGTCCGCCGCGCGCGACTCGCGCGTCGCGTTAGATCGAGATACGCGGGAATTTCGCGAATTTACATCTTTGCGTGACACCTTCGGATATTTCCCACGCGACACACCCGGTCTCTCCATTTTTCCCGTTCGGGGAAACACGGTGCTCTCGAATGTTTGCTCTCCGGGAGTTTCTGCGATTAATCTACGCGGCCCGTTAAAAATGATCGTTTCGCCGGCAGTTTTTAATTAGGAGCGACACGGCCTCGCGTGATCCATTCGGAAAACACACGTTGCTCGTATCGCGAGACCGAATTCATTTCGGTGGTAATAAGAAACCTGATCGAATCGTACTGTTCGCTCCCATGTCCTAAAACGTAATTAATATGGATCGTGCAAATTCGAAATTTCCTGACTTATTTTCTAAAAGTCAGGAAAAAGTTATTACCTAAACAATTCGTCGCAGAGTACAAATGCTCTGATATTTTTTATCGTTGGACCGCGGATCTTTATGCAAATGAAAAAATGTCTGCGTTCACTGCAAGACAGAGGAGGCAAAGAAAAAATTTGTTCTTCCTTCAATTATCTTATTAAACCGAAACTAATACGCTGAGGTCCTTAAACCTCTTCAATACGGCCGCTGCTGTAAATTCTGCGTACCCATTTTTATCATAAACGCATAAAATCCGTAGTCTAGTTATCATATATATTTTCTTTTACTTTAGAAATATGTACATATACTATACGCATAAAGATCCGCAGTATTATCGTTAAAATTTATTCTGTCAACTATTTTCCTGTTGAAAGTGCACAAAGCAACTATTGCGCAACGCATCCACTTTTTTATTTTTCGGTATATCTGTTCGGTAACCCGTTCTGACCTTTTAACATTTAAATGTGAAGCGCCGAACGGAGCTCGACAGTGGAAATATTTCTCACAGAAATATTTGGATAGGGACAGCCTACGCCACGATAATTAAAGTAAGTGATTGTTTCGACTGGCAGGGGATTCAGCGGACCACAAAGCAGACACCGATCCCTCATCACCTATTATAATTAGCCCGTCGATACTTTCGTCGACGGGAATGGAAACAGAATTCCATACAGGTCCGTCGGTCGCGGGGGAATCAGGTTTGCGGTTAGAAACGAAACGTATTAATTTGAATAACGACCAGCCGATAATTAGTTCCATCGACGTGTCCGCCCCCGGCGAGTGTCATTCTGTTTATCTTTATTGTGTACGTTCCCGTTGCTTCGCTTTACAATCTTCGGTGACATTGTCTTTGCCATCTTTACATAGAATTATTGTGGCCGTTGAAATCGATCGTGCATTTTGCTTTCGAAAACGAAGCTTGTCGAATAAAATTCTGCCCGATGATTGAATTGGGCACAAATGATTCAATGATTATATGATTCTCGACTCGCTGAAACGGTTAAGAACAGGAATAAATGTCTCTGTAGCTTGTGTATTTCTTAATCGATGCAGACAATTTTTATGGATGTTTTGAAAGTTTATAAAATTAGCAACGTGTAAAAATAGCGTTATATCATTTCCAACGTGACAAAATGATTTAGACACAGATACGTATAGTTAACTTCTGTATCTTGAAGTAAAAGAAAATTATTGTTACGCAGGAAGGTAAGATTCCGTAGGTTCGCGATAAGGTAGAGTGGCCAGGTTACCGACAAAAATAGGCGAAAAATGGATTTATGTGCCTCAACTTTTCGGGAAAAGGACAGGTCCTTATATGAGAATATTTTTCGCTGGGAAAGGGCTCGTTCGTCTCGTTCTAAATGCGAGGCGTTGCTATTACGTACCGTCGAAATATTTCAAATATTCTGGCAATTGATTCATGGCGATATTATCTTTCAAGGTCATCTGAAAGTCATTGTTTCGACCTCGTCTACAATATTATGAAGTTAAAAATGCCCAGTTCCATTAAAAGATATGACAGCGACCTTGATTTTTTGTTTATAATCGATTTTTTTTTAAATTTAAAATATTGCAATTTCTTGTCGGTTAAATACTGATTAACTTTGGTAAGAAACATTTTTCTGTCCGACCATCCGAAAAATCGTGGGGACTAATTTGTGCCGCACCCTGTATACGCTCAATTTTCCTGGTCACTATCACCGGAGCGTACATAAACGCTCAACTTTGTTGGTCACTATCGTTATTCGTTAGCTGCAAAACAGAAATGGAGGGTGTTGTTGGAGGTGAAAGTAGTAATTCTGATTATTTCTTATAATGCTGAAATACGAAGTTCTGAAGTTTTGTGGAGTGCCGAAAGAAGTTTGGTGATAAAGACCTTCTTTTCATCTTTCCTTACGATGCAAGTGGGTGTTCAGGGAAGCGTTTTCTCCGAAAAGACGCGACAGATCGTCCAGAGCGTCAGTTATCCCGAGCGCATGGAGAAACGCGATTTCACGCAATTTCGAACCACAATAGCTTGAAATAACGAACGATTTCCACTAGCAGTTTCACTGCCAGTTTCGATGCATTATTGTATCGGACGGCGAGTGCAGCCATTCGTGGAAAGATCGTTTCGAACGCAATTAAAACTGAACGAACGGGGAAACCAGGGCAATCTCTTTCGGAGCATTCTCTCCTCGAATATCGTCGTTGCCTCGTGGACCGCAGATTCGAGGCGCATTTCCCGGCGAACATGGCAGTCGTTTCGCGACACGTGTGCCCATTTATTAGAGGCGATCGTCGCAGACAGATGCTCGGCGGCCCGGTCCCGGCGAGACAAAGCATCGTCATATTTCATTTTTCAGATGATTGATCGCCGAAGGTGGGAAACAATGCAGAATAGAGAGCCTCGTGGGATCGGGATAAAAGGCGGAGTGAATGGAGCAACGGTCGAGTAGGTTTTCCCGGGGCTTTCTGCGCTCGCCGAAAAGCCAATGGCGCCTGGCCAAACGGGTCAGAGTTGTAAATTGCTTCGTTTTCTTTTTGCAACGCGATCTCCTCTACCGCCCCCCCCTCTCTTTGCCGATGTAGTTAATTTCCACGTGCGCGATTCCCCCCGTAAATCTTCGCTCGATCCAACGCGACGGAATTACACGAAAAGAGAGCGGCCCGAGCAGAGGCCGCTGGCTAAAAGCCTCGGGACTTTTACGAGCTTTATTAATTTACTATAGTGGGACGTCGATCGGTCAATTAAGACAATGGCCCCGCGATCGCGATCGAAACCAATGGGAGAAATAAACGAGTTACGGTGGTGCCTCGGCTCGGAAACCAGGATCGAGGTTCTCGAAACGACTCGAGAGCTTAAAGTCGGTCTTTACGACGCTCTTGCGACGCGTCGAGAGCTAATGGTCGTCGATTCTTTTACACCCACTGGACCCCGTATCTTCCACCGGCTTTTATTAACCCCTCGATGCGACCACCTCGCCAACTACCCTTCGCTTTCTTCGGTTACGCGGGTCCACAAGGGACGTGCACTTTCTGCAACGCGACGGTTTGTTCGAGTTTTTGCTGCAAAGAGGAACGGAAAGAAACTGTGGAAGCATGGAATAGGAAACCTTAAGAGAAATCCGATGGAAAACATTCAGACGAGAAATGGAGTTCTATCGAAATATTTGCAGGTTTAAGTAGCTTTCAGAAATCCTGATTTCGCACGATCTGCGTTTGGTGAAAGAAAACGCTTTCTGAAGACGGCCATTTTGGATTGGATATCTAGGGAACTGTTCGTGTCAGGGCCACGGTATATATAGAAAAATTGTTTATTATTTAGTAAGGAATGCAACTGCTTAAGCCAATTCTCCCGGTCGATGGAGCAAATTGCGCTCTCAGCTGTTTAAATGATTAAAAAATCAGACAATGCTTATCTTAACACGTTCGCGGACGTGAATGCTATAGCATTCATTTTCATAGTGACGCAAAATGATATGAATGCTATAGCATTCAAATTTTAAAGACAATTTTTATTCATTTAATTTTATACAACATTAAGTTTTTGTAATTAATATACATTTCAAAGTAATGACCAACTGTCATTACTAATGACAGTTAACTTATTATTATTGTTTATGTCTAATCAGATTTCGGATAGTACAACTAGTTTCAAGAAAAGTTGCCTGTCTATTTTTGCAGCTCACTGAAATTTGTACTGTCCGTGAACGTGTTAAGGAGCAAAAGCTTAACTCCTTGCTCTATAATATCGTCAAAAATGACAAATTTTATTTTTTCGTAGGTAATTATTAGGGCTACCCATAAGCAAACAATTATTTGCAAAGAATTTGTTTTGCATTTAGTTCTGTGCCGATCGTTGAAGAGGAAACACGTATTCTTTTACAGTTTTTGATAAAGCAGCCTCTGTTCAAAACATTCTAAACAGTATAATTATTTTACAACCCTGTAATAAAATGGCGGCGTCCGTACCTTCCGAGGATCATATTCGTCACTGCATATTGAGTTGTATTGTCAGCAATTACAACGGCTGTATTCAGAACTATTGAAAAAGAGGGCATCTTTAGTCGACAGAAAAGGTGTAAAACTGCAAACTGACAATGCCTGGCCCCTATACAGCGAAACTCAGTCAGGAAAAAGTCAAATAATAGCAACGGGACGTTTTACCGCACCCCCCGTACTCACCGGATATTGCTCCCTCTGATCTTTTCAGATCTCCGGAGCATTATTTAAGAAATAAAACATTCACTTCTATAGAGAGATGCAAGGAGGCACCTTGGATTTCTATAAGCGGGGGATTGAAGATTTGCAGGAAAGATGGCAAACTGTCCTCGACAATGACGGAGATTATATAATAAATTAAGAAATAAAAACCTGAATTTACGACAAAGTTTGTTTTAGATGTCAAAGTAATTAATTACTTATGGGTCCCTCTAGTACTCGGAAATAGCTGGCCAATGGAAAGAATTTCAACTCCACCATCAAGGGCTGTTTTCACCCCTTGAGTGCAAACGACGGCCATCTAAAAAAAGCTACGCGTGCACCGTTCTAAGAGCTCGCCGCTGTCTGCCATAAGGATTTCGTCAAAATCGTCTTGTGTAACCGAGCATATGTTCCCACGTGAGCGTCGCGTCTACCTCGGAGAAAGAGAGTTGCCCCGTGTTTCCTTTGGCCGGTTACGCAAGCGGCCCGAGCCCGGTCAGAGGCTAGGTTAGGCTACATAGCCAGCGATCCACAGCAGGCTGCGATGATCGAGAGCGGCTCGTGCTGGTCGTGGTGGGAAACGGGGACTCCGTAGCGGAGACACAACGCGACTCATCGCGACCCAACGCGACAACGAAGCCACGAGTCTGCCTCCGGTGCGGCTGCTGGCCGGAAGTGGCGGTCTCGCCTGCTCGAGGACCCGGTGTCGAAACAACCACACGGGATCTATATATTCAACGGGGATCCTCCGTGTCTCGATCAGTTGATGATGATCCACCGCGGACGCCGAACCGCCGCGACGCGAGATCCCCTCTCTCACGATCGAATCGAGCTCCTCGGATCGAGAGATAGAACTACTTCGCGCATCGGTGGACGTTGAACTTCTGGCCACGTGTCCTTCGGCTCTGATCTTCGGATAATTGTCTCTCGGACCGGATGGGACTTTCACTCGATCAGTTTTACCGGTCTGACAGAGACGTCGGCCGCGACGCGGGTGCTAAATGTAAGTGGATTAAGACCGCATCGTGCCCGAGATCCGTTTCAAAGGAACAAGGATATCCGTTTCAGTTCATAAGAAGTCCAGCGGCTGTGCGATTCGGGGGTCTTCCGGGCGTTGGCATCGGGGTGAGTCCCGGTGGATGTTTTAAACAATGGGGCGCCCTGCCTGAAAATTTATTGGATTCGTCGTTGCGTTGGTGTCTTCGTTTTATGGGACCTGTTCACTAGGAATTAGAGTATGCGTTTCATTTAGAGATTCTCCGAGAGCAGACATAACGAATTGCAGTGGATTTTCGTGGAAATGGGACCACCCCTCCCATTCGTTGGACTTCGTGTTTCTATGTAACTCAGCAGTCTCCTGCAAATAACGTGGAGTATATCGGAGTGGGTTGCAGTGGATTTTATAAATAATGGTGCCTCCCACGCGAGTATTTGTTGAATTTCTCGTGGGTTGGGATTTTTGTTTTCAACGATCTATGAATAATAAATTGGAGTATTTACACGGGGTCTAGAAATCCCCCGAGAGTAGCGAAAAGAGTGAGTTGCGATTTTGTGGACTTTGTGGAACACAGCACTCCAGAATGCGGGAGTTTTTGTTGCGTTGGCGTTCCCGTTGTTGAGGAATTGTTAATAAGAGTCGGTGTTGTTTTGTTAAATCGCGTCCGTGAACCTGGAAATGTTTGGATCGGTGTTTTCCGTTTTAAGGGAATCGTTAACGAGGAATTAGAGTGACTGGATTAAAGGATAGAAAACAGGGTGGATATTGCGCGGACGGTAATTTTTGCAGCGGAGTCTCGAACGCGGGGATTTATGGGGTTTTCGTTGGTCCCTCCGGCTACGTTATCCCCCGGATGTCCGGGTGGAAAATATAAAATACATTTTCATATAATCTTCTCGCAGAATATTTCGAGCGCCGGCTTGTTTTTGCGTCGGAACCACCAGTCCGGTAATGCAAACAGACACGATATTTACGCTGAATCCGTTTGCACGCACGGGTTTCGCGAATCCCCGATGGTTTAGAAAATATTTTTCGTCATCCCCCTCCGCTCCTTTTTGCCCGGACCACGGTGAAATCCGCAGGAATATTCTCGGGACACGGAAACAACCACGGAGAGAAACAGAGAGAGGGGAACGCAAATTTTTTCGACATTTTCATAAAAATAGTAAACATCGGCTAGCTAGTGGGATAAACAAACGAGAGGAGTCTAGCCTCTCCGCGTCGAAGAGATTACGATAAAAATAACTGGATTTAATGATGATTACTCTTGATAAACGGGATTCAATATTTGCAGTTGCCCGCGACGCAAATTCCGCGAGGCTGGATTACGCGGGCTCGATTCCCACGCCGCACTGTTTTTCGTAGGAAAAATTCAATTTTTCGTGTTTATCACAAAATTTTTGTATTTAAAATTCAGATATTCAAAGCGAAACAAATTACTCCAAGAACTCGTCACAGTTTCGTTGCAGCTCAGACGTTTCCGATAATCTGACAAGAAAATGTTTACAACGAAAGTCGATCAGTATTTGCCGTTCTGGAAAATTTCAATATAAAAAATGTTGGAGGTCACCTGGATGTATTAAATGTTAAGAAACAATGTCGCAACGTTCTAGCCGCAGTCGAGCTAACGCTGAAATAATTTTGGCCAGGAAAAGAAGGATTTCCAGTCCACTGTGCGCCGCGAATCGAAAAATTCTCCGTAAGTTCGTTCGGCTGTGTTAATGAACGTCTCGCGGAACCTTTGACACCGCGGCCGCGCAATTAAGAAACCCGCCGAACGATAACTTTCCTCGATCAAATACGGGCCGCGTCGCCGGATCGATATCGCGGTGTTAACAGTTTGTTTAGCCTTCGCAGCTGTGTAGGAGCGTGTCACGTGGCCGCTGGCACACGTGTTGCGGATAGTTAACGTGCGGTGCGATGCAAATTCGTGGTCTCGAAACTCCGCAAGAGCTGTCGCGCGTCGTACCTATCTTCGAACAACTCCTCCATTGAGACAGAGAGAGAGAGAGAGAGAGAGAGAGAGAGAGAGAGAGAGAGAGAGACGTCGATTCCCTCGGAAACTAATTAGCGGAGACCGAGCGCGCGATATCGATAATGTCGCTTCACCGCACTGCTAAAAAAATGGCCATCCGTGTTTTCTCGGATCGCTCGGCTTTTTACGAGAAATTCTATGGTCGCCATTAAAACGCTGTATTTCGTGCCCCGACGGAAAGTGGAATCAATAATTGGATTTGATCGTGCTTCGAACCCTCGGGTCTCGTTCCGGCCTCCATCTTGCCTCGACGGACCATGACAATGATAACCATTTTACTGAAAAGCGGTCCTTTGTCGCGCAAGAAAAATGATTAACGAAGCTCCGAAATCATGGTAATCGCGTGCGCGTGAAATGAGGAGGACACGAGCGGTTAACACTTGGATGACGGGACACGGGTCCATTTTGACCTCCCGGTGATGAATTTCTACCGAAAGGTCGTGCAATTCGGTGCAACAAGGAAACAAATGGATCTAGATACAATAGTTAACACTAAACCTACCGACACTTCTTGTACACCTGTTCCTACCATGCGTGGTCAAAATGACCGGTCGATAAAAAAGTTATTGTTAATACAATTAAACGTAGATAATAGGCAATTCGTTGCCGAATGAATTAGTAGATGAACAACTTCCATAAAATGACGATACGAATTTATTTTCATATCATTTCAATTATACAAGAAATACTGCGATGATCTCTCCTCGATTTACAAAATTGTATCGTGTCGTACACCTTTGCGGTTTGGATGCATTTGCTATGGAACATTATTATCAACCAGTCACGTGCGTAACTTGATAGCGTCTTATTCAATAAGGCGGCTCATTTAGTTTGAGTTGGCCATGCCGCGAATAGCCTTTCTTTTATATTGATTGTTTAGGTTTAGAAGAGTAAATGCCATATTATCTCGTGCGGTCAAATTGAGTGGCCGCGATAGGTAGGACAAGGTACATATATTTCTTAAAAAAAAATAATAATTAAACAAGAAATAAATAGGGGAAGGTAGCCTAATTTGGACCAATTTTATATGTTTCAGTATATAGAGATACATAAGGAGTGCCAATAAAAATTAGGTAGTAGAAAAGAAACTCACTAAGTGTACCTTCAGAATAATACCATCTATTAAATTTTAAAAAACATTTATAACCGTGAAAAATGAATTAAAAAAAATCGTGTCATGGGTCCAAATAAGGAAACCGGTTTCCTAAATTGAACCGCTAGTTTCCTAAATTGGACCGCTAGTTTCCTAAATTGGACCATTAGCTTTCTTAACGACAATTGGAACAAATGTTTAATGTTTAATGTTTGATATTGTACAGAAACTTAAATCTAACATAACCTCTCAAAATTGTAACTGCAAATTATAGATGAATAAGTAAGCTTTTGTGATGATATAATAAGACTTGTAAATATTTACGTTCAGACGAATTAACGGCTTTCACTCTTACGTCGAAATAACTAATTTTCTACTTAGTCAAACAAATAACCCTTATCTCAATGTAACCACGAGGCGTTTGTTCACAAACACGATTGCATTAACCTCGTCTATATCTACGTATAACAAGATGCCTATCCAAAATCGCACAGACTTCAGCAATCTTTGGATATCATAGTGGTCCAAATTAGGCTACCTTCCCCTACATACTTTAAGAAAAGTTGTAAAACTAAATATCGATGTGATAATGTTGTATGCACGAAATTGTACACAGAAGTTTGAAAAGGTGAATTTGACCGTAGGTTTAGTGTTAAAAGAAAATTGATGAACAACTGTCTCAACGGAATCAATGACTGCTCTGAATATTGATATCAAGCAAATCTAGATCTCGCTGCGGTCGGTCAGACCGGCAAATCGATTTGGCGAATAACAAACAACATTGCCTGGAAAACGGAGAGATTACGTTTCTATTCGGAGACATCGGCGACCTTTCGCATCGAGATACTGTTTTATTGCGAGCGACAGCGGTTTCGAAAGGCCGGACGAAAATACGAGGCCGGTGAATTATTTCGCGGGAGATATTCATTATCTCGCGATTACAGTCGCGCGGCGCCGCCGTTAATTAAAATTCAAAACGCGGTCACCGATTACCCGCGCTCGCCTATTTATATGTATACCCGTCGATCTATATGCTAAAGTGTAACTTTGACATTCTTTGACAGGGAAATGCCGGTTTTCTGAACGTGCGAAAGGCGGACGGAGAGTCGTTCTTTCGCCGAGCGAAAGTTCCTTTGTGCGGGCTCGCAACCCGATCGAAATTACGCGTGGTGACTCATCATGCCGGTAAACAACCACAGAGCATCGATATCAATTTAATCGGCTCACCGACAGAACGTTATTAAATCTGTCAAGGGTCGGGAACGATGTCACGGGGAAACACAAACGGTCCCGTGCGTGATCGATATGAAACGTGTCGTTTCCGACGGTGCAGCACGCCTAATCCGTACTACTGGGTGTCTCAACCATAATCGGACATTTCCACCTTTCAATGCGAGACGAAAACGTAGAATAACTTTTCCTCCTAGAGAGCTGCATTTTCGAATAATTCAATTCCAAAGAGTGTCTGGCCATGGCTGTCTGTTTCTACTTTCAAGCAACGAATATATTCCTATATCGATTTAGACCGCTGCGTCTTAGAAATTAAACGAAAATTATCAACGTTTGCATAAATTCAGTATCAGTAGACGCGGTGAGCATTAACCAGACATGTTTACTATCATTGCTTCTTTGTTCGCGACAACAATTCTGTGCCACTTCGTACGTTATGGGACTCGTACGTCGAAGCGCACGATGAATGGCGAAGATTGATCGATTAGCAGTCGAATGAATCGCTGGGGATTCCATTGGAATTCAATCTAGATCGAACGAGTACCTCTAAAATACCTCTTGAACGTTTCTGGACTGGAATTCGGTCGACCTCCAGCATGGAAATCAATATTTATGTTGGTTAGTACAGTTTGATGGTCCCGCGAGTAATTGGTTCTCAATCCTTTCTCCTTGATTTTCCAATTTCATGGTAACGAGACTTTCTTTTTGATGAAAGTTCTAGGGTCCCAAATTCCTACGATCTCAGAGGAAATCAGGGTCCCAGAGTCCCTAGGATCCTAAACTCCGACGATTGCAAATTCCTAGGGTCCCAAATCAATAAGGTTGCAAATTCCTAGGGACCTAAATTCCTGGGGTCCCAAATTTGTAGAGTCCCAAAGTCCTAGTACCTTAGATTCCTAGGGTCCAAAACTCCTGGGGTACCAAATTCCTAGTATTCCAAATTCCTAGTGCCTTAGATTCCTAGGGTCCCAAATTCCTAGGGTCCAAAATTCCTGGGATACCAAATTTCTAGGGTCCAAAATTCCTGGGGTCCAAAATTCCTGGGGTCCAAAATTCCTGGGGTCCCAAATTCCTAGGATTCCAAATTCTTAGGGTCCTAAATTCCTGAGGTCCCAAATTCGTAGAGTCCCAAATTCCTAGTATTCCAAATTCCTAGTGCCTTATATTCCTAGGGTCCCAAATTCCTAGGGTCCAAAATTCCTGGGATACCAAATTTCTAGGGTCCAAAATTCCTGGGGTCCTAAATCCTAGGGTCCAAAATTCCTGGGGTCCCAAATTCTTAGGGTCCTAAATTCCTGGGGTCCCAAATTCTTAGGGTCCCAAATTTCTAGGGTCCCAAATTCCTAGTGTTCCAAATTCCTAGTGCCTTAGATTCCTAGGGTCCCAAATCAACGAGGTTGCAAATTCCTAGGGTCCAAAATTCCTGAGTTCCCAATTTCTTATGGTCCCAAAGAGTCGCTAGAGTTCTAGAATTCTTAGGGTCCCAGAGTGCTTAGGGTGCCAAAGTGACTAGAGACCCAGAGTGCGTACAGTGCCTAGAGTCTTGGGATCCCAGAGGTCGTAACGGAAACGCCCAAAACTACAGATGCGATTAGTTCCAAGTCACAAGCGATTCCCGGGTCAAGGGGGACCCGATTAATTAACGAATCCAATCAGCACCGGATCGATGCGTCAGAAGCAAGTCTCGCAAGGAAAGCGCAAACGCGACACCGCACCGTTCCGCTTTTCTACCACGATATTTTCACCTTCGGTTGTCACGCGACCGGATCAATTAACGAAGCTAATTAACGTCTCCGTTCGAGCGCTCGTTTCGATCATCGACGGGTTCGCTGCGAAAGGCGGACAGAGATTGACGTGTTCCCGTTGATTTTCCGTTTCCGAGGGAGCTGCTCGCCGAGCCGAGCCGAGCCGAGCCGAGTCGAGAGGCGATCTGAATCGATGATCATTTTCCAATAAAATTTCTGAAACACAGAGAAACATTCCACGCTCGGCCCCTCGGGCCTTCAATTTCAGTGTCTCGATACGGTCGACGTTTTTCGCCGATGGTTTGAAAAACTCGGTGCAGCGAACGACGTACCTACCGCTAAGAGAGATAAATCACCGAAGTTTGGAAACCATTCGAGTCGGAGAACATGCTCTCGCGTGGTCGGGGTTGGCGTAGCCATAAATCTCCGCGAATGTTGCGTGAAGAAATTCAATTACAAATCTCTCCGGACGGGCCCGCCGCGGGAGCTAGAATTTAAATTCGAAGCTAATTAAGAGAATATTGCGCACGAACAGGCTACGTGTGCCGGGGAACGTTACGCGTATTAGTTTCCATCTGCAAACTTGTTGAACACGGTTCACCTTGGTGTCGGACGGTTTCGAATTCGTCGCCGAGGTCTCTTCTGCATTTTCTCTTGTTTCATTTCGAACCAAGGGAACTCTCGTCGATTCTTCTTCGAGGAAAGTTTTCGACGTCTATTTTCGGCCGAACGCGCTGTATCTACTCCGGACACGATGCTGCTTTCGAGTGGCAGCCACACGGACCGCCAGCAAATCTCAGACAAGAGTTGAGGGAACGATAAGCGTATTGCGAATCCGACTTAATCCGTCCGCGGTTACTCTCGCGCGCCGCAACCTGGATCAGCGTCCGCGGAAACGAAAGCTAGGAAATCAGGTCGGCCGAATCGGGGATACGGCACCGAATACATACTTCGCTCTGTCGTCATCGACTACTCCGGGGATCACCGCATCGCATCCACGGACTGATAATTCATTGTTAGCGGAGCCACTTGAATTACTAATTGGGGCCTGGAAGCTGCAATTAGAATCCATGAGGTCTTAAAATACCGAGTTTACAACTGCTATCGCGAAGACATTACCGTGCAACCTTTAATTAAGGCTTGGAGGGTCTAATTAGGACGTCGGATACCTCTAAATCTGAATATTTTGCCGATCTTGTGCTTCAATGCACCCTGCAACTTTGAGTGTTAACAGGCCAAGAAGAACTATAATTTTCCTTCCTCCAACTAGAACTTCTAGTCCTAAGTTTCTTGGGTTCTAGAAACCTAGCGTTCCTGAGTCCGTGGACTTCCAGAGACCTTAAGCTTCCAGAATCTCTAGGGTCCCTGAGTCCCTGAGCTTCCAGTATCCCTAGACTTTGAAAGTCCTAGAGTCCCCAGGATCCTTGAGCCCCAAGAGTTCTAGGCCCCCCGTGTTCTAAGCCCTCCTAATTCTAGGTTCCCCGAGTTCTAGGCCCCCGAGTTCTAAGCCCTCCTAATTCTAGGTTCCCCGAGTTCTAGGCCCCCGAGTTCTAGGCCCCTCGAGTTCTCGGCCCCCCTAATTCTAAGCCCTCCTAGTTCTAGGCCCCCCGAATTCTTCGCCCCCTAATTCTAAGCCCTCCTAGTTCTAGGTCCCCCGAGTTCTAGGCCCCCCGAGTTCTAGGCCCCCAGAGTTCTAAGCCCTCCTAGTTTTAGGTCCCCCGAGTTCTAGGCCCCCGAGTTCTAGGCCCCTCGAGTTCTAGGCCCCCAGAGTTCTAAGCCCTCCTAGTTTTAGGTCCCCCGAGTTCTAGGCCCCCGAGTTCTAGGCCCCTCGAGTTCTAGGCTTCCCGAGTTCTAAGCCCTCCTAGTTCTAGACCCCCGAGTTCTAGACCCCCCGAGTTCTTGGCCCCCCTAATTCTAAGCCCTCCTAGTTCCAGGTCCCCGAGTTCTAGGCCCCTCGAGTTCTAGGCCCCCCGAGTTCTTGGCCCGTCTAGTTCTAGGCCCCCCGAGCTCTACGCCCCCCTAGTTTTAGGTCCCCCAACCTCTAGACCCTTCGAGATCTAGGCCCCCGCCCAAGTTCCAGAGCCCCTGAGCTCTAAGGCCCCCAAAGTCCTAGAGTCCCGAGATTACTACAGCCCCCAGAGTCCTAAGCTCCCCAGAGTCCCAGAATCTAGGGGAGTTTCTCGCATCCCCGAAGTCCCAGAGATCTTTGTTCCTAGAGTCCTTTACTTCTCATTCACCTCGGGGGCGCGTCAATTAGGAATGCAAACTTCTAATTAGATAGACATCCCAGCCAACAGGCTCTCACTTGGAATGGGAAGACGCGCGCAGTACCCCGGGTACTTGGCAGGAGTTTCAATTAGCCGAAGACAATGTTTCCGAATGACCGAGGATCATCAAAGTTCCGGGACCGGTTACCTAAATAGTTGTAACGCCACGGTGACCTTAGTCGTGCCGTGCCGCGGGTTCGAGGATGCAGAGGATCGAAGGAGCTCCCCGAGTGGCCGTGCATCAAGTTCGCCTAACAATGGCTTGAAAACGGAAGTTGTAGGATAACGGGCCGACGAGCCGTGAACTTTCACGTGCGCCCTTTTCCCAGGCTGTCCGAAAGTTTTCGGCGGAGCGACGCGCGCGTTCCGCGAATTTCCCTAATGGCGGCCGACGCGGGCCACGATCACTGGCACCGCGACATAAATTCTTCGGTACGCAAAGTGCCTCGTGAATTAGGAACCGGCCAAGTTTCCCAGAGCGGGAACTCGGTAGACGTTTACGCTACGTTGGAGCCCCAGAGACGCAACTTTTGATGGTAAAATGATAACGTGTCGTAGCGAAACTTCCGGCACACTTAACGTGTTAGCTTCTGCGGAGTATTTTTTGATAGAGGGCTTTCCGGAAGGGGAATTTGTTTCTTAACTGGTTCAGGATCTTTCGTAGTTGACGGGGGCAACTGGGCTTGATTCGTGGAAGTGTCACCTCGGTATGGATCTCAAGAGTGTCGCGTGAAGTCGTACAAATTTATGTGGCTGCCATGCAACGTCGCGTAACGATAGGTCCCATGGGTCGCACTGGTTGCGTCAGTGCTCGTTGCGATCTGGAAACCTGACTCCGACAGGCTCGTTGAAAATTTATGGGAACAACAAGATCCCATTGCCATTTCAAGGGATTCCCTGTAGTTGCTATGGCAATCTTGTCGAGAGATGGCGAAGCTGAAGTCCGGGGTCATAGATTTGGTCGGCTACTGTTTCGGATGGCTAGGTGCCTAGAATTATAGGGAATTCTAGAATGGTAGAATTGCAGAAATTTGGAAGTCTCGAGTGCCTAAATTCTAGAGTCATAGGGAATTCTAGATTCGTAGGATTCCCTATAAATTTCTAAGTCTCGAGTGCCTAAATTCTGAACTCGTAGGGAATTCTAGATTCGTAAAATTGCAGACATTTGGAAGTCTCTAGCGCCTAAATTCCAGAGCCATAGGGAATTCTAGATTGGTAGAATTGCAGACATTTCTAAGTCTCGAGTGCCTAAATTCTAGACTCATAGGGAATTCTAGATTCGTAAAATTGCAGACATTTGGAAGTCTCTAGCGCCTAAATTCCAGAGCCATAGGGAATTCTAGATTGGTAGAATTGCAGACATTTCTAAGTCTCGAGTGCCTAAATTCTAGACTCATAGGGAATTCTAGATTCGTAGAATTGCAGCCATTCGGAAGTCCTAGTGCCGAAATTCCAGAGCCATAGGGAATTCTAGATTGGTAGAATTGCAGACATTTGGAAGTCTCTAGCGCCTAAATTCCAGAGCCATGGGGAATTCTAAATGGGTAGAATTGCAGACATTTGGAAGTCTCTAGTGCCTAAATTCCAGAGCCATAGGGAATTCTAGATTGGTAGAATTGCAGACATTTGGAAGTCTCTAGTGCCTAAATTCCAGAGCCATAGGGAATTCTAGATTGGTAGAATTGCAGACATTTCTAAGTCTCGAGTGCCTAAATTCTGAACTCATAGGGAATTCTAGATTCGTAGAATTGCAGCCATTTGGAAGTCTCGAGTGCCTAAATTCTGGACTCATGGGGAATTCTAGCTTTGTAGAATTGTAGGGGTTTAGAAGTCTTTCGAGTGCCTGGATTTTTGAAATCGTGGATCAACCGTTTCATGTCTTTTGGTGGATAGACTCCGATAGTATGGGGAATTGGAGTTGCGTGGTGGATATAGGGACACAGAGGGTTCTACTTTTAGGAGGGTTTGGTCATGCTACCGGCGTGTAAACGATGACGGCACACGGACTGCCGAGTCAGTCCATTAAACGTCGATACTGAACAAATAAATATTTCTTCATATCGCCGGTGCGAATGAAAGCGTCGCTCGCTGACGTCGAATCCAGCCGCGTTTCGACCATTACCTGTCCTCGTTCAAACGCTTTTTGGACGGTATTGCGTCATCGACGACCTTGCCGCGACGTGGACAGATTAATGTCGACGCCATTACTCGAAATAATGAGAACGATAACGATCGCGTTAAAACGCAAGCGAACGATAATGCCTGGAACGAGAACGAAACTGGGCAGCTGCTCGGACGAAGATGTTGCAGAGCGTTATGGTTGGTATCGTTAACATCAACTTCCTCGATGAACCAGAGACTTAAGGTGCGAACATCTCTGACTATTAAAAAAGTCAAACGCAAATCCTTCGAGTTCAAAACGAATCGGTGATCTAGGAAAATTTATTTAAATTAAATTTAAAATTCTGACGAGTTCAAGATAAGTCAATAATTTCCCAAAAATTAGCGGTTCCACTGACAGAATTGCATTTAGCTTTTCATGGATTGAGACACCTCGACATTTCCAAGAAAATCGCTGCCCTAATAAATTCGCGCAGGAGTTCCTTTCAGTAAATGATTCTTCGATCTCGAGAACAATTGCGTCTTTATTTCCTCGAGTATCGGAGTCAGCAAATTTCCCTTACCAGAGAATCGCTGTATCACGTCCCGCAGTTTCACCTAGTAGTGCAGTTCTTACATCGTGCGAACCAGACAACCCCTAAAACGTTGCACAATTGTCGAATCCCCGTGGTCGCGTTAAACCGTAACTGCACATTCGCCTCTTAACCGATTCAGCACACGTCGAAAGGAAATTGCGTTCGATGGGGAATAGCGCGAAAGCGGTTTCAAGAGGAAAGAAGAGCCAGAGGGGCGGAGAGGGAACTCCGGGAGGAGATCCGGATCGAGCAAATACTTTCCGACGTTACATTTCGCGGAATGAACAAATATCGACCATGACTACGCTCACCGACGACGTAATTTACATACGTTGCCGGTCTGCGCGCGCGGATGTTATCACGGATGAGCAGGGAAAATACCACTCCGGCGCCGAACTTCCTAAAACAATTGTTCCTTTAGTCGGAAAACCCAACCGACCAACGTCACCCGAATTCGCAATTCCCGAAATTTACCCGTATTTCGTCCCCCCTGCGCTTCGTAGTTCCAGAATAATACGGAAACAGGCGGATCAGAAGTTGCACATTTCTATGGATCTAGATATCCACATTATTAAATGTTTCATGGCATGAGGGGCCTAGAATCCAATAGTCCTGGGGATCTAGGAGCCTAGCGATCCAGAATTCCTATGGATCTGGGAACATCGACACCTAGGAATCCAGAATTCTATTCCCCAGAATTTTGGACTCCCAGAGTCCTAGGGTCCCAGAATTCCATACCCCAGAATACTGGGCTCCCAGAGACTTAGGAATCCAGAATTCTATAACCCAGAATTTTGGGCTCCCAGAGTCCTAGAGTCCGAGAATTCTATACCCCAGAATTTAGGACTCCCAGGGTCCTAGGGTCCCAGAATTCTATACTCCAGAATTCAGGGCTCCCAGAGTCCAGACTCCCAGAATTCAGGGCTCCCAGAGTCCTAGAGTCCCAGAATTCTATACCCCAGAATTCAGGGCTCCCAGAGTCCAGACTCCCAGAATTCAGGGCTCCCAGAGTCCTAGAGTCCCAGAATTCTATACCCCAGAATTCAGGGCTCCCAGAGTTCTAAGGTCCCAGAATTCAGGGCTCCCAGAGTCCTAGAGTCCGAGAATTCTATACCCCAGAATTTAGGACTCCCAGAGTCCTAGGGTCCCAGAATTCTATACCCCAGAATTCAGGGCTCCCAGAGTTCTAAGGTCCCAGAATTCAGGGCTCCCAGAGTTCTAAGGTCCCAGAATTCTATACCCCAGAATTCCGGGCTTCTACAGACTTAGAAATCCAGAATTCTATACCCCAGAATTCTAGGGTCCCAGAGTCCTAGAGCCCCAGAATTCTATAGCCCAGAATTCTGAGAATCCAGATTCCTGAGAATCCTCGAGTTCTTAGGGCCCTAAAATGCGTAGGACCCCGCAGTGCCTAGGGCCCCCCAGAGTTCCTAGAGTCTCAGAGGCCCAGAGTCCTAAATTCTTATAAGTCTAGGCGCCCAAAGACGCAGAGCCCATAAGTTCTATAAGTTGAAGCGCTCGGAATCGTACAGTCCCATAAATGTAGGGACCTAAGACCCCGAATTTCTGTAGATTTGAAATCGACTGTATCCCGACTCTGTATAGACGGCTACAGTGCGTCCCACTCACGCCCACGTTCGCTAATTGAACGGTGACTTTCACAGACGGCGAGCAGACGTGGCCAAGAAAATATTTGTTCCTCAGCTGGAGTCGGTTGCGAGGCGTGTGTTCACGCAATATCTCACGCGCCGCCGCGTGATGTCACCGCGGTGTCTTGTTTTTCCTGGCTATCTGGCGTGCACGCGTCAAATGCCGAGGTCGAACCCCGGCGTATGCAAAAACATTACCGTTAACGCTAACGCGAATTATTATCGTTCATTATAGCGGAGACACGAAACCCCGAGAAGGTCAAAGATAAGCGACGTCTCCCCCTTTTGTTTCCTGGCCGGAGACCAGCAGCGGATCGATGGAAGAAGCTAGATCCTCTATCCTAGGCTGGAACGTGACCGGTCTCCCTCTCTCTCTCCCTCTCTGTGTGTGTGTGTGTGTGTGTGTGTGTGTGTGTGTGTTCGATTGTTCTAAACAGAGTTCATTAGGCCGATGACGTGATCGGAACGATGCTGATCGGTTTTCTGCGTTAGCAGTTCTGCTTCGCAATGGGCAACGTGCACACATGCCAGTCAAACAGGTGCTGATCAAGGGGAACGCGAGACGCGCATTCCTCTCCGTTACGTGCTCGTCATACCTAAACGCGACAGTCACGGTGAACCGACGCTTTTCCGACGCGCTTTCGTTCCGCGATCCTCCGGCTACTTTTTTCCCCGTCGTCGCGATGACGGCGACAACGCTTCGAAAAGGTCTGCCACGATCCTAGCTACCGCGTAATCCGCTTAGGCGTTACTCGAACGATAGAATCCCTCTCTTTCTCCTTCTATCTCCTTCTATCTCTTTCCGTTCGTCCTGTATCGTCGAATTTAATTGCATCGGATCCAGCAGCGGCGAACCTCCCGCTCTTTTGTGAATTCATTTCCTATCCCATTGTGCTCTCTCGTACTTTACTCGATCGTTCTATTTAATTCATTAGTGTTCCCTTCTCTCGAATAATTGTTGTTATTCGCCGCCCGACTGAATATTGTTTTCACGAGCCCGCACGGAGAGTTCCGTTTTCCGGGTTCATTCGTAATTCCAAGTTTTTATGAAGAGTTGTCCTTCTCCGAGCGTCATATGCTCGCGACGGGTCCAGAAAATATGAAGAAAGATGGACTCTCTCTCTCTCTCTCTCTCTCTCTCTCTCTCTCTCTCTCTCGCGTGCACGCGCGCGAATGAGAAATACGGGGAACGCGCGCTCACCGAGTCGCCGGAATTCTAGCTAAAAATTATTCAAGCAATTTGTCGCCGAGTAACGCTCGCTTTTTGCGGGCATTCGCGTAACAGCCATTTATCGTTTACGCTTTTCGTTCGATCGCGCCTTACCGGTTCTGCGTACGTGCCGGCGCAAAAACTATGGAACGATTCGCGGCTGTGGCAACGAACGTGTCGTCGACGTATGCTAGCAAAGATGCGAAACGAATCGGCTCGTCAAGGTCGCTTGGGAAACTTTTCATCCTTTTACAACGAGCATCTCGAACAGAATTTGACAAGCGTGGCTGCCCTCGATCTTTCTGCCTTCAGATAAGACTGTACTAGGATAAGGGACCCAATTACTGTGGGGGTGCCAATTACTGTGCCCTATATTAATTATACTTATTTCCAAAGCATTATAATATTAAAGAAGAGATATCAAATTTTTCTCATTAACCCATTTGAAGGCCTTTATCACCAAACTTTTTTTTTATTATATTTAAGTACAAAAATGACTACAAGTAAAAGAACTACATATTTCAGCATTACAAGAAAAAATAAATTGAGCGTATTTATACGCTCCGGTGATAGTAACCAGGAAAATTGAGCGTATATATACGCTAATGATGCAAAGGGGTTAAAAAAAAAGTTACAAAAGTTTGTTTTACCTTTAATTGTGTACCGATCGTTAAAGAAGAAACGCGTATTCTTTTACAGTTTTCGGCAAACCAGCCTGTGTTCCAAATATTCTAAAAAGTATAATTTATTTTTACATCGCTGTAATAAAATGGCGACGTCCGTACCTTCCGAAGATCATATTCGTCATTGCATACTTTTTCGTTTTCATGCTGGATTTAATGCAACGGTGACAACAAAGAAAATTTGCGATGTTTATGGAGATGTATTGAAGGTCAACAAGTGTTAACGTTGGTTCAGAAGGTTTGCTGCTGGTGATTATGATCTCTCTGACAAGCCTCGAAGTGGACGACCAATTTGATAATGACACCCTAAAATCTCTAGTGGAAGCTGATCCAAAATTAAGTATACAAGAATTATCGAGAAGCCTTGGGTCCACATGGTCAACTATACAAAGGCACCTACACGAAATGGGAAAGGCATATGGGCCAGGAATATGGGTACCGCATCAATTATCTGAGACCAACAAGAATATTCGTCGATCAATTTGCACTTCATTGCTATCCAGATTTCGTAGAGATCCATTTCTTAGCAGAATCGTTACCGGAGATGAAAAATGAATTCTTTGTGATAACATAAAGCGTTCGAAGCAATGGTTTTCTGCAAATCAAACCGCAATATCAACCCCTAAACCTATCTTATCACTTAGAAAGGTGTCGCTGTATGTCACTTTCAGTTGTTGAAACCTGGAGAGTTACTGCTGAGTTGTATTGTCAGTAATTATAAAGGCTATATTCAGAACAATTGAAAAAGAGGGCATCTTTAGTCCATAGAAAAGGTGTAATACTGCAAATTGACAATTCCTGGCCCCATACAGCGAAACTCACTCAGGAAAAATCAAAGAATTGCAATGGGAAGTTTTACCGGAGCCGCCATACTCACCGGATATTGCTCCCTCTGACTATCATCTTTTCAGATCTCTGGAGCATTATTTAAGAAATAAAACATTCTGTAAAAGATGTAAGGAGGCACCTTGAGTCATATTTTGCTTCACGAACCCTGGATTTCTATAGGAGGGGTATTGAAAATTTGCAGGAAAGACGGCAACCTGTTCTTGATAATGATGGAGATTATATAATAAATTAAGAAATAAAACGTTGAATTCACTACAAAATTTGTTTTAGATTTCAAAATAATTGATTACTTATGGGTCTCCCTAATATTAACGATAAGTACGAATTATTATGGGCAGTCGGCCAAAAAATGTTGAGGATAGCTCGAGAGAGGAGGAAACGGCGAACGATTCGATTCGCATTTAGGATGCAGCCGGCTGTCAGGCCTCCGACGAGGTTCGCAAGCGATCCGAACGGAAGTTTCAGCCTCCGGGGAACCGGAGCTCATTAAATCCTCGACGAAGCGGGGCAGGAAGGGGCTGCGAGAGAGCGAGCGTATGCCTCCTAGAGAACGGTGATTTGCAATTGAGATCGCGCCGGTTAGAATGACGAAAATATGAAATTTAAATGACGTTCGCCGCCTAACCTCGCGAAGACACGAGGCCGCCGCGGCGGCGTACCTACACGCCCGAAAAATATTTCCCTTTCCAGAGGAATCATCTTGCTCGATGGCTTTGACGAACACTTTTGACGCGTGTCATCTCGATTCGAAATTCCTCGCATCGTAACTGTCAGCGTGCTTTTCCTTTTTCTGATACTGAGAAAGCGTCATCGTCAATTATGAAGCTCAAATTATAATAGAAACCTTGGATCTTGACATCTACGTTCACGTAGGAAGCGTTTAGAGCTGAAACGAGAGAGTATTGTGTTGTTCCGTCTGTAACATCACAGTCCTACCCCCACCACGTAGCTGTCCTATCCAATCCGAAGGCAACAGGGCGTTCCCAGCCAATCAGCGCGTCGCTCAGGGCGTGTCCAACGACTTCTGGGCCCTCCCACTCGCGCGACCCTACAGAGGAATTGTATGTTTTCATCGGAAAACTGCTAGAACAACAAAAGCGAATGTTTGTTTGAACACAAGTTGATTGAATGGTTTCGAAAATTGAGACAGAATTCTCTTGTTCGAGTTTATCAAGCAAACTATACGGTCCGAGAAGGTTAGGTTTTTGTAGGAAGAGCTTGAACCTTGACCTTTACGTCTGCCGTCGCGAGCTGTATTGTATCTTCGGTCCCAGGATATATGGAAGAATCATAACAACCATTACGGCTCGTCTACGGGAACGGGTAACAATGCTGGTGTCACGATAATCTCTGGTTGTAAGCTCGGTCGTCCGACGGAACTGTGGCCGTCGACGGGCACTGTCTTACGCCACATTAACGCGACCGCACGAATGAGTTAACAGCAGCAATTTATCGCCTGCCACCCTGAGACTATTGTTCCACGCTGTTGCTGCCGGCTGAACCCGGATCGCGAACAATTCCTATCGAATTATCAATAACCGATCCAATCTTGTTTGCTGGAAAACTCAACGCGGTTTCCCGCTTCATGGACCGGAATTCTGCGCGCGGATGCATACCGGGTGGCTTATAACGACGAACGCGATCCATTAATCTTTCGTCCTGAAATCAGTCGGCGATCTGTTTCACTCGTCTGACCATCGTTTGCCTTTTCTACTTATCGAACGCGTGAAACATGCTGCGTCAGGATTTTTCAACTTTCAATCATAAATTTCGATTACTCCGTTACCACGACAGACAATTCAAGTTCTCAAACGGATACGACTGTTTTAATCAGTGTCGCGAAGAATGGGAGACTCGTGCATTGGTCTCTTTACCCACCATTGTATTATAATTCGCTGTGTGGCAATAAGGTTACCTTCAGAATGTTGTAATAAAATACGCAAGCACAATGTCTTCGCAGATATGTATTGTAACAAGGACACTGCCAATGCCAGTTTACATTCGGAACAAGTGAAAATTTATCGACTCTAGATAAATATATAATATTCAGTTAGTGTTCTCACTTTAGTCGAATTATTTCGAACGAATCGCCGAGGGACTCCGCAACCACCGCGTATGCGACAAAAACGGGACAACACCGATTACGGGTTCATTTGCAATTTAATTGCGACATCACTTTCCGATTGATTCTCCGGCCGGGCGCGGACGTGTTTGCAAACAGATTTTCATCGATTGGCGCGGCGTTTTGTCAGGAAGGAAAAGAGGCGGACGAGAGCGGGTTTCAAGGTCGATTTCGGTCGCTCGACGGAGATCGCTCGCGTTAAATATTCCATTTAAAACGGGAGCCCATCAATCAGCGGCTGGTGGCCGGGAACGAGCGAAATCCCGAAACAATACAATCGAATCGACAACGCGGGGGGATGATTCCCGTGACGCAGGAACGCGTCGAGGTCGTGATCACGAGAAGCATCGTTCAAACGTCCGGCGCAGATTGAACCGTCGTTCCTGTGCCTCTGTCAAGGATTTCGTGTTAAACCGAAAACAACAGGCGATCTGTTCTTTTTTCACTGGGAATTCAATTCCTCGCTTCGTTCGAAACCGATCTCGAAATTAAAGGAGTCGCGGCATGGAACCGGGAAGCGTCAAGATGGCGACGTTTCCCCTTTTCTCAATGGCTTCTCTTGGCGAACAAATATTTGACTTTGCATCAAAGGAAATTGAATTCAGTATTTATGTTTGTCAGTGCGGTTTGATGGTCCCGCGAGTAATTGGTTCTCAATCCTTTCTCCTTGATTTTCCAATTTCATGGTATCGAGACTTTCTTTTTGATGAAAGTTCTAGGGTCCCAAATTCCTACGATCTGAGGAAATCAGGGTCCCAGAGTCCCTAGGATCCTAAACTCCTACGATTGCAAATTCCTAGGGTCCTAAATTCCTGGGGTCCCAAATTCCTGGGGTCCCAAATTCATAGGGTCCAAAATTCCTGGGGTCCCAAATTCGTAGAGTCCCAAATTCCTAATGTTGCAAATTCCTAGTGCCTTAGATTCCTAGGGTCCCAAATCAATAAGGTTGCAAATTCCTAGGGTCCAAAATTCCTAGGATACCAAATTCCTAGGGTCCCAAATTGCAGAGGTCCCAAATTCCTAGTGCCTTAGATTCCTAGGGTCCCAAATCAATAAGGTTGCAAATTCCCAGGGTCCCAAATTCCAGAGGTCCCAAATTCCTGGTGTTCCAAATTCTTAGGGTCCCGAATTCGTATAGTTCCAAATTCCTAGTGCCTTAGATACCTAGGGTCCCAAATACCTAGGGTCCCAAATTAATAAGGTTGCAAATTCCTAGGGTCCAAAATTCGTGGGATACCAAATTCCTAGGGTCCCAAATTGCAGAGGTCCCAAATTCCTAGTGTTCCAAATTCCTAGTGCCTTAGATTCCTAGGGTCCCAAATTTCTAGGGTCCCAAATCAATAAGGTTGCAAATTGCTAGGGTCCAAAATTCCTGGGATACCAAATTCCTAGGGTCCCAAATTCCAGTGGTCCCAAATTCCTGGTGTTCCAAATTCTTAGGGTCCCGAATTCGTATAGTCCCAAATTCCTAGTGCCTTAGATACCTAGGGTCCCAAATTCCTAGGGTCCCAAATCAATAAGGTTGCAAATTGCTAGGGTCCAAAATTCGTGGGATACCAAATTCCTAGGGTCCCAAATTGCAGAGGTCCCAAATTCCTGGTGTTCCAAATTCTTAGGGTCCCGAGTTCGTATAGTCCCAAATTCCTAGTGCCTTAGATTCCTAGGGTCCCAAATTAATAAGGTTGCAAATTCATAGGGTCGAAAATTCCTGGCCCAAAAGGGCGACGTTTCCCCTTTTCTCAATGGCTTCACTTGGCAAACAAATATTTGACTTTGCATCAAAGGAAATTGAACTCGCGAATAAGTCACTTGCTAGATATCCTCTGATTTCCGAGACGCTCGTTTCACCGTGGAAAAACTAAGTGCATCTCCACTGAACTTGAAAATACCTCCTTGATACCAATCTCAAAAATGTTGGAGGATGATGAAGAATTCGTTTGGAGAATATCGTGCAAGTTGTTTTTTCTCGGGACACCTTTGACAAACTGGTAGACGCAGACTTTTCCGGACGCGAGAAAGAAATTGTGAGAAGCGTCGCTCGCGTTTTCGAGATTGACATCGGGCAATCGTTTCATGTTCGCTTAGTTTTTTCCGGAGCGCGATGAGCGTCGTCGAGATGCAGTTGATGCGTTGAAGCCGCAGCTAATGCGGCGCAAAACACCGAAGATTCAACTCGAGATAAGCACAAGCCCATGAATTATTCATCCCGCGTCCTTTCCGGTCTACATAGACCAAGAGCATCGTAAACACTCGGATCAAGTTTTCATAAGCTGAAAAAATAACTCTTAGCAAACTGTTTCTGCCCGTGCGATCCGCAAACAATGAGCCACCATCGAGATCGCACGATCGGAACAGCGTCGTGCTATTAAAAATACAAACTATTTCGAATTTGGTACCCGACAACCTGATACCCTAAGCTACGTACACGATACTAGCCAGCGGATTTGATGCATTTATGGCAAAAATCGAAATTTGAACAGTATTCAACAAAGAGATCTCTCTGGTTTCAGGCACACCGCCGTGGACGAGGGTTCGCCAGGTTCGGTCTCTCGGTCTCTGCCGGTTCCTCAGGACTCGAGGGACTCTCTGGACGTGTCCTTGAACGCCTCGAGGAACATCGTTTTTCCATTAGACTCTAGTTCCGGCGAGCACTTCTCCTCCATCGGCAGGTTCGACCTGCGGAAGCCGGATACCACTTTCCAATACTCCGAGAAAACTGCGACATCGTTGGGCTTCGGGGTCGAAGTTCGCGACCCGCCGCGTTCGCGAGAATCTGCGACCTCTAAACCGTTTGCACGAAGATCGCCGGGTCGATTGACATCGAAGGATCGATCGTCGGACCGATCGCCGGAACGATCTTGCGACTCGGGGAGCAAGGTGACCATCAGGCTACCTCGCGAGGACTCCAAGGCGAAGACCACGGACCAGGAGGACTCTTCCAGGTCTTCGTCGAGTCCCGAAGAGGGTAACGATCGCGAGATCGTCGAGGTTCGCAAGGACAGCGCGCTGTTCCTCGAGGAGACCGAAGGGCTGCCTACTCTTCGCGAAATCTTGAAGTCCAGGACACCGAGGGTCATCAGACCTAGAAGGGAGAGCAGCGGGTACGCGAGCAACCTGGGCACCTTCGACGAAGACAGACGGAGTTCAACGGCGGACGCCCTGCAGGACCTGTCCTTGTTCCTGAAGGAAAGACGCAGGTCCTCCGTAGGATCCAAACGACTCAGCTCGAAAGTGATCGTCGGCAGAGCCGAGGGCAGCCTCACCGAGGAAACGGACACTGTGCTGGACAGAATGCCGACCACCGAGCTGCACCGGAAGCTACCCAACGCGGGACTAGACATGCCTAACATCGAGGAAGCCAAGGAGCTGCCGAGGGACCAGCTGGTCGCCAAGGAGACCCTAAACAGCCTCTGCAGTCTCGTCGAACGCGTCACCGTAGGTAAGCAAAGATATTCTCGTGGATCATCCCGAGATGTTCCTCTAAACCCTTCATCTTCAACGCATGAACAACTATCTTAGCTTTGAGGGTTATTTTGCTGGTTGGAATGTTCCCAAGATATTCTATCAAACGCGTGTGCTATCCCAGGTTAGGGCTCCTAGTTTCCAAGATAGTTTACAAACTAAATATGCTAGCTACCCCAACTTGGAGGACTTTTCTTCCAGCTGTATCAATGTCCTGAACATTACCATTTAAGACAAAAGTTTGAAGAATCGAGAAACCGTGGTGTAGGTATATTGTTAAAGGACTCTTGTGCCCACAGAGGATGCTCCGGTGCGTCGGCCACCGGAAGACTCTTCAGGCCTCCGCGCGCCCCCAAAATTGGACGGCGAAACCCTCGTGGGGACAAAGGATTGCGCCACTCCTGCGCGAAGCCGAGATCCATTGGCGGGCGTCACGGTCGGATCGATCGATCGCGGCTCGACGTGCCCAACGTCCGCGAGCACTTCAAACCCGATTGTCTGTCTGCAAATCCCATCGTGCGATCGGAACATAGGAGCGGAGGCTGGCCAAGCGAGGGATCGATCGAGGCTGAGCATTAACCTCGAGCAGGTTAGGCCCTCGGCCGAAGGCATCAGGATCGAGGAGGAGCCGATCGATAAAGTGTCTCCGTTGTCCGTCAAGGGCGAGGAGTCGGATCAGTCCGAATACGAGCAATCGAAGGTTCTTCCTCGGACGGTGAAGGTGTACCAGCTGCTGGCCACCCAGTCGGAGGACAGGGCCGACAGGGAGATGTACTTAGCCGACAGGAGGATATCCCTGCAGATATCCAAGCACGATGATCCCCAACAGTCCATAATGATGACCGCCGAGTCGAAAGACGACGTGTCCTCGCAGCCAGGGAGCACCATGACTCTCAGCGCCAGTGTCTCCAGTGATATGAACACTCGCCTCTACGCTGAGGTCACCGAGGACACGATGCTGAAGAAAGGCTCCTCGCCTGGGGACCCGGCGACTGGCCAGAAGTTCCTCGGAGACTCCTCCACCATGACGGTCAGGCCTATCTATCCTTATTGTCCTTACTCTCCGTACGGCAGTCCTCAAGGATCACCCAGGAACAGGAGGAGACCGCTGAGGGAGAGCAGGAGGGTGTCGATCGACAACAGGCAGGGCGCTTTGCAGCTGAACCAGTACAAGCTCCTGGACAACATTGGACAGGTGCTTGGATTGTTTTAAACATTAGAATTATTGATAATAGGAGAATCGTTCAATATACAGCGTGTCCCACGAACTCTGTTCACTTCAATATCTTGGTTATTTCAAACAATACTGAATAGACTACGTCAAATGTGAACATTGGTATGCTTTTCACGAAGAACATTCTTCACGAAAACAGTCGAATATCTCAGCAACGGTAAATTTTAGGACAAATACACTTTAGTACTTTTATACTCAGAATACACCAATCTATCTGAATCGAGTATAAAACATTGGACATTCCATTTGAAAAAACAAAGGTGACCTCTACATCTTCTCTACGCCTCCATTCGCAAGAATATCATTTATACCATATTCTGTAGCTTCTTAAAAGAAAATTTTTTTAAATCGTATCGAGAGGGGGGTTGTAATGCAAAATATTACAGGGACGCGAGGGGTACGACACCGGCAAGCCATCTCATGTACACCGAGAAGTGCTGCATAAAAGAGATTTTAACTTTTCCGACGAGAAGAATCCCGCGAAACGTTGTTGAATCATTCGAATTTGGTTGTTGCCCACAGGGTTCATACGGTATCGTGAAATTAGCTTACAACGAGGAGGACGGGACTCACTACGCGATGAAGATCCTCAGCAAGAAGAAGCTGATGAAGAAGGCGGGGATCTTTGGTAGAATGGCTCCCGGCAGAAAGGGTGCCGCAGATCCTCTTGCGAAAGTCTACAGAGAAATCGCGTTGCTGAAAAAATTGGATCACCCTAATGTGGTGAAGCTGGTCGAGGTGCTCGACGATCCGGACGAGGACAATCTCTATCTTGTTTTCGAGCTGGTCCAGAGGGGCGAGATACTTCAGATTCCGACGGACAAACCTCTGGACGAGGAAACCGCCAGGAAGAACTTCCGCGACGTCGTGATGGGCGTTGAATATCGTAAGTGACCCCATCAAATCCACCCTTCGATTTAACTCCACCTAAGCCCATACATTTCTACCCATACATACACACTACCGCTCAAAAGTATCCGGACACTCGCGAAATATGTATCAGCATCGCGTGAAAGTTATTCCAGTGCCTAAAATCGATTTTTATTAGTTTCCTATGAATGGACTGCGGATCTTTATGCAAAATAAAGAACATTTGCATTGATTGACAAGACCCAGGAGCTAAATGAAAATTTCTTTCATTTTTTAATTATTTTATTAAGCTAATTATTATAATGTTTAGTTTATCCCTCCAATTCATCATGCATTTTTTCAAGCATTAAAGAACCAGTAGAATTGAAGAAACTGGTGAAGAATACAGCAACGAATAAGTTTCTTTAATACATAGTATACAGCAAACTTGTAGCGCATTAAAAATAACATTTGTGTAACTTATTATTATTAATACGTTAATAGCAAATTTCTTTCATTTTTTAATTACCTTATTAAGCCAAAACCAATACACTGGTGCCCTTAAATCGTTTAATATGTCCGCTGCTTTAAATTGTGCTTACCCATTTTTGTCATAAATGCATAGAATCCGCAGTCCACTTGTGAAACATCTAACGTTTTAAATTAAAAATTACGTATGTGGAACTTACCAATAATACACTAAAATTAACCTCTTGCACTGGAAATTAATTGGCAAAAGCCCGAGACTAACTCGTCCAAAGCGAGCTTTTACTTGTAATAATGTCTATTAAATTTTTAAGCAGATTGCAGGTGTAAAAAATGCATATAGTCGTACCATTTAGATAAATATAAATAAGATTTACAATGTTCTAAAGCATTTTATTAATAATTCTGTACAGTATGACAAACAAGCGACGTGCATAGTTCATCTACGTAAATGACAAAGTATGCAATGACGAATATGATCCTCGGAAGGTACGATCGTCGCCATTGTATTACAAGGTTGAAAAAATAAATTATACTTTTTAGAATATTTTGAACACAGGCTGCTTTACCGAAAACTCTAAAAGAATACGTGTTTCCTCTTCAACGATCGGTACAGAACTAAAGGCAAAACAAATTCTTTGCAAATAATTGATTACCGTGCCGAACCGAAATAATTGACCGAACCGATTTGCAGAATATTAAAAAATTGAGGAAACACTAGGGCCTCGCGTAAGGTCGATCTGTGTCGTTGTTCCCCCCTCTCGCATTCTGCTCTAACTGCGAATCACGTTCCAGCATCGACCGTAAACCATTTGCACCGCGTGTTAATTAACTTTCCCGACCGTGTGTTCGCCGTTCCAGTGCACTACCAGCGGATAGTGCATCGGGACATAAAACCGAGCAACCTGCTGGTGGACAGCGACGGTCGAATCAAGATCGCTGATCTGGGAGTCAGCGCGGAACTGAGGGCGTCCGGAGAATTATTATCTGGACCAGCCGGCACGCCAGCGTTCGCGGCACCCGAAACAACCATACCTGGCGCACATTATTCCGGAACCGTGAGTATCGTTCGCCATATTAAAACAGCCGTCGGATCGATTCGCCATTATTCGCCTGTGCGCGTTCGATTACGAAGAAGCAATACCGCCGGAAACATAGGTTTTCCTTTCGACGATTTACGATCGCTGATCCATTAGACTCGACTGGCGACCATACATCCGTCGGGAACACCGAGAGTTACGATTACGCTGCGAATTTATGCGCTTCCAGTACATCCGAAAATTCAGGACACGTCGAAGCAATCGATTCGACGAAATCGTTGTGCAATTCAACGGTCTCTCGAATAAACGGAACGTAATATTAATAAATTGCGCGCTCTTTAAAATGGACTACGACAAATTTCAACTGTTTGCGCAAGGGTTAACGGAGGAGATAGAATAAAATTGATATTGGTGACCGGGTGGGGAGTGCACGCAACGCAACGCAAATTCATTTTACTCCTCTGCGTACGTCGAGCTTGGATTACTCGCTTTTATAATAAATAACTCTCCAATTTACATGAATCGAGGCCGGCGTAAAAACGGTCCCGCGGGGAACGAATTAATGTAGCGACGAGCTACGAGTCGAAATGAATTATTTATTAGCAAATTAACTTCCCGTTAGAACATTCATTATCGATGATTAATCAGAGAGCCGGACTGGTTTCGCAATTATGTGCGGCTTACGGTTCAGCTGGATTGTCGAACCGTCGCACAGTGGTCCGGATCGAGGAATTTAGGGACATTTGACCAAAAAGTATATTTGTATTGCTTCGTAAGCGTCTATAGACCACGAAAATGAAGAGATGAATGAAATTGAATAAATATTTTTAGTTAATACGATCATTTAAAGTTGAGCGTTTTGAAAGTAGCATAGTCCACCAGACAAAATTGCTTAAGCTCTTTGCGATGTCCCCATCGTTTCGTTCCATATTTTCTCTTAGTTTTTTCTTGTATGATATTGAGCTTCCCCTCCCAATAAGAAATCATATATTTTTTTTAGTAACAACTAATAATATTTAAAAAATAATGTTGAATGATACATGACAGATTAAAAAATTTTGTATATTTGTCAAAGGATATCTTTTTTCCCAACACATGCCAGGCTCTAACAAAGAGGAATATTTTCCGTACAACTTCCTTTAAATAACCGTAGAAAAACCACTTCATACTTCGTCCTACTTTGCAATTTATAGTTGTTTAAAGCTGACAATGTTGCGGCGAGTACGGTCGCCGCGCGTTATCTACATATACTCATTTATACATCATTTCAATATCTCAAACGGTTCAAAGGTGATCCACAAATGTCCCTAAATTCTTCGATGCGGACCACTGTGCGTCGCGTCGATGAAAATATTTGTGTTCCTCCGATATCTTTCTAGAATTTCGACAACAATGGCAAAGAAATGGGAATATGCGTTAGCATGGAAATCTCATGCCTCGAATTCGGTTATCTTGTTCTCGAGAAATGCACCCGCTCTGTATCCATTCGCCACGACTCGGACGGTCGCCGCGAAAATTATTAATGGATTCTCGATCCGGTCACGAAGGAGATCGGCCGGGACGCGACGTGACGCAGCGCCGCCATTATGCGGAGCAGTGAATTTCCGCTTGTAACAAATTTTAATTAGAGCCGAATGACGACACCGCGCGCAACCCTAACAGCGAACGCTTATGGGGGCGAACTTATCGCACGGTTAACTCCAATTACGTGGACGGTTTATCGATTTTCACTTTCGTAGCGAGCGGTTTACCTCTGTCGGATTATTACGTCCGCCGGTGATCCGCTCTCCGTCCTTGGACAATCGTTTCGTGGCATCGATTCGAGCCGCTGCGGAATCAACGGGAATTTGTTCGGGGGATGTTCCCAGAGCTCCAGGAATTTTTTCTTTTTGTAATTTTCCGAATGTCCAACTTTCTCACGGACACGAGCGTTTTTCTAAGAATAGAATACCGTCTGGAGACGACTTTTAACAGATAAAGTTGGTTACGTAAAACAGTTCGGAACGGCAATTACATGTATGCACCAGTCTAATCATTGCGACGGGAAAGGTCCAAGGCGACAGACACACCTCTGACATAATCACTGCAATTCTCTCGAGACTGGCGCTAATTACGCAGCGTTTCTTTAGCGTTTTCTCTGGCCACGGATTCTTCTCGGTATTTCCTTGTTGGTGGACAAATGATCGCTTCCACGATCAGGGAGAAGGTTTTCGGGGAGCCCGAATGACCTCCATCGAAAAGTTTTAGGGCACGTACGCGAGCCTCAACGGGGAAAACTTATGGAACGAGTTGCACACACCTCGGGTACACACCATCGATTTCTTCGCGATATTGTAAAATATGCAGGTGAACTTGAACTACGGAAAGTTGCCACTCAAGAAATTAGGTTGCCGCGCGCGCGGTTGCTCCTCGTCCTCGTTAAAATGTAGTGGCCGCGACGGAAGTTTCTCTCTGTCGCATAACTCGCGATTTTCTATAGCGAGCCGGCAGGAAACTCGATAACAAAATATTTTCTTGTCTACGGGACCGCAAGAAATTCGATAATTCCACGAACTCCGAACGACGTTGGGAGGCCCGGAATTATTAAATGTTTATTTTTAACATGTCACGTGCCGAAGATTATTCACAATTTTCGAAAATCTATGGTCCGCTTCTAACAAATTGAACTCGATAGATTCAATAGAATGTTCATTTTGTAATTGTCGGAGTTATACTCCGATGCTTCCGGTGGAAACGATTATACATATTTTTTGTTGTCCTTTTATAATAAAATCGCACAAAATCCAAGCAAATTCACTGCAGTCGTTTGTTCTAAGTAGGCTGCGGATTTTATGCATTTGTGATCAAATTGAGTGGGTGCTATTTGAACGAGTAAAAAGATTAAAAGAGTTAAGAACAGAGAGGATTTTAGAACATAGATTTCGATTTAAAAACATAGGTTTCGATTTAAAAACATAGGTTTCGATTTAAGAACATCCGTAAATAATTTCCAATTTTTTAAGGTGATTCAGAGAAGAAATAAATTTCTACTTTAGTCCTTGCAACAGATGTAGAAAAATTCTATTTTGCATAAAGATCCGCAGTCTAGTTGTAAGGCGTAGCTTTTGAATAAGCTCGCGGTGGATCGAATGTTTTCAGTTCAGAAGCAACCGTATACAAAGAATCGACTTTCGAACGGAAAATATTTTAGTGGTCGCGACGTCCTCGATGAAATCGGCCGAGACAAACGGTAATTACCCGGAATGGATCTTACTCGGAATTGAACGGGCGTGCTCCGAGTATGGCAGTCTGAGCGACGGGTATCTTTCCTCTGGACGAGAGTGTACAACGGAATCAACAGTGGTAGCGCGTTATTACACCCCCGCCGGATAAAGAAGCGTGTAATTTGCCCTAGTCTCGGCCGCGACGTGTATATCTCGCAGATTATAGTCTAGACTTTAGACTTGTCGTATGACCTTATCGACTACGCCACTGGCTCGCCTAGTTTAGCCTGTCTATGGCAAGAACGATCGGCCAGTGAACGTAAACGATGCCAGACGTGGGAGCCGGCTCAATCAAAACTATTTCAAGTACAGTCAAACCTGTTTTTGTGCGGTAGATAGGGACCGCATAGAAGTTCAACTTTTAAAAGAAACTTCACAAATTGCTGTAACAAATAATTTTTTTACAACATATTAAAGAAAACTTTTTTATGCGGTGGACGGGGACCGCATAAAAGAAAGTCTCACTTAGAAAATATACCAAAGATTTACGAAATAGCGAGAAAGTGCTTTCCGAACGAAATAAATAATTAAATTACACATGGAAACATTTAAAAGAAAATGTAATTTCTCGTTTTAAACATGGAGAAATTTTCAAAATGCACATAATTCAATACTACTCGTCGTAATCCGAAACGCGCAACTTCTTGTGATGGGAACATTACAAGGGTGTTATAATGCCAAACAAAACAAAAATCGCATAGAAAAGGACCGCACAAAAGCAGGTTTGACTGTATTCGTTCCTTCCTGCTATTTTCCACGAGGTTGTTCACAAATTCAACTGATCTGTCTGTCAGAATTGATCGTGGGTGTGACAATTTGACGGGGAGAGAGAAATCAAGTTGGAAAAGTGAACGAAGAAACTCGCTTTCGCTTTCAACAATTTCTTTGCATCTACAATAACTGCGAGACGATTGGAACCATTGCAGATTTTACGGATTTATGACAAAAAACAGTGGACGCATTAAATGAATTCAACACTAGGAACTACTGGACCAGTCAAAACGACTGGTTCCTAATTTTTCATTCACAATTACTGAAAAATGTTTTCATCAGAAACATCGTCATTGAAGCACATGTTGGAATAAAAATGTTAGTCTTGTCATCATTCCAAAGCAATTGTCACGCCCGGTGGTGCGACCGTCAATGAATAAACCCTCAGATAAAGAATTATTATGAATTATTATAGAAATCCGATCATGTGACGGGAGGGGAAATAAAATAAGATCAAGATTAAGACTCCAGCTTATCTTCCTGCAAGATACGCAGATGAAGATCAGGTTGCACCTTGGGAACGAACAGGAAGGGTATCCAATTATGCCAAACTATAAGAACAGACGCCGATTTCATAAGTAAAAGGATCCTGTCGACAGACTAGCCAGAAGACATCACGAAGATTAAAAGATGCAAGGTAGAGACTCCTGAGCCAGCATCTTTGAGAAACTAAGAACTGTCCACCTTAACTTGTTAACAGCAAAAATCCGTACAAGTAGACACGTCGCGCCAGTAATAAAGTAGTATTATATTTCCCCTCGCGTGTGACATCATCGGATTTCTATAATAATTCATAATAATTCTTTATCTGAGGGTTTATTCATTGACGGTCGAACCACCGGAAGTGACACAACGTACATCAGTCGAATTCATTACTCGGTAGTTCTAGTGTTAAGAACGTCAATAGCCATCAACTTATTGAGACTGTTCAAGGAGAAAAGAAAGTTCTGCACGACTGTAATTTCATAGAATCGACGCCGGAAATGTTTGATTTTGCATAAATATCCGCGTCACATGTAACACGCGAAGAAGAAGCATTGCGATCACGAATGTGTTTCAGTTATGCGACGTCTGGTCGATGGGGGTGACTCTGTATTCGTTGGTGACGGGCAAAGTGCCGTGGTACGGGTCCGGTAGCATAATCGGCGTGCAATCAGCGGTCCGCACCGAGCCCTTAAGGTTCCCGGAGGAGCCACTCCTCCGGGACGAGCTCCGGGACCTGATCTCGCGAATGCTGGAGAAGAACCCCGCCGAGAGGATCTTGTTATCCGAGATAAAGGAGCATCCGTGGGTGACAAGTCGCGGTGCCGAACCACTGCCAACCGAGGTCGAGAACTGCCGGCTACCGGTCACCGTCACGGACGAGGAGGTGCGCGAGGAGAGCGTGGTCACCAGGATACCGAAGCTGGACACCCTGATCCTCATCAAGACGATGCTGAAGCAGCACAGTTTCCAAGTAAGTAACTTGATCTTTGTATTACGACGACGACGACCGCGACGGGTCTAATTAGGCTGGGCCAACAATGCAGACGGCGTGGCGCCCTGACACTCGTTCTCCCGACAATGGCTTTCACCTTTCTCTGTCTCTCTCTCTTTCTCTCGAGGAGGAGGAGAAAGTTCGCGCACAGCACACAACAATTATCGGAATTCGATGATTAGTTTCTGTCCCTCGCAAAATTCCAGAAGCTCTGTGCTCGCCTCCGCGAACTTCCTCGCCGCTGCGACGAATAGATCCTCCGAGAGATCGTTTCTCGATCGCTTCTTCCGGCAGCCAAACTGATACTGCGAAATGTACAGGGTGTAGAAGAAGTAATGCTCGTCCGTTCTACGAGTGAATCGACACCTCCGGATCGGTGGACATTTGTCAAAGCAAAATTATTGTTATAGTTTTTCTTTACATCTACAGGATATGTCCCACGCAACTGGTACAGGCTGTACCTCCTAAACGGTTGGGAATGGAGGAAAATGTTGTAAGAAAAAGTTGAATGTCATCGGACGGTGCACAACACGCAACTAATTTTATTCACTTTTGTGGATCGGTGCATCAGAAAAATGCAATTGCGCTTTCTTTTTAACGCGTTGACTGCCATGTCACCCATATATGGGTGACGGAATTATTTGATTGTAAAATGAATTTTTACGTTAATATATTCATTGTACCAAATTTGATTAGGATCTGTAAAACACGAGAAACTTGGAGGACTGTTCAATATCACACATTTAATTTTTTCAATTTTTTATTTCATTAAATAACTTACTTTGATTTTACGGAGTTTTCGAGGTTTCTAGTTTGGCAGTCAAAGTGTTAATGGAAACCTACATTTTTGACTGCGCCAATCGATGCAGTTTGTCGTGCTCTACATAAAAGTACTGACGTACTTATGCCCTAAACTTATTCGTTAAGAAGTCATCGAAGCTAAAAGTTCACTGAGTTACTTATGAATTATTATGAGGTACTTCCAACAAGCACGGTGCAGCAGCACACAACTCACAGATAGTTGCCAGACATTTGAACAAAACTTATGAAGGGAAATGGATCGGTACACGAGGACCGATCTTATGGCCACCGCGATCACCGGACCTCACACCCCTTGACTTCTTTTTATGGGGATATCTGAAAGATTAGGGTGTATTCGCGCCCCATCACTAATCTCGGGGAACTCCGACAATCCATACAGCACGAAATATCAAAGATTACGGAAAAGGACATGAGGAATGTGTTGCGCAACACCGAGAAACGGATGGAAAAGTGGTTGGACTGCGATGGAGGACCATTCGAACACTTGTTGTAACGTAAGTACTGCGGAACGCTTGCCGACCGACCGCAAAAACCGAGAGAACTTTTAGCTTCGATAACTTCTTAACGAATAAGTAGAGTTTTGAGTAGAGCACAACAAACTGCATCGATTGGTGCAGTCAAAAATGTAGGTTTCCATTTAAAAAAGAAGTGCAGTTGCATTTTTCTGATGCACCGATGCACAAAAGTGCATGAAATTAGTTGCGTCGTATGCACCGTCTGACGCCATTCAACTTTTTCTTCTAACATTTTCCTCTATTCCCAACCGTTTAGGAGGTACAGCCTGTTCCAGTTGCGTGGGACACCCTGTATACATCGAGGAAAGGAAAAGGTTGAAAGGAACCATATGTCGCTAACAAATAGTTATCGAGACAGAAGCTGTTAAAGTTTCTGCAAAATTTCATTGTGTGGAGTTACACGTACAGTCAAACCTGTTTTCGTGCGGTCCTTTTCTATGCGAATTTTGTTTCGTGCGATCTTTCTTTTTATGCGGTATTATAACACCCTTGTAATGTTCTCGTCACAAGAAGATGCGCGTTATGTCGACGTATAGAAGGTATGCTCGCATTTTTCGGTATATGCTCGTGCCTGCCTTAATTCGTCTCGTAGAGCTCCGCGGTCGTTGAGGCGCATTTCGTATCAAACAGCAGCCCGGCAGCTAATTTCGAAAGCTGCCAAGCCCTCGGCTAGGTGTCTTAATTGCCCTTTGTCGAATCGTCGACCGTTGCGTCCCAGTTTACCGAATGCGGCCTCTCCGAAAGGCATCTAAGGAACTAATTTCGGAGGCAGCGGGCTCCATTCAAACCTCCCGTCAAATAACGCCGCTCGATTTCGTCGCTGCGACAGTATCAACTGCTGAATTTCAATTAGCACCGACAGTTGATCCTCCAGCGGGAGGTCAGGCCTCCTCGCAGACGCGAACCGCTCGTCAGACTACATCTTACAACCAGACTGCGGATCTTTCTGCATAATAAAAATTGTCCGAGCGAAGTATAAGAAATATTAATTCAATGAAAATGCATTTTAGTTAGTCGAAAATAAAAATATAACATCACTAAATTCTTCTTCTTCGTTTTTTATGATCTATCTAAATCTATTTTTGTAATAAATGCATAAAATCCGCAGTCTGTTTGGAACAAATGCAGAAAATTTCTATTTTGCGTAACATAGAAACGAATTCTCTGAATTCATAATGGAGGCATAAAGATATGGGTTGAAACTACTGCAGCATCGAATATTCCCAAAAATTCTGGTTGTTGCCATCATGGTGAAACGCTTAATCCACGATAAAGGGCTCGTCCTTCGAATCATTTTCTGACTCGCAAAATCCCGAGTCAGGGGACCGACGCAGCCACGAATTTCGGGGCTATCCTGCCTCGGGAGGCTTGCGGATGATGTCAGGGTGTAAGATGTCAGGCGCCACGGCTCCGGCTCTCGTTATTTGATGCGTGGGCAATCGATAACGCTCGAGTTCGAGGGAGTTTCACAGCTCCGTGAACGCCTACCCGCTGTCTCTTCAGGCTCCCAACGATTTCTGCGACGCTTTCAGAACCCGTTCCTGCCGAGGAAGAGCGGCAAGGCGACCTGCTCGGACGTTGCAGTCGACAGCTTGGAGCTGCCGTCGTCCCCCAGGACCGAGGAGGCTCTGGTGTCCAGGAAATCCGCCAGGAACGCCAAGTCCGCACGATTCCAGCGGACCGGAAGAAGCCACTCTGCTCCGGACTCCTACGACTGGCAAACAAACGGCAGGTTGGTCCCTCGTTTCGTTTTTCCAGGGTCTAGAATTGGGGACTCGATACGTTGTACCTTGATTGGAGGTTCTGGTAGGGTGCAATGTTTCCTGATAGATAGCTACCCTGGAGCAGTAGAAGCAGTAGATGGCAATCTCTTCCTTCCTTCCTTCCTTCCATTCTCCTCCTTCAGCTTTAATCCTTTGCGCTCGAAGCTATTCTGGCTGCAGAACTCGGAAGTTCCTTCGCGCGTAGACGATTTATCTTACAAAACACTTTACCGACATTTATAGCAATTTATGAAATATGAACAGTGGTGTAAAGTTGGTTTGGCATGGTCACCTTTACGAGTTGAAGAATTGAAGTTCAATCGTTTGCGTTTTCAGGCAAATATCCATTGACCTGCCTCCGGTCACGGAAGCGTCCAGTCAAGAGTCCGAGACTGAACGACGGTGATGTCGCTGATAACTCGGGGACGCAGTCAGCAGCACTTGCCATCGACCTGTCCGTTGACGCGCAAGGTACGCGAAGCGCCGAGACTTCGCAGCCCGATCCGTCGTCGAACTTTTTCCCTGAAGATCCTGTTCTTTCAGACCTGCGAGAAATAATCAAAGATCCACCGAATCAGCGCGGCAGAACTCGCCTTAAAACACTTCAAGAACGTACTTACCCGATTCCCGAGACCGGAGCCGCGTTGAGAAGGGTAGAAATATTGTCTTGCGCATCCTCCTTCAGCAATGCCCGAGGAAGAACGCAGGGAACGTTCGAAAATCGAAGGAAAGGAAGGAGAGGAAGGAAGTATTCGTGAATCGTATAGCGTGAGTCCTAGGAGAGATATGTATTTCCGAATCGATTCTACCAGGTATTCGAGTTTAGATTGACCGTGATCGCGTTCGAATGGAAGAAAATGAGAACGAAAATGGCCGGGAAACAATGGAAGTCGCTTGGAAGAATCGATCGGGAGTCGCGAGGCAATCCGGCGTTTTACTTACTACAGTTAGCTAGGCGATATCCCAACTAGCTGGATGAACTTAGCCGTATTTTGTATGCACGTTTAGCTGTATTTTGTAAGAGGCTCGACCGAGCAGCCACACGAGACAACGACATCGTTTATATTGTAGACCCGGTGTTAGCACACCGCGTAGGAACGAGAATGATTTCGATGGTTTGCTGGCGCGTTCCGCGATGCGATATCGAACACCTTCCCGTACTTCTACATTCGGCGAGAATCATTTTGTACGTTCGATTCACTGTTCAGGCTTGTTTCAACCGAATATTTTTACTTTTCGTCCGCGCTGGGTCCAGCACAACGACGACTAACGAAAACTCTTTCGTTCTGACCACCTCGACAAAGCACTTTCAAAAGTTCCGCGCTGATCGCGTACATTTGAAGGGCTGAAAAGATATTCCGCGGATACAGGAATGTGCAGGAGAATTTTCCGCATTCATATCACACAAGTAGGAAATTAATATAGGCGGGTAACCCATGGGGCAATGAGGGTGGTGGGGTTCATTTGTTGCAAATCTCAACGGCCATGAAAAAAGGATATGGTCGATGAGAAAAAATGCAAAATCTGGATGATCCGATAAGAACATCGGCATCCCGAAAGCGGATGTGCAAAACTGCGATAAGGCCATCCTGATAAGAGACGCGACCCTCCACCCGCAAGATTGACCCCATTACACCCGTAATTACCCAATGGGTTAGAAGCCGCCTATATTCCCTACTAATATAGAAAAAGTTTATTTATTGTTCAGGAAATAGTAAGAATTGAAGATTTATTACAAGTTCAAATATTTCTTGCCGAGTTTTCCATAAGACACCGTGTAAGAAGCAGCATGAATCATCTGCTTCGGAAAATGTACAAATAGCGCCATTACACGTAGTGGCAAAACGCTCAAACTGTTAGCCAATTGTTAGTTTGACTCACCCGCCCAGGTGGCGCCACATACCAATTCCGACAAAGTTTCGTACCGGCGACACGCTGAAACTGGTAGCCAAACGTTACCAACAGTCGATCATTTTACCTAGTGTCATTACCTAGTGAGTCGAACTAAAAATTGATTAACAGTTTGAGCGTTTTTCCACTACGTGTGATGGCGCTAATTTTACATTTTAAGAATCTTATGGGAAACTCGGCACGAACCATTTGCGCGTCGCTGTACGTGTTACGGTGAAATGGCTGGTTTCGTGAAGGAACGCCGTATTTCACTTTCGCGATTCAATACTTAAGGATTTCGAGAATACGAAGTTACTTTTATTTGAAACTTGAATCGGCGAGACGTGCCGTAGCACAGGTAATCGTCGACTGCCGGATACATGAGTTTGGGATGGAATCAATTCAAGCTTATTCCAGAACACACGGGTAAACCGCTACGTGTTTATAGATTCAACGCGTTATGCCAGAAAATCAAACATCCCGCCATTTTTCGTCGTACCACGATGAAACGTTGCATGGAAAAAACATCGCGCACACACACACAATATTTTGTAAAATTGTTTAATTCCGCCTTTGCGCTTCGATCGCGTCCACGCAAAAAGCCACCAGTTCGCACTCGATCAGCGAACTCCGATCGAAAGATTGGTTCCGGACGGGGACGGTTTGCGCCGCAACAGCAAAATTTACGAATTTTTCCATGACCATGGGAACTTGGTCTAATAACCGCGTATACATATTTTGCACGCAAAACTCTAGATTATACAAATTCTGCATGGTGTTCTCAGTCACGTACAATGCTACTGTCGGACTCGATAATTTTATGAGATACATCCCGTCGAGGTCCACTATACGTAATGATAAATTTTCACCGATCTTTACATATTGTTCTTCTTGTTGTTGTTCCAAGTTTTTCGCCGACGACAGCATGTTGTTCAAACACCCCTTTGTACGCATCAGCTCCATCCGTGCGTTCTGAGGGATCACAATTTCGTTTCCTCGGTTATCTCCAATAACCAGTTCGGCAGCAATATCCGCGTTGACGCACACGCCAATTTCCAGCCATTTGAAGTAATTGCCGGCAAGCGAATATCTTCGGGTGAGAATCCTCGTACCTGGTGAACTACTCGTCACCAACGAGGACTGTGATGATGGCGGTGGTGGTGGTGGTAAATAGCAGTGTCCGCGACGATCGTGGAAAAATCCTGCAATCAATTTTATGTTTTTAAAAAGTTGAACGTTTTCAATTTTTTTCTGTTTTATCTTCACTGTACTTACGTTACGTTTCTTCGCCTTTTCGCCACTATGGCGGCTCTCGTCTCGTCCATGCTCGGTTGGTTGCGACGCATCGTGACTATGTACTGCTCCGCGGGTGCGATACTTTCTGAAGCGTAACGCTCGAAACACCTCGTTTTGTACAATACCTTAATCGCCTTATCACTTCCTTAACCGATAAAAATAATTGACATTTCTTCAGTTGCAACGGTCTTCTCGCTAACGGCTTCACCGCTTCCTGTTTTCAAAAGGAAGTTGTCCCCGTCCCCCAATCAGAACGCAGTTGCAACGGCCTTCGTGCTAATAGTTTCACCACTTCCTATTTTCATAGGAAGTCGACGTCATCGTTGATACTATAATGCCCCCAAGAAAGAGTATTGTTCAAATTATTGCAAATGTATCGTTTATCGTCGTACGGACTCAGAGCCAATTTCATTTCGGATACCGAATACACCTGATGCTGTACGGACATTATACGATTATTGCTAACACTTTTCTCCGTATAATTATGAAGGCACTCGATATAGTCTTCGAAACTTATATCCCTAGCCGTGGCATTCGTTCTAATGCCTTTTATCTTTTTGGTTTCGCAGCACGCGTCCTCGCTGTCGCGCACGCGAGTCGCATACATTTTCGAGCGAAGCCCTACAAATTCCGCCATAATTTTACCACCGTTCTCGTCCTTCATCAAGCCCAGCATTTTTTATTCTCGGTTATTCTCGGCATAATTACTGGTGTCGTATGTACGCGTCTCGCGCGATCAAAATGCGTCCGCTTGGAAATTTAAAAACCGCCAAACATTGTGGTTCCTAAAAAATACATGCGAGATTGTTCCAACGTCCTTTCCTACATATTGTTACAGAAGTATGTGGTTCGCCTCGCGAGAAACGGAAAAAATCCGTTTCTTGCGAACGGCGCAATAGAAACAAAGTCTCTCGCAGCTTCCGCTAAAACCATGCTTGCTCTCGCGACCTTGGCAACACCGGTCCAAACCGTTAAAGTCATCTTCGATATTATTAGAAATGTTAAATAATGCGACACGAGTCTACTGACAATGAACGATCTCACAATATGTACCTAGCGGCGACAGAGAAGCATAATTCAGCAGACAATGGATCAAGATCTATCCGATCGTCGTTTCTGGGCCCGGTGCAACGAAGCCACGCGGCGTCCATTGATCGCAAGACGATTGTAAATAATTAACTCCTGTTTTATAGTACGATTTATAGCCCTAAGTCCTATTCGGTAAGCACGCGACCAACAAGCAACAGCAACCAAAGTGAGATTCGTGATCTCGTTGGACCTTACAGATATCCGGGGGACCATAAGAAACGTATATGAATAGGATCGGTAGCTTTTCAAGTTTACTACCGGATGCTAATCGATGATCATATCTCGTCCCGACCTCACGAACTCTGGCCCAAGGATTCCCCGCGAGAATATTCTAGAGAGACTCGTTCGAACCCGACACGGGCCAACTGATTTCCAATCCCGTTTACGTCACTGCTGGTTAACTATACTTCTAGTCGAATACTATTTCTAGACGCTACCGACAGAGTGGATATCTATTGTAAATCGATTCACGATCCAGAACAATCTCTTTCGTAGGTATGTAAACGATCTCGTGCGGCAGCAAGAAAACCGTCAACTTACTACGGGTACATGTACCGTTTTTCGGAAAACTAGAATCTCAAATTTATGGCGTCTCTGACGGTACGCAACACCGTCGAGCGAGACTGCGATTCGAGTTCGTAGGGAGCGATTCAAATTTTTGTACTCGCGACGTAGGAAAATTGTTAGATCGAAGGTTCAGGTGGAATCGAATAGTGTTTTATTTAGAAATTTCATTTGGAGATAGCGAATATGACGGAGGAAACAAACGATGCACCAAAGTAGAGGAGGATTATGTTACGGTCGCTGATTGCAACCACGAAGATAGGTGTTGCGTGCCTCCAGACGTCCTTCCTGTACTGTTCTCTTATAATAATAGGTGTTACTCACACGTTATATTCTTACAAACTGCACAAGATATTTTGTACCTTATATTACCTTCTAGTACCTTATATTATGCTAGATGCGCACTATGTTCCTTAATCTACTCTAACAGAGATAACATTGTAAAGTGTCGATTGTAATTAACGCTGGCCCTCGATTGACAACCGGACCGAAGTAATCGAAATTGGAATGTTGAACTTTCGAGCTTGCATTACCGCGCGAATTTCTCGGCTGTGCGCGTACAACAAGATGGCGTCGCTGGTGCCATTAACGGATTTCATTTCAACGGATCGACCATTATGATTTCTAAAAGCAATAAAATTGTTCGAATAGAGCGTGAACCGAACAGTGCCAATCGAGGGTCTAATTCGTTAAAGATCGTCGGTATGGAAGTCGTGCGAGAGAACGTTGACTGTGTTAGCGACCAAAAAAGGCGATAGATCTCTCGGGCCGAACGAACGTGTTGATTTCCCTCGACAATCAATCACACCGATGATTTCTCGTTTCTTGCATCGCACAAGCGATCAGGCGGTCGGTTAGTCGAAGACGGTTCCGTTGATCATCTACTGCCACGCCGCCATTTAACCAGCGATTACAAACAAAATAAAAAAAAAAAGAAAAAGAAAAACGATGTCAGCGACGAGCGGAAATACTTTTGCGACTCTCTTGCGTCTAGATACTTTTACTGTGCCCGATGTACCTGTATCTAGTTAGACACTCGATCGTTAACGATAATTCCTTTTTACCGTCTCTTTAGATCTACTACGATTACCCTTTCTCCCTCGAATTTATCTTCGCCGTTTCAATCTGTAATTCTATCCGACGGTAGAATGCTCTTTTATTAATATTAACGATCTTTACAAAGTTTAAACGTCTCGGCTAATTCAATGACCGTACTTCTTGCCTACAGCACCCCAAGTGTTGCCGTACTTCGTCAACACTTTCATCGCCACCTTCATAGGATCACCTGCAAGAAACAGTTCACACCGTTGAAACCAACATCGGAAACATTTCGAACGTCTACGTACCTCGCGCCTCGATCGGATAAATCTTTCTCGAGAAGGTGAAAGGTTTCTCCACCTCGTTGAATATCCTCTCGTTGATCCTAGTGATATTCAGCCGTTCGCCCTTGGTCAGAACAGCGTCCAACGAGTCCAGGAAGATGGCCCAGCGTGGCTTGTAGTAGTCCGCAATCATTCCGGACCATTGCTTGTTCGCGTAGTCCCTGATCTCGCCACGCGGGCCCCACAAAGTGATCTGATTCCTGGCGTTGTATTCGTACAGTTGCTCCTCTATGTCGTTCACCGCGTGACTCTTGGCATCTCGCAGCCATGTGCCAAGTAGAAAATCCTTGTTGCTGGCCAGGATTAACTCCAGTGTGTCAAAGATATACAACATTGATTTGGCGGACGCTCTGAACGAGACAGGACAGAGCATTTGGATGATTAGGTAGCTAACTATTAGGTTGGCAACCAAGTTCGCAACCATCACATTTTCTTCAACAGAATTATTTATCAAAGTCACAGAATTAACAGTTTTCAATCGAAATATGCCCCGTTTGATCTAATCATCTTTCGCCATATTTCTCAATTCCTCGGCGGAATAGTGAAACAAAAGAAGAAGGCAGAAAATACGGGGTCGCGAATTTCGTTGCCAACCTAATCATACGCAAGTCCCCCAAAACCCTGCAGCAGATAAATCTGACGGAGTGAATAAGTGGCTTTCTACAGTGTCCCCATTTTTCTGCATCAACTTTTTAGCCTGGACCAGAACATGCATCATCTTTTTAGCCTGTATTAGAACCTCCATCATCTTTTAGGCTGGATCAGAGCCTACATACAAGACCCTCTTTTAACATAGAAGTAGCATCGACTGTGGCATTATTTGGAATATGCTGTCTATGATGCAGGTAAGATGATGCAGGTTTTGGTCCAGGCTAAAAAGATGATGCAGGTTCTGGTCCAGGTTAAAAAGTAGACTAGGGGCAGCACTATACCGAGGACACTAAAATCCCGGGCGTGAGCACTCTCATTTCCTCTCTGTGGATACATCACCGGCGATTATTCCATAATATTAGGGGTATCCATAAGTAATCAATCATTTGCAAAGAATTTGATTTGCCTTTAGTTCTGTACCAGTCACTGAAGAGGAAACACGTATTCTTTTACAGTTTTCGATAAAACAGCCTGCGTTCAAAATATTCTGAAAAGTATACATTTTTTTTTACAACCCTGTAATAAAATGGCGGCGTACGTACCTTCCGAGAATCATATTCGACATTGCATACTTTTTCATTTTCATGCGGGATTTAATGCAACGGTAACAACAAAGAAAACGTGCGATGTTTATGGAGATGTATTGAAGGTCAAAAAGTGTCAACGTTGGTTTAGAAGGTTTGTTGCTGGTGATTATGATCTCTCTGACAGAGGGGGATTGAAAATTTGCAGGAAAGATGGCAAACTGTCCGTAATAATGATGGAGATTATATAATAAATTAAGAAATAAAAACTTTACTACAATAAGAATTTACTAGAAAGTTTGTTTTAGATTTCAAAATAATTGATTACTTATGGGTCCCCCTAATATTTGAAAATTATTTTATAGTAGATCCTTCAACAGCAGCAGAAACTTCAATAGTAAACCAGCATCTCGTCCTTAGCAAGTTGGCCTAATCATTTCGTTTAGGATTGTTGTATAATAGAAGGATTTTAAGGGTCCTTTTGGTACAGCGTAATTATTGAAAAGCCTATTAACAGGCTTTTGGTATATCAGGTTCTAAGGTAGCTGAAACGAAATCTCACTTAAAGGCAGTGACGTTTGCCCGTTTGAAGGAGCTCATCAGATCTACGTAAACAGGATCAGCCTCTATCTGGAGAAGTTGCCTGACCAAGTCCACAAGGTCGTGCATATAGAGAGTGGTCGCCTTCCTTTCGTTCATCGCATCCACGAAGATCGCGCACGCTTTTATGAAGTCAGCAGGGTTGTACCAAGTCTAGGCCAAACAGAATCGTAACTGTAACAGCGTTCAAGATTGGTTCGAACCGTACGTACCCAAGGCACGAGCTTCAAGCTCGGTCGGCGCGTGATCACGTAACGTCCTCTCACTCTGCTGTTGCCAGTGAAGCTGTACACCGATCTGCCTAGAAGCTGCCAGGCGAGAGTTATGTTCTGGTCTTTCGCGCCGTATCTTCGAGTCGCGTAGTCCGCAAACCTGAAACAACAGCGTCAGCCACTCTCACGAAGAATCGGTATCAACTTTACCAATTATCCAGATCGACCGACTCCCGGCGATAGGCCATCTCGTTCATCAGATCGTAGATCACGTAGTTCTGGTTGATCCCTTCCGGTGTCAGGCCGGTGCCGATCATCGTGCTATTCGCCATTTTTCTCGCCTCGAAAACACGCTGAGAAAAGAGACGACTGAATCGTACGCTTTCGAGAGACCTCCTGCTCCACCGAGCGCAACTGGGCGGGGCGAAGGGCGTTCCTGGCTCCGCCCAAAATGCCCTCAGTCCCGCCCACGGAGCTCAATTCCGCTCGGCGAAGCTGCGTATGTAACATTTCGCTGTGATTTACTTACACGATTAATGATTCCCGCGGATCCAAACATACCCAGTGTCCCGCCAAAATTGTGCAGCATGCACCAAATGAAAGGTTGACCGTAATAGGAGTCGAATCTGTTGTACTGTGGAAACTGTTCGGACTGGAGATCCAGTACGATCATTCTGCCCTGGAAAGAAAGAATTCTGATTGAGCTGAGAAACGAGAGAAAGGGTTTCCCGTGATATTGTTTACAATTGGCACAGATGTCACGAAAGATTTGACCCTGGGCGTGGTCCAGAAAGTGCGGTCGTGGACGAACAGCCAACCTTGCATCAACCTTGAACAACAATGTTCATGTTTCTCAGTCGTGAGAGTGGACATTGAACTTGCATCGTCTATCATTGAATCGAGACGATAATTGAAAAATTACAAACTTTCATACCATATTGCTTTCGGGTCGACCTGCGCCATAGCGTTGAAGACGGAGCGTCCGATGTCTCTCAAGTACCTCAATTCCCCTGTTTCCGGCTCGTTCTCGTTGAACGTGTCGGCATTGTACACATGGTCTGTCCCAAATTCGGCGATATACTACCAGACAAACGTAAAATTGTATACATCGAAAACGCAGCTTGTTGGAAAACTAGAAATCTCTGTTACCACTCTCAAGAACAGTTTTCCGACAATCTGGAACAGCGGATCGGTGGGTGACAAGATATAGGGGCTGTAATAATAATAAATTTGTCAAATCGCATGGTAAAAGTTCCGGGATCGCGTTACTCACCAACAATATTTATCCCTGAATTGATTCCAGACGCCGGATTTGGTCATGTTCGCCTTAGGGAACAGTCTCTCGAAGGATCTAGGGACGTGACCCGCGAAGGCTGGGAGCACAGGAATGATACCTAAACTTCTCATCCTCTGAAGAATCCGATGCTGCAGACGGATCGACGTTTCTTGCCAGTTGGTGGTTAAACCTCCGCCGAAACCTCGTATATTTCCCATTCTAAACCTAAGTAGACATTACCAAACGGCGACGACATTAAGACGAGGCTCATGCTTGCATAGGGTACCCTACGCTCTAAGTGGGCGTGGTTACGTTGCTCTTGCTGTGCGACAAGCGTAGACACTGCTCCACGGAGCAATCTGCGCACGCGCCTGCTCGAAGAGCCAAGTGAAAACAGAGGGAGGTTATTTTACCAAGGAAGAAAAGCTGGTCCGGTAAAGTGTTCGTTTATCTCGGCCACGTTTAAATTGAGAACGGAGTACACATAGTACCAGATAGCTTCTTGCCCGTTGAAAGCGAGCGCTAAATTAATCCCGTTTAATGCCATCCAATCGATGTGCTTTTCCCACTGGTCCCACTTCCACCAGACGGAGCTGTAGCCGAAGCTGCACACGTTCTGGTAGTACCTAAACCTGTCCAACAATTTCAATGTTGACCACATGCGATGCAGCAATTGCCAACGATGATTTTCAAAGTGTTACCCACCTGTCGTTCGATGTAACGTTCACACGAACGTCTGGCAAAGGGGTAGGCAGCGCGAGCTGGGACCCCTCCCACGAGACGTGGGCGTGGCAATAGTGCTTCAGGTAGTAGTGCAGTCCCCAGGTTGCAGCCACGCCAGACGTGCCCGTGATTTCGATTTTCTTGTCAGAATTCTGTGCGATCTGACCGAGGCAAAACAAAGCCATTTTAACGCTCACACTCGAATCGTTAAACATTTGCTCTCGAAGTTATTTCGACTTCAAAATTAGGACATTTCATCTGATCTAGAATATTTTCGATACATACAAACTTTTCCATTTTGGCCGCTAGAAATCGAGAATATACAGGGTGTTTAATAATTCGAAAACGAAGCTACCCACGCAATTTCGTTATTCTCGATTTTCGTTTCGTAGATTCGCGGTAAGGTAGAGTGACTACATTACCGGCAAAAAATGGTTTTACGTGCCGCAAGTTTTTGTCCTTATATACGAATATTTTCTCGCTAGTAACAGAATTCCAAACCGGTCCGTCGACCAGTAACGAAGATTACCGTGAACGTATCTTTTCCAATTGGTCCTACTAACGGGTCCACCTTCATTAGAAATAAATTAGCTCGATCGGCGCCCAGCAGCCTCTCGGCAACGTCTCTGGCTGCTATAGCCTGCTCTTGCGTTGAGGACCGGGGTCGCAAATGACCCAGAGTACGTTGAAAGGCTAAAACATTTTTTATCTTTTATCTGTGGCAGAGTTGGGCAAACATTTATTTTAAAATTTCGAATGCAAATAAATGAAATCTATTTTTTATTCGAACTCGTTTCTCTCGGATACATATTCACCACAGTCTATCCGTCGGATACTTTTCACGATTTTCATTTGACTAGTAAACATGTACTGGTGTAAACATTTGTTTCAATAACAAAAATTTATTTGTTTAAACAATTGTTTAAATAATACAAATTTATTTATGTAAACAAGCGTTAAAAGTTTAAACGATAAAAAGTGTTCGATTATTAATGGTAGTCACTGTACCGTGGTACGTATTTACGTATTATGGCTTGGCAACGTCGGATAAAAAAGTCGGCCATCCGTACATCGAATACAATTTCGAATAAAAGATACATTTCATTTTCATCTCTGCCAAATACTCGTCCCGAATAAATCCTCAAATAAATCGTCTGGCCACATCGAGCTTCGGATATCGAATAAAAGTTACGAATAAATTTCGCCGCGACATCTGCCTTCGAATACATTCTGAAATTAATTTTTATTCGACGCCTAAAATCGTTCGGATGGTCGGCGGACGCCGAGTATCTACAAATAAATCCGTCGAATAAATGGGGGCGTTGCAATCGACCATCCGAATAAATCCTGAACATAGCCAGAAAATCATCCGGAGGCACGTCGAATACAAATCTCGAAACCAGACGCTCGTCGAATAAAGATACAAATAACTTCTCGCGATTCATCCGACTTCGAATAGAAACAAAAGAACAGAGAATTTGTATCCGAAGGCCGTTCAAATAAATTTTTCATCGGATACTGCCCAACTCTGATCTGTGGCCGTGGCAAGCTTGACATTTCATTTCACCGACGATGGACATGATTAAACTTAAATGTTTATATATTAATGTCGACAACAAGGATTATTTTTACGTTCTACATACAGTCCGCCCTTTCATTTTGTTCAGTGAACACCGTCAGCAGTCCGAGAATCACAAGCAACAGCTGCCACACTGACATTCTGACGACAGTCTCGCGGTAACTGAGACCGCCAGGCCGCCTGACAACGCACCATAGTCTGCACAATTATGCTCGTCTACTCTCCCCCCTATATTCTGCTTCCCTTTATCTTCTGGAGCTTCCGGTCATCGTCACTCTGTATCGGCTCGGGCAATTACGTCTCGAGTGTTAGCAGTCTGGAGAAATTGTGGGTCTTGACAAAGTAGAAAATGATCTTTAGGAAAATTTAAGAGGTGCAAATTTATTTCACAAACTGATTTTACAAGATTTCATTGTCTTCTCGGAAGCACTACAATTCGAGTAAGACAGAACAACGTCTGTTCCCTGAATCGGATATACACGACAAGATTATGGCTAATCAGCTAGACAGAGTTTTGTTCGGCCACGGTTCAATTGTTCGCAATTTTATTTGTAATACAGATTTTTAATTCTCTTCGATCCGCAATCGAATGGATTTAATACCAACTTCCTTAATTGTTACAGGAAGGCTTCAGAAAGATTTGTATGTGAGAGAAATCATCGTAGGAGCGATCCCTAAAGATCCAACGTTTTCCGAGTTCCAAAATTTTTCGATTCCAAAACGAACAAGAGACCCGCACGAGCAACCATCGCTCTGATTGTTTCGGTGGTCATTAACTACTCTTGCCGTGCATCTGATCGACACTGTTCAATAACGCTCCGAGACTGGAAATATAGTAATCTGGCCGCGTCTGTGGGTTCTTCATTGCGTCACCGATTTTATCAAGACCCGATTCCACGAAGAGCTTTTGAAATCCGCATTCCGTTGCAAAAGGCATATCTGTGGAGGTCCTAAAATCACGATAGAACACGTCACACACTGAAACAAGCTGATTCAGAAGTATTTACTCACGAGTCTCCGATGAATAGGCATCGTTTAGGGTCTTTTATCTGGCATAGTTCTCTCACGCAGTCTTTGAACACGCTACTGGGCTTCGCGCACTGGATCGGCGTCCTTCCGCTTTGTCTGGATATCACGTCGTTGATTGGTCCGGAGCCTGAGAACCACCAAAACACAATAAACAATCCGGTCAGTCTGGATTACCGTTCGCAGACGTGTTTCGCAACTGGAATGCCGATCTTCATGCAAAATAAAAATCGGAACAGCCATTTGCGAATGTCTTTCTTCCAGAGACCCTGACCAGGCAAAAAGTAACGGTCATTCTAAAATTTTCTACGATAAAAATCAGTAATAAATAGTTGATTATTATTGAAATTTAATTTGTTTTGCCTTTAGTTCTGTACCGAGTTCTGTAAGAGGAAACACGTATTCTTTCACAGTTTTCGGTAAAACAGCCTGTGTTCAAAATATTCTGAAAAGTATACATTTTTCTTACAACCCTGTAATAAAATGGCGGCACCCGTACCTTAGGAGGATTACATTCGTCATTGCATACTTTTTCATTTTCATGCGGGATTTAATGCAACGGTAACAACAAAGAAAAGGAGCATTATTTAAGAAATAAAACATTCGCTTCTGTAGAAGATGCAAGGAGGCAGTCTTATTTTGCCTCACGCACCCTGGATTTCTATAAGAGGGGGATTGAAAATTTCCAGGGAAGATGGCAAACTGTCCTTGATAATGATGAAGATTGTATAATAAATTAAGAAAGAAAAACTTGAATTTACTACAAAGTTTGTTTTAGATTTCAGAATAATTGATTACTTATGGGCCCCCCCTAATATAAAGAGAAAAATTCGAAGAATAAAACGATTAAAAAATATCGATTTCTCTACTTTTTAGTCTACTCCTCGATAACTGTCATCGATGAAGAAAAACCGATTCGATTGCTCGAAGCAGTTATCGATGAGAGAAGTTCATTTGAAATGAAATGCCTAGAAAATTTTGTATCGACACTGCCCGAAGCAATTTTGCTAAAAATCTCATGAAATCTTTAACGCGATCTATTCTTTTTGATAGTTGATCGACAACCTAGTGTTCTCTTGTCCTTCCCGCAGATAAGCCACTCGTCCATCGTGCCGGTCAGGTACAGAACATCCTTGTTGCACAGACAGGCGACCGCGTAGGCGAATTTCGTCCAGTCAGCGTTCAAAGAAAAATCGGCGACGACTGCTTTCGTCGATTCGATGTCAAATACAGCATCCATCGTCTCCATCAAATCGTCTTCGTTCGATACAGGATGCTGGGAACATTAACTATTTTATTATTAAATCCGCAGACTCGCCACGAGACGCAAATGCGACGATAAGGAGGAAAGCTCACGGATTCCGGCGTCATTTTGATGCCATGGTCGGCTAACACCTGGCGGAGCGCTTTGCTGCCGATGACGAATACTTCGTCGCGGAAATTGATCTTGTTCAGGTACCAGGCGATCGCTTTCGACGGAATTAACAGTTGCTCCTGCGACCATAATCAACTCTATCATATAAGACTGGGTAATAATCATTTCTTCTTCCTACATACGTTTCACAAACCACATTTCCACACTCATATTAACATTTACACACATGCTATCTCTTAGAACATCAAATTCTGACCGACACGACCTTTTGATAAATTAATGGCATAGAAACATTCACTATATCACGTTCATGAATTTTTTCGATTGAACTGCTCGTCGCGACGCGACGCACAGCGTGGGGTATTTTGAAAAACCGGACAAAACTATTTTAGCGTTGTTTGTAGACTTCGGGTCATAATATAGTAAGTCGTTGAATTCGTCTTACCGTCAGCTATAACATTATGAAATCAAAAATATATTTTAATATTTAAAACATGAAAATGATTTTTATTTTTCGCCGAGAAAACTTTCTTTTCGAAATTTTATATACAGTAGTTTGTAGATGCTTAAATACTGTTCCACTTTTGTTTAAAACATTTTTTCCTCAGATTATTGGAAACCATTGAAAAATTGTGACAACGGTGGAGTGCTTCCACCGAAAAGCTGGAAAAAATGATTTTTGCTTGTAAATTATGTTGAAATATTGAAATTTATTATTTTAATAGAAAAAGTATATGTAACGAAACTTTTTAACACTACATTGCCGAATAAAAAAGAATCTGTCTAGTCAGTTAGTGGTTCCCTCTGACAGATCGGTGGTGTTGTATGATAATATTGTTGTATATTAATATTTATAATTCTATTAATAACCAACATATGTTAATATAAGTTCATATAAGATAATATAGATAATGTAAGTTTTTTTCTATATATAGGGTGAGTCACCTAACGTTTTCATCTCAAATATCTTTGTTGTTTTCAAAGATACATTAAATGTCTTGAGGACAAAGTTGAATGGTAAAATGAGGCTCGCACGATACCAACAAATTTTTGTTCTTGTGTCATTTTTTTTAGAGATATCAAGGTCACCTTCATTTTTTTAAACGGGACCACCTCTTTTTAAACACCTACGATGATAGTCCTTTTCATTAGGAATTCAATGACTATAATTACCTAAGGTCATTCAAGGTTACAGACAGAGAAAACCTATAAAAAGATTATTCAGTCGTTAAATATTGACCCATTTGCATCATAAGCAAATATGAAAAGAAGGCCTTTATCACGAAACGCTTGTCGCATGACTTAGGTTCTACGCGTCTGCGATTGCTCTGTCTACTTGTTCGACTAATTTGGAAGCTAAGATTATAAGTTACTGAAGTTTATCATAATGGTATATCGATCTTTAATCGATAGAGTATCCACCTGTTTCAATTCCAGGCCGCCGGGACGAACTTTCTCCTTGTACCGATCGAAGGACGGCAGGCTGTTGTTGGTCACCAGGAAGACCCTTTTCCCAAGGTCTTGGAACCTCTTCAGCGTCTCCACGGCTCCGGGGATCGCTTCGTCGATGATCCATAAGACACCTGCTCGAACAGTCAAACCGCCCTCTCAATCTTCTGAACGAGATTCGCTCGATCATTCCGTCGATGCCGAGTGATCGAAATTTTTCTGATTCACTATCCACTGGCACACGTTTACAGTGCACAGACAGTTTACGTTCTCGCAGTTTACCCAAAGATGATCGAATTCTATACACTTTCCAACTGAAAATACATTTAATCGAACACTTTAACAGCGTAGACAAGAGGCGAAACAAACGGTGGTAGCGGACGTGTCAAGAACTGCAAATTGATCTTTGCATATCGATTTTCGGCATCGTCGGAACCGTAAAACGATGCTGCGAAAGAAAACCGTTCAACTCGCCGTCGCAGTCGGACAGGACGACGTCGAACGAGTTCAGGAAGGTTTGCAGCTGATCCGAGGTCATGTCCGACAGGTTCGTAGGCCTGGTGTCGGCATGGTTGTCTATCGCCGGTGTAGTCATTCGTGCGTGCACAGCTCGGACCTGGTGGAAGGGCGCGGATCGACTGACACGATCCACGGCAACGAAGAAATCCCCACGTCTCCCTGTTGTATAACACCTATTGATAAACCGATGTTTGTCGTAAATGCACCTCCGGTGCTGTACGATGGACATCATGCGCCAGAAACCGGTGGAACGAGAGTGAATCCTTGGCTGACGCATGACCGATACGATCATCATTGAAGAGTGTAACCGTATCGATTATATTAGGGGTACCCATAAGTAATCAATCATTTGCAAAGAATTTGTTTTGCCTTTAGTTCTGTACCGATCGTTGAAGAGGAAACTTCAGTGATCAAAATATTCTAAAAAGTATAATTTTTTTTATAACCCTGTAATAAAATTGCATACCTTTCCATTTTCATGCGGGATTTAATGCAACGATAACAACAACAAAAAAATTGCGATGTTTACGGAGATGTATCGAAGGTCAACAAGTGTCAACGTTGGTTCGGAAGGTTTGCTGCTGGTGATTATGATCTCACGTAAATATTCTGATGTAAAAAATCGTGACGATGTAAATCGTTCATTGCCTGTTTCAATGGTCAAGGGTACCAAGGAGCATTTGCATGATTAATATAGTGCTTGGATTTACATATTTGCGTAACTATCACTTTCCGGCAATAGTTAATAACAAAGGACATGACCGATTTGTAGGACTTTTACGAATACTCCGTGTGTCTGGGTGTTTCAATGAAAACCATAGTCGCAGCTTGTACAAAATCACACTTTATTCTGCAACGGGTCGAGTAGTTCGATTATCATAGCCATAGAAACTCTGTTTGTTCGTATCCAACAATAAGAACGACAACGAGTCATTATCGAATAGAGTATATCGTATTGTCAACCAGGGTAGGCCAATTCCTATTGTCAGGGAAATGTGAACAGTTCAACGATGAACGAGATAGATTATCTATTTTCGGGAGCGAGGGCAGTGGAGGATGAGCGTGTTCTTCGGTTAGCTCGGCAGACTCTAGCTCGATGCTTCTTGATGATTCGACTCGGCCGAGTCCTCGGCTACGTGGACGTACACGTCGTCGCCCGTTCTCACTTTTCCGGGGATGTAGGCGCCGCATAGTATTCCCATAAGCGGCGCTTGTCCTTCGACCGCCAGTCGATCGGGATCCGTGTGACATCGAAAACTAAACATTCGAAACGATCAGACAAATTTCACGGTGACAACACAGCGACGATGAAAACGCTCTGTCTTTTTGATCCGTACCTCTTCAGGGTTTTGAGCGGCTCCTCTGTTTCCGGATTACCGTTTTCCGGATTCACTAGAATGAATTTGCACCTGCAACAGTCGGACGAGATGTGTTCGTTAGATTCTCTCGGAACCGGCAGTTTAATAAATGATTTGGTTATGCGGTTTGAGTACCTCGTGCAAGGTTTCACGTTCCTAATGACAACCTTCCCGCCGATTTTCACCCACTCCCAGTTGTCCTCCACGAACGCCTCCGGCGCAGAGACCACGATATTCGGACGGAACTGTAGCGCAGGCACTGGTCGCTCTAGCTTCTCGTTCAACGCGTCCACGGACTTTGTATTCATCAGCATGTAGCTAGCCAAGTCGCTGAACAAACCCTGAAAACCAAATATATTCCTGTCAGAAGGGGCGGTAATGTCGGAAATGTTTTAAAGGTAGCGCTCGTTCTCATCGTTACAGTGTCTTCAGTCTGAAGAGTGCTGTACACTTTGGTAAATTTCCCCCAGACGCTCAGGTCTCTTCTGTCCATCGTCGAGTAGCCCAGTCGAAGCCCAGAACTCGTTCCGGTTAAAAATCTGAAACGTTTTGCTCCGTTCAATGTCTCGAACAGTTCTCCGGGGCCAGTGGGCGGAGTAAATGCGCCGGGGAGGGACAGGGGGCGGCGGAAACGGGCCGATGGGTGGAGCAAATCGGTGGGAGAGGGAAAATAGGCGGCGCAAAGTGGTCGGAAAGCGGAGATACGCGTGGTAAAAGTACAGCAGAGGAAGAATTGGTGGTTCAAAGAGACCAGCGGAAGGAGGAAGCGCAGAACACAGATTAAAAGTAAAAATGGGCGGCGGAAATGGGCCGATGGGTGGAGCATATCGGTGGGAGAGGGAAAATAGGCGGCGCAAAGTGGTCGGAAAGCGGAGATACGCGTGGTAAAAGTACAGCAGAGGAAGAATTGGTGGTTCAAAGAGACCAGCGGAAGGAGGAAGCGCGGTACACAGATTAAAAGTAAAAATGGGCGGCGAAAATGGGCCGATGGGTGGAGCATATCGGTGGGAGAGGGAAAATAGGCGGCGCAAAGTGGTCGGAAAGCGGAGATACGCATGGTAAAAGTACAGCAGAGGAAGAATTCGTGGTGCAAAGAGACCAGCGGAAGGAGAAAGCGTGGAACACAGATTGAAAGTGGAAATGGGCGGCGCAGAGAGGTCGGAGAAGGTAGATGGGCGTGGCAACGGAGTCGAACGTGCAGGGTAGGCGTGGCTACCGGACCGATCGAAGGTGGAAAACAGTTTCGGGTAACTTGGGCTGAGGAAGAATATTCATGATCGTGCTTGCACAAAGTTTACGAAGTTGCCTGTCAACTTCTGCGTACCTTGACAGCCATTCGGCTGGCTCCGGTCCACAATCGATACATTTTACTGGTTCTCCCCACCACATGGTGCATTGCACGGCCTCGATATTCTCCTCGGTGCATTTCGGCACGCTGAAGACCACGCTCGGCATCCCCACGGCTTCCAGCTTCACCTTGTCCTCATCCACCGCGGACAGGGTGACCAGGATCAACGTCGGATAGTTTCTGCCGGTCTGGAAGCGACCGGACTCCTCGTTGTACACTAGAAACATTCTGGTGAACAGTGAACGTTCATCGTCAATTCCGTCGGGAACGGGTTCTACGGGATTTGCGTACAAGCAGCGACGCTTAACGCTTCATTAGCCGGAAGCCTATCAATTGAAGAGCTCGGGGCAACAAACGATCAGCTCGGTTACGACGCGAAAGAAGAAATTTTTCGATAGTTCGATGCAACAAACCGATCATATCGTCAGACGTTCGTGACTGTTCGTTGCTCCGAATGTTTACAGTCGCTCTGACTGTTTCTTGCTCCGAAAGATTAGAAAATCCAAGCGGACAGTCATGTCTAAATTAAACTGACCGTTTGTTGCCCTGAGCTCTTCAATTTCAACAATTGCACCGCACCGAAAGGAAGCTTAATAATCAGACTTGCGGATCTTTATGCAGAGTAGAAATTGTCTGCGTTAATCGCAGAGCGCAGCGGCCACTTGGGAATTTTTTCCTTTAACAATTTAACAAAAAAATTGAAAATTACATGGAGTCCTCAATTCCGCGGACCTTTTAAATATAGTATACTCGGACAAAGTTATTGATGCGCTACAGTATGAAATAAAGTAATCGATCAGGGCAGGTCGACTCTGTGTAACCACACACATACATGAAATCCATATACGTATATGAACTTGCAAAGGTCAAAATCTTGACAAATTGACGCTTCGATATTGCAATGAGCAGTTTAAAAGTGGTCACTTGGGTTTCCTAAAAGTCCAATCTAGGTCTGTCCAGAGCCCAAATTGCGAATTTCTACCTCATCGTCGAGTAATTTGTAATATTCGGCAGAAATCTCGCTTTCTGAAGCAAGGATGACGTCACAAGATGGCTGCCGCAGAGAGATTCTCTTAATTTCGAGAGATCTAGTGTTCGTATCGAAAAAAACGCTCTGGACAGACGTAGCAAAGACATGTACGAACACGGTGGTATGCATTTTTAATTGATTACTTACTTATTTAAGGCGTAAAATGTCTAGAAAAAAACGCACCATTTCGCGGTTCCGCTTACTAGCGCCCCGGTCTCCCCGCGGCAAACACTGTACCTTGCGATAGAATACGGTCGATAATGCAGATCGATATTACAGGTTTACATATGTACGATACGTATGCTGCCGAATATTGCAAATTACTCGACGATGAGGTAGAAATTCGCAATTTGGGCTCCGGACAGACCTAGATTGGACTTTTAGGAAACCCAAGTGACCACTTTTAAACTGCTCATTGCAATATCGAAGCGTCAATTTGTCAAGATTTTGACCTTTGCAAGTTCATATACGTATATGGATTTCATGTATGTGTGTGGTTACACAGAGTCGACCTGCCGGCCCCCCTTAAACACCTCGGATCTTCGTACTAACGAGCGTTAATCAATCTTAAACATCTGCGAAACGAGGCGCGTAACGTGCCCAGGTGAGAACTGCCTTGACGAGGTGCTCCGGAATAGGAAGAATGACGTCTTACCGATCGCGCAGAGTGAATTTCCCTTCGCTCTCGATGCAGATGCCGAGCTCGGTGAACTCGCATTCGGTGACGTTCCTCCCGCGTCCAGATTTCATCGGATAGACGTATAGCTCTTGCACTTGACCCACTTTCACCCAGTTTGGGTCCGGTAATTCGGGAATCTCGTCGCTGCGTCGACGCGCCGTATCAACTGTCTGATTCACGACGCTGTTGTGACCATTTTCGTTGACGTTCTTCGGCTGCTCGCAGCTCTCGCTCGACTTCTGCGTCTTCTTCTTCAGCGATCTGCATCTACGCATGTTCCACGCTACCACTGCCACGATCGCTGCCAGGGAGCATGTTATCGCCACGGAGGACCTCCAATCCTGAGAAACAACCATTTTCAGAATGGTCAATCACCCCTCCATCACAGGATCATTAATTTTCCCCTTATTAATTTCGAGTGACGCGAAAGTGGAGGAAGGCGGCCGAATTTGGACCAGCGTTTCATCTGAACATTTCATTTTTTATTCAATATTCAAATGTTTAGTAATGCATAGCATGCGAAGAAATTTACTAATGTGAAAAATATATTGGGATACATATATTTTCGAAATGCGCGGTTCGTCCCAATTAAGCTTCTCTGACTTACGAAGAGGAAAGAATTTTAATTTAAACTAATAAGTGCGGTCGAGTAGCACGGGTCTCACGTTTATTTAAAAAAAAAAAACGGCGGTCAGCTCCGTAGCTTTTATTTGTCATCGAGCGCGTGTCGCGTATATAATAATATCGTCCTCCCCAGGTCGAAAATTAGCATAATGTTTTATTTATCCTTCATACACCTGAACGAACAGCAATAAACGATCGGCCGATATACAGTGTGCTATGCAGAATCTGAAACGTTTCGACAAGCGAGCACGCCCGAGGCTCGAGTGCACTTTTTCTAACATAAACTGCAGCGAACAATAAACATTCGGTTGCAGAATCGTCTTCGAACTTCGCGAGAACGTAGTCCCAGCACAGAATGAGGAGCGCGAACGTTGCACGTGACGCTCCCATAATCGAATTCCGCGTGTAAACAGGCTTAAAGCGGATTATTCGCTTCGCTGCTCTTCCGAAGCTCGGAAAACTCGGTACGAAAAATGTCTTCGCTTCGAGAAACACGTTCAAATCGACACTGTGTATTTGCGTCAGCCTCGCAGATTTATTATCGGCGAAAGAAATGTTATCGCTTTCAGTTTTTTTCGATTAGTTGGTTGGTTATTCAAATCAATTGAAATGCATTCATCGGGGAAGAATCGCTCGAAATTTCAAAGCGTAAGCAGACTCGATACGTACCGGGTGTCCCTGCATGGTCCTGTGTCCTCAGAATGATGGATCCTCCTCTCCGCAGGTTCGCCGGTTCTGCTCGATCATTCCCGAATAGAATCCACGAGCATTATGCAATGTTCTCTGCCCCCGCCACGCGTCGATTCGCCTGCAGATCCGCGCAGGTCTTGCTCGTCGTCGATCTTGCGCTCTGTTCACCAATGTCGGCTGACTCGGAGCTGACCGAACGGCGCCAAACGGTCGGCCGTATCTAGCCCGTTATCTCATCCCATGTTCTAACCTAACCCATTTCCAAACCGGCCGATAGCTTCTTGTCTGGGCGGAGCAACCGTTCAGCTGAGATCCGAGCCAAAATTCTGAGCCTCTCCGACACGCGCCATTTGCCACCGTTTCTCGAAGGCTATCCCCGTGTTCATTAGCAAGCCACGCGTCATGCGTAGCGCGAACGTAGCAAAAGAAAATTGAAACTCTGGCTATCCTTATCTCGGGATTTCCTAATCGCTTCGAACGACTCGAAATACTACGCGTCTTCGGATAAGACGGACTACAAGCGTACGAGGACACTGCAAACTGTACTACCGTTATGGAAAAACGTGAACATCTATGAATAATGCCAACGCGTGTGTTTTTTGTTTCCATACCGCACGATTTATGGCGAGAACATTCGAAGTTTACGAAACAGAAATATACATTTACGAGGTAACTGTTTCATATGAAAATTAATCTCATGCAAATTTATTCCAGCGTCCGGTCAGATCCGCTGCAACTTGAATACGATTTGAGACGCGACACGTGTTCCGGGATCAAATAGAGAAATATCATTGCCGAACGTGCCGATTACTAATCGGAGAACAGTTCCCCCGTTCGATCGATTTCAATTTCGGAAAAAGAAGGTGAAAAGTAGAACATTGCTGTGGAGTTTTTTCTCTGTGTATTACACTGTATCTCCGTTACATTTTCACCTTAATACGAAACGTAGTCATAATGACCTTTACAAAACCGCGCCCAGCTCGAGATTACTATCACGTCGATGTCACTGTAACGAATCAGGTTGCAAAGCTCGCCCGGAATCATAGTTGATCGATTCGCAGCTCCGTCGAACTCTCGCACCGCGAGTCCACGATCTTCGACAGTAGTCCTAGATTCGAAATATAGTAATCTGGCCGCGTCAGATTGTCTCGCGACGCTGTCTCTATCGTGTCGAGGCCAGTTTCGACGAAAAGCTTCTGGAATCCGCACTTGCTCGCGAACGTCATGTCCGTGGTTATCCTAGAACGAAGGAGCGCACCTCTCGCTGAAACGAACGCATTCATTCGCCTAACAGGATTTACTCACGAGTCTCCGATGAACAGACACCGCTCAGGATCCACCTGGCACACTTCTAAAAGGTAATCCTTCATAACGTCGCCGGGTTTGCCGCACCCAATCGGAGTCCTTCCGCTGTAATGGCTGATCAGTTTGATCAAGGCTCCGGCAGCTGAAAACCGTAGGAAATGAATGAAAATATCATCGATCGTTTCTATTATCGATCCGATCGACTACCTAGGGTCCTTCTTCTGTGATTAACGACTATCCATTCGCTCTGGCTCCCGGCCAAGAACAACACGTCTTTGTTTTTCAGACACTGAATCACGTAGGCCAGCTTCGACAAGCTGCACCTTATGTCGAAGTCGAAGATTACCGCGTTGACGGCGCTGATGTTCGACGCGGACTCCAATGATTTGTTTAGGTCGTCGTCGAATATCGGTGGCCACTGTAATGGACCATCGATCGATTAATTAATCAATTGTCAATTAAGTTCCATCGTCGAAAGAACGCGACTCACATCGTCCGGTGACATTTTGATGCCGCAGTCGGTCAGGACCTTCCGGAATGGCTTGCTGGCGACCACGAACGCTTCGCCGGAAAAGTTGATCTTCTTCAGGTACCAGCCGACCACTGTCGATGGCAACACCACTTGCTCCTGCAGAGTAATTGCCCACGCGATATCAGAAAAATTGATTCGACAGACTAATTTACCACTCGCGCCTGAAAGGACACTGCCCTCATGCCCAGGATCCCGTTAATCATCGACGATAATAATATTCACCGGTTTCAAATCCAGGCCAGCGGCTTGCGCGTTCTGCTTGTATCGATCGAAATACTTCGTGCCGTTGTTCGACACTACGTACACCCTTTTCCCAAGGTCCTGGAGCCTCTTCAGCGACTCCATGGCTCCCGGAATCGGTTTGTCCAGGATGCTCAGGACACCTGCTCCAGAAACACCCTCTCAATTTTCCGTTCTGAACCCTACCCTGATTTCAGCATCTAGCGTTCACGATCGTCCTGTCGATGCAGTCTAAATCTACATCTTTGATTAAGGGTACCCATAAGTAATCAATTATTTGCAAAGAATTTGTTTTGCCTTTAGTTCTGTACCGATCGTTGAAGAGAAAACACGTATTCTTTTACAGTTTTCGATAAAGCAACCTGTATTCAAAATATTCTAATAATTTTGTATACAACCCTGTAATAAAATGGCGGCGTTCGTACCTTCCGAGGATCATATTCGTCGTTGCATCCTTTTTCATTTTCATGCGGGATTTAATGCAACGGTAACAACAAAGAAAACGTGCGATGTTTATGGAGATGTATTGAAGGTCAAAAAGTGTCAACGTTGGTTTAGAAGGTTTGTTGCTGGTGATTATGATCTCTCTGACAGAGGGGGATTGAAAATTTGCAGGAAAGATGGCAAACTGTCCTTGATAATCATGGAGATTATATAATAAATTAAGAAATAAAAACTCGAATTTGCCAGAAAGTTTGTTTTAGATTTCAAAATAATTGATTACTTATGGGGCCCCCTAATACTTTGTTTCCCTCTCAGTTCCGCTTAGAAACGGGTCTCGCAACACCGTGCGATCATCGAACCGATCATTTCACTTTTCACTGTTATAATTCCTCTGCATCGACAGCACCATCGTTGACCGCTTGATGCACCGAATAAAAGCATGAGACACCCGCCATCGCAGTCTGACAATACGACGTCGAACGAGTTCAAGAAGGTCCGCAACTGGTCCGCGGTACTGTCCGACAGGTTTTTAGGACCGGTGAAGTCATGGTTGTTCACCGATAGTGTCTTCATTACTGTCGATTGATCACTGTCTTTGCCAGACTACTCGGCCTCCCTCTCCTACCGGCTAATTAATACTGGAACCGCGCTATACAGGGTGAGTCACCAAACGTTAGCACCTCAAATATCTTTGTTGTTTCTAAAGATACGTAAAATATGGTAAGGACAAAGTTGAATGGTACAATGGGGCTGACACGATGCAAAAAAAATGTTTGTTTTTATGTCATTTTTTTGGAGATATCAAAGTCACCTTGACTTTTTTAAATGGAACCAACCTTTTTTAAACACCTACAATGATAGTCCCTTTCATTACGAATTCAGTGACTATAATTAGTCCAAGGTCACTCAAGGTCAAGGACAGAAAAAACGTATAACACTAAAATATGGAAGCAGAATACCTGTATTTTATAAATGTTCGAAATGATGGCCGTCTGCGTCGATACATTGTTGTAAACGAGCTCTGAAGGAATGTTGAACTCTGATAAGTGTATCCGACGTGATATTCGTACATGCTGTGATGATACGCTGACGCATATCTTCAACTGTTGTTGGAGTATCCGTGTACACGAATAACTAATGAAAGGGACTATCATCGTAGGTGTTTAAAAAGAGGTGGTCCCGTTTAAAAAAATGAAGGTGACTTTGATATCTCCAAAAAAATGACATAAAAACAAAATTTTTTTTTTGCATCGTGTCAGCCCCATTGTACCATTCAACTTTGTCCTTACCATATTTTACGTATCTTTAGAAACAACAAAGATATTTGAGGTGCTAACGTTTGGTGACTCACCCTGTATATGTGTAGAATTGTGTGAACTATAAATACCCGGTATTGCTTGCGGTTCTGACAGTTAGGATCGCGGGAAAAAACACGTGACAAAGCATTATTGGATTGGTAGATGACAAAAATTGTAAAATCCAGCTTGTAACGAGATAACATTTGCAATAGAAATAAATTAGAATTTTAACGAGGAACAAGATAGCGTTAAGGCCTTCTAGACCCCTAATAACGCGTTATTGGTAAACTTAGCAACGATTTCGTATAAATACCTGTAGATCATCGCGGAGGACGAGGACGAGGTAAGACCACGGCCGCCCGCAGGATGGGAGAGTAGGAAGCAATGCTATCGGACGCCTAGCAATCCAGGAGAGGAGAGGGGTTGCACCCTCTCTGGATACATGAGGAGAAGACAGCCATGAACGCCGGTCGCCCGCCGAGAGGGAAGAACAGGGTAGCTTCCTGGCAGTCTGAGAGTAGAGACGTAGAGTAGAGAGTCTGGTTCGTATGTACGTTTCCGAAAGGGCGGCCATGATGGCCGTCCGCGCCGAACAGACATGAGAAAGCAGGCGAAACCGAGTCGTCGTCGTCTTTTAAATAATTCGTTGCTAACTCTCTCTCTCCCTCTCCCTCTCCCTCTCTCTCTCTCTCTCTCTGACGCAAAAAATCTATTTTGTATAACAAACCTATCTCCTATCATTTGTAATCACATTTTTGGAAAATATATCCTATGTCCCCAGATTCTCCGATTCCTATTATTCCGCAAGCATCCACCGCAATCCTTACGTTACAGTGTTCATTATCGCGTTGCGCTCTGGTCTTTTTGAAATTTTCTTTTCCCCAGATCACTAAAATGCAGAGAAAGTGAAAAGAAGATGAATATTATCTTGTTTTCTTTGCGTTCGCCGCAGCTGAAAGAAAATTAGGAGAATCGGACAGAATAACGATGTAACGCATTTGGGTTAATAGAATTTCAATTTATTAAGTTTTTTCCCTAGCCGTCAGTGTCTTGATTCTCATTTACAAAGGTATTATATGACTCTAGTGATAGTTAACTAATAATCGACGATGGTAGTAATCAATAATAACCATAATCATAATCGTAATGGCTCGCCGTAATCATAGTACAGTGAATCCGGGTTATAGGTCGTCGAGTATTCTGAATTAGCCGTCGTCGAATTATCCCCACTACCGCGGGGTATACCACCCGAGAGGCGCCAAGAAGATCGAGAGCCGCCGCCGCCGAGGAGTATGAACATAACACGGGTCGGGTATATCGGTGTCAGACCAGGAGACCACTACTAATCCAATAAGAAAACTTCTTTATTTTTTTATGGGACTTTCATCAACAAACTCGTAATATTTTTCTAATGAAAATTATACCAAATATGAGATGTAATTCCGATGATATTCACTTGTGTAATGAACGATGAAAGCTACAGTGAATTCCCGATATTAGTCACGGCAAGCCTCGCGTTTAAAGGTCACTGGAACTACCCACACCACCGCAGGGTATATCCCGTGACGGGCCGAAGCTTATGACCACTACTGATCCAATAACAAAACTTCTTTATTTTCATTATTTTTTTTGTGGGACTATCACCAACATATTCGTGGCATTTTTCTAATGAAATTGATGCCAAATTTGGTATCATTCCGACGATATTTACTTGTGCAATGAACGATTAAAGTTTCGGACGCAAAGAAGAACCGCATAAAGGAAAGAAAGAGACACGGAGAGTTTTTATTATCAATTATTTTTGTTTATATATTTGTGGCATTATACCATGTACCAAACCACAGATTTCGTCTAAATGTCACTCGCCAGAACCTCGCGAATGACTTATATCGGGAACTCACTGTGCTTCCCATTACAATGTTAACTTACAAAGTTTTGATTTGAAGGCCTGAGCTCACACCAGTCTTTCCCATACGCTGTCCTTCTTTGTGTTCGAAACTTTGATCGTTCATTACACACAACTAATTATCATCGGAATCACATCACATTTGATGTCATTTTAATTAGAAAAATGCCACGAATATGTTGGTGGAAGTCCTATAAAAAAAAAAATAATGAAAAATAAAGAAATTCTCGAGCTCCGCTGTCCTTTTCTACTTTCGCATCAAAGAATAGTACGGTCTCGTCGGCAGCATTTCCCCGCTGTGACCTTGACAAATAATTCATAGGAGACAGGAATTACGAGGGGTTTACCGACCGCGGCGAGCTGTAAATGGCGGTAGACTATCGCTGACAAGACCCTGACTACTGACACATAACGCGGATTCACAGTAATCATAAGAAGAAGAAGAAGAAGAAGAAGAAGAAGAATTAATTCGTAATTAATCATATCGATCAAAATCGCACTTCGTAATCGTCGTCTCTGTCGTCTATCGACATTACTGTCAACGACAGCATCGATTTTCGACGCGCGCGTACGCGCTTGTACACATCCGTGTGTATGTATATATGAGCGTGAGAACGTATACGCGTCGTCGTATATGTGTGTCGTATATGTATTTCCACGATTCGCTTGTCCGACTCGACGCGACGAATCGTAATCGAACAGGAAACGAAAATCGAAACGGAAACGGGGAAAGAAAGAAAGAAAAGAAGAAAAAATCATCTTACATATTCACAGCGATGTAAAAACTACTGACTGCCCGAAACGCAAAAGTTAGACTTCGTAACTTGTACCTGACTAGAAAATCAACTCCCTTACACTCTTACAACACGGCGTTACCGTACAATAATTCGTAGGCGAAGGGCGGGTCCAGCAAGTGCGCCGGGTGGGGGGAAGGCGGGGACTCGCCATCGTGGACCAATCGTTGGCGAACCAGTGTAATCGAACAAAAAACAAAAAGAAAAAAAAACAGGAGGGACCCCGTGTCTCTAGCACCGCCTTATTCAAAATCGTCGACGAACGACTTCCTCGTTTTTCTTCCACGTCTTCCCTCCACTTTCTGCTCGATTATGGTAGCCGAACCATGGGACACGTGGCCGCCGATCCTTCCCCCACCTCTCAGTGTTCAGAACCTGGATCCGTCCCCGTAGGCTATCAAGTTATACACGTTGTACACGTACATAGAAACATTCGTCGCACAACAAGCATGGAAACACGATGGACGTCGCCGTGGAATCCCCTCGGATCAATTGTTAATTAGCTCTCCGGCAACGATGCTCGCGATCTAGCGACCACGACCGTTCGACAAAAATGGGAGCACCGAGTCTCGACGACCCGATCATCGTCAACCTGTCAACCTTCTATTCCTCTCTCAAATAAATTTCCAATCGAACAGCGGGTCAACAGGTTCACCGAAGACGCAAGGTCGTCCTCGGCAGCCCCTCCCACCGCGCAAACTGTAGGCTCTACGGTCGTCCTTGAAGAAACGGTGTTGAACTATTCCCTACATTCGGAGTCACTGAAAATCATGTTGTTCAACGAACGCGGTGGGGCGGGGGGCAAAGTACGCTGGCAGGCAAACGGAACCTAGTCAGGTGTGTATCGCTGGTTAACAATTGTGAGCACGAACGTCCACGACCGTCCGCCGCCTGTACCCTGATCGGATGACCGAATGAACAAAGATGACGATGATAGTCCCGGCAGTGACGATAGCGCCAGCCACTAGCGAGTCTATTCGACGATCAACACTAGCAGCGCTTCGCTTCATTCATCTTGTTTGGTGTCGTGGGCGTGCACACGACGCTCGCCGATTGGCCGGGCCGACCCGCCCGGTTCCTCCTCGCGACAACCCTCTTCCGCGCAACGGAACACCTCTTTGAGCAGGTGTTTCGTTCTTTGCTCGCGATCGCTGAGATAACCTCGCCGACAATCGAGACCCATCGGGTGGCGACAGCCGAGAATCCGCGATCGAGAGAACCGCCTGATCGAGCAAGTCCCCTGGGACCAGGGGCTCTTACGGATCTTGATCTTGATGTCTCGGCGAGGACGGGAGATCACGGGAGCGAGCCGGGGACACACCGGCGATCACGCGTAAATCGCAATCGAACGGAACAGTGACGATGATAGTAACATTAGTGCCGGTAGATAGTAACGGTAGTAACGTCTACGGTTTAGCAGAGATTAAACTGGGACTAGGCTGGCTTTAGTAGACCTCTTTCATCTCTCCCTCTCACTCTCTCTCTCTCTCTCTCGCACTCTTTTTCCCTTTCGTGAATCCCCTTCTTTTACCCTTACATTTTTTTCCAATTTTTCTTTTCCTCTTTAATTAAGCGCTTACTAGTAGTCGTTGTAGTAGTTACTTCGGTACAGTAATTAGGCGTACTAGTAGTAGTAGTAGTAGTAGTAATAGTAGTAGTAGTTATAGTAGTAGTAGTAGTAGTAGTAGTAGTAGTAGTAGTAGTCAGGAGTAACGGTAAACTGTTATTAATATTAGGTAACACTATAAAAGAAGTCCTCAGGCTGTGGTGTTCCTTAACTACTGCTTAACAGTCCGTTTAGAGTTCGCTTTTGTTCTCCGTCGTTCCCGAGGCCTCGCTGTCGTCCAACTGGGTCAAGCTACCACAGTTCATCCACGGTTCGGTTCGGTTCGGCTCGGTTTCGCTTTTCGATCCGCGATTCGTCTAGCCTCCTGCCATCGGGTACGCCTACGCCTGTCCCGCAATGAGTTGAGCGAAACGGAGCTCGGTGGGCGTGGCCGCGGGGCACTAGGCGCCGCCTCCCTGCTCCCATTTCCTGTCCCGAGCGGCAGGACGGGGCAGAGACTATCGCGATCGGCTCTAGATCGGATCTCCACTGCTTCCGACTAGTTTTCAGTTTCAGCTTGGAACGGCATCTTGGCGACTTCTCAGCTGCCTCGAGCAACTCCAAGCAACATCCCGAAGCTGGAGGCGGTGCAACTCCGCCCAGTTGGGCCCGCCCTCCTTCGACCAATTCATCCCGGGAGAGCTACGCCCTACCTACAGACCTACCTATCCTACCTACCTGATTTACGAGACCCTGGCTAGCTTGCTAACGGAACAGAGGGCGAAGGGAACGGTTCGTTGCCCGGCGAGTACTATACCGAAGGATTCGTGACGACGATGACGTGCCCCCCGGATCTTCGGGAGCACAGCCCCCCCGAGGAGCGTTCTTGATGAGGACTAGGCGATGCTTCTAAAAAAAGAGGATCCCCGAAGGAAGTCGAGGGGAAACTTTCTCGTTTCGTTGCAAAGGTTGAACGCGTCCCTAGAACAGTCTTATTAATCTACGCTTGTATCAAAGTGAGAAACGGCTTGCGAACCATTCCGCTCGCCTTCTGCTCCTGGGTTACGTTCGCTCGTGTCTATCCTCTAATCCTCCCGACGATGCTCTTGTTTTTCCTGTGGTGTCGGATCCGCTCGAACCCGAAGAGGTTCAACTCCCGAACAGCTTAAACCCGTAAGTGGTAACACCTGCCCCCTCCCCGTGGATTTCTGGCTCCACCTGGTCTCTCTCCCCTCCTCCACCCTCGATCCTCGAGATTAGTCGTCGTAAATGCTTAACACGATTATCGATAATACAATAAGTAGTACGATCTATTATTCGTAGTTTAATTGTATACTAGTTTTTACGGGCACGATGCGCCGACCTCTTCGCGACGTTCTCAGGACACGGGGAGCGCCGCGTAGAGAACGGAAGAGAGGAAGAGTGATTATCGCAGAGAGAAAGAGAAAGAGAGAGAGAGAGAGAGAGAGAGAGAGAGAGAATGAGAGAGAGAGAAAGAGAGAGAGAGTAAACGATTGACTATTTTGTTGAGACGAAGACCCGTCGACTAGGTTCGATAAACTTTGATCCTCTTTGGTCTCTCTCCCTGGCTCTCTCGCTCCCTGGTGTTCGTCGTCATCCGCGTCAGCAGCATCATTCATCCGTCCGTCATTAAATTCGTGTTACACGTTGCTGTTTACGTTTATTCGTTTGTTTATGCAGTCAATATTCGCACGGCGAGATAGCCTCGGTCGCATGTTTTTTTTTTTTTTATAATATGTTCTGTGTTATGTATAATATATATAATCGTACGCCCCGCTAATGGCTGTTACTAGAACATTACACGTCTATATACAGTTTACCAGGAGCAACACAGCGTTATTAGTCGATATTAAGATTAATTATAATGATTTATCCAGGCTGTCGCACGCCTCCGGTCGGTGTCGCTACCGTTTTAATTACGCTCGTGGTCGTCTGGCCGCGTGCACGAAGGGCTCCTAAGGCTCTGAAGCTGCTCGATCAGCTCGTTGTTCGTTCCCGATGCATCGTCCACCGATTCTGCGTTCAATGTAATCCCGCCCAGTAATTCGATGCCCAAGAAATAAGGTTAGGGGAGCTTCGACACTCCATGGAAACAAAAGAAGGTTCGATACAGTTCGCCTTTGTCCTGGCCAATTGTCTCGTGAACGGGAGACCAGGAACGACAACGACAAATCCTAGGCGCCGATCGAACCTAAACAACGGCGAGACGAGTTTCCGCCGCTTCGTGCTCGCTCGGGGCACAGGTCGCGTGACTGTTCGCTGACTGATCTCGTTGATTTCCTAGCCACCGCCCCTTCGAACCATCCTTTGACACCGAGAGTCGAGAAACTGCACGGAAAATGCTCAAAGAATAACTTTAATCGTTGCGTACGAGGTAAATAGGTCGTACAATTTGTTCGCTTTTAGGCCTGACCTGGAGGACAGTTCGGTCGGTAACGTTCGATCGCGGAAAATTGACGGAAAAGTGTACACCTGGCATGGGAAAAACGGGCTCTTGTATACCCTCGGATTTTACAAACGTCTCTTCGACTCTACGGTCAAGTCATCGTACTGTTCGTTATCTAAAATGCGCTATGCTTAACTCTCCGTGGGCGGAGCAACTTGAGTGGGCGTGGCGTCTTTGCTCTCGGTTTTGACGCAGATTTAACACCGCCCTGCAAAGTATTCTGTGAACATTCCTGGTCTAGATAATTCAAGTTTGCGTTCCTTTGGCTCTACAGCAAACACACCTTGCTCTTTGGTAACTGAAATGCACTATACCCAACCCCTAATGGCCAGAGCAACTCGGGTGGGCGTGGCAACTTCGCCCCCGGCCTTGACAGAGTCAGTCCTAGCCCACGCAAGATGTACACTTGTTCTTTGTATTCGTTGGTTGCAACCGGACTGCGATCGTTCGTGCAAATTTAGATCAGGAACAGAAGATCGTTCATCTATCGACAGAACGAGTCAACGGAAGAATAAAGAAATTGTATTCTAGAGTTTAACGAGTTCTCGTGTTCGTTGTAAACACAGAAAAATCCACAGTCCTGCGGCAACGAATGTGCAAACTATGGCGAACGACAGCCACGCGATCCAAGCGAGATGTACCGTGTAGCCTGAAACGGAATCCGTCTTGATCGTCGATCAATAGGAGTCTCTTTGCACAAATAAATCCGATACCGTTATTAAGTTATTGCACATTGAACAAACGATTACCGATGAACCCTCGAATGCATGTTACACACAATGTCCTCTACACACTTCGTTCCCCTTCCGGTCAGCAGGTCGATTATAATAAGATCTATATTCGCTCGAGTACATCACCGTTCCATCTCTTTCTTTGCAATATGCATACACACACGCATATATGCATATATACGTATATATGTATATACTCGTGCTCTTTTTCTCTTCGTGTATACATATATATACGTATATATATGTATGTAGATTTACTCATTTTTTTAGTCGTCCATTTATTTAATTATTTATTAATTTCTTTTCATTCTCACCTCCCTCCCTTCGTTATCCTTTTTATATATGTTTCTCTCATTAGTGCCTACTTATTGTTAATCAAGGAGGAATGTAGTCGTAGTGGTCGCGTTTGGTTGAGCGAGATAAAGAATCGTTCGAGCGAGCCGGCACGTTCATCGTCCGGTGTACAACTAATAATTGAACAGGAGACCTAATCGGCATGGCGGACGCTCGGACGTGTCTTGCGAACTGAACACCTTTTTTCACATCAGTTCCTGGTTTAACTGGACCGGTCGTTGTATCGTTTGCTCGTATCTGTTATCATATAATTATACTAAAATTTACGTTATACAAACTGAGATAAAATTGTATGTCTCGATACTGAGCCATTAGCGAAAGCATGGGAACGCAAACGATATTAGTTCTCTTTCTAAACGACTCGGTTCTAATTTCTAGTCATTCTTTTCTCAAGGATAAATTAATTCTAATTACCGTGGATGCAAGTGGTTAATCCTCTGAATGATCAAGCCATCAAAAACATAGTGATTCGGAACATGAATATAGCTTGCAGAGAATAATTTGCAGTAGGTTTCAGCTCCGGAGGAACCAAAATGGCGCAGGTGGAGCCCTACTTTACCGACCGAGAAGCGACAAGTTGGGAAGACCCAAGTTGGGCGACCGAGATTCGCGAGGAAATCGATGTTGAAGGTGGATGATGATCGTCGGACACGTCCGATGCCCGTCATGCGAGTGTGCAAGGCCTCGTAAACCGCGGAGGCACAGGTTGCGCGTTCGATGATTATTCGACACCTGGATCAGGCATAAACCAGGCGAGCGTCCGGAACCAGAGAAACTGAACCAATATGGCCGCCTGTGCTGCGTGATTATTCGACGTAATCCGATCAGTACCCTAATGATCCTTAAGTTTACTTCCAAGCGTAGACTATATTTCGCCAGAGAAAACACGAGAGCTATAATTGATTGTGTATAGCCATTTTTTTTTAATCCGATAAGGTTACCGCGCGTCATCTATATTGTCACGAGATATGATCATCCATAATTACAATAATAATTTTATTTTTATAGTCGTTAGTCGCCGATCCGATTCACATACTCAACATCGATAGGGGTTTTTTTTTCGTTTAGTTTTACCCATGTGATACTCGTCGAATATACATCATGTATATATAATATATATATATTTTTTTCTTATTTCGTTCATACATATACATATATAATATATATCATATATATCATATACATATATATTTGTATATATTATAGTATATATATATATTTATATATATATATATTACGGAACTCGCCTATGTTTAAATAACTTTGTCCTTCTCGTTGGGATATTCAATTCCTTACGATAATTATACACCGCTGTATTTTTACATATTCGCAACCTCCGGCCCGCGCAATCGTACTGCGCGATCGAGCCGAGGTACGCCGCGGAGCGGAACATCGAACAATTTATATACTTTATAAGGCCCAAATATTGTGCGCTACCTGTTCAATGAAACACGCCAAGAAGGAATTGCGGAAAGCATGTCGAGCGTCGGCCGCGGGCGACACGAGCGCAGAGGGGCAACTCTCGGACGCTTCTGTTCATTCTCTCGGGGCTCAGTTTCTCGATTCTACTGGCTGTGCTATTGCTGCGACTAACTTTATGCTTGACCCATCGAAGAAAGGCCTCGACGATCGGCGGCGACAACGGCGCGCGTTACGGCTTTTTTCTTTCCCGGTCCCATTCGATCGTACCGGGAACTAAACGAAAACAAAACAAACAGGAAAAGTCCGCTTCGCTTTCTCTCTCTCGTAAGAACATTTCCTCCCGTCGTCGACGGAAGGGACCTGTCCTCGGGTTCTCGGCTCGGCAGGCTCGCGTTTGGCACCTGATTCGGACGAGCATTAGTGCCAGCCTGCCCTGCCGATCGAGGGATCGATTGCTCCCCTCTCGTTACAGAAACACGGTCCCTCGTAAGCCATTCGCGACGCGACTCTAAAACGGACTAGAAGTTGGGGCCCGACTCGTACCGATCGTCCTCCGAACCGATATCACCCGCCATCTTGTCGGCTCGCACCGTCGACGATGGACCCCGTGTGGAAACAGTCTCTCTCCTGCGACGAATGTCGATGAACCATGGAAGCTGGAGCATCGAGGAGGTCGAGGATCAAGGACGAGCCAGCGACGAGGATGTCCTCTTCTCCGAAAGGCTATGCCCTGTCGAGCTCAACGAACGAGCTCTCTTGTCCCTCGTCCTCTGAATTGTTTTCTTTTTTCTTTTTCTTTTTTTTTTTTTTTGTTGTTTTCATTTTCCTCGACGACGTACCCGTCGGATAACCAAGGCGACCATAGAGAACGCTTCTCCGCTCGCTCCTAACGTATCCGGCTACCCCCGTGTAGCTTCTACACCCCCTGGAATGCCTTGCCAATGCTGATTTCTGTCTGTTCTAGCTGTCGACAGCGTCGCCTGGCTCAAGTAGCGGTGTCGCGCGCCACGGACTCGTCAGCGATGTCGTCGCTCCGTCGATGACGACCGGTCGACGATGTTTCACGATAGTCGTTGCGAGCGAAGCTGGCACCGTCGGCGGCCGTGCTGCTGCTGCTGCTGCTGGTTGACCCGGTGTCCTTCGAGTCCACCCGAGTCCCGGAGGGCACCGGCATCGAGATGGCCGGCGAAGAGGACGGGGACGAAGACGAAGACGAGGACAAGTTGGTTCGTTGACCGGAGAGGTTGCCGTTCCCAGCGGTTGTTTTGCCGCGTTGACGACGCGACGATGCTTCCGGTTTGGGTTCCTGCTGCTTGACAGAAGCCTTGGTCGTCGCCGTCGTCGACGACGCCGACGTCGCTGGCGACCGTTGAACCGTCGACGACGTCGTCGTTCCTCCGGCAGCCACATGGAACTTCGCTGTAGACCCGAGCTGTTGCTGTTGCTGTACTCGCAGACGTCTATCGTCTCTCGGCTGCAGCTGAGACTGCTGCTGCTGCTGTTGCTGCTGGGACTTCGGCTGCACCGTGTTCTGCAGGCTCCAATGCTGTGACTTTCGGGGCTGGTTCGAACCGCTGAAGATGGACGAGGAAGAAGACGAGGGCGACAGAAGGTAGCCGCCGCCGCTGTTGGAGGCTGTCGCGCCACCGGTAGGAGCGGTAACCGCTGGTACAGCTGCTTCCGGTGCACTGTCTGCCATCGGTGACCCCGCAGGGCCCGGTAGACCGCGTACGACAGGCTCAGGAACAACGACTGGAGGACGTTGCTGCTTGTTGTCGCCCAGATCGCCAGCGCAGCCGTAATCGTAGCTGCAGCATAGCTGCCCGTCCTACGGAGAGGTTCGTTCGACACTGCGTTAGCCACCGGCGGATAGAACGCGACCCGCTTTCGTCTTTCGCGTTCGTCCCTTCACGGTCGGTACCCTCTTTGCGGCACACCGCGAAAAGTCTTGGCCACGCGAGCCTCGCGTTATCCTCGTCGTATCGCGATTTCACTCTCCAGTGGACCCAGCTACCTCGCTTCTACAAGGTGAGGCGCTAACTGTTGACACCTGCAATAACTCCGAAAGTATGATAGTAGCAGAAAAGTTTTCGAAACGAAAGATGCACGGACAACAGGGGCTGTAATATGGCGTTCATCTTCTTTTCCTAGGTGGAACCGCTTCACAGATGTGAAGGTCACCTTTGGTTTTTTTTTTTTAATAGAATGCTATGTTTAGGTACCTGTTTTCTGATAGCCGCTATCGAGACGAATCAGTCTCAAGGTCAGTGAAGATCGTCCGACTAAGAAATTTATCAGGTTCTAATCAGATTTTTATCTCTCGTGACGACTATCAATCTTACCATTCTTATAATATTTATGTCCTGCGATATCGTCCAGAAGTGTTTATTCGTCATTGCCAGATTTACGTGCCGAAGTGATAAGAAATACTACTCAATCCGTGATAAGAATATTGCAGCATTTCATTGATACCTCAACAGCAAAAGTCTCAACAGCCGCTATCAGAAAACAGGTACCAAAACATAGCGTTCTATTTAAAAAAAAACCAAAGGTGACCTTCATATCTCTGAAGCGACTCTACCTAGGAAAAAAAGATTAACGCGAAATTACAGCCCCTGTTGTCCCATGCATCTTTTGTTTGGAAAACTTTTCCGCTACTGTCGCACTTTCGGAGTTATCGTAGGTGGCAATAGTTAGTGCCTGACCCTGTATTCATTTAACCCTTGCGTCAATAACCAAAATTTTCGACGATACTCAATGACGTTGCACTTGATAGTTTCAGCTAATATTGTTATGCCTCGACTGTAAAATAATCTGTGATCATCCGAAGACAAAAAAATATATACAGTTATATTGCTATTTCTCCAGGAAAGTATCGAAGAAGTTTGAAAAAGAAATCGAAAGTGGGTACCCAGTGGTTATTGACATAAGGGATAACGCATAGAGTTCGATATTAATGCATTCATTTCACCATAGGAGATCGTCCAAACCTTCGAGAATTTGAGGATATCACGCCGAGTCCACTCGAGGACGAAAACGCGTAGAATTCAGGATCAACGATTAGGCCAGGCATGTCCGAGCAGCTCAAGCTTAGACTACAGGGGCTCTCGCGAGCAACGCCCCTCCTAGAAGAGCCAAAGCGACGGAAGGGTGGGGACAGCAGGACTCGCGCCGTTCGCTATCCCCGCCCACCGCTCACCCCCACCACGAGACTCTGGCTCTTGGGAGGCGTGGTTTGCTTAGCGCGTTGCTCTTCGCGTCCTACTGTGCAGAAATGAATTGTTATTCAGCTTAACGTCATATTTGCATAGTATTCGCCGCAACTGACGCTCGTCGTCCGCTAAAGTAAAGTAGACAGTTTCATGGCAGAAAGGGGGAGGAGAAAGTTCTACTTTGCTCGATCGGATCGCACGAGCGCATGATTCGGACATGCCTGAGCCAGCATAGTCGAGTGTAACGGTGAAAGAACTACATCGTGTACACCCCTGGCAAAATGTATTCGATCAAATGAAACGGACCTCTGTCGTTCTAACTAGCACGATATATATTGATACGAAGATAAAAATTTGAAAATTTAACAGTGACTTGTGGAGGGGTTTAATCCTTCTCGAGCCTCCAGGAAACTTTTCTCAAAAAGTAAGGACTTAATCATTTTAACGATATTCTTTACCATTAGCTCTTTTCGCATATACGTCTGATACACCGAAGTGATTCACAGGATCAGGATTTTGATCGAACACTTTTCGACTAGGATCAACATTTCGTGGCACCGAGTCCTCAGGATCGTTTTGCGGAAGCGTCTACTGCTCGAATTTGGAAAAGACCCGTTCGTCCAGGAAGTCCTTTTGCTGGGGTGAGATCGTGGTATTGTATTTGCGGGACCATAAGCGGTGCCATTCTACGTTTTTGCTTTCTCCGGCTTGTTTCGCCGCGAGCCGCTAGCCCAAGACTTTTCGCATCGCGGAAGGGAGACTAGGTAATCCTCCACATAGTATGCAATTCATTGTTTCGTTCGGCGGCTGAGGGGATTCCGCTGCGGAGAGATCGACGTGAGACGATCCAGTCTGAGCGTCGCGCCTGCGTATATTCATCCTCCCGTGATCGATGACCTTTTGCGCCCCGGTCCCGACGGCGCGGCGTTCTCCCTCGGACAATTGATAGGCTTCACGGACTCACAGTTACAAGAATTCTTAACGACAATCATGCTGACAGTTGGGGGGGGGGGTGACAAAACAATGAATTTCCATAGTATGTATCTGACACCCGACGACAACGTGTCTAGGCTTTCACTACGTTCGCGGCGATTCTGGCAACGCGAGGCACGGGAGCAACCCTGATCGACGTTCCACCAGGCTAGACATACTAAGTCCTTCACCGTCCACACCATAGATCCTCGCGAGAGCTTTTCGTAGTGTCCCGACACTGTCTCGGCCTTGTAGATCGCGGCGGAGTTGCTCTGTGCATTTCTCTGGTCTGCAAAGATCACAAGTTCTATCTCTGATCAAGATCGATTGATTAATTGTTCGACAATTTTTTAACGGAGGATCGTTTACGGTCGCTCATTTCTGCCAGAATCGTCGCTGGACAACACTCGATAGAGAGAAACAGAGAAAGAGACTCTTGGTGCTTCTATCGAATCTCGAATGCAGATCAGAGGAGGGTGCAAAAGAGGCTCAAGTGTAACCAAAAAACATAATCAACAAAATAAACAAAGAAACGAATCAAAATGCAGTCTGTGTGTTCCTTCTTTCTCTCATTTGTGTGTGTCTGTCACCACGTGCGCCGTGCGCCCCTCCCAGGTGAACCGATATAATATACCAAAGAAAATAACCGGCCAGCAGTGAGAGAGATCTATATAGTCTGCGATCTAGCGGCGGACGATTGTGCGTCTCGAGGTGTATGTGTGCGTGCTTGTGTGCGTGTGTGGGTGTGTGTGTGTGTGTGTGTATGTGCCCGCGAACAGCGTTTTCCATTAGTTTTGTTCATTTCAGTGAGAGAATCGAGTCGGGTGAGTCGGTTTTAGTCGTGAGAGTGTGAGTGAGTCGGCGCATGCGAGATCTTATAAACGTGCACTCAGCCATTACCAGACTATGGGGATCCATACGCTGCTCTTGATCGATCGATCGACAGACTGCTATTATTTATGCAAAATTTCCTGCGTCCGTTGCAAGAAACAGCAACATCTTCTTTTCATCCTTCTGCTGATCCAAACAGCAGGTGTTCATTTTTAGGCACGTAATCCGCAGTCTAATTATTCTTATTTGTTTCAAATTTTTTACTCTTCGTACTGAACAATTTACGATTACATACTCGGATCGAGTCTCGTCGATCTGTCGATCAAGATCACCCCTGACAAGGAGTAGGAGTCAACGTATGAAGCATGCGACGTGCTCGCGATTCGCTCTTAACAGGTCCTTGACACCACATCAAGGTCCATCTATGTCACGTGTTTTTTTTTCCCATAACCTTGCTAGCCTCCTCGACATTCTCGCGCAAAGCCCTCCGATGAATCACCTCCAATAAACCCTCCAATAAAGTAAAATTATGCCGACAAAGACTGTCAAGTGACATAGAACGGGTCGAAGAACCAATCAGTGTGCAAGAAATCGTTAAGAGGAAGCGTGGTGACCAGCGTGCGGCGATCATACGATCGATAAGACCTCTAAGAAGGAAGACTCGAATTTCTATTCGCCTAAACCAGAGCTGGGCAACTAGCTGGCGCTTGTCTCGAGTTATCCCCGCTATGGGACCGCTCCACGGGGCCTGATAGACACGCCCGCGTTCTTCCCCATAGCGGGGACAGTTATGAGTGCCAATGAGCAGACTGCGGATGGTGAATGCAAAATAAAAAATTGCCCGGAATCGTTTCTAGCTACAGGAGCTGCATAGGTCTCCTTTCCGAATAATTAAATTCTTTAAACGTTTTTCTTCTTGAAAATGTTGGTAACAAACGGAAAATTGTCCGCAGTCTACTCGAGGTTGTTCAGCTTCGGCACGAAATCAAATGAAAAGAAGATAGAACGGGGAAGGTCGTAAGCGGGTAAACGGTTCCAGTACCGGTGCTAGCTACCCTAAGCAGGCGGGGAATAGAAACGGAAGCACTCGAGAGCTTGATACTAGTCGTGGGCTAAATAAAGTAAACGATAATTCTAAAGAGTATCAGAAAGACATTAATCGAAACGAAACAGAGAAGAAAGAACAACGAAAGGAAAACGAAAATTAAGTAAAAGTAGAAGAGGCGGGTAGAGATTATAGGTGAGGTAGAAGTGACGTGATTACCGATGCACACAACACGCGCTATTGCTCACCAATTGGGCGCAGTACGGCACCTGCAAGGATACCCATCGTTAGGCTATCAGGTTAGTCGTCGCACGGGCAATGTGGCGGGGTTAAAATTTCACAACAAATGGGTTACGATTATTTGGCATTCGGACACGCTATCTGTGTTACTCAGCGTTGCTCAGCACATCAGCCAACCCCTACACGTCGATCCGTTCGCGAGGAACCCGGAATAGTTATCAACAAAACGCTCTTCGCTGACCCACAGTTTTCGAAAGCGAACGGATCGACGGGATCGAGGCTTTGTCGCACGATCATTCGCTGTAAGGTCGGGTCCGCTATGTACTGAACACGATCCATGCAGGGCCGACCCGAAGCAATGAGACTTTGTCACTCGAAATCCGATCGAGAATGAGATCTAGCTCGGAACTAGTCTGTTCTATAATCGCGGCAGTGTTCGATCATCTTTCACAAAGAGTTATGGGGTTATGGAACGCGATAGTGATTCTTTCAGCACCTGGTCGCGTGTAGGATCAAAAAAGCAAAAATTGTATTACGATCGACAGAAAACCAATTCTCACTACAAACATAATCATAACGATCTTACTCTCCGTTTGCTACTTGTTAGAACAATGGTGTTATACACTTCGATCACTGGTTAGGACATGCAGAACAAATGTATATAGTCGACTCGGTCTACCTTTCGTTCTGTCCACGACGGGAATACTATAAAGAGTAAATGAACACTGCCGCGTGCGAGGCAGCCAACCAAAAATAGTACACATATCTAAACTGAAGGCTAGCTTAGGGACGCCCCTGAACGTGTCTCGGACGCTGGTGTCGCGCGGTTCAGATCTTGGAGTAATTTACAAGTGGTGAATACAGCCTAAGGTCGCATAACGACAAGACTAGCACGACGCAACGGTAGCCGACGCCGAGAGAACCTGGCCTTAAGCAATCAGCCTCCGAGCCTTCTGCAAACGCGAGCTACTTCTTCAGGGTGTCACGATCACGATTGTCTCGGTATACTTTGGAAAATTTACTGTTCCGCTACGTTCTTCTAAGCGGGAACGAGTCTCAGCCGATGCTAATTAGCAGACTGCGAATTTTCATGAAAATTTCTCTCTAAACCAAGACATTTCTTGACCTAGAATATTTAGATTTACTTTCACTTTGTTTTTATTTTTTTTTTTACTTTCTTTTATGAAATCATAGTCGTGTAAAAATTGTGTGGAAGCATAGTGCAGCAATGTTTAGTGGCGCCTTGGAGTCGCCATTCGAGTTTCAAGGGTGAAAGATAATTGAACGCGCAGTCTGCTAAGGTCTAGGTTGATCGAAAGCGAATCTGGCCTAAGTGAAGCTGCGACGGATCGAATGATTCAACGGGATTTCTCTCGGCGCGTTGTATGGATCAAGATCATAGCGTATAATATAGCTTTGCACAGTTGACTCGAGTTGTACACACCGCAGAAATGAATGGCATACTAGAAACAAAGTACAATCAGTATACAGGTACCTTGTATTACACGAGGGTTACCTACTGATACGGCAAATTAAACAAGAGCGACAAAAATGGATAGACAGAGAGAAAAGAGAAACGAAAATGTATATATATATACGCTAGTGTGTGTGACTTTATACACGTGGCAGACCAAATCAATCCGAGTTTCTTCTTCGCAAATTATCCAATAATTTTTTGTTTAAGTTGAAAAAGCTGAACGTGAGTCCCGAGTTTCTTTGAAATAAATGTACAATAGCAGCGAGGCATGCTTGCACATTTTACAAGCAGTATTCGAAGGGATCAGTTTGCGTAAACGGTTACTGTACAACGCAGAAGCGTAGATATTGGCTCCGAGTACTTTCTCATGGTAGTTATCGTCGATTGATCATTGGTTTCAAGTATGTAAACACCAAGATATTTACACACGGATAACTGTTCATGCATCGACAAGAAGCGATATTAACTGAGCGCTCGTATATTAATCGCAAGAGAAGCATGTAATATAACAAGAGAGAATAAGAAAGGCAAAGAGAGTAAGAGAACGTTAATACGCAAGGTTAATCTGCCACGTGTGCAGTGTATTATCATAATGTATTCTGAATGGAGGCCTGCCGCACAGCAACTGGTCGTATCTCGACAGAGTTGATAATGAACGCAACTGATTAGACACATGACAGATCCACGTCTAACTTAAGGCGACATTTACGTTTCATTTACTGACCTTGAGCTCTTGATTTCGCGCGAAAAGAGGGCGGGCTCGAGGAAAATCCTGGCCGAGACGTTCTTTAAAGAATCATCACATTTTACGATACTTTCCAATGTTTCTAAATTACAGTTTCCCAACGTAGACCCAAAGAAGATCCACAGGACATGTTTCCCATATTTATGATTTCAATATGCTCGAGGAAGGGGGCGCAGATGAAAAGAAAAATTCGGAAAGGGCCAAAAAGGGTTGGAATACTATGTTCTAAAAGGATCAAAGGACCTCGGGGCAGAACTGGCATAAGAAGCCGTTATAGACAGCAAGCGACACCTAGCAGAAGCGTCATGGAAGCCTGCAGTTGATACTCGGACGGCTAGATGGCGCGCATAAACTGTCATGGAAGCGCCCATGGCGAATCCTCAAGCCCTGAACGCGTCTCTCAATAGCTATGGCTCGTTCCCCGAGCAAACTATCTACTTGGTGGTTCTGATACGAGTGGATACGCATCGTGGGCGTACTCTACACCATCCGGACCATCGATTTTCCTCGATTGCTCGCCCCTCTTCTCCCACGAACCCCCCTATCCTATCCTGCGGGCCTTGTACGGTTAAAGGACCGACGATTTCTTCGGTCCTTCGTTGTGTTCGTGGCCGGACATCTTCCTTACCTTGCACTCGCACGTGGTGCATTTGTCATGGGGATCCTGCCAGGAGCTGCCGCTGTCGTGGATGATCCCGGAGTAGCTGCAGGGCCTGGGTCGTGTCAGGATCGAAAGGGTGGTGCCGTTTCCTGGGGGTTCCCTCGCGCAAGGATCATCCTCGCAGCGCGGACAACAGTCACCGTCTTCGGTGACGGGATTCGAACAGGTCACTGGTGGACATTCCATTTGCCAACAGTCTATTTCGCCGTACTGTGAACAATCGACCGATTATCTCCCTTCCACTTTGAGAAGAACGAGTCTTCTTGTACTCTACGTGGATGCAGCTACTCATCGTGTTCTCTACAACGAATAGAAACGGGTAATCGGCAACTACGCCGCCTTAGTTGTCGTCATTACCAGGCATTCGCAGGTCTGGCATTGGTATATCCATCGTTCGCCGCTCCTGAACACCAGGTGATGAAGTTCCTGGTGCCTGCACGAGGCTGCAGGGTCGCACTGGGGACAGCACTTGTCCCTGCGACTTCCTGGTGCACTGCAGTCGCAGATTGGGTCCCTGCAGGTGATTACACCGTCTTTACACGTGCACCTTCTGCAGGGGTTGCCAGCTGGCGCCAGGGTTTCTCCGTTCTCCACTTCTCTGTCCTCGAACCAACAACCTGGACAGATCGATGAGCAAGTTTAAAGGTTGAACCGTCAATTTCTTTTGTGACGCATATTGAACACGTACTGAGACTACATTCCTCCGCGGTGTGGTTGTCCTCCTGCGGCGGGCAGATACACTCGTACCCTCCGTCGGTGTTCATACACTTCGCGCTTGGGTGGCACGTGTGCCTCCTCTCGATCGTCTGATCGTTGCACTCGTCGATGTCCAGGCATTGCGTGCCCTGGGTGCTGTCGTGAAGAGCGCTTCTGTAGCCGGGTTTGCAGCGACAGTAGTACCAGCCGGGCATATTAAAGCACGTCGATGATTGGTGGCATCGGTGAAGGTCGCTGGCGCACTCGTCCAAGTCGAGCTCGCAGCTGTTGCCGATGTAACCGCGCCGACAGGAACACCTGCCCGGCGCCACGCATTCGCCGCCGTTCTGACAGGTCTGATTGCAGACAGCTAAACCGCGAGAGAGAAGATAAATTGATCAGTACCGAGGCTAGAACCTTGAATTTGACGATTTTTACAGAGTTTGAAGACTCGTTTGACCGTGCGACACACGGAATCGATCTAGTCTGATAGAAAATCGAATACTGTACGTTTGCAGGTGTATCCGTCGCCGGTGTAGCCTTCCTTGCAGACGCAGTAGTAGCTGCCGGCGGTGTTGACGCACGTTGCGTGCTCGTCGCACGCGTGATGTCCAGTCGCGCACTCGTCGAGCTCGGCGCAGTTGAACTTGTCGACTCTGTGGTAACCCGGAAGACACTCGCACGTGTAGGAGCCGATCACGTTCACACATTTTGTGTTCGCGTTGCAGTGGTGACCCTCGGAACCTCCTTGCTGTGCGCACTCGTCCACGTCTGCGTTGGGAACGCACAAAAATTCGGTCAGACCGATCGCAAGAGCCGATTGCGCGACGATCGTACAGCTACGAATGGTACTAGGAACGGCGTCAAAAGTCGTTAACGACGAGGAGACTGTTGAAAACGGTATAGAACCACAATGTTCGTGTCGCTCGATAACTACAATCATCCCCAGGGTGGGTTGACAGTGGTACGATTCTTCAATCGCGGACATCGTGAAACGGTACCGCCCGTGTACAGTCGTGTTCTCCGCGTGTTAACACATCGTCCTTTAAATATTTCACACGGTCGGGTCGATCGGAAATTGCACGTGTCCGAGCAGGAATTTCCCATCGACCCGACGAAGCTCGCGCTTCCAGCAGGACACCGAATAGAAGGTTGTGATACGTTGAGTAAGTTAGGAAAGCATTAGATACCGTGACAGTTATGACCATCCCCCTGGAAACCGATATCGCAGTGGCAGGCGTAGGTAGTCTGGAGATTCAGGCAGGACGCGTTAGCATGACACTTGTGGCCCTTCGCGCAGTAGTCCACCCCTGGTTAAATTTGGTTAGCCAGGCAGATGAAGAGACGGTTAGAACATTCGATTAGCATACTCGGTTTGGTATCGGGGAATTGGATCGTTCGCGGTTGGTCTCACGTTAATCTGACATGCTAATGTTTATTAATCGCTTTCACGACTCGGCGCAAGCGACTCGTGAGAAGCTTAGTTAGGACAACCCTTGGCAACAGGTTTTTGGTAGCGACCGTTGCCGAGGGTTCGATGCTTGGTGTTAATTACAATTATTGCATGGTTCATGCGAGTTAAGATGAGCTAGCAAAAGCGCGACGAATGAACGAGTCTTTACAGGCAGCGATCGGAAGATTTCCGGGGGCCCGTCCTGCAAATTGGAACACGTACCTGGACAGAATTTGCAACACTCCTCGGCCACGCTTATCTGTTCGCTAGGCGGACAAGGCAGTGGTGGACATCTGGTCTCCGTGTCGAACCTCTGACAGGTGAAACTGCCGTCGAAACAGTCGCACTCGACGCACTGTTTCGGCGAGACTTTTTCACCGTGGTCATAGATCACACCGCGCAAGTAACATTGCTCTGCGGAGAAACGCGTTAGGATGATGGTCTAATGAATGGAGGCTACCGTTAACTGTCGAACATATGGAGGGTGAGCTTACTCAAGCAGATGGGACAGCATTGCCCCTGAGGAAGGACGGGATGCTTGCAAGTGACGGGGGCGCAGGGCGTCGGCCTGCACTCGATTTCACCGTGGACGCAAGAACACTGCTGGCAGCCCTTCTCCCACGTCGCGCCGTCTTCATGGACGGTGCCGTTGGCCCTGCACGACTTTTGGCACTCGCACTCCTCCACTTTGCTTATTCTGCCCTCTGCAGCGGCTAGCTAAAAGGAAGGATGTCAATGAGCCCCGTGACCCACCGTCGAACACCAAATACATACACGTGATCACCGTGATCCAAGTGTCCGCTACTCACCCTACGCGTCAGCTCGTTCAGATTATGCATCAGCTGTTCCACCGTGTTTTGTAATATAGAAAATTGACCGCATGTGGGACAGGACGAGTCGAGCTGAGGACACTGCGAGAGATAGCCATGGGGGCCCGGGATCAGCTTCACATCCTGCAAAGCACCCTGCGGCGCGAAAACCACAATAAACTCATCTCGTTTCACTGATAGAGTGGATCCACTTTGATCCAGAGGGTCTTTCATTTATCGGTGTCAAAGTCTGATCTCGATTGATAAATACCTTGAAGAGAAAGTGCCTGGCGTTTCTCTGCCCCACCCAGAGCTGAAGCTGCGGCAGGGTGAAATTGGTGTCGGGTGGTCCAGGCCTGAGCAGCCGCCTGTACAACGGATGACAGTCGACCAGCAGCTCGACCTGCGAGCCGCTTACGCTCAGGGCGACCCTGTGCCAGGCTCCGTCCGCCAAACGGAAAGGAAACGCCTCCACGTGGACTGTACCGTCTCGGCGTGATACGTAGTGAAGTCGAAGCTCGTCTTTACGACCGCTGCTCTGCAGCTCCAAATATCTGCCAACCACGAACAAACGCACTTCAGTCGAAAGCTTACATAATTACGCTCAACCCATTTGCGTCACAGCTCTGAATTCGCCCGAAAATCCGAGATGCTCGATTGACAGTCAAATCAGTCGGTGGAAATGGTCTCAGGCCAGCGAAGTGTAGACACTCTAGAGCGTCGACCTTGAAATTTCACCGACCAAGGTCGCAGCTCCCACCACAGAAGCCACGCCCACCGCTCCGCCTCCCAGTACACAGTGAGCTCGAGGAGGGGGGAAGCAGGCGTTGCGTCCGACGCGACTCCCAATGGGTCCGTGGTGGGCGTGACGTTCGCGCGTCCGGTAAACACGTCAATTTCTTCGAATCGTTTAATCGATCGATCAAACCGCAAACAAACGTCCGAAAATCGGTGCTAATTGAAACACGCGAGGGCAACAAATAGACGACACGATTGAACCAGGGGGCAGTGGGTGGTTGCGTGTGTGTCTAACGATTTTCGTTTCCCCGTTGGCCATCGATCGCGAGGCGAAGTCGCTCGGCCGCTCTCAATCGGCGACATTGAGGTATCGTTCTGGAATTCGTTTAGCCGAGGCGTGCGAAAGGTCGCGATCGATCTGTCCGCGGAATTCCAGGGGATTTCGGGGGCCGTATATCCGTTTGGATCCCACCAAGTTGAAGTCCCGGCGTGCTGAATCAACGCTAAATTCCGGTTGATCCGGCCGCGATTTCCGCTCGGCGGAGCGTGTTAATTACCGTCTAATGCCGCGGACACGTAGGTGCCGCGCATCCAATTTGTGTCAGCCGGGTCAAAACGACTAGACTGCGCGCCTAGCGTGCCAACAGAGGCTGCGACTACTTTCAGGTTAAGTGCTCTACACCGGTCCCGGCTCAACAATTGACACAGTAACTTCCTTAAGACTGGCTTTTCTACCATTTTCAGCTCGCGCCGGTGTCGCTCGAGCATCTCCAACCGGCCAAACCGGGTTCGCGCGAAGAACAGGCATTTATTCGGGAGTGTAACGAGCGAGAACATACTGTAGTCTCGGTTGGCATTGACCCGAGGCCTGCTCGACCCTCGATTCCCTCGACCCCCTCCCCTCTAGAGACGTAAATCCCGCGGAAACTATGCCCATCCGCTCGAGGTTCCGCGAGCAAAAACTATATTCCAGAGAATCCGGTGATAAATGGAGCCTCGGCAACGACACGGGGACGCGTTGTTCGCGAGCGCATTGCTGGAACGCTATTTCGCGTTGTTCGTTGCGATAGAGCTTTGAATTCCAGCGGAGCGGGGAACGAAGGGAGCACGGCGCACGGGTCGCAGAATGAAATTACGCGTCCTACCTATTGTTCCCATGTGAAAAGGCGACGATCGTCCCGGAATTGGCCTCCTCCTGTCGCAGAGCGGCGGCTATAGTGAATTCCGGAACCCGCCGGAGTAGTGTGGCCGCTCGTTCGAAGCTCGCCTCGTTCAGTCGGAGCTCCCTCTCCTCGCCTGCACAGTAGTAAAACTCGATCATTTCTGCGTTCCGCTCGATCCTGGCGCGCTAATAATCATATTACGCCGGAACGCCGGCTGCCGCGGATAGTTCTCCCGTGTTCCGAGCGACTCGGTACGAATAGCATCGATTGTTCGACGGTAGCATAGCCCGACCGAGCCACTCGACAGTCTCCCCGATACGGAAAATCAACGGCGAAACCACCGTACTGGCTGGAAACCTGTTTTCTTTTCCGCTCAAACTTATTTCAGCGTTATCCCATGGTTCAAGATTATAGTAGGTCGTTAAACTCGTCTCCGCGTCAGCTAAAATATATTAGGGGGACCCATAAGTAATCAATTTATTTTGAAATCTAAAACAAACGTTGTAGTAAATTCAGGTTTTTATTTCTTAATTTATTATATAATCTCCATCATTATCAACGACAGTTTGCCATCTCTCCTGCAGATTTTCAATCCCCCTCTTATAGAAATCCAAGGTATACTTAATTTTGGATCAGCTTCCACTAGAGATTTTAGGGTGTCATTATCAAATTGGTCGTCCACTTCGAGGCTTGTCAGAGAGATCATAATCACCAGCAGCAAACCTTCTGAACCACCGTTAACACGTGTTGACCTTCAATACGTCTCCATGAACATCGCAAATTTTCTTTGTTGATACCTTCGCATTAAATCCCGCGTTAAAATGAAAAAGTATGCAACGACGAATATGATGAAGGTACAGACGCCGCACAGTGAAATTTGGACGAAATCGGATTCAAAATCAAAGAACTTTCGATAGAAATGAGGTAGAGGGATGAAATTTTTTTTAAATTAAAGCTGAAACTTTGTAGAATATGGGAAAAATAGGGAGATTATGGTACGAACCCTTTTTAACCTTGAGAAAATTCGTTAAACTTGCACAATTTCAAGAAAATTGTGGTTTTTCCAATACCACGCGCGGAAAATTTTTTTTTAACATGCTATACATCATTTCCCATAGCTTTTTTCACGCTGATTTCAAATCTGGTCTCAAAATTTGTCTACGACCTCAGGATTTTGCAAAAAATAGATTTTTGTAAGAAAAACTAATGAAATCATTTTTTCGTTGAAATGATTGGATGGTAATAATCTCCCTATTCTTCCCATATTCTACAAAGTTTCAGCTTCAATTTAAAAAAAATTTCATCTCTCTACCTCATTTCTATCGAAAGTTCTTTGATTTTGAATCCGATTTCGTCCAAATTGCCCACTGTGCGCCGCCATTTTATTACAGGGTTGTAAAAAAAACGTAAACTTTTTAGAATATTTTGAACACAGGCTGCTTTACCGAACACTGTACAAGAATACGTGTTTCCTGTTCAACGGTCGGTACAGAACCAAAGGCAAAACAAATTCTTTGCAAATAATTGATTACATATGGGTACTATGATCATGCGGTGTACATGACTTCTTTATAAACGGAGGCCTTCGGTAGATTTCGAGATCAACTTTGATTTTTTCTGCAGAATAAAAATGAATTTCCCGTCCCAATAATTTTAATAGGTGGACAATGATTACTTTAAACACCAATTTCCAAGATAATCGCTTGCACCAGTTTTACAAGTTTCGTTGTGCGAGTGTCCGAGTTCAAAGTTGATTTGTACGAGATTGTACGAGACAGAACAAGAGACAAATTTGTCTTGGTTGAATGGATAGGCATTGCGCTTTCCTGAAGTTATGACAGCAAATTGTAACGTTTTTCGCAAGTTCGGGAACGGTTGCTAGCGAAAGAGCCGGCCGATCTAGGTCAGCCGAAATTTTTCTCGGCTCACATCGATCTCTAGGATTCACGGTGCTCCGCTTCCCGGTTACGCAATCACGTTGACATGGAAATTCGATTGGCTGTGGTTGCTGACTCGTTCGCTCGAATTCGATCCAACGAACCGAGGCCCTTTCTAGTCCGAAGCCTCCGCAGGCCTGGACTGTCGAATTACGGTTGTATATATGCATCGCGATCACCGAAATGCCTGCTGTGTTTTTCAGTCAAAATTCGGAGCCAGTAGATAGCAATATTTCGAGGGTAAATAAGCAGGAAATTTATTCAGAAGGAAGAGGAATATTTTGGGGTGAATTTTTAAGCTACGGTATATCATGGTGTGCTATCTTGAAGATTCTTCCCTCGGGATTCAATTTTTTAGAGATGCAGAGTGACGAAACAAGATTAGCTAAATTGGCTCCTAAATTCTCCAGAGAAGCAGACATTTTTTATCGAGCCGGCCGAGAAGTTTTCTCGTTTTCTCGGAGATGCGGAGCCGCGCAAGAAATTGGGAACTCTTCCAAGAGGGGGGTAACGAGGCACCCTAAAAATATGGTAGAAGGGCCAACGTAATGAGTAATACAGTTTTACGTCCCAATAGAATTATTTTTCCCCCGGATCTTCAGGGAAATGTACCGTAAACGTTTTAGTAGAACTCGACTCTTTCTCCTGCTGTTAAAAATTAAATTCTAGTCTGTGTCTGATCCAAAATACCATGGTATAAAAATTCTAGATGCACTAAGGAATGTTTACAATCACACCGACGGCATCTTCGTTCTACATTTAACGCGGTAAATTTGTCTAGACAAATAAATGAGCCTGGTGAGCGTTCTCCCGTTCAAATTCTCAAAGACAACGACACACAGAAATTCGAGCTGATCCACACCCCGTGAGAGGCCACCATAAAGAGCGCCCTTGACGATCCCACCCCATTCGCACTCGACAAATTGCGACAAACCATCGTCGCCTCGATATTTGCTCTCTCGGTTTCGATTCGCCGCGTAATATCGCGTGTCCAATTACTCGTGTAGCTGCGTAAACGGCTGCAGCCACTTGAGTGTGCGCTTGCGTTCGTCCCCCATGCGTCTACACACAGGGTGTCTCGGAAGGAAGAACACGTTGTGATTCTACACGGAAAAATAAGTAGAAACGAACGAATAACATTTTCTCGTTCGACGCTTCCTTCTCGAGAGAATCGAGTTTGAAAGTTCGACTGATTCGTCGAACAGGTTCAAGTAGAATTGGATGACCATGATCAGACGCGTCAGCTGATCACCACTGCGGGAACTGTAAACAGTGGCCCAATAACTTTTATTATTTCTTTTATTATTCGCAAACGAATTGTTGTAACATCCTCAAAAAGTCCAAGTCGTATGACCCAATATGAATAAAGCGGGCGTTTGTTAAAAAGTGCCCGAATGTTGTTTCGAATGATTACACCAAACTAATTGTCTCAGAAACTAATTGTTTTGACATAAGCAATCGGCACGAAAGCAAGTTGCAAAATTTTTGAATTTTTGGGTCCCTCTTTCCGCGTGCTTTCTCGCGTACGAAGACCAAGAATCATGCTTGCACCCCGCGTCCTGGGACACCCTGTAGAGTCAGTCGATCGGTATTAGAGAAACGCGCGGAGGCCGGGGCAGAAAGCGTGGGCGACGAGGACGACGGTGCAACGTCCGCGAAAAGCGAGCGCAGACCGCCTTGACGGGGGTTGCTCGGGCCAAGGGTGGCTTTCCCCGAAAGAAATTTCAATTACCGGAGCCACCCTCGCCTCTCGCTGCACCCTCCTGCACCCTCTCGCAACCGCCACGGTTTCGCGGAAGCGACCGAACCTCTGCGGTTTCCAACCTCGGCCCGAAGGGAACTTTTTCTTCCCCCTTTCGCCCTTCCCTCTCTTCCCCTTCGCCCCTCTCTTTCTCTCGCGCCGTGTAGCTCTCTTCGGTTCCAGTCTCGGATCGTTTTTGGTATTGTTCCAGCGTACTGTTACGCCGGTTTCCTGGCAAACTGCGGTGGCTCCGTTTCAAGACCGAATTTGGGCCCTGTTTTACTGTTTCGCTGTTTTACTGCTTCCGGCGGACCGAGGGCGACTCTCCGTCGACCAAAGTTCACAGGTAACGTTCTACTTTATTCAACGCCGGTTATCCAACCGTTCTTTCGCAAATTGTTCGCGGACCGGCAAGTTCGCTGTGGCAATAATATAATATGACAATACCTTCGACCACCGCATAGCTTCACCAAAAATATGCTTCAATCGATATCGACTTTTCGGACCACATTTTTCATTCTCGCGGTCGTTTATGGGGTTAACACGTTACGTGCCAAATATCAACACCAGAGATTCTTACAAAATCCGAGTAATTTAATTAATGAAACCACAACTGGAAATTTAAAATGCATTATAGGGGATGCTGTCTTAACCCTTTTGAATTCGATAGACTCCAATAAAATTCGGTTTATCTGGATATCTCATAAAATGAATTTCTCAACCCAGTCATATGTGACATATGAATATATGTGTGTTTCGTGTGGCAGTAATCATAAGCGTTGCTTTAAATATTCGTTATCGAATGCAAACGTCAACCGATAGATCTCTTGATTGTTTCGACAAGGAAGGAAAGTCGATTTGTCTATTTTTTAACTAGTACACACCCCACCAGAAAATCCGAAAAAATTCAGGAACAACCATACCATCACGTAGCTACCATAAAGATCGAAACAGTATCGCTCTTGGACTTCCTCAAAAAGGTACATATTCTGTTAGGTCGTCCCATAAGTTCGTGCCGTGGATATGTTTATATTATTCACCATTGAAAAGTATTTGAATGAAAAACCGCGGAAATTTTATAGTGACGGTATGACGTCTTTGCCAAAAAGGTCAGAGGAGGTTGTGGACCGAAAGGGTGATCACATATTTTATTTTTCGAATTTAAATGGTACAAGAGTAAACGGCACGAACTTATGGGACGACCTAATATAAGCATTGACTGGACTATGGGTTTGTCTAGTCACCGTTGTTTTCGTAGCTGCGAGACTGTTATTTCTCTATCCGAACATTTCGGTGATCGAGCAAAGACCCCCGGAAGAACTGGGAGAAGAGCCCAGGCAAGGGAGCCCATTGTAATCTGCGAACAAAGGCGGCGAACGATAGAGACCACGGACACGTGTCCGAGTTTTCTCTGGAACATGGAAAACAAGATTTCGCGATCCCCCTTTTGTTAGCCAGCGGGGAACGCTGGTTGGGAAGGCGTCTGGTTCTGGAATTGGGTGACCCCTTATAGGATGATTCTCTCTCTCTCTCTCTCTCTCTCTCTCTCTCTCTCTCTCTCGGTCCCCTTCCCTCAGGGGGTTCGGCTGATTTAATCTCCAGCGAACGGCGTTATTTATTTCAGAAACGAAGCAACTTTCGCTTTGACCGTCTTCCCGGATGCTAAATTAATGCCCCGGGGGGTCACTGATGGAACTTTCCTCCACCGCTAACGGCTCGAAACTCTTCGAACTCTCCCCCATTGATCTTGCGCTGGCCAACTTTCACTTCGTACTTTGTACTTGACTAACCTCTCAATTATAGATCGCGCGTATACACGGTGAATCGGGTCCTCACGGATCTGTTCGAAGACACACTGGTTTTCCGAACACTGTGTCGGATTAGTTAGCCTAAAAGTTCCTGAGCCAAGACTCCGAGGATTCGCGATAAGGTAGAGCGACCAGGTTACCGACAAAAATAAGCGAAAAATGATTTTACCTGCCTCAACTTTTACTGTCCTTGTATGATATTATTTTTCACTGGGAAAAAAGGGCTCGTTCGAAAGAGAAAGGTTCTATCCAGAGCGCGCTGGTCATCAGCTGACGAGATTATGCGGATATTTGCTAATATAAGCGTCAGAAGTAGGCCAAAAATTGACGATGAGCATGCCGTGAAATCCAAGCATTTTGATGAGTTTTCTGAATGAAATCGAGAGCAGCGGGCACTAGAAAATATCTCCAGTTACAAATTGAGCTACATTTCGTCTTGATTCTCTGCGAAATAAAGCCAAAAACTTGAAGCACGTTTCAAGATAAGATAAAGTTTAGTCATAGACTTACGACCCGTCGGATCAAGACCAAGACGGATCTTAAGTCAGTGGCTGAAGCGTCCGAGCAGTGAAATTTTTCGCGAAACCCAGCCCAGTCATGCATAGAAATGTAATAATGATTTGCGAATTTCAACGCAGCCGAGTGCTCGTTTACTGGACAGGTGAGCCTACTGCGACTTAAATGAACGTTCGCATAATCCGACAGAGACATTCCACGGATTATAGGGCCACGAAGAATCTGGGCTGGCGAACCAAATTCGAAGCGCACGGCGCAACAACGCTCGGCCGAAAATATTAATTAAATTCCGGCCCGCTGCGCAAATGCGAAATTTAATTATGCGACGCACCGTTCGTCGCAATTATTTCGACCGAAGCCTACGAACGAAAAATCTCGATTCTCTGGAACTGGAGATCTTGAGTCAGTGGCTGAAGTCTTTGAACGGAAATTATACAGCACTTGCCGACCTGCTGACTCTGCAAAAGTCACGTGACTACCCTTGGCCCTTAAAGTGACTATTGGGGGTACTCCCAAATGTATTTTCTTGTTAATATTCATTCGTTCCGGATCAGAAAATTGTTCTACAACCTACTTCTATCGGTAGGACATTGTCTACTAATTATACAGAAAAACTCACCCCCTAGGGATGATGACAAGGAGAACCTAGACATTTAATCATTCCTGACATACACCTGCATCATTTATCTTGAACCATTTTCATTAACTAGTAACCTCGCTGATTCGGTAAATAGAAAGCAACAATATATAATAATTCTGGATTGATTATGCGGTATGGCCACCACTTTCAATCATTATAATTCTTCATCAATTCATAGATAAATTTGGACCGCGTTCTCCAAGGGTGCTATTCTTGAACTAAGAAGACGACATCTAGAAGAAGCACCTTGAGAAATTCGTTGAAGGAAAATGGATAAATGAACTTCTGCATCCACGGAGTCAGTTTCACCGTTACCAAAGGAAAAATGGCGAGGCAGTTTAAGAAGAACGTTTCGCAGGGTCTGCAGGGTTCCATTAGCTTCTAACCGACTGTGAACCCCGGCCGATTGATCGGCCTCGGTTCCAGCGGGTGGTTGTTTATTGCTCGGCCGAACACAGGTGTCCGGTTACTTTATTAAGCCCGTGGCGCGTCTGAAACTGAAACTCGAGCAGAGACGGGTGTAGGTTGGCGCGCGCGAGAAGCCAACCAATCGAGCAGCATGCATCTTGCACTACGAATGCGGCACATGCAGCGGCGTGTGCACCGGTGCGCTTTAGCTGCGCAGGCGGCACGACGACGATCGTTCGCACGGGACCGGATCACACGGCTCGCTGGACGATCGACACGTCGACCAAACTGAAAAATTCATTTCCCTTCAGGGGACGAAAGCGGCCGGCTAATTGAACAACAAATGACGACGGGGGTGGAGCACGGGCCCCGATCATCGCGCCACGAAACTCTATCGGCCGTGCTCGAACGCTAATCGAGCATGTTTCCACCGATATACAGGGTGTCGCGTTACGAACCGGCGCAACTCGCCGCTCCACAGGTGATCCCCGGCTGATCATTAGACTGTGGATCTTCGTGCAAAATATAAACGATTCGCGTCGACTACAAGCTACTGGAATCGAATCAACATTTGCCTCCTCCCTTAACAATTCGAATAAGCTGATGATAATTGGTCTTTGGATTTTTATACAAATTAAAAATTGTCTGCATCAGTTGCGAGCTGCACAGACTTCCTTAATCATTTTAGCCCTTTGCACTCGAAGCTATTTTAACCCCGAAACGAAACATTTCTTCCGACCTACAATATTTCCCTTCCCTATATATATAAGGAAAAAAATATATATATATATTTTTTTCCCTTTCCCTTCCCTTCCCTATATGGATATATATTTTTTTTCATGTTGTACATACGAAAATGGCGCAATTTAGAAGTGTTTAAGTTTATTTAATTTAATAGTATAAAAAATGTTTTTAATAATGATACAGCAATTTTTAGTGGCGCCTTATTCGAGTGCCAAGGGTTAACAAGCTGCGAACAATCCAACAGTATTCTTTAATTCTTTGAACGCCTCGATTGTTTCGCTTTTGCTGTACAAGTTTTTTCCATAAATGCATAAAATCTACTAATCGTGCATAGTGTGCAAATTACGTTTCCTGTACTACCGGCGGTTTTTAGAGACCGAAATGAAACTTTACCCAGCGGTGATTTTCTAATGGTTCTTCTGGAATCAAGTTTCGGGAACCTAATTTCTTTCTGACACCGTTGCCGACGCTTGTGAACATTTTTTTACCAAATACAGCGAACTTTATCTGTGAAATGCAGAAGGTGTTTAAACTTGTGAACTGTCTGAATATTCTGGAATGACTAGTGATTTCTTCATGACAACGTGCATAAAATGCAACGGATTTGCATGGACTATCTCCATGCAAAGTGTGAGATTGTCTGTCGTTATTGTTGGAGTATCTCTGCAATATTTTATTGAAAGCGTTCGAAGGCCTTATGCAAATATCGAACATTGCAATAGTAATGATACCAGCGTGGTTTGTTGAAGAAGATTCGATCTATCACGATTAACACTCGATTAAATGCTCCTAGACCTTCTCAAGGGTTGAAGTGATCGACTTAAAAAGCAAGGTGTAAAAATAGGAAATTTCGAGACGTGAACAAGGGAGTGTTAGCGAAAAGGGTACCGCCAAAATTATTGAGCAGAAAGGGCAGCAGACGTTCACAGTCAAGGGAATTCCCTCCGGAGGCCCACGGCTGAAGAAACGTCGACGGTCTGTGAAACTGACCTTTCGCAATATCGATTAATCGCTCGTTACGTAACCATCGGACACCAACTGATAAGCGCCTATTGTTTTTCCAGTTTATCGCTCCCGTTCGTTCGTTTTGCGGCCAGGACTGATAACCGTTATCAAGATCGCGGTCAATGGTTCAATTCTGCTGCACTCGCGAGGTCAGGCAGCGCCCCCGAAAAATTAATCGCTGCATTATCTGTCGTCCGAAAACCAAAATAACCCCTCCGAAAATTCCATATTTTTGGCTCGGTGCTTCTTGCTCCAATTCTTCCTCAATTTAATCCGTCGTTCCATTTACCAAACCGGAAAACGTTCTACCCACATAATTGCTTTTATCCTTCACTTTAATTATTTTATTTTGTTACTTTAAGTATTTGATTCGCGCCGGAGTTTTAATTTCGCGAGACTGTATTAGAAATATGTTTGAAATTGCAGGAGTTGAGAAAGATTTACGGACTGTTTAACGAGTAACGTTGCAATTGACGATAGTAACGGCCAGTTGAAAATCAGAGGAAATTGAAGAAGCCGCCGAGGATTTTTACAACGGTGGATAAATCTTTCCCCGGACAGGGAAACTTTTCGAGGATCTCGTGTTCCGTCGGCACTCTAATTTCCAACGAGAAGGTACAGGAAGCGTGTTTGTGATTTACGAAAAGCAATAATCGACTTTACTGCTGGCAATGATTGCCGGAGAGGGGGAGATTGCCTCGTCGTGCTAGAAAACGACCCTCCGATATGCAAATCAGCCAGTATTCGGGTTAAGAGAAGCCAGTCCCGAAGTGGTTTCGACTCGACTCGACTCGACTCGGTTGCTCGTCCGTGGATTTACTGCATCGCGTACAGACGGGCACGCAACCGGTACGCGGGGGGCGTACCCTCGCACGATGATTTATTATTCGCGTCGCCGAATTTTATTGCGAGGGACCATGTGCGCATCACCCCCCGTGGAAAATATGCCCACGACGCCATGGGAAATCGAACCGAAAACATACTTCGGCTAACATTGCAAATATTGGATGATGAAAACGTTCAGGAAATTTTCAAGAAATAAAATTGCAGGATGTACACACACCCCTATTTTGAGGGCGCGCGAAACAGTTCTGTCTTACCATTTCAAATATTGAATGATGAAAACGTTCAGGAAATTTTCAAGAAATAAAATTGTAGGATGTAAACACACCCCTATTTTGAGGGCACGCGGAACAGTTCTGTCCTACCATTTAAAATACTGGATTGTAAAAAACGTTCAGGAAATTTTCAAGAAATAAAATTGCAGGATGTGAACACACCCCTATTTTGAGGGCGCGCGAAACAGTTCTGTCTTACCATTTCAAATATTGAATGATGAAAACGTTCACGAAATTTTCAAGAAATAAAATTGCAGGATGTAAACACACCCCTATTTTGAGGGCGCGCGAAACAGTTCTGTCTTACCATTTCAAATATTGAATGATGAAAACGTTCAGGAGATTTTCAAGAAATAAAATTGCAGGATGTGAACACACCCCTATTTTGAGGGCGCGCGAAACAGTTCTGTCTTACCATTTCAAATATTGAATGATGAAAACGTTCAGGGAATTTTCAAGAAATAAAATTGTAGGATGTAAACACACCCCTATTTTGATGGCGGGCGAAACAGTTCTGTCTTGCCATTTAAAATATTGGATGATAAAAAACATTCGGATGATAAAATGGTATATGATTTATTCAAATGAAATGGGCCACAGTTGCCCTGCTTGATTGAAAGGGAAAGTCTGACTCTCTCGAGCAAAATATTGTCACAGTTGTCGGTCCGACCGAAAGCGACGCAGACTATTTACTATTTACCATTCGGAACAGTATTTCCGCCATCCCTGAGCGAGGCTTATAAATCGGGCTATAGCTCGATGCGCCCTGTTATACCCTCGTTACATGTGTACAGTGCTGAATAAAAGATCAGATGGTCCTCGTGGATTCTCACGTGCGTGTCACGTGCGAGTCACGTGACTCTTGCCGAGACCATTGTTGGCGTCTTCGAATTGAAAGCTGTTTCCCGAACGTCTCCGGTAAAAGTGAAATGAAAATTCAACACAAGCATTGCCATATAGAAACGAATCCTGAACATATATTCCCCAATTACCTACGAAAGAATTTACGCAAAAGAAAAATTGTCCAAGACTATTCTAAGAAACAAATAAAAGTCTATTTCCCTCTTCTATTAATTTCAATAATTCATTTCACTCTTTTAACACTTTGACTGTCAAACTAGAAACCTCAAAAATTCCATAAATCAAAGTAAGTTATCTAATGAAATATATCTTGAAAAAGATTAAATGTATGATATTGAGCAGTCCTCCAACTTTCTCGCATTTTACAGTTCTTAATCTTTGGTGCAATAAATATATAATATTAACCCCTTAACGCACAGTTTTTTTTAAAAAAACCGGCCAAAAAAAATCAATTTTGGGTGGAGAATTTTGATATACTGCGCTTTTGTTTCATGGAAAAAGGCTATATTTTATTCTTGAATAAATAAGTGTTATAGCTTACAAACCCATGTAAATGATAAATATCAGTAAAACGATTTTTTTTCTTTGCTTTCGCATTATTTTCAATTCTCGATTATATTCGAGTGTGAAAAATTATAGCAGCATAAATACAACGCCGCTCGAATTATCTCGAGTGTGTACAGTTTGGCCTGTTTAGCGCGCTCGAATTAACTCGAGCGTACAAGTTAAGGGGTTAACATAAAATGTCATTTTAAAACCTGGACAATTAATTCCGTCACCCACATATGGGTGACATGGCAGTCAACGTGTTAATGCCTCCACAGTTTTGTATTTGACCAATCGATTGACGTCATAAACGCATGAAATCCAGAGTCTATACGCGACAATTGAAACAAAGGGACAGCTGAATGACGATATTTAGAGTCTTCTGGAGCATCGACCTCTGACAGAAATTTTCTTTTCCTCGGCTGGAGGAACCTCTGTTTTCGCCGGGGTGGGGGGTGGGGGCGGGGGTGCAACGCACCGTCGAAGGGCTCACAAACGCGATGCAATAATAAACGCGGTCCGTTTCTGCCTCGGTTACTGTTACGCGGAGATTATGTCTCTGTCGTAAACGCGAGACTCGGTGTTCCCGTTCGGTGTGCACACGTAAACCATGACTCACCCTGAAGATAATAAGCCGGCTTTAACCTAACCAGCCCCGGCACCTGTGTAACACCCTGCCGCGTCGTGTTGTGCAGCTGTAACGCTGCCAAGAGATCTATACCGCCGCCAGGATCGCTGCCCGTCCTCGATCTCGTCGACAGGACACCGGTGGTCTCCTCTGTGACGTCGGCTGCGGCCACCGGCGTCTCTTCCTCTTTCTTGTTTGCCGTGCCGGACACTGCGAAAACCAAAGAGAACGCTTGTTAAGTCGGATGCCAGCTGCCAAACAACAATTACAACGTTACACTAGACTCTATAGGCTGGCGCTCGCTGGCAAACGTCCGGCTTGTTTCGCTCCGGACGTCAAAACGTCTCGGCGAAACCGAGCCCCCTTCGCACGAATGTGTGAAATCTCACATTGGTGCCTGTATTTTGTAATACCGAACCATTGCACGACACGATTGTTGTGTAACTCTTAACGGTCCGGAAGTATTTCAAGTTTACTTCCAACCATGTCCAAGCTATTTTTCATAAGAACAGGAACTGTGGACTCGACATTTTTGTATCAAGTATAGAAAGGAAAATATTTATATTTTACTGAAAATTTATTAATACATACTTATTCAGATTAATAGGACAACAAGATGATTTAAATTTGATTTTTGCCACCATATACGGCGGCATATATGACGGCATTGGTTCGTTAGGGGCTAATCTCACAAGCTTGATGGGGCTTGCAGAACTACCCCTTTTCTACTCTTACATCTAATTTAAGAATCGTTCCTCTTTCCTAATATTTAAATATTTATTTTATTTATGAGACACACTAGTCATTTCAACGTACACATGAAAATGTGCTGTTGGCTTGTAGAAACCACCCCTCTTCTATTCGTACATTCAAGCTGATTCCTTGTTGTCTTTCGCATTGATTCACGGTGTAATATTTAACAGTTTACTCAAGAGTGGACAATGTCTTTTACTAAAATGGCACCTATTCTCTATCTATGATTTCTCACTATGAAATCACTGCTGTTTTTCCGCTAGACGGTATTCGACGGTTCGTAGAACCACCCCCTTCCTCTGGCTTCCTCTTCGCAAATCGCGCGAACAAATTGGCGAGTCGGCGCGCGATTAGCATCTGATCGAGGTTTCCAGACGGAACATTAGCATCTCCCCACCCTAAACGAGTCGGTTCCGCGAATGACAGCGGCTACTCGAACAGCAATAAAGTTCAATGGCGGTATTTCCACTCTCTCCAACGGTGGAAAAAAAAAATGCTAAGAGCAGTTCAAGAAGCATCCATCATCGACGCGTCCATCGAGTGAATAGCAAGACGGTGTTGAGGGGGAGGGAGGGGGATGGAACGAAGGGAAACACAGAGGGGGCTTAAAGGGAGAGGGGCGGGGAAGAAGCGATAAGGAAAAGAAGGGACAAGGTAGTCCTCTCGAAACCGGGGTGGTATCGATCGACTCTTCACAGTCGACGGTCGTTATCGGCCTTTCCGCGCTTTTCCTCGTTTCCGCGAGGCCTTCAACCCCTTCCTCGACTAGCTACACCCCCGGAACCCCCCGGTTCCCTTCCAGCACGACTCGCCGCACAACCCCGTAAACACCGCTTCGGATCGGTCTCTCTCTCGCTCTCTCGCTCTCTCTCTCTCTCTCTCGGTATATGAAAAATCCATTTCGCCTCTGTCGCGTCGCGTCGGGATCACGTAACGATGATTGAACCCACCCCCGCCTCGCCAGCCTTTTGTCGCGCGGAAAAAGGCTTTTCTTTTCCAACCCTCGTCAACCGACGCCACCCGCGTCCAACCTACTGCCAATATCCTTCTGTCCGATCGCCGCCAATGGGCTATCGCGAGCCGACAGCAGTTGACCGAGCTAATAAAAATGTTTGATGCTCCATCCCCCTCCTTCTTGCTCTCTCTCTCTATCTCGATCGCTATAGCGCGCTCGTTTTAGCTAACTTTTTCCCGCGCGATGCGACGGAAACCGTGGAAATGAGAAAAATATCGAGGATTCGTCGTTTTGGCACGGGGATCAATCGCCCCCTCCCCCGGGGGGGGGGGGGGTGCGTTCCACCCGTTTCACCAGAGACCCAATTGATTCCGCCACTCAACACAAGGTTGACGAACCCTGAACACGATGAGCATTTTGTAAAATGATTGAAACACAACCCGTACGGTCGCGCGAACCCCCATGTAATCGGTGTCCCGTGAAACTACCTGCTTCCATGTTTATTTCTCGCTTCTCTGCATCTTCTCATTGATTCGTTGCAACATTCAAGGGTTGAATTTGAGGTGGACAATCTTTTGTACGAGATAATCACACTTTCGTAATTTTTAATATCACATTCTTTTAATAGACTTTGGCAAGGTTCGATGGCCTGTACAACTACCCCTATTCCACTTCCACGTTCAAATTTGTTTCACGCTGTTTCCTCGTTGATTTACTATAATGTTTAATAACTGAATATAACTTGGACAATCTTCTGTAAATAATCGCCCACCTCTCTTAATTTCTAGTATCATCCAAATCATTTAAAACCACCCATTCCTCTCGTGAATCCGTGACAATGTTCGATGGACTGTACTGCTACCCCTATTCTACTTCCACATTCAAATTTGTTTCACGCTGTTTCCTCCTTGATTTACTATAACATTTAATAACTGAATATAATTTAAACAATCTTCTGTAAAAAGTCGCCCACCTCCCTTAATTTCTAGTATCATTGAAATCATTTAAAACCACCCATTCCTCTCGTGAATCCGTGACAATGTTCGATGGACTGTACTGCTACCCCTATTCTACTTCCACGTTTAAATTTGTTTCACGCTGTTTCCTCCTTGATTTACTATAACATTTAATAACTGAATATAATTTAAACAATCTTCTGTAAAAAATCGCCCACCTCCCTTAATTTCCAGTGTCATTGAAATCATTTAAAACAACCCCTTCCTCTCGTAAACCCTTGACAACGTTCGATGGCTTGTAAAACCACCCCTGCGATAGTAACGTACTTAAATTGACCAAATTTATGTATCCAACATTTCAATTCGTGGTGTAATATTTTCTGTAAAATCATCCCTCTTCCATTTTCTTTGAGCCCTTAGGCTGTGAACGTTTTTACAGTTTTTAAATGAACAGCATACAACAAAAAGACTACTCGAAAACCGTAATGAATTTATGTATTATCCTTCGGTACAGACATTTCCACGCTAAAAAAGTAAACCTAACAAGGAAATCCGACGAAAATGGATGTTCACTTGAGCCTCTGATTACGGAGAGAATTATTGCAAGAGAGAACCGGATCAACGATGAGCACTCATTAATTTGAGCCCCCTTTCCCAATCGCATTAATCAAAAGGAATCTCACCGATTCGAATCCGGGGGGGGGGGGGATAGCTGTGGCCATTAAATTTGAGCGGTCCTAATCTAATAATCCCGCGCCCGTGGACGATCTTAATTGTCAATTAACGGCGACATCCAGACGCTCGTTATTCAACCGTCTCCGGAGCCAGACTGATATCACCGCGAATCGCGGTTCTCTCCTTTATCTGCGCGCAAAGAGAAAGCCGGAAAAGGGAAACCGTGGAAAGTCGATTGCTCGCGGGGAAACGATCCTCTGAATCCCTCGCGCGTGTGTCTGTGTGGGTGTGTGTGCCCGTGTGTGTGTATTCGCTTGCGGAGCTTTGTAAGCATTAATCGAGCCAAATCGCCCGGTAAATTAATGGCGTTGCGCGGCAGCATTCACCGCTAAAAGCGGTTCGTTGTGCCAAACGCATACCTGCTGCACCTTTGATCCATTGGCGTAGGGTTCATTGAAACGGTCCACCGATGTTTACTCGCTTGGATATCGAATCGGCTCTGAAGACGCAAATCGTGCAACCAAAAAGACATTGCGGCAATTAAATGTTATTTCGGAATTGAGTGATCTTAAAATGATATAAATTGAAAATAATGAGGATTCCTTGTTGGCGCAATGGAAAGTCCAATAATGAACAAACATTACGTATGCGCAATTTTTATAAATCCTTGGCTCGATTAAAATGTCCAAGAAAATGGAAACGAAGCTTCTCTTAAATAATTCCACCAACGATCATGTTCTCGATACTGATTAAATATTTTCTGCAGAGGGTGGTGCAACTCATACGCAAATCAAGCCTCCCATCTCAACCCTTGAGAACCCAGCGCGCATTTGTCATCGACTAAAATCAAAAGATTTCGAATGACTCGTAAGAGAATTCGAAGAAAATCGTCAGAATAATGGCGTAGAAATTTTTTTACGGTTTCGGGGGAGGCAGAGCGAAGAACAATGGCGTGCAGACGGAATAATCGTGTATCCACCCCCGCGATTATGCGACTGCGGACTGGTTTGGTCGTTCCCTGTCGTCGGCGTCGGAAAAGTGGCACACGCCTGATCGATTCGGCGTTGTCGGGTTAACGAACCGTCGGAAATTTGGAAAAGGCGCCGCCTATGGCCCGTCTTAGGGGCACACGGGCTATCGCGGCGCTCGGAGATGCTATATACCGTGCTCTATGCTATAGCACAGTGCGATAGAGAGAGAGAGAGAGAGAGAGAGAGAGAGCAAGAGAGAGAGAGAGAGAGGGCACGGTCCGAAAACGGTCGGAACGGGACGGAATGGAACGGTGGCAGACTGCCGGGCGTCGCGACGCCCGCTATCGAACCGTACGTGGCATTATCGTTTAGTTCGAGAGACCCGCCAGAGAGAGGGAACGAGAGAGAGAGAGAGAGAGAGAGAGAGAGCGAGAGAGAGGCGAGAGGAAGGGTGGCGACGACGCAGGGATGGGCGAGCCCGCGAGAGGAATAACTCGCAAACAAGGAGGAACAACTGGACGCCCAAGTAGGACAGAGCTAATTTATCGTTAACGCCAGGGAAAATTACAAAAGTCCGTGCTCCTGTTTCGTCTCCTCTTGCAAAAAATCACGATTTATTCTTCCTGCCTAGCTTTCTGGGGAAGCTTTCTTTCATGCTATCTTGATTGCTGTTGGATTTTAAAGCCACGTTTAATGCAATGAGTGCGCTAGAATATTTCTGCGAAGGAAAAATGGTCTGCTTGGATCGCAAGAAACAGGAGCCAAAGAAACAGTTATCTTGCAAGACGTACTGCTTTTCTCGGGTGCAAAAATTGCATGTGGAAAATAGAAAATTGATAAAACGTTCGATTAGGATTTTAAACTTTTGTACGATATTCGATAATAGTTTAGATTAATACAATAAAATAGGAATCTAGATCAATTTTTCGATTTTTTAACAAGAACATACAAAAATGTTTAAAGAAATAAGGGTTGCTGTCATTTTAAAGACATAAGAGTTGCTGTCAATTCAATCGCAAGAAACAGGAGCCAAAGAGAAATTTATTTTGTAAGACATACTGCTTTTGTCGGGTTCAAAAATTACACGTGGAAAATAGAAAATTGATAAAACGTTCGATTAGGATTTTCAGAATTTTATCCTTGTGACAATTCTTAAATTTTTGTACGATATTCGATAATATTTCAGTCGTCTTGCTACTTCTCGATTCAATAAAATAGAAAACTAGATCAATTTAAATACACAATTGAAATACACAAATGTTGGAAGAAATAAGGGATACTGTCATTTTAAAGACATAAGAGTTGTTGTCAATTTAAAGAGATCAAAATTTCCGTCGATTATTTTAAAGACATAAGAGTTGCTGTCAAATTAATGGCGTAAGGGTTGTTGTCAATTTAAACAGATAAAAATTTCCTTCAATTACTTTAAAGACATAAGAGCTGCTGTCAATTTAAAGACGCAAGGGTTGTTGTCAATTTAAAGAGATAAAAATTCCTGTCAATTTCGATGCGTAAAGGTTTGTTGTCGATTTAAAGACAAGGATTACTGTCAACGTTTCTGTCCTAATTTGGTTAAGTCCGTTCAAGTTTGCGGGATTTTTTAAGGCCGTGGTTTCAGCCAGCCACCGTGTTGCCGTGTCTGACCGTGACTGGAGCATACTACTTTCCCGCAGGAAGTTGTAGAACACGGTTTGTTCGACAATGCAGGATTTCCAGTAGGCGAGTTTATCAAAGCGCTAGAGCCAAGCCAAACACGAATTCCAATTAAACTTGAACAACTGATTTGCAATGTGTACCAACAACTGTTGCAAATCCGATAACGTTAAATGACTGTTACAGCCGCGGATAATATTCCGTGGGCGCATTATGAATGATAAATGCCTGGTTCTCGCGCGAGAATGCGAAAGGTCATCATCCTCGCGTGTAGAATGTGTTCATTAAAGAGCGACGCGGTGTTACACTGAATGAATCCAACGATCCTAACCGTTCATCAATTTTCCTGGCTATCGTTGAAACATTGATGGTTCGTTCCTAACCCCCGCATCAACTATACATTTCCGATTCTGATAGTGCAGCTTCCTGCTCTGACACGCTCATCAATCAGCACCAACTAATTAATAATTTAAAATTAGACTTCTGCGAAATGGGGGAATACGTGAATGAAATGAACGATTCTGAATCGTTTCTCAATCATTAGCTATTGGTTCGAGCTCCACTAAAGCAACATACTCACTATTGTCATTATTGGAAATTGTTCAACGAGCTACAGATATCGTTAACACGAAATTTGAAGGCAACGCTAATTTAAATTGAGCATCTCTATTTCTCTGGTGGTGGATATGTTTCAGTTAAAATTCCAAGAGATAATTAATGGAAACAGCGGTGTTAATTATCGGAGAAAACGTTTCTAATAGATTGTACGCCGCGAGTCAGCGTCTGGACGATCGATCGGCCGGTTGACGAAAATCCAATCACCGGCTGCTAATGAAGATAATTAACGTGGTGTGTCGCGTGATGCACGACGCGACAAGGGCGAGTAACGGACCGGCCGGGCCGGGCCGGGCCGGTCTGTTTCTAGGAAACCAACGAAACCTTCGATCGAAAAAGCCTCTATTAATACTAACATTTCGACTTCCATAAAACATCACTAAAAATCACATTTCGAATAAACCAGCAAAACTTCTCGGAGTAGAGCAACCCCCAAGAAAGGGTAGTTTCTATTCCAAGCAAATCACCAGAATCAGATTCTACGATCCCAAAAAACCCCTGAAATTATTTTCTCTTTGTGATTAATAGACTTTATAACAAGAACGAGCAGATGAAGTTTAAACGAGTGAAAATATTCCAACAATTACAAAATATTATTCTATCATTTCCAACTTACGAAAGACATCAAACAACGAAATACGTGGCTCCTGTATCGTGTAAGACATTTTTTACTTAACGCTCAATTTATTTTTCTTATGATGCTGAAATATGAAGTTCTTTTACTTCCAGTAATTTTTGTACTCAAATATGATTTTTCGAAAAGTTTGGTGTTAAAGGCCTTCTTTTCGTATTTCCTTATGGGTTAACAAAAAGGGCCGCTGTCCGATGATTAATAATGTGCACAATTTCGTCAGTGTTTTTGCGACTCCGGGCCGGTACGTGCGTATCAGCAGAAATTCATCGGGGTGTTCCGGGGGCTGCGACCCCCATAGACGGCGGACACGAATGGCTGGTGGACTCATGGACTCGTTGGACTCGTGGAACGTGTCTCGGCATCGATCCACGAGGAGTCGTGCACCACGAGGACGGCTCTCCTAGGCGGACACACAACCGCCTGACCGTCGTGTCGCCGCGTGCTATCGATTCGAGCAGTCCCTGGCATTCGTCGAAAGCGGATTTTCTTTCGTTTCGAGCGGTGAATGAAAAACGCCGACCCTCGCGTGTCCGATTTACAACGCCCCCCTTTTCGCCGGCGCTCTGCTTCGCGGTGTCTTCGCCTCGTAACGAATATTACCTTGCTAATTCGGCCTCTGCGCGAATATTACCACTTATTATTCCATTCTGCTGCGGAGCCTTGGACACGCGGAACCCTTAACCGCACCGCCCGTACACCTCAATCTAGATTAACGCTAACAACAAGCCCATCCAACGTTAAAACCCTTACCGAAATAGCGACACTGAATTTATTCAGATTGTCCGTAATTTTCGTTTTACTGAATGCCGAGCCTAGGAAATTTATTCCATTTTCCACGAGTGAATTTTCATGTTAATTTTTTAATATAAAACCGGTCCTTTGACCGTGGTTGGTTTAGCTTCGAAAGCCAATTGAATTAAATATTTCCTATTCCGAAATTAAATATTTCTCGCTAAATTTGTGTTGTCTGGAAATAGTTGTTTAGCTTTGAAGTAGACTTCTAGCTGTTGGGAATCTAGGGAAGAGTTAACACTAGATTTACGGGACTCGACAAAATGACGGATTCTAATATTTTTAATTCACGAATATTGAGATTGCAAAGATGGATCCATGTGGAATTATTTAACAAATTGATTTTTCTGGGTATACATTATTTAAAAAATGGCTACAGATTTTGATAGATATATTCATGTTATTTTTATAAGGAAATGTAAAATAGTCATTTTTAGTGCTCCGTAAACCTAGTGTTAATGTTCCTTAGGGAATGTAATTTTCTATAGGTTTTGTTTGCATCGAAGCTAAGAATTAGCGGCGACTCTGAGAACTCCAAGAAAATTTCTAGATTATTATACATTACAAATGTGTTTCATAGTCACGGCAGGGTTCCACGGACTCGGTCGTGTTTTCTAAGAAACGCGAGATTCACCTTAATGTCCATATTTCTACGAGGTTCGGAATAATTGAGGGTACAATGGTGCATTATTTGGAAGTTCGGCTGGACACGTAACTTCCCGGAACAGCCGGTCAATCGTAACTAGTATCATCGTGTCCAGATATTGATTCGTTCGTTCGGCACGCAATTCTGCTAACTGTTCGCTTTGTCAGCCCCGATAATTAGGTGACAACGCACGGGGATGAATCACTCCTTGCCCAAACCGATTTTCTCTTTTTTCGGACACTTAATTAATCTGTTTCGTCGAACGCACTGGCGTAGGAGCGAGTAAAATGACTGATCGTTAACGACGATTGCGACCCTCGAAGCTAATTCGCTCACGACCGATCGACGTACCGACTTGTGTGACTCTGATGATTTCGATTCTTGTAAATTCTGTTAAATTGGCAGCAGATGATTTTGAACATTCTGGCAAAAATGATCCAGGGACGTTCGTGCTATACTTTGCTAGATTTTCAGCACAGGATCGGTACTCGCGAAACAAATGATTACTGCAACTTCTGTGCTATGTTTTGCCAGATTTTGAGCACGTGATCGGTACTCGCGAAACAAATCATTCTGCAACTTCTGTGCTATATTTTGACAGATTTTGAGCACAAGATCGGCACTAGCGAAACAAATGATTCTGCAACTTCTGTGCTACATTTTGATAGATTTTCAGCACAAGATCGGTACTCGCGAAACAAATGATTCTGCAACGTCTGTACTATATTTTGCCAGATTTTCAGCACAAGATCGGTACTCGCGAAACAAATGATTCTGCAACGTTTGCAGTCAATTTTGAGAGATTTGGACACAAGATCGGTACTCGCGAAATAAATGATTCTGCAACGTCTGCGCTATATTTAGACAGATTTTGAGCACAAGATCGGAACTCGCGAAACAAATGATTCTGCAACTTTTGTACTACATTTTGACAGACTTGGATCAGAAGATCGGTACTGGTTAGTGGTACGATTTCACAATGTTCGCAGTAGATTTCTCGAGATTCGGAGCACAAGATCTGTACTCACGGTTGCCAGGCTTGCTTCGCAGACGGTCGTGGTGCCCATGGGTGACCGGCGTGACCATCAGCCAGCAGAACGCGATGCCAACCACCGGCATGAACAGGACCGACATAACCGGAAACTGGGAGAAACAGCGAGGCACCGGGCAGAAACGCGACCACTATCGACAACGCCACTCCCAGATCGACTGAGACAAGAGAGGGCCGTGTGTGTCCCGATTCGCGCGCCGAAACCACTCACGATCGGATTTCCACGAGGCGAGACGGGACACAGGACACGGGACACGGGACACGGTTGCCGAGCGTGTGGCGTGAGGGATCGCGTGGCGCGAAATTTCGCGCGATCATTGAAATTTGCCCGGTGCGAGGAGGACACGTGAGACACCGCGGAGAGCTCGCCGTGTCGCCACCGGATATCAATCGCACACCAGCGAACGAATACTCTGCCCCTGGCAGAAATTCCGCCGTGCCGACAAAAAACAGCCTCCTCGTGCGAGGCCGCGAGGTTTGATCATCGGTTACCGAAGGGTCAAGGTCGCCATAGTTACGCTCGCCTATCGAGCGATACCTTCCGACACCGCGGACCACGGGATTCCCTTGTTTTCAATCCTAAACAGATTTCTCGCTGTCAAGTCGGTATTCTGGTCTCCCCAGGATCTTTAGCAATTCTTTTCGCGAAAATTATCCAACATTTTGCATCGGACATTTTCACGCAGATTTATTGGTACTTCATGTAGATGTGTGATTTTTTTTTTGCAGGAGAAATAGTCGAAACTGCACGAGTAGTCGTTTTATAATAAAATTATAATGAACTTCAAAGTCTGTATAATGACCTGTAAACAGATTTTTCATCTCTTCCATTACATTCCCATAAAAATAAACTGCTCGGCAGTTTCAAATCGCTGAAAAGATACCGACTAGGGTATGGGACCCCAATACTGTGGGGGTACCAATTACAGTGACGATATTAGTTACACTTATTTTTAAAGCATAATGAATATTGAGAAAGAGATAATGTGAGCCCCTTAGTTGACAAGTGAATAAAGTCCACTTTCTTAATATCACACTAGTGGAACTTTTATGTAATAACTTCACCAGAATTTAGGAGCAGAATGTAGCTTTATTGTAGGAAAATAAATTGAAAATGTAGTATTTATGATAGTATAACTTGACATAAAAATCGCACAAGTCCAAAACATTGGATTGAAGCCGCTATTGCAGAAATTTTCATGATCATTTCATTCACGATGTAAAATTGAATTTAATTTTTTGTAATCAAAAACACGAAGTATAAGTAAGTTGAGTCGATAAATAAAATAAGCATTCGTGAGGCTTTCTATTTCAATGGCGTACAACTCTTTTCAAATTGTGGACTTATGATACATGTCAACTAAGGAGCTAATTCTAATGAAAAAATTTAATATCTCTTTTTTAATATTCATTATGCTTTAAAAAGAAGTATAATTAACCCTCAGCACTCGAATGACGACTGTAAGGCACCACTAAAAATTGCTGTATCATTATTCAAAATATTTTTCACATTATTAAATGTGTTTGTATTTAATAAATTACTAAACATTTCATCATTAAACTATGATTATACCGAGTGCTTCGACACTTAAATTTAAGATTTTTCAAAAAGTGGAGTTAATCGATTTGTGCGGTGAACGGTCCATATAATATGTAAATGTTTAGTAATCTGTTAAATTCAAATTTTCTAATGTAACAAATACATTGTAATATTTTTTCTAATTTCTTTGAAATAATGCCAGAACCATTTCTAGTGGTGCTTCAGAGTCACCACTCGAGTGCAAAGGGTTAATTCTGCAAAGAGCCCGGCATCGCGTAGAAGGTAGAGGGGGAACGGGTTTCATTCTGTTTCGACTGGTTCCGAGAAGGGTGCAGGTGTCGTGCAGAGCTGCATCGATCGAGTAGGCCGCGTGAAAATCGCGTTTTCGAGGATCGATCGGGGCCGCCGGCACAAAAGCCGTCGTGATTGAGGAAGGGATTACCCTGAAGGCGGCTCCGTGCGGCTTTTTCAGGCTGCAAAGGCGATTAAAACGGGGCTGGTTCGGCTTGGACACGACCTTGGGGGCCGCAACCTAACCACCGCGGCGGGTCGCGAGAACGAGAGAGCTGCGAGACGAGTTCTCTCTTCGGAGGTGGACTTTTCCCATGGAAAGAAAAAGGGGGACAGGAAGCGGCCGCCGTCGTCAGCGTTGTTCGAGTCAGCTGATAAGCGAAACCCGTGCCCGTGAACGATAAGGATCTTGATCAAAGATCACGAACGATGGACGGGCCCACGAGATAAGAGCACCAGGAATGCACCAATGTAACCAAGCCCCTTCTCTTCGCGGCACTCTAAACGACCGCGTTAACCTGACTGGTCAATATTTGGCCGAAAGCCGGGATTGTACACACGACCGACCAGAGATTAGGCTATTTTACCCCGGCACACGTTCGGGCAGGTGCCGCGCGAGCGACGATAGCCCCCACGGATATTTCAATCCACCTTGGGCTATTCTTGATGGAGGTGTTGCTCGATCGGTCACTCGGACGGAATTTGCTCATGATACTTTAACAATGGGCCCCGTGGCGTCTTGGGACGTTTCGAAGGGACCACACTGGCCATCATGCTACTCAAGTAGAGTCCCCGAAATTCGAAAAGTCAAAGACTATCACGGAGTTCAATCTCCTCTGTTTCTAGATTTCTTCGAAACCTGTTCCACTGCGAAACTTTATCCAAAATGAAAATTGTCTTCTCTCGATTAGGTATCAGTGCATCTTCAATCACGGTTCAACAAGTCGTCCGTCTCTCTCCCTCCGTTTGATCGAACGTATTAGGGTAACTAAAAATAAAGGTTCGGTAAAGGAATCGTGAGAGTCGGTCGACCAGAGCCGGAAAAGAGATCGGATTGGTCGTCGGGGGCAGAGCCGTGTGCCGGTCGAATATTTATTTTTCTCGTGCAATCCGCTCCGGCGCGGCGGCGTCGCGTGCCGCGATTACGTTACGGCCGGGCATAAAAGCCGTTCGTGAAAAATGTATGGTGTCCCGTGGCCGGCGTGTATTTTTACTTGTGTGATCGATTCGGTGGCCGTGTGTGCCGTTCGCAGCCGCGGGAGAGTTCGCTCGCGAGACACGTCCGCGAATCAAAAATCGCATCGGGCACAAGAGCAACCCTAACCGATGGTCCGGTTTTAGCACACGCGAGAAATGTCCGCCGCGGAGAACACGGTTCCGCGAACAATGGCGTGCGGTCATCGTGTCGTTCGGCGATCTTCCAGGAGAATATAGATCAAAGGTTGCAGAGGGATTACAAACTGCCTTATTGTGCCATTAATAGGACAGAACGAAACCTAGAAGGGGCGGCGTTTTCTCAGCCGGAACGCGCGGGAACCTTCATTTTGGGAGAGAGAGCGTCGCGTCGTGACGCGTCTCGTAAAACGGGGCGTCGCGCGTCGCGTCGTTCGAGTGGACCCTCTCTCTCTCTCTCTCTCTCTCGCGAGAGAGAACGCCTCAAAAATAGTCGTCGGCTCGTAAAGTCTTTTGTTGCCCGTGAAACGCATTCTCACCGTGTCGTCTCCCGGCGTCGAGTCGTTTCTTTTCTGTCTGTCGCCGTACACCAGCGTTCAGTCGTCGTCGCTCGCATTGGCGCCTCGCGGCAACGCAATCGAGTTTGACCTTTCGCCTGTCGACCAGAAAATCCCGCTCTGCCACGTTTCCTCGAACCGAAAACATCGTCATTCGTATCCCTTTTGAATTTCACGCGAAATTTAGTTCGAAGCCCGGCGTTCATGGGTAATGTGCGCAGAGCTATTGCGCATCGAGGTGGAGGATCCTTCTCCTACTGAGAAAAAACCAATGAAAATGTCTCTTCCGAGAAGAATAACGGGGAAACTAGTCGAGTATTTGATTTGTTGTACAGCTAAAAGTATAATTTGATGCTCCAGACTTCCAATATAGTAGGACGCGCGTTAGTATCCTCCCCGATGCGACGATCCAAAGTAACGAATCGCCCAAGTTTCTTTGGAACAGTCCCGATCAAGCCTCTCGACGTTGCCATATTTCCTAGTAACCGGCGTTGGCTAGGGGAAAATTGGAGTGTGCTCGAGTCCGTGGATGATAGAAGAGTCGATATAGGATTCGAATCGTTCGCAAAGCTTCCCGACGTCGCGGCGCCGAGTGCAATCACGCCCGAACCTCTCCATTGTGCATAAACCGCGAGGAAACGCGGTGACACTGTGTCGGAAGAGCTCGTAACTTCGAGCAAGGAACGCGACTCTCCCCCCTCCCCCGCTCCCCCGGTGCAAAATTATAACAACGATTTCTCACGCGAACAACCGGGAATAATCGCGGCATCAAGCCCACGGTGACGGTCGTAAAAATGCAACGATTCAATCCCGATGCCGAACGAATGCACGAGGGGGAAAATAAAGTGGTGAGTGTTTCGGCTGAAATAGAGCACGCCTCTAGCGAGCCCGAAAATATTTGGTGGCCGATCGATGAGTCTATTTTAACGTTTCCGGATCGCCGTGTTTTCGCGTTCGAGCCTTAATCTCCGTAACGGGGCTATTAATAAGTGGTATAACCTTTGTTATTAGAGACCCACGAATCCGCCTATGACCTCGATACACATTTCATTGGTCGTGTGGGACGAGCACTATATCGGCCATGCTCGCGCGCCGGCCGATTATTAAATTTCCCTAGGCGTTCGATCCCGGCCGACATTTCATTTCGCCGCGGCGCGAACCGCGGCGTTTTATGTGCCGGCCGGTAAACAGAACGCGTTCCGAACGGTTTGCCCCGATCCGATGGCACCAAGGGCCCCCACACATAACCACCTCGATCTTATCAAGCACTCTCGTCGCGTGTCCCATCAAATATTCACGCGGAGGTCGAACGGAACCGAACGACCGGTGCTACGAGGGTCCAATAAATTTTAGCACCGCCAAATAATCGCCGCCCGGCCTCTCGTAAATCCGCAACTACCGTAAAGCGAACGACTGCTCGCCGGAGAACCTCGAACCAGAATTTCAAACAATTTTGCGGCGAACAATTCCAGCGCTTCATCGATCGACATCTTCCGGTAGGATGGAAGGAACCGTCGCCCCTTCGCGAGAAGAAAAAGTCGCAAGATGGCGGAAACAGAGCGAGGAACGGCTCGCGAATACAAAACGAAACGGTGGCTCGTTGCCGGTGACACGCTCGAATTTACGATATCGCTTTGCTCGTGACAGAGCAACGGGCTCTGCAACCGGAGCGAGCCAATTACAACGGCGCGTGCACCTGACGCGAATTATAGATCACCGGCGCGCACGGATCGTTGGGATCCGTCTGATCCTGACGGACCGCAACGCGCGATACAATGACTCAATCGTTTACCCGACCTCCGTGAACTCTGGAGGTATCTCGCTCCATCCACCCGGTGTCTCCGAACGAAACGCGCGAAACGTTCGTCCAATAAAAATCTTCCACGTCATTGATTTTAAAAAGGTAGCCTGCTTCAATGTCGTGATTGCAGAAAATACGTTCTACACACCGTGTAGACATTTTTCCAGTCTACGGGGGGTTCTAGATTTAAATAGAAATCTATTCAATCACCCCCTAAGTATATTTATTTAATAAACGTCGTCTACTAGATAAGGTCTGTCTCCGTAGTCGTCGAAAATGCGATCTTATGTAGACACTCTGTTCATTCTACAGGGTGATCTAAAATTATATCCAAGAAATCATCCCCTAACTACCGTCGATCCAATAAAAGTCCTTCACAGTTATGTATTAGGGGTAACCGTAAGTACTAAATTATTTGCAAGGAATTTGTTTTGCATTTAGATCTGTACCGATCTAATCAATTATACCGATATAATAAATTAAGAAATAAAAACTTGAATTTACTACAAAGTTTGTTTTAGATTTCAAAATAATTGATTACCTATGGGTCCCCCTAATATTTTGGGAAATGCTTAGTTACAAAGTGCTAAGTGTCTATAGTGTGTCCTAGAATTAAGCACGTCGTCCGACAAGCAAGCGGAAACGTTTTGATTTCGATGAAGTAAACAAAGGTTTAATTTTCTTTCTCGGATGGAGACGGCTGGGGAAACGAGACGCTGAAGAACACCTCAGAAAGAAGAGGACAAACAGGGACTGGGATGAAATTACCCGACGACGACGACGACGTCGACGTACGCGTCGCGAGGAAACTTGGGAATTGCGGTTGAAAAGAAGAAAAGGAAATAAAACGGAAGGGCGTCGGCGGTGAAACGGTTCGGTCGCTGGCTCGGATAATCGGGGAAAATCTCGCGGCCTGGCAAAATGAAAGAGAAACTCGGCCTGCGCGGTGAACCCCCGACCCCCTGGCGCTCGAACTTTCGTTTGAACGTGACTCAAGGTAATCGTCGGGCCTCCTGTGATCGATTCGGAATTTCCTCGAGAAGTAGTCGTGCTCCACGTTGCCGGAGTGTCGGAGGAACACCGAGGATATTATCGTTGAAATTGTGAATCGAGGGAGCGCGCAATTTGAATGTTAATGGGAGGATTTCCGGGAGGTTTTTAAGGTAAATAAATCCGCGAGCGAGAATATTATCGGAAATTTGCAGAGCAAACGATAACGAGATTTCTGGGTAAATAGATCGATTTTTCGCGGTTAAAAGAGGGCTCGGGGAAGCGAATAATAGGTGGCTAGAATGATAGTTAGCCGACGTTCAATTCGACAGGAACTCCCTCAAACGCGAAACGTAATCCCGAGGAGATTTTAAGAGAATTCCACGCTTCAATTTCCAAGCAGGCTTTTAGCTCACTTCCGGATTGACTCCTTCCCCGGAAGTGCTTTCCTTTTACGTACGAACGAGCCCCAAATGGCCGTACTCGAGCGAACCGCTTTAGAGCACACGGGGGCTTTTGATATCCAAGTACACTCCCGGCAAAGTATCGCAATAGTGTACTCACTCGCGGAAAAGTAATTCGTCATTGCCCGACGTGTCGCGCGCGCACCGAAATTACCGATCGACGTGTGATAACCCAACTCGATTGTCTCGCTTCGCGTTGAACGAACGTTATCAACTATTTCACAATTTTAATGCCCGCTAAATATTCATGGAAAAATTGCAAAAGCACACCCCGGTTAGTTTCTTTCAGAACAATTGATGCGTTTCCTGTGCAAGAATGGAAGACTGAAATCGATTTCGCTGTTGCAAATCGTCCGGAGAGCCAGGAAAAATGGGTGTCTCGCGAAAAGGAGGAGCAACAAAGGGAAGAAAAATGGCGGCGAACAAGGAAGCGGCCAGAAGGAGTCATTTACCGGCCGTGTGCCGTTGTTTCGTGTGAACTATTCAGGATATTTTTAGGCCCGGCCATAAATCAGGCCGCTCCTCGCCGACCACCGGCAGAATTTTATCTGAAAGTGTACATTAACATGAGAATGCCACCCGCGCTACGTTTCGTGCAAGGCCGGTGGATAAAATCGACGCAACTGTCGGATTTACGGTATGCCCGTCGATACACGACCGTGCAGGACGTTAATATTCAAGATGCGCTTCAAACATTAACCGACCACCATCGATCCGACATCGTGTATCCGTCTAGGAATGCTTCGTTCGTCAAACGACGCACGTTCCTCGTTCTTTCTGAATTAGGACCCTCCCTGCGCAATATTCTCAATAGCCTTTCTCAAAATTATCATTGTAGGACTCTTTCGTAAATTTTCTAAACTATTTTTGTTAAAAATCAGCAGTGCTATTTTCTCAGGATTAGAATTCGCTAGTTTTGAATTATTCTCGGAAAGTTACTGATCACCATGGGTACATCTGACTTGTATTTCCATTTCTCCATCATTTCTAGACATTTTCAGTACTGTTAGGAGCAGTCTAATGTCCTCGTTCGATTTTAAACATCCCAGTAAGAACTTTTACGTGTAAAAGTTCGATTTCTCGTTAGAGAAATGGCTGCTGCTCCACCTCGCTGCGCAATTGCACTGCGCAACTCACCCAGCATGCACCGCACTATACTGAACCCAGCGTGTACTTTAGTAAGTACTACTTCACTTCACAAAAGCTTCAAGAAGATTACTAGCCAAGTGAAATGAAAGAAAACGAAAAATGTCGCTAAGCACACGGTCTCGAAGATGACCAGACCGGAGCAAACGTCTCCAAAGTAAACGAAACAGAACTCGCCCGGCAATTTCTCCCCGGTCCATCGACAAAGGAGGATGAAACGAAAGTTTAGTCAAGAGTGACGGGCTAGGGGAGGCTGTGCACTTTCGTAAAATCGTACGAATCACTTCCGTTGTTCGCTCGCCACCCTCCTTCGTATTTACCATGGACAGGGGTGGGGCCCCGGGGTTCGATTGATCCTCCCCGACGAACAAAGACACAGGAGTCTGTCGTAAACGACCGTTCAGGTTCCATGCGAGACGCGAAACTCCCTACGGAGGATTCGAGAGCCCCCTAAAGGGGGGAGGGCGGGGGAAGAGAGACAATTTTCACGCGATTCATTCCCCCGGCGTCGAATCCAGGATTCCCGGAGCCCTTCCTGGACCTGAACTTCCTTCATCCAGACCCGCCCTGCATCCCTCCTTCGGTTAGCCGAGTCTTTTTATCCCTGAGAGCGGCCGTGAAATCCCGAGCGCCCCCTCGGCAAGTCCTGACCACTCGATAATGAGCAATTCGCTCTCCATTTCCCAGCCTTTTGTGCGTCCCTTTGTTGACGCGTGCCGGTCCCCCATACGCCCCCGCGTCCACCGAGGGACTCCTACGGGACACCGTATGTTCGTTAGGTGGGCTTTTCGTCGAGGGAGGTGAATTTCGGATTACGGTCCTGGGACCCCAGAATTCGAGACTTTTCCCCGATTGCTAATGGCTAACGGCTCTCCGGCTAGATCCGATCATCGAGATAGCTTCGATGCCCGCGATAGTTCATAGTGCAAACTAGAAATACGTTTCACTCCACTGTATCAATATAAAACGACGACTTTATGTTTAATGCCGTTCCAATACTTCTGTAATCTATATAATAAATATACAATTCATTCTAAAATCTAAAACAAAATTAACCCTTCATTTTTCGTTGAAAGTATTCCAGCAGAAATTTTTGGTCCACGCAGAAGGTGCGAAAAACACGTGTGCCCATCGAGAGTGAAATCTAAATGTGTATGCACTAGGGATGCTTGTCTGACAATTTGCAATACTGTTGTACATTGCTGCAGTGAAGGGGTCTACAGCCTATCAATTCTTATTTTCGGCGATTCTTAACTTGTTTCAGATACATCGTATGGACTCTTGTCCGACCGAGCAGTTAATTATTGAAGCCACCGAGTGGTCGATTATTTAAAGGGCGAATCGGGATGGCGACGTCCTCGAAACGCTCGTCCACCGTCCTCGATCGACTCCATATCGTGGAACACTGACAATGATTGACAGTTAATCGGACGAACGTCGATAAACTCGTATCGAGGACTCCCGTGCCCGTTGTTTCCACCGAGTTTTCTGCTCCAGAATCGTCGTGATCCCCTCCCCGCGAGGAAAAGACCGAGCATGAGGGATTAAAAATTCCAGACGACCGCTTTACACCGAATAATTCTTGTACACCGGTAACCTCGGGTCAAGGCCGAAGCAATTGGCTGAAACTCCTGTTCGTGCTTCGAGAAGAATGCAAACTGCTCCCGGTAATTGGACGCGGACTTTTCGAACATCGAATTTTCTCGTTGGCGCAAAACGGTTTCGCAATATTCGGAAGACCATCGCGCGCGCGCGCGCACGCTCGCATGCTCGCGTTCGAGTTTAAAAGGCAATCCTGGTAGCGACGAATGGATTTCGAGTAAAAGCTAACTGTACTCGGTTACTGAAATCGTTTCTGTTAACTTCTACGGCGAAACACACGCGAGAAATGGTTTCTCGAGGAAGCCGTAGCTGGGATATGGACATTTTTAGTGCTAGCGTAAAATGGCACACTGTGTGTTCGTTCTCACATTATGAAAGTTAGGCTCAACAGAACGTTTAGTCAAGTTTTGTAATTCATTACAGGGTTAACACGTTCGCTACCGGCGTTTATTTCGCTGTGTATCTTCTCGATTAAATAGTCTATGCTAGAGTACTCTTCATTTTGAAAATGTGGTATTAACATGTTGACTGCCGTGTCACCCATATGTGGCTGGCGGAATTATTTGTCCAGGTTATAATATGAATTTTTACCTTAATATGTTCATTGTACCAAATTTAATTGGGATCTGTAAAATGTAAGCAAGTTGGAAGACTATTCGATATCATATATTTAATACTTTTCAATTTTTATTTCATTACATAACTTACTTTTCAGGTTTCTAGTTTGGCTGTCAAAGTGTTAAATGCAGCATACTTTCTTTACGAAATATTCAAACAATTTCGTTGCCGGATCCGAGTATTTTTCTCCGATTATGTTGCGTGAAATGACTCTGAACAACGGAGTGTAAAAAATTAATTCAACCAGCTGCAAGTGATCTGCGAGGTTGTAGACTTCACATACACTAACGAGCAAAACTGAGTCTACACTATTTGAAGCAACACAACTTTTTAAAAATGAGATCAAATGACTTGAATTTTATTGAGAAGTTAGAAGGATTAGTTTATTAGACGAGGTGAAAAAAATTTTTGGAAAAAGTTTGAATTGGTCGGAATCGCAAAAGAAATAGTAAAAGTTGGTTTTTTTAGCTTTTTTATCTGAGCCTGTATTGAAAATTTAAAAAATGTGTTTGATTCGCTTGAATAAATTATATCCATGCTGAAAATTTCACCGATATTGGTTAATTCGTTTACGAGTTATAAATGCTTAAAAGATTTTCGACTTAAAATCGCACTTTTAATCGTTTATAACTCGTAAACGAATTAACCAATATCGGTGAAATTTTCAGCATGGATATAATTTATTCGAGCGAAAAAGCTGAAAAAACCAACTTTTACTGTTTCTTTTGCGATTCCGACCAATTCAAATTTTTTTCAAAAATGTTTTACACCTCGTCTAATAAACTAATCCTTCTAACTTCTCAATAAAATTCAAGTCATTTGATCTCATTTTTAAAAAGTTATGTTGCTTCAAATAGTGTAGACTCAGTTTTGCTCGTTAGTGTATTTGTAACGATGGTGTTAGGTTGGGACGTTTTACCATTAGCGCAGAGGAATCAACGGCCAAGCCCCCCACAAACGCGCGCGAATGGTCCGTGGTGCGGTAACACCTGTTCGGAATTATTTCACGGCGTCACGATGAAAAAGGATTCGTGAGGGGAAGAGGCCCGCACCAGCCACGTGCCAAGAAAAAAAAAAGGTACTTTAAAGGTACCGGTGCGTGAACCTCGATCCCCCATGTGCCTGGCAGTCGTGCGCCGACCTAAACGATCGTGAAATAATTCCACACAGTGAACCACCCATTATCCCATTACCACTGGCTTCGGATAACTTTAATCAAGCGAATATTAAAAACCAACAATACCCTACGCTCCGATGCATAAACAGTATCCTTCAAATTCTACGAATGTTCGACAACTTTCCGAACCGGAAACGCCGAGCGAAACGTGCAACGGTCGGCAAACAAATTCGGCCGTTTCGCGACCAGCTTTCCGTCGATTCGAGCGGATTCGAAAAGAGCGTACCCTGCGAAAGACAGTACCTGTGTGCGTGCGAATCAACGTGCAGTGGAAGAGTGCGCCATGTTGTCTGGCCGCCCCGCATTGCGCCAGTGAACTCGGCGAAATCCCGGACGCAACCCGGCCGCCCGCATCTTCTGCCGTTTCTTCTCAAGAGAACGTTCTCCTTCTCGCCTCTTTTCTTCGGGCCGGTTCCCTTTTTCACCGATTTTGTTATGAGCCCGAAGACCCCCGCCCTCTCCCTCCTTTCTCCGCCCCTGTTTCGGCACCTACCGCCCCCAGACCTGCGTCCAATAACGGTGTTTCGCGTGGCCGATCGTTATCGGATTTCAGGCCGGCCTCGCGCGACCAATTCGCGAGCAAATTACGCGGAAAACGCGGCCCGAAATCAATCCCGAAACGGGCAACTCGGCCACGATTGCCGCGACGCGACGCGACGCGACGCCGACGATGCGGTGAGACTGAGCAGAATTTTCGGCTGCACGGGTCACAGCTACGCCAATGGAGCCTGGATTGCCGTCCCGGTGTCGTTCACGTTGATGCTCGGTAACGAGGATAATTGGCCCGAGCCAATACTTAGGGAGACCCATAGGTAATCAATTATTTTGAAATCTAAAAGAAACTTTTTGGAAATTCAAGTTTTTATTTCTTAATTTATTATATAATCTCCATTAGTATCAAGGACAGTTTGCCATCTTTCCTGCAACGACGAATATGATCCTCGGAAGATACGGACGCCGCCATTTTGTTACAGGGTTGTGAAATTATACTTTTTAGAATATTTAGAACACAGGTTGCTTTACCGAAAACTGTAAAAGAACACGTGTTTCCTCTTCAACGATCGGTACAGAACTAAAGATAAATCAAATTCTTTGCAAATAATTGATCACTTATGGGTACCCCTGATAAATTAGTAACTTCTATCCAGATTCTTTGCCTTCGGTAGCCTAGAGATCGTTGTTGAGTTCGAAACGAAAATAATGGTTCCTCCTTGCCGCAAGAGCGGTAGAAAACCGTCTTTGTAATTAGCGTCCTAACGAAGTAGAAATTGCAGATCCTGTTGTATTTGGAAGGGGGCCGATGTCATATGGGGACTGTGCGGGGCACCAGGTGTGCCGGCGCAATCTACTCGTACAACACCTGCCTCGCGGGAGGCGGCACTCGAGGAATTCACATAAATTAGACGCTCGTTCCGTCAACTAATAAACAGTTTTATTCCCTCGATATTCGCTCGTTCTCGATTGGATAATCGAATAATGAATTTACCGGTACGATTAATCAACGATCGAATCGCCGACCGATTCGCATAGCCCACGCTGCACAGCGCGGTGCGACAATGGCGAAAGAAATGATTTCCCCTCGAATTTATTATTCGACGGCAGTCTCTCGGACGAGTGCCGGTGAAAAGGGGAGAAAGGGGACGTTGAAGCGAGCAACAAGGCAAACGTCGGCCACCGGAGACGACAGAGGCGAGGAACGTGGAGAGCCTACGAATGTGGAAGAGCAAATCGAAGTAGGTCATAGCTGCCAGATTCTCTTTACTTCGCGAGCCGGAATAATCTCGCCGTTCGCCCGCCGCCGGCGCGGCCCCCCCGATCGCAACCCTGCGCCTGTAATCCCTCGGGAGCACGAGAGAAACGGGGCTTGAATTCATTATTTCCCGTTTCCACGACCCCCGTAATTGCGCTCGCTTTCGTTCGACCGTAATTTCGCCGCGGCCATCTTTCTTTCACGCCGCGCCGCGCGCTCAACTTCCGACTTCTCTCTCGAAAAGCACAACGCCGAGACAAGTTCAAGTTGGAATCAAAGTCGAATTCGTCGCTTCTAAACGGAACTTTCGTCCTCCGGTAACGGGAAAACTGGGAACGCTGCGCTCGAAGTGACATGTAGTGGATTAATCGTTGGACAGGGTTGAGATTTTCGAGCGGCCATCTTTGTTTCATACCGACGTGCTCACCTGCGGACTTCTCTGTTGAAAATAACACCAGTAGAACAACATTTAGTTACAGTTGAGGAGACATATGTATCTTCTAAAGGGAACCAATGCACTCTGATCGCTAGCAACCGAAAAATTTGCGTGAAACCGAAATGTAATCGATGATTCGCTGTGCCGTAATGAGGTTCCCAGCGGACATCTTTGTTTTCGTCGACGCTGTCCCCACTTGAGGACTTCAGACCCAAAGTACGCGATGGTAAAGCAATTTCGAAGCGAGATGGAGCCACAGGCGATCAAAACAAAACGGAGAGATTGCGTTCGAACGCGAACCTATTAAAGATTGAGCGTAATTGACTGTTTGCCTCGCGTTTGCAAGATCGTCGGACAAAATTGGCTAGTTCCCTCGTTATCAGGCTGAATCACCGCGATCGCCGCCAGGACAGAAGGATCTTTTTTTCCAATCTGCTGTGTCCCTTCGCAAGAAATTGTCCTCCGGGCGGTCGGGAGATTCCGGCCATAATGCTCGGCAATCACACCATCTGACAATCTCGGAAACCTTGACAGTAACAGAGAACGCGGAGAATCGCCGTTGACGAGGTTTATCTTATTTGCCGGGGCGAGAGGGGGAGGGCGCTTCGTCGTGTTTTTGCGCGGGTATTTTCACGAAAATCCTTCGCGGCCATTATCGCGATAGGGATCGTCCTTGACGAGACGCCGCGAGGTCGTCCTTGCCTTTTTGAAACGAGATCGTCGGCCCCCCAGGGCGCTGACTGTTGGCATCAATCATAGCCACTTCACAGAAAGGATTCGAGAACGCCGGAGGAGCCGGAATGAGTTCCCACGGATCGTTCTGCAATGGCGGGGATAAACAGGACGAATGTCAAGGCTGGTATATTGCTATTGACATTTCCACCCTACGCCGAGCTAATCCCCGGAGGATCTCTCTCGGTCACCGTTGCTTTATATTGTACATCGAATTTTCTTCGTTTCGACCTCCGACTATTTTCTACTTTGTTACCCTCCGATTTTGATCATTATTGACGGAACAACTCTTCCTTGTACGTGACAGTTACCGTCTCGCTTAGTTTCCTGAGATATTCGGTGGTGTCCCCGAGTTTTGTCTACGCTTTTGCGTCTGTAGCAGCGCACACTATAGAAAAATCATCGAAATCGGAGGGTAGCTGTTCTCTAGAGCCTGTACCGTCCGATCCTCGCGGATTGGTCTCGCGCGCGAAGACGATTCGTCCGTCCTTGATGCGCCGCGACGGACGCGTTCGCACGTTCGAAGGCAAGAGAAAAACGGCACCTGCCATCGATCGTCATGCGTTCGGCCGACGCGAGACGGCGAGGAGATGTGTCTTCTCATCGGGCGTAGCCGGGAAAACAAAACCGCAAGCGCGATCCGGTAACCTCGACGGAAATAACAATCCGAAGAGCGTGTCCCGGTGTCGAAGTGTCTATTTAGAAGAGGAGACACGCCCGGCCTGGCATGGCCCGTACTTAGCACCGGAGTGAATGAACGTCTCGCTCGTGCCTCTCTGATAAACCGCCTCGACGATCCGGCAAAGTTCCACGCAACTTTTGCATCCCCAAATTCAGCCTCTGCTTCGGAAACAGCCCGATCCCCAATCTCGCTGTGCCTCTGCGCATTTTACGCGACGTGCACCGTGCCGGATTTAATTTCACCGTGGATTTTACAAAAATGCAGCCGACGTCCAGGAAAATAAAAACCTGCGCATGAACCGTCTGTTGTAAAAGCGGTTTAAAGGTCGGCTACTCGACATTGAGAATAAAAAAACTGTAACTCCTCGGACAGAGAGTGTTATAGTAAAAAGCCGACTATTTGTTAAGATTCAATCGAATTTCGAAAATTGCTTATACATTTTTATTTTGCAAGAACATCTACGGTCTATTCGTCAAGCACAGTTCCTCTTTGTACGGGAACAAAAAATCAATGGAATCAATTGACTTATGTATCGAACGCAATATTTGGAGGAAATAAAAGCCAATGCGAGAGATGCAAAAGTCTCTTGAAAAATTGATTTGAAAAGAGTATGTGTTACGTTGCCGCAATACACGAAAGGGTTTTCCGTGAAAGGGTTGGGTCTTTGTCCCGATCGGAGTAATAGACTCGGCGCGAGAGTTTCGTAGAACACTGATTTATTAACACGTTAAGTGCCAAAAATCAATCTCAGGAAAATTCACAAAATCAGTGTAATTTAATTAATGAAACCGAAACTAAAAATTTAGTATGTATTATAGGGGATGCTGTCTTAACCTTTTCGAATTCTAAAGATCCTAATAAAATTCGGTTTATCTGGATATGTCACTACAAAAATGAATTTCTAAACCTAGTCAAAACTCACTGTCAGTCATATGTGACTGACGTGGCAGTTAACGTGTTAATAAATTATTTGAGTTGAGGACTTTCGTTGTAAAAAGCACTATTTCGCAAGGTTGTGTGTTCGTAAAAATTCTGTATGTCTTGTGGTGTCGTAGCGTTCTGCTGCGTTCTCGTCGTGTTTGAATTTGTCGTCAAAATTGTCGAGAGTTTAGTTTTGTCTTGTCTCGTCTTGTCGATGTCGTGATTTACAACCACTCAGCCGGTCGCAGCTTACTGTTGTGTCGCACGTGGTGTCCTAGTGTTTTACGATGATCGCCGAGGTTCCTACGGTGGCCATAAAAATTAGCGGAATTTTGCCGTGCAATTATTAGGGGTGCCCATAAGTAATCAATTATTTGCAAAGAATTTGTTTTGTCTTCAGTTCTGTGCCGATCGTTGAAATACGTATTCTTCTACAGTTTTCGGTGAAGCAGCCTGTGTTCAAAATATTCTAAAAAGTAACACTTTTTTAGTCATTTCATACTGTTTCATTTCATGCAGGATTTAATGCAACGGTAACAACAAAGAAAATTTGCGATGTTTATGGAGATGTATTGAAGGTCAACAAGTGTCAACGTTGGTCCAGAAGGTTTGCTGCTGGTGATTATGATCTCTGTGACAAGCCTCGAAGTGGACGACCAATTTGATAATGACACCTTAAAATCTCTAGTGGAAGCTGATCCAAAATGAAGTATACAAGAATAATTTTGGGGGTCCCCATAAATAATGAAAGACACCTACGTAAAGATACATAACCTATAATATAACCTATGTAAAGACACCTACACGAAATGGGAAAGGCATATAAGCAAGGAATATAGGTACCGCATCAATTATCTGAGACCAACAAGAATATTCGTCGATCAATTTGCACTTCATTGCTATCCAGATTTCGTAGAGATCCATTTCTTAGCAGAATCGTTAGATGAAAAATGGATTCTTTATGATAACATAAAGCGTTCGAAGCAATGGCTTTCTGCAAATCAAACCGCAATATCAGCCTCTAAACCTAGCTTATCACTTAGAAAGGTGGTACTGTGCATTTGGTGGGACTGTCGTGGCATAATTCACTTTGAGTTGTTGAAACCTGGAGAAACAGTTACTGCTCAGTTGTATTGTCAGCCATTACAACGGCTGTGTTCAGAACTATTGAAAAAGAGGGCATCTTTAGTCCACAGAAAAGGTGTAATACTGCAAATTGACAATGCCCGGCTCCATGCAGCGAAACTCACTCAGGAAAAAATCAAAGAATTGCAATGGGAAATTTTACCGCACCCCCCGTGCTCACCGGATATTGCTCCCTCTGATCTTTTCAGATCTCTGGAGCATTATTTAAGAAATAAAACATTCTGTAGAAGATGTAAGGAGGCACCTTGAGTCATATTTTGCTTGACGAACCCTGGATTTCTATAGGAGGGGTATTGAAAAGTCCTTGATAATGATGGAGATTATATAATAAATTAAGAAAAAATCTTGAATATACTACAAAGTTTGTTTTAGATTTCGAAATAATTGATTACTTATGGGTCCCCCTAATATAAATCATACGTACTAATCGTTCGGTACGTTCTTCGTCGTTGTTGGGATCTGCGACGAGTGGATCGGATGTAACAATATGAGAAAGCGGGAGGATTAAAAGGTAGCTGGAAGTTTGGGAGCGTGCCCCTCGCACTCCTAATAATTTCCCAGCGCGACGACAGGAGAGCCCGTTGTCGCGGGAGGGCCGTAAAAACCAGAGAGAAGTAGGAGGCTTGGTGCGATGGATCTGTTTATTGCCAGCCAGAATAAAAATCGCGAGGCGGTTCCGCGCGGGGAGGAGCGGAACGTAGTAATGTCAACGGCACTCGTATCGGCCCGAGTGGCTCTCGTCCTCATCCACTGTCTTCTTCCTTTCAGCCTCCTCTTCAAGGTTCTCCTCTCCACTCGCGGAACACGCAATCAATTATGACGACTTTACAGTTCCCTTCTTGTTCTTGTCTCTCCCCCTCTCCCTTCGATATCGACCTGCAGTTTCTTTCCCCACGTTTTCTTTTTCTTTTTTTTTTTTTGCGACGCGAGAACCGTCCGGCGATTCAAATTTGGCGCGCGATCATCCGTCGCCATTCAGCTCGTTCGAGTAATTAATCAGAGCGACGTGAATTCAAATTTTTCGATCCGCCTCGTCGACACGTTGCTCGGATGACATTCATCTTTCGATGTACAGTGATTGGTGTGCTCTGAGATTCTACGATGTTAAAAATTATTACCAACGGTGAAAAATGTTTTTAGGTCCAACGAAATCGAAGCCTCGTGGTCGAGACTGCCGTCGGCTTATTTCGGTGGCACCGTCTTCGAAATTTATTTTATCCAGTACCTTAAGGTCGAGACCAATTTTTCACCCGAGAAGAAACAACGTCGCCTGGCGGCGCACGGAATAAGTTCGAAGCTAATAAACAATTGTCGCGATACGTTTATATTTCTCGTCGGAAATAAATATAGAACCGAGGAATCGACTGGTCCACGGTGCGCATAAATCCCTCGCTGGAAGCAGTAAACACAGTCACAGTGTACAAGAACCATAATTAGAAGGTTAATATTGTAGAATTACACGTGCTCGTGCTGCCGTGGCTGTGTATCGTCGGGTGGTCCGACCGGCGGGCTTTCGAAAGCTCGGATCGTCGTATTTTTAAATAAAAACGGCCAGAGAGAAAGAGACGGAGAGTGAGAGAGAGAAAGAAAGAGAGTGAGAGAGGGGGTCTAGTAGCAGCAAATCATTTCGCGCCTGTTCTACGAGAAGCGGCGCCGAGCGTTTCAACGAGCGTAGGCGAGCTAGATTTATATCGCAGTTGAACCACTCGCGTCTGGTCGGCGTCTGGAGTCGCGTCCCGCTCGTAAAATCACCGGGAAATAATCAACCCGCTCACCCCGGGCGTCATCCGATCATCGCTCGGAACGATTACGCTCGTTCTTACGACGGCGGTCCGCTCTCTCGCGCCTCTGCCTCCTTTTCAGAAGCTTCTTCACGCGCTGAACGTGACACCGAACGCTCGTTCATCCCTAACAATGTTCCCCCGACGATCGATAAACTCCGTTTTCCATCGTCGCGCCTGACTAATCGCGCGCGTCGCGGAATACCGCGCGATTTTTCATCTCCAGAGCAAACAGCATCCTCCGCAAAGTCTGCAGACTTTGGGTTCAAATAATACTCTAACACAGCAATTTCTAATCGAAATCAAAATGAAATTAGATTAGGTTTTAGATCGAACGATTGCCCTCTGAAATCGTGGGACTGAGAAATATTCATTCATTGGGACCGTGTCATGACGCGGTGATTGCGACGCGGCCATCTTTCTTTCTCCAATGCGCTCGCTTGAATATTTCTCGCACGAATATATTTGAACCTACACGTGGTGTATACGCACAGTATGTATTATTCATTAGGCAACGATTGACGATCGCTGTTACAAATGTTCCAAAATAGTATAGGAACGCCGTAAAACGAAACAAGACCAAACCCAAGTTCCACGGGATCCAAGATGGCGTCGGATAAGCGTCCCTTTTCGTTCCGCGTTGCAGTCGAACACGGGGAAAAAACGACGAAACCGATAGGATGCAGACAAGACAAGAAAAGCGTTCGCGGGAGGTTGAATTACGCGGAACTATGCAACGAAGCAGATAAAATGCATTCTGGGATCCGTGTAGCCGTGGTGTCGAGCAGCGGCCGTTTCTCCGAGGCCCGGCTCGGTATTCCACTCGTCGATCGCCTTCGTCATAAAGAAACGTTCGACTCGAACGGAGAGATTGTCATTCCGTCGGCTGTCGACCTTTTTACGATGGAAATCCAGCCGCGACCGGAGCGATGCTGGTCCCCGGCCTGTTAGAAGAAGACATCGACGTCTCGATGAGACGAGGTGCCGGCTCGGTGTGTGCGTGCGTGTAACGTAGTGGTCTATCAATTTCGCGGACCTGGACGTTTACGAGGAGATCGTAAAGGCGACGTAATAGTCGCACACGTAGGAGAACCTCGCCGCCGGGTGGCCAGGAAATTCGATCGAATCCGAGCAGATTTACGTAAGCGGGCTCCCTCGATCCCCGAATCGCACCGCTTTGCCATCGATCTTGACCACTCAACTTGCGAATCTTCGTGGAAAATAAAAATTGCAAGGCATGAGAGCCAAAAATATATTTATTTCTCTCTTCAACAGTTTGGTCAAGTTGGAAATCGCCTACCAATATTCCAAAATTCTTTCAATCTTTCTGTCACTGGAATTTACCATTTTTGTCACGAGTGCATAAAATCAGCAGATGCGTGTCATTATCAAGATAAATATCAAAAATAATTTTAGGAAGCATTATCAATGAATGGAAGTTGCTGGGAATTGTTGTGCGTGTAATTCAGAGTTGAATTTATCATGTAAAAAAATTGTAACCAGGGATGACGGGTATAGGGCTGCGGAAATACGGGAAAAGTTTCGATTGCGTTGGCCAGCTCCGGTTTTCGAGATAAAACGGTTCGGATGAATAAACGTCGCGGAATAATGCAATGGCAGACGTAACTCGGGGCATATTCATGGGAAGTTTATTAGACCGGCTCAGGACCACGTGGGCTGAAACAACGCCGTTGCGAAGGTTTTTCCACGGACGGGGTGCACAGATCGTGCATAAGTTATCGAGCGCACGCGCGCACGCGCCGCGGCAACGTTTTCGAACGAAATGCTGCAACAATTCGCGGGGTTACGGTCGACGTTACCGGTAGGACTGCGCCGCCATAACTCATACTTTAACAAAGGCCCCGGTGTAAATTTAGAGGATTACGAGAGGCTCGAGTCGGTCAAGTGCCGCGAAATTGCTCGCGAGTAACGTGCGCGCGTCGAAGTCGCTTCTTCGTCTCCAAGTCCAGCTTCGAACAGTTTCGGAAAATTAAAGGCTCGCCTACGAGAAAGGAAAAATTAAGAGCGAAACCATGCTCGAACCGGAGCTCGACCGTTTCAGAGAAGCTCCGTGGAAGCACGGCTCAATTAAGAGAATTAAAGACCCTCGGAATCCTTCGATTCCACTCCGCCTTCCGCACCATTTTCTTTTTCTGGAGGAATCAAAACAGAACCGCTCGAAACGAGGAAGGCGTGGACCGAGATTTAACAAGACTCTCGGATTCTCTTCCACGTTTCTATTTATACGAAACTGACAACGAAAATAACGGTTCACCGTTCTTGTTAGCATACTTGCATCGTTCACTTTCCCTTCTCCCTCCTTTTTACACCGAAAGACAAGTCCGTGCGTACAGGAATAATCTTCTAATAAGAAAAATCTTGTAACGAGGGAATGTTAACACTAAACCTACCGACCTACCTTCCTACCGTGCGTGGTCAAAATGACCGGTCCTTGAACAAAGTTATTGTAAATACAAACATAGATAATAGTCAATTTGCTGCTGAATGAACTAGTAGATGAACAACTTCCATGAAACGACGATACAAATTTATTTTCGTGTAATTTCAATTGTACAAAAAATACTGCGATGCTCTCTCCTCGATTTACAAAACTGTACTGTGTCGTCCACCTTTGCCATGAAACAGTACTATCAACCAGGCACGTGTGTAACTTGATAGCGTATCATTCAATAAGGTGGCTCATTTATTTTGAGTTGACCTTGCCACATTGAGAATAGCCTTTGAGCCAGTTTGAGAATTATTACATTGAGTAATAATTTTATACTGATCGTTTAGGTTTAGAAGAGTAAATAGCATGTTATCTCGTGCGGTCAAATTGACCGGCCGTGATAGGTAGGACAGGATACATATATTTCGTGGAAAAAAAAATAATAAAACGAGAAATAAATACTGGAAAATAGATTGTATACATACTTTAAGAAAAGTCGTGAAGATAAATAACGATGTGATAATGTTGTACGTACGAAATTGTACGTAGAAGTTTGAAAAGGTCAATTTGACCGGCCGTGATAGGTTTAGCGTTAATGCTGCGGTGAAATTGCTTTTTATTATTGATGAGACAGGATTAAGAAGACTTGTTCTTGGCGCCTTGTAACTAATCATTTTTATCGGATGTGTATGAAATCTGCAGTCTATAAGGGGACTAGTCTGTGAATGGCGAATCTAAGGCAACACTAAAAATTGCCATACTGTTATTTGAGATCATTTTTACATTACTATATCTATATCTAAAAAATTGATAAAAATGTCAGTAAGTAAGAGTAATAGCGATAAATATGCATGATAGGAAATAAATCATGTAGAGTGACCTATCCAGTGAATAAACATAATTCATATGAAACGGAAAAATAACATTTATGATGCCCTCTTCATGTTCAACTTTATACAGTAATAGCGCAATGGAAATATTCTAGGAACGTCTTGGTTTTCGCGTTGAAACAACTTCGAGCGCAAAGGGTTAACAAGCGGACGGATGCGCGTGTTCAGCGAAGAATTTTTCTAGAAGATCATTTCAGCGATTATGAGACGAAAGAGCCGATGCTAGTAATTTTCATGTATACGTCGAGGCCTACGCGACAACGAGTCATGTTTCGTCCATGGTGTCACGTGTTTCTCGGAAAGCGCAACGAAAGCGTCGGATCACTATGACGGACAGTGCGGACAAATGGCCAAATATTCGGCACTTCTCGAAATTTGGTTACTAATGTGTATACATATAGGTAATGCTTCACAGAAATTTACCAGAATAATTGATAAATACAACAAGAAATTAACAATTTTTATGAGAAAAAATCTATTTTTAGAAACTAACAAATTTAAAACGAAATTAATATACAACAAATCATTCTCAGTACTTTTAATGTGATCCTCATTCGCGTTCTTCCGAACAATCTCGATCTATTCTTACGTTCTTATTACTTTTCCAATAAAACGTATATAAAGAACAAATTAAGAATACATAAAAATGATTGACATAATTATTGCAAAATTTTATCACGCATAAAAATGATTATTATGTGATTATTAATAAGAATTTCCATCCTAGTACCGCATTTTTTGCAAAAGAAATGTATTTCATATCGTGATATACACGAATATTGAAATTTTCCAGTAAATTTCTCTCTGTAGCGAACAAATGGCAAAATTTTGGACAAAAATCCACATTTGTTTACCAATATATATATGTATTGTTAATTATTCACGGAAAATGAAATTTACCAATACAGCTAATAAATTTAAAAAGAAATTAACAAATTTTCCACAATAGATCCTGAAGATATGGGCACTTCTTAAGAAGTTTATAAAATCAAGTGTATCAATTGCAAACAAAACTATAAAATTCTTAAACTATAACAAAGTAATATATCCGAATATGTAAGAATCTCAGAATAACTTTTCCATTCTTGTTATATGTTACTTTGAAGTTTTATATGCAAGTAATAAATAAAACCACCGTTGAAAATTTATATAAAAAATAAATCTACTTTGTTAAACGTAAAAAGAATACCTTGGTGTGCACTTTCCATTGTACACAATTATTATTGCAACGCTCGTCTACAATTAATGTAATATTATTCGATTTTTGGCACTCTAGAGCGTGCGGAACATGGCAAAATTTATTACAAAAATCTAAATTTGGCTACTAACGTACATGTAGTTGTGCTTATCCACAGAAAATGAAATCTAACAATAAAATTAATAGATGATAAAAAAAATTAACAATATTTCTGCATAAAAATGATCGTTATATGATTAATGATGTCAATTCCCTAATATGCAGTTTTGCCAAAGGAATTTATCGTACATCGTGGTATACACGTGTACAGTGAGATATGCCAGGTTTGTCCGCACTGTGTGACGTCGCAAATCAAAGTCAGCCTTGCATCTTGGACGCGATTCGCCGGGACTGGGGCCTCTATTTTCGCGGCATCCGGCCACCTGCGGAGTCTCAGCGTGGGCTGCTGCTCTTCTGCTGTTACTGCTGCGAGCATGAAGAAGAAGAAGAAGAAGAAGAAGAAGAAGTAGAAGAAGGGACCGCGAGCGAATAGTCGGCGCTGCCGGTGCTTTCTAGCCAGAGGAACGGGAGCAGAATGCGTCAACGCGCATGGAACCGAGCTAATGTCAATAAACCGACCGACTACTTTTCCTAGAAGGTGTGCCGCGCTCGTGATATGCACGTGGATGTGATCAGTCCATCCGGCAAATATTTACGAATTCCAAACGACTTCCGCGCGAAGGACTCCCAGCTTGCCGTGTCGGCTGCAAGGCTGAGGCGATGCTGCGTCGAAGATCAATGCCACTCGATCATTTCGATGATACTTGCATCTTTGACTAGCCGAACACCTGGACACGTGGTCCATAACATTAGGGAGACCCATAAGTAATCAATTATTTCGAAATCTAAAAGAAACTTCGTAGGAAATTCAAGTTTCTATTTCTTAATTTATTATATAATCTCCATCATTGTCAAGGACAGTTTGCCATCTTTCCTGCAATGACGAATATGATCCTCGGAAGGTACGGACGCCGCCATTTTATTACACGGATGTAAAATTATACTTTTTAGAATATTTAGAACACAGGTTGCTTTACCGAAAGCTGTAAAAGAATGCGTGTTTCCTCTTCAACGATCGGTACAAAACTAAAGGCAAAACAAATTCGTTGCAAATAATCGATTACTCATGGGTACCCCTAATATTTTCGGATCCTTCGAGCAGGGCCTGGACGCACGTATGCGAATTTGGGATTGGTTTCAATTCGGGATGAATTAGGAGATCCTTTTAGTCCCAGTGTCTTAGCAGAAGGCTGCAGATCTATGGCAGTTCATTGTGGTTCCACAGATTTGATCGGAGTCCCAGTTGCCATTCTAATAACTCACCCCAACACCTGGACAACACCGTCCACGCTCACCGACTGGATTAAACACGGGTTAAGGATCTAATTCTAGGACCCATTAGCATCAGCCAGAGGACTCGGGATCAATGATCGTGGATCATGCACCGCGAAACAGACAGATTAGAGTGCCCGAGGAACAAGAGCCCCTGCTCCGACTGGATTAGATTCGAACCTAGACCTAGCTAGGGTCCGAAGAGGCTCGTAGAAGTCTCCCAGGTATTTTTAGATGAAAAGTGGAAGCAACTCTTCGGATAAGGTCTGGTACTCCGAGCAACTTATTTACGCGTTCGGGGGTTAGAGACGATTTAGTGGGACCCGTTTGACGAATCGAAAGAGGATGAGAGGAAGAAACTCGTTGCTTAGCTTCTCTCTCTCTCTCTCTCTCTCTCTCTCTCTCTCTCTCTCTCTTTCCAGCGAGTGGCAGAGCGCTCCGCGGAAATTCGCTAATTATAGCTCGACTAGCGACGAGGTGAACGCGTTGCCGTCGACGCCGACGGCCACGACGATCGCTCGCTTGGACTTGAACCAATCCTGACCTTCCCTGCTGCGTCGTGTCGACCTAGAAAATTGCGTGCGTCGTATCCGTCGCAGCGTGACGGACAAGAGCCATATATAGTATCACGACCCGCCGAATACCGCGACCGGAAGTCCTCCGCGTCTCGCAGCCATCACAAATTTCCAACATCTCCATTCCGGAACAAAAATGTGGTATCTCCAAATTGTTTAGCATATTCCAAAGGGCTTGAAGGGAACGATATTTTTAGTTTAAAGCATCCAACACGGCCGCCTAGCTACTGTCCATCGTAGAGTATACTGATCTAACGATCTTTGTCTGCGTGCAATCAATATTTTTAACCGTTCCCACGCCACTGCGAATGTATTCAAAGACTGTTGCAGTTTTATATGTGCAATTATGATTAGACGTGTTTGCAACTGGTTACTTCAAGTCTAAATTAGCCGCCATCAGCGCCCATCGTAGACTGCGTTCGCCCATTGATCTCTGTTTACATTGTATGTACATTTTGTAGATACTTTGTAGATACCTTTAAAGTTTGATATAATTGCAGACAACTTTTATAATTGCGATGTGTGTTTATAGCAGTTTCTTGAAGCCCAATATGGTCGCCATCAACAACCGTTATAGGCTGCCTTGGCCCATTGATCTCTGGTTACATTTTGTGAACATTTTAACCAACTTCGTCCGGCTGTAGATACCTTTAAAGTTTTATATAATCGCGCACAACTTTATAATCGCGATTCGCGTTCGTAGCAGTTTGGCGAGACCGTGCACGACTTCCGGAAAGCCATAGATTACGCGGCGAGTTTTCGAACCGTTCGATCGTGACCGTCAAGCGTTCGCACAACTGTCAACTTTTAAAGAAAACTTTTTTTTCCGGCATATCTAATTCGTAGGTGATACAGAAGGTGTTATCGCGTCGAAATGTAAATCTGCTACCCTCATCGAACGACAGGCATAACGGTGTGCGAAACACCGTGGAACCAGTCCCGGGGAACGTTAACGCTTATCACGTCCCCGTGGCGTTTCCGTTTTCACCTCTCCTCGTTGCTCGTCGCATTTAATACGGCACACGATCGCGGTCTAGTTTCGTTTCGAACCGATTTACTATGTCACGATTGCATAATTGTCGTCGCCGTGGTCTCCTCCGCGCCGATCGTTCTGTTTTTCTCCGTCGTCAGCAGGCCGCTCGCGCTCGTCGAATCACAATCGAATGAAAATGTCTCTTGGGAACGAGACCCGCTGTGTACAAACACGGTTCTCCGAACTGCAAAATGCATTTCGCGGTCTCGCTCGTTCGCACCTCGGCTGTCCTCGTCGCGGGAACGAACCCGACGTTCTGCATATTTCACATGCAAAGTCGATCAACAGTTCCTTCCTGCGATAATTAATTCAATTCGAGCTATGCAAACACCTGACTCTAGGCGTTCCCGGCTAAACAACCGAGTGAACCGAGTCCGAGCTTGAAATTACCGGCACCGTTTTCATTGGCCAGCGATTCTCTCTCCTCTAACGTCTAACCTTATTTCTGATCATCGGAGGAGTCAGCACGATCGATCGGTTTCAAGGAAGATCACATTTCTGACCCCTTGCACTATCACAGTCAGGCTAATTTCCTTCAAGCTGAAATGAAATTCTACTTTTCTGTTCTTTGTATATATCTGTGTAGCCTTCGGAAAATATATTATTGAGCATTATATACACAAGCTTTCTTCTTCTTCTAGAAAATTATTAAATATTAAGTCGTAGTGCAAATAGAATCGTAGTAAAGTATTAACTGACGTGATGTTGGAAACGATTACACTCTGTTCAAATGGGATTTAGAATACAATATATTGTACACAATGGAACACCGTTTTATCGAGTAACTTTTTGCAATACTTTCCATCGGTTTCGTAATCAACCGCTTTTCATTACAGTGCCAGAGATTCAAAGCAAATGAAAAGTGACTGGTCTGTACTGGCTCCCAGAAATAATTATAAATCGACTGCAGATCTCTGTGCAAAATGAAAATTGTTTGCAAAAAGAAATCGAGTCACATACAAATTTATTTCTGCTCTGGATAATTTCAGTCGGTTGTAAATAATTGATCGGTAATATTAAATTCATCTTGCTTCTATCTTGTGTTTCTCCTACTCATTTCTCACGAGCATTGTCTGGTTTCGAATCAATTATTAAGGGCACGCATATTGTACAATTTCCAGACGAAAAATTCCGCAGCAGTGTGACCGGTAAATTATTTCGAATGATACAACAAATTTCCCACGCTACGGAAGTCTCGTCGAGGGGCTGTTCGACTGACCATTTTTTTCCAATTTCCGTATTTTTAAGGGGCTCGAACGCGGCCGAATTCGCCCCCCCCCCCCGCCAACCCCCCATGAAAATGAATTTCCGCCTGGCCGGTTGGAAATCGTCCAGGGGCTGTGTCACGGGGCTGTAGGGGTGAGGGGTGGGGGGAGCTTATGAAAGAAAAGGAATTGGGTTGGAATGGAGTGGCGCGGCCGTGTAGGCATAGAGTCGGCCCGAGACTGAAATTTCTGAAGCTCGTTGCTGCTACTGCTCTCTGCTCTGGCTCTGCTCTGCTGCCGTTGCGACCGTGACCTTACCAAATGCGTGTGCCTCGGCAGCGAAGTGTGTTGGAGAGAGCGCGGTGGCACGGTGGCGAACCCGAAGGGTGGCGCAGAGAAACGAGCCTCAATTGACGAGGATGCGTGCCCGGCTAATTAACGGCAATTGTTGCGAGCTGCCGCGACGTCCATTAATAGTCGGTGGCCCCGCCGCCACCTAGGCCCGACGATCGTTACACTTCGATTTCGGCAATCGCCTTTGATCGTCCCTAATCTCACGAATTCGCCACCTACGAGGCCCCGGGAATTCTCTACGAGCTGCACTCTCGGGAATCTCGCAACACTTTTTCACGCGTAGATGGTTCAGAATAAACATTTTCAAATTACACCTACTGATTTTTAGTGGGGGGTTTTTTTTTTGCTGGTTAGTTACATTTTAGATGTACGTCGTAATCATCGCTAGACAGTAGGTCTGATGCATTTACGATAAAAACGAGCAGGCGAAATTTGTGACAGTGAGAGGATTGTGTCTTTTAGCCCTTAGCACTCGAGTGGTGACTGTGAAGCACCACTAGAAATTGTTGTGACATTATTTCAAAGAAATCACAAAAAATATTACGCAATATTTGTTACATGACAAAATTTGTATTGAACTGATTACTAAACATTTAAATATTATACGTGGAAATCGGATCGGTTTCGTATGAATAAAATGAAAATATTCTAAGACGGAAGAAATATTTAGTTTTAGAATGAAAGTAGCGGCGAGTGCAAAGGGTTAGGAGTCTGTAGCTGTAGCAAATTTGACATTTTTCCATGTGAAAAAACGTTCCTCCGTTACGTCTGGCACACAACTTCCCGGCGAGAACGAATTGAGTAGATCGGCAAGGTTAATTAGCATCACGAGAAAGACAATTTGCGAGGCATTTTTTGCATCGCGATTCTTTTCGGAAAGAGGCGCGGGTTTAGGTGGGAAACTAATTTCGATGGAAAGTGAGGAATCACGGTCGACCGATCCGGGAATGGAATAAGGGATGAGGGGAACAAAGCCGTGAAATGAAAGTTTGTGTTTGCGGAAGATAAAGAGACCAGAGCCGAGGCACCGAGATGGTGCTCGAGGAACTGAAAGAATGTGGAAAAACGGCGAGAGGAAAGCGAGGCGAAACACGGGGAAAGCGTTACGGCGCCGCCGTCACCGCGCCACCTACAACACGAGTCAAAGTTCAAACACCGATTGTTTCCCTCGCGCAAACAGAGCAACGGGGCTACAAATACCTGGGGACAATTAAAAGAAATTTCCTTGCCGTAACGAGCGCTATTAATCCGAACAAGAGAATCTCTTTGGCCGTTTCGAAAGCTCCCTGAAGTCCTACGGGGCTGTTGGATCGTGACGCAACCCTTGAGAGGATCACACTCGATGGGACGCTCAAGCACTCTAATTTTCGCAATGCTTCAACTCTGTTTGTTGTCTGTTTAACGGCTTGGTTGACGCATCAGCTAAACGCGGGCGACACAATCCTTTTTTTTTTTATTAGACTTAGAAAATTAATTTTTTGAGGGAAGTAAGATGTAAAATAAGTCTCAACTCTTCTGTTCCCAGTTAATTGTTTCGGGCAATTTTATGGGTCTGCCCACCTTTTAATTGAACCGTACAGATTGCAATTTGATTGCAGAAAAATCGTTTCATTTCCTCCGCAAGGGGTCAACGAACCGAGCAAGTTCCTTTCGGAAGAAATGGGCAGGCTGATTCGATTGTCCCCGCCCTAAAAATTCGAAATTCGAGACGGTGGTGTTCGGGGTGTCGGGGGTGCAAGAGTGACCAGAGTCCGCGACGTGTCGATAAAGTGGTCCGTGGAGGCAACAGTGAGGAGAAAAAGCGAATCAAGAGAAAGAAAACGAGGAGTCGAGGAGGTAAGAAAGCTTTCGGGCTTTTAAGGGGATAGAGAGAGGCAAGATGGCAGGTGTGGGTGATTGGGGGCGATCGATGAACCCCCGAGAAAAAGCTGGGCTTGCGGCGAACGGGGGCCGACGGGGCCGAGAACGTAGGAGAAAGGGGAGAAAGAGGGGGGAGAATAGGAGAACGGGGGTAGCAGAGGGGCGGGGAGAGGGGCGTGTGCCACGAGGGTGCCACGAGGAGAACGGTGGATGTAAGGGGCGATAGGCCGGGGGCAGGAGGTCACTCGACTCTAGCTGTGTGCCTCACCTATGCAATTTCTTTCCGTTCAAATATTATTCGCCCCTCGAGGGACCGTCTCCGGAGGGATGAAGCAATTAGGCTTCGACTATCCGCCGATCGTCCGAGACCACCATTTTTCTCCGCAGAGAAAAGTATATAGGTGTGCAAATAAGCCCGGTGCCTTTTTATTCAATCGGTCCGTAACTCCAGTTTAAACTGTGCTTTCTCCCTGCTCTTGGTGGCGTTTTAAAGTGCCGATCTTCAGCTTTAAAACCACCCTCTTACGTGGAATCGATATCTCCTCGCCTTGGAAAGTTATAGGTAAAATTCGAGAGCTTGCTCTTGGGACCCCCATGAACCGAGCGAAGAAACCAAATGTTTGCTTTCTAGGTTCAAAAGGAAGAATATCCTGCAAAATGGATCACAAATACCCATTTCCCCGGCGGGAAAAAATCTGCCAACTAGATCGGAAAAAGTACTAGAAGAAAAGTTCTATGTTTCCTTTACGAGTAAAAGCTAAATACCACTAGAAAATGCACCGAATTTATTTGCACACCTAATGTAAGTACCGTTCGGAGAACGTCGCTCGAAAATGGCCTCGGTTGGGGGTACCTTCGGGTCAATTGAACGGTGTCCGGGCTAAGGGCCGAGAGTCTCGGTTCGTTTCGTGGTTCTCACGGCCGTGGATCTTCTCGCCAATCGAAATCGTGACATCACCATCGGGGAATTCGGATTCGAATCGTGTGCGAGCGGCGCGCGGCCCGGGCCCAAGCACAAAGGACCGTCGCTTGATTCACCGCCAGCTTGATCCACTGCCAAATCAGCCGACGAATATTGCCTCCATTTAAGAGGGTCGGCGCATTCTGTAATATATCAGCCACGCATCGGATTCCGTCGGTATCAATAAGTAATATGACATCCAGGCGAGGACATATATATACGGAGGTCACCGAGGCGTATAAAGGTCGATTGTGCCTTGCCCGTGCTAGAGAAGACGGTTCCCCGACACTTTTTTGCCCCCTCCCTCTCCTCGGGACCACCGAAGTTAGGCTCTCCTGTTCGAGGAGCCCACACGCGTCGATTCATGATCGTTTCTGCGACACCGAGACCCTCCGCGACTCCGACGGCCGTTTTTCATCGCGCTATAGAAATTAATGGGACACCATCGGCCCCGTCTCCTCGTCCTGATTGTTCGAGTAGAGACTGCTCGGACAGCCTGGGGAAGCCGTTTAGGCTACCAGAGTGCTGGCGATTTTTCAAGAGAATATCGTTGTTCGATTTTCTCCTTGATTCGGCAATCGTTTTTACGGTGATGAGGATAGCGGGGGAGGATAGGGGTTGCGTTCGATTAAAGCGGTTCGGGAATTCGAAGCGATCTTCGGCATAGATGGCACGCGTGTTGCAAGTTCGTTTTTCCAGCGGGGAACGGGATCGTGGAGCGTAATCGGGGGGCATTGACTTCACGGAGCTTGCGAATCGCCTTCGAGCTTGCAAATCGACCGTGCGATATCACGTTTCGCGGCCCCGTGACAGAACCAGCTCGCCCTCGAACGGATGTGGCGGACTTATGGAATCGATTCGCTCCGGTTGCCCGCCGCATTTTCAGCTTCTTGCTACTTCGACGACGAAAATGCAGCTCCGACCGTCCCACAGTTTCACCGGAAAAATATAATAAAAATTCAATCCTCTGCTATTCTCCTCAATATCACTGTCTTTCTTCAACCCTCAAAAATTACGTTTACAACCACATTTAGAAAATTTGGTGTCAAAGCTCTCTCTCTCTCTCTCTCTCATACACACACACACATACTCGTAAAACTACGAGCTAGAATAATTTGGAGAACTTTACTCCCAGTCCTGCGACCTTCAAAAATTGAGCTTACAGCCACATTTGGAAATTTTGATATCAAAGCTCTTTCTCTCTCTCTCGTAAAACTACGAGCTTGAATAATTTGGAGAGCTTCACTCCCACTCCCGCAACCATCAAAAATTGCACTTACAGCCTTTCGAAATTTTGGTATCAAAGCTCTCTCTCGTAAAACTACGAGTTATGATAATTTGGAGAACTTCACTCCCACGCCTGCAACTATCAAACATTGCGCTTACAGCAACATTAGGAAATTTTGATGTGAAAGCTCTCTCGAAGAGCTAGAATAATCTGGAGAACAGCGGACTATTCGGGAGAAAATTGAAAGAGCCGCGACTGAAAGGGACTACGGTTCTTCGAGAATGAAACTGGGCCAGCGTAGAAACGTTTTAATCACCGTGTGATCCGACTATAAGAATTTCAAATTGTGCTTCGAGGGAGCTACAGTCCTGCGAAGACTTCCGGGCCGAGGCGCGAAGGCTTTTAGCAGTCTAATTGAAGCGGCTCTCGGCGGAAGGAGGATTCTTCGAACAACGAATCTAGACCGAGCTGTCTCATCTCCGCCCTCGGAAAATTGCAACGATCCTTCCTTTGGGCGGGACGAGGAAGAGCGACGGGTCACGCGAGGTCACCGAGGATTCCATGCCCGGGGAGAGATTTAGTCCCGTCTCGCGGCAGCGTACTATAAAAGAAACCACACCGTCATCGCCAATCAATAAGCCTGAATTTAGGATCGCGCTTGCTATGCCGCCTAGGCGTTGCGCACCGCGATTCGAAACTATCGGGACGGAATAAGGTCGTCGGCCATTGATGGACCTGATGGTGTTTAATCTGACTATCTAGAAGAAGGGCGTTTCGTGCACTTTAGAGGAAATTTTCAGTTATCAAAGCGGAAGAAGTGTATTTCCATCAAAAGAATTATTTGAACAAATAACGTTCCTGAGGTCGCGAACTCGATCGCCAACCTGACAATACATTGCATTTTGCGATGAAAGTGACGCAGACCCCGATGGTGTCCCGTATGCTCGTAATTCGTCGCCGGGTAGAATTATGGGACCGAGTGTTTTCGCATTGGCTAAGTGCATTAAGGGTGTGCAAACAGGAGCAACGACACTGCCGGACGGGGAGGGGTTGGCGAACGTGCGGGAACACGTTGCAAATATTCAACGCCCTGAAAGCTTATTGCTCATCAGGTTATACAACCCTTATTCGACAAACAGGAGCGTTACTCACTGTCCGACGGTGATGCAACTCCGTTGAAATTGAAAGTAGCTCTGTCTCTCTCTTCTCTAACAGCTTACAAGGCACACGAATGTAAAGGAAAACGGGGGAAACATTGTTCCAAGGGCTTGGAGGCAAGAGAAAAGGGGGTTGTAATTGAAATAAAGAAATTTCGCCCGGCGAGACGGGACAGAGGACGAAGGATAACCGCGCACGGGGACAATTTGTCGGACTGTCTGAGCGACTGGATGGTAATGGTGACGGTGGTAATCAAAGGAAAAGCACGGTCGAGCCAGAGCAGAGGCGCGGTTCTGCCACTGTAATCCGGGTGGGAAGGAGGGGGTGAGGGGGTGGGGGATGGGGGGTGGGAGCTCTCGGCGCGCAAAAGACGAGCAGCAGCGGGACCGATATTAGCAATGGGGGAGAGAAGCAAAGCGTAAGAAACGTAATGCCGTGCAAAGTCAACGCCCTGGCAGCTCGATGGTCGGTGTATTATGCAACCCTCCCAGAACGACCAGTCGAAGCGCCCTCCGCCACCACCACCGCCACCTCCGACTCCAACTACAAACTCCACCACCGCCAACGCAGCCGCCACCACCACCGGAAGCACTGCCACCATCACTATACACACACACACACAGAGAGAGAGATACATACACGCGCTATACTATCACAGAGTTGTGCGAGCTCTGGCAACTTCAGTTACGCCACGATCGCATGGCCACCGAGAATCGCAACCGCATCTCAATTGGCAGTACTGCGGCGATCATAAACAGTGACCGACCGACCAACCCTTGACCCAATCAAGCCGGAAAAATTGTCCCATTCCAATCGCTGAATTAGTCAACTTGCAACTCTTATGTACAGGGGTGGGCTTTTTCGTTTAGTTTCTAAGCGACCGTTTCTTGTTACCTGGCAGTATTCTGCCGGACAGTGTAACTCAAGGTCACCCTAGACCCAATGTAACTCCAGAAATTACACGATTTCCATGATTCAGGGTTTAGTGCATTCATCAGAAAAGTTGGTGGCTGCAATTTCAAACAGCAGAGAGACGAAACGAGTTTAAGGTTATCAGCGTCTTATCTCACAACCTAATAATCTATTAGTAATAAACCTGTTGAAAAGAGAAACGAAGTCCTGTAATTAATGCATACGACTTCTATTTTGCGCAAAGATCCGCGACTCGTAATCGATTTCAATTTCCAAAGTGGATGAATATCCACTAAAAAATCCAGTTCTACAGACCGGAAAGATTGCTCTTTTCTCCAAGGTCATCGACCCTCTAAAATTGCCTCCGGGGGTCCTACCTCAGACCAACTTGCACCAGGAAAAAATTTAAATCGCAATTGAAAGTAAATGTAATTCCTTTGTGTAGAACGGTTCGAGTAGGCGTGGTCACGCTGCCTCCGCTCCCATCGGAGCCGGAGCAGAGCCCCAGAGGGCAATCCACGGTCAGAGATTCGCCTAGCCTACCGAGGGATATTTAGCGAGCGTTTCTGCTCTGGCAGTGACCCGGAAAGCGCAGAAATTCGTTGACGTTTCACGGGCCAGTGGTCGTTGACAGTGCTGTAGAATAAATTCCGATTGTCGGTAGGTATGGCGGTGGGAAAGCAGGAGGGACATGGCCGATATCTATGCGCATAACGCGCTGCTGGAAACGCTCGGCAATTACGACATGGACACATGTGTGTGTGTGTCCGTCTCTGTCACGTGATCATTGCGATTACCGTCGGAAGTCGATTTCTGTGTTCTCGGAAAAAGGAGGTTCGGTAATCTCTGTCGTTACTAGCCGCGAAATGAATTTAATCACGAAATCAATAACGAACGTGGCCAATAGCCACGTGAATACCTATTCCACCATAATCACGAAACAGGGTGCAGAAAGAGAGAGAGAGAGAGAACGTTGAGCGTGCACCGAGCACATGGTCGGACCACCACCCGTGACACCAGCTGTCATGCACTGTCGTCGTCCATTTTTCGATCCTTTTTTCGTGGTCTTCGGCTCGCAGGTGTCTACACCAACCCCCTAACCCCTCGTGCGACGCGTCCGCTTATTCTTCCCCCTCGAAACTCGCGTCATTTAATTAATGGACAAGGTTCAAGGCTGCCTCGCGTGAATCACTACCGACTAATTGGGATCGAGGAGCACCGTGTCGGGGATTAGCGACCTAACGCACTGGCTAATGGGGTGGCAGGCCTTTTTGGGGATACGGGATTCGGGGAGGACTTGCTTTTGCCACGACACCCCCCTGAAATTCTTTTAAAGAACCAATGGACGGAAGGTGTTCCCGAAAAACGCCCATAAACGACTTGGACCCTTTGTAACGCTTTTCTACTGCTACATATTTCACCCACCACGGTTTACTATCGCGATTCAAATCTCTATACATTTAGGACAAACATTGCAGCTCGATGTCTATCCAAATAAATATTCTATCCAGATTATTTTTCCACCGCTAGAATCATTTTTCCTTAACCCCTGTGTCGATAATTAAAATTTTCCATGATATTCTTTGCCGTTGCACATGCTGATTCCAAAACGTATTTTTATTATAAATTAATCTGTGAACATTAAAATCTATAATAATTTTGATATCTGTCAACAAAAATATTGAAGAAGTTTTAAAAAGAAATTGAAAGTAAGTATCTAGGTGTCATTGGTATACGCGTTAATTCGAGAATCAATAACTCGTATATCTTAAAAATTAATTTACATCGAGATACGCGAATTATCGAATATATAGAATGTCCAACCAGAGTGAATCAGTCTCCCAAGTATCGGATTTCGAATAAATTATGTTGGCATTGTGGTTGGTGGACGAGCGCGTCGTTTTGTCGAGATCCCGGAAAATTAAGCGAGAGCCGCGAGAGTGAGGTCATTTCGCGTAGGTGGTTGTGAGCGTTGGCTCGCATCTACGTATGTATGTACGCGCGTGTGTGGATTCGTCGTGGGGTGCATCACGTCGTGCGTTCACGTTTCGAGGTCGCGTGAACACCGGCGACGAATCCAGGTCCTGAATTTGGGTCGCTGTCTTTTGTACGGGGAGGGAAAGGGTTGCCCTTCAGTATTTTCAAACCAGTTCAGAGAGGAAGGCCTGACAATGGAAAAGAACGGATCCCTTCGGACCGGGAATGGAAACCGCTCGGTGACAGGTACGATAATGCCTCCTTTCAGAGAAAGTGGTCCCCCCTTGCGCCGACACGGGAAAAGTTACGCGCCCCCGTTACGCCCCCACAACCCTCTCCCCCCCCCTCTCCCAATCCCCCAAAGAAATTTTATAATCGCTCGATCGAGCAACGAGTCGTTTCAACCACTTCAGAAAACCTCCTTGAAAAAACCTCGATAATCCATTTCCGATTGATCATGCTTTTTACACCTTCGCACCTTCCATTTCCCCTTGCACCTTTTTTATGACCAAGTCTGGACGTCGAGCAGTATGTAAATAAATTTTCAGCGACATCCCTTCGTTGACAATGTTTTTAACAATTATTCCGTTCGCCAAGGGTTTGGTCATTTTTTTTTACATCTTTACATCCCCTATTTTGACTTGCAACTCTTTTACGAGCCAGTCTGGACCTCGAGCAGTGTGAACATAAATTTTTAGCGACATCCCTTCGTTAATAACGTTTTTAAAAATAATTGAATTCGCTGGTTCGCTTCGAAGTTTTGAGCTGCGTAATAGTATGTTCGATGTAAATGATAAAAAAGGATAGCAAACGGTTAAAAATCTGTTGTACTTCTATTCTCTCAACAATAAACGTGACGAACGATTTTTCGATAAAAAGATCCTTCTCGCGATAATTGATTTGATCGAACAATTGCTTGGTAACACGGCACAGTTAAAACGGATACGTTCGTTCGGACGAATCCGACACGGTGGTTCGATGCATCGAATTTTGAATTATATCGAACGACGGGCACGTGAGCCATAGTCACGGAAACGACGTCGACGACTCGATGAAAAGTTAAGTAATTCAAAGTGACGGCTGCTGACACCACGACAAAAACCGAACGCCAGGCCACGACACGGATCGAATCGAATCGAATAGAATCGAATTCGATTGCATAACCGCGGAATACGTATCGCCGACGAAACCCGAGCGCGGGAAACTCTCGGCTGGAAACGATAGACCGATCCGAGACGAACACGACTCCGCTCGAGGTCGTCCACGATCGAATTCGATTTGAATATCTGTCAAACGTCGCGTCGCACCGTTTATGTATCGCCTACAATACCATTCTTGCCGCGCGTTGAGAATCATCGCAACCAACAGGCTCTAAATAATTTTTTGGCATTTTCTTAAACATTTTCTTACTTGGAGAAAACGCGAAAAATTCCCAAAATTGGCCAAGTATTAGGGGGACCCATAAGTAACCAATTATTTTCAAATCTAAAACAAACTTTGCAGTAAATTCAAGTTTTTATTTCTTAATTTATTATATAATCTCTATCATTATCAAGGACGGTTTGTCATCTTTTCTGCAAATTTTCAATCCCCCTTCTATAGAAATCCAAGGTTCGTGAAGCAAAATATGACTCGAGGTACCTCCTTGCATCTTCCACGGAAGTGAATGTTTTATTTCTTAAATAATGCTCCAGAGATCTGAAAAGATGATAGTCAGAGGGAGCAATATCAGTACGGGGGGTGCAGTAAAACTTCCCATTGCAATTCTTTGATTTTTTCCTGACTGAGTTTCGCTGTATGGGGCCGGGCATTGTCAATTTGCAGTATTACACCTTTTCTGTGGACTAAAGATGTCCTCTTTATCAATAGTTCTGAATACAGCCGTTGTAATTGCTGACAATACAACTCAGCGGTAACTGTTTCTTCAGATTTCAACAACTCAAAGTGAATTATGCCACAAGAGTCCCACCAAATGCACAGTAACACCTTTCTAAGTGATAAGCTAGGTTTAGGGGTTGATATTGCGGTTTGATTTGCAGAAAGCCATTGTTTCGATCGCTTTATGCTATCATAAAGAATTCATTTTTCATCTCCGGTAACGATTCTGCTGAGAAATGGATCTCTACGAAATCTGGATAGCAATCAAGTGCAAATTGATCGACGAATATTCTTGTTGGTCTCAGATAATTGATGCGGTGCCCATATTCCTTGCGTATATGCCTTTTCCATTTCGTGTATGTGCCTTTGTACAATTGACCATGTGGACCCAAGGCTTCTCGATAATTCATGTATAGTTAATTTTGGATCAGGTTCCACTAGAGATTTTAAGGTGTCATTATCAAATTGGTCGTCCACTTCGAGGCTTGTCACAGAGATCATAATCGCCAGCAGCAAACCTTCTGAACCAACGTTGACACTTGTTGACCTTCAATACATCTCCATAAACATCGCAAATTTTCTTTGTTGTTACCGTTGCATTAAATCCCGCACGAAAATGAAAAAGTATGAAATGACGAATATGATGAAGGTACAGACCCCGCCATTTTATTGCAGGGTTGTAAAAAAAATGTATACTTTTTAGAATATTTAGAACACAAGCTGTTTTACCGAAAACTGTAAAAGAATACGTGTTTCCTCTTCAACGTTCGGTACAGAACTAATTCTTTGCAAATAATTGATTACTTGTGGATACCCCTAATAACAACGATCTGAAGCGCCGAAACCCCAAAGTCTTGAATCGGAGTAGAATGGCGAAATGTGCCTGTAATAGCTCGTTTACGAGGACCCGGGCGTCGTGATCGAAATTAAGGCCCGTTCACACCGGCCCGCCCGTATCTAATCGCGTTCTATTATGGCTCGGTGAATTATGCCCATTTAGTTATTCAGTGGCCAGCCATTTCGCGTCGGAATGGAGGTACCGGCCGACGGAACAGTACAATGATCATACTGTAAATGTGCGAATCCATTACAATAAACCAGTCCCGTTGGCTGGTCTGGCGCCGGGCAACGCACAAAGGCGGCCCTTAAACGTGTCGTGAAAAGTTTCAGCACAAGGAACATTTGTGGCTCACTCCGAACGACGCGCGTTGGCCGTACGAACAATAAATGATGCGAGCGACGACGCCGGGGGTGGCTCGAGACTCGGGAAAATATTAAACTGTCGCTAATGACCCTGATACACCGGTTCGTAAAAACTCAGACTTCGCGTGTTCATATTACAATGCATTAAATTTCATGCTCTTGCCAAACGTTATTACTTCCTTCGCGTCACTTTAAAAGCATTTTATTAAAGCTTCGATCTCCCTTGTAGGAACGGGGGGGGGGGTGAAGGTGAAATGACCTATCAGGCCTCTAGCTGGGTGAATAATTACTGGACTGCGGATTTTTATGCGAAAGAAAAATTGTTTGCATCGATTACAATAAACGGGAAGCCAAAAAGAAATTTCTTTCTTCTTTTAACACGTTGACTGCCACGCCAGTCACATAGACATTCATTTTTATTGTGACATATCCAGATAAACCAAAATTTATTAGGATCTTTAAAATTCAAAAGGGTTAAGACAGCATCCCCTATGATACATTTTAAATGTCTAGTTTCGGTTTCATTAATTGAACTACACTGATTTTGCAAGAATCTCTGGGATTGATTTCTGGCATTTTACATGTTAATAACATTGATAAGCTGGGACTACTACACTGAAACTGTTGAAATGTTTTAACCTGTCTGCTGCTTTGCACAGTCTAATAATTACAATATTTAAAATGATCTAGGAAAATGGATTAGGATTGTTTACGGTCATAGCGACTTGAATAATTGCAATTACGTATGGACTTTATTAAATGCAACGTGTTCCCTTCGTGGAACGTGAGAATAGTTCAACAAAGAAAGGGTGACTTCATGCTTTCGCCAATTTCCTGGACGTTTCATTTTTTGGAATTAAGGAGTATGCCAAACGAGCAACTCGAATAGCAAATTGCCGAATATTTGTGCCTTTTCGAATAAATATCGATTAGGCAATTTTCGAGTTCGATGGTGTCATTCTAGCGCAAAGTGGAAAACCACCCTAAATGTCATTCACTATTCTCATGTTATCGTAATTTTTCGAACATTTCCGGTATTCTGACAAGAAAATGTTTCCAGCAAAAATGAATCCGTAATTACCCTTCTACAAAGTTCAATATAGAAAATAAAAGACAAATTTGTTTGTTAGATAAAAAACTAATGTCACCTTGATTTTTTAATCGTCACTACATATTTTTTACTTAATAATGTTATAGTTAACGTCAAGACGTATCCAATGACCCACTTTACTATGGCTTTAAGTCTTGAAACAATGCTAAAATCTTTGTGAACAGCTAATTCCTCGATCTGGACCACAGTGCGGCGTCGGGTGAAAACAAAGGAGAAAATAGTCGAGGTGTGTGTGTGTGTGTGTGTGTGTGTGTGTGTGTGTGTGTGTGTTTGTACAGCGTTGCTCCTCGGGGATCGGGGGCCCGTGATCGATCGTTAACGAGGGCGACGGACGAAACGGGCCGCGGAGCGACGATTTAATGTTCCCCCGCGGCCGAAACCGAGAAAACAATTTCGGGGTTTTTGGCGGCTGGAGAGACACGGAGAAACTTTTCAGAATGATGGACGCAAAACAACTGCGGAACACCCCGTGGCGACGAGCAAGCGCGTAAACTTCGTTCCATTTTAAAGTTGCACCGCGGCGGCGCCGACTCTCTCCGAAACGAGCCACGTCTACGGTCTCATCGGCGGCTTCTCTAATTATGCCCCTCATTTGCCAAATCAATTCGTACATTCTCGAAACAGAAATCCTTAAAAGTTCTTTTAACGGTGACTGCCATGTCACTCATATGTGGGTGACGGAATTATTTGTCTAGGTTTTAAAACGAATTTTTACGTTAATATATTCATCGCGCCAAATTTTATTAGGATCTGTAAAATGCAAGAAAGTTGGAGGACTACTGAACGTCGTACATTTAATTTTTTTCAATTTTTATTTCATTAAATAACACTGATTTTATGGAATTTTTGAGGTTTCTGGTTTGGCAGTCAAAGTGTTAATTCTCGTCACAATGCTTTCAGCCCAATCATTAGATCAGTATGTGTTTATAGTTATAGTATTCATATGAAGAAACATTCATGACACCTTTACTCTACGCTTATCATCAGAAATTTGTATAAAATAATCAATGAAAGTTGGAATCTGCTTAAAGACGCAAACCCGTCCCGCTGTCTACTAACGATTAGAATGCGGATTTTATGCATTCACGGCAAACACAAGAAACAGTACTATTTTCAGCTTATTAAAATTATGAAAACAAGAAAGACATTTGCGAGTGGCTTTTGTTCACTGCGACAGGGGTAGTTAATTTTTGAGAATGAAAAATAGTGCTACCCCAAAAAATGGAATACTTCGTATTTCAATATCTTGCGCATACGTTTCTAATCCATTTAATTAAATGTCTTCATTCCTCTGAGAATCCGAAAAATAAGGATTAATTACAAAGATCAAGTCACGGTACCCGGATTTTTTACCTGACCGGTTAACGCTCTGTCAAATGGCATTGTTCACGAGAAATCCGATTGTGATCGGAAGCTGGAGGGCTAGGCGGTTCGTCGAAAGGGACGTAGGTTTAAATTTCTGTACCGGGTAACGAGTCAATTAAGATCCTCGCGAGGAAACAGAGAGCAGAGGAGGAGATCGAGGTCTCGCGACAAGGAACGGTGACGAATGGGTATCGATCTAGCGAAAGGCGGCAGCCGGCAGGATCTAATTTACGATAAAGTAAAATCGGCCGAGAGAGAGAGAGAGAGAGAGAGAGAGAGAGAGAGGCTCGTGTCTCGGGAAGATGGGGAACAGAGGAACGATTGGTGTGACGGTTCTCTCTCTGACTCACCCTCCTCGCGGGGAAAGAATTATGGCTGTCGAATGCGAGAGAGCGGACCCGGTCTCATAGAAATCCGAGGTTTTTCTTAGAAGTCCACATTTACTCGAACCAAAGGGAAAAACTCATGCTACCGGCGCGGCGACGATCGGCCTCTTCTCTCCCGGGGGCAACGGAATAATCGGGGATCGCTTACGATTACGCAATGCTAATGGCGAACATGACCGACAAGAAGGGAACCGGAGGAGGCTATTCATAGTTCGCGACCACACGGGAACAACCGTTTCTTCAACATTTATTTCGCTATTTTCCGCGCACGCACGCTACCCTTGTGCGGGAAACTGAAATATTGTTCCGTGACCAGACACAACAACGATCGGTTAATTTAAAGCTGAAAAATTGGTTAAAAAATTGCAGAGTCGAGGAGAGGAGATTCCTGGCAAGATCGTTCGAAATTTATGGGATCTTTATGATCCTTTTCGGCGGGAACTGTTGGCAATACGGCGACCAAAGATTCTGGGTTTTATGGTCCAGTTATTCTGGATAATAATCATATTTTTCTGTTTTATGTTTCTTAATCCACGGCGTTAGAATGCACAGATGAGACACGGAAACACGCTCCGACTGGCGCCATCGCTAAAAATTTATTTCCCGGCCGGTTAATTAATTTTTCACGGCAAAAATTAGTAACGATTACACGGAGAGCCTTGTCTTCGTACAGTGTATGATTTCCGTTGCAAAAATGTCATGGAAACCCCGCGTTTATTCGACAATTTGATCAATGAAAATTCTTGATAAGTTTACGCACCAAGTTTACAGTGAAAATGTAAGAACAGAGCGGAGCGTTTGCAACAAACGCCTAACCTTTAGCACAAGTGCATCACTGCGAAAGAGAAGCCAGGGTCTTCCCAGAAGCATTTCACCCACGTTATCGCGACACAACGTGGTCCGACACGTGCTGGCCAACGTTCGCGGAACCGCTGAACTGTCCGTTAGATCATGCTACGATCTGACGTCTCATTTTCCAGGGAAATTCGTGGATACGATCTCCTAATTAGGGCTGTTGTTTTCTGTCGACTTCTCGGTGCCTCTCTTGGAAAATCGTCGCACAGACGAGTAACCTTTCACGTATCGACGCATAGCGAATTCTTTTAGTATCCTCCTGTTACCTACTTTCGTTCGAAAATTTTTTACAGAATAGTTCTAATCCTCGGTTGAACGTAGGACAATTTACAAAGAATATCTCCTCCAAAAATTGACCAATTCCACGACGCGACGTTTTGGCTCGGCAATTGTTCATTGATCGTGAATTCTGTAATTATTCTGAGCACATCAAAGCCCCGAATTCTTTCATTTTCTGACAATAGCGTCAGCTGACGAGCGAGAAATCAAATAAAAACGATTCTCTATCTTCTCCCGGTCGATTAATTTTAACCAATTTTCCGAACTCCTTCGGTCGGTCCGCTGCAGATTCTAGGCTGTTTTCGAAAAATAATTGAAAGGTCTGCGATTCTCCCATTGAGGCCGAAGATTCCGGCGTCCAAGGCCACGAGCCGATGCGAGAGAGGAGTTTATTATCCCTGCGCTCCTAAATCGCACGCAGGTGGGGGGAGGGGGAGGGGGTGGGGACCGAGGAGTTCCTGCTCGAAAATATCTAAATTTAAGAAGTGGCGGGGCGGTGAGGCGGCGGAGTGTTTCCTTCGACACTATTTCGTCTGGCCCGCGTGTTTCCTTGTAAATCGTGGAAAAAAGGCGAGCGGCGACGAGGACGGGGGGTGTTGGCGAGATGGAAAGCGGATAGAGAGACGAACGGAAATAGACGGATAGACGAATAGGAGAAGGACGGACGCGGTCGGAGACACAGGGAGCGGAGACAACGCGCGAGAGGAAAAACGAAGAGAGACAGCGAGGGAGGAAAGGTTCGAGGAGAGGGGGGAGGAGGTATGCGAAAAAATACACTCTTGGCACTTGGCTTCGGCAGACGACGAGATAAATAGCGCGCGTGGGTGCGGCTCGGCGATGTCTACGGGCCACACGCCACGTTTCCACCGGAACGAGTCAGCGACGAAGGGGGCAAGGAGGGGGCCAAGGAAAACACGGGCCCCGCGATACCGGACAGCCTATTTCCACGGGAAACACCTCGAGAAATTTCCCGTAGGAAGAACCTGCACACCTCATCCGGTTCCCCAATATTCAACAGAAATGTAGACGCAGTTGACGAAACCCGACGACTCGATCGGGTCCAACAATAGCGTGTACCTCTTTTCCCGGAAACGACAGCTAATTTTCATTTGAACCAGCGCGAACCTCGTCAAATTTCACATGACGAACAAGGGTAAGTTATTCTGTATCCAAGTGCTATCAAAAGATATGGCTAAATAGACCTATTGGGGCCAATACTCGCGCGTACCTCTTCTCCTGATAGGGAGAGACAATATTTCCGTTTGAACCGGCGTGAATCTCCCGAAATTTCGCGCAAGAAACGTGTACGGTCGAGCTCTCGCAGGTTCACTCGAAATAGCAACGCTGCAACCACCGATCTGGTCAAAATTTGAAGGCATTCGCGCCGAATCGTTTCTGTCTCGGGAAATCCGCCAGGAACGAGGAGGCGCTTTCTCGGATCGTTCCGCCTCACTCAATAAAGCAGAAGGTCAGGTTCAATAATTGATTGGATTTTCCCGTTCGAATTTCTGTCCTCCACGGGAGAAATTGATTTCCCTAGAAAACGATTCGCGGCAACTCGGAGAGAAGCGTGCACTCGCATCGATCCATGGAGCGCCTCGAAGCTTCCAGGTGCACAAAATCGAACACACGCGGGCGATTCCGTGGTTCTCAGAGAGAGAGAGAGAGAGAGAGAGAGAGAGAGAGAAAGAGAGAGAGAGGTAGCCTGGTATCCGAGCAGTGAAATATTTTTGCGTTTCGGATAATGTACGAGCCGAGAGCCACGCGACCGGAGAGATCGATTCCTCATCAGGCATTCGTTCGAAACAAAACCGTGTGTTCGAAAGGGTCCGAAGTGAAAAGCTAGAGAGAGAGAGAGACAGAGAGAGAGAGAGAGGGCGGGAGGGAGGGAGGGAGGACAGAAAAAGAAAAGTAATCGATCGGAAGGCTTAGAGAACGGGCAAACGGAACGGATCTCGCGCAACAGTTACCTCGGCACTGGATTTTGACGCAATGCGTCATATGGTCACTGTCAGACTAGCTTGAGCGGTTCTTCGAGTAAGAAGCCGACCTAAAAAGCTGAATGCACACGCCTAGATCTCGCGCGAGCGCCGCCTGCGAATCATCCGCAATTAGTGCGCCGTTTCTATCCCTCTTCCCCCGTAATGAATTTCACCTAATTTTCCTCGACAATCCGAGAACAGATTCCAGGTCGGAGGTTTGTCCGGCTCTGTCGAGCGAAGCCGGCTCCGTGGGAGACTGTGTGTTGTCCGACTCGCGCGACAGGACATGGTTTCGCATAACGCTCATAAGGCGACGAGGATCGCCGGCGAATCGCGAAACGGAGCAGCATTTTAATAATACGCGTATCTGCATGCTCGAGTGGACACGCCGCAGGCGCCAACATGCCGCGCGAATATCTTTCTGGTCTTTTTCGCCGGAGCGTCTCGGCCCCCGCTGTTTACTTTTTCGCGAGCGCCCACTTAGGCGAGCGACAGGGACACCATGCCTTCGAGAAGTCTGACGGGAAGGGTTGCCGTTCCCGGCGAAAGGAGAACCACTTCGGCAGACGTAATCGCGGCACAATCGTCCTTTCACCCCTTCGCGCGACTTCTCGCGAATGCACGCCGGATTCTTCCTTTCCCATTGTCTCGTCGCTGTTTTGTATTTCACCTTTTTAGCGTGATCGCTGTGAACGGGGTTCGTTCCGATTGAAACGGTTGCGAATTTATTATGGAATAACTGCTACTGGCATACATTCCTCCTGGTCAAGATGAAACAGAAGTATCACTTTTGATCTTTACGGAAGGTCGCAGAAATTTTAAGAGATGTCTTTCGCAAATTTGCATGTGCCACGAATGCTTTGAAATTCGCAGACTAATCAGAAAGAAAGCCTGCTCTTTCGGAGTACAGTGGTTTCTTAATAAACCCGGTACCCGCGTTAGAAAATTAGCTCAAGTATTTCTCTGATTTGAAATACCAGCTATGAAGTATGAACTTCCACGTTTCTATGGTTGCAGAAAACGCAACAATTCTGCGAGCAGTCAGTTGCAAACCTTCAATCTCGACAGGGAGAATGCGATCTAGAAATTTATTCGTCTATTCCTAGATCCAACGACACGACAAATCCTCGACAACCGAGGCAACCTCGTTCGTTCGATACAAACTCGCTAATAAACAGACATGTTTACGAGTCTCTCGGAACAATCAGCTTATCCGATGACTTGCTCAGCGTGCAGTGCCGTCAATGTTCAACCATTAAGTCGGACTAGCTATGCAGACCTCACTAAAAATCGTCGACGACACAATTACTAGAGAAACTGACCTGACAACAATCTACAGCACGGCAAACACGAACAAGATCCAAACAAGATCAAACGAGTAATGAAAGCTGTTCAGCGTGTCAAGCAGAGACACGCAGAAAATTTGAATCCTGTGTTCTGAAGAGCAGTCGTATAATAAAATCGTGGAATCATTTTTCGGACACTTTGGTTTCTGTTCGATCGCAAAGCGGAGACTCCAAAGAAAAATCTGGCGCCAGCCAAACGCATACTTCAGTGTAGTATTGGTAAGTTCCACATGCGTAATTTTTAATTTAACACTAAACCCACCACGGTCAAAATGACCGGTTTTATATTTTACAATTATTGAAACTATAAAAATTCGTTTATGGAAAATAGTTATTATATTGAAAATTACGGACAATCTTAATAAATTTAGGTTTGCCATTTTTCCAAGGCAACATTTACCGGGTACTGTTAACGCTTGGTAGGTTTAGCGTTAAAACGTTAGATCTTCCACAAGAAACTAGTAAAAATTTATTTTAGGCACTGAAATAACTTTTATGCAATGCTAATACATATTTCACAAGTGTCCGTTGACTTTTGAGCGGTAATGCGCCCTCGGAATTAATCTCGAATTGCTATATCGAAAATCCTGGTCGCAAACCGATGAACGTAAACGTTTAACAATAATTACCCTCGAACATTTTCCGATGTTTTCAGGTACCATCGAGGCAGATAAAGACAAAGAAGGTGTGGATCGATCGAGATCGTATGTAGATTGTAAAAGTAAAAATAAGAATGGTACTCACCCGGCGAAACGGCGAGTGCGAGGAAAGCAGCGGCCGCGGCGAGCACGAGTATCCTAACCGCGTACCCGCCGGCCCGTCTTCTACCTGGCCTTTGACCGGCACGGGACCGGGACCGTAAGGTCGTGTCGCGCGAAGAACCATGACAGTCGGCGGTCGGTGTAGGGTTTTGCACCTCGTGTACGATGTACGCCGGCTCCTCGATCGTTCCTCGTTGTACAAGGAAGAGACGACGCTGCTCCTCCTCGGCGTCGGCGTTCTCGGGCAGGACGCCGGTCGTCGCGGCGCCGCGTCGACGTGGTGATCGCGGCTGCTGAAGGTCGCTGGCACTGCAGCTGCTGCCGGTACGGTCGATTGCCGGACCGTAATACATGGCCTGCAGGAGCGACGACTGCCGTGCCACCGGGGGCTGCACTCGTCAGCGTATCCTCCTCGCAACAGCCTGGTACGTGACCGGGACTGCACCCTCGACGTCCGAACCAACAACACCCAGCGATCTAGCCGATCCGCGAGGCATCACCACGACCTGGCTCCACCGAGATCTTACCAGCACCACCGGCACACCAAATAAATACCACTTCTTTTTCCTTTTCTTCTTCTTCTTGCTTTTTCCTTCGCTACGGAACCTTCAGTGTACGAACCGCACTACTCCCTCAGGAATCACGTAACAGTTCGAATTTTCAAACCGACCCGCTCGTAAGGGCCGGCCCGTCCAATCGTATCGTTGTTTATGGTCGGCCAACACGCGAGCGCGTTGCCTGCTGCTCACCACTCGGCCTCGGTATAGATTTCCGGTGTTTTCATGTCTCTCTAGTGGCGAAAAAGAAATTCGCGTACGCGTGGTACCAGCCTCTCCGTTCTCGGTTCCGTACCACGGATTACGATTCTCCTCCGTGGCGTCCCTGTGTCTGTTCTTCGTGGTTGTCCCTTCGGAGCGCACCGGTGCGTCGTTGGTTGGTAGGCGCACGGAGATTCCACCCCCGTGCGTTCACGGGTGGAAAAGAAAGAAAAAGGAAAACTCGACTAGACCGTGTGAAGAAAAAGAGGAGGAGGAGGAGGTGGTGATGGTGGAGGAGGAACGCGGACACACCGCGTGTACTCCCGGCACGGGAGTTCTTCTTGGACGACGACGACGACGACGACGGCGACGACGACGGCGTAGTCGGAGGGAAGAAACCCTCTAAACGAAAGCGCGCACGCTATATTACCGGCGACACGTCGCGCGTCAGTATGCGAGAGTGGTGCGCCTCGTGAAGGGAGGAAGAAGGGTTCGTCGCACTCTTTCCTTCCAACCCCGAGGAAACCCCTTTCCAAAGGCCCTTCTTTCTGGCTGCCGTCCTCGGTTTCCCCGTGCTCCTCGAGCGAGAAAAAGTGAAAGAGAGAGAGAGAGAGAGAGAGAGAAAGAGAAAGAGACCGATGAAGACTGACTTCAACCACCGGGGATCCAAAACTATTTACTCGGTGTAAAATACTCGCGAGAGAACCCAATGACGGCGACGACGACGACGACGACGACGACGACGACACACCGACACGAGACAACCGCACCGTCCTCGCGAGCGAGCGAGCTCGTCAGAGAGAGAGACAGAGAGAAAGAGAGAGAGAGACCAGCTTCTTCTTCCTCCGTCTCTTTCTTCTCCTGCTCGTCGTGCCTCCTCTCTTAATCCTTATGCTCGGTGAGCAACGACAGCAGCAGCAGCAGCGACCGGCTGCAGCTCGTGTGTCCAGCGCGCCTGGACACTACCACCGTCCGGTAGGAAGTGTCGACTGCCACGAGGTGGACACCTCTGCGAGGCTCTGCCAGCGGCAGCAGCACCAGCGGTGGCAGAGCGGCAGAGGCAGAGCGGCGGCGGCGGCAGCAGCAGCACCGGCGGTGTGGTGTGTGTTTGCTGGTAGCAGTGGCGGTAGTAGCGGCAGTGGCAGCTGCAGCTGTTGGTGCACCGGCGCATCCGCTTGCACCGAGCACCATTCGGAGCCGCACGCCGTCCTCAGATACACCTCCCTCTGTCTCTCTCTCTCGGTCAACAACTTTCCCGACAATCGTACACCTCGGGTTCCTTCTCCTCGCACGATCTTCCCTTAGAGCGAGCCTGAAGGTACCAAACATTCACAAGTAACAATCGAACGCGAACACCAACGGAATGTCCGGGAGGTTGCGCTCTTCTTTTCGATTCCTGCAAAGAAATCTCGTTCGATCTCGCGCTGTCTTTCGAGGGAAGAAATCTTTGCCGATCTCGCGTACGAAGAGAGGCAGGGGAGAAGCTCCGTCGCCGCGAACACTTGGACGTATACTGACCGGGGACACACACGCCTCGACCGACAAAACCTCTCTGTTCTGTACCCCTTCGAAGCGTTCCGTACACTGTCAGCGGTGTTTAGCTGACAGAGGGACGCGCGCGGCCTGTCTCTCTCTCTCTCTCTCTCTCTCTCTCCCTCTCTGTGTGTGTATCGTCGACGACCGCCAGGTTCGGCTACCTCCGTGGCGGGCTCGTGCGCCGGCCGCAAAACTTCTATTCGCCTTCTTTTCTGTACGCGTGCACGCACGCACGCGAGCGACTTCGCTCTCTTTCTCGCGCGAACAACTCCGCCCGCAGGAGAACGTGTCCCGAACGGTGTGTAGAAGCGGTCTCGGACAACGAAACGTTCGCCTCGCTCGCTCGCTTCTGGCTCGCCTTTGCCTCGATCCGCCTCGCTCCGCCTCGCCTCGCTCCGCCTCGCTCGCTCGGATTTCCGCTTTGCCGCCAGTGGCAGCAGCAGCGCCGCGACGCGCTCACCACGTCGTGACACCCCCTCGATGCCCCGCCGATGCCATCGGCCTGGCCCGAAATCGATGCCCCGCAACGCGACGTCTCGAAACCACCCCCGCGACCTGTGCCATCAACTCTCTTTCTCTCTCTCTCTCTCTCTCTCTCTCTCTGCTTTTCTCTCGCTCCCTCTAGCTTCATCCCTCCTTCCAACCGGCCGTTTCTCTTCTTCCACCCTCTCTCTCTTGCCTCCTTCCTCAACCTCCCCACCATGCGACTCTCTTTCTCTCGCTCTCTCTCTCTCTCTCTCTCTCTCTCTCTCTCTCTCTCTCTCTGTCTCGCCCCTAAACCCCCTCCAACTACTTCTACCCCACACGTAATACTCACTGTCTGTCTGTTTTCTACGCGCAGGGGAGAGGTGGCGTGAAAGGGACGGTTTTGTTTAGGACAGGATAGATAAATAACCTGAGAATCGTTCCTGCTGTAATTGCTTGGTTAATGGAACGGTGGCAGTATCACAGACCTGATAACTGGCTTCCTTGGGTTCCCGTACCGTTCTAGTGTTTTTTATGTTGCGTACACTTCGCTGTTCAGTTGAATGATATTGCCCTTTTAGGAAATTAAAGGTGATCCTGGTTTGCAAAGGATCGAACGCAATGCTTAATGTAGACTGCGGATTTTATGCGTTTATGGGAAAACTAAGATGAGTGAAAAGCAGAACTGTAAATATATTTAAAGAATTGAAGAATGTCGTCGCACAAATTATTTGAAAAGCTACTAATAGCAGTCACGTTAACTGAAAGCTTGTTCTCACCGTCTTTTGTTGAATCAACTTTTTGGAAACCCAAATTAGACTACTCTCCCCTATTTTAGCACGTTTTTATTAACTCGCTTTCTTGTCTGTTCGTCTGTTCGGTACTAATTTTGCATTTGAAACTTTGCACATAGCTCGGAACTGAATGACAACACACGCTACACAAAAAGCGAAAAATAGTTATTTAAATAAAGAAAGATGTTTAATATACCACGTTTTTAAGACGGACTAAAAAGTATAAAATCATTTTTCCCACAGATAGTCCTGAAAATTTGTGATTGTGAATTTTTAATAGCTGCAAAAATACTTGTACGATTTAAAACGAAAAACGTGGGGCGCATGCAATAGATAATTGTCCATGAATAGTTCGCCTATGTCACTAACAATTTTATTGCACGTATCATTTGCATTTTATTGCAAATCAACGGCAGCTACTCTCTACACTCCTTACTATTATCTTGCGCCCCACGTTTTTCGTTTTAACACGTTGAATGCCACGTCACCCATATGTGGGTGACGGAATTATTTGTCCAGGTTTTAAAATGAATTTTTACGTTGATATATTCATTTTTTATTAGGATCTGTAACATGCAAGAAAGTTGGAGGACTACTCAGTATCATACATTTAATTTTTTTCAATTTTTATTTCATTAAATAACTTACTCTGATTCTATGGAATTTTTGGGGTTTCTAGTTTGGCGATCAAAGTGTTAAATCTTACAAGTATTTTTCAGGACTATTTGTATGGGGCTAGGAAAAATTATTTTATACTTTCTAGTCCTTAAAAGCGTGGTATATTAAAAATTTTTCTTCATTTAAATTTAACGCTTCGCGTCGCTGTTCCGGAACGAGTACTTGAATCGAATGTAATAATAAAAAGATCGGTCGATAGCTCCAAAAATTTTACATCCAAGCCCGAATAAAATTCAGTCTACTTTCTTCGATGGTCATCTCTAAAATGATAGTGAAAGATGAATAGGTCCTTCGTCCTGCGAATTTCAATGTCCCGTTCGATACTTGTCCCTATTCTCCCACACCACCGTTTTTCCTCGCCGATGAACGGATATCTATTCTCTTTTTACAGTTCGCTGCATGAACGGTGTCCCATGGACGATGGTGTCGGGTGACGTCTCCATCGATCTCGGAAATTAATACGGTGGACGTCGACGCTGCAATTCGGTGATCGACTTGCACTAATGCGCTCCAATTCGCGGATCGAGACGCTTCCAATCGAGTACATTTCACTGAAAGCCCCTAGCAAATTAATTTTAATGTTATACACTTGTCGATAGAAGAATCATTTGCTATTTTTTTTTATCTCGCTAAGGGTTGAAGAATGGAGGAGAAGGTTTCAGGAACGCGTTACCATGCGAATAACATGTTCCCTCGACAGAATTATTGCTGCGATGCATTTGCAATCCGTGTCCCGTGGCTGTTCGCGACCCATGAAAATGTGCTGCAAACGTTCTGCTCGTTTCGCACACTACGATAACTGTTGGCACACACTACGGCAACGTTCGCTCGCGCAAAAATGCTTGCGAATATTCGCGGAAAGCGTAAACCCCATTGAAACGATCGCGACGGGGATGTAAAGCGTTGCGAGCCAATCTGCTCGATTCGCGAGCGTATCCCCGTTTCATTAAAACGGAACAAACATTAACACGAAAACATCGTCACGAGATCCCGCATATGAAATATCCGAATTCGGATCGATGCTTTCAATTTGCGGGCTGCAATTTCATTCGATCGAGCGTTCAATAACCCTGGACACAACTCATCCCTCGTAAAAGTAACGATTAGACTGCGGAAAATGCAAAATACAGAATTTTCTGTGGCAACTGCAAGGTACTGGAATCAAATTATTTCAACCTTTAATAACTCGAATAAGCCGATAAACTTGAGAACGTAAAAACATTTTTCACGATTTAATAAAGCCATTACAGCCGGAAATAAATTCCTATTGAATTCCAACGTCTTACAAAATTAACGCAAACAATTCTTATTTTCCGAAAAGTCCCGAATAATCATTAATCACGTTCTCTCGGCGACCGTCTGGCCGCTACTTAGCAAAAGTCCCAATTACTCGTCGGGCCGAGGTCTCGGATGCTCGGCGACCGCTCCCATTGCGTGTCAATATCGCGAAAGGTTGCATAACCGAGGCAAGTCCGTGTGGGACCATGGTCCACATCGTTGTCCACTAATTTCGATAACTACCGCGGAAATGGTTCTCGGGGACCGGCCGTTAAACCGTTGCCGGCGAAACGATGCACGGGGGGGGGGGGGGGGTTGAACGGGGTTCGTACGGGAGAACGTCCCTTTCGTCTCCCTATCAAATTTCGTGGAAAGCAGGACGCGCCGCGTTCCATCCTCTCCGGAGTCGCCTTGGAGATGCTCGGGAGCAGCGGCGAGAGGAGTCAATAGACTCTACGTTGCGGCAGATGTACGTATCGATTTTGGAACGTTGATTCGCGCGTGTTCCAGAACGATACCGTTGCCCTCTGCACGCGAGAACGAGAGAAAGAGGAGAAACCGGGAGGCGACGGCTGGTGGGAAAGAGAGGCAAAGACGACGGCGAAGAGGGCCGTGCCTCGTCTCTTCAAGATCAGTAAAAGGCTGGCCCGGTCGCAAAACGCTACGACGCGACGGCCTAGCTTGCGACACGTCCGCGTTACCAGCAGGCATGCGGGACGTGGAGGGGGTCTGCCGAGCACCTGGAGGCCACTGGGTGGCCGGCATCACCCTCGCCAGGTGGTTGCAACTTGTTGTTGCGGCTCCCCGCTTCTTGGGCCTTGCCCGATAGTCCCTATGCACAAGCGCGACACACTATACTTGACCCCCTCGATGGACCTACGACGCCATTAATGGCTCCACGACACCGCCTATTCACATCACGAGCCACTAAATTTCGCAATTGGAATATCCTGAAACCCCTGGTCGAAGGACATCTTTCCGTTCTTCGGGAATATTGCAACTTGCTGACCAGGGACATGATTAATCATTTACGAGACAGATGGGTCTCAGACGAGAATGAAGAAAGCATTGGGTCCATTAATCGGTGGAAGGTTCCACGGGAATTTTAAGCGTTTCAATTACAATTGTTAGTCACTTGATAATCAAGTTCTCACCTCACAGTATAATCTAGTTAATTTCGGCATTAACAGATTTATATTCAGTAATGTTCATTTTTAAGGAATTCCGTAGTGCCGGTCACCAACGACCACCGTGGTCAACGTTCAACGTGCTGAAATGTAACTTGGTTAATGGAACCGGAACTATTAGGGGACCCCGTAAGTAATCAATTATTTTGTAGTAAAACAAACTTTGTAGTAACTCCAACTTTTTGTTTCTAATTTATTATATAATCTCCATCATTATCAAGGATAGTTTGCCATCTTCTCTGCAAATTTTCAATCCCCCTCTTATAGAAATCCAAGGTATACTTAATTTTGGATCAGCTTCCACTAGAAATTTTAGGGTATCATTATCAAATTCAACTGGTCGTCCACCTCGAGGCCTGTCAGAAAGATCACAATCGCCAGCAGCAAACCTTCCGAACCAACGTTGACACTTGTTGACCTTCAATACATCTGCATGAACGTCGCAAATTTCCTTTGTTGTTACCGTTGCATTAAATCCCGCATGAAAATAAAAAAGTATGCAACGACGATCCTCGGAAGGTACGGACGCCGCCATTTTATTACAGGGTTGTAAACAAAAATGATACTTTTTAGAATATTTAGAACACAGGCTGCTTTACCGAAAACTGTGAAAGAATACGCGTTTCCTCTTCAACGATCGGTACAGAACTAAAGGCAAAACAAATTCTTTGCAAATAATGAGTACCCCTAATATGATATGAAGTTGCGAGAAGAATTTTCTTAAAAATTGTTGAGAAGCAAGTGACGCAATGCGTTGTTTCATGTCTGTGGTGAGTGGACCAGGCGTTTGCCAGTCTAGGGAAGAAAGTTCGCGGAAAGACACACGCAGCTGCGTTCACGGATCATTTATCGGTGCCGGTTACCCTTGGCTGTGAGGTGATACGTCCTTCGTGGACACGACCCCATTGTTCCCCAGCGGTGAAAGGAATACGTGGACGCGCTCGTGTCACGCGCTCGGCCGATCTTCTGGAAAATAAAAGGATCCTCCTGTGTGGTGACCCCTCGGCTCGTGGCACGCGCCACACCGTCCGCCTTTCTTTTACTTCCTCGGCAGCCGTCGCCTTTCAGATCCCCAGGATAAGGAATCGCTCCCTGGAAGCCTAGAGGGAGACTCTCTGTTACTCTTTTGGAACGGTGTACACGGTCACCTTCTCCCGCGAAACTGAATGGTCGGCTGGGCTCTACGGGCCGGCACCTTTGATGTGTCTGTGCCCGCTCGGCGGCCACCCTGGCCAGTTCGACTCGCTATCCTTGACCATGGGGATGATTCACCCTACGCTACTCCTTTTTGCTCGGGAAACGTCGCTCTATACGAGAGAGTCGCTTTGCGTCAAAGGAGCTTTCGGGGGATCTAAAACAGATCCCAGCCTTTGACGCCGTGATCTCCGGTTTTTCGGGAAGAACATTCACCGAGACTGATTCTGCAGAATGCATCTGGACAGAATGCATCTGACTTGGGTGCTCAACGCCTATAGATTTTCCCATTAACTCTTATATCAATAACCAAAGTTCTCCGCGATATTCAACGATATTGCACTGTATATTTTTATGCCTGAAACGTAAATTTATCTGTAATCAATCGACTGCAGATTTTTATTTTTCATAAAAATTGTTTACACCGACGATCAGGAGCGAAACAGAAATTTCCGTGAAAACTATTAAATAATTTCAACTTTTCCATTGCTTTAAATTGCATCTCCTCGGTTTTATCAGAAATGCATGAAATCCGCGGTCTAGTGATCAACCAAGAACGTAAACGTACAGAATAATTTTGCTGTTTGTCAACAAAAATATTAACAAGGCTTGCAAACGTCGTTTCGCATCATGAAACTAGCTCCCTGTCGCTCTACCTCTTCTTGCTTCTGGAGAAGCATCAGGATTTTATGAAACAGAGCTAAACAGGCGTGCACAGAAGCCTCGGGGCTACCGGTGTCGCGGAGGAGCGCGACCTTGAAACGTCCAGATCGTTCAGGAAACGGGAATGAAGCTGGGAAAAAAAGTTTCCCCGACAATAAGCCGGGGCGAACTTCGGGTCGGACCGGAAAAAAGAAACAATGCGTATATTATTCCTGCCACCCCCCTTCCCCGGCGCCCGGTGCACCCTGCTGGTTAAACACAGCATCATATTTCGATATCGCCGGGGGCTGTTCTCCGAGGCCACCCTTGAGGATTTAAAGAAGCCGGGATAAATGGCACCCCGCGCGGCGGAGCCCGGATCGCGACTCGAACATCGATGATTGAGAGCTTCAAAGGAGGGCAAACAATGGCCTCTCGAGGGAGCAGGTGAAAAAACTGATGTTCTCGATCGTAGTAGCGATTGTCACAACATGAAGCGATACGGTGGCAAATCCGTCCGGAAAAAATTGAAAGCTAACGATCTCGGACTTTTCCTGCTCTAAACGCTATAGTTTCTGGCATGTTCTATGGAATAGATCGGAACGTTCTCGACAATGTGGGCTCTTTTATTCGTGAATGAAGGGCCAGGAAGGACCAGGATACGGGAAACACGGCGAGTCTTGTGAGAAAACCTCCTGAAAACTAACGATCTCGGGTTTTTAAGGAAACAACGAAACACCATCGTTGCTGCGGTATAGATCGCGCCGTCTTCGGCACCGAGGCCCCCCTCATTCATCAAGGAAGGACCAGGGCAGTGGAAAGAGGCGGCCAAAGGGTATGCAAAGCCGAAGAAGGGGTTCCCGAGCGTTGGGGGATGACCGATACAAGTGGGACGTTCAAGAAAGGGGTTAGGTCCCATACGGTGACAACGGCAAAACTCGAAACGACATCGCCGGACTTGGCTTCCGGCCATTTCCCAGCTATCGATCCATGAAGCGTTACGACGAAGCTGCCCTACGTGCAATTATAGGTGTATCGTGTGTATAATCCGACCCTGGTACGTACAGAACGAGAAGAGGGGCGTGGGAGAGAGGAAAGGGGGCCGGCTGGATCGGCGGCACAAGGACGATCTCGAAAAATTTTTGGCCTGGATCCTCCACGCGGATCCACGGATTCGTCGACGGCCGTGCACGCTATTAAGGACAACTAGTTTATCGCCGAGCGGTATTTAGTTCCCGTAGAGGATTTAGTGTTTCCTGCGGTGGAAAACGGGTCAGAACGGATCCTTGATAAAACGCGAAGTTTTGTAGGCAGAATGTCCGAAAGGAAAGGAGAGTCCGCGAGCTTTCTGCGGCTGGTTTTTCTGGGGCACTGGCCTTGCGGATAGTCGGCCAAATTGATGAGTCCAGTCACCTATACCCCACCGAGATCGTTATCGCGAGCTGCTCGGGTCGCGTTTGCACTCCGACACGCCTAGAATCGAATGTAAATAGCATCGAGATCAGTCCCAGGCAGGATAGAAATTAGTGCTCGAAGAGGCTGGTATCTTCGGTCCACTTGAATCTTTACCTCTCTTCAGCTCGTCCGGAATATCAATTTAACTGTGACAGACTGCGGATCTTTATGCGGAATAAAAATTGTCTACGTCGATTGCGAGAAACTGGAACCGAACAAACGTGGCGACCGTCGATCCATCTTCTTCAAAACATTGTAAAAATATATCTAGAACAATATTGATTATTTTTACTTGAAAAATAATCACAGATATACTCGAAATACCGATTAATATGTATGTAAAATCCTCATTGAAAAGGTTCAATAGTTTTTCTGAAAGAAATTCCTAAAGATTCGCGCAAAAACGGAAATAGGAACCCTCCATTAGCAGATTCAAGAAGCTGTTCAAATTCCACTTAGCCATTTTTACTACAGATGCGTACAATCCGTTCTAGTAATAACAATTTAATATACCATTCATTGAATGATATTCAGTATTTCTTACAACAGCCTGGGACTTTCTTAATATTGATGAAGAAAGTTTCTGTTCTAGAATGATCTTTACAATAAATCAAACCGAAACTTTTCCTCGCCTATTCTCGTCGGGACATTTTTCCAGGGTCCTATAACTCGTCAGAATTGAAATCGAGCGCAACGTTCCCAGTTTCTGCAGAGTTCGGTGATATCCGAGGGTAGAATTTCGGAATTGGACTCGTGCCGGTGAAGGAGAAAATGTGGATTACTGTGACCGCCTCCCATAACACAATTCGGGGAACTGGCGTGTAAGAAATATGCAGTTCACCCACCCCACGAATGTAACACAACGGTGCGTTTCCACGTATGCGTGGAATCGATAACTGGGAATTAGTCTGACAGGCTGTCTGCCAGAGCCGAGCACGTGTGTCTACGTGAAAAACCTCGCCGGTACGTGGTGGACTAATTAACCGAGCTGTCTAATCAAGCCAACTGCGTCGCGTTCTCATTGCCATCGATAACAATTCCCAGATCAGTTACCTAATTGCTCCAATCGGATCTAGGTCTTTCAGAACTCCTAGAAAGCTAGGAAGAGTCTTTGGGACAGTGGCAAATTTGAAGATTTGAATTTCCCGCGCTGGGTACACTGGTTGAAAATTAAATAAGTTGAGATAAGAGAATTTTTTAAGGATATTGTTTTTAACTCGAGTTGTTGACAGTATGTTTCAAGGGGATTTATACGTTTGTATGATGAAATATAGTTTGTTATACGGTGAAACTTGTGGCGAACAGACTGTCACGTAAGGAACGACAAACTTGGGGATAAATGAAAATATGGTCACAGAAACAGCGCTGGGCAAGCTACCACGGGACCGAGATAAATAGAGGATCGCCGTAGTCGGTACCGAGGATCAATATGTCACAACCACGCTCACAAACACACCAGACAATGAGCGTATATACAATCCACTGGATAAAAGTACTGGTTCGTCGAAATTATAATCGATGTGACAAGCAGAAAACGACTCGTCAATTATTTCCTTCGCAACCTGCAAAATGTCTCTCTACTTATGGTCAATTACAAGCCTATTTTTCTAACATTACACCAGTTTCTTTGAAATTAGACAAACAGGACAAAAGTATGATTGATCCTAACAAATCAGACACGCACAGCTTGCCTCCATCAAATACATTTATTGTTACAAAGAAAGTTGTAAGTACATCCCGCACAACAACATTAGAGTATAACAAATACCGTTAAAAGCGCTGTTTTCCGGCGCGGTTCTTTGTATAAATGAATCTGATTATCATCGTAGGGTAAAAGTTGCCCAGTCCCGAGAGTTATCGACGATTGGGTAACCGAACGATTTGAATTTACCGTGCTGTAATGTTTAAGGCGTTTGAATTTTCCCGCGCGCGGCGCTAAAACCAAAAGACGCGAAGTCGCGCATCTTTTGGACAGAGGAGGCGGTTGTTCCCGCAGAAATTGCTGATTTTTGTGGGGAAAAGTGCGAATTGACTGGAGAAAAGGACTGGACAACTTCAGAAAATAGTCCTCTATACGGTGCACGGAAAGAGGTAAGTTAACAATTACTCTTCAACGAAGAATAAAGGTAATCTCATGTCGGTTTCGTGCCAACTGTCCGAAGATGCCTCAACGTACCGGTGAGTCCCACTACACTCGATAAATACGAATTAATTGTCAATTGAATTTTCCTTGAAGTGCGATCGAACACTGACTTTCAACCGACATCTTATTTTATATATATGTATAATATAAAAGAAATCGTACAAGTATCTCGAGGTACAAATTCAGATATAAAACTTACCATGTACGTTTATGTGTCTCTTGTGGAATTCTCGGATTGTACAACGCTATAAAAACTTAATTACTGTATACATATTTGTTAAATCAATATAATTATTACAATGTCAAATAATGCAATATTGTTGTTAATTGGTAGTTCGAAAAATCGATTTCGGACAGGTGAAACAAATGGCGGATATCAACTGTTTTATATTAGCACCATATATCAAGCAATCTGTTCGTAATCCATTGAAACATGGTATAAATATAGTCGATGTAATATACTTTATGGTATTAAAAATACCTTCTCTCTGACTGGCCTATGAACATTCGCTTTCGAATGTTGCAACATGTTGAATTACAGATAATTTCTTTTTATGTTATTAATTGTATTTACTCGCTGCCTGACCTCTCAGAGCAAACGCATTTGTGGCAGAAATTATGCCAGTTTAATCGAAACTTTTGTTTCAATTAAAGAAGTCTGCCACTTCTGCTAGTTCCCTTGCTCTGGCTTGCTGATGAGCCCAACGATCCTCTGCAAGCTTATCGCTTATTGCCCATTTGTCATGGTAAATGCGTTTTCCGCAAGTTGGGCATTTCTTACCCCCTGCGAGGAGAACAAAATTGTTTCTTTACAAGACAGAACACATATGTAACACGTATTTTATTACCATGGAATGGAGGAGTCTTCATGTATTTCACAAGACAATGCAAGTGGAACAAGTGACCACAGTACAGTCTCTCGACATGCATGTTTGCATTCTCGTTGGTCTCCGCTTCCTCTGGGTTTGTTGGCAAACATTTCTGTTTGCAAGACTGACAGTGCTCTTGGGGCAACTTCTTTACAGACCTAAACAAGTAAAAGAGATCGGTATAAAGACCGATAAGACCCAAATAGGAAATAATCATTTAATCACCTTATGAGAAAGGAAGCAACGATGTTCAACGATGGTGACGGTGCGAAGGGCTCTTTCTGCGATTGCTTGTTTAAAGGAGGCTCCACACACTGTCTGCCTAGCTCTCTACCTTGACCCAAGAAGTAGCGGGTAAACAATGGAGGGAAATTTGTATCAGCATCTTCCAATCTGTAACAAAACAAAGCTTTAGCTTCTGTTTATGTGCACACGTGTAACGCTATGTATCAGTTACACATACTTTACACAATCAATCGGATAATTATCTGGTACTTCGATTTTGGCCTTGAAAGAGTACAACCCCTGCTGGATTTTCAGGAAGATGCAAGAATGTGTCTGCTTCAGCTTCAGCTCGTCGTCGTTCTCCAAGATCTTCTTTAGGGTAGAAATTTCATCGTAGCAGCAAATCAAAGGATTCTTATCGATGAAGTTACGGATAAGCTTCAGCGTGGGAAGCACCTGAATGAATAGGAACAACGCAATTAGCACAAACACCCAAAAATTGTATCGACAAAAATATGAAAATAATTTCACCTGTGCTTTGCCCAAGAGTTTCTTGCATTCCTTCTCACAAACTTCGGTTAGTCCATCAAGCAGCTTCGACGACAGAGTTTTGCTCTTCAGCTCGACCAATAGCGGATTGTGAGGATAGTCCTTCGGGAACTGGATGCACGCAACGATTGTCTTGAACTTTGTTTTCCTGTGTGAACGGAAGCACGCGTAAACAAACGGATACACGAAGCAATGTAATCGTCCACGAACTTACGCTATTTCCACTCGCACCATTGTGGGCACACAGGAGACGAGGCGGCTACCGTCGACAACATTCTGACAGAGTTTTGACACTTCTTGCAATTCATCGTCGATAAAGCCCATGAGAAAATAGAACCAACTGTTGTGCCTCGCGATCGAACAGGTTCCCGCCGGTTTTATCAGCAAAGCACGTCAAACACCGCAATAATCAAACGTAACATAACCAAATTAGCAAAGTCTATGAGTCACTATGTAGGATCTACGTTTCCCTAAAAATGCAGAATTATGTCATACGATCACGATCAAGGTCAGACAAGGAATACAAACTTCAGTCATTCGCGTGTCGACGCACCGATCCAAAATATTTACCAAACAATATTGAACGACACGCGTCGAGCAACAAAACTGGAATCAATAAATAACGGGAAACAAAGAGTGCATGATGAATTCTTTACTTTCTACAATACAGTACATAAAAACAACCACAAGGATGCTTTTCGGCGGAGAGTGGTCGCCATTTCGAGTCACGAGGTTACTCCCACAATTCAACTTCAACAAAAACCAGTTCCCCTCGTAAAAACACCTGAAATCACATTCAAGAATTAATCCCCAATTATCTCAGTATTAATTATTATTAACAACTAGGGGTCTACGTGTTAAACAAAAACCGAATATTTTCTCGTCAGCTGATTGGCGGGTTAGGCCGGGCGCAAAATCGAACGCTTACGGCGGGTCTCGTATCGCGCCACTCCATGGCGGAGACCTAACCTGGTAGACGTAACCTAGCGGCACGTGCACACGGGAAATTTGAAACTGCCATGTGAAAGTCGAGGTGACAACATCGTCGAATACCTAGCAAAAAGACAGGAAAATGTCGTGGATCGCCGACACGAGGGAGGTGATCCTGACGAGCGACAGCACCGGTGAACACTGGAGCGCAGCGGTATGGGATTCACGCACGGGATCATCTTTATCGGCGTACAAACACGCTGGCGCGTTGGCGCAGGGCACTCTTCAGCTTCTGGGTGACAGCTACATCATCGGGGCAGACTTAACAAAACCCAGGATCCACGTGTGGCCTTTGAACAGCCCTAACCCGGTGCCTAACCTCCGTCTGACCACGCCGGGCAAGGTCACCGCTTTGTCATGCACGCCGAACGGCGCGTACATGGTCGCAGCGATCTCGGAAAAACTGTTTTTGTGGCAGGTGTGTAACGGCAGACTGCTCGCACATTTATCACAGCACTACCAGTCAGTGAATTGCCTGTCCTTCAGCAGCGACGGTTCCTTATTCGCCAGTGGAGCCGAAGACGGCCTGGTGTTCGTGTGGTCTCTATTCCGTGTCCTGAACGACCAACGCGCTGCGCCTCTTCATGGTTTCTCGCACCATTCCTTACCCGTGAAAGATTTACAATTTGGCCATCCAGGTTCCAGGGGCAGACTGTGCACAGTGTCCCTAGACCGCACTTGCAACGTCTACGAGCCAGGCAGCGGCAGTTTGTTGTTGACGCTGGTCTTCGACGTGCCTCTGACCGCAGTTCGCCTAAGCACGCGCGAGAGCGACCTCTTCGTCGGTTGTACCGACGGCAGTATTTACAAGTTCGACCTCCACGAGCCTCCTCGGGGCATAGAGCGTCACGTGACGGTAAGAGAGAACGGGGATTCCGGGGCCACTGTTGTTTTCCGAGGACACAAATCGACGATCGTTGCTCTGTCGATTTCCGTCGACGCGAGGTACCTGCTCTCTGGATCAATGTCAGGAGATGTTCTCCTCTGGGACGTCCCCAGTCGACAGGTCCTCAGGACCTTCGATCACAAAGGACCGATAACGGCAGCGTTCTTCGCGAAGAACTACGAGAACTTCAGGGTCGCCAATCTTCAACCGAAATTGACGGTGGTTAATCTGCAGAGGATCTCGGATGATGTCGATGGCAAGCAGAGTATCGTTCAGGTGGTCTCCAGGGATAAAATCGCGCCGGATATGCTGCGGTTCGAGTCCTACCTTGGAAACGAAGGGAACGATGATGGGTCGGACGGCCCTGCCTCCCGGAAGCTGCTCGAGATGAGGGAGGAGATCGACAAGCTGAAGAGAATCAACGCCGCCATGTATCGGTACAGCGTGAAACAGATCCTGGGCAAGGACGAGGAACGATCGAACGGGAACTGCGCCGAGGAACGACCCTGAGCTGGCGCGGAAAGCATGAGTTGAGAATAAATGGCGTACCTAATGTCGCGAAAATCCTTTCGCCTTTTCACCTTCAAGCCCTCGCCCTGTAATATTCTGCGGAAGACTTTTGCAATGTAATGAAATAATAGAATAAGTTATTAACGAGGGTAGTATATAAGGTTGTAAGAGGGGGAGTTAAGTATCGAGGACGAAGAAAATTCCCTTTCCCAAGCAACCAGTGTTTCCGAACTTGTTTTGCCGAACTTGAGAAACAGTTGCGATAAGAACTTTGATTACAGAGGGAGATCGATAATTCCGTTGCCCACTCGAAATGTGAGCTTGTACTTGGTTAAGAACTCTTAATAAACTTGGTGCGACGACATTATTTGCGAAACTTGTGAAGAAACTGTATGTAAATGTATATTGTTGCTGAAAGTTAATAATAAAAGGTCACCTTGAGAGAAATTCTGTTCGGCGTCCGTTTAATAAAGCACGAGGTGTTTAGGTTCGGCTAAGTAAGGGTTTAACTATGAATCTGCGCGCTCGAAAATTGAGGAGCTGTCCTGTAAGGACTATCGGGGCTCTGGAACGGTCTCTAAGGACGATCAATGAATCATGTTCTTTGCCGGGGTTGGGAAGGAGGTCCAAGGGAGTTTACAGCAACGTGGATCGAGTAATGTCAACCCCGCAAGCTCTGTTGATGTTATTCCAGTGGAAACAAAGGGCCATCTACCCCTTCTCCCCGATGCATAAGGCATACGCTCGATTTTACCGTGCATCGAATCTGCTGAACAATCGATCGCAAACAGTTGGTCACGGGGACTATTTGCACCGCGGATGCAGCTGACAATTGTTCACCCTTCTGCTCGACATAGATTATTAGAAAGTACTCTCCTCAAATAAAAAAAAAATTAACACTAGATTGCCGGATGAAAAAGAAGGTGTCTAGTCAGTTAGTGATTCCCTCTGATCAGATACCTATCTTCATAATTCTATTAAAAAACAAGATATGTTTTAAAAACAAAAACAATACAGCAACAAAATCGTAAATGAGTCATATTGACTCGCTCCGGCAATCTAGCGTTAAAGGATCACAATTTCAAGTGATCATAACTCCGACAAAAATTGTTGTATCGATATCGTTAAAAAATCATTTGAATGCTAGGAGTCTCTACTTTCAGATGTTTCTTCAAATTTTGAGTTACGTTGCTTTTTAACACAGTTGTAGCGTTATAAAGAAGACTTTGAGAGTTGAACAAACATTTGTTCAACTTTCAGTCATCACCTGGAGAGAGATCAATTTTTACCATCATTTGAAAGCGCCTGCTTTTCTGTGCAAAAGACCTGGTTGTCGAAGTTACGCAACACTGAAGCGAAAATGGTGCTTTTAACTTTAACAATGAACAATTGTCAGCTGCATATCCGCGGTGCAAACAGTCCCCGTGGCCAACTGTTTCCGATCGATTGTTCAATTACAACAATTTTCGCCGGAGTTTTGATCACTTGAAATTGATCCAATTTGTCGGCTATGCGTATGTATCATCCTTTAATTTTTTTGAGGAGTCAATGTTTCTTAAAACATGCAGGATTCTCATTCGCTTCGTCGCACGACTCAATTAATTTGCACGTGAAAACGACGTTCGGTCTTTGTTTAATAATAACCGAGGGATGAAACTGCGTGGAAATCTTCGTACAGCTGTAAGAAGAATGTAACCCAGCGTAGGCAGCAACGATTGTATTTTAATGAAGCAGCGTACGGTTCTCGAGATTTACAATTTCATTTCGCCGGCTGTCGAGCTCCATTAGGAAACGCGCCGCGATTTTCGGTCGGCACGTCGGAGGAACCGGATTAATTATTCGACCGGCATCAGTCACGATCGCGATGTTCACGTCGTGCAATTTTCCATCTGGGGATCGCGGGAAATCTGCCGTCGCGCTCGCAGCTTTACAAACAGCCGGCCGTATTTTACCGGAGCACGTAATCACGTTACAAAAATGAAATCCGCGCACGGTAATTGGGAAAACGAGCGATTCACTTCACTGGATCGAACGTTTCGCCGCGAACCGTCGCGTCGCTCGCGAGGATGAAATAATGTTCGCAGCGCGATAATAACGCCGAGAACGATGTATAAAACGCGTGAAATTGAAATCCAACGGCGGAGATCGGTGTACCGCACCGTCCCGTCGGACCTCTATGGAACGTCTCTCGAAATTTCTCGTTAAAAATAGTTGGAAATCCCCTCTCGAAGTTTCGTATCTCGTCTGGGAAAATAATTTCGAGATAATATACTCGCAGGGAGGAATGATTCTCGGAACGAAAATGGTTCTAGATGTACTATAGTAATAGAATTGCGACAGGTCGTGGGCACCTCGTAGTGTGGTTAGCCACATGGTATTCCAAGTTAAGCAACGGACGTCGCGGTGTCGGGCAGACATCGGGTTGTGACCGACCGCCAGATTTTTCTCAGTTCATTCCGAATAATTAGTTAGAATGGATGTGTATTATATATTAGGTGTACCCATAAGTACTAAATTATTTGCAAAGAATTTGTTTTGCCTTTAGTTCTGTACCGATCGTTGAAGAGCAAACACGTATTCTTTTACAGCTTTCGGTAAAGCAGCCTGTGTTCCAAATATTCTAAAAAGTATAATTTTTTTACAACCCTGTAATAAAATGTCCGTGAAAAACTCGAATTTACTACAAAGTTTGTTTTAGATTTCAGAATAATTGATTACTTATGGGTCCCCCTAATACATATCCTAAAGGGTTAAAAAAATCTTCTCTTATCCTTTGGGTTTTCAAGGGTAACATTTCCAGGGCCAATTAGGACATAGCGTGCAGGGCCCGTTTAAGAATGCAAAAAGAGATCCACAATCCTAAGAGCCGCAGGGGATGCAAACGACAACAATTCTAAGAGTCTAGGAATACAGAAGGATAATTATTCTAAGGGTTACAATTAGGAATGCAATTCTCAAAGAACTTCAGGGCGGCAAATGTACCACAACATTTCTAAGGATCACGGGAATGCAAAGGACAATTCCAAGGAGGGCTGCCAGGATCGGTTGAACAATTCTTTGGGCCAATAGGAATGCAATTCCAAGGATCTCGGAGAAGTCAAAGGTGTGTACAAACAATTCAACGGAAATGCAACGGATCAATGGCAATTTCAATATTGTAAGGGAATGCAAAATCGGTATTACAAATGCAAAGTACAACCGTGTATAATATTCCTCGGGGTCTCAGGAATGCAAAGGGCAATCGTGTTCCAGGAGTCTGAGGAAACACGTCTGGGAAGATAATCAAAGAGCTTGCAAGTAAAACAGTTTCGACGAGTTTAAATTAACCTTCTGTTTTTTCTTCGTGTACTCGTCGGAGCGACAGGAAACGGCGTTTCGTCGGAAGAATGGAATTCCGTGGAGTAACAGTGGGAGAGGGGGAGGATAAGTTTAGCATCCCATAAATTTGTTTCGTTATGTGCTTGCAAGCTCCAGTTATGGGATACTTTGCCAACGTCGGGCGAAACTTCTCATTGTGCCTAACAGAATGATTTGCGAGCTCGGTCGTACTTTCGCGGAGAAGAAAAAACGAAAGCATGCCCGTTTAAATGGCGCGCTGACTGTTCCACGAAAGAGGAGCAGTAAGGCAGAGGTTGGAGGGGTTGGACAACGACGGGAAAGGTAGGCAAGCAAGGAAGTTGCCTGTGTTTAGTCTCTACTCCACCCCCTAAGTCATCCCCCTGGTATTGAATATAATATTTGCGAAATTCTCGACGAGCAAGAAGCGGAAAATTTTCTCTCGTCTAAACAACGTTAATGAAGCGCGTGCGCCCAGAGCAATATTATTCGAGGTAGACACACGGCCACTCGTCTCTCTCTCTCTCTCTCTCTCTCTCTCTCTCTCTCTCTCTGGTGCGCTACCCGACTCACTTAATTAAAACGTAACGGGGGGATGATCGATCTTAAACGTTAAATATGGCGGTGTATCACGGTGTGTCCTCGGCTCCTTTGTATTTAAATGAGACACGCCTTGCCTCGCGAATGAATGCAAATGAGCCGTTTACGAAACCGTCCCGTACGTTGGAAATTAAATTAGGCCCGGGACTCGTCCGCCTCGGATAGAAAAGTTTGCATGGGAATTGCGCCTGGGCTGAGAGGAATTGATGACCCCGGCGTTGAATCTTTCGTCTGTTTCTCTATCCCCTCGGGTATAGAAGAGGCAGAGACGGAGAGAGAAAGAGAGAGAGAGAGTGGGGAGGGGGAGACTCGTTACATATTGATCGTCCATTTTATATTTTTATTATACGAGTGCTCGAGGAATCCGTGGATATCGATGGGTCTGATAGCGAATCGGAGAAGTATTATTACAGGAAAGAGGATACAGAGAAGAGGATGTCCACGGTCGGATCGATAGCGTTCGGTACTCTGGCCTCTTCTTTGTATCATGCAAAATAACCGTGGCGTCTGCTCCCATGCAAAACACCGACACAAACCTTGGATAGGATACGGCGCGGCGCCCGGATAACGCGAACCAATCAGGACCGTCCGGTCGCGCTAAACCGGGGAGTTACACGACGTAGTAAACCGCGCCACTGGATTAAGGGGATTTCCCGTTTTCGAAGCTGTTCTCAACATCTTCGAGTTTTTCTCCGGCTGGAATAAGAAGAGATTTTACAGCGTTGTTTCTCACGCCGCGCCGTGACAATGTCCGAACTACAGCGGAACGCTCTTCTGAAAATGTTGTCGGTCGGCCAAAATTGGAAATCGAAACGCTGTTAACTGGTGCCCGCGCGTTACCAGAACCGGCATCGTACGTTCCCTGTTAATCGCAACGGAGTGGGAACCGTGTTCGATCGGAAGCGTTCAATTTTTCCCGAATTTTGAGCGTGTCGACGCTCGGGGGAGAAAAAAAAATGTAGAAAGTTGATACAGCATCTGGAAGCTAGAAATGGCTGGAAAAATGAACTTTTTTAATGGAAAATCGCCGGTTGCTTCCACGGAGATGACCGATGCGCACGAAACGCCGCTCGTTCTACGCGGAATCGCGCCGATTCCATTTCGGAACGGCCCTTTGTAAAACTTTACAGCGTAATTTATTCTGATAGGGATATCGAGGACCCGTGTTTCCCCGGAAAAATGTGCAACACAGTGTCCTGTTTCGCGGATTAAAGTATCTCCGTGTGTCGCGCGCATAGTGTCACACGGGCGTCCGGGTAATGCCACATAATCTGTGCCGTTATGATCGTATCACGTATTTATAAATCTGCCTGCCCCGCCGGGTCGTATAACACACGCCTCCGTGGACTTGGATTATGATGAATAATCATTACAATTGTCCGTAATTGCGCGTGCCTTGGTTCTTCGAGGAATCGAAGGACACGTGTCCACGGTAATTATTTTATAAAAAGGACCTCCACTCGAAAATTCCCGAGGATCTCTAAAAGAAGTTTAACCGTTAAGGTTTTACAGGGTAGTTGCTCTTTGAAGCCTCTAACACGGGTTAAACACAGCAAGGAACACTGTTTGCTCCGAAAGTAGGCGTGGCCTCGATGGGCGTGGTTTAGTGGCCCTTAATCTAGACAGAGCGGTCTCGGTGCCTGTTGGAGCAATCCTAGTTGTAGCGGGAGTGGAAAAATTAATTTTTTGAGTCTCGATGAACGATACACCGAATCTTGCAACAGCATAATGCTCGTAGGACTCAGAAATAGATTTGCCAACCCGATTACGCGGGCTCTGTCAGCGATAGCGTTTGACGTTCCGCCTTCGCTAATGAAAGGGCCAAGCTGTCCCGCGCAAACAACTGGGACAGCAATTAATGTTTACCGAAATTGTTCGACCCTCCCTATAAATCGTATTTTGCAATTAACAGAAACCGCCCCGGTTCCTCTGTATTTAATGCAATGACACGGAACCGCGGGAATGAGTTTCGTCCCCGATATAAATTGCGAGTTAGGGCCGAATTGATTTCTGGGTCGATATTCTGTTTCGCGGCACGCCAATTCCATCCCTACAGTATATACATATGTATACGTATATATATATTTTTTTAATTTTTTCCTCTCGGACGAAAATGAAACGCGTTCGGTGTTCCCGGGCGCGACACGGGCGAAGTTATAATTATTGTGCAACGTTAAAAAGTTTCGCAGCCGGGACAGAATGCTGGAGCCATTGCTATCATCAACTTTGTCGGGCGTCGGGAACGCAATCATTCTGATTCGCCAGCGTAACGCAATACCTTTTAACGTTCATAATGAATAATTAAATCGAATATTCGACGCGCGACAGACGGCAGCTGTGTTTTCGAGTGTCAACCGGAAATTCGAGATTCTCAATTCCGGAACCGCAAGGAGGCTTTAACGGGTAGGCCGGGAAACTATTTCGCGAACGACAGAAATCCGCTCGGAACTATCAGAAATTCTTAATTCCCGGAAAGTTAGGCGGCCGAGAGCCCGTTAAAGTCGGAACGATACATTACCACCGTCCCGAAACTGTGAAACTTCCGCCGATACAATTATTTCACAGGGCGGCGCGACCGTAAACAAAAAGTTTATCCCTCGTTAGCGCCTCGCGCAATGAAAACGGGCTTTACGACCCGGCGCCGGTAAACTATAATTACCGGCGAAAGGATCACGACTTGCGTCGGAAAAATTGATAGTCCATTCCGTTGACACTTAATAAAAGAAAGTCCGTTCGCCGTATACCGTTCGGACGTTGCTGAGCCGAGGCAACGCGTACTAGACGCCTAACAAACTAAAATGAATGGCGTGCTAACACCTGGCCGTTTAATAACAAGTCTAGCTTCAGTCGAACTGATTTAGGCCAGATTTTGCGGAGTCGTTGCAGAAGAGTGGACTCGAGTCTTCGAGACAATGATAACTATAGTCAGCGTCGCACTGGTCATTTAATGTTCAATAACTTGGCGAGAAGAAAAAATCCTACAGCGATCATCGCGCGCCTATTTTAACGGTAAGACTCCACTCTTCGAGACTACATTGATTTCACTGGTTGGGAACATTTTTCAACGTCTATACGAGCGTATGAAATTGCAAAACTTTCGAAACAAAAAGGTATGTACACTTTCCCTCCCGTTCTATAACGTAGTACACTTTGTCGAGAAAAACGAACAATGGATTTCGAAAGTAGGAGGTCCGAGCTTTAATGTGAGACCAGAGCGAACATTCTACGTCGTTTTTTCATGACGTTACAACACTTTGAACGAAAATCTATCGGCCCTTTAACGCTAAACCTGCCACGATCGAGCGAACGCTTTCTTACTTTACAATTGCCGAATTTTGTAAATTTTACAATAAAATTCAGCTTCGTCGTGTTTAGAAAGCAATACGCACCAATTCACTGTGAATTTTGCTAAACTTCGTTTAGCGTTCATTTTGCTCAAAGTGCATACTTTCGCACGTGGTTTCGCTGGTTTCGCGCGAGAGTTCTCAGGGATCGATTCCGACGTAGGTATCGGTAATCGCGCTCCTTATCACAGGCGATTGAAACGTGTCGGTGTCGAACGGTGTCGTCGGTTCTCGCGTCGAATAACCATAGCCGATCGCGTGAATGAGAATGACGCCGCGGCGGGTGGTTGCCGGGGTTGAATGCGAGATGGGGAACGCGAATCGAGAGGGTTGAAGCCTCCCCCATGCGAGGCCAACGGGGCTAACGGGTGCAGAGGGGTGGCCAGCCCCCATAGCCGGTCGTGGCGCAAGGTATAAAATCAGACGGCGGCTACCTGGAGGTATTCAGTGCAGGTTAGATCGCCGTGGCACATCGGTTCATCGAATTTCGATCCTCGACTCCGGAAAGAGCTACTCGGCCCGACGATACCCGAAAGGAACGCCGCTGCAATGGGATATACAAATCACCTGTTTGTAATCCTGGCCGTGCTAATATTTTCAACTTCTCTGAACCGTAAGTGAAGCCATCGATCGATCCTCCGCGAAACGCTGTCATATTTTTCACCGGTTTCGCGGTTCGTTGCACGAAAAAAACTCTCTCTCTCTCTCTCTCTCTCTCTCCGCTATCCATACACTCTGTTTTTCTTTTAGCCGCCGCCGCCACCGTCACACCGAGCCACGCTTTTCTTTCTGTAACCGAAACTTTCCACTATTCCGGCCGCTCGCGTGTGTCGTCTTTTTCGTTCCGAGCGCCCGGCTCTCTTCTTTACCCCGCTCCTTTTGTCAACCTTCTTGACTGCCATGGCGCTCTGCGGCCCCTTTTTCTTCGCGAACAATGTTCCCTCGTTACACCGGGATCGCGACTATCGTCCGACCATCCGGCCACCGAAACACAGGCTGCCGATAGATCGCAAACAGCGAGCCTTCCATTTGCTTTCCGACTTACCTCGTTCGAACCCCTGCTTCACGCGGTTTTCTCCCCGTGTAATCGAGATCGCCGGATTTTACTTATTCCTCGAACAAATTTTACTCCGTACCTTTAAGATACTGCTTCGTTCGAAATAATTGAACACAGAGTGTTGCATACAGATCCGCAGCGTGTGGGCATCTTGTCATACAAGTCGTTGAGATTTCGATGGCACGGTTCCACCGATCCGCGCAATTTAGCTAATTCAATCGCGAAACTCATTAAGCAGCCCAACGCGTTCCCTGTTGCGATATCATCGAGTGCGTCGAGTTTCGTTTGATCCCACAGGAGCGAGCGGTACGGGTTTCATTAAAATGAAGCATGTATCCTTGGTTGTGTCTAATTCCACCGGCTATGCAGTGCAATCACGGTTGATTTAACTTCAAAACCATCAAGAAGCAGCGCATCGAAACCTCCGCTTCCCATTCGCTCGAATCCCCGTTCATCCGATCGTTTTGCTCCCCGGCTTCCCCGTAACGCTGATCGATCGTGTATCCTCGATCAACCTCTTAATCCATTGATCTTCCAGAGGCAGAAAAGTTGAAGTCTAATGTTAGGAGGACATCGGGATTAGTGCCGTATCCCAGGATCGGTCGGAACGCGGACATGCTGCGACCAAGATCAGACCGTGCCGCCGGATTGGTGCAGTATCCGAGGGTCGGTCGATCCGATCTATCAACTTCGAATGTTAATTTCAACCGCTACCGTGATCCAGAGAACGACGGGGATCTTCAGTTTTACAACGTGCGCGACCTGGAGCTGGATGCCGCGCTCGATCAGGATTACGAAGGTGAACCCGACCGTGTTCCGATCCTTATGATCGTTTTCTTGAATCCGCGCTGCTGGCTTCGGGAATAAAAGCTCGGGATGTAAGAAGGGACCGCGGATTTAGAGGAATCGATTCGGCGAAAGTCGGTAAAAGTTCGTTTCTTTCTTTTCTCTTGCAAGATTTCTGAATGTAAAGATCAAGCACCGGAGACATGGCGGGCCATAGTGTGGGTGACAAATTGCGTTTACGGGGGCTGAGATTTCGAGTTGTGATAAATTAGAAAGATCGATTCTAGTTTGAAAATATATTCCTCGTAGGTGAAGATAAAGTTTCATTCGAGAAACGAAGATCTTGAACGTGAAACTGAACCGCGTACGATTTCGAACGTGATAAATCGTAGTTTGTCAAACGGGGGCCGGATATTTCGATAACGAAGCAACGATTGCCGGTAAAGATCGTTCGGTAGAACGAACTCCGAGTACAAAGACAAATGGCGATTTTCGCGGGCGAGATTGCCGGCTCGAAGATAGATTACCGTTCGCCGGAGAAAACTGCGGGTATATATGGATGAACGATCGTTGGGAATGAAGTGGTTCAGTCGATAATATTCTGCCAGGTTTCCAAGGAAGATCGAGGAACAAGAACGCTCGGGACCAATGGATACTGGATCGTCCGCGCGAGTATCGTCCGTTTCAGAAGATCGATGAGCCGAGGCCGATGTTCGCCGGCGCCCAAGGTACCTATAGCATAACCTGCGTGTTGCGAATCCGGGGCATTTGCGATGGAATTGCAAATGCGCTCGTCGAATTTGAAGGATCGACCAGACCGGGCGCCGCGTTTGATAAATTCTCACGCATCGTGCGAGCATGGGCCGCCGCACCGTTCCGCTAATGTATCCTCTGTCGGGATATCGCGGCGATCATTTATCTGCCCTCTGTCCGCTCTTTCTATATATATATTTTTTTTCTCTCTCGAATCGAGGCTGTAAAGCCATGCAGCTCGTCACGAAGTGTCTTTTTTTCGGCGCGCGGAGGCAATGGGGGTGGCCGCGTGAAAATCTATCCCGTTGATACGTGATCCGGGAGCGAAAGTGCGGACGTGTATCGCGAATGTTCTGTTGATGCGACCCGGCCCGATCCAAATGCCAATTTCATTTTTACTCTCGCGTCGCTCGTATTTCTCGCGAGCCGGTCAACCAAAACCGCGCGTCATGCGAATCGTCCGAAATTCGCGGAACAAAAAAAGGAACAGCGCCCGGAACAAGAAATTTGCATTCTCTCCTCTGGGCGACGTGTTAATTGCTCCAAACTAACTTCGATATATTTGATATTTTTCGGATATATTTGACCGTGTCAACCGTTCGTTACCTGAGGAGAAGGAACGAATTACGGTCGAAAATGGGACATCTTTCGGATTTGAACAGCTTTTCTTTGTAACAGCTTGAAATATCTTGCACTCCTTATTGTAATTATTGCAATCGATTGGACTCGTTGGAGGAACGAGAAGTTTTTTGAATTAGAGTACACTCGTACGTCCGTAGTCAACATGCGCATCGTTAACACGTTAAGTGCCAAATATCATTCCCGGAGATCCTTACAAAATCAGAGTAACTTAATTAACGCTTTGATCGGCAAACTAGAAACCCCAAAAATTCCCTAAAATCAAAGTAAGTTATTTAATAAAATAAAAATTGAAAAAAAATTAAATGTACGATACTGAGTAGTCCTCCAACTTTCTTGCATATTACAGATCCTAATCAAGTTTGGTACGATGAATATATCAACGTAAAAATTCATTTTAAATCCTGCACAAATAATTCCGTCGCCCACATATGGTTAACGTGGCATTCAACGTGTTAATGTAAGCGAAACTAGAAATTTTAAATGCATTATAGGGGATGCTGTTTCAATCCTGTTGAATTCTAAAGATCTTAATAAAATTCGGTTGATCTGTATATGTCACAACAAAAATGAATGTCTAAACCTGGTCAAAAATCACTGTCAGTCATATGTGACCGACATGGCAGTTAACGTGTTAACTGTCTCTCAAAAAAATATACAGCCCCTCCAACCAGAAAATTATATGGGAGTGGCATCTTTAAAGGTTCTCGATGACTGGTTGCAGGTCCTCGGAATAGTCAGCTGGCCCTGAACGACTACACGCCTAGACTGGGACGCGAGACCGAATTTTAACAAGCTTCCTGGTGAACGATCTTCGACGCGGGCCAATCCAACGACACCGAGAGATTTCACTGGCGCATGCAGCACGTCTCGATCCACGCAGAGAGCCTTCGTTGACTCGTGCCAGTGACGCACAACATTGACATTGTACAGAAAGCTGCAAATAGATTCTCTGTGCATGGATATCCACAATCGATCTCTTTCTCTGTATCGGCCCGCGGGAAAACGTGATTTCACAAACCTTTTATTGCCCCCTTTGTCAGCGAAAATAGTCCGAACGTCCCGGACGTATGAATGGATAAAGGCCCGTAGAATTACGTTTTCTTTCCTTCGAGCATGGCAACCACCCACGCCCGAACCACGAGCAATCCTATTCCTCCTCGTGTACCTCCTCCGCTCGAGTTCTCTTCGCGAAGCGGATATATATGTACATTTAGCAATTGCTATCAGCCAGCCGAAATTCTCGACCGTTCCCTACGAATTGGAAAACGGACGGTGATCGAGCACCGTGGAATTCCGTTTCACTTATAGAACGTCGCTACTCTGCGAGATTATACGCCTTCCCAATATTCATACGGTTTCCGGAAATAAAGAGGCCCGTTCAATTCTTTAACCCCGACGCGAGCGATGAAAATGTATAAACCGAAGCTGTTGGATCGTCCTGAAGATTAACATGAAAAGCTGAAGCCGGTGCGAACACTGTAGGGAGGCGTTAAATTTTCATTTCGGATCCCCCGAGGACAGAGAAAATGATATTTTGAAGGTTGTACTTTCAAAAATGAAAGCAGAGAACTGCTAGAATTCATGTCGGCTTGTACGAGGATGGACGAGCTTGCGAACGAGAACATGAAGCCTGGGGACGGTCGGGTCGGTGCGCCGGAATAAATCGGAGGCAGAACGCGATGTGTGTAAAATTCAATCGTTTTATTAATTGACAAAGTGTTCATAATGAATACCGGCGCGACGTGACGCACCACGGCCGGCCACGCTATAATACGTGTACTGCGATAACAAATATGTACACACGTAGAGTACGGTAACAAACTAGTGATACAGTTCGAGAATGAGTTTGGGAGATAACCGGTAACATTACTTCGTCGTTTTCCCCATCGATCCTCCTCCCCGTCGGTCGTTGGTTTCCGACGCGACGGGACGCGACGCGGATCGGGGGATCCCTCAGGATTCCGTTTATGTACAAACCACCTTTTGGCTCCGTGGATATTGGCAGCTAGAAGAGACTTAGAATCTAGGGTGACACACGCGCTCATCTTACACACATATTCCTGCAGGCAGCCATTGTACGCCGACCAAGCATGCAAGCCAGAGACAAGCGAACGGACAAAACGGGCTCTTGTCTCGCGAAACTGCGCGTTCCTTGGCCCCGTGCACCGCTATCACCGATTCGACGGTGCACGTGGGATTCTAAGCGAGGGCCAGACACGATCGAAGAGCCCCCTTCATTGCCCCAGAGGGGCACATCGCGTCACAGCGGCGAGAGACTCTCGATTTTGCAACAGAAGTCCGTTAAACTCCCGTCGTTCCCCTCCGTAGAAAGTAATTTTCCCCCCGGAGGGCGTGGCTTCGGTGGTGGGCGTGGCTTCGGCGCTCGCGGCTCTGACGGAGCCACACGGTGCCCCGCGGGGCAATCCGCAATCCGTGGCTGACGCAGACTGTCGAATCGGTGCCCAGAAAAAGTCCCACTAAAATCGAAGCAGTTTATTCGGCGATGCAGAAAACGGAAATGCTTATCGCGATTGAACGTTGATTTTCATGTTGCTGGACGAAGAACTATTTGAAATGTTAAACGAACAAAGTAGCATCGTTGGACCACTTTCTCGCACACTTCGATTCGGAAGACACGTTGCGCTGAACAGAATATTTTCTATCGATTCGCCGCGGTTGGATTTCAATGGGCAGAACGCGCAGTTCCGACATTCGATGTCTTACATAATCGAGTAGGATGGACAGACATAACTGGAGTGGATTCGATCAAATATTCTGTATACTACTTTCGTAAACCTGTCGGACGTCTTTAATATACGCACGAGATACAAACGTTCTAGGTCCCTGTATGCAGACAACCATACTCAGTGTACGTTTGCGGATTGGGTTTTCTCGGTGGTTAAAAACGTGAGCCGCTCGCTTACCAAGTGATTCGAACAAACCAACACCGTTGACGGAAGAACAAAGAAATCAGCGCAATCAGGATGATCTCGCGGCGACAGGAAAGGATAAAGTATACACAAGCTGCCTTCCATTGGTAGGCCAACGGCTCACCGTATAAAATACAGCGCGGAGAACTGTCGACAACGAACACAACGAACAACACACCGTTTTACCCTTACCCACCGTCCGAGAAAGCAACTCAAACGGATTCGTTTATTTGTTATTCATGAAAATAAATCGGACAGGACTTGGCACGAAATCTCATTGTCACAGATTTTACGAAACGAAAGTTTCAGACCAGTTTCCTGTTTCCTGGTTTCTAGACCAGGACTGCTTAACTGGCGGCTCGTGAGCCACTTGTGACTCTTTCACCCAACTTTATCTTTCGACAAAAAAACCGCACTGTGTACGACAGGCCGGTGTTTTCCCAAAAGCTAGGCAGTCACAGGGGAAAGGAAAATCGTAGGTGTATCTCATTTTGCATTTTCAGCTTCGTGGTGTCTCAAGGGGGTACCCCCGGGTAGAGGAGTGAACGGAGCGCCGCGTAAAAGAAGTTGAGCAGCCCTGCCCCAGACGATGGCGAGATCTGCGACGTTCCTTTATAGTGCAAAGGACTAGACGCATTTATGCATTTAGGCCTTTCTGAGAGAATTGAGGAAAAAAAATGAAAAATTGAAGAAAATCGAAAAATCTATGCGTTTCTGAGAAAATTGAGGTTACATCAAATTTGAAATGCTAGGAAAAATCAATCATTCGAGACATAAAGAATATTCCACGTGGTTCCACCCAGTCTAATCATAAGATAGGCTCGACACGTGTGTAAGCTATTGTTTCCGAGGAACGCGAACCGGAACTGTGAGCAAGGGCGTGGAAGTAGGCGACCGAACGTGGGAGTAGAAGCGACGGATGAGCTCTGAACAAGTATACCGACTATTTGTTCGAAAGCCGGCGTTTATCGGGCTGTGTCGGTACGGGTCCTTACAGAGAAACGAACTCGTGCGGGGGTTGTATAATCCGCGGGGGCGGTGGTGGCGATAACCGTAAATCCACGTCTGTCAAAGAGAACGCGGAGCTGCCATTGGCTGTGACACGGGGCCCCATATTGTCGTAAGGCGAGCAGAGGTCTGTGTTTCTCAAAGCCCGGCGCGGTAGCGTCGCGAAACTGGAGACACTGGAGGCTGCTGCAACGGCGGTGCTCGACTTGTTCACAACGCCGCCGTGAACAGGTAGGTCGAGCAAGTCGGGATAGCATCGTTCCGAGGAGTCCTGCGGCACGGACACGGAGATGAAGATGTTCCCGAAGATCCCGGCGGGGAGTACACCGTTGGTGAACTCCGGGGGCGGTGGAGGAAACATGGCGGCGCAGGGGACAGATCTGATCGCGTTCACGGCGCCACCGGCCACCTCCGGTCGGAGTCTCTCTATGGTGACGGTGGCGGCACTCATGGGATCGCAGATCGATCCCCTTTCCGCCAGCTCCAGGTCCCCGGAGCTGTACGCCTCTACGATACTCCCATGACCGCTGCCTTGTTCGTTGCTGTTACCGGGCGTGGTCGTGGTCACCGAGAGGTCCAGCAGCTTCTTCTCCTGGTCGCCGAAGCTCGTGCTACCCTGCAGCTTGACCTTCTCGCGAGCACTCTGCCGCCGGGAGCCACCGCACACACAAAGGGCCAACAGAACCGCCGAGATCGAGGCGCACAAAGCCGCGGCCCCGCCTCCAGCCAGGCTGACCCACAGCAGCCAATTGTCACTCTGGGAGAGCGTGGGCGCCGTGTACACTCGCGGGATTGCCACACTGACGGTGTCCCTGGCCAGGCCGGCGATGTTCTTCGCGAAACAAGCATACTCCCCAGCGTCCCCGTCGCTCACGTTGTACACCGTCAGGTTGCTCCACCTGTCGGTTACCTTGTTCTCCCTACCAACGGTGGACCGTTCTACGTAACCGACGTCGGACGTCGCGTAGGACACGTACGTCCCCGAGTAAGACTGATCGGTCAGTTTGGTGGCGTTCACCGGGCCGCCGTTCAACTGCCACCAGACCTCGGGCTCGGGGTCACCGGTGGCTCGGCAGGCCAGACTGAGATTGCCGTTCATTTCCTCCTGGATGCTGTTGGCCTGGACGTATACCACAGGCTCGCAAGCGAACTCGACCGGCTTAACGTCCTCCCACTTGCGACCCTGTAGCCGCGACGGCGATGAACACACTTGAGGCACGGAATAGAGTTTGTTGGGCACGTCGGAGATCAGCCAGCTCCGGAAATCGCGGAGCCTGCAGTCGCAGCTCCACCGGTTCGCGTCCATGGTCAGCGTCTTCAGGCGAGGCAGGTTCGAGATCACCGGCGCGTCCACGTACTCGAGCTCGTTCTGATCGAGTCGCAACGACTCGAGGCCCACCAGATGCACGAACGCCTCGCCGTGGATCTCCGTGAGCTTGCACCGTTGCAGCTCGAGGGTACGCAGATGCTGCAGCACAGGGAACTGGTGCTTACGCAGACAGCCCAACGGGTTCCCGCTCAGGATCAGGATCCTCAGTCTTTCGTTGCCCAGGAACGTGCCAGGCTCGAGCGTCTCCACGTGGTTGTCGGACAGGTCGATCTCCACCAGGATCGTCATGTTGCGGAACGAGTCCGCGTGGATGTCGCGGATCCCCGCGTTCCTCAGGAACACCTTCTGCAGGTTCAGCAGGCCCGACCGCTTGAAGATCTCCGACTGCAACGCCGGGATCTTGTTCCCGGACAGGTCCAGCACCTGCATGTCCGGGTCCAGGGACGCGGGCAACGATGTCAGACCGGCGTCGTGGCACAGCGCCGATTTCTTACCCGATGTCCATTTGCAACGGCACACGGCCGGACAGTCGGTCCAGTCCGGGAACGCGGCTGCTCGTGAAAGCAACGCGTACGTGCCCAGCAAGAAGAACAGGGACAGCAGGAGGTTCCCTCGGAGAGGGTGCCGCGTTGCCCCTAACATGCCACAGTCTGTTTCGCTTCCCCTCGCCGATTAGAAGTCTGCAACAACGGAAATCACGTTAGCCGGTCGCATTGGAAACCTCGGGACGGCTAGGACGAGGATCGGTCGTCTCGAGTTTGTATGGACGTGCTCGTCGCATTGTAATCTACAGAAGTCTGCAAATAACATAGGGGACTTCAGGATGGGTAGGAAGAGGATCGGAATTCTCAAAGGGTCTAGCAGGACAAGCATACACAATCGGCCCCGGCAGGCCAATTTTCACTTTTTTTGGCTGTTGAACAATGCTCTTTTCCTAAAACGCTATTCTCTGAAAGTTCTATCGAAGAATGAAGTGTAGCCCCTTGTTGTCGACTACGGAAGATGAGAAGCTCATTAAACTTGCAACGGACAAGCTGCTCCCTGAAGGGGCCGAAGCCGAAGGAAAACTGCAGCCTCTTCTGATTTTTGACATAATTAACCAGACTTTGTTGGTCCATAAATTGCGAGGACCAGTTGAAAGAGGATGCATCGGAACAAGCCGGCGGTATTAAAATAATCATCCGTTGCGTTGAAGGGTCAGGTGCTCGTGCGATGATTAAGCACAACAATCCACGTGGAACGTTTTGAAACCTTCTGCATTGTTGGGCCGGCCACTCTGTCATTTAGCCTATTTGCGTTAGCATGTAAAATTACGCGTGATAATTTCCGGATTAAACACGGCCCTCCCACGACATAAGCGGCGCTACTTAACGCGTTATTGTGCGCTGTTGATTAAACGCCACACACGTGCTGTCCTCTCCTCTCTTTCTCTCCCTCTCTCTCTCTCTCTCTCTTTCCACTCTCACTCTCCCGTCGATTTTCATTTCCCTGTCGACAATGATCATTTCAAAAACAAATGTAAGCTCGGCTTCGACTCTCTCGGCGAGCAACAGAGCGCTCGCGGTCGCGTTTCACCTGACAACGCCTGTTTACGTCCCTTTGGCCGCACGCACTCGTCAATTTGATATCCCGTGGCTACGTTTCGATCCCCGGCTTAACTGCGATTCGAATATTTTTCCCGATTCCATCGGCCCCAACACTCTTTGTCATTATTGTTCCTCTGGTGGGCGAGCGCGAATCTGAATTACCAGTTGCGCCGAAAAGCACATTTCGAGTGTGACGCGAGCTCAGGTGCTCTTTAAACCGGGACAACATTTCCAGAATTGGTCCAAGCGATTCGGCTTTTTTTTTTTATTAGGAACCAGGGTGAACCCTTCGGAGACCTCGTTCCAATACGTTGATTAATCAGACTGTTTCCCATTTTTCATACCTATCTCCAAGCTCGAGAGTAGCAATAACGGATGGAGGTGTAACGTACCTAATCACTAGACTGCGGATCTTTATGCAAAATCAAAATTTTCTACCTGAATTGCAACAGACTGGAGTGAAAGAGAAATTGATGTTCTTTCTTAATATGTTTAATAGGTTGAAAATAATGTAACAGCATCTTAAAAATTTTTTTAATGTTCTTACTGTTTCAGAATACGCCTACCCATTTTTGTCATAAACGCATCAAACGAGTAGGTGCATTCTAAAACAGTGAAAAGATTAAAATGATTCGAGAATACCAATTATTTTCAACTGGTTGTCTCTTGCAACAGATGCAGACCATTTTTATTTTGCATAAATATCCGCGGTCTACTGATAACCTAACCTCGTGTAATCCGTTCTCGGATGCTCGTTAGAGTCAGTACAGTGCGCGGACGTCTTCGCTGAATCTTTAATTGACTGGATGATGCTTTAAAAATTTCCATCAGGACAAACGATCGAAAATCGTGAAAAGCTCGGATCCTCGCCATTTGCAATCGTCTGTATCTGACAGCAGCTTCAACAGTCATCGATAAAATGTCCAGCATGTGCATACACGTCGATTTACAAAGCACAATTGCTAATTCTCATTAACCGGGAGGAGTAAAGCCATATCGAGATACGATCACGGCGATGAACGAGAGTCGACGGTGTTAAAAGCCGTGAACTCCGGGAGCAGCTGTTTGCGCGACGAAAAAAACGTGTTCAAGGGAGCGAGGTAACAATTTTCGCTAATTAGTAATTATGCTGGACGTGCGTGAAACGATTCGCGAGCGTAGCCGGCGAGCGGGGCGTTCTGTTGCTGGCAGGTGAATAAAACAGAAAGTAAGAGACCGTTTCTATTACGAGATGTGAAAGCTCTGTGCGGAGTTTTTTCCTGTGGAAAGGGGCGTAGAATAAAGGGGACTTTATTTCGTGCGTTTTATTAGCGGTTAAACAGAACAGAGGGCATTTTGTTGGGTACCCGCGGCTCCAACTTTTTTCCGCGCGCACATACACACACACACACACACAGCGGAACGATGAAAGAGAGTTTCCCGCATTCGATTCCAAAGATTTTTGCGACCGGGGGCAGTCTTCTTGTCGGCGAAAGCAATCTCGTCTGGTTGCTATCTCGAAATGTCCTGCGAGCCCGTTGGGAAACGTCGGCGTAACAGCCTTAATTGTAACGAGTGCTCGGAGATTTTAATCGAACGGCCGCGGGAACACCGGTTGATAACGATGTACACCCGGCGGGCAGATTAACAATTTGTTTACGCGATCCGGAATATTAACACGGCAATGGAGATCCGCGAGAGCGTTCGGCGAAAGCTAAGCGAATCGATTCGATACGCGCCGCGTGCTCGCGAAGTCGATCGGCGAGGTGAAATCGGAAACAAAAGGAATGAATGCATTATCGGCGGAGTCGTATGCTTTTCAATGCTGTGGAAATTTAATCGGAGAGACGCGGAGTCGATTACCTCCCCCGTCGCGAGCCCCGATCCGCGAAAATCGTTCAACCACCGATGAATCGCTCGACAAAGGACGAGACAAGCCAACGATAAAGAAAATCCTGAATCAAAGATGGAAAATTGAGAATCGCTCGCCGATTTTGCTCGATGAAGTTTCCTCAAAGCTAACAGACGCGGAAATAATTGAGGACGGCTCATTAATACGGATCCCGAGGAACGAGCACGTAGAACCGATTTGTTGCCGTCCAGCGCAGCATCGATGTAAATATAATTATACTAATATTAGGGGTATCCATAAGTAATCAATTATTTCGAAAGAATTTGTTTCGCCTTTAGTTCTGTACCGATCGTTGAAGAGGAAACACGTATTCTTTCACAGTTTTCGGTAGAGCAGCCTGTGTTCTAAATATTCTAAAAAGTATAATTTTTTTTACAACCCTGTAATAAAATGGCGGCGTCCGTACGTTCCGAGGACCATATTCGTCATTGCATACTTTTTCATTTTCATGCGGGATTTGCAGGAAAGATGGCAAACTGTCCTTGATAATGATGGAGATTATATAATAAATTAAGAAATAAAAACTTGTATTTACTACAAAGTTTGTTATAGATTTCAAAATAATTGACTACTTATGGGTCCTCTTAATAGATTCGAGGAGATGTCGATGAGACAGAAGATTAACAGACTTTTTCTCGGTCGTGAATATCGAGCTACACCAAAGGCAACGATCAGTCCGATTGATACCGCTCGTGAATAATAGCGACGAAAAATTTGAACAAAGGCAAACACAGATTTCATATCCCATTTAACTCCTAGACTGCTTGTTCGCGGTTCCTGGTTTTCGCAGGCAAACTTCCGCCAGGCGGTGTGGATCGATTAAAAAGTGATATTCTGTGCGAACGATGTGTGCTCTAAGTGATAGAGACGTCGACGCGTTTTATAGTTGAGGGTGGTTGTTCTTGTCTCAATCGGTTGTGTCTCGATTCACAGTGTAACTAGTAGACTGTGGATTTTTGTGCAAAATAACGATTGTCTGTACTCATTTCGAGCTACGGAAGCCGCGTACACTAGTCATTTCTTTTCGTATTCACTGTATAAAGCTGGAAGTATGTTTTTGTACTCGATCTACTTATTTTTCTTATAAATGCAGAAAAACCGGAGGCTAGTCAGGTATAAATGACCACGCCGATGGAAAACTAATACAGAATGTATACGTATGCTCGAAGCAAACTATACAGCCAAAGATGCTGGTATTATTGTTACCATCAGTTGTGTCACGAACACGTGAACGTACGTGAAGATGTACAGTGTAATCGATAAGATAAAAGTGACCAGACAGAAAGCTTTCCACTGCTTTCACTGCACAGTCAACTAGCTACTGTCCCTTGTTTTCATCGTTTAAGCTACGAACACAAGGATCCAAATCAATAAGAAATGAATAGGACTGCGGATTTCATGGATTTCTCGCAAAAAGGAAACACTATTTTCGATATATTCAAATCGTCGAAAGAAGGAGTCATTATGTTCCCCATAATTGACTAGAAAGTTTTTTATTTTCCATAAAGCTCCACAGTCTAGAAATAAGTTAGCGGAACTACTCGAAAGTGCACCTTTTTGAACAGAGAATATTTTGCGGTTGTTTCGATATAAAAATGTCTCGACGAAGGGATTATCTAACCCTTTTCGATTCGTTCTCGCAGCTGAGAAAATCGTGGACGCCGGGCGAGCCAATATTGGCAAGATCGCGGCGGCGGCGTGCGGAATGGAAATGCAAGGTTATTACGGAACAAAATGGAGGTGGTGAGGGTAGCAGGCAGCGGTGCAACAGTCTCGTATCGGGCGGTGTACATCGCGATTCGTGCTTGTGGAACGCGACTCCTCGGAGGAAGCCCCGCGTCGGTGTTCTTACTTGATCGTCTCGTTTGGCCGCCACTAAGCATGCCGTCTGCGTGTCTGAATGGGGCCGTCATGCTTGCGTGGACGCTTCCATTGTTTCTCGGGGGCTTTCATTTCGCCGACCGGTCTCCTTCAGGCATCACGGACCTATTGTCCAAGGGTTCTTAGATTTCATTCTGATTAAGCGCGGCGTACGGTGTCCGCGGTGCGCGCGGTGCGCGCGGGCCTGGCCTACTTCTCCGATTCCGTCTCGCCGGCCCTCTAATCTGCAACAAACAAAGAACAACAATCCCTCGATTATGTAACCTCTTTTTCCTTGTTATCTCTTTCTCTCTCTCTCTCTCCCTCTCTCCCCCTCCTCCCTCTATTTCTTTCTTTCTCCCGATCTCTGTTCGGTCGCGTTGCTCAGACAGAGAGAGTTCTTTCTCTCGGCTCGTTCGGCGTCCGCGAATCAAATCGTAGCATCAACGCGCCGGTGTGACCAAACAAAACGGTGCTCGAACGCGTTTTCGAGTCGATTACGGGTACGCGCAGCACGGTGAGAGCGTCGACGTTGTTTCCCGACCAGCCTCGACTCGCCTCGACCCGTCGCGTCGTCGACACGGCGAGAGCCCGCTTTGATATCGGGCAACGAACGCGAATTTTCAAGCCCACCCAGGACACCAACCCCAGTCCCGGGCCGCACGAGCGCTTCCGGCCGCCTACTAAGGCATATTAATTGCTGACTCGGCTAATGGTATGCCCGCGTAATGCGCCACGAAATTTATATCGATCATAAATTACTCGTAAAACTCGGCTCTGCTCGAGGAGGGCCGCGCGAGCCTCCCAATAATTCCCCCGCTCGACCGTGCACGATCGCGACGAACACCTCGAAGGAGGAACATCCCCTACCCTCCTCAAAAAAAAAAGGACACTGGTTAAAGGTTACAATGTAGTATATTCAAAGCATCGCGAAAGGACACCAGCTAATTGAATTCTCGGCGAGAGCAACACGCACATACAAACACACACAGCCCGTGTGTCGCACTGTATCGAATCGGAGGGCGGGGGGGGGGGTTAGTCGACGCCACCGGGGACTAGAAACGAGGCTCACCGGTGATCCTGAACGACGAGTACGCCGTCGAATCAGCGGCCCGATCACAGATCCCACGAAATCCTGCCGCACCGTTTCACTCGCGAACCATAGTCTCCGTTGCTCTCCGCTCGTCGCCCCGTCGCTTTATTCACCTTGGCTTGCGGCCGGAGCGGAGCAGCGAGTCAGCAGGAAGCCCTTCGAGGCCCAGAAACGGAAACAGACACGACAACTAGAAACGCACTTGTCAGCTTCTGCCCGATCCACGCGTAGCATGTGTGTTCGCCCGTTCTCACGAGAGGACACCCCCCACCTGTGCCGACGCGGGGTCGTCGACTGGCATCGAGCGTACTTTTCTATTATCCTCTACGGCGATCAATCAATCCGGCTGACCGCCGCCGAAGCCGCCGACACAAGACGATAGCCCTCCACCGTCGTCGTCGTCGTCGTCGTCGTCGTCGTCTTCGTCTTCGTCTTCGTCTTCGTCTTCGTCGTTAACGACACCAGGCTCCGTTTCAGCCTCTGAGCGTCGTCGTCGTTGTCGGCGGTGCTCGTCGATGGGAGACGCGCGAGCGGATGCTGCGACCGCGCCGCTCCATCGAACATTTTCATCCCCCGAGCGCCGTGCGACCGCCGGCGCCGACACTGCTACCCTGCTCTTTCCCCGATTTCACACCTGAGCTACACCTGAGAACACCACCTCCGATTCGCCGATCCACGAATTCCCGGCGACAAGCCCGATCGCAGCCCGTCCCAGCACACGGCACACGCGAAACCTGCAGATTTGCCGCAGAGGCCACCGACACGATGCCTCCGTGTCCCCGTGTCTGTTCCTCTCGCTTCCCCCTCCCTCGCAGCTTCAATTTCTCCTTCGCTCACCTCTCTCTCTCATCTTTCTCTCTCTCTCTCTCTCTCTCTCTCTCTCTCTTTTACAGATCTCCCCTCTCGGGCTGGCTATCCCTTTTCGACTCCCTTGCCGCATAGACGACCGTTCGCGGGCAGCACCGTCGAATTCTCTGGTTCAATGAAATCCGTTCCAACCCCTCGACCCCTCCGACACCCACGTCCACCCCCGCCCCATAACCTTTCGACCCCGCTCTGCCCTCTTACTCGTCGTGATTCCGCTCACACGCGAACCCTCCGCCTGACTCTGCCTCCGTCTCAGCCTCAGCCTCTGCCGACGACGGTTTTAGGATTCTCTGCATGGTACACCCTTTACGGGAGACTAGAAGGGGCTAGAAGGGCCGCCAAGGGTCGCCTCTAAACTAAGACGCGAGGAGAATTAATTGCCGTGAGCATGCCGATGACTCGATCGATCCGGGAACAGACTATGCGGACACCTCCGAGACACGGTTCATCCTGGTAGAGACCTGGCTTATCGACGCGGATGACGCCGGAGATGGTTTTAGACGGGACCGGAAGGTGGAGGATCATGGGAAACCGGGCCCTTTGGTTTTATCGCGTTTCTTCATCGACAATCTATTATTCTTTAGACCCGCTTCGATTTGTTTAACACTTTGCGCGCTGCGTCTCCCGGAAATGGTAGAAATGGTATTCGAATGTAAAAACAGATTTTTGCATTAATATATTCGGCGTACCAAGCTCGGTTAGGATCCGCAAAATGCAACAGGGTTCAAAGAGTACCGTGCGCGTACAGCTCACCCTTCTGCACTCGGAAGTAGTTTAACTCGAATAATTTAATCATTTAGTTTATGGAAGTAGTTTAACTCGAATAATTTAACTAAACATTCCGACTTAGAATATTTCCTTCCTATGCAATTTGCTCATAGAATATTTAAATATTTAGTCATTTGTTAAGCCTCAGAGTTGCCACTCGATTTTTATTTCATGAAATGAACTACTCCGTATTAACACAAAGTGTTAATTGGGGACTTTGGTACAGAGTTCAGTCCGGGGACTGTCGTTTTGGGGAAATGGAGACTATACTCTGGGGAACGTAGTATAAAAATGGTTCGCTTTTTGGTTTATTGATGGGACTGCGGGGAAGAGCGACCATAAAGTTGCTTGAATCGTTTGATTTTTACGACTGTAACTTTTATGGGAAGTATGTCAGCCCGATGGAAATGACTGTTGCTTAAATTGTTTGGAAATTTTATGAGAAATTGGAAACGAGTGGGGTTGATCGAAGAAGCCCCTAAAGTCGCTGTAATTGTTGCTCAAACGGTTTGGTCTCGACGATCGTGCTTTTTATGAGAAATATGACGGGCAGACCGGAACGAGCCTAAAGTTGTTTTAATTGTAGAGTAAATTGTTTGCTCTCGACGATTGTGATTTTTATGAGAGATTGAAAACGAGTCGAGCAGATCGAAGTGACCCTGACGTTGCTTCGATTGTTGCCTAAAATTGTTTGGTCTCGGTGATTGTAACTTTGATGCGAGATTGAAAACGAGTCGGTTTTAATAGCTTTACGATTGGCCCGTTCAATTTTCTATTTAATATCCTAGTAACGATATCGGAGTACATGTGTAGTGAATCGTTGCAACGTCCCTGCTGTACATTGTATTGAAATACTGCATACGGAATGCACTATCACGTACGTTTCGAATCACTCGCAGCGTCAATTTGTTACCAGGATGCCTAACGCGTTCGCAGCTGATGCATAATCACTACAGATTAAAATCTATAATATACCAACAAATGGCCTATGTAAATGGATACTTCTATACATACAAATCTTTACGGACTAATTTACAGAACTCTACCATGCTCTCGGATGAACGCACTAACCCTTTATAATGCTATGCAGTTTTAAGATCACTCGTTTACAGCTTCAATTTTTTATTCCCCTGCCTTTTAAAGAACTTTTTTTATCTTACAATCTTTTCAACTCCAACTGCCTCATACATTTTTCAAACTCTTTCCAAGTTACATTCTTGCCGAGTTACAACCCTTTCCGCTCGGATTTCAAATAAAATAGTTATAGAGGGTTTAAAAAAAATTGGACGCTGTGAACGCTATGATTTTTCCAATAGCTTCATTCTTTGGGAGGACGAAGCTTCTAGAGAAAGGCTGCGAAGGCGTTAAGGAAATTAATCGAAGGATGCAACAGAATCTTGAAAAAAAAAAGGATGTATGGATCAGATCGATGGGATTGTAGTATCGCCGGTTCTCGATGTCGCACCTCCGTCTACGTTTTCAGCATTTTATTACAAGAATATAGTATAAACTTTCGTTTCGATAGGGTCTGTGTGAATGTGTGTCCTCTGTGTACGTGTCTGCACTGTCGTCGCGCATGAATGTTTTTCATTTTTATACATAAGAGTCATCACTCGCTCTCTCTCTCTCTCTCTCTCTCTCTCTCTCTCTCGCTCTCTTTCTCTCGTCTCCTCTCGCCCGTATTCCCCCTGCCCCCTCGCACGCCAGGCCACGATAGTCAATAGCTTTCGATAGTTGATCGATATGCGTATGATAATATATCTTGTGTAATCTTACGTTTTACCTTATCTCCGCTAAATTGTAATCTATATATATAATATATATATAGGTATATCTTCTGTGTGTGTTTGTGTGTGTACGTGTTGTATATTTTTTCTTTTTAATCGTGTGTGTTCTGTTTTCTTTTCTCGTTACTGAAAACATACTTGGCAGTTCACGTCTAATAGTACAACGAAGCATTTTTTCAGTTCCCTTTATCCACGTCTTTTCTTTCTTCCTCTTTTCTTCTGCCTCTTCTTGTGTTCTCTCTCTCTCTCTCTCTCTCCCTCTCTCGCTCGCTCTTTCGTCCTTCGTTCTCTCTCACATTCTCTCTCTCTCTCTCTCTCTCTCGCACGTTCTCTCTTTCGTTCCTTCGTTCTCACACGCGCGACCTCAACGACACGCGCCAAACACCGCGACCAGAATATCGATCGGATTCTCGATCTGATCGAGGACCGCCGCGATCGAGCGCGTCTTATAATTGATATGTCAATGGGTTTTTTTTAATTCTCTTATCAGCGAACTCCTCCAGATCCTCCCGGGGAAAGCGTAGTTAACTGCGAAACGCCGGCCGTCTCCCTCGGCTCCTCAAGGTTATTTCCAGCTGTTCGCTGCAACAACAAACGCGAGAGATCATGCTATCGCCGCCGGCTAGTGCAGGGTTTTCGGCGGCAAAATGGCCGTGAGATACCGAACACTTCAAGGCGTTCGTGTGTCCCCTAACCGATAGTTTGCGAGCCCCAATTTTCAGCGTACTCTTCAAGGTACGAGAACGTTTTCTCTTTTACACATCAGCAACCGTTTACTTAAAACAGGAGTGGACTCTGGCAATTTTTACCTTAGAGCTGATGCAAGATGACGTGATTTTATGGTAGCTTTAAATTAAACAAAGTTGTCGACCATTTTCTCGTTTACACGTGGGCACAGTTTACTTAAAACAGTGGTGGACTCTAGCAATTCTTACTTTAGGGTCTTTTAAAACTGTGAATCATTTAATCCTTGTATAAATGATGAGCTCGGGACAACAAAGTTTGTGACTGTTTGTTGCCCCGGACGATTATAAAATCCAAGTGGGCAGCCATGTCTAAATCGAGCTGACTGTTGCCCTGAGCTCTTCAAATATCCAAGTAGTTACTTCCAATTTGTCTTTACAATTTCTTACATGTCTTTGTTGACAGTGAAATTGTTCTACAGTTATAATTCTAAATTAATTTACATTCGAAGTTTGAAGCATGAAGGGACACTGCATTCCAACGATTACAATCTTATCAAACGAAAATTTCTTATTAAACAATCCTAATAATTTTTCAAACGATGCTACAGCCTGCTGAATGAAATATTTTTAATTAAATGTACCTGTCAATCAACGGATGTGATCGATGAACCAACGGGTCAATGATCTTTCGTCCCTTCCAAAAAATTTGACGTAAGCTAGATTATTTTATAAGAACTCAGGAAGAATTGACGTTACCGATTGAAATATCGCGAATGTTCGTTCGAATTTTCCGTTTTTGCAAACGAGAAAAATGCAGAGACAATTTTGGTCGGTAAAAAATGTAGGAAAACCAGCTCGTCCAGACCAATAATTGATTATTTTTTCGTAAAGGCGCGCTATAAATAATTGCATCGAAATGGGGCGCAGGTGTGGCAGGCATGTCGGATCCGTTCACCCTCGTTTCGTCGCCGGGAAAACAGAAATATACCGGCGCGAAATTAGGCGGGACGAGCCGTAACCCAGTTCCAGCGAATATTCAATGAACTTTTCCCATTTTATCTCGCGGCCATTGTGTACAGCTTCTCATACCTTTGTAATATATGTCCCTGTTCATCGTCGGACAGTTTTTCGGTCCCTGGAGGACAGCATAACAAGGGAAGAAACGTTTAAACAATCAAACTCGGTTACAACTACGCTGCGGACCTCTGTGCAAACTCGGACCTCCGTGAAACGATTTATAAAAATTAAAACACATTCCCCGCGTCGAGGCTTCTCCATCAAAGGAATTAAAAATCCAATTAAACTTTCACCGCGCATTGTTTTAGAACATTGATTTACACAATCTCACTATAAATGGTCCATGAAAAATGGTAAGATTAACCAGAATCTCAAGTTTGTTTATGCACAATTACCCAGCGAGCAGAGATGGTTCTAAATTATTAAACACATTCAGCACTCCAAGTATTTTTATCGTCGCCGTCTGCATACTGGGTCGTTTACGTACGCGACTAAATTTTTTACTGTTCCAAGTTGGACCGTCAAATCTTTAAAACATTAACGGGACAAAGTCAATATTGGACAGAAATAAACTCAAGATTGAAATTTCGCTTCGAACGTAAACTACCCAGGTTGTACACGAAGGTATGACTCCATGTTATTTAAACATCAGTGAAAGTATACAAATGCAAATGTACATTTTCGGAAAATGATAAAGAGCAAAGAAACTCTAATGTTGGACAGAAATAAACTCAAGATTGAAATTTCGCATCGAACGTTAACTACCCAGGTTGTACACGAAGGTATGACTCCTTGTTATTTGAACATCAGTGAAAGTATACAAATACAAATGTACATTTTCGGAAAATTATAAAGAGCAAAGAAACTCTAACGATTCTGTGAGAAATATCACAGGGCAAGGGGTTGAACCGACGAAACTCTGATCAAAGAGAATTTTGTTTTTATCGTGGCGGCGTTTGCGAAATTCCGGGGGATTTTTGTTCACGGTAATTGCACGAAGCTCCGCAGCAGGGGGTCGGGACTCGGTTCGAGGATTACCTGCACATTGAAATCGATGTTTGTTCGCACGGGACGATGATGAAGCGGCTGGGGCGGTCTGAAATTATTCCCGAGAGGCGCGATCGGGTCCTTCTGTTCGCCTCTCATCAGCAGCCGCAGCGCCAGCAGCTGAAAAGACACACGAATCAGCTCTCAGACGTACTGGGAGTCGAGCCTCACCTTTGCGATCCTTCGCCAATATCGCGAACCAACCCTACAACATCGATCTGACTGAGAGCAAAGCTCTCGCGGAAGAGAGAGAGAGAGAGAGAGAGAGAGAGAGAGAGCTGGCCGGAGAATCCCGAAGAATCCTCGGGATTTATTTATTATGGTGATGGGCCATGATAGGTTACGGTGTGTCCCGGGCACGGCACACTGTGTTCGGTTATTTTGCATCCCTTTGCCGTGCTCGGTGCAACTTGTCGCGGGGAATTAGCAAGTATAATCCTTCCCACACCGACACTGGTTGTCGGTGGAGTTTTATCAAGTTCGTCGAGCGTTCGCCGTTGCCGTTCGCAAAAGTGCCGATCCACCGTTTAATCGCTAATCATAACCGCGAAGAGGGATCGAAACGGCTAATCCGTTGGCTCGCGTGCGTTACGCTTCTCTTGCGACGTTCTGTATGTGCATGCAGAATGGTCACGTATGTATATTGCCGTAATAGGTTACTGGAATAACTGTACAAGCGTCAATCAACATGACAAAGAGAGGAGATCGGGAAATACTCTCTGCGGAGCTGATGTCCCAGATTTAAACGGTCACACATTGTCTGCATATTCTATGGATCTAAATAAGGAACAGCTGCGTACACGTAGGCTTTTTTAAAGCTTCATTAACAGTTCGAGTGCGACGAAAACGGGAGACAGAATTGTTCGTCCGAAATGAATTTTTGACGTTCGTAAATTACTTTTGTGGGATTTTTTAGGCTGCCACTCAATTTGTTAGAAAGTTGTTATCAACGTAGGAGCTGAAAAACTGGAACCACGATGGTTAGTTTATGAAAGCTTCAAAAGATTTCGAACACCTCCAAGTTTTTAATTAAAACAGCGTACAAGACCGACCCCAAAATGTCCTAGTCCCTCGTTGACCACAGTGTTTTGACATTGCGGGATTCTCCGAGGGTGGCAATGCTAAAAGGATGTTTATCGGTTGACCCGGTCTCTGAAACGGCCTGTACAATTTCACACTCGAGAGAGACCGATTCGAAGCGGATAATCGCTCGCCCGGCACGGATCATTTGCCGCAACAAAATACACACGGCCGAAAAAAATGGAGGGGGAGACAGAGAGAGAGAAGATGGAAACGCGTTAATCCTCTCCAGTCAAAAACAGCCGGCGCCACTCGACATGAATCACCCTCTATACCAAACAAAGCTGCGAGCGGAGATTTCCGCCTCTCCATTAATTACACCGGGATTTCGCTCTCAACGACACGGCGTCGACATAATTTTCCAGTCAACAATTTTTTTTTCTCTCTCTCTCTCTCTCTCTCTCTCTCTCTCTACTCTGCCACCCCTTTCTACACCCCTGCGAAAAAAGGGGAGTGTCGCGTTGAACACATGTAGTTCTCGTCCGCGGGATAAATCGCCTGCGCGCATCGCCGAGATTAATTCGACGGGGCGACGAGCCAAAAATAATTGCTCCTTCGACGCCACGGGGCACGGGGAGCCGTTTTCACGGCGCTTGGTCCTTCACATAATCGAAAACTCCCTCTTGGTTGCGTTACTGTAGGGCTTGACAGCCTGGAAAGTTGCTTTCTCTTCCCTATAGCCAATTTTTCAAGTTTAACAGTTTATGCTCTATTGTCTGGAATTTTCTCGCTGTTACGAACAACTCAAATCTCGAAGCAACTCAAATACAAGCTCGCCGTTGGTCAGGCACACGTGGAAATAGTGCAGGATTTAACGGAAAAATGATTCTGACGCCTCTCGGATCGAGAAGTTTCAGTAGTACAGATTCATCTTTGATCAGACACGCGTGAATAAATTGGGAATTTAATAGAAAATTACTCCTGCGTGTCGCTGTCCGTGCCAACATGGATACAACACAGTATGTTGTATACACGAACAATGACTCAACAGTCTCAGTAGTATATATCCGTCTTTACACCGACGTACAGTGTGCGGTCCGTAAAACGACTTTTCGTGTCCAAAGTTCAATCCCCCAGGATTATTTAAAGGAATTCTTTTTCCTGCAAATTGCCACACACTTCGAAGCTCCAACCTCCTGAATATCGTTCGTTTTTGGATAATTTTGTCGGCAGAAAAAGTCGCTTTACGATGCTTTGCTCGCTCGAAACGCAGCGCGGAACTTTTCGAGCACTTCTCCCCGGCCCCTTAATGAACCGAAACTTTTTTCTCAGACGTCCCGACCGAGTTTTTCCCGCCACCCCGTAAACGGACAGTCGGCCAGAAAACCACCGGAAAACGGAAAGTGTTATCGGCCGTTTTTCCCGGCGCTCGTTTATCGGCCGTTTAATTTTATTTTCGCGGTCGTTTGATTCAATTTTATTCGTTCCCGATTCGACAACATCGTTTTCTTTTATGATCGCGTGTGCAACGAGCGAGCGAGCGAGAGAGAGAGAGTGTGAGAGAGAGAGAGAGTGAGTGAGTAATCGTTTTATTTTCAGGTTTCTGCTACATTGTTGCTCCAAGGCGCACGACACCGGGCCGATAAAATGCAGTGGTGGCGAACGGATATGCAGATCGGAAGCAGGAAACGAGCTGTCGCCGCTCGTTCGACTCTGACAAATTGACAGGAGAACGGTGGAGAAGGCTGCGGACTCAGCTGGTAATTATTCAGACAATTAAATGATATTAATGATAGCGTTTGTTGCTGGTAGGATTATTCCGGATTATTCGATAAAAGTCGGAAGGAAGAGGGAAGAATTTCTTTCGCCGATTAAAAACCCATTAATTTTCTGCCGCGTTTCCGAATTTTCGTGATTCCGATTTATTTGCTTTCACGTTAGCACCCAAAAACATCCCACGATTCAAATTTATCACAGGAATTATTCTATCAGTTCTGTATAATCCCGTTGAAGTCACAATTTATTATTCGAATTTTTTAACGTCGCGTTTCGTTTTACCGCCACTGTTTAATTTCGTGATCGCCTACAGACATCACGCGTGTTTTAATCCCTTGCACTTGCACCACTTTAACAGGAAAAAATTCCCATCAAGAACGCGAGATTGGGGGATTCCACGATCTTCTCGATCCTCTCGCAACCGCATTCGGCATCGCCGGCCGGAGCAACGCGAATCAGGGCCGTGGAATTTAACAGTATCGTAATTTTATTCCACGGGAGGCCGTTTTCCAATTATTGAATCGCGAGAACCCTCGAAGGAGGCTCTTTGTACCCCCGTCGTTTCCGGGAAGCGAACAGAGAGAGACAGAGAGAGAGAGAGAGCGCCCTTTTATCTTCCCGACCGATGTTTTGTTTCGACCGAACAATAGTAATTAATTCCGACGAATAAAAAAAAAGAGCGGGAGAGGGAGAAAAAACAGAAGATCGACCGGTGGGGATCGGTTCGTATTTTTCGGGTCGATGATTAATTTCTGAAACGAAGCAGCAGCAGCCCCAACCGCTGTGCGAGAAACAGAGAAAGAAGAAGAGGAAGCGAGAGGGGGCTTCGCGAATCGTTTAAACGTTTGACAATAGGCACCGCCATACTTCCGTCGGAAGTCAATGGACTCCGTTATTGAATTCTCCGGCATTGTTTGCGCCCGTTTTTTCGCGAACGCGTGCCGGCTACGACTCCCGGTGCCCCCGTATTATTAAAATGCGAGCCGAGACGAAACCGTGCCGTTTCCTCTCCCTCTTTCTCTGACTGTGTGTGTGGGTGTTTTCGAAAATGGCCGCCGCCCCCCCCCCCCCCCCCCCCCGTTCATCCGATCGATCCGGCCGCGTCGGATTTCGCGGCGGGCCCGCGTGTCGCGCGAACAATAATCGTTCACGAACCGGTCGGGTCCCGTGAATAATAAATCGCCGACGATCGATCAGAATTAATCCGCGGATAATTGCCCGGCTAAAACTTTCCGCAAAGCCGATTCGTTATTTTGTTACGCGTCCGAATCGTTGTTTACTTCGGCGTGTTCGATACGCTCGCAATTTTTCATATCCCGTCGAATCTCGCGCTTAAAAGTCTTCCACTATTTATCGCCAGTTTATTCGGAGACTTCCCGACGTTTTTTTTTTTTTTTCATTTTTATCGATACTCTCCCACTCTCGACGCGTGATGGCACTGTTGCGTTGAAATAATAAGGAGACCGTGGCCGGGTTAATTGTGAGAATTGGACTGCGGATTTTTATGGAGAATCAATGTTTTCAAAAAATAGGAACCAAATAGAAAGTTTTTTCCTTCTTTGATAATCTTAATAGTAGATTGAAAATAGCCTTCTTCCATTTGCTCTAATATTCCGAATATTTGAAATTTCACCAACACAATTTCGTTACGAATGCACAAAATCCTAGTGGTTTGTGCTTAATTTGAATGAATTAGATTCACTTTCCGTGCTCGAAAGGAAACGATCAAACTACGCCAGTTGATAGCAAGGTAGCTCGACCAATCGCGAGCAAAGTGTTAATTAATACGAAGCGGCGATGTTTAGTACGAAGCTTTTCCGAGGCGATAAAGACGAGCCGCGCGTTGTTTCATCGAACGAAACGCGGCCGGGGATCATTTTACGCGGCGCTCGTTCCGAATAATTAAATTATCATAGAATCATTACGTCGCCGAGCGAGAGTGTATCAAGCGATGGCTCGGTTTAATTAACGAACCCTTTCACCGGCCGACAATAATACGGTTTACCGGTGGGGTGGGAGCGATCGTTTGTTCCGAGTGAAAAAAATCGCATTAAGTCGTCAAAGGGTAATCCGGGACAGATAAAAGGAGCCACGTAAACCAATTTCCTTTTGTTCGAGGTCGCGCCGGAGCCGCACGAGATTACGCCGCGTCCCTGGCCACGCGAAATCGTTAAAAGAACATCAGAAACTACTTTCGTGCGTGAGCTACCGCGATCCCTCAAGTCGTCGCGGCCAGATACGATCCGATGCCAAAGGAATCAAGTTCTAGACCCTGAACACGATCGGGGAAACTGCTGCTTCGATCCCCCGGCCCGAATAAGGTCAACCCTGGAGGCGCGATATCGCCCGCGAAAATCTCGCTCCGCGTCCTTTCCGACCGGGAAACCACGGAAAACACTCCCGCCCACTTTCGAAAATTGATCCGGAAATCCCCGGACTACGGATCTCCTGCGTTCCAACCGGATTCGGCTGAAAATTTCATAGAAATCGTAATTTTACGTTCCCCCGGATAAAGCGATTGTTTTCTCGGCTGCCCGGAAAGATTCAGTGGTATTGACCCGAGTTTGATCGGACAGACGTGAAAAACCGCGCAGAATTTAATAGAAACCAATTCGGACTTCTCACAGTTGCCAACAACTCGAATACAACTGTGTGAACGCAGCACGCTGCGCGAACCACTTTAACTTGGAACATTTAAGTAGTACAGATTCGTATTTCGTCAGACACGCATGAAGAATTGTGCCGAATCTAATAGAAAATTATTCTGACATGGTACTGTTACAATTACATCCAATACCAAGGCAATGCGTATGCAGCGCTGATTGAGATGTGTTAGTAGCACAGGTTCGCCTTTGATCAGACACACGAGACAATTATGTAGAATTTAATAGGAAATTATTCCGACATCTCACAGCTACCAACAGCTCGAATACAAGAGTGTGAACACAGCACACTGTATGTATAGCTTCGATTTAGAATATTTAAGTGGTACAGATTCGTCTTTGGTCAGACACACGTGAACGATTCTTTAGAATTTTATAGGAAATTATTCCGACATCTCACAGCTACTAATAGCTCGAATACAAGAGTTTGAACACAGTACACTGTATGTACAGCTTCGATTTAGAACATTTAAGTAGTAGAGGTTCGTCTTTGGTCAGACACACGTGAACGATTCTTTAGAATTTTATAGGAAATACTTACAACTCGAATGGAAAACAGTATAAAGTATGTACACGTTTGATTGAGAAACTTCGGTAGTATACTTTCGTCTTTAGTCAAACCTTAGTAGAATGCCTCTGATCAGTGAACTCGTTAATATTTAATAGAAAATTATTCTTACAGCTCACGATGACAACTCCATTATAACGGTATGTTATGTAGATAGCTTTGATTTAGAAGTTTCAGTAGTACAGGGTCGTCTCTGGTCAGACACAAGTGCGAAACGGTAGAATTCAATAGAAAATTGTCGCGTATCAAATATCATTGAAAACTGTATGCTCTCTGAAATATGAATCTAAGGGTGTGTTTACTTTGTTCGCGTCCAAATTTCAAAACACTATTTCCAGCAAACGGTGCAATTGTTACGCAACTGTTCCCCCCTTCTTCTACAAGCAGATTATTTTGGAAACAGATGGATGGCCAATGAAACGTCTGCGTTTCCAAGGATTGCTGCGCCTTTCCCGACAGCTGACGCGCTTCGAGCATTCTCCGCGTGCCGGAGCCCCACCCTCGGATCGTTCAAAGGTCAGCCCAGCTCGAAAAAGAAGATCGGGGGCTGCGATTGATATTCACTGCTCGAGCTAGGGCACGGAGAGAGCATGCTGGTTCTCGAGGTATCGGTGGTAGGTTAGCGTGATTCGATTCTCACCTGCTGCTTGGTGATGTATATCGGTTTGTTCAGGATGATCCACGTGGTGGTCTCCTGGCAGGCCGGCATGGTGAAGGAGCCGTCGTACGTCATGTAATATTTCGTGTCCGGCAGGAGAGCCCTCACCGCGAAATTCTTAATCTCCATCGCCTGACCTGTGTGCAATCGGTAGAATCGATCGATGAACGAGCGGTGTTCGGGGCGCATGGGAGGTGGATCTGACAAGGCATCGACCGTGACGCGCATACGTACCCCAATTAGCATCGACGTGCCTCTACACGACCCCTCTAACACCTTGCCCCCGCCCAGGCAAGTGTAATACCGGGGCCGCTTACAACACCCGGAGCCCGTTTTCCCAGTCACTTAAGAGCTAATGGCCGCGAGCATGGCGAAAAGTTCGCGTGCGTCCCGACACACGGCCAGCCCCGTGCCACGCTAATTTCCGAGCCCGATCGAACCCTTGCTGGCTTCAACTTCGCGAAATTTCTCCGGCTTAACGGGCCGCCGCGCCGCAAGCGGGTCACGGGGCGGACGCAGCTGAAATTTTCAACCAGCGGATGCTACCTCGCGCCTACGAGGACAGCTTTATACACCCTCCGCCGGATTGGGGTTTGGGGTACGCGCGCGCGATCCCGACACGGTTATCGAATAACCCTTATCCGCGCCGTGGAACCCGAACCCTTCTTAGGGGATGGTGATCAACCGCCCGCTCCATTCTACCGCTCCTCGATTTACTAATATTGAAGTTGCAAGCTGCTGTGCTCGATACCTATTCAGCCTTCGAAAATACTGCCTCGGAGTGCACGAATATTTTTGCTTGAAAAGAATTCCACGTGTTCTTGAAATACCCGGCAACGAGTACGTAAAGTTTTCAATTTATCTGCCCAGTAGTTTCCTCCCCAAAAATTGCCGAACCTTCCACTCCCTCGACACAAGAAGTACCGATCATTGAATTGACGAATTTCACGCGATCTGTCCTACCTTTAAAAGTATTCCGTATCCTTGAAACACCTGGTAATGAACATTCAAAATTTGAAATTAATCTGTCCAGCAGTTTTTCCCCAAAAACGTCGCAGCCCGTTGACGCTACAAGTACCGATCACTGAAGAACCAATTGACGAATTGCACGCGATCTGTTCCACTTTTAAAAGTATTCCGTATCCTTGAAACACCTGGTAATGAACATTCAAAATTTGAAATTAATCTGTCCAGCAGTTTTTCCCCAAAAACGTCGCAGCCCGTTGACGCTACAAGTACCGATCACTGAAGAACCAATTGACGAATTGCACGCGATCTGTTCCACTTTTAAAAGTATTCCGTATCCTTGAAACACCTGGTAATGAACATTCAAAATTTGAAATTAATCTGTCCAGCAGTTTTTCCCCCAAAAACGTCACAGCCCGTTGACGCTACAAGTACCGATCACTGAAAAACCAATTGACGAATTTCACGCGGTCTCCATTATAATGCGACGTCGATGACCGCGAAATAAAAAAGCTGAAGTGGGTCATTTTGATCGATTCGGACGGTTTAGAACGAACGGTTTTCCGTCGATTAATTACTGGCAGAACGCGAGGCAGTGTTTAAGGGCATCGTTTCGCGATGAGATGTCGCGAGCATCGGAACACGTATTTTCGAATAGTCTTTGTATTCAGCCGCCCCGAGGAAGATCGAGTAAAATGCGACGAGAAATATTATACGCCAGCTACATTGGAAAAAATGAGGGAGCTGACGGAACAGCCCTCTGGGGCTGACCTCGTACCACATATGTCACTTAAAGGACCGGGGTGCGCCATAAGATATCAAGGATGAATTTTCCTGCTATCAGCCTATAACTTTATGTGCCAAGCCCCGGGATAATACGAAAAAATCCAATCGGTTTTTCGATACCGGCCGCCTCTTCGCGCACGACCTTCGTATTTTCGTCAGTTTCTGCCACCGTTCCCGGCTTAATATCACAGATACCCTTCTATAGGTTCTACAGTTTTATAAAACACAGGGTCTATCGATCTTTCAACGCCCAATTTTTTCGTGTCTATATATAGATCGATTCCGTAGACGTCGCGCGCACTCGCGAAACACAAAGACAACCGATCTTTCGAAATTCAATATTTCAACCTTCAAACTGAATTTCACAAATAAGCACCATCGCAATCCACGGTTTCATAAAATACCGAGAGTCGATCGATATTACTAAATACAATTTTTCAACGTTTGAACTCCATTTTACAATGCACTCTACGGATTTCATACTCTTCTAAAACAGAAGGGGAATCGAATTTCCTAAATTTGATTTTCCTAGGTTCCAATTCAATTTTATAGGGTATACTCCACGGAATCTACGCTTTTCGAAAACCCGGGGGCAATCGATTTTTCGGAATTCAATTGTTTCACGTTCGAGCCCAATTTTCCGCAAACCGTTTCGCAGATTCCGGACTTTTATAAAATTCCAGATCAATTTTCGCGCCGGCCGGCCAGCGAGTTGGCTGTCGTAATAAATTTGCGGTGAATTTAGCGGGGAGCACAACGAGGGGCTATCTGCCCGGGAAATTCGAATCTGTCTGGCATCGCCGCGAGAGAACGTATTAAATTACTGATGCTCTCACCTCCGTATTTGATCTTATTCAGCTCTTCGGTGAATATCCGTAGCTCCGGGTTCGAGAGGTCCCCGACCTGAAAGCCAACCGAGAGGATATCTGTGACGTATCGCTCGGTGCGATCTTCGCTGATCGCCGGCCCGATCTTTGCCGGCAGGAATATCCGCGGAGCGAGAGAGAGATTAGACATGTACCTGGAGCAGAAGCGACACCGCGACGATCCCCTGCGCCTTGTGCAACGCGTCCGAGAAGTTGTTGTACAGCTGCGCGTTGAAGCCAAATATTTGCAGCTGTGAATGAAAACGGACCACAGTTTAGCCGGGGAGAACCGACCCCTACCCCTCCCAAACAACTTACTGTTTCTGATACATCAACACCGCCGCGCCTTGTGTACGCGCTTCGATTTACTAACTTCAACGGTCTACGTCTGCCTTTGGTCGGACAAGGACAAAGGGAACAGAGTTTCCCAGGAAACTGTCCCAACACCTTGCTTTTTGGGATAGATCAATTGTTTTCTGTGGTCACTCGGAACACGCAGTGGTATGGACTTGTCTTTGGTCAGACGGAGACGAGAAACCGTGTCGAATTTAATTTACTGTTGCCAATCATTCGAACGTAACACAGCATACTTCACATAAAGGCTTTGGTTTAGAAGGTTCAGTGGTACAAGTTAGCCTTCAGTCAGAAATAAATGAAATATTGTGCAGGATTCAATAGAAAGTTATTCTAACAAGGTACGGTCGCTAACTGCCGAGTACAACACAATGTATTGTGTGTACAGTGGTATTTGTTTATCTTTGACAGAACTGTAAATAGACCTGAAATGCAGCTGCAAAGCAGTTCTAATACTGAGCATCGATTTACACGCTTCAGTAGTAATAGATCGTTTGCGATCAAACAGAGGAATACAAAAGGTGCGAAAGTGATTAAACGACTATACCCTGACAGATTATAGAGGTTCAATTTTATAATAATACGAACGACAACGTAATCTACGGTTTCTGTGCAGGCAAGTTAGAATTCCCAGTGGAATGGGATTGCCATTAGTCGGACAGCAACGACACACAATGGATATTCATTGTAAAAAGGCCACACAAGAGATAAAAGAGGAACATCGTGAATGTATTCAGGGATTCGACTAGAATAGGAGTGCCAGTGGTCAGACCACCGCCACATGCTTTCCAGAAGAGGCAAGAAGGACAAACGTTCCCTCTGAATGAATACAGGAAGAATGCATGCGAGGGGACAAAGTTGCATACTTCACCCAGGATCGAGGAATGAAGGAACATATAGAAGCATCTGTTTAGCAATTTAAGTAGAGTAGTACCGCGAATGGTCAGACGCCCGTAACAGAGTTCACAGATGCGGGAGAGTAGCATTACCCTTGAATGAATACAAGTATCGTATCTGCGGAATAATCAAATGTGCCTCCTTGCGTGTATAAATGGAAATGTGGAAGACATTCAGTGGTGCGGGTCGGCCGTTGGTCAGGCGTCCTGCATATTTTGTGTTCTCGCCTGCGGAATTGAACTTTTTCGACTTGATCTTTCATCTGCACTCGAAAGAACATCGACAAGAGTTTCCTTAACGTCTCTGCTGGTTCATTTTTTACAAAATTAGTGCAAAAACCGACGAAAAATTCAATTCTTGTAGACGTACGGACAGTGGAGCACAAGACGAGACAAAAATTTTACAAAATTTATTTCGAATTAGACAAGTGTTTCCTCTCATTCAGTTTAATCATTGTTCGAGTTATTTACGAATTTCCTATGGTTACATCGCTCTAGACTTCCGCACAAGTGATACACAAGGAGTAGTTCGAAGAACCAAAAGAGAAAAACTAAATAATTTTTTCCTGGACTCAATGCGAGGGTTAAAATTTTGAAAAACTTCTGTCAAGTAGAGCTAGGATGCCTTTACTATCTCCCGTTGGATTCGCTCGAATATCTTTTACAGGGACCGAGAAAACTAAAATTAAAGGTCTCGTCTCGATCTTGCAAAGTGGAAGTCCACGAGTAAAGGCATTATTCCGCAGATACGTGTTGCTGAAAATGATATTGGGGCCGAATAGTTTATACGATTGGACTCTTGAAAGAAGTCAAGTCTCACCTCGGCTGGAAAGGCGTGTCCATCGACGATGTGCTCGCTGCCCGTCCGATCGTCGAGGCCAAAGTGCAGGTGGATCTCGTGGAGCTGGTACCGGTAGCTGAGCGGTCCTCCGGAGATGTTGACGGGATGTCGTGTGTCGTTGTCGACGGCGAACGCGACGCTGTGCCCTGTGTTCGCGAGAACGCCGCCGACCCGGTGCTTGTCGAAGTGTAGAGGTTGCAGGTTCGGGTCGAAGAGGAGCCTGGACGGCTCGAGGTTCACCGGCGATTGCCGCCTGCCCTTGTGGCACAGCCACCATTCGGGATTGATCAGACCCCAGAACCCGGGACCTTCAAATCGCGCCGATTAAACCGGTGGGGAACGGGGAGGCTTTCGATCGATGAACGCGGACCCCCACGGGACCGGTTAACAACTTCGGAACGAAGTTTCCGCGACGCTAAGCCCGGGGATTAGCGCGCAAGGCCTGCCCGCCTGACAAATTATTCAGGGGTCGGGGGAGAGTCAAGTGCCGACCGGTTCATGATTTCATAAAACCAGCCCCCCGATATCATTTTTTCATACGATGGGAAAACCGTCGCGTCTGATCTAAGTGGCTCAAAGCGGACGCCGAGACCAGCCACGAGCCTCTTAATTATTTTTATAGGCCAGCGAATAGAACGCAAGCTTTTTACGATCGTCGCGATCGAAAGGAGACACGAACCGATTCCTTGAGAAACGATACAGACAGAAAGCGTACAGTGTTAAATTAGTTCGCGGAACGTCCAGCTTTCGAGAAAATCGAGCTTGAATGTCCGTCAGACGCGCTCGCGTGTCCGTGCATGGCTGACCGTTTCCCCTTCGCGTGCACGATCAAGTTCCAAGACCGATTCTTTTTTAAAACAAACCATCAGGTGAGAAAATTTCATTCTACATATTTTGTTCATTCTTATACACGCAATTTCATCGTGCTCTCGGGACACGTACTGTAGAAACGGTCGACTGAACTTCGATGGTCGAAAATTCACACCTTCCTTCAGGAATTTATCTAAACCAATGAATGTATCGGTCTCAAAATTTTTAGACACTTTCATCAATCTTCAGGGAACTTACGAAACAAACAAAAAAATCGCCAAAGCCGAATCGAAAAATAGTCGAATAGAGAAAAATAAAACGCGGAAGAACATCGAAATTTTGAAATACGAATTTCCTGTTCTCTTCAAGTAATTGCCAGATGTTTTAACTCTCGCGGATGCAACGCCGCGAGTATCGACTCGATTCGGATTCGTGTAGAAGCGAGACATCCTCCGAAGATGTCTGGCAAATTTCAATTTCAAGCAAATCGGACGACTGGTTTTCGGAGATTCGGCCACCGGTAGCAGGCGCGGATTTCGATTTCGAGGACTGCAGGAGTTCAAACCACTTTCCAAGACACAGAGCCACGAGAGACCGGAGAAAAAAAAAAGATTTGTCAAAGCCGTCGCGATAGGGAGACTCCTCGGAGAGCAGAGATTTCACTCGGCAGACACTTTGCTTGGGGGAAGATTCCGCGTATTCCGAAGGAGCGAGACAAGGACACAGGTTCGGTCTCCGAGCGAGGGTGGAAGTTAACGATCGGCGGGAACCTAACGGAAGAATCCCTTACCGGAAATGCCGTCGTAGGTCCACCAGGCGTCCCAGCTGACGGGCCTAGATTCTGGAAATAGTTAGGTTATCAAGAATTTCCGCGATGTCGTTTACGCGACGCGCTGAGCAGTCCTTAACCTAGAACCAGTTACGTCTTGGGTCAAGTGGCTGTGGATATTTGGCCACGGTTCGCCGAATAACGAGCCACTCGTCTCAATTACACGGTCTCGTGTCCCCGGGGGGGGGGGGGAACAATGATATCAAAAGATCTAGCCCTCGCGAGCACCGGACGCTAGTCGTTTCCGCGGGAAGGAAACGACAAGATGCGACGGGAAAGCAGGAAAGAGAAAAGAGAGGCCTCTTGGCGGTTCGATTAATCTTCAGGTTAAGAACCGCTGATTACGCGGCCCGTGGATCGCCGGTTCGCGTCGCACAATACCTTGTATCATAACGAGAACGAACACTCCCCAGACGCCCAGGAAAACGGAACTGAATGGGGCCATTCCTAGCGTTGCGCGGTCTTCGTCAATTGAACATCATTCGTCTCGATTCTACGAAGAAAAAGAGAAAGAAGAAGATATATATATATATATAGATATAGATATATATATCGGGTTGATCGACGAACACGTGTACGATGTTCCCAGTCTCCCACGTGGGCCGATCCCCTAACGAATACTCTCTGAATCGTCTTTGATCTCCGCGCGGCAGCGCAACGTCGCGAATCAATTTCCCTTTATTAATCCCAGCCAGAGAGTCTCTTCGTCGTCTTTCTTTTTTCTTGTTTTTCTTTTCTTTCGAAGCACACGACACACGATTCTCCTTTGGCTCGTCCGACGAAAGCGGCGTGGATACACCACCACGGTTCCCTAATCTCGTCCGAGGATCTCGCGCGCGTAGATGACACACGCGATAACGATATCGATCGTGCGGGAATGTCAACGACGGGGGCGTGTTTTAATCGAGCGTGGTCACGCGACCACCTCCACAACTCCGTCTCCCCATACGCTAGATCGCGTAGATCCCGTGGCCGGCTAGTGAACCCACCGGTGGATCGCGGACGTGTGCCGTCGCGTCGCGCCGAGCCTCGGACACGCGAAAGAAAAGACAAATCTGCAGTGATCGTTGTCGAAACGCTCCTCCGGCTCCGAGGGGGCGGGGTTCCCCCGTCGATCCCCCGCCCACCGCCCGCGACCCGCCACCCACCGGCAACCGTGCGACCCCCCACCCACCCGGTCCACTCCACCCCGTTCCACGACACTCCACGCCGATGTATTCTTAGGTCAGGAAAACTCGAGTAGACTCTGTTCGGAAAGTCGATCGATCGATCCGATCTCCTCGTATCGGGCCTGAGGATCGCGCTGGGACACCGGAGTGTCTCTAACCTACACCGGCAGCATCGAGATAAGAGCCCTCCGACCGTGTCCCGAGTACGATGACTCGGCTCTCAACCGCCCTGCCCCCCTCCCTCCCTCTGGCCCCCGTACCGCCCCCTTGCAACGCCTACCCCTATCCGCCCGCCGACTCGTTTTTCTTTCGGCCGCCGCCGAAGCCGTCTACCAGACGGTTCTTCATTGAATTTCGAACGATTGTTTCGCTCCGTCGCGAGCACCCTTTGTCCGAGGCCCGGCGCGGCGGCCGCATTCTAACCGAGCGTAAAAGTTGGCTCATTCGACGCTAATAAGCCGATCGCCCGCGAAACCCGCGCGTCTCCCGATCCTGTTTGCTTCCGATCCCGTCGAGCCACCGCGATTATTCGACCGATTCTTTGCCAAACCCTTGACGCATGGTCTTCCTCCGAGTTACAATCGCTAGAACCTCTTTACTCCTAACGATTCCCTAGAAGAGAAAGACAATTTAGATGAATCGTGTCCCTGCGTTCGCTTAATTGCTTAAATACTGGTAGCTACAGAATAAAAGTCGTCCTTCGTGCTCGACTAATTTTGTTTGAAAGTTTGCACGATAAGAGGTGGTTAACCCATTTGCATCATAAGGAAATATGAAAAGAAGGCCTTTTTTTTATTATATTTAAGTACAAATATGACTACAAGTCAAAGAACTTCATATTTCAGCAGTATAAGAAAAAATCAGAATTACTACTTTCATCTCCGACAACACAGTCCATTTCTATTTTTTAGCTAACGAATGATGATAGTGACCAACAAAGTTGAGCGTGTGCATACGGCTCAAGTGACCAGGAAAATTGGTATGGGACTGTGGAAATCAAATTTTGAGACGGAGATTATCGCCAGAATTTAGCGAGGGATTCTAGAGAAAGTTTGGAAGGGAATAAATTTTTCGAATGGAAGTTTGAGAGTCGCGTATTCATGTCTAGAACCTATGAAAACGAGATTAATAAAATAACTGTTAAGTATAAATCGTACGATCTAATGTGTAACCGATAATGGTAGAAACGGTCGCTAATGACTCCATTATTAATGCAACCTCTTGGAACCATGGTTTTCTAAAAATCGTATAAGAGTTGGGGAGCGAAATAAAAATAAGACTGCCAGGGATTGTGCACGAATGGCCGCAGGAAAGGTAGAGTGAAATTCTGGAAATAAAGGCAGAAGTTTTCAGGCGAGAATAAATAGCTATGAAAGGATTAGCGAAATATTGACAGGAATTCGGTGGGAAAAAATCAAATTGTGAAACGAAGCTGAAAAAGGGTGGAGGTTAACTCTAAATTCCCGGGGAAGGATTGACGAAAAATTGTGCAGAAACTTCGAAACAAAAATATAACAGTGAAACAAAGGTAAAAATTCTGGGGATTGACTCTAACCGCTCGCCGAGGGATCAGCGAAAAATTGTACGTGAGTTCGAAAGGAAAATAAATTGGTGAAACGCAGGAAAAAGGAGTTAAACGTTGACTCTAAATACCCACGGAAGGATTAACGAAAAATAGTGCAGAAATTCCCAAGGAAAAACGAATTGTGAGAAGAGAGTAAAAAAGGTTAAGGGTTTACTCTAAAAAGTAGTACAAGAATTTTCGTGGAACGTTTCTGGAACGAGGATAAAAAGGTTAGGATCAACGTGGAACGATTAGCAAAGAATTGGTACGGGAATAAAATTCTGTAACAAAGATCGGGGATCGAGTATGCGAGCAAGTAGGGTCGGCGAGATCCTCCGGACGGCCCTGGTCCGTCGGATAGCAGATAATCGACGTCCCGAAGCGATTCGCCTGTTTCCTGTGTAAAATTTCACCGTCCCGCTCGCAAAACGAGTCGATATTTCAGTGACACGTCGATTATCGCGATCTCTGATGAGAGTTTCAGCTATTTTCGGAAGCTTATCGGATTCCGAGGAGCAATCCGCTCGCATCGACGCGACTTTTCCCGTCTCGCGGGATTCACGGATAACGAGACAATTATCGTCGATTCGACAAAGGCTCCGGGGACGGAGTCCCCGTTTGTTTATAATCGTCGACAGCGATTTTATCGTTCGATCGCCCGAACGATTTTACCTGTTCCCCTTTCTACTTCTAATCAAGAGAGAGAGAGAGAGAGAGAGAGAGTCCTGAATTAAATATCGAGCCGATTAATCCGCCGTCCAATCTGTCGATAAAGATTTCACATAGAAACGTAGGTTCGACGATTCCAAGGATTCCTCTGTTCCCATGAAGGACACCTGCGAAGTCTTTCTCGACTGTGTAAAAATGGCGCAGGACTAGGAGAACAGCGTTGGCACTCTCCGAAGGAATCGGTTTCTTTCGACGGAACGGAGATCAACGAGGATTCTCCACCATTGGAGGGGGAAGGAATCCTGCGAACTTTTGCAAACACACCTGAGTCACAAGGAGAAGGAAGCCTGGTCGAAGCGACGGTTACACTGACAGCAGGACCTTTCCGGCTATGCAAACGAACGGTCAGCTCGGCGCCGACGGCGAATCGAATATTTCTCGCGGCTTGGCTCGGCTCGGCTCGCGGAGCTTCTAGTTCGAATACCGTCTAATCAGGCGTAGAAAGAGGTCTCTTCCCTTCCACTCGAGTGCAATTATCGGAGTGGAGGGCTCTAGTGCGCTCGGCGTTCCTGCATGCATATATGCAGGCAGGCACGCGTAGATGTGCACAGGCAAAGCGACTCTACATAGATGGGTATCGCTTCGAATCGCTTCTATATATATATATCGATGTGTACGCGTCTGTTTCCCGGTTTCGCTGACCGGCCGTCGAAACAACGGCCGGGCTAACAACGGGCCCGGCTCTCCACGATAATTGACCGTTCTGCCCGTAGAACTCGACTCTCGACTCACGGTTTTCTCGAATCTACGGCCGCGTCGACTCGTCCCGTGCACTCGTGGAAGAGAGGGACAGAAAGAGAGAGAGAGAGAGAGAGAAAGAGACAGAGGCCATAGACAGACCCGGTGTCCGGATTGGCTCAACAGCTTCCTACCGCGAGAGGATCGCCATGGTTCGGCCCGAAGGATCGAACGAACACTGTGTCCACAGTGGTGGCGCGACGTCCCCACATCCACCCGCACACACTCGCGAGAATTGACCCTATGGATCCCCAGGATCTCTCTCGCCCCGGAGATCCTTCTTCGGCCGGAAGATCGATTTCCTCGACCTCGAGGGCCGGAGAACTCTTAGGGAACCGCGAAAAACGATGATACCGCGACGCTCGGGAGAAATAGCGTGAGCGCGATCAGACGGGGACAGAGAGAACAAGAAACGGAATAAGAGAGAGAGAGATGGCCAGAGGGGTAGATAGACGAGGAGGAAGAAGAGAGGAAGGAGAGAGAGAGAGAGAGAGAGAGAGTTCGGCGTAGGGTCGGCCGCGCTTGCGAGACTGGTGGGAGGACGAGCGTGCGAATCGATCGCGGCGAAACGCGCGATGGTGCGGCCAAAATTTTCGCGTGACGAGCGGAGAAACGGGCGCCGCGTCCTGCGGAAATCAATAATAGGCGATCGGGGGCCGGAAAAACCGTCTCGAGGAAATCTCTCCGGCTACGGGATCCACGCCCGGGCTCGATTCTCCTCCTTCCTCGAGGAAGAAGTCGCAGAGCGGTGGACTCGCGAACGAAGGTCCTTGGCGGCAGGCTCGCGATACTGACCGTGGACGAAGGAAAAAACCGTGCGACGTTCCCGGCTTCTCGCGGCTTCGGTTGTGGCCCCGCGGCTCCGGCGCGCCTCCTGCTGCTCCGTGGGGCGGCCGCGCGGCTTTGTCACCAGCACTTTGCGACGGACAACACTGTGCGCTTTCTACTGGCGGGCAGGCACAGGCAGACAGGCTGGCAGGCACGCACGCAACAACCAGACTGCTCTCTATCCGACTGCCTCTGCGCTCCGTCGGGCAAAGCGAAGCGAGACGAGGCGAGACGAGGCGAGGCGAGGCGAGGCGAGGCGAGGCGATGCGTCGCGACGGAGGCGAGTTGGTAGCGCCGCTCCCGAGCGGAGGCGAGAGTAGTGGAGAGGCTTGTCGACGGCTGGCTGGCTCGCGGCAAGCCCAGGCCAGGGCCGAGCTTTTTTTCCCACGGAATAATTTCGTTAAAAGCGCGGCTCTGCGCCTCCGCGAAGGAACGACGAAGGAGGAACAACTGCCCTACGAGCCGCGCTCTCTGTATACGTTCCTCCTTCCTTCTCACCCTCCCTCCCTCTCTTCGACCAACCCTCCCTCTCTTCAGACCTCTGTTCGACCCCTCTCGCGCGCGGTCTTCTACCCTTCTCTGTCGGACTCTAGCCTCGGCCGATCCGTACCCCATCTAGATCTCTGTCGGGTTTTCCGGTAGCCGAGAGAGCGTACGCATGCGTCCCCCGATGTACACCTATATATCCATCCCCGTGTGTTTCCTCCTCGTTCTAGGGTTCCTCGGCACACCGTGTTCCACCCTCTATTCCGCTTCTCGTTCGTTCGCTCGCTCGCTCGCTCGCTCGCTCGTCCTGTCCTCCTTCTCCGACCGTGGCCCTCCGTTCACCCACATCGATGCTTCCGGACACGGTGGAACGAGCGTTTCGCGCCTCCGTGACTCTTTCGGGCATCCTCGGAGGACGTCTGCGCATTGCACGTCGCCAGGACTACGCCGGCCGAACGACGCGATAGCTTCTTCCTTCCGACGTCTTCTCGTCGTCCTTGTCCTGTTCTCCTTCTCATGGTTCTACTCTACCTCGTCCTCGTCTTCGATGTCTTCGTCATCGTCTTCTTCCTCCTCTTCTTCTTCTTCTTCTTCTTCTTCTTCTTCTTGTTCTCTCTTCTTCGAGTCCTCCGGCCTTCGGAGGCCAGAGATACATCTGTACCAGTTACCAGCGTTTCCCTTCCACCGCGATCCCTAATGAATCGACCTTTTCGAGATGTTTGACCCTCCATCCCCCATGCCCCGCTCACCCCCTCTCGTCACCGTCGAACCCCCTCCGCGCCGCATCCTTATCCATGGGAATAATCAATGGGCCGAGATGTTATCGAGTCACCAGGCCAGCCTGAACTCGTTACTCGATCCTATTTAAATTGGCCGCGTTCCATTTATCGCTGCTTTTTTACTTTTTTATCCTGTCTCCGTCATCTTTTCTCTCTCCCTCTCTCTCTCTCTCTCTCTCTCTCTCTCTCTCTCTCCCTCTCGCGGACAGGATTAATTCGATCAATCATCCGTCGTCGATCAACGACGATGGGGAGAGAAGAGCAACGAGACAGAGGGTCGACCCGCTTGGTCGTTCGATCGAATTTCAGGGGACGTGATCTTTTCATAGATGCTTCGCGCGAAGGAGAGAGGGAGAGAGAAAAAGAGAGAGGAGAGAAGCTGATCGAAGAGCAGAAATTACGTCGGGCATGCTAGCACCGGGGTCGTCGGTGTGTTCGGTTTTACGCGGACGCTATGGACGGCCACGTGACCAGCCAGGATCTCGCGCGGATACACCGAAAAGCTCCTGACTGGTCGACTACGCGGAGCCGCTTATCGATTTTCAAAGCGGCATTGCCCGAAACGCGGCTCTCTCGCCAGCCAGCCAGCCAGCTAGGCAGCTAGGCAGGCCATTCTCTCTCTCTCTCTCTTTCTCTCTCCCTCTCTCTCTCTCTCTCTCTCTCTAACTTTCTCTCTCAATCTCTGTCCCGCTGTTTCTCTCGCTTCGTCGTTCCGACACGCGTGCGGAAAAGTGGAGCTCGGGATCGGCACCGATCGGCGGCCGGTCCACTTCACCGATCCTCTTATATTGCGTCCGAATGAATAGAAATGCACTCGAGTTGTACCGGCGCGGCGCTCGAGAACCATGCTACGCGCCAGCCCGCGCTGAAGAATGGGGGTCGGGATATTTTCTCATTGATATCTCCTTCGAGCACTGCTTGAAAGCCGGGCCGGGCCGGGCAGGGCCGGGGGGCAAATATTTGCGGCCGACAGTCGAAAGCGAATGGAATTTAGCGGCACGCTACCCACGACACCTCGCTTCATCCGACGAAATAATCGGAAACAACGTGCTTTTTGCCCGACGAGGCTCGATTCCGAAATTTCCAGTAGTCGTGGCCAGCCGTTTGTCGGACGTCCAGGCGTAAACAACGCGAAATTCAGAGACGTTCCTGCTAGGAGTTAATTGTTTTCAACGCCTCGCGTGTTTTATGAAAATCGCGGTCTTGCGAGGAATCCTTGGTCAGCTGTTCGATAGCGATAGAGTTTGGAACAATTGTTTAACCCTTAATAGTCGAACGGCGACTGTAAGACGCCACTAAAAAGTGCTGTATCATTATTCAAAATATTTTTTACATTATGAAATTTGTCTGTATTTAATACATTATTAAACACTTCAGTATTGTACGATTAAATTGCACGATTTTCGTATGTATAACATAAACAAGAATATATAGAAGGGAAATATTCGAGCGCAAAGGGTTAAAATGAAATTATTGAGCCTTCTGTAGATGTGCCTGAATCATTCAAAAGCGTACTGATAGACTACTAATAGTCAAAGTGTTAATGCATGTAGTCCGTTTCGTACTGCGTTATGTAGTTAGAAGTTTCGGTAACGCAGACTTACCGCTGGTCGGACGGAAACTCGAGCAGGGGTTGAAACTCGATGAAAAATCAACCGTCAGAAGTAATTGTGTCTACGTAAATGGAATTTAAAGTGATATGTCCTACACGGAACGTCGATTTACAATGCTCAGTAGTACAGATATAGCATTGATCAGGCGGAGATTCGAAGAAGTTCTGATTTACGTCGATGTACGTCTGATGTATGTCGAGGCTGGAGCGACATTTAACAGGTTGACTGGTTGCAAAATTCCGGAGTGCAAAGGGTTAATATAGAATCACTCCCAAAAGTTAAATATTTCTAATAGCTGTTATTTAAAGTAATGGATTCTGTGCAGGAGCTCAATATAGACTTTTCAGTAGCATAAGTATATTGATCAGGCGGAACACTGCGCACAGATAAAAATGTAGAAAATAATGAAAAACTGTTTTCATGGTTTTCTGGCGTCTACTCAATACAATTTAGCTCAATTCTGTGCAGAGAGACCTGTATTTTAAAGTTTGGGTAGTACATGCCTGTAATTAGTCAGACGCAACTGGTGTACAATTTACATTTCTCTTCTAACAGTTAATTTCATCGGATAAACGCAATATACCTTCATAAACGCTATACAGAAACATCGATTTAGAAGTTTAAGGGGTATGAGTCTGTTCCTGATCAGACACAAAGGATACAGTTTGAATTCAATGAAAAAAATCTCTCATCACGCAATTCCTATTCGAGAGTCAAATTGAAATAGATTACGGCTCACGTATAAGTTCCAAGTAAATGGTTTCAGTAGTATAGCCTCTGCATTGGTCAAACATAGACACGAGAACGTCCCAGCACTTTTTCACGCACCGTAGATATAACGCATCGCAATTACTGTAGATTCCACTGGACTTTCTAATCTAGTAGAAACTGTGATACCGTAATAAAAGATCAATTTTTTAAACATACTAGAACTTTTGCGAACCACTATATATTTTAAACCTTTGCACTCGAAGCTATTTCAACTCCAAAACGGAAGATTTCTTCCCACCTAGAATATTTCCCTTCTATATATTTTCTTTTCATGTTATACATACGAAAATGGTGGAATTTACTCGTACAATATCGAAATGTTTAATAATTTATTAAATACAAAGAAATTTAATAATGTAAAAAATATTTTGAATAATGATACAGCTAAGGGTTAATAACCTCTTGAAAAATCAATCCGTCAACTCGAGAATTCGCGTGTTCTTCGACCCCCGTTGTCCGAACGCGGTGAAACTTTCGAAAATTCCTATTGGACCGGTCAGACAATAAAAATGTTTAAAGCGCGTTTTTCGCAGGGGGATGTGTCGGCCCCATAAAAAGAGGCCAATTTCGGTGGAGTCGGACGAACCGGACGCCGGAGTTTTGCTTTCGCTGCTCTGCGACAGAGGAGCCCGCGCCGTTCATCGTACGTGCCGATTCCAGATCGTTCCTCGTACTTTGAGGAGCCGTGGTGGTACGGCGCGGCGCGACGCAGGTATATTGAATCCGCTGCGAAACTTATGTTTGTTTTATTCATGCCGATTGCCAGCCGCGCGGGACCACCAATCATTATGGGTTATCGATGCTGTTCGACGCCGCGACTCATGGATATGCAAAAATCACCCTCACCGCGACCAGATATTGGCCGGGATAAAAAATTCGGTGTTTGACGAGCCGTCCGGAGTGAACGGGAGGGTGGGGGGTGGGGGGACAGAGGGGGATTCAGCCTCGAAATTCGTTCTCGTGTCGCGCCGTCTATCCCCCCTCCCCCTCTCGTGCCCCATCCCCCAATCCCCGTTGCTCTTGTATTTAGTCGTTCGATGAATCGAATGGAGAAATTTTTCCGGTTTCTCTCTCTCTCTCTCTCTCTCTCTTTCTGTCTCTTCTCTCCGAGCCAACCACCGTCGTTCCAGGTAGGGGAAGAGGGAGGGGGCACGTTTAAATGAACTTTCAGAATCGACGAATTCTTTTTTTTTTTCGTTGTTTTTCTGTTTGGTCTTTCTTGTGTATACGTGTGTGCGCACGGCCGCGGTTTTTTTTTCGCATTTTCCGGTCAGATACCGGTCGAACCGAGAGATATGGAGAGTCGGACGGGGTAAACGAGGGGCGAGAACGGTGAAGGGGAACGCGAGGGTGAATCCATTCGAGCAGACCAGAAGTATTCGGGAAAATTGATTGACCGAGTCGCGGATATTTAGATCCGTGATATTTTCGCTAATGGATGGACCGACGCGAATTCGCCGAAAGAATTTCCAGCGTGGATAGCGCGCAACGCCGGCTTCGAACTCTTCCCGTCCCGTTTTTTTAATTTGTTTATGCACTCTTGTCCCTAAGTAACCGGGACCGCTCGAATGAACGGGCAACGGCGCGCGGCGTGCTCTAATGAAAGACCCGACAGATTTTTTTGGTGGCGGGGAATCAATATTATAGTTCGACCCGTTTCACGGGGCTCCGTGACGTTTCGCTGTTAGTATTTCGTCGTCTTTATCAGTTCGACGCTGGACGAAAACGCTTTGAACGCTCTGTACAGACCGGAAGTCCGGGGGGCAAATATTGAATCGTTTGGTAAGTATAATCGTTTTTCAGTTTATCGCTTTTCCCTTCGACGCATTCTATTCCCGTGTTTCCCCCCGCCATGACGGACGATTACCTTCATCAAATTTATCGTTCTATCGTTTTAACGACGAGTGCGCTCCGAGGACGAATTACTTTAATTACTATAATCGCCTATTTAACCCCGGGGCGAACCCGCACCGGCCGGATAAGAGTGAAATGTGCCGTCGGATCGGGAAACGGGCACAGTCCCCGAAGCCGGGCGAAGGGTTAAGGGTCGGGGCTCTCGAAATAAATGTGCCGGATCAACGGGTGTCCAATGAAATGTAAAAGCGAGAGGATTCTTGTCCCGGCCGGGCAATAACGCGGCCCCGGGCCTCCAGTAACGAAGTAACGACAATGGATTATTGCCATAAAGGCAATATCCTGTCATCTGTTTCTGGCTGCCGCAAACGAGACGGACCTACATTTTCTCCGGGCGGCTATCTCGCCGGCAATATATCACGAAATATCGACAATCGTGACGTCTCGCGCAATTAGGACGACGTCCGCGTCCTTCGTGATGCGTTACACTTTTCTAATAACTCTGTCTTTGCCTGTCCCTTCCTCTGCCTTGCCATTCCTCCCTGAAATGGGATTTGGAACACATTCTCCCTCACTTTTATTTTGGATCTCCCCTTTTTTCTATGTTTTTCAGTCGAAAAGCATTTTAAAACCCTCCACTTTCTACTCTCTCAGGATACTACTCACTCGGCTAGCTTTCTACTCTCCTACGTTCTAAGGTCCCTACATCTAAATAACCTACTTTCTAAGGTCACTAATCACACAGCCAGCTTTCTAATCTCTCAGGTCTCTAGCCTACCAGCTCATACTCTCTCAGTTCTCTACTCTCTGAGCTCTCTACTCTCTCAGTTCTCTACTCTCCAAGCACTCTACTCTCTCAGTTTTTTACTGTCTCAGGGCACTACTAACTCAACTAGCTTTCTACTCTCTCAGGCCTCCACTCACTCAACCTCCTACTCTCGCAGGTCACTACTCACACAGCTACTTTTCTAAACTCTCGGGACTCTACTCTCTCAGTTCTCCACTCTTTCAGCTCTATACCCTCTCAGCTCCCTACTCTCTCAGCTCTCTACTCTCTCAGCTTTCTACTCTCTCAGTTTTTTACTGTCTCAGGACACTACTAACTCAGCTAGCTTTCTACTCTTTCAGGCCTCTGATCACTCAATCTCCTACTCTCTCAGGTCTCTACTCTTTCATCTCTATACTCTCTCAGCTCTCTACTCTCTCAGCTCTCTACACTCCAAGCTCTCTACTCTTTGAGCTTTCTACTGTCTCAGGGCACTACTCACTCAGCTAGCTTCCTATTCTCACAGGCCTCTACTCACTCAACCTCCTACTCTCTCAGGTCTCTACTCACACAGCCAGCTTTCTAATCTCTCAGGTATCTACTCCTTCAACTCTATACTCTCTCAGCTCTCTACTCTCTCAGCTTTCTACTCTCTCAGGTCACTACTCAATCAACCTCTTACTCTCTCAGGTCACTACTCACACAGCTAGCTTTCTAATCTCTCAGGTCTCTTCACTCTCAGCTTTCTACTCTCTGAACTCTCTACTCTCTCAGCTCTCTACTCTCTCAGCTTTCTACTCTCGCAGCTTTCTACTGTCTCAGGACACTACTCACTCAGCTAGCTTCCTATTCTCTCAGGCCTCTACTCACTCAACCTCCTACTCTCTCAGGTCACTACTCACACAGCCAACTTTCTAATCTCTCAGGTCTCTACTCCTTCAACTCTATACTCTCTCAGCTCTCTACTCTCTCAGCTTTCTACTCTCTCAGGTCACTACTCAATCAACCTCTTACTCTCTCAGGTCACTACTCACACAGCTAGCTTTCTAATCTCTCAGGTCTCTTCACTCTCAGCTTTCTACTCTCTGAACTCTCTACTCTCTCAGCTCTCTACTCTCTCAGCTTTCTACTCTCTCAGCTTTCTACTGTCTCAGGACACTACTCACTCAGCTAGCTTTCTATTCTCTCAGGCCTCTACTCACTCAACCTTCTACTTTCTAAGGTCATGTCTCTACTCCTTCAGCTCTATACTCTCTCAGCTCTCTACTTTCTCAGCTCGCTACACTCTCAGCTTTCCTGCAGTCTTCTTTCGTTCATTAAAAGAAGTAGAAGGTAACAATGAGTTAGAAAAAGTTGCTCGATGTTGCTTCAGCGTGGATCTAGCATAATATCCAGTGTAAAATGATTTGGAAATCCTTTTCATTACCGGTCCGCCGTTGTCTGGCAAGCAGGACAACGCTTTAATGAATCCAATTCCCGCGCCGCAAGAAGATCCTTCCGCCTCTCTCGAAAATGGAGTTTGAAACTCTTCGAAATTTGTGTACGACGAAGCAACAACGGAGGCGTTGCGTCGCGGCGTCGCGACGCTTGTTCTCGTCGGGCGGATTTGTTTTGACAGCGAGGATACATTAGTAATGCAGATGAAGTTACGCGGACGGAATTTTTATGTGTTTTTCGCGGCTGTCGTCGGCCAATTTTTGGCTCGTTTTCAAGCCACGTTGCATCGTGCTGGAATCATCGGCCTTTGTTCGGTGATTTCAATAACACGAGTCCCATCGTCGTGGAACATTTAATTACTCGGGGACGGACCCGAGGATTTTTCGGCGAGACACGAGTCGTAATGAAAACTTATGCGAAGACGCATCGCTTTTCGAGTTTATCGTTGCTCGCCCTATTGAAAACGACCAGACATTTGAATCTCGCGGAATCCCGGAGACCCCGTAACTTTCTTAAACCGCCGTTGATCCCGACTATATTTACGAGAAATAAAAGTTTAGCGTTCTCCGTTTGCTTTAATAGACACGTTAAATTCGCTTCGCCGCTCCGGATGTCAAAATTTACTGTTCGAGGAAGAATGATTCCGCGAATACGCATTGCCCATTCGTAGCCGCCTTTTCCGACGGCATTTGCAAAATTAAATTTTTATTTGTGCCAGTGTACTCCCCGAGCCGCGAATATACAAGCGAGAATCAAACACAAATATTTCGCGTATATTACAATCGAACACGCGGAAAAGCTTTTTCCCGAGCGTCGAGCACGCAGAGTTTCATTCAATTTCATTCACGAAATTCGAATGCGGCGTTTCCCGGAGGGTTAAACGTTTCGAAGACCCTAGAAAAATATCGGCGGTCGACGCACAACGGTTCCCGCAAACGACGAAAATGAACATTTCAAAACGCGCGCTCCGTCTAATTGGGAAAGCTACTCAGCCAATTGCCTCTCGATTAATCGATTAGAGGGCGATTCGCGAAAGTAAATGGTTCGTGGCTCGCGTAAATAATTCGTCGACATCGATCCCGTCCAGCCGATAGATAAAATTCCGAGAATAAAAAAACGGTCCCGTTTAGTTCAACACCGCGATGCATAAAATATAGTTACTCCGATAATCCAACGGACAGCACATTTTCGCTTGGACAGTTTCACAGATCTTCGCACCGAATGAAGAACTGAAATTATAATGAACACATTACGAAACAATATCCTGCAAATTGAGCCGCTCGCGTTGACATACAAAACAAAATATTTTGATATCGATAATCCAAGGATTCTAAGGCGTGGAACAGAATATTTTCGATAAATTTACAAAACTTCGCGCTAAGTAAAAAATTGAAAATATAATGGACACATCGCCATGCGAAACGATATCCTGCAAATCGAGGAGCTCGCGTGGACATACAAAATAAAATGCAATATTTTGATTCCGTTAATCTAAAGCATGGAACAGAATATTTTCGATAAATTATTAAAGTTGAAAATGTAATTAGCATATTACTATGCGAAACAATATCCTGCGAATTGAGAAGCTGGCGTTGACATACAGAACAAAATATTTTGATATCGATAATCCAAGGATTTTGAGGCGTGGAACAGGATATTTTCGATAAATTTGCAGAACTTCGCGCTAAGTAAAAAATTGAAAATATAATGGACACATCGCCATGCGAAACGATATCCTGCAAATCGAGGAGCTCGCGTGGACATACAAAATAAAATGCAATATTTTGATTCCGTTAATCTAAAGCATGGAACAGAATATTTTCGATAAATTATTAAAGTTGAAAATGTAATTAGCATATTACTATGCGAAACAATATCCTGCGAATTGAGAAGCTCGCGTCGATATACAAAGTTAAATAAAATATGTTTGTCTCGGTAATCTAACGCGTGAAGCAGAGTGCTATCATTTCAATATATATGCAAAACTTCACACCGAGTGAAAAACTCGGAATAAAATGGACTATTTACCGTTGGTGGCTATTACCCGATCCTGCGAATCGCAGAGCTCCGCTCCTCGTTCTATTAATAGCGTGCGAGAACGAGAGAGAGAGAGAGAGAGAGAGAGAGAGAGAGAGAGAGAAGGAGAGGAAAAAAATAATTTTCATCAGAACGCGCCACTGTGGCCTGATCGCGTTTATTCGATAAGCGAGTTCAAGTTTGTCCGGGACACTGCGGTCCCCTGTTAATTTTATCGTTCCCCGATAACATCTGATAACATCTGAAAGCTCTCTCGCTAGCATTGGCAACATTTTGCCAGCGTGGCGTGGCACGAGGCAAAGCGAGGCGAGGCGAGGCGAGGCGAGGGTCGAACGGCGACAAATGGGCCGAGCCTTATCGGCCTTGATCGCTTATTAAGTAAATTCCACGCGGGCCCGGCCAATTATCAATTACGATGGAGTTTGCGCTCGTTTGATTCATGATTGTTTCGCGTGACACGCCGGCCGCGACACGGCTTCGAATTAAAGCTGCGCGGTTACACGCTCGCGGCCGTAAATGTTAACGCGACGATTGCCACGGTGGTCACCGATCACCGGCGCTAACAAATTGTTTTGCTGGCTCCCTCTATCGTTCGCTCCCGGTAGCCGAAAAGTCGCATTTTCCCCGAAATACTTTTTTTTTTTTTGTTTCATTCCCGCAGTCAAAACCAACGGAAAACAACGGCCGAAAATTTCTGCGGTTTTATTCGTCGATCTTCGCCGAATACAATAGAAATTCTACAGTACACGCGGAATTGTGATTTTTATCCGCGGTAACAGCGATGGTTGAATTTTCCGTACAAATTTTAAACTGTGCTCGGTTTGAAAGTTTCAGAGGTACCGGGCAGCTATTAGTCAGACAGAACTGTAACGTCTGATTGCTTCTAATAAGCGTGATGTGCCGTGGTTTATTTTCTACGAAGAAGCACAGGTAAAAGTTTCAGCGGCGCCGGATGGTAATTGGTCGGACGTAAAGTCTACACAATTAACGTTTATCTACGGACGTACAATTATCTGTGATAAAAGGAACGCCTCGTAATATAGTTCTTATAGACGCGTACATCGACATAGAAGTTTCAGTAGTGCAGATGTAGCAATGATCAGACTGGTCTCTGTACAAAAGAACAATTGAATGGGATTCGATTCAATAAAATGTGTTCTATGTATTCGAAACCCTGTTTGAGAATCTATCAGTAGTGCAGCTTAACCATTGGCCAGACGGAGCTCAGGACCCGTAAGGTTCAATTCTACTAGACGCGGTAGAGTCCTAGTCTCGCGGTAGTTTACACGCCAGTATTTTAAGTAGTCCAGGTCTGTCGTTGGTCAGACCGTGTAAAATTAAAATTTATTCGCCGACATCTAATTACCCGCGACGAATGGAACGCGCGCGCCGTATTTTGTCTACAGACATAGAATGTTCAATAGCGGCGGTTTGCGGTTGGCCGGGCGCGGACTTTCGCGGAATCAAGATTTATCCGACGACAGCTAATTACTTTGGATAAATGGAACGACAGGGGTTACGGGTTAACTGGTCGAAGGGGAGAATGGTGTTCGAATGGGATCGGTCCGAGCCGGGCTCCATACCGAACATGCTCCTCGCTCGTGGCAGATTCCCCGCGCTGGAAGGACATCACAGGAATCGTTCCCGCAGCGTTCCCGAGCGTTCGTCGTCACCGCACAGGAAACGGAGGAAACGCAATACCAACCGGGCCGGCATTATGAAGTCACCGTTCGCGGTGTGTACGTGGCCGTCTGCGCGTGTAACTCGGCAAAGAATGCGACCACGAAAGCGAAACGCGGCCGTCCTCCCTCTTTCTCTCTCTCTCTCTCTCTCTCTCTCTCTCTCTGGTTTCCTCTCTTCTCCTCTCTTCTCTGCTCCCGGCGTATAGAACTGCGGAGCAGACAAATGTCGATGGCGAGCAACAAGTGTCGAGGGTGGCGGTCTTTACTTCTGACAATGAGTACAAAATCTGGCTGACTCGAATACGGGGCGAGCAAGCAGCCCCGGCAGTGTGCCGGGGACTCGTCACAAAGCCCCGGCTACATTCACAATTAGCGATCACGCGAATTCGGCTCTCCTTTTCATTCAACGGCCGTGCCAGCAGCAAGCACACGCCCGCGTACGCGTCGCATAATCCCGCGGACACCCGACTTACAACACGCCCGGTCACACATTTGACAAATTCGCCCAGCTACAATTCCAGGTTTCACCTGACCAAAATCATGACTTCTGTACTAAGTATTAGGGGGGGGGCCATAAGTAATCAATTATTTTGAAATCTAAAACGAACTTTGTAGGAAATTCAAGTCCTTATTTCTTAATTTATTATATAATCTCCATCATTATCAAGGACAGTTTGCCATCTTTCCTGCAAATTTTCAACCCCCCTCTTATAGAAATCCAGGGTTCGAGAAGCAAAATATGACTCAAGGTGCCTCCTTACATCTTCTACAGAATGTTTTATTTCTTAAATAATGCTCCAGAGATCTGAAAAGTTCAGAGGGAGCAATATCCGGTGAGTACGGGGGGTGCGGTAAAACTTCCCATTGAAAGTGGCTTAACTCCATTTTTGGTAAGGAAAGACATATCATTCACTTAATAATTCCTATCATTTTAATAGGAACTGTAAATTTAACTCTTCTAGATACATTTAAGCAGTATGACACATTGGTATACTGTATGTATATTTTTAATTTTATTGAAACACAAACCCTTAAATATCTCAAATTAAGTATAAGTGGACTTAGGCCACTTTAAAAATAAACGGCTCATATATATATCTGTATACGCGTCCCGTAAACCTAGTGTTAAGGGTCGTTTCCTGAGCACCGTCTGACCAATAATCAATCTCTACTACTGTAGATCGTATCGTTATGCATTCTAGATATCAGGAATGATTACCCGTTCAACAGAAACGTGAAATCCCAAGATTACATTTTATTCCGCGCATCGAATGGCAGAAACAAAAAAGCATTATACCGCCAATTTGCACCGCAGCTCGATCGGAGGTACGCGTATCTGATATAGCATTTTGAACCATTTTTCCCGGGAATTTCGCGCAGCTCTGTCAATTTGTACGGGAAATTAACGCCGATTCGTGTTTACCAGATGGAAAACTAAACACGGGCGTCGATCGATTAAAACCCGCTCTTTTTTTCCCGGTGGTCGCACGTTTTTTTTTTTTACTCTCGTCTGCACGCGTGGCACGGGTGCGTGTGTGCGTGAGTGTATGCGTTTGTTCTGTTTCATTTTTCCTTTCGGGCGTTGTTTAACGGTCGGTTAGCCAGCCGCGAATAAATCAGGAGAGAGTACAGGCTCGGTTTGTGCGTCGGCCGACGCGGCACGGCGCACGGTTTCATTCGAGCGATTATTTCACATTTCATTTGACGGAAGATTCGTCGGCCCTCGTAAAATTACACGGTACCTTTATTCGATAAGTTTTTCACATTTCATTTGACGCAAGATTCATCGCGCCCTCGTAAACTTCACCCCCGCGGAACCTTTGCCTCGATAACTCTTCCCCTCGCGTTTTATTTGCTGCTACGTTCTTCAACTTTCCCACCATTCCACGATCCTCTAAGAAGTTGCGCGAGATTATGTTACCCCCCTCGCGTCATCCCTTAACCCCCGGAGATCCTCGTTTTTCTTCAAAAGTATCCGACGTCCGCATCGACGATTCGAATTTCCCGCACGAAAGGTAATTATCCAATGGTTCCTGATTGATTCCTTGTTCTATTTTGATACGAATTCGGACACGAGCTTTCACGCTGACCTAATAACATCGACAAGGCACAAATCTTCGAAAAACTCTACTTCCGGTTCCTAGATTCGGTTTTTATTCGATTCCACCCAGGACCAGGAATTTGAATTTAAAAGCGTATTTAAGTTGAACATCCTCCTCGCGTTTCTCCGAGTATTTTCAAGATCCCGGAATCTACGGTAGACATTTTTCCATATATTCTGGCCCTTTAGGAGAAGGAATCCTTAAAGTGCCGGCTGAATCGAGTCGTGTAGAATTAATCTGTTCTTTCGGTGCACGAGAAAATACTCGTTCAACCTTGCACCAGTTCGACGATTTTGTACTTGTTTTCGCAAAATTTTTAATATTGTTCGTTCTTTTATTACTAGACTGCTGATTTTATACATTCATGACAGAAATGGATAACCGCAATTTAAACCAGTGGACATATTAAAAAGATTTAAGGATATCAGCGTATCGGTTTCAACTTAATAAAATAATTAAAAGAAGAAATAAACTTTTATTTCGCTCCTGCGTCTCGCAATCAATGCAAACATTTTGCGTAAAGATTCCAGGCTAAAGACTTCAGGCTGTTAAAAATTTAAGGCTACAGGCGAGGGGCTCTACGTACATGTTTACACACATCCATTCCTCATACATATTTTACAACGAAAAAATCAGAGTACATGTTCCTCGAACTAGAGGCAAATTGTACATAAATGTTCAAAAAGATTGTCCTCGTGGTTTCTTGAATAACGAATAGCGAGGATCGCCTGATAACACTTTGAGTGCCTACCCAGCAGTTTCAAAAATGCCATATAGTCAATCTACGAGAAGGAGAAAAAAATCGAAAAGTTGATGAATTACTCTAAGAATACTCTGTCGCCCAGCATTCGCAAATATTTCTTTATAAATATTAAATATGTCTTTATAAATCTAGACAAATAATCCCGTGTCCCATTTGCGGGGGGCGCGGCGCTGAAATTGTTAATTGGAAAGAAATCGAGCTACACCAATGTAATGAATGCAAAATCCGTTTATTTCACACACGCAATCGGCACCTTCCCCCAACGTAAACATGATTCTCCGGGCACCTGATGGGAAAATCTATGATCTGCCGAAATTCGATGCCCGTTTCCTCCGTGGTGGTGGTGGTGGTGGTGGTGGTGGTGGTGGTTGGTGTTTTGGGTGTAGGAAACATCCAGATCCACGAGGTGGTGGTCGGGCGCCTGGTCGTCGTCGACGTCGTCGAGGTCGTGCTAGATCGCGGGGCCCGTCTGCCATGACCCGAGTAGTGACCTATCCCGTAGGTATTTCCGGATTTGTCCTTGATAGGTCGCAACATGTCCTTGATAAACTTCAAAAGAAAACACTCCTCGGAGAAGAAGTGTCCCTCCGAGAAACACGTCAGCATGACGAGCAGAAGCCCCCAGCTCAGGCAAAAACGGTGAACTTGAAATCCCATTTCTGGAACAGCCGTCCTCGAGCGGATTTCCTTCTGCGAACGAGAAGAAATTAACCGGAGACGTGGCGGACGGGAACGAAAAGAATCATTTCTCGACGCGTCTCCGCGGATCTCTACGCTTTCCGAGAAAGATCAAACGGCTTCGAAGACAAGCTCTCCAACTAAATTTTCAGAATGCGTACAATTCACACAGATCTGCAAAACATACTTTCTAAACTTTCGATACGGGCCCACAGAAGAATGTTGCGAAAGGCAACTTTTAAAAGCGGTAGAAATAAGAGTAATTTTTAAGATAGAAGTAGGGTTAGGTTAGGAGAGGGGAACAAAATAAAGTACTACTACTACTGCTACTACTAGTATTTTCTATATAATTCCGACCAATTGCAATTTTTAGAAAATTTCCTTCTCGCGTTGTGTAGAAAAATAATTGTTCCGACTTCTCAAATAAATCCAAGTCGCATGGTCCAATATTACCCCTTTGCACTCGAAGCCATTTTAACTCGAAAACGAAACATTTCTTCCGACCTAGAATATTTCCCTTCTATAGATTTTTTTGTTCAGGTTATACATACAAAAATGGTGCAATTTACTCGTACAGTACTGAAGTGTTTAGTAATTTATTAAATACAAAGAAATTTAATAAAGTCAAATATATTTTGATTAATGTTACAGCAATTTTTAGTAGCGCCTTACAGTCGCCATTCGAGTGCTAAGGGTTAAAAATATTATTGTCTTTTTTAGAGACTCTGTGACTTGCAACTTAATTGACGCAATTACCGCAACCCTTTCGGAAAACAGAGAAGCTCGAAAAGCAGCCTGACAACACTGGAGCTCGCGACTCGTCAAAATGACGGGATACTAATTTTTTATCCTTCGAGCATCGAAACTGTAACAACGCATTCACGGAGAATATTCGATAAATTCATTTTTTTTTTTTGGACGTATGTACATAGGGTAAATACAGTCTTCTTATTTTCACGGTGTTGTGCATTGTAGTCGCTTTTACTGGTGCACCGGTTCTACTGTCACAAACGAGAGTACAAATAGACAACAATACCAGCATGGACAAATAGGATAGAATAATATTTGAAAAGCTCTCGGTATGACAAACACAGACAGACATTTAAAGAGTCAACAACGGAAACAGTTGTTCCACAGCGTGTGACTTGTAAAAATTCTCCCATAAATCTAACACAAACCAAATTTTCGACTCACTGACGCCAAACGCTACCAAGCACGAAGAGCGACTAGTGTATGTTGCTTTCTAAAAATAACAAGATTGAATTTATTCCGACTCTCTTCAATAATTCTCCATGGAAGCGTTTTCATAGTTTCATTAACACTAGATTTACAGGACGATTCACGAGATTTACGAGATTAGAGTTTTAGTTTATGATTATTTAGATTGTAAAGATGCATCTAGGAGAAATTATTCAACAAATTTATTTCATATAGGGTATATATAAAAATGGCGAAAAATTTGGATAGTCACATTCTCGTTATTTTCACAAAGTACTGTAAAATAATTATTGAGATTGCAAAGATGCATCTAGGAGAAATTATTCAACAAATTTATTTCATATAGGGTATATATAAAAATGGCGAAAAATTTGGATAGTCACATTCTCGTTATTTTCACAAAGTACTGTAAAATGATTATTGAGATTGCAAAGATGCATCTAGGAGAAATTATTCAACAAATTTATTTCATATAGGGTATATATAAAAATGGCGAAAACTTTGGATAGTCACATTCTCGTTATTTTCACAAAGTACTGTAAAATAATTATTGAGATTGTAAGGATCCATCTAGGAGAAATTATTCAACTTTATTTCTTAGGGTATATATAAAAATGGCGAAAAATTTGGACAGTCACATTCCCGTTATTTTCACAAAGTACTGTAAAATAGTTTAGTGCTCCGTAAACCTAGCGTTAATTGTAAAAAAAGGGAACTGATCATTTCACCGTGGCAGGTTTACCGTTAAACGGCGACGTCTCAGCATAGACAAAATTAATAAAAATGCCACAATGTCTCCAGAGGAAACTGTTCCCTTCTGACCCTCTGCTTTCCGAACAACGTGACGAACAGAAACCGAATCTTCGACTCACCAGGCTTGAATTTCTCAAAAAAGAAAAACGAACGAAGTCTGTTGTAACTCCTGTAGGAGAAGCAGCAACTGTTCCCCCGATGATTCTCTACTTTTCTGAACGACGTGGGTCGTTCTCGTCGTAAAAGTCGCGTTCCTCGTTGGCTGTCGATCCGGCGCTTTTAATTCCAGCTGGGAAGTGCTCGGCGGTCGTCCAACAATTATTCAAAGATTTATTGCCCGGCACGGGAGCAACTGTGTATTTTTTCTCTTTCTTCGGGTTCTCACCGGCGTGTCCCCCGACGTCGACGACACCGTCGCGTATCCCGTACGATCCCCTCGAGACTATAAGACCCGCTTCGCCATAACTTTTCACCGGCTACAATGAAATAAAGCCGCACCTACGGAACGTGGGACACCGGAGCTCGGTTCACGGCCGAACTAGTCCGTATAAATACCACAATTACTCTGCTAGACGGAACGACGACAGAGCCTGCGAGAGAATACCCTCGGTCTTTCTTTCGTCACTATATTTCTCTTTCTCTCTCTCTCTCTCTCTCTCTCTTACTCTTCTTTTATACTATTCGGGCCAAGAGTGCAGACCCGCTATCTCCGGCCTAGAATTTATATCGGGACAAATGTTTTACCAGATATCTCCGTCTCTCTCTCTCTCTCCCTCTCTCTGTCCCGGATCCGATCGTCATTATCTGCCGACGAGTCCGTTCGATTTCGTGTGTACCCGATGCTGGACCCGACCAACAGATCGCTCGACCTTCCACAAACGCGAAAACATCGTTCGCATTAGACCTTGCAATTAAACCGCGCAGCTTCGCTGGGATTTTTATGGGATTAGAAGGAACTGGGGCGGAAGCAAAATCTTCTTTGATCTGTTCCGGGGTCGATCTTGGTCCAGGGAAGACGACGTTCTTGTTAAACCTGGTTGCGGAAGGTCAGGCTTTCTTTAAATCAGAGCTGTTCAGCGTCTGCCCGTACGGGCAGCGATTTTCTTGCCCTTGGTAGAACGGCGGGCACGAAGCCACGCCCCTGCGGGCAAGACTGCGTGTGTGTTTGTCACAGCTTCGTGGCCAGCTACGGTTGTGCTACAGCGTACCCCCACTCCGCTAAGTCACTTGCCCGTAGCTTTGCCCGCGGAGCATCGGCGGGCGCCATTGCCCGCTAATAGGCATGTTGATCAGCTCTGCTTTAACACGTTAACCATGTCAGTCACATATGACTGACAGTGACATTTTTATTGTGACATATCCAGATAAACCGAATTTTATTAAGATCTTTAGAATTCAAAAGGGTTAAGACAACATGCTCTACAATACATTTAGAATTTCTAGTTTCGCTTTCATTAGTTAAATTACTCTGATTTTGTAAGAATCTCTGGAAATGATCATTGGCACTTAACGTGTTAACACTAAACCTACCACGGTCAAAATGACCGGTTTTCTATTTCGATGTTATCGTAATTATAAAAACGTTTTCGTAGGAAATTAGTAAATTAACTTCTTTATTGAAGCACATATTATAATGAAAATCGTACAAAGTTTAACAATAAGTAAACTGAATCTTCTCCCTTCTATAAGACGTTACATTTTTATATGTTTTGTGGTAATAGTCGTCGTTCGACTTCGGATCTTTGTGCGAAATAGAAATTGTTGACGTCATTTGCAAGAAACAGTAACAATATACGGTAAGGGACCCAATTACCGTGGGGGTACCAATTACTGTGCCTATATTAAACATACTTATTTGTAAAGCATAATGAAGTTAAAAAACAGATATATAACATATATATTAATTGATTTTAATGAAAAATATGTAATATAGGCACAGTAATTGGTACCCCCACAGTAATTGGGTCCCTTACCCTAGACCTTTGTTTTCTCCTTTCGCAATCTGAATAAGTTGAAGACAACAGATTGACAATTAACGCTTCCACCGTGTTAAATTGCATGAAACCGTTTTTCTCACAAATGTATAAAATTGTTATTTTCTAATCTAATGTTAGGCTCGAACGTTCCTCCTCTATTCTCGGAATTCGAAGCGATAAATTGAACAACTTTATAAGATTGCGTAACTTGATTTTATGTAGCGTTATATAATTCTTAAATTCTTAAATTCTTTCGATCTTCTCGCTGCTTTAAATTGCAGCTCATTTATGTTAGAAATGCGTCAAGTCCACAGTCTAATTGCGAGGAACTCTGGCCCAGTATCGAAAGAAGAACTTGTCGATGTACGGGGTGTCCCAAAAATGTTGCACTTCCTTGAAAACTGTGACTCCCGAGGTGATTCGAAGTAACGTTTTCCTTTGCGAAAATGTGCTCCGCGGTTTCGTTTAGGAGTTATTAACGAAAAACACGCACCAATCAGAGCGCGGCTATAGCGGGCGGACATTCGATTGGCATTGGCCGAACCGGAAGCCGTTCACTGTAGCCGCGTTCTGATTGGTCCGTGTTTTTCGTTAGTAACTCCTCAACAAAGGCGCGGAGAACATTTTCGCAAAGGAGAAAGTTACCTCAAATCACCTCAGAAATCGCCCATTTCAAGGAGGTACAGTGAATTCCCGCTATAAGTCAGTTGCGCGGCTCCGGCGAGAGACATTTAGACGAGATCTGAGGTTCTCGCCGAACGTTGCATTTGAAACACACAGTGCACGCTGGAAACGCAAATGTCACTATCCGTCTCTATGTCACAAACCCATGACTATAAGTTCGAATGACTTTCAACCGCGAAACTTGCACCGACTTACAACGGGAATTCACTGCACCATATTATTGGGACACCCTGTACATTACGTTAATACCGTGCCGACAAGATCCATACGAATGGTCACAGCAATCATATTAAACCTTTGCACTTCGTTATCGCTGCTGCGGCCACATTGTCAAACAAGTTGATAACTCTGTTGTCGCTGCTACGGCGACGTACGTCATATTAAAAATTGCTCGAGCTGCAAACGGTGAAACATAAGAAAAGAGTAATTCTCCTGCAAAGAGGCGCTCTCAAAATTATTTACAAAAGGCGGCAAATGATAAATCCGAAATCAAAAGAAACGCAACAATTGAGAGGAAGCTCGCACAGCCGGCCGGTTTATTGCTAAATTTCAATAATCAAAGAGCACAATCAACCTTCAATATTTTTTGTAGCTTGTTCTCCCAGTGGTTCCAGGGGTCCGGCAATAAATTTCTATCCGGTTCTCATAAACTATCGGCCTCTCTCTCTCTCTCTCTCTCTCTCTCTCTCTCTCTCTCTCTCTCTCTCTCTCTCTCTCTCTCTCTCTCTCTCTCTCTCTCGTTGGGGAGGGAAAAGGTAAAGGGAACGTACTCAGCGTATTTTTCCGAAACAGTTCTTCATTAGCCTCGGACCAGTGAACGTCGAAAATATTTTGTGGACACGAACGACGGGTAACGAAATTGCTTTCCCCCACTCGGTACACCCGAGCAAGCGAAAACTATTTTCTTTACGTTACTCAGGGTTCACCACTCCACGAGTCGGACGGTTTCTTCTCGAAGACGTAAGGTCGCGTTCACTCCTCCCCCTCCTCCTCCTCCTCCTCTCCCGTTTCCTCTCGTCATATAATTCCGCTTCATTCGGTGATGTTTTTATGCGTTTCACGTGATCACAAACACCGAGTGCCGTTATCTTATCGCCCGGCAAGGTTACGCGAGGACGGTCGTCGGGTCATCATCTTTTTTCCGGGATCAAGAGCGATGCGTTAGTGTTTAGAATGTTAGGTGATACATAATGAATGTTCAGACCGCGTGGAATATGAAATGAGTTCAATCAAAAATAACACAACGAGAAAGTTGTGAAAGTCACGCCATGTTACGCTGTGCCTTTTTTTTTTCTAGACATTTTACGTCTTAAATAAGTAAGTAATCAATTAAACATTGCATACCACCGTGTTTGCACGTGTCTTTGCTACGTCTGTCCAGAGCCTTTTTTTCGATACGAACACTAAATCTCTCGAAATTGAGAGAATCTCTCTGCAATATACGTATATGAACTTGCAAGGGTCAAAATCTTGACAAATTGACGCTTCAATGTTGCAATGAGCAGTTTAAAAGTGGTCACTTGTGTTTCCTAAAAGTCCAATCTACGTCTGTCCAGAGCCCAAATTGCGAATTTCTACCTCATCGTCGAGTAATTTGTAATATTCGGCAGAAAACTCGCTTTCTGAAGCAAGTATGACGTCACAAGATGGCTGCCGCAGAGAGATTCTCTTAATTTCGAGAGATTTAGTGTTCGTATCGAAAAAAAGGCTCTGGACAGACGTAGCAAAGACATGTACAAACACGGTGGTACGCATTTTTAATTGATTACTTACTTATTTAAGACGTAAAACATAGCGTGACAGTCAAGGCCAAATGCCTGCCGGCCCCCTTAAGAAAAGCACGGAGAAAGTTTCTTCTCTCAAAATAACGCACCCAGAAGACGTCACTGCCAAGGACTTTTCAAAGGCGGAACCTGGGTTGCGGCAATCTTCACTCTTTTATGAACAATCTTCTGAATCATCTTTTCAGATCTCTGGAGCATTATTTAAGAAATAAAACATTCACTTCTGTGGAACATGTAAAGAGGCACCTTGAATCATAGTTTGCTTCACGAACCCCGGATTTTGTGGAGTTTTTGGAGATTACATAATAAATTAAGAAATAAGGACTTGAATTTCCTACAAAGTTTGTTTTAGATTTCAAAATAATTGATTACTTACGGGCCCCGCTAATAAAAAGCTGAACCCTGCGCCTTTGGATCATTGTGCTACGCCAATAATAAGCTTTTGACAATCTTTCTTTCGATTAGAGCAGATTCGAATAGATTATAGTGCAGGAGATGGTCTGTTGGTTCACGAATGAAACTGCTATTGCTGTTGAGCAATCTATTGAAAAATCCTCAGCTATGGACCGTAGACTTTAAACAATTACGGAACAAGCCACGCTGGATAATGTGTCGATTGAAACATTTGCTCGTCGTTTTTACAAAAAAAAAAAAAAAGAAAAGCAAGTCGTGAAGTTTTAACAACGATGAAACGAGGAGGCGGTTTAAAGTTTATCGGTCAGTCGAGACCGAAAACGGAGAAGAACAGTCCGGGAATAAATCGGTGGCGCGAAATCCGTAGCGACTTTGCGCGAGGTCTCGGGTATCTCGGTCCGAGATCCGGCAAGGTCGCAGCGTGCTCATCGTTCACCTAATTACCCGGCCTTTTCCCGGTACGGGGGAGCCGAACGAAGCCGTTTGAAAGGATCGAGAACCCTCGGCCGAGTTCTGGCGTCACCCGGGGGCCAGATCCGTCGCCGGACGGGGTTAATACCTGCAAGGGTTTGCAACCGGCGACCCCCATTCAGGTAAACGTTCAGCCGGCGATCGTTATTACGTTTAATTGGACGTGAATCGGCCGCGGGAAAAGGGCCGGACCCCCGAGAGCTTTGACGTATTCAGCCTCGGCCTCTTTCTCTCTCTCTCTCTCTCTCTCTCTCCTCTCTCGCCTCTCTCCTAACCAGCAGACTTTCTCGCGCAAAGTTTACCGCGTTCTTTAAACACGCGCGGCTTGCAAAGGCCAGCCCGGCTTCAAGAGCGAGCCTCGAGTACTACTTTTCTTCTAATCTGCAAGTAAGTTGTCGCCTTTGTGCCGACACGGTTATTACAACACCGGCCACGCGAGCACACGCCCCGGCTAATAGCAACCGGCATCCTTTAAAACCGGAAGGGGTAACGTTCTCGCGGAGATTACCACAGTTTTATATTTTAACACCCGACACGACCACGCGGAAATGCGAAATATGATATCGTAGGAACGCTCGTTATACAGATTCGAAAGGGAATTCTACGACACGACGATTTTGTTTGTACTCAGTCCACTGGTTTTGCTGTTTCCTTGTATAACAGGATGTCTGAGCTCCGTTTTCACTGTCGAGGACTCTTCTTTGGACGATCATTTCGTCTACCGAGAGGTGAAAGTTTTGGGAGAAGCTTCCGTAGCGAGTTCCCGGAATTCAAAAGCAACTTCCCTGCGAAATTTCTACTTCCTATGTCAAAGGGCTCCGGAGATAATAGTCGATACAAGTGCTTTGGGTAAATGTGACTTGTTACGGCCTTTTCCCGGTAGTCAGCCTTCTAGAGAATAAATTGTTGAACACTGGAACCACCGCCGAGCCCTTCAATAAGAAAATGTACTAGAAAATTTCTCAAAGAAAATATTTCCACAAACTCAACGAATTGTAAAAGAGAAAATCTGAAATCCGTTTAAAAATTGTTTACGTTAGTCACAGAATAACAAACAGAAATCGATTTGTCTTCTAGTGGTTTTATTAAGTCGCAAGAAATGTATTTATCCGGGACTCTTTAAATCTTTCCACTGCGCTGTTTCAAATAAATACACTAAATGCGCAGTGTATCTTGACCTCGTATAACAAATTTAAAGGATAGGGTATTAATAATTGCTAGACTGAGGATTTGTATGCAAAATAGAAGTTGTCTGAATTAATTGCAAGAGACAGCAGCTACACAGACGTGCATTTCTCCTCGTAATCATTTTGTACAGTTGAGAACAACAGTATTTTTAAATCTTTTAAATGTGTTCAATATTTTACATTTGGCCCACTAATTTTTGAACAATGCTTAATATTTCTGACTACTGACCTTAAATGGCTGACTACTGCAACATTTGTACTATTTGGAAACGAAAAAGACTGTATAAAATTTGCATGGCGTAACAATCGCTTTGCTCCGAGTGTTTTCTCGTGAAGATTACACCTTGAAAATTTAATGAAACGTCCAAACGTGTCTAAAAAGGTGCTCGACGCGATGTATTGCAAAAGCGGATTGAGCAGTAGATCGGGCGCCATTTTGTCGCCGAGGGTAATCCCCCCTCCGTTCGAGACCAACCATTATTTCGTTGTTTGTAGAAGGCAGCGTGTGCTCTGGAGCCGTATGAAAAAAAGACCTGGCCTGCGGGTCGCGGAGATGAATTTCGCAGCGTTTTGGAAATTTTCATTTCGAAGATCGCCGGGCGAAAATTAGACCGGCGCGCATTTGCGGAAACTCGCGTTCGAGTTTAAATGAATTTACCTTCCGCGTCGTTTTTCCGACGAATGCCCGGCGATAATGTACCGAAAATAATGGGAAAGTTTTGATAAAACGGGCCAGAGCTGCGCCGAGCAGCGCCGGCTGCGAATTCACCGTGTGTATTAAACGGGATATGTGTTTCTGCGGGAGTTTTTCATAAAGGGCGAGCCGCCGTTGAAATTCTTGCGAATTTTCGCGGAGCTCTCGCTGTCGGTAAACACTGTATAACATGTATGACGGCACCGTTCGCTATTTATAAAATCTCTGTGCACCGAGATGGAACTGGTTTTTTGACCGGGAAAACTTTCGAATTCGCAAATATTTGCAAGATCATCTGATTTTTCCAATACTTAAATTCACGCATTTTTGATGATTCAATATTTGCACGGCTCGCAGATACTGTCTCGAAATAATCGACGATTCTCGTTCGATTGCTGTTGGACGTCGAGTCTTCGCGTATCCGGGCTACTGGGACTTATGTCAATTTTCAAACAATTTGAGGCTCTCCAGGCTCCGAACTTTCGCATCTCCATATTTCTCAATTTTCTAGCACTCGAGGGCTCTTAGGGCTGTCATATTTGGTGCGTTAGGCTGTTCGGACATTCGATGCCCAAAATTTCACAATTTTCGAACACTCGGAGGCTTTCAGGACTTCACGTTTTTCACGTTAGGCGATTCAGACATTCGATTCCCAAAATTTCTCAATTTTCAAGTACTCGAGGACTCTTAGAGCTGTCATATTTGGTGCGTTAGGCTGTTCGGACATTCGATGCCCAAAATTTCACAATTTTCGAACACTCGGAGGCTTTCAGGACTTCACGTTTTTCACGTTAGGCGATTCAGACATTCGATTCCCAAAATTTCTCAATTTTCAAGTACTCGAGGGCTCTTAGGGCTGTCATATTTGGTGCGTTAGGCTGTTCGGACATTCGATGCCCAAAATTTCACAATTTTCGAACACTCGGAGGCTTTCAGGACTTCACGTTTTTCACGTTAGGCGATTCAGACATTCGATTCCCAAAATTTCTCAATTTTCAAGTACTCGAGGACTCTTAGAGCTGTCATATTTGGTGCGTTAGGCTGTTCGGACATTCGATGCCCAAAATTTCACAATTTTCGAACACTCGGAGGCTTTCAGGACTTCACGTTTTTCACGTTAGGCGATTCAGACATTCGATGCCGAATTTTCAAGTACACTCCGAGACCGTGGGGGCCTCAAATTTCGAGTATTCGGCGATCGAGACAGTCGTTGCTCACAAATCTACACTTGAGATTTCTAGAGACATCAAATTATCGCGAATTCAGCCATCATCCGTTCGGCGCTCCAAACTTCACAATTTTAAATACTTGAAGACTCTGGAGACGCGAAGTGTCCGTGTATTCAACGATCGGGGACCGCCTACGCTTTCAATCTTGCGAATCTTGGAGACTTCAAAGGCTCCGGCAGAGTCTGCCGGCGTAACCAGCTATTTATTTTTCGTCGCCGTTTCTTTTTCGTTTCCGTTTCCGATCTCTCTCTCTCTGTCTCTCTTTCTTTCTCTCAGTCGCCGCGCCTCGTGTTTTAGAGTGGCCTGGTTATTTAAACAAAACCCGAGGGCCGGAAGTGATTCGCAGATTGTGAGGCAGGGACAAGAAACTATCTCGAAAACTGACTCCGAAACTGCAACATTTCGGGGAGAACAAAAAACGCGCCGGCACGGACCAAGTATTCCGCAGAAAGAGGAGCGTAAGAAACATTTTTCCAAAGGATTCCGTCTGAGTAGAAGTTTGCGCATTATTTCCCGGCTTTCTGGCCCCGGCCACGGAGAAAGGAGAGGATTTTATCCCGAACTCAGTCATGTGCAACAAAGGGGTATTGATATGGGCTGTGCTTGTGAAACGGGCCAATAGCTGCGACCGCCATTGTCACCCGCGGCCAGATCCATACCGGAGATATCTGCTGTATTCTTCCAACTACAAATTCCCCCGGTCAATTTTTTTCTTTCTCGCCCTCTCTCTCTCTCACACACACACACACACACACACTCTCTCTCTCTCTCTCTCGTTCCCTCGGTTCTTTCTCTACCTATCGTCATTACGTATCTCTCCACTTTCCGCCAGTCGATACGTCGCTGCCAAACCGGAGCGTTAGTCCCGCAACAAGAAAATTCCTGACGCCCCATATAGACACAACGACCATTCAACTGTCCCCAAAAAATTCGAAAACTCTTCAGCACGTACATCTACAAAGTTTTATGGCTGGTCAATTTGTTTTTCGTTTGAAAGTCGTACCTCTGTTGGAATTTTTCAACGATCACAGGATCGAACATACAGTTTTTTAATATTTGTTATATTCAGACGATGTTTCAACGTATGTAAAAATATTCGTGCTACCTGACGTTGTATTGATAAAAAAAGGTGGGATTTGTTTCGTTTAAAAAAACCGCACCTTCTACAATCATACGACTGATCATGCGTTTGCGGATCCTTCGTTAGATTTCGGGGAAGTTTCCAGGAATACCAAACATCTGCAGGCAAAAATAATCATCATATCGTCATCGTTCATTACATTTGTCAACAACGTCTTTATTTCACTCGGATATTATAATATAATATAATACACACTTTTACGAAATAATTGTGAAGAGGCTAAAAGAATGTGCCAAAAATTTGCGAAACGTTCGCAAGATTTAGATTGCAACAATTCGTGGAATCTATTTAAAAAATCTGCAGCTCGAATATCTCACTGAGTATTCGCAAAAAAAAACCATCCTCGAAATAAAAATATCCCAATAACTTAAATCAATTGTTCGCTTGCAAGAAACCTTCGTCGAACCTTAGAATCCTAGGAAACATAAAAAAAGTGAACACCTCAGGTCCATCATTTTAATATTCCGATTATTAAAACCACCCTCACATTGACATTGTATTGAAAATGGCTGGCGCTCCTCAACAATGTCCCTCAGCGAAACCATCAAACGCAAAAATAATTTATTTTAAGAACCTTAGAATCCTAGAAAACATAAAAAAAGTGAACACCTCAGGTCCATCATTTTAATATTCCGATTATTAAAACCACCCTCACATTGACATTGTATTGAAAATGGCTGGCGCTCCTCAACAATGTCCCTCAGCGAAACCATCAAACGCAAAAATAATTTATTTTAAGAACCTTAGAATCCTAGAAAACATAAAAAAAGTGAACACCTCAGGTCCATCATTTTAATATTCCGATTATTAAAACCACCCTCACATTGACATTGTATTGAAAATGGCTGGCGCTCCTCAACAATGTCTCTCGGCGAAACCATCGGACGCAAAAGTTCCACATTTTACAGACCCGTCGATGCACATTTCGAGAGTACGCGGGGCAATTTTTAATGAAAAATATCGGCTCGTTTCGAAGTTGCAGCAGTTTGAAGTAAGCGCATGGAAAAAATGATTTCATTTACGGCCACGTGCATCCATTTCGCATCGATTGATCTAATAGAGTAATATCGCGCGGCAATTTCTCGTAGTACGGTCGCGTGCGGCGCGACGCGTGGAACGCTGGCAAAAAAAGTAATTGTTTTCGGTCGGCGTTGCAATTTAAAACGACCGCGGCGCTTTCGTCGGTCGTGTGTGCGTCGAGTTAGGCTGCCGGGAACGGCGTGCACCCCTAATTCGGAACAGTATGAAACCGGCTTTTAGGGAAGTTGTTTGTTTCAAGGGGAGAGAGAAAGAGTGAGAGAGAGAGAGAGAGAGAGAGAGAGAGAGAGAGAGAGAGAGAGAGAGAGCGGGTATTACGCGGCAGGCCGCGTTTTTATTATTCATTTCTTTAATGGGATGCAGCATTGTTTTCTTTTTCCGGCTGCTAATTACGAGAAGTGGATTTTCGTTGGTCTCGGCAACCGAGAGGATGCTGAACGCATCCACCGACCCTCCATAGAGACTTCATTTTGCGCGAGATCAAAGTGTCTAATGTAATTACAAGGAATTAAATCGTACGGCAGCAACGAGTATCACGGAAATTGTAACGCGGGACAGAAAAACTCGACATAATTAATACCCCGAGACGATGAATCCTGAAAATTTTCAAAGCTTTGTCTCTACGGGCCGCACGTCGGGGATGCACGAACACGTAAGCCGGCATGGAAATAACTTAAAATTGATCCGTTGCCTCTAATAATACGCCGACATCCCAAGAAACCAATAACAAATGGAATATTTCATCGCCTCCCTTCTCGAACCGTATTCTGGTCCAGAGGTTTCGAAAGCGCGAACATCTTTCGTTCTTCCTTTATAGAAAAATTAGTGGACTTTGCTGAAACATACGCGAGATGGACCACAAAAGTTTCACGGTGAAAGATTTTTTCTAGTTCCATAGTAAAAAAATTCCCAAAAGTAACCAAGAATACGACGTCCAACGCTAAAACACCCAATTTCACATGGATGTACTCAATCGCCTGTAGCAAACCCAATTTTGATTTCTCCTCTATCAAAAAATTTGTCAAGTTCGATGAAACACGGGTAAAAATGACCACGGAGGTCAGATACCGAAAGATTTTCTAGTTCCATAGTAAAAAAATTCCCAAAGTTGACCAAAATTCAGCCTCTTATCCTAAATACCTCCTTTTACATGGATATATTCAATCGCTTGTGGCTAATCCAATTTTGATTTCTCCTCTATCAAAAAATTTGTCAAGTTCGATGAAACACGGGTAAAAATGACCACGGAGGTCAGATACCGAAAGATTTTCTAGTTCCATAGTAAAAAAATTCCCAAAGTTGACCAAAATTCAGCCTCTAATCCTAAATACCTCCTTTTACATGGATGTACTCAATCGCCTGTAGCAAACCCAATTTTGATTTCTCCTCTATCAAAAAATTTGCCAAGTTCGATGAAACACGGGTAAAAATGACCACGAAGGTCAGATACCGAAAGATTTTCTAGTTTCATACCAAGAAATTCCCAAAGTTGACCAAAATTCAGCCTCTAACCCTAAATACCCCCTCTTGCATGGCTACTCAATCGCCTGTAACCACCTCAATTTTGGCGTTTCCTGTATCAAAAAATTCGTGAACTTCATTGAAACATAGACAAAAATTCGCGTCGAAGTCCCGCAGTAAAGGATTTTCCAGTATGCCGGAAAAAAAAAATCGGGAAACGCGGAAAATGTCGCGTTTCGTAGAAAATCCTCTGGAGCTGGGCGATTGATCAACCCCCCTTGAAACCGTAACCGGTGTCCGTCGACGCGAATTAACATAACGAAATCCGTGCAGAAGTGGATGTTGTTACGTCCGTGACACGGTATTCAAATGACGAACAGGTTGTAGGTCAGCGTTGAATATTTTATGAGTTGTTTGGATGGCAAAGTTGAATTTATTACATAAACACCGCACGACCCCCGGGGCCCCCGACATGATACTTGACGTTCGGTGATAAGACGGTTCGTTACGTGCTAGGAAATTTGCAAATCCCCCGGTTACACCGACACTTCCCTCTCAAATAATAATTAAAGGACCGCCGCGCCGTGGACAATTTCATTCATTATCCCCAACACCGGCAATCCCTTAGAAAACTTAACAACAATATCCCCAGAATTTTCATCGACCGTAACATGGGCACTGTGAAACGTCCAGGAAACTTTTACAAGATTTTTACGGATTAGTCCAGGAAAATCCGTATTCGTTGATCCAATTTTCTTTCAGGGAACATCGGAACTTAGAGTATAAAATGCACTCTTTCGTTCGATTTCACGGGCCGAATGGTTCGTCCGGGGCGGAGAAAATTTCATAGTAATTCCAGAAGTTCGAAGTTGACCGATCGCTCGGAGTTTCCGAAGTGTCGCGTTTAAATTGCAAAAATTTCGCTCGGCCGAGGATCCCCTTCGCAGTGGTTGCAGCCACGCCGATGATGTAATGCATAGGTATACTCCATAAGCGAAGGTACACACCGCTGCCTGTAAGGCCAGGCGGTCCCATATCCTTCTTCCCGAGAGCACACAATTTCCAAATGCCGAAGACACAGCGAACAATCCTAAAAAACCAATTTTCTGCTCTCAGAGTTATCCGAGGAAATCCTCTGGCGGGGCTTACTACGAAAATTGAAGAAAAACAACGAGTGGTCCGACCGGAGGCTGACCCGCACCACTTGCAAAATTTGTCTTTGCCGTTTGCAGCGGCGAAAGCGTTTTGTGATCGTTTCATCGAGCTTTTTGAGAGACGCGGGACCAATTAATTTAATTGATCCACCGCGGGGAGAGAAAACGTGAAAGTTTCTGTGTTCCCATTGAACAGCAGCGTCCCTTGCATCTTTCAATAATTCGAGCGAGGACGATGGGACTGTTCGCACGCGAGTTTCCGGGAAGTGTCCGAACTTATCTCGATCCCGCTCCGGCTGAATCGGCTTCCGCTAATGGACTTCTCCCGGTCTTTTTTTCCCATTCGGTTTTACATATTTAAGGAGCTTTGCGCGCGAACGAATGCTCGTGAAACGCGATTTTTAATTTAGAGCCCCGAGCTCGGAAACGGGACGGGAACCGAGACGGATCCGAGGCGATACAGAAAGCGGAACGGTGGGGGACGTATTTCGTATTTCCCGCGTCGATTTCCAGCCTGCAATCTCCTTTACACTTGCCCCGTTCTACCCGTCGAGTAGAATTGCTTCCGTGGACCGGGTTTCATCTTCCATTCCGCCATAGTTTCGCTGCTTCTTATTTCTCCCATACACGGAAGACGGCGGGAGCCCTCCGTTCCCTTTTTCACCGATATTCCCTGTGTCTTCGCTCCCTTGCCACACCTGGGGCTCCCTATTAACTTTTCATTCGGCTTCTCTCGTCTGCCTGCCACGTTCTCCGCCACTGTCTCCCTCGCAATCAAATAAATATAAATATCCTTCGCCCCGCGACGAGGATCGGCGTTAACGGCTCGCGACGTAGAATCGAGCTTTTACTACCCCGCTCGAGATCGTGTCGAGAAAATAAAGAACAGTAGACGATTCTACGTGAAAAGACGCGTCGAAATCGTGCCGTGCGATTTTCCCGTAGCTGGACCCGTTTCCGAGATAATCGGCTTTAAAGTCGTACTCGCGTAAAGTAGAAACGGCCAGCCATGGTCAGACACTTCGAATCTTTGAACTCGATTATCTTGGATATTAGGCATCCAAGCCGGAAAAATTATTGGTACGTTTTTAATCCAGTTTTTCACATAGATTAGCCCTCTTTTGATTTGCATAGCGTGAACGATCTCCGTGTGCAGAATTTACGATTTTTTCCTTTCGAGTTTCTTTTGGACGATCTTTAATCCTGTTAACAACAGATATAATTTGGATTGTTTGCCGGCTACAAAGGCGCAGGTAGCTATTATTTCGATCAGGAGCGGGCATCTTCGAGGCCGAGTCGAGTGACTAGCACTCATCGATATCTTTTGTCGCATGCCGGCGCTCGCAATCGAGTTATTCACAGTTCGAGGGGCAGGGATCTATAGTCATGGATAGCCTCTTTTCTCGGTCTTCGCCGTAATCGGGTTTACGTAATCTCTGGTAATAAACGAATCCATTTCCCCCGTAAATAGATTTCCCTCTCCCCTGGCTTTCGTGCGTCGTCGAAACGACGTTCTATCTCGCGACGTTCACGACAAAAATGACCGGCCGACATCCGTCCCGACGATCCTCTGTCAAAACATGAGATCGTCGGTCATTTTCGTACGCCACTGTGCCTCGGGAACCTGATTAACCCCTGACGACGGACGCTTTTAACCGACACATATTTTTATACTCTCTCCTCTGGGACCAGCGTCAACCCCTTGCCCTACAATGTCGAGTCAATCCGCGATATCAAGACGACGTTGTTCGTTTCTGTTCGATTGAAAGAAAATTCTCTTTCTCTGTCATCCATGCTTCTGAACACTTATAAACAATTAAGAAACTTTAATGGAAGAGGGAATTATTTGTAAACGATGTTTTATGTTACTGTATTTAATGTAACGATTCGATCTGCAAAATGCTGGAAGGGAGACAACAGACTATTCTTAGACTTGTTCTTCAACATTTCGATTTTTATCTCATTCCATAAAGTAGTTTAATTTTATAGAATTTTTTAGACTGCTGGCTACGCGCTCGACGCATTAGTCCACGCGGACTCAATATAAGTAGGTAATAATTCGAACTGGCAAAAATTCAGGGTCAAAAAGGACCCACCCACCCGATCGTTTTAAGGGTTAAAGAGCACGGCGGATCAGCTCGAGCAAATCAGTCTGTCACCGAGTAGATTGAAAACGTGCCCTTTTTCTGGCCGGGCTCGCGAGCGCGTGCAGGGTGTGTCGCTAATTCCATTAAAAGCATTCCGCGATCCTCGGCGGCCATGTTGCGCCACGCTACTCGCTACGAAACCTTCTGCAACCTGTGCTGTCTACGAACCAATGATTTTCTGACTTATAAAATAGCATCGAGCGTCGCGGTTTTTGTTATGTATCAAAATGGAGGACTCTAGTGAATTTATAGGAGTCTTCTAGACCGAGGGTCCGCGAGATCGCGTCCATCGGCGGCCATATTGCCGAGTGAAACACGTCATAGTTGTTGGAAGCCTTCCACTTTCAATGGAATCAATCATTATTTAGCTGTCAGAACAACGTACAGCTTCGAGATTTCCGTTTTTGTCAAAATAGGGAGTTCTCTATCAAAATGGAGGACTCTAATGAATTTGTCGGAGTCTTTTAGACCGAGGGTCCGCGAGATCGCGTCCATCGGCGGCCATATTCCCGAGTGAAACACGTCATAGTTATTGGAAGCCTTCCACTTTCACAATGGAATCAATCATTATTTAGCTGTCAAAACAACGTACAGCTTCAAGATTTCCGTTTTTTGTCAAAATAGGGAGTTCTCTATCAAAATGGAGAACTCTGGTGACTTTTCCAGACTATTTTAGACTCCCCTCCTTTAGGGTTCCCGAGATCCTAGCTCGAAAGCTTCCACTACCGGACTTGGAACAAACGTGTTTCCAGCTCTGGATAGAGCGTAGAGCCTCGCGATTTCCTTCGGTAAAATAGAGTATGCTAGTGACTCTGAAGCGCTCGAGAGCACCGCCATTTTTTCCCTAGACTAGCCGCGACGGGCTCGTCCTCGTTTCATCGTTAGTGAATGTCGTGCGTGTCGAGTGCCGGCGCGAACTTATTATTAGTGCACGTTAATTCGTGTATAATAAGCCCATTAGAGTCTTCTTATTCGGCGGAGTTCAAGTTGCCGGCCGCCCTCTTCCGGCACTGGTTCTGTCTCCCTCTCCCTGTCTCTCTCTCTCTCTCTCTCTCTCTCTCTCTCTCTCTCTCTCTCTCTCTCTCTCTCTCTCTCTCTCTCCCTCTCTCTTCTTCTCTTCCCCTCTCTTTCTGGTTCTTTCTGTTCGTTTTTCGCGGGACTTTGAATGGCGTTTATTAGGGCCACGGCTCTACATCGAGAGCCACTTCGAAGCTAGCAACATCGCAGCGGGATCATTAAATGAGAAAAATTACTGCAGCCCCGACGAACTTCCGTCAGCCAACTTTTTTCCTCCTCTCTTTTACTCTCGCCCACTCCCCCCTCCCTCTCTCTCTCTCTCTCTCTCTCTCTCTCTCGCGCGCGCGCGCCTTCTCCCACACTCTCTGGCCTCCCTTTCTCTTCGCCGATTGGTTTTTGTTTCATTCCCGCGGCACGAGAAAGAGAGAGAGCCGTATTCTCGTTTTTCGAAACTTTTAATAATAACGCGATGACTCGACGAATTCGTTAAACGAGTAGCCGATATCTCGTTACCGACTCTCCGCTGCTTGATCGCCACTCTCAGCCGATCCTTAACATAATTATCAGGGAGAAAAGCGGAACGGTACAGCCGCAGAGACAGAGAGGATATCGTAATAAACGGATCGCGGAAGTGTTTCTCAAGAAGTTCGATCGCGTCGAGGGCCTGCCCTCTCGATTTCCCCCATTCGGAAGCCGGGATTCTAGGGACCTTACAAAATTTGTAACTAGTCAGGCGATAGAATGAAAACTGTGAATACTGTAATTTCGGGAGCTCGGGTATCGTCACAGAGGTGGTGCGAAAATTTGAAAAGCGTTTGGGACCACTGGGACCAAAACGGTCCCAATTCTTTGTCAGTCCATAGCCGATGCGAGCGAGAAATAATGTATGGCCAATAAAATCGAGGTAATTAAGGGGGTGGCTGGTTTCCACGTGCCCGCTCGAGAAGATTGTCCCTAATTTCCAGGACCAATCAGAGACCCTGTGGGTCTCCTGAGCTCCGGGTCGTCGCGCGTCGTTCGCAGAAGCCGTGACGGCGACGTCTCTCAATGTTTCACGCGTCATTCGGTATTAAAACGGCGCTTAAGCGAATTTCGACGACGCACACCACGGCACGCGCATGCAAAATTCAATATTTCAATTTCCGACAAATAGCCTCGGCCGTGCCCGCGTGAACACTCGCGCTCGCGCTAGCGCGCGGCCTCATCCACTTATTCAGCGTCCGATAAATTTTCAATATTCAAACACCGTTGTGCCGGCAGTGTGCCGCCAAAGAGAGACAGAGAGAGAGAGAGAGAGAGAGAGAGAGAGAGAGAGAGAGAGAGAGAGAGAGGTGTCGGTCGCGTTCGCTTATTCGACGAGAGATTTTCGTTCGTTTACACGTGCGACCGGCTGCATTAATACGGAAACGCGTCGCTTTGCATTTCAAACGTTGCTTACAGGACCGCCGACCAAGCGTCGCGTAATTGACAAGAAGGAGCTCATTTTAATTGGAGAACCAGGTCCGATCGCGGTGCTTTGATCGTGCCGGACCACGATCGAGACTCCAGTCGATGTTCAATTAAAAGATCCTCCGTCCGAGGACCGCGTTACAAGACCTCTTTCGTAACCCTCTCCGCTCTAGAGACTGCCACAAAATTTTAATAATCCAGCTAATAACAACGAGGAAATCTGTCACTCTTTCTTTTTGATATGGGTTTATTTTAGGTAGCATCAACATCTCAGGTGATTAGCGACCGCGTTGTATTACTTTTCGTTACATTACGTTACATTACATTGCATGTAGTTGTAGGTGCATTTATATCAGGGGGGCCCATAAGTAATCAATTATTTTGTCTTTGTATTGAGTTTTTGTCTTTGTCTTTGTATTCAATAAATGGCTAAACGTTCGTGTGCGCTACGTGTAAATCGATTTCATATGGACAAAATGAAAAAGATCGTATAGAACGAGAATATTCCAGATGAAATGAAATGTTCGATGCCGGATTTTTTTTTCATAAAAGAACTAGATTTTTTTTCATAAAAGCATAAAATCCGAATTCTATTGAACAGGAGCTATACATATACAGCGTGTTAATTTTGACAGAAGCACCGAAATTATTTCCGCTACTGTAGCGGAAATCATAACCCTGTACATAAAATACGAATAAACAATGTTCTACCGTACAAGAAAGAGGAAAACATCGAGAGCGTCGTAGACTGTGAAAACTCAAAACCCGGGAGCCTTTTCGAAAAACACAATTCGAAAAAGTGTCGTGGCGACGCACAGTGGTCCCAAATCGCCAAAACGTGGTCAAAACCTCACAACTTATTAAAAAATTGGTATTAGGCCGTTTTTGGGGTCGCTGATCACGAATCTGAACTCGAAATTAGAAAAAACAAAATGGCGGATCCAATATGGCGGACATATACATTAAAAAATTATTGGTTCTGCTTGAAAATTGTTATTAGGCCGTTTGCAAGACAATACTATGTAGTAGAAGCTCCAACAAGTTTCACCGATATACCGTGCGAGACTTGCAACTTTTACTCTAAATCGTAAAAATGTATGCCTTCAATTTTACTCTCTCTTTGCATACATAGTCATCAGTCAACAATAAACATTTGGCACTAAAAACTATGCAACTTGCCTCGACAAACAGCATCCATAATGCACAATTAAAATCGAAACGTTTCAACACAATTTGTACACTGTGCGCTTAAAATTCGCAATGCGCTTCACAAGCTTAAAAAGGTATTGTCTAATGAACTCGAAGTTCGGACTGTGACTGTTGGTCAGCTATAAGAAACCGACCTCTTTGCTGTTTACCCCCACTTAGAAACACTCTTAGAGTAACCAAGCCCATACTTAAAACTTACCTAGGTGAAAGTACATATTTTAGGTTTTGGCCACGTTTTCCGGCTTTGGGACCACTGTGCGACGTCAGGCGGTTAATTGTCATAAGGGCAGGGGGGAGGACTATAACGAGAGGGTATTCGCGAGGGTAAATGATCAGCGTGTCGGCCCGTGTACACGTTCGGAAAATAAGGATAGGAAGGCGTCGGGCAAAGCTTCTTTTGCCGCGCATAACGATCCGGGTCGCATCCTGGTGGCGGCCGACAATGGGGATCGATAATTCGAAAAGATCGAGTGGCCACACTGCCCCGCTAAGGCTACCAAAGATTTTCGCGGAATTTCGAGCCACGGAACTCTCTGTCGACCGGCGGAAGAACACACCCGAGACGCGCCGGACCACCCTATATTTCAAAGGATTCCGTGACAATTCGCCCCGGCCTGTCCAGCCGGAGCTTTGTTATCGCGCTCGCCTTTCTGCGGGTACCTGTGCTCGATATCGTCGCTCTCATGACCCCGAGATATTCTGGGTCACTGCCGACTAGACCCCGCCGAACAGTGCACGAAAAGAGAAATACTTTTGTCCCTCGTTAGGGTCGCGTGCATTTGCGAGACGTAGAGAACGGTAGCCGACAACGGAGGCTGTTTTCCATTGGCTGGGGCCTCTGCGACGTCGCGCGGCTCTAGATGGTGGGGATAGAAACGCGACGCTACGGAGGGAACATGGCGTTTGTGCAAATTATCATAATCAGGGTACGGATCTTTATGCAAAATAAAAAGTATTTGCATTGATTGCAAGACACAGGAGCGAAACAAACATTTCTTTCTTCTTTTAATTATTTGATTAAGCTCAAACCAATACGCCGATATGCCCTTAAATCCTTTTAATATGTCCACTGCTTTAAATTGTGCTTACCCATTTTTGTCACAAATGCATAAAATCCGCAGTCTAGTCATAATAAATCGTTCGAAGACGTCTGTATAATGTAAAAAAAATAATGCGATCGTTTCTTTGAGACTGTTATTCGCTTAATAAAGACAATGAACGCTTTCATAGGAAATGACTGAATTCACAATAATGAAACCCTGTAGGTAGATAGTTTAACACGTTAACTGCCACATATCATTCCCAGAGATTCCTACAAAAACAGAATAATTTAATGAATGAAAGCGAAACTAGAAATTTTAAATGTATTATAGGGGATGTTGTTTTAATCCTTTTGAATTCTAAAGATCTTAATAAAATTCGGTTTATCCGGATATGTCACAATAACAATGAATGTCTAAACCTGGTCAAAAAATCAGTGTCAGTCATGTGTGACTGGCATGGAAGTTAACGTGTTAAGTATATTCAATCTTTTCGCTTCTACGAGCAGTGATCGTAGAGCTCATTTTTCGTGTGAAGCGTTGCACACAATGAACAAAGTGGATTTTAAAAAGTTTCGATCGAAGCAATACTTTCGTCGTATTTTTCCAGTCCCCCGCTCCCCTTCTCTCCTTTGTTCCCGTTTGTTCTCTCCAGATATGCAGAGAGCGCGCGGATATTTCGCCGATCCGTTTCAAATATTTCGCACAGTCCGTCCAATAACAATTTCGCCGGTAGAAATTCTCGTGCGGAGGGATGATCTTTTCGTTTAATTTTTCATCGATAGAGGGAGGAACAGCGAGAGGGAGCCCTTGAATAACTCGCGCCGAGTTGAGTCAAGTCGAGTCGAGTCAAGGCGAGTCGAGTGGCGGGAAAGGTGAAGGCAGCTCTCGCCGAAGTATAATGAAGAAAGGTGAAGAGACCGATGTCGAGAAAGAAGGAAACTATTACGGGACAAAGGGTGGCGGGACTGGGAACGCCGGGCCACTGCCTTAAATGTGAGAAATGGCGGCACGAAACGCGAGTGTCGAGAGCGCGCGATAATCTCGATGAAATTTTTGGCCGAACAAAGAAGGAAACGTGCTCGAAAAGGGAATTAATTAACGGAGGAACGCCCTCGGGAGAATGATCGCACTCTGATCTTTCTCTCTCTCTCTCTCTCTCTCTCTCTCTCTCTTGCTTGCGTTCGCGCCGATGTAAAAATATTCGAAGGAAGTTTTTGATCGTTTCGAAAAGAAACAAAAATAACAGGCCTGGAAAAAAAGGGGAACAGAGGGGAGAAGGAGAACGGTATTTAATTATTTCTCTCTGCGGCGGAACAGCGGGAAATTTCAATAAATTTGAATCGCAAACTTACAAATTAAATTCGGTCGGAGTTCTCCAACGGTGTCTATAAATATTGTTCGGAATTTTCCCCCGTAGTTTTTCAGTTAGAATGTTCCGCGCGAAACGGAAACCGATTAACGGATACGTCGGAGGAAACTTCATCCGCCGCGTTGAAATATTGCTTTCTAAAAGCAATACTGTTTTCTGAAACCTATACCGCGCGCGCGCCCGCGGAAACTTTCTCTATTATTACGTTTGCTGTATTTAACGCTACCCGAGAAAGTGAGAGAGAGAGAGAGAGAAAGGGGAGCGGGGGGGGGGGGGTGTGTGCATGGTGCAAGGGCTGCGATAATTTTTGATCGGAAACGTTTCCGATAAGGTTGTTCCGGAAAAATATTAACTTATCGAGAGAGAGAGAAAGATCGTTTTACCACGATTGTCCTTTCCGCGTTTTAAAAGTCTCACGACACGCTCGGCATTTCTTGAAATGCCGGAAATCAAAGGGAAAAGTGTCGACAATTTATTAATTATCGTCGAGGGTTCGTCGACTGTGCATATTTAGTTTCGCGAAATCCCGTTGCTTTGCTCCGGACACCGAATGCTTCGCGCAGACTTTCCATGAAATCAGCAAAATTGTGTGACTGCAAACATCTGTGACACTCGGCGCTCGGTCATCGTATTTGTCCATCGAGTTTATTTCCGGGTGAACTCGGTAATTTATTCTCGGCCGCTTTTATTTACAAAATCTCCGCTATAGAAATTCTCGCGTTTCTTTGTGCTACGTTTTAAAGTTGCTGACGCGATCGAAAATATTAGGGGTACCCATAAGTAATCAATTATTTGCAAAGAATTTTGTTTTGCCTTTAGTTCTGTACTGATTCTTGAAGAGGAAACACGTATTCTTTTACAGTTTTACTAAACATAGCTTATCACTTGGAAAGGTGTCACTGTGCATTTGGTGAGACTGTCGTGGCATAATTCACTTTGAGTTGTTGAAACCTGGAGAAACAGTTACTGCTGAGTTGTATTGGCAGCTATTACAACGGCTGTATTCAGAACTATTGAAAAAGAGAGCATCTTTAGTCCACAGAAAAGGTGTAATACTGCAAATTGACAATGCCCGGCCTCATACAGCGAAACTCACTCAGGAAAAAATCAAAGAATTGCAATGGGAAGTTTTACCGCAGCTCTCTTACTCACCGGATATTGCTCCCTCTGACTATCATCTTTTCAGATCTCTGGAGCATTATTTAAGAAATAAAACATTCACTTCAGTAGAAGATGCAAGAAGGCACCTTGAGTCATATTTTACTTCACGAACCCTGGATTTCTATAAGAGGGGGATTGCAAAGCAGGAAAGATGGCAAACTGTCCTTGATAATGATGCAGATTATATAATAAATTAAGAAATAAAAACCTGAATTTACTACAAAGTTTGTTTCAAATTTCAAAATAATTGATTACTTATGGGTCCCCCTAATACTTCTCGTACGTACATACACACGGCCACGCTAACAAAAATACAGTCGACCGGAAAAATAACGCGAAATCAAAGAAAGTTTATTGTAAACTGCGAAAATTTCCACGGTATCTGTAGAAATAGCATAGACAAATTTTCGCCTTGAGGAACCTACGAGGGTTGAAAGCCTTTGAAAAACAAAGGGCGATGTTCTAGGGCCCCAATATATAGCATTTTACATACGAATAACGTGGTCGAATAATTTTTTCGGTGGTCGTCATTTGGGAAGAAGTCACGTATGATTTTTCTCTTGAATATAGTACAGGTATTAAAAACGTGAACCTCGTTGCGTATGTAAGGAGATTCAATCGAAATTCCCCTGAAAGGAGTCGGATGTCCCGATAAACGTTGTTCAGCCTCGTTTTGATTTAAAAGATGGAAAAGTTCGATGCGGGCCGAATGCTAAGTTGCTGTGACGTCAGACAGAAGTATTCGTCTCGGAAAGCTTTGACTGGCGACCCTAATGTCACCCGTGTGCCTCGCGTATTTGAAATTATTGGGGGATCGGTATGTATCGAGCCACTGAGCCAGAAGGGAAACGTATACTTTCCCGAGAGTTGGCAATCTTAAGAATGTGATGCTAGGCAGCTATACATAATCAAAAATGGAACAAAGGGGCTGCTCCACTTTCGACCAATTGTCCAGAGTTTGAAAGAAAGTGACGTCGTAGAAAATCAGGCCGGTAATACAATCGCCCAATGAAGAATGCGAGGAGAGCTTTTCTATTTCAGAAACGGAAGAGTCCTGGGCACGTCTATTTTTCACTCGTTTTCGTTCGGTTGTTTTAAACAAAAGCAAAAAAAAAAAGAAAAACGTACGCAGTTGTTTACAGACACGGTGATTTGGCGATCGGTGAACACTACCGGAGCGGTATCGTTCGGCTTGGCAGAAAATGCTTTTTATCTGGCAAGTATTATACCGTACACGGTGTCGTTCTCATACAAACGTCATATACGTTTCCGGGCCATTCTGAGCTGCAGTGGCCGTACTTTTCTTATCTCGGAGCCATTCTATTGCATCGTATACGATCTACCTTAACGATATCAGAGGCATACAGTAAACCTTCGATGTTGTTCACAGACACCGCATTATATGTCGAACGGAAACGACTTTTATCCTTTTAACAGGCTCCGTTTCGGGGCAAGTTATGTGCTCCGATCAATGGCGGATTTAGGGGAAGGGGTGCTATAGTGGCCATAGCCCAGGACGGAAAATTTATGAAAAATTACCGAAGTCACATGTCATAATAACGAAAACAAATAAATGAAGATGTTAACCAATTTAAAAATGAAAATAACATGTTTGAATGACGTTGTACGAAATGTAAAGTGCAAGTACTTAACTCTCCTCATATCTGAAAAATAGGTTGAACAAAATTAGGGTAGTACTAATGATTTTGTGGTTTGTGCTATTGATAAGCCTATGGGGAGAAAGCGTGAAAGAGAGCGAGCGAGGAGGAAGTTGGCCCTGAGGTGTAGAGGTAGCTCTAGGCGGCAGAAGCATAAATCCGCCACTGGCTCCGAGGAGTTATATAATGTTCGGCACCCTGGTACGTTCCGACAACTGCATTTCCGATGGAAAAAGGAACCATCATGAAGGCAGGACCGTTTTAAAAATACTCCGTGCAAAATGGTTGCATAATTTTTCATATTTGTGAAGCATTACACTCATTGCTCGTAAGTGGACAGCGCGGCGGTTGCGATGGACTCTAACAATGTTATAAAAATATAAGAATATTCAGGAGAGCTTTCTGTATCCGTATCATAGAAAAAGGTTTATATACTATTGCTAAAATAGAGAATATGTAATATTTTTACAAGTTCGAGTGATTCATGCCGAAGTCCCCATAAGAGCCAATGTAAAACGAGACACGAATCATCTTAATCGTGGCGAAACCTAGAAGCTCAGGTACTTTTTTAAAATAATTATGCTTCAGGCCTAATTTGACCCATTAGCTGGCTTGGCAGAAAGGTTTCTTTTCTGGTAGGCTATCGAATGGTTCAAATTAGATTAGAATAGGGCCGAGGCGAATTTGACCCTCAAAATCGGCTATAGCCTTTTCGAAAACTTTTACTCGGAAACTCGGAAACTCAAGCTGGGGAAAGATGAAGCTCAGTTCAGGGGTCCGTACAGCGCCATTCGACGTAGTAGCAAAACGGCCAAACTGTTAGCCAAATTTTAGTTCAGCCCGCTCACCTAGGTGGCGCAACACGCTAATGCTGTAAAATCTTCAAACAGAATAGTGGCAAAATGCTGAAATTAGTAACACAGACAAGGTTTAGGAGTAGAACAATCAGAGAGGAAATGAGAGTGCTCACGCTCGAGGTTTTAGTGTCCCCACTTTTCTTGCATCATCTTTTTAGCCTGGAACAGAACCTGCATCGTCTTTTTAGCCTGGAACAGAACCTGCACCAACTTTTTAGCCTAGACCAGAACCTGCATCATCTTTTAGACCGGATTCGAGCCTACATAGAAGAGCCTCTTTTAACATAGAAGTAGCATCCACTCTGGCATTATTCGGAATCCGCTGCCACCGACGAGATATTTACAAAGACTGCCGGCCCCGTGTTAAACTGCGAGCCTCAAAGTGGGTCTCAATACTTATTTTTTATTGTATAATTTCATTACTCTCTTATTGCCTTCTTATTTTTCTTATTGTTCACCATTGTAATCATTGTTTTATAATCGATAGTGACACAAAAATGGTAAGGGGGCTCTACTGTAGAGCCCCGCGGACGTGAGACAAGAAAATACATTGGGTCACCCAATTTGGGTGATTGGTATACTCCTATACCTCGTCTCTGTTAGTAACCAAACGTTATTTAGAAAAATACTTACCGTCGATAATATTTGGCTACCAGTTTCAGCAGTTTGCCACTACGTGTAATGGCGCTATTTTCACATTTTACGAACTACTATTACCTTCACACGATATTTGACAATCTGCAGCACTGCAGTTGGTGATAAGCGCCATTCAATGACAAAATATATCTCGTACCTGCAAAACTGCATTTTTCGAATGAGTTTACATGGGTCGTTCTCAGTGATTGTTAGTACAGTTCAATCATGGATGGAGATTTACAACGTTGCTTAGACCTGTTAAAGGAGAACGAGGAAATCGTTAGGCACAATGCGGAATGTGCATTATTGACTGTCTGTCAAAACATCTTGTCTCATCCCAATGACAAGCAGTTTAGAGAGGTGGGTCTGGAGGATCCTCTCATTGAGAAGCTGCTTCCAGCTGTTGGAGCTATGGAATGCTTATTTGACATAGGATTTATCGAGGTAATTATATTAAGAAAGATAATTTTCAGCTTCTTGAAGCTGCCTCGCAAAGTCCTGGCATAGTTTTAACGTTTACATTTGTTTAACAGGCTACAGAATCTCTGGTCCTACCAGCAGAAGCATCACTCTGCAAATTACTAGCTCTGGAGAATCTTCTGTCCGAAAAATGCTCAACCAAATACAACGTGATAGACAATACCGCAGCCTACAACATTCTGCCAAAAACAAACAATCCATTGGAGAGAGCCTTCTTCACAGAAATTATCCATTATTTCCAACGATTTCACCATTACTACGAAAACCGACTTTTACAGACCAAAGCAAGAAAACTGATACCCATCACCGAACTCGAGATAGCAACAATGAATAGAATGAGAGAACTGCAAGAGTAATTTTGCACTATAGTTTTTTCATACACGCTTTTGTCTTTGTATTTTTTCTCTAACACATTATCGTCGCAGGAGGATTAAATTGAGCAAAGAAAATCCAGGAACAGGTGCCAGAGGACAATTCGAGGAGAGCAATATCGACGCCAAGGAATTGTTTCTAATGGAGCTCACACATTGGTTTAAGTACAAATTTTTCACATGGGTCGATAGTCCCAGGTGTTCAATGTGTATGGGTAGTTGCGAATTACATAAGGTTGTATCTTCCGAAGATCCTAGGTGTCCGAGAGTAGAGATACATAAGTAATTAATTAACGCTTTCTTTTATAATGTACAGGGCGAGACAATAAGAACTCCCTTTTTTCTCAATAAATAGACGAATTCGACGATCTGTAACCAGGTGATTTTGAGTTCACCTCGAGCCTGACCTTTTCTTATAATAACAATAGAAAAAATTTGAAGTTCTTATTGGTTCTACCTGTGTACCAGCTACCATTAATTGAAACGCGAACTGTGTATTATTCTAGATGTACTAATTGTGAAGCATTTGTCAAATTCCCGCGTTACTCTGATCCAGAACCACTGCTGACTCTAAGACGCGGACGTTGCGGAGAATGGGCCAATGTATTTATGCTTTTCTGTTGTTCGTTGGGATACGACTCGAGATTTATACAGGATAAAACTGACCACGTTTGGATAGAGGTATAGATGAACAATATAACTTGTTATAACGACGTACAATATATTTACGAACGACGAACAATGTTTTAGGTATGGTCGATTACTGAGCAGAGATGGATCCACGTAGACCCGTGCGAGGACGTCATAGATCGTCCTTTGATGTACGAAAAGGGTTGGAACAAGAAATTGAACTATATATTAGCGTTTTCAAAAGACGAGGTACAGGACGTTACATGGCGGTACACGCGGGACCAAGCAGCCGTGATGAAAAGAAGGAATCTCTGCTCCGAGACTAATCTGTTACAGTTCATCGAATCATTAAACAAATACCGACAGTGTTCCAACAATTATAGTTCGTTGCGTAGGCAATACGTGACCAAACGAAGGCTATTAGAACTTGTAGAATTAATACATATGCCGAACGAGCAGAATTCCGATAACAATGTGAGTTATCAGGGCAGGACAACCGGTTCCTACAAATGGAGACTGGCGAGAGGAGAGATTGCTCAGGTACAGAACAAGTCCGCGAATTGGTAACCCTCGGTGAATTTGTCTTGACCCATCCTTTTCTTTGAAAATGCTTCGGGAGTTTGTTGATAGACCTCTAAGTTGTCCGAAGATGAAAATTGGTAGCACTAATTTTTAAGATCGTAATGCAAACTTTTTGAATTGTTCGTTTCAGTCGAGTTCAGGAGCAAGCCATTCTTGGGATATTTCGAAGTATGGCGAGACATTCCATCTATGTTATTCGATCGTTAAGGACGTGTATAGGGTAATGGACGATGACGATAGAATGGTAGAGGAAGTGCCCGGTTGGAAAAACGGTGCGAACGAGGTACAAGGCGGAGTGTTCCGGAAATCAGAGTCCGATTGGAAAATGGCGTACCTAGCACGTTCGCCCGAAGCCGTTTCCGGGCAAGTGAAATGGAGTTTTCTAATAACAAATCCAAATTTATGCGTATCGACGTTCCACTTGCAAACTGTGATACAAGTATTTGAAGAAGCGAACGTGTCGTGGCAGTTGGAAGCTTTCTTCGATAGCACGGACCCTAGAAAATCTCTAGTAATTTCTATAAACGATTGTGCCAATTATTCCACAGATCGATTAGAGGGATCAGTAAAATTAACTCTTACGGCCACGGTTTCCGGCGGTAAAGGTGACTGTGCGTGGCAACACGCGCAGCTTTTCCGACAAAGTTTAGAAACCAAAGAGGATCGGTCTTTCATAATTAATATTCAATTAAAAAAACGTTAGTTACATACAGCAAGATTATAGATTAATAAAGGTTAAAAAGTCCAATATCACCAATGAAGACATTCTACAATTTAATTTTCTTTTGAATTAAATAATCATAGTGAACAAAGTATTCTGAAACTGTTGCTCCTTCAGCAAGTAATTAAACTGTAATTAAATTGTAAATAAAGACGAGCTCTCGGGAGTTTATAAGCTTGAAAATGTTTATTCCATATACAAAATAAGCGCGCTAGAGATGGCACTTTCGAAACATCGTGTCCAATGAACATCAAATCATTCGTTAACTACAATTTCGTAAGCATTAGTAATATGTTTGAAATCCGTATGCTTGGCCACCAATTCGTCGAAGTTTAACATTTTAAAAAGTTTGACAAAAAGAAAACATTTATGTCGTAACTGGTGTAACATCACATCATCGTTCGGAAGTGCTCCGGAATAATTAACATCGTTTCCATTTGTAATTATATATCATTGTGTTCGATCAAAGACCTCTGATTGCGAGTACAAAGATGCGAGATACTAACGAAAGACGATAAACGATAACGAAATATGCAATGATTCATTGTATAAAGCATAGAATACTTTCAGTTCTACAAAGTTTCTTTTCTCAGGAGAATGTAGAGGAATTTCGTAATCACTCTTACGAACGCAAGAAAAGATAATTATAATAACAGAGTGCAACAATGTTTGCCAAGATACATCACAGTAGCGGTGTACAGTAAAGTAACTTTTTAAATATTTTTCCGATTCACTTCGCGATCAAAATTACAATGGTCCGCATGTTCAATATTTCTGCCTACCATTCTTTATTTACATGTTCTCTGCATATCCCAGCACCAATTTAAGCCTGACAATGCCATCGTAGTTCTATACGTACATCGCGTAACATATTTCTTACACATACATACAAAACATATTTAATATCTACATCGACATATAACATTTACGACTATTTAAGTAATAAATTCGAATAACCATGCCTCGTGACTGTTTATGCTGGTACTAAATAATGTTGCTTGAATATGATGTATAAAATAACAGATAGGCACTAGTGTTCTGTGATTTAACTTGGTTTGCCGTAACTTCTGTTACTGTCTGATCGTCGTACTTGTACCACCTGTAAAACAGAAAATAGACATTAGCTTCTGCAACAACGATACAATAAAACTGGAACACCAATGAACATAAAATGTATACACACTTGTTCTGGGTGGCATTTTTACAAAACGCCGTGTAATGGCCGCCTTCCATGGTTCCGTAGTGATTAGACATTGCATATAAACTGTAATCGTAGCTACGAATGTTCGAAATGGTAAGTGTATTGCTGTCTGTAGCCAAATACGATTTCAAATTAAAGTCCGTCAGGGGGAAATCGACAGCAGTGTTTCTCTTCTCGAACCAGCCACCACTCTCTGCGAAACGATTCAAGTGTATCACCACTATAGGCGCGAGTTTGACGAAATCAAACTTTTTCGTAGCTTCTCTGGGCGTCTGACACTTCGGACACTTCCAACCGACTACTTTCTGGCCGGTCACGAATTTTAATATACAATCCTATGAACAAAACAATTCGTCTAGAGTTAGGCAATTAATTATACGCTATCGATTAACACGAGAAGATGGCGCTTACATTCAATGTACACCGATTGGAGTGAGGCAACGATGTCGTCAGACTATTGAAACTTTCGTACGTAGTGCTACTTTGTTTACAAAAGCTACAGGTAATGGTGGATCTTAGCTGACCGAAGAACAGGTCGGATATTATCGATTTCATAGATCCCATTGCTTTGTCCCACGCTTCCTCAGCAACAGTCATTTCCAAGGGAACCTTACACTTCTGCAAGTATAATACAATTAGAGCCGAACGATCCTGGAAATAAGAAAACATTTTTTTATTCGGAGACATACCCTCTTCAAATCGTTGTGCATCCAGTCTAGGAGAAACGTTAGGAATTCGTGGGAATCCTGCTGCTCGTAGCTTTCAAATTGTAATTTGTACTGCCCAACTACGATCTGTAAATTACAGTTTTATAGGTTTAATTTAATTTTATTAATAGGTCTAGCGTCATTTGCATTCGTTAAGTGTAGTATTGAGCAAACCTTAAGATCATGGGGAGATATACTCTTGTATTGACCTCTCCAGAGGGCTTTAATCACTTGAGCCACCTCTTCCACGACTTGTCCTTGAGTGTTGTTATCGTTGTTCTTGTTAAGATCCTCTATATACAAGTTGTCAGTGAAGTACTTCGCTAAATGCGTCGTGTTACTCAAGCATTGTATAATGCTATTCATGTAACACGAGTTCCCCAAGTTCTTCAACCCTGTAATGCCTGGATGCTGTAACACGAAAGTCAATACACTTAGCAATCTTTTCCACATCGACTCGATCGCACTCAAGTTAAATATTATATTTTATCATGATGTAATAGACATTGTGGATTTTATAATCTATTTGGCACTTGCGGAATTTTAACGAAATTAATTTGCAAATACTAATAACTCATCTTCATCTTTCAATTACCTTTCGAAAGTAGTGAACGTTAAAATGAGGCGAAAATTTTCTAGGCAAGTTTACCATCTTTTGGTCCGCAGTACAATAACAACACTTCCATTCACATGCTTTAGAGTATTATTCATTATTGTTTAGTATTATTCATTTATTATTATTCCGTCACAACACGATGAACGCACATTGTATGAATCGAGTCTCCGAGGTACAATGAAGAATGAACGGGTATCGGTTATTAATGTGACGTTGGTCGCGTAAATACTGATGTACATGACGCACCACGATCAAATTGGATTCAGATACCTTACAGCTGCCGAACGTTTCTGCCTTCACGTGCTTTTTCAAGTCACGGGCTTGGAGAAATTTCTAACTGATCATTCTTGTCGATTTTATCATTAATTGTTCTCAATCGCATCAGTTTATCTCTGCGTCTAATCAAATGCGTTCCATCACGTGCGTTTCCAGAAATAGATTTTTTAACTATTATAGACTATAATTATATTTTTATATTTACCACACTTCCATGAACAGGTGTCATTCTCTCTTCACGATTTGCCCAACTGACGTGAGACACTTTATTCTCATTGCCCAGCGTACCATTTTGGCTTTGCAGCGGAGTCTGTGGCTTCGATGTCCTGTCCACCCTTGGCGCTTTGCGATCTATCAACTGAATAAATGAAACAAATTAATCTACACCTTTCATTTACGTAAAGGATGATTCTCCAATTTAAGATGGATACCTGTAGCAAATTAGGACTAGAATACGAACGCTCCAAACCACTGCCTCTTGACGAGGAACTTTCCGATTTTAAAGGCTTCTTGTGAACACTAGGTTCAATATCCTTCGGCGGTTCTTTCAGGTTATTCTTTGCAGTTTTCCTTTACAAATGGGAATAATTATTATTAGCCAGCAGATTTTTATGCAAAATAAACATTGACCGCGTTAATTGTAAGACACAGGAGCTACATAGATATGTATTTCTTTTTAAAGTAATTTTAATAAGTTGAAAATAATAGAATAGTATTTTTAATTTCATTAAGTGTTTTCACTGTTTCGTATTTGATATACACATTCTCGTAATAAATATCTGCATATCTATGCAGTCTAATTATTATAACGTCCATGGGGCTAGATATTTATGACTCGACCTGACACTTACTCTACCAATTTTTTTCTCGCTTTGGCTATGTTCTTCATGTCCAGCTTCGCGGAGGCAAGATTAATTTCTAAATTACGCTTCTCGCGGTTGTCGGCAGTGGTGAACTCGATCGGCTCCGTTCGCGAGTAATACTTATTAAGATCTTCTTCGAGCTTCTTGTACTCATTTTTCTGTTGCATAAAAGTGAAGCTGTCTTTCGTTTTATATCGTTAAATTTCGTTAACTTATAATGTTGAACGTTCGTTACCTTTTCCTCTAGTTTCCGGCATAGAGATTCCAAGTTACCACGGATGAACTCCTCCTCGTTCGAGCCTTTGTACTCGGTGCTGTACTGCATGCATAAGGCGCGTTCTTGCTCCAGGATGTCCTGCTCCAAACGCATGTGGATTTTCGCGAGTTCGTTCAGCTGTCGCAGCAATTTCAACACGGCCTTAGCATCGGACGCATCTAACAGAGACGGTTTATTGCTGCGATCGACAGTCGGTTTCATGATGATATCACTTTTCTTCCTTACGTTTAATTTCCTTTCGTGTTCGAGCTTTGACGAACCTTTGCTGAACCGCTTCCAAACGTCGTTGCTAACATTGATCCGTTCCAGCTCCACGGAACTGTTCTTGATCGTGGAGCCATTGTTCATAAAGTTGTTTGATTTTATAGTAGATACATTGCTACTTATGTCCATGTCCATGTGCTTGTAGACAATATCGTTCGTGGAAATGTTCGTCCTCGCAATCTCATCCTTATTTACAGACTTTAGGCTATGCAGTTTCTTCTCGCGCCATTTGTTGACATCGTCCTCGTCGTCAAAGTGTATCCATTCAGGGTACTCGATGGTATCCAGTATTTCGCTCGAGACATTATCTAATTTAGGCTCCGCGATGATATTAGGGTTCGTCGTATACGCTGGATAGCGAGTTAGCCATTCCGCGTAACCCCCGTCAAGAATAGTGATTTTTTTGTGTTGTATACCAGGGTCCCAATTCTCTAAAATCTTTCTGAACACGTTCAGCGGATTGTTGGGCGTCAGAGTCTTGCTCGATGTATTCCAGTCGAGTAAAACGGTAACATCGACGTGCTGTGCTCCTCTGTGTCTGAACAAGTCCAAAGCTTTCTTCTCCTTGCGAAGATGCCTCTCAAAATGCGACGCTAATAACCTGAAACCATTCAAAAAAGAAATTAGGGCACAATAATATCCTTTCCTCGAAAAGAAATATCGTTTGCTTACCCAGTCTTTATCTCAGCACTCGGAATGTTGATATATTTATTAGACCTTATTCTGGAGCTATCAAACTGCGATTTAGACCTAATGTCGATTATCAGATATCTGCCGTATATGTCTTGAACCAATTGAAACAGCTGTTCACAGTTTATGATCTCTTCATTATCGCCAGCCAGCGGGTCTCTGGTCGGTGTTTCTGGCAGTTCAATAGGACCGTCGATCGAGGACATAAATGAGTCGATAATAGCATCATTATCGATCTCCATTTTCTCCAGACTATTGTTCTTTCCTGTCATTCTTGCTTTTGCTTGCTGCTTGTACCTTGAGTCTAACCTTCTATTTAAGTCTGCAAGTATTTTTTTTACTTCATTGATCTACAATGTAAACATGATATATAGATTTCTCTTGTTTTTACTTCTGGACAGTATTGTGTCAAAGTATTGCGTGTCTCTTCAGGGCTTTACAATTCAAGAGACCTTGATTTGTGAATGGCAAAACTTAATAAAAAACAACCGGCTTCCCACCTGATTAACGCTTAAATCCGTCAGTGAGTATATTTTGTCGTCTTTGTACTCGTATGTTGTTTTCAACCATTCTATAGAATTTAGCCATCTGGTCAACATAATGAACCTGTCCTCCTCGTTCCCATGTTTTGCTTTGTCTTCGGCTTTGTTGTACATGACCGGTAATCTTTTGCAGACTTCAGTCGGTCTTTTGTTTACATAATCGACTTTTGCTTTTTGCAACAGGTCGTTTATACTCGTGTACGTTAAGGACCTTTTCTCAGACATCTTTGAATTCAACATTGTCGACTATGTGTGTACACGACAATGTGTCATGAAGGTCTACAAACGTGAAACGATACAAACAAGTTTTCGATCGTCCCGTAGTAAAATTTGATTCACAAAAGAAAAAGGTACACAGGTACTTACATTTTTTTTCCCAGGATAGCTGTTGAAATTAGGATGCGCACATTATGCAAACTTAAACTGTCGGATAAAACTTAGAGTTTCTATTCGCGAATAGAAATGTCACTTCGTACCATTCCCTCTACGCTATCGTGCTCTCTGTCGTGAAGCATAGTAACCTTTATACGAACTGTACGTGTACGCATAACAAAGCTGGATAACCCAACTACAATCGCATTAGCGGTTCTACGGCAGATCTCCTTAAGCACAGCTGAATCTTTTAGGTTGCATTCAGTTACAGTAACGCATACCCATGGCTCTCCAACATTTTAGTAACGTGACACTTGGTACGGAACATGTAGGGCTACGTGTGTTGCCGCACCTTGCCGCAGCGCTAGCGTCGCCGGCGTGCAAGCGGCAAGAGCGAGTCGCCGCTCTCGACTCTGCGTGTCCGACGACCCAAAGCGGATTTGCCGCCGTTGAGATTCTTAATCTCTCTCTCATGTAACAACCTTCCTCGAAGAAAGTCGCAATAAAGTTCTCTGTACTACAACACGCAACAGTGCCTTCCACCAGTTTCCGGTTTCCCGGCGGTAGTAGGCCGCAGTCTGGAAATTCCCCAGACCGTAAACCTACAAACATTTCGACCCGACGCCATCTGCCATTATTTGCCCCAAAGTATATACAGGATGATTAAAAAATAAATCGCACAATTTACTGACGTGTCAATTCAAGTGGTTCTGAAGCGCTGGAAGTGTAACGGCACTGCCAAAGAGGCGCAGAGAGTGCTCATGCCCAGGGTTTTTGTGCAACCAATATTGTTTTGCCCGATGACCCAAATTTAGCCTGGATCAGATCCTGCACTCACGGTAGGGTGTCTCCACGTTTAGCATGGATGAGATTTCACATTCACGTTTAGCATGGAACAGACCCACACCACGGACGAGGTATAGAAGTAGACCAATCACCATATGGGTTTTCGTGTCTCACGATCTGAAATACCGACATCATAAACAACAACTATATGATGATAAATGTTGCAACTAGATCCACGAGAAGCTTAGACCATATACCTATAATAAATGGAAGGACCTCCGATCGAAGGAATACAAATTTTAGGTAAAAAATATCAATTTTAAGAAAAGGAACTTTTGAAAAATTCAGAAGCAAATTTCAATCAGAAATCCAGGAAAAAAGGTGACGATGTTTATTGAATGACAAGGTAATCCGAAACAAAAACTGTGTGTTTCGGTTAGTAATTCAAAGGAGCTTACCAAGAAGCTGAAGGTGGACCAGGAGAAAACAAGGAAAGCATTGAAGGCCCATAGTAAGGCACCTTAGCCCATAGTAAATTCGATAGCCTAAAGTAAATTCTGATACAATTCAATTAAATACACAAGATTTTATAATTAGTCAGTCTTAAATTTCATTTTACAATGTTATCGTAAATTATAAATAAGGCGCTATTAGCTCGATATTATTCTCTATTTGTAAGATTACTAGAAGTTCTTACAAATAGAGAATAATACCGATTTCCCGGGTCTCACCACGAGGAGGTTGCTGCACAAGAGACCCGAAAGGAAGCCAGAAGGAATTCAATACGCTTCCTTCTGACTCCCTTTCTTACAATGACGATTTATAATCTTACAAACTAAATTTCGCAGCCTATGTCGAGTAATTATTGCGGAGAAAAAGGTGTGAGTCGGAAAAGAAGTCTCCGATCCACGGGAGGTGAAGAACGAATCAGGCAGAAGGCTCTGATTCTTTCGGAGAAGGAAACAAAACCGAACCAGAGCAGAAGGCTCTGGATCGAGGGGTGACGCGACGCGTACAATGCTTGCAGCCCAACTCCAGCCAGCATCGATACCCGACGTGTCCTCACGAAGAGCGATGGCCGAGAGAAGCGTTCAAATGATACCCTAAGTTTCCCCCACCCACCTGTTGCCAGGCAACGACTAGCGTTGAGGCGACTCGGGTGGACTTACGGCAGGGAGGATTTTACACGAGTGAACAGGTCTCTCGAACATCCCTCTCAATGGATCTACGCCGAGCACCGGTACCAACCGGTCTGGTACATGCAAGCAAGGTCGAAACGAGTCTTCGTACGATGCATTGTCTTCGTTCGATGATAAACTGCAACTGTTGTACTCAATCTGAAACAGATTAATAATGATTAGACACAAAACAATGGAGGAACGCTGAAGGCGACGAAACAAAGACAAAACGATGACCCCGTACACGAGTACGGCCTACCTAATATGCACAAGAGTGCGAATCTAACCGGCTCACGAGAGCCAAGCTAAGCGCACACACGAGTGCGGCCTGACCAACAAGAAACCAACAATAGTAGATGAAGTCAAGTCACCTGTGGCAATCTCTCCACAAATTTTCAAACAAATTCGTTGGATAGTTTCGTTTTTATAGATTTTTTGCCGCTTTTTGGCCATTTGGCACCACTGTGCGGCGTCTCGCGATTCTGGCATCACGACTGAACGAGTCTGGTCGAGCTCGATGAATGCGGTAGTGTTCATACGTCTCGTACTGTTGCGTTCGTCGTTTATTTTCTCACTACAAACGTGAAAGAAAATAATACAACTACATTCTGAATCAGTAGTGAAAAGATTGTCATCTTGCAAAAAACGATCAACTACATATAATTATTGATTAATTAATGCTTAACTCTTTCTAGATATTTTGCAAGATTCTTTAAAGCTAAAGTTTATGTTGTTTAAATGAAATATACATGAAAATATATAGTAAATTTTAATTTAATTCCTTTTTGAAGTTCAGTTACAAAATATATCAAAATGGTTGCGTATTAATGTAGGAGGCAGACGCGCGTGAGCATGCGTGTGTTACATACATATAGGGACTCTTATTAATATGTGGATAATCTTAAGAAAACAATAATTTTTTTAATATTGGACCATACAACATGGATTTCTTTTTTGAGAAGTTAGAAAAATTGGTTTGCTACATCATGCGAAAAAAATTTTTTGAAAAATTAAACTTGGTCGAAATTGCAGAGAAAATAGTCAAAATTGTATTTTACTACATTTTTAATGGTAGGAAACCAATTGTTCTAACTTATAAAGAAAATTCAGAGTCGCATGATCCAAGATTAAAAAAGTTATCGTCTCTTTAACAGTATTCGAATATTAATGGGAGTCACTGTAAATGTTTGTAAAAAATTCATTACTGCTTTAAAATAAAATTTCAGTTTGTGAAAATTATGCTAGTTATTGATCACATTACTAATTAAATTTTCTTTTGTCCGCCACTTTACGTATGTAGGGTAAGAGACCCAATTACTGTGGGGGTACCAATTACTGTGCCTATATTAATTATATTTATTTTTAAAGCATAATAAATATTAAAAAAGAGACACTAAATTTTTTTCATTAAAATCAGTTAATATATACATATGTTATATATCTCTGTTTTAATATTCATTATGCTTTAAAAATAAGTAGATTTAATGTATGCACAGTAATTTGGTATCCCCACAGTAATTGTACGTAAACGTTTTGTTGTGATTGTTTTGTGGCAATTTGCGAAAATATACGTGTCTGAGAGGAGACGTTTACGGGTGTAGTGAATCGAAGTTTTCTTCCTCGGAGCAAGTAGATCGCGTTACACGTGGAAACAGGATGGATTATGTAATAGAAGGTCACATGTTTGCCAACTCGTGGAAGATCGAGGAGTTGAGGTCAGACACGTGGAACACGTTTGTCTCTTGTCCGGGAGAGGCACACGCGACGACTTTACACACAGTCTACACACACGGAGAAATCTACGCACACACGTGCAATCGAATCTGCGACTACACTGCTTGTCTCTCGACAGTCTCGACGCTGACGAATGCATGAACATCGTTCGCGCTGTTCTTTCTTTTTCGCGAGCCTGAATCGAAGGATATCTAGGTCAGTTGTATTTTTTATCAAATTAAAGAGAGGAATAAATTCGCACTTGCTGGTCGTTGCTTTCATCGAAATGGTCATGCGTATAAACATACACACACACACATATATATATATATATATATATATATATATATATATATATATTATTTATTTATTTTTATATTATTTATGCTAATTTATTCCTTTCTTTAATTTGATAAAAAATACGACTGACCTAGATATCCTTCGATTCACGCTCGCGATTAATACAACAAAAGGGAAAGAGGCAAACAAAATGTTGGCACATTTGATTTATCTAATTTCGAATTATGTAGTGAAAGTGCAGTACAGAAATTCTACTATACTTCGATCTTGACTTTAATGATATAACTTTTACCTAGGAGATCACCGTTTTTCCCTTAATGTTGGTAAACTTGATCGCAATCTTCTTTGTCGTTACCTTATCGTTCGCTTGGCAAAGTTCGACGAACCAGCAATCATTCTTCTATTCCTTATCTGTGTAGAACGCCGGTAATGCAATACCGTCGCAATACATTTACATTTGCGACAATGGAGCGCAGATGAAACGACCTATCTATGTAGTTTCTGATAAAGGAATGAGTTAATATCCTCGAAAATGCAGCATGTACACATTTGTAGCGAGGCACACTGCCATCGCGATTAATTCATTTACAGAAATTGGATTCTGAAGCAGCAGAAAATAAGAGAGGCGTGCGCCTTAACGCGATGCGTATTGCTCCGACACGCATGAATGTCTGGAGGAAGAGCATGGCGCGTTTAGGTGTTAAACGTATCAAATGTTTCCTGTTTTACTGACATTAATTGTTTTACAGCGACCCAGTTGTAGTTAACATCATTTTCATTCATTCCAATCAAAAGGAAATGCCGATCGAGCAGTCTGTTCAACCAATTCGTCTTGCAGAAAATGCGTGTTCATACCAAATATGTACATATAGGCTAAGGGACCTAATTACTGTGGAGGTGCTAATTACGGTGCGTATATTAATTATATTTATTTTTAAAGCATAATAAATATTAAAAAATCGGTACAAAATGTATTCGTAATGAGTTGCTAGCCTAACAAATGGAGGCGAGCTTTGAAGATGAATGCTAGTATATCAGCTTCTTGCTTTTATTCTTGATCTTGAAATCCTGTGGTTGAAGTACAATTAAGTTTGCGTACAAAAACTGTGGGCATAACTTTCATAACGTTAGAAGACACATGTTTGTTGTGCGTAATATGATCAGTATTTAAGAACATATTTTAGTCGTTTATCACCGATTAAGTAATTCTCACGTCTATAGAATTTTTATAGAAAAGAGTCGAAAGAGTGAGATGTGGCAATATTATGAACGAAATAAAAATAATAAAAATTAAATAATATAATAACTAAAAATTTCATAAATAAAAAATATGAATAAAAATTCTTTAACGAACATCGAACGGTTTTACTTAAATTGCGTTTCCAACAAATACTACTCATTAAATGTTTATACTCGTAACACTCGTTTTCCTTTACCGTCTTCTACAGTGTCAGTTTAAGCTAAATTTTTCTTCGCATGTAGATCGCATGTAGAATTTACATTTAATTGTGTAAATTTCCTCCATCGTTCCGACACGTGTCATTTCTCCCTTCTTCTTCTTCAAACGGCGCGACTCATAGCAGTATTCATACCCTGACGTAATTGTTTTGACGTGGTTAATCATCGAACTCCTTGTTTCCAATGAATAGGACGCTGTGATCGCGAAGGATTCGCTTCGCAACAAAAACTGAAGGGAATCGTTGAAGCAACATGAAAACAGCTTGAACCATGTGGTTAAGATGGAAGCTCGCTGCCCACATGTCGACCAATGCCAAATAACCGATTTCTCGAAGTTACACGAAACCGCTTAGTTAGTTTTGTCTCTTAATCGGTAGGTAGTTACCGTCTAATAATAATAGGCTGAGCAATTACGCTAATGCGGACAATCGCGGCGAGACGATCGTTTCGAACTAACGACGAAGCAACCGATCTCGACAACGGATATTTCGCGTTTAGTCTCAGAATTGAAATGATAAATTTTTCGAAAAAAAATACACTCGAAGCGTTACCTTCAAAACGGAAAATAGAAACTTTCTCTCTCCGTGAAAGTAAACATTCGTAACACCATATAAGATGCGTGATATAATCTTTAAATCGAAAAGTGCAACGTTCACTGCATGCATGCTTACTTCCAGAATAAAATATGAACGTTACATCACTGGTGATAAAGGAAAAGAACGACACAATGTCAGCAATGCTTTTTCTCCGAGGAGAATTGCCATACTACATGATAATTTACGAACCACAAAGACATTAGTTTGGTTGATCAATTATTCTTGTACAAAGTTTATTGAACTATTTCGCATCGTCGAAAGGTAAACAAGTACACGGAATTAAACGACGAGTTAACGAAAGTTACTCCGATACTAATGCATTTACAAATAAAATGCGGATTTTATGCATTTGCTTCAAAAATGAGTAAATAGTAAGGGCGTAATTTAAAACCGCAAAAACGTTAGAAGAATTTCAACATACTGTTATATTATTTTCAACATATTGAACATATTAAAAAAGGAACAAAATATCTATTTCGCTCCAGTTTGTTGCAATTCAGGTAGAACATTTTTATTTTGCATAAAGATACGCTGTCTATTCGTATAATTATTTTCAATATTTTGGCTTCCTGATAAGTGGACCGCGGATTTCAAAAATTAAAAACATTAGAAGAATTTTCGGATATTGTTGCCTAAAAGATAAAACTTGAGTTTCCTGCAATCGGCTCGGATAACGTTTATTTTGCTTTCACAAGATTTAGAACATCGATTCGATGCGTGTACCATAAGAGCTGGGTATAGTTCTGATACATGCAGGAATGCACGTTCACAGTGCATACGTGCTTCTCCGTGGAAATGTAAATTTTGTTGTTTTGCAGATAAACGGTCAATACCTTGGTACGAACGAGTGTTCAACACCTCTGCATGTTCCTGTATACACATCCCACGTGTTTCTTTCTATTGGTGGAAGAGTTAACCACTGCTCGTTGATATAGTACACAGAGTATTCAGTAGTATATAAGGGAGACTGTTTGGTACGGGCACGCATAACCGAGGGAGTCATTCGATAATACGTTTGCACACGACGGGGCAACCTCTTCCTCCACTTGTTCGGCTGTTTCGACTGTTTCGCGATCGTCGCAGAAATTCTTAGTCGGTACATCGGAGCGAACCTTGGGGGATGTAATTCGTCCCTCTCCCGCCGATCCTAGAGATTCTCCAATAAAAAAAATAAAACACCTGGTCGAACTTCTATTGTCGGTTCGACTGAACTGTCATCGAAAGGACAGAACGCGCGACTACAATTAAATAAATAGTTTAGAAGAATCATTCGGAATGGCTTCGGCGAGTTTCGCCATGGGTGCATCTTGGGTCACGTTGACTCTGTCAATGTTTTTGCTGACAATCATTATACTGATGGCTGTGAGACGGGGGAAGTTTCTTTATGCCCTGAGGAAAGTGCCTTACCCTCCAGCGTTTCCCATAATCGGGAATGCTTATCAGTTGTGCTGCAACCCGGAACGTAAGTAGACATTCTAGTATAGACTATCCATCCCTCTGAAAACGATTAACCCTGGACAACTATTATGCTTGGACCACGCCAGTTAAACGCATGAACACGTTAGTATCTTAATTACAAAAGTATTTAGCCTTACGAAGAAACAGAATAAACGACATGCAATAGGGTGAGAGACCCATTACTATGGGGGTACCAATTACTGTGCCTATATTAATTATGCTTGTTTTTAAAGCATAATGAATATTAAAAAAGAGATATTAAATTTTTCATTAAAATCAGTTAATATGTATGTTATATATCTCTTTTTTAATATTCATTATGCTTTAAAAATAAGTATAATTATTATATGCACAGCAATTGGATCCCTTACCCTAGTTGTACTTGGTATTGAGTTTGTCGAATGATCGATTGTTTTAAATGTTTCGTCGTTTTTACGCAGTTGCTGTTAGAGAACATCGCAAAAACGTTACTGTGATATACCGTTCAAGTTTTCACAGGCGGTGTCCAGTTAGTTAATTATGACATCATGATTCGATCGGTATTAATATTCGATGTTATTTTCATTCCTTCGAGATTATCGTTTATCTTGTACTCTTGCTACCACTTACATCATGTGTAAATATCACGCCATTGCTTTTTTTTCTTTTAAATTTGAAAAATCTTGAAAATCCAATGAAAGTATCGGCAAGCTAACAAGAAAGTTAAGAATTGATTTTGTGTTCGGATTTGAAAACGCCAGCCCTTCTGTCGAAGTACGTTTATCGGAGATAAAAAAAGCTGAAGCGAATAATTTTGAATGAAATTACTTCCGAATTTCAATCCTTAAAAATACACGTTCAAATTAGAACTATAATCTGACGGAAAGAAATGTTTCAAATAGGAAACTAATAAGTTTAGGTATTTGCTTTATATTCCGGGCGTTGGAATATGTGGAATAGTCACCTTATCATTTGTAAGTTGAAAGAGGGTGGGGAACGAAGTATTCTGGTTCAACGAAGTATTATAGTGACATAAAAAATGAGATTACCAAAACTCGCATAATTTTAATCGAGGAATTTGCATCGGTGAAAAGCTTACTTTTAGAACCGTAGTACAATAATGTATCGGTCCTTTTGCAATACATTCGTAAAGAAAGAAATAGTGAAAAGCTTTTCTTTAAAAGATGTCCAACTATTCATTGACGATAGCGTAAATAATATGCTAATTGGCAAAGTGCAAGTGATGTTTTGAAATATTTGTTGAGCTTAGAACAAGTTTCACGAAATATAAAAAAAATGTGCTTGGAAGTATGTTACGGATGAGTGGAACGTCTGGAATCTCGCCAGATTCAAATATGCCTAAACGATTAATGTTTCTATAGATTTACTTTTCAATCTAACTCGATTCGTTGATAACCTCAACAGCGAAAAGCGAAGAAAGGGAGAGTAAGCGTACAAGGAGTCGATCTCGACAATGAATAAATACACAATAAATCAGAAATGTTGACATAAGTGTTCGTCAACCAGTACACTGTCAGGAAGAATGACAAGAATGTTAAGAATGTAGATTAATTTTAGAAAATCCTAATATCTCGATGTGTCAGCGTACGAGAGTTGTATTAATCATTCTTGAAAAATAATTATACGTAGATAAAAGACGCTTCGCTTAGATATAAATAGCATAAGTATAGGACCAAATTAATTATGAGTTTACGTTTAAATATCATATTCCTATTATTCCTGGCGCATGTCACGTTGCAGGTACGCAGAAATTGTAAGGACAATGTTCTAATAATATTATTCTTAATTGGACAGCTATATCTTAGTAAGTAAGAAGTCAAAGTCCTTTTGAGAACGCGTTCGTTATCGCAAACATTAATAGAGTCGATCAACAAATCGGACATTAATCATCAAAGATAAAGCATATAGGGTAAGGGACCCAATTACTGTGGGGGTTCCAATTACTGTGCCTATATTCTTTATACTTATTTTTAAAGCATAATGTATATTAAAAAATGGATATTAAGTTTTTTTCATTAAAATCAGTTAAATTATATATATTATGTAACTCTGCTTCAATATTCATTATACTTTAAAAATAAGTACATTTAGTATGGGCACGGTAATTGGGTCACTTGGCCTATGTATGTACATATTTTGTAAATAAGTTGCCCGCTGTAGATATGGAAAGCAAGCGAATTGGCGCGAATGCACGCGCGAAAGAATCAGAGGGAGAAAAGAGAAAAACAACATTTATCCACCTCGGAGCTCGGGTGTATTGAATGCTGAAGATAATCGTGAGCCACTTGCGAGCAACAAGACGAAAGAAGAAGCAGGTCGAGGTCGTCTGCGTCCTGAATAACGCTACTGTAGCATATAATTGCATATAATTCTATGAAATTTTACATATTATATACGGTATAATATTGTACAATGAGAACATTCAGAGCGGTTCAGCTGACTGTGTCGCCTAGATTAGTTGTAAACTGTTTGGTCTACGAAGGAATGGTTGAATCGAAAAGTCGTATGGTCTCAAGAGTAGGATACAACGTGATAATTAGTTTTGCTCTTGTATCGAGATATAAAAATCAGCTTTATCTTTTTATTACGTAGGATCGATTTTAATCTCGCGATCGATCAAATCCATTCGAATGAATACATTAGCATAATCGATCGATAAGCGCAAGCGAAGTGTGTTATTTAAGTTATAGCGTAACATGCTCTAATCGTAATAATAATACGATTTTTCATATCTTCGGACGTCGTTGGTATCTCACAATTAATTTCCCTTCTGAGATGTCCCCGAAGAAACTAATCATACGATATATGGAGTAAAAAGTCGATATAGATAATTCAGATATTTTTAATAAATGACAAACATTTTTCATGAATGTAAAATCTGAGCAACGAACAATAAAGCTGTTTTGATCGTTTACATTGCATCGCTCGAGGTGCGTATCTTACTTTCTGTTACGGTTGTTAAACATTCAGATTCCAATTATTGCTGCAACTCGCTTGCTATCATTCTAGAAACACTTCAACATGTATCATTCAATGTAACGGAGAACACTTTGAGCATCACTTGCATTCAAAATCGTTTGAGAATACTTAGTAACTATTAGTTTTTTACACCATGTACCCCTACAATGTTTTATTCCAAGGTTACCTTTATATCTCCATAAAAAAAGCAAAATAGAAAGAAAACTAATCGTTGTACTGTATGCTACTCTTGAAACCATACGACTTTCGTTTCAACTATTGTTTCATATTCCAAATAGTTTACAACAGTCCCGTTCAGCAAGCTTCCAGCGGGTAAGGGCGCCCGCCGATGCCCGCGGTCATAGCTGAGGGCAATGCGGCGGGCAATGTGACGTCAGCGGGAAGAATGTTGTCATCCGTATGGACAACTCAAATTTTGTTTCTCGCACGCATTGCCGTTATATGACGTTCAGCTGATAATCATTCTAGCTCACTCAGTCACTGCCTTTGACTAATTGCGAAAGTACGTGTGACAAACTCATGTAACGTTGCCCTAGGAGGCGTGGTTGGTTGCCCGCCAAGTCCCGCCTGTTTCCATTTACATATCGAACTTGACATTGACAACATTGTGTGATGTTTAGTCAAAATGGTGGTATTAAATGAACGTACTGTTAGGCAATGGTAGAAAAAGCTCAAAAATATAAATGACAATCTAATAAATGAGGAAGGTAAACGACTAAAAAAATTAAATAATTACCGTAGTATAATTGAAAATCTCGTAATTTCTTGACAGAATATGACGATTACAATGATGCTTACTTTAATGAATGTTACTGTGATGAATCGAGCTCATCTGAGTTTATAAGAAATCGCAAATAAATTGGTGTAATTGGGAAGTAATAACTATGATAAGAAATCAGCAACAACAAGTGAACGGGAGAAAAAGTCTCACTGCGTATTGTACAGGTCGATATTTTTAGCGATCAACACGCAGTTAGTGTTCAGCCACACCTTTTTCCTTAGCGTTGCAACACGAGTTACCTTTCTCTCCCCCCCCCCCTCTCTCTCTCTTCATCTTTGTTTTTTGTTTTTATATCATCACTTTAATTTCTCGGTTTAACAAGAAATAATTCGCGTTGGAGACGCCAAAAGAAATCAGACACATGGTGTAATTATAATTTGCCTTGAATATGACTGGGAGAAGGTCTATTTCTGCACGCTGTCGACGGGTTAACGATCGTTATAAATACTTTCGAAAATACTCTTAACACTAAACCTACCACGATCAAATACAATTATCGAAATTATAAAGACTCAATTATAGAAGATAATCGAATAAATGGCCAAACATCTATCATATTAATAATTACATAATTTTTATAAGACAACATTTACCAGATACCTTTAATGCTTAGTAGGTTTAGCGTTAAACAGCAAGTGTTTAGCACGCCTATGAATTTTATTAGCGGTTAGGAATAAAGCTTTTTATGCAAAAATAGTGTTTCTAATGTGTACATAGCACGGGTTAATCGAAATTAAGAGAATTTTTATTGTTATAGTATAAAATTATACAATTTTTTGTTATCGTATCCAGGGACCATAACTGTTACAACCAAAAAGAAAAAAAGTCGTAGAATAACAAGTAATTCATCGACTAAAAACGTATTGGTTACAAATAAGGATTATAAGTAACCGAAAATTTGTTCTCTTGTTGGTAAATGTTATGGTTGAGAGAAATTCATTTCGATCGCTAATAACAGTTATCAATGAGATAAATTTATTTCGATCGCTCATAACAGTTATTGATGAAGGAAATGTTCAATACTTATTATTAAATAGTACAACTTTCAAATGGTAGACAATCAATTATTTGATAAATTTTTTATTTTTTATAAAATATTTTATTTACATTTTTTATTTATTATCATTATCGTATCATTATCGTCTACCAAGTTAACTAAAAGTCACCCCCGCATTTCTCAGTGTGTCATAACCGAGAGTAGGTTACTTAGTACCCGCGACTACACGGTACACTTGAACAATTGTTCAAACACCCTGCTGACTGTTCAGTAAAATTGAGATTCAAGTTTCTCAACCAATTGTTTTGCATTTATTTTCAGGAGATATACGTATGTATGAATTTCTTTGTTACAGAGGCCTTCAAGAAGATGATTAGCTGGGGAAAGGAATTAGGTGATATGTATTTAATTTGGGTCGGCATGCGCCCCTTTATCTTTCTCTATAAAGCAGAAACAGTTCAACCATTATTGAGTAGCAATGTTCACATTGATAAAAGTCTGGAGTATCAATATCTACAGCCTTGGCTCGGTAGCGGTTTAATAACTAGCACTGGTAAGCATATGAACACATAACTTTATTGTTGGTCTCGTCAGCTGTTTTGTATTTCGTCTATTGAATATAGTTATGCTAAAATGTAGTTATGAGAAATATAGAAGATGTACAATATTACATTTTGTTCCAGGAGAAAAGTGGCATTCTCGAAGAAAGTTATTAACACCAACGTTTCACAGTGGTCTTTTAGAGGTGTACTTGAAGACAGCAACCAAAGAAACTGGAATATTAATTTCCTGTCTAAAAAAAGAAGTCAGCAAATCGTCTTTCGATATTTTTCCATATGCAAAACGAGCAACGTTAGACATAATATGCGGTAAGTTAACTTAAAATTTAACAAATCATCACATCCCAATGACTCGAGTAACGTCTAGTCAAATTGTATCGGCCATGTGAAATTTCTCAACAGAGGGGAGGGGAAGCATTTCTCAAAAAAAAATGCGTTTACAAAAATTGTTTACCCAGTTTGATAGACACAATAATACCATGCAACTTTCGTTCAACTTTTTTAAATGTCTCATATTGAAATTTTATCAAAGGCTGATTTCATCCCTTTAATACGAGAAGTAGCACGAAAAAATAGGGTTGTATTAGGCAAAACTTACTGTCCCGATCGACCGGAGGTAAAAAAACCAAGGTTTAGGCGATGGCTCGATTGATCGTCAAATGTTGTATCGTTTCTGTCGTCAAAACCCCACATAGACGGTTCCTTCACGACGGAACAAGTAGGTTAACGCTAGAGAGAAACGAGAATCCCAAAGTATTGGGGCGAAAATTTTATTCAGGATCCCGGCGGGTTCTGAAAAATTTTGGGATTCTCGAATATATCAGGATTTCCGAGAATATTCAGATTCTCGAAAACCTCGTGTGGCAATCGTCGAGCAAGGCGGAAACATTTTTAAATTAGTTTTCATCAGAAATAGGTAAGTTTTTGTATTTAATTTTCTTTATTAACACTTTGCACTCGGAGCCATCGATACTGGACTCTTAATGTCCCCTGAGAGAAGAATTAGGATATTCAATACAATTTAGAATTTTGTGTAATGTTTAGCACCCAAAAAGACTGGTTACTGGTTACTGGTTTATTCTTCTCTTTATATATATTACATAAAAAGAAGTATATAATTGAGCATAGCGACGGCCCTGGCGAGTCGAGAAAAGGCTGCAATGGCCGTGTGGCGCGAACGCGTCGCGCACAAGCTGTCAATAAACATTTTCTTAACCTGCTCATATACTAAGGGAACCAAATACTTTCCGTGAATAGTTTCTTTTCCAGAAATGTCTGTAGAATGCATTCCTGTATAGTAAATTCCTGCTAGATAAAGGACTTTTCACATAAATACAAAAATAGAGCGTATAAAGTATTCGCGTCAACACTTTTTCAATCAACCATTTGCAACTATCGAGGAAGTACATACAAATATAATTGGCTATATGAATATGTAGAGGAGAGTTCCCTCCATCTTTTGACTCAAATCATGCATATTTACAAAAACCAATGTTTTCCGAAAACGTTGCGCGATAGAGCAATCCTGCTTTCGGAATGACAAAGTCTATAAGAATCAGCCGACAGGTATTGCAGAACACGAGAAAAGGTTTATTTTGTTGGACAGTGTAATCGCCGCGACCTAGTGCACCGTAGTGTTCGCGGCATTACAACGGTTCGAAGTCGCGGTACGGAAACAAAATGGCTGCGGATCGCGCGCAGACTCTAACTGCCCCGCTCGCTTGACGCGCGCTAGACGGTGTGGACGACGCCTGAGATCGCCGTTGGGGGTGATGAACGCTCCGGTGGAGGTGACCTTGCTGGTCGGAGTGCTACACGTTGCTGGCCGCCGAATCTGCGGTGGATGCACCCTCGGCGTCGGCCACGCGTTGATGTTCCCGCGGTGTAAGCGTGCGAAAAGCACGCTGGTCGCTTGGCCGGCGCGTTCCCTCGAGGCTTTCAACAATGGCGGACGTCCGTCGCGCTTGACCGTCATCGGCTCGAGGAGACTTCCTCTTGAGTCGCCTAGAATGCCGGAGGACTTCGAGATCCTTAGTCCGAAATCGTCGGATGTGTAAAACGACGGATTTCGATCACATCGGGGTCACCAGATGTAGGAAGTAGGGTCACCAATGGTCGGTGACGGTATCGGTAAAGTTGATACCGACACGTGGTTAGCCGCCTACTCGGATGCGTTCAGCATCGCCAGAAGGATGAGAGATGTAGAACGATGAAGAGACTCACGCCCGGAAACAATAACTATGCTTTATCGAGCGTGGACACTCGCGACCAGATGCGAAGCGCCGGAAAGGCCGAATCGGCCGAAATTCCTGTCTCCTTTGAATTATCTGTCAAAGTCACAGCGTGGTCAATGCTGCCGACGAGACCCTACTATTCTTTGATGCAGTGCCGAACGTAGAAACGGACAGCGAAGCTCGAGAACTTTATTCTTTTATGGTATTTTCGCCAACATATTCGTGGCATGTTTCTGATTAAAATGAAACCAAATATGGAAATGTCACGAATATGTTGGTGAATGTCAAAATAAAGAAGTTTTCTTATTGGATTAGTAGTGGTCTCCTGGTCTCACACCGATGTACCCGACCCGTGTTATGTTCGCACTCCTCGGCGGCGGCGGCTCTCGAGCTTCTGGGTCCCTCACGGGGTATACCCTGCGGTAGTGGGGATATTTCGACGTCGACTAATTCAGAAGCTTTGCGACGTATAACCCGGATTCACTGTATACATCGAGTAAACACTATATTCGTAAAGAAGTAATTAGAATGAGTGTTTCTTTCCTTTTTTATTTTACATTATTTTTCGTTTCATTATAGTTAAGAATAAGTGAATCTTACAAATTTAGTTAAGGCAGTATCATCTAAATACAAGACACAAGATGCAAAAGACCACATACATACTGATCGAAATGAGTAACCTCCTCCATTTCCTCCTTTGCGATCAATTATTGTGTGACAATTTGTTTTTTAACTTATTTTTGGACTTCAAATCTACTACAATGACAGTTCTGTCAGAATCTGATGTCTTTGGTGGATATCGTTTGCCTTTCCCTAGTTTAGCTCTTTTCCCCCTCCGCTCATTTTTTCTATATTCGTGGTTTTGCTTCTCCTTCCCATGTTTCGTGTAATAGCTGTAATAAAATGATGGTTCTTATAACAGTATCAACTGAATATGTTATGTATGAAAAAATTAATTTTGGCATTTAAACTAATGTTATGCTTTTTGTTTATAGGGATAAAATTTACTTTCACAGAATAATTATAATTACCTTGATTTGTTTCCATACAATTTCTTTCTTCTTTTGACCTTTACTTTTCGCTTTCTTTTCGGTTTCGACAACTCAATTAAGCGTTGCGTGGCTACAAGAAAATGTTACTGTTCTAAGTTACTTAAGCGTAAACATTTACTTATTTTGGATTCGTAACTATAAATATATTTATCGCCGAACAGTGAAAGTACATTCCAAAATTAAATATAAGAAAAGAATGTCGCATATCAAATTATATGATAACCTTATAAAGATATCGCCTATTTTGGATGAGAGATTACACACTCGAATTTATATTAAAATAGATTAACAATAAATAGGAGAAACTGCAAAAAAATCGTATTTTTAATATATTGTTTAGCAGGTGGCTTTTGTTAAAATGTAGTAGAAGTGTCATAAAAAAGATAAAAAATTAAAGAAGTTTCAATCTTTTTATGCTTGACTAGTTCCAAGGGGGATTCTCCCAGTGGTGGGGATAAGATGGTGGCAGTGACAGTAGAGACTTTTACGACAGTTATGCGACAGAGTTTTTCATGACGCAAAATACGAACCAATAGCATGCAATGCACCATGGGAAACGTATCCGATCGGCTTGGAAGGCTGCTGATATGGCATTCGAGGTTTCGAAAGCTCAATTATACGTGGTGAAGCTTTGGGAATATGCACTGTAGTTGAACGGGTTTGCAATGTCTTTGCGTCAGGCAATCGTGCACGGGGTTGAGCTAGTTGATTAGTGCGTTCAGATATTTCATACAAGAGTGCTGAAATTTTCACCTAATATAAAAAATCACAGGTAAATCGGAGATAATACAAAAGTGTTCGTGTGAAACACGAACTTGTGCATTACTATTGTAAAAAGAACCACAAAATTGTAATGTGAAAATTCCGTAAGAAAGAAAAGATATTAAAATATGTTGTGCTTTATCAAGATAAAGCTGGCGAATTAAACGGTAATCTTAATCAAAGTAAAACATTACTCAATAAAATGGCTACAATTCTTTTTTAAAAAAGATCTAATAACATAGCAAATGATTAAAAAATATTATATAACTACAAGATAGAGAAGAGGAACATAATACATTTTAAATTGAAGTGAAGGGAGTTTTTAAATTGGATAGACAAAATTATACACGAATGACAGTTAAAAGAAGTAACCCAATATTACTACATAACCTTATCAGAGTGATTAATTTGTATAAAAGCAGGCTTACTGAATTATTTAGTTCATTAATACTTTCTATTTCAAATAATCAAATAATTTCTTATGAATCAATGTAAAATTTAGAAAAATATGATTATTAATTAATGCGATCTCTTATTCAAATAGAATTTACATATATTCTTACGTGACTGGACTCCAAAAATACATCCTTCTGATATTTAGTTATTTTCAAATCTGTTGTTTTCGGCATCATATTTAACGGTCTCCACTGGGACAAATGCTTCAATGATTATTACGATATTAACACTTCAATATTTCATAATCACTTTATAATTTTGAGAATTTTCTTGTAGTTTGACAGTTTACGAAAACTGTGATTGGCTCGAAACTGTTTCGGTAACAGTTAACGATTCTTCCGATCTTCAGTATCCAATAAATAGTGTGACCAGTAAAGAAGCTCTCATACTTCATAAACTACACATACCAGATACCAAAAATAACAGTTATTATAGACACTTTTCCAATCAAGAAGCCAAGTGTTAATAAATGTTGCAGAAGTTTTTCAAAAAATTAAGTAATTAAAAAACTGTTGAATTAAAATGTTTATTTAAAATTTTTCTCATCATTAGTAAAAAATATTATCGACGACGGAATTAATAAAAAGTTCATAAAAGGATGAATCGGCAAGAATGAAAAGAAATTACTGTGTTTTTAGCAAAATGTAATAAATCATTTGTTCTTATGCACTATTATGTAGCATCTTAGTCTACAATTTGGCCATGCAAAATATTTTTCATGCATAAGCCTCCATTTTTTCGTACTTTTTCGACATTTTTGCAATGTTGATCGTGGCTAAATGAATCCGCAAAAACTGATATTATGCAGAGAATTACTGTTAAACTTTATTGAATGCTTTCAACAATTTCATTTCATCTACAAATCTCTGTTTCATTTCAACATTACAGATGGATCTATGGGATGCCACGTCAATGCGCAAACTGATTTGAAAAACGAATACGTGCAGGCCGTAGACACGTAAGTGTACTTTTTCATCTTCCTAAAACGCGGTTTTACTCTCTCAAGTTATATTATATTAATTGGCAATAAGATGTCGGTCTTCTTGCCACCGATTTCAAAGCATCGGCCAACTCCTAGAAGTCGCCGTGTCTTCAAAGTACAATATCTACTCGATATATGTCCCAAACACGGGTCTGGACAAGGACATATATCGACTGGAAGATACAATTCTTTAATACACTGCCGAACGTAGGAGAGGACAGCGAAGATAAACATAATAGGAGTGTAAACATAATACGGGTCGGGTGTATCGGTGCCAGACCACTACCGATCCAATAACAAAACTTCTTAATTTTTTATTATTTACTTATGGGACTTTCACCAACATATTCGTGGCATTTTTCTAATGAAAATGATACTAAATATGATATAATTCCGGTGATGTTTACTTGTCTAATGAACGATGAAAGATACTTCTTATTACAATCATATTAACGGGAAATTAGTATAAATATAATCCGAATGGTATCGTGTTTGGTATCATTTTAATCAGAGAGATTCCACAAATATGTTGTTGAAAGTCCCATAAAAAATAATGAAAAATAAAAAAGTTCTCGAGCTTCGCTGTCCGTTTCTACGTTCGGCATTGCATCAAAGAATAGTAGGGTCTCGTCGGCAGCATTGACCACGCTGTGACTTTGACAGATAATTCAAAGGAGACACGAATTACGACGTGTTTACCGACCGCGGCGAGCTTTAAATGGCGGTAGACTATTGCTGTCCTTTTCTATGTTCGGAACTTCGTCAAAGAATAGTGTCCCGAGCACGACAAGACCCGAGCTGCTGACATATAACGCGGATTCACTGTATTTAACGACCTCCGTTTGATCATAAGGTCACAGTCATATCCTCGGAGCCGTCCTGTTCTTGAGTTCTAATTTCCTAAGTCATCGTTCGCGCCGTCAAATTTTCCAGGGTTTTCTTTTTGTCTTCCACGGAATCCCACGCACTATGAAAGTCATAAAATTTCTTTGGTAATATTGACAATATGCGTGTCAATATCATGGAATCCGGAACTGCACCTCCGAGGTTCTTCGTTTTAGTCGTTAATTGTTCATCTTTTGCTAATTGTTAGAATTCCTCGACGAATTCTGGTTTTACTAGCAGTAGTAGTTTTATGTAATATGTTACCACGGGGTCTTATTTGGCGATTACCTAGTCATACAGATAAATATAATATTTATATAATGCATGTACGTATACAATATTATTACATATACATACACGCACGCATACACATACACATACACATACGCATATATTAGATATAATTTATATGTATAGTTAATTATGTATGGTGTATATTATAAATATTTAAAGTGACAAAATTACTTCAATTTTTCTATTAAATGAAAACAAACTTACATATATAAATATAAATATTAAATCCTCTTCTTAGATTAGCATCAATTTCCCAAAGAAGATTTCTAAATGTCTGGATGTCTTTCGATCCGATTTTCAAATTAACAACATGGGGCAAAAAGCACGATCACGCGTTGCGTGTTGCTCATGATTTCGTTAACAAAGTAAATATTTTGCTTTCCTCCTATTCGAATAAAATATAGAGTATTGTGTATAATATTGTTATTCGCAGATCATTGCAAAAAGAAAAGATCAATGGAAAGCAAAGGGGAATAGAGATTTCGACGAACGATTAACTAAATACCAGACTTTATTGGACTTGTTGTTAGATTTATCGCAAGATGGTGAAGTCCTTACCGACGAAGACATTCGGAATGAAGTGAATACGTTCATGTTTGCGGGTCACGATACAACAGCTACAAGCATATCATGGATTCTTTATGCATTAGGACGTCATCCAGAGTATCAGGTATTATAAACATTCATAATACCTGACATTCAAATGATTAAAAGAGGAAATACAGTTCCGTTTAACTTCTGTTTCCTTAGATTGACTTGGACATTTTCTATTTTGCATAAATATCCGCATTCTGGTAATAATAGGTAGATCGACGTATAACCCATGTCTCAAAGAAATTTACTGAATTGGCTATGGTTAAGCCCACGTGCACGAATATAATTGATAATTTTAGTGATACTTTTTAACACATATCCTATATTTAAAACTTTGAGGCACTACGATTGTTGATGAATAATGCAATGAAAATGTTGAAAATAAGTATCCCCTTGTTCTTTGTATTTTTCTTTTAATCTCGTAACAACTCCTTTAAAAGCACCGGTCATGTAAGAAGCACCATCAGTTGCAAGACAAACTCGCTTATTTAACGATAAACTGTATTTATTCAAAACTTCCGCAACTACAACGAAAATATCAATTCCGGTGGTCGTATCGTGTATAGTCAACTTTGATTCTAACAATTTATCTTCCCATATCAAAGGGGGTCCTCGCCTCAATGGTTAGGCATTGACGTCATACACTTTAGCCTATAATTCGGCTAGAACTGAAAATGCGTTCGGAATGACCCAATCTGACGGTTTACACTCGCATCTCTGCCTAATTCCTGTCAGGTGACTTCTTGTGAGGCACCCGGAGTATCTGTTACTTGATAGGTGACTGTCGCGCGCCTCTCTGACGTACGCAACGTACACCTCTGTTGGACGGGTTGCCGCATTTTAGGCGGACTTTTAATTGATAATAACTAAAAAATTTAGCCGAAATTGCAAGTTTTTTATTCTTCATTTTCGTCTTACATTGTCTTGGAGTACCATCCCTTAAATTTTCTCCCTGTAGTCGAACATCTTCTATATAATGGGCATTTACGGATCAATATGTACAAATATATCGTTAAATACGATTAAATCTAACGGAAACTTGCTAATGATTTAAATCAAGAACAACTCCTGAAACATGTAATTACGCACTCTTGATGATACATGGTACTAATAGCACATATTACCAAGTATAAAATCTGGAAGTGTATGAGCTAATGTCGACTACACAAATTTCTGAATTCTACGACTTCACCATTACTTTTCTAATATGTTCTTCATTCGATAAGAAAAGTAACAAGTGTTCGTTGAATTCTTAGTAGTATAACCCTTTGCAGTCCTATGTCGAGCCAGTCTTGACATTGACTATTGTCCAATAGTTTCTTATTTCATTGATTCCCATCATGTTCATCAATAATGTCACCATTACACGGTACTTAAGTAAAATTGTCGTATTTCTTATCTGTACTAAAAAAGTTAGTAAACCTACTTATGAGAATGTAAATGAACTATATAATTTTGTAATGAGTCGTGAAGTAAAAGCTAGGAATTACGTTGGAACGCAAAGGATTAATATTTTTCTTAGCGTTGAAAAATATAAATGGATTTAATTTAAGTCTACGCATGTATTTGTTACTATAGGAAAAAATTCTTCATGAATATTATAACGTTGTGGGAACAGACGAACTATCATTCGATATACTAAACAAACTGACATGGTTGACAGCATGCCTAAAAGAATCTTGGAGAGTGTATCCGGTTGCACCGCTTATTGCAAGGCAAATTTATAGTCCCATTACCATATGTAAGTACCACTAAATGTTGTGCATATTACTGCTTCATTTTTAAATCAGTTTCCTCGATGATCTACGAGGCGTATCTTTTCGAACATACCTCGTATTTACATATCTATTCTAAATAGACTGCGGTTTCAATTTCAATACAGTGAATTCTCGATATATGTCAGCAACACGAGTTTTGGTATCTTTTATCCTCCAGGAGTCATTACTCTTTGATCCGCGCCGAACTTAGAAAAGAACAGCGAAGCATTTATCATACAGGCCTCAGCGACATACAGGGTGTTCGACTACAGGTGCGAGAAAATTTAAGGGGCCGTTCTCCATGACAATATAAGAGGAAAATGGAAAATAAAAAAATTGCGATTCCGGTTTCATTTTTTAGTTATTATCAATTAAAAATCCGCCTAAAATGCGGCAACCCGTCGAACAGAGGAGTACGTTGCGTACGTCATAGAGGCGTGCGACAGAACACCCTGTATATTGAGAATTCACTGTATATTGTTTTCAACTTATTCCAATTGTTAAAGAAGAAAAAACGTTTCTATTTGGCTTGAGTTTCTTGCAATACATGAAGAAAGATTTTACTTTTCCTAAAGATTCGTAGTCTAATTCCTAGTAGTATACTTTTTAGTAAAATTAATTTAATACATACAAATATGTTTCTTTTAGCGGGACACAATATTCCAATAGGCTCTACTGTTCTCGTGAATTTATTTCTTCTTCATCGTGATCCTCGATATTTTCCAGAACCAGATTCTTACCGACCAGAACGGTTCCTTCCGAATGGGCCGAAGTATCCCCCTTTCGCTTTCATTCCTTTTAGCGCTGGATCACGAAATTGTATAGGATGGAAATACGCAACGATGATAGTGAAGGTTGTTATTCTTTGTGTATTGAGGAATTTCCATGTGGAATCGTTAGATACAGAAGATCAGCTCCGTTTTACCAGCGAGTTAGTACTGCGCAATGCAGATGGATTACGGCTAAAAATTACTCCCAGAGAGCCGAAAATATTTACTTAAGTTGTCTAACACATTGTATATATCATATCATACAGCAGGGAGTTCTAACTTGTTCCCCTCCGAGAACCGCAAGATTCCCACCATTAGTCAAATCTCTTCTCGCTAGTATGTGCAGCCGTAAAGTTAGTAGAGCGGCAGTAGCGGTACGGGAATAAAGACGAGGTTCTACGTACTATGTACTACATAACGATGAAGTCTAAAAGTCGGGGAAGTACCTAAGCGGGGAAGGAGCTATGGGTGCTCGCGAGCCACATGTTAGAACACCCTGTCATGCAGGACTCACACGACACGATGTTTACATCTGTATTTATACGAATGCACGAATCATAGAATTTGTAACAAAATTAGGAATTTTAGAAGTTTTTTAAAAATTATAAATTATTTGAAACAATCATTACAATCAAGTAAAAATAACAAAAACCTATCAAATACTGAAGATAATTAAAATCGAATAATTAAGGTCAGCAGCCTTAGGCTTTCCATAGTACATACATATTGCGAATGAAGGTATGTATGTAGCGATATCTTTCGTTGGAAAAGGATTGAATGTGACACATTTTATATATATATGTATATGTAAAATATATATAAAATTCCAATAAAGTGTATTTTTTACCTGGATTTTTTGTGGGAACGCATAAGAACTCACGTTTGCAATGAAGTTGTGTGTACACCAAAAAGTACGAATGGAAGAATCCAATAAGCATAAAGCACAGTTGCACAGTTACATAATAAAAATATGAAAATGTTGTATAATATTTTTTAGACCTCTTTAAAATATCATGAATTTTCTACATAGGTTTACCTATGTATCTAAAATCCATTTTTTTGGAAAAAAATTTCCTTGAACAGAAAAAATAAATCGCAATATTGGTCGTTTTGAACGAAATAATTAACATACTTCCCGTATATTCTTTGTATCTGTAAAAGTAACGAAGATATATTTAAGTGGACAAGATAAGCAGAGAGGACAAGATATATATATATATGCATACATATCTTTGCATACGAATCTTTGTACAGAAAAAAATTTTCTATCTACATATAACTGACAACAAATGAACGTTTGAACGAAATGAAAGTTTATTTGCTTTCTTAATAGTTTAATAGGTTGAAAATAATATAACAACATTTTTAAATTCTTCTAGTTTTTACTGTTTCATAAAATCCGCAAAAGAGTTCATCAAATATTGTTATTGAGGATAGAATTATATATATATAATTTAATACCTTAGTTTTGTTTGTCATTTGCCCAAATATACAATTCCAAAACATCACGATTTAATATTGAATAAAATAAATGTTGATTACAAATCAAAATTTTATTTAGAAGTAATAAAACTTAGAAATGAAGGTTTTAATGCACGTGTTGAATTAATGACGTAAAATGTATATCGTCATTGTATACTTGAGAGTTACGTAAATTTTATCTTATATAAGATAGTATTAGTAAGGTTGCTTATGAGGGTGGTAGTGCATGATGGATAAAACGTTTCATGCAAGGAACATACAGTAACCTTTATTCTATCTACCAATGGAAGAAGTCATGTGACATTTATGTGATATATTATATATTACCATGCGTTGCAAGTTCTTGAGAAGTTGCTGTCTAGCTAACTAACGTATACTATTTAGATAGTGTTGATTAAAGGAAGCAAAATTCGAAAAGGTAGCGCACTACCACGTAACTGTTTTTAGGTTAGGATTTTTAATACATACCTAATAAAGAATGCGTGCAGCTATTGCAATTTTGTGCGTTTTTCTCGGTTGTTGCAGTAATGTCGTGTTCTTGGAACTTCTTGTGAAGTAAGTATATAATATTTAATTATATAATGTATACACCAAAAATTTCTTTTGAATAAAACGCAAAAATTACATTTAATTGAAACATACTTACATATTAACGACAAAAATAAAAATATTACCGTTTTTCAGAGATGATCCTGGTTGTGGAAATCTTATCACGTTTGTACAATTCCTTTTTATATCGTTAGAGGGATTTATATTTACTTCAAAATGTGGAAACGTAAAGCCCCGTATAGGAGTAAAGAACTACCTCGTATTGGTGACAATGTTTTTTATCACAAATGTTTGTAACAATTATGCGTTCGACTTTAATATACCTATGACTCTACATATGATATTCAGAGCTGTGAGTACACAAAGTCAAAATACTCTGATATCTAATTGTAAAATGTTCAAATCTAATTATTATTTCATATTTTGTTAGGGTTCTCTGATAGCAAATATGATTATGGGTATTGTTGTATTGAAGAAAAGGTATATATTTAGCAAATATTTATCAGTGTTTATGATTACTCTTGGAATCGCAGTTTGTACAATCGTTAGCAGTAAACAAATCAAATCGCTGCAACCCAAGAATGTTGAACAAGTACCAACAACTCCATTCGAAGATCTCTTTTGGTGGGTATTAGGAATATCACTAATGACAGTTGCGTTACTTGTTTCTGCTAGAATGGGTATTTATCAAGAAGAGTTACACAAAAAGTATGGAAAACATCCAAGGGAGGCATTATATTATACGGTATGTCAACATTCACATTATTACTCCTCTGTCAAATATGCAAAAAATATCTAACATTTATTATCTTTTCAGCATTTATTGCCCTTACCATTCTTTTTACTATTAGCACCTAATATTTGGGAACATTTTACCTACGCAGTTACTTCAGAACCATTGCAAGTGTCAATGCTAAATATACATGTGCCAAAATTGATTCTATACCTTATAGGAAACGTTCTTACGCAGTATCCTTTTACAAATACGCAAATACTATTTAGTCAGTACAGACAGATTGAAAAATTAAATTTATCATATATGACATAACCTTAATAATCAATTTAGATACGTGTGCATTAGTTCTGTTTATTCATTAACAGCAGAATGCACATCTCTCACAGTGACTTTAGTAATAACATTAAGGAAATTTTTATCATTAATTTTCTCCATACTATACTTTCAAAATCCCTTTACAATCCACCACTGGATTGGTACGCTGCTAGTCTTTGTGGGTACAGTGATATTCACAGAAATAGTACCAAAGATTGCAGACAGATTCCATCTTAAGGAGAAAAAGAAAGTACAATAATAAATGATGCCACGAACGGAACAAGTGATAGATTTAGAAAACGTTTGAATTAGAGTTTATTCTGAGTTAAATATTTTAATGAAAATTAATGTAGTATACTATCTATTTTTTGCAAATGAAAATTAATTTAGTATACTATCTATTTTTTGCAATTACTTTGCGCATTTAGTTTATATGTCTTTTATTTTTTATTCGGATGTTGACATAATAAAACTATTATGTGTAATATTAATTCCAACCTACACTTTACTTCAGCCTTGTTTCAAGTGTTTTCAAGTTGTTTTAGATCAATGTTTGTAATCGTGCTTTGCAAGAAAAAGGCGGTCTTTTCGTGCCAAGACCATGCTTGGAGCAGAATTTGGTTCCTATTTGCTATGAGTTTGCCATCAAAATTGTTGACAAGTTCCGAGCCTAATGCGGAAACAAAATGGCTCGGTATTTGAGTCCAAAGTTTGCAGGCGCAATTCCATGCTAAATCCATGCCAAATCGAAGTCAAACCAGCAATAAGAGCAATAAGTCGCAATAAGAGTTTGTCCAGATGAGGTGATTTACGCGCGTTTTTTTTTGCGTTCAGAAGAGGCGTTGTTCGCGTAATTTTGCGAAGTAAGATTCAGCTCCTTTCATACCCTCTGTTTGTAATTATTGCACGACTTCTAGGCGCAGCAATAATGTCCCTAGTACATTTCTCGGATCGCGCGATTATTCTGTATTTTCGCTTTTATTTAAATATATGTAATAAGAGTTATTACCCCAGGAATATGGTTTCAATTTGTGAGTTAGATACGCGGACGAACCCAATGCGAAATTGGGGAACCACTAGGATAGTTGACGTCGAAGACGAACCTGACGCGAAGTCTATAGGAATGGAGTCAATCGCAGACGAGCCCGGTGCGAAACCGGGGAGCTGATAGAAGGGTGAAACTTCGTGAACGAACCTGTGGCGACCCGTGCACGAACGCGCCGCCAGTCCGCCGACATACATTGTATCGGCGTGGGTGACTGCCCACTGCCGAGGGCAGTCGTCTTTTGTCAAACAGTGGAGGAGAGAACACACAGTCCAACGCGAACACTCGGCACGAGCAGAGGTTCCTGGACGCGAGTCGCAACCGAGCGCCGCGTCAATTGTTCGGGCGTATTTACACCGAGTAATAAAGAACACTGCACGCGAACCAGAACATTCATTCACCCGTACGTATACGCAGGATTTAGTAATATATAAAATAACAATTAAAATTTATAGCCACCACATTTATTAGTTCATGTTAAAGTTAACAAATTGGTCACTATTATGCCTCCAACAACATATTTCAAGGTTATTTAAATCGTTTAGAATCCCCCTATTCTGAATAATTATCATATCATTTGACAAGGAACATCACTCCATGTCAATCAGGAGATAATAATAATAAAACATAAAAATTTCTTTGCAATAGCACCCTTTTATTTATTTCCATAAATTACATAAATATATTTGTTTTAAAATAATTTGTGGTAAATAAAATACGCATGAAATACCTTTCCATATGCTCTCATTTCTTAAACTGTAAAAATATTTCTTTAAATGTCATTCAATTTAGTAGGCTAGTACAAAGTTTTGTATTTATCTATATACTAATGCTTAAGTATAGTAACGTTTGCATGGAATGTATTATTTTGTACGGCAACTATTTTTTACGAAACTTAACTCAACAGTACAGAATTATCAAAATAATGAAACGATATTTCTCATGTGTGCGATAAGCTCTAACACGTTTTATGCATCTCCGATGAAAAAATAAAAACTGAAGAATACAACATTAAAAAAAGCTCTCAGTAATTATTTGATATAGGATCAATTGATTCCATCAATTAAGTTCTTTTACATATATTATCAGTTTATGCCACAATTTGTTTACCGTTTCATTTATGTGTATTTACATGTCGATATATCGAATCATGTTATAAAATGGAAAATTAAAGTAAGATTACTGTTGAATAGATTTTTCACATAAACAAAGTTTTGATCTACAGCGCACATTGTTTCAGGTACAAATTTTCTAACGCTATCAATAATTATTTACGATTGAAGAGGGTTTTCTGGGAAAGTTATAAATATCTTTTACAATTTTTCCCTATGTACTTATACAAAACATAAAAGTAATATAACAGCATAAATACAACATGACTCCATTTATCCAAACAAAATGCTAATGAATATTTCATAAACTGAAATGTTTTTAAGAATGTAATAACTTTTCATTGAAATATTTTCACTCTTTAATCACGGAAACTATACACGTAGAATTTGCGACCATCGATTTCGATGAAATGTTCAGCATGTATATAACTAATATTGATATGCAAAACGCATATTTTAAATTTTCATTACAGGCTCAAATAAAAAGGTTTCAAAAAGTGCCTTTTTTATTTTTTTCATCTAATTCCTACCAATTGCAATTTTTTCAAAACCTTTTTTTCACGTTATTTAGTAAACCATTGTTTCCAATTGCTAAAAAATGTGAAATGTATTACGTCCGATTTTAGGAAAATTATACTGTTAAGGGCGTTCGAACAGTTTTGTGCACCACACTAGATACACACATGTATTGAACTTGTATTTTACTATACTACTTCTAAAAAATAGTGAGACACATTCGTTATCTTACTGAATTTGTATTTACAGTTTTAGTTTTAGAAAGATCGTCACAAATCACGTATGGAACGTATAACTAACAAGGAAAGTTATAGAACTCGTAAATTCAAAAAATTATAAACTTTGCACACAAACAGAGTAAGTTATGCCTAATAGAAAAGTATCGTGGAATTGAATGAAACCGATAATGGTTGGTTTGATAATTTACAAAGAAAAATTTATATGCCAAATTTTAACTTTCCCCATTAATCGGGAAAGTAATTACGTACAGCATTCGAGTAATGCAATTTTGAAGTATTGTCCTCGTTTAACATAAAAAAATGTTCATATTCTTTTGAAAACGTTCAAAAGATAAATATATTTAAAAATATTCAGATACATGTTAAGAAATTTTGTCTAGTTTGTAGTTGCAAATTCTAGCTGTAATAAAAGTTTCACATTGCAATACAAAATTTATACTTTTATCGTAGCGATATATTGTTATAGCTATTGTCCTTAAATACTTTAGTAAGATCTACCGTCGTTTAAAAAAAAAATTAAAATGAACGATTTGTTCGGATGGCTTCAGGAAAGAAGAAGAAATTCAGATTTCTTTCTTATTTTTACCACAAAATAATTCGTTTGTTCTGACAAAATTTGTATCATGTGTCGCGTCGATTTTTAGTGAAATCCGCTTCTCTCCTTATTATAACAACAGTACCTATCAACCGTCTCGAAAAACAATATTTATTTTTTGTTTTGTTCTTTAAAATTGCAACGTGAAGATTGTCCAGAATATCCATTTGTTCCGATTAACAAGAATTCAACGAACTTCGTAGAAAATAGTTACTATCATTGCCTTATCTAAGTTATTCTTATTCTTTTCAATTATTCTTAGATATGAATTCATTAGAAAAAAAAAACTTATAGAGAACCCACTTTGAATTTGAAAAACAACGTAAACAAATCGATTCAATTTAAATTAACGATCGTTTTAGCACCACAATTAATAACACAAATTGTAAACTTTGAATGACAATGGTATTGTTCACAGCTCAACAAATTTTTTACTGTCACCTCGTATCGGACCATACATATGTAGATATTAAAAGGCTATCATTTCACGCGTTTTTCAGAAAAATTCACTACGATTAGCTGACTTTTTGGAAATTGTACTATCTAAATAATGGAGGGTGACTGGGGGTTAAAGCGCATTTAGATATTTTTCACTTTTCTTTTATCAAGTAGAAAAAGTAAGGGCTAAAGTTCCGAAAATCGGTCAAGTCGAATTAAGCTAAAATTTCCGACATAACCTCATTTTGGGTATGTAAAAATTGTAAGGCGTATACCTTGTGATCAGTGGTCTTCAATCATTTAAGATGACACGATTTTGTGACACGTTGCGTCAAGCAACTCGAATTATACCTACTTCAACCGAAACGTTCGATGTTTGAACATCCTCTTGCGTCCATTCAACTCGAATAGTGTTCGAAGGACGATCCAATGTTCAGACATGTTCGAAAGTTTGCAATCGGAAAAAGCAGTCGAATACCATTTTGTTTATTTCGGTCCGAGCAGACTCTAATTTCAAACTACTCAAGCTTCTCAATTGCCCATATCTAGATTATATTAACGGTACAGCCAACTTCCGTGGAAAGTGTTTAACTTTGTACTTAACGTACAAAAATATATTGTGCGTCAAGAAAATAATTAAAGTTTACGCAGTTGAATTTTTAGTAGGGTAAAATCCGAAATTGGATCTCAGTTGTTCCAAAAACACAAAAGTGAGAATAGTTTGCGGAGCTAATCTGATAAACGCAGGTACATAACCCTAGAATAGAAAATGATTAACATTTTTTGAAGTACACTAATTCATATGATTTAGAAATACATTTAAAATGAAAAGATCACAGTTTCCACTAATACGATTCTAAATGCTCTAAATAACTGCTAAACAGTTGTATGAAAGAAAATATCACATTTTCCATTTTTTACATATTAGTTACACATGTAATGCGAGTTAAAATTCTTGCAATTTCATTTAATTGCTATTTTGTAATAAAGTTCCACTTTAGAATAATTCTACATTGATGACAGAAATGGATGGTAACAGTGATAAAAAGCGAACATATATGTGCGTTGCACCGATATCTTTTGGTATAGTACAGTCCTCTTATACAGTATTCTCCCCGTAACTGTCGAAAAGATCTCTACCATAACTGTAGGGTGACGATATCATTACTCGTGTAATAAGCGAAGTTTCAGGTGTGAAAGAGGACGGCGAATGGAAAAGAAAAAGAGACAGAGAGTCGAAGCGTTCGGAAAAAAATAAAAACTGGCGCGAGCTCAGACCTTTAAATAAAAAATTGAACTTTCTTATTTTTGATTTTTCATGAACCAAATGTTTGTCATTGTATTTGTCTCGGTTTTTTAATTAAAATGACAACAACCATGATAGAGTTACGATCATAATTACTTGTTTAACAAGCGAAGTTAAGAATTTGTGTACCTCTACCGTAAATGTCGTCTCAAACTTTAATCGCTTGTTATACAAATAATTATGATCGTTATTATATCAAATTTCATGTCATTTTAATCAGAAAAACAAGACGAACGCGATGATGAAAGTTCATTGACAATAACCAAAAATAAGAAATTTTGATTTTTGAATTTGAAAGGCCGAGCTGGCACGAGTCCTTTGATGGTTTCCAAACCTCCAAATCTCAGTCCTTCTGACTTTTTCCATCACTATCGTTCTCCACGTTTGGCACACTACAAACAATGCAGCACCTCCATGTCGTATCGTCGATACCGCCGAGCGACAGTTCTGGAGAAACTACTGTATGCGGAAAATATGTTATCAGCGTATCGTGTTATAAGAGGATTGTCGCACTTTTTGGGTCATGTTATATCGAAACCGTGTCATAAGAAGGTTCAGTGTATTCCCATTCTTCGACTTGTTTTGAACGTATACAACATTAAAAATTAAACACTAAACATTAAACATTAAACAAATTATGTATACAATGTAAATAACATACTATTTTTAGTATCCAGTGCAATCCCTTCGTGATGTGTATAGGTAATGTTAATACCTGCGCCGCCCCAAAGAGTGACTCAGAAATTTGGTGTTTTATCGCCCCTTTTGGGTCACTCTTCGAAGTTTAATAACTTAATAATGGGTTAGTAATAAAGCGTTACAGACAAATATCTCCAAAAATATTGATTATACACAAAAAGTTTCAGATGAAAGTTGTTCTGTACCGGGTGAGACTTTTATTTTTCTCGTTCGACACTCCAAGGTGAGGTGAAGGTCATCTTTCTTGTTTTAAATGGAATGATATGTATTTTTATCTACTATCAAATAGTACGTTTTAACATGAGTTGAATGACCTATGACTCAAGATCATTCAAGGTCAAACTTTCGGGGAAATGCAGAAAAGGTGTGATCGTTTTCTTTGTACTTTAGTTCGTGACCTCAAACTTTCACACCAAAACAATAACACGTGTTCAATATCAGCATTACTCAGGACAACATCAATGTTATTATCAATGAAATGAAAACAAACGTATTTGTCTAATTACTGTGCTCTTCTGCAAGATAGTTAGTTTACTTTCATTACTATTCGTGCTGAATTAGTACTACATTAGTATCCTTCGCTGAACAATAGTACTGAAATAAGTGGTGAAAATGGAAATGTATCAAAATTGTTTTGATATGTTTATGGTACTAGGAGGATGCAGGAAAAATTACAGAATGCTATCAAGATCTCATATGGCATTTAAAAGACTAGAACAGCGTTTACAAAGCGTTTACGAAGCAACATTTGCAAACGGCAATGTAAACAGGCATAACATGCACTACTGGGCAGCTCAAAATCCACATTGGATGAGAACAACGGGCGTATGAAAATCCATGGACTCTGTACGTTTGGTGCGGTATTATCGAAAATTTTGTCAATGGCACGCACTTTTTCGAAGGACTACCCCAATTATGTGAAGAAGTACCTGAGATGAGTGGTACTTACTAAATAAAATTATTTATAAAACGCATTCGAGATTGTACGTATTTAATAGATTGTTATTTAGATTTTGCATCCGATTACCAATTATAATCTTCAAAAATAGAATTTTATTTGGACAGCTAGCAGCAGGATTATTTATAGACGGCGAAAATTTACTAATTCAAAATGCTATTGAAGAATCCTTTACCAAAAGAAAGTTAAAACTACTGGATATTACTTTGGACTTATCTTGCCGACTAAACTACCACTACTTATTGCATAATTCATTACGTTTTTATATCACTAAAGACGTTTAAAAAATACTACCTCTATCTAATTTTGTAACTAATATCTTTATAAATAGTAACGATTGGGTGATAACTTCACAGTGTTCATTACCATAACGCCGGCGTATCTTTCCTTTTTCCCTTTGTAAGTTTCGACTTTCTTAAACAAATAAAATCCTAAATTTTTTATACATGTATATTCCATCTGTGTATTGATTTATAATTTTACGACATAAAAATATTTTCTAAAATGAAAGTATGAAGAATCTATTTCATTTAAATATGAAATAAAAATATTTCAGTATAGGGTTATTAAAAGCGATTTCGTAAACAGCGATTTCATGCTAAAATTTAATGCAAAAGGCAATCGTCGGTACACATACGCTACTATCCGAAGCAAAAGAAACTAATAGAAGATGGATCACGTGTTCTAATACGCACGTGCGTAACTTATGTAAAGAGCTGAATTTAGATAAGGTTTCAGGAACATTGAATATTGAAGATAATTGTGTTCAACGTATGTAACCAAAAAGCATAAGCCAAAATGAGTGGTATTTCTGACACTGTGATATTCTATTGTCGTTTTATAACACCGAGAGATGGTCCAAATGTGTCATAACAACACGTATATCTGTACTACCATCGAATATAACCATTTACTACTTGTTAGTGTACACACACATATATACATACACATATGTAACATAATGTGAAAAAGTAAAATATAAAGTAGGCAAAATGCACATTTGTGTATGAACTTTATGTTAGAATCTTAACATTAATTTAGTTTACAAAAATATCTACAAAATGAATTTGTCTAAGCATTCATGGATTAAATGTTGCATGCATAGTATGAAAGGAACATGCAACAAGGAAAGAAATTTTATAGCACAAAAGTCCGATACCTGAAACTATGGTCTGTTTTTGAATGAAGATAGCTAACATCATAATAGCTGTATAACCCTCTCCTATTACTTAAGATTTGCAACATAGAAGTGGGGAACACAATTATTATTATTGGACTTCCATCATTTTCTTTCGAAAAATAGACTTAAATGTGATATACAAGAACTCTTATTACAACAGATTAATGTTAAGTGATCTAAGTAGAACAAATAATAATTTTAATCGTCAGCACATTTTTGTGGAAGATTGTTGCATGTAAAAACAGTATCTCCCTGAATGTTATTATTGACAATAAGTTATAGATAAAAATATACAGTGTCTAAAATATAATCTACAATAATCTCCATCAAACTTAGTATGTCTATGACTGGCAAAAGCATTCTATAAATGTTTCACTACAACTTATTAATTAGAACCGACATATTAATGTGTAAAATATAGTGTTCTTAGACGCTTTAGAGAAAATACATGTGTACAGATTTAAACATTACTAATCATATCGCTAAATCATAACTATTTTATAGTAATACTAGTTCTATTAGTTACTGGCATGTCAACTTGTAATATAAAAAACCTCAATTTGTAATACAGAATTGAATGTTTTGATTTAAATTATAAAGAAAAATTAAAATCAATTCACTTTTAGAATCGTACCATAATCACATATCATAAATTACAAAAATTTTTGCAATCATCTAGATTATAAACACAATACTAAAAAATAATTAACTTTCAGATTTTTTATTTATTATTTTCACATTTTAAATATATATTTGTTTAAACTATGATCTTTTCATACAGTCTAGTATACATTTAAATATAATATTTTTGAGAAAGTTTGTTAAATAAACTGAAAAATTTATATGCATATTTCATATGTTGAAAGAAATCTTTAAAAAGACATTAAATATATACGTATTATTGTTTTTGTGCTGTTTTAATTTTTCTTCACTAAATGAATACCATTAATAAAAAAGTGTGTAATAATATAAAGAGACTATTGCAATGTAGCTTTCATTGTGAACATTCCTATTTATAGCTCTTACAGGTTAATGCACTAAATTGTATATCTACATGAACTGTTTGAAGAATTCTATATAGTATTCCAAATCGGTACTTCCAAATGTATACTGATAATGAGTATTACAAGTTAGTAGAACAGAAATAAATAAATAAATAAGTAAACTTACTTTAAAGAATGCCAATGGTCCATGTTTTGCAGTGTAAAAAAACAAATCCGCAAGATTCTATAAAAGAGTTTTATGTAATATGGCATTTTTATGGATGTATACGTGTACTAAAAATTACCTTAAATTCGCCCGGTTTAGCATTCATTGCACGAGTTTTCAATACATCTAATGGCTGTGTGAGTGTTGTAGCTATAGCACCCTTGGATTTTAACAAATGTTTTATTAGCACATAACAATTTAAAATGAATATGATGCCTTGAAACAAAACATATATTTACTTGAGTATTCGTTAGATTTCTGTATAAAACATGTTTCAAATAAAGTAGTAGTCTGAAATGATGTATTCTTTACTGCTCATTGTTCTTGATAAGCTTTTAGTATTAGATCAGTGCAAAAATTTAAATTAACTTTGTTGACTTAACTTAATATTCTATACTATATTACCTATATTATATAAAAACGTAACATATACGCATTAAACAAATTCGATAAAATGTTAACACTGTATATGTATTATAATAAAATTTTAAACATGTTTTAAATAATCTTGAAATATTTTACCGCTTAATATATACTTACTGCAAATACACTTGATAACACATGAGTTACAGGATTATCTATAAAATAACCACTCTCCAACATCAAAATTTTTATTTGATCGTAGAAACTTAGTTGTCCAATAGTCATTAATGCAGCCCTTAATGTTGCAGTAGAACAACCACTAAATAATTTAGGTACACCTTCTTGTCGAATTATGCACACCACCCCATCTAAAGCATGCTTATAACTAAAATAATATTTAATGTTAGCCAATAAAATCAAAAATACAATCTCCAGTACTGTACATTCTTACTTTCTTCTTAATTCAGGTGATAGTTTTATATCATTTTGCATGCGTACATTCACTACATCTCCTGGTGTACCAAGAATACCTCCAATAACACCAGAAAAACCAGCCAGTAATAACTTTTGGTAAAATAGCATAGGACGATCAGGAGTTTCAAATGTTTGTTTACCTACCTATATTTGAAAGGTCAACAAAATAAATTCTCTCGAGTTACTCAGCCACAAAATTAATTTTTACATAAAAATGTATATGTCTGTAATGTATAGTATAAATAACTTTACTTCATAAGCTCCAAATCTCATGGTAGAATATGTAAGCTGACGAAGCAAGGAAGCGCTAAGACCATTGTATAAAGCTAAAATTCCTTGTTTCTGTATTATAGAGGTAGTTAATCTTATTACAGATACTTTTCCTTCTTGTTGCGTTTGTAAATGTACCTGCAATGATACTTGTTTGTAACATATTTAAGGGTAGTATGTATCTTTAGAAACTATTACAGATATTATTAAAATAGAATTAAATATGAACTTTGCATCTACCTTCAACAAATCCAAAGGATGTGTGACACAAGCAGCACCTGCAGAGGAAAGCCCACCAAAATACCAACGTGACAACTTTTTCGTTTTGTCTGCCATTGTTTCATGTTCTGTATCTTTGCAATGAAGTGGAAAAAATATATATTTATTAGCTACGCACAGGTAAAATATATAACTTAAATTTACAGAACATAAGTGATAATTAGACTTACCTGTTTTTTTAAGTACATTATGTATTAATAATAATTAATTTATAACTAATACTTGAATTCATTCGTTACTACTTCTTAAAAAATAATAAATACTGCTATATACATTCATAATGAATGCGTTTAATCATGATTTAACAGTAAAGCCCTTGCTATCAATGTAGTACTATGTATATGTGTAAATATATATGTACAATGCATAAATGTATGAGTAACATTATGTAAGAGCACTCTACTCACTTCAATAAATTGTTAAGTAAGTGAAATACACAAATTATGCAAAAATCATGTAATAAAAGTTAATTTAAAAGAATGATTTACTTAATGTTGGAATAAAAAATGTAGTGAATTATTAAGAAAAGATGATATATACAATTTTATAATTAATAATGGAAAGTGCAATGCATAAACATTCGAGTATGTATAACAAGAAAAAATGTAAATATATTAAAAACAATAAAACTTACTATATTCTACGAGCACAAAACGATACACGTCACACTTAAATCATTGTTGGTCAGTTAGCACATTTGTAAAAAGTTTCGTCCTATCTGACGAAACGCACCACATCATTTAACTGGGTCTGGAAACCACGAAGGCGCACGCATCAGCTGATAGCCACGTGTAATATCGCCTCTTTTTGTCGAGGCTAAAATCACTATTGACAGACTTGATTTTGCAAATGATTGCATTTATTCTAGAATTTTTACAAGTTCACAATGTCACATTGAGGTCACCTTAAGATGACGATAAACATCTTTTTTCAAGGATATATGTTACAATTTATGTTATCGATGAACACATTCAAAACGAATATGTTCGAATTGCGCGTATTTCACAAAATGTCGCGTATCGGAGATAATTCAATTTCGAGCATTTCTGTGGCAGATTTCTAATTCTTCTAAATTCATACGTAACAAAACTAACAAAAAAAACTTAACAATACATTGTAATTGTACATATAAAATCATCATTAAATGTATTATGTTAATGTGTATAATTTTATAAAACATAATACGTGCTAAAGCCAAAACCAAGCGAAACCTGCTTCGCAAAAATTTTGCAAAAACCTGTTTAGAGCAAGGACCTCTCTTATTAGTACGACCGATTTACTCTCTTCACAAGGGCAAGGTTTGGCATAGATTTAAATGCGGAAACAGATGGATCGAAATTTGTCGACCAGTTTTATAGGTTCATGACTTTAATACCAAAACGTAATGCTGATTTCATATTGGAAATAATAACTAATAAGTTTCCGTAAATTTTAAGAATTTTATTTTATCGAAAGGATGTTTTCATATAAATATACTACTTGTACATGTATCATATTATTAATTTTTTATTTAAAATGAATAGTTCGTTTACATCGTATCATTTTACATACAGCTCTCTTGCCGTAAACATACATGCAATTCTACATATGTATGCAAAAAGTCATAACCTAATTCTCTAGTCACACGTTCTCGTTAATCAATTTAGACGTGTATAACATATTACATTTATACATCATAGTATCCGTTCATTTATGTGTAATGTGACCGACGAACAAAAAATCAATTTTTTCTTTCAACTGTTAACGACCCAACGGAATCATTTTTGAATATTGAAATAACTAATGGATAGGTAAAATTCTGTTATATGGAAGATGCATCACAAGTTTTACTAATTTCCTCTCTGCAACAGGTATTGTAGATAATAGTTATAGTACATATTACTTATCTTTTGTTTGCTGCTCTCAAAGGAACTGTCTAAAAGTGATGCCACATCAGCTGACTATCCAAGGCGACTTCTCCTGTGAATGACATCATACATAGATCTGTAGATATATACGTATGTCATGTAGAACAAATACAGTGTCTTCCTTGAGACTATTCAAGTAAGGTGCAAGAGATTTATATATAGACGTCGAAATATTTGAGTGGAAACAGAGCACAGTATGTATCTCCAAAATATGTAACAATCCGAGATATGTACAGGGTGTTAAGAAATATTTTTTCGTGGATATTATAGACGAATTCTACACCCTTAGATCGCTGGAGATCTATTAAAAAACTGGACCGCAAAACTGACCTTGAACTTGAATTTCAAGGTCAAAATCGTTTTCTATTGCGTCGTTTAGTACTCATCGCGAGGAACCAAATTCTCACCGGCGCCATGAGTCTCAAGTCAATTGTTTTCTTGAAAAACGACTTCAAAGTTTCGTAAACTATTTTATTCCATATGTCTATAGGGTGTCTCAAAATGGTATAGCCGCGGAGAGGGCGATTCTACATTAGAAAATATAGAACAACTTTGTTCATTTGACGTCTCCTTTTTGAAAAATTAGAGTACGAAAATTCGACAAACACGCGTCATATTGAATAGAATTCGTCTGACGCGTCGGTTCATGACCTACATACCAGTTCGACTTTAGGCGACGACCATAGTAGACTCGATATCGGACGATTCTGGTGACGTCAGACGTATCGGTCCAACCTTTCAAATGTGTGAGTAGGGTGGACCTTAGCTACACTTGACGAAAATTATTTCGCAAGATTTTTTTAGTATCACCCCCGAGAATTGTGACACTTGATGAGAAAATGATCTGGAAAACATTTGTGGTCGATTAGATCATGGAAATCCGAAGTGCATCAAATTAAAAAAATTTTGAATTTTTAACATCTTGACATAAATGTACGTTGTGATATATCGTTGAATTTGTCTTTTTTTCTCTTTAAGGATACATACATAGCATAAGCAGTTGTTAATAGAAAAAAACTAAATCTTGCGTACATACATTCGATAAACATCGATATGAACAAGTTTCTTTTTTTTTTAAATGTACAGCAAATTCCTCGATCTGAACCACAATGCGACGCGTCGGACATAGGACGAATCGTCCGACATCGGCTCCACTGTGATCGTACCCTAAGACGATGCGACGAGAATTGTGGCATAAAAAGTTTAATAACTCAGAAACTAATTATTTCCGGACTTATGTTAATATAACTTTTTTGTCTTCTCTAAAAATTAGGAATCTATTCCTAACGTTTTGCCTACCATTTTCGAAACACCCTGTATATACGTAACAGAAATGGTTGGTAACAGTAGTCGCAGCTTCATGAAATTACATATAATTTGTAGCGATTATAAAAAATAAAAATAGATAAGATTTGTAAGATAAAGATAAAAATTAACGGCCGTGACTTATATAGTTCTATGGCTTTATATTTTAGAATTGATTGTATTGTTTTCCATATTTTATAAAATTCTTTACTTAATACCGTAGAAGAATGTTACTATAAACAGAAAAAATTGTGTAAGAAAAAAGCACGACGAACAGCTTCATAAATCTCATGACATCTAACTAACAAAGTGACGACATTTTAAGACAAGGGATTAAGTACTATTGGTAAATGAAAGTATAAAGATTTCTCAATTCAATATTTTATGCCGATAATACAGAAAGAATATGAAATACTTATACTTATGTTAAAAAATGTTTATATCCAGATAAAGGACCAATAGAAAATATTGAATATAATAAAAGCAACAGGGAATACAATCCTGCTACGTCTGTCAATCCATTGAGCAATTTCTTGCGGCGTCATTGTTGTAAAATTATGTAGCTGAGCCAGAGTTGCTCTTCTCGAAAAAGGTTTCGGGGGTGGAGTACTATTCACGGTCACGATGCTTCCAACGGAGCATTCTTGGTCATTGTCTTCATCGATTTTCACAGACGGTATGTTGAGTGTGCTTGGAAAACTCTGTCAAAGGAAAATATTTGTTTTAGAGGAACATTATAGATTAATTTCCTTTCAATAAAAATTCTATTATTAATAATTCTTTAAATTATATTATTTATTAATTATTTATTTACATTTTTGTTTTATATTAACGAAACTAGTATATTAACTCACATGTACAGTAAGGTAATTTTGGCTTGTGTAATCTCGTTCCATACTAACAGCATTATCAAGCGATGACCAAGAACGCGATCGTTCTAGACCGGTAGTATTCTTTTGGAATTGTTTCCTTGCCAATTTTGGCGTCAGCGTTGATTTCAGAATATATTTACTGTTTACTTTTTTCAAAGGTACATTTTTCCTACAGGTACAAAAATGTATCAATGATTAGTAATCATTAGACTACGGATGTTTATGCAAATGCATATTTTTATAAAAAATAGGTAGACCAATGCGACCTGGACAAAAATTGATGTCATGATTAAGTAATTTTTAAAATATGATATAGATGAATATGTGACACTATTTTGTTTGTAAGCGTACGCATGAAGGACACATGAAGGTCATCTTTATTTTTTTAATGGAATTAAAAAACCTCGGTATTCGGAATAAAAATGTATTAACCTATTTATGTCGACAAAAATATTACTTTTACTGTTACGTCCAAAACTTTGATCGTTCATTACACACGTATATATCATCGGAATTATATCGTATTTGGTGTCATTTTCATTAGAAAAACGCCACGAATACGTTGGTGAAAGTCCGATAAAAAAATAATGAAAAATAAAGATGTTTTGTTATTGGATTTGTAGTGGTCTCACACCGATACTATTATATATATGAATTCACATAAACATCCGCAGTCTGGTAATCGTATAATGTATCACAGTATTCGTGATACCATGCTTCGTGTATCGTACTTTCGTCTGTAGATTGTATTGACAAATGCAAATTCAACCATTGCTGCAAATAAAAATATGGTGCACCCTAAAAACCAAATTTCACTGGCTTTTATATAGGAAACCTTTGGTAAAGAATTTTCAAGTTTCGACGCAAGAGTCATAAACGTCAAAATGGTGTTTGTTCCTACAAATATAAATTACGTGTATTTCATTGCACAGTTAATACAATTTCTGTGTCTTTGAAACATTCCTTACCTAAAACTATTCGCGGTGGACTTGCATCCATATGCAGCCAAAAAGACACCCAAGAAATAACGACTATTAATATAGATGGTATATAATAGTCCATCATAAAGAATCCCATTTCACGAGCAAGCTTAAACGTGATACTAATTGAACTGAAGTTACCAGCTGTAGGAGTAAAAATGTTTACTACAAACAATTTTAAGATACAATTTGTCGTATACATATAAAATGATACGTGCCAAAATGACCGTAATGTTGTTCTGACGTGGTATAGAACACTTCCGTTGTATTCACCCACTTGTCAACAAGTTTGTACTCGGTTAGATGTAATTCATCAGCAAGAATTATTGGATCCCGATCCCAAATCAGCCTCATGTCTTTCACATTGTATGTCCCTGTAGGTAAAAATGGCATTCATTCCTAGGAACACAGTAGAGTAATATAGCTGACATTGTAGTAGAACAACAACAATGACATCCTACAGCTTTCGAAAATGAGCGGACATTCCTGCACGTCGAATGGAAATTTTTCCAAGCGAAGACCACAATTCAGAGTAACTTGTAACCTATAAGACGAAAAAATAGAACTATCATATTATGTTTTTATTATTGCATATGTAGGAGCTATTAAAAATCGCGTAGAATACGCTACGTGGTCACCGATCATTTTCAGATTCGCAGAATTTCTTGTAACTTGAAAAATTAAGTTTTGGGCTGAAGATTGGAAAATCGGTCAAATCGGATTGAGCTCAAATTTTGCACATAGCCTCATTTTTCATTAAAAACATGTTTCCCAAAAGGTTTTTTAGTGACTCGAAAAAAATTTTGTATCATGTTATTATCATTTCCTAGCTTAACAACACAACAGTTTCTACCTTACCGGCATAAAGCTTGGATTAGGTACCGTTTTTGAACTCGTTATTTCTATATGCATGTTGGATCAGGTCGGGGTCAGGTCTGGGCAGGTTTGGGTTAGATTTGGATATGATTATGTTTAATTTTCATGTTTAATTGTTTAATTTTATTGTTTGAATCCTCACTCAGCCGCTTACATTATGACTTGTGTTTTTAGTTCGTGTTTCGAAAATTTTTCCCGTTTTTACTTATTTCAAGTACTTACCACGCTTCGGTTGTATAGATCACACGCACACGCAAAAGTAGTTGCGTGTCGCGTAGTCGCAGCTTAGTACATCAGTAAATATTATAGCCGGATAATCAATCTGTCTATAAGCCAATCGACAAGGCATTGAGAAAGAACGTATTGTGTAACATTTTAACCCTACATCTCGACCAGTTTTTGGTTTTTTGCAACTAGGATTTTGAATTTAATAATCCGACTTAATTGCAGTATACAATACATGTGATACGAATTTTTTCCATTTTAACCCATAATTACCCTCCGATCGAGATGTAGGGTTAATATTTGACGCAAGATGTTTCTTCTAAATGCTCTATCGAATGACTTTAGTCCAAGTGCATTTTTTATCAACTTTTACCGCCCTATTATTATTTACCACCATAGTATTACCAAGAAAAAGTCAACTTTACAAACCTGGTATTTAAAGTAACGATTCCTGTTGAATCTACCGAAACTAGTAGATCTTTAACATTATTCCCGACTAGAGCTGAACTGCGTTCATTGGAAACATAAACTGTTGGAGTCCATATTATATCGTGTGCAGACTGTCCGCCATATATTTGGTCTAAGTGAGGTGCTATGTCCGCGAATTTTAACCTACTGTCCAAGTATCTGTACTGCAGTATCATGTGAACGTCAAATTGCTGTAATCACAGTATTTAGGATGCATATGAATAGAAAAGCCAACTTCCACACATAATAAATTATGCGTAGGGGAGACCAGAAACAAAATTAAAAGAGAGCGAAAATAACTTACCAATGTTTTAGCCATGTTGGACTTAATCGTGTAGATGTAAGCTCTGATGTACACTTTAACTGGGTCCGTAGCATTAATTTCTCCAAGGGGTCTAGCCATTTTGTCATAACGGCAAGTGCTGGTTAACTCTTGTAAAAGTTCCGTCTGTGTCATAGAGTCGCTGTTACTTAACTTTGGACAACTTCCCAATCTAGAAAAATTATATACAACTTTAATGTTCGTAGGAATACCTTTCTTCTGAATGTATGTATTCTTAGAAAAATCGTGGTACAATAAATTTACTCATTCTAAAAAATCTATAAAACTCGAACTTCTAGAATCTAAATACCTAGTATAAGGAACCCAATTACTGTGCGTATATTAATTATACTTAGTTTTAAAGCATAATGAATATTAAAAAAGAGATATTAAATTTTTTTAATATTCATTATGCTTTAAAAGTAAGTATAATTAATATACGCACAGTAATTGGTACCCCCACAGTAGTTGGGTCCCTTACCCCACCTATATTTTACAATTGTATTTTACAATTATTATTTTACAATTGCAAAATCTTGCAATTTCATAATAATCGGCTTATATATTGAAGAATCAATAGTATTTCTTTTATGAAAAGGTAAAATCTACGTGCGAAAGCCACAAATGTAGCATGTAAAGGAAGAAGTTCTTTCGAAAGAAGAGCCTTGAATTAAAATTCCAGCTGTTGCCGCGTAGAGTTCATTGTTGTTTTGTACCTATGTAGATGACATAATGTAATGCATGTGACTCTTCACAGTACGAAAACTAATTTTTCAGCACATGATGTCTAATAAGCTTAAAAAAGTGAGACAATCGATTTACAATTACAAGTCATCTTGTCTATCTTCAACTTTATTCTCGTAATACGTTAATATGACGAGGTACCAAATATTCTAACATATCTACATACATACATAACGCTATTACGTATATTTACAGAGTAAAGTACCGTAATTAAACATTTTCGTCTTCTCGTATTTCATATTTCAATCAATGGAAATACACCTATTGTATGCCAAACAAAGCAAAGATATAGGTCGGTGTTAATTTAGTAATAGTAAGCGGATAATATTATTCAGAGCACACTCATTCTAATTTTTAGATAAAAAAAGTAAACTTTGAATTGTGAATTGCTTTCCCTGTACACTTAATCACCTTTTTTAGATATCGAAGCAGTTTTCATTTGAAATTTATTACGGTATCTATGTGATTAATTATTGACAACAACTTCTTTGCATTTTTATGATTTGTACGTTCATTCTTGCCAAAAATACATATACTACGTTGTACGCTTGGTGCGTTTCAGTAGATATACGTATACCCTAAGCACATTTAATATACAAGGTGTCAAGAAATTACGTGCAAAAAACCGTTACAGCGTGATTCTACACCTTAGGATCGGCGAAGATCTGTAAAAAAAGTTTGATTGTCTATGGTCTATAACAGCGATGGGCACGGTAGGAGCGCCTGAGCTCCCTCCCAGGGGTGGGCCAACCCGGGCGGGAGGAGCCGTTTAATTGCTCGTCCCGTGTACGGGGAGTCTGCGGGGGGTGGGATGGAGAGGCCCGGGAGTGCCGGAACACGCCCCCGGTCACCTCTTGCTGCGAGCAGTGACTTCTTTCCTCGGCGGGGCGGGGTCCTACGGGGACCCTTTTCCCTGCGCGAAATAGGGAGCCGCCGGGGGCAGCGGGGTGTCGCGATCTGGGGTTCGCGGCGCCTAGCCGAGCTGTCCTCCGAGATGGGGGACCCCGGGTGGGTGACCCGTGCGGTGTCCTACTAGATTAGGCATTGAGGGGGGGGGGGGCAAAGCTTTACTTCCTCCGGGGTATCACTGTTGGGGAAGGGGGTGGCGAGTTGTTTTCGATACGGGTTCCCTGCTGTCTCCCGTTAACTCAGGGAGGTCACTGTGGTGGAGTTAGTGGGTTATACCCCTTCGGGGGGAGTCCCACATATCCCCGTTTCTCTCCCCAGGGAGGGCGGGGAATCCGCAATGCAATTACCACCACGTAAAAAGAAAAAAAAAAGGAGCCCCTGAACTGCCTGATTTCCTCACCAACGTCTCTTTCGTGCAGCTCGCATCTTCGCCGCGCTGCGGTGTGCCTAGTGCCTTCGTCTCCTCCTCGTACGTCCCGCCGTAGCCGACTATGTGCGCGGTTTATGGCGTAAGTCCCGTCTACGGCGGGACATACGAGCAGTGGTGAGATATCGGCAAAGTGGCACCGCTGCACTGCAGAGGTGTGCACTGCACGAAAGAGACGTTGGTGGGGGAAACGTTTTGCCTGCGGCAAGTCTCCGTGTCTATCGCTGGTTTACAATCACGCTGTAACAGTTTTTACACATAATTTCTTGACATCCCGCACATACATATAGTACTGCTTCGCAACGTGCGTACAAACAGGTAAACGTGTAAAACAGAATGGCGTAAGATTAATTTTCATTGATGTTGTGTTTAACGGTATAATATTATGACAGAGTAGTATATCTAAAACTACTAAACGTATAAAAGCGTGTCTGTACTATCTGCTATTACGTTGTTTCTTACTATAAAGTATTAATTGATATAAAAATGTATTTATTACATAGTATATTGCAGTGGAAAAAATGAAGAAGTTCAATGTTGAGTTTCTTGTGAAATATTAAGTAGTACAACGTGTGCGTTGAACAAACCGTTACGAACAGTATGTAAATGGGTTTGTGAAAGATTTGAACTAAAATATGGTGCCAGCTGTTTTAACATTAAGCTTCCGTAGTGTTGAATCAAAACGTGGAAAAACAAGAATATGCTCAGACAGATATTTTGTACAACGACATACACGCTAGATGTATCAAACACGCAGCTCATTTTTTTATTTATAGAATCGACGTTCATTCCAGGAATATTATATTTACAACCATTCGAAAGATACTCGAAATTAAAACTTCTTAGTCCATTATTCATAAATCAATTCGAAATACTATTAGAGTATTTGTTAGTCGATATAACATTACACTGCAACTTTCTTATTAGTTTTTAAAATATTGCAAAACGTGTTGCTCTTAGAGAACTTGACAATTTTGAATATTAGTTAAAAACTGAAACGTATCTTGGTGGAATCAGGAATGTCATAAAATTTCAATTCCTTTTGCGTATTTAACACTTTATTGGAGAAATTATTCAGGATATAAAATCCCATAAAATTAAACTGTAGAGTATGGGACATTAAGTATATTAAGAAAGATATATATATAACATATATATTAACTGATTTTAATGGAAAAAATTGAATATCTCTTTTTTTAATATTCATTATGCTTTAAAAATAAGTATAGTTAATATAGTAATTAGAACCCCGACAGTAATTGGGTCTCTTACTCTATATTTTTAGTATACAAATGTTGACTGCCATATTTAAACTGTGTGTTTTAGGTATATTTCGTCAATATGTTGCAAGCGTGCTCACAGACACAAAAAAAAACATGCACGAGAATTTTAATTCGAAGACAATGTTACACGAAATAATAAAACTATACTGTAGTTCCGGCTAGCAATCTCACGAGATTTGTGCAACAAGTAAAGTAATCACACTTTGAAAAAACTTTGCTTCAAAGATTAAAGGGACCGCTATTTGCGCCAGAAAAGTATATTTCATGCGCTGCTGCAGTTTTAGTCTTAACGTGTGTACACAACCCAAATGAATACTGTCTACGTCGAAAAGTTGTTATTGTTCCTTCGAATTCAGAATAATATTTTTTATTGTAACGTCGTTAAAAATGTGTGTGAAATAAATTCCACACACAGATATCAGGATGTTTCTGAAAAACAAATGTGACGAATATTTTTAATTTTTTATAGAAAATTCAAATTTTAATTGCTTTCTTAATTTAATTGATACAAATCATCTTGTTACATTTCGAATCAAAAACTGAATTATAATGTAACCAATGACAAAACTCACTATGTGTCCTGAACATCGGTATTGAAAGTAATATTCACATTAGTATCAGAAGTAAGATATATATGTATATTATATCATTCATTCTAGAAAGATATAAATGGAAAGAAATGCAAGACGATTTCAAAATATAGAATCTTCGATTTTGTAACGTACATTTGCAAACCATAGGATGAGACTACTAATTTCAACATCTTAGTCTTATCTATCCAAACGCATTAATTTATAGGATCAAACATTCAAGTGTTTGTATAAGTTATCTTCTTAGGATTGTACATTATCATAACTGAAAACAGAATTTTCTTTTATTTTTCTATAGTACGTCTACTATTTTTGCCATTTACGAGGACGTGTTCTTTTACTTCATGTACTGGAAGAAAAACAGGCAACACATTCGCAAATTTTCTTGAACTTATTTGCATTATTATAATTAGTCACACTTATCTAGCCAGAAGAAATATTTCATGTATGTATATTAACTATACAACGAATCGAGTAAAATGCGATGCACTAACACATACGACGATAATGTAATATCTATTATATTATTATTAGTTTATATTATACGAAATATAGCACATAATAGAATACATTAACAATAGTGACATAAGATTGTATGTTAGTGTTAAAATAGCTCTGTATCATAAAATTCTCAATTTTAAACTACATTGTACTTGATTAAATCTCATAAACAATTAGGTGCAAGTATGACTTTCTACAAGCATTAATACAAGAATGTATAATTAGAAAATTTGGTTTTGTGTGTTATTCTTATTATAATTAATCCAGTTTTCATGTATATACATCGACATGTTAAGAAATTATAAATGTTTGGACGCTTTTAATATTTATGTTACATTAAAAGTATTTTATATGTCATGTATTTAGTATAGACGCTATGACGAAAGATAATTATAATTATTGCGTGTAAATTGAATTGTACATAGATTTAGAAGTGATAATGTTATAGTGAATTATAAGCAGATTTACAGTATATATAACTTACATAGTTGATGAAGTTAAGTGTAATATTTGTATGAAATAAACAAGAATTCCGAAGACATGATCTTTTTTTCTTAAAAACGTTTTCAGTTCCATCATCACTGCTTCACTAACAAACTCAGACTAATTCGCTGGAAACCAGACATTACCCAGCTATTTCTCCCACTCGCGATTCGTTTACAATGCTACATTCTGGCGTTTGCATATGATAGGAAACAGAAGATGGTAGTGCAAACAATAAATGCACGGTACAGTTACCTTCACATTACCATCTTTAAGCCACAAATTCGACTGCTCGGTTTTCGCCGCGTCGCGTCGCACAGTGCGAACAAATGGCCGAATTTCGGGCAAAAGTCTTTTGGTTGCTAATGTATATGTATTGACAATTACTCACAGGAAATGAAATTTAACAATACAAATAATAAATATGATTATATATAAAATTTATTGCTTATAAAATATAAAACATACAATATATAAAGTAACAATAGTATAAGGTATAAAAAATAGCAACCAATACAATTACAATTAAAACTTAAAATGACTCAACAACCTTTTAAAACTTTTTTATTTAAATCCGCAATGAAAATTTAAAAGATGTGTCTTTACAACTATGTTGGTGATACACGTACTGAAAATTTCATCGAAATCGGTTGACGGAGAAAAAAACAACGCGTATTGAAATATATAAAAATCTGTGTGTCTGTGCGCTTACTTCCTCCAAATAGCATTATATGGATAGAAGCCGTCGAAAGTTAATTTACTTAGTTAATACTTTTACTTCGTTCCTGCCTCAACTTTAATGATTGCAGTCGATACTGTCGAGCATTAGAAGTGTTATCATCGGATAAATAAGTAAAAAAATTAATTTTCTGTTTCGTACTAAGGATCTCAATAAGAACCAATGAATTTTGTCATTACTTGTAGATTGTATTTATCCTTTTTTATTCTATAATTATTACAGAATATTTTTTGTTTAAAAATCATTATTTTATAAATATCGCAATAATTTCCAAATTAATTTTAAATTCTGATCATTTTTTAGAACGTTACGTAGTAATTGTTTTCATATTTCTTACATTTCTAAACTGTCGATTATAAAACAATGATCAGAATGGTAAACAATATGGAAAATAAGATGGCAATAAGAGTGCAATGAAATAGTACAATAAAAAGTAATTATTTTCTATGTCACTCATTGCCTATGTCACTGACGTTTCTTCCGTAGTTCACGAGCAAATGTTCTGTCAGAGAGGAAATGAGAGTCACGCCCGGGATTTTAGTGTCCCCGGTATAGTGCTGCCCCTTAGTCTAATTTTTAGCCGGGACCAGAACCTGCATCACATTTTTAGCCTGGACCAGAACCTGCATCATTAGCGGCGGATTCCAAATAATGTCAGAGTGGATACTACTTCTATGTTAAAAGAGGCTCTTCTATGTAGGCTCTGATCCAGCCTAAAAGATTATGCAGGTTCTAATACAGGCTAAAAAGGTGATGCAGGTTCTGTTCCAGGCTAAAAAGATGAACATTTCCAAAACATGTAAAAAACATGCGCAGAACATCCGAAAACCTCCCGCAAAACATTGCCAAAACATGCGCAAAACAGCCAGCTGCAGCTGTGCTACGACCCACTCCGCCACCGTTGAGTCACTTACCCGTAGCTGTGGCCGAGTGGGCATCCCCTGCCCGGCGGGCAGCCCGAGCCCGAGCGGGCATCCGGTGTCCGTGCGGAAAGAAGCCTCTTTATATTGTTGCAGAAGGTCTAATTTCTATATATTTTTTTGATCTTCTCGGACTTTCAGGTACGCTCATATTTTACAGTTTATAACTAAGTCAATGTTTATAACTAATGTCCTTCGACGGCGCTGTTGCTGATTCTTTTATGTGTGTTTTACGTGTTCCGTGCGTGTGATTTGTGTATGTTCAGCGCGTGTTCTGCGCGTGTTTTGGGTGTGTTTTACGGATGTTTTGTTTGCGTTTTGCGCGTGTTGCATGTTTGTTTTGTGCGTGTTTTGTACGTTTTTAGTGCACTGTGTTAGGATAAAGACGACAGCCGACAGACGACAGTTGGCAGAAGAGAGACTCGGAAATGAAGAAATGAAAAAGTAGGAAATGACGAAGTGGGTAATGAAGAAATGAAATGAAAAGATGGTCCATTAGACACAAAATCTCGGTATCTGTGCGCTTATGGCCTCCAAATATGTAGCATTGTATGGATAGGAGCCGTCGAAAGTTAATTTACTTAGTTAATACTACCTCTGCTGTATTGATTGCAGTCAATGCTGACGAGCATTAGAAGTGATATTATCGGATAAATAAGTAAAATAATTAATTTTCTGTTTTTTACTAAGGATCACAATAAGAACGATTGAATTTTGTTATTACTTGGAGATTGTGTTTATTCTTTGTTTTATTCTATAATTATTATATAATAATTTCTAAATTAATTTTAGATTCTGATATTTTTTTTTAATGTTACTTTCATATTTTCTACACCTATAAACTATCGATTATAAAACAATGATTACAATGGTGAACAATAAGGAAAATAAGAAGGCAATAAGAGTGTAATGAAATTATACAATAAAAAATAATTATTTTCCAAGCAATTACAGAATGCTTTATGTCAGCATTCTACGATTATTTATTGCCTATGTCACTGACGTTTCTTCCGTAATTCACGATCAAATATTCTATATTGGTAGCGAACGCGGCACGTTTAGCGATGTTGGGATTTGAGATCAGTGATAGTTCCACGTTCTTAGTTCCACAACCGATGAGAGTATCTCGACATTGGGGCCTTTACCGACCGCTCCCAGGACCCATCTGGGACCAACTTTGAGGCTCGCAGTTTAACACGGGGACTAGCAGTTTTTGAAAATCTCTCGTCGGTGTTCAGGATAAAAATTAAAGTAGGGGACTTCACTGTATCAGGATCGCCGAAACCCCGGGCGTGAGCACTCTCATATCTTCTCTGCCCATAAGATGCAGATCGAATCGATCGGTAACCGCAAACTTACTGCCTGCATCTCCTAGCAGACGTTGCTGATTTCTGCCATTGCCTGGGCTGACTGACTGGGTTATTATATGTCAATAGTTTTGATCCGCGTATTAATTGTTCATATATGGATGAATTTCGCTTGAAGTAAAACAATTTATTTTCCAATAATTCTTATAAGGCACTTTGTGTCTACATGATTTCCAAGCAGAAATACAAAACGTATTTTATACGAATTAATCGACTTGGCAAATTTATGCTATATCATATCGCAAAATGCAAATATTTGTTACTTATTCTGAGGCACTATACATACAACTATGAGTTTATAGTAAGATTTCTTGCTGATTCAGTCAAATAATAGGTGCAAATATGATGTATTAAAACTTATTTTAACAATAGTAAATATTGCCCAAAAAATTAAATATGTATTGCTTGTAAATTAATTACGAAGATTGAAATATACACGTGATTGAAGGTACTGTTTGCTCTGAAAATCCACGCTTATTAACAGAATAAGAGTTGTAACAAATTTTGATATACAATATATGCAATGTATATTGATAACTTATATGTTACATGTCATGAATTATTCGAGACATTTTGATTTGAAGAAAAAATACACTGCACATAATGATTATACACACACTAGGAACAACCTTTGATTTTAAGGTAACTGCACCTAATAATATGGGAATAACATAAACTAGAGGCATGCTTTTTCAATGGAACCTGCGCCAAACACGCAAAAATGTACATTTGTTTGATACCTTATAGTTAACTGTGCCAATGTTTAAGTACCTTGACGTATGAAATGTAAAAAGAGTCAATCTTTACAATTTGAAAAAATGGTACCTTACATGGACACTTATAATTAGAAGATTAGTAAAGAAATTTCAAATACCTTTACTTTTACGTACAATGGATGAAGAAGCAAATATCTTCTATTTCTTAAACTAATACATTACATTAACTTGATTTTTCTGTTGTGTACAACTCAGGCATGTGAATGATACACCTGAAGTAAATACAACATTCTTCGAGACCCCAATGAAAATAGGAAATGCATTGGACCCATTTTTCACCATTATTGTCATTTTTGTAATTGCCCTAAGAAAATAAACGTTCTGAGTCATCATCGTGTGATAAATACGAAGTGTTCCATATTGGGTAGGTAAATACGCATTTTGATAGAAAAATAATAATTATATTGAAAATGAGAGAAAAAAATCAATTTTGCGGTAAATTTCTTCTGAATGCTCAAAAAAATATGTTTAGTGATTGAATTGTGGAATAGTAATTCAAATAAATAGTGAAAATATTTCTTAACCTGCATTTGTTAAAAAATTGCACTGTTTAACTCTTATCTTGGAGTAAAATTTCAATTTATAAAAATTGTGGTAGTTATCATATGCATTACTATTTAAACTTTCTTTTGTCTGCCACTGTACGTTAATAATATTTGCAACAAAGTGAACTTAAAGGATGTAGTAGATCTTTTCCGTCGCATCCATTGCCTGAAATTATAAAACAAGAGTTGGTACGTACAGAAGCTTCAACGTACATTATCTCTAATACTGTAGTAAGGGAGTGACGAATGGTAAGGGCGTTATACGAATTTCTACATGTATGTAATCAATATACGCATAGTGTATTTCTTCAGAAGCAAATAATTTGGAATTGTTCGTAATGAAATACATGAATATTTTACAGTAAGATAAAATCTTAATTTTAGCTAGGAAGTTTTTAGAGCAAACTGAGTACATTTCTTCACATATAGACCATGGTACCCAAGACAAAATATTTTAATAACTCCTACTATTTTTGAAATAAGGAAAAATGTTTGAAACTGTTAAAAAAATGTTTAGTTCCCAGGGGGCGCATTACACAGTGAACTAAATTTTTCCATTTCTCTTTAATGAAATTATACATATATTTGTAAACAGTTCTAAAACACAATATTTGGGCTCCATTAACAAAATCAAATTCGAACAATTAAAAATGAAAGTTTATAAAGACTTTTAGTTCAAGGAAAAATTTGTCAACGTTTCAACGACTCGGCCAATACTATCGAGTCAGACTCGTGGTGATGATTTGAAACAGAATCTACTAAATACATTTTTATTTACCAAAGTAAAAAGTTTCAATAATTTTGATCTCTGTTAGGAATAAAATAAATTATGTTTGTACGAAACAATGAATGTTTGCTTTTCTCATTTTTCTGTATCACGATCCTTAGGAACCCTGAGTGGTCAAGGTCATTAAAATTACATTAAGAAGGGTTGTAATCGTTAGTTAATCTAAAATATATCGCGTGAGAAAAATTTCGTTCGCCATGTAGCGTGGCCTCTGGAACCAAAAATCTCTTCCTATATAAAAAATTGTAATTATTCTTGAGGAGATTTGTCATAGATAACTCAATCTGTAATCTGTTGCATTATTGCCTGTGCATAACAAATATTCGAATTGTCTAGTTATATTTATTCAAAATGTAAAATGTAAAATTAAATTCACGCTGTTTTTTAAATAAATGTATACATAATGCAAAATCAAATAAAATGTCAAACGCATAAAAATGTACACGCTAGTAACTCTCCATTACTCTAAATTAAGGTATCCTCTTCGTATGCTTCTAATGTAATGTAAAATTACAATATGTCTATCAAAATAGATTGCGTATTTTGAAAGTTTTCATATTTCAAGATTGAAATTTCAGACTGTGTTAATTCGAAAACATTATCGAACGTATCATCAGGATGTCAACGGGTTTCGCAGGTTTCGTGGAAAGTTCCGTTGTTTTCTTTTTATGCTTATTACCATAGTACTTAAGATAATATTTTACATGAATTTATCTCAGATAATAAATAAATAATAAATATCAAATATAGTACAAAACAAATTAAAAACGGCATACACGATAGAAACAATTGACCATTTCCTATGTGATGCGTCCAAACTCGTTTGAAAAATAATACAGATATGCTAAAGGTTTAGATCCTCACTTAGGAAAGAAATTAATGACTAAGACTGGCTAAATATTTGAGACATATTGACTAACTATTATACGAATAAAACAATGTACACCGACAGTAAAAGATACGTATGAGTTAACCCTCGGACGGCGGACCACCCTCGCAACTATACTTCGTTCGGTGTCACGTAAGAAGAAACCTGGTGAAGGACGAATTTAAAACTTTACTGCGCATATGACACCAACGGGACTCGTTCATTGTCTAATCCACCTCTCGTGATCCTACGACCGCGCATCTCTTCTGCTAGTTGTTGATAATACCGAGTGTTCGTAGCGTTCAGAGAGATATGGTTTGAGGGGTTAAGACTAGACAAATTACAAATTACTTGTCTCTCGGTACACGAATATTCATGACGTAGTGGGTGACAAAGTGAGAGAGCTGAGATTTCACAAGAAGACTAACCCACAACGGCATGCGCAAACTAGGTTCCTTCTTACGCGGCACCAAGTATATACAGGGTGTCCCAAAAATGTTGTACTTAGTACTTCCTTAAAAGTAATTTTGTCCTGTGCGAAAATTTTCTCTGCGGCTTCGTTAAGGAGTTATTAACGCAAAACACGGACCAAGCATGGCGACAGGTGCCACTGAGCGTGGCGTTGGCACTGGCCGAGTCAAAATCCGTTCGCTGTAGCCGCGCCCTGATTGGTTCGTGTTGTGCATTAATAACTCCTTAACAAAGCCGCAGAGAACATTTAAACTAGGTCTAGGCGACTTGCAGTTTGCGAACCACAAATGACTCCTCTCCCTATTCTGGGTTCCCCCCACCAAACTTCTAGGAAGTGTAAACGTACACGCATACATTCACAGTTACGAGGTTACGCGAGGCAAAGCATGAAATAGTTGAGAGTGAGGGAACCGGTACACAGGTAGTGGGAGTCGTGAAGCGACAGCGGGGAAGAACCCCGTTCACTCCTTTCAAGGAAGTACACCACACTTTTGGGACATCCAGTATAATAAATAGATGATGTTTTTTTATGATACTTCTGACAGACACGTTAGTCTTTCTGTTATTCTCAATACAATAGGTGCCCATTTTTAATTTAATCGTCAAAAGGTGAGTAGTTAAATGAAGATTTAGATACTTTCGGTCAAAACAAACCCAGGCCCTGCCGTCGAGTCGTCGGGTTAAGCAGGTGTAAAAAAGAGGTTTACCGAATGAAATAGAAAGTACCTTAAGGACTTTAACATGTTCAGATTGAAAATTACTCTGCTACTCTTTGTCACAAAACATTGGAACATTCCGCGAGGTCTAAAATATTATATTTCCCACATTGATCGAAAATACATGAAACGAAATACAGTATTCTCTCCGTAATTGTCGAAAAAGTCTCTATTGTAACTGTCAAAATGTTATCTCCATCAATGGAGAGACTCTCCTTGGAACCAGTCAAGCAAGGGGTCGAGTATCGGCGAGGCTCACGCTAATGTAAGCGAAGCTAAAGATTGCAACTTTTCTAATTTTTTTTTATGAAACTTTTACCATTGTATTTGTCTCGTTTTTCTAATGAAAATGACACCAAAAACAATAGTGTTACGATCACAATTACTTGTGTAACAAGCGATTAAAGGTGTCGGACTTAGCAGTTACGCTCACACGTGGGTAAAAATATTTGAAAAAGTATTGGAAATAGTTAATGAAATACTCCTGTTTGTACGAAATAATATTTCAAGATTTATTTGACGTCATAGAGATAAGTACATGTATTGAAAATAGTTATTTATGTTGTGGTAGAGAAAATTACTGATGAAATAGTATTTTCTTAAGATGTACTGGAAATAATTATTTGAAATAGTATTACATGCGTCTAAATTTCTATTAATCATTTGAATAGAAGAAACCCATATACGTATACGAAACTTGCAAGGGTTTACGGGAATTCAAACTGACGCTTCAATATCGCAATGGGCAATTTAGAAGTGGTCCATTTGGTTTCCTAAAAGTCCAATCTAGGACTATACGGTCTCGAAAATGCCTATTTGTACGTTATCGTGGAGTAATTTGTAATATTCGGCGGTATACTGCCTGACAGCGGCAGTGGCGCTAGTAGTGAAAAATGTCGGAACCGCGAGGCGCCTCGTGATTATATTATATTTATGTTTATCCTCTTTATATTTATTATTTTTATATTATTATAGAAGTAACAAATCTTAGAAGGCACTGCACATAAGTCGCTAGTCTATTATTGTTGATATTAACCTCTCACTCACTCTACGATATGTAAATACGAATGTCAAGACATACTCGCAGCTGCTTGGACGGCAAAATTTCATGGAAATAATAATACTCAAGTATTTCATTTCACGCACAGTAAAGAAAATATTCGTATTGTAAAACACATATTTTAAATACTTATATATTTGTAAAATCAATTAACTATTTCAACTAGTATTTCATGTAATGCAGAAATAAATTAGGTACTATTTCATATGAAGCATATATAACACAGCTGAGAGAAATAGTGTTTGCAAATATAATATTTGTATTTTTCAGTTGAAATATTTTTACTCAGGTCTGGTTACGGTGGAAGTATTTACATGGGTTCTGTAAATGTCAAGTCCGAGACTTGAATCGCTTGATACACAAGATAATTATAATCGTAATTATATCGTGTTTAGTATCATTTTAATCAGTAAAACGAGACAAATATGATGGTGAAAGTATCATTGGATCAATCGCTATCCTTCTCTACGTTCGACACATTACAAAGGATGTAGTATTGTACCTCTTCTAGAACTGTCGTCTGGCAAACCCGACAAGACATGACAGTTACGGGAAGAACACTGTATTAGTATCCTGTATCGATAATAAAAAATAAACTGTTTTTGAGCATATCTAAATTAAGATCAACCGGTTGATTCTATAGCGTGTCCAGAAGAGAATCTAAAAGATCCAACTGATTCTCGTCCCAACCCGCGGTAGCAATTAATAAACCGGTAAGGTCATCTTCGCTTAAACTAACTTGCGTCGAATCGGGCATTTCTGAGAGACAGTCTGGAATTGGAGGAGATACGCTACTAGGTGGAGTCTCGTACAATGTTGATAGAGAGCTGTTCGATGGTACACAATTGTTTTGTGCATTGTTTACTAGGATCTTCGTCACCGGCGGCTGCTTCTTTGTTCCACGGATACGTTGAGACATTGTCGCACGCCGTTTCAACTTCTTGCCCTCGTCCATTCGTTCTAGATCCAATTTCCAGAAACCACCTTTCCCCGGCTCACCCTTCGACCGGGGTAACTTAACGAAACACTTGTTCAACGATAAGTTATGTCGGATTGAATTCTATTCGAAACATTATGTATATATTAATAAGTATATTATAGTTCTGTCCCCTTTTATTGAATTCCTTACCTGCCAGGCTGGATCAGCGTATTTATAAAATAAGAAATTCTCTCGAATCCATGCGTATATATTCGAGAGAGACACTTTATTGTTATTTGCTCGCATCGCCAAGCATATGATTGTGGCATAAGAAAATGGCGGTTTTGCATCGGGATCGGTTCGATACTTTTCAGCGTTTTCAGCTAAATCTATGTAAAAAAGAAAATATATCAATTATTGTGAAACACAACTAACGTTCTTTAAGCAACACATTACTTTCAGAACATTTTTTATTTTTCGTCATATGCGAAAAAATATGTTCAACGCCATCCATACCGAGCACAAAATATAACTGGCATACGTTTTTTTATAAAAATTATAGACCTGAATTTCTTTAGATTTCTCGCAATTTTTATAACGACGTGTGCTTGAATGAAGAAATTTATTTAGTAATTTTTAATGGAAACATCTTTGTAATTTCAATAATTATGAAATGAAAAATGTGAAACATTGTATGACTTATAAATTCAAACAATTTCCCGTTTTCTCTATTTTAGCAATGTTTACTCCGATTTTGTCCGATATTTACTCTTAGAATAAAATTAGGTCCGCTCTTAGTGCGAGCGACCTGCCCTCTTCACGGGCAAAGTTTGGCCTCGATTTGCCACCGATTTGGCATGGAATTCCGCTTGCAAACTTTGCACTCAAATACCGAGTCATCTATTTCCGCATCACACTCGGAATTTGTCGACAAGTTTTGGTGCCAAATTCATAGCAAATACAGACCAAATTCTGCTGCAAGCATGGTCGTGGCTACAAAATGACCGCTTTTTGCTCGCAAAGTACGATTACAAACGTTGATCAAAATCGTTCAAAAAGAGATACACATTTTTCGTTAATGTTTATTGATGAAAGATAATGAAAAAACACTTCAATTTTCAAATTTGAGAATTTGTTCCGACATGTTTCAGAATTTTTGCGAAAACTCTTTGTTTCACGAAAAAAAGTAATACGACATGAAAGACGCAGCCTGCCCAGATCTACACGTTTTGTTTAACATATTTCTCGATACAGTCAATAATTTAGAAGACATTCCAGAAAAACGATTTTATGAGCGTTACTTAATTATTTTAATGTTTCAGTGCCCGGGGACGTGTTTTCCCGTTATCCGATCGAGCTCAAACTTTCCACAGATTTTTTTTATTAAATGGAGCAATCCTGGGGGGTGCCGTAAAAAATACACAAATGTCCAAAATAAAAGCCAACCTAATGTATATATACCCAGAACGATGACATTGTTACTAGCATATGCACTGCCGGTCAATAATATAAGACCAGTGTTCATGATTAATGAAAGAAGATAATGCTACATTATGACGGTATACTAAAACTTGTGGAGTCGTTATTTGCGCTCTATTTTCATGTTTGAACTTCATCTGTCATTAACAAAATGATGGTTTCCGTTTTCATAAAAAACGTTGGTCTTATATTATATTTCTTAATCATAATGACTAGACAGTGGATTTTATGCATGCATGGCAAAATAAGTAGGTGTAATTTAAACCAGTAAAAACATTAGAAGAAATACAAATATTGTTATATTATTTTCAACCTATTAACGACCTAACCCAAACTCACTCTCCTAATTTTGTTCGTGTATAACTTTTAAATGAGTAAACTCCTCGCACTGAAACTTCGATTCTATTATTTTCTGGTGAAATTGTATAATATTACATTCAGAAAAGTTAAAAAATGTTGGTCTGCTGAGCGCTAGTTCAGCCAAAAATGAAATAGGTAGACAAATAGAAACTAATATAAAAATATAAATAAATATGATTTCCCCCTTCTCTATCCTTCGAAGTTTCTCAAAAAAGGGCCATTCTAAGCCAAAATCAAAAAAGTTCAACCCATTCTTCGGAGGAACCGTAGTACGCAAGTTTTACCGAAATAAAAATTATTTTAACTCGGACGATATTTCCTATTGCTAAATGGTTTGTTACATGTTGTTATAGTGTTCTCTCATTTGTTTTTAAACCTTGCGTTGCGGGATGCGTTTCCGCAAATATAGCCTAAAATCTGTTACTTATTCGAACTTTATTTATTAGATTCTCCTATGAACGATCTAAAATTATTATATGACGAATTATAAACAAATGCAAACCATAATAATCAAATTTCTACTGTAAGAAAGAACTGTTCTTTCAAGCAAACAGTTTTAATAACAATCGTTGTAAAGTGAATTCTTAAGAATGTACAACCTGTTCGGCGACTGAAGGATGTGAAATGTGTTTGCAGATGTTTCGAAAAGTGTGTAACGACAAGATTGCGGATCTTTATGCGAAATAAAAATTTAATTCGTCGATTGTAAGAAGTGGGAGCTAAATGTAAAAATTCCTCCCTCCTTTAAAAATTGTATACAGTTGAAAATAATATATTGTGATCCTTAACTTTTTGTAATCTCCTCGTTGTTCTAAATTTCACCCTCTCACTTTTTCTATAAATGCATAAAATCCGCAGTCTGGTAATGACAATTTTACTTACCCAGTTCAGCCTTGATCAAAGGCGATAGTTTTTTTGTTGCTTGTCTATTTACAGGCGGAGGGGATGGAGAACAGGGTGGTGTTGGTAAATTACTAGCACTTGTAATATCGAGCGATTGTAACCACGAAAGGCTCGTCAACTCTGCTTCAACGCCGTATTCGTCATCGTGTATATTCTCCTTCATAGCTGATGACCCACGATCCATTGGTGTCTCAATAGCGATCACCCGCGCCTTCATTTTGATTATCTTTCATTGCACAAGTATAACACAAACGATGAGGATCTGCATCAAACGGTTGAACAATCAATTATGCGAAATCCCTGAAATGCTGTTCATCTTTGTCAATCTCGTAAAAACTGGTCTCGTTTGTTCGTCGAACGAAAACGCGGAATAATTGCACTCACTTTCTGTACAAGAATATAAAAAAACAAAAAATTCGACACAGAATTAACTAACATTTGTAAATCCAACGGTGCCGGTAGATGCAGGTAGTATTAAAAAATATTTAGCCTGTATGTAATTATCCAGAATAATAAAATTATAACTATATTATATTGACATTATAATTATTCATTTATTTACCGAAAAGTGCAAACGGATATGCTCGAACGTATTCGCTTAAAACGGAATAATAAAATAATGACAAAATTTTGTTTCACATTCTATTTTTAGCTACAAATTGTGAATCATATACATTCTTTTTCCATGTTTATATAAAACACACGGAACAGCAGAGCCGACTGTAGCAATAATAATATATTTCAAGAAATGTTGGACAATTGTGGCAGATTTTTTAAAAGATGTTTAAGCATTTCCAGGGATCTCTAGTTGGTATCAGACCTCTTCTTTCCAAACTTCGTACACAACAATAATAATGTTTCGCTTGAACATTCATAACTCTTCGATTTTAGTTTCATCGAGCATTCTTGAAAACTATAGGACGACAAAATGAATACGTCGAAAGTGACGAAACACAAAAGCGTGGAGAATAACGATATACATATAACGACGTGATGTACGACGTGTGGGGAAAGAATATCTTTTTCGAATTGATTTCATTGATCGACCAAGAAATTGCTAGAGCCAGTTTGAATGCTTCGCGTACGTACATACATACATGCATATTTGAACTTACCGGTGCGGTGTGTAATATTTCGCCTAACGTTGCGAAAATATCCTTTTAGAAGACAACGCCAGGAGAAACTTTCGATCGTTGAGGTTGCGAAAAAAAAATCCGAAAGTATTGTTCGATTGGTCGAGCAATTATTCTCGGTGGTCACACTTTCGAGTAATACGCAGCACTGAACAGCGGAAATAAGCACGCCGAAAAATCGAAACGGAATTGTCGCACGAGGTCGGACGTTTTCTGGACGTATCCGTTATTCGAAAACTGCACGACGAGCCGGATTTTACGTCGAGCTTGACGAGCTCGAGGAACAATCGAAGCAGCTCACTTTCCGTGGACGGTCTACACGGGAATATGAACAAACTCGGAAGCGTCTATGTTACCACGTTTTGTTATTCTATTGTTTGTACATCTATACACATGACTGCCGACGTGCACGGTAAAATGACTAAACCGCATGATCGTTCGAATGAAACTACTACTACAGGTTAGCGAAAGCCCAGATAATCCCCCACTTTGAATCTAGTTTCTTACCGTAGAGCATGGATCGTGGTTGGCGCTTGGTGCTTGGTGCTTGGTGCTTGGCGCTTGGCACGCGGGACAGGTGTTGGCTCCCTTTTGCAGGTGGACCATATGTACGTACACGTTTTTCTACCCTCTCCCTTAATTTCTCGGACAGTAAACTGGGGAACTCACCCATGCGTGCTTTATTCACGATACTTTTGCCACCAAGCTTTCGTATCTCTTTTTTTTCTTATTTCTCAATTCAGCCACGGTACATGGTAGACACTAGGGTGGCTCTTATTTTCGACGTTTGATTATTTTTTGCGGCATACCCCTGAATTACTGCAATTAATTAAAAAAAAATCTATGCAAAGTTTGAGCTCGATCGGATAACGGAAAAACGTGCCCCTTGGGCCTCAAACGTTAAAGTAATTAATTAAATTTACATAAAATCGTTTTTCTCGAACATCTTCTAAATTATTGACTGTACCGAAAAATATGTTCGACAGAACCTGTAGAGATCTGGACAGGCTGCGTCTTTCATGTCCTGTTACCTTTTTTTCGTGAAACGAAGGGTTTTCGAAAAAATTGAGAAAAATGTCGGAACAAAATCAACAATTTTTTTCTTAAATTTGAAAACTGACGTGTGTTTTCATTATCTTTTATCAATAAACATTAACGAAAAATGTGTATCTTTTTTTTAACTTGCGGAACTTACTTTTTGTTTTAATTGCATATAATTGCGTATATTTCCTTTATTAGAAGTGAAAAAAATGTTCATTGTATCGGTTGTAGTTGGTCAGTGCTTTTGTCAAAGGACTTTTTGTAGTCAAAGGAATTTTCGCAAAGGGAAAAGTTACTCCAAATGACCTCAAAAATCATCCCTTTCAAGAAAGTACAACATTTTTGGGGCATCCTATGTAGCCAAACATGTATACACAATTTTGTAACACTTGACCTATAATAATCTAATAATTTTTTATCTCAGGAATTATTTTAAATTAACGACTTTGTACGTGAATACCCTCTTCTTCCCTCTAGACTCTAGAGAAGGGTAAGGGACCCAATTAGAGTGAGGGTGCCAATTACTCTGTCTATATTAATTATACTTATTTTTAATGCATAATGAATATTAAAAAAGAGATATATAACATATATGTATATTAACTGATCTTAATGAAAAAAATGTAATATCTCTTGTTTAATATTCCACAGTAATTGGGTCCCTTACCCTATTTCTTAAGATCATACTTTTCAAGATTTCAAGATTGCCAATATTCTTTTCAAAATGGGACTATAGTTTGACATGATACCGTGTCCTTTCGCGACCTTAAGAGGGGGTCTATTGGTCTAGACAGTCTAGAGTCTATTTAGGATATACTTTTTGCTTTTTTTACTCGCAGTTGTGTGCAGAGTCAGAAAATTCCGATGAAAGCTGCTTTTTGACATTAAAAATCGTCGCACAACTATCGTCTATTTTAGGGTACGGATACAGTGGATTGGTGAAGATAGAGGATAGCAACGAGGCAAACATCCCGGCAAAATCAAACCAATGTAATCAAATGCGACTGTATATGGCGGGGCGGTGAGCAAGGCGGCATATATTTATTTCGGAAAATATTTATTTCTAACAGCGAAGATAATCACGATTCGGAGGCATTCGGCATACATAGATTTCGATGCATACTAAAGAAAAAGTAGCTTGTCTGTTCCTCGTTGCTATCCGCTTCACTATAAACACGCACCGCATCGTTTTGCTCACCACACAGCTCTCCTTTACGTTATTCGCTCATATACGCGTGTTCGGAATCGAATCAGAATTGAAAAGAAATCCAGTACATTACAATTCTTAGTAAACCATTAACTTGCAATCTAGTACTTGTTACAATTTAGTAAAACATTCATTTGCAATGCAGTATTTATTAGAATCTAGTAAAGCATCAATTCGCAATCTAGTATTTGTTACAGTAATTTTTCTTTTAAATCTCTCGGGTCTCTCGGTGGTTCCTTCAAACCTCACGCTAGAACGAAGGAGCGATAGCCATGACAATGCAAATTGCCACATCTGTTTTTTGTTTCTGCGGGGACACACCTGACTGCATCGGCTGCCCCCATGGTGCACACAGTAGGTGCACATGCCCCCATGGCTTTAAAAGCCCCAACGTTCTCGATCTCTTCACTTCCGCTACTAAAGAACGCTGTCATGTTTAGAGTATTTTTATTGAAACAGGCAGAACTTATTCATTTTTTGGTATACACTGTGAGTATTTTGTGTAAAGAAAACTTGCTGATTTTTCGTTCCCAATTAACATTTGTCCAGCCTGGATCAGATCATTTTCAATCTACCTTTATATTGCAGGAATAACGGTAATAGTTATACTACAAATTATGCGAACTTCATGAAATTGACTTTAAATCAATTTCTCCTGAAGAGTGTCGTACATCGAACTTTTAAAATGGTAGTTTTGAGGCTTGAGTCCATTAATACTTTCTTATAGAGAAGGAAAAAAAATGCATCGATGAATCAATTTAAAAGTATGGGGTATGATACAAAAAATAGATGTAATAATTAAATTTTTTGGCAGCTCTAGTGCATAAAAATGCGTAAAACCAATATCAGAAAATGCTCCATTCTACACCATTTAACTTCGCCTTACGACATTTTGTTTTATCTTTGAGCGTTTTAAAGAATAAATATTGTTGCAATGTTGTAAACAAATTTTATATTAGGATATACAGTCTTTACTTGATATATATGCGAAATATCTAACCGATAAAAGTCCCAGAACTATCCCCACTGCCGCGACGTATACCTTGTGACGGGCCCCAAAGCTCGAATGGTCTCGGTCGTCGAGGAGTGTAAACATAATACGGATCTGGTATATCGGTGTGAGACCAGGAGACCACTACTAATCCAATAACAAAACTTCTTTATTTTTCATAATTTTTTTATGGGACTTTCACCAACATGCAGGCAGTGTATCAAAGAATAGTATCTTCTAGCCGATATATGTCCCTGGCCAGACCCGTGTTTTGGACATATATCGTGTAGACACTGTATCGAAATAATTTTCAATACGTACCTACTACTAAAAGCTAGAAAAAGCTGAAAGCTACTAAGTTACTCGAACTGATGTCCTTCAACTTGAATGCGGTGACCATGTAACATACATACGGAAAATTAACAACATTCACGTTTTATTCAATCAGTGGTCATTCCATGTTTCTCCATTGTTGAGATATTAAAGGTTTTGCGTATCATACGATTGTAAAATATAGATAGGGTAAGGGATCCAATTACTGTGGGGTGCCAATTACTGTGCCTATATTAATAATATTTATTTTTACGGTATAAATGTTATTTACATTGGGGAAATGGTGGGATGATTATGATGATCAAGTCGATTCGGTGTGATGTCGTCGATCATGACTGGGCAATGGATTTTATACGTTTATGGCAAAAATGGGTAGGTGCCATTTGGAAGAGTACAGAGATTGAAAGAATTTAAGGGTATCAATGTGTTGTGGTCAACTTTTTGAAGTTATTAAAGAAGGTAAGAAACTTTTTAACGATATCGGTTCCTTGCAATTGATGTGGACAAGTTTTATTTTGCATAAAGATCCGCACTCTATTAAAGACGTGTCTGTGTAGATAGGGGAATTCAACCGTGTCGAGTGAACGAAACACACATATTTCTACACCATTTCTGAATGGAGGATAAACATTAACTTTTCCAGTAAGACATTGCGAGCAACGATGTGGTATTTTTGTTCAAGAAGATACAAAATCCGTAAGGTAAGAAACGATTTCGAACGTGTTGTCGCGATTGTGTAAAAAATAGCTTAGTACTGAAGCGTGTTGAATTGCGCAATATGTGTCCGAATATTTGGAGAGAAGATTAACGGAATAGTTGTTAAAATTATTTTATTTTTCACGTAAAAATAATAGTAGCGACAGCACTGACAGTAACGGATAAATGAATAAATTACTCTGCTATGAATGGTTGGCATGCATCAATATACGTAGAAAGGGCAGGTAAAAATCAGTTGGTTAGATCTAAACTAGGGGTGGACGCATAACCTAGTCGGTCTGCGAAAGGTAGTTTCATTGATCGAATCAGGAAGGCAGTGACCGTCACTTACGATATCCTACTGTGAAAGAGAGGGGAAAGAAGCGCAGCTATTCGACGACGTGGGGAATGGCGTGTTAAATTTCAGTGGCCTGTTTATTATTGGCCGACGTCTGTCGGGATCGTTAGGGAAAAATTTCCCTGACAGAGTCGCACGAAACGCAGACGCAATTTCACCTTGTATCTACGTCGCGCCGGAACCTTCGCGGGGGCGTTATCCGCGCGAATGTTCGGCCAACCCTCCTTTCCCAGAACCATGTTAGAAGATTTAAATATTAAAGCGACGACGTGTTTACCACGTAATCAATTTCATCGAATAATCAATACGAATCTAAATGGTGTAACTCTGCCCTCTTTCGAGAACTAGGCGACGCAGAAAAATTCGTCGATCCGAATCATCAGAAATAAAATTATAATGCAATTGTTGCGTATTTCAGCGAGCGATAATATTTATTGTTTTAGTAAAAATGCTATGGGGTGTATAATTGTTACGATTTCTGTATTTCCGTCGCTCTGTCCAGATTTTCTTTTCATCGTTACAAACGCAGAAGGAATTTACATGGGTTACCCCACCAGATTTCTTCAGCAATGAAGAATACAATAAATTCAGTCATAGATTCTGGCAAAGTTTCGCAAGTTGCTTATGTAGTCGCAAGTGGAAATATCTATCTACGTGCACGATCAATAATCTCCTGGAAACATCCGTTCTCCTACTGGCTTACCCAGCTGGCTACCCCTGGCTAATGGTAACACCAGCAGCACCACCAGTACCACCAGCACCAACAATCGTTGCACCTGCTACCCTCCCCTGACCGTACAGCCGCGTCAGGTTCTGACTCATAATCACTTTCCATACTATCACTATCTGCCATTACCGACTGCTGTCAGAAAAATACTATAGTACAGTGCATGCATCATTTTTTTTTCTTCTTGTTATCCCTTTACACATTTAGAAGATTTTTCAAGGAAGCTTTGCATTGTCTAATGTTTGTTTGTCAAATGTAGATAACATTCGTCTTATCTGGGGCACAGTATATAACACCGAACTTCTTTTGTTTATTCATCGGCTTTCGCATAATGCGTTATCAATCCGTTCCAGCGGATAAAAGTAAGATTAAATAATTGCGGTAATGCCTACTAACAACCGCGCGGTACACATTTGTCGATGTTTCTCGTACGGCAAGGGGTTAATTGCAAGTATAACAGATAGGCTGTATAAGCTGTAATAAATAGCAACGAAGTAATCCTACAAAGTAATAAATCGAACAAACTGTTTGAATATCAAAATTGTACTAAGAAAAATGTCGAATTAAACTCACTTTTTGTCCACCCAGTTTCTTTATTTGTTTCATTGCTTTAAATATACTATCAATTCTCTATCCCCTTCTGTAGTTTTCTCGCTTTCGTTATTGACGTGAATACGTCTATTTTGCCCTTGTACTGGGTGCATAACAGAAAATCTGATGGTATCATGATTAGGAGATACACTTTCGTGTTGCAGCTGATAAACTGTTGTTTATATCGAAAATCAAAATATACCACGTGACAGTCAATGAATCAAAGAATTTATTGCACCCAGTGGGAATTGTTAAGTCACGTGCGGGACGGAATGGGACGCGCTGCCATTTTGTGATCTTTTCGCCGCATCTGGAAACTTTCACCCAGTATTACATGGCAAAGATGGGCTATTTTTTATCTGAAATTTTTAGATAAAAGATAACCGAAAGTTATCTTTTATTTGTACTTATTTTTCCGAAATACTCTTCAGAAATGTCATTCCTCATCTGTAGTTTATTGAATCTCGAAGATAACGGCGTATGCGTATTCAACGCCTCTAGCGGCGAAAAGTTATTCGAGAGACATTGTCCGTAAGACACAGCTGAATATTTTCAGATTATACTAATTCGTGACTTCAGTGCGTCACGAGATATTTCCGTTTTCAGATAAACGAAACACCCTGTGTAAAGGGGTCTAGCTTGCCCATAGTCGCGTGCAGTACGAGTCGAAAGGCCAAGCGACGCACATCGTGAGATCGGGTTTACAGTCCCCTTCAAGCAAATTCAACGTCAGTGCCGATTCTCGATGCGTCAAAACCGACAGCTCGTGAACATAATTTCCGCGATAGCATTATTACACCTTTAACAAGTGTACATACCTTCTGTCTCTTTACAAAGAATATTTTATTTTCATATCAGATATATGAGAGTCTTTAATCTTATGTCCGCATCCTTTTAAACTCCAGTGACTATTCTTCCCATTACGATACACCTTCACCGCTCGAGGTGTATCGATATCTCTAAACGTTACGAGAGCCGATTACCGAATACTCCTGTGACACCCGGTGATGAAACAGGCATCGGCTAGTTCACGACTTTCCCGCGTAAAAGGAACAAACTTCGGTCCACGCATAAAAGCTGTTAACTAGAACATTTCAGAGTTCCTCGTGGTAATAGGTGGAGAATACGTTCTTAAAGAATTTAAACGTTATAACAAACAAAATAACAATTTATTACTATGCTAACAAACCCCACCTCAACCGCGCCTGTAGGCCCAATGTTTTGACGTCGAACGTCACACACTACGTAGAATGTGTGACCGCTGTAGCCAATATTTCGAATACAGCCGAAAATGCGTGTGAAACGAGGCCTGCCTCTTCCACTCTGAACCAATCGGCCGCGCATCCGTATCTAGATAGGTCACCGCAGTTTTGCCGGGGAACCTTCTTCTCAGCTTCGCATCAATACAATGTCACCACTTGGAACCTATACGAAATGGCGTCTTGCCACCCCCTACAATAGCGTAGTAGTGGGCGGTAACAGTTTAATATCTTAGCCCACTGCTATAACCCACAGCTATATAACGTCGAATATTATGTAATTAATCACACGGGAATTTCTTGGTAATAATAGTATCTATTGTTATGTTTTCCGAATAGGAGGTGCGATATGATTTAGTATGAGGAAGTCACTTCTAGCACGTGTTGACCGTGTGTTTTCCTTCGTGTTTTCGTCGGACGGTGGTCATAAAGTAATTAAAACTCGTCGTAGAAACTAATTTTTACGCTCGCCTCATTTTTAGAGTTGACCAACATCTGACCTTGCCCGTCATAAAATTGATGGGCTTGGGCTAACCGAACGGTACAAAAACACATGTTGCTATTGAGTCATTGGGAAACAAGAATGGACAGGTTACCTGAACGATGGCAACAAGTTCTTACAAATAATGGAAATTATATCATTGAATAATATTAAACATATATTTTTATAAATTGATTCAAATGTATTCTTTAATTTTTGATGCTCCGCGAATTAAAAAACGGAATTTCAAAGAGGAAGAATCGTAGAATACGACCATATTTTAAAAAATTTTTTACACTTTAACCGGTGGTAAAATTTGCAGAACAAAGATATTTCTAATATATTTTCATTAAGAAATTACATTTGCGTATAACATAATAAATTATTTAAGAAGAATTTTATATGTATAATTTACGAATGATAAAATACATGCAAGGATGTGTGATGCTGTTTCACTAATTGTAAGTGCCAGGAACGTTTCCTATTTCCATGATGTTGTAAAGGAGAGATACAGATAGTTTACCTAAGGAGCTGTGGAGCCCCTAAAAACATTTTTTTTGTGCTGTGCACAGCAGGGAACTGTCAACACGCTCTCGAAAGGCCATCTGGAAAAGGCCAGACAGGCCAGAGAAGAAATTCGGTTTCAAAGCCTGGCAGGCTTGCCGGCTCCTAAACGCTAGAACCAAAACCAGGGTTGTAATGTTGAGCCGGCCGGACTAGCCTGTGAGTATGCATTGACATTAAACTGCCTTGCCCTCGGCTCATAACAAGGGTCATTGAAACTACTTAATTGGAAACTGTTTACTGAATGATAGAAAAACATTTAGATAATTTTTTAGATTGAATACTCTAAACTAGTCTCTGGAAGTTGTAAACGTGTACGCTTGCAGGGTCTGGCTTTCAACTGAATAACGATTGTCATAAACCTTTAGATACCTTTAGATTTAGATTAAGCAACATACAAAAAATTGTTATTAAATCTTTTTTATTTAACCAATTAATAAATCATATGCATTTCAAATTTTTCTTTAGCATTTACGATATATCCTTTTAAAATTTCACCCTAAACATCGAACAACACTAACTTCCGCGCGATTCATTCTTGGAAATTCTGAAAGTTAATATTTTAACTTAAATTGCGGTAAAGAGTGACCGTAGCTGGCCGAGATTTTTTACACAAAGTTAGTTGAATATTACACCTCGCCGAAACGATCAGTGCCAAACCAAAATCTCTTAACAGATTTTAGATATGCTTCCATAAATAAAAAATGAGCGGAAAACAGAGATTTCCGATTAGCCCAAATAACTTAATGTTTAACCACTTTTTTAAAAAATTATTTTTACCGAATAAGCGTAGTACCTGTGGCAAACTTTCCACAAATGTTCAAAAAGTTTCGTTGTACATTTACGTTTTTACGGATTTTTTGCCGCTTTGTGACCAAATGGCGCCACTGTGCGCGATGTCCTTTGCTGGCTTGTTCCGCTCGCGATTTTTTAGCGTCCCCGAATTAAAAGTGGAATTTTAAAGAAAAACAATCATAGAATGCGGTCACATTTTTCCAAAATTTGTCAAAAACTTTCAATCAACATCTACATTTTTTCGTACATACAAGTAAACTATCATTGATGCACAGAAATATTTCATTATTTCCTTGAAGAATGTAGATCGACCCGAGGTCATTCAGTTTCGCCGCATGCTCTTAGGATATGTTTATAGGTCATGGAATGAATGATGTGGACGCATATCTATGGATAACTTAAAAAGCTAGCTACTACCCTGGCGAGTTACAAATATAGCTATGAATGCGAGTATAGATTTCACGAGAATGATGGTACTCCCATCAAATATTCAATAGAATTGATTCTGGTAACAACATCAGCAGTACCAACAGTGGCGATAATATCCTAGTTACATGAAAGATGATATTGCAAGGTAGAAGATGTAAAGTAATTTTTGAAATATTGGTTCAATAAATGTATTTCGTCGATTAGTACAGTGTACAGTGCCAGTTTTAGCACCACCAGCATCCCGGGCGAGATTATCATGGCGCCCATGGGTACGAAAATGAATTAGCAGCTTTCTGTTTAAGGAATCTGAACCGATATGAATATAAATAAATGAACGCAAGAATTCTTAGAATTTTTCTTAGCTTTACCCTGAGCTAACGACGTAGACACAGAAAGTTTTGTAACTCCTTTTTTGTTTTGCATTTTTTTTTTATTTTTTCATTTTCAAGACATAGTCCCGAAAAAAATGATCGAATTCACATGGAATGATCCCCTTCCTAATGTGGATATTTCCATAAAAAAATAACAACTATTCTCGTTTTTACAATATAGGTATAATGTACGTATAATATAAGGATGTGTGATGATCCATGATGTTGGAGAGGAGAGATACCGATAGTTTGCCTAAGTAGCTGTGCAGCCCCTAGAAAGGGGCCATCTGGAAATGATGAGACGTTCAAGATAATGACCCGCAGAGATTTCTGTCGCCGACTATTCTTGTCTGTGGCTGTCTGTGGCCGACACGCTCCAGCATAGGCATCTCGGAGGTATAGAGGGGAGTAAACGGTTCTGGGGTTCTGTTATGAAATGACACGATGTTCGGCACTTAGCCTTTGTTGCGGGCATCTCGAGCGCCTCTCAAGTGGCCTGCGGATAGGCTCCAATACGCTCAGTCCTTGTGACCGACGATTTTAGGCAACCAAACAACTTCGGCATTTTGCCTGTCTTGTGTGAATCGACCTTAACAAAACGAGAGACAGAAAAGCCCATAAGATACAATGTCTGTAGTGATATTGATAATTTCTTCGTAATATTCCTTGGTTACTGGTACATTAAATATTCAATGACGCAAGAAAAGAATTGAGAAATTTTAGAAGCATATGAAATTTTTTTATTACGTACACGTGTGGGAAAAATAATACAAATCATTGAATTAACAAACTTGTAAAAATGGCCATCAATCTATAAACGGACATTACCAATGATTCGCAAGAATACAGCTAACAAATAACAAGATATTTCCGAGCAGACAGCACGCATTCAATGTCTGCTGTAACAATAGAAAAAATTAAGATTTCATTGCACGTGTCAATTGTCTTTTATCAATTCCGCTCTACTGAATTATGCATTTTAATTTTAATAAAAAAAAGTTGATAGAAGTAAACATTAAGTCTGATGACTTATGCGTATATACAGTTTATACAGGATGTCCCGAACTTATACGGCCAAACTGCCTAGGGTTTAATCTACACATAAAAAGAAGAAAAAAATATTATATAAAGTTTTTCAGGGAACGCTTTGTTACAGAATTATAAACAGATAAATATTGTATGTATGAAACGCGCAACTACGCATGTTTCGTTAGAGCACGTATGTGTGGTAACAGTTAAGGGTTGTTCATAAATAGTTATAAAATAATATGATATAAGATAGTTACCCGTTTCATACATACAATATTTATTGGTTTATGACTCTATAACAAAACGTTTCGTGACAAATTTTATATAAAAATTTTTTCTTCTTTTTATGTGTAGATTAAACCATATGTTTGGCCGTTTACTTTCGGGACGTCCTGTATAACCGCACAAGTATACATTATTTTACCTTACCATATGTACACAGAATGATTTATTTGTTTTTACAATATATAATCATTGTCAATATTTTCCAAGTTTTAAATTAAGAAATGAAGACTGAAATTAAGATAATAATAATTTTTAATTTATATTAATCTTGTAATCTGCATAAAAATGAATGTTACAATATGTAATACAAAAAGAAAAACTGATCAATGCCTTTGCCTTGCTTTGTCAAAAAGACTGTTATGGATCACTGAATAGACTTTTAAGGACTCTCGATGTGAGTAAATACCGTCGAAACTCAGAGTGCTGTACAACGAATTTAAATGCCTTTCGATCACATACTTTTAGAGAGTACTTATGAATCTTCATTACTTTATCCAGAACACACAACGTTTCAGCATTATTTATAGTTACATCTCTTTCGCAATATTGTCTTATAATGCACTTTCAAATTTTACTGTCAAGTGTTCCATTTATAATTAGTAACCATTTAAAATTTTCATAATTGTATATTTCTAGAGAAACAAACGTAGGCTTTCAATTATGACACTTTCGTCTTATTTTTAACCACGGAATATATGCATAGACAAAACTTGTATACTAAACTATTGGACACTCTGTGCACACATGTTCATACATATATGAGACGTATAATAGTACTTATTTATACATATCATTTATCAGTACGTATATATACATACGCATATACAATTTAACGAAGGAACTGCGCTATTTTGCATATTCGAAGATTTTTTACCGAATGCTTTAATTCTTGATTTGAATCAGAAAATCAAATAAGAAAGGTTGAAAACGGCTGTGAATCGGTTCGGATTCTTAAAACAATTATGAGAATGACATTTATAATAATAGTTATGGGCAAAAAAGTTTCTCGTAATTTTATATGTATATCAATCAATTATGCACTGTTCCTTAAAATATATCATGTTGTATTTACATTCATTTATTAATTTTGAACTATATCAGTGTTTGCTCCTTGTAGCAATTGTAAAATATTTATAAACTAATTGTATTTCGCTTCGTGAGAGAAGATCCAAAATAGAAAATTGTATGAAATGGTAATCGAAATTAGTACAGACCAAAACATTTTTTAACCATAACTATTACAATATCATTTCATTTCTTCACAATTGTCTTTGTCAAAATCATTGTATAACAAATATATTCCAAACCATTCCAACTCTTTAATAAAACATGTTAGAATGAGTTTTATACGTGTTCAAAATATATTTAATCCTCCGTCTGCAACCTTATTTTTATCGACGCCATTTACATACTGTCCTAAGTTTTAAAAGAAATCTAAAAAAATTCTGGAATACGTATTGAAGTCCCTGGTTTAATATGTAATCGTTGGAACGTCAAATGTTTAAAGCATTAACAAGAGAAAATAAATATTCGAAAGAAAGACCCATGTTGCCCACGAAGGATTAAATACATCTTGAGAAGAAAGGAACAAAACTATTAGAAAGATGCTATTCATATTGTAGTATAGTATAATATTGATTACGTTTGCGATAGTAACAAGACAATAAATTGTAAATTTACATTTCTCTTTTGTACACTACAATAAGGACAATCATGTTTCGGCACCTGCTTTTTCGTTTTTACGAATGACTTCATACAACACATAACATGATTCATATCTTAAACATGTGAGAAATCAAGAAATGATATTGCAGTACACTGCAATAAATTAAATTGATCTATTGAAATCTACTGAAAAGATTATAAAATTTCGACACTATTGTAACACATATCATGGGAATTATGGGATATGAAGCCTTAAGAATGAGAAAGATGTACACCCAAATAACTAGATTGGATCTTCTCCTGTTACATGTAACAAACGTCACTGTTATAGGATTACATCATTCTTATTTTCAGGGTTTCTAATATGAAGCGGCTAATAAAATTACGATCTTCTTGTCATAATTGCAAATGAAAATCAATTTAGAATTTTTACTCTATGCATTACTTAATAAATGTCAACTTGTTGTTAGAACACTTCTAATTTTTATGTATTTAAGGATTCTGTAACACCACAGTATATGATTCTACACAAAATCATTTATTATCAACAATGATCGATGTCGATTAATTTTACTATCTATGCTAGACCAAAGTGCAAATGACCTGCTCATTTACAATCCGATTGAAGATTTCAAAAGTAATAGAAATTAAGGTACAAATGTGTATATCTTTATGTTTTCAATTTAATGTCGATTAGTGGTAAAAGGCGTCAAACCCCTGAGAACCATGTTATCAAGAACTCCACTTATATATGCAGCAACATCTACTGTGTCTTCTTCTGCTTTTCTGATAAAGGGATGTTCTAATAATTTGTTGTACTTCGGTCGTTGTGTCTCTTCTTTGATTAAACTTTAAGAATAACAGAAAACATGATTAGACAAAAAGTCCTGCACAGTAGTTCATATAAAATTGCAAATCTGTCAAATCAAAATAATTTACCATGTGTTCACAAAGTTTACAAAATCCATGGTAAAATGGTTTCCATTTTCATTGGGTGATAACCGTGGCGGGTCACCTTGAACTACTTGATAAAGCTGCTCAAACACCGAATTCCACTTGGGATATGGAAAATAACCCGTAGCAATTTCCATCAATGTAATTCCCAATGACCATACATCGCTCCTCACGTCATAACCTCTTGCGCGTTGAGGATCTATCCTCTCTGGCTAAAAGGCGATAGTAAAATTAACCTCTTCAATGTATCCACAATGTAACTTTAATACCTTCCAATTAATTTGTTACTTTACATACAGCCATGTAAGGTCTACATCCAGCGTCTCGAGTGCGTGCAATAGAATCTACTAACTGTCCTGATATACCAAAGTCGCATAGTTTTATATTACCATGTCGGTCTAACAGAATATTGCTAGGTTTTACGTCTCTATGGATTATTCTCAACTCTTCTTTGAGGTAATTCAGTGCTTTCACTGTGGCAACAGTAATTTTTCCTAAAATACGTTCTGGTATTCTATCCTTCAATACCTCATGAATAAATTTATAAAATATATCCAATGAAGTGTCCATCAGTTCCATGCAAATCCAACAGTCACCCTAAACATAACAAATAGCATACAATTAGAGAAGAATATGAGTCTATTATGTTATTTAGCTTGTGAAAATTGTGCAATATTATAGATTTTAATACAAATTGAAAAGTGCAACAATTCATCTAGTTTCACCCATACTAACCCAACAAATTTCAATTTTATTCTAATTTGTAACCTTAATGAGTGGTTGTTATAGAGTTTTGTTGGAATATAGTATATTTTTTAGGCGGAGCGTTAATTTTTCGACTTAAGTAAGAATACTTTTTTATAGCAAATACCTAGGCTGCATCAAATGGTGGATTCAAGGACACGCAATTTTATTTTTAAAAAATCAAAGTTGACTTTCATATGACATTTTTACGGGCCTACCCATGAAAGAACTAATTGTAAGAATACTGGAATGGATCCTCTAAACAAACCATCAAGATAAGAAACGTCTAAGCTAGAGATTGTTATGAAAACAATCTTCTTAGAACCATTGATTCAAATAATTCTAACGTTTCTGTCAGTGCCAAATTAACTAATACTATTTATAACTAAAATTAGAAACTTACTTCTTTAAATAAAGCACCATAAAATTGCACAATGCATGGACACTCATTGGATTTCATTACAACTTCTAAATCCATTAGAAGTTGCTTTTGTTCCCTTTCATCCACTGTAGAACGAATTCTCTGTAATCGAATTTATTTGTGAACATTACCGAATTTATTTATTATAATAAATAAATAAAATGGTATACCTTCACAGCCATAACAGTGTCACTTATCCTATGAATCATCTTATTTACAGTACCAAAGCCTCCTCGTCCTATTTCTCCTAAATCTTGAAGATCTTCACTTGTGAAATCATATATCACATTCGGTGATAGCTGTAATTTTCCAGTACTTTGCATGGACTGACACATTCGTAACTTATCCCTATGATGTATATATCGCAATTTATCTTATTAATACACATATAAATAAGACAGCATACTCGATAATCAAAACAGAAATTACACTACTGAATACTCGTGTACTATTTAGAAATTGTATAGTTGATTCATTTAATTACCTTGCTTTATCAGGAGTATCTGTTGGAACTGTAGGACGTGGTCTTAGTGGCAGTTTTGGTAAAGATAAAGGCAAACTTGGACGAAAAGATCTAAGATTAAATATAATGATAATTGTTATTTAGAAATCATAATACAAATAGTCTTATATATATATTTCTTTTGATATGTGTAAGTATATCTTACATAGGTGGACATGCTGCTGTAGCTCCACTCGAATTGGAAAGGGAAGAATTTGTTGAATTAATTAATGTCATTTCACTTCCTTGTGTTTGAAAACTACATTTCAGTTGTCTTCGTTTTTCTGTATGAAATAAGAAAACTATTACTACATCATTGTAGTAATTCATGCATGTACAATGAATAGAAAACATGACCCTTGTCCCCATACAGAAAGCTTTTATAATAAACTATCCTCGGAAGTTACAAGTAGTTTCTTTTTTGTCTTATAAAGAACGTGCTGTTACCAAAAAGCGTTATTAATATGAATAATATTATGACAATAAAACTAAAATTGGTTAGCAATATAAAAATATATAATATATATTTAAAAAAAAATAAAATACAATGCACGGATTCGAACTCAGGACGTCCGGCGTAGTAGCCGGAGGCCTCACCAGTGCCACTACGACACTTGCTTGTATATGATGGAATGTTTAGGTGGAGAAAACCTGATTATTCGTGTATTAATCATAAGACTGGATAACAAGACAGTTTATTAAGGTGATGTGCAAACAGACATATTTTTATGAACAGAACAGAACCAGAAATCAGTGAACAATATAAACGTGAAACAAGGAACGGCAACATAAAACTAAAACCACATGTGAGCAAGATAAACTGTAGTATTAAAGACAGCAATAAGATTACATATACTAAGAGTATGAATTACGTTTTTCCTTTATGCACCCTGGGACGAAACTATAAGACATAAGAAAATGAATAAAAAGTGTATTCTAGTAAGAAATTTTTTCTTCCCTTATTTCTAATGTTATTGTTTACATCATATATGTAGTAACACTTTATCCAGTTCTACGCCTTTCTCAAAGCTATGGTTCAAAGAACTTCAATATTAAGTGAAAATACGCTCTTGTAGCGGCAACAAAACTATGAGACATGAATATATTTTAGAAAGAATCAAATCACAAATTTTATTTTACTTTATATTAATAATGTGTAGTGCCACCTTTATTTTTTATGATCTCCAGCATTCCTTTCAGGACTAATTTGTATAAATTTTTTATTGTCCTTTGCTTTACAGGCTTCCATTTTTTTTTTTCACACGTTTCATACTCTAAATGTGAAAGTCACATTCTAGCAGCGAAAAATGCTGTCTAAAAGATCCTACTATTCTTTGATGCAGTGCCGTACGTAGAAAAAGACAAGGATGCTCGAGTGGCCTCAGTCGCCGAGGAGCATAAACGTTATCGACAACTATACCGATAATTATCAATAATCAATAAGCCCATCAAAACAGGTTCGTAAAGAAAACACTTGGAACTATAGTATTGCTAAAAATATTTATAGAAATAAAAATTGCACAAGTCCAAAACACTGGTTTTATGACACTATTTCAGAAATTTTTACGATCATTTCATTTATGATGCAAAATTAATTTTTACTATTTATAAACAAAAACACGAAGTATAAGTAAGTTGAGTTGATAAATAAAATAAGCATTCATAAGGCTTTCTATTTCAATAGCAAACAATTTCTTTCAAATATTGGACTTATGCCACCTGTTAACTAAGGGGTTCAATTGAAGAGCTAAAATACACAGAGTGAACGTAGTCCAAGAGGCTACATTACAATTACATGTGTTTGTTAAATTAACTAAACAATCAATTTTTGCTTAGAGAATATCAACAAAAAATCTTTATACAATGTTTGATATTTTTTAATTCAATCTAGACAATAACCCATTTGAATGTATCTAACTTGTAGGTTGTATTATGAGTAGAATTGGATCACATGCACTACCATAAACCATAAACCATATTCCGTTTGTGTAAGCTCATTTGATGTATATGCAAATGTTTCAATATAATGTGCACGTATGATTTTAATGGCAAAAAAGTTATTGATATACCAAGAATAAAGTGAAAATATGATTAAACAAAAATATTGTTTTTCTTAAAAAATATTTAACAAGAACTGCAATTTTGAGTCAAATTTTAAAAATAAATATTTAGAAATTTGAATTACATTTCTGTTATATTCTAGTAGTAATATTTGCAGCATATTAATTTACAATAGAAACCTTTTTCACCTCACTAAAAAAACAAAATATTTTTATATTTGTATGTATAGCATGCAAATGTTTTTGAAATCATTAAAGTACATACATTATATAAACTTCTTATAAGAAATTTTTAAATCAAAGAAAATGCATTCCATATAATAAAGTTATTATGAATGCATATATGATCCTTAAATTAGTATACACTATGTGTGGTTACCTAAATTATAACACCTATATTTCACAATTAAAATTACAAATTGTAATTAATGATTTATGTTTTGTTCCCATAAGAAAACAATGATATTAAATACTACCAAAATGCATACAAATACATGTATTTATATCTATCTAGTTTAATTATTCAATATGTATATATCATACCTGACATTTCATTCTGAACGTCACTGATAGGTCCAAATTCCATACGTAGAGAATTAAATGATCTGCTGGAACCTACACACAAATAGTATAATTCTTTTAAAAATCATGACATTGTTAAAAAATATCGCAGAATAATATAGATTTACATCAGGTAACTGTATGATTTCTTATCAATAGAGAAAGTAACATTTAGGTTATGTAGCATAAAATACTGTAATATTCACTATCCATTTATGTAGTGTTGTAGCTTACTTTGATTTGTTGGAATAGAGAAATTCCCACGATTATCAGTCATTTTCAGGATTTTCAATATGTAACTAATAAGCAAAGTACCACTTATTAAAGGCACTCCTCTCTTAGGAGACCTTTCTGCAAGATATTAAGAACGTAGCATATGTGTTCTGCTGCAAGCGCACCATTTGTGCAGTTTTGTTTTTCGGTGAAGAGTGCACGCAAAAAAACTATTCTCCTATTATTTCGAAATACTTTGATTGAAAAGTTACTCAACTTTCTATTATAAAAATCAAAGTGTACGTCACCATAAACCTGGCGCGATCTGTTACACGTATAGTTGACGGCTGTAACGGTGTATACGTACAATCTATTCTGTGTATGTACACGCACGCATGCGTACACATATTAAAGGAAGACTTCATGGTAAGTTTAGATTGCGAATTATGTCAACACATATTTTCATGATTTAGTAGAAATTTATATCTACTATTAAATATTTTTGTGTTATTAATAAAACCAATCTATAATCTATCATTTATCCTTATTGTATATGTACTTTTCATAAACTTTAATAGAAACATTTAATAAGAGTGTGCGTATATATATGTACATTCCTGTATTAAGAAAATTTACAGGGTGTCCCAATTTATCTGGAGATTGAGAATATCTCCAAAACTGTTGATGATACTAAAAAATGTTTCAGACAAAAGTTAAACGATATCAGGGGGCACACTTTCCGATGTAAATATCTTTCTTCTATGTGGACGCGTAGAGGTCATATAAAAGTCAACTTTGTTTTTTTTAATGGAATTGTATATTTCTTAATGCACTACTCGATGCTACTCGTTATTCACTACATAAAAGTATTAGATCACTTATGGCGAGAAATCATTAGTTTAGAAGATATAACCCAGTAAACAATTTGCCATGAATTTTCCACCAAAATTTGTCTACAAATTCCGATCCACCTGTTTCCGCATTAGGTTCAGCATTTGAGTGCAAAGTTTGCAGCCAAAATTCCATGCCAAATCAAGACCAAATCGAAGCCAAACCTTGGCTTGGTTCTAGAGTGCAGGTCGGTCGCACTAAGAGTGAACCTAATTTTGTTGTTGTTGTAATTTAGAACTTTAAATAAAATTATATTTTTCTTGCTACAGTAAAGTTTACTCCGATTTTTTTCGATATGTACTCGTAGAGCAAGGAATTAGTACGGCCAACCTGCCCTCTATAACGAAGCCAAGGTTTGGCCCCAATTTGACATGGAATTTTGCCTGCAAACTTTGCAGTCAAATTTCGATCCATCTGTTTCCGCATTTGGCTAGGAATTTATCGACAAGTATTGGTGCCAAATTCGTACAAAATAGGGACCAATTTTTGCTCTAAGCAGGGTTTGGTACCAAAAGGCATGTCCATTTAGGGTTTACTCTTAGAACAAAGTTAGGTTCGCTCTTATTGCGACCGACCTGCCCTCTGTAACGAAGCCAAGGTTTGGCTTCGATTTGGTCTGGATTTGACATGGAATTTTGGCTGCAAACTTTGCACTCAAATACCAAGCCGCTCTGACCGAGCCTAATGCGGAAACAGATGGATCAGAATTTGTAGACTTTTGTTGGAAATTCATAGCAAATTGTTTACTGTATATATACAGTCATTACAGTACTTACAGGCCTTAACACTCACTTTTCTAAAGTTGATATTTGAACCCAGTAAGCAAAATGCTTTGAATCTGCCACTAAAATTTGACACGGAAGTGCCATCTATCTGCCGCCGCATTACCATATGTGCCTGTTCGTGCCACACTTTGGCTTCGATCAGCCTTCGTTATAGAGGGCAGGTCCGTCGCAATAAGAAAGGGGTAACCTTGTTCTGAAAGTAAATATCGGGAAAAATCGGAATAAACGACGAGAGGGAAAATTGAATTTACAAACGTATTTATTTTAATCTTAATTTATTTTTATTTTACATATATTTGTATTATATAAATTTATTTGTTTCATATTTATAATCTTAAGAAAGAAAACGAATAGACAATAAAATTTAAAAAAATGAACTGTACAAGTTACACGAAGGAAATAAAAATGATATAAAATTCAATTATCATAACAAAACTGTTATAAAATAAAAAATAAATATTCAAATCTTAAAATAATGGAAATAAAACCCTCGAATGGAAAATAAGGTATGGGGGCGCTTAAGAAGAGTTTAATTAATTTATAATACATAATATAGGTCATTAGGCATGGGCAGCATGGACAGCACACCACTCTTTTAGTTTCTCCTTCCTACAAACAAAAAGGGCCTTACATTAGGACGCAATATATGTTCTGTTCTCATTGTACAATAGATATATTTCGAAGAAAAATTTTTTTTAATTCTAGAATAATGTATATACTCACTTTCAATTCATTAATCAACTCAAAATAATACTGTTTTGACATTTGTTCCAAATTACTTACGGTGGTAATCCTGGTAGTAAAGCATTCTTGGAAAAATAGGTATCTGAAATAATTAAAAATATTTGTGAGTACTATATAAAGTCTAGAGTACTAAAATAATACTATACAATACTGCACAGAAGATATTATTGATTATAACATAAAGTTATTTGTTTTCCATGCGTATCTATATATAATAACAATACAATTTATCATAACACGAGAAATATGTAATGTACAATGTGCAACTTGGAATAAACTATACTGTTTCAAAATGAACCAGCACAGCGATAACCTACTGGGACATTCCCAATATGTTACCGTCTTCTTCATCCATCGACGATTCGCTGGTGCATCAGCAATAAAACATATAATGTTTTAATACGACTGGAATTTTTTTCTCGTGGAACGTAATGCCTCCATTTGAGATTATCAAGTTTATGTCAGAGACAAATTTTTGAAGACAATTGTTACAATCCTCTGTTTTTTGAGTGCCTTTATAAATCCCTACTACAATGGGTTTACTATTTAAGATATTTACAATTCTGACTTAAATAGGCCAAATTTGAATTGTATTGGAACTATCTAAACTACATCCATCCACATGAAAATATAATTGCAACTCTCCAGGAATTATTGGAGAACATTGAGATAACTGTTTAACTATTTCCAACTCTACATCAAAATGAACATACTCTCCTGGTTCTACCACAGAGGTGACGACACTGGTACATGGTATACTAATGAGCGTTCTTATATCTTTCGGCAAACTAGAAAAACACGAATGGGTACGTAGAAGAGATAAGATGTTGTTCCCCTGAGTGTGCGTTAAATTATTGTCCACAAAGCAAGATGCTAAACCATCACGAAATGATACTTCTGAAACAGTACCAGCATATTCCCAAACCACATCATCGCATGAAAAGGTAGAAGACGAATCATGCGTGAATGAAGATGTGGTGGGAATATTAAGAAGACTTTCATTACTATTATTACTGACAGGCACGGATAAAGAAGACGTGCTGGGAATGTTCTGCAGATTATCAAGATTAGGGGGACTTTGTAATTTATTGTCACGTGAAAACTTCCTCAAATTTGAGGTTATTTCGCGCCGAATATTTCGTTTCTGCCTAGCGCTTAATTTATTATAGTCGGTTTCGCGAAAACCGACTTCTTCAAAACTCTACGATCCATGGGGGTAAAAGAAAACTGAATAAAGAATATACAAAATATATAATAATTTGTTACGTGTATTGGTAACAATACCACGTGGCAATACTTATCTGGCGTCTTCTCTGCTTCTATCCTTCCTTCCTTCGAATCCACTGCTCATCCAGTCTTCACCGCTTCAGAGTTAATTTACGAACTTAATAATTAGTAATTAACTAACAAAGGAATCACTAATCAAACAAGACGGAATCAGTGCGCGTGTCGAAACACCGACACCTTCGTCGTGAGAGCTGTTATTCCCAGTCTGGTGTCGCAAACTGCACTGCGCATGATCGCGTAACGCGCAACACCTAACATACGCGCATCATAAATTAAAAATTATACATATTATGGCTTTAAAAGAAATTAATGAATTAAAAATATTCCGTCATCCCTTTCCATATACTTCTTTCAATCTTCTTCGAATCCACTTCCTCTCGCACGCACACTCTTCGCGCTCTTTTCTCTCTCTCTCGCACACTCGCGCTCTCTCTGTCTCGCACGCACACTCTTCGCGCTCTGTTCTTTCTCTCTCGCACGCACACTCTTCGCGCTCGTTCTCTCTCTCTCTTTCTCGCACGTACGCTCTTCGAATTATACAACACGGCGCTTTGTCTTTCACGACACATTGTGGTGTTTACGCATCACTTTATCTTTATTACGCATTGAAACTTAAATAAAATACCTTTTCCCACCCTACACAGGAAGATTTACTTCAACTTTTACCGATATTTACTGTTAGAACAAGGTTACGTCCGTTCTTAGTGCGACGGACCTGCCCTCTATAACGAAGTCAAAGTTTGGCTCCCATGCCGCATGATGCCGCATGGAATTTTACCTGTAGGCTTCGCATGGATGTGACAAACATCTGCCGCCGCATTGCCTTATGAATTCCACGACACACTTTGGTGTCACAATCAAAGCACAGGAGTTCCAAATTCTGCTTCGAGCAGGGTTTGGTACGAAATACATAACTCTTCTGCTTCGAGCAGGATTTGGTCGAGTAGGCATTTGGCTAACTGGGAAAGTTGATATTATTACTACTGTTAAATAATGTAAGATACTAAAGTTAACATTAAATGTTTACATTAGATATAATGTATTGAATAAATACATTTTTATATCCTTCAAAGATAGTCTCTTTTAATGCATAAAATGTTCATGGCATCTCGAGAATGATCATTCTTGTAGGTTTTATATTAATATAAAATACTGATTTAAATGCATGGAAAAAATTAGATAAACTATTTAGTAATTTGCATGCAAATAACTGCAATTTTCTAATTGATGAATTAATTAAATTTAAGCAATCCAACATTTTATTAAGTGCAATACACAAGGAATATGTGAATTACGAAATTCTGTGAAAATCGTACAAAAGTGATCACGTGTCAGTGAGATAAATGAAACCACCATTATTGTTTTGCGAGTTCTGTTGTGAAAGTGCAGGTACAGTTTTCTGTACGAAAATGGCTTTAGCAAGATCATTAAATCCATTATTATTACAGAATATAAAAAGGTAATTTAGAGAATTTTACACAATATATGCATCTTTATAAATTATAAACTTGTATTTGTGTATCTGATATTGCTTTCATGTGTGTTTTAACCTCTTTATTCGTGTTTTTCTTAACATAACCTTCCAAAGCAATATTTTATTATGTTTAGGAATTTGTTTTGACCACCAATTTTATAACTTGAATGCTACTCATGAAAGGTCTGGTTTATATAGCAATAAAAGAGTAAATGAAGCAGTAGTAAATTTGAAATCTGTGTAGAATATTAAGAATTGAACGTTATTGCGCAAGTATGAATAAACACAGTATAGTTTTAAATAAAAAAATTATGTATATTGAAAAATAATATCGATTACAGTGTTTTACAAAATGACAATGTACAGAACAAAAATTTTGTAATACTACATATAAATAATTCTATGTAGAATGAGTTGGCCACTTTTTGGAGTAGTGTTTCAAATTTTGTTCAAATTCGCATATGTTGTAGTCTTTAGTGATAAATGAACTTATCATAAAGGATTTTTCGATATCTTGCAAATTGTTTGTTTTACAGACTTGTAAAATAAAGTGTCAACCTTTTTTCAAATTATTTAATGCTAAATTATGACGACTGAGCTAGCAAATCGATGGAAATGATACTTTAGGTGCTTATAGTAAAAATATAAGAGTATCTAATAAAAATGATTTTAATTGAAAAAACAGTTTTTTTCACATTGCTATCCTCAATCTTCACTACTCCACTATATCCGTACTCTTAGACTCTTCTGACTTTTTCATATTTCATCTACACTCTTAGTCAGAAATACATCAAATCTGCAGTTTACTAATTCATCACGTTAGTAAGCTTTTGCTACAAAGGATTCATTAATAATGTACTGTTATTTATTTTCCAGATACACACCAACAAATATTATTCAGAATTACAGTTTATACCCATCTACTTATATAAAACCAGTTTATAAAAAGGAAGACCAAAACCAATTAAATAAAAGTGAAGAAAGGGAAAAAGTAGCTCATCTGCCTATTAGGGCAGCTCTTACTTCTGACACGGCATCTGAATTCCATGATGAAGTCGTTAGGTATATAGTTTAATTTTTAATGAAAGTAAAATTTCAGAGATTGAATATTTATTATTTGTGGTTATTAGGAAGTTTACAAATTATATTATGCGCAAAGGCAAGAAAGCAGTAGCTAGAGCAATAGTGGAAAAAACATTTGAACACATTAAAATGATACAATTAGAACGTTACAATAAGACTGCTCCTGAACATAAGCAATTTGTTTTATTGAATCCAATAGACATTTTTCATCGTGCCATAGAGAATTGTACACCAATGTTGCAACTACAGAAAATAAGGAAAGGTGGAATTGTTTATCAGGTATTAACATATGTTTGTTTAAAGTTTGTGGACTAAATTTATATATTTAATAATAGAAATTTGTAGGTTCCAGTACCAATGAACGATAACAGGGCTAGATTTTTGTCAATGAACTGGATAATTCAAACCGCAAGCGAGAAAGATTGTACCCAAACGTTTCCTTCAATGTTAGCAAAGGAACTAATTGATGCTGCTAATCATCAGGTACGTCGATGAATACATATACACATAATGTATTCTATAAGAAATAATTTCATTATTCAAAGTTGATCCATTTCCAATTGATTATCAATTTTAATTAAAAAAAATTCTGAAAAACTTTTCTATATTAAATGAAGACCATCTTAATAGTGTTATAACAATGCAAGGCAAGTTCAATAATACTGTAAAAAAATTATACTATGACCTCCAAATAATCTTAATAGTAGAAACGTGGAGTAAATACAAAACAAAACTGCAATCATATATTATCATTATTGATTTTCATATTGTACTTGGGCACCCCGTGTAATATATTTCTCATGGTTCACAATTATTTATATTAATCTTACCAAATCTTGCATTTCAGGGTCGTGTTATTAAAAGGAAGCAAGATATACATAAGCAGTGTGAAGCAAATCGTGCTTATGCACATTTTAGGTGGATCTAAATAAAAGTAGTTTTTACCGTATTATAAATTATATGTATATAAACCAAAATAGTTATTTACATAAACATTTATTTCAATAAAATAAGGATATAATAATGAATTTCTACACAACGAATCAGTCGTACATACCAAATATATTTACAAAATTTTTTTCTTGAACTATTTGTCCATATGGTACAATTAATTTCAATTGTTTTTGACATGACTTAATGTTCAATATTCTATAGAACTTAGAACAAATATTTAAAGGAGTTTCTGATAGAGGTAAAATATTCATAATATCAGTTTTTAAATCCACCCTTTTACCCCAATAATTGGAATACGATAATATTACATTGTGATCTTCTTTTCTTAAATATACAAGTGCAATAATATTATTGCACATTATAGTGCCCACATGAAGAGAAATTGTTAATATACTACCTAAAATGTACAATAAAAAAATTAATATGAAACAAGTAACAGACACCTCAATTAAAAACTACTCTTTCTGTGGAATTTCGTGAGATTGAATTCAACTGATGATGACATGTCAATTTTAGTTAGAAGTATTATTATCGTTTAAGATGAATAGCATTAGATAAGCCTTTACTTGATAAACGTGATAATGTGATCTTCCCTTAACCCTTTGTGAATGACTACCACTGTTATTTCATAAAAAAATTATTCTCTAATGACATCGAACAAATGTTTATCAAATACATCTTTCCCCTCTTTTACTCTTATATTTAGCTTTTCAGTGCACAAGCTTATTTTACATAAAAAATAAGCACATTCAGACTACTGGAAAACCAATGAAAAAAGTTCTTGTTTGCAAAGAGTTAAAGATAAGGTCTTTAGAAAAGTCAAGCCATTTAATTAGCTCATTCATTTTACCTACATAGACTTATCTAATGCATTAAACAAACCTAAATAAAATGAGTTTGCCCAAAATGAAATTCTGTTTCAATTTTGACGAATTTAATATTTTCTTTTCTACTTAATTTTTTTTAGTAAGTGACTAATTAAAATTCCACATAAGAGTTAAATAAAATGATTCATAAACTTACTAGTAGCTATGGCTGATAAACAAATATCCGTTGAAATAAAATCTAACAACCGCGCACCTATACATGTTAAGGTACACGCTCCAGTAAACACAGTTTGATTACGCTTTATTACGTTTATAGCGGAAACATGTTTAATGTATGGAAAAGTATAGACTATTTCATAATCAGGATATTTTACTGATTTAAGAATTTTCGTAGAGTCATTACATTCTTTCTTATATATACTTTGACTGGAACATTTATTTGTACTCGTATTACTGAATAAACGGTTTATTAACCGCCCATAAAATTGAATTTTTGGCACATTCACAGAATAGTGCATCATTTTGTATTGAGACTACAATGTATGGTATGTATTTTCAGACAGAATATGAGAGTCAACGAGAGTGATCCACTGACGCATATGCTATCAGAGAGGAATGAGAGTGCTCACGCTCGGGGTTTTAGTGTCCCCACTTTTCTGCATTATCTTTTTAGCTTGGAACAGAACCTGCATCATCTTTTTAGCCTGGAACAGAACCTGCATCAACTTTTTAGCCTGTTTAGAACCTGCATCACAGACGAGGTCACCGACGAGATATATATCTCGTCGGTGCCACGGTGTAAGAAGAATAGGTGGTCCAAGAGACCGTCTCTTATGTCTTAGTGTCGTGACACGACACCAGATGACTCACTAAGAACAAAGGTAGAGCGGGCTTTTCAAATTAAACTTGATGGTGTTTCCTTCCGGTATCTGCTAATAGAGTCATCAGTGAGGATTTTCTAGCAGATCGTTGCTTTAAATAAATAGATGGCAAAATGGTCAAGGGAGTGCTTGTCGACATCATTGGCGAAAGGAATTGTTATAAACATTTATATTATAACAGGAGGTAAGGTTTATACAAACGGCGAGATGATAAGGCGGTAAATTAAGCGAGCCAAGGACGACGGGCAGCGGATTTGATATTTTAGAATTTGGGAAACAATGGCCTCGCGACAAGTATGACAATAGACGTAAACAAAAGGTTTACGTCTCCGTTCGTTCACCCAAGGCCGGCCTCGAGCTCGAAAAATATTCTGTATTTCGGTTTCTATAATTTATTTTTAATAAATAATTAGATGGCATGATGGTCAAGGCAGTGCTTGTCGACATCATTGGCAAAAGGAATTGTTATAAACATTAAACAGCCAGAAATAATAAATTTAACAGTGAATTTCGTACGATAAATTAATGCGTGCGAATATTCATGGCTTAAAAGTTATTCTATATTTCGGTTTCTATAATTTATTTTTACTAAATAATTAGATGGCATGATGGTCAAGGCAGTGCTTGTCGACATCATTGCCGAAAGGAATTGTTATAAATATTAAACAGCCAGAAATAATAAATTTAACTGTGAATTTTGTACGATAAATTAATACGTGCGAATATTCATGGTTCAAAAGTTATTTTATATCTCGGTTTCTTTCATTTATTTTTAATAAATAATTAGATGGCATGATGGTCAAGGGAGTGCTTATCGACATCATTAGCAAAAGGAATTGTTATAAACATTAAACAGCCAGAAATAATAAATTTAACAGTGAATTTCGTACGATAAATTAATGCGTGCGAATATTCATGGCTTAAAAGTTATTCTATATTTCGGTTTCTATAATTTATTTTTACTAAAAAATTAGATGGCAAGATGGTCAAGGGAGTGCTTGTTGATACCATTAACAAAAGAAATTGTTATAAACATTAAACAACCAGAAATAATAAATTTATCTGTGAAATGTGTTCGATAAATTACTGTGTGCGAATATTCATGGTTTAAAAGTTACTCTGTATCTCGAGTTCTATTGGGTATTTTTACTAAAAAATTAGATGGCAAGACGGTCAAGGGAGTGCTTGTTGATACCATTAACAAAAGAAATTGTTATAAACATTAAACAGCCATAAATAATAAATTTATCAGTGAAATGTGTTCGATAAATTAATACGTGCGAATATTCATGGTTCAAAAGTTACTCTGTATCTCGAGTTCTATTAGGTATTTTTACTAAAAAATTAGATGGCAAGATGGTCAAGGGAGTGCTTGTTGATAACATTAACAAAAGAAATTGTTATAAACATTAAGCAACCAGAAATAACAAATTTATCAATAATTACTATTGCGGCGATCGAAATCTGGCGCAGCTGGTTGGGGTGGGGGAGTTGCGCACCGCGCACCCCACCACGGCGTCCGCGCTCAGTCAGTCAGTCGTAGTGCGCACTCAGGAGTGAGCGGAGGTGCTCCGGGACCAGAAGGGCTACCGACCTTGGAGTTGACCAGAGGTTCTCCAGAGCTACCCTGGCCCACCCTGGCCTACCCTCGCCTACCTTCGAGTTGACCAGGGATCCTCCAGAGCTGCAGTGGACATCACTGGTCAACCCTGTCCACCTTAAGCTGGCTCGCGGTCAGCCTGCGGTTCCTGAAAGCCGTCTCCGCTCACCTTGGTCAACTTTCAACAACTGGTAAGTAACAACACAAATATACATTTTCTATTTTGGAATACGTGCTCATTCAACGAACGTCAATTATTATTTCTGTATTTTTAATTCGAATTTGCTACGGAATTTTTCACAAGTTTCTTTTCTTGAAATTATATTATATTATATTTTTGACATAACATTAGTACTCTGAAATTTTATTATATCATATTATATTTTTGACATAAAATTGGTATTCTGAAATTATATTATATTATATTTGTAATATAAAATTGATACTCCTCCGATCGGAGGTCCATCGGGGACTCACTCACGAGCCGGGCCGAGCTTGTTGTTTGTTGCGTCCTAATTTCGCTATATTTATTTGTGATTAAAATTGTTCAACTTTCAAATTAAAAATTATTTCTGAACTTTCAAAAGTTCTTATCCTAAAATTTATTTATCTGACTTAAAATTGGTATTCCTCCGAACGGAGGTCCCTAAGGGGCTCACTCACGGGTGCGTCCTGTGGGTGAGTGCGGGTATTAGCGAATCCGGAGCGATCCAAGCTTGTAGGTTGTTGCGTTCTAATTTCCCTATATTTATACCTGATACAAATTGTTCAACTTTCAAATTAAAAATTATTTCTGAACTTTCAAAAGTTCTTCTAAAATTTATTTATCTGATTTAAAATTGGTATTCCTCCGAATGGAGGTCCCTCAGGGACTCACTCACGGGTGCGTCCTGTGGGTGAGTGCGGGTATTAGCGAACCCGGAGCGATCCAAGCTTGTAGGTTGTTGCGTTCTAATTTCCCTATATTTATACCTGATAAAAATTGTTCAACTTTCAAATTAAAAATTATTTCTGAACTTTCAAAAGTTCTTATCCTAAAATTTATTTATCTGATTTAAAATTGGTATTCCTCCGAACGGAGGTCCCTCAGGGGGCTCACTCACGGATGGGGCCGTGGGTGAGTACGGGTATTGGCTAACCCGGGGCGACCCTAGCCTTTGTGTTGTTGCGTCCCAATTTCGTTTGATTTATTTAGGATTGGAATTGTTCATCTTTCCAATTGAAATTTATTTCTGAACTTTTTAAAAGTTCTGTTTCTTAAAATTGCTATGACCCTAACCTTTATGTCGTTGCGTCCCCATTTCGTTTGATTTATTTCCTATTGGAATTGTTCATGTTTCCAATTGAAATTTATTTCTGAACTTTCAAAAGTTCTTATTCTAAAATTTATATATCTGGTTTTAAATTGGTATTCCTCCGAACGGAGGTCCCTCAGGGACTCACTGCTGTGGGTGAGTACGGGTATTGGCGAACCCGGGGCGCCCCGAAACGCCACCTCAGTAGATGGAAGTTCTGACTTCATCTACTCTTAGTTTCGTGTCGGGTAGGCCGTACTTGTGTACGGGGTTATTTTGGCTCTCGTGAGCACGTTAGATTCGCACTCTTGTGCATGTTAGGTAGGCCGTACTCGTGTACGGGGTTAGTTTGGCTCTCGTGAGCCGATTAGATTCGCACTCTTGTGCATATTAGGTAGGCCGTACTCGTGTACGGGGTTAGTTTGGCTCTCGTGAGCTGGTTAGATTCGCACTCTTGTGCATGTTAGGTAGGCCGTACTCGTGTACGGGGTTAGTTTGGCTCTCGAGAGCTGGTTAGATTTGCACTCTTGTGCATATTAGGTAGGCCGTACTCGTGTACGGGGTTAGTTTGGCTCTCGAGAGCTGGTTAGATTTGCACTCTTGTGCATAGTAGGTAGGCCGTACTCGTGTACGGGGTCTTCATTTCTTCATCGAATACTTCGGCGTTACTTCATTTTGTGTCTAATTATTATTAGTCTGTTTCAGTTAAATCACAACAGTTCACCATGATTATCGTCGAACGAAGACAACGAATTTTAAGAAGACTTCACAGTATTTATAAGTTCGTATTAGTTCTCGAGCAATTATTGTGTTAGATTTACTTTGTTAGTTTCGCTTGTTGATTTTGGTCACAGCCTTCTGCTGTGACCAGTTGGTAGCGTCACCCTCGAACCAGAGCCTTCTGCTCTGGTTCGCTTCTTTCATTTTTCTTTTTTGTAAATCTGAGCCTTCTGCTCCATTTTTATTATCTCTTTCATTGTTCAGAGACTTGTCTGACTTAGTTTTCTTTTCTCACAATAATTGCTCGACTTGCATGCGTGCGTTAGTTATTAAGCTTGTTTGTTAGTATTATATATATGTCGAGTAATTTTTGCCCTAATTTGACTTTGCTTGGCTCGATTTTTGACGCCGACACAGCCTTCTGCTGTGTCGGTCCTTGCTTGTATGTACCAGACCGGTTGGTATCGGTATTCGGCGTAGATCCATTGAGAGGGATGGTTGAGAGACCTGTTCACTCGTGTAAAATCCTCTCTGCTGTAAGGCCACCCGAGTCGCCTCAACGCTAGTCGTTGCCTGGCGACAGGTGGGTGGGGGAAATGGGTATCGTTTGAACGCTTCTCTCGGCCATCGCTCTTCGTGAGGACACGTCGGGTATCGGTGCTGGCTGGAGTTGGTTCTGCAAGCATTGTACGCGTCGCGTCACCCTCGATCCAGAGCCTTCTGCTCTGGTTCGGTTTTGTTTCTCTCTTCGAAAGAATCAGAGCCTTCTGCCTGATTCGTTTTTCACCCACCGTGGATCGGAGACTTCTTCTCCGACTCACACATTTTTTATCCGCAATAATTACTCGACATACGTTGCGAATTTTAGTTTGTAAAACTCGAAAGCGTCGTTGTAAGAAAGGGAGTCAGAAGGAAGCGTATTGAATTCCTTCTGGCTTCCTTTCGGGTCTCTCGTGCAGCAACCTCCTCGTGGTGAGACCCGGGCAATCGATAATATTCTCTATTTGTTAGATCTTCTATTATCTTGCAAATAAAGAATAATATCGAGCTAATGGCTGCTCATTTATAATTTGCGATAACATTGTGAAATAAAATTTAAGACGTACTGATAATAAAAACTTGTGTATTTAATTGAATTGTGTGTCTGAATTTATTTTAAACCTGCATGGGGTGGGCCAAGGGTCCTTCCTGCTTTCCTTCGCTCTTTCCTTGTTTACCTTTGGCCCACCTACGCCTTCTTGGCAGCTCCTTTTAATTATTAACCGAAACACACACTTCTTGTTTCGGAATACTTTTTCATTCAATATACATCGTACATTTTTTCTGGATTTCTAATTGAAATTTGCTTCTGAACTTTTTAAAAGTTCCGTTTCTTAAAATTGCTATGACCCTAGCCTTTATGTCGTTGCGTCCCAATTTCGTTTGATTTATTTTCGATTGGAATTGTTCATCTTTCCAATTGAAATTTATTTCTGAACTTTCAAAAGTTCTTATTCTAAAATTTATATGTCTGGTTTTAAATTGGTATTCCTCCGAACGGAGGTCCCTCAGGGACTCACTGCTGTGGGTGAGTACGGGTATTGGCGAACCCGGGGCGCCCCGAAGCGCCACCTCAGTAGATGGAAGTTCTGACTTCATCTACTCTTAGTTTCGTGTCGGGTAGGCCGTACTTGTGTACGGGGTTATTTTGGCTCTCGTGAGCACGTTAGATTCGCACTCTTGTGCATGTTAGGTAGGCCGTACTCGTGTACGGGGTTAGTTTGGCTCTCGTGAGCCGATTAGATTCGCACTCTTGTGCATATTAGGTAGGCCGTACTCGTGTACGGGGTTAGTTTGGCTCTCGTGAGCTGGTTAGATTCGCACTCTTGTGCATGTTAGGTAGGCCGTACTCGTGTACGGGGTTAGTTTGGCTCTCGAGAGCTGGTTAGATTTGCACTCTTGTGCATATTAGGTAGGCCGTACTCGTGTACGGGGTTAGTTTGGCTCTCGAGAGCTGGTTAGATTTGCACTCTTGTGCATGTTAGGTAGGCCGTACTCGTGTACGGGGTTAGTTTGGCTCTCGAGAGCTGGTTAGATTTGCACTCTTGTGCATATTAGGTAGGCCGTACTCGTGTACGGGGTTAGTTTGGCTCTCGAGAGCTGGTTAGATTTGCACTCTTGTGCATAGTAGGTAGGCCGTACTCGTGTACGGGGTCTTCATTTCTTCATCGAATACTTCGGCGTTACTTCATTTTGTGTCTAATTATTATTAGTCTGTTTCAGTTAAATCACAACAGTTCACCATGATTATCGTCGAACGAAGACAACGAATTTTAAGAAGACTTCACAGTATTTATAAGTTCGTATTAGTTCTCGAGCAATTATTGTGTTAGATTTACTTTGTTAGTTTCGCTTGTTGATTTTGGTCACAGCCTTCTGCTGTGACCAGTTGGTAGCGTCACCCTCGAACCAGAGCCTTCTGCTCTGGTTCGCTTCTTTCATTTTTCTTTTTTGTAAATCTGAGCCTTCTGCTCCATTTTTATTATCTCTTTCATTGTTCAGAGACTTGTCTGACTTAGTTTTCTTTTCTCACAATAATTGCTCGACTTGCATGCGTGCGTTAGTTATTAAGCTTGTTTGTTAGTATTATATATATGTCGAGTAATTTTTGCCGTAACTTCACTTTGCTCGGTTCGATTTTTGATTCCGACACAGCCTTATGCTGTGTCGGACCTTGCTTGTATGTACCAGACCGGTTGGTACCGGTGCTCGGCGTAGATCCATTGAGAGGGATGTTCGAGAGACCTGTTCACTCGTGTAAAATCCTCTCTGCTGTAAGGCCACCCGAGTCGCCTCAACGCTAGTCGTTGCCTGGCGACAGGTGGGTGGGGGAAATGGGTATCGTTTGAACGCTTCTCTCGGCCATCGCTCTTCGTGAGGACACGTCGGGTATCGGTGCTGGCTGGAGTTGGTTCTGCAAGCATTGTACGCGTCGCGTCACCCTCGATCCAGAGCCTTCTGCTCTGGTTCGGTTTTGTTTCTCTCTTCGAAAGAATCAGAGCCTTCTGCCTGATTCGTTTTTCACCCACCGTGGATCGGAGACTTCTTCTCCGACTCACACATTTTTTATCCGCAATAATTACTCGACATACGTTGCGAATTTTAGTTTGTAAAACTCGAAAGCGTCGTTGTAAGAAAGGGAGTCAGAAGGAAGCGTATTGAATTCCTTCTGGCTTCCTTTCGGGTCTCTCGTGCAGCAACCTCCTCGTGGTGAGACCCGGGCAATCGATAATATTCTCTATTTGTTAGATCTTCTATTATCTTGCAAATAAAGAATAATATCGAGCTAATGGCTGCTCATTTATAATTTGCGATAACATTGTGAAATAAAATTTAAGACGTACTGATAATAAAAACTTGTGTATTTAATTGAATTGTGTGTCTGAATTTATTTTAAACCTGCATGGGGTGGGCCAAGGGTCCTTCCTGCTTTCCTTCGCTCTTTCCTTGTTTACCTTTGGCCCACCTACGCCTTCTTGGCAGCTCCTTTTAATTATTAACCGAAACACACACTTCTTGTTTCGGAATACTTTTTCATTCAATATACATCGTACATTTTTTCTGGATTTCTAATTGAAATTTGCTTCTGAACTTTTTAAAAGTTCTGTTTCTTAAAATTGCTATGACCCTAACCTTTATGTCGTTGCGTCCCCATTTCGTTTGATTTATTTCCTATTGGAATTGTTCATGTTTCCAATTGAAATTTATTTCTGAACTTTCAAAAGTTCTTATTCTAAAATTTATATATCTGGTTTTAAATTGGTATTCCTCCGAACGGAGGTCCCTCAGGGACTCACTGCTGTGGGTGAGTACGGGTATTGGCGAACCCGGGGCGCCCCGAAGCGCCACCTCAGTAGATGGAAGTTCTGACTTCATCTACTCTTAGTTTCGTGTCGGGTAGGCCGTACTTGTGTACGGGGTTATTTTGGCTCTCGTGAGCACGTTAGATTCGCACTCTTGTGCATGTTAGGTAGGCCGTACTCGTGTACGGGGTTAGTTTGGCTCTCGAGAGCCGGTTAGATTCGCACTCTTGTGCATATTAGGTAGGCCGTACTCGTGTACGGGGTTAGCTTGGCTCTCGTGAGCTGGTGTTAGGTTTGGCTCTCGTGAGCTGGGTAGATTTCGCACTCTTGTGCGTGTTAGGTAGGCCGTACTCGTGTACGGGGTCATCGTTTGTTCTTTATTTCGTCGTCTTCTATTACTTCTATTCCTCCGTTGTATCTTGCCTAATTATTATTAGTCTGTTTCAGAGCGAGTACAACAGATGAGAAATTTTATCGTCGAACGAAGACAACACGTGGTACGAAGACGTCATATTATTTATAAGTTAGTATTAGTTGTCGAGCAATTATTGTGTTAGATTCACTTTGTTAAATTCGCTTGCTTTTATTTTGTCTCGCATTGTTCAGAGACTTGTCTGATTTAGTTTCCTTCTTTTGTCCACAATAATTGCTCGACTTGCGTGCGTACGTTAGTTTTTAAGATTTGTTCATCGTCGTTGTAATAATGTCGAGTAATGATTGCCATAATTTCACTTTGCTCGGTTCGATTTTTGACTCCGACACAGCCTTAGGCTGTGTCGGCCTTGCTTGTATGTACCAGACCGGTTGGTACCGGTACTCGGCGAAGAAACATTGAGAGGGATGTACGAGAGACCTGTTCACTCGTGTAAAATCCTCCCTGCCGTAAGTCCACCCGAGTCGCCTCAACGCTAGTCGTTGCCTGGCGACAGGTGGGTGGGGGAAACTTAGGGTATCGTTTGAACGCTTCTCTCGGCCATCGTTCTTCGTGTGGACACGTCGGGTATCGATGCTGGCTGGAGTTGGGCTGCAAGCATTGTACGCGTCGCGTCACCCTCGATCCAGAGCCTTCTGCTCTGGTTCGGTTTTGTTTCTCTCTTTGGAAGAATCAGAGCCTTCTGCCTGATTCGTTTTTAATCTCCCGTGAATCGGAGACTTCTTCTCCGACTCACACCTTTTTCTCCGCAATAATTACTCGACATACGCTGCGAAATTTAGTTTCTAAGACTCGAAACCGTCGTTGTAAGAAAGGGAGTCAGAAGGAAGCGTATTGAATTCCTTCTGGCTTCCTTTCGGGTCTCTTGTGCAGCAACCTCCTCGTGGTGAGACCCGGGCAATCGATAATATTCTCTATTTGTTAGATCTTCTATTATCTTACAAATAATGAATAAAATCGAGCTAATAGCTGCTCATTTGTAATTTGCGATAACATTGTGAAATAAAATTTAAGACGTACTGATAATAAAAACTTGTGTGTTTAATTGAATTGTGTGTGTCTGAATTTATTTTAAACTTGCATGGGGTGGGCCAAAGGTCCTTCTTGCTTTCCTTCGCGCTTTCCTTGTTTACCTTTGGCCCACCTACGCCTTCTTGGCAGCTCCTTTTAATTATTAACCGAAACACACACTTCTTGTTTCGGAATACTTTTTCATTCAATATACATCGTACATTTTTTCTGGATTTCTAATTGAAATTTGCTTCTGAACTTTTTAAAAGTTCTGTTTCTTAAAATTGCTATGACCCTAACCTTTATGTCGTTGCGTCCCCATTTCGTTTGATTTATTTCCTATTGGAATTGTTCATGTTTCCAATTGAAATTTATTTCTGAACTTTCAAAAGTTCTTATTCTAAAATTTATATATCTGGTTTTAAATTGGTATTCCTCCGAACGGAGGTCCCTCAGGGACTCACTGCTGTGGGTGAGTACGGGTATTGGCGAACCCGGGGCGCCCCGAAGCGCCACCTCAGTAGATGGAAGTTCTGACTTCATCTACTCTTAGTTTCTTGTCGGTTAGGCCGTACTTGTGTACGGGGTTGGTTTGGCTCTCGTGAGCCGTTAGATTTGCACTCTTGTGCATGTTAGGTAGGCCGTACTCGTTTACGGGGTTAGTTTGGCTCTCGTGAGCCTGTTAGATTTGCACTCTTGTGCATATTAGGTAGGCCGTACTCGTGTACGGGGTTAGCTTGGCTCTCGTGAGCTGGTCGTAGGTTGGCTCTTGTGAGCCGGTTAGATTCGCACTCTTGTGCATATTAGGTAGGCCGTAATCGTTTACGGGGTTAGTTTGGCTCTCGTGAGCCTGTTAGATTTGCACTCTTGTGCATATTAGGTAGGCCGTACTCGTGTACGGGGTTAGCTTGGCTCTCGTGAGCTGGTCGTAGGTTGGCTCTCGTGAGCCGGTTAGATTCGCACTCTTGTGCATATTAGGTAGGCCGTACTCGTGTACGGGGTTAGCTTGGCTCTTGTGAGCTGGTAGATTTGCACTCGTGTGCATGTTAGGTAGGCCGTACTCGTGTACGGGGTCATCGTTTTGTCTTTATTTCATCGTCTTCTTATACTTCGTTGTTCCTCCATTGTTTTGTGTCTAATCATTACTAATCTGTTTCAGATTGAGTACAACAGTTGCAGAAATTTATCATCGAACGAAGACAACGCATCGTACGAAGACTCGTTTCTTCTTCGATTACTTCTGTGTTCCTCCATTTTGTGTCTAATTATTATTAGTCTGTTTCAGTTAAATCGCAACAGTTCAGCATGATCATCGTCGAACGAAGACAACGAATAGTAAGAAGACTTCACAGTATTTATAAGTTCGTATTAGTTCTCGAGCAATTATTGTGTTAGATTCACTTTGTTAGTTTCGCTTGTTGATTTGGGTCACAGCCTTCTGCTGTGACCAGTTGGTAGCGTCACCCTCGAACCAGAGGCTACTACTCTGGTTCGCTTCTTTCATTTTTCTTTCTCGTAAATCTGAGCCTTCTGCTCCATTTTTATTTTCTCTGGAATTGTTCAGAGACTTGTCAGATTTAGTTTTTTTTGGCTCACAATAATTGCTCGATTCGAGTGCGTGCGTTAGTTATTAAGCTTGTTTATTAGTATTGTATAAATGTCGAGTAATTATTGCCGTAACTTCACTTTGCTCGGTTCGATTTTTGATTCCGACACAGCCTTATGCTGTGTCGGACCTTGCTTGTATGTACCAGACCGGTTGGTACCGGTGCTCGGCGTAGATCCATTGAGAGGGATGTTCGAGAGACCTGTTCACTCGTGTAAAATCCTCCCTGCCGTAAGTCCACCCGAGTCGCCTCAACGCTAGTCGTTGCCTGGCGACAGGTGGGTGGGGGAAACTTAGGGTATCGTTTGAACGCTTCTCTCGACCATCGCTCTTCGTGAGGACACGTCGGGTATCGGTGCCGGCTGGAGTTGGTTCTGCAAGCATTGTACGCGTCGCGTCACCCTCGATCCAGAGCCTTCTGCTCTGGTTCGGTTTTGTTTCTCTCTTTCAAAAGAATCAAAGCCTTCTGCCTGATTCGCTTTTTATCTCCCGTGAATCGGAGACTTCTTCTCCGACTCGCACTTTTTTCTCCGCAATAATTACTCGACATACGCTGCGAATTTTAGTTTGTAAGACTGGAAAGCGTCGTTGTAAGAAAGGGAGTCAGAAGGAAGCGTATTGAATTCCTTCTGGCTTCCTTTCGGGTCTCTTGTGCAGCAACCTCCTCGTGGTGAGACCCGGGCAATCGGTATTATTCTCTATTTGTAAGAACTTTATTATCTTACAAATGGGGAATAATATCGAGCTAATAGCTGCTCATTTAGAATTTGCTTTAACATTGTAAAGTTAAAATTTAAGACTTGCTAGTTATTTACACTGTTTTTGTTCCACAGTTTACGAGTTGTGCACACTCTTCTTTGCGCGGCTTCCTTTTTATATTCCTGCGAGCTTGCCAGGGTAGAGTCTGCTAGTAGTTCTTCGGGTGAAACATATCAAAAGATCGATCCTCAGAATAAGGAAATTGTACTTTTGTATTAGGAGAATATGATATCGAAGGAGGTGGCACGAAATTCAGTAGTATAAGGCAGTGATAAGTCGGACGTTCGGAAAAATAGAGGGTTCACTGATTAATACGCAGATACGTCTTTTCCTTGCGTTGTCTTTATTTATTCATTGTTCTTTCTTACATAAATTGATCGTGTTAAAATGCAATATAAATGTTTATAAGTAATGTAGATTGCGCCTCGGTAACCGTGTTATCCGCACATGGTAACTTGCAGTAATTTAAGGTCTTGTCTTGATATTAGTCACCGACGAGATACATATATCTCGTCGGTGACGAGGTATAGGAGTAGACCAATCACCCAATGTATTTTCTTGTCTCACGTCCGCGGGGCTCTAGAGCCCCCTTACCATTTTTGTGTCACATCCTACCGTATCGGTCGGAACTAATATTATGGAACTCTAGTGGTAGCATCCACTCTGGCATTATTTGGAATCTGCTGCTAATGATGCAGGTAAGATGATGCAGGTTCTGGTCCAGGCTAAAAAGATTATGCAGGTTCTGTTCCACGCTAAAAAGATGATGTAGGAAAAAGTGGGTACACTAAAACCCCGAACGTGACCACTCATATCCTCTCTGTTATTAGTTCGTGGTGTATTGTTGTGCATTTATAATACTATATTTCTGTGGCAGAATATTTGATAACACTGATAACATACATGCTTTCAGAATGTGTCGACCTTTCATGTGTTTCAAAGTGCATTGTCTTACCTAGCGTAACTAATTGTAATTCAATAATTGACAGAAAGTTACATAACCTATAAATCTTTCTATCAAATTTATTTTACACGTCACATATTTATAGTGTTGCATAATGATAGATGCAAAAAAGAAAATAATACAAACATTCAATACTGAATTGGGCTCCGATCTGGAAGGATTCGAAAAAATATACGAATTTCATCAAAGTCTGAATGTACAGAAAAATGAACTCGAAAAATCGGTAAAAATTAATAAGTGTTTATCTAGGTTTATGAATTTTATTTCCATTTAGGTTTAAGAATTTTTGACAGGATTCATTTTTTTAGTTATCGATGGCATCATCTGAAGCTCCCTCAAAAGTGAAGGTAGTAATAGAAACTGTTGAGAGGATAGGTAATGAATTTGAACACTTGGAAAAATCTTCTGTAGAATTCAGAAATGACATACAAAAAGCAATGCATGAAACTGATAAAAGTATAGATATGCAAAGAATTATTAATACAATAAGTCACTTGGATAAGTCGTTAGCATACTTGAGTTTCATAAAACACGTTGAAAATATCAGGTAAACTTTCATTTATTGCAAAGTAATTTACAATGAATGATTCAATCAATTTAATTTTATCTTTCAAGTAAATTATTGTTGAATATTATCAAAGTTACTTAAACGTTTTGTTAGAATTTAACTAAACGAATCTATTAGTTTCTCACTTAACATTTACATGTAATCTATTATTATAAGAAATATATTTATTTTTATTAAATTGATATTCTATACACAAAATATGTTCTTACGTACATAATTTAAAAATATGTTTGGCTTTGACTAAACTTGATATATAAGTTGTTTGATGCAAAAATGGTGTAAGTCAATATTTTGTCTATTTGGTTTAATAGTGCATCTCAAAGGTTTAATCAGTATTAAATAAAATAATTGTATGTAATATAATTTAGTGTGGCTTGCATAAGATAAACATAACGCATTTCGATATAATTGTGTTTTATAGAAATTTTACTTGATTTCTCATTATTCAATTATATTAGCAGTTTGCACCATTATATTTGTACCATTGTTGTACTAAATTAATTCCTTGTAATCGACAGGTAACTCTCTGTCACCACTAGGTTTAACTGCTCTTAACAAAACGATAACTTTTTTAATATTGGGCCATGCTTCTTAAACATTCTTGAGAAGTTAGAGCAATTAGTTTACTACATGATGTGAACAAAATTTATTCAAAAATTGCAATTAATCAGAATTGTAGAGAAAATACTAAAATTTACATTTTACAACTTTTTTTCTGTAGGCTTATATTGAAATTTTTAAAAAATACGTTTTGTAGATCTCTGTCAATTATATGTATTCTGAAAGTTTCATTGAAATCAGTTGATGCTGAAAAAAAACGACAAGCATTGAAAGATGTAAGAATCCTTAGATTTATTGCAGTTAGAGGCCGAAAATCGTGAAAAACTGCAATTTTTACCATTTTTTATTGAATTGATAGATTGAATCATACATTGAAAGACATTTTTTATATACTATATAATTTAATATAATCACAAGAGATTTTCTTTTAGTGACAAAGTTCAAATATCATTAGCAGCTGGTGATGATGAATCAACTATTTCATTGTATACAAATCTTACAGATATTAGTTGCCAATTGCAACTATCATCCTGTCATCATCTTGTGAATTATGTAAGAGAAACACTTCACTACTGGCACAACCTCATAAAGGATAAACTGTCTAAGTACATTTTCATATTCTACATATCTTTTTAAATTTATGTATTATAGATATACATATACATTATGTGATATTATCTAGATTAAACATTATACATATACATATATGTATACATATACAAACCATTCCTTATGTCATTATGTAGTGTAATTTAAATCACTACATAAACATAGTGATTTAAACATTAATAACAAATGCTATCCTCACATATTTCCCTGTGATTATTTTTATCTATATTACGAAACAATGTCTTTTCGACAGTCATCCCCATAGACTTTCGAATAGATCTAAATCTAAACAATATTTAATTGAATGATATTGACATGTGAAATTTTCAGGGAATACAATGATATATTGAAAGCATTAAAGTGGCCATTTTGTAACAACAATTCAAATTCATTGGTCACTCCTATGGCAGAAACTTTAACCAAATTTAAAATACTTACAGAATATTTATTGCATTTACAATTACCGTATCCTTTTATTAAAAGTAATATAGTATTTATGTTTTGTTTTAAACTTGTTATATTCTTAAAAGATACATATATTAAGTACTTAATATACAATTGCAGAGAAGAATCTGTTAAGCCAGTTGTAACTTCAGTGTTGTTAACAGATTTTGCACCAGTGAGTTTGCCAATTTCACTGTTAGCACGGCCTCTAAGACAAAGATTTATATATCACTTCACAGGTGCTAAATTAACAAACCGTCAAGATAAACCAGAATGGTTTTTTACTCAAATATTAACATGGATTAAAAATCACGTTCAATGGGTCCAAAAACATGTTCAACCAGTAGCAAATTCAATAGGTTTTAGTCACGTAGATGTGAAGGTATACAAAAATAAGAGGACATTATTATTTATGATAGTACTGAAATATAATAAAAATATATACACATGTAAATGATGTTATTGTAATAGGTAGAATTTATGCAGACTTTGGTTCAACTAGCTGTTGAAAAACTTCATTCTGAGTTAGCAATAGTACAATATGATGATGTTTTATTTGCACACTTGGTGGATGAAGCTTTAGGTTTTGAAAGAGAATTGAGAGAAACATTATTTTATCCGCCAACACAACCAGCCACTGTTTTTGTACTTACCCAGGCTCATGTTTTTGTAAAGTGGATTAATATGGAGAAAAAATGTAAGGACATGAAATATCCTTTAACATTTATGTTTGTACAATGTACTGTGTAACTATTATCAACATTGGTATACCAAAATATTAGACGCTACTGAGAAAATGGATGCAATTTTAAGTTCAAGTACTGCTTGGGATAAATTATCAAATTCTGATACCGATGATATGAAAGTAACTGAATGTGCAGATGCTTTCCTCACTCTTCTTACAACAATTTCTGATAGATACAAACATTTGCCTCAACCAGGTCATAGGTGCGTAATGGGAAGAAAATTTACCTGATAAATCTTTGTTACTCCAGTGTTTTAAAATAAAAAGAACTGTGCATTCATAGTGCATGCGCATAAAGTATAATTTTAAAAGGGATGGTTCCAAGTACACGCGTGCCTAACGAATTTTCAAACTCGATTTTCTGGAAAATGAAGCCCCGCATGAAAAAACTATATTCCTTATTTTCGACTAGATTTTATGTGAGAAATCATCTCCTTGCCAAATGTACCACGATTTCCCAAACACCCTGTATATTAATAAACCCAATATTTTATACTTGCATAACAACATTCCTGTCAAGGGTGTAACTTTCAGATTACAGTTTTTGGAGCTACAACTTGAATTAATTGATGACTGGAGAATACGACTACTTCAATTATTACATGAAACTAATGAAAATCCTTTAATATCTCTCACGCCGTGTATTCTTAATACTTTACATTATGTTGCAACCGTTCTAGAAGAATGGGGTGTTACAGTGGTAAGTGCCTTAAAAATAATCGCATATTTTATTATTTATTAATCATTTAATTGTTTGCAGCATTTCTTGCAACTATATTTTTTTAAAAAACAATTTGAAGCAGTTGAATCTGCAACGTTAGAAGGAAGTGATATTGACAAAACTATAGGTGATGTGGAAGGTTCTGTGTTTGATGAAGCCATTGCTCTTTTAAGAAGATTAGAAAAGAAACTAATAAATGAAATTAGCGATGCTGTAGCTTTAGATGTTAAAGCCAAAAGTAGACCTTATAGGACAGACAAGCAAGTATTGTATATCTTAATAAAAATTGTAATAGTGCATACAAAAAAATGTCATTCATAACAATCTGCTATGAATTTGTCGACAAGTTTTGATGGCAAATTCATAACAAATAGGGACCAAATTCTGCTTCGCAAAATGACTTATAAAATTAAATTACACTTAAAAGAGTGGTAGTAACATGTTGGTTTGCAAGATATTTACAAACAACAAATATGTACAAAAAAAGAAAAATCTGTCTTACTCAAGAGTAAATTCAAATAGAGAAATATAATATAATACAGATAGAAATTCTTTACATTATTTGAAATTATGTGAAGAAAAATAATTATGAATAAATATAAATAGTGATTGATTATTTACAGATGGTTTGCCATGCAGTCCACCAAAGAAGTTGTTTCTTTGTCAGTTACTCCAAGTGGATATTCCATGTTCCAAGAATTAGCTACACAACTTAATCAGTTGTATAATACACTTGCATTGCCACTATTTAATCAGGCTTGGAAAAACTTAGCCTTACAATTTGATCAAGTAAGAATATTAACTCAAAGCTAATATTACATCTGGTATTCAATCTAAAAAATATTGTACTTTTTATAGTTTCTTTTAGAAGAGGTGGTTTTGGTGAATCATTTCAACACAGGAGGAGCTGAACAAGTAGAATATGATATTACTAGGAATTTGTTCCCATTGTTTGGCTTATACATCAATAAGCCAGAATCCTATTTTCCATTGTAAGTATGATTGCAAACATTTTAAATCAGAATAATTTTTTTATAAATCGACTAAACAACTTCAATTTTTCTACAAAGCTAGATGGATTAGTTTAGTAGATAACGTGTAATGGAAATTTTAGAAAAATTGCATTTGGTTGGAATCACCAAAAACATAATAAAGGCTATGGCGGTCAAATTCGCTCCCGATCCTATTTTAATATAGTTTGAAACATTCGATAGTCTACCAGAAAAGAAACCTTTCTGCCAAGTTTAAGCCCGATACCTCATCTGTAAGGGTAATTATAAAGGAAAATCTAAAAATCTATGATCTCCCACTACGAAACCGCTGAAGACTTTTTGGACCAGGTTCGAATCCCGCCCAAGTCAACTTCTTTTTTGAAAAGAAAAGGTTTCTTTTTTGTCAGACTATCGACTAGACTATTGATTGGTTCAAACTAGACTAAAATAGGGCCGGAGGCGAATTTTACCCCCAAAACCGGCCATAGCCTTTTGCTTTTTTAACACGAATGATTGCTGATAAAAAATACTTAGGGGTTAGTTGTGATAAATACCAGATTAGTTCATAAATATTTAATATGAATTATATCTCTAGTCAGGTATTTTTTTTTATGTAAAGGTACCGCTTACCTTTAATAATAGCTATAGATCTTTTTTTAAAGTAATTGTATTTTTATTAACAGTTGTTAATACATTTTTATTATTAGGTATGAGAGGATTTATTATAAATATACCAAATATAATTGTCTAAAATTAGTAATAAACAATTAATAGATACAAAATAGCTTGTGAAACATTTTTTTTATATAAAACCATAATACTTTTATTGACGGAATGTTCCCAACCATTGCTACGTAAAAAGAGAATAATTATCTACTATATAATTAAATATTTTTGCATTTTTCATGTTGTACTTTTTAAAATCAATCAGAAACCATAGATTTCCATTTTTTAAAAAGGGGCTGTTGCATTTTTCTGATACACCGATGCACAAAAATGCATAAAGTTATTTGCATATTATGCACCGTCCGATACCATTTAACTGTGATCTATAATAGTTTCTTCTATCTCTAACCATTTAGGAGATACAGCCTGTTCCAGTTGCGTGGGACACCCCGTATAATATCATTCATTTGTTTTAATTTTAGACTATGATTACTAGAGCTTCTCCGCTGTTATCATTTCTTTCAGCTCACCTATATGAACCGTTTATATGTCTTTTTTCGTAATCCTTGAAATTTTAAGTTCTTCGACCTTGTGATTGCATATGGATAGTAGAATTGGTTCGAACGTCAAACCAGTAAAATTAGATTTTGTTGAAATTCAAAATATGTTCAAACATTTCGAGCTCAAGACATTTAGAAATTAAACTTCAAAATTTTCTAATTCTGTTGTAACGTGGTCAATTGAGAATCTATTTATTAATCATCTATTATTGCACTCTATATTTAATGTATGGAGTTATGAAAAACCATACATGAATATTGCATATATACATAAGTATTTCAATAGTTTAAGCATTCTTAATCATATAAATTATGTTTCAGGATCAAAGAAGCATGTATTTTATTAAATATTCTATTGGGTTCAGCGATGTTACTATTGGAGGCTTTCAATAGCAATAATGAAACCTTGCAAAGAGAGATATTAGCGGATATTGGTGTTCACAAAATATCTCCTAAACTAGCTTTAAAAGTGCTTGGAACAAGAACTGATATTGCTTATATATAAGGAGACTTTCTTTTAATACTATAAAAATATTACATGTATATGTAAACAGTAATAAATGCGAATTAATTTGTAAATAAAAATTTACAATTCTTACTTTGGTTTCTTTACTGTTCACATAATTTATATGTAAAATTCAACAAATTAATGTAATACCGCCATTATCTGCACCTAATAATAGTAATCGATTAAGAGGAAGAATCGCCATTGTAGTAAGAAGTCCTTTAAAGGTGTCGGACTTTAATTTTGATGACGAAAAAGCAGCTGTTGTTTCGATAGATGTAAAAACTCCTACACGATTCGCTGTTGTTCCTATAACAAGTTCTTGCTCGTAAGTGGACATACAATGAACTGGTTCGGTGGCTCCCCTACAAAATAAAGCAGTATAAACAGATTTTTCAAATGAATGAAAAAAAAATAGTCTTCATGAATCTTTTGCTTCCATACAAACATTTTATCTGTTCTATGTTATTACTATCAACATTTATCTATCACTGTATTACCAATTATCTTCACATCACTATATTACATTGTGAAAAATGTTTAAGATACATGTATGGCTGCACCCAGCCATGCATCGTGGAACGAAAAAAAAAAACGTTATTCTCAAGTTTGGAAATTAAACATCTTATTTATAGCAATTGAAGAGTTATGTTGATATGTATAGTATTCTTTGAATTCAACTTCAAAATATCACGTAAAAAATGTCTTTCGCCTCATGTCGATATTTGAAATATTTTCAGCTTGCAAGAAGTTTTTTAAAAAGAAGTTGGCTTTTTCAGATATTCAATACAGAACTGTTCGGTTTCATTCGAGTTGTGTAGTCGAATATTCGAGTATGCCGGCAGCACTAAACATATAAAGTGTGCATCTTTCTTTGCGTCTATTCTCATTTTTCATTTACTCTCACGTTCCTAATGGGTAAAATATAAGGAACATTACAAATTATAATTATACTCACTTCATATGAAATTTCAGTTTTCCATCAAGTGCACTCCATACTGCTATAGTCTCATCTAGCGAAGAACTAACTATAGTGGTTTCATTTATCGTCTCTAGTTGCAATATCTAAATAAATGTTAATAGCAGTTTTAAATATTAATAGCAACTCTAATAAGAATTCTCACTAAATCGATTTTACGTGATTTTGATGAAATTGTATAGATTTGTGTGAGAGACCAGGATAATGGACAAATATATTTTGTAATTGTGGAAACTCAAGTTTAAGGGATCAAATCTCTCTTTCAAAATGTCCATCTTCGAGGTCAGCTCATGTATAAAGTTTCATCAAACTCACTTAACTTAACGTACTTCACACTCGTGCCCCTTCCAAGATGCAATAATAAGACCAGTTCGAGTGTCTAAAATTGTTAGAAATCCTGATGCTTGACCTAGGGCAACCCAGTAACCACTAGGTGCTACTGCAATGCATCGAATTAGACCTGTTGGATTCACAGATACCTAAAAAAACAATAAATCAGATTTAGAAAGAATACACATCTAACGTAATTGTTTTCAATACCTCTCATTGATACATACCTTCATTTCGTTGACGTATTGAAACGTTCTACAATCAATTACTCTGAGTGTAATATCAGTTGTTCCTACGAGCAAAGTTGTAAATGGAGAAGGACTTGCTACTAATGTATTTACAGGTACTGGTCGAGAGTTTTCTGGACATCCAAGGAGGGATCCCATAAAAGGATCCCAACAATGTATTGTACCATCGCAAGTGACCACGTATCTCAACGATTCTAAGAACGTAAGAGCAAGAATAGATTTTTTATGTCCTGTATAAGTGTATTGGCAGGGCGAAACTGTATTTCCATCACCCTATAAACATAATATGTCCTTTAAAAATCTATTGTATGTTAGTTTCGACGTCAAATCAAGTGACCGCTTAAGCCATGGTCAGATGGGAGGTGACATTTTTTGGTAAACAAATTAAATAGTAGAAGTTATATTGAAATCTTAAATTATTTTTAAGCAGAGTTGTTTCCTGAGAAACTTTCCTAAATGACATTTAAAAGATTTCAACCGACATTCAGTGATTCTTAAAGATTGATTAAAATTCTGAATGATTTTTAGGTCTCGATCTATAATTACTTTCTTCCGTATGGCTCTTTTTGTATTTTAAACGACATAATAACAAAGTGTCCGCTGCTTTTACAATAGTGTTATAAGTTCGTTTGTTCGAAAGACCATAAAATTGAGAAATTTCTTTTCATTTCTAGTGACTAGTTGTATCAGGTATTGTAAGTGGCTTTGATATAGTACATAAGAGGTTTTCAATACTTGAATATAGAAGGGTCTTAAACCAGTAAAATCTGACACGGAAATCAAACATCTTTAATCGAAAACGAAATTAATTAAAATAAGTAATTTCTGAGTAAATTGCCTACACTTGAAAATCTGTCAAAATCAATGGTTCTACGATAAATATTACAATATAAATACATTACCTGACTTCTTAAACTCCACAATTTTACAGTTTTATCTCTTCCACCGCTTATAAAACTGTTCTCATTGTCTAACACATATAAACACCTGATACTGTTCGTGTGTCCACTAAATGTTTGAAGCTTTATTTGCTTTATATTAAATGTTACATCTTTGTCCGATCTTCCGATTTCATGTTCCCAATATGCTAACCAGTTTCCTCGTAATTGTCTTCCACTATATGAGGAGGTAGTCTCTCGATTACACGTGTTTTCGGTTGTTGCAAAATCTCCAACATTGTCCTTCTGTATTGCAAATCTATTACCTACTACTGATATATTTCCAAAATTTGAAATTTCTTTATGAACCCCTCCTGTAGTTTCTGTCGTGTTATAATCAGTATTGCATGGGGTGTTGAACTTGGTATCATCTTCGAAAGAAAAACAAAGGTAACAAAGTAAATCTCTAAATTAACGACATACAGTTGATTCAGTTAAGTGTGCCACTTAAATTACTTCTAAATTATTTGTTATATGAAATCATGTTTGAAACGAAAGTTGTCTAGCCAAGAAACACTTCAATGTGTATCACTTGCCCTTATCAATCGAATACGCAAATGAATTAATTCTAATGGAGAACATTTCGAGCAATACAGTAACGAAAAGATTCAAGTAATAGGAATTATTGCAGCATCCTCTATTTTCTAGTTCAATGCAATTCAGTGATTTGAATTTTATTAAATTTAGTAAATACATAAGCATTACATACCAACATTTGATGTACTTATTTTGATGTCTTGTTCATATTTCTGGCATAAGTGATGTATATATCCATAGTTTTTAAGTATTTGTTCCATTACTTCACTATCAATACATTTGTAAAACAGCATATACGCTTTATGGGCAAATTCTATTGTGAATACAGCTTTTAATTCTTCAAATGCCTAAAATTCATTAAAAGTTCACTATACACTGTAAAGCTTCGTTGATATCATGAAATAATTAGTAAATCAAGTTTTAATTAAATTTGAATGTACCTTATTCTTCTGATAATCCGATATATCGATGTTTTCTATAACTGGTGGAGAATAAGAATCAGCAACGTCTGAGTTAAAGTTTGACTGAAATCCACGAGTATCTTTATTCTCATTGTTTACGCCCTTTGCCCTGATAAATGTAATATTAATTGCATTATGTTTATATATAATGTTATTAAACATAATAAAATATAGATAGTATGAAGTTACCTAGAGAACTCGTTTATTGTTTTCTGATTATTTTCGCTTTTAAAATTGGCCACAACATTTGGATTAAATGATTTTTCAAAAGCTAAGAAAAATCGTTGAATAGGAACAGCTAGATGATTTTTTATAACAACACTACCTAATCGCAAGCTAAACATAAATATAATCTCTAGACATTTTTCTGCCAGTACAGAGCGTGCAACTACACCATTAGGGAATGTAAATTTTGTAGATGATAATATACGAACTGTAGGGTATAGTATTGCTTTAACTATTGGTTCCTATAAACAAACATTAATTTTTTACTGAACGTACGTAGTTATAGGTGTAGGAACTATATTAAATAATCTTACGTGAAGGCAATCCATTAAAGTTGCATCATTAAGGTATGATGTAATATGATTTAAAAGAGTTAAGCATGAAATAAGTCCTCCTTCTAGATTTTGTGTTAGTTTCCTTTTACAAAGGGCTATCAATTCCACCATATGTGCAAAATACTGTAGTACTATAATTTGTTCCCCATGCAAACCTATGAATGTGGTAAGTTGTCATTACTTTTTACAATATACTTTCAAAATATAAAATACTATTATACATATATGTAGAAGCTTTACCTGCAATAGCTGTAAGACACTCCAAAACTTTTACAGCATTTCGATCGCCAATTAAAACTTTTTTGCTCCAAGTAATACCTTGCGTAGATAATATATTATCATCGACTACTGTTAAATTTTCCTCTCCTGTATAACATAATGCAAGCATTCTTAATAAATTTCGCGATAAGTATCTAGCAGTAAGAACAGGACCAAGTCGATGAGATAACCAGATAATAGATCCTGCACTCATTTCTGAAGTTGTACATTCGTTTGATGTAGATTTTTGATAAATGTTATCTATCTGGACATCTTTATGCACTGTTGTGTCAGATTTCATCTCATCTTGTAAGACAACAGGATTTTGTACTTCCACGTTATAAATTTCATCCAAATTATTAACAGAGTCAACAAATCCACCATAAGAATCATTGTATAAATATTCTTCATTAGAAGTTCTACTTCCCACATTACATCCAATATTATTAAATTCTATTGCTAATTTATTTCGAGAATTAGATGGTTTTGGTATGGGAATTGTTGGTGATTTAATTGATATGAGAGGTGAAATTTTATTCCCATCTTCATTTGCATCATCATTGAGATTCAAGTTCAAATCTATATGTAAATCAATATCATATGTTCCACCAGAATTTATGGGAACCCAAGGTTGATCTTCTGTGTCCATAGTAAATACTTCTAAAACGTAAAATTGGGAACTATGATAGTTATTCTATTGGAAGTTACCGATTGTGCAGTGTATTATTTAAAAACTAAAACTAAAAACATATTTGGCGTTAATTACCTTGAACATCATTATCAGTTGCATTTACATTGTGAATATAATCTGTTGTTACAGGTCCAGGTGATAAAGAAATATGTTCTGAACCTGCAGAAGAATCTTCGTCTAACGGTGACAAGATTCCTTCTCCATCGTTACAAATTTCATTTAAATCACAGCTTCTGTAAAAAGTGGAAAACCAACAATGTTAGAATATTTTATTTATACTCATTTTACAATATATAACTTACTTAAGATTTCCAGTCTTATGAGTGTGCGTTAAGGATCCCTGTACATAATCTCTGTATCCTCCAACGGCTTCTACAAGAGGCGTAATAAAATTTTCTAAATACCGTCGTAGACCCATTCTTACTATGAGTTTCAACAAAAAATTTCTATGATATAAACGTGTAGTTCTAAATTTCGCAACCAATCCTGAAGGTAATATGTCAGCATATAATGAATTATCCATGAAAGAACCATTTTCGTATAACTTCATAATAGATGCGAGAAATGTCTCTGCAGTATCTTTGGGACCTAATGCTCTAGAAGATTATAATTATGAAAGGAAAAGAATAGAGAATATCGAAAATTTAATAGGACAATTAAGTATGATAGCGTGTACATACCTGGCTATAGGATCAAACAAATACCAAGCAGCTAAAACAGCACTGTAAGATTCTTCCATTACTTGCTGTATATGTGGCATTATTAGTTCTAAAGCTTCTCTTGCAATTCCAATATGAGACAATAGGTGCTCTAATTCTCTCGCAATTGCTTTAACTTTACATTCACTAATTTTACAAAGAAATCTCGTCCTTGTTTTAATGGTGAAATCTATATCATCCTCGGACTTTATTATAAAATTTAACTCGCGTACTAAACTGTTATATTCTTGTAACATTTCTACAATATTGAATAAATATTTGTAATATTTTGAAAATGGTAACAAACTCCCGAAAAGTAGTGGTTGCAAAAATTGGTGAGCAGATGGTGGTGGTAGACCCATGTTAGTGATTGTTGGATAACGAAAAGGTATATCCATTACCTGAAAAGTTTTATCTAATAAGTTGTACTTGTTTTCGAGCTATTTCTCAAATAGTATTAATTTTTTAAAACATGTATAATATTTCTTAAAAATAGACAGCAGTACAACTCTGTTATTATATTATATATATGCATAATATACATAATAATAATAACAACAATAACAATAATATATTTTTTTATAATAAATTGAAATTTACCTTAAACATTAAATATCTAATAATATTCAATAAATAAGCATTTATTTGAAATTATGTTGGATCAAATACTTATATAAACATTTTGAATAAAGATGACATGTGTCACTACATACTTTGTTTAAATGATAATATTGTAATTTAAATTAGTACTTACATCTATATTATCAGCAGTGTAAGTTTTTGGTACAATATCAACTTGCAGTAATAAAGCCACTGCATTTCTTACGCACTTAGGCAAACTATCAGCTGACGTTCTTAAAGTATTCAAACACACGTTAAGCCTTTTTGAAAATGATACTTTCTCCACATTCCATGTTGCTCGAAATTTGTTGGATAAAAATATCTCCACAATTAAACAACCAAGTATTTGTTGTTCCTTAATGCGTCCACTAGCCACGATTTGTTTATAATTAATGCATGATTCATGCAATTCAATTTCTGGCTTATAAACTTGAGAGCTCACTTTATTCATAAATGTATGCATGGTTTCCACTTGAGTAATAGCTGCAACTGGATTGTAGTCTTTGGGGAGGACAATCGTTTGATTCGTAGATTTGTCTTGTTTGATACCATCTTCAGCAGAGAGTAAAGAACCGCGAGAACGGCTTAATAATCGACTTAAAACCAAAGGTGATGATTTAGATGTATTTAATATCGAAATAGGTAATTCTTCCTCTTCAAACCCAGAACTATGACCTTCATCATCACTACCTCTATTTCCATACTGATCGTTTTCTAATAAATATTGTATAATTAGTAAAAATGGAAATCAAGATATTTAAATTTAAATTACCCAAATTTACAAACGTACTGTGTTTATTAATTACGAAACATGAACGTAATCGAGGTGGAATTTTACACCAGTAAGGCGATGGGATAATTTTTTGAGGATGTGGTTGTGTAAAAAGTTGAACGACTCCAGAATTAGTTAAACCTGTATGATTGTCAACAAGCTGTAAGCAAACGTTTTTTGATTTGACTGCAGCCGAACCAGAAAGTCTGTCAATTGGAGAACCGAATATTAATAATTTGATCTTTATCAAATAATGTAAGTACATTATACATATGGGTCATTCCATGTGAAGTGGATGATTTTTTTTGCATTATGTCACGGATTTTGCTGCAACTGAAATATATTATAGTTAGTGTGAAATTGGGGTGGAGCGGGGGGTTCAAGTCATCATTTTATTATCTTCGAAATTGTTTAAAAGATACAAACCACCAAAGTTTACTATTTTGGCCAATTTTTACGAAAACTGCCTACACAAAATAATTTATATCACATTTATTATTAAAGATAGAAACATTTTCTTCTTTTTGATCAGTGATCCGCTTCACATGGAATGACCCATATATATACAGGGTGAGGAAATTAAAACTTTCACCGAAAATATCTCCGTTGTTTTTAGTAATACGAAAAAATGTTTCAGGAAGAAATTGTTTTTTCTCTAGGTCATATTTGAAGTCATATTTTGGTCATTTGAAGGTCAACATATTATACATGGTTGAATTTGTCTTTTCATTAGCTATAATATTACACTAATCAAAATACATCGTTCCATGTAAAAAAATAACGATGACCTTGAAATATCAGAATATATGACTTAGAGAAAGAAAACATCTCCGTCACAATAATTATCCCACTGAACCAAACATTTTCTTTCTAAAACATTTTTTTTTAGTTTTTAAAAACAGAGATATTTTCGGTGAAAGTCTTGGATGCCTCAACTTCTATAAGAAATAATCTATACATACTTATAACCAAAGGTTAAATCTATCCAATGATGTAATCTTTCAGACACATAAAAACTTTCTAAAGCTTCTCTATGTTTTTCTATAAAATCTTCTGGTGATGTTGCCCAAGCAGGAATTTCTAAGTCTGGCAAATCTTCATGAATAGACTGTAAATGAAAAAATTGAAAAAAAAAGAAAGGTAAGAATTTCATATCGATTTATTTTAATACTTTTCATCTTACCTTAAAAACACTAGGGTCAGAAAAAAATTGTGGTATACATTCATCTGGACTCCAATCATGCAGTCTTTGTATAGATGCAGGATATTCTCCTGGAACCCATTGTTGTCGTACATTCTTACATAAAACAGATTTATTGTAACGACGTGAGAGATAGACGTAATATGTTATTTCTGATAATACGTCTGAAACATGATGACCCACCTAAAAGTATTAACATAATATTGTTAATAATGTAATAACTGTATTAAACAAAGAATGTACTCATGAAAATACATACTTCCACAGATTGTGAATCGAATGTTAAATCCAACTGTCTATCACCTTTATTTAATCGAAATTTTGATTTGGTTAAATCTCTCCAATTACCACCACATCTTGACGTAAAATCTGTGACCCATGGCATAACGTGATGGCAACTTGGATCACCGTACCTTCTACCAGCCATATTATTTAATGCAGTTAAATAATCATAATTACTAATGCCATTATAGACCCACATTTCGCATAATCTTTCAATGCTTTCATTTGTTCCAAATTTTGGATTTCCTTGTAGCATTGTATTTGATGAAGTCACATCGATATTTCTTTTGTATCCACTGAAATTTTTCCATTTCATTTCATGACTGGTGGAAACTTTATGAAGTTGACTTTCTGGTTTTATATATATATTATCACTTAATTTTGGTAACACCTGTGAATAAAATCTAAGGAAGCTGTAACAATTATAAAAAAAGACCAAACCGATGAACAATGTTTGGAAAAGAGTATTTAAATACTCACCTGAATAGTAAAATTATCCATAAGTAATATGTCACTAAGAGTAATTTCACCTAAAACTAGCCCACGATCATGTAAATCTTTATACAATTGTAAAAGTTGATATATTAAAAACAATGATTTTCCATGACTCGTACTTAAAGCAGCAGGACTATACATCACACACCTTGTTAACATTAAAAATTTTTAATGCAAACATATGGTTCACGATTAATTAAAATATATTATCTCACTTACTCACGAAGAGAATATTCTGCAGTATGCTCATGTAATATTATAAAAGCAGTTGCATTTTCAATAGCAAATAGTGTTGGAAGAAGATTACAATGTGCTTCGGTTGTCACACCAGGTAACACAGATAAAACTAATCCATTTTGAATTTGTACTAAACTACAGCCATACATTCTTTGTAGTACTTCTTGCATGATTGATGTATCGCTTACATTAGCAGTTATATTACACTGGTCCTTGTGTTCCACACAATTCCATGGATCTATTTACATGTGTAAGTACATATTAATAAATTTATCAGATATTTCAATATATTATTGATCAATTAGTTGTAATTTACAGATACATACTATAATATTTCTTATAGCATTCTTTCCATAAATTTCTATAATTTGTTTCTACAACATAATGTAATAATTGTGAAAATGTTAAATCTGATTGAGTATTTTTGTTTGTTGAAAGCCTTCCTCTTAGAAGCGGAATTGCACATTTCTGCTCTTTTTCATAAACCTGATAATCATATACATATTTACGCTTTTGTAATTTTTAAAACATAATTAAAACAACATAATACATAAATTACTCATATACATCATTGACAGTGGTAAATACTAATAAAGCAGATATAATGAAAAGACATTCTCAATACTTTTCAGTATGAAATAAGGATATTATTGGCATAACATAATCATAAGCAATATACTTTAATATGGTTTGGTATAATTGAGTAGACAAAAATATATATATATATATCTAGATATTGCTTCCCTATTTAAAGAAAATAACTTACTTTGACATATACTCTAATCCAATTAGGACCTAATTCCTCAAGCGGGGGATGTGCTGCAATTTCATCTTCAGTTAATCTGTCATGATTAATAAATGAAATTGGACCTACGGTATGTAAACTAGTTAACCAGTTTTTATGAACAGTCAGACAAATTCTTTCGTCCGTTGCTTTCATATACTTTGCTGGCACAAGCAAATCCTTTCTTATCATATCCATTTTCCACCTGTTTATTTACACTTACAAAAAAGTAACCTCGAATGCAAAAACACTTAAAATATATTTTAAAACACTCATCATTTAGAATTTTGACATTATTTTACGTAAAATATAATTATATTAAGTTATACAATATTATTTCTTAGATTTATACGTGTATGTATATTCTTATCCGAACTGTTTATTTTTAATTGCGGATGACAAGTATCTACATAGCTAGCAAACAGCTGACAACAGACGCCATATTTTTATTAGCTTCTGTAATATTGTTTGCAGATAAGTAGTTTTCTAGGCAGTTTTACTCGTTTTAATCAATATGTATTGTTTTTTAATCGGTTTCTTTTAAATTCTGAAATCTATTTTGAAAATATGAAGTACATTGTAATGTTCTTAAATACGTTAATAAAGGTTAATTAAAATCTAATATATATATATACATATGTATAAAATGGGCCATGCGAAAAGGGAGTGGGAGGGAAAACACAAATTACGAGAGAAACGAGTTTAAAATAAAGCAATAAATAGAAAGACCAAATGTGGAATTTACATGAAAAGCAAATGGAGAAAATAAAGTCTCAAAGCACGCTTATCGTTTTTAATTCGCATTTCTTTATTACTATTTATAAAATTAAAACATTAAAACATTAAATTAAACAATAAAAGTAAACATTATTCCTCAAATATTCCTTATTCTGCATCGTGTTCCCATGTTTACCAAATACATACAACATTAGATTAGTTTGTATCTCCGACTATGTAAATATATTTTTATACGAAGTAATTATTACTAAAATATAGGGAGAGGTTTCCAAGTTCATCCAAATCGTACTCCGTGAATTAAATCATCATTATGTATTATATAAATATAGTGTCTACAATCTGTTGTCTCTAAAGTGCAACAATTTAAAGAACAAGTGGAAATAATATAACTTATCATTGTATAATAAGCAATATCATTTTTAAGAATACTTCGATTACATTTTTTTGTATATTAATTGATTTTTGTATATATTATATAATATACGCATTCCTTGCCTAGTATATGAAATGAAAACAGTACGATTTACAATACCAATTACCAAAATCGTACTTTTTGAATACTTTCAAAGTATGAAAACTTATTATTTTGTAAACAGATTGTGTTGTAATATTAGAACAAAATGTTACTCAATTTTCCTTTCCGAGAACCCAAAATTTCTTAAGTGATACGATATTGGCAACTTTCACCTACAAAACCGGATGGAAGCCAGAATTAGCAAGATTATTGAATATTTCAAATGTCATCGTTTGACAGCGGATTTTATGTATTTATGACAAAAGTGAGACGGTGTAATTTAAAACAGTAAAAACATTAGAAGAATGTGAAGATACTTTCATATTACTTTCAACCTACTAAACATATTAAAGATCAAAATAAATTTCTATTCCACTCTAGTTTATTGCAATTCAGGTAAAAACATTTTGTTTTGCACAAAGATCCGCTGTCCAGTCACCATTAAATACAGTATTCATGAGAGTATCTAAACGACTGCAAAAGTTTTCAATAACGATCGATAATCGTCGCTGCAGCAACAAGTAGCGATCAATCTGTGTTCTCTGCAATTATTTGCATGAAGAAATCGACAATCTGCTAATTTACATTGATAAGGAAGATTATGGATATAAGGATCTGTACAGCAACATGCATCGTGCAATAATTTTTCTCCGCAGTACGGATACACCGAGTTGTCACACACGGGACACCGTCTGAAAAAAAGAAATACATACTATGAATTATACAACGTAATCATAGCAAATTGATAGAAAATTCTTATGTTATTAGTTCACATCATACGTCACGTTTGGATGCTAACATTTGGTGCAAAAACTTTCCGGCTAAAGTTCCGAAAATAGGTCAAATCGGATTAAGCTCAAAGGATATATCTGGTTTTGGAGGTCAAATTCGCCCCGGCCCTATTTTAACCCTTAACGGACCAATGCCGCCATATAAGCGACATGGCACTTTTACTTACTGGGTCCAATGTCTCATATATATGGCGGCAAAAATCATTTTATTATATTTATCACTCTTATTGTTGTCATATTTACATAATGAACGCGTTAAGCATTGTGTCAGGTCACTTCTGTGAATTTGTTTCCGCTTGTCATCTATGTTCCGCTTGGACCTGGTGGGAAGTAAACTTAAAATACTTCCGGACCATTAAGGGTTAATTTAATTTGAACCATTCGATAGCCTACCAAAGAAGAAGTTTTTATTGTTTATAAAACATACTAGCATACAAGCATATTAAAAGGAAATCTTTTTACGTTAACAACCTTATGCTAGCTTATATTGAACTTAATTTCTTTCTATTTAACATTGTAAAATATTTGTAATTTTTCTATTTCTATCTATTGTAAATTTTTTGTGTTCATCGCTCAGCGCACGACACTCACACGTTTTATTAAAAACAAAAAGATATGTACTTATGAAAAATTAAAAGCCTCACACATCTAACAGTAAATAAACCCAACGCTACAATCGGCACGAAAGCACAATCGCTGTTGAGACTTAGGCCACAACTGTGCCGTAGAAAAGAAAAAATTATGAAATATTAAAATTGTTGCACCGATCGCCGCCAGATGTAGTTCAATGGTGCCACTGTCTTTAGAAACTACAATTTCAATAGAATAATAGCGGATTTTCCAGTAATTTGGAAATCCGTATGCGTCGAATGTACCCCGTCGATTTCGCGACATAACAATCGTCGTCGATTGTCATTTCATTGTCGCAAGATCATGGACTGACATTTATGCTGAGAACCTGTGTACCAAGATACACAAGAACACAACTTTGCGTTCTCAAAAAATTAAAATTACAAACCGGTCAAGGCCGTTGGAGCATCCTCCTCCCCTAAAGGCAACTTTTACCAATATTTCAAATAATACTTCAATTAATACGAAAATAAATACGTAAATGGGATACATACTTGTTCTGCAATGGTCTATAATTGTAATCGATTGGAAAGTCGTAATGTTTAATATTCTGCTGAGATGTTCCTGTTGATGAAAGCTGAGAGAAGGATCCTGCTTCTCTTGTCTCTTCAGTTAGGCTGCTGGGAACATCGCTTTGCTCACCTGATTCATACAAATTAAGGCGTGTGAAGAAAACTCCAAAAACAATTTTACATAATCGTATCATAGAGTGTACGATTATGCAGTTGAACCGTCCACAATGAATGTGAAAGATAATAACCGGAGTATTTACATAATACTATTGAGTTAATAATTTTAGCTCTAGCAAAAGATTTATTATTCCAAAGACTCTCATGTTTTCAATCGATTTCTAACAATAACTCTACGGAATAATACTAGAATTAATAATGAAATCCAAAAATATTTAATCACATATAAATCGAAAAATACAAATAATATAAAAATGAGATTTAATACAAGTCAGATATATGTATATCTAGTACGCTTAGCTTGATTAAGAATTAGACAAATTAAAATAACAGCAAACCTGTAAATAATAATTTTAAGTCATTTGAATTGACTTCTTTACAGCCGACAGACCGCAAAAAAATGTAACGCATTATGCTCCAAAGATTCAAATAATTATCTGTATAGAATTTTTTTATTTCGAGGATGTCTACGAAATGGACTTGTTAGGGCATTTTAGGTTCAAATACCGCATAGTGCGTCGGAAAAAGTAATATATAGGAAAAACTTGTTCAGAATGATGACCTTGAGAACGTATTTCAAGATCATTGAAATCAGTGAGAGCGCCCTTCCCCCATAGTAGTTTTTGTCATAATAAGGAATACTGCACCTAGCTTAGATATAGTTGAAAATCAGTCAACGCTGCAATAAGCTACAAACGTTTAAAGTTGATGAAAATCAAGATTTTCTGCCTATAACTGTAATAAATCTAAGGATTCATATGAAATTTTCAAATAGCTGGGGTCCACCCTGGTATGTATACTAGGGAGTATTACGAAGAATTACTAGAGCCTGTTATGAATGAAAAGTTATACGCGCAACGACGAAATAAGACAATAAATTTTCTTGTTTAGTGTACTCACTCGAACCAGTAACGATATTAGAATGCAGAATCAAATATACACCGATTGATATCGCAAAGATAGACATTTCTAGAATTTAAATTGAAACTACGCTTTCGCCAGCACTACAGAACACTGACAATCTTCTCACTGAAATAATCTTCTCAGTGTGATTTTTAGTTCGGTTTCGTTTCAAAGCCCACGCAACTTGTATTTACATACACGTAGCTCAGGTTTCCGAAGATTGTAACTGACCGAAGTACCCGTTACTTGTAACTGGTTCGGATCTTACATTCTGTTCCGTGCTAAAAAGTTGCCCAGGTTCTGTTCCATGCTAACAAATTACATGCAAACAGAACCGAGCAGCTTCTAGCATGGAACAGAACCGAGCAGCTGCTAGCAGGGAACAGAACCAAGCAGCTTATAGCAGGGAACAGAACCAAGCAGCTTATAGCAGGGAACAGAACCGAGCAGCTTATAGCAGGGAACAGAAGCGAGCAGCTTTTAGCATAAAACCGAACGCACATTATTTTTTTAACCAGGATTAGAACGTACAGTTTAATTGTTTTATATGAAATATGTAACTAACATATAAATCTTATATAAAAAATCTCTAATTAAGCTGTTAAAATTTTTGTACTTTGATTTTTGTAATTTGATTGTGTGGAGATATGCGTATAGACAAAAGTATTTACTTTGATTGTAATTTATCTTACTTTAAAAATTAACTTATTTAAATTGAACGGTAGGAAACTTAATATTATATTTTTCTAGAATTGTCTAGACATCATGTCTGGGTCTGTGCTACGATCGAGTGGAACATTGTCATTTTTTAGTTATTTATTGCCATGCTTCTAAAACCGGGGCGTGAGCACTCACCTACCCTCTCTGCTTTTCATTTGTTTTTTTAGATGTTTGTGGTTGGCACTCCTATAGTAGAATACGTATGACAAAAAGGCTATAATTTGAAATAAAGTTATAGTTTAAAGTAACTACAATTTAAACTCACAATTTCTTAAATGTTTACATTAGAAAATTTATTGGAAATTAACCAAATTTTCATACTAATTTATAATAATTACAATTAATTTAATTTCGCGTTATTCGGTTCCGGTGGATTTAATATGTGGTTTCATACGATTCAGCGTATATGTTAATAAATGAAGGTTTTGCAACAATTTTGTAATTCGTGTATAATGGCGTTCAGTGTAAGGTATTGCGGATTCCAATACGAACACCGAGTTTTTATGTGATTCCTCTTGTTCCACTATTAGAGCGTTTAGAACAACCTATTAAACAAAGATTACATATTATTATTATTACACTTGTAAATACTAAGTGTATATTCGATAAAAAGTGAAAATAAATATTCAAGACAAGTTATAATTGGAAGTCATTATATTTGTCATTACAGAAATTTATATAGTAGAATTTTATTTGTAAACGTACCTGAGCTAATTGACAATTTTTGCTGTTAGTATTCCACGCGATAGCACATTTCAGCAACTCCTCTTTGTATGGTGGTTTTAACTCACTAATTGCTTGTATAAGTTGAGAATTGCTCTTGTTTAAAATACCTGTATCAAAGAAGAGAAAAGTAATTAAAATCGTTTCAACCTGAATAATTAGCTTTATAATGTCGAAAAACGTAAACGAATTCTTTTTTGCGTTTTCTTCGATGAGGGGCCAAGGCTTTTCAAATTTTGAAAAAAAATATGATCGGATTCTTTAAAGTTTCCTCATCAAAATGAGCCCTCCAAAAAAATGGAGACTTGAAAATTGACGTTAAATTGGTGTTAAATAGTGTTTATACTAAAGAAAGCTTATATTATTAATATTAACATAAAGGCATAACTTACTTTCTATAATTATTAATGTTTGCAGAGGTCGTTTCAATTTTAAACTTAAATTCAATGCAGAACTTAGTTTATTTGCTTGAAGTAAGTTCGCTAATTGTTGTTCTTCGAGTGCAAGCTGCTTCATTTCTGATACTGTTTTTTCTTTGTTTTCTTCCGTTATATCCTTCCAAATAATTAGTAATGAATCACTTCCACCGCTAATTATTGTCTTTTCGTCTTTCCCAACTGCATTTAAAGTATTATATTAGTAGATTATAAGATACTTTAAATTTAAAACGTAAACAAATGATATTTACTAGCTATTGCCCATACACGACTATCGTGCTCTTCTAAAGTACACAAACACTCGGATGTTTTGATACTCCAAAGTTTCAAAAGCCCATCTCCACTTGCTGTAATTAATTGCATACCACGTGTTAAAAATTCCGCTTTCAATACCGAGGACTCATGACCCTCCAGTGTCTGTAATATTAGAATTATTAAGGATAATACATATACAAGGCATTCAACTGCAGATGATTGTCCTTTTAGAGTGTGATTCTATATGTCAAATAAGATACAAATAAAGTGTGATTGGATAGCTGTAGATTTCGTATTCAAACTATTAACAATTCAAAATATCACTAAATTAAGATAATTGTCAATAAAGGAACGAGTGAGTCTAATTACCACGAGTATTGACAGTGACAGATCATGCAAAAAATAACCGCTTACGTCGAAATTGTTTTGAGCATCATATGTGACATTTTTAAAACGCACTTTTTATTCATTACACGAGATAGATATGTTTAATCGCCGAAATCCATAGAAAGTCATTACTATCCGTACTACTGGACTTAAAAAAAATTATACTAATACCTTTTCAATACACAAACTTAACCATCAATCAATTTGTACTTCAAACAATCGATTTTTTGTAATATCTATATATATATTATTTTGGCATATAGAATGACTCTTTAAAAAAATAACCACCTATAACTATTAATGTTTTATTTGATTGTAATGTCTATATTCTCATGAATTACTTACTTTTAAACAAGAAAGATCTGTTAGTGACCAAAGTTTTATTGTACAATCTGCTGATGTTGTCAAAAGTACTTGATCAATTGGAGAAAACCGTACGCACCAAACACCTCTTTTGTGACCATGAAATTCTCCAAGTAATTGTAGATCATTAGCTGACCATAACTAAAATACAGAGCAAAAACAAATTTCTAATTAAAATATACATTTGGTGCAAAAAAATTAGATATACATTGCTTTAAATTTAACTTATCGCACTTTTGCTGTTTTGTCTTGTGACCCTGTTGCAATTAATTTATCATTTGGTGAAATAGTCACACTATTAATATCTTTTTGATGAGCTAAAACAGTGTGGGCTACATCTAGAGAATTTCCATCTGCAATTATTAAATATCTAACATAGTATTAAAGATAATATAAACATTAATGATATTAAGGAAAATTATAATTACCGTCAAACTCTAAATTGTTTGATAAATTCCACAATTTAAGGCATGAATCTTGACTAACAGAAGTAAAGAATTTACATGATGTTTGAGAAATTGCAATAGAACCAACAGAAGCAGTATGCCTAGTAGCAGCTGCAATACAAGAAACTTTCAAAGTTTCTTTATTCATATACCATACACGAATACTATTATCCTATAAAGATATGTATTATATTTTATTGAAGATTACTAACATTTCTTACAAGGAAAGGCCTCAAACGTAAGTGGGGTAACTCGGAAACTATTATGATAGAAAAATGTTTTCTTGACAAAAAATTGTATAGTCTCTAACGTGTTTCAAGGAAATATTTGAATTAACAAAAAAAAATGTTGTCATAAAAAATTACATATATTATTGGGAAAACAACGGCATCTATAATAGTTTCCGAGTTATCTCTTAGGACCAGTGTCGTCGGATGAGGGGAGGAAGCACGAATTGAGGGGAAAAAATTACCCTCTCTCTGCCAGTACCAGAGTGTGTACGACAGAAACGAAACGCGTTACGTGACCCAGCCGCGGCGGAAGCGAGCAGAATAGCGCGGTAGAAAGGGAAATTAGAGTGGAGGAACAAGTCTTGATCTGGCGACTATGCTTAGGAGTCAAACTTTGGAGGATGGTATGACCCCTTACACTTGAGTTACCGCAACTAAAAAAATATATATCTACAATTTTTTGTTGTTCTTCAAAATTATTAGAACCGTTCGAGGCCTTTCCTTGTTAGTAGATTGCTATAGAAACATTGTCAGCATTTTGTTAGTTTCCATTATCATACAATGATAATAAAAAAAAAATATGGCACTGATTAAAAAATATAAATGACCTCCTTCAAAGTTCTGCTGCCAAAAAAGAGTTAGGTATTCAAAGCATTCGAATTACATTAGACATCCTATATAATAAGTTAAATTAACATTTCCTGTGCACATCATATTGTTATAAAACTTACCTTTGCTGATGACAGGAATAGACAGACATTAGCAGGTGTTGTTGCAAGAGATAGAACAATGTCTGTATGTCCACGTAATAATTGACAGTTCATAGTTGATATATCGTACAATTTTATGTCGCAACAATTAGTAGCGACTGCTATATGCGTTCCATTTTCACCTATGTACACAACATCTAAAATTTCATCGCTATAACCAACCAACTGTAAAAATTTTGATACTTTTTATTACTGTGAACGAGTATTCAAGTATAAATGAAATGTAAACACTTGTAAAACTCACCTGCTTAATGCATTCGAACGTTTCTAAAGAATAAATAATTACATTGTGATCAACAGTAACCACAGCAAAAGTATTATTATTTTCATTATAAAGTAAACGTGTAATAGAAATGTTTCTTTTTTCTTTTGCTTCCGATTCAGAACATTTTTGAACATATACTTGTCTTCCGGTTTTCATTTCCCAAATTTTAACTACACCTGTAATAAATGAAATCATCTATCCTGTGAGAGGTCGAAAAAAATGACAACATTCTAATGCGTACGTGTAAAAATTCGTATGATACACACTTTGCTACCAGAAGAATTCTTACGAATGTAAAAATAATAGTTAAATTTTCCAACTCGACAATTTATTTTGCGCCAGAATTGTAGGTATCTAAAGGGACTGTTAACATTCAAATTCATTGAATGAATTCAATGACAAATAATTTCTTATGAGAAATACTTATGAACTATAAGAATTCGATTTTAATGAAATTTTGCAGGCTTACAAAATAGTTGAAAATAAACGATACATTTTTTTTAAGCTGCTGCAGCTTGCAAAAGCTCTACGTTTAATTCGAAGAACCTGGCTGAGTAGAAACAGGTGTTTGAATCTCAAGGTTTAATAAAGCAGAAATTAATGCATGAGCATTAGTCATAAAGCATGAAACGTTACCTATTATGAATAAAATGAATTTTACTATATGGCAATGCAAATTATATTAGTGACTCCGTATGGCATCATGCTGACAGTCTAAAGGTTAATCTTCTTACTGGACATAATAGGAATAGCTAATCATTTTACGAGCGTTTATAACTGTTCGTCAATCTTTATGTAGAATTTGCTTATGATAATATGAAATAATCTCTATAAATTCTACAAACCTTTGTCTCCTGCAGCAGCGACATAAATATGATCATCCAATTTGTCATGAAGAGCTGTTGGTAACGACACATTTTTAGGTATAATAAATGCATCTTCTATTTCTTCATAGACGGGTAAAACACGTATAGGCGATTGTGAGATAATATTCCATAAAATTAATACTTTATCCCTCCCTGAGCTACATGAAAAGACAACAATACAATATATTTGTCTGCAAATACTATAAATTGTGCAATTTCGTTGTATTACCTCACTAAGTAATCCTCGTTCGCATGAAATGATAAAGATGTAACTTTACTGAAATGGCCAGAAAGAGCAATTTCTCTTTTACCAGACGATATATTCCAGCCACAAATTTTAAGATCATCGCCAGCGGCAAATAGAAGGTTCTTTTGACTGGATGGATGAAAATCTAAAACACTAAAATTATATTAGATAACTCTCGTCAACTCCTGCGGCGTCTCGCAGCTGCACCACTCGCACACATGGGATGATAGAATTATGAATTAGGGAACAAAATGATGAAAACAAAGAAAAAGGAATGGAAGTTATGAATTTAAAACAATCACGATAAACGTAAACATTTTATTTTGTATTGTCAATTCAAATTACACACAAATTAATTCTCTCCCTCTCCTCTCTTCTTATTAAGAAACACCTAAATATCTGTTATTAATGATTTTATGAAAAAAGCGTTTAGGACAAAGTTGAAATATTTGAGGGGACACATGCAGTGGTAAAGTTATTTGTTTTCTATGGTAACTTTTTTCAGAGATTTCAAGGTGATCAGTACTTTTTTACTTCCAAATTTACGTCCCGATTTAGGAAGGTAAGACAAGTCAAAATTGAAAGTTAAAAAATAAGGACCACCCTAGTGTACAGACACTGTTACAACAAACGCAAACGAAGAGATAATTAAGTAGATATTATACCTGATAACTCCTTGAATTCCTCTTAAGTTATGAATGCAAGTATGTTGTTGCAAATCCCACAACTTGATAGTACTGTCACTGCCTCCTGAGGCCATTAAATTTTCTTCACTACAATAGGCAATACATACTACAGGACCCTTGTGAGTGGATTTCCACACTTTGACTAATTTGTTATCTAAAACGGTAACATATACTTTAGTTAATGTAAATAGTTGAAAATCATATATTTGAAAACGGGAATTTGCATTGGAGAAAGTATTATATGGAAGGAAAGAGGAGAAAGTAGTCGAATGATTGGGGAAGGTAGAGAGTAAATTATGGAAAATTAAAGAAGGAAAAGAGATCTAAAAAAAGTCAAACAATTGTAAATTAAGTCCATTCCTTGTCCTCAAAGCTGAAATTATTTTGTATAATGTAATATACATACATAGATGTAATGGACTATTCAATTACCTTTCCAATTCCAAAATTTGAAAAGACCACTTTTGTGGTGTGTAATTATGTTTACATTGTTACTACTTGCTGTAAATGAATTAATTGTATCTTCTTCTTCGCTATTTGTTTCTTGCAAATGGGATATTACTGTTATGCAGTTCTGTATAGATACTACAGAAACTGTACCATGCTTTTGACAAAATATATATTGCCCGTCTGTGCTCCACTGTAATGTAAAATTATGTGATTGTTTTATTGCAAAAAAAAGTAAAGATACATTTAATTGAGTATTCTAGTTATTTTCTTCTTTCGTAAAGAATATAACTTCGAAAATGTGATAATACTAATTATAAGTTCCCAAAATTATCGAAGTGATAGTTGTTTTAAAGAGACAATGCACAGTGCATAAATTGTGTTCATTTAAAAACAAAAATTAGATGTTCAGTGTTAGTCAGTTATTGTTATGATATTTTGCAAGTATGATACCGAAAACTTTAATTTCGCTTTACTCAGAACTATATTCTTCAAGTTGTCAACCAGAAAGAAACCGAACAGAATAGTTATTAGTATTTGAATTATTTGTTCACTTCATACATCAAGTTCACATACGCAACAAGTTAATAACTATCATATGTTTTTGATAATATTTAAATATGATAATCATACAGCTACTGATAAACATTGATATTAACAAAATAATTTGTCATAATTATGATTGTATGCACGATTGTATTATTCCATTAAAATATGAATTTTTCTAGATTAATAACCTAATACGGATTTTATTCATACTTATATTGAATAAGCAAATAATTTCTTTTGGCATGGGATGAGCAGACTATTAGAATCATGACAGCTATGTACATTGGCTCACGAAAGTGTTCTAAATGACCTGACTTCTTTAGCAATTAGAAGCATTGGTTTACTAACAGTAAACAGGCAGTTTTTAAATCTTTCTTATTTGAGCCTATAACGAAAATTTAAAATATGTATTCTAGAAATCTGTAATAGTTATACAAATGCTGAAAATTTCATAGAAATCGATTAACTACACACGAGCTACAAACTTAACTTCATAACTTTTTGTCAGTTTCTGCTTAAAATTCAAAGATTCTTACATCTTTTTGTGGAATCGTTTGTTTCTACATCAATCTATCTACTATACTTATGTAACCCTTGGAGTAACATACCTGAACAATTCCTCCGGTGTAAAATGGTCCATTTTTTGTTTCAACAGCAAATCTGTAATTTGAAATGACATTTGGAAACTTATGTCACAGAAAGCGATAACTAAATTATACAGGATATCGGTCTTATCTCAATACAGTGAAACATTTCTTAAATTATGTTGTATTTATTTATATTATACTTTATAAAATCCTACAATTAGGTTTATATAAAATTTCTGAGGTGGATAGCAATTATTTAAGTATACAAATTATGCAAATAAAAGAAATATACAAAAGAATATACTTCATAAAAATGTATAAACATAACAACTCGGAATTTTGTACTATTATGGAACAAGGTAACTTAATATGTTTAATATGAAATACATAGATTTTACACTGTACAAAAGCAACAAATGAAAAATACAAAATTCAAGTCGCAACACATAATACAAAAGCGTGCCGTTATCTATATATAGTACATTATAAAACAAATAATTAACTTTATACTTTGGATATATAATTTCTAAGAACAAATACTTATTAATTTAATATACTATATTCAGATTTATTTAATTTATTTATTTTAATTTAATTTGATATTTATTCATATTTTTTTTAATGAATTCAAATCTTATGAAATCAACAACACTTGAATATTATCATTTAATAAGTAAGATCGAAGACATTCAATAAAAGCATTCAACAAAATAACTTACGCTTCCTTTAAAATAATATTACTCATTTTTCGGCAAGTATTATAAACACATTATGATGACTTTTATAAATGATATGAAATCACTTCGGTAACTTCACTATATATACATTTGTCTATTACTCTAAGGTTATGTTGTTCTTACACACGTGCTTCCAGGTAAGCACCTTAGACCGTATCAGAGAAGATATGAGAGTGCTCACGCCCAGGGTTTCGGCGTTCCCGATACAGTACTGTCCCCTACTCTGATTTTTAGCATGGAACAAAACCATGGCTATTTATTAGCATGGAACAGAACCATATCTACATTTTAGTATGGAACAGAACCCATATCATCTTTTTAACCAAGATCAGAACCACAGACGAGATATAGGAATAGACCTATCACACCGACGAGATATATATCTCGTCGGTGTGATTGGTCTACTCCTGTACCTCGTCTGTGATGCAGGTAAGATGATGCAGGTTGTGGTCCAGGCTAAAAACTAGACTAGGAGGCAGCACTATACCGGGGACACTAAAATCCCGGGCGTGAGCACTCTCATTTCCTCTCTGTCCCCATTGGCCCATATCTCATCACTGGATGCAACCTTTATGTAGTCTCTACACATCTCGTCATTTAAATAATATGTACATACGCAGAGCATGTTAAAAATTGTTATACTTTGCATAAACTGATCATATACATACATTATAATGAATCCTTTAACGTAAGTATATTACTCTGATTACAAAATGTAAATACAATTATCTAATTTTTTCTAGAATTTGTTATAAAATGGTTTTAGAAATGTTAAAAATATTCAAAAACTAGGAGAACAAGAGTTATTGAGAGGCAGTAAATCATCTTGGCACGATCAATACAGAGATAGTGCATGGATTTTTGTTGGTGGTTTACCATATGATTTGACAGAAGGTGACATTATAACCATCTTTTCACAGTAAGATTCATTATTTGCTAAATTCAGTATCTATTTAAAATATACATATTTTAATAATATGGATTAATGTAATCTATCAAACAGTAATTATATTAAATTCACTTAGGTATGGAGAAGTAGTAAATATAAACTTAATTAGAGATAAAGACACTGGTAAACAAAAAGGATATGGATTTTTGTGTTACGAGGATCAAAGAAGTACAGTTTTAGCTGTTGACAACTTTAATGGTACTAAGGTATGAGTATTCTCCATTACACATAATACATTACTTAAATGAACACCTTGCTGACCAACAATTTGGAATCAGACATGTCGCATGTTGCCAACTATAATTTGTGCACTTGAATACGAAATCAAAACATCTAAAAAAACTTCAATCAAATTTATTTGAGGTCTAATGTCAGATTCATTACTATCTTCCAATGAAATATCATCTTCCACATAACTATGTTTTAATTTTTAATTCAAAGAATAAAATAAAATGTATGCACATAATTTACTCAAAAGTTCTTCACTACCAAAATGTATTCTTTTTGTAATTTTTGCCACATTAAAAGATAGATGGAAACAATCAGAAATACTGCATATCATATCTCTGGAAATACTGTTCAAACAGTTGAAAAAAACACATGCATACCAATTATAATCTGAGCCTAACTAAGATAATTCGGAAAACAATCTAAAGCACTCTTTTAAAACTGTACATTGCTTTTAGACCAATAATTACATGAACTAAGATAAGTGTAAATGTGAGTTATTAGTAACTGCTCAACAATGTTCACAAATGGAAACATGATATGAACATTAGCTTAGGACAAGTCAGTAACATTTGGACATGGAAGCATAAGTACACTTGTGAACAGTCAGCAATGTGTTAACTGACATAATTCAGTGGTAGCATTAATTATATATCTCAGATTTTAGGAAGGACAATACGAGTTGATCATGTTGCAAATTATAAAGCACCAAAAGATTCAAAAAATATTGATGAAGAAACCAAACAATTAAGAAAAGAAGGTTGTGCTCCAAAAAGTATTCAGCATTAAAGTTATACATTAGTACAGTGATTTCTCTATTTATGTCGCCAAGGCCTGGACGATACACGAAGCTGGCAAGACCCGTGTTGTTGACATATATCGAGAAGTCACTGTAGTTTTTATTATGTTCCTTACATTATAAAAAATCATTACATTGTAACATATTGTATCAATTACAAATAATCGAAAATTGTATAAAACATATACAGTATGTTGGTTTTATATGTGTACACGTGATTATTTCTATAAACATCAGAGAGATAGAAAAATGTTTCAGATGAAAGTTATCGTGAAGGTTATTAAATGTGAAAGTCTCATTTAAGTTTGTAAATGGAACTCTATATTCTTCATTCCAGTTTCTTATAGCTACTTTTGAGATGTTTTCAAAACACTACCTAAGCATATATTTTGCACAAGCCGTAGTCGAGTTATAAACTTTCAAAGTTTTCGAGTTGCCTCGCCGGCATTAACTGTACACCCAATTGTGAACCCAAAAGGTTCCTCGCGATGTCATGAAACGTTTGTGACTGTTTGTTGCTCCGAAGATTAAAAACTATAAGTGGGAAGTCATATCTAAATCGAGCTGACCGTTTGTTGCCCTGAGCTCTTTAAATGTGGAAGTGATATGAAACGCGAATGGAGGAAATAAATCTCAAAGCACGCTTATCGTTTTTAATTCATTTCTTTATTACTATTTATTATAAAATTTAAATTAAACATTACAATTAAAATTAACATTAACCATTAAAATTAAACTTTTTTTCTTATTATTAACTCTACATTAAAGTTTTGTTATAGTCACACACAATATATTACCCTCGAAAAATTAGTAATTTTAATATTTGAAGGAATATAATCATAATAAAACAAAACAAACTGTCTTATTCGTTTTAAAAAGTGTAGATAACGATTTATGATGTATTTGCAAAACATTTATATTCTACACATTATTCACACCTTACAGTAACTTCATCAACTAACTTATATTAGCATTAACATCCCTATCATCTCTTTTCGTTCTCTATGGAGGGACAGTAGTGAATGGTTAACAAAGAAAATATTAGCAAAATCGTTCATACTGCTCCCTGTAATTACGTTTTATGAACTTGGCGACTTGATCATCTGGAGCTATGCTGTGTTTCCTTTTAAAGATAACATGCACACTGATAACTTTAAATTAGATTAGAATTTCTAAGATATAGTATAAGAATAGCAAAGAATGAATACGTTACAGTGAAATTGTCACATATAATAACATTTTACACAGCTCGTTTCACATATTAATTATAAGTTTGACACAGCCTTATCGTTTCATTTGATTCGCTTGGAATTATAAATGCAATTTGAATATCAGTAGGGTTTTAAATAAAATATCTTAAAATCTTTCATCGAAGTTTACAATGTGCGGAATGTTATAATTAATTCTAAGAATATGTAATAAACAAATTGTATTCATAACAAATATAATGAAAGATGGTAGAACAAAAGATTTCATGATATAACACTTAAAGTACGTAAATACAAGATATGCCAGATATGCTAAAAATTCGCAATACTTTCATTTGAATTTAATTTGTTCTGATATAAGTAACACTAAAATACAATTTAAATATACTATTCCTAAAGAAACAATTCAGTACTGTAATCATTTGTGAAAAAAATGTTATCAAATCAACGATATTTTAAGTACACCTATTTAAAAGTTTTGTTAACAAAGCTTTAGGAAAGAATTTTTATTTGAAAAAAGTGATACGTAAAATATAAAAAATATCTTTCAAATCTGAAATCAATGCACATCAATGAAGAACGTAATTTTTAAAAGCCAATTCAGATATTAATATATGTATAAAAAGCAATTAATCGCATAACGCATATTAGTATTGATAAACAGAAGTAAACAGTTATAAACAGTTTTAATTTGAACAAAAAAATGTTACGAAGTTTTACTCTGTTTTTAATAGAATGTTATCAAGATGAGCCAAATTCACTCATCCATTTTTCATATTTTTCCAAATCCTCTTGCGAAACGCTCTTATTACATCTCTCTACAGCTTCGTCAAAATCTGAGGCAGATACAGGTAAATCTAATTCTTCTTTTGGTAATTGTCTAATTTGATCTGGCTTTAATCCTGCAATTTTCCTCCGCATTGACATCATAGACGCATCTCTACAGAGAATACATAAAATATTTTCAGTATTTCGAAATTTGAAATAAGGCATATATTAATTATAATTACCTGCAAACATTTGTAATATCTGCTCCAGAGTAACCTTCTAATTTCCTTGCTATATCTGCCAAATTTACAGAAGAATCCACCTTTACTTCACGCAGATTAATTTTCAATAAAGCTTCTCTACCTTCATCTGTGTGAAGCATATATGGACATTAAAATAAATAACACAAAATGTATACAAACTTATAACTATGTTACTTATACTTATATTATGAAACGTACGATTTGGTAGTGGTATATATATACGTTTTTCTAAACGCCTGCGTAGGGCTTCATCGATATCCCATGGAAAATTTGTAGCTGCTAATACCATTACCACTTTACTCGGGTCTTCACTGAAGAATATTAATATTCCATTAAATTATGTTATGTTAGGATACAATTGTAATCGATGCTATGCTATTATCACTTTATCGATACGTATAATATACATGTAATACGTGAGTATACAGTTATGTAATATACAAGGTCTGTCCGGATTCATCTTTCGGAATTTTCAATAGTTGCCTCGTCGTGTTTCGTTTAATGTCTTCTATGACCTTAAATCTTCGTCCTTTCAGAGGATTTTTCAATTTGGGGAACAGTCAAAAATCGCAGGAAACCACGGAGTCAGAACTTTACCAGTATTTCACCAGAAATTGCTGGATAACTTGCGATGAATGGGCAGGCGATTCTTTGCTCGACATGTTCGATCATTCTAAAATGCGGGGCTCACGATTTTGGACTGTTAAAACAATTGTGTATCTATTGTTGACTAAAGATCAGCAGGGCCTTACTGCTTATCAGAACTACTCATAAAGGTTCCCCCTAAATGATGAATACTCATTTTTTGCAATAGTACACACAGGTGCACTCCGGACAAACCTTGTATGCATACAATAAACATTCCTTACTAAGACACTGTTACCTGTTTGAGCTTATACCATCCATCTGAACTAAAAGTTCAGACTTCACCCGTCTTGAAGCCTCATGTTCAGATTCAGATCCTCTTCTAGAGCACAGAGAGTCAATTTCATCTATGAATATTGTGCTAGGTGCATAAAATCTGGCCTACATAAATACATTTATATGTACAATACATGTAAAAATTTCATAAAATTGAAGAAAGTATACAATTTTGAGCAATACAATAAAATAAGAACTAATTTTACAAATTTATACACATTTTTCTTTGTCAATCTTTATTCTGTTATTCATTTACTCTGATTTTATTAAAAAAGACGCTTAATCTTTTAGATATTGAACCAAAGAAGTTTAATAAATTCAGAATCAAATAAGCTCTTTCAATGTTGAATAAATAGATACATTTAAAAATCAACTTTTCTTCCATCTATTACAATTACACCGAGTTTAATTCTGTTTTAGTAAAAATAAATATTTTATTAGAAATTATTGTTTAAAATTTAATACTTGTATAGAAATGTATAAAAAAAATTGTATAAAAATTATTATTGCATAATTATTATTCAAACAGCATGCAACTATTACTTTATACCCAAATTTTCTATCTGTAAAAACGGAAAACGTTTACCAAATAGTAAATAAAATTATTTGTAAATTTTGAGGAAAGTTTGATTATAAATTTTTTGTTAGTAAAATACTGTGAAACGCGTGATAACGCATGGTGAAGTGATAAGACAAAAATGTTATAGAAGAATAATTTCATCTGGAAATAAGTGTAACAAATGAAAATTTCTGTGTCAAATACATGTATTTCGATGGAAATGATAATAAGTTTTACTATTAGTGATATTTACCATTTCAAAAAGGAGACGAACAAGTTTTTCTGATTCTCCCCGATACTTTGACGTTAACGTGGAAGATGATACATTAAAAAATGTTGTTCCGCATTCAGTCGCTACTGCTTTTGCAAGCATCGTTTTCCCAGTACCCGGTGGTCCAACCATAAGTACACCTTTCCAGGGACGACGAATTCCCTAAAAGTAAAATATTCATTGATATAATGATATGATATTGTACACTATATGCGTATACACATTTTACATACTTTAAAAAAGTCTGGCATCCACATGGGAAGAACAACTGCTTCTTCCAACAACCGTTTTGCTTCATGCAAATCAGCTATATCATCCCAATGAATGTTTGGATTTTTTTGAACAATATCTCTTTCTATAACATTAGATGTAAGTTACTTAAGTTGATTATTATTAATACAAATATTAACATGTTAATTACTATGCCAGCATGTACCAAAGCCACAAGAAATCCTAATCAAATTTTGATTTACTTTACAAAGATTTATTCTTACCATATAAATTAATGTTTAAATTTAGGTAATAAATTGTTTAATAGTTAGCATGCTAAAGGAACATCACTGCTTCAAATGACCGATCATGGATTGCAATGTTTTTTCAAACATTCATGAATTTTCCGAGTCACAGTTACATTACAATTATGATGTTTGAACAGTGTATTACTGCTGATGGATTTCACTTTGAACATTGGTTTTCACAAATAGTATATTCACATAAGATTCAGTTACTCTATTGTTGTTTGTTCAATTACATCTCAAAATTACTGATGACAAAATATTGATCGGCTCATCAACATAAAGAAAATGCTTACAAAAGAATATTATATAGGATGTTCCCTTTTGTATCATAATGTACTGTACCTAGTAAATCTACTAGATCCCTATCATTTCCAGATGGCTCAAATTTGCGTTCCTCTACCTCTATATCGACCTTTTCATTTTCTGACTTTTCCTGTGAAAAATATTTGTATATTACGATTATCATTGCATCATGTACATATATTTCCTCTGTGCTGAAAAAGTAAACCAACTAACTTTACTAATATCATCCTTTCTCGACACTTTTCTATCATCTCTTTTAACAGGTTTCATATCTGGTTTTTTCCCTGTAGCAACTGATTTTCGTACGCTGGTCCGATTTTGTTGTTTTGGTTGATTTTTTAGTGGTCTAATGTTCCTACAAATGGAGTTCTCTATGTTATTATCTTCCATAATGTTGTGTAGTAAATATTTGCAATGTCTAGGCTTTTCTTGAAATGTAGTATTATAAGTTAAAAAAAATATGTGGTTTACTTTTGTTCTGTAGGAGTTAACGGTGGCCATACATCTGGATCTCTTACTGGAGCTTGGCTCCAAGATGTATCAGAATTATTAAAAGTCCACAAATTTGGATCTCTTGTAGGTTCTTCGAAAGATAAACATGGTGTTCCTAAGAATTTTAATTTTTCAATTTTATTTTTACAAATGCTTTTATTGTGTTAAATATGTAAATTCATTATGAACAACGATAATAATAATACCAAGTAGTCTTTCTCCATGAGTTTCTACTTTAAAAAGTTGTAAGGTATTGGATGTAGCCTTTACTTTTTCAAATTCTTGAACAATTTGATGTTGAACAAGCTGCCACTTAGCTTTCCGTGTAGCATCAGCAATACTTGCAAGTAATCGATGGATTTGCTGCACAACACCTTGGTAATAAACTCCAGACGTGTCGTAATTTCCAGTCAATGCCATTTCACGGGCCAGTTTAGTATTTTCACATATTTCATTGATTGAAATTGCCATAATTCTAACAAAATATATATATATATATACACACAAAAATTATGTTTGTTACATACTGTAAGGGACTGATAATACAAAAACCATATGTCCATATACAAATATTTTGCAAAAATAGTACTTTTACTTTAAAACCAAAACATGTGTCACTTCAAAAGAAGTATGTGTACCATATGAAAGCACCAATATTTAACAAATCAAATATAATTGCTCAATGTACACAATAAGTTATACACTTTTTATTGATGAGATTAAATTCTTCAAACTGTTTGCAGTGTATCAGTTTTATAACCCACACTAGAAAATATGTAAAACTTTTAATTATCTAATTGATCAAATATTGTAAAATATGTAATATTACAGTAACGTACACACATATGTAAATCAAACTGTAATGTATCGAACGATGTTATAAATATTAATCATGAAATACTTTCACAAACATTGCACACATTTTGACATGCATTGTACGAACTGTTTTTGAAATAACGCAAAATACTATTCAATTTTACTGATAATTAATATTATGTAATTTAGTAAGACTGTAGGCTAGTAAAACTAATAAAATGTGTACTTATTTACAAACAGATACGTGTAGTATAAATTACTCGAATTTGCTCATTATAGTCGCCATATTGATATGTTCAGAAGACGCGGCTTTTTAAAAATTAGTATAATTCTTAGAAAGGTGTGAAGGTACTTTTATTTTTATTTATATTATATAATTATATCTCTTTAATTTTAATTTCGACGTATATATACTTATGCTGACTTTCAAAAAGAATATAAAAAAAAATACTATGACAAATAGGAAAAAAATAAAAGAAGTACAAATATCTGTAAAGAGATAAAAGTGACAAATTATAAGTTATTTTTACAATTAAAATATTCTTTACCTTCATATAGGTTAGTTGCCTGATAAACGTATTTGAATGAAATATTGTTCTACTTTTATGTATAGACATGTATAATTACCCTCTAATGAACATTTTTTTCGTAGATATGAGTCTTAAATTACCAATGCACGAAGCGCTTAAACCAATAGCTTGGTTAACGGGTAAATGGAAAACTCAAAAACCTGGTGTTGGAAAGTATCCGACAATCGAAACTTTTAAATATTGTGAAGAAATGAGTTTTCGATCAATAGGTCAGCCAATGTTGAACTATATTGCAAGGAGTTGGTATGCAGATGGCAAGAAGCCAATACATTATGAAATGGGATTTTTGAGAATAATACCTGATACAAACAAAGTGGCTCTAATAGTGTCACATAATCGTGGTATTACAACCATTGAAGAAGGCATAGTTGAAAATGAAGTTATTAAATTGCAAACCACCAGTGTACAGGTACCAACAGCAGGGGCAAGGGAGCCTAAAGTTACCAAGGTACAATTAAATATAATAAATAAGAAGTAATTCAATATTCACAATGTACAATTGAATATTAATTTTAACAGCTACACAGAGAATTTAGACTTATTGAAAATTGTTTGCAACATACATTATGTTTGGCTACTGTGACTACACCAGATCTACATGACCATTTATCAGCAACATATGTTAAGGATTGCGAAAATGTTGATTAAAAGAAATTATACCAGTACGTTTGATCTTAAATGAATAGTTTTATGTATTTTAAAATCCAAAATGCAAACAAATATAATTTTGAAGAAACATTAAATTCTTATATATTAATGTTTCAACAAGTTTCATTAACCAGTAATATGTCTATTGTAAACATTTTTATGTACTTTTTATGCAAATATAAAACATATTTTATAATGAAAATAAACAATATCTAATAGAAAAATATGAACATAATTATTTTCAAAATTATTAATAGTCACTTTAAAGCGAATTCGATTGGATCCAATAGGTAATAGTAATAATAAGTTAATCGATAATTAGTTTGATATTTAATAGAATTTCTGTCTTTTATTCCACATAATGTAAAATTGCAAAAGAACTGTGTTTAACTATATCATAAATATAAATATATAATTTTCTAATTGTTTATCCTAATGAAAATTAATTTACAAATATACATGGAAAATATATGACATCCGTGATCTATTTTATAAATATTTTCGTAATTTAGATACTACATACGTAGATATATTATGTACATGTGGACTGCAATATACATATAGGACATAAGATGAGCGATTGACACGCGAAGGACAAACTCGAGAATTACATTTTATAAAATACTTTGTCATTTTGTAAAACATCTATGGTATGATTCAATGACTAACAAATTATAGGAAGTCTATTTTTAATTTAGCTAATATAAAGTTAGTTAATTTTAAGTGAAAAATTATATTTAAAAGACCGTAGAAGTACAGTTAGTGTAAAAAGTATTCGTACACCCTTTAAACACGAATAACTTTTTCGAAATTAGACCAAACGGCTTGAGTTTTTTTTTATATGTTAGATACGAAACTTAAAAGTTACGACCTTTACGTTTTTCTTCGTAATTTCGAGTAATAGCAATTTAAAAATAATTATTTACACATTAGTTAGTAAACTAATTCTTCTAACATCTCACAAAAATTCAAGCCGTTTGGTGCACATTTTAAAAAGTTATTCGTTTTTAAACAGTGTACGAATACTTTTTATACTGACTGTATATGTATATACAGTCTAATTGTCTAATATCTAAATAACTACAGTATAATTGTATAAGCACAGAGAGTGGTTACAGTATACATGGGTTTTCATCATCATAGCAGGTACATGCAATATTAGCGTACCAGGAGGGACAACACCTGCGTGTGGATACCTGCTGATACACCCTCGGCCGTACCGTTGCGTCGAACGACGTCAAATAGAACAGTTGTTCATTGTGTCGGCACAAAGAAAGATCTTTCTTCTGCCGCTACATCAACGTTTTTTTTCTTAAATATCGTTATGTGACGTTTGTGTTTGTGTGTATGTAATTAATTTCTTTAATCATTTAAATAGGTTCTCAAGTATGACGAACACATACAATACTTCGAAACAATATTTATTTGCGAAATATCGTGCAATGTTTCTGCAAGATCTTTCTCTTTTACAACCCCATAGGTTCACTTACGAAAGCTTTGTTAGAAAGGCTCTAAATTAAATAAAGCTGTTCGCACCGTATCGAAAATCGAAACAATTGACGCACCAATTTTTTGGATCACTTCAAAATTAAGCTATATACCTACCTACCATGACATCGTTTTACGACAGTCACGATTACTATAAAAAAATGTTGGAATTGCAAGAAAAATTACGAAAAAGGTAAGTACATCGAATGGATGTGTAACGAATATTATATGGTAAGCTTATTATCATAATTATTGTACACATACGTGTTACGCGACCGTTACAGCGAAGAAGAGAGGATAAGATTAGAAGAAAGATTCAAAGTACTGTTACAAGAATCTCGTAACAGGTAAGTGTTTTTTTTTTCAAATTAAATTGCTTGTAACTTTCTTGCTTCGATTAATAATACAGGTAATAATTAGAACAGAAGCTGTTCAAGAATTCAATTTCAAATAGCAATATTGCAAATAATTCCCTAAACTTTGCAAACACAATTCGAATCTTTTACGTATTTGACAAATAGTGCTATTGATTTCATTTCTTTGCTGCGTAACAATGATATAAAAGAATTTAGTGGATTATGTATTGATTCAGAGGCAACCTACTTTTAAGGAATGTCGTCGGTAATATATATGAACATAACCATCATCTCACATTTTATTTTGGATATATTCATGCTTTGTATACTACACTCTACAAGTATGCGCTAGATAGGTATGTAGACAGTAAACAACCATCGATCGTTCGAACAGGGTAAAACTGCATAGATATTGTTACAATTCGTAGCACTGCAGTCTTCGAATAGATATTACATATTTTCTTCGTGGTAGCGTTTGAAGAAAAAACTGATTTTTCCGTGAACATAAAACTGACCGGTGAAACCGTTGGTGCTACTTATTGATTTAAACGGAACTTTTGTAAATCACTTTGCCGTGGTGTACAGATATCGGAGAAAATAAAAAACTGCCGGTCGGAACTGAACGACCTTGACAAAATAGAACATGTACTCGCGTCAGTCATAGATTTATATGTATAAACCTACACTTGTATGTTAAAAAGTTTGACTTCGATAATATAAATAGTTTCTATAAAAAAATCGCAAAAATAATTAATTTTTGTACTTGTTACACGAGAATCCCCCTGTAAGAGGCTTGTCCCATGTACAAGGGGTAAAAAATTGATCTTTTTGTGGATTTTTAAAAAATATAGAACCTTAAAAATTCCTTCCCAAAATATTATGTTCAAATTAATTGAAATGACAAAATTATGACGATTTCAGGAGTAGCGGTGTCAATATGAAACGTTTTTCTCGAAATGTGTTTTTTTCACGTGACGTAGGTAAAATCTCAAAACTATATGGCCAATTGCTCTGAAATTTTAACAAACTATTCCACGTACTACACGGTATTGCAAAAATTATGTTTTTACATTGAATTATTATATTCATTTTATCAGAAAATTACCGAAAAGGGAATAAAATTTCGGAATATGCAATTGAAGCATTCGCCATTTTGCCATTCTTCAAGATAAGTTATTTCTTTTGGTTCGGGGCGATAACGACACCCATACTGATTAAGAATCATCTTGTGTTTTTGTTTAGTCTATTCTGAGATGTTAAACATTCATTTAGTGTGGGCCATATAGAAGAAACGAAATAAAAAATTATTCTTTATGACAAAAGACTAGCTAAATCAATCACAAAAATAATTATAACGTAAGACGTATTTACCATCACTTTGAAAAAAATTCATGAAAATTGATAAGTTACTTTTGAAACCACCGGCGAGAGAATCACCTTGAATCTCCACTGAAAGTTGTATGTTATGCAAAAGGAGTTGGTTATGGCGAAATTTATTTCAGCTTTCAATGATCTGAAAAAGTCCTGCGTATTCTTCTGAGCGAAAGCCTTTATCTTTGTTACATATAATTGAAGAGCTCAAACGGCAACAAACGGTCAGCTGGATTTCGACGTGACTGTAAAAGAACAAATTTTTTCGATAGTTCGGTGCAACAAACGGTCATATCATGAGACGTTTGTGACTGTTTGTTGCCCCGAACGAGATGAAATTCTCCCAAAACTTTAATATTGTTCCTATAACTATTTGAACTTTTGAATTGAACTTGTGTAATGAACGATTAAAGTTTTGGACGCAAAGAAGGACAGCCTATGAGAAAGAAAGAGACGCGGAGAGTCGAAGCGTTCGGGAAAGATGAAAGATACACTACCGACGCGGTAGGGGGATTAATTTACACAAGTTCGGAAAAAGTTGTTAATACAACACACATTTATTAAATTTATTGTTAAAAAACCAAATTTTATTAAATATCCATTTTGGTTAGTTTGAATGAAGGATTAGTCACAGTGAGTTATTTATAAAATTATTGATGTTTCAGGCACAATACGTGTATAAATCGCCTGCGTTTTAGATATATAGAGTTTTTAGAGGAACAACGTACGACTGATGAAAGGAATCATAAACTTCTGGAAGCATTGGATAGAGTGGACAATAGTCTTGCGTTGATGACAGCAAGAACAGATAGGCTTAACAGTCTTAGAGTGAGTTTTTTTCATTTCTTGCAATTTGATTAAAAAGAAGTGGGGCCGAAGTTCCGAAAATCGGTCAAATCGGATTGAGCTCAAATTTTGTACATAGCCTTATTTTGCAGTACAAACATGTTTCCCAAAAGGATTTTTGACGGCTCGAAAAAATTTGTTTATAATATTAGAATGATTTTCTACCTTACCGACATAAGATTTTCTACCTTACCGGCACAACGCTTGGATTAGGTGCCGTTACTGAACATGTTATTACTTTACGCGGGTTGGATCAGGTAGAAAATGTTGAATCGGTTAGCTATGTGCAAAATTTGTGCTCAATCCGATTTGACCGATTTTCGGAACTTCACCCAGTCTTTCTTTTATTGTACTACGAATTGATAAATACCCTGTAGTATTAAAATCATATGATAAGTAATATACATATGCTACGACATAGAATATTTCATTATTTTTCAGAAACATTATGAAGCTTATCTTCGCCGAATTTGCACAGTTCATACAGATGGCGTCAACGATATATCTGGTCAACAGAGTGATAAGAACATGAGAACGGAGCAAAGAAATTCTTTACCCCCCGAAGCAAAAAGTACTTTGCCGCTGCAATCATCTTGGTCGAATTATCAACCAACTGACTCCAGTTTGTCTGTAGACTTGAAAACGCCTAGTCAACAAATAAACAATGATCAGAGTGTCTTACAAACGTATCCGAAACGTTTACAGCATGATTTCGAACAATTACCAACATTTCATTTATCGTCACCAGTTTTTCAACAACGCCAAACGTATGATAATAATGTACGTTTCGAGGTCCGTGACTTTCAAACCGATCCAAAGCTACAAAGTCTATATGCGAACACGAACACGCAACGACCCATGCCACATCTCTCAATGCCTTACTATATTAATGGTAATAAGCCTCTGGATATGTCGCAAATTCAAACACCAGAATCGATTTTGCAGTATCCCGTTAATCCACCACGTATGCAATCATTTCCATTGCAGCAAAGTAATAAAATACCATCCGATCATTTACCAAGAGAAATGAAAAATGGCAATTTTCAAAATGCACCGAAAAGTATGAATCGTAATATGTCCGATACACCTTCACTGAACACATCTTTAAATTTAAATGCGAACCCCTATGCAAATTACCGGAATTACTCTTTTAACAATAATGGACAGGATAAGAATTACATTACCGATGCCTTTCCAAGATATACAAGTCATGTGAATGCGCGACAATTATCAAAGGGTACGAAGCAAACACATACGGAAGAAGATGAAGATAAAGTGTCAATGACAACAGACAGCGAGTTTGATAGATATATTGATAGAATACGAAAACTTCATCATGACCTTGATAAGCAAAGTTACGAGGAAGATTGTTACCGGCAAGTTGCGAACAGTGACAGTTCTAATGCGACTGTATCAAATAATTACTCGGAAACGTCTACTAGAGATAAATTAGACGAAAGCCTTACGAACAAAGTTAAACAAGTGTTAGAGCTTGCGGAGAATCTTGTATCTAGAACGATGAACATGAACGGGACTAAATGCGTTGAACAAGCCGAACAAAAAGATCACGAATTACGCCGGACTATGCAAAGTTGCACGCCGATATCTGAAAGGAATCGTGTTGAAATTTCAGATGCGCACGAAGGACACATAACATCAATGCCGCACGCAAAAGTCAGAATTAGCAACGATATTGCGTTACACGAGCCAGAATTAGATTCGCATCAAAATATTGAAAATTCGGAAAATCAGAATTTTGCTTGCATCGACGGTGCTCAGGAGCAACGTGAACAATGTCTACCCGAATTACAGATAGAGGATTCTATCCATTCTAGCCAAAATAACAGAACTTACATCGCGGATCAATCAGAATTGGAGCAATGTTTATTTAGTGTCAGCCAAGAACTGGAACCATGGAATTTGTACAGTGTCGAGAAACAAATAAAAGAAATAGATTTGACTAACGACACTCAAGACCAAACCGTGGAAAAGGATTTAATTGTCGAGAAGCCTGCATCGGATGAGAACAAAGTAATGCAAATTGAATCACACAATGGAGGCATTCAACTCGACAAACATGAAGCACGAGATTCCGAACCTGTGCAAGAAGAAACATTAAATGACACAAACGGTATGTTACAATCGCAAAATAATGAATATTTCGAAGTAAGCGAAACAAAGGACGAAGACAATGAGATTTTTGCTTCAGAATTAAGAGCATCGAAGAAAGAAGATGCAAGTTCTTTGAATACTGAGAACAGGCTTCAAAATGTAGAATTGCCAAACACCCAAAACACGTCTTACAACGTAGAATTATCGAATACGGAGCATATATTCGAAAATGCAGAATTAGCGGATAGTAAATACATCGAACAAAAAGATTACGACGGCAACAACGATGAAAAATATAATGAAAGTAATGACCAGCTCGATATAAATGAAGATAATGAGCCAACAGATATTACATTGGATGAAGAGCGTAGTAATCAAGATTATAAAGAATCTGACCAGGCAAAAGAATATTCGAACTTAAACGAGGAATACAATTATGACCAGAATGAATCTTACGAATATGATAAAAAGGAAGAGTACGAAGGATACGCTAACCAAGAATATCCAGAAGAAACAAATGAACAGTACGAAGGGTATACGAGCGAACAATACGATCAATATATCAATAACCCTGAAAATACTTACGAAAATGATCCGAATGTACAATATCAAGAGGATACAAATCAAAAGTATTCTTCTACTTACAACAAACAATACGATTCTAATGAAGAATTTGTAGCAGATGAAAATCAACAGTATGAGTCTAAGGAGGAAGAAATTCCACAAGAACGTGAACACGAAACCAAACAAGAGGGCAGCGAAGAGTATACAGAACACCAAGAGGATTCAGAAAATCAAGGAAAAGAAGTTATTTTGGAAAAAGTTGACGAGGATCAAAGCGAGAAACTACCTTCGACAAATGAAAAGAAGAAAGGAAAGGATGTAATCAAATCTTTGTTAGACACTGATACGGATAGCACGCTCGAACAAAATATCTCAACCACAGAAAGTGACTTTGATTTTAATTGAAAATGTAGATACCTCTAAATATCTGTACGAAAATTTCTATATTATCTCTATGTACCATACATGCAAAACTAACTCTTTCAAACAATTGGAATTGTTAATTTATGAAAATAACTTTTAATGCACATTATTATGAGGCACATCTAAAAGAAACTCGTATGGATTGTAATATACTTTTATTTTAATGCAATAAAGTTATGTATGTTAAAGAAAAATTGATGGATAAGCGCGTGTGTTGAATTTCTTTATTGGTATTAAGTATTGCATGAACACTTTTACACCGCGTATCAGAAATATTTATTTTTAACGGTATTATCATTTCATGGATAAGTTTAAAGTGCATGTGCCTGGTGTGGAAATTTGAAAAATCAATAATTACTTTCTAACAAAGCATGGAAGTGTAAACAAGATACAAACGTTTTTGGTTTCATCGAAACAAAGGTTCCGACTCGACCAATGCTATCGCCACGCTCAGCAGGACCGCTCTCTGATTGGTCCGTGTTTTTCGTGAATAACTCGTTAACAAAGCCGCGGAGAACATTTTCACACAGGAAAAAATGACTCCAAATGGCCTCAGGAATCCCCCCCCCCTCTAAGTACAATATTTTTCGAACACCCTGTATAACCTGTGTAAACACGTTTTACGAACATTATTCCACGAATATTGTATATACAACAATCTAGGAAAACTAGGCCATACTAAAAATCGTTCAGCTGCAACGTTTCGGGATTCTCTAAAGTGAAAAATATAGTCAATTGTTTTTCAGTAGAAACTTTTTCAATTTTTAAACTGGGGATGACCAGTTAACTCGTAATTATTATCATACTTCTTTTCCCTTTTCCAACGACTTTTATCTGTATTTAGTGGATTTTACAAAAGCAGACAGGTGAGTGATTTTCAGTGTGAGCCACAGTATATATACGTACATACAATGCACAGTAGAGCAAATGTGTCTACATATATCTGGAGAATCAGTAATTTATGTAATAATTTTGTTACTATTTATTTTCGTGAAAACATAATGTTTAGTTGATTAAAATCAACGGAAAGGTGAAAGGACTCTCGAATAGCGGTCAGTCGCGTAGTATAGATTTTCAGAAGATCGACAGACGCGAGTCTGCGCCAGTCGTGCGATGAGGCAACGCGACGAGGCGACGCGACGAGGCGACGCGACAAGGCGACAAGCTTCTCATCGCCACCGCGCTGTTCCACCAATCGTATTCGTTGCTGTGGATCTTCCTTGTTTCCAGCAATCTTAAAATCGCAGGTGAAACATTTCATATTATTCAAGCACTCCAAGCTGATTATCATTTTCACAATGATCCTAACTTTATTGTCGTAGAAAAATGTTGAACGTTTAATTTCTTCAATTAAACATTAATAATTTTATTTGTTACGAAAATGTAATACGAATGTTCCAACAATCAGACATAAACGTTCCATATAATCCCTGTGCTTATCTCTCAATTGATAAAATGATAATTAGATACCAGGTTTTCATTTGATGATTTTATAAATAGTATGATTCTATCGTAGAATTGCGACTAATCAAGAGCTGGTTTTATTGTTGGTTTGCATATAAAAAAGAGGGTATTTGTTATTTATTCAGCATTCATTTTGACAAACGATTCGAATACGTATAACCATATTTATATAGGTGATGTAGTGACGCAGGTTCACAGGACGGTAGCTACGATCCTGCTCCGTCCGCATCGTGTCTGAAATGTGTAGTGACAGTCGGTGACTAATGGCACGCTCCAGCACATTTCAACACGCTGGAAGATTTTAATTTCGGTGTGTTCCAACAATTAGGACATCTTCGATATTCGTGTAACGAAATTCAATTTTCATTCCATTTCATTCCTAAATCGTTGACTGTCTGTTAATTAAATACATACAAGTTTACATTACATATACGTGCATCGTTCAAGTGATCACAGTGACCTTATTGTAATGCAAAAATATTCGAAAATATGAACTGATTGTGACTTCCTCCGCGAATATATGTGTTTACATGTGCATTTCTTAAACATCGAACATAGTTTTACATTGTTATTCTTTGAATTAGTGTTCGTAGCGTGGAGCAACCAGTGCTTACTACTTGTTGAAATTATTGAGCGAGTTCAACAATCGTTTAAAAAGAAGAACTACATTTTATCCGTTCTTCAGACGGAATAACAGCGTAAGTAAACTAATGTATGTTTATTTTGTTTCTGTATTCGTATCTATCATCATCATATACGTATGTATACGTACGAATGTTAATAGCACAATCGTTCTACTTTGTGCAATGAGTAATCGCGATGTAAGTACTTCAATAAGGGGAATTTTAGTTCCCACACGTGTCACATTCAGCTTCCCTGATGATAATAACAACGCTTTTTGAACGCTACATCTCATTCTTTGCATCTGTCCTGTACAAATTGAAACAGTACCGACATTGTAACATTAAAATAACATACACAATTTACACGTATTAAAGCATACAATTCATTTTGTATTTTTTAACAATATTTTCGATCGATTGTGGAAGTTTCACCGTATGCTACTCGTACACAGATTTACATGAGATTTTCCAGATTTAAATGAAATTTTCCAGATTTAGTTAAGATTTTCCAGAGTTATAGACTTAATTCTCCTGATTACGGAAATGTCCCATTATAGGGGAAGACACTCAATAGTTATAAAGACAAATAGTCGAGGTATTTGTAATTAAAGTTTCGATATAACCGTAAAAATGCCAATTTAGTTCACAACGTTACCAATTATCAGTGTGGCGTAGCAGCAGCGAGCTGAGCTTTGTACGTGGTAGGCCCAGGTTCGAAACCCTTTGTTTGGTATATAATTTTTTTTTTTAATATTTCAGACGTAAAAATGCATTTTGGATGCTACATAAATTTTAAGTAATATATTTTTATTGACTAAAGAACTAATTGAAAATGATACTTATTATTTTACAAAAGAAATACTAGCTCTATCACTACATATATAAAAGATAATAATTATAAATTATACATAAGAATATTCCACACAAATCTGGAAATAAATTTATAATTATTATTCAATACTCATCTAAGCATTTTCTGAAAATCTTCCATTTATTGAACTGTATATAGCTCGTTGCAGTAGTTTATTTCGATGCAAATTGAAATGTATTTCACAAAGTGGGAAATGAATATTTGTTTTTAGAAATATGGAGGAGGAGTACGTAGATGTAAATGCCGTGGAGGAGAATATAAATGGAGAAGACGGCAGAATTTACTATGATTTAAATGGCGAAGGTGATGCTGACAGTTCTACAACGCCACATAACATTGATCCACATCGCGACCGTAAGTTTGACTTTTTACTTGCAATTGACATAGAAACGTATAGTTCAAATTGGTTAGGGTTAGTCTAGTGAGGGGGCGGACAGAAGGTCCGGCCATTAGGCCGGCCCGACTACGCTTGCTTTCTTCCGCATTTCGCTTACTTCCCCGAATCCAATTTCCTACTTTACTATGGCTTTATGTCTTAAAATAACGCTAAAATAGTTTTGTCCCCCTAGATCGTAAAAATCACTAACTGTGGCTCCGAAGGTCGAGTGGCCTCGGTCGCAATTATATTAACGGAATTATATTAACGGCAATTATATTAATAATCATATTATTAAATTATATGAGTGTAAATATGATCCGAATGATATCGTGTTTGGTATCATTTTAATCAGAAAAATTCCACAAATATATTGGTGAAAGTCTTGTCAGGTCCCGTGGTTTGGTCACAAATGACAACTAATCGTTAATTGAATTTTTCCGCCGATGTTACGCAGGAAATATGAATCAATAAAATGTTAACCAATGTTTTAAGAAAATATTACAATTATACGATTAACAGCATTAGATTCAAGAAACTAAATTCCGCAGATTAACGAGAATTCTTAAGATTGAACTTTGAAAAAATGAACACTATTAATATTACCCAGTTTAAATTCTGTTCAACGAATTAAACATCCTTTTAGAAATAAAATTCAGAATTCAAACTCCAAGACTCCTCAAGTAATTATGAAACAATTAAAATACTGAAGGGTCACTCACCGAAACAGAAAAAAAACACACAATAATTAATGAAGCCCATGAGTTTCATTAAAGAACGCATAACAAGATATGATCGACGAAGGAGATGAAGAATCACCCGCACTGAAGAGACCGACTTGAAGAGACTGACTAGCGAAGAAGATGGGGGCGGTACGACGTGCAAAGATTCATACAAAGAAATCGACAAGCAACTAGCTGATCACAGACATCTTAGAAGAATTGCCGATATCCAAATCTAAAACAACAGCGTAATAAGCACTCGCTGAAATAAAGAAATCGATACCACAGACTCCGTAGAAAAATTTCCGATATCTAAATCGAAGAATCTGCGAACATCCGGTGAAACTAAATCCTAGCCATGGCGCAGTAATGTGATTTCCTAAGAAAAATGATTACCAAGAACTATGAAACAATAGAAAATTTCCACAAAATAGAGAACAAAGAAGAAATTGGCCTATAAAACGAGTCGCTTCCCCTGAGGATCAGTTAGTCCAGTGGACTCGATCCGTCGAAACAAGTAGAACCAACACCAGTGAAAATAACTAAATATTCGTAGTGAAGAGTGATCTTTTCCACGAACGAGCTACCTCTTATTAAAAACCTCTTAATTAAAATCAAAATCAAAATAAATAAATATAAACATTTATACTGTAGCGGCCATCGGCACGTACAATTAGCAACATTTGGCATGCAAATAGTTGAGCGAGTTTATGGAACCCGTTTTTTACCTTCGGCCTCAACAGCTCGTGCGGGTACCATAAACCTTGAGTTTTCCGAAGGGTCCCGGAAGCTGCCAAATTTCCGGGGTCGCCCCCACGTTTAGATAAAGCGCGTCAAGGGCGCAAGGAGTCCCCGAAGTAGTACCTGATTGGCTAAGAAGGCTAATTCAGGGCCGGCCAATCAGGACGATTTGAAGACGGGGGTAGAGACTTATTCGAGCTCAAGTCGTTGAGTTGAGTCCGAGTAAAATCCGAGTCAAACACGAGTCGAGTCATAGTCTAGGCTGAGTAAGCACAATCTCTGTAAACTCAGAACCAGAATAAAAACTTTCCTGCGCAGGATAGAACGCGTTGGGTGATTTAGCTTAGAACCCTGGTATACTACAATACTCATAGTGAACAGTTATCCTAGCTTTCAAATCAATCAGAACTAGACTTCAAGTTCCCTTAGTTTCATATTTTAACTAATTATCTATTGATTAATGTAGATGCCAATATTTAAATAAACAAAACTTTTTTTAACATTATTAGACTGTTTTCGTTGTTGTTTCCCGGATTCTAAATCCCCTGAACCGAAACCGGTGAATGCAGGGAGGTTCAAGACTGCGTCTAGTTTATCTAAATTAGCATTTGTCCTTTCTAGGACATAACAGTCTCATAAAAAAATAATCAATAATAAAAAATTATTCAAAGGCTTGAGCTCACGCCCGTGTTTTATCTTTCCAGAACGCATCGACTCTCCGCGTTTCTTTCTTTCTCATACGCTGTCTTTCTTTGCGTCGGAAACTTCCATCGTTTATTACACAAGTAAATATCATCGGAATTGTATCATATTTTGTATTATTTTAATAAAAAAAATTCCTCGTATATATTGGTGAAAGTCCGATAAAGAAATAATGAAAAATAAAGAAGTTTTGTTATTGGTTTGATAGTGGTCTCGTACTAATATACCCGATCCTTGCTATGTTTACACTTCTCAGCGACCAAGCCCCTCGAGCTTCGCTGTTCTTTTCTACGTTCACTACAAGGTCACCTTCATTTTTTTGAAGATGCATTCTCTATTTAAAAAAAGTATCAATCCTTGAAGTTGAACAATGCCAATTTTAAGAAAACATTATTTTCTTACCAATGTTACCGTAACAAAAACGATCGCATCCGACAGCCTTGTGAAATGTAATTAGCTGAGAAGTATTCAAGCATTGTTCTAATGCAGACATTTAGTTTCCGTTAGGCATTCATCCGTGTTATATAGATTTTCTTCCAATATTCGAATGACAATACCTACTAAGCTAATCATTTTTCGACACACAAAATGTACTTCCTTTTTGTAAGAGATAGATATGTAATTGCCAAACTGCATGGGCCAAAAATTGAACTGCACAGACCTTTTACGCGTCCATTATAAACAAATTAATAACATTGAATTTTTATTTGAAACATTTCTTGCTACAGATAATAAACAATAATATCGACGTAATACTAGGTGAGATACTCTGTATACACTTAGTAAGCTTCATGTCAATACCAGCAGACGTTTTTGAAAATTGGCAAAGAGCCGACATCTTTGTTGCTTTCGACGTCACTGTCTTCCCTTCTCGAACTGAATAGTATTTTTGCCACCGTACGAAGGTTTCCTGGCCGTTCACGCACAGTTTGCTAGGCCGTTCGTAAGTTTCAGTACGTGAATAGAAACAAGATAACTGACATTCGTTGTACAACAGTTTATCTTGCTCGACGGTCGTCTATTCGCATTAACAGTTTTTAATGTTTCATATACTCGGTGTGTGCCAGTCAGGTTTCTTCGATCAGTCTGTTCCGTGTTGGAGCATAAGTTTCTGAAGTACGGTGATTTGTGGCGTAATTTTCATAGGAAAATTTATAACCGGCAAAATTATGAACATTTGTATTAAATCTACGTTTCGAATATAGTTCGTCTGGGTGGGGTAGTATCGATAGCGAACAAGGAATTTAAGTGTCAAACAGTGTTTATTCGAATGCTAAACAGTGCAATTAGCACGTGTGTGTGTCATAACGGCGAATGGGTAACTATAGTTAGCTCAACGTCGGACCATTAAACTCAGTTATTAACGACAGCGCTACGGTTAACATTAGAGTTTTTGGTTTCAAACGAATGATTTGAAACGTCGGACGCCAGCGAGGAAAAAGCTTTTCTCAAAATAAACTTGTGATATTTGAAGTGGTCATTCGGAAATATGTCAAGCAGAGGAGTTAACCCGTGGCAGGATGATCTTTACCTGCGGCCACCAAGTTTTCTTATAGACTCCGAAGATGATGGTAAATATATTCTTTACTAATAGTATAGCTGAAAATTGTTTCCCTTCCAAATCGTTATTTAACTTCGGTTACTGTAACTTATTAGGTCGTTCATTAACTGATTTTAATTTAAAAAAATTTAATATCTCTTTTTTCATATTCATTATGCTTTAAAAATAAGTGTAATTATTGTAATTGTCACCCCTACAGTAATTGGGTCCCTCATCCTATGTATCCAAGTTTAGTAAATCAAGTCACACTACAAGAATAGGTAAGACTCATGAATACGTAGAATCAACTGATTATTATCCACCATTTAAAATATGAACCGATCAAAGGCCAATCCGATTAACCATCTCCCGAGTTTTTTTTTACATTGTATTGCCAAAGCTCTTAATTGATGCTCAACTCCGAAATGACAAATATTAATAAGAACTTGAATTGATTATGTAAAAGATGAGGATGGGCTCGCTTTTATCGACATGTATTTGCTTATTGAATCCGAAATAAATACTTTTATTCTATAAAATATAATATTAAGTCTAAACATCTGAAAATTATGAAAATACAGATAAATAAAAGAGTATAACCGGATAAGGGGGTCAAACGCTGGTACCTCCGCCATAAGGGTAGTTATCACGGATTGAAAACAGTTATAATATCCGTTTCAGTTCTGGAAATAGTTATAAACGAAATAGTACATTATAAATGTTCCGGCTTAAAAGTGATTTTCATAATCTGTTTGAAACAGTTATTCTCAGAACTTTGTCAGTCCCAGGTAGTTACAGGGTGAGTTCGCTTTAGCGAATTATGCTTTATTTCTTCTGTTCTGCTTAACGGAAAATTACGAAAAACTTCAACAAAATTCTACATGATTGTGATTTTTTTCGATATCGCTGAATGCAAAATCGATTTTTAAATTATTCGAGAACAGAAAAATGCTGATTCCATATTCAGGTTACCAGGAGTACAGTGAATTCTCGATATATGTCAACAACATGGGTCTTGTCAGCGTCGTGTATGGTCCAAGAGAGACTATTCTTTGATCCGCGCAGAACGTACATAGAAAAGGACTCGCCACCGAGGCCTCGGTCGCCGATGAGTGTAAACATACCTGTCCTACACGCTGCATGTCAAAAACATGGGCCTGGCAGCGGCAAATGCCGTCTAGAAGATTGTACTATTCTTTGATGCAGTGCCGAACGTAGAAAAGAACAGTGAAGCTCGAGTGGCCTCGGACGCCGAGGAGTGTAAAGATATCACGAGACGGGTATATCGGTGTGAGAACAGGATACCACTACTAATCCAATTACAAAACTTCTTTATTCTTCATTATTTTTTTATGGGACTTTCACCAACATATTCGTGGCATTTTTCTAATGAAAATGATACCAAATGTGATATAATTCCGACGATACTAGTGTCTCAGCGGGATCTGTCGCCGAGCCGAAATCTGTTAGCTATAACCGCGGTCTGAGTGACCCGTGTTTTTCGTTAATAAATGCTTAATAAAACCAAGGCGGAAAGGGTCTAGCCGATTAAGATGGTCAAAACTGCCCTTGGAGTTTTTTCAATGACTATTGAACCATTTGGAAGCTGACCGGTGCTACCCTAGCTTGCTCCTGAGGGTAGTTGTAGGGTAAAGTAGATTTCGCGCGTTTCCGCGAATTTTTCGCTCTCCGATGCTTCGAAAAATTCTGAAAAATAGGTTGCATATTTTGAATTCTAAGGCGCATTTTAGAGAATTTTTCAGATTTTTTTGTTGCAGACTGAGGTCGTAAAAAATGAAAAACCCCCCAAAAATCGGAAAAATACAGATTTCTCGAAAATATGAAAACACGCTATTCTAGTGATTCGTTCCCTGATAAGGTACTATAACAGGCAATGTCGTTAAATTTTTTCAGATTTTTTGTTGTGGGCCCTCATTGTCAAAAACAATAAAAATCGAATTTTTTCAACATTTCTGCTGTGAGGAGGAGAGTTACAGTTGTTGGTTTTACCGCGACTTTTCTTAAAGTATGTATACAATGTATTTTTCAGTATTTATTTCTCGTTTTATTTTTTTTTTTCCAAGAAATACATGTAGCCTGTCCTGTGAAAAATTTAATATCTCGGGTTTAATATTCAGTATGCTTTAAAAATAAGTATAATTAATATAGGCACAGTAATTGGGTCCCTTACCCTATCAATTTCTTAAGGTCGATACGAAAATGTGTACGTAGGGAATCGCGTGGCGTATTGGACGTGTTCTTTTGGAAGAGCTTCACAGTTGCAGAAAGCTGTGTTGGTAGTAGACGCACTTGTACATATATAAAGTGAACGTGTGCGTACGTGCGCTCGCGCGCGTATATAGATTCTACGATCTCTACCAAGTGCCAACTCCGCGCTACAGACTGCAAGCTGCGGGCTACAGGCTACAGGCTGCAGAGTCAGTGTATTCGATACTTGCGAACAGCTAAAGTAGTCAGTTCCCTCCGAAGTGCAAACTAGACGCGCCTTGTTTTGATTTTACAGTTATCAAGTTGTACATTATTCAGTTGCATATTTTCCTAGTCGTACAGGTGTCCGGTCTGCTATCGGTGCAACATATTTGTGATTTGTGCGACATTGTGCGTGAACAAATCGTGTTTCGAACCGTGCAAGCGGCGGTACATATTCATCTAAGATTTTTTAATTGTCGATCGTCTGTGCTCGTCACTATAACATAATTTTGTTATGCGCTTAAAAACCTTCAACGCGATCGTAACTTATTGATCGATAATGGTAATGGTAAACTACAGATCGTTGTCAATCTAGTAGTATTCCACACGATATGTTTCACGTATCGTTCAATATACATTTGCTCCCAAAGTACTCGGACAACAAGTGACACAACTTTATTATCATTTATCGTTGTTAACGATTAACAATATCTTATAGATAGTTATAAATACTTATTAAATACTTATTATTACCGTACCTTTCTATATAATGCTGCAGTACTAATTAATCGAAATTGTAAAATATCTTATTTACTAGTTATATTTTCTATTTAATAGAAAGTTTATGAAGTAAATGTAGTTTCATTGATATTGTGTTTTAAAATACCTTTTTAGCTGAACTTCGTACTTTAGTCGTTTTGATACATTTTAAATAATTCACACAATTTACGTTTAATAATTCTTCAAATATGAAGGCTTTGTTAGGATGAATCACATCTTTTTGTTTCCGTCTATTTTCTTACTAATTCTAGTTGACTGTCAACAAGTTTTTTGGCAAGTGTATCCAACGGAGAGAGAGAGAGAGAGAGAGAGAGAGAGAGAGAGAGAGAGAGAGAGAAGGGAGAGAGAGAGAGAGAGAGTTTATTGAATTAAAATTATTAAACACAAGATCCATCAAATGACAATATAGAAAGATTTTAAGTAACAGTAGATGATGCTTCTCAAGAAGGAAGCCTCAAATTCGAATTTTTTATAATTAACGAAGATAAAAAGTCAAATTGCTTTACTATCCGAATATTTTTGAGAGTAACTATATTAAATGTACCGGTATAATAAAAATGGACCCGATATAGCTCGCTCGGCGGTAAAAGAAGATAGCTGAACCTATCATATCTTATCTGGAACATATTTATGAACTACGGAAAGTACGTAAACGACTCGTTACGAATCCTACGATACGGTTCCCGCAATCGTCGGCAAGGTTACAAGGTTTGGATCATCACCAAATTGAACTACCGATGATTTACGGAATTGTATACTTCTCTAAAAGCGATATATTTTTACACGGTGACTGTGCGAAGTGGAACAGAAACGTGAATCTAAATACACACGAAAACGTGTATTTATAGACGGGGGAATGTTGCGCGTATGGTTAATCTGATCGAATAATATATGTTCGAATGTACATATGTATAGCCACTGCTACTTAGGAAATCTAGAGAGTCTCGGGCATCACGGTTTTGAAAGCCAAAACAGTGTCGTTGTATCTGTCGAAAACAGTCAACGGTTTCTCTTAAATTTATGCTGTTACTGGTATTTTGCATAGAATTTCGTAAAGCCATCGAATGCAGGTCACGATAATCTTAGTAGTTCATCGGAGCGGTCATTGGGACATATCAAATATTTGATAAATAACGTTGCTACTAGAGGCTCGAAACAGATTTCACATTTTCTTGTAGGTTCTCCTCATTGCAAAAATTACAGTTTTTTATTATTTTCAACCTGCGCCCTATTTTCCATAACTGCGATTTTTACCATTTTTTATCGTTTTATAACTCATTTACCAATTAACCAATTTCGATGAAATTTTCAGAATGTATATAACTTGTATCAGTTTCTCAAACACTTTTGCATGTATGTATGGGTTACAATAGTGAACCCGTTTCCTTTACAATTTTTTGTTAACGTTTCCTTCTTTTCTTTTTTTCACTCTCTCTCTCTCTCTCTCTCTCTCTCTCTCTCTCTCTCTCTCTCTCTCTCTCTCTCTCTCTCTCTCTTATGCTTCTATTCTTTTCATTGCTCTTATCCCCCCCCCTCTCCGTCTCATCTTCCATCCTGCACTTTCTGTCTTTCTCTGTCTAATTATTCCATCCACCCCTCCCCCCTTCCGTCTTCCGTCAATATCCCTTTCACCATCTCCTGAATCCCTACTTCCACTCCTTCTTCTTCTCTGCACCTTTCTAACATATGTTCCCAAGTCTCCTTCTTCTAGCCCACACCTTCTGCACCGTCTTTCATCTTCCCCTCCCAGTATCTCCCTCCTCTCATTTTATTCCCCAATCTGTACTGCGCTATTCTAATCCATTTTTATTCTTTCAACCCTTTCTTTATATATTCTGGCGTCTCCTCCACTCTTATCTCTTTAAAGCAATCCTTATATCTTATATCTCTTTCTCTATCCCTTTTTCTCTGTTTTCTATCCTTTTCCACTCCTCCTCTCTCTCTTCGTTATCCCCCTCTTCTAATTTTCTTCTATTCCCTCTCTCTTCTATAAATTTCTTTCTTCCTTCCTCTAATTTAGATAATTTCTTTCCTTCTTTTGCTCTGGCTTCTATCTGTTCTAGACATCGCATTGCCCATTCTCTTCCTCTTCCTTCTTTTAGCCTTTCTTCAAATTTCCACGCCCTCCTTGCACTCCTCGTTCTTAATTCTTCTCTTCTCGTTTCCTCTCTCACCATATATTCCGGTGTCACCCATTATAACCCTAGCACCCATCTTATATATCTTTCTTGCATCGCTTCCACTTTCCTTCTTTCCTCCCATCCCTATAATTTAATTAGAAAAACGAGATGAATAGGATGATAAAAGTTTTATAAAGAAAAAGTAAAAAATTGGAAAAGATGCAATCTTTTGCTTCGCTTGCGTTGGTATGAGTCTCAACGCACCTTGACCTCTTGCAGGTTCAGTCGTCGAATGTGTTTACCGGTTGACTGGTTCCGAGGGGGGACCCCTCGTTATGGGGAGAATTCTGTAATTGTAAGGTCAGTCGTTCTTATTACTCGTACCCGTAACCTCTTTCACCTGTGTCTGCACGTATAAAAACAATGTCGACACACGTCGAACCAGTTGCAACTATTAATTAGACTCATTCAGACTATCGCGAATAGAAGTGCAATATGCATATGAAGCGTAATTGCAACAGACGATCGACAAACTTGATCAGTTAAGGAATTAACTGGATGACCTCCGAATTGAAAATCTTTTCAGTCGCATAGAACGGTTCAGATGATGGTGCTGGATAATGATCATGAATACTTAAGCGCATATAAACGAAATTCTGTAACAGAATGGTTGGAGAAAACAAAAGAGGCAACGAATGATGGTAATTTTTCAGGTACATTGAACATTGTACACTTCTTAGGTCAAAGGCCTCTTGTTACTACTATGAAAGCACTAATTTTAAGATTCACCAGGATAATTCAAAGACCTTTATTTGATAATACAAGTAGTTAATGGTGTGTGTTGATCATCTGCTGTTCAGATGAAAATGAAATGCAATATTCAAGCATATCAGGAAAACTTATTTGAAAGAATTATTTACAATAGGGCAACCTCTCCGATCTTAATGGCCTTGAAATATTTTGTCACAATATGGTAAACAACGTTTTCCTATACATTTTATAGCTACTCGGCTTTAATTTTATGAAAATATATTCAATATTTTTTCGGTCGCCTCGGTGGTTGGAGATGATATGGGTTAAATTTAAATTAAATTGAAATTAATGTTGGAATTAATTAACTGGAAATATACATAACCCAGACCTATTATTTATTATTTATTTTCTTAAGGCCTCCGGACAGCCGGATAGTTCCGACTGCAACACGCAAGAGACATGGCCCTACCCCTTCCTATAAAAATTCCCCAAATGAGTTGGGAAGAAGGAGACAACTCACGTTAAAACAGTAGCGAATTCGCAAATCTCTGAAGATGCTACGATCAGGGAGGTGTTGGCTCTCTGGGAGCTAATCTCGTTAAGAAGTATGGGAGGAAACTCGGGGTTTACAACGCAAATAGTGCAAGCCATAGGAGACAAAACTCACACCATGGAGCCCCGATGGGTCTGATGTTACCAACTGAGCCATGGCTGGTTGGTAACTTCGGCAAAGTGGGAGGCTCACAAGTGTCGTTTACATTTTTCGGGAAGGGGAAACTAGAAGCAAAGATAAAGCACGGAAATAGGCAACCACCACAACATGGGGACCCGCGAACCGCGTCTATCCTCTATTCGATCACGTCTAATTGTAAGTGGGCCACTCGAGTGGTCGCCCTGAACTGGTCTCACCAGTTCCCGGTAAACTATCCCACGAAATCTTTTATTCACGACAGCTTGTGATCTTTCTTTTCTCTGAATAACTAAGGGACACGATAGCTTGGCACGCAAGGGTAACAGAAAGGAGGGAGGGGTGGAATCCCGGAGAGCCGGGATTAGACACGTTACAAACTAGTCTTGTTAGAGGTAGACGAGTCTTCGAACTGCTCGATCTCTTGCTGAGAAGGGAAGGTTTGCGACTGCAGGCTGGTTACTGCAGGACTATGAGGGGACCAGCCGGCTCGATATTACAACCACTTCTATTGTTAGTTAAACGCACAGGTAGTAAGGACCGATCGCAATGATTGGTTTTCTTCACGCCGCCGAGCCTTGTGGTATATGGTCCGCGCACCGAAAAAGCCACAGGTCAGTGGGCGGAAGTCAGAAGTTACCCCGGTACTATTCCGCGCTTTTATGGGGTAGTAAAGTGCCGTTAGACGCTCTTGCGTCTTGCAGTTGGAATCATCCGGCTGTCCAGGGGTCTTATGAAAATGTATAAATAATAAATACAGTGAAGCTTGTTTTTGTACGGTCTTTTTCTATGTGATTTTTTTTTTGTGCGATTTTCTTTTATGCGGTATATGAATGCCAACGGTGTTGGCATTATATCACCCTTGTAATGTTCTCATCATAAGAAGATGCGCGTTTCGGACTACGACGAGTAGTATTGAATTATGTGCATTTTGAAAATTTCTCCATGTATAAAATGAGAAATTAAATTTGTTTAAAAATGTTTCCATGTGTAATTTAATTATTTATTTTGTTTGGGAAGCACTTTCTCGCGATTTCGTAATTTGTCGTAGCTATTTATGAAGTTTCTGAATATTTTTTTTTGTGCGGTTTCTTTTATGCGGTTCCTATCTACCGCACAAAAACTGGTTTGACTGTAATAGGTCTGGGTTATGTGTATTTCCAGTTATGTACCATTAATAATAAAATTTATTAGCAAAATTAGACAAATATGACTTAAAATTAATTAAATCATCTCCAATCGATGCGACCGAAAAAGTATCAATCCTATTTTTATAAACGTCTCGTAAACTAAACTCGTGCGGCAGTAACACGTAGAGGAAAAAGTTGGAGCTATATCGTAACACGGGGAGTAAGGTCGCTGTGATTTACATGGATAACTATAGAAACATAATCTTTTATTTACATTACTTAATGTTTTTCTACGACATTGTACACCAGGCTTTGGAATTAACTGTTATTTTCGACCGGTTCTCCAAGGCATCGCCTACTGGTTTCCGCTGCGCGTTTTGCCTCCTGCGACGGCTGTGGTGCTCGATCCACCTTAGACACGTACGATATGAGTGGCGCATTACGCCGAATTTATACCTGCCAGTCCGTCGTGCTTGACGATTTTCCGCATTTATACGTATCTTGGGGTTTCGGAAAGCCACTTGAGAGGGTTCGAGATGCTCGGAACAAAGACACAGCGCAGCGTATCGTCTGCTACAAGAACCCTACGGGTTCCCAGAAACGTTTACTGTCAAGCACTTGGGAAAGATTCTCGGCGAGAATATTCTGTCCGGCAACTGGCGTGGCGGGAACGAGGCACAATGAACATGCTGTATTGATTTAAACAGCTATTAAGCAGAACTCTTCAGAGTTCGTCGTGGCAATAGGTGGGGAATACGTTGTTAACACATTGAGCGCCGGCCCCGCGAAAATGCGGGTTTCTGAGTCTATCGCTTGAGCACCGGCCCCACGATAATGCGGATTTTTTTTTGCTGGTTTGGGCTTTAAGTGGCCGATACGGCGCTCAATGTGTTAAGGAATTTACACGTTATAACAAACAAAATAATAATTTATTACTATGGTAACAAAAGAAAATATCATTTGACAATCTGTATGGTGAAACAATTCATAAAACAACTCAAGTAAACACGGCGGAAGTTATGAACGTTCTGGTTCGTTGCCGTCGTGAAAAACGTTGACGATGGACACGCAGGGAAATATTCTGCCAAAAAATTTTCCTTGGAACGGCGAGAAACTGACAGTAATGACCTGTCATAAACTTCTCCATACAGAACAGCCCCGGGAACAGTACATAAACAAATCGAGCCAATCATTCGGCCTGCCTATCCCCACCTCAGCCGCGCCCGTAGACCCAATGTTTTGACGCCGAACGTCACGCGCTACACAGTTTGTGTGACCGCTGTAGACAAATATTTCGACTACAGCCGAAAATGCGTGTAAAACGAGGTCTGCCTCTTCCACTCTGATCCAATCGGCCGCGTATTCCTATCTAGAAAAGTCACCGCAGTCCTGCCAGGGAATCTTTTCTCAGCTTCGCATCAATACAATGTCACCACTTCGAACCCATACGACATGGCGTCTTGCCACCCCGTTAGCCCATTGCTTTTCAGCTATCGCTCATACGGGCAGTGTATTTGACTGCTTCGGAATAAACAAATCGACGGGCAACACACCACGCCTTTTCGCGCAACGTTGCATGTATCCATCACAGATACTGTGGTTACTGGCTGACGGACTGTGACAACGATCGACAGCAGATTATGTATCGAGATTAGGTTAAATGCGCTTAGGTGCATAGGTTGAATCACGCGTTGTAAAAAATAGACGACGAAATTTAATGGGACATTCTTCGCTAGCAAAGAATTTGGCATTTTATCATGAAATAATCAATATATAAAGTATTTTTCAGATAGAAATGTTTATTCTATATGTTTTGTTAAGGTAGTATAATGAAGGGCTGTAAGCCATTTTGGAATTATCTTGTGACGTCACACGTTCCCGACGTCTTTTCTTCACTGAATTCTTCGCTTTCCTATATATGTACTATATGGTCTAACAATAAGGTGTGGACGCGGTATCCTTCGGACTCGGTTCGGTATGGGCGCACTGCAGTGTGAACGCGGTATGCTACAGACGCGTACGGTACGAACGCGGTGCGACGCGGACTATAGTGCTGCATACGGATTTGTGTCGCCCCCACGCGATCTCCCGTAGGAGGGCACGAGTACACGTGCACGAATCAACATATTTCCGCAAACAAGTACTTTATAAGGAAGTGGATCTTACTTTCGACATTTCAATCGAGACATGTCCCCCAAATGCATTTCTGTATTTTTCTTTTTTCTTTTAATAAAAGTCTAACTACGTGCTTTACGAAAATAGCAATAACACTGTGTACATACGCGATTCTTTGTATTGCAGGTAGTGAAAGTCCAGTGTTTGGGTTGGAATCTAGCGTAGCGGGAGCAGTTGCTGGATCTTCTTTGAGGCTAGCACCACAAGAATTACCAAATGAAATTTCAGCACCCTACGAAGTGCCGCAGTTTCCAATCGAACAGATCGAGAAGAAACTGTTAATACAAAGACAACTAACTGTCAAGTAAGCGAAACTACTATCAATGGACTCATTAACATAAATTGATAATTAAGTTTTAAGATTAGTTTATTAGAAAGATTAATAGAATGATTAGTTTACTAGACAACGCGTAAAAGAAATTATGAAAATGTTGCGTTTGTTGGAATCGCATGAAAACAGTAATGGTAACTACCTTTGAGATCGAATATTTACAAATTTTCATTCAACAAAAATATTGATTACTAGTTCTCCGCGTTTCCAACAAATTACATTTCTTTAAAAATGTCTTTCACGTGTCATCTAGTAAATTAATTTACTAATAACTAAGGATATTATTCCGAAAGGCACTGGTGGCCGATCGAGATGAAACTTGGTGGGTATGTAAAACTCGACATTCCGAACAACTTTTTCCTATACATGTAACCGCCGCTCAGCCATAGTTTCGGAGATATTCGCGAAAAACTGCAGCTACTATTACATTGAATATGTGCATGTCCGAGTCGTGCGTATGTGTCAGCATGGTGCAACAGTTCATCAACTGTTTCTACAGATACATAGTGAGTTGAGATTCATGCCCTCATCATTGTACTGTATAGCTTTTTTTATTCCAAAGACACTAATGCTCGATGTCACTGACGTTGCCTGTGCTAACAATAATAATCCTTCTCAAATTTTCAAAGGGGGATGTTAAAAAGTCGCCAAATTTTGGGTAGTTCGAACATACTATGAAAAGAGGGTGGGGATCTTATTTGGATTCGGAGAAAATCAAAGTAGTTTTAATTTGCTTGAGTTTATTTTGTCACACGATGGTGACTCTGGGTTGGAAATTAAAGGTTGAGTTTCGACTTGATCTGACGATTGCGTGGTTAGGATTATTCCTTTGGTTACGCTTTCGATATTGTTCTGATCTTCTTCCAGTTTCGTGGAATTAAGAAAATTGGGTGGTAGACAGGGGAAAACATTTAAGCCTTGACAACTCATGTTGTGAATTGGAGTACTTATGGGTGAGGACGTTGGATTTTCAAGGAAGTACGTGTTTTTATTAACATGTTCCTATTGCAGATAGAGAATATTACGTTTCGTTTTCGATAGAGTCTTGAATAATTGTATCAATAATCATATTCAAGATTTTGATCGAATATTTTCTGCGAGAGCTACTACGTGTTTGCAACCACATTTTGGTATAAACAAAATTATTATAATAACAAAGTAGCTTACCTTTATCGAAATTTTCGAGTAAACGAACAGTTGTTCTAATTGTGAAAATGTAGCGAACGTAACGCGGTTATATATATTGAGGGAGATTTGTTACGTATAGTGCTGTGCTCGCACTCGCACGGACTTCGATAACACTGTGACACGCGCACGAAGCAGGAAGGCAGGAAGGGGGTAGCTTACACTTGGGCTTCAGCTTCGGCGGCCCTCACGGTCGCGACCGCGACTTGCGTCCTGTTCAGTCGTCGTGAGACAGCCGGCACGAAGTGACCTGTTTCGCGTTATGCACTGCGTGAGATTTCAATCATTTCTGGTCCACGACCACGACCACGACCACGAGAAATTACGCCCGTGGACACACGCAAGACCAACGATCAGTTACCGATAACCTTTTCCGAACTCGCGGCTAGTGTTTTCGAGACTAGGCCGTGTGAGTCGGTCTGGCGATTCATAGATATTTTACGCTTCGATATTGCGTTCACTGTACGTCTGAATAATTCAACTTTGCCAACGTTTATCGACAAGATTGGAAGTGAACCGGATTAGGCGAAACGTGCAACCCTTATATCTTTTGTTACGTGCTTGTGACAGTTCGAAGAATTTCCTTTTCCGACATTGTACGTACATACGTATTATTTCTTGTCTAGTCATTCTGTCATCGAGAAATCACTCTGCGAGAGGTTTATTCCCTTTTTTTTTATCCAGATATTTACCAAGTAAATTAGTGTCTGAAATACAATATAATTTTGCGAATATTCGAAGCAACGAATCGGTGCAGTTTCTCATAACCAGAGTCTCTATTTGTTGGTAGTTACAACGTACATAGGTGGTCATTTCATTGCAACTTGAATCATTGATTTTTGATTTTGTCGAAACAGTTCGGATAAATACGGTTCACGAACGTTCGTACCTATTTCGCTTCCATTGATTTACAATCTGTGCACGGCATTTTATCTCGAATCAACTATATCTTTCATTCGTGCGTTGCGACACACAATCCGAAGAGTCAAGTTAATACATATTGAAAGATCGCGTGCGTGTTAAATGATTTCCTTATACGTTCAAAATGATTAGTTTCGTTGTCACAAGTGTTGCAATTATAGAGGTACAGTGAGTGGAACGCTAAGAAAGAATTTCGCATTATCTGCTGAAAGGGTGAATGATGGCTGTGAATGCACTTGTAGAATATTAGTTAATGCTTATTTTTAATAACGTCGAATATGATATATGGAGGCTTCGGTCCTTTTCCGACGGTTCGTACAAATATTTCGTGAGTCTAACAGTCTATTTGAAATTACGTTATGCAACTGAAGTTCAGAATCAGAACGACATAAATCGAAATCGATAATACGGTGCATAATAGAAACTAATACGAAGTATAGGTACACGTGAATACAGTATTATGGTATGCGAACGATGTTATTTTCATTCTGAGTCTTACCGATGAAGAAGCAAGGAGTAATATACAATACAGTACAATATAATACAATACAATGCAGTACAATACAATACAATACAGTACAGTACAATACGATACAGTACAATACGATACAATACAATGCAATACAATACAATAGTAATAAAGAAACAAAATTTGACGAAGCGTTTCGCCGTTTTGACACTAATATCGTGTATGCAGGAAAAGTAAGAAACAGGAAGGATTCTGTAACATGTTCGCTGGTGCGAACGAATCGAAACGGTGGCTGAGGGATAATAGGATACTCTTGAGGTAAATTAAAGTGCGGTATTAACGATTACATGTACTCTTTGATGAGTAATGTTGCCAGTAAACGCCAGTAAAATAGTTTGATCGTGGTAGTTGTCATTGAATTACTTTTACCTATATTACTCTCCATCAGTCCCGTTTAGCAAGCCTTGCGGCGGGCAAGGGCGCCCGCCGATGCCCGCGGGCATAGCTGAGGGCAATGTGACATTAGCGGGAAAAATATTGTTATAGGCTGACCCATCACAAGGGGGCGTGGTTCGTTGCCCGCCAAGTCGCTTATGCCCGGGGAACCAAATTCTTTGCCCGCACGGGCGATAGCTGAACGGGACTGCTCTACGTATACTGCTCTATGCATATTGCTTTCCAAATAAGTTCGAAATTCGCAGCCTGATCCTACGTGGATAAAGCCTGAGATATTTCGATGGCCAGCAGCGATCTTCATATATCTACAAATTTTAATTAGTCTTGGTTAATAAGTAAATGTAGCAATAGTTTGTCGAAGTTCAGCTTGCACATCTCGCAGTAGTAGCTGAATGATTCTGGTTGGTACGATACTTGATTTCGAAACTATCGTCATTTCAGCGAATTACTAGTTACAGTAATTGAATAAACTATCACCAATCTTTTTCATTGTTTAGTACATTACAATATTTATTTCTCTATATATTCCGAGTATGTATACGATAGTGGATGAAGCTTCAGTGAATGTCTACTACTGCAAAATTACTATTAAACAACAAAAATATTGGCTACGCAGAGTCCACAGTTACGAGTAAGTGGTAGAATTTGTGTAATGCCCGTGTAATCATACATTTTGTATGCGAGTTTATCGTTACATTTCTACTATGCTCCCCATCGGCGACCATGCGCCTGTACAACTTTTAAATATCCAATTACGTGATCGCTACTAACACTATAATTGAAGTACGAACGAACATGTGCACTTAGTTTCTCCTATTATATATTTAACAATGATATAACAAAAGATAAACGTTGTTCAGAGTTACCGGGCTTTATGCGTCCATAGTATAGACTTTTCTAAGATTTCTGACATATGAAACGATACTGATAGGTCCTATGGGGGGTTCCTTAATTTCACAGGTTCATCAAAAAACAGATATAGAAAATATTATTAACGAGTTCCTACCTTCTACAGTTCAAGTATTATAAAACCTCATAAATGGTTTTGATGTTTGAAGAAAACAAAATTCAACTGACGCATAGACATACAATATAGTTTACTGTATGTAAGTCTAATAGATTGCGTCGTAATAAGCTGTTCCAAATAACTCGGTAAATGATCCCCGGCTAGGAGTGTCTCCAATTTACGGCGACGTTTCGGGAAACCCTGACCTGGTAGTCATACAGACTCTGAAAAGCAAATACTACTAAACTATCTGTGTTTACGAATGCACCTCTTGCCCAGTAAGACAAGCCTGTCGGTGTCGAGCGATATTGCGCAACTTCTGACAATGAACGACTTAACGACTTAAACAGTTTAAACGTTCAGGTATATGAGTTACTTGATTTATACTTATTTGTGTTACACTCGCTATACAGGGCGGTCGGTAACCGAGCGTACAACAGGTAAGGGGGTGATTCTACAATATACAGGGTGTCCGTCTATAAATGTCCGAGCAAATATTTCGTAATTGGTTGAAGTTACAAATATCCTCTTTGATATTCCAAAACAAATTCAAAAGTACTTACAATCCAGTTTACTTCTTCGATACCTCAGATGCCGATATTCTCGTAAACAATGCATAATATTGGTTTTTTACCGAATATCATTTTGACTGCAAATGACTCCTACTTCATAAATGTGTGAAAAAATGGGGGTATGAATTTTGGAAAACGATGGTGACCGTCATAACTCGCAAAGGTCACGAGTAAAAAAAAATATTTTACATTTTATAGCAGACCACCCCCTTACTCATGGCAACTACGACCCCATCTCGGGGAAACAAGCTCCCCCTATGTGATCCTACTCTAGCAGGACCCCTCGCGGGCCACCCACACGGGGTCCCCCCACCCGAGAGTCGTTCGGCTGGGCGGTACGAGTCCCAGCTCGGAGTACCCCTCCCTCGCTCGGGGGGTGGAGTAACCCCGTGGGTCTCTCCACCCGGCCGAGGGAGGAGGTGTGCGCACGCGGTAAGGAGGGGCCAAGGCGAGTTCCGGCTCACCCCGTCCCCTCGCCCCAGCCAGCCCGTGACGCACCGAACTAATACTCCATCCTAACTACCGCGTTAAGTGCAATAATTGCGCATGTATAATGCGCAATCTAATTTCGTCTATAACAATATTTACTTAAATATATATTACGACACCTCCCGTATTCTTCTAGCGTACACTTCTCATCTTGCTGCTACAACCGTGCAATCCCCAGATTATATTCTAGTATTAAGAAGCGTATGATTAATATAATCTAGGTCCCGACAACCTTAAAATCTCTATCGGGTTTTTTCAACATTTTTCTCGGTCACGAACTAATCGAACAACAAGAGATCCTATTATATACAGATCCTACAGATCCTATTGTATACATGTATTGCAATTATTGATAAGGTCATAAAGCGACTGACTAGTACATAAATCACAATTTTATATTCAGCGTTACTTTAAGGTCGTTTTTAGCATTTTTGTTTGCACTTCCTGTAAATAGTGTAAATAAATAGCAAATAAAAATCTTGGTTAAACTTTACCTCTGGAAATCAGAAATTTCTAACTTTTTGCGAGAAAATGCCGAAAATCCAAGTTTTAAACCAAGGAGATCACTAATTCAAAAGTTATACGTGTGTAAACATGTGCGATTTTCACCATTTTTGACAGGTAGGGGCACCGCCATGTTGGTATCTAGCGTCGCGCGTCGCTCACTGAGCTGAGCCGTCAACGTAGAGCGCCGATCTTTGGGAGGAAATATCTTTCCCGCACACAAATAAAGAAAAAGTTGTAAATATAACTTGCAATCCTTACTCGCTTGCATGGCTAGGGGGCTCCGCCCACCAGACCCCCAGGAAACCTAACAGAAACCAACAGAATGTTTTGTACCTGAACTATAGGATAACTAGATGCCGAAATCCCTCCTAACTTCGGCTTATCCAATTGGATCTTGGTGAAAAAGTCGACAATCATCTCACGGCAATAGTGAAACCACGCCGCAATACAGTGATTTCTCTATATACATATGTCGTCAAGGCCTGGATGATAAACGTTGCGGAACTATCCCCACTACCGCAAGGTATACCCCGTGAGGGGCCACGAAGCTCGAGAGGCCTCGAATGCTGAGGAGTGTAAACATAACACGGCTTGGCTGTGTATCCTAGACGAAACATGACGCTGGCAAGACCCGTATTGTTGACATATATCGAGAATTCGCTGTGCTTACTGACGAAACAGATGGATCTTCCACTGTAATATCCATCAACTTGTACACCGTATCTAGCAGCTCCGCTCGTTAAGCGACGCGCGACGATTACTACATGCCAACATGGCGCCGCCCTTACCTGTCAGAAACGCTGAAAATCGCATATCTTCACACACGTATAACTTTTGAACTAGCGATCTCTTAGTATTGAAACTTGGATTTTCGGCATTTTCTCGCAAAAATTTACAGGATTAAATATAAAAAGCTAAAATTTCTGGTTTCCTGACGTAAAGTTAAGCCAAAATCCTTTTAAAAAAAGGGTCAAATCCTACCGACTGATTCAATTTTCTTTTTAATTTTATTGCATCTTTTAATTACGAGTCATTTATCTCGATATATGTGTATATTATTAACTTCGATTAATTAGATTTCTGAATCAGTCGGCAGGATTTGAGCCCGGGTCATCCATGTGGAAACATGTCATGTTACTATCACGCCACACCGTCTCTTGTCCGAGAAAAAAGATATTGTATTTTACGGGAGTAATGAAACTTTAATCGTTAATATCTCGGAAGCTATTGAGTATTTGACCCTATAATGGGGTATATTCGTAAACAGGAGAACGAGATCTATGAGTGTGCTAAACTTCAACAAAGTCGGTGACCTGAAGGTCGTGGACTTATCGTCTCTACGCAAATCGGATAATTTGTTTTGAACGTTCTCGTTTGTTGTACGACTGCTCCTGCTTCTCTTTCCTTTTACATTCCTTAATAGTTAATTTGTGTTCTAAGATAAGTCCTCACATATTTTGGAAGGGCAGGAATCCGCGACCAAATTTTCCTGGAGAACATTGATTCTGCAGGTGAGTAACCGTTCTCCAGCGGTGTTGTTCTGTAAGCCAACATCCTAAATTGATATCGCCGCATTTTTCAACACATTCTATGCGGACAATTTTTCCCCAATCCAAGCCGAAAAGCGGGCGATACTGATAATGCACGGCAAGACTAGTGCCTATGTCTATAAACAGAAAATGCGTAATTTGACCTTCACCGAACATCCGAACAACGGTGTTTCAAAATCCATGGATACTGAACGTCTGGTGCGGCATTATCGAAAATTTTGTCACTGACCCGCACTTTTTCGAAGGACATTTAACTGGGCAAGTTTATGTTAACTTCCTACATGATGTACTACCCCAATTATGTGAAGAATTACGTCTAAATAAAAGGCGCGTTATGTGGATACATGATGACGGTGCGCCTCCGCACTATGCACTATGCTCTCGAACAGCAATGAATGAAATCTTTGCAGAATGGTGGATAGGTCTTGGAGGTCCTGTAGCCTGGCCGCTCCGTTCGCCGGATTTAACACTACTCGACTACTTACTTCCTATGTAATAAATGTTGGAATGTTGAGCAAACTTAGAAAATCATTTAAACAAAGAATTGTTAAGTGCATTGAAGTAAGAGCAAAGAGTAAGAAACAAAGTGAGTGCATTGTGTTCATTTTGAACACATACGAAACTAAAGAACAAATAAAAGGTCCACACCTTTTTTGCAACTCCCTGCAAGTTTGACCTTAAATGACCTTGAGTCATAGGTCATTGAACTCATCTTAAAACGTACTATTTGATGGTGGATAAAAAAACATTTAAAAAAAGAAAGTTGACATTCACTTCACCTTGGAGTGTGCACCGGGAATAATAAAAGTCCCACCGTATGATGTCCCCCTCGGTACTGAACAACTTTCATCTGAAACATTTTTGCGTAGAATCAATATTTTTGGAGATATTCGTCTGTAACGCTTTACAATTTCCACCCGGTATGAATTCCACGTTTTTTTTCTTTTCCTTTCTTTTTTATTTCTGACACTATGTTGTAGTAGTGGGGTTAATAAATGACCTCATAAAGACACATTCACACAACCCCATGTTTTCAAAACTAATGCCGGATATTAGTCAGGAACTGTTTCACCGATCCACTTTAAATTTTCCACACTATTAGTTCATAATATTCCCCAGAACATGCACCAAAAGGTTTAATCAAATTTTCAATTTTAACCACTTTTTAAAACTAAGTACAGCGATAAGTTCTTGCGAAAATCGTAGTGAATTGTTTAAAGTTCCACCATTTTGAAATATGCCATTTTTACACCACCTTTGGTTCATGTTCTTACAATTGTCAAATAAATTGAAAAAAAAAATGATATTGGTTTCAGAAACAAATGTTTCAGTTTCAGAAAAATACCTATTTACGATGCTGATCAATTTCTTTTGTATTAATCATCATTTTATTGTTGCAAAAATTTTGTTTACACTTTATAACGTTAAATAAAATACCTTTATAGTTCCGAAAGGATTAGCGCATTAGTCTCTAACAAATTCCAGAAATTTATAAAAAAATAAACTGTTTTATAGGGACTTCTCCATTTAATTAATTGATTTGAAGTTTTCCGAATATTTTTGAGCATTACCGTTTCCAGGAATTATCTAAATCAAATTATATTCGAATTTGTTTACAACAACGAAATAAAAATGATGTATCGATGATATCGTGAAAGTTAGAACAATTTTGATTTCCACTAATAGCTTATTCATTTTGTTCGTTTGCGTTGTTGCACGTTATTGGCAATGGGCTACTGTCCACTTATCTATCTCATGTACTCTTAGTAATTGCGTTTATTCTGTTCATCGACCGGTTGGCGAGAGGACTGAACCAGCCATGAATAATTACGCGATTTGACTCGTTTGCCCTCCACGATAATCATCGACTGTTTAGCATTCTAAACATCGAAAAGGAATTATTGTATTATTTACTTATTTATTAACATGTAACGTGCATTTTATTCAAATTTTTTTGTCAGTGCCAGAGGAAACATGTTTATTCTATTTTTTCCAGAGCTGCCAAAGATCTAGAAGAACGTCGTAGTCACTATGAACCCTCGCTTGGACCCGGTATACCAGATGACGTCGATCATATTTTCAACCTCGAGGAAAATGATTTCGTACCACACTTTCAAAGAGTTTCTATATCTGGAGAGGATACTTCCGGAGTATGTACAAAATTGAATTTCAATTCGATGAATTTTCAATATTTAATTTTCGTGAGTACAGTAATTTTATTACTAATACAGATATTAGCTCTTTAATTACACAGTTCTACACACATTTGGGCAACTAACTTGCAGTAGGTGTTTTAGTCAATCTTTTTCCCTTCTATGTAGTGTGTGAGTTTTGAAAAAATCCCATCTAGCGGCTCCTCTAGTTAGACGACGCACGACACTGAGTACATACCAATATGGCGTCGCCCTTAACTGTCAAAAACGTTTAAATTGCTCAACTTTCAACACGCATAACTTTTAAACCAGTGAATTCCTAATATTAAAACTTCGATTTTTGGAATTTGCTCGTCAAAATCTACAGGATTATATAAAAGAGAGTTAAAAATTTCTAGGTTGCCAAGGTGAAGTTTAACCCTGATTTTACTTTCGGGTCATATTGTCTCGAACAGTTTAGGCATAACAAATTAGGCGTAGCCAAATGTTAATGTATCTACTACTGTACATTGTAGATGTTAAATATCTCTTCAGAAAAGAATAACGAAGTAGAAACATAAAAAAAAAATAAAAAAAAGTTTAGACCTTTTCTTCGGTTGCTATGCTTATGAATCACTGTTGACATACAAAATATTTCAAATATTTATTTTTAAAAATATTTTAGCTAGGTAAAAAACACAGTATAACATTTGTCTTAACAAACAATGCCACATTCCATATAAAGGTATAAAGTAATGCATTTAAAAAAAAATAACTCGATCTTAATATCTCCCTCTTAACTCTCTTACGTGCAAAAATGCTATACGAATACACTGTACTAGTATGCTGTTTACTACTACTACTAATATTACAATAATTTTGTTATGTCATCAATAGTTTGTAAGATGTGCATCTGATTAAAAGAAACAATTAAATATTAAATATTATTATATAAAAGAAATATTAATATTAAACGTTCGGTACGCAGGATTTCCCGAAATAATTCAACATGTATATTTTAGGTACCTTTGGAAGATCTCCAGCAAGCGTCACATATGTTGGTTCAAGCACTGGCTATACGTGAGAAATATATGAATAATTCGAAGCAAAGTTACCCTTCTATTACTTCACGGTTTTTACGCAGTATCGACAAGAGACCAATAAATAGTGACGATGAAGTACAGCATGATGACCGCAAGGCCATCGCAGGTATGTATCATAGTATGCGAAGGTATGGGCTATTCCACGCCAACAATAAGTGATACCACATATACAAGTATTCTTGGGTCTTACAATCTATAAAATTGGATAGTGCACGAATTAAAAGTTGATGACATTTTATTTGTAGATCACCCTGTTCACGCGCCTGCATCTAGAGGAGATCCATGGGAATGCGAATTTCCTCCGTCGAAAAATTACAAAATCGCTCCAGTTAATGGTGTATTCAATGTATATGCTAACGAAGAAGATTTTGCTGACGGAAAACCAATTTCATATTCGTATCCAGATTTGGCAACTTTCGTCAGAGATATGAATCTTCTTTGTACAATGATCGCTGATGGCCCTTTGAAATCTTTTTGCTACAGAAGACTGAGTTATCTTTCGTCAAAATTCCAATTACATGTACTACTGAACGAGCTTAGAGAACTTGCGAGTCAAAAGGCAGTTCCACACAGAGATTTTTACAACATCAGAAAGGTCAGTATAGCAATGATACGTACACAGTGGAAAAAATACATATACATGTTAGTGGCAGCTTATTTCGAGAGAAATCGTCGGCAGATCGCCTGACGCTACTTCGCTTTCGGTTAGTTCAAGGTAGCCGATACTTTGTACATAGTCACGGCGACTTCTGAGGGTTGGCCAGTGCTTTAGGTAGTGTCAAAGTGGGGAAGACGGTGTGTGTCTTCTGGTAAGAGCAATGTCTCCAGATCAGGGGAATTGACTCGAATTGAGGAAGAAAGATACCCTCTCTCTGTCAGTACCGGATTAGTCACGTGACATTGTGAAGGAATTGCACGGAGGAACAGCGTCGTGGAAGGAGAAGGGTAAAGTGGGAGATAAATCTTAATCTGGCAACTCTGGGTAACAGAACTGTGATGGCCCTCACGGCGCGGCACTTACCCTAGAACCGTCGATCTATATCGTACGCATGAGCGAATATCTGCATTATGGCCTACCTCGATTGCTAACAACGCCATACTACAAACGCAATATTATTCTTCTATCAATTAATGTTAAACCTATGTCCGTAAGATTATTGATAAGAAAAAAAGGGATTCTTGAGAAATGGGGAGGTTGATTTTCGATTAACGCTTTACTGGTTATAATACTATATTTCAACTAATAGTTAAACGCTCGCTGTTGACTCTCTCTCTAAAACGCACTGCAACACATGGCTCCACACGCCGAACTTCCACGCTTGCACTCTGTATATCGCATCCATGGCTTACATTCGTAAAAACATATACTTTTTACATATCCTTCTTTTAGAAAGTTTCTTAAGGCTTCTTTCCCACTCTATCCTTCCCCTTCTACGACACTACTCCCCCACGCTTCCGACACGGCCCGGTTAGGTGACGCGTTTCGTTTTTGACGTGTATGTATCACAACGTCACGTAACTAATCCGGTACTGGCAGAGAGAGGGTAAAATTTTCCCCTCAATTTGAGTCAATTCCCCTAATCTGGCGACACTGAATGAAGATGCGCATAAAAGAACGGTTAGTGAGGGAAGTTGGTGTTTGAGGGACCCCGACGCTACCCAGACCTTTACCTACTATCAAAAGTAGTAATTTAGTGGGTAGAGCACACCGTAACCCACCCAGGCTTGGCTTATATAATAATAGAAAGAATAATAAAATAATTTTCAAAGGAATTTTCCAAAAGTTTTGAATTTTGACCAGTGTCGTCAGACCGGGAAAATTGAAGGGAATGCAGTTACCCTTTCTCTCTGTTGTTACATACGAAGAACAGATTCTGGTCGACTCTCCCTTAGGAATCTGACAGGAAACATCATATAACTCTTCGTTTAATCCTATGAACAGAGACCCAGCTGTGGACCTTGAAAATACGGGAACGTGATTCTACGTTACCCAAGACTATAAACAGACTTAAGATCTTTAATTTACTGGAAACGACAAAACACGAGAATGTGACTGAGTGGGGGAATTGCGTCGTAGCGGGGGTAAGGTTGAGTGGGAGAAAAGTCTTGGTCTGGCAACACTGATTCCGATACCGAGCTCGACGCAGTGGACAAAAACTCTCGAGTCGCGGTGGTTTTTGTATCGGTATCTACCGCGTAATACCCGTCGAAAAGGATGCTTTCGCATTTTCGAACAAAACTCAAGTGCCGTTTCCCGGGAACGATCATCTATTAGAGTTCGCAGGGCATCGCTGGCGACGGAAAGTCGTTTATTTTACTTCCTTGCGCAATTTGAGACTTACATATACAATAAGCTATGTGGCGCTATGCCCGTTAGACGAGTCGCCACAATCTGTGTGCTATTGAGATTTTCTATGTAAACGACTTAAACCCATTATACAAGATATAGTTACGACCAAATAAATTAATATTAATGCCTCATTATTATTGTAGGTTGATACACATATTCATGCAGCTTCGTGTATGAATCAGAAACACCTTCTCAGGTTCATTAAAAAGACCCTGAAAAATCATGCGGATGAAATCGTTACATGCTCAAAAAACGGAGAAACAATGACTCTTCGAGAAGTGTTTCAGTCCATGAATTTAACTACTTATGACCTCAGCGTTGACATGTTAGATGTTCACGCAGTGAGTATTCGCCAATATTTTATTTGCTACAATCGTATGTACAAGTATATAATTCATGCGTACTCTCTCTAGGATAGAAATACGTTTCATAGATTTGATAAATTCAACGCTAAGTACAATCCTATTGGAGAAAGTCGACTTCGCGAAGTCTTCTTAAAAACAGACAATTATCTGGATGGTAAATTTTTCGCAAGTATTATTAAGGAAGTTGCCAGCGACCTTGAAGAATCGAAATACCAAAATGCAGAACTACGTCTCTCAATTTATGGCAAAAGTCCTGAGGAGTGGGACAAATTAGCAAAATGGGCTATTCAGGGCGACGTATATTCAGATAATGTTCGTTGGCTTATTCAGATTCCTCGACTCTAGTAAGTCATTTCTACTTGGTAGTAATCAGTAGTAGTAATAGTAATCAGCCGACACACATTAATTGAAAGTTGTTATTTATTTTTAGTGATATCTTCAAATTGAACAAATTGATGACAAATTTCCAAGAGATTTTAAATAACATTTTTCTTCCACTCTTTGAAGTAACAAATGACCCCAATTCTCATCCAGAATTACACAAATTCCTCCAATATGTAAGTAATTTTAGACGTATGCTATTCGAAGTTTGTTTGTGAAAGTAGAAATGGAAGAGAAACATATATTAGCAATTAAGAAATTCATTAAATTAATAGTAATTTAGAAATTTTGTCGCTTTATAAATATTTACATAACGAATACAATTAGATTATTATTATTATAATATTAACTTAATCCCGATTATAGGTAATAGGATTTGATTCTGTTGATGACGAAAGTAAACCTGAAAATCCTTTATTCGATAAAGATGTTTACCCACCAGCAGAATGGGATGACATTGAAAATCCTCCTTATGGATATTATCAATACTACACTTATGCTAACATGACTGTATTAAATCATTTTAGAGCGTAAGTTACCTGGTAATTACCTGTTTTATTTATTTGAATAACATGTGCATAACGAACAACGTGAAATTTTACAGCGAACAAGGGTTTAACACCTTCGTTCTTAGACCTCACTGTGGTGAAGCTGGTCCAATTCAACATCTTGTGTGTGGTTATATGATGGCAGAAAATATTTCCCATGGGCTTTTACTTCGAAAAGTACCAGTACTACAGTACTTGTACTACTTGGCCCAAATTGGCATAGCTATGTCACCTCTCAGTAATAATTCTCTCTTTTTAAACTATCATCGCAATCCTCTTCCAGAATACTTAGCTAGAGGTTTATGCGTAACGTTGTCTACGGATGATCCACTTCAATTCCACTTTACCAAGGTTAGTGCGATACACTTTAATTTACATAATTCTTAAAAATGCTTTGGTAATTATAAAGAAAAGGGCACTCCTCGCCGACATTGATGGTTAATCTAAAAGTAACCCAGATCATCTAGATCTATTTCACACTTAGCCCTTCAGTGCACAGATTGTACACAATTCACATTTGTACTGTTGTGCACAATTTGTACTGTTTTAATTTTCTTTAAATAATTTTGAAAATCTTCAATGAATTCTTGTTTAAGTAGGAGTAGTTTTAACCAGTATGGCAACAATAGCATTATATAAGGAAACCTCTGAGTTTTTAGAAGGAATGTCAACAAAAGAATTGATATTGTTGTGAATTTCGCCCCTACCTCGCGTATCAAAGAAAATGGTTGATAGATAGTAGATGAATAACAGGTTTTAAATGTTATGTATATTAGAAGTAATAGATTATAAATTATATAGGTATGTAGTTGCCGAAGCTGTTTCATTTTTAATATTTTATTCAAATTGTTTGTCAGGAACCCCTAATGGAAGAATACAGTATTGCTGCGCAAGTATGGAAACTCAGCTCATGCGATATGTGCGAATTAGCACGTAATTCTGTACTTATGAGTGGCTTTCCACACAAGGTGCGTATAGAATGTGCACGTCTATTCTGAGCTTGCGGTTTATTTTCGAAAGCGATATCAGACTAGGAAAAACAGCAATTGCAAGTCTCGCGAAAATCGTAGAATGTGTAAAATAACGAGCGACTATAATCGCTCGTCGTATATAAGTGGCATCTTGTGATCTGCGACTGTTGTCGTCCGATGTAGCAAATGGGATCAAGCTCATTTCATCTGGTTTCCTACTTTTCGTAGTATTTGACTGTAGCTAGTTAAACTAATTGTTTTGTATTATTTTTCAGAGCAAACAATACTGGCTTGGACCAAATTATACTAAGGAGGGAGTCGCTGGTAATGATATTACCCGAACAAATGTGCCAGATATTCGAGTAGCCTATCGTTACGAAACTTTAGTAGACGAACTATCGAATATTTTTAAAGTTGTTGAGAAACCTGAGGCCGTTCCATTTTAATCAGAATCATAATATACATATTAATCTATCAGGTCCATAAGATTCGATAAAATTGCATTGAAAACTATTTGCAGCGCGAACTATAACTAATCATGTGATTTATGCTAACGATCTTTGTGAACTTTAAATGACTCCTTTGTAGAAGGTATTACTTTTATTAAATGAATGACGATATAGAAATTATTTTTTTAACGCTAGTTGTAAAATCATTAAGTGCAATTTAAATGATCTTGTTCAGATAATGCGTGTCCGTTTATACTGTCTGTTCGCGCTTGAATTACACCGTCAATTATCTCTGGAAGTATCGAAGATGCTTGAGAAATATGTTTACATAGACGTTAAATGTCGAATATTTTATAGAGCCGTACTCTTTCGAAAACATTTTTATTGCCTTATACGTGCCATGTGTCACCATGATTTTCGCCGTCGGTAATAGGCTGTTGGACTCTTTTTGCTAATCATAGGCTAACACAACATCAGGTTGCTGGCCATATTTCATCTCCAGCAGATCTATGTGAGCTGAATCCCTACTATGTTTTCCAAGGCTGAATGGCATATTGCCATCTTCCTTCATCTTCAAAAAATATGCCGACGCTACATGTGTATACATATAAAACAAAGGGCTCATTTGATGGCGAAAGCGAATTTTATGTACATATCTAATTTTAAAGAACGGATTGATAAATTTCATTTTTAAATGGAATTATACATGTATATTTTTTCATGTTGATTTTTTTTAATCCTACAACATATAAAACATACACTGGCTGAAGTTCCGAAAATCGGTCAAACCGAGCTGGGCTCACATTTTGTATATAACCTCATTTTGCATTTAAAACATTTTTCCTAAAAAAGAATTCTTAGCGACTCGAAGAAATTTTTTTAGCATATTAGTATGATTTTCTACCTCGCCGACATAACATTTTCTCTTTTACCCGCTTTACGCGGGTTGGGTCAGGTCTGGGTTAGACGTGGACACATAAAAACGGATGTTGGCTCACCAACAAATGTACTCTGAATAGTCATGTAAACACTACTTTCGTATCTTCAATATTTTACAAGATAATTGATTATACTATTGTATTTAAGCGCGGTTAATTATATGCTATCAGTAACTTTGTAAGTATACGATCTGTACGTATTAATCATTTAAAAACCATTTTGTTTTGTACATTCGGAAGCATTTGAAACACAAAAACATACGGGGTGCATGACTATATGTAATGAATATTTTACGTGGTCCTTCTACAAGGTGTCCCAAAAATGTTGTACTTCCTTGAAATAGATGATTCTTGAGATCATTTTATACAACTTTTTCCTTTGCAAAAAACACGGACCAATCAAGGCACGTCAAGCCGGAATTCCGTCCGCTGTCGCTGTGCCCTGATTGATCCGTCTTTTTCGTTAATAATTCCTTCACAAAGCCGCGAAGAATACTTTGGTAAAGGAAAAAGTTATATAAAATGACATGGAATGAAGTGCAATATTTTTGGGACACCATGTATGAAGGAAAAGAAATAATCGTAAGTAACGAGATTGTGATAAAAATTGTCTATATTTAAATATAAATCATTAATCAATCACAGGTACAGACTAAAATTCAAGTAAAGGTGCATTTCGATTTTCCAAAGAGAATCTAATAAAATATCTATTACATATTGTTAATCATTCTATCTATTACTGCAGATAAATATAAATTAAGTTACAGGGAAATGTCTTTCACTCATATTACAGAATTTTGATATAAGACATTGATAGATTCATGTGAAATTTTTCATATATGTTGACCAATATGATAATAGTTAGGTACTAGATAGGGTTAAAGTTTGAACTGTTCGAGTTTTCAATATGCATATTAAATTAGATATTAATATGAATTAAACTAATATATATTGTATTACTTTATGTTACAAATGTATAATATACACTAAAGAAATAATTCATTTTTTATGTCTCAGTTCCAGTAATGTTGTCAGCCCAATTTTCTGAATTTAGTTTTGGTCTCTTATCTTTTTTGTACATTTATACAGTCCATGTGTATAATATTTGTTTTTAACAAATGTATCTTCGACTAACGAAGGGATAGTTCTCTTGTAGATTGTATACCTCATTATAATGTCTATAAATTTTTATTACAATTAACGAGTAAACATTTATTTAAAAGTACTAAATTCGATATGGCATGCAAATAATTATATATTTACGTTCTTGAAACAATCTTTCAGTGAACAAGCTTTTACCGGCAAATATCTAATAATGATGATATGTAAGTAGACATGGAATCGACCTAGTGTCGAACCTCGAGGTACGCACACGATTAAAGTCCATGCATACCTCACAGGTAAGGTCGGCGGACAAAATATTAGAACCCTGGTTTTGAATCTAGCATTTAGCTAGAACGCCTGAGCATTTCTAGATGGCCTTTCGAGAGCGCATTGACAGTTCTCTGCTGGGCATGGCACAAAAAAAAATGTTTTTGGGGCTCCACAGCTCCTTAGGTACACTATCAGTACCTCTCCTTTACAACATCATGGAGATAGGAAACGTTCCTGCCACTTGGTGAAACAGCATCACACATCCTTATATGTGTTATTATACGTAAATTATACATATAAAATTCTGCTTAAATAATTTATCATGTTATATTAGAAATATATTTGTTCTGCAAATTTCACCACTGGTTCAACTTTAAACAAATTTTAAAAAATATGGTCATATTCTACGATTCTTCCTCTTCGAAATTCCGTTTTTTTTCCAATTTCTGTATGTATCGTCAGATTGGCCTCTCCGTCCCCTCACAAATCTAACCCCAACCAACTTTCTAACTGGTGAGATTATCGTGTTTTTAAAATAATTGATTCAATTAAAATAACAATTCATTCAAGCTATTAGAATATTAGTATTAGAATAAAATCATACCGTAAAAAAGTCAGGCAATTAGAAGCAGAAGCTTTAGAATTAATAAATAATTAACATAAAAAGTGTAATAATAATAATAATAATAATAGCAACAACAACAATAACAATTGTGATACAATTCTTCTTTAACCTATTCATAGTTTATTAATCATTTCATTTTCGAGATTGATGGAGATTTAGAAAACAATGCATGTTAGGGGCGTGTAAAAGGTAATGGTCATCCGTCCTAGAGGTGAATCTACACCTCCGGATCGGTGGACATTTGTCAAAGAAACTTGCCGCAAAATTTTTTATAACAAAGAAAATTATTGTTATAGTTTTTCTTTGCATTTACACTTTCTATATGCCGAGAAAAGAAGAAGTTTGAAAGGAACCATATGTCGCAAACAAATAGTTAATGAGATATAAGCTGTTAAAGTTTCTGCAAAATTTGATTGTGTGGAGTTATACGTATAGTGAAAAGCCTACTACTATAGTTTACCTGAGCGTGTCGATGAGACAAAACATAACTGTGCGCGTGCCTCGAGAGGCATACGAAATTTAAAGGGAAATTCGTCGCCATGCTCGTACCTAATCATTGTGACCCTGCCAATACGGATAAATTTGAAGTTGCAAAATGTGAAAGAAAACCTTGCGTCCAATGTTATAAATGCGAATACTAATCCAACAATATAAAATACTAATGTAAAGTACATTTACAAATTTTTCAGAATGATCTGTTCCTCCGTCGGATCCACAGCACACTATTCTTGACTTACGCGAATACGTCCGAATAATTGTGCCTGTCTTTCGAAGCCTATTTTCGAAGCACGAACCACCACATATCTACACAATCACTAAACACTGCACAACACACTTTACGAAATCGTGACAGCGAACGAGGAGTTACTCCGACCACAATTAAAATAATACTGCGATTTTAATCGCTTCGCTGCTACGGACGAGTTAGTGTCAGGTTATACTAGGCAGGTGAGACGCCCAGGGTCTATAAGCGCTAGATACAAAAACAACGTAAACAAACTCTGTCGGTTGAATTGCCAACTCGGTTTCCCGGAACTCCTTGTTTTTGTATCTAGCGTTTATAGACCCTCGGCGTCTGACCTGCCTAGTATAACCCGACAGTTACACGTCCGCGCGAGCGGATGTTCGTTCACTGTTACCGTGTGTTGTGTAGAATTTAGTGATTGTGGTCCAATTATTCGAACGTATTCGCGTGAGTCAATAATAGTGTTCTGCGGATACGACGGCGGAACAGAAGATTCAGAAAAATTTGTAAGTGTACTTTACATTAGTATTTTATAATCTAGGATTAGTATTCGTATGTAGAACATTGGATATAGGGTTTTCTTTCATATTTTGCAACTTCTAATATATGATCCTAATGCGCAGGAAGACAATGACTTGGTACAGGCTTAACGACGAATGTCCCTTTAAATTTCGTTTGCCACGCACACGATTATGTTCCGTCTCGTCGACACGGTCAGGTGGACTGTAGTAGTAGGCTTTTCACTATACGTATAACTCCATACAATCAAATTTACACCCTGTACATAGTGAGCCTCGTGCCGAAGGAAAAGTCGGAGTGGACATGGTGGGGACTACTCGTCGAGCAGGCGAAGAGGAGAAGCTACCACATCTGTTCTGCGACCCATCATTGAGCAGGCCTGGTTTAAATGTACGCGCTTTACACATTAATTGCCTCCAAATCATACGAATCATTCGCAGTAGAAATGAAGTCTACAGGATACTCGGTTTTTGCTAACACGTCTAAATTCATTAATTATTAGTAATGTTGAGAGTTCGGTGCTTACAGTAGAAAAGCACCCAAACGTTCAACGTTACGGTTCTATTTCGATGAAAAACGGTTGTTTTAGACGTCTGTAAACCAACAATTTTTAAGATTCCGAAGAATCCTTTGGCGTACATTCATATGCCACAAAGATAGCAAAATTATGCGTAAACTCATGTTCGGCCGAATACGCTGTTGCGGTAATCGGAATTTCATTCAAAATAGGCAAGCTTCCCGCAGAAAGAGACAGATTCTCGTACATATTTGTAGAGGAAACTTGGAACATGGGGAACTCAAAAGAGATGCGAAGGCTACCAATCTAGGTTTGCGTTAATACATTTGACGATTTTAGTTGAAAGCTTTATTGTATCTTTGCTTTTTTGTTTATTCATTAATCGGTATAGCGGTGTTTATTACACATCCATTGCGCTTCCTGTCAAGATTTAACGGGGAGATACTCATGCATTATTCTATATATGCATTGATTATTCCTGGTTATAATATTTTTTTAAAATTACAGAAGCTTTGTGTATATTTATATTATACTATACGTATATGTATAACTAATTTGAACTTGTATAACAGAAAAGGAATACATAATGACGGTTGGTATTAGGAACAATGTGATTGTTTTTGGTAGGGGTTTAGGGCGGTCGAGAGCTATTGACAATGAGATTGAGAAGCCGCAAAAGTTTCACTGTCGTGTAACGCCGTTGTTGCTGCACGAAACGAAGCGCCGCGCGCCGTGAAACGAAGTGTCATGAAACTCCGCGAAGCGCCACGCGCCGCGCCGCGACGCGCGGCGCCGCTCAATACGGCAACGCGTGCGCTTTCCGCGCAGAGAAGCCAGGGGCCACCCCAATGCTACTTTTACCTCGAGGTATAACTCGACGGTAGAAGCTTACTTACATGTTTCGTGTTGAAAAATTAAAGTACACAATGCAGTAAAACCTTGTTCTACTATGATCTCAGATAAAATACATTGTGATGGGAAATATTAAATTGAAGTGCTATTTACAACGGGAAAGAAATAGAGGATACGCGAAGTGAAGTTCACCGGTTACTGTCATAAGTATCAAAGCTCATTATTTATTTGGATCATGAAGTGTGCTATATATTTATAATAATTGCATGAAATCTTATACATTATATTCATTTCACACTAAATTGTTAAGTGTTGCTACTCATTCAACTTTTTCTTCTCGCAAACATTCCAAAAGAAATCGACAAATTATAGTATTGTTATCGACATTCGTTTGTTATAACATAAGAAGATTCTTTAGCGTATGTCATTATATTGCATAATTACAAAACAATACAATTATATTTAGCAATACTTTGTGCAACAGTTATGTGAACAATTCGAGTAATGTCGAAAAACCAGTTAATTACAATAAATGGTAAGAGATAACTAGTATCTGCATAAATCTTTCAACTGGAATGATATTAATAATAATCGAAGAAGGATATTGTTACAAAATTAATTGCTATCATCAGTGAATACATTAAGTTTATACGTTTAATTCAAATTCATATTACCTGTACACGTATACGTAGATGGATTACTGATTTACTGAACATTAATGTAGAAATGCTTAACAATTCGAACAAAGTAAAACTAAGGCTACTTAATTCTCATTTAAAATATTATGATTGTTAATGTCTGACGAAATGTATTTATCAATCAATAATTCTTTGTTTCCGAAAAACACAATCTACAGATGAGAGAATTGGATTTAATAATGAATAATTCGGGTTGCGCATCGTGCATACTCGAACCTCCGCCTGATATTCTTCACATACCGCCGCCTCCATTTCCGGCTATTTTCCAACAAAGTACTACCTTTTATCCACGAACGGATATATTGTCATTTCCACCTGACCTTAATGACAGCCCTTGCAAGCATTTTTGCGATCGCCGATCCGAAGGAGTCCAATATATAGAGATGCCCCAACAAGGTCTCTTTTTTAAATCCTACAGATTTAATATTTATAGCATTAACACAATTCGTTTTCTACACGTATCTCATTATTTATTATTTTTTAGAACCTTAAAATTTCGCTTCCAACCACTAGGAAAAAATCACCTGTAGCTAAGGAAATTAATAATAATGATAAAAAATGGGGAAAATGATTCAGTTCCTTAAAAGATATAGATACATATTCGCATAATTTGTTAAATATTTCTCACGTATAAATGGATAAAAGATAGGTAAAAATAGGCGCCTTAATCATGTTCATCTATTAACATTTTTGCAGGAAGAAACCACGTGGTTTCGTGGTTTAATTACGAAACCACTTCTGACTAGATTTGACAAATTTTTTAATTAAAATCGGAACCAATGCGCAACTAAGAAAAATATGAACAAAATAAATTTCTATCAAATTTTCGAATTTTTTGAAGTGCGGAGGAAGAGCTTTTGTTAATTTTTTATATAAATTCATTTACTGTACAAGCCCAATTATCGCATGAATTTGTTTCTCTTAATGTTTCTTAGAAAAGAATGGATCTTACAGATTTTTTTATTTTATTTGTTATTCTAATAATAATTGTAACAACAATAACAACAACAACAATAATAATAATAATAACTGTAATAATAACCACGTCAATAATAAGTACCGCATGTATTTTTGTTAAGAGACGAACTCTATTACTTCAAGTATAAATAAAGTAATGTGTATACTTTTAGGTACAGTTTTTGACGACACGTGGCTATTGGTCTTAATATCATCCTGCGTAGGTGTGATTTTCATAGGAATAATATTGGCAACATTACTCCTGAAATGCAAATTGTAAGTAGGGTTTGAATTACTCAGTCTCTAGATGGACAAGTAGATACTGAAAACTGATATTGCAAATAAGAAGATATAATTGACAATTTTACTTATTAACCTCTTGCACTACGATTTATTTTACAGTTTCAGTGATTAGAATTTTTTTCCAATTCGTAAATTCCTAAAAAAAAGGAGTGAATTTGTACCTATTGTATGCTTATATGTTCTTCAATAGCTATACGTTAACAACGCCAAAATAGAATTTTATTTCGATTTGAAGGAAATTAATAACATACATATTTATTAGACTCTGTTCAGAATCTTCTTGTAGGGCAAGGGGTTAAGTTTGTACCGGATATAAGTAGAATAAGTGATACTGACAGAAATTCTCCCTTACAAGTGTGCCAGTTCTTGTCATATCGTCTCGTACTGGTGATGAGTACACACTGACAAAAACAAGATTATTCATTTAATTAAAAATAATCGTCTATGCAATAATCATCGAGATCTCGTGAGCTGTTAGACATAAATATTACTTTCTGAAACTATTTGATCAACAGAGACTATTAAAATCGATTTTAAATTTGATAGTACAAGTTCAATTTATTTATAAAACATATGCATATATAGAACTTAAATCATTTATTATGTATATGTGAAAAGTACGTATTGAGTACGGTGTAAATGTACTTGTAAAAATACATGTAAAAGTACATGTAAATATGAACGACCCTGGGAAGTGCTACAAAGAAATTTCGGAAAAAAATTTTCTTCCAGAGTAAATAAATGCAACCCCACTATACATACAGTCAGTATACAAAGTATTCGTACACCTTTTAAAAACAAATAACTTTTTTAAAACTTGAGCAAACTGCTTGAATTTTGTGGAGATGTTAGAAGGTTTAGTTTACTAAGTAATACATAAATAATTTTTTTCAAATTATTATTGGTCGTAATTGCGAAAAAAAGTAGAGATCACGATTTTTAAGTTTTTTTATCTGGGTCTGTTATCTGTGTAAGTTATAAACAACTTAAAAATTGTGAGCTCCACTTTTTTCTTCGCAATTACGACCAGTAGCAATTAAAAAAAAATTATTTATGCATTACTTAATAAATTAATCCCTCTAAACAAAATTCAAGCCGTGTTTTCTAATATTAAAAAAGTTATCTGTTCCTAATGAGTGTAGGAATACTTTGTACACCTAGTGTACATACGAGTATGCGCAAGAGCGTGGTCAGTATCGTAATATCGGACAAACAGACGATTATATCAAAATTGTGGTATAGAATACTTAATGATTTTGAAGAAAGTATCATTCTACATCAAATGATTACACTTTATACACACGAAGTTATAGATTTTTATGAAATTACATAGACTTGTAGAATTCGGTACGCCGAATACAAAATGGTATTATTTGAGCTTCGTAAGTTGTAAGTGTCGAAAGTTTGGGTCAACGTTCTTCCGAAAAATTGTAAATTACTAAACAATATTACAGTAGATATCAGCATGGGTCAAACGAGATTTTGTACATAAAACTTGAAAGTTTAATTCAAAGTATACTGCTTTAAATTTAACTTATTATTTCTGTGGGAACAGAGGTGGTATGAAATATTCGCCAATCACAGGAACACAAACTTTAATGAGACACTCAACAAAGAAAACAAAAGTACTACACAAACTGAATACGCGTTCGGACCAGCGAAATTCGCCACTGTCTGAGGTTAATCTCAACTCCCCGAATGCACAAAACCGTCTCTCACGATCGTCTGTTCCGTCCTCTTTCTCCACGTCTTTCCAACCGTCTTCTCGAATCATCTCGTCACTGTTCTTCGTTCGTCGTCGCTGTCGCAGCCGTACGCACTCTCTCTCTCTCGCTCTTTCTCTCTCACGCACACTCGTCGCGCTCTTTCTCTTTCTCCAGATTTCTGACCGGTGAATTTTAAAAAAGACAAAATTTTACTATTAGGGGGACCCATAAGTAATCAATTATTTTTAAATCGAAAACAAACTTTCTAGTAAATTCAAGTTTTTATTTCTTAATTTATTATATAATCTCCATCATGATCAAGGACAGTTTGCCATCTTTCCTGCAAATTTTCAATCCCCCTCTTATAGAAACCCAGGGTTCGTGAAGTAAAATATGACTCAATGTGCCTCCGTACATCTTCTACAGAAGTGAATGTTTTATTTCTTAAATAACGCTCCAGAAATCTGAAAAGATGATAGTCAGAGGGAGCAATATCCGGTGAGTACGGGAGGTGCGGTAAAACTTCCCATTGCAATTCTTTGATTTTTTCCTGAGTGAGTTTCGCTGTATGGGGCCCGGCATTGTTAATTTGCAGTATTACACCTTTTCTGTGGACTAAAGATGCCCTCTTTTGCAATAGTTCTGAATACAGCCGTTGTAATTGCTGACAATACGACTTAGCAGTAACTGTTTCTCCAGGTTTCAACAACTCAAAGTCAATTATGCCACGACAGTCCCACCAAATGCACAGAAACACCTTTCTAAATGATAAGCTAGGTTTAGGGGTTGATATTGCGGTTTGATTTGCAGAAAGCTATTGCTTCGAACGCTTTATATTATCATAAAGAATCCATTTTTCATCTCCGGTAACGATTCTGCTAAGAAATGGATCTCTACGAAATCTGGATAGCAATGAAGTGCAAATTGATTGACGAATATTCTTGTTGGTCTCAAATAATTGATGCAACACGTATATTTTTGAATTGTTATAAGAAATAGATATAAGCGTATCCTCTCTTACGATGCGACCTTCGTTCTCGGCGCGGCGGACCGCGATGGAACTGTAGGGTCTACAGGAGACAGACCTTTTTCTGTGACCGTTTTCGCCCATTCAAGACATTTTCCGTGGCTCTCTAAGGCCCTGTAAAGGCTGTCTCAGTATTGATGGTAAAACCGTGGATGGGGTAATACTACGTGAGCAAATCGAAAAAAAGCAATAACATCTTTTCGTTTGACGCATCGTTTTCGAGAAAATCGAGTTTAAAAATCCGTCGGTTTCGCGGGCTTTAGTATAAGCAGGAAGTAGAATTGGTTGGTCATGATCAGACACGTCAGACGATTCCCATTCAATGCCTGCGTGTTCACCGAATTTTTAAACTCGATTTTCTCAAATACGAGACTTCAATTGAAAAAAATTCATTCCATATTTTTAACTTATTTTCTCATGTAGAATCACCCCCTCCAAGGTTGTACCATATAACTACGTACACCCCCTCCAAAATCGGGATACCCTGTATGTAGTCCTCTGAAAATAGGGGCGCGGCGGACTTGCCGACTTGTCGACTTAATCGTTTTTCCGCACCTTTAGTATACCATAGCTGACCAAATCGATTCGATATTATCGGGGTTGTCGAATATCTCGTATCGGTCCGAATCGCGTTCTCGTGTGTATGTATATATAAAAAACGTCTCGCAGAAGATAAAATTGATGTGTGAGTAGTACGATCCTTCGCGTTAAAAAACAAGGCCCCTAGAAACTTTTGAGGAATTCTAAAAGGGGTGATTCCCAAGGTGGTTCTAAGCACTTTTTTCCTTTGTCATTTCGCGCTGGAGCGTTTTGTTTTTGAGTTATTAACGAAAAACACGAACCAATCTGAAACAGGCTTACGCACCGAAACTTAAAGTACCGAAACCGGTTCGGGTCACAGTTACGATCCCTGTTTTAAAGGTTTCCGATCAAAATCCGCTCTTACGGGTTTAACCGAGTTACTGTTGGGCATCTAGTAACTAGTTACCGAAGCTACGTAGGTTACATGGGGTTACTGAGAACTTAATCTGATTCGGGTTAGGATTTTGATCTCTGATCATCATCAGGTTTCTATCTCTACTTTTCATGCAGCACGCACTGTCCACGCTTGCGCTACTCTGACTCACACCTGCCTTTATTCAAATGTAGAGAAATTTCTATTCGTTAATAACTTAGAAGTTGAGACCAAAATTTCAACACTTTTGATTTTCATCTTACTTTGTAGGGCCATATTAGTCAGAGACATACACACGGTGTTCCAAAACTGTTCCTTTGCAAAAGTGTCCGCCTTGGCTTTGTTAGGGAGTTATTAAGGAAAACTAAGAACCAATTAAAGCGTGGCCGCGGCGCGCGTTGCACTGAGCATAGCGTTGGTGGAGCGCTGCGGTGATGCAATGAATACGAGAAGGAGCAGAAATTGATTTAACACTTTCGCTGCCGATCAACGCTAAAGGGCCACGCGGTAATTGGTCCTTGGCTTTCGTTAATAACTTCTTAACAAAGCCGAGGCGGACATTTTTGCACAGGAAAATGTCACTTCAAACGACCTTGGGAACTGCCCTTTTCAGGGAGTCGGAACAGCTTTGGGACACCCTGTATGTACATATATTTACGACAATAGCGACGACTTTCGGTCATATTTTTGCGCGCTTATATAATGGACTATTACATTTTGTTCTGTTATGGATTATTTACAAACACGAAAGTTGTTAGTTTATGTTCGGTATTATGTTGTTTTCTCATTTGACCAGTAAGAAGTGTCACGTTTGTTAGTAAATGAAAATTTCTACTTAATTTGTGCCAAATGAGTCAGGAACAATACTTACTTGAGGAATAATATTTTTCATTACTTAAGCGTAACAAATGATAACAAAAAGGAGATATTAGAAATGATGAAATAATCAATTGTGACTATGTACTGTGTAGTAATAGAAGTGGTAAGAACGGGGTAATATCCATGCCAAACGCAGCTTCTGGTGTACAAACGAAAAATGGAAGAATTCAAAATGAAGCTGTTCTTTATCCTTGCGCGACTGACACAATACAAGATAGCCGTGTTATGTGGGCTACTCTTACACCAAGGGGCACCACCAGACACTACTTAGAGGAACATACCTATGAAACAATCGGTGGAGGACAATTTCACAAACGTGCCTGTTCAACTACGCCAACTGAACATGTAAAACTCAAGGCAATTTACCGATATTACGTTTGTATATCTAGTAGTATGTTTATTCGTTACCACTTTTCGGAACTCTAATATCGTTTCTTTTACTCGTATATTCTTGGATCTGATTTACATATAATATGTAATAATGTGTATTGTGCAAAGATGTCATAAACAAATGTAATCCTTTTTTTCAGCATTTTTGTCCGAATACAATTGATTTATGGAAAATGCTGTGTTTTGTTGATTAAAGAGAAAACGATATTAATTGTAGAAATGGTAATTCATCGGTACTTCTATTTTATCGACAGCAGAGTTTCGGCTCAAATGTAAATACAAACGTAAAAGAAAAACACCCGAAGACGAACCGAGGTACACCGATTACCTTATGACCTAAGCCTCGGTTCGTCTTCGGGTGTTTTCGTCACTTGCGTCGGTAGGTGCGGATCTGAATAAAAGAGCACGCTTGAACCGACCGCCAACGTGACGAACTAGCGCGATTAGCTTCGTGTTATGCGAACCAGTAACTTCAAACACATTTGCGATGGAGCAACGATGGAGACGAGAGTGAGTCGTTTGACAATCCTCAAATTGGGTGGACGTACAGACAAATTACGGTTTTCTACTGCGGTCCACCTTTATTTTAGAATTATGCCTAAACTATTTAAAAAAATACTACGATATCACCGATTTGAGGTTAGTTGGGGTTAGGCTCGTGAGGGGCGCCGAGGGCCGGCCTTGGGTGTTCACTGCTAATCGCCACCTGTGGAACTCAAATTGGCTGTCAGATGAGAATTCGCGACAGGTGCTAGACGAGGCGGTTGGCAACATTATTTTGAAGATTTTGCTCGGCTCGTTGAGTAGACAGAGGTGGTAATCTTGTTTGATATGGTGGGGTTCTTCCGGGCTCTCGGTGGCCCCGACGGGTTGGCCGGTAGGTCCGGGTGTGCCCACTAATTCCGCCCCTATGACATTCCCGAGCTAATAGGGGGAGGGCCAGGAACTCAATTCTGACCGCCCTCCCCGAAATCGATCCATCCCGGGGGCGAATAAAGCTCCCCCCAACTATCTTCTCCCGTAGGACCCTGTGCAGGTCACCTACACGGTGTCCTCTAGCAAGTCGCTCGACTGGGCACCACGGTCCCCAACTCCTGACATCCGCGACCCGTGTCGACTGCCACCCTCGCTCGCGGGATAGGGACCGATGGTCTCCGTCCCGGCCGAAGGAGGAAGTCGCCGCACATGGAAAAAGGGAACCAACGGAGGCGTGTTCCAGCACGCCTTAGCCCTTCTTCTCACCCCCTGTGGATGCTTCGGAAAACGGGCCGCCAGCTGACCGCACTGACATGGCGTGGCGATTAAGGCTCCCCGCTCTGACCGCATGGTCGACCTGTCTCTGAGGAGGAGGAGGAGGCTATACGTAGGGTTAACTCCGCCTACTGCCACCACTTCTATGTCCGCGCCTCAGAGGGGACAAGCGGTCTCTGGGAGGACGTCTCCCAGAGGCCAACCACCTCGGGTAATCTGAAACCTTTTTTTTCGAGAAGGTAATCTCGTTATGAATACTAAGCCCCTCGAGTGGGAGGGGGAGGACCGAGATATGTTGCACTCCTCGGCAGTGGTGTGCAGTACCGAGTATACCGCCTAACTCCTCTCCGTCCATCCCTAGGCTCCTGGGGACACCCGTGTTCTGTGCGTCCATTTCAATCCAGCATGCCCCCTCCTTGGCATACCACCCTGGAGGAGGATGTGCCCCCGCGAAACGGACGACGTGATGCCCCCACCCCCCACCTGTTAGGCCGACCGACGACCACCGGGGACTCCAGTCCCACGCCTTGAGATCACCAAGGACGCCCCGCCCGCGTCAGAGGCCTTTCAACGGAGGCACGTCACCGAGATGTGTTCTGCGGCGCCTCTCCCCCCTACTGCCGGGATCGCGATTACGTTCCCGATCCCGTTCCGCCGCCTCGTTCCGCAGCATGACCCGCTCACGGAAGGAGGCGAACTCCCTCCACACCCCCGAATATCGCCACAGCGACAGCCTGGAGCGAGAGTGGTAGCGGTGTCTGCAATGCCGGATATACCCTCTAAACCCCACGGTGGTCTGCCTGAGCTAATTTGGAGGCGGTAGGGATCTCGAAATCGAATGCAACTGACCACCGCCCTGCCCCTGGCAACTACGGCCCCATCCCAGGGGGAGAGAAGCTACCTCCATGTGATCCTACTCTAGTAGGACCCCGCGCGGGCCACCCACACGGAGTCTTCCCACCCGAGTACCGCTCGGCTTGGCGGGTCCCACCTCGTGTCGCCCGCAGCCCCGAAAAACCCCTCCCTCGCTCGAGGGGTGGAGTAGCCCCGAGGGACACCCCACTCGGCTGAGGGAGGAGGTCTCTGCACGCAACGCTGGAGGCTCCTGGAGTACGTGTGAATAATATTGTGACAGTGAATAATACTTTATTAAAAATTGTCAATCCTCGGTCATTTTTCTTAGACCCACTCACAAAAATTCATACGACATTCGAAATCTCTTCCGTGGAATTGTTGATGGACTGATACGTGATAAGGATGCAATTCTTGAGAATGCAGTTGTTTCGAGCCAGAGCTGCGAGTAGAGCGAGAGGCCGGCAAAGGGTTATTACCCCAGGAATATAGTTTCAATTTGTTAGTTAGGTACGCGGACGAACCGAATGCGAAATTGGGGAGCAGCTAGGATAGTCGACGTCGAGGACGAACCTGATGCGAAATCAGGGAGCTGTAGGATGCGGACGAACCCAATGCGAAATCAGAGAGCCGCTAGGATGGTATAAACTACGTAGCTGAAAATTTTAAAAAGCATTTGAAAGTAAAGACTTCAAGATTTCGCATGATTTTTTAACGATATCGATACAACAATTTTTGCCGGAATTATGATTACTTCAAATTGACCCAATTTCTCGGGTGCGTAGAGGTGATCCTTTAATTTTTTGAGGAGTGTATATCGTAAGTTTCATTAAATTCACCATATTATATATATATACACACGATATATGAAAAAAGAATATAGCCACGATATAGCCACGATTTCTATATGTTCCAAATATTGTCTATTATGAAACCGAATACTAAAAATAAGACAGCTTTTACTGGTCAGGTAATTCTTTTTATTTAAGGGAAAAATGTGTAATTTTCGAGTTGTAAAGTATCATTTCTTTACACGATTTATGTACGGAGGCATACATTCAAATGTAATTTAATACAATTTAGCCGAAAAGGAGCTGAAAAAGAATAAATATTATAGAAGAAAATCGCTTATACATAGGATAGGTTAACGATACAAATGGAAGCATCCATGAATTACCAAATTCGAATGAAACATTTATAGACGATTAGGCTATACTAAAATATAATTAATTGATTATTTTCCTTGTAAAACGTGGAAGTGCTTAAAATATCTGAAAACAGGCCATTGATCTTTCAGACTTATGCGGACCCGCCAGTTACCACCCCAATTCAAACCCGGCCGAGGGATGATAAAGCGTTTGATAACACGGCATTCGTAGATTACGAAGAGCCGCTATCAATCAAGACTGATTATTACCAACTCAATGATGTTTTGGAGCCGAACGATTCAGGCAATACTTTGCTACTCGTATCAAAAGAGTTTCATCCCTATTTTTTTTTTTTTTTTTATTATAATTGAATTGTTTCTAATTTATAGGCATTCTCACGATCCAGCAAAGAGGAACATTACGGCCTCGTGTTAGCTCACCGACAAGAATTGAACATCCAAATTTACCTCCACTGAATCTACATCCGCATAAGAGATCATTTCGTAAAGACTCTACCACGCTGCAAGCCTCAGATACACTACTAAGACGTAGTAGCATTACATCGTCCACCTATATCCCGACCATATAAATTCGATGTCTGATCTTTTTTATACATATATGAATATGTCTATACAGTAAGCACCATGAACGGTATATTACCGATTTGTTATCTTCGTTACTTTAACCATAAGCATGTAATAGTAACGTAAGTTAAATAAAGCGACATAATCGTTGAATGATATGTGTAAATTAGATCTAAATTCTCTAATATTCATTTAAAACTTAAGTCTTACAAACGTAGCGATGTAATGAAACTAGACGTATTTAGATATATAACATATTACTATATACTTATGTCACATTTTTATTATGTATGAACTAATGCCTAATAAAAGGTCGGAATATATTCGGAATCTTTTCTATGGCCCTCTAATTACTATTTTTTGCAGCCCTCGAATTCCACGCATAGCGCCATAATATCAGAGAGGAGATGAAACTCTCACGCCCGGGGAACACCAGGTGGGTCCTGGGAGCGTTCGGTAATGGGCCTCGTGGCCCCACTGACGAGATACTCCCATCGGTTGTGGAACTAATAACGTAGAACTATCACTGATGCACACCACCGACGAGATACTGATTTCAAATATACTGACCTAAATAGAACATTTGCTCGTGAACTACGGAAGAAACGTCAGTGACATAATAAACGTAGAATGCTGACATAATCCATTCTGTAATTGCTTGGGAAATAATTATTTTTTATTGCATAATTTCATTACACTTTTATTGCCTTCTTATTTTCCTTATCGTTCACCATCGAAATATATCTTGTCGGTGTGCAGGTTCTGTTCCAGGCTAAAAAGATGATGCAGGTTCTGTTCCAGGCTAAAAATTAGACTAGGGGGCAACACTATACCGGAGACACTAAAATCCCGAGCGTGAGCACTCTCATTTCCTCTCTGGTATTGAGTAGACCTGAGTTAGACCTTACTTTGTTATGAAAAGAGCAGTAATAAAATTGTGTATACAAATTGTTTTGTAGGTTATACATTATATTAATTAAATAGCATAATATTACCTGTGTTCAATAAGGAAGTTTAATAGTAATTTTTTAATTATACATACGCAAAAATTGAAAAATTATAAGAAATATAAAAAATAAGTAGAACTAATGAGTAATGTTAAACAAGGATTTATTGCTGTTCACGTAGGTATGTCGTTATTTTAAACAACATTTGTTATTATGTTTATTGATAAATCGAATGTTATCAGTTTAATCATTCAATTATCGTTACTTTCTCACGTTACATTAGGTGCAGGCAAGCATTCAAATGCTCTTAAGGAAAAGTACCAAAAATTATGTCGCCTAGCATGTGAAACAGTATGTGCAGTTTTTGATTATGCATATAACTATGTCAGTTTATGTTTAATCAAAGAAATTTATTTTTTAAGGGCATTCAAAATTTAAAAAGTGGTGGCAATACATTAGATGCTGTAGTGGAAACTATAATGATACTAGAAAATTCACCTCTAACAAATGCTGGATTCGGTTCTAACCTTACTTTAGAGGGAACTGTAGAATGCGATGCCAGTGTTATGGATGGTACATCATTACAATTTGGAGCAGTTGGTGCAGTCAGCGGAATAAAAAATCCTGTTTTGTTAGCAAAACGCCTTTGTGAACAACAGTCAATTAAAATTGCATATGGCAGAATTCCACCAAGGTAAAGTCTTTAAATTAAAATTCTATTATGACTTATGATAATAAAACAAAATTATTAGTTTTCTAGTTGGTAATGGAGCACACGTATGGGCTCAAGAAATGGGAATTCAAACTTTACCTCCAGAACAACTAATTTCAAGTACATACATAATTTACTTATACATTAATGTAGTTTATAAATGTTTGCAGACCTGTTGAACATATTTCAAATTTTCTGTTATATTTTTGGCTTGTAAAAAATAATAATAGCATATTGTTAAATATGTATTCACAATACTATAACTTTTAGTGAAAGCCCAAAAAATATATAAGCATTACAAAAGGAAAGTAGAAGATTCTGAAGTAGAAATTCAGAAGGTAAGCAATTTCTTCCAGTGTACCTTTACTTATTCATTGTGATCATAATTTTATAATAATTTAATAGTGTGCTAAGAAGAGGATGGACACAGTTGGGGCAATATGCGTCGATAAAGAAGGAAATATTGCTGGTGCCTGTTCTAGCGGTGGTATCATTTTAAAATATCCTGGAAGAGTGGGACAAGTATTATATCTTTTTAGTTTACTGTTTATACAACCTATTTGTGTACATTGTATTGTATTGTATTATATAAGCATATGGAATATATTATTGTTAAATAACTTTAAGGCTGGAGTATGGGGTTGCGGTACTTGGGCATTTAAAGACAAATATTCAGTAGGAACAAGCACATCCGGCTGTGGAGAACATTTAATTCGTACTTCGTTAGCACGCACAGTTGCAGAAGCTATTTCAAATAGTTCCTGTCCAACCACTAGTTTACATCACGCCATGAAAGTCAATTTTATCGGTGAAGTCTCGTAACTACTTTGCTGTTTTCAGTTAATATGACTAGTTTCATTTGTTTTCAAATAATTACTAGAATGCCTTGTTATGTAACAGTCAAATTTATTCATTTTTTAGATTCAAAATTTTTATGTGGACTTGAACAGAAACTTGGAGGTGTCATTGCTCTTCGATATGCACCACAGGAAGGATTGGGTGACCTTCTATGGAGTCATTCAACTAATTCAATGATAATAGGTTATATGAATTCGACTGAACAATCAGCAGTTGTAAGTACTTTGAATTTTCGAAAATTAGATAAAAGAATAATATACATATTTGAACATTTTTAGAGCCATATGTCCAACTTGTCATCTTACGAAGTGGGTAAAAAAGCAGCTGTGGAAGGAATATGTTTCAAAATTAACGAAGATATTGACCATTAAGAATAGTGCATGAATACATGCAATATTTTTTGGCATGTTTATTATTGGTAATATGTAAAAAACAAAGCAATACTGCCCAAACAATGATTTTATATAGAATTTTGTAGAGTACAGTGCCCTTGTAACCCACTATTTGTAACATACCTAAAAAGAAGGGACACTACAAATGAATTACATGTTAAATGGAACATCTTAAGAGTTCATGATATTGTATATGTGGCACTATCGGTTATAGGTACTCCGTGACATTTAAAAATGTCACAAGTCTGCGGATCTTTATGCTAAATAAAAATTGTCTAAGTTGCAAAATGGTAAGTGGAAGACAGACAAAAATGTATTTCTTTTATCAATAATCCTAGTAAGTCTAACAATAAAAGAAGGTAACAATATTCTGAAATTTTTCTAATGCCTTCACAGGTTTGTTTTCCACGTATCCATTTTTGCTATAATCATTACTATTCCATGACATAAAGATGACACGGAATATCTGTGCCTTTTTAAACAGTTATTATTCTTATTCTATCTATGTTATGTTATTAACTTTTAATGCTGCATACGGAACAAGCTACGTTATAAGAAAAGTAGGTAGTCTACATATTTTTGAGATGTAATTAGACAAGTGCCTCGCTTCCTCTATAAACATTTTTACTATCTATGAGCAATCCATGTAATACAGATATCTTGTGTTATTACTTCTGTAAGAGAGGATAGGAGAGTGCTCACGCCCGGGTTTTCGGCCAGAAAGGAAATGAGTGTCTCGAAATACTGTTTCGTGTCGCGCGATATGAAATACCGAGTAATCTTAAAACATATTAAAATTGGTATTCCTCCGATCGGAGGTCCCTCCATTTATTATAGGTATCTATTACAGGTATATTATAGGTATAGGTAAGCTTCTCGTGGATCTAGTTTTCCTGGATACCGTCGGTGGCCTTCTGTTTCTTACTCAAGCCACAATATATCCTAGAGGGCGTTAAAAAACACTATATTATTCGAGTGACAATCTCCCGTGAGTCTAGCAGTCTTTACCAGTATCTCGTCGGTGCTGGGCAGGGGGCACCGAAATCGCAGGCGTGAACACTCATATCCTCTCTACTGTCTATTTACGTTTACCGATAAAGCTAATAGTCAAAATGTTTTCGTGACAGAACGTTCTGTATAATTTAACACTTACATTTGTATAATGTATTTGTGCACATATAATATGAAGAAAACTGATTTTTGTAAAAAGTTCTAATCACGACATGAATTATGTAATAAAATTATAAAAAATTAAAGTTACAACGAGGTCGTGCAAGCACAGTTACTATCAACTTCAATCTCTTCACGTTATAAACTAAAGCATTAGCTTAAATGCACGTAAATTATTCCATAAAGTGAAAGTGAACTCAATATGACATTTCCGACAAGAATGTCACGTAAAATAAATAAATTTTCACACAATATAAATGTCTTTATGATATGTTTGTTAATATTTACATTATTTATTATTTTATTTACAACATATCACATTTTAAAATACGGAAGTACTCAAAAACATTCTGTACATAATGCCATAACCATTAATGACTTAAGTTTTTTTCATATTCAAATGCTAAATGTAGATTCCCTAATAGGAGATGTTACGAATCTTTCTTGTACATATTTTGGTTGTTTTAATGTTTATCGATGTGGCAGCCAAGGAAATAAACTTTTAATATATATTTATCCACCAAAAGTATATGTTGATGCTTTAGAAAGACCTATAACAAGTCAGATAACCAAAGAATTTTATCAGATTTTGAGTACTATTATTTCGAGTAAATTTTATACACCAAATCCATACGAAGCATGTATATTCATTCCATCAATTGATACATTAAATCAAAACAGATTAAAATTACATGAAGTTTCAAAAGCCTTAAAGGCATTACCATTGTAAGTTTCTTTTTATGTTTGGTTTAATCAATGTACTTATAGTAGTTAATATAAGATAATGCAAAGTATTTACCAGACTTATGATATGTGTAGGTATCTATGCTGATACTTATCATGTGTTTTCATATCTGCTAGTATTTCATTAAATACTATATAATTAGATTTTTATGGTTAACAGTAACATAAATACCTATTATAGTAGCTGTAATATTTTATTAGACACAACATGTCATCTCTATAAAATATTACAAATATCCCTAACCCAGACCGTAGTATAGTGATAAATATATTAATCTTAATAATCATTATTAGTATAATTATTAGATTAAAATAATATGAATTACTGTAATTAAGATATGATAATTTCAAATAAATTAAAATTTTATTTTATAATATACTAACAGAAATCAAATATTAAATGTGAGTGAAAAAATGTTTCATTTACGTATACAAAATATCAGTAACTGATTAATACTCTGCAATATATATCATGTATTTATCTACTTTCTGTAGTATCTATAACGCATAATAGGTAAATTAATAAATGTTGTATTTTTTCAATTTCAGCTGGAATAATGGTGAAAATCATATTATATTTAACATGGTTCCTGGAAGTGTACCAGATTACAATACAATCATTGATGTACCCATTGGAAGAGCAATGATTGCAGGTGCAGGAATGTCATCTTTAACATATAGACCTGGTTTTGACATTAGTTTACCAGTACATAGTCCCTTTATAAACAATCTTAAACCTACTTTTAACAATACAAGGTAATCAATCATGTATATATCATAACAAAATCAATATAGTCATTTCAGTGTTACTGTTAAAATATATGTTAAAATCTCTAATTAGAATATCGCTAATTCAGTTTCATATATAGGATGTTACATTTTGCAACATCAACATTTAATATTTTTTCGTGAGGAATTAATGGTATATTATGTGATGTAAATGATTTTTATACAAACGAAGTAATGGAAGTGATTTTGTACTATATTTCACTATATTTTTGTAATCATAATATTGTAGTGGATGTTGTACAACTGGATTGGGGCTGAGTCTACGTGACAAAATAAGCTAAACATATAGAATATTATATAGAATATAATGTTTCCATTTAAGTCTTCATTTTCGAGAAAATCGATTTTAAAAATCTGCTCAGTACACGTATACTCGACCAAGTCTCAATTGAACGGATTTCACTGTAGACTATGGACCATCTTTTTTCTTGAAAACCGCCACTTTAGACATAAACATCGTCGGTGTTACCATATTTTCTGTTACTCTTGCTTTACTTTTACACTCATTGAATGGAGTTCTATATTAATTTTTATGTTGTATGCGTGTACATATACCAAACAGATTTTTAAAGTCGATTTTCTCGAAAACGAAGTCTCATTGAAGTAAACATTTGTCTTGTATCATTAGAACAACACAGATTTTTTTAGGTAAAAATGTTGAGTAACTCACAATGTATACATATTAAACATGTGTAAATATCTATCATATTAAAATTTTTTTTAATTGTATATGTTTATTTTAGGATCTGGTTAGCCATTTCATCGCAAATTAATGTTAATTCAGCCTTCAAACAAGATTTATTAGAAATAAAATCTATCTCACCAAAAGATATTTTGATATTAGGTCCATGCCTACATTATAATTCTGTAAATGCTACAGTACGATGTGCTGGAGATGATTTTTATAAATATCCAAACGTTCTTCAAGTACGTTGAATGATTAACATATACCTACAGGGTGATTCACCTAAATATGCCACTTAAATAACTTATGAACTGTTTGTTATATGGAAAAATGTTTTAAGTAAAAATTACGCAATTGGCGTAATCGATTCCCAGTTTGGCGAGGAACACATTTTGCTACAACTTTTAAACTAAGAAAGATATCAATGCGAAATTTCGATCTCAAATTTTTTTTAAAAATCGGTTTTAATGGTGTATACTGAAATATGTTCTATATTTTTTAAATAATTTTTTTTTTGTTGATTTTTAAGTTAGCCAGATAAGATGGTCAAAAGTGCCCTCAAACCAAATTGATTTTTAGTCCATGCTTAACAAAATTTACGAAAAAATTCATGAATATTCTACCTAATATACACGACTGAGATTTTTTCAGAATTTTTCAAGAAACAATTGTTCTTAATTTTTTCAGAATTTTTTACAAACTGCATCGTCGTAAAAAAAATCAAAATCAACTTTTTCGATACCTTTTTACCTTTTTGTAGATGTATTATGTAATATTGAACATTTTTATAGTAGGAAAAATAGTGTACAAACTTAAAACTGCAATATAAAATATTTTATTTGTGTTACATTTTAATATATGAGTATAACTCTGAACAGTTTCAGTTGACGCAGACGGTAAGGTCTCCGGCTGAGAATATTTTGCCGGATCGAATCCCTCATCGAATGATTTTTTCTTTTTCTTTAAACACTTTTTTCTTGATCTTTCTTAACCATATAATTCAGGTCTCACTGTTGTACAAGGTGCAAGACTTTAGGTGAATCACAATATATTTTATAAAATTTCATTATGAAGACAAAATTATTTCTTAATCTTATTACATCCAAGTTTTCCATTTTAGACTGCAACATTTTGTCTAGTCATTCGTGGAGCAAGACTGGGTCAGAGTACACTTTTAGATTGTATGGCAGCAGGAAGTATACCTGTAATTATAGCTGATTCTCTTGTAATGCCATTTCATGATGTAATTGATTGGACCAGGTAAAAGTTAATCATATTACATTAATTGCTATACATATGTAATAAAAGAAGTCTAATATTATTGTAAAGTATGAGTAAATGGTAAATTTTTCATGTAGAGCTGCTATATTTATATCAGAAGCAGATATATTATCAATAATATCGGTTTTGAAAAAAGTATCTGTACAACGAATTATAGAACTTCAAGAGCAAGGAACATGGCTTTATCAAAAATACTTTAAATCAATGGAAAAGATAACAGAAACAACATTAGAAATACTTGCAGATCGTGTATTTCCACATTTAGCTAGAGATTATATATTTTGGAACGTACCTCCTCATAAAGAAAGTATAAACATATTAATTAGTCCAATTGCATACGATTTTACGGAAATAATGATATTCTTGATATTTATATAGGACATTACATCGCCACTTTCTTTGCCGGTCACTGCACCAAAAACTCGAGGATTTACCGCTGTAATTTTGACTTATGACAGATTGGAATTATTATTTCTTTTGATTAATAAACTTGTTAAAGTTCCAAGTTTGTCTAAAGTACTAGTTATATGGAATAATCAACATAAAGATCCACCACATTGTAAGTGTGGCTTACATATAGCATATTTTTGCATTAAACAAGTTAAACATGTTTGCATTAAACAGGAAGATAACACATAAAACTACATCTATTGCAGCATCTAAATGGCCAAAACTAAACAAACCATTAAAAGTTATACAAACAAAGGAAAATAAATTATCTAACAGATTTTATCCATACAATGAAATTGAAACTGAAGCCGTTCTATCAATAGATGATGATATTATCATGTTGACAGCAGACGAAGTAGAATTTGCATATGAGGTTGTTCCCCATTACACATACATATGTATAGTATAAGACATAAGATAAGCGTTGAGCATTCGATGTTGAACCGTGTAGTTGTTCGTTGACCGCTCTGTAGTGTCACACGAAGTTACACTATTTCTCAAGTAAACTAATGCTCGAGAGCCATAATTGAAAATGAGTGAATTAACGCAACGTTTACAGTTTTGCACTTTAACATTTTTGTCGAATTTCCTCCGATATTGCCCGACATTTACTTTTAGTGCGACCAACCTGCCCTCTATAAGGAGGCCAAGGTTTGGTCTCAATTTGCTTTCCATTTAGCATGAAATTCCGCCTGCAAACTTTGCACTCAAATTTTAGTTTGAACACAGTTTCAACCAAATTGGTAAAACGGAAATTCACGAGAAAGTTTTCGAGCATTTTAGTTTTGCATTAACTAATATATTTTTAATACCTATATTTGGGAACAATGGACATATTTAAGTGTTCTCTTTCATGTACCTCGTTCTAAATAATATTCAGATAAAATTTGGAAATAAAATTGGAATTAATTGTAGGTATGGAGGGAATTCCCAGATCGAATTGTTGGATTTCCATCCCGAATTCACATGTGGGATAATAGCACCAATTGTTGGAAATATGAAAGTGAATGGACCAATAGTATCTCTATGGTTTTAACTGGAGCTGCATTTCACCATAAAGTAATATGCATGTGATTCATTATTAAAAGAATTTAGTGTCCAATTATTTTTATTTCAGATCCCTAAATGACAATCCGTCTAGTAGAAACATAACAGTCCCTATTTGCAAAACTCCACTCTGTCATAAATTTCCTGTTATTCCCTGATATACCGAAATACATATAAATATTTCAACAAAGTATAAGCATAATCATTTGAATTTTATTCTTATAATATATTCGAAATTATATTAATATATAATTGTCTTTTAATTGGTATATTTTTATTTTAGTATTGGAGTTATATGTATACAACTGCTATGCCAGGTGATATAAAAGAATGGGTTGATGAACATATGAATTGCGAAGATATAGCTATGAACTTTTTGGTAGCAAATATCACAGGAAAACCACCAATAAAAGTATACATAATAAAATTTCACAAAAAATTCATTATCATGATTTTTGACACATTGTTAAGTGTATTCTTTCTGTTGTAGGTAACACCAAAGAAAAAGTTTCGATGTCCAGAATGTACGAATACTGAAATGCTTTCAGCAGACCTAACACACATGGTAGAACGCACACAATGTATCAATAGATTTTCTTCAATTTATGGATCAATGCCACTACAATCGGCTGAATTCCGAGCAGATCCAGTCTTATTTAAAGATGTATTTCCTGAAAAGCTCAAACGATTTAATGATATTGGAAGTTTGTAAATATTTTCTTATTTTCATATTATTGTTATTTCATAGAAAAAATTTGGTATTAATAAATTATAATAATATACTTCAAAATTATGCGATTTTTTGTGCATATTTATATGGATTACCGAACTATTTAATCCAAAATACAATACTAAAGCTACATCACCATACAATACGATTTTACATAAAAAAACAATGGTCGAATTCGTGAAAAACTGTCGGTATCAGAACAGTGAATTTTGCTTATACTTGTGCGTCTGTGGATATGTATTGATAACGGATCGTCGACCATTTCAGAAACTTCATATGCAATACAGGAAGAAATGTTATAAATTATAACTACATTAAAAATGAATGTATTGGTCTGACGAAGAGACAATGATAATTACTTGATCATTTTTTGTAAACGATTTTCAACCGAAAATTCGACCGAAATTCTCAAATATCCATAACCGCACATTTTTTCAATATTTCTGCATGCAATTAATTGGTGAAAATTGACCGAAAATCGAATGGCGCAACAGCCGTTCAAATATGTTGAAGGGCATGTTTGACTGCCTCGTCCGGCTAAGCCCTTTAACGACGAAATATTCCAAATTGTAATATAACAATATTTCAATATCATTTTAAATATTTCAAGTACATACTATTTAAAACTATTAATGAGTTTCAATAACAAACTATTTTAAATAGAAAATGAAATTTTGACAAATAGAATAAGATTATTGTAAGTTCGCTATAAATGTCTAAAACTCAGGTCCGGTCAGAGACATTCAGTTTTCAGGAAACGCTTTCTGTGATCCTCTGCCGAACGGAGAAAAGGACGAAAGGGTCGAGTACATCGGTGTGACACCACTACCAATCAAACACCAAACTTTTTTATTCTTTTTTCTCAGAACTTTTACTAACGTATTTGTGAGATTTCCCCGATTAAAAAAAAACCAAATTCGATAGAGTTTCAATCATATTTAATTTACCTATATCATAGCGAGTTACGATCACACTTTAAATAAGTAAATATAGTCTAAATTATGCCGTATTTATATTCATTTTAATCAGAAAAATCTCATAAATACGTTGGTAGATATTTTGTAAAAATTAATCAAAAATAAAAAAGTTTCCTGTTTGCATTAACATTGTAATCGATATACAGCCTTGTGCGCCGTTTGCCTCGACCAACAGTTCGTCTTTCTCTTCTATGCGCTTTCCTTATCTATGTTCGGCAAACTTCAAATAACCTAGTTGCCTAGTACCTCCACGATGCGACCATTGATACTCACAGCCCCGAGGTTCAATCATTCTCGGTGGCAAGACCGTATCTTGAAGGATTTTTCAAAACTTCCGTGAAAACGGGTTATAAGACTCCTAGCTTCTCGGCCTCATGGCTAAGATCAAAGTGTAGACCGTTACGTTAGCCGATGTTGAATATCCCTAGTACCGCGGGGTATACCCCGTGAGGGGACGCGAAGCTTGAGAACCACCGACAAGTGTGATGACTACTATAATCCAATAGGAAAACTTCTTTATTTTTCATTATCTTTTCATGGGACGTTCATCAACATATTGAAAATAATACCAAAAATGATATGATTCCGATGATAATTACTTCTGTAATTAACGATTAAAGTTTCGGACGCAAAGAAGTACAGGCTATGAGAAAGAAAGAGACGCGGAGAGTCGAAGCGTTCGGAAAAGATGAAAGACTAGCGTGAGCTCAGGCCAGGTGTTAAACATTTTTTAATAAAGCAGGAAAGTTTCGTTTATATCAAATATTGAAAACGCTTAAACATATTTATTAATATTTCATTGTTAATTAAATTCGAACATATATTTCGCTAAATTATGTTTAATAATTACAGTAAACTGTAATATAACCTTTTTATCAGTAAGGAATTATGGAAATAAATCCATTAAGTACAATTCTTGTAAAAAGTGATAGTAAAGGTGATAGACTCTTGTTTCGTTATCCGCATATAGCCAAACACATACGAGATTCTAATCAATGTACAAAAAGAAAAAATCCTTATTCTTTAACTATAGCGGAAGATTCATTGCAGGTCAGCTTTACAAAATATTATAATAGTGTAATGTTTATTGATTCTTTAATAAATGCAAAAATACAAAGTATAAATGTATATGGACATATTCCTATATCAATATATATATATATGCAATAATTTAATACTTAAATATGTATATTTTTGAATAGTCTTTACCTTTTTCAACATCTAATGTAAGTAATGGAAATTTAACTGGAGTAACCGACGAAGTCTTATCAACATTATTTGCTGTTAAACCAGAATTGTGTGAACAAAAGTTTGAATTAAAAGTAAATGATGTTCGCTTTGTTGGACATCCAACTCTCGTTCCATCTCGTGGACTAAAAGAAGTTAATTCTTCTATGCTATTTAATATAGTGTTTGCCCTTCCAGCACAAGCAAGTCATTCTATAGTAAAATGTTATTACGATTTAAGTAAAAGGTTGGTAACATATTATGTTTACTGAAACTGAAACAATTGGAACTTAGGAAATCTTATACATAACTGATTTTAGATTAGGCATAGCATTGAGACATGAAGAAAAAAGATGTGGATTCTTGACGTACGAAATAAAAATTATGGTATCTACTCATGATGAAGTTGCTACTAGGTATATAGGCTATTGTTAAATATATATATTTTTTAAATTAAAGTAACAGTAAATGTGAAGAATGAATAATAAAAATTTGTTATATACATGTTTAGATCGGAAGGTGAAAGTGATTGCGATGAATCACCATATGAGTTAATATTGCAAAGAAGTTTGCTAGCACGTGATTTAAAATCTGTGTTTAATAGCCTTAGTACTTCTGGAATTATTAATATTATGATCAATAAATGGATTCAAGTTCGTTTCTGCCTTCCACAAAAAGTTCATCAATTCCATAAAAAAGGATTTGTTATTAATCCAGAAATAATAGATAGGCTAGTATTATACTTAATTTAAAAAAAATTAACATATTAGATATTATTGTATATAATTCTATTACAGATGTTTAAATAGTCTAAGACCATATCATGGTTTATTATTACTTATCGAACCACTAAACTTGTTGGATACACTTCCTATAGATTCTTCGCCAGCTCTTAAATGTCTCATTCAGATGTATAGTCCATTGAAAAGTTTACAAACTTTAGCTGCTGATTCTGACCTTACGCTGACTCAGGTTTTCCAATTAACCGGTCATCTAGTTTATTGGGCGAAGGCTACTATAATTTATCCCCTCTGCGAAAGCAATATATATGTTGTGTCACCAGATGCTATTATCACAAACCAATTACTAGAGGCATTCACTGAAGAATTTCCAGGATTATGTCTTTTACAAGTCAGTATGAGAAAACTTATTATTATTGTATGTATAAAAGAAAATCAAATTTTAATTATCTTTTTATGTAGGTTATTAGTGATTTTTCATTGCCAACATCGATAAGCCAAAAATTAAATCCTTTGAATCAATCACAACAACAAACACAATTAGTAAAAATAATAATATGGTTATTAAAAAATCATTTACTTTTCCAATTGCACACATACGTGCAGTACATGCCAACTGTACATGGTCGAATACCCTTGGTAAGTTTAAGAAATACTATATTTACAAAGTTGATTAATTAAAGATTTGTTTTCTGAAGGATTTAAAGGATGAAACTAATTATAACATAAAAGAGAGCACAGAAAGTGGTAGTAACAGAAATTTGAATGATGCTTCAACGGGAACTTCAACCGATATAAAAGAAGAGTTATTATTAAATCTTCATAAAGAAAATGGTATATATAATTATCAATCAGAAGATTATGATATTCCTTCGGATGACCGGAAACTACTCGATAGACTGTGCCGCCTTGGGTATTTTAATGGTGGGCATCATTTGGAAGAAATTATGTATTTAGAAAATATACGTAGATCCCAAATATTACAAATTTTAGATAAGTTTCGGGATGTATTAATTACATGTGAGTGCGAAGACCCTGCTATAGCTTTGTTTTTTAGTCAATTTGGTTCTTAGAAATTACCTATAGTTTCATCTATAGTTTATGTTTCATCAATATTATTGACTAAAAAAATTATAAAATATCCAAACGTATTATATAATTATTATACAGTATAAGCACAATAATATTGTTACACGTATTGGATAAAATGAAAGAAAGTTCATTTTAGTACATCAGATGAGACATTTGTTTGTATTTATGTAAATTAAGATTATTATTGTGTAAAGCCTTAATTTTTGTTATATGTTTCTATAACATATACATACGTATATAATAAAAAATAATCTATGATCATCACTCAATTCATTGCAGTTTGACCATTTTGAGCCCTAATGAACACATAATGCAGGCCTGCCAACCTTCTCCTCTTCGCCTGCTCGACGAGTCAGTCCCCATCATGTCCATTTCGACTTTCTCTTCGGCATAAGGCCCACGACCGCTGCACCGGCAGAGGTTACTTACCACCAGTCACTGTGCATTTCCAGATGGCCTTTCGAGAACGCGTTGACAGTCCCCTGCTGCGCATGGCACAAAAAAAATGGTTTTAGGGCTTCACAGCTCCTTAGGTAAACTATCGGTATCTCACCTTAATTGCATCATGGAGATAGGAAACGTCCCTGCCACTTGGTGAAACAGCATCACACATCCTTATATGTATTATTATACGTAAATTATACATATAAAATTCTTCTTAAATAATTTATCATGTATACGCAAATCGTCGGTGTCCCAGGCGTGAGACCTCTCTGCTCCTCTCTGATGGTATGTATATGTATCTATCGGTAAAGTAGAATTATCATTAATTTGAAAATTAACTTGTCAGATTAAAAAATTAATTACTTATTAAATGTTTAAACTGGATATACCTCATTTAATTTTTACTAGTAGGACTAATTTAACATAATTTAGGTTTAACTAGCTCTTATTTTATTATGACCTAACAAACTTAATGATTTTTAACAAATTCTTTTATTGGAGTTATAAATCATACAAATAAATTGTCTGTACTGATTGACACTTTTCTTTTAATAGTGGTATTGCTCGTAAATAGGGTGATTTAAAGGTTATAATGTAAAGTAAATTGTGATCATTGTGTACATTTTCGTGTTTCTTAGAGACATGCGCAGTATTGCGCATTCGCGTTGTAAATAAACAACTATTAGGTTTATAATCCAATTAACAATATGTAAAAAGGGCGTATACATGTGCTAACAATGGAAAACGATCGATTGGTAATCGTATATGTTGCGAACGAAGAAAAAGAATTAAATTTTACGGTGAAATATGGTCAAACAATTGAGGATCTCTGTATCAAGGTAAAAAATCTTCAAGGGTTATGTATGTTTCTCTTGGATTTTTATTATTTTAAAATGAAATTCAGTCCATATTTTGACATGTTTAAACTCGATGAAAAATATATCGCGTTTGATATAAAGAACTATCGAACTATCGTAAACATTAGCTATTGACATTTTTAAATTGAAAAATTTTAAATTGTACTCAACAAAACTTAAATTAAATTTAACTAAACAATTGTGATTCAATATAGTAAATGTACAATGAAAATATATCAATATTGTTTAATTCACGTATGTTAATGTTATTTGTTGTGTTTCCGTTTTTTAAGTATAACATGTTGATTTATAGGTTTGTAAAAGTATAGGTATAGGACCAGTTGCCAGACATCTGTTTGCACTTAGAGATCACTATGCAAAACTGTGGTATCCGTTAGCACATCGTCTAGAATCAAAGGACAAGAATAAATTTGACTTGAGACTTAGATTTAAACCTTCAAGTTTACGTAGATTACAACAAATAGACACAAATGCTTATGACTATTACTTTCAACAAGCACGTTCTGATGTTATGGACAATAAAGTACCAGATATCGTCTATGAAAGGCATAAACAGGAACTAATTGGTCTTGGTGTCTGTGATATGTACAGGTATATATCATTTTTTTAAAGATAATTTATCTCTAATTTCTTTTACATTCATTGCAATGGTTATTAATGAAATATATAGGATGTTCAACAAATTTTTATACATGAAACTGACAAAATTAAGTATTTTATTATCGCTGCAATCAGTTTAGTCTTTTCATAAATATTAATCATTTTATAGTATTAGTTTTAAACTCACTGTTTATTTCAAAATATAAAATATTTCTGTAATCACATGGTGAACCATGATATTTTTCTGAGTATGTTAACAACCAATTTATAGGTCAGATGTTGATTGAATATGAATTAATAACATTTTTCACAGCTATGAATAAAAAATATTATAATGGTATCCCTCCATGGGCAGCCTGGGTAGTTTGTATGCAGAGCAAAATTTACTTTTTGAATTTCTTTCTTAGTTAAATTCATTTTTCCTGTTAATGCTTCAAATATTACACATTCTAATGATTATATATTAAAGTAGGGATGTCAATATGTATTCCAGAATTTGTTCAGATTTTTTGAAAGCCTGGAACAGTAGAAAAATATTAAAAAAAAAAACAATATTTATCAAATTAAGATTCTCCCATAAGAAGCATTGGCATTAGTATTTATAAGTTATGATAACTCTGTCATCCAAGTATGCTCTATACAATGCTGTATATACAGTGCATCCAGTTTATCTTGAAGAATATAAACGATACAAAAAAATGTTTCAGATAAGAATTGTATGACATTAATACAACATATTATACTCTTATTTATTTAACCTTGTCATGATGTAGAACTATCCAGTGAAAGTCACATTAAATCTTTTAATCAATATGATTTCAAATCAGTATATGTAAAATATAAAAATATAAAACATGTACAGTAAAAACTCGATTATCCCAATCTTTAATATCTGAATTCTTTACTGTCTGGATACGTTCTATTGTATGATTTCTTGTACAACGTATTAAGAATTTGGTCTAGCAATGTAAATTAGTAACTGTTCTATCATCGGAACACTGTTGTCCTCCTGATTCTATCATCGGAACACTGTTGTCCTCCTGATTCTATTGTAATTATTAAATATGTAATTATATTATTACATAATATTATAAAGACTAGAAAAATAATTGATGTACACATTTAAACATATTTATACATTCATATTTCATGATCTTTGAAAATTTCAATTTCAATTCTTCAATGTAATTTATTTTAATATCATTCATAGATTTTAACTGTATAATAATGTCATTTCCATACTTTCATTAGTTAATATATCAAATCTGACATTTAGATTATATCATTAACATTTATCCTAATATTTTTCACAGAGTAATGTTAGAAAAAAGAGTACCAAGAGAAACAGTGGAGTCAGAATATAGAAAATATATACCTAAAGAATGTATAAAACGCCATAGATTTTTCATTAAAAAGCCAATTCATGATACCCTTCAAAAGATTTCTGGACATGATGCAAGTTATGTGAAGGAACAGTATCTTAAGCAATTTGAATGCATGGCACCAAATTATCCATATGAGGAATATGAAGTATTAATGGATAGAGGCCTTCAGAATCCTCCAACAAATGTAACTTTGAGAGTTAATGTAGATGCAGTGAAGTACTCTGAAGCAAACGCTACTTCATGGACTATATTATGCGCAATTGAAGATTTGTGTTTTGTTTCTATAAGGTTTGAAATTAATTATTTATTATGTAGAACAAGATATTCGACAGAATTACCACTTTGATTTACATGAAAATCATTATACTTAAAGAAAAATTCAAGAGGAACTAAACGAGTACGATGAGGGTGTTCAAAAGAAATGTATTTCTAATATTTAAATGTTAATCTTCTTTTCTGAAAGATGATAACTGATTATTTAATTGTTTATGTATGTTAATATACACTGATAAATTATACAGGATGATACATTTGGTATTTTAGAGATTTGAGGGTGACTGTTCCTTTAAATAGCAACATATCTTTTTGCAGATAGTTGTTTGCAGACAGAATACAATAACCAACATAAAATACATGAGAAAGTCATAATCAGAGTGACTAATATCATGGCGTATATCATCCATTCAATGTGTTAGCATAGAATCACACATTATATAAATGTTGTTAAAAAGTAGTCTACATAAGAGTTATTACTAAATGATCATTGTGCTCGATCAAATGCTTTTCTTAAATAAAGCGAATATCGGTCACACATTGCTGTTTGTTTTCTTCTTGTTATTATTTTCTTTTCCTGTAAACAGTTACTAGAATCTACAGATAATTGAATATGGTAATTGAATTTTAAGAATGCGCACTAAACTATACTATAAAAAGGTATATACTGATATCTGTAAAAAGAAGTCACTTTTAAATCTCCAAAATGCCTTTACAAAAATATAATTTATTCTACTCGTATTTAGAATCTCTAAAATTATCTTAAGTTTCATTCCTTTTTCTGTTCAGACAATGACATAATGGACAAGTATGTAAGAACTTTAATCTATACACGTTACGTGTGCAATAATTTAAAAATGTATCCTCGGATACATTCGAACTATTTACATTCCAATAAGAAAATTAACATTTATCTGAAAGGAATTGACTCAAAAATATCTAAAAAAAATTGATATGTAAGAACTAAAATGGAATTAACTATAACTGTCATAAGTAGTCAAGAATGTCCAACGACTAAGGATTCAGTGCTATTGTATAGAATCCATATGCAATCGATGTCATTAATATATGAAACATTATCATTGATATGGTAATTGTCAAATTAAGACTGCCTAAAAACTTAGTTTCCCAAATATAATATATCATATTCTTCCAAATTTATAGACGTGAACAATTTATTAAACTCATTCTATGAATATTCAATGATTAAAAAATGAAACTTATTTAATATTTTGCATGAACAAACAGTAACAACAACTTATTGTATTTATTGTTTTAGACAAGACAACACAGTAGAAATTTCAAGGAAAAACGGTATACCATCATATCTGAAATTTAGAAAAAATGGACATTTAATGTCCTTTGTTTCTGCTTTGGATGGATATTATCGTTTGGCAGTGAAATGGACATTTAATTTGTGTGGTGAAATTGTCACCCCTACTTTAGAAAGATTACATAAACTCAAATGTCATGGTCCAGTTGGGTAAGATTTCATTTGTCTCAGTTAATATTTTTCCTATTTTAAAAATTTTAATTAGATTGTGAATTGAAAAATACTGCTTATTGTTGACGAAATAATTTTGAATCGATATGAAGCAGTGACTTTTTCGATTTTTGTCCATGTCTTGCGACACTTTGCGTTGCATCGCTCAAGTCCGATTCCCGCTGAGGGGTTCCCACTTTTTTCTGAAATCCTACATACTGTTCCTGCCTCACAAGAAGTCCTACCAGACGGCACAGGGGCAAGAGGGTTCCTCGCTCACACCCAATGGTTAGGCTTTGATGTCACACATTTTAGCCGATAATCCGACTAGAACCGAAAGTTCCTGTGGAATGACCCAATCGGACGGCTTAGAGCCGCATTCCTGCCGAATTCCTGTCAAAGGACTTCTTGTGAGGCACGCAGAGTACATTTACAATCTTAAGTACATGTTCTCTTAAAGTAGCGTTTTGATCGTGTTTTAAAATCTAGTACTTTAACTTGAAAATGTTATTATTGCATATTCGAAATAGAACAAATGCCATAGAACATTGTTTTGTTCCTTCCTAGAATCCTTATCACCTGTTAACACATTTCATTGCATTCATGGAGCATATTAAAACATAAAGAAATTAAATTACTAGAAAAGCTAAACCGCATAAGAAGATATGAGAAAATAATACAAAACATACATTATATTTTAGGCAAGATTTCTCATATGTGAAACTTCAACAGAAACGTGCCAATAAACCTGGTTCTTACTTACTTAGAGAAAGTCAAACAGAATACAATGTGTACTACTTGGATGCATGTAACAAAGAAGGAAAACTTTTTACAGAAAGAATAGAAGAAACAGAGGCGTCAGATGGTTTTGTTATTACTGGCATTTCTGGTCACTATAATAACTTAGCACAATGTGTTGCATCATTTAAAGATTTTGAAGGGAATTCATATCTGTCAGAATGTTTACCACCATCTGAATATGGTAATTCCTTTTCATATTTATTGTATAATAAAAATATACTTTGTACAAGTATATAGGGTGTCAGGAGCGTAATGGTCGTCATCCATGCTAAGAGAATAATATGCAATAATGAGTAAAATTAGTGAATTAATTAAAACTTTGTTTTGGGCTTAACTTCACCTTGGCAACCCAGAAATTTTTAACTTTTTTAAATATAATTCTGTAGATTTGGACGAGAAAATGCCAAGAATTCAAGTTTTAATGTGAGGATTCACTGATCCAAAAGTTATGCGAGTTCAAAGTTTAGCGATTTTGACAGGTAAGGGCGCCGCCATATTGGTATGTACTTGGCTCGACTGGGAGAGGTGACTTCTATTTAGACAGAAACTTACGGTTACTCGCAGCGTGAACGGAAAGTCCATAGATACAAGCTTCACGCTTACCGTGTTAAAATCGCTCAAATTTAAACACGCATAACTTTTGAACCAGTGAATTCCTCACATTAAAACTTGAATTTTTTCCATTTTCTCGCCAAGGTCTATAGGATTATATAGAGAAAAGTTAAATATTTTTGGGTTGCCAAGGTGAAGTTTAACCAAATGCTACAAAATTTGAATTGATTATTCTAAGGACACAGTGAATTTCTTATGTTTCCTTACAACTATTTATCTTCTTAACGAATGAAATACATTGATATGAAAAAATGCAATATTCATTTCTATTATTGTATATAATTTTGCGAAGGGTATGAGGGTTTGAATGATGGCTGTCCAATATATTGTATTATAAATTAACATTAAAATGCATGATTTAGTAACTACATGTTTTACAGTTTCTTGAAATATGTAAGTGTTTATATTTTTATGTTCAAGACAAGTCATCTTTACTACTTTGTGCTCCTGAGAGTGCAGTGAGTGAAGTTGCAGCTGACGAAGAAATTGTGGCATCAGTTTTAGAAACTGGACCGCGCTGTGTACCGCGAAATCAACTTGAAATATATAAACCTTTCTTAAGAGGTACAGAAAGTCAACATGATTCGCCAACAGCCCTCTATAGAGGAATTTGGAGATTGACTAAAGGAAAAAAATTAGAGGTTGCTCTAAAAATTTTAAAGCAGGAAGAAGAAACCAACTATACAAAAGAATTTTTGGATCTTGCTGGAAAATGGTGTCAATTACGTTCAGGTACACTTGTAAGGTAACTAACAATTCATTATATTGCCATGTATATTTGAGAGTAATGATATAGTGGTGATATAGTTCACTACTACATTCTTCATCATGTACTGCAAGTATGTTTTCATATTATGCCACTATATTGTAAGAGGAGTGAAGAGACGTTAGAAGAATTAGTTTACTAGATAGTGTGTAAAAAGTATTGCTTCACAATTGCTGATGGCCAAAGTTGCTAAGAAAAAGTTTAGTTTTTAACTAATTGTAAGCCTATAATAAAAGTTTAAAACATGTGTTAAAAGATATCAACAACAATTCGATTGATACCTATTGCAGAAAATGCTGAAAAATTTTAATTATAATTTTTTTTGGCAAAGATGTATTTTAAGGGACCCATCTCTGATTTAAATAACCTTGAAATATATTGTCAAGGTCATCATTCTGAACAACTTTTTCCTATACGTATAATAGACAATCTCTTTTAGTTTTTACATATTTTTGAAAAAATGTTGCTACTAACTACAATGAATCGTGCCTATATGATCGATGGGTTAAGGTTTGGGTTCTATAACTCAAGCAATGGCTGAACGTAAAACTCGAACACTTGGAGATTTCCTGCGTTTTGCTGACAAATATTAACAGTATTACCAGTTGTCCAAGTTCTAGTTTGAGATTAGTTTACAATATTCAGGTTGTCACTGATATATTCCGTTAGTGATGGTATATACGAATAAAAGACCAATATTATAATAGTATTTTTTGTTTCGGACCTAACCTCGACCTAACCACTAGACGATCACGGCTATTGAAGGTCATAGGACCTAACCTCGACCTAGCCCAAATCTAATCCAGACGTTGCTGAATAAATTAAATTAACATTACATTACAATCAATTTACGGCGTTAGGTCTGGGTAGATGTCGAAAAACAATTCAAAAGTCGATAGAATAATTTTTACCAGAGTTATGATCATTTGAAATTGACCCCATTTCTCGGGTTCGTAGAGGTGTCCTTTAATTTTTTTGAGGAGTGTATATTAAATTCCTACTACATTGAATCCTTAATCCCTAACTTACAAATATCTCAAAAACTAAGGGACAATGCTTATTATATTTATAGGAAAAAGTTGTGGAAAATGATGATCTTTACAACATATTTTAAGATCATTAAATTGGAGGTGGCTCCCTTCGATTGCATATGTATTTACCATTTTTTGTATTTGGGTATACACTTTTCACACATAAATATTCAAGAAAATAGGTTAATATTTGAATGGAAAAAATCTACAAAAAAGTGATATTTTTTAAGATACAGTTTAAACAAATAGTGATATTGGAAATCTGCTTACTATTTGAACCACTCCTTTAGCTTTAATAAGTTTCCGAGATACCTTTATAATTGTGACACTAATGGGTGGCTGAGATTCTTCATGAATAATTACGCTGCCTAGGCCTGGTATAAATATAGTGAATTCTCGATATATGTCAGTGACGTGTATCGTCCAGAAGACACTATTGTTTGATCGCTCGCCGCCGAGTGCCCTACTTTTATGAATTTTTTATACTCAAGGTCACGTGAAGGTCATAATATTACAGGTCGTTGGATTCGTCTTGACCTCGGCTATCATATAGCGAAATAAAAATATATCATTCCATTAAAAAAAATTTTGATGACCTTGAAATCTCAAAAAATATAACCTTGAACCAATTTTTTTGCCTATCATAATATTTGCCCCTCTGAACCAACTAATGTTTTCCTCCGATATTTTTTTCTATCATAAAAAACAAACGAGACATTTTAGATGCTCGAGCTATGTGAGACACCCTGTATAGAGAAATCACTGTACTATGTAGGTGCCAGTGCAGGCAGTTGCTTTCACATTCACACTTCACGCTTGAAATGGCCTATCGCATATGCTTCTACCCAGTGTTGCCAGATGAGGGGAGTGAGCACGAATTGAGGGGAAAAGGTAACCCTGTCTATGCCAGTACCGGAGTATGCACGACTGAGACGGAATGCGTCACGTGATCGGGCCGTGGTAGAAGCATGGGGGAATAGCGCGGTAGAAGGGGAAATTAGAGTGCGGGAACAAGTCTTGATCTGGCGACTCTGCTTCTACTTACGAGATAGGGGAACCGCCAGAGTAGTGGTGGTTATTCTTCAAATAAAATACTATTTTCAGATACCTTTTTAAAAATTTATTGCATCAGATAAAATATTTCATTTTTGAAGTTGGTCACATATTTTAAAATAAATATGATTATTTACTATTTACTATTTGAAATACTATTTTACCTAGCTCTGTTTTCGAATCTTTGTAGCGTATAGCCATATTGCTTGGAATGAAAAAGGTTAATATGGAGCAATCTACGTCTTAATTATGTACTTAAATCGATAAAACTAGTCCGATTTACATCGTGTTTGGACTTATTTTAGTCGGAAAAATCTCGGCTATCCATTGGTACTACAATTATAAAGGTAAGACGACAATGACTAAAAATGAAGTACTTTATTGTATGTTTATTCTTTTCAATTACGATCTCCCTTTGGAATGCGGAGACTCGACCGTCGCTGTTCGACGTACTAGGCTTATCTCGCTTCAGCTTGTTGCATCGATTCTCTGACTTTATCAAGCTGTGCTCGAGTCAGTTCTTGGGACAAGAGGTGTTCTGATCGCTAGATGCCTCCCGTACTGATATACTAATTTTAACCGTGCACTACTGTGTACAGCAGGTCTGGGCATGATTGTCTTAATTGAAATAAAACCGTCCCCACCGTAGCGTCCCTTTCCAGCAAGTGCCGGCACCATGAAGAAAGGACGCGCGTCGCTAGTCACGTGTAGTTATGAAGGTACATACGGTGGGGCAACGAAGACAGAAGGCACCAGCGAACGTGACGAAAGTGTGCGCTGCATGAAAATGAGATTGGTGGGGGAAGTAAGCGTTTGTGGGGCCCCAACAAGTTTGTGTCCAGGCCTGGTGTACGGTGATGTTCGGATATATGGCCGCGAGTCAACCCCACAATTTCTTGGAACTGTTTTTTGGGGACTCATCTCGATACGAGCCTATATATTCTGGTCAATGAACAAATGCCTATTACTTCCTGGAAATTCACCTATCTGGATACATGGCATATCACTAAAAATTGCATCACATTCAGATTTCAATAAAATCCGGATAGGTACTTCAAAATGTGGTTGATTTTGCGTTGATTGGCACAGCTATTCGTTTTTTAAGGAAATTTTTGTAAAAGGAATTATATCATTTTTCAGTTAGACTGCTTTTAATCACATAAGATAATTAATAACTATGTTTACTCCTCTAGATTATATGGACTAACTGTCACACCATCAATTGGAATGGTTTTAGAATTGGTACGACATGGACCTCTTGATGAATATTTACGTAGTTCTTCTTCTCAGACTATTAAAACAGTAGATATGGTAGAAGCAACTGCTTGTTTAGCTACTGCACTTTGGCACCTCGAAGAAAATGGTGTAGTTCATGGCAATATTAGGTGCAATAAGCTCCTAGTACATGCACACACTAATAACAGTTTTGTAGTAAAATTGACTGACCCAGGATTATTTGCATACACGAAAACAGATATTCATTGGCTACCTCCTGAAACTTACAATGATCCAGAATCAGCTAGACATAGCTTCCAAGCTGATGTCTGGGCTGTTGGAACAACGATTTGGCAAATCTTTGCCCGGTAATATCATTTACTTTATATTGCAAATGAAAAATATTTTCTAACATTTATGAAACAATACATAACGTTAATAATGTATTGTTTACGTTGTGTAGTCAATATGTATTTATCGTAATATATTAAATTATTATTACTTCATTTCAGAGGAACTACATTATTACATTTCCAAAATGCTGCTATTATGAAAGGGTATTATGAATCTGGGAGGCGTTTACCCATTCCAGACAGTTGTCCTACAGAAGTTTATAGATTAATGCTAGATTGTTGGGGAGACTCAAGTGGTTCTAGGAAACAACCACAAGCAATTATGAGAGATATAAATCAAATTTTATATCAAGTCTACAATTCTCGCAGAAGTCATGCTTATACAACGGCTTTTCCTAAACTATTCAGCTCTGAATCGAAAAGACTTGAAGAGCATAATTCAGATAGTATCGACAGCAAATCGATAAGCAGTCAATCAAGATCTAGTAGTTTATTTACAGAGAATACAAGCCTTCCCTGGAATGATACCGATGACAGTAAGATACAGCTGATTATTATTATTCTGCTTCAGATAAAGAATGCTTTTAACCTAAGGAATTAAATTTTTTACGAGTAAAATTATTTAAATGCATTTTCAAATGATTTGAGTTTGAAATTAATGTTTAGTTATGTTTCATCTTATTTCGATCTTTAATGTTTGATCTTATTTTGTAATTGTTTCATTTGAATTTCAGGTACGCAATGTTTAATGAATACTAATGAAAACTACATGGGTAGTACCGTAGATTTTTCTGAATATCTAGATTTGTTGCCAAGTGCTGGACAAGACTCAGAAGGCTGTTCAATTTCTGAAAACAGAATTCCTAATATCAATCGTATTGAACACTCTACTCAAGCTCTTCGAATCGGTCATCCGAGCAACTTGGTTGAGGTAATATCGATGCTGAATATGCTTCTTATTCTTATAAACATGCAATAATGGGACCTATTGTTTTCAAAATTGAGGAATGGGATATAAGAATTGTACTTTCACTCTTAGTTATATTACATACTATTTATTCTCTTCCATAATTTATAATGATTATCACACTAAAGTCTTTGATATAGTAATATTACTTTCATAGGTAATAGGTAGGAATGAACCAGGGACAGAAGATTGTGGCTCAAGAGGAAGCAGTAACGGTTCTTTAGGTCAATTGAGAGGAATATATGAATTAGATATAGATTGTAATGTAATTTTACAAGGCAGAATTGGTCAAGGTTTTTATGGAGAAGTCTATAGGGGCACTCTGGAAAGGGAAAACGGAAAGGACATAGAACCACAACAAGTGGCTATTAAAAAATTGAAAACCAGAGCACTTGAAGCTGATATACGAGACTTTGAAAGAGAAATCGCCATAATGAAGGTATTGAAAGTATTAAAGAGTATTATATATAGTATTTAACATAATTATATATTTTATTTTTAAAATGTAACTTAGACCCTAAAACACCCGAATGTAGTGGAAATTCTTGGAGTAATATCAGAACCGGAAGTCTGCTTGGTAATGGAATATGTGAAGCATGGTTCATTGCAAAGTTATCTAGCAATTCACAAACAAGAATTGACACATAGGAGATTGTTAGGTTTTGCTTTGGATATTGCAACAGGAATGGATTATTTGGGCAGTATGAACATTGTTCATAGAGATCTAGCTGCAAGAAATATTTTAGTTGCAGATAAAAATAAAGTCAAAATTAGTGATTTTGGGCTGGCCCAAGTCACAGGAAAAAACGATTATTATATCTTGCAGACAGATCGTGGACTTCCTATTAAGTGGTAAGTGCGATAAATGTTATTGAAATAACTTTCAAATAATTATAATTAATTTTATTAAGTATCAATTAATATTAACAAATGTATAAAGATGAAAATATGAAAGAAATTATTATTTAATATTTTCGCTAGTAAAGTTTGGACAGTATTAAATTAAGCTGATTAAAAAGTAATTCGCACCATTTTAATCACTATGATATAATAATTTCGGAGGAATTTCAAATACAGTTGATGTTTAGGTATGCTCCCGAAAGTATTAGGGACGGAAAATTTTCTACTCGGTCGGATGTCTGGTCTTTCGGTGTAACCATGTATGAAACATTTGGCTTTGGCGAGGAACCCCGTTTACCTGGAGTCGATTCAAGTACAGAGCGTCTTCAAAATGAGCAAGAGAAAGGGAGTACAGAATTATTAGCTGCATTAGAAAGAGGTACCCGTCTTCCTTGTCCTTCTACTTGCCCACAAGCTATTTATGTAAAAATTATGTATCCTTGTTGGCATTTACAAAGTCATCAGAGACCAGATTTTGCATCTCTTTGTAAAGATATTAGAGATCTTCTTGCTGAATACTAACAAACAGATGTGAATATTCATACATAAGTGTTTTAACATGTGCACTATGGGTCATTCCACGCGAAATCGGACACTTTTCGCAGTACTGTTTCAGATTTAGTTCAAATTCGTATATGTTGTAGTATCTAGTGACATATGAACGTATCTCAAAGGAGTCTCCGAAATGTTTAAAATTTTTGATTTTACAGACTTTTAAAATAATGGTTCAACGTTTCTTCAATAAATTATAACAGTTGATAATAAAAATTATTTCAGTTGGAAAAAATGTTTTTCTGCTGCTGCGAAATATAAATTGTATTATATAATACCACCTCGGATGGTCGACTGGCCGACCCGCGGTACCAGCTGCGGTTGGGCACCTGTTTGTTAGTTTAACTGTTATAATTTAATGAAAAAAGATTGACTCTTCGTTTTAAACGAATGTAAAACCAACAATTTTTAAGATTTCGCAAAATCCTTCGAGGTACATTCATATGTCATATACTAAAAACTACAACATATTCGAATTTCAACAAAATCCGAAATAGTACTCCGAAAAGTGTCCGATTTCGCGTGGAATGACCCCTACGACACCGAGTAGGTAAACGTGTATCTATAAAATTATAAGTTTCGTGTAAGTCAAGAAGGGTTACAAAACATCAGACACAATTGTGAATGGTTGATTGCTTTATTGTCAAGTGGCATTTTGCTGTCTCAATTTCTAGTTGACACATTTGACTAATCGTGCAAATCTATTTGTAACTGAATATGTCGAAGTGAAATTTGAATGGTTTACACTTTACGGTAATATAAGTCAATTGCAAAGGAATTTTAGCTACTCTTCAATATATTAATTTATTTTATTGGAGTTTTTCTGTAAAAAATTTTAATTGTGGTTACCTCAAATTTAATCTTTTGGCGATAGTCTACTACTGTAACATCGGTCGAAAAGTATTATTTTAAATAAATGACAGTAGCTTGTATCTTTTATCGTTACCGACGACATTAACAAACGTATGGTTCATACGAGATACAGAATTTAACGTCGAAAGAGATTAGAAAAATAAAATTTTAATATCATAACGTGATATTTAGGAATTTAGTCACGATATTTTTAACACGTTCCGTGCCACGTTTTGCTTGCGGCCTAAATGAAACGTTTAATGCGTACCATGGGTGGTACACGCGGCACGGAACGTGTTAAAATTAAGAGCGATTTTAAATTACGTTTACATTACAGACATATTTGAAATAGTTCTAATTTTGTAAAAGTGCTTTTTCAACTATATAGAAATATGTAGCACTACTTTATACGCAACGCTTAAGAATCCGAACCGTTCCGTAATCGATGCTTATTATTCCATACGATTTATAAAAATTGTTCGACAGTTTAAAAATCTTTCCAAAGCAATAATAGTTTAATGAATTTAAGTTTGAACAAACTAACCAATTCAACTTCCGAACTATAATTTTCCTGAACGTATGGTTTTCGTACGTATAATACTTGGAAAAGATAATAATGTATTTAGGTACCTACACGTAAGCGCAGGCATGCGGTATGTTTTTGAAACGAGTAATGTACATTTTGTAATTATATTTGGTTGTAGTATAAATAAGATCGAATGTAAACATAAATATGTTTTAACAATGATTGATTTGAGAAGTAAAATTAACAATTTTAACTTGTACGGGCATGTGTGTTGACGTAAGAAATAGAATTAAATGCCTACTCCATGTTTGATTTTTTGATTTTTGCATTCCTAAATCGGCCGTTTTCCCCACTGTGCGTCAGTCCCTATGGACCAGCCGTAGACTTTTCGTTTATGCTATACCACTGCGCCGGCTTTTGTTTGTGCGCGCAGCTCTCCCCACTTGGCGGTAAAGACAGCAAAGACGGTAAATTTGGTTACTCTGTTTTTGTATCTAGCGTTTATACACCCTCAGGGTCCAGACCGACTAGTATAAACCGACCCAAACTGTGTAAAAATTAACGATGTCAATACAAGATAATAGCTATATTTAGTGGAAAAGTCCGCCTATTCTCCATACGTATTTAGTCTGGGGATCCTAATTCCATATATGTTAGTTACGTTAGTTCCATATATGCTAGTTATGGTAGTAATTTCTATCATATTAAAAGAAACTCTTCTTATTTCTCGTATACTTATTTTATTTTAATGATGTACATATTATCATAGTTTTTCTCGGGGATAGCTTTGTATCTTTTTTAGTTTTCTGAGAGCACATTTAGCTGCAGTACATTTTGCAATTCTATAATTTCTACCGATTCCTTTGAAAGAACCCTTGCCGAAAACATCTACTGTGACCCTAACTCTCCGCCCATCAGCAAGTTTCTCAGGTGTTCCAAACTTTGCTGTTTCAGGCTCCAGTTCCAGTAATTCACGAATCGGTGATTTAGGAACATTAGTGCTAAATTGTTCTGGAAAGATAAAATACATTAGTGTTTTACATTCCGTTCTGTTGGCTCTATTGCGAAATATCTATCAAAATAAAATATGATCATCTCTTACCAATTTCATTTTTCATGATGGCATAATAAACCCCCCATACCGCGTCTAAGGACATACCACTATCCAAATAAATTGCACCAGCTAATGATTCAAAGACATCGCCTAATGCTTTCGGCACTTCTACATCTTCAGCTTCTTCGCATTCTTCTTCTCCAAGTAAATAATACTAAAATGTTTATACATTAAAAAAAATTATACACAGAAAAAGGGTGTAACACGTGAATTTTTATATTGTTTAAATAGCATCATATCTGTTCTAGTTAAATAAATGTAACGGGTATTATGTATAACACCAAAATTCATATAGAAGTTAATCAAAACTGTTACCTCTTCACTAATGGAATGTCCATTTTCTTCTTGAATTCTTACGAAACGATTGATAACAGCACTTAAACCAGGAGACAAATGTTGAAAATATTTATGAAATCCACATCGAACCGCCAGTGAAGCAAATATAGTATTATTAACTAATGCTGATCGTAAATCTGTTAAAGCACCTGGTGAATGTTGTCGAGCATCTTCATATAAATGTCTTGTTATTAAGTAATCTAAAATTGCAAATTTCATATTTTACATCTGAATGTACAGAATATTGATATACACAACTTCTTACATAAGGTTCGCCACAAAATTTCTGGATATTTACTTAGTCTTTTCTAGAATGTCTTTCTCACATGTCTTTCTGTAACCTACTTTCCCCCTGGAAACATAATAACTTCATCTCGAAGAATATTGTTGTACTCTGTATAAATTTCAAAATGAATTTTCCTTGTGAATACTGAAAGCTGATGAAATCAGTCAATTATCATGAAATCCTGAATTTTTGTGGCGACACTCGCGTGACAAAGGCTATATATAGTGTTGGATCTTCGAAAATATTTGATGACCCAACATTAACTATACACATGCATAACGATAGAATTAATAAAATCTTTTCATTACCTAAAACAGCATCTCCAAGAAATTCTAAACGTTGATAACAGTCGGTTAATCTATTGGGTTGGTACGATGCATGAGTAAATGCTTGTAAAAGGTAACTACTATCACGAAACTTATATCCTATACTGTTCTCTAAGTCATGGTAGCCGTCCAGCATCAATTTCAATTCTTGTTCAGGATCAGGAATGTGTCGAAGTAACGGGTTCTGAGGTTCTTCCAACGTTCCATAACAAATCTACAAAAAGGAAACCCTTTTAAGAGCGGCCTTTCAAAAAAATGTGCATCGTTTACATATTTAACTTCACATTTTATGCCAGGCAAGATTTTATCTTCCAATATTATGGGTATCTAAATGAAATAGGGCGCGTCTAACTGATTTCGATAACTGAAATATGTTCTCAAGGTCATCATCATTCTTTCATTCGGTCTTCGTTTTTGAGATATTCGCAAAAATATTTTTGAAACTTACATATGAGCCCCTTAGTTGACAAGTGAATTAAGTCCACTTTCTTAGTATTCGCTTCTGTTTATTTAACGGTTCAGTTTAGAAGGTTTTTCAAAACGTAGCTCTCTTTACAAGATCTTTACCCTTGATCAAGGGTAAATAACGTGTTAGTAATTATTTAAAGAAAATATATAAATATTGTAGCATTGTGCTAATTGGAAGTTCTTTAAAAGGTCACATGACTTTATTGTATTTATCTTTAATTTTTAAATATAGGTATGGATGATTTTTAAAAAGAATTTCCCGAACATATTACGTGTAGTTAGAATTACCTGCGTCCATGTTGTCTGTCCATGTTCATCTGTTCCTTTTATATACGGAGTACTGCCAGGAATTCTCTCCTTTGGCGCGGTGTCTGTTATTCTAGTGACTTCTTCTGTAGGTAAAACGTGAATTCCTAACCAAGCCATAAAAAGCAACGCACCTCTAGGACCGCATGCAATTAAGTATGCTCCAATTAATGCCTCCACACAATCTGCGATACTTTTATCGGGAATGCTATGTTGCGTGATTAAATTGTAAGGTATAAAGCAACGTAAATTGTCTAAATTGTTTGGAATTATAGTTTCATTACGATTAAGTTCACTCTTCATAATGCCTAATTTTTCCTCTGTTTCTCTGACAAGTTGAGTTATATCAGTAGGATTTACAGTTTGTAGAGTTGGAATGTCAGCTTGATTCCAAAGACTAGAAGGAATACCGGATTCAATTAATGCTTGTTCAAGTTCTTTTGGAACATAATAACAAGGAGGTAACCAGTTGTCATGTGGTTCAAACTTCGTTGCAATCATGCTTTCTCCTAACATCTTTTGTCTTCCTAATCTGTATAAATTTAAATTACTGACCTAAAACATTTCATTACAATTAAAAGCAGAAATAATTATATGAACTATTGGCAACTAACAATAAATATTTCTACAATGATAATGATACCTGTTTAGATCTTAAATGACTAAGTTTGCCTTCATGAATATTATCGTATGTACAGTACAAATATGTAGTTATAGCGTATTTCAAGAAAGAGTCTCCAATAGTTTCCAAACGTTCCAAATTAATGCCATCATTTGCATTAGACATAGTTAAAGCTTGCAGTATTAAACTGGGACTTGGGCCAGGATGATCTTTCAATTCAGGCTGAAAGTCGAAACTAAAAAGATTACTATCCAAATTATGTGTGAAGTCTACTTTATTAGAATCCTTTTTGATTGGTTGTAAACCGGTATTATTATTTAATATTTCGTCTTTGAATCTATCAACGATTTTTTCGATGTAAGCTTTGTGTTTCGAATCCTGCCTAATTTCTTCGGACGCTACATTGTTGGCACTTTTTCTTGTAATTACAACATCCACATTAGAAGGTATAAAACATTCATTTTCCCTTATTTCCTGTTCCCTGATTTTAGTAAATTCGTAATGAGATTGTCTGTACGTTGTAATCAATGTGTCTTCATTGTTTTTTGTATATGTCCATAAACTGTCATCTCCTCTTTTCTCGATTTCTAGTAGATCCAAAATCTTTTTATTGATTTCTTGTTTGGATATTTGTTTTTCATTCTCGACAGCTTCTGCGACATTTCCTCCCATATAAGATATTCGCAATCCTCTACTGTCATCTTCACTTTCGTCCGAACTATCAACGAATCCATCGCTGTAAATATCATCTGATTCGTATCCTTCAAAGTCTGACTCGCATGCAGGAGAACCATATCGAATGCCATTCCAGTTGAATTCACTTGTTAAAACAGTTTCGTTTAAATTGTTAGCTTTAAATTCTATCGAAGACGTTGCCATGTCGTTTGACCAAGTCCCAATTTCAAATTCATTTTCTTTAGTTGACAACTGTGATTCGGTATCTGTTACATTTTCACTTGCCAACTGATTTTTGCAAGTTTCGTCACTCAAAGTTTCTTCGTCAAACTTATTTGAAAAATCTGTCACAGTTTCGGTTATATCTTCACAATTTTTCTCAACAACATTATTATGTAACGAATTTGGCAATGTCGTATCATTTTTAGCATTTTTACTTTTGTCAAATTCTTTCGACTTTTTTAACACTTCTGCCAAACTCCAACCGAAATCTAATGCCGGCCATTCGAAATCTAAAATATTTCACATTCCTCGTCAATATACATGCATTTATTTATTATGGTACTGTCTATTGAATCTTGTGCATACCTGAATCCAAATTTTGTCGCCCTAAATTTATGGTTTGAGCAACTTGACATCGTATCTGATCAGCCAACAATAAAGCATTGATCCTATACAATATGCATGGTAAACAAACTGCTTGCCTCCACAACGAAGCTGGAAAAGGGTGAATTGCACACAATTCAGCAACAAGGATTTGCTTTTGTTCCAGATTTTCTCGTTTTGCACGCTTCGTCTCTTCGCTGCTAGTAGGCAATGCAACACCTTTTCGATTTACATATCTGAAATGATATTAACAAATTTATATATCTTCCTTTACTCACTGGTATACTTAAAGATGATACAATTACCTTAAGTTTATACTATTGCAATCTACAAGTAATTTAACATTAAAAGAACGCGTAACATCGAGCTTACGTAAGGGTACAAACATGCTGAAGGTACCTTGCGATCGCGGTCGCTATCTCCTATCGCTAAACTTCGATTTCTGTAAATTTGTATGTAAGAAAGACTCTTGTCGTCTATCATTTCTTGTCTTATTTTACAATGTCGAATTACTCTTTACAATTTCTTCCGCCTGTTTTTAAATGCTATGTACTTGAAAGATAAATAAAAATAATATATTTTTCGTTAATATTTACCTGGGCGTCAAGAAGTTTAATCTCGCCGATGTATGATCCACATCCAATAAAGGTTGAACCACATTTTGTATTTGGATATCATATTTCTTAAGGTAATATTCTTCAAACGTACTGTAATCGTCTCCAGGAAAAGAAGACTTGGGATTTAAATTCGAACAAATTTCAGCAACGTAGAAATACTGAAATGAAGAAAAATGTGTTACAGTTAATGCCTATGTCCATTTAAGAGTAAAACTGTCGCGAGTTATTCTCCAATGTCAAATTCGTCAGTGTGCACGCTATTGAGAGTGCTATCGGAGATTTGCACAAAATACAAATTGAGAGTACTCTCGAGAGCAAGACATTAAAACCCTTAAGGAAACTATTCGATATACGATCAACAATATGTATAATTGGAAATATGATGCGACGTTGTATGCACGACATATGTCGGAGATGCGTAGAGTATTTGCACATGAATGGAGGTCACATACTTATCACCTTCAAAATATAATGTTTTTTGAGGTCACGTATATGAAAATTTGTTAACAAATGTTAATGCTACAGAACCGTGTCTTTAGAATCGGCCGTTTTCTTCCCCAAAACTATAATATGATAGTACTTATCGTTAGTCAAAAAATTAAATTTTCTATATCATATTTAAATAGTGTTTATTAATGTGTTTTGCACCCTTAAAGTGTTTTTGAAGACTACGTTATTTACTTTAATTGAGAAATTATTACTATATTTCACTACTGTACGTAAAGTGATAATTATCTACCTGAGGTTGATCCTGACTTCTATACCAGGGCATAATCACTGCATCGTGATATTTTGATGCATCAAACTTGAAATCTTTTCGAATCTCTTCTGGAACCTTTGTTGGCACTGAATTCCGATTTTTGTATATACATTCCAAGAAATTCCAATCTACAGTAACGTTTGATTCTTTGTCTACAAAAATATGATATTATAATCGTAAGCGTATAATATAAAATCAATGATTTTGAGAGTATTTATAATCACCTAATGTTACAGGTACAATCATATAAGAATTTTCAGATGCGTTAGGATCAAAAAGCATTAAATACTGTTGTAATCGTAATACATTTGTAAAGGTATAATTGAGGAAGGTAGCAACTTTCTCGATCTGGGCTTCACTTAAAACTACAGTTTGTTTACTGAGTTTTAACTTTACATGAACTTCTCCAGATCTAGTATAGATTGGAAAAGGGCATAGCTGAAATAAAAAATTAAATATTAATTAACAATATATGTATAAGCAATAGGTGCACAAGATGTTTTTTTTTTTTTAAATATATTATAGTAAAATATTTCTAAAATCACAATAAATAAGACAGAAAATTAGGTTTTGGTCGTTGTTGCCTACAAAATTGTAATATTGCATATTTCATGAGTGCAAAAGTTTTGATGGATTCTTAATAGGTAACACTATCATCATTATTTCATAACAGCAATAGCAACACAGAAGATCAGTTGTTATTTCGAATAAAAATTGTCCAACTTCTTGAATATTTCAGCAGAACGTTCGATTTTCAGAAAGTGTCGAGTACGAGAGGGATAGTATACTCAGCGACAAAATAATGTTATACCCCTGGATTTTTCGTGTTTTTCAAATCCAGTGACATTTACAAATATTTGGTGTATGCATCCTCTACAGGAGCACGTCCTCCTTTGCAACATACGAAAGATCTCTATTATTCACATTCCCATTTATAAATCGTTTAGATGGTTTTCCTTTATATGCGTTGCACCCGATATCATAAGTCCACCGTTTTTCATTTGTCGTTTCATTCATTAGACATTACTGCTTCTGTGAAATATCAGCCATCAGGTCCATTTAGAATAAATCTTGCCCCATCTAGGAACATAACTCTCATCTAAGATATTATCGGTTGATTAGACGTGTGTGGGAGTCGGGTGAAATGACTGAGGCCGTGTTCGCGGGTATACGTCTTTATTCGTCGGTGGACCGTCAACCGTCCTATACCGACGTTCGCGAGCGAGTGTCGATCGCATACCTTTGACCGACCGATTCTCCCTCGCGTCAGTCGATTGTTTAGCAGATGGCGACCGTCCCCGAAGCCGATCTTCACGTGTTTCGCTGCGGCTTTCCGAGGACGGTCGCCGCCGCGTATACATTGTATGTTGTCGGTGTTCGGCGTGCTCTTTGCGCGGGCCGCCACACGTGCAAATTCCAATCGATTGTGCCGACGCATACATCTTCGTTAATGGTGCATTTCTTTTCAATTTTCTTCAGTGAATTTCCTTCGATTTTTTAAAGATACTTAGTACGTTTCAAATATTTATAAGTACGATTGCTTGTTATGTAATTTGACGCAACTTTTAAGATTGATCGTACTCCGCATATGATATGATCGGATCCGGATATGATATACCCAAATTCCACCCCAGTGACCTCCCAGAGCTAATAGGGACGGGGCTAGGAACTCATAACCGAAATCCACTCTGGCCGCCCTCCCTCCTCACCAACAATCCATCCCAGGAGGAGTGAAGCTCCCCCCAATTACCTACTCTAGTAGAAGTGTCGCAGCAATCGGTATGGATCGAAGACCTACGAATCGATTGCAATGGTAACGCAAATACAAAACTTTTTTATTTTTTATTCTTTTTTCCAGAACATTTACTAACATATTTGTAAGATTTTTCTGATTGAATGAGTTTAAACACGGCATAATTTAGATTATTTTTACATATCTAATAATTTATTATGGCTTACCTTTGATCCTTATAATATTCTTATCTGTAGTTTTTCATCGCTCAGTTGTCGTAGTGGACGCCTTTGTGTTCTTGCTGGACAGATGATATAGATATGAATAAGATGGATTCGTCTGGAAAGACATATTCTGTTGGTCCAAATGTAGTTCCAAATGTAGCTCCAAATGTAGTTGCACCAACCATGACACATATGAATTGTATGATTCCAATCTTCGGAATATGTCTTGTAATTCTTCTATTTATGCTTCATTAACGTTGATACCTTGCTGTACGAGTCTTCGCTATTCGTTAGCTTCTCCCTGATCTTCATTCGTTTTAATTTTCGGTGCTGTCTGTGAAGTATCGGCGCCGCAAGCCAAAGACAATAGAAGTCGTTTCTTACATTTGTTTTGTGACTTCAGTAAAACTGTATATTACAGGATAATCAATTAGTAATGCACTACATTTGATTAAGCCATCGATTCAATGAATGCGGCGACGCTTCTACTGCTCCCAAAGTGATCAATGTAAACGTAACTTTTTAAAGACCTAGTGAATGCCAAACACCGCCGACAGTGGTCAAACTTTGGTTCCACTGTCTCGATAATGATCAATGTAAACATTCGAATTCGCTTCTACCTACCCCGAGAGTGATCAATGTAAACAGAATAATTCAAAGATGCAGTACCGTATTTCATTCCCCTATCTCGACAGTGATCACTGTAAACATCCGAATTCGCTTCGACTATTCCGAGAATGATCATTGAACAAGACACTGTAATTTCTTCATTCTTAGTTCTATTTGTACGAAACTTTCACCAACAGATTGCGAGATGTTTCTGGTCAAAAGGAGACCAAACTTGATAGAGTTTTAATCATATTTATTTATATCACAGCGCAGGCATTTTTGTCTGAATTGAGACAAGACCGTCCCCTTCCAGTAAACTCCGTTACCGTGGGACAACGGAGACGCGAGACATCAACGAACGCGACAAAGGTGCGTGCTGCATGAAAGAGAGGTTGGTGGGAGAAGCAGGCGTTTGAGGGCCCCCTGCCGTGCCCATCAACGTCCTACGTTGTCACAATATCTACCCGTATTGTGTACCGACTTAATTACCGCACTTTCCGATGAAATCGAGCAATCGAATATGAACACAGAAATTTGTAGACGTCTCAACAATTCCATAAAAAACTATTATCGGCAGATTGCCTCTTTCTAAACAGTTATAATCCCAAGTTTTAAATGTTTCTGATTAAGAGCAAAGATTCGGTAGGAATTTTGTTATTCTTGACTTTTGTCGTACAGTGAATTTCCGCTGTAAGTCCCTACAAGCCTCGCGTTTACTGGTCCCTGGAACTATCCACACCACAGCGGGGTATACCCTGTGAGGGGTCAAGAAGCTCGAGAGCCGACGCTGCCGATCGGGTACATCGGTGTGAGACCAGAAGACCACTGCTAGTCCAATAACAAAACTTTATTTTTCATTATTTTTTTATGGGACTTTCACCAACATATTCAGAAAAAAATAATGAAAAATAAAGAAGTATTGTAATTAGATTAGTAGTGGTCTTCTGGTCTCACACTGATATACCTGATACGTGCAACATTGTATCAGAAAAAACATTTTTTCAGCCTTCTGGTCCCTATCGGTCTCTATGTCCCTGGTTTTGGCCATGGAAACGCGAGGGTCATTTACATTTCCAGCGTGCATTGTGTATTGCAAATGCAACGTTCGTCGAGATCCACAGATTTCATCTAAATTTACATGGCCAGAACCGCGCAAGGAACTTATAGCGCGAATTCACTGTATTTTGAGGCATAATCATCCTTTAATTTTCAGCTGTACACTGGAACATTTTTACTTCTACTTTTTCTTTGCAATATTAAAACCTTAAAGTTAACGTATACACAGTTACATGATGGAAAGTTCGTTTATGTATATTGAAAAGATAGACACATTCTGACAATAATTGGTCAGGATATGTTGTTTAAAAAAATAACGTGCGATTTGTAGCATCCAAAATTCTTATATAATATATGGTAAAGTTGCAATTGTAGTGAATAGGTGAGGTTACGATTAGGTTCAAAATTTACAGTGACAAATGCCTTATTTTATGATATTAAAACATGTTTTCATAAAATCAGACATTATGTCTTTTTTCTGCAGATTTATGGATGTATTAATTCTCAACGGGATCTTATTGTACATGCACAAATGTCAGATAAATCATCTGTTAAAGCTTACTGTGATAAAGTTTTATCAAATTAGATAAGTTTCATCAGTTAAACTGTAGAAAATACTATCGTACTATTTTCTTGTACCATTTGTATGTAATAAAAAACAAAATAATAAAAATAAAACGATAAAATGTAATGACTGTTTGATATGTAGAACGAATTAATTAAAATCCTTTACAATTTGAAAACATTATTATCGTAAAACGAAAGCAGATTGGACATGATGTTATGGAACATATATTATTGAATTCCATTAAAACTTTTCCACCCCTTAAGATATTTAAAAAAGGAAAAATAATTTTGGTATTTTATATATTACCTTAGGAATTTCTTTTAATGTGATAATGCCGAAACCAATAGCTGATTCTTCGGGAGGATAAATACGTCGACCCCTAGTATTTTGTTCTTCAGGTAAAGGACAACTCAACACCATTTTAATGTGATATAGATAGGAGGGAACTCCAACTTTCGGTCTGCAGTCCGTTAAAGCTTCAGCTGTCTGAAAAATACAATTTTTATCTTGAAGTGTAAAATACAGAATGAAGAATTAAAAATTGTCAAAACAAAAAACTACTAATTCTTAACCCTTAAACTGTGAAGGGGGATCATTCGTGTCCAGACGATTTCGAACAGTTTGTAAAATTCACATATTTTGCTTCATACTATTTATGATATAAAATGATACAAAAGTATTGTGATAATATCAATTTACGATGTTCCAAGGTACTATGTAAATTTTTTAAAACTTTTTTTAAGAACTATTACTCACTAAAAACTGCATCAGATATGAAGGACCCACTTTTACAGTTTGAGGGTAGGACACTCTTACAGTTTACAGTTTAAGGGTTTACAATATTAATGCGAAGAAACCTTTTTATAATAATATTGTCTACGTTTCGTTGTTCCAGGTCGAGCTTCAGAAAAATCCACTTTACTTTCGTCTGGAAGAGCAGGTACTTCTGTATCTTCTGGTTTAGCTCTAAAATTTTCTTTTCCAATAGGGAGTAAATTATCATCTATTTCATTCTTTCTGTGTAAATCGATACATAATTGTAATGCAGCCATTCGCCTCGCCATAGCCCTATTAGGCATAGGATAAGACTAAAATCAAAGTTTCAATAAATAGTCTTACATGCAAAAATGCAAACAGTGTGTAACAGTGTATTTGAATTATTATATCGAAAGTTATTTACCGATATAATATACTTAATCGGTGAATTTATAGGGAGCCGCAACGAACATGTATACATAGACGTGTTGTCTACAATAACTTTTGAAATAGACCACTCAGGTGTCAATCTCGTAAAAGTATCACTAGGTAATTTTGCACAATATCTATATAAATAAAATAAGTAATAACATCAAATAAATTTATAAGTTTTGGTAACAAAGAAGATACTAGAAATATATATCATGCAGTTATAATATTGCGCTACCTGTTTACCAATGATATGGCAGAATTGAAAGTCACTGCAGGTACATCGTCTCCTTCAAGTGGTTTATAATGTGGTATTATGGCAGCATATAAATCTGCCTTGCTTTCTTCCTCTTCAGTAGGCTCATTATTAGAACATTTCATTAATAATGTCTATAACAAAAACATATTAATTTTCTTCTGCTAGAAATTGTGAATAGCACATATATTAAAATTGCATTGTAATAAATAAATTGTAGGAAGAAGATCTTTATTCTTTGACGGTTTTACAAATTCTGGTGTTACGCTGTTCACGCTCAAACATCAGGTTGTTATAAACAAATCGATCGTCGGCTTGTAATGACAACCGGTTACCAGTGAAACGAGCAGACGAGACAAACGGATGAATGTCAGATCGTCCCAGCTGACTGCCGACGATCGATCGTCACCAACATTAATGTATAAATATGTAACAAACTCCTACAAAATGAAACAAATGAAATAAATTCACATATAAATATCATTGTTAAGGACTGAGTTAATTATTATGTTCTATGTTAATTCTTATATAAGTTAATTTCTATGTTCGAGTTGAGAGTTAATTGGAAGATGGAAAGTATACTCTGTTAGTGTGGAACCCCGCGACAAATATGCAGGGGTAGGGGTAGATTAAATAGGAGAAACCACGAGAAAACGGGAGAGTCGTGCTAGTAGAAGGCAAATGGAATGGTCGCTTTCTGTGAGTAGTCACCGACTTCCGTCAATATCGTCAGGTATGAAAGAGTTCCAAGAGATCGTGGGTCGGACCATCACTCAGTGATCACCTTGGGTCATAAAAGGAGTATGGTCGACATTTGGGAAACTAAATGTGTAGTGAGCGACCCATGATGGGGAACTATTACCTGAGCCCGAACAGGTAGAATAATACACCGTCAACAATAGTGAGCCGGACCGTCACTCAGTGACCACCTTGGGTCACAAAAGGAGTACGGTTGCCATATGGGAAACTGTATGTGCGGTAGGCGGCTCACAATAGTTGGCGATACCTGAGTCGGGCCGTCACTCAGTGATCACCTTGGATCATGAAAGGAGTACGGTTAACATATGGGAAACCATATGTACCCCAGACGACTCAGGAAGGTTGCTGCTACCTGAGCTTGCGAAAGGGAAACGATATACGGTGACTCGGGAAAGTGACCTGCCTATAATTAGCAACAATAAAAGGTCCTTCGAGCCGGATCCCGACCTAGGGATGTACCGTTCATAGTCGAAAGGTATGACTACCGAGTCAGTCGTGTTTGGAAACACGAAGTGTACAGATCGTGAGTGGAAGCTGCAGCTGCATTCGGTTAAACGAAAAGTGTTAAATTATGAATAAGGGAAAACGTGGTCGTGGTAAAGGCCGAGGCCGGAGATACGGTAGTGATCGTGACATAGTGCAAACGGGTGTACCAGACAATGATGCTGGACCAAGCGACACAAGACGGGCCCAGGATAGTGAGGAGAAAAAAGAAGATAGTCATCCCAGTTCGCGTGGTAGTATAGCAGGCTCAGGAGCCTCGAGCATTGTGGCTAGGAAAAGGAAACTGGAATATCAAGCGGCGGAGGCTAGGACGAAATTGATGAAGAAGGCGCTCGAAGAAGGTGCTCGCTTGGAAATGGACCTAATACAAAAACGACTGGAGGCCGAACTAGCAGAACTCGACGAGGAGGTCGAATTCATAAACGAACATCCAGAACCAGCAAACAATTCGGCCACAGCGCAGAACATAACGGAATGGCTGAGGAATACGGAAAAACAATCAACGGCAGCCAAACGTAATGAAAAGTCTATAGATCAGGGGAACGATAAACTCGATAAATTGACAACAGTACTAACGGACGTGATTGCCACGCTAAAGCCACACGCAAAAACATCACCAACAAACCTAATGACAAGACTCACGTCTGCTCGAAAACTGCCTATATTCGAGGGAAATCCACTGGAATGGATACCGTTTAAAAGGGCTTTCGATATCACCACCGAACTAAATGGCTTCACCGATAAAGAAAACGTGCTACGTTTATGTGAATGTTTACGCGGAGAAGCAAAAGAGACAGTGGATTCATTGTTGTTGACATCTGGAAGTGCAGAAGATATTATGGCATCGTTAGAGTTGCGTTTCGGTAATGTCGATGTCATATTGGGAAAAGTCGTGGAAGAAATGAAACGACTGCCAAGAATAGGCACAAGGGGTATGGATCTTCCAACGTTGGCAGCAAAAGTGCGAAACTGTGTAGTGAGCATGCAAAGCGTAAATCATCTGGGTTATTTGCATAGTGCGGAATTAATTAACAATATTATCCAAAAAATGTCATCTGCGATGATATATAATTATAATCGGTTTGCGAATATGAGACCGACCGATGAACCGAGACTCGTCGGTCTATCGACATTCCTAACGATGGAGGCAGAAATGGCGTGCAAGGCAGGGACTAGTGGTGTCACTGTAACCTCAGGGAACGCTCGAAAAGATGATTCTCGGGGGAAGGGACGAGGAACAAATGAAAGGAGAGAAAGAACAAGACGGGTGTATGCAACAGAAGGGAAAGACAGCAATGACAAACAACCAAGAAGCAAATATAGTGGGCTTAAATGTAGTTTCTGTAATCACAAAGAACACCGTCCAGTGGATTGTGAGAAATTCCAAACAGCAAATGTGGATCAGAGATGGAGATGGGCAAAGAGACACAATTTGTGTTTCCGCTGTTTGAAGAAGGATCATCGCCGGCTGCAGTGTCAGGCAGAAAAGTGCGGTATTGGAAATTGCAACAAGTCACACCACAGACTGTTGCATAAGAAAATGGTAAACCCCAACACAATGACTACAGCAAATAGTGAGGGTAGGACGGACGTCATCACAGAAACAACAGTCTACGCGCGGAAGGAAGACTGACAGAAAGGGCAGAGCCAAGTGTTTCTGAAAATTGTTCCGGTAATACTAAGTGGTCCGGCGGGTCAAGCGAAAACGTATGCCTTCCTGGACGAAGGATCAACAATTTCCCTAATCGACGAACAGATTGCCAGGGAAATAGGTACAAACGGACCCGCGAGCAAACTGGATATACTTGGGGTTGGTGGAATGATGACAACGGAAGGACGAAGCCAACGAGTTTCTTTGGAGATCTCAGACATAAGAAGAGTACAGAAACACTTAGTGCGAAATGTCCAAACCGTAGCAAAGCTGAAGCTACCCCAACAAACATTGCGGAGAAGCGATACAAACAAACACGAACACCTTAAAGATTTACCTATTTCTTATTATGTGAATGCAAAACCTACGATTCTACTGGGTCAAGACAACTGGTATTTATGCATTCCAAAAGAGTTGCGAGTCGGAGGTCGGAATTTACCGGTCGCATCACTCACCGAACTCGGTTGGGTGGTTCACGGATACACAATTACGGACCATGAGTTTACAAATCGTTTAACAAAGGCCTTTGGGTTGACAGAACACTCAAAGCCAGAAACTGACCACGCCAAAAGTTTAAACGAAGTGATCCAAGAATATTTTGAATTAGAATCCATTGGAATTTCCAACATACTTCGCACGAACCGGCAAGAAGAAAGAGCGCAGCACCTTCAAAATACCACGACTAAAAGAAAGCTAGGGAGATGGGAAACTGGATTGCTCTGGCATACAGAAAAGGTGGATCTACCGAATAACTACTCGTATGCTCTTGAGCGGTTAAAGAATTTGGAAAGAAGGATGGACAAAGAACCAGAATTAGCAAACGCATATACCAGACAAATAGAAGATTTGATCAAAAAGGGATACGCAGAAAAATTAACTGCACAGCAAATTGAAACAGGATCTCCAGTGTGGTATTTGCCGCACTTTGGAGTAAAGCATGTGGACAAGCCGAATAAACTGCGTATTGTCTTCGATGCAGCAGCGAAATGTCATGGCACTAGCCTCAATGACGTGCTCTTACCAGGACCGGACTTGTTGAATTCGTTACTCGGAGTTTTAATGCGCTTTCGTCAAAGAAAGATAGCGTTCGTCGCAGATATTAAAGAGATGTTTCTTCAAATAAAGATACGAGAAGAAGATCGCGACGTACAACGATTCCTATGGCGGGAAACCGAACGGAACCAGAAGCCAGACGTATACCGCATGTCATCGATGATTTTTGGAGCCATATCATCTCCATCGTCAGCCCAATATGTGAAGAATCGCAACGCTGACGAGTTTGCAACTTTATATCCTGAAGCGGTAAATGCCATCAAATATAAACATTATGTAGACGATTATTTAGACAGTGTGGACACGGAAGATGAGGCCAAACGACTAATTAGAGAGGTAACAGAGATACATCGGCGGGGTGGCTTTCAAATGTGCGGCTGGACAAGTAATAGTGACGCTGTTATGAAAGAAATGTCCGGAGGAAATGTGACTTCAGGAACTGTTCAATTAACAGCGAAGGAAAGACGAGCATCCAAGACACTAGGTCTCTACTGGGATGCGATGTCAGACACGTTCAGTTTTAATACAAATAAAATGCAAAATGCGGTGAGCGTACCACTACAAGAAAAAGGAATTACTAAAAGGGAGATGGTACGAACAATCATGTCGATATTCGACCCGCTTGGATTTCTGGCCCCCTTTACAATTAAGAGCAAGATACTGCTGCAAAACGTATGGCGTAGCGGCATAACTTGGGACGAGAATCTAAGGATAGCTGAGATGGGCAAGTGGAAGGAGTGGACATCCGAGCTACAATCACTAGGTGAACTAACGATACCACGATGCTACGTAGCTCGATGCCATGTAACCACCACAGAGCTACATGTATTTTGTGATGCAAGCGAGTTAGCCTACGCGGCAGTTGCCTATTGGAAATTTACGTATAGCAACGGGCGATCCACCGTAGCGTTTATCTGCTCTAAAAGCAGAGTAACTCCATTAAAACCTACGTCAATTCCTCGCCTGGAGTTGCAAGGTGCATTACTAGCGAGTCGTCTAGGACGGACAATCGAAACGGAGCACGAGTTTAAAATATCACGCCGTATTTTTTGGACAGACTCAAACACGGTATTGTCGTGGATTCAAGCGGATCCAAGATCGTTCAAAACGTTCGTTTCTAATCGGTTAGCTGAGATCGACGAACTCACGACTACAACCGAGTGGAGATGGATTTCCGGGAAACAAAACCCAGCTGATCACGCAACCCGGAATCGACCTGTTGCAATCCTAACTGAATCCAACTGGTTCCATGGACCGGATTTCTTAACAAACGCTGAAAACAGTTGGCCAAGATCACGAGCGGGGAAAAGCAAAGAACAGGCGACAGAAGAAGAGTGTCGAACAGTGGCAGCAATCGGAAGAACAACAAACCCGGTGCTGCTCGACATCCTAAGGTTTTCATCGTGGTTGCGTTTGATACGAACTACGGCAAGAATACTTATATTCGTTGAACGGTGCAAGAAGAAAAGAGGCGTAGAATTAACAGAAGACATAATGCAACGATCTGAAAAATTATGGATTAGGCAAGCGCAAGAAGAAAGCTTTGGAAATGAAATCAGATCAATAGAACAACGACGACCATTACCCGCTGACAGCCGACTCATACAATTTTCACCCGAGATGGATGACCAACAAATATTAAGATTAAAAGGCCGGGTTAGCAACATAGCTGGAATTGCCGAACAAATGAAAAGACCGGTCCTCTTAGACGGGAAACATCCATATACCAGATTGTTGGTACGTCAGTATCACGAATCAGCGGGGCATGGCAGCACCGAAACTGTATTAAATGAGCTCAGGCAAAGGTACTGGATATTGAAACTCAGACCTACAATTAGGTGGGTAGCGCATCAGTGCGTAACGTGTCGCATCCGAAGAGCGAAGTCAAATCCTCCAAGAATGAGTGATTTACCATTGGCTCGATTAGGACATCACCAACGTCCTTTCACTCACTGCGGAATGGACTACTTTGGACCATTGACCGTCACAGTTGGAAGACGTCATGAGAAAAGATGGGGTGTCTTATTCACATGCTTGACAACACGAGCCATCCATCTAGAATTAGTTAACTCCCTGACTACAGATTCAACGATTATGGCTCTGAGACGAATGGGAGCGCGACGGGGTTTCCCTTCCCAACTGTACTCAGATAACGCCACGAATCTGAAAGGTGCGGACCGAGAGATTAAGCAACTAATACAGGATCTCGACCAACAAAAACAAACGGAATTCGCTAGTAGTCACCGAATGATATGGAAGTTTATTCCACCTGCCTCACCCCACATGGGTGGAAGCTGGGAACGGCTTGTGAGAAGCGTAAAAACGGCTTTGAAGGTAACCTTAAAGGAAAGGTCACCTAAAGAAGAGACGTTGCAAACAGTGCTGCTAGAAGCGGAACGGACAGTAAACTCACGTCCGCTGACACACGTATCGGTAGATCCTAGGGATCCTGAAGCCATCACACCGTACCACTTTCTAATAGGAACCTCGTCAGCTGACCCATTGCCAAATGTACCCGATGACATCGAACTATATAGCAGAAAACAATGGAGAGTAGCTCAGAGGCTAGCAGACCACTTCTGGAACCGGTGGGTACGAGAATATCTACCCACACTGCAGCCACGTAGGCGATGGACGCATGACACGACACCGATAAAAACCGGAAGCATAGTTATTATCGCAGACCATCTAATGCCACGGAATATGTGGCTAAAAGGAATCGTCAAAGCAGTGTATCCAGGAGCCGACGGAAGAATTCGAGTAGCGGAAGTGAAGACTCAACATGGGACGTTGAGAAGACCTGTAATAAAACTAATAGTGTTACCTGTGTTAAATGTTAGTGCTGCGGAGGAAAAAGCCCCCGCAGCAGAGGGGGAGAGTGTTAAGGACTGAGTTAATTATTATGTTCTATGTTAATTCTTATATAAGTTAATTTCTATGTTCGAGTTGAGAGTTAATTGGAAGATGGAAAGTATACTCTGTTAGTGTGGAACCCCGCGACAAATATGCAGGGGTAGGGGTAGATTAAATAGGAGAAACCACGAGAAAACGGGAGAGTCGTGCTAGTAGAAGGCAAATGGAATGGTCGCTTTCTGTGAGTAGTCACCGACTTCCGTCAATATCGTCAGGTATGAAAGAGTTCCAAGAGATCGTGGGTCGGACCATCACTCAGTGATCACCTTGGGTCATAAAAGGAGTATGGTCGACATTTGGGAAACTAAATGTGTAGTGAGCGACCCATGATGGGGAACTATTACCTGAGCCCGAACAGGTAGAATAATACACCGTCAACAATAGTGAGCCGGACCGTCACTCAGTGACCACCTTGGGTCACAAAAGGAGTACGGTTGCCATATGGGAAACTGTATGTGCGGTAGGCGGCTCACAATAGTTGGCGATACCTGAGTCGGGCCGTCACTCAGTGATCACCTTGGATCATGAAAGGAGTACGGTTAACATATGGGAAACCATATGTACCCCAGACGACTCAGGAAGGTTGCTGCTACCTGAGCTTGCGAAAGGGAAACGATATACGGTGACTCGGGAAAGTGACCTGCCTATAATTAGCAACAATCATGTATATTAAGGTATTCAAGTAATTAAAATAGGATACTACAGTAAACCATTCATATGAAATATGCATTGAAAAATATGAATCATATTTGAACTGAACTGTTAATAATTAAAATATCAAACCCAAATAGCACATAAAAGTATACATACCATGGAAAATTTTGGAAAATTATGTAATTTCTTAACATAATTACCTTTTCTACGTAGTGGTATTGCGCTAATTGCCACACACATTCCTTTGAAGTTGTTTTTGGTACTAATATTACATGTAATGCATCTACAGCTTTTGCTCGACTTTTGCACTGTACATATGATTGGTAAGTTTTTGGAAAATCATACCTCATAACAAAATTACATTTTGGAATATCAATACCTGGTACAAATAAAATATTATTAGGAGCTGTACATAAATGAAATATGGAGACAAATTACCTAATACAAATAGAATCGCAAACCTTCTTCCAGAATCGAAGTTGAGATCATTAAATTACATTCATGTATTCTGAATCTTTTCAACACTTCTTCTTGTTTTCTATGTTCCACATCTAAATCTTTTGAATAGCCAATATCATTTGGATTTCTTTCAATTGTATAAAGTGGTGATAAAAAATATAAGTGTTCATCTTGTATAGAAATTTCGTGTAATAAATAAAATAATATTTTTGCTACAAAAGCTTTATCCACAAAAATTACGCCACAAAGTAAATCAGGATCTGTAATTCCACGCAAGTGACGTTGCGACCTGGGCGGCCTTTTATAGCTTTCTTCATTACTTTTCCAATTACATTCTGACTTTCTAATTTGTCCAATATTACCTTTACAAGAATTTTCTTTATTATTAACTGATAAATTTTTTAAATTATTTTCTTTATTCATTTTATTATAAACATTATCTGCATCCTTGTTGTAATAGGGAGTATAAGTTTTTAAGACTTGTAGTAATCTATGAACCTTTGGTGTAGTGTATTTATATATTCTCTCTTTTTCAGATAAAGTTTCAAATGCACTGTCACATAAGGCTCGTATTTTTGTAAAAACAGATGCCACCATGTTTAATAATAAGTAATGTCTTTCATAAGGGGTTTTTATTTTTAATTTTTCTGTTAAAATCAGAAGAGCAAGTGCAGCACGATCGGCACACCATGGTCCAAGTGTTTCTAACACATACAAAAAATCCTGCATCATCTCAATAGGTTTCTCTGTTGGGTCAGGTATTTTTTTAATATCTTCATAAAACTCTTCGTTATATATTTCTGTTGGGTCATGACGGTGATCACGTAGAAAATCAATAACATGTAATACATAATTTTCAATAGTATTATACAACTCTCCCTTTTCAATCTCAGAATATTCTACTACATATTCTTTAGGCTTAGGGCTGTAGCTATTAAAAAAAAAGTGAATACAATTAATTCGAAATATATTAAAAACATTAACGTAAACATAAAGATTAATTTTTTAATCATTTCTTTCCAACAATAAAGCTTGTAATACTGAACCCAATTATTTTTTTTTCAGTTCCATAAGGCAGTTGTTTTATAAAAAATTTCTTAGCCATGTAGATATGTTACAGTGAAACACCGAAATCTGGAGAATGTCGACTTTCACCGGTGAATGTCAACATTCACATAGTCGCTTGGTGTATGTCCGAAATATTTGCTAAATACCCCTATTTCTGACTTACACCGGTAAATGTTGACATTCACCATGCACTAATGGTGAATGTTGAACATGTTGGAGATTTATATTTTCTTCTCCGTAATTCAGTCGCTATAAAACGTCACGCCAAGTCGTGATTAATTTCGGGTTATGTGCGTTACGTTACATTTCCTCATAAAAAAGGTTTAGGGTTAGGATTAGGGAATCACTTGGGGGTAGAAGGGGGTGAATCGACTTTCGAGTAGAACTACGGGATTAGGTAAGGGTGGTATGCCCCTGGTAAAAACAACTGTCTGCTCGTTTACCCGCAATTAATGCATTTAACTTTTCAAGAAAAAGATCACGATTTACTGCAGTATCCATTTAGTATAAATTAGGGTATCGGGAAAAAATTAAGAAAACGTTGCTCGCATTATCAAAGCTTGCATAAGACTGACAAAGCTGATTGACTCCGAGCAGAACAAAGGATTTGGCGGGAGAGAGCCAGTCGCTTGTTTTTTGACTCTTCTGTTTTGGACCTCCACCAGAGCACATCTGTGATTGTCGACATACACCGGACAGGGTCCGAATATACAACAATGTAATAAAATATACGATCTTCCACCGGTGAAAGTCGACATTCTCCAATTTCGGTCATTCACGGTAACAGATACACATAAAACAACAATTGTTACATTGACTATAAATCTTTAAGCTTCATTAATGTAAAGCTCTTAGTAAAAAATTATTTATAAAGTATATACTTCTTTTTCTAATTGTTATATACTTTCTTGCTATTACACTTACCGTAATATAGATAATATATCACTAGCTGTTTCAACTTCACATTGAAATGTAGTTTCTACCTTCCGTATTTCTAGCCCTAATCTTCCAGGTTCTTCAGTTAGGTTAAACAGTGGTACTGCTAATCCAATTATTCTAGGAACACTGGTACAGCTTAAAAACGCTTGCAAAATGAATATTACATTGTTATCATCTTTAGACTTATGGCACTCGTCAACAATGACTAGATTTATCTCATGCGGTAAAAACTTCTTTTCCACTAATAATTCTGCACATATTTTAGAAGTTGTAACTAGCACCTGAAACGAGATGATTATATGAAACAAATAATTTAACAAAGTATTGAAAAATATAATAAAACATATTCATAATATTTCTTACATGAGAGATTTCATATTTTTCTAAAAATTCTGTACGTGAACAAGTATCGCATAGTAATACTTTTAAATCCGTTAATTGTTGTATGTAACTTGCTTTCACTTTACACTTTTCTAAATCCGTTAATATGTATAATGATCGCTTTCCTCCTTCCCTTAATGATCTAAATCGGTTAAATGATAATTTATTGTTAGAAAGTATTTAATGAAATGCCAAATATATTATGTATTATATATAAATAAATAAAATATTTACATTTATAAGGTAATGCTTATTTAAACTGTAATATTACCTTCTATTATTTGTAGCAAATTCTTGAATTAATTTTATGACAATAAAGGTTTGTTCATAATTTTTTCCTAAACAAATTATTATGTTTTTCTCTTTGGCCGTATAAAATAATTCTACCTATAACAATTCAAATATTACACGAATATTTTACTGTCTCCTATCCTATAAGTATAAGTAATTAAAAAATTCTTACTTGATGTTCTCTAGGTGTGAAAGATTTTATATAAACTTGATCATTAAGTGGAAATGCCATGGAATCTATAATTTTTGTTACTTTAAAAAGTTTAGAATAATGTTCTTAAATATAACAAAAACTAGTCTTATTGTGCAAAGTGTCCTCCAAATTTAAGATTAGGCTAGAACAGTATAATGAAACAGTTCTTATACATATTGAAAACACACTGTATACTGTATCTATTGTTCATTCAAAATAGCAACAGTCCAAACAGACTTCGTCAAACAACAATAGCAGCTTGACTTCTCATGTGATCAACTTCTCATTGGTTCATTTTACGTTGAACATGTATTTACGCAATAATTATACCTTCCATAGCGTCGCGCAATTCGTGAAACACAGCGCGACATTGAAGAGGGAAAAGAAAACTCTCTCTCCACTTTGATTAGCTAAGGCACAGCCGATTCTAGTACTATTTAGCTGTGACTAGCTGTTCTGAACAACGTGGCAACACTGTCTGTAGACGGATCGAGATTCCTATTTTCAATAATGAGAGTCTTGGTCTTGTGATTATATATAATTAACGCTTTTTTCATACTTAATTGTGTTAAAATACACAATTCTTTATTAACTATGTATAACCAATATATAAATATTATAACTATGGTAAGTAGAAGTGATATTAAAGTATACTAATATTTATAACTGTGGTATATATTTTGTGGATTCTAAGAACAGTTTGGTGTTGTGATACATAATATTTGAAATATTTACAGTGGTTTTAGGAAAATATAAGTATGGAGTAAAAACATCTTTGAATTCAGATGCAACATTTGAAAATTATTGGAGAGATATATAAATTAATAGAAATCTGAAGTAGACATAATTATTGATACACAGTCAAAGAGGTTATGTAAAAACATTGGAAAGAAGTTGGATAATTAGTTATTGAAGAGAAGAGATGTGCAGGTAATTATAAAATCGTCTTAAAAAATAATTTTGTAATTGTAAATTTCCTCACCACCCTAGGGGTATTACTACAGAGCGTTACTGTTTTTTATCATAATGGGTGCTTCGCCAATTGCCATACCATCCCAATTTATAAAATAAAATTAGTTTTTTAAAATAGAGTATGATAAAAATAAAAAAAATATGTAATGAAAAGAAAATACAAATAAACTTTTAAATTAAAAAAAACATTAAATCTAATAATAAATAATCTAATCTAAAAAAACGTAATAGATATTTTTAGAAAACAAAATAATAAACCTTTTTTAACACATTGAGTGCTGGCCCCGCAAAAACGCGGGTTTCTTTAAGTGGCCGATATGTTGCCCCTGCTCAGGCTTTAAATGTCTCTTATGCCGCCAGTGTGTTACCACTCAATGTGTTAACATTGAAAGCGCTAAACATTGTAGTGCTTTTGTAACACTTAACGAAAATGTTTGAGCTGCTAGTTCCAGTTTCACTTTTTCTTGGAACTAATTAATGTGACGTGACGTTATTTTTGTTGCGAGATGCAAACCTTCTTTGTTTTGTATATTTACTAAATTAATAAAATGCTCCCACTTAATTGGGTTGTTTTCGTCATAGAAAATTTTATGAGTCCCCAAAGTATTTCTTATAAGTTTCAACATGTGGGGTAAATCCAGAAACAGTTGAATGTCTTCTCCTGTTGCCGGATAAGGAAAACAAGTTGGCAACAGATGTATTCAACACATTGCCATAGCTTTTTTTTTTTTTTTTTTTTTTCGAGGAGGTAATCTCGTTACGGATACCCGAACCCCCCCCCCCCCGGGGGGTGGTGGTCCGGGTTATGTGGGACTCCTCGGCTGGTTGGTGCAACGCCGAGTATACCCACTAACTCCTCCCCGTCCGTCCCTAGACTCCTGGGGGCACCCGTGCTCTGCGCGCGCATGTCAATCCGGTGTGCCCCCGCCTTAGCATACCACCCGGGGGGGGGGGTGACGCGGCCCCCTCCCGTACCTACTCTATCCGAAGGCACCACGCAACGGACGACGTGGCGCCTTCCCCCCCTGTTAGGCCGCCCGATGAGCATCCGAGCCCCCGCCCGAGATGCCCGGCGGCCTCCGGGGACGCCGTTGGTGACCGAGTGTAAGGGGATATCCGATCCCCCGCCTCGAGATCATCAAGGGCGTCCCCGCTCGCGTCAGAGGCGTCGCAACGGGGGTACGCCCCCGGGGCGTACCCTGCGCCGCCTCCCCCCCCCTTCGGCCGGGATCGTGATTACGCTCCCGATCCCGTTCCGCAGCCTCCTTCCGCAGCATAACCCGCTCGCAGAAGGAAGCGAACCCCCTCCACGCCTCCTCGCCACCGGCTGCCGCAGCGACGACAGCCGGGAGCGAGAGGTCGTGGCCCACCGCGCGCCGCAGGGCACGGCGCTCTCCCCCCCATGCCGGACACTCCTCCAGAGTGTGTTGCGCCGTGTCCCGCGGCTCGCCGCAGTGGTGACACGCCTCCTCGGTCTCCCTCCCGATGCGACACAGGTAGTCGCCGAAGCATCCGTGCCCGCTCATCACCTGCGTCACACGGTAGGAGACCCTATGCCCCATCCATCCCCTGTTCCATTGATCGAACACCGGGAGGATGGCCCGAACGGCCCGCCTCTCGCCCTCCCTCGTCCCGGGAAGGCTATCGCGCCACTCCCGGGCTGCGTGCCGCCGAGCATGTCGCCTGAGCTCATCCACCATGAGCCGCGCCTGATCCGGGGCCACCCCCCGGAGCCGGAGTTCCCTGGAGTGCGTATGCACATCCGCCAACACGCGGGCCTCCAGCTCGAGGGGGATCAGCCCCGACATCACCATCGCCGTCGCGTATGAAATGGTGCGGTACCCCCGCACGATGCCTATGGCCAGCCTGCGCTCGATGCGACGCAGCAGCGACCGTGTGCCGCCACTGCGCCCCCTAGCCAAGACATCGTGCGCCCATACAGGGGCTCCGTACAGGACCAAAACTCGCACCACCACCGCGAACAGACGACGCACCCGTCCACAGGGTCCACCGAGATTCGGGAGAAGGCGACCGAGCGCAGCGGTCGCCCTCTCCGCCCGGGGCGCCAGCGACTCAAGGTGGCGGTCAAAACGCCACCGGCCGTCAAGCTCGAGTCCCAGGTACCGCATCTGGGACCCGACCTTGACCATCCCCTCCCCCACGCAGATCCAGCACTGGGGAGGCGTCGCCAACCGGGCCGAGCGGAGAAACCACATGGCCCTGGTTTTCTCGACGGACACCTCTAGGCCCAGCGACCGGATCGCGCGCACCGCGCGCCACGCGCCGCGCTCCGCCAGGCAGATGGCCTCCTTCGCATACCTCCCGGTGGCCAATACCAGCGTGTCGTCGGCGTAACACGTCAGGCTGACCCCGGGAGGCATCTCCTCCCGCAGGACGCGATCGTACGCAAGATTCCACAGCAACGGGCCCAACACCGAGCCCTGCGGAACCCCGCGCACGACGCCCCTGCGCACCATCCCGTACCGGCCGGGATACTCTATACCCCTGTCGGAGAGATAGCTCCCGATCACCCTTCTGAGATACAGAGGCACCCGGTGGAAGACCAGGGCCTCCATTATCCGATCCCAGGGGACGGTGTTGAACGCGTTAGCGATATCCAAGGATATCGCCAACGCAACACCGCCCCTCCTCGACACATTGCCATAGCTAAATTTGATGCAGCACCATCAAATGATAAACTGTATAGGGAAACTCGATTTTCATGGACCAATTGCAAACACATTTTTACTAAATTCCTTTTTTTACTGCCTGATAGGCCATCGATTGAAAAGTAGCGATTGCTTCTTTAGCTTCTACTGGAATACACTTTGATCTTCAGTGCCGATATCCACATACCTGCAATGTATAATACCTGTATGTATTATTGAAAAACTCATTGACAATGAATCATTTTTATGATTTTGTAATGTGTAAAAATAAATAGTCTTGAAATATATTCTCAAAACTGAAAATCTTGTATATAATAAACATCAAATATTCATTTTACCAGTTATAGGTTATGTGATATGGTATTTATGTATGTAGCTTAGATTAGAGCATACATACTTATAGACCCGGCATAGTGGTATAGTATGTGTATAGGAAAGCCGAGAGTGCAGTGAAGCAAAGATAATTGAATTTATGACTCATAAGATAATCCTTAAGATAATTTGAAAATTGCTGACACACATTCTCCCGTAAGGCTGGCAGCTTTATCTCGTCGGTAGCCGAAAGCACACCATCACTACTTATCACTACCAGGGGGCATAAGCTGAAATGCAAATAATTTAACCACTAAGTTGCTGGCCCCGAGCACTAGGCGGCGTTGGTGTTCCCCATCACGTGATGGGGGCACATGCGCAGAACGCTTGCTTTGCTCTGACTGACGCTAACGCTAACCGACGCTAACCTAGCGTCCAAGCGTCCTGTACAGTCCTGTAGCATCCATACTGTAATTCACTGGAATTGTAGAAGAAAATAAATGGATTTATAATAAATATTTATTTTTATATATTTCAAGCTGTATAAATTTCTACCCTTTCCACTTAAAAGATTAATTGTACGCGTGTACATGAAAGTACATATAGCTACAATAGAGTTGTGTGAGTCACGCGAGTATCTGTGTGTGAGTGAGTAGCGTTTGTATCTACATATATATACTGTTATTAGTTCGGGCCCCGAGCACTAGAGAGCGCTAAAATACTGGTCACTTTTATAACACGGCAGCTTGCACCCCCTGATCACTACTTAAGGACGCATGCGCATTAGAAATTGGTTACTAAAAAAACATCGGAGCTTCGCCTCTACATAGAAACCCTCTGTGGTTGATTACTAAATAAGGCTTATTAAATTTACTAATTGCATGTAAAATGAAATAAAATTATAATAAAAAAATATAAAATTAATAACGACTATTATTTCTAAAAATAATAGATTTCCAAATAATGCATTTGTCTACAATATTTTATAGTACTTTTTATAGTAATCTTTTTATAGTATTCTTCCTGTTAATTTCTAATTTCTTGCTATTTTTTCCACATTATCTTATCTTATAATTTTGTAAATATAATCGGATATCAGACGTTGAGAATGTAATCGATTAATCGTTTGGTTCAGTTATCGATAATAGGTCGTTACACATAGTTTGCAACTTCAGGGCGAACGTTCTTTTGGTCGTTATTGCGCTACTGGTGAGTACTCAATTTTCTATTCAATCGTAATTTTAGTGAATAGTGTTGTTTTATTGATCACTTCGCACGAGAAACTTTCTTTTTAAATAGTTTCTTGAATTATTAACATTTTTCGTTGAAGAAGTAGTTAGTTTAAAGTTTTTAATATGTTATTTTGATAACACGTGTTAGTATTAATCGTCCATCTTTAATTTCACAGTTAAAATTTTGCAGAATTTTTTTCATTTTTATGAAGATAATGAAAAATTCCTAAAAAATTCCGAAATTACACTTTATATATTACATATATACTTGTATAATATCACAAAGAAGATTTAAATTTTATTGTTCATATTATGGGAAATCATTAGTTAAAGAATAGATTGTATTCGCATACTGTACTAACAAGTTTCAAGTAGATAATCGTAAACTTTGAAGGTACATTATTATGAACGTTAAAATGATTTCATTAAATGATTAGTGAAAGTGTAAACATACAATGGGTCTCGTAAAGAAACAATAATACAATAAAGTTTTTAATAAATAGAAAAGGGTCAAATAATTATAATTGCATACATGCTATGAAGTTTACTAATGTATATATTTTGTTTAAAACAGAAGGAGTAAAAAATAAGTTTTTATTAAATATGTGGCAATGTCAACAATAGCTCAATCAATGAAATTCCATGTGGGAATAAGAGTACAAAAGAAAGACATTTCACATATTTCATGCATAGACAGTTTTATGTGAGTCTGTATACAAGTGCATAATTGGGTATTTAAGGATAAAGTAAAATGTCTAATAATTCCAGAGTATTTGCTAACAAAACTTGGTAATGTTCAGAATGAAAAATACATTGTGAAACATCAGCGGTCGACGTGGCACGAACATGTTGATAAAAATAAAAACGAAGGTATCATATCTAAGTTTATCGCTGTTAACAGATTACATAGGCTGTGAACAAAATGATACCAAACATTGCAGAAATATAAAGTCTTAGTATCATTTTTCTTCAAAAATAGTAGGCCATAACTTATTTCTAAAGATATGTCAAATTGCATGTTGTGTTTGTTTAAAATACTGTATATTCTTTGTTATTTTCTTGAAAAAGTTGGTTTAAAAATTAAAAAAAAAATCATAGCATCAACAGTTCCTGATAAAATGATTGAAATCTGAAAATTTGTTATGATATGCATGTCAAAATTAAAATATGGGAGATTAAAATTTGAAGTTGTCATGTTACGAGACTCATGTTGTATAAACACGTTAATATTTCATGAAATTTCTATTTTTTCACATGTTCTCCACTAAAATGATTCTTTTTAATGCATTGCAAAATTTATAGTGTTACTATTTATGTATATCATTGTGTAATTTTTGACTTCTTCAATTTATAGAGCAAACATGCAGTTACACATCAGGGGCGAGCACACAACTATTGTTGAGTCGCATGAAAATGAGACTATTGGAGAGATAAAGGTACGTTAAATAAGTTCAATTTGAATTGTGTTCATTTTATAAAAACTAGTTCACTACTTGGAAACTAAACGTATGTGTGAATAAAATCTGTTTTAAGATTATTCTAATTAAAAAATTTTTCAAACAGCTTAAAAGCATTTTCAAAAATGTAATTTCACATTTGGACTCCTGTGCCCTGAGCCAGCGATAGGCACGGTAGAAGCTCCTGAGCTGCCTGCTTTCCCCACCAACGTCTTTTTTGCGCAGCTCGTATCCTCGCCGCACTGTGGTGTTTCATGCCTTCGTCTCTCCCCTCGTACGTTCCGCCATAGCCGACCATGTGCACGGCTTATGGCATAAGTCCCGTCTATGGTGGAACGTACGAGGGGAGAGACAAAGGCATGAAGCATCGTTGCGCAGTGAAGGTGCGCGGTGCACGAAAGAGACGTTGATGGGAGAAGCGTTTTGCCTGCGGCAGGCATCCGTGCCAATCGCTGCCCTAAGCACTACATTGACTAGGCTATTAGATATAACAATTTTGATTCAGCTTCACAATTTTTTTTTTCAATCAAGATTTGGTTTCAATTGAATAAAATATGAAGACTTTAACTTAATATTAGTTTTTATAATATCTAAGAAAATGCTAAACAAGTCTGTTTCTGACAGTTTGTTGATGGTTAGATTTCTTGTTTTTGCATATGGTTATACAGGGAGAATAGAAAAAAACTGATCTTTTGAAAATGTAGAACTGAAATTTTGCATAATACATTTTGAATTGTAATTTGATATTTGAAATGTAATTTGTCTGTATCAGTTACACTCATGATAGTTCTCTTATATTATAAAAAATAATTATTTGATACTGGATAATATAATTTATAACTTGATATTAGTTCTTTTTATCATTTACACATGAGGTAATTCTATGACAGATAGTTTATTATTTGCACATAATATATTTAATTGCGTTGCATAGATAACCTAGAGTCAGTAAATTCTGCCTCTAGGAGGAGCAACAACGCAACATAAAAGTACAAATTCATGAGCTGGCAATCTAACACATTTTAGTTGATTACCATTCGCAACATTTGTCAACAAATATAAATTCAATTTTCCTCGTAAGACGTTAAACGTGGAAAGCTGCGTGCTTTTGCAAGTCCCATCCAAACTCGAAATCTCGGGTACCCGCACACCCCTGTTGTTTATACAAAAGCCGGCGCAGCGGTGTAGCTTGAATATAAAAAGTCTACCATTGGCGTGGCCTACAACGTGTTTATATAAAAGTATATAATTCTTAAGCAAAGATAATAAACTTATATTTTGACACATCTATTTTTCAGAATAAAATTGTGCAGTTGGAGGGAGCTGCAAATATAGATTTTAATCTATATTGTTCTGGACTTCTATTATCAAATGATGCTTTAGTTGGGGGACTTGCATCAAATACTTTAGAATTAACAGTTTCTCTTCCTGGTGGTAAGTTATTTGTTTATATACTCTAGTTTTACGTTACTAATAATAATTTAACTGATTTGTGTTGTGATACAACCAAATAATAGTAACAGTTCTGATGAAATTATAAAAATCTTTCAGGTAAAGTGCATGGGTCTCTAGCTCGTGCTGGTAAAGTAAAAGCTCAAACACCGAAGGTAATTAGACCATTGTTCATTATTAAAATCGTTGCTATTCCTTTCTCATCATCATTAGTTATTAAATTTTCACTTCACCTAGTTCACTAATTTGGCGATATATCCGTTACTGTTGAAAAGAATGTAGGTGTTCTGTAATAAGAGTAACAAATTTTAAGTCTCCTATTTCTGAAGCTCGAAGTCCGGTTGTCAGAGTTATTTATTTAAGAAAAAAAAGTGGTCCATCAACAATTTAATTTTTTGCGTTGGCAATTGTTCCGCGGTTACACGTGTTCGAAACGTGTCTCTTTTTGTATAGCACATCAATTTCAATTCTGAGAAAAAAATTCTCAACGTGCGTGGCACAAAGTGTTATTTTACTTTAGGCTCGGTCACTTTTCATTCTCGTATTATACAACATTCTTTATAGGATTCTTCCATGCTATATTATCTTGCTTATTTCAATTGCCAATATTCCTATAACATTATTTTTGTTTATATTGTTACGAGCTTGTAAACACTCTTATCTTTCGTACAGGTTGAAAAACAAGAAAAGAGTAAAAAGAAAACCGGCAGGGCTAAAAGGCGAATTCAATACAACCGAAGATTTGTGAATGTTGTTCAAACTTATGGCCGTCGACGTGGACCAAATGCTAATCCTAACTCGTAATTGTATATACATATACATGTTTTCTGATCAAGAAAATAAAATGAAAAGCTAAATATGAGGAGTTTTTATTTTTTATGATTTACAACTGTATTTAAAGAATCTAGCAGGGTAAGCAGGGGTTAAATGGCCCCCATGTAAATTTTTATTTTTATCGTTTGATAAACAATGTTCTTGGCCTGAGAAGTCCTGTAAAATTTTGTTCTCCCTACCCCTATAAGTTAACCTTACAGATTCCGTTAGTTCGGTAAAACTTCTATTTGGCATTCAATAATCCTCTTGGACCCTGCATTGCCAGTGCGTCAACACCGAGCATCTTCTAGGTAACAATATTTCCATTGTATATTGTACTTTCAATTCAATCGCGACACCAACATTTGTAATACACGTTTAATTCAGAATATATTCGTGTTGTTTGGTCAATCGCGCAATCTCTAAAACCCTTAATTATTGCCCAATATCCTAACCTAATAATTGAACGTTCCCACACGATACAATCTTACCGCTTGGATTGTACCAATTCAATTATATTAGTTACGAAGTCTACTATCCTAGCGGCTCCCCAATTTCGCATTGGGTTCGTCCGCGTACCTAACTAACAAATTTCAACCATATTCCTGGGGTACTAACCCTTCGCCGGCCTCTCGCGTTGCTCGCAGCCTTGGCTCGTAACACCTTCTACTTTTTAATGTATTAAATATATTTAAAAAATAAATAAAACTTAGAATTATTTAATTTCGAATTCCATTTTCCCTCCTACAGCAAGATTTCCTCCGATTTTGCCCGATATTTACTCTTAGTGCGACCGATCTGCCATCTATAAGGAGACCAAGGTTTGATCTCAATTTGCTTTCCATTTGGCATGGAATTTTGGCTGCAAGCTTTGTACTCAAATACCGAGCCATCTGTTTCTGCATTAGGCTCGAAATTTGTCGACAAATTATTTGCAAATAGGGACCAAATCCTGCTTTCAAGCATGCTTTTGACACCAAAATGACCGTTTTTTGCTCGCAAAATACTCAAGTTTGCTCATGTTTGACTGACTGGGTGTATAGTGAAAAGTTGCTCAAAATGACATTCTTGAAAACATATGCTAAGGTGAAGGTCATTAGAGTTGAGTGCGCTAAACGTAATATTTACCCAAATAAATTTTTAATTTAAAATAGCATGTATTATTCTATATCTAACAGTATTATTAACCCACGGAGTGCGGACTTTTCGAAATGACGGGGGCTGCTCAAAATGATGTGATATTGTACAGACGTGTAGTTTTTATTATTCTTTTGTTAACAATTGTTTAAATTAGCATGTGTAGTATCTCTACGAGCCTCGAGTAAATACGCCATCGTTTATAGTTGAAGAGATAATAATTGGAAGTGTGTAAGCCAACTATTGAAACATCGGATCAAAATGACCTGGCATTCGTTATACAAGGGTGAATAAGTATGTAGATCCCACAAACACTTGACTACTTTCGATTAGTTCTCTTAGCGTTAAAATTGATAAACATTGCGAAATAAAAAAGCGTTAAGAGATTGTAAAAGGTGGTAAAGTAAGAACAATGTTTACTACAATAAAAAAAAATAAATATAATACTCATTTAAAGATGAATTTTTTAAATTTAATTTTTTCATACAATCACTTCCTGAATTATAGTAGCAGTTTCACAACAGTTCTATACAAGTTATCACTGCATGCATAACTTTAATTTGGTAGTCCTACTGAAAGATATGGAATTTTGTATATAATTGGAATATAGAGTAATTCGAAATATCTATTTACTGCAGTAACAATAATATAATAAAAAATCTACATAAATGTGTGTACGTATCTTAAATATGTTTAGAAATTTACAATTATTCATAATAAAATCTTGACACATATAGTTTACTTACTCTTTGTACAGAATGTCTAGTTATTAAGTTTGGTGATACATAATCAGACTTTTACACAAAATAATGACATATTATTATTAAGAGGAAAAATGATTTATTAGAATCAAGTTATTTTATCAATTTGTGTCCACTAGGAAGCGCGCATTCTTTAATGTATTAACAAAACTTAACATATTATCTTGAAAAAAATTGTTTTCAATTTCGAAAAAATAGATTATACTGTGTGATTTATAAATAACATAATTGTTATACAAGTAATAGTACTTTTTAATACTTTAAGACTTTAATATAAATGTTTGGAGCATTTTACAAAGTAATAAATTCTTTTATGCTAAAATATTTTGTTTGTGTTTTACGAAAGTTACAACATATGTAGATCTTTGCTGTCAATTGTTGGTACTTAAATAGTAATATTTTTTATAAAAGCCTGGACTTCAAAATTTCATAAACCATCTTATTTCGAAAATATGGCATGTCCTGTTGCGTAAATGTAATTTTCTTATTCGCAGAAATGTATTCAGCAAACATACAAGAAAATACACCACAATCGCTTCCATTCATTTGTTGTGGAATATTTTTGGCACACTCTAACTTCCAGTTACTGGTATCGTATGGTTGCTTTTTCTTGTCTAAACTTTCGTCTTCCAAATATTGTCGCAATGCTGATAAACATTTTAGATTATTGCCACCCATACTATCATAATAACGTATAGACTTGTCTCTGAAGTCAATTATTGACATACACCAATGAATATCTAAATGTATAGGAACAACTATAAGATCTTGCGCAAATATATCAATTTTTCTTGTCCATCGCTTAAGAGATGTGTGTCCACCTGAGATTAATTTTGGATAAAAAAATGTATTCATAGCATGTGCTTTTGGATATTTGTCATTAGTACTTCTGGCTATTAGTAAATTCATATAAAAATTAATTACTTCATCGTTTAACCAATTTAAATCGGCCAATGTATGAATATCTTTTCTTGTGATTCTGAGACCAAAACCTTCTACGAGAACTTCGTCTGGTGGTCGTGGAATAAGAGCATTTTTCACATCTCGTATCATCTCTTCAGTTAAGGTAGGTAATAATGCCTCCTCATGTTCTTCTCTTTCATCTAGAACTGCTTCACATAATCGCATAGAACGAGCTAAATGTTCCTCCAAGGCAGCTTCTCTAGCTAAACGATTATGTTTAGATAACACACATGTCATTTTTTTTAATTCCTCAGCCACTTTGTAACATTGCTCTATGCGCTCTTTGTATCTTTTTTCTACCTGTGGTATAAAATCTTCCCGCATCACAGCTTTAGCAGCTAATTGATCTCTTAATGTATTTGTAGCTATGCTTTCAGTGTATTTATATAAGGTTGAGTTTCCTGTGCTCAAATGTTTCCGCGGGGTCTGTGCTTTATTACAAATGGAATGTACTGCACCGTTTTCATTCTTTTCTATATTAGTAACCATTATTTCTTTGTTTGATTTCTCTTTGTTTTTGGTTTCCTTATTCGGTAGTGTGTTCCAATGCATTTGAAACGTATTTTTTTTTCTAGGTATTTGTTGAACTTTAGAAGTAGGATTCGAAGAATCAGCCTTTTCTAAATCTATTATTTCTACCACATCTGGAATTGGTCTTTTTTCTTCATATTTATCACATATAACATGTATCCTGTGTGGGAGGAAGTTTTGCAATAATTCTTCATACTGATTTTTTTCTTTCAAACGATGAGTTTTATTTAAAGTTGGGCATTGTTGGCGAGCTCCAATATTTGGCCCATCTTTAGATTTACTATCAAAATAGCCCATGTTTAATTCATTGTAGCACTGTTCAGATTTAGGTAATGAAAAACATGATGAACAGCATCTGAATGATTTATCGCTATTATTACATGTACCGTTTAATCTATTGGACGATTTAATGGGAGAGTGTTTATGTTTTGTTAAAATTTGAATATCATCACTGTCACTATCTTCATTGATTTCAATTGGTTCTTCATCCACATTGATGTTTTCATAATCACAACAACGTTTCTTTGGACTTATAAACTCTTTTTCTGAACTAAATGACACAGCTCTGCGTTTCCTCGGTGTTTCGTCTACCCAGCCAAAAAGTTTTTTCAATAAATCAAATATCAACATGATGATTGTAGAAAGATGACTGCCCGCTGCACAGAGCCCAGAAATTTTTCACTAATATGGCCATCCAAAATTTGTATGTTCAATTAGATACAAGTATTTAAGTTCTATGAAAATCTGAAAAGAATAGTAAAATTTGATCAATGATAAAAAGTTAATAAAACATCACTTATTAGAAAAGTCAATATTTCAGATTAAAATACTTACATTGTATACATTTATGTCTATAAATATATATTAAGTCAAATTATTCTAAATATTTAGATATACAACCATATACGTAAGGAAGTGTAGCTTTAGACAATTGGAATTGGTATCCACTGTATAAGAATTATAAACTCAAATAACCTAAAATGATCATTTGAATATAGTGTATGTTACTAATAAAGAGGAAATTTAAATTTATACATAAGGTATTAATCGAAGTTGATAAATGTGATTGCATATGAACTAAAAGGTATACCTATGAAGAGTATTCGGACATTCGTCCTTATTTTCCAGAAATTTTGTTACTATATCAATACACTCAACAATTTTATATTTTACTAGTTTTAAGAAGAAATGGAAATATTATACACGTCGTAAATTTCACATACAAATTTAAATATAGTAAGGAATAAACCGTGTGTTCAATTCCATTGGTACTAATGCAAAGTATGGATTGACAACTCCCGCGTATTTCAGGGTAGACTTACTCAATATATTACTTTGTTAACACAGTTCAAGTGCCCTCTACAGAAATGCATTACTACTACATAATCAAGGGCGGGAATTACATGATGTGTTTTTATCAATTGCATTTTCAGAATGAATAACTATACATTTATTTGTGAGTCAAGCCTATTTACTTGGATGCATCTTTTCAACCGCTATAAGGTTTAATAAAGGAAAATAAGAGTTTTCCTGCAAAATCAGATGTTGTCATCTTAAACTTCATTACATCTTCGACTTCGATTTTAACCTCCTTTTTCATCTACTTACGATAATCTTTCTTTTGTAATCATTAAAAAACCTCAAACCATAATTATGATATTATCTGATGTATTAACAGTAAAAAGATATTTATGTAGATGACCTCTTTCAATTAGATTAACCTGTACCACAGACGAGGTATAAGGATAGACCTATCAGAGACTATACCTCTCTCCCAAAGAGATTTCCTCTCTGGTACGGCATTCCAGGCATTCTGCTCGCACAACGAGCTTCCATACGTCGCACATTTTTGACCGGGCCAAAAAAACTTAATACGACGCATACAAGCACTTTTTCATCTGTTTATTATGTAAACAGTTTTACATTTTAACTACAGATAAAATTATTTTTAATTCGTTGAATCGTTGATACGCCGTGTAAGAAATCAATAATACGATATATCTCGGAAATTGGCCTCAACGTTCGGTTTGCTATATATATGTTTGTACACAAGATGTTTCGTGACCCGTCGCAATGCGTCAACACTGAATTTGTCATTCTTTAATAAATGATTTATTTTGTAAAAACTGTGTTTAAAAGTTGTAACCTAAGAAACCTATTGTACACAAAGCGTAAAATTTGAAAGTCGATAATAAGTTGAATAATATATCAATACTTTCCTCCTAATTCAATCCAAAATGAGCGTTTACAGCGTTATAACATCAGATTTTTTAAATGTATCTATTACTAATTCTAATCAACAAAATTACGTAGAACGAAGATTTCAAAAAGGTATAACAGTTGACGAATTTAAGGTAAGAATGTTTTATCATGATTTTCATTGTACTATCACTTTTACTATTATATACCAATTTGTTGTTACTTTACGACAGGGGAAATTGGAGCTTATTACTGGTGCTAGTCCAGCTACAATGATAGTTGAAGTATTTGATAAAAATGATAGATTAGTCTGCATATTAAACAATGGACAACAACTTTTAGGATCATATCCTATTGATGATGGAATGCGAATACATGTAAAATAAATTTGTTACTTAGTTGTTATTGATAAGGGTTTTTGTATTTATTTATTGATAATAATAATAATGACAATAATATAAATATATAATGCATTTTAGGTAGTTGATAATTCTACACACAATGAAGCAAATTTAAATAGCGTTGAAAAATTTGAGATATCTGAAGAAGAATACGCTAAAAGAGCAGGTAAAATGCATAAACATTTCTATCCTCTTTTAATTGTAAATAATACAAATAATATACAATTTTTCGTGTAATTTGCATAGTGTCACAAAACTGATAAGATGACCTTAGAGTGATCGTTGAATTCCAAAGTTTATAGTACTTTCCTTCATGTCTTATATTATTGTTCTATTTCAATTTTAGCAGTTAAAAGTCACCTCATGATAATGTCATTATAATCTCTGAATATGTTTTAATGTCAGCTGAAATATATTTAATGGCAACAGTATCCACTTATTGTATAAAAGAAACAAGCGGTAACGTTAAAAACTTCTAAAAAATGAGTTTGAGAAAAAATATTCTTTGCAGAATATTCATTTTATGATACCACATAAAACAAATTGCATGAAAAATATATTTTATGTCATCATAATTGAAGGAGATACATATTTAGGTAGCTACCTTTCAGTAAATTATGCTGTATAACTACATATTTATATAACATATTTGTATTATAACATATCGTATGCTACATCTATTTAAAATTTTTGTCATCCTATGGTTATGTCAATGTTTTTTGCCTAATACTAAAAGATATGGAAAAATAAAACAAAATTAAGAGACTTAATATTGTAAAATGTACAGAAATTATTCGATAAGATATACTTTTTCAATGCATTAGATACTGTAAAAGCATTCTTAGAGAAAAATAAGTTAGGAAAATATAACAAGGAAAAAGCAGAAAAGAAAGCAGAAGAAAAGAAACAAGAGGAAGAGGCTGAGGCAGCAGAAGCTAACTTGTGTCATGTTGGGGACCGTTGTGAAGTTTTTGTACCAAACCAACCAAAAAGACGAGCTACTATTATGTATGTTGGTGAGTAGCATAACTTGTGTTTGCCTATATGGTTTTATTTTCTATTATTTACAGTTTAGAAATATAACACATTCTATTTATAGGTAAAACGGAATTTAAGGAAGGTTGGTGGATTGGTGTAAAATATGATGAACCACTTGGTAAAAATGATGGAACGTAAGATTATAACGAATTTTATCTTTTTCTATAATTGTATGTATATGTACACTCAATTTCTCATATCTCATATTACAGTGTCAATGGTAAAAAATATTTCGAGTGTTTACCAAAATATGGTGGATTCATAAAACCAACGCATATAAAAGTAGGAGATTTTCCAGAAGAAGAATTTGATTTGGATGAAGAACTTTAAAATATTTTAATTATTCTATCAATTTTGTCTGAATCATATTTTCTTCATTTTAATATATCTGGTCTCCAATTAACAGGACATGTTTCTTCAGTCTGAAAATGTTGATATAAAAAGAGGAAATTTTATGGTATGATTTTCATAAAATGAACTTGTAGTTAATAAATTATACTTACAACTGTATTATCTTCTTTATAAACTTAAATTGTTTTATCAGCTTCTGCTGTAATCATGCTAGTACTGGACATGTTATACTAAATAGTTCAGCTTTGCTATCCATAAGCCTGGTTACACTGGTGTTTGCAAGCATTAACAATTATATCTTATAAAACACATGTAGAATTGTATAGAGATTATACCCGGTTGATTATTTACCCTGTTCTCCAGTCCCAAATCTTTATCATTTATTACAGGCAGAGAGGAGCAGAGAGCTCTCACGCACAAGGTTTTTGTGCAACCAATATTGTGCTGTCCGATGGCCCAAATCATCGACGAGAAAATATCTCGTCGGTGACCGAGCAGCTTAGCATGTAACACAACTTGGGCAGCTTTTAGCAGGGAACAGAACCGAGTAGCTTACGGCCCTCGCAGAGTTGGGCCAGAGAGGAAATGAGAGTGCTCACGCCCGGGATTTTAGTGTCCCCGGTATAGTGCTGCCCCTAGTCTAATTTTTAGCCTGGACCAGAACCTGTATCATCTTTTTAGCCTGGGCCAGAACCTGCATCATTTTAACTGCATCATTAGCAGCGGATTCAAATTAATGCCAGAGTGGATGCTACTTCTATGTGAAAAGAGGCTCTTCTATGTAGGCTCTGATCCAGCCTAAAAGATGATGCAGGTTCTAATACAGGTTAAAAAAATTATGCAGGTTCTGATCCAGGCTAAAAAGTTGATGCAGGTTCTGTTTCAAGCTAAAAAGATGATGCAGAAAAGTGGGGACACTAAAACCCCGAGCGTGAGCACTCTCATTTCCTCTTTGTATACGTAAATACCTGAACAACTAAAAGTATGCAGTAAAAGTGTCTGCACTTTTAAAAACAAATGTCATTATAAATTTTTAGAGCACATTTCTCCGACATATATTAACGTATATTGTCGTATTGTGTTTTGCTTCGGTGTAATGTTGAACAGACAATATATATGTACATGGATTAAGTACGTATTTCGAATATTAAAAATTCCTGATTTCTTTTCATAATAAGCATATTATACGGAAGACTTTGAGGAATTTGTTTATATTTTTTTAGAACCTTGTTATTTCAGTATATAAAGTCAAAGAGGTATACGCATACTTACCACACAAAATAAAAGTAAAAACTATCATGGCGGTAATCTACTGGGCGTTGTTCTCAACACCTGTTGCTTACTCTTGGTTTATCGTTCTATGCTTTGAATCTGTATTTAACTTTAAATTTAAAACAATTTAGAAGCAGTGATCTTTCAATTTTAATCTGAATTATGATGTTACGAGGTAAGTGTATAAAAGAGCGTACAATGTAAATTTTTATCTTTCTACATTTCTATTCTTTGTTAAACACAATAAGAAAATTATCGTAAAAAGAAAGAAATAGAAAATTGAAAAGTGTTAAGTTTAATATTTTTCATTTTGTTATTCATTACAAATTTATTGATTTCATTATATACTTTCATTTTAAAAGTCTTTGAAATTACTCTTTAACCTGTAACAACTTTACTAATTTTCATTACATTTGTTTACAACCGAGTTCTGATTTACTAATTGGTGGTGTCTAGTCTGAATCGAATTAATTTTGAAAATTTGTACATCTAGACATAAGATCTGCAAAAGAGTACTTATAATAGTTAAAGCTTCTGTAGCTTCTATGATAAACTTCTATGATAATCTTTTACTATTCTTCTTTCTCCCTCTCTCTTTCTCACTTTCTCTCTCTTTTCTCTCCTTCCCGCTCCCACTCTTTCTTTGTACTACTATACAATTAAAAAGATTATAGAGTTACGATTTTGTATAAACACTGATTTTAATACATACATATGTATATTTTAATAAATTGGAATAATTTCAGGTTATGTATAAGTATCATATATATGTATAAATTCCTTATGTATTTTAAATATACATTAGTAATCATACAAATTTTAAACGTTATTAGAATTTTTTAAAAGTCATAAATTATATATATCTTTAGATGTTAATTTATTGTATATTTAGATTACAGCAATGGGTAAAGGTGACGAAAGGGGTGATATTACTATACGTGCAGGTGTGTCTACTTTTATTCCAAAGACATCAAGTGAGGCCAGTAAAATGTTAGAAGCTGCTTTGTTACAAATGGACGATATTATTTCTGGTAAGTTGTCGTTTTTATTTAATATTAACATTTATAGAACTATAAAAGGATCTGTACATTGAAAGATCAATGTTATTACGTATATGGCTTGTAAAATTTGTAAGACTTACGATTAATATAATTATAATTTTTTAAATATTATTAACTCGTAAACATCTATAAAAAAATGATAAGTTTGTAGTAAATAATGATAGGCTTCAAAGCCTATATAATACCTGTTTCAAAAAAATGTTTAATGTGTGCCTTAAATATTAACAGTATTTGATCAAGTGAAAGAAGTATTTATGCAATACCAGAAGCATATACATTCTGTACTAATAACTCCAAAACGTTTTAAAACATTTGAATCCTTTTAAATTATGGTGTTGGATAGAAAATTTGTTCCACTTGTATCTCGTGATAATGGTATTACTTTTAAATAATTGTAATTAACCTAATGTTATTAAAATTATTATTATTATTATTATATTATTCCACTGTACACTGCGAAAAAATCAAAACAAATACTATTTTATTAGTAGTTCATTCAAATAGAACACATTTATACAGCTTGATATCTTTGCAGATTTAGTATGAAGAAAAACTTTAGTTATTATTAGTTTTAACTGGCATATTAACTATATATGACACACTTTGTAAATAATATTGTGTTTTATTAACTTGGTCGATGCAGTAGCAAGTTGATCCTCCAAAGGAATGCGTTGAACAGAAGTACCACCTTAAGAACTAAATACTTAGAAGGAATATATATAATGAATTGAAATTCTTTTTGGAATGTATAATATTTTTTCTTAAATTCAGATAAATTATGAAATTCTGTGTAAAAAAGTATTATACAAAGTGGAAGATAACAAGTTTCTCACACGTAAACATTTTTCTTCACTTAAGCTTTCGTATTATGTACTATCTGCAATCGCTGGAACAATTTACACCAATCAGTAATTTAAATTACTACTTCGAAGCTGCGAGTACCATAATTAGTGGGTAAAAATTTATTATGAGTGGCAACATAACATTAAGAGATCGCCATAACTTTACATGATACTAAGATCAGGCCGTGAATCCGTGAAGCCATACCTTCACATTGCACTCTTTTGGATCGGTTACTGATAAATCTTTTACTGTGATACAGTAGTATCTCTGTAACAATCGTATTGTCGGGTCTGCCAAGCAGACATATCAGAGTACAGACCATACACTTCCCCCTCCACCACCAGGGTCCACTTTTGCGACTCTTTCCACGAAAGAGAGGAAAAGAAGAATCGAGTCACATTTAGTGGTAGAGGGGGAAGCATTGTGAGGAGCACACAAGCCTGCCGCGGAGCGACAGTTCTAACGAAAGCAGTGTCACCAGATTAAGACTTGTCTCCCATTCTACCCTTCCCTTTCTACGACGTTAGTCCCCCATTTCCGTCGTCAAGCATCTCCACGCTTTTGCTACGAATCGCTCACATGACGTATGCGCGCACCCAATTCGCGTCTCGTCTGCGTCTGCGTTGTGACTAGCCCTGGTAATAGCAGAGAAAGGGTAACTGTAGTCCCCTCAGTTCTTTGTGGTGTGGCGAACGTAGATAAGGATAGCAATTGAAAAAGAAAGCGGTGGACTGAGGTTCGACGCTTCGACACTCTGGGCTTATACAGTGATTTCTCTATATACGTCGTCAAGACCTGGATGATAAATAGCGCGGAATTATCCCCACTACCGCGGGGTATACTTCGTGAGGGACCGCGAAGCTCGAGAGGCTTCGGACGCCGAGGAGTGTAAACATAACACAGCTCGGGTATGTCTCCTGGACGATACACGACGCTGGCAAGATCCGCGTTGATGACATATATCGAGAATTCACTGTATTTCCTTTCTGTTCGCCGTCCTCTTTCAAGCCTGAAACTTTAATCGCTTATTACACAAGTAATTATGATCGTCACTGTATCGTGTTTGATGTCATTTTAATTAGAAAAACGAGACGACTACGATGGTAAAAGTTTCATAAAAAAAAATAAAAAATTAAGAAAGTTGCAATCTTTTGCTTCGCTTTCATTAATTGAGTCTCACTGATACTCGAACCTTTGCTGCCTCGGTCGCTTAACAAGTTTACTGCTAGACTGGTTTCTAGAGGGATTCACCTAGTGGTGGGGATAATATTTTGACAGTTACGGTAATAATACTGTATACTGATGTGGAGACACTGCTTTCTTACCTCTCCCTCATTATTCGTGTCTTTATTATACAAAATAATATAGACTTGCATGTTTGATGCTGATATAAATTTTTTTTTATACAGGTGCTTGTATAGAAAGTAATAACGATGGAAATGCAGAATGGAAAGATTCAGTAAAAGAAGCTGCAAGAAATCTCGTGACTGCAATTAAAAGTTGCCCAAGTCTTCCTTCCACACCTGATGCAACAACTGTTGAAATTTTATTGAAGTGGATGCAACCGGTAATATATTTATATGTTGTAGAAATAGCTAGAATTCGCTCAACGAAATACGTCCCTGAACAGTTTTGGGATAAATGCCGCACGGTCAATCACAGTCCTCTTACCAAAAAGCCATCCTCGCTTTCCCCACTCCATGGCCAGATCCTCCAGGACAAAGTCCCAATTCTTTTAGGCAATGCAATCTCGGAATGTCCTGCCCTGCTCTTGCATGCCCTGACATGTTTCACTCATCACTTTCTCTCTCTCTCTCTCTCTCTCTCTCTCTCTCTCTCTCTCTCTCTCTCTCCCTTTCTTCCTCTCTTTCTCAACATCGTCTGCCCTCCTTTTAGAATGTTTCTCAAGGGAGGTAGGGTAAGGGACCCACTTACTGTGGGGATGCCAATTACTGCGCCTACATTAATTATACTTATTCTTAAAGCATATAGTTTTAAATGCACCTGCTCATTTCTGCTACAAAAGCGTGAAATTCGCAGTCTAGTGGTCACATTAACTGATTGTTGTGATTTGTGCTTCAATACAAGTGATATTGCGATTGTTATTAGTACATAGCTATGTGTTGGCAAATGTGAACAGTGATCGTGAGTGTGGAAAAATTTCATAGCATCTGTGTGAAATAAACATATCAAAGAATAATGGCTTTCTAACTTAAACAACGACAAGACCCAGACTGCTGACATAAAACGCGGATTCACCATATGTGGTTTTAAAAGGTTGGGAAACTATGGTGTTATGCAGTGATGTGATTAAATATTCTGATACAGTTATAATCCTTTAAATAAATTGAAACAACCGTATGCGTATTGAAACGTACTCATAACATTTTAGATCTCTTTTGATCATTGTTTAAATATATTTACATATAGGTAAATACCAATGCAACATTAAACTATATCATCTCATTCAGGAACATCCGTAGAATAATATTATATAAAAAAGAATTGCATAAATACGGCTGTTAATGTACAAAACGTTTTTAAAATTCGAAATTTGCGTGTTTCTTCAATACTGACTTTTGTAAAAACTACGCGTGAGAAATATGGAAAATATAGAGATGCGTATATAATATAGATAGAATATAATATAGTATAGAAAAGCTATTAATTAGACTGCGAATGAAACTGAAATTTATTTTAATTAAATTATAAGCTATGTAAACATTTATTTGCATGATCTTCCGTTTACACATAACCTACGGTTACTCGAAATAATGTTCGGACATTCTTAAAAAGATGATAACGTTTTCAATATTGGACTACACAACCATGGATTTTTTTGTGAAGTTAGAACAATTAATTTATTACATGATATGAAGAAGAAATTTTGAAAAAATTGTATTTTTTTATATGTGATGAAGAGTTTGCACTGGTAAAGTTTCAAAAAGCTTGTAGTGGTAAGATTTAGAAAAGATGAACGATCGATCTATTTATAAGTATAGATCTAACTTTTTCAAGGAACGTAATATGTACCTATAACGGATAACATATTTTTAAACAAATACAACTCTTTAGGAAAGTATTGCTTTGTTTACAGATCATTATAATAGGTATATCTGAACTAACATAAATTGACCACAGTTATATCGATTGTGTAATTTAGTAAAATATTTGAAGTAGATATAGCATAAAATGAAATAAAAAAATTTTCGTTTATACTTTGGGCTATATGTGTATTTGTTCTGTATGTTTCGTTGAATATCGTTTTTAGAATATCAAGTAATTGTAAAGGAATTGATGTGGTACGATTTGGGTGATCGTTTTAATAGAGACATCTAACTTCAATGGTTCTATGTATACACGTAGGACTAAACCGTATGTATCACGTGACTACTCGTATCTTGAGAAATTTCAAGACGATAATTTTAGTTTCTTACTGAACCGCGTTGTGATAGTTTTGTGGGATTTGTTTCTTGACTAATATCTATTTCTTGTTTTTATTATGAAAAAATTATTCTTACTTAAATAATTCAAAACAAAGTAAATAAATATGGATTATATATGATGTATGTGGATGAGAAATATTCATCAACAATTTCGAAGACATAAGGTCAATCATGGAAGAAGAAGAGAATGGATATGCAAGAGGTTCTGTTAGAAATGTTTCTATTTTTCGAAAAATCAATGAAGTAAAATTGAATCATTTTTTATCAATTATTAAACGAAGTATGGTTATATGTAACTGTTTTGCAGGAAAGTTTAAGTAAAAATATGATGAAGTATTAGAGTTTCCGCGTGATTGTTCGCGGAATTAATCAACGCGGATCGATAAGTTTTGGAGACTTAAGCCGTTCAGTTTTTCATTTGTTAATTCGTTCGTTCATAGAGTATTTATCGTCATGGAATCACGTATATCTGAATGTGATTTTCAAATTTTTAAAGTTTTATTTAAGATTTTTAAACGAATTCATTATATTGAACAAAATTATTTTCTCTTAGGGAAAGTAAGCAGACGTTCAAAATGTTCTATAACACATCTATTATACAATATATATCCCTGTAGCTTTGTATTTTCAGTAGAACGTTTTTCGATATGTCTAAATTTTCCTTGGGATTTTGAGCAAATATTGAAAGAATTTTTTTAATAATTTTGTACATTAACTATATTGAAATAACCTTTCCTCATTGCTAAGTTTTGTAACAAAATATTCTGCGTATGTGCATCAGAATTGACTTGTTAATGAGTATATAGTTCTTACTACTTTTCAATAGAAATATTCACATTTTCAATATATAATATAAATCCTGTGTTACACATTACATTTGCTCACATTTCCAAAAATTTAGTTCACGAAATTCATTTATGTTCAGAATGTTCAGATACATCAGAAACTATGTCGGGAACAAAACAGTGGGATGCTAGATGTATACCCCTAGAAAACTATGATTTTTCCGGTACATCAAATTGTGATCAAGAAGAGGATGATTTTGCAAATGTAGATTGTTTTGAACATCATATACATAAATCTGACAGCTGTCTCTGCCAGGTAGTACTTCTGAAAATTTAAAGGATAAAAATTATAGAAGTATTTTGAAATTTAATGAATAATTAGAAATGTCATAGAAATGATACATAAGAGAATTGTATTTTGCTTCTCAGAATTGTCCATTAGGCTACACTAAAATGATTGGCCTCAGAGGAAGTGTGCCAAATCTTTGTTCAACCACAAGTGTGACTCAGATGGAGAGTTATCCACCATTTTGTTCTGCAATTTATAATATGAGGTCTTTTTTTTTATTGTTCGTTCTGTTTTTATTACTTTTACATTCAAGTTCATTGACATTGATATGACATTGATCTGATATCTGATATAATCAAAACAGCTTGTGTTCAGAAAAGCATAGTTGTCAAGAAAATACTAAAGAACATAAAGGGAAGCAAAGCAGTCAGCCTTTTGAATCAGGAACTAAAAGACGTCTCAGAAACAGAATAGATTGTGAGCAAAGACTTAGGTCACAAACAGATCTTTTCTTGAGAAGAAAAGAATCTTCTAGCTGTTGTCCGTTACAATATTTTCAAATCTCTCGAAAATGGGAAGAATATCTAGCAAAAACCGAGGTACATCTATATTTCTAACATAGATAGTGGTTTGTTTGATTGTACATATAACCGATTACTTTAACATTTTGTGTACAGATTATCTTAACATAATAATACAACTTAAATAATGTAGTATATAAAATATGAAGTTCAGGATGTGTGTATAATATTTTTATCATACAATAATAATAACTTTATATTATGTAATGTGGATTATATTTTTTAGCCTATGCACTATTCAAGAAAAATATTTTTTATGGTCAATATGCCCCATAACCCATTATACGTAATTATGCAATATTTATATAATACTTATTTTAATATTATAGGAACGTTTAAGGAAATTAGAAGATGAACGGGGAGCCTTACGAATGGAAGTATCAGTTTTATCAGAGCAAGTGGAAGCACAGTCTAATAAAATTCAAGAGTTGGAAAGCATGCTCAGGGAAAAGAAAGATTCTCTTCGAAGAATGGAAGAAGCATTACAGAAAGTAACTATATTTGCTTATATTTACTATTGTGTTGTTGTATCCCATTGAGATTTTATGAGCTGCAATTATTTTTTATTGATCGATTTTGTTGCTATGCTGGTCATAACTCTTATGTTTCTTATTGTTAGTTGCACTTGCGTTTTGCCAACATATAAATGAAAAGAATAAATTAAGTTATGCAGTGTATACAGTCAGAAGCCTAACTAAACCAGCAATGTCAGATTGCATAGTAATTGTTATTTCCTGTCATGAACAGTAGAAAATTGTTACGTATGGAGAAGTTTCTCCCCGTTAATTTCGATTAGAATTTTTCTAATCTCTCTACTGAGAACGAAAAACGTCCCAGCCGACCCGTTTGTTTATAGAAGGAATGACTATGCTCCGGCAATGCAGCCGGCACGAAGCATGATTCAGTAACAATACCGTACGATTTCCTAATATGGAAATCTTGAGAACATTCCCTTCAGGAATCTGTCAAAATTGTTTCCGACAAGGAACATCCCGGTTAACCCTTCGTTTAACCCTATAAACAGAGATACAGCTGCGAACCTTTAACTCATTGGACACGACAAATACGACTACGCGACCATAGATTAAAAACAGACACCCCCTCTCATTTTTAGGGTATATAAACCCTAAGAAAAAACCGTAAACCGTAAGAGTCAGTTCTAGTGAGATCCGGCTAAAGTTCTAACTAATCTAGTAATTCAATGTTCTCACACAATACAATCTTACCGCGCGGATTGTATCAATTAAATTATACTACTTACGAGGCATACTAACAATCCTAGCGACTCCCTGATTTCGTATCAGGTTCGCCTGCGTACCTGGCTAACAAACTGAAACTATATTTCTGGGGTAATAACCATTTGCTGGCCTTTCGCGCTGCTCCCGGCCCTGGCTTGTAACAGGATAAACGAAAGTAAAACTTCAGTTCTCCACAACATTTTCAACGTTAAACCTTGTTCGTTTCCATGAATGTTAAAAATGCTTTAGTTAAGACATATTTTTTGCTTGATTTTAGTATTTGATAATGCTGGAGAACATAGAAAACTCATACATTCTTTTTGTTAATAACGTGCAATCGATAGGGTTCATAAAATACTTTTAAGTGGGTTTAATTTTTGAATATTGACTACACATGGATTCGATGTACTTCAAGCAAAGAAAGGTAGGATGCTATACTTTGAAATATTTTCTACTGTGATGTAATATAATGAGATACATACATACATAATATACATATTACAAACAATTATCGATAAAAAAAGAAGTAGGCTAAAATTTATCATTCTTAGCAAAATGTTATTTTTAAACTCAATTAGTTTACTACGTGAAGTGAAAGAAATTTTGTCAAAAATTGCAACTGTTCGGAATTGTAGAGAAAATCCTAAAAGTTGCATTTTATAACTTTTTTATGTGCGCCTATATTGAAAATTTTAAAAATACGTTTCGAATATTTGTGTCACTTATATGCACTCTGAAAGTTTCATCGACGTCGTTTGTTGCGGAAAAGAAACAACAGGCATTGAAAGATGTTAGAATATTGCAGTTAGTGGGCGAAAATCGTGAAAAACTGCAATTTTTACCATTGCTACGTCCCAGGAAGAACAGACGATAAGTTTAGATAATTTGGACGCCGTTTTGAACTTACCTGCATTCACCAGCTTGGTTGGTTGGTGATTAATAATTGTATATACCATTGTATAGCCTCGATAGAGCTTTTTAGCGTTTTTAAATTTCACGCAATACCTAATTTTTCGAAAATGGCCCGGTTTTGTGGAGACTCATGTTTTTCAAAAACTGAGGGTGATGGGGCAATTTGACTTTTAGATTCGTGTTTCGGACGAGAAGCTCTACGAGGATCATCAGGGGGATATTACAGATCAAAATTCGTGTTGGACAGTGTTATCGATTTCCCAGTGGCATTCAACGGCTTTGGATCAGTGGACATTTGTAACGGAAGGTACGTGCAAAACTGGAATACACGGTGAAAATTTTTGTTGAAATGTATTCTACTTTGCAAAGAATTCTATTATACTTACCACGTGGATAAGAAGTGAGAAAGATGAAGGCACTATATGCCATAATGAAATCATTCTTGAAAGAGCGATTTTGTTGAAATTCCATGGACAGTTAAATGTTGTCACTACAGGATTGGTAAGAAATCGTAGCACGACAAATAATAAAATAGAGAGCATTCTGCATATAAAACTAATTAAAAATTTTGCAATTACATTGTTTGTTTGCGACACCGGTTTCGAAGGAATCAAATCTAAAAGTTCATGAGTCTGTGACGAGCTAGGGCCGTGAGCAGCGCGAGAGGCCGGTGATGGGTTATTACCCCAGGAATATGGTTGAAATTTGTTAGTTAGGTACGCGGACGAACCTGATGCGAAATCAGGGAGCCGCTAAGATTATAGACGTCGAGGACGAACCCGGTGCGAAACCGGGAAGCTGCTAGAAGGGTGAAACTTCGTGAACGAACCCACTGCGAAATTGGGGAGCCGCTAGGTTGGAGAAATCTCTGTTGGACTATGGTATGTCACGGACGAATGTCAATGCGTTTGCACGTCACTGCACAGTTACTGACCAAAGGGGATGAAAATGAACGGGTTTATATACCCTAAAAATGAGAGGGGGTGTCTGTTTTAAACTAGGGACGTATACTCGTATTTGCCGTTCCCAGTGAATTGAAGGTTTGCAGCTGGATCTTTGTTTAAAGGGCTAAACGAAGGGTTAGCCAGGATGTTTTCTATCAGAGACTATCTTGACAAATTCCAGAAGGGAATGTTTTCAAGTTTTCCATATTATGAAATCCTACGGTACTGTTACCGAATCATGCTTCGTGTCGACTGCGTCCAGCTGGAGCATAGTCATCCCTTCTAAACAAAGAGGTCGGTTGGGACGTTTTTCGTTCTCAAGAAAGGAGATTAGAAAAATTCTAGTCGAAATAAACGCGGAGAAATCTTCTCCATATGTAACACCTAATCCCACTCGAGCCAAACAAGCCGAACATGTCAAACAAGACAAAATAAGATCGTCTTGGTTTGGTTCAAATTAAATTCAATGCCATATACATTATCACGCCAGTATGAGTTAGTTGATACCATTCAAATTCTGCTATGAACATTTTCCATGACACAAACAGCAAAGGAGATATTTATATGGCCTACTTTAGCTGGGACACACTGTATATTCGAACGAGAGACCAATAATTGAAATCACTGCAATGTTTCTAAATGCAAGTAAGAACCAGAATAAGAGTGTATGTAAAGTGAGATGCGGCGGGTATAGTTCCCAAAACCGGTAAAATGCGATTGAATTGAAATTTGGTAAATAGATTCTTTTTGCGTTAAAAACATGTTTCTCAAAAGGATTTTTGGCGACTCGAACAAAATTTTATCATAACAATATAATTTCCTACCTTACCCACAATACGCGTTATAAACGCGCAATCATTTTAAATCAAATAACTAGTATGCTTGGGCATTCAGCGGATCCTTGGGACCCGCAGAATGCGGAATTAGATATAAAACTTTCGTGTTGATCCTGAAGCTGTTACTGCTGTAAAGTAAGTTTCTTTGTCGCCGAAGTTGCTGCTGCAATATTTTGGGGTTAGATCTGGGTTAGGTCTGGGTGTGGTTTGTGGAGGCCCGGGTCACGGCGCATAGTGCGGACAAATGGCCTATTTTCGGGCACTACTCTAAATTTGGATATTAATGTGTATATAGAGGTAATTCTTCACAGAAAATGAAACTTACCAATATAATTAATAAATTTAACAAGAAATTAACAATTTTTATAAAAAAATTTATTTTTAAAAACTAACAAATTTAAAACGAAATTAATAATAAATGAATTTTTATTTTTTACTTTTTAAAGGAAATGCTTTCACGAAGTGCTCTGGAAACGCAAAAATTGGAGTTACTAAGCTCTATATCAGAAATGAAGCTCAGACAAGCCAGTTTAGAACATGAGAATCTTGTACTTCACAGTACAAGCCCTGTCTTAAATGTAAGTTCATTTAGATATATCGAAATATATCAAGCACTTTCTTTTTTTTTTTTTACAAAGGTTTCAATATACTAGATTTTATATACGTATGCTACTACAGTAAATGTCACATTTTTTCAAACAATTCATTATACATTTAAATCGATTTCGCATTAAAGATCTGATAGTCGAAACAACAAGTGAACGAAATGGACACAAAATCTCAAGTACAATCTCTACTCGATAAATGAAAATCAAGTGTGACGTTTAGAACGATGTTATACGTCGCAATCGAGTTCGAATTCTCAAGACGTAGATCCTTAAAACTTTATTTACAACTTCCCTTACCTCGAGGTTTAGTTTGACCTGTCAGAATCGTTTGTCGCTTATTTGCCGTTTGTTTCCATCCATTCTGCTTGTTTAATCATAATCAGTGACATCTTCTAGTTTTACGCGTGAAACAGGTTTTCGTAGTGTCGTGATAGTCGTCAACGGGAACACAGATCTTAATCGATTTCAAACAGTAATATCCTCTCAACTGTTAAAGTGCCACGAAACGAACTTTACAAACATTTAGTCTGCTAATGCCAGAGGCGTTTGTTTTAATTTATGTTGGTAAGTGCTGAATGTTACGTTAGGGTATGTTAAAGATTGGTTAAGGCTCGTTCACTTTGAAGGTTCTGGGGTAAGTGCTGCGCTGTCCAACACAGTCCTCTCTCCAAAAGGCATCCTCGCCTTCCCCACTCTGTGGCCAGATCCTCTTAGAACAAAGTTTCAATTCTTCAGAGCAATGCAACTTTGAGTTGCATGCCCCCTCATAAACATAACCTTGCCGGGCGATAGCTGGATGGCCCAAAGAGCCCAGCCGCCGTCGCCCGACGACAGTTCTGTTTAGTCTCATGCATCCCTATCCAAGACGTCACGTAGTCCAAGACCCTATCAAAAATCCTTCCAATCCTGAGGGTCGCCCTGGCATCATCCCTTGACTTGGCTTAAAACACGTTGACGCTAACGGGTATATATTCCTAAACAGGAGATTGAGATCTATAAGTGTGCGAAGTCTCCACTGACCATGAGTAACGTTTGCCACAGAATGAACTATAATGAATTTAGAGGGAATATTTATTGCAGGGAGAGAAATTCGGAAGGCACACCAGCCAATATAGTAGTCTCCCTAGGCCCATGAGTTCTTCAAAGAAAGGCGTAGTGTTCGGTAAGGTTCCCAGTTTAGCTTCTGGAACACAAACAACGGTACCATTGGCCATTAGAGGAGCCTCCGCGAGATGCCTGTCTGCGCCTACTCTAGGTTGCAATTGATTTTTCTCTAGGCATGCATTATTAAACGTTTTACAAAAATGCAATTTTTATTCGTTTTATTCGTTAATAATTAAACATCGACTTTACGCTAGTGATTCATCAACCGATCAAAGAGCCTAGCCAGATAAGGGGTCAAAATCACGCCACAGCTGATTTAAACTGAAAATAGCTGATGCGATACCTTACCAAGCGAAACAATTTCCAATATGCTTCAATCATATACCTTGTTTTGCCATGGTAGTCACACCATTCCATAGGGCTCCCAAAGAAACGACTCTGTGACAAATTTCAAGTCGGTACCCCTACCACAAGGGTAGCTATAGCGTGAGCACGGTTTAATGAATTATCCTCTATTTCTTCTGTTCATTTTAAAAAAAAAATTACGAAAAAATTGATGAACATTCTACCCAATAGCACATATGACAGTGAATTATTTTGGAATTTTTGTTTACAAAATAGATTTTTTAAAAAATCCGAAAACAAAATTGCCAATGTGTTGTAATTCATCTTCAGAAATTTTATAATACTTATATGCTATATAATAATTGACCTGAAATGAAACAGTTAAGTTTTATATGTTTCTCTAATCTTTAGGTAAGGATAAAAAACTGCTTTCCTCTCCGCGTCTCTTTCTTTCCCATGCGCTGTCCTTCCTTGCGTCCGAATCTTTAATCGTTCATTACAAAAGTAAATATTATCGGAATCACGTCATATTTGGTTTCATTTCCATTAAAAAAATGCCACGAATATGTTGGTGAAAGTCTCATAAAAAAAAGTAATGAAAAATAAAGAAGTTCTCGAGCTTCGCTGTCTCTTTCTACGTTCGGCACTGCATCAAAGAATAATGGTTTTCTAACTTAAACGACGACAAGTCCCAGGCTGCTGACGTAAAACGCGAATTCACTGTATTATCATTATTCATCTAAGACATCATAGTTTGATTAAAAAACGGTAATGGTATTCGTTTAACAATATTTCGAAAATAACGAAACACGAATATGTTCAAAAGTGACACGAAATCTTTAAAATTTGAAGACTTTAAATGAAATGCGTCACAGATTCCCGTTACACAATTACTTTCAAATTCAGCGCACATAATTTTCTCAATAAGCCTCACAATTTAGGATGGTAAGATCAAAACAAATCGAAAGTTGAAAAATAAGGAACACCCTACGTCCACAAATTTTGGAGACTTTTTCGACGTGGATCGAGCTATCGTATACGCAGTTGTCAGTTCAAAGGCGACTTTGACAACCTTATCTGGCCAAGCTTTTTGTTTTATAAGTTTGCTTCATTATTACTGCATGGAAATTTTGTATGTATTCCTGGCGTAGATGGATATCTATATTTCACTTGATGTTGGATTATAGAACGTGATATGTATACAACGTCAAATAATGTAATCATTTGGGTGGTTAAACTTTTTCTCAGGAAACCAGAAATTTTTAACTTTTTTATGTAATCCTGTAGATTTTGGCGAGAAAATGCCGAAAATCCAAGTTTCAATCCTAGGAGATTACTAAGCGGCCCCGCTCGTCACTACATACATATCAACATGGCGGCGCCCTTGCCTGTCAAAAACACTGAAAATCGCACATCTTTACACACGCATAACTTTCGATCTCCTAGGATTGAAACTTGGATTTTCAGAATTTTCTCGCAAAATTCTACAAGATTACATAAAAAAAAATTAAAAAATCCTGGTTTCCTGAGGTAAAGTTATGCCCACTCGAATTTATGAGATTATCAAACATTAGCAAACGATATCGAGCTGCCATTAACGTTATTTCCCTTTAATACTAAACTCTGCAATTACAAGAACCAGCTATTGTAAGAAAACTACTTATTTCTACCGTACCATTTTTTAATTGGTATTTTTTGTATATGTACTTTAGCCGAAGAAGACAAAAATGTTATTATAGAAAGTTCGAATTCTCGGCTGCAAGCGATTACACAGATACCTCTGACAGAACTATCAATGGAAGAAATTGGAGGGTGGCTGACAAATTTAGGATTAGAATGCTATGCGGGTGAATTAAGACGGTGGGGTGCCACTGGAGCAAAATTACTTGAATGTTCTTCGCAACAACTTGAAAAGGAATTAGAAATTAAGAATGTTCTTCACAAGAAGAAATTATTGTATGCGATAGAGTCAGAAAAGTCTGATGGAGCTGATTTTTTTGGGTCTGATAAGGTAACCATTATTGAGTAACAATTACTTATTTGATTTATTATTTAGTTCTTTTTCGTCTATGATTTAATTTCTTTTTATTAAAGCAATTATATCAACTGTCATAAAGCATATAAATTGTAAATATTCATTTAATTATAGATGGATAATGCCGCAGTTCTACGATGGCTTGACGATATAGGTTTACCACAACATAAAGAGGCATTTCAAAATGGTAAAATTGACGGTAGAATGTTACACCGATTGACAACTGAAGATTTATTAAATCTTGGAGTGAATGCGCAATTACATGCTGCAAGCTTAAGACGAGGCATTCAGGTATTTCTTATATGACGTATATTTTTAAAAACTGCCACTTTGTGTAGGAAATTTTTATTCCTACCTAATCTTTTTTTCATTTAGCACTGTATATGTCTTGACCTCGGCTATCATAGTGATAATAAAAATATATCATTCTATCTAAAAAAACTTCGATAACCTTGAAATTTCAAAAAATATAACCTTGAACATATTTTTTTGCCTACCATAATATCTGCCCCTCTTAATTCACTAATGTTTTCCTCTGAAACTTTTTTCTATTATAAAAGACAAGCGAGATATTTTAGAAGCTCAAGTTAGGTGAGACACCCTGTATAATAACATATTAGTAATTTTTGTCTTTTCAAGGTCTTGCGGGAATTATATTTTGAGTTCGATAATCTTGAAAGAAGGTCTACAAATGGTAATGGAGCCGATGGTGGTAATGTGCATCTTTGGACTAATCATCGAGTGATGGAGTGGCTTAGAGTAGTAGATCTGGCAGAATATGCTCCTAATATGAGAGGATCTGGGGTGCATGGAGGTCTGATGGTGTACGAGGGAAGATTTACTTCTGAATTATTGGCTGCATTACTTAGTATATCTCCTGGGAAAACACTTCTTCGCAGACATTTAACTACACACTTTAATCAAATTCTTGGCAGAGAAGTCGTACAAAGAAAGAGAGAAATTGAAAATACATTAGGGTTTGTACCGCTAACGCTGACTGCTCGTTTGAAGGTATGTAAAGTTTTATTTGAATTTCAACACAACACTACAGGGATCACAATACATTTTGTTAATATATAATTTAGATACCAAAAAGGTCTCAGTTCACACTAAAACGTAAAAAAAGCAAGAACGAAGTGGACTATGGTAACTTGGTATGTCCGTTGGAAGCATCGCCACCAGGTACTCCATCGACACCTGTTTCGACTCCAAGCAGCCCAAACTTGAATTCACCCGTATTCTAATAAAAATTATAGTCTTTTAAGTTTCATTCTAATACTTCAGATCAGTTCTCGTCATTGTATATTCTTCTTTAATGAAGTAATTTATTAAATATCCTCTTCTGCATAATTTTCCATGTTCTTAAAACTTCTGTTGAAATTATAGTTAAAAAAAAAAATGAAATCAATCGTCAAGTTTTTAATCATAATAAAATACAAGTGTTATTTTTATTTATGTATTTTGTTACTATTATCAGATTATCAGTTTAAGGGATTACATTTGGAATTCATTTTTAAGAACATAGACAGCTTTCTTATTGGTTTGAGCTTAAGCGGTAACTTCTGTAAACACTTCTATTTCTCATAAATCATTAATGTTTATACATTTGTAATAATTCTTAATGCAAAATAATGATACAATAAACGAACTTATCATAGATTATTGTTCAGGTATTTATTTCATAAGACGTGAAAGCAAAAGCAAACGTTACGTCTTTGAAAAGACGTGAAAGCAAAAGCAAACCGTCCTCATAACTGCCGATGGACGCACAGTGGTCTGGGAACCCGTTTTTTGTGACCAGAACTGTTATAGCGTTATTTCAAGGTTTAATGTTATATTATTATAGGTCGTTGAATTCGTCTCGATACCAGTTACAATATTATGAATTAAAAAATATATCTTAATATTTAAAGAATTGAGGTGACCTTCATTTTTTACAACAAAATTTTTCTTTAATTTTTTACTGCAAGCATTTTGACTGCAAGCTTTGCAATCAAATACCGCGCCTGATGCGGAAATAAGTGGATCGGAATTTGTAGGCAAATTTTGGTAGTAAATATGTGCTATAAGTAACTGTGTCAAAAATTTGCACAAAGAATAAATGACAAAGGAAACAGCTAAACAAGAACTAATAACCAAATATTATATTATAGGCACCACATATGCATGTATATTAAATTATTAATTATTTCATTAAATTATTTGAATTTTATGTGTAAGGTAATAAAATAATCACTTCGAGATGAAATGTTAAAACTACCACGATTTTTACTTTTTTCTAAGTGTAATACTGTTCGAAATCGTTGCAGGCTGCAGTTCTTATGTGGATTACCGGGTAAAAAGTTGATGGTATCCACATAAGAACTGCCTCGGTGCGACCGTATCCCGGTGTTGACAATAGCTCAGCTGATCGAGCTCGACGCCGGGACCGGGTAAACGAACGTAGACGTAAACCTTCTGTTTACGTCTGGTGTCATACTTGTCGCGTGGGCCATCGTATATTAAATATTTAAACAATAAACTTCAAAATTTGATTTGGTAAGCATAATTTCAGCCTTCTCTGCCATGGAAGACTTGGTTTCCATTTAGTTTCTTAACCCACACACATACATCCACACAAACCAGAAATCATTTTTTATCTTTTCCTTTTCTCTCGTTTTTTCTTCTTCACTCTAGCTACCTATCCTACTACTTCATTACTAATATTTCCAAAAACTATATCTTCTAGCCTATATTTACATCTGTCTAATTCTTTGCACTCTTCTACCAGATATTTCAACGTGCTCCATTCCTCCTTACATAGTATACACAATCTCTCCTCCTTACTTAACCAATATTTACTCCATTCTTCTAAACTTTCACATCTTACTCTTGCCAGAAGTTTCTGACTATTTGCTACTCCTACTTTGTCTAAATATTCTGATCTTACATGTATTGTATATTTACATTCCTGTATTTTGTTATATAATTATCTATATTTTCCAATTATAATCACCATCTTCTAACTGTCTTAATCCTATTTGACTTTACCCGTTTCTTTGGTAGAACTCCTCTTTCTATAAAGGAGAATAAGTAGCTCACCTATTATCAATATATGTAGTTCTTTAAAAACATTAATATTTATTTAGTTTTATTATTTTGTTAAAATGTAAAGTACATACCAGCAACGTTTACTGCATACATTAAAACTTCTTCATCTTAACATAAATAGTGATATTATTCTTGTAATTCTCAATTAATAAAATTACCTTTCGGTTGCAGTTATTATGTATGTATAATAACACATGTAGGTATAATAAACATTCAGTAATTTTAGTAATTTAAACTGTTACAAAATCTTGATATGCAACGTAATAATGTTTTCACTAATAATTTGTAACACGTTTCAGGTACATATTTCTACGCTTTATTAATATATTAATACTCCTATAGGAGTAAACATAATTCCTTTTTTAGGTAAATTTAATTTTTTGTTCATGACTCTGAGTTGACATCATTTCTTCTTGTGTTATGTATGTATGTAGGTACTTTTGCACATTAAAGTGGTGGAATAAACGGTTTTATTTTCAGCAGTAAGATAAAATCAATTCCGCATTATTCTATAACGGAAGAAAATATAAAGTGGCCTAGAAAAGTGTTTAAAGTGTATACATATTCTCTCTGTTTCATTCAAATACCATCCCCTTACTAATTAATGTTTTATTTGGATAAAAGTTTTACTATGTAGATCTAATATACATATATAACTCATATTTATATTGTACCTAACCTATTGTTTTCGAAATTCTGTTAATTACTTAATATTTCATGTCATAATTTCTTGCGTTGCAAACTTTGCATATTTCTTGTATACTTTTTATCCACACATACTAATATAAATATAATATTTTTGGAATTAATTCGAATAAATTAAAAATTATTTCAATGCTTTCTTTCTGTATTTTTATATCAGCAGAAAATAAATTTCCTTTCTGCTGATAATTATATTAGACAATGTTATTATTTATTTTATGTATATATTGTTTATTAGAAAATAATGTTTCTATACCGTTCACTACATTTAAAAGATTCAGGATGCATCGCTGAAAACTTTTTGTACAATGTACGATTACAGTTTAGATTGATGTAAATTTTACTAAACATGACAGTACTACAAATTACAGATTCAAGTCATAATTAAATTATTTCTAGAACATAAAAATATGTCATTTGAGTGTACTAAAAAGTATGTATTCATTTATTTAATTATTATGTGCGTACAAATATATTTCCTCAAAAGAAGCATGTTATATATAAAATGTAATAATTATAATATATATAAAAATCGACCAGCAATACCGATTTGATAAATCGAAAATTACTATGAAGTCGAATATCGTAAGATCGATAATTTCGATTAATCGATGTTATTCTAGAAGAGAGTAAAGACCAGCGTGTAGTGATTCACAGAAGTGTATCTTGCATTTTTTTGTGAAAACATATTAAAATAATATTAAACTGGAAATGACTTGTTCTACATAATTTGAAGAAGAAGACAAAACAGAAACCTTCTCAGCTTCCTCTTCTTTGTAGAACAATGTCAAGCATACGGCGATAAATTCAACCAAATCGGCAGAAAACTACGTCACCAGTGACGGATTCCCCTGAAACTGGGACAAAGTGCAGTGTACTCTGGCATTGCGCTTTACCGGAATTTCTCTCACTCCATGTCCTAGTGGTTTCCCCTCTTCTCTCTCTCTCTTTTCTCTCTCTTTCTCTTTCTCTTTCTCTCTCTCTTTCTCTCTCTCTTCCCTTACTCTCGTAGAATTAGCCAATCGTCTGGTCATCCTCGAGCCTTCGATCGAAACTGACAGGTAAACATCAAAATTTTTCAGAAAATTAATAAAATTATTTAATTTACTTTTATTTATTTATATATGTTTATGTTTTATTATTTATTTACTATATCATTAACTGTTAATAGCAACAGTTAATTAATGTAAATCGCATGTTGTCACAAATAGTTTCAGTATTACACATGTATAAACATAAGTTTATAAACGAAAGTATTAATGTTTTAAGAAGAGAAAAGTTGCACAGTTAGAAATGATCTTATCTTTTAAAGCATATTTTTATTATGTTACAGATAATCAACAACGAATGGTGCAAAGTCAATTGCATAGTGTCTGGAGGGCTCGATACCATGTCAGATGGGGTTGACGGTGGTGGTGGGGAAAATGAGGTAGATTCCCATTCCTGTTTGCATGTCGACGCTGGAGAATCCTCAACCCCAAGAGACGAAGAGACTTTAGATCCTGATAGTGAGGCTGCTTTGAACACCAATTATGATAGCAGCGATGGTGCAGTTCCTGCTTTTAGGTCCGTCACCTCTATGTATTTAATTTTTTGTATTTAGAAAAATTTAATAAACGTTGAGATAATCAAAGTCTTAAATAGCGTATCAAAGGATCCATAACGTGTGGACAGGTGTGAAAGGTGTGAAAACTATGAAACTATAAATAAGACAGCATTATGCGCTCATCAGGACCAGTGTTTGGCCAATGCTGAAACAGGAGAGAGTGTAGAGAATATCGAAACTGTTGAAAATGATGGAGATGGAGAGGAATCTCATTCTGGAATTCGTTCTCATAGAAAAATGTTCGAATGTGATGTTTGCAACATGAAATTTTCCAATGGAGCCAACATGAGGCGTCACAAGGTATAAACCAGACATAGGCGTATTATGAATTAAAATACAATGGTACCTATTTAACTATTACATTCTATCGTCAGCAGTTCTCAGATTCCTGTTTAGCTTATTAAATAAGCTCTTTACTGATCTTGTTTGCATCAAATCTGATGCATTTGCACTAGTGAGTCTAGTAATTGCGGGAGTTAGAGAAAGAGAATAGATGGTATTTCCTGAAACTCTACCTTTCTAGATAGTGATTGTAATAAGGTTTTGAATTTATTACTGCTATGTAGGTGCTGTTGTATTAAGAGATTATTATTGAAATTAATTGTGAATCTATAATTTAAAATATTTACGGTTACAGATGAGACATACTGGTGTGAAACCATATGAATGTCGTGTGTGTCAAAAAAGATTTTTTCGTAAGGACCATTTGGCTGAACATTTTACAACTCACTCTAAGACTTTGCCATATCATTGTCCAATTTGTAATCGAGGTTTTCAAAGACAAATTGCAATGAGGGCCCATTTTCAAAATGAACATGTTGGCCAACATGATATGGTAAAATCTTGTCCTTTGTGTAACTATCGTGCAGCAACTATGAAATGTCTCAGGTTACATTTTTTTAACAGGTTAGTTCACTAATTTAAATTCAATACAATGACTACTATATTATTAATTTTATAAACTATTAATATAAATGAATTACAAGTAATATTAGTTAAATGATTGTAATAATTATTTCAGGCATGGAATAGATCTGGATAATCCAGGTCCAAATAGTTCAAGTTCTTTAATGAATAGTTGTGCTCCAGGCGAAGCTATGCCTTCGGCTCCTCTTTCAGATAGTGGAGATAGTACTGGAAATCGATCTGCAGACAATGCAACTCCACCAATGCATTTTTTAACACCTCATATAGAGATATCAATACCTTATCCTGAACAGGCTGCAAATCAACGGAATCCAAGTCCTGCTCCACTAAATGGAGATAGTCCAAATAGTCCTCAGAGTGCAGACAGTAACAGCAATGCTCCAAGTAGCAGTCATCATCAATTACCTATTAACAGTAGTGGTATTCACAGGTATAGAACATATTTTTATAATTAATTTTAGGCTTAGTATGTATAAAGAGGTTTTTGACTGTGCTATAATATAGTTGCAGTGATTATAATATAGTAACTAATAACTATATATTATCGCTATCTGAATTCATAAGAGAGATAAAATATATATATATATATATATATATATATATATATATATATACTTAATTGTTAAAACCAATATTTAGAAATGTATTAATGGTACACATCCAGATTACTTTTTTTGTAAATTTCAACATATGGAGGGAAGGAGCCTTTTATAATATGCGAACAAAATAATTTAATCCTGTTTCAAACATAGAAAACAGAAAGAAACTTCAATTGTTTGTATGTTTCAATTTCTATAGGAATTTGTATACAAAATGTCAGTACTAACACATTCTAATACAAATTAGGTCTGCAAATATGTCAGTCGTAATTGCTTCCTAACCATTCCTAATGTGGACAACTCGAACTGTTGTAATTTTTAACATACATATATGAGTCACTAATTTTGAAAGTAGCATAACTCAAATTTTTTATAACAGTTAGCAACTTTAACTCACTTTTCTTAAAAGGAACTATGCAGAAACTATAAAATCAAACTATGTATGCAGAAAGAACTATGTAAAAGCGAAAAATAATAGTTATAGAACTGATATAATATTGGTTCTCAAGAACCGGAACCGAAACTGATATCATTGTAACAGTCATAAAATGATTTCGGTTCTTCATAACTGTTTCAATCAGAATATTAATCAGAACTGATATACATATTACAGTTTGAAACAGTTGATATACATATATCAGTCCCTGCCTTTTACTCATTGAGGAGAGAAAAATTTTGAAAGGGACGCAATAATTTGCATTACCAATTACTTTTGTGCCCTTGACATTTATTTATTTTGAATTTAACTTTAACTTATATTGAAAATATAGGAACCTTGGGGGAAGTGAAGAGGCAATCACGCCTTCAATTTCACTTATTCCTATTAAGCAAGAACCAAACAGCAATGGGACGGAGGAGAATGGAGCAACATCTAGTAATCTTCCATTACCATCCTTGATAAAAGTTTCACCATTAAAGTCTCTTCTTCGAGATGATTTACGACGCAAGCTTTCATCTGGTTCCGGAAATAACAATAACAACAACAACAACAACAATGGTAAATTTCATTATTTTTCGGTACAGAATTTGATACAATACTTGTAAGAAATTTCTATCTACAACACAATACTATTGTGACTACAGTGTTCTCTCCCATAATGTGAAAATCGTCTCCACCCATAGTGTGAAAATTTTATCCTCACTATTAGGGGGTTCCCCCTTGGATGCTCAGTCGCGATACAATGCAACATGATCCGAGGCAGGATATCGGTGAGGCAATGCTAATGCAATGATAGAACTTTATTACTTTTAGTTATTTCGTTTCCATTGGTGAATTTTTTCTGATTACAATGAGTCCAACACGACAGAATTTCGATTATATTTACTTAATTAATAAGTGACGAAAGTTTCAAACGCAAAGAAGGACAGCGTGTGGAAAGAAAAAGACGCACAGAGTCGTAGCAGTCGGTATAGGTGTCAAAGGCCTCCTGCGACAACAGTAAAAATCAATTAGTAATGCATCATGTTTCTCCACTGCTCCTTACGTGATCAACGGAAACACAGCTCTTTAAAGATCTAGTGAATGATCTACACCACGTTCAGCGGGCAAAACTCGCTTCTACCATTCCGAAAGTGAGCATTGTAAACACCTGATTCGCTTCGTGTCCTTCGGATAGTGAGCAATGTAAACATAACACTTCAAAGACCCGGTGCCGTATTCGCTTCCACCATTCCCAAAGTGTGATCTCGTCTGAACAAGACGTTGTCAGTTTTATTCATTGTGAACTAATTTCTTCATTTTTAGTTCCACTTGTACGCAACTTTCATCAATATATTTGTGAGATTTCCCTGGTTAAAAAAAGACCAAACTGAAAAGAGTTGCAATCATATTTACCAATATCATAGCGAGTTATGATCACACTTTAAATAAGTAAGTATGGTTCAAATTATACTGTATTTGGACTCGTTTTAATCGGAAAAATCTCACAAATACGTTGGTAAAAGTTCTGTAAAAAAAGAATGAAAAATAAGATATTGTAGTCGATAAGCTGCTTTTTCAACTGTGCCGACTCTGCCTCAACCCTTTGTCCCTCTTTGTTGTTTACGTGCTGTCCTTCTCTATGGTCAGCACACTTCAAACAACGTAGTACCTCTATATATGAATCTTGAGACTCCAGAGTCCGAGGATGTCATACTATGGGAGAGAATACTGTAGTTATATGTACATATACTCAATTTATATGTATTTTCTATTAAGAATTCCAGATGTTCAAACAATATAATTTATGTTTTAAAATTATATTTGATACAAATGATCTAGAGAAATTTCATATATCATTTATTTTGTAATAGGTAATAGTAGTTCGAACCCAAATCCCCATTCAAGAGGAGAACCTCCTAGTTCGACGAGGCCCGATCAACGAACCAGTGGACTTCAATGCGCTCACTGTAGAATTACTTTCCCTGATCAAACGTTGTATTTCCTTCATAAGGGTTGTCATAGTGAAAGTAATCCTTGGAAGTGCAATATTTGTGGCGAACAGTGTTGTAATTTATATCAATTTAATTCGCATTTATTAAGCAAAAGTCATCAATAATTATAAAAAGAATGACATATTTTTTTCATAAGGATCTAGAACCTCGATTATTTAAAAATTCATTAACAAGTATAGAAAAATTTTAATATAGGGAATGATAAGAGGAAAATTATGAACAAGAAAAGTTTGGATAATCTAAGCGAAACAAATTTTTGTTTAACAATACAAACTGTATTGTTCTTTATTTTTATTTCTAATAATAGTAATATTTAATATTTATATTAAGAATGAAGAAGTCGAGGTTTCAGAAATGATTTTAGAATGTGAAAGAAGTCGTGCCTTTATGAAAATACCTTTGCCAACACTCACACTCGTCCGAACCATGCTACTTTATGGTAGTACGAACGATCCGTCCATGGGGCTTTACGAAATATATTCCAGAATTTATGTCGGTAGTTTTAAACCAATATAATATACACATATACATATATATATAGATATATATATTTAGATAGAAAAAAGTTACGAGAATATTAATAGGCCCCTTTTTTCTATCTAAATTATTTCTATGCACTGTCGTTTTGCTTGCTCTTTTAACAATCTTGTTTGTTAACCTATACAAATTTCATATATTGTTATGCGTTTCATTTATTCTTATTATATATTAAGAATAGTCTTGTTGAGTAAAAAATGTACAGCATCACTTTTGTGAAATAAGATGTGTTTCACTTATTGATTCGTATTACGATACAAAGAAATCGGGTCGCGTGTATTATGGAATAAAGATACAAGTGTACAAGTAGGAAACAGAGACGAAAGCTGAAATATTGCCAGCTCAAGAAATATTTTATATAGAGATATTTGTACAGAGATCGATCTATTAAAGTACGAAGATATGAAAATATGTATCTCAAAATATTATATTTCAAATGTGTTATTAGAAGACAATTACATAATTATTTAAACAACTTTCTCTTAATCTTTAATTTTAAGTTCGGCAAGATAAATTCATAGGAATTGAAAAATAAAATTCACATGTTAGTACAATCTTATTTAATAAAGTGGAATTACTAGTAGCTTCAGTACAAATTGAAATAAAGATAGTGTAAAAATGAAAAAAAATTCGCAAATATCTTTGAAACAAAAAATAATTTTAAATCATTATATTCTGGTACATATTTTTATGAGTGTATTTATATATGTGCATACAGAGTGTAAAGCTAATGTGTTACAGTCAAATGTCTATAACTAAATGAGATTTGACAGTTTTATTATCAACACAAGTGTTACAATATTTAAGGGGTGCATCCATTGATCAAATTAGTTTTTTCCTGTTGCTTTTGATGTTGTATGACAATTAGTATGTTGAATATAAAACCACTATGCTCTTTCTAAGATCCAAAATACTTTTACATATGTAACTGCTTGTTACACTATTTTAGGAAGAGCAGTATTTATTTAAGTAATATATCTTAGTGGGGAGTAGAACCGTTATATCTCTATATAGTGAGTAGAATGTTATTAATTCCGAATTAAGTTGTTACACACTATTTTTCGATCAATTAATCTAAATACTGATGTCCAAAGTGTTTTAAAATCTTGACTATAACGATACGTGTAAAAGAATGTGGAGTTGGTTGAAAAAATAAACATGGTTTACATTTGATTTTAATGATTTGTCTTAAGAAAAACTAATTTTATCAATATACAATATGCACTTAGACGTTAAAAATCTTGAACAATCAGATTTCCTGAATAATCATATAGTTTTAGAAGTGTATGACTCTAGCTCACTTAGTTTTACATTTTTCAGGGTACCCAATTTAAATATATAAACCTGCGTATTACATTTAAAATACATTTTCAAATGTAGTTTAAACAAAGGCATACTTAATTGTTAAGTAACGCTTTTATAGCGAAAATAATAAATATGTAATACGTGAGAATATTGGATTAAATTGGGCACTCATTACATATTCGAAAAAATTTATTGAACAAGATACGCACGAATACTATAATCTGTGGTCATAGTTATATTAAAATTCATTCCATACACTGTGTAACATTTAGTGCGATCATTGCTATTATATTATTAACATTAACGTTATTGTATTTTTTTCACTATGTAAGTTATTTATTTTTACTTTGCATTCCAATATATTAATTTTTTAAATATGTCAAAAGCTTGACAATGCTTTCTGTTTTGAAAATGTTTTTACCTTTATGCAAGGTGTTCGGCAATAGGTAATATAAAATTTAAGGGGCAAAGCTTCATTACAATATAAGGGCCATGTTTCTGAATTTGTTTTCAAGTTATAATAACAATTAAAATACGTCCCTGACTTTTTCCGACTTGATCTACGCACACTCTAATTAATGGATCACAAAGGTCTTTTATGAATAATAACAGTAAAGTTGAAAATGAAATTATTTATTCTTCATTTTACTCTTACATTATCATAGAGAATTGTTCCTTACATTTTTCTGCACTTGTTGCTGGACGCTTTGTATAGTATATTGATTTAGGGCAATATGTTGTTATTTTTGTACATATTAAAAATATGGCATATTCTAAACATAGTATTTATATCTATTGCTAATTGATATTTTGTATCGATTAAAATAAAAATGAAAAAAGATATAAGGTTTGTTATTCTAAAATAGAAAGAAAGCTCGCGTAGGAATTCCATTCCTTTCCAAAGAAAATCTAAACACACACAAATAAATAAATACCATCCCATCATTAACCCCTTGTCCTTCCCGCTAACTCTCGATTGCTGGGGCCAGAATAAAAAAGAACCCCACTAGGTAACTAGAGAATAGGTAATGGCAATAAAAATACAAGAAAAAATTACAGAAGAATATTTTCTATTTAATGTATACAGATCGAAGATATAAAATATTTGATAGACAATAGACAGCATTAACGTTTACGTATAGTATTTAAATTCTCAATTTCAACTGACATTTACCTTCCATAGTTATTCTCGGAGTAATATCCTGTTGCGCTTTGCTTTGTTCACTCCTTACTAGCTAATAAACGTGTGCAACGTTAAAACTCTTGATTAAATAAAAAATAACATACATCGTAACAAGTGCTTATGGATTTATATGTTAAAGAGTAACATTACGTTTGTTCACTCTTCGATTCAATTCTGCGAAGTAGTGTATAGTAGTCATAATTGTCACGAATATTCATTTCGAGTGTCCACAAGAAGGAGATCGTTTTACGTACACATACAGATTTGTCTACACTTGAAAATTATGCAGTTTCAGGGACAATTTCTAACGTACAGTGACAAATATAATATTAATATAAATTATATTAATATAAAGTTATTATAAATTATGTTAATATAAAATATAAATTATATTAGTATAAAGAAATATAAATATTGCTATTACGCAAAATATAAAACTGATCTAACTGGCTCTTACTTCGTGGCAGGAGTATACTGCAACTCAAAAATGTTTCATTAATTTTGTTACATGCACATTTGATAATAAACATAACGAAACACAACTGTAATTAATTGATTCTTAAGTCCATAACGCTGGGGCTACCTTTGTATCCTCATCTAATATGCGATTGTCGTTTTAATCCCTCTAATAAATACATATATGATTACATATAATCAATTTTTCTTGAACTGAACGCGTCGATTAAATGCTTTTGAGTTGCAGTAGAAACACAGTATACATTTATAAATATCCAATCGCTTATACAAATCTTCATGCAAATTTCAATTTTTCATAGATTGTATTTTAAAGATTATTTCACTGTTTAAAAGATTTTTTACGGTGGAAACACGAAGTAGAAATATTTTAACAATTTTTATGACAATTCTCATAAATGCATAAAACTTTGCAATCTAGCAATTACTGAACAGAACGTTATTTTATAATACACTCCTTTTTCGTAGGCTATAATTACAATCGGTACACCGTTGTTTATTTTTATTCCACAATTTTCTCTATAATTTGTAAAATTGTACAATAAGGACTTTGTAATTGTTTTATCAGCGAAAGCAGTTAATTTTATTCTCATTACCATACATTTAGTTGTCCATGTTTATGGTAGATATATTTAATTAACATTTACTCACAACCAGCTGATGATTTGTGATTGATAAGTGATTCTGCTTAAAGTAATTTATTTTAAAGGAACGTCGTTACACACCACGAGCTTACAATTACGCACAAGCTCGTATACAGTGTGTTTGGTTTAAATATACATGCGATTATTGTCTTAGGTTTAAAAAAATTGCAAAAAAATACTTTATACTATTGTATTTTTAAAATTTCAAGTGTGACCTTCACAGTAGTCTCCAAGGTCATCGCAAAACCAAATAATTACCATTATGATATATTTCACGTGATACCATACATAACATTTGCTCGAAATTTTGGAACATTTCATTGCATTTTTAATACTAATCGCGCGTGTAGATATTTAAACCGAACACCTATAATAATAAATGCACGCATACAAACACACACAAAGATCGTGGATCTTACGCACCGACGATAGGTATAATTTATACAAGGTTTGATTAACCTGCCTACCATCTTTATTAGTACATAGAAAATAAAAATTTCAACAATACATTTGAAAATAAATCGCTGTTGAATATTGGATATTCAGAATTTTCATTCGTTAGAGTTAATATTTTTATACGTTCTCTTAATAATTTAATCTAATTGATACATTATACATATACTCAAGAATTTGCAATACATACTCTATCTCAGAAATTATAACCCCCATGATACAGACAAATATTAGTCGTGTAATAACAATGTTATCAATCCATTGTTTTTATAACAGCACAGTGAAATGATTTCTAGTGGCAACATGTTTGCATACTTTTGCTTGAATAGAATGTTTTATAGTATCCAAAAATATTGATAAAATGCGAATAAACTGCGATTGTTCTTGATAGAAAAAATGGATTATTATAATTAATAATACATTATTAATACTGAAACTCTTTTTCGACAGTACTCGACTTCTTATGCTAAAGGTGTCCACTCGCATGTATTTGTGTAGACTGTAGACTTGCTATTATACAGTACAGTCGGACACTGTTACAAAGTCACATACCTTATTGTTACATCATTTCAGTGGTGATATGATTCCATTGAGCGGCGCCAAAATGGCAGCATAATGAAATTATTATTATTTTGAGAATATAATGAAACAATTTCCGTTCGACTTTGTTACTTTTATCTTATAAAGGAATAATTCCATATTTCATTTATCACATAAAGAAATATTGTGTAATAAGTAGTGATCGCTTGGGTTCTGTCATAAAAACAATGAATAATGCGAATAGTATCGAGTAGTTCGAATTTAGTGGAGACACATTTCGGTTACATATAAACTAATTTAATAACACTTTTTTGTTTCTTCGCCGTAATAACATTTTTCAGGAAGAGCAATTAGTGATGTTGATCGACGCAAGAAAGATGTTGCAAAAATAGGCGTTGTTACTAAATTAACAAACTGAACGGTCCTCATAATTTTCCGTGAAACAAGTAATGTGTTTTGAAATTGCGATCAGAAAGCTAACATTTTCTTCTTTCCAAGACGCCGGAATAGAATACGCACACTTTCGCGTCTACGTGTAAAATTACGAGAAAAACTGTTGTCAGTATAGTAAAAGACGTATGCATTCCTGCCCCCTCCCCTCAATCTGGCGACACTGCCTCTACGGAGAGTCATAAGCGTGAGACGCGTACTTACCTACATACGTATAATTGCCTGACATGACTGCTTAGAATACCTATATTGGAAATACGCATTACAAGCAGAGTATAAAGTGTATGAAATTATTCATACATTTTATATTTATCTTTGCCATTTTCGTAGTTTTATTTACTAATACCAATGTGCTACTTTTGTTTATCTTTGCCATTAGAAGATGACGAAAATCGAATTCAGAATTTATTGACAATTTCACTGCAACGAAATGAAATGAAATGAAACGTTTTCTAAAATAAAATGCAAATTTGAAGAGATATTCGTACAACACAAGTTCACTGTCTCTTACTTTTACGTTTGCTTCTATACACCTTCTAATAGAAAATATTCTTCTATGACGTTATACGTGTCTTACCATAAAATTGATACGTTTCGAAATATGCGAGATCCTAAAATCATCTTCCTTGTTTTCTTGAAATCTTTTTCTTGAAAACAAATTGGCACATTGTCTTAAATGTTAACAAGGATAATCTTCGGAAATAGATTGTCCTTGATATAAATGGCAGGAATAATTGGAGAGATAGAAAATCTTTGATTAATCATGATTGATCGCCTGATACTCGTAGCCTTACAAAAATAACGTCGATTATAAGCAAACGTTGTATAGTAGATAGAATTTTCAATATCGTAATAAGAAACATTCTTGAGTATAGAATTTGTTCAACGGGACTATCAGACACGTAGTCGTTGAAACAATCATTCCTTAAGATCTCATTGAGTTGATTGACTGTGATAACGCGATATGCTCCGTCAAATCATTTCCTTACCGATTAGCTTAAATCAAATATACACGTACAATGGATCCAAAAACTATATTTAAACAATACATTATCGGTTCTCCGTGCTGTTATGTACATACAACCATAAGCATGGACTCATTTTAAAGCCTGAAGCCTCTACTTTCGCAAAACAGTGTCTATTTGCCTCTAAGATATATTTTTACGTGATGTAACAGGTGAGAAACTTGAGATCCATTATTTCTTGAAAAATGCTGCAAATTCAAACGTCTTCAAGAACTTTCAAAAATTTTTCTCATAAATAAAATTGCCATAGATTTGAAGACTGAGCCTCCTCTCTACAGTGACGCTCTAAAAATTGATATGCGACTTTTTCCACTGTTTTACGGATCAAAAATGAGGTACAAGTTCGTTTAAATATTAACGATTTTTCGAGAATCGGGTATTTAGTGTTGAAATACTTCTTGGATCCACCGTAGGCCCTCCTTCTCCGTTGCAACGTTTCTCTGGTAGCAGAGAAATTTTTATTTTAATTAAAATATTTGATGAACGAGACGCTATTTCCCGATACGAACGATTAAGATCATTTATATTTTTACATTAGCATTCCTTTTATACTGTGTTACGACTAGAAAGATTCAAATATTTCCAAAACAAGATCGGAGCTTCATATTCAGGTACATTACGCCTGACACCTACGAGTATTTCATTTTGATATTTATAAATTAGGTATATAGAATAGAGTGATAGTACACAAATCCCGTCATATGTAGCGTGGTCATAATATAATCACAGTAAACGATATTTATGATACATAAACGAAACACTGAAATCTTTTTAAAGGACTTCCACCCTGTTTGTGTGTTATCTCAAATTTGAATAAAATAAATTCGATCGATTATTTGCTATTGATTGTCGTCATTGAACTATGGTTAGAACTATAATCGACAGTAAGCACCAGTTTAAAGGTTAAAGGATTAAATGAAACAGAAACTATGGGAAAAAATTTCAAATTCATACTTGAAGATAACGATGTCGCGAAATTATGAAGCCAAAGACACTATATAAAGAGATTTTAATACAACAATTAACGGAGAGCATAATATTTAGACTGCGGATCTTTATGCAAAATAAAAATTATCTGCGTCGATTACGAAAAACAAGGTCCAAATAAAAATATATATTTTTTTCTTAATAATTTTAATAAGACAGTAATGTGCATTAAATATATATTGCTTCTCTTAACAATCTTACTAAGGCAACAGTAATTTAATGTATTTCTTTTCTTAATAATTTTAATAAGTTGAAAGTAATATATAACCGTATCTGTATACTCATTATGTTTTCTGACGATTTCTCTGTTTTGTGTATCATTTACTTAGTTATTTTTGTCATAAATGCATAAACTCCGCAATCTAATCGTAATACAAGCAAAGTGACATTATGCCAACTCTTATTTGGACTTCTGAAAAAATTGAGAGTCAGTACATCGTCAGCTCAGAGAAAATTTTATAAATTTAAACATAAGAGTTTCAGTAATTCCTAAAAGTATGAATTCCCCATAAAACGCGAAATCAATTAAGTAATTGAATAATGCAATTTCTGTATAGGGTATAGAAAAAGTTCAACTATTGAATGAATTGAATGTATGTTTACGAGCAAATTTTTAACAAATAAATTGGAAACATTTTGAGAAAATGATTGTGTTGCACAGTGAAACATTTTCATGCGTTTCCTTCCTGAACCAAGAATCACATATGCACAGAATGGAAATTCCATATCACAATATTTTCTAGCTCGAGATTACATATGTTTTCCATATTTAATTTATTAATGTTTCCTTAATAGTATGCAGATGTCACTGTATTTATTATATAGTAGAATAAATGCAACAACCTTTATGGGGGCTTAATTAATATTTTCATTTCATTTACGAATTTTAGTAAGGCAGAAATAAGTTTCTGGTTAATCTTCATCTCTGTAAATGAGTGTCTACAATATGTATTTTCACAAATACATAGTTAGCATATTAGTTTAAGATTATTAGTTATACATGGATTGCGGATCACGCTCATTTATAGTCTATTGGAATGTCAACAACGTTTGCACTTTGTATGTACAACAGAACGTATCTCTCTCTCTCTCTCTCTCTCTCTCTCTCTCTCTCTCTCTCTCTCTCTCATCACAGACTTTTGTTTGAAATTATTCAGATTAAATAATTGTCTAAATAACAAGCTTTCTTATTTTGTAGACATTACCTATACGCTTATTTGGACAAAGAAGAAAGAGTAATAAAATAATTTTTATTAGTTATTGCCGAGTTTCACTAGGTAGTAACGAAAAACACTGTGATCACGAAAAAGTGGCATGATTCGTGACAAAGCATGTTCCACGTGGTCCGCACGCCATGTTTCGAAAAGCAAGTTAAAATATACAAAGGTGCAAAAGCAGTTTTTCCAATCTCGAATTATAATGAGAAGAAACGTGTTTTATTCTAGAAACGAAAAATATTCCACGGAAGCTCTAGTCTTTTTTTTATTGAAACAATTAAAAATTAATTCCAGTAAAAAATTAAATAAGAGGTAATTGTGTTGTATTCCTTCAAGTGACCGCATTTTGTTAAAATGGTATTATGGAAAAGGAGAATATTTGTGTAATAAACATTACGTTATACTTGCAGTGAATGGAGTTTCCTTAGAATAAACTATCCCCTGCCCTTATTCACGCGAATACTGCAGTATACGTATGTATGTACATCTCCAACGAGAAGTTTATCATTCGAGTTTAATACTCGTGATTGCATATAGAGAAATTCGGATTAAAATGTAGCGTTTCTTTTTAATCATTTTTCTTTTTAAACGTAGTTACTTGCACGGCTCTCGCGTCTTCTCCTCCAAACAAAAATGGAGCATAGTCTAGTACAGTTGCATCAATAAACACGTCTTCTGCGCTATACTATTCTTTTTACGGGCTGAACAATTGTATCCGCAATGAAATTGTCAGAGAGTAAAACATACTCTCATCGTCACCAAAATATTCTTAAATTATCGGGTAACTGTGCGTTCTACGTGATATGCACATTTTCACTGAAAATTAAAACTCTTCGGAACAAGCAAACAACAAACTGTAAAATCTTATTTTACTCAAAATAGAAATCGTTATCGCTGAGGAATTAACTACTTAATCGATTGCTAATGTCACATGTATTACCTACATTTTCCGAATGATATAATGCGGAATCGTTTCTCGAAATAAGAAGATTCTATAAAATGCTGCAGATACGGTGATTAGCGACTGCGGATCATATTTTTATGGAGTAGGGTAAGGGACCCAATTACCGTGCCTGTCTTAATTATACTTATTTTCAAAGCATAATAAATATTAAAAAATCAGAACATAAATTTTTTTCATTAAAATTTCTGTTAATACACATATCTTTTTTAATATTCATTTTTTACGCTTTAAAAGTAAGTATATAATTAATATAGACACAGTAATTGGCACATCCACAGTAGTTGGGTCGAAGGGGGAAATTTATATTGCCAACTAAAAATAGATTAAAAATATCATTGAGTTCTGTTAAATGCCTTCTTGTCATAAAAAAATAAAAAAAAAAAACGCGTAAAAATCCGCAGTCTAGCGACGATCGAACAAATTGTGAGAACTTACGTCCCCTACAGTGATTCGATCAGTTCTCGAATCAAGTCAGACCAAGGACATTGCTCCGTTACGCTACTGATTGTCAAATACAATTTCCAATCCCTAGTTAAATTCCGCCCCAGCTCCCTTTAATATCAATTCTCCCTTGAATCCTGTCGTTCAAAGTGTAATAATACTGATTGATTGATTGATTGAATAACGCTAACAAAAAGTCATCGATTGAAATCTCTTAAGCTTCGAACGACTCTAGTCTGCGTCGTCTCGTCAAAGTGGACTATCAAAAAGTATCAACGGTGTCCACCCGCGTTTAACGCTGACCCTCGACGAAACACGTTCGAGTAACAGTAATGTAACTGTAGTATAAGAAAATAAATAAGATTATATCGTGGCATTGTTTATACACATTCGTTCATTCAGGCACGTTAGAACGATCCCGCGTCCCAACGAAAACTCCTCGAGTTTCTATCGATCATGATAAGACCTATTTTGTGCAATCTATTCCATCGATAGATTTACATTCAACGTATTCTCGATGGAACGAAGCTAACTTTCTTGAGGTTCTTTGTTAAAAATTTAAATAATAAATAAAATACGAATGCGTTAACATTAGAATGATCTAGAGTACTATACATAATTAATTGAACGAAACAATTGAGCGAACAAGAATTAGAACCGCATCTCTAGTGTTTTTCTCTAACACTTTTTAATTGTGTGATAATACGACACCCTCGTTCAATGTTAAGTCACAGTTCGCATCAAACTTTTTGCAAATTTAATTATCACCCGTCCGTTTGCATTAAGATATGCTTCAACTTAATGTAACAAATTACTAGGTTTAATCATAACAACTCGGTTTTCGTATTTCGTTCGGTAAGCACTAAATGTCATGTTGTATGTTTTGTTTTTTTTTTTCGTCTCGCAGTAACTACGTAAGCGAGACAAATTTTTCTGCTCTATTACTATACTCGTAAGAACATCGAAGAAGCTCATAAAGTTTCTCGTCTCTGTTGTCAGCTATGATCGAAATTGAACTGGTCAACTTGGACTTTCTCTTTGTGTCGCTTAATCTAAAGAAAAAAAAAAACAGCTTGACCATAAGCTTGAGTGATTGCGTACTGTGATAACAATGTGTGTAATCATTTCCGGATAACCTGACACTTAGAGTTACGTTCGTGGGCATGTTGCTCGCGCGAGGGTGGCGGATCGATTTAATTCGAAGTACTTAGCCTGGATAACTTCGGCTCGATCTCCAGGGACTTGTTGTACAGATCCTTGTCGTTCAAAAGCAACGACGGATCCAACAGGTAGTTGGTTACTTTCGTTATCAGCTCGATTCTATACGGTGTCTGCTGGAAGTGCCGTATTTCTCGAATCACGTTCGCGATCTAGGAAACAAACGTTACAATTCAAGCAAGGTACGTTCATGCAATCTATTTATTTATTAAAATTGCGTACCATTCGCATTTTCGAAAAGTTCAGGAGGCCATCTTCGGTTATGGTTGGTGCACCCTCCTCTATGGAGGTGAGGTCGGTTAGGTACAGTCCTAAATAAGGAATGCAGGGAGGATCGCACCGATGCAAAGCATTCCTGAGATTTTTGAAGCGTCCGTCAGAAGAGATGATGTTTTGAAGTTTTTCGATAGTTTGCTTCGTCTGAAACATTTATTTGTCACTTAAACATTGTTACGTGCACGTGTTTATCTGAAATTTCAAATCAATTCGCAAGCAAGTCATTAATTCTATGATTTGGTACATTAGTATGAACCGATGATGATCGTGTTCAATTTAAAATGATCAGTTTTGTAGAATATTGCTGATCGCGAAATATGAATTGAAAAAGTATGGAAAAGTACGGAATGAAATATTTTGGATAGAAGTTGTATGGTTTCGCGGGCATATTGTGTTGGTGTCGATACGACCTAGAGATGACCTTAAAAACACCTATAAAGGTATACTTTGAATTTTTTAATTGGAACCTATATCTTTTTATTGTATATTATTATTGCTGCCATCGAGACGAACCACTTGCGATGCATTTGTATATGTATAATTTACTTCGGGTAATTTATGTTGTGCTGTTTACCGGTTTCGAAACTTTCTCCCAAGTCTTCTTCAGTCTGTAAACGCTGCTGTTCGTGAACGCTGCGCAAATTTGAAGCACTCCGTTGTAATTGTGCAACACTCTGCAGATATCTGCCACCGCAGTCCACTTCTCGATCGCATCCACCCTTGCAGACATATTGGAGCGTCGAATAATTTCCGAAACAACTAATCGATTGACTTCGTTGAATCTCTTTGTCATTAGAAGAATGTGAGGAGCGCGAGTTGCTTTGTCTGCTTTCATCCACGCTTGTCCAAGAAATTCTCTGCACAGAATACAAAATAATTAAGGGTTAATTATAGTTATGGTCGTCCTTTGTGGGAATGTGTTAACAGATTATTCAATTTTTAAAAACTGGATATCTAAATTAGTCATTGAGAATTTTTTGCATGTGTTTGACCACGCACGGTAGGGATAGGTATACAAGAAGTTTCGGTAGGTTTAGTGTTAAACGACTGTTAAAGGAAACATGTAATTGTGGAAATATTATAAAACTCACTCGTTCGAAATGGATATGAATATTTTATGGTCTAAGTATGTCATTTGTTCTGCAATGGATATTGCTGACAGTGTTTCAATGTTCTCCCTGCTTGGAACCTGAAATCATATAAAAATCAATGAATGCGTTATTGTTACACAAGAAGAGTCGGTATTTGATACCACTTTCTTAGTTCGAGGTCAACTCTCAAGATCATAGTATAATATGTCAGGGTGTGACCTTGACTTTTCATTGAAACGAAAATTGAGACGAAAATCCCTAACGGTGCAATTTGTAGAGCATCGAAAACTAATTCGAACTTTCATTCGAAACATGTCAAATTCATGGGTCAAATCATGGATCAAAAATCATGAGGACTGAATTGACTAGATCACCCTCTATAATTCGAAACGGAAAAATTTTCAAGATTATTTTTAAAGATTATCGAGATCTCAGAATACGTACAATAGGAGGAATTAGAAGCTTCTTGACGTCGACCTTGTTGCTGTCCTGCTCTTCCTTGATAATTAATCGGAGCAGCTGGTTAGCAACCTTATGTTCAGCTGGTAGTAGATGCGGACAGTAAATGATATCTTCCAGGAACTTAACCGTTAAACTTTTCAATTTCGGGTCAGACTCAAAGTCTTGAGCGTGCTTCGACACCCAATGTCTTAGAACATTCAGCACGCCCATCGTTGCCGCCGTCGATATGAATGACTCTTTTCGTCTGGTATTATACGATCCCCTTCGATTGCTTCCATTGATCTCGTCATCGAGGCAGTTGCTCGCTGCAGACGTTGCGGTAGCGAATGCGGTAGCAGCTATCGAGCTACTGCTCCTGAATATTTAACAATAACATTGCATCATTGTTTTATTTGTCAATTTTCCATCGACAGTATAAGCATTTTTATAAAAATAATGGCGACAGTACTTTTTAAACTATTTGTCGAAAATAATCACGGAAATAATTGTTTTTCTTATAATGTTTGTCATTGTCATGTGTGGTTAAAATTTTTTATTGACATTTTTACAATATGTATATCAATAATATTTTCCGCGATACTTTCACTTAGAGGAAAAATTGATATTCATTTGAAGAAAAATGTTGGACTTCACTTGAAACTGATTTAATAGCGAACGTTATACGTCATATATGTAAAAAGTAAAATATATTTCATTGCTATATAAATTTGACGCTTTAATGTTACATATACGGTTCAATATTCTGATAGTGAACACAATCACTTCGCTATTAATATGTAATTTTATGCTTACATCTCGTTTACAGCATTAGAAAAATGACGCTAATATTATCTCGTCTATAGCGTTGGAGCAATGGTAGTAGGACATTGCGAAAAGTTACGTTTATAATCGTGAAGGGAGCAAATAATACAACAGTAATGCTTTTACATCGTTAACAAGAACAACCAATTATTAGGTTGGAAAATATAAAATTGCCGATCCGCGTACAAGATTTTCAACCCGAGTATTCGTCGCCTTCAAATAACTTGCTTTCGTTGGATAAAATGTTACGTAATCTAAACTAATTAATAATAATTTGTGTATTATACGGACCCCTTGATGAAGCTTTAACGCAATGTTCTTTTTCAGTTGTCATTCCGAATTGCAAGACTTTTGAAAAATTATCCTGTCCGCCGAATAAATGGAATCTACCAAAGATATGTAAGTCTGCTGAATAGGGAAAATAGATCTGAACTTGGAAGTTTAATTCGTGCAGTTTTTCTACGGTCATTTGTACAAAACAAGCTAAAGCATTGTTATGTGACAAGGTCATACTCTTAACGATTCACTAAAGCCGGTTGCATTTTTTGACCACCGTTCATGCATTATCTACACGTTGCTACAGGATTGTTACTGTTACATGCCAGCGTTAACAATTGTTGTTATGTACATCTTTATTCGAAACGAAACTTTATCCTATCTGCGACCGGCAATTTTATATGCACCAACCTAATATTTCCAGTCTCTGTGCACATCCTGCACATCCTGCGAATCCATTCGTTGACAGTGAGTGAGTGAGAGAGACTATAATTACCTACTTACACGCACGGTTCGTTTGACTTCTGTGCTTCTTTGTACAATCACACGAACACAGGCCTAGTACTTTTGTACTGAACGATTAGGACTTTTTGTAAAATAAAATATGTCATATCGAGAAAACTATATTCATGTAAAGACTTTTATTATTGCTTTTAAAAATTGTCTACTATTTATGTTACCACTTGCTAACTTCTATATATTTGTAATCGTAACGAATAGCTTTGTTTTAACATAATCTTTGAACACAATGATAAAGAAGTTTGCAAACAGTTCCATTTTTGATCATCTACAAACGGTTCTATACTTTCAAAAACTATCTACTATATGCTTCCTGAGAATCATTCGAATTATGTTGAACGTTTAGTACTTTTTCAAAATGTTGTATGGACTACGTGTGAATATGGTAGCACGAAAATAAATTAAAACAATAATTTAAAATTTCTTTGTTATGTATGTAGAAATAATCGTAGATAGTTGTTCTGAAAAAATGATTGCAGATTTTTCGACAAAAAAAGCCTTTCTGTATTTTTATTTGACTCCGTGTACACACCTACTATATTCATTAAATTATTAACACTGGCTATCAAATGAAGGAATTATAAAGTAAAAACGACGATTTCTAAAGTTCGAGAATTGAATTCATGAAATCCTATATTTGAAATGTTAACGACCGTGAATATTTAAGCACCGTGTAATAAAAGCCGAGTTTCGACAGATGAACTAACATATTTCGAATAATTCTGGTATGAAATCTAATGTGCACTAAGAGGCATATTGGCGTTAAGATGACTAATAAATACACTGCGGATTTTTATACAAAATAAAAATTTTCCAAGTCAATTTTACGAAAAAGAATTTAAATAAAAATATCCTTATTCTCCAATTAACAGAACACCAATTAACAGAAAGCGTCTAATAGGTGAAAACTATTTCTATTTCGTTTAGATCGCTTGTCATTTTGTAGTGCAGTGAAGTGCAGATTATATGTAGTAAATCAAAATTATAAAGTAAACATTATTTATTCATAAGTCTCCACGATAGAACAGAAGTCGAAAGTGCAGTGTTTTTCGAATAGAAATGAAGTAAAATAAACATTTAATTACATGCAGAAGTATGTAAATAAACAATTGTATGTCATTCAGGTGATCGAAACATTTACTACAGTGAGGAGTACTTGTGATATATCTTATTGAAATATGTGAAAAATTCTTAAGATCTCTTGCGTTATACCCAAATAAGAAAAAATCACTTAGTATTTACGAAAATATTAATTTCAGCAGCCGGCACGAAGCATGATTCAGTAAAGTACCGTACGATTTTCTAATATGGAAATCTTGAGAGCATTTCCTTCTGGAATCTGTTAAGATAGTCTCTGATAGGAAACATCCTGGCTAACCCTTCGTTTAGCCCTATAAACAGAGATTTAGCTGCAAACCTTCAACTCATTGGAAACGACAAATACCAGTATGCGTTCATTTTCATCCTGTTTGGTCAGTAACTGTGCAGTGATGTGCAGAATCACGTCGAGTCGCGTCCGTAAGAATCAGTTCTAGTGAGATCGGGTTAAAGTCCTCTTCGAATCGAGTTAACCTTATAGATTCCGTTATTTCGGTAATAGGTACTTCTACATATTTGGTATTCAATAATTGCTCTTAGACTCCGCGTTGCCAGATCGTCAACACCGTGCACCTTAGGTAACAATACTTTTATTGTACACTTGTATTCAATTCAATCGCGTCCAACAGAGATTTTAGCCCACGAAAACTATACCATCTTTGTGGTTCCCTGATTTCGCATCAGGTTCGTCTATGAGTGATCCAACCTCCCAGCGGTTCCCCAATTTCGCATTATTTCGCATTCTCTCACTCTATTCGCAGCCCTGGCTCGTAACAACGCATTCAAAAGTATATTTTTACCGAACAATGGAGTCTTTGAATGTCTAAACAATTTCCAAGAACATAGGTGCATAATCGAAGGTAAGAAGTGAATGCAGTGAGCATTGGTGTTCGACTAATTAAACACTTACGGTGAACGTTCGGTGAGTATAAACAGTTAACGATTACAGGAGGTGTATAAGTAACTTTTGCGGTACACAGCTCATCATGCGGCACGCAGAACGTAGAAATAACGTCTTTCCAGAAACTGAAAGGATGACACTTACCAGAAAGATACAGGTCCAACGCTATGAGTGATACAAAACGACATATGAAATACAGTTGCATTAAAAACAACTAAAACATTATTTCGACCAGAGAAATGAGTTTTCATGAATCACTTAAAGAGGGTTTACACACATTTGGACAGGCACGAGATGTAGATCATTTAAAGGTATGTTTATGTATGTGAACGCATCTTATAGAAAAATGCTTAAGAATAATGTTTGCGTGGAACAAAAAACGATTACCTATATAAACATATTAAAATTTTGACACAATTTTCTTTCCTATTTGTCGTAAGATATTTCGATGGCCGTAGTTTTTTTTTGTGACATGCAAAACGATTTTTAAGGGTAGTGTCGCGTTTTTTAGTTGAAATAATCGGTGCGAATCGAACATGATTGTTCAAGTTTCATTGATTTTCTTTATTCGCTTGGGAGAAAAATTGACAGAGATAGAACAAACTGTTTTAAAAAATCTATTTTGAGTAAATTGCTATAATTTCGTAGATTTAGAAGTTTTCAGAAATTACCGTTTAATTTACCGAGTAATTTAATTGTTAAATTTGTACGAATTCTATCCGCATTTCCATAGCTAAGAAATAAATGGGCCGCAACAACGAAGAAATGTATACTGAATAAAAAAGGAATAGACATATGCAGATGTAATGTTAATCTGAAAAGAATATATGCTAAAAAATAATGATCAAAAATACACATAAAGTTCTCAAAATTTTATGTACAAAATATAATAGTTGCGTGTAAAGATTAAACCTCTTCTATCTAGAGAGAGAGAGAGAAAGAAAGAAAGAGAGAGAGAGAGAGAGAGAGAGAGAGAGAGAGAGAGAAAGAGGGAGAGAGAGAGAAAGAGAGAGAAAAAGGAATATTATAGGCGGAAGAAGAACACGTAAGTAAGTCATCGAGATAAAGCACTCATGCGTAAGAAAGTGAAAAATACCTTTATTGCAATAAACATTCAGTAGCAGTACCGAGAAACGAAATAGAGATAATTCTCGTAATTTTTGAAAAGTACAAAAGCCTGTACAAAATCAATGTCTTAATGGATATTCGAGGCACACGACGGTAACGTTAAACATTATTTCAGGATAATACTGATGCGACACTGCTTTATTGTCCTCGAGGTAGTGCAACACCACTGTTCCTCTATCGAACGAATTACATAGTAGAACCTCGTTAGTTGCAACATCGATTATTTCACGAAATCTCGTTCGTTGCATACTAGCGACTCCCACTACTATTGTAGATAAGTGTTCAAAGTTCTGGAACTCGTGGTGGCTAGGTAGAAACAAAGGATGATCGAGACTACGAATCGCTATGATCCCATTGCTTACCTCTTTCGTGCAACGAGCGAGGTTCTACTGTATAACAACTGTTTGTCAATTTTGCTCGACGGTACGTTACGCGAGGCGATCAGCTCTCTTGATTATAGTCTCGAGAAAAGGAAAACCCCGCGATCGATCTACATGCGCACTTTTCGCGATGCGTACCGACACATAGATGGAAACATTAAAACACGTCAGGTATACTCGAACGAACCTTCGTTGACTTTGTCGGGAGCTGGTTATCACTACCCCGGCTTTAGCTTTGTCATTCTGCGGGATTGCCGGCTGCGAAGCCATTTCTGTTTCTTGGATCGATCTCCTGTTCACCAAAAAACTCTGAAAAAGAAACGAAAAATGTGTGTGCGCGCGTGTGTTTTGTTTTATACGTGATTGAATATGTTGAGAATACTATTCTGAATTTTTTCTCACCCTGTATTAACGATTTAACGAATTGGTAACAATGCTCGAGTGAAATCGTGTAATGTATAAGAATAGTGAAATAGTTTTCGGCGCGCCCGCCTATCAAGAAAAGGGATAGCGCAGACAAACAATTTGGTAAAAAGCAATTGATATCATAAGTGAACTTTTCAGTATCATTAGTGAACTTTTAGGTGCATCTGTCAAGAGAACGCTAATATGGAGAGACAATTTGGTAAAAAGCAATTTTAGGTCACATACGCTGGTGATCGTAGAAACAGAGCCGCTTCTTGCGTTAGCTGGTGGAGCGGAACCAACCGAGGCTCTGTGCAAGTAATAATTTGCATGGTACTGTTTTTGCTGTACTTTTTCCGGGGACTGAGGCCGTGTTGTCGAGCCAGTAATCTCGCCTTCCGCTGGATATTGTTTTTCTTTCTCTTGTCTGCTCGTGTCTTTCTCTTGTCTGCTCGCGTCTTTCTCTTTTTCAGCCGTCGCAGCAGATTTCGCCAACGGAGTCGGAGGTGTCTTCAAAGGCGTCCCCACTGATTTAGGGGCCTTAGCGTCCGAGTCTTCGTAGGTGAATTGTACGTCTAAACACATGATTGGAAATCGTTAATCTAGGGAGTGAAACAAAAAAAAAGGGTTCACAACTTCTGGGTTGGATTGGCCCGAGAATCTGATATTTTCGAAATTAGAAATAGTTTAACCTAAATGTTTTAACATATATTTTACTGTTAATATTACATCCGATGCCTTTTTTAGCGAAAGATTACAACAGTGATTTGAATAAAACTTTTAACGAAATATAAAGTGGACGACACAATAAATTGGAAGAAACGCAAAACCTAGAATTTCGGGTACTTGATATTCTTAACTTTTTCTGTTACAGGCCTATAGATCGCGTTTATTAATCGTTTTATTATGAAAATCGGGCACATGTTGTAAAAGGGGTTGATATTGTTATTATTAATCAAAACGTTATTGTTGTACCGTCTTTCAATACTTCCGTTGCGACTGGCGTATCTGTCTCTTCAGAGACGCCGCGGGAAAAGGTCCCTCCATCTTGAGGACTTGATCCAGAGCCTGATCCTGATCCAGTCGATCCAACTAATGTAACGGAGCTCACGTTGCCAGGCGAGGAAGGAGCACTTACCACAGTGTTGTCTGAAACCACAAGGATTGTTCTAATTACCATCAGATTCTGAATACGTCAAAGAAATAGTGCTACAGTAAAGTCTTGATCTACATAGGTATGTTCGTGCTATGACATACCTACTGTAGATCGTGTACAGTGTACAGCTACTATAGTGTATGCCCCTCAGTGGACGGGATAGGCGAACTGACTAACAATAAGATCGTGTAGCTCCGTTCGGTTTATTGTTAGATCAAGACTTGGCTGTATCATACATATTATGGAACCTCCACAAACATTTTGTTAGTGGTAGCATGTAACTCTGACCTCTATTCAGTTTTATCGATAGCATTTCTTACCGGTAAGTGTCTCAGAACTCGACGAAGCATTGATCACTTTGGGTATAGTCAAATGGCAACCATCTTTTTCTTCTATCTTCTTTTCTTCTGTCTTCTTTTCTTCCTTTTTATCTTCCTTCCCTTCTTCCGTCTCATCTAGATCCGCTTGAATGCTGATCTTGCGAAGCATAGCTGGCGACTGAACGTCAACGGATGCAGTGGATGATTGTATAGTTGGACTGCGTTTTATGATCGACGGAGCTTCCGCGATCGTACGTGTCTGTCTATCTTCTTCTATTGAATGAGTAATTTATAGCATTTAATAGTAGTTTATTCAAGAAATAAAAGTTCATAAAACTCGGCGATGAGGATCAACGTCTACATTAAAATTACCAAAATATTTAATATTAAATTCTTAAATTTCAATTTTCATAAATTTACCCTTCTTAAGTCCACCCTTCCAGGCACCTTTTTGAGCGAGAGTGTATCCCTTATTGAAGTCACAGGAACTTTGACTCTTTATTTCGCTGATCTCAGATTCATATCCTAAACAGGTGAAAAGTATAGTTTAAATACTCTTTTCGGAACACAATATTAACGTAATTTAACAGTATTCATGAAATACATGTCGGCTTTTCTGCTTCAACAAACACGTTCTAAGGAAAACAGTTACTGCACAATTTAGTACAAATTAACAATGAAATTAGAAAATACCGGAAACGGAGCTTCTTCTTCTATCATGTATTTGTAACTGTGTGTCTGCACCAACTCCCAATACATCCAAGGATCTAGAAACAGAATTACGACTGTGTCAAAAGCAATATAGACGTATGTAATAAATTGTTTTTCTAAGAATGTGAATATCAGTTATTCTGATGATTAGACGAAATATTTTTCGTATCAATTGTAATAACATAATTGACATTCTTTTAATCTTCATCTTCTACCTATTTTTATCATAAAATTCAAGTCGGGAAAAATGGAAAATAATGTAATAATTGAGGAAAGTAAAAAAAAATGGCGGCTGCTTAAAGAATATAATTTTGTCCTCTAAGAATAATTAGGTTAACTATTCATAAAAATTCGATAAACCAAGATATCAGAGAAATCGTAAGCTACATTGAAAAGTATTTGTTCTTGATCAAGTTGACATAAAAAATTTTTGCTTGCTATTGTAGAACGTCGCCATTTTGTAATTTTAAATGACAAAAAATATGAAAGTAAAATCAGAGCGTTGCTAAATATTACCTAAAAAAATATTTCCATGAGGGGCAAGGCGATTAACGCTAACTACACTTACTCAAAGGAGCCTGCGTGTATGTCGGATCCCGGTGGTTCGGACTCGTAGAACACTTTCTTCAGGGCTTCCAGAACTATCACGCCATCAGTGAAAACTCGGTACGTCAACAGAAACGTATTGAGGAAATCTATGCTGAGGAACCGTAGGTCCGTCAGTTGCTGAAGCAACCGTTCAGGCGTAGCTGACCGTATGTGCGGTATTTTACGAGAATTCAGTTTCCTACTGAACCTAATGTCTACGTCATCCTTGAATAGGCTCGGATCAGCTTTGATCGCCTGTGGCATCGTGATAGAGCTTGTGTCCGACAACGACGGACAAATTAAATGGTCGCTGAAATGGATGCTGTCCGTGCACTGGGTGATGTCGCTGATCCAAGCAGCTTTTTCCTGTGTACATCGTAATATTCATCGGTTCAAAGAAAAGGAAAAAGAAGAAAAAGATGAATGTCAACGATACCTGTAAAGAAGCAGCTACAAGGTGCACCGTGACTTGAGGCCCGCCAAGCTTCAAGTCGACTATAATCTTAAAATCACGATTCTGAAGGTGACTGTGACTACTCGTATTCGCGCTTGCGCTGCCACTGCTCTCGCTGATTCCGCTGGACATCGAACATACTGACAGTTCTATAATCAGTTCGCAGTCATGGCAATAATACATTAATTTATATATATAAGTTTTCAATACTCCATTTCACGACGGATCAGCCAAGGCGTAGAAAGCTGGCGCAGTTTCAAACTAAAATAATCTATGAAGGGTGTTCGCGGTAAATTGGTCGCAAAAATTGATCACATTAGGCAAAAATCAAAATATCAAAATCAATGAAAACAATTTTTTAGGCGAATGTTTGTGAAAAAAAAAATTATAGGGTTTTGTATGAATCATGGTACGAAATTAAAGAAAAGGGAGATGGCGTGTCTAATGGCGATGTGGGCATTAGCTTTCCATGAATTCTGGTTCTGGTTTATAATGATAAAATGTTTTTACTTCTGTAAATTCTACGTATCGATCATGCTGTGTAAGCAGCAGCAACGGCGAAGATTGCAAATAGCTGGGGTAGCTGGAATTAATAAGCGTTTGTATTAACGGTAATATCATTGAATTACCGTCATCATCCGTGTTCGCTCCTTCGCTCGGATCCTCGATCAACACTGCTTCGGACAATGGTATCTTGCCAATTTGGGGAACCAAATTTAGACGGCCGTCATTATCTGATCGCGTTGTTAACAACAAATGGTTCGAGAAGAGGAAGCACTGCCTAATTGCTTCCTTGTCGCCTTTACCCCCGAATGTCGCGCTCAATCTACTTCTGGCTCCTTTTGGCTTATCCAAAATTTGGATAAGCGAACCTGCAAAACATAATATTGTATAATATAATATGTTTATATCTTTGTGCATTCGATCGATTGATTCTATGTTGCTCGTACTCGGAACATAACAAAGTGACATACGACTATTTGGTGAAACTTTGGGAGAACGTAGTTCTGAGAAAAACCCCCTAATTTTGAGGGCTGATTTCACCCCTTCGATGTGAACGATGGCCAGCGAAAAATAAATATGTGTAAAATAAATATTGTAACAGTTTTCAAACCCTGTAAACAGTTTTTTTTCTAAAGATTGAGAAAAGAATTATTAAGATATAAAGAAACCTAATTGTCGTGTTCTGCCGCAAGTATAGAGTTTTAAGTCAAGAAAATATTATGGAGAATCTTCGGTGTGACTTTTCTTATACATTGTACTATGGGAAAATATGTTTGCATAGTGGCCATGCAATCCAGGGGTACGTTTATATTGGAGCTGCGATAAACAATCGGAACGACACGATGAGAGCGAAGGGTAAAAATACTATACATTTGATAGTGCTATAATTGGAATATTTACACTGAAGGAAGCAACGACCAGAGAACGCAACGCGTAGCTACATAACGACCTGCGGCGATGCAACAGATTTCGAAAATCATTTTGTTGACTTACCTTGTTAGGTACTCGTCATTAATCTTTCCTCGCAAGAAATTGACTTGTTATAACAACTTCACCACTTTCTTTCAATCAGACTGCTTTTATCTTGGACGAAATGTAATCAAAACTTTCTATTTTCGATCGCATAAATTCGAAAAACGTTTGTAGACGAACCCTTAGAATATTTGGCAAATAGTGAAACTCTCCAAATTTGTTTATTTCCGTATTAAAAGTATGCACGCAATGTTTATGTTTACTGCATAAATTTGTTCCGGTATACCATATTGCCAAACACGATGATAACAATAGTTTTTCAGAATCACTCATCTTTGCAGGACCCTAAACGATTGAAATTGTACCGTTCTCGCAGCTCCACTATAAACACACCAGAGATATAAATATTCAACAGCTTTTGTCGCCGCTCTGATCGACGTTCCCATAGCTTTTACCCGCAGCTTCGACATGCATAAATGTACCCTAAGGCCGAACACGAGGAGCCAGGGCCGTGCCACGAAAGGAATTTCGTTTAGGCTAAATTTTCCCACCCTCGATAACAGAAGGCTCTCTACAACAATTAACACATTTTACATCTCGCAGTCCCTATTTTTAAATGAGATCGAATTGGATCTGTTTCTCTTGCAAATAGCGCAAATAGTGATCCACTCGATGTGAAAAAAAGGACAACGTAAAATCGGTGAATTTTCAGTTTCGTTTATAGTTCATGATGGCCAAGCGATGTTTCTAATTTTATTGGAAAGATGTTTCGGGATTGTTTCCAAGTAATTTGAAAAATTTGTATGACAATGTTACGACAGCCCTGATAATTATCCATGCGCATGATCGTACGGATTTTCCCTGTATTGCCTTCACCGCAAATACAACCCCATCGATTCTGGGAAACATAAATGCACGCTTGCGCTCTCCAATTCGGATTTCCGCTTCTCATGGACAGCGGATAGGTAGCGTCGAATGCTTTTGTAATTGAAACACACGTGAAATACTGAACACTTTTATCGAATGTATGCATATTAATCGGTTGACTATGTTAACCGATTCGTGTTATGGAATATGAAATACTTCTGTGATTTGGATTTTTTAAGAGCTCATCGAATACAATATTGTATTTCATATATTTCATCTGACAAAGATATAAATACTTGATACAACATCACGGCCGAACATAAATGGTAAATGACTTCCTTGAATTTCACAAGCGTCCTTTGATGCCTGCATAGCTGCATCGTGTATGTACAATCGGCTGTGCGGTTTAAGATAAATAATTCAACCACCGAGCTTTGAATTTTGGGCGATATATTGCTGGAAGAGGAAGTATTCGGTATTCGATGTGCTCTTAAATACAAATTATGCAAGTATTTTACAAAACATAATTACGAATCAAGACTCCGTAGATTCGCGATAAGGTAGAGTGACGATGTTACCGACAAAAATAGGCGAAAAATGGTTTTACGTGCCTCATCTTTTCGTCCTCATACGAGAATATTTTTCGCTGGGAAAGGGCTCATTCGAAAGAGGAAGGTTCAATCTAGCGCGCGCTGGTCATCAGCTGACGAGATTATGCAGATATTTCGTAGTATAAGCGTTAGAAGTAGGCCAAAAATTGACGATGCGCATGCCGTGGAATCCAAGCATTTTTGTGCCATTGGATGAGTTTTCTGGGCGAAATCGAGAGTAGCGCGCACTAGAAAATATCTCCAGCTACAAATTGAGCTATATTTTGTCTTGATTCTCTGCGAAATAATGTCAAAAACTTGAGGCACGTTTTGGGCGTCAGAATTCATAATATCGATAATACAGATCAACCAATTTGACAAGTTTAGTCACAGATATAAGACCCGTTGGATCAAGACCAAGACGGATCTTAAGTATTACTCTGCAAAAGTCACGTGACACGTAGAAAATACCATGGTGTTTCAGACAGTATATTCGATAGAAGAATCTTGTAATGACACAACATTTTTAAACTCTTTTTGCCCATCACTGCTCACGGATGTCCGCGGTGAAACTTCGAAGCGAAACTCCCTTGCGACTAGTCCGACCGAGAGAGTTTATCGACTGTGTTGAAAAGTTTCGCCACACCTGTGTCTCGGTACGAGGTAAATAGTTAACGAAACAATGAGAATATCGATGGGATTTTGTTACCGACGTTTGGCAACGAAAGAGAAAAAGGAATCCCTACTGAGAATACTGTAAATCTGTTTTGCGGCCGAAAGCAATCGTGCTAATGTCTATTAGGTGCATACGTATACAGCGATGAGCAAAATTTAATAATTCGATGAAACCGTTTCTCCATCAAGGAATTTACAATGAAACCAAGAAGTATTCGAACACTTCGAACACAAAGAATTTTGTGAAAAATTGTCGATATTTAACCTGTGATCATTTCGTTGGAAAGAATAATACAACAATAAACCTAATCTCATTTTAAAGTTTGAAACTTCAAAAACTACTATTCGGTTTTACGTAAGACCATTTCACGTGCTACCAATCGAAGCGTCTTCGAAAACATTAAAAATTATTTCTCCGGTGAATGAATCGGTGATAGATTTGAATATTGAAGCCTCCCCTTTTCAACATTTTATTAAGTTTTGATTAAGATATTTTTATTTATTAAGATATGACCAAACTTTTTCCTTGTTTTTATTTTATGGCAAACAGGAAAAGAAAAAATTGTCGTACAAGAATGTTTTAAAAATTTTTGTGAAAAATGGATCTTCGAAAGGAGGAGTGGTATTTAACCCGAGAAGCCAGATGGAACCCTATTTCAAAAACTTTGGGCGAACCCTAAAATTTTTGTTTCTAAGTGGTTGTTCTCCTTCGATTAATACAATATTACGAGGTTCAAAGAATATGAGGATGTTAATATATTATCAAGTTGAGAATATCAAGTTAAGAAATAAATTATATTAATTATGTTAATTCCACATGGGTTGGTGCAACGCGCAGATTTATGAATAATGAAGTTCTTCGAAGTAGAAACTGCGAACTAGTTTCTGCGTGTTCGTTGATTCGCGCGCATCTACATATACATATGAAACACACGTGGAACAAGATTAGAGAAAAGTTAAGTTTTATGAAACGAACGTACCATTGTATACCTTCGTTATTAAATCCAGTTCCACGAAGTCAAAATGACTTTGTCTTAATTAAAACGTAATGATTTCAATTCGCTCTACGTATTTTAATAGTGGCTACATTGTTCTATTAAACACTATATTTGATATTGTGCCTATGTTATTACAGCCTATTTATTTATCTGCTTTATCAAATGTAGTAAGCGATATATATAGTGTGCAACTTCTGTGATCAAAGTAAAACAAAAGTAACGAGGGGTTGTCAAGGTAACGCACATACAATGATAGTCGATTTTTAACAGCTTTCGGAACAATTTGTTACAAACGTTTATGAACGTTTTGTAAACGTTTATAAAATGAATGTAAAAATGTGTAAATAAATAGATCTTGACCGTGTTGGCGTGTCATTTATCGATATGTCATAGCACGAATGTACCGTGTCTCGTTTTATGTCAAATTTCATCCAACAAGAAGGACTACACTAATATTATTGACTGGTACATTGACATTGTTAATAACTATTTGAATCATGTATACATATCATGTATATCCCACTTCAAAAACAATATTGCTTACCTTGTCTGACGAATACTTGATTAACATCGAGCAGAATATCGCAGCCTTCAACGATCATTCGTTCCACCGACAGATTCTTTCGCAAGCTCTCAGTTTCACTGACCTGAAAAAATATAAACATGTAGGTACCACACTGATCGGTACGTCGTTCGAAGTTAGTTTATGTTTAAGAATATACGCGCGTGGACAAGATAGAAAATATTGAAGTAGGGTTTCTCTATGAGAAATTTAAAGTACGTGTAGAACATGTTTTTGTCATCGATACCTCGTCCCGCATCTGCCTCGACAAGTCTTCTAATTGACGTTTCGCATTTTCCAAACTTTTGCGTTCCACGTGATCGAACGGAGTATGTGCCAAGATTTCGTTCAGTGTAACAATATACTTTGGAAACTGAAAAACAAACAAGTAGTATTGCATGGAATAATTAACTCATATTAATCGATTTATTAGCTTTGCTATAAAATTAACAGCCTCGACCGAAGATAAATAAAACGTTATATAAAGCAATTTCAAATTTTACAGAACACAATTTCATCCCGTGTTTTGGTTTTTATAAAATTAAATGGGACTATGGAAGTTTGCATAAAGATTCGCAGTCTACTTACAAGCTATAAATACGTGAACATCAATAAGTTATTAATAATAGTTGTGGAGTGTCGAGATCAAATATTAAATGGCAGATCTGTTCACTAATTTTCACTGAAGAAAGCATCGGTGTAGGAACATATAAACTCACATGATCCATAGGATATGTTAAAAACGTCTCCAGCGTGCGTCCTCCGCATGCAGTTTTTTTCTCCAATCTAGTGAGCAACGCCGCGAATGACGCCGATGACTGCTTACAGTGCGTCAAAACTTGAAGGCTATAGTGATGGTTTCTGACATATTCTTGATAAATTGATAACATAGGTAGCAACATGTCGAACAAATCGCCTGAAATCATTGAGAAACACGTACGCTTCAGTCGCCATTCTATTCGACACGATAAATTAATGAAACGAAAAGTTTAACAGTAAATTTGAACGACTAGAACTTGAATGAGAATCTGTTGAATTCTATGATAAATGAAAAGTAAAAACTGAAATTTGATAACGAGATCGTCATTTTATTGTGACGAGAATGTACTGGTTTTGAAATTGTGTGGATTAATTCGTTTGATAAAGTGTTTTCAGAAGACATACCTAAAACTAAAGTGGGCCAGCTCTCCATACGAGACGTCAGACCTTTTAAAAAGATCTGATGGAAGAATAACAGGGATTCGCTATTTAAAAATATACTATTCACGTCCTCGTGACAACAAGGAGGCTTCTTTGAGCTTGCAGCCATCAAGAAAGGCCTCAGAAAACAGCTGACTAAAATTTCCATCTGTCTCGTGTAATCTTCTTCAGCTTCCACCATATTGAATACCAAACTGAAACGAAGAAAATTAATTAATTGCAAGCACAGTGATCTCTTGATATATGGTACAGAGATGTGCACGATATTTCTAAAAAATCTACCCCCACTACCAAACTTTCTTGTTTTCAATTATTATTTGATTAAATTTCCTACTAAAATGAGACCAAACATGATACATAATTCCAAGCATATTCGCTTGTTCAATCGAGACGATTCTGCGAAACGAAAAGTAAGAAAGACAAATGAACAGGAAAAGCGACGGTAAAGGCAAAGTTGTTCGCGGCGAAATTAGCGGACAGATTCACGTGACGAAAGAAAAAAATATTGATACTGTTACGGTTCCAAGTGCTTGATAAAGTAATTAACCTTTGCGCAGGCTAGAAACACGTTATAATTAGCAAAACGGTGGCACGCTCGAAGCTAATGAGTTTGCGCTTCGAGCAGTTGATACTCTTACGGTTGAAGCAAAAAGACAACAAAGTTATTTCAAACTTTCATATTCTGTGAGGAAATAAGCTCGTTACGCCCGTGTACGCTTCGCTTTTAACTTCAACGAATTTAACATCGAGCTGTATCGGTGTTGATTAATGAGTTAGTTGTTCGTTACATCGCGACATTATGCCCCGTTCAAGCTGTGTTCAATAAATGCAGGGTGTTTTCTTTATAACGAACCACTAAATTACTTGCAATATTACTGAAAGAAACTGGACAACAAATTAGAACTGCCTAAATAACTCCAAGCCATCTTGTAGTGATAGAGTCCCTCGAATGTTGTCCGATAGGTCACTCCAAGGTCATGAATATTTGCTTCATTATCAACAGAAAAATGAATAGCTATTGTACAATACCGTTAGTACACTAGGCAGATTAAAAGAATTTTGGAATATCAATGTACATATTATATTAGTTGCAGCTTATAAAAATCAATAAAGGAAACAAGAAATTTCTGGTTGGCTCCTGTTTCTCGTAATTGATGCAAACAATTTTAATTTTGCATAAAAATCCGCAGTCTGCTTATCATCGATATTTATGACACATGACATTTTGATCTCGTAATGACCTTAATGCTAAAATAGAAATACTTTATTGGAGCTTTTGCAATTTGTTGTTAATCAAATAAATTTTCTAACGCTTCTCTATCGTTGTTCGATGCATATTTTGACACCGTGTAGACTACTCTTAGGAGGGAATATGTCCAATTCGGACACATCGATTTTTATGACATTTTCATGGTAGACCCGGTTCTGTTTTTTATACGGTAGAAAGGTTACCGTAAAAAGCGCTCAACACAGCACGATTCACATGCAAAATAGAAAATTGATTGAAATCGAAACCGAACATAGATGATAAGTTGTTTTCGGACAAATTATGTTATTCCAAACAATTTATACACGTATAATACATACTGTATACAGGGTGGGTAAGTAAGAACTACTATTTAAAATGGCACAGTATCAGTATTGGTTGTATAAAAAAAAATATTTAACGAATTATGTAATATGTTCAGAGACGCATCGAATAAGTACAATTCGATGTTTTTATATCTCATATTTTCCAAGATATCGCGGTGACCTTGAATTTTTTGCATCTGTCGTTTTGTAATATGTATGCACCACGTTGTCGCCGACGCGACGGAAGGACGAATCGAGCGACCTCGTTATGTTTACGCAAAATTGAATATTCTATCGATTCAAGGTGACCTCGAATGCTCCAAAACATTTTCGCCGATACAAAAAACATTTGCATCCTCCTATACTATCCAAGTTTTGTACATGCCGTTCTTACGAATACCGGAAATACTCGTTTTTACTGTGAAAGTGGACGTTATTGGGAAACACGTCTCGCAAATAGAATCACGTGCAGCGAACGAAACTCGACGATGTATTATTGAGGAAAGATCAGTCTCACCTGTTACGCTTCCGCATGCTTTCCGCATGAGGGCTTTTGATGTATTGCTCTACGATCTGTTTCCAACGTCTTCGGCATAGCCAACCTCGAAAGAAACTCTGAACTTTTTTTATCTTTTGCATCTCCAACGGAGACGGTAGTGGAACTCCTAAAGTCTCCCCGCTGTCGAACAATCCCATAGTATGCGAAGTCGAGCCGTGCGACGTAACTCTCAGTTTCTTCCTTGCAGCATTCAACTGTTAACATAATGCGGAAGACTTTGATATACAGATATACAGATTAACATTTTGACGGCCGCTGTCATGTATGCGCGTGTCGCCAGATCGGGGAAATCGAGGGGAATACGGTTCTCACCCCTTTCTCTCTCTTTTTGTCTTTACCGGTTTAGTCCCGTCACGTGACCGGGCCGTGGTAGAAGGGGAAGGATAGAATGGGAGACAGGTCTGAAAGATCTGGCGATACCTACTGCGTATGCGTGATTTTTCAAAGTTTTTTCAGATACTTTTCAGTTTTTTTGTTTTCATCTGTAGAAAACAAATAGAAATTCTGAACTCACCTCGGACCGAAGTTCCTGCACTTCTAATGAAAGATCTATGCATCGACTCTCGTACTGCGCCTTGTCCGTTTTCTCGCTTTCCGTGATGCGCAACAGGTGTAGGTATTTCTGTTCGAGATGCTCCTTCTGCAGTAGTAATTTGTTGAAGCTGTAATCAATGACCAAGTTTGCGGTGAAATGGACGTCTCTTCGCGGCACGTTGAAAGTATAGGTATCTAAAAATCGGCGTACAGTTTGCACCAAACTAAAGTAGAATTTTAACACAAACGTTTCTCTTAAGGACGCATGTATTTTGATTTTGAACTGTCCAATTTCGTGAAGTATAGGCACGTGTCCTTGAACATGTGCACGAAAGAATTTGTTTACTTGCGATACAAGGGTAGTCACGTGACTTTTGCAGAGCCAGCAGGTCGGTAACTGCTGTATAATTTCCGTTCACAGCCTTCAGTCACTGACTTAAGATCCGTCTTGGTCTTGATCCGACAGATCTTAGGTGTCTGACTAAACTTGTCACATTTTGTGCTCTGTATTATCGATATTATGAATTCTGAAACGTGCCTCAAGTTTTTGGCGTTATTTCGCAGAGAATCAAGACAAAATATAACTCAATTTGTAGTTGGAGATATTTTCTAGCGCGCGCTACTCTCGATTTCATCCAGAAAACTCATCCAATGGCATAAAAATGCTTGCATTCCACGGCATGCTGATCGTCAATTTTTGGCCTACTTCTAACGCTTATACTACGAAATATCTGCATAATCCCGCCAGCTGATGACCAGCGCGCGCTAGATTGAACCTTCCTCTTCCGAATGAGCCTTTTACCAGCGAAAAATATTCTCGTATGAGGACGAAAAGTTGAGGCACGTAAAACCATTTTTCGTCTATTTTTGTCGGTAAGCTGGTCACTCTAGATTATCGCGAATCTGCGGAGTCTTGGCTCTTAACTATATTTGCAAAGAAATCTTTCAAAACATCGATACATTTCAGTACATAAATCTGCGGAAGGCTCGTACGAGACCAAGATGCAATCGTGCATCGAGCCTCGCTCCACGTTGGAAATATCACGCGATGCGTTCAATCAGTTGAATTGCCGGGTATTGCATGCAATCATAAAAATGGAGATACGTATTTCACCGATGGCGATGCGATGGCGCGAACTTAAACCGTATTTATTTGGCAGAGATTCATTTCAAATGAAACGAAATATGGATTATAGCGCAATAATGGAGAACCGTTAATCGTTTACGGAAAATGTTTTATAAATAGATTAAAGATTTTACTTCAAATTCACAATTTTACGAATCATTGAAACGATTAATCAAATCGAAATGCATCCCTTGCATGACACACGACGGCTACTATTATGGGCAAGTAGAATAAATATACCTATACATAGGATTTATGTAAAATATGAATTTACGATTGTACAATAAGTTATTTAAATTTAATGAAACATATATATGTATATATTTATATTTTCACAGAGAACAAATTAACACGTGAAACTTTACAAGTATATGGCTCGTTTTGCATTACGCTCTCGTATTTCCAAACATTGTAATTAATTTTCGTAATTCAAGTTACTCCAATTTTGAAATTTCGATTATTCGAATCGCGAGGTGATATGTACATTCGATGGCTCGATCAGATTTTGAACAGTTTTTCAATCAGCGATAATTTTCATATTTTCTGTCAGAATGCTGTACAGCTCGACACCTCGAAATGAAACGCGACGCGGCACATCTCTTTTAGAACCTAACATAACGTATGTAAAATTCAAAGAGAGCTCTCCGAAAAATTTGCGTTCACTAGCGTCTTTGCTCGAGTCGGTGCTTCAACCCTCTGATCTATTTAAAATTTAGGAGTCATTAAACCTCGAATGTCGGCGTCCCGATCGTTTAAACTTTAACTTTTGTTACCTTCTGACAAACGAACGTGTGACTCGAACTCCGAGAGCTTGTAGACCGTGCAAACATTTGACTTAGACTCTTTCAATCAATTTGAACAATGAAATGTGGAGCGAACCCCATTGTTAGATTTCAGTGTACACTCCCAATTTGTAGCTGATGTTTTCAGGCGAGCATACCATGATTCACTCTGAAAACCTCGAAAAACGAACTTCTCCGCCCGCCCGATGTGTATTTAGTCTGGGTTCTTCGATCTACGATGGATAACGAGTGCAGTGCAGTTGGTACAGCGTGAAACTGTTCTCTTCACGGTTCACGTTCCACCGAAAGGAAAAGGTATGTAGTTTGATGAAGAGCATGCGATGACACTGACGCACGTAGTATGTGCTACACACAATGTGCTCGTTCCGCGCACCTGGAGGCATTGCCAGGGTGATCACGTTTGTCAGACCGGTGCGACGCGACGGAAGCATTAAGGTGGTAGCAACGTGAAAAAAGAGGGCGGTCAACCACGATTTAGAAATTTATCCTCCCGCGCAACCGAGCTGTACAAATACGGACGATAACTTTTCCCTTCATTTTTCAGAAGGTAACGACGAGCGTTCCTCGAAAAGTTCCAATTACTTCGTTTGTTCTTTACTTTCTTTTATGTCCCGCCGCGCCGCTCGGTTCTCAGAGTGCACTACGCTTTAATTATACCCTTAGGTAATTGGTTTTTCCAATTCGGGGGAATACTGTAAAAAATGTAATAAGAGCTTGCAATTACGCTGTCTTCCGGATCTGTAACACGCTCGAATGTCTTTGTTGTAACTTTACCGGTGTAGTTCCGTTTAAGGGGAAAACGAGGTTGATTCCTGGCTGATATCAATGACCTTGAAATACATGTTACCATAAATTCATTCTATATTTTCGACTTATTTTCTCGTGTAGAATAATCTCCTCCACGTTTATACCATATTGGGACACCCTGTAGACATATGGAATTAAATACACAGTTTACGAAACTAGTACAGTAAAGTTGTTTTTTAAGAGAACAGCGTTGAATCGAGATATCTATTGTTCCTCGCGATGAGTACTGTAGAATGCAATAACAACATTTTTCACCTTGAAAAAGTCGGTCAAGGTCAATTTTGCACCACACCTTTTATAACAGATCTTCGCTGACCCTATGGTGCAGAGTGTAGAGTGTAGAATCTCGTTGTAACGGTTTGTACACATAATTTCTTAACACCCGGTACGTCCTGTATTTGTACATTCGGTCGATTCATATTACGATACAGAAGGATAAAGTCAACTTATGACTAAAGTCCTAAACACAATGTCACTACCGTAATATGTACGTAGCCAGAACTGGACCAATTATGAGCACATGTGACCGAATGCATCCGCATAACAACGCTCAGAAACTTTCAGTAAAATCAAAAGTATTAAACAATTATTCGTATTATTATTCGAATAATTTTGCAATCGATATGCGAATAAATAATGATGAATATCTTGTTATTGTACGAATAATGAATACAATTATTCTGCGAATAAAATATTCGACCAAAAGGAATTTATTCGAATAATTATTTTAGATAAATATTTATTCGGAACAACTCGAATAATTACCAACTCTGATAAGAGTCACTGTAAGCATCCCTATAATCGATCTATGGTTTTCTGATTTTAATTATTCTATCCCGGAGCTCCAAATTACGTGTACGGAACACTTACCTTGCGCTTCGTATGGCATCGATCCATGTTTTGCAATCGAACTCCGTGGCCGCTTTCAGCTCGTACTTCCGTTCGTTCTCTCTTCTGTAGGATATTGCGAAACAGTGCTGAAATAAATTAGGACAGAACGGTTAATGCAATGTTATATTCCATACACTCAGTGTTTACTTAATTTTTTAATCGAGCAAACGAATTGCGTCGGGGCTCGCGATATATGTACAGCGATTTCTCCATATATGTCGCCATGGCCTGGATGATAAACGTCGCGGAATTATCCCCACTACCGCGGGGTATACCCCGTGAGGGGCCAAGAATTTCGAGATGCCTCGGTAAACATAACACGGCTCGGGTATGTCTCCTGGACCATACACGACGCTGGCAAGACCCGTGTTGTTGACATATATCGAGAATTCACTGTAGTCAATGAATGGAACTGATTACACAGTCGATAGCGATATCGATAGATGAGGCAATTTTAATGAATAATTCTTAGAAAAACCGTAATTAACCATTGGCGACAGGCCAATGCACCGTGGTGCTCGTTTACTGTAATTCCTTTAACAATTATCTATGTTCTTTTAGAAATATTTCTATGCTATCATTAGCCTGTCAACGTTCACAGCGCAGCGTGTAAATAATTAGAACCATTAGGGAGAGTTCAATTACCAATTAGGATTGTTATCTACAAGCAGTCGGATTCCCAATCAGCAGAGGATTCGGTTAATTAGTTTCTGTTGAAACCACAGCAGTATATTTAGGTGAGTGTTCGCATACAACTATTCCAGACTTTATTCACTTACGAATTGGAGAAATAACAGGTATAACTGAAATCACCGTTTGATGCAACAATCATATAATAAACAACATAATTTTTCAGAACACCGTAATTACATTGTATTTCCTTGTACATTAGTTAAATTGCATTTTGACCTCAAATATTTCTAAAATATTTTCTAATGTTTAAAAAATATTTTTCCGCCTTTAGTACGTGAAAATAGTCAGAAAAAACGACGAGGATTTTTTAAATTTTGCTTCATGCAATAACATAACGATTGATCGTCTAGAACTGGAGATATCGTGGCAACAGTTTTCGAAAAAGTGATAAAGAAAAAGGAGAAAAAAGCGTTTCGAGATTCAACTGTAAATTATCATTATTATTCTGCGAAAACGTTTACAACTACGTTAATTTTCGAATTCAAACAAACTCTTTTGCAAACGTAGTTTACAATTCTCTCTGGAAAATTCGAAATTTCGAGTTTTTGAAAATGTAACGCCAGAATATCCTCTTTAATTAAAACGAGTTAGTGCAAATTAACTTTTCACAGCGCAGCCTCCTTTATCTGTAGCATCAGGACCACTGAAACCTTCCCATTGAATCTGATCAAGGTGTACGCAAAGAACGTAGCGAGTCACGCTGCGCTGTCGGAAACGGAGGGACCAAAGTGTAATACGTCTCTCTCGCGAGCGCCTTACAAAAACCTAAAGAAGATAATCGATGAATGTGACTCTCTGCAGATTTATTTTCCCTGCCTCTGGAAAAGTATATTAACGATCCCCTGTCGGCGTAAATTCTCGTTCGCCTTGCAAGGAAACTCGTTCGAGATAGAGATCACGCGGAAAAAGTTGCACCGTTGTACCACCGTTGCTACCGTTACGAAAATTAATTATTAATTCATCCACGGAAACAAAGATTCCTTTTCCTAGAACGCCCACAGCAATAGTTACTACTATTACTAATACTATTTAGCATTTAACACGTTTAAATCCCCGAAGAACATTGCGCAACATCGACCAGGAATCTTATGGCTGCTGTTCAGTTTCGAGCAGCGCTTGACACGCTTTTCGTTTTACGCTCGTCAGCTTTGTTTGGCCGTACTTAACCTCCTGTTTCTCGCATTACAAATAACAACACAATACTCATTCGACAATGGTTCCTTTGTAAATAAATTTCGAGTTTTTCTCACTTTTTTTTTCTCATTTTTCCCCTTAAATATTAGGGGGACCTATAAGTGATCAATTATTTTGAAATCTAAAACAAACTTTCTAGTAAATTCAAGTTTTTATTTCTTAATTTATTATATAATCTCCATCATTATCAAGGACAGTTTACCATTTTCCCTGCAAATTTTCATATGACTCAAGGTGCCTCCTTACATCTTCTACAGAAGTGAATGTTTTATTTCTTAATTTTTTGATTCGATTGCAAATTCTTTGATTTTTTCCTGAATGAGTTTCGAATGAATTTGAGCAAAACAAATTCTTTCCAAATAATTGATTACTTATGGGTACCCCTAATATTTTCAGTATTATTGATCTTCGTCAACGGACAATTAATTATTTTTCACGTGCACGGTGTGCTCTCGCGTAAAACACAAAAATATTGGAACGAAAGGTCAACGTAAAAAACAGTACGAGTAAACGTAGAGTGAGAAATATTTTTCCTGTAATCGTGGCCAGTCGAGCGTAAAAGGTTAATTGAGTTTATCGATAGTATTACCGAATGGTAAACAATTGCGCTTCTCCCAACACCTGCGCAAACAAAGAGTATTACACCAGTCCCGGGTGCATAACGGTGTCCAGAAAATTAATTGTTCCCGTTGTTCCCGGTGCTTCGAGGACCTTGTATGTCTCAGTTAGTTGTTGTGGTATTCAAGTAGATACTTGCATACATATATTGTGTACGAGTGCAGAACAAGCATTTTGTGCAAACTATGGTGCTCCATCTTCCGATTTGTATTCTGTTCTTTATGTTTATCACTGGTTTATGCACTCGGAGTGAAAATGAAGACAAAGCAAATTCACGCGAAGACGGGTACAGGTGGAGAATGGGGAGAGATAAGAAGCCTTCGTAGAAAAAAAAAGGTTGTAGTCAATTTGGTAGCGAGTTGTCTGTAAATAATGTCAAACATACGTCTCACTCACTGAAGAACGTCGCCTCGCGTCGCGTCGCGTCGGTTGGCAAACAGCTGATGAATCGCCATCGTGGCGTTAGCTTACCGCGTGTAACCGAACTGATAATCAGAACGTCTGGATGCGATACTTTTCACCGGCGAGCCATCCTGAATGCCGACAACGGTTGCCTCGGAGATTTATGAATCATTTCTATCCGCCACGTCTTGTTCTAGACCGCTAAGGGACGCGATAAATCCGTTTGCCCCTTTCGAAAAGTTAACCCCTGCGGTGAGGCGAAGCGGTCGCGGAGAGATCCATCATCTTTTCGCGAGTATGCAGGTATTCAATTTTGGTTTTCAGCCCCCAAAAAATTAATTTTATCGCATTTTCTGTAAACACAAGTGTGTTTTCCCAAAGGGCACAAAAGGACTTGTTTGAATTCGTAAAATTAATTTAGCGAACACGTTTGAAGTACACAACTCGCAGTTGCAATTTCAGTGGCAAAATTTTGTAATTTATGATTACCATTGTGGAGGTTGCAATTAATTAATGTATCTACATTTTTGCTGTGTAAATATGTAACAGCGTAAAACAATTTCTACTGTTCAATGCTTTATCAATCCATATAATAAGTGATCAAAATATTAAAACCACTCGCACAAGCTGACGATTTTACATACAATATTAAAGCAAACAATTTTCAAACGAAACTCTAGTGTTACACCGAATTCTTATCATTTTGATTTCATCTACAAACAAAGGACATTACTCATTACATGGTTAAAAAAAAAATGTGTTTTTCGTACCGAGGTTGTTAAAATTTTATCACCCTCTGTAGCCTATGCTTCGCATAAAAACAACCGAACAAAAATTGTTTGAGCCAGGTGTGTTGATCTAGACCTTAAAAGAGAATTTTATGGCTCGACTGGTCTGATATAGCAGGAGCAGGTTAATTAGTCCACGCGGGACTAATTTGGAACGCGAGACCGCCTGCGAAATAGGACATAAGCTCACGCCAAGGTCGCGTTTCGATCGCTCATAAATCTTTCACTTCCCGGGAATCTTATCGTGACAGAAGAGATCCTCGTTGGACAGAACTAATACCGAAGGTCTCTCCGTTTTTACAGAGACGAAGTTATTAATAAAAGTTCGTATGGAGTTTCGACATGGTACCGGTGAAATAATAAAATGAATATTCTTCGTTCTCGACTGAACGTGCAGAAGCAACAGTTTCTTGCAAATATCTCGAAAACGAAGGTCGTCGTTTTGATGAATCCTCTGATCAATCCTCGGAAGGAGTTTACCCCTAGTGATCCAGCTCAACGAGGATTGAAACGACGAATTGAAAGGTAGCCGAATGAGTCCGTTGAATTCGAGTTGTGCTGTTTCGTGCGTGTATTAGGCAGAAACTCGGGTCTGCGTTACCTTCTGTTTCTGACGATCAGAGTTTCGGGTTAACACTAAACCTACCACGGTCGGTCAAATTGACCTTTTCAAACTTCTGCGTACCATTTCGTACATACAACATTATCACACTGCTATTTATCTTTACGACTTTTCTTAAAGTACGTATACAAAGTATTTTTCAGTATTTATTTCCCGTTTTATTTTTTTTTCCCAAGAAATATATGTGTCTTGTCCTACCTACCGCGGCAGGTCAATTTGACCGCACGAGATAATATGGTGTTTACTCTTCTAAGCCTAAACACAATCAGTATAAAATAAAGGCTATTCTCAATTTGGCATGGCCAACTCAAAATAAATGAGCCGCCTTATTGAATGAGATGCTATCAAGTTACGCACGTGCCTGGTTGATAATACTGTTTCACGACAAATGCATCCAAACCGCGAAGGTGGACGACACAGTACAATTTTGTAAATCGATGAGAGAGCATCGCAGTATTTTTTGTATAATTGAAATTATATGAAAATAAAGTATCGTCATTTTATGGAAGTTGTTCATCTACTAATTCATTCAGCAACCAATTGACTATTATCTACGTTTAATGTATTCACAATCACCTTTTTTAAGGACCGGTCATTTTGACCACGCACGGTACGAACAGGTATAGAAGAAGTGTAGGTAGGTTTAATGTTAAACGTTGTTGCCTGCCCTGCGTCCTGGCGAGGTTGTAACGGTTCGCGTTGCTTTTATACGGTTTCTCGGACCAGGATATTTTGTAGGTAGCTAATCAGCCGGTAGGGTGTCCTGTTACGTTCGGATACGAGTTCCTTCCACCCACCCGGCTAGCCTAGGGCGGGTCTCTGTGGAGAAGTTAGCGGGTATACCCAGCTTCCCTGGCCACCCCATCGGGGCTAGAGCCACGCATACCACTGCCTACTATCCCCAGAGATGGCGGGAAGAAGAGTGTGCGACGGGGGCCTAACATCTAGCGTTTACATTTTTTGATTAAGAATAAAAAAAGAATTTCGCTCGAATATATATGTAGATTAGAATGCCTAGAGAAGTACGTAGGGGTTTCTCGATATAGGTATGTACGAATAAAAAAAAACTTTTTATATTGCGTGAACCGTTTTTCACGAAATTTTTTAGCGAAAATAGCAACTGTCACTCTAAATGCCTGCTCTCCAAATGATTTCTGAAAAAGTCAATATTTTCAAAATCCTTATAAAGAAAAAAATTACTCGTACTTTGTCACGTAAAGTACTCCTCTAAATCCAATAGTTAATGTCTAAAGATATTCAATATATGCAGTGTATTCTTATCCCTCAAGTATGAAGGCTATTTTCACCCCTTCAATGTGGACCATAACTGATAAAAAGATATTTTATATCACTTAGGCGTGTCTCCTTTCATGAATTCAAGTAGAAGCCAAAAATCAGCTAATCTGCGCAGTTTGAAAGAAACAGAGCCAACAAACACTTCCGAACATTAATTGTAAATGGCAATGTTGTTTTAAACAGTAAGAGATTAAGCGATCAGAGATCATTAAATATTGAAGATAAGGAGTAACAAACAAAGTGGAACGTATTTCACAGTATGAGAAAAAGTTCGAATAAAATGATTGCTGATACCGTCGGACGCGAGCATAGTCATTGGATTTCATGCTTTTTGATTGTTTATTGTTTCCGTTTGCCATTGTGCGTCGAAATGTCGACAATGATACAGTTTAAATAAAACGACACGCTTTTACCGTAATTCCAGGGTGCGTGAGTTCGAACGAATTTTCAAAATTGGAAAACGGAATGCAAAACGATATTATACCACATCTTTTGTTTGTTTTCGCGCACACACAAACATTCCCACAAGTTTTATACGAAAAATTACGCTCACTAATACTAACTAATATAGTTTTGGAGCAATGAAAGGCGCAAAGCAAATACTACTATTCCGTGTTTCCGTGCGACGCGACGTATTCGTCGGAAATGAGATTTTTAATGTTAAGGAAGGAATGAAAATTGCCAATCGTTTCGTTTCCGTAACCATCACACGGACTGCGCAACATGGAACGTGTGCAAGTATTCAGATTGTTATGGAAAATTGGATTGGGAAAACTCGGTTACCTGCTTGATGTCTGTCACGTCGATAAATCGACGTATGCAATACGGTAATATCGATCGTCGTGGAAATCGAGTTTCACCGGCACGTCTTATCTGACCTTAGAGGAATTCGTTGTATCTCCAAAACGGAGGATGTTAAACAGTGGCCAAATTTTGGACAGCTCAAAAACTTTAAATATTGATAAAGCGTTGTTCTTCAACACTTTCTAAGAAAGTGAAAGTGTCGAATTTTAGGTGTCGAAGATACTCTAAATTTGACCACTTTTTAACATCCTCCTTTGTCGTATCCTTCGTATGTAGTAACGCACATTACGTTATGAGTGAAAATAAAAAAGAAATCGTTTTCAACTGCTTTAAGATGTTTACAATACAACTTTAAATCTTTTCCTTCTCCGTGTGTGTGTCGAGTGGATTCGGTGTCAAGCAAGTAGGATGTACATATTACTGCTCTATGAACAAGTGGAACAGGTCAATGCTTTGCGATCCAAGCAAGACAGAGCAATGCATTATAAACAAGTGAAATAGGTTAATGCTATCAGACGTGGTTAAAATGGAACAAAGTGAGACACAATTACCGTAAGTAATTAATAATGTGAATAGTGACTATACTCAAGGTCAACGAGGGAAGGGGATCAAATTTTTGCCCAAAGCAATTTTTTAAAATCTTTAATATCTAGGTGCACTAGGGTTGGAAAATGCAACGAAACGAAGTACATAATGCAGTAACTAGACTAATGTGTATGGCTACCGTGATGTGTTTGGACCGGTACGGGGTGGACCAATACACTCCACACCTTGAATATTTCCCTTATTTGTAATAATATCAAAAAACATGTACATAACTTGCATGGCATAGAGCTGGCAATATTATGATGCAAACAATTTTTATCGGGGTGAAAAAATTTCGGAACTTTCAAGGTCACCCCGATTTCTCCAACTAAAACGACCTTCTGTGTCGTGAAAGATGTATTGACCTTCGTATGTCCAAAATCTGATAGTTAACGAAATATTATCGAAATAATTTTACACATGTACTCACCACATTCAAGTTATGGGATACGAGTTCGTGCACCTACTAGCTTCTATGTGGTAGGTACGTATTGAAAATTATTTCGATAAAATCTCGTTATCGCTGTTAGGTTTAGGACGTGTCAATATCGATTCGCGATACAAAAGGTAGGTTATTTCATTTAAAGAAATCAAGATGACCTTAAAATCTCCGAAACGACTTTACCCATATAAAAAATATTTATATCACAATAATTTTCTTTTCTATATAATTACAAATAACGGAAATATTCAAGATGGTCATGTATGGTTTTGGTTCACCCTGTATATCGTGGAAGTCGCCACTACGTCAAAACAGCTAGAAAGTGGAAGGAATTCAGGGTCAATACTGGCTACGCAGTGTGCAAACTTTGTACTATGATAAGCTAATGAAATCACTGTAATTAATTTATACTTTAATTAAAGCTACTAATGTTCTATTTAGATCTAGACAACATTCTTAAGAAGACACAGTGGGCATGTCGTTTGATATGGTCGTGATTCATACCTTTAGTAATGTAGTTTGGGACATTTCAGAATGTGAGTCTCCGTTAGTGACGTTCATTTCATGCTGCAAGAAACATTATTAATTTTTAGTCACTAATAGTCTACTACTACTCTATCTACTTTGTGTATATGTATTTCACTTTATTCGGATAAAATCACCACAGTCCGATATTCCAAAATTAATATCCTTCATTTTTCATGAGACAGCTAATAATTAAGACAACATGAAAGTTTCGAATGGCATTTTATTCGACAGAGTAGCTGAAAATTTAGTTCCCGCGATTGTTGACAAAATTTGTTGAATTTATTGAAAAGATTTCATTTTAACAAGAAGTCAAGGACACTTGCACTTTTTTAAGTGGCACTATTCTGACTGCATAGCGTTTTAAATGACTTTAAAACGAATTCAATGACCTAACATATTTTATGACCTCAAGATAACCTTGAACAGAGTAGTCATCACAAAAATAATGTTCTCATGGTCATGTTTTTCCCGACTTCAAGGTGATTTATTTTTTTTTTTATACAGGAAAGTCTATTTTTACATGATAGTCGAGAGAAAACCAAACTCATGGCTTATAATACCATAACCTTCATATAACCTTGGGAACCATTGAGAAAATATCAAAGACCTAGAAATTTCTGAAATATAATCTCGAGAACTTATAAAAAAACAAATGAAATAAATCTCCTCTGCATACAGGAAGAACGTGTGACTTTTGTTTTTAAAAACAAAAAATTCTTTTACGTAGTGTGATATAGTTTTGTCTTCGAGTATTAACTCTTGAGCATTACTGTATTTACATGTTTCCTGGATGAAGTCAATCATGCCAATTTGATTTGCATCTTCATGTTCGTGCAATATTTATACACCGTTTATAACCTGCAGAATATTAGTAACATCAAAAATAAAAGTTTTATTATGAAAATATAATAAAATATTATAAAAAAATATAAATAAGAATGTTTAATTTATTATATATGTAGATGATAAAATAAAATAAAAATTTATTACATTTGATATTTGATATTTGTGATAAATGAATTGAAGAAACTTCGTTACTCCAAATGGACGATCGTCGTTACGAATGGCGATCGTTACGTATGGATTGTAAAAAATTGGAAAAATTGGAAAACTGTGGAAACTCTTTCTCTTCCTATTGTTCGATGAACTATCGCACCAATTACAAAGTAAATGACAATTCGGTATTCTACTGGTTGTTGCTAAATTTATACAGGTTGACGGTTTGCACTTGCTTAAATTCCCACAATGTCGCGATAAGATTTTGATACTATTATAAAAACGATGAAAATGAGAAATATGTTTCACTGTGTGTTTTAACGTACTGTACAGATCAAATGGGTATAAAGGTATGTACAGAAAGTTATGTACGCTGAGATATGTGGTCGACGGAATGCAAAGCATTCATTAAGAATGCTTGATGTAGAAGGGTAAGAATACAGATGGAGATACCTTGGCTGAATTTTACATACGGTCTGCGCCTGGTTGTTTTATGGGGCATGCAAATATACAATGCAGGAACGTTGTATCCCCCTTACATTGGGCAACTGTTCTATAGTATAGGGTGAGCCACGTAAAAGGAAACACCTGTACATTTCGACATTCTGCACTGCAGACCAGATTTGCGCAAATTTTATTTGAAATGAAAATAAGAAATAATGCCGTGATTTGAATATTGTTATTTTGTTGTTGTTAAATATTGGTATTTGAAGATAAAAATAATATTTATTCATTATTAAATTATATTTTAATGGTGAATATTGTTGTTTTGTTGCTATTAAATATTGTTATTCAAAGGTAAAAGTAATAGCAATGCTTGGTTATTTAAAATTCGATGAAAGAAATAATCCTAATAATATGCCAGACTTGGGCATTATCCAAATGAATTATTTGAAATATAATAGCCCGGATAGTTCGTTTAAGCGTTTAAAAAAAGTATCAATATAAAATATAAAAAAGAAAAATACTGTGGATTCGGTCGGAACTGTTCCGCGTTTTAAATCATTTCAGCGGCACGCAAATGTGTGAATCGTTTAAAATGGTACATTTCGCGTGGAAGTAATACCCTTCAAGGCTGACAGACTAATTAGGAAGTTTCAGCTGCGAAATCCCTGTTGAACAAATAAAAGAGGAAGGCACACCTATCCGCAACCCGTCGGAACTCCGGAGCAACGGAAGAAATTGGAACGGATGTCGAGCGTAAATATTTAACGGCAGTCAGGAAGGAAGCAACCCCCTAGTTGGTAGAAAACAGAGTCTCCTAGGGACATTGTTTATGTCGACGGGATGAAGAATAGATGGTCGAGGAACGGGTTATATCTCGAATGATACTGCGGCACCGGAAGAATCAACGGAGACCTACATTCTTGCTCGAAAACTATCGATTCCATGCATAATCCCCGTCGCTTACGTTTCAAACGCAATTTCATATTATGGGAAACTCGAACATTTTCGACGTACCGAAAATTCCATTTACTTAGGAGACATACAAAAATGTGATGTGACATATATCATATACTCTGGCAATGAATTATAGGAATTCTGCTTCAATTTGCCTCGATTAACATGATTAGTTTAATCACAAATTCAGAAACCCGTATGGAAATGACGGATTATCGGTAATAATTTCCAGTTTCTGTGTTACGCAATACTATCATTAAAAAGAACATTTCTATTCCATTAAATATCAGCGTTACATTTCTTTATTTGTTATTGGAGATGATTTTAGAATTTATCATTTGTCAACGTTTCAGAGTTTGTGACATCGTTTCTCTGAAATAACTGAATTTCCGCATGATATAGAATGGAAAATATTCTTTCCCTCGAAATACTTTTCTGACTGTATTTTCTATTCTGCTTGGAAAAACACTAGCCGTTTCCCTTTTGCCTGGGTACCTGTTAAGTTATAAACGGAAAAAATTTTTCACGTTTCCAGTAGTAAAGGATGACGAGTACCACTTCGGAAGTTTTTGAAAAATGTATGCACATATACGCTTATACGTCGAAATTGTATTGCGTGAAAAGTATGTGGAATTTTAAAAAATGCTTTACCGGTAATATATAATTGTTATTTTAAAAGATCCGATGAACAAAGAATAAATAAAATACTAAATTTATCAGAAAACGATTAATCTCCTAAAGTTTATTATTTACAATGTAATTCGAGATTATATTTAATGAAATTGGGTACCTAACAATCTTGAAAATGCAACGAAAAGTATGCAACACCGATTAAATATCTACAACTTTTTACAAAATCAGATGGCGTCGCAATGCTTATGTAGGCACCCCTAAGTGTATCTACAAAGAAGGAAGATGAGCAGTGCCAGCTGTCGATCGTCACTGCACGATAAACAATGTTTGCGAGGCGTGCCATTTTACGGAACGTGCTGTCGTATAATTTTTATTAAAATCTTATAAAGCCTTTCACACATCTACAGATTCTTTGTTTTACGGCGCGCCATAGTTTTCTCATTAACTCCAGGGGCCGAACCGCAAGCCGAACCCCAGACCTAACCGCCATCATTTTTTTTGTCCTTTCCAAACCTAGCCGGATTTCTCGCAATCCTTACGGTCTATTATTGCAATTTTCCAAACCTAGCCGAAGGTTTTTGAATTATTCGCGGAGATTATTCGCGTTGCAGTTTATGTAATTATTTATGTAATTCCTACGAATGCATTACTGGTCAGAGGATCCGTTCCACAGTAAGTCTGTCAAAGAAAGCTGTTTCGCGTGCACGCGAATGTTATGAAGCAAGAACGAGAGGATTTAACGTAAACTGTGTCATGAACACCAATATCGGAACAAACTTCGAGCCCGTTCACTTCGATAACAGGGCACTGTTCACGATATCAACGAAGGAAACAGTTCGGCCGAAGTTTTCCGTCAAAGTTTATGTAAATTGATTCCCGATTTCCTGGGAGCGGCGCGCCGCGCGACGCTCGTTAAGCAAAAACGAATGGCAGCGACAAAGTTTTGAAAGTCGCTTACTTCATAATTGGCGGCGACAATCACGTCGATATCGAACGTATTGTCCCGCCACCGCACCGGCGCAAACTATCCTCGCGAAACTTTCGCAAGAGTGTACTCCGAGGAGCTATCAATATATCATTGATCCGGGGCTGCTGTCTAATAGATGTTCACATCGACGCGACGCGACGGATGCGCGGAATATTAAAATGTGAGCAAAATCAGCGAAACTGATTTTCCAACCGTTACAGCGTGCAACACATTGTCTTGGGTAAAAATGAATAGTTGTTTATGAAAGTGGAAGTCTTAAGCTTTCAAACGAGCCCATGTTTATCGTTGTGCTATATTTATTAACGAAATGATCACAGTTCAAATGTCGACAATTTTTCCGGAAAAACTCTTGAAGGTTAAACTTTACCCGAGGAAACCAGAAATTTTTCACTTTTTTTCACGCAATCCCGTAGATTTTTGTGAGAAAATGCCGAAAATTCAAGTTTCAATCCTAGGAGATCACTACTTCGAGAGTTATGCGTGTGTAAAGTTGTGCGATTTTCAGCGTTTTTGACAGGTGTGGGCGCCGCGCGCGCCGCCATGTTCGTATGTAGTGATCGTCGCGCGTCGCGACGATTTTAGTGGTGAAATAGTGATGTTCTACCGTGTAGTAAAATTGTTCGTTGGAATAGGTAGCCGAACGAAACGTCGATACCACGGCGGATTAAAAGCAATAAGCAGGGGTTGCCCTCTAATCCATCATTATTAAACTGAAATTCCCGGGAGAAATCGGAGGCTCGTTGTACCGATGATTTTTCTTTACGATCAGCCGACCGACTTATTATGGGAATAGGAAGGAACTGCTCGTCGCCTTCTACACCCCTAACGACTGCTGACACCAGTAGCTATCCACCCTGCTGATAAGAGATAAGCAACGACAGGAAAACGGTGCCGCTCTTGCGGCACAAGCTCCCGCGAGGAGCTTATTCTTAGCTCGAAACAGAATCGATTTATCCCTTCGGCTTGTATGCTGGTTGATACTGTGCCATTGCGGCCCCTGAAGTCATCGTTGCTCGGACAGAGAGAAACTGGAGAGAGAAACGGGAAAAAGAAAATAGAGGAGGAGAGTCTGGCGGCAACCGAGAAAAACTAGCGAATCGGACACAAAACGAGGATACGCCAACGGTAAATCGAGGAATAATGAGGAGAGAGAGAGAGAGAGAGAGAGAGAGAGAGAGAGAGAGAGAGAGAGAAAGAGAAATGAAACAGCTAGAGACGCGCCGGAATAATTATCACGGGGTAAAATTTGTGCGATTCACTCTGTTCGTACAGCTTTCCTTCCCACGGAGAAAATAAACGCATGATTGAATCGTTTCCTATCTAAAGGTGGATTTGTTCAATTTATTCTTAACACGTTCGCGGACGTGAATGCTATAGCATTTATTTTCATAGTGATGCAAAATGACATGAATGCTATAGCATTCAAATTTAAACGCCAATTTTTATTCATTTAATTTTATACAACCTTAAGTTTTTGTAATTAATATACATTTCAAAGTAATGACCAACTGTCATTACTAATGACAGTTAACTTATTATTATTGTTTATGTCTAATCAGATTTCGGATAGTACAACTAGTTTCTAGTACTAGTACTATTTTTGCAGCTCACTGAAATTTTTACTATAAGAGTCAAGACTCCGTAGATTCGCGATAAGGTAGAGTGACCAGGTTACCGACAAAAATAGGCGAAAAATGGTTTTACGTGCCCCAACTTTTCGTCCTTATATGAGAATATTTTATCGCTGGGAAAGGGCTCGTTCGAAAGAGGAAGGTTCAATTTAGCATGCACTGGTCAAGAGCTGTCGAGATTATGCATATATCTGGTAATATAAGCGTTAGAAGTAGGCCAAAAATTGACGATGCGCATGCCGTGGAATCCAAGCATTTTTATGCCATTGGATGAGTTTTCTGGATGAAATCGAGAGTAGCGCGTGCTAGAAAATATCTCCAACTACAAATTGAGTTATTTTGTCTTGATTCTCTGCGAAATAAAGCCAAAAACTTGAAGCACGTTTCTGGCGTCAGAATTCATAATATCGATAATACAGAGCACAAAATGTGACAAGTTTAGTCAGAGACTTAAGATCTGTCGGATCAAGACCAAGACGGATCTTAAGTCAGTGTGTGAAGGCTGTGAACGGAAATTATACAGCAGTTACCGACATGCCGACTCTGCAAAAGTCACGTGACTACCCTTGACTCTTAACCCATATGAAACAATGCAAACTAAACGCAGGGCACGCACGCGCACTCCTTCAACCTAGGTTCAACATTCATTTCTCTGTGTTGTTTATTGTTTACTGCCCTTTTGATATTCAATTATAGCTTGTTTGTTGGCACACAACAGCTCCAAAGCATCTAAAAATCTATACTGGAACGCGAAGATTTCCGATATATTTAAATAAAAAGGCTATGAGATACTTTTTTTTAGGCAGGGGTTCTCAAAGTGCGGCCCGCCAATTATATTCTTGAAGTGTGTTAACACGCAGTTTTTAATAAAAAGTAAATATTGTCAGAAATAAAGAACGATTATGTTAATTAGTATAAATCTTTCCCATAAATCTTAGTCCAAATCTCTTTTATTACAGTCATGTCTAAAGTGCAAGTGCGCCCACATAATAATATAGTAGATTGATTAAATTGTGGATACGAAATTTTATGAAATTTGTCAGAAGAAGTGTCAAGGTTTTATCTCGATCCAGATATTTCCGGTATAGAATTTGTCTTGACGGTTCCAAATGAGATCTGATAGCAGAAGCACAAAGAGGACGCAGCTACCCTGTACAACCACGCCGTTAATAAATACAGCTGACTCTACTCCGCGAAATATCGGCCACATTACAGGCACAAATCGGATTAACAGTCCTGGAATCAGAACTCAAAGTGCAATACGCGACTTGTGCCGGTCTGGTATTGAACGTTCAAATGCGATGCAGGTAAAGATAGTTCGTACATGAATGTCGAATCTGCGTATAATTAATACTTTAATGCCCTTAGCAGGCGAGTAACGGTATATGTATACGAGTACATTGGCAACAGTGTCGGACAAAAGGAAGCTTGAAATTAACGAGTATTATTAACTTTAGCACTAGATGGTTTTCCAAATGTAGAGAACATTCGTCGTAGGTTGAAACTTCATCTTGGCAACCCAGAAATTGTTAACTTTTTACTATATGATCCTGTACATCTTGACGAGAAAATGTCAAAAATCGACGTTTTAAGGCGAGGAATTCACTGGTTCAAAAGTTATGCGTGTTAATTCGACAATGTTAAAATTAAAATATCCCCCAAAGTAATGATTTTACGACATACATTACATACATAAGTTAATAGATTTTTATTCGTAATACCAAGATGCATCGAACATTTAAATTGAATCATTAAACTGTCCACTGCATGTATAAAAGAATTGGAAACCGTAGCGCTGTACAAAGAAAAAACAATGTTAAATTGAGTGCATAATTTAATTAAACTTAATAAAAGCGGAAACAAATACGAACGTTGCATCAAAAAGTAGTAAACGTAGGAGTAAAAATATTTTTAACCACAAGCGCGTGTACTAACAAAGACAGTTGTTCATTCCCTTTGTTCCACAAAGACGCTTCATAATGTATAGTAACGTAAAAAGTTCTCCTCTGTTGGTTTTCATGGAATGTTCTTGTATGTATCTGAAAAAGGCGAACTTAAAGGGAAAAGTTTTCTGTGCAATGACGCACGGCTGAAATAAGAGGAAATTATTTGTTTTGCACAAAACTCGCTAACACACAAAATGGTTTTTACAATGACATTTTATGTGACATAATATTTGCAACGCTTTCTTCATTTTTTCATAAGATTCAAATTTCATTCGATCAAGTTTAATGCTAGAAGAGTCACAATATAGAAGAACCTTATTAACGAACATTTAAGCGAAGAAATATGGGACAAACCTTTTTATACACACTATTTAAGCGAATTTAGACTATCTTTGAAGACTCGGTCTGTCATCATTTTATACGTTTGGGAAAGTGTATAAGCTTATAAACCGTAAACTCTGAAAAGAGTGCGAGGAAACCGACGGCAATTTAATATAGAAAAATACAGAATAAACATGTTCATATTTGTTTCCCACGTTTACCTTGAGTGAAACATTATAATACTTCGAAATTGTGTACGTGCAAATATTTTCCTTGCGTAGTATATTGCATACCCCAGAGGGATGCATGGCATTCGTTATCAGGTAATTAAATCTGTACTTAGCAACGAGCTTGTATTTAGCTTTACCCTCGGCAAAGTGAAAGTTCTCGAGTAATTAAGTATTATACACGTGATACAGTAAATTACGTTGGTACACAGGGACAATTATCGAGCATTTCTTTGTTGCGCTTCTTTCAGAATACGTGCCAATACAATACGTAAAATTGAAATTTCTTATATCGGTCCGTTGAATTCGACTCTAACGAATGAGACACCCCGTGGAAAGAATATATTTCGCCATTTTAGCGCTGAACAACGATATATCGATTGTTCTATTTGATTTTATAGATTTTTAATAATACTCAGATACCTTATTCTAACTGGTGGATTCTGTTCCGACGCGGAACAAGAAAAGTAATTAAACGAAACGGTTCGTCTGGCATTAATTTTACAAAAGAAATAATGTTTTAAACAAGAGATTAGTTAGGTAGTAATCACTCGTCTAGAAATTTAAATAAATAATAAATTTATCTATTAGTAGCCAAGAAGTCTGCGGTATAGAGTTTTATCGCGTTATACGCCAACACTAAAGCGGAAAGCCCTCTAAAATGATCAAAAAATACATAGTTAACGGTACTTCCTTCCTGTAGTAGAACTCACAGTTTTTGCCCGCAGAAAATTTTCAATATTTTGTGAAGAAACGGTTCGGTGTATAGACAATAGAAATGCATGAACAACAGAAATTTTTCGTTTATTTTTCACGTCAACCGCTCTTCCTCCCTGTCTGTTTAACCTTCTCTCAAAACTGCCGGCACATACCGGTTGAATGTCTGGTTTCATAAGTGTGCCATTCGGTTCGTCGAATTTTCCGAATCGGCCTTTATGGAAGAGAACAAATGCTTGCTGTTTTAATTGCAAATTGCCGCCTTTCCAACAATCTGATTCTTTTTGTTAAATTATTTATTCATATGAAAAGAAATATTAGCTGTTCTCACTGCCCTCAAGGAGAATATCTATCTACATGTGTGCTTAAGTATTTATTAGATTGCGGATTTCATGCATTTCTGGTGAAATATGTAAGTGTGCAAAATCTGAAGCAGTTAAAATTTAAAATAATTTAAGGAAACTGTTTTTTTTTAAATTAATTATTTATCGTCGCGTTGGTAACAAAGACATACTTGACCATTATTTCTTCCCTTTTCGTCTTCCTGTTCTTCCTTATATTTTCTAATAAATTAGAATTTTATCTTTCGTTAACATTCGTGGGATTATTTTCATTCGTTTCAACTTAAAGAAACTGGAATAATTTATTTACTGCACGATTTTGAACTAAATCGAAAACGGTGTTCCAAAAAGTATCCGTTTTCGCACGGAATAACCCAAACGAGTAATAAATGAGCAACAATGTTTTGTTGGCAAAATAGAGCTGTAATCCGAATTCATGCGAAAAGTGTCTTTAGTACTTGAACGCGTGATACGATGGTATCACTTTCGTTCCTGTGCTGCTCGATTATCGAACCGCGCACGTTGTTCAAACACCAAACGCGCCTGGCGCATTCTCCACACACGGTGCCGCATTGCACGAGGCACTCGCAGCGTGCATACCTTTTATGCGATGCAGCTTCGAAAAATCATTTTTATACTCTTTAGTCGGATGCAAAATCATATTATAACATATATATTTGTAAGTGCAAATATAAAGTGACAAACACTATTTCTTATTGGGTTGAAACGAAAGTTCTTGGCGTTTTTAAATTAAAGTTCAATGGTAAAATTAAGATATTTATTCATAGGTTTATTCAATGACATGACTATTTTGAAATATTTCTTACAACAGACTGCAATATTAGAATTATATAATTTGCAACAATAATTACTTAAATTACTGTGCTGTATGCACATTGCCGTTATACTAACGACATGTAAATCCTCGTATAAATGTAACGCATGTCGCAAATTTAATGTATGTCGCATTATTTGTTTCACAGTTACCGTTGCTGTGAAAAGAAAGAAATGAGAAATAATGCACTCTGTTCTGTGTACTATCGTAGTGCCCCCCTAGAGAAAATTCTTTAGCATCGTGGTAACCCACTTATCAACATTAAACACGATTTGAGTCGCTCGTTTCCCCGCAGTTCGAAAGTTTCTGGATTACGCTTCCTGCGTTATAATAACATTCCTAGTATGTATTCCTAATCGACGGAGTTTCAGCACAAGTTGACTTCGTTAGCGAGAATTCCTGACAGTTTGATGAATAATATAATAGGGAACCAGCGTAAACACTCGAATAGGAAAAAATTGTTTGCGAAAAAGTGGTCGTGAATAGTGACCGTAGATGCATTTATATTTTTCAAATTATCGCTATTTTCATAGTACTGAGAAATGGATTCTTGACACTGAAAGGAAATGCTTTTTTTTTATACATAACATTACAGTTTAGCTTAACAAAGAGAGCAGTTTAACAAATTAATTTAATTTATCACAATCTTTTGGCTTTTCTTTTACTTTTGCATCCTTAACGTACGAAGGGAGGGGGGTTATTCAGGGACCCGAATTGTATATTTTTTTCGTGCCAATTTGTAACTATTAAAAATGCCTGTAATTTTTCTTTATCTTTGAAACCTTCGTGGTACTCTGTAAGATTTTCGTAGTTTATATTTCCGTAAAATACATGAAAGATACATAATGTAAACATAGCTTATAATAACAAGAAATAAGGTTATACAAACTAAAATAACAATAAAAAAAACCCTGGGGTCCCCTAGGGATCCTGCTTATTGTTAGTAAAGAACATCGATCGTTTCACCTTCGTATGCTTAGGGTTAAACCAAGGTGTCCACAAATTTTTATTCATAACATTCATTGTATAATAAATTTTTTAATAATAAAATACTATACAGTTGTTTATGAGACCTTCGATTCACAAGGCTAGTGTATTAGTATTGTATACGTACAAAGCAAATAAAAAAATGAATTACTATCGTTTTTACCCATGTTACGCATACCATAAGAGATTCTTTAATAATAAAATATTACGCGGTCATTTATAAAGTGTTTCATCAAAGAATGGTACATGAAAATATTGAATTACTGTTGTTGTTTTCACTTACACACATACATATGTACATATATTGTATTGAAACACTTAATTTTGAATTTATTATTTCGAATATTTGCCGATCTAATATATCTCATTGTATATAATAAAATTATTATTATTATATAAATAAATAATTAAAGAAAGAAAAAATCTTGTGTACAAGCACTCTTTCTCGCAAGTGACGCAGAAACTTTGAGTTTGAAAGTCAGAAAATATCTACCAGCCCAAGCTCGAGGATACGATCTAAGAGCCCCTGCAACATTTTTCTAGAGACTGACACACAAATCGTTACACAGTATTGATCCTGTTTACTCGCTGAAACCCAGAAGGGCAAATTAATACCCGCCCTAGTGCGTATTCGAGTAAAGAGGGTAAATGTCTTCGTCGATACATAAGTTTGTCTTCTTGAGAGTGACGGATGACGGCTTGTACGGCATTATGGGTTTACAATACGTCACTACATCATTATTGACAACCAAGGAGCGAAGAACTGGCATAGTACATAGTATGTAAAAATGATCTATCAATATATTATCTACTCGAATCATTTTCTGCCATTTGCCTACTATTATTGACCACAACATATATCATTTAGAACAAAATCGCCGATAGTGACGTCAAAAAGTGATCGATTTGGCATGGAATGGCCATGTAGTTAACGATGGAGAATACTTTTATTTTTCTATTCTATTTTGTTTACCAAAAGTACAGCGGAAATTTATTCAAATGCGTAATAGTTTCCGAGCCTTGTTTACCATTCTCGCTTACGCGTTGAGGATATACATACATATTTACCGTGGTAAATCCACTATTACGGCGTAGCGAGATAACTAATTTGTTTGCCAGAAAAACGGAAAAAACCGTTTGACTCTTCAGACCAGGAGCTTTTCTCACAGGCTTTTCTCATTGCAAATTAATTAACTGTTCTTGGATGTTTATAAAATTATAAAGCTTTGCATTATATAACGTAGTGTACGAAGTAAATTGCATAGTAGTTTTTCGATACTGTTTAAACTTGTTGAGTTATGAGAGTTGAAAGACTCAGATTCTTTCAGTATTCTTTCCCGATTTTTGGGTTTAAACATTTTTTTCAGGGAATAAGTAAATACACATTGTGACATTTATCATGGAAACCATGGTTTACACAAGAAAATAGTAATAAAAAATAGATGTATTTTCGTTGAAGCTGAAATTGAAGTTTTTCGAGCATGCGGTTCAAATCAAAGGTAAACGAAGTTAAAGGAGAGCTTGGGAGGTCTCAAAAGCAGCATCATCGTATCTTTCAGCGAAACGAGAGCGAAGAATGTTCTACAGAAACAATGGAAATTCAATTCGTCTTCGAAATTGCGCTCTTTTCTGGATCCGTCGAGAGATTTTTGGGATAGTTGCAATGAACTAAACAGCAAAATTGCACAAAGTCATGCTAAACCATATAAAATAGTACAAAGTCACATAAAATTATACGAAATCATATAAAGTCATACAAAACCATACTTAAGTCAGTGGCTGGAGGCTGTGAACGGAAATTAGACAGGAGTTACCGACCTGCTGACTTTGCTAAAGTCACGTGACTACGCTTAGCTCTTAAACCTCGGACTCCGGGAGTTCTAGACCTATGCCGGAGTCACTTCTGACCCACGCCGATATGTCACTACAGTTTTCTTATTGACAGTCGTTCGAGCTTATCCCCACCGCTACCGCTTCGGGTCACGAATGTCTCCGGCATAGCATACCGTTAAATGAATCGAGTCTCTTGCAGAATTTTAACTAAAATTGTTGGAAACACGCAGGAAACCTGCCGTGGAAAAGAGGAAGACAGTGTAATTGCGCGGAGAACTCGAAGCGAAGGCAAATAAGAAAGAAACGTTGCCATTGCCTTTTGTTATTCGTAGACTGGGAAAGTTTACGAAAATTTGCACTTTTCTCAGCGAATTGAAAGGAATGGAAATTTTTCTTTTCTCGAGCGACGCTTTCAGTGAAATGTAAAACTGCATAAAATCCTACAACGTTCCGAGCTTTATAACGTTCAAAGTCTAATTATTGGATCGTTAACAGCCGCCTTTCGCCGAAGACTGATACTTGTAAAATATTTAAACAACTTGGCAGGTTCGGGAAGTTACGCTTCTTTGTAATTTATAATGCTATCGGCGTTTCATCAAATTAATATTACACGTAGGTCAGGTCAGCACTCGAGCAGGATATTGTACTATTATAATAACATCGACGTTTCATCGAGTTAATATCGCACAGAGATTAAGACCGCGAAGGATACCATTAATCAAATTCTTTATCACAGTGAGCACGCTGCGCCGCGCTGCCGTCACGTCGTCACAGCGTGTAACGAACTACGTACACCTTGAAGCTTCATAAATCAACTTGAAATGAAACCAGAGGGTCCCATGATCCGCCTATCTGAAATATAAAGCAACTATATTCTTCGCAGCAAATTGAGTCTACCCTTTGTACAGTTCGGTATTAATTAATTACTGTATTACTTGATTTATAAGGTCCTTGGATTTGTCTTTTTATGCCCTATCAAGATATCGAGAAAAAGAGAAGCGAAACTTTTATTCTCAAGAATTTCTTTACCCGTTCTGATCGCAGACTTTATAATATGAGAACTTGATAAAAAAAAGTTTTAACATGTAATCGACTTCGATACAGCCTGTTAAAAAGTTCCAAAAGACTTTCTAACTCTGCTTCGAATGATTTCGTGATGGAATGTAAATTCGCGATGCAGCGACAGGGTATTTTCTGCGTCAAAAAGTCACGTGATTCTAACGAAGTTCAATAAAGCAGCGTTGACAAAGAGTTCCGTGTACAAAATGGAAAACAAGCTTGCTGGTAATCAGTGGTACGCGAAAAGAGGGAAAACTGTGTGTGTTGGTCGGAGATTCAACGCCGAGGCTTCTCCATTTTTTCTCGGACTTTTCCCTTGTGGCCCTCGTGTATCTTGTACAAGCTGCTTTCAACCACCTTTTTAATTAATTTCTGCTCAAATAACGGTCCCCGGACGGAACAACTACACGGTGCCACGTAACGCTGATGCATAAAGAATTGAAAATGCTGCGGTGTTCTAAATGAAAACACGTTCGCAGAGTCTCCTAACAACCGATGGGTTCGAAATGATATCTTCAGCGAACAGTAGGCGATCGTAGGATAAATACTATAGCCTGTATTGGAACGGTGCCGATACGCGGATACGTTACGTGTCTGTGCGGATACAGTATGAACAGGCGTTTATTTACAGAAGCACAGCATTGTTAATAAATTATCCCTTATTTTCGATTGAATTAAACAAGTTTCTTAGAAGGTCCAAAAATTCAACAACCGAGAAAGTCTGTCCACCTATAATAATGCTTAACATCGCCCACCAGTATTCTACGCAATGCTTATCAGCGACAAAGGTAGTACATAATGCATTAACGTACGCCTTATTAGCATACTGGAAGCAGCTGACGTAATTTCACGTCATTTTAAGAACTATAACTGGCATCTGGCGACGTAATTTTACTTCATTTTAAAATCAATAATTGATTGCCGCCAACGTGATTTCACACCGCTTTATATTTAGAAAGACGTAGATCACTTTCCTGATGATGTAGCAACGTTTTTCTTTCATGGTTTAATGCTATAACACCCTGGGGGTGCACAGCTGTGGCGTTTTATAAATTCTAGGTTACGAACATATTAAAAAAAAATTATGAAAAAATCATTAACAGGTGCATACATATTTGAAAAATAATATAGAAGAACGTGTACGTTGATAAAAATTAATACTATTTTCAGTATATTTTTCCCGGAAGCAATCCTATAGCTGGCGAAAGAAATATTTTGAGTTTTATTAACACTAAACCTACCGACATTTTCTGTATACCTGTTCCTACCGTGCGTGGTCAAAATGACCGGTCCTTAAAAAAAGTTATTATTAATACATTAAACGTAGATAATAGACAATTTGTCGCTGAATGAATTAGTAGATGAACAACTTCCATAAAATGACAATACAAATTTATTTTTATATATTTGCCGTTATATCGATTACTCGATTTACAAAATTGTATCGTGTCGTACACCTATGCGGTTTGGATGTATTTCAATTCAATTCAATTCAATTTGGATCAACTCCTTGCGCGACTTATTTTACGGTCGCACGCGACTGCCCGTACGGGCAGCGATCTTTTCGCCCTGGGCCAGTGACCAGGTGAATTTACGGAAAAGGCTTATTGCATGTGTACATCCAACGGAATGTGAATATATTTCACAAGTGCAAAAAAAAATTCGATTATTTGAGATTGTCCAAGTACCGAGATCCCTCTACGCTACTACTACAATAGCTTCGACATTGTCGGACGAGCAAGGCGTGGTGAAACCGAGAAAGATGATGCAACCTCTCCGCCTCCCTTTCCTCCAGACTATGTAAAGCAGAGACAATGCTGGCAGTTAGACAATGGCATGGTAAAGCAGGGCGACTACTTCGATGTAAGAAGAACCGACGATGTTCGCCGTAGTCATTGTTTTGCGAACTCGCCCCGCGTCAAGGCTGACAGGTGCAATCGATTTCTTGCCCGAGGATGTGATTCCTTTCTTCGAAAAGGTGCGTTTGAAAGGCTCTTACGCGAAGAAGGAATCGCCTATAAGATTAAACTGCAGACGACGCTCTATCGGTTAACATCCACCGAAACGGACGAATGGTTTTCGAACAGTACGGAGATCTCTGCATTTTCGCCAGATGAGCGGAGGGAGCACTAATCGAGGGGAAAAAGTTACCCTCCTTCTGCCATTACCCGGGGTATGCGCGTCAGAGACAAGAACGCGTCACGTGACCCCGGCTGCGGCGAAAGCGTGGGGAACGATGCGGTAGAAAGGGAAACGGAATTAGGGTAGGGAAACAAGCCTTGATCTGGAGACACTGGTGTAGGGCAGAGTAGGACAACTCGTTTCCCGCCGTCGCAGCGCGACCCCCACCATTAGTTTGCCGGTTCTCCTACTTTTCAGCACCACTCCTAGGTATGACTTTATCCCCAGAACCGGGAAACTGAGTCCCACGGGCTGTACGCTATTTCTTCCGTGGGATACCAGTCGAATGGAGAACCTGATAGGCACTGGGAACAGGAGGAAGAAACAGTATGCGGCCCAGTGTCGCCAGATCGGGAAAATCGGGGGGGGGGGGGGGAATACAATGTACCCTCTCTCTGATGACCAGAGTAATATGTGACACGTTGTGCGAGCGCGACGGGGATTGAGATGGGGATGCAACAATGACATGACATGTCGCAAGTTTTAGGTTATTGCCGCGTATCCTACCTAGACGATAGTACAATTCTAGACGGTCTTAGTGGGGGACGTTGGAGTGTGATCATGGTGGTGAAATGGGATCCAGGTTCCCCTTTTGCGACTCTTTCCACGAAAGGGAGGAAAAGAAGAATCGAGTCACATTTAGTGGTAGAGGGGGAAGCATTGTGAGGAGCACACAAGCCTGCCGCGGAGCGACAGTTATAGCAAAAGCAGTGTCACCAGATTAAGACTTGTCCCTCATTCTACCCTTCCCTTTCTACGACGTTAGTCCCCCATTTCCGGCGTCAAGCATCTCCACACTTTTGCTACGAATCGCTTACATCTGCGTCTGCGTTATGACTAGCCTGGTAATAGCAGAGAAAGGGTAACTGTAGTCCCCTCAGTTCCCTGATCTGGCGACGCCGAGTAGAGGTGCTATATTCTTTGTGGTGTGGCGAACGTAGATAAGGATAGCAATTGAAAAAGAAAGCGGGGGACTGAAGTTCGACGTTTCGACACTCTGGGCTTATACAGTGATTTCTCTATATACGTCGCCAAGACCTGGATGATAAATATCGCGGAATTATCCCCACTACCGCGGGGTATACCTCGTGAGGGACCGCGAAGCTCGAGAGGCCTCGGACGCCGAGGAATGTAAACATAACACAGCTCGGGTATGACTCCTGGTGGTGGAATGGGATAGTGGAAGGGGAAAAGGAGGAGAGGAAAAAGACTCCAGTTTTGGACTCTTCTGGCGACACTGGCGCGGCCTGTCGGCCCGTGGGCCGCCAGTTGTCCGGCTCTGGTGTACAGTGAAGTAGCCTAATAAAACACCTCTCCTAATATCAGACCAACGACTAAAACTAAAACTGTCTTGCGAAGAAACGGAAATTTAACTAGAATAATCGTACACAAGACTACGTTGACATGTTAGAAACATTCGCGGCCATAAATTTTAACACGTAGCAGGGAATTAGTAATCAAAGATGTAATTATGAGGTTGTGGGTATTATCATACGAGATCTGTAATTTTATTCTTCGATCAAGCAAATTATCGGACAAGGCAGACAGCAGTAAATGCAATACAATATCGATTCTGGAATTAAAATTGTAATACGTCAAATTACCTGTATTGCATTTACTAAATGAATTATATTTCCCATTAGAACGCGACCATTGTTCCGGTCAATAAAACAATAACCCCTTTTAAAGGGAATGAAAACCTTTTCAGCAACCTTCTTTATATCCGGCCGTTCTCGCGGCAACAGCTCGTTCGAAGTAATTCAATACAAAAATGTAGCTCAACGTTTAATGAAAGCAGCAGCACTTTTTCATATTAGAAAAAATAATTGCTCTTATCTACACAGTCGTGCGAACCACATTTTAACGTTCATTATTCTAAAACTACTTTTATAAAAACCGACTGACCTTTTACAAAGAGTAGCATTGAATTGTTCTTCGGCGGAAAAGTAACGATCGCGATTTTTCTGAAATATTCTTATATTGTGTAACCAATTTTTGTGTGTACAGCAAGGTCTCGATATAGTATGTGAACATTTTAGGACCGAAATATCGAAGGATTCTGTAAAAAAGATAGTGAGTAAACGAAATATCAACGTCGCCGTTGAAACAATAATAATCCAATAATAAAAGTTTCTTGTTTCTAATGATTTTTTCATGATACATTTACCAACAGATTTGTGGTATTTTTTTATTAAAAAAAGTTTTGTTATTGAATTTGCATTGTTGAACTCATACTATTTCTAATACCGTATCATATTACTCTCCTCGGTGATCATTGCTGTATTATTGAACTACGATCGTGTTCGGATTTTTTCCAAATGTTTGTTGAAAAAAAACAACATTTCAGTAATTGGCTTTACGACCTTTGTTTTATTCAAATTTAACCCACTTTTACAACCATCATAAATGGACAAGACTCGCGATCCAAATTATGTAATATTGATTAATTTGTATCGAGGCGCTTAATTGAAGCTTATTATTTATTTATTTATTTATGATATGAATCATTACTGTTTTTGAAACGCACAATAAATTCTGAATGAAAGTTATAGTCTATTTGAAATATCGCGACACGCTAGCATTAATATCGGCTCTGAAAAATAATCAGCGGCATAAATAATTCAGTTCAATTAAAAACCATCGGCGGCCAGTTTATTTTAATTCTCCGAGGCGCGAGCCAAACGTGAAAACGTGCATTCACGGTTGATATATCACACGCAAAATGTTTGCATGTCCAATGAAGCCGGATATTAACAGCGACGTTGAAAGAGTGCAGTATGAATTTTAAAATGCGTTTCCGTGAACAGGAAAAAATGGGATCCTCCTTTCTGGAAGTAACTTCGGAAGCGTGACACATTTTCATTCCGTCTAAGCGATTTGTAATCGCGTTTCAGGAATGCGAAAAAGCCAGCGAAGAATGCATCGGGAAAAAAAGTAAAATAGACTTAAGGTCAACCTGTCAAGCGACCTTTCAAGAAATCGATGGTATACCTTGTGCGTTAATACTTCGCGTGTAATTAGCTCGTAACTTGGAACGTGTTGCCGTAGAAACTATCAATTCTCCTCGTCGCGGACGTCCCATTACAAAATGGAATTTTTTACGATGTAAACAATTCATATCAATCAGTGAACAATCTGACAAATGATGCAGGATCATCAAAATCTGCTAATGCTTCCTCCTATAACCGACCGATAATGATTCTTTTTTTATTTGTTAGTTAAAACTGTATCAAACATTTGTATCAAGTTAGAATCTGGAGCACAAAATTTATGTAGTCTCTTATGAAAAATGAGCTATTGTCATCTTATCGGTAAAGATCTTTCTCCACGTAACACGAGTTATACTAAATCAAGCCTGGTGCATGGTTTAGTTCAATTTAACTCAAAAGCGACTAACAAATTATACAGTAGGAGTATGTGTACGTATGTATCTACATAAATTAATTTCATTTCAACAGCTTTAAATATCGTCCATATCCTACACCAATATGTTATAATACACCATTTATCTTTTATTTTTAACTTTTATTATCCATAAGATGGAAATAATATATATTCGTGTTCTTGTCTTGTCTTCTCGTGTTTGTCATAAATGGATAAAATCTGCAATCCAATAATAGTTATATAGTTTTGTAAAATATTTGATTTCATATTTGCAAAAATACACTACAATAAATGAAATTATAGGTATAGGTAAAAATGTATATATTTACTTGTGTAACGTCTGTCTTTACACTGAACGCCAAACAAATTATTGACAAACGATTAATCATGGTGATTGCATTGTAATCGCATTGCAAATCATTGTTCATTAGCCAGGTCAGCTGTCAAGATGGCCGAGTTAATTAGCGTTGATTTACAATTGCAACCAATTCGATAATGTGCTGCGTCCGAACCTGTGCGTATGAATTATTCATTGTTTCTAAAAAACATTCGTAAAACTCTTCTTCGTCATGAATTGTACCGAATAATAATCATTCGCTGTAATAAACATTCTTATTTTTATCTAGATTATATTTCATGCAAAAAATAACTGTATGTATTGTTCGCGTTTGTAGTACAGTAGTATCTCCGTATCTGACGAGCGACAGTTCCAGTAGAGGTGCTACATTTTTGATAGTGTGCCGAACATAGAAAAAAGAATAGCGATTGTGCGAGTCTCACCGATATTCGACCCCTCTCTGGCTCGGTCGTCGAGAGTGTTTGCCCACTGGTGGGGGGATAACATTTTGACAGTTACGGTAGAGACCTTTCGGACAGTTACGGAAAGGATACCGAGACGAAATTTTCTGAATAAATGATTTTGAAATAATTTGTTCAAATACATTGATTGAATCGTGACCAAAATGTGATTGTCCAAAATGACAATCAAATGCAAAATAGTAAAAACATTTTAAGAGTCTAGACTCGCTAAAATTATTATTAAAAACTGATCTGCCTTTTCTACAGTGAAACGAATGCAGCGTTAGTAGACGCGCTGTTTACATTCCAGCAATGCATAGCGCGCAATTATACAGAAGAAAAAACAGTTGCATAATAAGAACGTAAAAAAGTGTATTGATCAAATGGGGCTAGAATTTTTCGCGTAACACGCGTTCTCGCGACGCGCATGTAACTTTGTGAATAACAAATTACATACGCGACGTGTGGAAACACTCGGCGGAAAGAGTTCGCTATCGCACGCAAATATTGCACAAACGCAGCACACAAGCTACCGCGTTTCCCCGTGCGAACGCGCCGCTCGCATTTGTGTGGAACCGGCATCGGAACAAAGGGGACGACACCGTGCACAAACAAATGTACCTGAATTCCCGTGTACTCGCAACTTTTTCAACCGTGCGTGGGATTTAGCGTGTCACGCCGTATAACGTGCAGCACTTAGCCCATTAACGCCGCTACTGATTAAAATCGATACTCTAACCAACAGCAAATACACCGTGATACCAGCATGGTCACGCCAGCTGTGATTACTTTTGAAGCAATAGCAGGGAACAAAGCGGGTGATCTAATTATTATGAACAGATGGAAAAATTATGTGCTTTATGCTTCTGATGTTACTACAACTTTTAACTGAGCGACTTTTCGATCTGAACAATTGGCAAGGGTGAAACGAAAGACAACAAGTGGAATTGATAACAATCGGCGTTCATAATTCAATATTCAATCGTAATCACGATTTTAATCGAATATTTTCTGCCAAAGGTAGTAGCAGAGTTGATCATCTCGATTGAATTATGTGAGTCGAAACACGACGCAACAGGTACCGTAGGCGACAGAAAGAGGCTTGTACGAATAATCGGAGGTCCTACAAAGTGATAAAACTAACAAAATATTTGAATATCAAAGTTGCAATCACGAAAATATAAAATTAAACTAACTTTTAATATTATAAAAGGTAGATATTTAGACAAAGATTCATTGTTGCTTGAAAATCAAATTTCAGTTTGTATAAATTGTGATATAGTTATCGTATACATTAGTATTTCAACAGTCTTTCGTTCGCCATTGTAATCTTCCGATTGTTGGTTCGAGTACATGTACCGTGACCGCCCAATGAAGAAGCTATTTCGATAGGGATACGGTATAAATAGCAACGGTGTCGCTCATGTTTGCAAAGTAAAAAACATCGGGAAACTTTTCCAAGTTACTCGGTACGTACGCACATGGCCACTTGACGACGCCAAGTTCGAATAAATAGGTAGGGAACAGAGCAGTAGAGCAGTGGAGAAGTTAGGTAATTTAGTGGAATTTCTTCTTCAAATAGCCGAACCTGAATACACATTTGATCAGTACGTACATACTATGAGAAGTGGTCCGTACTTTGTCAACTAGACCAGTGCAGCATTCGGGTACAACGTATCGACGTATCAACGTGTCGCAAATATTCTGGAGGGGCATCAGTCTTCAGTTTGGTGGATAAAAGATGGTGGATTTCCGAATTAACCAAGACTCCGTAGATTCGCGATAAGGTAGAGTGACGAAGTTACCGACAAAAATAGGCGAAAAATGTCCTTATATGAGAATATTTTTCGCTGGTAAAAGGCTCATTCGAAAGAGGAAGGTTCAATCTAGCGCGCGCTGGTCATCAGCTGACGAGATTATGCGGATATTTGGTAATATAAGCGTTATAAGTAGGCTAAAAATTGACAATGCGCATGCCGTGGTATCCAAGCATGTTTGTACCATTGGATGAGTTTTCTGGATGAAATCGAGAGTAGCGCGCGCTAGAAAGTATCTCCAGCTACAAATTGCTACAAATTATACGAAATCATATAAAATCATACAAAACCATATTTAATGTATTACTTTCGAATTATTGGAATAATTAATGTCAGAAAAATATTGCCACTCGGCTCCTGTCAATATTTGTTTTGCAAAAAGATCCACAGTCTACTGATAAAACTTCTCCGTGGGAATTTCAGTTCGTTTCGCTCTCACAAGTAACAGTATTACATTTTCCAGACTTATCGGACGTCAGGATGTGAACCAATAACGCAACACGATGCATCTTACTCTTATTACATCGTTTGGCGTGCAGCAGCGTTTGTCAGCAGACTTTGTGGTTCCGCAACTGTCAAACTTGCTTAGCATCTGCACTGCTATTCCTCTTACTGCAACGCGATGCGATGCGTCGCTCGTCATCCCGGTGCACAACACAACATGCCATTCCCTAACTTTGTGTATCCATGCAGGTCGCGAGCGGCTGTATTAACTCGGCAACAAAGGGATAGGAGCGCAATTTGCACTAGCTCGGGGCTGGCCCCAGCGATTTTTTACCAAAACGCGCTCGAGTTGCACGTGGCGCGTTTCTCATGACACTTGACTCGGATGTCGCGCGTGTACACGCGACGCGAATGATTCGAACGATAACGATAGTCACCCTCGGTAATCCTCGAAAGGCAAACGCAATTATCCTCAGCCGAGTTCACGCTTCTCGGTGACTGAATATAACTGAAATTGTTGTGCATTCCGTATTCGAACAGAGCTACAGGACGTCAAGAAATTATGTGTGTAAAAACCGTTAAAAGTTCAGTGCCCGACGTTCCCAAGGTCAAAAATGTTTTTTGTCGCGTCCTACAGTACTCATCGCGAAGAACAAAAGTCTTGAAGGAACTATAAGGTCTGTAAGTCTGATAACCGTTCTCTTAACAAACAACTTTAAAGTTTCGGAAACAATATTCTTCTATTGTCTACAGTCTACAGGCTGTCCCAAAGTGGTATAAACGTGGAGGGGATGATTTGTTTTTGAATTTTAATAATTCCATTCGGGTAAACAAGTAATCAACGAGCGACAAGGGAAGATGATTCTATTGAACCACCTAATAAAAATCGATTGGTTTCTATGGTTTGCGTATGAAAAGAGAATTCCTTAAAAGCGAGAAATACATTTGGCAACCTGTGTATAAAAGGAACGTTTTCGAAACATACTCGCGCACAGGATCCAGATAATGCCGAGGTAGTTCCGTATAAACAGTATTTGATTCTGTTATGAACGTGCCCCCGTATTCAATGTCGTTTATGTACCTCGCAAGCATATTATGTACCTGGCATATCAGATTACTTAGAGGAGCATCAAACACGTGGTTACAAGTATGTATGTTTACGGAAATGTATTTAAAAGAAATGGTCAGCAACACCGATTTCTTGTTATTCTATGATATCAGTTACAGTTTTTACATTCAACACAATTTATGTTTGTATAATAAGTGTAGTTCATTAATTAATAGATACATATATCTATTTCTGAACTGTGAAGTCGAAATATATTTGTATTCGAAATAAAGTTCTGTTCCTGTATTGTATGTAGTAGATAGTACATTTTTACAATGGTCTCGTATCTATCGATTTTTCAAATTAACATATTGCGGAGAAGTAGGTAATCAGTTTCGTTTTCATAAACGATGCAATTTCTTTTTCTGCATCCAGCAAATTTTGAAAATTCGCTCAACTATTTGTTCGAAGCTAATTTATCGACACGCTAATGATTGCCGTTTGATAAATGTAACGTGCGACTGTTTAACGCCGAAGAAATATTTGCAACGACCGTCGGTGTAGCGCAAAGACTGAAAGCTGTGTACACATACCTGTTTCTCCGACTCTTTGCCTTTGGCGGTGATGAGCGTTTCGCAGTAGCAACCCTCCAACAAAACAACGCCGTTGGGCCTGGAACACTGTTCGTTCTCGTAATAGAACAGCAAGTTCTGAAACAAACATCGCACCCATCATCGGTTATCTGCAGGAAAGTAAAGTAAACTTTAACGGAATATTGGCCAAGCACAATCCCAACGCATTAAAATGTTTTTAAGACTACAACGGGTTAATTATCTTTTGTAACAATAGTATATACTGAATTAAATTTCAGAGGTACAATATTTAAACATTTAATTGATGTTCAAGTTCTCCGAGAAAGTATAAAACAGACGTAGGCGTCTCTTGAATTGATTCGATGATAGTTGAGAACGTGGACGCGGTCAATAGCGGCAACGAAAACAGGAAGTCCGGGAACGTCAAACGAAAATGGTTACACGCTTCTGGAAAAAACTTTCTCAAACAACTTTTGCGAAATCCAAGTCCAAGTTGACTAAAGCCTGGCCAAACTTCGAGAATTTTATCTTGTATCTGGAACACGTTCCCGAGAAACTTTCCAGTGCGTTACAGGAAACACAGACTCGTCAACTTTTATCGATACACAATCATTTTTCCGATTAGATGCTGAAACTTCCTTCGTATTAAAATGCATACAGCCACTTGTTGTAGTACAATGGATACAATAATCGATCTATGTGGCACCCGATCAATTAATGCTGATTATTCCATCGATAAGAAGAACATATTAAGAACCTTAATTGATTCAAATTAATTTAACCTCTTAAATTACTCAGAAGAATCGCCACAAGAAATAAACTTGTTAATTGTTAGAAAAATTTTTTATTTATTCTACGGGTAAAATCTACTGCTTCAAAGTTGAAAACCTCGATTACTTGTGCACAGATCTACTAGTGCTGGCAGTTTTTCAACCTTAACATAAGGGAACAATTAGCTGCGACTAAATTTTGAATCGCTATCCGAAACTTTCGTGCTAATGCACAGACTCGATGAATCATGATGGTGCGAATATGATCCATGCAGAGAAGGTGTCCCATTAAGGAGACGGTTAAGTTTGTAAGTAGGCGGTGAAGTCGAAAAATGAAAACGACGCTTATCGCTTCCTCCGATTGCCTTGGAATTATTCGCCATGAATTCGCAGCTGAACGACTGACTGTGTACGGTTCGTTTCATAAAGAAATAATGGAACGATTGCTCGAAGGACTTTAGAGAGTTCGACGGAACTCCCGAAGCGAACAATAGCTTTTTCTGCATGACAATGTACCGGCAGACGTATCGAGAATGGTGAGCCAATTTCTGTTCCTATTTCCTGTATTTCACTCCGGTGGATTTACGTCCATTCCTAGAAGCTGAATTTGCAACGATGAAAATTACTAACTTATTGCTACATTTCGCCGTCGGTTCAGTACACTCAAACTAGGGAGTGCTCGGTTGAAGTGAAATTTCACAGATGGAACAATGCGCAAGTTACAGACGTGAATCGCCACTATCTTCGGGGATCTTGCCTTCTCTCGGAGGGACAGAACAATTCCATGACAATCACAGACTGCTTTGATAAATTATTGAACCGTGGTAACGACTTGAACGATACTCGCTGTTGCTTCACTTCAAAGGACGATCTCTCAACGTCTGCTTATAAGATCAAGCGGAAGGGCGAAGTCTCTACGTCTCTACTGCTACATCGCGAAATATTTTACGATATTTGTACTGATGAATTAAACAGCTATTAGGGACCAAGGGTAGTCACGTGACTTTTGCAGGTCGCCTATTTGTGTCGGTAACGTGGTCCCTCTACCATATCGCTTTGTATGATTTCGTATAATTTTATGTGACTTTGTACGATTTTATATGACTTAGCATGACTTCGTGTGACTTTATATGATGTGATTTTGCGGTTTTGTTCATTGCAACTATCCGAAGAAGTTAAAAATCTCTCGACGAATCCATTCTTTATATTTTTCCGAGGCAACGTCGATGTTCTTGCGGAAAAGAGCGCAATTTCGAAGACGAATTGAATTTCCATTGTTTCTGTAGAACGTTCTTCGTTTTTCTTCAGCTGAAAGATACGATGATGTTCGCTTTTGAAGCCTCCCAAGCTCTTCTTTAACTTCGTTTACCTTTAATTTGAACCGCATGCTCGAAAAACTTCAATTTCAGCTTCAATAAAACCATTGTAAAACCACTTTTCGCTTAATTTTGTCGGTAACGTGGTCACTCTACCTTATCGCGAATCTACGATGCTTTCTCCAAAGTGGAAGCGAAAATTCACCTTTTTGCTCTGTTTAGATTTATGTCTCGGGGAATGAAAATAAACCCAACAAATAGGATGAATATAAAATGGTTGTGATCTACGTTTAGACCAGAAATTGGCTTAGCATTGTCGGCGTGTGCTTGTGTGTGTGCCAGCGCGATGCCATGCAGAAAAGCCATTGTTCGCTTTGAGACTTCCGACGTACTCGCTGGAGTCCTTCGAGCAATCGTTCCATTATTTCTTTGTGAAACAAACCGAGCTCACTCGGACTTTGAGCTGCGAATTCATGGCGAATAATCCCCAGGCAATCGGAGGAAGCGATAAGTGTCGTTTACATTTTTCGACATCGCCGCCCACGCTTTTGTTGATCTTGGCACCACCGAACTTAACCGTTTCCTTACTGGGACACGTTCTATGCGCGGATCGTATTCGCACCATCATGATTCGTCAAGTTTCTGCATAAGTGCGAAAGCTTCGGATAGGGATTTAGGTAGCTAAATAGACAGCGCAATTAATGCTTCGAAAAGATTATTCTGGAAAGTTTCCGCTTAACAACGTACATATGAAGATGTACATGCCACCTTCCGTTTCACGAACGATGTTAAATGTTAGTTTAGGTGGTGGAGATTCATCTTCGCATAGGAAACGCTAATTAAAAGTCGTTTGAGAACCGACAGATCAAACGAAATCAGCGGCGATGAAATCCTCTAATCCTGCTTAAAAGCTGCGAAAATACGTAGCCCCAAATGGAATTAAAATTACGGGGGAAAAAAAAGAGAGAAAAAAAAAACAGAAAAGTTGACAGCTTACCTGATATAAAAGGAACCACCGTAATTGCCACTTAGCCAAGTCCGCGGTCCGCTTATGCAGATGTCCTTTCATGGTATAATCCTGATGCGCCTTATCCGAGAGCATGATGAGCTGCGAGTCGTTCACCCTCACTGGGAACATACAACGAATGTCGCGCGTTGAAACACACGCCCGCCATAACTGATTCCGCAACCGAATCGCCGACGTTTACCACCAATGTTCCGAGGTGTGTTGCGCTAACTAGTTGTACATCATTGTTCTCAAGTGGAAATTCATTCGACGCATTAGTCGCGCGGCTGCACAGTCGTCAGGCATTACAGAGACTGAAAATTTCTCCATTGCGATCTCGCTTGGCTAAATTAAATCATTTCACGGTGAAGCGAATTATTTCCCCTATTTCCTCCATAGGGTGATTCGGCTAAATGTGCCACCTAAATTACGTGCAAACAATTTGCCATACAAAACAGTTGTTGAAATCAAAGTTGTACGGTTTAAACCTTAAAACTCCAAATAGAAGAAAAATTGAAAGTAAAGAAAAAAAGACCATGAGAAAACCCATATAAAAATAAAAAAGAAATTATCAATCTCAAAGAGAGATTTGAACGTGTAACCTACGGGTTAAACCATCGAATGCTGCTTACCATGAAAACGTTAGAAGAATTTGAGGCAAAACGAGCACTTTATAATAACATGGCCGAAAGTCGCACGCTCGAATGCTCTCTATCTGAACTATTTCAAGAACATTGGATCTTCTGTTTCAGACAAAATATAGTCTCAAAGGCAGGTGCTGCAATAGCACGCTAGAAAAAATGACTCTTTGAACCTACTAAACAAGTACATCCCCTTAAAGGTTTCGAACCACGATGACACCTTTAAAGATATCGATTTTTTTCCTTTTACATTTTCATAAAGCTTATCACCCTAAGAATGTGTACCCACTACGAAAATATCACAGCAAAATTTTATCTCGGAAGCTCCGATTATCTAAATATATAAACGTTGAGGGCAGTTTCGTTTAAAAATAAACATCAGTTTCTTTCGAGCTTAATCCACAAATTACTAAAAATATTACTTCTTTTTTATTCTTTCGCAAGAAACAAGTTTCTTTTCCATGCAGAGAACTGCAAGCTTATTGAACATAGTGAAATGTTATTATAGTGCTTAGTGGTAAAAGACTTAAAAATTCTTCGTGCAACACGAGTATAGAGAACGTCAAATTCGTCACGCGGTGCCTACTTCAAAACGATGTGTGTGGTATTAAAACGATTCAAATATCACGAGTCGCGAATCGTGTTTACAACATCGGCTTTTCGAGTTTCGAAAACAATTTTTTGATTACTTTTCTGGTATTTTATCAAAGGGATCGGTTAAGCTTGCATTCGCTGAACTATGAAACAAAACGTTTTAAATTTTCATGTAATCGCGTGGTAGGAGTGGGCAACGCAAACAACATGCAAATGTTTGTATTAGGAAAACTAACGAAACTATGACCGATAGAGTAACGTTTAAAGTAGTACGTGATTTTTAACTCATTTGCATCATCAGCGTATATATACGCTCAATTTTCCTGATCACTATCATTATTCGTTAACTAAAAAATAGAAATGGAGGGTGTTGTTGGAGATGAAAGTAGTAATTCTGATTTTTTCTTATAATGCTGGAATATGAAGTTCTTTTACTTGTAGTCATTTTTGTACTTAAATATAAAAAAAAAAGTTTGTTGATAAAGGCCTTCTTTTCATATTTCCTTATGATGCAAATGGGTTAATTACTTTTTCTGTGACTTCACTCGAATAATGACTTGAAAGGGGAGCTGACTTCTCGTAGCAACAGCCTCCCCTCTTATAAAAATAATTGCATACACACGCTGTACAATTAAAAAATGCAACTCACCGGTTCTCTGCATCTTTGGGCTCAACATGTGCAAAGAATGTTGTCGATAGGCTTCCTTCCGGCGAATCCCGTAATAAATACTGTTTGTCCAATATTATACGGCGTAATACCGTAGAAAATATCGCCGTGCCGTCATGTAGATGTGTCGCGCACGGACGTTTATCGTGACGCAAGCACCGCAGGAACACCAATTTCTCGAGTTTCTTCGGCGAAGGCTTTTCACGAACCTAATAAGACAAGTAGAAAGTAACGCTTAAACTTCCTTATCTACAAAGATTGCATGTGGATTTTTACCGAATAAATTTCATCCCCTTTTTCCTCTCCATAAATAACGTTGCCGTACACTCAATTACATGCTTCACAGATAACACTTTAAATTGCGATATTGCATAACAACGCAGGCAACAATTTCCTAAATCTCGTAACAAGATATAGACAGTTTTTAATCAGATAAAATTTCTTAACGCTAACCGTACCACGACCGAACAGTTTCACATTTTTTTATTTCATAATTACTGAAATTACGAAGATAGTTCCATTGGAAATTATTCAATAAATTTCTTGACTGTGTGATCATTCGATGCAGTTAAGAATACGAACACTAAAAAAATAGAAACGGAAACCATATTTAAAAATATATTGCAGTTCATGGTTTGTATTAAATTCGTTCGAAAAATAATTTATTATACAAAATTAACAGGAATATGGAATGGCGGTGTGTTAAAGCGAATTTCTGTTCAAACAAAATTCATTCGACAACTTATTACAACACTGAATGCGTCATTTCTGGAACAGTGCAGTAATCAATGTTTCCTTGTTTAATTGACAGGTCAGTTTGAAATCATTAATTCACAAACATTGGTATGCAATGTTGATACAAAGACGATATGTTTCCACGTGCGAAGATTTCGTATAAATTAACGTAGAACATAAAGTTCTGTGAAAATGTGAGAAATATTATAAATCAATTGAAATTCGATTAACGATATTTTTTTAAATATTGAGCAAGCGAATTTTGAATAATTCAGAATGGCTGAACAAAAATTTATTGAAAAATGTGAATGAATGTATTTTAAATGAATGAATGTATTTCTTTTAATGTATTGGCTTTGTTAAACTGTCGTTAAACAGTATTTTTTTCTTTCCTCATTTGCGAGAACTGACCCCATTTTATTCAACGGTAACATACTCCGAATTTTTTAATTGAATGCCAATCGACGCGTGTAATGAAATAAATCAGTCCAACGAAAGAATATTTAGTTTGCAAATTGCACATGCTGTTTGCTAAACCCAATTCATTCTTCTGAATTGCTGCTTTCGTCGATATCAACGTCATCGTCACCGTACACACCGTTTACCGTTGTGTGTACAACGTTCGAAATGAATAAAATGCGCCCGCAGAATGACGGAGTATCTCGTGCTATTCCGGGCTTTTATCGAAATATTCATGTATTTGTCGATGAATTCGAATGCACGTCCTGTGATCGTATAATGGCTCGCAGAAAATTATTATTTTTCACCTTCGAAATTGGAACGAATTTTTATTTGCCGTTTTCGAAAAAAAAAATACTTCCAAGGTTAACGAAATGATTTTGAGTTGTTTTCCAACATTTCTGTAACCATACTCCACTATACTACTAATCGGAAACCGAAAAAGTTTTGGCACTTTTCAATAGGTTCTTTTTAACACTAAACCTACCATGCCCGGTCAAATTGGACTTTTCAAACTTCTGCGTACAATTTTGTACATACAACATTACCACATGGCTATTTATCTTTGCGACTTTTCTTAAAGTATGTATACAATGTATTTTTCAATATTTATTTCTCGTTTTATTTCTTTTTTCCAAAGAAATGTTTGTAGCCTGTCCTACTTACCGCAGCCGATCAATTTGACCGCACGAGATAATATGGTATTTAAATAGCTCTTCTATTTTATAACTCTTCCAAACCTAAACAATCAGTATAAAAGAAAGGCTATTCTCAATGTGACATGGTCAACTCAAAATAAATGAACCGCCTTATTGAGTGAGACGCTATCAAGTTACGCACGTGCCTGGTTGGTAATACTGTTTCATGGCAAATGCATCCAAGCCACATAGGTGGACGACACAGTACAATTTTGTAAATCGAGGAGAGATATAATAAATTTGTATCCTCATTTTATGGAAGTTGTTCATCTACGAATTTCGGCAACAAATTGACTATCACCTACGTTTAATTATATTAACAAAAACTTTTTTTAACGACCAGTCATTTTGACCACGCACGGTAAGAATAGATATACAAGAAGCGTCGGTAGGTTTAGTGTTAAGACATGGACCGTAGAACATTTTTGAAAAACTTATTTTCTAATAGATGCGTCTTTGTAATTTTTAAAGAAATACTTAATAATATTCGTAGAGAATACCTCGTTGAATCAAGTTTTACGTTTACGAAAAGCAATGTGTGTATGTTCCCAGTCAAAGAGCAAAAGTACAAAAATGTTGGAGCAATTAAGCTCTGATCACCAGAAATATCCCCTGCTTTATCGCGGCAGCCGATGGACAATGGCCAATCAATGTCCGACCCTACAATAAAGGAGCACCAATATCGATTTACAGTGTACCGTTCAGATCAGGCCTAGAACAAAATAACGCATGTAAAGTAAAAAAAGAGTGGCCATTCCGTTTAGAGGATAGATTTCCGATCTGTCGTATCGTTTGCTCTCCAAAGTGGTTGATTATGTAATAAAATGTTCACGAATCTCGTGGCATGCGTGGAGCAACGCTTTGCTGAAACCTCTTAAAGCAACGCCGGTATTTCATAATGTAACAGCGCGTAGTTGAGCATTTACTGGAGTGTTTACACAAGATGTCCTTAACTGTACATCAATATCCCAAGTGTGGCGTACCGACGACAGCGCAAAACGGAATAAAGTTCTGCCGTAAACACGATGCGTTGAAACTGTTTTTAATTCACTTATACTAAGACGAAGAAAACATCCCCGCCGTCCGATATGCAGCGGCTTCTGAAAATATTCGAACGACGACTCCCCAATTTTCAACAAATTCTCGACATTCGAACTGTTATGATTACGTTGAAAAATCGTACAGCAATAAATCTGGACAGATTTTAAAGCTCGAACGCTTCTGCTTTTACGACCCATTGTTCATCTTCTGATGAGATTTTTTGCGCGATACCACGCTAGGAAACCGAAGGCACGTTTCTTCTTGAAAATGCTATAAATTTGAACGACTATAAAATCATTGGGAAATTTTTTACAGATAATTTCTTTCGAAAATCTACAATAAAACTACATATTCGATTATTTTCGGCAGTTTCATGGGAATGCACTGAAATGAGAAACAAAGCTGAATTAAAGCAGAAAAAGTTGTCAAAGCTGATTGAAACGACATAAAACCGGATATTAAATTTGAAAAGGTCGCTTTAAAGGAGAACCTTCAGCCTTTAAATTATGGTAGATTCGGGTATGTAGTAGTCTCTTACTGAAACTGCAAGAATTTAATGAAAAACATAAATCGGTGAATTTAACAATATACATGATGAGGGGATATGATTTAGGTAGGATTTAGATTGCCGAACACATACACGGTGACCGAAACATAAAACGTACTAAATCGGCACCACGACCTCAGCATAACGTTCTGCATGGCTCGAACGTTCCTACGCCACTCCCCTTCTTCCAGTAACACATATACAGTGATTTCTCTATATATGTCGCCAAGGTCTAGATGATAAACGTCGCGGAATTATCCCCACTACTGCCTCGGACGCCGAGGAGGACGATACACGACGCTGGCAAGACCAGTGTTGTTGACATATATCGAGAATTCACTGTATAGTGATGCTTCATGAGGTTAGACAGGAGCGAAAAATAAAAAAAGCTGCCGTTGAGCTTTCGTTTTTCGGTTACAAGCACTTAAACATCGAGGTCGGAGCTCTCTGGTATCAGGGCAATTCATCATTCGCGAGACAGCTGAAAAGGAAGTCTACATTCGCCGTAAGAAATTGGGAGAGGGGCCAAAAACTGACCTCGCAGAAACTGCGGAAGCTTGTAAAGTGGAAAAGTTTAACGACACTCGACGTTGCTACAGGATTCTGCAATATTTTGTAAAGAAATGGGAGCAAATCCTGGCGTGTCTCACGCGCGAGGTGAAATCCACGCAACATCCTTTTGTATAGGATATCCTGATGGAAGATAAGAAGCATGCACTAGGATATTCGCGTATACGGTCGGGAACAAAATTAACAAGTGGAGAGACCCTTTAAACGCTATTGATAACTTTTTTAAAATTGCAACAAACGACTTGGTTTTTAGGTTTGCTTACTAGGTAATGTGTACAAAAATATAATTAAAAATTACTATTGCTCGAGATTGCGAGGAAAACGGTAAAGGTCACGATTTTTATCTTTTTCATCTGTGTCTATAATGAAAATTTAAGACATATGTAAATAAAATAGTGTACGAAACTTTAAAGCCGTTTTCTAAGAGAAAGATTCATGTTCGATGCATGGTTCCTTCGAGAAGTTTGTTCCTCTCGATGAGTAAAAAATTTGACATTGAAAAAGTCGGTCGAGGTCAATTTTGCACTAAACTTTTTCAATAGATCTTCGCCGATCCTAGGGTGTACAATCACGCCGTAACGATTCTTACACAAATAATTTCTTGACACCCTGTGCAAGCGGTTTTACACTACGTTTATACGCATTCACAAATTCCCAAGAATTGAAATCCGTAACACAATGCGCTCAGCTTGAATCCTCCTTGCTTGCAACGGACACACAACTGTTGATCTTATTGATTTCAGCGATTTAATTAATCTCGTTTTCCATTAAAGGATTATATGCAGTCGGATAACTAACTGTGGGTCGATTTCTGTGTGTGTTCATTTGAAATCAGTGTTTTTAAAAATGTTACCAAGAATGTATCGAAGGTTAATCAATATGATACTGTGAACTAGTAATAGCGTAACTAAAATTTTGTACATATGGTCAATTTCAATACCAGTCCATCTAGTCTTAAAACAGGTACATATTTTACCTGTCGTAGAATGTTCGGAAATATGAAGCGGATAAAAATCAATCCTAAAAGAGTATTTTTGAGTTTCATCCAAACCATTTTCCAAAACTCACGATTTTAAAAATCCACTATTACAGGTAGTAGGTTTAATTCGTCTGTTTTGGAACAGTAGTTTTTTATTTTTATACCAATAAGACTGGACAGAGTTTTCTTGTAGTGCAAACGCGATTTTTAAAAACCGTCCTCATACAAACCGCCATTATCACCCTCTAATATACAAAAGAAACTGAAAGGAATTTGTTTAACACTGACAGTTCTCACGAGATTAATTTCTGCAAACATACATACAATGTAATGGACTTAATAACAATTCATTAGTGTAAAATATCCTTGCAATGTGATTAATCCAGTCCCCGGGGAAGGCAATTTAATTTTGATAACTACTAGACTTCCGCTATCCCACGTTTGTTGTTAATCAAAACGTGTTAAAGCAGCTTCGCGTTACTTATGTTAACTACGCTAATCTCCGAAGATTAGTTTGGTTAGCTTTGCCCGAATAGGACTTAATATACATTTACATAGATCGAATAACTTAACATCATGCTTGATGTCGTGAATAATTATTTACTAAGAGAGATTATTTATTAAAATAATCATTAATTAGAAAGTATAGATTAATTTACTTTGTTGTATATCGATTCATGAATACATATATAATTAAGTATTACTGACAAATTCATTCGTCCGAATTACGTTTTCTGTTGAAAGCTCTGTGCCCTAATAAATGAATCATTCGGTACAGCATCACTATAGTAAATATACTCGTGCTCTTTATTAACTAGAGGTTATAATAACATTCGGTTCGAATTTCTGCAGGCTTCACAATAGTACTTTCGAAGAAATATAATATCGTACGAGCATAGGAAAATACATGGCATGGGATTAATAAATATTTTCTTCATCTTTGAAAAAATTCGTTATCGATTGGAATATGCTGAATTTTAATCATACGCTACGCATTGAATAAAAATTATAAATAAATATTTACGAAGAGGAAAATTCGATTAAACCATGGTTCATAGTTTTGATTTAAAAGAACCTAATACTTGTCGATTCTGCGCGTTAGGATTTTGTCTTTCCAAGTACTGAGAAAATGTATTCTAAATACTTTTGTTGGGGATATCTAAAAATGAATTAGCTTTCAGAGGTTCAGCGAACTAAATGTTGAATTTCAATTTTTCACTCTACGCGTCACTTCTACTTCGTCTACTTTTTCTTACAAATTTTCCATCATTATAAATAATGATGGGTTTACACGTTCTTCGAGCATGAAGAATAACACCTTATCAATATTTTAGGTGTCTGAGCTACTCAAAATTCGGCCATTTCTAAGCATTCTCCTTGGAGTACCGTGTGCTTATTAAAAGTAAAGCGCGGCGGCAGGCTAGACTTCGAGGATCTCCGATCTGCGCTTGTTAAGGGGAAAATCGTTCGTTTGAATTTCCGCAGGCTAAACGAGGGAACGTGACTGCTCCGAGAAAGCAATCTGCAGAACCGTTGAAAGAAAAAGATGAAGTGTGGCGTGGCCGCATAATTCGTACCTTTCAGCCACGTGGCTGAATAACAAATCAACGATATGTCCTTCAGAAACAAGAAACAACCGTCAGACCCGCGCAACAAATACACGGCATCGAATGGCAACGAAGAAGAAAATTGAGCACTGAACGGTAAAAATACCGATACGAGATCCGATAAAGGCGAGGGGTGAAGCATGGGAGGAAAAGACGGCATAGTGAGCCGTATGAACGTGCATTTGAGTCCCTTATATTTGTAGGTATTGTACATATATATAGAATTTATCAAAATGAAAATATCTTTTAAACTAGTGTCTTTTTGCCGTAAGTGCCATAATACGACCTCTACGCGTCCACATAGAAAAAAGACATCTACATCGAAAAGTGATACAATATATAATAAATCTTTTCATTCGACGCCTACGTTGTTAAATTTCTCCAGAAAATCAAGATTTAAATCCTTCCAACTTAAATAGTTGTACACATTCAACAGTAATCATAACCACGTTATTAGTACATATATTAATATATTTCCGGAAACCTTTTACTTTTGATTGACATTATTTTTCATTGATTGATCACATAGTTGCAGTACTAGGACCCTGATTCAAATTACTCTTGTCTGACTAATATTTTTACAAAGCTTCATTGTTTTACAACGAATGGAAAGTGGTTCGGAAAATTGACACCTTTTTGTACAATTTTTATAAATAAACCACACAAATTTATGCACACGTGAATTATCATGATGTAATTTACAAGCACGAAGGCACACGGAAATTCTTCGAATATTTTCACCGTTTTGGATTTGATTCAGTAATTTTTGTCATAAATATATATAAAATTCGCAGTCTACTTATCATATTGAATATAGACCTCTTTGAATGTGGGTCGTACTGTTCGCGGAGCAAAAGACCAAGATAGTTTCCATTAAAAAATGAATAATTGCCGGTTTAAAGAGTAAGTACTATAAATATGTAACAATATGTGAATTGTTACTTGTCGAGTTAAAAGACAGGCTTCTTGGATTGTGCGTCATATCATTCTGAGAATAAGCAATTGAAAAAAATGCGTTCAAACACACAGAATCCCGTATTTGCAAGTAAATATTTTAGGAAAGTGGCAATATGTAAATTGTTCATTGATAAATTTCAACGTCGACCTAACGTAAGCAATACGAAAGGGTCGAAACCATATCCTTTCATCTTTCGACCGATGTAATGCACAGATAATTCGAGAAATTTCCGGCTGAACGTCAAAATAAATGGAAATTCTCAATTTCTAAATGAAATATTTGTCAAACTTGAGCAAAGGATTTCACGATCTTTGACAGTTTCTTGTACTTTCATCTTTCGGTTAACGTATCGCCTAGATAATTCGAAATAACGAAAGTCACTAAATCAAGACAATTAACCTCCCAAATGAAATATTCGTAAAATTTGACGAAAACGTCCCCCGATATTTACAATTCGTTGCCCGTTTCAACCAACAAAACCGTGAAGCACTTACCGCGACCGTCCCCAAGAAGATCCGCCACACGCAAACACACACACACATACACACAGATACACACGTGTTAAGACTGCAATCCGCGGTGGCTGGGAGCACTAGATCGAAACCGAGCGTTTATCCTCGATCAGGGAAAATCAAACACCGAATCGGCCTACGCTATAAAATCTGTTCGACGCTGGTGCTAAACTCGAACGGCGCGGCATGGCGCGGCGGGTCGGAGTTCGCATGGCTGCAGGCCGCTCGAAAAACCGCGTGAAACAGGTTCGAAATATGCCAGCAAGTACGGATTCCATTCGATGGAAATAAATCCGACGAAACAACCGCGGAAGATGGTCAAAGTATCGCGGGTAAAATTCGCGATTCGATGGGGGATACGTCGACGCGAGGATGGGGGGAAAAAAGAAAATTTTGTCCACAATACCTGTTACTTCTGTCGATATATCTCTCTCCGTAGCGCTGGATTGATGCTGCACCACCTGTTCGTGTTCCAGATTCTCTGCTCCCCACCCACCCACCCACCCCCACCTACACGGCTGAATGTGCTGCTACCGAGGATTGTAGGTGCAAACGAATCTCGGCTGAGGGGATCCGATTTAAGCCGCGGTTAATCGAGTAGCACAAGAACGCAGGCCGGCAACGAGGAACAACGGCAACGTCAACGGCAACGGCAACGGCAACCTCAACCTCAACCTCAACCTCAACCGCAACGACAACGACGACTAAGAGAAAGAAAACAACGGCGACAAGGTTCGCAAAGGACGAATGTAGGCTGACGAGGGGCAACAGGACAGGTGAGATACCAGGCGAGATACGACCGAGAGGGACGAAACTGGTGGCCCGCTACCGGCGCCCGACGCTCGCATGATCGGGGGATGTTTCGGCGTTGGGGATCGCGACGTGTCTACTCGACGCAACCTGCCTCCTCTGCCTCTGCCTCTACTCCGCTCTGCTCTGTGTTTCCTCCAACCCCAGAATCTGCGCTTACCTGTCACTGCGCACACTCCTGGCGAAAGTCACCCCACACGATACCACGGGGCGGATCTATATGTGGGCTAATTGGGCTGCAAGGAATGGGATCAAGTTCAATACGACCGGCGACCGGCGACCGGCGACCGACGATTCCCTGAATCGATGGACAAAAGCGGCGAAGTCGAATGACGATGGTCCCGCCGCCGCTTTCTGAACACACACACACAAAATATCGCTTTGTACTGTCGATTCGATTCTTGAGTTTCCTTACGTGCAGATTTAGGGGCGAGAATTTTTATTGAATTATTATTGTACTGTGTATATAAATATCAATCAATTATGATTTATATTTGGACTGTCACGTTGCAATAACTAGACCGCGCGGATCTTTATGCGAAACGAAAATTTTCTGTGTCGATTGCAAACGATCACAGAAGCCAGATAGGCATTTCATTTTGTTTTTCTTGAACCCTTTGCACTCGAAGCTATTTTAACTCCAAAACGAAACATTTCTTCCGACCCAGAATATTTCCCTTCTCTATATGCTTTTTTCATGTAATACATGTGAAAATGGTGCAATTTACTCGTACAATACTGAAGGGTTTAGTAATTTATTAATACGTTAAGTGCCAAATATCATTCTCAGAGATTCTTACAAAATCAGAGTATTTTAATAAATGAAACCGAAACTAGAAATTTTAAATGTATTATAGGGGATGCTGTTTTAAGCCTTTTGAATTCTGAAGATCTTAATAAAATTCGGTTTATCTGGATATGTCACAATAAAAATGAATGTCTAAACCTAGTCAAGTTAGACGTGGCAGTTAACGTGTTGAATACAAAGAAATTTAATAATGTAAAAAATATTTTGATTAATGATACAGCAATTTTTAGTGACGCTTTATAGTTTCCATTCGAGTGTTAAGGGTTAATAATTCGAAGTCGAACCAGTCCAAAATAGTAGGTATACAGGGGGTTACCCGTAACGCGATTCACGATTTTTCACCCACTTGTAGCCATCTGATAAAAAAAAGTTTAGAACAAGAGTTGCAGGGTGCGAAGTGTACAATAGTTGTCGGTAAAAAAAGTTTCAGAAACTGTTCTCCACTATGACGGACGGAATCGCCCCTTTCTTTTTCCTACACTTTGTAGCACACTTTGTATGTTTGTAGCACACATGCTTTTTTTATGTGAAAAGCATGTACAAATCAATTAAAGACGAATAGAAAGAATTCCACTTTCAGCAAAGAAATAAAGAAAAGGAGCTGTTTTATCATCAATATGAAAGGACAATCGTATATATTTCACAATGATTGCTGTCATTTTGTTCACATTTGTAAATTTTTCATTTAATCCCTCCGCAGCAAGTAAAGCGAATTAAGAGTTTCCCGTATTTGCTAACGATACACAGTAATATCGGATATTAACTTTCGTATCGAATATTAACTTTCATATCGAGTCGAGTCGACTCTGTGTAAACACTCGGCTTAATGAACAATCAATTTATGAATATTTGTTTTTACCCGGAATTTCTCATATGCGTCTGATTTTAAATCATACTTATTCCTTCAAAGCGCCAAGGTTAAGTGACATACGATTTTTAATAAGGTCGAGCACTTCTACTAAAAATTATTGAATCCTGAATAAACAATGCAATCGTTTCATTAATATGAGAATGCTGCGGGCATAAATATCGATCTAGCTTTGTACTGATCAAGTTTTTTCTCTTGCACTCGCACTTCGCTTCCTGTTTTAAGTATCTTTTTATTGATTTCACTGGTATTGACATCTTGCATGAAATTCAATAGGTCTATAGATTTGTCAATAACTGCACATTTTATTCGTCGAGATATCTAATGAAATCGAATAAGACACTCGTAATTTATTGACAATATTCGGTGTATGCTGGGTGTCCTACCGGATTTTGACATCTTGATTTTCTCACTATTATTACTCGTAGCGAAAATGGTTTCAATGGAAATTTCAATGGTAACGAGTGGGGCGTATTTTCGTGTTATTATTTGTATAAATAGTACACTGTGCTATTCGTGAAAAATATTATGAAGAAAAAGTAATAGCCATTTGCACGAAATTGGATTCTGGAAAGATGAATAGATCAATATTTTTCAAATTATTTACATAATGTATTTCATGTGTATGTGTGTTTATTAGTCATTAATAGATTAAGAGTAAATGACTAATAGGATTAAATGATTGTGCATAAATAGTAACGTCATTCGTTCGAAGCTGTAGCAACGTTCCAGTATTGATATTCGATGTTACGAACTGCTTTCTATTTATAGAACGTCAACTGAAATTTGGCATACAGATGCCATCGACCAAGGATACCATCTTTCTACGTTGAACCTGAAAAAAATTTTAATAGTTATAAATACTCTATACTTAAAGTTGCATGTCATTTTTCACTTTTTAAGAAAGTTGTCTTTGGAAATCAAACTAACTACATAACTAACACACTAATCCATAATCTTGCAATAATCTATAATTCTTGATTTTATGCACATAACTGCGCTAATATTACTACAACGATTAATTCTACAACGATTTAGTAACATTTTATATTTATATTTCATTTTATATGTTGACAAAGAATGTGTATCCAGTTTACTTAATATAAAAAAATGTAGAAGGAAATGTTTGTATATACCATTTTAATCATAGCATCTGTTGAGAGCAATAAGATATTTTTATCGTCGTTATTTCAAGGTCCATTAAAGGTCAACTTGCTTTTTCAGCGCGGGCAGTTCCTTTTTCGGACTTTCACATTCAGCGGTACCGATAAATTAGGTCACGTATGAAATTTTCATGTTCACTGGTAAAGCACAAACGTGAACCTGATATACTCATTGTTTACTTTTTATATGCAGTTATTCGAGCGCATGCCTGAAAACGCATGAAATCACAGGAATGCACGAATAGGTACAAGTAAACCGGTTATAATTATGTGAAATCGGTTAGAGGAACGGGTTTCTATTTGCCTCTGTGCTATTTTTCATTTAAAATACGAGATGAGAAGAGCCGAAATATGAAGGCCATGATGAAAGTAATACGAAATGGAAATTGTTTAGTCGTGCAGAGAGGGTAACTTTTTCTCCTCGGTTCGAGTCAATTCCCCTGATCTCGCGACTCTGCTCGGTTACAGTGTTTCCGTCAAATTAACACTTGTCTCCCACTCTACCCTTCCCCTTCTACGACGCCATTCCTCCATTGGCTTGGTCACGTGACGCGTTTCGTTTCTGTCGTGCATGTGTCACAAGGCCACGCGACTAATCCGGTACTGGCAGAGAAAGGGTAACTGTACTCCCCTCAATTTCCCCGGTTTGGCAACACTACCAGGTGGGCCCGGTAAGGACGTTGGCCCAGGCGGCTTGATAGCGAAATTGGAAAAGCAGATGTTTTGGGACGGAACAGAAATAATAATAAAAACAAAAGAAACATTGCGATATTAGAACTTAAACATCTTTTTTTTTTAAGATGATCAATCGTTAATAGATTTTAGCAAGTTTGTAACGGACTGATCATTTTTCGACTAATAATTTACGGACTAATAATTTTTTAACATCAAAAGATATTCTATGCGTGTCTCAATACAATGAATTAATTTTCATTTTCAATTTTATAGAACTCCTGACAGAGTATATGTACAAATGTTATGTTCTAAGTCAATGTTTGTTTATTTTTTAGTAATGTGCATTTATTGTTGAAGACACTATTTTACACGTGTAGAACAATCTACATGTAGGGTCGTCTGAACTCTGATTTCTCCTGCTTAGCATGGATTATACCCTATAATCAATTCAAGTTCGACAATAATGGTTCTAAAATTAATAGGCTTCCTTTGATTAAGGTCCCTTAGTGGGATCCGTCTAAGCTGCTTCTGCTTACCTACTCGTAGCTGGCTGATCTTTATGAGACAACGTGCACGGCATTAGAGGTTGCATGAACCGCTTAATGTAAAAACTATCGATTGCAGCAATTCTTGCGAGTGGTAGAATAGTGCTGAAGTGCCAATTGAAATGAGAAATTGGATTTTGATACAGTCTCTCGTGGTACTTTTTCAATTGCGTATAACTCACCGATGCCAAACCTATTGGGTCATTGTAAAAGTTCTACTCTTGTCTGCGAACCTTTTTCGTCATTGCAAAATTTCGATTTATTTAGTTATCGATATATTTTTCTTATTATTATTTTATTACTATTTATTGATCGGTATATTTTTGCGAAATTGAAATACCTACGTGTTTTTGTAACTTAATTCTTCTTGTAAAGTTTTCAGAATTACATTGATTAACAATAAGGTAAATAGTAGATTTATGAATAAAATTTCTATCGTCATTGATAAATTCATTTCGTAATTCGTAATTGCTAGTCTTTCATTTTCGAAAGACCATTTAATCACTATCAGAAAATAAAGTGTTCAATATCAAATGACGGTGCTTGGATCCAAGATCTTCATCTAAAGTCTACTTTGTTATTTCTTAACATATTTTAGCACTTATGAAGTGTCTAGTAAAAAGATAGACATATCTCGGAAAATTGATAAATAAGCATCGTTATCCACGAAGCTACTATAGACATCTGCTGTTCGAAAATGAATAAACTTCTTATTCGATTTTAACTTTCTCGATGGCCACTTCAAACAGAATCTTCAAACAATTTTTAATGACGTAAAATTCATAGCGGAGAATAATGACAAAACTTTCCGACCTACTTGTTAAGCCCACTGGGAAGTCTCAGCGTTCTCTGACAACATCAGTTCCATCGTTTAGTCTCAATTCCTTTTTTTGCTTAATATCATAATATGTATGTTAAACCAATTCTTAAATTGGTGTGCACTTTTAAATTAGTTTTGTTAAAATTAAGTATAGGATTGTGGTCAAATATTAATTTATAGTTTTAATCTTATACTGATTTTCTATTATAAAGTGGCGGACAAAAAGAAGTTTAAATAGTAGTAATATATATATATATATATATATATATATATACGATAACTACCATAATTTTCACAAACTGAAATTTTATTTTAAAGCAGCAATGAGTGTATTTTATAAATATCTACATCTTATAAAATAATGGAGATGAGAAAACTACAAAAGGGAATAGAAAATTGATAGTTTATTTGAAACAATGAAACAAGTAGGTGGAGGAAAGTAAGCTTCGTTTTGCATTTTTCTAATTGCAATTTTGATATTCAAACAATTTGTTAGTTAGATTACTTTAGGACCTCCGGTGCTCTTTATTACAACTGATAGTCTATTTGGTATATAATATAGTGATATATTGTTAAGCGCGACTGGTTGAAAATACGACACTGTCTTCGATGCTAACGAAGTATCGAAATACTCGTTCGAATAATACGCGTAACGCGTAACGCGTAACCTCGATAGATTTTCCGAAACGATGTTTGCACCGTCATACTACACATCAAAATAACTTAATCGATAGACTCCCTGTTCGCGTATATTTGTTTACTTGTAACAAGCCGAAATATTTTTAGATGGCGCTCTGTGACACCGCGCACCGACGGAAAATTGATATTACACTGCAACAACATTGTGAGATAAGAAAAAAAAATACTACTATATCCGAAAAATGGAATGTTGCTTCGGGAATTTCTGGATTACAATTCCTACGGACACAACTCCACGTGCATGGATGAAGGGGCTACACACCTTTCATAAAATAAAAAGTCGATTTTGCAAAAATGGTATATTCTGTTAGCACAATCCTTTTAGAGTATTCTACCAAAGTTTTATTTGGAAATTCGTAAAAGTACTGGATTTATACATAACTCCGAAAGTGCAGTCGTATTGCACAGTGGTAGGTAACAGATAAATGACACTTTAATAGCGTTGTTCTCGGAACGGAGTTTTCAAAATTTCTACCAGAAATATCTGAAAAAGATTAAAATCATTTTTGAAAATGTCAATTATAATTAAGCTAGAATTAATACAATTCCCAAACAACTGTAGGAACAGAAGTTTTATATTTGTATCTACTGTTACTCCCTTCTTGACGCCACATGTTGCTAAAGGAGGATCCACTTTCATCTCCAAACAAACACCTCTTCGACGGTGGTATAGCAACTTTGGAGAACTCTAGAGGATGTTACCTAGATGTGCCCGTACCTACCCTACCATTTTCTAGATGATTTTTGAGCATATAGAAGAGGTGAACTTACCCATAAGCGGATGCAGTCGAATCAAGTTTATTAAGTGCAACGAGTTAATAAAATAATATAATCGTTTCTTCTTTACTTTTCTACAGGTATATTATGCGATATTGAACACTACTTCTATACTCGGAGAAACCATAGATGTACATAATTACATTCGAGTCTCTCGCTCATTCTCCGCGTTCACTCTTGACCCGCTCGAAAACAAAGCCGCATAAGTAACCTGATCTAAAATACGGCGAAAGCTGACCCCGAACCTTCGCCTTATATCAGAACAAAACTGCCAATGTTAATACATATTTCTTGTGCGGATTTACAATTAAGAAGAAAATACGAAGCGTCTCCTATAATTTTGTCCTATTTGAGGACTGCAATGTTAGAAGTAACATAGAAATGGATAGCCTTGTTGAGTAGAAGGCTAATCACACCGTGGATCGCGAAAAAAAAAAACAATCATAAATACGAAGAAGATAGTAAATAATAATTTTACCGAGGTTAAATCGATACACATTGTTTATGCGGTTCATGTTGATACGCGTTCTCTTCCATAAAATAAATAAAGTAAATCCTTTTCATCGAGAAGGGAAAAACAAACTCCGACAGAACAAATATTGTTTATCAAATAAATCTTTGAACAGTAGATATTTACGTTCCCATCCGCCGATTCAGTTTATTTTTCACCTGATATTCTCATTGAGATAATTCGGAATCCAATAGATTTATACCTATTTGGTATAAATAGGTATAAATATTATCTTCGTCGTAAATGACATCCATTGTAGAGATGACTAATGTGCTGGATAATAATTAAACAATCATTTATATTAAAATGATTGCAGTGAAAGGATTATCAGGTTTGATAATGATTTCGAATGTGCCACAGATTGATGGCCAGGGCAAAGTTTTATGGACCGTCATAAATCCAGAGAAGGGAAACGGAAGTTATTTATGACTGAACCCAATAGATAGGAACATATCATAGATATCTCGCATTATATCGTCCGGAAAGTTCATGCTGTCTACTATCCATTTTCCCTAAGGAATCAAATTTCGTTTGACTTCGCAAGAATAATTCTCCAGAAACGTTTTGTACGTTTGAAACGTTCTTTATGTCATTAGATGCAATTTTTTCACTTTTATAGGAAATAAAAATGAAAGAGTGCAAGTAAATGTGGAGGGTACTTCAATCGCGCTACGTTCGACGTGTAAAAAACACCGTATTAGTTCGACAGTGAAACTGTACCCACAAAATGTCAAGTATTTGGGTTGCTGAAAACAATATGAACAGAAATCTAAAAAAAAAAAACAAATAACTGATACAAGAACAAGTCGAAAAGCTTCTCAAAGAAAACAATAAAAATTCTTGTGAATTTGATAAAACTGAATTGAAATAAAAATTTTAATTTCAGTTTAATATTTTGTCCAATGTTCATTTTTTTTATCGCCACATCTTCTCGGCGTCGGGTCTATTAATTTGTTATATTTATCGACAGTGATATTACCTGAAGCCGTTTTTATTATATCACAGACGAGATATAGAAGTAGACCAATCACCCAATGTATTTTTTTGTCTCACGTCCGCAGGGCTTTAGAGCCCCCTTGCCATTTTTGTGTCACATCCTACCGTATCGATCGGAACCAATATTGTGGAACTAATATCACAGACGAGATATAGGAGTACGCCAGTCACCTTATGCTGTTTCGTGGCGCACGATATGAAATACCGACCCTACCCAAATAGAACAACCAAACTTGCAAGTACTTATTCTAAAAGAAAGAACAGACAAGAATAGTAAATATGTTTGTACGCATTAAATAATCGTAAATAAAGTAGAGCATTAGTTTAAAGTATGTAAAACTATTGCAATATATACTTTTCTTAATGACAGGAGTAATAAACCAAAATTAATTTTACTATATTTCGTATTTTTGTAATACATTCTTCATAAATACTATTTCCACTGTTCAAATACACGTGCCATATTACATCTCCAAATCATATTAAGCACCTATAGTAAAAATGAAGTATACGGAATATTCAGTTCTTACTAAGACGCCTAAATTCGCAAACTATCGGTAACGTTGGTGCCAACGTTCCGCGGTCGTCTGCTACAAATTTGCTGCCAATCTAACAGTACTTTGTTTACTGGGTTTCTATACATTTCTGTTTCTAAATTGACAACACATTCCGTTTACTTGTTTAACAATAAACAATAAATATATTAGAGATTTGATATTATTCTATAACACATTTATAATAACATCTTTATTACAGCAAATTATCTACAGTTATTTATAGTTCTTTTTCCATAGCTAATCTTGATAAACTTTGCGATAACATTTTGAATTTATTTTACTCAAACTAGATCAAGAGACTTCTATATTAAAAATGGAAACTCTTTACAAATGTACTAATAAGCTTTCTCACTTTTTCCATGGAAGTATTTATACTTATCGACAAAATTAAATATCTAATAATAATCTTTATAATATATAAATTAAAAAAAATTAAAACTTAGAATTCATTGAAAATGCTAAAAAATGCATAGATATGAAGGTAGAGTTATACAATTCTAATAAAAAAGATATTATATATTGATATGTGTATAAATGAATGAAAGTAAACTATAAAATTCCAATTTTTTTATACAGCAACTGCTTTATTATCAACTAAATGTTTCAACAAATGCCCATTTAATCAGGCACTTCAATTCATTGATCTTTTGCAACTATTCGCTTCATATACTTTTTCATTCCAGAAAATATACCGTAGTTTTATAGTTTATTTATCGGTAACATTTCTCAAAAAAATAAACAAATTTTACAGAAATTACTTAAGCATAATCGAATGAAAATACCTATAGTATTTCTAGTACAAGTAAGTTTTTAATGTATTGTCTATTTTATGTTTTATATCATCTTATCCTTTAAATCTTATTGTTTTCAAGTATAACCAAATTAGTAATGACAAAAAATATTTTAATTTTGCAAGCAAGCAATACTTTTATGAATACTTTTATATATATATACTAAGAAAATTGTTTTCCGGAAACAATTATATACGTTTTCGGCATACTTTTTGGAATCTAAATTTAATTTTGATTTATCTAAAAAAAAATTAAATAAAAGATGTAGATTCTCGCTTAATAGTTTATATTTATACAATAAAATGTTAATTAACATAATGAGGAGAAAAATCGTCTCACGATTATCAAGATAATTAAAAGTTACTATGAACATGGAACCAATTATGTCGTGTAGTATGCTAATAAATAAAATACTTCAATATGTAAATATTATTGGAGGAGTTATACATTTCAAAAATGCAACTTCACACGTTCAAAAAATTTGAATATGTTCGATCACTTATTGTTTAAAATGCATAATTATAAATAAACATGATTACGTTCATAATCTAACTCAATTATTATAATATCTTTTACGTGGTATTGTATAATCACGACAATGATAAATAAGTGAGGATTATCAGACAATTAGTTAGTAGACATAATGACATACAGAAAATTTAATATCTGTATAACAAAATAATCAACCCGGTACTTTTGTTTTGCTTCAGGGATACATTAAAGGTACCAAAATCAGGGCTATAAATTACTAATTGCACAAGCCATTTTGTAATTGAATATGAAAAAAGGTGGTCACGCAAGATGCTACATTCACTTACTTTCACTATAAACGAATAATTTTAAGTAAAAACCCATAAATTTACACTAACATTAAGTAATTATCCATTAAAATTATATCTTTTTGCAGAAGTAGAAATCTTCTCACAATTAATGTATTTTATTGTTAGAAGATTCTTTACAAATATGTCTGATGAACCAGTGATGAAATCTAAACAACATCTTTGTATTCCCCGCAATATAGAAAATACAGTTTCATTCTGTTTACTCTTACAAAACTTTTATTATTTTTATAGCAAAATTGTGGACATAGGTGCAGGGTATGCAGCTGGTGCGGGTAATGTGATCAGTAAACTCGGAAAGATAGGGGTAATGTCACTTTGCATCATGGATGATCTGAGATCAGTTGTCCATAGCATATCTCCGAGTCCACTCTTTGGCATTACGTATTGCTTCAATTTCATTTACTTTCCAGAGTTCAGCAACATCATTTGCCAAAGGATCATCTGGGTTCGGCGCGCTTAAAAGTGCTTGTATCGACAGTAAAACTGTTCTAATTTGAAGAGCAGGACTCCATTTCTCTTTGAGAATATCCAAACAAATCCTGCCCAATCTATGTAACAAATACAAATATTTTTAACAAAAAAAAAATACAAATTTCAGTTCTGGTGTCTTAAAAATTCCATAACAAAGAATATCGATTTAACTTTAACTTGTATTTAACGATAAAGCAATAATATCTATGGAAAACTTATTTTAATCACGATAGGAACAAAGCAATAAAAGATTAACATATAAGTAAATACCTGTCTATATTTGGATGATAAATTTTTGTAATGAATCTAACTTTAGGAGCAGACATTGGATAGTCTTCTGGTAGGAACAACTCAAGTTTAAAAAGTCCACCTTCGAACGGCGAATCTTCTGGTCCAGTTACTATTACATGAAAATACCTAGCGTTTGTATCATCTGGAACAGCACTGATACCAGGAACTGGTTCTTGCATTAATCTCTGTGTTTCTTTGACAATCCTTCGTGGTAGAGCAGCCATGTTTGATGGAAAATCCCTAAAAAAAAGTTTTTTTGCTTCCTCTAACTTGTTTTTCAATTAATAAATACAAACTAAAATAAAAAATGCATAAACTGAAATACATTTATCTACTATAGATTGCATTGCCAAAGCTCGTTGTTTATGAGTTGTGGTAGTTCCACTCTTTTTAAATAGGTTATACTAAAAGTTTATAATACTATGATATTTGAAAGAATATGCATCTGCCTCCCAAAAATATAAATCGTATAAATATATATTTGAGAGAGAGCGAGAGAGCGAGCAATAACATAAAAATGTAGGTATTTTATATAAAAGAATTTATTACTTTATTAAGCATGTATGTAAAATTATAAAATAAAATTGTCTACCTTACATAAACTTATACATAATATAAGGAACAGTTATGAAAGACAAATTTCATAACAAATGTGTACGTGTACAAAATTATATTAATATTCTGATCATTTCTAGTAATTTTGTAGCATGGTATAAAACACATACATATGTAGATACAGGCACGAGTTAATAAATGACCAACAAAAGTAAATGTAGGTTATCAGAAAATGGTTTACTTTATTTTTATAAACATAGTATACACTATGGAATTATCGAAACTTTTATACTACAAGTCTTCAACAGGACCGGCAATGTGTGCTCCGTTAATTGACAGTTCGTCACGCTACATAAAGCTCTACTGAAATAAGAAATTTGTATCGCTATACAACAACAAAATGTTTTGTTCAACCACGAATCTACCCAGGGGTTATCGTAACGAATGTAACAACACTATATGAATCGAACGGAAAAAGCATAAATGTTCGATATTTCTCCTTGAATATCTCTGCCAACCTCCAAAGCTGCTTGAAGACTTCTACATATGCGTAAACAATGAATTCGTGCATGAAGTCACGTATCGCGTAAAACTCAACTGTGCAGGCAATTCCAGTTGTGTAAGAACGTTGAAAAAAGATTGGTTTACGTGTAGCCGTAAAATACGTACGATTATCTGAAAATTTCCCCGCGTCTCCCCGCAAAGTCTGGCAGATCGTCCGCCTCTCTGGTGGCCTTTTCTTCTGGAAACCTCCAAATCGATTTTTAATCCTATTTTCGCAGTCCGTCACCGTCTTATGATGATCGGCTTGCCAGCCGACTTTAAAAAAAAACTACTTGTAATCTATGGTACAATTCCAAAGAAACAATTTAACGAAGTGTTAATTAAATTTCCCCACGTAAATGTGTGCTACAGTCCTCGCAACCGCTTCTCGCGATTCATCTTATCACGCGTTGATGGCGCTGGACGTGAATGTGAATTCACTGCGTAAACCAATTTAACAGTTTCTTCAAGGATCACTTCTCGCTGCCGTCATACGATAGACTGGATAACTTCGAAACAAAATTAAATTACACACTGTTACGATCGGGAACATTCTTATGCAAAAATCGGATTAATTTTATTGCGAATACAGTTTTCAGATAAATTTCGTTTATGTAACCAATGACAGAGAGGAGCAGAGAGCTCTCACGCCCGGGGTTTTTGTGCAACCAATATTGTGCTGCTCGATGACCCAAATTTAGCCTGGATCAGCTCCTACATCCACGATAGAGAGGCTCCACGTTTAGCCTGGATGAGATTTCACATCCACGTTTAGCATGGAACAGACCCATACCACCGACGAGATAACTTCTGCCAGCTAGACGAGTAAACGGCGACGACGCTCGACGAGGGCCGACGAGCGACGAACGTCGAAGACCAAGCTACTGCCATATGGCATACAATGTAAACGGATGGAGGATCGAGCATTATTAGCAATTTATGCTTTTATGTTTTTAATGAGAGCAATATTGTTAATACGAATGAGTTTTAGAGCTTATCCCGATCAAAATGATTCCAAACTTGATACCATTTGGACTGTCTTTAATGAAATTATAATTTGTATCGTAACATTACGTATCAATGAAACTTGTTCGATTACACTCGAATTTGACCACATTTTCATCAGAAAAATTCCCTCCATTCGCTCGTCACAATTTTATGAGGATATATTGATAAATCTAAAAGTTTAAACTTTCATTCGTGCGCGATTCTCCATCCGCTTACATTGTATGTCGTTTGTCGTCGCTGGGTCTTTGAATCTCGGCGCTCGGTAAAAGTAATTCGAAGATTTATTGGAAGCATTCGAATAGAAAATACAGATAAAAGATGAAAAAATTATTCGAAGTTCGATTAAATCCACTTCGAATAAAAAAAATTATCTTTTTTCGTCGGATAAATTCTCGTCGAATAAAATTATTTATTCGATACTCGTCGAATAAAGATACTTTTTTTATTCGAACCTTCGAATAAGGAAATAAAAATTTTTTTATCTTTTATTCGTTAATCGAAATTTTTATTTAGATAAATATTTTGCCCAACTCTGGTCGGAGAATGTAACATTTGATAATCGATATGGGTCCGTGATGATTCACCTTCTCAACGACGAGAATTTCCTTAGTGGTCTTCTGCACCGACGAAATACCGTCGTTGACCTTCTGTTTCTTACTCCAGCCAAAATCTATCCTAGAGGGCGGTAGGAAACACCGCATTTTTCGAGCGACACATTCTCCCGTAAGGCTGGCAGTCTTTATATATATCTCGTCGGTGCTGGCAGTCTTTACATACATCTCGTCGGTGAAGCTGCTCGGTTCTGTTCCCTGCTGGAAGCTGCTCGGTTCTGTCCCATGCTAAACGCTGTTCGGTTCTGTGCCATTCTAAAAACGGCGATGTCACGAAAATGGGAACGCCGTAACCCCGAGCGTGAGCACTCTCCTATCCTCTCTGCTTATACCTCGTCTGTGGCTACACGTTCCTCTCTGCCGTGGGTGTGGGATCTGTTCTAGACGAGAATGTAGCGCGGGGGCAGCACTGTTACGGAGGCATAAAAGCACCCGGGCGTGAGACCTCTCTGCTCCTCTCTGGTTACACTTTTCAATGCAGCCACTAATGCGGCACTGTCAGTGGAACCAACAAATTGCAGTAAAAGTTAGAAACGATGTTTGTCAGAAAATGTCTTTTACTGCTAATGAAATGTTAGTTCAAAGTTTATGCTATTTAAAATCTATTTTTAATCAAACGGTTGTTTGATATTTTGTAATTATTACCATAGCAAAAGTAAGTTTCTACATTACTATTGTTGAATATATTGTATTTCAACTTATTTTAGAGTGATGTCATAGAATGTGTATACAAATTTATGCATATATTATTTTTTCAATTTTTATTGCTGATAACGTTAATATCATGATTTATTAGTTTTTAGTATGTTATTAGCGTTTTATCTGTTTATAAGTACGTTTGCTGTTTTCTATTTAATGGTATTTAATAATTTAATGACAGTCATATAACCTCACAAGTGAAACAAAATATTAAATAAATAGACTGTTACTTTACTAAAATAATATTAAAATATCATTATCATACGTGACTCACTTATTTTTTTGTTTATTGATATTGTTGGTTTATTTCGTTATTTTTTGTGAAATATAACTTTCATTTAAAATGCTTGTGTTTACAATATTTTATACAAAGGCAATGACTCGTTAGAAAGTGTGATTGTGAAATTATTTTCTCATTAATTTAGAACTTTATATTTTGAAGAAGTTACTAAGGAAACAGTGTAATTAAATTTTTTATATTTTATAGAAGGCTATTAAATATGGCTGACGTGCGATTACTAATACAAGAAGAAGGTCGAGCAGCTAGAAATTTGATAGCTTTTAATGTACCAGTTGGAACGAGTAATAGTGAGAAGGTTACTAAAAAACCACCTAGTGTGCCAAGATTATCACAATCAAGTACAACTAAACGATCAATGAAACCAACAACCAGAGTACGATCAGCTTCCACTGGTCGAGACAAAAAATCTGGTAAGCTAAAGTTATAAGATAATACTATATTATAATTCCCTAAGTTTTCATTTATTTAACTGCGCCACTACTGTTTGTCAGGTGGACCACACGTTCTTCCAATGGGTGGCATTAATTTTTTTTTTTATTTTTTTTTTAATACTAGAAATAATCTATAATTGAACACTGTATTATGATATGTATTAAACATTTTAATTTAATGAGAATCAAAGTTATTATTTTAAAACCATATACATTTTACTTGTATTAAATTTTGAATATATGCTGAATTACTTTTTTCTCACGATAGAATTACAGGCGAGATACTGGGCTTTTTTATTTGGTAATCTGCAACGAGCTGTTGATGGTATTTATCAAACATGTGAAGAAGATGAAAATATTTCAGAGTGCAAAGAAGTGATACTAGTTTTAGAAAACTATACAAGAGATTTCCATAATTTGATTGAATGGTTTAAAGTGAAATGGGCGTATGAAAATTCACCGCCTCCGCTAAGACGTACTCCATTAGCATGGGAAGTTAGGAAAACATCTCCTTGTCGTATCTGGAATTCAACGATGATTCCAAAATCCACTAGTCCTTTACAGAGAATGAGCCCTACTGAATCTGTGTGTCGAAGTCCTGTTGACCAAATTATTTCAGAAAGTAAGACTATCTCTGTAGATAATAAAGTCAGCCAAGTAAAGGGAGAGCCTGCATACAAATTGGTAAAAGATAATAAAAGTAACGTCACCAGAAATAATTCAACTTTAAGTGAAAAATGTAAAAGTCCAATAGATAAAGGAACGAATCAATCATTGATCAAAGACAAACTCGCTTCGATGAAAGTAAATAAAACTCTTGTCAAACATGTAATATGTTCAAAAACAAGTGGTAGTATTGTAATGGATCAAAAGACAAATGATAATTCACAACGCGATCTGAAAAGTAAGTTGGACACCAAAAGTGTTTCAAAACCAATTAAAAATACATTACACAGTAATTCTGCTAAAATAGCAGACTCTAATGTAATACAAGAGAAAAATGAACAAATAATCCAGAATGATAAGAATATACAATTAATTACTCTTACATCGACGGAGAAAGAACTTTCTAAATCTATTGGTGTGGATAATAAATTGAGTGCTCAAAACAGTCCGTTAGTTAAGTCTGCGGGTTCGAGAAATGATTTAGGACTAGGAAAAAATGAAATTAATGCAAAAGTAAAAAAGCAAAGCACAGGAAAAAGTATTCGAGCTGTTGGCGTAGAGAATGTAACATCTGAAAATAAATTAATAGAATCTAATAATACTATGGTGAAAGAAAATAATACTATCAGCTCAGCGAATAAAAGTGTACAGAATATTACAAAAGTTTCAAATAAAATTACTCAAAAACCAAAAACGCAGGCCAATGTGAGTGATAATATAAATAATAAAATTGTTACAAAAACTGTATCGGACATGTCCTGCAATAATTCAAACAAAGGGTTAGTTAACATTAACAAACCAGCATATTCTACAGTATCGCAAATGAAGGTTATTAAAACGAAACAACCGGGTCTCCCGGAAACTCCTAAATTTTTTCGAAGTAAAACCACGCTAAGCGATAAAAATACATCCACTTCAAACAAAATGAAACCAGGAACGTCCGTCATAGTGAGGCAACGATTTCAATCTTTTGACGACAAGGTATTTATTATCATTTCGTACTTTGTTAGTGCTTATAAAATTTGTAATTACTTTCTTTCTGTATTCTTATTAGATTTCGGAACAAAGTACGCTAAAAAAGGATCAAAACTGTAAGGATATAAATGGTTCAGTAGAGGTACTAACAAAACAAACGCTTACTGTAAAAACAAAAGAAGAAAATGATGGTTGGCAAACAGTTAGAGGCCGTTGCAGAAGAGGAAGTACTTATAATTTAAATATGTCTACAAGATTTCACAAACCGAGTACCGCTACATCTTTACCAGCTCTATCTATAGAAAGTCCGTCAGAAAAAAATAAAAAGAAATGCTTGACTCCAGATGGAAATGGCAAACAAAAAAAGAAATGTATTGGGGAAAAAGAAGGGAAAAACATAAGTAACGAGGTAGAAAAAGTGAAAGGGGAGTCAGTTGCAAGCCTTACCATTAAAGATAAGGTAGAAGAGGTTTTCAAAAACACCGTTAATTTGAATGAAATAAATTCTACATCGATGATTGCAGCTATATTTAAGAGCGACGCAGAGTTACTCGAAAAACGTATACAACAATTTATGGCTGCCCAAGCAGAAAGAGAAAGAATAATTTTGGAAGAGGAAAGAAAAACGGAAGAAGCTGATTCTCAGCGATCGCAGCAGTTGTCGGACGAGGAAGCTTCCTTGCGTAGGCAAATTTTGGAATTAGGATGTGCAGAAACTGATGTTGATACAGAAACTGATGAGACAGACGGTGAAATGGTCCTTGAAATAGAAGATGAACCAGCGACGTCTCCTACTGCAGTGCCCGATGATGTCAGTTTAGAAGATAGGTATATATATATATATATATATATGTGATATTCGTCGCGTTTAATCTGGCTTTTGTTTTGGATACAATTTAGCATAGATTGTTCTAGGTATGAGAATGTATTAGAGGGAATGTCTTGGGCTGAGTGTGTAGACACGCTCGCACAACTACGTGCGTTAGTAGCTCGTCATCCCGGTAGAGCTTTAGAATTGCATCAAAAGCTTTCATCTCCATCGAGAAAAAGGTCATTACCCGAGACACTACGGAGATACCAAGCAAAACAGGCTTGTGCACAACATAAGCGTCAGAAGTTGTTGATGGAGAAATCACAGAGATTACGAGAACTGTTAAACAAAGTGAAAGACGTTAAGAGTGCCAAAAGTCAGTTGATAGAAGACAAGAGGGTGCGAATGGAGATGAAGTTGAAACGGGCAGAAGAGAATAGAACGCAGCATCTATTAGAAGTTGTGAGGAAAGCTCACGACGAAGACTCGAAATTGAAAGAAATTGCTTTTATCAACGAACTTGAAGCGCAGAATAAAAGACACGATTTCATGGCATTATGTCAGGAACAGGAAGAGAGATTACAAGTACACTATATAAAATTATATGCCCAATGATATGTCATTTATCCGCTTATAATAATCTGATTTTTAGGGAATCCACGAGGAACGTCAACGTCGACAGGAAGAAAAGGCTGCTAAAGAAGCTGCAGCTGAGGAACGCAGGCGAGCCTTAGAGGCTGAGAGGCAACTGCGTATACAGAAAATGAAGCAAGCTCGTCGTGAACGTGAAGAAAGGGTCGGTAAAATGCAGCTAGAAAGAGAAAAAGAGCGACAGGTAATAACATTTTTGATTATTATATTATTAATTGGTACTAATTATTATTAAATCAATAGGAACTCGCAAGAGAAAAAGCTAGGGATCGAGAAGAACGTTTATCGGCCCTTCATGCAGCTCAGTTAGCGAATCAAGAAGAGTTACAGAAGAAAATAGCTCAGAAACAACAAGAATCAGCGAGGAGACACGTTGAAAATATAGAGCAGATTCGACAAAAAGCAGTTGAATCTTCGATTTTAAGGTCAGAGGAAGTTCCACCAACTTTGAAATCCTATCTTGCCCAGAAACAATGCTCTTTATGTGGAACAGTTGTAAGTATTTATTTTTCTTTCACATCCTGTTGTGATTTGTCTTTTAGTCATTTACTTATGTTAATATTTATGATCTTGTCGTTAACAGATACCGAATGAAGTATATCTCCTAAGTCATTTGAAAGGAAAGATGCACATCGAAGCCGTACGAAGCACACACGATGGTCGAGAACCATCTCGAGATGAGTTGCAACGGTTTAATATATTGCAAATACGTGATTTGCCGATCTCAATTATCGATAACAATAATTCCAATGAAATTAAAGCTGCGAAAGAGAAACAGAAAGCTTTAAAACGGCGGTGCAGGAAAATGAAACAACGTATGATTTTACGTGGCAAAGAGTGGGAAGACAACCATAAGACCGATGTAAATCAATCGACAGAGTCGACAAATAAAGCTAAGTTCCGTCGAAATTTAAAGGAATTGGATCGGTTATATAATAATCATTCGAAAACTGCGTGGTCCAGCGTCGCCATTGCTGCTTTGGAACGTTGTCTAGGTGAAATAACAAGAGCCTTTTCGAAATCGGTAAGTCTCTATTTTAAAGTCTTCCGCCTTAATAAAATAATTCAATGTTTCTATGATTATCTATTATTGTTTGAGGAAACTAAAGTATAGTTTGGTTTCAGTGTCCACTTGATCAAAATGCATTTAGAGGTTTAAATGGATACGATGTTCTAACGAGTCTGTTGAATTTAGGACTGCAAATGCAAAATGCATCTCATAATTTACCAAATAAGTAAGTATAAAATTTATTATTTGCATAAATTAATTTTTCCTTCGAAAACAATTTAAAAGACGTATTGAAATTGAAATTGTTCCAAATAAAATTGAACCCCTATCTGATTTTTAACTTTATCGTTCCGTTTGAATGCTTTTATTTTATTTTAGGAGAGATCTCAGTAAATTTCAAAGTCAGTAAATTGCAATTTCAAAGAGTCTTATTTCATGTTTCAGAAGCATCATTTCCGTATGTCGAGTGTATAAGCTTAGTGTCAGCGGGAATGACACTAACATTGAAGTAGTTGTGTCCAGCAACAGAATTCTGGTCATCTTGGATCTTCTGCTTCAACATTTAGAGGTATGTTTTGTTCTCTTACATGATAAATTTGTAAAAGTTTTTTATTTAATTCCATATGCACTGAAATTGTTTTTATGTTTTCACTACTATACTAGTATGTTTTCGAATTATTCCCTCGGGGTAAGTATAAATTTAGAATTTACTACTATGTAATAGTAAACACTTGACAACAGTCAACTTAACATTAATTAAATTAAACTATATCTACTTTTCTTACTTTAACTTATAAAATTTTAAAGAAATAGAGAAACGTCCGACTCTTTCGCTTAAACAACTTATTTTTACTATTTTAAAGTTCTAATGTTTGCAGCTTCTAACATTATCGCTCTACTACGGATATCATTTCGCTGCATGAACTGATTGTGTAAAGCAAATAAAGCATACTTTAATTAACAGTATAATTCGGTATCTGTATAATTAAGTCCTATTCTGAAATAGTAGGTATGTAAATAAAACCGTCATAGTGCTAATGACTATTAGACTGTGAATCTTTGTGGATATTTATATTATTAAAAAGCAGTTAATAAAAACAGGAATTGTATAGAAGCATTTATCTTAATACTACACGATTTTACTGGGTAAAGGAAAATGGTAAAAATACGTCGAATTTTTCGCAATCTTTATTTTACAAGATTTTATTTATTATAATTCACTATTAAGAATATGTAATTATATACGCCTTGCTCTTCTTGAAATAAAATTTTATTCGAACAATGCCGAACACTGGCGCTAGCAAACGGGGACTTTGCGCGTCGGTGACGCGTGAGCGGATTCCCTGTCGATTTGCTCGTTCCTCGAGCTCATTTCGAGGCTGGTAAATAAACGAACGCAAAGACCATCATACCTGTCCTGTCCGACTTGTCAAAATAAGGATTAAGAGTCTTAGGGCTGGTTTCAGCTTGCGTCCTTTACTCTGAAGCCGGCTCTCTTCGAGTATTTAACTCTTTCTCCGAGCACGAGTCCGTAAGCTGGTTGCTGGAATCCATCGAAGAATTTCGGTTGTAAATAGTACACTGTGCATATACAGTGTGAGTCACATAACTGGAACAAGCTATATCTCTTGTTCGATTCCAGTCTAACATTAAGGGCTTACGTAAACGGTTGAACGGTTGAGAAATAAGGGAAATTCAACAATTTTCTTTTTTTATATGTAAAATTATGTGTCTTTAAAACTTCAATACGTACATCTTATTGTATAATATTTATGTAGTATTTTCTGAATAATTGAAATATCTTGAATTCCACTGAATTTAGTTTTTTATTATCTATCATGCTATCGTAAAAAAATATAGTGTTCCATTTTTAAATATGACCAAAAAATAGTTTTTTTACCATTACATTTGCCCCTTAAAATGGTGTAACTTCGTCCAGAGGAGTTTCTTCATTGAACCGTAAATTCGGAAGATATTTAGGTGTTCTCGTTTATATGGTTCACCCTGTGTATATATGTATAATAGAATTTCTTCGTTAAAAAGGCTTCATAACATTTTGATTCTAAAATCGGACATTTCACACGCAACGACCCAATATTATTAGCCGTGTCAAGGCACGTTCAACAATATTCACATTATTCTGGTGAAATTGTTTCATATACATTGCTCGACGATACCTCTAAATTATAAATTCAGTTGGCCATGAACTTTCATATTTAACGTTTAGTATCTATCTTAATCTAACATAGTACACTTTCGCAAAACTAGAATTTTCAAATAGCCTATGATAACGTAGTTTCATTAGCCATTAGGATTTTTCTTAATCGCTCATTTCAATAATTGCTGCAACATTTAAAAGCTTATTCATATTCATTACGCCCAGACGAAGCGGAACTTGATTTTCCCTGAACCGTGTAATTTATTAAATGGTGACGAATTAGGCGTGAATTACACAACTTTTATCATTTGTGTACAGATTTATGTGCAGATAGCACATAAAATACATTTTGTAGCAATGTTCTAATGGTCTAAAAATGGCCTGTCATGCGATTATGATAATGTGCAAGGAAATTATTATTAAATGTTTAAACAATATTTTAGTTGTAAGAACACCTTTCCGTTGTAGACCTAAAAAACTCATTTTTCAATCAACATTTTCTACTCAATTTACTTGATATTTTATATGTATATAGTAATATTATTTTGTAATATGTAATAACGTCTCGTTAAAAACGCTGCCGTGTAATTGCTTTAACAGGAACTGTTACTTTACTTTCTACGTCCTAATCCTCTCTTTTTACGGAATAAAAATTGTCTGCATCAATTGCGAGAAATAGGAATCTTGATAAATGAGTTATATTAAAAAAACAAAAAAAAAGAAACGTTGTGTTCGTTTAACGTTACTGTGAAAAATTGGACATTTCGTTGCACGTTGCCATGCAATCGAATGCTCGGACCGTCGCGCGTCCTGCAATCGGTTCGAAGTCAATCGTTTCGCTCGATGATCCGGTCGTAATCGTAATCGGTCCGCGAATTCACCGGCATGATTTCGGGATCGATTTTTCACGCTTCGTAGATACGGCACTGGCGCCGTTCCTTCTCCTGTTCCTCCCCCGGGAATCTCCCTCCACAAATGCATTAGCGGCGAGAGAGCTTTTAGTGACGTCACCCACGCACACGCACACAGGTCGGAGGCGCGCATGCCGACGGGCTCGCACACCAGCGCACGGGAATCGGGTTATACGGTGAAAGGAGCGTGTGTTCCATGCAGAATGTGCGTGGGTACTTCTGTTGCCGCTTCCATCAAGCTCCGTTCCGAGGACCCGACCTAATCTTTTGTCTCGTCCTCTTATCGGCGCTTTTTCAACGACCTCTCCGCAGCTTCCAGAATTCGGCTGTTCCTCATATTTCATCCGCGACGCGAGCTTTTCGCCCCCTCTCGAAACGCTGCTGAAACTTTCCTACACCGTGAAGCATAACTGTGTACAGCACCACGAAAATTTTCGAACAGTTTCGAGGGTCGTTCAGAAAATACACGCGGATTTCTCTCTGTTAGCCTATGTTGCGTTCATATTTTGCGGCTGCTGTCTATTCTTTTTTTTTTTTTTACAAATTTGGTATTCTCCTCCTCTTCCTCAGATTTCAGGGAAAATTGGTTTCGTAACTGTGATTCTATCTACCGTCACCGGTCAAAATGACCGGTTCCAGATTTTTTATTTTACAACTATTGAAGTAATAAAAGTTATTTCATGAGAAATGATCGTGTAGATATCTTTAGTAGAGCATGCATTACAGTAGGAGCCGCATAAAAGTCTAAATAAAATCAGTCTTGTCATTTTTATAAGGGAACATGTACCAGTTACTTTTAAGGCTTTAAGGCAATATGAATTCTTGCACCGAACTATGCATTCTGCATGAAGAGAAAGCTAATTCAAGCTTGTCACTAGACCAAAACGCATCCCACACTATAAATGTTTCTACACCGAAATTAAGTTTACAAAAATACTTTGGTGCTTTTCGAAGGTCCATTAAATCCACATGGCTGGTCGAGGTTGAATTTCTTCTCAATTTTTAGCCATTATTTCTATAAGAAATACCAAAAAAAAAAAAAATTTGACGAATAATTCTTGAAAAGCACACGGGTAAATGAAACCAAATCCCAAAAACATAAAACAAAGAAAACGAAAACAATAAAACGACCACAAGCTTTAAACGCTAAAGTGTCACTATTAGAAGTTGCTGCTACAGAAACTGTAAGTGTAGCATGATTCTAGACAATTTCTGTGACTTGATTATGGTCATTTCATTTCATTTCATTTCATTTCACTGATATTATTGCCGTGCGCAGTTTCTCCAAAGACAAATGTTTCAGGAAGATACGACTCGTGCGACTATTATACAATCCAGCAGGAATTACAATTTGGGCCATTGCACAAAGGAATCGATCGTCCTGTAGGGTCCAGCATGTAATGCTTTTCAATCTCGTCCGTTGACGAAACAAATTTACAGTTTCCCGTAAATCGTTCAAGATCGCTGGTTCCCCTCACGATCTAGCCCCTTTTATTCAGGTTTCCGTCGGCGCGTCCATACGATTCTCGCGAAGGCATAGACAAATTTGATGATTTCAGACTGGGCTTGATCGCTCGTACAGAAAAAGGGAAAAATCTCCCCGTTAATCTACTCGAGGCCAGCAATACACAAAGGGTCGAAAACAAACGATGCAGATTCGTGTGTTGGGCTACTATCCAAGACGGCCATTTTATAGCGACGATTACACTGCGGATCTTTATGCAAAATAAAAATAGTGTGCATTCGTTGCAAGAAATAAGACCTACTTGGGAATTTGACGGAGTCATTTCTCAGCCACACCAATATTTCACCAATGCAGTTTCATTCCGATATAAGGCGATGGCTCGGGACCGGCTTTCGTCGTATTTCGGATGAGGGTGAGGGTACCAATGCGGCTCGATTTTGTTGAGAGTATGCGAGAGTCACGAATGTAGACGTTACATTATTTAAGTGATACATTATTTCGAAATGAAAAGCGTCGTCTTATATCGGAATAAAATTACGTACGTATTCGGGGTCACGAACGACTTCGGCATAGTGTACGAAATTTTACCATAAATGCGTGTAATCCGTAGTCTAGATTCTTATATATATCATCCGCGAGCGAAAAAGAAGATAATGCAAATTTAGTTACCGCAATGGGAAATTTTATCGATTATAATCTTTTGACATTGACTCTGCTACTACCTTCAATTACGAGTGTTGAAATAGACGTGTAATGAACAGGTGACATGAGATGTTGCATGTAATATGTAAGTTACGAAATCTATAGAGATTAAAACAATTATTTCCATTATCAGTGGTAGATGGCATTACTAATTGTTGTATCTTTATTGCGAACAGTGAAACAGAATAATAATTAGGTAAGAACGAATGGGATTGTAGTAAATTAATTGCAAGTGCATCTTCTGGACAAAGTAGTATTTAGATTAAACCAAGCTGTACGAGTAACAAATATTGTTTGAAAATTTACGTAAATTTGATATAGCGTTGTCGCAAGGATAACCAAGTGAAAAACTTGTGAGTTAACGATTGAATCGAGCCACACGAATAACAGATATTTAAAAAGTGTCCAAAAATTTACGTGAACTCGATGCAGCGTTGTTGTAGGTATAAATGAGTTGAAAATCGAGTAAAAAAAAAAACACAGTTTCGAGTTAACAGGTAAATCAAGTGAAACGAGCAACAAATTCCGTGGGCAAGTTAACGGGTTCGAGGAGGCATTTTTGTCCTAAAATTTAAACGAATACGGAGAAACGTGAGCAGTTAAGTGTTCCACGAAGGACCTATCGAAGTCCGGACGCTTAGGGGCCATATTCCTCAGAATTCTTATCGGAACCTTCCGACTCGTTACCTCTAATTTAGCATTTTAAATGTCGCCTGTATGCATGCACCGTTGATCGTCCAGTCCAGGAGAGACTGGTATCAATGACTCAACATGCCAGGAATTCGTCTTCGCCACAGCATCCGAGTGATATTTAGGCTCGAAAATATGCGACCACCCGTCTCTGGTAGCTGGCTGCTCGAGTCGACAATACAATTTTGGGAGAATCAGTTTCACGGCCGTTTTAACTTTCAAAAATGCGATATGCATTTTTAACCCTTCAAATAAACGATTCAATTAAATTGTATTACATTTCCATCGAAATGGTGAACAGAAACGCAGCGAGAGAGAACAATTTCGTCTAAATCCACAAATAGTTATATTATTGGTAGTTAAATAATTATTAGCATAAATTTATATATAAATAAAAAGAAGTAAACGCCTATGTAGCTCCCGTGTCTTACAATTAGACTTGCGGAATAGATGAAATTTGAAATTGTAGGAAAATTTAAAAAATTTCAAATGTCAATATACTAATTCCCATCTATTCTAATTAGCAAGTGAAGAGATAACATTCTACTTGATTTATATTTCTTGTAATCGATTCAGACAATTTTTATTTTGCATAAAGATCCGCAGTCTACTCATAATTAATACAGACACATTTATTTTGCGTAATAGTCCGCAGTGTTTCATTATTATTTATAAAATAAAATCTTCCCAACAAATTTCGCTCGAAATTACAAAATAGAGAGTTCGTTTGTTGGACAAAGTGTACGAATAATGGACCCTGTTTGTTCGCAGACATTGACAAAACTGGACGATCAACTTCAGGTACAAGAAGTGTCCGGTAATTCGACCGGAAGCGGAATCGTAGCAAACAGCCTGATGCAATTGCTGTGCAGTCTGATCCCGGAGGAACCGTTCGAGAAATCGCTATTACAGACGCGGGTCCAAGATGTTGCCGGGTGAGTACACCTTCAGCGTCCGATAGATCTTGATGTTTTCGTGTTACGAGACCATAAAAATTCAGTGTCTGCCTTTAGTGTCAATCATACTTTACACACCGGTGCAATTCCTTTTCTCGGCCGTGGAACTTATTTAAAGTGGCGTTTCATATAAAAGGGTGGATCTCGCGAACGCTCTTCTTCGAAATTAGATACCGGAAGAACTGCATAAAACCGCAACGATACCCTTGGCGACCCTTCTTTATTTATCGTTAGATGCGTTTTGCCTAGTTTAGACTTTTGCTTGTTAACCCGTTGCACTCGAAGCTCTTACCACCCCGGAAGGGGTCGAACGTTTCATCTGGTCTAGAATATTTTTGTCACACGTGAGCTGTTCATTGTACAAATTGATTGACTCCACCAGTCACATAAAAATTGTAACATTACTGACGATTATTTTTTGGCTATTCTTTCTTATTAATTTTATATACCGTTAGATGAAAGCTACAGCTGTATTTATGCATTCTACAATATTTATTTGAATTTTGTATTATAAAGGGAATTTTAAAAAACAATGTACATTATTTCATCGCATTTCTCAACTTCTTGTTTTATGGAGTTAATCGATTTGTGCAATGAACGGCTCATATGTCACGTATGATCTTCTTCGTTTTGTCTACAGGGTGTTCGCGATAATTTGTACCAGCGTTTTGTAGTCGTATCATTACAACATACTAGTAAATACGATGCTACGAAATGTTAAACCTATTTCTTTTATTTCTGCCCTTGTACGACCCTGAAGACCATAGTATACTACATGGTTGATCTCGTCCCAATGTCCGTTTTCTTTTGACGTAAACAAATATGTAGCATTCCATTTTAAAAAATGAAGGTCACCTTTGTTTCTAGAAAATATATTACTAGCAAAATATACTACAACTACCTTCTCTTCGGTTTTTGTCTAATGTTTACCTTTTACGAGAAAACGCTGGTGCAAATTATCGCGAACACCTTATATCCACTGAAGTCCACTTAGCATAATGTAGGAATTGTTTTGAATTATAGCAATTTTTGGTGGTGTCTTAAAGGGTGAACATAAATGAATTAACAGAAAAATTGTCAAAACTTTATAACAGAAGGTACAAACTCGATGAAAATATAGTTCGAAGGTAAACTTCCAAGAAACGATGAAGTCGTTTGGTATTTAAAATATATGACTTGTACGCAAGAAAATGGCCGCCGCTGCGTGCACAAGAACCGCGCAGTCTAGCGATCACAAATGACCGCGCGCGGCCATTGAAATTTCAACGAGAAAATCATTGTCGCTCGTGCCGCCGTTTGTGTTTGTTGCTCGAACAGAACCGGACGCGTTCTTTTCGTTTTTTTCTTTTGCATTCGAAGCCGACAACAAGAACAATCTTTAACACTTTGACGCGCACGGACCACCCCCGTAGGAAAACATGACGGCTCTGTCGTGCGAGCTGAACTTAATACGCGAGTCACAGGAAAGTGACATGTCGCAAGCTGTTTTCTTTGCATCCTCCGAGATATCCGACCTTCGCCAGGAAGACGCGTCGCACCTGGGTCAACTTCCTCCTCCGGGACCCCCCAACACGACTGTTAATCCTTTCTCAGTTGCATCGAATTATTTTCTCGTTCTCGGGCCCGCCATTTCGACGGTCTCGCCAAATGCCAAAATGTTTGCGCAGCGCGCAGCCTTTTTCTTGCAACGTGTTTACCGCTCACATTATCGCTAAATTTACATCTGTAACTATACTTTTCTAGCATGAAAGACTGTATTGTAACTTGTTTAATTGCAAACGAAAGCAAGTCAAATGTTGCTTTGATATAAATTGACTTGGGAGTATAACAATAAGTAGTTATGTTAGAAATGCATTTATCAAGCAAGATTTGATATACTATTCTGTCGATAGCCGTTGAATCGATTTTTCGAGAGTTTATGTATCAACGATTAGTTAGAATCGGATCGCTGATCACATTTTATTGGTCAGTGAATCTGCAAATTTCGAGTTTACCAACTGTAACACGTCCAACTCTGAATAATGAACGACGAAGGCGCGATCAGAATGATTGTCGGTCGGCTGCCGGTAGTCGAATTATTATGATTAATTTCCTGCCGATGCGAGAATGGCCTAGTCACGATTTTTACTCAGCGCCGAGATTGCTTTTCGCTGGTACCTTTAAAGTGCGCAGATGTCTAAGAGCGATCGATCATTTCGTACCTCGTAATATGTATTTGAAAATAGTTAAGTGCATTCACCGTTCCTCCACCCTAAAAAATACAACATATCCTCCTACCTATAGTTAGACGTACAATATTTCGGACACGTGGGCTCCTCGTGTATCACCATCAAGATTTTCACCATAGTCATTTTCAGCCTTTAAAAGTATGAAATTTCGGTTCTTTATTTTCATATTTTACAAATATATTCTACGTATTCTGAGATTTTATATCTAAATGTAGCGTAATTGTTTCGGTTGGAATTTCAAGTGATTATATTTGCGCAGTAAAATTTAGAAAAAACATATGAAATAATAAATTGATAGTTACGCGAAATGTAGAAAAATGACTTTAAAACTGAATACGTAAATGTTACGCTAAAAAGATCTGTCTCGTTTCTCCATTACGTGATGTTTTAAAAAATAGCTGGTTTGGACATCAACGTTTATATTTCGGTCGCGTGATCTATGATTAAAGGGCTGTTCGCGGTGCTATACTTCTGGTATTACTTTTTTTTTTTTGCGCACCAGCAGAAACGGTAAATGGCCCTTCTGTCGTAAACCGGTGCCACAAAGCCGAAAGCTTCGTCTAACGCGTGCCATTATTTCCCTTTTGTTTCTTCTTTTACTGATACCGCACCGCAATGCACTCAAAGCTACCACGAATTTTAAATGATACGCTATTGCGCGAAAGAACACCGTGAATATTTCAATCAAGTTGTACCAGGCACGTACACGTGACTTTATTTTCCGCAAGTGTGGCTGCTGCATATTCGAACAGGACTGAAAGCGTATAGATTAGCATGTTTTTTTCATAATGGACGAAATATATCTCTTCAGACTTACAAGGGACATTACCCGAGTGTAACATGCCGATTTTAATGAAATGTCTACAGGACATAGTTCGTTGAAAAATATTTGACACGTATTTTTTTTATCTGCAATGATCCATAGGGTGAAAATAAGGGATGGTAATCCAACTTTTGCTAATATCTCGGGAACACTAGACGGTCCAGGACAATGATTTTTTTTTAATTTGTGTGTTTTCGATCAAGGAATGTAGTCGTATAAAAAGATTTCAGAGGAAAAGATGAATTTTTGAAATATCGTTTAAACAAATGATTTTTTCCGAGTGATTTGGAAACGTTGGAACTGCTTGGACGGGATAAGAGAAGGGACGATAGAGTGACGTTTCTCGTTAGTTTTCATCGTATAATACAATCGAGAACTCTCGAAGACGACGATAATCGAGGCTTAAGTGGCAATCGACGATGTAATTGCTAGAGCTCGTCTAGAAAAATCAGTCGTCAAACACTCTTATTATTAATCCCGGATGAGTTGATCGAACGAACGTTCTCCGAGCTTATTTCCTTTCGTTTCCCGAGGTGTTGATACTGCGTTAATCGAAGTAGGATCAACGGAGCAGCTGGTAATTTACTTATGAGGCGCGTGCGACCGTTTCGCGATCTTCTCTCCCCCGTGTCCCCCTTGCTTACGAAATCGATAACCTCGTTCTATTATTTCGAAAGCTCATGGTTATGAAACGTTTGCCCTCTCCGTTTCTCTCGAAACGGAGAACCTATGTCAAATTACAAATTATTTCTTGAAATTTTCTTTCTTCTGATGAAATTTCCCATTCGAAAAGCCACGATTAAAAAAATTCGACTATCCTGCTCCTTCCAGTTTCTAGAAGATGTATCTCAAAAAAACATGTTTTTAACCGATAAACGGTCGATAACAAAAACATCGAATATTTCTCCGGAACTTCCTCTCGCATAAATTAAAAGAAAAACTGTTTTCATATATGTAGGTGTATGTTCATGTATGTATATTTTTCGACGGCGATAGTAGCTCGGTCGAATAAAACCAGGAACCATCGGGTCGTTTTAATAGAGGAAGCGGACGGAACTGTGTCAATTTGTAAAATCGTTACCCTCGTTATACAAGTCGATCTCTCCCCCGGTGTAAATCACAGTTTACTTTGGTTAATTGGAACGGCCGCGCAAGGAGCACGAAACGTTTTCAGTTTTCGTTTCTCTTTGAAATAGTATTAACCGTGCTTTCGATCAGCTTATCGGCATTTGCGTCCGCAAATGTGCTCTCGGCTGCTGCAAATTAAATATAAATACAATATTTGGAGTAAATATTACCGTTTGCTTTGCCGTACCTTTTCGCGTTACGTTGTTACATACATTCGATTGTTCTCGGCGATAATTGTTACTGTTAATATGCTAATGCAAACGCGGCCGCGGGTTATCGAACAGCAGTGTATACTCGCATGTAGTCGCGTTATTTCGATTCGGTGTAATTCATATTTTTACACGATAAGCCAATTTAACACTAAACCTACCAGGCACAAAACGTATGAAAATTAAACGTCTTATAGAAGGGAGAAGATTGAGCTCACTTAAACTTTGTACGATTTTCATTATAATATGTTCTTCAACAAAGAAGTTAATTTAGCAATTTCCTATGAAAACGTTTTTTAAATTACAATAATTGTGAAATAGAAAACCGACCATTTTGACCGTGGCAGGTTTAGTGTTAAATACTGAATGTTGTATAATTTTATATTTCATCTTAATTTCACTCGTAATCGTTATTAACGATGTCCGCTTTGTCGCAGCGACGAAAAAGTTGAGTTTGAATGCGACACGATTAAACCGGGTGCTGCGCGAAACAAAATTACGTCAGAGACGATGGCTGTTCCTTCTTCTTTGAGCACCGGGGCAAATCTATTTTATTAATACGACAGCGCCGCCGTTTGATCTGATAACTTCGTTTGGCCGTTCTAAAGAGCATCTCCGCTTTTTCCCGTGCTTGCCACGGGAAAGACCGACCGAGACGATCCCCCTTTGTAGGCCATTTTCCCGTGGGCAGTTCCAAAGCGCTAATTCCTCTTTCAGTCTTCTGTCACGATTATTGATGTAATCAAAATTTAGTGGCACAATACCATCGACTCTGCCATGAATTATCCTTGAGTCGTCGTACGCTTCCGCAGAGAAAAGTGAATAGTTAAGAGCCAAGGGTAGTCACGTGACAGTTCACAATCTTCAGCCACTGACTAAACTTGTCACATTTTTTGTTCTGTATTATCGATATTGTGAACTCCGACGCTAGAAACGTGCTTCAAATTTTTGGCTTTATTTCAATCAAGACAAAATATAGCTCAATTTGTAGCTGGAGATATTTTCTAGCGCGCGCTACACTCGATTTCATTCAGAAAACTCATCCAATGGCATAAGAATGCTTGGATTCCACGACAGGCGCATCGTCAAAATTTTTGGCCTACTTCTAACGCTTATATTACCAAATATCCGCATAATCTCGTCAGCGCATGTCCAGGGCGCGCTAGACTGAACCTTCCTCTTCCGAATGAGCCCTTTTCCAGCGAAAAATATTCTCATAAAAGGACGAAAACTTGAGGCACGTAAAACCAGTTTTCGCCTATTCTTGTCGGTAACCTGGTCGCTCTACCTTATCGGGAATCTACACCATGCATTTTTATCGCGTAAGAATTACGTTACATGTTAATTTCACAAAACTTTCAATGGTCAGAAATGAATCAGATCTTTACCTTCTTCTTCGCAATATGGCCGCCGTCGTATTTGGCGAAGCGGACAGATAAAGCAGACAGATTTTTTGTCGATGTAGATACACGCTCGCGGCCACGTAAAATCGAATAGTCTTTTTTGGACAAGGTCCAAAGAGCAACGCGGAACACCTGCTACAGAGAAAAGCTTAGAAGTTTAGGCGCGGCGAATCCAAAAGTGAGACGGAAGAGTGGGAAATCGTTAGCGGTCGAAGGAGAAAGGAGAAAGGAGAAAGGGGGAGGAAGAAAAAATATCGCGGGGGGTGAATGAGCGAGGCGGGTTGGGTACGTAATCTGCTAATGGACTCTCTCTCCTTTGCTTCTCTCCTTTACTCTCCCTCTCTCTCTCCTCGTCCAAATTCACCCTCATTCGGCGTACGGTTGCCTCGAACTCTCCTTCGACCCTCCCGGAGTCGACTCGGCTCGACTCGACTCGACTCGATTCATTCTCTGATTCTGTACTTTTTTCCCTCTGTTTTCCTTGCGTGCGGCTACATCGCAGAACTGGACAGAATCTTATTTGAAGAAACGTACCGCGTCTCGCAATTAGAAAATGTGAAATTCAAATTTTACGCTGATGGCCGTCTCGTCCCTCCCGGAGTATTCGAAAGCTAATCTTTTTCTGTTCAGTCAACCAAGAAAAATGGTTGCCGTATTAACACTAAACCTACCAAGCATTAACAATATCGGGTAAATATTGCCTTATAAAAATGGCTACCCTAAACTTATTGAGATTGCCCATAATTTTCAATACAATTGATGCTTCGACAATGAAATTTATTCCACTATGTTCCATAAATGAATTTGTATAGTTTCAATCATTGTAAAATAGAAAACCGGTCATTGTGACCGTTGTAGGTTTAGTGTTAACCAGGCCTCGAAACTATTACAGGCGGAACTTGTAATACTCAGGTATGCATAACCTACGGCTGTTACCGTGATCCACCGACTGTACCTAAAAGTACCGACTTTCGTTTTGTTTCATTTTTCTTGAAAAAATTAATGCGAGGCGGTTGTTGTTCTCGCATGGACTTCAATTTAAAACTGTTATTTCCAGTTGTTGCAGGAACTGTTTTCCAAACAAAATCCACACTTACTTTCGACTCGGCTCAAAGTCCCCGTATATTTTCAATTTCGGCCAAATATGCTCCGGAGTTAAAAGCTTTGCCGCTCGTTTGCCAACATTCGAAAAGAGATGCGCGCGCGAGAGCTCCCGTCGAAAAACTCGTTGAATGTGATATATGTGTATAGAGTCATTCCACGCCAAATCGATCAGTTTTTACTGTCAGCGCCGGGCTGTATGTACCAATGAAATTGAAATATGCTCAGGTGCCCGCGCGACAATGGCGTTCGCGATTTGTGCCGTTATTATAGCCAAATGACTACAAAAAAAAATTAACGTACAAGACCGGAAGAGTCCAACGGACCTACATATGAAAAATTATTGGGAAGAAAAGTAATACATTTTTTTGTAACAACATTTTTTTATTAATTCACTTTATACATTTTTTACATAGTATTGATTTTTTTAATTCTTTGAGTATAAAAAAAAAATGAAATCATCTTTTTTATTCTAATTTTACATAAGCTTTATCACTAAAGTGGAGATATATTGGAGGCTCGCCACCTTGGAAAAAGTATAGTCTACCTCGGAACTACCGAGAATATTATAAAATATAAGATACAGGATGCTTCGAGCACTGCGCGTATTATTAATAAAACTGTATTATTAATATTATAGTGTATGAAAGAGTATCAATCGATCATTTCATTGAATGACGTAATTACTGAGGGCCAGGACGAGATGATTTTGTAATGGACAGAAGTTTGAACGGTTCGGCCAGGGTCAGAAATTAGACAGCAGATGTACCCAAACTATCAGCTGGCCCTGTGCAGCCCGGTGTTTCTGATTCACTGTCGTCAATTGCCAACTGTCTTAGGATCGTTTCTTAAATTTCAACGTTCCGATTCCGTACAAAGTAGAGCCGGGGAACAGCGAACTCGATTTTCCTCCTTTCAACATTAAACCTACCAAGCACAAAACATATCAAAGTGAAACATCTTATAGAAGCGAGAAGATTGAATTTACTTAAACTTTGAACGATCTTCATTATAATACGCGCTTAAATAAAGAAGTCAATTCAGTAATTTCCCATGAAAACGTTTTTATAATTTCAACAATTGTGAGATACAAAACCGGCCATTTTGAACGTGGTAGGTTTAGTGTTGAATATATTCGGTAATCAATAGACTGCGGATCTTTATGCGAAATAAGAAATATTTGCATTGATTGCAAGACACAGGAGCGAAATAAAAATGTCTTTCTTCCTTTAATTATTTTATTAAGCTAAAACCAATACGTTGGTACCCTTAAATCTTTTTAATATGTCCACTGCTTTAAACTGTGCTTACCCATTTTTGTCATAAATGCATAAAATCCGCAGTCTAGTAATCAAACTTTATCGTGGCAATTGAACAATTATCGACTTACGATTGTCGCATAGGCGAGTTTGGAAGTGATCAAATTGTACAGCGAATGGTTAAATAATTGACAGCCTAAGAATCTCGGACGAATCGGTGGGGATGCTGTGATAATAGTCAACGACAGTAGCGGCAACAGTAATGGGAAGCGCGGGATTAGAGCAGTATTTGATCAGGCTGGGATAGGGTCGTGAATAGAAATAGGCAGCGCGGCTGTTCCCGTTCCCATTCTGCTAAGTGCCAAATTTTACTGCTCTCTATTATTCTCTCATAATATTCCTTGTTGACGAAGGCAGCGTCGAGCGATGCGAGCGCAAAAAGGAAAAAAAAACGACGTGTGCACCGAGTTCATTTACAAAACATTTTCAATATTCCTGTTTGCGCGCGAGTTCCATCTCTGTTATTTAAAATTAATGCGAGTTGACGTTTTTGCATGCGTAGAATAATGTTCGGTTAAAAGGGTACCGCATTCCCGTTAGCGGAGGTGGATTCTCTTTTTTTTTTTCATTTTTTGGTTTTTTGGATATACTCGTTGGTGAATTTTTACATATTTCTGTGTTTAATGAACTCCGTTAAGCCTGTTGATGTGTTGTTGCTATTGCGACGTTTCAGAAAATATTACTGCGTATTTAAACCTTCAGTTTAGTAAATTGCATGCACAAAAAGAAAAACACTATAACTTCTGTGTAGTATTTTAGGTGTACTTTGCGCGAAAATATAGTGTTCATTAAGTAAATTAACAATTTGACTTTCACGGAAGACATATTTATATTGTATCGTGTTATAAAAGGGATTTCCAAATCGTTTGGGCCTAAATGAGTTTAAAGAACAATTAATTCGGATCCAGGTATGTATTTCTCATTGTCGAATCGTAGAATTAGGGGAGGCAGTTCTGAACTTTTGGAGCGCTCTGTACATTCGCGTCCTTCTGACTGTCAACTATGGCAGGCGTCGATTGTGTGTATAGAGTACCAGGATTCACCTCATCCCTCGGGCTACCGAAATCCCGGCGTGAATGCATTACGCGTCAACGAACTCGGAGTAGCAATATCCTGAGTCGCTGGATGTTAGAGTATGGGGATTATAATACATTACCAATTCGACGAACGTCTCCGGCCATTTGACCTTGTATCATCCTTTATTTCGCGTGTCGGTCTCGTTCGTTGAATTTCGAACACTTTATTGCTCCGCGATCCGTAACTAAATGCATTTTTATTAACCCTTGCGATCTATACATACAGGGTGTTTAAAAAATGTTGTAGTTTCTTGAAAGGGGTCATTCTTCAGGTCATTCAAAGTCACTTTTTAGCTTTGCGAAAATGTTCTCCGCGGCTTTCTTAAGGAATAATTGGCGAAAAAACAACGAATTCCGGATAACTCCTTAAGAGCCAAGACTCCGTAGATAAGGTAGAGTGACTGGGTTACCGACAAAAATAGGCGAAAAATGGTTTTACGTGCCTGAACTTTTCGTCCTTATATGAGAATATTTTTCGTTGGGAAAGGGATCATTCGAAAAAGGAATGTTCAATCTAATGTTCAATCACCCTGTATTACAAGCTCGCTGCAAAGCTGACAAATATCTCCGTTTTCAATGTAACAGGTAATATTGCCTGCTTTCTTGTGAAATGTGTACTCTACTTTTCATACACGAATATTTAACAAAAAAGAGTGAAGCTAGAGTTAAGAATTGATTGGTTCAACGAGAACGCGGCAATTTGTGAAAGTGGCTCTAATAATTTGATCAGCGACTAAGGATCGCGAGTGAAATAAAAATTGTTGAATCCGACGATCAGAAAGGAAAATGTTCTTCTGTCGTTCGATCGATTAGACGAGCACATGAGCAACGCCATGCGAGACCACGGTGGCACACTTGTTACAATATTTACAGAGTCCTCGTCTAGATCCACCCCTGAAACCGACCCCCTGCCTGCCGTTGACAAGTGTCTCCAGCTACCGAATTTCAGCATCCCCTATTCGCTCTTTACCTTTCACCCCCCACCACCGAGCAATCTATACGTATGATACATAGAACGCATCGAAGCGTATATTTTACCAAAGTACGCACAAAAAAGAAAGAAAAATTCTATTGGTATAATAATTTGTAGTATTTGTAACGCATTTGGAAAATAGATGAACGGTGGATGTTGTTTTCCACGTACCATAGCCGCGAACGATAACGCGTTGCGACATACACATACGTTTATGTTTGCGTACAGTTGCGAGCGTAACTCGCAGCTAAGTGGCCATTCTTCGTTGTGTCTGTTCCTTTCCCCAACTCGTTGATACTTCGCTGTCGTTTTCACACTTTCGCCATTCCGCTGTGCAAACATCGTCCATTGTGGACGCGGTGGATGATACTTCTGCCAGACACATTTACCACTGCTAGAAAAGACTCTCGTCCGAAAGGATCTTTGATATCGAACCGCAGAGAATCCAGCAAGTAAATTAAACGTCTTGCACGGTGTCGTCGGGATTTAATTGTTTTGATGAAAATTTCCGTAACATCATTTTTACTTTATTAAATTACAGGTTACGTCGAGCGACGCATGTCTGTTTTTAATCGTGGCTGCGGCAGCTTCATAAATTAAAAGCTAACCGGTTATGTAACGGGTTAATTAAATGCAAATATAAATACACGAAAAAATATGTCGAAAATGCGTTGAAAGGAAGCAGTAATTTTCGGTTGGAAAATACTGGCTGGAAATTCCCCGCTGATGTTCTACCAGATGTTTCCAAATAACAGAATGCAGCGCTTTGTTTATTTTTCATTATTCAATTCGAATTTGTTGTAATTCTTATTTAACAAAAGAGCACGTAAACACTGCGATACGCAGATTTACAATATACAATAAACGGTGTCCGTAACGTTCTCGTGTAACAAAAAAAGGTGCAGATAAACACTTCGTCTCGTTTAAACATCAATATCTTCAATTCTCGTGAAACCTCGGTACAAAATGCTTCCGAAATAATCTTGAAAAATAATCGGATATAATTGGCTGTCGAAAACGCTTAAAATGGCTCAACTTTAAACACACATAACTTTTGAACCAGCAGATTCCTAACATTAAAACTTGGATTTTTGGCATTTTCTCGTGAAAATATACAAGATTGTATATAAAAAAAAGTTAAAAATGTCTGGGTTGCCAAGGTGAAGTAAAACCGCGAGTACTTCTTCCAAGCAAATTAATGAAAAAATGAAGTTTCACGTGGAATAACTTGCCATTTGCCGCCACAATTTCTTCTTGTACAAGAAATCCGTCCGTTTGCGGTGTCCTCGTTGCCCCCGAGGACATAAAATGGCCACCGAAACCCACAAGTATGCCACATTATCCCCTTCGTGTCGCAGGAAAATTCATCCGGCTAATAACGTATCCGACCGATCGTCACAGTTATCGGTGAAATTGCTACTCGCGCAAGATATTCTCGATGAATATGTAAATGAATTTGTTCGATGACCCTAGTCGCGCTCGCATTGCACCGCGAAATCGCGCAAGCTACTGCAACACGGCGCACCAGCCCGCCTAAAGATATGCACCCCTGTCCTCTCGCTATGAAATAATCATATGGTTAGCTAATGGCTGCGCTGGGGTAGTGATTGCTCGGGCTGCTGCTCGGCCCGGGGTTGGTAATAAATAAATTCAATGTATTTGCTCGAACCCCCCGCAAACATTCAATGATAGATCGGAATCTTACCGGGGCCGAGGGGGAGAGGGGGAGAGAACGATGATGCATGAGCCGACCTCCCCGCTATCTTGGCCAGACGTGCGTGAAGATCAGAAGCTCGGATCTTTCCCTGCTTCTTCCGAATAGCCGAGTGTCTGTCACCCGCTGATGCACACAATTACATTGTGCATATGGTGAATTCCATCGGCGAAACGCGATTTGCATGTCTCGCTGCTGGACGACCGTCGTTAAACCGTACGCGTTATTAAAATCAAAATATAGTGCGAACTAATGATTTTTCGCCATAAGTGATTCGCGTGGTGCATTAAAAACTGTACGATTTCATTTAAAAGATAAAGTTGACACGTTGAAAGTGGATACCGTGTAATTTTTGTCTGGAACATTTTTCATCTTTGCGAGGCGACAGCTTGAAATTAACGGATATCAATTTTTCGCTCCATGGCGTTTTCTACCTAGCTTTTTTTTACACTTTCTTAGAAGCTAAGGAACAACGCGATATCGATATTTTAGGAGCCACCGAAAGTTTGGCCACATTTTTTAACATCCTCCTTTGGTACGCACGGTTTTCCGCAGTACATTTATTATTCCATCGTTAGAGAGCCATTGAAAAAATTCAGCAACGGATCGTCTGGATTAAGGGATCAACTGATTCTATTGACTGTACGGATCTCGGCCAGATCGAATCGTAGGCGGATCAACTCTCCCGACCAGAATTATTACATCCAGGAAGGACACGGTCCCCCATCGGCTATCATTCATGTTATTATAGGCTGTGAAGTGTATCTACGACTCGAGCAATTCTAATCCAACCGCGCATCCCGTTGCATTTTATTAGCGTATTTACCGAATCCCCCGGAATAGTAACGAAAGTATCGGCATTATCGTCTGTTCGTGTTCGCCCATTGTACTCGTTGCTTCCATCATCGAAGTGACAGAGCTTAAGCGTCTTTGTCGTTCTATGTATGCACGTATCGATGAATTATGCAACGAACCGGGGAATCAGTATTCCTCGCAGCTCCATGTTTTCGTTATGCTCGGATACAGCATATTACAACAAAAAAAAAAAAATGTTTCAATATCCTGCACAAAAATGTAGATAGCTTTATGCAAGTTTTGTTGTCGCATTAAGTTTATCTAGATCACTTTCAAACCGAGGAATTTTCACGAAGTCGGATATCTATGTTTACAAGTGGAACTATTCTTTTTTCTTACAAATACTTATTATGTTACGCAGACGGTAGAAATATTTTAGGTTTTTCCTTTAGTTCAAATTGTCGGACTGTTGCGATTGATACTAGTCCAGTCAATAACAATGTGTAGTAATGTGTGCGTACAGTCACAGTGGACTCCTGCGTTAAGACTCCGTAGATTCGCGATAAGGTAGAGTGACCACGTTACCGACAAAAATGGTTTCACGTGTCTCAACATTTCGTCCTTATACGAGAACATTTTTCGCTGGGAAAGGACTCATTCCCTTGGCTCTTAACGGTGTTAAAAGAAGTTCCATTATTGCGGTATGAAGAACACTGTTGGAATCATCGTCACCGATTACAAAATACGCAAAACCTCCATGTCGAGTCGAGTTCGACGTAGACCCAGCCTGACACGAAATGCGATGTCGAGTCAGACTCGACATACGACTGAAAAGGTTCAACATTCTTCGCGCGAATTCAATTTTTCGGTCGGCGCTAAAAGGGTTAAACGGGTCACGAGCAACGGCCTTTTTCAATTTTCGTCCCCGTTTGCCTTGTCGAGCATCAAGGCGACAGGAAGTCATGCCCAACCTCTTAGCCGCCTTATTGAGCGTCGCTTTAAACAGACGCACTTTCAATCGCTCGTAATTAATAGGTTGTCCCATGGACCGGGCTCGCAACGTATCAATCGCCCGGGGGTTACGGCACCGGGAATGTCCTATTATCATGTCCGGTAAGGGGTTACGCTCTCGAAAAGTTCCCGCTTGTCTCCCTTTTCTCCCTGACGCGCGACGGAGGAGCAACACGACCAACAGGGAGACCTGGAGATGGAAAACGGGAGAGAGCTAGAGGGAGAGAGAGAGAAATAGAGAGCTAGGTTGCAGGAGTGTGCGTGTCGAGTTCAGTGGCGTTGGATTAGCTTCCAGCTAGTTATGATTAGAGGAGACAGTTGGCCCTCCACCGAACTACTCCATATTCCAATACTCATCGGCGGTAGCTGAGCGTGGCCCGGCCATGTCAGTGTTTCGGCGGGAAGGGGCGGCGATAATACGCACTGACAGCCGCGCACCCTCGACAGGCCGGTCGCTTGGGGTAAAAACGAAGGGTGGAAGGGCGGAAGGGTGCCGTACGAGAGAAGAAAAACATATACAACAACCCGATAGAATGAGCATCGCATGCGCCGACGCTTGCCTCCCCCTTCTTCTCTCTCTCTCTCTCTCTCTCTCTCTCTCTCTCTCTCTGTCTCTCTCTCTCTCTCTCTCTCTTTTTCTGTTCTGTTCTGACCCTGCGCGCGCGGAGAATTACCCACTGATGTTATAATCCTCTCGTGTTACGCCGTCGCACATGCTGTCCTGTAAGCAATACATTGTTGTTTTTTCGCTTGCTCGTTGCACCCCCCTGCTGCCCGTTTTATGACGCCAGGATCTATCGGTACCCATATGCACACTTCGCTGCCGCGGACCAGACACCCAGTCTATCTGCCGTGCACCGACTGGAACGCGAGTCAAGTCTTTGTTCCCTGTCGGGGGACAGTGCGAATTGACGAGCGATTGACGTCGACGTTTGCTGAGTCGCGACATTGCCGGCGAATTTAGAATCTGGACTGCTGGGATGGCCGCCGCCGAGTTCGATGGTTATGAGACTTTTTAACACTAAACCTACCGACACTTCTTGTACACCTATTCCTACCGTGCGCGGTCAAAATGACCGGTCCTTAAAAAAAGTTATTGTTAATATAGTTATATTTGTATCGTCATTTTATGGAATTGGTTCATCTACTAATTCATTCAGCAACAAATTGACTATTATCTACGTTTATTTTTGTATAATTTCAATTGTATAACAAATACTGCGATCCTCTCGCCTCGATTTACAAAATTGTACCGTGTCGTACAGCTTTGCGGTTTGGATGTATTTGCCACGAAATAGTATCATCAACCAGGCACGTGCGTAACTTGATACTTATTCAATAAGGCGGGTCATTTATTTTGAGTTGGCCATGCCACATTGAGAATAGCTATTATTTTATACTGATTGTTTAGGTTTATAAGAGTACATACAGTGATTTCTCTATATATGTCGCCAAGGCCTGGATGATAAACGTCGCGGAATTATCTCCATTACCGCGGGGTATACCCCGTGAGGCCTCGGACGCCGAGGAGTGTAAACATAACACGGCTCGGGTATGTCTCCTGGACGATACACGACGCGTACAAGACCCGTGTTGTTGACATATATCGAGAATTCACTGTACCATATTATCTCGTGTGGTCAAATTGACCGGCCGTAGTAGGCAGGACAGGCTACAAATATTTCTGGGAAAAAAGCAATAAAACGAGAAATAAATACTGAAAAATACAATGTATACATATACTTTTCGTAAAGTCGTAAAATAGCCATGTGATCATGTTGTATGTACGAAATTCCACGCCGAAGTTTGAAAAAAGGCTAATTTGGCAGGCCGTGGTAGGTTCAGTGTTGAGACTCCTGTGTAACACGGTGAAACAATTGTCTCAAAGGGTCGTGTACAATGCTGTTTACTCGAATAGCCTCGAACTTCTGTCACAGGGCGCATGAAAATTACCCGTTTTTCATTTTTTTTAACTCTGTGCCCTCACTTTGAAAAATCTGAAAAAATTACTAAGCTATCCGAATGGTTTGTTGCAAATTCCATTTGGTTTAGATGTGCCCTCACTTTGAAAAATCTGAAAAAATTACTAAGCTATCCGAATGGTTTGTTGCAAATTCCATTTGGTTTAGATTAAAATTTATCGATTATCGAAGCATTTAAATAATTCTAAAATTTATCTTACTATATTATAAAAAAAAAAATAAGATAATTGAAAGTAACCAAAACGAAACGTTCCGTCATCGATACTGCTTACTCGTAACCAAAATAAAAATCCCGCCATCGATATTGGTTAGGTGTCTACCTCGTAACCAGAACGAAACTCGTGTCATCGATAATGGTTAACGGTGACCAAAAACGTAAATCTCGTTATCGATAATGGTTATTCGCAATCGAAAACAATTTTCGCTACCGGTAAATCAATAGTTATCAATAGTTATCCGTAACCAAAAATTAATTCCGTCATCGATAATAACTACTAATGATCAGAAAAGTTTCAGTCGTTCGTAATGGTTATTTGTAACTAAAATCATTTAAAAAATAATATTAACCCTAAACCTACCAAGCACAAAACATATAAAAGTGAAACGTCTTATAGAAGGGAAAGGATTGTATTTACTTAAACTTTTCATTATAATATGTGCTTAAATAAAGAAGTCAATTCAGTAATTTCCCATGAAAACGTTTTTATCATTTCAATAATTGTGAAATAGAAAACCGGTCATTTTGACCGCGGTTTTGTCCTTGTAGGTTAACCGTGTTAACTCCTAGGCTACAATTTTTAGAATTTCAGTTACAACGATTATGGTCTCTGATATAGATACGTATAAGCTTAAAGACTAGATTTACAATCTGATAGAACGCTTAATTTAACCGAAGGAATTACAAGAATTATATTTTCTTCATTTATTAACTTCAACAACATTTGTTTTACAGATACCTGGTAGCGGGTGGCTTAGTAGATCGAGTTTCGCGTCACAGTCGTGCCCTGGTCGAAACCGATTTCTTAGTGGATCAAGATCACGAATCACCGCTGCTAATGTCCTCCTACGATCTTCTCTTCCGCATATGTTGCCACCTGAAGAAGTCAACGGATCAGGAGACCAGTAGCGTCCCCGAAAACAATAACAACAACAACAACAACAATGTGGAACAGACGAGTGTCGAGTCGCATCTACTTTCGACTCTATCCTCGACCGAAGTTGCAGGTGCAATCGGTGCACTTTACGCCGCTGTTGCACTGGTCCCGCAGAACCAGAAAGGATCCTCGCCGACCCCTAACCAAACTACGATGACCCAATCGACGAGGATTTTAGTCGTACGTTGCCTGAGGCTGCTCAAATCGATCGCAGAACTGAATCTTCAACGATTGCAGGTTAGATTATATTTTGTTTTCTAGAAAAACAAAAGAACCCCCAGAATATCTTCTTTAATTTCGACGAAGATGAAGGTCAAACTGAAAATTTCGTTTGTAAGGTTCGTAAAGTCGTTCAGAAGCCCGATTGAAAACAAAAATTCAAATACTCAAAGCAACCACGAATGGTTCCCGTCATTAGACCCCGGGCACCGTGGAAAGTGCAATGGAGACATCATGTGCCCTAGGGGGCTCGCCTGTCAGGACAGAAAGCCCTCCCGTGAAGTCTGCAATGATCAAACCACGAATTGAATCGAAACCTCGCGCCCCCATCTATAAAAACTATAAGGGCTATCCTGTGTCCCGTAGGAGAGCCTGGCTAGTCCCATGGGACTGCACCCCAATTATCCTAGCGAACACAGCAGCAGCCGTTTGCTTCAAAACCAACGTTTATTATCTATTCTCTTTGACTTACCGGGACGGCATGCTAACTGGCACGGAGCTGCTCGTCAGATTCTACAGAAATCTGTCTTCTATTAGATCCCTGCAGAAATAATTGCGGTTTTGAATCGTCAACCATGAAGCGTACAGTCCCGGGCAAAATGACCGCCCGCTCACCATTTCTATTCGTGTTTGGAATCATGTGCAAGGAAATGCCACTTAACGCAAAAGTAGTACGAGTCAATATTTGTCTGATTGGTTTTTAATACCGTGTCTTAAAGGTTTAATAAAATGATTGCCAACATACTTTTAGCAGTTAGAATATTGTTATTGCGATCAGAGAATTATTCTATTTCAAAAATCGCAAAACTGCTGAACTCGAAATGTACGTTCAACTGAAACATTTCATTCGACTAGTTCCGTAAATAACGGAGCGCTGTGAAACTTTCAAGAGATTAAATGTGATTTGTGAAATCGTTGAAGAAACCTCGATGATGCTTTTACCGGAGAAAATGAATTTTTAAACGTCCACTTGAAAAGCACTTCTTAAAATCCAAATCTTCTAATTTCAGAATCTCTTGGGAGCCGAGGGCACCAGCTTGCAATGGCGACTGATAGCTAGTCATGTGATAACCAGATTATCACGAGATCCAATATCGCACACGCCGGAAATTGGATGTGCGCAGAACGCTAGTGGTACTTACATCCTGTCAGAACTGTTCCAGGTTCTGGGGTATTTTGCAGTTAACAACCCGGAAAATCAGGTAAGCGCGCAACCTTTAGAGGTCTTCGTTAGAGGGATAAACCCGGTACGGTGCAAACTCTCTTTCGCTCGGTGTGTGTGTACTATTATCTACCCACGAAGCGGAGATACGATTCGTACGAATGCATGGAAAATGCGAATTTAGAGTTTCGATCAAAGTCATCGTAATTTCGCGGCGAATTTCATGTCGCGTCGTATGAAACGCGATAATGCGATAAAAAGGATGGATCTGGGCCAAATTCTTACTTATAGCATTGCTTTTGAGTATTTACGGCAAGATGCTTGATCCAATTTAATTTTAGGTGGTGCGTCGTAACAGGGTAACGTGTCTCGTACTTGTACAGGTTCGGCAAACGTAATTAGTCGAAATTTTTAGATTACCGTACCAAACTTGTTTCCTATTTAATTGAATTTATTTACGAAAGACTGGCTTTGATATTGCAAATTTTATCGACGTCGAAATGAAATATGGAGACTAGTTCTATTACGCGATAAGGTAGAGCGACCACGTTACCGACACAAATAGGCGAAAAATGGTTTTACCTGCCTCACCTTTTCGTCCTTATACGAGAACATTTTTCGCTGGGAAAGGGCTCATTCCAAAGAGGAAGGTTAGTAATGAGCTGACGAGATTATGCGGATATTTGGTAATACAAGCGTTAGAAGTAGGCCAAAAATTGACGATGCGCTTGCCGCGGAGTCCGAGCATTTTTATGCCGTTGGATGAGTTTTCTGGATGAAATCGAGAGTGGCGCGCGCCAGAACATATCTCCAGCTACAAATTGAGCTATACTTTGTCTTGATTCTCTGCGAAATAAAGCGAAAAACTTGAAGCACGTTTCAGAATTCATAATATCGATAACACAGAGCACAAAATGTGACAAGTTTAGTCACAGACGTAGGACCCGTCGGATCAAGACCAAGACGGATGAAGGCTGTGAACGGAAATTATACAGCAGTTACCGACCTGCTGACTCTGCAAAAGTCGCATGACTTACCCTTGGCTCTTAAACATGGTGCACAACAAACAAAGAAATCCGATATTGGTGTCCGAGCAGTAACGTATTTCACCGAACGTTAAACAACGAATGAATCGTTTCAACCGAAGCGACTACAGACATTTCAGATAGCCTTCGAAATCCATCAGCATAATCCGTTAGTCGGCCGAGTGGTTCCCGAAATCAGTTCCTGATCCGCGCTCGTCGTTCCTCGTCTGGCCACTAAAAACACCGGTTGGTTACACGCATAAATCGTGTAACAAGCCCGGCCCGGCCCGGCCCGGCCCGGCCCACCCCCGCACGCTCCCCCACAATTCACCGGTGTTGAATCAGCGGCGGCAGTTACAGGTTAAAAGCGTTTTTCCTACAGTTTCCCCGGGCCTGTATCAGATGCACTTTGGGGTGTAGCAACAGCGGCTGCTGCTGCTGCTGCTGCCGCGGCGGCAGCAGCAACGGGCCTTCTTAAAAAAGGCGACGAAAGACGAATGCGCGACGTCGCCGGTGCACTCAGCGCTACATATCCCGATGCAAGCGCCGGGATTGATGCACCCTTCTCGCCGCGACCGTCGTGTGCGTGCACGGCCTGACGTATGGAATGGAACCGAGTAAATATATCTTAACTGCATTCGGCCGTATATTGATGGGAGGTCCGCTGAGTGTGTTGTGTCTAACAGTTTCTTCTTCCTTCTTCGCCCGCGTGCTGCCGACGAGGCGAGGCGAGGCGAGGTGCATCTCCCGCGAATGTACCGGGTGAATCGATCGACTCGTGTCGCCGATTGATGGATGAGGCGTGTGGAAAAACTCGAGCGTCGTTCGAACCGATTTGAACACGAGCATCCCTCCGAGACCTCCGGTCCGGATCGAAGATCCGGAAAGAAAAGAAAAAGAAATTAGAACGTAAGGCGTATCGTCGATTGGGAAAAAATCATGAAAATTGTGCAATTTTGGGGACGTTTACACGGGACTCTGCCCCCTCAAGCGAAATCGACTGCTTCCCCGTGAATGGTGAACCACTTTGCCAAAGTTTCTACAGGGTCGTTCCGAAATCGTGGTTCAATCTTCAGCGTTTCATTAAATGTGCACAGCCTGCTTGAAAGTTTTACTCGGGACAGTGCCACGGCTAATCGTTTCCTCACCAAATTCCTCGCGAATATTCTCGCAGCCGGTGCAATTTATTCCTGCCTATTTCAGTAGCCCGAGTCGCTTTATTGCCGAGTTTACGGACACACGACAAACAGGCGTATGTAACATTCAAGACTGTTTCGGACAGTTTTATTCGCGCTTCATTACACAAACCCGATACTGAAACCCGACGACAGTTCCAAGTCACCGCGGTTGTTTGCGGAGTAATAACTTTATTTTTAAGCAAGAGCTAAATTTGCTCGCAGTCATTGTTCCGACGCGAAGACGTACAGAAATTTTACTACGATTTTTCCTAATTGCTTTAGCGTACAGCACGCGAGGGTCTTCGGCCCTCGATGTAGAAAAATATACAAACTTTTTCGAACCGTATATGTTTTTAAAACAAAAGTTGTTGTTCTTTAATTGTATTCACCGAACCCCTGTCATCGATATCAGACTTTGCATATAGATGAGGTTTCTCGCGAGAGCAAACATAGGTCACGTGCGCCGTTTCGTCCGACATTTAATCTGTTGTAGGAGAGCATCGATATTTTGTTTCTAAAAGCAGTGTCGGAAAAACATTAACTTTTATTTATACCTCTGTCGAATCTCGATACGAAACAAATGTTAATTTATACTTAGCAACTCTAGTGCAACGTTGCGAACATACAGGGTGGTCCGGGGTGGGAAATTAGCCCTTGAATGTCTCTGTTATTTTTGAAAATATGAAAAAACGTTATTTCACCAAAGTTTTTCAGTATAAAGGCGACGAACTTTTACGAGATTTCCATATCGTTTCACAATTTAGTGAATCACTACCAAGAAAAACGAAAGTTTTTCGTAAAATTATTTCAAATATTGGGTTGTTCGGAAAGTAATTTCGTGTTTCCCAACAGAGGACGTAATTGTATTTTTTCGCAGCCAACTTCATACTTAAGCCGCATTGTCATTGTATATTTTGACAGCTGATATAGCAAGGCTTGTTTGTGAAAAAGTTTGTTTAATCCTGCGCAATAGTGTTTGTTTGGTGCCCTATCAAATACGGAAAGTCCAAAGCAGCATTTCCGGCATATTTTACTTTTTTACTATCGAAAAGCAAAAATGCTATTCAAGCAGGAAAACAATTATTCGATGTGCATGGAGAAGATGTATTGATAGAACGCCAGTGCCAAAATTGGTTTGCAAAGTTTCGTTTCGGCAATTTTGACGTTGAGGAAGCACCACGTTCTGGAAGGCCAGTTGAAGCTGATAAAGACAAAATTGGGTAATTGGTTACTTTGGTATTGCACCAACATAGAGAATATATGATTAAATAAAATACTTATACACTATAAGGAAATCGTCTTTCATTTTCACAAAAAAAAAAAAAAAAACGAAATTACTTTCCGAACAACCCAATGTATGTTTCATTTTTATGTTTCATTTAACTGCCCAGGGCTACCCGAGTTCCCCCTAAAAATACTCGGAGCAACATTAGAAATAGAATTCACGAGTAACGGCATTTCACGGGCATCAATTTGGTATTTTTGACCGATAGTATATTCACGTGGAGATAGCAAGGTAGCCGCGTTTCTCCTCGGTTCACCGAGATAGTCCCCAAGAGCAGACTGGCACGTGAAAATATCTGAGGGTCTGGCGCCTTCGGGAACGTTGCCACGTCTCTTTTCTTTCTCCGCGACTATCGTGTCCCATTTTTCCGAGATATCGAACCCTCGAGAAATTACTATGGCATTCGTCCTATGCCGGGGGACATTAACAAAAATGGCCAGCCCCGATTCGACGCCGTCACGGAACGACCCTCGATACAACCAGCCTCTGTCTGCTGCGCGCCTAATTCTTTTGGGAAACTGAAGAAGACACTTTCTTCGGTCAAAAATGTTCGAATTTCAGATGTCTGTTAAAATATTGACAAATTGTTCTGAATTGGCAATTTTTCGATTCGTCACATTAATTCTGTCTGTTGGAAGCAGAAAGCAACGTTTTTCTGTACCCCCTTATGCGTCACTCAAATATAATTTCACTATTCAAATATAATTTCGATCAGTGAGCAGAGTGTAATTAAGGTTCGAAAAGAGGAACGGATAATGTGGGTATTTCCTGCAAGAGGTTGTTCTACAGGTGCATGAGCCTACTTGCGGACACTTGTTGGATCGCAGGTGTTCTAGGACGTTTTCTTGTCTTCGACTAGCCAGTTTCCGTCACCTGAGTAATAGTCTCGACGTTTCTCACGGTATTTAAAGAAATTAACGATACGTACACGCTCGCGGCTAACTGTTTTCCCTGTCCGACGTTCGTGAACTTGTCTCTTAGTTCGTCCATGTGGGTGATTTGCAATTAAAAGCGTACCTTCGAACAAAACTATTTCGTCCTTATTGATGAAATTCTTATTTCGAATATGTTTCTGAAAAATATCAAATCCTCTTTTTAATTGATTTCAGTTGACTTTGCAATCGGCTGGTGCTGGCCCGAGCGTTCTCCAGCAGCTCTGTACTTTGCCGTTCCCGTTTTATGGGGCACCAGGATTAACATCGTGCATTTTCCCTACCCTTTTGGCGGCTACGCATCAAAACTCCGAGGCCACGGCAATCCTCTCCTGCGAAATGTCTTACCAGGTAAAACGAATGCATTCTTTCGTAAATTCCAAGTTACACGCACTCCGGTACAAAAGAACATCACATTTTTTACATTTTTCATGTATCCTCCAAACTATTCGCAAGTTTAGCCAATATTTCCAAACTATAGGAAGTACTTGACAATAATGAGTTTTTATCGTTGCTAATGCCCGTAAAATTTCATCGGGCTATTAAGAGCCGGGACTCCGTAGATTCGCGATAAGGTAGAGTGACCACGTTACCGACAAAAATAGGCCAAAAATGGTTCGAAAGAGGAAGATTCAATCTAGCGCGCGCTGGTAATGCGCTGACGAGATTATGCATATATCTGGTAATATAAGCGTTAGAAGTAGGCTACAAAATTGACGATGCGCATGCCGTGGAATCCAAGCATTTTTATGCCATTGGATGAGTTTTCTGGATGAAATCGAAAGCAGCGCGCGCTAGAAAATATCTCCAGCTAGAAATTGAGCTATATTTTGTCTTGATTCTCTACGAAATAAAGCGAAAAACTTGAAGCACGTTTCTGGCGTCGGAATTCATAATATCGATAATACAGAGCAAAAAATGTGACAAGTTTAGTCACAGACTTAACCCTTTGCACTCGAGTGGTCACTCTGAAGCACCACTAGAAATTGTTGTGGCATTATTTCAAAGAAATTACGAGAAATTTTACAAAATTTTTGTTACATTACAGAATTTGTATTCAATAGATTGCTAAACATTTAAATATTATATGTAGAAATCGGATCAGTGTCGTATGAATAAAATGAAAATATTGTAAGACGGAAGAAAAATTTAGTTTTAGATTGAAAATAGCGCCGAGTGCAAAGGGTTAAGTCCCGTCGGATCAAGACCAAGACGTATCTTAAGTCAGTGGCTGAAGGCTGTGAACGGAAATTGTACAGCAGTTACCGACCTGCTGCAAAAGTCACGTGACTACCCTGGGCTCTTAATATGTAAAAAAGTCAGTCTGGAAACTTTTCGAACATGCCACGCATGTTGATTCGCTAGGAAGTGTTCGCTCACCGGATAGTCGACCGGATAAGGTCGAATTAATCGCAATTAAAACAAGAACAATCCTGTGTTTTACAGCTGCTGGAGGAGTACAGGATCTCGGACGAGGGTAAAGTGAATCCTTTGGTCCGCTTGTTGAAGGATTCGGCTAGTTCGTAAGCGTGCTCGCGACTCGGTTTGATCGCTTAGGTATCATCGAATGTCGTCGTTGCACACCCGGAACTTCCTCTCGGGCGTCGTTAAACCAGAGGACCATTACTTATCGCTTATCATTCTGTTCGTCGAGTCGACGAACCTATTACAGGAGAAAGTTGTTGTTAGGTACGTCCATCTTCGATTGAAAAGCTGCGGCATCTGCGCTATCGAGGCTGGCACTCGACGCCGAGTTATTTATGCGAAATGTCTTTCAAATTCTGACAGACGGACACAAGCTCCAAATTGGCGAAGAACACTTGGTACAAAAAATCTCCATTATCATCTCATTTGAGAATGACGACAATCGAAGGGTTTTTTGCAGCGAGCGATAGGCGCAGAGACGGTCTGCTCGAGTATTTATTGCAAGGCTCGAAGATGTTGGCAGTTGTCGATCCAATGATCGCACCATTATAGCTAGCAGGTATACTCGGATGCTCAGATATCGATAGCGAATAAAATTCCGTATATAATAAATAATAACTGATAACGATAAAGCATTGATATAAATGTAATGAATTATAATTTGTCGTTTTGATAATACCTTAAAGTAATCCAATTTTCGTTAAATTCGCGTCTAATAATACTGTAGAACCTCGGTAGTTGCACTCTCGACGGCTCGGGACCGGCTTTAACTCTATTCCACTTGAAACACTCGTTCTTTGCGGTCCTTTTCTGACTTTGAACGTGCCTCATGAATCTTTCATAACCATTTTCGTTAATTATCATTTATTCTTCTTGCTTTCTTTTTCCTCTCTCCGTCTTTCAGATATTTTCTTTATTCATTTCTTATTCCATTTTGTTAGATATATGTACATTGTACTTTTACTGTTATCGTTTTTCTTAAATTTATAATTACTTCATTCGAATTTGGTCTCACAACGCCTGTGATTCTGAGTCACGTCCATTCATCGTTATACGTGTTGCAATAATGTTGTTTTGTTTTACTATTTCTGTTGTTATCATTATTATTTAGAGATCATTTTAAATTTACAAACCTATATTTACAACACTACGTTTTCTCTTTCTTTTTTTATTAATTTCTACTTTTACGTATGCTTTGCACTCAACACGGCAACGAAACTATTGTTATCGACTCTCGTTTGACATGAATTGTTTCAATCTGTTTTTTTTTTTTAATGTTTATATACCAATTTTTCAAGTCGAATTCACTTTGTCGATATTTCAACGATACCATTGATAAGTTTGTTGCTTTAACGACATATTTAAGAAATTGTATGGTATTCGAATAGCGATAAGGACTTGAAAATATTTTTCTATCGATATAGTAAATACGATACTATAGTTATTTCTATAATTGTTTCCCGTGTTTTCGGGGATTGGCCTGAAGTTCCCAGAAAAAAACTGGGGCGACCATTTCGGGGGCCATTTCGTTTTTCTAGTCATCGAAGTATGGCATTCTGTTTAGGAGTATGATCGGCGCAACTGATCCTATAGTAGCTTAACCGTTTTACGATCACAAAATAGTGAATAACTTTTACGTAAATATGATCGAAAGATAACAAATAATTTTTTTAATAAATATGATCTTTAAATAATAAATAATCTTTTCGTAAATATGATTCGAGTTATACGAAAATGTAACATAAAATGTCTATTTTATATACTAAATTTACGGTATTCTGTTCTTAGATAACAGTTTCAATGATACATTAATTTGGTTTACAATGAAATTTTATACAATTCGTAAATAAAAATAATACAAAAAAAAATTCTAATTCGCAGTTTCAAATTTGTTCAAGCGGAACAGCTCAAAATAATATTAGAGGTTGTGTTTCTCACCTCTAAATAGACACTGTAGCTTCTAAAGTCGAAAAACTCGCGGTTTTAAACAACATGGTGTAATATGGTATATTCAAATTATAAAATAAATGAATTAGACGTTAGTTAAGTTTAGTTAGTTGCCCGCGTAGGCGATATCGAAGTGCTGTAACAATAATCGCGTAAAATGTCTGCACTATCGTTGAACGATGTATTAGCTGTTCGACACTAATTAGCAGGAACGTTACGATACGAAAAATGAGATAATTTCGCAAAAAAAAAATTTAGTAGAAGTAGTTGTTAGGACAATTTTTCTAATACGACAAAAAAAAATACAGGAATTTCGTAAGTCATACGTATTACCGTGTCTAAGATATTCATGACTTTGTGATGACGACTGACTTCAGTCTTTAGTGACAAAAAAAATTCGATTTCGAGGCGCGACGAAGTTCTTTGTAATTTGGTAAATGCGAACGGCACGCGCGGATAATTCATTCGATTGTTCTTTCCATCACCCAAGATCCATTTGTTTCTGTACAAAAACTCTTCGATTTCCCTTCGATCTCGTGATGGACGCACGTAAAATAACAATTTTCGCGCAGTTTAAGGTTGTAGGATATTTAGGCGAGCGTAAATAAAATTTGATTGCTACTCCGTGAAGACTAAGTTCAGCCAACACTGTTGCACTGTGCACTGTGTTGCACTACCGACTTCGTGTGAAAAAATCGATGGCCACTGCGCCCCGCAGATGCAGACTGACCAAGTATGTTGAAATCAATTAAATATTCCACACGCTCGAAACAATTAAACCGTCGCGATCATTTCAGAGTTAACACTAAACCTACCACGGCCGATCAAATTGACCTTTTCGAACTTCTGCGTGCAATTTCGTACACACAACACGATCACGTCGCTATTATACGACTTTTCGTAAAGTACAATATATTTTTCAGTATGTATTTCTCGTTTCATTTTTTTTTCCAAGAAATATTTGTATCCTGTCCTGCCTATCGCGGCCGGTCAATTTGACCGCACGAGATAATTTGGTACAGTGAATTCTCGATATATGTCAACAACACGGGTCTTGTATGCGTCGTGTATCGTCCAGGAGACATACCCGAGCTGTGTTATGTTTACACTCCTCGGCGTCTGAGGCCTCACGGGGTATACCCCGCGGTAGTGGGGATAATTCCGCGACGTTTATCATCCAGGCCTTGGCGACATATATAGAGAAATCACCGTATTTACTCTTATAAACCTAAACAATCAGAATAAATTCTCAATGTGGCATGGCCAACTCAATATAAATGACCCGCCTTATAAGTATCAAGTTACGCACGTGCCTGGTTGATAATACTATTTCATGGTAAACACCTCCAAACCGCAAAGGTGTACGACACGGTACAATTTTGTAAATCGAGGAGAGAGCATCGCAGTATTATTTATATAATTGAAATTATATAAAAATGAACGTAAATAATAGTCAATTTGTTGCTGAATAAATTAGTAGATGAACAACTCATCAACATCAACAATTAGTAGATGAATATCGTCATTTTATGGAAGTTGTTCATCCACTAATTCATTTGGCAACAAATTGACTATTATCTACGTTTAATTAACTTTTTTCAAGGACCGGTCATTTTGACCGCGCACGGTAGGAATACGTGTAAAAGAATTGTCGGTAGTTTTAGTGTTAAATGAACTCATCCACACTAGTTTCCAGCGCTAAAGTCTGATCGAAACGTACCTCGTCAGTTCTGAATTTGGTTCGTCCAGCGAAGTGCGAATTCGAAATTATTCTTGTATTCATGCGTTTCCCATCGGACCCATTTCTCTCGTGTTCACGCGTGCCAATCGTTTGTGCGAAGAACGTGTCTTTAGAACGGGCCTTCAAACGTTTGTAGCTATCGCGTAATGAGCGAATCGTAAGTCTTTTGGAACAATGCTGGCCACGAGCCAGGGCGTCTCAAAAGTTTTCATTCTCTTTCGCGCACCGTATCGCGTGCGCTCGAAACACAAAACGGAGGAGGAAACTCCTTGAACTCCGAAGTTTTCGTTGGACAGCATTGTTTTAAGCCGGATCCACGCGTAAGCATTGTTCGGTTAATTCTTACCTCCTGTCTTGAGGATATTCATCCGAGATCGCACGCAAAATGGTTTAAGTCCAAACGCACAATTACCCGAACACGTTACACAATTACTCGAATCTTCCAAATTATTCATTAATTCTCTCTTCTCCAACTCATCTCAAGCCTTAATTACAATTTTTAATGTCTTTTTTGTTTTTGTTTTTACAGTATCTTTCTATCATTCACAGATATTCTGACACCTAGAAAATTTAATTAAGCATAATATAATTATTTTTAAAAAACGTTCAAAAGGAAGCATACCTAATATATCTTAGTGTAACTGTTACTTCAACAATAATTCAACGAGTCGAGTAACTTGGGCGCCATTTTCGAATCGAGATAGGGTTTTAAATCGTGAATGCTTTATGCGTGGAGCCGACATTAGATTAGTATGATATTTCCTGCGCGTGAGTGGAACCACGTGAACCGTGCCGAAACGATATGTACAATAAATCAATATATTTTCTTTCCGCGAGTCTGTCGAATTAGAAAAATGGACGACGTTAACAGTAATGCAGCGAACATGAAAAATTAATGTCGGTTAATTTCATTTTCTTTTTCTGTATCGGTAATAAATATTTATTGAATTATGGAGTGGAAATGTTACATAAACGAATATTTATAAGCAGGAGTTGCTAGTTCAGTTTTGTATCGCTATACAATGCTATTTATTGAGAAAAGAACGAATGCAAGTACTTGGAAGGTACAGGTTTTCGTGGCTGCAGCGAGCGCACTCGTGCAATGTCCTGCCAATGCAATTAATATTCAAGTATTATACACGTACATACATATACATACTATATTTAGCGAATTTTCAACGACGTATCGAGAAAAGTCGATCTGAAAACGACGTAGACTAATTTTAGTGTGTAACGTTTGTTGTAAAATTTCTGTCGTTCGTCCACTGTTCGCTCAATGACATAATAGATGTTTGACATGGAAATACAATTTTTCTGTATCTCGATTAAATGAAAGACAGTTTCCATTTCGCCGAATTCTATTTTTTTATGAATTTGAATCATTGAATTGATATATTCGATGCAGTTACGACTCCGAACAAAATATGTATTTTTGTTAGCGTGTACACAGCACGACAAAAATTTTACAACAACTTCCACGTAGGAACAATGAATAATAATCTCTCTCAGTAAATCGTAAAGCTTGAGAAGTTAGTTTTAGGACCACTTTTTGGTCGCCATTTCGCTCGAGTTTGAATAGATATTATATTTGCGGTGAAAGGTAATGAAAATGCGCAGAACTTTCATCGAAAATTTATTACAACATCTTTTATTTCTTGTAAGACAAAAGCCGTGGAATTATTATTTATAAAATAGAATTTTTTGGAATAATAGAATTTCTTGCCCAAGTCAACGATTGAAAAGCAAACATTTAATTTTCATCTTTAATGAAAAATTGTAAATTGTCGTTACAGTTGCGTGTAGTTTATTTTTGAAAGATTGAAAATGCTAGTATTCACCACCTTTCACTGAAAATAAATTATTTATTTGCCTCGGCTGATGTCGCTAGCGTAGTCGACACGCGTCACAATAATAGACGAAAAAAAAAAAGAATTATTTTATCATTGCTAAATATTAACCTATTAAGGGACGAATTGATTATAATCGGAGGAATCGCGATCGATTTATTTTTTAGATACATTAGCAATCGATTGTTACGCGCAGTACAAGTGTTTCAATCTTTGTAAAATCATGCTTCGACGCAAGAGAATCTTAATCAGGTTTTCGCCGATATAAAATACAGCATAACGACGTATTCGCGTCTCGCGTGTTCAGCACTTTTGCGATTACTTTTCCACGATCGTATTTCTACCTTGTTCAACTCTAGAAATCCCTGTTATCTCGCCAGTCGATCGAGGAAATCAAAATCGAACGTACGCTCCGTACGTTCCGCAGGAAGTAGAGTAATCGCGGTCAAAAGTGACATTAAGGAATCTCGATGATTGTCACCTCGATAACCGCGAGGTACGCGCGGCTTATAAGGGTTTATAAATAAAGAAAATTTCCATTGAGACCACTTTCTTAATTCCACCGTACACGCTCGTCTTTCCCTCATTTCTCGAAAGAAGAAATTTCTAATATTCGGACCCTCTTAAAAATCGCATAACTTTGTTAATATTGGTCTATACTACTCGAATTTTTTTGAGAAGTTAGAACAATTGGTTCCCTACATAACCTGAACAAAATGTTTGATTAAAATTGCTAAATTTTAAATGTAAGTCCACATAAAGAAGCTACAAAATACAACTTTTAGTATTTTCTTTGCAATAATTTTTTTCCACATTATGTAGCAAACCAACTGTGTCAACTTCTTAAAAAATTCAAGTTGCACGGTCCAATGTTAACAAAGATCTACGATTTTTAAAAAGCGCTCGAATATTAGTCGCTGTACCTAAAATTATAATTAACTAGACTCGATAGACACCCTGTAGATCGAGGTAACATTCTTCTTCTGCAAAATTACGTTTTCGTCGTTTTTCGAATTATTTCGAAACCCGTAACGTTCCGAGGAAAGTTCTTTCCTCCGCAATTGTGCGCGAACATTATCGTCCGATAAAATCATGAATTAGCAAACCTCGCGAGTCTGGGCGTGCGATCAATTTAAACTAGCTGTCTAAATAGGTCATAATAAGCGGGAAACCGTACCATTAGGCAGCGCGTGTCGCGATATTAGAATACACACGTAAGTATTCGATTTTCCGCGTGACATATCGTGCGGTTCCGATCGGGCTGTCAAAGCGTAATGCTATGCTGTCACTCGGCGAGAACGCCAGCTGTCTAGGAAAGTCCACGGAAGTCGTCTTGTTTTGCCATTAAGCGGGATGAAACCAAGCTCGACGGCCAGATAAAACGGAACGAAACGGCGTGGTGGCGGCGAGAAAAATTGAACGCTGCTCGCGCGATCGCAAAACGGTCGTAGGCGGGTTTCTAGTGGCGCCGCCGCCGGAAAATATATTTTAAAATGCAACTCTCATTCACAGACCCCCGGCAACGGCCCCCACGGTTCTATCGGTGAATTTATACGGTAAGTTAATCGTTTATTGCTGGTTTTACTTACCCGAAATAAATTTTTACCCCTCGTTTGCACGCGTGCTATCATTTTGTCCAAGCCTATAGAAAACGCCGTCCTGTCGCCGAAGACGACGGTACAGTGAATTCTCATTACGAGTCAGTGCCAACTTTACAATGTGGAGTCAGTGGAACTACCCACACCACACCGCGGCGAGGGGAAAAAGATATTTTCTCAGTCTTCCTGTCACTATCGCTTAGTAGTCATAGGCTTTTACGACTTGTAGACGGATATGACTCTTAGGTCTCCAGCGTGGCCAGTGTATTTCAAATGCTCGGCGACAACCTCAGATTTCGTCTAAGAGTCAGTCACCAGAACGGCGCAACTGACTCGTAACGAGAATTCACTGTAGTTCGGAAACAGGCGGGGGAGGGAGGAAGAGACGGCGAGCATCATCTTGTTGTCAATCAAAGGCGCCGGCGTCTTCCATTTCCCCGTTCGGTTTTTGGTTCCCGACGGGGAGAAAAAACGGCTTGGCCGAAGCGCTGTAAAACCGAAGAAACCGTGTTCACGCGTGTGCGGGCCGCGCTCGGATGACGTATGGAATGCATAGGGTAATCTTTTTTCCGAAGTGTTTTAGCGCGTCGGGGACACCACTTTTTCCCCGGTCGTAATCTATAGGCGCACTTAATACAGCTGCTCGTCCGAGTAACCTCCCCCGCGCCCTTTTTCCTCCTGGCGTGGCGCGTCCTCGCGCTTCCTTCGACGCCTCTCTCGCGGGGAGAGACGGGAGAAAGGGAAGAGAGAGAGAGAGAGAGAGAGGGAAAAGAGAGTCCGTCGACTTCCACTTAGCGGAACCGTACAATATATCAAGCGCGGTTGCTTTTACCCTGTGAATTGTAGAGTCGCGTTTCGCGTGCGCCCATAGACGGCCACGTGCACACCAACACCAACGCCGTTCGACCCTGCGCGATCGCGCTCGTGTTCCTGCTTTTGTTGCTGGCGAAGAAGCTGCTTCCTTCCACAGGAGGGAGAAATAATAGAAGGGTGATGGAACTGCCGATTTGATTACGCGTTTCCTCGACTGACCGATATCGGGGACGCGAGCAAAAGGGTACCTCGGGCTTTCGAGTGGCTAAATTGCGTCCGGAGCGACATTGTGCAAGGTAATTTCTTTCCGAAAGCCAGTTCGCAGCTCGCTACGGGGAGCTCCGTGTACGCTTGGGTGCCCCTTAGCTGCGGGGGTCAAACATTTTCTTTTTGAGATCTTTTTCATCTTGCCCCTAGAAATTTGCGAGGCGCGGTGAGAAAATGATGTGCGCGAAATATGGAAGCGGACAGCGGGAACACGTGTCGCATTACCTTCGAAAGAACAACATTTATTAACACGTTCGGCGCCGCGTCATCCATATTTGGGTGACGGAATTATTTGTGCAGGTTTTAAAATGAATTTTTACGTTGATATATTCATTGTACTATACTTGATTAGGATCTGTAACATGCAAGAAAGTTGGAGGATTACTCAGTATCGTACATTTAATTTTTGCAATTTTTATTTCATTAAATAACTGACTTTGATTTTATGGAATTTTTGGGGTTTCCAGTTGGGCGTTCAAAGTGTTAACACGTTAAGTGCCGAATATCATTCCCAGAGATTCTTACAAAATCAGAGTAATTTAATTAATGAAAGCGGAACTAGACAATTTAAATGATTACAGGGAATGCTGTTTCAACCCTTTTGAATTCTAAAGATCTTAATAAAATTCGGTTTATCCGGATATGTCACGATAAAAATGAATGTCTAAACCTAGTCAAGAATCACTGTCAGTCATATGTCATGGCAGTTAACGTGTTAATGAAAATGCTGGAAAAAGATTTTCTATCTAGACGTTGTAAGGTTACTCTTCAAGAGTGCACCGGAGGGCTAACGATGAAAGTGAGATTTCGCAAAAAGATTCTCGCCTAATCATCATCGTTCGAGTACAAAGGACAACTCGGTTCGCATTGTTTACATTCCGATCGGACCGATCCAATTATTCTGTGAAAGTAGAATCAGTCGCGGAGCATTCCGTAGAAAGAAAAATCGAGGACAAACGAGGAGCGGCTGTCAGCTCGTTCCTGAAGAGAGAAAATCCCCCCGCCCCCCCCCCCCCCCGTCCCCCTCGAACGGGGGCAATTTGGTTACCTGACGGCCGGACTATTCCAGGTCGGGTGTCGATCGATGTTCATCCACGTAAAAGGGTGGGCGGTGGAACGAGGGAGCGGATGGTTAAAGGATAGTGGCGGCGGTCGGGGTTGTAATAAGCGTAATGGATATAGCGGGCCTGCACGCATGCCCCCGTCTCTCGCGACGAGCGGAGCGCGGCGTGTTCACGCAGCAAAGGGTTGCTTCGTATAATCGTGAGAACGCCTACCACCCCCGACCTTCCCCCGTGTCCCTCCCCTCGTGTCTCCCTCTCCAGTTTATTTCTTTCGCTGTCCAGCGACGGCGTTACTTTCATTATGCCTCCCGTTTTATTTCGATCTAGTGATACACGACAGAAAAAAAAAACGAAACGAAAGAGAGAGAGAGAGAGAGAGAGAGAGAGAGAGAGAGAGAGAGAGAGAGCGTGGCTCCTGTATATTCTACTCTCGGACGGATTTACCGTCTCGCGTGGTTACGCTGAACCGGCACGCCGAGGAAGACGGCGATTTAGGACTAGGTTGCAGTCGGAAAAATGTTTGACGTTAAAGGGTTGCACACCCTTGAACGGTTCAGAAATAACAGACATTCAACAATTTTTTTCACATACACCCCTCTATTATCCTAACACGCTTCGCATGTGAATAGCTCGATCTAAAGCTACAGTGACTCCCACTAACGTTCGGACTCTTTTAAAAATCGTATATCTTTGTTAACCCTTAACGGACCAATGCCGCATGTAGCATGGCACTTTTACTTACTGGGTCCAATGCCGCGTGTATGCCGGCAAAAATCAAATTTAAATCATCTTGTTATCCTATTATTCTGAATATATAATAAATTTTCACTAAAATATAAATATTTTCCCTTCTACACTTGATATAAAAATGTTGAGTCCACGGTTTCTCTTCGTATGAAAAATAGCTTTGACCTGGTGCGAAGTAAAGTTGAAATTCTTCCGGACCGTTGAGGGTTAATATTGGACTATACGACTTGGATTTTTTTTTTAAGAAGTTAGCACAATTAGTTGCTACGTAAGGTGAACAAATTTTTACAAAAATTGCAATTGGTCGAAATTGCGGAGAAAATACTGAAAGTTGTGTCCAAAGTAGCGATCCAATTGTTCTAACTTCTCAAAAAAATTCAAGTAGTATAACCCAATATTGACAAAGTTGTGCGATTTTTAAGTGCGTCCGAATATTAGCGGGAGTCACTATGTCGGAGAAATTTCCCGGTGGTTGTAATCTAATCTGAGCGACGAGGGAACAGTTTCAGGCCTCTCTGAATTTTAAATCATTCGCAGAGTTCTTTCGTATGGGCACACGCATCCTGGTTTTCTCGATGAGCTAACAAGAAGCGGAGGAGAGCCCGCGATTGGCCGCCCTTAACTTTACACGCTTCGGGTTTGCGGCGCGGCGCGGCGGTTTCCGGTGAAAAGTTCAAGTTGGCTAACTCGATGTACCGGTCCGCTGGGTCACCGGAAGCTTTTATTGTTTTACAAGTTTAGCGCGGCGGGGCTGAGCGAACCGGGCCCAGTGATTCGATTGCCTGCGAAGACGACGGTGCCCTTCCTCGAAGACGTTCCTCGGTTAGTTGTCCCCGGTTATCAGGAATGACCACTTTGTCATTCGATCAAGCGCTCGTAAAGACTCGGCCAAATGGTCCTAAGACCGATGCCCTTGAAATCCAGTTTCGTAGCGCGTCGAATAAAATTTTATATTCGCGGCCGCCACGGAAATTCAGTTGACGCGGAATGGTCGCTCGAGGAGTCCCGCAAAAAAATCGCTGCCTCGGAAATGGACGTTTCTAACATATTACTCGTTTGCTCGTTAACACGTTAAATGCCAGAAATCAATCCCAGAGATTCTTACAAAATCAGTGTAGTTTAATTAATGAAACCGAAACTAGAAATTTAAAATGTATTACAGGGGATGCTGTCTTAACCCTTTTGAATTCTAAAGATCCTAATAAATTTCGGTTCATCTGGATATGTCGCAAGAAAGATGAATTTCTAAACCTAGTAAAAAATCACTGTCGTGTGTGACTGACGTGGCAGTTAACGTATTAACACTAAACCTACCGCGGTCAAATTGACCTTTCCAAACTTCTGCGTAGAATTTCGTACGTACAACATGATCACATCGCTATTTATCTTTACGACTTTTCTTATATTAGGGGTATTCATAAGTAATCAATTATTTGCAAAAAATTTGTTTTGCCTTTAGTTCTGTACCGATTGTTGAAGAGGAAACACGTATTCTTTTAGTATTTTCGGTAAAGCAGCCTGTGCTCAAAATATTCTAAAAAGTTTAATTTTTGTTTACAACCCTGTAATAAAATGGCGGCGTCCGTACCTGCCGAGGATCATATTCGTCATTGCATACTTTTTCATTTTCATGTGGGATTTAATGCAACGGTAGCAACAAAGAAAATTTGCGATGTTTGACAAACATGTCCTCGATAATGATGGAGATTATATACTAAATTAAGAAATGAAAACTTGAATTTACTACAAAGTTTGTTTTAGATTTCAAAATAGTTGATTACTTATGGGTCCCCCTAATATCAACAATAACTTTTATTGAGGACCGGTCATTTTGACCGCTCACGGTAGCAATGGGTATACAAGAAGTGTCGGTAGGTTTAGTGTCAAAAATGTTGTCGTCCTTTTGAAAGTGTCCGAAACAGATTGAACGAACCCTGGTGCGCTCGATGTCTCCGACAAGGGCGTCGCGTTGTCATCCCGAGTTCGATCCGCCGGGACATTAAATAGCAGTCAGCGATCGTTCCCTCGAAATCAGCGGGGGAGCGAGTAGTTTTTCAGGTACCGCGCGGTGCAAGTAGAGTAGCAACCCCTATATGGCCAGCAACAGCAACAGCAACACACCGGGACTTTCCCTTCTTGGCGGTCGTCTCTGGTCTCCCTCGGCGTGGAGCAGGAGCTGGTCGCGTTGTCGCCTTAATGCGAGTCCCGATTTCTCGGTGTGCGTCGGTGGTGCTCGTGCACGCACATAACCAGCGCCGGAAGACGCGTGCGCTCGGAAACGCACCGTTCCACCCCCGGCTCCGGCTAAAAGCATATCTGTGTCGTCTTGCGAGTACATATGGGAGGGTACAAGGAGCCAGGGAAAGGGTCCGCCGGTATATAAAACATTTACTAGTTTAGCAACAAAAGGGTATCGAAAGTGAACGCATTAAAGAAGATGTATGGGTGCAAGGGAGAGGCCTAAACTGGGAAAAGGGAAAGTCGAAGGTCGCCGGAGATTTGAGCTAGCAAGCGGAGCAGCATACGAGACTTTTTGTTACAATAGAGTTTGTTGCTTAGATTCGCCGGGACACGTCGAGCGCGGAAAGTCTTCGAACGAGAATATTGGGCAGGCGAGAATTTCTGAGACGTTGTTTTGCATATTAAGAATAATGAAACAAAAAATAGGTGGTACATACATACGTATAATACTCTTCGTACGATGGTATACATATGTCTAGAGAAATTTTAACCAACCTCAACGCAAAATGGAAGAGTAATGTTTAAACTTACATTTGACGAATTATTTACAGCGACGGAAATACCGTTATCTTCTGTGACTCTACTATTGTTAGTATTATTCTTACCTTCTCGGCATTTTATAGCAACCGAAGATAAATGTGTACAACATTTTTTGCGCAATTGTTGGAACGTTTAAATATAGAGGGGTATATTCTGAAACCGTGTACTGCATTACAAAGATGAAAAATGCATAAGTGTGTTCCGCATCTGCTAGGCACTGCTGCGAGTGTCTTGTCTAAAAATGTCGTCGGTAGCGCAACATTAAGTGGCAAGCATGGTACCAAAAATACATTACGAGCAACCGAAACGGATAGATATTTCATTCTTTCTTCTACACGTTTAACAAGCTCGAGATAAAACGTCTATATTCTGAAATAACGTTAGCCTTTCTTTCTACCGTGTAAAATTGCACCTGCTCGATTTTACCGATTTCGAGTTGGTCGGATAAGAGCTTCCGATTAGGTTGGAGCGAGTGTCGAACAGGTTCCGGACGGTAGCCGAACGATCACGGGCCAGCGGACCGCGGATCGTAAATTCACAAAAGAACCGCGAACAATGTGTTATCACCGGGGGTGACTTATTATCCGGGGCTAAACTCTGCGCGAAGAAGCGACTCCTTGCAAACTCGTGCGGCGCGTCGGCCACGGCCGCCCCTCCCACGGGGGATCGTTAGATTGCACGCGTTACACAGGGTTGACATACAAACAGACGGGCAGTGTTGTAATTAACCGCAATCATCGACGGCAAACACAACGCTCGCATCCCCGTGGGACATTATTGACCGAGCCAGCTCCGGATACGCGGCCGTGCCTCCCGTGCCGTAAGGAGTGCGCGCCATTCCTGATCAATATTTATGACCGAAATCCAAGGGTGGATCCGTTGGGCTCTGGACGTTCACGAGTGTATGCCTCCGGAGGATACGAGTAGAACTCCGCGGTCAATATTTATGATAGGAGCAGACGAGTATAGAGAAGAGAGGAGACTCGATTCGCGAGAAACGCTGACCGGATTTGTTTGGCTTCCGCTTGTACCGAGCTCTACTTTTCGCTGATTGATTCGCTTCGTTGCCGCCGGATTGATTGCCGGTCACGTGACACTGTTGGCGAGGCTCTTCGAACCAGTTCGGGAATGATAGAGAGAGAGAGAGAGAGAGAGTCTCCATGCAAAGATGAGTTTATAGACAAACCGACCCGTCTCTCGAGGCAGTGGATTTTATGTTTGTAATTCCAGGGGTAACAGCGATTCACGGGAGCTGATTCTGTGAGATAGCGAGTATCCGTGTGTACACACAATTATTCGCACCGATAGCAGGTGGGATAACCATCCTAACCGATAGAAAAACCCGCACCCCTACAGTAATCGTATGCAGTGACTCCCACTCACATTCGGACGCTTTTAAAAATCGTATAATTTTTCTAACCCTTAGCACTCGAATAGCGACTGCAAGGCGCCACTAAAAATTGCTGTATCATTATTCAAAATATTTCTTACGTTATTAAATTTGTTTGTATGTAATAAATTACTAAACATTTCAGTATTCACGAGTAAATTCCACCATTTTCGTATGTATAACATAAATAGAAAATATGTAGAAGGGAAATATTCTATGTCGGAGAAATTGTTTCGTTTTGGAGTTAAAATAGCTTTGAGTGCAAAGGGTTAACATTGGACCATGCGACTTGGATTTTTTTTTTTGAAGAAGTTAGCACAATTGGTTTGCTACGTGAAGTAAAAGAAAATACATTTATTTTATCGCAATTTACAAAATTGCGATTGGTCGGAATTGCAGAGAAAATACTTAAAGTTGTATTTTGAAACTTTTTTATGTAGACTTACGTTGAAAATTTAGAAAGTACGACTTGTAGATCACATAAGCGCGAAATTCCCTGACAAGGCCAAAATTCTGTTACTTTTACCCTTAAGCTTTCATCGTTGAACGTTTGTAGCTCATTGTAACGTTGACCGATTTAGATGAAATATTCGGAATATGTATAATTGATACAAATCTACAAAACGTATTTTTTAAATTTTTAACCCTTTACGGTCCGGAAGTATTTCAAGTTTACTTCCCACCAGGTCCGAGCTATTTTTCATACGAAGACAAACTGTGGACTCAACATTTTTATATCAAGTATAGAAAGGAAAATATTTATATTATAAATATGGCGGCATTGGTCCGTTAAGGGTTAATATAAGCCCGCATAAAAAAGTTGCAAAATACAACTTTTAGTACTTTCCCTGCAATTTCGACCAATTGCAATTTCAATCAAACATTTTTTTCACGTTATGTAGCGATGCAATTGTTCTAACTTCTCAAAAAAATTCAAGTAGTGTAGTCCAATATTGACAAAATTATGCGATTTTTAAGAGCCTCCGAATATTAGTGGCAGTCACTGTATATGAAAAATGTATTCTTGCGGTAAAACTTGAACGGGATCTCTTTGTCCCGTAGTGTATCCAGATAGCCGAAAGTTTGGACGACAGTGAAAGCGCGAGCCGTGTCAGCTGAATCTTTCATTACGAGAACAGCATAATTTCCAAGACACCGGCGTGCACCCTAATCGTAGGAACCGCGCAACGCAGCGCAGCGGAACAAATTCACGAGCTTGGCTACCTGCGTTTGTTCCCGGTGTCGGAACCAGGAGAGGAAGAACGAATCGATGGACGATGGACCGTCGAAAATCGCAGATGCGCCCATGCATTCATGGCAGCAACGTGTTATTTTATTTCATACGATCGCGCCCCTCATGGTGTCCATGACACATCTATTCGTCGACCTGGCGCTGGTTACGTTCTAACGTGGCGAAAAAGACAGAGAGAAATTGAATGAGAGATAGGACCCTTCACGCCCATTATTGGGAGCAGGAGGACGAGCAAGTAAGAGAGAGGGAGAGCGAGAGGGGGGGGTGGCAAGGAGTGCAGAAAGCGCAATGTGGACACAGTCAAGGTCCAGTGATCAGCTGATTGATTGTCTCCACGGGGGTTGCTATTTAGGGGTATCTGCGCGAGCGGGATGACAGACATTCTAGCGGAGACAGCGCGCAACGAGAGGATGAATTCGACGCGGGATCGGTAGAACGAGCACACCAATCAACCGATCTCGAGTGGCTTTAACCCATACCTAGCCCATTATCTGTGATTAGAAATGATAGCGGTTGCTGTGATTCTCGCTCCGCTGAAAGGGTGTCGGGATGATTTGCGAGCCGAGTCGTAACTGTGTGTGACCGAGCTGTTCTACCCCGTCGTTCCAAACTACTTTGTCCAAATTATTAATCTGATTTCGAGAGGCACGGCACAGGTGATCCAATTGGTTAGAGAACCGTTTGCATACACGTGAGACGTGTTTGTGAAAAATGGAACATAATTCGTTGGTTCGATACTTGCATTAGACCAGAGAACCAACTTTTACAGAATGGACGAAATGAACGCGGAAAGGATAGAAGGTCTATGAAACTCAAAATAGACACCTACATAGTTATCGATTAAACGATTGCCGGAGTACAGGAAGCCGAACCTCCTCCTCGTCGCTTAGAATCGAAGCATCGGATACGTAGCCGAAGAAGTCTCTATAATGGAGATGGAACGTCGAAGGACGAGATCGCGAAGAGCGAGGGGGGTGATTTCGAGCCGCGACGAGGGTGAAGAGGGGAGGAGAGCGAACACTCCGTTAGAAATTAACGCAAGGGTGACACAGGCTGCCTTTCCCATTGTCCTTCCGCCTACCCCCTTCGAATGGGACGTCTGGTGAAAAAATTCAGATGTGAAATTTTCATTTCCGTCCCGAACCACCGACTCGGAAGAAATACTTCCTGCGCGTGGGGGTGAGTTCTCGAAACGCGAAGCCCTTCGCGCTTGAGACGTTCCTTTGTTGCTCGGTTGCCACCATTCGCACACCTGATTGCCCCACAATGATAATTCACTTTTTAAAGGCGTACTATCGGGTCAGCAACGTTCCCGGAAGTAACGTTCTTTGAATCACTGTGCCTCCGTGCAAGACTCCGTAGATTCGCGATAAGGTAGAGCGACCACGTTACCGACAAAAATAGGCGAAAAATGGTTTTACGCGCTTCTACTTTTCGTCCTTATATGAGAATATTTTTGGCTGGGAAAGGGATCGTTCGAAAGAGCTAGGTTCAATCTAACGCGCGCTGGTCATCAGCTGATGAGATTATGCAGATATTTGGTAATATAAGCGTTAGAAGTAGGCCAAAAATTGACGATGAGTTTTTTGGATGAAATCGAGAGCAGCGCGCGCTAGAAAATATCTCCAGCTAGAAATTGAGCTATATTTTGTCTCGATTCTCTGCGAAATAAAGCCGAAAACTTGAGGCACGTTTCTGGCGTCAAAATTCATAATATCGATAATACAGAGCAAAAAATATGACAAGTTTTGTCACAGACTTGAGATCCGTCGGATCATGTTGCAAATTATCATTGGTTGTCGTACTTTATAATTACTATACTGCGGATTTTATGCATTTATGACAAAAATGAGTAACCACAATTTAAAGCAGTGGACATATTAAATAGATTTGAGGATTTGAGGTTTCAACTTAATAAAATGATTAAAAGAAGAAATAAATTTTTATTTCGCTCCTGCGTCTTGCAATCGATGCAAACATTTTTTGTTTTACATAAAGATCCGCAGTCTAATAATTACAGTAGTATCCCGATAATATTTGTGAAGGTGTGCAAGATATTTGTAAAAACTTTATCCTCCGCATCGCAACGTACAACTTACTCGATCGCAAAACCGATTTCTTTTTTATTATTCTTGTATTCTGTTCACAATTTTTTTCTTTCTGAAAATAAAATGAAGATCCCAGTGATCGATTTAGCTGTGAAAAAATTCAATATCCCTTTTAGGTAAACGTCAAGAAACGAACTTTAGTATGCGAACGAAGAATGGAAACGACTAAGATTACACGTATTTCTCGATTACTGTCAAATCGACTAAAATGTGATTATGCTTAATGAAAATGTGCATCACTTTGCTGAACGAGGAGAACGTATTAGGCGACGAAATTATTTTAAATCGTAATAAAGCGAATCACTGAACCGAACGAATAGCCCCTATCGAGCAGAAATTCGTGGCTGTGCTTCATTGTAGATCATTCGGTGGAATGGGAGCGAGGAGAGTGAAAAAATTCAGATGTGACCTGTTCGTTGTCGTCGTGGTCCACTGACTCGGAAGAAATACTTCCTGGACGGGGGTGAGAGGTGAAAGAAGGGTCTCGCGAGCACCCTCATGTTTTTTCGCTTCCCCGGCAATTTTATGGCGAAAATATTGCATGCATGGATCATTCGTCGTTGATGAAAATTTCTTCGTACTTCCTCGTTTAATGTGTCCCAGTAACGCAACACGATCGAAAGACGAAACAGGTTTACTACTACTTCGTCACATCCAACAACAACTATACAAGTCCATTTATTGTATACGTATTAAAAGTATAATATTAGGTCGTCCCATAAATTCGTGCCGTGGATATGTTTATATTATTCACCATTGAAAAAGTATTTTAATGAAAAACCGCAGAAATTTTATAGTGACGACCTAATAGTAATCATTGTCGTGCTGGATGAATCTATAATTTTCTAATTATTCTTTTTTATATACAAATGTAGACTCGCATCAAGAACCAAGTGGGTTATTAGCCTATAAAATTTGGATTAGAATAGAAGCGTTTCCGGAGTACTCATAAATTGTTAAAAACTCGAATAATCTCCCAAAAGTTAATCAGGAAGTTCTCATATGACGTCGAGGTAAGAGCTTTCGGATGACTGTCCTCGATATTAAATTTTCCTTCTCCTTAAATACGATTCCAACATTCATTAATAATACGACATTATTGATGAATAATATAACGGTCGGTGAAAACACATAAGTGCAATAGTTGCAACCGTATCTGACTCAAGTTATGGCCATTTGCCATACATCTGCTCTTACATTTTTAATTTACTTTAACACGTAAAAGTACCGGTTACATTTATAAAGCAGACCTACTTCAAATTCCTCATGCTACCTTCTATTTTGCTTGTACAATAATTCAATTTATTTAACCCTGCCATTCTCAATTATTTTTGAAATTGAACATTTCCTATAGACACAAGAAATGAATAAATTTTCACTCTGAGGGCCATGTGACTTTGTTTTAAAGTTATGCTGCATCCGACAATTATTACGATTTTTTGGTAATGTATCAAAGTACATTAAACTTTTTCAGTATAGATACAAATTTTTGAGATTGTTGGCAAGTAATGGTGCGATGATATGACGAAATTTTGCAGCGTTCGCACGAGACTGTCCTTTTAATTTATTTTCCCTAACTGCCTGAGGGATCGCCTATGTGTTCGATGTATTTTAACACTAAACTTACCACGGTCAAAATGACCGGTTTTATATTTCACAATTATTGAAACAATGAAAATTCATTTACGGAAAATAGTGGAATAAATTTCCTTGTCCGAGCATTTACTACACTGAAAATTACATAGAATCTTAATATATTTAGGGTTGCCATTCTTATAAGGGAATATTTACCAGATACTGTTAATGCTCGGTAGGTTTAGCGTTAATTCTTGTCCACACCTTTCCTTCGAGATGTTCGTGCGCAGAGATGTCAAAATAGCAGCCCAACAATTTCCCATGGAAAAACAAGCGAACGTGGAAACTCGAGGGGAGAGTGTGGCTCTGTCGATTCTACCTTTCCGACCACCCCTCGAAATTGGATCGGTTTTGGTAACTGCAAAGGACACCCTTTCTTCGGCGAACCGGATACAGGACCTATACTGTGTAGGTCCGCCGGAGAAAGAGACAAGGTCGAAGAGGAAACCCAATCGTTGTTTACCCAGTGCGTCGTTCTCTGCGTAAGCAAAGCGTCCATCCATCCATCCATCGGGGTGGGCAAACACGCCCCCAACCCCAATTCCCCGCTACAACAGTTCCGTAAAATCTTCGTTTAGCTCCCGAACCGTTCTATCCCGTATTTTTGTCCTCCGCCGCGCCGCAGAAGAGAATGCCCTGTATTTTCATTAAAGGTTTTCCTTGGGACGCCATTCTTTGTTTTGGCGAGATTCACGCCTTCGAGCCCCGTTCGGAAAAGTGTTTTGTGTCCCACACAAAATTAACGTTTCGTGCGGGGAGGTCGAACGAACGAAAGAAAAAGTAACGAATCCGGAACATGTTTTACACGTTGATTTTTTCTTTTAACCCATCGACTACGAAAGGCGCATATATACGCCTGCATAAGTCTATCAATATATACGAAAGGCGTATATATACGCTCTCACAAGTTCATCGATATATACGCCCTTTACATTTTTCCTACTGTAACATCTTCACTGTTTTACCAATTGTTTCAGCATGGAACGTATCGTTCTATGTAACATATCAACTGAATATCGGCAATTGTTTCAATATTGTTCAGTGAATTGTCTTCATATTGTTCAGTTCAAGTCTCCGGGTACCGTTTTGGTCAGTAATCAGTGGACAACCAGTCGCGGCGACTGATGATTCGAATTGACGATTCTCACCGAGAGTGCGCCGCAGTCGAAAGGTTACGCGAGTTCTATTGTCAGGATAGCCAAACCTGCAGGTTACGCCGTGCTTCAATCCCGTAAAATATGAAGACGGGCGGGTGCTGGGTAGTAACCACGAACAAAAACGAAAAACACGTATAAAAGAGAAAGAATATTCGAATGGCACAGTCGGACCGTGCCGGCCGAATCGAGCATGAGATGCCCGGTGTCTCCACGATTTCCAAATATTTCTCATCATCCATCTATCGTCCGGTCTCCTCGAGCAATCTCTTATCCCGGCATTGACTCGTGAAATCACTGGCTCCTGCTGCGCGAGCTGGGAGAAAGAGAGAATCGTTCTTATCTGCCCCCTGTCTGTCCCATTGAGCAACGTGTTCCATGGTCTCTGAATGAAAAAAATAAAGGGAAAAAGGTGGGCATCGGGCGGAGAGCGAGAAAGAGAGAGAGAGAGAGAGAGAGAGAGAGAGAGAGAGAGAGAGAAAGGGAAAGAAAGAGACAAAACGGCGGCGAAACATAGCTGCGGAAACGAGACAGAAGGATCCCGCTGACAGGGGCGCGACTCCTGATTGCTGTCGCATTGTGTATCGCCTCGTCCCGCGACGAGGACGACGTATTGTCGCGTACAGGGTCTGAATACGCCGGCAGTCGGAGTCGGCTCCCGATGACGTGGGAGGAACCGAAGCCAGAGGGAGACGCATGTTTCAGGGAGGAGACGAAGACCCGTGCCGAGCAGGGGCCAAAAATTAAACCTCTGAGACAATAGGTCAAGCGTCCATAGAAACGGAAACACTAAACACGCCCCCCTGCTTTATTTCCTCCGCGGGACAAACGAAAAGCGCCGGGAATCGATCACGATGCTTGGTTGCGGGACGTGCTGCGAACGCTGATGTCGCGCGCGCCGCGACTGGGGGTGCTGAAATCTAACCCGAAAGCTGCTGCCGTTTAGGCGGCATGGTTGCTGATAGGTGTGCGCGGGTACCCGGAGTTTCGGGCTCGGGTCGGGCTTTCGAAAGTTTGCAACGTTCGGGAACCCGAAACTGCAGTCCGACGGAGTCACGTTTCGAGGAGCCGAGAAATTTCTAATCATCAGGGATGCGCGAGATTTGAACAAATACCCGGTCGAGGATTTTTATCGGGATTAGGACGGGTCCCGAAGCCATTAAGAGCCAAGACTCCCGTAGATTCGCGATAAGGTAGCGTGACCAAGTTATCGACAAAAATGGGCGAAAAATGGTTTTACCTGCCTCAAGTTTTCGTCCTTATATGAGAACATTTTTCGCTGGGAAAGGGCTCATTCTAAAGAGGAAGGTTAGTAATGAGCTGACGAGATTATGCGGATATTTGGTACTATAAGCGTTAGAAGTAGGCCAAAGATTTTGACGATTCGCATGCCGTGGAATCCAAGCATTTTTATGCCATTGAATGAGTTTTCTGGATGAAATCGAGAGTGGCACGGGCTGGAAAATATCTCCAGCTAGTAATTGAGCTATATTTTGTCTTGATTCTCTGTGAAACAAAGCCAAAAACTTGAAGCACGTTTCTGGCGTCGGAATGCATAATATCGATAATACAGAGCAAAAAATGTTTAGTCACAGACTTAAGACCAAGACGGATCTTGAGTCATTGGCTGAAGGCTGTCAACGGAAATTATACAATAGTTACCTACCTACTGATTCCGCAGAAGTCACGTGACTACCCTTGGCTCTTGAGACTGAACCATAAATTTTACTGTATCGACACTAGGAACAAACTTTGAAAAATCAGCCGTTGACTTATGACATCACCGTATGAAAATATAAAATTAGATTTGTTCCACGTGCAGAAAATAATCGAAAGAGCGCCAGCGATCCGAGCTCAAATTTCAAGCTGATCGACTGTCGGTGTCCAAACAGGTCCCACAAAGAGTTCGCCAGTCGGGGACGCATGTTAAGATGAAAAGCCGATCGCGTTGCAATCGAGTGCAAAGTGCAACATGTCCCAGATGGAAATCGCAGCTAAGGGCGCATTGTGGGGCACCTGTATCCGAGCAACGGAGTCGCTGGGGGCGCACGGTACTCCTAGAGGATCGTGATTAAACCTCTCTGACCCCCGGTCCCCTACATTTCGTCGTCCCATCGGCAAGTATCATGGGGTCTGGCCTGGCCTCCGATCCGACATTTGGTGTCATTGTCGTGAGGCGGCACAAGGGTGCAACGCGCGGTGCTGCAACTGCTCTCTAATGCTGATTTAATCAGAATTCTAGGTTCCTCCCTCAGGCCTGGCATGGATTTATAGCGGGGCTATACTTGTAATCTTGCTTGTTCCTTTCTTCGACCACCCCTTCCAGTCTCCCGCTCCTTTATTCGATGCCTTTTTTACTCTTCCGAGCGTAGTGAACCGCTGTCTTTTTGTTTTTTGTAAAATAAAAATGGAAACGCGAAAGAAATGATTCTGAGCCGTTTAACGCGCGAGTGGTGCAAACCAATTTATTACGAGTCGTAATTTATGAGAGTAACCGGTAGCTACGAGTTATTGCTGGAAAATAGTAAACTCTACGTAATTGAGAGTAACTTTTTATTTTGATATTTTAAATACCAAAAATGACATATTCAAAGATCTGACCTCCCAAAATTTGTGTATGTACGATCGTCTCCGTATATATGCTAGTGTGTGTGTATGTGTGTTTTCGAGGGATACACGCGTCTGCAGGGGATGCGTTTGAGCCATATGGCTAGCATACACGCCGATTATTGCATTAGCTATGTGGGTCAAAGAATAATAATCAGTAGGGACGCGGATGCATTTACCAATCATCGACGATACATTGCGTAACGTAAAAATTCTGATTCTTAGATTTCGCTCGTACCAATAAGTAAACTACTTTTTATTTAAAAAAAAATAGTTGACAGTATCGTTATTAGAAATCAATACTTGCCACACCTTCTTTACTTTGTTAATTACTCACCCACTCTTTTAATCTTTTCACGTTTTAATCTTCTTTAGGTATCTTTTAAGTTGTATTTTATATCGTACAAATAAATCTAATATTATTGTCTATTTTCTCAATTATATACGGAATTCTTTTAGTAAATAATAGTTATAATCGTTAAATATAAATTTATTAATATTTCTGAAACCACAGCAACGATAAAGGACACTTTATCGGGACTAAAATTAATTACTTCACTGAAAATTAAATAGCGCATTTAATTTGGTGACCGCTCATTTGATAAAATGACGCATTAATCAGTCATATAGAACATTCAGTGTAAACATTTAATATGTTCCGATTGTTCCTGTTGTGCTTTATTCGGTCGATTGGACGAAGTTAATAAATTAATATGTGACGTACGTAATTAATGAACACAGCAATATTTCTAATAATAACGCTTTAATATACGCTTCTTTGCAGTACGCTCAAATTATTTTTGCAAAACAAATCATCCCACACACTTGTTTAATAATGTTTAAATCAGAACTGATAGATAGCCACAGTTCATATTCATTAATTACATTTTCCAATAAATACGGGAAAACATGTGTTTTTTTATAGACAAGGTATGGCACAACGAAGCATTAAAATGTATAGGCTGGTAACGAGCAAGCATTGTTCGCATATATTCGTTTAACACTAAAACTGCCAGGCATTAACAGTATCTGGTAAATGTTGCCTTCCAAAAATGGAAACCCTAAATTTATTGAGATTGTCCATAATATTCATAAAATCTAAAACAAAGAAACTTATTCCACTATTTTCCATATGTGAATTTTTATAGTCTCCGTAATTGTAAAATATAAAACCGGTCATTTTTACCGTGGTAGGTTTAATGTTAACCCTTTGCACTCGAGCGGTGACTCTGAAACGCCACTAAAAATTGTTGTGGCATTATTTCAAAGAAATTACAAAAAATATTACAAAATATTTGTTACATTACAAAAGTATTCAATAGATTACTAAACATTTAAATATTATATATGGAAATCGGATCGGTTTCGTATGAATAAAATGAAAATATTCTAAGACCGAAGAAAAATTTAGTTTTAGAATCAGAATAGCGCCGAGTGCAAAGGGTTAAAAGCATAAAATATAAAAGAATTAAAATATAAAGTTATAAATAAGTTAAAATATAAAAGAGAGTTTACGTGGTGGCCCAAGCCTTTCGCAGAGCGAAACGCGGCCGAAGTCCGCCGCAGTCTAGTTGTAACGGTTATGGTCCCTGGAACCTTTCACGAATTCTGTGACCCCTTCTCGGAAAGTCGATTGGTAAGAGGCGTCGAGTAGTCGACGCGTCGATTTTACGTCCGGGACCGTTGCGCTTTTGCGAGACAGCGAAATCGAATTTATTATCCGGCACGGAGGGTGTGCGGCGGGGAGCGTGTTTGTAGGGTCTTAATCGAATTCGGCTAGACAATAATCGAACTGGACTCGTTACTTTTACCGGGGACAGTCTGCCGCGGGGCATGCCGAATGTATTAGACCAATCAATTCTTCAACGAGAGTCTACCTATACTAAATTCGTGTTACTTTCTTAGGAATAATCATTAGATGCATCAACGAATTTGTTGTGTCGGGATGTAGGTTCAAATTAGACTCCGTAGATTCGCGATAAGGTAGAGTGACCACGTTACCGACAAAAAGAGGCGAAAAATGGTTTTACGCGCCTCAACTTTTCGTCCTTATATGAGAATATTTTTCGCTGGGAAAGGACTCGTTCGAAAGAGGAAGGTTCAATCTAGCGCGCCCTGGTCATCAGCTGACGAAATTATGCAGATATTTGGTAATATAAGCGTTAGAAGTAGGCCAAAAATTTACGATGCGCATGCTGTGGAATCCAAGCATTTTTATGCCATTGAGCTATATTTTCTGGCGTCAGAATTCATAATATCGATAATACGGAGCAAACAATTTGACAAATTTAGTCACAGATATAAGACCCGTTGGATCAAGACCAAGATGGATCTTAAATCAGAGGCTGCAGGCTTTGAAGGGAAATTATACAGCAGGCTCTGCAAAAGTCACGTGACTACCGTTGGCTCTTAAATCGAATACGAGGGGTAAAGCAATGTCGTGCTTCGAAAATTTCCAAATGTTTGTTGTCACACGTGAAAATCACACGTCGTTCGAGACACGTCTGGAAGAAGCGTCCGAGGGACGCAAGGAGTTCTTCCTTGATCGCCCAGCTCGTCGTGACGACCGTTTAAGGTCTTACTTTCACTATAAATCCTCGAATTAGTAGCCATCGTACTGCGATGCAAGATAACGCGGATGTAGATGGCCGACTAGATTAGGGAAAGGTAGAGGATGGCCGGAGCAGGGTCGGCACGGAGCTAAGAAGCGAACGGTGCCGTCCAGAAACGCGCCAATGAATGCGAGAAAAAGAGTGGCTGGGTCAGTGACGCGGCAGATGCAACTGCTCGATACGGGATTACCCTCGTCTTCTTCTCGGAACTGCCACTAAAGGCCTGTCCATCCGACGGACGTCACTGATGTCATACACGGTACATCCCGGCGAAAGCGAGCAGATTTCGAAAACAAAAGGCTCCGAGGGGGTGCTAAGAGGAACGGTCCTCCGACGCGGAGGTTCCACCTGTCCCCGGTGTCATCCGTGGATGACGGACCCGTTATTTCTAACACTTCTGTTCGAACAATAGTGTGGGAAACTGCTGTGTATTCATCATGGTCGCCAACAGATCTGTAAATCAATTAAAAACCACACTTTCCCACAAGCTTGCCTTGCGAAATATTTCTATTCTTTACGAGCAACATTCGAGTACCCGTTCAAATTCGTTCAACTCGTTAAACGGTTCGAGCAGAGTATCGGGGAAAGTTTCTAAATCACCGGTAACCAGATAAACCGTCGAACAGTTCGCGATAGCGATGAAACATTCACTGGCGAACGGGTTAAAAGCAGGTGAAGATGCGCAGGATCAATGCCACGAGTGACTCAACAGCTTCCGGCCGCGGCCGATTCGACGCCGGGAATCTTTCTCCTTGTTCCTCTTTCTCTCTCTATCTCTCTCTCTCTCTCTCTCTCTCTTTCTCTGCTTCTCTCTACCATTCTCCAGCATTCTCTCTCCTCTCTCTCCCTCTCTAGCAGGATCTCTAATGGAGCAGATGATGCGCCGTGCATCCCGTGGAAGACTACCGCATGTTTGTCAAGAGATTCGCCACGGCGTGGTTCCCGTGGCGAAACGCTAAGTGCATCCCTCTATTATGCAAGACGCGTCTTCCACGAAACTTGTGTCATGGGAGCGCATGATCGCAGCCTCCTAATGAAAACGTGATGCGCGCCAGCGGATAAAATTGATTTATGCTCTCACCGGTAAACTTCGCACTGGTGGAACTCGCCTATTCTTCGACAGCAAACAATCGACACGTGATTGGAAAATTGCTGTCGCGGAAACATTTCGATGGGAGTCAACGCGAAGGTGGGACAACTCCACTTTTGAACAAAAAAGAAATTCAATTTCGTACCGTTCTAGCTTCCAGTTAATCGGAAATTATAGTTTATGTACTATTCTTTAAATTATTATTAAATCAACCGATCGATACGATCAATATCAACTAACAAAATTTCGTCGCTTATCGCAACATATAAAATTTATACACCACCGAAGTCGACGTTTTCTGTGCAACAAGTCGAACAGAATTAGCCATCAATAAATTCTAGTGAAGATGTGGGACGCGACTCCACTTGAGATTGCATTTTTAATACCGTTTCTTCTAAATTATGCAATGCGTCAGATATTAAAGAGACATGGAAAAACCGAGAATAAAACCTACTATGGATAATATATTTCTGCCTTCGAGCATTTAGCGGAATGTTGTAAGAGGGTGGATGAAACGAAACATCTTTTTATCGGTCAATTAGGTGAATTCTTAATTCGAAACATTTACAAGGCAGCGGCGCAAATAAAATTCATGAAAGAAGTTATTAACGAAAAACACGGTGCGGTGACAGGTCCCGAATCCGTCCGCTGTAGTCGCGCTCCGATTGGTCCGTGTTTTTCGTTAATAACTTCTTAACAAAATCGCAGGGTAGATTTTCGCAAAGTTATTTCAAATGTCACTTAGAAATCACCCGTTTCAAGGCAGTAGAACATTTTTTGGCGCGCCCTTGCTGTAACTGTTACGATTCCTGATTTATACATCGAATCAGGACACTCTGTAGATTCGAGACAGACAGATTCCAGAAAAATATATTTGTCAGAAAAAGCGACATGGCCCATTCGAATTTTCCTGCCACGTATCTGCCGTAGATAATGGATGACCGCGACGGAGCACTCGTTCTGGACGGTTTCGATTTCAAGTGTGGGGTGATACGGTGGGAAAGCGAGCCCAAATGATTGCTATATGGGTCGCGGGGGAGTATTTACAAAGGGTGCAGTAATAACGCGACATTATGCTGTATAATGTGGATCATATTCCACGCGTCGTTAATCGCCGACGACGTGCATCGTGAGACTGTGTGAATTTTCGTATTCGCCATTTTCGTAACAGTTTGAAATTTTACTTTTTTTGAAGTCGATGTAAACAACTGTGATTAAAGCAAACTTTCTTCTCCGAAATGGCGAAAATCGATGAATCGCGTGAAATGAAAATATTCTTTAACGAAATTTGTTCAACAGGAAACAATTTACAATTCATCGCGAAGCTGGTTAAGTGCTTGTTGAACAAAGCGTCCCCAATATTTTACTTTGTCTCGAATGATAAGTGTTGCTACACGCTTTCCCATTAATCTGCCTCCATCCCCGCTGAGCTTTCCTTCCGGTAGAATCGTTTCCGTTCAAGCGGAATCCTCGTAAGAATCGCAGAAGGGTGGAGAAAATCTGAAACGAGTGTTGCTTATCCTCAGATTAGATTTCACTTTTAGGTTATACGCTAACGATCGCTTTGATTTCCGATTAACACTAAACCTACCGACACTTCTTGTCCTTAAGGACCAGTCCTTAAAAACAGTTATTGTTAATATAATGAAACCTAGATAATAGTCAATTTGTTGCTGAATGAATTAGTGGATGAACAACTTCCATAAAATGACGATACAAATTTATTTTTATATAATTTCAAATATGTAAAAAAATACTACGATGCTCTCTCCTCGGTTTACAAAATTGTACCGTGTCGTACACCTTTGCAAATATAAATAGAAATAAATAAGAGTCGTAAAATAGCGATGTGATCATGTTGTATGTACGAAATTGCACGCAGAAGTTTGAAAAGTTCAAGGCCGTGGTAGGTTTACTGTTAATAGACTACGGATCTTTAGGTAAAATGAAAATTGTTTGTTGCTGGCAACAGGCGCCGTTCAGGGATGTCTTTCTCCCCTTAATAAAAAATGATGGCTGACCATTGAAACAATTCTTCCACCGTCTTTTTGCTGGCTAGACCATAAAGAATCACGGACAGCAGCGACCAAAACACGCGGACGTTCGAATATCCGGGCAATGGTCGCGTGGTTACCGAATAATTAGCCGTTTGTCCCGTCCGTGGCCGGAACCGAACCATCAATATTTTTATTGCGAGGCGACCCCCGTGAAGCGAAAAAGAGGGGCAGCAGGACGAAAGTAACCCCTGCGGTTCCCTTCCTTTTTTTTTGCGCGTGTCACGGCTCCTAAGGGTGGGCCACGTCGGCTAAGTGATATCCTTCGGACGTTATGGAGAGGGCAACATCACGCAACGCGGTCGTCGGCGCTCTCGAGGACCCCGTTTGCGAAGAATAGCTCCTGCCAGAGGAGAAAAAGCGCGTCGCTGCCGAGAGTTTCACCAGATTAATGGTATCCCCCGGTTGATGACACTCGTCCGCCCTGGACAGAGGCACCTCCCGATCCTGAAGGTGTTCTCCGACGGTTCTTTCAAATCTTTCGATACCGCACCGTTTCTATTTTTCATTTCCCTTTTATTCGCGTTCAGATTCAGGACGATCCACGTGTTCGTCGCTGATACGGACGAAAGAAAAATGAAAGCATCGAGAAATTTATGGGAAGGTGTGCTGCGGCAAATCTGTGCTTTCAGTAGTACAAAAAAAGTTCATAAAAGAATGCACGTTTAGAAATTATTGGTATTTGGGAAATTGTAAGGAAAGCCTAATTTAATTACATAGTACTAGTACTAGTAGTACTAATACTTCTGTTATATTCTAGTATATTCTAGTATATTCTGGTATATTCTGGTATATTCTGGTATATTCTGGTATATTCCGGTATATTCTGTTATATTCTAGTGTATTCTGGTATATTCTAGTATATTCTAGTATATTCTAGTATATTGTGGTATTTTCTGGTATATTCTAGTATATTCTGGTATATTCTAGTATATTCTGCTATATTCTGGTATATTCCGGCATATTCTGTTATATTGTAGTATATTCTGGAATATTCTGGTATATTCCGGCATATTCTGTTATATTCTGGTATATTTTGGTATATTATAGTACATTGTGGTATATTATAGCATATTGTGGTATATTCTGGTATATTAGAGTATATTGTAGTATATTCTGGTATATCCTGGAATATTCTGGTATATTTTGGTATATTCTAAATATACCGGACTAGTGTACTAGTAATTACTTGGAACTACGGGTTTTAAATTAGTGGAAATCTCAAAAGATGTTCAGTCATCATCTTATTCCAAGTACAACCATTATTTTCAATTTTGAACTGTTCATATATCTAGTAATTGCGTTTCAGAGCTCAAGGACTTTGGCAGCTTAGTCATCAGCGCCAAAGTGTTTTTGCTGTACGAGGAGTTAGCTATTGCTAGCATCGACATAGCATTACAATTTATCAAAGGAACTGTCCGGTCATCGTTGAAGCAACATCAATCCCTTCAATTAAGAACGAAATAATAATTATGTGTTAATATGTTACTACTTCTCGTGTACAGTACTGCTCACATGTACAAGCGAATAATAAGTGACACAGCGTTCTACCGTAGGCACTATATCTGTAGAATTTCTAATTAATGAAAGTGCACAAGCCCCGTGGGAATGTTACAAAAGTTAATCCAACGGTCAGAGTTCCAGATATCTCGATTTTACAAAATAATTAATTACTTTTCTCGCAGTGTCTCTCTCCAGTTTTGTGCGTCTGTTCAGTTTAGCGGTATACTTTGTCTTGCGAGGAACACGAAATCTTGTATAACAGTGAAATAAGGTCATGCGCATAGTAGCATCGGTGTGAAACTGTTTTGAACGCGTGTATCGTGCGCAAACGATCAAGAAGGTGTCACCGATCACTTGATGAGCAGTTCGTCGTGTCCCCCCTCCAAAAAATTTGCAAGAACCGGAACACGGTGGAACGCACGAAGCCACGGGCACGCGTATCGGACAGCATTAGGGGTCGTTGCAAGTTGGCGAACGTGCGGATTCGCGGCACGTGACGTCACGGTAGCGTCAATTAGGCGTCACGTGGCTGGACGACGCCACGCGTCATTTGTCAGTGTCCCCGCGAGCGAGCAGTCCCTGGAAGCATGTAACGCGAAATTTCAACCTCCTCCGGTGGGAGTAGCCGTATCACTGGGAAACGGGGAGACCGCTTCCGGGTCACTTTTGACCTTCTTCCACTACCTTATACGGAAGCCTAAAATTGCCGATTTTATATTGAACTTTTCAGAATACCACGTTTATATTATTATGTTAGTTGTGTCTCGTCGTGATTGTTAATGTATATTTTTTCAGATTTTGCGGATTATGCGAACACGTTTAACACTAAACCTACCACGGTCAAAATGACCGGTTTTCTCTTCCACAATATTATTGAAATTATAAAAACGTTTTCATGGGAAATTACTGAATTGATTTCTTTATTTAAGCACATATTACAGTGAATTCTCATTACGAGTCAGTGCCAACCTTACAATTTGGAGTCAGTGGAACTACCCACACTTTCTCAGTCTTCTTGTCACTATCGCTTAGTAGTCATAGGCTTTTATGACTTGTAGACGGACATGACTCTTAGGTTTCCAGCATGCTCTGTGTATTTCAAATGCGACGCTCGGCGACAACCTCAGATTTCGTCTAAGAGTCAGTCACCAGAACGGCACAACTGACTCGTAACGAGAATTCACTGTATGATGAAAATCGTACAAAGTTTAAGTAAAGTCAATCTTCTCCCTTCTATAAAACGCGTCATTTTTATATGTTTTGTGTTTGGTAGGTTTAGTGTTAAGACAATTGGAAAGTATCGATTTGTAGGTAGACCATTTCGCAGTCTACGCCGTTAACAAAATTCGTGTGCTCTAAACGAGCACGACTCGACTATCCGGAAGCGAGCGCGACGGAAACAGAAGGAAACATTCATTCCATTGAGAAGACAAACTAAGAGGATCTCTCAAATGACCGATTAATTTTTGATCCAGCGTGCCCCTCCGCCGCGCTGGGACAGCCTACAAATTCTGCAGCAGCGAGTGCAACTTGCAGCACAATGTCGGCTGATTGGAAGTCACGTGCCGGTGGCAATGAATTCGAATATTGAGGTCACGTGTCGGGCCGCGTTTCCGTGAACGATGTAGCCAAAAGTCAGGGTCCTCCTGTCGCCCCTGGTAGCCAACCCTAACACGCACCCCCTTTTGCCAGCCCAGCGTCATTCCGCGTGGCCCCGAGGAGGAGGAGGAGGAGGAGTCTGCTTCCGTGATCGAGCCAAGATAGCAGTACGCTTGATTTCATCTTCCTGTCTGTTTCTTTGTCTCTTTATACGGCTATTTTGCAGGAGGACAATGTTTGGACTTTTGGGGCTGTTACGCTCTCGACCAACGATCGAAAAAGTTATGGAACTTTTTGATAGAGCCCTCCAGCTCGGCAGTATGTGGGCACTTATCGTTTTCATGGAAACTTGCGAAATATATAATTTGTTATTATCAAACGATGCTCATTTGTTACATCTTTTTTTTTATCGAGATATAAAGGTCACCTTGAGATTCTCCATCGTAAAGGGTGGCACTCGGCTGAACTAAAGAAATAAGCTTGTCTTTTCGAAACATAAACGTTCACACAGTCAGCGGAAGTCACATTGAACACCAGATGTAATCTTAGCACTGCAACATACTAATAAATACAATATTACGAAATGTTAAATCTGTTTCTTTTATTTCTGCCCTTGTACGACACTGAGGACCATAGTATACTACATGGTTGAACTCGTCTCAATGTCCGTTTTCATATGATGTAAACAAATATTTAAAAAAATGAAGGTCACCTTTGTTTCTAGGAAAATATTAAAAATACAAAAAAATGAGATACGCTATCACATTGCTAGTAACATGTACTACAACTACCTCCTCTTCGGTTTTTTTTCTAATGTCTACCTTTTACGAAAAAACCGCTGGTAGAAATTATCGCGAACACCCTGTATATTAAACAATTTCTGAAAAATAATGTCCCACGGGGAAATAGAAAGAAATGGATATAGTGGTAATGAATTAATTGGCTTACGGTGGCGCGTGGCCGGACGCGCAGCCGATCGTCCCCGACTTCCGGTCGCGGTGATTCTTCCTCCCCCTTCGTGGTTCCGATCGAAAACCACAAGAACGCTGAAAAGGAGGATGAAGCTTGAACAACGCTTATTGTCCCGGAAAATATTTATCGTGTCCGACGCCGAAGGGTAAGGACGGCACGAAGCTTCGATTCTTCCAAATCCTTTCACTTCCGGTGCCCCACCCGCCTATAAATTCTCTGTTATTACTGCCACATCGTGAGCCGCGCTGGTAAGGTCACTGTAAATATAACTATTAGAAGGAGCAATGATGCGTGTACATACAGTTCACCTTATTTCTAACTATATTTTTTCGAAATGGCAACCAATGGTTCATCTTTTCTAATGATATTTGCGAAGTACCGTGCGTCACAGACTGAAGACATACAAATATTTCATGATTTTCGACCAGATACAGACGGTAAAGAGACTCGTATTAGAAATCGCAAATATTACATAATACTCGATCACCGATCGGTTCCTTCGCGTTCTTTTCAATTTCTAAGCGAATGATTGTATTTAAATATTTTCAGCACATTTTACCGTGATATTGAACGAACACATTCGTCATCTACGGCACATATTTACACGACAATGTTTGCACTTTTACTAGAATAATAGTACGGCAGCCTTGTCAAAGAGTGCTCGGGTGTATTTGAAACTTTCTAATCTCTTGTAGTCTCTATTCAGAATCGTGCGTAACGAGAATCATTACAAGTCTGTTTGTTTCTTGTAGAAAGCTCGTTTATGGTACGAAGCAGCGTCTGAAATCAAGCAAAAATAATAATCTGACGTTCGTAACGAAAGTGTGGTATTTTTTCAAATATATATATATATATATATATATATATATATATATATATATATATATATATATATAATGATTTCTTTAATGTGCAGGTTATTGGTGGATAATAAGCAGAATCGTTTCTCTGTAATAACGAAGGTTTTATTATTTTGAACAAAATAACAATATAATAACTTAGACTAATTATTAATCTTACCTGTAATAACGAAGAAACAACATTCAATGCTATTATTCACACCGTTGTTTCTTGATTAATTTTCTTATCTGTGATTCTATAATTCTTATTTGGTTTTTCTCATTGCACTTCGTGGCTCACCTTGTCGTTCTCCCGCCGCATGTCTATTCATTAGGTTGTCTCGATACAGTTGGAGATCTGACTTATCGACCTATTTACGCGCTAAATTCAATATAACTAAGGATGCTTTCCTTACATATATTAACACTGAACCTGCCACGGCCGGTCAAATTGACCTTTTCAAACTTCTGCGTGGAATTTCGTGCATACAACACGATCACATCGCTATTTTACGACTTTTCGAAAAGTATGTATACAATGTACTTTTCAGTATTTATTTGTAGTCTTATTTTTTTTTTCTAAGAAATATTTATAGCCAGTCCTGCCTACCGCGGCCGGTCAATTTGACCGCTAGAGATAATATGGTACAGCGTGTTATGTTTACACTCCTCGGAGTCCGAGGCCTCACGGGGTATACCCCGCCGTAGTGGGGATAATTCCGCGACGTTTATCATCCAGGCCTTGGCGACATATATAGAGAAATCACTGTATTTACTCTTATAAACTTAAACAGTCGGTATAAAAGAAAGGCTATCAATGTGGCATGGCTAACTCAAAATAAATGACCCGCCGACCATGGCAAATAAATCCGAACCGTAAAGCTGTACGACACGGTACAATTTTGTAAATCGAGAGAGAAATTTGTATCGTCATTTTATGGAATTTGTTCATCCGCCAATTCATTCAGCAACAAATTGACTATTATCCAATAACTTTTTTTTAAGGACCTGTCATTTTGACCGCGCACGGTAGGAACAGGTATACAAGAAATTTCGGTAGGTTTAGTGTTGAAGCAAGAGTAAGCAGGAACGCTTTCAGTTATTTCCATTTTGCGAATCTTTGTAGCGGCTGGATAAAAGAAAAGGTAAAACAAAGCTGGTAACAGCAGCTTCGCGAGACCATCGATCACGAAGGGCGGGCGACACCTTGTAATCTGGAGGACAATGAAAGAAAAAAAAAAAGAAAAGTGGATTCGACAGGGGCAACTGTCAGTTCCGTCGTCTATCGATTGCCAGGCCTGCAATCCCGCTTGTTCGCCGTAAAATCGTGTAGTGGCACACAGTATTCCTTTCACGGGTCCCGCGCGTCCAGTGGATTTATTAGGCATAAGCGATGCGGCCCGGTTATCAGCGGCGCGATCTTCTTATCAGATGTCCACGCGCGAGGGTGGAAGAGCCGAGGCCGTGCCGAGCCGAGCCGAGCGCGGCGCACGCTCGGTGCAATGCCATATGGCCGAGAGGGGCAGCTGTTGATTGAATCGCAGGCTCATCATCGCTGCTAGCCCTTAGCCAGCTCATGCTTCGCGTTTCTACTTGATTTGCAGATGGCACAATTTTCTCCGTGCCCGCGCGTGGGAGGATGACGCAACGATTTCTCGTTTCCGGCTGAAATTCCGCCGTGACGAATCAACTCTTTCCCGCGGGGTCAAGGGGTTGTCGGTCGGGGACGAGAAGATAGGAACGTTCTACGTTTCTGTGTAGTTTCCCATATGATATCGGAACGAAATAGGTTAGTAAATTTTTGCACACAGGGAAAACTCGTTGTCAGAGGAGCCCTAAACACGTCCGCTGGTTCGAGTTCTCTGGGAATCGGGCAAGATAAAAGCGTTTCGAAAGCTTACGAAAATATTAACAGTTGCGCGGAGTCGATAAAAACGATAACGAACGGTCGCGTGCATGAAATAAGAGTAGGAGCATGATAAAATATAACGGGCACCATGTTTGTCCAGATAATCCTTTGATCCCTTTTATGATGGCAAACAAATCCATTCCCGATGTGGTTGCAGAGCTTTGCAAACAGGTGATTCGAAAAGTCTGGTACTTTAAAAGCTACGTTACACCGGGGAAATGTCATTTTTTCACGAATTTATTCCGCTACAGTTCGCTATAGCAATGTGGCAAAAATAAGTCGAATAGCAAAACAATATTCAAAATTCAACTTGACTTGTGTTTGTAACATACAATAGCGTTGGAGAGATCATCTTTCAATGCAAAACAGCCCTACATGATGTTAAACGTAAAATAATGTTCTATCTACAGCTACTGTTTGAACAAGCATGTTATGAAAACAAATGTCAAAAATAAGTCGAATAGCAAAACAATATTCAAAATTCAACTTGACTTGTGTTTGTACCATACAATAGTGTTGGAGAGATCATCTTTCAATGCGAAACAACCCTACATGATGTTCAACGTAAAATAATGTTCTATCTACAGCTACTGTTTGAACAAGCATGTTATGAAAACAAATGTCAAAAATAAGTCGAATAGCAAAACAATATTCAAAATTCAACTTGACTTGTGTTTGTAACATACAATAGTGTTGGAAAGATCATCTTTCAATGCGAAACAGCCCTACATGATGTTCAACGTAAAATAATGTTCTATCTACAGCTACTGTTTGAACAAGCATGTTATGAAAACAAATGGCAAAAATCATGTGGCAAAAATAAGTCGAATAGCAAAACAATATTCAACATTCAATGACTTGTGTTTATAAGATACAATAATGTTGAAAAGATCATTTTTTAATGCAAAACAGTCCTGCACGATGTTAAAGATAAAATAATGTTCTATCAACAGCTTCTATTTGAACAAGCATGTTATGAAAACAGAGCAGAAGCAAAATGATTCAGATTTTATTCATACTCTGTAAATATATGAATACTGTAAAGTAACGACCACTTTTTCATCAAGAAGTTATTGTTCGATTGTATAAACATCACGTCACCGAACGCCACTTTCTGTAATCGAATACCGTGTGCATATTTTTCAATTATATTCCCGTTCTCCACGTCCGTATTGGAAACACGTGTTACCTGATAACATTCACGAAAATATAACGACAAAAAGCATACATAAACGTCATAATTTCGACGAGCATCGAACCTGCTCCGGTTTTCATCTCCAACCTCCGCCATTATTCATTAAGTATTGTTAACGAATTGTCTCTCTCTTTCTGAGAGTTTTGATAAGCAATTTTAAATTTTGGTTAAAATAACAGTTTCATCAGGGGTAGTACAATGTATGCTCGTCATAAAATATTAAACGTACGAAGTGAAACGTTCGCGTATTTAATTTTATAAATTTGATAAATGCTGTTTTCCTAAAATAAATAAATCGATTCCAAGCGCCCAAGGATCTGCAGCCTGGTAATGGAAAAAAGGGACGTAACCTCGTATGGACGCGTGCAGCATAATTAAAAGAAAATCACCTTGAGTCGTGATCGTAAATGGCCGACACGCTCGCTTCGCCAGCGGGGGGGTTGTGCAACGCGCAAATGTGGAAAAGCATGTAACGATTATACGGAGTTGCGTGTTACGTGCTCATCTACGTTCCATCCTGGCGCACCTAACTATCCAGGCATCCCTTAACTGTTTGTTCAACCCCTCTGCCACCCTGCGGTCAGTCAGTTAGTCAGTTAGTCAGTTCTTCGCACGCGATGCACGCGTTTGATTCTGCGCTCGAGCGACATTGATCTTCTATTTATTCTTCGACTGCGTTGCAGTTCTTTCTTTTTCCACATCACTGGCCTCTTTCCTCATCAAATTTTCACGTCTATCGCACAGCACAGAAAATGTTTCACTCGCTGTGCGCTTTTACCGAAAACGTTTACTCGAACGAACATACGGCGACTCGCACAAGTTGCAAAATACAACTATTTTCTCTGCAATTTCGACAAATTGCAATTTTAATCAGACATTTTCTTCACGTTATGTAGCGAACCAATTGTTTCAACTTATCAAAAAAATTTAAGTATTATAGTCCAATATTGACAATTTTTAAGAGTGTCCGAATATTGATGGGAGTCACTGCATATGGCACTTACACTTCGTTCGAGTTTTCCGTTACAATTCCTTCATCTTATTAGTGCTCGTCGACTGTTTCAAGTCGAGATACAAAACAAAATGCACAAGATAATTGAAAAATAAACAGTTGCTTAGAACTCCACTTTCACTCTGCACGTCGAACAACCAAAATACTTATTAATTAGGCCGAAGACAATGAGCGAGTTGAATTCTTCCGACGAATTAAGAACTGAAGGGGAAAAAAAAAGAAAAAGAAAATGGAATAAAACTACCAAGATTCCTGGCACGCTTTTTGTCTACGAACGATGATTATGAATCCGAGCAAGAAAGGGAAGCCAGTTTTACTGGTTCGCTTCGGAGATGCGGCTGCAGATGCAGCTGGTAGGATGGCCGCATCAATATAGATAAAGCAGTTATGTCTATATGTCGTATTTCGAGACGCGGGACTTCGTGGCTTTCTCTCTATTCGGCCGACAAAAGGGCAGCCACGGATAAATATGTAACTATAAAAAAGGATAAATACTCACGGTCAAGAGTCAATATTGTGAGAGAGTCCCTGTCAGACATCGTTGTGTCCGAGGCGGATCCTGTATTTAGGAAGCACCGTGCATTTTTATCCACTTTCTGGGAAAGTATTTTTCGACTTACCCCCCCGGCTCCTTGTGAAAACTTTCCCTGGCGCGACCTGTCATTTCCAACGAGTTTTCGAAACAGGTTCAACCTTTACGTCGCGCCGCCAATTAATTCGCACCTGAGGGACCTCGTAATCAAAATTTCACTGATACAGTCGAACCTTTCGAATTTGAATTTCGAGGGAAACTGGGGAAGAGCCCAAAATTTGTCGATCACAGTAAACATACATGCAAGAAAAAAGTAAATTTTTAAAAAAATTGAAAGAGATTATGTAATTTTTTTGTGTTTATACTATTTTGTTAGATATGACCTTCAATTTTTTAAATGAAATGCTGTATATTTTTTTACATCACATGAAAGCGTGTATCTAGACGAATTCATCCGTTCGCAGTGACCTTCAAGGTCATGCAAGGTCGGAAATCGAAGAAACATTTTGAATATTTCATACAAATATGTTTACAAGTGTTCCTTATTCATACTAATCAGATGATGTCATTCACATTCAGAGCGTTGACTTCTAGTTTCTTCTATGACGAGACAATTTCAGTATTACTTCCGAAACCGATTAGTAATATCGCATAGTAATGTATCGTTATTCGGTGGACGAGAAGGTGGATATGGTAGGTATTTATTAGCAGTGCAACAGAAATCAAAGACGAAGTAAATTGAAATACCTAGAAGAATATCCGGACAGAGTGCAATCAAATGAAAATCAGTTTGCTTCGTGTGCCAATCGTTTGAAGGAAACAGGGTCTTCCCAAAATAAGTGTCATAATCGGAAATGTCTTCTTTCTGAAGATAAAAAGTCAGAAGCCCTCTTACATTTTGAAGAAAATCCGACAGCTTCGGTACGAAAAGTAGCTTCGCATTGGTATGAAATATTCAAAATATTTTTTCCATTTCTGACCTTGCATAACCTCGAAGGTCACTGTGCAGCATATCGATGAATTCGTCTAGACACACGCTTTCATGTGACATAGAAAAATATACAGGATCCCATTTAAAAAATTGAAGGTCATATCTAACAAAATAATATACACACCATAGTATGAACCCTTTCATTTTTTTCTAATATTTACTATTTACAAGAAAAACGCTGGCTAGTAATAGCGTGAACGCCCTGTATAATTATGCGACAGTACAAGAAGGTTGTTTAAGAAGACGATACCTATCTCCACGGAAGGTACATCATACACGATGGCGGACAAAAGAAAGTTGAAAAATTGGAATTTCCGTCTACGAGTATTAATAACCTGAGCATTAAACGGTTTCTGAAATGTTGACATTCGTTTAATCTGGGTCATCCTCGCCACAGTATATGTGACAATTTCCACATAACGCGTCTTTTGAATTATAATAATATTAACAATGACATAGTACGCTTACACGCAGGAATAGTTTGCAATGGTTCATAGTAGTATCACCCCCGACGTTCCATCGATGTTTTTTAGCAATCGATCCCGGAACTTCTGCTCTGACAAAATGCCGACAGCACGCGTAACAAGGAGATAACGATATAAGCTCGATCGACGCGAAAGTTTCGCCGCTAAAAGCTTTTGAATCGCTGACAAATTTGTCACCGGCCGATTATGGCCGGTAAGTGAGAAAGAGGAAAATAATCGTCGACCCGCATTAGAGATCCATTACGTACGAGGTCACGCGTCCAAACACATATTAACCCCCATGGAGTTTTACATCACGGCGATACCCCATCGTCTCGTGTGCTAGATCGAGCCTGTCGATTTAAGAAGCGGCACGTACTTGCTTCAAATCCGATTTTCCTCTCGTTCGTCGCCTCGCCGATCCTGTACTCCATAGGAGCTTATACGAGAATGATTATAAACGCGAATTAACGTTATACGGTAAACACGTTGATTGCGGGACGTCAATTCTCAAAAAATCCTACCAGATGAAAATCGATTCGAAAGAGGGAAACCGAAACTCACAACAGTGATTGCCACATTAATCATTTTACTTCCTACAAATTGTAATGAAACACCTGAACACTGAATATACCTATATTACATACAGTCGAAATGAATTGTTAACTATAGTTCACAGAAAAATATGCTCCGAGTGGTTTCCAATAGTAAAGTCTTCTTTGCCAGTGTTTCATTCTATCTTTTTACATATTCGTTACCATAACGCCAACCCTTAATTATCGCCCTCGATTCTGCGTAACTAAAAGCTTTTAGTTTATCAAGTCGTTCATTATCTTTTTCAAGAACTTCCCACTTATGTCTTTTTACACAATGTAATCTGATGTGGTTTTTCTGTTCGGACAATTCGGATCAGCAATTTAATTTCCTGCTGTTATCATCCGATGTGTGTATTCCTTACTTTTTCGACGACATTCTCTGCAGATTATACCCCGATGCGGTTCAATTTATCTCATTAATTCATCAAAGTTTAATGGAGCTTTCTAATTATCACGTTGTAATGCTAATTATAAGCGCGAGACAGTTTAATTGTCAAAATAAAATTAAAATTGTCTGCAACGGTAAACTTACGGTTGATTGTTCATTTGTTCTCGCTGTAATAATATAATACAAAAAGTATAATAATGTGTAGTGGATAAAGAAAACGTACAAGTGGAAGAACTTATCGGTAACAACGGTATTGATTATTATTTGAATTGTTTACGAATTTTACAATTTCTGTAGACTATTATCTGTTCCGGAGAAACGTTATAAAACGCAAGTGTTTTAACGGAAGGTATTATTAGATTCATTTTTGTCGAAATAAGAAACGTTAACTTTCTTAAAAATGGAAACATGCGACCGAAACAGAATATAAAACCTTGATTTATTCGGTTCGATAAAATTACAGGAAAATCAGAAGATACTTTCTCTTTCACATTTAGTCTGCTTTCAATTCCTGAAATAACTTCTCCTTTAATAAGAAATGATGTATTATAAATTTCTACGGATATTATAATTATAGGAATTATCAATTTCACTAGATTTACCCACAGCTATGCTACACTATCGGATTCTTCCCACAGTTAGGAAGAGGCTCGAGATCGAACGGGAGATTTCCGTAGGTAAATTGGAGAGGTGCGATCGCGTACACAATCAAAAATAGAAACGGCCGTTATGTCTCGCGGGACGATCTGTGCGGCGTTAAGCTATTATTTCCGCAGAATGCAGGTGTTACCCTCTCTAGACAGGACTAGAGATCCTCGAGGAGAGTGGCATCCTACCCTACATCAAAGATCCGTGCCGCTGCTCCATTCATCTGCCAGGCAACCCGACCTCTGCGAGCGTGCCGTTACACACCGTTCTGCTCCCTACAGTGATCTCGGTATCATCTCTGGTCCTATCTCTTGACCTTTGACTCAAGTTCACAGGTAAAAGATGCAACTTCCTCTGTTTAACCCGAGTAGAACCCTACGACTATTTCCGTCGTCGCGAAATCAGCCCTTGAAAAAATTTGAAGAACATACCTCCGGGCAGCCTCTTTCCTGTTAACGATTTTTCAAATTTTTCCGCTTGTTCGTGGCTTGTGTATATCTTGTGAACAGTTTGTTTATCGGCGCACACGTGCCATAGGACGAAACATATTTCGCAGCCAGTCGTCGTACTCGAGAGTATCTAGTCAGCGCAGCGGGTGGAAATCATAACGTTTCCATCGGAATTCCGTTTTGACGATCGCCATTGGAGCCATGAATTATTATCCTCGGGCGTGAGTCGCTGGTTTGAGCGGCCCTAGAAGCGACCGATCGATAACCTCCGTCTGCGCAAGTCTGTCGCTTATACAGTAAATACCAGTCCACCCCCTGGAATATCGAAGTACGCACGCGTGTACACGTGTGCACCTCTGTACATACCTGCACCACAGGGTTCTTGGTAACTTCAGCGGAGGCCCATCCCCCGTGGCCACAGGATTCGATCCAGCCAGGGTCCTTCAACCGATCGTCTTTCACTGCGACCGCCTTCCGCCGTGAATCCTTCATTTTCCACGACAGAGAAAAGGGAAACAGTACACACTGTTTCCCAAGATTTTCGGCGTAACTGTATCGAGAGTTAATTCACCCTGATTTTCGCACTTCCGAAAATCTCTGTTTCACTGTCACGATTGTCTGGATTCGAATTGAAAGCGACTCCAAACCACGAGCCCGCTTTCGTCGGATAAAATATCATAATATTATTATATAAATTGTGAAATAGAGCGACTATGCTCGAAGGACGAAACACTCCACTGTTATTATATCACATTATCTTCGAAGTGCATTAAGCAGGGACATACGAAGGAAATGGAATCTGTTTGGAAAAGCTTTTTAATCTTGCGATTTCTAACGAAAACGTTGCTTAGCGCTCTTACCGTGGTCGAATTATTTCTGTTGTAATTTTTACTTGACTTTTTCTAATTGGTCTGACAACATTACTGAATTACCGAGATTAGGTAGTTTTCCTTTTTTGAAATTTTAGAAAAATGCATAACGAAATTAGCCAGGCCGGTGGATATTTCTGTCCAGTTCCCTTCTACTCTTCTATAAAAACTTTCTACTTCTCCGAGCGAAATATTTTTAGTTGATTCATTTCATTTTGGTTTCGACATTATAAAGCAGTCTAAAACCGACTGCATTAACGCAAGCCATTTTGAATTCCGGTGCAGCTGTTGAGCGCCATGTCTCAAATATCAATCTTTACAACATCTTCCGTTTTCTTATGAAAAATAATATACATGGTCGATAAGGAAACACGGAAACGAGATATTTATAATCCCATGGGGTTACATGCATGAACCCATTTTTACATCCTTTTATGTCCTTCATTTTAATATCTGCTTACGTAATAATAGTGCAAATTGGCAAATAAAGAAAAATAAACATATAGCTTTAACGAGTTAAGTGCGTTCGACGTGTATACTCGTCGTGAAAAATATAAAATTACCATTGACTATAAAAACTCGAAATTTTAATAAAACACAATAAGAATACTATTATAAAATAGGACCACTAAAAAGAAAAATATTTATAATAGGACCATTTTGCCTTGCGTTCGACGCGTATGCACGTCATTGCTTGATTTGAATTCCGCACACTGTGGGGGCTTTTTAAAACTAAATTCCACGCTTAACTGGTTAAGATTCAAGAACAAAGATCGCAATTATTTTCGCACGAGCCTAATAGAACAGTGGCATGAACAGCGGTGAAAACCTGGTCTCTGGTTCCGATAGCAAGCAAACCCGCTCGAAACGAACGGGAGGGACGGAACCGAAGTTGGACAGGATATCGTCTCGGTCCTAAGATTCCGCCGTTTCTGTACCATTTCTCATCGTCGAACGCCGCGAGAACGTTCATTATCGTCGCAAGAAAAAAGAAACGAACGTCAGACGAGGACGGGAGGCGGGGGGAGGACCAGCGACAGAGGATCGATCGGTAGGGAGGAGCGAATAGATGACGCCTGAGGAATTTCTATAAAATGCCGGAGGACACGGGTAACAAGATGTTAAGCAGTTCGTCGCGACGTTTTTCGGGAAGTTCGTCCGGGGCGGGCTGTAAAAAAAAAAAAAATTGGGACACGCGGCGTGGAGCGGCGCGGTGCGGCGAGGAGCGTCGGCGTGGTTCGGCGCGGCGCGGCGCGGCGCGGCTCGGCTCGGCTCGGTTCGGCGTGGCGTCGACGAGGACCCGAGGAAGGTGGGCACAGGGAACCCATGGCAAGAGAATCGAAGAAGGGAGTTGATGGGGAGAAGCTTTTAGCCCGGCTAGATGGTGCCGAGATAACGGCGCGGCGAAGTGTAGAGTGCGCCGCTGCTTTACCACTCGTCCTACACTTATGCGAGCGAATCGGTGTGACTCACACAGACCCCCGGGCCCACGCACACGCTGTGTTACTCCACTTTGAACGCGGTTCGGCACCACGTCTGTTATAATTTTGACAATAACGCGCTGCCGGGGTCAGCTGCGATCGGCTGGAATGCGAGGTTGTTGAGGTTGTTGAGGTTGCAGAGACCGCGCGTCCCGGGGAACGGTGCGACGCGCGACGCGCGACGCGTCACGCCGCCGGATTTCCGAGCACTTTTCGCCGAAAAACATTGACAATCGTCGCACAGCGGTCGAAACTTGTTGAAACGCGGCAAAAAAAGACAAATTTTGGTAAGTATTAGGTTTAGCGGACCCAATCACCTTGACCTTGACATATGTTGTTAATAATAAACCTACCGACAATTCTTCTATACCCATTCCTGCCGTGCGCAGTCAAAACGATCGGTCCTTAGAAACAGTTATTGTTAACACGTTCACGGACAGTAAAAAATTTCAGTGAGCTGCAAAAATAGACAGGCAATTTTTCTTGTAACTAGTTGTACTATCCGAAATCTGATTAGACATAAACAACAATAATAAGTTAACTGTCATTAGTAATGACTCGTTACTTTGAAATGTATATTAATTACAAAAACTTACGGTTGTATACAATTAAATGAATAAAAATTGGCTTTACAATTTGAATGCTACAGCATTCATGTCATTTTGCATCACTATGAAAATGAATGCTACAGCATTCATGTCATTTTGCATCACTATGAAAATGAATGCATTCACGTCCGCGAACGTGTTAATACAATTAAACGTAGATAATACTGTTGCCGAATGAATTAGTGGATGAACAACTTCCATAAAATGACGATACAAATCTATCTTCACATAATTTCAATTATGTAAAAAAACACTACGATGCTCTCTCCTCGGTTTACAAAATTGTACCGTGTCGTACACCTTTGCGATTTGGATGCATTTGCCATGAAATAGTATTATCAATCAGGCACGCGCGTAACTTGATAGCGTCTTATTCAATAAGGCGGGTCGTTTATTTTGAGTTAGCCATGCCACATTGATAGCCTTTCTTCTATACTGATTGTTTAGGCTTATAAGAGTAAATACAGTGATTTCTCTATATATGTCGCCAAGGCCTGGATGATAAACGTCGCGGAATTATCCCCACTACCGCGGGGTACACCCCGTGAGGCCTCGGACGCCGAGGAGTGTAAACATAACACGGCTCGGGTATGTCTCCTGGACGATACACGACAATGGCCAGACCCGTGTTGTTGACAAATATCGAGAAATCACTATGCCATATTATTTCGTGCGGTCAAATTGAACGGCCGCGGTAGGCAGGACAGGCTACAAATATTTCGTGGAAAAAAAGGAAATAAAACGAGAAATAAACACTGGAAAGTACATTGTATACATACTTTTCGAAAAGTCCTAAAATAGCGATGTGATCATGTTGTATGTACGAAATTGCACGCAGAAGTTTGGAAAGGTCAATTAGGAAAAACTTTTCCCTATACATGTCGCTCGGCCTTAGTTTCCGAATACCCAACGTCGAAAAGGTATGATCTACGCATGAAGGTTACAATAAACGAGATTTCAAAAGCAAGGTATAGTTCAAGTAGTGTGGGGTTAGTTAAGAGAGGGGCGGAGAGGGCCAGCGTAAACTTTTGCGGGACCGAGTTTTAAAAAATTCCTCGGGCCAAAGAAGAAACACTTCTGAATAAATTATTTACTATAAACGTACTATTAAATATTATATAGGATGATGTAGAGTATTATCGTATGTATAATTTTTCTGGCATTTTTCCTTGCAAAATCTTCAAGCTTACGCTATCGAACGTTTTATTTATGTGAAATAGAATATGCATGTTATTGTAAATTTTCAAGAAAATATTTACTTGTCGATTCGTATCTGAATAGTAAGGAGCGATTTGCCTAATCTCTTAAGCTTCTTGCGCACTGTACCTCTCTAAGCTACTAATTCGCAACCGTCCTGCCCTAATTATATTCTCGGAACAGATCAAGTCGATATTATCGTTGGTTTTCAGAAATCCGACCTGTCATCCTTCAAAGTATTATGGTTAATCGTCGACAAATTTGTTTTCCGTACTTTTGAAAATAAAGTTGTTAGCTAAGAACAATATATTATAGTGTCAACAACTTAGTGTTTTAAATTAAATAGATGCATCGGTGTATTTTAATAATAATTATAATAAGTAAGACAACTATAATTATTATACTTAATAATAAGAAATCCTCCACAATCAAAAGAATGAAATCATTATTTCAAAACTGTGTTTGTTTACTTTGCAAATGTATCTGTGGATTTTCATGTTCTACATTTCAACTTGATTGTTATAAACTTCATGTGTGCAATCAATATTTCATATCAGGTAACAAATCTTTTCAAAAACCGTTAAGGTCACGTAGGTATTAATTGTCCAGATACGTTCGACTATTTTAATATTTTAAACGATGAGTATCTCTCGATTTATCTTGACACGAATACATCACTATTCTATTTCCGTTAACTATTCGAGAATGATGCGAAATAATTGATTAATTCACTTTAAGCTTAATTAAAATGAGCACGGTGTTCAGTTATTTCCGTTAACAGCAGTATCGGATCAGCAATTAATGCAAATTTTCTAATTTCGTTGGTCCTAATGACTTCGCTTAGAGAGGAAGTTGGTTCCAAATTAATCATTCTAATCAACGTCAACTAGTCCCTGATTGGACCGTTCGAGTGGCATAAAATTAGAAGTACATGAAAATGTCATTTTAAATTTTCTCCAAAACTATAAAATAACTTAATATGCACGTATTAAAAAGCGCTTCATTTGATCTTCATGTCCTAGTCTACAAAAGTCCTAGTCTAATAAAAGCTGTATTTATAAGTAAACTAAGTTGAAAAAAAGACACCTATAACTTAATAAAAGTATGCTAAAAACCTATAAAGAGTTTCAAAATAGTTATCTTTCATTAAAAAAAAACACACAAATCCCTCCTTGAAATCCGAAGATAATACGCGACCTCTTAATTGGTGTTAGTTTCGCTTGCTCATGACCATCTTTTCAGACTGTTTGGAATTGTCGGTCGCAATATCAATATTTGCATGCGTCTATACAATAAATACCGACTTCCATTAACCCTGGCGCCCCTAACAGTCTATCTCATCAGTAGACTCCGGATTTTGCGCATTTCTGACAAAAACGGGTCGTCGCAATTTGAAGCAGTAAAACGATTAAAAGAACTGAAGAGTACGGATATACGATATTATTTCGGACCCGCTAAACTTATTAACACGTTCATTGTTAAATTACATCTCCCAAAAAATCCAATAAAATGACCTTTTTTCATGGAAATAGTCTTTTACACATTTTTCGGTGTTTGTGCACGCTACCGTTATTTTCCTGAAATATGAAACTTTCGCCAGCGATTGTTCTTGCGAATTTGTAGCAACTCGCAACACATTTCTGAAATATTCGTTACAAGCCCAAATAGAAAAGTTGTGAGAAGTAACTTTCACTATTTTCTCTCGTAGTTCAGACTAAAAATAATATTTCGTTGTTGTTTCATTGATAAAAAGAGTTATTCTGACTTGAAGCCCGCAATTCTGAAACTGACTGCTTTTTTTCTAGAATGCTTGGGGTACACCTGTAGCCAGCTCGGTATTATGAGGGTTAAGGGAAGTGAATTCCCATGTGGCTGTTGTGTCTTGCAACAGACGCGGAGCATTGTCCTTTTGCCCAAAGATCCGCAGTCTATCCGATTAGCCGCAGTTTATTTGGGTTAAGGTGTATTTTGCAGATTTACGGTGCAATTACGGTAGAAAAGGGTCGACCCGGCAGCAGCAGCCTCGAAAAAGAGAGAACGCTATCGATTGACTGCGAGAGCCCCTGCTGTCATTGTCATTGCGATATTAGGCAATGTAAATTGCGGAGGATTCCGTCGTCGCGGCGCAGCGGTAGGTCTTGAGAGAGTCCCCGGGACACGGACAATAAGTGGCGAGGCCTGCTACCGCCTGTGCCTCGGTAAACGTTTAAGTGCGCGTCGTTGCGCCTGGCGCCATGCTTTATGACGCGTATCCTGTTCGTCTTTAACCCTCAGGTAGCAGGCCGAGGCCTGGCCAGCTTTCCGGAACGGGAAGGACTTTGAGCACAGGGAATGTCAATCGTAAACAAGGTCACGATTTCCCGGTCGTCTCGCTTTTTGCTGGCCACGTGCGAACGGATGTGGCCGAGGGAAAAAGGTCTCTCCGATGACAGTTCCAGTGACAAAGGGTGAAACTATCTTTCACAGTACGCTCCACGACGATACTGCAGTCCGAGACAAAAGCATTATCCATTACGTTAATTTTTCCTCTGGAAAATCGGAGAGAGAAAAGTGCAAGCAACGTCGAGCATGTTCCGTTCTCGAAAGCAAGCAGAAATGAGCCGTTTATTTTGAAAGTGGCCCAAGTCCATTTGTCAATTATTTTTTGTTGCCCGTAATTACGTGTACAACTTCAAGTTAGCTGTCGTAAACAACATTCGCGGTTAAGTATAGTCAGAGTATATACGATCATTTTGGACACATAAGTTTTTGCAGTTAAAATCACATTGAAAGTGGCCTAAGTCCAATCCATTATTGATTTATAGTTTTCGAAGGGTATTGTCAAAAAGTGCCGGAAAGGTAATAAATTTATCCTACATACATGAAAGAAACAAGAGGATTTCGTATCAACAAAATTTTTGGAGGACGCAATTTTTAAATGGGTAAAGAATTCTAACGGAGAGGCAGTAAATTGGTTAAAAATATGCTGGGTGCGATTTTTGAGAGATGAATCATATAAAATTAAGATATCAATGGATGAGAATGCAAAGTTTAAAATCCCGGATTTATTACCACGTCGGGGTAGACCAAGAAAGTTCGAAAATATTGACACCACTTTATAAAAATATACGGTGAATTACAACAGCGAAATACAAGTACATGATGGACTTACTACGATACATACCACCGGAGCACCATGACTCCTTCAAATCCCTCCCGCATACACAAAATGTAAATGAGCAGTAAATTGTTATGTAATTTATGTAGTTAGAAAATGTCCTGAATTGCATAAATTGTGTTTCTGAAATGTTATAAAGATATATAAAGTAAATTGAGTATTGTTTTTGCAATTCGAAGCATTTTAAATTATGTCGAATTGACTTGGGCTCTTTCAAATTTTATAACGAATCTGGTTGTTAACTTTGAAAGTGGCTTAACTCCATTTTTGGTAAGCAAACACATATTATTCACTTAATAATTGCTATTATTTTAATAGGAACTGTAAATTTAACTCTTTTAGATACACTTAAGCAGTATGGCGCATTGGTATCTTATACGTATATTTTTAATTTTATTGAAACACAAACCCTTAAATATCTCAATGTAAGTGTACGTGGACTTAGGCCACTTTCAAAATAAATGGCTCAAATATTGCCGGCGCCTCTTACGAGAGTAGACTTTCACTGTGAACCGTAGAAAATAATCGATTCGTCAAATAAACCAAATGAACACCGGCGCGACGGTGAAAATAAACACCGCGGGCACCGATAATTATTAAATTTGCCCAGCGATTAAGTTTATTTGCCGCGACATTATTAACACCGCAAACTTTATTATTTGAGCCGAAAATCAAAACGCAGCCCGAACGGCCGGGGGAACGTGATTGCACGTCTCTCCGTTTCGACGGGGGCCAAATTCCGTGTGCGACGATCGCTTCGGCACGGTAGGCTTCCAAAATCACAACATTGCGGGTACGTTTTAAGGCGCTTTGGGATTTACAACGTTACCTGAACTCGGGCCTCCTACGGTTACCCTCATTAGTACGGGCTTATCGTTGATTTTTCCTCGGTGCAACACCCTCTCCTTTAAGGTGGTTGTTGACTATTCTTCGACGGCCGAGGCTGTTTCCGGTCTCCGCAGCTCCAGAATTGCTTCTGTGCCGAAAGTTACGCTCGCTCTCGGATACACAGATAGCACGCATTATGTTTAAATAAATGCGACTGACGTATATTGCTTTGTAACAGTGACAACACTGTGCCCGTTCAGACTTCATACAACTTTTATTGTAATATGCGCTTCAACGAAGAGGTTCATTAAAAAATTTCCGATGAAAACATTTTTACAATTTCAGTAATTGTAAAAGAAAAAAGTTCTAGTGTTAAGACGTGACCGATGGCTCACGCCCGAGTCTCCCATCAGGCGGCGTGCATCACCGGTGGCTCACAATTGAATCAGACGGTGCGTACCACCAAAAAATCTAGTTTGTTCAGTAACTCGAAAAAAATTGCCCACATAGTTGAAGATTTCGATTCTCCATGCAAAATGCAAAGACAGGAATCTGTCGGTGGAGCAGTTCAACAAGTGAACTGATGCGACACAACGAAATTCACGGGAAGCGTAACGCGGGATCAGGCTGAGGAAAGAGGAGAGCGAGAGGGGAAAGAAGGCACAAAACCTATGACGGATTAAGGCTTTCTTCCGCGCCGAGGCGCCTGGAGCAACCGATTGACCTCCATATTCCTGGCTGCCTGAACCAGGAGCCGTCCTGAGCCGCTTAAGTAGGTAAGATTTGGTTTCCTGGAGCGATGGATGTGTCAGTGAGCTCTTTTGTGCGGGTACACGGCGCCACCCGATGTTTTTTCTTGTTTTCTCGCGCGCATAATCGCCTGCGAGTTGCACTTTCCCGCTCTGATTTCATCGTCGACGCTGCGGACGCTCGGCTCGTCGCTTGCCGGATGGTCATCCACAGCGGGCTGTTTCTGCAAAATAGGTGGAAATGAAACCAGAAACAAGGATTTTAATTAACAAGGATTAAATACGCGGCACTTCTTTAACCTTTCAACCGAGATGACTCTTCGACGTTACGAATACTTAGGAAGACGTAATTCCAAAGACAAGTAAAATTGAGATGTCTAAAATTTTCTCCCGATGAACACAACCACAATAGAGTTTCTAACAAAAGTGACTCATTGAATTAAGAAGAACTTTAACAAATTCTGAAACTCGAATTAAGGAATTAACTCACCATTACTGGTTAAAAGGTTAACGAACTACTTTCTACAATAATTTCTTTAAAATCGTGGAATTCTGTCGAGAGATTATGCGAATATTGCAAACTTGAAATAACATCGCTCAAAGTATTTTATCAAAATTTCGTTCCCGTTCCTTCCAGCCACGTTACTATCTCATAAAACGTGGCCTGCAGAGAAAAAAGCTTTCAGTGTTATTTCCCAGTCTTTTCACTGCGCAATGTTTGAAACTTCTCCTGAACATTGCGCACAAATTCACCTAATCGATACGTCGACCGCTAATAGAGCTGCGAGTATCGGAGCTTTTGCGAAAGTTAAACACAAAATAGCGGAGTGTTTATCTTCGAAACGATATCACCGAGTCGGTTTGAATTTTCTCATTTTGTATCTGTTTTTAATGATCTAATCTAATGATCTCTTAAAACGTTGCAACTTAGTTCTGTAGAATTTTACAACGAAAAATAACAAATTTTTACCTTTTCCTTGGGAACATCGCGTTCCATTAGAAGAAGAGATTTTGTTTTAATAAATTAGATTTTCACAAATGTTTAGAATATTCGAGATGATACACATAAATCACGAAATATACAATGTGCAATGGGTATACATTTTTCAAACTTAGGGTAAACCTCTTCAAAAGTATGTTTAGACGAATTGTAATAATTTTTATAACGATACAATTTTGGTATAATACAATACGATTTTTTTTTAATATTAAGTTATCTTAAAGACAATTTAAAAAGAGTTTGAAAAACTTCGATATCATCGATTACTCGATTTGATGTGCCGTGTTTATAGTTAATCAAAACTCAGAAATCAAACAATGCCGCGATTACATAGGAACGCGTTTCAAATTCGCACAAATTGTATGGATAAATGTTTACTTGGATTATTAAGTGCTTGCTTACGGTGAATGTAAGCAGAGCAACGGCATTCGAAATCTGTTTTCGACCGAATCATTATTTATTGTTAACCATCAGCATTTGAAGGAAAGTAGTAGCGCAGCACGTGAAAAAATATGGAACTCAGCAGAATAGTTACTAAACGAGTCATTAATATTTAATAACCATACACGGAAGGATCGAAACTGTTCAAAGAAAATGTTAACTTTGATTATTAGTTGCTTCGTTCGCGCACTCTACAATTCCTGAAGTTTCCACGCTATTCTAATACAACAATTTTTATATTTTAATGCAAGCCCGAGTTGCGAATCTCGAAAATGAATTTTTTAAAAATAAGACGATAAGCGCTCTTTCGTCGTGTATCGATAATGGGCAGAACAGAATATTCATTTTCGAAAGGTAAACAACGTTTTCGCACTTTTGAGTGAATACATAATTCAGCAGCAGCAGTGTAAAAGCGTTACCAAAATAAGCACACACCTAATAAATTTCAATTATTTACTGCAAAACTACCGATGTAGCCAGTTGAAATTCGACTGATAAAAACTAAGTTGTTTCTTTTTCAATTCTGTGATACCGAAATTAGCATGTTTTGACTTCCACGAAAAAGGAACGTTTCATGCTTGATATCATTTCGAAACGAGTACCTCGGACATAAAGCACGGCGAAACTGTAAGGATGCGATATTTAAAGTTTCACGATATTCTCGCATGCGATTGTACAAATGGCCGCAACGGTTTCTTACAATTTGTTGGCACGCGATGCGAACAACCAAACTTTTACGAACGGTATATCGTTAGATTTAATTGCTCGAACTGATAAGATTGTTCACTTACGAAACTTCATTTCTTTCCCCGACGAAAGGTTACTTCGAGGTTGCTAAACGCAGGCTCCACGAATAGATGAGTGGTGCTGCAACAGAGGAGGGGCGTTAACACATCGTATAAGTTTCTATTCTAATCTTTTTGGGCGTCGCGTCGTGTACAAACACGCGCATGCCTTCTACTTGTTGCGAAATTATTTCCAAAAAAAAAAAAAAAGAAAAAAATTGTCTCATCTATTCTATTTCGTAGAAACAGCCCCCTCCGGAAGCTATCAGCGAGTCTCGCAATTTCATCCTTGAAGCTCCTTTAACGGCGGAACTTCTCCTCTCGAAACGGCTCAGAATTTGTAGCGCCAACAGGGAACGGGGAGCACAGGCTCTTCGCATTTTTCACCACGGTGAAAATTACTCCATCGAACGGAGCCGCTGAAATGACCGGTCTACCACTTCTAACGTTTCGGAGTTTACATGTCGTACGAAGGACCGGTGAATTATTACGCAGGGTTCACATGGCTTCGACACTCGAACGCCCAGAGGGAGACAGACAGAGAAAGGGATGGAGAGAGAGAGAGAGAGTGAGAGAGGGAGGAAGAGACGGAACGAGAAACAGAGACAGAAGTGCACAGCAAAGGCAGCATCTGCCCGGGATGCATTCGGTGCTGATAGCTTTGTCGGCTTCTCGCTCGTACACGCTCCTACGCGCTGAGCCGCTTAAGAGGCCTCTCCTCTTCATCCTCTTCCTCCTTCTCTTCCGATGGCAACACTTCACAAAGGGGCATTATACATACATATATGGGCGAAACGTGTGTACACTTAGAAATATATAGGGTGTATGGAGCTCGGCTGGCAGAAACCATTGATCGGAATAAAAGAGGAATCTTAAAACACGTGTAAACGTCGCGAAGATTCCTCTCGCCGCAGTAGCTAAATGAGGGACACTGTAACGTCTCGATACAGTCACAATGTAAAAAGTAACAATGTAAAAAGTCGCCAGTCGTGCCCGGTTGACGCTAAAGAGCACATTGTTTTTTGTTAGCATCGTACCTCGATCACATCATTACCTACATAGTACTAAAGTCGCGTTATTATGAATACATTGTCCGGAGTCAATCCCACTTAAAACCCGCTCCTACATAAATGTTATTTTTTCTTTTTATTAATACGAATTGTGTTAATTTACTGATCAGATCGCCGTACGTATTCAAATCCATTGAAGATTTTCTAAAAATTGTCAAGGCACATTAAAAGGTGTGGAAACGAGCCATAAGTCTACACAGTTACTTGCCTGCAGATGAGCGAAACAACTTTTCACCGTTGACAAAGTACTCGCACGCTGTTACTACTTAGGATCAGTGTTCGAATCGCTTAGGATCGTATAAAACGTATAAGTGGAAACTGCAATTCAGTTTAATTACGTTTTTGTGCAACTATTAAGCGAGTGGTGTTCATTGGAGAAAATGTGGTATTTGCTGACTTCTGACTTCGTACGTTATTAGTCCATGCAAATGAGTCGATGGTCGGAACACATTAATACGAACGAAATTAGCAATTTACGGACAACAATGATCTGTAAATGTGCTCCGTTTTATCGTCGTGAACCGTTGAATTCACGCCTGAACTCATTCATGTCCAAATATCAAAGGGGTGAGGGGGCGGCGATATGTCGTCGGACCTCTTCTCAAGCGAAATTTCGCGAGAGGAGCGTGACGTTCCTCCGGGTGTGCGGCGTGACATTGGCCAGGATTAACATTTTGCGCACCGCCTGAACGTGTTTTGCATTCGCCGTTAATCCGTGACCTATGTTGCATTTTTCCTCGTCTTTGCCGCATGCAGCACAGACCCCTTTTTTTCCGCTCGACGCATAATTATTACCCACTTCTCTAATTATCACATTAACAGTCGGGACCATTAAGCTCGAACTTATCGAAAACCATAACTTTTCTTAACACTTACAATAAATACTCGTTTTTAGGAACGAATCGGTCTCGGTTTCTTTCGTTACAAAATGGCACTAAGGTTAATTAGCCTCGTGGCACTTCGTATCTGCAACTATGTGTGATTTGTTAACTTGTTATTACAAATCATCGCGTCCCACTTACGCTAAAGCGACACTTCAGTCACACGTTCGATTTTCGAAGAATGTTCAACCTGTTGGCCGAGAAAGGTTTGACAAACCTGTCGTTCGCGTTCCCCCGCAACCTTGTAGTGTTTCACATTTTCTCATTTTGTTTCCTAAAACATGCCTCTTCAGCAGGTTAGATTAGATCGTGTGTGCGCGTACATGTTACGGGACATTTCGAATCCCTTTTTTTTTAATCTACTTGCCAGAAGATTCTTCTTTTTAATGGCGTCGCAGTATTCCCAGCAAAGTGAATTAGATCGTGTGCGCATGTATTACGAGGTAGATCGCTTCGAGCCATTTTTGTTCGCAGTTAGTTCCATCTGTGCGGGTGTTGATGGCCAGAAAATTACCCGATTAACCGGTTAAGGAGGAGAGAACCGAACATCAACTCTTCCATGCATGCCACGCGATTTTCAGTTTCGATAAAACGAACAGGCAAACACTTGTTTCTTCTGATAACAGCGAGCATTCGGTTAGAAAAAGGAATGCTCGGAGTATGTTTTGCGAGAAAAGTGGTTCGACAACTGGTTTCAAATTATTATAACTTTTCTATGTACCGAACACTCTATTTCCCGTGCGCGGAGTGTGAAACATGCAGATCAATTAGTGACATTATTGATGATGTTTTCGGTGTCACACAAGCGAATGCTTTCTGCAGCACGGTGCATGATGGTATTTGTTGTTTTTTAACTGTAGTGCCTCGAAGTTTCGAATATTTCAGGGTCACCTTCATTTTTTGATATTATATATATATATATATATATATATATATATATATATATATATATATATAGAAGATTAATTTGACGAATCTGTCGTTGAAACTGCAGTACTTTTCTTTTTAGTCTCGGAGGTGTATAGTGAATAAGTAAGATGTAAAGGTTGTGGTACAACGAATAAGCGCAAAAAGCTGAGAAGAAAGTGAACAGTTCCCCGCAGTGAATAGACTCGACGCACGGAGATACGCTCGTGTTTGAGCGTCTTTTCTCGAATAATATGGATTAGCTGATGCATGATCGGCGAACCGCAAAAGATTGTCCTTTTTCAGTCGGCGAATCACGCTCGACCACTTCGAGGCTGCTCTTTTGGCGTAACTCTCTTTCACGTGATTTTCATGGGGGAATTTCTGCTTGAACTGTGTGATGGCATGCGTACCATCGAACGCCACGTTCAGGCACAAGGCAAAGTGACCATTGTCGATGAAAATCGCGTTCCCGTAGCTTCGCCGTCAACAATAATTCCAGGATTATTGTAACATTCGGGTTTGCGTATTAATGTAGTACAACAAAGATCGTATTTTCGCCGTTTATATAATAATATCTCTCATGTATTTATGGAAATGGTGATAAGAATTGTGGAACAGCAAAAGTAACAAGAGAAAAGGATAACATTATAATTATTGCGATTCAGAGTAAATGAAATCAAACAAACACGTACTAGCGTGTCTAAGTAAACAAGGTTGTAATCGAAATAAATCAAAGCTGCCGCCGACAAGGCAGAACACGAGATCCGACACTGAAAGTCGCTCAAACATTTCAATCGGTTGAGTTTTTCCTCTTCTTAATCGGATAGACAAATAAAGAAGATACAGTGACTATCGTTATTGGGTAATGTTCTCCCCTGATACCGGCGTCGATCAGAATGCTTCCCACGAAGATGCGCATTATTGACTACGTCGACCTGCCTCGTTCCCGGTAATTCCATTCATTTTCGTCAATTCTTTTTACACCGATTTCACGAACTTCCCCCCTCGCTCGTTAGACCGTCTGGACGTTCAATATTTGATGCCGTTCGTCTCTGTCTACCAAATCTGTCGGCGCCACGCGCTCGAATGCAATTAAAAAATGACGACGTGCATCTTTTTTTATCCGCCGGTCTCATTTTTGACGCGAATACTCTATTCTCGCGCGCGGGAAACCCTGTCGGCAAAACGAAATTGCGGTTATTTTCGCGAAGAATTGTATTATAGTATTTAGGCCAGTCGGGTTCTTTGTTTTCAGCGTGCCTGTACATTGATTGAAATTAGCCGGAAACAGATCCGTTTAAAAACGATTACCGAAAACATGTGAATAATCTAAAACTCAACCGAACGAATCGAAACGTCTGACCAACCGAAATGGAAGAAAACTCGATTCTAGAAACAATTGTCAATGTTCGGTCACCAGAAACTGTTACCAAGAATGCACAAAATGAAGAACAAGAAGAAAAAGAAGAAGAAGCTGGTCGTCCAGCAAAGAAACACCCAGCCGAACTCGGATACATCGGGAAATTGAATCCACGAAGTTCCGAAACCGTGCACAGGCATAGGGCCGTCGAGAGGTAAATCCGGAAAAGTCATTGTATAAAGAAAAACAGTTCAAAATTCAGTGTACATTATACTAAGGGTCCCCAAAGATTGACCTGGGCGGGCCAAATTGTAGATTCCAAAATATTTGGTGGGCCAAAAAAAAGGCAACAATTTGGACATAAGGGAAAATATTATACTAATTTTATGACATAATCGTTCCTTATTTATGACAATAATTACTTTTGATTACAAACTGTTTATTAACACGTTTCAGAAATCTAATTCGCGGGCCGCAATTGGCCCGCGGGCCAACCCCTGCTTTAGTAGGGTATCTTCGGTATTACGTTGTTTTGCCTTTACTTGGGCTACGAATTTCTCGGCTAGGTGGTAACCTTGCGTGTTCTTGTGTCCAAGCAACGCAATGATTTCTGCGGTCGATTTTCCCGCGCGAAATGATCGGAGAATTGCCGCTCTTCGGACATATTCTTGGTTCATGGCCGATATTTTTCCACTTGTTCGCCGATCGGCGGCGTCTGCAGTTAGTTACCTTATCAACAATTGCATCGTTTATCATTTGCCTTATTTTTTAGGACAAAATTCCGGATTTATCTCGACGATCCTGTACTGTACATAGACAGTATGGTCGCGGCGTGTTGGAGGGCCCACGAGACAAAGAGTTGAACGTAACTGGAAGCGCGGCGAATCGATAAAGCAGCGAAATATCTCGAATGATCGGGCAGAAAAAAAGCTGCGGCGAAACAAAAACCCTGACACCGTTCCATCCCCGTTCGGACCTGCCTCGGCAAACCGAAAAACGACGAGCACATTAAACAAAAGGAAATTTAAAGCAAAAGAATCGAAAGAACCAACGCGTCCGAAACAACAGGTTCTCCGAACTCGTTGACGGAGGCAGAGTCGTAGAATCGCGATAGAAGAAATGGCGTGATGTTTCTGGTGTCGCTTGTTTGCCAGAATGCGAAAGTGTCTTTACAAAGGTACCCTTATACAGAGTGTTTCGATCTAAAAAACTGAAACTTAATTAACGTCTGTACAGCCTCTTTACAACGCGAAAGACTCGAACCTCGCTTTTGTGCACGCGTCGAACAAAATGGATTGTCAAAACCGACGAATAAACCAAAAGCAGTTTGACGTATAGTTCGGTGAGGATGCTTGAATTTCAAAATTATCTTTTGTCCGTCAATGATCGGCGACATGAAAATTTTTGAACGAATTCCAGCTATTTTATAGAAACGACCCACTACACGTCGGTCGACTCGCGAACAGATTTAGGCATGGTAGACGGTTAACGCGTAACATCTTTCGGTGGCTGTTCCATCGGGTATATCGAGTCGTAGACGGCTGCGGAGTCAGAGGGGTGATCGCGAGAGCTGGAGGATCGGCTGGCTGGCGTTGGTAGACGTAGAGAGAAGGCGGACTAGAGAGAGGGAGCGGAATCGACGGGAGTAAGAGGCGAAATAAAAGAAGGAGGAGAGGGTAGGTACGAATCGATTAGGTCTGTCGGCCATTTTGTTGGCGGCTCGAGCCGGCCAAGTGTCCCACAGCTGCCCCCAGGAGGCGTGGAAGCGACAGAGTCGACTCCGCCGGGAGAACGAATGGTTCGACGTCGGCGTGGAAACGAGACTCGGATCCTCGCCACCGGATAGGACGTGGTCGGGAGATCTGGTGGTGGTGGAAACCGACCTCGGAGTGGGGTCGAAAAGGTCGACCTCGAAGGTGGGGGGGGACCACGGGTGGTTAGGTTGGGTACTATAGGAGCCTGACCGGCAGTCAGTGCCTCCCAGGGCCCCGCGCCGTCAGTTTCGTTGGTGTTGTGTCGTGTAACGTGTCCTCTCTTTCTCTCTTTTTTCTCTCTTTCTTTCTCTCTCCTCCTCGAACCCTCTCCTTCTCTCCTTTCCACCCCTTTTCCTTCGGTTCCTGACCCTCTTCTTTTATTTTTTTTTTTTTATTTCGATTCGCTCCCGCTCGAGCAGTGATAAGGGAATAATTGTACACGCGCGCGCGCGACTTTCGACGGTCCTTTTGGTGACGGATGGTGCGTGGCCGAGAATCCGAGAATCGGAGACCAGGCTGACAGATCCTCCGAATCGAACTGTCCTGGTGCTCCGATCCTCCAACGAAAAGGCCCCTGCCGCTGGATCCTGTCTCCGATCGAAGAGATCGATGAGCTGAGCCGTGGCTAGCCGGTTGGAATAGACGATCGCGAGGACTCGAAGGATCTCGGCAGGGACGTGAGAAGGATGTGCAGGATCGATCAGGAAGACAGTTACTTCGAGTCCGTTGGAGAAATCGTATAAGGTCCGCTAGGCGCGCAAGACTATCCCTCTGAGCCATCGGCTAGACGTTTGGATTAACGCGAGTGACAGTACTTGCCCGAGGATCCAGGATTACCGTTTTTCACCGGGAAATCAAGGAGATCTGTCGCAGAGCCGCGGAAAACGGTTTGCAACGCGAGCCCTTGCTCCCCGCGAGTGGAAAGTGTGCGAAAGTTCGGCGAGTACTCGCGGAGGACGACGGCCGCCCGGAAGGCAGCAAAATGGCGTGGGTTCCGGTGAACTGTCGCTCGAAGCGTGAAACTCGCTGACACCGTGCTGATTCCGGCGTGGACGCATGCGTGCGCGGATCCGAAAACCTGCGATGAACGCGAACAGATCGAAATTTCCGCGACCAGTAGCAGCGAATTGCGTGCAACCGACGAGATAGCGGCGGAACTGTACAGATCTGATCCGCGAGAAGCCTCTCCGCTCGGGAATACCGTTTTCGAAAAGGGATCGTCGTCGGTGTGCTCGAATTCAAAGAGCGACCATCGGTGAAACGTGGGAGACCAGAAAAATTCGACGAGCATCGGAGAAAATCCTTATCGAGATTCCCATGACAAGGATAAGGTGACACGGTTGTGCTCCGAAAAGGTGTGCGGCAAAGATTTCCTTCCTCGAGCCGCGGATGAGGTTCCATCGAAAAGTAGCCGAGACTACATGAACCGTGATCATTGGTGCGTTTCGGTACCGTGTTTTCTGATTTTGTTCTATTTTTTGTGAACTCTGTGAAGCAGAAGAAGGGGAAGAAGAAGGGTTCAAGGTGTGCTATTCACCCCGAGGTCACGGTTTTGTCAGGTTACAGAGAAAACGTCAGTACGACCGGCGGTCGTACTTGGCGCGAAGGCTTCAAGATTGCTCGAAAATCGTCGAAGGAGGTGCGAAGGGCTGGAAGAGCGATGGAAATCGGAGGTGCGGCGATGCAGAGGATGGGCACTGCCGGGGGGCCCGGGCCCCTCAGCCTTCAGGGCCCTCCAAGGTCAGTGAAAATCTCACCCGTTAACATACAGGACGAGCCCGGTGACCTCACTTCCCAAAGTACGTATAATGTCCACTCATTCTTTCCTAGTTTTTCGCTTAATTCGTTTTCACCCTCGGACGACGGATGGTTTTCGTATCTCGGCGAAGCGACGCACCGCGACGCGACGCGCCGGCCGAACGCAGGCTCTCTTTCGCTCGGAACAGTATCTTTTTTTCTGCATGCATTCCTTTCAACAACTGTTTCCGAAAATATTCAGACGTTCGAGAGTTTTACTCGTCGATTCGAGTTTGTACAGTTCACAGATCCTCAACCACCATAGGCGACGTTCACAATCTCGCGGTTCGCTTGAAGGTGGTCAAATGAATCTCGTCGTTTAACCCTAAAGAACTTGGAAAAAAACCGTGCGCCTAACAGTCTATTTTTCGAACGACACTTTGTTGAACGTGGGTTGGGCTACACCGTAAAACACAGCGAGGAAAAAAGGTTGTCACCATAACAGTATATTATGCCGCTGTTGTACACGCACAAAAAAATGTTCCGTGCTAGAACTACCTACCCACTATCAAATGATCCATTTCAGATTTTCTGTTGTACGCATACGAAAGTCGTAAAAACGTTTCTCTGTATAAGCAAATACACCTTTGTAGTTTTTGCGAGACGTTGCAAACCAGAGTCACTTGCTAGGCGTTTCCACTTATTCAGGTATGCATCTCGCCGTTACAAAGCACTCGTTCCCGAATTCTAAAGCATTCGCTTCTATTAGACTGCCCCATTTTACGGCGTTATTCGCGTCGCGATATCGGTAACAATTTCTCCGGTACACTTCTAACACGCGGCAAAAGAAACCGCAATCGTTTTTCCGTTCCACGCCTCTCTTGCCATTATTTATCGGAGCCATAAAGAAACCGTAGAACTGCGTTAGTCGTCTCGTTAAAATATTCTTGATCGTTGCTCCTCGTGTTGTCCGTGTCTTTATGCGTTTCGCCCGCAAAGAAATGCTATGCCACGCGAAACAAGCCAGAATGTAAACGGCACGCGTACCAAGTGCGTTGGGATTAATGAAATTTTCTTGATCAAATTTGCATAACTTTCGTTCAACGATTGGACGTGTGCCGCGACATTGTTTACGATAAAACGGTATTGTTTCTCTCGGGACTGCTACTGTAATCTCGACATTGTGACCATGTATGTGACAAACTATTGTTGTCTTACAAAATTACAAAATCGTTTGAAATACCGACAATTTTTACTTGGCATGAAAATTCGCAGTCTAACGAATGAGTTCCCATTTTTAAAATTCGAAATACTAAAAACTATAATAAAATGTACAGGATCGGATTTTATTTGCGCCGCATCGAAATCATTGATCAACGTCGATTTAATTGCAGTTACTCTAAGTCTGCTTCCAAAGTATTTAGATTTGCATAAACCACAACGGTCTAGGTATACATAATGGAATTGCGTCGCGAACTCGTTAGTTCGACCGAAGATAACGTGATGTGTGCTGTCAAGTACAATGTTTTCATGCTTTTAAACGAAATTGAAATTGTTACTGAGAATTACGTGAACAACACGCTATACTGGTCTCCTGATGATGATAATTTTTGTGACATAACCAAGTTTATTTTATCATGAACAATGATTTTGAGAGAAAACTGAATTTTTGTAGAATTATGCAGAACAATTTTTGACACGGTGCTACCGTTGGTAACGGCAACAATTTTTCAAGATCAAAGTCAGAGCATAATTAAGAGCACAATGACGTCAAAAATAAAAGTAAAAACGTAAAATATTTAAACTGCAACCACTACATATAGCTAAGACATAATAAAATGGTGCGTTTCTATTATCTCTATAAAAATGGTGGATTACGTGTTTTTGTTTGTTACTTTGTTGTTAGAGCCGGAAACAAGGGATCGCAACAGCCGTCGGCGCGTCGGTCACAGTTTTTGCGATCGCAATATTCCAAATGCTGTTCTTTGTTTAAGCAGAATCGATTATCTCTTGCTATTGTTTATTCGCTGTGCAACTTCGTAACTTTCGACTCGTTAACAGGAAAATTTCGAATGCGCAACATGGTTATTAAATATATTTAATATAATATTTAATTATAATTAATCTGGAATAACTTGGTAAATAAACGAAGAATTTATTATTGGAAGCTTTTTAACTTTCAATGTATCTTAATTTCAATGTATCTAATTTGTAATTTCGGTGTCTCTAACATTGTGGTCACTGATGGTCACATTTGGTTTACATAATATTTACAAAGTTTACACGGGATTTATACAAGTTAGAGGAATAACAGTGTTAACATTAGTGTTAACAGTGTTTACATTTAGGTTTTAGATCAAATGAGAAAAGATATTTAGCAACAGGACACGCACGTGCATTCAAAGCTAGAATATAATTTACCAGCCTTATTAAATAAGTGAATTGAACTAAAATTTCAAAACCGAAGAGAATCTAAGCCAGTCATAAATATTTGATTTGTCTGACATGAGTGACGGAAGAAGAGTCTGAATCTCTGATTCATGTGATTGTTTGCCAATTCTCTTCGCATTTATCAACCGGAAGATCATGTTATCGATGATTAAGTCGGAAAACATGTGGAAAATATTTCCAAAGAAGAGGCAATATTCATAAAAGAAATAAAAAAATCGCTCACGGTGAACGGCGAGTAAATACATGATTTATCAAAGTCTATGTTTCAAATATTTTGGCGGGAACCATCAATTGTTTGGTCCAGTGATTAAATTCTTACAGTGACCATATGCAAACTGTTACACGAAGTCGCGAACTTATAATAATAATAATATCTTAACGCGACATTGAAAACTCGCGGGACAATTAGTCAATTTACCCGAATATGTGCACAAGTACCATAATGCAATTTCATGTTTTTCGGTAAATAATAAGAGAAGGTAGTATAATGGTAGTATTTTTCAACTATTAGTCGCTACTAGCAGCCGGACGTGCTGTACGTGCATTCGGGAATCGGATAATTCGCTAACATGATCTCTCTCGTATGCCATAGGCCATAGAATATTCAGTAGCGTAGAACGCGACTGAACGATAACTTTCTATCGTCGAACGTTACACGTTGTTACAACGTCTAGTTTAGCGTGTATTTTTCGTGTCCAACGAACCCGATCGCGAATCCCATAAGTCGCTCGCGATTACGTTGGCGCAACACTGATATCCGTGCGTTTATCTCCTGTAATTATTATGTTGCTGCGTCGCCTTTCTCTAAATCGGTGCATCGCGTTGCATCGCAAATCCGATTGTAATTCGTTTGCGGCATTTGTACACGGTGAAAATCGCCGTGAGATCAAGGGAAGAACGCGTCGATTATTCTTAATTAATTGCGAATATAATTCATATATTATATTTAAAATCGCTGAACACATTCTTGTCGTTAAAGTAATATAAAATAGTATAGCTTTGGTACAGCTTCTAGCTTGTAGTATAGCTTTTAGCGCTCCATAGATCTAGCGTTGAACACAGATATTCGATCTCCGTAATCATGCGATCTTGAGTTAGTCAAGGGACATTCGTAAGCGCGAGCAAGTCGAATGTGATCGTTTAATTACGAAGTTTATTGCAAACGTCTACTAAAGTTTATTTACACACTTTATTTACCGTTTAATCGATACCCTGACAATACGTTGATAGTGTCCTCAATGAAATTATAGTCAACGGTCATCGGAATCTTGTAAAGTGTTCGAACAGGTGTCCAACAACATCTATGCACGTTTCTCAGTCACTTAATAAGCAATTGGCGAGTTGTATTGATAATATCTCGTGTAATAGCGATACAAGCTGCGATAATACACGGCTACATGTCTTCTTGCATTGTGGTCAGCGTCTCGTGGGAACCTAGTTCCGCTAACTATACCCCATGTAACTTTGCGTTACCTCCTAAATCATTTTTCTTAATGCTCCCAATGACATTTACATCTTCGCGGGCAACGAATGCACGTTTACCTATAAGGATACATACGATAAATTAATGAATAATTGACCAACACCTCGAGTGTACAAAATAGTTTTCGATCACATACGTACATATCTATCTTTGTTGCAAAGAAATACTAGAATAAACGTTGAAAAAAATAACGTAAGAAAAGATGAAATATAGATTTACTTAAAAATAGACGAATTAATTGTATAGAGATTTTCATGATTTTCTTCTGCTAAATTCTTTCAATATTTCACGAAGGGGTTAGATTTAATAACAATGAAAACGAGCAAAACAACAAACGCTTGTATAGTGGACAACTTCTGCGTACAATTTCGTACATACAACATGATCACATCGCTATTTATCTTTACGACTTTTCTTAAAGTGTACAATGTATTTTTCAGTATTTATTTCTCGTTTTATTTTTTTTTTTGTCCGAGAAATGTTTGTAGCCTGTCCTACCTACCCCGATCAATTTGACCGCACGAGATAATATGGTATTTTAATAGCTCTTCTGTTTTAATAGCTCTTCTAAACCTAAACAATCAGTATGAAGGAAAGACTATTCTCAATGTGGCATAGTCAACTCAAAATAAATGAGACGCTATCAAGTTACGGATCATGGCAAATACATCCAAACCTCAAAGGTGGAAGACACAGTAGAATTTTGTAAATCGAGGAGAGAGCATCGTCAAACAAATTTGTATCGTCATTTTATGGAAGTTGCTCATCTACATTAATTATATTAACAATAACTTTTTTTAAGGACCGGCCATTTTGACCGCGCACGGTAGGAATAGGTATAGAAGAATTGTCGGTAGGTTTAGCGTTAAAGGGACATCGAAAGACAACGAATCGTGGATGCGCAGAAATGTAGACCTACCAGTTTCCAGCATTTCGAAAAACGTTGCTATCGGGATCGGCCGAGATGGCGAGCCGAATTCGCGTGAGTTTATTTTTGATTGCACTCAAGGACCGATTCGGCGGTCGGCTATTCGCCGGTTAAGTAGAAACAAATGAAGCGAATTCGAAGAATTCGAACTAAGACGCGGTCTTGGGGGCTGCTCTAAATAGTTTTTCGAAATGAAACGGGACCGACGATCGACCTTATCTCGTTTTCTTCTCCTCTGTCTCGCTCGATTTTAGCCAACCAATGGAAACAATGCGACTCTCGTTGTCTCGATGATCCAACGCGACCCGTTGGAAACCTTCCTGTTTCCACGTTTCACCTGCGCTTCTCCGAAAATATTCTCGATATAATTTATAATCTACAAAGTACCGGTTAAAAAATCGACAGTTCCTTCTAATAATCGCGGAAATGTGAAATACAGTGTCTCCCACTAATATTCGGACGCTCTTAAAATCGCATAACTTTGCGAATATAGGACTATACTACTTGAATTTTTTTGAGAAGTTAGAACAATTGGATCGCTACATAACGCGAAAAAAAGGTTTGATTAAAAACCTTCAAATGATCGAGATTGCAGAGAAACTACTAAAAGTTGTATTTTGCAACTTTTTTATGCAGGCTTATATGAAAAGTTTAAAAAGTACGTTTTGTACGTCTGTAGCAATTATACATACTCTGAATATTTCATCTAAATCGGTCAACGTTGCAATGAGCTACAAACGTTTAACGAGGAATGTTTAAGGATGAGAGTCGCAGAATTTTGGCCTTGTCAGGGAATTTCGCCCTTATGTGTTCATTAGACTGCGGATTTTATGCGTTTATGACAAAAATGAGTAGGTGTAATTCAAAACAGTAAAAAGATTAAAGGAGTTTAACAATGTCGACATACCATTTTTAACATATAAAAATGATTAATGAGCAAAATAAATTTTTACTTAGCTCCTGTAGATTGCAATTGATGTGTAAAAAGTTTATTTTGCATAAAGATCCGCAGTCTAGTGATCATTTTGGAACATCTGTAACTCATTGCAACGTTGAGCGATTTTGATGAAATTCTCAGAATATGTATAATTCATACAGATCTACATAAAAGTCCACATAAAAAAGTTGCAAAATACAACTTTTAGTATTTTCTCTGCAATTTCGACCAATTGTGCTAACTTCTTTAAAAAAAAATCCAAGTCGTATAGTCCAATGTTAATAAAGTTATACGATTTTTAAAAGCGTCCGAATATTAGTGGGAGTCACTGTATAAAAAAATAAATAAAATCACGTTATTCGTTTTGATGAAAACATTGAACTACATTGAATTTGATGAAAAATAAATTCTGTTCCTTTTTACATACCTCGTTTTGCATTATACAAAATTCTCAATGGAAAAATGCGCACACGGAACGCTTATAATTTGATAAAATGTCGAAGTTGTTAGAAGCAACTGGTTGCATCTATATAAGTGCAGGATATAAATATCTCGACAACTGTAAATTCACCGTGCACCAGCATCGACGCCAATTTAATGACCCCGATCTCGCGTGATTAAACTCGCAAGTCAACATCTTTCACGTGTTTCGTCAGATAAAGGGAGATAAAAACCTGGGAAGCACCGTCGTCGGGGCAACGATATGATGCTTTCTTAATTTTTTAATTGTTTCTCGTTTCGTTGATAACTCTCGTATACAAAAAAATAAAACAAGAAAATCGTTGGTGTAAATCTTGGCTTTTTAATCGCGCAAATGCACGAGGGGGCGAACAAATAAAGGAAAAGAGTCATCTTTTGAAAGAAGAAATTGCACGCAGGTATTTAGAGATTACACTACAATTCGACATTAAAGGGAAACATGTTTCCTCATCGTCAAGGCTGAGCACGAAATTGGTAATATGTAATGGTTTAATGGCACCGCGTCGTTGCAGACTATAAAATAGTAATTGCTCTATTTCATGCAATCATAGGTTCGAGTAAACAACGCTGCTGATAAATAAGATCGCCGACTGACTTGTTGCGAATCCAAACTCCTTCTCAGATCATTTACAGAAGCTCTTCTATTAAACGATAATTCTTCCCCTTATTAGAGGTTTTAACAAATTAGATACACGACGTGAATGTAATTATCCAGTTGCATCGAATCGTTCGTCGCTTTGTGCTTCACATAATTATTTATACTGCGACGGGCTTGAAATGTTTGTTAAATATACATTGGATCTAGAAAGTATTTGAACACTGAATTTCAAATTCCGGAGAAATCGTCAATATTTAAGCTATGATAATTCCGTTGAAAACAATAGGTACTACAAAAATCCTTTTCGCGGATTTCAGTAATGATTGAAGTCCCCCCTTTACAATATGCGCGAAAAAAAAACAAGATTGAATTTTCACTAATTTGTACAAAAAATAACGCAGTATATGGATTGCCTTAGATTGAGCTATTAACATCAGAAGCATATTGCGGTACTGAAGATTTCGGACATCGGAGGTTTGGATAATCGAGGTCCTACCACAGCTCGATAAATTTGATTGAGAAACGTACATAAGAATGTTTGAGAAATGTCCTATTTCGTACATGCTCGGTAGCGGCGGCAGTAAAGAATGTTTTCCCCGATTGCAACCAGACAAAATGCAGCTTGCGTTGGTTTTAATTAACGGCTCATACATTTGCATGATTAGACCCTGAAAGTTACGCGGTATCAGCATTCCGTGCACCGAAAACAACCACGACATTAATGGTGGAATCCTTCTACCTCTCTTTCTATCTCTCTCTTTCTCTGTTTCTCTCTCGTTCTGCCATTCGCCGACGCACACAATTTTGCCTGACATCGACCTTAAATATTTAAATATCCGTCTTCCACCTTCGTCTCCGTCCCCGGCATTTGAACTTGACGTGGGGCACAATTTAAGCTTCGATCTAGGGAGAATTGTTAAGAAAAACGTTAAAATATTCTCACGAGAAAATTGGGTGCAGTGCAGTGGTATTTGAAAAATTCCAATGCCTATAAACCGATACGTCCATGTCACAGAGTGTCATAAAAATAGAGGCACGTGTAGTAACCATATAATGCAACACAGCATTATTGTTGTCACGATAAAAATAGCTCGTAAAGTATAGCCATACATAAACTATCTTCACTGCTTACACTTGTCAGTTGGGTTAGCCTGGGATCGTTGAGAACTCATTTTGCCCGACACAATTTGACCAACATTAACTTTCGTCGACACAATGTTTTTCATCGACACGGTGACATCGTCAAGAGTCTGATGGCCTCGGTTCATTCGTTTCCACGAACTGATAGCCACATAAGAAATTGTTGTTATTATGTGTACACTGACTCCCACTCGTATTCAGACGCTTTTAAAAATCTCATAACTTTGCTAATATTGGACCGTACGACTTGGAATTTTGTTTAAGAAGTTAGCACAATTGGTTTGCTACGTAAAGTGAAAAAATCTTTTACAAAAATTGAAATCGGTCGAAATTGCAGATAAAATACTAAAAGTTGTATTTTGCAACTTTTTTTATGTGAACTTACATTGAAAATTTAGAAAGTACGATTTGTAGATCTGTATGAATTATACATATTCTGAGAATTTCATCAAAATCGCTCAACGTTGCAATGAGTTACAGATGTTCCAAAATGATCACTAGACTGCGGATCTTTATGCAAAATCAACTTTTTACACATCAATTGCAATCTATAGGAGCTAAGTAAAAATTTATTTTGCTCATTAATCATTTTTATATGTTAAAAATGGTATATCGACATTGTTAAACTCCTTTAATCTTTTTACTGTTTTGAATTACACCTACTCATTTTTGTCATAAACGCATAAAATCCGCAGTCTAATGATCACATAAGGGCGAAATTCCCTGACAAGGCCAAAATTCTGCGACTCTCACCCTTAAGCTTTCGATCGTTAAACGTTTGTAGCTCATTGCAACGTTGACCGATTTAGATGAAATATTTGGAGTATGTATAATTGCTACAGATGTACAAAACGTACTTTTTAAATTTTTCATATAAGCCTGCATAAAAAAGTTGCAAAATACAACTTTTAGTACTTTCTCTGCAATTTCGACCAATTGCAATTTTAATCAAACATTTTTTCACGTTATGTAAGTAGTATAGTCCAATATTGACAAAGTTATGCGATTTTTAATACTAAACCTACCACGGTCAAATGACCGGTTTTATACTTTACAATTATTGAACTTATAAAAATTCATTTCTGAAAAGTAGTGGAATAAATTTCCTTGTTCAAGCATTTATTATATGGAAAATCACGGACAATCTCAATAAATTTAGGGTTGCCATTTTTATAAGGCAATAGTTATCAGATACTGTTAATGCTTGGTAGGTTTAGTGTTAAAAGCGTCCGAGTATTAGTAGGAGTCACTGTAGCTGGAACACAGAATTTATTTGATTATCATATATTACATTGCAGTTGTCCTACGATGCATTTATTTTCTATTATTATTCAGAATAAACACCTTAGTCCGTCGAGATGAATTCTCTTGGTAAAGGCAATCTGCCAAAATATATTTTGAACTTGCTTCGATAGATTACATCGAGCCACGATCAGACATAGTTGTTTATTTCTCTATACTGCCGTGATGAGAACATTTTCATTTGTCACCGTAATACAGTGTGAAATCACAGTAGTAAAACAGCTTGAAATCCAACGGAGTATAAATTTTTTCAAACAGTGTCAAAGTTAATACATACATTTTTATCCAACACATTATACATTTCTTTTGCATAAAAATACAGCTCGATAAAACTACGTGTACATCAACAATGTATTTTAAAAGTCGATCTGACCGCAGACAGATTTCACAATTAATTAGCTATAAGATAAGCAGACAATGTCGGTTCGAAATGACGAATTTTCGATCGAAATTTTTCTAGACAACCGCATGATTTGTCACCAGGGGGCTGTACGTGTATCCGGGGGACACTTAGGGTGGTTAGAGAGAGAGTGAAAAGGGAGGGATGGGGGTAGGTGCTGTAGGTGGAAATCATCAGCCGATTAGAGTGCAGATGTTCTCGTACGGAGATTATAAGCTGTTTCCACCCTCTGTAATGCTCCTACGGGATTCTTGGTCGGATGGGGCCGGCTAGAGGGAGGAATGGGTATAACCCGATGGGGTGAGCTTGATTGAATTATCATGAGTGTTTGCGGAACGGCGGCCTGCAATTGAATTAGACTCGGGTCCTTTTTCTATCGACGCGCGTAGACATCTATCAGTGTCTCCCGATAGGAGAGCCTTTGCTTTTAATGTTAATCAATGCCTTCGCCTCGCCTCACGACACAACGTCACCCATTATGGTTACACAATTACACGTACAGACGACGAATAAAGTCAAATTATCTCGGAAACGGCAAGTTTCACGGACAAATGGACCTCGGTACTTTTTTTTATTCAGAATTTACCATTCTATCGAAGTCGAGCGTGAAAATGTGGCATTTCATTTAAAAAATAAAACGAATGTCAACAGTCTGCTGGCAGACTGTCATACATAACATTTCAATGGAACAAATACGTCGAAAGTGTCCGAATTGGAAAAAATATTCGTCGAACGTTTTTAGAAAGTCTGCTATTTTTTTTTTCCTGGACACCATTGATTCGGAATTGAATAAAATTGTCTACCGGAGTGATGAAACTCGTTGAACAGTTCGATAATAATTTGTCTCTGTCGTGCGATTTCGAAAGACGTTCGTAATCCAAAGAAATTCAACTTTTTTCCCGCGAGTTTCTCGAATCGATTAGAGCTGAACTCGAAAACTAGTAATCTTGTCTTTCCTTCTTTCACGCGTACAGTTTCCGAAACAATATTATCTCGAACATTCTTTCGCAGATTTTTCCGAAAAATGTTGTGTCATTAGACTGCAGACTTTATGCGTTTACTGTAAATATGTTAGAAGAATTTAGGAATGTATTATTCTCGACTGGTTGGAATTGCTGAAATGTTTATTTCGCGTAAAAAGAGCCGCAGTCCAGTTATCATATTATCAGAGATTATGGCAATGATTTCCATATCAACGGTCGTACAGCAATGAATTTTAATTCCCTGTAATGCGAGAGCAGTTTTCGAAGAATTTCCGTAGACTAAAATACAACATTGGAACTGATCCTATCGATTGGAAAACTTATCGATAAGATTTTAAGAAGGCTCAGTCGTGTCAGGATGACAAAACAATTTTGTTATTGGCTTTCTTCTTCGTCGCATTAAAAATAACTTTTTTTTTACAGAATTAGAGATTGTTAAACTGGTTTTCCGCATTAACCAAGTTTCAAAGGAAACTCTTCGATCGCCACATTTATTATATTTCAGGGCACCATGAGTGTCGCGTTTCGAAAACCGATGTCGAACATGTATCCCGGAAACGCAACTTTCTCCGAACGCTGAATTTATTCTTCCAATCTGAATTTGTACCAAGAGGTACAAATAGGTTGCGTAACAAGATTCGGAGTTATTAAACTCGAAACGATTATACAAATCTTTCTTCGATTTATTTGTTTATTAGGTCGCATCAACAGGAACGTCGTCAGCTACACCGCCATTGATTTACATAATGTATACAAAGTTTATATGAGATTTACATCAATTATAAGAACTAAAAGAACAATAAATTTTGTTGTAATATGTAGCATTCGTAGATAAGATACAGAACCATAGATCAAATTATAATTTAAACCGGATTAGCAATTTATTTGTCAAGTTTCTTGTGCTTTAGTAACACAAAGCAAATTGATTACAGGGTACAGAAGCTAAATAGATATTTACTTCTTTTTTAAATAATTTTAGTGAGTTAAAAATAATACCACAGTATCCATGATTTCTATAAATATTTTTACTGTTCAGGTTCGGCCATTTTTCTCATAAACGCATAAAATCTGCAGTCTAATAATTACAGTAGAAATATATAAATTTCAAAAATACTATTCTCCGTTGAAACGTTGACTCGAGTTGTGGAAAAAAAATTAATCGTGACGTATCGAATCGATGACGATGCTCTTGCCGGTTATCGGCCAGTTAGTCAGTTTGACAACCTGATAACAGAGATGTTATCGAGCCCCGATATTGGGAACACTTTTTTCCAACGGCGCGGCGCGCCTTTGATCTGTGAAAAGCACTGATTTCTTTTCGGTTTTGGTAATACGCGAAGGATGTCTTCGATAGCCGATAAGCGTGTGTACCGAGCGATTACGCATTATGAATCGAAGAATGCGGTATTTTTCGACGTTTCGGCTGTGCGAACGAAACACTTCGTTTCACCGTTCCCATTATCAATCACTATTCGATTCGGACATCCTCGTACACCTCGGGGAAGTACTATGTATTATGAAACGTTATTCCGTTTACACGCGACTAAACATTTACCTCGCAATGAGTAGTTTTCGTTATCGACCGACGACTTTAGAATAAAATTTCAACATTTATTGCGCGTTTATGACAAAAACCGAGTAGGTGTAACCGAAAACAGTAGAAGAATTGAAAAATATTTTTATATTAATTTCAACCTATTAACGCTAAACCTACCACGGTCGAAACGACCGGTTTTCTATTTCACAACTGTTGAAATTATAAAAAACGTTTTCGTAAGAAATTACTGAATTGACTTCTTTATTTAAGCACATATTACAATGAAAATCGTACAAAATTTAACTAAACTCAATCTTCCCCCTTCTACGTATAAGACGTTTCACTTTTGTATGTTTTGTGCTTGGTAGGTTAAGTGTTAAACATATTAACCCTTTGCACACGAGTGCTGATTCTGAAGCACCACTAGAAATTGTTGTGGCATTATTTCAAAGCAATTACAAAAAATATTACAAAATATTTGTTACATCACAAAATTTGTATTCAATAGATCACTAAACATTTGAATATTATATGTGGAAATCGGATCAGTATGAATAAAATGAAAATATTCTAAGACGGAAGAAAAATTTAGTTTTACAGTGAAAATACCGCCGAGTGCAAAGGGTTGAGAAAAGAAATTTCTATTTCTATTCAGGTGTACTACTGAATGTTCAATTAACAATGTTTATCGATTTGCGACGTATCGGTAATTGCGCGAAACAAGTGAAACGCGATAATAAGCTCTTGTTGTATAAACACTTGTGCATTTGTTGACACACTTGATTCGGCAAATATGGGTCTCTGGTACAAACTGATGCTTCTTCGTTTTTCGCGACAATTGAAACGGTTAGTTCGGAACGAAGCGGCGTAGGGCAGCGATTCCGGGGGCCATGGGCTTGAATCGGGCTTAGGCTTAGAATGATCTACGTCTACGTCTACGGACAACATTGTGAAATGGAAGGACAGTGGTCCGCGCTCGTTAAACCGAACTAATGATGGGACCGTATCGATTCCGTGTCGTAAACCCGAGCCTGGCGCCGGCGTTAGGGCCCCGGAAAGCTCGGTTTACAATCCGAGCAAAGAAGGTCGTCGGCGGCGGCGGCGGCAATAGCAATGGCAACGGCAACGGCGGCTGACGGGAGTCTCGTGGGGCCTTCTGGACATCGTTCTCTCAAAACCGACCAAATGGCCCCCCTCCTCGATAACCGTAAGCTGTAAAACCGTGTCGGAATACTGGTCGATGAGCCATCGCCAAGGTCTGCTTCTTGTCAGCGACGCTAATTTCGTAGGAGAATTAGGAAGCCGGCCCTTACCGGAGGATATATTGCTGTGTAATAGCACGGGACAAGATGCAATCACGATCCCCCGAGACGCGAATGTCGTTTAGTGGAAGGTGTAGCGCGTGTACCTTCGCCAATTTGTTGGCCAATCCGTGTCCGAACGACACGATTCGGAAAATCCTCGGCGAGATGCCGCCGCCGCGTCGCGTCGCGCCGCGCCGCGCCGCGCCGGCTGCGTAGTGCACGAATGTGTCGCCTCGCTCGCGAGCATCATGCTCGATACCTTCTGTCGGCAACGTCTCGTGGGCATTATTCTCCCACGGTTTCTTCGCTGTTTCTCTCGTCGAGGAAGGGGTAACGGGACCCGCGACTAGCAAACAGCATTTAAAAAAATATTCGAATGACAAATCCATTGTCAACTTGTATTGTTACTAGACTGCGGATCTTTATGCATTTATAGCATCTGGAAATTTTTCGAAAAATGCTAGGACATAAAATTCAATAGAATTTAGTATGATTTCTATTTATTCCGGGTCTACAAAGGCCACTGAAAATAATATTTCATTTGAATCCGTCTTCTCAAAATTTTCCTATAAAAATTGAAAATTGTATGAACATCCGCAGTCTAATTGTTACTATTTATTTATTATAGAGTAAATGATTATCATTTGATCGGAATACATTGAGAATCCATAGAAAAGAGGAAAGGTCGAGTTACATGAAATAATCGATTAAAAGTAACAGCGTAACGCAGACTACGTGTAATCAATTGAATTAAAAATATACTCGAATGACAAGTACACTGTCAACTTGTATTATTATTATTTATTTATTTACAGAATAAATGATTTTCATTTGATCGGGATACATTGAGAATCTACAGAAAAGGGGAAAGGTCGAGTTGCATGAAATATTCCAGTAAAAGTTACAGCGTAACGCAGACTATGTGTAATCAGTTGAATTAAAAATATACTCGAATGACAAAAACATTGTCACCTTGTATTATTACTAGACTGCGGATCTTTATGCATTTATAGCATCTGGAAATTTTTCGAAAAATGCTAGGACATAAAATTCAATAGAATTTAGTATGATTTCTATTTATTCCGGATCTACAAAGGTCACTGAAAATAATACTTCATTTGAATCCGCCTTCTCAAAATTTTCCTATAAAAATTGAAAATTGTATGAACATCCGCAGTCTAATTGTTACTATTTATTTATTATAGAATAAATGATTATCATTTGATCGGAATACATTGAGAATCAGCGTAACGCAGACCACGTGTAATCAATTGAATTATAAAAAAGTTAGCAACCAAGTTATATTCGAATATATGTAATAATCGATTAAAAAAGGTTATATCTTACATCGAACCTCTTTAATGGCGTGTATTTATACAGATACCGCTACTTTTCTTAGGTATGTTTTTGCTGGGCTGAGTGCCGAATTATAGCCCAAAGGAACTTTCGAATAGCCATAATTTTATTATTGCAAAAGTGTTTTAACCCTTCCGTGAAATTAAAACCACTTAAATATTTTCGTTTTATGCGTCATATAATACCTCGGAACTGTTGCCATTAAAATATCATAATCTACCCGAACGATAATCGTATACTATTAAACGCGACGACGGCGCGTTCAATAAATACTTGCGTTTTCTACTTATTCGGAAATATTGTAGATAGGAAATAATATTCCGTCAAACTGTTTCCGCGCCAATGAGAATTCGTAATGGGACGAAGCAGTCGTTAACTGTTGCGAGAAAACTTGCGGATACTTGAAGAATGGCAGATTCTGTATATGCTGAAACTGATAAGAATATTGTATGCGTGCTTAGCATGCAGCTACGGCGTTGCACATTTGCAGAAATGTTCTGGCAATAACATTTTAAGCTAGTTTTTTCATCAACAAATATTTACATTCACGGAGCCGCCCTATACTTTATTAATTCAAATTTGATTAACACTAAACCTACCACCACCGGTCAAAATGACCGGTTCCAGATTTTTTATTGTACAATTATTGAAATAATAAAAATTATTTCATAAGAAATGATTGTATAGATATTTTTAGTAGAGCATGTATTGCAGTAGGAGCCGCACAAAGTCTAAATAAAATCAATCTTGTCATTTTTATAAGGGAACATGTACCAGTTACTTTTAAGGCTCGGTAGGTTTAGTGTTAATTCAAGATTAATCCAAGTTACTTTTTATTATAAAGTTCTCGAATAAATATAATCATTTTGGTTTTGGTTTTGGTTTTGGTTTTGGTGCGATGAAACCATATTACAGGAGCTGCTAATGAATAAAAATCAACTCGAGAGTTACAGTAATGCACCAAGTGATCGAAAGAACGTCGAGAAACGAGAAACTATCGATTTCTCGTTCCGCTGGTTAACAAGTCAGGTGCACCATTATACATTGTTAAAGCCACGGCACAGGGAAAACACGAGTGGGGATAAATCACGCTTGCTACAAGAACCGATTAGAATCAGTTCGAGCAAAAAGATTCGCGCAGGTCCACCCACGTCGCGCTTATAAATATTGAAAGGAAAATTTGTACCGCTGTTTCTGCGTCCTTTATTTCGTGCCGAGAGAGAGAGAGAGAGAGAGAGAGAGAGAGAGAGAGAGAGAGAGAAGCGAACGAAACAAGAGAAATAAATTTCGTAAAAATTTACGAACCCTCGAGACGTAATGTATTCCCGTTTCGATCGCCTTGTTTGAAAATGTTTCACTCGATCGCAGCGAGTCGTTGCTCTGCATACGAATATTTAACGCGCGGTTTGTGTTTTCAGAGGAATTCGAGGATCGTTGCAAAATTACAGAAAATCAATTGCCTGTTTACATTTCAAGTGCCTTATATCTTTAACCATATCAAAGAATTTTGAGGCGAATTTAGCGACACTTTGTATCGAATTTATATTTTCTTTAATCGGTTGAAAAAATGTTGAGGGTTTAACAATACCTGTCTCTGAATCGGTATAACTAAATCTAGTTTATATTTTCTATGCACAATCTAATAAGTGGATTTTAAGCATTTATGACAACAATGTCAAAATACCGTTTTTAACATATAAAAATTATTAAGGGCCAAGGATAGTCACGTGACTTTAGCAGAGTCTGCAGGTCGGCAAATGCTGTATAATTTCCGTTCACAGCCTTCAGCCAATAACTTAAGATTCGTCTTGATCTTGATTCGAGGGATGTTAAGACTGTGTATTATCGATATTATTGAGTTCTGACGCCAGAAATGTGCTTCAAGTTTTCGGATTTATTTCGCAGAGAATCAAGAAAAAATATAGCTAAATTCGTAGCTGGAGATATTTTATAGCGTGCGCTACTCTCGATTTCATCCAGAAAACTCATCCAATGGCATAAAAATGCTTGGATTCCACGGCATGCTCATCGTCAATTTTTGGCCTACTTCTAACGTTTATATTACTAAAAATCTGCATAATCTTGTTAGCTCATGACCATCGCACGCTAGATTGGCCCTTCCTCTTCCGAACGAGCCCTTTCCCAGCGACAAATATTCTCATATAAGGACGAAAAGTTGAGGCGCGTAAAACCATTTTTCGCCTATTATTGTCGGTAACGTGGTCGCTCTACCTTATCGCGAATCTACGGAGTCTTGGCTGTTAACGAGCAAAATAAATTTTCATTCAGCTCCTATAGATTGCAATTGACGTATAAAAATCTCATTTTGCATAAAGATCCGCAGTCTACTGATATTTCGATTCAATTATTTACTAATTTGTTTCGAGAATCGGAAATGCAGTGTTTAAACGCTTTGTGGATCCGCCATGTATCCGAAAGCTCGATAATTTCTTCGTACCTGTGCACGTGTACCATTTTCGCTTGCGATCGCCCCCGTCTCCCGGCCCCCGACGATATCAGTGCCGTTTTTCGAACAAATCGAAATACAAGCCGGCCGAATTCTCGGCACAACCGGTGAACAGTTTCGCCGTGTGATTCGCGTGTCAAAGTATAAATATGTCGTTCCGTTCGGCGCGACCTTTTCGCGATCGGTACGCAGGGTGGAGACGAGCTGATTCGGGGAACCCGGGACGCAGTCTCACGAATTAGAACCTGCTCTTGGGCGACACCGGGGCGCCGGGTGGACGCAAAGGAATGCCAGCCGGACTGATAAAAGCCACGGGCAACACCTACATAAATTTCGACCGGGGATATCTAAGGACGACCTTTCGTTCATTTAAGCATACATCCTAAATTTAGTGCTGGTCACGGTGCTGTATCGGCCTCTACGGATACGGGAGGCGCCTGCTTTGCGTGCAGCAGCTCTCGTCGTCGCCGCGCCGCGCCGCGACGCCGAAACTGCATCGCATTGCATCGCATCGCGTCGCTACGCAACGGCTTTCCTTCGATTAGGTACTTCTTCGAGAACGGCTTTATTATTCCAAAGGGACCATGACTGTTTTGCCTGGACTGGAAAACCACTTAAAAAAATATTCGAATTTTTTTCGAATGCGAATCGTATTCAGATATCGTATTATTCGATTGTTACGTCACGTCAAAATAGATACATACTTCTACCCAGTGTCGCCAGATTAAGACTTGTCTCCCACTTATTCCCCCACGATTCCGTTACGGCCCGGTCACGTGACGCGTTTCATCTCTGTCGTGCATGTGTCGCAATGTCATTAATCAATTATGACTATCGGGAGCGAAATGAAATTTCAGTCGATCGCAATCGGATTGCAATTGTACTCGAAACGTTTAAAAATTGAAATCTGGTGTGGATTTTCTTAAAAACATTTTTCTGACATTTTCCATAAAAATTTCTTGAAATAATTGTTATCTTTAAATTCAGGTAGAAACAATAGAGAAATCAAAAATAGAAATTTAGAGCAGAAGGATCTGAACGTGTTGCACGGAGTTTCCAATCTGTCACGTTCCACTTTGTATATTCCGTGAGAACGTAAATCAGCAGTGCACATAACAATAAGTATGCCCCGGTCCACTTTATACGAAATGTTCCGAACTTATCCTGGCGGAACTTCGTTCGCTAAGTAACAGCAATTCAAAAGAACGTTCCTGCCAATTAGCACAGTTCCTACTTGGACGGACCCATTCGAACAAAAAGTTCCTGAATTATTTAAACAAGTTCCCTTCGTCTGTACCCGTTCCGAGAAACGAGTCGTTTCGTACAGTTCTCCCCGCAGAGACCAAAAATAATACAATCTTTTATGAAAATAATCGGTAAATGAAACTTCAGTAAAAATCGATCTTGTACTCTCATTAGCGACAAATTAAACTAGTTATGTATATTCATGTTTCTTTCTACGGCGATTCTAGGTAAACGTTTCGTTGACGAAAAATCAGGAATTTTGATTTTTTAATTTATAATAAGGTTGAGCTCGCACAAAACCTGCCAAGCATTTATCTGGTAAATATCGCCTTAGAAAAATGGCAACCCTAAATTTATTGAGAAATTTATTCCACTATTTTCCAGAAGTTAATTTTTATAGTTTCATTAATTATAAAACATAAAACCGTTAATTTTGACCGTGGTAGATTTAGTGTTAATATTTGTCTTTCTCTCTCTCTACGTGTTCCCTTTCGGAACACTACAAGGAATGCAAAAAACACATCTTCTATAACTGTGACTCCGCGGACCCGAAGTTTTCACAGTTACGGCGTAAATACCAGTAAAGTATAGTAGGAAGACATTGAGCAACTTTTCTGCAATAATGTTCAGGATTTGAAAAAAAACACCAACCCGAAGAATCGCAGAGTTGGCGAGGGTGTCGGTGCTCGGAAAGGACAGTCGCACTTATAAATGATATCCGACGAACGCATTTTACATCCACAGCAGCAGCAGCGCGAGTAGACACAGTATCCGCGAGCTGGTGTCCGAAGGTACCCCGGAGGAGCCTGGACTCGCAACTTGTAAGGTGCATTCCCGATCCAGCTACGAAACCGGCCGGGCCACACAAAAAAAGGGAAATAATTAGCAGAGGTGTTAATGAAATACCAAACGAACGCCGTGGGACACCGGGTCGGCGCCTCTGAACTGCCAACCAGACATCCTCGACACAGTCCACGGCGCCGCACCGTTTTCTTTTCCTCGTCCTTCTGTAACGCGGCGACCGCTACTTTAACATATCTCCTTGTTCCCTGCTCTCTTCCCTTGCCCACCCCTTACTCTCCGCGTTTCCGTTTTGCCCGGTTCCGTTCGCGCCGACGCTTTCGACTGATTTTTCATTTTCGAAGAATATTCGAAACCGAGGAAATCATTCTCGCTGCCACGGTCGACTCGAATTGTACGGTGGTACCAGAATCGAATTCTGTGGTATCGCGTAATCGCTAAAATGAGAAACTGCCTTTTAAGAGCCGAGACTCCGTAGATTCGCGATAAGGTAGAGCGACCACGTTACCGACAAGAATAGGCGAAAAATGATTTTACGCGCCTCAACTTTTCGTCCTTATACGAGAATATTTTTCACTGGGAAAGGGCTCGTTCGTTCAATCTAACGCGCGCTGGTCATCAGCTGACGAGATTATGGTAGATATTTGGTAACATTAGGGGTACCCATAAGTCAACAATTATTTGCAAAGAATTTGTTTTGCCTTTCGTTCTGTACGAGGAAACACGTATTCTTTCAGGGTTTTCGGTAAAGCAGCCTGTGTTCAAAATATTCTAAAAAGTATAATTTTTGTTTACAACCCTGTAATAAAATGGCGGCGTTCGTACCTTCCGAGAATCATATTCGTTATTGCATAATTGCGGGATTTAAAATCTCTAATCCTAAAATCTCTAATAGAAGCTGATCCAAAATTAATTAATAATTTGTCTCCTGCTACAAATTGAGCCATATTTTGTCTTGATTCTCTGCGAAATAAAGCCAAAAACTTGAAGCACGATTCTGGCGTCAGAATTCATAATATTCATAATACAGAGCACAAAACGTGACAAGTTTAGTCACAGACTTAAGACACATCGTATCAGGACCAAGACGGATCTTAAGTTATTGGCTGGAAGCTGTGAACGGAAATTATACAGCAGTACCTGCTGGCTCTGCAAAAGTCACGTGACTACCCTTGCCTCTTAAAAACTAAGTATTCTAATACGCGATTTCACGAGGTGCGGAGAGACGCTCGGTATTATTCGATAAACTCTGTTCTCCGCGAAGCACCAGAAGGCAGATATGTAAATTATGATACTCGATATATTTCGTTTCCAACCTGCTAATCAAACAATCTTAATCTTGCCTGTTCTATTTTTCTTCGCTCTTTTACAGCAACACGCTCCTGGACAGGGTCTAAGATCCTTGGCTCTTCGTTTTTGCCTCGGTATCTTTTCTGGCTTCTCTTGTCAGGTCCTCTTGCTCTATTTATGTCGTTCTTTCTCTTTCATTTTTACACATCCCTTCTCCGTCTTATCTGCCTGCTCTAAATTCAGGATTTTTTTGTGCGGCTCCCATCGTCCTACCGTCGAGGGTTATCCGTCGTTTTACATGAATACGCGGTTCTCGGAAGTGTGGATTATAAAGCGGAATGGGTCTCAATCGCGTCTGGAGCGGCCAATCTAAGCTCGCAACGAAAGATGGACCGTCCCAGAAGAGATTTCACTGTCGCGTAAAGAACAATAGTTCTAGTCTTTTGCGTACTGCGTTGGCTTTGTCACAACCAGCGCAGCGTCGAATGCTTCTGGTATCGAAATACGTGTGAAACACCGAATTTTTATATCGAGTATTATAAGTCAGTTGACCTCGGTGTTCACCTTGGCATTTTCTATTCAATCGTGTACTTCTGTAATTTGTATTTAAGAGCTCGTGGAATAGCAACTACAATACTATTTCAAATATTATTACTAAACTGCGGATCTTTGTGCAAAATAAAAATGTTCTACCTGAAGTGCAACAGACTGGAGTGAAATAGAAATTTATTTTCTTTCTTAATCTGTTTAATAGATTGAAAATAATGTAACAGCATTTTAAAATTTTTCCAATGTTTTTACCGTTTTAAAATACGCCTATCCATTTTTGTTATAAATGCATAAACTCCGCAGTCTAATTATTACTTTCAACGCAAGTTGAAAGCAGTATATGGATATTCTTAAATTTATATAACACGTTCACTGTTTTAAATCTCACCGTTTCAATTTCGTCACGAATGCATAATGCAAATTTTCTTTCTCTGCTACAAAAAGAAAAAAAAAACGATGCATATATTATCGATCTTTAAAAAATTTTAAACATAGAAGATTCGTTTAGTAGAAAACCCGCCTCCGAAAAATTCAGCTGTCGGGGAGCGTGCAGGACGAAAGTGAGGGGACTACGTTAACTTTCACTGATGAATCATTGCTATCGAATCGGCATTAGTCGCCAATAAAATTTAATTCGCACGTTAACGTGCAGCACCGCGAAGAAGTTTGTGTAACGGTACATATTATACAAAGGAAAACACAATTCCTTTAGCGGACAGCTTGAAACGTAAATATGTAAATTTCTTAGTTGCAAATGCATTTCATTACGATTCTAAATATCCGAGCAAACAGTTCTTTTAACAATCAGTCGTCTAATATTTACGAGTACGTTGAATGTATGTACGATTGTCGAATTGAAACAAATCAAATATTCAAGCGAAATGTAAGCACTCGCAAAAGAAGTAAACACACAAGCAGCTACTCGAATGGAAGAAATTATAATTGAAATATTTTTCCTCTTGAACAATAATATTCGTTTGAGAAAAAATTATGTGCTTCGGGGCACATCTCTTGATTTTTCTCTTAATTCTTAATAATTAAGAATTCTCTTAATTTGTTCACTACTTCGAACTGCACCTACTCATTTTTCTGATGGACGCATAAAACCCACAGTCTAGTGATAAATTTTCAAACAAACATTCGAATTCCATCCACTGGGTTCTTTCATAAAAATATATACGTCGACTTGAAATATTTGATAATAAATAAATTTGTATCCGCGAAACATCGACTTGAATTGTTAATAACTCAGAGGATATTGATTTTTGTGTGTGTGCGCGCGCGCGCGTGTGTGTGTACGTGTGTGTTACACGTACGCGTCGTTCTAATTTCTCTTAAGCTTCGGTGCTATATAAATTAGGAGTAGAAAAACTCAATGTTTATGTAGATGGAGCTTTATGCATTATTCATAGTTTCCAGAAATCGTAGAACGCCGACGAAGCAACGCGGAATTTTATTATATGTATATCCGCCATTGCCGCACATATCATAAACCTGTTTGAAATGCCAATTTTCCTATGCACTCTTCACGCTGCGCATAATAATCGGTAAACTCTTTCTTTACGGTATTAACGACGAGGAGCCGGCTGATAAGATTTTATTAACACGCAGGGAATTTTCAAGATGCGCTGCGTACATTTCCGCAAAACGCCGCGAAGGTCGCTCTTCGTATGAATTTTTGTAGCGCTGCGAAGTCATTCAATCACGATTCATAATTAATATTTGCATAATAATTATTAATTCGAAATGTCTATATAACGTCGGAAAATTTATTCGCTATTTACGCTGTACGTGCCCATGCTCGACGCGTCCCTATTGGAAAACATTTCATAATGAGCAACATCAAATTTTAATACCAAGCTGAAATATTTTTACAACATCCAACACCATTTTTATATTTTTCATTATGCATCCACTATGTGTAATTTGTGTCTTGCTTAAATATACTTTCACACGTAGAAATATTTATTTCGTTTATGGCATTATTGTGGCCAACAATTGTTCTGATAATAATGTCTGATAACTTAAATCTTCGTCATTTGCTTGTGCAAATGAACGTATAAGATTATAAAAATTTTTCTTTTTATTTATTAATTTATAGAGAATATTGTGGGTGTCCGGGCTGCCCAGAATTTGGCCAGTTTTCAAAATCCTCCTTTGGACGATTTGGCAATGAAAACTCCCGTGCAAATAAAAAAAGAAAAAAAAATGCAAAGGCCGATGGTACAACAAATATCTGGCGTAACTCCGATGCCGTAGAATTTGTCACCGCGAGCAAACATCATAAATCCGAACGTTCCATATTTATAAGAGGCGAAGCGACCGAGAGGCGCATCGGCGCATCGGAGCATCGGCGCATCAGTGGATCGGTGCATCGTTGTATCGGTGCACGGCGAGCACTCGAAGATGCGAGAGGTGGTTGTCGTCTCTGGGAGCTAATGGGACGCCGCCGACACTCTCCTCTCTTTCGAATCTCTTTGATCCTGACCGAACTTGCCCTTGCTTCTGCCTTCGCGACTCCTGTCCTCCTTCTGCTTCTCCTTGCCCCTCCTTGTTCCTGATTCCACGTCTTGACCTTATCCGCAGCCTCCTCGGGATCTTCATGGTGGTCGCAACTCTCATACGAGTTTGGTCTTGTGGGGAGACGATCCCGCAGAAATGATCAATTTTTGCGTGGAAGCTCGATCATTTGTCAAGTTAGTTCGTACGTTACATACTTTGTCTCGTTATCGTACGACTTCTCGACCATGATTAACATTTTTTCTTTCTCTGCTCCTCGGAACCACTTGTACATACGTTTCCCCGAGACGTATAACGGTGCAACGAGTACTAACGCAAGCATTGAAAAAGGTATACCAGACTATAGTTATATACGTACGTGCAAACTTGGCACATGAAAAAATTTACATATAGTTTTAACGATCATTATATAGTTTATAGCAATAAAGAAATAGTAATAATAGTAGTTCCAATGATGGGGAAAACTTCGAAATATAATCGATGAGAGAATACGATTTGGTTATACTTCACCTTGGCAACCCAGAAATTTTTCACTTTTTACTATATAATCCTGTACATCTCAACGAAAAAATACCAAAAATCGAAATTTTAGGGCGAGGAATTCACCGATTCAAATGTTACGCGTGTTTAAAGTTGAGAAATGACGTAGGCAACAAGTTAATTTTCGTGTTCACAAAATCAGAAACGTGTTATTAAATATGTTAGTACATGAAACGAAATTTTCCGTTACAGTTACAACTTCGTTAATAATTTTTCTGACTGATTCACAATAAAACTTAACAGTATACTAGAAGAAGCAGAGCTAAAGTACTTTACATGTACTGCACGTTGCATATTAAGATATGCTCTTTTAGATACATTTCTCACTTCCAATCATTTTTAATTGACGAGAACAATTACCGACGCTATGAATTCTCGCATAACGGGAGCTGAATCATTCTTGAGGATTAATAAACGTGCCAATTATCGGGGAATAAATTTTCATGCAGATTTAGTTTTTACAACCTGATTGTCAGCGAAAATATTTCAAACGAATCAAATATTTCAAGACGGAATTCCAATATTCTAAATATTCCTAAAATGGAACAGTACTTTAAAAAATGATTGCATCCAATAGAATATTTTATTTTCAAAGTTGTGCGCACACTTTAAAATAAATAGGACTATCTACCTTATTTAACGCTAAACCTACCAAGCACAAAATCTATAAAAGTGAAACGTCTTATAGCAGGGAGAAGATTGAATTTACTTAAATTATATGTGCTTCAAGAAAGAAGTCAATTCAGTAATTTCCCGTCAAACGTTTTTCTAATTTTAATAATTGTGAAATAAAAAACCGGTCATTTTGACCGCGCTAGGTTTAGTGTTTAAATACTATTTTCTCCAGCACTGGTGACATTTGCTACGAACACGTAAAGATCCCCGATCTAATCATTAGAATCGATTAGTGTCGGACTCGTTCTTTATTCCGGTGATTTTGATCCAGGTCAAATTCTCGGCCGTCTCCGGCACATGTGCTTGTTCCGTTCCTGCGCTCTCTCTCTCTCTCTCTCTCTCTCTCTCTCTCTCCTGCTCCTTTTCTCTCTTCTTAAATCTTATCCGTGCACAGTTGAAACCTTTCAGGGTGGCCGTAAATCTCAACCCTTTTCCATGCGCATTTACATCTGGCTGTACGCGCGCGGCGACAAAACGAGAGAAAAAAAGGAAAGCTCATCTGTAAGCTTATCCGCGCTATCGTGTACGCCGTGGATGTTCTTCTTATTTTCCAACCGGTTGGGAAACGTTTCAGGGGTCCCCCGTGTTTTTTTACCGGTTTCAGAGGTAAAATTTCTAGAAGTCGGAAGCCGACGGGGACGCCTCGTTACGTTCCCCTCCTCGTAAAATTATAACATCGCGGCGAAATCACTTTCTACGTGTTAATTGTTTCTTCTTTTACGTCAGCCAAACAAATTTCGACACTCTCCTCTCTGGGAAAAGTTCGTTAACCTTCGTACGGTCGGCATTGAACACCGGTGGGCCGGGTCGTCCGTGACCCTAGAACACCGCGTGTAAAATTATATTTTAAATAGCATAGCAAGACAAAAAACAGTTAACACTAAACCTACCAAGCCTTAAAAGTAACTGATTGAATTTATTTGGACTTTGTGCCGTTCGTGTAATAACACATGCTCTACTAAATATATCTATTTAATCATTTCCCACGAAAGCATCTTTATAATTTCAGTAATTGTAAAAGAAAAATCTGGAACCGGTCATTTTGACCGGCGGTGGTAGGTTTAGTGTTAATTATTGGATAATGAGAAATTGAGTATGCGTCACCGCTTTCGCATTAAACTGGTCAGGCAGTCCTATTTATTTTAAAGTGTGCGTGCAACTAGAGTAACTTTTAATGTGTTTGTTCATAATATTACGTATCTATAATGTTACAAATCTAAGGTGTATCGCTCGAGTTAATCGTATAATCTGTTGAATTTTCTTGCCCTTCGCAGTTTGATATTTAATAAATTGAATTATTCAATGAAATTCATGTAATTAGCTTCATTTAATTCTTTGAGGAAGATATTAGAATGTAGATTGTACGCACTGATAGGAAACAAACACGCGTCACATAAAACAAAATAGATAATCTAAATTAGAGTATTACATGCTTTTTATCTCATCTCTAGCGAAATAAAAATGCTTGTAACGTGTACAGATTTATTTAGTCCAACGTTAATTTTTCCAAATTAATTTACAAAAATAATCTTGAACTTCGACAAACTTCTGTGCTCTCTAACCCATTGTGGAAGACCATGAAATGGTACTTCTAATCGAACTCATTGTAAATGCGAGTGAAAAGAAAATAAACTTATGAAATAGGTTTACGTGCTTCGTGACCATAACTACGACCACGGCTACGTTTATTGGAACGACCACAACTACGGTTACATAATAGTTCGAGATTTAAATATAGCGCCTAAAATCTCGGGCCACACATGATCTCTCCTTACATAAACCCCTAAATAATCTTCATTACTTCTCGTATTTCATTTCTGACGTTTATTGCTCTCTTTAACAAGCCTCTAAGGGATTTATTACACCGGTCACGTAATTCTGTTCCTTTCAATTTAGTTCAAGAAATCACTTTATTATGCATTTATATGCATAATAATGCATATACCTAATAAGAAACTCGAAATAACGAGAACATTGTGCCAATAAATGATTTGTACCAACTATCAGAACGCCCAAAAAATTTTCAAATAACTAGATGTTATTACAAAATCACTATAACACTGTTTACGCACGACATTCTTTTTAAAAATTGCCGACTGCTGTGTAATGCGATGCTATGTAAATGTAACATTTACTCACATTCACAAACATCTTTGCAAATTTCTCAAGCTCAAGCTATCTTTTTTATTCCTGTTGCAGTATTTACGTGATTAAAGCAAAAGTTAGCTCACCTAAAAATCATAAATTCCATAAAATCTTCTATCATATTCCTGAATACAGTGACTCCCACTACTATTCGGACGCTTTTAAAAATCTCATAACTTTGTTAATATTGGACCGTACGACTTGGATTTTTGTTTAAGAAGTTAGCACAATTGGTTTGCTACATAAAGTGAAATAAATTTTTACAAAGATTGCAATTGGTCGAAAGTGCAGAGAAAATACTAAAAGTTGTATTTTGCAACTTTTTTATGTGAAATTTCATCAAAATCAGTCAACGTTGCAATGAATTACAATCATGTTCCAAAATGATCACTAGACTGCGGATCTTTATGCAAAATAAACTTGTCATACATCAATTGCAATCTATAGGAGCTAAGTAAAAATTTATTTTGCTCATTAATCATTTTTATATGTTAAAAATGGTATATCGACATTGTTAAATTCCTTTAACACTTTGAACGCCCAACTAGAAACCCCAAAAATTCCATAAAATCAAAGTAAGTTTATTTAATGAAATAAAAATTGCAAAAAATTAAATGTATGATACTGAGTAATCCTCCAACTTTCTTGCATGTTACAGATCCTAATCAGGTTTAGTACAATGAATCAACGCAAAAATTCATTTTAAAACCTGCACAAATAATTCCGTCACCCACATATGGGTAACGCGGCGACGAACGTGTTAATCTTTTTACTGTTTTGAATTACACCTACTGATTGTTGTCATAGATGCATAAAATCCGCAGTCTAATGATCACAAAAGGGCGAAATTCCCTGACAAGGCCAAAATTCTGTGACTCTCACCCTTAAGCTTTCCTCGTTAAACGTTTGTAGCTCATTGCAACGTTGGCCAATTTGCATGAAATATTCAGAGTATGTACAATTGATACAGTTGTACAAAACGTACTTTTTAAATTTTTAATATAAGCCCGCATAAAAACGTTGCAAAATACAACTTTTAGTACTTTCTCTGCAATTTCGACCAGCAGCAATTTTAATCAAACATTTTCTTCGCGTTACGTAGCGAACCAATTGTTCTAACTTCTCAAAAAAGTTCAGGTAGTATAGTCGAATATTGACAAAGTTATGCGATTTTTACGAGCGTCCGAATATATTAGTAGGGAGATACATTGTACGTATTCGACAAAACTGACGAAGAATAAAAGTCCCGCGAAGGTACAAAGCTATCTATAAAGACGGGCTCTTCGATATCGCGAATGACTAGCATCAAATACAAAGAATGCCCGTGGGACAATATTCGAATAAAATATCCGAGATCGACCGTGGGTGGAGGGGTGGTGGTGGTGGTGGTGGTGGTGGTGTGTACGGAATGACGCGTTGAATAAAAAGGAGAATCAGCGAAATAAATAAAGGAAGAAAAAGCTCCGCTCGGATCGGGGAACAATATTGCGACAGCCGTCAGATTTAGGAGCAGGCAGAAAGGACTGACGTGGATGGCGTACCGAAATTTATCGAACATCTCGCCGGTTCGCCGATAAGGTAGGCGTCTCGGGGCTCTCGGACGCGCCGCGGCGCGCCGCGACGGGGCGCAGAAAAATGCATTGGCGACAAACGAGACGCCGTGGAATCTGCGCCGACTCGATGGTTTCAACCTCGGAAATCTGGGCGGAGTTTCGAGCTACCGAGCTGGACGCGCGCCCGCCCAGCTTCGTCTCCTGTTCGTCCTTCTGTGTTCAACGGGTTTCCCTCTCCCCGATCTTCCCACCCTGGTTCAGGATTTCTTTCACAGCGCATTTGCAACGCGCAAACGCGCGCCTCGACGCTCTGCGCCAAGCCGCGCGCCGGCTATCATTTCAGAATGATGCACCCGGACAGACAGTGCGATGCAGCCACCGTTGCAGCCGCTGCACCGGCGCCGCGCGGCTAACCACCACGTCGATGATAGGTGCCTCCGCGACACGATCCTTCGCTCTTTGTTCTCTCCTTCCGAAGCGACTACTAGACGATACCGGACAGCTCACTCCAGGACTGAAAGATAGTACTTACGTCTCACGGTTTTTCGACTCCTCTACTCGAAACTTGTGCCATTACCGGTTTTCGGCATCATGTGATAAAGTTTAAGTAGTAATGTGTACGACAACTGCCACAAACGTCTTTTTATACCTCTATATTCCTTGATCGAAAACACATAAATAAAAAAAAAATCATTGCGCTAGAACCTCTAGTTGATGAGATATTAGCAAAAATAGGGTTTTCACCCCCAAGTTTGAGAGCTATTTCCGCGGGCATCGGAGGACGCACTTGCCCTAAGGCTTGCCGAACGGGTCTGGTTTAGGAGTATACTCCTAACTTTAGGAGTATAACGAACGGAGTATAAAATTTAGGAGTATAACGGAGTTATACTCGTCAGTGCAGTGCCGAGTCAGGGGCTCGGACAGAGTTTGGTTAAATATAAACATTTATCTTGTCAAACGTGACCACACGAGGCAGTGAAAACATTTACCCCGACAGGCTGGCTGTTTAATATGTTATTTAATAATTAATATTTGTACATCAATAGCATTTAATATCCTGGGTTGCGCGATGTCCTGGGTTGAAGGTTTATTTAAATTATGGCTTCAGGTGGCTTTCTATACAATACAATTGCATCTTTGTGGACATTTCGAACAGAGATGATTTCATGAAAATGGACAGATAATAATTTGGCGGTGAGAAGAGTAGAAAATTTATATTGCCTACTAGATTGTGATAACTTTTGATCACATTTAATAATTTATAAGATAATTCTTCGAGCTTATTTTCTGATGAATTGGTAATTATTATTAATTCTTACTTCATAAAAACAACAAGAATGTATTAATTCAGATTTTGAGAGAATTTTTTATATATGTTCAAAGAAATAAATCTCTCGTGAATAAATTCTTCATAGATACATCCGTACAATCTCAATAATCGGAAATTAAACAATTCGGGGCCGTAGTTTTAATGTGAATGCATGCGATTTTGCAAATCCACGGAATAACGACAAAATTTCGTTCCTAGATTAAAAATTTCTTTCAATCGACGCATTCTGCACTCGAAGTAAGAACGTATTGAATAGATGCGCTTAACGGGCGAGCTCTCCGTGCGCTTTTGTTCTCTGCAACGTGTGAAGGCTCATTGAATCGCATCTCCTCATTTAAATCTCAACGCTCCCCCTTTTTTTTACGAACGAATCTCGCTCTTGAAATAAAAGTCGATGACTGCAATTATTGCGACATGTGTCTGTAGTGGCGGCACGTATGACGCGGCGTCGATCTCGAGAAAAGTCGTTTCGTATCGATGTTCGCTTGAGAAGAGGTTCTGCAACACAATCCATAATTGCTTTCGCAATTTTCCGTGACATTAGATTTGCACTGTATGCCATTCATGTTACAGTATTTCATGTTTTAATAAGTTCCGAACAGCTCAGGTTGCGCAAATATAGCGACCTGTGTGTGTGCGCGCGCGTGTGTGTGTGTGTGTATATAAGTATGTATGTCGTGTGATTAAAGTGTGCAGAATTTTCCTACGCGTCGATAAAACCATCCGCCTTTCGAATGTTATAATTCTCATGTGTTTCGATTTGAAAAATCAGTGTAATGTACAAACTAACCGAAGTTTCTGCTTTTCTGTCAGAAAGTACGAGTTCGCATTGTGTGGGCTGCGGCGGACGAATTCACGACCAATGGATTCTGCGAGTTGCACCAAACTTGGAATGGCACGCGGCTTGTTTAAAATGCGCAGAGTGCCAGCAATTTTTGGACGAGCATTGCACCTGCTTTGTACGGGACGGGAAAACCTACTGCAAACGAGACTATGTCAGGTAACGAGTCATCTACTATACCGTAGCGACGCGACGCGCGACGTGTTTCAATTTCCACATTGAAATTTTATGTTTCTTTTTTCCCTTTCCTGCCTCCTCTTTCCCATTCTGCCAGCTCACGGTGTTAACATTAAACCTACCACGCTCAAAATGATCGGTTTTCTATTTAACAACTGCTGGAATTATAAAAACGTTTCCCTAGAAAATTACGAAATTGACTTCGTTATTTAACACTGACATACCACGTTTAAAATGACCGATTTTCTATTAAACAATTGTTGAAATTATAAAAATGTTTTCGTAGGAAATTACTGAATTGACTTCTTTATTTAAGCACATATTACAATAAAAATCGTGCAAAGTTTAACTAAATTCAATCTTCTCCCTTCTATAAGACGTTTCACTTTTATTTGTTTTGTGCTTGGTAGGTTTTGTCTTAACCATGACCTGGCAAAACAGTAACTACACAATAGGATAAGGGATCAATTATTGTGGGGGTACCAATTACTGTGCCTATATTAACTATACTTATTTCTAAAGCATAATGGATATTAAAAAAGAGATATTCAATTTTTTTCATTAAAATGAGTTAATATATATGTTATATAACTGATTTTTAATATTCGTTATGCTCTAAAGATAAGTATAATTAATATAGGCAGTGTACTTGGTACCCCACAGTAATTGGGTCCCTTACCCTATTACAAGGTACAACTACTGAACGCTGACCGTATCGCAAAGCACAAAACGTAACTTGACACATTTGTTTGAACTGCATTTAAACAGATTGAAATCTATCGAAATTTTCTTTTCTCTTTGAAAAATTGAGTTTTTCGGCCACTGGATCACGGAAAAGAATCTTCGAAAAAAATGATCGACGGATTGTGAAACTAGAGGTTTCCAGCTGTAAAATGAGTCCAAATTTATCGTAGTACGATCATTTTTCACGAAATAATTACGGTTTAAGCAAATGTTCAAGAATCCGGTTTATAGTGTTGATCGGTGAAAGAAAAAAGAATGTCTTGGATCCCACACACACAGGAATATGTAACACAATGTAATGTAATAGCGGTAGCCGATAGCATAAACGCTGATGCGAATTTGAATTTCGAATTCCGTTGGCTCGATCGTAAGAACAAGATCTCGAAGTTCGGACAAATTTACTCGGGGGCGGTTGAGGAACACCCAGACGGGAACGTTCTACCACGGTTGTTTCGACTTTTCGAACAAGACGATAGAAACAACAAACACGCGTCATCGATGTCTCTCGGGCCTGGCGAATCCGTGTCGACCGGATATGCCAGTCTCCTTCTACGTCTTCGGAGGCATTTCGACGTCCGATGGATCAATGCAAATAAACCGCCTGTTCCCGAAGGAAAAATATTTGGCGCAGGTTGCTAGGGGATCGTCTCTCTCGATCGATGCTGCCAGTTTAAAAAGTCCCGTCGTCTTTTTCTATTTTTTTTTTTGTTTTCTTTTTTCTCCTTCGAAGACACACCACTCGTTTCGGATTACGTTGGAAACGGGGCGACGCGCGACGCGACGCGACGCGACGTTTCGGTCTCTCACGAATCTGTGAAACGCGTTTTGCTGCCGTGTACGTTTCGCTGTTTTCTTTTACGGTAGTCGCTGCTACGTTTCCAGATCTGGGTTATACTTATTTATTGCATTTCATAACATTTTAACTGGTGCTTCCAGTTTGTTTTGCGTTTGCTGGAACATGCTGATAACGATAACATGTACAGTGACTCCCGCTAATATCCGGACGATCTTAAAAACCGCATAACTTTGTCAATATTGGACTGTTCTGCTTGTATCTTTTTGAGAAGTTATAACAATTGGTTCGCTACATAACTAGAAAAATATGTTTGATTAAAATTGGAATTGGTCGAAATTGCAGAGAAAGTACTAAAAGTTCTATTTTGCAACTTTTTTGTGCAGGCTTATTGCGATTATCCGTAATTTTCCGTATAATAAATGCTTGGACAAGGAAATTTATTCCACTACTTTCCAGAAATGAATTTTTATAAGTTCAATAATTGTAAAATATAAAACCGGTCATTTGACCGTGGTAGGTTTAGTGTTAAAAATCGCATAACTTTGTCAATATTGGACTATACTACTTGAAGTTCTTTGAGAAGTTAGAACAATTGGATCGCTACATAACGTGAAAAAATGTTTGATGAAAATTGCAATTGGCTTATATTAAGAATTTTAAAAGTACCGTTTGTACATCTGTATCAATTATACATATTCTGAATATTTCATCCAAATCGGTCAACTTTGCAATGAGCTACAAACGTTTAACGATGAAAGTTTAAACTGCGGATTTTATGCATTTATGACAAAAATGAGTAGGTGTAATTCAAAACAGTAAAAAGATTAAAGGAGTTTAACAATGTCGATATACCATTTTTAACATATAAAAATGATTAATGAGCAAAATAAATTTTTACTTAGCTCCTATAGATTGCAATTGATGTATAAAAAGTTTATTTTGCATAAAGATCCGCAGTCTATTGATCATTTTGGAACATTTTATGTAGCAAACCAATTGTGCTCACTTCTTTAAAAAAGTCCAAGTCGTACGGTCCAATATTAACAAAGTTATACGATTTTTAAAAGCGTCCGAGTATGAGTGGGGTACAGTAGACTCTCGGACGACGCGATCAGAAATTACATTTGTATATCGTTCATTCATAAGAAATGCTACACAACTCAACAATTTTTTTAAACTATTTTTATTGGTTCACTAGTTTCGAAGACTTTTAATGATTTTAATAGGTTGCCGATAATACATAATATCAACACTCTTAAATTCGTTCTACCATTCTCGCGTTTTACGTTTCTCCTACTCGTTTTTAATCCATGAAATCCGCAGTGTAGAGTAATAAATAAAGTAATAATAATAAGTAGACTGCGGATTTGATGCATTTCTAACAAAAATGAGTGTAATTTAAAACAGCAAAAGCATTAGAAGAATTTACAAGTACTATTATACGATTTTCAACCTATTAAACATATTAAGAAGGAGAATAAACTTGTGTGTCATTCCAGTTTGTTGCAATTCAGGTAGAAAATTTTTATTTTACATAAAGATCCGTTGTCTAGTAATAAGTAATACGGGTTTTCAAAGTATCAGAACGAAGCAAGGAAACCCATTCAACTACAATATAATACAATACAATACAATAAAATACAATAAAATACAATAAAATACAATGAAATACAATAAAATACAGTACAATATAATATAAAATACAAAATAGTATTTGAAATATTTATTGGGCCAAATATTGCCCACCTCTGGATGCAACCACGTGTGAACCGCATTTGTTTTGCCACGGATGTATTTCTCGGGGCGGACGGCAACTTCTGCTCGGCATATCTCAGATAAAAATACTCCGAAGAAACGGTCTGTCAGTTCTTACTTTCTTCGTTTCCTTCCTCTTTGCGCCGCTGGCGCACTTTTTTCTTTCTTTCCCGTGGAATCTCACCGTTTGCAAATGCGTACCAAAAAGACCGTATCGCGTGTCGCCCGAGAATGCTACCAGTTTTGCATTAATTACCATATTGCACTCGATCGGTACCGACTTCTTAACCCTTCAACGAGATTTCACGGAAACGTTTTCGCCTTGAACCATTTTTCCGCTGTTAATCGTCGGACAAACGCACTGCAATGTTGTCTAATGTTGTACATCGTGACGATTAGTATACATTCCGTTGTACAATTGATCGTTTCTCGTTACACCTTCTCGTGCTGTTCGCGTAGCATGTATTGCTGTGCTTACCGTTAGAAATGGTATTTTTTTTTTTGTGAACAGAATAAGAAAATCGATGATCGATAAGAAAATAATATGGAGCAACTAACGAGATGGACATAGAATCTGGAAAAGGAATGACAATGCAATTTGTTCCAGATTGTTCGGGACGAAGTGCGACAAGTGCAGTGAGTGCTTCAGCAAAGACGACTACGTGATGAGAGCAAAGAGCAAGATTTATCACATAAAGTGCTTCCGATGTTCGGCGTGCATGAGACAGCTAGTACCTGGTGACGAATTCGCTTTGAGACAGGACGGTCTTTTCTGCAGACACGATCACGACGTTCTCGAGGGTGGCAAGCTCTGCTCCGGGCCCGGCGGTGTTCCCGGCAGCGAGAATAATAACAACGCATCCCTCATGAATAATAATCACCATCTACATCCCAACGACGGCTCGATATCAGGTAATGGAAATATTTATTTCTTCTTTTTTTTTGCGGATTTTGCTTTGTGTCTACACGCACAGTCTTCGAGACAATAATCTTTATCTTGCTTGCGATCTAGAACAAACTACAAAAGAAAGTATTACAGTAGAACCTCGATTATCGTTACACTCAGTTATAATGCTAGATACTTAATAAAAGTTGTTGTTTCTTACAGCTTTTTTAGTTGGGTCTCTATAGAAAATTTAAGAAACACGTTTTGTAGATCTGTGTCAATTATGAATTGGTCAATCGAAATTGGTCAACGTTGTTAACGAGTTACAAAGTATTCCAGTATTCAGTTCATTATACAAAGTATTCTAGTGTTCCCGGGTTTGAGAGCATAAGGGTGGCTACTGTGTTTCCCGAATAGTATCGTAAAGAGGATCAAAATTGAATGACAGTATCATAACCTTTTATCACGCGGACGAACGAGCGTGACTTATTTGTAGATTAAATTGTCTGGACACGGTCTATCGGGGCACAAAGGGCAAATTTGCAAAAGGGCTATCCGCTGTAGGGGAAGCTCAAAGGACCACCCCTAACATAACGGGGTATTGTGTTAGGATCCTCGGGGTCATAATTAGGTGTTGATAATTGAAGCCGTTAAGACCTGGAAGGCTTGACCACTTTCCTCCTACGCGGCAGGATTACACAGGATTAGTGTTCTGCGTGCCAACCATTCTAATATGTACACACGCGCGCATTGGCTGGATCGGCCTGGATTAAACGTCCAATGAAGCTCGCGTTAATAATGAGTTAATTAGATAGCATGTTATCGCGGTGTTACATTATCGCGTGTCGTGTTATTGGCAAACAAACTGTAACAACCTAACAACATTCTTCCGAGTAGCTACACAGCGGCAATAGCAGTTCCTGTCCTTTCGGTTTATTTGTTGTTAATCGAACAAAGTCACAGAGAACGCGATGGATAAACTGGGGATCTTTATATAAAATCAAAATTGTTTCTATCTATTGTAAGAGACAAAAGTTGAACGAAAATGTGTGCGCCCTCTTCTAATAATTTCAACAAATCAAATATATAACAATGCATCGTTCCAGCGTTGACTGTATTATTGAAATGCTTGAATTCGGCCAACTTCAAACATGCATAACTTTTGGACCTAACTAAAAAAAAGCCGAAAAATCCAAGTCGAATTGGTCGTGCGGTAAGGTAGAGCGACCGCGTTATCGACAAAAATAGGCGAAAAATGATTTTACGTGCCCCAACTTTCCGTCCTTATATGAGAATATTTTTCGCTGGGAAAGGGCTCATTCGAAAGAGGAAGGTTCAATCTAGCGCGCACTGGTCATCAACTATGCATCAAGCTGCATAAGTTTATGCAAATATTTGGTAATATTAGGGGTATCCATAAGTAATCAGTTATTTGCAAAGAATTTGTTTTGCCTTTAGTTCTGTACCGATCGTTAAAGAGGGAACACGTGTTCTTTTAGAGTTTTCGGTAAAGCAGTCTGTGATCAAAATATTCTAAAAAGTATGATTTTTTTTACAACCCTGTAATAAAATGGCGGCGTCCGTACCTTCCGAGAATCATATTCGTCATTGCATACTTTTTCATTTTCATGCGAGATTTAATGCAACGGTAACAACAAAGAAAATTTGCGATGTTTACGGAGATGTATTGAAGGTCAACAAGTGTCAACGTTGGTTCAGAAGGTTTGCTGCTGGTGATTATGATCTCTCTGACAGGCCTCGAAGTGGACGACCAGCTGAATTTGATAATGACACCCTAAAATCTCTAGTGGAAGCTGATCCAAAATTAAGTATACAAGAATTATCGAGAAGCCTTGGGTTCACACGGTCAACTATACAAAGGCACCTACACCAAATGGGAAAAGGCATATAGGCAAGGAATGTGTAACACATCAATTATCTGAGACCAACAAGAATATTCATCGATCAATTTGCACTTCATTGCTATCCAGATTTCGTAGAGATCTATTTCTGAAGAATCATTACCGGAGATGAAAAATGGATTCTTTATGATAAAATAAAGCGTTCCAAGCAATGGCTTTCTGCAAATCAAATCGCCATATCAACCCCTAAACCTAGCTTATCACTTAGAAAGGTGTTACTGTGCATTTGGTGGGACTGTCGTAGCATAATTCACTTTGAGTTGTTGAAACCTGGAGAAACAGTTACAGCTGAGTTGTATTGTCAGCAATTACAACGGCTGTATTCAGAACTATTGAAAAAAGGGCATCTTTAGTCCACAGAAAAGGTATAATACTGCAAATTGACAATGCTCGGCCCCATACAGCAAAACTCACTCAGGAAAAAATCAAAGAATTGCAATGGGAAGTTTTACCGCACCCCCCGTACTCACCGGATATTGCTCCCTCTGACCATCATCTTTTCAGATCTCTGGAGCATTATTTAAGAAATAAAACATTCACTTCTGTAGAAGATGTAACGAGGCACCTTGAGTCATATTTTGGTTCATGAACCCTGGATTTCTATAAGAGGGGGATTGAAAATTTGCAGGAAAGATGGCAAACTGTCCTTGATAATGATGGAGATTATATAATAAATTAAGAAGTTTGTTTTAGATTTCAAAATAATTGATTACTTATGGGTCCTCCTAATATAAGCGATGGAAGTAGGCCAAAAATTGACGATATGCACGCATTGGAATCCAAGCATTTTCATGCCATTGGATGAGTGTTCTGGATGAAATCAAGAGTGGCGCGCGCTAGAAAATATCTCCAGCTACAAATTGAGCTATATTTTGTCTTGATTCTCTGCGAAATAAAGCCGAAAACTTGAAGCACGTTTCTGACGTCAGAATTCATAATATCGATAATACAGAGGAAAAAATGTGACAAGTTTGGTCACAGACTTAAGACCCGTCGGATCAAGACCAAGACGGATCTTAAGTCAGTGGCTGAAGGCTGTGAACGGAAATTATACAGCAGTTACCGCCTGCTGGCTCTGCAAAAGTCACGTGACTACCCTTGGCTCTTAATGAGAGTCACTATAAATCCGTTAATCTGATTATCAGAAAAAGAGAATCCAGCGTGCCACTGGTTTTTCGATTTGGTGTAAATCGCGCGCAGCGATGAAGCATGTACCGGCGCGGCGATCGAATAGTTTTGGTTATTCACTGTATATTTAGACGGACGGTCTAACAACGTGGCACGGCGTTGCTTAATCGATGATAATTGAAACTTGTGTGGTACGTGTGACACAGGGGCTAGCTGGAACGTAGTTCCTAATTACGGGCGTAAACAATCTCTTAGTGTCGCGCGCGCGACCGGCATATCTTCCTATGGTGTTTGTCACTTGGCTTCCTTATGGAAATTGTTGTGTCTAAACATATTTTCCGATGCACGAAACCGTGGGCCCACGGACCGGTGACGGCAGTGGTTTGACAACTCTTTACAGAGGAGCCGAGGTGTCAAATGTAGCACCTCTCTGCCAACTACTGTGGCACATAACTACGCACGATCTCTATCATTTCCTTTCCTTTTTTTTCTTTTATGAAAGTTTATTCAATTCTTTTTTTTTTCCTTCTCTTTCGGGAATCGTGTCCCCCTTACACAACTTAATGGGGCAGAGGGGAGAGGATCTACTACTACGAATTCACGTGCAAGCCGTTCGTTCCACGCCGTCGAATTTTACCATCCTAATCCGCCGTTTTTATTGTTGAAATTTCAACGTTTATTGGTACCCCTTTTGGATATCGATTCGTGTGATGCTTTTTGTTCAAGATCGAACAGGTTTTTAGATTGTACAGTGGTGGTAAAAATTACAAAACGCTAACAAAACATCGACATTCTTTTGTCAATAGGCTATACGATACCTCCTATTTGTTGTACAACACTTAACAAATACTTTCGGATTGATTTGCATAACTTTTTCATTCGATTTGATTTCACCGCGTTCCAATTTTCTCCATGTACCAACTTGTTGCGTAAACTTTCTTCCAGTTCATTGCTATTATTATCGTATCACTTTCCATATGCGTAGACACTTCTGGCTGAAGTTCCGAAAATCGGTCAAATGCACACAGCTTCTTTTCGTATTAAAATCATGTTTCCCAATTGAATTTTTGGCTTTCCGGGAAAAAATGTTTTATCATATCGGTACATTTTCTACCTTACCGACGAGTTTTGGTTAGGTTTGGGTGGAGGGACGGGTGCAGCAGGATTTGATTTGTTCTATCGCTCTGTTCGTTTCTCGATTTCGCGTGGTAGCCAAATCCTTCCGAAGGACACTGCCAAGGAAACTGGATCCTTATCGCAGCACGAGTTACTTATTACTCGTTAATTGGGAGTTAATGAAATTCAACTCTCAACAGGTTTCGCTGTTTCGCCGACTAAAATGTGCCCGAAAGGTTTGTGATTCTTCGTTCTTTCTCTTTCTTTTTTTTTCTTTCTTTGCTCGTTCGCGCAGTCTTTCGCTGATCGATGCGACTAACAAGGGAGCTGAACCTGAAAATTCTTATTCCTTTTGAATAAGAAGTTTTTTCTTCTTTTTTTTCCTTTCCTGATTCGTAGGTAGGTTCGACACAAATATCTCACGACTTTTACTTATTTCGTGCGCCGGTAATTAACGGGCGAAGTCGTATAGATTGGGAGGGGGGGGGGGGGGTGAGACACGATCCGTTTAGACGAAAAACGGGATCTACGAAAAAACTTGGGTAACGGGAGAGATCGTATAGAAATTAAATTCACGAATAACGATATTGTTCTTTGCAACTAGATTGCGTCTACTCTATTTTTAACAAGAATGGATCACTTTGATCTCTTCTTGCTTGAAATTTTTATTAAGTCGATGATTTGAGACGAAAATTTCTTATTAGTTTTAACGGAGATTCTTAGAAAAGATATGTAGTAACTTCAATATCCTTAAATTGACCTGATTTGATCATGCATGAACCACGTTAGGATCTCACTTAAAGATATTTCGGAATCAGAGTTTTCAGATGTAATCACTTTTCCTCGTGAAAGAAGATGGTGGAAGATGGTAACTGCAAAAATAGATTCAGTATTATTCTAACAAGCAAAGTATTATTCTCATCTATACATATGTATACTTGAATTCATATTAGAAAATATAGTATTCATATTAGAAAAATTAACATAGACTTTATTAGCCCGCATTTGATTATTTTAAACCTCGAACAAGACATTTGGCATGCCGCCATTCACTATCGAAATACACTTCAAATCGAATTATCGTTATTATCGCCATCGCTATCTATTATCAAAATAGAAAATCACTGTTTACGCTGAGAAGAATGATCGAAGTCCTACCTGGCCTTAGCCTTTCCAGTTCAAGTGTATAAATACCCAAAGATTAGGCACTTATTCTCACTAATCTTATTTATGGTTGATCGGCTCCAAGTCCCCCGTGTACACTGCTGGTGTCCAATCAGTGTCAATTCGTCGAAGTCATCGTAATTGCGTTCGGTTTCGTAAAAACTTGGAGACTCTAATGAGAATACCTAGAAACTTTTAGAAAATGCCTAGAAACTTGAATAGACGGATTCTTGTTATTTTTACAGAGTAATGTAAAATAGTCACTTTTTTGAAAGTGATATAACAGATTGTCAACTTAATTTTGTATAATACTCGTACACGCGTATTCCAATTTTGAAGTTTTCTTTTGTCCGCCGCTACATTGTCTTCGGCCGCCTCGAATACGAAGCAGGCATTTGTCTTTGCGTTCTCCATCCGCCATGTTGAACTACTATCCGGATCTCCCATTAGCCGGCGAAGAAGGTTTCGCAAGACCGGTTAGGACGATAGTCGCAGCCGGACATTCTACTCGGTATTCTCCTGATTTAGTTGCGTTGCTCTTCCCCGAGTAGGAAGGCTTTCTTCCAAATAAGCGGCGTATCGGACCCGGGACCCGGGACTCGGGTCCTGGGGAACCATCGGTCGATGAAAAACACCGGGACTTGCAATTTGTGCAGTGTTCCTGTTAAGCTTCCACCTTTCTCGGACAGCGAGATAAGTAAACGTCCTAGTTCAACTAAAAATCAGGAATTCGACAGTAATGTCCGCCGCGGAGAGGATTCCCGGTGATGCCCCCGACGCTTAACATAAAACCCTTATCAAACCAATTTGCCTCTAAAACTTGTTCGCATGTTTTATGACCGTCGTTGCGAAATGGTACCCTCCGCTGAAACCCAAACTCGGGTGTGTAAAAAGCAATTTTCGAAAGGTGTACAACTTTTATGCGACCGTTGGTCACCGCTAAATCCATCATGATTTTATTCATTCGGTTTTATTTATACTTTAATCATTTCAATTTATTCCTGGTTCTCGAGTTGGTTTTTTGTTCGTCCTGTTTAGAGATGACAAAAATTACCCTTTCCTCGTGGTTACAAGGAAAATCGTCAGGTTGGATTCTGCGAAATTGCGAACGCTTTGGACGGTGACTTAATTGTTGTTAACCTGCTCGCAGATTCCGGGTCCGAGAGCGGATCGCACAAAGCAAGCGTGGGTGGTAACCGAGGATCGGGCAGCCATAAGAGCAGCGGCGGTTCTGATGGAAAACCGACCAGGGTCCGCACGGTTCTGAACGAGAAGCAACTTCACACTCTGAGAACTTGCTACGCGGCAAATCCGCGACCGGACGCGTTGATGAAGGAGCAGTTGGTGGAAATGACGGGTCTCAGTCCAAGAGTGATTAGGGTATGGTTCCAGAATAAGCGTTGCAAGGACAAAAAGAAGACGATCGCGATGAAACAACAGATGCAGGAGAAGGTGAGCATGGAATTTTCGAAACTCCCTCGTTTTCTAGGGGACTGTGTCCTGCTTTTCGCAGGACATTTTCCTTTCGAGAATCGATCGTTCTGCTTCCGTCACGGTTTCGAATCGTGAAAAACCAATTTACACTCTGGTGCGTAACTACAGCACCGCTAAAACTTTCAAAAGTTTTAAACAGGCGGAGAATATTATTTATTTGAAAGAATATACAGGGTGTTCATTTGAAAACTTTCCGGCCGAATATCTCGAAAAGTATGAAAGATATTAAAAAAGCGTAAAACACGTCCTTGGAGTTCAAGAGGGAAAGAGGACCGAAATTAGTGCGCAGATAAAAAAAAGTATCCTACGAAAATTGCTGGTCTTTTTACGTACAATAAGAACCCGTACTAAAAAATATAGGTTTCCATTTGAACAAACAAAGTTGACCTTCTAATGACCTTGAAAACACCACCCAAATAAAAAACTGATACTGCCCCCCCTATTTCCCCCTCGAACTCCTAAGACACGTGTTTTTTACACATTTTTAATATCTTCCATACTTTTCGAGATATTCGGCTGGAAAGTTTTCAAATGAACACCCCGTATATAACAATAACTCATGTTTTCAATTTTAAAACATTATTCGAAAACTCTGAGCATTTCTTTCTTTCTTTCTTTCTTTCTTGAAGATCTAATAATGCCTCGCACTGCAACGAACAATTTAACGAATCGCGGTGTTTTTGATTGCAGGATGGTCGTAAATTAGGCTTCGGAGGAATGCACGGCATTCCTATGGTGGCCAGCAGTCCCGTGAGACACGAGAGTTCCATAGGAATGACGCCACTCGAGGTGCAAGCTTATCAACCGCCATGGAAAGCACTTTCGGATTTCGCTCTCCACACTGATTTAGACAGGCTAGATCCTAACACGCCATCTTTCCACCATTTGGTGTCGCAGGTAAATATGGTTAGAATTCATTTCTCTCGGTTACGTAAACGAATACGGACAAAATGTTCTTATCAATTACACCTAACCCTAATCGATTGGAAAGCGATTAAATGGTGCTACAAGGTGAATCGTTCGTTCTCAGATGCACGGCTACGATCTTCATAGCGGGCCACCACAGTTACCACCCCCGGGGATGCTCGGTGGGCCCATGAACGACGGTGGAGGCGGCGGGGGTGGTGGTCCTCTACCACCCCCTGGTCCCCACCATCCTGGCAGCGGTGGGCCAGACATGGGACAGCACCCTGACAGTACCGACAGCTACGTAACTTACCTTGAAAGTGACAGTGACTCCCTTCACCACGATACAGGAAGTCCATAGTGTTGCGCGGTGTGGCCAGAACGAAAGTGTCTTCGTGGTCTTCTTTTGATAAGTGCTTGAAGAGAATAGTAGTCTGCGAGAACAAATAGGGTGGAACAGGCAAATGGAACCGAACGATGAAAGTTGTCTCGAAATTCATTAGGCTTTCCCCGGTAATAATAGCTTGACCCTTTCGCGCCTGTTGCTATCTCGAACGCGCACCCTGGATGAAATTTTCCTCGATCGAGGAAACGACGAGTTTCGTTTTCATCGCTAACCGGTTTTCGAAATACGACACGCTCAATCGTTTAAACAAATTACAGTTCGACCAGCAGACAGCCGAACATCGTTGCTGAACGTTCAAAGCGTTTCGCTGCGAATCCCTGTAACAATATTACCGGCACGGATTCAAATATCGTGATTTTCACTTGTTTCCATTTAAATAACGCCAGTGTTTCGCAGCTTGAATCTTTTGAAAATTTATTTGAAATTATCCGGAATCGAAAACCCAGGCAAAATTATACCGCAGCGATTTTCTACGTCCTGTACCAATGTATAAAACTTGACATTTTATTTCCCTAAATTAATATATTTATAAAAAGAAACGAGTGTCCGTTATCTTTTAAAGTAATATTTAAGAGTATATTAAAACCGAAATACTTTGTATTTTCATCCTTCGAGCAGTGCTTGGTATGTCAGTGTGCATGCGAACGAAACAATTATTTCTCTCGAAACAATCGTACAGCGAATAATATAAATGATTTCTTAAATAGTCTGGTAATGATTACACGATTACAGTTTTTTAACAGCGCGAAATCACTTTCTCGAATATTTTAGAATGCGAGAAACGACGCTACATACACGGATACTTCGTAATAATTCCAAAAATTATTTATTATTCTAACAGTATCGCATTAGTTTCATGTAAAGCTATTTATCGAACATGAACAGAAGGAAGGTACTACAACTGCGTGAAACTTTCGATTGTATAAATATCCGTTAGGTTTCAATATTTTTATAACAGTCATTTAATATATTCAAGTATTGAAACATTTAGGTACTTTTATTATAGACGTATTTTAAATAAACAAATAACAGTCGAACTCGAAGTTTTCCATTCTTTCTCGAACTTTTGGATTCACTGCTGCGCGAAAGGGTTGAGGAAAACCAATTTTTCTCGGACGACAAAAGAAAGGAAACTGTAACAAAGCGAGAACTAATTTGCAGAATCATGAGCTTATGTAAACGGAGGATCGAAGCGAAAGTGGGGGAAAAAATTATAATTAGAGATTATTGTAAGATATGCAATTGTGAAGTCTTACGTGTCCGAAGCGCGCTTCGATCGTATTTCGAAACGATTTCTGTCGGTGATTATTTGAACACGTTATTTTGTCAGAACGTAAGGGGTCACGCTCAATGTTTCACAATTAAAACGTTTGTACGACGAACAGGCAAAAATTCCTACAAATTACGAATAGTTCGGTTCAGAAGAAATCTCAGGTAGAACACGTATGTAAACTGTGAACTGTAAACGAATCATCGAGGGGGTACGCGACGGTCGTCGAGTTTCTCGATGCATATTGCTGTCGATCGTTTTGTTACGGAACGATAATAATTGTCTTTAAGGAAACGAACGAGAAAATGATATGAATCATTCTGACATTTTTCGAACGATCCCTCAGTTAAATTCGCCAAAACTCCGGAAATTCGAACGGATCGTGAACAAAAAAAAAACGAAGAAAACGAGACTGGGATAATTTGCACGGTTCGTAAAGAGAAAATTGTGAAAATTAGATTTCGGAAGCTTTCGAGCAAAAATTATGCTCGTACGCTGAAATTGTGAAACGGTCGAATAAAAACCAACTTCCTGATAGGAAATTAGCCTGGTTAGACAACAATTGCGTGACTAGCGATCAATGGATAAACTAGAGAACCATTGGATTTGTTTGTTCAATATTTATACACATTCGGTGAGCCTCGAGCGACACAATTACAGTGGGAATGACAATTACCGTGCTTATATTAATTATACTTATCTTCAACACTAAACCTACTACGGTTAAAATGACCGGTTTTCTATTTCACCATTATTAAAAATTATAAAAACGTTTTCATAGGAAGTGACTGAATTGACTTCTTTATTTGCGCACAGATTATAATGAAAATCGTTCGAAGTTTAAATAAATACAATCTTCTCCCTTCTATAAGACATTTCACTTTTATATGTCTTGTGCTTGGTAGGTTTAGTGTTAAAGCATAATGAATATTTAAAAAAAAGGGGATATTAAATTTTTTCATTAAAATCAGTTAATATTATATATCTCTTTCTTAATATTCATTATACTTTAAAAATAAGTGTAATTAATATAGGCATAGTAATTGATACTCCCATAGTGAGTGGGTCCCTTAGTCTATACAGTTTTGTGAATAACGAAACTTATCAGGGAATGAACATTAAAGTATCTAGATCGAATGATTTCATCCAAAGGAATTGTAATCGTATCGAAACTTCTGTTTTACGCCGAAATCTAGCGATTATGTTGAAAGTTAACAATACGATGTCGCATTTTTCGCGCTTTCGGCCCATCTTTGTTTGTTCTTCAGTTTTTTTAGCTCGTATAAATGACCAAAGAGCGGTTTTATTGCTGAGAAAGAGAGAAAAAGGGAGAGAGAGAGAGAGAGAGAGAGAGAGAGAGAGAGAGAGAGAGAGAATGAACAAATGAAATGGGAGAAGGATGCAGTATCGTCGACAGAGTTGGGCAAAAAGAATCTGTTGTATAAAAGGAAAAGTAAGGAAATCAAAATGGAAGTAATGTGTGTTTGTTCGTGATAAATAAAATATTTATTTGAAGAACATTTCGTTTGTAGAAGGAGGACAACAACCTTTCTGTTACGATTGAAATGTAGTTGAAAAAAATCTTTATAATAGTCCCATCTTTATCTCTCAACAATGTTATCCAATTTCTCGTGCGTATACGAACAAAATATTGTTTACCTACATGTAGTCACGATAATTTCATTTATTTATTTATTCATCCAGCCCGTATAATAGCAAAAACTTCTAGTATTTTCTGCCGTGTTACGTTGATTCTTGAATCGTTGTTACATTTCATTTTCCATATTACGTATTCTATCAATTTAAGATACGACTCAACATTGCGAGACAAAAAGTTGGATATTACTTGAAGTCACACAATTTCACTGTGCTGAAACGAAACACGTTAATTGTCTACTGTATAAAGGGTCATGTATCGTATTTATTGCAGGTATGTATGAATTTATTGCGTTAGGATAATTCGGTACAGTAATATTTAAATAATTCCTTAAATTATATTCGAACCTTATGATTTCACTCGAAGAAATTCAGTAAATGTAAATGAACAATCCACGTGTTGCAGATCTTATGCTGCAGTATACGTATTTAAATTCTAAAAACGTTAAATTCGTCAACAATGAAATACGGAACTAACGAAACCTTATTATTTTCAATTAATCGATGTATAACTATTTTGTTTGCTTATTAGAACTATACTCGAAATTGAAATACTTGGAGATCCAAATCGAATATTACTTTCGGATACACTTGCGTTAGTCAACATTTATCTGCGAAAGAGAGAAAAATCAGTAAGAAGGCGGTATATCCAACTCTGATCGTCAGACTGTGTTATAGAGAATGAAGGAAAGGCCCATTTTATCTAATTCATAATATCGATACACAAATAGCCGAGTCACGTATAAACGATAAAGAAAAAGGTAATATCGGCGATAGCACGTTATTCCCAATTTACGTTGTAAGTTTTCATGTAAACGCAAGTTGTATGTATATAAATTCGATTAATACCAAAGTGTGCGGAGCTTCATGTGAATACGGTAACGCACTGAATTGTAAATAATAATTCCATCCCCCGTCCCTGCCCCTTATTTTTGACTTCTCGTTAATTAGCGGGTCGTTTTAGTGGTGATTCGTTTCGGTGTTTGTATAGAATCGTTCCACACCGCTCCTCTTGCGATGTACTTGTATGAAAGGGAGAACATCATAAACTTAAACTTTTCGTAATCTATTCGGATCGTCTTCGGATTTGTATGATATTTCTATACCGGCGCACACGTAATAAATTGTCCAATTAAACAGATCCGTGTTTATTACTATTTGAACTTTCCGACATTTCCACGCTGTTGGTAGCTGTTCAATTTTTATCCACCCGACTTTGTTACATATTTTCGCACGGTACGATATGACTACTCTATTAATATTAGATCATTATGGTACATGATCTTTATAGACATCTGCACAGCGTTATTGCAGCGAGCTGCTTGAACACCGAGCAAAGCGTTTTGCATTACATACAGGGTGTTCGACTACAGGTGGGAGAAAATGTAGGGGCTGGTTCTCCAAGACAATATAAAGTGAAAATGAAGAATAAAAAAACTGCGATTTCGCCTTTATTTTTCAGTTATTGTCAATTTAAAGTCCGCCTAAAATGCGGCAACCCGGCCAACAGTCACGTATCGAAGGGGGCCTCGCTCGCCCCCAATGGTTAGGCTTTGACGTCACACACTTTAGCCAATAATTCGGCTAGAACAAATACAAGCCTAACAGTATGATAGTGTCGGCGAATTGGATTTAACGTAACTCACGTATTCGTTGCTCAATAATATAATAGATAAGAGACTAGAAGAGCGAATTAATATCGTCCTACGACGATAAAGCAATAAACGTTTGAGCAAGCATTTCGGCAGCTACATTAGTCTTCCATAAAACGTTCCGAGACATATATCTAATTTCACGCATACGTATGTTATATCATTAAGAATATCTAAACAGAAACGTTCGTTTGGATTTCCTGAAGACGCATCGTATGATTTTACCAATTACAAATGCGTAAAAGCGTATGTAGATCGCGTTTCCGTCAATGTTATAACTTTAAAATAGCGTTACATTGAATCTTCTGTACATGTTGCAATTGAGAAAACATTGCTGACATCAGTCAGACCTGTTTAGTTTCCTTTGAATTTCTACAAAAGTTTTGCCTTTAGTTTCCGGCGTGATGCGATAAATAATTGCGGTACAAACCGCTACGACTGCACAGTACCCCAGGAATGGAAACGAATGGCCATAGCCTAAGCTTATAGCTACCCATATGTAAAGCTTAAATCCGACGATGCCTTCTAAACCGCCGATCACACCGACAAGACATGTGCTGATTGCTTTGACTTCGGTAGCAAAGATTTCTGACATTAAAATTATTTGCAAGCAAATTAAGCCGCAATTAAACATAAAAATTGACACTATGCAAGCTATAAACGGCGCCAAAGAGTACATCTGCACGTCTATGCTTGTATACTCCTTTACGTAAAAGAAACTACCGATAACAAGATTACACAAAGCAGCTACGATACCTGATACAAGTATCAGTGGTTTGCGACCGACCTTGTCGACCAAAAATGTTGTTACGACAGCGGAAATCACTTGTGTCACACCAATAATCACGGCGATCGTATAGTCGTTTATAATGTTGCTGGTTGACTTGAATATCAACTGACAATAGGTGATGATGGTAAAGAACCCACCGAAATGGTGCGTTACCGTAAACAGTAAAATTATAAGGAGAGCACGAAAATGTCCTCGCGATGCGAAGACGTCCGTTATGGTTCCACTCTTCGTGACTCCTTTCTCTTCTGTAGAGAGACAGGCGATAACCACTTGCAACTCGTCGGAAACATCGGTTTTTCCTCGCAATTTTTCCAACACTTCTTCGGCCTCGTCCATTCTGTTCCTCAATACCAGAAAATACGGCGATTCAGGCATAAACCAGAACATGCAGATAGAAGCGGCATTGAAGACAAGGAAAATTCGAGCCATGAGGGATAACGACAGATACGGTGCAACCACGAATGTTATTAGAATACCGGTGTTAAACGCGATTCCAGTCAGAGAGTTTGCAGCACCTCGTGTTTCCGATGATGATATTTCACCTATGTACATTGGCCCGGCACAGACAAACAATCCCATACCGAATCCTGCCAGAAATCTTGCCACGTACAATTCCTACAAGAGAAAAGGTTCATGTACTTATTGGAGGTAAAAATTCGTGTTTCTGTTAATTAGACTGAGTTAAATCTCGCAAGCCTTAAGGGGGCCGGCAGGCATTTGGCTTTGACTGTCACGCTATGTTACGCTGTGCCTTTTTTTCTAGACATTTTACGTCTTAAATAAGTAAGTAATCTATTAAAAATGCATACCACCGTGTTTGTACATGTCTTTGCTACGTCTCTATAGAGCCTTTTTTTCGATACGAACACTAAATCTCTCGAAATTAAGAGAATCTTTCAGCGGCAGCCATCTTGTGACGTCATACTTGCTTCAGAATTCGAATTTTCTGCCGAATATTACAAATTACTCCACGATGAGGTAGAAATTCGCAATTTGGGCTCTATACAGACGTAGATTGGACTTTTAGGAAACACAATTGACCACTTCTAAACTGCTCATTGCAATATTGAAGCGGCAATTTGTCTAGATTTTGACCCTTGCACACGTATATGGATTTCAAACCAAACCGGAGCCAAGACTCCGTATATTCGCGATAAGGTAGGGTGACCAGGTTACCGACAAAAATAGGCGAAAAATGGTTTCACGCGCCTCAACTTTTCGTCCTTGTACGAGAATATTTTTCGCTGGGAAAGGGCTCGTTCGAAAGAAAAAGGTTCAATCTAGTGCGCGCTAGTCATCAGCTGACGAGATTATGCAGATATTTGGTAGTATAAGCGTTAGAAGTAGGCCAAAAATCGATGATGCGCATGCCATGGAATGCAAGCATTTTTATGCCATTGGATGAGTTTTCTGGGTGAAATCGAGAGTAGCGCGCGCTAGCAAATATCTCCAGCTACAAATTGAGCTATATTTTTTCTTGATTCTCTGCGAAATAAAGCCGAAAACTTGAAGCACGTTTCTGACGTCAGAATTCATAATATCGATAATACAGAGCACAAAATGTGACAAGTTTAGTCACAGATTCAAGACACGTCGAATCACGATCAAGAAGAATCTTAAGTTATTGGCTGAAGGCTGTAAATGGAAATTATACAGCAGTACCTGTTGGCTCTGCAAAAGTCACGTGACTACCTTTTATTAAAAGGTTATAGAAATTATTGACTACCTTTTATTAAGCGCGACTTACCCAAATCGATGAAGCGATTGTGATTAAACCCCAGCTAACTAAAACCGGTAAAAAACTCAGCAACATAGTGGTCTTCCTGCCAAATCGATCAGCCAAAAAAATGTTCAGCGGAGGTGCTACCAAATGACCAACGGCTACAGTAGCAACCAACGTAGAAACAGCTGACTCGGTGACCGGAATGGGTGAATCGTCCGCCATTAATATTACGATACTTGGTGAATTCCAGCCCACGATATATCCAAGACAGCCAGCCATAGAAGCGCCTTTACAAAAAAAGAAAAAAAATTATTATTCTAATAAAAATGTGTAATCTACATTTTTTCAATTGAGTCAAACGGAACACAAGGGTTTGATGAAACACTAAAGTTTGCAATATTCTTTGCTACATGTAACTTTGCTAAAAACTGTTATACTTGCATGTTAAAATGGTCAAATACTCCCATGTTTTTGAACCGTCAGGTGAGGTGTATTTTGCCTTTTCGACCGTCGTAGTACTCATGCTTTAGCCTTTCCATACACTTCTTTCAAAGATGACGATACGAACTTCAATTTGCCACTGAACGAGATGCATTAAACTTCGTCTAAAGTTCTATGTGAGCAGGGTTTCTCAGATAACAGCTTGATGTCAGAATAAACAATGTATACGTGAAAGTTGTTTGCCACCTAATTTACAACGGTACATGTAGATACAAGTATCGTAAAAGATATAAATATCCGTTCTAGCATATCTGTTTGCTCGTAAAAACTTGCTGAACTTTGCCATTGCTAGACCCTTGTAATTATGCGGCTTAAGTCGCTGTAGGGACGGTTCGGCACGTCCTTTGCGATCCGTCAGATTTGAAAATGAAACAGGCAATTACATTTCAAAATAACAGTTTTATTAATCGATCATTAATCAATCAAACCGCGCAATTTTTGTTCGAAAAAAGTCTTGAAATCTCTAAAAATCGAACACGAATTTTTGCAATAAAAAATAATAAAAAGCAAAAATAATAATAACCAATAATAATAAGCGTAATAAGCGTAATAATATGCAATATATATTGGCATATTGGGCATATTGGCTACCCTAAAACGGATTAAAAAATTGGTTGTTGTTGCACGATTTAATTCCATTATGATTTCGATTCGTCATATTACCATTTCTGCCAATATCTTTATGTAACAGATATTTACGTGTTTGGAATCGGTTCACCTCCTGATGACAAGTAATGTGTACTGAATTTCGAGATAACGCAGCGTCCCTTGATTTACCATGTTTAAAAACTCTGATAAAGTGTTCATAAATGTAATCGTTTTCCACAAGTGGCAACTCATTCTTTTAATGTCGAAAGTATACAACTCGAACACCCACCAACTCTTTCTGAAAAAGCTGAAATTTGTTCACTCGCCAGAGTGAATTGCGTAGATAGCGTACGTACGTGTATGTACATACTGGATGTAACAAAATGTTTTGTCATGGCTTCATCGCGTGATTCGACAGCTTTGATTCTGATTGGAGCAAAAAATATTCCCAACTCTGCTATAAAGTAAACAATACAGCATGTCGCGGATGTATAATATATTTGCAGCGTAATTTGTTTCCATATGCGTTTACATTGTCACAAGATGAAGTTACAGTTCGCGTTGTGCCCTAGCACAAGTCGTCACAATCAACAATAAAAGGAGGGGCACACTCGCCATGCCTGATTCCGAACGAATAAGCAGGTGTTGGTTTCGGTGATTTAAGATCATATTTAGGACCTGGACTTCGACAAATCATTTTCTCGGGTCTTCTACGCGTCATAGAGAACTTTGGTGAACATGTTCTGTCTTCGTAAAAGTAAGGGGCCGGCGTAGGCGAACATTTCAGGCTCGGCGTGCGAATTCCTCTGCAAGAGACGCAAAGTGTTCGTTCAAACGTTAACTGAAACTTAAACTTAAATCTATCATTAGCTGGTCCATTAAGTTTCTGGTAAACGATGGTAAATGTTTCATGAAAAGCCAAAGAGAAAAATAAATCAAGAGATTCGAGAAGTTGGAATCTTTCGCTTTGCTTGCATTAGCAAGAGAGTCTCATCGATGTATTCGATATCTCGGTCATTGGTTCCAAGGTGGATCCCCCCGGTAGTGGGGATAAAATTTTAATGGTTACTGTAGAGATTTTTTTCACGGTTACAGAGAAAATACTGGCTCGTGGCGTTACCGTGCTAACGTCACACCCATATTACGAACATAATGCAATTGCGCAAACACGCAACTATATACTTTTGAAAGAAGTCGCTAGGTGCGATAAATTCAGGTAGTCTTACACTCCTAATAACGGCGTTTATTATTACGATATGTAAGGGCTGCTCGGCATTCGTTTATGTACAGAGATAAGATAGCTGATGATCTCGGAGAAATGTGTCCTACAAGATGCATGTGATGACTTGCAGAAATGCGAAACAGAGAAACGCAAAATCTGTAATTTTATAAAGCCATATCTTGTGAACCAAAGTAGTCCCTAATCGTGATCGTCTAACCACGTGGCGAGTATACAACCGACGAATTTTGATGATGGTGACCTTACGGTTCTCGAGGGGGGAGGGGGAACAAGTTAGAACTCCCTGATCTACTTGTAAACCGACGACTGTAAACATCTTGTGTATGTATATCCGAGAAACCTAAAGATAGCTGACAACTATCTGACGCGACGTGCGACGTCCACATTCTTACACTCCAACCCCAAACATGACTCATCAAGGCCCAAATGTTTCCCCCTCTCGTGGCAACGTGACAACGATGATTATGCTTAAAGAAGAAAAATGAATAATAGAAAAATGATGAAACAAATGGTACTCACATGATGAACGCTGGACCTGTTTTGGGCGATTTTATGTAGTAGGGTCCTGGTGTCGCACATTCACTTCTGGGTTTGGTTCTATACTTTAATGAAAATGCTGGACCTTTCGGAGATGGTAAAATATATTTTGGGCCAGGACCGCAGAAAGGTGCTAATGGAAAAGAATGATCGTGTTTCAACTTTTTCAAGTATTATTTAAGAGAAATAAGGAAAAATTTGTCGTATCATTTTGCTTCAACATCGAACAAAACAGTGTTGAAGTTATTGTTAGCTGAATCAACTTCGATCCTAAGAAGTAATAATGTAGAAATATAATTTTCAAATACCGATAGTCCGGCCGACTAGTCCAAAAGAAAAACCACCGCGTTTCGGACCCGGTAGCAAATATTTTGGTCCTGGTCCTTCGCATGCTCGTAGACCGAGTAATCTCGTACCAATTGTATACGCTGGATTCCGATACCTGGAGAGGCAATGCTTCTCGTAACCCACAAGAGTTTTAAGCTGGTATTTAGGTCCAGGACCTAAAAAGTAAATATATGTAATATCCTAAAGCTTGTTGTAACGTATGTACATATATTCGCTAAGAAAAACATTTAATCATACTTCTCACACCACATATGGCAATCACGGTTTTTTTTGTTGGTTCTGTTTCTGATTGATCGGGATCCGGTTTTGGTGGCATTTTGTTACTTGATAATTTACATTTCGTTAGAACTTAAAAAAATATATAAAATTTTGAATGTATTAGATAAGCCAAATCATTGTGAACATAAACAGTTGATTAGTGCGAACACTGATAGCTGTGAACGTATCAACAAGTCGAAAAATCTTTATACACAAATGTGACCTTGAACTCATAATCACAGAGAATACAGTTTGTATTAGCAATAATTTATGCATGTAAACACTCGCATTGTTTTAATTCCTAACAAACATTTTTTAGTGTTTCCAATTTAGAAACTAGACAAAGTAACTTCGTATACATATCAATAATTATTAACTATAATTATTAACTATAATTTAAACGAAATATTATGTTTTTAAATTCATAATATTTTAGAAGGTATTACAAGAAAATGTTATATGTTGTATGGCCGGGCCGATACTGATACACTATGTAGATGTTATATAAATATATTAAATGTTTATGCGCATACGTTGAAAATAAAAACTTTCTAAACATTTGGACAAAACAGTATACAAATTTATATTCTGTATATATAAAATAGGACATAGAAATTTTAAAGTATATTACAAATATTTCACAAAAGTATATGTGTATATATATATGTAAAATCACTCTAAAAATACATGAAATGTTTCATACATATAATACATTTTTATAATTTTCCATTTATCCTTTTTTTTGGAATTTTTGTAGATGCATTAATCTTCATCCAAACTTGTGATCGGCACTCCAGCACATTCACTGTGTCTGATACCAAAGGAATACATGGGGGCTTGTTTTCTAAGTAGTGGGTAATACTGTGGTCCTGGGCTCAAACTTATTTCAGCTAAATCATTTCTTGGCTTCAAACTAAAAGCTGGAGATCTACGTTTCACAACTTCTGTTCCTGTTGTTCCATACGCTGCTGGACCAGGACTAAGATACTCGTATCTGCCTTTATAGTAGTTACCCCTGTTATAAGAAAATATAATGATAATTGATAATAATTGAAAGATATTATAAAATTTCATAAAAATTAACTTTTAATTTGTTAAATTTTCTTCAAACATTAATATTGTTTTGCATAAGTATTTAAAGGATTCAAGCAAAGGTTCTACTTGAACGTCATATCTATACGCACATTGTGAAGGCACCGCGTGCCGTTTTATCTGGAATTTTGGGACCAATACACGTTGGTAAAATGTATGCATTTGGTCCGGGCCCTATATCGCTAATTTTCGTTTTGCCCCTGGCTTTAATACTGTAACCAGGAGGTCTTTTGCTGTGATTCATTGGTGGACATAATTCTGGATGATGTGCTCCTGGTCCTGGTCCTGAATCTCTTACTGGAAAGAATTTTGTGGGATAGGCACATACAGGCTGTTCAGCAATAAGTGGAAAAAAATTTAAGCGACGATTTTTCGTTAATTTTTTATTTTTACTTAACGTAGTAGAAATTGTTTACATAGTAAAAAAATTGTTTACTCGATCCGATGTCTCGAATTAGTAATAGCATATTTACCTCTAAACACTTCTCTACCAGCTATTGTATATGCAGGTGAATTATCCAATCCATAATTTGTTAGTTTTGCAACATTATACCGTGGTCCAGGACCTACACTTGGTACAACTATTTGTGTACGGTATCGCATACTGTACGCTGGACCTCTACGGCGAGATAAGCAATGACCATCATATCCGACTAAAGTTCGTAACTCATAGACTGGACCAGGACCTTCATACACATGGTTAGAAAAGTTAAAAATATCAATTAGATTAAATAGAGTTCTATTCGCTTGAATACGCCTAAATAAGCAATAATAATGGGTAAATTATCATCGTAACTAAATACAATATATTTACCTTTTACCATACAGCTTAAGAGCTTTGCTTTATTTTCCTTATTTTCCATTTTTGTAATATGAAATAATTTGTTAAGACATGCACAATATTACACGATACAAAACATTATCAATTTCGTGAACGAAAATGACAAATACTTTACTACAGACAATGTTCAGAGTACACGCAATATTGGACGTTATATTCAGAGTCCACGATTATATATATAACAATCGTTGACTCTGAATATAACATCCAATATTGTATATATATATAACAGAGTGTTCGACTACAGGTGGGAGAAAATTTAAGGGATGGGTCTCCAAGACAATATAAGATGAAACTGAAGAGTAAAAAATTGCGATTTCGGCTTCATTTTTTAGTTATTATCAGTTTAAAATCCGCCTAAAATGCGGCAACCCGACCAACAGAGGTGTACGTTGCGTACGTCATAGAGGCGCGCGACATTCGCGTATCATGTTTGTTTCTATATTCGCTAACTGTTGATGGATACTAAAAAGCAATAGTACAATCTAATTAGTTGAATTTTTTGTTATGTGTCTTATGTTCGTTGTTCTTATTGATTAATTTATTTTTAAGAAAGTTCACAGCATAAGATATACATCTTTTATTTCGGTTACTATAAAAAATAAAGAGTACAAAATATATTTTATATAATATTTTCAGTTCGCCCAATGCTTCCATCTTTTAATACTTCAACCCAGACATTGTTTTAGTCTTCTGTATCTAAAATAATCAGTATATGTAGTAATTAAATTTTTAATTATTAAAAAAAATTATTGAAGAATATTTTAAATTGTAAATGTACAACTACAAAACGTACCTGAGCATACAGTTTCAATTCTTTTAAGACTATGTGCAAAATACACATTTGGATGATGAAACGTCTTTTCTATAATACAATTATGAGTAGCTTCATAGTATGTTTTACATGCTTGCAAATAGCGACCTTCTTTTGAAAGTTGCACTATTGAGTCTATGTCTGAAATAGTTATAATTTTTTAAATCACCTATTACAGTGAATAGGTATATTAAATGTATCTACAGCAGTCAAAATTAGACATCTCTTTTGCAGACATTCAAAATGTCGATTACCTGATCGAACTAATCCACATTTAGAAAGTATATTTTTAAGTACATGTAATTCCATACATTTATATGGACAGCCATGATCGTCTTTTAAACCAACTGTAGAATTTAATATTTTGAAACAAGGAAATGGTTCATAATTTGCACATTTTCCTATATTCCCATACAAGTGCTTTATATAATATTTGTATTCTTTTTCGAAAGTTTGCTCATCGACTGCTTGGATAAGTTCATCTTTCCAAAACTGTATTGCATTGTTGAGGCTAAGACCTATTCCTTTAAGAAACAGGCAATATTGAACTCTACCACCATTTCTGAGGTGATGCTTTGTTCTTAATGATTCATGAAGTAATCTCATACATAATGGATAAGATGTCCTTGATAACTAATTGAATATGAAAATAAAATTTGAATTTTTAATATTTTTAATTATAAATACCTTATTTCATAAAATCTTCAATATACCTGATCCAATTCAATAACGGACAATTCGTTGCATTTACTATAATTAAACTTTTGAGTATTTATAAAATTTGGTAATGTTAAAATTTTGATTATCCTCTCATCACCATAAGTATTTGATGCAATTTCTCGTGCATGCTAAAATAATGTATATTTTGTGAAAGATATAATGTAACATTTTTAAGATCATTTAACTATGTATGACTCTACACTTACAGCGAAACTTTTATATAATATTTTCTTAAATTCAGGTACAATTAACCAAAACAATTTTGTTTCTGGTACATAAGCAATACCGTCTTTTAAAAATATTTGTCGTTTTTGAACTGGTTTTATTACACTAGTAAAATGTATTTTGTAAAATGTTGTGTTCTCAACATTTTCAATCTCACTATAGCACATTCTTAAATCTTCTTTGGATTCCTGTTTTTCTTCTTGACTTATCTATGATGAGGAAAAAGTTTATGAATATAGAAAATTGATACACTATTTGTATGGTATTTATAGGATATTTAGTTATATTATAGTATATAATATATTGAATACTAACAGTGGAGTATAGCAGTTTATTGATATTCATGAATGTTTTCATATCATTTTCATTTAATAAGGAAAGTCTCCACTTGAATAATGTTGTTTCTTGTCTGAAGAACCATTGTCTCTTTGCATCTTCAAATGAAAATGCAGACCTTAACATGAAGTGCGACATACAGTCATTTCTTGTTAAATGTTGTTCTGTCCCATTATGGGAATTATAGTTACGTGTATTTATAAGATTTGCAAAATCATGAATACCATTACTTTCCAATTCGCTTATTAACATAGTCACATACTCTTCGGCTGATTTGTTATAGTTTCGCAATAATATTTTCTCTACTAGTGTTAGAACTACAAAATAAAATTTTATTTTTGTTAAGGTATAAAACTTTTACAAAAGGATAGAAGAAATAAACAGCTACATAAAAGGTCACCCATGAGATCTTGAAAGCATGTCCACCAATCTTATTAGTATAAATCAGAAAATGATTATGTGTGAAACTTCAAATGGGATAGCCTGTATACTTCCAAATTGTTTTCTTATTTTACCTCTTAATCTATTAACACACCATTGTTCTAACTCTTCTAATTTAATATATCCAGATGGTGGTGTGTTATACATTTGTAAATTATATGTATATGTACTATCAGGGATTTGATGCTCTATCTCAATTGAAGAATGCAGCTGTCTCATTGGCATACATGCCATGTTGATAAAAATAGTCCACCAAGTTAAATATTGTAAATAAATAAATAATACTGATATCAGTCAGCCAAACCAGGCAATGGCAGAAAATCAGCAAAGTCTGCTAGGCGATGTAAGCAGTAGATTTGAGGTTACCGATCGAGTCAGACGGTTGGTACAGCCATAGACAAAGGTATAGGAGTAGACCAAACACCATATGGTTTCGTGTTTCGCGATCTGAAATACCGACAACAACTAGATTTCTTACGCCCTCTACTCTGACGAACGATAAATGTTTCAACTAAATAGGTACAATGTACGAAGAATGTAAGTGCGTGTAAGTAGTGAGCATACGCGCACACGGGCGCATGCTTTCACTGGGAAGTGAATTTTATCCTTTTATTAAAATATTAGGTAAAACTTTGCGGAATTTTATATTTATAAACCGTCGAATTTGTTTTAAAAATTAGAGAAAAAGTATGAGTACACAAAAAGGGAATTCGAATCGATCAAGACCACAAAAATATAAAAATCAGACTGTTTTTAAAAATGATTTACACGATAAGTCGCATAAGATAAAAATGATCAATAGCATTGAAGTAGCAAATGTATGTCAAAGATGTAAAGAAATAATTGAATGGAAAATTAAATATAAGAAATATAAACCATTAAAGACACCTTCAAAATGTATAAAATGTGGAGACAAGTCGGTAAAGCAAGCATATCATAACATCTGTTCATCTTGTGCTAAAGAAACTAAAGTTTGTTCTAAATGTGGTGCTGAAAGTGAGATTATTGAAGGAAAACCTAGTAAGCAAGAGTCCATGAAGTTAGATGCTGAATTACAAAATCTTCTTAAAGAACTACCTGAACGAAAACGGAGAACGTTCATACGTTACATGAACCAAAATGGTACAAACATTTCAAAATATACCAATTGAAATACTTTTTATATATTTATGGCCTAAGTATGTTGGGACTCCATTTAGTTAAACAAAATTTCAACCAGTACGCAATTTAGTAAACTCAGATACTTTTCTTACTTGTTAAGAGTAAGCATTTCTAAATACATACTTTATGTTACGGTTGATTAATTTTGTTTTAAAATGAGTAAAGAATTAATTTACTAAGAATCACTTACATATTTGCAGAGAATAAGGTGTAATGGATATGAATTGTTACTACTCTGATGAACTTGTATAAATGGAGTTCTATTGTACATAAATTGGTATAATGTTTCTCATTAATGAGTATCTCTTTTGCAGCTGCAAATAAGAAAAACAATTCAAGAACAAATAATCATCAAAGTAAGTGCGAAAGTGAAGAAAATGAAAGCATAGAAGAAAGAACGGATGAGTCTGATGCAGTGCCCATATCTAAAGATGATTTACTATTCAAATTAAAATCACTAATAGTTAAAAATGATGATGATGAAGACGAGTTTGAAAATGATGATAATTGGGATTCTGACTTGCTTACATAAAAATAAATTATTACATGTTTTCAACTTTTAATTGTTTCTTATTATAATAAGATATTTTAGTATTGATATTTTAACCCTCCGAACTCCAGAATTTTGTAAACACCTGTTAAATGTCTGTAGCAAAACCACCGGAGTGCTAAGGGATAATATATTTTAGTATTCATAAATATGAAACGAATTAGAACAAATTGATTGCAACTTTAATACTTAAGTAATTACATAAACTGGAACAATGTAAATGAAACCACCTAAATATAAAGGGTGATTTCTGAGGTCATTTGAAGTAACTTTTTCCTTCGCGAAAATTTTTTTCTCGGCATTGTTAAGGAATTATTAATGAAAAACACAGACCAATCAGAACAAAGCTACAGCGGACGGATTCCGATTCAGCCAATGCCAACGCCATGCTCAGTGGGGCTTGTCGCCGAGCAGGAACCGGTCCGCTCATAGACTACATACAAATGCGTACTGTTATAAATGATGTCAGCGCTCTCTACTGTTACAAAACATAGCCTTAAATTTCGTTAAGAGTGTCCATATTCTGAATATACAACTGCTATTTAGTAAACAGACGCTGTGTAACGTTATATCTTAAATTTGAAGTAAACAAATAGATTATTTCTTTCAAAAACATCTAGATTTTTGTAACAATTTCAATAATGACATCAGCTATAGAATCCATGGTAGTAGATGAAAAACAGTTACCAGAAAAACCCATTGATAGAGAAAAGGTATTTAAAGTAATAAACATTCGTAGATATATTATTATAGATCGTTTGCAAAATGTTATGTTGTCTCACATTAATTCTGGTTGCTTAATTTCTAGACATGTCCACTCTTACTCAGAGTATTTTGTAACACAGGTAGACATCATAATATAATGGAGTATAGTAGAGGAAACGTTCCTTCAAATGAGCTGCAAATATATACATGGTAATATCTTTAAAATATTCATAAGTTGAAAAATTATAAATAAAGAAAAGGCACATTTATAATCGAAACATGTGAAATAACAATTTTCAAATTTTTTATTCAAAGGATGGATGCAACATTGAGAGAGATTACAGGTTTAGTTAAAGAAGTTAATCCAGATGCTCGAAGTAAAGGAACATATTTCGATTTTTCATTGGTAACTCCTGAATTACGTAATTCTGGGTATCGTATGCGTGAAATAGGTGTTACTTGTTCAGGACAAAAAGGTGCAGATGATAACAAAACTTTAGCGCAAGCAAGGTAACTATATTCTATTGAATAAGCATGATTCTGAGAATATATTAAATAATTTTCTTTCTGTGTATAATTACAGGTTCACAATCGGTGATTACTTAGATATTTCTATTACACCACCAAATCGGCAACCAGCAATTAGACGTGGTGCACTACGTCAATATTGATTTAAGTGATAAAAATGTTAATATTTATATACTACATTAATAATTAATTTCTTATCAATAAATCATATAAAATACAGAAATTGTTGCCACATTATTCTGAAATTTAAAAAGAGATAAGAAAACTGATAATGCTATATACAAATAATAAAGTATTCATAAATAAAAAATTCATACTGTAATAATAATTTACATTAATTTATTAAGAATCCACTCCTGGAATCAATAAAGTGGTAAACACCAGTAAACACCTCGTCTGTGGTTACTCTATTTAGGTAGAGTCGGTATTTGATATCCTGTGACACGAAACAGTATAAGGTGACTGGCGTATTCCTACGTCTCGTCTGTGATATTAGTTCCACAATATTAGTGCCGACCGATACGGTAGGATGTGACACAGAAATAGTAAGGTGGCTTTAGAGCCCCGCGGACGTGAGACAAAAAAGTACATTAGGTGATTGGTCTACTTCTATACCTCGTCTGTGGTTGAATCAATGGTCAGTTTATCGGTGTAAAATGGCAACAAAAGTTACTGATAGTGCATTCTTTCGTGTTTAGCTTCGTATGTAAAGTGTAGTACCTATTCGAACATAGGTATGTGATAATTTATTCTCATTTACAATGTTATTGTTTGAGATTTGGATATTTATACAAAAGAAAAGAATGAATAGTCAGTAACGTGTAATAAACATTAACCCTGCATAGACCATCGAATATCATCTTTATATACAATTATTTATTTCTCTCTGACACTTTTGTGTGAACTAATATTTGAATTAGGAATGATTTCTTAATACAAATTTTAATGTTATACGCATCAATATGCATATATAATATTCTTAGAGTATTCTACTCGAGAGAAATGATTTGTATTCCCAATATTCCTCATAGACTTTTTAGGATTATTTGTGTAAAATATAATTGAAAAAAATTTAATTTCATGTAAGGTCATATATAATATATTTATATATATTTTTGTTCCAAATATATATACATACATGAAAGTTTGAACATTTTTTCACAGGTTAACTTTAATGTCATAATAAGGAATAACATATTACATTAACACATTTTCAATATTACTAATCATATGGTCCTTTCAATTTTCAAATATGTTTTTCCACTCACTGATTACTTTTTCAAAATAACTAGTTTAGGCTGAACAATTACGACATGAGGTATTTACATAATAACTTATCTTTTATGATATCATCATAAAGTGTTACTTAACTTTAAGTTTACAGGACTTTTCAAAGTGACGAGTTCTAATATTTTTAATGTACGATTATTGACATTGTAAAGGTGCATCCATGAAGAATTATTCAACATATTTATTTCTTTGGGTACATGTTATAAAAAAAAATGATTATATTGGATAGACACATCTACGTTAGAGGATAGACAGTCAGTTTTAGTGCTCCGTAAACCTAGTGTTAAATGTTTTCCTAGGTGTATTGGACCCAAGTATACATACGTTATAAAGTACAGTAACATTGAAGATTTAACAACAATTAGTTTTATAATCGTCTATATTCATTTATACATACATTAATATCATTTTATAAGATAAGTTTATCTTTAAGATGTTGCGTTCAAAGTTTAACAAAAATCATTGATTGATTATAATTATAGTTATACGACAATAATACATTTCATGTTACCAATTTAATTAAAGATATCGTTCATATAGTAATCAGCTATATTAAAATTAAAAGTAGACTTGAAGTTTATAACATTATAAGGACCAATGCTATTGATTAATTTATTTACGTAAAAATTATCGATTTCTTCTGGTATGGATACCGTGACCAACTGAAGAAACTCCTAACTAGAGAAAAAGAGTAACGTGAATTTTTCGTGCATAAACGGTCATGTGCCGTCCGCGAAATTGGTATGTTTAGGAACGTGTAAAAAAATGAAGTTTTGACTAAAGCGTTTAGAAGTTGACATAAACGGAACTTCAACATTTATTCTATCGTATTGGCACACTAAAAGACGCAAATTGAGGGGGAAACGTGACAAAAGACAAATGGAATACAGCAACTACGAAAATTTGCATTATCTCTTACAAATATTTCGAGGATAGAACGATAAACAATACTTGATAGAATATTAATACCAATGTATTTTAGTAATACATAAAACAAATGTCATTTTTGTTGAAAAAAGATAAAAACACATTGAAATAAGAATACAAGGCACAATTATTCGGACGTATTCGCGTGAGTCAATAATAGTGTGCTGTGGATCCGATGGAGGAACAAACGATTCTGAAAAATGTGTAAGTGTACTTTACATTAGTATTTTATAATGTAGGGTTAGTATTCGTTTGGATAACATTGGATACAAGGTTGGCATACGGGAATGTTGTGAGTGTATATCGTTGACATTTGTGCGCCCATCGCCGATACAAGTGATACTACAATACATATAACGATGATTACTAATATCATCAGTGAATTATCTACGCGACGTGTAAGGTGATTAATGTGATGTAATTAAAGTGCGTGAACAGTGGTAAAAAATGGAGAATACGTTGATGTGAAATAATCTCAAATGTTAAAAAGTAAAACAACAATAGCACCGTGTGGATAAGGCAGAAATGGGAAATCGTATACCAGTAATGAAGTTGGTGAGCGAATTTGATTTTTTTATCTTTTATGAAAGTACATATGTATGTAGTTTTTTCATATAAGTTATCGTAAATTAAACGCTTTGTTTAAATGCGTTTTGTGATTTCAAAGACGTTACTCTTTACTTACATTTTATAATTCATTCGTCCCGTCACCGTTCTGTATTTATTAAAAAATGTTCGATACCTAATGAAAATATTGTTCTTCTTTCCCTTTACTTGAAAATCGATTTTGTGGACGTTGATATGCTCTTGAGAATTTTCAGCAGCAGAAACTTAAATACGTACCATCTTCAAATGATTGACCATATTAACATGATTGAAACATTTTTTATATGGGCGAAGATTCGGGCATTTCGGAGATTTCAAGGTCACCTTGATTTCTTTAAACTGAATGATCAACATTCCGCCACAAAACTAAAAGGCATAAGAAAATTAATCAAAAGTGTATTCTAGTAAGAATTTTCTTCTTCCTTTATCCCCAATGTTATTGTTTACATCGTATAACAACACTCTGTTATTGGAGCCGAGGCGAGGGTACGGCAGGTGCGTGACCTAGCATCACCCCTTAACACGTTGATTCGTTATTTGATTCGTAAATTCGACAAATTCAATATGTAATTGTTTTTCGTTTAATGAAATAATATGGCTACAAAATTGCATATGATTATTATGGTATATCATTTTTACAAATAATGTATGTTTCACAAATAGAGTATATAAATTTGACTAAGAATGTTGCTAAGTATGAAATATTTTCTGTTCCAGATATTTATGACGAAGTGATCTTACAATCATTAAAAGGAGCATACTCTTGCCAAAATGATTTTAACATTCTTGTACGCAATAGCCACTTCGATTCAATCTAGACGGATTTTGTTTTTAAAGGCTCATATACGTAATCTATTTCAAGGAAATGCAACCAATTATCCATCAATCATGTTTTATAATAAAACACTTGTAGATTCGTGTAAAGGTAATATTTTTAAAAATATTTTAACAGTTTCACTTTGGTAGTTAAAACTCGTTAAGCACTTATTAAAGCGAATTAACGTTCATGCATTTAAGAATTTAGTTAATATTTGACATTTAATTCCTACATCATCAAAGTACTGAACAACTTATTGTTAGAGTCGTCGGAAGGGATAATTTATTGTAAGTTATCCCGTTAAAAATTAAAAAAAAATCATAAATCTCCTCAGGTAGGTTAAATGAAGCAAATTGAAGGTAGGGAAGCTTGGAGCAGAAGAATATTTCAATATTTACTGTTTAAAATCTCCGATTTTTTAGTCCTATCGCTCGTTCCGCTTATCCTTTGTGCCCTTAAATTTCTGTTGTTTTAGCAGCCATTTTTTGTTAACTATTCCTTTGTCTACCTCATTTTTCCTTTTATTTATTTTATCAGTTTTGTCTTGGTTTTCTTCTGTTTCTTTCTTTCTCTTAAATATTTTTCGTCTTATCTCTTTTTCTTATAATAATTTCTGTTATTACCATCAATATTTATCTTTTTTCCTCTTTCTGTCTCTCTAATTTACTCACTTCAAGTGTATACTTCTATACGAAGGAAGACAATAAACACAATTTTTCCTCCATATTCGACGTTTGCATCTTAAATCTTAAAGCTTTTTTACTCCTCACTCTTTTATACTAAATCGTAGTTCATTAATTAGTTTTACTTATTCTGATTAATATTACTATCTCCAATGCTATATCTTTTCTCAAAATTGTAATTTTATCTCGCATGTAATAATTTTGATACCCTTACACCTTACACAACTAATTTCATTGATTTATTATTTAAAATAACACAAAAACTAATTACGAACTAAAACGGTGATTGGGCATCCTGTATATATAAATTAACTCAACCAGTAAACTTCATAAAAAAAGTACAAGAAACTTGCAATGAACAGGTTTCCACAAAATAATTTTTACAGATATTTAGAAGTTTGATTTGTTTGTTCGTATTTGTATATTCACAACTGTTTGTTCTTTTTTATGTGCCCTGCTTGTTAGTTAGATTTGCATTTATTATATAAGATAGGGTTGAACGATTATAGTTTATATTCATTGTTTACATCAGATCAACAATTTATTATGAAATAAAGTTATTCAATAACTTATCCAAAATTTAACTGTGAATTTTAGTACAAAGTTAATTTCGTTATAACACATATAACTTTCACTGTTCTAAATCCGAATTTATTATTTTATTGTAACAAGATCTGAAATTTTTATAATTCTTTCGAATACAGGTCTAAAAAAATCCTCAATTAAATTTTGGACCAAATTCACGCATATTTGATGTATGCGTATACTGCTATACACATATCTTTGGTGTTTACTATAGCTATGCGTGTAAGTTCGCATTTTATAGATAATACAATTTAAATTTTAATAATTTTCTTCAACTTAATATTATTCTTAATAAATTCAACTGTAGGGATTTTCTGATTTGATATCATTGAAATGACGTTTTCTTAAGAAGCTTATATCAATACTTTAATATAGTTGGATAATGTATTGGGTTTTCTAACAAGTTTATGCGGTTTTTAATTCATAACAAATTCTTTTAAATTTTTATGAAAAAAAGTAAGAGTTTTAAAAATAACCTTTCAAATGGTTCAAGACGAGTATCATCTATGGTAAGAGAAAAATTAACATAAATTATTCATCGAGATTGAAGATAAGTGGTTTTTCAATATTCTACAAAAGAGAAAAGGAGATTTTGAGAAAGCACAAAACTCCGAAATTGATTGAAATCAAAATTGCAAAATTAAATCTTGAAACGTGGATTTGAAAAACTACCAGAGTATGTGAAGGAGCTCATGAATATTACATTAAATTATATATGTATATGAGAAACGGCACGAACATATTGGACAATCTAATATATGTATGGTAGACACGTGTTAATCTCATCGTATGTATAAGTAAATTATCAAATACCTACATGCTCTCCAATTGATATCTTATTTGAGTTATATAAGTTTTAGATGTCGCTGTACGAGTTTACTAGATATATTTATCCATGTAGAACTTACTGCATATAAAACTTTCATATATTTATCGGTATGTGCCCCGGTTTTTTACAGTTATTAGTTTTTTCTTTTAACCTTTTTGATACATGTATAAATATTAATTTGATATTATATTTATGTACATATATATGAAGACATAAAATAAATATTATACACAAGTATTATTTGCGTTATTATTAATTTTGTAAATTTTTTGTGTATTCGACACTTCGTATGCACACGTTTACATACTATTTCATTGTAATAGTACTTCAGTGTAATAGTAAATAGAAGTTGCACCTCTACAACAAAGTTACTGCGCCTGCGAGTTTCCATTTAATTAATAGAGATTATGAGATTTTATTACGCATATTCAATGTTTGTGTTACTAAGTATTTGTGTACGTTCTTTCGTGTAAAAAGGTTAATAGTTCCCCGGAATCAGAATTCAAATAGTCATTTCCGTTTCCGTTATGATTGAAACAAACATAACACTTAAGATCCAAGTTATGCACCTACATATACTGTAGTCGTAAGTGCATATTAGATTATTTATATTTTTTTTAGAAATTACTCTTAAATAGATTTTTTTTTATTAATATTTTTGTATATTCTGTACAACAATATAGAGTGGTGAACAAAAGAAAGTTTAAAATTGGAATTTCTGTGTATAAGTATTCATAATTTTAGCACTAGACGGTTTTTAAAATGTTGATAACATTCATCTAATCAGTTTGTAAAGATTATTGTACTTATACGCTACTAGATATTTAAACTTTCTTTTGTCCGCCACTGTATGTTACTTGTCATCATCGTATGTCTCATAATCATCATTCAATACTTATTGTCAGTTTTAAAGTTCGTGGTGGTTATGTGGAGTTACGCGTTTCCATAGTTTAGAACCCGTCACTATACATACTGCAAAGCATGTCGACGCATGATACACTGATTTAGGTGCAATACAGCGTGATTGCAATCGTAAAAAAACTGAATTTTGATTTTTAATTTAATTTTAAGTGCATGAAAATAAAACGATATTTTCATCTCGCTCTTCACGGAAGGTTTACGTTTCTGATATAAAATTAGTTATATGTTGTAATATTTATATGTAGTACATAATCTTCATCTTTTTCAACATCACGTTTGCATGTTAAATAATCATCAATATTCTTTGAATAAAATGCAAGTTTAATCTAGACAAAAATTATAAGTATGTTTATTCCGTGATAGATTCAAAATAGTAATTTTAACATTAAAATTTTTTATATTTCTTTCTAAAAACTAAAATTTAAGCTCAAATTCTAAAAGTTTGTAAAGAAGGTCAGACGAGGATTTCAGGTGTTTATAATTCTTTTAAATCGTTCATATGATTAAGGAAAACTCAAACAGGTATGTTTTTATGTGCAAAACATAACGAAGTTCTCTTTATTATTTTAAGAATCAAAATCCCCGATGGATGATTGTGAGAGTGAAGAGTTTATGACTTCTTCTGTATGTTCAAATAAAAGCGATGCTAAACTCGAGAATTTATTATGGTATCACGGTGATATGAGGTTATGCACTATATATCCTCAAGTATGCATTAAGTACTACTAACACAAAGACATAATCGTATTCTACATTTAATAACATCATTTATGTGGTTAATGAATTGCTATTTTACCAGCAAAAAGTTGATATCTCAAGTTGGTTAACGTATCAGTATGGAAGAACATTTTTCCCTTTGCATACAACTAACGCTACTGGAAGTTCATTTCAACCAGAGTACAAATTGTATATCCTTGTTGAAGCCGACCTTGAGAGTTTTAAACCTACTTCTACAACAAAGGCTACAAAGGTATTGATAGTTCATATTGTAATTTTACCAATATACAACTGTAATCTGTTTTCATGGTTAAGGAGATTAAAATGGCAGGGGTACCTTTTGAAGTGCTAAGTATATTGTTAATTGATATTCTGTGGTGTATAACTGTATTGTTCAAATGCACTGTTTGATTGCTCGTTTTATTTCATTAAACTATCTATACGTGTCCATGAAATCAACTAGAGCAATATATAAACATAGGACAATTACAATTTTCATGACATAAAACAGCAGAATAGGGAAGAAATTCGAGAAAATGGAAATCTCATGTTTTCATTGGGTTATATTCGTTGCCCTATAGAGCGGAGAATGAAGTCAAAATATCTATTTAATGTATCGTTACTCGAATTCCCATGTGACTCGTTTAAACATCGTGTAACTAACAAACGAGAACTGTTGCTGAGCGTCTGCCCGTACGGGCAACGATTTTCTTGCCCTAGGCATACACAGAACGGCGGCTGCGGCCTACCCCTTTTCTGCTAAGTCACTTGCTCGTAGCTATGCCCACCATAGTCGCCAGATCAAGACTTGTTCCCCCACTCTAATTTCACCTACCACCGCGCTATTCTCCACGTTTCCGCCATGGCCCGATTTTTCCCGTCAATTAGTGCTCCCCCGTCATCTGGCGACACGGGCATCGGCGGGCGCACTTGCCCGCTAATAGGCATATTGTGAAGGCTGTAGAAGTTAATTGTAAGTCTTCCAGCTTTATAAGTAATAAACAAAAAAAGTACTACTTTACCTTGAACCTACATACATTAATTTACATGTAACAAAATGTTGGATCTGTACTAACCATAGATATAATCCAACTGCATTAATTCTTCTCTAGCTTATTAACACTTATATTGTAAGACTAGTGAAGTAATAACTGACAGGTATTTGATATGTGTACATAAAAACATATGGGAATATAGTCATTAGATAAATCAGTAAATTAATTCTAGGTTGAAGAATATGGTTTAATTATTACATGGACGGCAAATAAAAATATCGATTTAATTATAGAGACAGATTTAGATACTCTTGTAAAATTCTTTATCGCATCTATGGAAGGTCAATGTTATATTAATAATGGCTTGTTACTGAAACGTATACAGAGTAAGTACGGACTTCGATTATGATAATTAAAATTTTCGGATTAAAGTAGTTTTCTGTATTTTCAGCTGTCCTGATATCAGGAAAGCCTTGTTTTTACAACAACGATATACTGAATGCACCGCCAGCTAAAAGTAAGAACAAATTTTACGTAAATAATAATTTTATAAAGATAGGTAAATATGATGTTTTAGTACGCACATTAGAGTGCTGCTTACTTAAAAGAAATGCATTTTTTGATTAATTTTTTATTTGTCAAATCGTAAATTTGTTTTATTTCACAAACAAATAATCTGCGTAAAATTTGAGCTGAATTTGATAACAATAGGTACACATGTCCCTAGACCAAACATACATCCATTTACCGGACGTCGTGCCCGTATTAAACTTGCAATCCACGTTGAAACGTAACGCGATAACATTAAAGACGAACACTAACGCTAAACCAAAATAATAATAACATTAACACTATCGCTACCACCACCACTAATAGCTAATAAACGTCTTTATACTCGAAACATGTATCTATTTATAGGATCACTATTAGCAAACATTTAAAATAGTAATTTAATGAGAAATTTATAATAAAATAATTATCGTGTACTTGATCATTTCTCGCATCAATCGTCGAGCGCATTTTTGTCAATTGACTGGTTTATGCGTATTACGCATCTATCTTCTCGTTAGTAAAATTATTTACACAACCGCTTTTCAGGCGTCACCTTTTTTCTAAACGCTGTCAAATAAGTGCAGTGAAAACTTACGATTTTTGTAGCCGTTTTGTTAAGGTTGAAACGAAAGGTGTACAGCCAATTTTACAGTGTCAATAAGGCAGGCCTGTCCAACCCGCGGCCCACGGGCCAAATTTGTCCCCTTCTCCCACTTCTTCATTTCGCTAATTATAAGGTGGAAAATGACGTTCCCTCAATATTTGACTCGGTTGTATCGGCAGAAGCGAATGGCATTTGTTTCCATCGCGGACCTATTCCTATCATATTATTATTCCTTACGGATTTTTCTTCCATAAATAGTGGAAATGCGTGAGGAATATCGAAAACATTCATAAACTGTGCATATACTACAGATTACACTGTACATATACATATGTACTGCAGAAAAACATCGCTCTGTATTTCGTTTTGTGTAATTCTTGTTTAGCATTTGAAATGATTACATTTTTCTTCATAAATGATGCCAGTAATGTAATAATATACTTTATTCGATTTAACAAGGATTTATAGATAAAACGGAATGGGAATCACATGTTGAAAAGTTAAGGATATTAAGCGACAGTGCCAGATTAGCAACGGAGCAATGCAAATCACTCGAGGTCGCGGATTTTCCAGGAGTAGTAATATACCCGGACGATACTACAACAGATTCTGTCATTGAACGTATGCAGCGGATTGCATCAACCGAAACACTAGGTAAAAACGATTAAAAATTCGCCTAAAATGTGGCAACCTGACCAACAGAGGTGTACGTTGCGTACGTCATAGAGACGCGCGACAGTCTCGCATCAAGTAACAGATATGTGCATGATTACCTTTGCTTCAATTCACTGTTGAACGACATTGAACCTGCCTATGCCTACATTCATTTTTGTTATTATCATGTTTCATAAATCTTTGTAAGCTTTACCGTTTGTAATGAAATAAAACTGAATCGTATTGAATATTTATTTTAGAAACTGAAAATAGCAGTCGTGCCTCTACGACAGATTCAATAAACATTCCACAACAAGATAATCAGCGTTCATCGAATGCGACAGACATCGACAAAGAAGATACTACTCTACGTCAAGAAGTTTCACGTTCAGCAAGCAAATCGCTTGATACGCTAGATACTAGAGAAGAATCAGACATCAACAAATTACGACCGACATCATGCATTGATATCAAAGCCACAAGCGTGACTGCGGAACAGAAACCTATTTTCAGTGCCAGGGACAGTAAAAGCATACCGCGTCGAAGCAATTTCAAGTGGGTATCGTATTGTTAACGTAACTACAATAATAATAATAATAATAATAATAATAACAACAACAACAACAACAACAATAATAATGATAATGATAATAATAATAATCACAAAAATAACAATAATGTCATACCACACACACGCATACAAGATCTTGTTATTCATTGCTGCTTTAAAATAGTATGTCTTATAAACTCTCTTTTGTCCGTCATTGTATGTTAGCTAGAATTTCGTCAACTTGGGAACTAGAAATTATTTATTACAATATCCTTATTGTAGTCTACGAGTTCCTAATCGTACATTTTTCAGTCATTTTATTTCACAGAGGTTCCATGGCGGAAGTGACTGAGAAACTGTCATCTAAGAATGTTAAACCACCAAACGTTTTAATATTTGCGGATAGTATTATAGCGCTTGGTAATGTGAGGAGTGTATTAGAAGAATCTCTTGGGACATCTAGGTATGTTTCCTTCTATTCTTTGATTAGATAATTTACATTAGTTTATTAGCAATTTTAATCCGTTGATTATAAAAGCACATCAGAATTGTTTTGGAAGATCACCTTTTTTATGCACAGATATACTATTACCGCGTTATCGTCAGAGGAAGCACGCAATAATCTGTGGGTGGATGATGCGGCTTTGGTTGTTGTTTGCGGAAATGTTGGAAATGAAATCGGCAATCAGATTGTTGAATATATTCTCCGTGGTGGCAAACTTCTTGCATTGTGCTCCGACGTGCTTCACATATTACTTCCGTCGTTTAAAACTGCGGAAGTACGCGAGAATGAACTTGTTCACTTTTCTTATGGAAAATGGAAACATGTAAGAATGATGCACCACATTTTCTGTTATCAAGCATCTCCTGTACGAACGAGATTTTCTCAAGATCACGAGGACGTTAAGTAAGATTTTCCTGTATCATTGCGGTAATTTAAAGAAATTAATTGAATCTCTTGCGATTATATTTAGAAAATCCACATTTTGTTTCACATACTGCATTACTTTATTAAAAATGATAGAAACATTGGCATCGACGATGTTGCGACGAGTTCAAATTTTTTGAAAACATCTTTTTAGAGTGTCTAGCCTATCTACTCCGACTTCAACAAATGTGAAAGATAAAAAAGGTAACTCGCATTTATTCGACGTAAAAGTGCTTGGAACCGAGGAGACGTGGCATACTCCAAGCATTTTACTTGCCAGCCCATCGGGAAACGTTGGTAAAATAGTTTTTTCCCAAATACATCTGGAAGTGGATCCTATGCAATATGAACTTGAAGAAAGCAAGTTTAGGGCTTTGAAGGAAAGCAACGCCGCCAGGATAGAAATCTTGAACGATCTCTTAAATGTACATCTTGGAATAGAACTTCGGAAAACCCCATCTGTACCTGCAACTTATTCGCCAGCTTTCTTCTTGGGTCGACACGAGGTAAGCACATATATAATGATTTTATTTTATTTCGAAAAGAATTAACATTTTTAAAAAATCTATTGTTTGTTATGTTTTGCAGTTGAAATTGGATATGTTAAGCAGATTGAAAGATAAAATGGAATCAAACGACACTTTGAAACAATCAAATTTACAAATACAATTTTGCCGAGGTAACACGTGTGCACAACCAGCTTCGGCTTCGTTCCTTCCAATTATGGTACACCAATGTCCCGAAAATTTTTCGACGATCGAGTACTTCGAGGTAATCTTTTTTTTTACCGTTTAAATAATTTATGAAAAATCTCTGTACCGACTTAGCGTAACACAATTCATTCTTTTTACAGAATTTAACTACGACAGATTTAGGTCGCTTAGTAATATATGTGGATGTAATTACATCGTCAATGTATGTTACAAATGGTCTGGAATTACATCACGGTTTAGCTGTTATTCCTGCTAAGCAAACTAAGGCAATGGGTGCGTACATACATGTGTATAAAACAAATATGCAAAATTTTTCCAATATTCAAATAAACGATTGAACAAAAGTAGATAAAATTAAGACGTACTATATTAAAAACGAGTAAATATTTTCATTTAGGAAGAGATCGAAACCAGTGGTTAAGTCCTGAGGGATGTGCAATGTTTACTTTACAAATGCATATACCGACTGCTTCAATACTTGGACAACGTCTTTCGCTATTACAGCATTTAATGTGTGTCGCGATTGTATCTGGAATTAAATCGTTACCTGGATATGAGGTTTGGTTTCACATATTTTCTGTTGCATGACATTTGATTTTAGAATCCACATATTTTTGCATTATTTGAATATATTTAAAAATAAAAAATAGAGAATATTTAATTTTTTAAATTTAATTTTTAATAATAGGATATTGATCTCACAATAAAATGGCCTAACGATGTATACGTTGGAAAAAGTTTTAAAATTGGCGGCATAAATGTTAAATCAACAGTAACATCTGATGTTAATATCTGTGATGTTGGTAAGTAATGTAAGTTTTTAATCGAGGGTCAATAATATAATCAATGATTCTTATTTTTAGGTGTTGGAGTGAATTTATTCAATAGCGAACCTGTTGGTTGTATTAATGATTTAGTAAAATTGTTTAATAAAACTTATAATAAGCAGTTAAAAACCATCTCTTACGAACAATATTTTGCCATTGTGTTTAATGAGACTGAAAGATGGTTGAACACCGTACAAAGTGGAAGCATGGACGAATTTTTGGATGCTTATTATGAGTATTGGAATCACGAGTAAGTTTGTCAAATTTTTGTTTAGTTGGTAATTAGAATAATGTAACACTATTTTGTATGTTTATAGTGATCAAGAGGTAACTATATCACGAACAGGTAGTTTAGAGAAAGCTAAAGTATTGGGTATTGATGACTATGGATATTTGCGTGTTCGTGGCGAAGATGGATCTATATTCACTGTACATCCTGATGGAAACAGGTTTGATCTACTCAAAGGGCTTATAACTCCTAAATAATTGAAATAACACATAAAAAGAATTTTGTTAAAGGTTGTTCAGTCATTAGTTATATTGTTATTCTCTTTTATTTTTATACATCAGTGGACAAGGTAGTTTTTTTACTTTTAATTGTTCTGTTTATAAATATAACAAATAAAATGTGTGAACTGTGTTACATCCTTTTTCATTCCCTGCCGTATGATCTTTGTAATTATCGTCCAAGAGATCAGTGCACCGGTGTCCGTGTTTGTAATCCCTATCGGCGTGTTTCTGCGATACCAACAACTATCGGCTCTTTAAATATTTGCATCGCGAACAGGGCACGGCGAACATCCTATTTTGTATGTCTATAGTGATCAAGAGGTAACTATATCACGATCAGGTAGTTCCGAGAAAGTCAAAGTATTGGGTATTCATGACTGTGGATACTTGCGTGTCCGTGGTGAAGATGGATCTACATTCACTATACATCCTGATGGAAACAGGTTTGAAGGGCTTGTACCTCCTAAATAATCTGTATACAATCACTCGACCTGCATGCGAAACGGTCCATACCATGCTACATTTCAGTTCTATTTTCTTCTATTTTGTATATGTACACGTTTAACATTGCAATTTATTTGGTGAAAAATAAAGAATATTAGTTACAACAGTTAATGTGTTCTTATTTCTCTACCCTGGTCATGAATATTCGATATTAGAATTAAATTAATGTTTTCGAAAATTTCGGAACAACAATTTTTGAAATTAGAGAAAATTAAGTGTTGTATTAGGAGAATATGATAGTAAAAGAGGTGGTACAAAAATTTGGTGCCACCTCTTTTTCTATCATGTTCTCCTAGTAGAAATTCGAAATTCTGTAACTTTGTATTAGAAGAATATGATATCGAAGGAGGTGGACCGAAATTCAGTAGTATAAGTCAATGACAAGTCAGACCGTCAAAATTTTCCGATTTCTTTCTGAAGATTCTTACATAAAATGATTGTGTTAAAATACAATATAAATTTTTACATGTAATGTGGATTAGCGGAAGCGTGGGGAATAGCGCGGTACAAGGGGAAGTTAGAGTTGAGGCACACATCTTCATCTGGCGACATTGTCGTAAACCATGCGATTGTTTAATGCAGGATTGCAATACACAATCAAACAAATATAAGAACGCACATGTGCAGATTCTGTAATCATTTATTCACTGTTAATAAAATTTGAGGTTTTTTACAAAAGTTTAATCAAGGTCATAATAAACTTTCGACCGATTGGCACGAGAATATAAAACTGTATTTGAAAAATGAGAAATATTATAAGTAATACCTCACTAGTCTATGCTACCTTAATATACCTCAATAGTAGATGTATATATCAACTTCGACTTAAACATATATAAACATATAACAAATTGTATTTATCTTTCAATACTCGAGGAATTTCCCTTAAAAATTACATAACACGTCAATACCGCACACTAATTATGTAGGCGTAGGTAATATGGTATTTCGTAGATAAAGTAACAATAAATTGACCTTTGCTTTCTTCGTGAGATTATTTATCTATCAGGTCACCATTTGATTGATTAATTGTCAGAAGAAGCTATACAAGTTTAGCTGGTTAGTTACATGTATATTCAATTGTTAGAACAATTTTATTCGATAGTCTTTAAAGCACATTGAGTAACAGGTAAGTGTTTAAACGTTTAAACAATTGTTAGATATGAACCGAAATTTGGGATATATCTGATTTTTGTAGCTATCGTCCATACATGGTTTTCTAAATTTTGTAGACGTCGCTTATGCTTCTCCATTCGCGAATACTACTATATGCGTTAACCCAGTTTTGATTAATTGTTCTAGACGTCAAAACATTTGAATCTACATTTTCGTTGTCTATAATTCTGGGAAGATTAACTTTTTTTTTTATCAATTACGTTTGGGTGTTTGGATGTGAGGCAAAGATACATGGTTGACTTTTTTTATAACCGAGTGAGAAGTGAATTTTTTAATCATGAAATTTTGGTCGCGAATGTCACTTTGAATCGAAGAAAGTTGCCACCCAGAGGTGCCAAACTAGCGGCCTACGATTCGCACCATCGACGTTTGAAGGGTGCGATGTGTAGGGCACCTCGCCCTTTGCGTCGTAGTGAATGAAGTAGCGGCACGGGCCTCGTAAGCTTGTCACCTCTGCTGGAACCTATTTGAATAAGCCAAAGTATTTGAAGTAGTGTATGTTACTATAAAACTGTGTTCGTCGAAAGTCAATCTTAGTTTTTGCCTACACCATCTCATGCAATGATTCCACTATTTTAAAAATTCACACACATTCGCATACATACTTATACATACATATACATATGAGTATCTAAATTTTGTAGTCATCGGCAGTTATATACCTATATACTTATACATATATAGAAGTACATGTTTAGGTATTTTGATGGATATTTTTCTTCGACTTATAATGTTATTGTACGAATAACATTTATCTAATGAATACAATAACGAGTTATCAAATAACAATGGAAGTGTCCGTACTACTATCGACGTATGTTTTCTCAATTTTACAAACTCCTTTTTTTGTCTAAATTACGAAATTTCTAAACAGCACGTAAAACTATAGATAATTTAGCATTTAACACGAACAATGGTAAAACGAGTCGGACTTCGAAATCCTCCGAATACTTTCCGGAAAGAAATTCATGAAAACGAATCTATTATTACTTTTATACGTTTTAACGATAAACATTACTATACGTTTTCATTACGTTCTTATGATTAGTTCGATAAAACGATTTTTAACATTCAACCAATGCTGATGACTGAAATATTGCATGCAAATTTATACATTTTTGAAAGATAATGCTACTGCTTCATTGGCGAAATATTCAATCAAGTGGATGTAAAATTTCGTGATGTAAAATTTATACGTATACACACATTATGTCATAAGTGGTTACGAAAAAATATGAAAATGTCAAATGAAATATAATGGTATCAAGAGAAAAAGCAACTATTCTCTACCTATTTTGTCCTTCTAAATACCCTAAAACTTTCACAGTAAAAAGTTACACGTCGTTATATTTGACTAGTGTTTAATCCCTTTGGAATTTCGTTAAATATATTATAATTAATTTCGTTAAAATTGATATACCTAACTAGGTCAATATTAAATCAACAATTCACATCACCAGCTAATTAATTTCACATGTATTCTTCTGCCAAGTAAACAGAAATTTCAATTGGATTAACAGGTAATGTAATACTGTAATTAATCGAATTTGGTATACCTTACACATACACGATTAGTTTTCGATTAAAAAATCGACATCGAAGGCTTAAATACTACTTCACTAACGCCCTTAATTATTTATCTTATATTTAAACAAAATTTCGTTAGAAGTATTAGTGAAAGTAAAGAAGTGGCAGTCAATAGTTCACGATCGTAATATACACGTTCTTATGCGTTTAATTCTCAAAGGGAAATCAACATTTGATATGATTTAGATCAGCCTACTGGTAGCCTACTAAATATTGCGTGACACTGTCAATGAGAAGTGACGCAATTCATTGCCAAGAAATATATTCTCGATATTCTTCGAAAGTATGATATATGTAAGTTCCATAATACATATGTGAATTTGCGATCGATTTGTAATGAACATTTGATTTTCATAAATGCGTTTGTTAAATGGATACACCTTTAACGTTTTATAAATGTATATCGTACTGAACTTCAGCTTCGTTCAACTAAACAGAAATTTATACATACATATACATACAGTAAAGTGCAATACTTTGACGCATCTTAACATACATCCTGTTACGAATTATTTAGTTTCGTGTGTATATGTGACTTTCAAAATTTTAAATATTTATGTTTGGAAGACAATGTCACATATTGGAAAACAGTATAGGACTTTTTAAATTTTTAGCATGAAGAACACGCGTATCCATGTTTGCTTGTATGTACCTTGTATGTAGCTTTGAATCATTGTTGATGCTTCACACATCAAGTATATCTTCCTGTATTTTACATGTATAATGTATAGGACTCATTTAGTATAACGATGAATGAGTGCGCGAATGCGCAATGAAACAATATAGCAGTGACAAATATTAGACATAAATAAAGACATCGAGGGTGAGTGAAGTAGAATGTGAGCGAGAGTTTTTGTGTGGCATCTATGATTCCAAAACGCGATATCGAACAAAGTATCGCTCAGTATGGCCAGATGAGGGGAGGGAGCACGAATTTAGGGGAAAAAGTTACCCTCTATCTGCTCTCGCCTTATCTGGCGACACTGGTCGAGCAATGTATTCGTGTGCAGTACTATTGCGAGATAAAAATTTTGTTATTTACCATTATATTTCGATGAAATTTTCAGCATTGAATTATTAAGGCGCTTCCGATGGAAATACATTGTATATTCATTCTATGCTCGTACACATACACGCACGCGATACCACAATATTCGGGCAATTTTCAAATATTTATTCACTATGGCGGACATATTGTATACAGGGCGGTCCTCAATTTAGTCCCCATGATTTTCGAGACACTTCCGATAGTCTGACAGAAAAAAATGACTTTCGAATAAAGGTTAATCAATTTTCAATGGTGTCTCGAAATCACACCATTAGCATTTTGGCAAAAAGTTTCATTTCAATTAAAAAAACAGGGTCACCTTGACTTTTATATTGTAACTATTTATCCAATTACTGCGTGGTATTAATTTGTCTTTTATTTTGATACTATTTTGATTCGCACGCTACCTACAACAGCTAACATTTTCAGTGTAATTGTAAAAGAATTGATTTCGCCCATAAAAATAAATCGAAATTACAGACTGAAGCGTTTTCGTTTGAAGCTGCTTCTTTGAGAAAATCGAATTTGTAAATTTGTTGCGTACGAGTAATTTTTAATACGATCTGTGGTTAATTTGTGTATTAGTTACTACTTTTAATTTTAATAAACACAGACGGTGGTACGGTAGTATTAAATCTTACTATTATTTGTTAGCCTAATCTGAATAATAAATAATACTGTAGGACTGTCGATATTTCTACAAATAAATAGAGATGTAAGCAGTCAGTAATGGAATGATGCAACTTAACGATATTTATTTATTCCGTCTTTATAAAAATCGTTTTATTATTTTTTATGAAATCTGTTAATTCAGTGAAGTGCATTAATATGCAGGATGTAAAAAAATAAATGCATGAATTTTAGGATCGTATTTTAGAAATCGCAAGCACTGACGGAAGGTAATGTCTTTAGCCTTGAAAATTTTGTTTCACAAGAACTATGAAGTGGTTTCTTTCACAGTCTGCTGTATATTTAAATGGCTCGTATTACCTCCCTTCATTCTGGGGATAAATTGAATACGCTTCTAAAGTTCGTACACCTATTTCTGTTACGCTTTGTTTAAAGACTCTACTTAAATAAATGTATATCATCTCTGTATGTTCAATTTCTTCAATTTTAAATATTTCCTGAGACGCAATCGCTTATAGATTAAAGTAGAGCAACTGTATCACATATACATACATATAATACATACATACACAGAGTGTCCTAGGTTTAAAGCGCCTAACTTCGTCAGTATATTAGATGGGCCTAAACAAGAAAATTGAAATGTTATATAGACATAGTCCGTTTAACGTTTTATTACAAAGTTACAAACAAAAATCAAACAGAGTTCAAAGAGAACAATTAACAACCTGTGTTTTTATAACATTTATTTCTTATTTAGACCAATAGAGTATATTGATAAAGTTTGACACTTTAAACCTGGGATACCCTCTATACATGTATAATATGTATATGTATATGTATATACATATACATATATTTCATATAATATATATATATACTAATAAACAGTACATAAAAAGATCAACAGAAACATTTGATATACGCATAGCGAATTTTGATTGCATATTGTTATAACAAGTACTTAACCCTTTCACAGTTTAATGCAGCACCGTTGGGATCAATGGGCCCGGTCAAGTGACGTGTTCCGTCTCACTGGTAGAGAGAGGGGAACTTTTTCTCCTCGATTCGTCCTACCTCCGCTGATCGGGCGACTATGATTGCCAATGTTTATTTGCAGAATAGAGTCCAATTGGTTGAAGAGATTCTATGTACAAGAATTGATTTTGAATGTTTCATTTTCGAAACAGATAAAGAAAAACGATAGAAGATGTCTTGATTGCTAATCACAGTGATTGCAGTCATCGAAAGAGATGACAGTTTCTCTTCGCTTCGATCAACTGTGAAAGTGTTAGCGCGACTGTGCTTACTACTTTTAAGTGGGGCACAAGGAACTAACAGAGTTCATCATTTTTTAATCTCGAGCATCAAAGATCCTCCGATTTTGATATTATAAAAATTACTATTCAATTCGTGTAATGGTAATGTAGATGGTATAGTTGTATGGTAGTAAACTCGGCCGTTATCAAAACAATCGGAACGAATAAAACTGAAATGAAATGTACGCTGTTGAAATGAAGATTGTACATTTCTAATCAGTTTGTTTTTTCGTTTGAGTAGGTTCTTTGGTTTCTTTTATATGACGAATGGCCGAACTTTATAACGAAACGTATTTCCAAAGATAAATATGAATCGAAATGAGTCACTGACATTTAACATATATTATGTCCATTCTAACAATTAAATGTCGCAAGTTACGATGAATAATCGGAGAATGTTGGTGAATCGCTGTAAAAATGGAAAGTTTGATCTTCATTGGGCAACATGTTAACATCCATCTTATGAGATACCACTTTGTCGAAGATGCAACTGATCGTTCCCACGCGCACCTTACGCTCCGGATCGCCCGACTCGAAACACAATTATAAAAATAACAATTAGAAAATCTTCTTTATACATAAGCACATGTTATAGATTTTTGCAGTATAAGAGAGATGTACTTGGACGAAATTCAATTCGATACCTTTTATGAGAAAGTAAAATAATAAAATCGTTTTGTCACGTAACAAAAATTGATAATAACATTCTAACAAACTATTAGTTCTTACTGTTGAGAACGAATCAACGTATTCTACGTTGATGTTAATTTACTGTCGTACGAGATCATCCGTTCAGAAACTGATTGTCAGAGTTTGTACTTTGTGTTTTATTATACATATTCAAAGTTTAATAAAACACATCGATCACCTGATCAGAATCGCTGGAAATCGATTTTCGGCTTCGATTTCGGCAATTATCGTTGAAAACAGACGGACTAGAAACGTCTCTTGATTCTGACACTTCGTGGACTGTCGAGAGTTTTCGCTCTTCTTTGTTATCGTTATACACCTCCACCGCGATCTCACCACGATTTCTCTCCTGACACTCTAGACAGGGAGGGAGGTGTATGAGAGAGACCTAGCTAACCGAGGTCTCCTCGACAGACGGGCTCGCCAGTGCTTGTGTCTCACCGTTCGCATGTTTCATCTCGTCCTGGCCAGGACGCGATGGTGGCGGACTACTGCGAGAACAAGAGGTCATGCTCTGCATTGTTTGGCTGCGACCAACGGAAAATCGCATACTGTACGCAGCACGGTTACTGCTTTGCAGTACTCCGGTCTGAAACAAATGATCGTTCGGCTTCTGAATACAACCGAAAGATAATAGCTCTGCGTTCGGTAATGTCTCTCGGTATATGTTCGGTATATAGTGACTCCCACTAATATTCGGACGCACTTAAAAATCTATATAGTCCAATATTGACAAAGTTATACGATTTTTAAAAGCGTCCGAAAATTAGTGGGAGTCACTGTATGTATTATTCTGTATTTGAATTCAATAGTCCTGTCGTTCTTCTATCACCTTATTTCGTTACATTAAAATTTTCTACTTACATTGGAATGTCCAGGTCGAACATTTTTGTATGGTTGAAACAGTACTAAATATACTTTCGGCGTGAAGAGGCAGCCGAGGGCTACCGATGCAGAGATGTTGATGCACATGCACATACTTGCTATCTGTACCTGCAAAGTCGATATCATGTATTTCCTATATTTCAGAAAATAGTTTTCATTTTTAAAACCAACATTTACTTTATACGGAGAATATGCTATGTCTTAAATAAAATAAGAAAAAAAGAACATCTAACAATTGTGTATGAGTAGGCACGTGCTAGATGTTTGTGATTTATGTAGGTAAATACCTACATATATGTATATGTATATGTATACACATATGTACTATATACAAGTGATAGTTTCAGATTATTTTGAAGATTTGGTTTCGTCGTTTATAACATTTCAAGCTCAGACAACTGTAAGTTTCTAACACGCTACAATTAGTCTTTTATAGTGTTAAATTCGTTTGCGACAGTAATAATAGTAAGCGATTCTAAATTGTTATTATTTATGTTGCATGGCATCGTGTGTCGTGTCAAAGTGATTAACATAATTTATACTTATAAACGCGGACCTTGTAGTCATTATTTGAGCCAAAATAGATCGGCACAAAAGCTAACCATACGATGCAGGTCGAATACATTGTAAAACCAATGTATTTCGCTTCGTTGAAGTTCTCCGGTATTTTTCGTGTTTTGAACGCGTACAAAGTACACATGAGTATTAGGAACATGTTATACACGAGAGACATCATCAGAGAGAATGTCGAGACACGGCATGTGAGTACCGCTGATAGTGGATAGGGATGAATTTCCGTGGTGTCCGGTGGTTCGATAATGAGCCACACGATAGCACCTACTAATTGCACTGCAGTGATCCCTATAAAAACGGGAATTACATAATATGATATCAAGATCAAGACTTTAACCCGGCGTTAAGCGCGTGGGGGACATGTGTCATCAGCTGTATTCGCTACCATATCTGTGAAACGAAACATAGTACAGTATAAATAAATGAGTTAGCATAGATTTGCTAAATTTGTTACCCTATGTACGACTCGTCCCCACTCTTCCCCTACCATTTACGTTACGTCGCTCGATTTTTTCAGGTTTTTCATTTTCTACAACCAGAATTTTCAACTTAAAAATTCGAATTAATTTTAGTATATGTATCTGGGTATTTGGTATCTGTTCGATTTCTTTTTTTTTGTGAGAAGGGATCAGAGGAAGCAATAGAAGAATGGCTGAGGAAGCTAGGAGGAGAAAGGAAAGAAAAGAGTAGGGAGACGGACAGGAAAGCGAAGCAATTTTCTGCGATAGTACAAAGCAAAGTGTATGAGTGGGTGCGTGGATGTACGGAAGGATGTGTGGGTTAAGATATGAAGCTTTGTAAACCGAGTTCCTTTTTATGGCCCGCAGGCTGAAAATAAATCATTTCTATTTTCTACTATGCACTCCAATTACTCGATAGTCCAGATTTTTATACAGATTTTCTATATAATATACAGTGTAATCGATCAACAGGCATTACATATACTTATGTAAAATGACTTACCTATTGGTTACAACAAAAAATGCTTTAATAAATTATCGAGCATTTTAATTCTCGGACGGCTGACGTCTTTTACAATTATATGTATAGTTAACGATGCTTACGAACATTGACAGTTTTGTTCATTAATTGTTTAAAAAAATGAATGACACATGTTTCCTACGTGTCTGATTATGCTACTAATATGGTCGTGTCTTAACGCAGGGTTAAACGAAAATCATACAAAAACGTTTATAATCTGTTTCTCTCTGAATTATGCTTAAATGACAACATTAATTTGATATATTTGATATTGATATGATTGTAGCTCCATTGAGGAATCATTTCAAAATATTTAAACGTAATAACATTTAGAAGATTGAAAGTATAGACATATTTCTATGTGAAAAATGAGCTGCCTTTAATTATATTTATTATACAGTATATACATATGTACATACATACGTAGATGCCTTTGAAAATTGTAAACTCACCAATTGCAATCACAACTTGGCTCTTAGGCGACGTGTAAGGAGGTCTTTTTATACTCTTTGTTTCCTGATTGAAAATGCGCGATATTCGATTCGTTTTAGTCAATATCGCGCTATAGCAAATGCTTAAACACAGACCCAAACCGATTCTCAAGTATGTACAATTCCATGTTGTTGGCTTGCTTAATATCACAAAACTCATACCGTAGCATGATAGAATTCCTGCCAGCAGTACGTAGCACAACTCGCGTCCAGATGCCATGATTACGGGAGTACGATTGTAACTGGAACATAATTTTATACGAAATTAATCCAATCGTTGATTACGCTGTACAATAATGAAGTATTACATTTAGAAACCTACCGAATGAAAACAATCGTAGTAAACAAAGTGCTGAGTATGCCGATGGAGGCAAATATTAATGGTACTAATGCCCATGGGCTGGACCACGGAATAACTTCGGCTGTGAGTTTCACGCAATGTGTCATGGTATCGTCTGGTGCGTATCCTGGGCCGCAACTGCGACAAGTGTCGTTGAAAACGTAAGAATCTTCTCGACATGCAACGCAATTCCAGCAACAGGCATCCTGAAAATTGTATGCTCGTTTTAAGGCGTCCAATTGTAATATTTCTTTGTTTGAAAATAGGGGAATAACGTCGTAGAAGGGGAAGATAGCGACACTATCGTGCTATAATTCGTTACACGTTTTTAATATGTAATTTCTACTTACCTGGAAATTACGAACATGACCTAATGGACAATTGTCACTGCACAAACTTCGAGGAATATACGCTTCTCCAGCTCCCATTGTCCATCTTGTCATATTGATATGAAGATGTAATCTAAACAAGATATTTCACAATGACAATTACTTTATGTTGTGTGACATCACGTAGTTTTTAAATACAGTAATGTCTCGATGTACATGCATGCATATGTATAATATGTATGTGAAAACTTCGGAACTGAAATGTCACTTACAGCGTGCATGACATCATTGTATGTATATAGCTCTTCTCATAGTTTCTCATAGTATCTTTTCATAGTTTCATTGAATTATACTTACACTTCTTTCCACGTGCCGATCAGAACATAATCGAAAGTGCCGTCTTCGTTTCTTTGGTACTGATATATGTTATAAAATCCATACGCGTCACCATCTGCTTTAAACTTAATTTCTGTGCCTTGGCGACCTAAGTGACAGGTTTATCAAATCTATACATTACATTATCATATACACACATACTTTTGTGTATAAAAGTAGACAGTGATTGCATAGATATAAAAATACTAGTCATCTACAACGACTTGACGCCAAGTAAGAAACGAAGAATCGATAAATAATAGTTGGATTAATAACAGTGTGAGCACTTACCGATAAAGCTAACGTTTCGAATATGTTGAAGCAGGTGGTGTCCGTCCGGAGCCGGGCGAAGTTTTTTGCATAAAGAATGTATCGTACCGAAACCGTTCACGCACTCTTCCTCAATTAAATTATGTACGCCGTGTGCCATCGCGTAAACCGCATCAACTGAGCAAAATTAAATGTGTATGTATATTATTATATCTTATTGAAATCTGCAAGTTTTACTTGTCACATGCAGTGTCGCCAGATGAGGGGAGGGAGCAGAAATTGAGGGGAAAAAGTTACCCCCTCTTTGCCAGTACCGGAGTATGCACGACAGAGACAAACGCGTCGGATACTTGAGGAATAGCGCGGTAGAAGGGGAAATTAGAGTGGGGAAACAAGTCTTGATCTGGCGACACTGGTCACACGCATTGTCACAGCTACGTGGCAAGCTACGGCCTACCCCCACTCCGCTAAGTCAATTGCCCGTAGCTTTGCCCGTAGCTGTGCCCAAGGGCATCGGAGGGCGGCCTTGCCCGCTAATAGACACGTTGAGCAGCTCTGCTTTAGATGGAGATATAGTCAAGTGCACGCTACCACTACCGTCTACAAAAAAAAAAGAGTGATACTTACCTACAAACGGCACCAAACCTTCCTGTTCGTAATTAGTTAGTTCCTCGATACCGGTACAACGAGTTATTCCTTCTGATAAATTGGCGCTGAAACTGCATTTGTGATGCTGGGACCAAAATTCACGAAACCAAACGTTCCGACAATTCACCATTTTTCCGGGTAATTGTTTATGCGGTATGTTACTTTCCGTCTGACCGTCACACTCGTTATCCACTCTCGGGCGAAGGTTTAAATAATAATTGTCGAAATCTAAAGTCGAGAGAGTTTACATGAAATTAGTCGGCGTAATGAGAATAGACAGCGAATATTTATGGAAAATAAACGGGGCCGTGGAACTATTTTACACGGCCACGCAATTTGCATTCTTTAAAAACTGGATTGAATTTGCATCGCGTGCATTGATCGGAAACGAAACGAATTTTTGAGACAACTTAATGTAATAGTTTCTTCGTGCAGTCTCATCTAAAATGTGAAATTCTTTCTTTTTCTGCATGTAGCTAGAAAAAAGATAATTGTTATTTTGCACACCTTTAAGGGACGTTCGATAAGGTAAAATTGTAATTGCACCCTCTGCCGCAAACTCTTGATGCCTCACCGGATATACTTTTGCACCCCATGAATCGCTTCCCACCCACATAAAATGGCCTGTGCGGTTGGCTCTGACAGTTGCTTGAAGGAGTTTTCTGTAAGAAAAACGTGTCAGCTTGTTTTCTATAGGAAAAGCAACACTGTTCCATTTAGTACAACTAAAATGAAAATATAAATGTAACAACGTTTACGACGTTGTCTCTGAAAATTAATTATTTTAATGTTTCAGGACCAAGGGGGAGTCAAGTATTTCTTTACCTTATGTTATCCTCATCGACGAACAGTATGACACCTCTGGCATTGTGTTTGGAACTAAGACGATCGATTATCTTGTCAAAGTCTTCGCTTTTCGAGTTTCTTAAAATCTTCTCGCTTACTGCCACGCAGATGCCGTATTCCACTGACAACGAGGTAAAACTGGCAATTCCCTGAAAAATGTACACTCTTTGTGCAAATTCGAAATTTTCTTCGCCAAGAGTAACTACGGTGCACACATGTATACCTAAATCAACTTTACTTTCATTGGTTTTACGTTGCACTAAAATCTGATAAAATAACCATTTCCACACTCATGTTTGAAAAACTGTAGCTGTGTCACATGATACTGTGATGTTTGTTTAAGTGTATTTTTCATCGACTCTGAAATTTACTTAAATTTAATTACCTTCTCCCCGTAATCACCTTCGACCGCAACCGTAGAAACATATTTCCATCCGAGTTGATCGATTATTTCCACCATAGCCTGCGCCTGAAAATTATCTGGCGGCACCACTCTACTGAAATACTCGAAGCGACTTTTGTCCGACAGTTCTGTGCTCGTTGATGCGTAGCTTATTTGTGGTATCTGTGGTCAAAGGAAACATTACTTTTTTAAAATTATGGAATAATTCGTGTACCACGGTATATACTACACAAACTGTATTCTGAAATATTTGCCATGCCTGTTAGTTTCTGCAATATTTCATGAAATAGATTTTTCAACTCTAACGTTGAAGACTGTTTTATTCATCCCTTAACATTTACGCGTGCCAATGTAAACGCACGCGTCACACGTATTTGTGTTGCGTATGTGTGGTTAAAAGCGCACTAAAATCGGCGCGCGTCAATTGGACAATGTTCCCTGCACGAAACCTGTTACTTCCTTCTCTCCCCCGAATGCATCGAGAATGCGGACGTAATTTAATCAATGCCAATTTGACAAACTGTCGCGTCGCGTTGCGTCGCGTCGGCTCGAAATGCAGATGCATCACACCGGAACTAAATCTATCCCTTGACCGTCTACTGCCGAATCTTTGAATTTTGTTTATTATCACTGTGTTATCAATACACACTTAATATAGTCATAGTTCTTATCTTTAATGAATCTATATTACCAACCTTGAATAATCTTAAAATATTGGCGACCATAATAGAAACAACGCTGAAGGAAGCTCCGATAACGCCAGTCACGGGTTTATGAGGCGCATACGTGGGTGGCTTGTCGTTTTCACATTTATACTCTGATATATCCTGAAAATAAACGGAAGAAAAATTACGAACTTCGTGCATGCCGGAACGTTTTGTTTTTCGAAGACACGTTGTATTACATTTACGGAAATATCGATACATAGAACGTCGAATTATAAATATTAATATGAGAGAGAAATTACTCCACTGTTTAACCCACGGAGATCAGTACAGTGTGTACCTACAAAGCAAGTAATTACCGCTGGTTAATCAATTCCGTGCATAAACTTTATTAATAATTTCTTGTAGAAACATGTTATTAAACGTAAGTTTAATTATAAAATTAATTTTCTAAGTTAGATTAGAAAAATTTTTAAGTATATCGTTGTTTCGGGAAAATGTTAATTGAAATGCAAATTTATTTGTTATTTTTATATTATTTTCGACTTTTTCAGGCGATTAAAAGAGAAATTGAGTATTTTAAAGGTAACCAACGTTATAGAATGTAGGAAATCATTTCTTTGAAAATATTTTTACATTTTGCATTTCAAATCCTATTTTACCCAGCACTGATCCACCCAAGAAAAATTGTGAGAGTGTTGGAAAATAAGAGAGGCGTAAGTGACTCGAAACCATAGCTATTAACGGTCTAATCACATTTCGCACTGGCACCGTTCGCGTTCGTTTCCACACAACAGGACGCCGCGCCGGTCTTTTAGCGTCAGACGTGGACTTATTAATGGATACAATACCATTCGAATCTCATTTTTTATGGTACGTGCCTTTACTGAACAGAGATACGAAGATTTCATTCGGGACAAATTGCGGTTGCTTCTGCAAGCCGTCAACCTAACACCGAGACAAGTGTGGTTTTAGCAGAACGCTGCTCCCGCTTACCTATTATCAAGCCACACTGAACAACAAGTATCCTCGTTGTTGGATTGGGTACAGTGGACGTATTGTTAACTAAAAATTTACTAAATAAAAATAGTTACTAACTAAAAATGGTTTTTACGGCTTGGGATGTACATCTGGCGACGATAAAACATGTCTCTTATTAATATCTGCTTTTGATAATGCGATGTCGATGCAGATATGAAAATGAGTTCGATATGGCATCGTGATCTACAAAGAACCTAAAATAAAAAAAAGGAATTCCAATTAGAACAATGTAAAAATAATGAAAAAGCTAAAGAAACAAATATAAAAAGTAAGTATCGTACAATTATTATAAATAAACCAGTTTCGCCGTAGATAAAAGAATTTGTATAATTTATTATTCTCTTAAATGACTTTCGTGGCGTTGTTAGAGTGTAATGTAATTACTATGTGTTCACCAACTAGAATTGTATTTTTTCTTTTAATTTTTTAATTATAATTTACGTGTTAACACAATCACGGACACGCAATACTTTTATTAAAGCAAAATATGAATTTTAAACGCATACATAAACTACCGTCAAGATGGTCAATAAATATGTACCGGTCAAGTGAAATAACACTTTTTCATTATTTTCCAGCTATTGAGCTCAGGAAACTTGCCCGAACGGGGTGCGGTAGTCTGGGAAAAGTGAAACGAAATTACAGATAATTGAACCGTATAGGATTATATCCATTAGGTCAACACATGGCGGAAAGAAATTAATTCTGTTTCCTATTTCTTCGCCGCATTTCGCGATAGTATTTGCCGGCTTTTAAAATTAACTGCACCACGTCTGAAAAGATACAATTGTCGGGGTGTTTTTATTATTAATTATTGGGTTGGGTTCTTATAAAAACTATTTATATTTAAGGATTTGTTAATCGGTTGGTAAACGAAAAGAAGATATTGAAAACAAAGTTTTATATATTTATTTGTGTAGACTGTTGTCCGATTCTTAATAGGAATCGAAAAGGAAGGATCGTTATCGAACTTTTGTTTCTAGTGAAATTTCTAAAGAAGAAACACGTATTGTGATGTATCGGTTTACGAATTCAGAACTTGGATCGTGCCAGATTGAATAAAATATAAAGCCGCAAACAAGACTCCGGGGCACTAGCTTGGAAAAGTGGATAAACTTATAAGTCCGGTTTATACTTCTCAGGACAGCCACGGTTAATCCTAGAGGAATTAGTTACCGTTAGTTGTTTTGGTGTTCGGAACAAGAGGAGTTTATTTTTTACTGAAATGTTTCGTGAAGCTTGCAAGCAGGAGCTAAAATAAAAAATTACTTTTTTTTTAATCACGTTGCCGCCAATTTTAAAATATTTTTGATACTGTTTCACTTTTTCATATAGCTTTACAATTTCATTGTTTTCATTCAGGAGGCATACTCAGCCAAAATCGAAACAGTATACAAGTACACTTTTTAATGTAGTGACAGAAACTATCTCGAAAAAAGATATTCTACCGTTTAAACACTCACTTACTTGGTTCATGTAGGATCGTACAAATTCCATACTTTGGTCGAGGGCGTAAGTATCGCTGCTACAGGAGTCAAGAATAAGAGCACCTAATGTGGTGTTAGGTAATAAACCATTGTCCGCGTTTATCTCATCGAGGATGTATAGCATTGCCTCCAAACGCTGCACACCTTTCTCTTCTTTCACTGCGCCGCACGGTGATTGACCGATGCCTGATACCTGTAAATAAAAATGTGATCATCTATGAATAAAACATGTATACGATATGCAGTTTTCACAATGTTCGATAATCGCGTCCGTTCGACAATTGTATTTCTATGGAAACGAAGGGGGATATATATTTTAACGTTGAAAATGTATCCACTTAAGAGCCAAGAGTAGTCACGTGACTTTTGCAGAATCAGCAGGTCGGTAACTGCTGTACAATTTCCGTTGACAGCCTTCAGCCACTGACTTAAGATCCGTTCTGACTAAACTTGTCACATTTTTCATAAAAATGCTTGGATTCCACGGCATGTTTATCGTCAATTTTTGGCCTACTTCTAACGTTTATATTACCAAAAATCTGCATAATCTTGTCAGCTCATGACCATCGCATGCTAGATTGGCCCTTCCTCTTTCGAATGAGGCCTTTCCCAGCGAAAAATATTCTCATATAAAGACGAAAAGTTGAGGCGCGTGAAACCATTTTGCGCCTATTTTTGTTGGTAACTTGGTCACTCTACCTTATCGCGAATCTACGGAGACTTGGCTGTTAAAATTCATAATTGTCCTAGCTCGCGGATTCTAGCAATTTATATGTTACAGTCCTATTTGAAATCACGACTTGAACGTTTTCTTTTCGTTAGAAAAACCATAGCACTGCATTAGACCCAGCATGCGCTCTTACTGTTAGATGGTCTTTCGCCTTTCACGTCTCCGAAGGGCGAAGTGAGCTGACTCAGTTGGTTCAATACTTGGTGCTCGTTTGGGAGGACATTAGGGAATCTCAATGTTATCCTTTTCCCTGAGTTAACTTCTCTCATACGTTTCACAGTGGAAAAGGTCCAAGAGGAAAGGGAGAAGGTCGTAATGCCTCCAAATTCTTGACCTTTTTCTTCCGATTCTTGCAATAGCCTCTTTGGGAAAAGTATTCTAAGGACCTAGTTAAAGCAGAAATGCACTCTCCATCAATTTGGACAGAAGAGATCTCCGTAGTTCTCGTTCTGATTGTGACTATTACAGAATTTCTGTCAACTATTCCACAGCAGGAGACAGCAGATTTTTATGGCAAAATAAAAATTGTCTACATTAATTGCTGGAGCCACGTAGAGATTTTATTTAGATACTCTTAATGAGCTGCCAAGAATATGACGTTATTTTCAAAAATTCCGATTTCACTGTTTTGCAATTGCAATTTTATTACAAATCCATAAAATTCGCATTCTAATTATATCGATTCTAATGGTTACGAAAGGATGTATACTGTTATATACAAAGAAATCTATTTCATATGCTTTTGAGAGGGAGAACATCACGACAAGTTCATATACAAGCCGTGTTATTTATCTTCCTTTAACAATCCAACAGCTACGATCATTTTTGCTGAAGTAGCTTCCAGCGGTGCATTTGAAATGACTTGGCGTTCCATTATTCATGCAGAATACCTTAGTCACGCGTTTTTAATGGATTGCCTCTTATACTTTCCAAAAAATTGTCGTAATTTTAATTATATATATATATATATATACATATATGTGCGGCGTGAAAATAATTGAACTAGTATTAAAAAGTTTGTGTTTAACTTTATAATCAGGATTAAATAATACACAGAAATTATTATTCGCATGGCGAAGCTCGGAACTTACTCGTTGACGATAATTGTGATAACGTCAGATTATTTTTTGAAATTCAACGTAATGCAGTGTTTGCAACAGTAATTTACAACAAGAATTGCAGCTAAAAAAGTTTTTCCCGTATCACACCCCGAGAGCTTCGAAGCGAGGGCGCAGCTACGTATTTACATGGGCTACAGTAATTTTTGTACATGTTTCCGGATCTTTTGATATCATGTCAAGAACTAGTTCTTCGGTCTCAAGCGCTTGAATAAATCCGGTTCCACCGGCGCCGTTGGAAGAAACAGACAAAAGATTCCTCCCTTCCAAGATATTTATGCAGTTCTGTGAGATCACTTTAATGATTGTCATGATAGTATTCGTTGCTGGTGAGTTTGAAAGGTAATGGTCTGTAAAATCTGTCTGTTACGTCTGGAAAATTAACTTGTGACATTTAAATTGTCACAACTTAAGACGTTTCAACTTTTATATTATGTATATCGTAATATTATGGTCGGTATTCGTTATATTTTGCATTGTACCAACTGTACGATTTCTGTGGGCGATTATGAGATTAAAATTTTGCCATATACAAAGCGGGAACGAAAACTTTCATTGAAATATGTATTTCAGAAGATAAAATAAAATTCCAAAAACATAGTTACGATAACAACGTCATAACAAACTGGGCTTCTTTTAAACACATTTGGGACTTTGCCTTAGTAATTAATTTTCTTTGTATCGATTTTGTACGATTGCTTGAACAACCATTTTTATCGATTCGATTTGAATCTGATCAATTAACATCTCAAAATCGAATAAACGTTTGAAACAATATTGTATAGACTTGGATGTAAGCGAAGGGGTTTTAAAGGTCCGTATGAAGTTTTGCTTTGAAACTTCCTAATGTAAAAGATAAATCAAAGACCTGCTTGGGGCTGTAGAAGGGTTCCAAAGTAGTTAGGGACCACAGAATATTGAAGTTTAGAGAAAAAGTTCTGTGGAGCTAGGGAGGAAAACTGGTTGATGAACTGGTCTCAGCAGCGTTCCTAATCGATCCAATGTCTACGGGGGGAAATGACAAATTATCTTGGAAACTCGATCAATATCCGAAGCTACTGATCTTAAATAATTATCGAGACTTCAATTTCCCGCGATAACGAAAACTGAGTTAAAAAGTGGATGAACCGCGTCTGTACAGATAGAAATAAAAAATCTATTAAGATTTAAATAACCAATTGAAATTACTTATTTGCTCGTAATGGTCAACTAAATGTGTCGAAAATTGAACTGTCAAGTCTCGCGGTAAAACTATACAGCTTCTAGGAACAAAAATATAAAATAATACAAATAAAATCTGTTACCCAAACGGAAACAATAGGAAAGACGTTATTGTACATACATCGTAAAGTGCATTCCTACTTTTATCTGCAAAGTCCTCGGATACGAGGTATTCAATGCAACGACATCGGTCGATAAACATTGTCAATAATCTAATAACGGACTCTGCCAATTGCTGATACATTTCGATTACAGTTTAGATATCGACGTTCAAAAGGAAAATCACTTTACAATCGTGTCCAATATTTCATTTATTTCATTTCGTATCTGCCAATAAACGGCGGACGCTGCGTCGAATGCCCGCAAAGAAACGAGCGCAAACCGAGATAGAAATTCACATGATATTCCCATGATAGGATTCTTTTTATATTGTAGTTGCGTCCGCAAGAGATAGGAGTTTGTTTGTTTGTTTTTCCGCGCACACAGAGTGTCAGGGGTAAATGTGCACAATCGATTCCTACTACGAAAACTATTGCAGAGACAGAAAAATGTGTGGCACGAACATTTTTTTCCGTGAAACCAATCTTTTCGTGTATTATACTAACGCGGTACTGGCAGAGGGAGAGGGTAACTTTTTCGAGTCCTTTGTTATCGAAACTGGTACCGTTGTAAGATAAAACACAGCCGAGGAAAACCTACGGGAGAGGAACATTTACTGCATGTTTCATTCATTTCCGCGTGCTGTTGTAGATTTTACACATCACAGACCTCTATCGGCGCAGCATACAACTCGGAAATGTTAGTCCGATCACGCATAAATTTTTATACCGTGTCTGCATCTGTACATCACCGTGCACGAGAGTGCAGCAGCTCGCGCCGACTTCACCGGAAGAAAGTTCATGTATTCTGCATGTTTCTTCCATTTAATGGAAGTGTATCCAGAGTTTCATACATTCCGCATGCTCTCCGGTTTACTGTGCAAAATAAGTTGGTGCAGGTATCTCTCGACACGCAAGCATTCGAGAAAATGGAAAGATTCGTTTTCGCAATTTTAGAAAAATTATATATGCCACAGATCTTTCGAAATTGATTTATAGGATCACACGATATATGTATGATTCCATGCAGACACACACACATACCTGTTCGTGCATTGGGAAAATTCCGCCAAGGATAACGTCGCCATTGATACGTATCAGCTTCGAACCGTCTTCGTCATGTCCTTTCCAATTGTGGCATTCGCTCACAATGAGAGTGTACGATATCCATCTTAAAATGTTCTCCGCGGTCATCTTGATCATTGAAGGTTGAAATGCCTTTCAATAATGCTGAAACATAATAAGGAAATAATCCGTGTGAACGATAAGTTGTTGCACTAGAAAAATGGAGAAAGAAAATTAATTGTAGCAACTCGTTCATTTCCGTGGACGACGAAAGTAACGGAATACGCTTTACTTTTAAACAAAACATACGTGTGTAAACATATTGAGCCAATAAAATACTATTAAAATGATTTGAAAATGGTTCTCCATAGTTTTCCTCGGACAAAAATTCCCTAACGAGTGAAAAGCTTTTCGGATACAGTTTAGAACCCGAGTAGTTTGAATCAATCCTAAATAAATCTCTAGTCTTCTCAGTCATCCGAAAGTTTGAAAGTAAACTCGTTTAAGTTTGTAACGACTGCGTTACTAGGGAACTCGTAATCCGCATGTTTCTTCGAAGACCTTGAGCTTGTTATATGAGAAGACACCAATTATGCCTGCGCGCGAGCTTGCAAGAAAACTTGGGTGTTCCTCGCGATTTCTTGCAGGTGGTTCAGCTAAGGCTACCTATGCAGAGTGTAAAGAAAGAAGTTTAAGATTAGGGGCTTACAGAGATCTCGTACTTTTTAGAAAAAGTTTGCTTCGTTTTGCCCACGAATAAGAGCGAGCAAATGGAAACTGGAAAGAATTTCTCCGAAATACAGGTACACATGGTAGATCAAACTTTCAATTTAAGAGTGAGCGGCTCACAGAGAAAGTAGTTGAACAAAGTAAGTGAAATGGCAAGAATTACTTCTCGAAATCAAATGTTTCGTGATAGTTTCTTCTGCTTGTGAAATCTGGCGTTGGACGTCCAAGAGACTTCATAACGTCATCAGAAAATTCGGAGCTATGTAGGGCACAAGATAGACTTCCATATTTGAAGAAAAGAAACCCGAGAAGTTGACGCGCGACAACTGTGTTTTATTCAAGCGCGTCCTATTCTCAGAAAAATTCAGTTGGAGAGGTTTAAGATGTAAATGCACATGCAGATATCTTGCATGCACGATCTGCCAACGCAACGAAGCGCGCCAGGCTTAAACCATGTACGCATCGAAGATAATTCCGGCATTATGCTACCATTGTATCGAGCTTAATGCGTCACCACCCCGTAGTTACATTAGTATTATCAAGTTGAATAGGGAGTTGATGTCTTCAATGCCTAGGATGCATACACAGTTGTCAACGTTTCGCGTTTCCGGGCATGTTTTTCGTTCCCGATAAAAACAATAACAATCCGAAGTAAACAATTCGAAACTTGAGTGTCAACAGCTCGCAAAGGTGGGGATAACGCAAATATATAAAGGTGGGAATCGTAACGCGAACAGATTTAGTTTACTTTATTTCATTAACACTAAACCTACCACGGTCAAAATTACTGGTTTTATATTTTACAATTATTGTAACTATAAAAATTCATTTATGCATTTGCATTTATTCTATTGAAAATTACGGACAATCTTAATAAATTTAGGCTTGCCATTTTTATAAGACAATATTTATCAGATATTATTAATGCTTGGTAGGTTTAGTGTTAAAAAATTACTTCTTCGATAATTAGAAATTACTTTTTGTTAAGAAGATGACAGGTGGTTTGTACGTGTAACCGTACGTTGGATCTATTTGTTTAAAAGTAAAAAATACATAATATCGATTTATCAGTACCTTCATTTATTTGGACATAAAATACCTAAACAACCTCTCGGGCACAAACTATCTGCTTTAAAGTGACGGATTTATCGGAAATCAAGTTCTTCAAGTTACCTCTGATGATATTTATCGGCCCAGATCTTGAGCACGTTCGGCTGTAAATGGCTGAAAGGTAAAAGAGCTAACCAGTTGTTTGAAGTGGAAGTAGATTCGGTGGAAGATGATCAGATCGAGAATAAAGGTTGACAATTGCAGACGCTCGTTGAGAGACGGGTAGATAAGAGCAAACTCTCCATAGTCGGACATCGACGTGAGTAAGTTCCGTGAGACCGAGGAGATTACGGGATCATTTTTGGTAACTGGGTCAGCTTATAACTTTGTTCTACTATTGTAAGTGAAAATTACACGTCTCGATGGATATTTTTCGATTTTCGCTTAGAACGGAAGGTAATTACTTACAATAGCGGCTTCCTTGCCGATTTCAATGACCTTGAAATATGTTATTAAGGTCATCATTCTGAACAAGTTTTTCCTGTACACGTTACCGCCGGAAAACTGTTGGGATGACTATAGCAAACTCTAACTTTTTCTCAATGACCAAATTTCCCCTTCAGGGCAGGGGAGGGGCTGAGATTATAAACAATTTTAATAATTAATTTTTATGGTCCCTTCGCGATGTTCTATATTATACCAATCTAAAAAATACATTTTTTGTCTTCTAAAATACAATAAAAATCTTCCTCGATGCATTCTTGATTGTGATTCATTCTACGATACAGCTAACGTATCGATTTTACATTTCTGCAGTCCTCCAGTCAGGATAAAGAACGGGATATAGTTTGCCGTCTTTTTTTGCTTTCGTAAGGGGTGACTGCCATAAACATACGAACTAACGCCCGTAAGCAATCCCGCATAAGATTTAGACGAGTACACGCACACACACACATACACACACACACACACACAGCAACGACGTTGGTACGTTTCCTCGTTTGAAGCTTCGCAGAATTCAAGCTTCTCACCCCCCGAGCTTGAAAGTAGCACTTATTCCGCATAGAACTGTATCACGGTTGAGCAATCGTTGCAAAATTAGGTACGAACTTTACCTCGAAATACCTGGAGTGATTTAGAGTTTCAAACCGTTGAATTTCCCACGACAAACGTTGTTATGTTACAACGTGTAAAATTAGTACGTGTAAAATTACTAGAGCCATAACAATTAGTTACTGCTGGTTACCCTCAAAACGCAAAAGAGAAATCAAATTTGGTGGATAATGTTGTATTAAATTGTTGGTAGGCATGGTAAACCTAAATTTCCATATCCTAACGCAAAGCCTATAGATAGAAATGCTCGTTCAACACTGTATTTTTGTGTATGTTTGCGAGTTAAGAGCCAAGGGTAGTCACGTGACTTTTTCGGAGTCAGCAGGTCGGTGACTGCTATATAATCTGACTAATGCTGCATAATGTATAATGTATCCTGTATAATGTGACTAAACTTGTCAAATTTTTTGCTCTGTATTATCGATATCACGAACTCTGACGCCAGAAACGTGCTTCAAGTTTTTGGCTTTATTTCGCAGAGAATCAAGACAAAACATAGCTCAATTTGTAGCTGGAGACATTTTCTAGCTCGCGCTACTCTCGATTTCATCTTGAAAACTCATACAATGGGCATAGTCAATTTTTGGCCTACTTCTGACGCTTATATTACCAAATATCCGCATAATCTCGTCAGCTGATGACCAGCGCGCGCTAGATTGAACCTTGCTCTTTCGAACGAGCCCTTTCCCAGCGAATAATATTCTCATATAAGGACGAAAAGTTGAGGCACGTAAAACCATTTTTGGCCTATTTTTGTCGGTAACCTGGTCACTCTACCTTATCACGAATCTACGGAGTCCTGCGAACGGTCAGCCATTTAAACTCGCTATTTCGATGTATTCGAAACCAGCGGTATCTGTCTAGGATTGTGTGAGAATCGTACGAACCAGAATCTGGGCAATGCCGACAATACACAGTCCCTCTCGAGTGTTGATCGCATAGAGTATACGGTATAGAGTGTGTCAAGTGTGTGAATGTGTATCCGGTGTAGGATTGTTCGAATCTGGCTGCGACAATATTTGCACATTGAAGGAAATCGCTCGCGAGTAATTCGTTGTACCTTCGTAGGTTTGTGGAAAACAAGCGGCTGGTGTAAACAAACGCATCGAAATATCCGCAAAAAATGTTTTCAAAACAACAGATCGCGCCAACATTGATTTAGCACGAACCTTTTATACGGGAAAGCGTTCGTACAGCGAAATCTTACGAAAGTCCAACTAAAAATGTATAGCATAAAATATGGAAGTAAAAATATTTTTAAAATATCAATACTTGGCAACTTTGTTAAAACTTTCACTGCTAGTTAATCTCATTCTTGACACGGATATATAGATTGTTCATTTATGTTTTTCACTTACTTATTACTTTTCGCGAAAGGACTTGTTGTCCGTTTGAAATTCAATAATTTCGCAATTCCAAAGATCAAAATTGATCCATCGTACAACGCTTTTGCTCGGACCGTGATCCGCCAAATTAATATTGGATGACTGATTGAAGTACGGACAGTAAATGGAGTTGAATAATTTACGTACGTTGCATGATTTATGTCATAAACGTTTCGCGCAGAATACGTGAAACGTTCGCATCAAATTCAGGGACAGGAGTAAGTTATACTTTCTGGAAATGTTAAGAGGCTGCCTGTCTCGAACGTCTCTGCAGAATTCACGTTCGTACGGAATCGAACGATCGATTTTTCCATGATGTGAATGCGAACTGTTCGAAGAACGACATCCGTCCCTACGGACGGCAACGCCGTACGCATCACACATTTTTCTCCATCGAAATTCTCCACGACCATTTGTAAAATTATAGGACCAATAATAAAATTGAAATTGCTCGATCCGCTTCGGCGAAACGTTTACTCGCCCCGTTATGCCGCAACCCGCAACTCACCGACGCGTCGCGTCGCGTCGCGATGCGTCGCACACTGGTCACGAAAACAGAATTCCGTGACGAATATGAAATTTCAACGAGAAACTTGTCGGAAAGCCCCTTCCTAGCGGACTTCGATGAAATTTAAATATGTTGTCAAGGTCATCATTTCGGACAACCTTTTCCTATACAACACTAGGCGGTCTCTTCTAGTTTCCGGGATATATTCGCAAAAAACCACTAAATTCTATATAAATGTTTAACTTAGACTACATTATTTCTTTTCTTATGTAGAATAACTCTCCCCCGCAGAATCTCTGTAGAATGATGAATACCGTGAATCGGGTTACTCGATCAATTTCTTATTCGCGACACTGTAATGAGCGTCGGTAAATTAAAACCGTAAAGTTAGTTGCAGGTGACTACGATGTGATTAGTAACAGAGCTATTGTACTATTATAATTATACCTAATACGTATACAAGTAGTATACATATGTAGTTTAACTGTAATAATTATGACGGATGGATACCAGTGTGTAACAAGTGCTCCGAGTGTTTTAGGCGTTGACTCCTTGATTGTTGCACGCGAAGACTCTGTAGATTCACGGTAAGGTAGAGTAACCAGGTTACCGACAAAAATAGGCGAAAAATGGTTTTACGTGCCTCAACTTTTCGTCCTTATGCGCTGGTCACGAGCTGACCAGTTTATGCAGATATTTATACGCATGATTTACGCGAATACAAAAATGACCATGTTTCTATTAATGTCTATGTATTGATGATTAATATACAGTAATACATTATTTCAGATTGGTAGGTATATATAGAACGCTTATTTTCTGTTGTTTTACATGTTTGTAAAATTCTAAAAAGAGAAGTTGTTTAATGTAACAGTGAAAACAGACAGCGCAACGTTGTCGAATACACGTCCTAAATGATAATATTATGCTTAACAGAATTTCCACTATACGTTAACCGTTCGAGTAGCGAACATGAACGCGCCCAGGCGTCTTCGCCAGAAACGAAACGCATCTGCAATAATCTGCATATCGGAAGATGCCAATACGGACTGCTTATTGGTTCTTCCGCACCCATCGTATCATGCACCCGCACACCTACGCACGCGGCCATTCCCAGCCCCGATATAGTTCCCTTCCATTTCCTACACTGGCATATTATAACCATTCAATTTGTCATATTCTTCTTCAACAAATTGTACAGATCTCACACGACGAACTCGCCGACGTCGCCCACTAAACTGATAATTATCTGCTCAATCTTAAAAACGGCCAAACGCGAAATTAACTTTCACGGTCAGCAGCATTGACTTTTGATTACTATGTTTCGTGCACACGGAGGAGTAATTTTATGGAATAAATCAGTAAGTCACCCGTTTCGTGCAATCGTCTATACAATCTTGCGGCAGACCGTATTATACTAGTTGTCGGCGGAAACATACATATATGGGATTCACGACCTCGCGAAATGCGGAAACACAGATTGGGATGCTGCGGGCGCGGGCGCAGCGCAAACCAATACTACAGAAATCGACTAGTACCCGAATATGAGGCAAGATTATGAATCTGTAGTTGTTTGTTCGTAGTGTCCACGAGAGGATCTCCTCGCAGATGAGAATCCGGATGAGGATTCTCGCTGGGAACCAATAACAGTTGCATTCTCGCTGGTTGACACTGCTAACCCCCTCAGGACCGACCATACAACCCGAAATGGTTTAACTGTGAAAATGAATGCATAAATGGCGTTATTCTTACTGTGAAGATCTGTTAAAAAAGTTTACTGCAAAATTGACCTTGACCGATTTTTTGAAGGGGGACGAACTTCTCGGAGGAACCGTCGGTCAAAAATGAACCGTTCTCTCGAAAACTGACGTTACAGTACAAATAAGTTTTAAACTTGTAATACTTCCATGATACTTTTCTTTCGTAATTCAATGGAATCCGAATAGCTGTGCAATGTCCCGAATAATTTTATTTCGTTTTTTCTTTTGCGAACGAACATGCTCGCGAGCAAACTGCAAACGATTTGCTTTCTTCCTAACAGTGAATGGTTGCTTCCCTTTTAATTTCTTAACTGTGGACAGTGTTGTATGACGTGTTGGATATTACGTACATTTGTAACAACACCTGCCGGATCAGTTATTTGCCTCGCTGTGGGCGAAGAATTCGAGGCATTCCTTGAAGCAGCACTTTCTTCGCAAGAATTTATGGTCCTGGCTCGGCCAATACCTTTTTTACCACAACTTTTAGCATTCTTTGATAAATTGTTCCAAACTATCCGACTTCGCTTCGAAACGTACAAACTTCTCGTGCAAGAATACTTTTCCCTTCCTTTTGAAATGTTTGCATTTCACCTCCGTATTGTGATTTTTAGAAAATTAATGTTATTCGCAAACGAAGAAACCGCAACGCGATATTATATTACTCGCGCCGAATATTTTGTTATATAGTTTTCGCTAATAGTGTATTTTATCTTACTCGAACATTATTGATCTAACATTATTTTTGAACGCGTCCGTGGAATTGAATCGGAGCGATCACAATTTCTGACCGTTGGAATCAGAGTTGTCGATACAGGCAGAGAATGCTATGCCAATAACCAAATACATAATTAGTAGGAAATTGCTAAAGAACTCGGTCACTGGGCCGAGGAATGGCAATAGCCCCTTTGTTTCGAGCGCTCGGATAATTGCCTCTGGATCAAAACCATTACCGCTCTCCGATTACTAATACAATGATTTTTTAATGAAAAATTTATCACAAAAGTCCATTCATAGGCCAGCACAAAGTTTTCTGTCCCATTTCACGTTTTGGTGTACGGTAACTGGTTTGGTCGAAGCCCTTCGTCGTTCAAGCTGGTTCTGAATTCTATATTGTTCACGGTCGTGCCAAATTTTACTTAGATCGGGCTTGTACGAGTCTATAACTCAACAGAAAGCTGTTTTTATATACGTCGCACAACTCCGATCAGAGATGTATTTTGTAGCGATGGGAGCTACCCAATTCTTTCTCACGATTTCCGGTAATCAAATTCTTCTACGGAAGAATCGTACTAAAATATAAAGTACTTGATACAGAGAGCTGAGCCCCAAATTTTTAGCTTTCTATTGTATGCCTTTAAAATTTCTCTTGTTTTCTTTAAACCAGATTTTCCCCAACGTCCTGTCTGAGCGCGAGTGTCGTCGATTTTGCACATTACACAACCAGACTAGCACAGGGCAGGATTTCCTCGCAAGCGGATTCAAGTGCTTCAAGTCTAGAATTTTCCAGAGGTTTCCCCATTCCTCCTCAACATGCATTTTTGGCATGACAACATCTGCCCTTCGTGGGGAAGAGACATACATATACGTAAGTACATTTTGTACATTACGAGGACATATATGTAGAGGGTGTCCCATTTGGAGTGTACCACTCAAATATCTCCGAAATTATTAACCTCTTCCCGTGCCGTTTAGTTCGACGAAATCCGGGCCCAAACGGTAGGGGTCAATGCGCGGTAAACAGACCAGAGTGATGCTCGAAAACAGTTGCAATACTAACCGAAATGTAAATACTTGTGATACAGTCATTTGTAAATCATTCCACGACTCTGACTCGTGATGTTTACGTTTGTACCTAAATCTTCATCACGAGTCAGACTCGTTAAAGTACGGGAAGGGGTTAACGAAAAGTGTTCGAAACAAAAGCTAAATATATGGTTTCGAGGGGGCCATAATTCTATGGTAATAGTTTCTCTTTTTGCAGGTGAGGAAGTAGAGGTCACATGAAGGTCACTTTCAGTGACTTTGTTTGAACGTTATCGTACTTTTTAATACACCTATCGAGGACAGAAATTATTTGAAATTACTTGTCGTCACACATGATCTAATGCGATCCTGTTATTACCATTTCATAGCTGGAAACTGTAAAGGACATTTGGCGTGTTGCCACGGAGCTAAGTTTTACGAACACATTTTTTTAAGTGCTAAGTGGCTATTCCTGTATTATTCGATCATAAGTTTACCGTTCAAACGGTTTCGAACGGTGCTCTTATTTCTGAAAAACCTATAGGTCGTTTTATAATAAATAAAATAAAATGTACTGTATTCAACGCGAAAAATAGTTGAAGACGAACGATACACGTTTTCGAGAATTAAATAGATCACTGTTGAGGTATAATAACACTTTTCAGCAAACTTATTTATAACCATAACGTTCGTGCCGAGGCGAAAAGTTGGTGTACGATGGCATGGGCGAAGAAAGAAGTTTACACGCGCTAATTACGATACAACATATCTATACTCTGACGAAACAAACAGGACGCTATTAACAAAGGGATGAATAGTACACGATGCAAAACAGGAGCTTATAATTATGGTAATTATAATCAAAACTAGATAAAGCTGGATTTGCCGCGAGACTGAGCTTGAACACAATCATTTCACTGATGACCAATTTTCATTCATAAGGTGTATGATTTTGAAATGTTGATCACAATAGCAGACTGTTTCTTGAAAACCTGGTCAAAATTCATAGCTCCATTGGATTTGCATAGAAATTGATATTCATATTCCTCGCTTGTTAGAGTTATTAAAAACTGCAAAATTCCGAATGCAAAATCTAATATCCCTGGTATAAACGTTGATTTTATATTCATTTCTGTAGAAATTCGTTATTTTCCAACAACATTTCGAGAACCGATATATTTTTTAAAAAAATTTTAGCGAAACTTTTTTACGTAAAAAGCATTTCTTTTTTTTTTAGATTTAAGAATATGCTAACATGTACCAATATATCCGAAACAAGTACTGATCAAATTTTGTCTGAAACACTTTTCAATTACACTACCGGAAATGCCTAAAGAATGGTGAACAAAACTTAACAGGTACACCCTGTATAGTACCTCGAAAATTCAATTTTACCTAACTTTTGCGAGAAATAGCACCACTGTGCGTCGCATAGTGCGGTTTTTGCTCGATCTAGCTGGCGAAAAGTCAACTTCATTAAACTCGTTCCAGGCAAAAACGACCTGCTACCTGATAAAGGTGAAAAGTTGGGAAATGCCAGAGTGCAATTGTTCTTGCCTTTGCGCTACCATCTGTTCGTAGTCCTTCAGAAATTAATCATCTCCAACCTCTTGTATGTATAGCTCAAATTTTAAAGGAGCCATCTAATTGTAAGGACATTGAGTGGCAAAAGAATTGTGAGTATTTTATCGATCACAATGTGTGCAGTTGTTTCAACTGCATTTTTCACTTTTTTTACTTCGTCCTCGTTGCGAAATATAGTAAAATGTCTGAACGGCTATAGAAAAATCGTTTAAAAAAAATTTTATTATCTCATAGCGTAAAAGATTAACGAGATTGTTAGATAAAATAATATAATAATTTTCTGAGAAATAATTTTCACTGTCATGAAACACAATAAATCAGAAGGTAAACAACGTTCGTTGACAATTTCGCGAGCAACCCGAATAATAAGAAAACTAAAGATGGCGAGAAGTTCCAGAATTTGATGTACAGAATGTCAGCGTGCTCAAACGGAATTGAATTAGGATCGAGATGTCAGTTTTTAAAAAGAAAAGACAGAAGGAGAGAAAGTAATTTAATAAGACGAGATAGCGGACAAAGAAGAAAACAAGAACGCTCAGGGAAACGTAGAGAAAATAATAAAACGATAAAAAGGACGAGCGTACAATAAACGAGGTAGCTGTGTTCGTCCGATTGAAGTGTAAAAATAGAAAGAATAATACTTCCTACATTATCAAATTCAAATATTTATGCGTGATCATTATGCGGATCTTCATGCAAAATAAAATTTGTATACATCAATTGCAATCTGTAGGAGCTAAGTAAAAATTGATTTCGCTCGTTAATAATTTTTATACGTCACATATCAACATTGTTAAACTCTTTTGATCTTTTTACTATTTCGAATTACACCTACTCATTTTTGTCATAATTACACTTACAATTTGTCAAGACTCGCACAGCAGTAAGATTATTTTTCGCAACAGTATTTAAAATGGCGGAATTGAATTAAAATAAAGAAGATATTTCCCTGTACGAAATAAAATATTTCATTTTCAAACTTATATACGAACTTCAGAATAAATAGGGTTATTTACTATTTAAATAATAATTTATTTAAATTTAAATAATTAAAATAGACAATATTTCTCTTCTCGCTTCTACATGATAACTGAACGAAAAGAACGGAGTATCAGTGTCCCTCATTGTAAATTAAAAATAGCGTTACACATACAGACATTTTGTGAATGCATTAGAAATGTGATATACATGCGTACATACTATAGTATACGGAGGTCGACGCTATAGCCTAGTCCCGAATACATATGGAAATTAGAAAAGCTCGTGCGGAACCGTGAGAAAAATAGGGAAATGATAGAATAGATCAGTGCCATGGCTGGCACAGAAGCATTCGTCGAGTTCAGTTGACGGAAAATAGAATTATAAAAATTCCAAATTCTGCCGCATACAATTGCGTTTTAAAATTCGATTATATCGTTACATTAGGTATAATATCATCTCTATTATACTAACACTTATTATTAATACTAACACTCTTATTCACACCACCTATATTTTCCTTTCATCAGCTAACAAAAGTTGGCATGAACTGAAAGTTTCTACGAAATGATTTTTCATAATACATATGTATGTATGTGTAAAGTGTGATCTCACTTGGCGTCTTTGTTTTTCTTGTTTCGTACGGTTTTGCGAAAAATTCACAGCTGTTGTAAAGTGTAGCTCCTCTCCAGAAAATTGTGGTGTTTCTCGGATCGTTTACTGTTTAAATTTTCTTCTCTTGTCCGGCATTGTGTCTTGACAATGTCCCTCTCAACCGTAACATCAACACAGACAAGTGTCTAGACAATTGCGAGCTTTGTTCCGGAAGGAAAGGGAAGCAGGGGCGTAAGGGACTCCAGACTCCAGAGTTGGACATCGCAGGGCTATGAGAATTCCTCATTATTCGGTCTGCGTCCTGCGTCCTGCGTTCTATTGTGCTCGACAGAGGCGAGACCTAAATTCGTGTTTATGCTTTCTACGGTTACATGCGAACAGTGTCATTTTTAGGTAACAGATATATTTAACTGTTTCGCACGAAGCCAATTCTATCGTGTACTCGAGTATCATTTATGTTTTGCTAACAATGTTTACATGATTGGGTGATTATTTACAATAGGGGATTCCTCGCCGGTTTTGAATGACCTTGAAATAGGTCACTACTGAACAACTTTTTCCGAAATTACGCAGACTGTTGAGCGACAAACATCTGTAATTTTGGTCGCATCAGTACATACAGTGATTTCGCTTTATATGTCGCCAAAGGCTGGATGATAAACGTCGCAGAATTATCCCCACTACCGTGTACCCCGTGAGGGGCCGCGAAGCACGAGAGGCCTCGGACGCCGAGGAGTGTAAACATAACACGGCCGTGTTGTTGACAAATATCGAGAATTTACTGTATTATGGTCTTTAAAAACTTTGTCTGTATTGTTCTTAATAGATACAAAATTTTTAACTTATTATATGGTAAACGTTTCATCGCATCGAATAACAAAGAATTAGTTAATCCGATAAGCAATCGCAAAAGACAATCAAACAAGGAGAAAAGAATCTTCGAGAATTCCAGTGCTATCTCTTTCTTTTTTCATAGCTCCCGGTCCGTGCACTAGAGAATTAAGAATGTCTGTATCAAGTTTATTTTCAAAAGAATCGTCACGGAATGCAACAATTACCGTATATTATCACTGCTTCGCGTTTACTCACGATTGTCCACTCTTAATCTCAAACGTCACATTTTTAAAACTTGCAGCACGCAACTCGGAGGAGTTCAGTTGCTGATCCCTACTTTATTACGGGACTCAATTTTTCGACACTGTAGATACTCGAATCTTGAATCGATTGCTCCGCGTGGCGGGTGCAATACACCTTACACAGTCATCGGAAACTCTTCCGCTCTGCCCCGAACACTAATTATTCACATTCAATGAAGATCTCTTTCGCACGGCGGTAATCGCCCTGTTCGTCTCGGAATCCGGAATTACATTACATTCACTCTAACACATTCTAAGCAAACTTTGTCCGAAGACGCAATAACGGTCTGCTTCAAGCGTCGGTGATGTCGGTTCAAAAGCAACCGACGCTCTAAGTACGTTAGTAGTAAATTTCATATATACAGGGTCTCCTATTTGAAATGGACCACCCGAATATTTCCGAAATTATTCGTGATAAAGAAAAATGTTTGAAACGAAAGTTAACGATTTCATGGAGGATATAATTCTATGGTAATGGTGTTTTTTTTTTCTTTTTGTAGATGGACGAGTAGAGCATTAAAAAATTATTCACCTTCTTATATTGAAAAATCCAGTTTAGGTGACACATCAAATGCAATATTACGAGATGGTGCTCGATACTAGTGCACGGTCGCCTACTTGATTTATCTTTAACATAATTCTCGGATATTTATAAAAAGCTACAACTCATATTTCGACTCGATTATTTTTGTGATCGGAAAAATCGTATTGTTGTCTCTTCGCGAATGAATTTTCGCAATACATTACTGTTTGTATATTTCAGCAACAGTATGATTTACAGCACTATTTATCATTTCGAACAATGCACCGTAACATCGCGCATACCTCTCACTTTCTAGGTACCGACAAAATGTATGAGAAACGAAAATATTTCATGTCTCCTGTAAAGTCCAAATACATGAAATCATGCATTACATTTTTCTTTTTCTCGTTTGACAAAGTTATATAAAGCCGATAATACTATGCGAGAATGAAATATGAAATCATAGGAAATTTACTATTCACGAAAAGAAAACTGGCCAGTAACTTTCTAAACAACGTGTAGATAGACCCTGTAATGTGGAAAAAATGTGTAAAAGGTGCCCATTTTTCGCACGCACTCATGCGGATACAGCTTCAATACGGCTGACGACCGGTGCAAGCGTCAATCAGGCTTGGTTTCGGTGAATTCTTGTCAATCAATGTTTATATCGACGGAGCTTGTGTCGGTGAATTCGATATGCATGCACAGTGGCTCGCGAAAGTGTTCGCGAACGCCATTTAAAACAATACAACTTTTTCAGAAACGGGTTTACCAAATGTCGTGCAAAAAAGATTTTAAACAAATTGCAATTGCTAAGTATCACACGAGAAAATAAAAAAGGCACTTTCCGAAAATGTTCTATTTGAACCCGTAATGACAATTTAAGAGTCAAGAGTGGTCACGTGACTACAGACGAGAACAGTCCCGCGCCCGGCGGGCAGCAGTGCCCGTGCGGGCATTCCGAGCCCGACGGGCAGCCCGGGCGGGCAACCGTGCCCGTGCATGGTTCTGTACACGTCGGGAAGTGTTAGCCTTGCATGCATCGGGTTCCGTGAACTATGCATCCCTGAACCCGGCCAGCAGAAATACTGTCATTAATCACGATATCTCCGTAAGAAACTTTCAGCGATCGGTATAGGCCAGTTCTCGGATTCAGTCCTTTAATTAGGTCGAACTGCTTTAAGTCTAATTCATCCTGGAGCAATCAACGTGTTCTGCCCCCAGGAAATAATTGACCAATCAACGTGCGTAATTTTCGCTTTTCGTTCGTTCGTTCTCCCATTCCAGGAGACGGATATCGTGAAAAAATTGGTGAATCAGTTTCGCGCGAATAATTATAATTACACAAGGATTTCTCTAGAAACATTCAAATTTTTTATAGTAACGTGAATATATCGACATTAACACTTAACCTACCATGGTCAAAATGACCGGTAGTATATTTTACAAGTATTGAAACTATAAAAATTCACATATGGAAAATAATGGAATAAATTTTCTTGTCGAAGCATTTATTATTGAAAATTATGGACAATCTCAATTTTAAGGTTGCCATTTTTATTAGGCAATATTTAGCAGATACTGTTAATGCTTGGTAATTGAATAGCATAATATTGAAAATTGTTTTGATAATATCTCGTTAACATATAGGGTAATTTTGTTTATATTATTACACGCAACGTAAATATTCATAGCGATAACATAGTTATTGGTCCAGCTTGTCTAACCAATCGCGGTGAAATAATCTGCTCGATGGTTCGAAAATTTGTGAGGGAGCTAGTTTGTCGAGCAACAGTGAACTCCTCGCATTTTGGAAACATTACGGAAGTTGAGAACCAATCTTACGGCAGATTTCATCGTTAACGGCAGTCGTTCGGGCCAGAAACGACTGCAGCAAATGTCCGATTAAGCTCGTTTGATTCGAATTTCCAATCCGCCACGTCCGCACCCTTCATTTCATTTCTTATTCGCCTTCGAACATTCATTTCTATTCGCACAAAATTGGCTATCGCCGGTGAAATTTAAACGTAATTGAAAAGTAGATTCGCGCTTGCTTTGAAACAAAAAGGACGTGTAATTAAATTAAATATCACACTATCGTTATCATTATTATTATCATTGTCAATGTCATTGTTGATGTTATAAAATATTCGAAAAACAAAATCGGTAAACAAGTTTATTGAAGATTACATCTATATATTAGACAAATATGGTATAAGAGCTAATTAGTGGTTCAGGAAAATATTAATAAAACGATGGATTCTTTTGCCTTTTTAGCAAGTATAACATTATAAGTCTACCTCTATGTGAAAATTAGAAAGAAACTGAAATAGTGAATGAAACTTAAATTCTGAATGATTGGGGGTGGTTAAATCCTTCCTTAAATCGATGTCTAATTTACTCATTCCGTACATTATAGGAAACGAACATGATTCTAGAATATTACCTTATCAAATATTAACCAGGGCTGGAGAATGACCAAGGGCATGGCCCGCGCGTTCGCACGACTTCCGTCTTCTAGAGTCCTTTACTCGAGAATACCTAAAACATTAAATATCGAAATATATGAATTTCAAAAACCATAAGGTAATTGATAAGGACGATGATTATAAGAACAACAAGCTGAACCTTTTAAGCTATCGATAGGACAGAAATATATCTTTCTTTGTGCTCTATTCGTACACCTCCTTTGTATCTTTGTACCCTAAGGAATCAGCATGACTCTCGGGGTACGAAGATCTATCTAGTTAACCACAGAATAAAGGAACAAGCAGGATAAACCGAGACGAATAAGATCGTGACAGTAAAGAACAATGGGCTAAGAGAAACCTTTGCCTTTGTTCCCTGGAACTTCCGATTGCATTTTTCTGTCTAATTTGTCACATTGTTCGTCATGTTGGTAGAGTATTTTCGATATACATAATAAATAATAATAGTGCAATGTCCTAACGTAGGTTAACCAAATGAATTGAGCTGATCTCGTTTCCTTGGATTTTCCATTTGAGTTATAATTCAATTAATTAAAATCTCATACAAAAAAAAAAGACAATGGGCCCAGCTAAAAGTACATAAATAAATTGTAAATATTGTGCAATTAAAGAGGGTCATTGGAGGTATTAAGTAGAGACCTTTCAGAAATATTCTCAACGCCTTTGACTGGATAAACAAGTTCTCATCTGACAGCAGATAGTGACGTGCCGCGTAGGCGTCGCGTCGCGTCGCGTCGCGCCGCGTCGGTAACCGTCGACCGATACGACCCATTAAAGCACGTACTCTACACCAAGACCCTCTCCAATCCTTGACCCAACCACAAATGCTTCGAAAGGTAAGTACCGTCCTCTCAGCCACTTTCTGAACTCCGTAAAAACGCGTTGCCTTTGAAAATACATGTATTTACGTAAACAAATGTTCTGTTTAAATATACAGGGCGTTCACGCTATTACTAGCCAGCGTTTCCGAAAATCCGACAACTTCGGTACGAAAAGTAGCTTCACATCGTTATGAAATATTCAAAATGTTTCTGCCATTTCTCACCTTGCATGACCTTGAAGATCACTGTGCAGCATACGGATGAATTCGTCTAGACACGCGCTTTCATGCGATGTGAAAGAATGTACAGCATTCCATTTAAAAAATTGGAGACCACCTTCGTATCCAACAAAATAGTATAAACACAAAAAGATTACATACGCCATTATGTTGCGTTTAAAAAACAGTACTACTTTTTCCTCTCTCATTTTTTTTTTCTAATATTTACTATTTACAAGAAAAACGCTGGCTAGTAATAGCGTGAACAACTTGTATAGTTGTATCGAGGGGCAACGTGTAATATAATGTGGATACAGTATAATAATATACATATTGAAGCACGAACTACTTGAACGAAGAAAAGTAATTTAGTCCGTCAAGTGCCTACACGCGCGTACAATTCAATTGCGAAAAGCTCTTTAGTTTGCATTCTGAAAGTACGTACCATCGCATTTACTTGATAGAGCCCTTATACGTATAGCCTAACTGTATGTACTATCGATTTGAGATTCAAAGTACTGCTTATGGAATGCCCCTAAGCTTAAGACTAGAAACGCCGTTTCAGGACTACTAGAATTCAAATTGTTACCTAGGAAACTGATTAAAACCCATCGCCTGAAGCACTACTTGCTATTCAGCAAATATTTCTCCAAAGAGTTCGCTACAATTCCCATTTAAGGAAATATAAAAATAAAAAAATCAAATAAAATGTTCGACATCAAAGAGCTCGGTCAAGATCAATTGTACACCAAACTTTCTTAACAGATCTTCGCCATAATCTCTTCATACCCTGTACATGTATAGAGTAGCCAAGATATACGTATAACATGTCGTTGCATATAAACTCTAAAAATGAAGAAAACTGGTAAGCGAGCTATCATTCTGTACCAGATTATGCATTATGTCATGTTCAAATATCAATTTGGGTATCACGGTTCGTTCTCGTGTTATTGGGATTGAAAAATCATTCCCACGTATTATCAATTTCCAAATGATGGTTATCAATACGATATGTATGTGCCACCGAAATCATAAAACCGTCATTTCTATAGTTTTATCACCATTCAACAGGTGTAGGTACATATTGGAAAATCGTAGCATAGAACCGCCTATAGTATCCTCTTTATAACTGAACTTTGTCGATCTCTTTCGAATGGTATTCTTATCATATCCCCCTATTCTATTCAGTTCTTATTGACAAGAACGAGATACCAGCCAATCAAAAGATTACAGAACTGTGTTCACTGTAACTCTGTCCACCGAGGCACAATTTTGATACATGCAAAAGTCGTGTTCGATCAGTTTGTAAATAAATCGCCTATGAGCAACAATACCTAGACATATATGATTCGGTAATGAAGTTATACAGTGGAATCTCCGTTATATGAACTAATTAGAGGAGAAAAAGTGAATAAATGTGAATTCCGGTCACAGTACCTATGTTGAAATAGTAATATTAAAATCAGAGATGTTTTAAACTGTCACATAAGTCTGCAAAGTGGAACGCTTCAGTGTAATGAAATTCGTTTGCACTCCCAGATTATTTTAATGCGTCCTGAATTTTTGTTGCTTGTATCAAAGGAATGGCGTAGCGACATATTATGCAGAAGTAATGCTGCACACTTTCTGCGCCGCGCAATCCTACTCTCCTTTTAATAGTCTCGTCCTTCTATTAAATCTCTTATACAGGATGTTCATGCTATTATCAGGCAGCGTTTTTCTTGCAAATAATCTTGCATTTTATTTTTCTCTAATATTCAAGAGGACAAATTAATTCTGTTTTTGCAAGGAACGTAATGGCGTACGTAGTTTCTTTGTTGTGTTTGTACTATTTTTTTTTTGCAGGGACGAAGGTGACCTTCAATCTTTTAAATGGAATACTATGTGTATATCTTTTTAGATCGTATCGAAGCGTGTGTCAAGATGAACTCACATCGAATAGGACACGATGGCCTTCAAGGTCGGACACTGAGAAACCTTTGATTTCATTTGCAAAAAATACATTGCTACTTTTACACAGGCATTATTTTTGAAACGTTCATTTACAGGAAAGACTTAATCAGGCGGAAAGTTAACATCTAAAGAATGTTAAATAATACCGGTTAATTCTATTCTTACAAGCGATATTGTGATGGGAAAGCAATAAAATGATTGAACGTTGAATATTTATTAGAAGTGTTAGTTACCAATACTTCAATAAATATACCAGATTTGTGATCGATTTTGTCGGTAAAGTATCGGCAACCTATAAGTCCACGTCTAGTAGCATGTATCATGGTATAATCCTTTTAAGATGTATGTAAGTGTCTTGCATGGTTGACTGCCATGGGACGTAGTACATTGGCCGAGTGCCATGTATCAAGATCAAAGAGCACAAGTTTCAGTGCCCACGCAGTAAAATTAAATTAGGAGTTATGCATAGAAAGTTTCCGGTACACCTAGAACTTTAAGTTGACTGCAGTAAAAGAACTGAAGAACTGAAAATTTCTCGTCTTACGATGCAAGTTTAATTGACACACATTTGGAAATATTGTACAACGTCGTCGGTAGTATGATACGAAGCGTTTATTTTTTTTTTTTTAAGTAACTATTAGCAACTTTCAGTGTAATAATAAAATATTACGTGCACACCAAATAAAATGAAATAAGAAAATATAAACTAAACGAAAATGTAACAATTTCTCGCGCCGCATTTTCTGAAATAAGGTCGACCCCGTAATGGGAGTATAACAACCGAGGTTACACGATTTCCACGATTTCCGCCATTTCCAAATGGTGTAACGAACAGTGGACACGATTTAACGATCGTTTCATTCGGTAACGAATCATTCTGTCCAGTCGGCAGCGGAAACGAAGTACAATGGTAGCCGAAGGAAGCAGAGTTCACATAACGCGACCATATGGAAGAAATATTGTACCGTAGTGCGCAGCGCAGCGGTGAGCTACACAGGACGCGTCGTGTAAGGTATCATAAGCTGCTTTCTCCGTAACTGTAAATAACAAGGGGAGAGATTCCCATCCCGCAAATTCCAAAAATTCTAAAACTTTGGGGATACAAAAATATCTTTTTCTTCTTCAAGTTTTTCAAGGCTGATCTTTCACAAATTTGAAGGACTTTTTCTCTGGGGAGCTATGAAACTTTTCCCATCGAGATTAATGAATTATATAAATTAAAATGAAAGAGCTTAATTCGACCAGTGATGTTTTCGGCGATCTGTGCATTAGCTGACAGAAAAAGGAAATACATTTCAATGGTTGAAGATATTCAGCATTAGTTTCGATGACTTCCTTTCATCTGTTGGGCAACTGACAAATCCCGTCGCGAAGAAAAGCTAGCGGGTTCGCTTGTGTAAGTCGTCAATGCATTTCCAGAGCTCTTGCACTCTTTTGAAGTGCGTATCAGACAGGTGATGTCGGAACGATCGGAATGGGTAGTAATCCAACGGAGCTATGTAGATCCGTTGAATAAGCCGCGCAAGGCGGAGCCTCTCGTGCCAGGCCAACGAATAAGGTAACGTCCTTTCTTCTTTTCGCGAAATGTGGCCGAGCGTTGTCATCGTTACAAAATATTATTAGGTATAATACTTGAATCAGTTTTCTGCCGTTTATTAGCAGACGTTGGGACTGACAGTATACGTACTTGTATTTCTGTTTATTCTATAGGTCAGGTACGTACTAGAGAACGAAACTGTAAATTCTCCAACGACAAGAGATGCGCGAAGAATTCGAGATTTTGCTTATCTTTTAGCCAGAATGGCAACGAGATAGACGTCGCAATTCGCAAAAAACTGACGAGTTACCGGGCGGTGTTAAGAGTGAAGCACATGTAAAGCATACCTCGTCAGAAGCATCCTTCAGGAGGATCATCTTCTAGATTACCTTGCTGACTGGTCTAAGCTCTCTTGCGGAGAGTAAACCATACTTCAAGTTGGAGGGGTAAGATTTCCACGTAACGATATCACAAGATCAGGACGAAATTCGCATAAAACTCAACGAAACCACCGCTGTCTGGGAAATTTCAAAGATATTTTGTCCAAGTTCGACGAGCTTCTAATTTGACTGGGAAGCATGAACAAAGTACATACAAGCATCCCGCGCGAACCAAAGGTAAACCATCCAGGTTTACATTTGCAGAAACACCCTCGATCTAACAATAGCCGTCTCTACAACAAGATACATCGTGGGAAACAAAAGCAGAATTGTATTTAGCTACTCTGTTACTTGGATTTATACTTTCACAATTAATCTGCCCTGTTATTCCGTATTGTTAGCAACAATTACATCTTCCACGCTGAGAAACACAATACCGTTGTTAACATTCCGAAAATATTTGTAATTCACTGGATACCCTTTACATTCGAGTGAAATAGAAGCGGCTCGCGGTTCCTGCTAACCGTTCATATCGATCCGACAGCGGGCAGAACGAGGAATTCGAGATGACCAGTCAACGGTTTTAAATTTTCTGTAACCGTATATATATATATGTCTAATGATTATACAGTATGTAACAAAAATAAGTAAACGCGAACTAATGAATAACTGAATTTTGGGGGCGAATCAACTCCAGTACCAAAATCTATGTATAATCTATTTTTTCTCAAGTTTTTAATTTAAATTATTTTTATTTTGTTGACCGAAAAGGGGGGGGGGGCTATGACTGAACAGGGCCCCGTAGAAACGAGAACAACAAACGTGGGCAACAATGTTTCTCGATTGTCTTTCGTGTACGGGTCGCAAGATTCGACTTCGTTAACAGTGGTTGCGGTCAATCATTTAGGCTCCGTCTTTACGATGGCTACTAAGCAACATACTTTTTCAGCTGTTGTGCTTCTCATTAAGTTGGTCTCGAGCACGGTATGAAGGAAAGGAGAAACTCGTTTACTGTTACGAGAAAGAGAACACATCCCGAATGCCTGGAGAGGTACTGTTTGCCCGCAGATGCTGGCAACTGCGAAACTTTGTTGTTCGCCGCTGCTAAGTGAAATGAGAATACCGATTGTTGTAAAAGAAATTCGTGTATTCTATCTCGATCGTACGACGTGTTTTAGTAGCGTATATGTTAGGCTGCGAATTTTTCTGCGAAATAAAAATTTTCCTAATCGGTCGTACGAATTCGAAATTAAATAGAAATTTACTTCCTCTATCAACAACTTTAATATGACAAGAATAGCGTGATAGTGCTGTTAAATTGTTCCCGATGTCTCCATAGTTACGTATGCATTTTATCGATTCAGTTTTGTAATAAATGCATACAATTTGCAATTCACAGTAACGTGTTCATGCAACATATTTGGATATTATGTATGTAAATATGTACTCTATTATACATATATACAGGGTGATACCAGTTGACCGTAGTGTTTTTTAATTAAAGTAAAGCACAAACTGTTCGAGATATTTCAGGTTTCATTAGTTTAACACGAACGCTGCTCTATGACGTTAATTGTGAAACATGATATCATTGAAGTGACCCCTCGGCTTTTTTCACGAGCCAGACTCAATTTTCCGCTACCTATTCACATAATTGGGGCTCGATTTCATTAATGAGAAATTGTTTTTCAGCTCGTCAATCGTGTTTTTATTTCTCAAAAAAAAAAAGAAACAAATAAACAACTACAGGAGAAAGATTAATTCTATCGAGTCGTATGATTCTCGATGTCTCATTTTTGTGAAATTATGCGCCCATGTGGCTGATTTAATTTTACACAGTTTTAGTTTGTATTTTTTTCAAACAGATTTACATTCTGAAAACTTCACCGAAAATATATAGGAACAGATGATCTCGGAAGATTAGCTACAATCATATAGTCGTCGATAAAGGTATTTGAGAAATTTACATATGTCAGGCGCAAGCTTGTTGCAACAGGCGTTGATGTCATACATGCATGCCTAATCCGTAATTCTCTGTGCTAAATCCATTTGAAATCTAGTGATCGTGTTAGCCCATTATACACTAGTTGCTTCCAAATACCCGAAAGAGTAAAGTAGTACTTACATGGAGACATATACATACTTTTTCAATTGAACAGCATGAAATATAGAAAGACTATATAGCCGATTTAAGCGCACAGTGTTGTCGCAAAAATGCTGTGAGCAATAACTTTCAATTGTCGGTAGGTATGGTAACTCTCGATTTCATCCAGAAAACTCGTCCAATGGCATAAAAATGCTTGGATTCCACGGCATGCGCATCGCCAATTTTTGGCCTACTTCTAACGCTTATATTACCAAATATCTGCGTAATCTCGTCAGCTGATGACCAACGCGCGCTAGACTGAACCTTCCTCTTTCGAATGAGCCCTTTCCCAGCGACAAAATATTCTCATACAAAGACGAATAGTTGAGGCACGTGAAACCATTTTTCACCTATTTTTGTCGGTAACGTGGTCACTCTACCTTATCGCGAATTTACGGAGTCTTGGCTAATTATTATGAGTCAAACCTTGACTATTATCAAGGATAAAGGTGCAGTTTAGGGGACCTACGTATCTGATAAGCTACATATTACGTTTGATTAGTGTTCCATGTGAAACGTGATGTCAATGATTGTCTAGATTTATGACTCGATCCTAGGAGGAGCGATTCTCGATGTACGGATCTGCGAATGACAGGGGCGTGTGCGGATAAGTGATCGGCAGGTGAGGCAATTAGACAATTGCCCCCTACACGCTGGCCAACGATTCAATTGTTAAATCAATATTAAAATGTGAGAAACAGGAAAATAGATAGCGAGAAATACGAAAACCTCCGAAAGAAAGGTCGACGAAAATGTATAATTTTGATACTTCAATTAAATTGGGTACGGATCAGAAATCTTACTTCCAATGACACGAAAAATCTTTTGCACTATCGGTAATCATTAGACTGCGGATTTTATGCATTTATGACAAAAATAGGTAAACACAATTTAAAGCAGTGTCTGAGATTTTCTGGTATATTCTATTGTATTCTGCTTTATTCTAGTATATTCAAGTATATTCTGGTATATTCAGCTGTATTGTAGTATATTTTGGTATATTCTGGTATGTTTTTATTTCGCTCCTGTCTTGCAATCAATGCAAATATTTTTTGTTTTGCATGAAGATCCGCAGTCTAGTTATCATTAATAAGTATAAATAACAATAAATGTTTATACCTCAACACCTCTTTGTTATCTTATGCCTCTTATAATCAGTAGAATGTATTACAATTTATGAGCGTACATATTTGAAGCATTCGTCGCACCACTTCGAAGAGACATTATTTATCCTTTAAGTTTCTTTTTCAAGCCCTACATATGTGCATTACGAGCGTGTGCCCGTTGACAATGGTTAGTGAAGCCTGAAGCCCGAAGCCTGAAGCGAAGAGATTGTTCAAAAGGGAACGTAGACAAAGGATATAATAGGAATTCCTTTTTATGACCATCACCAGCTAAGTCTTGTGAATCTGACTTTAGTAAAATTCCTTTTATATGCGCGGAATTATTTCCGTTGCTTTACCAGTTGCATTTATCTTACGTATTTGAATTTACAAGGAAACATCAAATGGAATGGCATTTCATACGAAGGTCCAACGAGAAAACTTGGTAACTGAAAAATTCGATGTCATGATATGTAAATATTTGATATGTTTACCTCATTTAAAATGTTTACCTCACTCATTTAATTCGCAAGAAATATTTCATTTATGAGACGACGAAAAACTTTTGTTTTTCAGATTATGTTACTTGTGCTTCTTGTGAACAAAAACATTACATTATCTAGAGTAAATTTGTTTCTCTACATCTAGTACACACAACAAATTGTACCGTTAAATGTGTTTTTTGCAATATAAAAAGTTACAAGAGTTATTACCGGTAAATCTCGCTAAACACCGGAGTCGCCGGATCAAGATTTGCTCCCCCACTCTAATTTGCCCGGTCACGTGACCGTAACTGGGACGTCACGTGACTCTTACTGGCAGAGAGAGGGTAACTTTTTCCCCTCGATTCGTGCTCCCTCCCCTCCCCTGCCTTTAACTGCTATTTTAAACTCTGCGAGTTGGCGTACAAGTATGTACAAAGTTTTTGCCGCTGAAGGAAGCAACTAGTGTGGCCAGAGATATTAAAGTTGTATAAGTTCTACTGTTATTATATAACACATTCGAAGCAGAGGCTCCGAATGTCATCCCAGCGGAGTTGTTAAACACAAATAACGATGTGCCAACATTACCGCTAGGATGCTAATGTAAAAGAAAATAGTTACTGAAGAAATAACAGACCGCGACTTGGATGAAGAAACCGGCACAGCACTACTAGTACCGCTGCAGAAAATTTAAGCTATCATGTTCATTTGCAACTTCTGAAACATTATGTTCTAAAGATAGTAATTATACTTGTGGGACTGGACGACAAAACAACGTCCACGTTAACGTGTACCTCCGCGGAAAGTAGTATTTACACGTTTAATTTATGAATTTTCGGTAAATGTAGCTAAGGAGAGTCGACACATTAATCATTCTAACTAATTAATAACTACCGAGCAATAAAAATAATATACATGGAAACCGTATTAATTCTTGTGAAATTTTATGGTATTTCAGCTAAATGCATTATATTTCGTGCTCTTAATTACTAGTCGTTGGATGTCGAATATTTTTACTCGGAACACAATTATCCGTATTCGGAAACGTAAAAAAAACATTCTGTTATACCAGCCCGTCGACCGTATCTCAATGAAATGTAACCATAAACCAAGAAAGCTACAAAAGCTTTTTTATATAAAATTTAAACGGTTTGTCGCGGTGAAAATATTTGCCGTCAGCGTCTAATTAATAGCACAGGGCATAATACAATTAGTGGAAATATCACATAAATTTACGTTTTGCTTGGTATACCGTGAAACTTCCATCTAGAAACTCTCACCATATAGGTATAATATTCACGTGGTTCTCGCATTTGCCTCTGGTTTGTATTAACAAATTTTTACGAAAGTAAAATAACAACTTGTTGAAAAAATATAAATCAACGAAATAAGTCGATACCGTGAAAAACAACATTGATTGGAAATGTGTGAAAAACTCTTGAAATATTGAAACACACGTTTTGCTAGTGGCCGTAATTGTTACAACTAAACTGGAGAAAGTATATATTATAAAATAATAAAATAATAAAAAAATGAAGTGTTCACAGTCACGTATGCATGTACACGTAACCCGTGCAGGCGATGCGACCTAAAACAAAAACAGGAAAGTTTCTGTAAACCAATCGTTGTTCTTCGTGACATGCGACAGTTCGCAATTTATATGTGACATCGACTAGGTCACGGAGCCACGTACGAGCGTAGTCCGTTTGGCGCCGAATTTTCGCCAGGAAAAATGGGACTCTGTCTCCCTTTCCGGAAAATGCGTGCTCAGGGTGCAATGGAAGGGAAGGTCATATAAGGTTCTCCACACGAATTGTCCCATTGGACTGCATTGGACTACGGAATGGGACCAGATAACAACCCAACCTATTCAACTGAAAAATTTATTACGTGTCCTTCCTCGTTCGTTTTACATGGATCCAGTCCCTTCTAAATAATTCTTTTGAAAAAAAAAACCCTCTTGGTAAACGATTGCAAAGAATGCTGGTGACCATATTACGATCGATTAATATAAAACTGTTATTTCAAAACGCGACCGCTTGCGTTTTACTTTCAAATCAGTCATGAACTTTTGCAGCAATCATCCAATATGGCATAATACATAATACGGCACGAGCGGAATTTTCAGCTGAGGATTATGCAGAACCTTCCAGCAACTTGACGTGGTCTCCTGGGCAATGGCGTGTCTCAAAGCATCGATATATCTCTTATGCAAGATGTTTCATAACTCAGCTATGCTGTAGCAGCGTGTCAATGTTATCTATCGCTGTTTTATAAACTCAAGACTTCGAACAACTGATACAGCATAGAAACAAATAAATAGTTTCGATTAATACTTTTTTTTTATGCACTGTATCTACTTCTTAGAGAAAGATCTCAATGAAGTGAAACTAACAAGTTACGCGGTCGAACTACGTAACTCCATTCTTGAAATGATGTATAAGGTCAGCGTGAACCACCGAGGGAAACGGGTATTTAAACGGGTTGCTACCCACCACCGAAAACTTTATTCCACCGAGGAAGAGGGACGACGACAACAAACTGTTCTAATGCCACAGAATTTAAACCAAGTCAGTGCACAGTCAACACTCCATAGGAAACTTCCGAAAGTAAACAACAAGAAGAAAGAATCGCATAATACGGCAAACATGTGTGTTAAATTGAGCGTCTCCTTCGCTTTCGAATGTTGTACCTGAAAAGTGTAAACAGATGACGGACCGAGGACAGCGGCAGGGGAGAAAGTACGAGGATGTTCCGTTTATGTTTTCGCGGAAAACGACGCCTCTGATGGGTGTGTATGTGTGCGTGCGGCAGTACGTTGCGGTCGAGGCGTCCTGGACGCGCAGTCGGTTGTTAATCGTTGGCCAAATCGGTTACGGTGAAAAGTGTGGATTGTATTTTCCTACGCATTTGCAGCTCAAGTTTATTCTACACCCCTGCCTATTTTGGTTTTAATTGAATAACGTGTGTACATGCACACTCCGGGAGATGAACGATTTCAATTTTTTTGCGCGTTACGCATGAAAATCAAATTGCATTTTACCAAACTGTTTAGTTCTATTTGACAAAAATAACATTTTCAACGTATTTTGTATTCAATATTTTTGCGCGCCTTATTCGACCGAGAGAGAATTTCCGAGAATACAATAAACTATGATTGATTAGCTAGCGCCGGGCTGTGACACACGTTCTTGGCACGAAGGAGCGCAAGATTTAAAAATACTTTCGTTGTACGGAACGACGACACAACGAACGGTTTCAATGGCACGGTTAGGTGAAATGGTGTTTACCGAAAACAAACAGTGGAAATGCAGCAACCGAAACGTTTACCCTCGACAGTACTTAAAAAAGCAACAATCTGACTGATAGCTCGCGATGCAAGTAATCTATCGGTTTTCAGTAACCCAACGCGAGAACAATTCTGTGCACCTGTGTACCCTCGTCAGTCCAGGAGCGACGCTATCGGAAAAGTCTAATGGCCATGTACAATTTCTTCTTTTATAAAAGCTTTTCCTACCAACTGGGAATATCCTCCGATACATTCTTTTGTCCTAGCGACATAAGTCTCTGATTCTACAATCTTTTTCCGAAGAGAAGCGCCAACGAAACGTTCATTTGTGTCCTTAAGGGGGATTATTCTTCATTGAACGCGTCGTTTTTTTTGCGTAAGTTCATAGGAGAAAAAATTTATCGGACACGTGCACGGACCTAAAATTCCTTTTACCTTTTTTTGTTTCATGTTTTGCCATAAATGCGCAATTGAAACGGTTTATTTTCGAAATTTTTAAGCGCAGACAAAAAAAAAGTATTTTTACGGATGTCCACGTTATTGTCATCTCACTTCGGAGTTGCTCTTCCGCGGGGTGCTCGTAAAACTACTACTTTGCCGAACACTGTAACGATTTTCACGGAACTTTATCCTTTTCCGTCTGAACGCGTGGGATAAACCTTCCCCGTTACCATTTCGACCCATTTTAACTTGTTCAACAAACATCCAACTAGTTCAAACAACAGGTCAGGATGTATTGATGGCATTCCTGTGTACTACCCCTGACGAAAACTATTCGACCGCGTTTAAAAATCGCATAATCTTCTTAAAATTGAACCGAATGAGTTGAGGTTTCTTGACATGTTAGAAAATTTTCAAAAAAACTCCCATTGGTCGGAATTCGGAAGACTAAAAAGTAGAAATTTTTTTCGATTTTTTCATCTGTGCCTATAATGAAAATTTGAAAAATCTTTCATTTTTAATGTAAGCCCAAATAATTCTTTATACACTCTTATATTCATGATTTTCATAAAGTATTTTCTGTCGGGGGTAGCAAAACAGTCGGACAACAAAGTATTTCAATTTTAAACGACGTGTGTTCTAATACCAGATATTCCACCGTGTATAGCATTGTCGGACAATTAACATCCATCAGGTAGAAATGCTACCGAATTAATTAAACATGCCATCCCTACGGACTAAATTGTTATTACACGTTTTTAGCAAGTGTATACATATATATATACATACGCTTTCATTGCAGCAACAATTCGTACATTCAAACAACATGGTTCATAAATCCATAAATGATGATCGAGGTATTTCTAATATTTTAACGAGACGATGTTCGAAACAAAAATGCAGTAGAACAAAAATTTTGAAAAACAGTATTTGATTTTTAAGTATTTTTTGTTATTTCATTGTAATTACGTCGATTACGAAGATCAGTCTTTAAATGTTTTTCATACCATTATTAAATGGATCCCATTTTCTGTAGAACAACGTTTCATCAAGAAATATTAATTTAATGCGCAATATTAATTTAACCAACAGCGGATATATTTCTTGAGTATTTTGCATGGGCAGTCGTCGAATATTAATTTTAATTGTTACATTTCACCGGCATCGTAATGTTCACTGAAGTTACGGTTATGAAAGAACCTAAATACCATATCGATCCTTTCATTAACCGATACTTTAGCCGTGACGGCAATTATTCCATTTTTGGCCCCTCGATCAAAAGAATTATTGCCACTTTATAATACACTCGAACCTCGGTAATTCGAATTCCAAGTTAAAATCTTCCGGAGGTCTCGACGTACCGAGATTTTTTTAGTGAAATGGATTTAACAAACGAAAATTCGATTTTTCGATTATGCATGCTTAAATGAAGAAAAATTCAATGTTTGAAACTTGAATTTCTTATTTTGCCAGCGAAATTTTCGGAACTTTTCAACATATTAAATACAATTCCATTGGAAATTACAAGTTTCAACAGCGTGCGTCAATTCATTGGCAGCGCGTAAAATGGACGAGATTGCATCAGCTATTGATTACATTCAAAATAGACGGGAATCCATCAAAAGGAGCTAATAAATTGGCACGGGCCTTGTCATCGATCATGCTTCATTAAATCTGGACAGCTTAATATCAGCGGAGGACTTATAGACTGCTCTGCACACTCTGTTACAACTGACTGTTACTTCTTCGAGGAAACGTGAATTCTTTGGAAAAGTTACGGGATCGATTAGAACCGAATTCTCGAGAGTTCTATCCATAATTCGCGACTTATACCGGGCCCAGTTGGACAATATCAGATCAACTTTGAAACAGCTGTCGCAAAGAATGATAGTAGCAAGAAACGAATTCGTCCCGTGATCTCTCGTTTATTTAGCAATTTATAACTTATCTGCTCGTACTGTTGCACAACGAAAATTTGAACAGCCACCGTACACTAGGGTGGCTCTTATTTTCGACATCCGAACATTCCCAAAATTAACGATTTTCAGATTACGGTTTTCGATTTTCTAGAAGGAACAAACAGTAGCTTGGCTTTGTTTTTCGGTACCTAAGATCTAGGGTGACTAACGAAAGAAAGTTTGTGTAATCGAAGTTCAATATCGCGATGAATAATGTGTTTTCGAAGTATGTTTTATCGTCTGGTTCTTTCATGATTCATGCTTGACGTAGCCTGGTTAACCGACACGAAGTAGGGCAAATTTCAGCTGAAACAACGTATAAATCTGTCGCGTCGTAGGAACCAAATTGACTCTGACAATACTTCCAATAAAGACGAATTGTCGAAATTAAACAACATCCCCCCAAGTATCACATGACAAATCGAATAGTTAATTCTCAATTGAAAAACTATGACACGTCAAACGATAACGAATTTCTTCGTCGCAATGTTTGCTTTTTCGAAGACTCCGTAGATTCGCGATAAGGTAGAGTAACCAGGTTACCAACAAAAATAGGTGGAAAATGGTTTCACATGCCTCAGCTTTTCGTCCTTATATGAGAACATTTTTCGCTGGGAAAGGGCTCGTTCGAAAGAGGAAGGTTCAGTCTGGCGGGCGCTGGTTATCAGTTGACGAGATTACGCAGATATTTGGTAACATAAGCGTTAGAAGTAGGCCAAAAATTGACGATGCGCATGCCGAGAAATCCAAGCATTTTTATGCCATTCGATGAGTTTTCTGGATGAAATCGAGAGTGACGCGCACTAGAAAATATCTTCAGCTAGAAATTGAGCTATATTTTGTCTTGATTCTCTGCGAAATAGAGCGAAAAACTTGAAGCACGTTTCTGGCGTCAGAATTCGTGATATCGATAATACCGAGCAAAAACTGTGACAAGTTTAGTCAGAGACTTAAGACCCGTCGGATCAAGACCAAGACGGATCTTAAGTCAGTGGCTGAAGGCTGTGAAGGGAAATTATGCAGCAGTTACCGACCTGCTGGCTCTACAAAAGTCACGTGACTACCCTTGGCTCTTAAAAGCAACAAAGATATGTTTAAGTTCTAGTCTTAGGCGACCCATCCTGTGTATACACATAACGAGAAGTTCAGATCGGTGGAAATAGTATGCGAACTCACAAAAGCTTACAACTCTTGCTAAAGTTTCGAACTCTTAGCGGGGACTCGAACGTTTGCGAAAGTTCAATCGTGCGAGGCTTGAAGACTCGAAAAGTCAGCTACCGACTGCCTCGCTTTTCTGCAGTTCCCTTTAACCGAGAATTAAGCAATAACATCGTTTGTATATCCAGGAAAATTTGTATATCTCTTAGAGTCATTTCTGATCATTTCTGATGAAAAACAGGCAAACAGTACGAGAAGCACGAACTCTTGATTCCTGAAATTCAATCATTGTCTCTCAATGGTCCGACTTTGGAACAGCGTGGCTTCCACACTTTAGACAGCACAGGGATCTTGAAATGCGCTCTGGGAATATATATCCTCTTCTAGCTAAGCAACGGTTTCTTTGTTCCAAGTACAAGATTCCACGCGAAAGACATATGTAGTATATTATGTGTGCTAACACCTTTTTTACAGAACCCTTTACGAATGGTGTGACCAAAGCAGATGCGATGACTGTCCCATCAGAAATATTAAGTAAAAAAATTCAAAAAACATTTTGTTGTCGAGAAAATCAATTTGAAACATTCACTAAGCTCGAATACCATTGGATACAAATTATAAGTGTTTTAGTCTGTGACGTGCTATACCTATTTGTAATTAACACTCGTGATAATATCAAATTACCTATTCTCCATCGACCTAATTATATATTGTTCTATCAGCTTGCATTGCATTACTATACAATACCATTCTCGTTGTGTATCAACGTTATCCAGATGACAGATATACAGATAAATATATACAGAGTGTCCCAAAAATGTTGGAAAACCTTTGAAGAGGTGGCTCCTGAGGTCGTTTGTAGTATACTTTTTCCTTAGCGAAAATTTCCGCCTCAGCTTTGTTAACTATTCCATATCGAACATTTGCTTAAAGTAATTAACTAAATGTTATCCGCATGTATGTAAAAAATTATGACATATAATTTACGAACGAATTTCTGTGAGCCGAATGGAAAACAAGTCGAGAAAATCCGATTGTTATTCCGATCGATTTGATTATATGATAACGAATAATGCGTGGCAACGTGCTGTAATATGTTTATAAAATACGAGTATGTTAATCCAAGTAAATTTATCTTCAAGGTCGGGAAACGTACAACTAGCGTAAACAAACTGTTCGTATTTACAAACCCACGTGGAACTAACAATGAGTCGAGTTAAACGTCTGTTTAAAATAGCAATGTTAACGAATCCATTGTGTCCATAATTAACTGTTTGCTTAAAGCAGCCATGTTTGCCGTAACACACTGTTTCCTCCAAATTCGAATAACTTCGAGATACGTCGCGGGGGCCCGAAATTTTGTGAAAATATCTAAGCGAATAAATAAGACGAATTTCTTTGATTTTTACTACGCGAAATCAACGCATAATGCATTATTATTATAAATAAGGGAAATAATTATTGGACCACACTGTATATTACATATACAATAAGAGTTCTGTGGACCGCCATGCTTTTATGTGTAACACGAATTGTTCGTGTTGTTCCAGATTATACATAATACGATACCTAGATGGTCTGCTTTCAGTGTTACGCCATTTCGAAAAGTTGCAAAGTTTTAATTCGCTTGGCGTGGCGGAAACGTTGAACAAGTTCTTGTCCGATAACAGAAAACCGCTGACAGGTTTAGGTAATATTAGAAATGTTATTATCAAACTGCGAGTTTTGTACATTTACGATATTTGCAATCATGTTAGACACGTTATAAAATAGGCAATTTTGCTAAAATGCAAAATAGCTTTTATGTTATTATCGTGGCAACGAAACGTATAGATGTATATACGTAGTCGATCCATTAAAACAACTAACAAATTTTTCCTTTTGAAGCAATAGCATTTAGTGACGGGGTAAAGTCGATTGCAATTTTCATCTCGCATTGTTCTGTTCCAGAAAACGCGGATGTGCCTGACCGAAATATCTTTTCAGCATTTTTCAACATTTTTTCACCGAAAATTACAGTGCAATAGCAATACAGCGATCATCGATGTATTGAAAAAATGTCGTGTCTACTGTTATTCGTGTGAAACAGAATACAGAGACATTATTTCTACTACCGTATGCTTGGTACGTGAATTATTCAGACTCTCGCATTGCATTCTATGTATAACGAAACTTACGAGATGTTAAATTCAAATTAAAAACGCATATTAATCGGTAAATGAATGTTGTGTATACGTATACATATAACGCGTGTGCAAACTGGTGATTACACAAAGTATTATTTATATTTCCTGAATTTCCAATCACGTAGCTTCGTGGATTTGCAAATTACAATCTCCAAACAGAATATCTTACGCATGACTACATTAAATAATTAAGTGACGTAGTTCAACAAATGCGTTATTCATCCATGCTTAAGGTATTTGCCCTGTAGAGATTAGTTGATGCACAAATACGATAAGGGAATAAATTAAACTTAAAAAAACGGAAGAAAGAAAGTCACATATTCGGAAAGAAAGTCATTTTCTGTAGTTGAAAACAACGTAGCATATTCTGTAGCGCTCGATTAATTAATTGTTTACTACATTTCATTTAAACAACAGTACATTTAATAGCAATAATATTTAGCCATCACCTCGAGCACCTAAATTATTTCCGCTTCGAACTCGAACTGATTTTTTCGGCTTCAAGGTCACTTCAAGGTCGTTGAACTCAAAAAGTCATTTTTTTTTACTTTCAATAGTAGCGGAAATAATGTAGGTACTCGAGTGAAAATTAACAACCTGTACACAAGCATGTGTACAACTCTTCTCTGTTTCATAGATAAATTTTTAACGTTAAGCTTGAAGGGTAACATTGAATTTGAGAATCATGATCGTTTAGAAATGTCCTCAAGAATGTCAATGTCACCTTCAGACATCGCTGTTACGTTTTATGGGTGCATAACGTGTAGCGTTTGACATATCGATGGATGTTCATCCTTTATTCGTAAAGTTGGGAGATGAATCCACCAGAATCGATAGTTCGGAACTACCGATCGTTCGCTTACGTCAAAGTTCACGGAGTATATAATCAAATTTCAATTGCAAGCTGTTACGAAATTTATAATTAATTAGAAGTGAACAGTAGCTTGCGATCCATTGCTATTCCAAAGCGATTGGCGAAGCTTATCGCACCGCATTTGGAAAACAATTACGTAATTTATAGGACTTTAAGGTAGCAATAAAGCTTTGCTTAATGAATTTTCTATCAAACACGGAAAACGTTCATCGATTAAACAAAGAAAGCGAAATTGAGAGTGGCCAAATGTGTACGCAAAAAATACGTATGCAAACTTTTATAACATTAACACTAGAACTACCGAACCAGTCAAAATGACTGGTGGATGATTTTTTCTTTCACGATTAGTGAAACTATGAAAACGTTTTCACGAGAAATTTTTTAATATATCTCTTCTTTGGAGTACATGTTACCATAAAAATCGTATGAAACCTCAGCAAATTCAATCTTGCTGTTATCGTAAAGGGATAAGTCTATGTCACGCTTAGGGTTCGGTAGTTCTAGTGTTAATGAGCTGTAACGTTTATCAAAGCTAAAGTGTCAAATATTTTTGCCAAAGCATAGTTATCGAAAAACGGTTCATAAAGCAACATTGGCTATGGTGTTACATGCTTTAAAATTCAGGTATTACATACGCCGGGAACGTATTACCACGTTTCCTCAACGTCTGTGATATCATTTAAAAATCAATATTCAGTTTATTCGATAAAATTTGAATATGTTAAGCTCCCCCCTTCGCATCCCATAAAGTTTTGGAGGATTTCATTTTTATAGTAACTACAACTCCTTCGAGTTTATTTTACGCGATCCTTTCGAAGAAGCTTTCTATTACCCGCATATTTTAAAATAATTTATAACTCACAACTTTCCGATAATCTCTCGCAAAGTTTTATCGCAAAGATTTAGTTTGACACGAATAATATGGAAGATCTTAATATGATTGTAATCAATTTACATGTAATATTGAAATACTTCATTGCAAACCTAATTTAGTTACACGCAGCCAAATCAGATGAAAATATTAATAAACGCGTGAAATCGAAATATTAATTATTCTAATACGCAGGGAAATCTAGTAGCCGTGTCCACGATAATCTACGTCTACTTTAAACTACTACCTCGTTAGGCTACTTTAACACGGGTACACTGTGAAATGGAAAATAGTAAATTGCAAGACTCGAGATTTCAATTACCTTGGTATTCCGTTTTATATATACTATTAAATATCTACCCCGAGCTAATGTTCCAGGCGTGTGGTTTTTTGGTGTTTTCATTGTAGTGAAACGAGCTTTATTCGACGTCTGATAAAGCTGCGGCTCCGTGAAATTATCTATCAAAGATGTTCTCTTTACAACACATGAATATACCGTAAGATTCGCGGCATTTTCTGTCAGTGCTGGCGACACGTTAATTAAACTAACGCAAAATTTTCTAATTGGGAAGATAAATTCAGCGAAGTTGAACCTGGAGTTGCGCGCCTCGATTAAGAAGCACTTGCGAAATTAATTAGCCATTATCTCGAAAGCCGTAACAAACGATATACATAAAGTGGACGTAGCAACTTCGAACAGTTTCTCATCTCTTGATCAACCGCCCGATCGATTGAAGATAATCGATTCGACTCTGAGAAATGAATCGAAGGGAACGCAGGGAATCCGAAGGGTTCCGAGTTCGATGATTGCCACAGGTAATTCAATCCTCGCGATAAGAAAAGCGGCAAAAAGTGTATACGAAATATTTACTATTTTCCGTCGTCGCTACGCTTGGAATTGGCCAGAATTTTTTATTGGTCCTCGGGAAAATTTGAAAGCCTTGGCCAGAACCGATATATACGAGATGAAGGAAAAAACAAGTGGCTACTACTACAGAAATACGATTTCTATGTGAACGTACGTTGATCGTACAGGGTGCCGACGTTGCTGCTGACGTTGACGACGCTGTCCTACCGTTCAAGGAACTTGGAGGAGTGAGGAAAAGCTGCTCTTTTTCTTTGTGGTATTCTCGCTCCCCCTTTCTCTCTCTCTCTCTCTCTCTCTCTCTCTCTCTCTCTGTGTCTTTACCTCGCTATCTCCCTTCACTTTCTCTGTCTCTGGCAGCACTTCACCGTTGACACTGGTGTCTGGTCTCTCCTTGTCTCGTGCTGTCGTTCGTTCTTTGTCACTAAAACGCGAGAAACAACATAGCGGCGGCTACGTCGTCCTCGAGGAAAGCGTTCCCAGTTGGTGAAGAGACGGCGGCGAAGGGTACGACGACGAAACGCAACACCGCACCGGTACCACGGGGTGGACTGAAGTCCCTACGAGTGCTGATCAGACTCTTATAGCTTGCGTCGGAGGCGCAAGCGCTCGTCGAACTTCGCCGCCTAGGGATGGGCCGGTACATTTCGAAAAGAGGTGTTGATCCTCTCTCCTCTCGACCGATCGACTTTTCATCGTCGGATGAGCTACGAAGACGACTCTCGATAATCTGCCTTACACGAACAATGATTTCTCGTGTTTTCATAGTTTTCCTTTTCGTTGAAAAATCTTACTACATTTTCCTGTAATAGGGTCACGCGAGAAACACGGAAACAAATATTAAAACCGATCGGAATTATTAGCTAGGAGACACAGGAGATAGGCTGAATTAAGACGTACCTTTAACATGTTCGTCGCCGCGTCACCCATATGTGGTGAACGAAATTATTTTGTTTTAAAATGAATTTTCGCGTTGATATGTTCATTGTACTAAACTTGATTAGGATCTGTAACATGCAAGAAAGTTGGAGGATTACTCAGTATCATACATTTAATTTTTTGCAATTTTTATTTCATTAAATAACTTACTTTGATTTTATGGAATTTTTGGGCGTTCAAAGTGTTGAGAAAGAACGGGTTGGCTTCGACACAATTGGAAGGAAACGCAGGGGCCTCTTCAGCCATCGAAATAAGAACAGGAGCCGCGTCGATTTCCGGAAACCAAGAGGGTGGTCGAGGGATGCACGAGGACCAAGGCACCCACACCGACCGAACACATTGCTCGCGATAACACCAAACTCAAGAAATCACCGCCATAGTAAAAACCACACCCGCACGGTCCAGCCCGAGGACACAAACTGACACGGTGGATGGAAGCAGCACCCCGACGACGGATCGAACAAAGGACCGATAAACAATACGCTGACGACTAATTTTCACACAAAGACCTATATAGGTGAAGGTGCGATATCAACGGAAAGGAGATTTCGAAGAATCAATGCGTTCAGCTCACAATAATGCTGACCCAGCGATGATGTCGTCTACAAGGTGCTGGAAATCGGATGATCCAATGAAAAGGAAAGTGGCAAGGGAGGGAAAAGGGCACGATCTGGGCCCCCACCAATATCTACCCTAGAACAAAGGAATAGTCCGTCTACAAAAAGGGGCGACAGTTCCTCATCATAAGTAATTCAGTCAAGAGAAGCCAGTCAACCGAGAGGAATGAGTCAGTTAGTAAACAGGAGTCAGTCAATCAAGAGTCAATCAGGAAGAGTCGGTCAGTCGGTCAGAGAACAATCAACCGTCAGTCAATCAACAATCGGATCAGTAAATCGAGAGAAGTCAATCGATCAACTTTCAGTCCAGCAAGAAGAGCCGATCAGTCAAGAGAAGTGTCAACCAGTCGGGCAATTAAACAGTCAATGCTCAAGTCGGACAAGCCTGAATGAAGTCAGCGAGATCCCAGTGCACCCTGCGCGAATCCGAACTCAGTGTCAAAGGCCCGTAAACCCGCCTGAACCTTCTCGACCTTCTCGTCGAACAGCTAAACGAGCGAATCGGAATGCGAAGAATGTAAGCGTTCACAATTACCTTTAACGATTGTATTAGCCGAACACATGTGGGAAATATATCGTTAGTTAACAAACATTTCGGCTCTCCATTTAATTACAAACCGACCTCAACTTCAACTTCGGCCGTCCTTTAAAGTTTTCGTTGAAAGATTCACGGATCACAGATTTTTATATAAACTTTATAATTAAATAATAAACAAGAAGATCGGTCACGCCTCGAGCCATTTACCTGTTTAGTATACTCACGATGTACGCGGTATGTATATCGCAAGCCACGAGTATGACTCGTGTTGTTTACGTACGAACGTGATGCCACGGGTCTGGCTCGTGCTTATTGTTTTTGGCCCAAATTTCTTACCACGCGTCTCACTCGTGGTTGTAGGCCAAAGGGTTAATCAATCAATTAAAATATTAAAGTTTTCTCTAACTGTTTTCATCGTCTCAATTTCCCGAACCGAAACCGGTGAATGCAGGTAGGTTAAAAAAAACTGTGTCCAATATTATCTAAATGCGTTGTTTGTCCTTCCTGGGACGTAACGCCCGTTGCCCGGTGCCGAATCCGGCACAGTTTCGGTTTCACCTGCCCGACGATATCGTACTCCCTTTGCAATCATAACAATTGCAAATTCGTTTGGATTCTGCAGTTCCAAGTGCTTTTGCAAATTAGTATGAATGGTCCTATAAATATTATATTATTTTTTCCATATTGAAGTAATACATTTGTTGTAATTTTTATTATAATCCTGCCAGCAAATTCGCTGGAATTATACAGCACAAGGTGATACGGTTCAACTAGACCTAACTGCACGCACTTGTCGCCGAATTGCCTCGCGATTCTCTCTCTCTCTCTCTCTCTCTCTCTCTCATTCTCTCACACGTTCTCTCGCGGTCTTCCCTCATTCGACCTATCGCTCATTCCGTTTCAATCATTAGCTCACTTTCCGTAACTCTCGTTCGCCAACTTTCTTTCTCACTCACTCGCTCACTGTCTCATACAGGCACCACACATTTAGACTTATATTCAAATATGATAACTTTACGTACCGTAATGATCGCTGTGCAGTTTTTGATCGAACATTGTAATCTTCTGTCGTCATCGCACAGTTTGAAATAGTTTCTCAGAATATCGCACTTTTTCCTGCCCGTTGTAATAATTCTCGTCCACTCACTACAATTATCAACTTCTCGGCCAGTTATAATCGGTTTAATTTCTGTTATCGGTAGCAGCGCGCGCAAAATATTTCGAGCATTGCACGCATACCGAGGAAACTAAAATCATAACACGAACAACCTTTAAAAAAGGTCTGCCAGTCTGGATGTTGAAGTATACAGTACAGGGACACAGGACACAGCTATCGGTTCTGAGTGTTACGAACATGACCGTTACCAACACAGAGGTGGCGGGACATTGTGGTAGTTGAATTCAAATCAGAGATGTGACTAAGTTGAATTCAAATCGGAGATAATCAAAATGTGATTAATTGTAAGTTTAGCTGCCACTGTTTAGGTGCCGCAGGTGAAAATATTTCAATTTTTATTAAGCGGTGTTTGGCTGCTTCGTACGAAAACACGGCTGCCGCGATTACGCCGGCAAGCTTGCCACTTGACACTTTGACGCGATATCTTATGCTTAGATGTATGTACACACTGCTTTTCCAATACTATACTTGGTTTATTTAATAAAGAAACAATTGATAATTACCACTGATTTTCTTCCAATACCTGTCGACCAATTCTTCAGTCTTTCAGTGAACAGCGTGCCGTTATATATTTCGACGCAAGAAAAGAATTATTGAATAATGATCACTTGAGTACGTACTTAAAAATATCGTGTCTTTAAATAAACTATTGCATGCACATATCACTGTCCAAGTCCATTATTAAAATCAGTTGTATTTTATATTTCATTAGCGAGCACTATCACTTCCTCTCTAGTCACGTACTATTTATTTGAACATAAAATTAATACGTAACATCAGATGTCGTTTCAGTATTATAAGATTGCGCCACTTGTGGGCAAACGTGTAGATGCAAGCTCTATCTACAGTTTGACGAAACTTTATGTTGACTGCTATGTCCTACAGAAAACGCGACGCTGATCACGAACTGTGAAATGCATTTATTTGTAAGTGAACGAAAGCGGCGTGAAAGTTTTATTTTATGTGTGTTTCGATATTTAAGATAACAATGAGCTGGGAAATCAGCTGTGCAGATATGTGTCGTGCGTGCATGAAGGTCGACGGCGTTCTTCTCCCTATGTATGATGACGACACAATCAGCCAAAAAAATTTACCTGATAAACTTGCTGAACTGGCATCGATACAGGTTAGTAATAAAGTATTTTCACTTTATATATTCATCTCATGAATAAATTCAATACGTTTTTCTGACGATTGCACGTGTTTGAATTTCACGAAGATACCACATAACCTTAAAATGATATTCACATATGTCCTTTATTGAATACTGTGTTCGTAGTTTGTTTGTTACAACGTCTACATAAGGATAATATTAAATCAACCGTGTGTTTAAATGTATTTTATATGATTAAAATGTGTTTGATAACAACTTGTGATGTATTTGAAATTGTCAACAATTAAAACGCCATGAACATAAAAGAACGAGAGAGCATGCAAACTTTAAATTAATTTATTTGAAACAAGTCAAACAAGCAGATTTCTGTAAGCATATTTCCTCAGAAAGAATATTTGCTAATCAAAGATACAATGTAGCAGCTTTTAATAAAGTACATAACCTTTATATAAAATAGATTTAAGTAATTTTTAAGCATAGAAATAAAGGGGTTTAAGCATATATACTATAATTTTTACAATAATCAATATTATGCAATTGTATTATCTAATTGTATTATCTAACATATGTATATATTTCTTTTCCAGATTGATAGGTTTGACGGGCTACCAAACATGTTGTGTGCGAAATGTGCATATCGCACGGATGCATTTTATGACTTTAAACTCCAGGTTCAAGCCACAGAGAAGAAACTTCGCAAGATGTTTGAAACACAAATGCATTGGACAATAAAGGTAAAATTACATATACTATATTTTTTCTACATTTTTTCTACACATTTTTTTGTCATTCTTCTATCTATTATTCTAATTTATAATAGTACATGCATAATCTGTCTTATGTTACCTTTTAGGAAGAGATAATAGGCAATGACGCTAATCAGGACTGTTCAGAACAAACAAATGAGTTACTGGAGGCAAAATCGTTAGACAATAAACAGGATACTAAGTCTATGAACACAGTAGTTCATTCAGAACAGTTTGTAGCTGATGAAATTGGTATGACTTGTAAAGAAGAACATATGTTAGAAATCGATGTGTGCCAGTTAGTGGAAGAAAGTGAGGAATTTAACAAGGCTGACTTGTCTGACTTAAGAAATATCCTTATTTCCAAATTACCAGCAACGCAAGTTGAGCAAGAAAAACACGTAAAGAGCGAGATACCAAATGAAATTTCAAAAATGCTTGAATCTCAGCATTTAGACTATACGATAATGTATATACCAGAGGAAGAGGTTTCTTTGGAACATATGAATGCCGAGAACGTAGTACCTTGTGAAACAGTAAGTACCATTAAATTAGGAGATGAAAAGAAAATTCTGGAAGGTGACTGCGATGACCAAATCTTTGACGATTCGCTGGACCACGAGGATTTTTTAGATACTGTCTATGTTGAAAACATTGAGGATACGCAGGTTCGTAAAAGAAGTCGAAACAAGCAATCTTCGGAATCCTCGATCCCAGAGAAGAGTTCGAGGGAAAAAGTAAACGGACAAAGCAAACAGAAGGTTTCGTTCGAATTAAAACCGCAAACGGAAGAGAGCGAAGACTCTGATTCTGATTATTTTGTTGACCCCAAAGATAATATATTGGGTAGTTTGAACGATACGATCACTAGAATAAAGGAGATCAAGCTCGAGGACAACACGATACAGTACCAATGCACATTGTGTTTACAAAATTACGATAAATTGACCGGTGTTTTGTTGCACACTATAGACAATCACGTACCAAGTAGTGGACCATTCTTTTGTGTGGTATGCGAGAAAGATTGCGAAAGTCATCGAGAATTGCGAGCACACGTGAAAACACATACAGGTCAGTTCCCGTACTCCTGTTTCATATGCAACAAAGCTTATACGATGAAGAGGTATCTGAAGAGGCACATGGTGTGTCACACGGATTTTCCGAGACATCGGTGTCCGAAGTGCGGTCTCCGATTCAAAGTGAAATCAGAGTTAGAGTCGCACATTTCGACGCATATACGTGGCGCACCTTATGCTTGCAGCCAATGTCCGCGATTGTTTAACCACAAGGGCAATTACAAACGACATTTGATCAGTCACTTGGACCCGCAAGGTCTTCACCTGCCTAAATACCCATGTAAAGTTTGTGGCAAGAGATTCCTGAATAATCGCACATTGGAAACACATATGCGTGTTCATACCGGAGAAAAGCCGTTCAAATGCGATGTCTGTGGAAGGTCGTTCTCGCAGCAGGGGAATTTATTGAATCACGTGAGAATTCACTCGAATCCGCGAAGTTATACGTGCGAGGTTTGTGGGAAACGATTCAATCAGAGGGCAACGTTAAGGGATCATAGTCTTCTGCATACAGGAGAAAAACCATACGTTTGCAATGTATGCGGAATCGCGTTTACCTTCAGCGCAGCATTGAGACGTCATATGTGGACTCACACTGGTGGTAAACCGTTCGGATGTGAAATTTGTGACGCTCGTTTCGTGGGCAAATACGATTTAAGGCGACACATGAGGATACACACCGATAGGCCTAAAGCGAAACGGAGAAAAAACACAATTAAAGTAAATGATGACGATGAAGAAAGAGGTAAAGAAGAGAGTATTGCTATTTCCGAGCATCCTGACACGGAAACGGTCTTAATCGAGCAGGTTTTTCTGACTCAAGATGTCACACAAGTCGTACGACAACAAGAATCCGAGAAAGAGAATGTCGACGCTCTTTTTAATCTTATACAGTACGGCTAATAATAATTGTCCTTGCATCTTTTATCGTATGCACACCAGCACTAGTTTTTTTTTTTTTTATTTATGAGCGATTTTTAACGATCACGTCAATTAAAATGGTTACCGTCTGAACGATATTAATAGAACACTGTCTACTATCTTTAAGTCTCTGACGCTATATTGATGTGTTTTCAATTATTCTATTACCAACAAGTGTGCACTCACGGTATAAGAAATAACGGGAAAGATTCTTCTTAGAAATTAAGAGTCACGCGTACTTCTTTTTCGTTTAAAATGTCCGTTTACATGCCTAATGGCTAAGAACGTCCATCCTGACTGTCTAGAATGATTGGAATTACTTTCTCATCTTTAGAATCGTTACAAATTTTGGCTTTCTTCAGGCGTAGGAACGATTGCACGCGGAATTACGAGATACTATCTCTGGAAAATAAAATATGCACCTGCATTTGTATACTATACATCGAAGAAATTCCAAAGCAATCTTGAAGAAGTACTTACTCAGTGTAACCGAGCGAAAGGTTCAATGGTACCAAACTAGGGATGTGCGGGCCTTACAATGTGTCGGGTTCTCGACTGTTCGGGTCTGGCCGGAGGAAATCGGACGGGCTCGGGCGAGTGGACAGTGTGGCCAGATCAAGACTTATCCCCCACTCTACCTTACTCCTTCTACGATTTCATTCTCCGACGGCGAGTATCCTCCTACAACCCCCGTTTCCGCCACGGACCGGTCACGTGACGCATTTCGTCTCTGTTGTGATCTCTATTTCCCTAAATTTCTCCTATCTGGCCACACTGCATTCGGGTAGCCCGACTGTACTTCCGAAAACCCCCACGTTCCGAATTGACTGAAATTTCGGAAATAGTACATTTCCTGCATGAGAATCGAATATTCCGAGAGTCCGAATATTAATACCAGTGACTGTGTATATTCTGCAAATTAATAAAATGTTCCTAATAACCTATTCCAAGCTTGCGATTTTTGTAATTTCTGTCACTTGAGGGATATATTATAGTTAATTATTTTCGAAGGACCCGCGGAATGCCCAAGCACGGTGATTATCTATGAGACTAAGTCGCGTCGATAAAGTAGGAAATTACGCCGAAAATCCTGCTCGAAAATATTATTTCTATGCAAAATGAAGCTACCTGCACAATTTTAGCGAATTCGGAGTATTGGAGTTTTCGGAAGTTTAGCTGTCCGTAATTTCGGGTACCTGCACATTCTTAGGCCAAACGTATTATAGAACAGTATAAGTACAAAAGTGATGTTTGTTGCTTCCTACTTACGGTGGAAGTCACGATGAATAAGTAAATCTAGTGCGCTATAATGTGCAGAAACTTCTGCTTAATTTCTAATGTATACGATAAAAAAGTAGCAGTACAGCAATGCCTCAGTACATAGACAAACTAGCCCGAAACGAATGAAAATTGCGAAGCATCGAGCTGCGTCTGTCGAGATCAATTTCCTCCTGATAAATTTTGGTTACACTTGATGAGATACGTGTTCCGTTGAGTTAGCATTTCTGAAATGTTTTCTCTTGTAAATAGCAGATATAAACACCAGAACTATGTCTTTCAGTTTTATGATCAGTTTTATTGTAAATAAAACCCTTATAAAAATTTCAACTTATATTTTTCGTTATATTTTGATGAAATTATTACGAGTAGACTGTTAATATTCCTCACGTTAAAATCATTTCGAACAGGTTGTCTTGCAAAATCCATTCAGTCCTTCGTAATTTTAAATATTATAAAATAATGGCACATTGTATATAATTAACAAGTGTTCGAAGACATTTCTATCAGGAAAGTTACGACTAGTAATAATCTGTTAGTAAATTTTTTATGAATTTTATGAGGCATTACTGTATAAAAACAGTATCAGTTAATGGAACGGAGTAGTAGCTGAAAAGAAAATATGTCTAGTGAAATTTCCGAAAGATTTCGAGCAGCCAAATAGTTGAATATCTTTCATTACTCTATATTATGTTCTTTTTTATTTAAAAATTTCGAAGTTAATTCCCCACGAAATACAATACCTACTTATAGTTTCTAGCAAGAGAGATTACATGCGACAAAGCGTATAATAACTTTTTGCAAACCATATGTCTTCGTTTACAACAAGATGAACATTCATTAATAACTTTGCATGCGTGCCTTTAATTAATTCTTAATTTAAAATGAAATGAAAAAATCTTATGAAAATTATAAGGAAAGATTTTATAGATATTTTTTTTAGTCAAATAAAATATATTAAGTCCGAGGTTTTCTGTTATTCATTCTCGATTCTATTTTACGATACGTATGTATAATTGTTTTAGAGAAATTTAATAATTCCAAAACTTTCAATTGTACAGTACCTGAAGTTTGTAATTTGCATATTTTTTTACGACTTTGCAAAAAATTGAACTGTAAAGTCAGTTTATAAATACATTTTGTTGTAATATTTCGGTAGAGCACTCAACGTAAACACAAGTATAATTTATCGAGCGAGTTGAATTAAGAATGCCTGGAAGTCGTTAATTAATTAAAAAGACAAAAATAAATGATAAATTATAATAACAATGGAAACTATTTATATTATGTAATACTTCTTTAAGTATAAATAATAATAATAATAATTAAGTAAACTATATAAATTATAACGTAAAAGTATATAAATTAATTCTTCAACACAATTGAGTTATATATCTATAATTAACTTGTTTTTTGTCAAATGACATAAATATTTTCTACTAGCAAATTACAATAAAATCAAATGACCCGAACAGTATATGTGATTGAGTGGAATCAATTTATTTTAATTAAAATAATATCTTAAGATGCGTATCTTGAGATACGCTTGTAACGATATATTAACGTACATACTATTTTTACCATAAGTTTGTTGGTATTAGTTACAGGAAAAATGTTGAATACTGAAAGCTGCCTGAAAGATGAAAGTATTGGTTACTTAGGAAAAGTGGACATTTGTTATATGGTGTTGTTAATAATCCAAGGATAACAAGGAAAGAGTAACACGTATTACACATGTAATAATTGTATTTTAATGATACTTTATTATGTAAACAAAGTAATTCAAGCTATCAGAGAAAGATAGAACAATACTGATCGTTATAAATACACTGCGGATTTTATACATTTATGACAAAAATGCGTAGGTGGAACACAAAATAGTAAAAACATTGAAAGAATTGAAAAATATTGTCATATTATTTTCAACCTACCGGACGTAATCAGAGAGAAAATAAATTTCTATTTCACTCTGGTTTGCTACAATTGTCAGTTACAAATATCCGCAATCTAGTTATAGTAGTTACTGTGCAAAATCATAAACATAAAACCATATATTTATACTATAAATTAGTTATGCCTCTTTAGAATATAAATATACTAACTCATCTATTTTCCAGTAAACTGTAAGAGACACTATTATTGTATTAATCTAAAAACTGTAGATTTGTTGTTTTACTAAGAAAAACGTAGTCTACATTTTACAATCTGTGTAGAATCTACGCCACGTAGGTTGTGCAATTTTGAGGTATTAATTGAATATCATGTTCATCTATTTCATGGAACAAATTACCTTTTATATACAAGTTCCGCAAATCAACAAGTGATGCCAATGAAATGTCTGTAATTTTTGCAAACATATTGAACTTCAAATTTAATTGTTCAAGATTTTGTAAACTATGTGCCCACCCAGGAGCCAGATACTCTAATTTATTATTAGATAAATCCAATACTTGAAGCATCGGAAGATATGTAAAACTGGAATCTATGATTTCACTAATTTTATTATTTTGAAGATTCAATATTCTCAATGTATTTGACATTACATTGGAGACGGTTTCTATATCATTATAACTTAACGACAACTTGTATAACCGATGAAAATTATTTAAGTTTGGAATTTCCGTAATCGAGTTCTTCCTTAAAAGCAACTGCTGTAGATTTGTGAGACCATTGAACAAATTATCTGGTATATACTTCAGATGATTTTCTGATATATCTAGTATATTTAAATTACTTAGGGGAAAGTCACGCAAGTTTTGTAATATTTGACTATTCAAGTTACAGTCTCTTAAGGATAATATTTCCAAATACGTATCATTCGAACTGATATAGATGCTTCGTAAAGGATTTTGATCCAAGTACAACGACATCAGGTTTCCTACATTATAGACATTAAACTGATGGATAGCATTTCTTTCAAGATGTAAATGTTGTAAAGAGGTTGGTAAGCCAGAGATAAAGTTCTTCTCTATATTTCGAATGGCGTTGTCCGTTAAATATAATGTAGTTAGCTGAGGAAATATATCCTTGGGAAATCGATCAAGTACGACTGTGCTGATCCCATTGACGTGGAGCCTTTCCAATTTTGGAAAATGCGACTTCGTATAGTGAAACTGTGTTTGTAACATGTCAAATTGGTCAACGTCATTTTGGTAATCCACAATTAAAGTTTTTAACTTAGAGTGGCCAAAATTGAATATCTCTACATATGGAATTCTATTTCCTGCGACATTGAGACATTCCATTAGCGGAACATTATCAAATAATTCCGTTGGTATTTTATTCAGTAAATTATTTTGTAAATTAATATTTTGTATTGTTCTGCTTATTATAGCAGTCGCCGGAATTTTTGTTATACTGAAGTTATTGAAGGAGACGCTTTCTTCCCCTTCGCAAGATACGCTTGCGTGGCGACGAATTACTAAATTATCTGTATTCTCATCAATATCGGAGCCATAATTTATAACCCGAATAGTATGATATTCGGGAATCAAAAATGTCAAGATGAGTATGTATGGCAACACCATCTTGGATCACCTGAAACAAAAGAAAGCTACCATTGAAAACATGGAATACAGGTCCCAAAATTATTCCCAGTAGGCTATCTATTAGTTATGGACCTGACTTCGAGCCATGTAAAAAGAATTGAAACTTGACAACGTTGGTCTCTTTAAGAAAGCACTCTGCTTTGAACAGTTGTTATTTAAAGTGATAGTTCAATATATTTATAATATGTTCGTGGTGACCCGGAGACAGGTATATACATATATATTGCGCAAATTATAATACAACTTACGGTAAATACGTATGCGTAATTTTCTTTTTCATTTGCAATAACATTTGAAAGATTAAGAAAAAAAGAATGAAAATGACGAATGATGAATGAGTGATGCTAAAAATTATAAATTACTCAAAAGCTACTATATTCATCACAAACTACTAAACACATTTTAGACTAGTTAAATATTAAAAAAGAAAAAAACAATTTTTACCAAGTATGAATTGTTTAAAATTCGATACGTACCTTATTTTAATACACGAGTAGTAGTATAGTACCGAATGTGCCAGTTAGCTCAATTTGAATGTCGATCTAGTCGATGGCTGGCGGGCTTTTATACGTCCCCGTCGAATGCGATGAAGTTCCACAGGCATAAAGGATGTCTTTCAGGATTCAGAAGATGAAAGTGTTATCAGGTCGATAAATTACTGTTGCCAGAGTCAACGATAACCTGCAGAGACCGCTAAGAAAAATTGCACACAGTGCAACACTGTACCCCTTTATTTGCGATCAGCAATAAATAAATATATATATATATATATATATCTACAATTCTGAGATCAGAACCGCCTCAGGGTAGATAATGAAAACATAGAGTATTAATTGAACGCTAATTATGCTTGTGACCATATATGACAGGAATGAAATGAGAAAAGCATAAATAACTAGCAACTTAAACAAAAAATTCACATGAAACATGAAAAATATAAATGAAATAGCACTCCCAAGGGAGGGAGACCTCCTCGGGCACACAGATTGGAAAACTTTAAATTAGGACTATTTTCTTGAGTGAAAAATTCTCAAAAAATTATTTATTGTCGTTTGTACGTTCAAGTTTAACATTCAGAAGTCTCATTCAGAAACCACTCTACGCATCGCGGTTCGGGAACCCGCTTTTCTGTCCAAAAGTATTGTAGCGTTATTTCAAAGTTTAATGTTATATTATTATAGATCGTTGAATTCGTCTCGATACCAGTTAGAATATTATGAAGTAAAAAATGTATGTTAATACTTAAAAAATTGAGGTATCCTTCATTTTTTATAAAAAAAAAGATTTTTTTAAAAGTGACGAAAACTCGGACTTCATCAAAACTTTCAGGAAACTGGTAATAAATGGTTTTTGAGGTCGCTGACAACGAATTTGACGATAAAAATACAAAATTCGACTAGCGTCTATTTGTTAAAATCAACACAGATGAAAAAGTAGAATGAGGTAGCAGCTAAATTTATGTATTTGTTTAAATAAATATCTGAACATTCAGTTAAAAAAACACGCCAGGCATACACATGCATTTTTTAAAAACCTAACTCAAAGATTACGCCAGAAATATCACGAGCCTCACGGGCGCGGCCGTCTATTTGTTAAAAATCAACACAGATGAAAAAGTTGCACGTGGTAGCAGCCAATATTTATGTGTTTGTTTAAATAGATATCTAAACTTTCAGTTAACTACTACTACTACTACTACTGACGATGTGAAATCAACTACCCATAAACAGATAGAAACAAAAGCCGTGCAGTTCAGTAAGCACGGCTGTGTCAAAAAGTGGACGTTGGTGAAGGTCATCACTTTGTACCTTCGTACCTGCAACATCTCAATGACAACTAATGTCATACAAGGCATACAAATTTTCTCATACCCAAGGTGTCGATATACAATTGTACCCATGATTTCTTTTGTATACATATAAAGAGAACCGTTACCTAATACAACCATATCCGAATAATAGGTAACCGAGAATCAAATACTAGCTCAAAGCAGATCAGAGATCAAAGTTGACCATAATCAAACTATGTATCGACCAAAAACATAATTGAAGAAAAAACAAGACAAGCTATAAGAGCAAGATGGTTTTTCTCAAATAAAAAATAGAGATCAGTAGAACTCCCACGATGAAAATATCAAACAAACAGATCTATATGAGTAAAACTGCACACTACCTCAGCATACATATATGTAGATCAGGAATTGAACACGCACACACACAGATGATTGAAGTAAAATGCCTTAAAAAGTTCAATGTATTCCACAATATGTATTCCAAAATATGGATGTCTCCACATCCTTTACAAAAGACTATTCATTCCCATCGTAACATATGCTGTGCCGTAAATTTTAAAAAAGTTATTATTTATTCTTTGAACAAATGTTCAGAAATCAATTTTACATGCCGTTTTGAATGGAATGTGCTACAGACGGCCATGGTTACATTCTTGAAATATTTCGTTTTTCTGGAAATATCAGCACTGAACATGAAACAATGTTTATGTTATTATAATGAATTTTATAACTTAGCCTAAAAACAAATACTTTATTTATTCAAGATATTTTAATTTTGATATAAATTTCACAAAATACACACTTTAATCGCCCCCCTCTCTTGATTATGGGGCACATTAAAAAAGTTATTGCATTAAATCGATATCAAAGCCATAGTACACAATCTGAAAAGGTCGGTTGGATAGTTTAGTATTTGCATATGGTCCTTTCATAACAATGATCACTCAATACAACAATTTTTCCTACAAAAAATTGTTATGTGTAAAATTTTCAAGTTGAAGCAATTTTTTATTTTACGAAGGCAGCAACTATGCAACAATTTTAGTTTTTATTTTGTAATAATTACAAGAAATAGTTTTTACTGATACTAGAACTTAAGTGTGCAAGTCCTTCTGTGTAAGTAACATTCAATAATGTTTCGAATTTTTGTACACTTATCTCAATATTTTATTCGTCACAAATAAAGCAACCAAACGACATTGATTATGTTCAAGCAAAATAGTAAATATTTAAAAATTCGTTAAATAATTTTTAAATCATGGCTATGTGAAATTAAAAATTATGTGCAGTAATTACGACTGCAATGTAAATATGTAATATACTTTTATAATCATAAACGAGTAGATCAGAAATTCTTTGTTGATACACTAAATATTAGATATCACTAATTTTAACAAATAGTTTTTTAGTGTTTTCGAAAGACATGGCGCTATATACATATGTCTGAATAACTTTATTATATCTGAAATGTGTTTATCAGAAAATTTTACTAATACTTACTCTTGTTTCTAAATATTTCAAGACTTCAGATTATGGATATTAAAAAAATAATAATAAATAGGAACATAATTAAATAAACCATACGTCCATTTAAAACAATATCATAAACTACAATCACAAATTATTAAATTTGTTTCACAGTAGTGACTTTACACCAATGTCAATAAAAGTTAGATCATATATTTTAATCTGACAAGATGTGGATAGTCAGATAAATTTCTGAAGAATTTCTATATAATATGAGATCTATTTTTTACATTTGTTCTTTTTTTACATTTGTTCATTTTTTTCAACAGTAGTTTCAAAAAGTATAAGAAATATGAATGTACTAGGAATCGTGTACATTCACATGTACTGTATCATAAAATTTAGATTATAGAAATTCTGCTTTCTAATTTATCTCCTAAGTACACCAAAATTTTTAATTTGCATCATTGCAAATAAAATCTTTTAAATAAAATTTAAAATTTCACTGAGTTTAGTACTTTGTAATGGCAAAATTAGTACTTTGAAATAATAAGGAAACCTTACGGACAAACTATTATCTCATTTAATTGTCAGAAATTTTTAAATGATTTTGTTTGAAACTTAAATGAAAGCTAATAATACCTTATCACAATGAAAATTGGAAACATCAATATTAAGCTTTATCAATAGAAACATCTTTTATGATATCATCTTTACTGATATTTTGATTCATTTGATCATTTTCATATTCCACAAAATCATCAAATAAACTTGGCCATGCTTCTGCATCATCGTAGGCACCAAGATCATCACCAATGCTTTCAGCAAAATTCAAAAACATGTTCCATGTATCTCTGGGTATGCCTCTAACGTGATGGCACTCGAGAAATTTTAACCATCTAGATAAGAGAGGCGGTTCACGTAATGTAAAAACAAGCTTCCACAGAACGATTGCCATGTCAGCTGGTAATATTCTTTGACCAGAATTAACATCTAAACCAAACCGAAACGTAAATCGATAGAGATCTTTGAATAAATCACTATTTACTGACAAGTCTTGAACAATTTCTGGTAGTCTTGCTTGTATACCACGTATACTGTCTACTTTCATTGCTTTTAAACCTGTCACAAATTCTTGACGTGTAAATTGGCACATTTGTTCAGCATTTAGTTTCCAAGCAAGTACAAGTACTTGAAATTCATCCGGTGATAGTTGTAAATCATTGCAAAGTCTTTCTATGCCGTCTGCTAGAATTACATCTTCGTGCAGTTCCTATCAATCAGATTTGCAAAAAATATTATTTTTATCGAATAAGAATTTTGAATTGAAATTATAAATTTAGTATTAGATATGTAATTAACACATTGGCTGCCACACAATGATCACATAATCTTTTAATAAAAAAATACAAGTTTCGAGAGTTACACGAAAATCTTAAAATTTCCTTTTCCATTAATGCAAGATGTAATGCATAACGTAACAGAGTAATATTTGTTCATACAATAAGTTTTGGAGACACTCCACCATCATTTATCTAAAGAAAGGGCAAAGAAAGTCAAGCCTAACAGCCAACGTGATAAAATGGAAACTAATGAGAAAAAAACTAAAAATGTAGATTTGAAGTTTACCTTATATTGGTCAAATAAAGCATTTAATTTATTCTCCGATTCTCTTTGCTGTTTTGATTCACTTGTCACATTTTGCCCAGACGGTTGTCCAGATTTACTCAACGGCGGTAAACGTGTATAAAATCCTCTCGACAAACGTAAATTATTTTGTACGCTAGGCACAGACCCACAATTATCAGACCCTACATTATTGAATGTTGATAATGTAGTGATTGATTTTCTGTTTCCATTTATATGTGGTTCAGGCATCAAAGGCCCACTTTGTTGGCAAGAATTTGGGAACAAGCCCCTAAGTTCCATTGTTTCTACAACCATCATCAACTATTATCAACTCTATGTGAAAATATCATTGTAAACTAATTATTATGTTATTTTTGTTAGTATGGCAGAAAATGAAATTAATAATACAATTAAACAAAAATTGACTTCTCCCTTAAAACTGTTAAATATAACAAATTTCAATGATATGGTAGACGTAGATAGTTTTACGATGAATACTCTATTGTGCGATCATTTTTGTGACTAACAATTTTCATAATTTGAATGTACATTGCTTAATAAATTACTGACTCTTATGCAAAGTTGGATTAAATATCAGTTTCTTCAAAATCTAAAATTTATACGAGAAAGGTACGTATTTGAATGTATTAACTGTATCATGTATTAGATCTAATACAGTTCATAGAAATAGAACGCTATTCAAGAGAACAGAAAATCATATTTATTTTTCATTACCATAAAATAGAACTTTTTAACAAATTATGACAAATAGCAAAATCATAGAAAACATGAAAGATCCATTACTAATTAATATAAATGACAGTTACAAATAAATACCGTCTTTTTGTTCCAATGACAGAGATTGATTGGTGGTGGCTGGTGGAAAAGGCACCTTAAAGCATGAAAAACAGTTTCCCATTGATGCTGTCCGTACTTAACATCAAAGGCAAGTATCTTATGCATCAGTAGTTCAGTCTTACATTGGCAGTCTTGATCAAAATCTAAGCAATCGAATATTATAATATAATAATACAATTAATAATATTACTGTTGAGAAATACTAATTAATTCCGATGTGTCTATTGCATAGAACATTACAATTTTTGCAATGAAAGGCTCAATAATGGCACAATTTTTTTTGGCATCAACAACTTGATAGAATTTTTTAGCAATACTTATTTATTTCTTGTTTAGAATACTTTATAACACTTTTTAGCAATGAAAACTTTTTCAATCTTGTTGAGACTAGATAATGTACCTGTGTTACTAGTTATGCCTCTAATCAATAATGTAATTATACTTTTACTTATGTCTATAATCATAAGTATATTTATCAACAATTTAAATTTACTCTACATTTTATTTTATTTAGCAGAACACCAATTTTTCGAAGATAAAGATTATAAAATACTAAATATATTGTTTTACAGTTAGAATTAGAGAACATATAAGAACTAAAACTGTAGGATATAATTTAAGGAAATAAAGAACTGTAGAAATGTTTACATTCAAGCTATGCTTTAAAACTATTGCTTACAAAATGACTTGTTTTACCGAAAATAATCATAAACACCTGTTGAAAAATATTTATAAATATGCTATTAAAAATATTCATTATCGAAAACTAATAGCTTACATATAAATATACATATACATGTACATATACATATACATATGCGTTTATACGTATGCGATAGATAAAAAACCTGAAGAGTTTCGAAACTATGGTATATTGTTCGAAGGGTCATTTAAAATGATGGACATATTATGCATATATTAAATAAATTCTTTACCTTACTGTTAAGGAGGATTTTTGGTCTACCTGGGTCACGATAACCCCAGTAAAGACCCCCCGCAAAATATCTCGCTGTGACCACATTCATAAATTCTCATTTATCGAAGAGATTCAAACTTGAATTCGCTGTAGTCGAAGTTTCTAAGATGCGTTAATCTCAGCCACTTCTAGCATCTTTTTCACATAAGTTTCAAATCTGGATTGTATTCGACCGAATACTACTGACATTTGTTTCGACGTAACCTCACAAAGTGGTACAACGACACAATCGTTCCATGGACAAAGGATTCAATCGTTTCAATTCATGTATTTGGTGGATCTGTATTAAAATATAATTTGAAACGATCGTACGCAAACACGGTAAGAAATATATTATTCTTATATCAATACATAATAAAAAAAGTCCCTTCGAAACGAAGTAACAACGTTACCTTTTTCGTAAATTCAGTATTGATACACCATAAAAATAATAATCATTAGTCACGACACATGTGATATAAAAATAACATACATATTTCAAATGAAGAAAATACGCTTGATGATATTTCATTACATATTTGTTTATTAAAAATATTACAAACATTTCATATTTTTTTCTTCGATGTTGTAAGATTTGATCACTTCAAAAACGAACATCATCTCTGAATGTCCAATTTTACACGCAGCCAGATGTGTTTCTATGTATATATATACATAGATACACATTATTATAAACTATTATTATAAACTTACGCAGGCAGATGTTTTTATTCTATGAAAATATGAAGTATACATTAAATTTCAATTGAAAAACGAAATATATTTTTTTAATTAACCATCATAAGCCTACATATACATATATACATATATATATATGTGTGTATACATACTCGCAGAATATTTGTTCTTGATACTATATTTTTATCGTATAAAAATAACGTTTTGTAATTCTTTCTAGTAAATTTCATTGAATAACGTAATTGCATGCAACATACTAGAAATTATACTTGATTTATAATCTATACATACTGATACAAGTTTATTAATCTTATGTGTATTATTCTTCTATTAAACTGCTGTCATTGCAAATATTCTTTAGTGAAATAATTCGGTAGGGTTGTCAATGTGTGTAAGCTGTACATATATAGGTTTCAGCATATTTAAAACAATTGCAGCTATTGTTATTAGTTAATTCTTTTTATAGAAAAAGTTTATAATATTTTTTAAACTTAATGCAATATTTTTGAACATGTTTATAGTTACAACTAATAATTTATTTTCATAATTTTAATCAAATTTTGCATAAATATCGTTAAATTATTTATACATCTATTTTTACGACTTATTTTTAAAAAATGCATTTACTTAATTGTACAGTATGGCGTACAAAATTAATTTTGTTAATAATTGTATGTAGTTTTATTACATGCTGATAAATAGAATAAAATTTTGTTGTAATATAATATAATACACGAATGTGATCTATATTAATCTGTTTCAGTTAATGTATGATATAATTAAGTAAAAATGCCTGAATTACCACGTATTACAAGATCATTACGAACATTCACAAATCTTGGACGTATTAAAAGTACAACAAGTTTAGAACCAAATGATTTACTTAAAAAACTGGAAGAGGAACAAAATAGTAAACTAAAAAGGTATTCTTTTATTTAACATTATAATCAACTAGGTAGTAAACTAAAATGTATTATTGTGTAATCTAGTGAACTCAGTTGGCAAGATTTAAACAACATTTTACCTAAAAATGTTTTACCTCGTATGCAAGAGTTACATCAGATTGTTGCAAAAATATTTGGTATGTATTAATTTATAACAATATAAAATAAAAAATTGGTAACAATTGTTTTTTGTTCCAGGTGAATGTTCTATAGAACTCATACATGATTTTTTAATGTTTATTTTACACGTCTTAATTGATGAAAGTCTTGTAACATCAAAAAAATTAAAAATTTTGAATGAAAGAGCAAGAAATTTAACACTTCATGATGCTGAAAAAATGATGACTGTAAGTTTGTATAATCATAACTTTATAACAAACTTTTTAACATGACTTTATATAGTCATAGAGTTATATGACAGTAGATTACCCTAAGACTGCATATGCCTTGATAAATGAATACAAATTTTATATTTTTGTAGATAATTGTAACGATTCGAAAAGACTTAGATGAAGATGTTTTGATGCTATTAAGGAATGGAAAACAAAATGGCGATAATACGGAGACATCTAAAAATATAATATTTAATCCAAAATTTGACTACAACCCTGCAAAAGTATTGTGGCCAAATACAGAAGCACTTCGTAGTATGTCCTCCGGAAATCTAAGTCAGAGCACAAATAATTTCACAATGAAATATGACAACGAAACTGTGCAAACATACAAAACTCAAGTACATTTCGAATTATTTTAATGTAATATTAATATTCTAAAAGGTTCAAAATCTAATAGGTCATATATTTATGTTCTAGTTTGATGAAGTGATTTACAAAAAAGATTTAAAGTTGTGTTATGCACAATATGCTGAAGTTATGACTTTCGAAACCTTTGCTGACTTGATAAGATCCAAGTTAAAAAGTTCTGAAACTATGCAAAATGAATTATTTGATATCCTAGGTTACGAGCAATTAGATTTTATACGGTATATTATACATCATCGAAAAAGTATTATGGCTTTGACTTTTGGTCCTAGTCCTAGTCTTTATTCTGTTCCTAAAGCACAGAAACAATGTGATTTACAAAGACCAGTGATTAGCGGTCAAGTAACTGTACAATCTGAAAAAGAAAAAAATTTATTAAAACAAATTAGGAAAGAGGAAAAAAAATTAAATAAAATATCGAGCAAACGTGAAGGAAATGACGCTGAATTACATAATCATAATCTACACATTAAAAAACAAGAGGCATTGATAGAATCACGTACACCCATATTCAAGAAAGAGACTGTTTCTAGAGAGAACATGCGAGAAAAATATCCGTTTGTATTTGATTCTGATGTAAATAATAGGCGTGCGGTCGGTTATGTGACAGGTCAAAAAATAATGCTACCAGAAAATGTTATGAAGACAGATACAAAAATGAGCGAGGAATTTTATATACCTATTCCAGAATCACAATTAAATTTTCAAAACGAGTTTAGCTATGAACCTGTGATGATATCTACATTAGATGATTATGGACAATCGGCTTTCAGTGGAATTGAAAGTTTAAATCGAATACAAAGTATAGTGTTTAATGCAGCTTATCACACTAATGAAAATTTATTAATTTGTGCACCAACAGGAGCTGGGAAGACTAATGTTGCTATGTTAACGGTTATACATCAATTAAAACAACATATTGAAAACGGTGAAATAATGAAAAATCAATTCAAAATCATTTATGTAACACCTATGAAAGCTTTAGCAGCAGAAATGACAACGAATTTTAGTAAAAGACTTGAATGTCTTGGTATATCAGTTCGAGAATTAACTGGAGATATGCAATTATCAAAGTCAGAAATTCAACAAACGCAGATGATTGTTACTACTCCAGAAAAATGGGATGTTTTAACCAGAAAGGGTAATGGAGATATTTCTTTGACGAGCATAGTGAAATTGTTAATTATTGATGAGGTACATTTATTACATGGTGACAGAGGTCCTGTGGTTGAAGCATTGGTTGCTCGAACGTTGCGGCAAGTGTTATCTTCGCAAAGTATGATTAGAATTGTTGGACTCTCAGCAACTCTACCAAATTATTTGGATGTTGCACAGTTTTTAAGAGTATCTCCGCACACAGGACTTTTTTATTTTGATCATCGATTTCGTCCAGTACCACTTAGTCAAACATTCATTGGTGTAAAAGCAACCGCACCTTTACAGCAAATGAGTGACATGGATTTTATATGTTATAATAAAGTTGTGGACATGGTGCGTCAAGGATACCAAGTTATGGTCTTTGTACATGCACGTAATGCTACAGTTAAGGTAGCGAATGCGTTAAAAGATTTAGCTATGCAAAATGATACGTTAAATCTGTTTCTACCCAAAAGTAACGAAAAATTTGCAAGTAAAGCTTTTACCAACACACGTAGCAAGCACTTACTGGAATTATTTAATAACGGATTATCAGTGCATCATGCTGGTTTATTACGTTCAGAGCGAAATTTAGTTGAAAAGTATTTTTCTAAAGGATTAATTAAAGTCTTAGTTTGCACATCAACATTAGCGTGGGGTGTAAATTTGCCTGCACATGCAGTTATTATAAGAGGAACAGAAATATACGATTCAACGCGAGGTTCGTTTATTGATTTAGGTATATTAGATGTTCTACAGATTTTTGGACGTGCGGGTAGACCACAGTTTGACGTTGAAGGACACGCTACCATTATTACTACTCATAATAAATTATATCATTATTTATCGTTATTAACAAATCAAATACCTATCGAGAGTAACTTCATTAAATATTTAGCGGATAATTTAAATGCTGAGATCGCATTAGGTACGATATCGAATGTAGAAGAAGCCATAACATGGCTGAGTTATACGTATTTATTTGTCCGAATGAAATTAAATCATCACGTTTATGGAATTCCTGCTCAAGTTATAATAGAAGATCCTAACCTGGAGCGAAAGAGAAGGGAACTAATTGATACAGCTGCTCAATCGCTAGATAAAGCTAAAATGATTCGGTACAATGTAAATACTGGAGACTTTAATGCAACAGATCTAGGACGTATAGCAAGTCACCATTATCTTAAGTATGATACAATTGAAATTTTCAATAAACTGATAAAACCGATAATGGACGATGCAGAAATACTTGCAATGATATCACAGTCAGAAGAATTTAAGCAACTAAAGGTTAGAGATGATGAGATTAATGAATTACAAACAATGTCAGACAATTATTGTGAACTTAGACCGCAAGGCGGTGTAGAAAATATTCATGGTAAAGTGAATATTATATTGCAAACATACCTATCCCGTGGTCGAATTGATTCATTTTCATTGATGTCAGATCAAGCATATATTATACAAAATGTAATACGCATATGTAGAGCATTATTTAAAATTATGCTAAGACAAAATAATGCATTAATGTCTGGACGTTTACTAGAAATGGCAAAAATGCTTGAATTACAACAATGGAGTCACATGAACCCCTTATGTCAATTTTCTTGTTTACCTTCCGACGTTATGGATAAAATAGAACAGTACCAGTTAACAATTGACAAATTGAATGATATGAGTATTAAAGAAATTGGAGATATTTTGCGTAATCCAAAATCAGCAGCATTAGTGAAGCAATGTTGCGAAGAGTTACCTATGTTAGAAATGGAGTCCACTGTACAGCCAATCACTGGTAGGATTTTAAGGATACGTTTGAAAATATATCCTCAGTTTCGATGGAACGATAAAGTTCATGGCAAAACCTCAGAACCTTTTTGGATATGGATTGAAGACCCAGATAATAATTTTCTTTATCATCATGAATACTTTGTCTTGACAAAAAAGATGGTTTGTGGTAACCTGGAGCAAGAACTTGTTATGACTATACCACTGCATGAACCACGACCTGCACAGTATATAGTGAAAGCAACAAGTGATCGCTGGTTAAGTTGTGAAAGTATGACGTCCCTTACCTTTCATAATTTAATATTACCTGATGTATTTCCTCCACATACAGATTTGTTGGAATTACAACCTTTACCAGTAAAAGCATTAAAAGAACCAGCTTTTGCAAGACTCTACAAGTTCACTCATTTCAATCCTATACAAACACAAATTTTTCATTGTTTGTATTACACTGATAATAATGTACTTTTGGGTGCTCCGACTGGTTCGGGAAAAACGATTGTAGCCGAAATAGCTATGTTTCGAGTATTCAAGCAATATCCTACACAGAAAGTTGTATATATAGCACCTTTGAAAGCTTTAGTTCGAGAGCGAGTAAAGGATTGGAAAATTCGATTAGAAGAACAACTTGGGAAGAAAGTGGTAGAATTAACCGGGGACGTAACACCGGATATTAAAGTCATAGCTAATGCAAACGTTATTGTGACTACCCCAGAAAAGTGGGACGGCATCAGCAGAAGCTGGCAGACGAGAAGTTACGTGAAAAATGTAGCGCTTATAATCATTGATGAGATCCACCTTTTAGGAGAAGATCGAGGTCCTGTATTGGAAGTTATTGTCTCGAGAATTAATTTTATTTCTTCTCACACTATGCGAAAATTAAGAATTGTTGGACTATCTACAGCGTTAGCTAATGCTGTGGATCTAGCTAATTGGCTAGGTATTCGAGAAATGGGATTATATAATTTCCGTCCATCTGTACGACCTGTGCCATTAGAAATTCATATAAATGGATTCCCTGGAAAGCATTATTGTCCGCGAATGGCAGCAATGAATAGACCAACATTCCAAGCGATCAGACAACATTCGTCGTCGAGTCCAGCTCTTATATTTGTTTCATCGCGCAGACAAACACGATTAACCGCAATGGATTTAATCGCTTATCTTTCAGCAGAAGATAACTCGAAACGATGGCTGCACATGCTTGATGAAGAAATGAATGATATATCACACCATGTACGAGATTCAAATTTGAAACTTACACTTGCTTTCGGAATTGGACTTCATCATGCTGGTCTTCAGGATAAAGATAGAAAAATTGTAGAAGAACTATTCGTTAATAATAAAATTCAGGTATTTGTTTATCTACTGCTATCCAATAGCATATTAAAAATTATTATGTTACTTACAACTTAGCTTACAACTACAATTAATCAATCCGTGCTTACTAGCGTACGAATTATTATAATATTCTTCTCACTTTATTATATAATACATAATCTTTTGCTTTGTTTTTCTCATTTAATTTGGATAGTTGAAAGTATTTAGATTCTGTATATATTATAAAAATGTTATTTAGGTGTTAATTACTACTGCTACATTGGCTTGGGGAGTAAATTTTCCTGCTCACTTGGTAGTAATAAAAGGAACAGAATACTATGATGGCAAAGCAAAACGCTATGTGGATATGCCAATTACAGATGTGCTTCAGATGATGGGTCGTGCAGGACGACCTCAGTTTGATGATTCAGGGGTTGCAGTTGTTCTAGTACATGATTTGAAGAAAAACTTTTATAAAAATTTCTTACATGAACCGTTTCCGGTTGAATCAAGTTTATTGGCAGTACTAGCAGATCATATAAATGCAGAAATTGTGGCTGGTACAATAAAAAATAAACAAGAATTTTTAGATTATCTAACATGGACCTACTTTTTTAGAAGATTAATGAAAAATCCTGCATATTATAATTTGAGTACTTTAGAGCCGTACGCGATTAATGAGTACTTATCTTCTTTGGTCGATAGCACAACAAATGTGTTGATGGATTCACATTGCATTGATTTCGATGAGGTTTGTAATGCAGATTCAAATGTATTACATTAATTCATGATAATGAAAAATTAAGTACTATGATTATGAAGTCTTGTAATTATAGGATGGACAGACTATATTCCCACTTTCAATGGGTAAAATAGCATCATTTTATTATTTATCGCATCACACGATGTTGATGTTTAAACAATCGCTGAAGAGTTCTCTAACATTAGACGAGTGTCTACATATTTTATCTAATTCCTACGAGTACAATGAATTACCTGTCAGACACAATGAAGAATTATTAAACGAGTAAGTTGTTAGTCTTAATAGTTAAAACAAAATATAGATGTAATTAACGACCAATTTCATTATTTAATAGGGACCTGAGCAGAATGTGTCGTTACACAGTAGACAACTACTCATACGATTCTCCAAATACTAAAGCCTTCTTATTACTTCAAGCACATTTTTCAAGACTTCCATTACCATGTCCAGATTATGTAACTGATTTAAAATCGGTTCTTGACCAAGCAATTAGAATTATTCAGGTATACGATACATACATAATAAATCCGCTTCATTACAAAATAATGGATTGATATAATAATGTATAGTTACTTTCAGGCTATGATAGATACTGTTGCGGAATTTGGTTGGCTTGCATCTACGCTCATGATAATACAGTTACTTCAAATGACTATTCAAGCTCGATGGATAGACGAATCTGCAATAGTTACATTACCTTATATAAATTCAGAACATCTACAATTATTTTCATCTTTACCCTCAGTTTTTCCTTTGTTATGCAATCTTGTATACGATAAACAGAATCTTCTTGTAGAAGCACTAAATGAAAAGTTTCAAAAAAATCAAATACTCGAGGTAAATTTGAAATATTATTACATAGTACATATTACTGCGATTTTATTAATATTTTTCATAGATATATCAAGTGATGAAAGAAATGCCGATACTTTGTGTTGCTATAAACTTGGAAGGTCAGTGGCCTGATGGCAGTAAACAAAAACCTGTAATATTGAATATGGCAACTTCTACTATTATCGATCTACATAAAGATCAGGACTATATATTGAACATTGGAATGAGACGAAAAAATAGGTCCAATAATTTAAGAGTGCATTGTCCCATGTACCAAAAAGGAAAGGATGAGGGTTGGTTCCTGGTGTTAGGTAGTATTTTTGATCAAGAATTATGGGCCCTGAAACGAGTGAGTGGAATAAATGACCACCGGAAATACCATCAGTTACAGTTTACAACACCCTCAAAATTAGGTATTTATAAAAATAGTATAATATCGTACTACATTAAATGAGTATAGTGTGATATTAGATATTAAAAAGAAAAACTGAAATTTGTCTCATTAAAGGTCGTACAACACTTACATTTTATTTGATGTCCGATTCTTACATGGGATTGGATCAGCAGTATGATATACAAATAAACGTTATATCTTAATTCAATAGATGTAAATATACGCTCAAAGGACTAAGATTAAATGTAAGTATGTATGCTCTAATTTGTTAGCTTAACCTATGTGATAGTTATTAAATAAAAATGAATGATTTCAATAAAAAATATTATTTATGAGTTATTTGATAAAAATCTGAAATTCTTTTACCATTTGAAGATGATATTACAACTGAAACTACAATAATTTTAAATGGATTTTTATTTTTTTAAATTTGCATATAAATTTACATATATCTCCTTACATAGTACACGACTATGAAACAATATAAGTATTATATACATAAGTATTCTCTATTTATTTCATATAAATAGAAACCTTACTGACTTAGTATACAATGATAGAAAAAGCAACATCTCGAGGATCAGTTTTACAATTTCACAGTGTCTAAATAAAACATCATAATGGAAAGATTAAAAAGAATAGTAGTTTATTATAAAACGGGTTTAATAGAATACATGTAAGAGTTACTATAAAAATTTTATATTATAACATAAACATTGATAATTTATAGGAAATAAAAGCATAAAAGTGATGTCCTAACTAAAATATCTCATATACTTTCTTATGTACTGATCCTCCTTTACACTTATACAACATTACATTATGACAGTACAATATCTGTATCGTTCTCTTTAATACGTTAGCTCACATCGTAAAGTTAGAAAACTAGTCGTTGTATCACATATCTACATGTATGTGATTTCTGACAGCAAATGTGTTAATTTCCTATGCTAACCAAAAATAACAAGATTGTAGAGTAGGAAGGATTTGAGATCATTTCATTGCTTTGTTTCAAAGAGAACATAATTAAGTTGTCCCTATATCTTTTATAATAAATGTTCCATTCGTTATTTATCAATGCAGTCTGTTCATGCTAAAGACGCAGAAGAGATATGTTTCAAACCTGGTTGTTCAGTTTTAAGCGTGCACATCCCTGAGATACACAATATGTAAAAATGCACGAGTATATAAAAAAATAAAAAATAGTTTTGTTATATATTTTCCTCTTTAATATTTGTCTATATATTAGACAAGACGTTATTAAACTAACCAAATTTAAAATTGTATGCAATAAATAATTTTATATTAGTAGTACACTTTGAAATAACAAGAAATCTACACAGCAAACATACACTACCATACTTACATTGTACTTAAACTATAATCTATAAATGTGTTGTAACGTTTTATAAAAAAAATATTATTCTACCTCATATTTATTTCCTCAGCATATACTTTTTTATACACCATTTTTTGTAATTAAAATAATTAATTTATTAGTAATCTCTTCTTCATCAGTAGATTGAACCCTGCCTACTGCTTTGAAGTCTGTACTTTTACAATAAACACTTTATATTACTATTATTTGCACAATTGTAATAATAATCAAAGCAAAGAAATACTTAAGCTCCTCCCACAATTAAAGTCGAAAATGGAAGTACTGATTATTTCTTGTAAGTAATATACCGAGATACCTTTACAAAAAACAACTTTGTAATAATAGATTTCTATTTATAATATAATATTTATTGCAAAAATTAATGTATTTTTTTACGAATAACTGAGGAGAATTGATATAATAAATTGTCACTCATTTTTTAGTGTTGTTATTTTCTGTATGTATAAAAAAAAGCTTAATAAAATCTTGATTAATGCAGGTAATGCTTAGTTTAATAGTTTATTACTGTCGTTTTTTTAGTACTTTCTTTTCCTGTGCAAATTTCTTGACAACAGTGACCTTGAAGATAAAAATCTTATCACTCGAGAACTAAGGAAGCGCTAGCATAACTAACAGAACTGTCATTCATGTTATTGCATTGATTGCTTTGAGCATATTTCAAAAACTTCAGATTCATTCTTTGGCCATTAGCATTTCCTTTTAAATTGTGAATAGCCTGTTAACATAGCACGTCATAATTTTATTAGAAATTTCGGAGGTGAAGTGACATATGTTAAATAACTCAAATTACTAAATTTGAACAGATAAAAATTATTACCTGTAATAAGACACTAATAGGATGACGGCCACATATAGTATTACCATATTTTTTAAGATAGTCTGTAAATACTGTAGGATTTAAGCTTTCTATGATATCCATTCCCTACAATGTAAATATATGAAAATATGATACATAACACGACAATAAAAAATATTATTTTACCGTCATATAAAGTGATCCTTATAAAGTAACCAATCGAGTCTAGGTGATTTCAAGGTCAACTCATCCTTCTTAAATGGGACAGTTTAAGTTTTTTCTTACAGTGTAATAGTGTTTCCTGTGACAAGCAGAAATTTAACTATCCCGTTTCGAGAAAAGAAACGTGTTTATGTCTAAAATATGTTGTTATATTAAGTGTTCAAGCTAACCAATAGTACAGACCTGTGACGACCAATCCATCGATTTGATAATTTAAGTATTTGTATTGGAAGGCAACTAACTCTTGACCTTGAAATCATCTACATATTTTCACCTATAACGATGTCGTGTATAACAAAAGATTTCCTTCCTGAAGCAGAATGTCTTTTGTTCGATCAATTTTTCTATATCTCTTCTCGTGTTGAAGAATCTCATCAGGCCACATTTATAATTATTCATGCAATAAATTGAAGCTGTAATATGCACTTGTGAAATAATATTGCACAAAAAGAAATAGAATATTTGGTCTCTTTAATTAACCAAAAGCAAATGGAAATCCTTTGTATTTGAAAATACACGATTCATAGTCCAGATATTTTCTTTTCAGCGAATCAATATTGCATCTTTCTTTTTAACAAAAGTGAAGTTATTGCTAACATATCCATTACTTGTTATACATATATACAACATAATTGTAAATATGAACTACAGTACATACCATTTTATCAAGATTCTGAATAGATCTATGAATTGGACCACATGATCTATCATAATAAGTGTAACGGAAACGTTGTCCCCAATGGCAAAAATCTGAAGAAATAACAAATAGCGTCTGTGGATCAGCCATATATGATGCTAACAATCTCCCATATAGTGCCTCCCTTTCTGGACTTAATGATCCAACAAGTATAGGAATTATAGTAAAAGAATCTTTGAATCTATATTGATAGAATAAAATTGAAAGATTAAAATTGCACAATACACTAGTAAAATATTATTAATATAACTAGCATACCCTTCCATAACTTTTGCTATAAATGGTAATTGCATTTCAATGCTGTGTTCTTCTTCATCTGTATTTAAATCCATCCATTCAAAATGTCTAGTTTCTTCAAGTTCTCTGCATACTATCACATGAACAGAAACCTATATTTGAACTAATCTTTTTTTTTTCACATAATATTTCACAATATTAAGATGATTCCATCCAAAAATCTATTTTAATATTCTGCGGTATGCAATTTATACCTTGTTGATCAATATGCAGGTCATACAGTGGTGTTTGATAAATTGAAGCAGAAGAAAGAGCACAGCCAGCTAATCTCACGTGATGCGATGGGCCCAGAATGAATATCCTACGACTATACGATGACACATTACACATTTAACACTTTAGTTAAATATTAGTTTTCTTGTAAACTTTAGTTTTAACATTGTAGTTATAATAGTAGTTCCTATTGAATAATAGCTTAAAGTAATAGTATTATATATAAATCTTAAGTGATGAATTGAATTGAGATGCAAATAATTTCTACTGGAAATAGCAGAAACATACTTTCATTTTTTAAATATAATTATTAATAATTAGAAAGAGTAGATTGAAGTTAATCCATTAAAATTGAAATATACTCAATGGAGGAGTATTCTAGTCTATGATACAAAATATGGTAATAAAAATTACTATATGTATTATCTTAATCACATATTTCATTACTGGAATGTAGATAAAAGTCTTTATTACTGCTGCTTATGTCTCTAAATACAATTTTTTAATTATATTTTTGACTCTCTTTTATGTAAAATAAATATAATAATAATAACACAATTTAAGTGATAAAAGTGACTAAATTTAAAATTAACCACAGATGTAATTAGTAAATTACATTTCAACCGAAAACTTACACAACAACAGGACTAATCTGGCGATATGCAAAACCAGCACATGCTCCACAATAGCTGTAACCTGCATGTCTGTGAAATTTTGTTTGTATTTCAATAAAGATTTGTTAATTTAAGAAATTATTTAATGTGCTATAATTACTGACGGGGCAATAATTGCCCTAGCAGGTCCATGTGATAAGTCTGCTGCACCCAACCAACCTTCTAATTGCTTATTCAACTCCGTACCTGTACAAAATATTTATCTTAATACAGACAATAATAATTAAAATTAATATAAAACCTTGCAAATTATAAAAAAACAGAAATACTATTGATAGAAGTTAAAATTATATAAATAAGTAAAAGAAATGCAATACAATGTCATTTCTGCACAAATACAGAACTATACGCAAATGTTTTTCATAAAATCTGTGGAAAAATTAGAAAATTATTTCTAATTTCTAATATATATAATATTAAATAACTAAGTAATAAATTCAATAATAAAAATTTAGGTAAGTACGGTTGGGTGCAATACATATGTGAAATGTATATTACCTTGCCGAATAATCAAAATATAAATAATATTGTAGGGATTATTAATACTAAATATTAATTTTCAGGAATATGTGTGTGTAGGTGTAACGTCTGTTGTAATTATTCATTTATATGTGCAAACATAAAAAATGATATATTGATGACTTTACATAAAAAATAATAAATAATCATGATTATATTATAATTAACAGATGTAAAAATATCAAATAAATTGAAAATACATTTTAAATAACGCTTACCAGAGCCTGCGTACCAACTACCAGCATGAGTTGCTCTTCTAATTAATGCCATTTTTCGCCTTGTTGCACCAATCCTTATTTATATCAATAACTTCTTAAAGTAAACAGGATTTGTTTCTTAATGATTTTATGTACAATCTACACATATATGGAGTAATTATTAAATCCTATTTACATACAAAATGTTTATAAAATTCTATCACAAAACTTTTTATTTAACCACGAACCATGTACTTCTAATAACGTCCAATGACATGATTATAACCATGTCGAAAATTTGAACATGTATACCTTTTGTATACAAACAAAATACGTCAAAAACTGATATTTTATAAGTTTTCATCTTACAATCATATAAATTTAGTTAAACATTTGTTATTTTACGTAATAATTAATACGTTCATTGAAGTTTCCGAGTGTATAGAGTTAATTAACATAATTTGCATTTGTGTCAACATCAGTCAACATACACACAATATCTTTAATATATAGAAACGTATAGGTTTAGTATATGCATTTTTAATGTATATATACATATAAAATTGTAACATTAAATACATAGATTGTACACAATATAAATTAATTAACATTTGTTTTCTGCGAATTGAGAGGGAAAGGGAGAGGGAGAGAGAGAGAGAGAGAAAAAGAAAGTAACGGAAGAATATTTAATATTTTTGAATATATTGAATGCAGTTGAAATGCAAAATATAGATAGTAATTTATTAGTGCGTTCACATGACAATAATTATCCATGTTTTTGATTTGTCTTCCTGCAGGATATATTGGTATATATACAAAATTTATGTCAAACTTTATATTGCAATACATACGTGGTTCAATAATCCCTATGATTTTATGCATCGGATTGGATCATGTTATACTTAGAAATTTCAAACAATTACATTACATAAGACTACATCATCTGTGAAGTTTTCTAAGCAAATCTAATTGAAAAATAAATATAACTAAACTAATTTTGAAGCATCAATAATAGATTGTCAAGATAGTATAAATGTCCTCTAAATGTAATGTTCCAGAGTCTAGAGAAAACAATTAACAATACACTAGTCAAATTCAAAATGAAAAATCATTTACTTATCGAACAATATTAAAACATATTAGCCCAATTTGAATTAAATAATTTATAAATTAATTATTATTATTGTTATTTACAGGTTGTAATTTGTTCAATGTCAGAAATTTTGAATGTCTCGGTACTTAATTTGATTGCGCCGTAGAAATGGTTAATATGGCAGAAATTCGTGTCTCTAGTGTTGTTTAAGTTTGTGAAACTGATTGACAAAACAGAAGTTTATTTGTTAAGAATATTATAATGTGCATAAAAGTTTATTTTTCGGGACGTGTCAGCGTGAAAATCTTCTCTAATATAAACCACTAATTATCCGACATAACTTTTACCTTATCAGATTTCATTCCAAGTCAACATCGACGTTTTTGTGTTTTTTTTTACACTCATTTACTTTGTTTATTATGAATTTAATGGATTCTTTTATGCAGTAACTTAACAACGGATTCCATAATATAGGTAATCAAATTTAGGCCATCATACCCTTACTATTTTGATTATGTAGACGTTATAACCTTTGCTTTCTTTGTGCTTGTTACTTACTGATTTCTGTCGTTACAATGTCAAAATCACCAACTTTCAGTTCGATAGTTTTTTGAAATTTCTATATCTTCTTTGTATTCGAAATTTCATTGCACTTTTAAAGTACTAATACAAATAACAGAAAAAGTTTTCAATTAATCATTTCCATTACATTACCATGTTATCATATATACAATAATCAGTGATCACAATAACAAGTCGTTCTTGTCGAAATTAGTATCATATATTGATTTTATGATTATGGATTTATATAGAAATATGAAAACATTCCAGAATAATGTTCAGGTTAGTTTATGAGTATTTAGAAAGTATGTACCTATGTTTATTAACAAGTGTATGTAGAACCTTTAAGAAGATCTTGTTATTTAATATTATCATACACATGTCCTTTTACTTGTTATTAAACAAGTAGATAAATGTTATTTATATCTTTTTATAGAAATATTTCCTCTTCTATAAACGATTAGTTTGTAAAACATAAGTAGTTCAAATTAGTTTTTTGTTCTTTAGGATAACACATTCTATTGTATACATTTATTTACTCACATATAATATAATATAATAAATGAGAAATAAACTTCTTTGTTATGTATTATAATGCATTAGATGTAATCATTCATTTTATTAAATCAATTGTATAAAAACTACATAGCATTTTTATGGAAATGATATCTTTCCTTGCCAATAGGTCCATTCTCATTTCCTGTCTATGATTTTGATATGACCAAAGCATTGGGGCTGCGATAAAGAGGTAAAAATTTCAACGTACATGTTGTTAAAATGTAGATAATAAGATAGTAAGATTTCTAAGTAATCAATAATAAAGTAAGTAATACTACTAAGTAATAACTAAGTTACTACTAATACCTAATAACTAGTTTTCCATTGATATTACAAAATGTTTGTTTTTCTGCCTGATTGTGTTGCAGGTTGCTACTAGGAGTTATTGTCATGGATTTTCCTCAGTTCCATGAAATTGAACAGCTTACAAGTGATGCAATAAAATAGAAGTGATCGTGTGGTAATTGACATAAAAGTGTGTTGGTGTGCCCCAGCAGGTACTTTGTAGTGGAGCCACCAGGCTATGGCCAACCTGAACTTTGAGCAACCGCCACGCAGTACTGCGAATACAAGCCTTACATCGCGTACGGGTGGTGGGGGGGGCTTAAATTCGTCGACCCTGACGGGTCATGTCACACCTACCTCGGGCATGTTCTCAGGCTCGTCTACAAGCACTTCAAGTTCAATCGCTTCTGCGGTAGTAGTTACTAGCGTGTACATTGGAGCCTCAGGAGCAGCAGGTGGACAAAACAATCATCAACCACAACAACAACAGCTCTCTCCTATGGGCAGTAGGGGACTGTTTGGGCAGAGAGCTTTTACAGACAGACGTACAATGCCTGCTCTTGGGTTAGTTTCTTTTCACAATTTATAAAATAACTTGTCGGTTATATTATATTATCTTATGTATCTTGTAATGTATTTACAGTGATATTTCATTTGAAACAAATGAAAAGTTTATACAAATTTACAGAACCTCAAATCCAATGGGTAGCATGGGCACTTTTGGAATACCACAAAGTCGTAATTACGGATCTCAAGGACAAATTAATAATTTTCACTCTGTTTTTGGCAGTGGAGGAGGTGGAGATACAAGTACTCCTCCATTGTTAGATCTGTCTGAGTTTCCTTCATTAACAAACAGAGGACAAGGTGATTCTATGCCGCAACCTAGTCCCATGCCTGGGAAACAACCTTATGGTATGTATCAATAATTATTCAAACTTCAAAATACATGATGTGTTGTGTTGTAATATTTAAGGCCTATGAAGTTATATGTATAAAGAGTGAACCACTTAACTAGATATCACCTAAATTCACTCCTAAACTACTTGTTGTATGAAATCATTTTTCAAACGAAAGTCGTTCGTTATTAAGTGGAGCATACAATGTGATTATTAGCTTTTTGAAATTTCACTGGTTTATCAAAATAGGAATGTGCTACCATGATCTTTTCTTTTATATTTTAATGTTTGACCTTGCCATTCGATAGAATATTCAGTCTTGAGTAAAAAGCTATTAAGATACATAGGGTCAAAAGCTAACAATTACCAAGATATTCTACAGTTAATCTTCAATGTAAGTAATGCTGAAAATTCTCAAAACTCCTGTATTAAGCAGACACGTGCTGTATAGATTTGTCATGCACAAAAGTTCCATCATTAATAGTTTTTTACTTAGCATTCAATATCCTATGTTTACCTTTCCGTTTACGCTGTTCGATACAGTTGAACGCTAAACAAAACGCAAGGTCACAGTTTCTCAATTTTTAATATACATACATAGGTACACTAAATTTGGTGTCGTCGGTTACCGACGCGGAGACCGACGCGACGCAGCCTGAACGGAAATATTACCTTCATGATCAGCTTCGTATCTCGTTAAAATAGCAAAATTTCAAAAGGCTAATGATCACATTGTATGCTTCTTTGGTATACTTGATACCAAACTATTCTCATTTCGATGATTTTTTTTAAATAACAAGTAATTTATGAGCAAATTTAGGTGGTACAGTTAAGTTAACTTACCCTGCATACTGTATATGATAGACACATGCCCTCAAGACTAAATTTTTATTAAGAAACTAAATTTTAATCAATTAAAAATTCTGTTTTTATTGGTTCCAGTTGAAGTTTTTCTAAAGTAAAATTGATTATGTGAAAGTTATCTCGATTGTTTTGTCTACGTTTCTGAATTTGTAATATTTTATTTCAATGCAATTATGTAAGTTAGTGATAATTTTATGCATTTTGTAAATAAAAGAATAATGAAATTTTAGGAATTTAACGGAAGTCCTGTAACAAATGAAAAAATTTATTATTTGGTCAATTCTAATTTCGAGGTGAAGTTTTTTTGTACTAAAATGTATTTTACATTTTTGTTCGTGTACAGCAGTAACCATTATCTATGATAAAAGAAAAGTAGAATTTTTATCGTTTCTTAGTTTTCATAATTAATTGGCAGTAATTTATCTAAATAGAATACAAATTTAAAAAATGGAGGTATTAAGCAAGCATAAGTATTATATATGGATAATTTCTTATAAAAACTGAAATTTTAATAGAATACCAAGCTATTCCATTATTTTGATCATGGTACTTATTCATTATTAACATGTTGACAGTCTCATGTTACATACACGGATTTAAGCAACTTCAAATAAAAATTTAATAAATCGTATGTGGTTAAGAATTATTTTCTCCAGAGTTCTACAAAACAGAGGAGAATATTAGTCTTTTAGATAGAACTCATTTGATCTTCGAACACAGAATTTATAAAAGGAATCTTGTAATATGGGTAGCTTGAATATTTTGTATCTGGTTTAATTTACTTGGTAATTTTTGCTTTTATTATTTGGTAAGTAAAGAGTTACAATACATGCATATATATTATATAATAATATACGATTATAAACAAGAAACTAAACAATACTTGCTTTTGCTTAATACCTTCTCAAGTGCTACAGAGATTTTATGTCTTCAGATACCATTTTCAATTTTATAAGCTATAAACTTTTAAAGAACATTCAATTTCTCTATTATTTAAAAATTTGATAAACATAACAACAATTATGATTATGCAATAAATACTTATTGTTATATAAGTATTTATATGAATTGTAGTTGGAATGGTAAAACAACCAACATCTGAATCGAGTGAATTTACTATGAGTTCTGAAGATTTCCCAGCATTACCAGGGACACAAAATAGAGAAGGACCATCACCAGGTGGGAGCGTGTCTGGAGACAAAAATGTACCTGTTGGACTTGGTCCTGAAATTGGACAAGATGTATTGCAAGCAAATAGAGCGCATGGATCTGATATGTCTCAATCATCTAAAAGAGGCATACAAACGTCTCCCGATGGTACTAAAGCTATTTATAAAAAAAGAAGCAAAAATGAAGCATACGATTTATTATTTGCTGTTATTCTTTTACAATATTTTTTATTTAAAAACATTTTCTATATCTTATACGTTACATCAATATTTATTGTTATATTTTATAGGAAAAGTAACCAATATACCAGCTAGTATGGTAAAAGATCAGTTTGGAATGATTGGGCTTTTAACATTTATTAGGGCAGCTGAAACAGATCCGAATTTAGTATCTTTGGCACTAGGCCAAGATCTAACCGCGTTAGGATTAAATCTTAATTCACCAGAGAACCTTTACCAAAACTTTGGTGGTCCTTGGGCTGAAACACCATGCCGACCTCAGGATATTGATTTTCATGTGCCGCCGGAATATCTTATTAACGCTACAATCAGGTATCATTTGTTGCTACGTATTCATTATTATCCATCATGTAGTAGTACAGAGGTGACGAACTTTTACTCCGCCACGGGCCGCATGATTTCCTCTTCAACTAGAGACGTAACGACAGCGACTAGCCTATTCCCTCACCATAAAAAATGCGAGCGACGAGAGCGAGTGAGATTGATGTGTGCGTGCGAAGTGTGAGTGCAATGGAGATAAAACAAAAGTGAATCTCAAGAAAGTCTTTGAAAGTTCTTTTTCTAGTTCGTCGCCCCTGATGTAGTAGACACGCCAAAAACAATTAAAATCATTTACTTTATATATTGTTTTTCATTTTAGAGATAAACTAGCACCAGTTAAATTAAATCGATATAAGGAAGATCTACTATTTTATATGTTTTATACAAATGTTGGGGATGTTCTGCAATTAGCAGCAGCAGCGGAATTGTATGTACATATAATTGTCATTATACATATGGTTTGGTACTTATTAGTAAAGTGAATTTGGCAAAGACATTGTTTGTTGCAATTACTTTAGGTATAGTAGAGACTGGCGATATCATATGGAAGAAAAGGTGTGGATAACGCAAGCACCAGGATTGGGACATGTAGAAAAGACATCAACATATGAACGTGGTACTTATTATTATTTTGATGCGCAAAGTTGGAGAAAACTAGCAAAGGAATTTCGTTTGGATTATACAAAACTAGAAAGTAGACCTCATCTTCCCACAAACTTTCACCAAACCCAGCCTTGACTACAGGTACCTAAAAAATAAATTTTCTCCTGACATACATGTACAGTATCTATATACAGGGTGTTGCATTGTAATAAAATGTGGGAAATACAGACAGGGCTGGTTCGCATATGTGAACATTATTTATTGTTTTGTTATAAATTCAAAGTTCGATATATTAAAAAAAAATGACTGGAAGATAGAAATTAGAAATTAAGGTCATAGCTCTATAGTTAAAATTTCTTATTATATTATGGTATATTGAATTCAGTCATCTCAGAACACCTTTCATGTGAATGAAAAATATTTGTATAATAATACAACATAATTTATTTCAGATCTGCTTGCAGACTATTGTGCTGTCTTTAAGCTGGACAGGAAACAGCTATTGTATAAATGAACAAATGTAATAATCTTTAATAAAAACATAAAATTTGAAGAGTAATAGAAAAGAATTTTGAATTAACTGCTTGTAACTAGAAATGAAAATAGACCTGATGTGTGTATGTGTATGTGGTAGTACTATAAAATAGGATCTCTGTATATAACTTTTATATAGGATAACATACATCTGAAATATTCAAATTTTTATTGAAGAAGCCTAGTACCTAACATTTGATGTACATATTTAAAAGTAGTAAAGACTAAACCAAATTTTATGAATTCATAACTCAAGACTTAAGATTTTTGCAAGTGCTATATTTATATAATTTTCATTTGATATTTGGAAATATTTTGTAATTTTCAATTGATATTCATGTCAATATTACGAATATTTTTTTAATTATATCTCTTAAATTTGAAGGTTGTTTAACAGAGACGTTGCTAATATATAATATAATCTTACCATATAAATATTCATTCATCCAAAACCACTTTTTTTAGTAATTACAATTTATTCCATACTTTTTCGTGCTCTATTGTGGAGTTAATTACACTTTCGGATGCACTTATGGAATAATTTTCAATATAATTTTGACTATTTTTTTCAGTATCATTTAAATAATACCTGTAAGTAAAATATAAATCTTAGTTACATGTGTTTAGAATATTATTTTAAATAAAAAATGTTGCTACCTATAGTTCACCATAATACCACAACTATTTGCTACCCCACGCGGTGAAGGATCAGCTAACCAGTTTATTCTCCACATAACCGCTCCATTGCGCAAATGAAAATTGGCTACAGTAAAAATACAATATTAACCGTATGTCCCTGTATAAATGTTAATTAAAATGAACATACCAACGTTATTTAAGGCATAATTCCGTCGTTTTTCTTTGTACAAGTACCAAGCACATGCACGAACTAATGGTGTTTTTAAAACATTGCATAATTCTTCATTACTGGTCCACAGCGAATTATTCAATAGTTTTTTAAGTCCAAGTGCTATGTTTTCTTCATTTAGAATATTTTGTATGGACCTAAATTCTTCGTCCATAAAAATACAATTTACATCTAGAAAGTAAAAGTCGATATAAAAAAATACTTTTACAAGTTGATCCTTACTCTTTACTCTATAAGCAAAGAAAAGTAAAAAATATACAGTACAAGTTTTACCCTGCTTTAATTTTTCCAGTAGCCAACTCTTAAAATTGGGTATTGGTGATAGAGTAGATAATTCACGTATCATAGGAAATTCAGATATTATTTCACTCGCTACTTCCTTTATTAAATAATTACCTAGTTCAATACCCTACAAAAGAGACAAACATTTTCTTTTAAAATGTTATACTTCCAATTTTAAAATTTTGATGACTTATTTACTTGTAATCCTCTTTGAGTAGAAGCAATTGAATAAAATATTGCAGACTTTATTTTAGATTTGTCTTCTTCCAGGAATGAGACATCTTTTTTTGTACTACCAATGATTCTAGCTTTTGCTTCTTCAATACCTTTTACAGAATCTATAATTTTATGACATATTAATATAAATAATATAATACTTATATGAAATGTCTGATTAAAAATAATTAGCACATGCTCTGATTATTAAAATAATCACGTTAGTATAATACTAAGTACAGTTAAAGTCTATACTATTCAAAAGTTGACCATTACACGTTTGATAGTAACCTAGAGAGTAAGAACAATAATTATATAATTTCATACCAGGTATTACATCACATAATGCTGTATGTAACACAACAAGAGGTTCTCTTGGCATAGATGGATGTGTAAATATATAGCACCTTCTATACGGTCCAACTCTTTGTTTTAAATCTAACCAATTCTTTATAGGATGTATTGCTTCATAATCTGAAACCTTCATAAAAATGGGGATTAGATTAAGTAGTTACTAGTATTATTTGTTAATTAATTATCCAAATTGTTTACCTTTTCTAATATGTCACATGAACTTTGCCAAGTTATTCTCTCCAAGTGTAGAAATCCTACTGAAAACCAGAGTAGTAACAAATCTCGTAGCGAAATGTTTAATTGTTGTATTACAAGATTTTCATCAATATCTTCAGTTTCTGACATCAACTCCTATCAAAAATATACATACAAAATAAGTTCACAAATAACGCTTAAATTTATCATTTTAAATATTTCAACAAATTATATTATCTTAAATTGCTTACTAAAATATCTGTCCTCAAATCAACAAGAAATTTTACACCATTTTCAAGTCTCCCAATAATAAGAAATAGCCATTGATAATTTGGTATCAGAATACTCTTTAAGTTTCTTTCATGTGAAAAAATTCGTCTTTCATTGTTAGGCTGAAATAAGAATATGTTTTATTGTTAAAAAATTCAATATTACACTTAATATAGAAAGCATGAGTTACGTTTAAAAATAACATAAGTATAATAAAGTTTGAATAAAAAAAGAATACAAACCTCTTCAGAAACCAATTTCTTTGCCAAGTTATTTACGTCATTATGTTGAACACCATACTTAAATGCCAATGTGCATAAAAGTTTTTGTCTATCTTCTTTTTCACTCTTACAGTATCCTATACATAATGTACGGGCTTTATTCTAAAAGAACTTCAATCTTATTATATTGAACAAATAATTCATTATTTACTCATAGAGTAATTTAAAGTAAAATAATAATCTCAATATATAAAAGCTGAAGTCTTTGCAAAGTATTATTAAGTTATGTTTTAAATTCAAACTGTCTTTGTATATTCTTGAACAGTACATTATATAATAATGTTATTAAGACAAAATATGCATACTAAACCTAAAAAGTAGTATGTTTAGTAATGAAAATGTAAAGATACAGTATAACATATGTAGATGGCCTGAGATTTTTGCACAAAATTGTACAATATATAACAGTGGAATAAATAGTGATACCTTAATTGGTTAAAACTAACCTCGATAATCCAGTTACTGACATTGCTATTTTTAAATTTGAACACTTCCTGTAATTGTTCCTTTAAAACAGTAATATTTTCACAAAATATGCCTTGACTAGAAGAACATCTAAAAATTTTTATATTACATCTTGAAGCAAATTTGGTATTAGGAATAACACCTAAAATTTTGTAGTAAATATTCCTGATTACCATTTTTAATTTAATGTACTTATAATTGTGTACACAATACTTTAAAATTACATAAATTTTAATAAAGGAAGCAAAATTGTAATTAACAGTTACAATATATACAATAAAATCCCATTTTGTAGTAAATCTACTGAAAATCTATTTCCACTTTATCTATTAAAGAATTTTATCAATTCATATTTGAGTGTTATCATCGTGTTTATCTATTTACGGTATCATTTATTTAAGAGACAGAGGTGAAATAGATATGAACAACAATGATAACTTAATTCATCATGTAATTAAATTTTTATTCATTTGTTATGATTTTCTTGTACTATATTATTTTACTGGTTCCTATTCCAATAAACTCTTGTTTTTAACTTATTTATATATTCTTATAAAGATCAATACAGCTGTGTTTCTTGCATACTCCATGTAGAATAAAATGTATTAAGTATAAAATAATGTTATGTGAATCATTTATTCTGCTCGGTCTTATTAAAGTTTAAGCCAGTTAGGCTCATCTCTGAAGCAACGATTAAGAGGAAATCAATTTCTAATTGCTTGTCTGGTGCATGCTACAGCATTTATCATATCACGTTCCATGACATCCGAAGGGCACCATGAAGAGGACATTCCCAGAGTCGTCGCATCGTTGCCAGTAAAGTCAGACCCACACGCTCCATATATACGCACCGCACACGCCCGATGTATACATCGTAAAGTATACTTACATATACACAAAGAATGTTCGATATTTGGAAAATAGTTCGCCAATATGTTTACAAATGTGTAAGCACCATATGCTTATTCGATAAATAACTTTTGCGACTACAAACGAAGGATTAATAAGAAATATTTTACCGTTCTATCGACATCGAGCATCGAGAATATATATAATATATTCTCACGTATATATATACATACTGTTCGAATATATGTTTTCGTTCAATAATATATTAAAAATTTGTAAATATCAGATATCTCTCAATACCCAATAAAAAACACTTAAAAATAGCAGAATAATGGATACTTTTGTTCTTTATATTTGAAATGTCGAATATGTGAGCCCGGTTTAAAGCGTGCCCACGCTTATTATTAGTTAACAAGCACGAACGAACATCATCGAATGAATGCGAACGAACATGTATGTATGTATCTATGTAAGGTGTAAGTACTTACGTACTTACTCTGAAGACGAACGAAGAACGCTATCCACCGCTTTTGAAACACACGAATCCAATTTACTTTCTGTAAAAAATCTGAAAATTATGCTTTCTTTTAGAAAAATTGTTTTTTTTTTGGAGAATTATTATTGCATGCCGGTAGAAATAAAGGTTGAGAAAGAAATTGTTAGATTTATCAAACTGTTTTTTCTTCTTATTTCCTTATCAAACAGGTGAGCTAATGCAGACTTTTAATAAGTGATTAAAGTACAGTTATTATACTCTATATAATAGAGTACCGGCGAAAATAATGAAATTCTGAAGCTGGTTGCCGCAAACTTGTATCGCTAAAGCAAGGATTAATTAATTTAGGAAATTAATAAATAATTTAAATTTAAATCCAATCCCAATCCCGCCTAATGTTGCCGCATTCAGAAACAAAAATTGCAGGACGTGAATTCACGTCAGCGGCAATCAGGAATAGAATTTAAAATGACTTGAATTCACGTCAGCGGTCGCGAATGTGTTAAAAAAAAATGTTTGAAATGTAGAAATTTATTTACCCAGATAGCACGCGACGTCTTAAAGTCGTCTTTTTTACGTACATTTTAGGTCTGAAAGTCTTACGTCCTAAAAAGACGTCTCTAAGACGTCTCTGTGCTATCTGGGTAACTATGGTTTAATCCGTATGTAGAACAGCGGAAAATATTTTCAAATGGGTTTTGACTCTTATCTTTGTAATGCAAATCGAGTATGAATTAAACAATCAACCAGTTGTATCGCTCCTGTAGCTTCTATATTGTGAATATTTTAACATATTGAGCGCCGGTCCCGCGAAAACGCGGGATTCTGAGTCGGATTTTTTTTGCTGGTTTGGGCTTTAAGTGGCCGATATGTTGCCGGCGCTCAATATGTTAATATTTTAATATGCTTGCATATAATTTTAATATGATTACATGGCTGTTTTGTAACGCGTTAGAAAACATAACGTATACGCGTATACGTTACGTCTACGCAGACAGTTCAAAAGTCCAATGCTAAAACTTGGCAAATACATACATATATGCATGATTATGATGAATTCAACAGTTTTTTTTTTTGTATGAAGTTAAAGAATACATATCGATTTTTAAAAACTTAAGGTGATCTTGACCGTAAAAAAATCTTAAAAATATTACATAGATTCGGCAAAGTTCACAAAAGAAAATAAGTAATTTCTTCGGTCAAAAACGTTTCTACCGGAAACGTATTTTCTAAACAAACAAAAGTATTTTGTCGGCTATTAAACGGAGAATAAAACGACAGCACAATCGTTATGCAAACTATATAAAAGGTGAATACATTTCTGTGATATAACATCTTGATTTTTATAATCTAGAAACGACTGTAAGCAGATCCGAGTCGAATTACATGGGTAACCAGAAAACGATGCGGTTTCAATTGCATGATTAAATATAGTTCCAATAACGTTGTGTTCGACCGTTCCAAAAACTCGAGCTCTAACTTTCTTTTTTCCGTAATCATTGGATTCACAAAAGGCTGGTCATGGTTATTGAATTGGTAGAACAAAAATAGGAATATTCAGTATTGCCAGATCAAGACTTGTTCCCCCACTCTAATTTCCCCTTCTACTGCGCTATTCCCCAAGTATCCGACGCGTTTCGGCCCTGTCGTGGATACTCTGGTACTGGCAGAGAGAGAGTAATTTTTCACCTCAATTTGTGCTCCCTCCCCTCATCTGGCGACCCTAGTACGATTGCATACTGGTCCTCCGAATTCCGAATACGCATGAAATATAATCGTATATGAAATGAGTATGGTACTATGATATACTAGACTATATAGCAATATTTTTGCTAATTTATAATATATATTAATAACATACGTACAATGTACATACAAGGAAGTCATATTTACTCAGAATATTATTACGTAATATCTAGTATAAAGGAAATAAGGAAATGTTAGTATTTTGTACATCATCTTTATATAATAATTATGATACAATTATTATACTATTACATTTTATTATATGTATGTGTCAAAAATAAGTAGCTGCAGTTAGTCCTCTTATGAAATTAAAAACGTGTACTACTATAAAAACATTTATTATTTTCTTCCTGCAATATAGAAATTGTATAATATCCATCTAAATACAAAATTTGGCACAGTATACTTGCAAGTACAAGAATAATATAAACTTTGTTCGAAGTCCAATGTGATCAGTCAATTTAGCTTGCTACTTACTTTTTGTTGTACAGATTGAACATTCACTAGTTTACAATAATGTACATACAGTTACATACAAAAAGTCATAGAGTATAAGAAAACTTATTTGAGATTTTCTATAAAATAATTGTTATACACTGGTGCATATACATATACTTGTATTAGTATATGATATTCATATGATATACATGTTTTAATAGTTGAGCATTACTAAAAAGTACTGCTTTGTCATTCTAGTTTGAATACATGCTGTCAATTTTTGTTATATAAATATATATACCGATTCAAATTTCCTAACACCTTTAGTAACATTTAATAAACATCCAGAATTCGAGGATATAATTTTCATTCTAATTCAGGTACTTATCACAATTACTTTCCAAGTATATTTACATATTGCACAAAAGCTACAGTATTTCTTCCATATGAAATAACAACGAAATACCAGCCAATTGGAGTAATAACAAAACAACTTTTACTATTCCTAAACGTATTATTGTTAGCTCTCGACTCGTACAATGTTACAGAAGAAATACTGAACAATTTTCCTTCGTTAATGTTTTGTTTTTATCACTATTATTTCAAATCCAATAGTACTCCTTTTCGTTACTGACCTTGTGGTATCTAAGAGTCGCGAATCACTAAAAATTAGAGTTTATCATATGATAGCAATTTTTGCTATGTCTTCTAAATAACGCAATGCCAGCAAGGGAAAACTGTAAATACTCGTTCTTAATACATATGTACATTTGCACAAATTAATGTTTAGAAAAGTATCTATCAATTGAACCTAATCCTTAAAAAGAAACCTTTGAACACAGAAATAAAATGCAGTCTTCGATAAGATTTGTACCCTAGAGATCCTAATTTTCCAGGTTATCAATTTATAAAAGAACAATATTTAGGCTTGTATTTTCATAATTCAATTTGAGAATTGATTAATGCAGGTAAAGATGGCACACCTGCTGCTACATAAATATCAGGAGAACCAGTTGCAGGAAAAACATGAGACAAGATTGCATAATAATGAAATCCAGCTGCTGCAGCAACAAAAAGGTGCCAAATAGCATGCGCGCAGGGTATAAGACCATCAGATTTAAAAAATACCAAACCAGTAACATAAATAAGTCCTCCCATTTTCAGCTCGGTAATGTTGTAATAATTATACTGGAACAATAAAATATAAACTTTCAATAATTTATAACTATTTCGTTTCGCAAATATATCTTTTAATGTACTTACCACATTAATAATTGCAATGCTAGGGCCGACTCCTATAATTAAATAAAAAATTGTTTCTAACATTTTATATCGCTCATGGAAAATCTGTTGGTAAACTATGCCTATTATCGCCATAATCCAAATAGCATAACGCATTATAAACAGCAGTTCATCATGAGAGATATGGTCTACATTTAACCAAGGAAAATAACTAGCAGCAATAAAAATATAAATCATAGCACGATCACAACGATGTAGAGCATCTTTAAGTTGCCTGCAATGTAACTTATTATAACACTTCATTTTAAATAATGACTACACTGTATGATTTTATTGTACCTGTTATAATTGCAGTAATGCACACTATGAAAAAAAGTGGATACTGCAAAAACAAGAATTAAAGATGTACCATAAACATAAGCTGATACCAATTGTGTCCATGTTACAGATCGACGAATAAGTTCTAAACATCCTATAACAGATGGTACCACCCAAATTCCATGAGTAGCCACATTTGCTACATGTTCTACGGTAGTAGGATTGTATGCTTCATGTGTGCATGCTCGAGGATTCATCCATTCTATTCTGTAAGGACATATAAATATTATTCTGTGCAACTTAACATCAATATTTATTTCTATTTAATATATATTGAGTGAATCACTGTTTTAAAAATCATCTACAAAATAAACAATAGGAAATAATATAAAATAGTTTGCTTAACATTTATAAATTATAAATAAACGACTACTCGATTAACTACAACTACATAAACTTAAAATGAAATACTGAGGTAAAAATTCCAAAAAGTACCTCCTTACTCGATTTTAAATACATGCATTTTCAGTACATGTTCAATAGATGTTTATTGACATTAACACCACATTACATATGGCTTAGTTTAACATTTTTTAGTAATATATGGTGTCAACAAGAAATACTAGATCCTACAATATTCTTCTTAAGTATAAATATGGATTCACACAAATAAAAAATGTATTCTTTACAAACATGAAATTTTATACTAACCATAATCTTCTGTGGAAGAGCTTTAATGTTTTAATAAAAATCATGGAAGTTCAATATCTCAGAAATTGTAACATATGGAGTATTAAATTACTAGCCCAATATATTTACAAGCAATATAAAAAAATCAAGACAACAATGTAAAAAAATCAAGACTTATTCATTAAATGCTTTACAAGCTTTCCATATTTTGCATTTATAGTGTCACATCCGGTGGTTCGACTGCCAATGAATAATCAATCAGATAAGGAATTATTATGAAAATTCTATGATGTCACGCAAGAAGAAAACATAGAAATAAGATATTAAAATAAGCATCATAATATAATCAAACACCAATCATTACATATATACATATGTATGTGTACACATACAGCTATTAGCACATAGCTATTAGGAAATATAAAAAATTGTTATAAAAAATAATTTTTATATTGCGAATTTATGTAAAAATTGGATATATTCCAAAGATTAATTAATAATGTTAATCAATTACAAAAAATATTGTAATTTTATATATAGGACACATTGACCATCAGGTCATTTTATTATATTCATATATTGAGCATAGTATAATACTGATATATTAAAGCAACAGTACGTAAATGTTGTAATATCATTCCCTCTAAATAATTAATACCACTTCAAGATCTAAATTGAAGAAGATAAGTTTCGATGAGTGACATTTACAGTTAATTGTATTAAATATATATTTCGTTCTATTTTGGTTGAGAAAATAAAATGAATACAAGAATGAAATCACTCCTTTATCAATTAAATAAAATCAAACTACAAAATAATATTTCTTAATTAATCTAAGTATAGCTAGATAACATTCTGTAAAAAAGAATTTAGTTCAAGAAAATGATTATACTCGTAAACTATTGGAAACTATATTGTGTAAGTATATGAAACACTGAATGTAAAAGACAGAGTCAATTCTTTTTAGATAAGCCAAGAAAATGATGAAACATATAGAAGTAAAAAGTCACTTATTAATAACAATTGGTCTGGTTTGCAATAACTTATGTATACACGAAATTAATAAAGTAAACTGGATATAGAGAGATGATATAATATAATCTGGATATAGACAATATTGGTTTAACAAAAATATATTTATGATTTATTATGATGTTTCCATATACTGTTAAAACAGCTTCTACTATTTTATCAATTTGAAAACAATCTCTCTCTTTTTTTTAAGGACATTACATATCACTCATTCTTAACATATCTATAGTTCTTAATAACTTTTATCTACTTCCTCTTAATTTTATATATATATATATATATGTATGTGTAACATATGTATATGCATTTGTGAGTGTGTAACAAAATAATATATATGTAAAATCGAATTATATTTACTAAATTACATACACATACGTTAAATCTTAGATTAAACTTTACATAAATTTTTATATGCACATGCGTACAATACCTACTTGTTAATTTACATTCGTTGATAACATTCCACATGTTCCGAAATAGTATAAAGATTGAATAGTTCAATGTCCATATAACGTGAATGTTCCATGGATAATATTACGTGATGAGATTACCCACTTCTCCATAGTTATAAGTTTAACACCAATGCATTCCATTTAAATACACCCAATTAAAATACCCAATACATGCAAAGTTTTAATGCTACTAATAAATAAGATAAAATTGAAAGATACATATGCAAGAAATTCATATAAATACAATTAAAATGAAAATATGTAGATACAACAAGTAACGCATACTCTTAAGTTTATTGCATAAGAAGTATTTTTAACAGGTATTTAGCTTGTTAGATTGGATAAAGGAATTAACTTTTAAGGTTTCATACGGATAGGTATACAAAAGTAATAAAATGAAAGATAACATGCCGTGTTGAAAATTCAATGTTATTTTTTAGAGCACTTTACAATGAAAGTAAAATACAGATTATAGTTCATAGCTACAAATGTAAATACCATGCAAAGATTAAATGTTATCAAACGATAATTCCAGGAATTTATATGTTCATTTAGACAGCCATTGTTATTATAACTAAATCAGTCAAGCAAGTTAATTTACAATCAAAGATGAACAAATGAATATTTCTTATTTACTATTTGTTACTATATCTTACTCTTTAATGCGTTGAACTTGTACAAAATTTTTTATTGCCGCAAAAAGTTGATGAAAATTGGATGTATCCATGTCGATTTTTGGAAGATCAACAAATTTGGCTACACAAAGTGCCAATGTCACCCATCAAATGAAATATTAATATAACAACTATCCGGTGGTATTCTTTTTTACGTCGGGATTTATATAGCTAACTTATAACCATAAAGTTTTAAATGAACAACAATAATTTTCTTTGTTTCATTTTAAATGATTTACTCCTCCATTCTTAACACTCGCGGCAGGGGTGTCGCGGAACTACTGTCGTACTGATACTGACTACTGATACCGAGTGTACAGTGAATGAGTGAACACACTGAAAACTCTCACTCTCATCAGTGTCACCGGATGAGGGGAGGGAGCGCGAGTTGAGGGGAAGTTAAAGTGGGGACACAAGTCTTATCTGACAACACTGGCTCTCATATCACTTTCCAGTTTTCCCCTTCTCCTCTTCATTTCTACCTTCCCCTTTTACGACGCTATTCCCCCACGCTTCCGCCACGGTTTGGTCACGTGAGGCGTTTCATCTCTGTCGTGCATGTGTTACAATGTCACGTGACTAATCCAGTACTGACAGAGAGATGGCAACTTTTTCCCCTCAATTCGAGTAAATTGACAGGACAAGACTGACTGAGACCGCGAAACCATACGTATAAAGTAACATACTTACATACGTAGGTACTTGTCGATACATAGAACTCATTATGAGAAATAAATAACATTTCATATCTACATGAATTTATTCTTAATACAAATCGGTACATCTATTAAATTGTAATTACCCATTATACTATTATAGTAAACATACTTTCGTAATAGATAATAAAATAACATATTTATAGGATTATATTTACATTATATACTTGTTCATGGATTATTGTTATGGTAAAATAAATACATATTTTTTATCTAGAAAGAAGTATAAATATTAAAGTTTTACATTATACTTCAATATAGGTAATATAAAACACGTTATATTTCCTGTTGTATAATATAATTTCCAACGTTTTATTATATCTGCATGTTAAGTTTATTTATATTATTTATTAGTATATTTATGTTTATTATATTTTATACTCATGGTTAGACTAGGTTCTATATGTGTATACATGTGTATAACAGCTGACAGTAGTATGTAGTTGAATCAGCGGAACGATGGAACTTGAAACGCGGAAACACTGAATTTTGTTTCAGATATTTTGTTGTTATGACAACTAGGTTTGAGATTTTTACATTTTGTTCTTGATTTGTATTACTGAATAATATTCTATTATTCTATCGCATTTAAGCGTTACTATACTATACACATACATATATGTGTATATATATATATATATATATATATATATATATATATATATATATATATGTACATATACGCACGCACGCAGGCACGCACATACACGCATACACAAACATAAATACATATTTTTACCTAGAAAGAAGTGTAAAAATTTCAAGTTTCATGTGATCAAATCATTTTTGGACATTAACTTTGAAAACCTGGAATAAACATGGTAAATGTATATATGTTAAAAATGTACATACATATACTACATAGATATGTATGTATATGTATATAGACATATGTATGTGTGTAGTGTAGCAGTGATAAAATAATAGAATATTATTCAGTAATGCAAATCGAGAACAAAATGTAAAGATCTCAAGCCTAGTTGTCACGACAACAAAATATCTGAAACAAAATTGAGTATTTGTGCGTTTCAAGTTTCATCGTTCCGCTGGTTCAGCTACATACTACTGTCAGCTGTGCAATATATGAAATAATGGTAGTACACAGCTGTATATACATACCTAGTAACTCGTAGGCATCATTCGACATCTGTTCCCAAATATTGTATAAGCGTGCGCGTGCGTATATTTGTATTTGCGTACGTGCGAGAAAGAACTAAGTGACAAAGGAAGGCAATAAAACTGAAGAGAAAAAGAGATATAGAAAGAAATTAAGAAGGAAGTGCAGAAAGTGTTCTTACGCGCACCAACTGTGCGATTTATGCAAAATCTCGCGCGTAACGTGGATGTATTGACGCAAGGATTTAAATACAGTATATCAGGACTAATGAACCTCGCAAATCAAACTACTGATCCTCAAAGTGGTGTTTTCTTTGTTAACTTCAATCAGGATTGTACGTAAGTGTCGCGCCCTCAACAACTAGACAATTGGGGACATCGTCCTTTGTTCCCTAACCTCGTTTCCCTTATGTGAAACTTTTCCCTCCGTAAAATCGTATGCAAGCTTTTGTTTACAATAGTTTAATTTCTTCGCCCAGTGAAACATCATATCATTTCCTTTTTATGTCGTATGTTCTGACACATACGTTTCATACGTTACAATGTTTTCACTACTTGTGTATTAGTAGTCGCATTTTAGCAAGTAATTGCGTTTTAATAATCTATCTATGTTATTTAACTGATCACATCATAAATGGAGATGCTTCTCGCCTGTGAGAACTACTTAACAATTCTTATTTTATCATACTTTTGATATTAGTTTTTTTTACATTTATTAACATTGTAGATTATTGAGAAATAAGGAATTATCATCTTCTTATGATTTGCATTCATTAAAAACATTAGTTATCTGAATTACCATCAGGTAATTTTGTAAAATCTATATTATTAATATATGTATATTCACCAGAATCATTTGTATGTATACATCTGATTTCAATGTATTTACATGATATTATAATGTAGATACCTACATCAATAGAAGTTCGAAGTAATAAATTCAATTAACTATATCTAAGACGTATAAAAAAAGAAATATAATTGGCAATATAAAATTCTAATGAAATTTATTTCAGATCTTTGGCTGTAGGATCAAAAGCAGGTTATAAACTTTTCTCTTTGAATTCTGTTGACCATCTGGAAAAAATATATGAAAATGGTAATAATATCTGTATTATGTAAAAAGTAAATATCAATTTGAAAATGTATTTCAAAGAAAAATAATTAAATTGTTCGTAATTCTGTGCACAACAGATACCGTGGACATATGTATCGTTGAACGATTATTTAGCAGTAGCCTTGTGGCAATGGTTAGTTTGTCATCACCTCGTAAACTCAAAGTTTGTCACTTCAGAAAGGGAACCGAAATTTGCTACTACAGTTACTCAAACACCATCTTGGCTGTGAAGCTCAATAGACTAGTAAGTGATTTTTATGTAATAGGTAGTAAAAATAATATTAGGAGGATGTATTTAATACTAACAATTACTACTGAACTAAATTAAAGTAAGTTAAAGTGCATATTATATGAATTTCTATTTTTTTTTTATAAACATTTAATAATAACTTTGGTTCTTTTTGGAAAAAACATTTCAATTTCTTTGTAGCAAGAGAAAAAGATAGAAACAGTTTCTATCTTTGTAGATAAAGTAAAAGAATTATAAATTTACAAATGTTCAAGTACTTTCTTTATGGATCTTTATTTTTTATATTTCATCAACTTTTATGAATCATTGTGTTTAACAAATTTGTTCCAGTATCCAGAGCTGACTTGCTTTTATTTTCAGAAGGAAGTAACTAAATATTATGTATGAAAATTTGATTTTATGTTTGCAAAATATTTTTTTTTCATACTTATTTGAAGTAAATATTACCTTCATTACTTTGTATATACATGATTTGATAATAGAAAATGTGTGTGTGTGCAACTTAGTTTACATACTATATTTTCATGTATCGCAAGGAATATAATAATAAGCACATGCTATTCAATTAGTATTCGCATAATTAGGAAAACTCCATTAGTAAAACATAAGAGAACTATTACCCTGGAAAATAATTAAAATATTCATAGTCATATGAAGACATAGTCTTCATACATTAAAGTGCACAAAATGGTTGCATGTATGGATCAGAGTATTACATAAAAAATAATATTCTTGACAAATGACGATTTTTTTAAGGATTGTGTAGGAAAGTTATAAATACACAGATTAATAATGTTTGTTTTATGTTCAATTATGTTAAGATTGCAAAATAATAAAACCAAATTTTAAAAGTTATGTAGTTGTCTGAAAGTAATAATGCGATCTGCAAATAGTATCATGCTCCAAAAATAATCGATTTCTTAGTGTAAATTATAGATATATGAATCAAGTGCAGTCGTGTCAATCTCAGTATAAACAATGACATGTTCTAATATTACAATTTCGTTAAATTGTATAATGAATCTGTATAAATGAAGAATGTGTATTTGCAGAGATTAGTAGTATGTTTGGAAGAGTCATTATATATTCATAATATAAAGGATATGAAGGTGCTACATACAATTCGAGACACTCCACGCAATTTAGCAGGTCTGTGCACACTATCGATAAACAGTGATAATTGTTATTTAGCCTATCCTGGCTCAAATACAATTGGAGAAGTTCAAATATTTGACACAATTAATCTTGTAAGTAATAATCAATATTTTTATTGCACCCTATACTCTATATATTTAAGCATAAATTTATTTTTCTTCCAGCAAGCTAAAAATATGATTCCTGCACATGACAGTCCATTAGCAGCACTTGTATTTTGTCCTAATGGTACCAAAGTAGCTACTGCTTCTGAGAAGGGTACTGTAATTAGAGTTTTTCAAGTAAGTATAATCATTCGTGTGGTACTGATTGTTTGTTCAGTTCTAAAATTTAGATGCATTGCTTAAGGTTCTTTATATCTCTGAAGGTTCATGATGGTACAAAACTGTTTGAGTTTCGTCGAGGAGTTAAAAGATGCGTGTCTATAAGCAGTCTTGCTTTTAGTATGGATTCTATGTTTCTTTGTTGCTCAAGTAATACGGAAACAGTCCATATTTTCAAGTTGGAAATACCAAATGAAGCGTACGTTAATTGTTCCTTTTAATTTCGATAGAACTATTGCTATTGTTGTATTTAAATTTTGTATTTTTCTTATGATATAGACTGAAACAAGCTACAGAAGAGTCACAAACTTGGATGGGATATTTATCAAAGGCTGTATCAGCATCAGCTAATTATTTACCTTCACAAGTTACTGATGTTTTTAATCAAGGACGTGCCTTTGCCAGTGTCCATTTGCCATTTCAAGGGTTGAAGAATGTATGTGCCATCACAGAGTAAGTACAATTCAATTGAATGTACAAATTTCATATAAGCACTTGCATACACGATATATTTTAACACAAATATTCCTGTTGTTGTACAGAGTACACGAAGTGCTTAGGTTGTTGGTGGCTAGTGCAGATGGCTATTTGTACGTTTATAATTTGGATACAACAGAAGGTGGAGATTGTACACTCCTAAAACAGCATAGGTTTGTAACTTTAGAAAATATATAAAGAAAATACCTAAAACACTCTGAGGCAGTCTTTGTCTGAAGATCTTTCAATCGATACTTGAAGTACAAATTATTCTTCGCATGGTAGAGAACATACATTATTATTTTACATATGTATTGTCGATGTCTCATAACGTGGTACTCGAAAGGAATGCCAAAGGAATTCGCAAAGAAACAGTCCGATTGTGTCGTCCCGTGTCTCATGTTATGAGACACTGTCAATATATTATTTGATTAAATCTGGCGTTTTTTTATGAATTGGATTTATTAAAATTAAGTAATACTAAAATAGATTATAAAGTGTGGCTAAATATGTAATCGATTTGTGTGATTATAGTGATGTTATTTTTCCTTGATAAAATTGATAATATGATTGAGAAATACAACTGTAATAAATGGCAGCTATTCTTCCCTACAACGCGGTAGCTATGTTCCTAAAATTTGGCGTACTATATAAGATAGAATTAAGACCTACAATAGTACAAAATACAATGTCAGATTCCAATAACTAACAATACTATATTGTTTCGATTTCGGAAATGTAAGAAACACGTTTGTTAAGAGAGAAAATATGAATGTGAAACATAATAAACAAATACATTCAATATTGAGGTCATTCCATGCGAAATCGAACACTTTTCGTAGTACAGTGAATTCTCGTCATAAATAAGTTGCGTTGTTCTGGTGACTGACAATTAGACGAAATCTGAGGTTCTCGCCGAGCGTTGCATTTGAAATACACAGGGCACGCTGGAAACCCAAGAGTCACATCCGCCTGTAATTCATAAACCTATGATTATTGACGGATAGTGACAAGATGGCTGAGAAAATGGCTTTGTCCAATCCAATGTTGCACGTAGAAACGGAGAGCAAAGCTCGAGAGCGGGGTATTCCCCGCAGTGGTGTGGGTAGTTCCGTTGACTCCCAACCGTGAGGCACTGGCGTTGGCACTGACTCGCAACGAGAATTCACTGTAGTGTTTCGGATTTTGTTCAAATTTGGAAATGAACCATTACTGATTTGCTATTTATTTCAATATTGGCGTATTAAGAATGTCACACGAGAAAATAAATTACCGTTTAGCTCGTAAATCTTTTTAAATTATACCAAGAAAGTTTTATTTTACATAAAGATTTGTAATCTATTATTCATTATTACGCACTATGAAACGACACCGTCTTCTTTGTTACAATATATGTATCTATCTTCTGCATTTCACTATGCTATATTCATTATTTCCATGTTTTGTGTTTCTCAAGAAATTTATTATTATTTAGTAGTTTATATTTTCTTGAGGAATTTTAACAAAATTTTTAATATGAATCAACTTATTACAATAAAGTTCTCTTCGTAGGTTTGTGCCTCTTTTAGTAAAAATGTCGGCTTACACAGAAATTCTCCTAATTCCTTTAGTCATACTAGAACGAAAATGTGTTGTAGGAATGTTTTTGTGTTGTAGGAGGCTGCCTGTATTTCAGAATAGACTGAGTCAGAAAAATGTTTCTTTTTTTTTTTGTAGAAACTTTATATTTAAAATCATATAATAAACGTAATTAAAATTTTATAGATTAGATGGCAAACGAGATGAAGTAGATTGTGCTAGCGTATCTACAGCAGGATCAGGATCGGGAGAAACTCCTGCAGCAAATACTACACGAATAGTACAAAATGCAGGTATGACAATATCATAAACATTTCTTTGTATAAAGTATAATGTAGGTTTTTAAATTGAGCGAGTTGACGATAAAGATATATTGTTCGCAGATAGTAACAACACAGTAAAGCTTATATTGATATGAAATATTTGAGTATATTTAAATTACGATTCTTCAAAATAACATTTTTAAATGTTGATAGTTTATCAGATGCAAATAATTAAACGTAATTGAGTATTGTTTTATACTGAAATGTTGATACATAAATCAATTTTCGTGTTTCTGATGCAAAACAAATAAACGTACACACAAGCAAATTATTTTGGTGTAAATCCGTGAGTAACTGAATGAGCGAGCGAGTGAGAGATAGGGATTTGTGCTTAAATGCACAAACTGGTAATATATCGCAACTAATATATAAATACAGTAATGCTTTATCGATGCATATATGCATTTTTTGTAAATAATGTATTTGGACTCGATCTGTTTAAGAAATTGTAAATTTACAAAGCGAAATGAATGTTACATTTCATTTTAAGAAAGCCAATTTCTAGAGATTGTGGTACTTCCTCTTATACACAATTTTTGTATTTTCAATTATATATAATACAAACATTAAATGTAGCATTAATTTTATACATTAAATACGACAACTGTTATATAATATTTCAAATTAATTTATATCATCTTGTACACGTAGACATGAATATAAATGGATATTGAGTAAAATGATAAATGGTTTTTTTCTTATGCTGTGAATAATGAAAAATTATCTTTTTTACAACATAATGCCTATCGTAATTATTTTACATAACATATGTACATACATAATGTGGAATGAAAGCAGAATGAACACAACGAATATTATTGATAATAAAAAGTAACCAATACATTGCTCCTTTATCGGCTGTGTATTCATAATATAAATTTCAATGGATGACGTTTACAATCAACTACATTTTAATAAATTTCAAGAAGGTTCAATGAGCTTATATATGTATGTATATGTATCACTCAGTTACTTATAATTACTTTATTGATACATATTTTTAATAATTGTGTTAAATGATATTTTCAAGTTTTAATCAAAATAAGAAATTTAATCTGAAATTTGAAATCAACCAACTCTTTGTGCTGGATGTCAATAACATCACCACTTGATTAAAATATAAATATAATTTTTATACATTTCATTTCCACCTTAATTGCTAAAAATTGTACTAAATACGAAAGTTTAGAAATAATTGAGAAAATTTACCCAATAAAAATACATGCTAATACAGACTTACAAGGAATGTTCACAAACTGTGAGACTCTGAATTTTATGAGACTTACTTAATTATGAGAAATGCAGATTCATAGAGTAAACAGAAATACTACACACATACTATTTTAGCTACGGTAAGTTAAGCTTACAGAAATCTGTGTGCCTCAGACAGAGATAAATAAGCGCTGTATTAACAAAACAAACAACTTAATACAAAACATTCTTTTAACGGGTCGAAAGACGAGCGGGGTTAACTTACACTTCAAAGTTCAATCTCCAAAATACTAAAGTTAAGATTAAAAATCGGTGGAAATATTTACATTTGTATTGTATTCTTATTGATAAGTCTTTAAACCAATAATTAATATTTTTATATGATTGTCTTAATAATAAACACAGAGTAATGAATCATTATCAACTCTAGATAGAAATGCTGGTAGTATTCTTACAAAAAACTATTTCTACAATAAGTCGTGTCAACATGATAGGTAAATATTCAAATAAAAAGGACAAGATCTCCGCTCTTTCAAGATTTTGTGTGCTGTGAGATGGGAGATTGGGCGATATTTAGAAGATTAAGTGTCGTGTGGTTTAACATAGACACTTCCATGTTTCCTACATCGTGGGTAGGTAATCTACGAACAATATTCTTATCCTCGAGGCAACATAACATATGGTTGCTTGTCTTTCTTAACTTTCATGTATCACTTCTTCATAAACATTCCTGTGCCATCGTAATCTGTTTAATCATCAGCGATTTTATTCTCATTGCTTTCCTATATTTCTTTCACTCTGCTAAAAATATGTTGACACTGACAAACAAGGGGCACAGATTTTATTGAATTATTTTTCTTTTATTTTATCTATTGCAAAAATTATTATTCTGTAAACATTTCTCTCGTTTTGGTTTATAAATTAGAATACTATGGTTGCTGTTTTTCTACAATCTCAGCAGGTTACCACGTTTATTTGTTTACTTTTACTGACTTGGCTCGCTGCACAGAGTATATGTAGTATTTTTAACTTGAACTATTCTACAAAACTACAAAAATCAAAGTCTCACAGTATACAAGCATTCCTTGTTGGTTAAACTGTTCAAGTTATTAGAAAAATGTTACTTATTTGTTAACAACATAGAAACTGAGATCTAGTGAAAGTAATAGAAATTGTAAACGGTTGATTACTACCAAGTTATAATAACGACAAAGTTAGCAATTTTACATTGCTTAATTTATATACTGCATACGGTTTGTTTGGGTTGATAACACAACAGTTGTAAAACTCTAGTTGAGGCAGATTTTAATGGCTATTTATATGCATATGACAAAATAGACGATAACGAAATGAAACATAACTACTATTAAGCTTGTAGACACAGTATACAAGAACAATGTTTTAACGTCTTAAATAATTTTTTTGCTTACAAATAATAAAAGAAAAGTTTTAATATTTCACACGTCAGCTCTGTATTTAAAGAAAAATATTTTCAAATTTTCAGTAGTCTATATTTATCTCTTATATCATCCCAAAGTACAGTTAAGCTCCTTGATATTCTGAGAATGTGTATGTAATTAATTAATATAATATAGATGTTGAATAACGAGATTGATGTAATTATAGAATTTCTACAGATGGTGTTTGTAAAAAGTATCGATCTCCTAATCAGCAACAAAAAATTAATCTTTTGTTCTCAAAATATAATTAATAAATTTTAATTATATCAAGTTATAAGATTAAACATTTGGTAATAGATAAATGTTTGACCCATAATACTTTTAGTCTTCATAGTTGTCTTTATCTATTACAGGTGCAGAGACTTAGTTTTACGAGTACACAACTAAAATATTTATTTGATGAAATGTTGTTAATTTTAGTTTCATTAGACCATGATCATTGTGTATCTTTGTATTTTTCTCTAACTTCTTTTACCTTGACAGTAGTTCTTAAATTTATCTTCTCAAGGCTTTTTAATGTAATGCACTTGCTTCTTTGCATTCTTGTGATAAGTTGAGATATAATCTGTTCCTGTACTTGTAGATGCTGCTTTATTCATTTTAACATGCATTTTTACTTTTTACATATTTATTATACCATTTTTATTTTGCATTATCGTAGTATCTACAAAAATATATTTACTATGTTTACATAATGGATGGTAGAAGATTAATGATCTTACAGAATGTTCCTGAAAAATTGCATATGCTTTATTTTAGAAATTGCATTTTTCTAGTAATAACATAGACATTCTTGTTGTTTTTAAAAAGATGTAATCTTATTGTCTCTTTATTCGATTTAACTAGGCAACAATAAAAAAATAATCCAAATGTCTGTAGACACTCATAATAATTGAATAGAATGCATACCATCTGTTTAAGATGTTAAACAGTTGTTATTATATACTGTGATAATAACAAGTTGATTATGTTTAATTGTGCCACCACGTGTTAAAAAGATAGTGTATTACATGTAGATGGATTAATGCTTTTAATTTTATAAAACAATATCGCACCTAATTTCAAATATTGTTTCAAATAATTGAAATCATCAATTTTTATTTAAAGTTTGGAACACAACAGTTCAGTAGTATGTATCTATAGATAATATATTATCATTTAGAAAAATTAATTTATGAAGAAACAAAATACTTTCGGCAATGTAACTATAATAAGTACAATTATTCATTCTTTCCAGCTTTCTTTATTGTCATAGATTCACATGAATTAGCGCTAATTGTAGATAGAATCAAATGAACATTATTCATCAATTCAGTATGTGTGTATGCGTGTGTACGTAAGTGTAAGGAGGCCTTGTTTTGATTATGCACTGGAATTTTCTTTTTTCTTGCTTCTAACCCCTCTCAATTGAATAGGCAATTTCTTTCGGGGCTAAAGGGGGGGCCCCAAAAACAACTGACCTTACTTGATGTAATTTTTTTCTTTTTATCGTCCATTGAAGCCTGCATAAATAGCTACGCGGGTGTGGTACGCGGACGTTCGCCAGACTCCATGTCAGGTACTGGTATATCCTCTTTTCTGTCCCTTGTTTATTTTTGCACAAGCTTAACGAAGATTAATATAAATATATAGTAACAGTCAGCAAACTCTTATATGGTTCGGATAATCAGTTTTTATTCTATGGTAATGATTTAGATTTAATCAACTAATCTATTTTAGATGTATGCAATTGTCTTACACGCTTTTAGAAGTATGCATTTAGAAAGTTATAGAAATGTAACTTTTAAAACTATATTTAATGTATGTACACATTCATGCAAGCACTAAACATATATTTTAAATACAACAAAACTGAAAGTCTCTATTCAGTTTTCACACTAACTACTTTTTGTAATCGGAATTAATGGAAAATTATAATACAACGTTCAAACATTAATTACATATGAAAATACAATATACAAGATTAATGATTTTTCATGTTTAAATCTACAAGATATACTATTACAATTTATGATTTCCCATGTATATATGTATAAAACGTGTAACTTTTAACTAACAAAAATTTAGAATAATCTGGTGATTGATATCTATTTTAAACTATTTATTTCGCAGGGAAATTCGATTCAAATATTGAAATTTTTCACTCTTCAGTTTCAGTTCTTAAACACGAAAACACATCTCAAATTTCAAATAGAAAATATTCAATACTTGATAATACAATTTCTTTTAATCCTTTAAGCCTTAAGCTATAATACCAGACACTCTATTTATTAATATAAGATATTTTTTTATTTAAATATTAAATTATGAACAGCTTTAAAATATAGTTTTAACAAAACACAGAAAAGAGTTTTTCCACAGTACATATACATACATTCAGAATTGCTGAAATGGTATTTGAAACCTCTAATTATGTTTGTGTTGAATTATTGTGTGATTATTGTTTATCATATTCATCTTTCTATGATAAACTTTTTTGAAAAATCGATAATTCATAAATCAATTACAAGAAATATAGCAGAGAAATTACAATAACTTATAATAACAAGGATTTTATAATAACTTGGTAAGTTCAATTTCTTTATGACTATTGCTTTTATTTATTGAACGCTTTTAACTAACAGACAATTGAAATTCTATTTATATTTACTTTTATTGACAAACGTTATTAATGCATACTAAGAATAGAATTAGAATTTTGGTTAGTGTATAATTAATTTCACATAAAGGTCCAACTACAGATAAGAAAATAACTCCCTTATTTTTAATGTACTTCATTTCCTTTTGTTATCAATTTGATGCAAACAAAGCATTAACTAACATTATTTTGAAAAAATAATGAAAACGAAAAAAATAGTTTTATTCGTAAATATTAAAAACAAACAATGTTTTAAGTATCATTGAAAAAATCAAGCACATAGTTGTTTTTCACCAATGAAATTTCTCGTACAACATTATTTTAAAATTTAATTCTGAACAGAGTCCAATTTTGTTTGTTTTTGAGTTGTATGCAATTTGGAAGTAAATATTTATAACTTAAGATTGTTTACTTAAAATGTATTATTGTTAAATAATTAATCACTTACGTGTTCATCATCAATTTTGTCTTGGTGAGTGTATTCATTGAAATTATTTGTAGTTACTAATGAATGTGTTCACTGCGCCAAAAAAAAAGCAATGATAATTGAAATATTTTTCACGCGTGTTTCATTTAAAGAGTTCGGAAACATACCGTGACGATCAAAGTTAAAGATACTATTTAATTGTGAAGAATATATCTGGTATCATTGGCATTCAGTTTCATACATCTTTATCGTTATATCCGCTTAAAATAATGTGTAATTTGAACAATCATAGTGGACGTACATAAATGAATTTATAGATTCAGAGAAGTATCATGAGATGATAGCTGCAACTGAGAGTCCGCCAGGATATTCGGGTTCGTTTCGTTTGAAAGATGACGCGGAATTTCCACCTGTTACGCAAAGGACGGACATCTACTAATTCCAGCATATCAAACATTTCTGAGGAAGATGAATCACTTACGTTTGCGATCGAAATTAAACGTATGTATACAGGCCAGCGTTATATGCTTATGGTCTAAGTGGAATTAAGATTGAAATTTTAAAACGAAGAACACACATATATGTAGTGTCCGACAAGAATGTTATAAGAGAACAAATTATCGAGCGTATATCAGTTATGTAATTGATTCCAAAATTATCGTGTAATAAGATACAATTTTTATGTGGTATTGAGAATTGATATTCCAAAAGGATTATTTGAACTTCCTTCATCAAATTGTGATTTTCGCAAAAGTATCTTGTATCGATACATTGTTATCATTCATCGATATAAATGCAATTGATCAAATCAGCTGTAAAGTACTTTAAACAGAAATGAAAAAACTTAGATATATCGTGCTTAAAAGTATTTAACATAAATGCTTAACATAAAATGACATACAGGCAGTTAAGTATTTTTACCATGCATAAATATATAATAATTATCATAACATAGTACATATGTTATACAAGTCATGGAAAACAAAGCGTTTATAGGAATTTTTACCAAATATCTTTGATAGGTTTTCATTACATACGTTATGTTCTCAATATTTGTATCTTGAAAGTAAATTGTTTGTTCCTCTTACAGGAATGATATCAATAATCGAGAAGGAAGGGAATTGCTGTTTATAGAAAATATAAGTAACTCTGGAATAATTTAACGTTGCGAACCATTTTGAAAAAACATATCTTATTACCGTTTTTTAAGAATTTAATACTTCAAACATTTAGAAAATTGTATGGGTTGTCATATTTTCTTTATAAAAATGTGTTCTTTCAACTTGATCACTACAATGATCATTTATAGTTTAAAACTATATAATAATAGTTTATGTATACAAAATTATTAATTGTATTTATGATTTACATAAGCTTAGAAAAACGTCTCGTTAAGCACATTGAGTAAAAAACCATAATTAAAATATTTGCGACAAATGCATAAGTGCCGAAATTTATGACGAAGACGATTCCAATTCTGACGATACATCTTAAATTTATTATTTTGATTCTACAAAACTTCTCAATTTTTATATTTTGAATTAAACTTTTAAAGTACTGTATATTTATCTTTTAAAAATCAATAAAATTTCACAAATACTTATGCAGTCAAATTTTTTCTTTACATTTTGCAACTAAAAAAAGTATGGGGTGCAATCACACACTTACAAGGTTAACATTAGAATAGCAGTACACAGAGAGAAGGTTAAATAATGATGTAATGTGTTATCATATTTTTCATAAATGTATATAATTACGATGTGTAAGATAAAAGAAATGGAATTATTCTCCTTTCTTTAATACATATTGAATTTGTATAATACAAAATTATTTTATGCATCATTCAATTCATTTGTTCACTGTATGTGTTCAGATATTTCTGTACTTTTTTAAATCTGCAAATATATTGTACAATGACAGTTATTTTTACGGTTTAATAACGTCAAACATAATGCGTAATAGGGAAGGAAATGAAAGATATGTAATAAGTATATTAAACGATTTAATCTGAACTGCAAACATATAAAATAATATTATATCCAATGAATATTTGGATTTCATTTATTCCTCTCTTTTGTTTACCACACAATTGTAAATATTTTCTTAGATGAATATTTATAAAAGTGTATGTAATATAAACTAAAAATTCAGATTTTTACAATTAATAATATTGATCACTACTCCTAGTAAAATTTGTAAATGTCGTATAAATATTTCCATAATACACATGTAACCACCTATTAATAGTTTGTTAATCATCAATGTACTTCACCGTCTCTAATGTTATGATGAATGATAACATTTGATGCCAAATTATTGAAAACTTATGCCAGAAATATATAAACTGCATAACTTTATTGTATTGTACACCAATATAATTTTATTTACTGTATTACCCTCTGAAAAATCCAATCTTCAAGAGATTCTGAATAATGCGATAAAATGTATGATTTTAACACTTTATTCTAAAATGAAAGGTTTCAAAAGATTCTTTGGTAATTTGTAAGTAAATTTACTACTATAAGCAGACTGCAAAGTCATCAATACACGTCACCAGTTCCAACAATTTCACTGACATTGCATAAACTCCCACGTTACTGTAATCTCAGAGTGTGAACAATAAAATGTAATTATAGAATCCAGAGGCAACGTAACAAAAGGGTCTATCTCTACATTGAAATTTATGACACTGTTAATAAATGATCTGGAATTACACTTGGCTTGTGTAGATGAGAAAGTGAATAGAAAGAAATAGAAACGATTGAAAATTTATATGATTCTATGCAGCATGTAAACGAGATGAAGTATCTTATTAGGGCAGTTTGTATTACAACTGATGATCAATTGTACATACAAATAAATTACAAAATGTATTTTCACTGAGAGAATTATTATTTGATTTCCAAATCCTATATGTATTTTTTATTACATTTAAAATATCAAACATATAAATAACAGTGGAATGTATTTAAATAATTTTAATATTAAAAAATGTATTATTTTATATTTTATTTATTCAACTTCAGTATCAGACGTGGCTTAACTCGGAAATTGCTTATGACGAATGGTTTCAAATTAAATTTTTATTTTCATCTTACCTCGTTTAAAATCTGCCCCAATTACTTTGATTGTATCAAAAATTCATGCGAATACATAGAATATTAATTCGAAATAGAGAATTGTGTTCTCACAGTTTTCAGTTTCTTAAAATTCGTTTCTGCAAAATTTCTGTTAGTAAACGCAAAGTGTTTTCTATAAAACAGAAACAGGCCCTTTTGTCGTATGCTCGCTGTAATGAGGTACAAAGAGACACGAAGACTTAGCTATAAAGATCATCGTCACCGTCATCTTGGAAGGTAGGATCACCTTGCGTTGTATCTTGAGTACCACTTGCTCCGCTTTGCGGAAATCTGATCAAATATAGACATTAATATTAATTACCAATGCAACGAAACACATGATTTCCGAAGAAACTATTACCTACGTTTACATAGAAATCTTTGTCGTACCTGAAATTAGTTCCGAATCCACGCGATTGTTGAAGCGTTTGTGCAAACATTTCATATTTTCGGATATCATTATCGGAAACTGAACGTCGAGCAAACCTCATTGCTTCTTCAAAGTGTGCTCTGGTTATTTCTGGCACAGGATCATCTTCGTCCATCTAATATAGCACATGAAATTATCTCAATAGGTATTTATCACAAAAGATATAACACCACAAAAGAACTAATAAACGAAAAGAACTAATAAATACGAAAACATAATTTTTAAAAATTACTCTCCTGCATCCGAGATATCTGAAAAAACATGTTTATGGCCCACAACTTTTAAAAGCTGCTGTGCCATATATTTTTCCAAGAGCTATCTGTCTCTAGCATAAGTTTCATCGAAATTGGCTTGTGTAATATTAATATTTACAGTTTTTACAATAAAATTAGACAATAAAATATAAAAACAAAATTCTATACCCTTGGGTTTAAATATCGTCGAAGTATAATATTAATGTTATGGTATGGTTATTTAAGTTATATTTTAAGGAATACTATCAAAACCGAATAAATTTCAAAATCTCTGTTGTTGGCAATTTATTTCTCATAAAAAGAATTCGAAATTTGACGGCATTGAATTTTCTACAGAAGATTGTAAACACCGAAAATGCGAAGATATATCCCGAAAACTAGTAGTGTGATAGCGTAATTGTAGGATAATGTCTTCCGTATTCGCACAACTATTATCAGAATGTTCTATTATCTTGGTACGTATTTAGATTGACAACAGATACCTTGGATGTACAAATATTAAAATACCAAAGCAATGATTATTTTACTATCTACCTATTATTTCTAATACTGGAAACTTCATAGAATTGCGTAAATTGTATTAAACATATGATATTAAATATGTCTATACTTACGTCCATAGATGCGGATGGATTGTTGGCACGTTCTTTTTCTCTTCGAATTTCAGTTTCAATACTTTGCCTTATAGCGAGCTTACAAGCACGTTGACAAATTTCTGTTATATCAGCACCCGAAAAACCATGTGTTACTTTAGCTATATAGCTTAGCTCTACATCCTGTAACATATTTAAGCAATATTTACGCTATTCTTTTAAAAAGAAACAGTAAGCAATTGATCAAATTATTACAAAAATACAAATATATGTACATATATGTATAACTACAATGGCGAAATAAATATATAATGTAAAGCATTTGTTGTTATTTGTTTAGGGAATTGTTCAAATAAAATTGAAAAAGTAGTCAATAGGCCGGACTTGTGTGACTGATTTCTCACAAGCACCGACCGCAACCGCGCAAACCGCCTACTCGCACTAGGTATAATGTATAATATGTACTATAATGCTGAATCACTCGGTCCACAGCGGAGGAACATGTCGTCCTACACTACTGTTCAAGTCGAAATGATAGCTTTCAATTTCATGTAGCATTTGAATGAAAACAAACAAGTCAGCATGGTAGTGGGGATAATGTATGATTCTACCTTTATATCTAAGCCTTTCAGCATACGTTTTTTTACAACAAAGTCCACATGTTGAAAAACTATGATTTCAATAAACTAATGGCTTTGTGAATGAAATTGATAACCATTTATTAATTAATATTCCTTACCTTAGCTACGGGTGATTTTCGAAGATTAGCTCTGAAAATGGCTTCACGCGATTTTTCATCTGGTAATGGTATATAAATCAGCTGATCTAATCTACCAGGTCGTAAAATAGCAGGATCAATAATATCAGGTCGATTAGTAGCTCCTATGATGAATACATTTTTTTTCGCTCCCATTCCATCCATTTCAGTTAAGATTTGATTAATCACACGGTCTGCTGCTCCACCGGCATCTCCTACTGTGCCACCTCGAGATTTTGCAATAGAATCAAGTTCATCGAAGAATAATACGCAAGGAGCTGCTGATCTCGCCTAGAAGATTTTGATGCGATGATGAAGATTCTTGTGATTTGTATATGCATATTGTGCAATATATCGAAACAACTTACTTTATCGAAAACATCCCTGACATTGGCTTCAGATTCGCCGAACCACATAGTTAACAATTCTGGTCCCTTTACAGAAATAAAATTTGCTTGACATTCATTGGCTATGGCTTTAGCCAATAAAGTTTTACCACAACCAGGAGGTCCATAAAATAACACCCCTCGCGATGGTTGCATGCCAAACTTCAGGAATTTTTCAGGATGTTCAACTGGATACTGTAAGATGTAAAATTAAATTATTAATTATTGACACTTCAATGTACGAATATAGTAGTAAGTAATTATTTAACAGATTTCTTACCTGTACCAATTCCTGTAATTCCATTTTAACATTTTGTAAACCACCAATATCGACCCAAGTAACATTTGGAACCTCCACAATGGTTTCTCGTAAAGCACTTGGACTGCTCTTAGTCATTGCATACTGATTATAAATAAAACAGGTAATACAAACGTTAGCCATTACTTATGAAAATTAATGTGTCTTATCTTATAACATGCATGGCGCTAACCTTGAAATTATCCATAGTGACGGCAAGAGAAGATAAAACTTCAGCATCTATATGATCATCTTCTAAATCAATAAGGTCCATTTTTTCACGAATTTGTTGCAATGCTGCTTCAGAACATAATGAAGCTAAATCAGCTCCGACATGACCATGAGTTTCTGATGCAATCTATAAGGAAATATTAATGATTGTATACGACTAACTTATTCTTTAAGACGAATGATTTAATAGTTTCTGAAATTCTGTAAACCTCTTCTAATTCGACGTCATCAGCAAGCTTCATGTTTTTAGTATGAATTCTTAAAATTTCTAAGCGGCCAGTAGCATCGGGTATTCCAATATCAATTTCTTTGTCAAAACGCCCAAAACGACGTAATGCTGCATCAATGCTATTAGGACGATTAGTGGCAGCCATTACAATAACATGAGAACTTTGTTTCATGCCGTCCATTAAAGTGAGCAGTTGTGACACTATACGTCTTTCCACCTCTCCATGTGTCTGAAAGAGTATGTAATGAAAAATATATGCTTAGTTTCAAATTCAGCAAAATTTCATCAAGTTTCGCACCTTTTCTCTTTTTGGAGCAATTGCATCAAGTTCATCGATGAAAATTATAGCTGGTGAATTTTTCTCAGCTTCTTCGAATGCTTTTCTTAAATTACTTTCAGATTCTCCGGCAAGTTTACTCATTATTTCAGGACCTTTTGATATAATATAATATAATATGATATAATACAATAAATAGATTTTTAAACTATCATATCCTTCTCAAAATTAACATACCATTAATAAGGAAAAAGAATGCGCCTGTTTCATTTGCCACAGCACGTGCAATAAGCGTTTTTCCTGTACCAGGTGGCCCATATAACAGAATACCACGTGGCGGTTTCACGCCAATAGCTTTGAATAAAGATGGATGTCGCAAAGGTAACTCTACCATTTCCTTAATTTGAGCTAACTGTTTGCGAACTCCACCAATATCATCGTAACCCACTGCATTTAATGCTTCTTCCTCCTCCTTCACAGTACAAGGCCATACATTATTATAAAAATCCCAAGGTAAAAGAATTAGTTAGCTTTTAAAAAATAATATTTTACGAACCTCTCTTTTAATGGGGTCACCTTCACAATGAATAACTGTATCTGGAGCAACAATACAGAATGGCCCAGGATCTGTTTCTACAACTTTAAATTCTATGGCTCGCATGCCACCGCGTACAATGAAATTGTCATCTTTATTAATAGGACGATATGCTTCCAAAAAGTATGGCTTCAAATATATTTCAAACAAATTTCTACAACAGAATAGAAATTTCTATATGAATTAGCTATTTAATTCTTTATTAAAATTTGATGCCTCTAATGAAAAGAGATTGATATAACAAATACAACGAATGATAATATTTAACTCAAAATATTTGTGTACTTTGTGTTATTAAAAAATAACAAAATAATTACAACTACAAATTCAGAAGATACAAACGAATTTACAGTAACATTAACATAAAACCACAAAGTGTTCCGGTAATGTAAGAATATTGTATAAGATATATCATTTTCTCATGTTAAGAACATTTAATTTACCCTGTAAGACCAGTAATGGTATCATCTAATGGCAGCACATGAATACGTTTCCCATATTTAACTTCTGGACATGCATGTACAGAAACAACATCACTTAAGCGTACTCGTAAGTTGTTTCTGATGACACGATTCATGCGAATTTTTTCATCAGGACAAGTATCATCAGAAAGTACAATGCATACAGTTTCTTTACGTCGTTTGCCTTTCAGTAACACTGTATCTCCTCGAAACAATTGCAATTCGTCCATTTTTGCTTGAGATAGAGCCACAACAGAATTATCATCTGCAATAGCTTCATCAACTAATAATCTGTTTGGCTTATCCTTCTTTCGAAGGATGGCTGTTGCTAAATCCTCACCGCTGTAACAATGAAATATTTGATCATTGTAAACAAAATAAACAATGGCCATATGAAATTGGACATAGAACTCATAGAAACCATTTTTTGTCATTTATAGGTAAACATAAATGGCATTGAATATTTGTCATGAAATACTATAATTATACTTGTCCAGTAATAAACGATTAATATAAATAATAATATTAAGAAAATTATATTTATATATTCATTGAAAAGTACAATAAAATAATATCGAAAAAATTATGCTTATACATTAATCGAAAAGTACATAAAACTCTACATTACCAATATGTATTAATAAATTATATTTCGTTCACATTTCTTATAAAATTAAATATTTTATAGAATGGCATGATATATAATTCATAATGCTGTTTTCTTTTTACTTTTTCATTATAATCTACAACTGTATATTTTTCACATATTATTTTAAACTACATTAGACAACATAAATAAGCAAAATAAATAAATACTTTTATGTTAAAAGGCTAAATTTAAGTACTATTCATTTCAGTTGCATAATTTTTACAACCTACTTGAAGGCGAACGAATATCTATATACTTAGATGAACACAATTGTTAAAACAAAAGGTATACTGTAGTACAATGCCCCTTACGTTTAAACATGTTCTTTGTAAGTTAATGTTTACCATTGAACCATGAAACATTTATTTCTTAATAATTAATCAAATTATTTTCATATATTATTTTTAGATTTAAATATTTTACATTATCAAATAGCACTATAATAAATCCAATATTTGTACAAATATAATGTATAAATTAATTTTCATCAACATAAAATATTTGATGATGTGCAACGATTTATGTTTGTTGAGCTTATAAGTTGTAAAAATGATTTCTAACAGTTAGCCATTCCTAAAATTAATTCATCGTGAATAATCGGACAGTTTTAATCGGCGATCCTGTTTCATTAGTACAATAAAACGTAAATGCATAGACAGTTTAAGATTATGTACATGAAATATTTACGTTCCATAGATTTTATATTCATTCGAGTATGTTCTAAGACGAACAATTATCATAGTCTAAAGAATACATCGTTAAGATTCTTCTAAAATTTCCTTGTCATGTCTAACGTAGTGTTCGGCCATGATCAGTCGGCTTGCGAAAATGATAAGCGAGATTCATGTCATTGTACACTATAGATTCAATAAACATATGCCCAATGCAATGGAATAGATTTTATAGCATAAAATTCCGATGACAGTAGGTATTTTTCAGAAGAATCTATGAAAGGACGCGTTGCGTCGACATGATGACATCGTACAATTGGAAGCCAGCATGGATGCATTGTATTTGCATACTTCGTTTTTACGGTTTTAAGTAATAAAATGAACTAGTATAACTACTATCAAGTTCAGAATTTCATTTTCTTCATTTACTTACCTCTTCTGTTCACCCATTATTTATTTGACTTGAATTCAAAAGAAAGTGTACACGCAATGATCACAACTCAATATCGCACCACGTACGAGTCAGCGACACTTACAGTCGACCCAATGAACATCCCTCATTTAAACTTTCATGGCTCGCATTGGACTCTCCGTCGTCGAATCAGAAGCTTAAGGCAAGTTCATAACAAAATTGTTCACTTTTGTTACATGCCTTAAAATGTTATTTTTCAGAATCTATTATTCACCTTATTATTTGTACGTTTATTAAGATACAAAAAATTGAATCGGGTTTATTTTATTATGAAATGTTTCGCTACGATTTCAGTTCAGTATAGCATATGTAATATAGTATCTGTATACACAGCATCATAAATACATACATCATTGATATCATACATATAAATATTATTGTATGAATAAACTTTAATTTATTCATGTTTCTTACCTTACTGAATAAAACTATATATTGACGAATACTTTGATCGTGATTCTAATTATTTATTTTTTAATACAATTATGAATGTAATCTACATTGAATATTTTTAAATTAAAAGTACTTTCACACGTTCTATGATATATCATTTTGATGACTAACCATTTTTTTATCAAGTCAATGCTGCATTCATTAAATGATATAAAATACTTTTAGGTTTTGAAGTGTACAAGGCTTTAGATGCTTACGTCATAAACGTTCTGAAAGTGTAAATTCGATATTCGTACTTGTCAAATTGGTCTATGATGGCTGGGATTAAAGGTCATAAGTTTGATCATTTAAATTCGCAAATATTAGTTTTATATCATTTAAATAAACGATTTCGTTAACAGAGTTCATTATAACAAAATAATTACATAGGTTGATATGTTGAAACATAACCTTGCGGTTCTTGTTGTTATTGATGCAAATGTTCTGTATATAAACAATGCATACTTATTAATTTGTTTTGTAGAATTATTGTCTACGTATTTATCTTTATGGCCCATTTTTTTATTCACAAAATCGTTCTAAGAAAATTATGTACAATTTTTTCAATTGTGAAAAATACTTATTTGTACTTAAAATACAATCCGTGTCTTATAAACCATATAGTTCAGCGTGTTTTTTAACACCTCGAAGTTAACATAAATTATTTTTCAAAACGCTATATGGCAAATTTAAGTTTGTATGATTAAACATGAATTTATTACAAAATTTAATAGAATACAATTATTCGTAATTCTAAATTGACTTACACATATAAGAATATATGTATATATATATAATTTTTTTTTTCATGTCTTTAACGGTTTTCATTTATAAACAGCGTAAGTACTTTAAAACAATTTTCTAATTTACATATTATTTACATTTATGTAAGTCATAGAGAAAAAGTCTTTTATAGATTAGTACTTTTGGCATTCACTGGATCTATTGGTATGACACTTGTCATACTGGCCTGTGGATTACCACAATACAAGTAAGTAGTATCATTATCATCAAAATATTTATTTATAATTATACTTGTATTGAATTCAATGAATTTTCATGATATATTATCTCTAGTGTGTGGTGGCCATTTTTTGTTGTATTATTCTATGTGTTGGCACCAATACCAACTATAGTGATACGTCGACGTGAAGAATACGATAATGGAATTACTAATAATTCAGGTTTGGAACTGGCTATATTCATCACTATGGGATTTTTGATATCATCCTTTGCTCTTCCTATTGTATTGGCAAGATCTCCAGCTAGTGGTCCAGTGGTAAATTTAAATTATGTATTTTTTTTTATTCAATCATTGTGTTGTGATATTATATTACTTTACAAGAATTTTAATTTAATAAAATTATATGTATAAAATTTAATAACGAGAGGTAGTAAGACTGTGTATTTTCAGATTCAATGGGGAGCTTGTTACTTGACTTTATCAGCTAATATTGTTGTGTATTTAACTCTATTCGGATTTTTTTCAATCTTCGAACAGGAAGACACATGGTGAAAAGTTGTACTTCATTGTACTTATTTATTAATTTTACACGGTAGTATTTTCAATAATTTTTTACCGAGTTTAATCTCTTTTCCATTGTATATATGCCTTTAAAAACTTTCAGATTTTTTACGAAGCGAAAGGAAGAACATGAAGCATCTACTGTAACAACTAACAGTAATGCATTAATTCTAAGACATCCCAAAATTTATAATATACTATTTATATGAGATGAATATTAGTATAAGCTGTTTATATTATAGTCAATATGCTATTATGTGGTGATTAAAGTTACAATTTTTAATTGCATTGAGTTTCTTACAAACTCCTTTAATAAAATTGGAAACACAAATACATATAGTACATGAAAGATAAATGATAATAAAATTATAATAAATTGTTTTACAATGTAAAACAATGTTGCACAGCTGTAACATAAGCAATATCTGCCCTTGATATTGTAACAGACATCTGTTACCTTATGATATATTTTCTATTATACAGTCTATTTAAAAGCAGTAGCAGTCAGATTTTATATGTATATTATTATATTTTTAAATAATTTTATATTCCACATTGTTGACGACAATGTAAACAATATTTGTGATCGAAATAATACTATCTATAAAACTCATATATACATATGTATAACGGAGCAATTGTACCTGTATTATTAAAGTTCTTTTAAAAATCGCTTTCGTTCACCCATAATCCCTACAAATGTTAGTTTCGGTATTACAGCAACATCAATATCATGTATATAGGTTTTAAATCTTTGTCTAAAAATATTCTGAAAATTGTATTGTAATAAAGTAAGAAAACCGTAGAATATTATCGGTAAATATAGGTAAACATACCGGTATTTACATATACCAATATGACGTCATACCGGTATTTCCGTATTTCGGTTTCTATAAGGGTTTTGAAGTATAATCGAAAACAGAGAGGAGCTGAGAGTGCTCACGCCCGGGATTTTAGTATGCCCGGTATAGTGCTGCCCCCTAGTCCAATTTTTAGCCTGGATTAGTATCTGCATCTTCTTTTTAGCCTGGACCAGAATCTGCATCATCTTTTTAGCTTGGACCAGAACCTGCATCATCTTTCTAGCCTGTATTAGAACCTACATCATCTTTTTAGCCTGGATCAGATCCACATCATCTTCTTGCGTGGATCAGAACCCACATTATATTTATAACCAGGACCAGAGAGGACATTTCTTCTTTGTTGTAACAAAGAACTTCCTCTCGTAAACCGTGACGTCCACATGGTGACGTCGCAATTTTTCCTTCCGAATGCTTCCGAACACGAGTCCATCTAGCTGGTGGTCAGAACAACAAGACACAATTTTCACAGATTTCAGGGTTTGGAGACGGTTCCTTGAACCACCTATTCTTCTTACACACTTTTCCATCACATAAAATATTTTGTCATAGGTGAAGATGATTCATTTCATTCTGCATATGTGTCATTGTATTGGTTTCTTACACTAGAGAATTTATCTTTCATGAATGACACACAATTTGAAAATAACTTTTGAAATCTGTAGTAGTGATAAAACTAAAACAAAATAACACTTGAAAAAGGATTCTGACAATTATTTTTTACATCTTTATATGTAAATATTTCCTACGCTTGATGTACCAAGTTATTACAATGTGTATATAAAATGATACAGTTGGCAATCATTAATGCTAACATGTTACAGTTAGAAACATTATGATATGCGTTTAATTGGAGATCGATTGAAAATAACATCACGGAGTGTAAATATTTTCTAAAATAAATGTAACGACTCATCAGTGTACAAAATGCAGGTAGTGCATTTTTCCTGGGGTCTCTTTTTGTATCTGTTATCTACACTTCCAGGTAATTTAGCCAATTTTTCTAATTGCGTAATTGTGAAAACTTATTTACATCTATTTTGTAATTGTGCATATTGTTATCAACAACTTCAATCATTCTATAAGACTCTTCCTGTTACAGTTGATGCTGTTGGTTATAACATTACATTGTCTCATGATGGCCCTGTAGTATTAGGTGGAACTATTACATTCAAAGCCGATTTTTTTAAAGATGATGGTACAAGACCATCAGGTACTTTTAAGTATCAGTGGAGAGACGATGCGATACCGTCCCATGAATATGAGGTTAGTACTATTATATGTTTTAATGACAGAAATTATTATCCTGAAGATATGCAATGACTCATTCATTTGCTCATATGTTTTCCCTGTATTAAGTTTTTGTCACACACAGCCATCAATTTTATCATAGAAATTTCAAAAATTTAATTTTACATATTTTCACCACTTTGTAGACAGAAGAAACATCAAATACTACAGTGTATTGGAGTGTAAGTTATCCACATGACATTTATAGTATTGGAATATTTGAAATGGAAGTAATAGTTAGCGAAAAATATTCATTTTTGTGGTGGAAATGTACCAGTGTACGCACTAGGTTTTATGTAACAGGTATGTTAAAAAATTGTTAAATACATCTGCATTTAGTTTGACATATTACATGGTTTCTAATGTGTTATATTTTTGTAGAATTTATTAATGGCGATATTGAAATTATACAACCGAATAAAACAGTAGGGGATGAATATGTTTCTTCTGCAACAGAAGCAAATGTAACAATAAATATGCGTAAAGGAGATGTAGATTATTTGAAAAATGCGACAACAGTATCTACTTACTGGTTTATAGACTGCACATATTATGATCAAACAACTGATTTCAATTTTCTTTATAATTTCACAAATCCTGATACGTCACATGTTATTGAAGCATTAGTAGTTGCATCATTTGAGCCACTACCAACTGTATTGCCTACGACCACAGTAGCAACAATAAATACAACTGTTCCGTTTTCTACAACTGAACCAAACGTGATAATCTCAAATACTACTACAGAACGAGTAGTAACTACTGTAATGTCTGATGCTGCTGCAACAGAAAAACTATTATTAACAACTAGTCCAACATCTTTGCCTATTCAAATACCTACTACAACACTTGTACCAAACGCCACTAACGCCAATGTAAATATTCCCTTACCTTACATCTGTTCAAACTCCTCTATAATTGCTTCAGATCCTGAAAAAACTTATGGATACTTCAGTAAAAAAGTTAATGTTCGTGGTAAGTAATGTATCAATCATACTATAGTAACTCACTATACGTATTCTGTAAGTTATATTTTATACTTCAAACAATTCCAGCGCCTATAATGAACATAACAGTGGAAGGCACGAATTGGATTCAACCATGGGACATGTTATCTTTAAATGTAACATGTAAAGGTTCAGGACCTTTTTATAAGTGCCTTGACTTCCATCGAGGAAAATACAATATTACTGGTAATGAAACATGCAATAGTGTCGATCATCTTCGTTCTTGTAATTTCTCCATCATCCATTATTTTTTGGAGCCCAGTGTATATACAATACTAATTATAATGAACAATGATGTCAGCAAAGAAATATATCCTATGACAATAAATATTTATAAAGGTATTTTATTATGAATATTAGTATTATAATATTTGCTTTCACATGGTAATGAATTTAAAATAGTTTTAATGTGCGCACTTTATTTTACAGTGACAACAAAACCGCAATTGTCAGTAATAGTTGTACCAGTTTCTTGTTCACTTGCGGCTGTAGTGCTGATTGTTTTTGGCATTGCATATTACATACAAAGCAGAGCAAGATTTACAGTGGAAGTGGCAGATTTTGATTTTGGTCAAAGTAATCCAGAGATGGAATATAAAACGTTCACAGAACGGTTACGAGATTCATTCAATAACACCATAAGACCAGGAAACAAACGGATAAGTGTAGGCCAACCCTATTATGGCAGCATGAATCACTAACAAGTATAGATTATGCAAATTATTTAGTATTCGCAATTCCCATTTGTAATTTTGCATTACTCTTTACAAGGAACCAGTCATACTCCTTTTTCAAATAGATTTATTATACAGGGTGCCGCATTTAAATGAGAACACCAAAATATTGCTGTTATTTTTTATTTTATGGCAACATATTCAGGTCAAAGTTACACTATTTCAAGAGCTACATTTGATGATCGGATAACTTCAAATGCTTTAAACGTTGTATTTTGACTGAAGGATGTTTTCTAGTTACGACTGTAGTTGCTCAAACTGAAACAAATATAACAGGTGATAGATAGCTGCAAAAATAAGATTGGTCATATATATAAAATTGCGTAACTTTGTCCTGAGGAAATATTTACTTATTCCCATTTAAATATTTCATGCTGTGTATTTTGCTTTGCATGATAATCTTAATTGCTTCCATGAATACATACTGACATTTTTTTTCTAACCATGTAATTCTCTTCTTTACAACTTTTATTTATAACATTGTTATGAAGCATGCATAATGCTGCATGTTAGAATATAGTATTTCATATGTAGCACAGGTAAAGTGAAAGATGGACTGTACGTACAATGCATTTTTATACCACTATCGATTGGAGTTTTTATAATAATAATAATTCATTCTCTTTTCTATACTTTACATAAAGTTTTTGGATTTTTACAAACACTTGCATATTATGTTGTGCTTAAGTTTTCATATCGAATCAGTCGTTTGGATCCAGCAATAACGAAAATTTGATTTCCGTAAGTGTCATCTTACCTTTCTCATTGAGGCGGCTAATAGATAGCTGAGATTATTCCGATTAGAATGAGTCCAAACACGATGTAAATCGGACTAATTTCATCGATTTAGTACGAATCGTTAACAAATAATAAGATTAAGATGTGAGCGCGATTACTCCAAATTTAAAAGCTTATATGAATAACGTCGATTATTGAATTCTAATTAAATTAAAATTTGTCAAAAGTCTTTACAAATGCAGATTTTTCATTCGGGGTTTGTCATTGTAGGACAGGGTCGTAATTTAATAAAATCACTGATCCTAGAGACCATTAAAACCCTGAATTTTTGGCCGCATAGCTATTCCTAAGAACGCGCTACATCGACAGTTTGAACGACGGCCGCACACAAACGCAGTTATATACCAGTCTACAAGTGCCTATACATATATTGCGGCTACTGTGTACGAGAGAGAACGGCTAACGTGGCGTCCTCTCTTACTCTGCAATTACTGTGAGTGAGAAAGAACAATTAACGTGCCGTCGTCGCCTTGACGATCGGTTCATCAGGTACAATTTGATAATTTATTACTCAAAATGGTTCGATTGTTCATAAGTTATTTGTAAAATCAGTGGTAGTCTCGTTCGTATGCTTCGCACAAGATGTCCGAAAAGACTGTTCTTTCCTGACGACGACGCTGACTCTGTTTCGTCGCGCGTTGGGTGTTGGTACACACTTACACACACACACACACACACACATGCAGAGGCACGGGGCACGCTGAGTTACGTACTATATACCGAACTCACGCATACTGTTACATCTCTCTCTTATGCGAGCAACAATTGCCCGACTTCGCTGTCCGTGGGTTAACTATTTTTAAATTGAAATAATGTCCCAAGATAGAAATTTCTGTAAATTATAAACAGTAAGAACAATCAAAAAGTAAAGAGATCCAGCAGAATTACAGACAACCCCCTCCCCCCCGGATGTCCCGAGACGCTTTCAATAGAACGAAAAATTCGGGAAAAATCGGATAGCCAGAATGGAATAAAACAGACCCTTTTGAACGTGTCACATCGTGGGCCAGCACATTTTATTATTTTTGCAAGGGAATGGGCATTCTGTTTCGAAAAATTATAAAATATGTCGAGCGGTAACAGCGATCGAAAAAAATACAAGCATTTAACCGTGATGCAACGATTGGAAATCGTTAAAAAACTTGGAGAAAATGTTCCTCCGAAACATTTAGCCGAGCAATTCGGAGTTACTATTCAAACAATTTATTCCATTAAGAAAAATGCTACGAATCTTGTACAGGAAGTGGACAAAAAGCATCATATAGATAAAAAAACGAAGAAAATAAAAGGCCCTATACTGCAAGAGCTAGACAATAAATTATACGTTTGGTTTGCCGAACAAAGTGCAATAGGCAACATTATAAGCGACAAACGTTTACAACAAAAAGCTGAGGAATTGAACGGAAACTTCGGCGGACCATCGACGTTTAGTTGTAATCGAGCATGGATATGGCGATTTAAAAAACGCCATGGTATAGGCGGAAAACCCGAACCTAAGGACGATGATGGAAAAGGAAAAGAAGAAGCCGAAGAAAATTCATGTCAGTTTCAGGACGAAGATGTTGCGAAGGCCCTGGACATTATTTTGGAATGGTCGAAAAAATTCGACTTGTTTGTTCAATGGCATGCAAATGGTTTAAAAAACTTTTTCGATCAAGGAAGAAAGAATCTATAGTACTGTTATGTACACGTGTATGTAATTACACTGCTTAGTTAGCTATTACTAAATTATCGAATTTTTCTATCGAAAAATCTGTGTTCATAAAGACTTTTAAAAAAATGTTGGTTCAATAAGAATCGAATAATATCTTTAAATAATAACTTTTAAAATCGTGTTTTAATATGGATGTTTACGTTTTAATTATGTAGTTAAATCGATAAAAGTAGTCCGATTTTCATCGTGTTTGGACTTATTTTAATCCGAAGAATCTCCACTATCCATTGGTATTACAATTACAAAGGTAAGACGACAATTACTGAAAATGAAGTTTTCTTCGTTGCATGTTTATTATTTTCGGTCACGGTATCTCTTTAAAATGCCGAGTCTCGATCGTCATCGTTGCTAGACACTGTGTCGCCAGATCAAGACTTGTTCCCCCACTCTAATTTCTCTTTCTACCCACGCTTCCGGCGCGGCACGGTCACGTGACACGTTACGTCTTTGTCGTACATGCAGAGGGGGGTACTGGCAGAGAGAGAGAGAGAGAGAGAGGGAGAAACTTCTTCCCCTCAATTCGCACGAATCCCTCCCCTCATCTGCCGACACTGGCTCGACGTACTACGTCGAAACTCAAAAACACATTCTATGTTATATTTAATGCCATATGCGCGTTAAATTTTTATTCGAATGAGATATGCTTTTTTATCGATATTCTAATGTGATGGTACATAAGTTGTCCAGTCTACCCTATCACGATGGTCTATCCTATGCATGTATGCATTGGGTATAATTTGTTTGTAATACATAATACTCTTTTAAAAAAATGAATCACTGAAATCTTTTATGTATTTCTTTACAGGGCTATAAACATCTGAATAATCCTGAACCCCTTCAATGATTTTCAATGTGGAAAAGAATAAAATGATTGAACAGACAATGAACAAAACTTGCAAAATGTACAGTGAGATTAAAGCAAAAACTAAATGAAATGAATTACAAAATGGTCCTCAAAGTTGTAATCTACAGTATTTTTAGGTATCAAGTAATATAATCTAAAAACTGTGGTAATATAACTTATTGTATGGTCATTCCAAACAATTGATAAATGGAAATAAGATTGTATATAGGAAGATATAAGGATTGTATATATGTAGGCTGTGAAGATAGTGAGCAAAAGAACATAAATGTCGCCCTTGACATTTCATTAACGTGAAATCTGGATATTATTTTACAATTTTAATTTCAAAAATTTGTAAAATTTTACAAAATGTTCATTGCGTATCTTTAATCTGTGTAGTTGTTTTTGATTGGATTTACAAATCAATTGTCTTGTATCTTGTGTTAAGAAATAAGTGTCTGTGTACGTATATACATATATAGTATATGAAATATTAATTTAAGAAATTTGGTAAAATAAAAGAGTACGTAAATGTGTATGAGTAATAGAATAAGAAAACTTTCGGTATGTAAATACTTTCCATACGCACACATGCGCTTGTGCATATTGTGCGTGCGCTTACACACACATGTACGTATAATAGTATTATATTCATTCAAAATATATTTAATATAAATTATTTAGATAAAATATATAACAGAAATTAAAAAATAAAACTTTCAATTATGACGTACTTTTTTAATTAACATTTACTGAGTAAATTTCGTTTTGCAAAAATTGCCTCTTTTATTTTTAGATATTTAAACCCAAGAGATAAAAATTTATGTTACATAAAATAATAGTAATTTTGGCTAAGAATCAGTTTAAGCAAATAACCATAACAAATTCCAGTCTATGTAGAATAATGCAATTATTTTTCCATTTATATAATTCTTTTTATTTTGTTCAATAATATATTATCCTACTTTGTAAGCCTAATATAACAGTTGTATTAAAAAACACTTTACAGTATTGAGATGAGTCTTAAACAACTTCAAAAGTAAATAGTAAATATATAATCTGTTACTGCTGTAATGATTAAAATGATGGAATTAAAATTCTGTAGGATAGGCAAAATAGATAAATGTTAGTTATAAAATATTTTAAGTATAATGTACATTCATTTTTAATGAATTTAAACATGTTAGAAACAGCTTTGTCTGATGCTAAAGGAAATTGCTTATGATTCAACTTAATATGCAACTACATTTTTATTAATACCTTTAAAAAGGATTTGCTGCAAATGTAATGACAATAAAATGAAAATATTTAGAAAGGCCGAATATCTCAGAGGTTTCTAATTTTTCAGAATTTTGGAAAATAATTGACAAACTGACAAATATTGTCACTTAGCAAGCAAGTATAAGTGGATATTTGTGTAGCACTGGCACAATTTCCGTTCATACATAGAGTAAAATAACTACTTCAAATAAATCGGCGAGAAAATAACATGTTCGAATATATAGAGCTTTTCTAAAACTCTGTTCTCATCTTTCATTAATTTATAACAGAATTCAACGAAGTTGGAAAGTTTATAAATTTCATGTAACGCCGCGCCGGTAAGGGCAGCGCCATCTGAGTACTCATGTAACCAAATCACAGAATTATCCGAATACGCGTTCGCGAGAGTTTATTGGTAACATCGTCAAAGGTGTAAGATGGCGGTCGATGAAGTAAACTTACGAAACTGTGCCCCGATAAAATACGTTTGTGCATTTGTCAGCTATTGAATATTATTAGTCGATAGCTAGGACGTATATTTACATGACATCTGTTGTAAATCATTGGTAATTGGAGCGTGTCTTTTGTAAAATTTGGATAGAAAGCTTTTCCCAAGTCACAGGCTTAAAATGTCAGTAACTGCCTCAAAACCATGCCACGAGGAAGAAAATTCGGTATTGACAGAGGAGGATGATTGGAAAATACAGCTAGCGTTTTGCAAGCCGCGTCACACGGCGACGATCGAGGGTGTCAATTGTATTACACAAACATGGAGAATGAAAGAACGGGTTTGTGTTTTCTTCATCTTTACCTACTCGGTGCATCTCATTGTCAGAAAACTACGTATTTGACTCGACGTGATGGTTTCCCGAATTGGTTTCTTTTCTTTTTTTAGATGAAAACCGTGAGCGTGGCTCTAGTTTTGTGCTTAAACGTCGGTGTCGATCCTCCGGATATCGTCAAGACGCAACCATGCGCCCGCCTTGAATGTTGGATAGGTATTTATTCTGGTTTATTTACATCTCGGTTACCGCTGCCATTGCCATTATGTAATACAATTTTAAGGTTATGCATACGTATGACAACAATTCCTAAATGAATGTCATTTCGACTGATTACTGCTAGGTGGCGTTAGAATGATCATTAATCCAAATTTATTGCCATAATTAAAACTTCTTATTTTCTACTTAATTTCCGTATTCATTTTTTACTTTTTCCATTCATTTTTTTACTTTTTTTTTAAAATAAATTTTCCTCGTTGTTCTTTGTCTTCAACAGATTCAATTTCATGCTTTTTCAATTTCTTCTTTTCTGGCAATTTCTCTTTAATTAAGTTCTCATATGAAATATGATTTATAATGTTACATTCTCGGGTATATGGTTTTTGACTGATGAGAATATAACATTAAGGATATGATCTTTGTTTCAGTACATATTCTTTTATTCAACGACACCCTGCAACAAATTTAAATATAGATTGTCATATTAAATATCTTTTCTATAGTAGTATAGAAGTCAAAATGCAGGTGATTCTGATTAATATTTGTTATAATAGATGTAAGCTAGAAAGGTTATATTCTTTAAATTTTACAGATCCTTTATCAATGAGCCAACAGAAAGCTTTGGAAACTGTAGGTTCTAATTTACAGAAACAATATGAACGATGGCAGCCAAGAGCTCGTTACAAACAGAGTTTAGATCCTACTGTTGAGGAAGTTAAAAAGTTATGCACTTCTTTAAGGAGAAATGCAAAGGAGGAAAGAGTATTGTTTCATTATAATGGTCATGGAGTTCCTAGACCTACTAGTAATGGTGAAATATGGGTATTTAATAGGGTCAGTATCATCATTATTGTTTTACTAATATATGAAGTAAATCATCAGATTTAGGATTATGTAGCCAGCTCATTAAAAACACATCGAAAAATTAATTTTATATTTTGCTTGTAAGAATAGTCGTTTTATTTTGTGTATGCTAATCGATAGACTTGTTATACATATTTGGTCGTAATGTAATAATTTTATAAGAGTCACTTCATCTCTGAAATATTTTTACAGACGTATACACAGTACATTCCTTTGTCTGTATATGACTTGCAAACATGGATGGGAGCCCCTAGCATCTATGTATATGATTGTTCCAATGCAGGCATAATTGTAGAATCTTTTCAACAGTTTGCAGATCAACACGAGAAGGAATATGAGGTAATAATTGTTCATACATTTTATTTGAAGATAGAACTTATTTGTAAAAATATTTACATATATTACAAATGTTGCATCGTAGATGGAAAGACAAGCACTACAACAGAATCGTGCAACTGGGGTGACTACATACGGAAATACAACAGTACCATGTTATAAAAATTGTATTCAGTTAGCAGCATGTGCAGTTAATCAAATATTACCTATGAATCCAGATTTGCCTGCTGATATATTTACCTCATGCCTTACAACTCCAATAAAGATTGCATTGCGATGGTGAGACTGAAAAAAGAAAAAAAAAATATTGAAAATAGCTCAACTTGTATAAAAAGCTGAATTTCTATTTTATGTTTATACAGGTTTGTAATGCAAAATACGTCGAAATTGGTACCAAAAATATCATTAGATTTAATCGACAAGTAAGAATATTTTACATATTTCTGGTAATATACAATAATAATTAGTAGAAATACTCAATTGCAAGATACAGGAGCCAAATCAAAATTTCTGTCTTTCATTAATAAGTTTAATATGTCGGAAATAGTATATTGATATCCTTAAATTCTTTTAATATTACATTTGAAATGCTTTGTCACAAAAGATCTATTAAGCAGATTATGGTAAATCAATTTCAGAATTCCAGGGCAGTTGACCGATAGGAGAACAATGTTAGGAGAACTTAATTGGATATTTACAGCAATTACTGATACAATAGCGTGGAACACCTTGCCAAGAGGTAAAATGTCGCTGTATGTTATATGTAATTATTTTCTTATAACGAATAACGAAACGTATTTAATTTTCAGATTTATTCCAGAGATTATTCAGACAAGATTTATTAGTTGCTAGTTTATTTAGAAATTTTTTACTTGCTGAAAGAATACTTCGGTCATACGATTGTACACCAGTTTCTTGTCCAAAATTACCACCTACCTATCAGGTAACTGCTGCCGCAAATACATCGCAATTGAAAAATATTTTTTATGGATATTGAATTTTTAATTCATCTTTTCTATGAACTTAGCATCCTATGTGGCAAGCATGGGATTTGGCACTCGATCTCTGCTTAGCGCAATTACCATCTATCCTAGAGAATGAGGATCAGTTTGTGCACTCCCCATTTTTTGAAGAGCAATTGACAGCCTTTCAAGTATGGCTTACACTGGGTTCAAAAAATCGCAACCCTCCGGAACAACTGCCAATAGTACTTCAAGTCTTGTTAAGTCAAGTTCATAGACTAAGAGCGTTAGAATTATTGGGACGTTTTCTTGACCTTGGCCCGTGGGCAGTAAACTTGGCTCTTAGCGTAGGCATTTTTCCTTACGTTTTGAAATTACTTCAGAGTAATGCCAGAGAATTACGTCCATTGCTTGTTTTTATTTGGGCAAAAATTCTTGCAGTTGACAGTGTAAGTTTCAATAGCTAACCAAATTCTAATAATAATTATATTATATTTAACACTAATTTCAATTAACTAACGTAGTTGTACATATGATTGCAGACTTGTCAAGCAGATCTCGTACGTGATGGAGGGCACAAATATTTTTTATCTGTCCTTCAGGATACTTCTGTTCAGGTATTATCTGTTTTACACTTTACAATATTGAAATATTTGTATAGTTCAAGCTTTTTACATATATAGCGTTGTTGTTTCGTTTAATTTTAGAGCGAATACAGAACATTAGCAGCGTTCGTTTTGGCCAGTATCGTAAATGATTACCGACAAGGTCAAGTAGCTGCTAATCATGGTAGTCTCGTTTCGATTTGTCTGGAACAACTTGGGGATACGAATCCTTTATTGCGTCAATGGCTGTGTTTATGCCTTGCTAGGCTTTGGCATAATTACGACAAAGCAAGGTGGTGTGGCGTTCGAGATATCGCACACGAGAAACTATTTACATTACTAAGAGATTCAGTTCCTGAGGTATAGACAACTGATAGTTCAACTTTATTGTCTGAATTTCTCTGTTATCGCATGTTAATCATTATCAAATAGATAATAATGTACAATAAAATTACATAGGTTCGAGCAGCTAGTGTTTACGCTTTGGGTACATTCATAAATAGTGTTACAACGCGAAGTGAACATGCAAATAATATTGATCAAATCATTGCTATAACATTGATTAACACTGTATCTCATGATATGTGCCCCTTAGTTAGAAAAGTATGTAAGTTTGTTACATAATATAATAGAATTGAATTACAGTATTCGATTCAACTATTCTAATGTAATGGAAATATTGTTTTCTTTGCAGGAATTAGTGGTAGCGCTTCAATGGATGGTTTTACACTTTGAAAATTCCTTTGTCACTTTAGCTTTGGCTGAAGAAAACAGTCGCAAAGATCTAGTAGTGGAAACATTCTCACCATTTAGTGGAATGAGACGCATTAGTTCCAGAGATAGATTGAAAATGCTTTCTCCTAATAATATGTACAGTGTAGACACTACAGATGGATTTGGACAAGATCGTATTAAAAGAGTATCTTCTTCATCGTCTATAAGCAGTTTAGGTAAGTAACAGAGCTGTAACGCTCGGCTAGTGACTAGCTGTCTATTGTCGGATTTTAGATAACAATTACTTATATTGTTTCAACTCGTGTGCCAGGAAATAATTGGGAGTTCGTGAGGAAACCTTGCGAGTCACTTGGTAATAATGATTGGAAATTCCATTGCATGTTCGTACATAGTTCATCCTTCATTTTAAATGTTGTAACTTTGTATTTTATTTTTAGGTAATATCAATTTCGTGATTTTTTTTTTATTTAGAAGCACACTATCGCAAAGCTCGGATATATTAATGTTTAACAGAAAATCTAATAAATTACTATTTGTTGGTTTTAGGACATAGTTCACTTGGTAATTTACCAAGCCTTTCCTATGGTAGTGTATATATGAAGCTATGGCACGGGCTATGCAATCTTGACAATGATCCACATCCTGCAGTTTCTTCAATGTCTCAAAAAGTGACTAATCATATTCGAAATCAGGTAAAAATCTAAAAATGTCACCCGAAAGTATACAATTATTATACGTATAGTTACATTAGTTTTTATGTTAAAAGAAACTTCTCTAAAAGAACAATAACACTGTTTGTTATTTTAGGTAAAAGAATCGTCTACACCCAAAGAAGGTATTGAAACGAAAACATCATCGTCATTGTCTCTTCCACCATCTCCATCAAATCGTACAACTTACTTAAGGTAAGTTGGGGAATTAAAAATATAAAAAATATTATATTATATTATTCGTAATATTTTCATTACTCTGTTTTTTATCGAATTAAGTAACAGCAAAGGAGAATCGCCGCCTACAGTAAATTCTGGAACAGATTTATTGCGATCTTCAAGGGTATCGTCACACGCTTCTCGATCAAGAAAACCAATTCCTAATATGGTAGGACATAACAAATCGACATTTATTGAAATAATTATGATAAATTTATACCTGGAGTTTCACATTGTCATGTGACGTTATAACAGATATTGGAGGAAGCTGACGAGTTTCCTGAAGTCAAAACACCATTAACAACTTCACAATTTGTTGAATGGAGTTGCGCCCAATTTGCTCAGCCTGTTAGTCTAGAAAGTGAGACTGAATCGATGAATGATATGGAAAGCAGAGCTCATTATGAAAGGGAGTGGAGGTAAGTCTGATAATATGTATTAAAAAATCAATGTTTCCTATAGTATTATTGTTTGATGAAAGCTATTGCAATGTTAAACATTCAGGTACCTAAGAAATAAGAGGCACAGATCCGAAACAAGAGGAGAACAACTACGAGCAGTACAAAGTAGGGTAGAGTCGCAAATATTTCATGCAAGATGTCCAGTTTCTCCGGAAGTCTTAACATTTCATCCATTCGAACCTCATTTAGCTGTGGCGTTGAAAGATTTCTTTGGGTATTGACTTAGACTTATTTCTTTCAAATTGCATCACTATTACTTTAGCAAAAGAGACCTCAATATTATTTATATTCACTTATAGAGTATGGGATTATCAAACTGGTCCAAAGTTATTAACTTATTGTCCGAGTCGGGGAAATAAGCCATCACGTATTACAGCTCTCGAATTTATCAACGCTCACGATGTCAGTCTACTAATGACTGGATCTGATGATGGCTCAGTTAGAGTTTGGAAAAATTATAGTAGTACGCTAAACCGTGAACCGATTTTACTTACTGCTTGGCAAGCACTAGCTGATATACAACCAGCAACAAAAACGACAACCGGTGCGTAGACTTTTTTTTTTAACATTTACTAGGAAATGATCAAGTGATAACTATGAAAATATCTTTTGTATAGCTCTACGAGTCTGGATTGCTTGACTGTTCTAAATGTTCGAGACTATACTGTATTTAATATTTCAATTTCATCAAAATTCCTTATATTGCCATAAAAATTGTTTCCAAGATTCCTTTACTGATTTGGTGCATTAATTAAAATTGTTTGCAGCAACAGCTGGTTTGGTTACTAAATGGGAACAAAAGTCCCTTACTTTAGCTGTCACGGGCGATGTTCGTATCATTAGACTCTGGGATGCAGAGAGTGAACTAAAAAAACAAGATATACCCACAGGTGCTGATTGTTGTGCTACATGCATTGATGTTGATGGCGTAGGTTAGTCATTCATATATTCTTTGTTACATTTACGAAACAAAATTAATACCTGATAAACAAAAGTTAGAAGTAAAATATGTTTGCATGTACATTTAGCAGTTGCTAAATGGTATATTATCTTACTTTATGTAAGTTTCGTTTTATTATTTTTCTTGCTTAAACTGATGCAATTATATGAGGAAATTATTAACTACTATGCCTAATTTTAAAAACCTGAAGGAGCTAACATCGTTGACAATACAGGTTCAATGATGGCCGTCGGTTGTGGTGATGGTTCAGTTCGCTTATTCGACAGAAGATTACCTCCATTAGAATCAAGAGTTATGATTTGGAGAGAACACACAGCATGGGTGTTGGGAACGTCTTTGAGAAAATCTGACGGATTCTCACATCAATTATTCACTGGATCATCATCGGGCGATATTCGAATATTTGATCTTCGAAAAAATTCCTCTGTAAGCACTGTACAGATAACGCAAGGTATTACAGCATTGGCAGCGCATGAAATGTCCCACATATTTGCATGGTAAGTTTAAATCCCATCAGCAACTATTATTTAAGATAATGTGTTTAAGATAACGACTTAGAATAATAGACTGATACTATCAAAGTTTAAACATGTTATTTGAACATGAAATATTAAGTAATAAATAAATCAATAAAATATTTTGAATAAAGGGTATAACTGGACAAAAGGGGGTCAAATGTGTAACAATGAGTACACACAACACTTATACATATAGTATCTCTTGTATTTTTTCAGTGGATCGACAAATCACTGCATAAGTGTATATAACACAATGGGTGAACACTTAAATACGATAAAATTCCACGAAGGATTTATGGCTACACGCATCAGTCCAGTAAGTTGTTTAAATTTTCACCCTTACCGTGTAGTTCTAGCAGCTGGATGTGTAGACAACACTATTACAGCATATGCGCCTGAATCACGCAGATGACTAACAGAGATGGAATTGCTGTAAAATTATGTTTATAAATACTTACACATCCACAGTACTTGATATTTTAAACATTCTTAGCCATTAATGAAAATACCGAAGACAAGATGTTAATGATTGTTTCATAATCAGAAAGCCTATTATTCTTCAGTAATTTGTTTTTCTACTGTTTTTCGTTTTCTTACGTAAAAGGACTACTTTCCGACAATTATTTGCTTATAAAATAATCAATTGATAGTTTCCGTTTTTAATGATAATGGATGGAGTAACCAAAGTCTGCCGAGACGACCAAAGAAAGGAATATGTGTCCCTGTTTGTACATGGGCGATGTAATTTTTTAAAAAATACAATCGAGATTCGATGTTCTTAAAAAACGGTGCATAATATATGCAAATATGATGTAATGAAAAAGATACGAGTGTATGTACGAGTGTGTTTAATATTCAATGAAGTTTGTATCGTACGCAATGGAGAAACTTTGGTTGTTGTGCCATGCAAGATTGGTATCAGTAGATTTCAGAGAAATTTGTTTAACGATATTTCCCTTTTGTAAATTTATATACATTTGCACGCATGTTCTTTCTTTGCTTTTTAATTTTTCATTCATAATTCTATCTTCTCGAGAAAAGAAAAAGAAATTACTTGAAGAGAGTTAAAAAATGTTTGTACAAACACTCATTTACTTCGTGACGAGTACAATATAAACGAATTGGGGAAAGGAAAATGTAAGGACAATATATTTAAATAAGTTAACTGTACCATTTTAGTTAATGACTCTTAGTGCAATAATCGTAATAGATAATCGAAGTGACAGTAATTCAAACTTAAGTGACTTTCAAGATGACTACTAAAATGAACATAAATATTTCACGAGAACAATTTTACGATAAAGTTTACCTAATATTTGTCTTTACTTTTATTTCCGTCATTCAACATTTTTCATTGCAATTTTAGAAAAATTAGTTTCTGTAAATACGAAATATATTTGCTAATTTATAATTATCATTGGTGGTGTATTTTTTAAAGAGGTATTAACGTTATTCTTAAGTGACAGTACTTTATAAGTTGTTCTGCACAAGGTGTGGTAACACTGTACCATACTAAACCACGAAGAATTTGTAAGTGAATGCCTTCCTGATAATGAATGATTGAAATGTATAATTATAATGCGTCACATGCAACTCATAGAATCAAAACAATTCATTGTTTTGGAAGGTATTTCACAAGACATTTGTAAGTTATATGTGTGTATATTGTTGCAGTAATCGTCGATCATTATTCTAACATTATTTTAAAACTAAATTAACGCATGGATGTACAGTTACTCATTAAATTAAGCGTATAACGAAAGCTAAAAGAAATTCAGTGACGAATTCACTTTGCTCTTGTATATTATAAGTTAAAGTTTTCGTTTTTGGTACATACGATTATATTTAAACAGTCAAAGTTTATACAGTTAAAATTATGTCGCCCAAATAATTGATTGAAAAAATTGAAAAAAAACATTGACTTTATAAAATTCACAAAATAGTATTTCGACGATAACGTAACAAATTGTTATACTGTTCAGAAAAGTATATTCAATAGTATTATATGATAGGTTAATGTTTGATTGAATATTTTCGATTCTAAAATGTGTTCTGTGTAACTATGTCATCACAAAAACTTCTGTTTATAATACAGCTGTGAAACTAATTCTATATTAGAATATCTATTTTTTTGTTTTCAAAGTTATTTGAAAAACTGATCTAAAGATATCAGAAATTAACTTGAACCAATAATGCTTTATAGAGGTACTTCATATAATAATATAAATTAAATGCATGAGAAGATGAATTTAAACAAATTCTTTATACGTACGATCCTTTTGGGCGAATATAATCGCTGTGCCTTTAAAAATATTTTTAGTATTATAATAATAATAACGTAATAATCATATTTCTGTAATATTGTTGAAGACACAGCTGAACGAAGAACAATATTTGATTTTTTCTGTTACTTAACAATGTAGTCTTTATTATGGCATAATTAAATCGAGTATAGATTTCCCGTTATTATTTACTATTTTTTTTTTTAGATCTTGTAGAATAAATGTTTTACATTTGTATACACTCAATTTTGTGAATAACTGTATATAAACATAAAACTATCCAATTTCTTATATATTTCTTCTATGTACATAAATATTTATAGTGCGAGAGTACCCTAAATCGTGGGTAGAAAGGTGGTCGAGTGGAATCTCTATCTTATCGACAATTATTTTGCTGTTTTTATTTAAAAGTTAGTTTATGTGATATATTTTTTTCTATGTACACTGGTAGAGACCACGCTTCTTGACCCACTCAAACTGTCAGACTAAGCAATTGAGCATACGATCAAATGGGTATGAACATATGAAATTCACGTCATTGATACGATTGCAGTTTACGATGATACATACAGCCTTTGATAGGGACATAGCCGCCAGATGAGGGGAGGGAGCACGAATCGAGGGGAAAAAGTTGCCCTCTCTCTGCCAGTACCGGGTCAGTCACGTGACAGTGTGACACAGACGCGACAGAGACGAAACGCGTCACATGCGTAAGCATGGGGAAATAGCGCGGGAGAAGGGGAATTTAGATTAGAGGAACAAGTCTTGATCTGACGACTATGGATGGGGGCTATGTCTGGTGACAATCTGAATTTCAATGAGGTTTTTCGAGATTCCATCAACGTTAGGTGTAGAAGTTATTTCTTGTCATTCTTCTTTATGTGATATATTTACATTGTTACACAGGGCAGCTACCTACTATGTATTGATTGATTAGCCGATCATATAGGGATCCTATTCTACCACCTTTCAAGTTCGCGCGAGTCTGTAATCTCGGATACTTGCACACCATTAGTGAACATAAACTACGCTACATAACGATAAGTAATAAGGAAATAAGGTAATTGATTCGAAAAAATAAGACATGTAAATATGCATATGCGTTTAGAGTACTGAATAAAATGCTAGAGAGACCATTAGACATAGATCAATGCACGCTCTCGTATTGTATAATAGTTTTGTTATTGACGTGCAAACCTGGCAATAGAACACCTAGATTATTATTGTGCTCGGACCGAGTCGAATAAAATCCCGTGCGAAGGTGTCCCACAAGTTTATTTCTATGATTTTATGAATTAATGAATTGTAGTAATGAAGTAATTCTTGCTAATTACCCATATTGTAGAAATTCGTATAAAATTTTATAAACGAAAATTAGAATTGTATTCGCAAGTACACTGTTCATTTTTATTTACGCGCAATGAAATTTGTGCTAGATTTAGAAATGTGACTTAGTCTCCTACTATACTTTGAAAATTCAGTTCCCAAGATGTTAAGGAATTTTTGGGACATCTTATCCCATCCAGTCTCTTGCTAAAACTAATGTACGTGTTCGGCGTATTTAAACGTTGAATTATTTGTGTGTGCATAAAACACCATCATCATTGATCATGCTAACAATAACAGTCGTACCTATACATAATACAAATACAGTTACAGAAAAAATACAGAAAATACAATTTCAAAGGGGGGGGGGCAGATGTCTTACTTTGCACTATAGCCAGGGTCGGCGTAAACTTCTGCGGGGCCGAGTTCAAAAATTGCGCGGGTCAAAAACAAAAACACTTCTAAATAAATTATTTATTATAAATACGTTATTATCATATAGGATGGCAGAGTATTATTAGATAATTTTTCTGGTCTTTTTCGTTGCTAAGTCTTCAATTACGCGTACACGAGAATCGATCAAACGAACAATGTGCGATCGGTAAAAAAAAACAATCAATGTCGGCAGGAAAGAAATGCCATGATCATTGATTATTAGTAATGTTGTGCCCAATACCATTCCCTAATTATCGTATGGCAACAATGAACACAGAAACATCGGGGCGAGTACAGTAGCAGAGAAAGCGGGCGTATTTGTAAGTTGTAACGCGGGGCAGGGCGCGCTCTAGGGGGGGGGGACAACCCGGGCATTTGCCCGGGGCGCCAAAATTTAGGGGCGCCATTTTGGCATTGGCTGTAAGTGTGAGAAAAATATTGATGTTTTAAATATTCAATTAATAGAAAATTTCAGACTATCCTTGCCAGACAATTTTGCTAAAAAAAAAGGTCATTTGTTTTTTTGCCAGGGGCGTCGTAACCGCTAGAGCGGGCCCTGCGCGGGGCCATACATATAAAGCGCGGGTTCCAGGAACGCGCTGAACCCGCCTTGCGCCGGCGCTGTCTGTAGCCATCGTTGTATATGATCGTGTAATAATAAATACAATATAGTCATGTTACCTGATCACCCAATTATGAAGAGGATCCATCATTTATGCATGCCACAAAAATCGGCCTAAAACTGGCCTGGGCAACTGGTGGCTCGCGAGTCACATGCGAGTCCTCTCCCCACAACTGAGACTCCCCATCATGTTCCTATGGAGTGTCGGGGGCTTCCTAGGTTCCTACCCATATAGTAAGTTGTCTCCAGGAGGCAGTGGGGGAACCTATACACTGGTAGTGGGGGTCGTGAAGCGACGGCGGAGAAGTTGCCCAGGCCTGGCCTAAAAGATGGTGCTGAATCAGCACTGCTGATGATTTAAAATAATCGGCAGAAAAATTGGAACTTTTAAACACGCATCTGTTCTCCTAATCCAAGCAGCTATAAGTTAGGAATAGCTATAAATATGTATAATGAGCCTACGTTATTAAAAACTCCTCTCCCAATTGAGGTACCGTCCCCTTCCAGTAAGCACCGTTACCATGGAGAAAGGACGCGCTTCGCCTGTCGCGAGTAGCTGCGCAGGTAAGTACGTACGGTTGCCTACGGTGGGGCAACGAAGACACGAGACACCAGCGAACGGGACGAAGATCAATTAGATTTTGACAGTTATTGTTTCTTCGAAAAGAATGTTTGTTTGCTGATTGTGGATCGAACGAAAATTGGAACTCGACTCTACTTGGAATTTTTGATGAACAGATAAACTGGGAAAACAAAAGGCATGTTTTAAATTTTCGTCCACAGGCTCAGATGAAAAAGTTAGTAATTAAAAAAAAAAAAGTTAGTAATTAAAAGATAGAAATTATTCTCTCCTCAAAACAAACATGGATGCTGTTTCTCGAGACACAACTGTAGTATTTATGTAGATAGCAATATTAAAAAGTTAAGCATATTCAAGAATGAACGTGCCATAGATAGAGGTAGCAGCTTGCCTTGATCAAAATTGTTTTGGCTGATACCGAATTCTTTGAATGTGTTTGGGAACAGGGTCGTTACCCCAAGCTGTTCTTATCTTGCAACAGTGGTTGCTAATACGCCGTAACAGGTCATGGAAATAGTCGGGACATTCTGTTAAGTGAAAAAAGATAAGATTACAGAAAAATTGTGGAAGTAAGGGTAAATATTGTCCAAAGGACGCGCGCGTGCATTACCTTTCTTCCCGCTGCACCGCACACCGCAAACAGGCTCACCAGCTAACAGCTCACCGCACCATGCCTTACCAGGCCAAACCGTAGTAGATATGACGTATGTACCTGGATGGACCTGGCGACCGTTTGCTCTGTGAAACGTTAATCTCCGTTAACAACATTCCACAGAATCCATTCACGAGACGCATACTAATCGCAATTGTTATTTATAGAACAAACAGCTTTCTAGAGACTATCGAAAAGAAGGGGATGATCCCTAATAGAAAAATGGTGGTGACCTTGAGATCTCTAAAAAAAGAAAATAACAAAAATAAATATTTGCATGGTATCGGGTGAGCCCCATTGAACCATTCAACTTTGTCCTTAAGACATTTGACGTAGGTGTAAACGTTAGGTGACTCACCCTGTATATTTCCGTTATCAAGTCGTACGATCCGTTTACTTTTATTATGAATTTATTCCATCAACTTATGAAAAATATGAATACCGACGCGAGCGTCTACACACCAACATCCTCATAAACCATAATTCAAGGAAATTATAGAGAAACGTATGATATCATTTCGTTGGCCACGGTTCAGGCGTTCGTTAACTTACGAACGGGAATGCACCATCTTGAGACTTTTATGAGCACTGTATCGAACGACTATAATGATATTTTATCTCGTTTGAATACGATTATTCTCGAAACGCGCTGATCAGTTAAAGATGTATGTAAGTAGTTGGTTTACTGAAAATTACCAGTGGCTATATATTAAATGCTAGTCATTCGGTGCGTTTATCGTTATCGCCCCTACCAAAATACACAATTTAGTTTGAAAATTGGCAATACGGCGAATACTTGAATTTCCATATTCCGAAATGTCAGTCTCGTTCGGTAATGTTTTAATGAGAAAAAGAAGTGTAACAGATGCGGCGTAAAAATATAATTTCGGTACGAGAGCTATGAATTTCTAGAATAGCTTGTCAAAATTTCAGAGCAGTCGGCCAAGTAGTTATTGAGATTTTATGTATGCCAGGTGGAAAAAATAGGTTTCGAGAACAACGCGTTTAAGGTTTTGTACAATTGACACCGCTACTGCGAAGCATCGTTGAGCACAGAATTTGGAGATTTCTGTACTGAAAAAAAAATTTATTTTTGACCCTCCCTTATTTGATTGATTGATTACGGGCGTGCAGAATGACGTGCAGAATCGTTGAGCATTCGGTAAGAGAAAATTCATTGGTGTTTCATTGTCAGATTGGAGTGATAGAAACCGTGTTTATTTCACGTTGGACCGAGCGCTCGTTATTATTAAAGCACTGAACAGCGAGCAGATGGAACGGGCACGTGCGTGGTCTGCGCAACGTACCGAACGTACTGGTACTGAACGTACCAAACGTACGAAACGTACGGAACGTACGGAGAGGGCTGAGCGCAGTCGCAGTGGCAGTCGCCACTCGGATCTCAATCGGGTCGGGTCGCTTGGTTCGCCGGATAGATTCGCGGCGAATGGGCGAGCGTCTTTCAGTCCATTCCGAACCGTGCGCCGGGATGGTCTTGTTCCTGATTTTTCTACTAGACAATTATTCCTAATCGGTTCTCTTCCAGCAAAGTTATCCTGGTTCACGTTTGTGTGCGATCCGTTCGTGGTCATCGATTTATTCGATCGCGACTATTCCCGCAGGATTGTCAGAACGATTACCAATCGTGATGGATCGATCATCGAAAATAATACTTCGGAAGATCATCATAGACATCGTGTGCCTACTCGTTGGTAAGTGAATCTCCTCTTTCTGTGCAGAAGCGTCGCGCAGTGATGCGCGGAACGAGCCGCGAGTATGTGTTCGCGGTTCTTGACAAGCTGAGTATCGCGCGAGAACACGAGAGATTCCTTTGTATCCGCGGCAGAAGAGTACGATGAACGATAATTGCGTTATATCGAGCGGCTGTCAGATTGACAGTCGAGGCGTCGCGCGTCGCTCGTCGCTCGTCGCGCTAAGCACGCGGCTCCTCTGATGTGCCAGTGAACTAACCTTTAAATTGGCAGGTGCTTCCTGCAAACAGAATCAGATTAGCTCCTCGTCGCGGCTCGATGTCATTCCGCTCGTAAACTCTCATCTTCTTTAATTAGTTTGACCGTACCTTTTTCTGAACCAGCCTCGCCGTTTCCATGAACGTGCTCCGACACGTCGCGTTATATCGATGAATATATGTATACTGATTCGAAACGAACTTCTGTTGTAAGTTACATATGGACATCGATTGGTCATAGAAATCAGTTTACTCGATGAATAAACATGAACCACGCGTGCATCTAAAGAGTGTATGTTGCAAATAATTCTCGACACACGATTTCGAATTTATGTATGATGTACACCGTGTCAAACCTAAGCGTTACGCAAAAATACTTCTGTTGTTACGTTGTCTTATACAATCTCTGTCTTAATGCTGGGTTTACGGTGCGCTAACAGTTACTATTTTTCATATTACTTTATAGCGATGACAAGAATGTGTCTATCGAAATTTTTAGCCATTTTTTTAAATAATATACTATGCCCGAAGAAATGAAGTTGAATAAGGTAAATTAAAAATATCTTTCCTAAGTATCGTTTCTTATTTACGTTTAATACACGGTAATGTCTCCGTTTGCAAGTGGGTCGATAACATTTCGATACCATGTTTCATCCAAATTTCTCCAAATTGTTGTATTCGATAGTACAGTTTTGCGAATTCAAAGTAGGATCAATGTTGACATTCAATTGAAATATTGCATTTTTATAGCTCGATCGTAAGGCTTATAAAATACCGGCAGTAAAATAATTTATATGCGTATACTCCATCGAACTTACAATTCATTTAGTCTATGGTATCGACGCATGCGTTTAGGTGCTAATCAGGTTCTAAACAGTATTTATACTTGACGTATGTGTCATTTGATCCGTCATGAACTACCTACGCGTGAAAAGTAGAAACGCTTAGCGCTAAAAAATGACAATGATATGCTTCAAGGTGATATGCTCGAGCGCGCGGGAAAATATATTAATTTCAAAATATTCTATTTCTCGTGTTGCGCGGTATTCCACGTGTCAGCTTTCGACAGTTAACGTTGCGATTGGCTTTCGAAGTGTGTAAGTAGTGTTAACATTCTCGTGCATAGGCGAACAATGAAACAGGAAGTTGTGCTGGTAGTTTCCGATAAACAAGTGAAAATAGCAACACTGTTTAGCTCGATCGATTTAATCTGACAATGAGACGTGGTGACACGGTTTCGTTAACGGACCGCATATCTAGTACGCTGCAGTTGTTCGATGTTCTTTCTGTATACGTATGTACTTCGTTTGGATCCGATGCGAGATTGAAAACAGGGAATGTTTAATACGATCGATACGACTGTGACATTTAAACGTTCCGTTGCAGAGACGCATCATTTTACCGTCTTTAGATATGCCTCGTAGAAAATACGTATGTACACATAATATTTATTTTAATATGAATCTGCGTGGGCAAAGTTTTATTTGAGAACATCATCATTTTTTTTTATTATCATACAGTAATTTTTAAACGTACAATCGTTGTTGTTTTCAGTGTAACATAGGGTAAGGGACCCAATTACTACTGGGGTACCAGTTACTCTGCCTATATCAATTATACTTGTTTTTAAAGCATAATGAATATTAAAAAAAGAGATATATAACATATTGACTGATCTTAATGAAAAAAATTGAATATCTCCCGTTTTTAATATTCATTCTTATAATGTTATTATTATAATATTATTCATTGTTAAAATATTATTATTTTACCCGGCTCTGTGACTCAATTACTGTGGGGATACCAACTACTGTACCTATATTACTTATATTTAGAGCATAATGAATATTAAAAAAAGAGATATATAACATATTAACTGATCTTAATGAAAAAAAAATTGAATATCTCCCGTTTTTAATATTCATTGTGATTTAAATATAAGTAATATAGGTACAGTAGTTGGTACCCCCACAGTAATTGAGTCACAGAGCCGGGTAAAATAATAATGTTTGAAATAGTAAATAGTATACTAAAACTTGAATTAACGGTAAGGTCTTGGACAAACGATAGAAAAAAGAGGAAAAGGAAAAAGATACCGAAAAGAATATGATTCTTTACGATAGTAACGAAACAATGGCGCCGTTCGCGAAAGAGAAACGAGTTCGCGGGGAAACTGGGGCTGCGAGGATAGATGAAAACCGATACCGTGTAAAATTCAGTATTATTCGCACGGACAAGTAGGTCGAGGGCGTTTCTGCGTCGAAAGTTACACACAGGTGTCTATTTTACTGTCCATTCTCCGTTTATTTTCAAGTTCAACGCAGTCGACCAAGATCGCGTTCTTTTTTTTCTCACGTTATCGCCCGGAGACCTGTTTATCGCGAATACACATGTCGTCGGTCGTCGCGGCTTTCCTGCCAGCTAGAGGTACCGATCGATCTTTATTTTTTCTTCTTTTCAATCGGCTACAATGCTACAACTTCGATCATGCATACCAATTTCTAACTATTAGGGGGATCCATAAGTAATCAATTATTTTGAAATCTAAAACAAACTTCGTAGTAAATTCAGGTTTTTAATTTCTATAATAATAATAATTTCCATCATTACCAAGGACAGGTTGCCATCTTTCCTGCAAGTTTTCAATCCCCCTCTAATGGAAATCCAGGGTTCGTGAAACAAAATATGAATCAAGGTGCCTCCTTACATCTTCTATAGAAGTGAATGTTTTATTTGTTAAATAATGCTCCAGAGACCTGAAAAGATGATAGAGGGAGCAGTATCCGGTGAGTACGGGAGGTGCGGTAAAACTTCCCATTGCAATTCTTTGATTTTTCCCTGAGTGAGTTTCGCCCTGTATGGGGCCGGGCATTGTCAATTTGCAGTATTACATCTTTTCTATGGACTAAAGATGCCCTCTTTTTCAATAGTTCTGAATACAGCTGTTGTAATTGCTGACAATACAGCTCAGCAGTAACTGTTTCTTCAGGTTTCAACAACTCAAAGTGAATTATGCCACGACAGTCCCACCAAATGCACAGTAACACGATCGGTACAGAACTAAAGGCAAAACAAATTCTTTGCAAATAATTGATTACTTATGGGTACCCCTAATAATTCCATAATCTGTTAACCCTTAACGGACCAATGCCGCCATATAAGCGGCATGGCACTTTTTGCTTACTGTGTCCAATGCATCGTATATGGCGGCAAAAAATCAAATTAATTAATAATTTAAATTTATAATATAAATATTTTCCTTTCTATACTTGATATAACTTGATTTCTATACTTGTTATAAAAATGTTGAGTCCACAGTTTCTCTTCATATGAAAAATAGCTTGGACCTGGTGGGAAGTAAACTTGAAATACTTCCGGACCGTTAAGGGTTAATAATAAGTTTAGGTTTTAGATTTCACTATCTAATGAGTATACATATGTACTGCTACCAAGCTTTCTTCAATTTAAAGTATGTATTTTCTAACTTGGTTTGCATGATTTATTTCTGAAATGTCCCTTTTGATTGGACATACATGCATACAATATACAGATCTAGTAATGAAAGTAGTATTACACTGTGCTCGCTTTGGATGTAAATGATTAATGCGATGACTAATCGCGAATTTACCTACATATCGCATTCATGCAGGTAGATATACGTAAAACGCGTTTGTCAAATAACGACAGCAGAATGCTGAGCGTCGAATTAGCGTAGGTGTTATTAATTAACATCTACAGTGTCGCGGTCTCCTTTAGACTTGAAAGCAAAATATAATACAGTTATAATTATACACGTACAGAATACGCGATTAATCGTAGATAAGAAGTTACTATATACCCTCTGATCTCGAATGGTTAAAAGCGAGAAGAGTAAGTACCTGTGATTTAGTATGTCTAATTAAAACAATAGATAATAAACCATTGATTGTACTCGGACGTTTATGTGTTTATTACGTCACTTAGTTTGTAAACATCGATAAGTTAAACATCATTGTAAAATATTATGACACTGGCTATCCTCCGAAGAAAAACATAATTATGTAATTAGGTGGAATCACAAAGCTGTAATTAAAGTTCTTTAATAAACGCGTATTCTTTGATCGGCTTACCTTTGATTGCCTCAATCAAAGAGGAATTTATTTAGTATTACAGATTTGATAAGGATATATAGCAGGACAAATGATGGGCAATAAATTTTTATAAACGAAAATTATAAACAGCAGCTATTTTAATCATGTTGTTTGAGAACCTAACCCTGAGTACATACCAATACGCGCGTATTTCGTCACATCGATATTTACGCTAGCATTAGGTGTGCCAGGAAACGCATCCTTCGATACATATGATGTCATATGTATTTACTTGAATATCGTGTGTTTATACTTATTTATTGGCCCGTCAATCCTAGAAATGCGGCCTGCGAATTATATCTTTGAAGTGTGTTGTTAAACAGTTTGTGATAAAAAGTAATTATAGTCATAAACTAAGGACGATAACTTTTATCTTTTTTTGCCCGCCAAATATTTTGGTATTTACAATTTTGCCCACCTAAGTAAAACTTTGGGATTCCCAGGTCTAGTCCTATATGTCTAGACTCTGCGGATTTTATGCATTTATGACAAAAATTAGTGGGTGCAATTTTAAGTAGCAAAAATATTAGAAAAATGTAAACATACTATTATATTATTTTCTATTTGCTAAACATAATAAGAAAGAAAATAAATTTCTATTTCACCTCAGTTCGTTGCAATTCAGATAAAAAAATTTTATTTTACATAAAGATCCGCAGTCTACACAAGTCCAATAGTTATTCTGAAAAAAATTCTGAAAAATCGCTTGCTTTCAGTTTTCACTGTTGCTACACGGGAAGCACCCCAAAAAATTATCTTCTTAACGATACCCCACTTTTCAAGTGTGAATCCCAAGTGCCCCGCGTAGATATGCACATAGTATATTGTATCTTTTGACGTGTCGAACGCTATTGTTGGCGGTGCATTTATCCGACGCGGCGCGACGATTCAAAAGGCAACTGGTGTCGGTGGAATTGTGTCCTTTCACGACTCTGTCTAATAACT